>NC_090445.1:603515207-608515207 GCF_031143425.1 Pleurodeles waltl | reverse complement strand
TGCCAGGGTGCATCTAATATTGAGTGTCAAATTCTCTTACCCTCCTAGATACAGGCACGGGCCCCATTGGAATCACATGGATGCTACTACACCTAGTGCCAAAGTCACTGAAAAATGTAATGTCATATGAATGAACCTGCTGAGTTAATCTTTTTATACAGTATGGTAAGTGACAGCAAGAGCATCAAATTCCTACTCTGCTTGCTAAGTTAGATTCTCCAGCGGGAAATATCCAATCTAATCCCAACTTGGTCAAAGAACAGTAGATTTCCATGCCCAATGGGACATTCTAAAACAGACACATGCTGAGGTTGTTATAAAATTGAAAAACCTAGGACTTTGGGATGCCTATCTCCCTAATTAGTAAATCCATGTGTTGTGTGATAGGTAGGTAACTCATGCCCCCACTTAAGGTGTATCAACATCATGTACACAAATTAGGGATATCAAGAGATTTCCCATTATTACTTCAAGGTATGGCTGTAAACAGTCATAAATGTTGGAAAATGACAGCCCCCCCCCTTTTGCGTTGTACTTAAGTTAAAATAACTTCAAGATCGTTATTGTTCATGAGAAATTGATGTGTTACTGTACTAGTAATGGTAAATACATCTTGTCTTGTGTGGAAATTTTGACAGCTCACTCCCCTAATTTACAGCGCATCAAACACAGCGCCCTCACTAAGGGTGTATCATCATCATGCACACAGTTTAGCGATATCACAAGATGGCCTGTGTTTGCTTCAAGGTAGGCCTGTAAACAAACATAAGCATATTACAACGACAGCTCCCACCCTTTTGCACCGTATTTTAGTCCAAAGTCGAGACTGTACTTATAAGAAACCGACAGGACACTGTATACATATACCTGTAACAGTAAATTCATCTTGCCGTATTTGGAAAGTTTGACAGCCCCCGCCCTTACCTATGGTGTATCAAACACAGCACACATCATTACCATAAAGTCGCCCACACCAGGAGGTCTATAAACAATCATAAATGTGAGGGAATGACATCTTCCACCCTTTTTCAATTTATAATCAAATTCAGAGATCGTTTTTGATATAAAAAAAAAAAAAAACATACAGGATATTGTGTATATATACCCTTAATGGTAGATCTATCTTGCTGTGTATGGAAAGGTTTTGACAGCTCCCTCCCTTAACCTACAGTGTCTCAGCATGTGCCTACTCTAGCACATCAGTCCAAAAAGCAGCTTCCTAGAAGATGACATTTCCTGCCTATATTTGGAACAGAGAATACAGCCCAAAGCCCACCTCCCAGTAGGGAGAGTACTCACTGCTTCTTCTACTTATGGCCTGCCATTAATGACCATGGTTTGACCATGTGTTGTCTTTATCTTTGATGGAGATCCAGCACTGTTTCCATTATAGTTCTGCAATTTGTTAGGCTACTTCCCTATCACGGAAGAGAATTTCAAACACTTTTTTTTAGCCTTATGGGAATATTCAAATACAAATATCCATAAAGCTTCCTTAATTCACTTCACCATTGTAGGAAAACAGACTTTTTGCAGGAGAGTCCCACTTTTTGCCCCCATCTAGACTACTAGCTGCTGGTTTTCAACTCTGAAAGTTCTCTGGAGCCTGCTAACCAGACCCCAGTGCCAGTGGTCTCGCCCTAAACTTGATTTATCTGAATTGGTATCTCGAATTGGAAAGGACCTTAACCTGCTTATAAGTCCCTAATATGTGGTACAAGTGGTCCCCAGGGCATGGATTCTAAAGGAGTCACCATGGCCTGAAACACTGATTGCACCACCCTGAGTGAGCCAAGTAAATAGAAATTAGCAGTGCAAACTGATCGAACTTAACCTTGCCCTCACCATGTGTGACAAGGACAAATCGCTATTTTTAACACCCCGAAGGTAGGCCTCCTGAGCCCAGGAGGCAGAGCACAATATATATTGAAGGTGTGGACATATAAGTGCAAGCTTATATACGTTCCTATAGTAGTTTTTCCATTAAGGACTACTACACGTTTGCTGGGGTCCATAGGATAAACTGGGCTGGCACCCCAAGGTTGGCAGTTCCATTGTGGTCCCCCTGAAAGGGGTTATGCCTAGTATCAAATAACTTGTCTCATTAAACCTGACTTGCTCCTCAAGTCAGATTTAATGTGACATGCACCCAAGTGGCTACCCTAGAGGTTGCCCACTTGGTTGCCTCAGCATTTCCTGTCCCCTGACTGGCAGCCTGCAGGTGCGACCACAAAGTCTGGAATCTGACCACTGCTTGGAGGTGTGAACTCCCCCAGAAGTCAGAAACAAAGACCTGCTTGGGCAGGAGATGTCACATTCCTCCCTGACAGGATGGCTAGTGGAGTGGAAGATCAAGGCAGTGAGCTTCAAAGCCCACAACACCTTTGGTATGCAATCAGGCTGTCCCCCAGAGGAGGACAAAGCCATCCTCATTTATCCAGCCACACCTGCACCTGGGCAGGTGGGAAAATTAGATAGTCAGGAGGCGTACACCCCCAGAAGGCTACCCACGACCCTAGGGTGGGCTACCTGTCTATAAAGCCAAGGAAGGGTTCTGCAATTATAAAAATTGGTAGAGCATTCTGGGTAGGAGAGGTGGCCCACACCCCCGGATGTGTTCACCTCAGGGGCTCACTAGCTGCCCAGTGACTACTTGCACCCATGAACCCTAAATATAGGATTTAAGGGGCTCCCCTAGCACCAGCTCCTCAGAGCTAGGTGACCCGCAACAAAGGACAGAGAAGAGTCCCATGACTTCAGGACCAGCGCAAAGCAAAGGCACAATATCCTCCACAACAATCCTGAAACTGAATGACCACAATTCTCTTGGACCAGAGACGGGCTCCAAAGTTAAGAGGAGCCTCTTTGTCACCCAAAGGCAACTCCTGAACTCCCTTAGAGGTACAAGTCCCCTACAGCCTGCAGGCAACTCACACTCCTGAAACCAAAGAATGACTGGCCATTGGGCCCGGCAAAGAATCGCCCAAATGTAAATAGACTAGTGCATTGTGGGAAATGTTGTCCTGACCTCCAGTAAGTTTCAAGCGGCTACAGTTTTTCTCCAGGGTTTCGAAGTAACAAAGGGCTACATTTGCTGTGAAGAAGGCTTATTGGTTGCCAGCCAGGCCAATAATACTGTTACTTCAAGCTGTGCCTCAAGGCACCCCAGTGGCCCTTTTGTTGAGATTGTACATCCCCTTCATCACCAGCACTAGCTAAACTGCTAACTCAGCACCCGTGACTCTGCTCCCACGTTCAGCACTAGGGACAATCAGGACAACTCTGCACCCTGCCCCTAAGAGCCAGGCAAAATTGTACTGAGTGCTGTACCTTAGTCCTGGGTCCCGCCTCACATTTACACTCTGTGGGTCCCACTGAACCTGACCTGCAAGTGGCCGATTGTCACTTGTTGTTTTCTCTATTAACCACAGTGTGAAAGTTTTTGCAACTTTTAAATGCACTGATTTATTTTCCTTTGAAAATCTATAACACCGGTTATATTGATCCAATTGTGTTCACTTGGGTGGCAAAATTTATATAAACTTCTGCTCTATTGCTATAAATTGGTGTCAGATTTCTTTTGAGGTGTGTCAATTACTTATCATCCATGTTGGTGCTCTTAAAATCTGAACTCATGTTCCTCTAGTAAAGCCTGACTGCTCCATGCCACACTACCAGGACTGAGAATCCAAAGGACCCAGTTTGGGGTATTGTGAGAGTATTGAGTAGCAAAGTATATCCAACCTCCCTGCATAATACTCCACTTTCCTACAACCACCCTATGAAGTTCCATCCAATTTGGAAGCCTCTTGCAGTGAGGATATCTGAATTGTGCCCACATTTTAACAAAAATCTAGGTTTCCTATTACCTGAATGTAATTTTGTTCAACATTTCTGGAAAATGTTTGGATTTTTCATAACTATTCATGTGTAAGATATTTCATTGGTGAATTTTCTGAGAATCATATTTTCTTCTGTTTACTTCGCTGTTAACCCCGGAGGTTATTGCATCTGCTGCTCATATGAACATTACATGTCCTGTGACCTATTAATCATTGGCCGTTTCTGCTAGCTGTGATTCCATTTCCCCAGACCTTTTAAAAATGACATTGCATTTAGAAAAACGATGGCCTACATCGGACCTGCTCCTAACAAAGTAGTGTATGGTTATGTTAGCCAAGCTTCCAGTGATCCAAACTTAATCATCATATTTTAAATCAAAATTGATTCCCACCAAGCTAGAGTAATATTCCATTTTTGAGAATATCCAAATAATTACATGCTCCCAAATTCCAGCCTACATGTCTACAACATAGAATGAATAAGAAACCTTTTTCTACCTATTAATGTTCCTCTACATTTCCTTTATCTCGTATTTCCTCCTGACCTTTATGCCCATTGCTACCTCTTTTGGTCCAGTCTTATACCCCCTCTAATACCACGCAATTTGGACCAGGTCTGCTATCATCTGCCCGCCCAGGCATGGTGACCAAACCAGTGAGGCCGGGCTGTGGCACCACTGCTCAACTCAATTCAGTGTGTGACAGCTTGGAGATACGCGTTGGCCGCAAATTAGGAGCAGGCGAACTGTGACAAAGGTGACTGATTTTACACTTGATTCTTTTTCTGATGTTTTGCCTCTTTTCCATGAAGCAGCCCCAGCTTGCAGCTGCGATTGCAGGGGTGCCTCAGCTCTATCCCAGCCCATGTACTCTAGTGAGTTCTCAATATTTTGAAGACTCCTTTGCTTGTTAACGTTTCCCTCTGTTATTCTTTTTCACTCTTCACACTCTCCCTGTCCCTTCCTTTCACTTGCTTCTTTCTCAGAGTTTCTCATCTCTATATCTACTTTTTCTCTCTGCCATCTTTCTCCTCACTTTGTATTTTCTTGCTCTCCCTTTCCGCCACCCAACGCTGTCTGCCATCTCCCTGTCTGCCCTCCTGGTTCCCAGTATCTCACTTTTCATGGGCTACATTTCTTTCTTTTAGTCTCCCCCGGTCCCCATGTTCTGCCACTGTTTCACTCGCTCTCAGTCCCCCCTTCCACCTTTTCGTTCTTTCTCAAAATTGTAATTGTCTGATTCTATTGAGTTTTCTTAGTACACCAACTTAGGCCAAAATGTTCACAAGTACAGCTAGTGGAAAAAGAGCATTAATTGTAACTTGTGGCTTTTTTGCTTAGATGTCACAGTTTTCCAAAATAAACTTAAATGTGGTTGTGCTGACATGTTTGGGTCGGGTCTAGCTGGATGACAGGATATAACGGCACAGACAGCTGTCTGTGTTTTCCTGGATGCTGCAAAGTTTTACGGGCAAGTTTGTTTCTTTCTCAGTCAACTTTTCAAAGGATGTTTCTCACCTACACTGTACTTTGAACGGGCTTAGGACAAACCATTCCTATCAGGGGAGCCCAGCTTCCTCGCCAGCTGCTTGTCCCAATGGAAAGGGTATTAGCTTCCTAAGGTTTACTTCGGGCTCCAACTCCTGAGCTGGACAGTGGTGCAGAAGATCTGGCTAGAAATTTTAACATGGTCTAGCATGGTGGCTGTATCCAGAACCTTTGGAATTATGTGGCTATAGAGGACAAAATCAGGCAACAGGGTTCATTCTGATGGTGTCAGTAGGCGGATTAGCATTTTGGGGTGTTGCTTAGAGGGGCTTTCTTATAAGAAGGCTACAATCTCAGCAGTGACCGAGAGCTCTGCCTACCACATGGTTCTGAAAATAAGAGACTATTAGGTCAATTTAGGTAATTATTCACATTCCCTCTGAATCAACTAACTAAGGGAGAAGCAAATGTCAACATAACAAGCAGGAGAGATATAATAAAAATATTCAGACATCTCATATTTGACATTTTTATTCTGTAGCCTTAACATTATGAATACAAACATGTCAAGCATGGAAAATTATATATCCTTACGTCTCTTGGTGCCTCTTACACTCCTGGCAACAGCAGAGAGACTGAAAGCCCCTCTCTTCATTTACTCAGCTACAGCAAGCTGGCAGCCAGAAGCACAAAATTGATCAAAATTCCATAATAAAAACCTGTCAGGAAACATCTAAACATATTGGACATTTTCAGCTGCGGGGCTAGGTTGTCACTGTAATGAGGACAGCACACGTATAAAGTAAATCATTTATTCAACATTACTTTTTCGTGCAAAAGATTACATAATTTTGATTGTAAAATATTAAATATTTACAATTTTTAGACCGGACTTAAATAAATAGATTTAGCAGCACACATTCAAAATTTTGACTTAATGTAGTGCGAACCTTTGATTTCATTCCACGTTCTCGCTGTAATTAAACCACGCCGATAGCTCTAACTCAAGCAAAAGCTAGACCTTTTGCGTTGCAAACGCTTGTTTTAACAGTTGTATTGTTTTGTCAATTGTACACATGTGCAACCTTTAAGAAATTATTTTCCGGGATTGCGATGCTAGGATGCATAAGGATGGGATTCTCACAGAAACAAGTTTAAGTAGTAGATGTAAGGCTGCTTTGGCATTGCAGGAGCTCAGCCACACCAAGACTGTGGCTTTTCTGTCACATAGACTGGCAATCCGATCTCCTACAGATAAGCAGCATACAGCCTGTTTAACATTTTCAACACTGGACAGATCGACATAATATTTCATTGCAGCTTGGGGCTTAATGGGAGGAATCAGTATAAAAAGAGGTATTTTTTTGATTTGCGTAACATGACCTATATTGGCAGGGTTGA
This sequence comes from Pleurodeles waltl, assembly GCF_031143425.1. NCBI lineage: Eukaryota > Metazoa > Chordata > Amphibia > Caudata > Salamandridae > Pleurodeles > Pleurodeles waltl. The sequence goes on along the minus strand of NC_090445.1, from coordinate 608,508,477 downwards.
AGATCATTGAGGTATAAATGGTGGGAGAGGGGAAGTTTGTAACTGACCCACATTGCTTATCTTGCAGATCCTGACTGGAGAAGATTGGAACACAGTAATGAACAATGGAATCTTAGCCTATGGGGGGCCCTCATTCCCCGGTGTTCTGGTGTGCATCTACTTCATCATTCTATTTGTTTGCGGCAATTGTATCCTTTGGAGTGGCCTGGTTGTTTTCATTTCTTACCTACATAAGGTTTCTATGTGTGTAGGTATATTAAGGAAGGAGGGGGAGCTAAGAAACCTTGAATTATGAGCATCTTTACTGCAGCCTTCCTCGGTCTCAGTTTCCATTTTGAAACCTTTACTCTTAAACTGTTACCATAAAAAGTCCTCATCCTACAAGATTCTTTGATCTTGGACTAGGGTGGATATAGAGTTTAAAACGTCAGTGACAAAGATTAGGTACACCTGCAATGTTGTTTCAGTGCTTGTTTTCGTTCACACAGAAAAGAGAAAACTAATTAAATAAAGCATATTTCCCATGATTTAGGCATTTTCCAACATGCCCTAAACGTTTTCAGAATTGAAAAGATCTGACAGAATCTGCTTTGTTGGCTGTGTGTGGTATAGATTGAATGTTGCCAATTTTCTGCACGTTTTGTCCTAGGGATGTTAGGGTGATTCCCTACCAATATACAGTGGAAGAGCTGGAACAAGCCTTGGTAGAGTTCTTACAGTTGAGTCGTATGTAATAGGATTCTTGTAACAGTTCCTATACGAAGGTAGAATGACCTACTATTAGGAAAGTGATAAGGGAGTAGGGCATGAGAACAAGCTCTCAGAAAGCCCTAAATAAACTTCTATTTAGCTATAATTTTGGAATCCTGCAATATACACATACGTATACACATAAACAACCTTTCTAATTTTTCATTATTTTAGTTGTAACATCACTAGCCACTTGTAAAAAGAAAATGAAGCAGCTGCTCACTGTAATACCTTTTTACTGTCTAGTTTTGATATCACAATGCCTGAGATCACAGCAGTTTTCAATAGTTTTCTGAGTAGGTTCTTTGTTTCTGCTTTCATTTGGGAGATTTGGGTATTTTGAGAGCTTTGGTTCCTGTACAGACCACCAAATAGGCTGAGCCTTCAGTTGTTAAATCTAACCTGTGTACAACCCCTGCAGGATCATGGCCCATTGATCCAGAACACTTTGCAGAGCTTTACACTTTATGGATTTGTCTAGCAGGATAAATGACGGAGCAGTACTCTGTTGTATGTGTACCTTGCCCAGCTGCCTAGCTTAGTATTCTGTTTATACTAGTTTGTTGTAGCCTATTAATGAAGGTGTAGAGACCATATTACAGTAGTGAAGTTAAGCCATAATTATTGATCTGATGAATCAAATCAAGAAGAGATATTGACTTTCATGGAGCAATGGAAATTGGAAATTGGCACATTTTACAAGAACCTCCTTAATTTGCAGGACAAATGTTATCTTTATGTAAATATTTGTTCTCAGACCCTTTTCTTTTAGAATGCAGTTGGCAGTATTCTCAGTGTTGGTAATTTTGCAGATGTTAATGTTAATGTTAATATTATGTTAGTAATATGACTAAAGCTTACTCCAACCTTCAAAGATATACTGGTGCTGAGGCAAAAGCTAAATGTACAGCAGATACATGAAACACTTACTGTGTATAAAGCCAGCTTTTTAAAGCTTTTCTGAAAGGCACTAGTTGTTTTAACATATGCAGAGAGGAAGTAAGCAAGTTCCACAGGAGGGCAGCTTTAATTGAGAAAGGAGTGCCCTGCAATCTCACCAGATGGGATTTAGGGTCCAGTGACTAACTGGGCATCAGAGGAATGAAGTTTGCAAGTTGGAACTCAGGGAAAACATTTATGCTTAAGGTATCATGGACCCTTATAGTAAAAGGCACAGTGAGCCAAACCTAAAGATGTGAAATTGATTCTTTTAGAAATAGATGCCAATGTAAGATGTCAAGAGTTTCAGATGCAGAAGACAGCCGAGGCCACTGAACAGTCAGTGTTACAGCCTCATTCTGAATATGCTGGAACAATTTTCGGTCCTGGTCTAAGTAAAAGGAACTACAGTAGTCCAGGCAACTACGAATGGTTGCCTGGGCCACCAAAAAGTCATAGTCCAGATAGTAGAAAAATAGAAGCAGGGAACAGATCAGTGATTAACCTGACTCCCTAAAAAATATTATCAAGCTGCACCCTAGGTTGCAGACAGTGCTTGCCAGCATGGGTGAGATTCATAGTGAAGCAGATCAAAACTTTGAGGTATAAAAGATAGAAAGCCGTCACCAGAAAATAATAGAACCTCAGTCTTGCCTATATTGAAGTTGAGTGAATTCTCAGTTAGCCAAGAAGCAACATACTATGCCGTCATGACATATCGCACAAGATTCCGGCACTGTACTATCAATTGTTACTAGGCTGGGTGTAATCTGTGTCATTCATAAATTTGACTCCAAATAATTATATCAGCTGACCCAAGGGGCAAATGTATTTATTAAAAAGAGTAGTGTTCAACAATGAGCCCTAAAGAACTCCCTGCTTCAAGGCTTTAAACCACGATCTAAAGAGAGGCAAATTAACAGCCTGACACTTGGATTCTAAATAAGACCTAATTTATTGAAAAGCTTGAACTTAAATTCTGGCCTCTGCTATCCTGATAAGCAACTTACCATGGGACACTGTTTTGAATGCAGCAGACAAATCTAGCATACCAAGACACCTGAGTCTCCTATGTCTTCTGTTGTTCGAAATCATCCAAGACAGTGTCTAAAGCAGTTTTTGTCCCACGAGCAGGGAAAAACGTGAATCAAAGATATTGTGTGTATTCCGAAACTGTCAAATCTGCCTATTAATGTTTTTTCATGGATTTTTACATACCAGAAAAGGTAGCAGAAATATAAGGTGAAACTTGTTTGAATTGGAACACTCTTTATTAGACTTCTTTAACAAAGGATTGACCGTAGTGTCTTCCAGGCATTTGGCACATTAGCGTGTAAGATAGATTTATTTCAGATGTCCTGGGGAGGTTTGCCTAGACAAGAAAATGCTATCTTCCAATTAGTATCTAGCAGATAACTGAACATAGTAGATAAAGATAAATCCATAAAATCATCTAAATTTAACAGCTCAAAGTTGCAAACATTAGAAGTCGTTGGATCAGTAAATGATTAGGTTCAAGATCTGTCCTACTGTTTGCACAGCCTAAACCAGTTACTAAAGTCCCCAAGCGATCAAAAATTTGAAAGATTTTAACTTCACTTAAATTAGAGTGATCCTCAAAGTGTTGCAGAGCATGCTCAAAGGTCTGAGCAGTACAGTGGGAAACAGAAAGCAAACATACAAGTGAAAAAGCCTCTTTATTGTGTTACAAGCTGTTAAGCTCTTATTTGACAACAATTGCTCTTAGCTGTTTGTAACAATTTCTTATAGGATTTCAATGCTATTTTGGCCTTCGGGGTGTAGTTTAGTCACCACAGCCTTCCCAATTGTTTACAGCCCCTTTTTGTTTTACATAGTGAGACATCATACCATGGAGCAGATGGACATTTGTGCTGAGAATGAGATATAGATGTAGGTAGTGCAACATCTATAACAGAAAGTATCCAATTTGAGTAATTCTCTTAGTCAGAGCTCACCAAGCCACCTCCTTTTAAAGAACCTGACTTGTTAGAATATTGCTAAATTTCTCCTCAGATAATTGCCCAGTAATGAACTTTGGTGTCCTTCCTTTTCTTTGTCATATAACCAGATAATTCCATATGAAGAGTAAAAATGAATTTAAAAATGATCCCACTGTACCAAGGGAATAGTGCCCATACATTCCACAAACTTATCTTGCCTGAAGTCTGCAGATTCTTAGAGAGCTACACCCAGAAAATGAAATCTCTCAACATTACAAAGTATTATATCTAGCAAGTATTGGAGACAGGAAAATAGAAAGTCAATCAGGAAAGTTTCTACACTCCAGGAGAACTATAATACAGGATTTGTGGTTTAAAGTAGTAGCTCTCCTTCGTCTGAGCTAGTCTGTTGTGGCGTTTGAGCTGTTTCTATCACTTGTACATGTTAAAATAAAATACAAATCTGCAGCTAAGAACGTTGTAGTAAGAACAATTAAAAAGCCACATTTAGCCCATTAGCAATTAAACACTGTTCCTAGGTTCAGTTTTCTATCCCTACTCAATGCAGCCCTGAAGCTGGTCTCACCTATTGAATATACCAGAGGCTGAAATGTTGATGGTGGCTCCACTTCTTGTCTTTATATCTTATGATCTAAGAGTTATCAAATCCATAACAAAAGCGTTACATTCTTTGAGCTGCATCTTTAACAACAGTGAAGATTCAGACATTTATCAAAAACAATTTTGAGCTCATAGACATATTACCTTTATTAATGATTACTGTATGATTATTGCTAACCATTGTACCACATATTTGTTTTAAATTTGATTTATTCTTTATTTTTTTATATTTTGACTTGCATATAAAGTCTCATTCATTAACTTCCTTTATGTCGATACGCACACTGTTCAAGTTCATCTTTGTAGATAGTTTACACGCTTTCAGTGGCTAACTCAATAAATTAATTTGACTTTTTATGTAGACCTCCAAACAAGTATGGAAATTGTCTCCTAATTTACTAGAAATGATCCCCTTGTAGGTCACTTTACTAAGTATATACTGTTACCAAAGTCCACAAGTGAATATTGGGTTAGCCTACTGCCCCATGTATAATACTTAGGGCCACTGAGTTGTGCAGCTGGAATGTTTTCCATGTACATCTGAATTTGCTGCATTTGTCACACAATCTACCACACTCTTCATACTTCTTTTGCAGTACGTAACCAATTATATGTGCTTCTATGTGAAACAGTTCTGACGTTATTAAAATCTCATCGCATTATAATTCACCTTTGCTTGTCACATAGTTTGGCCATAAATGGTACACAACGTGGGTCTTCACTGCAGCATAATTCATATCCTAAGGATAGGCTTAGTGTTGTCTGATTGCCTTAGTTTAGGGTGATGTGAAATTTGATCTAATGCGGACTACTGCTGTTTTTTTTCTTCTCTTTCTCTCTCTCTCTCTTTTAAGGTGGAAGAGGTGTTTTGTTGAACATGTTTATTCCATTGTTTTGTGATCTGTAAGACTGTCTTTTAGGAAGTTACAATGCAATTGTCAAATGGTTTTCTATAAGCTTTTTACTTTTCCATTAGAAACCCATGTGGTGTTTTGCGGCATTCTACTGTTGGTATGCAAATAAAATAATGTGTTCTTGATTGTTTAGTTACTTCTAAACATGACATAGCTATATGTGTATATTAGGAACACTACTTTTCTTATGTGTGTTGACAGGTGACGTTGTCTGTATGACTGACACTGCAGTTGCACTTAAGAAGGTTACTTCTGGAGGATGAATGAGCTACTAGCACTCAGTGCTCAATGTGAGCAGTGACAGTGTAGTGCACAACATTCGCTCTGTGATTTAATTAGGTGGCACAAAAAGTGTTTAGTGTGATATTTCTGACAGGAGTAGCTCTGGTGTGTGTTACACGGTGCAGTCAGACATTCAGTATGCATTTTTAAGAATGTGAATTCTACAGATTACAATATGTAGTAAAACATTTATTGGACGCTTCACAGAATGTGTTTTGCTATGAGGCTAGGCAGGAATTGTAGTGCATGCCACAGAAGATCTGAGGCAGAACAGGGTGATTGAGACCAGCAATCAGAGAGCAGTAGAGGGTATAAAGCTGACATTGAAGAATCAAAATGGGAATTTTATGCCAAATTTCTCCAAATTTCTCTAATTCTCCAGCTCAACTGGGTTGCTAAATTATTCCTTAACGAGGTTTCTCTCCCAGATATTCTACTTAATGTCTTCTTAGCCATTGCAGTGGATAATCTAGCTGAAGCAGAGAGTCTGACGTCTGCACAGAAAGCCAAAGCAGAGGAAAAAAAGCGGCGGAAAATGGCCAGGTAAAATATCCATGGGGCAATACCAAAACATAACTCATAACAGACACTGGGAAACTTGTATTAGCCACTTCCAGCCAATCATCTCTATGAACTCAGGTGTTAGCAGCTTTTGCAAAAGTGATTTGCCAAGTAATAAAAACAAACAGCCCCCCTTCAGAACTTGCATTGCTATGTCAACCAAAAGTACAGCTTTAGGGCCTGATAACGACCTTGGCGGATGGGATACTCCGTCACAAACTAGACTGATATCCCACCCGCCGTTTTACAAGTTCCATAGGTTGTAATGGAACTTGTAATACGGTGAATGGGATATCCATCACGTTTATGAGGGAGTATAATGTTCATCAAGGTCGTAATCAGGCCCTTAATGTGTGAGTTCTCACTCCTGGATTTAATTCTGGCATAACTGACATCACGATGGTCTAGGACAGTGTCTGGCTTGCTGGAATTCCTCAACCCTCTTTATTAATTGCTTTCGTATGGGAGAAAATGCACATGTATTTTTATTGAGGTTGGTGGCAGCAATAGTGCTGTTGAAATATGCTGTTGAAATATGAACAGCTTGAACCTTTACATATGATTTAACACACATGCAATAACTTTACACCTACAAAATGAGTGTGTCTCTGAAAAATGTAAGGAGCTTCAGAAGACCATGTTAAGTGTTCCCTGTTGTGCCTCACATCACTGTGAAGAATGTAGGTTAAAGGGCCTACCACATAGACTGTTAAGGTCTGGGCAACTGCCCAAGACCCAATGGGGTTGGATTTTTAAGCCCTGGTGGAAGGACTTGGTTAAATGCACCAATATGAATTAGAAATCCAGTCGGACTATGACCTATTCAGAACCCACTGAGCAGTACTGCTCAGGAAGTGTCTTCTGGTCACGATCAGTCCCACTAGATGAGTTAATGTAAACAGTGGAACTACAGACCCTCTTTTGTAAATGAATAACATTATCAGACGCTCTAAGAAATAATGGATGAACTTTCAAATGGTCATTTAGTGTATAAATTATGAATGGTAACCACACAGAATGGGAAGTTGAATGTAGCAATACAGCTATTTCTTAGCACTATGTTCAATTTTAGCAGAAGCAAAAATAGCAAGCCTTTAAATCTAGTTTCATAAGGTGGAGTGCACAGGATACCTACTTTTTCGCTATTCTCTATCACAGCTTTTGGCAAGGAATGATAAGCAGTGCAAAGCTGAAGGTCATTCCTCTGCACTGCTCCTGAAGCAACCTCGACTGAGACTAAATGTCACTGCAAACTGACATGATCTCTGGCGTGATAGTCCAAGTATGAAGCTCCACTATCTTATGGTCAGATACCTGGGTTTTCTGTAGTATCTAATCAACAATTTTATCATATATTTATAAAATAAAATGGTACTTACATGCACTCAAGCATCAGCAAGACTAAACAAATATTGTGATAAATGTGTCATCTCAAGTCACATGAGATTATATGTTCCTATAAGTAAAAACAATAAAAACATGCCAGCTTATACAGTAAGTGGCTGTGATGTTATGGCAGCATTCATATCAAAAAGAAAATATGTGAGCCTACATAGTAGGCAGACCTGATACTCACACTTCTGCACATGTCTAAAAGTCCCCACTTTCTGTTAAAAAGATTTTTTTTAAAAATCTGTAATCAGTCACAGAATGAGAATAGAACATGCCTAAATTGGACTTATCACAGTCTTCACAACACTTTCTTGTTAAGAATCATCAGCTCTGTGCTCGAAGGTTGCCAGCCCTCAAGTATTGCCTTTGAGTCGTCTTTAATCACCATAGATTTGTCAACCACTACAGAAGACAGTAAACATATTTATTCCCTGGTGAATAGTGCCAGAACTTCAGATGAGCTGAATTCTAAATGGGGTGTTCTGTGAAAAGTACTGAGCATGGGCATCTCAGGCAAAGACTTCAGTCAGATTTGGTACCCTTACAACTGAGTGAGTGTGGGTGAATGTATTAATATAACTATGGCGCATGGGAAAATCCACCTCTAGGCCTTGCTTACTTATGTCAAGATGTGTTTTTGACATAACTATAAAACCCCTTAGTCAGGCCTAAATTGGGCATGCCCATGGAATAAAGATGATTGGGATTCAGCCTCAACCTCATTGGTCATATTGTTTCTGTTCAGGGCTCCTCTCATGGTTATGAATCTGCTAGCGTGCCTGGTCCTTAGTATGTAAACTTACAAGGGGACGCGTACAGGTTGATGAACCTTTTGAATCGCCTGGAGTATCGTAGTCGTGCAATGACTACTGGACCAATAATTAACATCAATAATCATTAAACATTTTTAAGAAAACAGCTTAAAGCCATCTACTCATTAATAATCACAACTCGGAAAGGAGTTAACAATTTTTATTTCCCTTTTGATTACAACTCTAAATCATCTTGTTAATTAAATCTTTATTCAATCCGCTCGATTTATTAATAAAACATCACTTGAAGAAAACATATGCAATTTAATAAACTAAGAATACCAGCATCAATAACAAAGTTCAACAAATAAGTTCATCAGTCATTTGTCACCGTCTACGTCACCCGTAACAGCATACCTAACCAAGATTAGCATCAGCATGTGGGACTTAATGCGAAAACAATTTAGAGAAAACATTATTTGGAAAAATCTACCTAAAGAGAATTCTATAATCAGCGGTACCTAGAAGAAAAGGCATAAAAATCTTCTTTAGTCACATTCTCATAGCTACCTATCCAGGATGGATCAGCAACAAGACAGTCTTTGTCTTCAGGTCATCAATTAGTCAGCTACGTATCAGGCTCACAGATCAGGAGCCCAATGTCAGTACCTCGGAAAGCGTCTCCTGACGTCATCAATTCTCCTCTCGCAACTCAAGGTTTCAGCCCCTTGTCATGACTTTTTATTAGGGGCTCCCAGTCCATCCCCCTAATTGCTAATTGGTCAGTCAGTCAGCAGATATGATTTTAACCTAAAGTATTTGTTTACCAAATCTACTCATTTTCATATAAGTCTGTTCACAAGATGTGGATTGGTTCTTCATACGATGTTCTCATCATCCGGCTCATCAGGTATCAAAATTGTTGCAAGTTCCTCTTCAGTCTGTGCCTCTATTGTTCAGGTCCTGGGAAAGTACATTTAGCCTGCTCTACACATAATTGTATCAAAATGTCTTCATCTCCTGTCTGCTGGTACATTGCAGAAAATTCTAGCTAAGTAACTTTAACATCGAGAGGGTCAGGGTCAGTGCATGCTTCCAGTCCTTTGCAAAGCATTTAGTATTTCAGCTCTTCGAGTATGCAAGGCCCAGGAAAACTAGGCCTTTAGTCCAGCTAACTTAGCACTACAAATTAATGCTAAACATAGGTAATTCATCTCATTATGACACAATATTACATTTTTCTCATATATTTTCATTATTTCATACAGTTTGTCATTTTAGTACACATGGTGATCACACCCGAGGGCACATTTCCAACGTGCACATTATTTTCTCTGTAATTAATTTCTCTATGCATTTCTCATTAGTAAACACACATACATCATTAATAATTTTCTTAATTAGCAAATCTGCTTCAACAAATCTTAATGACAAGTCAGCCTTTAGCTTATCAATTGTGTGCCTCAAAGAGAGTTCTAAATCAAATCAGAGCTCCAGCATTCTAACTTTAGCCATGGTTTGAGTTCCTCTCCCAGTTTAGATGGGTTAATGGCTTACTTGGGCCTTTATGCTGTAAACATTTTCTAAGGCCATGGAGGATATTCTTGGCTTTACCTTTTAAATTCCAGCAAAATATATAGACAGTCTCTTGAATTGAATGAACCTTCACTGCCTGGTAAGCACTGTTTGGTGTCATGTAAGTCTGATGCGAAAGTCTGGTTCATTATTGGAGCCAAATAAATGGTGCATCTGAGATCTATGCCCCATAAAGAGAGCCTGGCAAGATTTTAATTTCCACATCAGAGTTTGTGTGGGGGCCAAAGTGCTATAAATTACTTAATTCCAAATGTCTGACAATGCAGTCTCTGTGCCTTCTTTGGTCATGATCTGTCTGTCTGGCATGGAGAACATGTATTTTTCAGTTTTTTTCTGGCATTTGGAACTGTCAAATTCTGTTACATTTGCCAGAGGTGGAACTATTGCAATTAAAGAGTAGACAATGTTCCCCTGACCTAACAGGTTATATTTCTAGTTTTCAGTTATTTATCGTTGCAAAGCATTTGATTTGGGGTTGTTATTCCAAAACCTAACTCTTGAAATCAAGGTTTAAGGAATTTCTATCTTTAAATCGCCATTGTGATTGTTGATAATCCGGTGTTGTGGTGTCTGTATCATAAATGTAGGATTTGTGGAGGGGGTATAGTTGACCCCAGAGCACACTGCAAGTGGGTAACCATGTCCCTAACTTTTTGGGTATTCACAGATATTTTAATAGAATTTTCAAAGATATTTAATGGCTTTTCTGTTTGCACATTTAGAGTTCAGAAACTCAGGAATAACTGTACAAATTGGTTGTAAAGTATTCCTAAACTCCCCTATTGCCCCCTCCCACCCCCCCAATTTTCAAGGGCTGTAGGGGAAAGAGGCTCTCTACATTAAAATTATTTTGCCTGTGCAGGAAACGTGAATTAAATAAATTTCTAACCTATTCAAATGTCCATTCAGTTGTAAATATGTTTACAAAATAATTTACTATTTTTATTATTGTAAGAATTCACATTCACAAAGGGATTCCTGGTACGAGTAAATGGGTGTATGAGTTAAGATTTTTCCATCAACTATACTTGTAAATCCCCCTTAAGGAGTGGACAGTGAGTGTTTTAAGACGTAGTTTGCCTTGGAAATTTAGGAATGCCCACAAACATGTTTGTGAGCATTCCCGAACTCTTTTTAATAATTTTCCACCCCTGGAATTGGTGTGAGATTTACTCCTACTCAGGCCTGGGGTAGCTCCTCTTCCAAGGGCCTGATTCAGAACTTGGCAGACAAGTTACTCTGTCAGAAAGGGGACAGATATCCCGTCCACCGAAATCTAAATCCTACTGGGTATAATGGGATTTAGATTTCGGCAGGTGCTGTTTCTGTCACTGCTGTGACCGAGTAAACCATCCGCCGGGTTTTGAATCCTGCCCTAAGTTGGGACGGATATACTCCAGATTTGGCTGGGATGAAGGGGCAGGGCTTTCTCCACAAGGACGGCCTTTCTCCGTGGGGAAAAATGTTTTAATGTGGAAAAAAAGTGTGCTTTCAGAGAGGGCTTCTTTGCCCTGTGCATACTTCTCCACCACTGAGAACTCCATACAGGAGAAATAGGAGAGTTTTTAAAAAGTCTCCTAACTTCCCTGCTAATACGCTTGGTAAACCTGCACCTGGCTCAACCTTCCAGGCTTTTTACCAGGGATGTTAGTGAATAGGAAATAAACGGAAAAGTACACTTAGGCAGAGTCGTAAATCTTTGCCCTTACTTTTCCATTAATTTATTGGGTGAATCAGCCCTATCTGTGCCAGTATAGATTTCTACAATAACCACTCCTCTATATTTTGCTTTAGTGTCGACAATCCAAAAGAGTACGTATTGAGCAGCAGCACTTGAATCCTATAACTTGTGGGATTTTTCAAAATTTCTAAATTTTTGTAAGTTGGGCATTTGAGGAATTGTTAATTTCGATGTCAGCTCCACAGTTTTTGTGCAGTAGTGTACATATTAATTATTGCTAAATGTCATTATTTTTTCCACTTTTTAATTGAAATACGTTTAATTTTGTTTTATAGAGTTACATGGGTTTCACTTTTCTATTGTTTACTTTTCAGACATACTTTCAACTATTTTAGTCTTGAAACTGATTTTTAATTACTTGTTTTAAATATTTTCTTATTTTGGGCTGAAACAAGGTTGGACCTTTTCTACAATGTTTCACTCTTCTATTCTGAAATGAATTTCCCTTTTCTTATGCTATCTTCTTTAGTACTTTCATTGTGGAATTATTAAAATGTGTGCGGCTTTGGCTCTCTCATTTAGAGCATACCCAGAGAAATCTGATGAGGAGAAACAGCTGCTGGCCAAGAAACTAGAACAAAAGGCAAAAGAAGGAGTCCCCACCACTGCCAAGGTTTGCGTGCTCTAAATCCTGACAAATTAACAATGCCAACATCTTAGCAGAGACTTTGGGAGGCATGTCTGGGCAGTTCTTCAAACTTAAATAAAAATAGCTTCAATGTCCCATGCCATCTGTTGCTTCTGCCTTTTATCCAACTGGGTTGTCTTTATATTTATCCACTTCCATGTTTTCCTATAGCGGTAAACAGTCAGCCCTCAGAATGTAAAAATAGTTATGTATTCTGCTGCTTGCCAGTGTTGTCCCACTCCTGATCCTTTTGAGACCCAAGGCACAAATGGCACCACTGAACCACGTGTCCAAGTGACAGAGTTGTCTCATTTACACTGTAGCATTGTGCAGGGAAACTGCACTTGAACCTGGTAATTGCTAGCCTGGACAAACAATATACATGTAGGCAGCATCCTCTGAGAAGCAAGGACAACTTTAAAGCCTGCACATGATAGCTGTCTCTGATGACTTACAACAGCAGAGTCAAAGAATGACATGCAGCAAGGAGAATTCGCTAGGATCTTTTCTAGTGAGAGTGACACTGAATTGAAACATAAGTGATGTTTTTCCTTCGGTATACTGAGACTCTGTATTCTGAACACTTTTGTTCATGTGCACCTGACAAATCTGATGAAGAAGGTTGCAGGAATATACTATTGGGGCTTGGCATTTGTCCTATCTTTGCCAGACAGCTACATCCACCTCATAAAATTACTTAGACCACTAACATTTGTTCATAAGGTTGGCCTCTGTGTGCATCCTAATGACGCCCACCTCTCATGCCTGACAAAATCTCCCACAAAGTTCAGTCATTCCTTTCTACAACCCTAATAAGTAATAAAAAGGTTTGCTTTCTTTTCTTCTATGTTTTCATTTTCAATATCATAATTTTTTTAATGATTGCAATTCCAATTTGATCTTGATCAGGATTCTAAAATAAGTCATTTGGTCCAATGATGGCTAAAATAATACATTATTTGTGTTCAAAGTATCTAATTTAAATTCATCTAACCAACTCACAGATTCATTTACACTGTGTCTAATATATTTACACAACATGGTGGACGATGAAGCACCAATAACTAGGAAGATCAAGATCATCTTTGCTTTGTAAGGAACGACCCACAACCACCTGTCATGCCTTTAACTCATTGCAAAATCCTGCCTTAGCTTCTTTGCTTGTATCATTTTCATTTTCCAAGTATGATTTGCATGATTTTTCCATTCTGGGAAGCAGACAGAGTACGACCCAACAGTTATTTAATCAGAACTTTCACCACATCAAATTGTGTGTGGAAAAAGCTGTGATCTCTTCAAGAAAAGACAAATTGACGATTTTCTCCTTGCAACTGTTTAGGTGGTTTGAAATAAGTTGTCTCTATTTGTTGTAAGCAGTTTCTCCTATAGGACAGTTCACTACAGTACTAACATACAAAGCATTCTAGGGTTAAGATCTGTTAAAGGCCACACAACTATATGGTAGTTAAGACATGTAGATCACATTCTCGTCATGAGTGGGAATATTTACTTTTATTACTAAATAAAAACTGCAATGTGAGATTTTGGGGTAGCACCAAATGTTTGTAATTTGCCCAGTTAGTCTCGTCTTCCAGCAGTTACTGACATTAATATCTCTGTATTTTCTGTTTCTTTTTCTCCCACTCCTATTCAGCTGAAAATTGATGAGTTTGAATCAAATGTGAATGAAATTAAGGACCCATACCCTTCTGCTGACTTCCCAGGTGAGGAATGGGAACTTACAGTCAGTGACCAGGGTTATGGCATGCAGTTGTCTCTCAAACACTGTATGATGTTTCCTCTGTCTGATGTATGGTTTAATGTTTGCCTATGTTTGGTTCAGATGAACACTAGGGGTAAGGAGGAATATGTTTTAAAATAAATGTTGTGGTGATGATTGACACTGAGTCCACAGTGACTGATTCCTTTGGCTTTGCTTCTGGGAGCTTTTCAACCATTTCTGAACCCAAAACAAACATCCTTCACACTGGTGTTCTACATCTTTCATCCTATACCTTACTCTCTCCATCCTCTTGCACTAATATGTTCCTCTCTTATCAAAGTCCCCTCCATTCTCACGTTGTTCATACTTTTCTCCTTCTTTTCTCCTTGTCCTCTGTGCTTTCTTTCTCTCCCAAATCATCTTCCCTGTCCTGTACACGTCCCCTCTTTATCTTTTCTCCTTGTGCATCTAAAACCATACATGGCACAGCTTTGGACCAATTACCCAAGAACATGTTTGTGTCACATATCAGCATACACGCTCCACTGACACCCTTGACTATCATCACTTAATCCATGATAGATACAAGAAGTTGATATATTTGATGCCTGCAACTAAATGTATTCAAACTTTACTCTAACATCATAGCACATAATGAGAAGACACTCATTGGCCCTCCACACAGTTCTTATTCTGGCTGTAAGGTTCCAGTGCCAGGCGTAACCTGAATGCTTCTCTGATCTCACTGCAGGTCTACCTGTAAAGCAGGGTCTGCTCTCTATAATCTTCCTTGACAATTATTTAAATATATAGATCAAATAGTATATATGAAATGTCTGTTATCTGTGCTACTGTTTGATAAATGTAATAGACCATCAGTGTTATATGAAAATGAAAGATATCACAGAGTAATGGAGTGTGGTGGTGTGGCAATGGAAGGCGTATCGTGCCCCATCACATACCATTACAGTACTTCATTACTTGGTGACTCCTGATCTCATATTGCATTGTTGTTTTTTACCTTGATCAAGGCAAGCACTGATAACTCAGGCCTCAGTTTGTGTAAGTGATACAGTGCTTGAACATTAGTTAAAACAGAAAGGTTGGTCAGGCTGTTTAGTAAGTGATATATTGGACTCATTTGATTTACTCAACAGCTGCCACATTGACTTTTACCACACGTTGGGCTCCCAAGAAAAATCCAATCTTCCCTATGAAGCGATGTTCCTGCCACAGTAGTGACAAACGAGGGTGTGGGAACCCCACTCTCATACCCACATCTAGTGCCCATTGAACTAGGTTTGAGTGGCTATCTAGTGTATCTGGAAATTGACACTGAGTGAATACTCTTAAGTAATGAATATTAGCCAATACTATCCGATGAGTGTTCTTTCTAATCTGTTCACTTTTAGTGCAGAGGCAAGTGTTTATTTGCTTAAAGGTTATAAGGTAGTCAGTAGAAAAAGTTAAATATCTTGATGAAATAATCGTTAATAATCTATTGATAAAGCATACAAAAGTTGACATTTTCTGAATGATAAATTATTTCATTAATATATATAACACAGTAAGAATTTTATGTACAACTGAAAATGAGCCAGCCAAGGTAAATGTTATATTTAACATACACAGATCAAATGTTTCTCCATTTCTTTGCTCCCAGAGGCTAACAATTATTCATTTGTTCCTGCTATCATTATATTGGTATTGCACTCTTTGGCCTGCTCTCCTTCATCTTTCAGCCCCTGCACCTTTTCCTGATTGCTATTTTTTTACACCATTTGACTCTTTCTTCCAGGGGACGATGAGGAAGAGGAGCCAGAGATCCCCATCAGCCCACGGCCTCGTCCGCTAGCTGACATCCAGCTGAAGGAGAAGGCTGTTCCAATGCCCGAGGCCAGCTCCTTTTTCATCTTCAGTCCAACCAACAAGTAGGTCTGGCTTCCAACTGTCCTCTTGCTTGACATGGACTTCTTGAATCAGCCAGTAATACTTTTTGTTAATGACCTCATGTTTGAGATGCTCCTGTTTTAAAAAGTGCTCTCTCTAGGACTCTCCATCGCTCATTGGAGCTAGATGTTAGATACCTCAAATAAACGCATTAATGCAGTTTGTAGAGCATGCATGTTATTATCTACTTCATTACAGATAATGCAATACATTATAAAATCTTCATATTAAACCACATTTTCCCCTACTTTGTAAAGTAAAAATGCCACCAGAAATGCAAATAACCATTGTAAAATCCCAAAAAGAGATAAGTGCTCATGCGTCCCTACTGAGCAGAAGACATATCCTGAGTCCAATGCTTCCGCACATGTTCCAGGATATGTCTGCCCACAAACATAATAGCTGAGCATGTGCTGACCTGATCAGACTCCTCATTCACCATACCATTCCCACTTTGAAGAAAAATTGGCAGGAGCCGACCTCTCTAGAGCTTCCACTACTCAGGACAAAAAGAAAGAGTGTGTCAGATTCCTTAGTGCTGTGGAAAGCCTTTCATTGGTGGTTCCCTTGTCTATAATCCTATTGGATTTTAACGGGGGGGCTTTCCAAACCTTAACTTAGAAAACATGTTCCTTCTCTGGAGGAGGAGTAACATTATAGAGATAGAATTTCAGCTGGATATTATTTTGTGTCTATGGTAGCATATAGTTATCAGAATGGTATCCATTAAAAAGTCAGTAAAGGGAATTCGAGCTAAATCATCTTTTATCTACTTTCTTGGGGTCTGCTACAGAACCCTAGCCTATACCTTCCAAAGACCTAGATATGTAGCCCAGCCAGTGCAGGCATTTGGTGCTCCCCACCTTACAAACATACTGATTCTTCCCTTTACAACCTTGATCCCACCCCCTGTACTGTATTGGTCCCATATCTGAGGATAACATTAGGGGCTGCAAAGACGGCCACCGTATTCACTTGAAACACTGTCAACACCTTTCCAAAATGGAACCTCCAAATGTATAATTTAAATGCAGTTTTCCATCTACCACCTGTCACATGCAGAAGGGCAAGTGTACTTTTATCCTTTGATGGAAACCATGAGTATGATAGCTTTCCCCCAATGTAAACATATTGTTGAACTCTCCCTAGGGAATACCCCCAATCCACATGTTTCATTCAACATGGCCGCTTTAGTCACAGCCATTACCTCGAACAAGGGACATCCCGCACTACCCTCCACGCAGTACAATAACTTCTAGAGCAGCCAGAAGAGTCCAGCTGGCCATTAATGGCAGTCATCGGCATAGATGTAGACAGTTATCTACTTGTGGATTGCAGCACATCACCTATCGACCTTGCCTCTTCATATACCACTGATAATTAGGTGTTATACCTGTGTGGTGATGACAAGTGTACTCTGGTCTTGCATTCATGTGGGGAGCACCAACTACCTGCACTGACTGGGCTACATATCTGGGACGACTCTGGAACATGTGACTGGGTGGGGGAAAGCAGAGTCCAAAGATTTTTTGTTTAATGTCTATCTTGTCTTTACCTTTTCAGGTTTCGAATCCTATGCCATCGAATTATCAATGCCACAACGTTCACCAATATTATTCTGCTCTTCATCCTCCTCAGTAGTATCTCCCTGGCTGCTGAGGACCCCATCAGGCAAGATTCATTCAGGAACCAGGTAATGTCCCTATCACAACCCTCATGCGCTTCATAAGACTATAACTGCTACATATGTAGCTACATGTTCTACAAAAGAATCTTACAGGTGTTTATTTTTTCTGAGATGCAAGGACTGTGGAACTGTTCAGCATTTTGCTGTGTGCGCTGTATTAATGTTTGTTGTTAGGTTTTAAAAAAAAAATTGTTACTAGCCTCCCAAGATCTGTGGCATTTTATATGCATCTACACTTGCATAACTATTGTATTCTCTATTTTTACATAGGCAATAAGTATTACGCACTTATCCGCCGTAATGAATTTAAAACATTCTAATCAGATTTAGCCATTTTAGTATGATTTCATTGTATGCGTTTAAGTTATGTGGTATTTGTAATTGCCTTTATTGTTAATTAGCATTGGAGTGCTCCACAATCTCCATTAGTACATCATTGCAGCACCTCTTGGTACTCTGTGATATGGCTTTATGAAAGGGAAACTTTAATTAACTGACCTCTGGGCACGGTATCAACCATGACAACTAAGCTTTTCTTCATATCCATTTCCTCAATATAGTTGTTAAATGTGTGTCTTTGTCTACAATAGGAACAACACACAATATTTCAATTTTGCTGTGGAAACCTATTTGCCTATACCTCAGATTGTAAGTTTTGTTCATTGTAATGTTTGTTGTTCTTACATTTCAGATTCTGTCACATGCCGACATCGTCTTTACAGCAGTTTTTACCATTGAAATTGTGTTGAAGGTTAGTGCAATAGTTATGAGATTGACTTAAGGAATTGTATACATACATAATAGTGAAAAGAAAAAAAAGTCATAAAACAGAAAAGTGACAGGGTGAAGTAGTAAATTGAGAATTGCAAAAGGATGTAAATATAGCAATGCAAGTTTGATGGAGATCATCTTTGATGAGCCCATATTACAAATACACACTAATATTATATATTGGGTTGTATTGCAAACCATTTATATATAAAAAGAAACTTCATCCCGGCCCCGTATATCCTGCAGTACACACACATTTGTTATTGAACGAATGCGTTGTTGCCTTTGGTTGGATCTCCAAACTCTCTAACATGCAGGACAAGTTCCTATCTCCAGAGGGGATAACATACATGCACTTATAATCATTTTCAGGATAGCCCATAAAAGGGATTACGAGAAATCTGCATGAGAGGGAAATTACTAAACTGTGGAATTTAGTTTTATGATGTATGCATTTCTTAGTGGGGCTAAGCACCCCTTCATGTTGATAGCTCAAGACTCATAAAGAAGGAAGAGATGAGAGGGATTCAGGTTACTGTTTGGTGCAAGAAATAGATAGTTAGGAGAAATGAAAGATAGGTAATTTGAAAGTTCTCAAATTTTCATTATAGTCGTGTTCTCCTTTTAACGTGGACTAGCCAATTATAGAAATCATTGTGAATTTTGATTCACTGCGAGACTGTTTAAAAATCTTTAGCTCCTAAGGTTTTTCTCTAAATTTGCTCTGAATTTAGGTAATACATGCATCCGTTCTGGGCAAACTGTAGCCATTTTTAGAACAGCCATCAAGGCACAGTTGTATACAAATAGGTTAAAATGAGTGGAATCTTGTAATTTTCTAGTTCATATAATTCTATTCATGACGTTCCTGTTTTTTTAAATAAACCTTTCTTTTTCATCTCCGTTCGTGTCAGGGTATTTTCTGCCCAATTGTTTCAAACTCGTTATGTTTTCCAGTTTAAAAAAATCAATATATTTTAATATTTCCCATGTTTAACATGGTTGATATACGAGGCGTTGCTCACTTGTAAACAAGTTATTGAAGTGTGCAACTAAGCAATCCAAAATTAATTTACTTTCCTACATAATGGATACACAGATCTTACTTGCTATGATTATTTTGGACCATCAGAAATTTACATAAAGAAAATGTTCTTTCCCTCCGCTCAGAATGACTAAACAGATTGGTAAAAAAACATTATAACTAATGCATAGGGCCCTGTTCACAAAGACATTTATGAGAGCATAAACGTAATACATATATACCTCTACCTCATGAACGCCTTTGTGATTGCCCCATGTGTACAACTCTTATAAAGGAGTAGACCATCCACTAACTTACCTGTTGTCTCCCATACACTAAACAACGGATCCCTACTTTTTCTCGATTCCATACAATCTTCAATAGTTTCAATTAGTATTCTGTTTCAAACGCTATTAATAAGGTAGATTGATTAAGCTGGTAACACCGAGGCCCTCATTACGAGTAGCCCTTTTTGGTGTGAAGATACTGTGGTGGTTGAATCTCAGATTCCGGCCAGTACCTCATGCCAAATAATGAGTCTTTTCCGGTGCCATTTACCACCTGTCTGGCACAGGTGGTAAAGGGTGGCAGGGGATTGTTGCGTGCTCTGAGGCAATGAGTCATTGAACGGGAGGTCAGAGCATGGTTATGCAATGGGAAGCAGTATCTGATCCGTTCATGGTCCTGAAAGGGGTGGTCAGAAGATGGCTGGTCCTCTGTTTACAACCCTTGCTGTTAGATGTCCACGGGTTCCACAGGTGTGGATTCTTGCTTGTTAAAACTAGGCCTGGTGTTTCTGGACCTGGGATTATTACATCCAGAAATGCCAGGCCACTTGGAGTAGTTTGAGTTAGTATCCCACAATGGATTTCGCTCATAATGAGGCCCTGAACAGGTACAAATAAGTTACATCATATATTCCATTTTATGTTAGAGATTCGGTAAGCTTACATGCATGCACATTTCAAATCCAGAGGAGTTAAGTGTACTGAAGTCCTTTTGCCACTTCTTTCAGCTTTTTGTTTTTAAGATTGCTCCACCTGTACTAGAGCTTAGTCTGGGATTATGCCTTTGATAGAAAAGGTGCAGCAAAACCCTATTATTTTATATTCCATTATATTTATTATTGCACTTGGGTGGACAATTTAAAAGCATTAGCGAGAATATGTATATGTATGTTATACAGACCTTCAAAAAAGCCAAGCTGAAGTTCTGGGTCCTCCTTTCCCCTCCCTGAACGAAGGGCATAACGTTTACGTAAGAGGAAACATATATTTTGAATAGAAGAACGTTTTTTCAATAGTTCATCTCTGTACAACATCTGTCACAGATACCCTGAAAGGATGCTTGCCCCTCTCTGAGGAAGTATGTTTCCCCTTCCCTTCCATTTCTGTCCCTACCTTCTCTATGCCATATTATCCCTATAATTTACATTATGCTTTATAATTAGCATCACAGTATAGAAATCCACATGTGCGTTTATACATAGATAAAACAAAACACTAATTGTGTTTCTTTATATCTTTACCGGCACCCTCTGCCCTTTTTCTCTTTTTCTTTGACTTCATATGCTTCCATTCCTTGTGTCTCCTTCAGCTTTTCATAACTGATCTTTCCCATCTGATATGCCCCTTCATTTCTTTCACTGTTCCATTCCCCGTTTCTATCTTTCATGGCTAATTTTTCTACATTTCTCCCTTGCCTTCCCTTTTTCTGTTTAAGTGCCTCATTCCACTCAATTTTTTACTTCTATTTTTCGTTACTTGTAATTATTGTGGCATGCATGGTGTGAATGGCTGTATTTTGTTCTGCCTGGGCAGGGGAGGCATGCATCTTGCTGTCCTTGAGGACTACAGTAATCCATACTTAGATCTCTGCCAGCCTGGTAGAGATCTATTTGCCTTCATAGGAGTCACCCCCATGGTGGATTTGGTGAATTCTTTTAATACTCTGTAAGTTTGTGGAGCATCCTTTAAAAAAAAAAAAGACTAATGGCCCTGACACAATTAGAATTTCCTCACAGGTTGTCGGGGGTATTTGTATTTTTCTGTTCAGTATCTCCAGGCAAAAAGTACTTCAAAACGTCTACTCTCAATAGGGCTGGCAATCTGAGGTATTCAGACTGACAGTCTGACGTCCGTGGGGGCTATCGGTCTAAGGCTTTCACCAGCGGAGTCAGTGTGGGCTCTGATGGTGGAACTAGGACGGCTCACTCCACCCTAAATAGAGAGATATAAAACTGAAAGTTAGGCTGGCAGGGTATTCGGCCACGTTTGTGGCGCAGTACCCTGTCTACATGACTCCAAATACCGCCTAATCTTTATTTCATTCTTCCTGCATTCCTGTACCACTTGTTAGTATTTGCTCTCACTTTTGTTCTGCTGTATTACTCTCATCCAGTGACACACCATCTCTGATCTACTCTCATGCTACTCCTCACTCCCCATCAGTCAACCAATCCCCCACCTCCTCTTCTTTAGGCCTCACTCTCAACAAGATCTCACGCCATCCCTTCTCCCCCTGCTTCATTCCCTTTTCCTCTGCTCCAGGTGTCCACTATCTCTGTGTACCAGATTGCGTATAAAAGCACGCAGAAGTGCAGCCCCTCTGTACCTGAACCCAGACAGGCTAGCCCTGGGGAAAAATGACCTACTCATTCAGCAACAAGTGAGCTATCAAGGCATTCTGAAAATTCTTACCGCATTGCATTCCTTTTCCACCACGTTTGAGCTTATACTCTCTGGTGGAGTTTTTTTTGCTCTGCACTGTGTATGATTTCAATTGTTATATGAGAGATGGTCCCTAAAGAAACATCTGTCCTACAGAGTCTTTGTCATCTACATTTGTCAGAAAAGTAACACGAGCTTCTTGGGCCATTGTCAATATGTGTGTTTTTTATTCTTCTTCAAATCCCTCTCATTTGCTGAAGTGTCAATTAGGGAAAACCGGACACAGCAGCTGCCCCTGCCCCGCATGCCCCTGAAGTTGGGATCCTAAAGGCAACAAGAACCAGAAAGTAGACAGGGCATTAATAGATATATTGATTTTCTAATGTTTTCACTCTATGCCTTTCCTCTAGCACCTAAGCAGCAAATAGCAGGCTCTTGATGGGTGGTGGCTGGGGTAGAGACCTGACCCATTGATCTCATTGGAGGGCCGAATGATGCATGATGTCGCTCCCACTATTTCTTTATTTAAATGACTCAACATCTATGCTTACTGATTGTTCATCACCTGAAAGTTTTTGATTTTTAGCAGTCCAGGAACATGACCAAGTTAAAAGAAATGAAGGAAAATTATCAGCTGGCATGTGAAGGGTAGGTTAGGTCATGGGGGTTCCTCTCTGAGCTATTTACTCCTGTATTTATTTGCAGCCCTATTTTAACTGTACAGAAGAGATTATTTTATCTGTCATTTTCTGTGCTGTCATTCCTTTGAATACCTCTTAAAATAATTTACAAATGATAAGTGGTATACAAATTAATCCCAGTAAACCCTACCCATCTTTCTGATTCACATGCTGGGGCAGGAAATGGGCGGGTCATTGCGTGGAGTCTCATTGGTTCTTGAGGGCTTTCCCTTGTTTCATCCCATATCTAATAGTAAGAAATGACTAATGATTTTACCTTCAAGGGAGACTCCCGGAGGACTGGGCGATCAGGGTGTTTAATCTGATTCCTTTCGGCTTTAGTTTGTTAGTTTTTAATGTTTTCTTCTCCAGTACTTCTCTCTCTCTTTCAGCATCTCATGCTCCCTCCTGTCTCTCTCCTCCTTTCTCTCACAGATGACCACCTATGGTGCTTTCCTACACAAGGGCTCCTTCTGCCGCAACAGCTTCAACATCTTGGATCTCTTGGTGGTGGGCGTTTCCCTCGTTTCATTTGGCATAGAGTAAGGACCCACTCTTTCTGTCTGTCTGTCACTCTGTCTAATGGAGCCTGATATGTTAGTGTAAAGCACTAAAAGGTTGATTTGATTTGACTAGAATTTATAAAGCGCAACAAATGCCCGAAGGTGTCAAGGTGCTGTAGTCATTGAAGTCCGCTACACTCCAGCGGTAGATTAAACACACATTGCTAATGGGTCTGCCCCTAAGATAAACAACCAGGCCTTTAGGGCGTTCTGAGACCTATGGTAGTCCTGAGCAGTGAGATCTGACATTGTTGCTTGCAATCAAAGAGGCTGTCTCCTTCTTTCTACAATAGTGGAAGTACCCAGAGTTGCTAACCATTGGCTAGGAGGCAAAGGTCCAAGTCCCTCGCTCTGGGATAATCCCACTGTATAGGCCTGTTTGGGATATATAAGATAGTAATAGATTGGATCCTCTTAAGTGGTAGTATCAGTTTAGTAGCCTTGTTCATCATGCACCAGTGTCACACATGACTTTGTTCACTATGCACCAGTATCCCAGAGAATGGCGCACTCGCCCTATGATTAAACTGAAGAGATCTGCACGCTTTTTAGCACAACTGGCTCCCTAGGTTTTCAATAACTTAGTGTCATTCTATTTTCATGTTTCTCTGCGCTAAAGAGTGGAATGGTTCTTGATCACCCTTCCCACACGCGGTGTTCCCAAAGAGTTCAGTGACCCAAAGCTGGAGAGCAGTGAAAGATGAAAAACATGGGCATAGACTTTTGGGTTGGGGGCATCACTCCCAATGTGAAAGCAACTGGGTAAGAGTGCCTCACAACTTCTGCAATATGTGCCGACTTTTCCTGGACCGGCACTATGAATTTAGGTTTGTGCGGACTACATGTAATGCATGGACGACCTCCGCTGACCCTGAAACCGAACACCATAAAATGCTATGGTCAAGACCCTCTAATAACCTGTGTCTTGGCTGTCATGGGCTCTGATGCACTCAAGGAAATTAAACCCATGCTTGCACTGTGTCGGTATTAAACTGGAGAGCTAATTTGAGTGCAGGAGGCACTCACACTTCTGGACACCAGTGTCACTACACCTGCTATATAAATAATATTTGTTCCCCCTGCATAGGGGTCTCTGAGATGTAACCGTTCCTGTTAGATGTTCAGTGCAGCTACATGTGTCTTATAAGTACACTTTTATTCATGAATCAATCAATCATAGATTTATGGAGCATGGCTAATCATACATAGGGTCTCAAGATGCTGTTTGTGGGCATGCTGCTCAGTCGAAGAGCTAGATCTTGAGCTCCTTCCTGAACTGCTTCAGTGATGCGATGTGCCTGAGCTTTAGAGGTAGCGTATTCCATGACCGGGCTGCCAGGTAGGAGAAGGATCTTCCTCTTGCTGTGCTTTTCCAGATCTTAGGGATGGCTGCAAGGGCCAGCTGGGAGGAGCGGAGATGTCTGTTGGGTACGTAGAAGGCGAGGCGGTAGTTGAGGTATGTTGTAGTTGAGCTATGTTGTGTAGTGACTTCAGGAGTTTGTATGCGATGGGCTTGTTGACTGAGAACCAGTGTAGGTCTCTGAGGTGGGAGGAGATGCGGCTGTGTCTGGGGATGTCCAGGAAGAGTCTGGCTGCTGCATTCTGGACTCTTTGTAGTCTCGATTGAAGTTTCTTGGTGATGCGGGCATAGTGTGCATTACCGTAGTCTAGTTTGCTGGTGACAAGTGCATGGATGACTGCCTTCCTTGTGTTGGAGGGAATCCACTTGAAAATCTTCTGCAGGTGTCGGTGGGTGGGAAAACATGACGAAGAGATGGCGTTGACTTGGTGGGTCATGGCTAGAGATGCTTCCAGGATGATGCCCTGGTTGCGTGTGTGGTCGGTGGGGGTGTTTCCCAGAGCAGTGGGCCACCAGGAATCGTTCCAGGCAGAAGGGGTGGAGCCGATTATGAGGATCTTTGTTTTGTCTGTGTTGAGTTTGAGGCAGCTGGCCTCCATCCAGGCGGTGACTGCTCTCATCCTGTTGTGGAAATTTCTCTTGGAGATGAATCAATCTATATAATTTGTTATGCTGAAGGATCGTGCCATCATGCCCCAGGGTGTGACAGCTGGGATGACTGGCAGGACTTACACCATGGTGCATGAAGGACCTATCTGGATAGGACAGCTGTCGTCAGAGACTAGGGGTACATTGGGCATAAGATTTCGGTTGTTGGTTTTGGCTTTGGTCTCCATCCTGATGAATAATGAAGAAACAATGTTCTCCTGGCATGACTGATTTACAGCATTGCAAAGTTAGGTTTTAGAACAAGCCCTTATCTACACCTTTTGAATGATTGTGGTTCTGGTTGCTAGTGGAGTTAATATCTGAAATCTGCCACTGGCTAAACCAAAATAACTTAATACTTTTATTGAGAACCTTCATAATTTGAAATTTGCAACAATGTTTTACCAACACCATTATAAACGAGTGTTGGCAAAGCCAATAGGTCTACTTTTCTCAATTATTGTTTTGTTTTGTCATCAGTCTCCTTGCCCCCTTTCTCCTTCTTCATTTCTCACTTTGGTATTCCTGCCTGCTGGATCTTATTCCTATTCCGTCTCTTACATTTACCTACAATTGTCCATTTAATAAAGAATGCATATTGCAGATAGGGTTTCCTTGTATTGGAATGAATGTAAAGATTATGAACCGCAATAGTTTTCAAGACCAGACAGGCCTACTTGCGCATACATGAATTTACTTGTGAGTGGAACCACAGATGATAGCTTTTCAAAAATGAAAAAAAGCCTAAAAACAAATTGCTTATGCCATAGAGCTCTGTGTTTAATTAAGCATGCCTCGATGCTTTAAAAAATACAGACATTCTACAAAAGCACTTCTCGTGATTCCGAAAATAGTTGTATTATGCCCTATTTGTACTACTGCCTCTGGTAAGGTGAAAGAGAAAGGCTTTCACAATTGAATCTAGTCTTGGCTACTGACTTTCCTATACTCCTCACTCTCACTCTTTCTTTCTTTCTCACTATTTTTGTTCGTTGTTGTTTCCTCACTGACATACATACTTCTTTATACACACACACCACACACACAATATATATCTATTTTCATCGATTTTCCCTGAACTATTAGCTCCCTCATCTGCTCCTCTTAACTGCTGAGTAACTTCTCTCATGTGTTCTGTACAGTAGAGCTGGGATAATTTTCTGAGTTTGCTGCTGCAAATAATGCTACATCACTGAAGCCCTAGGTATTGTGAAAAATCCAAGCATCACACAAGAAGCAAATGTATTCAGCAGCAGAGTGCAAGGGTATAGTATGTAGCCTGGTGCATTATGGAACACATTGTTGCAAATATACTACTAAAGTATGGAGAAATAAACTTACATTAAAACAAGTCTCATCATCGGGTAGCTGTAGGAGAAAATATAAAAAATCGTTTTTCTGCACTTCTATGTCATATCCATGAAAATGTGAAACAAAATTCGAATATGCATGCTTGTTTTTTAGTGCATGTGTATACTTTTATGGCTGCTCTGCAACCGAACAAAGTTTCTTGACTCTGAAACTGATATTAAACTATGGTGTGGTAGCACATTTCCATTGACATACAGCACAGTTTCCAATTTAATTGCCATTGAATTTGCACAGTCATGCAATTTTACTGACAAAATTATATATCACACAAATGATAATTTGTGAAAATTGCATTTCAGTGAGTGTTTATCATTTGTGCATTACCAAGTAAAGTGTCTATTTGTTTTGGCCCTATTGAAATTGTTGTTACCATCACAAATCAGAATTACAAACCATTCACTTTGCTTGTGTTTTCTTTCTTACTGCTGATATATTTTGAAATAGTGGTACAGTTCATTTACATGTATTTAAATTGTGTTGTGTTATTAAAAAAAAAAAAGACATCCTAGAGCCTTTCCTTTTACATTCCCAGTGCCCCACAAACATTGTCACACAGCTCCTTTTACAAAATCCTCTCAGTTTGCATGTTAAAAGAATTAACAGAACATTTTCAGAAGACCCAGCCTGACACTTGACCTCTTATCTTGGAATGCGCAGCAAATGTGATAAGAGAAAACACAATTTAAAGTAATCATTATTGCTAATGCACCTTCTGAGCTCCAGCATGGGTAATTTGGGGATGTTCCAGCCCCCCTACTTCCAGAGCCTATGCTTCTGTTACACACGTTTCCCATTATTAGTCTGATCTCTCCCTGACACTCTCTAACTCTTCCAGTCTTGCTCTGCTTGGACAGAGGCTATATTATCTGTCTCTCCATTTCTCTCTCTCTTATTGTCACTCTCTCATATATCAGCCTCCCACTCTCTCATGCCCTGCCTTCCTTACCCTCTCTTCTGTCTTTGTACAGGTCTAGTGCCATATCTGTGGTGAAAATTTTGAGGGTCCTAAGAGTCCTCCGTCCATTGAGAGCCATCAACAGAGCAAAAGGACTAAAGGTGAGAGGTGAACTATGACATTAGTACCAGTTATTCCTGTGTAATCAGTGGCATAAATGGGGCACAGGGATAACAGAACGTTTGCCAAAGTACAACCAGCCCCCAACAAAAAGAAGATTGATCAGGAATTAGACAGCTCTAAAAAGCTGAAAATATCCCACACAATTACAAATCCAGGACAAAAAGAAGAACAGTGGTCAGAACTTAAATCAATTTCCAGAAATTATGAAAGGAAGTTTGTTTTAGATAGTTCCTAAATTTTACCAAATATGTCAAACCTAACTGGCAACGTAAGCAATTTTTTGGGGGATGCAACTTAAAATACTTAGTCAATTATTTTTTTTAAATCTTTTCTGTTTCCATAAAAACAGAGTTACAATGAGAGCTACTCAATTCTCTGGATGCCCTAAACCTATACACCAAGTAGGCATGGAGACCACACTGCAAAGCCTTACATGCAAAGTAACATTTATCAGATAAATCCTAGTACTCATTATGTCTCTCTCTCAAATGTATGGGCAGTGCAGGGGCCCACAGGTGCCCCCCAAAACCCCCATTCTGCCAGCCTTTCCATGGCGGTGTTTACTGCCATGAAATGGCCGGAGGTTGGGGACTCGTAATCCCCAGGGCAGTACTGCCCCGTGGATTACAACCGCCAGGACCGCTAGGCTGCAGGCTGGCTGCAGCCTGGCGGTGTCTGCGGTTTGACCATGGCTGCTCTGCCACGGTCATAATGGGGCGGTCGGACCACCCTGTCTGCGGCGGTCCGACTGCCATCGCGAGGCTGGCGGTCTTAAGACCGCTAGCCTCGTAATGAGGCTCTTAGTCATGCAGTATAAGCCACTACGTTTGACAAGTGCTGACATTCAAGTAGGATTGATTCAAAGCTGAAGTGAGTGATCGGGAAATTAGATTCCAAAATGGCCTGTTACTCTGAAAACCACATATATCTTCACCATGGTTAATGAAGTCATCATGCTTTACATGTGATTACTATCACTATGAACCTATCAACCTGTCAGGAAAGCTCATAATATATCTGTGGGCCATCATCTTTTTGATGCAAACATGAGAGACGCAGGTAGGAGATTGGTACTCAAAACGTGTAACACAGTGGAGTCCAACTGATTATCCAATTGTAATGTAACTGCTAGAGCGCCCTTTCCTTAGTAAGTAAACTTACAAGGGGACACATGTAGGTCGATGAATCTTTTGTATCGCATAGAGTATCCTAGCCAAGTGGTGACTAGTGAAAACATTAACAACAAAATCTAATGTGCATGCAATACCAAAATCTAGTCTAGCAATAAAACACCATCACCCCCGAAAAGGTTAGTTTCTTTTATTCCCTATTAATTACAATTCTAATCAAAAACCTTTATTCAATGAATCCATGATTAATTAAACTTTATTAGCATCTCAAGCAAATAATTAATCAAGATTTTATTAATAAGCAATTCAACATTAATCTAGGTTTAGCAAATTCATAAACATTGAATAATTCAGCAATGTGAGTCAGTCAGTCTAAGTTAGTCACCATTAGTCACCCTTGTCAGCTTACCTAACTCCGAATAGCATCAGCATGTGGGTCTTCATGCGAAAAAATTGAGTCAAAAACCAATAATTTGGAAAAATCTAACTCAAAAGAAAAACATTTCTAAGCAGCGCATTTGATACCTAGAAGGAAAAGCACACATTAGTCAGTCAAGTTATAGCTACCTATCTAAGATAGATCAGCAACAAGCTAGTCTTCCTCTCCAGGTCATCAGTCATCAGCTAGGCTGGGGCTCACAGGGAGCAAGCCCAAACTTCAGCACTTCGGACAACGTCTCCTGACGTCATCAGCTTTCACGTCTCCATTCTGATTTTTCCTCTCATGTCATGACTTTTTATTAGGATCTCTCAATCCGTCCCACAATTTACCAATTGGTCAACCTTTTCAGGGGTTATGACTCTAACCTATAGTTTTTGTTTACCACTTGTCTACATTATGTTGAGAGTCAAGTTCCATTAAAATGATTGATCCTTCTGTCGATGAGAACATAATCCGGCTCTTCAGGTAACAAAATTGTTGCCCCCAGCTCTTAGTCAGTAGCTCCATTGTTCAAGTCCTGGGAAAGTACATTTAGCCTACTCTACACATAATTGTATCAATTTGTTCTGATCATCTCCTGTCTGCTGGTGAGTTTACAGATTTCTCTAGGAGTGCTCGTCACTGAACTCTGTACAGTTCAAAGTTCTTTTCTCCAGTTCCAGTCCTCGGGAGCTCATCGCTTCTACACGTTTAAGCAAACAAGGCCCAGTGCCGACCAGGCCTCTAGTTTGGCTAAGTTAAGGATACGAAGCATCATAAAACATAGGTTATCTCATTAATTATGACATAATACAAGAATTTCATAAATTCCACATTATTTTAGTACTGTTAACACATATGGTGACCACTCCCCGTGGGCACATTTTACACATTACACGTTATTTTCGATTTTTAGCTTAATTTGTTATTTCTCATTAGTATGTATACGCAAATCATTCAAATATTTCTCATACTAGCATATCTGCTGCAACAGTCCCTTCTCTAATGACTAAATATGTCATCACACCTTTCTTCTGTCAATCATTACAAATTACTTTCAGTTACATTTTGATCTCTTCTGTTTCTATTTTCCCTATAGATTCTTCTTCTGGGCAGTTGTTCCCTCCTCTGATTATTTTTAGCTCTTTTTAATTGATTTTTGTGCCATAATTTACATGCTCCCATAATCCTAATATAAAAGTGATCACAATTAATATTCCTTGAACAATTTTCCACAATATCCCACCCCAAATTTGACTGAACCAATTGCCTAGTGTGACAAATCCATTTCCTACTTTTTCCCAAACTCCTGGTTCTTTCAGCTCCTTTAAATCCTTACTTGCATTAGTTAAATTAGTAAGCAATTTTTTTTACTTCTTTCTCATTTGCAGGTATGTATGAACAACAGTGCCTCTCATTAATCATTTTGCAGACCCCTCTGTCTTTCGCCAATATTATGTCTAAGGCAAGCCTGTTTTGAAGCGTCATAGCTCTATCCGCAGCTAACTCAGTGTTTTTAGTAATAATGTAGTTCCTGTAAAATTAGTTAACATATTATCTACTATAGTTGATAACTTTCAAATCTTGTTTGTATTTCATATAACTCCTACTGAAGGAATTACTGCTCCAAAACTATCCCCTACTATTGCAGAGGCTGTTTCTCTTCTTTGTCTCACTCTGTGTAACTCAGCCATTTTCGGTATTTTCTTTAAATCATCTATTTGATACATTTTAGGGAACACTATTCCCAAGTAACATGTCCCATACCTTCCCTTAGGGAGACGGTAATAAGCATTAAGTCCACAAATATAATAGATCCCAGGAATCACAGGGCCGGCACCATTCAACATGAACGTCCACTTACTCTGAAACAAAAACTCATGCCTACATTCACTCGTTCCCACAAATAAAGTGTCAGTGCTTGACTTTGGCCTATATATACAAAGCTTCCCTACATGTAATGCATCTAGAGCTAAATTTCCTTGTGTTTTAATGGCATTATAAGCATAATCATTTTTGTAAGTCCTTTTCTCTAATCCTTTTTCTAGTTTTTCTTTTAATGCTTTTCGCCTATCATTAGTATGCCCAATGAAGCTCTTTTTCTTGGGAGTTAATAAGCAAGTTAAATTGTTACGATGCGCATAAGCTGTGTCAAATGTTAGTGTAGGCTCAAAGAATCCTCTTACTAATACTAAATCATGATCCTTAACTAGCTTACTCAAATATCGAATTATAGGAACAAAGGAATATACTAACTCGTAATTTGAGTAGAAATACTGAATATGTGCTTGATTATAGAATCGAGTTAGTAACAAACTACAAGTTATACCGTAAGTCAGAGGTAGACTATGATAAGTAACCCCTTCTTCCACAGAGGAAGGTATTTGCGTACACACAAGACACTCCTTTGCATCCATCGTTTCCACATATTCACTCAATAAACAATAAAAGACTGTTAGACTTTTTGCCTTACGCAGGGTCATCCCCAGTCTTTTCGCCTCCTTCCTCCTGGTTTTTCTGACCTCTCGTTGTTGGCTCTAGGACTCTGAGCACTTTGTCACTGCTGACCAGTGCTAAAGTGCAGGTGCTCTCCCATCTAAAGTTGGTATGATTGGCTTATACCTAATTGGCATATTTAATTTACCTATAAGTCCCTTGTACAGTGGTATCTTTATACCCAGGGCCTGTAAATTAAATAATACTAGTGGGCCTGCAGTGCTGCTTGCGCCACCCACTGAAGTAGACTTTCAAACCTGTCTCAGGCCTGCTAGCACAGGGCCTGTGTGCGCAGTTTTCTGCCACAGGGACCTGGCATCTAAATTTACTTGCCAGGCCCAGAACTCCCCTTTTACTACATGTAAGTCACCCCTAAGGTACGCCGTAGCTAGCCCTATGGGCAGGGTGCCATGTATGTAGAAAGGCAGGACATGTGCCATATTGCATGGCCTGTCCTAGTAGTGACAAACAGTCTAACTTGGTGTCTCACTGCTGTGAGTGCTGCCTTCTCATAGGATTGCTTTAGAAATGCCCTGCCTTATGTGTAAGGGGTATGGTCTGATTTATGAGGGGTAGCGTAGGCGTGTTTGGTATGGTTGTGATGGTGATAATAAATGCTGCTTACTGGTGTGGGTGTATTTTTTATTACTATCGCAGAAATGCCACTTCTAGAAAGTGCGCATTTATCTGTGCTTATGACTCTGGTGTTTTGCAGCTTGACTCCAATCCACGTCTGGGCAGAGTGACAGTTGGGGCTTTGTGCATACTTTTCAGACAGCCTGTACACATGGAGGGTGGAGGTGTCACAGAGGTGCATCTGCATACTGAATAGTCTTCCTGGGCTGAGAGAAGGGAGAGGCGGGGGGCACACCTGCATTTGTAAAGACTGTGCCCTGGCCTCACACAATAGGGTTGTTAACCCCCCACTGATGTTTGGAGCCTGTGCTGAAAGGAGAGAGGGGACACTCCCAGAACCAGTTGTAACTGGCTGGAACCTACTCTCCCTACCATTGTAAAACACTGTAAGAACTGACTATAAGTACAGGGGAATTTTCCACACAATTTGGAGACTCTTGGAATCATCTTGAAACTGGACACCAAAGGCTGAAAGGACTCACCAGGAACCGCCATGGACTGCTGCTGCTGTGCTGACCTGTGACCTGCCTGGTCACTGTGAAGGACTTGCCACTTGCTGCCTTTCCCTTGTGCTGGCCTGTAGCTGGGCCTTCCACCTGAGGACCTTGTCTTCAGATTCTGCTCCCCAGGGGCAGGGTGCTGTGGCCCCTGACCCCTGCATTCATTTCTTCACGAGGGGTGCTTATCCGTGGTTGCGGCTGCCGCAGCGCGCTTACGGAGCCTTGGGAGCTCGTAGGCTCCTTGCTGCATTGTGCCCCATTAAATAAGATCACCGCAGCGGCCCGGGAAGCTGGAAGAACACTCGCGCACCGCATCAGGTGCAGGCGAGTGTCTGCTCGGGCCCCAGGAGGGGTCTGATCTTCTTGTGGCTTCACGGCAGGACCAGGGGAAGGCGCGGGGAGTGCCCCCTTCCCGCTGGCCTCTGCGTTAGGAGCAGGAAGCTCCTTTTTTGCTGTTAAGTAAAACGGGCATTATTGAGGGCCCCCCCCTTGGTGGAAGGGCCAGTGGAGGCCCGGGGGGGCCCCCAGAGATCGCGAGTCCCGGGAGGGGCCTGTCATTAAACCAGAGGGGGTGCGTGGTGCCCCCCTCCTGCCCTAAGTTGTTTTTGCTGGCTTTGGCCTCCCTCGTGAGGGCCGGTTGAGGTCCTGGGGGGCCCCCAGTAATCATGGTCCCCGGAGGGGCCTGTCTATAAAAGAGAGGAGGTGCATGTCGCCCTCCTCTGACCCCAGAGTATAAGGGAGGCCCCCGTTTTGCACATAGGAGCGCAGGGGGCCCCATTGTTCGCCTTCTAGGCACTGGAAGTGCCTTTATCCAACCAGGTACTGTTTAAAGGACCAATATAGTTGCAAACCAAAGTTCTTTCTACAGACTTTTGTTTGATTCATATATTACCTACCTGCGTTTGATGTTTTTACATATGTGTGTGGAAATGTTCCTTTTATGGACATGCTTGCTAATATGTTTTTCTAACTTGCCATATGTTTTCTAATGTTCCTACTATGGGCATTTTATGATATTCTTATGACAAGTGCTGTGATGTAATAACGTGTTTTCCTGACTACTGCTTATGTTGCAGAATACTGAGTAACCTGTGTGTTATGTGTGACTACTGCTAGGTTGCAGAGTAACTAATGTGTAACGTTCTGACAACTGCTAAGGTAGCAGGATAGTATTGATATGTGATGTTTGGTCTGATAATTGCCTTGTGTACAATACAGTATATTTTCATATAATCTGGTGTTGTGTTTCCTTTGTGGTGGGGATATTGCGTCACATGTGTTGTGTGTGTTGTGCAAACGCTTTACACATTGCCTCCAGGTTAAGCCGACTGCTCGTGCCAAGCTACCAAGGGGGCGAGCAGGGGTTATCTTGGATGTGTAACTCCCTTGCCCTGACTAGCGTGGGTAAGTTCTGCCTGGCTGAGGTGCATACCCTAGCCAACCAGAAACCCCATTTCTAACAAAGACGTTAGAAGACAACTCTCCCTTTGCGTTAGTATAATCATGCAAATATTGCTCATCTAATTTAAACTTC
The DNA here is from genome assembly GCF_031143425.1 of Pleurodeles waltl. Lineage (NCBI taxonomy): Eukaryota > Metazoa > Chordata > Amphibia > Caudata > Salamandridae > Pleurodeles > Pleurodeles waltl. Next base: position 608,474,099 of record NC_090445.1, on the reverse strand, counting down.
TCTATAACGGTTAGTAGTTTCATGAACAGATATAACCTTTGCTTCTTTCATCTCATGAACTGACATTCCCACAATCCTTATTATAAACAATATTACACACACAATCGCCATTCCTACAGTCCAATATCTACAATACCTAATGTTCCTAATGTTATCTAAACTAGCCATGATCTGTAAAGAATCGGAAAGCAGAATTTCAACTCTTAAATAATATGCAACACAAAAATAAAAAATAAAAAATATACTTCTTTTCTTCACACTTCAACTTCACACACAGGACCCCTTCACTTCCTTTGTCAAAATCGGTTAGCAGCTGGTCATCTCCAGGATTTATGTGTCACATCAGGCTTTTAATGTCTTTTCCGGTAGAATCAGTAATCTCAATCTCTTTTCTTTGTTCGAAAACACAGTCTATTGTTTCTCTCCTTCAAGTTGCATCAAAATACTGGTTTGGAACTTCTCTATCAAAACAAAAGGACATAAACTCGTTCTGCCAATCACTTGTTGTGGCGTATGCCCATTCTGGTCCTGTGTATTTTCGACTTGCCACTCTTTCTTTTAAACCTCCTTTCCCCTGTCCGTTCTCCATCGCTCAATTCATCTTCATTCGTGTCTTCTTTTTTTATTTATTTGAGAGTTTTCTTTAGCTCTGGCAAGACCGAGAGGGTATCAGAGCGCTTTACAACAGAATCGATAATAAACACAAGAAAAACATGTGAAAAGTCAAGAGTCACATTACAGAATGATATTACAGAGGGGTTCGCATGAATAGAAGGGTAGCGATCCGAGGATGTTGGGGTGGGGAGTGAGAGACCCTTATTGATGTGAGGGTTGGTTTAGGAGGTATTCTTTCAGTAGCTTCTTGGAGGTCAGATGGGAAGGGTTCGATCTGATGTGAATGGGTAAGGAGTTCCATATTCTCTGAGCGTTGTTTGAGAAGGAGCATGACCAAGTTTTTTGCTTGTTGGATTTCAGTAGGAGGAGGAGGAGTGAGTTTGTGCTTCTCAGAGATCTGGTTTGATCAGCTTTCACTAGCTTATTTGTGAGGTATCCAGGTTTCCCAGTGGGAAGGGCTTTGTGTGTTAGGCAAGCAGTGCGGAACAGGCAACGGGCCTCAGTCGGGAGCCATTGAAGACTCTTCAAGGCTGAGGGAGATGTGGTCAAATTTTTTAATTCCCGTCACTAGTCTGGCAGCTGCATGAAGAGTGGACCTCATAGCGGCGAGTCGGGATTTGGCCGTGCCAGTAAGAATGGAGATCCCATAGTCTATTCTTGAGAGTGCCAGTGCTTGAGTGGCCTGTTTGAGGTTATCCTGGCGAATGAAGGATTTGATTTTGTGAAGAATTTTAAGGTTGAGGAAGGCGTTGTTAGCGTTTGTCTTGATGTGGTCCTGCATAGTCAGGTTGGAGTCCAGAGAAATTCCCAGGGATTTGACTGTGCTAGAAGGGGCGAGAGTACATTTGAGTGCGTCAATAGATTTTAGCCATTCTTGCAGTTGAGGAAGCTGGTTAGATTTCGAGAGGAGGAGTGTTTCCATCTTGTCGTGATTAAGTTTGAGATGGTTATGAGAGATCCAACAGAGGGCTTCTTTAAGGGTATTGTTCAGACAGTGGAGGTCTTCTAAGGAGGATAGTTCAATATAGAGTTGCGTGTCATCCGCATAGAGATGGAAGGGGATATTGGCTTGAGTAAGGATAGTGGTAAGAGGGTCCATGTATATGTTGAAGAGAGTTGGAGAGAGGACAGATCCTTGGGGGACCCCTCTGGTAATTAGGAAGGTGGGTGAGGTTGAGTTGAGAAGTTTTACTTGTTGCATTCGGTTTTGTAAGAATGAGGAAAACCAGCAGAGGACAGTACCTTCAATGCCTAGTCTTTTTTGGAGGGAGTCGAGAAGGAGTTTGTGGTCAACAGTGTCAAAGGCCGCTGTTAGATCAAGGAGAATCAGTAGGCAAGGTCGGTCGGAGTCAAGGGAGTTGTGGAGGTCATCTACTATGTTAAGGATGGCTGATTCTGTGCTACAGCCTTTCCGGAAGCCTGATTGAAGAGGATTGAGGAGGTTGTTGGTATCAATATGTTGCGTTAGTTGTTGGAGAGAACATTTTTCAAGAACTTTGGCCAGGAAGGGAAGGTTGGAGACAGGTCTCTGTAGTTGTGGAGGTTGTTCGGGTCGGCTCCTGTTTTTTTTTTTTAAATAGGCGTGATTTGGCCTAGTTTTAGGCAGTCAGGAAACATGCCAATCTGAAGGGAGCTATTGATGATCATAGTCCATGTAGGGGAGAGGGACTGGTGGAGTTTTTTTGCCAGGGAGGAAGGGAGGGGGTCGGCTAGGTGGGAGGAAGTTTTGGAGGTGGACATAAGTTTAGAGATGTCCGATACCAGGATGAGTTGGAAAGATCTCCAGCTTGCGGGGGCCGACAGCTGTGTCCGGATGGGGAGAGTGATTTCAGTTTTGGGGGGCGGGTTGTCAGAGAGGTATGGAGCAGGGACAAAATTGTTAGTGGAAGGAAGGTGGGGCACAATGTTGGGGGGGTGTCCAGTGCTAGGGAAAGTTCAATCTCCGTGATTTTATCGTTGAAAAATTTGGCAAAGTTAACGCAAGTGTTTGTGGTCGTAGGTAAGGGGTTGGGAGCAGGTTTGGTAGTTTGTTATTTAATGATGTTAAAGAGTTTCTTTGGGCGGTTTATGCCTCTGTCAAGGGCATTCATGAAAAAGGATCTTTTTTTGTACGTGTACGTGTTTTTTGTAACTTCTCCGTGCTCTTCTGAGCTGCTCCAAGTGGGTGGAGGAGGGGTTGGATCTCCAAAGTCTTTCAGCAGCTCTGAGTTGTCTTCTCTCTGAATTGAGGTCATTGTTGAACCAAGCTCTGGATGGTGTTTCGCAGTCTTTTCAGTTTTAGAGGGGCTAGCTGATCAAGTATGGTAGTTATAGTTGAGTTGTAGTGGGTGGTTAAATCCGTCGTGTAGAGATTGGTCGAAGGGGGGAAGAAGGGAGATGATTTTTTTCTTCCAGGGTAGATAGGGGGATTTGGCTGACACTTCTTTTCCAACTAAAAGATTTTTGGGGGATACAGTTGAGATGGAAAAGGATGATGTGATGATCTGACCAGTCGACAGGAAGGATATCATCGACCGTGAGTGAATCTTTATGTGCTATTATCGCATTCAGTGTAGCGCCTTCGATGTGGGTTTGGCCCTTGCAGTGTTGGGAAAGGTTGTTGCTGTGAAGGTCATTTAGGGTTTGGATGAGTGCATTGTTCTCATCGTTCCAGCGAAGGTTGAGATCACCCAAGATAATGAAGTTGGGGTCGGAGAGGGAGCAGAGCGTTATTAGGTCAGCTAGGTGATCCGCAAAAGGTTGGGCGTTAGAGGGGTGGTAGAGAAGGTGGAAGGTCACCTTAGAGTTGTCGCTGGTCTTTGTGAAGGCATTCAGGTGTTCGCAGGAGTTGAAATTGAAAGAGTCTTTCAAATCTATTTCTATGGTATTTTTGTGGATGATGGCAATGCCTCCCCCCTGGGCGGTCATTTCTCTCTTTGTTGGAAATAGAGTAGCCAGGAGGGACGAGGGTGTCCATGATCGGTTGCGAGAGTTCGGTTAGCCAGGTCTCTATGATGAAGGCAATGTCAATGTTATGGTTGAGGATAGCGTCAGCAAGATCCTTAGCGTGTTTGACTGCTGATCTGCAGTTTGAGCATGCAGTTAGTGCGCGGTTGGATCTTTGGTTCTGGCCTGGAAGGGAATGGGGGGATATTAACGAGGTGAGCAGGGCGTCTGGGAGAGGGAGGCTGTATATGTTGTCTCCTGAGACCAGTGATGACCTGTATGTTAGAAGGGGGATTCAGGGTAGGGAAGGGCGGGTTGTAGGAGTGAGCGAGTTTAGTAGCTTCCTTGAGAGATAAAGGAGAGATTGTTCTTCTTGGTCTCGAGGTGTTTTGAAGAAAGGGTCTAGAGGGCCAGCGGATACTCTGTGAGGAGTTGTTGACCGACGGAGGCGTGAGTGTCTGGGTCGGCACTGGGAGTATCAGTGGGTAGCGGCTTCTCGCTATCTTGTTGATGCCTTGAATGATGAGTTCTAGTTGGGATTCAAGGTTGGAGAGTCGTTCATTGATTTTTGTGGAGGGAGTGGGTTTAGGGGTGGGGGGTTGGGAGATAAAGTTCCTCTTCGCTTGGGGCTGGGGCTGTTTCAGATGGGATATAAGATCACTGGGCAGAAGGTTAAAAGAGGCAGTTGTGGGGTGAGAGGGGTTAGATTCAGGATAAGGGTTAGAGATGATGGGGGGGCAGGCTTGATATGAGTATCTCTACAGTTCAACAAGTTTGGTCTAGAGGAGGGCTGGGGGAAAAGGGGGGTGGGAGGGGAGACAGTGGAGGGGGAGTCGTGGGGAGGTTCGGGGTGTTTGAGGGAAGATCAAGGAAGTTTGGGATGGGAGACAGCGCAGAAGTTGTGATTGAGAGTTTTGGGGTTACGGGAGTAAGGGGCACGGTTAGGGTGAAAGGGGATAATGGGGATGAGTGGGTCAGACAGGATGGGTCTGTCTACTCTGGGAGCAGGGGGTGGTGTTGGGGGGGATAGTGGTGGTGGGGTTTGGTGGCAGGGGGTGAGGGAGTGCTGACTTAAGGGAGGGGAATAAGGATTCAAAGGAACAAAGGTTGGAGTAATTTGCTTGAATCATGATGGTTCAATTTCTGAAGATGGAGATGATGACGTTTCCCTGGAAAGCCGGGGAACTGGAGATAGAGAGTTTGCTACCGTATGGGATATTAGTAGTTTTAGAGGGGTGGAGGTGAGTAGTGAGGAGGGTGTTCCATTTAGCAGGGCGTTTATTGAAGAAGATAAGATCTGTCTTTTTCGAGCCTTTTTGGGCATTGTAATAAGTGACCACGAGAAGTAGCTCTGGATGTTGCCTGGTAAGTTTGTGCTTAAAGTTTTTCAACGCAGAGGGGGAGACTTGGTTAGGGGGAGATATGGAGAAGGAGTTGGGCCTGTGGGCTTTAAGGAAGGGGGAAATGGGTGAGGTAGTGGATCCTGTGGGGATCGACATCATGTGAAGGTGAGGAGGCCCTCGTAAGGGGGTTAAAAAGGACGCTAGATCGGGTGGAAAGATGGGAGGGGGATAAGATGGGAGGGATCTAGGTTGTGGCCCAGGACGGGGGGGTCATTGGGAGGAAATTCTAGGACGAGTAGTTTGAACAGAGATTGCAACAGGGTGGGGAACAGGGGAGAACCAGAATAGAGTGTTCGTGTTGGGAGATGGGCGGACACGGAGGGAACTAGTGGGATGGGGTGGGAGGGAGACCACTAGTTAAGGAGGAAAGAAGGGTGGGTGGCTTGCTGATGTGGACTCACTGACATTAGTTCAGGGAAGGGGATGATGCTCCCGGGGGGGAGGGAGGGACGCCAGGGTTACAATGCCTCTGCCAAGGGTGTTGGGAGAGGAGGGTATACAGGGTCACGGACACGGGAAGGGCAGAGGGTATTCCTGAAAAAGTGGACCAGGGAATGACTCTCCATGAGCAGGATTGCCCAGAAAACCGAGAAGGACGAAGGGGGGTCAGAGAGGGTTGGGGGTCAGGAATGGGGTAAACAGGGCAGGGTCAGTACCATAGACTTAGTAGAAGAAGAGGAAAATAACTCACCGGGAGTTCCAGATCAGGAAGTGTGTTCCTAAGTATGGCGCTGAGAAGGGACAAGACACCAGTGCTCGTCATGCAAAGGCTCCAATAGGGAGAGAGGAACCTCCTGCTCTGAGGGAAAGAGGGTCACAGCAAGAAGGGTCAACACCGTGTGTCCAAAACAGCTGCCCAAGAACAGGGAGCGATCAGGGCCAGATCCCGGTGGGAGCCAGCTGGGAGGAGGAGGGCTTCAAGGGACCTTGGGGAGAAAATGGGGCCCCAAGGGGGGGGTTGGCGCAGCGGCCCGGAGATCTGCAGTGAAGGACAGGCAGGGGACCCTACGCCCGGGGTCCGCCTGGGACCAGCACTTGGGGTCAGAATGGGCAGCCTCGCTGCCTGCTGGAATGTTGGTTGAAGACAGCGTGTGGATGGTGGTCGAGAACTTCGGTCAAATAGCAGTCCTCCTGGCTCCGGGGATGTCAAATGAAACATGCAGAACTCAGTGCCCAATCTGAGCTCGTTGCTGAGCACCGGCATCCATCCGAGAGGGCTGGGGTCTATTCTCATGCCTCACGCATACGCTGCGAGCAAGAGACACATATGTGAAAGACAGAAGAAGGAAAAAACAAAAAAGCGTCACAAAGGGAGAAGGCAGAGGGCCATAGGAAGAGCCAAAGGGGCAGGGATGGCCGCAGATGGATCGAAGAGGCCCGGGACGGCCCCAGGATCATGCCGCTCCAGCACCCGGTGCTAGCAGAACCGACCACGGCAGCCTCACGTTCGAGAGAAAAGCCCTGAGCTCCGGCACCTCCCCACTCACAAAATAAGCACTGGGGGAATCAATGCAGCAGCCAGAGCAAAGTTCACGAAAACTCCCTACCTCGGACAGGCAGGTCCACATGAGACTCCGCCCGGGCTGGAGTCGGGGATGTCGAAGCAGCTCCTCCCGGAATATGCAGCTCCCCTGAAGCTGCAGGTGGCGAAAACGGCCCCAACAACGTGGAGACTTGAGCCTGGGTCGGTCCCAAGGTCGGCTCCAGCAAACTTCCCCAGGCTGGGGGCCTCTCGACAAACTGCTCCTCCCAAGCCGGAAATAACACAGAGATCGGCTCCTCCAGAGGTTGAGCCAAAGATGGCAGGCGGGCGGCTCCTCATGGGTAGGAGCCGGAGATGGCGCGCAGGTGGCTCCTCAAAAGCTGGGGCCAGAGATGAGGCTCCGGGGGAGAAGAGACCCGGTCCTGCATCCGTCCCGATCTGGCAAAGAGGGCAGTTTGCTGGCGGGACCCGGGACGTGGAAGGTAATCCAGGAAAGAGTACCTTCGGCGGCCTCAATGCAGGCAGCAAAGGCAGTCTGACTGTGGGACCGGCGAGGTGCCGGGACTTGGACGTCAGCCGATTCACGGTCCTCACGCATAGGGGTCCTGGACATCAGCTGAACCCTCGTCCGAGTCGGCAGGGTCCAGGGCGATCGTCGGGGGAGGGGGTGCACCTCAGGGAAAGAAAAGACCGGGATTTTCACTGAAAAGTGATCTTCCTCTATTGTTTCATTTATTACCAAGTCCTTTTTCTTGCCTATTTGAGACTCAGGCCAATGATCTCCTTTTCTTACTCCTTCTGTTAACAATCTCTTCAAGATCCGACTTTTCTCTTTCACCCTATCTAATGTGCCCTTTCTTGATGGACCTGCAATGGGTTCAGGAGGAGACAGATCACTTTTGCTTTGACCTGCCATAACTCTTCCCCCCCTCAGGCTCTGGCACTGGATCTCCTTGTTTTTCAGTCCCTTTTGTTTATGTTAGCACTTCTGCTGGGCATGGATCTCCTATCACATCTGCTTCATTGTTTTCTTGTTCTGCCTCTTGATTTTCCACACCCTCATCTCTTACTGGGGTGATTGACCCTTCTTCCGCCACTTCTGGATCCACTTCCGGCTCATCATGCCCTGGTTCAGGTAGAATTATTCGTTTTGCTGCTGCTGGCATCCTCAGCAACACTTCTTCATGATCCTGAGGACTCACTACCTTTTTGGTATGACTTGCATGTATCCAGTTAGGTAATCCTGCACATTTCACAGCTATGGTAGTCGTCAACACCACTTGGTATGGACCTCTCCAACGTGGCTCTAGGCAGGTGTTTCGCACACGCTTTTTGATCACGACCCAGTCTCCGGCTCTCAGGTTGTGACCTGGGTCATGGATGGGTGGCAGGGTAACGGCTTGTACCTGCTGAGAAAAAGATCGAACCACATCAGCTAGACCTTTGCAGTAGTCCAACACCATATCATCTGTAATATTGACTAGAGCATTGGCTGGTATTGCTGGCAGTCTCATTGCTCTCCCTATAAGAATCTTGTGTGGGGACAATCCTGTCTTCCTGTCAGGTACATTTCTCATTGACATCAACACTAAAGGCAATGCGTCTGGCCATTTCAGATTTGTGGCCGCGCACATTTTGGCGATTCTTGATTTCAGGGTACCATTCATTTGTTCTACCAATCCTGAGGCTTGTGGACGATAGCTGCAATGTAGCTTCTGTTCAATGTTCAGTGCTGCACATAAGAGTTTAATCACTTCGTTATTGAAGTGCGTGCCCCTATCTGATTCTAAATTTACCACTGTCCCTTTTCCCATGTGTGTTGCTGACAGATCACACACCTGTGACATACTGCCTCAGCTGCTTGCCTAAATTTCGGATTGAACCAATCGACTTTGAACAATCTAATCATGTCATCCCTTCAAATGTGTGCCTGTCCCTGCTAATACCGAGCCATCTGAGACAACAGACTATTCGGTAACACCATTTTACCCTCCTCAGGTACCCAGATCTTATCTGGTGTTTGTACACATTTCAGCTTGATCCACAATTTCTTCTCTTCCTTGTCTGCATTTTCTTGCAATGTTTTTAATTCCCCTAAGGTGTCAATTACTTTTAAAGCAAAATTTGCACAACTGTTTTTTTTCATCTTGCATTAGTTCCCACTTATCCCTAAATGATACACAGTTCAGGTTGCAAAACCTTGCTACCTGATCCGCATATCCATTTCCCAAGCAAATGTAATCTGGTGTTTTCTGGTGTGCATTGCATTTCACTACAGCAATCTCTTCTGTATTGCATACAATAAGTATTTTATTCTGTCACCATTTTGTACAGGGGTTTCACTGGAGGTCATGAACCCTTTTTGTGACCACAATTGACCAAAATCATGAACAATTCCAAATCCATATTGTCTTTCTGTGTATATTGTCACTCGCAGCCTGGTAGAGACATAACATGCTCTAGTAAGAGCTACCAATTCTGCCACTTGTGCTGAATATACACCAGGAAGCCAAGATACTTCTAGGGTTCCTGTAATAGTACATACAACATACCTGCTCTGAATGTGCCTGTTCCATCTCTGAGGCATGAATCATCAACAAAAACAATTATATCATTTTCTTCTAGTCGGGTGTCTCTGATATCATGTCTAAGCTTTGTGTAAAGGTCTGTCACTTCAAGACAATCATGCTCTATATCTTCCTCTTTTTCAACTTCAACAGTATCACTTGGCAGTAACGTTGCTGGATTCAACACTGTACATCTTTTCAAAGTAACATTTGGAGCTCCCAATATGCTCATCTCATACCTTGTCAGTCGGGCCCCCGTCAAATGTTGATTTTTTGTTCTCGTCAGCAAAATTTCAACTGAATGTGGCACCATTACCGTCACTGGGTATCCCATGACCACCCCTTCACATTGGGAAAGACTTTGACCAACTGCGGCTACTGCTCGCAGACAACCTGGTAAAGCTGCTGCAACCGGGTCCAAGGTAGCTGAAAAACAGGCTACTGGGCAATAAGCACCTCCATGGACCTGTGTCAAGACAGACCAGGAACAAGCATCACATTCATGACAAAACAATGTGAAAGGCTTTGTGTAATCAGGCATTCCCAACGCCGGAGCTCTGCACAAACTTTCTCTCAATTCAGTGAAAGCCCTCATCTGATCTTCATCTAGAGTAATGGGGTCTGTAACTCCCTTGTGTGTCAATTGTTGTAAAGGCTTGGCAATTTCAGCAACCTTTGGAATCCATTGTGTACAGTATCCTACCATTCTCCGGAACATGCACGCATCCTTCTGGGAAGTTGGTGGATTTCTCTGCAAAATCATTGTAATCCTTTCTCGGGAAATTCTCCTCAGCCCTTTCTCAATTTGATGACCCAAATATTTTACATACTTCTGACAGTATTGCAACTTTGCAGACGAGGCCTTGTGACCAAAGTCTCCCAAATGATTTAACAGGGCAATCGAATCATGTTTACAATCATCCCTTGTTCTGGATGCAATCAATAAGTCATCGATGTACTGCACAAGAGTCGATTGGCAAGGTAATTCCAATGACTCCAGGTTCTTTTCCAGAATCTGATTAAACAAGGATGGTGACTCCGTATACCTTTGTGGAAGCCTGCACCAGCTGTAGACTTCATCTAAGAATATGAAACTGAAAAGAAACTGAGTGTCCTCATGAAGTGGCACTGAAAAGAAAGCTAGTGACAGATCAACTACTGTGAACCACTCTGCCTCACATGGAATCTGAAACAGTATCACTGCTGGATTGGGCACAATCGGACAACACTTAACCACCATGTCATACACTTTTCGCAAATCCTGCACAACTTGCACTTTCCCACAAGGCTTTTTCAATCCCATTATCGGTGAATTACATGGTCTGCTCAACACCTCTTTTAGAACACCCTGTTTCAGGAAATCCCCAATTTGTTCCACCTTCATCATCACATCCTGTGGCATATTATTCTGTGGAAGTTTCGGAAACTCAACATTTGGCTTCAATGTGATTTTAATTGGTTCCACTCCTTTGATCAAACCCACTTCTTTCCCTGTCAAATCCCAGACTCTCTCTTTCACTGTTCCCTACAAGTCTGCGTGCAACTCCTTCATTGTGAACATTGGGAAAACCTTGATCAAAGGGTACTCTTCGAATGCATCATTAACAACCATGGCTGACGCCTGCTCTTCCTCATCATCACTGTTAGTCTGGACTTCTATCCCTGCATCTGTACAATTTATGGAACATTTGGTTTTGCATAATAAGTCTCTGCCTAACAAGGATACGGGACTTGAGTCGCACACCACAAATCTATGCAATCCCACATAGTTTCCAATTTCAATCTGCACTGGTTCTGTGATAGGGTTCATTAACTGCCTATTCTCCACTCCCACAACCTGCACTGTTCTTCCGGAAAGGGGTAAATCTGGTACTTCCACACTCCGTACTGTGGAGCGCGTAGCTCCAGTGCCAACCAAGAATGAGACCTTATGTCCCATTACCTTTCCCTTTACAAAAGGCCCTCTCTGATTTACCTCTAAGGACGCAGCAAGAATACAAGCTCCTTCATCTGAACTGTCACTCATCCATTCATCGTTTATTTCATCCTCACTGTGAAATGGGAATTGGTGTACTGTATTGTTACTGTTATCTGATCTCTGACCATTAACCTGTTGAGTAAGCATAACTTGTTGCTGCTCCATCGGGCCTTTGGGTATGTGCATTTTCTGTCTAGGCACCATAGGAATCTGCTGCTGTACTTTTGCTAAGGAAGTAAATTGTGCTCGAGGCACCTGCATCTGTTGTACAGGCAAGAACTTTTGACCTTGGTTTTGAACATTCGGAACTTGTCCCCTCATTCTGGGGACTCTCACAGTCTGAACTGCACTGACATCGCCTTGCTGAACCATTACTTTCTGCACCATCAACAGGCACTCCCACTTCCAGTGTCCCATGTTTCTGCACAGGTGACATGGCAACATCCTTTTCATGCCCTGCATGTCATTTTGAACAACCACAGTACTTAGATCTGGACCACGCATCACATCCATACCACATTCTCTACCCCTCACTTGAGGCTGAAACGCGATAGCTCTCTGTTGCGGCGGCATCGGCGGCACTTAAGCTCCTTGCACTCCTGTTTGTGCTGCCTTAATCTGCATAACCATTGCTTTCTCCTTCAATTTCTTTTGCTTTAATTCATTCTCATCACTACAATATTTAGCACACTGCAACACCTCATCAATCGGCTTTGCGAACCAACAAATCAAATTATTTTTAATCATCTGCCCTACTTCAGGTCTCAGCCCTTCAACAAATCTGAACACAAAATGCAGCATGTCTTTTGGCTCAACTGCCTCTTTACCACTGTATTCCTTGAAAGCCTTCAACAATCTCTCATAATAAGTATGTATGGACTCCTTAGTTTCTTGGACTGTCCTATCAATCCTCTGCCAATCAATGTTTTTCAGAGAATTTCTAGTTTTCAGAAACTCAATCACCTTATAATAATTTTTCATTACCTCAGGTGACGGTGCGCCTGTAACCTTATTCCTCTCAGGTTCACTTGTTGGCCAATCTACTGCCCTCTTGCATTCGACCCATAAATCAGCTGGCACAACTATCTCAAACAAGGTGTTCAAGTATTCCCACAAACACTTGGAAAGTTTCACGAACCTCTCAGTCTGTTGATACCATTCAACTGGCTTCTCTCTCAATTTGGGATAATCATTTGTAAAAGACAATATGTCACTTCGGTGCCATGGGACATGAACAAACTGCCCTCCTGGAATTTCTTTCATCTGTAGCATTTTAACTGCTTCTCTGTCTCTGTTCCCTCTGTTTCCCCTTCTGAGTCTCATTTTTGTTTCTCTTTTCTTTTCGCCCATCTGCCTTCCCACTTCTCTACGGCTCCCCAAATCTGCGCACTCTGCAGCAAGTCCCTCAAATGTGTTTTCATTCCTGCTGATCTCATGTGTTCAAAATCTTTTGCCTCGAAATCTAATCTGTATCTTTGTCTTAAATGTTTTGTTGTCTTAAGATCAATGTCATGCTTCTCTGCTACTTCTGCTAATTTCTGATTTATTTTTCCAACTTCTTTTGTAATCCTAGGACACAAATATCTCAGCTCTTCTTCAGTATAGGATTCTAACCTATTCAATCCCATTGTCCCCTCAACTAATTCATTTGCCTCGATATTTAATCCTACTCGATTCAGTTGCTCTTCCCCTTTTGAGGCACCTTGCGAAGAATTTAGACTATCCAGCCAACTAGTTAACTGCTGTGCTGTTAACCCTTGTAATGAGATGTTACTCACATTAGTCGCTGTCAGCTGTTGTATCCCTGTTCCCGAAGCTTGTGGTGTCAAAAGTCTCAGACTTTGATTGGCATCTGGCAATGCCACAAGAGGACTAAATCCCACAGGGGATTTAAGCTCACCCAGACAAGTACTTGAGGATGATGTCGACTGTACTGAGTCTCCCACTCCCTTTCTCCCCAAGTTCTGTGATGTCTCAATCTGTCCCCCAGCCTCTGTTTTCTTCTGGGCATATAAGAGTACCACCAGACCAACTTTGATCGGTAGCGATATTGCATCTGGGGCTACTCTGGAAGCTGCACTTTGTGTAAGTGGTACTCCCATCGCCTGATTCATAACTGGTGCGAGATCCACTGATGTACCTCAAACTGTGCTGGTCTCTGTAATGGTCTCATGTCATACAATGATAATCGCAACTGATCCAAAACCCTCAAATTAAACATTCCATGCTCTGGGAATTCTAAGGTTCCTTGATTCTTAGTCAATACATTCCATTGCTTTCACAAAAGACACAAAGCTATGCCCTTCTCTGTCATTACAATATGTGCTGGACTATCCTCCGGGGGATTGGTTCCCCTACTGAAGCCTTAATGTAAGATTCACCGTTCATCGCACTCCTTAATGCCTTGAAAAACGTGACTTTTACTACTGAGATTCCCTTCGCCTGTTCACTCAACTAGTTGCCTCTTGCGGACGGCTGCCAATCCGGTCGCGGCTCTTCTCTGTAATGGACCTATCCCAGCGCAGCACACACAGGCGTCACACTGACTCACAGCAGCTGACAAAGTCTTGCGGCTTGTCTTCCTTGACTCAATTTCCACTCAAATAATGCAACTATTGCGAGCGTCTTCACCAAATAACAACTAACACAAACCCGCTGGTTTACTACAGAAAGGGACACAATCACTTCAGGGACCCTATAGATGTTCACTAATGGCACTTTCTATTTCCCTAGCTATTCCTCTTTCTCGGTCCCCCACATTCACAAGTAAAATTTGACCCGCAAACTTTACTCTCAACTGGTATTTGGGTCTGTCCTGGTCCACATAGGACTCGCCAAATCTCAGTCGAAGCTTCTTTTATTCATCTAGCATTCTCTCTGACTCGTTGACCATGCCCGATCAACCTTCCAAACCAGACAGATTACAACATATACTCAAGTGTCTCCTACACTTGTCAATATACTCCGGAGTCTTAGACTACGCAGGGTACGTACATCACCAACAACCACGTGGACAATTTTTGAGCACAAAGCGCCACACACAAATTAAGTTCGACGACTTCCCTACTCTCAAACTTGGAGTACGCACACTCCTACTAACCCTTAAACAGAGTATGCAGACTCCCTACTTTTTACCTCACATTCATCACAATTCACCTGCGGTCTGCTTAAGCCTGTGCAAGCGCAATCTTCTACTCTCATACTATTTTAAAACACACCGGGAACATACTTAGTTTTAACAACAGGATCCAGGATCTGGGAAAGTCATTTCTGGGTTAAAGAGGACATAATCTTTGCTACCATTGTCATTTCAGGAAAACAAAATTCAAACCTCATAAAAATCGAACAACTATACCCAATTGTAAACTACTACCATAACCATTACTCACCACTTAACTAGTTCCCCAAGGAAACTAACCATCAAGCTGCTACCAAAAACTGCTAGAGTGCCCTGTCCTTAGTAAGTAAACTTACAGAGGGACGCGTGTAGGTCGATGAATCTTTTGGATCGCATGAAGTGTCCTAGCCAAGAGCTGACTAGTGAAAACATTAACAACAAAATCTAATGTGCATGCAATACCAAAATCTAGTCTAACAATAAAACACCATCACTCCCGAAAAGGTCAGTTTCTTTTATTCCCTTTTAATTACAATTCTAATCAAAAACATTTATTCAATTAATCCATGATTAATTAAACTTTATTAGCATCACAAGCAAATAATTCATCAAGATTTTATTAATAAGCAATTCAACATTAATCTAGGTTTAGCAGATTCATAAACATTGAATAATTCAGCAATGTGAGTCAGTCAGTCTAAGTCAAAGTCACCATTAGTCACCCTGGTCAGCCTACCTAACTCAGATTAGCATCAGCATGTGGGTCTTCATGCGAAAACAATTTAGTCCAAAAAAAATAATTTGGAAAAATCTAACTCAAAGAGAAAAACATTTCTAAGCAGCGCATTTGATACCTAGAAGGAAAAGCACACATTAGTCAGTCAAGTTATAGCTACCTATCCAAGATAGATCAGCAACAAGTCAGTCTTCATCTCCAGGTCATCAGTCATCAGCTAGGCTGGGGCTCACAGGGAGCAAGCCCAAACTTCAGCACTTCGGACAACGTCTCCTGACGTCATCAGCTTTCAAGTCTCCATTCTGATTTTTCCTCTCATGTCATGACTTTTTATTAGAGTCTCTCAGTCCATCCCACAATTTGCCAATTGGTCAACCTTCTCAGGGGTTATGACTCTAACCTAAAGTTTTTGTTTACCACTTGTATTTTGAGAGTCAAGTTCCATTAACATGATTGGTCCTTCTGTCGATGAGAACATCATCTAGCTCTTCAGGTAACAAAATTGTTGCCATCAGATCTTACTCAGTAGCTCCATTGTTCAAGTCCTGGGAAAGTACATTCAGCCTACTCTACACATAATTGTATCAATTTGTTCTGACTGTCTCCTGTCCGCTGGTGAGTTTGCAGATTTCTCTAGCAGCGCTAGTGTGGGAAAACAGGGCTGATTGCAGAGGCCCCCTAACTTTTTGCCCCCATTTTCCACTTTATGCTGGTGTTTTCCTGACTCTGATGGTGCCCTGAGTACTGCTAACCAGTCCCAGGGCCTGTGCTCTGTGTAAAATGGATATGCAAATTAGGCTAATTATAATTGGCTAAGTCAACCTACCTATAAGTCCCTAGTATTTGGTAGGGCATGTAGGTTTAGGGACCACAGCATAGGTGGTGCACACCTAGGTGCACTGCTGAGGTGCCCAGTGTCATTTTAAAGGCAGGCCTGCCTTGCTGGCTGCTTTTAAATTAAAGTTATATGCAAATTCGACTTTGGAATTAAAGGTACTTCCAAAGTCTTAAACTACCTTATTTTTACATATAAGTCACCCCTAAGGTGTACCCTATGTGCCCCTAGGGCTGGGTGCCATGTAACTATAAGCAGGGACTTTATAAAAATAGATTTATAAGCCCTGGTGAGGTAAAAACAGCCAAATTCGTTTTTCCCTCATTGAAGTAAATGGCCTTCATAGGCTAGAATGGGCAGACTTTATTTTAAATTTTAAAGTCTCCTTAAATGTTACATACCAAGAATTTGGTATCAAATTGATTGTTGTAATAAATCCCACAACTTCCAGTTGTTGGATTTAATATAACTTGTCCAGGTAAAAAGTTTAGACTTTACCTAAAAAGTTGCCAATTTCAGCTCTGCATTGTTTTTGCTGCTGTGCTCTGATTGGCCAGCCTGCAGCAGCTTCTGCCAGGCTGCCTTGATGAGGTGTGAAGTGGCCAGGCTTCACACAAAGGAATGTGCTTGGGGGAGAGAATCTCCCCTCAGCAGATGGTGAGGCAGGAAGGGGGAGGGCTGCCAAACTGGTCTTCAAAGGCAGAGAAGGACATTTGGAGCACCCAGCAACACCCCCACATCCTGCAACCCCAGACAATTAGGTGCCCCCTTGATTAGATTAGGAGAGGGCAGGAGAGGGGTGTGTTTATGATTTTTAGCCACACCAGTGGGTGGGCTCAGCCAGATGTAACCTCCAAAAATCAGATTCATCCATGTTGGATTTTTAGAGACTGTTGCCTTCTGGGATGGATTTTTGCCACACTTCCCAGGAAGTGGTCATCACAGGGGGACGACCCTGTCCCTGATTGGAGAACCAGGGCCCCCCTGCTTTTCACCCAGGAGCAAGGATAAAACTGGCAGACCTGCACCGACGCCTCAGATCCCCTCCAGAATTCAACAAGAAAGGAACTAAAGAAGAAGAAGGACTGCCCTGCTGGAGCCCTGGCCTGCACCTGGACCCTGCACTCAGAAGGACTGCACCAGCTGCACACTTGGGCTTCACCACAAGAAGGACTTTGCCTGGCTTCAACTGGTTCAAGGAGGGACTCCCTGTTTGCTACAGGTGAAAAATTGCTAAACCAGAGTCCCCTGCACCAACTCCTGAAGAAAGCGACCAGCTGACCACTGTCCAGTGGCCAAAAAGGAGTTTGCGCCAGGTGCATTCTGGGAGTTGAAGTCCGCACCCCCCAAGGACCATCACAGAACTTCTGGACCCTTGGGGTGAGCTGTGGACCCCAAAAGAACCTTAAAAGAACATCTGGGTGAAGCCCCAGAAGTTTGGAAAAGATTTGAGAATTTTTGGAAAAAAAGCTCCAGAGAGGGACCGACCCGCTGCGGAAATTCTAGCCGGCTTGCCTCAACCGCGACCCGGCCTGACTTCGTGGTTCGTCCCGGTAAAGAAAAACATCCAAAAAAAGAGACTAAGTCCGAACGTAAAAAGTTGACCGGGACCTCCCAGCCATCGTATCCGAGAAGGGCTCCATGGACGTCAGATCAAGATCCAGGTTTACCCCGGTCGAAGGATTTTCATCTCGAAAAAACGACTAAGTCCGAAGGTAAAAGTCTCCACCGAGGAAACCCACATTGCGTATCCGGACAAGGGCTCCAGGAGGTCGGATTCAACTGGCAGGTTCGTCCCGGTGAAGAAAAACTTCAAAATAAAGACTAAGTCAGAAGGTAACTTTTTAACCGAGGCCTCCAGCGACCTGTAGCCGAGCAGGGCTCCATCGCGGTCGGCCTGAAAGTTTGACTTTGCCCCGGTCGAGGTGCAACCAGATGACCCGATTGGCGCTTTTTGTTTCTAAGCGCTAGAAAAGTAATAATTCTTTAAAAATTCATATCTCCGGTTCCCCTGAACCGATTTTAATCGTTTTTGTGTCATTTTAAAGATAAAAATATAAACTATTTTTATAAATTGGTTTTGGATTTTTAAACTGTTTCCTGTGTTTTATTTAATTACTGTTTTGTGATATTTGAATGCTTTACACTTTGTCTCCTAAGTTAAGCCTTGACGCTCGTTGCCAAGCTACCAAGGGTTGAGCTGGGATTAATTTACTGAGACCTAACTGTACCTATGTGGAGGTTAGTGGCTTGTTGCTAGGTGTAGGTACCTACCTGCCCTACCAATAAGCCATTTTCCAACATAATTGGAAGCAGCGACGGGATCCTGTACTTGTGTTCAATATCACGTTACAGTTTTAGGTAAAACAAATTTAAAATCCTTTAAATTGTCCTAGTGCAAAAATTGTTTTTAATTTTTAATTTGGATTAATTTCAATTATTGAATTTTTGTAATTTTTCTAAATTCTTGTTTCCAATTTTTGCAAAAAGTTTTTGTTGACACAAAACTAGGGAACCATGGAGCTTGATCTGGCTAGCCTACCCACACTGACAGTAGTCCAGCTTAGGGGGTTGTGTGTTGAAAGAGGGTTGCCTGCAACCACTGATCTCAGGAAGCAATCCTGATCACATCCCTGACAGCATGGGCTGAGGCCCAAGAGGTAGAGTCAGAAGAAGCTCCAGAGGAGGGAGAAAGAAGGGAGGATGCAAGCTCTAACCACTCAGGGGAGGGAAGGCATCTGAGCCTAAGTGAGGATGAGGAAGAACGGTCCTCAGTAAACACAGTCACTAGGGGCAGATCCAAAGCTAGTGGTGGGAAGGGGGTCCTTTCAGGAGGAGAGAACCCATCCATCAGAGAAAGAGAGCTGGAGACCCAGCTAGCATACATAGCTTTGGAAGCAGAGAAGCTGGCCCTAGAAAAGAAAAAGTGGGCATACAAAGAGCAATATAGAATGAAGTTCAGGGACACCCAGAAGGTCAGTACCCAGTCTTGGGTTGACTTTGTGGACATTTCACTAAAGGCACTAGAGGGCTGGATTATTGGTAACAAAGTAGATACTTATGAGGGGTTATACAATCTGATCATGAGAGAGCACATCTTGACCAATTGTACCCAAGAAAGGTTACGCCAGCATCTAGTGGACTCTAAGCAGACCAACCCTAGAGAGCTAGGGGAGGCAGCTGATGAGTGGTTGAGAACCAGGGTGGTTGTCAAGTCCCAGGGGGAGACTCCAAGAAGGGGGGGACAGGTCCCCAAAAACCTAAGGAGGGAGGTGGTAAGCCCACCACAGAGACTCCCTCTGTACCCCAGAACCCTAAGAAGGAGGAGAGTAAATCCCACTCCCACTCTGACAAGCAGAGACAGGGAGACCCAGGGTTAAAAAAGCTCTTGGACAGTAGGGCTTGCTTTGACTGTCAGCAGACAGGTCACTTCAGAGGAGATGCAGCCTGTCCAAAGAAGGTGGTTAGCATTGGGCTGTCCAGTGTAGCCATAGAGGAGGATTCCTCAGATGATGAAGTCCTCCTAGCATTGTGCTGGGAGACAGGACCAGATGGTAAACTGGTGATCCCTGAGGGTGGGAGTAGGCACTTCCACCACATTCAAGTGAATGGGATCCCTACCACTGGCCTGAGAGACACCTGTGCCAGCCACACTATAGTGAGTGACCGGTTAGTGACCCCAGACATGTATGTCCCAGGAAAGACAAAGAAAGTCAGGATAGCCACAGGGGAGGTCACCTCCAAACCTGTAGCCATAGTGCCCCTAGAGAGGGAGGGTATCCTTGACTGGATTAGGGTGGTAGTCAGTGCTGACCTTCCCCTAGATTGTATCCTGGGCAATGACCTCCCAGAGGTGAGTCTGGTCACAGATGGGGTGGTCGCCCAGGGCGCCCCCCCAAGCCAAAGTCCTGGGGAGTCAGTCCCTACAGTTAGGAGACAGGGGTCCCCAAGAAAAGGAAAGAAGAAAAGGAAGGGTAGGCCACTCTTAAAGAGAGTTCCAGGGAGCCAAAGGCCTTCTGCCCCAGTAGGGGGGAAGCCCAGAGTTGGCACTGGTGAGGACTCCCCTGACCCCAAGGAAGTCCTGAGTAGTCAGGCAGCTGTCCAGATGCAAGGTGTTGCCCCTGCACTGACAGAAGGGAGAGTGGAAGGAGGGTGTCTGCCACAGGAAGTGGTAGCCCCCCACTCTAGACAGCAAGAGGGGTGCCAGGACCTCACAATTGCCCCTAAAGCAGCTCAGCCACCTGTCAGTGGAGAGCTTAGGGTGTGGTTCTGGGTACTGACAGCTGTCAGTAGCCTCTGCTGGGTGCTAGCCTTCCTGGCAGCACTGTACTTGGCCTGGGAGGCAGACCCCAGGGCCATTAGCAAAGTAGGCCCCCTGACCCTATTGGTCATGGTGGGGTTGCTCAAGTGTTGGGTGACCTCTTTGGGTAAGCTAGGTGTTGCCCTAGCAAAGTTTGGAGTAGGGGAGGTGGGCACCTCACTACCCAAGTTGGCAGAGAGAGAGGAGGAAGACCCCCTAGAGGGAAGTTTCAGTTTGAATTGGGTCCTTTTACTGTTGGGATGGCTTCACTACCCAGAGGGAGTGACCCTGACAGGAGGATGTAAGGCAGAGTAGGCCCTGCAAAGGGACAGCCAGTTTTCTTCACTGTCTTCCTCGCCTAACAAGCCAGGAAGACTCTCCCAGGGTTGGGCTGAGTCTCCTGGGCGTGTGGGCTGGGGGGGGTTGTGTGGGAAAACAGGGCTGATTGCAGAGGCCCCCTAACTTTTTGCCCCCATTTTCCACTTTATGCTGGTGTTTTCCTGACTCTGATGGTGCCCTGGGTACTGCTAACCAGTCCCAGGGCCTGTGCTCTGTGTAAAATGGATATGCAAATTAGGCTAATTATAATTGGCTAAGTCAACCTACCTATAAGTCCCTAGTATATGGTAGGGCATGTAGGTTTAGGGACCACAGCATAGGTGGTGCACACCTAGGTGCAC
Organism: Pleurodeles waltl; assembly: GCF_031143425.1. NCBI lineage: Eukaryota > Metazoa > Chordata > Amphibia > Caudata > Salamandridae > Pleurodeles > Pleurodeles waltl. The sequence goes on along the minus strand of NC_090445.1, from coordinate 608,453,459 downwards.
TGCTGAGGTGCCCAGTGTCATTTTAAAGGCAGGCCTGCCTTGCTGGCTGCTTTTAAATTAAAGTTATATGCAAATTCGACTTTGGAATTAAAGGTACATCCAAAGTCTTAAACTACCTTATTTTTACATATAAGTCACCCCTAAGGTGTGCCCTATGTGCCCCTAGGGCTGGGTGCCATGTAACTATAAGCAGGGACTTTATAAAAATAGATTTATAAGCCCTGGTGAGGTAAAAACAGCCAAATTCGTTTTTCCCTCATTGAAGTAAATGGCCTTCATAGGCTAGAATGGGCAGACTTTATTTTAAATTTTAAAGTCTCCTTAAATGTTACATACCAAGAATTTGGTATCAAATTGATTGTTGTAATAAATCCCACAACTTCCAGTTGTTGGATTTAATATAACTTGTCCAGGTAAAAAGTTTAGACTTTACCTAAAAAGTTGCCAATTTCAGCTCTGCATTGTTTTTGCTGCTGTGCTCTGATTGGCCAGCCTGCAGCAGCTTCTGCCAGGCTGCCTTGATGAGGTGTGAAGTGGCCAGGCTTCACACAAAGGAATGTGCTTGGGGGAGAGAATCTCCCCTCAGCAGATGGTGAGGCAGGAAGGGGGAGGGCTGCCAAACTGGTCTTCAAAAGCAGAGAAGGACATTTGGAGCACCCAGCAACACCCCCACATCCTGCAACCCCAGACAATTAGGTGCCCCCTTGATTAGATTAGGAGAGGGCAGGAGAGGGGTGTGTTTATGATTTTTAGCCACACCAGTGGGTGGGCTCAGCCAGATGTAACCTCCAAAAATCAGATTCATCCATGTTGGATTTTTAGAGACTGTTGCCTTCTGGGATGGATTTTTGCCACACTTCCCAGGAAGTGGTCATCACAGGGGGACGACCCTGTCCCTGATTGGAGAACCAGGGCCCCCCTGCTTTTCACCCAGGAGCAAGGATAAAACTGGCAGACCTGCACCCACGCCTCAGATCCCCTCCAGAATTCAACAAGAAAGGAACTAAAGAAGAAGAAGGACTGCCCTGCTGGACCCCTGGCCTGCACCTGGACCCTGCACTCAGAAGGACTGCACCAGCTGCACACTTGGGCTTCACCACAAGAAGGACTTTGCCTGGCTTCAACTGGTTCAAGGAGGGACTCCCTGTTTGCTACAGGTGAAAAATTGCTAAACCAGAGTCCCCTGCACCAACTCCTGAAGAAAGCGACCAGCTGACCACTGTCCAGTGGCTAAAAAGGAGTTTGCGCCAGGTGCATTCTGGGAGTTGAAGTCCGCACCCCCCCAAGGACCATGACAGAACTTCTGGACCCTTGGGGTGAGCTGTGGACCCCAAAAGAACCTTAAAAGAACATCTGGGTGAAGCCCCAGAAGTTTGGAAAAGATTTGAGAATTTTTGAAAAAAAGCTCCAGAGAGGGACCGACCCGCCGCGGAAATTCTAGCCGGCTTGCCTCAACCGCGACCCGGCCTGACTTCGTGGTTCATCCCGGTAAAGAAAAACATCCAAAAAAGAGACTAAGTCCGAACGTAAAAAGTTGACCGGGACCTCCCAGCCATCGTATCCGAGAAGGGCTCCATGGACGTCGGATCAAGATCCAGGTTTACCCCGGTCGAAGGATTTTCATCTCGAAAAAACGACTAAGTCCGAAGGTAAAAGTCTCCACCGAGGAAACCCACATTGCGTATCCGGACAAAGGCTCCAGGAGGTCGGATTCAACTGGCAGGTTCGTCCCGGTGAAGAAAAACTTCAAAATAAAGACTAAGTCAGAAGGTAACTTTTTAACCGAGGCCTCCCGCGACCTGTAGCCGAGCAGGGCTCCATCGCGGTCGGCCTGAAAGTTTGACTTTGCCCCGGTCGAGGTGCAACCAGATGACCCGATTGGCGCTTTTTGTTTCTAAGCGCTAGAAAAGTAATAATTCTTTAAAAATTCATATCTCCGGTTCCCCTGAACCGATTTTAATCGTTTTTGTGTCATTTTAAAGATAAAAATATAAACTATTTTTATAAATTGGTTTTGGATTTTTAAACTGTTTCCTGTGTTTTATTTAATTACTGTTTTGTGATATTTGAATGCTTTACACTTTGTCTCCTAAGTTAAGCCTTGACGCTCGTTGCCGAGCTACCAAGGGTTGAGCTGGGATTAATTTACTGAGACCTAACTGTACCTATGTGGAGGTTAGTGGCTTGTTGCTAGGTGTAGGTACCTACCTGCCCTACCAATAACCAATTTTCCAACAGCTAGTCACTGTACTCTGTACAGTTCAAGGTTCTTTTCTCCAGTTCCAGTCCTCGGCAGCTCATTGCGTCTCCACGTGTAAGCAAACAAGGCCCAGCGTCGACCAGGCCTCTAGTTCGGCTAAGTTAAGGAGACAACGCATCATAAAACATAGGTTATCTCATTAATGATAACATATTAATACAAGAATTTTATAAATTCCACATTATTTTAGTATTGTTAACACACATGGTGAACACTCCCCGTGGGCACATTTTACACATTACACGTTATTTTCGATTATTAGCTTATTTTGTCATTATTTCTCATTAGTATGTATACGCAAATCATTAGAATATTTCTCATATTAGCATATGTGCTGCAACACAACCTACAAGTTTGAATACTCACTGCAGAGATGGATGCAGAACCTGAGGGCACATGTTCGATTCTCATCATGGCTGAGAGCATTTTGTTAGTTTTCAGAGACTGCTAAAATGATCACCAGTGACTTGCTAATAGTACAGTTAGTTATAGTGCACTTAGAAGCAAAACATATTCTGTACAAGAGGCTAATTGAGTTTTCAATTAATATGAAACATGGCGTTGTGATGGCCTAATGGTATGGGGTGTCACTTGTTGTTTAGTCATTACGGTGATAAGATGTACGATTTTCTTCTGCCACTAAATTGTTTTGATGGGGTCAAAAACGGTTTCTACCAGCAGTGATTGATACTCACTTGTCTTGTCTATTTTTGTCCTTCACAGCACGTGGTTCAGTGCGTCTTCGTGGCCATCAAGACCATCGGCAACATTGTCCTTGTTACCACTCTTCTGCAATTCATGTTCGCATGCATTGGAGTGCAGCTTTTCAAGGTGAAGTGGGCTATGGGGTTGGAGAGTTTCAGAACTGATCAGCACAGAGAATAGTAACTTATAGCTCTCATCTTCTTAACATTGTGTGTATGCATGTCCTGATCTAGCATAAACCTTCGGCTTTAATGCATTGTGCTAGATAGAAGCTTTCGAAGGTCACAAATGTACCCAAAAGTATATATTTAGTGTTAAAAAATATTGGTAGCATTGGTGTTAAATGTGGGTGCATTGCATTGAATGCAGTTTGGTAGACTGTGTGATCTTTGCATCTATGAATGGCTGTAATGTGGTTGCTATTATTATTAGTAATATGACTGTAAGCACAGCTTTTGTAAAGGAAGTGGACATCCTAGCACTAAGGGAAGGACCCGACACAGAGGTATGGAAGAAGACGTAAAAATCCAGTTCTTGAGTTATCTTGTAAAGAGGCAGAGGGAGGAGGTGTTTTTGATGATCAGGGGAAGGGCGTTTCCAGCTTTAGCAGCCGATAGAAGGCACATCTATGGAAATGGCTGTGTTGTATGCAAGAAATGAATGAAGATCACCACAAGAGTCATTGGGGGATATTGATGGCACATGATATTGTCTTAAGGAGAGGAAAGTCCAGTGTTAGGAAGTGCTCTAAAAACTTGTCTGGCATTAGTATTTGAAGATAAGGCATTTTTCTATGGGTAGCCACTGAAGGTCCTTGAGGTGGGAGGAGATGGAGGCATTAGGTGGAAGAAATAGAATTATGAAAGCTACAGAGTTTTGAATAATTTTCAGACATTGGATAAGGTGCAAGGAGCAACCTAAGAATAAAGAGTTGCAATATTCATGCCTGGAAGTGATTAAGATATAGGTTCTCTAGCATTGGATCTTTCATATATTCACACGTTAGAATGATTCCCCATCGAACAGCAGTCTGCACTCCACTTACAATATGCCATATTAAACCTACAGGCATCATTTGTAACCTATCACCATATTTTTATGACCTAAACTTCAGCCAACTATAATGTTCTGTCTCCAGCTCATCTCGATTGAACCTTCCAACTGTCAGATTTTCTACCACACGTTCAGAGTCCATGAACCCTTTTGACAGTTCTTCACAGGAAGTATTTTTTGATTATGGCAGAGGCAATATTGGCGAAATCTTTTTAGGACGTCATGAGGTAAAAAGATGATGTATGCTGAGGAACCACATGAAAAGTCTCTATATTGCCTACAGTGAAAATGAGCATGTGAAATTTGTCAGCCTTTCACAGTAAAGACATTGAATTACAGAGCGGTGACTGGGTGTTACACTCTTGGCTAGACAGGTAAGTAAAGAGGAGGCAAAAGATAAAAATCGCCACAGACCCTCTGACTCTGCTACTAAGAGTCAGACAATTATTCATAAGGTTAAACATCAGCGTGATGTTTCTGACTTTGAAAATGGTAAGGAAATACAGAAAACGAAGTTTAAAAATTACTCCAAAGCCTTTAAGTCAATCGCTGTTAAGTTGATAAAAGGCTCAACACTTCAGGAGTGAGTGAAATGCTGTGTGAGGCGGCTCCAAGGAAGTAGACTTCTTCTTCATGGGAGAGAAACGCTGTACCGTTTTCTTCACCGACAAGGAAAGAGACTCAGGGGGTCATTATGACCCTGGCGGTCGTTGTAATAGTGGAGGTAGAACCGCCAACATGCTGGCGGTACATACCTCCCCTATTATGACAGTGGTGGTTTGGCCAAAGCCAAACTGGCAAGTTAACACACTGACCGCCACGGCGGTAATGACAGCAGGGCTGGAGACTACAGTCTCAAGTCAGGCGGCCGTTGCTAGGCCGCCCATGGCCTTTTCTCACCCCCCCACCGCCATGGTTTCAGTGGTTTCTGTACCACCATGGAAACCATGGAGGTAGGCACCATCAGTGCCAGGGAATTCCATCCCTGGCACTGATAGGGATCTCCCTGCACCCTCCCCTACCTTCTCCCTCCCTCTCCAGACCTCCTCCCCACATACACGCACATACATACACACCCATGCACACACGCATACACACATTCACCCACGCATGCATACATTCATACACACTCACAGCAACATTCACAAACATATATCCAGGCACACACGCAATCACATGACACAGCATGCACGTACACATACACCCACATTATACATGCATGCACGCATTCAAACACAGTCACACACACTCCCACACATGCACACAACACCCCCAGCCCCTCTCCTGTCAGAGAACCCTACTTACCTGCTTGCAGGGAGTCCTTCAGCAGGAGACTGGACACGGCGCTGCTGCCAGCAGCAGCGTCCACCAGCAAAACACCGTCAGGCTGTATCATGGCTCATGATACCGTAGGCGGCATTCTACTGGTGCGGCGCTGCTGCTGGCAGCAGTGCCACCTTACCACCATCCGCTGCCATGATCGCAGCCGGAATTCCACCAGGCTTCTGGTGGAATTCCAGCTACAGTCATAATTCGATGGACGGTTGGTAGCCATGGCGACGGTATGTTGACGGCCGTCGCCATGGCATTAGGCGCCATTTGCCGCCAATGGCATGATGAGGGCCTCAGTTGGCAAAGGGGAAGTTTGAAACAATGTTGTCTTCGCCAATGCAGACAGGAGATGTATTGGTGAAGGAGAGAAATGATTTATGTTTCCTTTGCTAACGGGGAGAGAAACTCTCTCATCAACGAACTTAGAGGATACAATGTTTCCTTCGTCGCTGAGGCAAACTTAGAGGCCTATCTCCATGGAGACAGAAAAGCCATCCACGAGCAGCTGTCAATGGGATGTAAGAGCATCCAAACATTTGCAAGTGCAAAAAGAAGTGATATTAAACAAGCATTGACAAGTGTAAAAAGGAGTGATAATAAACCAGCATTGGCAAAATAAAATAAATACTAAAGCATTGGCAACTGTAGATATGAATAGAATAAATGGCAAACAAACATTGGCAGTGTCAAGTAAGCAAACATTGGCATTGAGGAGATACATGAGACCATTTTGATGTCACCTGTGCAACTAAAACCACCCTTCAAATTATTACAAGACATTTAACATCATCAAAAGAAGACAGGCCTCAGGGAGCAGTTGGCCCTGAGTTGGATAAGATTGAGGCATTTTCCAGTGATAATTGTCACGAGGAGGAACAGCAAGATGATGATGTTAAATATTCAAGTTATCAACCAAAACAAGGTCAAGAACAAATCTGACAGGTTGCTACAAGTGCCTTATTAATTGCTCACATCATTACAAAATATGGTGTCTGATATTTACAATACGCTGCAAGTGCAGGAGGAACAGAGGGGAAAATACAATAATAAAACACAGCAGCTGCTTTTGCAATGGGAAAAATGGGAAAATAAACAGCATCATTTTAGGAATGATCATCCAAAGGAGAGAATACCGGATAATGAGGTTGATAATGATCAGGAGAGTTCATTGGATTTATCCTTCAATGACGTAGATGACAATGTAGATGATGATAAGGAGACATGAAGCTGTCATGAGACACCTGACAATGATTCAGAATGGAATCACTGCAATGTACCTAAGGATGCCGATTCAGAACCCATTAAAAGTATTTTACCCCAAGATAATATTGGGAGATTTCATTCCCTAATAGAGAAGGCATAGGAACATTTTAGTCTGCTGGTTTCTGGGGCATAACAATTGTGTTTTTTATTTGATTTTATAGAAGACACACAGAGGCACAAGGTCAGTACCCATCTTAAAGCACCTGTGGGAAGAAGGTCTACTGATGATGTAGAATCCAGTGACTGCTTCAGTAAATCTTTCAAAGATTGAAAGGAAGTACAAAGCAACAGAAGATGCAATTGGGATGCATTTTAAATCACATTCGCACTGAGTTGGTCATATCAGGGGTAGCACAGCGCAGGTCGAGGAATCCATCAATGCCATGCACTGCGCCTACGGATAACGAAGATAGGAAATGGGATATCATGGGCAAAAGTGCTAGCAGCTGATGCAATCGAAATTGCAAATTCTTTGGGAATCATGGCTTTTATGGCAGGCAGTTATACAGTGACATGGTCCAGATCCTGGAAAAACTGCCTGAAGAAGATAAAGAAAAGGCAAAAGTAATATTAAGGAATGGAGAACTAGCATCTGCATCACTGGTAGATGCGACCATGGATGCGTCAACACGTGCATTCCGGCAAGTTGGAAATGTAACAGTTATGCAAAAGTACGGGTGGCTGAAAAGTACCACATTCAGACCAGAGGCAAGGGCCATGATATGCCTTTTGATGGAAATAATGTATTTAGCAATAAGATGAATGAGGCTCTTCAAGCGATAAAAGCAGATACAGAAACAGCTTGCTCTCTTGGTATGCTGCAGGGAAGACCGCCATACAAAGGTTGCAAAAAAATAGTTATTTTAGACAGGGGCAACGGAGATCCTTTTTTCGTCCCTACAGACAAAATGCACCCTACGGACAGTATGGATAATACAATTCATATAGTCAGAAATATAGACAACATAGAGCAGGTAAGGGTGCTCTGCATGTCGCTTGCTTTTTTAAAATGACCTGTGATTTTAAATTATTTTATTTTCATGTTGCTCCCACTATTTTGGGACTGGGGACTGTGTTGGGGGAAAAGGGAAGAATTTAGCTTTTTCTTTTTACTGTTGTGCCGCCTTACCTTACTTCTGTCTGACGCAGCTCCATGCATACAGAAGCTGAATGAGCGGAGAGGGAGTGGCACTTGTGGAATTTTTTCCACTTCCGTACCGCATTGGCCACTGCACTGGTTAGCGCTCTAATGTTCTCTGCTCTGACTGCTTCTTAATAAGCAGATCAGTGCAGATGCGCCACTGGCATGCCAAAGGTATGCAAAGGGCAAGCCCGTCTGCAGACGACTGGGTCCAGGGACTCTGGTTCTTCTCTACCTGACAGACTGACCTATACATCTGCCCAACTTTGAGCTCTAAGACCTACTTGCTCTCCAAATGGTTAGTCCTTAGATTTATGGGAGCATCCACTCGTAAGAAACTGCTGTGATTTCTACTTCCAACCATGGCCATCTTTAGCCCTGGCGGTGCCCAATGCAGTGATCTTTTTTGCCCACCCACCCCAATGACCTCCTCCTCGGATTCCCTCACTACCACCCGGCAAAAGTGCTCCTTCTCTCTCCATTACCTCTCTCATATACATTTCATTTGTTTTAAAGTGCCCGTAAAGCAGGCTTTACTAATCCAATCTGCTATCCCCATAAAATACAGATCTGTTCTTTACAACAGGCATAGTAATTCTCTGCGCTACTTTATGGTGAGTCTAAAGTGCCATCGGACCAGACACCTCTTTCTAGCAGGAACATTAATCATAAGAGTTATCTTGACATTTTTAAAGCTGCCCAAAAGCTGGGCACACAAAGAACTCTGTGGCAAGTGCTTTTAAATCATAAGTTAGTGCTAAAAACAGCACCACCACCCCTTCCAGGTCAGCGCTCCCACTCCGCAGGTCAGCGCCCATTGCGGTAGCACAGTTCGCATTGCCCTAAAGACGGCCCTGCTTCCAACTTCCCTGATAGAGGTGCTGCTAGGGTGCCATGCTCTGAGCACTGTGATAAATTGTCACAACTGGGGGTGGATGATGCTAATGCCTTCCACTTTTTTAGCATCAATTGTCGCTCCCTCCCCAGACAGCAGCAACATGTTTTTAATTTTCTATGGGAAAACAATCTGTATGCCATCTTTCTGACAGAAAGATGGCTCCACGAGGGCTCATTACCAGACATGATTGCGGCACTCCCTCCTAACTATACTATAGTTAGGAAAGATAGAAAGGATAGGAGAGGTAGGGGATTGATATGTGCTTATAAAAGAATACAAATGCAAAATTGAAGAAATGTTACTTCTGGGTTGCAAAGCTTGTTCTTTTTTCTCTTTGTCATCAATAAATTCATGTTGTCTGGAGCCTTGATTTACTGACCTGCAGAGTATGTTGGAACTTGGTGCGCCTCCATCCCTGACCTATTAGCCCCTTATATTTTAAAATGTGGCAACTTCACGTTGCTTGGTGATATTAATATTCACCTGGATGATGCTAAGCGTAGTTATGCTCTTACTTATATTAAAGATGTGGAGATTCTGAATCTGGCTTAGCCCAATTCAGCACCATCACATGAAGTTTGTCAACATTTAGATCCAATTTTTTTCCAGTGTGAAGGATCTGACTTTGGATCCGCCTATACGTCTGATTGGGTCAGATCATTTAGCTGTACCTTTTCACATTAGAAGTCCAATCTCTCCAGGTTTGAGTCGGGCAAACCCAACTAATAAGACCAGAAATTGGGCCAAACTGGACATCTTGGCCCTGAACACTCAACTTCTATATAGTGGAAGAGGACCAGGATCTTGTAAATAGTAGGATTACTAATGCTTTAGAGACAGTTCTACTGCCTTCAGCTAAACGTCCAAGAAGGCTCTACTCTCCAGCACCTTGGTTTAATGTAGCACTTTGAATAGAAATGAAATGCTCTAAGGGTCTTGAAAGGTGCTGGAGGAAGTCTTCTGATGAGGAATCAAAAGCTACTCATAAACTAGCAATAAAGAACTATCACAGGCTTTGTAGAGCTGCATTAACGCAGTTTTACTCAGATAAAATCAATAACGCTCAAAATTGTCTCAAGGTGCTTTTTAATACGGTTAGAGAACTTTTGGACCCAAGCAAACTGTCTCCTCCCCTTTTGTTGTTGCAGCCTCAATTCGAAGAGCTTGCCCATTCTTTACCAAAAAAGTGGAAGATATCCATCTTAAGTTCTCTAAGGGCAATGTGAGCAACATTCGGTCATTTAAATTGGCAGCATGGAACAACATCTTATCCATCATTCGAGAAGTGGAGGACATTACTTCTTTCATGTCTGGCTCAACACTCAAAATGAAGTCATGGCCTCTGTTGGACTTCCAGATCTTTTTGGACATCTTACGTTCAATTAAATTGGCCTTTACCACCTAATAAGCTTGGCCTCCTAAACCTGCAATTTCTGCAGGTGGTGATGGACCTCCTTAATTCCTCTTTGCTGGACGGAAGGGCGTCCCAGAGTTGGAAGCACATGATGGTCCTCCACTTCTAAAAATGTTTTATTTTTTTAAATCTTGGCCTGACCTTCTGGTCAAATGTTTGTCCAATCTCCTTATTGCCTATTTTCTCCAACACTTTGGAGAAACATGTAACATCTGGCTCTCATCATTTGTGAAGGCTCAAAATTACCTACATCCCTTACAGTTGGGTTTTAGGGCAGGCCATAGCACCAAATCCGCCCATCTGGGTGTCACCGGACATCTTAGATGCTGTATAAATGAGGGGGAAGCAATTGTACGTATCTTATTTGATTTCAGTGTGGCCTTCTATACTGTGTCCCACGCTATTCTGGTAGAAAGACTGAGGACTCTGGGTCTTGCTGGTACAGCACTGGACTGGCTTGCATCATTCCTTCAAGACTGGGCATTTCAAGTCTTCTTAGCCATTGAGAGGTGAGCCCCAAGAGTTTTCACCTCAGCATATCTCGGGGCTCTATTTAAGCCCCATGCTGTTTAACATCTACATCTGCCCTCTAGCAGATGTTGTGGAGAGCTGTAGCCTAAACTTATGCAGATGGCACACAGGTCATCGTTTCTTTGTTCCTCCGCTCCTAACCAGGGCTTGAGCCAAATCTCCTTATGGATGAATAACAACCTGCTCAAGCTCAACGGTGATAAGACAGAGGTTATGGTCCTTGGCAAGAACCTCCTTCTTTGGGGTCCATACCATTCTTAGGGGCTCTGCCCAATCCATCATCCAAAGCAGTCGCAACTCGCTTCGCTCACAAGGGTCAGGGCAGGTGTGGCGCGCTGAGGTGGAGGTGGCTGGGGGTTGGCGGGGGCCAATCCTGATGCTCAGAGCAGCATCAGGATTGGCTAGGAGCACTCAGCCAAGGCACTCCCAGGAAGACTGGGAACCTGTTCATGCTCTCTCCAGCCCGGCAACCGTGTTGCTGGGCTGGAGAGAGCCTAGTGCGCATGTGTGTTTGGCTGACCTGAGATGACTGGTCAAACATACATGCGCGCTGAGGGGAGTGCACAGTTCACTCCCCTCACTGCTCGTCACCCCTGTGGCCCCACTTGTTAACAAACAAAACAATAATAAATATAATTTATTATCGTTTTGTTTGTTAAAGGTTTTTCAGCTTCTGCTGCTGATGGGTGGGCAACACTTCCCTGCCCTTACGGAGAAGCCACTGCTGATCCCAAGTCAAAAACCTGGGCTTTTTGCTGGATAATATTCTATCTATGAAGCGTCAGGTATCCAAGGCTTTCTCCACCTGCTTCACGGTACTCAAATGGGTGAAAATAATTATTAGGATGCTTCTCCTGCCTACTGAAAGGACTTTGATTAAAGCCCTTATTTTATCAGGGTGAACTATGGCAATGTGCTTTACTTAGGCATTGATAAGGCTTCTATTCTATGACTACAACCGCCAGACTTCTGTTTCAGTTGCTAAAACTCACCTCAGTTGCTCAAATTTTCCAAGCGCTGGGTCCAAACTAGGGTGGCATGGTGAGCAAAAGGACAATGGATTAAGCCTAGATCTGTGACTGGGGGTAAGTGTTTGAAATGTTTCATCCCTCCATCTATCATCCTTTTGTGTTGCCAAAAATCATCTGAGCAGGCAGTTTCGAAATACTTAGGAAGGTGTAATAGACACAAAACAGTTAAGTGAGGTTCTTCCGAAGATGGGGAAAACCCATTTGGATAGGTTTGCCACGACAAGTGCAGGACGTTTTTGAGCAGGAAGTATTGTCCAGGATCTTAGAGCAATGGTTCACAATCAATGGGAAAGGGACATTTATGTATACATTTCTACCAACACAGTTGGTAGGGAGAGTTTTGTGCAAGGTCAAAGAAAGTTACATTGTTATTCTTGTGGCACCAGCATGGCCAAAACATCATTGGTATGCAGACCTGCTAGCAATGTCCCTAAGCAAGCCAGTACAGTCCAGAATGAATGACAATATACAGACAAGGGAGGAGAATTCCATCCCAATCCAGAATCATTACATTTGAGGTCTTGGCTCATAAGGATTTAGGATTTGGTTATTCGATTTGGCAGAAGATTGTAGAAAGATACTTAGAAAAGCATGAGCGTGTTCGACAGTAAAAATATGATATAAAGTGGAAACATTTTGGCCCTCATTACAACTCTGGCAGTCAAAGACCGCCAGGGCTGTTTTGTTGATTGCACCACCAACAGGCTGGCGGTGCAATCTTGGGAATTACGACTGCGGCGTAAGCTCAGCGGTCGCACCGCCGGGACCGGCGGTTTTCCACCACGTTGGTCCCAGCGTATTTATTCCTCCAGGACAGCGCTGCTTGCAGTGCTGCTGAGGTGATTACGAGTCCCCCTCCCGCCAGCCTTTTCATGGCGGTACGAACCGCCATGAAAAGGCTGGCAGAAAAGGGAGTTGCGGGGCCCCTGGGACCACCTGCACTGCCCATGCCTTTGACATGGGCAGTGCAGGGGCCCCCTGGCACAGCCCCATGAAGCTTTTCACTGTCTGCACAGCAGACAGTGAAAAGTGCGACGGGTGCACATGCACCCGTCGCACCGCCGCAACACCGCCGTCTCCATTTGGAGCCGGCTCCCATGTTGCGGCCATCACCCCCGCTGGCCCGGCGGCCGGAAACTCGGTTTCTGTCCATCGGCCCAGCGGGGATGTCAAAATGGCCACCGAGGGAGTGCGGCCGCATTGGCGGCCGCGTGGCGGTTACAACTTGGCGGGCAGCGGTTGCCATCCACCAAAGTTGTAATGAGGGCCTTTGTGTATTGGTCTCAGGCACATGAGTTAGACCCAAAACATATAGAGGTGCATTAATTTTTGTCTTCTTTATTTCATTTAGCAAAGTCTGGGTTCAGGTATGGATCAGTGAAGGTTCATGTGGCAGCGATCTCATATAATCTTAGGAGACCGACTACAATCTCATTGTATTCTCAGAAGATAACCAAAGATTATGAGAGGCTTGTTTAGAGAATGTCCTCCAAGTCTAAAATTGGTGCCTGAATGGGAGCTTAATAAAGTATTAGCCTGATTGTTAAAAGCATCATTTGAGACAATTCATAGGGAATCATTAAAACATTTAACATGGAAAACCATTTTTCTTTTGGCAATAACGTAAGCAAGGAGAACAGGGGAAATGCAGATGTTAAGGTAAGTTGCAAAGAACCATATTTTAGGTTAAAAAAATATAATGTGATACTTATGACAGATCTAAAGTTCATACCTAAAGTTCCAACTGTTTTTCATGTAAGGCAGAAGATAAAGTTGCCAACTTTTTTGATAAGCCTGTATCAGTAGGAGAACAGACATTAAACTCATTGGACATAAAAAGATGTCTAAAATTATATTTGCAAGCTACAAATACATAAGGCAAGAAGAACAATTGATTGTTGCATACAGTTTAGGAAACAAAGGAAAAGCAGTATCTAAACATAAAATAGAGAGATGGATTGGGTCATGCATTACTATGACTCATATGTTGATAAAAAGGCCACTGTCAAGGAAAGTCAGCGCACATTCTAGAAGAGCAATGGAAGCATCAATAGCTTTCTTTGCAGCAATACACTGGGAAGACATTTGTAAAGGGGCAACTTTGAAAACAACCAATACTTTTGCAAGGCATTATTGTGTGGACCTGTAAGCAAGGAAGCATCAGTGGGTCAAGCAGTGTTACAAAATGTATTTGCGTAGGTAAGCCTAGGTGAAAGGTAAGCCTCATTTATTTTATTTTGGGTTTTTAATCTAGCCACCATTCAAATGGGAAAGTTGTCTGTTGTAAACTGCTATGATAATCTATTATTCTAACAAGCAAATCGATGAAAGAGCCAATGCTTGAGAAGGAAATAATTTACTTACCTCTAACTCTGGTTTTCCAGCAATGGTAGCTTTCACAGATTCACACTAGGCCCTCCCTCTTCCCTTTAAACAAGGCTTTCAAGTGTCTCGAAAACAAATTGGTGGGGACTGCAGTACCGAAAAGCTGACAGTTGGAAGGTTCAGTGGGAGATCAGCTAGAGGCAGAGCATTATAATTGCCTGGAGTTGGAGTCATAAAAAGACGGTGCTAGGTTACAAAAGTCATCTAAAGGTTTAATATGGTATTTTGTAGGTTGAGTGTGGAAGGTTGTTCGAACGGGAATTACTCTAAAATGTGAATCTATGAAGGACACCAATGCTGGAGAACTAGAGTTACAGGGAAGTAACTTAGGGCCAGATGTATCATGCATTTTTGCGATCGCAAATAGATCGCAAAAATGCATTTTGGTATGTATGAATTACAATTTGTGATTTGGTAACTTGTTACCGAATCGCAAACTGGAATTGCAACTACATACCGATTCGGTATTAGGAAGGGGCGGTTCAAGGGCATCCCTTCCTAATACTGAATCGCAGAGGTATGTAGGAATGTTTTGTGACCGAAATCCGTCACAAAACATTCGCATTTTACCTCCTACTTCAAGTAGGTGGTAACCCATTCGCAAAAACATTTTTCAAGAGCAGGCAGTGTAGTGGAGGAGTTGACTAAAATCTTCAGGATGATTTGTGTCATCAGTGTGTGAGATGGTGTTAAAAAGAAAATATCACACTAATGATGCATGGGACCGCATAGACATTAAATAGAATGTGACTAAATTATGAGCCCTGAGGGGCCACACAGAAAATAGATATTGTAGCAGACTGCAAAGGGGATAGAGACACCAACTGTAACCTGCCATTTAGAAGAAGGCTAACTAATTAAGGACTTTAATGCAAATACTTAACTCATGTAGCCTGGTGATAATGTTAGACTGGGATACCATATCAAAGGCACATAAGTCCAAAAGGACCAATGCTGCTGCCTTGATCCAGAATTTGTCTAAGATGCTCACTAGCTGCTTAGAGAGCAGTCTATGTGCAATGACCCAAAAATAAGCCAGATTGAGATTAGTCTAGGAGGCCAGAACACGAAAAACAAGAGAACAGTTGTTCATTAACATGCCTCCCCAAGATTTTCAACGGCTAGGGAAACCGTGAGCTTGGCTGGTAGTTCTTGAAATCAAAATAGCTGGCAGACAGTGTCCTCAAAAGAAAAATGTCAGTGGCCTACTTCAAAATGCAGGGAACTCTTGCCGCATCTAAAGAAAATTGTAAGTTTAAACAAGGGTTGAATCAATGACCTGAGGTTAGTGATGCAAGAACAGGGGTCTAGAGGAGTACCAGACTTAGAGGAAATGAAAGCAGCAAAAGAGTTTGTTTCAATAGCCTTTAACTCAAAAAGAGATTAACCCTGCACAAAATAGTTGGCTGTAAAGGCAGGATAGAGAGCCTATTGAAAGCTGTAGAGGAAAAGTATATGAAATGTGGTTACCGAAAAAGAAAGAAAGGCCATTACAGTTTTTAGATGATGTATTGGCATTGGCAAATGCTGCAGGATAAAGAAAGCCTTTAAATGACAGAGAATATTTTGTGTCTTGAAATACCTGCTGCCACAAATCTAGATGAAAACTATAACGTGTGCAACTCGAATGTCCATATGATAACTTTCGAGAGGAGTATAGTAAGTAGTTTTTGCTTCAGTGAAATAAGATTTGCCCCAAAGGCATTCTAGTTTATTTTTTTTACAATTGTGCTTAATATTATGTATTTCTTTGGTGAACCAAAGGGCAATGGGATTATTCAAATGAAGAGAAAGAATCTTATCAAGAACATCCAATTGCCAAGTATTATGAAAGCTTGCCAGAGTAATCAGGTTATACGATTGTGGGACAAAAACGTTTTGAAGAGCTTCCAAAAGGTTGTCAGTACTGCCTGCACAATGATCTATCCACACAACATTAGAGATGTTTTTTGAAGTATTAGGAGAGTTGGTAAAAACCAGTGTGTCCCACTGAACGGGTACTGAATGGGATCAGCTGATCACGGTTATGTGAGACAAAAACCTCAGTAACTGCTGGTGATTATTAAGACTATCTACTTTGTAGTTGAAATCAGGAATGACAAATATTAAAGAATTTGAGAATATAGGGAGCTATAAATTTTGAAAAGTATGTAAAAACTGTTGTGTGAACCTGGGGGCGATAAACCAGGGAACCCGAAAATAAAGTGTTCACATTATGTGAAAAGGTAACAAGGAGACCTTTGAAAAAAGGGACCAGGAAGCACTGATTTTGGGAGCATTTTAAGGAAGAGTCGTGGATGATGGATAAACCGCCTAAAATGGTCAACTGCCAGTGATAGTTGAGTATAGAGTAGCCCAAAGGGACTGTACTGAAAATTACTGGGTCGGAAGTATCACACAACCAAGTTTCCTTCATGAAAAGAACATCTACTTTTGAAGTTTCTAAGATCTCACACATTTCAAGTTGGTATTTAGGTAAGAAGATGATAGGAAACGTACATTTAAGATGACCTTGAGTGTATAAGTGTGAGTTGTGACAGACCAACTGCTTAAGGTTGGTGGAGGTAAGTGGTAAGGTCTTAGCTGGGTGAAGTGAAGTGGCATGACCTGCAGGAGAAGACACTTCTGAGTTTATTGGGTAGCACCGGCCCAGTAGGGCAGGGCTCGCCTGGGGATCTTGGCGAATAGAGGATATCAGTAGAATAGGTAGTCAGAGGCCTTGTAAGAAGTCAAACAGGTCAGAGTCGGGGTGCTTGGTGTGGCTTATGTGCAGAAGTACTTGTCTTTTGCAAGTGCTTTGGTGTGCCTTCTTTGTTGTCTGTATGCTTGCTCTTTGAATATCTTACCAAGTCATCTCTATAATAGTCTCCTTTGTGAAATACTTTGTGTATGACTATGCTAAACTATCATCATTGTGATCTGCTCTGGACTTTCCTAGGCATAGCTGCTTAGTATCTGCCAGTGGGAAGCTGCTCTGCGACTGCCTTAGTGTGACTGTGTTATGTGTTTGTGTGTGGGTTGAAGGAATCTGGTCAGGTGTGTGGTGAGTACCTAAGGTATTATCACCTTATACCATGATCAGGTATCCCCTATTAGTGAGGTGTAGTCAGTGTCAAGGAGGCCAGACCCACTAGAGCTATCTGTGGATGAGCAGCCAAGGCTACTTTAGGAGACATGCAAAGCTTATGCAATACCACTTATAGTCACACAGCACTTACACACATGAAAGAACCACACAGTGTTACAAAAATAAAGGTACTTTATTTTAGGGACACAAACACTAAAATACTGTATAGGCAATACTCAACTAGCAGGTGAGTAAACACACTATTATATACACCTTAGTAATCTGGAATGGGCATAGAAACCAATAGCAAACAGTGACATAATAGCAAAGAATAGAGACCCAAGGGGGAGACCAAACCATATACTGAAAAAATGGAATGCGAAAGTCAAACCTCCACCCAGGTAAGTGGAATCTGTAGAGGTGAGCAGGAGGAGCTAGGAACCCCAAAAGGTAAGTACCAGAGTGCCTCCCAGCGACCATGAGAGAAGAGATAAGTTCCTATTTTTTCCAAACCCACAGAGAAACTTTCTAAAAGGACTGTGCAAGACCCGAGCAAGACTGGAAGAAACAGAAGATGGATCCAGACAGAAGAAGACCTGCAAATGAAGGTGATCAAGTCCAGTTCCAGTTGGAGTGTCCGGTTGGGGCAGGAGCCCCTACCCACTAATCTGGAGATGCAGGACCAGGTTGACGGTGAAGACCAGGAGTCTGCTATGCGCACAGGAGGAGGAGAAGAGTTCCAGAAGCGATGCAGTCGATGTCCCATGTCAGAAAAAAAGTTGCAGTCCATCAGTGGTGTGGAAAAACTGCCAACAAGCCTTGGCATAGGCAAGAGTTGCAGATCAGAGCTGCTGGGGACCAGGAAGGTCTGAGGGGACTCAACCCAAGGAGGGGAGTCCCAGGTGACCCTCTGCAGTATGGAGAGCTAGAAGTCGAGGATGTATCCAGCACAGGCAACTCACAGGGAGCAGGCATAGGAGTTGGAGTGAGGTCGACTCAGCACACCTGGAAAGGAGTCCCACGTTGCTGGAGCCGCAGTCAGGAGACTACACATTGCAGGGAAGAGTGCTGGAGGCCGGGCTACACAGAGACTGAAGATCCCTTGAAAGAAGAGCCAACAAGCCTTGGTAGCTGCAAGAGTTGCGGTTCACAGTGGTACCATCCTGCAAGGAGAGACAAAGTCTCACCACCTCCCAGGTTGGACAGCTGGTAGAGAGGACCCCTCCAGACCACCAATTGTGTTGCAGGATCCACGCAGAGTTGCAGGAGAAAGGATCCATGCATCCGGTCGCTGTTGCAGTTCATGCCTGAGAATGCAGGGGTGTCTCATTCATTCCAAGGGAGATTCCTTCTTGCTTCTTGCTTTTTGGTGCAGACTGAGGACTTACTGCCCTCAGAGGATACACAGCTAGGGAAATGTTGCAGTTGCTGGAAGGAGCTGCTGCAACAATGTTGCAGAGCAAAGTCATTGCTGGAGCTGCAGATTGTATTTTCCTGTGAAGTCCAGTTGTGGTTCCAATGTCCAGAAATCGAAGTAAACATTGCAGAGGAGAACTGCATAGATCTAAATGGGGGATTGGTCACCTAGTAGGATGAACACCTATCAGGAGGGGGCTGTGAAATTACCTGCCTGACCTGGCCACTCAGATGCTCCCAAATGGCCACCTGGAAGAACTCTGGGCACCACCCCTGGTAACTCACCTTTCCTTTCCATTGTCCAGTTTCATGCCAGAGCAGGGACCAGAGGTCCCTGGACTGGTGCAAACTGGTTTATGCAAGGATGGCACCAAATGTGCCCTTCAAAACATATCAGTGTCTTGGGGAGGCTACTCGTCCCAATTCATGTAACACCTATTTCCAAAGGAAGAGGGTGTTGCCTCCCTCTCCCAAAGGAAGTCCTTTGTTCTGCCTTCCTGGGCTTGAGCTAATTAAGCAGCAAAAGTACAGAAACCTGTCTGTATGATGGCAGCGGAGCGGGCAGCCTGGGAAAACCCTGCAAACTGGTAGGAGCAAAGCTGCGGGCCTCTAAGGGAGCCTCCAGAGTGCATGGAATCATAGAACCAATAATTGCAGCAGTATTGGGGTATGATTCCGACATGTTTGATACCAAACATACCTAGGTTCGGAGTTACCATTATGCAGCTGGTCACAGGTAGTGACCTATGTGCAGCACACGGGTACAATGGCTTCCCCGCACTCACAAAGTCCAGGAAAATGGAGCAGGAGTTCGTGGGGGCACCTCTGCTCATGCAGGGGTGCCCACAAAACAGGTACTTGCACCCTGCCCTCTAGGCTAGGAGGGCCTGCCATAGGAGTGTCTTAAAGTGACCTGGGGCAGTGACCTGTAGTGAAAGGGTGCATGAACTGTTTCAATCAGGTTGCCTTGGCAGGCCTGCAGACACCTTTTGTATGGGCTCCATAATACATGCTGCAGCCCATGGGGAACCCCTGGTTCCTCAATGCCATGGGTACCTAGGTACCATACACTAGGGATGTACTTTGGGGGCACCAGAATGCCAATTGTGGGGTGCAGAAAGTCAGGGACAGCCAAATTTAGAGGGAGAGAGCACAATAGTTAGCAGGATCCCAGTGAACAGTCAAAAACACACTGACAGCAGGCAACACTTTCCTACACGGGTCTGCTCTGAAACCTTGTCTGTGTGTGCCAACATATGTGGTTGGTTTATTCACTTCTTAGTGCTGGCTTCTCTGTGCATGGCATTACTGTGTGTCCCTGTGAGTAGCTACTGTGCATTTGCTTGACTGCTTGTATGTAGCTTCTTTGTGATTGCTCACAATGGTTGTGTAGATGTGTGATGGGTATTGTACTTGAAATATACCCGAAGGAGTATGCTCAAGTCTATGTATCCAAAAAAACTGGAATCCTGCCACACTCCCCAAGTATTCTCAGAAGTGATCTCTCCTCACCCTTTGACAACACAAGACAAATACCTGTCCTTCAGTCACCCTCCCTCACCATTTTCTGTTTCTTCCCTCTCCCTCCTCAACTTCAGCTGTGGTCTCCACTCAGTGTGAGGGAGATCAGGTACTGTGCTGAACCTCCGTCATGAATAGAAGTTCATCAGCACAGCCTCAATTTACTTCACAAAAATGGTCTGAGGAGAACTGTGGCTTGCAAGTGGAGCTGCGATTGGTGGTGAAAGAGTACCACCTGTGATTCCAGGAGTGAAGCAGTGAACCACAGCTCATTGGAGGACTGACGTCATGGTCTGGTGTTTAACTGCTTTGATATTTTACTTTTTCTAAGAAACCTGCTGATGCAGGCTAGGAAATCTCTCAACAATACCCCAAAGAGATTGTGGAATTTAACTGGTTGTGCAGATTAAATAGGAATACATCTTACTATTTAAGAATGCAAATGTCTATGAATAACAATCTGAATTGCTAAACATAGAAAGCAGCCAAACATTAACATAAAACAGTGAAAAAATCACCTTCCTACATCCATCTAAAATCAGCAAGGAGGTAAATTGTAAATCTTTCGTAATATAAATTGGATAAAATTGTCATATTGCACTATTGCTTTGTCCAGTTGCATGTTTGTTTCAGTAAATAATAATAAAGCATCTGCTGTACCATGTTGGAAAGATCATTCCTTCCAAGAGTTGCTGCTGCCCCTTATTGCATCTTATTGCTGAAATAATTAATTTACAACTTCAAACTTGAATCATTTTTTTTTTAATAACCAGCAATCTTATTTTTTTTCTTCCACAGGGAATGTTCATCAGCTGCACAGACATATCTAAAATGACAGAGGAGGAGTGCCAGTATGTATACTAAATAATCAGTCAATCAATCAGTATTTGTATAGTGCAGCTACTCACCCGTGAGGGTCACAAGGCGCTGAGGGAGGGGGCCTCACCCGAAGAGCCACGTCTTGAGGTTCTTCTTGAAGTTGGTGAGCGACGGGCTTTGCCTGAGGTGCAGGGGGAGGTTGTTCCAGCTCTTTGCTGCAGTGTAGGTGAAGGATTGTCCTTCGGCAGTGGTTTTGCAGATGGTGTCTCTGGTGAAACCTATGTAGTGTAATATGTAAATTAATTCAAAAACAAAATACGAGAAACCCATTACTGGGAACCCAAGTAACAGAAGACTCATTTACTGGAAAAGCCCATCAGTAGAGATAATGTATAGTCAAAATTAATAGAAAAAAGAATTGTTAAAAAATCGTAATTTACCAAACAAACTGCTGTTAAAAGAAGATAATGTAGATCCCAACCTGTATCCTGGTTTCAGGATCCATCTTCATTTTGATATTAAAATGCATCTAAAGAGTAAGGAGGCAGTGGTAAAAGGAGGCATGCTAGGTAAGGTATTAAGTCATGCATTGAAGTTATAGAAGCCCCTCCTAAAAACAAGTGAAATGAAGAGATCGCGAGAACCATCTGTCCTCTCTAAAATCAATTGGAAAGGAAGAAAAAAGCGGAGGGAAGAAAGAAAAAACATAGAAGGGAAAGAGACAGTGAAAAGGGGGAACTGATGATTGGGGGGATCCCTCTTCCTTGCCCTAGAACATCAATTGAAAAAGGTTATGAATGTCACCCAGTCGTTGGCTTTGGGAAGGGAACGGGAGATAAAAGGGAAAACTATTATAGCAAACCTTGTAGAAAAACTGACAGAGAAAATAATGTTCAAGATTAATTGCATTTACACATCAAAAACATGTAGAATAAAAAAAGGAGACAAATATATTCTGTGAATTGTTAATAAATGGTGAAAGCCATTCATGTTTAAAATTGTGATTATGCGGATTAGGTGAAATGATTGCTTAGAATTATAGGAGAGGGACCTGCATTGGAAGAATGGAGTACAAGGAAGGGAGCTGTATATCTATAGATATAGAACGTAGGGGTCTGAATGGGCAAAAACAGATAAGTGTGGGATGTACGTTCCTAAATGCAGAAAGTAGTGGAAGGACCACCATGCTCATTCCTGGAAAAGGAGGGGAAGAGCCGTCATAGACAAAATGGAGAACTCAGGAGGGAATTAGAAAGTACAAAATAGCTAGATGCCTGGTGAAACAGAGAAAAGTAGAAAATGGGCTTGCATGGTCAAAAATGTAGACGGTGGTGGGTGGACTGGCATGGTCAGTTATGCGTCAAGTAGGGGAATGACCTGCTTAAAAGAAAATATCTGCATAGGTAGAAATTGAGAAGGTTATGAAGGGAAATGAATTGTCACATAATATGACTTGGGAAAAGGATGAGTGATATTGTCAGAATACGCAACAGTTGGAAAGGAACATTCTAAGCTATAATAGTGAATATAGGGAAAGAACCTGCATGGGTACATGTCAGTGTTGTCTTAAGGATTATTGAGGCCGTGGACAAGACATATTTTATGCTCCCTATTTGTAATTTTACTTCTCCTTTTCTGCTAATTGAAGTCCTCATGACACCAAACAACATTCAGAAACTGGGTTGACATCTAAACAATTGAAACATGTCTTTCCAGGGACCCCAAAAATCCTTATGATGTCCCTTGGAAAAGCAAGAAAGACTCGGAGGTAGAGGTATGCAGAGAGGAGAGAGGTTGAGGTATAGCAATAGAGGTGAGCTAGATAAAGATTACTTTCTTAGGGGCCACTAGGAAGTGGCCCACTTTGTACATGCCTTAAAACGTCTCTACCACAAGAAGAAGGAGTTGGACCAGCACAGTTAGAAATTTGAGAGCCTGAATAATGAGAAATTGAGCAGTATTGGGACTGTATTTATCAAGTGATCCTATATCTCTGTATTACATGACAACAAATCAGAAATGAGAATTTGGTGTGCTGCTTTGCCAAACCCCTCCAGGAAATGTCACACTCATTCCAGCAGCTATTCACCCTCCCTCTGTCTGCACCTATCCCAGGGGATCTTCTGCCATGATGCAAAATTGTGGAAAGTTATTAAAACATTAAAAAGATATATTACTTTGGAAGGTCCTCACTATATTCTGAGGCTAATGTTTTGGCAGTAGTGCACAGTAGGCTGGTATTGTATTGGATCTTGTCATTCATGCAGAAGCTGGCATTTTACAGAGCCCTCACCCAATCTTGAGACTCATATTTTGGAGCATACCTCACAACATCCAAACTAGACCATTTGGGTAAAGTTCACACTACTCTCTCAAATGTGCACTTTTAGAGAGTCCAGCCAATGCCCACAAATTCGCCCTGTTTATGTGTATTTAGACCATATATCATATAATCCTATATTACGTAATAAAGCATACCTCTAAATATAACATTTCGGAAGGTTCTCTTTTGTTGGCATTTCTCAAGGGTTTTGTGAGATAAGATCTCAAAAGTTTCACACCCCATGTAAGGAAATATTTTATCATGAAATATTAGAATATTACAGGGCAAACACCCAAAAGGCTTGTATCCTTCTCTAACCAAGGGTGTGGGGATAAGTGATCTGTTTCATAGGAGTCCAAGCCATTGGATCCTTTGGGCAGGAAGCTCATAGACTCTAATAACTTAATATTGACTGCGAAAAGGAGAAATATTGAAAATGCTTTCAGGACACATAGAGGGGGAGCCAGGGGTGTAGCTTGGTCAGTAAGATTGGGGGCAGCAAGATTCAGATTTTCCAAAAATAACGCTGGCCTACATTGTCAAAATAAATTATACATGAAGAAGGGCACATGAGAGGGGCTAAAGAAGCAGTGGAAAGGGAGACAAATGCACATTGGTAGAGTTACTAAGTGAAAAAACACAAAAAATTTTGAAGACTTTAAAAGCAGAGAGAAAGAGAAGTGTGTGTGTGTGTGTGTGTGTGTGTGTGTGTGTGTGCATTTTCATCTGTTTATGTAGATGTGTTGTGAAATCAGACAGACACCTCACCATACCCCACAGAAGGCCTCTGTGCCCAACAATTTTCAAGAAAATACATTTATGGGGGGATGGGCAGAGTTACACCCGAAGCACCACGCTGCCCTCCAAAGCTACTCCACTGTTGGGTGCACTGTAATTGGTTTCTTTTTAAACTTTAAAGAGCCTGCCCTCTGTGGAATAGCAAATTGTAGTGCTGAGCCAGGGTCAGCATCTGTTGGAGCTTGTCATAACATTATTGCCCACACTCCCAAATGAGATCTAAAACATTCTGGAAAGATAGTACAGATTTTTTACAGGATTCCTAGCCAGGTAAGGCACTCAATCCGCAATTATTACTTGGACCTGTTATCTTATCAACACAGCTGTCCAATGCGTGAATATGTAGGAGTAACTTGACAGCTGGACAGAACATGGTGCATACTCACCATATGCTTTGTTGACATTGAGCACTTTAATCATTTATGCAGGATTGTTATGGTTCCATAACTCATATGCATTTCCAGTATATTTCATAAAGCAAAGACGAAAGACTGGTACACTGCTTGTTATAATCTATTAGTGTACATCAAATGAGTGTTTGGACTATAAGCCACCAAAGTCTTGCTGATAACACTCACTGAGTGTTAATGAAAATTACTATGCAGCTTCTCATTTTGTCAACCTAATTATTTCATTTTGTTTTTCTCCAGTATAAAGTGCCCTCCTTCATAGGTTTACTGGTGACATGTAAAGTGACCTTCAAACTGCAAAAACCTTCACATCTTGGAGGTGGAGGTTTAACATTTTCATTAGGGCATCTGAGATCATAGCATAGCTCTCTTTATAAAGCCCTCTAGACACATTTGCTTCACTCTGTTCTTCATTCTGTCCGACCACCTGTCAGCAATCTGTCAGCATTGTGACTCTACTTTTCTAACGATTGCCAATTAAATCACTATAGCTTTGCTGAAATTCTTTAATTATTATATCTATAAATTGGGTCCTTTAACTGAAAATCTGCAATTGCTCAACCAATCTGTGTTATCAATATTGGAATCTGGGGCAACCCGAATAAGGTATGAAGAAGCAAGTACTACCTTAGACATTGTAAGGTCTGAGGATCTCAGAGGCTAAATTTCTCTGCATGACCCTCTCCTTCCTCAGCCTAACTCTCATTCAGACAGCCAGACAGTACTGACCATTCTGTTATCACATCACCGGATCTTGCCTGTTAGCCTTGGCCCCAGTTACGGATACCAGCTAGCTCATGCTGTAGGTAAACCGATTTCATACAAATAGTCAAAAGCCTGGCCAAGAGCCTTCACACTAGTTTGGAAATCCATCAAAAATATAAACTACGCATGGAAATACTAACAAATGAATGGGAAAGGAAAGGTATTTGGTTCTTGTAATGTAAAAGAAAGCATCATGCATAGTTGAAATGTAATCTTTGGATATGAGAATGAGAGATGGAGGTGGATGGAAGAGGGGAAGCAGAATACTAGTCTCTCTAGGAATCTCTACACCTTACGTTTTTACAGCTGAGCCACAACATATCTTCAACTATGTTAACAATGGCCTTTTTTTAAATGAACATATCTGAAATTGTATTGAATGATTTAAATTCACAAGCTTGTGAACTTTAAAGAGGAAGATGATGAAATGCATGGGGTAGCAAATGATGTGAACCATCACTGTACCCCCATTATGATTAGGACACTGTGCTAGTCAGTGCCCCTTTGCAGTGTTGATTCTGCCTAATAAATTACAGGCAGGTCAAATTTAGTTTAAGTCACCGAGCACAAGTCATCCACCAATAAGTCAATTACATTAAGAAAAGGCTTAAGACAAATCCTTATTTCTGTTTAATTCAATAACCAAAGTGATCATTACAGAAAGCAAACTTTGCTTAATTAAGGGGATCAGCATAATCGAATTATGATAGGCAAATGCCATCAATCACTAAGGTCTAGAAATGGTCTAAGAAATGGAAAAGATTCTGGATACTTCGCAATAGCCATTTTATATGTTTTCAAACAATAGAAATTCAAAACTTTAAAGCTTGCCATTACATAAATGAGCTGTACTAATATGTTATATTTCCATAGCAACCAATCAGCAAATTTGTTTGCACAATACCCGCCATCACCTCCTTCCAAATGATTGTGATTGGTTTAATGCCTCTGTGATCTAACTATGGAAAGGAAATAAACACGAATTTGAAACTTCACACAAAAAGCTGCTTCTACATATCTAATAACAATTGACATAAATTTGCATGCTACAAAGTTCTGTGCCGCATCAAGAGAAGCTAGAGGCCGATTATGATAGTGGCAGTGAGACCGCCAGACCACCAATATGATGGTGGAAGGCGGCCGCCAAGCCCGTGGCCTCCCCTTGGTCATATTACCATGTTTCCGCTGGGCTGACCGGTGGAAACAGTGCTCCACCATCGGCCTCGGCTCTCTCTGGCGCACACAGTACTCGGAATGCACACTGTCTATCATGGCAGACAGTGCGCTTTTTTGAGTGTGCTTACAGGGATGCCCTGCATTGCCCAGAACACGGTTGTAGGCAGTGCAGGAGCCCCCTCTCGCCCCAACTCTGCCTTTCCACCAGGCTTTTCATGGCGAGGACTCCGCCATGAAAAGGCTGACAGAAAGGGAAGTCGTGATCAGCATGACAGTGCCAAACTCTGCACCGCCATTGCTGACCACAACTTTCACCCCCTCCAACCCATTGATCGCTGATCCTGGCAGTGGCAGCGGTGTTGTGGTTGTCCGACTGCCAGCATTGTAAGCTGGACAGCAAGGGATGCAGCTGTCAGACCATAAGTATGGCGGTCCAAGGGACCTCCGTACTCATAATCTGGCCTTAGTGCAGCCTCTCCATGTTAACTAAAACAGCCTAAGCTAGGTTAATATTTTATTTATGAAATTCACTCTCATAATTCCCCCCAGGGATGATAAATATCATTATATTATCATCACATCATTCCAATGTTGTTATAATTGATTTTGGCATATTATTCATCTGCAATGCCCTCAGGTTATCACAAAAGTCTGAAGTTATTTTTATTATGTGTTAAAAAAAAGGTCTTTATATGTTGGGCATGCTCTCATAACAATTATTATTAGTGAAGCAATTATCTATATCAACAAATCTCTACCTATTCTACCTAGCCATGATTCAACCTTTTCCCAAATTCAAGGCTCTCCCATTATATTAACCACACTCACACTGTTATTCAGAATCTTAATATGTTTGTTAATACATTTAGTATCATCAGGTTATGCGTACAGTGCTGCACTTTTATCACATGACAGACTCCTCCCTCTTTAGCTAAATGAATATCTAAAACCAGGCAATTTTGAATGAATTGCAAACATCTTTTTATTAATCTTAGCAAAAGCACCTGCTGCTGTTTTGCTTTCCAAGAGCTCCGCGAAAGTAGGCATTTCTCTAATCTCAACATTATTCAGAGCCACACCTAAAGAAGGAATTAAAATGCTGAACACATCTAATATTTGTTTACTTACTGTATCCCTTGTCACTCTTTCGTGAAAAACAGCACTAAAACTATTACTGTGATCTATTTTTGAAAATATTAAAGCTAAATAAAAAGAGCCTGTCTACCCTCATGGAAGAGCAAAATATGCAATCTTATTACATACATCGTAAATGCCTCCAAACATAAGATTAATTCTACTTAACATATGAAACATCTCTGTGTTGTGGTTATAGGCACGTCCACTATTCCCTATTACAGTTGCTTTCTCATACTTACTATGCCTCACTCGCATAAATCACAAACTCCATTTTTGTTCTTTCAAAATTCTAAGACTAGGATGTATTTGTGATTTCTTAATCACAGCTTCTTCCTTTGAGCTTTTCATTTTATCTTCTTTAATAAAGTTATGCTCAACTTCAGTCAATTCACATGCATTCTGCATATTAGTGTTTTTAATGTTAATATTGTGAAGCTTAATAGGAGATTCAAGAATTCTGGTCTTTCAAGACCTCTGGTATTTGGCAAAGTACACAAATTAACATTGTAATATACATGACCTTGTAGGTAAATCTGATACATGAAAAGTTACTAATAGATTGAACAACGTAATGCCTAACACAATGGCAAGTGACCATAAGGCACACCCTCTGAAACAGAAGTACACAAATGGGTAACAATAAAGCAATCAGACAAATTCATTGTTCCTCTATAATTTTTCAACAGATCTGTGTATGACTTTTCTTCAAACCTTTCCTCATAATTATCCCCAATCTAATCTATGATTTTAATATAATAATTGAAACTTGATAAATTATTGAGTCATTAGTAATATTTGAAAGGTATCCACCAGGTCAAACGTGAAGAGTAAGAAACAAATAAAGGGGACTGGCGAGGAAACTGTAGTCATTACTGTAGTAATTGGAAAGCCATGCAAATCTTTTTTTTCTAAAGGCATCTTTTCTTCTTTGTGACATTCTTACTTTAAAACTCAGTCTTTTTGCAAAACACCAAAGTACAAAAAGTAATCCAAAAGTAAAAAAGGTTATCAAAGGTAGGTAGACCATTCAAGACTATCAAAAACAAAAGTTCTAAAAGGGAAAATTTGGTCTTTCAAAATTCAAGAGAAGAGTTCACTTCTTTCAGAAGAATTTACTTAGCTTTGATGATTTCATCATCTTGTTATATCACTTCACTGTGGCTCTTGTGAATCCTCGAACAAAAATTGAAGGCCTTTCAAGTGAATGGCTTTTTCATCTAATTCAGTCATTGCTGATTGAAGCTCATATTCTGGTTAATCGCCTTGTGGCAAGAATCTGGTTAGACTCTGGTAATTCTTCAGAATTTATTCCTGACTTTTTATCAGCACCTTCTCAAAATACTATTGTATCTGATTGCTCTCTGTTCTGTTCAGGACTCATTGGTAATGCTCTCCTTCCTTCTCTCACAAGTTCAGGCAGCTATACGTGATTCAATTTTACATACTCTTCACTATCCTTCTGCTTGAGTCTGATCTCCTTTTTTTTTTCTCGAGGCTTGTGGTCAGTCTTCAAAGGAGCACACAGTACTTTCATTATTTCATTTTTGAAGGGTGTCCTCTTATCCAACTCAATCGCAATTGGCACTCCGATTCTAGGGACCAGTTCCCTGGGCAGTAACATTACAATCTTTATTGCACCACATCTCCTTTATAATATGCCTCAATCCATAAAAAAAAATCATCAAGCTATACTTATGTTTATAGCTTTGAGGCATTACTATAAATCAATTTACTGCCTTGTGAACAGACTGTCATTTTTCCTAAGTGACCCATCAGTACATGTGTACTTTAGCCAACTTAATTCTGTTGACATACAATACATTTCTGACTGAAATCCTCTGTAACGGTTCTGAAAAGAGGATTTAACCAATCTTCCTTGAGAGGCTTCATCATCTCATGTCCAATCCTTAACAGAGCCTTACTATTTGCTGCTGCAATAAATCTGGTAAAACACACTTCCCATCTGTACTTTTTCAGAAACTATTCTGATCTTGCTTATGTTCTGCATATCCCCACTTTTATTTACTCATTGGACATGTCATTTTGTAAATTCAGTAGTTCATTTGTGTTTTTTATTGAGAAACCATTAGAAATAAAAGAAATTGTCTGATTGCTCATCTGTCTCCATGGACATCACAGTGCCATTCTTTGCATAAAATGTTGTGAACCTAATCTACAAAGCTACTACCTCTTGTTTCTATGTCACTACCATGTCCATGAGCTTCTCACGTAATTACCTTGATGGCAAAACCAATGCATATAACAAATCAAGAATGCAAGGTCCATTGTAAATTGATTGCCAGCTGATGTACCAAGTTCACTCTGAGACCACAATTGACCAAACCAATGGACCGCACCAAAACAATACTATAAGTATATATTGTAACACTCAAGTGATTGGCTATGCAGCAAGCTTTTGTAATGACAATCATTTCAGCTATGTGTGCTGTAGTTGCATTACACAAGTATGCTTCTTCTATTATGTATGTCAATGTGCAAACTGCATATGTAGCTCTCAAAACTCCTTGATTGTCTCCTAAACATGAACCAACCAAAAACAAAATGAAATCAGCCAAATTGAGTAGTACATCTTGAACGTCATCTTAGCTTGGTGCATAAGTCAATCACATTTAAACAGTCATGTTCTTATCCATTGTGTTCATTATTTTAATCTTTTCAATCATTTTGAAGTGGGAAAAGAGATGCTAAATTTTAAAAAAATTGCACCAATTAATTTATATATCAGAAGCCACATGTATCAACAGCTCATACTTTGCCAATCTCAAATTGGTCATAGGCAGCATATTGGAACTCATTTAAAGTATCTAAACTGAATGAGGCACCAACGCCATTTGAGTGTGTCCCATAACAATTGAATTGCTTTGTGTTATTACAATCAAAGTTGAAATGATGGATTACAGCAATTCATAAAGAACAGACTGAACTATCCCTTAACAATTACATTGCTTTGTGTAGTTTCAATCAAAGTTGTAGCGACCAATTTCAAATACCTATGAAGTGCAGACTGGACTAACAATTTAGAAAAACATGCAATTAGTCTTTTGGTAGTGCTGTGGTGTTGTGCAGGAACAGAAAATTACCTCCCTTATTTTCAGGACAAAATAAATAAATAAAATGTTTTGTTACCAGGCATTTCTAAAGCAGGTACTGAAGATAAAGAGTGTGTTAGCTCCAGGAAGGCTTTTATGCATTTATCATATTCAGTCCCCTTTATTTGTTTCTTACTCTTCACGTTTGACCTGGTGGATACCTTTCAAATATTACTAATGACTCAATAATTTATCAAGTTTCAATTATTATATTAAAATCATAGATTAGATTGGGGATAATTATGAGGAAAGGTTTGAAGAAAAGTAATATGGCAGCCTTTTTAAAGATCTTGCATTTTGGGTGCCATTTGCATTTACATTTATAAGCATTGAGGAAGGCATCCTAACCAAAACGTGTCTGCTTCTATTAAAGAAACCATCAATTTACCCCGTGAGTGCTCTGCAATTTTCTTCAGCGAATATTTATTTTATATAGCACAAATTTGAATCAAAGGTATTGGAGATCATTACATAATCACCAGTTACATTACACAAGGGCAAATTCCTTTTTTTTCTTTGTTTCTTTTAGGCACAGGGAGATTAAGGTCCTCATTACAAGTGTGGCAGTTTTACAACTGCCACAGTCGAGGTGGTGGTCTGGGCCGCTGTCTATGTGGCAGTCCGACCGCCACATAACAACCCTGGCAGTCCGACCACCAGGGAACCATAAGCTTTGCCAGGATCCATGATCCATGACGGCAGCGGTGGAGATTGTAATCCGCCAATGCAGTGCTGCCCTGCAGATTATGACCTCGCTCTCCACCAGCCTTTTCATGGCGGTAACACGGCCATGAAAAAGCTGTCAGAGAACAGGTGAAGGGGAATATGAGGGGGGGGTGGTCCCTGCACTGCCCTTGCACTTGTCATGGGCAGTGCAGGGCTCCCCCTGCCCAGCACCTTTGCAGTATTTACTGTCTGCTTTGCAGACAGTGAATATTGGAAGGGTGCTGGTGAACCCTGCGGGCTACTGCAGGGTTTACATTTACAAGTCGGAGACAATGCTGTAGCCTGTTTCCTGCTAGGCCAGCATGCAGAAACGCAGGTTTCTGCCTGCCGACCTAGCGTGAAACTACTAATGACTCCAGCAGGTTGGTTACCTCATAGGAGGTGGACACCGTGCCCGGAAGTTTGGCAGACTGAGTTTTCCATCTGCCAAACTCCTAATGAGGCCCTAAGTTATGTGCCCAGAATCACATGATACTGAGCCAACACTCAAACCTGGTTCCCAAGATCCAAAGTCGGCAGCTCCGGCCATTGCGGTATATCCTCTCTCACACACATTTACCTTTGAGAATTGAGGCTGATAGGCTATGAAGACAACTGATAGAATAGAGCTCTGCAGTAAAACTAAGCTGAATATCCTGCCTAGTTCTAGCATTGTTCTAATGCAGAGAGCTAGTACATCCTGTATTATAGCATCTGAATCACCAATGTAACATGGGCCCGTTTTCTTCCCTCACCAATATAAGCTCTGAGAACAGATATATAAATATGTTGAAATGACGTGCCACATGCTGAAAGTATAACTGAAAGCAGCATTCACAGTTCATTAGTTTATTCCTCAAGTAGTAATGTCGACATTGGGACAAGTATAGGAATAAAATCACCAGGAGTTCTGGTGTTAATCGGCTCAGCCTCTACATTCAACTGGTATTCCAATTGTAACACTTAGAACACTCATTGAATCAGAGGCACATAGACATTGCAGAAGGCCCACAACATACAGGACACCACAGGCCTGTCGTATTGCCGCTTTGTTCAAGATTATTACTGCAAAAAGGCTAGTTTATTTTTAAAAGCTATTGAATTGTATAGAAATTACAAAAAAATAGCAAATGGGCATCAGAATAACTATATGAA
The DNA here is from genome assembly GCF_031143425.1 of Pleurodeles waltl. Taxonomy (NCBI): domain Eukaryota; kingdom Metazoa; phylum Chordata; class Amphibia; order Caudata; family Salamandridae; genus Pleurodeles; species Pleurodeles waltl. Next base: position 608,421,044 of record NC_090445.1, on the reverse strand, counting down.
ATCTAGTCCGTCATATCTACATAATCATCATAATTATAATTGGTGGTAAAATGGCAATAAAGAAGGAGGAAGATGAACCAATAAAAGAATAAATAATTTGCATTAGATATAGTAACAGGAATCTTTAAGTTCATATTTGGCCCTTGTTGATTACACAGTCAAGCCTTTCTTCTGGTACTGTTACCAACGTGGCTTCTATCATAACTTAGTGCTCATGGTACACCTCTGCATACAAATTTGTGTTCATTGCAAAACTATTTTCGCCTCGTGGCATATACATTGTAGGACTGTAATCTTAGATGACTTCAGAGCACCAAGATGCTCAAAAGATGGCCATGTGCACCTACTTTACCTTCTTGATATAAAAAAATAGACCTTATTAGAATCACTGGAGCAGGAGGTCAGGGATTTAGTTGGAAATAAAATCATAGGTATGATTCATATGGTATTGAATGTACTTCAATAGATAGAAACTATATCTGAAATAATAATAGCTCAATGAGGCCAATCCATTCAGCAACGATAGGTAGGAAAACTGAGCTTTTTTGTTCCACCTATCTATATATATATATATATATATATATATATATATATATATATATATATATAGTATACATACAATCTTGAAAACTTCTTTCTATAACCTTTTCATGAGGGTATAGCACAAATTTATGAATCCCTTATTCATCTGGGGCTCAGCCTTCCCTTCCTACCATCTCGGGGAGCTCCCTTGTGCTTTGTTGGTGAAAAACTGGATCACCATATCCATGCAAGTTCCTAAAGATGGTACAAACCAAACAATGTTCCGAACTCCTTATCTGCACAATTTTAAAGATAACAGAAATGGAAATTAGATATGATATATGAGCACAGTGATGTTTTATCACTGGATGGTCCTTCACAAGTATAAATGTTGCACTTTAGCTCTGCTGCATTGCTTCATGCAAAAAAAACTTCATAACTCGCTGAACAAATAATAGCTAATGCATTATGTCAATCTGATTCCTTCCTGTTTTTTCAATTTCAGAGGGCAGTTCATTGTCTATAAGGATGGTGACCCAACCCAGGTGGAGGTACATGAGAGACAATGGCTGCACAATAAATTCCACTTTGACAACGTACTTTCGGCCATGATGTCGCTCTTTACAATCTCCACATTTGAAGGCTGGCCACAGTGAGTATGAACTTGTGTCCATGTTAAGTATGCAGGAGAGGGGTGGCTGTTAAACTGAAGAAGAGATAGATATGTGCATTAAGTCAGGTTTAAATGGAGCAGTGTACCGAGGTAATGGAAAAGTGGCAGCAGTGATAGTGAATCCAGGAATTGATGATACAAGAGTGTGTGCCGCTAGAGTAAGATAACAAGAGTATCCATACAGGAATACAAAATTGGACCATATCCAGAACTTAGTGAGAGAACAAGAGAGCATCCAGCCATGGGCTAATAGGTATGCTTGTATTGATGAATGGATAAGCAAACAGAAGTATGTCTACTCTGCAGTAATAAAATGCGTATCTAGATAGTATTGAAAATATAGACATCAAAGGGTGACAGTATGTAATAATAAACCTTCAGAAGGATATGCTTTCCGAATAATGGTTACAGCATATTGCTTGAACATAATATTGAAGTCAAAATATCTGGAGTAATAAAATATCCAGGTTATAAATAATGAGTGTAAGTATATTTTTTTACTACGATAATGAGATTGAAAATAGTGTTTATAAAAATATTTTGATGTTTAATATTCGTTTAGTGGGTTCATACTGTTTCATTTTGTGTTCATATTTATTTTTTAATTGAGAACTGTGTACCAAATTTTAGCTTTTTAATACTAAAATGTATTTCAATCTGTTTTTGGGGTGGTGGGTGTTTTATTGAGTAATGTGAGTAATTGTATTACTATTATCAGGGCTATTAATTAGTATACATCACATGGTATTTAAGTGGCATTTTTTTTAATTGTTTTAAAATTAGTAGAGTAGATATTGATATTAATAATTTAATTGTATGTGTGTATATATATGTAGAGAGAGAGAGTGTGTGTGTGAGAGAGTTTTTTTTGACATTGCTATATCTTTGGTGCAGTTTGAGGAATCTACAAGACATTTTCCAAAACATATGTGCCCATGGATCTTGTTGTGCATAGAAAGTTTCAGGGTGATCCATCAAGTGGGGGCTGAGGAAAAGGAGGGTCATAAAAAGTGTGTTTCCCCGTGTTAATTTCCATAGACACTTTAGACCCTTCTGCAGCCGAACCACTAGAAGGAATTACACCAGATTTGGCAGAAAGATAGCTTTTGGCCTGCAGATCACCTTTTTGTTATTTGGTGTAAATCCATTTAGTAGTTTTTGAGGTATTAAAGGGAAGGGAAATTTGCATCTAGGGCTGGAGATTGAGAGAGATTTCCTGCTGAGATCTGATTGGTTGCCATTACTTCAAACAACAAGTGTTGGCAGCTGTTTTGGGACTTGACTGAAGCTGAGCACTCCAAAAAAACATTAAAAAAGAAAAGGCATAGGGTATATATATATATTGTAACCCCCTTAGGCTTAAAAACATATTTTTAAATCACAGAGAAATCCATGGCTGGATCTGTGGATTTTTTCAGTGACTTAACAAAAAAACAGGGTGGTCTCCTGCGTTGTAAATGCTTTGCCCCTGGGTGGGCCTGGTACCTGGGGCATTGCAGGGTAAAATAAGTGATGGAGTTGCATGGGTCCCCCCTCATAGGGCTTTTTGAAGCCCCTGGGACCACCACCTTCCTGGGGCTATGATGATTAAATATGCAGGGGTGTGCAGCCACCCTGTGTCCTAGGGACCTCCACCTCCCTGAGCAAATTTAATAATACAATGGGGGTTCCTGAGGACCCCCCTGAGCCCCGTGGACCACCACTACCCTGGGTCTAATTAAATTAAAATATAAGGGGGGGGGTCTTACGGACTCACACCCTCCCCATGCAGTGCTAATTATCCCAAATATTACAGCACTTATGGCATCTTTGATAACATCATTGATAATGTCTTTGTAACATTTACAGATAATTGTGCATGACGGGGACACAAGTTACAGTTACCTTAGGGAATAAGTTATAGTACCTTGATATAACTATAACAGGTGAATTTCTATGGCTTTGTACATTTAAAATATGAGCTTACCTATAACGTCTCTGTAATATTTGTTTTTTTGTAAGTGAATATAGATATATAAATTATCTGGTGGTGGTCAGGGACCCAGTCCTATGGGGATGAATATTTATATTAAGGGGATGGGATCGCCTGGCACCCCTCCCCAAGCCTCTATGAGTCCCTGGGGATTGCATCTCCCAGTGATGTTATGAATCTTGAGGAAGGTGGGTGAGCAGGCCCCTCCCCAAGTTACAGTAGGGCCCCGGGGACTCCATCCTTTTAAATCTATTTCATGGGAGGGGGGGAATGTAACAACCCTCTCCAAGCCTAGATCAGCCTTGAAAACCGTACCCCTTGGGACCTCATCCAAGCAGTGTCTTGGGAACCTAATTCCCTGACACACTACAGTTTCCTGCCCAGGTGAGTGTGGGTGGGAGATGCCCGCACTCCCCCAGGAGGGGAACAAATGTTTGCTTCCACCTGGGGGGGTGGGGGGTGGAGTGGAGCAAAAGGAGAATTATGCTGGCTCCTGCCAGCATGACAGTAGGTGCTGGCCTGGAAGCTGGTTTGGATCTTGGGGCCTTAAGGGTTTCTCTGTAGCCCATAATGATGGCTGCATTGTGGGTGCCCCAGGTGGGCACCTAGGGCGCAAAGTTGTCAGCTCCTTCCCGGCACCTGTATGGGTGCTGGTGGGGAGCCTGCAGGGGCTGTGGGGTCTTAGCCTCCCCCCCCGCAAGATTTGCCAACAATTTGGGTGATGTGGGTACCGGGGCACCCCTTAGCAAAAAAGAAAAGGGAATATAAATGAACAGCAGGAGATGCTATTTATTTTTTACTCTGCCATTGCAGGTGTGCACCATAATGCCCTAGGGCATTTTCTATAATACTGTTTATTCCTGGTGGTGCCCCTAGAAAGAGAAGGGACACCACCAGCCTTTTTTTCAATCTTGTGGGGGTGACAGCCAAAAGTGCAGCATGAGGGTAGGGCCCACGGCCTGGCCGCAGGTGGTGGACGTCTTACTTTACTTTAGAAAAAACACTACAAATTCACTGAAAAAAAACAAAAAGTTAAGGATGTTATTGTTAGGCAGAAATATCGGTTAAGGGAAAACATATGATTTTAAAGGAACAAAGCCACTTAATTTCACCAGTTAGTCCTGTCAAGTAACTATAACTTGTGCCCTAAAGTAACTACAACTCACGCCGTCGCCATGTGGCCTTGTCATGCACTGCTCATGACCACACATATTGCATCCCTCACGACATGTTCCATGACTTTTTTTAAACAACTTTTATTCGTTTTTATGTTATGTATGCTCCATTTGTTCATTGTATTCACGCAGTTTTGTGTGATAGTCCAAATCTTCCCTTCCTGACCCAACTTACCTAGACATGTTCTATGACATCATTGATGACAACAATACAACATCTACGGCATTTGAAATGAAGTAATTGATGACAACACTGTGTATGGTAGAATGTTAGTTATAGTAACCATCCAGGAGAGAGAGAACAAGCATTTATTAATCTACTGGTGTGAGGCATTGATTATACCGAGCATGGGGTGAGTGAATAGTGGTGTTTTTAGGCACAGGTGAGAGATCAGGAATGTGCTGTTATTCAGGCATTACAAGGCACACTTACACCCATCTATTGGTGAGATATCACATATGTATCTCACCAAGGGTGAGAGATCATGCATTTATTTGGCATTGAATGAGACTGAGACATTTATCCAGCCAGAGAAGGAAGGGTAGGGGTATATTCAGCCACAGCTGAGAAAGTATACATTTACCAAGACATAGGTGGAATAACATTGCTTTATTTAAGAAGACAGTAGTATATGCAGCAGAGAGTGAGAGGACAGGAGTATTTTTACTGGACAGGAGTGGAAGCTTAGGGAAACGATTCTGGGTGGTGTTTAGCCAACCTTGATACTGCAGCATATGATTCATTGAATAATCAGGAATACTGGTAGAGCCCCTACATAACTATTTAAGAACATTTGTTTCCACATTCAGCAGTTTTCTCCTGGAAGATTCACTCTATAAATACTCCACCACACTGGAGTAATGACAAAATTCTTATGTCTACTTTTTACTTGCAGGATATTGTATAAAGCTATTGATTCACACACAGAAGACATGGGTCCGATTTATAACTACAGAGTGGAGATGGCTATATTCTTCATCATCTACATTATCCTCATTGCATTCTTCATGATGAACATATTTGTAGGCTTTGTCATCGTCACTTTTCAGGAGCAGGGAGAACAGGAGTACAAGAACTGTGAGCTGGACAAAAATCAGGTAAGGACTAATAAAATAACATTTGAGCTCATGAAATGAACTGCCTGTATGGGCAGCATTAGGTTAAACAGGCATCATAGAGGAATATTTAAACTGTACTTCAAAAAACATATTGGACAACTGATAGCAAGTAGAGATACATGTCATAAATATTCTTGTGGAATACTCCTCTATCCTAAAATCAAATGTTCGTTGGACTTGCTCCATTGACTTTGCATCTTAATTTCTAGATACAAGACACTTATAACATAAATCTTGCACTTTTCCTTGTTCAAAGTTAGCCCAATTTCCCAGAATGTTGTCTACATGTTTCAATTTTTAGGCCAACATTTCCCTTTGAAAAACTGATAGGTTTTAATCTACACTTTATATTTTTAATTTAAATTAGGTGGAAATATCAGAATTGGTGATTGTGGTAACACAGTACCTGGAGTTTTGGTGTTAACACAAAAGATTCACCTTCTCTAAATAAGGACCAGCGAGTGTCCTTCTGCACCTAGTTCCTATTTATGGTATCCAATCCTGCAATTTTCATAATGTCTCTGGGCATACCTATCAAGACATTTTCTTTCTGACCTGTGTTTGATCCACCCGCTATTAAAAAGCACTTCTGCTTCCTGTCATTGATGTACACCATTTTGACCCTGATACCACCAAGCTCCCTGTCTTATGATCTTTTTCAAACCCTGCTCCATGTTATAGTATACCTTTTCCCATCCTTTTCACTGTCATAGTGAAAATGGTACATCAACGATGTGGTCGTTGAATTGGCAGTCACATTCAAGTTAGAAACTCCCGTGAAACATTTGCTCCTACAACTGTCCTTGAAGACCATACTCTCATTCCACATTTCTGCTACCTTTTTTGCCTTCTTTTTCCCCCATTTAATGACACCTTTCTGTTCCATTAGATCAACAAACCACTATTTTACTCCACTCTTGTAGGCAAAGTTCTCAGGCATTCAGTGTACTGCTCTACAAATATATCTATGCAAATGACCCCACTTAAAGTCAAATCCCTTCTGAGTTATAGATGCTCCTGCATTTATACAAATATTCTGAACATTGATGTTTAGTTGGCCATTCACAGACGTATAAATTTCTTCATAATCTGAAGAAATCCATACCTGTCCAAAATGTAGTTGTGTACAATTTTTGGAACTTTGTATTATGCTTGTTATGTAAAGTTCCCAAAATTACACCATTATGTCATTTTTAGAGTGGGAGCGCTGGAAAAACAAGAATGCCTGGGATGTGAGTGTCTATTGTTCTTGGCACTTGTATTTTTTGTGCTGTTTCTTTTTTGGGCAAAGTGCATTCTATGCACACTTCATGCCAACATAGAACGTTAAATGGCAGATTTGCATTTTACTTAATTTAGCATATTTTTTTAAAGGTTCTCCTAACTAAGCAAAAGCCATGTATACACATTTTGCATCCTCCCCCCCCCCCCCCCCCCCCAAATTACACATGGACATCCCTGTCCCTATCTTCATTATTCATTCTCACCACCAGTGAAGGTTTCAGGCATGTTTTACACAGCTAGGCCCAGCAAATGTTTTTTCGGTCTTGTTCTGCGAATGCTTCCCCTCATAAGAAACCAGCATGGAAAAGGGCCCCTCCTCTGTTAAGTAGATACTTAGGTTCTACATTTCATGTCAGCAATATCTGTGGCCACCCCAGCCACTTAGCTTTCTGTTCACCAATTGATTTACTATGTGTCCCATGGACAAGGGATTCAAGCCAACCTCTCCATTGATTTCACTTCCATAGATGTTTTGCTATCACCAAGCCAGAAGTCAGTATTGCTTCTCATACTGTATCACTGCTCGATGTGCATAAGGCAGGAATGATCTTCAAATCTTGTTTGAGTCAAATATGGAGCAAAGGACATAATATTACTAACTTTTCCTCACTAAAGATTACAAATCTCAGTCCATTTAAATCTGTTTTGAGATTAAGTTCCATCATTTATTGCTAGATTCATAAAATATTGGATGCAAAGCAGTAAAGATGATTAAATGTTTGGGTATAGGAATGATGACTTCAAAGCTAACTTTATGAGCGAGAACTGTACAATTGTTCCCCTGTGTCTGAGATATGCTATAAGTCTCTAGGCCACAGCCTTTATCATCCAGATGCTACAGGAACAGGGAAGCAGAGCTGAGAGTGACTGATGGGGAACGAGAAGCTTAGGCAAGGAAAGTCATTCCCAGCTCCCTAGCTTCTGTACCTTGCCTACAGTGCTATTCTTGGAGCAGGGACAGAAATATTCCACTGATCATTTCTGAGACCAAAGAAAGGACATTCCTACCCAACTCACCAAAACTCTTTTAGTATTAATCTCTAGCTTCAAGAAACTTCCAGACCTACCTACTTGTCAATCGAAGTGACCTAAAACGTTACTTAAGCCCTCCATTTTGTGTAGTCATCCGCATGCAGAAATTCCAAAAATGGATTCCTGCTTCCATTCACTGAAGCATTCATGCACTCCATGCTTACTGTACTTCATACATATTCATTGTATCCCTTGTAAATGGAGAGAAGGACCCATTTAAGGGGACTAGTAGATCTTTGGAGTGGCCTGAAATAGCCCCGTAAAGAATGTTCTGAATCTTTTATCATCAAAGATAGCTAAAAAAAAAAAGAAAAAACTGTGGAACAGATTTACGCTAAACAAACAAAAGCACACTTATGGTAAAGTCTACTTTCATGGCAAGTTTGGTGTGAATTAGTTTAGCCATTGGGGGCGGTGGGAAAAATTTCCTATGTGCACTAAAGCAGGAAAACTCTAATTTCTTGACCCCTTACTAACTTTTTTCTCCTGCATGGATCCTCATGAAACTTTGCCCACTGACGCATCATCGATGATGTCATCAACAATGTCATTTACCACGTTATGAGTAATCTAAATTGTGAGGTCATAAGCAGTGCATGACAGGAGTGCAAGAAATAGTTAGTTCACTGAAGTATAACTGGTGCATTTAAGAGTTTTGTTTTGGTTTTTACACATTAGACTATGTCTTTGTATTGTAACTATTGTCAAGAACTTAAAGTATCATGCAATTTTCTAAAACAACATTTACTTGATTAGTAAAACTTCACAACTTTTATCATTAAACTAAGTTTAAAAGATTTTTCCTTTTTTGACTCCAGTGAGTGCTATTTCACCCTGTGGACTATTTCCCCACTTGTGAGTACCATACACATTCAGCAATCCAAATACTTCACAGAAATGCTTGTTCTGGGGGAACTATGGGAAAAAATCCCTGGGATTATAAAAAACCCCATAAAAACTGTACATGTTAGTATGACAACTAAGTTCAGATACTTTCGTTTTCTACATGGCGGACATCGTTTTCCCTACAAATATAATCAACTAATGATGAAAGGAGAAACATCTCAAGCAGACACATATTGAAAAAAATGTCTGCAGACCTCCTTACACTCTGCGATCTCCAGACCAATATCCCTCCTCCCAGGAGCTAGCAAGGCTCTGAAAGAGCTTGTCAATAAGTACATGTCCTCTTTTCTAGAGATACATGCCGTCCTACACCCATGGTTCACACAGCATCTGAAGACCCCTAATTTCTGAGGATCAAAAGCTACTGCTCGTTCCCGGGATCAAGAGGGCAAGAAGTGGAGATAGCTCCTTTCCCCATTTGGCTTCCAAACTGTGGAATGCCCTTCCATTGAACATCAGAATGATTCAATTAAAACTCAGCCTCCAGAAGCAGCTGAAGGCCTTATTATAGTCCTCGCTGAGGTATGCAAAGACATCCTGTGGCTATCAATTACCAGTGCTGGTAGCCCAGTCGGGTAGCCATGCACTTTAGAAATCCTGCATATTAGAACAGAATAGAATACACTACCCTAAACAGTAAATCACCTCAATAATGGTCATCACACTTCTCGGGCTGAATGACAGCATGCATTCACAACATTTACAAAATGTATACCTAGGTATCTAGAAACTGACTCTAATACATTAGCTGTAATATTTTCTAGAACTTTGGTCCAAAAAAATAGATTTTTATTTTTTATTATTCTGTAATAGCTCCTTGAATATCAGACAAATGTAATTGCATTTAGTACAACCTGACCTTATTTCAAATGCACTGTACAATGACCTGTTATGATCATTCATTCACGAAAAACTATGCAGAAAGTAGTGTATGTTTTCCAATATATATCATTGATATCTGCCCATATTTAAACTTGGTAATGTCAGTGTTTACTTTAGCGCCATCAGATCTACATGTCAGAAGTAGCATTTTCTACTATCCCTAACAGCTAAGTGTAAAAGTACATCTGCGTTACAGGTTGGACAAATGTTGTTTTGCACAGTTTTTTTCAGCAAACTTTTAAACAACACTGATTCTCAACCTGGTATGGTTAGATACACAAATCGCTCTGAACCAATGTCAATTCTTGAAGACTGGTGACAATTCACACATTCATGGTCCCATGAATAGCTAATTACAAAGAATTCAGCAATTAAAATGTAATATTTTTCTAGAATATCTAGAACTACCATGACAAATTCCTGGACATCATTGACATTTCAAAGTAAATTGTGTTCTACCTATTCATAACTTGAGAAATTCTAAAATACCCATTGCAGGATGAAACACGTTTGTTAGCTTGCACTGTCCTTTGTAGAGTTGACAGTGCTCTACATAGTGGCTTATCTGTGTTCTATGCAGTTTTGTGACTTAGTGGAGTGAATAACATTTAAAGCTACGTGACAGTAGTAGTTTACTCCACATGATCCTTCTATATCTTTTACATCTCCACGTTCATCTTTTTCTATGGATGTTTCTCTGCTTTTGTGACTTTTGTGCCTTTTTATATGCTGTGTTTTTCTCTAACTTTGTCTGTTGGAGAATGCAATATTTTGAGGAATTGGGCATTGACTTAGATGAGGATCGTACAAACTTTTCAGTTGGTTTTGCTTTCTAGCCTATAAGATGTCTGCATTTCTTTTTATCTCACCAAAAGCAAGACAGTCCAGTCCAGAAAGTAACCTAACATGTGACAATGTAACATAACACATCATTATTTCAAAGCCTTTTGTCTATATTTATTATTGCTGCATTCAGACTTAGTCATTGTGGTTTATGTATAGCGACAGCATAAGTTAAACACAAAGGAAATAGTTCTCTGCATGCATGCAGATCATTCACTAATGGGAATTGTGTACTGCGCCTACTTATTTGGCTCCTCTATATGGCCAAACCTCACTCAGTCAGGTGAGTTGAAGTATGTGATCAAGTCTACCCCATTTCCCATTGCCCAGTTTACTAGGCCCTAGGCTTTACATTCAAATTACAGCACAAAGTAATTCTAGAATTTTTAGAGCTTTAGATTTTTTTTTTTTTAAGAAAATAGCTATACATGAAACTGGCTTTTCCAGTTTATCAAATTTCACCACTTTTTCATGTGGTGCTCCATCGTGTCTATCAAGGCAAGCTAAATAATTTCCTGCTTCTTTAACAGTAACACTTTAATATTAAACTGTGCACATTAATCCAACACCTGCATCAGGCACAGAATTTTTTAGTACCTTTTCTGGAGCTTTTTCATTACACTTGGAGGTGAAGTTTTTATCTGTCAAGAGAACAGCTGGTGTACAACTTTGGACAGCTGCTTTAGCTTCTTGATTTACCATACTTATTATAATGCCTCCTTGCATTCAGCTGTACCTCACATCTGGAGCCTATCTCATGATCCTAACTAATTTTGTGTATTGGAACTTTCATTTTAATGTTGATATTTCCAATCCAACCTAATAGTTCTTGTTTGATTGCGGAGCAGATTGTTGAAGACGGGCCAGACTTTTACAGGAATCAGCAGAAGAAAGTCCCTTAAGAATATGACATGTTTTACTCAAAATAGTAGGTTATAGCTTGTGCTGAGAACTTTTGGTATTCTTAGGTGAACAAAGTCTAGCATCAAATTTGAAATTATGCTGACCTCAGCAATAAAGAGGACCTTCAGCTTTTTAATACCCATATGAACTTCATGACAAACATCGCCAGATACCTTGTGGTACTCTGGTCTGTTGCTATGTTCTAGTGGCAACATTAGAAGATGATACAAAATTAAACTGTTTGTTTTGTGTGCTGTCAGGTCAGTGGATGGTGTTACAACACAAGAAATATTTGAATCTGTTTTTTGTATATATGCAGTAATCACTTGTATAAGGAAATGTTCCCCAGGGCCTGCCTGGCCACTGACATAGAGAAGTGTAAGGTTGAATGTGTAGCAGGTACATGCAGAATTCTCATACATAATTTCATGGTTAACTGATGGTGTCATGTCTTTGAAAAGCTTTACCTGCTCTTCATTAAGTTGAGCTACATTACTATCTAAACCAATGGACTTGGTTCTCACCTGATTCATAGCATTTTTTACTTCATTTGCTGATTGAGTGGATCTTGATTATCAATCCCTGTACTGATTTTCACAACTTCAGCTGCTATTGTTTCCTCTTGTTGAAATTCATCATTCTACATTTTTAGTTAAGTCAAAAACACTGGACACTGAATGTGAACTTTCACTGAATTGAAAGTGTTTTCGTAAGAGTCATAGTGACCTAAAAGTTCTTTATCTCTCTGCCAAGGTTTAAATAATTGCAGAAGATCCATGGAAAATCATTATTTTTTCCTGCACACTAACAACTTTACTTACAATGATTAATGAGACTCTGTTTATTATGTCTCCCCAAACAACCATTGCAGCCTTACAACTACAAAGTGACCTGCTTCTATAATTTCCATTTTTTTCAGAATGTGAAATTATTATTTTTCTTCAAGGAAAAAACAGTATTAGACAGGCATCAGTTTACTCTGGTAGAGCCCCTGTCTACTTTCTACCTCTCTGTTGCCCAGATGCTGCTTGGAGTGGTGTAACTTGAAAACAAAATCCTCAAAGAGTGTAAATTGTTAAGATCACAATATCCTTACATCTAATACAATCTGCCCAAAGGAGCGTTTTGTGCTCTACAATCACTTAAAAATCTTCGGATCCCATTACGCTGGCTGACTAGGGAGGTGGATTTGTAGTGCAGAATACAACATGTCATAATGATGAAATATTTTGCCAACTAGCAGTTGCTCCTCATTTTACAAAGTTGCCTTCTGACCCCACTAATGAGATTTCCTTCTTGATTAGGGATACAACTGTGAAGGCCAAAAAGAGATGGATTACATCAGTGGCCATCAATTGAGTTTCCTGAATAATTTGTCTCCAAAAATGCCAGTAATCTATGCAATGTTAAAAATCCACAAAGATCCTGTCTCTTCTCCTGGACAAACAATTATCTAAGGATGTGGTAAAACATGGATAAAGTGGAGTTATGCATAGGTCTTCTAATACTAAAGTGTTGTTGCACAAATCCTGAAATCAAAAATGTAAACATACATATTGAAAAATTGCTTTCTTTGTTCAAACGATAAATATATGCAGTGCGATACTTTATCTCAGCCTCTCTTACTTATTTTTTATGATCAGCTATTATTTATATCTGAAAAAAAAACATTTCCTAGTTTTTACTATCGTATAATTACTAAAATAAGTTTAATAAATAGAATTTAAAACTATACACAAAGCAGAAGTCCCCTTAAATTATTTTGGTTGGTGAACCAGCAAGTTTTGAGCAACTGAAAAACGAATTTATGCAAAGATGTTTATGGAACAGCATAAGTAGGGAACCTGATAACATACAATCCAATATAACCACTATTATAGCATGGTTTAATTTAATCCAACTAGATAGGTAGAAATTCCCATTTTGAATCAGGTTGTTTAAATGAAGAAATTAAAAACACGACTCATAAATTAATTCTTTCTCCTTTACTCACAGATGGGAGGAGGGTGTATTGTTCAATGCCAGTGATGGATTGAGTTAACTTTTAACATATATGTCACCAGATCCTCGGGGTCTGGGCACGTTCCCAACACGTCCACCACTGAACAGCTCCAAGACTCTGATAGATAAATCACAGAGGCTAAGAGAGTTCAAGAGGGGAAGAGGGGATTAGGAAGGGAAACAGCTGGGAAGGAGACCTGTAGTAAGAAAAAGGTTATAACACACAATATGAAAATTATATCTTCTGAAATCAATACTAGACTATGATTCTAAGCATAGTCATTCTGAAAACATGAACAATCTAAGAATGACGTTTAAAATGACTAAGTTTCAAGATGGCCGGATACCTGTAAGGGAATCAAGATGGATTAAATGAAAACTTTCTTATTCAAGTACTTTCTTTTACATGAGAATCAAAAAAACATTCTGACTAAATTTTAAACCAGTCATATAAATCCTTTTTTGAGAATGCATACTAAAACCATACAATATTGCATCTAGAAACTCTGATCTTCTGTGTACTCTTAAAAATGTTTCAACACAAATTGCGCATATTCTAGATTTTTTTTTATATATATATATATATATATATATATATATATATATATATATATAGTAAACACCATAAAAGGAATGTGCACCATGAATAACACAATATGGATTCAGGAAAACAAATCACATAACTTGTCAACTTGAATATTACATGATAAATATCTTAGAATAGTGGCATACAATAAACAACATGAATTAAACTTGAGGAGAGAATCGTGCGTCTTGCCGATTTGAGTGTCACCATGTAAAATGCCAAGAAATGATAGTACGCAATGAATATCAAAGTCAAATCATCATTAAACAAATCGCGCGTCTTGCTGATTCATAAACCACGATGTAAATGCCAAGAAATAACAGCTCACAATGAGCAACAATATCAAAGTACAATGAAACGAATCGCGCGTATTTTGCCGATTCTTAAGCCACCATGTAAATGTCAAGAAATGGTAGCGCACAATGAACAACAAAGTTAAAACACCATAAAACAAATTGCGCGTCTTGCCGATTCTTAAACCACCATGCAAATGTCAAGAAATGGTAGTGTGCAATGAATAACAAGATTAAATTATCATGAAACGAATCACGCATGTTGCTGATTCGCAAGTAACCCTGCAAATGTCACAAACACTCAAGCGCATATTTCACACACGCAAAGTACCCTGTCAAATCATAAAAGAATTGGGCCCAAGAACATGAGAGTTCTCGATAACGCCATCTGGAGGCCAGCCCAACCACCGTCTTACCGCCCAGAACAAGGATCTCCAAATGAAGAATGAAAGTCAGATGTCTGGAAGATCAAATAGGCTACCGGGACAGGAGCTCAGGAAGTAGCTGCTGTTCTTCACCCAGACCTCTGAATAGTGAGCACTTGGAGCTGGGCTGGCTCCTTTTTTATAGAGTCTTGGCCCAGCCCACAACCACACCCAGGCATGTTGCAGGGAAAGTCTCTAGAAGGTCCTGGAAAGGGACCACACCCTAACACACTCTGAAAGCCTGCAGCAATACATTGCAAATGAACAGCATTTTAAGCACATTAAAAATAAGTCTTCAGGATTGAACTCTGCAATGCAAAAAGTTAAACAACAACATATCAGCACAATGCATAAATTACGTTGTTTTGAGAGTGCTGGTTTTTTGCATTCTAGTCTCCAATAGAGCGGGCACTGCCCTGGTGTTGACAATATATCTGGATGTCTCCAGTGCTGCCATTCTCAGCGTTACGTTGGTTGAGAGAAAATCTCAACTGTTGCAATTCTTTTGACAGCTGAACAGTATTACAAATTGCCTATTTGCATCACTTGAATTGGATGGGGAGCATCCAGGCATTGTGGGTTGTCACTGTGAACTGGTAGCTACTTGTCAAAGAACGATGTATTGAAATTCTTCCTAAAGTCGAGGAGGGTGTGGGTGAAATGCAGGTAAAGGGGGAGGTTGTTCCAGATCTTGGGAGCGAGGTAGGAGAATGAGCACCCACTGCTGCAGCTGTGACAAGCTCTCTGAACTTGGGCCAGGGTAGTGGAACTGAGTTCCCTGGTGGGTCGGTAGAAGGAGAGTCTATGGTTGATGAGATTGTATCTGATGTTGTGGAGGGCTTTGTATGCGAGTGTGAGAACCTTGAATTTGCACCTCTTGTGCACGGGCAGCCAGTAGAGCCCTCTGAGGTTGGGGGGGTGATGTGGGTCCACCTGGAGAGGTCCAAGATGTGTCTTGCAACTGCATTCTGGATGGTCTAGAGATGGTGGAGGAGCTGGGTGGGGAGTCAGATGAAAGGGGCGTTTCCGTAGCCTAGTCTGCTGGCGATGATAGCTTGGGTTACCGTCTTTCTGGTTTCGATGGGGATCCATCTGAAGATCTTATGTAGCTGGAGGAGGCCACTGAATTTGAAAGTCATTTGAAAGTGCGTTTGCAGTCGATGATGACACTGAGGTTGCTTGCCTGGTCAGTCAGGGGTTGTCTGAGCATTGAGGGTCACCAGGAGTCGTCCAAGGGAGAGGTGTTGTTTCCAAAGATGATCACCTCTGTCCTGTCCGTGTTCAGTTTCATCGTGAACATCACAATTTACAATTAATGCTAATAAGATTATTTTTAGGATTGGCAAGCACAGTTTACTTCCTATTTTCACTATCTTGAAATTAGGAATTTACTTTCTTATAGCGCTAGCTCTCATTTAATTTGCATTCTACCCATATATCCAATTTTGTTCTTCCCCTTCAGTAATACATGTTATGTCCAAGATAAACACTAATGGTTTGCATCATAACTTAGTAAGGTAGTGGATGATGTATACTTGATAGCAGGGTGATGCTTTGGGTAGTTGTAAATTGACTTCTTTCATGATTTGATAACTAACTGTGGAATTAACATGAATCTTTATTTCTCTACTCTCTTTAGCGCCAATGCGTACAGTATGCACTGAAAGCACGCCCTCTGAGGCGCTATATTCCCAAGAATCCACATCAGTACAAGGTCTGGTACTTGGTAACATCATCCTACTTTGAGTATCTCATGTTTGCCTTGATCATGCTGAACACCATCTGCTTAGGCATGCAGGTAAGGAATTCACAATTAGAAGAATTATTTCCACAAAAACACCTGACACCATGAGTAAATGAAAGGGCAACCAATGGCAGAGATCAATCCCACCACCCAAGATGATTGTACAATTTTGCAGTCTCAGGATAAAACTCAGATGCCCCAGCCAGATGATGACAGGGCCACAGATCAAAAGCAACAATGACCAATTTAAATCCCCAGACTGAGGTAGTACCCAGATCCCAGATTCAAGCTATCAACTGTGCTGAGTTCATATCCTGGGTGGGTCTGGCCAAAAGATAGTGCCCCAGATTTCTCCTCATTGAATGCTGATCACGTTTTCTGGAAGAAAGTGAGATGTAGGAATGGATAGGATCCTGACTCTGAAGTAATGGCAGCCAAGCCAGAGAAATAGAGAGTTAAAGATCTGTCCTTAACATAGACCAACAGGTCCTACACCACTGTCTCACCCATCATAATGACTTTCACTGCCTCTGGTTCAGAGAGTAACCTCAGCTTAGGCAAATCTACGGAGTCCAGGAGATACTCTGGGCTCTTCAGCCTAGTCTAAGTAATTACACAGAGATGCCTCATGTCATTCTGCTCCCTTTATCCTAACTCATTGTACAGGTGCTGACATCATTTGGTCTTCTGTGTGTTCTCTCTACAAATGTATATGTGTTCTGTGACCTGAGATTAGTTCTGGATGTATAGTTGGGTCGAGGCCCCAGAAAGTGATTCCCTTTGTTTTGTTTTAAAGGTGTACCCCAGTGCACTTGTATCCCTCTAAACAAAATATTTTCAATACATAGTTTGCAGCACACTGCCATCATCCACTCTCGGGCATGGGAATCCCGCTCATCTCATGCATCTCACATTACATACTGCTCCACATAGGGTGAAAAGTGGCTACACTCTTCCTGGTGCCCCTCGTTCTACTTAGGGCGGGGGCAGTCAGGGTTTCAAAAAGGGCAACACATCATTTCTACCTGTTTGCATGTATTGACCAAACACTAAGACACAAGCAACGCACATGAACCTACAACTACACATGAACCACTAGCAGAGGGACCGCTGGTTCAGATGAAGAACAAATCACAGACAGTGAATCCCCAAACTGCGCCAGCTACCCCCAAAAGAGGATATTGAGAGTAATTAAAACATTAGGGCATGAGGAGCCCTTTGATAGGTTTATGACATAGGTTAACTGTCTGTGCCCACCGCAAGCCTTTCATGTTGGCACTCGCATCCATGATGTGTCTTCATTGCATTACTACCATAACACGTAAGCCCTTTTTTCTCCTTCTCCTTTCCTTGCAGCACTATGGCCAGTCTCCTGAGGTCGACCACATCTCTGATGTCCTGAATGTTGTATTTACTGGCCTCTTCACTCTGGAAATGGTGCTGAAGCTCACAGCTTTTAAAGCCAAGGTGAGTTCTCAAGTCTGAAAGAGGTTGCCTGTGGTTGGCATGTATGCAGTAGTCACTCAGAAATAAGCAATGCCTAGCTCTGCCACTAGAGGTGCTCACTTCCTAAATGCTTACTTTTTTATTTGTGTTATTGCATTGATGCAATACACACAGATAGATAACTGAGAGGCTCTATGGTAATGATGCGCCCTGCAGGGAACCCAGTTTTGAATCTGGAAGTGCCAGTGAATGTTTTTTTATTAATCGGGGGTTAAGGTAAGTGGTATAGTTTTTGTGTCTCTTTACAGTCATTTAGAAGTGCTAAAAATTGCACGTCTAACAAAATGAGGCAACCTTTTGATTAGGAGCCTACACGTTTCATACTGGGGTATCTTGGATGTGCTAATTTTTTATGACAGCATCAGTATTGTATTTAGAACGACTTTCAATCCAGGTTTCCGGGTGAACATCATTAAGTTCAAACAATTTAGACGTCATAATTATTTTTTCCAAAGAAATCATGCATTCCAGTTTGATTACCTTATTGCTAGGGTGTTCATTTCTCAAAGAACATGTAAAAGTCATTCGCACGGGCTGCTATTGAGACAAATATATGCACGCTACAAATATATGCATGTCTCAGTGTACTGTCATAAATAAAATGTTCTACTTGCATTCTTAAGAGGTAATCATGCATTGTGGCACCACAGACTCATCAATATATTACACTTATGGAGTGTGCTTTATTTTCTTAGTGACAGTGTAAAGTGAATTGTTGTGAATGACATTTACTTCCTCTGCATTACGTCCATAGTGCGAAGGGTGTAAAGGTCACATCTTTGCTCTGCAGGGACAGACCTGGTGCTCACGCTAGATTTTGTCATGGGCCACAAATTTGGTTGTTTTGAAGCACTGAAACGGGGGGAATTCTGTACTGCGGACACATTTTAACATTTGAGGGGTATTCTGGGTGAGGAAAAAGTGGTGAGACCCATGCATGCCACATCCCCATGGATTCCCCTGAATCTCTGGTTTTCATGATTATATGGTTTCCTGCTTACCAGATGACCCGGGCCCAAACATTGCTGCCACTTTCTCAGGATTTTACAATGATCGTTTTCTCTTCCTAATCACACTTTGCCTGGGCACTGTTTGATTGTAAGAAGTGTGGGTATGTGGATGATTGATCTTTTGCTGTTTTGAAAATGTCTAGTGCATAAATGTGCATAAATTGTGACTTTTGTAGCCAGCAGGTGACATTTGTATGGACTCTGTGTAAGAAAATCTGATGAGATCCACACAAGTAACACCACCCTGAATTATCTGCACCTATGGGGGCATATTTATACTCTGTTTGCGCCGGAATTGCGTCGTTTTTTTTTACGCAAATCCGACGCAAAGCTAACTCCATATTTATACTTTGGCGTTAGACCTGTCTAGCGCCAAAGATCTTGGAGTTTGTGTCATTTTTTAGCGTGGACACCTACCTTGCGTTAATGAGATGCAAGGTAGGCGTTCCCGTCTAAAAAATTACTCCAAGGCATGTGCGCCTTATTTAAACTCCCGTGCAAAAATGACGCACTGGAGAGGGCGGGTCAAAAAAAATGACGTCCAGCCGCTTTTGCGTCATTTTTTAACTTAAGGTAAGTTCAGGTAAGTATTTTATTTTTATTTTTTGTGGCATAGGGGGGCCTGATTTGTGCCCCCCTACATGCCACTATGCCCAATGACCATGCCCAGGGGACATAAGTCCCCTGGGCATGGTCATTGGGCAAGGGGGCATGACTCCTGTCTGTGCTAAGACAGGAGGCAATTCAATGGGGGTTGGGAGTAAAAAAGAATGGCGCACATCGGGTTGAGGCCAATATTTTGCCTCAGACCTGACTTGCCCCATTTTTTGACGCCCAAGCTCCATTTTCCCCTACGCCGGCGCTGCCTGGTGTGGGTCATTTTTTTTACGCACACCAGTCAGCTGCGCCGGCTAACGTCATTCCATAAATAAGACGCCCGCATGGCACTTTGGAATGGCGTTAGCAGGCGTTAAAATTTTTGACGCACAACTGCGTTGGAGCAGTTGTGCGTCAAAAAGTATAAATATGGCCCATGGTTTTTAAAAATGTAATAACCTGGTGTCTTCCCTGGGTAATGTCCAACACAGGGCCAGGGCCCCAGTGTTGAAGCTGCACCATCACTATGAATCTTGCAAAGCATGCTAGGCATAGACACAGTCGGTTTTTGCTGAGAAAAGTAGACCCACTCATGCATGATGGATACTTTATTGTTTTAGTTAATGTTGGAATGCTGGATGGTCAGACTCATATTTTTTTTTTTTTGGTCCAAAATTCCAGAATTTTGCATAGCATAGGTTTTGAGAAATTGTGTATTTTGACCCAATTTTTGGCATTTAGAGAGAAATTCTCTAAGAAAAGTGACGTGTTTCATTGAAGCAAAAAAACACACTGTAATCCAGAGTCGTCTTTTTTCAAAATCGTCGGGAAACTTTATGAGAAGTTGATTCCATTTCGAGTCCAGTATATCACAATTGGCATTGTACGGTTTTGCACCTTTCCTAACTAGTGCAGTAGGTCCACATACAAATGTAGAAAGAACTGTTTTTATGGGTAGAAGTGTGGGAACACTGATGCTAGGACTTTTGCAATTTGTCCTAAATTTCAAAGTTTTTCATAAAATATATGTAAGGACATTATGTAATTCTAGGTAATAAAATTACATGGGATCCACGCATGCCACACCACCCTGAATTTCCCGGAGTTTCTAGTTTTCGGAACTGTCTGAGGTTTATACAGCTCCCTGGGTGCTGGCCTTTCTTGAGTATATATACCCTCGGCAGCCACCATCACAAAAGTCTACTTTTTTTTTTTAACCATCTATGACTCCCTTGACATGCTTGTGGTATTAGGCATTTGCAGTCCCTTTCGACTGACCTAGTTACAAATGTGGCACATCATTTTATCAAGATAGTTGTGGGAGCACAAAATGGTGGTATGTTAGTTATTATGTATTATTTTTGCGAAATACCTGTTACTCCCTTTTACATATGAGTGCATATAAAAAGCACTTTTGAAAAGCTCGATCTCAATCAGTTGACATTAATTCGTCCAAAATTTAAATTGGCCTAAATGACCCTTATCTCTAAACTAAGATTATTGATTGATTCATGGCCGATTTAAATGTTTTGATTTCTTAATAAGTGATGCATAGTATGCACTCGTCATCTGAGTTTGTTGTTGTTTGTTCTGTGTGTTACACTTTTTGGATGTATTCATGTGCTATAATTCTCTGCGACCGGAAGAGTCTGACTGGCCTGACATCATATAACTTTTGTAAATTAGCTATTTAACGCAAAACGTTGCAGATGCAAACCTTGTTATCACGTTCTCTTCGCTCTATTTACATTCACTATTTTCTGATTCAAATGATTAGTTTCTTTGGGAATCCCCGAGCTAAACTTATACTGTTGACTGGTGTTTAGAAATGCCTACATTCCAGGCTTCACAGCTGCATTTCCAAATATTTTCTCCAGAAATAAGTACACATCTCGAGAATAGGAAATATTCACTGCACATAAAATGTACAAAAGTAAGGATGAAAAAATGTGTATTGGGCAGTTTCTGTAAACCATAAGGAGAGTTATTTCTAACAGAGCTTTTTAGATTTAAAAAAGAAACACACACGCACATTTTGTTCCACTGAAGTTGTTCACATTTTTTACAATAAAATTAAATTTTGACATATTTTGGCTATTTTCTCATTGTCCTTCAGGGTAAATCACAAACCCTAGTTAGGATTCCAAACTAGTGAAAGTGGGGAAAATGGAGACAAATATGGCCTGATCGCCTTTTGTGGGAAAAGTTATGAAGACATAGGTTCAGACTGTCACAAATGTGTTAAAAAAAAAGCCTCAGCCGTGTACTAGACAACTGTTCACTGCTACCATTACTGTGGTGTACCTGTTTTGTGCACAGAACGGTGCAAAGGTTTACATTGCTTCAGGAAAATAACATGTTGCCGCCTTGAGCACTCACGGTACAATGGCATGACGCCATTTTCAAAGCTTTTGATGGCATTTTCCTAAATGTTGTCAGTAGTAGGCAGTGGTTTACTTCAGTACATGGGATTCGGTTTATGTTTGAGAGAGCGTGCACTGCTACAGTTTGTGCTGTGCATGCAGAAGAATACACTTCTGATACTCCCGATGCGCCTGTTCTGTGCATGAGGGAGCCCTTACTGCTGCCTTGTCTTTACCTCTACCACATAGGAGGGAAGACCACACTGGAGCTTTACATGCGGTACCCCTTCTGCGTGAGAGGGAGCTCGGTGCCACCCAGGCTTTATTTTCTTTGTGCGAAAAAAGCTGCAGCTACTGTGTGTGTTTGTGTGTGTTTATATGTGCTTGTGTGTGTTTGTGCACGCATGTAAGTGATACATGGCTCAAGTGCTGGCTGTATCCTTATTTTCTGTTTGTGAGGGAAGGAAGGTTCTGCTGCTGTTGCCTGTGCTATATGTGGGGTCAGGTGCACAGCGTCTGCAATATCATACAACTCAGTGTAAAGTGGTGGCTTCTGACTCCAGCGGCGGCACACCAACAAACTGCACAGTCACACGCTCAGAAACAAATCAATTTGTGGCTTAAGACAATATAAGATAGTAAAGCCATTTAAGTGATTTGCAGCTCTAAAGTACATGTGAAAGCATATGTTTAACAATAGCGCCCCCAGGAGGGATATAGTGGTAGCTTTAAATACTTCATTTTATTTCACCTCTTCTCTCCCTTCCTCTCATAGGGCTATTTTGGTGACCCTTGGAATGTCTTTGACTTTTTGATCGTCGTTGGCAGCATCATTGATGTCATCCTGAGTGAGATTGACGTAAGTGAATATTTGGTTAATCTTATTTGTCACATTTCAATGTCATGCTAATGAAAATAATGAAAGGTAGTAACAAAAACCCTTCGAATATCATACATTTGGTGTGATATAAATCCAGAGCAACATTGTTATGTAGGATTTATCGAAACCTAATCAGCTAATGCATTTTATGAAGAAAATCAATTCCCCACGCAATGGGTTTTTTTTTGTGGTTTTTTTTAATGGGCGGGGCAACCCTCCTCCTTTTTTTCATCCCCACACATCCTCCTCTGCCTCCCACTGTGGGGAAACTCAACTATGGCCTCCCTTATTTCTTTTACTCAGTTTGACTC
This sequence comes from Pleurodeles waltl, assembly GCF_031143425.1. Classification (NCBI taxonomy): domain Eukaryota; kingdom Metazoa; phylum Chordata; class Amphibia; order Caudata; family Salamandridae; genus Pleurodeles; species Pleurodeles waltl. The sequence goes on along the minus strand of NC_090445.1, from coordinate 608,398,017 downwards.
CCTGTTACTGCTCCATGTTCTTATTGCTGCATGGGCAATGTCTGGTAAGAAACCTGGAGTGTACGCTGTAGCTGGACACCAGAGGCTTCACTAGCATATTTAGTGAAATGTCAATTGACATATTGTTTTTCCTCTTACAGCTTTGTGTTTGCCTTACACAAGCAAACTCCCAAAGCTCAAGTTAATGTAACATTCAGTAGTCCTAATGTGCACTGAATTTTCTTCCCGCCCAGAGAGCCATTTATAGATTTCCCTGCCCTTAAAGGCCCACGCCTCAAGTGGTGGTCCTGGTCAGAGAAATCTTCTGATGTTTGTCCACCCAACATAGAGTGGGCAACAGTCACTATTACGAGGGGGTCGGCTGGCAATCGGGCTACCAGGTCAAGCGCTTCCACTGGCTCAGCCAGCTGAGTCTCCCCAATATACTGCGGGGCTCCCTCTGTGCCAGACTGCAAATTACATCCAAAGCTTTATGAATCTGACCCAACAACTATTTCCCATTGTATTTAAATATGCAAGGTTTTCGAAGGTCAAGAGAAAAAAAGGTACAAGTGTGTTCTGTACTTTAAATGGTTTCTAGTAGCCAGTGAACTCACAATCGCAGTAAACCACAGCAATTATGCAGAAAGCATCTTTTAGGATTTGCTTGCGTTACAAAAACACCGTAAGCACATCAGTTTAAGAAGTATTGTAATGTAATGTCTCAAAATCTGCTATAGGAGGTGAAAAAGTAAAGTGGGGCCCTCACTCCACTCTGATCAATGGATGCGTTTATTTCTGAGACTACAGTCTGAAAGTGAATTTAAAAGTCAGTGAATATAACTCTTAGACCAAGTGACCACACTGCTGGTCCGGTTCATCCTGTTGGTCTGTTAAGGGAGGTCCCGGAGTGTGCACAGGAGCAGCAAAAGCAGACACGAAGTCACGTAACAACAGGACCAAAGCACTGAGAGAAAAGATGTGGCCTGAAGTTCAGATTGGAATATTGGTTCAGAGTAAATTAAGCATTTTCATTCGTAGCATTTTTGCTTTTTGTGGAGAGCATTGGTAGATACAGCAGAAATGGAGAGTGACAACTGACAGGGTTTGGGGCACAATAACTGAAACCAGACATCTTTAAAAATGTAGATAACAACCGTAGGAGTTATTTAAAAACTTCAGCAGATGTTCTTTGTAGGAAACATCTCCAAACACTTAATACACATTCCAGCGTAAAGCAGAGGAGTGGAAGATGTTTCACAGCATATGTCGGAGGGACCCATGAAGGTATCTTTTCAAGGGCACTAAATGAATCCTGCAGCACTTATAGTGGCCGAGAAAGACAATAACAATACTGCAGGTTGAATCATGTTTTACTTCGAGATTAGCACAGTCCCATTTAGACCTAAACATGTCTCTCTGCAACCTAAGCTTCTTTGTATAAACTGTCTCCAAATGGCCGTCTCCTGGCTACTTGTCACTGTTTTTCCAATTACCCGTGTGCCTGTAACCCTCATCCTCTTGTTCGTTATTTCTCTTTTTCTCTCATCCCGCTCCAACTTTCCCTATCCCCGCCCCATTGTCAACTGGTCTCCTCTCTGACAGCTTCTCTTGATATGTAGCGACCCTTGGTAACTTTCTCTGTCTTTTTTCCTTCACAGACTGTCCTTGAACCCACGGGGGGCCTGTACTGCCTGAGCGGAGGATGCCCTGCAGCTGTTGTAATTATCAATTACCTTGATTATTATGTGGTTTCTACCTTTCCTCCATGTTGTAGGATTATGACGTAATTTTTCTGAAGGTTTTTAACATTGTGTACTGAATGTTTCCAGAGTGGGTAATCCTGCTCTTAGACGCTGTTCTCGCAATACAAAACTGTTGAGGAAATAACATTCATAACACACCTGACAGAAACCAGGGAAATCCCCATACACATACTTTGCAAAGGTGCAACTTACCTGAGTCTTAGGAGGACGTGCTCGACGTAATTCATTAAACGAGCTACAGACACAAAATATACCTTTATTTGTCGTACCAACTTGTCCTCCCGTTGCACAACCACTAGCTTGGACTGCTGCGAATGCTGCACCACGTGTTGACTTTATTATTCTACATAGACGTAAAACGGTGTGTTGGAAAGTGTGTTGTTTTTCTTGAAGTTGAGCCTTTGCCGTCTTAACTCCTTCCCATTGACCCTATTTAAAAAAAAAAAAAACTCCTAAAGTTTTGTGGTTGCCTTGGAATCATAGTTTCTCTCATTCTTGGATAAACGGTTGCTGCCCATTTGCCACCGCGTTAAGGTTGCACGAACACATTTCAGGTGAACAATCCTCTCTTTATTAGCTGTATATTCCTCGCTGGAATTACAAAATACACGTGCGAGAGTCAAAGGTCAATAGGTATTTAAAGGTATATGTGCTTACTGCCGTCTCCCTTTCATGGTAATTTTAAGAGGGTAATTCACATACTTATGTTAACAACCTAAACAGAAAACACAACAAATAAATATGGAAGCCGATAGAATAGGTAAGGGATATTTGGTGACAAATCTAAAATTGGAAAAGTGTGTACATTTCATAAATCGTCCACGTTGGATAGAGAGATAATCCTACAACACTGAGAGGTGGGTAGTGCTATGACAAATGAAGGAATACGCGAAAAGTATGTCTAAGCCAACCCCCTGCAAGGAGAATTTCTTAGAAAATGCACATTATTCTTGATTAAGAAGAACTATACCCTATTGTATATTCCATACCCAGTCTCTAGAGCACGGATACTCAAAGTACGGCCCCTCTGACCTTTACATGCAGCCCCCTGGGCAACAGGAGTACGTGGCTGCTGCTGATCACTGGACTCAGCTTTAACAATAAAAAGGTCTTAAAGAGGCAATGGTTTATTTCAAGGTTAACTGGTGTTAAGATAATGAAGTAACTAGGGAGTCCTGAGCTTCACTCTAGAAACACATCCATTTTTAGACATCTTGCAGCAAAAGTGTAAAAATATAATAGTCGCTTCAAAATTCAAAAAGTGTATTAAGTTAACATGAAGAACCCTTCCACCTAAGAATAATTAATTTTATCAGTGTTTTGAGAAGTATTAGTTTAAAAGTGATAGCTTTCAAACATGAATTTAGAAACATTGATTCTTACCCCACTTTGACAAATACACAAAAAGTGATTTAAAGAGGCAAGACAGATGTTATGTGCAATTTTTGCGTGGCCTAGGTTTCTATTACACACAAACAACATCATAGTTTATTAAAGCAAACACAGGAGCATATTTGTACAGTGCAGAATCTGAAACTTTGCTGTCCTCATATGTGATAATGAAGAAAGAGGAGGGAAAGTGAAATTAAGCAATTGCCTTGGATCACACAATTTGGAAAAGTGAGGAAGCAGAGATTAATCCCAGGTTTTCTGGTTTCATATTGCTCAGTTCAGCCTCCTTTACTTCGCCTACCCATTCCTAACCGCCAGTCCCCCCAACCTCCTTGCCTGACCGCCATTCCACTGACATCAGTGCAGCCCTTAGACACATCACAGACCAAACCTTTTGGCCCCTGGGAAAATGTTTGCGAGTACCCATGCTCTAGAGAATTGTCATGAGTTTAATTTTCAAAGAGCTGTTAATTACTTCCAAAAGCTGAGAATCATTCTGGCCTTGGAGGGCCACTGCCACTTCTCTCAATAAATGTCAGTCAAAGAAAGAGCTTAATTCAAGACTGTCTATTTTACATAGCACTACGATGTACAAACCATGGCGCCCCTCTCCATCCGCAGGAGAGATACTAAAGATTTAGGGGCCAGCATCTTCATCTTCGGGGATGCACCTTCTGTATTCTGTCCTAAGCTCTATAGCTAGGAGACAACCTCATTAAGCTCAGGAGTGGCCTGAAAACACAGTAGTCTTCAGTCAGGACGTTGACCAGCAATGTTACTAATACTCAATGAGTATCTTGGCCCCAGGTCCTCGTCTTGCTGCTGGTCCCTCCGATTTACATAGCTCATCCTGCTGTTCAAATGCACAGTCGCACAAAGAAATGGCAGTATTTGACCATTTGGAACCCTCCATGACTGCATAATTCTTTTGACTGACTTCTATATCTGTATATCAACGCCAAAATGGTCCGATACAGCCACTGAAAACGACGTAGCTATTAAAAAAATGTTTTAAAAAAATCCAATGAATCTGAGAGCGTTAATCGCTTCATTAGAAACACAAGGGCATTACAAAATGACTGTAAATTTCCTTAGGACCGCTAGGGGGGGTATTATCCCTTCTATCCAGATTTTCTCCTCTGCTCACTTAGCGAAGATGGGTGCAAAATGCAGTCTGTCTATTCTTACACATCTAATTCAAGCTAAGACCTCCTGTCAGATCCAAAGATACTTTTGGACCGGTTTCAATTGTTGTCTGTGCCTTTAGGTCGGTCTTACATGTAAGAACACTTCTACAATGCACCTCCTTTCTTGGGATCATACACGTCTACACAGACTCATTTTCATTAATATAAATCTATATTAAAGTTGAAAAATAGCTACTTCTGCACGTGGCAGCGGTTCGTAAAAGGAATCTTGCGGGAGGTAAATTGCTTTACTTTAGTATATTTGTACATTCTAAGCAGGGGTGGAAGTTTCAAGGCCTTAAGAGTTTATGGACGCTCACAAACATGTGAGTTCATTGTCACTCACAGACTCCTGTTCGACACCTTTCCACTCTGGAGACACTTGGAGACTCCCTTCCAGGATGGGAAAATAAGTGGAACACTTCCAAACTCGGGTTGTAAGGGAAAGGCTTTCTCCACGGGGAAAATAGCTTCCCGATGGATAAAAACAGACATGAAGAAGAATGTGCATTGGGACACCCAGCCGCCTTCCCGCAGTATGTAATTGCACAATATGAACACATTGGGATATTAGCAGACTCTAAAAGAAATCCCATGGTTCACACATCAGCACACGTGCAAAGCTGCCACCAGCACAGCTGTCCATGCATAATACTTCGGAGTTTTGTGAATAGATGTAAATCCTAGCTCCGCACCATATGGATTAGTACTTTTACGACTGCACATTGACAGATATTTTAAAATATTTGAAAGTGAACCTAGCTTGTGCTACCATAAGCAGAGCCACACAGGTCTCACACCCTGTGCCCCTCCATCTGTTCCCTTTAAAAAATTAAGTTGGACCTGTTTTCTACAATTCACAGCAACTTAGTCTGCTCTACAGTTAGTATAAAACGAAGTTACACTAAAAGGTAAGGCCCAGCAGGGACAAGTGTAAAAGAGTCCTGCCAATTTAAGAATAATTGTCCTGTGATTGTACGGGATGGGGGGGCATTAGACCGTGGCCAGTGCCACGGAGAGTCGGGCTTTAGAGCTTCTGGACTGCCCAGTCACACCCTCAACTCCTCTCACAGCAAGAAATCACCCGGAGTCACCTGTCTCCTCCTGTGGTGGAATTTAAAGGCCCCCAGCTGTACAGAGCGTCCACTCCAGCGCTGGAAACCTATTCTGTTGAAGGGTTTCCGGTTCACTGTGTGATGGTGACTATTTATTAGGTCACCCTGTGATGAGTGAAGAAACCACGTGTCACGTGGCAGCACCGTGGGGGTTGCAAGCTTACATAGGGGATGGGTGTTGGAGACCAATGAACATTCATATTTCTTTGGGTATCTTATCAATTGGCCCCAACATGTACAATGCTAGGTCAGTTTGCATGAAGGCATCGCCTGGAGCACTGCATCTGAGCCTTGAACCCTATTCACAAAAGTAAATTTGGTCATACACACAATTTTACAACTGAGTTTACCTTTTTACACCTGTCAGGAGTTCTTAGAGGGGTTCCTGGCAGGTCTAGGCCCATTCATGGATGCCCAGATCACCGCCAAGAGTGAAGAGTTCTCGGCACACGGAAATGTAACTCAAAGGGTGGGACTATGGATGTTCCAAAATTTTCCAATGTGTGCCTAGCTTTGGGAGCTTGGGAACTCTGACAAACAATTACATTTGTGGGAATTCACTTAGGGCGAGATGTAGCAAAGGTTTTTACCCATTCTGTGTCTATGGGAAAAAGTGTTCGTACATATGGCCCTTAGTCTTCTTAGTCCCCTCTTTATTGAGAAAAGGGGCTGATGTTTACTCCCAGACAGTGCAGGTATAAATCCCACTCAGGGAGGCGAGGGGAATGAATCACCCCCAGGTTTGGTGAGGGTGTAGAAGAAGGGGTTTCTCCAGTGGTAAATATGTTTTACATGCAAAGGGGAGACAAGTGTGCATTTGCACAGCGGATCCACCTCCTCGTGTGCCATTCTGCACTATGCAGAACTGCACACATCAGGGAATGGATCCTGATGGGAATCTAACACGACTCTTCCAGGAAACCCAGGGAAATCTGCACCTGTTGGAGCATTCCTAGGAATGTCTGCGAGCCTCATAAAGTAGTAAATCTGCACTCGCATGTAGGTGTGAATTAGCTCCGTTTTTGGAATAGTGAGTAGCAATAAGTATTACTTGCAGAGTTTAGAAACTGCTCGCTGGCATTTAAGGATGTTTAAAAATAAGGTGTTTTTAGAGCTGCAGACTGGCTTGGATGATCCACCAGGTAAGTTTGAAAGAGAAACATGGGATTTGCAGTAGTTCTGAAAACATTTCCTAAAGCATTATTACGTAATAAGTTTTACAGAGTGTATTTTGTAATAGTTGTAGGGCGGGCAATGATTTTTAACATGTATAATGGGTTTGCTTAGCGCGTGACCTCCCCTGCCCGGGGCTGATGACCCGCTCCAGGTTAGGTGCTCATGGTTTCTGCATCAGACTTGTGGATTTAAAGCGTGGGTGCAATTGTGATGTTTATTTGTGCTTCTATATAACGCATTCCATGCTCCTTATGCAGTGACAGCGCACATCGGATAGGGAAAGACAAACAATCGTGCTATCGTTTTCAACAATGGCAGACACAAATCTGCTTCTGTTTTCACGTTACCTCAAAGTATGAGACATTTCATATATTATTTCTGGTATCTATACTAACCCAGATTTTCTTCTCTTTTTTTTGGCAGAATCCTGAGGAATCTGCTCGTATCTCCATCACCTTCTTCCGACTTTTCCGAGTCATGAGGCTGGTCAAGCTGCTGAGTCGTGGAGAAGGGGTTCGCACTCTACTTTGGACTTTCATCAAATCCTTCCAGGTGACTCAAACAGTTTTGCCTTCGTGTCTAGGGGTCAGGGCCGGATCGACTAAGAGATAGGTTGTAAAAAGTGCGCACCAACTTTTTGTAACCTATGATTTTGTGAAGCATCTTAAATACTAATGGGGGACATCACAAAATGTCCAGTCACGAAGGGTGGTTGAGCAACCTACCTAATAAATATGTATGTGGCCGATCTCTAGTTCCTACCTGTTGTTATTGGCTGCAAACACAAAGATGGCTGCTTGCAAGGAACAGCAGACCACCATCCCTGTGGTTGCATTCCCAAACGAGAAACTTGTTTTTAAATTGGCCAATATGCATTAAAAGTCCAATCGTGCATCGTTTATTTTATTTTTTATTCCCCTTTTGGAAAATTACAGGAGGAGCAGGTAGTGGTTCTCTGGGTCATGTCCTGCTCTTGCAAGGTCACCTGACACCGTTCACAGAGGAGAAGGTGCCCCGAAAGTTCCCCAGTAGACCACATTACCCTTTTGGAATCACTTACCACATCCTTTGAAATGTTGGCAACTGAAAACAGTCTGTGATTTCACTTACAGCTGTAAAGGTATGCTATACTGAGTAGAAGCTAGAAGGGGGAACCCATTTCACATCCCTTTCTAATTGCTATTCAGTATGGGATGTTGCAAAATATGTCTAATACATACATAAATTCCATTTTGTGGGTGCAAACACTGTGAGCTCATGAATCGCAGGGTTTACAATCGCAAAATGACTTTGTACATCTGGTCCTAGGTTTGGAGTAGAGTGTCGCAGCCAGTGACCTGTTACCGGTTGGTTCCAGCAATTAGATTACCAATGAAGTTCCATGCACAGGGTATAAAAGTGCATCTGTCCTAGTGTCCAAATTATCTATGAGAGTAAAGCCTCTTTCTTTTCAATTTTTCATTCCATGTTTTTCTGCAAAACACAACTCTGCTTCATTTGGTTTGATATTCAAAATGCTGCCATTATGTCACGTCATCACTTTTCGTATTGATGCTCATAAGTACTGCTTTGCTGAAATTGATTTATATTTGCCAAGATGCCAGTCTTGGCTCTAGAATAGTTTTTTTTTTTTTAAGATGAAAAATGCTGCAAAGGTTGCTGGTTAAGGCAACCAATAAGACCAGATTAATATTAAGCATTTTAGTCGTGTGGTGACCCTTGCTTTAGTTTTGTGACACGGACCGGTAGCGGGCAGAGCGTATTGTAATTTGGGGACAATTTGCTAGGGTTTTTTTAAGCCAAATGTAGTGGAAACTTTTATTGCGCAGGGATCTCACAGCTTCCCGTGGCAGGCAGGTTTTGATTACAGATGTGCCTGTGACACCAAGGCTGGTGAAAACATTGAGCGGCAGCAGAAGAATGAGCATGATGCTGCCGTACCCTAGTCTCACCAAGATGTCGAGGAGTCAAAACCCATCTGGAAGTGGTAGAAACTCCTGACTTGACTCCTTCGACAGTGTGGTATAGTTGAGTGGAAACCAAAAGAGTAATGCGAGTACTAGAACAGCAGTCTATGAAGTTACTTTCAAGCGAGTCTGACACTGTTACCTTCTTCGGACGTTCAACAAACACAATCACATTCGTCCTTCGCTATAGAAGTGCAGGGTTGTGGAAGTGCATTTGGCATCTGTGACCTTTGATAATACAAGATTACTCACGTACCAAACATAAAAAGCCAAAGGTAACTGTACATAGAGCAAACTGTGATACGAAATCAGTTATTTGTTCTTGTTGGTATCATTTTCTGCAGAATATATTGGCTATCATCATTAATTGTTGAGTGAATGAATAAAAGAAAGTAAGAAATGAAACCGCAACGCACAAAATCTGTGGTATTAAACGAGATTTTTGACTGATGACGTCATTACCCATATACACATCAAACATTAGAGCTGCCTCAGATTAAAATATTTTTTAGGGGTGAGACAGTATTTTTTCTGTAGCGCAGCAACCATTCCATGGTAACCATTGTTACAATAGAGGGTGATGTCTCTCACCTAATGGCAACATATTGATTTGAAATATACTTATTTCTTATTAGATCAGTGTTTTGCTTAGGATATTGTGGATATTTTATATTTTTATGGATTGATAAATACCCAACATCTCGAAAACAGGACTGAGGGACATGAATTCTTCAATAGATTTGTTTTGCCTATCATTTCTGACCGTGAAGCCTCAGAAGTGCTGTTATACTAGCTGATGGCCACACCTATTTCCCTGAGATCCTCAATGTACTGCCACATTTGAACTCATAAATGTGATTGGCTGCTCCTCTTTGCCATAAGTTCCCACGCTAAAAATAAATAGCAGAATTCTCCTAGCACACTACCTAACCACCTACTCCCTTTTATTTTTAATGGAAGCAATTTACTCACTGAATGTAAATGTGGAATTATTGGGCCTTACTATCGAATAACCTTTACTTATTGGTAGTGGATGCAATAAAATTTCATGCCTAAAATTTAAACGGAAACTCTGTCTGGCATACTGTGGTGATCACAGCTTGGGCATCTGTGGAAAGGGTGGAGCCTGTTCACCACGGGTGGCACTGGATCGAAATGAAATACATTTGTATTGCATGCATGCTTAAATGTTTGAAAGTAGCATGTGGCTTCACTCTGTTTGCACTGTGCTTTCGCACATACTCATCTATTCCATGTTCTTTCCTCCCTTAGGCTCTGCCGTATGTGGCACTGTTGATTGTCATGCTGTTTTTCATCTATGCTGTGATTGGTATGCAGGTAGGAGGCTCTCATCTTTGAATCACCTAGCACCACGGAGGTCCTCTGTTGAAATTTAAGAAACATTTTGAAGGTTCTAAACATGTCCATAAATATTATTCTAACAGTGAGATCTGTCAAGTATTGTTACAGGCATGCCTGCCTTCCACCAATTTGTGTATTGCTTTGCTACACATACTTCTATCAGTCCCTTCTTCCAAATATTTATTTTATATGTGCTTCCAATTTTCTACCACTCCACTCAGCCTCTGCTTCACCCAGTAACACATCATTTATTCAGAATTCCACACTTCCAGCCATCCATCCAAACCTTTTGGTATTCCAACCTTTTTAGCACATTCAAGTTTCTACCCAGTTATCTCACTCATAATCTTAGTTGTCATGTGTATGGCAATGACACGAGCAGCGTCAATGCCAATTCTAAATCTTGAGAACACCCGTAAACTTCAGTACAAAAAATCCTGTTAAAGTTCAACAGATACAGGTGGATTCACTTTCAGATGATGCCCTGTTACTACAAGAGAGGCAAATCTGCTGAAGACCCTAGAACATCGGTAACACATGGAAATATAGTTTTTACACTCTGCCGCATAGTCTAATCTGAGATTATGCCCTTGGCAATAGCATAAAAATTAAGTTTACAATTTCTTCCACTTATCTTTCAGTCAATGGGATGCACTTGTATTTTCTTTGGCTAGTGTTCTACAAGATCTGGTTGCAGTTGGTATGAAAGAGGCATTCTCTGTAATTTACTGCTGGAATACGTGTGTAATATTATTTTTATAGTGCAAACCTATTGTGAAAGCAACAGCATCCTAGGGGTTAATACCAGACATTCTCTCTGCTGAATAGTTAGCATGTAGTAGTTAATGATTTCTGTGGTTTGCATGAAGAGAGTGCTTGTCTTCCAGTTCTGATATCATCAAAATAATAAATGATAAGTGTGTCCAATTCTGGCATTTGATGACATACAAAGATGTTAGTGACTTATGGATAACACCTAGAAAATATGCGACTACCCTTAAACTTAATAGCAACTAGTGCAATAAGTAGGTTACAAGGATATTCGCTCATGTGATTAATTCATAGAGAAGTGCATCAAAGTATTACAACATCAAACTTTTAGCATATTAATATAATGCACATAGAATAAACATTACTGGATGGCAATCAAACCACTAAACGTGAAAACCAATGTATACTCACTGTTGGGCAAACCATCAAATGTTTACATTTGCATCCAAAATAATAATATGAATGTACAAATCTTCAAAAGATATGATCTTTACTGCATTGGCTAGTGGGTAACCACAGATAAAGAGGATGCTCCAAGAGCCTGAAGTGATAAGGAGCCCTCTGCTACTTGATATGAGATTTGGTCTCTTGTTCACACTACACAGGAACATCTCTTTGGAATAGTGATGATAGAATGGGGTTTCTTAAATGTCAATCTCTGATTAAAGCCATCAAAGAGAATCCTCCATGGTCATATGGACCTTTGATTGTCGGCTTGAAGTGTAAGAAAGGACTAACATCGGCAATACATTTTTAAATACACTGAAATGGATGCCGCTCTACAGGAACAACAGAGAGGATGGTTCCAAACCTTAAGGGTTTTCTTAGCAATTTAGCTCAAATAAGAAACTAAATGAAAGAAAAATATTCTTAAGAACATAAATATTTAAATGTTGATGTGGCCTAAATTAGTATATCACAAGAAGAAAATGCAAAACAGAATTGCATCCAGCAAGCAAAATGTCAACCAAGCTGGTTCCATAAAGAAACTTCCCTATTCTAAATGAAGGGGAATGGGCAAACAAATTTTCTGAGGAAGGTGTCCGTTTCAGATGAGCCAAGTTTAAAGTTTGGGGGGGAAAGCATGAATGCTGAAGCATGAAACTCAACTCTCTGGCCAGGGGAATTCATCAGGGTTAAGAAGCTTGCTCTCAGCGAAGTCAGAACAGGGTCTGCTCAACTGTTCTAAAGATAACAGAATTACAGCATAAAAGAAAATTCTGGAAGGCTTCTTCATATCAGTTTCCGCCAATCTGGAGACTGTGTCTCTGAGAACAGGCAAACTCCCTAATTTCCCGGCTCTCATCAAAGGAGTAATCATCTGGTTGACCTTGGATGTATCATCAGTCCGGTCTGCCTGGCACAGGAAGATCTCTCCCACTATCTCAGCATCCACATCTGAGGCCAACTTCTAATTAAAGTTCAGTTGCTTACTAGTCTAAAACAATAAAAACGAAGCCTATTCTAACTTAATGAGGCACACAATAAGACACCTGTAAAGGAGAGAAAAAACAAGACACTTGCGAGACATTTGATGAAATAGAATTCAGATTACTGGGGTCCGGTTACATGTAAAGCTAATTTAACATTAAAAAATATTCCAAAAATGTGCTATAAATTGTGATTAAATTCCAAATACATATAGAGCTCTCACTAAAATATATGCAGCCACCAATTTTTGATTAATTAATACAGTACACACAGATTAATATGATTAGCATATAATATGCGTATATAATGCCCAAGTCTATATGGCACAAAAATTATGTTGAACCATGACCTAATACTAGATTATGGAGAATACCAATTTAACCCTTTGAGTCCACAACGCAAGACGGACAGAAAATTTGCTTTCCCTCTTCTTTTGACTTTCAAAGAAAAGGATCAGTGCTTTGTGATCACTCCCAACCATAGAGTAGTTGCCACTACAGTGGACAGTCAGTAACGATTTACAAGCTGGCAGCAGCTCAGAATGGGCAGCTGCCACTGTGAGTGACAGCTGCCGGCTTCAGGGGAGGAGATAGCCACCCCTGCATCTGCTTCATTCTCTCCCTATGTCCCTTTATCATTCTTCATTGCACCAGTCATCTCTAAGGCGTAGAAGGAGCAATGCTGGTACACTGCAGAAGTTCATACAAAGACGGAGCTATATTGCAGACCTTCTTCCCCTCATTGAACATTCACAAGGAATAGCAAAAGAAATACATTTTGCCTTGTGTTTATTAATGAGGCATGATGTCTGTGACTCCTTATGAATAGTTTAATTGCACTGTGCCGGATTAATACTTCCAGTGCACTGTAATGATTAGAATGGGACAGCAAAGACGTTCTACAAAAACAGAATTACTCTGTGACAGGGACACATGGCTCATGTGGCTCATCAGAGATTCATCTCTGCATCATCATCATCACTTCTTGTACTTACACACTCTGAGACAGGATATTCTCTGTCTATAAGATTTCAACCTATTACGTCTTACTCCACAGGTCTTTGGTAAAATTGCTATGGTGGATGGGACCCAAATCAATCGGAACAACAACTTCCAAACTTTCCCTCAAGCAGTGCTGTTACTCTTCAGGTCTGTATCCTTCTCCAGTTATGTTCCTTTGTGTGTTTTGGTCCATTGAGTCAAATCATCCTTGTGTCTATTATTTTACTGGCTATTGAAGCTGATTTTCCTGTCTTTAGTGCATTGTCAGACTGTCTGCCTGCACCCAGATGACCATTTCCCCTTTCATTCTTTTGTTACCAACAACTCCTTAAACTCTTCAACGATTAGAATTTGATTTTGAAGTTGAGATGGGATTTCCTTACTTGCCTCCTCTATCCATTGTATGGAAATCTGAATGATGTAAAATAACTTGTGAGCTGTAATTGTGGAGGTGTATAGATCTTGGATTCCATTACACTCATGTTGAGATGCTTAAAGTGATTGTTTTTGAATTGGGTCACTGGGGCAGCTTCATAGGTGTTTGTTGGATGGTTCATTGTCAAGGCTAAAGTCAGATTCTGGGGACAAAGAGTATCCAGTTCAATGCAAGATACTCTTCTAGCCAAAGATGTAACATAGCACAAAAATACCTTGCAAAGGGCACTGCTTCCACTTTCATATGAGCCCCACATCGGAGTTGAGGTACAATCCAATCAAAAGTGGGGAGTTGGAAGAAAGTGTGTTTCAATACGAAGAAGAATGCTCCTCCATTCTCCCATGCTCTATATGTACATGGGGCAACTGTCACTGTTAGACATGGGGTCTTTGGTTGACAATCAGGTTACCCCCTGTTCAAGCAACGACCCTAACTCTAGTCAGGGTAAAAGAGAATCACCCTCAGCTAACCCCTGCTTACCCCCTTGGTAGCTTGGCAGGGTAGTAGGCTTGACTTCAGAGTGCTAGGTGTAAAGTATTTGTACCAAAACACACACAGTAACTTAATAAAAACACTAAAAAATGACCCAACACAGGTTTAGAAAAATAGGAAATATTTATCTAACCAAAATAAGACCAAAATGACAAAAATCCACAATACACAAGTCAAGTTATCAATGAAAAATCAAAAAGAATATTTAAGTAGTTTTAAAGACACGCTAGCGCTGCTCGCGTGAAAATGTACATGGTGCGTGTCAAAAATAACCCCGGACGGGTGGATGTGCATCAAAAAGGGATTGCAATGAGTCAATATCACTCACGAGTGAGACCTTGCGTTGTTTCCCCCTTCTGTCGAGTCAGCGTGTGTTGGTTCTGCTCTCCACAGGAGAGCAATGCGTCGATTTGTTCCGCACACGGGTCCAGGCAGGCCTTGCATTGTTTTTGCACGCACAACGATGTCAGAAATCCAGGCGGACGATGATCCGAAAAACACGCAGTGAGGGTTGCGATCTCCCAGCCTCCGTCAGCGATGCTGCACATAATTTCTCCTGTTCCATGCATCGATTTTCCGGTTGCGTTTCTGACGAGCATCGATTCTCAGCCACGGAGCCAGCAGCGAGTAGGTTCTTCAGCCAAGTTCGGAGTTGCGTCAAACTTTTTACTGCACAGCGCTCTGTGCGTGGATTTCTTCCTCTGAGGCTGCCAGCTTCTCCTTTCAGGGTCCCAGGAACTGGATGGGCACCACAGGGCAGAGTAGGAGTCTCTAGAGACTCCATGTACTGGCAGAGAGAAGTCGTTGCTGTCCCTGAGACTTCAAACAACAGGAGGCAAGCTCTAAATCAAGCCCTTGGAGATTTATTCTCAAGATGGAAGGCACACAAAGTCCAGTCTTTGCCCTCTTACTCTGGCAGAAGCAGCAACTGCAGGATAGCTCCACAAAGCACAGTCACAGGCAGGGCAGCTCTTCTTCCTCAGCTCTTCAGCTCGTCTCCAGGCAGACGTTCCTCTTGTTTCCAGAAGTGTTTCTCAAGTTTGTGGTTTTGGGTGTCCTTCTTATACCCAATTTCTCCTTTGAAGTAGGCCCACTTCAAAGTAAAGTCTCTTTTGAATGTGAAATCCTGTCTTGCCCAGGCCAGGCCCCAGACACTCACCAGGGGGTTGGAGACTTCATTGTGTGAGGGCAGGCACAGCCCTTTCAGGTGTGAGTGACTACTCCTGCCCTCCCTCCTAGCACAGATGGCTCATCAGGATATTCAGGCTACACCCCAGCTCCCTTTGTGTCACTATCTAGTGTGAGATGCAACCAGCCCAACTGTCAAACTGACCCAGAGAGGGAATCCACAAACAGGCAGAGTCACAGAAATGGTATAAGCAAGAAAATGCTCACTTTCTAAAAGTACTTATAAACCACAGAGGGTAACCCAAAAACCAGATTGGGCTGGGTAGAAGATAATCATTACATACAACAATGCCCTGACGGGGAAAGATCGACAAATTATTTATATATCATAAAACAACATAGTTGAAAACAGAAAAACTGTTTATTCATATAAATATATATATTCATTTTTTTACTTGTACATAAATATCAATTTAATATATTCATCCTATATGGACAACCCATCTAGTAAAACAACACACCAAAGGACAGATAGTGTGAAAAAGAAAAGTGTTCGTGATAGATAGAAAGAAGAATATATAGGTTTTTGATTCATTGGAATATGTATTATTCTTCTTTCTATCTATCACGAGCACTTTTCTTTTTCACACTATCTGTCCTTTGGTGTGTTGTTTTACTAGATAGGTTGTCCATATCGGATGAATATGTTAAATTGATATTTATGTATAAGTAAAAAAATGAATATATATATTTATATGAATAAATAGTTTTTCTGTTTTCACCTATGTTGTTTTATGATATATAAATAATTTGTCGATCTTTCCCCCTCAGGGCATTGTTGTATGTAATGATTCACTTTTCTAAAAGTGGCATTTTCAAACACACAATCTTAAAATCAACTTGACTAAAAGTTTTGTTTTTTAAATTGTGAGCTCAGAGACCCCAAACTCCACATGTCCATCCGCCCCCAAAGGGAATCTACACTTTAATCAGATTTAAAGGTAGCCCCCATGCTAACCTATGAGATGGACAGGCCTTGCAACAGTGAGAAGCGAATTTAGCAATATTTCACTGATCTGGAACATAACATACATTACTATATGTCCAACCTTAACCATACACTGCACTCTGCCCTTGGGGCTACCTAGGGCCTACCTTAGGGGTGTCTGACATGTAAGAAAAGGGAAGGTTTAGGCCTAGCAAGTGGGTACACTTGTTAAGTCGAATTTACAGTGGCAGGTCTGAGATATGATTAGAGATACTTATGTGGGTGGCACAACCAGTGCTGCAGGCCCACTAGTAGCATTTGATTTACAGGCCCTTGCAACTCCAGTGCACTTTACTAGGGACTTACCAGTAAAGCAAATATGGCAGTCATGGATAAGCCAATTACATACTCATTTTGTAAAGGAGCACTTGCACCTTAGCACTGGTTAGCAGTTGTAAAGTGCCCAGAGTAACAACAACAGCAAAATCAGATTCCAGCACACATCAACAACCTGGGGAACAGAGGCAAAAAGTTAAGGGAGACCACGCCAAGGATGAAAAGTCTAACAGTTACTAAATTATGTTGTGGACAAAGTACTTTTCTGAAGCCTTGCACCTGCTGGAGAAAGAGGATACAGGAACAGGATATGCTCCTCCTTTCTGTTCCTGTGTCTCCTTCCTCCAGTAGGTGGAACAACAGAGCACAGAACTAGGACACTAAGGTAAGAATGTACACTACTATACAGTGAAACAAGGTAACACACACTGTTAAGATCAGGCCCATCCACTATAACTATGCCTAAGGAACATTCTAAGTTCATTGATTGGCTATCAAAACAAATTTCATGGAACACACGCTCTTTTATACGATTAGGAAGAGAGACTCCCATGCAGGGGTGAAGAGACAATGCAACATGTAATCTTGTATTACAAAGCTTGTCCCTTTACTGCTATTGCTGAAGGAGCGTGCATGACTCCGAGATCATGGTGCTGATATAGTGCTGTGGAACAGGAGCTGCATTTCATCTCTACCAGTCTGTGTTTGATCGGCCTCTGGTGTGTCTTGTGCTAGAGGCGACCTGTAACCAACTGCTCTGATAGGACTGACTCTTGGAACATGTCCATTCTGAATATGACACCTCACGTGTTTATTAAGAGTAGAGCATTTAGCGTAAAATAATGTTTCCTGTATTATATATTTTAAAGCAGCACAAATGGGTATGCTGTCTGCTTATTTTATATTTTGAGTTGCAGTTCACATAAATGGATGGTGGAATTGTGCGCTAGAGACAAGACACATGAAACTTACACTTTACTGACATTATAGAGGTGACCCCATGAATTTGTGTATTACATTTTGGCAATAAGGACCATGTTATTGCATCATAGGGTTCACTAAGGGCCTGATTTAGAGTTTGGGGGACAGGTTACTCTGTCACAAACGTGATGGATATCCTGTCCGCCGTATTACAATCCCTTTAGGCTGTAATGGGATAGTAATAACAGTGGACGGGACATGATGGAGTAACCCCCTCCACCAACATCAAAATCTGGCCCTGAGATTCTGTAACTGGCTCTCCCCCTGTGCAGATAAATACAGTCCACTGTTATTCCCAAAATGAGTATAATATAATTGCATAGAATACTTAATCTTAAAAAAAAAAGACAAATGAAAATTATTCCCATATCCAAAGACAAAACACAACAAATAGTGTTACGGTTCTACAGCCTTTCAGTTTGTCATGTTCTGCTGCATAAGTTGTGCATGATGCAGCATTTGCCACTAACCTGTGCAAATGTGATCAACAGGATTGTAATATGTTTATGGTGTATGAGTTGTTGCCTCAGTGAATATTGTTTTTTGGTGGTTGTGGCGGTTTCTGACTCCATCCAATGATGTGAATAATAAGACTTGTGTTTCGCATTATAATGTATGAGTCAGTTTCTCCCTCCTCTGTAGTCTAATTGTTGGCTGCTGGGTTCTCAGTGACTGACTTTATTACCCTGTTCTTTTGAGTGTTATTGCTTTCACTCACTTCTGTTCACATGCATCTTTCTTTTGTTTTAAGAGTGCATTGTCTGAGTGTCCACCCCTTTCTTTCCTTGATACGTACTAATGTTAGAATCCTACATCATCTTGTGCTTCTCACTGTGTTGTTTTCAGTGTATTTATTTTTACAAATGAGGCTGACCTTCAGATCTTTGTTTCTTTTTTTCCTGCTGTCAATGTTTTTCTTGACCTAGTGACAATCTATGCCAAGTTCCTGTGCTAGTTAGTACCCTGTTTCAACATTGTCATTTTGTCCCATTTTTCGTGTATTCCATGCTTCTGCCTTGGTACAGTCCCAGTAATTGTTTTTGTCTTCTCCTAAGTACCTGTGTTTCCTATCCCCTTGGCAATGATTCCTTGGGCCATTCATGCAACATAAGTGTGTGCCCTTATGTGTATTTCAATGCATCTGTAGGGGCCAAAAAGGACATTTTCTTCAGTACTAGTAGCACATACAGGTGAGAATCGAAGTGAGGTTAGGTCAAATAATCCAATATATGGAACCTTACATTTAGCAAGTAAAGGAGAAGTTCCTCAGTTCCCAGTAATCAACCATGGTGTCCCTGCCGTCTATGGTGAATGTTGCTATACCTGTTTACTTTTTTCTGTGGATGCTGGTATAGTTGTTCCCCAACATAGATTGGGGGTGAGATGAGGAGTTCTGTGTGTGATGTAATGGTTTGATGGGAGGTAGGATGTTAGAGATCTAGTGGATGGGGAGCAAAGGTATCGCCCCAGGACTTCCAAGACTTAACCAGGCCAAACAGTAGCCAACACAGACATTCACCCTTCACACTAATGACCCTTAGTTCAGCTGCCCAGTAACTGAGGATTTTGTTTTACAGAGGATCCTGTGAGAATCAAGCTGATTTTCACCTACAAGAGATCCATATGTGTTCATCGGAGTTTACACTTTTGTTGGTACATTTTCAGCCTTTCAGATACTTCCTGAAGGTGGGGGAAAGTGAACATTCTGTGAAAGGCATCTCTTCATAGAAGGATCTATGATGTTTCCACACATGCTATTACAACGCATGGCTTTATCACACATGTAAAACCACGAGTTGACCTTTACATTGCATTGTGGATCTTTACCAAACACACCTATAACTATATATATATATATATATATTTACACTGCCACAAGAAATTGATGTTCTTTCTTTGCTGATAACTTTGGTGCCCTTTGACAAATCTTCATAAAACTTTCCAAAAATATGTCTCATCCACCTCAGCTTTCTGGAAAGATTTGGTGTGATCCACAAAATGGGGGTGGGGAGTTGAATAAACGAGGGAATGGTCCTAAAACAAGTGTTCCCCAAGCAATTATCTGTAGGATACCTGAGCAGTGAATGGAATTACACCAACTTTGGGGAAAAAGCTAAATCTTAGTCTAGAAAGTGTATTATTCTGTGATTTGGTGTTTTTGAGAAGTTAAGTTTCGAAATGTATATATACTTCATGTCTCGGACAATCTCCGCACTGACAGATCAAAAGCTAAGATCTGATTGGCTGTCTCAACATCAACAGTGATAATGATGCAGCCATGTAAGGACTCAAGCACTGACCCCTCTTGTCCTGAGAAAAGATAAAAACATATAGGAAGGCAGGGTAGTGATACCCTCACTCCCTTGGCCTGATTGGGGAAGGTGGGGGTCCCAGATGCCACCCCTCTGCAAAAAGAGCAAAAACAGAATCTTTCTTTTGATGGGTGTGTGGTCCTGTAAAACATTTAAAATAAATGTAATCAACCCCACTGGGTGGTCCAGGCCTGTGGGGTCATTGTATTTATATGTTAGTGGCGGGCATGTGGGACCCCAAACCCAAGCCATCACATATCCCCTGGGACCTTATCTCCCAGGGATGCATCATTGTCTTAAAGGAGGCGGGGCAGCGGCCTCCCTCCTAAGTCATCAGATGGTGCCAGGGACCCCATCCTCAAGACCTAAACAAATTAAAAATTGCCATGGATTCCCTGCTACAGTCAGGGAACCCACAATAATTAGAGTACCTTGGCCCCTGGGACATTGCCCGTCCCCCCTACCTGCAGCCATCACAGATGCCATGGGAGTCAACTGCATTTGTTTGCTTCTGGCAGAAACCACATTTCTTTCTGCTCCTGCTGGGTGGGATCAGACCTGTGTTTCCAGCTCAGGAGGGTGTGGACATTGAGTTGGATTTCTGTTCCCTACTTGTGCTCTGCTGCCATCAGGTCCTAAGGCACTATGGCTTGAGGAGGGGGGGGGGGCTAAGCCCCCTCCTCAAATACATCATCCTATGGGGTGGAATTCCCTGATCCTTCAAAATGCTCTGGAATGGGGGCCGCAAGCCCTCACATCTGATAAAGATATCGGCATAGGTGGATGTGATTCCTGGGGTCTTTCAAAGTCTTGGGGTGTGGGGCAACACTCCCACTCCTCAAAAACAAAAATTCATCTGCCCTGGTGATGAGGTTCTCAGGGCCATTAAATGGCGATGGGCAGAGGGGGCCGCATGCCTCCTCCCCAAATAAAAAAAATATATATGTGTTATAAAGCAGAAATGTGAAATGAGTGAAGCGCCTCATAATGCACTGCAAGAATATTTTTTAAAGATTTTTTTTTATTCATGTAGTGCCCTCAGACACCACTAGTGTTTTTCATGGCAGACTGTATGGAGCACAGTTGCCACCAAGGACATTTAAAAATAATTTGCAATATGTGTCCTGAGTAACTGAATTCCTGACCCTCAGGCAGGATTACCATATTTTTTAAAGCACTCTGAGCTGGAGCTGTAAGCTCTTCAGCTGGAATGCAGGGATTCCTTGTGGTTAGTTTTATGGCCATCCAATCTGAATGTTCGGCAGTGCGGGACTTGTACCACTGTCCCAAAATGGATGACAGTAGAAAAAGCTCCCCCGGCCCATCAGAGTGCCCTATCTTTTAATTTTTGGTATTGACACTGAAGGATTCTAGCGGGATCACCCGTCCAGATACACCTAACTTTTTAACCCCTTCATGTCCATACCGAAGTCCCTGTTTAAATGCTAGCTTCTGGGAAACTGCAGAACAGATTTACACCTAAACAGCATACTTTCTCAGTAAAGTTTTAACTTTTTGCCAGATTTGATGTAATTCTGTTCAGCCATTTTTATGCATTTGAGAGCAAGATTTCCTATAGGAAATTAACATGGGAAATCAACATTTTGGGAACCCCTTTTTTTCTTGTCCCCACTTGATGAATCTGTGCAAAGCTTTCTGAAGAGGAGCTGAGGTTGAAGAACTTGTTTTTGGAAAGTATTGTGCAGATGTGTCAAACTGCATCAAAGTTATTTGTGAAAGAAGAAGCACTCTTCCTAGGGAACCTCTGACTTAGCTATAACTAGTCTAATCAATGGCAGTTGCCACTCTGTGTTTTTTATATATATATATATATATATATATATCAACATACTATTTGGTGTCATACACACATGGCATACATACATTGAAAAGGTGAAATGCTGGTGCCGAGGTGGAGACCTATATTCCAAGCAGGAGATTTGTTAAAAAAGAGTTTGATAACAAGTCCATCTCTACTACTTGTACTTGGCCTTGAAGAAGTCTTCTGCTGGGCCACCAGCTACTTTCATTCTACTGAATAAAGGTGCAGCAGGACAAATATGTGGATGTCTCAAAGAATAAGCAGAGCTTTTTCTTAAATGGAGTAACTTTATGTCATTATTTTGCACATCCCTTCAGAGGGAAGACTCACATGACCATGTCTGCAGTAGGGATGAATTGGAGTAGGTCAGCAGAACAAGAATGGGTGGTGAAGAAATTATATACATTTTTAACAGTTCTCTTTATTGTTTGTTTTCAAAGAAAAATGAATCAGCATGACATTTATGAAGAGCCCAAGCTTAAGTATAAAAGCAGAACCATAAACATAGAAATCTTGAAAGTCAAACAAAACATTCTTTTAAATTTAATATTAGATGCAGATACCACAGAGGGAGTAATGTTCAGGTAATGGAATCACAATAGTTTCACAAAGTAATTGTATAAGTCTCTTTAGAAAAATACAGAATCAATACAGACCAAAAAAATTGAAGCTTAGATTGTTTGTCTACACCATTGCAGAAAGGGACGAAAAAAGCAGACATCTGCAGAACCTTTTTTCATATTTTCCTTTTTTAGTATATGTTTTTTTCATTGAGATAGTGCAATGGTAAATAAAAAAAATCTGGACTAACAGTAGCTAAACGAGAAACAAGTAATATCCACATAAATAAACATTAATTAAAAAATAAATTCTAGCACTTATAGAATTCAATGCTCCTTTGGCCCGACGATCTCTATCTGTAATGTCCCAGGACCTTTACCTCAACAAATCCATGTTGTCCATTTGAAACCAGATCATGGAGTATAGAATTGATGTTATATATATGAAACGCTTGGTAAAAATGATGCTGTCAGCATTTAACAGAGATATTGGGTGGTTACAAGGAACAGGGTTTTAGGAAAGGCAACAACGTTTGCTCACTGCCAACTATCTAAAATGTTTGCTGATATCACAGAGTTTTGGAAAACTAGCAGTTGAACAGTAGTCTTTACATCTTTGAATTTCTTATCAATATCTGCTAGCACCCATCTTCGTATAGAGATCCATTAATGCAACCTCAGAGCAAAGGTGCTCTGATGTGTTAGTGAAGTTAGAAAATCTGCGATGGTTGAAGTAGTGTCATCCCCAATAACTAGCACTACCTCAAGACAAACTGTCTTATAAAACCCTAGAAAAAACATTGAGTAACCTGAGGCATATTTGGTAAGTACTGGAATCATCTGAACTATTCTTGGTAACTGTAAATAATTAATTAATATTTTGCCTTCAGGCCGGTATTCTATCAGAATAAGCCCTCATACAGCTATAAGTATATTTGTGCTACCAAGATTGGTTGTAGGAAAATGGATAATTTTGGCTCTTAGCAATGCCAAAGGCTTCTCATCTTAAGCCAAAGTTGATAAAATGTTCAAAGTCTGGGGGAGGGGTTGCATAAATACAAGGGAACTGAAACGAGATAATAACATGGTTGGTGACCATTTTGGAAATTATATAGGTGACCCATTGATCTGTGGATAAAGCTGACATTGTAGGAATCCATACAGATAAAGGTATTATTTCTATTGGAGAATGAAGTATATTCCTGTTTAGCCAAACTTTACAACCCTTCATCATTTTCATCTGGCTGTAAACAGGACAGTTGAACCACAAAGTCCTTGATGAGCTTCTGAGGGCATTCATCTTTGAGGCATCTGCTGGGCCACCACCAGGAATGAAAAGAATCTGATATCCCAATTGTTGAATCTTCCTCAAATTAGTTGTCAACCTCAGGAGAACCTTACAGTACATCACGTTGTGCAGCGTTGAAGTAACTGTAACATCCAATGTCTGCTCATCTTCTCTCAATTGGCATTCCAATGGCACTCCTCAGCTGGGTCAGATGCTGGTTCTCTAGGCAAGGTAAAGCCGTTAATCTGATGCCCTAAGATTCTCTTCCAAGTCAGACACTGGTCCACTCTCAAGGTTGCAGTTGTTTTGTTGGTTTTCGTTTTCAAGAGCATATACAAAGCTTGGCACAGGACTGGAAATGAGTCCTCTTCTTGTTTATTCCCAATGGTGGCCTGTGAATCTGTCAGTTATTTCCACCTAAGTTCCATGTACTGGTCTGAAGTTTCACTTTCATTGAGCCTTACTTAGGGTTAATCCAGTTGGTCATTGGAGAAGAATAGCCATACAGCTAAAGTCATGATGACTAGTAGAAGGGCCGGCCTGCTCTCGACCGAAGTCCTGCCTACTCACTGTGTCATCCTAATCTTCTGGCCTCTCGTTCACCTGAGATAGTTTCTGCAGTATGGCACTTTACACCAGTGCCAAAAGTACAGTACACAATGGCCTTTCTTTCTCAGCAGAACACAATCTCCCCACTCTGATTTAGTGTGCTCCTGCTATCTTCAAGTTACTGATATGAAGGAGTGGGGTTCCATCCTAAGATTGACTCTAAACATCCCAAACTCTTTCTAAAGTTCCCATTAAGTTAGTGGAAGTTTCATTTCTTCATGTTCCAGAACGGTTTAATGAATGAAGACACTATAACTCAAGATGAGGGAATTCTAGACCAAAAATGGGAACATTACAGGTACACCCCCACAAATATGGATATTTATTGCACAAGTAGCTCACAGATTACTCTCATATCTGTTCAAACCATCACAGAGAACTATAGGTGAGAATGAGGATATACAAACGGAGAGCTGTGTGAGTTGATCTGAAGAACAGAAACTAAAGTTAGGCTCCCTCAAAAGGCTCTGGTATGGGAATGCTGCATGAAAAAATGTGTATTAAAGTGTGTGGGGAGAAAAGTTGTCTTGAAAGTATATTGCATTTGTGTGTCTCTCACATAGAAGGTTCTATGCTCCTATGATCTACTTGTTATGAGCATCTTTAATTGATTTCCTTTCAAGAACCTATGGTGTTAACTGTATGAGAACCACAGTGGTTGCTACTGATCATTCATTGTGTAACTGTGCACTTTGTTATAGGTGTGCGACAGGAGAGGCCTGGCAGGAGATTCTGCTGGCCTGCAGCTATGGGAAGAAATGTGACCCTGAATCAGACTTCCTCCCAGGAGAGGAGTACACCTGTGGAACCAGCTTTGCATACTTCTATTTCATCAGTTTCTACATGCTCTGTGCCTTCCTGGTGAGCTCTTGCTATACTGTGTATGATCCTGTTCATTTCACTTGTTCTCCATGAATCCAACATAATGGACCTCACCAGTCATGCATCACTCAGGCATCAGAGTTCCTTCAGACCTTCCTGACTAAGTTATTGTGAGATTGGCTCATAGAAGCCATAGTGATCTTCCAAGGCTGTGTAGAATATAAAATCAAGGTATCATTGTGACTGACCTCTATGAGATTTCACTGACATCAATGCTAGTTGCTATGAGATTACATTTTTGCTAGTGTGAGTTTGTTTTTCATATCTAAGAATTAATTGTGTTCTGGGTCTTTGCCTATCCCTATTGGACTTCAGTGGTTAATTTTCAGTGATACCTGTGATATGTCACTTACATTTATAATATGTCTGTCAATTCTGAAATGTCACTGTGAGCTTCCTGTAACATTGCAAGGTTTTATTGGCCTTCATACCACTGCACTCTTCTCCGTGATGTCTGTGAGTCTTCACTGATCTTTCATATTTGCCTAGCCTCTGAGATGTCACTTAAGTCCGTAAATTGTGAGTGATGTCTTTAAAGCTTCACTAATTCTAGCTTAGCTTTATTGACATCTGTATGATTTCACTGACCTCTGAAACTTGACTTATTGCTGTAAGCTTTCTTTGACAACTGTGAGAGTTACCAACACTCATATGAAACTTCAATAATATTGTAGGATTTTACTTACCACTGCCAGTCTTCTTTTCCCTCTGCAAAACATACTTTTCCTCTGCAAGACTTTATATTTGTCTATTTGACTTTACTGGAATCCACTGCCTCTATTATCTCCATCTACTGCTTCAGAAATCTGCTTACCTCTTCTAAGTATCACTGACCTCTGTAAGACACCATCTCTCACTGTGAGACATTTTTGATCACTGAGACTGTGGTGATTTGTAAAATGAAAGTTTCCAGGCTATACACAGCAAGAAGTAGTAAGGGCCGTTGTAAAGTGTGGTTCTCTAAGTGACCATGTTCAAATCCCTAGCTATATACAACAATTACCACATGCTGATCAAGGATTAAATTGACTAAACACGAAGGGTACCATACATAACGTTCCTTTTTCATTTGAAAAAAATATAGTATTATCTCAACACCACTTTCTACTTGCCACAATACCCCATGCCACATGGCAATAGTCGCAAAGTTTTACTTAGCTTTAGGTAATATTAGGAGGCCAAAAGGACTGACATGGGTTGCATTTAATGCATGTTCTCTACATCTCCACTACTCATCCAAGCCATTGTGTGTGTGCATTGGTAATTTGAGGTTTCATTATCCTACTCCAACATCACGAACTGAGCACATGAGTTTGCCACCTGTTGCTTACATGTAACAGGAACATGATCACTCATCTAATCCCAAGGAACAAATTGTGCAGTCAAACTGGAGCCATCCATTTATTCACAACTTAATAAAGAAAGCCACAACTAAATTAATTTTACATGATAAATTCAGCCTAGATCTCATATCTTGATCTGTTGGAGCAGATCTGTTGCAGCAAAAACACTGTTAGCCTCTTCATTTCTCCACCATGACATGAATATGGCCTACCCATCTCATATGACGTCTTACCATTTCTCTCCAGATCATCAATCTCTTTGTTGCTGTCATCATGGACAACTTTGATTATCTGACCCGTGATTGGTCCATCCTTGGTCCACATCACCTGGATGAATTCAAAAGAATTTGGGCCGAATATGACCCAGAAGCTAAGTAAGTGAGGGGTCATGGGCTAGAATGGAGGGTTATGTTTTATAATTAAATTGATAATATTTCTTGATGAATGATGTCCTTATGTTTGAAGCAATGTAAGAAATTTCTTCAAATGGTTTGTTACAAGTCTTGCTTGCTTACGCAATTTGAATGTCTTCCCACAGATATTCAAGTTTTTGTCTGATCTTCCCATATTCAAGAATAAGACAGGCACCGTCAATACCATCATGAAATAATTTACAATTTCCTGGTCATTTTTGTTAGTTCTAGACTGGCGCATCAGGCAAGACATCACCACTCAGTAGCCCTTGTCCTTGCAAACTTGTATAATTCTCCAGTGAATTCACATCTCTGGGATTGCTCACAGATCCAGTACCTGTGCTTGCCAGGGGTGGGATTGTATTATGAACATGACAATTTAATTTTTTATTACATATCGAGCTCTGGCATCATCTTTCTTATGATTGTTGGTCTCTGGACATGCGTTTGTTTTCCTGCAGAGGACGTATCAAACATCTGGATGTAGTGACACTGCTGAGACGGATCCAGCCCCCTCTCGGCTTTGGAAAGTTCTGTCCACATCGGGTCGCTTGCAAGGTAATGACTCGGGGCAATTGATCAGGGCTCAGGCTCGGATTCCATTGTGACTCTACAACAGTGCATCAGTGATTGTCTTGTTGCAATAATGGACAGTGATCCACTATGACTTCCGTGGCGCATGCAATATATCTCAAACCTGTCACAAAGGGAAGAGGGGAAATCTTCCTAAGAAAAAGCTTGAAATATTATGCCGAGTGGTGCATTGTACACCACACATTTCAAATACATTGATTATAACCCAGGAAGTTTTCCAGCCAGTTATGATGCGGTACTTATGATGTTATACCAATGGTACATGGATTGCGTGGAAGCCAGAGCCCCCCTCACCCCGGCAGGCCTTGTGGTAGTTCCTCTGCCACTAAATACTTTGAGAAAGAATCTAGCAAAATGGTACTTTGTCTGGTCCACTGTCTACAAAAAAATAACAATAAACATGTTTAAAAGGTAGTAAGATTAATATGGTTATGCATTATTTAAAAATGCATAAAATACCTTTTTCACTTCTGCCTTCCTTTTATTTTCATTGTTCCATTACGCCCCTGTCAAGTAAATTCTCTGTATCGCTGGAAATTTACTTTGAACGAATAGATTGGAAAACAAAATGTTAAACAGACTACTCAATCTGTAGGCTTAGACAGCAGTGCTAACCCTCCAGACACACAGACCACACAGGTTTACGCAGCAACGCTACAACTCAGAGTACAGAGAATTTTCAGGTTCAGATAGTAAAAATGTCCCATAGATCACACCAATTGTACAGGCTTAGGCCTCGTCTAAATATTAATTTCATAAGAAGCTGTCAATACAGATGAGTATGAACGTGTATCGCCTTAACCTAACCAAAAGGCACCGCAATGCTGCATCACAAAATGCATTCAGACACGTCATGAAATATCCACAAATGTTGCATCTAAGTACCGCCTGCCGTTAAGCACATGATGCCACAACATCAGCAACCGATTTCAAACTATTAATCGTTTACCACTTTAATTTTATCTTTAAATACATTTTATAAATGCATCTTATTTTTTTCCTAAGTAACAGCTTTTTATTTTCTGAAAATGGACTGATTTTGTCCTCAAATACAGTTTTTCATATTTAGCAACTAAAGTAATATTGTCCCATCTAAATATTGTAACCTTCTGAAAATAATATATTTACGTCCTTAGAAAGCTTTTCATAAAATAAACTAAATTGATCCGCCAACATAGCTCCTCATTTTCCAAATTTACTAACTAATTTAAAAAATACCAGCTTATCATATTTATCACTCTCATGGGCAGATACTGCTTTTCAATCTCATATCCCGCGTAATTTCCAAAGTATCACCATCTCATGCTCATGTTTACCCTCAAGTTGCTGTGTCACAAATACCTATTTCATCCTCCTACCTCACAGATAGCGGGCTAATGTCAGGGATATTCCCCTAATGTTATGGATGGTTAGGTTTTGCAGGCGGTGGGAACGTAGGCTCATCATGAAGATTGTATGAGACAGATGCTGTGCTCCTCATATGGCAAGGGTTGTTAACGTATTAAAAGGATGACCACTTTATGCCGATGCTAGTTATCCATTGCTGAGTATGGTGACCAGTACAGGTAAGGAATGGTCACCACATGCCAGTGGGACACCACATGACAATGGTGGTCTGCCCACCATATGCAAGAAATGGCTACCATATGCCAGGGGTGTCCTTGAGACCATGAGATAGAAAGAATAGTTACCAAATGCAAGGGATGACCACAGTGTGACACTGACGGCATACAATGCTAATAAAGGCCACCATATGCCAGGAAGGTAAACAGATATGGGCACTATATGCCAAAGACACACTGCTTAGCATTAGCTAAGAATGTAAACCACATGCCTGGCAGACACACATATCAAGGCACATACTCATAAAGGTATAGGCACGCTACCTTCCCTCCTTTTAAAGAGGCACCTGTTCACCTTGATGGGTGCATAGCTCTGCCTTCTGCCCTCAATTGTAGGCCTTCTTGTGGATGAGCAGGTAGCAGCCTGAAGCCAGCAGCACATGGAACTCTGAGTTCTGAGGGCAGCACTCTCCCAGGGAGCCCTCTATTGAATGAAACACTGCAAACGGCAGTGATGCGATGAGAAGGCTGACCCAGTGGTCTGGAGCAAAAATGCAGCACCAAGAGCACTAGCAAGATGACAGTTGTAGTGAACAGGATATGCCCTAATCTGCCCCTTCACATCTTCTTCAGTCCAGATTCACAAAGTGAGGAAAGGGGCGGAGGAGATGGAAACATAAAAAGGTGGCAGATGATAATAATGCATCAGCGCCATTCATGGCCCAGTGCGTCAGCTACTACTGATTAATGTTTGAGTTTAGGATGACTTCAGGGAAAGACATAGAGCAATGGCACAGATTGTTTTAGAACATTATGTGCCAGTGTCCCAGCACAGCTAAACCAATGCTACTCAATCCTAAATTGCCATATGCGATTATGTTCCAGTTGTTGGACTCTACTCAAGGCACTGCTAGTGCACCTCAAAGCAGGTATGTGTAATCCTTTTACAGTTAAGTTGCAAAATACGCATGCTGTTGTTTTTGACACACCTCTTTTTAACCTTCATCACCATTTGCTCTGTATTTCATTTCCTCAAAGAAAATTAATCTGGATTGCAGAACATTCTACAACACTTACCTATCAAGGTGATGTATGTTAAGTCCCTTTTTGTCCTTCTGTTAATACCCCAAGAATTAGTAAGGCTGCTACAAGAATTACATACATGATCAGTCAGTCCAACACTTATTCAGTCTTAAAATTTACTTCATTATTACACATTCAACTTTGCCAGTTTACCTTCCACCCCTACAGCCACACCTCATAATCCATCATTGCGACCTGAACATAATTCTTCCAATAGCAGTTTCATGGTCATCTCCTACACTCTTCTTAATGTAGTAACAGAAAATGAAAATAAAGCTCTTCTGTATATCCTAACCATGTGCCCCAGGTGATTCAACTGATGAAACTCAATCCCCACGACCTACTCCTTCTGAGAATAAACTACAACTTTGAAAATGCACCTCCATTCTCGCATATAGCTCACCATAAAATACCAGTACTCAGACCCTTTGTGGGAATGTTTTCTGGAGTTCTGGGTCAGGCAGAGTTTACTCTGCCCAGATTGGGTGATTCCAGGCTGTTTACCACTGATGTCCCGAGGCTTAACCTTACTGTAGGGCCCAAAACTGTTCATCAAATACACTCCTATTATATTTGACTCAACAGCAAATTATTTTTAGTAAATACCTCGACTGAGCCTTTATTAAAGAGAATAATACTCTATTAATGAAGACACAAATGCAAACTATGGAGTGAAATCACAACAGTCATTTCCTATTGCTACTAAAGGGACAAGTACACACAAAAATATCAGGGGCATTCTTAGTTTGTAAAGCACATTGGCCCTTCATCTTAGAAGGGGGTTCTCTGTGGAACTAGGGGTGATGTTATAATGTGGGTTGCTCACAGTCACTTGTTAGTTTCCAGAAGTCCACACCCTTCCTGTTCAGGCTCAATGTCACAGTACCATTTGTCACAGAAAGGTTTGGTGGGCAGTGCACGACTGCCAGTTTTGCTGTCAGTGGAGGCATGTATGCCAGGATATTATGCTTCTGTAAGGCCAACCAAGTGCACATAACTGTCTTCATCCTGGCCCAACAGAGGTGTGCACTTTGCACTAAGCAATGGCATCTGCCACTGGTAGGTAACGGCTGCGCCACCAGTGGGGTTGTGGCTCTGGTGGTCTTGCTGTTCAGGTTCTTTCTTGTGCCCAGTCAAATCACCCACCGAAACAAGCTTAGTACCCACCCAAATGTCTTTGTGATGGTGCAGCCTCTTGATGCTTGTAAATTCTTGGTTGTCAATCAAGTTTGTATTATGGTCAACATTTCTTAGCACCCGCTTGGTTCTTGGTGCTAAATGCTTTGCCACAGAACTCATTCCTTTGAGTTCCAAGATTCTCTCCGATTCAGTGGGTCAATGTAGCTGTCTCTGCTGAAGACACATCAGTGGTAGCAGTTGGTCGGATCTTTCCTCTATTATGATACTAGCAGCCACACAAACCTCTGTGACATGAAATGTAACCTATGTGTCTGTTTTTTTTCCCAGCGCCTAGTCAGCATGAACATGCCGCTGAACAGCGACGGCACTGTCACCTTCAATGCTACACTTTTCGCACTCGTCAGGACAGCCCTCAAAATCAAAACAGAAGGTGAGAAGGAACTTTTATTTGTCAAGGTGTGGATCCCCCATTTCATATGGTCTGTGCAGTTGGTGGACATTTCTGACAGTAAGTTAAACCTAAAGTAACCTGTAGTACTCAATCTTTCCAGAGATTAATTGATCAACAGGGAAGATCAGATTTCCTCACCTACCTATTCTCTTGGAAGCCAGAGGGGCTGGGAGGTGTCATTTACTGATGCCACATCTGTCATCTGTCTGTCTTGTACCTGATCCTGTTGAGTAGTGTTTGGACAAAATATTGAGTTAAAAATATTGTATGGAGAAGATATTGTGTCAAGAGCCTCGAAGACAAAAATAGTGTGAAGGTAAGTTTCTATGCGGAAGCAACATTTTACTATACTTAACTCCATATATATTTACCTTGGCAATATATATAACTTCAAAGGCACTTAGATGTGGAGTTAAGAAATTTAAATCTATACCTACCTATTTGAACTTACCATTTCAATATTTTGGTCCTTGATATGTTTTATACAATATTCTGTCCACACAATATTTTTAGCTTTGATATTCTACCAGACAACCTTATGAGTACTGCTGCCCTTGCAAAGCAATAGTCCCGAAGTGAACCATCTAGTCTCTTTTCCAAAGAAACTGAATATAATATTGTCTTTGCCTTGATAGGTAACTTTGAGCAGGCTAATGAGGAGCTGCGAGCCATCATCAAGAAAATCTGGAAGAGAACCAGCATGAAATTGCTCGACCAAGTCATTCCACCTATAGGAGGTATTACCGATTCATTTCTTGTTTCTGTTTTATGGAACCTTAGGTTAAAGAGATGTGCAGAGATTTACCTGAGGATTGGTACACTATCTAATATTCTTCTCAGAAAATATTAACTGATTCTTTGGGGAAGGGAATGGCTGAAGGAAATGGTTTGGTGCTGAAATGAGTCAGATAGGTAGATGAAACCGGAGCTTAGGCTGACATTTGCTCATTCCCAAGACCCTGGCTTCTCAAAGCAAGACAAACGCTAATGAGGGAGCATTTCTTGTTCCAAAATGAAGGGCCATTCTTAAGAGACTTTGAGCAATGTGCATGCAATTCGGCAATAAATAGATAACTAGGGACGGGCCATTGGCCCAGTATGCAACTCACTCAGGAATAACACATTTGACCAAACTATGTTAGAGAAGGGCATGAACATGGGTTGTTGAAAAAAGTTTCCTCGTTAGAGAATGTAGAATTTCTAACTATACTTTCTGTTGTGTCCCAACTGAAGTGTAAGAGAATGAGGTCTATCTGTGCCCTACCCTCCCATGTCTGAAAAACTGAAAATTGGCAGATAGAACAGATATTTGCTGGACTATCTCCATTGATAAAGAATATATGATGGTTGTACTCCAGTCTAATAATTTCTACAGTGAACATTCTTATTATTGTGAGGCGAAAAGGATAATGGGAAAATACTGCACATCACAAGAGGATAGGTTTGTCAGCGTTTGAGTTAACATACAAAAATGAACTGGCTTTATTTCCAACAGAAGACACATTGGTAGAAGAATTCTGTTCAACCACACATGGACGCAAAATAGTTTGCACAATTTGCAGGTGGGGATATTAACGTTGTTAGTTACTTTAGTAAAATAAAAACCAGGATACAGGACTGGAAATTCCATTCATCACCTTTACATACTTCTTCTTCAGAATTCTACTCTGATATTGGAGAATGAGACTAGGAAAAGAACATACTCCTACACTACAACACAAACAAAATTAAATACCAACACAATAAAATATTCTGCTATTAAAGGATACATGCACACTGCACATAGTAGTTTACATGCATTGGTGTGTTCCTGACATGTTCATTACACCCAACGAATTTGGTGGGCATGTGGACAGTTGTTCCCACAATATTGTTAAACTATGACCCTATTGGATTATTTACACAGTGACCTGTCTCATCACATCTTCATTGGCATATAGAACTGCACTGAATCCTCTTCTGTATACAGACTGCCCACAACCACCAAACCTGTACCTCAGCCCACTGTTCCTCTATATTTCTTTATAAATTGGTCAATGGCATAGTGACCGCTCACTTTGGCAGCTAAAATGGTTGGTGCCACTATGCCTGAAAAGCTGGTTTGTAAAATACTGATTCTTTCTTTACGGCTTCTTCTGCTGACATGAGAAGCCAGAAGCTCATAAATAACTCTGCAAAAGAAAATATGAAAACTCATAGTGGAGTGTGCAGTGGGCTTCCAAGTAAGAGAAGGCCAACCGAGGACAGAGTGAGAGGAATCATGAACATGGGAAAACGGGACAGCAACAGGGGCAAATAGAAGAAATGAGCAGGAAGGAGAGAGGTGACCAGAAAAATTATGAAACCAAATACTTTTTTAAAGAAAAAGGTATGAAAGAAGGATGCAAGGAAAGAATGGTGAATGGAAGATAATGTGAAATGTTTAAGGGGAAGGTGGACAAGAGGGTGAAAGGAAGAACAGAAGAAGAGTAACGGATGGTTGAAGTAAAAGAAGGATTAAATAAAAGATGGGTAAAAGAAATGGGGAGAGGATGGAATGAATAAAGGATGGACCTATCGAAGGGAGAAAAGATGGATGGAAGGGTGAACATATGGGAGTAAGGAGAGAAGGGTAAAGTGATGGATTTGAGAAAGGGTGGATGAAAGGAAGAATGTAAAGTTGAAGGGAACTCTTCTAGGGAATATCAGCCATGCTTTCTCCCTTGGCCCACTGCTATTACAGGTATCGTTTAGTGTGTAGGGTATTTTATTTTGAAGCTACTTTCTATGACTTGTTGGTATTTACACAACAGGTATTACATTCATGTGCTGGACAAGTGCTCTTTAGGTCGAGCATGCAAGCGTTTTGACGTCTTGTAAGAGTTGTGGGCCTTTAACCACGCCCACAGCACGCCACTCACTTTCACTCATTTGTGGCTTGGCTTTCAAAAATCCTTTGTTATCATTGGTAAATGCTTTACGTTAGTCCCTCCTTGGGGAGGTTTTGCTACCGCTTTGCAGACTGCCCTTGTTACATGGATAATTGCATGATTGTCGATACGTTTGACTTTGAGCTAACTTCTTTTTCTTTTTGTGTCTCTCCTTTGCACTCATGTTCATGGTGCAATGGTACTTTGAATAGGCTTACTTACGTCAACTGTTTTACTTTTCATTTTCAATTTAAGTGGCAAGAAAAGTCCAGTTAGGAATTTACAACGCTAATAGCTCTAACTCGAGCAAATGCAAGACCCATTGCATTGCAAATGCTTGCTTTTTGTTTAGATTTTCATTTAAGTAAAATGAATACATTGTCTCCTGCAGTGGAACTGTCTGCAGACTGTGTGAGACCTGCATATATAACAAAGAAAAATAATGATGCTTTGATACTAAGAATCATATCTAATGTTCATAAGAATGGACCTTCGAATAAATTTTCATCAAAAAAG
The DNA here is from genome assembly GCF_031143425.1 of Pleurodeles waltl. Lineage (NCBI taxonomy): Eukaryota > Metazoa > Chordata > Amphibia > Caudata > Salamandridae > Pleurodeles > Pleurodeles waltl. The sequence continues at coordinate 608,363,025 of NC_090445.1, read as the reverse complement.
ATGCTTTCGCTGTGCAGTGCTGTTCTGAAACAACAACGAGTAATATAATTTTCAGATAAAGTACAACTTTTTCCCTCTTTATAGTTTGACATTATTGTATTGCTTAGAATTACAGGTTAGCTGCAAATTAACTTAATCAAATTGATACTCTTCTGTCCATTCATGTTCTCTTTCAGTCAAGCTTCCCGGAATGCTGGGACCTATACACCTGTTTTGCTTCACTAGTGACCAAGCTGAAACACTCATGCACTGACAAAAATCTCTAGAATGTGCTTCTTTGACCAAAGAAGACATTTATTATTTCACTACACAAGGTTCCTAAAAGGAGAATAGCATGCTGAAAGCACACATTTAAACATAGTCACAGCAATGAAATGAAAGAATGTACAAATGAATCTCCACTGCATTATACACAGGAAACATATGTATCTATATTATAATGCAAAGCAAAAGTATGCATCACCATGAGAAAAGGGCATTGCTGCTTCATCTCCCTCCTATTCAACATCAGATCCCAGAGTCGATTGAGGAGAGATAGATCAATTATCCTCACAGTAAGGATGGCGTATACTAGTGTCCTGAATATGCATGAGATCTGCAAACACTCTGTCCCTGGTCCATCTGGTCTCAGCCTCTTGTACTTTGAACAAACAAGAGAGGAAAAGTCTAGAACATCCCTCTCACTGCAGAAGTTTATTTATACAAAAAATGCTGATTGCGTTAGGCCAGTTTTGAAACTAACACGTCAGGACTTGGCCACAATCCCAAGGTGCCAATTCAAAACAAGACCATCCCTGCCGTCTGAGTACCTTCTTATCATTCTTTCCCTTAGTGGGAAAAAACACGAAGAATAAAAACACGAGCACAGTACAACGTGCAAAACTACTTGCAGCTTTTAACGTGGCAGTGGCTAATGCTAAAATAAATTCCATAGGCAAAATGAAGCCGGTGGTCACTAATGTGACGGTATAGTGCTAGGCTAAGTTCAACGTGGAGTCAGTGGTCAAAACTCCCATATCATTGCAACATCATTGTATTCAAGAATCATGGCTCCGAGAGCATGTGGGTGCTACCTCATCTTACCTCTTCAGTTCTCTCTCCCAAGCCCAGATTTCAGGACTTCTGTGCAGACCTATGTTTCAGGGCTAGGAGCCATGTCTACTAGTCATGCAAGCTTTTTGAATGTTTTTGAATTTTTATTGTTTTTTGGTATGTCTTATGATTCATGCTCCCTATATGCAAAATACTTAATTTGCAATTTACAGATTTGTGGAGTGGGAACACTGCCTTAAAATCTGCAGTACTCGTACCCTAGCAAACTAATGGATCCCTCGCTCTATTAAGTATCTGAGAAAGTGCTGTGATTGTCTTAGCTGGCTCCACATTCAGAAACCTTAGAGCTGAAACCCATCTGCTACAGGGCCATGCCATCATAGTAATGCTCACCGTATCATGCGAAGGGTGAGGCAAAGGTCAATTGATTTCCCTAGCTAGGTCTGCCATTTGAGGAATGGTGGCTTGGGATCATATATTGCAGAATGCCCTCACTTGCAGAGAGAAACTTTCTGCACATTTGATTTTTTTGTTTTTCAAGGACAGACTCCCACTTTAGGAATTTATTTTTAAAAAGATGAGCCGTTGGGCCACCCATCAGAACCAAGAGTTGCCACAAATGCAAAAAGGTGTAATTAAAGACTGACACATATACCCACTAAAAGTGGTATTTGTGTTTTCAGTCAAATATTTATTGCTTCATTGCTTGTATGATGTTAAGGGTCCGACACTATTGAGTATCGACATTGATGGCGTACGTATATTTGTCATGAGCAAGCTGAGGGGCAAGTAACAGACTTATTTGATTGCAGTCAAGAGACTGGGATTCACATTGGAGACAGCACCACTGCAGGCATGTAATGACCTTCCTGTCTGGACTGAAGGGACAACCCAAAGCTAGCTCTGGAGTTCAGTACTAAACCGTTCCACAAGCAGACTTTGAGTATAGTTTCTGACGAGGGGAAAACACAGATAACAGCAGCACCAGTGACAATACAGTCAAATTCTTTAAAGTAGTCATGCTTTCGTTTGTGACACATTTGAGCAGAGTGCCTCCTCGAACATTGGTCTGGCTGTTTAGCCCACAATAGACAAGTTCTTGTACAAGAACTCTAGTTTTTTCAGCCAGAAGCAGCATCAGGTGCTGAGGCTGCAGCATCAGTGAGTGGGCCTACAGTGCAATGGAGATAAAGATTCCAAAGTGTTTTCTGGTAGTTTCTCAAACATCACAGCTAACAACAGACATGGTATTGCCTGCATCCCAGAGCTGAAGTTACACCAAGAAACTCTACTGCCTGGTCATAAATTTGATGGTTCAACTCACTGAGGGGAGATACATTTTATAGGCATTTGGGGTATTCAAGCTGCTAAATCTAAGCATCTCTATTCCTTACAAGGAGGGAATGATGGTAAGCAGACTGCTGGTATAATGTAGAATCTGTAGGATGCAAGTGGATTGGAGACTTATAATAGTGTATTCATTGAAGGTGTACATCCACTCTCTCAGATAATTTGTGAGAACAACCTATTACTTTCTGAGGTTCAAACCACCGTCAACCCAACATACCAATGATAAAGTGACTGGTATTTACACAAGATGTCAAAGGTGAGACACACTTAAACCATTCAAGGAGGCATTTAAAACTTTTATGGAGAAGAAGAAAATCTGGCTTTGGTACCTGCTATTTTACAGAGATAAAACAGATCATCCAGAAATAAGTCTGAGGTGAATGGTTAATTTTACCTTACCCATTACTCAGGACCAGAGTCCCTGGTGATTCATACAGCCATTTGCAGAGGAGGAGTGTCTAGTGTATCATTTATTTGTTTAACAGGGGCTCGAAATGGGTGGGTGCTACTGCAAATTAGATGCTTCCATTTGCCACTTTGGCATTGCGCACCCACTGAAAGATGTCAATAATTTGGCTTAACACGAGTATTCATTATGGCAGAGAAAGAGTGGATCACTTGCATGAGGGCCTAGTAGAATCTTTGAGACAGCCGGTGGCTGGTGGCATAGATTTGTTAGAAAAAATTATTCTTATTATTCTGCTTTGTGGTGATTCAGCTGAGTCTTTTGCTAAGTGATTTGCCATTCTCTTAGCTGTGAGACATCACTCCTGTCTTCGGTTGCCTGTTTTTTTTGTTAGATTTCCAATCCAAGTAAATTGTCATTCCCCTAGCTGGGGAGATTTTATATGGCACGAAAGCTGTTTGCAATTTTGAGATATTTGAATAATTTTAGATAAATTGAAATGCCCTGTAGACTGAAGCTGTAAGTCTGCGAGCCAGTCTCAGAAGCTGGAATCCTTAAGGGGCTGAGGACATTAATCAGAAGACAGCATATTGGGCTTTAGCTACATTTGCATCATCATCTGGGTGGAAATCACGCTGAGAACCTCATGTTAACTGTAATTCTCAAATGAGCATAATAGAAATTCTGGACAATTTTATAGTTTAGGCTGTTCAGTCAATACCTGAAAAACCAAAAAGTCTAAGGTGGTGGTAATGGCTTATTTTCAGGCATAATCCAACTTTGTTAATCTCATAGGTGGTCATAAACCTGTGGGCTGTGGTGGCTCCTTATCTACATTTGTAGGGAGTTCAGACTCTGACAATGTGCTGTATCACAAGAATTGCACTGTTCCGAGTGCAGACGCGAACCCGTGCGTGCAAGGAGAACTGCACAGTAGTGAAATTTTGAAAGTTGGACCAGCTGTTTGAAGCAGGTAGCTTTGTTTCACTTCGCAAACAGTAACCAGCTTGTATTCCAAAGGGAAACAGAGATCCTCCTACAGACGGGTTGAGTTACTAACTGCACCTGACTACATTGGGGTGCCAGGTAGACCTAAGACCCTCTTTTTTCATGATTCAAGGGTGTCCTCAGGGACATGTTTTACCTGTGCATAACCTTAATATTACTCGTCAAGATATTGAATTGTTTCAGTCTTTAACATTGATAGGCCTTAAGGCAGCATACACTGTGCTTGTTCTACAGACATTGCTGAGGTATTATTTTCTCACTGTTGATACATATCTTGTATTAGTGATTCTAGTTTTAGCAGAGATCAATTGTGGAGTTAACAGGGCAAGAATCTAATTAAGAAACCAGGATAAATGGTCTCACCCTGTGTCGTCTACTCTGAGAGAGAGAGAGAGAGAGAGAGAGAGAGAGAGAGAGAGAGAGAGAGAGAGAAAAAAAAAAGACATTCCATGAGTGCCTGTGGTCAAAAAGTTGGAGGAATCTCCACAATATTTTGTTGAAGCTCAGGGTGATCAGTTTTTCTCAGATTAGTTGTCTTCCATGTTGCAAGGCAGGTTTTGATGTGGATGGACAGAACCACTACGATGCATTATATCCACAAGTACAGCCAAATGGGTCCTTCAGTGTTGTGCCGGAAAGCAACAATATATTGGCACTGGCTAATCATTAACTGCACATTTCTTTTATTGATTACTTGTCTGCTCTTGGAAAATGGTAACAATTTATTTTGTGGAATTTCGTAAAAATACATTATTTTGTGTAGAATTTAATAGACTTTACATTTCAGAATCATGTATGAAAGTTGGATATAATGACATAGCTCACATTCAGAAATGCATGTGCACTTCCAAGTGTATTGGGTGGAAGAGAAAATAGTTCTGTGAGACATCTGCTGTTTCTGCCAATATCCTACTAAAAACAATGTTTCGGAACTTGCGAGAAAGTTAGAAAATGTGTGCCTGCCATGAACATTTTGCACCAGACTATTATTTGGCAGAACTAATGGAAGTTTATGCAGATGCTCTCAACATCCCTAAACGTATTGACAAAAGTGGAGATTTTCTTAGAATGATGTCTTACAGCATTTTGAGATGTGTGGGTATCAATATGTGGATGTGTGAAATTCATCCAAGAGTGCACTTTTTGTTCTCCCGAGAGTTACCCAGAATTTGTGCGACACGATACTGATTCAGAAATGAATGGTCAGTGAGACTATGGGGCCTATTCACAAACTGCATTTTGTAGTGTGTTCCATAGAACTGCTGTAGTACTACTAATGTACTACAAAATGTTATTCACAAACCTAAATATGGAGGTCAATGCCTTCACCTCTCCTATTTCCGTACACTTAAATATATGTTTTAGTAGTAAATGTGGGAGGGACCAGTCAGCGTGGATGGAAAATAAGGACTTTTTACTATTGAAGGAGACAGGTTATGGGAGGAGCAAAGAGGGTTTCAAGAAGGATTAGCGAGGGATTTATATATGGGGATATGCATTCACACACAAAAGATTAATCCCATTGCTATTCAAACTGCACTTCTATAGTTACTAAGCTCAAAAAGGACCCAAAACAGTTGCAAATCTACTTGAGCTTAGTCCTTGAGTAAGTTCAACCTCGCACATTTCCAGCCACTGGTATTGCAACACTGCAAGAAAATGATGGAGGCAGTGGACTAAAATAAAAGCCAATAGGAACCCATTTTCAACTAAGTTAACTTATTTAACATTTTGACATTTTAAAAATAAATGTAATCTTAAAATATATAGAAAATAACGCATAATTATTAATTATAACATTTTAACTTTTTAATTAGAAAATTGAATTAAATTAATTCTGTAAATAATTAATATTTTTACTACATAATAAATATAAATGCTATACATTAAATGGGATTTTTTATTTAAATCTTGTATATTTTCATAAAATATATTTAAAATGATCAAATATTCAATTCGAAATTAAGAATGCTGCAGTTTTTTATTTTGTTCTAAGTTGAAAATACATATTTTAAATAATATTCATTAATATAAATAGATTAATTTTTATCTTAAACATATTTTGGCTATCTCTTTTTAAACTTTAGTACACTTTTAAACTTTTCCCTTCACTTTACCTTAAGGAGAGCTGCGCTCACGTGACGGAGATCTGCATCTATGTGTGAAAAGTTTCAAGTAGTAAGTTTGCACTCCTAAATTTGGCTCCACCCACTATATTCAGGGGGTGGAGACATAAGCATACACGTTCTAGTAAATTTACACTTGTAGATGGCCAACAGCCTAAAGTAGTACATTTACTACAAAGTTACTACAAACTGTAAGAGTAAACTTACACTTGTAGATTTACCCATGTGTAAATTTACCATTGTGGATAGCCCCCTGTGTCTCCATCGCTTCCATCTTTGAAGGAGCAGTCTTATACTCTTGGGGTTAAGCAGATGCCTATAACACATTTTATTCCAAAAAGGTTGAGGTTTACTGGGCCTCTTTCATGAGGTGCATGATGCCCTAGTAGATGTTAGATGGAGGTGAACAAAACACCTGCCTTGGTGCAGGTGGCTTAAATTCTGCACATTCTGCATTCTGAAGCCTTTTGACCTAATCAAGGCGACTGTGGTTGAGGTTCTGAATTTTTCCTTGTGTATTTTCAAGAAGGATCTATGGGTCCAATCTGTGAGAGATGATAGGGAAGCACTTTCATTTTGTTTTGAGGAAAGCTGATAAATAGTCTTTCTTCGACATCTTACATGTTGAAGCAGTCGGTGAAAATGTTTGTCCTGTGCTCTAAATTATGGTTCAGCTCACTTGTTGGCTTCACTATTTTAACCTGTTCACAGTTAGGATGTGAGGAAAGTTACACTAAAAAGTGTTGACCATTTTGTCCTTCATAAGCGGTTCATGATTTTCAGACAATATTTGTGGATATCTAAGTGGGCAAAAGCTCATATTTGAAAGTTGCACCATAAATGGAGTGGAAACTATATTTAGAAGGCAGCTGGGAAAATGGTGAGGGGGCTAAGCAGTCGCATTACTATTACCCATCATTTCAGCATCCCTTCTATAGCAAACAACCAAAGGCAGTCAGATACATTTATTATAGTTCTTTAATGATCTTTAGGTCTTTATTTTCTTTAAAAATAAATTTGTGTTATCTTTTTCAATTGGTCACAGAGTATTATTTTAAGGAATATATAGTCCCTAAACTTTTTCTGCCACTGCTTCCATCCAAGGAGACTGCAATGGATATAAGTCATTATATTTTATGTTCCAATAAGTCTCAAATGTGCAGACAGCATTTTATTGCCTTGTTTTGCAGTTTTACATAGCATGAACTTGGCCCAAAGGAGTTGGGAAACTTTACAAGAACACCAGATCACATTACACAATGTCAGATTATTTTTCATAAGCAGAGGGAGATTACGTGACTTGGCCGGAATCATGTAATGTTTGCCAATACCAGGACTCAGACCGGGTTTCCTAGTTCCAAAGTCAGCAGCTCTTGCTGTCAGACCACATCTTCTCCCCTTAAAAGTCCTTGAAAAGGTATAAATGTTGTAAAACAGACAATATTGTGATGGACATCCTCATGTATAAGGAGTCTCGTGAGGCAGCCACAGGAAATGTGTAACACTCCCCACTGCTGTAACTGTGTGGTAAACAGTGCTGGGTTCCAGTCTGTGGCTAGGCTACCTTTGAAAATATTCGACCTGCAGAGAGAGCAGAGTATCCTTTGGAACCAGTATTACTGATGACATGGAACTTGTTCTTCCCTACCGGATAGAGCATGCATATCAGAGGTTAGTGTGAGCCTGATGCCAACATTTAATACAGGCCCCCTTGGATGATTCTTCCCTTTGACCAGGTGCTATAAGCAGCACGTGTTTGCAAGTATTAAACAAGCACTGGCAAAAACAATCTTTTGGACCTGTTGGCTTTGCCAGTGGTTTTAGCCATGCTGTACAGCATATCTGATGCTATGCAGCATGGCTAATAAACAGGAAAAACACCTACAAGGGCAGCTGCATCACTAATCATGCTCTTGCTTACAAAATGACAGAAGCAATGGGAGGGTGAAGGGAACAACACAGGGAATGGGTGGAGGCAGCGCATGGATGTGCCGGGGGAAGCAGCATAGAGGGTGTGAATAGGGAAAGTAATATGAATGTAATAAGGAGGGACGCAAAAACAGACCGAGCATTATGGGAGGGGTGGAAGCAAAAAACAAGAGAGATCAACATGGAGGTAAAGAGTACAGGACAGTGTCTTGAAAGGCAAAGCTGTATAAAAGTGAAAGCCTATCTAAGAGTGGCTTGAGGACAAGGTAAAACGTAAAATAAAGTGTCATTTTTGTAATGTTATGTAAAGAAATGCTCTAAAAGATACTGGCAAACATGCTGCATGTTAAAATCGAACTGCATTCTCATTAAATGCTTATGAAATGAATTATGATGAGAGAAGTGGAAAAACAGAGATTGTGGAAATGCATACACTCTCATGGAGCGCTTTTAGAAAAACAAAAACACGTTTCCATAAAACAAACACTTTGTGGAACGATAAAAAGAGCCAGTCAGAGAGATGGTAAACAGGTTATGCTTAGTGAGAGGGACAAAGACTAGATAGATGGGCTGAAACAAATAAAACAATTGAAAAGAAAGCAGAAACTAGGAGAGACAAACAAAATTCCCGTTGACATGCCGCCAATAAGTCTTTCAATACCACGTACTTCTGGCAGACATGGAATTAAAAATGTAGTTCAGTGAAAGCGAAAACATGACATCTTGTACCCTGTAATGGTCTGGCCACACGAGCGGCATCATTATTAATGAAGATGGCAGGCTGGCTTTCAATTAAAAACCTATCAATGAATGGTGAAGGCGAGCAGGGCCCTGGAGAGCTCCGGGCCTGGAGCATAAAGCCCTCTCTGCCTCCTGCCCTCCAAGTCCCCGTAGCAGCCCTGATACATGCATCCCAAAAAATCACACAGAAATGTATACTGACAACAGCTGCAGACAGTGTGTCCGTGTTCGATAATATGTGCGACCATCAAGAAGTGTGCATGTACTACAGAGTAGAACAGTGCCACTCTGTATACTGCCACTTTTCGGATCTATTCACAGAAATAACAAAACAACGGAGGATATTATCCACCTATTTGCTGAGATCCTGCAATAATTCTCAGCAGCTGTACATACAGTGAAACAAGCTTGCACTGGAACAGTTTCACATTCTTATTAATAGAAATGGTCTTTGTTAAGAGTGAGACACTCAATCCCTTCGGCGCTTTTAGTTTCGGAGCATTGCATAAAAGGTAATTATCGCTGCAGGGGTGTGTGGGAGGGCTTGACACTCATCCCTCGCCTTGGATAAAGGCATGAAACCTAAAGAGCCCAGGATGCGTGGGTATTAATTAGTTGATGGTAAACACTTGTCAGATAAAGGAAAGGCCTAGGGTGGGCAGCTGTGTAATACTATTTTGAGGCATACTTCGGAGTCAGCCTGAGATACTTTCAGGGAGCTGCACAAACCTCTATAAAGGTAATGGAGCAGGTAACTTTATTTCTAAGCTGGTGCTGAGAAATCTGTTGCTTTAAACAATCTAAGAAAGCACCTTAATGTTGACAAAATAAACGTTTTTTTAATTTTTGCCTCAGATTCCTAATTCACCATGATGTTGCAAACAGCAAATGAAACAAGCATTTGCTATGCAATGTGTCTTGCGTTTGCTCGGGTTTGAGCTATTAGCGTTGTAAATTCCTAACTGGACTTTTCTTGCCACATAAATTGAAACTGAAAAGTAAAACAGTTGACTTTAAGAGAGCCAATTCAATGTGCCACAGCCGCCATGAGCGCGAAGGAGAGACACAAAAGGAAAAAGACTTTTGCTCACAAACGTATCAACAAAAGTGCAATTACCCATGTAACAGGGTCGGTGCATTTACCAATGATAACAAAGGATTTTAAAAGGCAAGCCCAGGAACGAGCGATAGTGATGGGCGTAGGGGCATGGTTAAAAGCCTACAAATAGATTACAACAGGTCAAAGCGATTGCACGCTCCACCTAAAAAGGGTGCATGTTGGATACATACAGCACTAAAATAAAAACAATGGTGGTGAAACTAAGTGGGTGCCTGCTGAATTGGGAAGAGTGGCTCTTCGCTAAGACAAACGCACACCATGGTTCTGCACAAGAACCTGAAGACCACCCATATTTTTGGAGCAATGGCAGATGCTGGTACGTCAGCGGGCACTGGAGGGTTATAGAATTTGAGTGTTTGTGATTTCTAGGACAGTATTGTGTCTGTCTGTCGCAGTCAGGCCGTTCATGATGTCCAGCTTTACTTATGGTTAGCACTCTCGCTTTTCGTTTACCAATGCCATTATCTATTTAATATTTATTTATTTTTTGTATTTATTTTTTGTTTCAACTTCCGTTGTGAAAAAGATTTTCTAACAAATGAGCTAGTTTTTCCAAGCTAATATATATTCCATTGTTGACCCTGAGCCCAAGAAATATTAATTTCATATATGCGGTATCCGAAGGGACCAAAACAGAGGGGAGGAAATAAATAATTTAAAAAAACCACTTACCTTACCGTCCTCTCACCTCCTGCTCCTCTTTAAACATAGCATGTAAGCAGCACCAGGATTGGTCTGAGCGGCAGTCACTGTCACTCAAACACAAGCCTTGAGTCTGTGCTGTCTCTCCAGCCTGGCTGTGCATGCAGCCGGGCTGGAGAAACCTAAGTGCACATGTGTGTATGGCCAGCCTCAGGCGGGTGGCCAAACACACATGTGCACTCTCCTCCTTCTCCCACCTCCCGTGGCCCTGCCCCGCCCCACCCCTTCCCTGTGCTGCTGGCTGAGTCAGCAGATGAAAAATGAAACAATAGAAAACTATTGTTTCATTTTTTATCTCCTGGTTCTTGGGTGGGGGGGTGATGCTCATTCACCATATTGAAGGAGCTGCCCCTGATAGTTTATAAAACAGTGCTTTAATTTGCATTGTTTGCAATTCATCCATTTCTAAAACGATCTTTGGGTTACAATACTGCCTACACACAAACCACAGAGACACCCTTGCTCATTAGGCTCTCTTGCATGAAGCATTGTGGGGCTGGTTTGATCAAGTTTGCCATGGTTGATGCTGGGTTCTAAACCATTTTAGGGGTTAGGGTGCCTGCTCTCCCTGCTAACCACAACCTAGTACCCACAGGGTTCGAGCCTGGTGCCCTTGCTGTATAACACTAATCTTCAGTTTATCAGTTAGGAGCAAATAAGTGAAAGCTAGAGATATTATTCAACCTGAACAACTTTTTATTAATCATGTCTGTAGGATGTGATCATACAGTGACAGCAAAGATTTACTTGAGGATTCTGCAGAGTCTATGGTGTTGCAGAAAGCTGGAATTGGCAAACTAAGTGGGTTTGGTGGTCTATGCCCTTCCATAGATATATCAAGTTTGTAAAGTATGTGCATTTAGGTTGCTTTTATCCATATTAGACCACAACCTAAATAAAACTGAAAAAAATGTATTGTGTATGCTCCAGTGTAATATGGATTAAAGTATTGTAGTTTATTTCAAATGTCCTCTTTGTCTTAAATAATTTGCCCTATAGCTCCCTTTCCCTTTTTTATGGTGACAAAGGGCCTCATTATGAGTTTGGCAGGTGGCGGAGGCCGCCCGCCAAACTCATACTGCCGAGAGACAGCCTGTGCGGTCCAAACACCGCCGGCCCTATTTAGAGTTCACCGCAGGGCTTCAACATTGCAGCCGGCTCGTAATCCAGCCGGCAGCAATGTGGTGGTGCGGTGGGTGCAGTAGCACCTGTCACACATTCCACTGCCCTTAATTTAGGAAGTGGAATGCACGGCGGGGCTGTTCATGGGGCCCCCATTCGGCCAGCATTTACATGACGGTAGAACCGCCATGAAAAGGCTGGCGGTATGGGGACTCGTAATCCAGAGGCAGCGCTTACAACCGCTGGAACTGCTAGGCTGGCGGCAGCCTGGTGGTGTTGGCGGTCTGACTGTGGCAGCTCCGCCACAGTCGTAATTTGGCAGTCAGACCGCCATGACGGAAGCCGCCCGCCAAACTCATACTGCTGAGAGACAGCCTGTGCGGTCCAAACACCGCTGGCCCTATTTAGAGTTCACCGCAGGGCCTCAACATTGCAGCCGGCTCGTAATCCAGCCGGCAGCAATGTGGTGGTGCGGCGGGTGCAGTAGCACCTGTCACACATTCCACTGCCCTTAATTCGGGAAGTGGAATGCACGGCGGGGCTGTGCATGGGGCCCCCTGCACTGCCCATGTCAAGTGCATGGGCAGTGCAGGGGCCCCCAGGGGGCTCCCTGGCGCCCCCATTCGGCCAGCATTTACATGACGGTAGAACCGCCATGAAAAGGCTAGCGGTATGGGGACTCGTAATCCAGAGGCATCGCTTACAACCGCTGGAACTGCTAGGCTGGCGGCAACCTGGTGGTGTTGGCGGTCTGACTGTGGCAGCTCCGCCACGGTCATAATTTGGCAGTCAGACCGCCATGACTGCAGCATTCCGCCATTTGGCGGTCAGACCGCCATGACTGCAGCGTTCCGACCGCCACTATGAGTCTGGCGGTCTCATGACCGCCAGGCTCATAATGAGGGCCAAAGTCTGTGAAGTGGGCACCCCAAAAGACATTGTGCTTAAAGCCTCCAAGTGCTTTACTGTTGCACTAGTTGTAGATTTCAAAGCTGAACACATCATTTCAGATGTGGTGGCCCCTGAGTAGGCAAGAGTGTTCAAGATGGGCCAGTAGTATACACTGTTTTAAAATGACACCATAGTTTCTGTTGCTTCTACCCTTCTGTATCAAAAATGAAAACATTGTTCGACTAAAAAGCAAAATGGATGAATTTTGAACACGTTTTGTTACTCGTCCAAAACATTCCACTTAATTTAGAAGCCTCCCAGACAGAACAAAGACTTTATAGATGAATTCTCAAACTTCTCAAACCTCCTCACCACTTAATCCAATTCACTCATCCAAAGAGCCCTCTGGTAGGACTTCAAACCAGACAAGCACAGAAAAAGAAGACATCCTACTCAACCTCTTTGGCAGGCTCAATGTGGCTCAGCATGTTCACCCAACCAACCCACTCCAAAGGCAGCATCCTCAACATAATGTAATCAACATGACTAAACACATTGTGTACCTGCCATACCCCTCACCCTACTTCATGCGCAACCAGCACATCAAGGCAAACCCAACAGCGACATTCTAATGCTTCTTGGATATCTCCATTAGCAATTTAAAGCTCAAATTATTCTTGTGTACTAACGCCTCCCACCTCAAAACATTCAACATGAGTTTCTTCTCAACAGCTCCAGTTCACTCCTAGAAAGCCAAGAAAATGCACATCTCTCCTAACTACAAATAAAGATGATCCCTTTTTTCTGATTTACTTCTGGACCTATTTACCACCTTCAGCACTGTTAACCACACCACCCTAGTCCCTCCCTCACCCTGATGGAACTCCAATTGTTCAACTCACCTGCCTGCACCATCTTTTAGACCAGCTGCAGTGGCCAGAGAGGAAGTCTTACGATCAGCAAGCCCCACCTGCCTGGCTGACCAGCTCATCATCTCAGGTTGCTCGTGACACTCATGCAACCAGAACACCACAAAGCAAGCCTTATCTCTCTCCATGCATCCAGAATCTGTAAAGGCATCCACAGCCCTCCTTCCTTTCAAGAGATGTAGACAGTCCTCTTGACAGAACACTAGTTCTCAGCACTAGAAATACTTCTCTTCCTCTACTGCATCACAGCAATTCAACACTCCTCCTTGCTGGAAACACTCTTCGGATTGTATTTTTGTTGTGTCCCAGTACAGATCTACACTGCTTGTAGCTGGCTATGTGCTACATAAATACCCAATACGTATATGCAAGATGCTCTTTTACTTTTCAAAAATTCACTGAATAAATGTATAAAGAGAAATTTGTTACCATACAGTTCAGATTTTTTTGTCAAAACAAAATCATTTCTTTGTTTCTAAATGGCTTTTTGGAATTATGAATCACCAATTTACACTGTAATGCCAGAAAAAGTCATTTTGTTGATAGTGGAGTAGTATGGCATGTTTGCAGTGATTCGGTCAAAAGGTAAAGTTTGTGTTTGATAATGAACAGACTAATTACTAATCCATAATTATTAGCACCCCTGCGTTCTCCATCGCCCAATGCTGAGCTGTATGAGGCCATTTGCTGTGTTGGTCCTAGAACCATCTCCTGTTGGGTGACAGTTTTCTCAATGTACCCTTCTCCTGAGTCACCTTGGCACCAGGGCCTCTGGCTCTGAAGTGATACAGAGTCATTATTTAAAGGTCTGTGTGTCACTCAAAAGGCCTTGATAGTTCTATTCACATTGCCAAAACCGTCTGATAGGAAACATACAGATATACCCACAGAATATTGCCTCAAAGTCCACTAGCTCTTGGTCAGTGATGCCTATGTCAGGCTATTCCTGACCTTTAACTCTGTTATCAACCCTATAAAGATTACAAAGACATTAGCCTATTGGATCCTGTGAATTCAGACGTGATGTCAGTTTCTGTATTATCAGTTGTGTAATGAGCTCTGCCTGGTTTTCTCTTGACAGATGATGAAGTCACAGTAGGCAAATTTTACGCCACCTTCCTGATCCAGGAGCATTTCCGAAAATTCATGAAGCGACAGGAGGAATACTATGGCTACCGACCAAAAAAGAATGCAGTGCAAATTCAGGTGGGTAAAGGGTGTGCCAGGAACGTTACCCAGGCCACATGCATTACACCTGCAGTCTGGTTTTCAAACGTTTTAAGCACATGAACCCATTTACTTTTACTAAACCAAGATCGATGGTTTTGTGAGAACACTCCAAGATTATTAAATTGACCTTGATGTATAATTTTCTAATCTGACCCTGCTAAATGAGGCCAGGAGAAACTACTGCCAATGAGTTTGAGAAGCATGCAAGAGAAAAACTTAAAACATCTTCCCTGGTTGAATATGTCCCAAAAGATGCAAAAATCCCTCTGAATAAATTTGTAATTTTCTAAATGATTATCTGGGGCCGTATTACATTAAGTATCTCAGGGTTGCAACAGGCGTCTTTGCACACCCCCGGGCATTTTGATATTACAGAAGGAGCCGCAGACTCTTCTGAGACCCCTTCTGTAATACCGATTGTGCTGGTGCACATATAGTGCAAGCACTATCATCAGGGGGCATTCCCTTATTTGCATGGAGGAGTGGCACCATACAAATAAGGGAATCACTTTGCCACATGCCTTATTACTTACATGGGTGCAGAGGCAAACATGCCTTTAAAAGGCATACTGAAAATGCACCATAAAATGTTGGTGCACTTACAGTACGCCTTCTAAAGGGAGAGCTCTGGGTGGAAGAAAAGAGGTCCCATGGATCCCTCAGACATACCCTTGGAGGCAGGTGCAGTCACTCACTGTACCCCGTCTGCAAGTGGATCTCTAATCCCCCTTAAAGTGCAGGCAAGTTGCCGCCTGCAGTGAGAAACACTGAACAGCTTTTAAACAGCTGCTCCATATTTCTCTGAAATTAGCTGCCCCTTGGGCAGCATGAGTTCGGGGCTGCCCTGGGTTCAGCGCATTCATGCCCTGATTTATACTTTTTTTTTTTGCTGCATTTGCGTCATTTTTTTACGCAAACGCCGCGCAAACTTACAAAATACAATTATACTTTGTAAGTTTGCGCTGCTTTTGCATAAAATAAACAACGCAAATGCAGCACAAAAATAAGTATAAATCAGGGCCTCAGTGTAATATGGCAAACTATTCTTGTTTGGGCAGTATTCTGTGGTAGAGACCCTGGTCCCCCTAAAGATTTAGGGCCTGATTTAGAGTTTGCCGGAGGGCTCACTCCGTCACAAATGTGCTGGATATCCCATTTGCCACATTACAAGTTCCGTAGTCTGTAATGGAACTGTAGTATGGTGGACGGGATATCCGTCACCTTTGTGATGCAGTAACCCCCTCCGTCAAACTCCAAATCAAGCTCTTCATCTCTGCTCTAAACTATGTTTCATACTCCAAAATAATGTAAGCGTTTTTCTTGGTTAGGTGATTTATTTATATTATACAAAAAGTCTGCACCCACTAATTTAAACACAATTTAATAAAGACAGGGTATTGTTGCCTATAGATAAAAAACATCAGCTTGTGTTTTTTTTTTTTTTTTAAATAAAGGATTGTAAATCCAATAGAATAATAATTTCAGGAATAAAGAGTTTCTGATTTAGTACTGTGAAAAGTCTCGGAGACTGCAGGCTAGTGCACAGCTCTCAGAAGGTGGAAGCAATTGGTGTCTTTCGATGCAGAGTCCGTCATCAATAAACCGCTGTCTTTAAAGGTCTGATGAGAGCCAGTCAGTGTAAAACAGATCGTGGAATGTTGAGGGCAAAGCCTGTTAAATGTCAGGTAGGTCAATGCCTCTCTGCGGTCAGCATTAAGGAAATCTTAAAATCTGGAAATGTCAGGCAGACAAAGCCTTTTAAACGGCCAATAGAAGGAGGGTCGAGTGAGGCACGTGTCAGGAGAGCGGGGCAATCTGGCGGGGGTCCAAGGAAAGAACGTCGCAAAAGTTGTGGCAACTTATGTTCCACTGACTTCCCTCGTTTGTCGCGGTTCGTTCAGCGGTAAACTTACGATAAGGGGGAGGCTTTGTACCTTTCCTATAGCTACAAAATTTGCTTTATTTCAGAAATTAAATCTAGCAAGTGCACTCACGCCAAGAAATAGGTCCAAACTCTGTAACATCATTCATCTTGCCCACACACCCCCAGGCCAAGCTTTGCTGACGAGATCGGCGCACTTAACCCACAAGTGAACACTGAATACCTTTTTGTGGCCGATGAGAGACGATTCTATTGAAAACCCGCTATCATCGCGCTAAATCGGACACCTTTACTGTCCCAGATTCAGAGATCCCTTCATATAAAGCGGTTAGTGTGGGCAGTAGGGAGACGCATATCCTGTCTATTGTCATCTTTCTGCCTCACCCCTGGAGGGCGGGCGCTTCTCGTGACATCTTACCTGCTAGGAGAGCACACAGGGACCGTACCACCATTGTCGGGGAGATACAGTATCCGGAGCACAGTGCATTCAGGCTGCCCTGGCGCCTCAGGCCCCTCCAGGCTGGTCCAAGGCTAATTACGGTGTGTCCAGTGTATCAGATGAGCGTGAAGGGGAAAGGAAGTGGGCGGTGTTCTGGTGTCTCTGTGAAGGGTGCACACCCACAACCTGCATTGTCTCCTAATTCTTAAATAATGGGTAATGTTTGACTCAAATGGAAGGCACGCATTTTATTCACCTGAAAAGGATGAGTTGACTGTGCCAAGATTCAAACACGGGACATGTAGTTTACACACAGACGTCTATGGTTGGGTGTGCGCCATACTGAGCTACATAGGCAGCCTACATACTCTTGTCTCTTCTCTGGGCAGTGCGGTTAATGTACTTTTCTGCTGTTTTGATAGTGTCCTTGATATATGTATGGTACAAACACAACTTTCCCAGTTGCTCAGTTAAATGGTATTCGGCGTACAGCAAGTTAACCAATGGGTAAGTAGTCAGTGTAGGGGTGTATTCGTTTCTATTCGACTTATTTTGTGCAGTCTGGATTGATAAAATCAGGAGTGTAGGAAAAAGGTATAAGGGGTAAGAAACGGACCCCTACTAACAGGTACAAGTAATAGCATCACAATTGAGGTTCCCCTCTCCTGTGAACCAGGCTCATTCACTTTTGAACTTTCTACAGTTCTGAAGCCCACTGAGCTACTCTTCTTGAAGCAAAACCTTAAAGAAATGTCATTGTCCCCACTTGCAAAATTCAGAGGTACTACTAGTAGAAGTGACTGACAGCGACTTCATTCTTGTGCTTGTTACATCTAATTCCTAGTACACAGACCACTACATGGGCCGCAGACTTCATGTGATGTCTTACAGAGCCATCATACCCAAGTCAACAAATCTGGTACTCGCGCCCCACTCAGGCCATCATGTAGATGTCTATTGGGAAGTCTTTGCATAGTCAATGAGGATATTGAAAATGTACCTATCCCCAAGGTTGCACAAACACATGAATGAACATAGCACCCTTGCAACTACATAATGGGAGTTCAGAGCCAGTTCGAGAATTAAGATCTCTCTTCTTGACATGATGGATAGGCTGTTTCAGAACTCTGGTGGAGAAGGCGTGAGCATGGTAATCTTAATGGGCAATGAGGAAGCATTTTATGAGATTGTGATCAATTGCATTTATGTGGTAGGGGCATTGTGGCTCATATCTTTCTGAACTGATTTTAATATTTCCTTAGAGGGAGGATACAACGTGCCAAGTTGGATTTGTAATTCTCCCGTGCCACCTGTGGCATTCTTGATGAATCACCCCTTTCTCTCATGTTGTGCACTATGTATATCAGAAACTTGATGACCATCATCCAGTCATTGCTTCAGCTTCCATTTTTCCACTGATGACACTCATTATAAGCAATGTAGAGGAATTCCAAAGAACTGGATGTACTGCAAACCTGATAAAAATAAATCCACTGATAGTATACAAGAATTTGCTTACGTTTAGTGGGAGAAAACTGAGGTCTTTTTATATGATCCAGTGAGAAAGGCAAGACCCTGAAGTTACAGTTGGGACCATCACCTTTATGTTTTTCTATCAGAATGTTACTCCTCAATTATAAGTAAACACCTAGGGAGCTTGTTGGAAAGTCCCTATCCATTGAATCATAAGTAGATTTGGTGGTGAAAAGTTTTGATTTTCATTTTATCTAAATAATTATCTTTATTCAGACTCCAAAACCTGAGTTGTATTGTATCACATTCAAACTCCACACTTTTGACTTCACAGCTAAGCTTCTCCAAAAGGCCTTGGACTCCCAGCTTTCCAACTACTCAGTACCATGGTTAGCGGAGAAAACCTGTATAATTGCTTGGTGAGGATACAGGAAAAGGCTTCAGATACCTTGTTAGTGTTATAGCTCAGTAGATAAATCTCTATTGCTCAAGAGGGGTGAGTCATGTCACATTCTTTTAATGTGCATGGAATTTTTATTTTCACTCATTGCATTCATAATATCTTCATCCAGAAAACACCTCAACGTCTATTTCCATAGAGACTAGGAGAGGGTAAACTTCCAGTTAGCAATATCAACCAAAAGACTGATCCCACCCCATCTCAGAGGAACTCTCCAGCAATGAGAATTAAAGGAAAAGAAAAGCTGTATTTTATATTTAAAAAAATTAGGTAACGTTTAGGAAATGTGCCTTTTCTGCAGGGTCATTCCGGATTTGTTTTTGCCATTTGTTGGATCTTATTTTGTTGTTGGCCGTAGAACTCAGTGCACTTTACCATTGGAAACCAGTGATATGTTAACAGGTTCTCTGCAGAAGGCTGTCTGAATGTCCTCAGGCAGCTCTAGCTCAGCTTTCCCTTTTAACGGGGCTGGATAAAGGATCTCCATGGAAGTACATTTTCTAGGCAGCGGCAAGCACAACAGTAGGACCTTGGGCAGAGTCTTAAGCTTAGTCACAGCTGAGGGGAACAACCAGCAGTAAGATACACACATCCAGGAAGGCTCTAGAGCAGGTCCATTCAGGTCTTTTCATAGTAAGGTTCTTCAGTTGGCTGGAGATGGATTTTTTTATTTCCATTTCTTGGTATTTGTACCAGCTGTCCACTTCCATTAAAATTCAAAGCCGTCGACCAATCAAACTGTAGCTAGCAATCTCACACCTTAACAATACAGATGTATATTCCAGACTGTCTCCTTTGCCAGATAGACAAGTTGGAGGTGTATTTACCTGGCAGTGCATGCATGCCCTGGCTATGTACCACCAGGCAGGTAATAGTCTGGCTGGAAATGTTGTGTATCTCAGTCCGACGAGTTCTAGCAGGAATGAGAAGTGGATAATGGGCTATCCTTGTCATTTCTGTGTAATTTTTCATTTTATACACAAAACATACACACACCCACACACACACAAATCTCATACATACGTACACAACACACAGACACACATGGTGGGGGTATCTTTTAGGGGGGCTCCCATTTCTCCAATAGACAACAAGGATGTCAGTAGGGATGCATGAAATTTATCAGGGTGGCCCATAGGACTGTAAGAATTCAACACATGCATAAACTCGGGTATAAAATCAAAAAAATGTGGATATGGTCCTTACAATATGCAAAATACAACTTGAAGGCTGTCATCGTATGTCATTATTTAAATTATCTGTTCTTAATGGAACTAATCATTCTCGATCTTTAGAATGTCCTCCTGTGGCTATTGATCACCTTTCACAATCAATGGTACCATAATCAGTCTTTTATCAATGCAACAGTGCTAACCGATCCCTCTGTTCCAAGTACTCACTGATAAAATACATAAGCAGTTGGTTGTTACTACCTGGCAAGTGGTAAAGAAGTTTTAATTGGAAAATATTTGTGTCTGTTCTTTTGGTATTTAATATATATTTTTTTTTCTGTAGGGTAGGGTTGGAGTATTTATTGATAACATGATGGGTGGAAAATTTTTATCTGAAGCTGTTTCCCAACTTTAAGGTTGGGTGATGGCATTATTATCAATGAGTGTCTAACATTTAGTATCGCTGGTTTTAAGCACTGCAAATAACAGGTCTTACCATTACTCAGTTCAGTGGTGCTCATTTAAACATCCCCATGAGACTGAGGTGGTTGTGCTGGGATTCAAACACATCTCAAACAATGTTAGCAGTGACTAACATGGCCATCTTGCCTTCACATAACGTGTCAGCCATGCTGTAGGCTTCCGACAGGTAAAGCTGTATTAAATTTACTATTTTACTGCAGTCAAGAATTTTTAAGCAGTTTGTTTGGATGCTGAGAAATGACTGCTCAATATCAGAACATGGTCCTGATTAATTATCTTTGTGTAGGATTCAACATGTTCCCGTTTTGCTATCTAGTTGTGCAGCTCATAGTTGGCAGGCACATTTTGGAAGAGAGTGATCAAAGCACTATCTCCTTCTAACCTCACTTCTTATTCTAATAGGAAATCTTTCCTCTTCCTGCCAAGTAGTCCACCACTGGCAAGCATTGCATTTCAACATGGTGTAGTGATGTGCTTTAATAAAATGCTCGACCACCATGTTGCATCATTCAGTCCCTGACTCATGGGTCACTTTACTGGTAGGTCAAGGGTGCAGGCTGCACTCTCCTCTGATGCATAGGATAGATGGATGGCACAGACGAGTTAAGACCCACGTGTCTTAGCTGTGAGTAATGAGTGCAAGTGGTATACGAAATAGTGATCCATTTTGGAATGGTCAGAGGTTCATTCTGCTTTAACACTACGTTCCTGGTCCTTTATTTAAGAGTGCCAGATGCAGCAGTATCTTGTTAATGTTAGGGAGCACTCAGCTGTACCAAATAACCAAAGGTTTTGGTTTTTTGCATGGCAAGCACTGGCACAAGCAGTTTGGTTTTCTGCATGTACCCTTGTGCTGTAACAAAATGTAAGGGCAGGAAGCACATATTAGGGAACATCTCGGTGTGGGCCTTGCTCAACGTTGTTGTGAGATTCTTACACAGCAAGCCAGGTCAATGTTATTTTGGGATTCACCCTGATTTCTCTTTGCAAGCAGTCTTTCATGCAAGATGTCCTCCACTTTAGGAAGAGGGAATAATGATGAAAAATGTGGCCCATACTGACATAGCAGCAAGGCCATTCGATTACAATTGGCCTTAAAGGCGACTGCAGTGTCTCCTGCAGGACACACTTGATCCAACTCATGCAGCAGAGGTTACAAGGGATGTAGCACTTTAATTGTATCATAGTAATGTCGTCATGAAGACAATACACGTTCGAACTAATTTAATGCATGAATGAAAGGGAATTCAATTTCGATGACGAATATGAGGTGACGGCAGTGTCACTCCTTAAAGATGCGTCTTCCAGTAAATGAGCACAGTCCGTTTGAGACGACGAGATCATCTCATCTCGTGCCTGAACTATTTAATGGACTAGCACGAAGCCTTTTTTATTTTTGATGACCTATACAATTTCCCTGCAGTGTTATATGGTGAAGGCACATTTTTACTACAATATTGCATTGAACTGATTGAGTCAGGCAGTGCTTTTCCAGAGCCCCATGTCTTATTTGACACTTCCAGTCAGGCTTGATTTAAGTCAGAAGTACTATACACTGGAATTTGTAGTTGCACTTATTTCTATTCAACTTAACAGCTCAGACAGCCCCACTGCGTGCCACACGAAATCTGCAATCTTTACATGTCCTGATATCACACGATAAACACAGGGTGAGATAGAACCTCTGCATGGAGGCTTCCAGCATCTGTGTGGGAGGCTGTGCACCTTAAGTGTCCATTACGCAATTTGTATCCTCCCCAGGCCCAGAAGGCGGATTCAGAAGCCTGGCTTGTAATAGTTTAACGAGGTTAGACGAGATTATTTCGTATTTAACTGGCTCTAGGGCCCGTCCCATTTCCTTCACCCCTCTAGGGCTCTTTATGCAGTGGCAATCAGAAAGGTTGACAAATCTCTCTTAAATAACCCAGCAAGTGAGGGGCTGTTGGCAAATGTAAGGGCTGGCTAAAAATGTCAGACATGACTATAGGCTACTTGGCCGCTGCTACATGACAAGACAAGGAGCTACTTGGTGACTGCGATATTTTCAATTTGGTATTTCAAACTAAAGGCTGAAGTGGCATATCTGCTCACTTAGATTGACCACAATTTGCTAAAATACAAATCAGGCTTACATGACTTAAGATTTAGGGCCTGATTACAACCTTGGCGGATGGGATACTCTGTCACAAATGTGATGGACATCCCACCCAACATTTTACAGGTTCCATAGGATATAATGGAACTTGTAATATGGCGGATGGGATATCCGTCATGTTTGTGACGGAGTTTTCCATCCGCAAAGGTCGTAATCAGGCCCTTAATTTACATTGCAGGTACACATCATTACAATCATCCATTAAGACTATTGTACTGTTGCGGTTCCTCATGAACATTACAGAGGCTATTGCGTAAAGTTAATTTGCCGATTTGCAGCTGTGTGACTCTAAAACTCAATCCTGCATTGTGTCTATGCAAAGGTAAATTCTGCCTAGAGTAGGATTGAGCAGGCTGAAGAACAAAGAGCAATATTTTTGCAGTTAAGACTTCATTATTTAGAAATAAAATTAATGAAAGAAGTGGATTAGGAGATCTAACCATGCATCATGTGCACGCATGAATGTGTGTAGGAAGGGTGTGATGCGTTCCAATTCCTGATTGGGTAGTATTAGATAGCTTTGACAGGGGAATACTGGGCCTCTTGCACTCGTGAACCACTGTGCCACTGTACCTGTTCCACTAATGATAGTTATGCCCTGAAGCAGGAGTTTTTGCGGCACCCTGTGAACAGGTATTTTGCAATGCAAGTAATTAATGCATCAGTCATATTACAAAATGGAGGCAGGTTCACAAACCAGTCATGTGCATAAAACACAGACTGCTTTGTGACCGTACCTTCCTACATCGGCTTCTAAATATCAAAGAGTACACAAAGAGACAAACAATAATTTTTTTGAAGAGGAGAGGACACTTATCTAACCCCTAAGAAAGGGTGACAAAGCCCATAAAGCTCAGGAAGTCAGAAGAACACCAGGGCTGCAAGTACTATAAGGAGGGGGCATCCAGGCATGAAAGACATGCAAGGAAAAAAAACAAAAAAGGTAAGTGAACAGGCTGAGTGTACAATGTTGGAGAGCAAACCAACTCACAATGTTGCCAGGCTTTGAAAGGCAGGGGACAGTGGGCCAGATGTGCAAACATTAGGAATACTGATTGCGATACTTTACGAGTCGCAATTAGGTAATCAGTATTCTTATGTATGAAGCTCTTGGTGGGTCGCAAATCGGCCTACCTCATGAATATTAATGAGGTAGGCCACAGTTTGCGACCCATTAGGAATCAGAGCTATCACAGGGATGGTGGTCTGCTAAGGTCAGCAGACCACCATGTCTCTGTCTTTTTTCCCTTGGTTTTAAATGTTGCCCATTTTCCTTAAAGGAAAACGTGATCCGTTTAAAAATGAAACGATGCAGTTTCATTTTTAGGTCGAGCGCGCAAGCGATTTGACCTGTTGTAAATCTTATGGGCTTTTAACCATGCTCACCGCACGCTCATCACTATCACTCATTCATGGGCTTGCTTTTCAAAAATCCTTTGTTATAATTGGTAAATGTTTTACGTTTGTCCCTCTTTGGGGCGGTTTTGTTACTGCCTTGGACACCAATCCTGTTACATGGATAATTGCAAGTTTGCCGATATGTTAGACTGCGAGCAAACTTCTTTTTCCTTTTGTGTCTCTACTTCGCGCTCATGCTTATGGCGGCCATGGCACTTTGAATCTGCTCGCTTATGTTAACTGTTTTACTTTTCATTTTCAACTTATTTTGCAAGAAAAGTCTAGTTAGGAATTTACAACGCTGTTAGCTAACTGGAGCAAACGTCAGAACCATTGCATTGCAAATGCTTGTGTAAGAGAAGGTAATGGTCTGTGGGAGTACTCTGTGCGCTAAATTTCTTTTTTTCAACATTCTCAAAGGGGTAGGGCTCCCCAAGGGACTCTTTCCCTTTTGCGAGTGGGTTACTACTAGTTTTAAACTGATGGTAAAATATTACTGTATTGCGACCGGAATTCGGTCGCAAAACAGTAATAAAAACCATACCCATTTGGTATATGGAAGGGACACCCAACACGTGACCCTTCCAAATTCTGAATTGCAAGTGTAAAATGCTATTCAGTAACTAGTAACCACCCATTTGCAACTGGAAAAATGCTTTCAACGTCTGGCCCATTGTGTCTTCTTATGTTTTCGTGAATCCGATCTGGACACCACGCTGTCAGTGTACCCTCAGAGGCAGCCAGCAAGCACCCAAAGTGCTCAGTGCCCACGCTATGCACCACCAATCTCACACTCTTTCCGGTAATATGGTGATTCCTAGTGGACTCACCAGATTACCGTAAAGAGTGTGAGGTTGGTGCTTTATTTGGAACGTCTTGTAGTAGACTTGCACAAGTCTTGAATAATAGTACTGTTGGAGTAGTTGTTTATCCTCTATGTCCGATTTTACAAGTTGTTTAATATTTGGAGTGTTTTGCTCTAGTTTCCGATCTGCCCTTTTTTGGCACTAAGGTCTTTTTTGAACCATTTACTAATTACTGTGCGTTATATATATATTTTTTAATTGTTTTTGAATGGTACGGATTTATTAAGCAGTGAACTCATGTTTGCATAGAACTGTGTAGAATGACAGAATTTGAGCCGAAAAGGTTGGAGGGGTACTTTCCTTGAAGCGTGATAAAGTTGCCTGTGGGATGTTAACACGAGGAACCTAGTCTGGTGAGCTACTTTTGGAATTCAGTTTTCCATGCATTGATGATGATAGGGAGCACTGTGGTTACTGGGGAGTGGTATGGCCATTATTTATAAAATGTATAATTTATAAAAAGGTTAGAAATTGTGATGGTTAATGTCACATTTGTGAGGTACTTTTTATGGAATCCGTGTATTTGTGTGAATAATTCCTAAACCCGGAAGGTTTAAATCCCGGGCACTATGATTTTTCTTTCATTAACCAGCAAGTAATGCGTGATGTAGCCAGACCCACATGTAAATGAACAACAGTAGTTGCCACAATAAAATGCTGGGATAAGCCTCGACAACCTCATTGGGAACATCATTACTGTGAAAGAATGTGTAGAGATTGTTTCAAGTGGTGCGGCATACAGTACAAATGTTATATTTGGCTATTGGATTAAGCCGTTTCAATTATATTGCTCACATATTTGATTACTCTCCCATTCCCTCATGTCTGTTTTTCCTGGGAGGAAGACAGTGTCTCTTCTTTCAGTAGCTTCCCGCCTGGGCCCACGTGTACAAGAACCTATGGCTAAAACATGAAATATATCTTTCTATGAAATTACTTCATTAGTTGACAGAGCCCACAGTCATAGTATAAAATATGTAAACTTAATGCCAGTGTATTTAATGTTTAAAATTCTGCTTGTGAACATAGAAATCAAGTGAGACAGAGGCAAGGCAGAACGCCTTCCATAAAACCACAAAACGTCTCAGTGAACAAAGTGATCACAGTTGACATCTGATGTGACTTGAAGGTCGCAATTCTAAATCCTGACTAGGCTAACTCCACCTACCATCATTCCGAGATCCAAAAATGAAACACTGTTAAATTAGGTACTTCAAAAATGTTATTTAAAAAGCTTGTACATTCAAAAGTTTGGTAGACATTACAATACTTAAGCCAATTTTGAGTGTATGAGAAAACGCCTGCCATTTTGGATAATGGCTTCACATTGCTCTTGTGTGTGATGCAATATAGCACAGTAACATACATGTGGATGTGTACTTATTATATCAGATGCAACCTAAAGGGTTGGACATAACATGAAGAAACACTGCCCAGAGCAAAATATGAATGACGCTAAAACAACTTATACTCATTTGCAAGGGTGGTTATATACCTCAAGGAAATTCAGAAATGTTTTACACCTGGATAGGTTTGATGTACTCCAAATGTATCCACATCAAAGAGGAGGGACAGGGAGGTTGATGGTCCAGTGTACAGTCTCCCTAGCGTATTACAATCAAAGCAATCAGTACACTGTTCCAGAAAAGGGTTAAGGGGAACCTACATGTTTAGGAGCAAGAGCCCTCACACATCCTGTCGGATGTCATGCTTCATCATCGGGGTTGCTCCTCGTCAGACCGGCACTGCAATGTCTGACGGGCTCCCCGTGAGGGGGCTCTTTGCCGGAGATCTTTTAGTGACTGCCGTGGTAGAGTGTACTAGTGGGTGGTGCCTACGAGCAGGCAATAATTGAACAGGAGAGGAAAGGCTCAAATTGGTTCTAAACCTCGGCGAACATCACCATTAAATTTTTTCAGGAAGCGAAAGGATTAGACCAAGATTAAAAACAACATGAAAGTGATGATTGAGAGATCATGCTCAATCACTTTCCTAATAGGTAAGGAAATGGAAAATATCACATCTCCTCTAAACACAGGTCAACATGTTTTGCGTCCAGCTGTCCAACCAGATCCTATGACGCATCATCAGGACCAAAAAAACAAAAAGAAAAAGGTAACTTCTCCTGAAGCACAATAGGTAACCAAAGACACTGATAGGTCTCTCTAGAAAAAATGTTGAAGCACAGTCACTTACATTCAAGCATACTGTCCGTCCGGTAAATTAAACAAGCAGGTCGCCCATCCCCAACTCTGGGATAAGGCTTCTTGGGAAGGGAGGACAGCTGGGGTAGGTTCAAGACATGTGGACCTTTGCTCACCTTCAGCAGCAGTCCTAGGCGTGTGCCTTCCCAAGGAGCCTTATCACAGAGTTGGGAATGGGCGACCTGTTTGTTTAGTTGACCGGACGGAGAGTATGCTTGAATGTAAGTGACTGTGCTTCAACATTTTTTCTAGAGAGACCTAGCAGTGTCTTTGGTTACCTATTGTGCTTCAGGAGAAGTTACCTTTTTCTTTTTGTTTTTTTGGTCCTGATGAAGCGTCATAGGATCCGGTTGGACCGCTGGACGCAAAACATGTTGACCTGTGTTTAGAGGAGTGGTGATATTTTCCATTTCCTTACCTATTAGGAAAGTGATTGAGCATGATCTCTCAATTATCACTTTCATGTTGTTTTTAATCTTGGTCTAATCCTTTCGCTTCCTGAAAAAATTAAATGGTGATGTTCGCCGAGGTTTAGAACCAATTTTAGCCTTTCCTCTCCTGTTCAATTAGTGTCTGCTCGTAGGCACCACCCATTAGTACACTCAACCACAGGAGTCACTAAAAGATCTCCGGCAAAGAGCCCCCTCACGGGGAGCCCGTCAGACATTGCAGTGCCAGTCTGACGAGGAGCACCCCCGATGATGAAGCATGACATCCGACAGGATGTGTGAGGGCTCTTGCTCCTAAACATGTAGGTTCCCCTTAACCCTTTTCTGGAACAGTGTACTCATTGCTTTGATAGTAGTACTCCAAATGTAGACAGGAAGTTCATTTGATAGTTTAGATACCACTTGGACAAACGGAAGAAAGCACATTAAAGTCTTTAAATGTAAAAAAACACATCCAATAGTTTGAGCCGGAGTATATAGTGAAAATAAGAAACAGTGAAGATAGAAGTAGTGAGTGAATCCATTTAAAGAAGTGAAACCTAAATTGTATAAGTACAGGTAGCCAACGAAGTTCAGCAAGGTACAGAGAAATATGTGCATGTTATGAAAGCAAGAATAAAAGACAAACAAAGGAGGCCTGAATAATCTGAAGTGCGACTCTAATTTACTTGGTTAGAGCAAAACAAAGATAACAATAATTGAGATACAACAGAAAAAAGTTGATGTCTCAAAGAAAAGAAGGGTAGAAATGATCACATTTTACAATTGTTGTATATATGAGAATGGCCGGTTTTGGAAAAAGAAGTATTTAGAAAAAAAAGTTGAGCAAAAACCAAAACAAAATTTGAGATTGCGAGGTGATGCAGAAAATATATTTGACAGTGCTACAAAGTACAAAAAAGTTATGAAGCAGGATGAAATGTATTTTTTGGGATTGTTTCAGAAAATGGGTGGACATCTTGCCTCAACAGTAGAGAGCTGAGCTTGAACCTATGGAGAACAAGAAAAAAAAACACTGTAACCACAGAAGAATGACCGACCCCTCTTCCCACATATAAAACAAAGTCAAGGCTCCAAAGCTTCAACATCCTATACATCCAATCTCTGATATCTTTCGACGGTCAAATGGCAGTTCAAGATCAGAGCTAATTACAGAGTGGTGATAAAGGACCTTCTACTTACCTCCACTGCTCATGCAGTGACGGCCTGATGACCCTCAGAAAGAGAGACAATCTCTTTATTATATAAGTGGCTTTACAGGAAGTGCTCTTCCTGCAGATGGTTTGTGACAGTTGGTATACTGGCTAGATGGTACACTTTAGCTGTGTTTCTTTTCACATCTTTGGTCTCTATGATCATTTTCAGGCTGGCCTGCGCAGCATCGAAGAGGAGGCTGGTCATGAGATCCACCGAGCAATTTCTGGAGATCTGACCGCAGAGGAGGAGATGGAGAGAGCCATGGAGGAGGCAGCCTTGGAGGATGGGATATACAGGGTAAGTTCAGAACTACTGATGCTTGAGGATTGGGAGACTGAATACAAAGACATTGTGTATACCTGTCCCTCAGTTTTATCTCGGACCATCGTTGCCTGGTTGCTTTTCCGGACTGGTATGTAAGGCTATTGTAAAACTAGGGTATCACTTTTGAAAAGATCTATAAATTCCTGCTAACCGTAAAGATCAAGTGTTGAAGGGTGTTTTTGAAACAGTTTTTCAATCGATATATTTTACCCAGCAGTTCTTTGAAAACCTATATGCATATGCAACATTGAGCTACCAGCACAGCTCTGTGACCCATTTGAGATGCATGCATAATGTTATTACCACACATCTGGTACTGTGTTTTTCTACTTCCAGACTTTTAAGTTTATTAAGCGTCTATCTTCAGGGTCTAAGGAAGGCCTGTAGCAGTCTATCTTCCATTTGTAGCAGTCTATCTTCCATTTGGGCACGGTTTAGACATACTAAGGGCTCAGTTTAGGTGTGTAAACACCATATACTAGAAATAAAAGTTTCTGACTTATTCTGAGCTGGTGTCCCTGGAAAAGAGAATAACATGCATACTCAAAATTAATGGGTCCTTTTTTAGGGTCAAGCCTGAGAATACATGCGCTTGGGCTTGCGTCTCGCATGCGATACTGTTGTTTTCAGTAAAGGGCTTGGAGCCTGCCTGCCGCTCACCATTTGTTGGTTTGCGTGGGGATCGAGCACTAATTGATTTCAACTTAATTAGTGTCTGTCCTCTGCTCCCAACTTGATTGAAGTACTATTTTGTTCTAACTTCCAGTGCCCCGCAGACCGAAGGCTTGGGACTGGCAATATCTTGCCCAGCAGGACAAACAAAAATTGCAAAGTTTTATTTTTTAAAGCTAACTTTCTTTCATTTTGTCTTTTCTCAGTTTCCACTCATGTTTTTGTTGGTTTTGCTCATGGGCGCTGTTGTCAAAATATGACAATTAACTTGTAATTAGTCAATGAGTCACTTTCAAGCCAGCTGAGACATCCTTTCAGTCAGTTAGCATTTCAGTGAGCCCCTGTGTCTGGGTGTCTTTCAGTTTGTGACTATTTCTCGGACGCTTTACAGTTAAGTTGCAGGCTTCGGAAGTAGGACACCTAGATTTTATATCCTGGCTTCTCCACTCGACGATACTGTGTGATCTTGGACAAATTACTTAATCCCTCAAGATATTGGACATATCACTTAATCTCTCAAGGGCCTTATATGCCAAACATTGAGAGCCTCTGTGGATGAGACGTTAGGGCGTAGCTTGGTCAGTAAGGTGGTGGGTTGGG
Source organism: Pleurodeles waltl (assembly GCF_031143425.1). NCBI lineage: Eukaryota > Metazoa > Chordata > Amphibia > Caudata > Salamandridae > Pleurodeles > Pleurodeles waltl. The sequence goes on along the minus strand of NC_090445.1, from coordinate 608,332,644 downwards.
GGGATTGAGGAGTACTAAGAAAAAATTCAATATTTTGTAAAACAACCAATATTTTTGCAGACTTTCAAAACAGAAAGGGGGAGAGAGTGTCTGCATTTTTCTCTGTGTGTATGTAAAACGTCCTGGTGAAGTCTGGCTGACATCTCACCATACCCGACTGAAAGCACCGGTACCTAATTATTTACTAGAAAATGCATTTACTAGGGGTTTCAACACCCCAAACCGCTCCCCTGAAGCTACGCCCCTGCCTGTGGGTGATGTAGTTTGCGGTATGTGCATTAGAAGAGCATTCAGTCATTCTTTTTGTCAGCGCATCACTCAGTGCCTGCCTGCTGCATGTTCCATTGGACGTTATGAAGTGCATGATCCACCTATATCTGTGTCTGTCACCTTATCTATCAAACAATGAATCAATCCGAGTGATACTGCTACTGCTGACGTTCAGGGATGACACAAGTGACATTTCAAGGAGTAAACTATATAGTTCAGAGTGGGACAGAAAAATGTAGGGTATGGGGCGCTTGTGCTTATGTCCTGAAAGTTCCCTACTCAATGTGAAGTCTGCGCTCTCTGGGTGGTACAGCTAATCCAAGCTAGGTGCAGCTTGGCTGACGTTGGCAGGAGCAGGGTATGTAACATGGGAACATCACAAAACAAAATAAAATGAAATGAAATGATGGACGGAGTGCTGAACATTGCAAACACTCACCCCCAGTCACAGATCTGGGTTTAATCCATTGTTTTTTTGCTCATCATGCCACCCCAGGTTGGACCCAGCCATATGCAAATCAGTCTTGACCCTGTTCCCCATAGGAACAGTCCAGCCCGAACTGCTAGGCCAGGTCTACCCTGGACAGGAAACAAGCATCCTGGGACCTGTTTCAGGGTATCACCCTTCATCAGCCAGGCTAGCTTGAATCCAGTGGTGCAGCGAGCAAGGGAACCACGTTTGGGCATACCTCTGCCACTTAGGGCGCACAAAGCAACATCACAAAACAAAATAAAATGATAGACGGAGTGTTGAAACTTTTCAAACGCTCACCCCCAGTCACAGATCTGGGTTTAATCTATTGTTTTTTGGCTCGCCACGTCACCCCAGTTTGGACCAAGCCATATGCAAATCAGACTTGACCCCATTTCCCATACGAACAGTCCAGCCCGAACTGCTAGGCCAGGTCCTCCCTGGACAGGAAACAAGTATCCTGGGACCGGTTCGAGGGTATCACCCTTCATCAGCAAGGCTAGCTTGAATCAATGCAAACACTCACCCCCGTCACAGATCTGGGTTTAATCCATCGTTCTTTTGCTCACCATGCCACCCCAGGTTGGACCCAGACATATGCAAATCAGTCTTGACCCTGTTCCCCGTAGGAACAGTCCAGCCCGAACTGCTAGGCCAGGTCCTCCCTGGACAGGAAACAAGCATCCAGGGACCGGTTTCAGGGTATCACCCTTCATCAGCCAGGCTAGCTTGAATCCAGTGGTGCAGCGAGCAAGGGAACCACGTTTGGGCATACCTCTGCCACTTAGGGCGCACAAAGCAACATCACAAAACAAAATGTAATGATGGACAGAGTGTTGAAACTTTTCAAACACTCACCCCCCAGTCACAGATCTGGGTTTAATCCATTGTTATTTTGCTCCCCACTTCTCCCCATTTTGGACCCAGCCATATGCAAATCAGTCTTGACCCTGTTCCCCATAGGAACAGTCCAGCCTGAACTGCTAGGCCAGGTCCTCCCTGGACAGGAACCAAGCATCCTGGGACCGGTTTCAGGGTATCACTCTTTATCAGCCAGGCTAGCTTGAATCTAGTGGCGCAGCGAGCAAGGGACCCACGTCTCACCTCACAGAATGGCAGCAGCTGGGCCTCACCTGACAGCTCAGCAGCTGGTCTTCTCTGGCACCTCAGCAGTTCCCACATTAGCTGGCCAGAGTTTTTATTCCATATTCACGCAGCGACTTGCACTTAGACTGCGCAGGTGATGAGGTGGTCATTGTCTGGCGTAAATGGTCAGAAAAAGCAATCTCTTCAGCTATATGACCTGTCTTTTATTAGGCAGCTATTACCCAGTTCCACTACAAGGCAGGAGGAAACACTAGGTGACCTTTTACTGGCTACCTTAACCTGTCCCCTTCTCCCCCACTGTTTTCTGTTTGTATTCAGCGATTATTCTAAATGCCATACCTATTACAAAAATAATCTTGTTTAAACTAAATTTCTATACTTTGGCTGCACCGAAAGTCTCTCAGAATAAATCAGCCCACTTTAACACTGAAAACTGTAGGCAACCAGAGAGTAGTTAAACTTGCACTGGTTTCTGCCCTCCAAAGTGATATCATTAATCCCCGATTCAGTTATGAATCCCAGGAACGTCAAGCGTAATTTTCATACAAAAATAAATAAATAATGACTACTTGAATGCAGGTGAGCCACATGTATGATCCACAAATGAAAGTAGATTTACTACTGCATAACAAGTCTTTTGTACGCACAGCTGTGACATGTTTCGCTAGAAAGTCAGCAGTCTTGTAAGGGAATTCACTTATTGCAAATGCAGCCACTATAATGTTACCATTTCATGCAGAGCCACGCAAAATTTCCAGACAATTTCTTTCTGATGCTCCGTCATTGCATTCCCAACCACTGTTCACTGAAGGTTGTAATCTGTTGCCTTTTCGCTTCTGGTCAACAGAGCTTTTATTCATTGTGTTCATTTTTTGGCTGCAGATAGAGGAAGAAGGGAAAGAAAAGCGCTTTAGTTATATGCAGGGCCAGTGGAATTATGTGGCAGGATAAAGCCAAATTATGAGGCAGGGTTGACCAATTTATTTGGCAAGAAAAGTCCAGTTAAAAACTTACAGCGCTGATAGCTCTAACTCGAGCAAATGCGAGACCCATTGCATTGCAAATGCTTGCTGTATTTTGTTTACCGTTCCACTTCCATCAACCACCTGCTCTGACTTAAAGACTCACTTCATGTACAATGCTTTTGTTGCCATTCCAGCTCAGGGAACAATTCTTTATGTTGCGGGTTATGAAAACATCAGTTGTACTGGCCTTTAAAACAACTGCGGACCCTTCATGAGATTCATGTAGTTGTTGCAACCACAGTAAGAGCTCAAAAAACAGATGTGTGGCCCTCTCTGTTTTATGCCAGGTTTTCAGACTATTTATGTAAATTGTGTTACATGCAATTAATCTAAATGGGATGCACTTGTAGTTAGTTGGAGTCCTGAAAAGCTTTAGTGGATCAGGCTTTGATGGACCTGCATTGACCTCCAATGAAAAACGTTTCTGTGCATCACTTGCTTGGACAGTACATGTATTAAATAACAATGGTATTTCAAATTTATAGTATGTAGTTTTTAGCTATGTGTTTAATATATATTTCAATTGGGACCTGTAGGGGACTCCAGACACTTTCAAAACATGGTCATTTCATATAGCATCCATGATTAACAAAGGTACCTTCTGAGTTGCTGGTTCACGTCTGCATTTGGCATTCTCTCTTTCAGTAATTTTCATGGTTTTTTTTATAACTCTATTTTTTTGAGTTTATAATAGAACAACTTAAAAACAAAGACAAAAACAAGCAGTGCAATTCAATGCTCTCCTGAGCGTAGGATGATGACACGTACATACAGAAACATGGAACATATCCAATCAGATCAACAATAGCTATCAATAGCTACACCCACCTCCTCTTCCAAGGAGCTCACATTTCACCAAGTCATTCATATACCATATTTATCAGCGTTACCATATTACCACAGTTCGTTGTCACTTGTATGTATAGCATAACATTACACAGTCAACTATCATCATCAGTGCTCCAATCAGAGCTGGACTCCTGTACCCCCATGAAACATTCTAATAATGTACCTCAAGCCGTTACATCAGTCAGAGCCCCTTCCTCCTTACTTGTCAGCTTCATCTTTTGCTCTTCGGCAACTCCCCATTCCAAAACATCACAGGTCCAGCTAGAGAAGGATGGGCTTTGTGTGCTCATCCAGCCTATAGCCACCCTGTGCTTAGCCAGCACCAGCGCAAGCTGAGCAAATATGTGTGGGATGCGCCTGCCCCATGGTCTCCGTAATACATCCAGGAGGCAAGTCAAAGGCGTCGCTTCGAGCCCCAGACAGGTGACCCCATCCATCTTCAAACCACCACCCATCAAAATTGCTGCACCTCCCTGCAGGACTAGGCTAAGTGGAGAAAGGAAGCACCTGCCTCCCCACATCAAGGACACCTAGCCTCCCTTGTCGGTTCCACCTTGAGTCGAGCAGGCATAATATATACTCGATAAACAAAATTAAAGTGCAACAGCTTAAATCTGCGGTTACAAGAGACCGTGCATACCAGGGACAGTTCCATATTCCAGTCCGCATCTTCTAGTGGGTCTTCCAGTTCTTGATCCCAAGACCTACGAGCTGCACACTCCACCTCCGAACGATCCCTACACAGTGCTCTATAAAACAGGGTAACCAAATGGGAATCCTCACCCCAATTTATTAACCTGTTCAACACCCTTGATGCTGGGGAGGCTACCGGGAATCCAGACCAGACCTCTCGAGCCACACTCTTGATCTTGGCATACTGCAAGAACTGTCCAGCGTTTAATCCGAACGTATCTCATGCCTCCTGGAAGGTGATAAACTCCCCATTAGGGTATAAGTCCCCTGCCACCAAGCAGCCACCCATTCTCCAAGCTTCCATTGACATTAAAGTATCCATATCCCAAAAAGGGGCTAGACTCCAAATCTTTAGTTCCCTATCAAAGGGGGCACGTCAAAGTATTTTCTTGACTGCCTGCTCCCAGACCCCTGCTGTAGTCTTAACCAAATAGGGGACAGGAGTCTCTGACCTACCGCCCATCATTAATGCGTGCACCAATGCCTCACCTCCTAACATGCCAGCAAATCGTTGCTTCTCCCAATTGTCCCTCTGCGTCATCCACTTAGCAGCATGTTGTAAATGAGCTGCATAATAATAGAGTCTAATATTAGGTAGTGCCAAGCCACCATCCTCCATGTCCCTTTGTGATGTGGACAACGCCACCCTGCTACGACAGCTAGCCCAAACTAAGGAAATTATTATGCTGTCTAGGCAATTGAAAAGCCGAGCTGCCAATGGAAACAAAGAATTCTGGACAAGATAAAGACACCACAGCAAGAACACTATGTTGGCCACAGCTGCCCTCCCCATCACAGATAGCGGTAGCTTATTCCAGAATGATACAAAGCCCTCCAGAACCTTCACCACCCGTTCCACATTATGGGTCACATGTGCCGTCATCACAAGTGTGACCCATATGCCGAAATATCAAAAACTTTCGAATTCCCACCTGAGACCCACGCCCGGCAAGTCTTCTGGCAGGGCATCGTATAGTGATCCTAAAGGAAACAGAAGCGATTTTTTCCTATTCACCCGTAGACCAGATACAGCCCCAAATTCTTCCTACAATTATAACAGAGGGACTGACACGCGTGTATCTCTAAGGTACATCAACTCATCCTCAGCATAAAGGGAAACAATATGAGTAACCTATGCCACCTGAACATCCCAGGGCTCCAATTCCTCATGTAGCCAGACCGCTAGCGGCTCCAACACTAAAGCAAAGAGGAGCGTTGACAATGGGCATTCCTGTCTGGTCCCCCTACCAATCATCCAGGAGTCCGATAGCTCTCTGCTCACCTGAACACGCGCAGTTGGAGCAGTGTACAAAAGACGAACTTCAAGCACAAAAATTAGGGCCAAATCCCATTCCCTGCAGGACTGCCATTAGGTAGTCCCACTCCATGGTATCAAAAGTCTTCTCTAGATCCAGTGATACTAAAACCAATTTGTCTACCACCCCGAAGTTTCATGTAGGACGTGTGCCAAACGGCATAAGTTGTAAGTCGTACTACGACCAGGTATAAATCCACATTGATCCTCGTGCACCAAACCCTGGATCACTCCACGCAGTCGAGTAGCCAAGATTTTACACAAAATCTTGACATCCATATTGAGCATAGTCAGCTGGCAGTATGAGGAGGGGCCATCAGAATCCCCCCTAGCTTAAGCATTAGACAGATGACGCCCTGACGCATGGTCTCAGGGAGAATACCCTGGTCCCGGGCTTCCTCAGACACCGCCAGCAACCTCTCTCTCAGTAGGAGAGAAAACTTTTGGTACAACTCGATCGGGAAACCATCCACACCAGGCGACTTAGATTTCGACAATGCCTCCAGCGCTGCACCCACTTCCTCAACTGTTATCTCAGCCTCTAGACTTTCCATACAGTCCGGCACCCGCTGCGATAGTCTCATCCGCTTCAGAAGTTCTCCTAAGCTGCCATCCTGGACGGGAGTACCAGCCCTAGACACAACCTGCAAATGCTCCACTAATACTCATATATCTCTGCGATTTGTGACCTGTACCCCCTCCACGTTCTTAATACGCATTATGGGAGGAGATTCAGCCTCTCGCTTGGGGATCCATGCCTGCAATTTACCAGGATTATCTCCCTCCCTATGGAGTCGCTGTCTATACGTTTTTAAGGGTGACCTTATCCAGTGTGTCCCAGCAACTACTGACCTTCTTAAACAGCCAGAGCTGCTCTTGCTCAACCTCTTGAGCTATAGTGTCTGGTGTTGTAATACCTCCATTGCACTCTCCCAGTCTGTAAGTTCCTGTTCCATTTGTTTGCGCACCCCACATGGAGTGCCGATACATACTCCCCGTAACACCGCCTTCATGGTTTCCCATTCCATGCCCCTTGAGTTAGTAGTACCCCAATTCAAATCCAAATAGTCCTTAAGGGCCACCGGAATTTTATCACGTCAGATGGCATCCATCAAAAATGACGCAGGCATATGCCAACTGCGGGACACTTGAGCATCGGTCCGCATAACACGTGCATCAGCACTGGTGCATGATCAGACAAAAACCTCCCCAAATGCTTGACATCCATTACCTGTGAACAAGTCAGTCCACCCAAAAGAAAACAGTCCAACCGACTATGGCCCTCATTCTGACCCTGGCGGATACAATCCGCCAGGGCCAACGGGCGCGGGAGCACCGCCGACAGGCCGGCGGTGCCCCTAAGGGCATTCTGACCGCGGCGCTAACGCCGCGGTCAGACAGGGAAAACTGGCGGTCTCCCGCCAGTTTCCCGCTGCCCTGGGGAATCCTCCATGGCGGCGCAGCATGCTGCGCCGCCATGGGGATTCCGACCCCCTTCCCGCCGGCCTGGCTCTGGCGGTTCTTACCGCCAGAACCTGGCCGGCGGGAACGGGCGTCTTGGGGCCCCTGGGGGCCCCTGCAGTGCCCATGCCCACGGCATGGGCACTGCAGGGGCCCCCTAACAGGGCCCAACTAGGCTTTTCAGTGTCTGCGATGCAGACACTGAAAAGCGCGACGGGTGCTGCTGCACCCGTCGCACGCCTTCCACTCCGCCGGCTCGATTCCGAGCCGGCTTCCTTGTGGAAGGCGCTTTCCCGCTGGGCCGGCGGGCGATCTGAATCAGATCGCCCGCCGGCCCAGCGGGAAAGTCAGAATACCCCTCGCGGTCTATTGACCGCGGGGCGGTATTCAGGCGGCTTCCGACGGGCGGGCGGCAACCGCCGCCCGCCTAGGTCGGAATGACCACCTATATGTATTGTGCGTCTTAGCATGATAGGTGTATTCACTAGTCCCCGGATGTAGTTCTCTCCATCCATCCCAGAGCCCTAGATTATGCATAACCTCCGTGAGGGATCTCGTCATCAATGGTTTGGTGCCCAATTTAGATGGAGAGCGGTCCATTTTGCCATCCAATATACAGTTGTAGTCTCCAGCCCATATTAGAGGGGAAACTATCCCCTCCCCAGCATTTCAGGTATATTGTCATAAAAGGAGGGATCGTCTATGTTAGGTGCATATGTGTTGATAATGGTAAGGGGCAGTCCATCCAAAGTGCCCTGTAAATGTATATATCTCCCTTCCACATCGGCTTCACTATAGATATGTGTAAATGGGACCCAGGGCGTTATCCATATCAATACTCCCTTTGCATAGGAGGAAAAGGATGAGGCGAACACCTGACCCCGCCACTTTTTAGCCAACTTATGTGACTCCTCCTCTGTCATATGTGTTTCTTGGAGACACGCTATGTGAACCTTATGTCCCCTTAGGAAGGAGTGCACTCTATAACGTGCAGTGTAGGTCTTCAGCCTCCTAGCATCCCATGTCAGTATATTAATCTGTGGACCCATAGTAAGAATGTATATCCACCCCTCCAACTAGGGCCCTTCTCCCACCCCACGCCCAAAAGGAGAAGGCTCGACAAATCCCAACCACCCATCCCACATTCAACAATGCTCTGTGAGCTAGTGCAAACTGTGAACCCCCAGCCCCGCATACCCACCCCGGATGAACAGTAAAACATACATACATGCCTGTTAAGTCCGAGAGCAGGGACCCTCGACGTCCCCCACCAGAGAGCTCTGCAGAGCGATGTGCCACCCCATGCCACTCCTCAGGAACCCAGACTCTGCCATAAATTGCCTCCACTCCTGTGTCCGCACCTCATCATCGCTGTGCAGGTCCGATCATCCGCATGTTGGGGAATATTTCTGAGCCTTATGTGTTGTACAGCAATCCAAAGAGAGCCTAATGTGCCCCCCACCTCCTACTCCGCGAAATGGTGTCACGGGCGAGAAGAGACCAAACGCCCACCCCGGCTCTAGTCGTCTGCCCCGCTCACCTCACCTCAAGGGGGGAATGGCCCCACAGTCCCCCCACAACCCCTCCGAGAATACCAGCTGCCCGCTCCAGGGACCGGCCAACAACAGCGCCCACCAAGGAAGGCCATACCAGGCCCAGAGCACCAGTGCAGGCCACGCCCATCTGGCCAAGGCCCGGCTCCGTTCTTCAGCCGAGCAGAGGTCTCAACAGAGCCAAAAGCGGTCGGTAACCTGCTACCGTTGTTGGGGCTCTGCTGCACGTACTTTGGGGGGTGCACAACTGTCCAGCACTCCAAGATCCCTGAAGGGTGATATAGGGACGGCGGAGTGCACTAGAGACGCGTCCCACCGGCCAACTTGGTTTGCCACTCCCACCAGTAACTTTCATCTTTGAGAAAAAGTCCTATTTTCCTAATGGGAAAGATATTTCACAACATGTTCTGTTTCTGTACATTTCCAGAGGACTGGAGGCCTTTTCGGTCAAGTCGACAGTTTCCCCATGGAGCACAGCAGCCCCATTCAATCTCATCGGGCCAGCCAGAGACCACTTCGCTTCTCAGAGGCTGGAAGCGAGGATCTTGACTCACCAGTCTTCCTGCCAGAGGTGGACTTCTTCCCCATGGAGCGAAACACCAATGCAAATAACTGCAACTTCAACAATGGCAACATCAATGGCATCTCAAGGTAGGATACAACTGTCAGACTTGTAATGCATGCATAAGTGGCTTTCTGTCTGTCAAGCTGAGAGATGTTCTGATTGCACATAGTTGTGTGTCGACTCTGTTTTATCTCGGTCTTCTGGTGAGTAAATAAGCCTACACACATCATTTTCAAAGATTATGATGTGACTCGACTATTTTAAGTGCTGCAATTCCATTAGTAGGTATTGTTTCTACACAAGTAAATATTGTTCACTGTTTCAAACTCCAAACTTGGTATTGCTGTATATGTTGAAAAAAATACCTGACTAATTCACGAATTGTGTGAATTGCTACCATTGCATACACACATTCAATTAAAAAAATGTATGTGTTCGTATTAAGGCATTGCAAGTGATGTGCTGTTAGTACTTAACTATACTTGTACGCATTTGCATGAATCTAGAGTAAAGTCTGGCTAATAAAGTCTCTGTATTTTAATTGGTGAAACTTATCTACTTATTCATCCGGCATCACCTTTTGGCTGGTTGACTTTAAGTTAAATATAGTACAATAACATTTTCATGTACAAATTGTTTACCTTGATGAAAAGCAAAAGCTAAAGGAAAATTACGTTTACAATACAAAACCTCAATGGTCAAGTTAAACTTCAGTTCCTCAAGCACAGTGCAGAATTGATGTGATAATATGATATGGTATGCCTGTTTATGTAGCACACGCGCATCGAGGTTTCTTGGTGCTACAATAGCCTGAACCAAGCCAATGCTTAAACCGAGTTATTTAGGGAAATAGAAACGTTTTTAGTGGTTTTCTGAACTACATAAGAGGATGTGGAGCAAAGAGCAAGGGGTAATGGATTTCAACAGTTTCCAGCAGTTACCAAACGTGACTGCTCTTGTTCTGGGTAATTTTAAAGAAATAGGTCAGTTGACCGTAGAAAGCGCAGGACTTTGTACCATTCGAATTCGGCAGCCATACATTCAGGACATTTTTCATAGACTGCCTGGTATACATATATTGAATGCACTGGAAGCCAGTGGGGGACCTTGAGAAGAGGGAAGATGTGTTGGAATTTGGGAAACCTGTAAATCTAGTGGAGAGATGCATTTTGGATCAATTGTAATAGTGGCAGGGAGTTTTGAAGAGCAGATGACATAATGGCATTTCCATAGTGCATTCAGGAGTAAATGAGAGTATCAGTCTCCATGTATAACCTCAAACAACATATAATGCACGCGGCATCACAAATGACATTGATTACATCAAATATGCAAATTATATATAATAGTGTGCTCTTGGGTACAGATGACAAAAGACAGTTTTGCTTAAAAAAAAAATTGCTCAGCACTGCATGTATCACACCAAATTAATACACTTAGAAGCACCCCTTGGAACCATTACAGAGCCCAAGTTAGGAGACAAAAATATAGTGTGTTATTGGCATTTATATGCCTGTCGGAAGGATACCATGCTGCTCCGGGGGCTCCTCACAAGATTAGCAACAATTGTCATGCAAATTGAATTAGTCTTTGTCCTGCCGTTTATCACACAGTTGTCGCTCAGCTTGAAAGTAATTTGCCCTGCAGTTTGCCATGCTATTTGTTTTATAAAGTTGTCACAAATGTATGCAATCTGATCTAACATAATTCCTTAAGATGTCAGCAATGTGTTTATTTGGAGGCGCTAGTAAATAACTAGCACATCAATACGTAATGAAGACACTGATGCAAGGGATCTGTACAACACTCAATTACATTAAGGGTGCGTGGAGTTTGTCAACTTAATAAAGTGTAAAGCTGGTCAAGCATTAAAACAAATAGGGAGTGAAAAGGTGATCTACCTGACAGTGGGACAATATTTCCGATACCACTTATTGCTACAAGAGCACCATCCCGTCCCCGCCCCGCAGCTGCTTTCCTTCTTCTCCCAGACTCCAGAGCCCATCAAGGTCCATTCCTTGCTTCTAGAAGTCACAGAAAGGAATTTCCGACGTTGGGGAATATTAGTGTGCCTGGCTAGTGAGTAGCACTTATTGTATTTGCCAGCTACCACTCATGGATACAGGCATTCCTGAGTGACAGCAGGCCATATCCATGAAGCCTGAAGCTCCTTCCATCTTGGATGTAAGAGGCAAATTAAGTGCACTTTGTTACAGTTCTGATTAGGGCAGTCGAAAGTCTGTGATATAGAGTAAAATAATGCAGCAGGTTTAAAGGTTCCTGGGGAGGACCACACAAAAACACATAAACCTATTTATTGTAAACAAGATGACGAAATGGTGAAGGGTGGCCAGGTTTATATGTAAATTAACTGCTCTTCATCTCAAACTATTGGTGAAAGAAGCATCAGTGACAGATACTGTAACCTGCTTGAAGGCGTACCTATTAACGTCCATTTTCTTAAAGTGTTCTTTTATTAGGAGAGACGAAATTGCTCCTGCAGAACAGGGAAGATTTGTGATTTCTGGTATTACAAATTATAATGTACATGTATTTCTAAATCACATTTTATGAGCATACAGCTCCAAGACGTTATGCAGTGCGTGGCTTGAGGTCCTAACATCTTCATTTTAATGTGCTATTGGACAGTTTTGGATGCATTATATAAATTATCATTGTAAGACGAATATTTCTCTAGACATTGAACACTCAACCATTATTTACCTTTTAGCTCATTATACCTGTATCTGAATAAGTGGTTTCAAATATGTAAAAAGTGAAATAGGAAGCACCTAAAATTACTAAAATCAGTGTGTCTGCAGTTGTACATTTATCAGCCCTGCTATGTCCTTGTGCCAAGATTATGCCGTGGTATATTGCCTCGTGGCCATTTGGAAATTCTTTTTTCTGCCACACTCAGTTTGAAGGGACCTAACCGGGTTCTCTAGTATGCTCTGGACTCTGCTGCCCCTCACACTGTCTTTAAGTAATTGACTAGAATTGTATCCTTCTAGACTGTGATACTTTATGTCCATGTTGTAGTCTTGCATGACAATCTCTGACCCGTTTTCCAATCCTTATCACTTCTCTTGCCTCGCAGACTGACTCATGCCCATGTTGGCATCGGACTGACCTCTGGTGTAACTCTTTTTCAGGTTGGAAGTGGCAGCTGAGTGGAAGCAGAAGAACCCGTTGACGACTGTCCTTGGTGGGAGTTCACCTGGTGAGAGCAGACTTGTTGTGGTCCTAGGCCCGCCTTTACAAGGCAAGCCTGATCTTGCATAGTGCTTTCCTTCTTTGTAAATGGTGTCTCCCATTGCTGAAGAAACCTGCAACTCTGAGGTGACGTCAGGCCCATGGAAAAAGAAGCTTACTGAGGATCCCACTGAGTACCAATCAGGGGACAAGATACTTTACAAGTGGTCCCATATAATTGTTGACACCGTCAACCAGCACAGGCTCTTTTTTCAGCAGCACTTTGCAAGGATGTGGAAGTTTACATGCATCATGGGATAGCTGAAACTGCAGGTTCCAGGTTGTGAAATGCTGCAGGCTGAACACCAAGGACGGACTGTAGGAGTTAAAAAAGCAACGCTTTTATGAATGGAAGACTTAAGTAGAGAATTTCATAAACATAGCCTATGCAAATCGCATGGGTGTCACTGACATGCTGTACAGATAAACAGAGGGGGCATTGTATACCACGTGCAGAGTTTCAATCACCCCTGCATGGCGCTTATCTGTGGAGAAAGGCCTTGCACACAGTTTTCCAGAGAAGTCAGTGGAGTAGGAGGCAAGTTTACTTGGTTGGAGGGTAGGACCTCAGTACAGATTTCTAGTATCCTGGGCTGGCCTGTGTGGACAAACTCAGAGGGAAGGGTCAGTGACTTTTAAACTAAAAACCATGCAAGGCGACACAGTAAAAGAAACAGAGAACTTCCTGTGTGTCCACCATACTTGCACATAGACATAGACATGGACACTTGGACAGATGCACAAGGCATGTGGACATATATTAATGTTCACAAAGTTGGGCATGTGATGACCGCCCACATAGTATCAAGATGGCATTTTTCTACATAAACTCATAAGATTTTTTAGGCATCAAAGCAGAGATGGGTAGGGACAGCTGAAGGTGAAAAATAATGTGCATGTGTACTTAAATGGGATTTTACAAAAACACACAAACACACTCTCTGACCTCAGTGTCATTCTCATTCACGGCATTCACTGCACTCTAATGTCGGGACATAATGTCTTCTAGAGCCTGGTACATCTTGTATTCTAATGCTTTGCACACAGTGTAGACAAAAACCGGGAATGTACTGAATTGTTATGACTAGCACAAACTGCATGGGTCCATACACTACCAACTGCAGCAGTGGTCGCAATGAAGAGGACGCCTGCTCACTGGGAATGATAATACCACAAACTGATTATCATTCACAGTCATCAGTAATTACGACGAGTTCATACCTGGCTGCTATAGTCAACATGGTATTAGTAATAAAAAGAAAATAGTTTCACATGTGGCAATAACGAGTCACACCTTGTCTGCTGTCTCAACAAGAAGGCTAAATACCGATTGGGTGTTGAGGTCCCATTGTTGGAATTAAATAAGAAGAGAGAGCCTTTGTAGCCCCTTCAAACCAAGAATATATATATATATATATATATATATATATATATATATATATATATATATATATAATTACATTTACACTCAAGAAGCCAACACCAGTTTTTGAGCATAATGAGTGTATCCAACATGTTCTTTTAGTGGTACAAATGGTAATTTTATTATAGGAAATTAACTTGCACAGTGTTGGTCATCAAATGTAAACAAAACTGATACTCCATACATAACACACATATACAAGACATAAACCTGATAGAGAATCACAAGAATATGCCAGGAATATGTACAGATCTATTACACATGCTGCTTTGGTACTTATAGATTGGAAAGAACCAAACAATAAAAAAAATAAAAAATTCAGATTTCCAGTAATACTAAGAAGGAATAGTTGGAGAAATCTTGAGGAAAAATTGTTTGTACTCAAATCAAATTCCATATAAAACTGAGTTACCTCCTCCATAGTACGTATTTTCTCACTGAAAATTTACAGCAAGATTACCCCTTAGAGCCCACTTGCTTAGAGCTCTGTATCACACTTTTTGGAATCTGCTTCAGGATCATAAACAGGCCCCATTTCTAGCATTGTGGATCACCATCCTAATTTACAATGTATTTCATTTTTTAGTTTGATATAGCACTCTACCACTAAGCAGCATTGGGGCACTTTAAACGGGAGTGGAAAGAGAAAAGGAAATTCCATAGGTAGCCAAAAGAAGAAAACAAATCCCTCTAATCCAGAGGTCTCCAAACGTTTTAATGCCGCGCCCCCCCCCAGTTGAAAAATAAAAGTCATTGGGCCCCCCTCAGAATTTTTCACAATTATTTTATAAACATGGCAATGTTTAAATATGTCTAAATCTATTTAAACATTGCAGTTAAGTACTGTTACCTTTTTAAAACTGCAATAACATGCTTCTGCTTAAAACAAAGGCCTGTTATCTGTATAATATTTATTTTGGCCAGAGTCTGGGGCCCCCCCTGGGATCACTTGAGGCCCCCCTAGGGGGGCCCGCCCCCCAGTTTGAAGACCTCTGCTCTAATCAGAGGTCCTTCAAATAGAGACTTCAATCAATCAAATTTACATAACTAAGTCAAAATGGTATCCAGGATGTCAAATATGACTTCTATCCTTCACCTGACGAGAACTGAATTTGCAGGATGGTTGATTGAGTTTCAAGCCTAATATAAAGAAATCGAAAAGGAACTTCGGGGGGAACAATCACATGAGAAAAAAATAGGGAAAAAGTAGCAGTGTACTTATTTGACATGCAGACATGATGCAATTCAGACTAAATCATCTTGTGCTTCAGACTTGGATTTAAGAAGTCTGTGGTCTACAACATAGTAAGGAGAGGAATTACACAAACCAATTAAACTTGAGCAGAATGCATTTTAATGAATTGTAAAGGGGGCAATGATGTTTTTTCTCACATTACCTGAGTAGTTATGCAATACTCAGAAGAGACCATGACGAGGAGAACATGGGAGTAGTTCTGTGTCAGTGAGGATTCTCTTATGCTTAAGATAAATATTGCCAGTAGAGCTTAGGTCATAATATATGCATGAGAGGATTTTTTCATTTCAGAATATGAATTATGCCTTTAAAAAAGGCAAGGCTGAGATAGGTAGTAGGGAATTAAGGGTACTCTAATTAGAATGTGATGATGAGATGCAATGGAGGCTGACTGAGACTCTCTACCTTCAGTGCAGAGCACCTCATTACTTGACCTTAGTGATATGCGTTCACTAGTTATCTCAATTTCGGCAGTGTAATGGGCTGCCCGCTATCACAAACAATTTAAGTAGGTGCAGACAGGTGGCCAGCGTGCCCTCAGACCTTCAAAGTTAAATCAGCAGACATCATAGATGAGCAGGAGCCACTGCTACTGTGTAAGATGCACCTAATTATATTGTTCTACAAAAAAGAAAAAAGACTGTCCCAGCACTAGAACTAAACCACCAGATGAAGAGAGAAAAGTAAATAACATAATGTCACTACATAGCTCATAACAATCAATACAAAAAATCAAAGCAAAATAGAAAGGTTATGGTTTAAAAATAGAATTCACTGTGTCATCATGTTATCACTGATCAACTAAGTCTGCATTTTAGCACCTGGAGCTCACTTCTGTGTAAATTAGATATTTAGGTGCTTGATAAAGGGCATCAAGACCTTGGACACAGAGGGTCTGAGTGCGCTACAGAGACAGGATGTAGAAAAAGAGTGACAAGAGCAAAGAACATGCGATTAAAACTGGAATTTTTTTTGTTCTTCAAAAAGATGGTATTATCTTTGCAGTACAGGATTTGGGAAGATCAAATGCAGTTGGTGATTACGGATTATGAAAAGTCTTTAAGGAAATTATGTTTCTGGTCCCTTTCAAAAGCAGGAATCGATGTGACCTGTCTCGTATATGTTGATGCCCTATTACAGAATACATATCTGGTAACAATACTCACAGCAGGGCCCAGTGGCCTCAGTTCTACCCTGAATTGCACTCCAGCACAATAGTCTTGGTTTGACGGTGGGCTGGTAGGAATCCCAAAGAGGTCTTTGGTGGTACGGTTTGATGCCCAAGCCAGTGAAGCAGAAGAGGAGTTAAATGAAGTTCTGCCTAGTAGTTTCTGGTGGTGATGAGGAAACTAGGGTGTCACCCCAGCTGTGCAGAAAGTGATGGAAGAAAGGGCAAGCTGTAGCACACAGTAACAAGAAAAGGCTGTTCCAAGGGTATTTGAAAAAGATGGTATTCCAGGTATAACAATGAATTCAGTATAGACATCTGAAAGTTAGAAACATTCCAAAAAGTGCCCAACAGTTTGTCAGACTCTGGAGTTTGGTTGTTCTTCTCAGGATGGATGGGATGTCCTCCTGTGAGAAAATAAGTAGGGACATAAGAGGTTCACTCTGGATTCCTCCTGGTGAATCATAAAGAGGACAAAAAGATCTTACAGTCGCTGGATGATGAACAGCTGGATACATACAAGAATAACTGAGGAGCAAGCAGGGCACCACAAGATAAACTGGGAAGCTGGCTGCGCTGGTCTTTACCAGGTCAAGTGGGTGCAGTGGCAGTCATTCCACCACACTCCCATGGAGATTCTTTGCTCACTAAGCATACTTCCAGCTTCTCAACAGGCTACTGATCTAAGTTTCCAGGCAAAAAGAGGAGCGGCACAGGAGCAGAGATCACTAGACTGATAACTCCTGGTGCGAAAATGAAGTCTCTCTACATAGTTTTCTCTTTCCAAGGTGACTGCCAGTGCTACCTGCCAATAGCTGAGGCAAACATTCTTTTCAGGCCATTAATATCTGAGTCCACCTGGTGGAGCTCACACTACAGAACAGCATGTTCTGGATTGTTTTCTTTTATATTGGGGGACCGTCTCTCTCCTTTTTCAGTGAGTTCTTCCTTGTGAGTTTCACACTGAATAAGAGCCTCATGCAGATCCAGTTAGTTTTTCACTGGCTGACTGAGGAGCTACCTTGTGTCTTATGTGCTTTGTTGATAGTGACCGATGATGCACTGTAGCACGGACATTACTGTCTGCATGCTTGTTCTAATGCCCATTGTAAGAAATTGGGTTATTGGTTGAGAAGGGTGGAAACTCCACTCCAGCAACACCCACAGTCCTGGTCAGAGTGAACCAAAACTTCACTAAATTAACCCATTTAACCCTCTAGTAGCTTGCCACAAAAATGTTAAATCTTAAGCTAGAGTTAATATGTGATGTATTTATGCAGCACTCAAACAGTAATAAAGAAAAATCCCCAAACGAATTAGAAAAATAGAGTATTATTTTTTTATTTTTTTTTAAAGTGCGGCAACATGAAAAAAATACTATTGGCAGAACCAGTGATATTATTTCAGGTAAACATAGCTGCAAGGTCGTTGTTGTATCCCAAGAGGTGGTCATTGCTGGAGCTTCAAAATGGTTGACTGACATGGAAGGTCCCTTTCGGCATGAAGTGAAGGTCCTTTTGGAGCTTCGCCTTGGCGGTGAGCATGGGCGGTCGATTGTTGGCACAAAAAAGTTATTTCGTGGTTCTGAGTAGCCCAAACCTCAGGACTTTCACCTCTTCTTGAGGAGGAGTTCATACTACTACCAGCCAAGGGACCAAGACAGCAGAAGAGCTCAGGCAGGTCTAGTTGGAGCTGGTCAGCTCAGCAGTTGCTGAAATGTCTCTGGATGCTGCTTGTGTCCCTGTAGCTCACACCAGAGGTCAGCTAACTGACCTTTTGGGTCACACTGGGTAGCCTGGGATCAAGACAAACCAGTCCAGTCTTCCCTCTTTAGACAGCGAGACCGTCGTTCCAGCAGAAGTTCAGTCCCCCTGGCAGCAAGGCAGCCTTTCCTTTGAATCTTCCACAGGTACATGAGTGTTCTGATGAGTGGGTCAGAGGTCCCATTTTTATAACTGGTGCCAGCATTTGTGAGGGGGAAATTCCCTGACCCACACCTAAAACCGATTCTAGTCTGTTCTTCCACTTCCCCTAGATTTGACTCCAAACTGTCTTGGGTAACAAAAGTGAGGGCAATGCCAGGTGTCACATCCCTTTTTATGCGTGGTGTAGGCAGAGCCCTTTGAAATGTAATCGGGGCAGGGGACAGCTTCTCCCCAGCCATTCTGTCAGGAAGACAAACTCCCCTAACACCTATGCCTTATTGGTTCCCATGTCTGACAGAAATACACAAACCCCAATAGTAGAGCCCTTCACAGTCATGTGATCTAGGACACTGGCAGAAAGGCAGGGTGGCATTTTTATTATTGTAACTTAAAATGTCATGTCACCATTAAAGGGGATTTTAAATTACAATTCATTTGAGCGTAAACATCACTTCTCTATCTGCCCCAATCTGAATTTAGCACCTATTAAATGTAATACTATAACCCAGTATTAGTGTATGGGGAAAACTGGCATTACAACAGTGAAAACGACTTTAGGAGTTTTTCACTGTCTCGATATGTACAATGAAAAATAGAGTACACTGTTCCGAACAAAACAATCACGCCAGGAGACCTGTGATCTCAGGAGCTAGATCCCTCAAGCATCACATTGGATGGCTAGCATCACCATGGGAATTGCTCCTCATTAGGCTGGCACTGCAATGCCTAGTGGGCACTCCAGTGCGTGGGTGCTCTCAGCCAAAATAACGTGATGCTCAAAGTCACCACCAAAAGAGTGCAACAATAAGTTAAAATTGGTTACTCATCCATAAACCACCATCATTTAATCAGACTAAGATAACATGGATGAAGACCAAGATTAAAAAATAAAGAGTCGAAAGAAAAATGAGTATAATGCTCAAAATCTTTCTAGGGTGAATGATCTAATCAAGGATCCTTGAAATTAAAAGGACCCCAATTACATTGGTCGTAATTGAGGTCCTTTAATTTCAAGGATCCTTGGTCCTAATTGAGGTCCTTTTAATTTCAAGGATCCTTGATTAGATCATTCACCCTAGAAAGATTTTGAGCATTATACTCATTTTTCTTTCGACTCTTTATTTTTTAATCTTGGTCTTCATCCATGTTATCCTAGTCTGATTAAATGATGGTGGTTTATGGATGAGTAACCAATTTTAACTTATTGTTGCACTCTTTTGGTGGTGACTTTGAGCATCACGTTATTTTGGCTGAGAGCACCCACGCACTGGAGTGCCCACTAGGCATTGCAGTGCCAGCCTAGTGAGGAGCAATTCCCAATGATGATGCTAGCCATCCAATGTGATGCTTGAGGGTTCTAGCTCCTGAGATCACAGGTCTCCTGGCGTGATTGTTTTGTTCGGAACAGTGTACTCTATTTTTCATTACTACTGTTGGGAGGTTGTACACTGGACCTGAATACTCCTGGTCCCTCTTCTTTTTGTTTGTCGATATGTACAATGCCATGCACCTGGCCCTATGAGCCTTTAGGGCCTACCTTAGGGGCCTCTTATAAGAATTAAAAAGGAAGGTTAAGGCCTGGCAAAAGGATTATTTTGCCAGGTTGAAGTGGCTGCTTAAAACTGCACTACAGGATGCAGTCGCAGGCCTGAAACATGTTTTGAAAGGCTGTTTTAGTGGATGACGCAATGAGTGCTGCATCCCCCTAGTAGCATTGAAATTACAGGCCCTGGGTACATTAAGTACCAATGTTATGGACCTACAAGTAAATTAAATGTAGCAATCAGGTGTAGACCAGTTCTACCATATTTTAGGGAGAGAGCACATACACGTTACCACTGATTAGCAGGAAAAAGACAACAAAACATGTTCAGCAAAGGAAGGCAAAAATCTGGGGTGACCCATGAAGAAAGGGTAAGGCCTAACACTCCTCCCTTATCTGTCTTTCACATAAAAAGAAACAATTCTGAAATAAAGAAGCATCATGCTTTTGTCTGGACCGACTCTTAGCTGCCTTGTAACAGAAGGCATTCTCTGAGTCTTGATGGGAACTTGATGAGTTGTGAAAAGAAATGCAGGGGTCAGCGGGAGTTCCTCAGAAGGTTCCCATTGGCCCCACAGTGACCACTTGAGAGGGGTACATACTCTAAACTCAAATCAATGTGTATACTGCTTTGCGTAGCATGGCCACTTCTCTTAGAACCAAAAACACTAACCCAACTGAGATATCCCATGGCCTCTACCCACCCTTAACTCACTTGAGAATAAAAGACATCCTAAGCATTTCCTTATTACCTAACGTTTTTCTTCTTTCCTTTCCTTTCTCTTCCTTTTCTGTCTTCTTCTGCCCAGGTCACCAGCACTCACTCCACAAGCAAATGACTGAAAAAGTCCATCGCAATTCAGCCACTGTCAACACAGCACTCCAGACACCCAGGCCTCACGACCTTGCAGAACAGGTAAGCCGGAATGGTTGGAGCTCCATGGTAGGGACTGAATTTCCTCTGTCAACATGGTGCTTTGCATGACTTGCTTCCCTGTGATAGTGAACTTTGGAGGAACATGGTGAAAGGCAGTCTGCTCTTTTGGTATATGTATGGTAGTATAGGTAAGAGTATATGATGCTCTGCTTTTCGTTTTGTGTATTGAAGAAAATTATGAAAAGAATCATCCTGAAATGATCTCTGCATTTGCAGAATATCTATAGTATCCTGAGCAGAGCAGATTAGCGATTTGGGGGCATGTCTTTTATATGTATGGTAATGCATCCAGCAACAAGAGAGTTCTGCAATTCCTGTTTACATGTGACAGCATGTCTAGAATTGCAGGCTGGGAGGGGCTTAGCATTTTGTGTAATTGCATACTAGATGCCCTGGCAGACTGGAAGAAGGCTTTGCTCTTCTTTTATCATAGCATGATAGCTAGATGAGGTTGGCAGGTTGGGTTCCTTCTCTTGGTATAGGAGCATACTTAGGAAGGACATTCTTAGAGGGTTTTGCCCTAGTGTATCTGCCTAGTGGTATGTCCAGTAGCAAAGGGGTGGGTGAAACCATGCATCCTGTGGCAGCTTGAATAGGGGACCAGGACAGTTGTTCCTCATATTTCCAGTACCCGTATGGTATTATGTATAAGAGAACTAGGCTCGAAGTTTCCCAGACCCAGATTCCAACTATCCTTTCGAAAGCATGGCTGGGAGAAACAGGATGGCTAGTCCTCAGATTCTTACTACCCCTCTGGTACATGCCTGGGAGAAACCAACTGGTTGTTCTTCAGATTCCCACTATCCCTTTGGAAGCACGTCTGGGAGGAATAGACTGTCTGTTACCCAGATTCCAAGTGAGAAACAGACTGATTATTTCCCAACCAGCTTTCAAGTATTCTTTTGATCAAATGCCTAGGAGGGCCAGGAAGGATGTTCTTTGGATTCCCAGTGTCTCTATGGTGATATGAGTAGGAGCAACAGGCTTGTTGGAGACCACAGAAGCAATATGTCTGTGCGGTAGCATTACTGGATAGACCACACTGTAGGAACTATGAACTTATTTGTTTTGTATAATATCATACCTAACCACAAGTTGGTTGTGGATGTTTATTTAGATTCCTGGTTGTGTGTCCAAAAGTTCACCTTCCTGAACCTATTAACTTACTATTCAGGTGCTTTATCTCAGCCCTGCTCCAAATCCTTTCTAACATTTATTGTCTGCTTACACTTTTACAAGTCCCACTTTCCAAAGCCTTTTGTAAAACAATTTTAGAACATTAACTTTACAGTAAAACACTGTAAAGTATCCTTTCATGCAATGAACCAACCAACTGTCATGGCTGACTCTGCCCTTTCTGGACAAACACCCATGGAGCCAAGAGCCACTATTTTTCTACAAATGATGCAGCATTTAGCATATTTAAGAAAACATTTTTTAGCATGATTTTGCTCACTTGCTTTAAAATACCTTTAGAGCATAGATGATGTAGGCACCAGGGCTCCAAATTGTTGACGCCTAAAAAATTTACCTCAACAGAATGCCCACAGTTTGATGAATTGGAGATGGGTCAAGCCTCGGTTTTATGAGGCAATATGCCCCTGAGGTAAGGCACCTCACAAACCATCAAAATATCAGGAATACAATCAATTGAGTGAAAGGGCCCACTCAGAACACGAGTTCTAGATCAGCTGAATAACTGTAAGGGTTTAATACAAAATTCAAAAGATGCAGTACAGAATAACTGACATGAAGGCTCTCAGCAAATAGAGCATTACAAAGAAGGGCAAAATAAAAAATATTCCAAGTCCCCGGTGGGGGACAGCATCCCTAGCAGCACAGGAAAGTTCCCTACGATAGTCGTCTGGCTCACCCCCAAAGGGGAGGGTTTTGTTTTGCATTATGTTTGCATATTAAATCACTAAAACTACAGAATAATTGTGGTATATTCAAATGTGTTATATTCATATCAAATCAGAGCGTAGTTTCATTAAGTGTGATATTGTCTTAGCACCTACGAACTATCCAACTGCATGAATATTGATTCTGCCCAATCTATGCAAATGCTATCTGGAGATGATTGAACAAAATAGATATATGAAAAACAGCAAGGAATTATGAATAGAGCACACTGAGCCTGAGGAAGGACTTTAGAATAAATTACAGTTGTGTGTCCAACCTGGGGAGATTCATCAAGAAGATCAGGAAAAACAATGACAGTTGAAATATATAAACTTGACTCTTCTTGACTGTGTGCTGCTGAAATAACGAACAGTGAAATATCAGGGGCAGATATCAATTTCGAAAAACCAAGGCTCATAGGCTCAAATTGAGGCCTAGTTAACAAGGGTCAGAGAAACACAATTTTAAACGACATAGGAATGTTTGTAAAGATAGTACTATATCAGTGTGTACCTGTATAATCGAATGTAAAATCACAATCTGCACGTTAATAATGCACAAAAACATGAATCTACAACTTCGGAACACACAGTTTTAACGTGCTAACAAAAAATGTTAACTGTATTTAGCCAAATCAATGAAAGGGATTTTGTCAACCTCGGAAGCATGAAAAGCTGAGTTGGCCTCATCAGAATTTAAATCATGCAGATATCTCCGCTAGATGCATTAACAGTGATTGACTTCAATAGCTCAAAAGACAAGTTGAAAGGAGATGCATCTCTTATACTGTCCTGTTCTGGAGCACTGCTGCCTGTCAGAGGAGTCTCTTGTAGAAAGAAGACAGGAACTGAACACACAAACATGATGAAATTAGAAGGGCGGACAAGACACAAGAGGGGAAGTAAACCATGAGGCAAGGAAGGAAAGGGATGCAAAAAAGGGAACAGAGGGAAAGGGGAAGAAAATGTAGCAGCAAGGGTATAAACAGGAGGTAGGCTAGAAAAGGCGGTCAAGAATGAAGAGAGTATGCATGTAGAAGGAAGAAAGGAAGATGAATGACAAAATACAGAAAAGAGTTACAAAATCACAAATAACTAACTTGCCTACTTTGGACACTAGTATTTGGCTCCTGACTAAAATGCATCGATTGAATCATACTTGTTCGTGCTAGTTAGAGAGTTTTCTTTAGCTAATTTTTAGGTTTGACCTTAACCAAGACCTTTTGATTTTCCAAAGGTTATAAGTATATATACTTATCTGTAGGGGCTTTCAGTCAACCCTTCATATCTACCACATGGCATTGTGTCATGGGGTGAGCCTGCTTCAGTCACTGGCTAATTTCACTGTGAGTGATAGCATTCTGCCCTTTCTACAAGTGCACACCCAATGGAACGTGTGATTTTAGAGATCAAAAGTGTTGCTTTTAGCCACTGATTTTATTTATGTTGATGCAAGTCCACCAACTTCCCTATCTTTAAAGTTTTGCAAAAACCATAACAAAACCAAAGCATTGACAAAGGCAGAAGGCTGTCAGCCAGTGCAAAATAGTATTATACCGCCCATGGAAGCCCAATGGCATTAGCGCTCTGTTTTGGTGGTTTGCACCAATATTAAACTCTGACCATAGTCTTATGCCTAGGGCAGACCTCGTGATTCAGCTATTTCCCCAGTAGGCTGGTATCTAGGAGGCAGCTTTCATAGTCGAACGGGCTACCAGGACGGAAACAAGGCCCCATGCAATGTGGGCCTGATGTAAACATTTTTGTCATGGCCTGTTTTGGTTTCCAGTTCAGTCCTGTTTAGGCTCTTGCCTCCATTGTATTCACAGTCTACTCCTCCCTCACTACTAGCCATGTACATTGAAAGGACCTGGATTCATCCCCCAGTGAGTGGGATTTAGTGTCTGACTTAAGTGCTCAGCTGTGGAACTCTAGGTGGAAGACTTCTAAGCCTGTCGCACAACAGGGAATTATAATAACATTCCACAGATCCTTCTTATTCTTGCTTCTTCGAGTTCACAATCGCGTGTTTGCCCACTGACACATATCCACTTGACTCTTAACACTACTAGTCTTTCCACTTCCATTTGACATATTATTTTCTGTTCCTTCTCTTGTGCTCTTGTATCTGCCACTCTCATGCATATTCCAAGTATGCACTCTAAGACAGTACCCTGTATGTCTATCAGCGTACATCTAAGGCTAGAACTCAACTTTCATTATATTCTCTTTTAGCCTTCCAGAGAAGGCAGTACCCACTGGCTGCCCCTGGAGAATGGAACTGAAGACTACGATTGGGACTTTGAGTTGCTGGGAAGCCAGGTTTCCAGTCATAACAAAGAGGGAGCTGAATCCTCTTCTAACACCCCTGCCACTGACCATCTCGTCACACAGGTAAGGCCAGGTCCTGTGCTGCCAAGAGCACTGCTTTCATGCTGGGAACAGGTAGGGGTTGTAGTCTGGAATAACAAGTGGCCACAATATTGTGACCAAAACATTGACAAATAGAATATCAAGGAGGTGAGTGCATATAAGTATAGACTTACTATTCCTAACTCTACATCTTGATAGGTTGAAGAAATATGTATATCATTAAGATAAATGTATATGGAATTAGGTACTGACTATCTCTACATACCTATCTGTTGAAATTTTGGTCCTCAATATTTTGATCATGATATTGTGGCAGCCTGATATTCTATACTCAGTATGTTGGATCTCCACCCAAGTAGGCCAATGTCATTAAAGCAAGAGGCAGAGGGGTCCAAACAACACCCACTGTACACCAAACCACCTAACAAAAAAGAATATTTTAGTGAGACTGCATGGGCGATATATACTAAGACCTATTACTATTGCCAAGTCCATGATTAACAAACTTGCATGTTTTGAAACTACAGAATGTCAATATACAAAGTATACATTCGGAGCTGGAAATTACTTTCTGACTTAAAAATGCCCTTTGTGACTGATTCCAATTCAGAAGGGAGTGTGAAAAGAGTGTCCACCATCTATTGAATCACAAAAGAATGCATCAGTGGTTTGCTACTTTAGTTGCAGTTGCAAACCATGGGTCTGATACTGGTTCCCTAAAGGCAATGGCATCTCATTCACAAAGTGAAAACTGTTGCAGTGGGGCAGCATCCACTTTGTCAATGTGTGTGTTTGGCATGATGCAGATCAGAAAGTGCACCAGGGAGCCAGTGCATGCCCCCACCAATGGCACTCACTGAATGGCATTGAAAGCAGCCCCTGAGCTTTTAATAAAGTATCAACATTCATTGAATGCCAGCGCGGTGATGAAGGTCTGCTGTCCCTCTCAGGCCTCCTTCCCTGCATGTGTAGTCATTTGTAGGAAGCCACAAAAGGGCTTCTGCCTTGCCTTATGCAATAGTGAAGCAGGAGTTATGTAACTACTTGTAAATTCTAGTTTTGAGCTTCGGCTGATTAGTACATTATTGGCTGTGCAACCCTACGGTTGGGTTGCAATGAGTTGAGTGAGCAAAAACACGATTTATTTGTGCTTGACATAAGAACCTCAAAAACAATGTTTCAAATCACAGCCTTCTGGTAGCGCTTGGTATGGCTGCATCTGTTCCCAATATAAGCAAAAGCGCATTAAAGCACTCAGTTTTTATAACTATTTCTCTGTGCAATAGTGGACATTGTTAAATGTGGATATCCTGTTCCTGCTTCAGCAAAAAAATGCATATTGATACAAGGGTGCAAAATGGTAACTTCCAATCACAAAGATGGCACCTAAAATCCGCATAGAAAAGCATGCTAACAACTGATGCTCATAAGAATGCCCCTATCAAAATGGTGAGCATAGAACTATAGGTAATTTAAAGAAATGCATTATAAAAAGTGGAATACACACGCTGATGTGCTCAAGTACAAAATGTAATTAGCATTATTTGCACGTGTTCAGGCGAGGCGCTCTTTAACTGAATCCTTTGCTAGTATATCTCTAGTATAGTTTAATGATGTTTAAGAGAAACTGTAAATGTTCATGATGTGTGCTTATAAATGTCAGAGAAAGCAAATATTAAACACGTCAGGCAACCGATGTATGGTTTGGAATATGATACATATACAGTGTTGTACTGCTGTGACACATAGCACCATTCAGAGTATCAGCAATAGCACATAAACTCAATAGATGTCCTGTTAAGTTTGACCTTGATCTCGGGAGATCAAGAAGGACATCAGTTAGAAGGTTAATTCCGCCCAATGTGAACGGAAAAGAATCGAATTGGAGGAGCTGCATGATATTTCACTGCCCATGACTTGCATCGAGTAAATAGAAAGCTGCAACCTGATGTCTTTGGCCCCAACTTTGCTTAAAGAGGACCATGAAGACAGAGTGTAGGATTTCAGTTTCACTTGCTCCTTGGCCTGACAGTTTCTCTGAAACAAGAGAGAGAGAAAGTGTCTCTAGGATTCCTTCAGAAAGCACTAAAAGTAAGAAATTTTTGCCCTGAAAGTTGGCTATCGATAGGTGAGAATAATAAAGAATTCATTCTTGATCTGAAATAGCAACACATTTACCATTATTACCTCCATTTTGTCTTTTCTTCCTTCAGGCTCTGATCTGCAGTCGGCTTGATGTCCTGGCCCTCGATCCCACTTTTATCTCTATAACAAAACATGAAATTGCTGAGGCAGTTGACATGGAGATAAATGATTTTGAGATGGAGGCTGCTAAGCTGGTCAAGCAAAGGACATACCCCGAGAGGTCTGGATCTGCTTCTTCCAATGCGTCATTGATAACGAGGGAGTGCTGTGGCCCTAGCAGCATTGAGGGAGCAACATTCATTACTGGAGTGTGAAACACACCTAGTCAACTGAGAGTACCGCACCACAGAGGGTGCAGTTTTTTTTACCACCATCACAACCTTGGTGCTGTAAGGAGCTCTCATCAGTTGCTGAAGAGTGACTATGGAATCCTGGCTCTTTATTTTTGTGAGCTCAGTTCTGATTGGTTGAGTCTTGGCCAGGTGCAAACATGGTGGGAGGTACTGCTAAGAGCATCAGAGCAAATTCATTTTGCATTGGAGGAGAATTGATACTTGGGATACATCTTGAAAGTGCTATATGGTCATTGGGATTGTGCAGTGTCAGTCAATGGGATTTCCCTCCCTTCTCTTCTTGTCAACCTTTTGTTACTTTTGAGCCAGATGGGTCATTAAACAGTTCAAAACACGTGACTTCAGAGTGTTTGGTTGGTTTTTATTTTCTTCACCAGTTTGTCTTCCCCATTGCCCATCAGGAGACTCACTGCACATCCAAGGTGGATGCGTAGTCTTCATTCTGACATTGGCTTTCCACTGTGCATTCTGCTCCGAAACCGAGCAAGTCTTGTGCAGCAACAAATTATGCAGCACAAGAGTTGGCAAGGAATGAGTACTAAGTTTCATGAGTAAATGGGGGTTCTATTTTGTTAAGGGGCTTGCATAGCTGTTGTTGGTTCCAACAAGATCTCAAGAAGATATTTCGAGCAAGTGGGAGTACATGTTCTCATGTAAGCGAGAGTATGTAGGGGTGTTTCTCCATCCTTGTGAGATCCTGGTGGCTTCAACTCAGGAGGGAGAGGGAACCCAATGGACCGAGAGTCACATTTTTTAAAATTTGTTTTATAGAATATGTTGTTTCTTTCAGAATTTGTTATGAAATATTGCAATATACAACTACTGCTGTTCGACCCAAAGTGTCTCATAAAGAGGGAATTTAGTTTTGTGTGTGTGGAGTGGTCAGGGTGCCAGAGAAAAAGTAGAGGGAATTGTGGTACGCTTCACACCTCCGCGAAATGCCCTGAACTCAATAAATGTGCAGGGAAGCAAGAAAAAAAAATGTCCTTTAATGTTTTTTTCCTACAAGGCAGTATGCCTGACGCCTTCACAATGTGCAGCAGTGTATTGCATTTTGGGTATTTATTCCGATAATTTATTCGAAATAGTTTGTTTTCCAAAGACAATCACTATTTTTTTCAATAGTTTGTCAAAGTAAATGATTTAGCTGTAATTTTCAGTGTGCATGAAAAATAAATGACTTTGTTTTGACGAATCTTCTGATTGCTGCCCTTAAATGCTGGTTCCTATGAATCTCACATGCCTTGCAGCCGCCCTCGGGCGTGTGATGGATATCACTGGCTGAATGCATAATTGAACTCATCGAACGAAGACATTAATTCAATTAAATAATTGAATTTATAGATTCTATTAAATAATTAGTTATAAATAATTCAATGTGTTGAATTATTCAAGTAATTGAATGGAAAAAGCAGCATTATAAAATGTAATTCAATGCACTAATGTTAATACCGATGGCATATTCATTAATATGAACATTGGCAATTAATAAGCAAGTTTGCTTAATTCTGGACTCAGACAATGTAAAATGTGATAGAAAATTAGAATGATGAGAATGAATGCAATTAATAAAGAATTAAACACTCTATGCACGTACTAAAATAATAAACTAGTTGATTGAATTAATGCATGTTTTAATTATTGATTTCTAAAATATATGAAAAGGTGTTGAAAATTAAGCAAATCGTTCATTGATAAATGATTTGTCTGAATTAATTGAATACATTTAAAAATATATATATTTGAATCTAACTTGAACTCATTGAAAGTGACCTAAAAATAATTTAATTCATGTATTAAATGTATTGGTATATGGCATACCATTTATTACTTAAATGCTTTTACTCAAAAATATTTAATGAATTGATACATAAAACCTTTAGTGCCTCCAAAACGTACGTTTGTAAACAGAATGTTTTGGAATAAAAACATTTCATCCTCAAACTGAGATCCAAAGACACAAATAAATCTAAAACATTTTCATTTGAGAACATATGCTGTAACCTTAAATGTATATTGAATAGCATAATACATGTAATGGCTTAAATCATGGTTATGATTTCAGAGACACTGGGTTTATCTGAATTCAATGACTATATTTAAAGCATGGAATAGAACAAGATATTCTGAGCAGCCAACCAGAATGCTTAAAATGTGGGTGGGATCTCTAACAATGAATGTGTATATTTTAAGTAGTCCCACAGTACCAACTCCTTCGCCTGTCCTTATTTGCGTGGTATGAATTCTGATTCAGCTGCTCCACCTTCGACATTTGAGATTGTCTCCGAATGGCCAAGGGCTCTGCATCTGATCGGATTCATACACATGCTCTTCCAGGGGTGTGCCTTACAGGATGCCCCGCAGAACTCCAAAGAAAGCCACAGACTACTACCAGTGAAATACCTTTGGCTTGCGTCTCACCAGTTCTTGATCATTCATAATAAATAGTCAGCAGCTCTATACCAGCAGTCAGAAAAATATTTTTGTGAAAGTGCATTCCGAAAGTGCCAGGGCACATGCGCAAAAAGGTGAAAAGAGTGAGCGATGCCACTCATAAACCGATGTTTCACCCACCGCTGTGGTCTTTCTGAAGGCACATACATTATATTTCTGCTGGCCTATTTAACATCAATATGGCCTAATTATTATCAGGTACATCAATTAAAAAAAAAAGTCTTCTTAAAACCCAATGGTCACCCAGCCTTCACAATTAATGACGGGAAAGGCAGTCTGCATATCTGACTCAGTGCTTATCTGTTTATGTAAAACGCAATAACGATAATACATATGGTTAAATATATTTCAATCAAAATAATAAGGCATAAATCTGAATTAGTGAATATATAAATATATAATTGGAAATATTTACCACAAATGGCAAAATGTATAAGGATTATGGTAATGCAGTTTCTCCCTTCCAAGGTGGTCATAAGTCAAGAAAATAGCATAAATCCTCGTATGAATTAAAGCCACAGGATTCTATCTTATTTACATTTGCCGTAGTTTTAGCGCTCAGTTGTCACCTCTTGGGTGCCTCATCTGGAGGCATATATGGGTAAATTAAAGGTGTTTATCATCTGATTCATATTGTTCCTTAGGTTCGTAGCTACTGGGTGTTTTGGGGTGTTTTTCTTCACCCTTCCTCATTGCCCAAACATGTTCCACTATTCATTGTTTGAACGGCCTAATCGTCCTACCTTTGTTTTGCATGCAATAAGGCCAGCTCATGTATACACAACTTAGGTGCTCTTAAAATGAATAAAGGATCTTATCAGAAATGCATTCGCGCTGTTACCCTTGAATGCCAAACAGTTGCAAAGTAAGCATTCATTTTGCAAAGGTTATAATATATCCACCCTCTTATGTAAGCAGCTCCCTATTTCGGAAAATGGATGCTATTTGGGTAATTATTGTGCATAATTCATCTTCATGCTCACTAGGGTCACTCGTATGATGCTTAGGGATCCTTACTTGATGGACTGCCAATCCTCTCATGATAATGCCAGAAATTACGCTAACTGAAGTTTTAATGTTAGCCAAGGATAGAACGTATGTGAATGGGTGAATTAAATCATTAGTGTAATGATTACTGAGGTATGTGGACTGTTGAGCCCTAAGTGAGCCTGGGTCCAGAGACATCCTCACCCCTCATCATGGTGCACAATGCAAATGCAGCTCATCGACTAATCAATTGTAGTGACATTTGCAAAGTACTTCAATGGATGAATTTATGTGCTCAATGAAAGAAGAATGGATGCATGAATGTCATTTTAAATGGACTAAGAGACGACTCCTTTCATGAAATTAATAAATGGATGGATGACTGATTGATTTGAGGAATGTAAAGCTGGTTGCATGTATAGAATGATACATTACTGTGAGTGAGTGAATTTCTTCTACAAAGCTTACTTCATATTATAGCTGTTCTAATCACTCATACTAAATTGGGTCCTGTGAGGATTAGATGCTGACAAACATTCATTTTGATAACAAATTGCATTTTTTTTATGGAAAGTGAAAGGAAAAAACTAAAGAGAATGAAGCATTTGTAAAGAATCTTAAAACTTCTACTAGTCCCTTTCATATTCCAAATGTAGGCACCACTGGTAATGCCGGAACCAACATCTTATCTATTGGGTATGTCAGGGGATTGAAAAAGTCATTAACTTTTCACATTCAGAGATCTGTACATTTGGTACTGGATACACCTGCAGTCCTGTTCTTGAAATCTACTTCACCATGATGAGGGCATTCAAATTGTATAACACCAAAATAAGGGTTGTAGCAACACCTTGCAACAATTCAATTTACCTCAAGGGAAGGTTAGTAAATTCTAAGGTATCACTATTGGTAATGGTATAAGGTTCATTATGTAGCAATGCATTTTACTCACATGCTTTCCTGGTTGAGGTGATTGTAACCAAAAAGATTGTTTTCACTGCTAAAAGATCCGATTTACAGATTACCATGGCTTTAAATGGGCAATGTTGAATGGACACCAACAACAGTTTGAGCACTTAGAGAGAAGCAATATGATAAAGTGGTGGTGAAAATCCATTAATCTTCCTAAACACCTAACTACCTCACTAGCTCATCTGACTTGTTGATATAAACCACTACAGCAGAAAGGGATTGCAGGAACTAAAGCTGACTCCCGTTTCTGCCACCAAAGTTATGAAGGACATGATAACTGTTAGAAATGGGTTTTTTGGTTGGCAGTCAGATTACCCTCTGTCCAAGCAAGAACCCTCACTCTAGTCAGGGTAAGTCACACACAATCCAAAATCAGCCTGTGCCCACCCTCTGGTAGCTTGGCACGTTCAGTCAGGCTTAACTTAGAAGGCAATCTGTAAAGCATTTGTTCAATAAATCATACAATACCATAATATAGCACCACAAAAATACACCACACAGTGTTTAGAAAAATATGTAATATTTATCTGGGTATTTGCAGGTCAAAACAATCAAAGATGCAATATGA
This sequence comes from Pleurodeles waltl, assembly GCF_031143425.1. Lineage (NCBI taxonomy): Eukaryota > Metazoa > Chordata > Amphibia > Caudata > Salamandridae > Pleurodeles > Pleurodeles waltl. Next base: position 608,300,075 of record NC_090445.1, on the reverse strand, counting down.
ATTTGTAAAGATATCACTGAAAAGTGATATAAAGTGTCTTAAGTCTTTAAAAAGCAAACAAAGTCTCTTTCAAGCACAAAGTACCTGGTTTCTGGTGGAAAATCTCCGCAAAGGGGCGCAGAAGAAGAGATATGTGGAAAAATGGTGTGTGCGTTGATTTCTCCCCAGCACACATGGACTTGCGTCGTTATTTTTCACGCGGGGAAGTCGTGCGTTGTTTTCCGGCGTGCGGACACTCTCTTTCTGTGGGTCGCAGGATAACCACATGTCCCGGGGTCTGTGCGTGGATTCTCCTGCTTGTTTTCCGGCTGCGCGTCGTTCCGCGGGGCTCTGCGTCGAAGTTTCGCTCTCACGGCAGGCGTCGCGTCTATTTCCCCTCTGGAAGTCGGGCGGCGTTGTCCTTGCTAGGCTGTGCATCGAAGTTCCGGTTGCCCCGAAGGCGTCGCGTCGATCAGCGTCGGTGTGCAGCGTTTTTCTTGCCGCAGAACAAGCTGTGCGTCGAAATTTTCGGCGCACGAAGAGTCCAAATGAAAAAGAGAAGTCTTTTTGGTCCTGAGACTTCAGGGAACAGAAGGCAAGCTCTATCCAAGCCCTAGGAAAGCACTTTTACAACCAGACAAGAGTTCAGCAAGGCAGCAGGCCAACAGCAAGGCAGCAGTCCTTTGGAGAAAGCAGGCAGGTGAGTCCTTTGAGCAGCCAGGCAGTTCTTCTTGGCATGATGTAGTTTCTGGTTCAGGTTTCTTCTCCAGAAAGTGTCTGATGAGTTAGGGCAGAGGCCCTGTTTTATACTAAATTGTGCCTTTGAAGTGGGGGTGACTTCAAAGAGTGTCTAAGAAATGCACCAGGTCCCCTTTCAGTTCAATCCTGTCTGCCAGGGTCCTAATAGGGGGTGTGGCAGTCCTTTGTGTGAGGGCAGGCCCTCCACCCACCCAGCCCAGGAAGACCCATTCAAAATGCAGATGTATGCAAGTGAGGCTGAGTACCCTGTGTTTGGGGTGTGTCTGAGTGAATGCATAAGGAGCTGTCAACTAAACCTAGCCAGACGTGGATTGAAGGGCACAGAAAGATTTAAGTGCAAAGAAATTCTCACTTTCTAAAAGTGGCATTTCTAGAATAGTCATATTAAATCTGACTTCACCAGTCAGCAGGATTTTGTATTACCATTCTGGCCATACTAAATATGACCTTCCTGCTCCTTTCAGATCAGCAGCTGCCACTTCAACAATGTATGAGGGCAGCCCCAATGTTAGCCTATGAAGGGAGCAGGCCTCACAGTAGTGTAAAAACAAATTTAGGAGTTTTACACTACCAGGACATATAACTACACAGGTACATGTCCTGCCTTTTACCCACACAGCACCCTGCTCTAGGGGCACCTAGGGCACACACTAGGGGTGACTTATATGTAGAAAAAGGGGAATTCTAGGCTTGGCAAGCACTTTTAAATGCCAAGTCGAAGTGGCAGTGAAACTGCACACACAGGCCTTGCAATGGCAGGCCTGAGACAAGGTTAAGGGTCTACTGAAGTGGGTGGCACAACCAGTGCTGGAGGTCCACTAGTAGCATTTAATCTACAGGCCCTAGGCACATATAGTGCACTCTACTAGGGACTTATAAGTAAATTAAATAGCCAATCATGGATAAACCAATCAATAGTACAATTTACACAGAGAGCATATGCACTTTAGCTTTGGTTAGCAGTGGTAAAGTGCCCAGAGGTCAAAAGCCAACAACAACAGGTCAGAAAAAATAGGAGGAAGGAGGCAAAAAGTTTGGGGATGACCCTGTCAAAAAGCCAGGTCCAACATGACCCCCTACAAGCCTAAAGCCAGGGGAGAACAATCACTATCCGGATGTACTTCCCTGTTTGAGGCGACAGAACAAGGACCCAGGCCCACAACAGCAGGGGCATGCTCCAGTTCTTCACCTTCCATACTCTCAGGGCCCACTAAGCCAACCCACGGGGAACCTTTCTCCTTACCTGCGGATCCCATCTGTGCAGCACCTAACCTTACTTTGCTCACAGATGTATCCCAGGAGCAGGATAGTACCACTAGGTATTGCCCACTCTACCCCCGGGGTGTGACTCTTGTCCCCTCCCCATTGATAACTCTCTCCACCTGGACAGCAAGCCACAGTGGTTACTGACAGCTGTCAGGGATGAGAGCCAGGCACCAGGCCTCTCAAAGCTCTCCCACCACTGTGGCTGTGGAGAGTGTGGGGCAGTAGCCCCAGGTGCTGGGCACCCTTAAACCACTCTCCCTTCCATCAGGTCAGGGATGACAGCCTGAACCTGGTCCTCCACTCTGGGGCTCCGTACCCTAACTCCTGGAGCAGTACCCCCAGAGTCCAACATGGTCAGGGTGCTTATAGAAGCCGCCCTGCACCATTCCTCCACCAGTGCAGGGCTGTTAACCTGCAACTGGCCCTCCAACCTGGGGTCTGTACCTTCAGGTTGGACTAGGGCCCGGGGTGAGGCTTTCCTCCCCCTCCCCCCCTTCTGGGGTCCAGCACCCTCCAACTAGGAGTGGCCTCCTTAGAAGTCAACATGGGAGGGGCACTGTTATCAGTAGCCCCTCCCTCCAGGTCTGGGGGAACACCCTGAACCTGGCCTTCCAGCCCAGGGTCTGTACCGTCAGACTGGATCACTTCCTGTCAAACCAGGACTTTCTGGGGGGCACGCCTACCCCCACCAGGTCAGAGTTTAACCTCTGAACCTGGCCATCCAACTCAGCGTCACCACCCTGAGGTTGAACAATTGCCTGGCACGCCAGGACTTCCTGGGGGGCACACTGACCCCCCACCAGGTCAGAGTTTACCTCTGAACCTGGCCATTCAAACACAGAGTCACCACTCTGAGGTTGAACAATTGCCTGGCACACCAGGACTTATTGGGGGGCACGCCTACCCCCCACCAGGTCAGAGTTTAACCCCTGAACCTGGTCATCCAACCCAGAGTCATCACCCTGAGGTTGAACAATTGCCTGGCACGCCAGGACTTCCTGGGGGGCACACTGACCCCCCACCAGGTCAGAGTTTACCTCTGAACCTGGCCATTCAAACACAGTCACCACCCTGAGGTTGAACAATTGCCTGGCACACTAGGACTTCTTGGGGGGCACGCCTACCCGCCACCAGGTCAGAATTTAACCCCTGAACCTGGTCATCCAACCCAGAGTCATCACCCTGAGGTTGAACAATTGCCTGCCATGCCAGGACTTCTTGAGGGGCACACTCGCCCCCCACAAGGGACACACCGTCCCCAAGGGCCACACAAGAGTCTGGTTGGTGCAGGTCTCCTGACCTCTGCCCATCTGGCAGAGTCTGGATCCCCCCCAAACCAGAAACGGTTTCACCTGGGTCATTCCTGGGGGGCTCTGCTCTCAGAGCTGACCCCTGACTCTCCAGGTCCTCCACTGGGGTCCGCAACCCCCTCTCAACCCTCTGTCTGGACTTCTGCACCCCCTCACTAGGAGTGGTACTGCCAGACACCAGAACTGTTGGTATGCTGGCTGCAGTCACCCCCCCCCCCCCAAGTTCTTCTGACACTGCGGGGCTTCCCTCAACAGGTGGCCCTACGGTACAGGCTAGGCTTCCCTCCTGGCGTTCCCTCATGGAACCCTCTAGGACCTGGGACCTACCTGGGACACTAAAATCCTCTCCCACCTTACTTGGTTGGGAAACACCTAGACCACTCCCTTCAGGAGGACCCCCAAATGCCTCTTCAGACTCTCTGGTATTAACCCAGAAGTCTGCCTCCATTGTAAGCTCCCTGGGGTCAGAGAACTCACACTCCACCTGGTGTTGGCGTAGCTCTGGAAAATAAGGACCAGACATATGCTCTCCAGCAATTACATCACTCTGCCCTTCACATGTATTAACCACAGTACCCTTCACCCAACCATCCAGTGACTCAGCCTTGAAAAAGCACTCTACATCACCCTCCTGAGACTGGTGAGACAGTATCTGACTGTCCCTGACACTCAACCCATACTCTTCTGGGATGTCTCCACACTCTATATCCAGGACGTCCACCAGGGGGGAACCCTTTTCCCTGTCACTCTCTTCTAGAGCCAGTAAAGTGTCCCTCCCCCCAGTAGGAATATGACTCAATGTGCCAGTTCCCCAGTCCTTCTCAGGGACCCTGTGCATAACAGGAACTACCTCATACCCTTGAACCGCCTGGGGTGTGTCAACTCCCTTCTTCAAGTTGGGCACCACATCTCTGGGCTGGTGCCCTTCTTCAGCAGTACTGGATGCAAGATTTTTGCTGACACCACCTGAACTGGACTCAGCCCTTCTGGCCTCCAGTTTTAGCTCTTCACAGCTCAGCTCTTTAGCTGCAATCCTTTCTTTTTCCAGGGCTAAGGCGCTCTCAGCACTCTCAATAAAGTCATCTAGCTCCTCCATCCACTGCTCTTGAGCTAGGTCCCATTCATCTCTCACTGGTTCTCTTTCCTCATCTGAGTAGTCTTCCTCCTCATCTGAGCAGTCCTCCTCCTCACCTGAGGAGTACTTAGTCATTTGGTTTTTTGCTGCCTCTTCCTCTGCCCATCTTTCTTCCCCCCAGGTTATGTAGGTATCTAGCAGTTCCATCTTAGTAGATCTCCTTGATACAGGAAGGCCCCATTTTCTGCAAAGCCTCCTTAGGTCAGCCTTAGTGAGGTGGTCAGTAGGCACAAAGAATGACACACGGTAGATACCCATTCTCAATCTGATAAGGTATCACAGGCAAAAACCAAAATCCAAAGTCCAAAATATCAATAGTATATCCAGGAGGACATCAGAGAACCAAAAGCAAAAAGATGAAAAATCAAGTTGACCTTCAACTGTGGGTAGGTAGTGAAATACTTAGCTACTGTATGTCACTGCACAAACACAAGTCTTATCCTCACTGCTGATCACCAATGTTAGAAATGGGGTTTTTGGTTGGCAGTCAGGTTACCCTCTGTCCAAGCAAGAACCCTCACTCTAGTCAGGGTAAATCACACACAATCTAAAATCAGCCTGTGCCCACCCTCTGGTAGCTTGGCACAAGCAGTCAGGCTTAACTTAGAAGGCAATGTGTAAAGCATTTGTGCAATAAATCATACAATACCATAATATAGCACCACAAAAATACACCACACAGTGTTTAGAAAAAATATATAATATTTATCTGGGTATTTGCAGGTCAAAACGATCAAAGATGCAATATGAATTTGTAAAGATATCACTGAAAAGTGATATAAAGTGTCTTAAGTATTTAACCCCTTCGCTGCCAGGCCTTTTCCCCCTCCTGTGCCGAGCCTTTTTTTGGCTATTTGGAGCAGTTCGTGCTTAGGCCCTCATAACTTTTTGTTCACATAAGCTACCTACGCCAAATTTGTGTCCTTTTTTTCCAACATCCTAGGGATTCTAGAGGTACCCAGACTTTGTGGGTTCCCCAGAAGGAGGCCAAGAAATTAGCCAAAATACAGTGAAAATTTCGTTTTTTTCAAAAAAATTGGAAAAAGGGGCTGCAGAAGAAGGCTTGTGGTTTTTTCCCTGAAAAGGGCATCAACAAAGGGTTTGCAGTGCTAAAATCACCAGCTTCCCAGCTTTCAGGAACAGGCACACTTGAATCAGAAAACCGAATTTTTCAACACAATTTTGGCATTTTACTGGAACATTCCCCATTTGTACGATTTTTTGTGCTTTCAGCCTCCTTCCAGTCAGTGACAGAAATGGGCATGAAACCAACGCTGGATCCCAGAAACCGCAACATTTCTGAAACGTAGACAAAATTCTGAATTCAGCATGGGGTAACTTGTGTAGATCCTACAAGTGTTTCCTACAGAAAATAACAACTGAAAAAGAAAAATATTGAAATTGAGGTGAAAAAAACATCAATTTTTCTCTACGTTTTACTCTGTAACTTTTTCCTGCAATGTCAGATTTTCGAAAGCAATATACCGTTACGTCTGCTGGACTCTTCTGGTTGCGGGGATATATAGGGCTTGTAGGTTCATCAAGAACTCTAGGTACCCAGAGCCAATAAATGACCTGCACCCTGCAGTGGGTTTTCATTCTATGCCGGGTATACAGCAATTAATTTGCTGAAATATAAAGAGTAAAAAATAGCTATCAAGAAAACCTTTGTATTTCCAAAATGGGCACAAGATAAGGTGTTGAGAAGCAGTGGTTATTTGCACATCTCTGAATTCCGGGGTGCCCATAGTAGCATGTGAATTACAGGGCATTTCTCAAATAGACGTCTTTTTTACACACTGTCTTACATTTGGAAGGGAAAAATGTAGAGAAAGACAAGGGGCAATAACACTTGTTTTGCTATTCTATGTTCCCCCAAGTCTCCCAATAAAAATGATACCTCACTTGTGTGGGTAGGCCTAGCGCCCGCGACAGGATATGCCCCAAAACACAACGTGGACACATCACAGAAAACAGAGCTGTTTTTAGCAAAGTGCCTACCTGTAGATTTTGGACTCTAGCTCAGCCGGCACCTAGGGAAACCTACCAAACCTGTGCATTTCTGAAAACTAGAGACCTAGGGGAATCCAAGATGGGGTGACTTGTGTGGCTCTGACCAGGTTCTGTTACCCAGAATCCTTTGCAAACCTCAAAATTTGGCTAAAAAAACACATGTTCCTCACATTTCTGTGGCAGAAAGTTCTGGAATCTGAGAGGAGCCACAAATTTCCTTCCACCCAGCGTTCCCCCAAGTCTCCTGATAAAAATGATACCTCACTTGTGTGGGTAGGCCTAGCGGCCGCGACAGGACACGCCCCGCAACGCAACGTGGACACATCCCATTTTTTGTAAGAAAACAGAGCTGTTTTTTGCAAAGTGACTACCTGTAGATTTTGGCCTCTAGCTCAGCCGGCACCTAGGGAAACCTACCAAACCTGTGCATTTCTCAAAACTAGAGACATAGGGGAATCCAAGATGGGGTGACTTGTGTGGCTCGGACCAGGTTCTGTTACCCAGAATCCTTTGCAAACCTCAAAATTTGGCTACAAAAACACATGTTCCTCACATTTCTGTGGCAGAAAGTTCTGGAATCTGAGAGGAGCCACAAATTCCCTTCCACCCAGCGTTCCCCCAAGTCTCCCGATAAAAATGATACCTCACTTGTGTGGGTAGGCCTAGCGCCCGCGACAGGAAACGCCCCAAAGCGCAACGTAGACACATCCAAATTTTTGAAAGAAAACAGAGGTGTTTTTTGCAAAGTGCCTACCTGTAGATTTTGGCCTCTAGCTCAGCCGGCACCTAGGGAAACCTACCAAACCTGTGCATTTCTGAAAACTAGAGACCTAGGGGAATCCAAGATGGGGTGACTTGTGTGGCTCGGACCAGATTCTGTTACCCAGAATCCTTTGCAAATCTCAAAATTTGGCTAAAAAAAACACATGTTCCTCACATTTCTGTGGCAGAAAGTTCTGGAATCTGAGAGGAGCCACAAATTTCCTTCCACCCAGCGTTTCCCCAAGTCTCCCGTTAAAAATGATACCTCACTTGTGTGGGTAGGCCTAGCGCTCGCGACAGGAAATGGCCCAAAACACAATGAGGACACATCAACTTTTTTCATAGAAAACAGTGCCTACCTGTGGATTTTGGCCTCTAGCTCAGCCGGCACCTGGGGAAACCTAGCAAACCAGCGCATTTTTAAAAACTAGAGACATAGGGGAATCCAAGATGGGGTGACTTGCGGGGCTCTGACCAGGTTCTGTTACCCAGAATCCTTTGCAAACATCAAAATTTGGCCAAACAACACTTTTTACTCTCATTTCGGTGACAACGTTCTGGAATCTGAGAGGAGCCACAAATTTCCTTCCACCCAGCGTTCCCCTAAGTCTCTCGATAAAAATGGTACCTCACTTGTGTGGGTAGGGTAGGCCTAGCGCCCACGAAAGGAAATGGCCCAAAACACAACGTGGACACAACATATTTTTTCACAGAAAACAGAGGTGTTTTTTGCAAAGTGCCTACCTGTGGATTTTGGCCTCTAGCTCAGCCAGCCCCAGGGGGGGGGGGGCAGAAATGCCCTAAAATAAATTTGACCCCCCCCAACCCGCACCCTCCCCCCCCCCCTCCCCGGGAGCGACCCTTGCCTACGGTGTCGCTCCCCCTGCGTGACATTGGCGCCAAAAAACAAATCCCCGGTGCCTAGTGGTTTCTGCCCCCTTGGGGCAGATTGACCTAAAATCGACCAATCTGCCCCCAAGGGGGGCAGAAATGGTCTAAATACAATTTGCCACCCAGGGGAGCGACCCTTGCCTGATGGGTCGCTCCCCATCTCTAAAAAACAAACAAACAAAAAAAAAACACAAAAAAAAATGTTGCCCTGGCGCCTAGAGGTTTCTGCCCCCCCCCCCGGGGGCAGATCGGCCTAATAATAGGCTCAGGGGGGGCAGAAATGGCCTAAAATAAATTTGCCCCCCCCAACCCGCACCACCCCCGGGAGCGACCCTTGCCTACGGGGTCGCTCCCCCTGCGTGACATTGGCGCCAAAAAACAAATCCCCGGTGCCTAGTGGTTTCTGCCCCCTTGGGGGCAGATTGACCTAAAATCGACCAATTTGCCCCCAAGGAGGGCAGAAATGGTCTAAATAAAATTTGCCCCCCAGGGGAACAACCCTTGCCTGATGGGTCGCTCCCCATCTCTAAAAAAATAAACAAACAAAAAAAAAAACACAAAAAAAAAATTTGCCCTGGTGCCTAGAGGTTTCTGCCCCCCCTGGGGGCAGATCGGCCTAATACAATAGGCCGATCTGCCCCCAGAGGGGGCACAGATGGCCTAAAATAAATTTGCCCCCCCCCACCCCTGTCCCCCTGGGGAGCGACCCTTGCATACAAGGTCGCTCCCCTTGCGTGACGGCACCAAAAAAAGATCCCTGGTGCCTAGTGGTTCGACCTAAAATCGGCCGATCTGCCCCCAAATCAGGCAGAAATGGCCTAAATACAATTTGCCCCTCCAGGGGAGCGACCCTTGTCCAAGGGTTCGCTCCCCATCTGTAAAACAAACAAAAAAAAAAATCCCTGGTGCCTAGTGGTTTCAGATCAGCCTAATCAAAATAGACTGATCTACCCCCCAGGGGGGCAGAAATGGCCTAAAATAATCCCCCCCCCCCCAGGGAGCGACCCTTGCCTAAGAGGTCGCTCCCCTTGCGTGAAATTCACGCCAAAAAAAAAACTCCCTGGTGTCTAATGGTTTCTGCCCCCCTTGGGGGCGGATTGGCCTCATCAAAATAGGCCAATCTGCCCCCAAGGGGGGCAGAAATGGCCTAAATATAATTTGCCCCCTAGGGGAGCAACCCTTGCCTAAGGGGTTGCTCCCCACCTAAAAAAAAAAAAAACAGAACAAAAAGAAGAAAAAAAAAAGAAATGATCCCTGGTGCCTAGAGGTTTCTGCCCCCAGGGGGGGCAGAAAAGGCCTTCCCAAAAAAATGCCCCCCCTGGGAGCGACCCTTGCCCAAGGGGTCGCTCCCTTTTGACAGTTTCAGGAAAGAAAAAAAAATCCCTGGTGTCTAGTGGGGTTTCAAAAGCCGGATTGCAAGCAATCCGGCTTTTGAAACCCTGTGAGAGACTTCAAAGGGAAGGAAATACATTTCCTTCCCTTTGAAGCCCCTCCGGGCCTCCCCCATGGGATTGAAAGAGAAATGCTTTGCATTTCTCTTTGAATCGCGCTGGAAGCAGAGCTTCCAGAGCGATGGGGGTGACCCTGTGACTAATCAGCGCGTCCTCGCGCACTGACGTCACGGGGGGTTGGGGGGTCGGGGGTGGGAGGGGAAGGGCTTCCCCTTCCATCCCTGACTTGGGGGGGTGGGAGGGAACCCCACAGAGGGAGCGCTAGTGCTCCCTCTGGGCTCTCTGCACAGGACGTAATGGTTACGTCCTGGGCACAGCAGCACTGTGCCTCAGGACGTAACCATTGCGTCCTGGGCACAGAACGGGTTAAAAAGCAAACAAAGGGGGTCATTCTGACCCTGGCGGTCGGTGATAAAGCGGCGGCCAACCCGCAAACAGGCCGGTGTTCCAAAAAATGGAATTCTAACCCTGGCGGGACCCGCCAACACAGGCCGCCACTTTCACACTCCGACCGCCACGGCGGGATCGACAAACAGCGCGGCGGTCACCGCCAACAGGCACGCGGCAGACAATGTACCGCCCACCCTATCACAACTCACCAATCCACCACCTTTTCCGGGGCGGGAGCCCCGCCGATAAAAACACGGTGGAAACAGACTACGAACGGGAAAACGCTCACCTATACACACTCCACGAGGAAGGAGGACAGTATGGAGCCCGAATTACACATCCTACCAGCTATTGTCTACCTGCTCATCTACCAGGAGTACGAACGCCGGCGCAGACGACAACAGTGAGTACTGCAGCTACGACACAGGCGAGGGGGAGGAGGAAAGCTTACGGGCACACACATGCGCCATATACCCACCCCTCAACACAAATACCTACACCCCAATGCCGAGCAACAAGTCAGAGTGACACCACACAAACCCCCCGGAATAATGCAAAGACACAATTTAAATGATCTGTAAAATATATGTATAAATCGCTCCATTGAAGGAATGGCAAATATGCCATATAAAAGATACAAAAATAAGGAATGAACATAGTCCACAATATATCCATAGGCAAAAAGTCCTGCACAATCCGTCAAAGTTCCATAGTCCGTGGGCCAATGTGCACAAACACATGGGCAAAGCCCACACAGGAGACCAGATACCATTGGAGAGAACACTGCAGGGCATCAGATGATAAAACTACAGGCACCTCAGGGGGAAGGGAAGGGGGGGCAACTCAGCCACATGAGTCCACGACGCCAGATACACGAGGGGCCTCCATGCCCACTGTCCCATCCTGGGGAGTGCAAAGCCACAGTCTCACAAGTCCCTACAGTGGGAGGCTTGCCCACTGGACCATCCTGGGGAGTGCAAAGTCACAGTCCATCAGATGGATTACTGCCTCCACTGTTATTGGAGGAGGCATGGTGCCCAGAGTGCTTCCTGAAGCCCTGCTCGACACAGAACCAGCACTGTCAATGGGCCAGCGGTGCTTGAGATGAAGGGCCCAGCGGTGTGGTGCTTGAGATGAAGGGCCCAGCGGAGCGGTGCTTGAGACGGCGGGGCCCAGCGGAGCGGTGCTGGAGACGGCGGGGCCCAGCGGAGCGGTGCTTGAGACGGCGGGGCCCAGCGGAGCGGTGCTTGAGACGGCGGGGCCCAGCGGAGCGGTGCTTGACAGGAAGGGCCCAGCGGAGCGGTGCTTGACAGGAAGGGCCCAGCGGAGCGGTGCTTGACAGGAAGGGCCCAGCGGAGCGGTGCTTGAGATGAAGGGCCCAGCGGAGCGGTGCTTGAGATGAAGGGCCCAGCGGAGCGGTGCTTGAGATGAAGGGCCCAGCGGAGCGGTGCTTGACAGGAAGGGCCCAGCGGAGCGGTGCTTGACAGGAAGGGCCCAGCGGAGCGGTGCTTGAGATGAAGAGCCCAGTGGAGCGGTGCTGGAGACGGCGGGACCCAGCGGAGCGGTGCTGGAGACGGCGGGGCCCAGTGGAGCGGTGCTTGAGACGGCGGGGCCCAGCAGAGCGGTGCTTGAGATGAAGGGCCCAGCGGAGCGGAGCTTGAGACGGCAGGGCCCAGCGGAGCGGTGCTCGAGACGGCGGGGCCCAGCGGTGCGGTGCTTGAGATGAAGGGCCCAGCGGAGCGGTGCTTGAGACGGCGGAGCCCAGCGGTGCGGTGCTTGAGACGGCGGGGCGGTGCTTGAGACGGCGGGGCCCAGCTGTGCGGTGCTTGAGATGAAGGGCCCAGCTGTGCGGTGCTTGAGATGAAGGGCCCAGCGGTGCGGGTCTTGTCCCGGTGGGGCCCTGTTCAGCGGTTCTTGTCCCGGCGGGGCCCTGTTCAGCGGTGCTCCTCCAGGCGGGGCCCGTTCAGCGGTTCTTGTCCCGGCGGGCCCTGTTCAGCGGTTCTTGTCCCGGCGGGCCCTGTTCAGCGGTGCTCCTCCCGGCGGGGCCCTGTTCAGCGGTTCTTGTCCCGGCGGGGCCCTGTTCAGTGGTTTTTGTCCCGGCGGGGCCCTGTTCAGTGGTTCTTGTCCCAGCGGGCCCTGTTCAGTGGCGCTCCTCCCGGCGGGGCCCTGTTCAGCGGTTCTTGTCCCGGCGGGGCCCTGTTCAGCGGTGCTTGTCCTGTGTGTCTAGGGAGCCAGACCTGGGCAAGACTTCCCGCTCATTCACCATCCGAACTTGCGGTCGCGGCGCCCTCCTGTGATGGAGTCCTGGGCCCGTGGGTGTCGTCCGTCACACCCGGAATGGGGCTGGTGGGGCCCTCCTGGGCAGCTCCCCTGCTGCCTGACTTCTCCGCCCTGCTGCCCTTGCCCTCCTTCGCTGGAGCTCTGTGGCCCTTGCCTCCCTTGGATGATGTGGCAGGTGATGGGGCAAGGCTACTGTCCTTGGTGGCAGCCGTCTCAGGCTTGTCGTGCCGGGCCTTTTTCTTTTTTGTCCTCTTCCCGGGGGGGGGCTGGCTGTCCCCTTGCTGCTGGCCGATGTTCCTGCCCTAGGATCTGGTGGACTCCAATAGCCCTGCACTATGGTCACAGTAGATGCAGGGCTGGTGGTGGCTGAGGTGCTTTTTTTTAGTCTTCCCAGATGGAGGGGGTGGGTCAGTGATTGGAACGAGCTCAATGTTGGAAAGGAAAAGGACTTTGGAAGGACAGGGACGGGTAGGTGTAGTGGGTTTGGGAGTGGAGGAAGAGGATGTGGTTGTAGGAGAGTCAAGTGTGCTGTCTTTGGGTGCAGGTGCTTGTGACGGAGGCTGTCGTGAGGTGGATGGCTGTTGGGTGGGTGGCTGCCTGCGTTTGTGTGCTTTGGAAGAGGGGGTGACAGACACACTGGGAGAGGACACAGGGGACGTGTAAATGGCAGTGGGGGTGGTGACTGCACGTGTGCGGACTGTAATGGAGGGTGTGCTGGTGATGGAAGTACTGGCTGATGGTGGTGTGCATGCAGGTGTGAGTGGAGACGTCACAGGGAGGGAGGAGGGAGATGAGGAGGTGGGGGACACAGAGGTGGTAGTGACTGCATCTGGATGTTGCTTGGGTGAATGCTTGTGGGATCTGTGGTGCTTTTGTCTGGATGAGCTGCCCTTGGTTGTAGAGGTGTGTGCAGGCTGGTCTGATGGTGTGGATGGGATAGGCAGAGGAACAGGAGACTGGGACTGGGTGGAGGGAGTCAGAAGAGGGAGGCTGGAGACAGGGACAATGGCTGCCGTCAGTGCTGAGGCCAGAGCGTTGAACGATCGCTGATGGGCAGCCTGACCCGAATGAATGCTCTCCAGGTATGCATTGCTCCGATGCACCTCCCTTTCTACACCCTGGATGGCATTCAAAAGGGTAGACTGCCCAACAATGAGTGTCCTGAGGAGGTCAATGACCTCCTCACTGAGGGCAGCAGGGGTAACTGGGGCAGGGCCTGAGGTGCCTGGGGCGAAGGAGATGCCCGCCTTCCTGGGCGAGCGGGCACGGAGCGAAGGCTGAGGGGCTGCTGGGAGGGCGGGGCTGGTGCGCTGGGTGGCGGCTGTACCTGTTGTGGCGGTGGGCACAGATGTTGCCGCCACCGCTAGGGAGCTCCCTTCTGAGGACGTGTCGGTGTCGCTGACGTCTCCACGGGTCCCCGTTGTGGAGCTCCCCTCGCCCTCCGTCTCACTGGTGTACTCGGAGTCTGTTGTATGGCCCTCCGGGGCCATGTGAGATGCAGCTCCCTCGTGCGCCGATGCCACTTCTCCTCCACCTGATGATGCTAATGCACACATGAACAGGAAGACAAAGAAAATGGGGGGGGGGAGAAATGAAGACAGGTTGAGTGCATGCATTGGCAACACCATTGTCGGAGAGGACAGACACAGAAGCCCCCTGAACTAGGCCGCACAATGGGGGTACACTACTCAGTTATTGTGACTAGGCCTACGGGTCTATGGACGACAAATGCACACATGGGTGAGGCCGGACCATGGATAGCTGTACTTGGCACCCTACAGAGGTAGGAGGCGGGGGCACAGGGCTGTGTCTAACGGAGGGGCCTAGCCTACAGAATGCGCCCTGGCCTGGAGATAGCCACAGCCCTCCTCCCCCACCCAGACACCTTCACTGCGCGCAAAGATAGCAGAATGTGCTGATACTCACCCCCTTGTGTCTGCTGTGATGTCCTCACGCGCCCATCCAAATTGGGGTAGGCCACCGCCAGGATCCGGGACATCAGGGGGGTCAATTGGCGGTTGGCACCCCTCCTACGTTGGGAGGCCATCCCCAGCAGAGACTCAGCGGTCTTTCTGGTCCCGCGGCGGATGTCCTCCCACCTCTTTCGGCAGTGGGTGCCCCGTCTGTTGTGGACCCCCAGGGCCCGGACGTCCTTGGCGATGGCACGCCAAATGTCGATCTTCTGATGGGCGCTGACCTATGTGACATGTACAGGGTGGTAAAGGAAATCGCATCAGTTTTCTGTCTGGTCAATGTGAGTGGCCCCCCCTCCCCAACCTTGCCATGTGGCACATGCTCTCATCTTTCGTGCGTTGCACTCCTCATTCGCTCCCCTCCCCACCATCTTACATACACCCCACTCAACACAGGCATAGCCCATTCAACCTGCACCCTGTGTACTAACCTGTTGGTCTGGAGGACCGTAGAGTAGCGCATACTGGGGGAGGACCCCATCAACAAGTTTCTCCAATTCTTCAGAAGTGAAGGCAGGGGCCCTTTCCCCAGTCGCAGCAGCCATTGTATCTCCCAGACCGAGGTCACAGCAGCACTTGCAGTATAGGTCCTCTCCTGTGGATGATCAGGTCTCGAGTGATTAATCAGATAGAAAATGGCGGTCACGCCCGCGGCGGTGCGTACTGCGGCGGTGCGTACCGCAACCGCCGGCGCACATCGTCATTGGCTCCTGAGACCCATAGGGTTCAATGTTAACCAATGCTGCTTTGCGCCGCGGTCTTCAACCGCCTACCGCCACGGTGTGCCACGCCAGCGCAGTGACCTCACATCCCACTGTCACACTTCACAGGTCAGGCAGCCGCCATTTCAAGGGCCCACATGGCATGATTTCTACTGCGTCACACAGGCCTAGGCCTTGCATTGCCACTCATACAAGCCGGTCCATGCATAGGGATTCGTGTACTGTGCAAACTGTGTGAACTAACCTGTGGGTTGCTTGACTCTGTGCTCCATGTTGTCCTTCCTAGGCACCATCCGCTGGGACTTGCGAGGAGAAGGATGAATCCTCCCGTGTACCGACCGCTGGTGGACCTGTCGACAATGGAAGAACGACATATCATACTTACATACCGGCTTGACAGAGCAACTATACATGAACTATGTGCCCAGCTGGAGCCAGACCTGATGTCCCCCATCCGCCAACCCACGGGGATTCCCCCTCTGGTGCAGGTTCTGTCAGTACTCCATTTTTTGGCAAGTGGGTCTTTTCAGACAACAGTGGCCATATCATCTGGGATGTCTCAGCCTATGTTTTCTAAGGTTTTGTCCAGAGTGGTGTCTGCCCTCATGAAATACATGCAGAGCTACATTATTTCCCCTGAGGTGGGCGAATTGGCTACAGTGAAGGGTGATTTCTATGCCCTTGGACATATCCCCAACATCATTGGTGCCATTGATGGGACCCATGTGGCTTTGGTTCCCCCCAAAGAAAGTGAGCAGGTGTACAGAAACAGAAAGAGTTATCATTCGATGAATGTACAGGTGGTCTGTTTGGCTGACCAGTACATCTCCCATGTAAATGCCAAGTTCCCTGGGTCAGTGCATGACGCGTATGTCATGCGAAATAGCAGCATCCCTTATGTGATGGAACAGCTACAGAGACACCGTCTGTGGCTAATTGGTGACTCTGGTTACCCCAACCTGTCGTGGCTACTGACCCCAGTGAGGAATCCCCGGACCAGGGCAGAGGAACGGTACAATGAGGCCCATGGGCGATCTAGGAGGATCATAGAAAGGACCTTCGGGGTCCTGAAGGCCAGATTTAGGTGCCTGCATATGACAGGGGGATCCCTCATGTACTCACCAAAGAAGGTGTGCCAGATCATCGTGGCCTGCTGTATGCTTCACAATCTTGCATTTTGACGCCAGGTGCCTTTTCTGCAGGAGGATGGTCCAGATGGTGGTGTTGTTGCAGCTGTGGAGCCTGTGGAGAGTGAAGAGGAGGAAGACGACGGGGACGACACGGACAACAGGGATACAGTCATACAACAATACTTTCAGTAGCACACAGGTAAGAAACAGCCACCCCAATTTACATTTACTTGAGGCCTAATGCGTCTCCACTGTCTGTGTTTCCCCCCAGTTCCTGTTAACTGATTTGTGACTTTCCCTTCCCTTTTCAGAGCTGTATGACCCACTGCCTGACTTCAGCTTTGTTTGCCCATGGACTAAAGCTTATTGAAATTGGTATGTTGTCATCACAAAGTAACTGGACATTATTGCACCGTTATGTGTAATACATTTGTTAAGAATACAAGCAGACTCCTGTTTTTTATGTGGAATAAGTGATTTCTTTTAAGTGCTACATATAGGTAAATGATTGGGAAGCGGGGATGGGTGGGGGTGGAGTAATGTCCATGGCAGAGTCCAGTTCTCAGTCGCACAGGTGCATTGTCCATATGCCTGTGGAAGGATGGAGCAAGGGCAGTTCAAGGTTGGACAGGGTGACAATGTGGGACAGTGGGATGACATCAGGGGGTATCTTAGGCTGGCGGGGGTCTTGCAATCCTACTCTGTCTTCTTGTGAGATCTCAGGTTCCGCTTGCGGGGTGGTTCTTCTTCTGCAGGAGGTGGGGTTCTGGTGGCCTGTCCTTGTGTGGGGGCCTCCTGTCCACTAGCGCCGGCGGAGGTGGTAGGCTGTTCCTGGCCTGGGCTAGTGACAGGGGCCCTTTGGGGTGCCACATGGTCCCGCAATGTGGTGACGATCTGGGTAAGGGCCAGGACGATGGTCCCCATTGTGGAACCGATGTTCCTCAGTTCCTCCCTGAACCCCATGTACCGTTCCTCCTGCAGTTCCTGGAAACGGGCCAGTACCGTCGCCATCGTCTCCTGGGAGCGGTGGATGCTCCCATGATGGAGGAGAGGGTCTCTTGGAGAGTCGGTTCCCCGGGCCTGTCCCCCCCCTGTCGCACAGCAGCCCTCCCAGTTCCCCTGTGTTCCTGGGCCTCTGTCCCCTGGACGGTGTGCCCACTACCACTGCCTCCAGGTCCCTGTTGTTGTTGGGGTGGTGGGTCAACCTGGGTGCCCTGTAGTGGTGGACACACTGCTGATTGACGTGTCCTGGAGACAGAGGCATGGGCCCGCTGGGTGGGAGCTGTGCTGGTGTTCCCAGAGGGGGTTGGGTCTGGTGTAGCCTGTGGCTGTCTGTGGGGAACCGACTGTCCAGAAGTCCCCGATGGGCCGGGCTGGTTGTCTGGCTCCAGGGAGACAGAGCTGCTGTCATCGCTGGAGGCCTCTTCTGGGGGTGGGATGGACATCTCTGGACTCTCCGTGGCGGTGTGGTGGCATTCGGGTCCTGCAGGGGTATAAAGGTATGGTTATTGCTTCTGTGTGTGGCATTTCGTGTGATGGGTGGGTGTCCGTGTACCCATGTGCAGGCATTTCCTTGTGGGGGCTTTTGTGAGGGTGGCTTGTGGGGGTGATGTGTGTGTGCAGTGGGCATGCTTTGGTGATGGGTGTCCATGCTTTGGGGTCGCATGCTGGGCTTGGTGTTGGGATGGGTGGGTTGTGATGGTGAGCCTTTTGCTAGGTGTTGGTGTGATGGGGGAGGGGGTGAGGGTGGGGGTATGATTTGGCATGCAGGTGGGGTGGGGGTGGGAAGCAGTAGTGAAGATTTGCCTTACCAGAGTCCATTCCTACTCCTGCGAGGCCCTCAGGATGCAGGATGTGCAAGACTTCCTCCTCCCACGCGGTAAATTCTGGGGGAGTAGGTGTGGGTCCGCCGCCAGTCTTCTGCACCGCAATGTTGTGCCTTGATACCATGGAACGCACCTTCCCCCGTAGGTCGTTCCATCTTCTCCTGATGTCCTCCCGATTGCGTGGATGCTGTCCCACCGCGTTAACCCTGTCCACTATCATTTGCCATAGCTCCATCTTCCTGGCAATTGTGGTGTGCTGCACCTGTGCCCCGAAGAGCTGGGGCTCTACACGGACTATTTCCTCCACCATGACCCTGAGTTCGGCGTCACTGAACCTGGGGTGTCTTTGGGGTGCCATGGGGTGGTGTGGTTGAGGTGTGGGGTGGCGTTTGTGGTGATGAGTGTGGTGCGTGTGGTGGTGTGTGGTGTTTGGTGCGTGGATTCTGTGTGGGTGATGGTGTTGTGTGCCTCTGTGTTGTGGGATTCTCTATTCTGTGCTCTCTCTCTAGCCTTCGTCAATGATTTCGGGTCGTAGGGGCTTGTGGGTGATGTGGGTGTGTGTTTTATATTGTGTTGGGTGTGTGGGAGTGGTGTTAGTATGCGTATCAGGTGTGTGTATTTCGAACTGACCAATGTTGCTGAGTTTTCTATGTGTGTGTGTATCTTGACCGCGGCGGTGTGTACCGCCAATGGAATACCGCGTTTGAAAGACCGCCGCGTGGATTTGTGGGTTGGAATGGTATGGGCGTATTTCTGTTGGCGTCACGGTGTAGGTTTGGTCATCGCCATTTTTTCGCAGACCTTTGGTGTGGCGGACTTTTGTGGATGTCGGGTTTTTGGCGGTTTGCCAGTTGAGGGTCAGAATGACCGTGGCGGTTTACAGGGGCCGCGGCGGTGTTATGGCGGCCTTCTGGCCGGCAGTAAGCGACTTTTACCGCCGAGGTCAGAATGACCCCCAAAGTCTCTTTCAAGCACAAAGTACCTGGTTTCTGGTGGAAAATCTCCGCAAAGGGCCGCAGAAGAAGAGATACGTGGAAAAATGGTGTGTGCGTCGATTTCTCCCCAGCACACACGGACTTGCGTCGTTAATTTTCACGCGGGGAAGTCGTTCGTTGTTTTCTGGCACACGGACAGTCTTTCTGTGGGTCACGGGATTACCAGATGTCCGGGGTCTGTGCGTGGATTCTCCTGCTTGTTTTCCGGCTGCGCGTCGTTCCGCTGGGCTGTGCGTTGAAGTTTCGCTCTCACGTCAGGCGTCGCGTCGATTTCCCCTCTGGAAGTCTGGCGGCCTTGTCCTTGCGAGGCCGTGCGTCGAAGTTCCGGTTGCCCCGAAGGCGTCGCGTCGATCAGCGTCGGTGTGTGGCGTTTTTCTCGCCGCGGAGCAAGCTGTGCGTCGAAATTTTCGGTGCACGAAGAGTCCAAATGAAAGAGAGAAGTCTTTTTGGCCCTGAGACTTCAGGGAACAGGAGGCAACCTCTATCCAAGCCCTTGGAGAGCACATTTACAGCCAGACAAGAGTTCAGCAAGGCAGCAGGCCAACAGCAAGGCAGCAGTCCTTTGGAGAAAGCAGGCAGGTGAGTCCTTTGAGCAGCCAGGCAGTTCTTCTTGTAAGGATGTAGTTTCTGGTTCAGGTTTCTTCTCCAGCAAGTGTCTGATGAGGTAGGGCAGAGGCCCTGTTTTATACTAAATTGTGCCTTTGAAGTGGGGGTGACTTCAAAGAGTGTCTAAGAAATGCACCAGGTCCCCTTTCAGTTCAATCCTGTCTGCCAGGGTCCCAGTAGGGGGGGTGGCAGTCCTTTGTGAAAGGGCAGGCCCTCCACCCTCCCAGTCCAGGAAGATCCATTCAAAATGCAGATGTATGCAAGTGAGGCTAAGTACCCTGTGTTTGGGGTGTGTCTGAGTGAATGCACACGGAGCTGTCAACTAGACCTAGCCAGACGTGGATTGAAGGGCACAGAAAGATTTAAGTGCAAAGAAATGCTCACTTTCTAAAAGTGGCATTTCTGGAATAGTCATATGAAATCCGACTTCACCAGTCAGCAGGATTTTGTATTACCATTCTGGCCATACTAAATATGACCTTCCTGCTCCTTTCAGATCAGCAGCTGCCACTTCAACAATGTATGAGGGCAGCCCCAATGTTAGCCTATGAAGGGAGCAGGCCTCACAGTAGTGTAAAAACGAATTTAGGAGTTTTACACTACCAGGACATATAACTACACAGGTACATGTCCTGCCTTTTACCCACACAGCACCCTGCTCTAGGGGTACCTAGGGCACATATTAGGGGTGACTTATATGTAGAAAAAGGGGAATTCTAGGCTTGGCAAGCACTTTTAAATGCCAAGTCGAAGTGGCAGTGAAACTGCACACACAGGCCTTGCAATGGCAGGCCTGAGACAAGGTTAAGGGTCTACTGAAGTGGGTGGCACAACCAGTGCTGCAGGTCAACTAGTAGCATTTAATCTACAGGCCCTAGGCACATATAGTGCACTCTACTAGGGACTTATAAGTACATTAAATAGCCAATCATGGATAAACCAATCAATAGTACAATTTACACAGAGCGCATATGCACTTTAGCACTGGTTAGCAGTGGTAAAGTGCCCAGAGGTCAAAAGCCAACAACAACAGGTAAGAAAAAATAGGAGGAAGGAGGCAAAAAGTTTGAGGATGACCCTGTCAAAAAGCCAGGTCCAACAATAACCGCGGTAGCCACCATAACAGGTTAATATTTTGCTTAGATACAAAATCTAAATAATACATTTTTCAAGGGTTTTTCAAGTAACGACTGAGATAAGACTTCCAGCAACAGTCCTCTGCATTCCTCCAAACCCAAGAACGTTACACAATGTTTGTATTCACTCCCAGAAAAAAAAAGCAAAAATTATTCGATTGTCAGCGAGCCTAAACCTCAAGACATAAAAGTGAGCAATAGCACATATGCTGAGCAGAACCACAACTGAAGGGTTTCTAATTAAAGTACTGTTTCTGGCAGATAGTTTGATAGGGGTAGATATTAGGTCCAGCTTATCATCAGAAGTACCTAAACCTGCCACTCTTTCATGAACCAGTGTTTAGAGGTTGTTTATTTTCATATTTGTTGATTATGAACAATAACATGAAATTAGCTTCAAATCACAAATATTATATGTGCAATATAAGTAAAACGCATAACGATAAAATACAAATGGTAATGGAAAAAGTGAGATTATACAATGTAAATGTATTAGCTATAGAGTTGGGCCCAATAGGACTAATTCACCCACTTTTTGTACAAAGTGCAGTGATTGTGGGAATGGCGTGAATCCAGACCCTCTCAAAGAAGGAGATCTAGAACCTGAGAAAGAACTGGGAACATGTTCTGAAATGGAGGAAGAGGGACAAAGAAAAAACACAGGGAATGCAATCGTGGTGTTATAGGAAGGAAGCATAGATTGCTACTATTACAGAATGTTTATAATGTTGGGGTGGGAGGTAATTATAGCATACCTTGTCTGACTGTTGTGCTCACCAAATTTCAAAACTAAGACTTGTGCATAGTGTTGTCATGTGCATTGCCCATCCATACTGTGTTTTTATTTCAGAATTTGTTTCCTTTTTCTGGCCTGTCTGCCCCACTACAGTATATATTCTTCTCCAATCCTGATTGCACTTTTATTTATGACTCGGTTGGCTTTTGCCTGCAATTTGTGGACCATCTTTGAAGACACTTGTTCCCTTCACATAATTATGCAAGGTGGCGAGGGGAAGGAGTTGCCTTTTCCTGTGGCAGGAAAGTTATGACAGAAAGTCTAAACATTGGCACCTAGTACTTGAAACTGACCAGTCTCTGAAGAGTGGATTTCGCAAGGTGCTTACATACCTTTGCGTTTTTGGAGCATATGACACTGCTCTCAGTTTTCATTTACAAACACATCTTGAATAAAACCCCAAGCCTAAAATATTAAAAGAAAGATCTTTAATACAGTTTCTACTCATGCTGTACTTGCATTCTGCCACATAACACACACCCTAATTGTTTGAAAATATTGACTGATTTCTTACCTTTGCCCAGCCTCACAACTGTGAGATGGCAAATGATATAATTGTTTTCCTTTTCGTTTATTTAGTTCATAGTGATGGCTGTCTGTACAAATATGTGTCACATTCTCTAATTAATTAGAGATATGAAAAACCTTCAACCAAGAAAATTATTTTCTCTGTGAACACTCAAAATACAAAATGGATTGCTAGCCGCACACATATTATAGTTTTAGGGTGTTAAAGTACTAGTTCCAAAGATAAGTATGCATGTAATAAATTGCATGGGCACTAGTGGCTGATGACAGGGGCATTGGATACAGTTGGGAAAGACCAGTTCTAAGT
This sequence comes from Pleurodeles waltl, assembly GCF_031143425.1. Taxonomy (NCBI): domain Eukaryota; kingdom Metazoa; phylum Chordata; class Amphibia; order Caudata; family Salamandridae; genus Pleurodeles; species Pleurodeles waltl. The sequence continues at coordinate 608,277,820 of NC_090445.1, read as the reverse complement.
CCAACTAAAGTGATTCCTAGAGTTAACTGTTGCAAAAGGGAGGTTAGTGGTGCTACAAATGCACTAGTGATGTGAGGTACCACATTAAGTTGAGAAGCCCAGCCCAGGTCAAAGGAAGTTCACACGTGACACTCTAAATAACAAATGTCTAAAATGGCAACCCAACCCATCTGACATTTTTATCTGAATACATTACTTCAACAGGCAAACATACATTTACTGCACAGCTGAGAAAGGAGAAGGAGTATTGTAAGGTTTTAGAACAGTCCAAATCAAATCAAATCATTAGCATTTATAAAGCGCGCTACTCACCCGTGCGGGTCTCAAGGCGCTAGGGACAAAGGGGGTGGTTATCGCTGCTCGAACAGCCAGGTCTTTAGGAGTCTCCGGAAAGCGGAGTGGTCCTGGGTGGTCCTGAGGCTGGTGGGGAGGGAGTTCCAGGTCTTGGCCGCCAGGAAGGAGAAAGATCTCCCACCCGCCGTGGAGCGTCGGATGCGAGGGACGGCGGCGAGTGCGAGGCCAGAGGAGCGGAGGGGGCGGGTGGGGACGTTGAAGTTGAGCCGTCTGTTGAGGTATTCCGGTCCCTTGTCGTGGAGGGCTTTGTGTGCGTGGGTGAGAAGTCGGAAGGTGATCCTTTTGCTGACTGGGAGCCAATGCAGGTGTCTCAGGTGTGCGGAGATGTGGCTGTTGCGGGGTACGTCGAGGATGAGGCGGGCTGAGGCGTTTTGAATGCGTTGCAGGCGATTTTGGAGTTTGGTGGTGGTCCCAGCGTAGAGGGTGTTGCCGTAGTCCAGGCGGCTCGTGACGAGGGCGTGGGTCACGGTTTTTCTGGTGTCGGCGGGGATCCAGCGGAAGATCTTGCGGAGCATGCGGAGGGTGAGGAAGCAGGCGGAGGACACGGCGTTGACTTGCTTGGTCATGGTGAGAAGGGGGTCCAAGATGAAGCCGAGGTTGCGGGCGTGGTCTGCGAGGGTCGGTGCGGTGCCGAGGGCCGTGGGCCACCAGGAGTCGTCCCAGGCGGACGGGGTGTTGCCGAGGATGAGGACTTCCGTTTTTTCAGAGTTCAGCTTTAGGCGGCTGAGCCTCATCCAATCTGCGACGTCCTTCATACCCTCTTGTAGGTTGGTCTTGGCGCTGGCGGGGTCCTTGGTGAGGGAGAGTATAAGTTGGGTGTCGTCGGCATAGGAGGTGATGATGATGTCGTGCTTGCGTACGATGTTAGCGAGGGGGCTCATGTAGACATTGAAGAGTGTCGGGCTGAGTGATGAGCCTTGAGGTACGCCGCAGATGATCTCAGTGGGTTCTGAGCGAAACGGAGGGAGGTAGACTCTTTGGGAGCGGTTTACGAGGAAGGAGGCGATCCAGTCCAGGGCCTGGTCTTGGATCCCGGTGGAGCGGAGGCGGGTGATTAGGGTGCCGTGACAGACGGTGTCAAAGGCAGCCGAGAGGTCGAGAAGAATGAGGGTGACTGTTTCACCGTTGTCCATCAGGGTTCTGATGTCGTCTGTGACTGAGATGAGGGCAGTTTCAGTGCTGTGGTTGGTTCGGAATCCGGTCTGTGAGGAGTCGAGCAGGTTGTTGTCTTCCAGGAAGGTGATCAGCTGTTTGTTGACGGTCTTCTCTGTTACTTTGGCTGGGAAAGGCAGAAGGGAGATGGGGCGGAAGTTTTTCAGGTCGCTCGGGTCAGCCGTAGGTTTCTTTAGTAGGGCGTTGACTTCGGCGTGTTTCCAGCATTCGGGGAAGGTAGCAGAAGAAAAAGAAGAGTTGATGACGGTCTGGAGGTGCGGGGCGATGATGTTGTCGGCTTTGTTAAAGATGAAGTGTGGGCAGGGGTCCGAAGGGGCGCCGGAGTGGATAGAGTTCATGATGGATTTGGTTTCTTCCGTGCTGATGTGGGTCCAGTTGTTGAGGGTGATGGTCGGGGATGTGGGTTCGGTGGTGTTAGGTTGGGTCTGGTGTCCGAAGCTGTCGTGGAGGTCGCTGATCTTGCGATGGAAGAAAGTGGCGAGGGATTCGCATAGATCCTGTGAGGGCGTGACGGCGTTGGCGTTGGCGTTGGCGCTGGGGTTGGAGAACTCCTTGACGATGCTGAAGAGTTCTCTGCTGTTGTGGCTGTTTTTGTCCAGTCTGTCGGTGAAAAAATTCCTTTTGGCAGTGCGGATCAGGTGGTGGTGTTTGCGGGTAGCGTTCTTGAGGGCGGCCATGTTGTCAGTGGTGCGGTCCTTGCGCCAGGCTTTCTCAAGTGCGCGACAAGTTTTCTTTGATTCTTTGAGGGTGTCAGAGAACCAGAGGGGTTTCTTGGTGTTGTTCTGTCGCTGCGAGCGTTTGAGGGGAGCAAGGTTGTCTGCGCAGTTGGAGATCCAGTTTGTGAGGTTGAGGGCTGCGACGTTAGGGTCGGTGTTGAGGGTGGGTTGGTTGGCGGCGAGTGCGGCGAAGAGTTGCTCTTCAGGGATCTTGTTCCACTGTCGGCGAGGGATGGGTTGAGTGCGGAGGTGGCGGGTCTCGCGTCGGAATGTGAAGTGGACGCAGCTGTGGTCGGTCCAATGAAGGGCGGAGGCGTGGCTGAAGAAGACGTGTTTGCTGGCGGAGAAGATAGGGTCGAGTGTGTGTCCGGCGATGTGGGTGGCAGTGTTCACCAGTTGTTTGAGGCCGAGGTTGGCGAGGTTGTCGAGCAGGGTGGTGGTGTTGGGGTCGTTGTTTTGTTCCAGATGGAAGTTGAGGTCGCCTAGGAGGATGTAGTCCGGTGAGGCGAGGGCGTGCGGGGAGATGAAGTCGGCGATGGTGTCGCTGAAAGGGGCGCGAGGTCCGGGAGGACGGTAGACGAGGGATCCTCTGAGGGTGGTCCTCGGGTCGGTGCGAATCTGAAAATGCAGGTGTTCAGCGGCAAGAGGGGAGTCTTCAGTGGAGGTGGTGACGCTGATGGAGTCTTTGAAGACGATGGCGATGCCTCCTCCTACTTGGTTGGTGCGGTCTTTCCTGGAGATCTTGTAGCCTTCGGGGATGGCGGTGGCGATGTCTGGAGCAGAGGAGGCGTTCATCCAGGTCTCCGTGATGAAGGCGACGTCCGGTGCTGTGGAGTGTCCACAAACTGAAACTGGTATAGATAATGAAAACAATTGGTAATGACACTCTAGAAACATGCACCCAACAGTATTTCAGACTATTTAGGGGAACTGGAAATAATAAAGGCACTTTACACATCAATTAAAATGATACAGCCGACAGCAGTCCCACACAAACATATTCCATTCTTGCTAAATGGTGAATTGGAAAAGGAACTGAAATAACCAGAGGAAATGGACACAAATAAGAACATCACTAGCATGCTCTCGGGTTTCAGCAATTCTAGTTACAATAAAGCCAAGAAAACATAATGAAATAAGGTTGTGCGTAGACATGCCAGTTCATCTCAGGTCACTTGCAGTGGCAGACATCTTACAAGTGCTAAAGATTATCTTTTTTTTTAGTTCAGTGTTGCAAAAATCTTCTCAAGACTGACCCTAAGGTGGGGTACCACTAACTTGATTTCGATATGACATCCATTTGAATTATGACTTTCTCACCATACCTTAGCCTAATTGGATTTCAATTTTTTTCTGTAGCTGAATGTTTTAAAAACTTTGCAATACAGGATATTATGATTGGCTCCAAGGACATCTAAGCATCAGTGGCACAATCTCTTGTGTTCATAGATAATGAGAAGTAACAGCAACGCAAATAGTCATGCAACATTTCAGAGATGTAGGCCTCAAATTAATCAAATTTAACAAGGAGAAATGAGAGCTCAAAATGAAAGAAATAGAGATTTCTTAGTATGAGATAATGGAAAAAAGATTAACTGCAAACTCTGTCTGATTGCCAAGTGTTGCAAAGTATTGCATTAAGTTGAGAGTCCCAGCAGAGAGGGAGTGAGCAGCCACATGTTGATGCACTATGAATTGAAAATGGGGAATGCCCACACTTCCATTTTTATCAACATGTGCTTCTGCTTTGCAGGTAGTGCACTACTTCACATACTTCACAGGGTAGCACCAATCTCCTATCATGACTTATTAGTTGTGGTTAAGTTTTAGGTGCTGGGAAAATGCATTGGATGTCTGATACTTAATCGATCCATCACTTCTTCCTACCATGAGACAAACAGTGATTTAGGGTTAGTGTCCAATCATACATTCAAACTGTGAAATTGTGATATCCCCAGAAGTGTAAGAGGTAGAGATGGTTGAAATGATTCTGTATCAAGGTGAATAGCCGCCTTAGTAATGGAACACTAAGCTAAGTCTGGCAGGCGGGGTTGGGGAGAGGGATTTGAAAAATCTCCCATATTGCCATAAGACTGAAAAATTGGTGATATTGGTTGTGACTAAGTCAGATATATTATCAGATGGGTTTGAGTGGTGCATCTTACCACACTCACTGTCATGGAATCTCTCCTTTACATTTTATCCTCTACTATGAAACATTCATCTTTGGTCTTTTGGTCTGTTATGTTATGAAGAAATCATTTCCTTTAGATGACATGCACTCAGGCTTCAATTAGCTAGTCATTAATCAAATCCTCCACTTTGTGGGCCCTTCCCCATCAACCAACCAGCCTACAAATAACCCAACTGCCCCCACCCCAACCTTGGGGGAGACAGAAATTTCAAGCTTAGGAGAATACAACAATATTATTCTAGGGAAGCAGTATTTATCTCAACCTGGGGCCAGGACAGGAAGCCAAGGCCACCCAAAAGATGTGCCACATTCAAAATTCATGCATGTAGCCAACCAGATCTGGGCTCATCATCCAGGCTTCAGGTAACACATGCCAAATGTCTGGTAGACACTCATACAAGGGTTACCTTGTTCCTGGGGATTCCTGAAAACACAGCTGACAAAAGCAAAACAGATGCTTTATCCTTTGTTCTCTAGCAGAGCAGGGGTCTGGCTGTGACTGAAGGTACGTTCCTTAGAATCTCCTCGTTTCTTTCTCTCCCAAGCAAACTATAAAGCACTCCAAGGTATATCAACATGGGAAATGTCCTGGCCAAAAGGCAACACCTAGGGGAGCCTTTGTCTCATGCTCCATTTGAAATTTCTGATGCCTGTGATAATACACCACAAACATGCAGAGACAAGCAAAAGCTTCTGTTATGTAGAACTAAATTGATTGTATAAGGAAATAGTAGGTACTTTTCATTCGTGAACGTACAGATAAAAAGGTGTGTGCCCTTAATAGAACATCAGGAGCTACCATCCATTAGTTCTCTGTAGCCTAGTGAAGCAATAATACCTACCCACTCCTTTCGTGAGGGTGTCACTTGGCCAGTCTTGTCTGATCTACATTAAAATATACAGAAGGTCACCAAAAATGATTTAGTCAGGAAAAAGCCAAAAAAATTGCAGACTTCCAACGTGATCTACAGAAGCAGGTAAATGCTTTATATAAATATATTCAGCGTGACATGACAGCACTTAAAGCATAGATCTGGCTATGATGAGCCTGAGATTTCACTTTGATGTTTCATGATTCTAGAAGTCCTATCAAACACATATGTTCCTAATTTCAGTTGTATTTATAAATGGATTAAAAAAGAGATTTAGGTTTTGCATGTACGCTACAAAATATAAAGTGCAAAAATAAAGACCACACAAAAATATCTAAATACAAACATTTATATCTTCACCTGATCCTATCATCAAGTATTTGACCTGCAAATATGTAAGGGCTGGAGATATAACAGTGATTTAACTCAATACTGTAGTAGGGTGGAAGCAGGTAATGAATTAATTAATCAATCATTCAGGATTTGTAAAGCGCGGCTTATCACCTGCCAGGGTTGCCAGGCACTTGCAGGTCCCAGAGGCTCACTGGAACAGCTAGGTCGTAAGGACCCATGGAATTCCGGAAGTGGTGGTCCAGAGGTGTGTGGGGAGGCTGCACAAAAAATAGGGGAAAAAGCAAGGAGAAAGCAGTGAAAACGAGGGAAAATCAAGGAGAAGGCACACAAAAAGCAAGGAGAAAGCAGTGAGAATGAGGGAAAGCCAGGCAAAGACACTCATAAAATGGGGGGAAAAGCAAGGAGAAGACAGGAGCAAGAGTGATGCAGCAACACGAGGAGAACTGGGCCCATCAGGTCAAACATTTTGTGGGCTGAATATCATCTTTATTATTTAAGTATATATTTTTAAGTTTTTATTTTTCATATTAATATGAAGTCTAGCTGTTCACATGGAGTCAGACTGAGGCTTCTGAACCTCTCTCTTAGAAACGGAGTGCAGCAGAAATATAATTTCTGGAACTATGGCACTTTTTGTTCCGATCTCCTCCAGCAATTCTGGCATCGGATGGGATGGCATGGGATGAATTGGTGCCAAGTGGAGAAAATATGCCATTTATCTTTATTAAAAAAAAAAACTTTACTGTTGGCATTTAACTTTACTATAAGCATGACAGTGACCTTAATACAGCTTAATACAAAGGATGTTCGCTCATATAAGTATTTTTAAGGAGACAAGTCTCCTTTAACAGGACAACTCAACTGTGTTGGGAATTGCCTTAATACAAGAAAGGTTATTCTGTGCTTATTTTGGTGAGTTGCATGCTCTAAAGCCATATAAATCCTCTCCACATACTGAAGGGAACTTGTATAAATAAGGAAGCGAGATTTCTTTCCGTCTTATCATCTAGGAGTGCAGGAAATTCTTAAGCCAGGGAAAGCTATGTCAGTGCCTTCATGTGAACTATGAATGAGCTCTCACAAACCCCAAACCATCTTGCTTCAGTTAGGTAAAATGGTTGCTGTAAGGAATATCGGGCTGGCCACTGTATCCGGCTCAGGCAGCAAGCCTTCCCTGAAAAATACGCAAATATGGCATTTTAGAAAAAGAGCAATACAGTTATGAAAACACAATAGTAAAATGTCCTACTCAAGTTAAATAATATATGAATGTTTACTAGTAGAATGCTACACAGATGAAGGGAATCTGCGGTCAAGGTGTAAGGAAAAATGATTTGCAGTGCTTATTGGGACAAAAGTGAATTTTGGGGTGCAGTATCAAATAAAAGAAATGAGCTGGCTGCTGTCTAAAATACCGTTGCCAGAGACAACAGTGCATTCATTTTTGTGTCACTGAAACAAAAGCATGCACTATATGGAATTCGTTTAAGAGAAAGTAATTTTCAGTAATTGTAAATTTTATTTAAAAAATAAAAATAAAATCCAAATCTACCGGACTAGTTTCTCAGACAGCAGGCACCAGTCCCTAGCTTCAAGGTGTAAGTGGCTTCCAACAACCTCAGGTACACAGCAAAATGTCCCGTTGCAGATTTTTTCCTTTATTCACATTGCAGAGGCTGCAAAGCTCTCCATCTGTGAAGCGTTCTCTGCTCCCCGCACAGAGTCAGATGGTTCACATTAGCCGGCCGAAGAAATATCCCGTCCCCACAGATGCAGGGGCATATTTGTCAAGTGTTTTGCTTCACCCTTGTGGGGAGATGGCGACACAAAACCCAAGTGACATTTATCAGGCTGAGAGAGCGTAGTTTAAATATTACATATTATAGACGTGAAATGTTTATGTCTAACAATGCTGTATTAATAAAATATTCACTGAAGCGTATTCATAAATATGGAGAATTGTTCATATGTATAAACTAATGTTGACTGTAAGAAATAATCGTTTATAGTTTGCCTAACTGATCACATTAACACGTATAAAACTGCATTCATTGGAACCATATATCCTAAGTTAGCGTGAGTCGAGAACTAGCTGTGTAGCTCTCATATTAAAAGCGTATTTTCTGTTTCTCCCGTGTGCGGACTTGCAAATAACCATGACCCAGCTATTGTTCTTTCTGTACTAGTTTGAAACATGAAGGCATTTTCTCATCCGCATGCTAGCAGCTTTTAGTATAAAATGATGTGCTTCGAAACATTAATGGACACTTCCAAGGACAATGATACGAGGGAAAGAGAACTTTTAACCTGAGACTTGTGCCAAGGAGATGAAGTAACCCCGGATATGCCACCTACAAAATACGTCAATTATGATGACCAATTAGAACATATTAAAGTATCAAGAAATGACAAATGCATTACTTAATGTATAATTTGATAGGTTAACAATGGTGGGGTGTATTGACTGACCAATAGAATTTTGGGGGAACGAATCACGAGAAAGGGATAAAAACCCATGACACAGGGAACAGACGGCTCATTAGGTAGGGAATGATATCGATTGCATCTCGAAACTCTGTCACTCTATTTGGTGACCTGAGACTTAGAGAAAACCATCTTTGCCTATTAGACTGCCCCTACACTTTTCTCCTTATGAGAAGAGTGTCTTTGTCTTTTAAATTTAGATAGACTGACGGCGATCTAGCTGATGTCCTGAAGACGAAGACTAATCCTGAATGCTGACCTATTCAGAGGAGGGTAATTATATGTTGCTAATGAAAAATTATTTATTTGCCTTTCTTTCTAGGTACCAACCGCTGTATGTTTTTGATTAGAGACCTTAGTTAGATGTTTTCCAAATTGATGTTCAAAATTGCTTTGCATGACGCCCAACATGCTAATGCTAATTAGAGGTTAGACGAGGTATTCATTTTGACTGACAAACTGACGTGACTGACATGATGCTATGCTGAACTTGTATCTTAGAACATTCAATGTATTGTGATCTGGTTATACTCATCTGATTATCTATGCTTCTTATTTCTGCACTATCGAAAGCTTACTGTGGCTGTCATCTTGTAATTGTGCTTATATACTTCTTGACTTTGAGATTGATGCCTTTGCTACTAGATTGTAATCAATAGGGAATAAAACTCATAAAACTTCATTAAGGTGTGGTTATTCATGACTGAAAGGTCATGGTTGCGCCAAATGTTTATTAATGCATAAAACAAGATATATCTTGGTGTTAAATATTGACAATGTTATTGACATATTGATTGGTGTTTTGATCAGTTATTTCGTGCTACGGTGTCTCACCACTGGGTCCAAAGATTCATTGGCCTAAAACGAGTCCTGATGTGTATAGATTAACATAGACGGACGCGTTAGCAGTTCTGGTAGCAGAGTACGGTTAGGCCCTTGGGGGCCCTAGGACGGAGTTTTCATTGTCTAATTGTTTTCTTGTGATAATGCAATCTGGAAAGATGATGAGTTGCTAGATTTGCCATGGGCTTTCCCGGGATCTCGGAGCCTGCCTAAATGAGTTGGGAATGTTCTCGGCACCATAGTATGTGTAGTTAGGATCTTTTGCGCTTATTAAATCTTATGCACTTTGCAGGCGATTGTGAATATTTGAGTGCGATTAGGCCAAATTAAGTGTTGTTTAGAAGGAGTGGGCGTACTCCACAGTATGAGAGTAGGGAAGTCGGCGTACTTCATGTGAATGCAGCGCTTGTTGCTCAAAAAATTATCCACGTGGTTGGTTGTTGTATACGGACCTATTGAGGTCTAAGACTCCGGAGTATGATGTTAAAATGGTTTATGTCGTAATCGGTGCGGTTTAGTAGGTCAATCGGGCGTGGTTGACAAGTTGAGTTTCGAGTTATGATGCATGTGTGTAACCTTCGATGGAGATTTGACAAGTTCTAAAGTGCACTAGAAGGAGTCATTGACAAGTCGAGAGTGGGATTTGCAGGTCGAATTCTGCTTGCGTATGAGGGAACTGAGAAGGAGAGAGTAGCGGCCGAGGCTTCAAGTGAAATCTCTATAAAGTTCTGAAGCGAATGTGTTAACTTTCCTGTAGTAAACCGGCAGATTTGTGTTGTCATTTAAGTGCTAGCAATAATTTGCATTAGTTTGTATGAGTTGTAAGGAGTTAGCGAGGTGTGGACAAGCCGCAAGACTTTGTCAGCTGCAGTGTGTGTGAGTGTGACGTCAGTGGTGCCGCGCTGAGATAGGTCAGATGCTGAGAGGGGTCGCGCACGGATTGGCTGCCGTTCGTGAGAGGCAATAGGTTGAGTAAAGGGTAGGTGAAGAGTGTCCTGGGAACAAAGCCGTTTTCTGATTAAAATATCAAATAAAATGAATTTTGTTAAGGCATTTAAAAGCGCTTTGAAAGGAGATGTGTATATTGTTGCAACTGATGGGGAACCTACACCACCTGAAGGTACACCAGCTTACACGGTTATGGAGGAAAAGGTTGTTGCACCATGTTTATGGATAAAACAATGGCGCAAATTAACTGAAAAAGAGGGGTGTCTAGCGTTTCCGGAACATGAAACGTTCAATCAAAAGGTGTTAGAAAATCTGAGGTGGATGTTAAGTACGCAGAAACCACCTCCTCGACCAGCACAATACGAGGCTTTGGCAATTTGGGACCTGATGGCTCTTAAACATAGACAAGAAAGATTTCACAGAAGATTGACAAGGGCAGAAAAATCCTATGCAGAGGCTAGGTGGGATAATGAGAACAAACTGTGGAGACGAGGAATAGTGGATGGGTTAAAGCTGTTTCCGGCAATAACTCAGGGAGAGGAGACACAGGGAAAGAAAGCTTCTTGCAAAACTGACAAAGAATTAGGCAAACACAAAGAGAATAAAAGATCCTGGGAAGAAGAGGACGATTCAGATGATGAGGCGTTTATGGATAGATTGTTACATGATCGTCCGCCACCATATGCGGTGAACGACAGTGCTGCAAGTACTAGCTTGGATCCTGGGAACCAGACGAAGGAGAAGGGTGTTACTGATACAGTGCAGACTAGCGATACAGCTTTGATACAGAATGGTGTCAGTGTACCCACTGCACCAGACTCGCCGATACAGTTACAGCCTCCACCACAGATAAAAAGAATTTATCCCGATGTTCCAGTACTCGAGACTACTACGAACTTGGTGGTACCACCAGACCCGATATAAACAAAGCCAAGGTTAATACAGATCGAGTCAACTCCACAGTTAGTGTCACAACCGCCACAACTGATACCTGGGTACAACCCAGTAGCGGGTCCTTTGAAAGAACCTGCACCAGGATTATTAGAGCAGACTTACGGTGTTGAAGCTCCAAGAAGCTTGGGAGCAGGCCAGACACCTGCCGCTATATCACTACCCATTACGGTTGGTCCCCCGGTGCCGTTATATGCACAGGAGAAAACAAGGACGTGTGAACAGGGAGTCATAACTCATGAAATGATAAGAGGAGGGCCTATTAGAACTCCACAAATAATGGCCCAGAGAGGACAGGTTTGCGAACAATCAAGACCCTTAATGGACCTCAGTCCAATAGGGGCACCTCTTGAGGCAATGCGACAAGCAGGATTGGGAGTCCTGACTCCCAAAACTATGAGTACAAATACCTCATACACTCCAATGATACATGCAGGAAATATTTCACTGCAGGGTTTTACAGTACAACAGTTAAATGAGTGGTTAGAGAAAACTTGCACATCACAAAAGACTACAGCGACTACAATTGAACCTGAGAAAGAAAAACACAATGAATACCTAAATATAGTACGACTAGGAGCAGAAGCTGCTGAATTGGTGGATGGAACAATGGGAGTAAATAGGTTAGAGTCTTACACAGAGGCAGAATTAAGGTACTTATGCCCTAAAATCACCAAAGAGGTAGGCAAAGTACACCAGAAATTAACGAATTTGGCAGACAAATACAATATCGACATTGGAAACACGAAACATTTGAAACAGAGTTACAGATTAGATTTTGACACAAAGGATTTTGAACACATGAGATCTGCAGGCATGAAGACACATTTGAAAGAGTTGTTGCAAAGCGCACAAATTTGGGGTGCACTAGAGAAATGGGAAGGCCGATGGGTAAAGAAAAGAGATAAGGGAAAAAGAGATAGTCCAGGATCTAATGAAACAACAGTTACACCAAATTTAGAGACGGTGAAAATGCTACCTATGAGAGATACAGCTGGTGGTGTTTTGGTGCATGTGCCTTGGTCCAGGGGAGACATTTTGTCCTTTACGAATGAATATCCTAGGTTAAGAGAAAAACCGATTGAGTGGTATCAACAGACAGATAGATTCGTGAAGCTTGCGAAATGTCTCTGGGAAGACTTAAATACCTTGTTTGAGATTATTGTTCCGCCAGACTTGTGGCTCGAGTGTAAGAGAGGGGTAGATTGGCCCACAAAGGAACCAGCAAGGGATAAAGTGACTGGAGCACCTTCTGAAGAGGTGATGAAATATTATCATAAAGTAATTGAGTTTTTGAAACAAAAGGTGTCGCCGAAGGTAACTGATTGGCAGAAAATAGACCGGACCTCTCAAGAGGTTAAAGAGTCAATACATGCATATTATGAAAGGTTGTTAAAGGCATTCAAACATTACAGTGGTACTGAAACAATTGAGCCGAAGGACATGAATCATCTTGTGTTCAGATTCGTCGAAGGGCTGAGACCGGAGGTCAGCCAAATGATTAAAAATCATCTGATTTGTTGGCAAGCTAAACCGATTGATGAAGTATTACAGTATGCGAGATACTGTAGTGACGAAATTGAGTTGAAGCAGAAAAAGTTGAAGGAGAAGGTGATGGTGATGCAGATAAGGGCTGCACAGACTGGAATACAGGGAAATGGTGTTCAGCAAATGATACAGCAACAACCGCATTTGAATGGTGTGTTTCAGGCACAGCTGAGAGGTAGAGGTCAAGGGTTTGTGAACCGTGGTTCGGACATGAATAATGTTGTTGTTCAAGGTGATGGTCAAGGAGTGAAAAAGATGTCACCATGCCATGCGTGCGGGGGCGTGGGACATTGGAAACGGGATTGTCCGAATATAATGCAGGATGGTACGGTTCAGCAGAGTATTAATGCCGGTACACTACAAAATTCACGAGGTCCAAGAATGAGACACCAGAATCAGAACTATCAAAATAATTTGGTGCAAATGTCAGGGGTGCAACCCATGCAGCAAATGCAGATGCCGCGTTTCCAAACAGTGCCAGTACAACCAATACAACAGCAGATCCCTATGGTGCCTAGACAGCAAATGCAGTTACCCTTAGCTCCAATGGGACAGCAACAGGTGACGCTTTCTCAGCAGGTCACAGGTCAGGTAACAAATCAAAACAACACTGTACAACAATTCCCATTACGAGGTGAAAATGAGATTAATGAGGATTGGTCAGATGACAGTTCAGACAGTGAAGAGTGCAGACTCGCAGCATCCCTAGAGGTAGACCAGAGAGGCCCATATGTGGAGGGAAAAGTAATGGGCTATAAGGTCTCATTTTTAGTTGATACTGGAGCTACACGCTCTACGGTTCGCAGTGCAGAGGTACCAAGATTACCTCTCTCAGGGCGCACCATACGAGTGGTTGGTGTGGCTAATCAGTACCTGACTAATCCAATCACTGACCCAGTGCAGGTTGAAATCGGAAATTTTCAGGGCCTGCATAGATTTGTTGTATGCGACTCAAGCCCAGTATCCTTATTAGGAAGAGACTTATTATGCAAAACCAAATGTTCGATTACCTGTTCCAATGGTGGAATAGAAGTGCAGACAAACAGTGATGATGAGGGAGATGAGGGTCAACTCATAGAAGAAGGAGGAGAGATGAATGAAGATTACCCTTTAATTACCCTTTTCCCAGTGTTTACCTTGATCGATCTACCTGCTGATCTGCAAGGATCGGTAACAGAGAAGGTATGGGATTTGACTGGAAAAGAGGTTGGATTAATAAAGGGAGTAGGTCCAGTCAAGGTGCAGATAAAGCCAAATGCAGTGTTCCCACAAGTGTCACAATATCACATGACTCAGGATGTCCTTATTGAAGTGACACAGATAATTGCAGATTTTCTCAGACAGGGAGTTTTGAAAGAGGTCCTGAGCAGTCCGTGTAACTCTCCAATTATGGGTTTGAGAAAGCCCTGTGGGAAAGTTCGAATTGTGCAGGATTTGAGAAATATAAACGAAATTGTGATAAAATGCTGCCCTGTGGTTCCCAACCCAGCGGTAATAATGTACCAGGTTCCTTGTGATGCTGAATGGTTTACCGTAGTAGACCTATCACAAGCGTTTTTCTCGATACCACTTCACGAAGGCAGCCAGTTTTTGTTCAGTTTCAAATTCCTCGATAAGGTGTACAGTTGGTGCAGAATTCCTCAGGGGTTTTCTGAGTCACCATCCATCTTCAATCAGATATTGAAGAAGGATTTGGAACCTCTTGTGCTGCCTTACAATTCGACTCTTGTACAGTACATTGATGATTTGTTGATTGCATCCAAAACCAAAGACAGCTGCAAATATGATACCATTGCCTTATTGAATCATTTAGGGAAAAACGGACATAAGGTGTCACCTAAAAAGCTGCAGTACTGTCAAAAAGAAGTGAATTATTTGGGGCATATGATTGAAAAAGGGTCCCGAAGAATATCAAAAGAGAGAATAACAGTTGTTTTACAAATGAATCCCCCAACAACAAAGAGAGATGTCAGGATGTTCTTGGGAATGGTGGGCTACTGTCGCCAGTGGATACCCAACTTCTCGATCATTTCAAAACCATTAACAAAACTGACAGGAAAGGAAGTTAAGGATGAACCATACACAATCACATTGACAAAAGAAGAGTTTGAGTCATTTCTAGAGCTGAAAGAATGCATGTGCAGGGCTCCAGCATTAGGAATGCCTGATTATGAGAAACCATTTTTGTTGTTCTGTCATGAACGTGATGCTTGTTCTTTGTCTGTTTTAACACAGGTCCATGGAGATGCAAATCGCCCTGTAGCATATTTTTCAGCTTCTTTGGACCCTGTCGCAGCAGCCTTACCGGGTTGTTTGCGAGCAGTCGGTCAAAGCCTTTCACAATGTGAGGGCATAGTCATGGGATACCCTTTGACAGTATTGGTTCCACATTCTGTTGAAATTCTGCTGACACGAACTAAGACACAACACATGACAAATGCACGACTTACCAAATATGAGACAATTATTCTGGGGTCACCCAATGTCACATTGAAAAGGTGCACTGTACTGAACCCGGCAACTCTACTTCCCATTGAGAATACAGAAATAAAGGATGGGGAAGAGTTTGAGCATGATTGTCTGGAGGTGACTGAGCTCAGTACCAAACCTCGCTCAGATATAAAAGATACCCAGTTAGAGGAAAACGATTACATTATGTTCGTTGATGGGTCCTGTCTAAGAGATTCAACAGGAACCTTGAGAGCTAGTTATGCAGTATGTACCATATCTGGTATAGTCGAGGCCTCCTGGCTCGAGAAAGTGTTTTCTGCACAAGTGGCAGAATTGATAGCTCTCACAAAAGCCTGCCATGCTGCTGTAAATCTGAAAGTCACAATCTATACAGACAGCAGATACGGATTTGGAATTGTACATGATTTTGGTCAACTCTGGTCACAGAGAGGGTTCATGACATCCTCTGGTTCACCAGTGAAAAATGGAGAACAAATAAGAGATTTGTTACATGCGATTCAGTTGCCTCTCGAAATTGCCGTGGTGAAGTGCAGTGCTCACACTAGATCACAAGACTTTGTGTCAATGGGGAATGGTTATGCAGACCAAGTTGCCAGATTTTGTGCATTGAACTGTATATCTTTTAAGGAGCAGTGGGAACTGTTACCACAACCTGAGAATGACACAACCTTAAGCCTAGCATTACAAGTGGTTGATACTTTAGACTAATTAAAAACATTACAAAGCCACGTTGGTAGGGAAGAAAAGCGTTCCTGGCAGAAAATGCAGTGTGTACAAAGAGCAGAGAATATTTGGGTATCAGAAGAGGGAAAACTGGTTTTCCCAAACAGTCTTCTGTCACAATTTGCCCGACTGTACCATGGGCAGGCACATTTAGGAAGAGATGCCATGATCAGATCCTTTAAGATTGATTGGTTCAATCCAAAATTCAGACATGCCGCAGAAATTACTTGTCACAGGTGCGTCATTTGTCAACAGATGAACGCTGGAAAAGGAACCGTGGTAACTTTGAGCCACATTGGGAGAGCTGGTGGTCCCTTTAATAAGATACAAATGGATTTCATTGAAATGCCTGTTTGTGGAGGTTTGAGGTACGTGTTGGTGATTGTATGTGTTTTTAGTCATTGGATTGAGGCATATCCCACACGAAGGAATGACAGTCTTACGGTTGCAAAATTACTACTCAGAGAATTAATACCCAGGTTCGGGTTTCCGGTTTCTATAGAATCAGATAGGGGAAGACACTTCGACAATGAGGTGATTAAACTTCTGTGTGCCGCACTCAACATTGAACAAAAGCTGCATTGTAGCTATCGCCCTGAAGCCTCAGGACTAGTCGAGCAGATGAATGGTACTCTGAAATCAAGGATAGCAAAAATGTGTGGAGCAACAAACATGAAGTGGCCAGATGCATTACCTCTAGTGCTGATGTCTATGAGAAACACGCCAGATAAGAAAACAGGATTGTCCCCACATGAAATACTCATGGGCAGAGCAATGAGGTTACCGGCGGTACCTGCAAATGCACTAGTGAATATTACAGATGATATGGTGTTGGATTACTGCAAAAGTTTGGCTCACGTGATTCGCTCTTTCTCTCACCAGGTGGAAGCTAACACGTTACCATCAATCGGCGAACCAGGACACTCTCTGCAAGCTGGAGATTGGGTGGTTGTCAAGAAGCACGTAAGAAAATCGTGTCTTGAGCCGCGTTGGAAAGGGCCATATCAAGTGATATTGACGACCACTACTGCTGTGAAGTGTGCCGGGGTTCCCAACTGGATACATGCCAGCCATACAAAAAGGGTAGCGTGTCCTGTTGAAGAGGAACTTGAAAATTCCGGTACAGCAACTTCAAGAGGAGAAGTCTCAGAGTCAGAGATCAGTCAAGAAAGATCTGAGACTGCAAGAGAGCCCGCTGAGAACAGCCATGTCCCTCAAACTATCAGTGAGTTCGAGAGAGGTGACAGAGTGCCAATCTCAGTGGAGGCAGCAGGAGAACAAAGGCAAGGAGAGGTTCTCCCAGAAGCAAACGAATACAATTCAGAATCTGAATACAGTTTTGAACAAGGGGAGAGAGACGAATAAGTGGCAAATTTAAATCAGAACGAATCAGAATCTCCTGAACAAGTTTCAAGCCTATCAGGAGAAAACACCATATTACAAGAGGAGGGTGCTGTCCAAGGTACTGAAGGGAAACGCCGAAGTAAGACGAACAGAGGTGACCACTGGCCAGACAAATCACACTTTAGAATAAGAGAAATAGCAAACGAAACAATAATAGAGGAAAGCGATACCTCACAAGCAGACGATCTGAGTGAAGGAGAACAGCCAGGAGAACGAAAATTAAAAAGAAAAAGAATAGCAAACAGAAGATATACCGGTCCTGAATGGGCATATGCTACAACCTCTGAATGGCAACAAGAATTCTTAGCGTTCTGTTTTGATCGAGAAATACCAGGCCAGTACTACGGTACCTGAAGAATATACAACAAGAAAGCTGAGACAAAGATTGAAATTGTGAAAGCTGAAAAATAATAATAAAGAGTCTTAAGAAAAAAAAAAGAGAAAGAAAGAGAGAGAAAAAAAAAACTACCGGAAAGTGACATTAAACCTGGATTCGACTTATAGAAACCTGATTACGATAAGCTGCTAACCTGAATTGACGAAAAGGGTCCTGGAGTGAGTGAAGACGCTGTAAATTACGCAGAAAAGAGTTTGCTGCTCAGAGTTGATTGTTGATCTGCTATCCTGATTCTATACAAACATGGCTTATAGTAACAAAGGAAGTAAAGTGTGTGGTTGGTTAGGACTTATGATAGGTGTCGTATGCGCAATAATGATTGTGGGAGTGATTGTAGGAATGCCATGGAGAGAGAGTGAAACCATTAATGCAACTTTAAAACCTGAGACTACTACTACAACTAATAAATTATCACCATGGGAGAAATTTGAGCAAGACACAAGACATCTGCATGAGGGAACTAATGTAAAAGGGGAACTTTCTACTAATGTTTTCTATCGCTTACTAAATGAGTATGTGGAAACTATGGATGCGAAAGACTGTTATGTATGTACTAAAATTCCTTCATCTGTGCAGGAGGGAGTTACTTATCATAGCCTCCCTCTTGCGTATGGGATCAGCTGTAGCTTGCTACTAACAAGATTTTATGATCAAGAGCATGTGCAATATTTTTATTCAAATTTAGATGTTGTGTTTTCTTTTGTGCCTGTTATTGAATTCTTAAATAAGCTAGGTAAAGAGCATGATATAAAATTAGTTAGAGGATTCTTTGAACCAACACTAACATTTGGAACTGCTTATGCACATCGCAATAACTTAACATGCTTACTGTCTCCTGTAGAGAAAAGCTTTTTAGATCATACAGATGATAGACGCAAAGCATTAAAAGAAAGATTAGAAAAAGGTTTAGAAAAACACACTTATGCGAATGATTACGCTTATACTTCAATTAAAACACAAGGCAAGTTAGCTATAGATGCATTACACGTAGGTAGACTCTGTATATATAGACCAAAATCTGATCAAGATAATTTGTTTGTGGGAACGAGTGAATGTAGGCATGTGTTTCTGTTTCAGAGCAAATGGACCTTTATGTTAAATGGACAAGACCCAGCGATTCCTGGAATCTATTACATCTGTGGGTTAAATGCATATTACCGTCTCCCTAAGGGATGGTATGGGACATGTTATTTGGGAATAGTTTTCCCAAAGATTTACCAGATTGATGACTTAAAACAACTACCTAAAACGTCTGAATTACAACATGCCAGACAAAAACGAGAATCAGTGGCGGCTGTCATTGGTTACATATTTGGAGCTATAATCCCTTCAGTGGGGGTTATCCTAAATTCTATGAAAATTCAAAAGTTGTCTACTATTGTGAATAACATTCTGACAAATTTTACAGGAGCCATACTCCTGATGGATACTGAACTTGCTGCAGAAAGAGCTATGACTCTTCAAAACCGGCTTGCTTTAGACATTCTTTTAGCAAAGAGCGGAGGTGTATGCAAAATGCTTAATGAACGTCACTGCTGTTCTTATATACCTGATAACAGTAAGAAAATTAGACGCATGCTTACTAACCTGACTAGAGATAGTACAGATTTGAAGGATCTAAAAGAACCTGGAGTTTGGGAAAAATTTGGAAAAGGAATTGCCCGGGTGGGAAGCTGGTTTACCAACATTTGGAATGGGGTACTTGCAAAAATAATGATGGGACTACTAATTGTTCTGATTTGTTTATTAGGATTTTGGGGAATATGCAAGATTAATGATAAAGTGAAAAGAAATTTGACTAAAAGAACCAAAAGAAACGAAGAAAGTGAAAGAGAGAAAATGTTCAATGAAATATGGGAAAGCTCACATAAAGGGCAGGATGTTGAAATGCGTATTATGCGCAAGGTGAAAAATTAAGACCAAAAAGATTTGTGATGACGAGCGTCATCAGAGGAGGGACTGAGAGAGCGTAGTTTAAATATTACATATTATAGAAGTGAAATGTTTATGTCTAACAATGCTGTATTAATAAAATATTCACTGAAGCGTATTCATAAATATGGAGAATTGTTCATATCTATAAACTAATGTCGACTGTAAGAAATAATCGTTTATAGTTTGCCTAACTGAGCACATTAACACGTATAAAACTGCATTCATTGGAACCATATATCCTAAGTTAGCGTGAGTCGAGAACTAGCTGTGTATCTCTCATATTAAAAGCGTATTTTCTGTTTCTCCCGTGTGCAGACTTGCAAATAACCATGACCCAGCTATTGTTCTTTCTGTACTAGTTTGAAACATGAAGGAATTTTCTCATCCGCATGCTAGCAGCTTTTAGTATAAAATGATGTGCTTCGAAACATTAATGGACACTTCCAAGGACAATGAGACGAGGGAAAGAGAACTTTTAACCTGAGACGTGTGCCAAGGAGATGAAGTAACCCCGGATATGCCACCTACGAAATATGTCAATTATAATGACCAATTAGAACATATTAAAGTATCAAGAAATGACAAATGCATTACTTAATGTATAATTTGATAGGTTAACAATGGTGGGGTGTATTGACTGACCAATAGAATTTTGGGGGAACGAATCACGAGAAAGGGATAAAAACCCATGACACAGGGAACAGACGGCTCATTAGGTAGGGAATGATATCGATTGCATCTCGAAACTCTGTCACTCTATTTGGTGACCTGAGACTTAGAGAAAACTATCTTTCCAAATTGATGTTCAAAATTGTTTTGCATGACGCCCAACATGCTAATGCTAATTAGAGGTTAGACGAGGTATTCATTTTGACTGACAAACTGACGTGACTGACATGATGCTATGCTGAACTTGTATCTTAGAACATTCAATGTATTGTGATCTGGTTATACTCATCTGATTATCTATGCTTCTTATTTCTGCACTATCGAAAGCTTACTGTGGCTGTCATCTTGTAATTGTGCTTATATACTTCTTGACTTTGAGATTGATGCCTTTGCTACTAGATTGTAATCAATAGGGAATAAAACTCATAAAACTTCATTAAGGTGTGGTTATTCATGACTGAAAGGTCATGGTTGCGCCAAATGTTTATTAATGCATAAAACAAGATATATCTTGGTGTTAAATATTGACAATGTTATTGACATATTGATTTGTGTTTTGATCAGTTATCTCGTCCTACGGTGTCTCACCACTGGGTCCAAAGATTCATTGGCCTAAAACGAGTCCTGATGTGTATAGATTAACATAGACGGACGCGTTAGCAAGGCTATGCAAGACCACTTTGCATGGCCTGTGTGGCTTAATAAACCTGGAGTAACTCAAGGCAGTGTAAAACTCTGCCTGATATTCCTCTTTCCCAAGGAGTCATTTTTTGGCTGGAGCATAGGTGTTCCCACGCATGGATTTTGCTGCATTCTCAGATTTACCTACACTGGTAAACCTGGGAATTTGTCAAAATGCCACGCACTAGCAGGGGAGGTGCAATGAGAAGAACCATCTTTATTTCTCCTCATTGTTTCCTCGTTTTAAGTATGCTGCATTCTGCAGCACACCCCAAAAGAGAAAAATGCCTCTGAGGATTGTTTTTGTGCAGGAAAGCACTCTTTCCTGCACAGAAACAATCCTGCCTGCAAGGCTAGCACATTTGCACCATGGTGCATGTGTGCCTACATTGGTGCTAGGCAGCACATTGCTTGCCAGCACACGGAAACGACAGGGATGTGCCATATGTCAAATACTGTGCATTCCTGCCTGTTCCCTTTCACGCAGTGCAGCAAGGTGGCTTCCTATGGTGCGAGAAATAATGATAAATCTGCTCCCTACTATTTATCATCCAGGTGGGTACAGCTTCCTCTGACTGACCATTCACATACCCCCAGATCAGGGCTCCTCTCGACAGGATATGGACCTCTTAGTGCTTGAGGGTAAGCAAGAAGTGGTCTTCATAAGTTCTTGAATATGCATTTCAGTCCCAAACTTTCAAGATAAAGTTGGAACCTCTTCCAGTTTATTGCCGGATGGGAATTCTTCCATCAGATTGCTTGCAATATCAGAGACCTGGCACTCCAATTTGTACCCAGCCCATGCATCACCATCATAAATATTGCCGATTTGTGACAAAATACGCTAGGCAGCAAGGGGAGATTTAAAACATATGTAGGCTGTAGCCCTTTATGAATTCCATGCATACCAGTACTCCCTTCCATGAGGCTGTGCTTGTCGCTTAAGAAGACCGGGGCACATTTTAAGCATTCACAGGAGAAATGAGGCCATGGTATTGATGCGGCAGAAATCTTAGAACTGCTCCTGACATCAAAGTGATCATCTATACATGACAACTTATGCAATATGTTAATCAATGTACTAATAATTTAGTTGTAAAGTGGTGCATTGAAAGTCCTAACAGTGCGCATTCGCTGTAGAATGGGTTACTGAAAAACATGTCATAGCCTTCAAGTTTCATGCTTAAGCAATACTTTTGTTTTATGTTATATTTCATGGTGTTATCTAATAGTGTGCACTAGAACGATAATGATTTTCAAGAGAGAAATGTTAAAAATGTTACATGTAAAAGTTGAAGATTGCAGTTCTGCACCATAATCTATTGACAGTTGTTTTTTTAAAAATCTACTGAAACATGAACACTGACGAAGCTTATTAATGTTGGATTAATAATTTTGGATGGTAAATATGCTTTATTTGCATTAATTAATGTGCTGTTTTAATTCCTTTGCTTAGCCTAAGTGAGGACTGCAAGGCCCAATTATCTGATTGTGCAATAAATGTTTAGTAATTCTTCCTAACGTGAACTTTTCTTTCAGAATTCAATCTCATGAGAATGCTAGCTTGGTAATAGATATTCTATTGATTTACCCATAGTGACCCTCAGAAACTAAATTTGAGCCCAGTACATTCAGGTACTGTGGAATGGCCTATGTATACAAATGTTTCTATCTTCACGGATGAGCAAAAATTGATGTTTTCTACTAGTTGGTAATGGAAACTTTGGTCAATGTTGCCGTTCTATGTCACATGACTGGATTCCATTGGGCAATTACATCTTCTGGGTCATGTGGAGTGATGGATGGATGAATCATATTGCACTATGAACTTTAATATACTATTCCCCAATTGCACTTTAGGCAGCTATTTCCCACTCTACCCGTTTTGCTGAACCTCGGGCTCTGAGGTGTTAAATCCTCTCTACCATTGCCCCTTTGAAATGTTTTGCTGAGACTTAGCTATTTTTCCCCTGACCCAGAAAGGAAGTCTCTTGATCGAGCTTCTGAAATGCTGACGCTTTCCCTTTTTCTTTTTATGTACTTTTTGCCAATTTTAGTCACCTTTTACCCTGGATTTCTTTTTCCAAATTCTTTTTGTCATTTTGTGGTTTTTGCTTTTTTGCCCACATGTGCTTAATCATGCATGTTATCATGGATTTGCTAATTCATAGGGTTATTAATTGCCAAGGTTAGTAAATTGTAGAAAATTAATTGCTAAACGATTAACGTAATTAGACAGTGTTTGTTTCCTCCTTTTCAAATTTTCCTATTGTTCTGTGTAGCATTTATTGAGTGCTTATTTTTTTTTATGTTAGTTTGTTTGAACTTCTCTAGGAGCTTTGGACAGCCTATTATGATTTTGGGGGTGATTCTGACCGCGGCGGATGGCGGTCGCCGCCCGCCAAGCGGTTCCCGTCGAAAGACCGCTCCGCGGTCAAAAGACCGCGGCGGTCATTCTGGCTTTCCCACTGGGCTGGCGGGCGACCGCCGAAAGTCCGCCCGCCAGCCCAGCGGGAAACACCCTTCCCACGAGGACGCCGGCTCAGAATGGAGCCGGCGGAGTGGGAAGGTGCGACGGGTGCAGTTGCACCCGTCGCGAATTTCATTGTCTGCAAAGCAGACACTGAAATTCTTTGTGGGGCCCCCAGGGGCCCCGCGGCACCCCCTACCGCCATCCTGTTCCTGGCGGGAGACCCGCCAGGAACAGGATGGCGGTAGGGGGTGTCAGAATCCCCATGGCGGCGGAGCACGCTCCGCCGCCATGGAGGATTCTCAAGGGCAGCGGGAAGTCGGCGGTACACCGCCGACTTTCCGTTTCTGGCCGCGGCTGAACCGCCGCGGTCAGAATGCCCAGCGGTGCACCGCCAGCCTGTTGGCGGTGCTACCGCCGACCTCCGCCATGGCGGTAATTACCGCCAGGGTCAGAATGACCCCCTTTGTATCTTTACACTCTTGTCTTGAGAATCATTTACATTACTCTTAGCCTAAAGCTGTAATAAAAACCCTTGGACTTTTTTTTCAGACTGGAATTTTCCTTGTGTGGCCACATTGGTCACACTGTCATTCTAACTTGATTTGCTGTGTAATTGATTCTATGTCTCCACACCCTTATGCTGGGTGAAGGATTTATTGACCTTGTTCATAGCATAATCCTGAAAAGGAATACGTTCCAGCAAATCTGGTAGCAGAGTAGTGGTTTCTCCTGCAACGGAGAAGACAGAGTTAGGTATAGTGTTAGGGATCCCCAGAATTATTGTCATGCAAATTGCCCACCCTAAATATTGCCCATGGTTTGTTCCAAAGATTGATGAAGTTTCAGTGTTGTTCCTTTGCACCATATGTGTCAATATTAATAGGGCTTGCGCTTGCATTGCTTTTGATATGAGATTGCAGTAAAGTGTGATGCTGTGAAGTGTTTCACAGATTTTCTGCATTTGTGTGGTTGTGGCGCTTGAAACTGAAAATCCATGGTTGTTGTTGAATGAGTCCACCGTGGCCTAAGATCCCGGAATAACGCACAAGTGTAGAAGACACTTGGCTTATTTATTGTCTGTAGTGTAAGGTATTTGTTGTGAGCTGTTGTTGACAGTGCCAATAGTTTTCTCTGAGTGAATGTGGGTTGGTTGGTATTAAGTGAATCCTGAGTGCACATGGATGATCTGTATCAAACGGAGTGAGGTTTGTTGGTCAAGTCTCTTTTGTTGTGTAACTGTGAAAGCCATATTTGGAAAGCGCCTCTCCATACTGCTTCGAAATGTTTGGTTACCCCATCCTGTAGTGAGCCAACTGGTTGTTGGTTTTTTCACTCACAATATTTTGCATTAGGTGTCAAAGCGGATTAGTTTCTGTGAGAAGTAAGATTACTGTCATAGTGTGACATGCTTGGGATAGGTCGGTTGGTGTGAAACTGCATTGAAAAGAGAATTGTGGGAACAGAATTACTTCCTGATTCGAATGAAAAGTAAATTATGAATTATTGAATTTGATTGAAAATGAAGTTCTTTAAAGCATTGAAAAATGTATTGAGAGGAGGTGAATTTATTCCAGTGAGAAAGGAATAGAAACCCCACCCAAAGGTACTCTAGGTCATAATATTTTGCCTGAAAAAGATCTTGATGCATGTTTGTGGCTTGAACAATGGAACACAGTTACAGCGAAAGAAGGTGCATTAGCATTCCTTGCTACAGAACATTTAATATAAGAATCCTTGAAATGCTGAGGTGAGTTTTTATGAGATGAAGCCATCTCCAAGACCTGTACAATTTGAAGTGCTTAATACTCAGAAAACAATAGCTCATCAGAAACTGAAAGACTAGTATGAGAATAGATTGCAGAGAGCATTAAAGACATTTGCTAAGGCAGGATGGGATGATCACCAAAAAGCTTGGAGAGCAGAGATTATTGAGGGAACTAGATTGTATCCTTCTATTACTATTGAAGAAGGAGAAAGCACTAAACCAAAGAGTAATAAAGGGACAGAGAAAGTAGAACAGACAACAAATACAGAGAAAAAGGCTGTAACATACAAGAGTGATTCGGATGATGATTTTATAAATCAGATATTCCTAAATCATCTGCCTCCATCCCGTTCTGTAGAGGTAGGAGCAAAAAGTGAAACTGCATGGGATGTAACCCCTAATGTGCCTACTCCTTCAGTTGCACAACCCCCAAATTGGATAGTGCCAGGAACACTTGCAAATTCAGTGGGTCAGATTCTTAGTGTGAATCTACCAGTTCAGAGCGTTGGCATATTTCTGCCTGTACAGAGTTCTAACATGAATCAGATTGCACCAAACTCTAACATGAACCAGCCAGTACAGGTACTCTATTTATATCAGCCAGCATAGAGTTTTAATTTGAGTCAACCTGTTCAAACAACGTTTTAGTACTGCTTTGTCAGGACAAAATGTAATAATGACAATTCCTCAGAACAAGGCAAAATTATATTAGTCCAAATGCATTAACAGTTCCAGTAATGATGGGTCCAGTTGTTCCTTTGTATGCTCCAGGCACGACAGGGAATAGTCCCCACACGTTGACTTTCCAGAATGTTCAGAATATCCTGAACACCCCAGTTGCATCAAACAGAGCACAGGGATTTATAAGCCCAAGAGGCTCAGAAATAGAGGAAATTAATTCTCTTTAGAGACTATTAAACCTTACCTGGAATCCAGATCCAGCCTTAATGACAAGTCAGACAGGATTTACTCCTGATGCAAGGTTTCCTCGGAGATCCTCACCATAATTTGAGCCCAGATCAGAGCAGACACCAGATATTAATTACAGTACCTCACAAGGAAGAATACCCTTTAACACACCAGAAGACAAGGACCCTGAATCAGCTAATTGCAGGTCATGTGAGAGCAGAAATGGTACAGAATAATCTAGTAAGCTTCTGAGCTCTTACTGCACAATTAACTGATTGAATAAATAATTTAAGTCCTGCAGGTGCAACAGGAGGAACGAGTTGCCGTGCAAAAGCAGACAACATTCCAGAGAGAAATTCATCACTGAATCTGTCCAGATTGGAATTGGAATTAAATGAAATATTAGGAATTCTGGACACTGTCCAATTAGATATTTACAGAGAGGATGAACTGTGGTTCGTGTGCAAAGACACTACCAAACATACAGGACAGGCTTATGAAAGGCTATCTGAAGTGGCTGAAATATATGATGTTGATTTGGAGAAATCAAAGCCCTTAAAGAGAAGTTATAGATTGGAGTTTAGTGGCCAAGATATAGTGAACATGAGGCCTTTTGGAATGCAATTGCAGATTAGGGAATTAATCACTTATATCCGGAAATGGGAAGCATTAGATAAGTGGGAAGGAAAGAAAGTGGGCAAAGAAAAGAGATCCGAAGAAGTGAAAATAGATGTGCCTCTAGCAGGAGCGAATCAAGCCGAGGCTAATGTGAAGATGTTTCACATGAGAGAAATTCCTGGTCGTGGTTCTTTTCATATACCTTGGAGTAGGAGTAATATTTTGTTGTTCATTCACAAATGATCATCTGAAATTAAGAGAAAATTAGTGGAATGGTACAAGCAGACAGAAAGGTTTGCAAAACCTTCAAAATGCCTGTGGGAATATTTGAATACCTTGTTTGACATTGTGGTTCCAAGTGACTTGTGGACCAAGTGCAAGATCTTTGCTGATTGGCCTGAACGTGAGCCTCTAAGAGATCCAGTGACAGGTGTGCTGTTTGAAGAGGTGATGAAAAAGTATTATAAGGTAATTGGATTCTTAAAGGACAAGGAGTCTCCAAAGGACGTGGATTGGCTGAGGATTAAAAGGAAGACTCAAGAATCTAAGAAGTCCATACATTCCTAGTATGAGAGATTGTTGCAGGCTTTAAGACATTACAGTGGTTCTGAAACCAAATGAGCTAAACATATGGGTTATTTTGTGCTCAGGTTTGTGTAGGGATTGAAACCAGACAAAAGTGCCATGATGGAGCAGCATTTGATAAGTTGGCAAAATAAACCTGTGGACAAGATCCTGTGGTATTCCAAATACTACAGTGATGAATTGGAATTAAAGCAGAAATGATTGAAAGAGAAGGTGACTGTGATGCAATTGAAAGATGCACAGAAAGTTAGTCAGAGTCCACAGTTGGTGTTGAATACCAGTGGCATGCAAGGAGTGCAATCGCAGGAAGCTAATGCTTTCCAGCCAAGAGCTAGAGGATGTGGTGTTCAGGTAGACCCGAGAGGTGTTGTAGATGTCTAGGCCTTGAAAGGAACCAATCCATGTCACGGTTGTGGCCAGTTGGCCCACTGGAGGAGAGAGTGTCCCCTTAATGGTGCAAATAACCAGGTGCAGAATAATGGAGTTATTCAAGTGCAAGGTAATAATCAAGTTTAAATACAGAGAGTTCAGGGACCCTGAAAGCAAAATGTAAATGTGCCCCAAGGATAGCAGATGCAGATACCACAAGCACCAATGTCTTAGCAACAGACAAATATGTCCCAAAATAATTTAAATCAGGTTGCAAATGTAGATGTGGATCAGTTGACATCAGTTTCGTTTAATGGATTTGAGTGATAAGGATTTTTTTCAGTTGGAAAGTTTAGATGATGAGGATTGCCTCCTAGGTGATTTCTTAGAAGTAGATCAACATGGTCCCTATGTAGGCACTGTCCTAATGGGTCCCCATGGGACATTTCTGGTTAACACTGGGGCTACATGCTCCACTGTCAGAAAAGCAGAAGTACCGAATTTACCCTTTCAGGAAAAACAATTAAGGATGTAGGAATCACAAATAAACAATTGTCCAGCCCAGTAACAACATTTGTCCCCATAAAAATAGGTTCCCTTGAGGATGAGCTTCACTTTGTCATATGATGGTCAAGCTTGCCTAGACGTGACCTGTTGTGAAGATACATTGTTCCATTAGCTGCACACCCCGTGGAATAGAAATCCAAACAAATGATGAGGATGTACCATTTAAAATTGTAGACCAGTCCCAGAGAGTCACATTGTACCTAATGTTTACACGTAATGTATTGACCAAGGATTTAAAAGACACTGGGGTTCATTATGAACACGGCGCTAAACACTGCTGTGTTCATGCTGGGGGTCTTTCCGTAGACCACCAGCCCCCTTGACACCCCGCTGGCCGCATAATGAACATTCCGCTGGGCCGGCGGGCAGGAACACTGTTTACGCCCGCCGGCCCAGCAGAATGCAGGGCCCTGACATTGCTGATGGCTCCACATGGATCCGTCGTCAATGCCTCAGTGCGGCAGGTGCAGCAGCACCCGTCGCGCAGATCACGGCCCGTAAATCGGGCAGTGACCTGCGTGATGGGGCACTGCACGGGGGCCCCTGCACTGCCCATGCCAAGTGCATGGACAGTGCAGGGGCTCCCGGGGGGCCCCAGAGCACCCCTTCCACCACCCTTTCCCTGGCGGGGAAACCACCAAGGAAAGTCTGGGGGAAACAGGGAACATTATCCGGCTGGCAGCACTGCTTGCAGCACTGCCCTGTTGGATAATGTATTCCGCCACCATCAGGCTGCCTGTCGGCGGTAGCCTGGCGGTGGCAGAAGGCCGCCACCATATGTTTATTATATGGTGGTTCAGACCTCCATGCCGGTTGCGGTCTTTTCCACCGCCGCCGGCATGGCGGTCTGAACCGCCAGGGTTCATAATCAGCTCCACTGTGTCACCTAAAGTTTTGGATTGTTCAGGAAAAGAGATGGGACTTATTAATGGATTCAAACCTGTAAAAATAACAGTGAAATATAATGCAGTTTATTCGAAAATTCCTCCATATAACACGGCACCCAAGACAATTGCAGGAATTACTCCCCTGATAGATTGTTTAATTGAGCAGGGTGTCCTGAAAGAGATAATGGGAAGACCCTGTAACTGAAGCATTGTGGGACTGTGGCAGCCCAGTGTAAAGTACTGCATTTGTCCAGAATCTTTGCAAGATTGTCATGATAGTTGTTTCATGTTGTCTCATGGTACTGAATCCAGCAGTAATTTTATTTCAAATTCCATGTGAAGCAGAGTGGTTCACTGTGACAGACCTCTGCCAAGCATTCTTTCTCCTACCGTTGCATGAGGAGAGACAGTTTCTCTTCATGTTTCGGTTTGGCAGTCATGTTTTGGCATGGTGCTGAGTCCCACAAGGGTATACTGAGAGTCCCTCAATTTTAAATCAGATCTTGTAAAAGAATCTGGAGTCAATAAAAATACTCTAGAATTCAGTTTGTGCACAGTACATTGCTGATCTATTAGTGGCATCAAACACTCAAAAAGCCTGTAGGAGAGATACAATCGCCCTGCTAAACCATTTAGGACAGAATAGACATAAAGTTTCCCCAACTCAATTGCAGTATTGTAAGAAAGGAGTACTGTATCTAGGTCACCACATTGAAAAGGTGCAAGGAAGGTGTCACAAGAAAAAAATCTCAGCAATTCTGAAAACGTATCCCACCTTCCACTCAGAAAGAAGTCATGATGTTCCTGTTAATGATTGGCTACTGTTCTCTTAGGATTCCAAATGTTTCCTTTTTGGCCTAGCCTTTACAGAGACTGGCACACAAAGATATGTCTGATTTGTTATGATTGGATGACAACTACAAAAGAGAAAATCTCTGTTGTGCCCGTGCTCTGGGAATGCCTGATAACAACAATGCTCTCCTTTGTTCTGCTGTGAGATGGAGGGATGTGCTCTCTTAGCTTTGACTCAGTTGCATGGAAGTGCAAACACACCTGTGGCTTATTTTCCTGCCATTCTTGATCCTGTGGCTTCAGCATTGCCTGGTTGTTTAAAGGCTGTTGCTGCAGTGAGCATCAGCATAGAACAGTGCAAAGGCATTGTTATGGGCCATTCCCTGAACGTTTGTACACCCCACTCAGTGAAAATGTTGTTAACCTGATCCAAAACCCTACATCTGACTAGCGCTCATTTGACCAAATATGAGCAAATAATTCTCACTGTCCCCAACATAAATCTAAAGAGTTGCACTGTGTTGAATCCTGCCAATGTATTGTTTGCCACTGTTGAAAATGTAAACGATTGTAATGATGAGGTTGAGCATGACTGTCTCGATCTCACTGAACTATGCATCAAGCCAAGACCTGACATTCAAGATGTTCCCCTCATTGAAAATGATTATTATGTTTGTTGATGCCTCCTGTTTAACAGATAAAACGGGACCCTGCGAGCTGCTTATGCAGTTTACACAGTCTCAGGTCTGATCAAAGTTTCTTGGCTTCAAGGAGTCTTTTCTGCTCAAGTAGCTGGATTAGTTGCCTTTACCAGAGCATGCTGTGCTTCTGAACAGCTGAAAGTGATTATTTTCACTAATAGTCAATATGGCCTTGATGTCGTTCATGCCTTCGGTCAGTTGTGGTCCCAGAGAGGCTTTGTGACCTCTTCTGGATTCCTCATCAGGAATGGAGATAAAGTCTACAACTTGTTGAATCCATTACAGTTGCCTGCTAGAATTGAGGTTTTGAAGTTGCCTGCACACCACAAGTCCACTGTTTACGTAACTCTGGGAAATACATATGCGGACGAAGTAGCGAGGTATTGCGCCCTAAGCCATACTTCCTTTAATGGAGAATGGTGCAATGAATCAAGTGATGAGACAAGTCAAAATTTCCTGTTAACTACTGTTGAAACACGGGAGGAAGTTAAAAGATTGTAGGAAGAGGTGACAGAAGAGGAACAGCAGAGTTGGGGTAGAGCAGGATGTGTCAAATGAAATGAAGATGATATTTGAGTTTCAAGTGGTGGAAGAGCTGTGTTACCAAACAGTTTATTACCATCAATGGCACCCATTATCATGCTCAGGCTCATGTAGGTCATGATGCAATGATTAGAACTTTTAGGCAGACATGATTTAACCCCAGATTCAGATTGATAGCAGAAGCCGTGTGTCACATACCAGCAGACAAATGTAGGGAAACGTACAGTAGTCACACTGAGTCACATACACAGATCTGGAGGACCATTCAAAAGAATGCAATTGGACTTTATTGAGCTACCAGTATGCAATAGACTGAGACATATCTTGGTCACTGTGTGTGTTTTCTCCCTTTGAGTTGAAGCTTAACCGACCAGGAGGAACGATAGCATCGCAGTAGCAAAGCTGTTGCTAAGGGAGTTGATTCCACGTTTTGGATTCCTGACTTTTCTAGAGTCAGACTAAGGGACACACTTCAACAGTGAAGTACTGAAATTATTATATGTGGCTTTATAGGTTGAGCAAAGACTACAATGCAGTTACAGCCCTTAGGTTTCTGGATTGGTGGAGCATGTTAACAAAACTTAGAGGTCAAGATTGGCAAAACTATGTGCATCCACCACTCTGGTGAAATGGTCAGACACATTGCCTCTTGTTTTGCACAGCAGTCCTGACAGAAAGACTGGTTTATCCCCTTATGAGATCATCATGGAGAGAGCCCTGAGATTCCCACCAGTGCCTACGAATGCACTTGTAAATATAACAGACGACTTGGTACTGGATTATTGCAAAGGCCTAGCTGATGTGGTTCATTTTGTGTCTCATCGGGTAGGAAAAGCTACTGTGCAACCACAGCAGGAGCTCTGCCATGACCTATGTCCAGGCAACTGGGTCATGGTTAAGAAGGATGTCAGGAAATTCTGCTTAGAGCCTCATTGGAAGGGGCCCCACCAGGTAGGTTTGGTCATTACAACAGCTGTGATGTGTGCTGGTCTCCCTAACTGGGTACATGCGAGCCACACTGCAAAGTTCCAGGTCCCCCAGATAATACAGCACCTGTGCCTGGAGGGTTGGCTACAGTGTGTCAGAGAGATCAGGTTAGTCAAGCTGTTGGGGTTGCGCAAGTGGCTGATACAGCAGATTTGCAGTCTGAGGGGGGTCTAAGCGAGTCAACAGCAGTGGTTGGCACAGAATGGTTGAGACAGAATCAGTTGGCTCTGCAAAGCTCAAATGCTGATGAAGGAGAAGATGCTTTGGTAAAAAGAGTTGTACCCAGAGACAATTGTCCAAGTGAGCAAACTGTGCCAGCTGTTCAAGTGCCCTCAATGATTTCTGAAGAAACCGAAGAGTCAAATCAAAGTGACAGTGATGCTGAGGGTTGAGTAACTCAGAGATCAAAAAGGACAGTACCCAGTCAAATATACTCAGCACTTGAATGGACATACTTGGCTGAAAATGAATGGGAGAAGGAACCTTTAGCTTTAACAATACACCTTCAGTTCAATTTTCTTGAGACTGTGATTGCGGTGTAGCTGAACTTTGAAATCTCATTACCGCTTGATGAACAAAGATATTATAACCTGGAGGTGATTATTAGTGATTACAAGTAGTGCTTTTATTAGAGACATTTGAACCTTTATGGAAGCTTTTTGAACATTTGCTAGAGAAGCAATGAACTTTCTAGAAGATCAAGGAAATCTTTTGTAAAATAATTTGAACTTTTGCAAAAGAGACTATTTTTGATATTTGCTTTGCTGAAAAATAAAAAAGGACTGATATTTGGTCTGAAATAGAAACAAAGGTAGTAAGTGTAAATATATATGTGTAAGATCAAATCAAGATTGACAGAGCGCAACTACTCACCCGTAAGGATTGTTAGTTGTGACAGTTATTATGATTATATTATTGCTCATTGGATTGAAAAGTTAAATCCACAATTGTCTGAGTTTTGCAAGCCCAATAGTAAAACAAAAGTCTTTACTTAATGAGAAAGAGTTAAATGCAGATGGATCCAGATGTGATTTGACTACAAATTATTAAATGAGTATGTGAATACCATGGAAGTTAAAGATTGTTATGTGTGTTCCCAGTGCCATCATCAGTTAATAAGGGAATCACTTGTCATAGTATCCCCTTAACATGTGAAATTTCCTGCAGCCTGTTGCCAACAGTTGTTTATCAGCCGGACTATTATCAATAATATCTCTCAAATTATGACCTTGTTTTCTCAATTATCCAACTCCTGGAACATTTGAGCAGTGAAAAACATTGATACAGTGGGGGTCATTCTGACACCGGCGGTCATGGACCGCCGGGGCCAGGGTTGGCGGGAGCACCGCCAACAGGCTGGCGGTGCCCCGCAGGGCATTCTGACCGCGCCGCTTTGGCCGCGGTCAGAAGAGGAAAACCGGCGGTCTCCCGACGGTTTTCCGCTGCCCATAAGAATCCTCCATGGCGGCGCAGCTCGCTGCGCCGCCATGGGGATTCTGACACCCCATACCGCCATCCTGTTCCTGGCGGCTGTTGTGGGGCCCCTGGGGGCCCCTGCAGTGCCCATGCCAATGGCATGGGCACTGCAGGGGCCCCCGTAAGAGGGCCCCACTTTGTATTTCAGTGTCTGCTTTGCAGACACTGAAATACGCGACGGGTGCAACAGCACCCGTCGCACCTTCCCACTCCGCCGGCTCCATTCAGAGCCGGCGTCCTCGTGGGAAGGTTGATTTCCACTGGGCTGGCGGGCGGCCTTTTGGCGGTCGCCCGCCAGCCCAGTGGAAATCCCAGAATCACCGCAGCGGTCTGACGACCGCGGTGCGGTGTTCTGGCGGGGGTACTTTGCCCTGTGTGAGGTTTCTTTGAAGCAACACTAATGTTTGGTATAGTCTATGCCCATAGAAACAATCTGACCTGTATTCTCACCCCACTAAAAAAAGAATTTCTATAACAAGTTGAAGATAGAAGAGCATTAAAAGCTAAGACGTAAAAAGGAGTAGTGCCACAAAGTTCGGGAAAAGAAGAAACTCATTCATTAGCAGGGAGACAAGGATCCCCTGCCATAGATTGGCAACACATAGGGAAGTTGTGTATATAGACCTAAATCAAAAACAGACACAATTTTTGTCGGGACTAGTGAATGAAGGCATGTACCAGGTGTTTATATACTTTTGGGGAAAACACCTATAACAAACTGCCAAAAGGCTGGTATGAGCATTTCAATGATCCTGTTTGGGATGAGAAATCAAACACCTGAGTTAAGAGGTGTCAGTGCTTCAGAGATAGAGATATTTTTGGTGCTCTAATTCCATCTGTGGGTGTGATCCTGAATGATCATAAGATAAGGGAGCTGTCAGCGATTGTAGATGAGCTTTCTACAGATACAGTAGGTGCCTTCTTGTTAGTGGACACAGAAATGATTGCCGTAAGATCAATGGTTTTACAAAATTGTCTTACATTAGGCATTCTTCTCACAAAAAAGTTTGTTTGCAAAATGTTACCAGTTCAACAGGGCTGCACCTACATTCCTGACAATTGTAAAGGGCTGGGGAAGTATATTTAGAAGATGACACACTTGAAAAAGGACCTGAAGAAGTTAGAAGCGACAGGTGCCCAGTAAGCAATAGGTAGTGGTTTTTCAGCAGTTGAAAGGTGGTTTAGGAGCCTAGGAAAAGGACCTGCTGGTACTATCCTGAAACCTACATTAATAATAGCTTTGTGTGCCTTAGTTTCTGTTGGAGATGGAGATGGAAACTAGGCAATGGTCATACTACATTGATGTCAAGCAGTTAGGGGAGTCCAGAAGATGTTTTCTGGAGCAACCTCTGAAATTTTGAGCTGCCTCATTGAAAATGAAAGTTTGAAAGTTGCTGTGATGGCTTGATTCGCCATCAGAGGGAGGACTGATGTAGCAGAAATGTTAGTACTGTGCCTGACATCATAGTGATCATCTATATGTGAGAACTTATGCAATTTTCTAATCAAAGTACTAATAGTTTAGTTGTAAAGTGGTGCACTGAGAGTCATTTTAATGTGCATTCACTATAGAATGGGTTACTTAAAATCATGTGGTATAGCCTTTAAATGTTATGCTTAACCATTTAATTCATTTTTATATTATACTTCATGGTGTTAACTAATAGTGTGCAGTAGAACGATATTGATTTCAGGAGAGAAATGTTTACAATGTTCCAAGCACAAATTGAAGATTGTAGTTTTGCACCACACTCAATGAAATGTATTGACAGTTATTTTGTTTTATAGCTACTGTAACATGAACAATTCCAAAGCCTATTACTGTTGGATTAATAATTTTGAATGTTAAATGTGCCTTATTTGAATAAATGCATGTGCCGTTTTAATTTCCTTTTCTGAGCCTAAGTGAGGTCTGCAAGACCCAATTTCCTGATTGTGCAGAGAATGTTTAGTCATTCTTGCTAATGTGAACTTTCCTTTCAGACTTAATTCTCATGAGAATGCTAGCTTGGTAATAGCTGTTCTATTGTCTTACACATAGTGAGCCTTAGAAGCTAACCTTGACCCCACTACATTCAGCAGCTGTGGATTGGACTATGTATACAAATCTTTCTATGTGCACTGATAAGTAAATATTTATGTTTTCTACATATTGGTAATGGGAATGTTTGTCGATGTTGCAGTTCTATGTCACATGACTGGCTTCCATTGGACAATTACACCTTCTCCATCATGTGGTGTGGTTTATGGAGAAATCATCTTGCTCTATGAACTTTAATATACCGTTCCTCAATTAGACTTTAGGCAGTTCTTCCCCACTCTACTCTTCTTGCTGGTGCCCTTGGATTCTGAGAGGTAAAATCCTCTCTACCATTGCCCCTTTGATATGTTTTGCTGAGATTTAGCGATTTTTTTCCCCTGACCCAGAGAAGAAGACTCTTAATTAAGCTTCTGAATCCTGACGCCTTCCCTTTCACCTACTTTTTTGCCAATTTTAGTTAGTAACCTGCAACCCTTGATTTTCTTTTTCCTAATTATTTTTGTCCTTTTGTGGTTTTTGCTTTTTTCCCACATATCCTTAATCCAGCACAGGTTAGCATGAATTTTCTAATTCATAGGGTTATCCCTTGCCAAGGTTACTAAATTGTAGACTATTAATTGCCAAATGACAGCATTTGTTTCCTCCTTTTCAAAATTTCTTATTGTTGTTATGTGTAGCATCTATTGAGTGCTTAGTCTTTTTGATAGTTTGTTTGAATTTATGTAGGGTTTTTGGACAGCCTATCATGACCTTGTATCTTTACAGTCTTGTCTTGAGAATCGTTTACATTACTCTGAGCCTTAATCTGTAATAAAAACCCTTTGATTTTATTTCAGACTGTAGTTTTCCTTGTGGGGCACCAATGGTCACAGTGTCATTCTAATTTGATTTACTGTGCAATTTATGCCTATGTTTCCACACCCTTGTGCTGGGTAAAAAGACTTATTGACCTTGTTCAAAGCATAATCCTGAGAAGGAATTTGCTCATGCAAATCCTGCGAGGAAGGAAGTAGAGATAGGATAAAGCAATAAAGCCTCAAGCAAGTCAACAAGTCTAGAAAGGCACTGGTGGAATCAGAGGAACCAGAGAAAGATAAACACAATAAACGTGGGACCTGTGTGATTTACTTAAGTGACCGGGAAGAGGTGCAACAAAATGCAGTTGCCAGGCATCAAACAAATGACTACTTAACCTTGTACAGCTAATCGTACCCTGAATGTAGAAGGAGGAACTAGAGTAACGGCTTGTGCGTGTGGAAGAAAGGCTGAAAACGTATGACCCTGGGACCCTTCATTTCTTCAGGTGCCTGACAAGCAGTCATCTTATACACTTCCATTGTTTATACGCTTTCTATCTTGAAAACTGCTTATCACAGTTTTTATAGCATTAACTGATCTATGATTGGTGACAAAATGTAAAGCAAATCAAAATACATTTCTAAAGTTATTCCTGCCTGGATTAACCCAAAGTATATTCCAGTTCTAATGATATAAGGCCTTAACTTTAACGGCTATGACAAGGTACTTCCACTACAATCTTTACACAAACTATTCCCTAATTCTTCCAGAACCCGGCCCAAGGTCTGGAAAGGACCAAAGAATATTGCCACCCTTTCCAGACTAATCTAATCTTCTTATGCTCGGAAAGGCGTTGTTGCAGCTGGAAAGTCACTGCAATAGAAAGGGCGCAAGAGTCATAGCTGGAGGGGGTAGGTCCATCCTAGAGCGAAGGCTGTGACATTGAAGTTGGGCATTTGGCCACAGTACATTGGTGATAATGAAGTGAGAATTGTGTCAATCATCTGGGAGTCAGAGGAGTACTGCCAATGAAAAGGTACTGCATACACAGGACATTTGAGAATTTCAGGATTAGTTTGGGGAAACATAACTTCACCTCTGCGAATTGGGCAAGGTTGGGAACCTTTACCTAAGTTTGTATGGGGACACATTTCCTATTTTTGCCCCCGTCACTCACCAAATCCCATTATTCATCAGTCCTAAATGAATGCACTGATCAGCTTAGTAATCCTCATGGTGTGCTCAGTTTTTTGTTCTACTTTAGAGTTGTTTTGTGACCAATGGATGAGCATGAGAACTCAATCCTCCTTTCACCCATCATTTAAGGAGAGGCCAAGCTATAAATGGATATCGACACTCCAATCACTTATCCACCTTAAAATATATTTCATCTGCAGAAGGATGCTAAAGTGTACATGAAGACTATAGTCATATTCTGTTCATATTTTCACCCATCCCTTGTCAATCTTTATCCTAGATCATCTACGTAAAATTGCTAATCTTCTGTGTAATTGTGTGTTGTGGTATATGTATACTTCTATAAGTTTTGTGTGTGTGTTCCTATATTTTGGTCTGTGTGGAGGGGTAATTGTATGTCTGTTTTGGTACTTGGTTGACTGTACTGTGCAGAGGTATCTACAGGACTGTTTACCTATGTTGTTTGCTCTTTGTATGTTTAACCGCTTCTGTGCCTTGGACAAGGTGACCTCGTCCAAGGCTACAGTTCCCCCCCCGTGCACCCCCTCCCCCCCAAGGCGGGGATGGAAGACCTTCCCTTTCCGCCCCCCGTGACGTCAGCGCGCGAGTGCGCGCTGATTTGTCACAGAGGCCTCCCCCATCGCGCTGGAAGCTCTGCGATTGCAAAGCATTTCTCTTTCAATCACTGGGGGAGGCCCGGAGGGGCTTCAAAGCGAAGGAAATGTATTTCCTTCCCTTTGAAGTCTCTCCCAGGGTTTCAAAAGCCGGATTGCTTGCAATCCAGCTTTTGAAACCCCACTAGACACCAGGGATTTTTTTTTTTGTGAAATTCACATAAGGGAGCGACCCCTTGGGCAAGGGTCGCTCCCAGGGGGGGCATTTTTTCGGGAAGGCCTTTTCTGCCCCAGGGACCATTTTTTTTTAAATGTTTTTTTTAATGTTTTTTTTTTTTTTTTTTAGGTGGGGAGCACCCCTTGGGGGAAAATTATATTTAGGCCATTTCTGCCCCCCTTGGGGGCAGATTGGCCTATTTTGATGAGGCCAATCTGCCCCCAAGGGGGGCAGAAACCATTAGACACCAGGGAGTTTTTTCTTTGCGTGAATTTCACGCAAGGGGAGCGACCTCTTAGGCAAGGGTCGCTCCCTGGGGGGGCAAATTTATTTTAGGCCATTTCTGCCCCCAGGGGGGGCAGAAACCTCTAGGCGCCAGGGCAAATTTATTTTTTTTGTTTTTTTTCTGTTTGTTTGTTTTTTTAGAGATGGGGAGCGACCCATCAGGCAAGGGTCGCTCCCCTGGGGGGAAAATTGTATTTAGGCCATTTCTGCCCCCCTTGGGGGCAGATTGGTTGATTTTAGGTCAATCTGCCCCCAAGGGGGCAGAAACCACTAGGCACCGGGGATTTGTTTTTTGGCGCCAATGTCACGCAGGGGGAGCGACCCCGTAGGCAAGGGTCGCTCCCGGGGGGTGGGGGTGGGGGTTGGGGGCAAATTTATTTTAGGCCATTTCTGCCCCCCCCGGGGGCAGAAACCTCTAGGTGCCAGGGAACATTTTTTTTGTGTGTTTTTATTTGTTTGTTTGTTTGTTTTTTTAGAGATGGGTAGCGACCCATCAGGCAAGGGTCACTGCCCTGGGGGGCAAATTGTATTTAGACCATTTCTGCCCCCTTGGGGGCAGATTGGGCGATTTTAGTACCACTAGGCACCGGGGATTTGTTTTTTGGCGCCAATGTCACGCAGGGGGAGCGACCCCGTAGGCAAGGGTCGCTCCCGGGCAGGGGTGGTTTGGGGGGGGGTCAAATTTATTTTAGGGCATTTCTGCCCCCCCTGGGGCCGGCTGAGCTAGAGGCCAAACTCCACAGATAGGCACTTTGCAAAAAACACCTCTGTTTTCTGTGAAAAAATAAGTTGTGTCCACGTTGTGTTTTGGGCCATTTCCTTTCGTGGGCGCTAGGCCTACCCACAGAAGTGAGGTACCATTTTTATCGAGAGACTTAGGGGAACGCTGGGTGGAAGGAAATTTGTGGCTCCTCTGAGATTCCAGAACTTTCTGTCACCGAAATGAGAGGAAAAAGTGTTTTTTTGGCCAAATTTTGATGTTTGCAAAGGATTCTGGGTAACATAACCTGGTCAGAGCCCCGCAAGTCACCCCATCTTGGATTCCCCTGGGTTTCTAGTTTTCAAAAATGTGCTGGTTTGCTAGGTTTCCCTAGGTGCCGGCTGAGCTACAGGCCAAAATCCACAGGTAGGCACTGTTTTCTATGAACAAATGTGATGTGTCCACGTTGTGCTTTGAGCCATTTCCTTTTGTGGGCGCTAGTTCTACCCACACAAGTGAGGTATCATTTTTATCGGGAGACTTGGGGGAACGCTGGGGGAAGGAAATTTGTGGCTCCTCTCAGATTCCAGAACTTTCTGCCACAGAAATGTGAGGAACATGGTAGGTTTCCCTAGGTGCCGGCTGAGCTAGAGGCCAAAATCTACAGGTAGGCACTTCGCAAAAATCACCTCTATTTTCTTTAAAAAAATTGGATGTGTCCACGTTGCGCTTTGAGGCGTTTCCTGTCGCGGGCGCTAGGCCTACCCACACAAGTGAGGTATCATTTTTAT
The DNA here is from genome assembly GCF_031143425.1 of Pleurodeles waltl. Lineage (NCBI taxonomy): Eukaryota > Metazoa > Chordata > Amphibia > Caudata > Salamandridae > Pleurodeles > Pleurodeles waltl. Next base: position 608,237,787 of record NC_090445.1, on the reverse strand, counting down.
CGGGAGACTTGGGGGAACGCTGGGTGGAAGGATATTTGTGGCTCCTCTCAGATTCCAGAACTTTCTGCCACAGAAATGTGAGGAACATGTGTTTTTTTAGCCAAATTTTGAGGTTTGCAAAGGATTCTGGGTAAGAGAACCTGGTCCGAGCCCCACAAGTCACCCCATCTTGGATTCCCCTAGGTCTCTAGTTTTCAGAAATGCACAGGTTTGGTAGGTTTCCCTAGGTGCCGGCTGAGCTAGAGGCCAAAATCTACAGGTAGCCACTTCGCAAAAAACACCTCTGTTTTCTTTCAAAAAATTGGATGTGTCCACGTTGCGCTTTGGGGCGTTTCCTGTCGCGGGCGCTAGGCCTACCCACACAAATGAGGTATAATTTTTATCGGGAGACTTGGGGGAACACTGGGTGGAAGGAAATTTGTGGCTCCTCTCCTCTCAGATTCCAGAACTTTCTGCCACAGAAATGTGAGGAACATGTGTTTTTTTAGCCAAATTTTGAGGTTTGCAAAGGATTCTGGGTAAATGCACAGGTTTGGTAGGTTTCCCTAGGTGCCGGCTGAGCTAGAGACCAAGATCTACAGGTAGGCACTTCGCAAAAATCACCTCTATTTTCTTTCAAAAAATTGGATGTGTCCACGTTGCGCTTTGGGGCGTTTCCTGTAGCGGGCGCCAGGCCACCCACACAAGTGAGGTATCATTTTTATCGGGAGACTTGGGGGAACGCTGGGTGGAAGGAAATTTGTGGCTCCTCTCAGATTCCAGAACTTTCTGCCACAGAAATGTGAGGAACATGTGTTTTTTTAGCCAAATTTTGAGGTTTGCAAAGGATTCTGGGTACCAGAACCTGGTCCGAGCCCCACAAGTCACCCCATCTTCGATTCCCCTAGGTCTCTAGTTTTCAGAAATGCACAGGTTTGGTAGGTTTCCCTAGGTGCCGGCTGAGCTAGAGGCCAAAATCTACAGGTAGGCACTTCGCAAAAAACACCTGTTTTCTTTCAAAAAATTGGATGTGTCCACGTTGCGCTTTGGGGCGTTTCCTGTCGCGGGCGCTAGTCCTACCCACACAAGTGAGGTATCATTTTTATCGGGATACTTGAGGGAACGCTGGGTGGAAGGAAATTTGTGGCTCCTTTCAGATTCCAGAACTTTCTGCCACAGAAATGTGAGGAACATGTGTTTTTTTAGCCAAATTTTGAGGTTTGCAAAGGATTCTGGGTAACAGAACCTGGTCCAAGCCCCACAAGTCACCCCATCTTGGATTCCCCTAGGTATCTAGTTTTCAGAAATGCACAGGTTTGGTAGGTTTCCCTAGGTGCTGGCTGAGCTAGAGGCCAAAATCTACAGGTAGGCACTTTGCAAAAAACACCTCTGTTTTCTTTAAAAAAAATAGGATGAGTCCACATTACGTTTTGGGGCGTTTCCTGTCGCGGGCGCTAGGCCTACCCACACAAGTGAGGTATCATTTTTATCAGGAGACTTGGGGGAACATAGAATAGCAAAACAAGTGTTATTGCCCCTTGTCTTTCTCTACATTTTTTCCTTCCAAATATAGGAGAGTGTGTAAAAAAGACATCTATTTGAGAAATGCCCTGTAATTCACATGCTAGTATGGTCACCCCGGAATTCAGAGATGTGCAAATAACCACTGCTCCTCAACACCTTATCTTGTGCCCTTTTTGGAAATACAAAGGTTTTCTTGATAGCAATTTTTTACTCTTTATATTTCAGCAAATGAATTGCTGTATACCCGGTTTAGAATAAAAACGCACTGCAGGGTGCAGCTCATTTGTTGGCTCTGGGTTCCGCGGGTTCTTGATGAACCTACAAGCCCTATATATCCCCGCAACCAGAGGAATCCAGCAGCCGTAACGGTATATTGCTTTCGATAATCTGACATTGCAGGGAAAAGTTACAGAGTAAAACGTAGAGAAAAATTGATGTTTTTTTCACCTCAATTTCAATATTTTTCTTTTTCAGTTGTTATTTTCTGTAGGAAACCCTTGTAGGATCTACACAAATGACCCCTTGCTGAATTCAGAATTTTGTCTACTTTTCAGAAATATTTAGGTTTCTGGGATCCAGCATTGGTTTCATGCCCATTTCTGTCACTGACTGGAAGGAGGCTGAAAGCACAAAAAATTGCAAAAATGGGGTCTGTCCCAGTAAAATGCCAAAATTGTGTGAAAAATAGGGTTTTCTGATTCAAATCTGCCTGTTCCTGAAAGCTGGGAAGTTGCTGAGTGTAGCACCGCAAACCCTTTGTTGATGCCATTTTCAGGGGAAAAACCACAAGCCTTCTTCTGCATCCAGTTTTTCCATTTTTTTTTTTTAAAACGAAATTTTCACTGTATTTTGGCTAATTTCTTGGCCTCCTTCAGGGGAACCCACAAAGTCTGGGTACCTCTAGAATTCCTAGGATGTTGGGAAAAAAGGACGCAAATTTGGCTTAGTTAGCTTATGTGGACAAAAAGTTATGAGGGCCTAAGCGCGAACTGCTCCAAATAGGCAAAAAAAGGCCAGGCACAGGAGGGGGAAAAGGCCTGGCAGCGAAGGGGTTAATAGTGATGGAGCGATGGGTCAAATCTTCTCCAATCGATTACCTGATGGACCTTTGTAGTCGACTTGAGAGTTGTAGGAAGTTAGCATTGATCAAACAATTTCCAATCAACAGGTAACACATTTGGCTACACAATAAGGATCAGGAATCTAAAATAAAGTTAAGGAGTTTTATCACAAGTTAGCAGTCAAGTTAGTATAAATCAGTCCCAGAAACATGCTGTGAAGATAAAGTATTACAACAGGATAACTAAACCTCCTGAAGCAGTTCAGTCACATCAGCATAAGGCATACTAGAAGTTCAGGTACAGCAATATAGAAAATTAGCAATAGAATCTGGTGCTCAGAGAAGAGTCTCCTGGCTTCTCTCCTAAACATGAGTAAAGTTTAGGACCATCTAGTTTGAGACCTAGATCAATCAAGCATTTCTGAATCTAGAGAAGAACTCAAAAGGTCAGGAGGTGTGGAAAATATATATGCAGGCATATCAAAAGGGGAGGTGTCTGATTTTAAGAAGCTTGGTCAAGAGTCTTCAGGACTTGGAGAATGAAGTATCAGCCTAAGCCACACTTAGGAAAGGAACAGACAAAGGGGTAAGCATAGAGATCTGCACATCTCAAAGTTCAAAGGGAAGCTGCCTAACAACCTGTGAGAGCACTAGTTAATACCACACATATCTGGGCAATACTCCTTGTTCATGCCATCAGGGGTTCTATTTTGTCCTTTCCATTCTCACGCTGTAAGCTGCAGCATCTGTGGATTCTCCCAGATCACTCATGAGAACAACACCATCATTGAGCACCTCCAGCATTACTGATTAGGGACTGTTAGCTCACACTTTGTTTCCCCATGTTCTTCCATCAAGGTTCTTTTTTCAGGCTCTCTATTTTTCAGACAGTGTTATATCTATTTCCAAACTAACATTTTATGTAAACGTACCTGCAAAGAAACACATGCAAACAAAAATGGAAAACACTATTTTATGTCAAAAGAATTCAGGCTTAGTAATGTCAAGTTAAATGTATAATTCAATGGTGCACATTTAATGCTTGCCATGTGTAACTTACAAAATATATTAAATTGGCAGTACGCCAAATGCAACTTAATTCAGGGAGAGCACAGGAAGCAGCAATACATGGTTTCTCTCAAACACAGAACTGGTGCAGCAGTGCACATTTTGTCACACATAAAACAGGTAATGTACAGGTAAAAGAAAGAAAAGCTTTTCACACAAGCAGAGAAGGTATAGTGAAAGCAGCAGAAAACAAAACCTGTGGTTGGGGCTTTCTGTCCTTGCCTAAAGATCTGTGTGGACTGGTGTGGATGGATAAGAGGCTGCTACTGTGCCTCTCTGTCCCTGGCAATGTGTGCTGGAGAGAGGCTAGGAGCTGGGTGTGCTCCAAAGTCTTATGCCCAACAGTGTATCCTGGAGGGATGGTGGGGACAAAGGCATGTTTAAAGTCTTCTACGAGTATTGAATCAGGCACTTTCTGCTAGGGCACTTTCCCTCTTACCCCATATACTCCTCTGACATTCTTCAAATTCTCTAAGGTGGACATCTGGCCCCTTAGGCTTTGTGTACTGTCCACTAAGAGTTACCAGGCTGCACTCTGTTACCTTTAGCCAGAAGTTGCAATGACAGATCACATGCTGACTCACAGGTGCTGCTAACTGACTCCTGCATACATAACTCAGCTGTCACAGATCCATGTCCCTATGCGGCCCTACAGATACTCAACCCACCCTGCGAGATTCAAATGTAGACCTCAGGAAACGAAAGGCTAATCCTATTTCACCCTCAAGGACACTTTGCAAGTCCTGAAACAGCCTCCTCCTCTGTGAGGTATGACTGTGCAAAGGCCCAGATATCCGACCCAATCAGGTGAAAGAAAGAATGAAACTGTTTAAAATAACATTGGCCAGGCACTGTCCCACAGATTCATATAATGTAGTTCCCATCCCGGGTGTGCCTGTGACACCTAATAGTTAGTACAAATTGCTACAAATCAAGGTTAAGTTCTTGTGAGAATCACTTCTTGGTCCCGATAGGTGAGACCATCGGAAAACATTCAGTATGCTAACACAGCATGAAAACGAAGAATAAAGCATCATGTTGTACATGAGAGAATTACATTATAGGGCATATTTATGGAAAAGTGGAGCATCATTCATGATGTAGCACTTTTCTAGCGCCCCTTTGCGTCCCCCTAACGACAACGTGTGTGCCGTATTTACAATATGGCACACCATGGCGGTGGTGTCCACATTAACGTCATAATTTATAGCACTAATGTGGAGCTTTACTGGATTAGCACCAGGAGTTAAGGCGCTAATGCCGCAGCACATAGAGGCCCATTGTTTTCAATGGGAGCATCATAAAGCAGGCGTTAATAATGACGCAAAAAATGGCGCAGTGAAATCTAGCAAATTTCACTGCACCATTTTTCTGGGCTTCCCTATATGGGAATGCCCCCCCTGCATACATAATGCCTGGTGCAGGCATAACGTGGCGCAAGGGTTTACAAAGTGGCACAATGCTTTGTAAATATATCTCCTGGGAACTGCCACCATAACACTACATTTGCAAAAACAATACATATATATATGCAAATGTGGAGCAAGATGGTGCTTGGGGCATCATAAATATGCCCCTATGTGTTTCAAAACATTATTTACAAATTAACAATTGTGTGCACAGTGCATGGTGGGGAAAGGGCAGAGAGTTGACTGCATGCAAAGGATGATGGCGACAAGCAGCAACAACCATTCTGAAATCGAGGCCTACATTATCAATTTTAAAATAAACACAGCTTCTCAACAGAATGTCTCAAATTCATTATGTTTTAATTATGCTCATTAATTAAAACCGCTTTACCAATTCCAAATCCCTAGATAATTCATTGGGTTGATTTGCTAGCACAAACATTTGCATCATCTATGTTTTAACCCACACAGTCTTCGTGGTTAAGATGTTTATCAAATGAATTCCATTGAGCGGGCTAATTGAGTTTGTATTAGATGTTCTATAAATTTCCTCTAATACATTGCAAATTACTCAATGAGTGAAGACTGAATGCAAAATAATTGATCGTCTCTCTTGTTCCTATCTTATCATCACTCACGTTTTTACTAAATCCTATTTTCAGAGAATATGAAAGCCTCCATGCACCTGTTAGCTTTTCACCTATTTATGAGGTGAAGACAGGACATCTTTGCTTCCCCTTCCAGGCCTACCTGTTTAGTCAGTGTCCAATACAATCACTTGACACCTACTGAAGGAGTTGTAATTAACACGTTGGCTGGAGCAGTCTCTTGTTTAATGATAATAAAGACATTAAATTAATTTTAAATTAATATTATTTTTTCTTTCTGAGGTTGGCCTGACCTATTTAGAAGACCTTATACGACTGGCTCTGCTTTTGTTGTGGGCTACAGTGTAGCAATCATGACAAGGTGGCTAGTATTCCGTGGATAGCCTACGTTAAGAGCGAGCTGTATACCAATCTGCAACTATTATGTCCCACTGCGATTATTAAAAATATTAACCATAATAAAAGAGTTTAACATTTTGAAACAGGTTGTGATCGATGTAGGGTCGGTAGGAGTGAGGTTGGAGTACTGGAAAGATACATTTTAAACTTACCTTGAAGAGTATTGACCACTGATGTAGTCTACAGCAAGACAGTGGGCCTCGCTATGGATCTATTCAGATCCATGTTGTGAGTCTGTGTGTATGCACTACTATACAAAAATCAAACCAGTTGTCCTGATGCTTTGATTACAAAATGATTTATACTCACAGAAGCACTGCAGAATGAGTGGTTTTGCTTTTCAGTTGTTGCATCTAGGAAGCACTCACTGGCTCCACCTGATGCCCTACATGTATCGATATTTTGTTGGAAAGAAAGTGAAGGTTTGTCCTAGTTATGTCGTTTTTGACTAATAAGAAGTTAAAGAGTAGAACGAAAAAGCATCAGTGAAATAAATGATTGGTTCACCAGACTTGGCACTGAAGGACACATCATTTTAGGCAGATGTGCACAAGTGATCAGATGAAATGCTTTGACTCACAGTGCAAGGGATTCAGTGTGAGAAGTGGGCTGATGCATTTCCTCATGCTTTAGGCTGAAGTGGGTGGGGGGGGAAGGGACAGGCAAAATGCGAATTCCTGCTGAATAGACCAAAGGATGAAGAGGGCTGATCCAAAACCCTTCTATGTCTGTATGTATCTAGGTATATTTTTTATTTATGATGTTATCACCCAGGATGGCAAAATTCATAAAGCTCTCTCTAGGCCTGACTGGTTGTAGCCTCTTGCAGGATTAGTGGCATATTGAGATCACTGTGGACAGCTGTCCTAAGGTTTCAACACAAGAGAGTACTGTGTTGTATCAAATGGAGACAAAACAACCCCGTTGACAGGAGAAGATTTGAATCAGAGCAGTAAAATGTACTTTTTGTAGGACTCCAAAAATCATTGCACCTGAGTTGGGATCAGTCTTTGCTATGTTCTGCACTCAAGCAATTAAAGAAGGCCCTGAACTAGTAAAGTTGTAGCATAATCAACAATGTTAAGAGGTGAAATTATTTTGAGATTTCCCAACAAACAACTAAGTGTACCCTACTAAAAAGGATAGAAAGGGCTGGCGCCATTGAACAGTGGTAGTCAACAGGGCTTGGAGGCTTTAGTTTTAAGTTATTTGGAAATGTGAGGCCAGCCACTTTCTGGTCTCTATGGGATAGTCTGGACTGTGTTGTACACACTAGTACACTTTCTTATCAGAGAAATATAGGTCAGAAGCACCAACATCGGCAGACCAGGCATGGGCAGCAAGAGCAAACCTTTCAGTAGCCCAGGCCCAGAAGCAGACCACACTTGGAATAAGAGAGGAATCAAGAAAAGCAGGCTATGTGAAAGCTGGAAAATGCGAGTACAAAATATTGCAGAACAGCCAGCACTGTGTAATGATGAAGGCACATAAAACTCTAGGAAAGAAAAGTTTGAAATTACCTGGACCTTAAAACCCTTACACTGTGGTGAGTTACACAGCAAGGAACCAGTGATTCCTCATTCTTTCTCTCTTTTAATAGAAAATATAGACATTGTATCCTAAATTTAAAGATACAAATGTATATGGATTCATGTTCTGAGATTCATTTGAATTTGTTTAGTTTACTGGGGTGTACAACTTTCCATTGAGTGGTTGCTAGTTTTGAGCTAACTTTCCTAATTATGTGGCTTGATGTCATTCTAAGTGTTTGTGGGTGTAGTAGGTTAATCTAACTTTTTCACAATGGATATGTCAATTAATGGCAGGATATCATTTTTAGTATCAGTTGAAAGGATGTGTCAATGAAAGAGCAAATACTTAGACAAGTGTATAACTTTGAGCTATATTATTCATATGATGGTGAAAGCAAGTATATATAATGCGTACAGTCTTTGTAGGGTTATGAGTTAACGTGGCTTATGCTGGATATACTACTGCTCTAGCAAATACTGAATCATCTGAATGACTTGTAGGTGAATAAATTCCCCAAGCGATTTCTCCTCACCCACTAGCATGTGACAGAACACCATGGCACAAGGACTTGAAAGGAGACAATGATGGAAAGAGCAGATGAAACCAGGCTGAGACAGGAAGAGGATGGGAGAGACCAATTCCAAGTCAACACCCCTACCACCACCCTCTGCGCAACAGATGACGCAGGCCTGTAGGTACATGCAAAAGGGAGGGACTAAGTGTGACAAAGGTTACACAAGGACATCTGAAGCTACTCACTGAGCTGTCTTGAACAGACTACCAATATGAGATATAACTTTACACGCAATGCTCTGGTGAAGGTACCTTAACCATTCAAGCTACTTTAAGAGGACAAAAGCTGCGAGCATTGTTTTGAATGGTATTTTTATTCCAAGTCAGATTAAAGAAAATCAAAAAAATCATCACTACCCAGTATTTTTCGCTTTGAATATAAACATAAATCAGCATCTTCAAGAAGTATTCTTCTTTGAGAAATGTGGCACCCTCTTTCAGGTCTTCAAAGACGTCAGGGACACAATCATAGTTAGAAGCCCCAGCTAGATGCACCCCCCATGGAACCAACAGACAGGTACGCAGTAGTGGGTGTTAACGCTTCTGAAATATGAGAGTACACACTTCTCTTCCCCTGAGAATAGGAACAGCACACCATAATCAATGTAAGCATCACTTATAGAACAGACACCGTCAGGCATTAGCAGTGTGTTTCCCAATCTTCATGTTTTCAAAGAAGTACACCACATCATCCCTCATACAACTTGTAGTGCTGCACATCAGCAGTACAAGCTTGCATTACTCACGGAACAGGTACAGAATGAGCAGAAGTGCAAGTGTCCTTAGTTCACAGAACAGTCACAGCATGGTAACCGCAGAGAAAGATTCCATCCTTGACACTATAGCAGCAGTACAATCTTTCTACTATCAAAGAACAGGCAAAACCCAGGGAGTATCAGTGAAGCCTTCTCTCTCAAATGCTAGGTACAAAACAGAGTGCAGCAGCAGTACAAACACCCTTCCCTATTTCATGTGTATGTTTCAGAACGGTTGTGTGGATTGATAAGTGCATGAATGATTGAGCAAGGAAAAGGGTTAAATATGGATGGTTGGGTAGAACATCTGTTTTTTCAGCTCCAAGGTGACCCAAGGGGTGAACATGAGCTTACAAATACATATTTCTAGGGCGTGGCCAAGATTGTGTCAGAGATGGATATAATGTAAACGAGCTCCGTGCTGGCCCGCAAAAATCCTGCTTTAATCCCAGCCATTGCAAGTCTACGTGAGTTTAGAGCAAATGCTTGGGTTGCCCAACAATGAAGACGGACCTATTGAACTGAAAGATGCCTGTTCTGCCGCTCGCTGGAGCTGAAGGCCCAAGGCGACTGGGAGTAGACACAAGGCCTGAGGGCCATTCCTTTAGAATGCAGCCCCGATTGAAGCAGTTCTAGGAGAGCGGAAGATGGAGTTTAGCCGCTGCCATTGGCCCCTCCCTCCCCCCCAGGTCTCCTGTGAGAAACAGCAAAGACGTCTGTGGGGCAAAGAGCCGACAGAATTCTGAGAAGGGGAGCTGCAGCCAGGTGGATGTTCGGCCCTTTGGCTGCCGGCAGTGGCCCTGCAAGCACCTGTGCCTCTGGCTCCCGATCGGACCTTGAGCCAGGCTCAGTACTCCAGTGATCAAGGACCCATACCTGGATTGCAGTAGGCCCAAACACAGCACGATTTCTGGGAGCTGCGATGGGGAGGCGAGATCCGCCATGGTCCTTGTGGGTTGTGAACCTGTTGGAGGGCTCCGGACTGAGCGTATGCTGACGGGGGCCTGCCTGCTTGCCTGCCACCCTCTATCCCCCTGCTTGAAGACTATGGGCCTGATAAACCACAAGAAGGAATGATGCCTTGGGACAAAGGCAGCAACAAGTGAGTGCATGCAGTGAGGGAGCCAGGTCAATTGCTTAAACGATCCTGAACAGGTGTTCCTGGACCTGAGTGAGAGACTTTGACTGAGGGGTGCTGGAACCCCAGGACTTCTGTGGTTGGTTGGTCATGCCCCTGGAACTTGGTGGGCACTGCAACACATGCTGGTCACCGCCCTTGACCAGCTGGGAGCCTTTGGGGATCCTTTCTTTCCATTTCCCCTTACTTCTCCCCCACACCTGCCTAGTCTGAGTCTGCTCGGTGATCAGTAGAATTGGTGACAATATGCCTGAGAGCAGGGGAGAGGGCTCCCGCACGAGTCACATAGGAGACACCCCTTCCCACCTCCCCACCACTGGCCAGGGGGCTCAAGGACTATTCCTCTCTCTCGCGAGAGAGAGAGAGAGAAGAAGGATTTCATGACAGCCATACAGATTATATTCTCATAAAATGAAGAGCACATAGAGATGATCAAGTTTATTTGAGCTCCAAAGGAGTTCAGATTGGGGGGCGGGGACTGAGACCTGAGTGTTGCTTGCACCACTTGGTGTTTGCTCAGAACCCCATCTGCCCTGGTGAGTGTCCCACAGGACTGTGCCATGAGTGGGGTGATAGTGTGAACCAATTAGAATAATGACTAAAGAGAAAAAACACAGGGCTACCCACCAGGGGCAACTGCCTTCTTCATGGCCCTACAGTCTTTCCACGAGGCACTTTAGTGTAGGGTAGGAGAAGTGCACTAGGAAGTTTCTTTGCGATAAGACCGCCGCAATGTGGCGGAGAGAGTCTGCCCTGCAGAGTCATTGATTTCAGAATTAGAGGACATGATCACAAATCTCTGCAAAGCTGTCACTGAGGCTTGAGGCACTACCAAAGAAATGCAATGGAGATTAGAAGACACCAAAAACCTCACCCGCTGGAACAATCTACTTTCCGTGGCCTTCCCTGAGGGGATTGAGGGCCTCAATATGGCGCAGTTCCTGGCCAAGTGGATGTGGTCAGTCCTCTTCCAGGGCGAACTTTCCTCCTGCTTTGTCATAGAAAGGGCACAACATACAATGGGGAGCAGGCCCCCTCCAAGAGCCGCCCAAGAACTGTGATTGCACGATTCCTGAAGTTTTGGGACAGAGACATGATCCTGGCAGAGGGGTGCAGGTTGTGGGAAGTTCGCCATGACAATTCAAAAATCCTGATATTCCCTGACTGTACTAGGCCGGTACAGAAACAGTGGCTGACCTTCGATAAAGTGAAGGCTAGATTGCCGGGCCTTCAACTGCAATATATGCTTATGTTGCCAGCGAAGCTTAAGGCCCTGTTCCAGGGAAGATTTTACTTCTTCCAGACACCGGAAGATGCCTGGACATAGATGGAGAAGCCCCCCACACTACTGAGGCACCGAGTGGATGAGCTTGACCCCCACCCTTACGCTGTGGAGGGTACCTGGCAAAAGGTCAATCGACAGCCCAGCAGGAATGGCTTGCAAAGACATCAGAAGGATATGGACACGCTGGAACACCTGACGATACCCTCAGACTCAAGGGAGAACCAGTCGGCGGGCACCTAGAAAACTGAGCACGTTGAGATAGACACAGAGACTCCCCACCCTCTGACGATGGCCATCAGTTCACTTGAAAATGGTCCAGTGAGTGCACTGCTGAATAGTGTGACTGTAGACCTTCAGAAAACGCCTTAGTGAGTGACGTGGCATATAATTTGGGGCCAGATGGAAGTGAAGTAGTGTCAGCAGCTCCCTCTCCTCCATGGGCTCCAGGAGTATGGAGACAAATTTGTTAGTTCTACATCACTGAGTCTCTGTTATCGGGGACAGTAGACTGCTGTTGTTTGCAGAGTTGGTGGGAGAGAGTTAATGGGAGGGGGTGGTGTGCTACAGACCTCTTAGTCTCCCCTGTTGAGTAGTTATATTCAGTTATGAGGGGTTATACTCAAAGGGGTCCTTGTAGGGTGGGGAGGAGGGTGGATTGGTAAACTGGTTTGAGGGTTTTCGGTTGTAATTTTTGAAGGGTACAGACACTGTTTCGCTGACTATCAACTATGCAGGTTATGGATATTGACTTAACCGAGGGAGGGAATTCAATGACACATAGATTCCCACCTGGCTCTGGCTGGGAGCGAATACATCACCTCAATCCTTGAACACATATCAGACAAATGCCCTACTTTAGGCTCTTCTGGTCCTCAGTTCCCAATATAAGCTGATTGTCCCACTGGCAGATGATAAGATGATTTCTGTCCTATCCTGGAACGTGAATGGCCGTGGAGACACTGTCAAGGTGGATTAGTAACCCAATGTATAAAATGGATTCAACAATCTGTGGTATTCTTGCAGGAAGCACATCTTCGGGGGACGTAGCGTAGATTTTTGGGTAGGGGGCACACATGACTCTTGCATACTCGGGATACGTGTCTGGGTTTCGGGGAGTGGCTATTCTCATTAGGAAAACCCCCCTTTACAATCCTGAAGCAATGGATAGATCCATTAGGACAATATGTTGGAGTGAAAGGGCTTTTGGGGATGGTCAGAGGTCACATTGTTTAGTGTCTATGCACTCCTCGGTTACAGGCCCCTACCCTAGAAAAATAAGCTAGATATTTGCTAGAAGCAGACTCCTCTCGCCATGTGGTGGGCGGAGATTTTAATTATGTCATGGTCCCAGACTAAGACCCACCTTACCCACCTTGCACATTTTATGGATGCCTTGGGCCTTTTGGATTCGTGGAGACTGATTCACCCCCATGAAAGGGGCTACTCATACTTCTCTGGAGCCAATAAAGTATTTTCCCACCTAGATTATACCCTTGCCCCAGCAGTGGAAGTTAGAACAATACAGCAGGCTGAATTCCTTCCCCAAGGCTTATCAGACCATTCACCCTGGTAAGTGAGATTGGGCAAGGGGGGCTATTGGCAGATCAGGCTGGAAATTTAACACCTACAAGATCAAGATGTAGCATTCGGGCTCAGGGTGGACACTGAGCTCTACTTTAAGGAAAATGAGAATTCATTCACATCTAAAAAGAGTCCTTTGAGACCCCCAAGACTAGTGACTAGTGCTACTGGGAGAAGAATATCGAGCCCTGGTACAAGAAACAGTCAAAAACCAAAAGTTAGTGACATTACACAGGCAATATGATGGGGGTGACCAGGCTAGAAAACTTCTGGTCTGATTGGGTAAAGGAAAGAAGTAGAAGCCAGGTCAGTCCACAGGGTAGTCGGACCCGCGGGGGAAGGTCGTGGACTCAGATTATGCCATAGGAGGCGTCTTTTCTCGCTATTCTGAAGACCTCTATTGGACAGAACACTGCAGGCTCCACCCTAAATAGCTTCCTATTTAAAGTCGATCATGACCCCTGTATTAAACCAGAGGGTCGAGAAACACTCAAGACTAAGATGACATTGAAGGAAGTCCGAACCGCCATTGCTAAGCATAACTCCAATAAAAACCTAGGCCCCAGTGGAATCCTGCCGGAATTCTACAAGCGCTATACAGATTGGCTGGGATCAAATCTTCTAAACATGTTCCTGGAGGTGGTTCAACAAGGGACTCTCCCTCTGCACCTTAGGTGGGCATCCATAGTATCAATACACAAAGATGGTAAACTTATGGAGCACTGTGCTTCTTATTGTCCGATTTCTCTACTTAATATAATCAAGACAAAACTGGCCACTATTTTAGCTACCTGACTTATACAAATTATAACACCACTGATACATCATGAGCAGACAAGCTTAATGCCCGGTAGGCCCACACAATATAATCTTAGACAAACCCATAACTAGATGAATGAAACAAGGGATCATTTGGAGCCACATGTCTTTCTAGCGTTAGACGCTGAAAAGGCCTTCAATGCCATGCATTGGCCCTTCCTTGAATACACACTGGTGAAATTTGGGTTTGGTCCCCAATGTAGGAAATTGATAAATTGTTATACCAGACCTCAGTGGCATCCGTTAGAGTAAATGGGGTAAAGTGGTTGGACTTTCCGATTGGTAAAGGTACCAGGCAGGGTTGCTCCCTGTCCCCTCTCCTGTTTGCCCTCACAATAGAAACATTTGCCTGCAGGGATCTGAGGTTTCCATATCATAGGTGATACTACAACTGAGGATAAGATCTTGCTTTATGCAGACAAAATTTTTCTTTATATCACAAAGCCCACCCAGTTCCACCTTCTACTGTTTACGCAGTTTAAAGACTACAGGAGCTATTCAAGTTATTAAATTAACTGGGACAAGTCAGTGCTTTACATCCCACGGAGTCAAATGAAGGTGCCTCCTCTCCCCCACTATCTGCCACACTGTCCCCTTGGGTTTAAGTATCTGGGCATTTTTATGACACTACTAAGATATGTTACAAACATAAACTTGGGAGGGTAATACATACCTGCTGGGAGCACATGGAGCAGTGGCGTGGATTCCCCTCACACTACTAGGGAGAGCAGCCATGTTTAAGATGGTGTCACTACTGAAGCTACTTCATGTCCTGCATAACTACTATCCAATCCCCCAGTGTCCTTTCCCACAATAGAAAGGGATATGCACACTTTGTTGTGGGATAGCAAGCACCCTAGAATAGCCCTTAAAACTTTGAAGTGAAATGAGTATAATGGTGGAATAGCTCTGCCAGATGTGTGTGCCTACTATTAGGCATTCCACCTCATAAACGTTAATGACTGTTTTTTTTTTTTTTTACTACCCCCACCCCTCTCACCCCTCCCACCCCAGACCACTCCACATTTAGGCCCTCATTATGACATTGGCGGTAAATCCCACTTACCGGCATGCTGACTGCCGCCAACATACCGCCACTGCTGTGGATATCCGTTCACCATATTATGACACACACACCAATCTGTCACTATTCAGCTACACACACAAGTCCGCCACACCAAAGGTTAGTGATAAACTGGCGGTATCAAAACCCACACTGTTATGCCAACAGAACTACGCCCATCATTCTGACCCATGAATCACCACGGCGCACATTCAATGGCGGTAAACTATTGGCGATACATACTGCCGCGCTAAAAAAACACACACTCAAACAAAACAACACCACATTGGACAATTCAAACTACACACACCTGACACTCATACACACACCACACCACACACCCATACCACAATAAAACACACATCCACATTACCCTCAGCCCTTTACCATTACAAATCATTGGCACAAGACAGACACCACGCCCACAGACAAGACAAGAGACACATACCACCATCAGCTATACACCACCAACGCACCTCACAACACACACCCGAACACATCACCCTACACTCCCTCACCCGCACTACTCACACAACACCCATGGCACCACAACGACACCCCAGATTCTCTGAGGAGGAGCTAAGGGTCATGGTGGAAGAAATCATCCAGGTGGGGCCACAGCTATCTTGAGTACAGGTGCAGCAGATATCCATTGCTAGGAGGATGGAGATATGGCGGAGGATCGTGGACAGGGTCAACACTGTGGGACAGTACCGCAGAACAAGGGATGACATCAGGAAGAGGTGGAACGACCTACGTGGGAAGGTACGTTCCATTGCTGCAAGGCACTAGCTCGCAGTACAGTAGACTAGCGGTGGACCCCCACCTCCTCACCCACAACTAACAACATGGGAGGAGCAAGTCTTGGCAATCATGCATCCTGAGGGCCTGGCAGGAGTTGGAGGAGGACTGGACTCTGGTAAGTCAACTCTTTACTACTATCACCCCCCTACCTGCATGCCATCACATACCCTCACCCCGACTCCCATCACTCCACCACCTCCCACACACCCCACCATCACATCCCACTTAGTCCAAAGCGAAGCCCTGCATGCACTACCAATGCATTGACACCACTCACAGACCTGCATGAACACCTATCACTAAGGCATGCACACTAGAGACAATCAGCGAGCCCACCACATAACAACTCACACAAGGTAAAGCTGCCAGGGCAAATACAACCATGGAGGGCAAGCCACCCATGCACAGTTTGTCACACACAAAAACAATGACACTGCATTTACTTCCCCACAGGTATCCCAGCCAATGTCACCGGAGATGAGGGTCCAGCACTATCCAGTCCCCCCACAGAAGAGGCCCACAGTGGTGACAGCGACTCTGCTCGCCTGGATCTGGATGACCCTCCTGGCCCATCAGGGACCTCCGGACAGTGGGTTACCCAGCCACAGTCACACACCACCACAGAACCTCCCCCCTCAGGAAACACCACCACAGCACCCACCCAGCGGACCCATACCTCTGTCCCCAGGACATGTCAATCAGCAGTGTGTCCACCAATACAGGGACCCCAGGGCACACCCCATACCCAAGACAATCAGGGACCTGGCAATGGGCACACGGCTCAGGGGACAGAGGCACAGGACAACATGGAAGCTGGGAGGACTGCTGTGCCCCAGGAGGAGGACAGGCCCAGGGAACCGACTCTCCAGGAGGCACTCACTGAGATCCTGGGAGCATACCAACATTCCCATGATACGCTGGGCCAGATCCTGACCAACGTGCAGGAGAACAGGTGGCTGCAGGAGGGACAGTGCCAGGGGATCAAGGAGGACTAGAAGGCCATTAACACCACCCTGGTCTCCATTGCAGGGGTGCTGGCAGACATGGCCAACATTATGAGGGAGGCAGTCGTACAACAGCGGGACCCTGCCACTAGCCAGACTACTGAACTGCCCTCCACCTCCGCTGCCGCCAGGAGCCCCCACCACAGGAATAACAGGCTACCAGCACCTCTCCCCCTGCAGAAGGAGAACCACCCGCAAACATTTCCTGCAATCCAGGCAGATTCCAGAGACTATTGCCAAGACCCCCACCAGGAAATAAGACTCTCCTGAATGTCACCCTGGTGTCCCACTCTGTCACCCTGTCCACCTTGAACTGCCATTGCTCCCCTTCCTATGCCCCCTTGGACAATGTACCTGTGCTACAAATAGACTGGAACTACACCCTGGACTTTACTCCATCATCACCCCAGCCATTTCACTTCTCCCATTTTACTTCTTAGCATTGCAATAAACACACTTTGAAAAAATACGGAGTATGGAGTATGTCAAATGATTTAAATATGTAAAAGTTTAACAAGGTTTAAACATTGCAATTGGACCACCGGCAGCAGCATCAGCAGCACCACCACTGAGCAGCCGTCACTGTCGCCGACAGTCTGTAGTCCTGCTTCCATGGGCTGCTGTGCGGCCTGCCCCCTGCAAATCCTGTGAGTCTGACACCCACCTGAGAGACTGTGACCTTGCACTCCCCAAGATCTACATCACGGGGCTCGATGGCCCCTCCAGAACCAGTGGGTATGGTACCCACTCACCCCATCATCTACCGGATGAAGATCGCAGGGCATGATGCCCCTTCCAGAAACCAGTGGGTATGGCACCCACTCACCCCATCCTTCCCAGAATGAAGATCACAGGGCTTGATGCCCCCTCCCTGGGGAAAACAACCACTCACTCCATCCTCCCCAGAATGAAGATCACAGGGCATGATGCCCCCTCCAGAACCAGTGGGTGTGGCACCCACTCACCCCATCCTCCCCAGGATGATGATCACAGGGCACGATGCCCCCTCCAGGACCAGTGAGCAAGTCACCCACCCAAGAGACTGTGGCCATGCACTCCCCCGAACCAGGCAGTGGGCAAATCACCCACTTGAGAGACTGTGGCCTTGCACTCCCCAGGACAAAGGGCACAGGGCATGTTGCCCCATCCAGGACCAGTGGTGTTGTACCATCTTCCGCCTGAGGTGCCTGCCTATTTTCAAAATTATACCCGCAGTGTTCTCTCTGTGTTGTTGCAGGAGACAAGTGAATCCTTGGACTTTGTAATGTGGCCTTGTGGCCCACGCACATTGAGGACTGGGCAGTGGCCCTTGTAATATACATATGTACATACTGTTGGATTGAATGTTCGTGTTTTTACTGTATTGGTATTATTACACTCACTTTCATCTATTCGTGTTGTCCTTGCGTTATTCCTGAGGGGTACGGAGTAATTATGTTTTATTATTGCATCTGTTTGTGTGTATGGTGGTGGGGTGGGGGTGTTTGTTGTGTGTGTGTGTGTTACTCTCTTCCCCCCCCTCCTCCGTGTGTTAGGCGGCTGTACTCACCGTGGTCATCTTTGCCGTCGTTGGTGTTTGTTGTGGAGCAGGACGTAGAAAAGCATTGGGAAGATCTGCAGTTCAGGCTCCATGGCGGCGTGGTTCTTTCCTGAGTCTCCAATGGTGAGTCATTTCCCTTCTGTGCAGTGTTTCTGCCAGGCTTTGTATGTCGCTGGTACTGCCCCGGAAATGGTGGCAGATTGGGCTTTCATAATACAGTGGGAGGAACATTGTCTTCCGCCTGGCTGTTGATTCTGCGAGGGCGGTCAGTGTGGTAAGTGGCTGTCTGTCTGAGCTCTTTCCACCATTGTCATAATTTGGCGGTATTTACCGCCAGCCTGTTGGTGGTATTACCGCCACTTTATCACTGACCGCCAGGGTTGTAATGAGGGCCTTAGACTGGAATGGTCACAATGGGACTCAAGGTCTTGTCTACACTATTTATATGGGGGTCAGGAGACCCAACTCCTCCTGCCAGTCACTCTAACAGCGATAATGGCCTGGAGAAGAGGTATGAGATCCATAGGGTGGTATGGTAGGGAAATGCCGCTGTTGGAGAGGTGCTGGCTTCCCAAATTGTAAATTGTGAAAATTGAAGAGGTTTAAGGCCTGGGATTTAATAGGAGTCTCCAAAGGGGGTACCTGGGTTGAAAATAGAGACATCATGCCATTCTCCTCACTCAGGATAGAATACAGAATGCAAGGAAATCAATTCTTAAAATACGTTCATGTGCTACATGCATGGAGGGAAGAGGGAGTCCCAGGTGATGGGAGGTTGGTGAAGGAATTGGAGAGAGGTGTGATTTCTCCCACGTATAAAACCCTTAATAACAATATGCCTGATACCTTGACAGGTCTGCGAGCGAAATGGGAGGACGATGTGGGAAACATGGAAGACATTGAAAGGGAGGCAGCCCTAATGCACCTTAGGGAAGTGGCTATATAAACATGGCAGCATCCAATTCAAAATTTTACACCCAGTATACTACGATAGGCATCACCTACAAGCCATAGGGAGGGTTCAAGGCCCACACTGCTAGAGATATAATGATGTCAAGGGTTCCGTCTTCCACTATGTGGAACTGTCCCCAAATACAGGCCTACTGGAGCATGAACACTAGGGAACTTAGTGACATGCTTTCAATACACCTTCCATCAGACCCTTAGGCCCATATTTATACTTTTTATTGCCCCGCATGTTCGTCATTGTTTGACGCAAAAGCAGGGCAAACTTACAAAATACCATTGTATTTTGTAAGTTTGCCCTGCTTTTGCATCAAAAAGTGACACAAATGCGCTGCAAGAAAACTATAAATATGTGCCTAAGTTTCTCCTCCTGGCAATCCCTAATGACATTGATCTACCCTGGGCCCAACTCCTCTTTTGCAGCCTTGGCCTTGTGGTGACTAAAAGAGATGTCGCTCGCTACTAGGGGTCTGAGCAGTGCCTTACCTTGCAGGAATGGAAAAGGGGTTTATACATGTATGTGGCAGCAAAGACTGTCCCCGGAAATTTCGCAAAGTGTGGGGTAAATGGATAGCATACTATTCTTTAGATGAGCTGTAAAACAATGGGCCATAGAGTGGTGTCATACACCAGTAATAAAAGATACTATACCAACAAACATGATGGGCCCAATTCACAAGGAGCCTCTACAGCCATGGGGGAGTCTCCACACTCATGGTAGAGTTTCCACACTTGTGGCAGCATCTCTGTACTGCAGTTCTCATTGCAGGGATTCTGCCACGTGTGTGGAGCCTCCCCTACGACTGCGAAGGCTCTTTGTGACTTGGACCCGATGTCTTTGATATGGCACTGTGGCCCTCATTATGACTCTGGCAGTCGGTGATAAAATGGCAGTAATACCGCCAACAGGCCAGCAGTAATTACCGCCCAATTATGACCATCGCGGAAAGATCTCCGAAAGAGAGCCAATGTACCCCACCGACCACCAGGGCAGAAACAACAGCCACCATGGTGGTAGCTGCCCACAGCCACGCGGAAGTCAAAGTTCCGCCCACCTTATTACAACGACATAATCAACCACCTTTTCCGGGGCAGTACTAACGACTTCAAAAGCCTGGTGGAAACGGAGCTCAGAAGGGAATGGACTCACCATTGGAGACACAGGGAAGAACCACGCCACCATGGAACCCGAACTGCATGTATTTCTGATGATGTGCTACTTTCTGCTCCACCACGAACACCAACGCCGGTGAATATGATGACGGTGAGTACAGCAGCCTAGCAGACAAGGGAGGGGGGAGGAAAACGACAGTGACACACACAAGCACCATACACACCCCACGCACACACCATACACACAACCAGCTGCACAAACAAACAAGTTAAACCCCCTAAATCAGCTGAATAATGCAAGGACAAACAATTTTACCAAAGTGATTGTAATAATATCAACACATTAAAAAATAAGTAAGCCAATGTAATTGATATTTACAAATGTACAGAACAAGGGACACTGCCCAGTCCTCAGTTCGCGTGGGCCACATGGTCACAGGCCAAAGTCTAAGGCCCCACTTGTCCCCTGCATCAACATGGAGAGAACACTGCAGGGGCATCAGCTGGCAAATATGCAGGCACCTCGGGAGGAGGGGGAAGGGGTGCACCTCAGCCGGGAGGGGAAACAAAACCACTGGTTCTGGAGGGGGCAACATGTCCTGTGCTTGGTCCTGGGGAGTGCAAGGCCACAGTCTCTGGAGTGGGTGACTTGGCCACTGGTTCTGGAGGGGGCAACATGCCCTGTGCTTGGTCCTGGGGAGTGATAGGCCACAGTCTCTGGAGTGGGTGACTTGCCCACTGGTTCTGGAGGGGGCAACATGCCCTGTGCTTGGTCCTGGGGAGTGCACGGGGCACAGTCTCTGGAGTGGGTGACTTGCCCACTGGTTCTGGAGGGAGCAACATGCCCTGTGCTTGGTGCTGGGGAGTGATAGTCCACAGTCTCTGAAGTGGGTGACTTGCCCACTCCTTCTGGACGGGGCAACATGCCCTGTGCCTGGTCCTGAAGAGTACAAGGCCACAGTCTCTCGAGTGGGTGACTTGTCCACTGGTTTTAGAGGGGGCAACATGCCCTGTCCTTGGCCCTAGGTAGTGCAAGGCCACAGTCTCTGGAGTGGGTGACTTGCCCACTGGTTCTGGTGGGGGCAGGCTCCACAGTAGCCCATGGAGGCAGGATGACATTGTGTCCGCCGGTGGTGACGGCTGCACTGTGGTGGTGCTGGTGGTGGTGGGAGGCTCCTGCACATCCCATGCACCCTCAGATGGATGCACTGTGGTGCAGCTGGTGCTGGTGGTGGGAGGCTCCTGCACATCCCCTGCACCCTTGGATGGATGCACTGTGGTGCTGCTGCTGGTGGTGGGAGGCTCATGCACATCCCCTGCACCCTCAGATGGATGCACTGTGGTGCTGGTGGTGGTGGCGGGAGGCTCCTGCACATCCCCAGCACCCTCGGATGGGTGCACAACCGTGGTTGGTGGTGGGGGCTCCGTGACAGCTGCTGGTGCAGGCTCCTGGGTCTTCTTGCCTGCTAGTGCAGGCTCCTGGCTCTTCTTGCCTGCTGGAGCAGGCGCCTTGCCCTTTCAGCTGGCAGGTGCAGGCTCCTTTCCCTTCTTGCCTTCTAGTGCAGGCTCCTTGGCCTTTCAGGTGGCAGGTGCAGGCTCCTTGCCCTTCTTGTCTACCGGTGCAGGCTCCTTTCACCACGAGTAGGGTCGGATGGAACTGGGCCCGTGGACTGTGTGGCTGAGGTGCTTGGCTGGGTTCTTCCTACCCTGGCCATACGTGCTGGATGTGGGGAGGGATAGGGAAGAGGTCAATGGTGGAAAGGAAAAGTTTCTTAGTGGCATTGGGGCGGGAAGAGGGAGAAGGAATGTGAGTGGAGGACGAGGGAGTGGTTGTTGGAGGTGTCTGTCTGCTGGATTTCAGTGCAGGTGCATGGGCTGTATGCTGGTGTGAGGTGGATGGCTGTTGGGTGTCTGAGTGTTTGCGTTTGTGTACTTTAGGAGGGGGGGACAGACACAGTGGGAGAGGACACCGGGGGCTTGTGCATGGCTGTTGTGGAAGTGTCTGCCAGTGAGGTGTTTGTTCTGCTTGGTGTGGTGATGATGCTGGTAGTGGATGATGATGTAGTGCATGCAGGTGTGAGTGTTGGCATGTCTGGGAGGGAGGTGGTGGAGGAGGGGAGGAGGAGACAGTGGGAATAGTGGAGGATGTAGTGTCTGCAAATGAATCATGTTTGTGTGAGTGCCTGTGGGATGAAGTATGGTGCTTGTGTTTGCCACTCTTGTGTGTTGTCTTGTGTGCATGCTTGTCTGCATGTGTGCCTGGGATGAGTTGGGGTTGAGGCAAATGGGATGGGAAGTGGAAGTTGGAGGGGGCACGGTAGAAACAGGGACAATGGCTGCCATCAGAGAGGAGGCCAGAGCCTGAATCGATCTCTGTTGGTCCGCCAATTCAGTGTGAATGCCCTCCAGGAATGCATTAGATTGTTGCATCTGGGCTGCCAGCCCCTGGGTGGCATTCAGAATGGTTGACTGCCGTACAGAGATGGATCTCAGGAGGTCAATAGCCTCCTCACTCAGGGGAGCAGGGCTTACTGGGGAAGGACCTGAGGTGCCTAGGGCTAAGGAGATGCCCACCCTCCTTGGTGAGCGGGCACGGGTAACTCACTGAGGGACCGCTGGTATGGCGGTGCTGGTATAGGGGTGGCGGCTGCACCTGTAGCTAGGGTGGTCACAGAGGTGTCCATTACCACAAGGGATCTTCCATCGGAGGAGGTATCTGAGTCTGAATTGTCCCCTCCAGTCTCCACCGTGGTGCTCCCCTCGCCCTCCATCCCACTAGTGCCCTCGATATCGGTGGACTCTGCCTCCTGGGTCCTGTGGGATGCAGCTCCCTCCGTTGCCGATGCTTCTGCTCCCCTGCCAGATGATGCTAATACACATAAGGACAGGATGAGAAAACAAAAAGGGGGGGAGAGACAAAGGATACACTGGGTCAATGGCTGCACCAACACCACCTTTGGCGTACACAGCACCCTCACATACAGTGGACAGGTCTACGCACTATGCATTGCACCACCACTGATCTTGCTATCCACCAAAGCATGAGGAAGGGCACACACCGCCAACTGCAGCACACCTGGGACCCACGCAGCCCTGACCAGTAGTGGAAGCTCACAAACTAGGTAGGCAGGATAATCCCTTCAGAACTCTAGCCACCAGAGGACCTACACTACTAGGGGCACCCACTGACACAGATCTACCACCCGGATACCACCCCAACAGGTGCAAGTTGTAATGATGGCCACTGTACTTACCCCCTTGTGGCTGTTGTGAAGCCCTCAAGCGCCCATCCAGCTCTGGATAGGCCACCCCCAGTATGCGGACCATCAGGGGGTCAGGGTTCGACGGGCACCCCTTCCTCGTTGGGAGGCCATCCCCAGCTGGGCCTCTGTGGTCTTCCATGCCAAGCGTCTCAAGTCCTCCCACTGTTTGCAATGGTGGGTGCTCCTCCTGCCATAGACCCACAGGGTCTGCACCTACTTGGCGATGGCACGCCATATACCCTTCTTTTGATAGGCGCTGACCTGCAGAGGCAATACACACAGGAAAATACCATTAGACAAACAGTCCAGCCTGTTACACATATGGCCCACCATACCCGTTCCCATCACCATTGGCACACACATAGCCAAGCACACAAGCTGTACGCCACAGAGAGGACATCCACCCACCTCCCTTACATGAGGCTTTCACACACACCACTCCATGCTTCATGCATCGTGCCCACAGTGTACTCACTTGTTGGTCTGGAGGCCCACACAACAGTCC
The DNA here is from genome assembly GCF_031143425.1 of Pleurodeles waltl. Classification (NCBI taxonomy): domain Eukaryota; kingdom Metazoa; phylum Chordata; class Amphibia; order Caudata; family Salamandridae; genus Pleurodeles; species Pleurodeles waltl. The sequence goes on along the minus strand of NC_090445.1, from coordinate 608,213,798 downwards.
GTACTGGGGTAGGATCCCATCCACCAGTCTCTCCAACTCCTCTGAAGTGAAGGCTGGGGCCCTTTCCCCGGTCACATAGGCCATGGTAGGTTCCAGACACAGGTCACAGCAGCACATGCAGTGTAGGTCCTCTCTGATGGAAGGTCAGGTAGCAAGTGAGGAATCAGATAGAAAATGGCAGTCACCTCCTCAGCAGTGCATAGCGTCACCGCCGGCATAGATCACCATTGGCCACTGTAGCCCAATATTAACCAATGAGGAATTGCACAGGGGTTCCTGACCGCCTCCTGCCACGATGCACAACGTCAGCGGAATTACCTCACTTCCACCTGGCCCTCCACACAGGACAGGCAGACGCCATTTTAGGGGGGGGGGCCCTATGGATTCATGCTGCGTCACCGGAGAAACATGCACATACTGGACAAATCACACTGACCCATTGCAAGTTGACAGATTGCAAACTCCTGTTGTGGCTTCAATGTTCTGTTTGTGAAAGCCTCCTCACTCTTGTGTCCTTTAGATAACTACTGCTGCGGATGAATAGGAAATGGAGACATACCCCCATGTACTGACCCCTGGTGGACTTGGCAACACTGGAGAACAGGCACATTATCCTCACCTATAGACTTGACAGGGCCACAATCACGGAGCTGTGTGCCCAATTGGAGCCTGACCTGATATCTGCTATCCATCACCCCACTGGGATTCCCACCTCTTGTGCAAGTGCTGTCTGTATTTCATTTCCAGGCACCTGGTTCTTTGCAAATGACAGTGGGCTTGGCAGCAGGAATGTTACAGCCAATGTTTTCAAACGTGCTGACAAGAGTGTTGTTTGCCCTGATAAAACACATGTGCAGCTAAATTGTGTTCCCCCATGTTGAGGAGTTGGCCACAGTGAAGGCTGAGTTTTATGCAATGGGACATATCCCCAACATAATTGGAGCGTTTGATGGCACACATATTGCATTTGTCCCCCCCACCAGAATGAACAGGTGTTCAGGAATCATAAGAGTTTCCACTCCATGAATGTTCAGATAGTGTGCTTGGAGGATCAGTACATCTCCAACGTCGATGCTATGTATTCACAGTCGGTGCAATATGCCTTTGTCCTGTGGAATAGCAGCATCCCAAATGTGATGGCCCAACTACAGAGGCACAGGGTGTGGCTAATAGGTGAGCCCTGGTTCCCACCGAGTATATGTTGGTGTATGGGTATGGTGTTGGCCATATAAGACAGTGTGTGGCTAAATGTTGTCCCTCAATATTTGCAGGTGACTCTGGTTACCCAAACCTATCTTGGCTGCTGACCCCTGTGTGGAATGCCTAGACAAGGGCAGAAGAACGTTATAATGAGGCACATGGGCAAACCAGAAGGATAATTAAAGGAACCTTTGGACTCCTGAAGGCCAGGTTCTGTTGCATCCATCTAACAGGTGGATCCCTGTGCTACTCACCCAAGAAGGTCTGCCAGATAGTAGTGGCATGCTGCATGTGGCACAACCTGGCCTTCAGACAACATGTCCCTCTTCTGCAGGAGGAGGAGACTGGAGAAGCCCGTGTGGCAGCAGTAGACCCTGTGGACAGTGAAGATGAGGAGGCAGAGGATGAGGATGAGGACAACAGAACATCAGTTATTCTACAATACTTCCAATGACACACAGGTAGGACAGTGTTACTTTACATTTAAATGATTTTGGTTGTGATCTGTGTGGCAATGGCATGCTGATATTTCCCACTTCTATGCTCACTTACTGTTCCCTCTGGCAATTCGTTTTGCAGATGTTGGTGTCTTGACATATACTCCTGGTGTGATCACTACAGCCAGCTACAGGTCATTAATCTATGCTCATTCTATGTACATTTCATATTCTATGTTTGTACTTGTTCCAATCAATACATATTTTATACACATGACATACTCCAAATGGATTTGTTTCAATGGCTGTTTATTGAAGTGCTAATATATAGAGGGGCAAATGCAATTGGATGGGGTGATGATGGAGAAAAATCCAGGGTATTGTTCCAGTTTGTTTATAGCACAGGTGCATTGTCCAAGGGGACATAGAAAGAGGAGCAATGGCAGTTCAAGGTGGACAGGGTGACTTAGTGGGACACAAGGGTGACAATCAGGAGAGTCTCATTTCCTGGCGGGGGTCTTGGAAAGTGTCTCTCGCCTCTGTCTGGATCACAGGGAATGTTTGTGGGGTGGTTCACCTTCTGCAGGGGGAGGGGTGCTGGTGGCCTGTGAGTCTTGTGGTGGGGCTTCCTGGCCAGTAGCGGCAGCGGAGATGGAAGGCTGTTCAGATGTCTGGCTAGTGGCAGGGGCCCGCTGGTGTGAGACTGCCTCCCTCATAATGTTCGCCATGTCTGCCAGCACCCCTGCTATGGAGATCAGGGTGTTGTTGATCACCTGCAAGTCCTCCTTGATCCCCTGGTACTGTCCCTCCTGCAGCTGCCTGTTCTCCTACATGTTGTACAGGATCTGGGCCATCGTATCCTGGGAATGTTGGTAGACTCCCAGGATCTCAGAGAGTGCCTCCTGGAGAGTCGGTTCCCTGGGCCTGTCCTCCTCCTAGCGCACAGCAGTCCTCCCAGTTTCCCTGTTGGCCTGTGCCTCTGTCCCCTGAACCATTTGCCCACTGCCACTGACCCCAAGTCCCTGATTGTCTTGGGGGCGAGGTGTGGCCTGCGGTCCTTGTAGTGGTGGACACCCTGCTGATTGCCGTGTCCTGGGGACAGAGGTGTGGGTACGCTGGGTGGGTGCTGTGGTGGTGTTTCCAGATGGGAGAGGTTCGGTGGTGGTGTGTGACTGGGCCTGGGTGACCGACTGTCTAGTGGTCACTGATGGGCCAGGTAGGTCCTCCAGATCCTGAAGATCAGAGTTGCTGTCATCACTGTAGGCCTCTTCAGTTGGAGGACTGGATGGTGCTGGCACCTCTTCTCCACTGAGATTGGCTCAGGTACCTGTGGGAATGTAAAGGATGTGTTATGGTTTATGTGTCTGCCATATTCTACATCCGTGGCTTGCCCTCTATGGTTGGATTTGCCCTACCAGCTTTCACTTGTGTATGTTAGTGTAATGGTGTGATTGTTAGTTCTCTCTGCTATGCATGCTTTAGTGATGAGTGTCCATGCAGGGCTGTGAGGGGTGCCCATGCATTGGTAGAGCATGCAGAGCTTGGCATTGGGATGAGTGAGATGTGATGGTGGGGTGTGTGGGATGTAGTGGTGTGATGGGAGTGAGGGTGAGGGCATGTGATGGCATGCAGGTAGGGGGGTGAAAGTAGTAGAGAGTTGACTTACCAGAGTCCAGTCCTCCTCCGACTCCGGCCAAGCACTCAGGTTGCAGTATTGCCAAGACTTGCTCCTCCCATGCTGTGAGTTGTGGGGGAGGAGGTGGGGGTCCACCACCAGTCCTCTGTACAGCGAGCTGGTGTCTTGCTGCTATGGAACGTACCTTTCCCCTGTAGGTCGTTCCACCTCTACCTGATCTCATCCCTAGTTCTTGGGTGCTGTCCCACGGCTTTGACACTGTCCATGATTCTCCGCCATAGCTCCATCCTCCTGGCTATTGATATTTGCTGCACCTGTGCTCTGAATGGCTGTGGCTCTACCCTGATAATTTCCTCCTCCACCATGACCGTTAGCTCCTCCTCTGTGAAATGGGGGTGTCTTTGTGGTGCTGTGGGTGTTATGTGAGGTGTGTTGGTGAGGGTGTGTTGGGATGTGTGATGTGGAGTGCGTGAGTGGTGTATAGGTGTGAGTAATGTGTGGCTCTGGTTGTGTCAGTGGTCTTGGTGTCTGTCTGGTGGCAATGCTTTGTGGTCATAAAAGGTTGTGAGTAATGTGGGTGTGTGTTTTATAGTGGTGTGGGTGTGGTGTGTGTATGGGTGTCAGGTGTGTGTTTGAATTGTCCAATGTGGTGTTGTTTTGTATGTGGGTGTCCATTGTGAGCGTGGCATTATGTACCACCAATGGTTTACCGCTGTTGAATGACCGCTGTGGTGATTTGTGGGTCATAATGTGATGGGGGTTGTTCTGCTGGCATAAGTGTGTGATTTTGATTCGGCCACTTTATCACTGACCTTTGATCTGTCGGATTTGGGTATGTGGCTGAATTCTGACTGATTGGTGTGTGTGTGTCATAATATGGTGAACGGACTGGCAGCCATCAGCGTGGCGGGATGTGGGATTTACCACCAATGTCATAATGAGGGCCTGTGACTTGGCCACTGCTGACTGTAAAAGAATTCCATAACAGAAAGATTAGCAGTGAACCATCTAGGAATGATTTGTAACACGTTGTTGACATGTACATACCAGTTCTAAGATCACACATGGAACTGTGAACAGAATGATGCAACATAAGAACTAATCACTGTAAGAGCTAATCATTGGGATGCTAAAAACTGTCAGTAAAAGTACGTGTTTGAGCTGCTATTCTGAGTAGGCACAGAACCACCACAAATACTGGCCCTTTGACCCACTGTCACCTGCAGAAACAGATGGTTGATAGTGCAGACAGAGCTTGAGGGAAGCAGGTTGTACAGTGCAGTGGCTTTGAAGATCCAGTCTGAACTTGGTGACAGTGAACAAAGCTGTATGTTTTAGGATCTGCCTTTATCTGAATCTTCACACATAACGAGGGTGCTCAGATAGTAGGAAAATCGATGCTGCATTGGGGAACATATAATTTAAGTGGCGGCTTAAGTTGGTGATGCACTCTATCCCAAGTGTGTAAACCCCACACATACAGTCCAAGAGGGATGTGAAGCTCCAGCACTTGTGCATTGACCAGATCACTGTCCTCATCATCTTAGGCTGTCAGTGATTCAAGTGGGATAAAAAGGTAGGGAGTATCTAAAAATGGAATTGGCAAAGAAGACTTTCTAGAAACCTTACCAAGAGGCTTGAAGTATGCAATTAAGGGAGTGTCTTAAAACATGAAACTAAAATCCTGTGGGTTCCTTTCTGTGTGCTGTATGTAGTTGCATATAGACATGTTACACAAAAACAAACATACACCTAAAAATGTAGTCACGCCAATGGCGTTACCAGTGGTATTGGCAGTATCAAATAAATAAATGAGTAGCAACAATGATTTTGTTGTGTAAAATAAGAATTGAACATGTTTGTATTCTGCGAATTTGAGATGTGTGGAAAGTGAGTTGATCTTCAGAGTCTCAGTAACTTCAGTTCCCTCTCACATCAATTTCTTCTGCTGTCTCACTCTGTTGAACTCTGACTCCTTTTTTCCCCATATTGTTCTGAAATGCTTCGTCTGTGCATCTCATACATCATCATTTTCCTCTTCACACCATCTTGCCTCTCTCTTCTGCACATGCTTCTCCTCACTTCACTCTCTCTCCCACACAAACCATCAATTCAGCTTTAAGCACTGCATTTTATTTTCCTTTAGTGCTATCAATATTTTGACTGTTGTGTACCTCCTTTACACAGTTTGCCATATATGTGACCATCGTTATGTACGCTCTGCAGACAGAGCAGGGACTGCATGAGCATGAAGTGTGAAAACCATTATGACACACTGGCAGGCACTGTGAGAAATTCACACTGGCTTCAGACTCATCTTTAGAACTCTGACTACTGGCCTATCGTGAACACTCACCTGCAACCGGAATTCACCCAGACATCTGGAGGCAAATCGGTTCACATACAAGTCCTGTGTTGTGTGAAAAAAACTACAGAAACACAAATATGGCACAAATAAATAATCTTAGGGAATGCAAGATACGGTTAAAATGCAGTGTACACAGGGATTGAAGCACTGATATGGTTTAACTCAAGGCTTTCTACAGTCATCATTGCAAATTCAAGCATTGTTTTTTCCTGCAAAGGACATGCATTTATGACTCAATACAGACCCAATTCAATATGTTTAATTACTGCCATATCTGAGACCTGACAAGAACCAACCAACTTATAGCCCTGCAGGTGGCACACTGATGTGTAGTGAATGACGAGCAGGAGACCGGTCAGATCCATGCTTCAACCCTGCCTGCGCATTACACACATCATCAAATATCACTCTGCAATCCCAGGCTCAGTCTCAGAGGGTGGGTGAGCTCATAAAATCTCATGCTAAACCTTGCTCTGGCTCATCCTTAGGTCATTGTAGACCCTCAAGCACAGAACAAGCACAGCTCACGATCTCACTTCAAGCACCAAGAATTAATCAATGAACTTTGATGTAAAAATGTGAGAGAAAGAGATACACATCTAGTAGCTGAATTCCACAATATGAAATCAGAATATCCAGAGTGAATCCTTGCTTCCCCACGTGAACAAATGATGTGATCCTAGGTAAATATTGTATTCCACTGATCCTCCTTTTTCTTCATCATCAAAAAGGAGAGCACCTTAAAATGTACAAGTTTGGGAACTGCGCTGTGCAAAAATGGTGTGTTTCATTTAACAGACTATTATGTGGTTCCACCTATAACATGGGTACTCACAAACAGGGGCCGGAAAGCTTGGTCTGTGATGTGCTCAAGGGCCGCATTGATGTCAGTGGGGTGGAGGTCGGGCGAGGGGGTTGAGGGGATTGGTGGTAAGGAGAGTGTATGCAAAGCAAAGGATACACATGTAGTGCCTTAATTGAACAATATGAAACCAAAAAGCCTGTAATTAATCCTGGCTTTCCCACTTTATCAAATTGTGTGATCCTAGGCAATTCTTTAATTTCACTTTTTCTCCATTTTCTTCAACTTCACATATAACAGGACCTCAAAATATATGATTCAGGGTTTGCGTTGTACAAAGCCCGCTCCTGTGTTTGCTTTAACAAACTATAATGTTGGTAGTGGGATGCTATCACCCTCAAACAATATAAGAAATTGGATAGAATACCAAGGGGCTTAAGGTCACATATTTTTCCTACATATGATGATTTGTATGTTAATTTATTGAGGAGGTGGGAAGATGAATTAAAATCCAATTCAATGAAACTTATGGATATTTAATAGAAAATGCTGAGAGAAAGGTTTCAAAATTTCAATCAGAGATTGAGGCATTGGAAAAAGAGATAAAAGACTTAAATCTGAAGGAGGCAACTGAAAAAAACTTTATTATTTTAAATGATGTACTAATGAAATTTCAGGATGAGATAAAATGTAGAAAAGCTAGAAAACTAAAGAGAGATGAGCTGGATTATTTGAATGGTAGAGTATTCAAATTTTCAAGCAAATATGATCATTTGGTAAAAAATGTGTTACCTAGAACACAATCCATGAATTCCGTGGATTCGGCTAGAACCTCTAGAAGTAGTCTGGCAACCAGTTCAAGCGATACAGATGGTGTGGAGGTACATACATTGAATCTGGGTACACAAGGAGGTACTTTTTTACAAGTGCTAAAAAGGATAAAACAAGGCAACTGGAACTGAATCAAAAGATAAATTGGGGAGGAAGAAAAGAAGAGGGAAAAGAGGTAAGGGTAGACAAACCATACTCAGGTATGAAAACGAGATCATGGGACAAAAAGAAATGAGTTTTCCTTTAGGGATAGACAATAATGTGGTGAATATATCTAAAAAATACCTATCACCTGATATGTTGAAACTTTTGAACAAAGGATTGGGGTTTTGTCCAACCAATAGAGGAGATATTTGCAAGTCCAAGATAGATTTATTTAAATATGTTATAAAGTTAAAATTGAAGAAACATTTTGATATGCACACGGCAGTGGAGGAAGCAACTCCACAAGCTAAGTCTATACATAGCGGATTATCAATACAAGACATACATGACGCAGTGGCGCTGATGACCATCACAGATTATAAGGAATATCCAATAACCACATCCACAGTGCTGCATGAGTTGAATGTGGTGTCAGATGCACATGTTACTAGTGGACTCAAACTAAAATCTACTTGGATACCCAGACAAACCATGGATAATAATGCTGATGTATTCTTCAAACTGATATGGCGGGATTTGGATGGAGAAGAGGTAAAATGGAAACGGTTGACAAGATATAATCTAAAATATGAAGAATATTTAGCATTGAAAACTTTGCAGTCTGATGATGATGTGATCATTAAGCGAGCAGATAAAGGTGGAAATATAGTAGTGATGAATTGTGAAGATTATGAAAAAGAGATATATACACAATTGTATGATACTAACTATTGTGAAAGAATATTGCACAATCCAAAGATGTGGTTGACTGGAAAGATAAATGCATTACTTAAAAGATGGCATGATAATAGTTTATTAGATGATGATGAATATTTATTCCTACAAGTAAATCGTCCTAAATTTCCTTATTTATATACACTGCCAAAAATACATAAACAGTGCGAATTTCCACCACGGAGACCGATAGTTTCACGTATCGGGGGTCCCACTGAAAGGTTATCGGAGTTTGTTGACATATTTTTACAACCATTTGTATGTAATCTTCCTTCATATATTAAGGATACGAAGCATATACTGGGTTTACTATCGGATATTCATTGGGAGTCTGGTATGATTATGGTAACCTTAGATGTGGTGGCCCTGTATACTAGTATACAACATGAATGTGGAATTCAAGCAATTGAATACATGCTCAATAGGAGATCAGCTAGTTTAATGGAACATACACAAATGATATTACAAATGATTGATCTCATCTTGAATCATAACTATTTTCTTTTAAAAAAAGATTGGTTCAAACAAAAACAGGGGGTGGCGATGGGGTCGAGATTTTCTCCCTCATATGCTAATTTATTCATGGGATGGTTTGAAGAGAAATGGGTGTGGGGTTCAGGAGCAGCTGAGTGGCAGACACACATTCTATACTGGGGAGATACATCGATGATTGCTTTATGATATGGACGGGCAATGAGGAGACTCTTAAAAGATTTTGTGATTATCTTAACAATAATGAGGTCAACATTAAGTTTACCTATAAGTATAGTGCGACTTGTATTGACTTTTTAGATGTTGAACTTTTTGTTGAAAACAATAGGATAGAGAGCAGGTTATACCGGAATTTGACATCATGCAATACTAAATTACATGCAACTAGTGAGCATCTGAGGTACCAAATAGATGCAATACCGTTTGGTGAAATGGTCAGAGCAAGACGAAACTGTAGTAAAAATAGCAAATTCTATAAGTGTATTGAAGATATGGGACAGAGATGAATTGCTAGGGGATATTCGGAGAACATTGTAAAGAGGTCTCAGCGTAAAGCTTATAGAATATCTCGATCTCATACACTAGCACACTGTAGATCCACACGAGAAGACAAAAAAAGTATTGATACTAAGAAGGTTAGGATAGTCTTAGATTATACTGATAGTTCATTTAGATTATTGAAAATTATGAAAAAACACTGGACCTTCCTCACTAAAGATCAAACTCTGAAGAAATATATTGGTAATAAACCGGAGGTTTCCTATAGAAGAGGCAATACACTCAATAATATGCTGAGTCCAAGTTACTTGGGAGTAAAAACGAAACCGAATTGGCTGAACTCACTTAATTTGGGCTTTTATAAATGCGGTTGTTGCGCAATGTTAGGTGGGCGTGGCATGCAAAACAGGACTTTCAAGGTATTGGAAATAATAAGTATACTATTAAATCTCATATAGATTGTAATACCAAATATGTAATATATATGCTTATTTGTAAGTGTGGAAAGATATATGTGGGTAGTACTATTCGTCCCCTCAAAACAAGAGTTTCGGAACATTGGAGAGCAATAAAACAGGAAGATGAACGTTATCCCATAGCTTCTCACATGAGGGTATGGGAGATACAGGGAGCCCAAAAAGATTTTAATTTCTTTGGGTTTGAACAGTGTGAACAAAATCCACGTGGTGGCAATAGAGAATCAGCCCTAAGAAGGAAGGAATCCATTTGGATTTTGCGCCTAGGGGCAGTAGAGCGAGGTTTGAATTCCGATCATGAAATGGAGTATTTTCTTGGTGATAGATAAGGAGAGGCTAACAAATTGGATTATGACATTTGAAACTAAAGAAATTTCACAAGTTTTCATAATAATATTTAATGGAGATATTAGGAATACCCAAATTTTGGAATAGCATAATATTAGGGCATAAGGTGCATGTGTGGTAGAGCTATTCACCCTGAAGATATGTAGGGCTCAGTATTTAAAAAGTAATAACAAATATAAATATATAGGCCTTTTAAGGGTTGATGTGAAGAGATTAATAATTTAGGGTTAAGGAAACATGGAGATGCCTTAAATGTGGCATAACATTTGGTTGGCTTGATTACATTGTGAACAGCATTGTTTAGCGTTATATATTTAAAGTTGCCCATGCCATGTTCCTGAAATTTGAGGGAACTGGTCGTAACAACAAGAGAACAGGTTTGAACATTACGCTAGTACCCGTTTATAAGGACTATGCAGGGTAAAGACTTACAAGTAATGAGGCATAGTGTACCTATTATATACCTATTTGTGGTGTTACTCGGCGAGAACGATTGTAAGATATTGAAAAGAAAAACAAGAGTCACTGGAAACGGAGACGAGTCCGTCTTCATTGTTATGGAGGATAGGAAGTCCTTCCTTTATTTTTTTGCACGTTGTGGGCGGGCTTTAAAACGCTGAGGTTTAACGAAGTTTCTCTTTTGTTGTTCTTCCGACACACTCGCGGACTGAACACGTATAAGAAAAGAACAAGGTGAGAGTATTGTTGGGATGGAAATAATGTTACTGTCCTTTTAAGTATATTATAGCCATTAATTTGTGTGAATATTTCTAGGATACGCCGTCTTTTGGTCGAAGGGCAACCCGATATAGAAGTTTGAAATTAATAATAATATATACTCAGGTAAGCGGCGTGGGCGCAACTCTGCAATGTAAGGTACATGTTTTTTAGTATTAAGGATCAATATGGCAGTACAAGGGAACATTTAAGAAGGAATACTAAGAGGTATAAGTTTATATTTCACTAATTTGTGCCTAGGAAGGCATAAACGGCGTTCACTTTACTGTTACATGTTGTAGCATGCTCCCTATTTTTTGCGAGGCCACGGTTTGTGTAGGTCTGTCTATATGGAAAAGGTTATCTATGTATTGTTGTATTTTAATAATTGGGGTATACATGAGAATAGCACTACTATATTTATGAAAGATATGGGCACTTTGGAATGTATGATATGAGCATAATGTTGCACACTGACAAAAATCACAGTTTTCACATTGAAGCATGCATTAAGTGTGTCACTTGGAGGCTGTAGGATGTATTTAGTAATTCACTATTTTATGCTAATTATGTATACAATGAAAATGTTTATTGTAGGAAGTCCTGATGAAGTCAAGGGGTATTCCCCAGACGAAACACGTGTTGACGGATGAAGTTGTGAACAATTCTTGGAAGCCATTTTTTCAAGAAGAATAAAATACAATCTGATTCAACATAAGAAGTCGTTTGAAGGAGGACTTTTATTATGTCTGATACAATAAAGAATATTGAATTCATTGTATTTTAGCCTGTGCCGTTGCAGTTTGGTAATATAATGTTGTTCATGTATAAGGCAACCCAAAAAGTGCACAGAACATAACATAACATTTGACGTGCCTCTTTAGTTCACGATTGGCGTTGCTGTTAGGGTAATTGTAATTGTAATTGTAATTGTAATCGTATTTATATAGCGCTTACTACCCCTGACGAGGCGTCAAAGCGCTTTTCGATGAGTAGCACGCTACTCCGGTACCCAACAAGAATTAGTGATGGATTAGTATAATTTAATAAGGAGTACAGTTTTAGTATTATTATGAGTTAATTTGAGTTGCGGATATGAGAGTTTGTTAGTTAGATTGACTGGAGTAATGGAGGGGTGGAGGAGGAAAGAAATCCAGAAGTGTTAATTGGGAGTTTATCCTTCATTTACTCAATCCAAAGGCTTGAGATGAATAAAAGGGGAGCGGAGGGGAAAGAGGATGTGGAAGGGTTAGGGAGAGCATAGTAGCAGGGTGAGATGAATGCAGGAGAATTTAGTAGGGTTGTGTGGGAGGTGTAGGAAGTTGGCTCTGTATGTGCTATTTCAAAGTAAGGAATAGCATGCACAGAGTCCAAGGGTTCCCCTTAGAGGTAAGATAGTGGCAAAAAGAGATAATACTAATGCTCTATTTTGTGGTAGTGTGGTCGAGCAGTAGGCTTATCCAAGGAGTAGTGTTAAGCATTTGTTGTACATACACATAGGCAATAAATGAGGTACACACACTCAGAGACAAATCCAGCCAATAGGTTTTTGTATAGAAAAATATCTTTTCTTAGTTTATTTTAAGAACCACAGGTTCAAATTCTACATGTAATATCTCATTCGAAAGGTATTGCAGGTAAGTACTTTAGGAACTTCAAATCATCAAAATTGCATGTATACTTTTCAAGTTATTCACAAATAGCTGTTTTAAAAGTGGACACAGTGCAATTTTCACAGTTCCTAGGGGAGGTAAGTATTTGTTAGGTTAACCAGGTAAGTAAGACACTTACAGGGCTTAGTTCTTGGTCCAAGGTAGCCCACCGTTGGGGGTTCAGAGCAACCCCAAAGTCACCACACCAGCAGCTCAGGGCCGGTCAGGTGCAGAGTTCAAAGTGGTGCCCAAAACACATAGGCTAGAATGGAGAGAAGGGGGTGCCCCGGTTCCGGTCTGCTTGCAGGTAAGTACCCGCGTCTTCGGAGGGCAGACCAGGGGGGTTTTGTAGGGCACCGGGGGGGACACAAGTCCACACAGAAATTTCACCCTCAGCGGCGCGGGGGCGGCCGGGTGCAGTGTAGAAACCAGCGTCGGGTTCGCAATGTTAGTCTATGAGAGATCTCGGGATCTCTTCAGCGCTGCAGGCAGGCAAGGGGGGGATTCCTCGGGGAAACCTCCACTTGGGCAAGGGAGAGGGACTCCTGGGGGTCACTTCTCCAGTGAAAGTCCGGTCCTTCAGGTCCTGGGGGCTGCGGGTGCAGGGTCTCTCCCAGGCGTCGGGACTTTAGGTTCAAAGAGTCGCGGTCAGGGGAAGCCTCGGGATTCCCTCTGCAGGCGGCGCTGTGGGGGCTCAGGGGGGACAGGTTTTGGTACTCACAGTATCAGAGTAGTCCTGGGGTCCCTCCTGAGGTGTTGGATCGCCACCAGCCGAGTCGGGGTCGCCGGGTGCAGTGTTGCAAGTCTCACGCTTCTTGCGGGGAGCTTGCAGGGTTCTTTAAAGTTGCTGGAAACAAAGTTGCAGCTTTTCTTGGAGCAGGTCCGCTGTCCTCGGGAGTTTCTTGTCTTTTCGAAGCAGGGGCAGTCCTCAGAGGGTGTCGAGGTCGCTGGTCCCTTTGGAAGGCGTCGCTGGAGCAGGATCTTTGGAAGGCAGGAGACAGGCCGGTGAGTTTCTGGAGCCAAGGCAGTTGTCGTCTTCTGGTCTTCCGCTGCAGGGGTTTTCAGCTGGGCAGTCCTTCTTCTTGTAGTTGCAGGAATCTAATTTTCTAGGGTTCAGGGTAGCCCTTAAATACTAAATTTAAGGGCGTGTTTAGGTCTGGGGGGTTAGTAGCCAATGGCTACTAGCCCTGAGGGTGGGTACACCCTCTTTGTGCCTCCTCCCAAGGGGAGGGGGTCACAATCCTAACCCTATTGGGGAATCCTCCATCTGCAAGATGGAGGATTTCTAAAAGTTAGAGTCACTTCAGCTCAGGACACCTTAGGGGCTGTCCTGACTGGCCAGTGACTCCTCCTTGTTGCTTTCTTTGTTCCCTCCAGCCTTGCGCCAAAAGTGGGGGCCGTGGCCGGAGGGGGCGGGCAACTCCACTAAGCTGGAGTGCCCTGCTGGGCTGTGACAAAGGGGGGAGCCTTTGAGGCTCACCGCCAGGTGTCACAGTTCCTGCCTGGGGGAGGTGTTAGCATCTCCACCCAGTGCAGGCTTTGTTACTGGCCTCAGAGTGACAAAGGCACTCTCCCCATGGGGCCAGCAACATGTCTCGGTTTGTGGCAGGCTGCTAAAACTAGTCAGCCTACACAGATAGTCGGTTAAGTTTCAGGGGGCACCTCTAAGGTGCCCTCTGGGGTGTATTTTACAATAAAATGTACACTGGCATCAGTGTGCATTTATTGTGCTGAGAAGTTTGATACCAAACTTCCCAGTTTTCAGTGTAGCCATTATGGTGCTGTGGAGTTCGTGTTTGACAGACTCCCAGACCATATACTCTTATGGCTACCCTGCACTTACAATGTCTAAGGTTTTGTTTAGACACTGTAGAGGTACCATGCTCATGCACTGGTACCCTCACCTATGGTATAGTGCACCCTGCCTTAGGGCTGTAAGGCCTGCTAGAGGGGTGTCTTACCTATACTGCATAGGCAGTGAGAGGCTGGCATGGCACCCTGAGGGGAGTGCCATGTCGACTTACTCGTTTTGTTCTCACTAGCACACACAAGCTGGCAAGCAGTGTGTCTGTGCTGAGTGAGAGGTCTCCAGGGTGGCATAAGACATGCTGCAGCCCTTAGAGACCTTCCTTGGCATCAGGGCCCTTGGTACTAGAAGTACCAGTTACAAGGGACTTATCTGGATGCCAGGGTCTGCCAATTGTGGATACAAAAGTACAGGTTAGGGAAAGAACACTGGTGCTGGGGCCTGGTTAGCAGGCCTCAGCACACTTTCAATTGTAAACATAGCATCAGCAAAGGCAAAAAGTCAGGGGGCAACCATGCCAAGGAGGCATTTCCTTACACAACCCCCCCCCAAACGAAAGAGGATGAGACTAACCTTTCCCAAGAGAGTCTTCATTTTCTAAGTGGAAGAACCTGGAAAGGCCATCTGCATTGGCATGGGCAGTCGCAGGTCTGTGTTCCACTATAAAGTCCATTCCCTGTAGGGAGATGGACCACCTCAACAGTTTAGGATTTTCACCTTTCATTTGCATCAGCCATTTGAGAGGTCTGTGGTCAGTTTGAACTAGGAAGTGAGTCCCAAAGAGGTATGGTCTCAGCTTCTTCAGGGACCAAACCACAGCAAAGGCCTCCCTCTCAATGGCACTCCAACGCTGCTCCCTGGGGAGTAACCTCCTGCTAATGAAAGCAACAGGCTGGTCAAGGCCATCATCATTTGTTTGGGACAAAACTGCCCCTATCCCATGTTCAGAGGCATCAGTCTGCACAATGAACTGCTTAGAATAATCTGGAGCTTTTAGAACTGGTGCTGAGCACATTGCTTGTTTCAGGGTGTCAAAGGCCTGTTGGCATTCTACAGTCCAGTTCACTTTCTTGGGCATTTTCTTGGAGGTGAGTTCAGTGAGGGCTGTCACAATGGATCCATATCCCTTCACAAACCTCCTGTAATACCCAGTCAAGCCAAGGAATGCCCTGACTTGAGTCTGGGTTTTTGGAGCTACCCAGTCCAGAATAGTCTGGATCTTGGGTTGGAGTGGCTGAACTTGGCCTCCACCTACAAGGTGTCCCAAGTAAACCACAGTTCCCTGCCCTATCTGGCATTTGGATGCCTTGATAGAGAGGCCTGCAGATTGCAGAGCCTTCAAAACCTTCTTCAGGTGGACCAGGTGATCCTGCCAGGTGGAGCTAAAGACAGCAATATCATCAAGATAAGCTGTGCTAAAGGACTCCAAGCCAGCAAGGACTTGATTCACCAACCTTTGGAAGGTGGCAGGGGCATTCTTTAAACCAAAGGGCATAACAGTAAACTGATAATGCCCATCAGGTGTGGAGAATGCTGTTTTCTCTTTTGCTCCAGGTGCCATTTTTATTTGCCAGTACCCTGCTGTCAAGTCAAAGGTACTTAAGAATTTGGCAGCACCTAATTTGTCTATGAGCTCATCAGCTCTTGGAATTGGATGAGCATCTGTCTTGGTGACAGAATTGAGCCCTCTGTAGTCCACACAAAACCTCATCTCTTTCTTTCCATCTTTGGTGTGAGGTTTGGGGACTAAGACCACTGGGCTAGCCCAGGGGCTGTCAGAGCGCTCAATTACTCCCAATTCCAGCATCTTGTGGACTTCCACCTTGATGCTTTCCTTAACATGGTCAGATTGTCTAAAGATTTTGTTCTTGACAGGCATGCTGTCTCCTGTGTCCACATCATGGGTACACAGGTGTGTCTGACCAGGGGTTAAGGAGAAGAGTTCAGGAAACTGTTGTAGGACTCTCCTACAATCAGCTTGCTGTTGGCCAGAGAGGGTGTCTGAGTAGATCACTCCGTCTACTGTGCCATCTTTTGGGTCTGATGACAGAAGATCAGGGAGAGGTTCACTCTCTGCCTCCTGATCCTCATCTGTTACCATCAACAGATTGACATCAGCCCTGTCGTGGAAGAGCTTAAGGCGGTTTACATGGATCACCCTCTTGGGGCTCCTGCTTGTGCCCAGGTCCACCAGGTAGGTGACCTGACTCTTCCTTTCTAGTACTGGGTAAGGGCCACTCCATTTGTCCTGGAGTGCCCTGGGAGCCACAGGCTCCAGAACCCAGACTTTCTGCCCTGGTTGGAACTCAACCAGTGCAGCCTTTTGGTCATACCAAAACGTCTGGAGCTGTTGGCTGGCCTCAAGGTTTTTGGTTGCCTTTTCCATGTACTCTGCCATTCTAGAGCGAAGGCCAAGTACATAGTCCACTATGTCCTGTTTAGGCTCATGGAGAGGTCTCTCCCAGCCTTCTTTAACAAGGGCAAGTGGTCCCCTTACAGGATGACCAAACAGAAGTTCAAAGGGTGAGAATCCTACTCCCTTCTGTGGCACCTCTCTGTAAGCGAAAAGCAGACATGGCAAGAGGACATCCCATCTCCTTTTGAGCTTTTCTGGGAGCCCCATGATCATGCCTTTTAATGTCTTGTTGAATCTCTCAACCAAGCCATTAGTTTGTGGATGGTATGGTGTAGTGAATTTATAAGTCACTCCACACTCATTCCACATGTGCTTTAGGTATGCTGACATGAAGTTGGTACCTCTGTCAGACACCACCTCCTTAGGGAAACCCACTCTGGTAAAGATACCAATGAGGGCCTTGGCTACTGCAGGGGCAGTAGTCGACCTAAGGGGAATAGCTTCAGGATACCTGGTAGCATGATCCACTACTACCAGGATGTACATATTTCCTGAGGCTGTGGGAGGTTCCAGTGGACCAACTATGTCCACACCCACTCTTTCAAAGGGCACCCCCACCACTGGAAGTGGAATGAGGGGGGCCTTTGGATGTCCACCTGTCTTACCACTGGCTTGACAGGTGGGGCAGGAGAGGCAAAACTCCTTAACCATGTTGGACATATTGGGCCAGTAGAAGTGGTTGACTAACCTCTCCCACGTCTTGGTTTGTCCCAAATGTCCAGCAAGGGGAATGTCATGGGCCAATGTTAGGATGAACTTCCTGAACAGCTGAGGCACTACCACTCTCCTAGTGGCACCAGGTTTGGGGTCTCTGGCCTCAGTGTACAGGAGTCCATCTTCCCAATAGACCCTATGCGTTCCATTTTTCTTGCCTTTGGACTCTTCAGCAGCTTGCTGCCTAAGGCCTTCAAGAGAGGGACAGGTTTCTTGTCCCTTACACAGCTCCTCCCTTGAGGGTCCCACTGGGCCTAAGAGCTCAACCTGGTAAGGTTCAAGCTCCAAAGGCTCAGTTCCCTCAGAGGGCAGAACTTCTTCCTGAGAAGAGAGGTTCCCTTTCTTTTGCTGTGTTGTAGTTGGTTTCCCAACTGACTTTCCTGTTCTCTTGGTAGGCTGGGCCATTCTTCCAGACTCCAGCTCTACTTGTTCACCCTGTGCCTTGCATTGTGCCCTTGTTTTCACACACACCAGTTCAGGGATACCCAGCATTGCTGCATGGGTTTTTAGCTCTACCTCAGCCCATGCTGAGGACCCCAGGTCATTTCCAAGCAGACAGTCCACTGGGATATTTGAGGAGACCACCACCTGTTTCAGGCCATTGACCCCTCCCCATTCTAAAGTAACCATTGCCATGGGATGTACTTTTCTCTGATTGTCAGCGTTGGTGACTGTGTAAGTTTTTCCAGTCAGGTATTGGCCAGGGGAAACCAGTTTCTCTGTCACCATGGTGACACTGGCACCTGTATCCCTCAGGCCCTCTATTCTAGTCCCATTAATTAAGAGTTGCTGTCTGTATTTTTGCATGTTAGGCGGCCAGACAGCTAGTGTGGCTAAATCCACCCCACCCTCAGAAACTAGAATAGCTTCAGTGTGGACCCTGATTTGCTCTGGGCACACTGTTGATCCCACTTGGAGACTAGCCATACCAGTGTTACCTGGATGGGAGTTTGGAGTGGAACCTTTCTTGGGACAGGCCTTGTCTCCAGTTTGGTGTCCATGCTGTCTACAGCTATGACACCAGGCCTTTTTGGGATCAAAGTTTTTACCCTTGTACCCATTGTTTTGTGAAGAGGCTCTGGGCCCACCCTCCTGTGCAGGTTTTTGGGGGCCTGTAGAAGACTCTTTACTATTTTTAGTTTTGGCTGTCTCATCACCCTTCCCCTGGGGAGTCTTTGTGACCCCTTTCTTTTGGTCACCCCCTGTTGAAGTCTTGGACACCCTTGTCTTGACCCAATGGTCCGCCTTCTTTCCCAATTCTTGGGGAGAAATTGGTCCTAGGTCTACCAGATGCTGATGCAGTTTATCATTGAAACAATTACTTAACAGGTGTTCTTTCACAAATAAATTGTACAGCCCATCATAATTACTTACACCACTGCCTTGAATCCAACCATCTAGTGTTTTCACTGAGTAGTCAACAAAGTCAACCCAGGTCTGGCTCGAGGATTTTTGAGCCCCCCTGAACCTAATCCTGTACTCCTCAGTGGAGAATCCAAAGCCCTCAATCAGGGTACCCTTCATGAGGTCATAAGATTCTGCATCTTTTCCAGAGAGTGTGAGGAGTCTATCCCTACACTTTCCAGTGAACATTTCCCAAAGGAGAGCACCCCAGTGAGATCTGTTCACTTTTCTGGTTACACAAGCCCTCTCAAAAGCTGTGAACCACTTGGTGATGTCATCACCATCTTCAAATTTTGTCACAATCCCTTTGGGGATTTTTAACATGTCAGGAGAATCTCTGACCCTATTTATATTGCTGCCACCATTGATGGGTCCTAGGCCCATCTCTTGTCTTTCCCTTTCTATGGCTAGGAGCTGTCTCTCTAAAGCCAATCTTTTGGCCATCCTGGCTAACAGGAGGTCATCTTCACTGAGAGCATCCTCAGTGATTTCAGAAATGTGGGACCCTCCTGTGAGGGACTCACTATTTCTGACTAACACAGTTGGAGACAGGACTTGAGGGGTCCTGTTCTCCCTATTTAGGACTGGAGGAGGGACATTGGCCTCCAAGTCACTAATTTCTTCCTCTGTGATGTCATCATCAGAGGGGTTGGCTTTTTCAAACTCTGCCAACAGCTCCTGGAGCTGAATTTTGGTAGGTCTGGAGCCAATGGTTATTTTCTTTATATTACAGAGAGACCTTAGCTCCCTCATCTTAAGATGGAGGTAAGGTGTGGTGTCGAGTTCCACCACCTGCATCTCTGTATCAGACATTATTCTGCTAAGAGTTGGAATACTTTTTAAAGAATCTAAAACTGTTTCTAGAATCTAATTTCAAACTTTTAACAAACTTTTAACTCTAAAAGACAATGCTAAACAGGGACTTAACACACAAGGCCCTAGCAGGACTTTTAAGAATTTAGAAAAATTTCAAATTGCAAAAATGAATTTCTAATGACAATTTTGGAATTTGTCGTGTGATCAGGTATTGGCTGAGTAGTCCAGCAAATGCAAAGTCTTGTATCCCACCGCTGCCACCAATGTAGGAAGTTGGCTCTGTATGTGCTATTTCAAAGTAAGGAATAGCATGCACAGAGTCCAAGGGTTCCCCTTAGAGGTAAGATAGTGGCAAAAAGAGATAATACTAATGCTCTATTTTGTGGTAGTGTGGTCGAGCAGTAGGCTTATCCAAGGAGTAGTGTTAAGCATTTGTTGTACATACACATAGGCAATAAATGAGGTACACACACTCAGAGACAAATCCAGCCAATAGGTTTTTGTATAGAAAAATATCTTTTCTTAGTTTATTTTAAGAACCACAGGTTCAAATTCTACATGTAATATCTCATTCGAAAGGTATTGCAGGTAAGTACTTTAGGAACTTCAAATCATCAAAATTGCATGTATACTTTTCAAGTTATTCACAAATAGCTGTTTTAAAAGTGGACACAGTGCAATTTTCACAGTTCCTAGGGGAGGTAAGTATTTGTTAGGTTAACCAGGTAAGTAAGACACTTACAGGGCTTAGTTCTTGGTCCAAGGTAGCCCACCGTTGGGGGTTCAGAGCAACCCCAAAGTCACCACACCAGCAGCTCAGGGCCGGTCAGGTGCAGAGTTCAAAGTGGTGCCCAAAACACATAGGCTAGAATGGAGAGAAGGGGGTGCCCCGGTTCCGGTCTGCTTGCAGGTAAGTACCCGCGTCTTCGGAGGGCAGACCAGGGGGGTTTTGTAGGGCACCGGGGGGGACACAAGTCCACACAGAAATTTCACCCTCAGCGGCGCGGGGGCGGCCGGGTGCAGTGTAGAAACCAGCGTCGGGTTCGCAATGTTAGTCTATGAGAGATCTCGGGATCTCTTCAGCGCTGCAGGCAGGCAAGGGGGGGATTCCTCGGGGAAACCTCCACTTGGGCAAGGGAGAGGGACTCCTGGGGGTCACTTCTCCAGTGAAAGTCCGGTCCTTCAGGTCCTGGGGGCTGCGGGTGCAGGGTCTCTCCCAGGCGTCGGGACTTTAGGTTCAAAGAGTCGCGGTCAGGGGAAGCCTCGGGATTCCCTCTGCAGGCGGCGCTGTGGGGGCTCAGGGGGGACAGGTTTTGGTACTCACAGTATCAGAGTAGTCCTGGGGTCCCTCCTGAGGTGTTGGATCGCCACCAGCCGAGTCGGGGTCGCCGGGTGCAGTGTTGCAAGTCTCACGCTTCTTGCGGGGAGCTTGCAGGGTTCTTTAAAGTTGCTGGAAACAAAGTTGCAGCTTTTCTTGGAGCAGGTCCGCTGTCCTCGGGAGTTTCTTGTCTTTTCGAAGCAGGGGCAGTCCTCAGAGGGTGTCGAGGTCGCTGGTCCCTTTGGAAGGCGTCGCTGGAGCAGGATCTTTGGAAGGCAGGAGACAGGCCGGTGAGTTTCTGGAGCCAAGGCAGTTGTCGTCTTCTGGTCTTCCGCTGCAGGGGTTTTCAGCTGGGCAGTCCTTCTTCTTGTAGTTGCAGGAATCTAATTTTCTAGGGTTCAGGGTAGCCCTTAAATACTAAATTTAAGGGCGTGTTTAGGTCTGGGGGGTTAGTAGCCAATGGCTACTAGCCCTGAGGGTGGGTACACCCTCTTTGTGCCTCCTCCCAAGGGGAGGGGGTCACAATCCTAACCCTATTGGGGAATCCTCCATCTGCAAGATGGAGGATTTCTAAAAGTTAGAGTCACTTCAGCTCAGGACACCTTAGGGGCTGTCCTGACTGGCCAGTGACTCCTCCTTGTTGCTTTCTTTGTTCCCTCCAGCCTTGCCGCCAAAAGTGGGGGCCGTGGCCGGAGGGGGCGGGCAACTCCACTAAGCTGGAGTGCCCTGCTGGGCTGTGACAAAGGGGGGAGCCTTTGAGGCTCACCGCCAGGTGTCACAGTTCCTGCCTGGGGGAGGTGTTAGCATCTCCACCCAGTGCAGGCTTTGTTACTGGCCTCAGAGTGACAAAGGCACTCTCCCCATGGGGCCAGCAACATGTCTCGGTTTGTGGCAGGCTGCTAAAACTAGTCAGCCTACACAGATAGTCGGTTAAGTTTCAGGGGGCACCTCTAAGGTGCCCTCTGGGGTGTATTTTACAATAAAATGTACACTGGCATCAGTGTGCATTTATTGTGCTGAGAAGTTTGATACCAAACTTCCCAGTTTTCAGTGTAGCCATTATGGTGCTGTGGAGTTCGTGTTTGACAGACTCCCAGACCATATACTCTTATGGCTACCCTGCACTTACAATGTCTAAGGTTTTGTTTAGACACTGTAGAGGTACCATGCTCATGCACTGGTACCCTCACCTATGGTATAGTGCACCCTGCCTTAGGGCTGTAAGGCCTGCTAGAGGGGTGTCTTACCTATACTGCATAGGCAGTGAGAGGCTGGCATGGCACCCTGAGGGGAGTGCCATGTCGACTTACTCGTTTTGTTCTCACTAGCACACACAAGCTGGCAAGCAGTGTGTCTGTGCTGAGTGAGAGGTCTCCAGGGTGGCATAAGACATGCTGCAGCCCTTAGAGACCTTCCTTGGCATCAGGGCCCTTGGTACTAGAAGTACCAGTTACAAGGGACTTATCTGGATGCCAGGGTCTGCCAATTGTGGATACAAAAGTACAGGTTAGGGAAAGAACACTGGTGCTGGGGCCTGGTTAGCAGGCCTCAGCACACTTTCAATTGTAAACATAGCATCAGCAAAGGCAAAAAGTCAGGGGGCAACCATGCCAAGGAGGCATTTCCTTACAGGAGGTCACAGAGGTAGAGTGAGGTTTGGTGAGTTAGATGTGGGGGTGGAGGGATGAGCTTAGGCAGAGATATTTAGGAGATGAAAGTGGTCGAAGGGATTTGGGATGAATCCGAGTGAGAATGGAGGATAGTTTGATAGAGACATGACATAAGAGTGATGAGTAGATAAGTGTGATAAAAAGAGAGCAGAAATTCATAGAAACATGCCAGGCACAGAAACAACATATACACATACATACACATATATATATATATTTATACACACACACACATGACTATACACACACATCTGGACATACAATACATAATTAGAATCATGGGTAAAAAATACTTGGTCGTCCATCCATCATCCTGGTAAAAGGCGGGAACTCTCCCACCTACCTCGAGGGTGGACGGGGCGTGGCCCAGCGGGCGGAGCCCACAGGTGCTCCACAAAGGGAGAAACCCTCCACTCTGTGTCTCCAGCAGAGGAAGACAGAACCCGCGCATCCCAGTCAGATACAGACCACGCTCCAGCACATCATCAGCTCACCTCCAGGAAGGATTCCAGATCCCCTCCGCCATGGGATCTCTGAGCGCACAGGCCCGCCCCGCCCCATCCCTGCTAAGCCCAAGAGCCAGGGTGGCCCGTCCTTTCCAGAAGGTGAGCTTCAACCGCGGCATCTGCCTCGTCCACATTGTACATTAGGGTACGTGATGGGCCACGGGGGCAAAACGTCTTCAGCAACCTTGTGTGCCCCCGGCAATGTCATTGCCACTAGTGCGTCCCCGCGGAGATGTCCTCGCGCCCCTGCACATCAACAACGCACCACGCGAGTCGGCGGCAAACGCAGTGGGGTCGCCTTGGAAAGCTGTCCATCATCCTGGCAAGAGGCGGGAATTCCCCTACCTACTTCGAGGGTGGACGGGGCGTGGCTCAGCGGGCGGAGCTTACAGGTGCTCCACGAAGGGAGAACCTTCTACTCTGTGTCTCCCGGAGAGGAAGACGGAAACCGCGCGTCACAGTCAGACACAGACCACGCTCCAGCACACCATCAGTTCACCTCCAGGAAGGACTCCAGATCTTCCTCTGCTATGGGATCTCTGAGCGCACAGCCGTGCTTCATCCTTGCCAAGCCCAAGAGCCAGGGTGGCTTGTCCTTTCCAGAAGCTGAGCTTCGACTGCGGCACCTGCTACGATTATGATTGTAAGTGCTTCCTTTGAGGTTTAGTTTCTGTAAAATGAGCATCGTGGCCTACCCAGCCGGAGTATTTTCTACGAGTATGTCAGTAAGCGTTACCTAGCATGTTTTATACGCCCCGTTTATATTGTACACTAAGGGTACGTGATGGGCCACGGGGTAAACGTCTCCAGTAACCTTGTGTGCCTTTGGCAATGTGATTGTTACTAGTGCGTCTTTGTGGAGATGTCCTCGTGCTTCTGCGCATCAACAAAACACCACCGGAATCGGCGGTAAACGCATTGGGGTCGTTTTGGGAAAGCTGTCCATCATCCTGGTAAAAGGTGGGAATTCCTTTACCTACTTCGAGGGTGGACGGGGCGTGGCTCAGCGGGCGGATATTACAGGTGCTTTATGAAGGGAGAACCTTCTACTCTGTGTCTCTCGGAGAGGAAGATAGAAACCGCGCGTCACAGTCAGATACTGATTACGCTCCAGTACGTCATCAGTTCACCTCCAGGAAGGATTCTAGATCTTTCTGCTATGGGATCTCTGAGCGCACAGCCTTGCTTTATCTTTGCCAAGCCCAAGAGTTAGGGTGGCTTGTCCTTTCCAGAAGCTGAGCTTCAACTGCGGCATCTGCTACGTTTATATTGTACACTAGGGGTATGTGATGGGCCATGGGGTAAACGTTTCCAGCAACCTTGTGTGCCTTTGGCAATGTTATTGTTACTAGTGCGTCTTTGTGGAGATGTCCTCATGCTTCTGAGCATCAACAGCGCACCACCGGAATCGGCGGTAAACGCAGTGGGGTCGTTTTGGAATGCTGTCCATCATCCTGGTAAGAGGCGGGAATTCCTTTACCTACTTCGAGGGTGGACGGGCGTGGCTCAGCGGGCGGAGCTTACAGGTGCTTTATAAAGGGAGATCCTTCTACTCTGTGTCTCCAGGAGAGGAAGATAGAACCCGCGCGTCACAGTCAGATACAGATTACGCTCCAGTACATCATCAGTTCACCTCCAGAAAGCTGAGCTTCGACTGCGGCACCTGCTACGTTTATATTTGTAAGTGCTTCCTTTGAGGTTTAGTTTCTGTAAAATGAGCATCGTGGCCTACCCAACCGGAGTATTTTCTACGAGTATGTCAGTAAGCGTTACCTAGCATGTTTTATACGCCCCGTTTATATTGTACACTAAGGGTACGTGATGGGCCACGGGATAAACGTCTCCAGAAACCTTGTTTTCCTTTGGCAATGCGATTGTTACTAGTGCGTCTTTGTGGAGATGTCCTCGTGCTTCTGAGCATCAACAACGCACCACCGGAATCGGCGGTAAACGCATTGGGGTCGTTTTGGGAAAGCTGTCCATCATCCTGGTAAGAGGCGGGAATTCCTTTACTTACTTCGAGGGTGGACGGGACGTGGCTCAGCGGGCGGAGCTTACAGGTGTTTTATAAAGGGAGAACCTTCTACTCTGTGTCTCCAGGAGAGGAAGATAGAAACCGCGCGTCACAGTCAGATACTGATTACGCTCCAGTACATCATCAGTTCACCTCCAGGAAGGATTCTAGATCTTTTCTGCTATGGGATCTCTGAGCGCAGAGCCTTCCTTCATCTTTGCCCAGCCCAAGAGTTACGGTGGCTTGTCCTTTCCAGAAGCTGAGCTTCAACTGCGGCACCTGCTACGTTTATATTTGGAAGTGCTTCTTTTGAGGTTTAGTTTCTGTAAAAATGCGCATCGTGGCCTACCCAACCGGGGTATTTTCTACGAGTATGTCAGTAAGCGTTACCTAGCATGTTTTATACGCCCCGTTTATATTGTACACTAAGGTTACGTGATGGGCCACGGGGTAAACGTCTCCAGCAACCTTGTGTGCCTTTGGCAATGTTATTGTTACTAGTGCGTCTTTGTGGAGATATCCTCGTGCTTCTGAGCATCAACAACGCACCACCGGAATCGGCGGTAAACGCAGTGGGGTCGTTTTGGGAAAGCTGTCCATCATCCTGGTAAGAGGCGGGAATTCCTTTACCTACTTCGAGGGTGGACGGGGCGTGGCTCAGCGGGCGGATATTACAGGTGCTTTATGAAGGGAGAACCTTCTACTCTGTGTCTCTCGGAGAGGAAGATAGAAACCGCGCGTCACGGTCAGATACAGATTACGCTCCAGTACATCATCAGTTCACCTCCAGGAAGGATTCTAGATCATTTCTGCTATGGGATCTCTGAGCGCACAGCCGTGCTTTATCTTTGCCAAGCCCAAGAGTTAGGGTGGCTTGTCCTTTCCTGAAGCTGAGCTTCAACTGCGGCACCTGCTACGATTATAATTGCAAGTGCTTCCTTTGAGGTTTAGCCTCTGTAAAATGAGCATCGTGGCCTACCCAACCAGAGTATTTTCTACGAGTATGTTAGTAAGCGTAACCTAGCATGTTTTATACGCCCAGTTTATATTGTACACTAAGGGTACGTGATGGGCCACGGGGAAAACGTCTCCAGCAACCTTGTGTTCCTTTGGCAATGTGATTGTTACTAGTGCGTCTTTGTGGAGATGTCCTCGTGCTTCTGAGCAATTAACAACGCACCACCGGAATCGGCGGTAAACGCATTGGGGTCGTTTTGGAAAGCTGTCCATCATCCTGGTAAAAGGCGGGAATTCCTTTACCTACTTCGAGGGTGGACGGGCGTGGCTCAGCGGGCGGAGCTTACAGGTGCTTTATAAAGGGAGAACCTTCTACTCTGTGTCTCCAGGAGAGGGAGATAGAACCCGCGCGTCACAGTCAGATACAGATTATGCTCCAGTACATCATCAGTTCACCTCCAGGAAGGATTCTAGATCTTTTTCTGCTATGGGATCTCTGGGCGCACAGCCTTGCTTTAGTTTCCAAAGAAACTATAAATCAATAGAAATATACATATAATCTGAAAAAAATAATTATCCCCATAGGCATATGCAGTTTATAGTTGTTTGAAAAAGGTGGTTATGAAGGAAAGAGCCAACTCTTGAGTAGTTTCCTGAAAACAAGAAAGTTATCTGTGGCTCTTATAGTTGGGGGTAATGAATTCCATAGTTTGGCTGCTTGGACGGAGAAGGATGTACCACCTACAGTCTTTTTCTTGTATGGTGGTGTTCTAAGGCGGGGTGCCAGTCTTGAGCGGAGGGTTCTTTGTTGGATGTATTTGGTAATTTTCTTTCTGATGAAAAGCGGTCCTGTTCCATGTATAGCTTTGTGGGTGATACAAAGCAGCTTGAAAGTGCATCTTCTGGCAACGGGTAGCCAGTGTAATGGTCTCAAGGCAGGGGAGATGTGGGCTTGCGGCTTTATATGTAGTAGTAGCCTGGCTGCGGAATTCTGGATACGTTGTAGTTTTTTCATAACAGATAGAGATGATCCATGGTAGAGGCTATTGGCATAATCCAGTTTGGATAATACAAGTGAGATAGTAGCTTGCACCTTGTGTGGAAATCCGAGGTGAGGGAAAATGCGTCGTAAAGTCTTTAAGGTGATGAAGCTTGTGCGTGCTAATTTGTCTACTTGGGCATTCATAGTTAGTTTGGAATCCATGGTGATTCCTAGGTTTTTCACTTCCTTGGATAATTGAGGAGGTGGTCCGAGATCGTCAGGCCAGACGCACAGAGGGTCATAATGTTTCCAGTCACCACATGTGAGTATTTCAGTTTTGGAGGTATTTAGTTTGAGATGGCTCCAGGTCATCCACTGATCAACGGCTCTGAGGCAACTGAAGATTTGAGAGTTTTCAATGTTTTTGGGGTCTTCTAATTGAAGTAGTATTTGTGTGTCATCTGCATAGTTGTAGCATGTGAGATGGAAATCATTGATCAGTTCTGGTAAAGATATCATGTAGATGTTAAAAAGCAAAGGTGAGATGATTGACCCTTGGGGGACCCCTGTTTTTGTGAGGTAGGGTTCGGATGAGAAGGGGGGTGAGTGGATGATATTTGCTCTTTTTTGGAGATAGGAAGTAATCCAGTTGAGCGCAATCCCTTGTATGCCGGCTTCGTGGAGTCTTTGAGTTAGGGTGTCATGGTCAACTGTATCAAAGGCAGCTGAGAGGTCCAAGAGAAGTAGTGCAGCAACTCCATTTCGGTCAACTGTGTTTTTAAGATCGTCCCAGATTGCCATGAGTGCCGATTCAGTGCTTCTTCCTGGGCGGAATCCAGTTTGGAAGTCTGAAAGTATAGAGTTGTCTTCAATGAATTGTGACATCTGGGCGAATGCTGCTCTTTCTATCAATTTGCCCAGGAAAGGTCCATTTGTGATAGGTCTGTAGTTGTTTGGGTCTTGCGGGTCTAGATTTGTTTTCTTTAATAATGGTCGTATGTATGCCTTTTTCAGGTCTGTAGGAAAAGTTCCTGAAGTTAAAGAGTTGTTGATGATTCTTCTTACAGGTGTGGCAGCGGAAGTAGATAGCAGGATGTTCTTGAAGATCTGTGGTGGGCAAGGGTCAGAAGGGCAACCAGAAGGTCTGCTTGCTTTGACCAAATTCATAAATTCATCCTGGGATATTTGTTTGAAGGACTGTAGAGGTTGGGATGGTTTATTCTTAAAGGGTATTTTAGTAAAGGGGTTGGTGCTGATGGTTTTCTTCTGTTTTAAATAGGAGTCCAGTGTGTCTGCCTTGGTTGTGTAGTGAGTTGCCAATTTGTTTGTGAAATCTTGAGTGGTGGGATGACTTCCTTCCATGCATGTGGGTTTTCGAAATTCATTGAGAATTTTGTAAAATTCCTTGGTTGTAGATTGAGCATTTAGAATTCTGTCTGACTAGTATCTTTTTTTAGCTTTTTTGATTGATGATTTGTATATCCTGTTAAGTTTGTGTAGCTGCAGTTTGTCTTGACTGTTGTTTGTTTTGAGCCAGGTCCGCTGCAACTTTCTGATTTGTTTTTTAATCTAGGTGCATGAACTAATGTTTCTAAATTAATGTTTGAAAACTATCACTTTTAAATTAATACTTCTCAATGCACTGATATAATCACTTGTTCTAAGGTGAAAAGGTTCTGCGTATTAAACAGACTTTTTGAATTTTGAAGAGACTGTCATATTTTTGCACTTTTGCTGCAAGATGTCTTTAAAAATGAAAGTCTTTCTAATGATAAGCGCAGCACTTTCTAGTTACTTTCTTTAACACCAATTGACCTTGAAATACATGTGTGCTTATCTATTTAACATATGTTTGGTGTTAATGCTGAGTCAAGTAAACAGCAGCCCAGGCTCCTGTTGACCAGGGGGCCACAACTAAAGGTCAGTAGGGCTGCCTGTGGTCCCTGGGACAGTACTTTGAGTATCAATGATCTATAATAAGTATCTAGGACACACATGGGGTACGTGTGTCTTGCCTCTGATTTCACTTGTGGGATTAGCAGGGAGAGGCATGAATATTTCTAAGTTTATGTTTTAAAACTATCATTTTTAATTAATGCCTTTCAATACAGTGATATAATCTGAAGTACTAAGGTGAAGCACATTTACAGGTTTTTTCCAACACCACATATTTTTATGTGATTGCTGCATGGTTTACATGCCAAATATTTTCATATCTCAACATGTGTAAACATGTGTAGAGCCAAGCCTGACCATTGACTCAGTTCTGGCTCAACTCTTCTGTTAAAATGTTGGCTCGCCCATCTCTACCCAAACTGCAGCAATAGTGACTTCATGTCGCTGTTGCTGCAGACATCCGATTTGACTGACAGTGCCAGGGCAAGACCGACAAAGTAATTATTAGGGTAGTGTCCACTCCATGCCCCCAACCTTGTGGGCATTCTGAAAGCTTCCCTGGGAATGCATTTACCCATTGCTTACCACTGGCTTTCTGGTTTGTAACTTACATTTTCTGGCTTTTTATTTGTTGGCTTTATGTGTTTTAGGCTGACCAGCATGTATTCATCCCTTCCATGGAGCAAAGCTTGTTCACTATTGCTCCTTGTATTTTTCTACGAGTTCTCACTTTCCGTAAACAGACCTTTAAATTTAGTTTTTATCTTTTCACATTTGCTGTGCATTCAAAGACAAAGGTCAAATGTCAGCCTCTGTATTGGGAGGGGCATTTGGTGTTTACTCTTCTTTCTCTCACTTTAGAGTCATTGTTGGCCTTTTTATCCATTACCCTTAATAGTCTTCATCCTACTTCAAGTAAATATGCTGCAAAAAAAAAAACACTTTGTTTAGGCCTTAGTTCAGACTATTCACTAGAGGCAAACATTGTTCCTTTAGCCTGTGGAGGCTAATTGAGTCTATCTCTAAAGCACACCTACTAATGCACTTTAAATACATAAAACTTTTCTGTGGTATTGGCATGGGATCGTACAATAGAGGCGACCAGCAACAGGAAGCTGAGGTAATTCCATTCATGTGGTAGGTCCCCCAATTTAACATGCAGTTAAGACATTGTACTCTAAACATTGTACTCTAACTATGACACTTGAGCTAGGCCTTAGCTTTAGAATTTATACCTACACTTGAGCAAAAGCTAGCACCTTAGACACTGAAAGCATCTCAACACATTTCATTTTACCCAGGCCGTAGCATTGGAACGTATGCTAGAAGCAAATGAACAGGCATTGGATGCAGAGTACCTATCTTTTTTTCCTTTTTTTTTTTTTTTTTTAAAAGTTGTTGCTCTTAATTTCCTCACGAAGTGTAGCACTTTAGGAGCAGCTAAATTTATATTGTAATCCCCAAGAAACTTGGGGATGGGTTATTGTAATGATTTTAATTCATTGTACAAAAAAGAATCTATTTGTCTATCTATTAAAGTGAAGGGATTTATGTGACAATCTTGCTGGGTACTGGGAAATAAATGGTTTTTGTCTAGCATACAACAAACTTTAAATGTCTGTAAATGAACTGTGCAAATATTTCAGAATATGTCAGAACTAGGAAAGCACAAATGAAGCACATTGTTCTGTAATTAGGAAGAGCGGTGGAAACAAGTATTTTTATTATGATCAGAACAAATCAGGACACTAGGTAATGCCATTTCCAAACATTACTGTTTGTGAATTATATAATTTTATCGGTAAAATGTATGCCTGCACAAATGTAATGGTAATTTCAATTGAAATGTGTTGTCTGTAATGACAGTGCGCTACATTACCATGCATACCTCACTCTACAACACTCTACTCTACTACATTCTACTCTATGAAACTCTACTCCACTCTGACACTCCACTCCACCACACTCCACTCTACCACACTCTACTCCACCAAACTACACTCCATGCTATGCTATGACACTTCAATCTAGGCCATTCTACTCTACGCCACTCCACTCCTCTCTACGCCACTCCATAACACTATATGCCACTCTATTCTACTCTACGGCACTCCTTGCTACTTTCCTCCACTCTGTCTCACTCTATGCTATGCCACTTCACTCTACAACACTCCACTCTACACCACTTTACTCCACTCTATTCTACTCTACCACACATTATTCCAATCTACGCCCCTCCACTCTACTCCACTGCACGACAACTCTTCGCCACTCTACTCCACTTTTTGCAACTCTACTCTACTCACTCCAATCTATGAGACTCCAATCCACTGACTTTTAGCCATGCAGAAAGCAGCCACGCTGGTGTACAACATGGCTAAAACACATTGGCAAAGCCAATAGCTCTTGCATAGGTGAGACCAATTGGCTTAGCCAATGCTTATTTTCTGCTGGAAGTATTTTTTTCACTTGCTTACCCCAAACCTCCTAATAATCTTTTCATCAGCTTTTTCCCCACAGATGGATTATGTGGCTTCCCAGAAGACATCGGGGCTTCAATGAAATTCACCCCCGGTAGCTGCATTTGTTCTACATCAGTGGAACCAAAGCTGTTGACTTTTCAGGGTGTTTTCATGTTTATACAGAATAATATGAATATCACGAAATATGAAATCTGAGAAAACTCCACAAAGCATAGCTAGAGGCATGGACAGACTACTTACTTCTCTCCATGTACAAAACGTATATATCACACACACACACACACACACCACACACCACACACGCCCCTCCTCCTTCCCCCCCAACGCTTCCTCCGGAGGATCAAGGTTGAATGCCTTTATGAGGTCACTGAACTCTGAGTTGACCTGCACCCGCTTATGCACCATAAAGCCTTGATCTTTAGCTAATTTCGAACATGTAGAATAAGCACTTCATTGTAAGCCACTTTCAAAAGCGGTTGTAGGTCGCAATGCATAATAAACAAGCATTTGCAATGCAATGTGTTTCGCATTTGTTCAATACAGAGCCACTAGTTTTATAAAGTCCTAAGCAGACTTTTCTTGCCACATAAATTGAAAATGAAAAGTAATACAGTTTTACATGAGCTAGCCGATTTAGAGTGCCATGCCATGAGCATGAGCGTAAAGAAGCACACAAAAGGAAACAGAAATTTGCTTGCAGTCAAATGTATCGGCTGTTATGCAATTATCCATGTAACAGGGTTGATGTCATGCAAAGCACTCGACTACTGCCCAGCGAGATTGCGTTGCGTAGGAAATAAAAATAAAAAGTAGTCCAGAAACCATGCGGAAAAATGAGGCCTTGTATGTTTCGGTAGTTTACCAGTGCTCTTGAGGAAGGCTAAATACCGGAAAAGGCATAACCTACGTATGCCTTTCACAAATTAAATCAAGCAAATTTTAAAAGGCAAGTCCACGAACCAACCAAAGTGATGGGAGTGACATGGGCATGGTTAAGAGCCCACAGAGAGTTTACACCAGGGGCCAGAGCACTTGTGCGCTCAACCTTAAAAATACAATAGCCTTCCGGGCCCATGAAAGTGTGTGTTTGCCAGGCGGTAGTAAAGTGGGGCAATGGGGAGACTTGATGACAGGAGGAGCAGGGTGGAGAGCAGATCGAAGGACCCCCTTGATGAAAGGAAAAGCTGGTGGATGAGAAGGCAGACTTGACTCCTGTGCTGAAAGGGGAGTGTAGGAGATACACTGAGCACATAATGAAAGAAGGAGAAGAAGAAAATATGCAATCTGTAATGAAACAAGACACAGGGAAGGAGAAGAGGGACAGAGCTGTAAGTGGAATAAAAGCATAGAGAGAAAAGGAGAAAAAAAGGGGAGAACTGGATCTTGTGATGAAAGGAGGAGCAGGTGGGAAACAGTCAGCACAGGGAGCCTAAGAAAAGACCAATAGAGAAAGTGTGACGTCAGCGAAGGAGTCTGTAATGAAAGGAGGAGCAGGGGAGAGGATAGACCCATGGACCCCCCTTGATGAAAATAAAAGCTGATGGATGAGAGGGAAGGCTGGACCTATGTGCTGAAAGGGGAGATGTGAGAGACAGGAATCACATGATGAAATAAGGAGAAGAAGAGTTATAGGGAGTCTGTAATGAAAGAAGATGCAGAGGAGGAGACGACAGGCAGTTGTGATGGAAATAAAAGCATGGAGACAAAATGAAGGAAAAAGGAGTGAAATGGATCTTGTGATGAAAGTCGGAGCAGGTGAAGGGCAGATGATATAGGGAGCCTGTTGAGAAAAGACAAGCAGGGTAAGTGGGATCAAACAGAGAACCTGTAATAAAAGTAGTGGCAAAAGGGCAGTCGAAAAGGAGGGCCAGGGATGAAAAGTGGAGGAGCAATAGGGGGCCGGTGACAAAAGTAGGGGGGCCAAGGCAGAGAGGAAGTGATAACCAGGGAGAATATAGCGAAAGTGGGGAAAGAAGGGAGAGGATGAGGCATTTGTTCAGTGTGCTGGTTTGTTGGGGAGAGTACACAAAATCAATTACATTTCAGGGACATCTGCAGTGAGTCCAGGAAACTGCTCACCACACTCAGAATATGATGTCATGTTTTATCTTATTTTCTATGTGATGTGGTGTTTTTCTATGTGGTTCCATGATATGTTATATTTTAGTGTGTTACTTTAGTTTGTATGACACAATTTGTGCTGTTCTATGGTATGTGGTGTGCTTTGTGTAGTCTTATGCTGTGTTTCGTTGTGTTGTATAACCTATATATGTATATATAAATATTGTGCTTTCTTAACTGTGGCGCAGTGTTGTTCCTGTTGGGCTATCCTGTGTGGCATGCCGTCTTACGTTGTGTCTTGTTTTGTGCCACATTGTTTAATATAATGTGTTATGGTGTATAGTGCTGCTAGGGATTTGTTGCTTTACATAGTTATGCCTTGTTCGCGAGTGCTGTGTTATTGGAGATTGCTGCATATGAAGAGAACCCTAACTGAGGATGTTCCACAAACATAAAAGCAGGACTACACTCAAATCGACGAGGGTCACAGAATGACTCAATTAACAGTACTGTCTAACGAAGAAAACACATACAACGTGTGACTAACAAGATTTAAATGCAAATATTTCAATCTTCCATGCTAAATAAAATATTTTTTGCTTGTGACTGTTGACAAATACTGCGCTGGAACAAATAAAGTCTTGACTCTACTAGCTATTCACTTTGTCAATGCATCTTAGTCATGTTGTACAGCAGCGTGGCTGTGCAGCAAGGCTAAAATTAAAGTTATCAAAAAAGCACTAGGAAACGTCCAGCGCTGGTGCCGTGTCATCTCTTTTTATTTTCGGGTGAAAGAGCAGGACGGGCAAACATGGATGGGCTGGTATAAGTAAGCAAGAACAGAAGGGCGGGGTCGAAGGGGACAGCTACATGGAGAAGTAATGGAAGGGGAAAGCAGCAAATGGATAAAATAAATAGCACTTCAATCAAGGCACGATCAGCGAACAGACACCAATTAAATGTAATCAATCTGTGCTTGGTCCCGTCGCCAGAGAAAGGAACGGGAGTGACGCATGGCCTTTTCTGGCCATTCAGGATGCACCATAGGAGAGTGGCATAGACTCGGGAAAAGCGCCCGCCCCGAAGTGGGGGGGCGCGGCCCGTTAGGGGTCGGGGCCTCCAAGGCCCTTGGGCACTCCCCCCCCCTTTCCTGTCCGGTCGGCACCTCTCGCCGGGGATGGGCAGATTCGGCCGCGTTTCCGCCCTGATGCCTCGCGAGGTGTTCAGGGCGGAAGTGGGCAGGGGAGGCGCGTCGTGGGGCCGATGTTGGTTGCTGGGGCTGGTTCCGGCCGCCGCGTACCGGTGGGGGGCTATTTAAGAGCCCCCCAAAGAAGGATAATCCTTCTTTACCTGCGCGCGGCGGCCGGGACCTGCTCGGCGACCCGCTTTTGTGGTCTTTTCCTGGTGATTATCGACGCGCTCCCTCCCCTTCGTCAGGCCAGATTTCTTCGGGTTGGTGAGACCTCTCCTGGGTCCCCCTGACGGTCGCTGTCGCCGCTTTTGTCCTCTTCAATCACCAGAGTGCTCCCCCCTTTTTCCTCAGAGCTGTCTCCCGGGGGCTTCGATGCGGCGATAGGGGAAGGACCTGTTTTGCCTCCTTTCTGCTTGGAGGTGCAATCCGTCGCCGGGCTCGGGCCCTCGTGGGGGCGGCTGGTGCTGGGGGCATGTGTGAGGTAAGGGGGTAGGCGCTGGGGTGGGCGACGGGAGAGAGCGGCGGTTTCTTTTGGGGGAGGTGGCGCAATGTTCGCTTGTTGGCTCGCCGTTTGTTTGGATTGTGGATTTTGATCGGTTTTGCGCGGACGGTGGCTTTAGGTTCATAATACATGAAGAGGAGCGAACGCGCGGAGGCTTGACCGAGAGCAGAGTTCTGCCTTTTCAGAGTGCGCATATGCATGCCTCTTTAATGATGTAATGCATAGCTTGCGGTCAAGCGGTGGGTCTAGCTTGTCCCTTCAGAACCAGATTTGGTGATAGTTTCTTGTTTTGTTCGACCTTCTTGGCCGTGTTTTGCTCGGGATTCGACGAGTGCCTTAATTACCAGCTATCTCCGTAGAGCCTATACTGAGGAAATAAGCGCTTTTCAAAGTGCTTTTTTGAGAAATCCCTGTTCTTAAGGTGGGCATGCGGCGATCGGCTAGAATGATAGCGAGGTAGAGTTATGAAGTGGTTGTACCTCTTTTCGTGCGGGCAAGGTCCACTGGGAGCTATGTATTTTATTTGCTTTGTGTGGTTAATATGGCGCGTTTTTATGTGGACCTCGGAGTCCGTGCAAGAGAGTGAGATTGTTCAGTTATGTTTTGTTTAGATGAACCATTAGATGGTACACACAGGTCATGCAACGATTATCATGGCGAACACAGCATGAGACGCTGCACAGAAGCTTTAAATCGTTGACTAAAATCAAATTAACGTTTAGATCTTGCAAGGTCCACAAAAATATATTTTTTTTTTTAAACGGTGTTTAAAATTGAATAACACTCTTTTGGTGGACGGAACATGTAGAATTTGGGAGTTTAGGCCTCCGGAAATGTTTAGTAATGTTTTTGAAGACGGCATTCCTTTATTCTCGGTTTCGCCTGGGATTGTTTGGAAATATGCAACATGCTTCAATTTTCACATTGGCAACCTTAGGTCGGCATTTACTGTGTGTGAGCTGCTCGATAGCCTGGTCTGTGGCGGTGGATTTTCTCTTAACCGTTCAGAAATTTGGGTACCTTCTAACTGTGCTCGTTTATGCCTCTTAAAGCGGCAGAAAGAATCCTCATGGATCTACTTATGTTCAATTGTCCAACTCCATCTCCCCATCCTTCCATGAGCTGCCAGACAGTGGAGCATAGCAATTTTTACTCGCTCTTCACTTCCCATAACAGCCAGGATATTTGATATCTTGTGACGGTGAGGCTCCTGCTACCATATCAAACAATAAAGAAGTGCAAACTTCTATTCTCACAGAGGAACGGATGAGAGGCATAACTTGGAGTGTGCGGTTTCCCTGCAGAAGACACCCCTGCAGAGCCCTGTGTCAGCGCATGTCATTGATGCTGTTGAATTCACATGGGTTGGGGCGGTTAGGAGGGGGTCCCAGGGCAGTCGCGCATGCGTGTGCCATAAGAGCTGGTGATTAACATCACAGACACTGCTGAACCCATTTCAGATTTGTCAGGCGTGCCTACCAAACTAAGAATGCATGACTATGGTGGTTTGAAGGGTCAGGGTGGCAACCCAACTCCCCAAAATATACGTCCAGGGTTTTGATGAAGTTTTCAAATACATTATATTTTATACTCCCATACAAGAAACAGAGCATCCTTCATTTTGGAGCTAGCGCAGCTCAGGACTTTGCTTTCTTTGGTCGTGAACCGGTTTGTCTTGGGTACATAGCGTAGTACCCTGGCTGAGAATCGGGTGTGCCTTGAAAAGAGGTTCGCGTCCTGCTGATGGGTCTTAGTTATTGACTGGTTTGTGTGTACTTAGATTGGTACACCTGCTGGCACAGGGGTGTGCCTTGCATGGATTCAGAGGATATTCGTTGTTTGTATTCCACGGTGTCCACTTGCAAGCATGGGGTGCGCTGCGCATTCATTCATACACTGTCTCTTGTCTGTACTTTATGTGGTCCTCTTGCATGCTCGGGCAGTGCCCTGTATTGATTCACATGCGGGGCTGATTAGTCCTAGACCTGTTTGTTGTGTGTACTCAGTGTGGATCGCAGGCTGCCACTAGGGGGTGCAGTGTATCGAATCACACATGGTATATGGGTCCTAGCTGGCTCATGGCATTGAGGTTTTTTGGATTTTGACCTTTCTTAAAGTTGGTGACATCTGTCTTGGGGGCACACTTAGGGTTGGTCTTGTGCGGTTTTGGCTATACTTGCACTCACTGTTTGGGAAGCAGCGGGCAGGTTAGAAGCCATATATTGTATACAATAGAGTGTCACTAGCGAGAGCGCATATTCATGCGCTGTCATAGGCTCGACCCTAAAAATAGAGAGCGTGCTGCACTTTTTGTAATGAAATCTAGCAGTACGATCAATAACCAATGCTGTCATAAACATCTCAGTGTCAGCTCATGGCAGCATTTTCAGGAACAAAAGTTCGGAAAAAATTGCTCAGAATAAAGTTATTCAATCATTCAATTATTTAAGCATCAGTTGTAATTCTGTTATTTGCTTGTCATTCCCAATGTATGCTGGCTCTAAATTGTCATTTCACAACTCCGCTACAATAAACTAATACAGAATAGCACAGCATAGCAGTGATGTCATTTTCTTATTGCAGGTGAGTAGTGAAAAAATAGGTTTTTGTACAGTCCCATATATGCATAATGTTTTAGGCTAACAATTAAAGAAAAACTGATATTATTGGGCCTTTTGGCAATTGCAAAGTTTTCAAACGAAAACCATTATCTTCATTGGTTTGAGAATAGGCTGAAACAACATTTCTACCAAATGCACACCCTAAAAATACAGAATATCTTTTTTGTGAGAGCTTTTCTCTGTTGCAAGTGATGTCATACTGATATTTTCCTTGTGAAAGACAGGAAGTTGGTGCAGACACTGCTTGCGTGGTTCACACCTTCATTATGAGTTTATGAGGGAGATAAGCTATGACAGGTCACCATTTTCTTATTACAGATGTCAGAATGTGGCCTTTTTAAGTAACAAAATACGGACAGTTATACTTTCATAACATGCTGCCATATAATTTAGCTACACATACATAGATTCAGTATAGACTGAGATGATGAGAAAGAATTTCAAGACATACCCATTAGAATAACTCAGTAGAAAAGTGCACCAGCTAATCATCATTAGGTCGAGCTTGCAACAGTGCATGCACTGCATGTGCTCTCGCTTGTAAAATTGATTTTTTACAATAAAGACCTTGGAGTCTGCCCATTGCTTCTATTTATTGATTTTCTTCTTTGGTGCCTCCTAATTAGCCAGAACAGGCCAAGCATGACTTCCACTCCGTTCTGTGGAGCATGGACACAGCACAGACCTCCCTCATGTTCCTTCCCCCCAACTCCTACATTTCTTTAACATATTGCACAGCAGCAAGGGCTGCTATGCAACATGGATTGTAAAAAAGTGCTATGAACCGTCAACGATAGCCATGTCAGAACGCTTATTTTTTTCTTGACTTCAAGCCATGTGCACAGCAGCTCACACTGCTGTGTAACGTCTTAAAACAGCATTGAAAAAGTGAAGCGATCCCGGTTCTCCCAGGAGCTGGGGAACTGGTAGACCGTGCCATAGGCAAGACCTATTGGTTTTGCCTATGCTTGCTTATTATATGCCCATAAGATTCCAAATACATGGGACATTTCTATCCATGCCAAACCTTAAAAAACAGAGCAGTGTGCGCTGCTGACACCCAGTGAAACACAAGGCAGACATGTGGCCAGGGAACGGGTATTCTCGGAATAGTAGTCTTGGCGCCAGTGTCGGACGGGCCTACGGGGCAACCTGGCAGAGCCCAAAGGGCTGGTCTGACAGGTTGGTCTAGCAGAGTAACAAGGATGTCCTCAAAAGATGAGAAAGTCAGGGAGGCAATGAGGCTGTTAGCCGAGGCTGGCCACCTTGACTTGCTGGTTAGCGGTGAGGTGCGGCCTCGCCCAGCGATCCGCATATCAAGCAGAGTGGGTGGCAGCAGCGGTCATTGCATGCTCGCCGTCACACGCTCGAAAGGTGAGCAACTGAAACAGACGAGTGGTCGGAGCTGCCCATGAGTACGCGGAGCTGCCGGGTCCCAAGGCACATCGAAGGGAGGGGAAGAGGAGGAGCCACGGGGTATAAGTGGCAGGAGAGCTGGGCGTGGGCCAGATCGGGAGGGGGGACAATTTGGAGGGTGACAGTGAAAGGAGGGGTCGGTACATTCAGGCACCAGGGGGAGTCGCAAGGGAGGGGGGAAGTAATGGGAGCCCAGAAGCAGAAGCTGGGGGAGCAAGCAGACCGCGCCACAGGCCCTTAGGCCCTGGATATGCCATATGAGGGCCCAGGGCATAAGGAGACCAGGTTTGCTATGGAGGGGAGGGTAGTTCAGCCAGACCTGAGATGCCGGGGCCCATCAGGGAGTGCCATTTGGATCCGGAAGGGGGCCAGGCAGAGGTAGGGCAAGAGGAAGACGTTGTTCTGGGGGAACAGAGCCAAAACAACATAGGTTGGGCAAAGGGTTGCGTTGAACCAGAGGATGGTGTTTGGGGGAAAGGGCCTGGGTGGCATGTGGGGGAGGGTGCGGGGAAACATGAGTTGGGGCAGGTGGACAAGGAGGAGTACTAGTGGGTTCGGGTGTAAGCAGGACGAGATCTTCAATGGCAGAGCAGGGGAGCACGCTTCTATGGAGCGAAGATGAGGATGAAGAGAGCACCAGGGCAGTCAGCAGGGGGCCCCCTATATATGTATATGCCAGGAACAGGCAGTCAGGGTTCATGGGGCGGAGCTGGGGGGTAACAGCAAGCATAGGCGAGGGTTGCTATAGACAGGTAGAAGGGGCACAAGGCTACACACCGGTCTTACAGTCTTTCTTACAGGCATAATGTACGCAGGGTGAGGCAGTGTCGGGAGAGCATTGGTTGGCTCAACTGCCCCGAGGTGAAGGGTCCGCTAGGCGCAGAGTGTCCAGCCAGGCAACATCGTGGGATCCGGAGTTGAGCACCCCCACGTAGGTTGGCAACAGCCTCGCAGGGGGGAGTGGCCGGGCACGAGCGGTCCTGCTCCACCGGCATGGTGAGTCAAGAATGCAGCTCAAAACATAACCACAGGAAGGACTTGGCTAAGGGTTTTAAGGAGCGATGGAGTGTCACCCCCTGGGTGGAGGAGAAACCGGCGCGCGAAGTGCTGGGTACGAGTGGTACCAGGGCCGTG
This sequence comes from Pleurodeles waltl, assembly GCF_031143425.1. NCBI lineage: Eukaryota > Metazoa > Chordata > Amphibia > Caudata > Salamandridae > Pleurodeles > Pleurodeles waltl. Next base: position 608,173,553 of record NC_090445.1, on the reverse strand, counting down.
GGACAGGACAAGGGCAAGGAGGTGCCCAGAGATGGATATGGCGCAGAGGCGCAAGGGTGTGGATTTGAAGGTATGGATCTGGATTATATCGAGGATAGTCCAGAAGAAGGGGAGATTGTGGAAGGAGAGAGTGATAAGAAGGAAGGGCAGGGGGAGGTTGAGGGGTTGTAGCTAATGTTATTTGTGGTTGTATTTTGCAGGGCAAAGCAACGGCAGGCAGCCATGGAGAAGACAGCCTAACATGACACTGGCAAGGCGGCAGGCTTTGGGGTGGGTGTCGAACTTGATGCCAGGTAAGCAGAAGGAGTGCGGGAATCGGGAGCAACAAAGAATTGAGGTTGGCTGTGGGGGGAGCTTTGATGAGATACTGATCAGAAAAGGTACTTACGTCAGGGACACGGGTGTGGGGCCTGATAACAAAGGCGAAGAGGGGATATCACGGGTACAGGATTCGGAAGCACAGACAAGGGGGCAAAAGGATGAGGTGAATGCTACTGAGGGAACGAAGGTCGAAGAAGGGGGGAAGATGGAGCAGGGAGTAAAAGAAAGAGAGGTTAAAGAGGTTCAAGTTAAAAAACTCCCTTATATGTGGGTTACGAAACTGTTGGGGGCACATTTGATGTCAGCTAGAAGGGACAAGATTTGCAAGGGAGAATTTGTGGAGGTACTGAAATTGTTACACAGAGAGGTAAGGGCAAAGGAACTCATGAAAGAAGAGGAATTTGAACTGGCGAAACGCCCACGGGTGCCAGTGACCATAGAAAACTGGACTTCGGCTTTTCCTATATACACAAGTGTATATTGCAAGAAATATCCAGAGAGTAGTGTTGCCCTTCTAAAATTTATGGACATAATTAGGAAGGCTCAGATTTCATTTGGTGGGAAACCATGGGCTCAGTATGACGAAGAGTTCAGGGTGAGAATGACAGCCGACCCAGAAGCCAAATGGGGGGAAATAGATACGGATTTGTGACAGCAGACGATGGGCCCAGCAAAGTTTGGTAAGACGGTGTTTACAGGCAGTGGTCTGCCAATACAGTAAAAGTCCTTTCAGTAGCGTCCCACCCAGGGTGTGGTGGGGTCGGGAACCAAAACACAAGGAGGGATCTTGGGGGCCTGCTGGGACTTCAATAAAGCTCTTTGCACAAGAGAGTACTGCAAGTTTAGACATGAGCGCTCGAAGTGCGGGGGCAGGCATGCATTGGTTCAGGCTTTGCGAACCAGGGAACAGAGCAAGCTGGGCAATACATCAGTGGGGGACATCAGCCACCAGCCACACAGGGATGGCATCAGGGAAGTCAGGGAAACTTTAGGAGGGGGAGGCTGGGGCTCTGGAGGTAAGGGCTCTTATGCGGGTTATGGTAAACAGGCTACTCTACTGGTTGCGGCTTAACCCCAAAGGGGATGAGGCTGCTCAGTTGGACCGTGACAGAGGCACTGGGCTGAGATTTCAAAATCTGCCAAGACATATCCACAGGTGGTGAGGGCAAAGCTAGGGAAAGAAGTGGCCAAAGGTAGGATGGCAGGACATTTTCAGGATTTGCCAATGGACAGCCTTATTATTTCTCCCATTGGGGTGGTGCCCAAAAAAGAGCAAGGACAGCTCAGCTTAATACAACATTTAGCCTCCCCAGAAGGACTGTCTGTTAATGACTTCATCTCGGGGGAAGTGCATGTGTGTCATATTCCTTAGTTGATGTGGCTATGGCATTAGTGGTGCAGACAGGACAAGGAGCACTGATGGCAAAATGTGATATCAAGTCAGCATTTCGGCTGCTACCAGTACACCTGGGGGATTTCCAGTTGTCGGGTATACAGTTTGAAGGCATGTGTGGTATGTGGTTAAGGCTCTGCCTATGGGATGCGTGATATCATGTGCACTGTATTAGCGCTTCAGTTCTTTTTTTGGAGTGGCTTTTCATGTATAATACGGGCCACAAGGAAGTCACGCATTACCTAGATGATTTCTGCTTGGTTAAACATTCCGGTTCAACAGGCTGCCAGGTGTTGCTGGGCAGCTTTCAAGAGCTCATGGAAGATGTAGGAGTGTCTTGGGCCCCAGAGAAGACAGTGGATCCCGCCACATCCATTTCCTTTTTGGGGATTGAGTTGAATTCAATGTCTATGCAGGCCCAGACTGCACTTCGACAAAAAGTAATGATGCAGTTGTTGTTGGACAAGATGTTGACTAGACAGAAAGTCACAGCTAAGGAAGTGTAAGCTTTACTGGGCCACCTGAACTTTGCATGCAGAGTAGTCAGAGCGGGCAGAACCTTTTACAGGTGGTTGGGGCTGGCATTGTCAGGATTGTCTTTCCCTCATCATCACCTGAGGCTATCAGCGGGATTGAAGGAGGACTTGCACACGTGGCGCGTGTTCTTGAACACCTTCAATGGCATACCTATGGGTACTCCGCTTGAAATGGAGTGTGAGGCACAGATATTTTCGGATGCCTCGGGAGGCATTGGTTTTGGTATTCATTGTCAAGGCAGATGGTGAGCGGAGAAGTGGCCAATGGGGTGGAAAAAGAGAGGACGTAGTATTCCCTTTCTGGAGCTCTTCCCTCTGGTGGTAGTAGTGTATTTGTGGAGCCCCTTATTGCAACATAAGAAAGTTCTGTTTCATGTGGATAATTTGGCAGTAGTACAAGTGGTTAACAGGCAGCCAGGCAGGAATCTGCAGGTCCTAAAATTGCAGAGCGTGTTTGTTCTAGCTTGTCTGCATTATGATATCATGTTTAAAGCAAAGCAAGTGCCTAGGGTGGACAATGACATAGCGGATGCTTTGTCTCATTCACAGTGAGAGAGGCTCCATGGGCTTGCCACTGAAGCAGGCAGGCAACGGAGTCACATGCTACAGTAGTTTTGGAATGTAGGCGAGAAAGGATGCTGTAGCTGGTGGTAGGGTCATTGGCACGGTCGACAAGGAAGGCGTATCAGCTGGCCTGGAGGGAATTCATTGGGTCAGGGGTGGTCAGAAGGGAGAGGGCTAGGGATAGAGTTGAACGTGTGGTCCAATTCATTATAGAATTGATAGGTATAGGGCAGTCGAAGGTGACTATTGCAGGTAAACTAGCGGGCGTGGCTTTCATGTGTAAATTATTGTGGGGCTATGCACCATCAGCTGGAAAGTTGGGCGCACACATTTTGGAAGGATGGGTAAGGGAACAAGCACAGGTCAGGCAGGCAAGGAGGACCTTGAGTTTAGAAGTTTTGAGGGGGGTACTGCAAAAATTGCCACAGATTTGTTATGCAGAGCAGGAAAACATACTTTTTGCAACGCTGATGGTGTGGATGTTTTTTGGAGCAGTTCGTGTGTCAGAAATGCTGGGTTCCAAACCAAACAACGGGCTGCTTTGGGAGGAGGTCTTCATGCAAACCCAGGGGTGGCAATTTTTCTGAGGTCTTGCAAGACGGATCAGAGGGCGCAAGGGGTGCATGTATTGTTGCCAGAGCAGGAAGAAAGTGGGATTTGCCCCCAGCAGTGGTGTTTGAGGTTGGGAAGGCTAAAGGCTGAGAAGGTAGGGGCAGTTTTTGTGCACATAGACAGCAAGAGAGAAACAGCCTTTCAGTTGTTGAACATATCAAGAAAAGCAGTATTGTGCATGGGGATGCAACCTATGGATTTTTGGACACATTCCTTTCGGATGGGGGCAGCAATGGAAGCAGAGAGGCGGGGGTGGCCCAGGGAGAGAATAAAGCAGTGGGGAAGATGGTCTTCCAAGTGCTTTCAGAGGTATGTGTGTTAGATGCTAGGGAGGGGCATGATCAGAAAGGGCTTGCCAATAACATTTATTTATTTTGTAGGTTCTGTGCTGGGCCCCCTGTCGGCAACATTGAGCGTGTGGATGGTGCAGCATTCATTCATCAGAAGGGCGGAGCAATAAGTCAGGAAGCCAAATAAAGTCAACTTGGAACTGAGTGAAACGTATGGAGGGGTTGCATGGCATGGAAAAGGGGGCATTAGGTGGAAAGAATTGTTGCCAACCTTGGTTAAGTTAAAATGACTTAGTGCAGGAGAAAGGCTTGGCACTGGTAAAATGGATGAAGTGAGACTTGTTGAAAAAAAGCAGCAGTGGGCAGGTTGTTTTCCAGTGTGGACAGAGACTATAGCTAGAAGAAGTTGGGGGGGGTGTACAAACCAGCAGTGATAGATAGAGCCTGCCGGAAGCTTAACAGTGAGATGAGGCATTTTTGTAGAGACCAGGTTGCATGGTGTACTCTGATATACATTATGATCCTGTGGAATTATTTCATGTGGACTGGGTTCATCTGTCAAACTTGGTACGAGGCTATACTTGTTGGAGATTAGGGATTTTATAGCAAAGATGCTGAAAGGAGTAGTGTGAGGGGGCAGAAAAAGTTCAGAGATGCCCATTTTTCTGGTGGCAGATGCCCAGAAGGTTGGTGGGGCCTTTACTGAAGGTCAGTGGAGTTTACAGATGGGACCCAGCCTCTAAGAGAGGAGGCAACAAATTAGACACAGAAAAAGAGCAAGATTAAGTTTATTTACACAGGAAGTTGGCATTTATGAATAGGCATGAGTTAAAAGTTAAGCGGGGGAAGTTCAAGTGCTATGAATAACAGAAGGTAGTTGGACATTGGGGTAGTTTGCAAGTTTAAAGGGGAGGGTGATGTTTTTAGGGGTGAGAGGGTAGGTGGTAGGCACATGTTGTCTTTATAGTGAGGTATATAGTTTTGTAAGGCAGGATGCCAAAGGCTGAATTGTGACACGCACCTGTTTCAATAAAGTGCCTTTTGCGCACCCAAGATGGGTAGTGGTCTGTCTGGGCTCATTTCACCCAAACAAACGTGCAACTCTTACACTTTGGAATCTCAGTGATTCGCCGTTAACACCATCTCCTGGCGCACACCCCTTTACTTGCACTGTTCAGTTTTAGCTTCCCAGGTTCATTTCCTACTTTAAAAACACACTACAAAATATTACCTATTAAAACGTTGGCGCCTAAGGGTCTCAGCTCTTTGTTAAAACTTTCTGGGGGGTTGGGTTATTTTAATGCCCAAGGTAAGCAAACATGAAAAACCTCTGAAAGCCCCCTGCCTTGTAGCCAGCTACAAGGACATATCTCCCCCTATTGCTTTCCATCATAGACACAATAAGTTGCATTAATGTTTTTAATTATTATTTCCTAACATTGTACTTTTGTTTGTAATAATATTGCATAGTGCAAAGGTTTCAGCCACAGGTTGAGACCTCGTAGCATTGTAAATACACGTGCTGTTATTTCCTGTTGCACCAAACAGCATTCAGCTCTGTGGCCACACATATATTTAACTGTTTTATGCTGTGCTTTTTTAGTGCAGAAAAGACAACATTTGGTTTACAACCTCTTTGACCGGGAATTTGATATGTGACTCAACGCATGTAACATGTTTTTCCTGAAAACATTAGAAGTAGTTAAGGTGTCATCAACAATAAAAGTTACACTTAGTTTCTTTAGCGAAGCATAGCACAAAGATGATAAGACTTTGGAGTACTTTCCTCCAGCATATTTGGCAAAAATAGTAAATTGCCATGCATTCAGGGCTTTGGTAAGTGCCTGAGCAATGGCAAAATACCAAGGGCCATATTTATACTCTGTTTGCGCCGGATTTGCGTCGTTTTTTTTTACGCAAATTCGACGCAAAACGAACTCCATATTTATACTTTGGCGTTAGATGCGTCTAGCGCCAAAGTTCATGGAGTTTGCGTCATTTTTTTGCGTGGACACCTACCTTGCGTTAATGATATGCAAGGTAGGCGTTCCCGTCTAAAAAATGACTCCCAGGCCTGTGCGCCTTATTTACACTCCCGTGCAAAAATGACGCACGGGAGTGGGCGGGTCAAAAAAAATGACGTCTAGCCGCGTTAGCGTAATTTTTTAACGCCTGCTCAGGGCAGGCGTTAAGGGACCTGTGGGCTCGGAAGGAGCCCAGAGGTGCCCTCCCATGCCCCCAGGGACACCCCCTGCCACCCTTGCCCACCCCAGGAGGACGCCCAAGGATGGAGGGACCCATCCCAGGGACATTAGGGTAAGTGCTGGTAAGTATATTTTTTTTGTGGCATAGGGGGGCCTGATTTGTGACCCCCTACATGCCACTATGCCCAATGACCATGTCCAGGGGACAAAAGTCCCCTGGGCATGGCCATTGGGCAAGGGGGCATGACTCCTGTCTTTGCTAAGACAGGAGTCATGTTAATGGCGTCTGGGCGTCAAAACAAATGGCGCAAATCGGGTTGAGGCGATAATTTTGCCTCAGCCTGACTTGCCCCATTTTTTGACGTCCAAGCTCCATTTTCCCCTACGCCGGCGCTGCCTGGTGTGTGTAATTTTTTTTGACGCACACCACTCCGCAGCGCCGGCTACCGCCGGCTAACGTCATTGAATAAATACGGCGCCCGGATGGCGCTTCAGAATGGCGTTAGCCGGCGTTAAATTTTTTGACGCACAACTGCGTTGGCACAGTTGTGCGTCGAAAAGTATAAATATGGCCCCAAGTTAGTGTCATCTTCACTCTGATGTCTAGCTGGTCTCAACTATTTTAGGAGCAAGCACAATGCACTCCGTCCCCTGTAGTATTCTCTCTTTGGGCTTCCAACCACGCCCATGTCACCTCAGTCACTTTCATTGGTTTGTGGGCTTTCCTTTTAAAATCCGCTTGTTTTAATTTGTGAAAGGCATGCATACATCATGCCTTTTCCAGTGTTTAGCCCACCTACACAGCACCGGTAAACTACTAAAAACATACGAGGCTCGATGTTTTCAGCATGGTTTCCAGACTACTTTATGTGTTTATTTTCCACGCAGCGCGATTGCTCTGGGGTTTACATAGCACGATCGTGCTAGTTTTTCCGTTTTCAATTTCAGCACGATTGCACTGCATTTTACAATAGTGCAATCGCGCTGCGTTTTTTTTTTACTTTTAATTTGTGTGGCAAGAAAGGTCCGGTTAGGAGTTTACAACACTAATAGCTCTAACTCGAGCAAATGTGACACCCGTTGTATTGAAAATGCTTGTTCTATTGGCATTTGGTTATAGACAACAGCACCACAACGTTAACAAATGGGGGACAGGACACGGGGTCGAGGTGGCACAGCACAAACCGATTAAAAGAACAGTGTTTTAGTTACATGCAGGGCCACTGGAATTATGTGGCAACTTTGACCAATATGAGGCAAGAAAAGTACAGTTATGCATTTACAACGCCAATAGTTCTAACTCAAGCAAATGCGAGACCTATTGCATTGCAAATGCTTGTCTGGTAAGGTACATCCCCGGCAGCAATTTTTACGAAGCAAGCTCCTTGGCAGCTGCATCCTCCCAGCTGGATAATCCAGCCTGCCCCATGACAGCCAGGGGGATTTTCCAATTAGAGGGGGTCTAATTGGCTGCATGCACTGCAACAGCTGACAGTCTTATTATCGATCCCTACTGAAAGACCTGATTCATGCCCTAAATCCGAAGGGTCTAATTCCCGCTAATCATCGGCGAAACAATGGAAATCTTGTAAAGTCGTGATCAGGAAAACACAGGCACAAGAAACTAAGCTTTTCTACAGATGACCGCCAGATCAACGAGGGTAAAGATTACCTCCCTGTATAAGAAGAGTGGACATCGGAAACAATTTATGTTTGACAATAAATGGCATGAATGTGTTGGGTGTCAAAGAGTTTAAGTAGCACTGAAAGTAACTCACAGTGACGCTGCATGAAAACAGAAAATAAATGTGGGGATGAGAGAGGGAAGGACGTGGGAGGGTGGAAAAGAGGGGGCGTGGAAGGGTGGAAAGCAGGGGGCGTGATGTTGTGCTACCGTTCATGCAATCCTAAAGCCTCTTGAAAGCGCTAACGGAAAATTGCAGAGGCAAAGGGATAAAAAAGGAAATGGGTAAACGCAGGGAAGAGGTAAAAGGGGACCGCGGTGTTACAAATCTCTCAGATTACCCAGTTCCATGCGCGAGTAGTTTATTCAGTCCAGTTTTCTGACATTGCATGCTGGTATTTGTAGTCATGTTTAACCTATTATGAAATCTGGACTACAAGATGCAGAATTCAAAGAAAATACCTGAACTAGGGCAGCTACTATAGAACGAAGAAACGTGAGTGCTCTGGATGTTAATCACTGTATTTGACTACAACTAATTCCACAGGACAGTTGAAATACTTGAACATTTGCTGCAAAAAATGTTTGTAATCTGCAGGTCACAAAGTCAATTTGACTATTCGGCCTCCACAGTAAGAGAAAATAATCACTGCTGAGGTGGGTAGTAATAGTGGTAATCCATTATGTTTTTTCTTCCAAAGAGCTCAAAATCAGACTCTAGTGATATTTAATGGAAATTACTGGTGGGTTAATAACTATTTGCCTATGTCCCACTTACCAATCCCAGTCTATCAGAACCCCCTTCAGCGTGCCACGGGGCAAGCAGGAGCTGCTGGGCCCAATCATGGAGGTTGACTCTTTTTACCCCTGATATACCAGGGCCCAACCTATTGCACAGCCTGAGCAACTGAGCCAAGTACCCCATTAGCACTTAACTCTCAGTACTAGCACGCGTCGAGCAGTCCAAGGCTTCCCAAGGAGAGGTAGATCCAGGGAGGTGGACACAGGTTCAGTATTTATGTACGAACACAAAGTCAAATAAAGCACACACAAGCAATACACACAGTCCCCTAAGTTCAGGGCTGTAGTGTTTGACAGGTCGGACCCTGAGTCCCACCTCCCACTGACTAATGGTAGTGGTTATCCCTGTTCACTATAGGCGACATTCAGGTTAAGCTCCATTTGTAACGCCGCGCTCTGACGCGGCGTCTCTTTCTGTCATCGCGGGTGGAACGCGCTACCGATATTCGGAGCGCCGTTCCCCGCGGTTTTTGACTATGCTTTCTGGGAAGCATATATTTCGCTTCCGGTCGCGCTACACTTACTTGTAGCCTTTTTTCTTCTTTTGTTGTTGGTGGTGGGTTTTTTGTTGGTCCTTTTGCCTGTCTCTATCCATGTTGTGTCCATCTTGTCTTCTTCATGTTTTTGTCCTAGCATTCTCTGTTTTTCTTTTATACTACTTCCTTTTTCCTATACTGGTCTATGGGCTTTTCCCAATCCAAGATGGTGTTACTTCCCTTTCCTGTGATGTCACTTCCCTTTTCTCAGTATATAAGTCAGTCAGTCTTGTTCCTCCTTGCGTTGCAAACACTTCCTTCTGGTTGTGCTGTTCGCTTCTGTTCTTTGTTCCTGCTTCTTTGCCTTGGGAGATTTTTGCCTGTTCTGTGTTCCTGCTTTTGCCTTGGGAGATTTTTGCCTGTTCTTTGTTCCTGCTTTTGCCTTGGGATATTTTTACCTGTTCCTTTTTTCCTGCCTTTTACCCTGGATATTGCCTATTTTTGTTTCCTGTTGTCAAGTCCCGTTTTTTCTTGTTTTCCTTCAGGAGCTCCTGTTAGAGGTTTTTTCCCCAGTGTTGGGGTTTTTTCCCTCTGGGACTCCTTCTGGAGGGTACGGTCTGCTTTGGCGTAGCCTGTCAAGCGGCACCGTGGCTACTAGAAGGGGTCGCCCTTATCTGGGAGTATCCAGGACCTGTAGAAGACTTGGTGTATTCGCCAATCCGAAATCCTGAGGTGAGAAGTCCAGCGCAGTACGTGACAGATTGCAACACCAAAAGATTCTGCATTGCGAAAGCGCCATGGAAGATCCACAGGGAGAGGCGTCAGAAGATGCTCAAGCCATGTTAAAGACTGTCCAACAACAAGCCCAAGAGTTACAACAGTTACAGACAGAGAACACTCCGCTACGACAGGTCTTGTCTTCCCGATCAATGGACATACCACCCGTATCTGCTACTATTCCTCGATATTCCGGAGATCCTTTAAAGATGAAGGAATTTTTGGATGCCCTGATGGTTTTCTTTGCCTTTCGCCCACTCCAGTTTTCTTCGGATAAGGCTAAGGTGGGCTATCTTGTCTGGTCCAGCGCTTGCTTGAGCGACTCCTCTGGTTTCTGCAGATGACCCAGTCCTGGCTAACTATTCCGCTTTCCTGACTGTTTTCAAACAAATGTTTGAGAGACCTGGGTAGAAACAGCAGCTGAAGAAGCCTTATGTGACATTCAGCAGGGTAATCAGGATGTACTGCAGTATATAACCCGCTTCAAACAGCTGGCAGCTGAAACCTCCTGGGTAGAACGCACCTTCGTAACCCTTTTCCACCGAGGCCTGCTTGAAGAAATTAAAGATGAGGTTGTACACTCTTCTCCAGCTTGTTCTTTCAAGAAGCGACCACTGACCCTCGGGTAGGTCGCTCCCCTGCTCACGCAGCGCCTCCAGTCCCTGACTGCCTTCCTCTCCTGTGAGTGTGCTCCCCCCTTCTTGCCCGTGTACCCCGAGTGCTTGTGCTGGTGCTGACTGAAATCCCTTTTTTCTCCTTGTATCCCATGCGTGTGCCCCCGAGTGCCGTGCGCCGTCCTCCCCTCTCAGCCCCTCCTTTTTAGTAGATTTTAGTAGGCTCTTGTTCCCTTTTCGCCGTCTTGCCGCTTTTCCCGCCGCTCCTACCGCGCTTTTCCCGCCGTTTTTTGCCACTCTTTTTTGCCGCTCTTTTTTGCCGCTTCCAGCTCCCCTGCCCGCCCACCTCCCGCCTCCCAGCTGACCCCGCCTCCCCACCTACCCCTTAAATGGCGGCCGCGCCGCTGGCGCGCCAAAGGCGTGCCTAAGGCAAGCCCGTCTGCGCCCGTCCGCGCCTGGACCGCGCCTAGTGCCCGAACCCCTGGCCCCCGCGCCCCCGCTTGACCTATGACTCCGCCACCCTCGCCAACCTCAACCCCGGCCGCGCGCCGGGCTGCTACCGCGCCACCCCCAAACGTACCCACGGACCCTTCACCTGCAGCAACTGCCGCTTCACCTGCCTACGGACCCACACCGCCACCACCAAGAACGACGCCCCCGGAAGCAACCTCGAATGCATCCTGGTCAACACCCGCTCCGTCCACAGGCACGCCATCGAACTGTGGAACCTCATCAACTCAACGAACCCAGACATCGCCTTCCTCACCGAGACCTGGATGAACCCCTCCTCGGCACCCGACATCGCCATAGCCATCCCCGACGGCTACAAAATCATCCGGAGAGACCGCTTCAACCGCACCGGAGGAGGCATCGCCATCGCACACAAAAGCTCCATCAGCATCTCGACCCACACCGACAACTCACTTCCCGACGCCGAACACCTCCACTTCGCGATCCACATCGACCCCAAGACAACCCTAAGAGGCACCCTCATGTACAGACCACCAGGACCCCGCACCAAGTTCAGCGAAGACATTGCAGACTTCGTCAACCCCCACGCACTCTCATCCACCGACTACATCCTCCTAGGAGACCTCAACTTTCACCTGGAGAACCACACCGACAACAACACCACCGCCGTTCTAGACAACCTCGCCAACCTGGGACTGAAACAACTGGTCAACACCCCCACCCACTACGCCGGACACACGCTCGACCCCATCTTCTCCTCAAGCAAACACATCACCTTCAGCCACACCACCGAACTCACATGGTCGGACCACAGCTGCGTCCACTTCAGCTTCAAGAAAACCACCGTGCATCACCACACCCGGCAACCACCAAAAAGATACTGGAACCGAATCACCACAGAACAACTCGCAGCAACGCTCTCCCTGAACCAACCCACCAGCACCAGCAACCCCAACGAGGCCACCAACAACCTCACCAACTGGATCTCCGACTGCGCCAACCTCATGGCCCCTCTGAAGACCCAAACCAACACCAACAACCACAAGAAAAACTCCTGGTTCACCACCGAACTCAAAAACTCCAAGAAAGAATGCCGCCTCCGCGAGAAGACATGGCGCCTCAACCCGACAGAGGAAAACCTGACAGCTCTCAAGGACACCACCCGCCAACACCACCAACGCCTCTGCACCGCACGAAAAACAGCCTACCAGAACAGACTTGACAACAACGCCCACAACAGCAAGGAACTATTTGGCATCGTCAAAGAGCTCTCCAACCCGGACGCAGAAACCAACCCCATCCCTCCCTCACAGGACCTCTGCGACTCCCTCGCGACCTTCTTCCACCGTAAGATTGCCGACATCTACAACAGCTTCACGACCACCAACATGAACCCGCCCCCGGAAGCCGCAAACGACATCTCCACCATCCTCGCCTGGAACCCTACCACCACCGAGGAAACCACCCGCGTCATGAACTCGATCCACTCGGGATCACCCTCCGACCCCTGTCCTCACCACATTTACAACAAGGCCGACAACATCATCGCACCCCACCTCCGAGACGTCATCAACGCCTCCCTCACCACTGCTACCTTCCCTGATAGCTGGAAACACGCAGAACTCAACGCCCTCTTAAAGAAACCTACAGTAGACCCCACCGAACTCAAAAACTTCCGGCCTATCTCCCTCCTACCGTTCCCCGCCAAAGTGATTGAGAAAATCGTCAACGCTCAACTCACCGCCGCCCTGGAAACCTCTGACTCCCTCGACTCCACTCAGTTCGGATTCAGGGCCAACCACAGCACCGAAACCGCCCTCATCGCAGCCACGGACGACATCCGAGCCCTGACCGACAAGGGTGAAACCGTGGCCCTCATTCTCCTGGATCTCTCTGCAGCCTTCGACACGGTCTGCCACCGCACCCTGATAGACCGCCTCTGCAGCGCCGGCATCAGAGGCAAGGCCCTGGAATGGGTCATCTCCTTCCTCTCCGGAAGGACCCAGAGAGTCCGCCTCCCCCCCTTCAGATCCGCAGCCACGGAGATCATCTGCGGCGTACCCCAAGGATCCTCCCTCAGCCCCACCCTATTCAACGTCTACATGACCCCCCTGGCAAACATCGCACACAAACACAGACTCGACATCATATCCTACGCCGACGACACCCAGCTCATCTTATCCCTCACCAACAACCCCACATCAGCAAGGACCAGACTGCACGACGGCATGAAGGAAGTAGCGACCTGGATGACAGACAGCCGACTGAAACTGAACACAGATAAAACAGAGGTCCTCATCCTCGGCCCTACCCCCTCCGCATGGGACGACTCCTGGTGGCCCCCCGCCCTAGGCAGCACTCCCCAACCGACCAACCACGCACGCAACCTCGGCTTCATCCTGGACTCCTCCCTCTCGATGACCAGACAGGTCAACTCGGTGACCTCAGCGTGCTTCAACACCCTCCGCATGCTTCGCAAGATCTTCCGCTGGATCCCCATCGACACCAGGAAGACCGTCACCCACGCCCTCGTCACCAGCCGCCTGGACTACGGGAACACTCTGTACGCCGGCATCACCACCAAGCTGCAGAGGAAACTTCAACGGATCCAGAACGCCGCAGCACGACTCATCCTGGACATACCTCGCCACCACCACATCTCCGGACACCTGAGAAAACTCCACTGGCTCCCGGTCAACAAGAGGATCACCTTCAGACTCCTCACCCACGCACACAAAGCCCTCTACAACCTCGGACCCAAACTCATTTAACTCCTGCGTCTCCTTCTACACCCCTCCGCGCACTCTGCGCTCCACCGGTCAGGCCTTGGCAGCCGTTCCCCGCATCCGCAAAACCACCGCCGGAGGAAAATCCTTCTCTTTTCTGGCAGCGAAGACCTGGAACTCCCTGCCCAGTCACCTTCGCGCCATACCCGAACACCTCCCCTTCAGAAGGCAGCTCAAGACCTGGCTCTTCGAGCACTGACCCCCTCCCCCCCAGCGCCTTGAGACCCTTATGGGTGAGTAGCGCGCTTTATAAATGTGATTGATTGATTGATTGATTGATTGATTGAAAGAATTAATGGATCAATCTATGAACATCGAGTATAGACTTCGAGAGTGCAAGATGGAAAGACGTAGAACTAGAGCTCCATACCAGTCCGGTACCTTCCGTGCTAGCAGTCGGCGAACGGAAGATAGTCCATCTGAAGCCTCTCCACCACCCCATGAAGAGCCCATGCAGATAGATCTGGTTCGTGGGCCATTGACGGAGTCAGAAAGGGAGGAACGACGACGAAGGGGACTTTGCCTATACTGTGGTAAGGCTGGCCACCTGATCCGTAGTTGTCCGGTACGCCCCTCAAGGCCTGCGGGAAACGCCAGCTCCCGTCCCCTGTAAGGAGGAAGGAGACGGGAGGAGCTGAAGTACCATCAATATGTTCCTCCAAAGAAAGCATGTCCACCCTGTTTATCCTCTCGGTCAAGTTACAACGTTCACAAGATCAAGAAGAACATCTTCTGGCTCTCCTTGACTGTGGAGCCAGTGGACTCTCTGGATGAGACCTGGGCTATGAGTAAAGGAATTCCCCGCATTCCTAAAGAAACTCCTGAGCAGGTTCACACAGTGGATGGCTCTCTGTTAACCTCAGGACCTGTGGTGGACTCAACTCCTACTCTTTGTTTGACATTTGGGGGGCATCAAGAACACGTTGCCTTTGATCTCATAGCCTCACCAAATCACATCATGATTTTGGGAATTCCCTGGTTAGCCCGACACAACCCCTATATCAATTGGGAAACACGAACTATATCCCTAACGTCTTCATTTTGTCAACAGAATTGTTATTCCACTACTTCTTATTGGACTCCGAGAAGGTCCTGTCAGTCAACTAAGGATAACACTAACTCTATCAATATTATCCAGGGGGTTCCAGATTGTTATCAGGAATATATCAGGATTTTTCAGAAACCTAGTAATCCTATTTTGCCACCTCATCGCAGTTATGACTGTGTTATTCCTTTGATTCCTGATGAAGTCGTCCCCTTCGGTCGAATGCATTCTCTGACAGACCAAGAAAAGAAGGTGCTAAGGGAATATTTAGACGACAACTTACACAACGGTTTGATTGCTCCTTCCACATCCCCGCTGGGGCTCCTCTCTTCTTCGTCCCAAAGAAGACTAAGGATCTGCGTCCTTGTGTGGACTTTCATGAACTCAACAGAATAACGATTAAGGATCGATATCCACTGCCTTTAATCAGAGATATATTGGATGCCATTCAAGGAGCCAAGATATTTACTAAACTTACGGGGTGCCTATCATCTCCTTCGGATCAAGGAAGGAGATGAATGGAAGACTGCTTTCTGTACCCCTTTTGGCACTATGAGTATCGTGTTATGCCCTTTGGACTGACCAACGCCCCTTCTGTTTTTCAACGATTTATGGATTCAGTGTTCTCTGATGTACTCAATCAATATGTAGTCATTTATTTGGATGATATCTTGATATATTCCTGTGATCCTGAGCACCATGTAGATCATGTCCTGCAAGTCCTGGAAAGACTCAAGAAGAACCAATTGTTTTGTAAACCTGAGAAATGTGAGTTCCATAAATCTGAAGTAAGGTATCTTGGGTTTTGTATTAATCAACACGGAATATCCATGGATCCTGACAAGGTCAGTGCCATATTAGATTGGCCTTCTCCAATGTCCATTAAAGAAAGGCAATGTTTTCTTGGTTTATCAAACTTTTATCGTCAGTTTATTCATAACTTTGCCCACCTACAAAGTTTCATAACACAAACAATTAAGAAAGAGAACCTGAAGAAGGGTTTCATTTGGACCAAGGAGGCTGAATGCGCGTTTCAAGAATTAAAGACAGCCTTTACCCAGGCACCTGTGTTGCGTCATCCTGACAATACCAAGAAATTTATCGTCGTGACTGATGCCTCAGACAGAGCTATTGGAGCAGTTCTGCTGCAGAAGCAAGACAATGATGGATTGGAACATCCTATCTTTTATCTGTCTCATATTCTATCAGAGGCTGAACCAAATTATTCTGTAGTGGAACGTGAACTACTCGCTCTCAAAGTAGCTTGTAAGGAATGGAAGCATTTCCTGATGGGTTCCAGAGAGCCTTTTGAAGCTAGGACTGATCACCATAATCTCCAGTGTCTTCGGAGCTTTCAGTGTCGCAACAGTCGTCAGGCTCGATGGGCTTTCTTCTTTAGCCAGTACGATTTCGTGATCACGTACATATCTGGTTCCCAGAATTTAGTGGCAGATGCCTTATCCCGCAGATATCCTGACATAGCCCAGAACTCCTCTCCACATCTTATTGAGGCTAGCAGGATCATCGGAGCTACTCAATCTTTTCAAGAACGCATTCAATCTGAGGACCAGTTTCTGTCTGCTTCAGAATGGGATAAAGTGACTCCTTTTTTGCAGAAGAAGGACAATTACTTCTATCATCAACATGCTCTTTTCCTACCTACCAAGAAAGTGCAGACAGAAGCCCTGCAAATGTGCCATGATTCTCCTATAGCCAGTCATCGAGGTATCAGGAAGACCCAGGAGCTGCTTCAGCGATCTTTTTGGTGGCCTTCGCTAAATGCAGACACTGAAACCTATGTGTCAGCATGCCCAGTCTGTGCCCAGACTAAGACACCCCGAACTAAGGTGGCAGGTTTATTAAGACCTTTACCGGTTCCTTCCGCTCCTTGGTGTACTCTATCCACGGATTTCATATGCTCTCTACCTACCTCCTCTGGTAATCAAGTAATCATGGTGACCGTAGATTCATTCACCAAGATGGCCCATTTTTCAGCCTTGAAGAAACTACCAACGGCCCCAGAAATGAGTTGCATTTTTCTACGGGATATTTTTCGCCTCCATGGTCTTCCTCAAGAGGTCATTTCGGACAGAGGTCCTCAATATGTATCACGTTGCTGGAGAGCCTTTTGTGCCTTCTTTAACATTGAGATTTCTTTATCCTCGGGTTTCCATCCACAAACGAATGGGCAAACTGAACGAGTGAATCAAGAACTTCAGCAGTATCTGAGATGTTACTGTAATGCCACACAAAGCAATTGGTCGGAATATCTTGCTCTTGCTGAGTTCTCCTATAACAACACAATACATAGTGCGACCAAGACCACACCCTTTTATTGTACTTATGGATTTCATCCGAGAACTTTCACTACTGTTTCTCGAACATCCTCTTCTGTGCCGGCAGTCACTTCTTTTTCACGACAGATCCGTCGAATCCAGGGCCTACTTCACACAACTCTCCTAGCTTCGAAACAAACTATGAAGCGAAAGGCGGATCGTTATCGGCAAGCCTCACCTTTGTATCAAGTGGGCCACAAGGTATGGCTTTCTTCAAGATTTCTACCATCCCGGTTTTCTACCAATAAGTTCAAACCACGTTTTTAGGGACCCTTTCGAATTTCGCACATCCTAAATCCTGTAGTTGTGCGTCTCCGCTTACCTCATACCTGGAGGGTTCATCCTGTTTTCCATGTGTCCCAGTTAAAACCCTTTGTTCCTGATCCTTACCATCGTCAGTTCCAACGTCCACCTCCTCTTTCTATCAATGGACAGCCTGAGTATGAAGTCCAGGAGATCTGTGATTCCAGAATTTTTCGACGCAAGCTACAGTTTTTGGTCCATTGGAAAGGATACCCCCTCAGTGACTGTACTTGGGAGGATGCTTCCTCCGTCCATGCTCCCCGTTTGGTTTGCCTGTTTTTTGACAATCCTCCTGACAAACCTGGTGCCTCGGGGAGGGGACCTACTGTAACGCCACGCTCTGACGCGGTGTCTCTTTCTGTCATCGCGGGTGGAACGCTCTACCGATATTCTGAGCGCCGTTCCCCGCGTTTTTTGACTATGCTTTCTGAGAAGCATATATTTCGCTTCCGGTCGCGCTACACTTACTTGTAGCCTTTATTCTTCTTTTGTTGTTGGTGGTGGGTTTTTTGTTGGTCCTTTTGCCTGTCTCTATCCATGTTGTGTCCATCTTGTCTTCTTCGTGTTTTTGTCCCAGCATGCTCTGTTTTTCTTTTATACTACTTCCTTTTTCCTATACTGGTCTATAGGCTTTTCCCAATCCAAGATGGTGTTACTTCCCTTTCCTGTGATGTCACTTCCCTTTTCTCAGTATATAAGTCAGTCAGTCTTGTTCCTCCTTGTGTTGCAAACACTTCCTTCTGGTTGTGCTGTTCGATCCTGTTCTTTGTTCCTGCTTTTTTGCCTTGGGAGATTTTTGCCTGTTCTTTGTTCCTGCTTTTGCCTTGGGATATTTTTACCTGTTCCTTTTTTCCTGCCTTTTACCCTGGATATTGCCTATTTTTGTTTCCTGTTGTCAAGTCCTGTTTTTTCTTGTTTTCCTTCAGGAGTTCCTGTTAGAGGTTTTTTCCCCAGTGTTGGGGTTTTTTCCCTCTGGGACTCCTTCTGGAGGGTACGGTCTGCTTTGGCGTAGCCTGTCAAGCGGCACCGTCGCTACTAGAAGGGGTCGCCCTTATCTGGGAGTATCCAGGACCTGTAGAAGACTTGGTGTATTCGCCAATCCGAAATCCTGAGGTGAGAAGTCCAGCGCAGTACGTGACACCATTAGTAGCTCGAGTCTGAGGAGTCCCACTCAAACTCTTCCAAAACTCAAAAGTGTACCAGCCCCCAAAGCACTATGTGGCAGAACAAGTTTCCCCTGCGTCTTCTGGCCCTACCATCAGCCATGCAGGGGTTGTGCTACTGAAGTCTCCAATAGTGTTTCAGTCCTGGATGTCACAGAGGGCTGCATCGGTCTCAGCACTTGCAGGAGTAAGTTTCTCTGATCCATCTCATAGGTGTGGTAAAGGGGCGACCACTCAGGTTATGATCCTCTGTTGGGGCACGGGCACGCACAGGTCACCATGACGCCCTTTCCTCTTGATGATGGCTGAACCCGACAATGTCCCTGGTTCTTCCCTGTGGCCTCTTCTGTAAATACAGGATCATTGGGCTAACTCTGCACACTGTTGATGGCCCGATCGGCACAGCAGTCATTTCTTTTTCACAGCAGCCCCCTCACACACTACAGCCTGATCAGCATGGCAGTAATCTTTTACGATGGCCCCCTCAGGCATACAGAGTTTCCAACTTGAACCTGCACACAGACAACCACCAAATCAGTGTAGCATCCCTCTCCTAACACCTTTTTAAAGTGATCCACTCACCAGGATCCCACACTGGATCTCACTTTCTCCCAGCGCTCTCCATTTCCTCACAGCGCACACTGGTCATGGCATACGTGCACGCACTGATGCTCCAGGTGCCAGGGGCAGGTGGACTTGGAACTCCCTGAGTGATGTCTCATAGCCTACAGTCCTGGTCGCAGGCAGAAGTCTTACAATAGGATTTCTGCAGGAAGTTAGTGTAAGTTGGGGGGAAGTGCCTGCCCGGAGAGATACTGGAGCCATCCTCACTATAGCTGAGAGGAAGTGCTTTAAGCTTGAGGAGATGCTCACTCGTACCAAGTGTTGCACCTGGCTCTTTTTGCAGGGTCATCCCCAGTCCTTTTGCCTCCTTCCTCCTAATTGTTCTGAGCAGTTTCTGTTGGCTTTAGGATACTGGGCACTTTACCACTGCTAAAACAGTGCTAAAGTGCATATGCTCTCTGTGTAAATTGTACTGTTGATTTGGTTATCCATAATTGGCATATTTGATTTACTGGTAAGCCCCTAGTAAAGTGCACTAGAGGTGCCAGGGCCTGTAAATCAAATGCTACTAGTGGGCCTGCAGCACTGGTTGTGCCACCCACATTAGTAGTCCTGTAAACATGGCTCAGACCTGCCACTGCAGTGTCTGTGTAACAGTTTTAAACTGCCAATTCGACTTAGCAAGTGTACCCACTTGCCAGGCCTAAACCTTCCCTTTTACTACATGTCAGGCACCCCCAAGGTAGGCCCTAGGTAGCCCCAGGGGCAGGGTGCAGTTAATATTTAAGGTAGGACACATTCTAGTGTGTTTTATATGTCCTCACAGTGAAATACTGCCAAATTCGGTTTTCACTGTGCAAGGCCTATCCCTCTCATAGGTCAACATGGGGGCTGCCTTTAAATATCCTTGAAGCGCAGCTTCTCTTTGAGAAGATAAAAATGTGGAGTTTAGGGTCTCTAAAATCACAATTTAAAAATACATCTTTTAGTGAAGTTGGTTTTTAAATTGTCTTTTTGAAAATGCCACTTTCAGAAAGTAGGCATTTTCTTGCTTAAACCATTTTGGGACTCTGCCTGTTTGTGGATTGTCTGTCTGGGTCAGCTCGGCAGTTGGGCTCTTTTGCACCTCTCTAGACAGTTACAAAGGGGCCGGGGGTGTAGCCTGCATATCCTGATGAGCCATCTGAGCTAGAGGGGAAGAAGAAGTGGTCGTTTCCACCTGAAAGGTCTGTGCCTGCCCTCACACAATGCAGTCTCCAACCCCCTGGTGTACGCCTGGGGCCTGGCCTGGACAAGGAAGGATCTTGGAAGCACTTGAGACTTTGCTTTGAAGTTTGCCAAATTGAAAGGCAGAACTGAGTATAAGGAGGAGACCCAAAACCCCATACTTTTAGAATCTTTCTGGAATCAAGAAGAACCTCTGCCAAGGAGAAGCCCTGAAGAGCTGGAGGAGGAGTACTGTCCCTTTGCTGTTTTGCTTTGCTGGACTGGCCTGCAGTTGCTTTTCTGCCTGAAAGGAGTGGAAAGGGTGAACTTTGCTGTGTGTCCTGCTTGAGGAAGTTCTCCAAGGGCTTGGAGTAGAGCTTGCCTCCTGTTGGAAGTCTCAGCGACACCAAAGACTTCAGGACTTCAGTTTCCTTGACCTGCAACTGTGGTTTTGTGCTGTTCAAGAGGAGAAACCACTGCAATGCCGCCAATGACGCCACTGGCCTACACCGCGACCTACCGAAGCCACACGGAGTCACATTGCCCCGCTTCGCACCGCAACCCTAGTCTCACTGATGCTGTCATCAGACGGCTTCACCGAGCCGCTGCTTGCACAGCGAACTGTGGGCCTCGCACTCTGGCATCGCCTGCTAACACCGCAGCCTGGGCATCCGCGACACCGCCACTCCTGCTGACGACGATGCTGTTGCCTGAACTGTGGCCTGTGGACACCGCTTGTGAGGAGCATGAAGCATCGTCCCGCACCGCAACCCCGGTCCACCGACGCCAGCATTATCAACTTCAGTGCCGTCACTAGGCATCCTGCCTGCACCGTGGCCTGTGGACACCGGTCGTGAGGGTCATGAAGCACCGTCTGTTCCGCACCGCTGACTTGGGCCTATCGACGACAGCGCTTCAGCAATGACGACACTGCTGCCTGCACTGTGACCTGGTGACACTGCACGTCGCACTGCCCACTTCACACCGCAGCGCTGTTCTCACTGACAGTGCTGGATGCTGTCACCGAGCCGCTGCCTGCACCGTGACCTGTGGGCACTGCACGTCGCATTGTTCCGCTTCACACCGCAGCCCCGATGCCATCCACGCCAGCACTCCTGACTTCATCACCCCAGAGTTCGATCTGCAACACGTGTGACTTCAAGGGCCCAACGACTCCCTCACCGACTCCGGAACCGACACCAGCAACACCGCTCTCCGGAGCTCACCGCAAGGATCACAAAGCCCTGCAAATCCAAGGTACTGTTTGTGGGTCTTTCTGACACCGTAGCTGGCCTGCGACACTGCATCCCACCTAAACTGTTAGTTTTGTTGATCACAATGCAAGAGTAGCCCCAGGTGGAGCTATCGACTTCAAGGAACTGTATTTTTAATATAAATCTTACAAAATTCATATCTTTATTACTGTATGTTGGATTCTTATCATTTTGGTCTTGTTTTACACAGATAAATATTGGCCATTTTTCAAAAACCGGTGTGGTGTCCTTTTGTAGTGTTTTCATTTATTACTGTGTGTTATGTGCAAATGCTTGACACATTCCTTCTGAGATAAGCCTGACTGCTCATGCCAAGCTACCAAGGGGGTGAGAAGGGGTTATCTGAGCGGGGATCTCCCTTATTCTTACTAGAGTGAGGGTCCCTACTTAGACAGGGTGGAATCCCACTGCCTACTAGAGACCCCATTTCTTACACCAAAGATACAGGTTTGCTAGCCAATGGAGAGGGCCTAGAGTATCCACTTGCAAGACTTGAGTTAGTGCTGAATGGCAAGGTGGCCATGGTTGATGTTGGGGTGAGGAAAAAACAAGGTGCTGGATGTGCCTTGGACAATGACTTGATTGTCCCTGGCCTGGTGCCAAGACCGTAAGGCTTTAGGGTTTGGGCCACATCAGCTGTGTTAACCAGAGCACAGGCTGCACATCAGTCTTAGAATGAGACTGGGATCATTCCTGATTTGCTGGGACTAGGATAATGTAGTTAATAGGAAATGGCAGAATCTTGGAAGGCAGTGACTGCGGAGCTCATTGTTTCTGCTCCTAAAGGAGGTGGCCCAGGTGCTGGATTCAGATCTGTTTCCAGAGATGGAGGGTTTGTTAGCTGCCGGAGGTCCTACCCAGGAAGATTCCTGCAGGCACAGGAAGAGTGTCCTACGCTTGAGGACTTTGGAAGGAAGCCAGGAACAGGTCAGCAAAGGTGAGGATGGTAAATACTATGTTGGCTGGGAGGATGGCCTACTTTTTAGTGAGTCAATGAATCCCTAGCCAGGAGCAAGCTGGAGACTAGCGGTACATTAGTCCACAGAAGTGGTCGTTTCCACCTGAAAGGTTTGTGCCTGCCCTCACACAATGCAGTCTCCAACCCCCTGGTGTACGCCTGGGGCCTGGCCTGGACAAGGAAGGATCTTGGAAGCACTTGAGACTTTGCTTTGAAGTTTGCCAAATTGAAAGGCAGAACTGAGTATAAGGAGAAGACCCAAAACCCCATACTTTTAGAATCTTTCTGGAATCAAGAAGAACCTCTGCCAAGGAGAAGCCCTGAAGAGCTGGAGGAGTACTGTCCCTTTGCTGTTTTGCTTTGCTGGACTGGCCTGCAGTTGCTTTTCTGCCTGAAAGGAGTGGAAAGGGTGAACTTTGCTGTGTATCCTGCTTGAGGAAGTTCTCCAAGGGCTTGGAGTAGAGCTTGCCTCCTGTTGGAAGTCTCAGTGACATCAAAGACTTCAGGACTTCAGTTTCCTTGACCTGCAACTGTGGTTTTGTGCTGTTCAAGAGGAGAAACCACTGCAATGCTGCCAATGACGCCACTGGCCTACACCGCGACCTACCGAAGCCACACGGAGTCACATTGCCCCGCTTCGCACCGCAACCCTATTCTCACTGACGCTGTCATCAGACGGCTTCACCGAGCCGCTGCTTGCACAGCGAACTGTGGTCCTCGCACTCTGGCATCACCTGCTAACACCGCAGCCTGGGCATCCGCGACACCGCCACTCCTGCTGACGACGATGCTGTTGCCTGAACTCTGGCCTGTGGACACCGCTTGTGAGGAGCATGAAGCATCGTCCCGCACCGCAACCCCGGTCCACCGACGCCAGCATTATCAACTTCAGTGCCGTCACTAGGCATCCTGCCTGCACCGTGGCCTGTGGACACCGGTCGTGAGGGTCATGAAGCACCGTCTGTTCCGCACCGCTGACTTGGGCCTATCGACGACAGCGCTTCAGCAATGACGACACTGCTGCCTGCACTGTGACCTGGTGACACTGCACGTCGCACTGCCCACTTCACACCGCAGCGCTGTTCTCACTGACAGTGCTGGATGCTGTCACCGAGCCGCTGCCTGCACCGTGACCTGTGGGCACTGCACGTCGCATTGTTCCGCTTCACACCGCAGCCCCGATGCCATCCACGCCAGCACTCCTGACTTCATCACCCCAGAGTTCGATCTGCAACACGTGTGACTTCAAGGGCCCAACGACTCCCTCACCAACTCCGGAACCGACACCAGCAACACCGCTCTCCGGAGCTCACCGCAAGGATCACAAAGCCCTGCAAATCCAAGGTACTGTTTGTGGGTCTTTCTGACACCGTAGCTGGCCTGCGACACTGCATCCCACCTAAACTGTTAGTTTTGTTGATCACAATGCAAGAGTAGCCCCAGGTGGAGCTATCGACTTCAAGGAACTGTATTTTTAATATAAATCTTACAAAATTCATATCTTTATTACTGTATGTTGGATTCTTATCATTTTGGTCTTGTTTTACACAGATAAATATTGGCCATTTTTCAAAAACCGGTGTGGTGTCCTTTTGTAGTGTTTTCATTTATTACTGTGTGTTATGTGCAAATGCTTGACACATTCCTTCTGAGATAAGCCTGACTGCTCATGCCAAGCTACCAAGGGGGTGAGAAGGGGTTATCTGAGCGGGGATCTCCCTTATTCTTACTAGAGTGAGGGTCCCTACTTAGACAGGGTGGAATCCCACTGCCTACTAGAGACCCCATTTCTTACACCAAAGATACAGGTTTGCTAGCCAATGGAGAGGGCCTAGAGTATCCACTTGCAAGACTTGAGTTAGTGCTGAATGGCAAGGTGGCCATGGTTGATGTTGGGGTGAGGAAAAAACAAGGTGCTGGATGTGCCTTGGACAATGACTTGATTGTCCCTGGCCTGGTGCCAAGACCGTAAGGCTTTAGGGTTTGGGCCACATCAGCTGTGTTAACCAGAGCACAGGCTGCACATCAGTCTTAGAATGAGACTGGGATCATTCCTGATTTGCTGGGACTAGGATAATGTAGTTAATAGGAAATGGCAGAATCTTGGAAGGCAGTGACTGCGGAGCTCATTGTTTCTGCTCCTAAAGGAGGTGGCCCAGGTGCTGGATTCAGATCTGTTTCCAGAGATGGAGGGTTTGTTAGCTGCCGGAGGTCCTACCCAGGAAGATTCCTGCAGGCACAGGAAGAGTGTCCTACGCTTGAGGACTTTGGAAGGAAGCCAGGAACAGGTCAGCAAAGGTGAGGATGGTAAATACTATGTTGGCTGGGAGGATGGCCTACTTTTTAGTGAGTCAATGAATCCCTAGCCAGGAGCAAGCTGGAGACTAGCGGTACATTAGTCCACAGAAGTGGTCGTTTCCACCTGAAAGGTTTGTGCCTGCCCTCACACAATGCAGTCTCCAACCCCCTGGTGTACGCCTGGGGCCTGGCCTGGACAAGGAAGGATCTTGGAAGCACTTGAGACTTTGCTTTGAAGTTTGCCAAATTGAAAGGCAGAACTGAGTATAAGGAGAAGACCCAAAACCCCATACTTTTAGAATCTTTCTGGAATCAAGAAGAACCTCTGCCAAGGAGAAGCCCTGAAGAGCTGGAGGAGTACTGTCCCTTTGCTGTTTTGCTTTGCTGGACTGGCCTGCAGTTGCTTTTCTGCCTGAAAGGAGTGGAAAGGGTGAACTTTGCTGTGTATCCTGCTTGAGGAAGTTCTCCAAGGGCTTGGAGTAGAGCTTGCCTCCTGTTGGAAGTCTCAGTGACATCAAAGACTTCAGGACTTCAGTTTCCTTGACCTGCAACTGTGGTTTTGTGCTGTTCAAGAGGAGAAACCACTGCAATGCTGCCAATGACGCCACTGGCCTACACCGCGACCTACCGAAGCCACACGGAGTCACATTGCCCCGCTTCGCACCGCAACCCTAGTCTCACTGACGCTGTCATCAGACGGCTTCACCGAGCCGCTGCTTGCACAGCGAACTGTGGGCCTCGCACTCTGGCATCACCTGCTAACACCGCAGCCTGGGCATCCGCGACACCGCCACTCCTGCTGACGACGATGCTGTTGCCTGAACTGTGGCCTGTGGACACCGCTTGTGAGGAGCATGAAGCATCGTCCCGCACCGCAACCCCGGTCCACCGACGCCAGCATTATCAACTTCAGTGCCGTCACTAGGCATCCTGCCTGCACCGTGGCCTGTGGACACCGGTCGTGAGGGTCATGAAGCACCGTCTGTTCCGCACCGCTGACTTGGGCCTATCGACGACAGCGCTTCAGCAATGACGACACTGCTGCCTGCACTGTGACCTGGTGACACTGCACGTCGCACTGCCCACTTCACACCGCAGCGCTGTTCTCACTGACAGTGCTGGATGCTGTCACCGAGCCGCTGCCTGCACCGTGACCTGTGGGCACTGCACGTCGCATTGTTCCGCTTCACACCGCAGCCCCGATGCCATCCACGCCAGCACTCCTGACTTCATCACCCCAGAGTTCGATCTGCAACACGTGTGACTTCAAGGGCCCAACGACTCCCTCACCAACTCCGGAACCGACACCAGCAACACCGCTCTCCGGAGCTCACCGCAAGGATCACAAAGCCCTGCAAATCCAAGGTACTGTTTGTGGGTCTTTCTGACACCGTAGCTGGCCTGCGACACTGCATCCCACCTAAACTGTTAGTTTTGTTGATCACAATGCAAGAGTAGCCCCAGGTGGAGCTATCGACTTCAAGGAACTGTATTTTTAATATAAATCTTACAAAATTCATATCTTTATTACTGTATGTTGGATTCTTATCGTTTTGGTCTTGTTTTACACAGATAAATATTGGCCATTTTTCAAAAATCGGTGTGGTGTCCTTTTGTAGTGTTTTCACTTATTACTGTGTGCTATGTGCAAATGCTTGACACATTCCTTCTGAGATAAGCCTAACTGCTCATGCCAAGCTACCAAGGGGGTGAGAAGGGGTTATCTGAGCGGGGATCTCCCTTATTCTTACTAGAGTGAGGGTCCCTACTTAGACAGGGTGGAATCCCACTGCCTACTAGAGACCCCATTTCTTACACCAAAGATACAGGTTTGCTAGCCAATGGAGAGGGCCTAGAGTATCCACTTGCAAGACTTGAGTTAGTGCTGAATGGCAAGGTGGCCATGGTTGATGTTGGGGTGAGGAAAAAACAAGGTGCTGGATGTGCCTTGGACAATGACTTGATTGTCCCTGGCCTGGTGCCAAGACCGTAAGGCTTTAGGGTTTGGGCCACATCAGCTGTGTTAACCAGAGCACAGGCTGCACATCAGTCTTAGAATGAGACTGGGATCATTCCTGATTTGCTGGGACTAGGATAATGTAGTTAATAGGAAATGGCAGAATCTTGGAAGGCAGTGACTGCGGAGCTCATTGTTTCTGCTCCTAAAGGAGGTGGGCCAGGTGCTGGATTCAGATCTGTTTCCAGAGATGGAGGGTTTGTTAGCTGCCGGAGGTCCTACCCAGGAAGATTCCTGCAGGCACAGGAAGAGTGTCCTACGCTTGAGGACTTTGGAAGGAAGCCAGGAACAGGGCAGCAAAGGTGAGGATGGTAAATACTGTGGCCCGTATTTATACTTTTTTTAGCGCCGCATTTGCGCCGCTTTTTGACGCAAAACGGTGCAAACCTACAAAATACAATGGTATTTTGCAAGTTTGCGCCGTTTTTGCGTCAAAAAACGACGCAAATGCGGCGCTAAAGATAGTATAAATACGGGCCTATGTTGGCTGGGAGGATGGCCTACTTTTTAGTGAGTCAATGAATCCCTAGCCAGGAGCAAGCTGGAGACTAGCGGTACATTAGTCCACAGAAGTGGTCGTTTCCACCTGAAAGGTCTGTGCCTGCCCTCACACAATGCAGTCTCCAACCCCCTGGTGTACGCCTGGGGCCTGGCCTGGACAAGGAAGGATCTTGGAAGCACTTGAGACTTTGCTTTGAAGTTTGCCAAATTGAAAGGCAGAACTGAGTATAAGGAGAAGACCCAAAACCCCATACTTTTAGAATCTTTCTGGAATCAAGAAGAACCTCTGCCAAGGAGAAGCCCTGAAGAGCTGGAGGAGGAGTACTGTCCCTTTGCTGTTTTGCTTTGCTGGACTGGCCTGCAGTTGCTTTTCTGCCTGAAAGGAGTGGAAAGGGTGAACTTTGCTGTGTGTCCTGCTTGAGGAAGTTCTCCAAGGGCTTGGAGTAGAGCTTGCCTCCTGTTGGAAGTCTCAGTGACACCAAAGACTTCAGGACTTCAGTTTCCTTGACCTGCAACTGTGGTTTCGTGGTGTTCAAGAGGAGAAACCACTGCAATGCTGCCAATGACGCCACTGGCCTACACCGCGACCTACCGAAGCCACACGGAGTCACATTGCCCCGCTTCACACCGCAACCCTAGTCTCACTGACGCTGTCATCAGACGGCTTCACCGAGCCGCTGCTTGCACAGCGAACTGTGGGCCTCGCACTCTGGCATCGCCTGCTAACACCGCAGCCTGGGCATCCGCGACACCGCCACTCCTGCTGACGACGATGCTGTTGCCTGCACTGTGGTCTGTGGACACCGCTTGTGAGGAGCATGAAGCATCGTCCCGCACTGCAACCCCGGTCCACCGACGCCAGCATTATCAACTTCAGTGCCGTCACCAGGCATCCTGCCTGCACCGTGGCCTGTGGACACCGCTCGTGAGGGTCATGAAGCACCGTCTGTTCCGCATCGCTGACTTGGGCCTATCGACGACAGCGCTTCAGCAATGACGACACTGCTGCCTGCACTGTGACCTGGTGACACTGCACGTCGCACCGCCCACTTCACACCGCAGCGCTGTTCTCACTGACAGTGCTGGATGCTGTCACCGAGCCGCTGCCTGCACCGTGACCTGTGGGCACCGCACGTCGCATTGTTCCGCTTCACACCGCAGCCCCGATGCCATCCACGCCAGCACTCCTGACTTCATCACCCCAGAGTTCGATCTGCAACACGTGTGACTTCAAGGGCCCAACGACTCCCTCACCGACTCCGGAACCGACACCAGCAACACCGCTCTCCGGAGCTCACCGCAAGGATCACAAAGCCCTGCAAATCCAAGGTACTGTTTGTGGGTCTTTCTGACACAGTAGCTGGCCTGCGACACTGCATCCCACCTAAACTGTTAGTTTTGTTGATCACAATGCCAGAGTAGCCCCAGGTGGAGCTATCGACTTCAAGGAACTGTATTTTTAATATAAATCTTACAAAATTCATATCTTTATTACTGTATGTTGGATTCTTATCGTTTTGGTCTTGTTTTACACAGATAAATATTGCCCATTTTTCAAAAACCGGTGTGGTGTCCTTTTGTAGTGTTTTCACTTATTACTGTGTGTTATGTGCAAATGCTTGACACATTCCTTCTGAGATAAGCCTGACTGCTCATGCCAAGCCACCAAGGGGGTGAGAAGGGGTTATCTGAGCGGGGATCTCCCTTATTCTTACTAGAGTGAGGGTCCCTACTTGGACAGGGTGGAATCCCACTGCCTACTAGAGACCCCATTTCTTACACCAAAGATACAGGTTTGCTAGCCAATGGAGAGGGCCTAGAGTATCCACTTGCAAGACTTGAGTTAGTGCTGAATGGCAAGGTGGCCATGGTTGATGTTGGGGTGAGGAAAAAACAAGGTGCTGGATGTGCCTTGGACAATGACTTGATTGTCCCTGGCCTGGTGCCAAGACCATAAGGCTTTAGGGTTTGGGCCACATCAGCTGTGTTAACCAGAGCACAGGCTGCACATCAGTCTTAGAATGAGACTGGGATCATTCCTGATTTACTGGGACTAGGATAATGTAGTTAATAGGAAATGGCAGAATCTTGGAAGGCAGTGACTGCGGAGCTCATTGTTTCTGCTCCTAAAGGAGGTGGCCCAGGTGCTGGATTCAGATCTGTTTCCAGAGATGGAGGGTTTGTTAGCTGCCGGAAGTCCTACCCAGGAAGATTCCTGCAGGCACAGGAAGAGTGTCCTACGCTTGAGGACTTTGGAAGGAAGCCAGGAACAGGTCAGCAAAGGTGAGGATGGTAAATACTATGTTGGCTGGGAGGATGGCCTACTTTTTAGTGAGTCAATGAATCCCTAGCCAGGAGCAAGCTGGAGACTAGCGGTACATTAGTCCACAGGAATTCCTGCTTTCACTGGTCCATGAAGACCCAGGATAGGTTGAAACCTCTATTCTACTCTTGAGGGATACGCTGAGTCATAGAGAGGTTCTGTAGAATCTGTCTCACTTGCCTGATGAGTGGTAAGTCAAGAGGGAGGGCAAGTGCACCATTAGTGCCTATACTAGTGTAGGTGTTCAATTTGAGCGAGTGGGAATATCCATAGTTGCTCCATTTGATGCCGCCCTTGCAGTCAGTGAACAGGTATATCTTGATTGGGGTGGACCATGCCACCAGGAACCCAGAGGCCGTACTTCCTAGGAGCATGACTGCACAGGTGGTAGCAAGAGCTCTCCTGGGGATCTTTCCTAGGGTTGGATTTCCGAGAACAGTCATTTCTGAGCATGGAACCAATTTCATCTTCTCTCACATTAGAGAGATGTGGGAGCAAGCTGGTGACATGCCACTTCTCCATGGCATACTGCCCCCAAGCCAGTGGTTTAGTGAAGTGGTTGAACAAAACACTGAAGAGCATGATGCAACTTCTCTTATGTCTTTTCACAGGAGGAGGTAGGGTTAAGCCCCTTCGACACTCCTGGCTTGTAGGTCCACTCCCCATAGTCAAAGAACAATGGGAAGGAACCTTAGGTTGTCCACAGTAAGATATGGTGGACTATGTGACTGGCCTCAGGAAGTTGATGGCACAATACATTGGTAGTCAAGCAAAGGAAAACCTTTGTGCCAGCCAAGCGTGATGAAATGGTATGACCAGAAAGCTACGCTGACTATCAGGAAGGTCTGGAGGTCTGGTGCTAAAGCCTATTTATCTCAGGAGTTTGGAGGATAAATGTTGTGGGTCATACAAGGTAGTTTAGAAGGTTCATGGACACAGGTGCCACAGTAGAACCCAAAAGGGTGTTCCATGTCAGCAAGCTGAAGTCTTTCTTCCGGAGAGATTACACATTGAAAGTCATGGCTATGTCAGAAGAAGATGAGGAATACAGTGAGCCTCATCCTGACTTACTATATGGTGACATGCGGAATGGCACTGCCTAAGTGGTTCAGTTAGCTTTTCTCTTGAGTTAACATCTGAGCAGCAGAGAGAGTGTAGAGTGATGTTGAGATGGTTTGTCAACCTTTTCTCACTGGGTTCAGTGTTGACATCTGTTTGTCTGCCTGGCATTGATACAGGAAACAGCCCTCCAGTGAAGGGTAGGATGTACATAATGTCTGAGTTCAGGGATGCATTAAGGCCAAAGTTGCCAACATGTTGGATCTGGGGGGCATTGAGAGATCTCATAGTCTGTGGTCTAGTCCTGTGGTGCTAGTACCAAAGCAAGGGTCTACTGGCTTGCAATTCTGTGTGGACTACCAAGTCTTCAATGAGCTAACAGCGAGTGGATAAGCTTGTGGATCAGTTATGTGCTACAAAGTACTTGAGCGCCTTATATCTGACCAGTAGGTACTGGCACATTGCCTAAGTACCAGATGCCACTCAGAATAAAGCCTTTTCCATGTCAGATGTGCTCTATCACATTAAGGTGATGCCCATTGTGTTAAAGAATGTTCCTGTCACTTTTCAGCAGGTGTTGAACCATGTTCTCGCTGGGCTGGAGGATTTATGTGTGACCTACCTGGATGACATTGTGGTGTTCAGCAGTTCATGACAGGGCCACTTTCCACAAGCTCCTTTTCTTATATTACATTTCTATAAACTAAATGTGATTTAGGGTCAGACTTTTGGAAGTTTGTGATGGGGCTCTGCTTCCTTTTGAAGTTCCCACACCTCTGCACTCCACCTTCCTCCAGAAAGCAGTCTGTCACAGCAGGAGTGAACTCAAATTTGATAGCCCAACATCCAAAAGTCATAAGAGTAGGTAGAGGTTCACATGTGGATGTCAGCCACAGTGACATGTGCATCAAAAGGTTACTTCGTGGCCTCAGCCCCACTTTTTAAGGTCTTCTTATCAGCCCCATCTCCTTCCTGAGATGTGCCCAGCACCCTTTCCTTTGATCTCCAGCGATCTCTCCTGTAATCCAAGAGCACCCTGTGAAGTGTACTGATCAGCCTGGTTCTTCTCCCTCCAGTGTGTGTTCCACCCAGCTCACAGGAATACAGCAATCCACAAAAAAGGACCTCAGATTCTTCCATGTATTGTAACATTCACAGACACACATACACACAACACACACATTCAACTATGCATGCTGCACAGTGCTACATACTAATTTGATGTAGGCCAAGAGTGAGTTAAGCACAAAGGCCTGTTCACTCCCACTGATCATTACATGACTGCACTCATGTTACTTAACTCCTGCAAAGGCCTTTCACCGCTATGAGAACAGCGCATTGGGCAACCCTTCCGATCCAACACAACAGCATTCCGTGAGACAGGCCCGTGAGACAGGCCTAAGTCATGGTGCACATAGGTGTTACGTGTTTGCCCATGACAATAACAGTTAGCAACAGGGAATCATACCAAGTTGCAGCTGGGACACTCAGGACAGGGGTGCATGTTCGTAACCATGTGAAGGACTTTTCAGTCCTTACAAAGAAGAAGGATTTAGAATCCCAGTTGTTATGATTGCTCCTGTTTGTGGTGCAATCAATACAATATCTATTCTGTATCCCACATGGACCACAGCGAGCAGCCACTCTCTCCATCCCTCTTCAAACTGCTGTAAGAAACTCCTGAATGCAGATTTTCTTTGTCTGTGGCATAGTCAGTGGTTCTGGTTCTTTACCGTTGATGCCAGTAGTACCTTGGAATGTCATCTGGATGGACCTGTTCATTCTCTGCTGGTAATTATAGGATTCCTTGATGATCCAAAAATCAACCTGGACTATTAAATTTGGAGCAAGTATTCCCCTTGAAAATGCCTGAATGTACTTTCTTAATGATGTTATGGACTTTTCCTCTCGTTTGATGCTAAAAACATTAATACTAATAAATAGGTGGCGCAATGCATCATTCCTATGACCTGGGACTTGCCTGTTGCATAAGTTCATGGGATATGTAGCCAGGACTGATGCCCCTGCTGTTGAGCTGATACTCACACCACAGCCAACACAATATTGGGCTCGAATTTCACCTGCTTCTCTTTAAGCTCTGGTAGCGATGAACAGTCTCCACAATTTATATGAAGTGGGAACCAATACCTGAAAATTATTGCATCGTGTATGTGGCAGACGTTTTGACTTCAGATTGCAAATTTGTCTTACTACACGACTTCTTCAATGTGGACTTTACCCTCTTGTCCACTGGATTTCTATGCACAGCCTCCTCTGCTGCCATAGATGGCCTCCCTCCCAGGCTGGATAAGCAGCCGATAAATACCTCCTCATTTAGTGAATACCTTCAACACATCCAAAATGCTCACCATTTTACAGAAAAGGACCTATCTATTAGTAAACACAAGAGGTTGATACTTTTTGGACATTGCCATTATGCCCACAGACAACCTGCTTTGTAAAGAAATAACACGAATAAGGTCAGACTTAAAGTACTGGAGCCATATTATGCATAGTGCCCTGGGGGCACACCAGGCATGTACACCCACTTTATGTGCCCCCAGGACACTATAGTTATTACAGAATGGGCTGCAGGTGCTTGTGCAAATCCTCCTGTAATACTGATAGTGCTGGTGCACATGGAATGCCAGTGCTATGTTAAGAGGGGTGTTCCTCATTTGCATGGGGGTGCGGCCCCATGCAAATCAGGTAATCACTGTGTCTCTGGATCTGTGCCCTATTATGGACGTGGGTGCAGAGGCAAACAGCCCCTTAGGACGCACACTGATAGAGTATCACAAAAGGTGGCATTCCCTAAGGGCAGCATTTTGGAGGGGAAAAATAGGGTCCCATTGCCCCCCAAGACATCCCCCTGCAAGTGAGTGCGGTCACTCACTGCACCCACTTGCGGGGGAATCTCAGCCAGTTCTTTAAATAGCAGGCAGCCTCCACCTGCACTGTGAAACACGGAGTGGCTTGTAGACAGCCACCCCGTATTTCACTGAATGCAATGCCATCGGGACAGACGCACGTTTATGGCTGCAATGGAAACAGTGCATTCATGGTAATAGGATGCACTATCCCAGTCTAAGTCAGGCGCACCTTTTGAAAGGTGTGTCATGTTGCAAACTGGCACAGAGCACCCAGTGTATATTACTGGCATTGGTGCTTTCTTTCAAAGTGGCTCTCAGACCCTGTTTCTGGTTTTGAGAAGGGATGGGCGTATTAGGCAGATAGGGACTACTGGTCCCCAACAATCTTAGTTGAGGTTGTTGTCCTACTAGAACAACGAAAACAGCCAATGACATCTTTATGCACTTTACTCTGTGTAGCGAGGGCGAGCAGTAAAATGCTTCTCAGGGCGGTAGTGTGGGGGCACTCAGCAGTAAACTAACAGATACAATGCCATATTGTCCACTAGTGCATTTCCTTTGGATTAAAAGAAAGTATTTTAATCATGTAGAATAATGTAATACTACTCAGCATAATCAAGGGATTCAGACACAGTTGCAGTCCTATTTGCATGAAATGCTACACTTTTTGGTACTCTACCCTGTGTGATGTGTCGTTCTGGGCCTGATGTGCCATTCACGCCAGATGACTCTGTTAGGTAGCCACACGTCATTGCACAATCCAATACTTAATTTGTAAAATAATCAGTTCTGGTGCCCAAAGCGCTGTTCAGAAGCCCTCAGCTGATGCTATTAAATGTCAGCGCACTGAATACCAAAGCTGTGTAGTCCTGAATCTACCTCAGATCTCTTTCATCCACTGCGAGACACTCCAAGTCCCTTTAGCTCAATGGTGTAAGTTTCTGCAAGTTACTACTTTCCCACTTGGTGAGGGTTTTTCTGTCTTTCTTTTTTTCTTCCTCTTTCTTTCCCATTCATTGTTTTTACACTCAGTTGAAATGTCCGAGAGGAAAAATAAATGCCAGTCACAAAAAATGAGTGCTTGCGGCCCCCACAAGCAGCTACCAGCTCAGATTAAGCAGTAGCACAATTGCACTTCTATAGGCTGTATTAGGTTATTTGTGATAGCCATGGTGATGCATTAGGTGTGGGACTATTGACTTTCTCGATGATGTCCAACTGTCCTCGGTGCTCAAACTCTTTACCACATTTGGGTGCAGGTGGAAGGGTATTCATCTTTGACTAAAGGTTTTGGGTTTTACTATCTTGTCAATGAGTTTGACGGAGGTGCCTTTTAGGCATCCTAGTCCAAGGAATAGTTTTTGAAAATCTTTGATGATGTCATGTACCTGACACTCATGTGCTCCCCAGGCTTAAGCCTTCCACGCTATGACAGTTTGGCAAGATTCTGTCTCCATCAGAGCTAACATGAAATCTAGCAAGGATTTCGATGATTCTATTCTGCATCATCATTTCCATTATGCCCGTGAGCAGTAAGGGCAGGGTTGAGTGTTTGTCAGACTTAGTGGTGGGTGAGGCCTGAGTGCCTGGTATTGGTATATGTTCATAACATTGACGGACGTCCTTGTGTCAATCAGTGCTTTCACTGTAATGTCCATAATGGTTACCTCACAAATCAGTTAAGTGTCATTGCTTGTCATTGCCTTGTCTTGTGAATGATACCAAGAAGATATCTTCATCTTCATATTGGCTCCGTCAGTCGGGTCATGACTCAAATGACTCTGGGTTGAGATTTCACCTCTATGGTAAGATTATAAAGTGTTGGGTTGGTCTGGAACCTCCCAGGGTTCTTTTTCCTCTCTTTCCTCTGTTAATGAGCAAACATTATTAATAAAATTATGAGTCGACAAATCTTATAATTAATGTGTACTAAAAGAGCATAATTGGAGAAATCTGTGTTAGAAAAATAAAACGAGCATGTTTGAAATGTGGTTGATATGGTGTATACCACCTTGAGTTCTAGGTGAAATAATATATAACTGTGAAAACATAATTTGGTGAATCATAACCATTTGTGCTGACAAAAGATGATTAATATTGATGATTAAAACTGAATTGAAATTATTATAGACTAAATAATGTACTAATATGGTTGGAATATTAAAACTGTTTTATTATTCATGTATTAGCATTCGTAAAAAGGCCTGAGCTTTGGTATTTTTACACAGTACAGTGTTCGATATCTTATGCTGATTTCATTGAAAATCTTTTGCAAACATGGTTTATTAAACATCTTATTGGAAACCTCACAGTGGAAATCTACTGTTTATTCTACTCTGTCCATTCAGTACTAACTTGTGATAATTATTTTAAGTTTTAACAATAAGCTTTAGTTTGGGGTAGGAAGTTAGAGTGTCATGTTTTGTGCTGTTTTCTACAATGTTAATATTCTGCAGAAACTGCTGTCCGGGGAGGAGTGTCAAGATAGGTCTATCTTGGAGAAACAGGAAGAAAAGTTGCAATCCAGAGAAGAAGTGAAGTTCAATTGGTTGCTCACTGTCACACTGTATAGTCTTGTTGTTAGTAATGGGGTTTTTGGTTGGCAGTCAGGTTACCCCCTGTCCAAGCAAGAACCCTCACTCTAGTCAGGGTAAGTCACACACAATCCAAATTATCCTGTGCCCACCCTCTGGTAGCTTGGCACTAAGCAGTCAGGCTTAACTTAGAAGGCAATGTGTAAAGTATTTGTGCAATAAATCATACAATAACACAATATAGCACCACAAAAATACACCACACAGTGTTTAGAAAAATATATAATATTTATCTGGGTATTTGCAGGTCAAAACGATAAAAGATGCAATATGAAATTGTAGAGATATCACTGAAAAGTGATATAAAGGGGGTCATTCTGACCCTGGCGGCCGGTGACCGCCAGGGTCACCGACCACGGGAGCACCGCCAACAGGCTGGCGGTGCTCCCGAGGGCATTCTGACCGCGGCGGTTCAGCCGCGGTCAGAAAGGGTAAACCGGCGGTCTCCCGCCGGTTTACCGCTGCCCCATTGAATCCTCCATGGCGGCGGAGCGCGCTCCGCCGCCATGGGGATTCAGACACCCCCTACCGCCATCCTGTTCATGGCGGGAATCCCGCCATGAACAGGATGGCGGTAGGGGGTGCCGCGGGGCCCCTGGGGGCCCCTGCAGTGCCCATGCCAATGGCATGGGCACTGCAGGGGCCCCCGTAAGAGGGCCCCGCAAAGTATTTCAGTGTCTGCTTTGCAGACACTGAAATACGCGACGGGTGCAACTGCACCCGTCGCACCTTCCCACTCCGCCGGCTCCATTCGGAGCCGGCATCCTAGTGGGAAGGTTGATTTGCCCTGGGCTGGCGGGCAGCCTTTTGGCGGCTGCCCGCCAGCCCAGGGCAAATCTCAGAATCACCGCAGAGGTCTTTCGACCGCGGTGCGGTGTTCTGACGGGGTTACTTTGGCGGGCGGCCTCTGCCGCCCGCCAAAGTAAGAATCACCCCCAAAGTGTCTTAAGTCTTTAAAAAGCAAACAAAGTCTCTTTCAAGCACAAAGTACCTGGTTTTGATTGGAAAATCTCCGCAGAGGGCCGCAGTGGAGGAGATGCGTGGAAAAATAGTGTGTGCGTCGGTTACACCCCTTCACACACAGACTTGCGTCGTTATTTTCCATGCGGGGAGATGTGCGTCGTTCTACGGGAAGAAAAATGGTGTGTGCGTCGGTTTCGCCCCTTCACACACGGACATGCGTCGTTATTTTTCACTCGGGGAAGACATGCGTCGTTTTCCGGCACGCGGACCGTCTCCTTCTGTGGGTCACGGGATTACCAGATGTCCCAGGGTCTGTGCGTGGAATCCTAGGCTTGTTATCCAGCTGCGCGTCGTTCCGGTGGGCTGTGCGTGTAATATTTTTCCTCACAGCAGGTGTCGCGTCGATTTCCTCTCTGGAAGTCGGGCGGCGTTGTCCAGGTGGGGCCATGCGTCGAAGTTCCAGTCGCACCGCAGGCGTCGCGTCGAGCACCGTCTTTTCAGATCGGCGTGCTGTGAATTTTTCACCGTGGAGCAAACTGTGCGTCGAATTTTTCGGAGCACAAGGAGTCCAGTTGAAAAAGAGAAGTCTTTTGGTCCTGAGACTTCAGGGAACAGGAGGCAAGCTCTATCCAAGCCCTTGGAGAGCACTTTTGCAGCAAGACAAGAGTTCAGCAAGGCAGAAGGCCAACAGCAAGGCAGCAGTCCTTTGTAGAAAGCAGTCAGGTGAGTCCTTTGAGCAGCCAGGCAGTTCTTCTTGGCAGGATGCAGGTTCTGGTTCAGGTTTCTTCTCCAGCAATTGTCTGAGGTGATAGGGCAGAGGCCCTGTTTTATACCCAAATGTGCCGTTGAAGTAGGGGAGACTTCAAAGAGTGGCTTAGAAGTGCACCAGGTCCTCTTTCAGTTCAATGCTGGCTGCCAGGGTCCCAGTAGGGTGTGTGGCAGTCCTTTGTGTCAGAGCAGGCCCTCCACCCTCCCAGCCAAGGAAGACCCATTCAAAATGCAGATGTATGCAAGTGAGGCTGAGTACCCTGTGTTTGGGGTGTGTCTGAGTGAATGCACAAGGAGCTGTCAACTAAACCCAGCCAGACGTGAATTGTAAGGCACAGAAAGATTTAAGTGCAAAGAAATGCTCACTTTCTAAAAGTGGCATTTCTAGAATAGTAATATTAAATCCAACTTCACCAGTCAGCAGGATTTTGTATTACCATTCTGGCCATACTAAATATGACCTTCCTGCTCCTTTCAGATCAGCAGCTACCACTTCAATAATGTATGAGGGCAGCCCCAATGTTAGCCTATGAAGGGAGCAGGCCTCACAGTAGTGTAAAAACGAATTTAGGAGTTTTTACACTACCAGGACATATAAACTACACAGGTACATGTCCTGCCTTTTACCCACACAGCACCCTGCCCTAGGGGTTACCTAGGGCACACATTAGAGGTGACTTATGTGTAGAAAAAGGGGAGGTTTAGGCTTGGCAAGTACTTTTAAATGACAAGTCGAGGTGACAGTGAAACTGCACACACAGGCCTTGCAATGGCAGGCCTGAGACAAGGTAAAGGGGCTACTTGAGTGGGTGTCACAACCAGTGCTGCAGGCCCACTGGTAGCATTTAATCTACAGGCCCTAGGCACATACAGTGCACATTACTAGGGACTTATAAATAGATTAAATAGTCCAATTGGGTATTATCCAAAGTTACCATGTTTAAGGGGAGAGAGCATATGCACGTTAGCACTGGTTAGCAGTGGTAAAGTGCGCAGAGTCTAAAAACCAGCAAAATTGAGGTCAGAAAAAGAGAAGGAGGAAGGCAAAAAGTCTGGGGATATCGCTGCAGAAGGGCCATTTCCAACACTTGTCCAATAAAAGTTTAGCTAGTAATTCTTGGTATTTCAATTTACCAGAGTTCTAGATGATGCAGTTCAGTTTATCAGTTTCCAGTTTGTAGTTCAGTTGTTGATGAGAAGAAGTGCTGTCATGCTTATGATTCAAAAAATTCAGTTACCTTAAGTCCAACTTTACTGAACTGTTGCCCTTTCCAGGTTCCTAATGCTGATTGCTGAAGACCTGCTGTTCCTGTGCTCTGCTGACAAAGACTCTGCCAACTGCTGTCTCATTTAGGAGAGGTATAACCAATGTGCACTTTGTTTTTACAGGTTTGCCTTTAGAAATCCAACCCCTTATTTTGTCAGTGCCATAGTTTAGATGTCTTCCAAATTATTTTTTGTCTTATTTTGATTTTTGCATTTGACAAAGTTCATCCCCACACATGCTTTTCAAATTAGAATTTGGTAGCAAGGATGTCTGACTCTGTAATTAAAATGTTTGTTTATTAATTGATTATGACTGCTTCAACTGCTCAACTAAGAAAATCTATTACTATTTCACAAATAATTCTAGTGTTTTTCTGTGGAATTCTTTTGTAGTGTTCAATGGCCATTGCACTTGTTAGATTAAGATTCTTCAGACGTTTAGGACAACCTGGGTTGTTTCTGTATTGCTATCATCTGGTTTTGCATATTACTTACTTGACTTTGCATTGTTAATATAAGGGTAATACATTTATAAACTTTACTAAATCATTATGGTGATTCATGGCCACATAGTCATGGTGAGTGTAAATTACTGACTCCTTATTGCATTTACGTTGTTGTCTTTGGCTATTGTTTTTTATCGTTGATTTGATGATCTTATTACTCCAGTCTGAATGAAAAGATTTGAGTTGACCTCTGAGGGTAGTAGATGTCAGTGCCCTATTACACGTCACCTAGCCTAATTTAGTAGGTCACATGGCTACAAAATTTGGTAGCAGAGGATGGTTTTGTCTCAATAGGAGAGAGAGAGATCATCTATGGTTTTGTTTATTTTGTATTTTTTCATTTCAATAGGAGAGAGATCTTTTTTTTTTATAATTTGGTTTTGCTAATGCTTGTTTCGATGTGTTTGGCATCTTCCCAGTGTTGTTCATTGTTGTTTTAGTTCTATATAGGGTTTGCACTTTAAATGCTTTGGCACATCAGAGGTGAATTGTGAATTATGAGTGAAATAGGGAGTTTGCTTGCTCCAAAGTAGTTGAGTAGGAAGTTTGCATCCTCCAAAGGTTGAGAGTAGGGAAGTTGTCATACTTGAAGTGAATGTGGTGCTTTGTGCTCAACAATTGCCCACATGATTGTTGTTGTAACAGGCCCTGCGAGGTCTAAGACTCGGAGTTTTGTACAAGTGTATGAGATACTTGTTTGGCTGTTGTTTGCTTGTCTGAAGGTGAAGGTGTTGGTCGATTAAGCACTGTTGAAAACACCAATAGTAAAATTTTACACAAGGTTGTGTGTTGTTGGTTGGGACTAGGTGAATCCTGCACATGGATGATCTGTACTAACGTGAGTGAGGTTTGCATGTCAAATCTTACTTGCGATTGTGAAAAAGCCACATCTGGAAGAGTAGCTGTTTGTGCAAAAGGCCACAGTTGAAATTTCCGTACAGCTTCCGAAGAGCTTGAGTCCACTTGTAGTAAACAGACAATTATTTTTTTTTTTTTCCCCCTAGTGCACGCAATATTTTGCATGTAATTTTTGTGTGAATCAAGTCTGAAGGACGAGCTGTAAGGCTTTCTCAGTCGTTGTGTGGAGTGAGAGTGTGATGTCACTGAATTTGCGCTGGGATTAGTCGGTTGGTGAAAGGAGCTGCGCGCAGATTGGTGGACAACCGTGAACACCTATTTCTTGAGAATAATTCATAGTTTAAGCTCTTTTAAAGGTAAAAATGACATTTTTTTAAACATTAAAGAGTGCGATGAGAAGACATGCTTTTCTTCCATTTAGAATAGGAGAAATTACCCCTCCAGAAGGAACACCTATATACATAGTAATTGAAGAGAAAGGTCCGTCAGCATGTATTTGGTTAAAACAGTGGTGCAAAATAACAGAAATGGAAGGGTGTTCAACTTTTCCTACTTATGGAAGTTTTAATATGAATATTTTAGAACATTTGAGAAGGATACTCAATTAAAGCCTTCTCCGAGACCAGCACAATTTGAAGCTTCAGCTATTTAGGAACTAGTAGTCAGACAACAAGAGAAATTAAAATTTGAGAGACAAATACGAAAAGCTGAGAAAACATTGTTAGGAGCCAAATGGGATACTGAGAAGAAGTTTTGGAGAACAGAAACCTTACAAGGCATTGGAATGTTTCCTGCAGTTTCACAAGAAAAAGGAGACAGGGTCAGACCAAAGGCAAAGAAAAACAATCCTGGGGAAACGGAATCAAAGTTAGATGAAGCTAGAAGGTCACTGACTTATGATAGTAATTCAGATGATGATGAATTTATAACACAATTATTAAGAAATCGTCCTCCTCCATATGTAGCAGAAGAGGCAAATCAAGGTGTTAATGCTAGTCCAAGTGTGCTTTCTGTTGTGGTAACAGTCAAGTTTAGGTTGCAACTAATGTTCCTTCTATTACAGAAACTCATATTCCGGTGATTCAGCTGTAGCTCAGCCTGTAATATAACCTACAGTCCCTATTGTTAGTTCTGCACTGAGTATTACAATTCCGGTGGCACCAAAGATATTTCAGAAACCAGTGATGGTTCAGGTGGAGTCTACACCTAATTCAGTAATTGCTGTACAATTTGCTGGCCAAACTCAAAGAATGCCAATGTATACTCCAGTAACAATATCGCAAGTTAGTACCTCAGTTTTTACATGTCAGAGTACTAGAATGATTTACTCGAAAATTCAGAATACTTCACCAGGTCCAGAAGCATTAACAGTTCCTGTTACAATTAGTCCAGTTTTTCCATTGTATGCCCATGGAATTAATGGGAGCAATGTGCAGATTTCTAACTCAGTTAATGCTACAGTATTTTTACCTTTTAATTCAAATTCAGAAACGGAGAAACTCAAAATTACTGTGGGAGTTATGTCTCCAATAAATCAGACTTTTGACAAAACAAGTTTGTTTATAGATGTAACTTGTCCTGTGATTATACAAACTTTGGGAACTCCAAATTCAAATCTAGTGTCACCTGTGAGAGTGATAGGTCTGCCATGTATACTCCACAATATGTGCCTAAAGTGAATAATAATGTTTCCTTACAAGGCTTGACCGCTCAGCAATTAACAGAGTGGTTGGAGAAAAGGAGTGGAGCATCATCAATGAAAACAGTTGCTGAAGGGGAAAGGAGGTTGAATTTGGCAAGATTTAAAATGAAAATTAAATAGAATGATTGAGGTAACACTTGAATGAAATAGAATTGCTCATATGATGAAGATGAGTTACGCTTCATGTGTAATGATGTCACAAACAGAGTAGGATTATCAGAGCTTGCAGAAAACTATGAAGTGGATCTTCAAAAATCCAAGCCATTAAAGAGGAATTACAGATTAGAATTCAATTCAAAAGACATTGCAAACATGAGATTTCCTGGAATGAAAATTCATATTAGGGAATTAATACAAAGGCCCTCATTCCGACCCTGGCGGTCATAGACCGCCAGGGTGGCGAATGACGGAAGCACCGCCAACAGGCTGGCGGTGGTTCATACGTCATTCCGACCGCAGCGGTCCAGCCGCGGTCGCCCAGCCGGGTCCGGCGGTTTCCCGCCGGATTTCCCCCGGCTCAGAGAATTCTCCAGGGCAGCGCTGCAAGCAGCGCTGACCAGGGGATTCTGACCCCCTTCCCGCCAGCCTGTTTCTGGCGGTTTACACCGCCAGGAAGAGGCTGGCGGGAACGGGTGTCCTGGGGCCCCCTAACAGGGCCCCAGCCTGCTTTTCACTGTCTGCCTAGCAGACAGTGAAAAGCGTGACGGGTGCAACTGCACCCGTCGCACACCTGCAACACCGCCGGCTCCATTCGGAGCCGGCTTCAGTGTTGCAGGCCCCCTTCCCGCTGGGCCGGCGGGCGCTAACATTGTTAGCGCCCGCCGGCCCAGCGGGAAGGTCGGAATTGCACCAGCGGTCTTTTGACCGCGGTGCGGCCAAATGGCGGTTCCCGCCAGGCGGGCGGCTCCCGCCGCCCGCCAGGGTCAGAATGACCCCCAAAGTCTTCAAACATGGGGAGCATTAGATAAATGGGAAGGTAGATGGGTAAAGAAAAGAGAGCAGAAGAAAAAAGAGTCTGCAACTTCAAACTCTACCGGCACACAGCAGACCGAGAGGCAAGGAAAAATATTACCAATGAGAGAATTACGTTCATGTCCCCTGGAGCAGGAGTGATATTTTGTCATTTACAAATGACTACCCGAGATTGAGAGAATAGTATCCGCAGACAGACAGGTTTGTGAAACTTGCAAAGTATTTGTGGGAGGATTTAAATACTCTTTTAGAAATAGTGATCCCAGCTGACTTATGGATTGAATGCAAGAGGAGTATTGACTGGCTGACGAGAGATCCAGTTACAGGTGCACCATCACCTGATGTAATGAAAAGCTATTATAAAGTGACTGAATTTTTTAAACAAGAATTTCTTCCAAGAGAATTGATAGGACAGCTCAAGAAGTGAAAGAATCAATACATGCTTATTATGAAAGGCATTCAAACATTACAGTGCTACAGAAAGAACTGAGCCTAAAGACATGATTCATTTCGTGTTCAGGTTTGTGTAAGGGCTGAGATCTGAAATTGGTAACTTGCTGAAGAGTCATTTGATTTGCTGGAAAGCAAAAACGATTGATGAAGTATTGCAATTTGCTAAATATTACAGTGAGACAGAAAAGATTGAGAGAAAAGGTAATGATGATGCAGATTAGAGCAGCACAATCAGGGATGCAGGGAATTACACAACAGGGAAATATGCAAGTGATTCAGGGACAAGGACTGGT
This sequence comes from Pleurodeles waltl, assembly GCF_031143425.1. Lineage (NCBI taxonomy): Eukaryota > Metazoa > Chordata > Amphibia > Caudata > Salamandridae > Pleurodeles > Pleurodeles waltl. The sequence goes on along the minus strand of NC_090445.1, from coordinate 608,129,729 downwards.
GAGAGGAAGAGGACGTGGTGGTGGAAATGGAAATCGTGTTGATCTGAATACTAATGTTAATGCAGGTGATGTGCAAGTAATGAAGAAGAGGTTACCTTGTCACATGTGTGGGAGTCTTGGACACTGGAAGCAGGAATGTCCCTTGATGGTGCAGAAAGGTGTTGTGCAGATGAATAATCATAACCTTTTCCCAAATTTGAGAGGGACAAGAATTCAGAATCCTAATGCAAATGTCTGGAATATGAATAATCAGATGCAGATTCTGCAAATGCAAATTCTCCAACAGCAGGTGCCACGTTTTCAGGTACCACAACAGCAGATGCAATCACAGAAGCAAATTACGCCACAGCAGCAGCAAATGCAAATACCTCTAGCTCCAATGGCACAGCAGCAGATAGTGGTTCCTCAGCAGAACTTGGGACAAAGATTAAGCCAAAATAATCAGCACTTGATTACAAAAATATCCATTACACAGTGAAGATGAATTGAGTGATGAAATCGTGAGTGAGAGTTCGGATGAGGAGGAATGTGTGCTAGCAGCTTCATTAGAGATGGGCCCTATGTAAATCGAACAGTTATGGGTCATTAAGTTTCATTTCTGGTTGACACAGGATCTACAAGCTCTACTGTCAAAACTACAGAAGTTCCCAATGTGACACTTTCTGGGAGAACAGTAAAGGTTGTAGGAGTAGCGAGTCAACACCTGACAAATCAATTTATTGAATTCATTCCTGTTAAATTGGTACTTTTGAAGACATGCTTAAATTTGTAGTCTGTGACTTAAGTCCAGTATGCCTGCTAGGAAGATATTTGTAGTGCAAATTAAAATGTTTGATTACTTGTACAAATTATGGAATTGCCATTCAAACAAATAGTGATGATGGGGAACATGCACACCAGTTGGCTGTAATCTAATTAATGAAGAATTCCCATTGATTACTCTTTTTCCCGCAATTACAGTACAGGATTTGACAAGTGACCTACAATACACAGTCATTTTAAAAGTCTGGGATCTTTCTGGATGAGATATTGGTCCGTGGTGAGCTACTGTTGCCAATGGATTCCCAATTTTTCTGTTATTTCCAAGCCTTTGCAAAGATTCACTCACAAATACATTACTTCTCCTGTACCCTTCGATGAAGGATGTATGAAAGCTTTTACTGAACTGAGAGAGCGTTCGTGCAGAGCACCAGCTCTGGGAATACCTGAGTACACTAAAGCATTTTCAATGCTTTGTCATGAACATGATTGTTGTGCTCTTTCTGTCCTGACCCAGGTACATGGTGCCATAAATCGTCCTGTAGCATATTTTTCAGCTACATGAGATCCAGTTGCTGCTTCTTTACCAGGTTGTTTGAAGCAGGTAGCTGCGGTTGTTGTTAGTCTTGCCCAAAGTAATAGCATTGTGCTGGGACATGGTTTAACCGTTCTGGTCCCTCATTCAGTTGGGGTCTTTCTTACCAGGACCAAGACACTACCTGATGAATGCTCCATTGACTAGATACCAATTATTGATTTTGGGATCAACGAATATAACCCTGAGAAGGTGTGGAGTACTTAACCCCCCTACTTTATAACCTATAGACACTGCTGAATTTGAAAATGGAAATGAAGTGGAACATTACTGCCAGGATGTTACTGAATTGTGCACCAAACCCAGACCTGAAATTCAGTATACTCCGTTAGAGAAAAATGATCAAATAATTTTTGTTGATAGTTCCTGTTTAAAAGACAATTTGGAAAACTTGAGAGCTGGTTATTCTGAAAGTCCCCAAGATGTCTCTTTAGCAAACTAGACAACTGCGCTGTCCAGAATGCTGCAACCTAAAAAGAAATACCTCAGTCACATCGGGAGCAGCGGATGGGCACTGATTAATTTGAATAATTGAATGCTTGATTCCTGATCCACAGACAGGAATGGGAAAGATGCTAGGCCTGCAGTGACCAGTGTCATGCAAGCCAACAAATGGTAAGCAAGGGGCGGGCTCTAAGCCCAATGTAAAATTGCAATAGTCTCAAAGAAACGGTGCATGTGCTCTCTAGCAAAGACCTAAAAAATAGTATCACCCACGTCTATATAGCCTCAATCATCACACCCACTGCTATCAACAAATACCAGATTAAAAGTGCCATACCCTTCCAATTACTTGCACCAATTTGCCCTCCCAGTTATCCGAAAATCATGAAAGTGCATATGGCCATGTCTGAGTCACTATCTAAATTACTAAATACGATATACATGTTCCAGCACGCAGAGTGTGGTTAGCTAAAAATCCAGGACAGCCCTGAAAAATATTCTCATTACATGAATTCATTTGCCAGCTATGTTTACAATAATCATTTTGCGCTCTGCATAGTGCTAAACACCACACCGGCATGACCTCCCTTAACCCCTTCTGTGCCCAGGACGTAATGGTTACGTCCTGAGGCACAGTGCTGCTGTGCCCAGGACGTAACCATTACGTCCTGTGCACAGAGCCCAGAGGGAGCGCTCTCGCTCCCTCTGTGGGGTTCCCCCCCACCCCCCCAAGTCAGGGATGGAAGGGGAAGCCCTTCCCCTCCCACCCCTGACCCCCCCCAACCCCCCCTGTGACGTCAGCGCGCGAGCTCGCGCTGATTAGTCACAGGGTCTCCCCCATCGCTCTGGAAGCAGAGCTTCCAGCGCGATTGAAAAAGAAATGCTTTTGCATTTCTTTTTCAATCCCATGGGGGAGGCCCCGAGAGGCTTCAAAGGGAAGGAAATGTATTTCCTTCCCTTTGAAGTCTCTCACAGGTTTCAAAAGCCGGATTGCTTGCAATCCGGCTTTTGAAACCCCACTAGACACCAGGGATTTTTTTTTTTTTTCTTGAAATTGGCAAAAGGGAGCGACCCCTTGGGCAAGGGTCGCTCCCAGGGGGGGCATTTTTTTAGGAAGGCCTTTTCTGCCCCCCCTGGGGGCAGATTGGCCTATTATTAGGCCGATCTGCCCCCAGGGGGGGCAGAAACCTTTAGGCACCAGGGACCTTTTTTTTTTTTGTTTTTTTTTTTGTGATGATTTCTTTTTTTTTAGGTGGGGAGCGATCCCTTAGGCAAGGGTCGCTCCCCTACGGGGCAATATATATTTAGGCCATTTCTGCCCCCCTTGGGGGCAGATTGGCCTATTTTGATAAGGCCAATCTGCCCCCAAGGGGGGCAGAAACCATTAGACACCAGGGAGTTTGTTTTTGCGCGCGTATGTCACGCAACAAAGCGACCCCTTTGGCAAGGGTCGCTCCCAGGGGGGGCAATTTTTTGGGAAGGCCTTTTCTGCCCCCCCTGGGGACAGATCGGCCTATTATTAGGCCGATCTGCCCCCAGGGGGGGCAGAAACCTCTAGGCACCAGGGATCTTTTTTTTTTTTCTTTCTTTTTGTTATGTTTTCTTTTTTTTTTAGGTGGGGAGCGACCCCTTAGGCAAGGGTCGCTCCCCTAGGGGGCAAATTATATTTAGGCCATTTCTGCCCCCCTTGGGGGCAGATTGGCCTATTTTGATGAGGCCAATCTGCCCCCAAGGGGGCAGAAACCATTAGACACCAGGGAGTTTTTTTTTTTTTGCGTGAATTTCACGCAAGGGGAGCGACCCCTTAGGCAAGGGTCGCTCCCTGGGGGGGGTGGGGGGGGGATTATTTTAGGCCATTTCTGCCCCCCTGGGGGGGGTAGATCAGCCTATTTTGATTCGGCTGATCTGCCCCCAAGGGGGGCAGAAACCACTAGGCACCAGGGATTTTTTAGTTTTTCTGTTTTACAGATGGGGAGCGACCCCCTTGGACAAGGGTCGCTCCCCTGGAGGGGCAAAATGTATTTAGGCCATTTCTGCCCGCTTTGGGGGCAGATCGGCCGATTTTAGGTCAATCTGCCCCCAAGGGGGGCAGAAACCACTAGGCACCAGGGATCTTTTTTTTACGCCGTCACACAAGGGGAGCGACCTTGTAGTCAAGGGTCGCTCCCCGGAGGGGGGTAGGGGTGGGGGGGGCAAAATTATTTTAGGCCATCTCTGCTCCCCCTGGGGCAGATCGGCCTATTGGTATTAGGCCGGTCTACCCCCAGGGGGGCAGAAACCTCTAGGCGCCAGGGCAAATTTTTTTTGTGTGTTTTTTTTGTTGGTTTGGTGTTTTTTTTAGAGAAGGGGAGCGACCCATCAGGCAAGGGTCGCTCCCCTGTGGGGCAAATTGTGTTTAGCCCATTAGGTTCGATTTTAGGTCAATCTGCCCCAAGGGGGGCAGAAACCACTAGGCACCGGGGATTTGTTTTTTGGCGCCAATGTCACGCAGGGGGAGCGACCCCGTAGGCAATGGTCGCTCCGGGGGGGGGGGGGGATGGGGGTTCAGGGGGGCAAATTTATTTTAGGCCATTTCTGCCCCCCTGGGGGCAGATCGGCCTATTATTAGGCCGATCTGCCCCCAGGGGAGGCAGAAGAACCTCTTGTTGCCAGGGCAAAAAAAATGTTTGTGTTTTTTTTTTGTTTGTTTGGTTTTTTTTTAGAGATGGGGAGCGACCCATCAGGCAAGGGTCCCTCCCCTGGGGGGCAAATTGTGTTTAGACCATTTCTGCCCCCCTTGGGGGCAGATTGGTCGATTTTAGGTCAATCTGCCCCAAGGGGGCAGAAACCACTAGGCACCGGGGATTTGTTTTTTGGCGCCAATGTCACGCAGGGGGAGCGACCCCGTAGGCAAGGGGTCCCTCCGGGGGGGGGGGGGGGGGAAGTGGGTGTTCAGGGGGCAAATTTATTTTAGGCCATTTTCTGCCCCCCCTGGGGGCAGATCGGCCTATTATTAGGCCGATCTGCCCCCAGGGGGGGCAGAAACCTCTTGTTGCCAGGGCAAATTTTTTTTGGGTGTTTTTTTTTTTTGTTTGTTTGGTTTTTTTTAGAGATGGGGAGCGACCCATCAGGCAAGGGTCGCTCCCCTGGGGGGCAAATTGTGTTTAGACCATTTCTGCCCCCCTTGGGGGCAGATTGGTAGATTTTAGGTCAATCTGCCCCAAGGGGGCAGAAACCACTAGGCACCGGGGATTTGTTTTTTGGCGCCAATGTCACGCAGGGGGAGCGACCCCGTAGGCAAGGGTCCCTCCGGGGGGGGGGGAGTGGGTGTTCGGGGGGCAAATTTATTTTAGGCCATTTCTGCCCCCCCTGGGGGCAGATTGGCCTATCATTAGGCCGATCTGCCCCCAGGGGGGGCAGAAACCTCTTGTTGCCAGGGCAAATTCTTTTTGTGTGTTTTTTTTTTTTGTTTGTTTGGTTTTTTTGAGATGGGGAGCGACCCATCAGGCAAGGGTCGCTCCCCTGGGGGGCAAATTGTGTTTAGACCATTTCTGCCCCCCTTGGGGGCAGATTGGTAGATTTTAGGTCAATCTGCCCCAAGGGGGCAGAAACCACTAGGCACCGGGGATTTGTTTTTTGGCGCCAATGTCACGCAGGGGGAGCGACCCCGTAGGCAAGGGTCCCTCCGGGGGGGGGGGGGGGAGTGGGTGTTCGGGGGGCAAATTTATTTTAGGCCATTTCTGCCCCCCCTGGGGGCAGATCGGCCTATTATTAGGCCGATCTGCCCCCCAGGGGGGGCAGAAACCTCTTGTTGCCAGGGCAAATTTTTTTTTTGTGTTTTTTTTTTTTGTTTGTTTGGTTTTTTTTAGAGATGGGGAGCGACCCATCAGGCAAGGGTCGCTCCCCTGGGGGGCAAATTGTGTTTAGACCATTTCTGCCCCCCTTGGGGCAGATTGGTAGATTTTAGGTCAATCTGCCCCAAGGGGGCAGAAACCACTAGGCACCGGGGATTTGTTTTTTGGCGCCAATGTCACGCAGGGGGAGCGACCCCATAGGCAAGGGTCGCTCCGGGGGCGGGGGGGGTGGATGTTCGGGGGGCAAATTTATTTTAGGCCATTTCTGCCCCCCCTGGGGGCAGATCGGCCTATTATTAGGCCGATCTGCCACCGGGGGGGGGCAGAAACCTCTAGGCGCCAGGGCAAATTTTTTTTTTTTTTGTATGTTTGTTTTTTTAGAGATGGGGAGCGACCCATCAGGCAAGGGTCGCTCCCCTGGGGGGCAAACTGTGTTTAGACCATTTCTGCCCCCCCTTGGGGGCAGATTGGTAGATTTTAGGTCAATCTGCCCCAAGGGGGCAGAAACCACTAGGCACCGGGAATTTGTTTTTTGGCGCCAATGTCACGCAGGGGGAGCGACTCCGTAGGCAAGGGTCCCTCCGGGGGGGGGGGGGGAGTGGGTGTTCGGGGGGCAAATTTATTTTAGGCCATTTCTGCCCCCCCTGGGGGCAGATCGGCCTATTATTAGGCCGATCTGCCACCAGGGGGGGGGCAGAAACCTCTAGGCGCCAGGGCAAATTTTTTTTGTGTGTTTTTTTTTTTTGTATGTTTGTTTTTTTAGAGATGGGGAGCGACCCATCAGGCAAGGGTCGCTCCCCTGGGGGGCAAACTGTGTTTAGACCATTTCTGCCCCCCTTGGGGGCAGATTGGCCGATTTTAGGTCAATCTGCCCCCAAGGGGGCAGAAACCACTAGGCACCGGGAATTTGTTTTTTGGCGCCAATGTCACGCAGGGGTAGAGACCCCGTAGGCAAGGGTCGCACCTGGGCAGGGGGGGTTTGGGGGGGTGGGGGGGTCAAATTTATTTTAGGGCATTTCCCCCCCCCCCCCCCCCCCCCCCCCCCCCCCCCCCGGGGGCCGGCTGAGCTAGAGGCCAAAATCAACAGGTAGGCACTTTGCAAAAAACACCTCTGTTTTCTGTGAAAAAATATGTTGTGTTTTGGGCCATTTCCTTTTGTGGGCGCTAGGCCTACCCACACAAGTGAGGTACCATTTTTATGGAGAGACTTAGGGGAACGCTGGGTGGAAGGAAATTTGTGGCTCCTCTCAGATTCCAGAACTTTCTGTCACCGAAATGAGAGGAAAAAGTGTTTTTTAGCCAGATTTTGATGTTTGCAAAGAATTCTGGGTAACAGAACCTGGTCAGAGCCCCGCAAATCACCCCATCTTGGATTCCCCTAGGTCTCTAGTTTTCAAAAATGTGCTGGTTTGCTAGGTTTCCCCAGGTGCCGGCTGAGCTAGAGGCCAAAATCCACACGTAGGCACTGTTTTCTATGAAAAAATGTGATGTGTCCACGTTGTGTTTTGGGCCATTTCCTGTCGCGAGCGCTAGGCCTACCCACACAAGTGAGGTATCATTTTTATCGGGAGATGTGGGGGAACGCTGGGTGGAAGGAAATTTGTGGCTCCTCTCAGATTGTAGAACTTTCTGCCACAGAAATGTGAGGAAAATGTGTTTTTTTAGCCAAATTTTGAGGTTTGCAAAGGATTCTGGGTAACAGAACCTGGTCCGAGCCACACAAGTCACGCCATCTTGGATTCCCCTAGGTCTCTAGTTTTCAGAAATGCACAGGTTTGGTAGGTTTCCCTAGGTGGCGGCTGAGCTACAGGCCAAAATCTACAGGTAGGCACTTTGCTAAAAACAGGTCTGTTTTCTGTGATGTGTCCACGTTGCCCTTTGGGGTGTTTCCTGTTGCGGGCGCTAGGCCTACCCACACAAGTGAGGTATCATTTTTATCGGGAGACGTGAGGGAACGCTGGGTGGAAGGAAATTTGTAGCTCCTCTCAGATTCCAGAACTTTCTGCCACAAAAATATGAGGGACATGTGTTTTTTTAGCCAAATTTTGAGGTTTGCAAAGGATTCTGGGTAACAGAACCTGGTCCGAGCCCCGCAAGTCACCCCTCCTTGGATTCCCCTAGGTCTCTAGTTTTCAGAAATGCACAGGTTTGGTAGGTTTCCCTAGGTGCCGGCTGAGCTAGAGGCCAAAATCTACAGGTAGGCACTTCGCAAAAAACACCTCTGTTTTTTTCCAAAATTTAGGATGTGTCCACGTTGCGCTTTGGGGTGTTTCCTGTCGCCGGCGCTAGGCCTACCCACACAAGTGAGGTATCATTTTTATCGGGAGACTTGGGGGAACGCTGGGTGGAAGGAAATTTGTAGCTCCTCTCAGATTCCAGAACTTTCTGCCACAGAAATGTGAGGGACATGTGTTTTTTTAGCCAAATTTTGAGGTTTGCAAAGGATTCTGGGTAACAGAACCTGGTCCGAGCCCCGCAAGTCACCCCTCCTTGGATTCCCCTAGGTCTCTAGTTTTCAGAAATGCACAGGTTTGGTAGGTTTCCCTAGGTGCCGGCTGAGCTAGAGGCCAAAATCTACAGGTAGGCACTTCGTAAAAAACACCTCTGTTTTTTTCCAAAATTTAGGATGTGTCCACGTTGCGCTTTGGGGTGTTTCCTGTCGCCGGCGCTAGGCCTACCCACGCAAGTGAGGTGTCATTTTTATCGGGAGACTTGGGGGAACGCTGGGTGGAAGGAAATTTGTAGCTCCTCTCAGATTCCAGAACTTTCTGCCACAGAAATGTGAGGGACATGTGTTTTTTTTGCCAAATTTTGAGGTTTGCAAAGGATTCTGGGTAACAGAACCTGGTCCGAGCCCCGCAAGTCACCCCTCCTTGGATTCCCCTAGGTCTCTAGTTTTCAGAAATGCACAGGTTTGGTAGGTTTCCCTAGGTGCCGGCTGAGCTAGAGGCTAAAATCTACAGGTAGGCACTTCGCAAAAAACACCTCTGTTTTTTTCCAAAATTTTAGGATGTGTCCACGTTGCGCTTTGGGGTGTTTCCTGTCGCCGGCGCTAGGCCTACCCACGCAAGTGAGGTATCATTTTTATCGGGAGACTTGGGGGAACGCTGGGTGGAAGGAAATTTGTAGCTCCTCTCAGATTCCAGAACTTTCTGCCACAAAAATGTGAGGGACATGTGTTTATTTTGCCAAATTTTGAGGTTTGCAAAGGATTCTGGGTAACAGAACCTGGTCCGAGCCCCGCAAGTCACCCCTCCTTGGATTCCCCTAGGTCTCTAGTTTTCAGAAATGCACAGGTTTGGTAGGTTTCCCTAGGTGCCGGCTGAGCTAGAGGCCAAAATCTACAGGTAGGCACTTCGCCAAAAACACCTCTGTTTTTTTCCAAAATTTAGGATGTGTCCACGTTGCGCTTTGGGGTGTTTCCTGTCGCCGGCGCTAGGCCTACCCACGCAAGTGAGGTATCATTTTTATCGGGAGACTTGGGGGAACGCTGGGTGGAAGGAAATTTGTAGCTCCTCTCCGATTCCAGAACTTTCTGCCACAGAAATGTGAGGGACATGTGTTTTTTTAGCCAAATTTTGAGGTTTGCAAAGGATTCTGGGTAACAGAACCTGGTCCGAGCCCCGCAAGTCACCCCTCCTTGGATTCCCCTAGGTCTCTAGTTTTCAGAAATGCACAGGTTTGGTAGGTTTCCCTAGGTGCCGGCTGAGCTAGAGACCAAAATCTACAGGTAGGCACTTCGCCAAAAACACCTCTGTTTTTTTCCAAAATTTAGGATGTGTCCACGTTGCGCTTTGGGGTGTTTCCTGTCGCCGGCGCTAGGCCTACCCACGCAAGTGAGGTATCATTTTTATCGGGAGACTTGGGGGAACGCTGGGTGGAAGGAAATTTGTAGCTCCTCTCAGATTCCAGAACTTTCTGCCACAGAAATGTGAGGGACATGTGTTTTTTTAGCCAAATTTTGAGGTTTGCAAAGGATTCTGGGTAACAGAACCTGGTCCGAGCCCCGCAAGTCACCCCTCCTTGGATTCCCCTAGGTCTCTAGTTTTCAGAAATGCACAGGTTTGGTAGGTTTCCCTAGGTGCCGGCTGAGCTAGAAGCCAAAATCTACAGGTAGGCACTTCGCAAAAAACACCTCTGTTTTTCCCCAAAATTTAGGATGTGTCCACGTTGCGCTTTGGGGTGTTTCCTGTCTCCGGCGCTAGGCCTACCCACGCAAGTGAGGTATCATTTTTATCGGGAGACTTGGGGGAACGCTGGGTGGAAGGAAATTTGAAGCTCCTCTCAGATTCCAGAACTTTCTGCCACAGAAATGTGAGGGACATGTGTTTTTTTAGCCAAATTTTGAGGTTTGCAAAGGATTCTGGGTAACAGAACCTGGTCCGAGCCACACAAGTCACCCCATCTTGGATTCCCCTAGGTCTCTAGTTTTCAGAAATGCACAGGTTTGGTAGGTTTCCCTAGGTGCCGGCTGAGCTAGAGGCCAAAATCTACAGGTAGGCACTTCGCAAAAAACACCTATGTTTTTTTCCAAAATTTAGGATGTGTCCACGTTGCGCTTTGGGGTGTTTCCTGTCTCCGGCGCTAGGCCTACCCACGCAAGTGAGGTATCATTTTTATCGGGAGACTTGGGGGAACGCTGGGTGGAAGGAAATTTGTAGCTCCTCTCAGATTCCAGAACTTTCTGCCACTAAAATGTGAGGGACATGTGTTTTTTTAGCCAAATTTTGAGGTTTGCAAAGGATTCTGGGTAATAGAACCTGGCCGAGCCCCGCAAGTCACCCCTCCTTGGATTCCCCTAGGTCTCTAGTTTTCAGAAATGCACAGGTTTGGTAGGTTTCCCTAGGTGCCGGCTGAGCTAGAGGCCAAAATCTACAGGTAGGCACTTCGCAAAAAACACCTCTGTTTTTTTCCAAAATTTAGGATGTGTCCACGTTGCGCTTTGGGGTGTTTCCTGTCGCCGGCGCTAGGCCTACCCACACAAGTGAGGTATCATTTTTATCGGGAGACTTGGGGGAACGCTGGGTGGAAGGAAATTTGTAGCTCCTCTCAGATTCCAGAACTTTCTGCCACAGAAATGTGAGGGACATGTGTTTTTTTAGCCAAATTTTGAGGTTTGCAAAGGATTCTGGGTAACAGAACCTGGTCCGAGCCCCGCAAGTCACCCCTCCTTGGATTCCCCTAGGTCTCTAGTTTTCAGAAATGCACAGGTTTGGTAGGTTTCCCTAGGTGCCGGCTGAGCTAGAGGCCAAAATCTACAGGTAGGCACTTCGTAAAAAACACCTCTGTTTTTTTCCAAAATTTAGGATGTGTCCACGTTGCGCTTTGGGGTGTTTCCTGTCTCCGGCGCTAGGCCTACCCACGCAAGTGAGGTGTCATTTTTATCGGGAGACTTGGGGGAACGCTGGGTGGAAGGAAATTTGTAGCTCCTCTCAGATTCCAGAACTTTCTGCCACAGAAATGTGAGGGACATGTGTTTTTTTTGCCAAATTTTGAGGTTTGCAAAGGATTCTGGGTAACAGAACCTGTTCCGAGCCCCGCAAGTCACCCCTCCTTGGATTCCCCTTGGTCTCTAGTTTTCAGAAATGCACAGGTTTGGTAGGTTTCCCTAGGTGCCGGCTGAGCTAGAGGCCAAAATCTACAGGTAGGCACTTCGCAAAAAACACATCTGTTTTTTTCCAAAATTTAGGATGTGTCCACGTTGCGCTTTGGGGTGTTTCCTGTCTCCGGCGCTAGGCCTACCCACGCAAGTGAGGTATCATTTTTATCGGGAGACTTGGGGGAACGCTGGGTGGAAGGAAATTTGTAGCTCCTCTCAGATTCCAGAACTTTCTGCCACAGAAATGTGAGGGACATGTGTTTTTTTAGCCAAATTTTGAGGTTTGCAAAGGATTCTGGGTAACAGAACCTGGTCCGAGCCACACAAGTCACCCCATCTTGGATTCCCCTAGGTCTCTAGTTTTCAGAAATGCACAGGTTTGGTAGGTTTCCCTAGGTGCCGGCTGAGCTAGAGGCCAAAATCTACAGGTAGGCACTTCGCAAAAAACACCTATGTTTTTTTCCAAAATTTAGGATGTGTCCACGTTGCGCTTTGGGGTGTTTCCTGTCTCCGGCGCTAGGCCTACCCACGCAAGTGAGGTATCATTTTTATCGGGAGACTTGGGGGAACGCTGGGTGGAAGGAAATTTGTAGCTCCTCTCAGATTCCAGAACTTTCTGCCACAAAAATGTGAGGGACATGTGTTTTTTTAGCCAAATTTTGAGGTTTGCAAAGGATTCTGGGTAATAGAACCTGGCCGAGCCCCGCAAGTCACCCCTCCTTGGATTCCCCTAGGTCTCTAGTTTTCAGAAATGCACAGGTTTGGTAGGTTTCCCTAGGTGCCGGCTGAGCTAGAGGCCAAAATCTACAGGTAGGCACTTCGCAAAAAACACCTCTGTTTTTTTCCAAAATTTAGGATGTGTCCACGTTGCGCTTTGGGGTGTTTCCTGTCGCCGGCGCTAGGCCTACCCACACAAGTGAGGTATCATTTTTATCGGCAGACTTGGGGGAACGCTGGGTGGAAGGAAATTTGTAGCTCCTCTCAGATTCCAGAACTTTCTGCCACAGAAATGTGAGGGACATGTGTTTTTTTAGCCAAATTTTGAGGTTTGCAAAGGATTCTGGGTAACAGAACCTGGTCCGAGCCCCGCAAGTCACCCCTCCTTGGATTCCCCTAGGTCTCTAGTTTTCAGAAATGCACAGGTTTGGTAGGTTTCCCTAGGTGCCGGCTGAGCTAGAGGCCAAAATCTACAGGTAGGCACTTCGTAAAAAACACCTCTGTTTTTTTCAAAAATTTAGGATGTGTCCACGTTGCGCTTTGGGGTGTTTCCTGTCTCCGGCGCTAGGCCTACCCACGCAAGTGAGGTGTCATTTTTATCGGGAGACTTGGGGGAACGCTGGGTGGAAGGAAATTTGTAGCTCCTCTCAGATTCCAGAACTTTCTGCCACAGAAATGTGAGGGACATGTGTTTTTTTTTGCCAAATTTTGAGGTTTGCAAAGGATTCTGGGTAACAGAACCTGGTCCGAGCCCCGCAAGTCACCCCTCCTTGGATTCCCCTTGGTCTCTAGTTTTCAGAAATGCACAGGTTTGGTAGGTTTCCCTAGGTGCCGGCTGAGCTAGAGGCCAAAATCTACAGGTAGGCACTTCGCAAAAAACACATCTGTTTTTTTCCAAAATTTAGGATGTGTCCACGTTGCGCTTTGGGGTGTTTCCTGTCTCCGGCGCTAGGCCTACCCACGCAAGTGAGGTATCATTTTTATCGGGAGACTTGGGGGAACACTGGGTGGAAGGAAATTTGTAGCTCCTCTCAGATTCCAGAACTTTCTGCCACAAAAATGTGAGGGACATGTGTTTTTTTAGCCAAATTTTGAGGTTTGCAAAGGATTCTGGGTAATAGAACCTGGCCGAGCCCCGCAAGTCACCCCTCCTTGGATTCCCCTAGGTCTCTAGTTTTCAGAAATGCACAGGTTTGGTAGGTTTCCCTAGGTGCCGGCTGAGCTAGAGGCCAAAATCTACAGGTAGGCACTTCGCAAAAAACACCTCTGTTTTTTTCCAAAATTTAGGATGTGTCCACGTTGCGCTTTGGGGTGTTTCCTGTCGCCGGCGCTAGGCCTACCCACGCAAGTGAGGTATCATTTTTATCGGGAGACTTGGGGGAACGCTGGGTGGAAGGAAATTTGTAGCTCCTCTCAGATTCCAGAACTTTCTGCCACAGAAATGTGAGGGACATGTGTTTTTTTTGCCAAATTTTGAGGTTTGCAAAGGATTCTGGGTAACAGAACCTGTTCCGAGCCCCGCAAGTCACCCCTCCTTGGATTCCCCTTGGTCTCTAGTTTTCAGAAATGCACAGGTTTGGTAGGTTTCCCTAGGTGCCGGCTGAGCTAGAGGCCAAAATCTACAGGTAGGCACTTCGCAAAAAACACATCTGTTTTTTTCCAAAATTTAGGATGTGTCCACGTTGCGCTTTGGGGTGTTTCCTGTCTCCGGCGCTAGGCCTACCCACGCAAGTGAGGTATCATTTTTATCGGGAGACTTGGGGGAACGCTGGGTGGAAGGAAATTTGTAGCTCCTCTCAGATTCCAGAACTTTCTGCCACAGAAATGTGAGGGACATGTGTTTTTTTAGCCAAATTTTGAGGTTTGCAAAGGATTCTGGGTAACAGAACCTGGTCCGAGCCACACAAGTCACCCCATCTTGGATTCCCCTAGGTCTCTAGTTTTCAGAAATGCACAGGTTTGGTAGGTTTCCCTAGGTGCCGGCTGAGCTAGAGGCCAAAATCTACAGGTAGGCACTTCGCAAAAAACACCTATGTTTTTTTCCAAAATTTAGGATGTGTCCACGTTGCGCTTTGGGGTGTTTCCTGTCTCCGGCGCTAGGCCTACCCACGCAAGTGAGGTATCATTTTTATCGGGAGACTTGGGGGAACGCTGGGTGGAAGGAAATTTGTAGCTCCTCTCAGATTCCAGAACTTTCTGCCACAAAAATGTGAGGGACATGTGTTTTTTTAGCCAAATTTTGAGGTTTGCAAAGGATTCTGGGTAATAGAACCTGGCCGAGCCCCGCAAGTCACCCCTCCTTGGATTCCCCTAGGTCTCTAGTTTTCAGAAATGCACAGGTTTGGTAGGTTTCCCTAGGTGCCGGCTGAGCTAGAGGCCAAAATCTACAGGTAGGCACTTCGCAAAAAACACCTCTGTTTTTTTCCAAAATTTAGGATGTGTCCACGTTGCGCTTTGGGGTGTTTCCTGTCGCCGGCGCTAGGCCTACCCACACAAGTGAGGTATCATTTTTATCGGGAGACTTGGGGGAACGCTGGGTGGAAGGAAATTTGTAGCTCCTCTCAGATTCCAGAACTTTCTGCCACAGAAATGTGAGGGACATGTGTTTTTTTAGCCAAATTTTGAGGTTTGCAAAGGATTCTGGGTAACAGAACCTGGTCCGAGCCCCGCAAGTCACCCCTCCTTGGATTCCCCTAGGTCTCTAGTTTTCAGAAATGCACAGGTTTGGTAGGTTTCCCTAGGTGCCGGCTGAGCTAGAGGCCAAAATCTACAGGTAGGCACTTCGTAAAAAACACCTCTGTTTTTTTCAAAAATTTAGGATGTGTCCACGTTGCGCTTTGGGGTGTTTCCTGTCTCCGGCGCTAGGCCTACCCACGCAAGTGAGGTGTCATTTTTATCGGGAGACTTGGGGGAACGCTGGGTGGAAGGAAATTTGTAGCTCCTCTCAGATTCCAGAACTTTCTGCCACAGAAATGTGAGGGACATGTGTTTTTTTTGCCAAATTTTGAGGTTTGCAAAGGATTCTGGGTAACAGAACCTGGTCCGAGCCCCGCAAGTCACCCCTCCTTGGATTCCCCTTGGTCTCTAGTTTTCAGAAATGCACAGGTTTGGTAGGTTTCCCTAGGTGCCGGCTGAGCTAGAGGCCAAAATCTACAGGTAGGCACTTCGCAAAAAACACATCTGTTTTTTTCCAAAATTTAGGATGTGTCCACGTTGCGCTTTGGGGTGTTTCCTGTCTCCGGCGCTAGGCCTACCCACGCAAGTGAGGTATCATTTTTATCGGGAGACTTGGGGGAACACTGGGTGGAAGGAAATTTGTAGCTCCTCTCAGATTCCAGAACTTTCTGCCACAAAAATGTGAGGGACATGTGTTTTTTTAGCCAAATTTTGAGGTTTGCAAAGGATTCTGGGTAATAGAACCTGGCCGAGCCCCGCAAGTCACCCCTCCTTGGATTCCCCTAGGTCTCTAGTTTTCAGAAATGCACAGGTTTGGTAGGTTTCCCTAGGTGCCGGCTGAGCTAGAGGCCAAAATCTACAGGTAGGCACTTCGCAAAAAACACCTCTGTTTTTTTCCAAAATTTAGGATGTGTCCACGTTGCGCTTTGGGGTGTTTCCTGTCGCCGGCGCTAGGCCTACCCACGCAAGTGAGGTATCATTTTTATCGGGAGACTTGGGGGAACGCTGGGTGGAAGGAAATTTGTAGCTCCTCTCAGATTCCAGAACTTTCTGCCACAGAAATGTGAGGGACATGTGTTTTTTTAGCCAAATTTTGAGGTTTGCAAAGGATTCTGGGTAACAGAACCTGGTCCGAGCCCCGCAAGTCACCCCTCCTTGGATTCCCCTAGGTCTCTAGTTTTCAGAAATGCACAGGTTTGGTAGGTTTCCCTAGGTGCCGGCTGAGCTAGAGGCCAAAATCTACAGCTAGGCACTTCGCAAAAAACACCTCTGTTTTTTTCCAAAATTTAGGATGTGTCCATGTTGCGCTTTGGGGTGTTTCCTGTCGCCGGCGCTAGGCCTACCCACGCAAGTGAGGTGTCATTTTTATCGGGAGACTTGGGGGAACGCTGGGTGGAAGGAAATTTGTAGCTCCTCTCAGATTCCAGAACTTTCTGCCACAGAAATGTGAGGGACATGTGTTTTTTTTAGCCAAATTTTGAGGTTTGCAAAGGATTCTGGGTAACAGAACCTGGTCCGAGCCCCGCAAGTCACCCCTCCTTAGATTCCCCTAGGTCTCTAGTTTTCAGAAATGCACAGGTTTGGTAGGTTTCCCTAGGTGCCGGCTGAGCTAGAGGCCAAAATCTACAGGTAGGCACTTCGCAAAAAACACTTCTGTTTTTTTCCAAAATTTAGGATGTGTCCACGTTGCGCTTTGGGGTGTTTCCTGTCTCCGGCGCTAGGCCTACCCACGCAAGTGAGGTATCATTTTTATCGGGAGACTTGGGGGAACACTGGGTGGAAGGAAATTTGTAGCTCCTCTCAGATTCCAGAACTTTCTGCCACAAAAATGTGAGGGACATGTGTTTTTTTAGCCAAATTTTGAGGTTTGCAAAGGATTCTGGGTAATAGAACCTGGCCGAGCCCCGCAAGTCACCCCTCCTTGGATTCCCCTAGGTCTCTAGTTTTCAGAAATGCACAGGTTTGGTAGGTTTCCCTAGGTGCCGGCTGAGCTAGAGGCCAAAATCTACAGGTAGGCACTTCGCAAAAAACACCTCTGTTTTTTTCCAAAATTTAGGATGTGTCCACGTTGCGCTTTGGGGTGTTTCCTGTCGCCGGCGCTAGGCCTACCCACGCAAGTGAGGTATCATTTTTATCGGGAGACTTGGGGGAACGCTGGGTGGAAGGAAATTTGTAGCTCCTCTCAGATTCCAGAACTTTCTGCCACAGAAATGTGAGGGACATGTGTTTTTTTAGCCAAATTTTGAGGTTTGCAAAGGATTCTGGGTAACAGAACCTGGTCCGAGCCCCGCAAGTCACCCCTCCTTGGATTCCCCTAGGTCTCTAGTTTTCAGAAATGCACAGGTTTGGTAGGTTTCCCTTTCCCTAGGTGCCGGCTGAGCTAGAGGCCAAAATCTACAGCTAGGCACTTCGCAAAAAACACCTCTGTTTTTTTCCAAAATTTAGGATGTGTCCATGTTGCGCTTTGGGGTGTTTCCTGTCGCCGGCGCTAGGCCTACCCACGCAAGTGAGGTGTCATTTTTATCGGGAGACTTGGGGGGAACGCTGGGTGGAAGGAAATTTGTAGCTCCTCTCAGATTCCAGAACTTTCTGCCACAGAAATGTGAGGGACATGTGTTTTTTTAGCCAAATTTTGAGGTTTGCAAAGGATTCTGGGTAACAGAACCTGGTCCGAGCCCCGCAAGTCACCCCTCCTTAGATTCCCCTAGGTCTCTAGTTTTCAGAAATGCACAGGTTTGGTAGGTTTCCCTAGGTGCCGGCTGAGCTAGAGGCCAAAATCTACAGGTAGGCACTTCGCAAAAAACACTTCTGTTTTTTTCCAAAATTTAGGATGTGTCCACGTTGCGCTTTGGGGTGTTTCCTGTCTCCGGCGCTAGGCCTACCCACGCAAGTGAAGGTATCATTTTTATCGGGAGACTTGGGGGAACACTGGGTGGAAGGAAATTTGTAGCTCCTCTCAGATTCCAGAACTTTCTGCCACAAAAATGTGAGGGACATGTGTTTTTTTAGCCAAATTTGAGGTTTGCAAAGGATTCTGGGTAATAGAACCTGGCCGAGCCCCGCAAGTCACCCCTCCTTGGATTCCCCTAGGTCTCTAGTTTTCAGAAAATGCACAGGTTTGGTAGGTTTCCCTAGGTGCCGGCTGAGCTAGAGGCCAAATCTACAGGTAGGCACTTCGCAAAAAACACCTCTGTTTTTTTCCAAAATTTAGGATGTGTCCACGTTGCGCTTTGGGGTGTTTCCTGTCGCCGGCGCTAGGCCTACCCACGCAAGTGAGGTATCATTTTTATCGGGAGACTTGGGGGAACGCTGGGTGGAAGGAAATTTGTAGCTCCTCTCAGATTCAGAACTTTCTGCCACAGAAATGTGAGGGACATGTGTTTTTTTAGCCAAATTTTGAGGTTTGCAAAGGATTCTGGGTACAGAACCTGGTCCGAGCCCCGCAAGTCACCCCTCCTTGGATTCCCCTAGGTCTCTAGTTTTCAGAAATGCACAGGTTTGGTAGGTTTCCCTAGGTGCCGGCTGAGCTAGAGGCCAAAATCTACAGGTAGGCACTTCGCAAAAAACACCTCTGTTTTTTTCCAAAATTTAGGATGTGTCCATGTTGCGCTTTGGGGTGTTTCCTGTCGCCGGCGCTAGGCCTACCCACGCAAGTGAGGTGTCATTTTTATCGGGAGACTTGGGGGAACGCTGGGTGGAAGGAAATTTGTAGCTCCTCTCAGATTCCAGAACTTTCTGCCACAGAAATGTGAGGGACATGTGTTTTTTTAGCCAAATTTTGAGGTTTGCAAAGGATTCTGGGTAACAGAACCTGGTCCGAGCCCCGCAAGTCACCCCTCCTTAGATTCCCCTAGGTCTCTAGTTTTCAGAAATGCACAGGTTTGGTAGGTTTCCCTAGGTGCCGGCTGAGCTAGAGGCCAAAATCTACAGGTAGGCACTTCGCAAAAAACACTTCTGTTTTTTTCCAAAATTTAGGATGTGTCCACGTTGCGCTTTGGGGTGTTTCCTGTCGCCGGCGCTAGGCCTACCCACGCAAGTGAGGTATCATTTTTATCGGGAGACTTGGGGGAACGCTGGGCGGAAGGAAATTTGTAGCTCCTCTCAGATTCCAGAACTTTCTGCCACAGAAATGTGAGGGACATGTGTTTTTTAGCCAAATTTTGAGGTTTGCAAAGGATTCTGGGTAACAGAACCTGGTCCGAGCCCGCAAGTCACCCCTCCTTGGATTCCCATAGGTCTCTAGTTTTCAGAAATGCACAGGTTTGGTAGGTTTCCCTAGGTGCCGGCTGAGCTAGAGGCCAAAATCTACAGGTAGGCACTTCGCAAAAAACACCTCTGTTTTTTTCAAAATTTAGGATGTGTCCACGTTGCGCTTTGGGGTGTTTCCTGTCTCCGGCGCTAGGCCTACCCACGC
The DNA here is from genome assembly GCF_031143425.1 of Pleurodeles waltl. NCBI lineage: Eukaryota > Metazoa > Chordata > Amphibia > Caudata > Salamandridae > Pleurodeles > Pleurodeles waltl. Next base: position 608,110,692 of record NC_090445.1, on the reverse strand, counting down.
AAGTGAGGTGTCATTTTTATCGGGAGACTTGGGGGAACGCTGGGTGGAAGGAAATTTGTAGCTCCTCTCAGATTCCAGAACTTTCTGCCACAGAAATGTGAGGGACATGTGTTTTTTTTTGCCAAATTTGAGGTTTGCAAAGGATTCTGGGTAACAGAACCTGGTCCGAGCCCCGCAAGTCACCCCTCCTTGGATTCCCCTAGGTCTCTAGTTTTCAGAAATGCACAGGTTTGGTAGGTTTCCCTAGGTGCCGGCTGAGCTAGAGGCCAAAATCTACTGGTAGGCACTTCGCAAAAAACACCTCTGTTTTTTTCCAAAATTTAGGATGTGTCCACGTTGCGCTTTGGGGTGTTTCCTGTCGCCGGCGCTAGGCCTACCCACGCAAGTGAGGTATCATTTTATCGGGAGACTTGGGGGAACGCTGGGTGGAAGGAAATTTGTAGCTCCTCTCAGATTCCAGAACTTTCTGCCACAGAAATGTGAGGGACATGAGTTTTTTTAGCCAAATTTTGAGGTTTGCAAAGGATTCTGGGTAACAGAACCTGGTCCGAGCCACACAAGTCACCCCATCTTGGATTCCCCTAGGTCTCTAGTTTTCAGAAATGCACAGGTTTGGTAGGTTTCCCTAGGTGCCGGCTGAGCTAGAGGCCAAAATCTACAGGTAGGCACTTCGCAAAAAACACCTCTGTTTTTTTCCAAATTTAGGATGTGTCCACGTTGCGCTTTGGGGTGTTTCCTGTCTCCGGCGCTAGGGCCTACCCACGCAAGTGAGGTATCATTTTTATCGGGAGACTTGGGGGAACACTGGGTGGAAGGAAATTTGTAGCTCCTCTCAGATTCCAGAACTTTCTGCCACAAAAATGTGAGGGACATGTGTTTTTTTAGCCAAATTTTGAGGTTTGCAAAGGATTCTGGGTAATAGAACCTGGCCGAGCCCCGCAAGTCACCCCTCCTTGGATTCCCCTAGGTCTCTAGTTTTCAGAAATGCACAGGTTTGGTAGGTTTCCCAAGGTGCCGGCTGAGCTAGAGGCCAAAATCTACAGGTAGGCACTTCGCAAAAAACACCTCTGTTTTTTTCCAAAATTTAGGATGTGTCCACGTTGCGCTTTGGGGTGTTTCCTGTCGCCGGCGCTAGGCCTACCACGCAAGTGAGGTATAATTTTTATCGGGAGACTTGGGGAACGCTGGGTGGAAGGAAATTTGTAGCTCCTCTCAGATTCCAGAACTTTCTGCCACAGAAATGTGAGGGACATGTGTTTTTTTAGCCAAATTTTGAGGTTTGCAAAGGATTCTGGGTAACAGAACCTGGTCCGAGCCCCGCAAGTCACCCCTCCTTGGATTACCCTAGGTCTCTAGTTTTCAGAAATGCACAGGTTTGGTAGGTTTCCCTAGGTGCCGGCTGAGCTAGAGGCCAAAATCTACAGGTAGGCACTTCGCAAAAAACACCTCTGTTTTTTTCCAAAATTTAGGATGTGTCCATGTTGCGCTTTGGGGTGTTTCCTGTCGCCGGCGCTAGGCCTACCCACGCAAGTGAGGTGTCATTTTTATCGGGAGACTTGGGGAACGCTGGGTGGAAGGAAATTTGTAGCTCCTCTCAGATTCCAGAACTTTCTGCCACAGAAATGTGAGGGACATGTGTTTTTTTAGCCAAATTTTGAGGTTTGCAAAGGATTCTGGGTAACAGAACCTGGTCCGAGCCCCGCAAGTCACCCCTCCTTAGATTCCCCTAGGTCTCTAGTTTTCAGAAATGCACAGGTTTGGTAGGTTTCCCTAGGTGCCGGCTGAGCTAGAGGCCAAAATCTACAGGTAGGCACTTCGCAAAAAACACTTCTGTTTTTTTCCAAAATTTAGGATGTGTCCACGTTGCGCTTTGGGGTGTTTCCTGTCGCCGGCGCTAGGCCTACCCACGCAAGTGAGGTATCATTTTTATCGGGAGACTTGGGGGAACGCTGGGCGGAAGGAAATTTGTAGCTCCTCTCAGATTCCAGAACTTTCTGCCACAGAAATGTGAGGGACATGTGTTTTTTTAGCCAAATTTTGAGGTTTGCAAAGGATTCTGGGTAACAGAACCTGGTCCGAGCCCCGCAAGTCACCCCTCCTTGGATTCCCATAGGTCTCTAGTTTTCAGAAATGCACAGGTTTGGTAGGTTTCCCTAGGTGCCGGCTGAGCTAGAGGCCAAAATCTACAGGTAGGCACTTCGCAAAAAACACCTCTGTTTTTTTCCAAAATTTAGGATGTGTCCACGTTGCGCTTTGGGGTGTTTCCTGTCTCCGGCGCTAGGCCTACCCACGCAAGTGAGGTGTCATTTTTATCGGGAGACTTGGGGGAACGCTGGGTGGAAGGAAATTTGTAGCTCCTCTCAGATTCCAGAACTTTCTGCCACAGAAATGTGAGGGACATGTGTTTTTTTTGCCAAATTTTGAGGTTTGCAAAGGATTCTGGGTAACAGAACCTGGTCCGAGCCCCGCAAGTCACCCCTCCTTGGATTCCCCTAGGTCTCTAGTTTTCAGAAATGCACAGGTTTGGTAGGTTTCCCTAGGTGCCGGCTGAGCTAGAGGCCAAAATCTACAGGTAGGCACTTCGCAAAAAACACCTCTGTTTTTTTCCAAAATTTAGGATGTGTCCACGTTGCGCTTTGGGGTGTTTCCTGTCGCCGGCGCTAGGCCTACCCACGCAAGTGAGGTATCATTTTTATCGGGAGACTTGGGGGAACGCTGGGTGGAAGGAAATTTGTAGCTCCTCTCAGATTCCAGAACTTTCTGCCACAGAAATGTGAGGGACATGAGTTTTTTTAGCCAAATTTTGAGGTTTGCAAAGGATTCTGGGTAACAGAACCTGGTCCGAGCCACACAAGTCACCCCATCTTGGATTCCCCTAGGTCTCTAGTTTTCAGAAATGCACAGGTTTGGTAGGTTTCCCTAGGTGCCGGCTGAGCTAGAGGCCAAAATCTACAGGTAGGCACTTCGCAAAAAACACCTCTGTTTTTTTCCAAAATTTAGGATGTGTCCACGTTGCGCTTTGGGGTGTTTCCTGTCTCCGGCGCTAGGCCTACCCACGCAAGTGAGGTATCATTTTTATCGGGAGACTTGGGGGAACACTGGGTGGAAGGAAATTTGTAGCTCCTCTCAGATTCCAGAACTTTCTGCCACAAAAATGTGAGGGACATGTGTTTTTTTAGCCAAATTTTGAGGTTTGCAAAGGATTCTGGGTAATAGAACCTGGCCGAGCCCCGCAAGTCACCCCTCCTTGGATTCCCCTAGGTCTCTAGTTTTCAGAAATGCACAGGTTTGGTAGGTTTCCCAAGGTGCCGGCTGAGCTAGAGGCCAAAATCTACAGGTAGGCACTTCGCAAAAAACACCTCTGTTTTTTTCCAAAATTTAGGATGTGTCCACGTTGCGCTTTGGGGTGTTTCCTGTCGCCGGCGCTAGGCCTACCCACGCAAGTGAGGTATAATTTTTATCGGGAGACTTGGGGGAACGCTGGGTGGAAGGAAATTTGTAGCTCCTCTCAGATTCCAGAACTTTCTGCCACAGAAATGTGAGGGACATGTGTTTTTTTAGCCAAATTTTGAGGTTTGCAAAGGATTCTGGGTAACAGAACCTGGTCCGAGCCCCGCAAGTCACCCCTCCTTGGATTACCCTAGGTCTCTAGTTTTCAGAAATGCACAGGTTTGGTAGGTTTCCCTAGGTGCCGGCTGAGCTAGAGGCCAAAATCTACAGGTAGGCACTTCGCAAAAAACACCTCTGTTTTTTTCCAAAATTTAGGATGTGTCCATGTTGCGCTTTGGGGTGTTTCCTGTCGCCGGCGCTAGGCCTACCCACGCAAGTGAGGTGTCATTTTTATCGGGAGACTTGGGGGAACGCTGGGTGGAAGGAAATTTGTAGCTCCTCTCAGATTCCAGAACTTTCTGCCACAGAAATGTGAGGGACATGTGTTTTTTTAGCCAAATTTTGAGGTTTGCAAAGGATTCTGGGTAACAGAACCTGGTCCGAGCCCCGCAAGTCACCCCTCCTTAGATTCCCCTAGGTCTCTAGTTTTCAGAAATGCACAGGTTTGGTAGGTTTCCCTAGGTGCCGGCTGAGCTAGAGGCCAAAATCTACAGGTAGGCACTTCGCAAAAAACACTTCTGTTTTTTTCCAAAATTTAGGATGTGTCCACGTTGCGCTTTGGGGTGTTTCCTGTCGCCGGCGCTAGGCCTACCCACGCAAGTGAGGTATCATTTTTATCGGGAGACTTGGGGAAACGCTGGGCGGAAGGAAATTTGTAGCTCCTCTCAGATTCCAGAACTTTCTGCCACAAAAATGTGAGGGACATGTGTTTTTTTAGCCAAATTTTGAGGTTTGCAAAGGATTCTGGGTAACAGAACCTGGTCCGAGCCCCGCAAGTCACCCCTCCTTGGATTCCCCTAGGTCTCTAGTTTTCAGAAATGCACAGGTTTGGTAGGTTTCCCTAGTTGCCGGCTGAGCTAGAGGCCAAAATCTACAGGTAGGCACTTCGCAAAAAACACCTCTGTTTTTTTCCAAAATTTAGGATGTGTCCACGTTGCGCTTTGGGGTGTTTCCTGTCGCCGGCGCTAGGCCTACCCACGCAAGTGAGGTATCATTTTTATCGGGAGACTTGGGGGATCGCTGGGTGGAAAGAAATTTGTAGCTCCTCTCAGATTCCAGAACTTTCTGCCACAGAAATGTGAGGGACATGTGTTTTTTTAGCCAAATTTTGAGGTTTGCAAAGGATTCTGGGTAACAGAACCTGGTCCGAGCCCCGCAAGTCACCCCTCCTTGGATTCCCCTAGGTCTCTAGTTTTCAGAAATGCACAGGTTTGGTAGGTTTCCCTAGGTGCCGGCTGAGCTAGAGGCCAAAATCTACAGGTAGGCACTTCGCAAAAAACTCCTCTGTTTTTTTCCAAAATTTAGGATGTGTCCACGTTGCGCTTTGGGGTGTTTCCTGTCGCCGGCGCTAGGCCTACCCACGCAAGTGAGGTATCATTTTTATCGGGAGACTTGGGGAAACGCTGGGCGGAAGGAAATTTGTAGCTCCTCTCAGATTCCAGAACTTTCTGCCACAAAAATGTGAGGGACATGTGTTTTTTTAGCCAAATTTTGAGGTTTGCAAAGGATTCTGGGTAACAGAACCTGGTCCGAGCCCCGCAAGTCACCCCTCCTTGGATTCCCCTAGGTCTCTAGTTTTCAGAAATGCACAGGTTTGGTAGGTTTCCCTAGTTGCCGGCTGAGCTAGAGGCCAAAATCTACAGGTAGGCACTTCGCAAAAAACACCTCTGTTTTTTTCCAAAATTTAGGATGTGTCCACGTTGCGCTTTGGGGTGTTTCCTGTCGCCGGCGCTAGGCCTACCCACGCAAGTGAGGTATCATTTTTATCGGGAGACTTGGGGGATCGCTGGGTGGAAGGAAATTTGTAGCTCCTCTCAGATTCCAGAACTTTCTGCCACAGAAATGTGAGGGACATGTGTTTTTTTAGCCAAATTTTGAGGTTTGCAAAGGATTCTGGGTAACAGAACCTGGTCCGAGCCCCGCAAGTCACCCCTCCTTGGATTCCCCTAGGTCTCTAGTTTTCAGAAATGCACAGGTTTGGTAGGTTTCCCTAGGTGCCGGCTGAGCTAGAGGCCAAAATCTACAGGTAGGCACTTCGCAAAAAACTCCTCTGTTTTTTTCCAAAATTTAGGATGTGTCCACGTTGCGCTTTGGGGTGTTTCCTGTCGCCGGCGCTAGGCCTACCCACGCAAGTGAGGTGTCATTTTTATCGGGAGACTTGGGGGAACGCTGGGTGGAAGGAAATTTGTAGCTCCTCTCAGATTCCAGAACTTTCTGCCACAGAAATGTGAGGGACATGTGTTTTTTTAGCCAAATTTTGAGGTTTGCAAAGGATTCTGGGTAACAGAACCTGGTCCGAGCCCCGCAAGTCACCCCTCCTTAGATTCCCCTAGGTCTCTAGTTTTCAGAAATGCACAGGTTTGGTAGGTTTCCCTAGGTGCCGGCTGAGCTAGAGGCCAAAATCTACAGGTAGGCACTTCGCAAAAAACACTTCTGTTTTTTTCCAAAATTTAGGATGTGTCCACGTTGCGCTTTGGGGTGTTTCCTGTCGCCGGCGCTAGGCCTACCCACGCAAGTGAGGTATCATTTTTATCGGGAGACTTGGGGGAACGCTGGGCGGAAGGAAATTTGTAGCTCCTCTCAGATTCCAGAACTTTCTGCCACAAAAATGTGAGGGACATGTGTTTTTTTAGCCAAATTTTGAGGTTTGCAAAGGATTCTGGGTAACAGAACCTGGTCCGAGCCCCGCAAGTCACCCCTCCTTGGATTCCCCTATGTCTCTAGTTTTCAGAAATGCACAGGTTTGGTAGGTTTCCCTAGGTGCCGGCTGAGCTAGAGGCCAAAATCTACAGGTAGGCACTTCGCAAAAAACACCTCTGTTTTTTTCCAAAATTTAGGATGTGTCCACGTTGCGCTTTGGGGTGTTTCCTGTCGCCGGCGCTAGGCCTACCCACGCAAGTGAGGTATCATTTTTATCGGGAGACTTGGGGGAACATAGATTAGCAAAACAAGTGTTATTGCCCCTTGTCTTTCTCTACATTTTTTCCTTCCAAATATAGGAGAGTGTGTAAAAAAGACATCTATTTGAGAAATGCCCTGTAATTCACATGCTAGTTTGGTCACCCCGGAATTCAGATATGTGCAAATAACCACTGCTCCTCAACACCTTATCTTGTGCCCTTTTTGGAAATACAAAGGTTTTCTTGATAGCAATTTTTTACTCTTTATATTTCAGCAAATGAATTGCTTTATACCCGGTATAGATTGAAAACGCACGTCAGGGTGCAGCTCATTTATTGGCTCTGGGTTCCTTGGGTTCTTGATGAACCTACAAGCCCTATATATCCCCGCAACCAGAGGAGTCCAGCAGACGTAACGGTATATTGCTTTCGATAATCTGACATTGCAGGGAAAAGTTACAGAGTAAAACGTAGAGAAACATTTATGTTTTTTTCACCTCAATTTCAATATTTTTCTTTTTCAGTTGTTATTTTCTGTAGGAAACCCTTGTAGGATCTACACAAATGACCCCTTGCTGAATTCAGAATTTTGTCTACTTTTCAGAAATGTTTAGGTTTCTGGGATCCAGCATTGGTTTCATGCCCATTTCTGTCACTGACTGGAAGGAGGCTGAAAGCACAAAAAACTGCAAAAATGGGGTATGCCCCAGTAAAATGCCAAAATTGTGTTGAAAAATTGGGTTTTCTGATTCAAGTCTGCCTGTTCCTGAAAGCTGGGAAGCTGCTGAGTTTAGCACCGCAAACCCTTTGTTGATGCCATTTTCAGGGGAAAAACCACAATCCTTTTTCTGCAGCCACTTTTTCCAATTTTTTTGAAAAAAACGAAATTTTCACTGTATTTTGGCCAATTTCTTGGCCTCCTTCAAGGGAACCCACAAAGTCTGGGTACCTCTAGAATCCCTAGGATGTTGGAAAAAAAGGACGCAAATTTGGCTTGGTTAGCTTATGTGGACAAAAAGTTATGAGGGCCTAAGCGCAAACTGCCCCAAATAGGCAAAAAAAGGCCCGGCACAGGAGGGGGAAAAGGCCTGGCAGCGAAGGGGTTAATGGTACAGCTCCCTCTATTAAGGTAGATACCCACATAGGATATAAGGTTCTTATTGGGGCTATGGTGTTTGCTTAAAAAGCTCTTCTAGACATTTGGTGGGGGGGTCACGAGACAGGGACAGGAAGTGGCTGCTGTTTCTTGGACTGTCCCTAGCATGCATAGCAAATAACTGCTAATTTGGGCTGTTAAATCAGCAGGGCACATTCTGGATCATTGGCAGTTAATATCTTCGGACTCATAACAAGAAAGAGCATCGCTGAAGGGCAATAATCAATCGGCTGCATGTGGACAAGGGTGTGTTAAACTAATTAACGAAAGAAAGAAGCTCATGGTGAGCACCACCTGCGGGCCAACCTCTTTCAGCAGGAATACTTCCATGGGCAAGGCTGAATAAAAAATGGACACATTAAAAGGTCATTTTAGGCTTGGATTGCGTTAGCTGTCGGGAACTCCGGCTGACCATAAAAACAAAAGCGAATTTCACTATTATTCATTCCAAAACTGTAAACAATCCCCCATGTGTCGTGGGGTACTGTGAGCTAGTCCTGATAAGCCAGCTGACACTTGCCTGCATTTATAATAGAAAAGGAGAAAAGCCCCAGCATCCTTAGTTGTGCAATGCTCACTATTAAACCAAGGCTGACTGAAGATGCGCCATAAAACGCGGTGACACTTGACAGATATTAAGGGGGTCATTCTGACCTCGGCGGTAAAAGGCGCTTACCGCCGGTCAGAAGACCGCCATAACTCCGCCACGGGAAACCGCCACGGTCATTCTGACCCGCAACAGGCAAACCGCCCAAAACCCGCCATCCACAAAAGTCCGCCACACCAACGGCCAGCGAAAAACTGGTGATGGCCAAACCTCCACCGTCACGCCAACAGAAATAGGCCCATTCCATTCCAACCCACGAATCCACGCGGCGGTCTTTCAACCGCGGTATTCCATTGGCGGTACACACCGCCGCGGTCAAAATACACACACAGCTCCAAAACACGGCCATATTGGACATTTTGAAATACACACACCTGATACACATACAAACACCACTCCCACACACCCAACACAATATAAAACACACACCCACATCACCCACAAACCCCTACGACCACCATTTATTGACTAAGGCCAGAGAGAGACACCACCAGCTAGTACAGAGCATTCACAGGCACATTACACCATCACCCACACAACATCCACGCACAAAACACCACACACCACCACACTCACCACACTCATCACCACAAACACCACCCCACACCTCATCCACACCACCCCATTGCACCCCAAAGACACCCCAAGTTTTCAGACACTGAACTCAGGGTCATGGTGGAGGAAATAGTTCGGGTAGAGCCCCAGCTCTTCGGGACACAGGTGCAGCACACCACCATTGCCAGGAAGATGGAGCTATGGCAAAGAATAGTGGACAGGGTCAACGCTGTGGGTCAGCATCCACGAAATCGGGACGACATCAGGAAGCGATGGAACGACCTACGGGGGAAGGTGCATTCTATGGTATCCAGGCACAACATCGCGGTGCAGAAGACTGGCGGCGGACCCCCACCTCAACCCCCAGAATTTACAACATGGGAGGAACAGGTCTTGGCGATCCTGCATCCTGAGGGCCTCGCAGGAGTAGGTGGAGGAATGGACTCTGGTAAGTCTAATCTCAACTACTTTATCCCCCCCCACCCACCGGCATGCCAAATCATACCCCCACCCTCACCCCCAACCCCATCACACATCCTCCTTGCTAATGTCTCACCATCACAACCCACCCATCCCAACACCAAGCCCTGCATGCGACCACAAACCATGGACACCCATCACCTAAGCATTCCCACTGCACATACCCATCCCCCCCCAAACCACCGTCACAACAGCCCCCACAAGGGAATGTCAGCACTGGGGTACACGGGCACCCACCCATTGCACGCTATGGCACACACAGAAGCAATAACCATACTCTTATACCCCTGCAGGACCCGAACGCCACGACACCACCCAGGAGGGACCAGAAATGTCCATTCCACCCCCAGAAGAGGCCCACAGTGATGACAGCAGCTCTGTCTCCCTGGACCCAGATGACCAGCCCGGCCCATCGGGGACCTCGGGACAGTCGGTTCCCCTCAGACAGCCACAGCCCACAGCAGACCTACCCCCCTCTGGGAACACCAGCACAGCACCCACCCAGCGGGCCCATGCCTCTGTCTCCAGGACACGTCAAGCAGCGGTGTGTCCACCACTACAGGGCACCCAGGTTAACCCACCACCCCAACAACAACAGGGACCTGGGGGCAGTGGTAGTGGGCACACGGTCCAGGGGACAGATGCCCAGGGAAACAGGGGAACTGGGAGGGCTACTGTGCAACAGGGGGGGGACAGGCCCAGGGAACCCACTCTCCACGAGGCCCTATCCTCCATCATGGGAGCATACCACCACTCCCAGGAGACGATGGCGACGGTCCTGGCCAGGTTCCAGGAGATCCAGGTACTGCAGGAGGAACAGTTTATGGGGTTCAGGGAAGAACTCAGAAACATCAGTTCCGCAATGGGCACCATCGTTGTGGCTCTCAATCAGATTGTCAGCACATTGCGGGACCATGTGGCACCACAAAGGGCCCCTGTCTCTAGCATGGACCAAGAACAGGCTACCACCTCCGCTGGCGCTAGTGGACAGGAGGCCCTGACACAAGAACAACAGGCCACCAGAACCCCACCCCCTGCAGAAGGAGAACCACCCCGCAAGCGGTGCCTGAGATCTAGGAAGAAGACAGAGTAGGATGCCAAGACCCCCGTCAGGAAAGGATACCCCCTGATTGTCATCCCACTGTCCCACATTGTCACCCTGTCCAACCTTAAACTGCCCCTGCTCCACCTTCCACAGGCATATGGACAATGCGCCTGTGAGACTTTAATAAACACACTTATTGCACAAAAATAATCTGGAGTCTGCCTGTATTTTTGAACAAATGTATTACACAGACCGTGCCAACATGTCCAGTTACATTGGGATGACAACATACCACTGTCTCACAGCTGTAGTCCATGGGGAAACAAAGCAGAGGTCACAGAGTGGGGCCCACATCTCTGAAATTGGAAGGGAAAGTCACAACTCAGTTAACATACACTGGGGGAAACTCAGACAGTAGAGAGGCAGGAGACTTTAAGTAAATGTAAAATGCCGGTGTTGATTCTTACCTGTATGTCATTGGAAATACTGCTGTATTACTGTGTCCCTGTTGTCTGTGTCGTCCTCTTCATCTTCCTCCTCTTCACTCTCCGCAGGCTCCACAGCTGCCACAACACCACCATCTGAACCATCCTCCTGCAGGAAAGGCACCTGGCGTCGCAAAGCCAGGTTGTGAAGCATACAGCAGGCCACGATGATATGGCACACCTTCTTTGGAGAGTACATTAGGAATCCACCTGTCATATGGAGGCACCTAAACCTGGCCTTCAGGAGGCTGAAGGTCCGCTCGATCACCCTCCTAGTACGCCCATGGGCCTCATTGTACCGTTACTCTGCCCTTGTCCTGGGATTCCTCACTGGGGTCAGTAGCCATGACAGGTTGGGGTAACCAGAGTCACCAATTAGCCACACACGGTGTCTCTGAAGTAGTTCAATCACGTAAGGGATGCTGCTATTTCGCATGATGTACGCGTCATGCACTGACCCAGGGAACTTGGCATTTACATGGGAGATGTACTGGTCAGCCAAACAGACCACCTGGACATTCATGGAATGATAACTTTTTCTGTTCCTGTACACCTGTTCACTCGTGCTGGGGGGGACCAAAGCAACATGTGTCCCATCAATTGCACCAATGGTGTTGGGAATATGTCCAAGCGCATAGAAATCACCCTTCACTGTAGCCAAATCCCCCACCTCAGGGAAAACAATGTAGCTCCGCATGTATTTCAGCAGGGCAGACAACACTCTGCACAACACCTTGGAAAACATAGGCTGAGACATCCCTGATGAAATGGCCACTGTTGTTTGAAATGACCCACTTGCCAAAAAATGGAGTACTGACAGAACCTGCACTAGAGGGGGGATCCCTGTGGGTTGGCGGATGGGTGACATCAGGTCTGGCTCCAGCTGGGCACACAGTTCCTGTATAGTGGCTCGGTCAAGCCTGTATGTCAGTATGACATGTCTTTCTTCCATTGTCGACAGGTCCACCAGCGATCTGTACATGGGAAGATTCCTCCATCTCCTCGCAAGTCCCAGCGGACGGTGCCTAGGAAGGACAACATGGAGCACAGAGTCAATCAACCCACAGGTACGTTCCCACAGCTTGCACAGTACACGATTCACTATGCATTGAATGGTGTGTATGAGTGTTGATGCAAGGCCTAGGTATGTGTGACGCAGTAGAAATTAAGATATGGGGGCCCTTGAAATGGCGGCTGCCTGACCTGTGAAGTGCGACAGTGGGATGTGAGGTCAATGTGCTGGCGTGGCACACCGTGGCGGTAGGCGGTCGAAGACCGCAGCGCAAAGCCGCATTGGTTAACATTGAACCCTATGGGTTTCAGGAGCCAATGACGATGTGCGCCGGCGGTCGCGGTACGCACCGCCGCGGTACGCACCGCTGCGGTACGCACCGCCGCGGGCGTGACCGCCATTTTCTATCTGCTTAATCACTCGATACCTGATCATCCACAGGAGAGGACCTATACTGCAAGTGCTAATGTGACCTCGGTCTGGAAGAGACAATGGCTGCTGCGACTGGGGAAAGGGCCCCTGCCTTCACTTCTGAAGAATTGGATAAACTCGTGGATGGGGTCCTCCCCCAGTATGCGCAATCTACGGTCCTCCAGACCAACAGGTAAGTACACTGGGACCATGCATTGTGGCCAATGCATGGGTTGAGTGGGGTGAATGAAAGATGGTGGGGAGGGGAGCGATTGAGGCATGCATCAAACGACAGATGAGAGCATGTGCCACATGGCAAGGGTGGGGATGGGGGGCCACTCACATCGAGCATGCAGAAGGTAATGTTTTTTTTTTTCTCCCCCTGCACATGTCACATAGGTCAGCGCCCATCAGAAAATTGACATTTGGCGTGCCATCGCCAAGGACGTCCGGACCCTGGGGGTGCACAACAGACGGGGCACCCACTGCCGGAAGAGGTGGGAGGACATCCGCCGCGGGAGCAGGAAGACCGCAGAGGCTCTGCTGGGGATGGCCTCCCAACGTAGGAGGGGTGCCAGTCGTACTTTGACCCCCCTGACGTCCCGGATCCTGGCGGTGGCCTACCCCGACTTGGATGGGCGCGTGAGGACATCACAGCAGACACAAGGGGGTGAGTACAAGCACATTCTGCTGATTTTGCGCACATTGGAGGTGTCTGGGTGGGGGAGGTGGGCTGTGGGTATCCCTAGGCCAGGGTGATTTCTGTAGGCTAGGCCCCTCCGTTAGGCATGGCCCTGTGCCCCGCCCCCCACCTCTGTAGGTTGCCTAGTACAGCTATTCATGGCCCTGTGTCACCCATGTGTGGAGTTGTCGTCCATAGGCTTGTAGGCCATGTCCCACGGATTGAGTAGTGTACCCCAAGTGCGCGGCGTAGTGCAGGGGGCTTCTGTGTCTGTCCTCTCCGCCAACTGTGTCGCCAATGCATGCACTCAACATGTCTTTGTTTCTCCACCCCCCCCCTTTTTTGGTGGTCTTCCTGTTTATGTGTGCATTAGCATCATCAGGCGGAGGAGAAGTGGCATCGGAGGACGAGGGAGCTGCATCTCACATGGCCATGGAGGGCCATGCAACTGAGTCGGATTTCACCAGTGAGCCGAGGGCGAGGGGAGCTCCACAGCGGGGACACGTGGTGACACCAGTGACACAGACACCTCCTCGGAAGGGAGCTCCCTGGTGGCGGCAACATCCGTGCCCACCGCAACAACAGGTACAGCCGCCACCCAGTGCACCAGCTCCGCCCTCCCAGCAGCCCCTCAGCCTTCGCCCCGTGCCCGCTCACCCAGGAAGGTGGGCATCTCCTTCGCCTCAGGCACCTCAGGCCCTGCCCCAGTTACCCCTGCTGCCCTCAGTCAGGAGGCCATTGACCTCCTGAGGACACTCATTGTTGGGCAGTCTACCCTTTTGAATGCCATCCAGGGAGGTAGAAAGGGAGGTGCACCGGAGTAATGCATACCTGGAGGGCATTCATTCGGGTCAGGCTGCCCATCAGCGATCGTTCAACGCTCTGGCCTCAGCACTGACGGCAGCCATTGTCCCTTTCTCCTGCCTCCCTCCTCCAACTTCCTCAACCCAGTCCCACTCCCCTGTACCTCTGCCTATCCCAGACACACCTACAGACCAGCCTGCACACACCTCAACACCCAAGGGAAGCTCATCCAGACATAAGCACCACACATCACACAAGCATTGACACAAGCAACATCCACATGCAGACATGCCAACAGCCACTGCCTCCTCTGTGTCCCCCTCCTCCTCGTCTCCCTCCTCCCTCCCTGTGACGTCTCCACTCACACTTGCATGCACAACATCTTCAGCCACTACGTCCATCACCAGCACACCCACCAGAACACTCCGCACACGTGCAGTCACCACCCCCACTACCATTTACACGTCCCCTGTGTTCTCTCCCAGTGTGTCTGTCACCCCCTCTTCCAAACCACACAAACGCAGGCAGTCACCCACCCAACAGCCATCCACCTCACGACAGCCTCCAGCACAAGCACCTGCACCCAAAGACACCAGACTTCACTCTCCTACAACCACATCCTCTTCCTCCACTCCCATACCCACTACAACTACCCGTCCCTGTCTTTCTAAATTGATTTTCCTTTCCAATCTTGACCTCTTTCCAACAACTGACCCACCCCCTCCATCTCATAAGACTCCAATCAGCACCTCAGCCAACACAAAACCTGGACCTACAAAGACAATAGTCCAAGGATTTTGGAGTCCACCACCTTCAAGGCCAGCTACTTCGGCTTGGAGTAAAGAGACGGCCAGCCCACCCCCTGAAAAAAAAGCCAAGAAAGCCAGTGCCCGGCGCGACATGCCAAAGACAGCAGGCTCCAAAAGCACTACCCTGGCACCGTCAGGGAGTGGGGTGCCACCTGGCACACCGCCAAAGGGAGGAAAGGGCCACAGACGAGGAGGGAAAGGTGGCAAGGGCAGCACGCCCGACAAGTCCGGCAGCAGGCGAGCTGCCCAGGAGGGCCCCACCAGCCCCATTCCAGGTGTGCAGGAGGACACCCACGGGCCCTTCAAGTCAAGAACTGCTGAACAGGGCACCGCCGTCTCAAGACCGCTGAACAGGGCCCTTCAAGTCAAGAACCGCTGAACAGAGCACCGCCGTCTCAAGACCGCTGAACAGGGCCCTTCAAGTCAAGAACCGCTGAACAGGGCACCGCCGCCTCAAGACCGCTGAACAGGGCCCTTCAAGTCAAGAACTGCTGAACAGGGCACCGCCGTCTCAAGAACCGCTGAACAGGGCCCTTCAAGTCAAGAACCGCTGAACAGGGCACCGCCGTCTCAAGACCGCTGAACAGGGCCCTTCAAGTCAAGAACCGCTGAACAGGGCACCGCCGTCTCAAGAACCGCTGAACAGGGCCCTTCAAGTCAAGAACCGCTGAACAGGGCACCGCCGTCTCAAGAACCGCTGAACAGGGCCCTTCAAGTCAAGCACTGCTGAACAGGGCCCTTCAAGTCAAGAACCGCTGAACAGGGCACCGCCGTCTCAAGAACCGCTGAACAGGGCCCTTCAAGTCAAGCACAGCTGAACAGGGCCCTTCAAGTCAAGCACCTCTGAACAGGGCCCTTCAAGTCAAGAACCGCTGAACAGGGCACTGCCGTCTCAAGACCGCTGAACAGGGCCCTTCAAGTCAAGAACCGCTGAACAGGGCACCGCCGTCTCAAGAACCGGTGAACAGGGCCCTTCAAGTCAAGAACCGGTGAACAGGGCCCTTCAAGTCAAGCACCGCTGAACAGGGCCCTTCAAGTCAAGAACCGCTGAACAGGGCACCGCCGTCTCAAGACCACTGAACAGGGCCCTTCAAGTCAAGCACCGCTGAACAGGGCACCGCCGTCTCAAGACCGCTGAACAGGACCCTTCAAGTCAAGAACCGCTGAACAGGGCACCGCCGTCTCAAGGCCGCTGAACAGGGCCCTTCAAGTCAAGAACCGCTGAACAGGGCACCGCCGTCTCAAGACCGCTGAACAGGGGCCTTCAAGTCAAGCACCGCTGAACAGGGCACCGTTGTCTCAAGAACCGCTGAACAGGGCCCTTCAAGTCAAGAACCGCTGAACAGGGCACCGCCGTCTCAAGACCGCTGAACAGGGCCCTTCAAGTCAAGCACCGCTCCGCTGGGAACCGCCGTCTCAAGCACCGCTCTGCTGGGCACCGCCGTCTCTGCACCGCTCCGCTAGGCCCTTCATCTCAAGCACCGCTCCGCTGGGCACCGCCGTCTCTGCACCGCTCCGCTGGGCCCTTTAACTCAAGCACCGCTCCGCTGGGCAACGCCATCTCTGCACCACTCCACTGGGCCCTTCATCTCAAGCACCGCTCCGCTGGGCACCACCCTCTCTGCACCGCTCCGCTGGGCCCTTCATCTCAAGCACCGCTCCGCTGGGCACCGCCGTCTCTGCACCGCTCCGCTGGGCCCTTCAACTCAAGCACCGCTCCTCTGGGCACCGCCGTCTCAAGCACCGCTCCACTGGGCACCGCCGTCTCTGCACCGCTCCGCTGGGCCCTTCATCTCAAGCACCGCTCCGCTGGGCACCACCCTCTCTGCACCGCTCCGCTGGGCCCTTCATCTCAAGCACCGCTCTGCTGGGCACCGCCCTCTCTGCACTGCTCCGCTGGGCCCTTCAACTCAAGCACCGCTCCGCTGGGCACCGCCCTCTCTGCACTGCTCCGCTGGGCCCTTCATCTCAAGCACCAATCCGCTGGGCACCGCCCTCTCTGCACCGCTCCGCTGGGCCCTTCAACTCAAGCACCGCTCCGCTGGGCACCGCCGTCTCAAACACCGCTCCGCTGGGCACCGCCCTCTCTGCACCGCTCCGCTGGGCCCTTCAACTCAAGCACCGCTCCGCTGGGCACCGCCGTCTCAAGCACCGCTCCGCTGGGCACCGCCCTCTCTGCACCGCTCCGCTGGGCCCTTCAACTCAAGCACCGCTCCGCTGGGCACCGCCGTCTCTGCACCGCTCCACTGGGCCCTTCAACTCAAGCACCGCTCCGCTGGGCACTGCCGTCTCTGCACCGCTCCGCTGGGCCCTTCAACTCAAGCACCGCTCCGCTGGGCACCGCCGTCTCAAGCACCGCTGGCCCATTGGCAGAAGGGGCAGGCCCGCATCTGTGTCGGGCAGGGCTGCACGAAGCACTCTGGGCACCATGCCTCCTCCAGAACTAGTGGAGTCTGTAATCCACTTGTGAGATGGCACAGTGGGCAATCCACCCACTGTAGAGACTTGTGAGACTGTGGCTTTGCACTCCCCAGGATGGCACAGTGGCCAATCCACCCACTGTAGAGACTTGTGAGACTGTGGCTTTTCACTCCCCAGGATGGCACAGTGGGCAATCCACCCACTGTAGAGACTTGTGAGACTGTGGCTTTGCACTCCCCAGGATGGCACAGTGGGCAATCCACCCACTGTAGAGACTTGTGAGACTGTGGCTTTGCACTCCCCAGGATTGAACAGTGGGCATGGAGCCCCCTTGTGGATCTGGCGTCGTGGACTCATCTGGCTGAGGTGCCCCCCCTTTCCTTCCCCCTGAGGTGCCTGTAGTTTTGCTATCTGATGCCCCTGCAGTGTTCTCTCCATTGGAGTCGGGTATCCTGTGTGGGCTTTGCCCATGTGTTTAGGCCCATTGGCCCACGAACAATGACTGATACCCAATTTGGACAGGACAATTTACATATGTATATATAGTTATAGATGTTTGATATATTTTTTAACTTGGCCGTACAATATACTTCAAATTTCATGGTCATTTTATTTTGTCTTTGCATTCTTCCGGGGGGTTTGGGGGTGTCACTCTGAGTTGTTGCTCTGTATTGATGTGTATGTAGTTGTGGGTGAGGGTGAGGGTGGGTGTGTCGCGTATGTGTGTCCCCGTACTTTTTTGCCTCCCCCCTCCCCTGTGTCGTAGGTGCAGTACTCACCGTTGTCTTCTGCGCCGGCGTTCGTGCTCCTGGTAGAGGAGCAGGTAGACAATAGCTGGTAGGATGTGTAGTTCGGGTTCCGTGCTGTCCAGATTCCTCGTGGAGTGTGTAGAGGTGAGCGTTTTCCGTTCGTAATGTCTGTTTCCGCCGTGTTTTTATCGGCGGGGCTACCGCCCCGGAAAAGGTGGCGGATTGCTGGGTTGTGATAGGGTGGGCGGTACATTGTCTCCCGCCTGTCTGTTGGCTGTGACCGCCGCGCTGTTTGTTTGTCCCGCCGTGGCGGTCGGAGTGTTAAAGTGGCGGTCTCTGTTGGCGGTTTCCGCCAGGGTCAGAATTCCATTTTTTTTACCGCCTGCCTGTTGGCGGGTTGGCCGCCGGTTTAACACCGACCGCCAGGGTTGGAATGGCCCCCTAAGTGTTCGTCTTCTGGAAAAACGACCATGGTGAACAAATGTAATCCTACCCTGCTCTACCTGACGAGCATCGCTGATGGCAGAAGCCTCAATCGAGAGCTCTGGGTATAAAACAATGCATTTATGCATTTCTCAATTAATTATAGATTATGTACCGTTTGTTAATTTATGCGCGTCATTTCTCGCAAAAAAAATTCAGTATAACATAAATTCAAAACTGCGTGACATGAAGGTCCGATATGACAAAGGGTCTGTCGTAAACAGCTGCACTGGCTCACCTCAGAGTTGAGCCCCCCTATGTTTGTTTTTGGTGATGCGTGAATAAAGTTCATGCAAGTAATTCAGATTTTTTTCTACCTGAACTTTGCCATTTTAAAGAAAAGTAAGTTGCATTTTGGGACATGAAGTTTTGCTTTTAATACTGTACGCAGGTGGTAAAAAATCATTATCAAAAGACGTTAGGCTAAAAAGCCAAGACTCACTAAAGATGTCTCACATGAGAGGATAGGAAGAGTTTCCTCCGCTGAGTGCAAATTCCCTGGCATGAGCAGTACACAAGGCCATGGGCCTCATTACGAGTCTGACGGTCCATGGACCTCCAACCTTGGGGTGACGATCGGGCCAGCACAAATTTACAACCCTGGCCAGGAGACCGCCGTCCCCACCAGGAACATCGTTCCTGACAGGGTGACGGCAGTCTGAGTTTTACTCAGCCAGGACGACGCTGAACTCAGCGCCGCCTGGATGATTACAACTCAGCTTTCCACCAGTCTTTCCATGACGGTTACCCCCCATTGGAAAGGCTGGTGGAAAGCCAGTGCTGGGGACCACGGGAGGGGCCCTGACCTGCCCATGGCATGGGCAGTGCAGGGGGCCACCTGCCCAGTACCATCAGAATGCGAACTGTCTGCTTTGAAGATAGTGTGCATTCCGTTGGTGCTGGTGTGCTACTATATTGACCCCGGCTCCCTTAATGGAGCCAAGAGCAATATCGTAGCACTGTTCCCACCGGTCAGCCCAGCGGAATTGTGTAATACAATGTTCCCAAAAGTCAGCCCAGCAGGAATATTGTAATAAGCACTAAAAAAACAAAGATTACAGGGGCGTTGTAGTTAAGATTTTATACACACAAAACGATAGAAATTCAGCAATTATAGTTATCTATAGTTACTATAACTCATGTCCTAACGTAATTATAATCCATGCCCCCCCATGCACCGTGTTCTCATCAATAATTTCACTGCAAATGTTTCAGTGATATTATCAATGGTGTCATAGAAGATGACATGACTGATGTAATACAGAGGGTTATTAGCAGTGCATGGCAAGGAAGCAAGTTACAGTTATGTTAGAGCACAAGTTATAGTTACTTGAGATAACACTACTGACCGGCATACCATATGGAGAGTTGATAAGAATGTGCAGGAATTGCTCAAACGATATAGATGTACAAATCAGATATGGTAAAATAATGCAAAGATTAAAGGTCAGACGGTACAAACAGAGCATCCTTAATAAGAGCATGGAGAGAATAAGGAGTAAAAGTCGTAATTATGTTTTAAATCCAGGAATTGAGAAGAGGAAGGTTGAGAAAAATCTTTTGAGGGCAATTACAATGCATAGCTAGGAAAGAGGGGCAATAAAGAAAATTTTACAAAAACACTGGAACTTGATATCAAAAGATCCTGATATCGGCCCCAGAGCTTGCAATATACCATCATTGACATATCGTAAAGTGCCATCTTTAAAAGACATAGAAGTCAAAAGCCACTTCTCTCAGAAACCAGTGAACAATTGGCTTATAGAGCAACAGAAGGGTTTTGTGAAGTGTAACAATTGCAAAGCATTTAAAATTGGACTAACAACAATAAACATTCACTGGAGACAATAACAATGACATTTACATCAAACATAGATTAACTTGGGAAAACAAATTTACATGATATATTATTGAATGCCATTGTGGTCTTAGGTACGTAGGAAGTACTACATGCATGCTTTGGAAGAGGATTTTGGAGTACATTAGGGCAATTACACACAATGACCAGACTTATACAGTGGCTAAGCATTTATGAATACATGAGATGAGCAATTGGAAAACGTTGAGATGTTATGTCATAGATCATGTATTGGAACATGAGAGGGGTGGTGATAGAATACAAAACTGTGTCAGCTCAAGTCAAGATACATTATTCAATTATGGACTAAAATTCTTTTTGGATTGAATTATGGTGAGGAGCTTCAGATTCATTTGCAAATTATTTTTTGTTATAATGGTTTAGTCCTATCTGAATAGTAAAATGATAATTGGGAATATTGCATGAATTTGGCACTCATACACTTATCAATAATATCACTATGATTGATAATGTACATGAATGGACATCTATCAATAAGAGCACTGTGACTGATAATATACATTAATATTGTGGCACTATACCGGAACTGGATGGTCATGTATTGGATGAAAACCATATCAGTTCGGATGTCTCAACAGCTGTTCTTGCATTTTCATAATATTGTATAGAGTTTAAATAATGTATTAATTGTGCTTAAAAAAAACTGTTTCTGAGTGCTATTCATTTTATATCGATAAGATTTATAAGGATCCGACGTATAGGTTTTGTTTACTATTGCATTTTGGTTAATATATTTGTTTTTTGAGAGTATACTGCAGGTGCCAGAATGCCTGATAATGGGTAGAATGGACAAACAGTATAAAAGGTAAACATAGTAAAGGGACACACAAGCTGTGCGAAAGACCGGTTAGGTCGAAACGCGTCGGTGCAGCTGCAACGTGTTTTAAAATAAAGGATTGGAAGAGTTTACGGAGTGGGGTGCAAATTTCTTTTGGACTGTGATATATATATATATATATATATATACAATATTACCTATTGCTGGTCACCAGTGCCAATAACTTTGGTGCCACTTGACAAATCTTCATAAAATGTTGAAAACTAATTCTTTAGTCAGTTCGGCTGCTGCCTTGGAAGTTTCGGGGTGATCAATCAAGTGCGAGCCACAGATTTTTCTGAGAATTGTTTTAAAATAGTGCAGTCTCCTGACCTTTTCCTTTTGTTTGCCCCTAGATGGGCCAGGCCCCAGTGGCGTTATGGAAGTGAAAAAAAGAAGGGTGTGCATGGGCCCCCCCTCCTAGGGTTTTTCAAAGCCCCTGGGACTGTCACCTCCCTGGGGCAAATTATAATAAATGTGTTGGGGGCCTCACAACCTACCTGGGGCAAAACAGTAATTTTTTATGGGGGTGCCCATACAGCCTCCCCCACAGGCCCGGGGCTCGCCACCTTCCTGGGGCTCAATATAAAATTAATGCAGGGGGGCTGCCACTTCCCTAGGGACATTTATTCAAAGTAAGGGGGTCCGTGTGGGAGGGGGCCCTCGTCATGTACTCCTAATGACCCCAAATAGTACAGCACGCATGACAACTTTTATATCATCAATAAAAATACCAATGAAACATTAGCAGTCAAATTATTGAGCAAAAAACTGTGCATGATGGGACCATGAGTTATAATTACCTTAGGGCATGAGTTATAGTTACTTGAAATAACTCTAACTGTAACTGCTGAATTTCTATGGTTTTGTGCGAGTAAATTCAGACCCTAACCTTAACATCCCTGTAGCCTTTTTTTAATTGATTTTTTTAAATTTTTTAAAATTTTATTTCCTAATTATAACATCCCTGTAGCCTTGTTTTTTCAGTGTATATATATATATATATGTATATATATATATGTATATGTATATATATATATATATATATATATATATATATATATATATATAATCCAAAGCAGATAGAGCAATATTCACCAAAACGGCTGCACTGATCCCTCGGCCGTCTCGTGAGGACAAAAGAAATGTTCGTAAGCAGAGTTTCACCAATTTAATTCCATTAAATTGATTCACAGTTTCCTGCACAGAATGTCAACGCGTTTCAGCAAACGCCTTCTACAGGACATATATATCTGTGCGTGTGTGTGTATATGTGCATATAACCTACTGGCTGTCTCCAGTAGGTAGTTATAGTTAGGACCATGTTTCCATTGAAAAGTGTTTTTTGACTTGCCTATATTTTTGGCGCCATTTCACGAATCTTGATGAAATTCTGCAAAAAAATGTGTTCTTGTGAATCTTGTTGTACATGGGAAGTTTCAGGGTGATCCATCAAACAGAGGGCAGAAAACACTTTATAATTCAAATTGGGATTTTGAACACGACCACAGACCAAACTGCTGGACGGAATTGCACCAAATTTGGCAGAAGATAGCTTTTGGTCCAGAAAGAAGCCTTTTTGTTGTTTGTTGTAAATCTGTTCAATAGTTTTTGAGATATAAAAAAAAAAAGAAATATAAATATCCTGAAGGTGCGAAGGCTTTGCGAATAACAATGAGCTCGTGCAGAGATCTTCAGAGCTCTGATTGGCTGACAACACTTCAACCCCTTAGTGTTGACAGCCCTCTTGGGACTCGACTTGAGCTGAGTCCCTGAAAAAAGAGATTAAAAAAAGAAAAGGGGCCAGGGTAAGGACACCTTGACCCCTTAGCTTTGGTGCTGGGGTCCCGAGGGACCCCACCAGGGCAAAAAAGCACATTTCAAATAATATTTGCTGCAAATTTGCGATTAACTTGCAGCATTTTGTTTTTTAAGGCTCCCATGCTTGTTGTGAATAGAGCCCCTGGGTGGACCAGGTCCAGGGGGAATTTCCCAAAAAAAGATGGGGGTGCATGGGGCCTCCCTCCTAAGGCTCTTTGATCCCCAGGGACCACTAGCTCCCCAGGGCTTTATTAAATAAGTGTGCGCAGCCCTCCTTTACTCCAAGGACCACCATCTCCCCTGGGCAAAACAGTTGCTTTCAGGGGGAGGCCTGTATGGCCTCCATAGGTTCGAGGACCACCAGCTACCTGGGGCTAAACATTAAATTTTGGTGGGAGACCCACGCTGCCACCCCACAGTCCTGGGAACCACCACCAATTGTTAATAGCCGGGGGTGCACCCGCGGTACCCAACGGTGGTGACTGGGTGCCCTGGGGTGGCGCACCCAACTGACATGGTCGGGCCACAGGGAAGGGTCCCCAGTGTCGAGATCGGCCTAGGGAGGGGGCCCGCAGGGTCACCCCCACCCCTAAAATAAGAATATATATTTTATGGCCGGACACTAGACAATGGGGCCTCCTGGGTTAAAATCGGCAAGGGAGGAAGGCCACGTGGCCCCACCATCCCCACAAAAAAATATATATATTTTAAGGCCTGGCCCTTGGGGGTGTGGTACCTGGCACTGAAATAAGGTGGGGAGGGAGGCTGCATGGCACCCCTCCTCAATTTAATTAAGGCCAGGCCTTGGGGGATGGGGTCCCCAGGGCCAAGAGTGGCCCAGGGAGGTGGGCCGCACAACTTATCCCCACATTGATTTGTAGTTGGCCCCAGGGGATGGGGTCCCAGGGGCTTAAATTGGCCTAGGGAGGTGAGCTGCACAGCCCCCTCCTGCACACTGGGCATTCATCCAATGAGGTAGCACTTACTAACTAACCAGCATAAAGTACTCCTGTTGGATAGACATTTTGTGCTAAAGTATGGACTTTTGTTTTGATAAACAAGCAGGTGAGCTTCAGTTCTGACCATGATGCACATTCTACAGAAACTAAACCTCAACAGGAAGCCATTACAAATATAATATATTGGACAAAACATAGCAGATGCCCCACTTGAAGCTCCACTTCTGGAAAGGAGAAATTATACTAACTCCTGGGCTTGGCGAGGCAAATGTGTTTACTTCGACATTCCATACTGAAAAACGATCTGAAATCCTTTGTAGAGGTGAATGCATCTTTCATCTATTTGAGCGCAATCAGACACTCTGACACTCACTCTCACTCTCACTCTCACAAGGACCCTCTCACACCCACTCTCACACCCAGATAGACACTCTCACAGACACTCTCACACCCAGAGACTCCCCCTCACAGCTATTCTAATATCCAGAGAGACAGGCCCTGCAGCCAACTTCTGCCACACACTGCCCAAGGCTGTACACAGTGTGGGTTTGGGAGGTTGGTGGGATTGGTATATAT
The DNA here is from genome assembly GCF_031143425.1 of Pleurodeles waltl. NCBI lineage: Eukaryota > Metazoa > Chordata > Amphibia > Caudata > Salamandridae > Pleurodeles > Pleurodeles waltl. The sequence continues at coordinate 608,086,432 of NC_090445.1, read as the reverse complement.
ATATATATATATATATATATATATATATATATATATATATATATATTACCTAGTGATGGTTGCCACTAGGTAGTTATAGTGAGGACCATTTTTTTCCTAGAAGGAGCATTATTTGTTTTGCCAATTACTTTGGCGCCATTTGATAAATCGTCACAAAATGTTCAAAACTTATAATTTGGTCAGTTCAGCTGCTGTCTTGAAAGTTTTGGGGTGATCTATTAACTGGGAGCCAATAAAAAGAGGGGTCCCAAAACACTTTTTCCCCATTCTACGCTAGTGGGATTTTTCACATTTCTGAACACAATCACAGCCTGAATCACAATCAGAATTACACCAAATTTGACAGAAAGCTAGATATTGTTCCTGAAAGAGTGCTTTATAGGTCAAGCGTAAGCGTACAGCCTCTTGTATACTTTTAGTATTCTTATATCTGTGAGCTTAAAGCCATTTCATTTGTTTGTTTCAGTCTCATTTAAAAATCCTTGGTTGCTAGCGGTCAGTCATTCTTCTTTGTCCCTCGTTTTTCTCTTTAGGAGCAAGGCCTAACTTCAGAATAATTACATTTTGTCATGTTTATATGTTCTCTAGAGGTTTTGTTTCTTCTTGGTTTCCTGCTCCTGAGTAAATATGCTTACAATGCTGAACTCGGGGGCACTGTACATGCACCCTACTGCTTCTTCCATAGTAGTTAAATCGCCCTCCTCCTAGCCATATTCTTGCTTTTCCCACCACCCAAACACCATCCTCCTGCTGCCGCTTGTTAATTCTTGTTCCACCATGACTGCTTGCCCTGTAACTAGGCCTGAGTGGGGTTTGTGAAGTTGTGCTATGCAGAGCTCTGCAAAGTGCCCAAAAAACTCTAGCGCGCTACGCGAAGTCTGCAAGCGGCAGAATGTGTTAGGTTGCGTTCTTTGTGCTGATTTTTAGTGCCAGGTGTTTGTCCCGTGCTGGAAAGTCAGCACAAATAGCTCCCTGTGCAGCGCAAGAGAGCACTGATTCTTTTCTGCCACTCGAGTTGATTTTCTACTCGAGTGGCAGTACCTCAACTCAAACTGAAGATTTCTCAACGCTAGCGGTCGTGACCATCTGCGACTACTCGCGTTGAAAAATCTCACCAGGAGGTGGTCTTGAGTGAGATTTTCCTTGCTCGCACTCGCCAACTCACTGTTGACAAGTGCAAGCGACAAAAATACTCCACTCCACTATGCAGAGTTTTTTGGAACTCCTCACTCTAAGCGGAGTGAGGAGTGGGAAAAACTCTGCAAATTTACCTGCCACCCCTACCCGTAACCCTCTGCTTTCTTTCGCCTCACCGCTTCGCGCTTATGGTGGTATGATTTTTTCTCTTCCTTGTTTTCGGGCAGCTTGCAGTTTCTTTGCAATGTCAGCGGGGTCTTTTATATTTAATTTTTATTAATTTTAAAATTTAATTTTAATTTTTTAATTTTAATTTTAATTTTTTTTGCAGTTGTATGGAGTACAAACTCGACACAAAGGTATTAGGTGCTTTATTTATTTTTAAGTTTTATATAGCGCAAACCCAATATAAAGGTATTACAGCGCTTTACATGGGCACTGGTTGCATTACACAAGAACAAATTCATTTTTGGTAGCAAAGGGAGATTAAGCGATTTGCCCAGAATCGTAGATGTTGAGACAGCGCCAAGACTCGAACCATGTTCTACAGCTTCAAAGTCACAGCTCTGGCCTTACACCACATCCTTTGTCTGGTGCATGTTGGGGCTGTCTGGCATTAACTTGTTTTTTTAACACAGCACACGATAATACAGGTTCTGCCATTTCATAGCGCTGCAATGCAGGTGCCGTTCTTAACAAACTCGGTATAATTAATTTGCATTAACCTTGCTGGGATGACGAGGTGAAAAAAGCTATGTCGGGATTGTAATCTGTGACATACTTGTTCTGTCAAGACCTCTGTAGTGGGTGCAGTAACCAACTGACTTGAGTAGCGCTTAACACTAGGGAATAGCTCCAGCTCCTGATAATCTCTGGAGTGTCACCAACCAAGCACATAGGTTAGTTCTAGGCAAGAAGATGACAAAAGGTGTTGTCTTCAAAATGGTGGAAAAGGAGTTGTGACTCCAGACCCAAGCACCGGCTTTGTGTACACCTGTAACTACTTACCTATGATTAAGGCGTTTCAGCGTTTGAGGAGGATTTTGTGGGAGCTGCTGCATACATAGTGAATAAATGCTGGGATATTTTCCTGAACATGTGCCTTGGCATTTTGGGGGTCATTCTGACCCCGTCGGGCGGCGGTTGCCGCCCGCCTGGAGGGAACCGCCATTCGGCTGCCTCACGGTCAAAAGACCGCTGGGGCCATTCCAACTTTCCCGCTGGGCCGGCGGGCGCTACCTAAGGTACCTAAGGTAGCGCCCGCCGGCCCAGCGGGAAAGGGGCCTGCAACACAGAAGCCGGCTCCGAATGGAGCCGGCGGTGTTGCAGGTGTGCGACGGGTGCAGTTGCACCCGTTGCGCTTTTCACTGTCTGCTAGGCAGACAGTGAAAAGCAGGCTGGGGCCCTGTTAGGGGGCCCCAGGACACCCGTTCCCGCCATCCTGTTCCTGGTGGTAAAAACCGCAAGAAACAGGCTGGCGGGAAGGGGGTCAGAATCCCCATGGCGGCGCTGCTTGCAGCGCTGCCATGGCGGATTCGCCCAGCCGGGGGAAATCCGTCGGGAAACCGCCGGACCCGGTTTTCTGACCGCGGCTTTACCGCCACGGTCAGAATGGGCAAGGAAGCACCGCCAGCCTGTTGGCGGTGCTTCCGTCACCCGCTGCCCTGGCGGTCAGGAATGAGGGCCTTTGTGTCTTTTTGATGTTACAATGGATGCTTCACCTTTGGAGCTGAGGCTTTACTGTAGGGTCAGTGGCCCCCGTACAAAGCTAGTAAGTGATTTATTAATTTGAGGGGGCATTTATCCAAGACATTAAATTATGGAGATGAGTGAGCGATGGTGGTGAGGTACTTTACCTCTCCTTTCACAGTTCAAAATTTTCTGGTGGTTGATGACATAATATAATAATCACAGCAGCTCTATGGACTAATGCTCTGAAAAAGAACATGAGCTGGCTTAAGGTGCACTATGGGAAAGGTAGTTTATGATTATCACGGTACGTGGTTCACGAGTTAAAAGCACTGGCTTTGTGTACACCTGTAACTACTTATCTATGATTAAGGCATTTCATCCGAAACACACCAGGAGGATTTTCTGGGAGCTGCTGCATACATAATGAATACATTCTGGGATGTTTTTCTGAACTGGTGCCTCAGTATTATATATATATATATATATATATATATATATATATATATATATATATATATATATATATATATATATATATATATTTCCGACTGGTGATAATTATGTATTAATTTACATTTAAAAAACATTGACATTCTGAGAAAAAACAAAGATTGACACTTTTAGGCTGGCATGTTCCTTCTGTAACAAAGTGGTTTTGGGGTAAGTGATTACTGTGACAAAGTCATCCTTTTGGCCCTGATCACCCTCATTTTGTGACTGATACTGGTGGTTACTGACACTTACTGTGCCCTGGGATCTGCTATCCAGGTCCAGGGTCAGTGATCTGTTTAAAAGGTGTATGGTCATTAGGTGTAACTATAATTGACTCTGACAGCTTACCTGTAAGTCCCTAGTCTATGGTAAGGCATGTATGTTTAGGGACCCCAGTGGAGTTAAGGCACTTATGAGTGCACTGCTATGGTCTCTGCTGTTATTTTAAAGACAGCCCTGCCTTGCAGGCTGCTTTTAAAATAAAAGTAAGCCGAACATCGACTTTGGAATTAAACAAATACTTCTAAAGTCTTAAACTACTTTATTTTTATATACGTGTCCCCGAAGATCTGCCCTAAGTGTCCCACGGGTAGAGTGCCTTGTAATTATAAGCAGGGACATTAAAAAAAAGGGTGTTTTATAAATCCTGGTGAGGGAAAAACTGCCAGTTTAGTTTTTCCCCATTTTAGTACATTAGGTCCTTTGGCTCATATGGAAGGCTTCATTTTAAATTCATAAAGTCTTACTTTTGATAGGAGTGAGCTAAAAATATCATTCAAGGTGTCAAATCAATAGTTAAGATCAATTCAATAACTTCCCAAAGTTAGATTTATCATAACTATTACAGGGAAAGAGTTTTAGAACTCTTTCCTAAAGTTACCTAAAGGTAGCCCTGTGACAGCCTCTCCTGATTGGTCAGGCTTTGACAGGCTGGCCAGGCTGCCTTGATGATGTGTGAAGTGGCCTGGGCTGAGAAAAAGGTACTATCTGGTGGGAGGAGAACTGCAGCAGCAGATGCCAGAGCAGGATGAGCCTGGGTGGCCAAACAGTCTTCAAAGGGTGAAAGACAAGTAGTTCAGAAACCAGACCACTGCCATTTCCTACACCCTCAACCAGTTGGGAACCCCTGTAATTACATTAAGAGAGGGGCAGGAAGGGGAGTGTGGGGAAAGGTTAGCCACACCTGTGGGTGGGCTTCGCTAGACCTGAACCTTCAGAAGAGGATTTCTCCATCTTGAATTTTAAGAAACAGTGCTTTCTAAGACAAGCATGTGCCACACTTCTTAGGAAATGGTCACCACAGAGGGTGGGACCCTGCACCCCATTGGTCAGGGCTGCTCTGCTGCTTGCCAGCCCAGAAACCTAGATAAAAGTAAGAAAGCTGCCCAGTAACTCAGATCCCTGCTGGGAAGAAATCAGAAGAAGGACTGCCCTGCTAAACCCCTGGTCAGCACCAAGAAGGACTGCACTCTGAAGAAGTGCACCTGTTGCACACTGGGCTTCACCACAAAAAGGTCCTTACCTGGCTTCAAAACATTCAGCAGTGGACTCCCTGTAAGCAACAGGTAGGAAGGAACTACCAAGAGTCCCCTGCATCAAATCCTGCAAGAAGAACACAGCTGACCAGCTTATAGTGGACTTTTAAGGATTCGACCAGGTGCATTGTGGAAATTGTAGTCCAAACTCTCCAAGGGGCAACTCAAAGCTTCTGGAACCTTGGCTGGTGTTGTGGACCATTCAAGAAACCAAAAGGCCTTCTGGGAGAAGATACAGAAGTTAGGAGACATTTGAAGAATTTTTGGAGAAAAGCTCCTTGAGGTGACCAACCCGTCGTCAAGAGCCAAGCCTGCGATGTCGAACTGTGACCTGGCCTGAATTTCAGGTTTGCCCCGCTGAAGCTCCAGAGCTTTTTGTTCTCAATGAGATTTCCAGGAGTTGACCGAGTCATCGCACTGAGCCAAGCTGCTGTAGTTGACCCACAAGCCGGCCTGAGGAGGAGACCTGCTTGACGCTGCGAGAAAAAGCTCTGATGAAAAGACTAAGGGCCTGATTTAGAGTTTGGCGGATGGGTTTCTCCGTCACTACTGTGACGGATATCCCATCTGCCATATTACGATTTCCATAAAATATAATGGAATCATGATATGGTGGAAGGGATATCCTTCACATTTGTGACAGACTAACCTGTCTGTCAAACTCTAAATCAGGAACTAAATCTGAAGGTAAAATTTTGAACGAGGCCTACTGCTCAGTGTATCAAGCCTCAAGCTTTGACTTTCACCCATTAAGGTGAGTCCATTGGCGCATTTCGCTTAAGCACTAGAAAGCACATTTTTTTATTTACTCTTTCAAAATTCATATCTTTGGTTCATTACATTGGATTTTTGTTGCTTTGGTGTCATTTTAAAGATAAAAATATTTCTATTTGATATAGTTGTACATTGGTGTTGGATTTTTATTGTGTATTGTGTCTTACTTATTTGCTGTTTTGTTGATATTAAACGCTTTACACATCTGTTTCATAAGTAAAGCCTAAATGATTATGGGACAAGCTACCAAGGGTTGAGCATGGATTAATTTACCGAGACCGTGACTGAACCTTATTTGTGCTTGTGGTCCTATTACTAAGTGTGGATACCTATCCTCCCTTACTAATAAACTACTTTCCAACCACTACCCTCAGGAAATAATCACAACCCTTGTCTGGGTGAATGCTCAAAGTAACTAAATTAACCTAGGCTCAACCTCATGGTACCTATGACACAAAGCAGACAGGCTTAACTTAGAACAATGTGAAAAGTGTTTGCACAGTATCAAAACAGTAATAAAGTTGGAAAGCAAAACTATAAAAATTTCAAACTAAATTAGAAAAATAGAGTACAATTTGCTAAATAAAATCACACCAACATGACAAAAAAACAAAAGTAGGAATAGTGCCAAGAAGCACATAGTGTAAATGATAGTCAATGGTCGCAGGAGAGCAGGTCTTAGACACAATATGGCGCTGATTATGATGGAGCATGGGTCAGATACACCAACCAGATTTTCCCTGGTCGAGTATTTTACCTTCTGACTTTCGTTATTTAAATAACAATCCACCACTTCTAGAGCAGTGGCATAACAAAACTTGAGGGGGTCCCCCTGCACAGTACATGGAGGGGCCCTCTCTCTGGACTCACGCAAGAGCTCTCAGGCCAGAGTACTGTGCTAAGGGGGCCCCTTGGAGTTTGCCCCCACGCCTCTGGGTCTTCGGGAGGCCTTTGGTACGCCACTGTTCTGGAGCCCCTGGGGCCTCAGGGGAGGTGCTTAGAGTCTCATAGGATGTAATGCAGAGGCCAACAGCAGGGTTCATTCAAGACACAGTTGGCTCTGGTCTGCTGGGCAGTTGTGGGAAAAGCCTTGTGTAGCTTGTTGTAGTCATGAAGTTTGAACAAGAGGTCATACATATGACCCTTGGACTCCACTTCTTTGTCCTGGGTAAAAGAACAAACAAGTCCTGTCCTTTGGCATTTTCTCAGGACACAGAGAGCATTTTCAGTCATCTTCTGATATTCCACAGTAGAGGGTGCACATTTATGCATGGCATGAGCTAGTGGGTGGCAATGACTCCTGGTCATGCCCTAACCAATGGGGTACAAGTTCCCAGGACTAACCCTACCCCTTTGGTCATTTTCTAGATGATAAAAGTATTTGGTTACACTAAACATGGGCTCTGAGGGCTGGGTGTTTATATAGGAACTGTACTGCGGTACTCCGAGTATCCTTCCACATCTAACACCAAATTCAAGTTTGAGGCAGCCACTGTATCCCCAAGAAAGGCAGAGAGAGGCATCTGGTAAAACAAAAGTAGAATTTTACAGCAATCAGACAGTAGAAACAGGCATTATATTGGGATCCTGTTACCCTTGCTTGCAAGTGTGCCCCATTGATTTATGTAAAACCCAGCAAACCTGTCAAGCAGGATTTGACACTCAAGCAGGATTTACACTGTAATGTCAAAAAGGATACTTGCAGCCCCCACTATACATATTTGATGAGGTTGAGGGGAGTCATCTTTACCCATTCAGGGCAGCCTATTGTTTGCTCCTGGGAAGAATTTCACACCTTTTTTCACACCTACTCAAATGCTAATCCCTGGTTGGGAGAAGTCTAAAAGCAAATACAAATAAGCCTCAATGAACTTCAGGCAGCGAAAAGGTAATTTTCTAAAAATTACTTTTTCATAAAACGTATCCGCAATCTGACTTCACCATTAAATTGGATGTTTAATAACTATTAACAATAGTTGCGTAATTATTTTCTAGCTAGTCCCATTCCTAATATACAATATTAGAATTTTAATGTGTACTCTACACAGGCCATCTAAGCCACATTGAAAAACAGCTTTTGGGTGCCAGTACCTGTAAGGACATGTTAACATTGCTTTTAAATAACATTCACTCTGGCTTGTGGGAAACAAGGGCTACATATGAGTGACCTGTTAATATTTAAAAGGGAGGTTTTGACCTGTGAGAAGGGTTTTTGACAGGGCAAATTGCAGTTTTTGCTGCTACTTTCAAGCTACAATTGTAAGTCTGAAAATACGTTTTGCACAGTCATTGTAGTGGATGGCACAATGTCCACTAGGGACATTTAACTTGCAGGCAGTGGGTAAGTTTTGTTCTATATACTAGGGACTTACAGGTAAGTTAAATATAACAATTAGGAATATGATATTTCAATCATGTAACAAGGGGAAGTATAGGTACTTTAACACTGTCTAGCAGGGATAAAGTGAATAGAGTTCTAATGCTAGCAAAAATATAGGGTCCGGCAAAAGGGAGAAAACAGGGTGACCATGCAGAAAAAGATGAATTTCCTGCACCTCCCTGACCCCCTCCTTGAATTTCTCCAGACCCTTTCCAATTAAAAATATTCTATGTTTTCCGGCCAATCCCCCTTGTCCATCCCAGATTTACTACTGATACATATATCTATGTGTGCAGAGATCTCTGCCCCGCACAGGAAACATAATACAGGTGGAGGTTTCAGGCTGTAGAGTTGTGAATTACTTTTTTGTAGTCCATGAGTAGTACTACTGTAGTATTACTTTACATACTACGGTGTGTAAAATGGGCCCCAAGTTTTTGAGAATGATCCGACCCAAACCATCTACTCCTTTTGCTAAGGATCCACACTACGGAGAACAAACCATTGCTATCCATGAATTCTCCCTCCTCTCTGAAAGCTACATCACCAAGTAAGACAATACCACTTGAGTTCTAAGAAGTGCTCCAAGACGATGACATGTAGGTATGGGAAGCCGAGGCAAGTGGCATACAAAGCTTTAGCAAGACTGAACTGTCTTCGGGAAGGACAACATCATAAAATAATACAAAATTACAGCAAAAAATACACACTGGGTCTGTTTTAAATTCAGTACTTTTTGGACCCACAAGAACACGTATTGGGTAAATCCATTGGCTACAGTACTCGGTCTCCAGCATTCAAGTAAAAGTTTCCAATCCTTCAAAGGCAGACTCCAGTGTACATCTTGGAGAAGTTGAGAAAAAATCAGTTGAATGTTTTGAATTCAAAACTGACTTTACGTAATTTTCATCACAGAACTGTGTCCATACTATGTTCGCTCTTCTTTGTCCCCTTCCCACTGAATCCTCTGAGTCCAAAGTTCAGATGCAAAGAGTTGAATTCAGGTGCGTCTTTGACCACCACAGCTGCTCCTCGAGCAAGGTTAATAGTACAAGTGATCCTGGGGGTCAGCTTTTAACCACGTTTTTTTTCATCACTTCTGATGAGTGCTGGTTATCTCCGTGTGGACAGAACTATAATCCGCAAAGCATATGCCATGGTGCTTTTAAACTGCATAGTTCTCTTGCAGTTGTGTTCTGACTGGTTCATGTGGCTAGATTTGCCTTCTGTTTGATTTGACGGGACCTTCTTAGAGACTGTCATGAACCAACTGATCTCCTGTAGTTCTCTATTCTCTCTTTCGTGCTGATGCTTCTGTGCACATCTTAGACCTCCTGGAGGATCACCATGCACAAGGGATGTATTATTCAGTTAACAGCTGTGTTCAGCCAGAAAGGTGCCATTTGTGCTGTTTCCGTCCAAGCTATAGGGTTCCTTTACTTTGTACCCTGTTTCAATTGCTTCATAGCTGAGAGATTTTGACTTCTTTTTCCAACTCCTGGTCCTGTTGATAGAGAGACATCTGATGGCATGGCAGACCTACCTGAAACGCTGCTGCACCCTTCACCCTTCACAGCAAAAGTGGCAGCAAGCCACATTCCTGGAAGGGCAATACTGCATCAAACATGTTCTGCCAATAACACAATATGAAAAACATTGTGAGGGACTTCCATCATCAACACTAAATAATCCTTCAAAATGGAGAATGCAAAATTATTTAAGTTGGTCAAAATTGAACTTTAGTCCTAAATAACCCTTATGACCAATCTGACTTAACCTAGACAAAGTCATTGATTCTGGTATAGATCCAGAAAATTCAGTTCTCTTACATGGCTAAACTTGCATACAGCCACCTCACTATACAACTTAGGAAAATAAGGGCTCATGCCAAGGAACTATCAGGATTCAAGAGTAACATCAAAACATCACTTCTGTCATGCAGAGATGTGCTCACTGTGCCAAAATCTTTTGATACATCTGGGGCAGTAACTGGCCATGTGCAGGAATTAGCTTACGGTGAGTGAGAATGGTGATTGTCACTATTCTGCAAATTTTGCTAGACCTGGCTGTACACACTACACTTAAATTTGTCTGTATAAAATGTGAGCTTCTCATAGAATTTGTATTTGCTTGCTTTGAGTGCAAGCTGGGCCTCTTGGAACATTGTATCCAGTTTGTTTAGTATTATGCTGTGTTCCTCCATTGTCTCTCTATTGACAGTGATGTTGTTGCTGTAGTTAAATGTATTCCAAATTGGTCCAATCACTCTGTGCCTGCCCTCCTGAAGTATATCTACTGGCAACGATAACCCACAGCTGAAGCATTTGTATCTAGAAAACCCATTGTGTATTGAACAATGTAGCATGTTTGGAGATTGTTTTCTTTTTAACCTGGTTCAGGTCATGTTTTGAAACCGATTGTACTTAGTTGAGTTGGGAAATCATGTCACTGATGTGTGGGCTAGGGTGCCTAGGTCATTCAATTGCTTTGTTTGGCTGGCTCAGTTTATGTATATTCAGAACTTGTAACTCTTTTTCCTGGGCACTACAAATGAGTGACACCCAGTATGTGGAGAACTTTTGACTCTTCTACTATTTTGAGCACTAACAATTCCTCAAGTTCTTCTTCTACAGCCCCTCGTGGGTGGAATGCAGTCATGAAATGAGATCAAGCTATTAGGTGGATGCTGTAGACAGGATACAATACTTGTTAGTTTTCTTCTTAAGTTTGAAGGCAAAATAAACACCTGTGTCTGTAACGCTAAATACATTCGCAATCCACCCCGAACAGCCATGGAACCCCATGACATCACCTGCCCAGACCACCAGTAAATCATCCATGACATGTGTAACATTCTACTCAATACCCCACTGTAAATGAAAAGCCCATTATACCACATCCCCTTTCTTCCAACAGCATCTAAACAATCTAAACAAGCAACAAAAGACACATAACCACACATCATGAAAACAATGTTAACTTATGGTAAAATAAAGTTACCATAGAAAGTCAGCAAAAATAAATGGCTTGACTACATACATAATCCCCCACCATGCAGAAGGTCTGCTTACTTGAACTGCATGCAAACTAGCGCTCTCATTATTGTGACCTGAATCAATTGCATCACCTCCATCACTCAACGTAGATTTGTCAAAGTACTTATTATATCAGCAACCATCCATTGCAACCTTCCACTTTCTCAGCCATCTTGACTTCTCCTTTCCCTCCCTTCTGAAACAAAGCTACTCTCTTAAGATTCCACATCTGACCATTTTCCAACTTTACCCGATTTCCACCCACCTTCTTAACTTCATAAGGTCCACGGAACTTGGACAAACCACCGCTCACACCACCATGCTTAACTTTAGACTCTATTTAGATCAGACGGTCTGCTGCACTTTTTTCACATTGGGTCTGCCAGAAAAAAGCTCTTTGGGAGAAAATTCTCATGGTGTTATGGCATTTTTTTTTACAAACATAAACTTGGTTTCGCAGTTTCTTTTTGAAAACTGAAAAGTTTAGTAAGCTGCCGCATGATACATGGCAGCAGCTTAGCAAACTTTGAATCAATCAATCAATCAGGAATTTGTAAAGCGCACTACTCACCCGTGAGGGTCTCAAGTGCTGAGGAGGGGAGGGTGAAGAAAGGGTGGGGTGCTGCTACTGCTCGAACAGCCAGGTATTGAGAAGTTTCCTGAAGGTAAGGAGGTCTTTGGTCTGGCGCAGGTGGGTGGGAAGAGTGTTCCACGTTTTGGCGGCGAGGTGCGAGAATGATCTACTGCCGGATGTAGTTCTGCAGACTTGTGGGATGGTTGCGAGGGCGAGGTCAGCGGATGGGAGATGCCGGGTCGGGGTGTAGAAGGAGAGTCGTCTGTTGAGGTATTTTGGTCCGGTGTTGTGCAGTGCTTTGTGAGCGTGGGTGAGGAGTTTGAAGGTGATTCTCTTGTTGACTGGGAGCCAGTGCAGGTTTTTCAGGTTGTCTGTGATGTGGCAGTGATGGGGGATGTCCAGGATGAGGCATGCAGAGGCATTCTGGATGCTTTGCAGCCTCTTCTGGAGTTTGGCCGTGGTTCTTGCGCACAGGGCATTGCCGTAGTCCAGCTTGCTGCTTACGAGGGCTTGGGTGACTGTTCTTCTGGTTTCAATGGGTATCCATTTGTAGATTTTTCGGAGCATGGACTCTCTGGGTTCTGCCGGTGAGAAAGGAGGTGACCCAGTCCAGGGCTCTGTGACGGATTCCAGCGTTGTTGAGGCGTGAGCGTAGGGTGTGGTGGCAGACGGTGTTGAACGCGGCCAAGAGGTCCAAGAGGATGAGGGGCATGGTTTTGCCGCTGTCCAGTATGGTTCTGATGTCGTCGGTGGTGGCGATGAGGGCGGTTTCAGTGCTGTGGGTGATGCGAAATCCGGATTGAGAAGGGTCTAGGGTGCGGTTCTCCTCAAGGAAGCGGGTTAGTTGTCTGTTGACAGCCGTCTCGATGACTTTTGCCAGGAAGGGGAGCAGGGAGATAGGCCGGAAGTTCTTGAGGTCCTTTGGGTCTGCCTTGGGTTTTTTGAGGAGGGCATTGACCTCGGCGTGTTTCCAGCTCTCTGAGAAGGTGGCGGACTAGAAGGAGCTGTTGATGATCTTCTGTTGTTGGGGTGCGATGACAGAGCTTGCTTGAATGCCTTCAGGAGAGCTACTGTGGTGGCGACTGCACTGAAGGCACAGGGATCTTCCCCAGGCACGTGGAGATTATTGCCTGCTCTCCCATGGCGGAAGGTGGGACTCCCGTCAAGACCTAAATGAAGGCCTTCTTACCATCGAGAACTATTAATGTATCCTCTCATAAATTACTATTCTTTGCCAGATTCAGAAGAGCTTCGAAAAGTGATTGTGCTTTGTTTGTCATGGCTTCAAATCTGTGAAATGCTCTCTATCCATCTCACTTCATATGCTTGTAAGGTGTTACTTAAAAGCTTTGCTTTACAGTCAGTTCTATGGTCAGTCTGTCTAACATCTCTATAGCACAATAGTTCCTTTGTACCAAGAGAATTTAGGATGATAGTGCACCCTCCATATCTTTCATAACATAAGAAAACATAACAAGTCATCAACAGATGATGTGACGGGTTTGGCTCACCTAGACAAGGTGGATGACTAGAGTAGCCAGATCTTTAGTTCAGCCGCTCATGCACTTCACCTGGACCATCTAATTTGCTTGGTGTTGTGCATCTAGTTTGGTTCCCTAAGTGCTTTTGCTTCTAGTAGGACAAAAGTAACAGGGTTAGAGGTAAATAACTTCCAATAGTGAAGTAGGCTTAATCTAAATACTCACCTGGATTTTGTGTGGTCTGAAATGTACTATATCTCTAATAACTCTTTCCACATTACCTAGTTGCCTGCTGCTGTGTTGAGGCTCCTCTGGTTTTAGCCTGGCGAGGATTGGAGTATGCCTTTGGCACATGTTTGGGGGAGTTGGAGGATACAAGGTTCAAAAGCCTTCACATTTCTGTTTGGGAATGCTGTGGCCGCAAAGTTGTAACTCTTTACTGACAGCTCTATGTCCTCTACTGAGTGTGGATTTTCTAATTTCAGAATTTCTCAAAGGTAGTATTTACCTCTGAAAACCCTCACAAAGGTAGAAAGGTACTTCTGAAAAATGTTTGTCGCTTCTGGTTTTCGACAATATGGAGGCATTTCTGAATGTGTAATTGCATATCTTGTACAATTACACACAGGTAAATCGTAAAACCTTTGAGTAATGGCACATTTTAAAAAAATCTCCAAAGGGAAGATATTTTTCCCTGTGGAGAAATCCCCTTCCTCAATACTTTTGGGTGTGTTCTTTCCACTTGCCTCCATTGAAAAAGATTAACTCTTACCTTCCACCCATATGAAGGGTGAGACTGGGTCAGAAAAAACATTGAATATTGTCACAACTCTTGAGTCTGTGTTTGTAATCAAACATTACGGGGACACCCCATCCAGGAACGTCCGTTCCCCACCATTTAACAAGGCTTCATGGAAGGTGGGGCAGTGGGGTCTGATTCCATGGCTTGGGATTTACAGGCTGGTGTTAGTAGTATCTCAATAGCCAGGGTGGGTAATCCTAGTCGGCAAGGTGAGACTGACTTCCATCTCCAAGGCTGGACCCTGTCCCTTAAGTCAGGATAAACAGACAAAAGTTGATAGCTCCAGTGGTGGTATTGAAGTGTCAGCCACTCACCCAGTTCTCTTTAGTCAGACGAAGTCCCCCAAGACGAAGTTGGGGAAAAGGGCGATCTTGATGCTCCCACAACACTGACTGAAGCTAGCTGTGGTAAGGCAGTGTTGGAAGCATCCAAGTCTGTCAAGGTTTTGTCATGGAATGTAGCCAGTCTAGAAGGGAAACTAGAAAAGACTGACTAGGCTGTCTTTGGAACCCAGTATGACATCTGTATGTTTCGAGAGACATGGTTGACAACTGAAATAGAGTTTCAGGGGTATGACACCTATTCCAAAGTTGCTAAGAGGAGTTCCGGGGGTAGGGGACCACCGTCTTAGTGTCTGTCATCTTGGGTAGCTTCACATTTGGGCTGTTCAGTTAGGCAAGTGGAGACGACTAGTGATGATGTCTTATGCCTTTCTCTCCTATTTCCTGATGCCAGTGAGCTGTATTTGGTCAATGTGTACTCTAGACCTGTTAGTACAGGGTGTGAGTCTTTGGTGATAAGTTTTGTTGCTGACTTTCTCTCTACCCTGCAAGGGGGGGGCTACATAATACTTAGTGGGTATTTTAATTGTTTCTTTGAACTGTTAAGCGCTTTCACTGATGGTTTTGTCTATAAGGAGATAAGCTATGGGGAATTCACCTGATCAAGAAATGGACACCACTGTTGCTCCAAATTAATGCCCTCATACTGAACCATTCAATTCGAGCTTGCAATGGGCGATCTAACTCGGATGAGTGTGGGTCTCATACATTCAATCGTATGGGGCAGTTTTCTACTATTGATTATATCTGTGTGGATGTCAGGCTATGGCCAGACGTCATTGACATGCAACCTAATAAGTGCAGAGTCAAATGGGAGGAGCTCTCCGGTCTCCTGAATTTGTCCAGCAGTTGTATACAGTTTTAGGCTTGGCTCTAGAAAAAATGGAGAAGTGATTAGATTTGGCAGAGAAATCCAAACGCTGGCGTGGGATCTTGGCCACGCACCAGGAACTAGTGGAGGAATTAACAATACAATTCCAAAAGGAGGTTCCTCGGGGAGTCCAAGGAAAATCTCTGCTGGGTGGTAAACTAAACAGTGTCACGTGCCGAAACTGAACTGTTAAGGCCCATTAAATCCAAGAATGCAGTACGGGTTCAATCTTGCAGGAGTAATTACAAACAATGCCTAACTTCCTCCAAGAAAGAGTGGGAAACACATAAGTGGAAGGCCTTGAATGGGGCACTGAAACATAAGTATTTTAGGCTATTCTGGCAAGTGGTTGCCTCGGGGTCTCCAGGGTCCTCAGGAGTAATAGAGAACAACACCTCGCCCTAACACTGGTCCACCCATTTTAGTTCCCTGTATGATTTAAATATAGGGGATGAGGCTCAGATAGGTTCTATTTTCTGTGTGTCTTCCAGCCACTATGGCATTGAAGCATATCCCATGATCACTATGGACGTGGTGGCTAGCACCATATCGAACTGATATCTCCTGGAAATGCCCCAGGACTTGATAGAATCCCAGGAGATTTATACGGTTTGGTGCCAGAAATTTAAATCCCCCACCTCACGTTTTTTTAATGCTATTTTGGAGAGCATACCCTCTCCTGTGTCCTGGGCAGTTGCTGAAATATCCCCCTTCTATAAGAAAGGTTTTCCACTTCTGCCAGCAAATTAAACTCCGATCAGTTTGAGCAACACAATGCAAAAGTTGTTTGCACGTGTGACCTTAGGGAGATTACAGGGATGGATGGACGATAGTAGTGTCCTTAGTCCACTACAGGCGGGCTTTAGGCAGTCTACTTCTACTATAGCTCAAGTATTTCACCTTCAGCTCTTATATTGGAAGACAGTAGACCGGGAGGGCTCTAGCCTCTAATTAATATTCTTTGACTTACGGGCATCCTTTGATTTGGTCCCCACAGAATCCTGAGGCAGATCCTAGCAGACATGGGGGGTTCCTGGATATCTTTCTAACATCATCCAGATACTCCATGAGGAGAACTTTGCACAAGTTCGATTTGGTAAGTTAGGCAAACCAACAGACCCATCCCCTGTAAGAAAGGGTGTGAGGCAGGGGTTGTGTCTTGGACCCCACATTATTTCTATTGTACGTTAACGATCTTACAGATTCACTTAACAATGTTACCAATGATGCACCATGACTATCTGCAGGTAAGATTCCTGCACTAATGTTTGCAGACGACACCCTCCTTTTGTTCAGGACACTGATGGGCCTTCAAAGGACTCTTGACTGCTTTAAAGATTTGTGCAGTCACAAGGGACTGGACATCAATGTGAGCAAAACCAAGTACATGGTCTTCAATACTACTCCAACCACTCGCCCATGCCCAAAGCTGAATGGGGTTTCTTTGGAGAGGTTGAAGGCTTTTGAATACTTAGGGGCATTACTTGGGGAGTGCATGGATTGGTCCCTACACATTCAAAAGTTTAGAATGGCACAATTTATGGGTGGCTTGGTATGGGCCTTTAAAGACTCTTTTTTGAAACCTGTTGTGTGGAATTATATGGTGGAAATATACGGAATGCAAGCATTCGGGGTGGTCCTGTATGGGGCTGAACTTTGGGGACACAAAGCAGGGACTGGGATACAAATGCTTGAGAATGTTTTTCTTAGGCAGCTATTAGGCCTTCCATCACAAACACCCTTAATTCTGTTGAGGTTTCATTTTGGAATAAGACCAATTACTGAAGACTCAGATCTCTACTCTTTTGGAGGCGACTTTGGCCCACCTTGGAATTAGAATCTTATAGGAGAGGATTGAGAGAAATTATGGGCGCCCGGGGGCCAGGAATCTGTCCTGGTTGTGTTACATTAGGGATAGCCTGGCCACGTTTGGCAAGTCTAGGTTGTGGGAGGATCCTGCAGTGGGTTGCCAGTCACTGTCTAGGAGAGATCTTGTAGTTTCATACAGGCGTCTCAGATTGTCTATGATTCTGGAGAACGGTTCCCTGAGCCCATTGGTCCAAAGATTCTTAGAGTCCAAGGACCACTATGGCCACAAATCTTTTTGTAGATAAGATTCACCCATTGTTGGCACGTAATGTTTTCTTACAATTCAGGCACAGTTCACTGCCCTTACGTGTGTTTACTAGTAAGTGGAGGAGGGGCAATAATTCTCAGGATAACACCTGCCTCGTTTGTGGGACAGGTGAGGAGTCTGAGACCCTAGCTTTTTTTTTTTTTGCAAAACCAATGCTCACTCTAGAAAGAAGTGGTTGCTTCTGGTTTGTAGGCTTCTGGGTATTAAGCAATATGTAGAGGTACTCAGAATTTTAAAAACCAGTCCCTAGCAACCAATTGTTTTCTCAGTTGCATGATTCCTATTCACTTCATGGTGTATTCCTAAAAATCATTTGCAATCGACCAACTTTGACTAATGCCTTGAATCTTGAGCAGTGTTGCACATTTACCCAAAGAAACAAAGGAGCATTTTGTCGATTAGTTTTATATTAATCATGTTTTATATGTATGTGTATAGCACTGCACTTTTTAAAATGGAGATGTATCGCCGTATAATTATAATCCAATCATGGTTCATGTGTATATTTTAAGTATATATTTATTGATTTTATAATGTGCTTTTATGGCTATCAGACGCGATAAAGTATTCTTTGACTGACTGACAATTTAAGGTGTTTTAACTCATGGGTAGTATTACTCCATCATAGCCCAATGTTGTTCATGGGTAAAATGATTTAGGAGTGTAAGGTCAGCTTTTAGGGATACCTTACTGTCGTGATCAGAGCCATTTGCAACTTTAATTCTGATTTACATGTAGAAATGGCTCTCCGAATCAGACCCATGTAGTTCACTTGTACTTGTGTAGCTTTAGGTCGTATTTGCTAATCATATTGTTTGGTTGTTCATGTTTGAGTAAATGTCCTTCGTTGTCCACCTATATATGTGTGACTATAAGTCCAATGTTAAAATAATATTTGAGTTAGTGAAGAAAAATAACTGACAATTGTGAACAATACTATCACTTTGGTCATAAATGTCCAAAATGAAACTCGTACCGTTCATGTAAACCTGTGTGACAAAATGCCCCTTGTGGAAGGGGTATGGTTCATTCAGTCCTGCTAATAAATTGTCCCATGTGAAAGTCAGATTGTTCACTTGTGCATTTGTAATGTAATGCCCTTTGTTAAATGTATGTAACTCAATTGAAAAGTCACATTGCCCCCTTGTATTTCTGTAGGTAGACATTCTATGGTAAAATCATATAAATGCGGTGCACACAATACACCTGCATGGTTTTACGTAGTAAATGTACATAGAGTGTATACATCTGGAAGCATGCATTGTCATGTGAGAGTCACACTGACCCCTAACACCTTGTTAAAGGCTGATTCCATTTCTGATCTTGGATTATTAAATATTTTACAAGCTTGACCTGTCCTCGCTTGTCAGTGGCTATGTCCCATGAGGAATGAACTCACGTGTGGCAACTGGCAGCAACCCGACGCATAGATTGTCTTGGTTCCCACTTAATACATATTCTGTAGATTTCCCAGGCATAGCTTAACCACAGATAGGTAACCACCTCCCCGTGACGCCTCCACCGCACAGGATAAATATACAATGAAGGCTCTACCCCACACCACAGCCTCAACTTCCGTCTACAGAGGCAGCCCGAGGGGAAGATAGAGAGAAGAGCGCCATTCTGTGCTTAGACAACAGCCCAGGTCCATTGTGGAATCCTGCCATTGGGCAATTCCAAGGGAAGACAGGTTTTGCAGTATGGGCGACGGAGTAATCAAATACGTGTCTACATATAAAGACAAATAGATAGATCCTCGAGTTGAGAGTCTCATATTAGCTAACGCTGAAGTGATAATAATAGAGAGGGCTATAATAATAATTCGTTTTGTTCTTGCAGTGTTTTCATCCAATATACTTTGAACTATTAATTGTATTTTGAATTATCACTGTAACTTTAAAATAACTCCATATTCATTAGTGATGAAGTGTGGCAACTCTCACCATCACTCCAGCAGGTCCTAAGCAGAGGGAACAGGGTCTTTGATTGTTGACCTTAATTGGCAGATAGCTGTCCGGCTGAGATTCAAAAGTGGCACTGCATTTCATTTAGTCATTAGCCTGAGTTTTGTGTTTAGCAACAATTGGGTGTGCCTCAGAATGCTTGAATACCCTCACTTTATTCAGGTCCTTTGATGTTAGGGTGAGATTTATTGATCAAGCCTAAATGGGAAGATGTAGAGATACTTTTGGATCGACCGTTTGGTTTTTAACTGCACTACATACCGATTACTACCCATTTTATTCAATTGCCATCACACTGAAAGTGTTTGGAATTACCCAATTGCATTTTTCCCTTGTATTTTTAACATCAGAAGATTAAAAGGTTTGGGCCCATATTTATACTTTTAGATGCACAACTGCACAAACGCAGTTTTGAGTCAAAAAGTGTAGCGCCGGCTTGTATCATTCCAGAGCGCCAGCCGGGCACAAGATTTATGGAATCCCTTAAGCTGGCACAAAGGGTGAGCTATGATGTTAGCCAGGTGGGGGTGGCGGTAAGGGGAAAGGGGGTTTTGCACCAAAAAATGATGCTAAGCTGGTTAGAGGCGAAAAAAATTATTCAGACTAGTGTCATTTCCTGACGCAAAATCATCCACACCACATGACTCCTGTCTTGAAAAAGACAGGAGTCATGCCCACTACCCCAATGGCCAGCAAAGGGGGCAAGGGTCCCCTGGGCATGGCCATTGCACCCAGTGCCATGTAGGGGGGGCCCATTTCAGGGTCCCCAATGGCACTTTAAAAATTGTTTTGCAATCTTACCTCTACTTACCCTACTTACGGGGGATGGGGTCCCCCATCCTCTGGTGTCCCTCTCGTGTGGGGGGGTGTTCCTGGGGCTTGAGGTGGGCACCTGTGGGCTCTTTCCATGGTGTTTGACCATGGAAATGGGTCCACAGGTCCCCTAACGCCTGCCCTGACCCAGACATTAAATAATGGTGCTAAGTAGGCTTAGTGCCATTAGTTAGGCCCACCTCCCCCTGTGCACCTTTTTTGCACAGGAGAATAAAAAAGGCGCTAGGGGCTTTGACTAATTTTTTGGACGGGAACGCCTACCTTGCATCTCATTGATGCAAGGTGGTTTCACGCATCCAAAAAATGACTTTAACTCCAAGATTTTGACACTAGACGGGTTTAGCGTAAAAATATAACTATAGAGTTGAGTTTGCACTGAATTAGCATAGAAAAAATTACGCTAATTCAGCACAAAAAAAGTATAAATATGCCCCTTGGTCTTGATTAGTTCACATGTGGTCACATACAGCACTTGGATCAACTAATCGTGAAAGGGTGAGTGAATAAATGAAGACATGATCTTTCATAGCACATACTATAAACCAAGTCGACTCTAGGTTCTGCCAGTTTTTGGCAGATCAGAAAGCTGAGACATAACTTCTGGTTGCAGGTTCTCCACACATAAACTTTCTACCGGCTTTAAGTCGGCGGGGTCCTCCAGGACTCAGCACTGGCAGTTCTCAGAAAGCAGGTGCTGAGCTAGGTCCCTATTGGGCTCTCCATTTTGGCCCTCACCCTAAGGGTGAAAAAAACATCTTAATTCTGCAGCTGTACCACCCTGCGCTGCATTTGATGAGACGCATTATAGTTCTTTCAGTCTCTTCATTTCAGAAGTGCAGCATTTTCAATACTTTGTACAACAAAGCCATTGTTGTTGCGTACTTAAATTATTAACTAACAACCATTGACAAAGCCAAAGCCAAAAGTCATGGTTTGTTGTAGGTATAATGTTACTTGTTGTATTATATTTCTGGATGCAATGAAAGAACAAAAAAGCAAAATACCAGTAGGGCGGCACACTATGAAAAGCACAGATTTTTATCTTATGTGTTTTATGCCAAGCCCTTGGTTACATCGGCCACGCCTCTTTGAGAGACCTTCCAGCTTTATCATTCCACTTAAAGCCCTGTCTATATGGAGGGTGTTGTGCCTTAGCAACAATGGTTATGTGGTAAGGGCAAATGAGGGATGTTTGCTGTGCTCGCCCTTGGCTTTATTGGTGGAAGAGGGTCTTCAGATTCCTTACTTGTGCCCTTATTGATGCTGTGTGGTACAATAGTTCATTACATTTGTCTTTCACCCTCAATTGGTAGTGGGACATCCCAGTCTGGAATGCCGGCAGCTGACCAGCTAAGTGCTGTGGGGTGATAACTCTGCTATTTTAGGGTCTTTTGTGTAACTAGTACTTAGTTGAAAATTGGACATCACAGCCCGCATGAATGCGGTCCTTGGTTTCAATTATCTTTCATCCGACAGCAATTGCTTGGTTGTCCTGTTTAGTTTGCGCTATAATCTCAAACAGAAGAAGACATGCAGAACAAAACATCCTACTCTGTCACTGGGCCCTGAAGCGGATCCCAATATATGACGAGCTGGCAGGACCTGCCCTAGGTGGAACCCTCTCGGAGCAAGCAATCGATTTGCTAGATCGGCCCAATTTGTTCAGGTGAGGATGTCAGTATACAAATCCACTTTTAGTACTGAATTCTACAACTGGGACACTACATTGAAAACTGCTTTATGACTGTACAGAAGCAGTACAAGATTCATCCAATCTTATTACTCTCTCCGTTTGTGCCTATGGTCTCAATTTGAAATCACCACTGCTCAGGAGAGACTGCCCATGTTCTTACTGCCCCTTAATGGGGGCATGCTTTTGTTTGATACTTGTGGCCCTGCCTCTTCCTCTCTTCTCAATATCATATCAGAGCAACGGCCCCTACATTTTTGTTACCCACTTATGGTGCAATATACATCTGAACCTGTGTTAAGTAAGTGTTCAGAACGTACAGGATGAAGGATAATTCAGCTTGTAGGGCTGCACGTGCAGCTAGAGATCTGCAGGGCACAGATTTCAGTTCTGGTAGGGGTGTATTTCATCTTTCCAAACTTGAGAATGAACCTATGTTGATGCTGGGTAATGTTACAATTTTTTCATCTCTGCTCGTTTGGATGCACTCTGAATGCATAGTCACTATTACCATCATTATTAAAGGCAGAGGTGTACTGTGCTCAAAATTGAAAATAAATACTCTTTGTCTTAATTGCCAATCACCACGTGACAACCTAAAAATTATACAATAAGCATATTAAAAACATGAATAGTATATTTCCCATACAGGAAACTAGAGACAATTTCCTATTGCACTCTTTATACAATATGAACCCTCAGTTCTTCACTCAAGCTCAGACCTTCCGGGTACAATGTATTAAAGTCCGTTTTCTGTTTTACATTTTTGATTTTCAACTGTGTGGTGAAGTTAAAGGAAGCGAATGTTCGGTGCCCCATACCGTGATTAAGGCTACGGCCGAAACGGTTTGGATGTAAAACGTCTGCAATATTAGACCTGAATTATCTATATATATGTATATATATATACACACACACACACATATATATCTATAATATATATATATATATATATATATATATATATATATATATATATATATTCATATATATATATATAGATATATATGAAAAATCTACTGCTGGTCGCCTGTAGGTAGTTATAGTTAGCACCTAGTTTCCATAGGAAAAGCGTTTTTTGTTTTGAATAAATATGGCGAATTACCAAACCAGACTGGAACAAAGGAGCAGCAGACTCGATCAAGTATTTAACACATCTGGCGCTGGCCTGAATCGATCCAACATTACTAATGTATTCTGTGCCAAGAACACTTTTCAAGCTTTGGAACGAGCTGTCAAAAAAGAGACATCTAAATGGTGGGAGGCTGCTTCACTTAAAAAATACCTTGAACACGATCTGATACCACAAGGCTTAAGAATTCTGATTTTTCCTCCTATTGAGACTACATCTCAAGAAAGGCTTCAACAGTGGGAAGCAAACTTGCAGACAACTTCTAACAATATGATACTACAATTAATTGACATAGCACAAGAAAAATATGAAAAATATCGGAATGAAGTGGACACACTCAACAAACAAATTGACGAGGCCAAATGGGGTGACATCACAATTAAAAACTATGACATCCTTAATAATGTCATTGATCAATATGTAGAGGATATCATTCAAAGAATAAACAGGAAATTCATATGAGACCTTACCGATTACCAACTCAGCAGAGTCTACACTTTTGGAAAGAAATATAGACAATATAAAACCATCAAACTCAACTACAGATTTACCTAATTGCTCTGTAACATCACTCTCATCCGAGATAGAATCACCAGAAGACATCGATAAAAGACAAACAAATAGACCAACAGTAAATTTTTACGAGGAGGTCAGAAGACATCGTCTAGACACAAGATAGCCGTACAAAACCACCAGGTTCCACAACACAAGAACCGATTATACCAGGTATGCAGACAGGAGCCCACAGCAAGGAAGCCAGATACCAAGAACAAATAAAGAATTCATTGTCAACCTTTTGGACAGCACTCTTTCAACACCTCAAATTGATATCCTCACCAAGGGCCTTTCATTTTGCTCCACTCTGGGGTGGGACCTAGTACAAACTATGATAAACTTGTTTACATTTATACGCAAATTAAAACTTAACTCCTACATTTCTACATCTGAATCAAGGAAAGATGCATCTTTTCAACAATAAATGACAAGTGACTTCACAGTCCAGGACTTGGAGACAATACAACCTTTCAAGAAATGAGGAGCAAGAACAATCACTCTCTGAAATAGCCAATGAACTCAATATTGACACATCATTTCATAAACAATCTAACTTACCAATTAAATCCACCTTTACACCTACACTATCTGCAGGAAATTCCATAGATTTGTTCTTTACAGCTATGATGGAGGACCTTGACCAAGAACATCGTAAATATGTCAAAAAAAATAATATCTTCCTTGCAATACTAACTTTAGAGAGAGAAAGGCAATCAGAGAATTACAAAAAGACAATACTATTCTCATAAAAGAAGCAGACAAGGACGGCAATATTGTTATTTTAAACAAAAGTGACTATTCTTCAAGAAGCTTATCGACAAATCAATGATTCAGTTTGTTATAAAAAAACTCCTAAAAAATCCCACTAAGGAGGTACAGACTAAACTCAAGGAATTGTTGGATCACTGGTGCTCAAAAGAAATTCTTACCCCAGAATAGAGGAACTTCTTATTCGTTGAACCCCCAACTACTCCTACTCTATATCTTCTACCCAAAATTCACAGAGGGGGCCACCCTTCCAAGGGGAGACCAATCATTTCAGGCATCAATTCTATCTGCTCCAATTTGGGTATCCTCATACACTCTGAGCTACAAGCTTTCTTGAAGAAATTACCTTTATTTATTAAAGACACCAAAGACATATAACAGAAACTTCAAAATATAGAATGGCAACCAGACTACATACCAAACTCAAGGAATTGTTGGATCACTGGTGCTCGAAAGAAATTCTTACCCCAGAAGAGAGGAACTTCTTATTCGTTGAACACCCAACTACTCCTACTCTATATCTTCTACCCAAAATTCACAGAGGGGGCCACCCTTCCAAGGGGAGACCAATCATTAAAGGCATCAATTCTATCTGCTCCAATTTGGGTATCCTCATACACTCTGAGCTACAACCTTTCTTGAAGAAATGACCTTCATTTATTAAAGACACCAAAGACATATAACAGAAACTTCAAACTATAGAATGGCAACCAGACTACATACTTGCAACCATAGATGTGGTCAGTCTGTATACGTCTATTAAACATCAAGACAGGATTGAGGCTGTTTGGAGATGTCTATCAACATGATCAGTACATCTATTAGAAAGAAATGAAATGATTATCGATATGTTGTCTTTTTGTCTCAAAAATAACTTTTTCCTTTTTAAAGTACAATATTTTCTTCAACTACATTGTACGGCGATGGGAGCTCGCTCTGCTCCACCGAATGCCCTGCATCCTGATGGGTGCAGTAGAATGTCACTGAAGACCTAGAACATTTCTCACAACATATCATCTTCTGGGGTAGCTACATAGACAATATCATCCTTATCTGGCAGGGTAAAGAGTCACTTTTTCAAAGTTTTCTTGATTCTCTTACACCTAATAAAAGGAACATCGAGGTGACATACCAATTTTCTAAAACTACACTTGAATATTTGGATCTTACCCTGTACATTGATGATAACAACACATTACATACCCGCTTTCACCGAAAAAGCACAGCAGCTAACTCCCTTTTGCATGCATCAAGCTGTCAACCACATAGCACTATTCCCAATATACCTATGGGAGAATTTAGATGAGCTAGACTCAATTGTAGCAATTGGGAGGATTATGAGACTGTATCCTCTGAAATCGCTGAGTGACTTTCTACAAGAGGATATGCACCCTCCAGTTTGAAAAAATATTAAGGAACAATTTGCACAAAAATGCTCAATAAAAACAAAACTACCACTCAGATCACTCCCATTCGCTTTATCACAGGCTTTCACAATGGCCATAAATACATTTGAAAACTATTGCACAAACATTGGTATCTACTTAATAAAAATCCCTCCATCGCTCGTCACATTCCTCCTGTTCCACAGATGGGCTTTAAAAGAGCTCCGAACCTTCGCGATAAACTATGCTCTTCCTTTTATCAAGAAATAATACCCATCCAACGCTATATGAGATCCCCAAGTGGCTTCTATACCTGTACAAACTGTTCCATCTGTAAATTTGGACTGACGAATTCTAAAAGCATCTTAATCACTGATCAACAGTTTTAGATACATGATTTTATTAACTGAGAGAGTACTACTATAGTGTACCTCATCATTTGCCCTTGCAATATGGCTTATGTAGGCAGCGCTACTAGAGCCCTCAAAAAACGTATTCAGGACTTTTGTCACAACATACAAAAGGATGATTTTAAATTCCATCTAGTTGAACACTTTGTGAAATGTCATCCACATATACGATTTTTTACCTTCTGTGGGTTAATCAAACTTAAACAACATTCACAGGGAGGCAATCTTGAACTCAAACTACGACAAAATGAAAGTAAACTCATAATTCGCTTTGATATGGTCCGACAAGGCCTTAATAAGGATCCAGAATGGCATTATTGACTTCACTGATGATTATTAACAGTATATATCAGTGATGTAAATCATATTTCAACGGACTCTTAGCCATTTTTTCTGAGTAACTTAATAGTTCTTTAACATTAACACAGCTCATGTATAGGATGTTACACATGTCCTTGTATACACAATTACAAATAACGGCCCACACTATCCAATAGTGTGACATAATTAAAAGGAGTTTGTTAGGGCAATACCCTATACTCCATGAACATCTCCTTTAGTTACTAAAATATGTAAGATCAGCCAAATGTCTTGAGCCACTAGACCATGATTAACTACTCTTGTTCCTTTTAGCTTTAACTACCTATAACTTTTAGGTCATATGGATCTCTTAAACCATATCCAAACTACTTGATATGATTATAGACTTATTTTGGCTATCTCATCTCTGTATTTCATAAATATGACGTAGGACGTGTCCCTCTAGATTTAATTATGAATTAATCATGCACGATGACATCTTATGAATAATGATCTATAAAGTTGAACTATTAGCCAAGGCGGATATATTATACAATAGTACAGTAATTAATGTATTGTCTCGGTACATCATAAGTCCATGTATTCCATTTCTGGGGTTCTCTCTATAGACAAACATGATCCTAAGATGGCCAACTCATTTCTCGTACTTCTTTTTCGATTCCATCTGGGTCATGTAAATAGTGGTAGGACTTGATCTTCCACCGTCAAATAAAAATAGGAGAAGGACTTTTTGAATCTTTGTATCCAACATGACTCTTTCAACAGTGAAGCACGATCGACCTAAGATGACCGACGTATCTCTCATTCATCTCTTTCGATTGCATCCGAGCCATGAAAATAGTGGTAGGACTTGCTTTCTCACTACTCTATAAAAATAGGAGAAGGACTTCTTGTAACTTCTTACTCAAATGGGGCCTGACTAGAACGCCGTATGAGAACTCACACAATTTATCCCGAGACTCTGTTTGCCTATAGCATTGATGAGTGTATCCCTCTGTGTATTCAACAATGTATCTATAATTAATATCCATATGGCCTAATAGATTATTATTATTTTTCCTTCATCTGATTGCGATATGCTCGCTCAGTTAATATGTACTTCCATCACAATACCTCATACACCTTACCAAGTCGATGCTTTGTATACTTCTTTCCCTAACACCGAATACATCTTGTATTAGTCCCAATCTACCTATGTAATGTTGCTTTACGAATGCTAAAACACGTGTGTTTTAACATCACCATCTGAATGGACTCGATATAATAAGCCTCATCTAGAGGCTTTTTGATTCATGATCTGATTCATCTGTAATATTACATTAATTTAGTTTATCCTTTAAATATAACAGTGAGATTTCTATGACTTCTTGATTAAGCCCTCCCTGTTTTATTGACTAACTCATAATCTAACATTAACTTTGCTCACAGCGAGAATACAATAGTGAGCTTCCCACGTGAATCTCAGAATTGACTTGAACCAATCTAGCCTTTCTTTGTTTTGTTAACTCCCTTGACACAGTAGTTAGACAGATCGCAACACTCTATAAGACTACATAAGTGTCTGAATAGGGCAAATTAAATAACTCCTGTAATATTTGATTGTTTTGTTTCAAAAATCATCTTTTCTATTATAAGAGTGTATCATACTTGTTTGTAATTCATTATGAGGGAAATATGTACTTATGATTCAATGTTTTTATTTAGATCTATCACAATTATTTAAGAATGGACGTTTTATTATGAACAAAGTTTAGGTATGATACTTATTTATTTTTATTTCTATTGTTCACTATATATATTTCTTTGAGCAATTTTTATTAATACACAAATCACTAATGGGATAAAAATCACTCCTCTTCCTTTGCTAGCACCAGTCTCACGTCGTATAAAATTATCATAATCCTATAAATATGTATCCTTCTTTCTTTTATGGACACCCATTTACATGTTACTTTGTTGTATAGGTTGAGGAATACGGGACTATTGCTGATCTTTCTTGCTATTTTCTTCTTCTCTTTTATCACTGAAGTAATGGGGTACTCAATGTTGGCTTTCTAACTTTGCACTTTTCTTTAATTTTTTATCTTTACTACTTTACTGTTTTACTTTTTGACTTAAGTACCTACCATTTGCAGCCTTGAAAAAGCCCCAGGTGAATTTACCACAAGGGGGCGAAACATGTGTCGGCTGTTTTCTCCTATATCTTCAAGATCTCTACACAGATTAGGATTTTTACAGATTCTTAAATCAAACTACCATCAATAAATGCATTCAAATTGAATGAAAGAACTCGATGCATCATTATTGATTTCAAACTGAGGCCCTTCTACAACACTGATACCTTATATGAGTGGGTTATCTACTTCTTGGAGTTCTCGTCTTCATGAAAGTTTCAAAACGAATATGATAGCCCACTCAGCTGCTGTCTTGAAAGTTTCCGGGTGATCCGTCAGGCGGGGGCTGAGAAAAAGGGGCGGTCCCAAAACATACTTTCCCCATGCATTTTCACATAGGGATTTTGAACATGACTACAGCCCGAATCGCTGGACAGAATTATACCAAATGTGGCAGAAAGCTAGCTCTTGGTCCAGAAAGTGAATTCTTTTTGATTTGGTGTAAATCCATTTAGTAGTAGAAATTAAAGGAAAAAGAAACATACATATCTAGGGACGCAGATTGTCCGTGGACCCAACAGTCCCCATGCTGATTTCTGATTGGCTGCCAACACTTCAACCAGTTTGGGACTCGGCTTCAGCCAAACCCCAAAATAAAACGTAAAAATACCCCACATATTACACCACTAATGACATCTTTGATAACGCCATTGATAATATCAATGAAACATTTGCATTAAAATTATTGAGGAGAAACTGTGCATGGCGGGGGTGTGAGTTATAATTACCTTAGGATACGATTTATAGTTCCTTGAGATAACCATAACTATAACTGCTGAATGTCTATGGTTTTCTGCGTGAAAATTCAGAACCTAAATACAACGTCTCTGTAACCTTTATATTTTTCACTGAATTTCTATGTTTTCTAAATTCTATTTCCTAACTATAACATTCCTGTAAACTTTTATTTTTTTCATTGGATATTTATATATATTACTTCGGAACCAGAGAGACGCTGAAGACTCCCAGCCCGGTGAGCGTACATGGGCGCACTGCATTTGTTTTCCTACAAAAACCACACACATATGGAAAGTGCCAAAATGAGTCACACCAGCCAGGATACTTCAGTAATTGTGTTTATTTAGGCAGAAGAAATCAGATAACATATTTTAACTTCAACGGGTCTTGGTCACAGGGCCTACAACCTGGTTACCTTCATTTTAAGTGTGAATACATAATGTAAAAATGAGAAAATACACACATTGTATAACATTCATGTTGCTTTCTCTTTCTGAAAAAGATCTTAAATAATATATGAAATGCAAATCAAATGCCTATGGAACAGTTATTTTGAGGTTCATTTCCAAACCAAATTCAGTAAAAATTCAAAGTGTCATCCACTCTCTCAGTTACCGAGTGATATGGGAAGTAGTCACAAACAAACATGATTATGCACATTATTCCAACAGGTTGATAATTCATTACAAGTCTGTAATAGCCTTTTCATAGTTCATGGGTGCCAACACATTTGATGGTGACATGGTGACATTCAGAAAAAAATCACATCGCGATTTTGTGCAAAGTGTGTTTAAAACGTCAAGGCTTGAGTAGTCTGATGTAGCTTATAAATGTCTGCATTTTACATGATCCCAAGTGTAACAGAACAAATTAATCGACTTCACTGTATCAGTAAAAATAACCATCACTTCATATGCTCTTTAGCCATGGTCTATCTATCTGATTCTCATAAGGGATATTAATTTGCATCGGTGCATAAGTAAAGGCATTATTGTTGATTGGTTTCATGGTAACATGTCCACATAAAGCATTAAGATTGGTTTATTCGACCAAAATAGAAAAATTGAAACATCAACCTATTGTTGTGTTCTTTCAAAGCAGCCCTTGAAACTTCTAATAACACCACACTACAGGACTCACTTACCAACTGAATTCATTATACCAAAACAATTCAATTCTTCAGTTTTCTCATCTGTAAAGCAAAAATCAAACTGAAGTGGGCAGATAAAAATATTGCTCTGGCCTGAAGGGAGCAACAATAGAAGCTGCTCCTGGCCGGTAGGGAGCTTGCTGGGGCTTCAGGGGCACTGGGGCTCTCCCCACAGTCCTCAGTGAGAGATGGTGTGTTCCCTGGATGGCAACAGTGTACACACCTTTAAGTTTGAGGGCCCTGGGGGATGAGGTCCCCGGTGTTGAAATCGGCCCTGGAAGGGGGTCTCGTGGACCCCCTCCCCTTAAAATCACACAGGGCCCCAGGGAATGGTGTCCCTGGGCTGAGATGGGCCCGGGGAGGGGGAACATATGTCCCCCCTAAAAAAAATCAGTCCTGGCCCAGGGGGTGGTGTCCCCGTGCCCATTAATGGCTCGGGGAGGAGGCCCACACAGCCACCTTCCCTTTAAAAAAAAGTACATGGCGCTGGGGGATGCAGACCTCAGGGCCTAAAGAGGCTCAGAGAAGGGGGGACGTGAGGCCCCTTTCCCTTTATTTAACTAAGTGGTCCCAGGGTATGGGGTCCTAATGGAGCCAGCGCCAATGTGACAGTGCGGCGGATGCAGCAGCACCCGTTGCACATTCCACTGCCCATAATTCAGGCAGTGGAATGCGCAACCGGGCTGTGCACAGAAGCCACTGCATTGCCCATGCAAAATGCATGGGCAGTGCCTGGCCCCCCAGGACCCCTCCTGATGCCCTATTCCACCAGCCTTTCCATGGTGGTGTAAACCACCATGGAAAGGCTGGTGGTATGTGGACTCGTAATCCCAAGGGCGGCACTGCTGGTGGCAGCCTGGCGGTGTCGGAAGTCCGACCATAGCGTCTCTGCCATGGTCATAATGTGGCGGTCCCACCTCCAGCCTATTGGCAGTGGGACCGCCACTGCGAGTCTGCCGGTCATGCGACCTCTAGACTCATAATGAGAGCCTATATTTGGGGCAAAGTGTGAAAATTGTGATGTGAGAATGCATGCCATTCTAAAAAACAGTGCAAAAAAAACGAAAGCACAGAAAACAGCATGTTCCATTCTGTTGTTACAGTGCTTTTACGGTAAATTTTATTTTAACACAAATGGTGCATTTGAAATACATTTTTACCACAAATGGGGCGTAACTACGCAAAGTGGCATAATTGTGTAATTTCTGAAATTTCTTAAAACAAGGGGAACAGAAAATTCCTGAAATTACATGAATTAGACCGGCACAATTGAAATTTCACCAAGAACTAATTGCAAAATGATTTCAGCCTTTGTCAGCCTCGGTGAGGAACAATTTTGTGAATGCAGAAACCATCTTGTAAAATGACTGACCCCTCTGAAAGCAACACATTCTGCATTATAACCAGCTGCAAAATCGAAGTTAATTTGGTATTTACAAATAACATATTTGTTTGGTCTAAAAAAATATTTTCTTTGAAACTAACACCTGACAGAGGGGAGTGGCATAGACGTGCGGTAAATAGCGGCTTGCCTTTACTGCTCCCTCCGCCATGGTTAGAAATACAATGATAATGCAGTCTGCCGGTCACTGCATGTGACACAAATGTCAGCTCTCTTAATGGGAAAATCAAGGGCACCCAGAGAACCTGTCCTTGAGTGTCTTACTTTGGTGTGGCTGTGCACTGGGAAACAAAATGGCTGACAGAACTAGACGGTATCAGGCAAAGATTTAAAGACATGATCATGCCCTGGTTTACAAGTAAGCTCCCCTCTCTGGTGATCTTCCGCTGTAGGGCATCAATAGTCTGCCTGCTAGCTGCGCATTTAACCTCATCTTGGAGCCTGGAAGTGTCTTGCAACCTCTAGGTGTCTCATTTCGTTCTGCCTGAGCCTACGATGGCAGATCACCACAAGGCATTTCAAAAATCACCAGAGCCACCAATTTTGTGTTCTCCGGAGTGGATGCATGACTCCTAATACCTAGATATGTGCACCAAGAATACTCTTACACAATCCTAATCTGTTGTGTGAATCTCTGTATCTGGACTGTGTCTGTGCATGAGCTGTGTCTGTGTATGAGCCGTGCTTCAGACCTATCATCACTACCTGAGCTTGTGTGGTCACCTTACAGACACCACTGACCTCTATGAACTACATAACTTCAAGTTACTAATATCTAGTTGTTTTCTACATACTGCAAGTGCTTCAATTACAATTCCTTTGACTAGTAATATCCATTTTGAATCAAGTCTGGCTAACTTGAGTGTCATTTTTCTCAACCCATGCATTTATTTCCAACGGTAGCTGATCTATGCTTTTTCTCCTGTTATAGCTGCCAGAAGATTGGGGTTCTGTATTCAATTGTTTAGGGCTTTGGTTCATTGTTGCTAATTCCTAAATCTGCATACAAACAAGTGCAGTTCCTAAACTCTACGCACATTTTCTTCATATCAATTTTCTACACACGTCCCATCAACTGTTGTAGACCTGTGATCTGAGTCCCTATTCAGAGTCAGACTGGCATGTACCTCAAATCAGTTTTCCTCTGGCAAAACAATGACCGAAAAATAAATCAAAACAAGCCACAAGCATTTCAAGGTGGAGTTCCCATTACCTGATTTGCCTATCAAAAGGAAAATGGAAAAAGCTCGCTAAAGAACAGGATGTGGCTAAGTCCACCAAGGCCAATATTGCTCTGATGTAACAGGAACTGTGGGCGATCTGAATTGACATTAACACTATTAACTCCAAAGTGACTGACACAGAAGTACGAATCAGTTATAACATTGCTCTCTCAAGCAAGGACAACCAAGACCTTACAAAGGGATATGGCTAAACTGGAAGACAGAAATAGTAGAGGGAATTTAGATATTTCTGGAGTTCCTGAAGGATCAAAGGATTCATCAGACTCTTGTATGGCCTTCTTAGAGAGATTAATTCCACAAATTACAAGCTTTCCCTGAAACAAAGACTTAGAATAAGAAAGGGCACATTGCGTCCCATTGTTCAAACCCACCAATAAGAACGTCACATGCCAGATTGTCTGCCGTGCTCTGAGATATCAATGCGCATAACTAATCCTAAACCACATGCTTAAAAACATCCATATCCTGTGGAACTGCCATAAAATATTTATCTCACAAGACTAACACAACTCCACAGCGAAAGTCAGAAAGGGTTTCCTTGCCCTTAAACCTAGACTCAAGAGTTTGAATCTTCAGTTCAGCTTCATTGGTCTCGCAAAATTTTAAGTTATTGCCAATAGGAAGCACCACATCTTCAATGAGTACAGAGACCTACAAACCTTCTAGGATTAAAGAGATGTTGTTTTAATGGCTACTCAACAAACGTTTTCAAGTAAGCCAAAGTCTTGAGACTTTTCAGCTGTTGTTCTTTTTTCATGTCTACTACACTTCTACTTAGCTCTTCTTGCTGACACAACAGATATGTTCTTATGTGCCTTGCATGTTTTATGTCTTATTCAGGTGTTAAAAATGCACAACAAGTGCCAATTGTTCACTGTTTTTCATGTATAATACCTGTTTGACAAGTTCTATGATATAGGATGTCAGCTATTTCTTTGCATATGTTTCATCAGACAAGGTTTGAGATATCATTGGCCCTGATACATTTATATGATATTAGGTGCTCAGGTTGCCCCTACATTCCTTAGCCCTATGGTTCATTCTGTCATGATCTCATAGTCGTCTCATGCCCATATGGTGATAGCCTTATACGACATGGTTTACTTTTCTCATCAATAGATTCTTGCAGGAGAAACAAGATAAGTTCCAACATCCAGCCATCATGTTTCCCTTCCCTGAACTGTAATTAAAACATTGTGCATGTTTCTACACTCCAGTTATCTGCCACTGTTGGCCTTAATTATATTACAAATGCTAACTCGTAAGCTATTTTACCTATTGTGCTCTTCTAGGTTGCAGACTCACTGCTTCACAATTTGTTCTGTCT
The DNA here is from genome assembly GCF_031143425.1 of Pleurodeles waltl. Taxonomy (NCBI): domain Eukaryota; kingdom Metazoa; phylum Chordata; class Amphibia; order Caudata; family Salamandridae; genus Pleurodeles; species Pleurodeles waltl. Next base: position 608,052,087 of record NC_090445.1, on the reverse strand, counting down.
GTTATTGCAACTCTGTGGTTGTCGGGTTATCACTCTGTTGTCATCTACCTTATATTCAATGTTGAGGGTAGGTTGGGTGGGTGGGGGTCAAGGGTTAGGGATTAGGAAGTGGGTTCCTCTCTTTATTTTGGTTGTATTCAGATCTATGTTTATGTAATTTTTTCTTTGACGCTTGGCAAACTGACTGGCTCGACAATTTTCCTTGCTGATGTCTATTTCTTGGCAACAAACCATTACCGTCAACATCCTTATGGGTGATAATATTGACTCAACTATAGCCTAAAAGGCTGCTTTCAATGACATTGAGGTTCCCCTCTAAGATCTTTGCCCATCATGACCGCCCACACTGTAAGTCTGATTCAGTCCCTCTGGTCATACAGCTCATAATCAGATGCATACTTCTACAGCATGACTAATAACCCTCTTGATGCGAATCTAGAACTAATCTCCTTAAATGTATAGGGGCTCAATCATCCAGTTAAGCATAAAACATTTGAAAACTACCTTTATAAACTTAAAGCAGATTAAAATTATTATTATTATTATTATTATTATATATATATTTACAGGAGACCAAGATTACTATTAAAGAGATGTCATCGTTTGGGCAGAATTGGATTAGCAGCACCCTATGTTCCTCAGCCATCAATAAGAAAGGAGGGGTGAAAACATTGATTGCCAAAAACTCACACTTATCCGCAGATACCAAAATAACAGATGACGAAGAAAGATGGATCCTAAAAGAACATTCCACAAACACAAACTCCTTCCATGTTCTCAATGTGTACGGCCGAAACACTGATGATCCAGAATTCTGGTTCTCCCTGACTGCTCCTCTAGGCCAAATTCTTGATGATGGATTATTTATCATGGGTCAGGACCTTAATCTTACTATGGATGTTACTCTTGATAGGCAATCCTAATCCCCATTGTAGCCCCCTAAATCTCACAAGTCGCTCCTTAAACTATGTTCTACATTCAATCTACATGACTCTTGGAGACTGCAACACCCCGATACCAAGGATTACTTCTTCCTCTCCAACACAAAACATACTCCAGAATTGACTACCTTCTGATCTAATCGACCAAACAGACATCCTCCTGAGGCTAGTTTACGATCACTCAGCCATTACCCTCTTTTAGTCACCAAGATAAGAACATCTTGTAAAATTTGTAGGTTCAATGATGGAGGTTCAATGATGAGCCAATTAGAGATGTGGCATCCAAAGACATCATTGAAAATGTCTTACTAAACTACATCGAAGACAACACTGCCTTAGATATTTCACCCTGTCCTTAAGATTCAATCTAAATTAAACCAGGCTGCTAGAATCTGAAAAATAGATCAAAGCCCTACAGGCATCTCACATTTCCAATCCAGATGCCCAAAACCCTTTCCATTTTTACCAATAAAAATATGAATACAATAGAATTCTGAGAGAAAAAACTGTGGTCTGGATTAACAAATTCAAAACCTTAAAACTCTGTGAGGCAAACAAAGCTGGTAAAATGCTGGCGCCATAGTTGAAGCATAAACAGCCACACAAGGACATTAATGCATTCAAAGATAAATTTAATGTGATCCATACGTGCCCTAAAAAATCACAGACATCTTCAGAAACTTTTATAAATCTCTCTATGAGGACGACTCAAACTCATCTAGTGAGAAATATAAAGACTACCTAATAACATACAATTGCCTGCTATCACCAATCTAGAGAAGATGGCCCTTGTCTTACAATGGACACTAGAGGAAATTACAGGGGCTATCAAATCTCTTAAGTCACACAAAGCCCCGGGACCTCATGGTTTTGCAGCTAACTTCAATAAAACATTTGCCTGCACCCTTAGCCCCGCACTTCTTGATCTCCTCTTTCACTTTTCATATTTGGCCACCATTGTAGGCACGGCTAGTAAAGCCACCATTGTAGTGATCACAGATGAGGGTAAAGATCAGACTCAGGTTAAGACCTACTTTCAAATTTCCTTAATCTATCTGGATGCAAAAATATACCCCAAAAAACTCTGCAAAATATTAGAACCTCTTTTCACCATGCCTGATTAACCACATTCAGTCATGATACAAACCGACTCTATAGTGACAACACTCGCCTCCTATGCCATATTATCGAAAGAACTAAGGGGCATATTTATACTCTGTTTGCGCCGAATGTGCGTCAAAACGTTTGACGCACATTCAGCGCAAACCTTGCACCATATTTAGACTTTGACGCCCGACCCCGTGGACATCAAAATTTCTCCATGTGCGGCATTTTTTTGATGCGGGAAACCGCCTTGCATCAATGACATGCAAGGTAGGCATTCCCGCCCAAAAAATTACTTTACGGCCTGTGCTCCTTATTTATACTCCCACGTCATTTTGACGCACAGGAGGAGGCGGGCCTTAAAAAATGGCGCCCAGCTTGATGTGCGCCGTTTTTTAACGCCTGGGTGAGGGCAGGCGTTATGGGACATTTGGGCTCACTTCCTTGGTCTCTGACCATGGTAGCAGTCCAGAGGTGCCCTTCCCTGCCCCCAGGGACACCCCCTACCACCCTCGGCCATCCCTGGAGTCCCCCCATGGATGGGGGGACCCTTCCCAGGTAAGTACAGGTAAGTTCAGGTAAGTATTATTATTATTTTTTGTTTTTAATGGCATAGGGGGCCTAATTTGGGCCCCCCACATGCCACTATGCCCAATGGGCATGGCCATTGGGCAAGGGGGCATGACTCTTGTCTTTGCTAAGACAGGAGTCATTTCAATGGGGGTTTTGTGCCAAATAATGGAGCAAGTCCAGTTTGAGCCATGATTTTTTACTCAAACCTGACTTGCACCATTTTTTTGATGCACAACCCCCATTTCCCCCTACGCCGGCGCTGCCTCGTTTGAGTCATTTTTTTTACTCTGACCAGCCCGCAACGCCAGCTAGCATCAATCCTTAAATATGGCGTCCACATGGCACGTAGGAACGGCGTTAACCGGCGGTAAACTTTTTGACGCAAACCAGCGCCAGCGCTAGTTTGCGTCAAAAAGTATAAATATGGGCCCAAGTCTACAAATTTGGATACCATGGTGATAGCCCAAGATGCCGAAAAGGCATTCTATAGAGTCTCCTGGGTGTTCCAACATGAAAACCTCCTAAAGTTTAACCTTGAAAAAGCTTTTACTAAGATAGTCATGGCCCTTTATGGTGGGCTCCCGGCCATTGTGAGAACTGGCGGCCTACTATCACCTGCTTTTAATTTAGAAAGAGGTACTAGAAAAGGCAAGCCCCTTTCCCCCTCTCCTATCATTTTGACTCCCAACCCGTTACTCCATAGCATTCAGAAGAAGACTTCCCTCTCTGGTGTTACTTTCAACAAAACTAAACTGAAGGTGGTGGCTTATGCCAACAATATTCTGATCAGAACTGAGAATGCCAGTAACTCAATTCCACCACTATTGCAGACAATAGACAAATACGCCCTGGTCGCAGGGCATAAACTAAACAGGGACAAATCTCAAGTTAAGGATTTAAACAATCTCTGAACCATTAACCTTAGAAGTAGGCCTGGGCGGAGTTCATGAAGTCACGCTATGCAGAAGTCGCGAAGTGATTAAAAACTCTGCTGCACTAGGTGGAGTTCCATAGGTGAGCAGAGTTTCCCCGACGCCCTGGTTCACAGTGTGTTTTATGTCAAAAGCAATGCAGAGTACGTCCTTGCATTCAAAATCGCATGCGAACAGCACCATGCGGTTTGCATGGACACAACCATCTTGTTTTCTTTATGTGTTCATGGTGCTGGGCCTGATTTTGAATCCCTTCCTAATCTTTTCAATCCTCCGCCCTCCTAATTTATCTACCCCCTCAGTTTAATTTATTGTATTAGTGAGTGTTTTTGTGCCTGTGTATTTCAGTTTTTAAAAAAAAAAATCATGTTTTTTTTTGTTTTTTTTTTCCTTTACTTCCTTATTTCTTCTTTCCTTCTCTGGTTTCTTTTCTTTACCCAACCCAGTGTCATGGCAGAGCAGGGTGGCCACCAGGTGTCAAACCTTGTGGACAGTGGCGCCACAAAGGGGTGAAGACCCGGCCCTTCTTTTGTGAGGTGAAGTTGACAGTGCTGTTTTTTTATGTGCAGCACCACCTCCCCTTCATACCAGCAGCAGGCCTGGCAGCAGGTACCCCAGGCGGTAACACTGGCTGCATTGGGGGAGGGGACACAGGTGTGTGCGGCGTACCAGCCATGTCCAGCATACCACCCAGCTCCTGATGAACCGCTAGGTGAATATCCCCGACCGGGAGCAGGACCTGCTCGACATCAAGATTCCGGGACTCAGTGAGTATTTATTATATTATTTGCTGTGCTTATGTTCAACAACGCTAACTTTTTCTCCAAGAATAGCAAGCTTCTCAAACTCAGAGGTAAGTTATGTTTAGTTTACATTAGGAATACTACCTAATTGTATTCATCAACACTCACTTTACATGATTATTTAAGAAGCCAATGCAATGCAGACTCCTCTATCCTCCTGTCACCTTGGTGAATCAGTGATATCTGTGTGTTAGCGTTCTCAGTGACATTTATGTAGCTCGTACAGTCCCAAGCATTTTCACAGTGATGTGTAGTACTAGTATGCATCTATGCACTGCAAATAAAAGACTGAGTTGGTCCATCAAGGTGTTTGAGAAATGTGAATCGAATCAAAGATCATTCATTGCAATGCATTAGTTCCAAATGTAGTTTTGTTGAGGAAATTTGGAATAGGGATTTAAGGATTAGTATTAGCAAATGCAACGATAGTCGATACCAGTACCATAGGCGATCTGATCTAGATAAGTACAATGTGACTACATTTGCCGGTTATAATCATTTTGTGGAGAGTAACTGTTCCACTAATCTATTTTTATCTTCTTTATCTCCTCTATCAGCACCCAAGGGCACAAAAGAGGGAAAGCCCCAAGGCGGATCTGGGAACAGCTGGGGAGGAGGAGGCGCCGAACACCAGCACCACTGCTGAGGATTCTGCTCACCCCAGTAAGTCCTATCATTTATTATTAGTATTTCCCTAACTTTTACCTCAGCCCACTACTATATTACTTTTCATTTGGCCTTGTTTATTTTCTTATATTGTCTCCTTTTTTCTGACTCCTCTATCGAATGTTTGTTTAATTCCTGTTATCCCTGTATTATCTTTTTTTCCTTATTTCATGTTTTTTTGGTACTCTATCTTTCCCTCTCCCCTATATACCTTGTGGTACTGTAAGACTAAGAACAGTTTTTTGGTACTCTACTGTCTAAGGTGAAGACTGCATTCCTAAGTAAGCTAGTACTTTAAATTATATTTACCATGTATGTTTGTTGAGAAGGCTTTCTTGTTCTTGCTCATGTCTGAACAGGTTACAAGAGAGTGGCCATGGTCATGAACCACCCCTCCAAGCCTCAATGTTGTGCTGTGTAATTTATTTATACAATGTACCAGCAGTTCCCTGACAGTGCAGCATGGCTGGAAAGTATGGGGTCCCATCGTATTTGCAAACCAACACCATATGTCTTTCAGGGACCATTATTATTCTACCCCTTCATTGTGCTTCAACGATTCAGAGTCATCATCATCATAGGCTATAGCTCTGCCCCTCCATTACAAAATGTTTTTGATTGGCTTGACTTCCTGGCTTTTCTAACTTTGTGAACCTACAGAATGCCCAGAGTGATATTTTTGATAAAAGATACTGCAGTGTGAACCGAACTGTAGGCTGTATTGCAGTCATATTTTTTTTATTACAAAAATTAAGGGGAGGCGTATCTGGCGTTTCAAAGTGTATAATTTTTTTTTTAGTCACACAGAGTGCACCCAACATAAGTTGGGCTGCAGGAAGAGATTTGTTTAGAGGGGAGAAGTGGTGACAGGGATGGGTGGTGGTAATTCACATTGCTTGCCTATTGACAATTACTATTATACTCACTAGCTTCAAGGGCATCGTCATGACTCATCATCATGACCCTGCCATTTACCAGATACAGCGGTGGTTGACTTATGGCCTCTTTTATCTGCAACTCAGCAAAAGCTCACATAATGTACACTACAAATAATGGTTTGATGGAACAGGAAAGAATGGAAGGTTAAAAGAAAGGATGGGTAAAAGGAGTGAAAGGAAACGATGTGTGGGTGGGTGAAAGGATGCATGGGTGAGTATTGGGTAAATGGATGGATGGTGAAAGGATGATTGAAAGAAAGGGTGGCTACTGAATGGATGGATAATGCATTGGAAATTTTGATGAAAGGCTGGATGAGAGAAAGTAAAGCTTAAATCATGGTGGCTGTGGGTGAATATAGTAGGAAGAATAAATGTATAACTGAATAATTTCTTGGGTGAATAAACAGGGGAGCTCTTCTGGAGAGGGGCATGCTGCTCACCTACTTTGCTTACGATGTTTTTTAGTTATCAAAGCTGTGGTTCAAAGTGGGGGTATTTTAATTTTTGTTCTAATCCCTTGCCTCATCGTATTTGTCAAGTGAGGCAGATATGTATCCCACCCATCATCATTCATCAACTCCGATCCCTGCCCATGGCATTTTGCTACCAATGTCCAAAAAAGTACCCTGTGGTTCAATTCATGACTGCAGTGTTGACTGTGCAATGTGTCTCTGCTGTAGTTAATGCTGCATTTACAAAATTTCAATGCATTGAAACTGAACACACAAACTGTGTTTGTTTCACCCACTCATTCACTTCTTAGTACTTCACTACTTTATCTTTCTTTAGTTCGTCCATCCCAGCCTACCAAAACAAATTAAAAATCCATTCTTGGTATGTTCTACATTTTTATGGCCATGTGAAGTGATTCCAAAATATACTTCTTGGTTTCCCATAACATATTTATTTTACAGCTGTTCAGATTTTTCCCTTTGGACCTTCGACCTTAGTGACTGAATAAGCCAAAGCTTAGGCAGATGACAAATCGATGACCAGTGACACCCCTCTATTCTGTAGCACGAGCTCTGTGTGCCTGCCTAATTCCTCTACCTTAATCTGCAGTAACATAAATCAAGTTTCTTTTCCTTAGTGCTATTAAATTAATTTGTTGGAAATAAGTTGTGGTGGTGGGTGAGGTCAGTGAGTAAAGTGGGACTAAGTGCCTGATTTCATTTCAAATTTGCACAAGAGATACTCTGTGATGAATGTGCCAAATATAATCTATATAGCCAGTTCCTTTCCCCGTAGTACAGTGCCTACTTTTCCCCACTGTCGACTTACCGCAGACAGGATAATAATATTTGCATTTTATATGTGATGTGTGTGTGACTATTATTCATTTGCCTCTTTGGAGTCAGGGTAGAAAGTGAAAGGCATTTGGAGAAGAGCAGGTCCTTTGGAATTAAACAGCTGCCCCAGCTGCAGAGAGGAGCAAGGTACCTTAAGCGCTGGCTAGCATGCTTTCATTAATTTAGTACAATAGCTTGTACTCCAGACTTAGGCCCTCATTATGAACATGGCGGTAAACACCGTCGACCGTCGTGGTGACGGCGAACAGAAGACCGCCGTTGGCAGGGAACAGAAATCCGCCATATAATGAAACAAAAATCTGAATCTGGCAAAAATCACCCTTCCACCAGTCACCGCTAGGACCTTGTCGGCGGAAATGCTGGACCTCCCACCCAGCCACCGCCGAGCACACCAACACCCACCCTCCAAATAATCATGCACAAATCACCGTGGCGGTCAGTGGAAGGTGAATGACCGTTGGTGGTGCAGACCGCCACGGGCGGCAAGTGGACCCAACAGTAAGAAGTGCACACATTGGATAAGTTAGAAACCCACACACCTGACACACATCCACAGCACTATAAAACACTCACAGACACACCCCACAATCCTTTGCAATGAAAGTAGGCTGACGAAGACAGAGAACACCAGAAGCAGACACCGAACGCCACAATCCACGATACTTACACCCAACCACACAAGAGCACTCTCACCTAGATCCACACAAGACACCATTCACAACACTCACCATGGCACCCCCCAAACACCCACGCTTCACAGAAAGGGAGCTAAGTACCATGGTGGACGAGATCCTGAAGGTCGAGCCACAACTATTCGGGGCACAGGTGCAGCACACACCCATCACCAGGAAGATGGAGCTATGGCAGACAATAGTCAACAGGGTCAATGCAGTGGGACACCATCCACGCACCAGGGACGACATCCACAAGAGATGGAATGACCTGCGGGGGAAGGTCAGGGCCATGGCATCTAGGCACCACATTGCAGTCCAGAAGACTGGGGGAGGACCCCCACCAACACCACCCAACTACACTGACTGGGAGAAAAACGTACTGGCCATCCTGCACCCTGAGGGCCTCACTGGACTCACTGGAGGAATGGACTTGGGTAAGTCATCTACAATTATCCCATATCCATCACACCTGTAATGCATGCACCACCCCACCCCTCCAACACCCACCAGGACCACTACCCCACCCAGCCCACAAGCACTTAATCCACTTAATCCTGCATGCCCTCAAACCCACTAACAGAGCCACATCCCTCCTCCTTTGCACAGCCACCCACCCCTGCAAGGAAACACAATGGCCTATAACACCCACAATGCACCTCCACATCCTAAGCTAAAAGCAATGCTAACCTCACCAAAGCATCCTGCATGTTCCCAAAGTGTGTAAGCTGCACAAACCTGCCCAGGCCTCTGCACCCCATCAGACCATGCTAATGTAACAGACATGTCCATTTTGCCCAACAGGTACCACCATCCATGCCACCCTGACGGACAGGACAAGGAGTGGCAGTGCCCCACAGGGAGACAGAGGCACCTCACAGGACACTAGGTACGGAACCCTGTGCACTGACGATCAGGCTGGCCCCTCACACAGCCCTGAACTGTCACCTTCCAGCAGCCCCACCCAGGATACCACTGACACCCCTACCACCCAGCCAATAACATCAGCCCAGGGCAACTGTCCCCACACCAGTGTATCCAGGCCACAGACTGGTGGAACACAAGTGCAGAGGCCACTGCCACCCTCTACCAACAGGCAAGAAGACGATGGCCCCAGTACAAGTGGTACCGCCAGACTTGTGCCGGGGACACAGGCACAGTGGGCTAGGCCCAGTGGAAGGGCATCAGTGGCCCAGGGGGGAGGCCACAGGATTGATGCTGCAGTCCAGAATGTGATTTTGGAGGTCCTGGGAGCCTACCACCATACCCAGGACAGATTGGCCCAGATAGTATCCACCCTGGAGCAGAGTCAGAGGATGCAGCAAGCACTCCACCAAGAGGCCATGGAGCAGGGGAAACTACACTATGCCACAATGGCCAGCATAGCAGGTGCACTGCTGCAGCCTGCCCAAACACAACCTGAGGCCCACACAGAACAGGAAGCCCCCACTACAGCACAGGATACAGACCGGACAACCGGAGCAGCAGCAGCAACTTCACATGTACCTCCCTCTGGGGACACACAAGGGACATCCATCTCAACCCCTACAGGCCAACAACAGGTGCCCAAACGGACCCTCAGACCAAGATATGTCACAGGAACACCTGCCAAGAACAAGGCCCCCTCTAAGAAGTGACTCTGCAAAATACTGTCCATCAAGTGTCCCACTCAATCAACCACAAAACAGTGCCAGAAATAATACAAACTCATGTAAGCATGGATAGACCTCCCAATATTGCCAACAATGCTGCCACCATGGTGCCATTTTGGATAACCACCATTAGCCCACTTCCATCACAGTAATCTGCCCGATTTTATCCCTGCACCAAATAAAACACATTTTCACCTGTTACAATGCCCCCTGTCATTAAGTTTGAACAAAGTGAAGTATGGATGCAACTGGTTGATAACTCCTTTATTTGTATCTGAGTAGCATGAAAAGCACCACACGCTTACATGTTGTTGTGCCTAAATATGTGTTGAAATAATAGACTGAATTGTAATCTGTCCTATGCAGACCTGGTCACAGTGGCGATTGGTATTGACCCAACACCCCCCTAGATGACAAGGCACACTGACAGTATGATGCACAGACACCAATCTCATCCAATTGTCCCACAAAGTTACTGGAAGTAGAGTTGTATCAGTTGGGTCCTGGAATTTATATATTCCCCTTCCTCATCATCACCATCACTCTCATCCCCTCTCTGGGGAAGCTGCACTGGATATAGAGCACCCTCCTCCTCCAAGAGAGGGATAGAATTTCTCACAGCCACGTTGTGCAGCATGCAGCAGGCCACACTATTCTACACATCTTTTCAGGCCCGCAGGCCAGGGAACCGCCAGAGATATGTAGACAATGACATCTAGCCTTCAGGAGACCTATTGTGTGCTCTATCGCCCTCCTAGTATGTCCTTGGGTGTCATTGTAATTCATCTCTGCATCTGTTCCAGGATTCCTCACTAGTGTCAGAAGCCAACGCAAGCTGGGATAGCCAGAATCACCTAGAAAAAGGTGCACAACACAGCTTTAAATGACAAGCCTCAGAGGCAGACAGCCTGGCTGTCTGCTAGGTGGCAATAAGAGTCAAAAACACCTACCTATGATCCACCCTCTGTCCTCTTGTAGTTGTCCCATCTTGTGTGGCACACTACTGTCCCTCAGCACAAATGAATCATGGACTGAAGCATTCACATGTGTGATGTACTGGTCTGCCGTACACACCAATTGAATGTTCATGGAATGAAAGTTCTTCCTGTTTCTGTACACCAGTTCACTGACTCTTGGGGGGATGATAGTTATGTGGTGCCATCGATGGCACCTATCACATGCAGTTTGTTGGCAAAGGTATAGAAGTCCAACTTGATGGCAGGGAGGTCAGCACTTTGGGGAAACCTCACATAGGACTGCAGGTGGCGTACAAATGCATTCAGGAATCTGGACAATATAATGCTAAACATTGGCTGTGAAAAACCTGCACCCATGCCCACTGTCACTTGAAATGAGCCCGTGGCCAGGAAATGGAGGGCAGAGAGCACCTGCACTTCAGTAGGGATGGCATGCTGATTACGATTTGCCGGAGTCAGTGCAGGATCCAGTAATGCACAAATTTCAAGAATAGTTGCATGAGTGAGTTTATAATTGATAATGATGTGACGCTCCACCATGGTCCGCCAATCCACAAGTGGTCTGTCAACCGATGGGGCCCTTCCTCGCCACAAGGGTCTGTACCTAGAAGGAGTAGAAAACACGTGTGATGAACACATATTCATCAGCACACATTGCTAGTCATTCAGCACTGCTGGCATGATTGTCGTTAACACTAATGCATAGTGTGTGTGATATAATAGGAACTTGACCAAAATGATAGATCAGGGCTGGTCAGGTGAGGTGATGTTAATTGTCACATGCCTATGGGTGTTTGGGGAACAATAGAGCCTGCATTGTGCAGATGGGAGTTTTACAAATGCGTAGTTTCAGACAAAATGTCTGCCCCATGAAATCCTGAACTGTCGTTGTGGAAGTGACCTCATACCGCTAGCGGTTGACGTAACAGTGTAAGGCAGTGTTTACCGCCGTGCGCAAATTCATTGGTTAACATGGATGTCAATGGGGAATCCTAGCGTATAATGATCGCCGCCGGCGGTGACGGTGCACACCGCTGCGGTGGGTACGCGAACTCGTCACCCTAACTTCACTTGACTCCCTGATCTCATGCAAGCAGGTACTCCACTGAGTGTACTGCTGTGTCCTGCCTCTGGTCATGGAAGTAGCACGTGTTGCAGGGGAAAGGGGCCCGGCCTTCACCCAAGAGGAATTGGAGAGGGTTGTGGACAGGGTCCTGCCCCTGTACGCCAAGCTCTACGACGACCAGAGGTACAGGTGAGTAGGAGAATTGGGGGCCATGGATGTGTGTAATGGTTGGTGTTGGCTGCATACATGTGTGCACCTCTGACACTGGATGGGACAGGGTTCCTGAAATGCTGCGTGTGTATGTGCTGTCAGTCGGTTTGCACTGTCCATCCCATAGTGGACGTATAGCCAGCTTTATATGATTGGCCAGTGCCTGACCTCTGTGTTACATTTCAGTGTGTCCCTTTTAGGTAAGCACCTACCAGAAGAGGAGACTTTGGCATGCCATCGCCAAGGAGGTGCGGACCCTGGGGGTCTACAACCAGCGGAGCACCCACTGCAGGAAGAGGTGGGAGGTCCTGCGGCGCTGGGCGCGAAAGATCTGCGAAGCCCAGCTGGGGAAGTCCTGCCAATGGGGAAGAGGTGCCCGTCGGGCACTGACCCCCCCCTTATGTAACGCATCCTGGCGGTGGCGTACCCGGACCTCGATGGGCGCTTGAAGACTGCACAGCAGTCACAAGGGGGTGAGTACACATACCATATTTTTGACCCTTGATGCATGTGTGTGTGTGCATTTGGATTTATGCTGCCTAGTTGCAGGGACTATGACTGATGTCCATCTATATTATGGCCCCCGTGGGGAGTAGGGGTGTTTTGGTCAGGTCTACTACACGTCAGGTTCTTAAGTTATTTGGGGAATGGCTGTAGAGCAGGGTTCTGGGCACTAGTCAGGGGCATAGCCATGGGTATAGCAGTAGGTGCTGCCTGTTGGAGGGTCTTCTGGGTGGGTGTATGTGTGAACCACTATTGTCAGCTATTTACAAGTGTCTCTCCTGTTTTATCTCCCCATCCCTGTTCTCTTGTGTTGTTTGTGTACATCAGCAACATCTAGAGAGGGAGCTGAGGCTCGGGAGAGTGGGGATGCAGTGGCTCATGGATCCTCTGAGGCAGAGTCGTCTGACGCCAAGGGGAACAGAGGGTTGGAAGGCGAGGGAAGTACCACGGGGATGCAACTACCACTGGAGGTAGTGACTCCAATACCTCCTCTGATGAGAGCTCCATGGTGGGAGCGGACCCTAGTGGGCCCACACCTACAGTGTCATCTTCCGCCACCGCCATACCATCAACGCCCTCCCATTTGCTTCCCACCGAGTTGCCCATGCCCGCTCACCCAGAAGGGTGGGCGTCTCCTTCGCCCCAGGCACCTCTTCCCTGCCCGAGTCAGCCCTGCTGCCCACACGAGGAGGCTATTGACCTCCAGAGAACCATCTCTGTAGGGCAGACAACCATCGTCAATGCTATCCAGGGGCTAGCATCAGAGATGCAGCAGACCAATGCCTATCTGCCTGGATGGCATTCACTGTGCTGTGTCTGGCCTACAGAGATCTTTTCAGGCTCTGGCCTCCTCTTGGACAGCAGCCAGTGTCCCTGGTCATTCCGTCCCCCCTCCAACCTGCTCTATCCCTTCCAGCAACCCACTCCCTTCACCCGTCCACAGCACACATTCTGACACGCAGGCACACACCTCAACACACAAGAAGCACACTTAAAAACACAAGCACCACACCTCCCACCACAAGCATACACACAGCCAACATACACATGCACAACCAACAACATCCACTTCCCACAGTGTGCCCACCTCTTCCACCTCCCTGTCTGTCCCCTCTACATGCACACCCCCAGGCACTGTACGTTCATTCACTGTTGCTGAGCCTATTCCTGCAGCCACCACAATAGCACACATCCATACACCCACCCCAGACACCACACCTGCACTCACCACAACTAGTTTAGTTGACATATAACACTCACCAGACTTGCAGACACTGAGACAACATACATTCACAGTGGCACCCTGTCTTGTCCCACTGTGTCCACCCCCCCTCCTCCCAAGACACTCAAACGTACCAAAACACCCACCCATCACACATCTACCACACCTCAGCATACTGTCCAGTCACCTGCACCCACATCATGCACACCTACACCACTTACGACCACTCCCTCTACCTCCACTCCCACACCCTCCTCCAAGTCCAACCTAATTGCACCAAAGAAACTTTTCCTCTCCCGTGCTGACATCTTCAAACCCACTGGCCCACCCCTTCTCGTCCATAAACATGCAAACCTCCTTGGCCTGTCCACTCCTTCCACGCCACAGCCCGCCCCTGTCCGCCCTTCACATTCCCGTGCCCTTCCCCAGAGAGGAAGAAGCCCTGTGCTGAGCCTGTTCCATCTGCCTCCACCTGGTCCAAGCACACTCCCCCACAATCCAAGGCCAAACCCAAATCTCCTCCACCTTTCTAATGCAAACCTAAGCCCCACCCCCATCGTAAATCCCCACCCCCACCACCCCTGCCCCTGTTCCCTGAGGTGCCTGGATGCCCCATTGTTGCCACTATGAGGTGGAGTACCGTAGCACTTGTGGGAGTGAGGTTGGGGCCATTGTGGCCGACCGGACTTGTTTTATAAAGGACTGGCCATTGGCCTTATATGCACTTCGGTTGCTCAGTGAGCATAATAAAGGTTAATGTGTGGCCTATGTTGTTGGGGCACACTCTGGATCCGTGGTCTCTCATTTCGTTGTTTGTGGGTGTGGGGCACATGTATGTACTTTGGACAGGTTGGATTTGCCTTGTGTCGGGTAAGTACCTCTTGGTGTGGGGTGTATGGCTTGTGCTGCTGTGAAGGGTTGCGGGAGCGTTGCACGGTGGGTGGAGTGGGTGGGTATGTAACTGTGCCCTTTCTTGCCTTGTTTAGCAGGTTGCGTTACTTACCATCGTCGTCTTCGTCGGCGGTCTCGGTTGTGGAGGTATATGGCAAGGAGCAGGGCTGGCATGATCTGCAATTCTCTATCTATGTCTGCTTCGACGTGTTGTGTGAGCCTCCGGTGAGTGTTTCCTTATATTTGGTTTGTTTCCGTCTGGCTTTTGCGTTGCGGTGGTTCCCGCCCCGGAACTGACGGCGGTCTGGTGGTTCATTATTTGATGGGCGGGTAGGGCCTTTCCGTCAGCCCTGTGTGCGGGCTCTGCCCTCGTTGTCGGCACTCCTCCTTATGTGGCGGTCCGGACCGCACGTCTGTTGGCGGTTTTTACCGCCGCCACAGGCGGTGTGTTGTTTACTGCCGTGTTCATAATGAGGGCCTTAGTGCATAATGCCTTACTCATAAATGAGGCTCAATTTATTTTTATTTTCCCACTCAAAGTGTCTTAGTTACTAGAACAGTCTTTAAACGAAAAAAATGAAATATTGTTTTTTTTTATCTGGAGTTATTCTGCCTTAATTCTTTTCTCCAGACAGTCAGTATTTTTTATGTGAGACATGTATGGGCAAACAAATAAAATTGGCCCTGTGAATCTCCTAATCATAATCACATCAAATTCCAATGTCCGTAGGGGACCAGCATTATACTGCTGCTGTGCTACCCACGACTTATTTTTAAACAAGGGTTTACACAAAGTATTGTTTACAACTTGTCTTTTTTTCTTTTTGTTTTTCTCAATATATCTACTCCTGCTGGTCCACCAGCACCACCCACCGAGCAGCAGATGGTGGCTGGTCTGCAGCGGCAGAGGCTGGAGACTATCCAGGTAGAATACTAGCTGGTGGTCCTGGAAGATGAAAAGGCAGAAATAGCTGCCTCTGACCCAGGCCCCAATGCAGCAGTATGCCAGCCCAGCCTCCTGGCCATTACATTGCCAGTGCCACCGCCAGCTATCAGGGCCCTGACTAGAAATACTGCTACCTCTTCCCACTCTGACAGGGCATTGCTGGAGCGCATCCTGCAGTGGATGGACAGTATGGAGAGATGGCTCAGCAGTATAGAGCAGAGCCTGGACCAGCTCCAGACCCAAATAGATAATGCCCTTTTCTGAGCCATTTTTTTATTTTTTGTTTTGGTTGGAGGGACTTGTTGTGAGTAGAGAGGGTGGGAAGGGAGTTGGGACCGGGTTTCACTTTGGACTTTCGTTGGACTTTCTGGGGACGGGCCATTTGTTTGAGGAGAGGGGTTGGCCTTTTGTGGGTGGAAAGGATGGGCTTTCTCTTTGTAAAAAAACAAAAGGGGATAATTTATTTTACTTTGTCTATGCCTCAAATGTTTATTTTGGTGTTTTAGTTTGTAGTGCTGTGTTTTAGTGTAGCCTATTTTTAAAATCTGCTAAAACAAGTGAGTCATTGCTTATACCCTTGCTCTACTGCCCTGTGTAACTATATTGACCACTAGGGGATGATTAGCATTGCCTGTTCTGCCTACAAAAACCTAGATATACACAAATAACATCTTCTTCAGTAGAAGTTAATTACTAACTAAACAAGTTCACTTCAGTCTATAGTTCTTCTCATAACTGAAAGGATGAAGCGAGGGCTGATACCTCAGTCTTCTTACTGCAGGGTTTTCCCAAGGTGGAATATTATCTTAAGGGGGTACTAGTAATAGTAGCAGGCTAGCGCACTAACAGGGAAGACACAAGGTGCCTCCACCACCTATGCAACCTCCAACTGCAGGTTTAATCAAAGGGTTATCTGTCACTGTCAAGCAGAAGGAAAGAAAACAGAGACTTAGTGGGTTGTATATTATATTATGTTTTTTTTTTTCCATAAATCTGTTTATTGTTATTTTTGGTTAGTTTACATTTCCCATCTTATCTCGGTTAGTGTTTAATACAGTACAGTATAATGCATTTTTATTATACATATTCGTTGCATATTTTTGTTATCATTGTTTCTTATTTGTGCGAAGTTTGTTATGTTGTATCTTTGCAGTAGTTTTGTTGTTAATCACATCTGCAATTCTTGAATAGGTGATAGTATTTAGTTCGGGATGTCACATTGCAGCATTTAATTGAGAAAAGTATGTAGGGCAGTCATTGTGTTTTTCGTATGGATTAACTTTAAAGTGAATTAAAATGAAAGAACAAAAAAACTTACATAACAATAACTTTAACTTTAGCCGATGTCCATATCTATGTGATTGGTTTAAATTTCACTATTTTCGTGTCAGGTTGGGAATTTCTAGTGATGATTCAGTATGTAGGTGAGGAGGTTGTGGTGTTTCGTGGGATTTGTTACTTATACTCTTCTCGGTTCTTAGTGTCCCAGTTTGTTCAGTTACGCTGTGTGTTTTATTCTCTTACGTGGTGTGATCTTCTCGCTTGTGATTTTTAAGTTAGCGGATGTGATTCGGTGTTATGTAGTTGGGTTAGTAGGGCTTCCCAGTCGAAAGATATCAGGTACTGACGTAGCCCTAGGGTTTCTTTGCCTTTGAGTGCTAGGTGCTCTTCTCCCGCCCAAACCCTGAGTGAGCGTCTCCAGGCCTGTATCGGTGGGGGGTCTGGGGACTTCCATCTTTGGGTCACCAGTCGTTTCGCGACTATTAGTCCCAGATCTACGAAGCGTGTTTCTGCTCTGTGCTGCTTGCCTCTTGGGAATAGTCCCAGGATGCATGCCTCCCACGTGAAGAGTATTTGTTGTGTAATGCATGTGGCTAGGTTGTCAGTTACCTCTTTCCAGTAGGTGCCTAGGTTAGGGCAGGACCATATCATGTGTAGCATATCTACTCCGATTTCATGGCATCTAGGGCAGGCTGCGTCTTGGCGGTTAAAATATTTGTTTACGCGTGCAGGCGTGAGGTAGGCTCTGTTTACTATATAATACTGGATTCGTTATCGCGATGGATTCGCCCGAGTCTGTTTCCCATGCCATACGTAGTGTGTCGCTCTCAGTGGCAGTCTGGATTCTCAAGGCGTCCGCTAACCAGCTGACCTGATGTTGGCCGCAGCCCACCACCTGCAGGTATTGAATCAGCAGGTGGGTGGGTGGAAGTGTTGTGATGTCTCTCCACTTGGAACTCAAAGATCCCACCAGTGAGCAGTATAGGAGGAATTGGCCGGGCGAAAGCCCCATTTCTTGGAGCTTGGCAAACGATAATAGTTGGTTGTCTTCGTATATGTCGCCCAGTGTGTGTAATTCTATCTCATGCCATGTGCGCAGTTCTGTGTCTGATGTGACCCTAGTGCCCCTTGGTGTGCCCACCAGTGCTAGTGCTGGTGCGAATGGGATCAACAGCTTCGTAAGACGAAGTGATCTGTGATAGCATTTATGTGCTGTTTTAAGGAACATTTGTCGAGGGGTTCGCGGGTGTGTGATCGGGTGGAATAAGTGCTGTATTTGTTGGAGCGAGTATGGTCCTGTCTCTGTTGCTGTATCGGTCAGTTGTTTACCAGCCAGCCATCTGGATATCCATTGAAGTTGAGCTGCTAGGTTATAGTGCTCCAGGTTGGGGACCGCGAGCCCACCCTTGTCAGTCGGTAGGTACAATTTTTTAAGGGCTACTCTACAGCGACCATTATTCCATATAAATTCTCTCAGTCCTGTTTCCAGTGTCTTGAAGAAGGCGGGGAGACATAATGTGGTAGGTTAGAAAAGAAATATAAGAGTCGCGGGAGCACCACCATTTTTAGGAGTGCTATCCTACCCGCCACTGATAGCAGCAGTGTTCTCCAGAAGGTCATTTGGGATCTGACTGAGGATGTTGCTTTTACTAGATTACCCTCAAATATATCTTCTTCGCTATGGTAAATCCTAATGCCCAAGTATCTAAAGGTGTTTGGCTGCCAGAGAACTGGGCTTTCGGCTAGGGTGAGTCTTGGGTTTGATAGGCCTGGGTCGAATGGAAAGAGGCTCGACTTAGACCAATTGACCCTAAGTCCTGATAACTGCGCAAATTGCCGCAAGAGTGTGCCAATCCTCTGCGGGATATGCGGGATGTCTCTAAAGTATAGCAGGAGGTCATCAGCATATAGCGACACTATGTGTAAGCCGTCTCCCAGAGGTATTCCCCAGTTGGATCCCTCTTCGCGTAGGGTGGCCGCTAGAGGCTCCATTGCGAGTGAGAATAGTAACGGTGAAAGGGGGCAGCCCTGTCTCGTGCCTCTGCCTACCTGGATTGGTTCTGATATCTCAGGGCCCAGACCCACCCTTATCGTTGGTCCGGTGTATAGTAGTTTAGTTAGGCGGGTAAAGTATGGTCCCATGTCGTATTTTTGTAGCACTTTGAACAAATAAGGCCATTCCAGAGAATCGAAGGCTTTCTCTAGGTCGAGGACCAGGCAGCCCGCCCGCTACCAGGTCTGTCTGGCATATTCCATTACCCGGAACAATCTTCTGATATTTTGGGAAGTGTCTCTGGCTGGCCCAAATCCATTCTGGTCAGGATGTATCAGTTCTGGGACGCTTGGTGCCAGTCTTGTTGCTAATATCTTGGCTAGTATTTTATAGTCAGTGTTTAGCATTGCTAGCGGTCTGTATGAGCCCATATCTATTGGATCTCTTCCAGGTTTAGGAAGAGAGACAAGTAATGCCTCCCTTTGTGTATCCGATAGGTAACCCTTTTGCTCGGCTGTTTCGTATACCCGAAGTAATTTAGGCGCCAGATGTATGGTAAATGCCTTATAAAAGTCTGCTGGTAGCCCATCTGGGCCTGGTGTCTTGCCTGGATTGAGATCCTTGATACTGGCTTTGATTTCCTCTAAGTCAAGAGGTGCCTCAAGTGTTTCGATCTGGTCGCTTTTTAGTTTTGGGAGTTTCACTTTGGCAAGGAATTCCACATTGGGGTTTTCTCCAGGGGTCATCCTTGTGGTGTAGAGGGTGGTATAGTGTCTAGTAAATTCGGTTTGTATCTCTGCAGGTGTGTGTACTATTTCCCCTGTGTGCGAGGGGATTTCCATTATTGGCATTCTCTCACAGTCCCGTCGTATCAGCCAGGCAAGCAATTCACCTGCCTTATCCGCTGATGCATGGGTTCTCGCGGAGTGTGCGGTGTAGTTTAGGCATCTCAGACGCTCTAGTAGTGTCTGGTGATCTGTGTGCAGCGCTGCTAGTCTAGCCTTTTCAGTTTGGTTATTAGTAGTTTCATCTTCTGATTGTGGTAAAACCCGCTCTATTTGGGCCAAATCGCGTTCGATGGTTTTGAGCATGTTGCATTGGGTTCCTAGGCAGTGCCCTCGGATAAAGACTTTAAATGCATCCCATTCAATTAGCCCCGAGGTGGCCGTGCCTTCATTTTGTTCAAAATATTCTAGAATTGCAGTGCTTAATGATGCTCTGAAATCAGCATCTTCTAGGAGTTCTGGCCTTAGTTTCCAGGTGGGGATAGGTAGGCGAGAAGTTCCCAAGCGCAGCCGCGCTGTTAAGGGGTTATGGTCCGAGTGTGTGCGCCCCATGTACACTGGGTTCTTTATAACTGGGCCATGGTTCGCGGTGCAGAATATGTGATCTAATCATACGTGTAAGGAATATGGTGCGGAATAAAAGGAGTAGGTTCTATCCTTTCCGTGCTTTTGTCTCCATACATCTATTAATTGCCATTGTTGAGTCCAGTTTACCAGGCCTCGTGAGGCAGCTACCACTGAGGAGGTTGGCAGTGGTGGGAAGGAGCGGTCTAGTTCTATGTCTTGCATGCTGTTGAAGTCTCCCCCAAGTATCCACGGGAGTGTGCTCCAGTATGCCAGATGGCGTGTTAGGGTGTGTAGAAAGGTAGTTTGTTCTGTATTTGGGGCGTATATGGAGCCCAATATGATTGTGCGTCCTGCCAGTTTCCCTCTGACGAGTACATATCTACCCTATGGGTCTATGATTTGTTCTTCCATCGCAAAGGGATGCCTGCCCTTATCCAGATAAGTGTACCCCTGGCATACGCAGAGTATCCTGTTGCGTATATTTGCCCTCTCCAGCGCTGGCGTAGTCGGGGAGCCTCCTGGTCTGTTAGATGTGTCTCTTGTAGGAGTGCTATTTGAACTGTGTGTCTTTTAAGGTAGGAGTAGATGGCATATCGCCGTTTGGGGGTGTGTATACCTCTTACGTTCCAGGTAATTGTTGTGTATGTAGCCATGTGTAAAGTGTTAGATCTTTTTTTCTCCTCACCCACCTGCATTTCCTACGCTGTACTATTTCGCTAACTTTCCATTCCCGGTTGGATTTTAAAAAGGTTATGTGTGAACATCGGCAAAAACAAAACTCGGTTAATACTATCAGAGCAGTTAAACAACGTGTCACCGCCCAAACATTGCAACAAAGACAAGGACGTGCAGATGCATGTCTATGCATTTCCGGACTCCACTGGTAGGAGTATAGAGGTAGGCCAGGCATGCCGGGAGAGGGTGTAGTCTTTGGCTTTGTAGTCCGGCTAGGACGGATAACTAAAATGATCAGTGATCGGTGGAGGCGCAGGAGGGAACCACAATATATATGTACATCAGGGAGAAGAACCGATAACAATGCAAAAAATTACGCAAGAGTTTTCAGAAGATTTCGTCCGAAGTGGCCGGTGTCACAGAGGGTCCCTCGATAGGGCCCGATTCCGATAAACAGTCCAGTGTGGGGGGACGGTCGCTGACTGTTTGTGAAATCTATGTGTCTGAGCCAGAGTTCAGAGGGGATGTGGCCATTGCTGTCGCAGTGTGTATCGCTTCTCTTCTTTCTCGGATTAGTTGTTCCAGGTCTGGGGCACATTTGGTTGGTTCCTTACGGGTTGTATTTCTATTTCGGTCGCGTTTGTTTCGGCCGCGCCTGACCTGGGGTGCTTGTTTGATTCGTTCCGGCGTGTCACCTGTTGACAGTCCTGCCGATTCGAGCCATTCCCATGTTGCTTCAGGGGTGGAGAAAAAGTGCGTTTTGTCCTTAGCTACTACACGAAGTTTGGCTGGAAATAGTAGTGAGTAGTTTAGGCCCAGTGATCTCAGCTTACGTTTCACAGGGAGATAAGAGGCCCGATCCCTCTGCATTGTTAGGGTGTAGTCTGGGAACAATAGTATTTGCACGCCGTCTAGTATATTATATCATGTTTTTAGGAAGACTGAGACTAGACTACCACAATGAGAGTATTTGACACACAGAAAAGAAGACCTGATATGATAGTAAAAACATAGCAATATCAACTTCTTCTGAGGCAATGGGGGGCTAGTATGTAATGAAAACTAAATTTAGGAAATGAAAACCTCAAGTCAGGAGAAGTGGGCTCAGAGTCAGGAGTAGTTGGACAAGGTGAAGCATTTACACAACACAAGGCCTTAATGATTAAGGTTGATGGGGCTGGTGTGGAATATTGCTCAGGTAATGAAAGGTCATGCAGTGAGTTGGAGTTGCTTTCACCACATCCGGCCCAGCAAATGTGTGATCCATTTATGGTGTAAAATTACGTCACACCTCAATACATCACCTAGCCTTGGGGAAGGGGCTCAATGAATGGATGGAAAAGGGATTTTGGGAAAGGTGTGACAAACACTACACAAAAGAAACTATGACATTATTCATTGGGGCATTGAGCAGCACATAATTATCAATCCATTATGGAAGAAAACAATTAAATGATAAGTATGACACAGTTCAATTATATGCATTGCAAATAGTCCTACTGTCCCAGAGAAACCCAAGATAGTATATCTCTAAATGTCATGTCTTCTAGGTTTGAAAAATACCTTGACCCTTAACCCTGGTCTCAGGCAGGTCACTCCCCACGCCGCCGCTACAGCACCTCCTGTTGTGACCGCACCCCCAGCTCGCTGCTGCTGCCTGACGCGAGTTCGAGGCCCTTCTCCACGCAGGCTATCACCTGCACCTCACCCCTGGTGGCCAGTGGTAGGCCTTAGGTTGATCTGTATTGTATTGCTTTGGCTGTTTCCTTCTCATTTGCTATATATTCCTTTTTTCCCCTCCTGATTATTTTCTGTGCCCTGTTTTGCTTTCTGTTCCCTCCGCCTTCCTCACCCGTTTTTCCCCGCTGCTGCGTCCCTGCATCGCTTGCCCCCCTGCTCGCCCATTTGCCGCCCCGCTCCCGCCTCCCAGCTGCCTCTTCCTCCCGCCTCCCCTTATATGGTGGCCACTGTGTGGCCGTGCCTAAAGCAAGCCCGTCTGCACCTGTCCGTGCCTGGACCACGGCCAGCGCCAGTACCCCAGGTGCCCGCGACTGCCACGACGACCGACACCATTACGACGCCAGCACCCTCCTCGCACTCAACACCGGATGATCACAAACCTGCTTCCTGGCCGCCCCGAAGCACACCCAAGGACCCTTCACCTGCCGGAGCTGCAGCTTCACTAGCCTCTGAACCGCCAAACCACCTGCGGAGAAAGATCGCAGCCACCTCCGATGCATCCTATTGAACACCCTTCTCCGCACACAAACACGCCGTCGAACTCTGCGACCTGCTCGACACCTCCCCGGACGTCGCCTTCCTGACGGAGACCTGGATGAACACCTCCTCGGCCCCAGACATCGCCATTCCAGACGGCTACAAGATTACCTGCAGGGACCGCACCAATGGAGTAGGAGGCGGAATTGCCATCGTCCACAAGAACCCCATCAGGCTCACGACCTGCACAGACAACACCCTCAGCACCACTGAACACCTGCACTTCCAGATCCACACTGACCCCAACACCACCCTCAGAGGAACTCTCATATACAGACCCCCCGGACCACGGCCTCAGTTCAGCAACTCCATCGCTGACTACGTCAGCAAGCACTCCCTGGCCTCCGCAGACTATATCTTCCTCGGAGACCTGAACTTTCACCTCGAGAACAACAACGACACCAACTCCACCACCCTGATAGACAACCTAGCCAACCTCGGACTCAGACAGCTCGTCACAACACCAACCCACTCTGACAGCCACACGCTGGACCCTGTCTTCTCCGCAAGCTCCCACATCACCTTCAGCCACACCAACAAACTCCCCTGGACCGACCATCGCTGCATCCATTTCACCTTTCGGAAACCAACCACGCACCACCGCACCCAACAGATCCCCCGCCGCAGCTGGAACAAAGTCACCGAAGACCAGCTAAACACCGGCCTCGCCCGAAGCCCTCCCGCCGAACCCACCGACCTCGCAGCCTGCAACCTCAGGTGCTGGATCGACGACTGCGCCAACACTCTCGCCCCGCTCAAGAAACCCTCCAACAGAGGCGCCGGCAAGAGAGACAGCTGGTTCACCTCAGACCTCCAAGCCTCCAAGAAAACCTGCCGGAAGCTGGACCCCACAAGAACGCCATCCGCAAACACCATCACCTCATCAGATATGCCAAGAGGACCTCCTTCAAGGACCGCCTTGACAACAACGCACACAACAGCAAGGGGCTCTTCAACATCATGAATGAACTTTCCAACCCCAGCTCCAACACCAACGACATCCCACCATCACAAGACCTGTGTGACTCTCTCACCACCTTCTTCCAGCACAAGATCACAGACATCCATGACAGCTTCAACAACCAGACCATCCTGACAGCCACCGACACCTCAGACTCTCCACCCACCATCAGCTACGACCCCCTGCTCACCTGGGCAAACGTGAACGTCGACAACACCATCAAATCCATGAGCACTATCCACTCCGGCTCTCCGTCAGACCCATACCCGGACTACATCTTCAACAAAGCCACCGTCACCATCACACCCCACCTCCGCAAAGTCATCGACCTCTCTTTCAAGACCGCGACCTTCCCTGAGAGCAGGAAGCACGTCTAGATCAACACCCTACTCAAGAAACCCAAGGCAGACCCAAGAGACCTCAAGAATTTCCGGCCCACCTCCCTGCTCCCGTTCCTGGCTAAGGTCATCGAGAAGATCGTCAACAGACAACTGACCCACTACCTCGAAGAGAACAACATCCTGGACCCACCCCAGTCAGGGTTCCGCAGCAACCACAGTACCGAAACTGCCCTCCTCACCGCCACCGATGACCTCAGGACCCTGCTTGATAACGGTGAAACCGCAGCCCTCATCCTCCTGGACCTCTCTGCTGCCTTTGAAACCGTCTGCCACCGCACCCTACGCGTACGCCTCCACAATGCAGGGATCCGGGACAAAGCTCTGGAATGAACCACCTCCTTCTTCTCCGGCAGAGCCCAGAGCGTCTGCCTCCCCCATTCCTATCAGAAGCCTCCAAGATCATCTGTGGCATACCCCAAGGATCATCCCTCAGCCCGACACTATTCAACATCTACATGGCCCCGCTCACCCACGTTGCCCGGCTATACGACCTCAACATCATCTCCTACGCCGACGACACCCAACTGATCCTCTCCCTCACCAAGGACCCCCTCACCGCCAAATCCAACCTCTACGAAGGTATGAAGGCCGTCGCCGACTGGATGAAGTACAGCAGACTGAAGCTGAACTCAGATAAGACGGAGGTCCTCATCCTCGGCGCCAACCCCTCAGCCTGGGACGACTCCTGGTGTCCGACCACACTGGGAACAGCCCCGACACCCACAGACCACGCATGCAACCTGGGCATCATCCTCGACTCAACACTCTCCATGACCAAGCAAGTCAACGCCGTCTCCTCCTCCTGCTTCAACACCCTCCGCATGCACCGCC
The DNA here is from genome assembly GCF_031143425.1 of Pleurodeles waltl. Taxonomy (NCBI): domain Eukaryota; kingdom Metazoa; phylum Chordata; class Amphibia; order Caudata; family Salamandridae; genus Pleurodeles; species Pleurodeles waltl. Next base: position 608,026,910 of record NC_090445.1, on the reverse strand, counting down.
AGATCTACAGGTGGATCCCCACAGAAACAAGAAGAACAGTCACCCAGGCCCTCGTCAGTAGCAGTTGACTACGGACCTCTACATGAGAGCCCCGGCCAAACTCCTCAAACGACTGCAAATACAAAACACCTCTGCACACCTGATCCTCGACATATCCAACCACAGCCACATCACTCCCCATCTGAGAGACCTACACTGGTTCCCCGTCAACAAAAGGAGAACCTTCAAGATCCTCACCCACACACACAAGGCACTCCACAACACTGGTCCAGCCTACCTCAACAGACGACTCACCTTCTACACCCCGAACCGCTAGCTCCGCTCAGCCGACCTCGCCCTCGTCACCGTCCCTCGCATCCGAAGGGTGACCACCGGCGGCAGATCCTTCTCCCACCTCCCCGCCAAGACCTGGAACACCCTCCCCTACGACAGACCCAAGACCTGCTGACCCTCAGGACGCTACTCAAGACCTGGCTGTTCAAGCAGTAGCAGTACCCCCTCCCCTCAGCACCTTGAGACACTCATGGGTGAGTAGCACACTTTACAAGTGTACTGATTGATTGATTGAAATTATATAGGACTGAAGTTAACCCACCCAGCCCTAAAAATTATGATTGTTAAAGGGAAAATGATACTGTATTGCCAAATTGGGTGGTGTATCTTTATTCTTCTTGGAATGTCTGTTAACCTTGAGTGCCTAGCTGAACCTGTGTCTGGTAAGTAAGCTGGAGTGATGAACTTTTACCAAGTTTTGTTTGTGCAGGAGAGGACTAGGAGAAGACCTGCGTATTGAAAAACGTATGATTTTACAGCGTCTGGATTCCCCAAAAATATGATTTGCAGTCCTAGATTTCATTACTCAGGCTCTGAGAACAAGGAAGAAGTATGCTATATGATTTAGAATTGGGGGATTGGTGGTTTTACTGTTGTATTTATTATTAAATGTTTTATGTTTTTATTTGCATTTAAAACATTGTGCTTTTATGGTCACCCACATGACCGACTAAAGTTTGATGATGATGATGAAAAAAAAGTAACTGTATTATAAAGTAAAGGAGAAGGACAAAAGGATGCAAGCTACGGTTCATGAGGTGTCAGGAGTGTACCAAGAAGACACAGAGGCAGAGCAAGAAAATAAAGAGGAGTTTCACATTTGAGCCAGCAATGCAGCAAACACGCACTCACCAGCATTTCCCAAATCAATGTACCTCTTTCCACTCCACAGAGCTGATTGAATACTAGGCCTCAGAGTCTTTGCCATCATCATGGTTTCTCTTGAAGTAAATAACTTTCTCCTTCTAGCTGTTGAGGTAGTCCTGCCCTGATTCATTTCATTCTCATCCTACTGATTCTGAGTAACTCTGTCCCAGTCCCGAACCGAGTGAGGTAGACTACTGTTGAAGAACAAATAGAGGCACAGAATTGTAGTATTTTGTGTAGATTTATTTTTGGTAACTAAAGTGACTAGTCTGGTCTCTGAGGAACCAGAAACAATGGAGTGAATCTAGCGGGTTAATTTTGCTACATTTGAAAGGCCAATCACTTTCAGGAAAAAATGATCACACATCAGCTCCCAAATGTTGCAAATCATCGAAATCAAGTTCACAAATTTGTTGAACTCCCTCACTAACAGCCACCCCATACATCATCAGTCATCACTCACAGTCACTCAATATATCACCAGTCATTGGTGTTATAGTTAGTAGTGACCTCTTCCAGTCCAAGCATGGTGATTGATACAAAATATTGTCTCCTCTTTGATGGTAGCAACACACTGGAATTTGGCATTGGCAGTGGCAGTCTTTTAATCAGTGATCTTCTGGGACAGCCCTGCTAAGTGATATAAAAAATGACTGACATGGCATGTGAGGGAGGCAGACATTTTCTCCAATGTCCTAAAGGGAATTTGAGTTTTTCTTTCACTTCACACGGGTCTAACTCGAATCCAGCCATATATGTGACTAAAAAATAATGGGGTAGCGTAAATCTGACACAAACATAATGATATGCAAGCTATTTATTTATTTGAAAGGAAAGAAAGAAGTTCAACGAGTAATGATTAAAAAGTTATATGATGGCACTGGCATACTTAGTCCGGGAAGCAGGATTCATCCTCAAACCCAAGTGGTTTACCCAGAGGTTGGTCAGCAAACACACTTGATTCTGACCAATCATCCTCTTCCTCCTCCTGTGGTGTTTCGGGAATGGTGTAATCAGGTTTTATAAAATGCTGTTTCATCTAAATCAAGGTTAATCTCTCCATGTTTTGAGGCAAGAGACTGGTCCTTCTCACTGTAACAACTGCCAACTGCACTGAATACACATTCAAAGGAAATACTGGCTACAGGACAAGCTAGACACTTTATTGCCAGCCTGTTGAGCTGTAGCCCTTGGCGCATCATCCCATAACAATACCTCATCATTCCACACAGCTCTCTTGGTCATCCAGGCACTCCTGGAACATCCTCTCAAGTTTCATTGATGCTGCCACTTGCTTGACCTATTTTGCCCTTGCCTCTGCACTGGACTTAAGACATGCCACTTGAAACCAAGCCAATGCAGAAGTTGGGTCTGATTCTACGGATGTTGTTGTTGCTGGTATTCTTGTTGCTGATTTTGGCTGCTGTGAGACAAGACTGCCATCTCTGGAAGTTGATGGCAGAACCCTAGAACTGCAGAATGAGACTCTAAGCTCCAGCCATTCTTTTACCACTTCTCTGGCTTACTCAACAATCCACCTCTTGTATTTTGAAACATCCCCTTCAGAAAAAGGAATGAAAGTGGGAAGAATTTTTTGTAGCATGGATCAAGTAAGGTCGCACAGATGTACTCTTTGGGCAAGATAATGTCATTTTACAGCCTTGCAGGGATAGCTTCGGCTCTCATCCAAGGTATGCGTTTGGGAGATTTCATTCAGACCTCCCAGTGTGAACCTTTCAGACAGCTTCTTAAGCTGCTCATGTAGCAAACGTAACAACTGGATAGGTTGGCCCATCGTACTGTCCTCCTTGCTAACTTGCCACATGAGAACCTCAAAAGGGAGCAGCATTTGTGTCAGGCATTTGCCGAAGCTCCATTTGTCCGCATCTTTGGTCATAGCATTCCCAATTGCATTCCCTCATCTTTGAATGACATAGTCATTGAACTGTCTGTACTGCTCAAACAGACGTTGCTACATATAATAGGTTGAGTTCCAACATGTTGGCACCTCCTGTATCACAGCTTTAACTGGTACTCATAGTATAGCATGCTGAATAATCCACAACATCTTCTGTGCTTTAAAAGAATGGCTGAAATGAGTGCAGATTAGTCTGCAGGTGGTCAGTACTTTGCTGACTATGGGGGTCATTTCGAACCCGGCGGTCGGCGATAATGTGGCGGTAAGTATTGCCATCAAGCTGGCGGTACTTACTGCCATATTATGACATTGGCGGGTTGGCTGAAGAGACCCAGCCAATGTCCCACTCTGACCACCATGGAGGTAACAGCCGCCGGGCTAGAGATATCCAGGAGGGCTGGAGCCGCCATTGTGCTGCCTGCAGGATTATGATCCCACCTACTGGCATTGTTTTCGTGGCGTTCGTAATTCCTTCCCTGTCACTGATAGGGGTCTCCCCCACTTCCTCTCCAGTTACCCCCACCCCTTCACCTCTCCAAACCCCCTCCCTTAACCCCCCCAAATTCACACCCCCTTCACACACACGCATACACACATCCATTCCCACATGCTTACACACATGCATACATTCATTCACACAAACATCTGCACACACTTTTAACCATACACACAGACATGCATTCACATTTCACAACATAAACACACTCACACGTTTGTACATGCATACAAGCATTCAACACGCAACACACACCCACATTCACACACACATATACATTTACACACTCCCACACACACAGTTCCCCCGCCGCCCTCCCATGTCAGAGATCCGACTTAGCTGGATCCAGGAGGTCCTCTGGCAGGAGACGGGACGGGGGCTGCTACAGCCAGCAGCGCCCACCAGCAGAACACCGCCAGGCCGTGTTATTGGTCTTAATACGGCTGGCAGCAGGCTACTGGTGTGGCGCTGCTGATGGTAGCAGCGCCACCTTACCGCCATCCGCCCGCATGGCCACGCGGGATTTCCGACATTCTTGTGGTGGAAATCCGGCTGTGGTCACAATATGGTGGATGGCGCAATGGTCTTTTGGTGGCCATCGACGAGGCCGAGGGCATTTTGTTCCGCCGATGTTAAAATGAGGGCCTAAGTCTTCTTTTTTAAGAAAGTATTGCGCAACCAGGTTGATGGAGTGCGCCAAACACAGGACCTGAAATAGCCACCATCTGCCATGGCCTTGATTATGTTAATACTGCCATTGTCTGTGGCAACAAATCCAGTTCGGAGACCTCTGTGTCGCAGCCATTCAGTCACCTTACTATTTGATTAGTCAAAGATGTTTGCAGCTGTATGTGATTTCTCCATTGTGTATATGGCTACTGTTGTATACCGCCAAACGCTCTTAAAACCTTCCTCAGGGCTAAGACTTATATATAGCTTTTGCTTTACCCCCAGAAAAGAAATCCGGTGTGCAGTAGTGCACATGTAATCAGTAGCCTGACAACAGGTCCACATGTCCGTCATTAGGTGGATAGTGTGGACAACACTTTGCTGCAAATCTTGTCCAATCAATTGCAGCACATTGATATGCAGCATTGCAACAGCAACTCTGGCAAAATAGCTCCGACTTGGAACTTTTCATTTCAGGGAGATGGTTGCCACAAATTCTAAGAATTCCACTCCTTCACAAAAAGAAAAAGGGAAGAGGTTCAGCACTAACATTTCTGCCAGCTTTTCATTGAACAAATGTGACATTGTGTGGTTGCGGTCGTCGGACCCCTAAACATGCCTGTAATAGTTGTGTGGATATTCTTCTTTCCTGGGACCACTGACGCAGGTGACTTTTGAGAAGTAGGTGATGGTAGACTCAATGTGTGTCATGGTGCAGTCACCATATGCCGTGGTATCTCCATCCTACTCTGAGTCTTCCTATGCCATTGTGAGGTTACTAAGGTGGATGATTCTGGTGCACTGCTGGGGACAGGATGCTTTGTATGAGGATGTCACCCTCTTCCTCTTCACCTTCCACTGGGATTTGACCAGTTGTAGCTGATGTTTTCCAGCTCTCATCACCTTCACAACCATGTTCAGCAATTTTTTAAGGTGCTCCTTCCACTGGATCACATGATGTTTCTTCATATGGGCCTTCTGGCCTCCGGTACCATAATGTGATCCAGGCTTACCTCGATGAAACTCCTGTAGCAAATGGAGCATATTGCAACGTTCTCCTCCTGTTTGCTAATCGTAAAAAAAAGTCCCAAACTGTGAAAAAGTACTTTCTTACTGGGCCAATGCCTGAAGAAGAACTGGAGGTCCGTGTGCTGCCTCTCTGCAGTGCATAATGCTATTGCAGTAGGGGTTGGTTCAGGTCACAGCTGGGGCCTTATAAATATGAGAGCTGGCAGTGCTGCCTGTGCCACATCCCTCAGAGCAGGTCAGATAGTAATGTCGGACTCCTCTGTTCCAGCTTCCACAATGACTTGCTTAAGGTCGTCATCCTCCTCATCATCATCATCCCCTTTCATGATTCTAAGGCTTTCTGGAACTATTTTTTTCTCTTGACTCTCCTGGAGTCTCCCGGACTCTGCTGGGAACCACCCCATGTCCTATCATCGTCATCAGAGGGGGTTCTTGCATGGCAGGAAGCTCAACCTGTCCTGCTTCAATGTCGGGATGATCTACTATTGCTGGCTGTGGCATCTGCCCACTTTGCTCTGTTTTCTGAAACAACTGGGCACTAATTTGTGAAAGGGACAAATCCAATTCAATGTTACTGCTTATTGGCATTGGTGTGATTGCAGTGGCTGTCTCATTGACAGATATGGTCTTGGGCTTAGGTTGGGGTGGTGATGTTGATGAGGGAGTGCTGCTTCCTCCCCCAGGGCCGGTGTGACAGGCACACATCTCCCGAAAAAGGTTGAGCATGCCTCTGGTGGATAGCTGCTTCTTCTCACTGACCACTTTCATGGGAGCATCTTTCTTTGGGGCCATCTTAAAGCTCTAAGTTGGCGGTGGCACTAAGGTGCACACGCAGAAGAGATTGGAGGACCGAAAGCACTGTACATGCCTTCTCTTTGGCAGTACTGTGGGTAAAGTGAAGTCTCTTCTCTTGTAAACCTAAAAGCAACCAAAGAAGAAAAACATGTAGTTAGTGAAACATGGCATTGTTGCAGGTTGAAACAGTACAGACAAATGTAATATTAGTGTGGTTGGTTACTTATGTAATAAATACCAATTTAATCAAACATTGTAAAGTCAAACCACACCTCCATACTATAAAATTTAATTTCAAATCAGGCAACACAACATGCAGATATAGCTCTTTGCCTTATCCCCATCTGTTTAAAGGAGTCACCTGTAGTAGTCATAGTGAGGTGCATGGTTACATGGAATAATCCTTAAAAAACCTATGGCGGCAAAGTGGTCCGGGGTAGTGGAATAATCATTAAAGAAAAATAATTATGCTGCTTATGTGTCTGCACTGCACCACACCTGGGGTGTCCAGGAGAAAATGTAATTATTGTACACCTAAAGAAACCGAAGGCTGTAGTGGCGCAGTGCGCCTATGGTGAATGGATGGATCAAGGCAAAATGCAGGATTAAATAAATTGAAAGAGTAAAAATTGTGAAAAATAAAAAATAAAACATTCTAAAAAATGTAAATAAAAACAAGAAATTAAATTTAAAAAATAAACTAAAATATAAAAATAAAAAATAAAAATCAATAATTTCAATAATGAAAATACAAAATGAAAATAAAAAAATAAACCAAAAAATAAAATGTCACTTAAATTAAACAAATTATCAATAATTATCAATGTTTATATGGGATGACAAGAAGAAAAAACCTATTGTGAGGAAAGGACAAATGAGGCGCAAAATAAAAAAAAAAGAAAATAAATATTATAAGCAATGTTCTCCAGTATCAAATTCTTTTAGTATACCTGTACTACCATGGTCTCCAAGCATATCAATATACACTGGTATTACATCAATCCATACAAGTCAATGACAAAAGCACACTGGCTGGATGCACAAATTGGTTGCCAGCCACATGGGCATGCAACAACAACAAGGAGCAAGAAGAACAAAGAACACATGCAAGCCTATGGCAAAGACACACTGTTGGATACACAAAATGGCTGCCAGCCACATGGTCAAACAACAAGGAGCAAGAAGGCATGGGAAACAACGGACACATGCAAGCATATGGCAAAGACACACTGTCTGGATGCACAAAATGGCTGCCAGCCACATGGTCAAACAACAAGGATACATGGAGAGCAAAGAACACATGCAAACCTATGGACATAAACTACACAAACATGGCCACATGGCATGGAGAACAAAGACAAATGTTGGACGATGACAAACACACACACACTCACACACACTGGCCATAAAGAGGCATGGTGGTAAAACTGCAGAAAACACTAACATTAATTCAGCAATGCAAAACATGAAAATTAACTGAGCTATAAAATGTTTACACCAACACACATCCTCCTGTGCCATCAAATATTACCTCACAACATATACACTTTTTGCAACAACAAAAAATGAAATGTAAACAATAGCCAACATTTTTCATTTAATCCAATGCCATCCCTGCCCTAAATTAAGTTTCAAAAACATATAACTCTGAAACATTTATTTCTTGCACTGATGAATACTAGTAGTGGGCCTACTGGGTTGATGAACCTTTGGAAATAGAAGCCATATAGTAAAATAGTATTGCAAATGTTACAAACGTAGAAAACGTACTGAGCTGTGCAACAATTTTCCTTTACAAAAGATGAAAAATCAACCAAATGCAAAATAAATAATAACTAGGCCCGTACTGATACTCCAGGCCCATACTTAGACTCCAAGCCACCCACCACTATAAAATTTTAAAATCAAATTAAAGTACAAAGAAATACTGGTGCATGCCCAAGCAAACAAACAACACACTTATACAATAGTTTTTAACTTAGCGTGATTTCACAAAAAACAAAGTCCTTAAATCCAAAGGCATATCCATGAGACAAAGAGAGTGATCCATCTCCTCGAAATCCAAGTACAAAATCACCAATAGATGGACAAAGCACTGGGAGGAGCCTGCTAGACAAAAAAAGGATGTTGTAGTCTCCGGGGCACTTCCTTCCTGTTTGAAAAAAAAAAGGATTCTCACACTAAAAAACAACTTGAAATGTCCATTGGAGAAGCACATCCAGTCAAAAATCTCTTTTTCACTAAATTTAGAAGCATCTTGAGTTGAAAGGCTACTCCAGAACGCATTCACACTCTTAAGTGGCACTTTTTTGGCTGCTGTCATAGCCAGAAGCACTGCAAATGAAAGCAAAGTCTCTCACATACTCACTAGCAGCGCTACACTATTGTGGCGCTTGCTACTGCCAAAAACAAATCTTGCATGTGTGAATTAATTCTGCTCTTCTCTGCTCTGCGTTATAAGGCAGAATTTGGGAACTCTGTGCCACTCCGCATAGCACAAAGTGACCAAATTCCCAAAACTGTGCCTGGGGAGCAGAGTTTTGCACCCAGACCTACTCATAAATTCTATGAGGGTGTTTTAGCAACCCCAATTCATAAAATATTCAAGTCTAGAGTTTAACTCTGACTTATTAGAAACCCTTTAAAAAAATGAAAATGTATTAGATGGTTGGATTCCTAAATTCATCAATTGGTGGGGCTGCATAGAGACTATTAAAAGGATGGTGACTCCTGATAGTCCATTACCTTACAAGCATGTTGCCTCTAGTACTATCAGATGACTTCCACCGAAAACTTGACAAGTTATTAACAAAATGTATATGGTGCAACAAACAACCCAGAATTTCCATCACAAATATGCTTTCTTATCTATAAAAGGCTCCTTATGGTTCTCCCAATCTCTAGATTATACCCCACCCGGTTAATTGTTGAAATATTCTGGGAGATTTGCCCCCGATAACGCTTCTATCTATCAAAACCAAATCCTCCCTATTGCCAAATACGTCTTTAACAATACAAAAAGGTCTCTTTTGAGGATTGATAGGCTATTGGAGACCCCAGTTGCAAGTTTTAACCTAGTCTTATTTTGGTATAATCCTAAAATCTAAATTCATATTTGTAACATACATCTGCAGATAACACTAGTTGTGCTGAGTCTGTACCTTGTTTAAATGAAGTATTGTTTGCCCCTAAAACTTCACTTTTAGTTAAATTGTGCATCATGTATCTTTTACCTTTCTGAATCAGACTTGTCTCAAGGACTAACCTATTTCTATTTCACACATGTACACATATATACACTGTCAATCTATGCTGATAATGTTTGTGGGCCCACTACTACCTAATGTGTTTTCTAATATGATCTAGTGGTTTATAAAGTATTTTGAGGAGCAGTAGCTTGAATGATGATATTAGTGATATCATCAGTGATGTCATTTTAGAAGTCATGAGTGATGTAATATGTGAGGTCATAAGCATATGAGAGAGCGAAATAACTCTCTGAATTATGAGCCTCATTAAGGGTTTGGTGGACGGTTTTGCTCGTCCGCCGAACTTCCGACTGGGAGGTTGCTGCCACTGTGGCTACCTCCCCGCCCTTTATGAGTTTCCTGCTAAGTCGGCAGGCAAAAACCTGAGTTTCTGCCCGCCGGCCTAGCGGGAAACACCCTACTGCATTGTCTCCGGCTTTGCAGACAGTGAACATTGTGACGGTGCTGGCCAGGGGAGGGGGCAAGTGCATGGACAGAGCAGGGGCCTCCTAGGGGCACCCTGCACCCATTCTCTGCCAGCCTTTTCATGGCGGTGTTACCGCCATGAAACTGCTGGCAGAGAACGAAGTTGTGATCCCCAGGGCAGCTCTGCTTGCAGCAGGATTAGGACCGCCAAGACTGCCAGCCTCCAGACCGCCAGGACAACTAATCCTGGCAGTGCTGGCAGTCTGACCACGGCACGACTGCCATGGTCATAATGTGGCATTCGGACTGCAAACGCCACCACGAGCCTGGCAGTCATGAAACTGCCAGACTCGTGATGACTCCCAATATCTGGCAAATTTCAGTGGATGTTTTGGATCTAAAATGTTAGCTTTTAACTCATTTAGAAAACTAACTACAATGTTACTTTAACAACCTTTGTTTTTTTCCAGAGAATTTCTACGGTTGTTTAACTGCCTTTGATCATACACAGCAGGGCCACCTCTGTTTGTGGCCAAATTACTTCAGCCTATCCTCCATGGTCAGTTTGCTTTCCCTATCCCTATCCAGCTTGCCCTCTGATCTCCATTTGTGTACCCCTGCCCCCTCCATTCTGGCTGCCACTACCCTCAGCCCCTGCCCTCTTCCCCCATTCTCCTTGTGTGTGCCACCGCCCCTCCCTTGTCCATTGTGCAGTCACTGCTATCCATTGCTTCAGTACCAGCTCGTTGATACTGCAATATCCCCTGCCTGTAAATGTTTTTCTTTTCTTTTATTAATGGAAGGGACAGTCCCTCTGGCCACCCCATTGACCTGGAGCTCAGGGTGTGCCCACCGCGCCCCATAGGGCCTATTTAAAAACAAGATTCAGGACTTTGGGACAGAGTCCCCAAGTCCTTAATGGCTGCTACAGCATTCTGTGCAGAGCTGTGGAAGCTAATCAAATCACTTGGTACTGCGGGCACCAGTCCTTGTCCCTTGTATCTGAAATAGCCAAAGGGAGAAAATGCTCCCTGGGCAAAGAGAATCCTCAATTTTATAATATGACAGTCCAGCAGGACTCCTGCAAGCCCAACCATCCACATATATTTAAATTCTTAGCCTCTTCATGACCACCAGAACACCTGTTTAAACGCAAATTTCTGAAGAATAGTTGAAAAGATCACAACCAAATAACAAAAAGCAAGCCTTCTGAGTAAAGTTTTATCTTTTCCCAGATTTAATGTGATTTGATTTAGCTATTTTTCTGTATCACTTCCCAAAATTTACATAGGAAATCAATGTTTTGCCCTCCCCCTTTTTTTCTGAACCTTTGCTTGATGGATCAGTGTGAAGAAGTTGAGGTAGAGGTTTTATTTTGGGACGAACTGAAATATGTTCTATTACCCCCAACATTGTTCCATCTGACACTGAATTTTTAATTAAAAAATCGAGTAATGGATCTATTTCATTTTCAGGGATAATTATGGCCTGCACTGGAAAAATTGACCTGTAAACTAAGAAATGGTTAAAACTGCCAATATCGAAAGCAGACAGAATTAAACTAATGTAAATGGTGGTGTTACCTAAATGTCTCTATATAGTCACAAATATCACCATACCACTAAAGCGGTCTTTCTTCACAACCATTATCTAGGCAGGTAAACAAGCCTGTTGGAAACGGGGTGAACTAACTCTATACTATGCCAAAGTGGGTTTGACTTTGAACAATATCACTTGGCTGCTCAAGCACACTATCCCATGCCAGTCACTCGTGCCATTCATACTGAAATGGCAGAAATCAAGGGTGTCAATAATCAAGTTAGCTGACAATAATACAGAGGCTAGAACTGCTGGAGAATGGGACTGTGAAAGCTTAGATGGGCAGGGAAACTAGTCCTGTAACTTCCTGACACACACTCACTTGCTGAGCTGGGGTAATTTCCAGGTAAAATGGGTAGAACTCTATTTAGACTCCTTGGGACCATAGCTCTGTCTATGAAAATGATTTGCCTGGTTGCATTGTCTTTTCCAATCTTGACTATAGTTCTTCCTTTCGCATCCCATACTGTGTTGTTTTTTCCCTCTCAGTTGCCTTGTTAGTCCCCTCTTACCTTGCACTGTTGGCTGTCTTTTCTTTTATACCACTTTTGAGCAGGGTTTTACCTGTGTGTGTCCAGCAACATCCTGAGGCCTTCAATAGATTCCAGGTTGGTCCTGGGCTCATCATAGTGTCATCTGTTGTTGGAACAGGTAAGCCTTGTTTCAATTGTTACTTGTATTTTTACATGAAGCTGATATCCATACTGACCTTCCATCCTGTGTCTACAAGCCGGTCAGATCTTCTCTGGATCTATGCCATAAGGACAAAGTGGAGCAGTCCCTTGAAATAGACAATGTCTTGGAGAGTAAGCTTCAATCATGGAGTTCTGTCTCACTCCCTTTCCTTGTTTCTCCCCCAGTGTCTGTATCTTGTGCTATGTATCACTCTGTTCAACAGCAGAGTTTCGGAGATGGCTAGGACCTCAGGTCCACATCAAACCGTGACCAACATGCTACCTGATCACTGTGCCCTTCATGCATATCCAAAAGATATCAGCACTGTGGCCTCGACCAAACAAGCTTGGGGGGCCACAGTCCGGAAATCAGATTGCCTTTATTTATATTCACCCACTACACAATTCCCTGCTACACTAAACACTAGAGCAAACAGTTGTATGGCTCTAACAAGTTGAGAACTGACTAGCATAGGTTTACTATATTATGAAAAGGAATTCGTGACTATAAAGCAATTCAAATGACTGAAAGTAGCCAACCAACGAGATTTAATTCCCTATTTTCAGCTGAGACATTTTTTAAGAATGATACTTGACAAACCAACAGAACTAGCCGAGCTTACTAAATGATCAGATTAGAAGGGGCAAGATGCTGGGTATCAAAACTATGGGAAAATATAGCAGATACAGATATAACAGCAATGAAACATTGAGAAAAATACTTAGGCAACCAATGGTCAGTGGAGAAATGGACATAATGTTGCTCACAAACAGATCAAGTGCCAGGAGCATACTACACCGTAAAGTCTTACACAGTATGTATTTAACCCCGATATTGATGCAAAAGATGCAACCAAATAATGAACAATAATACACAAGATTTAGGTCTTCACTAGCAGGCTCCCTCCTTCCAGCATGTCTAGGGGTGGGTTCCCCGGTACATAGCTAGTGAGCCAGTCCCGGGGCATGGGATCCCTGTGGCAAACGAATGACTCAGGCTTAAAGTAATCAGCCCTAGGGGTGCCCCCTTTCTATATAAAGTATCTTTGCCCCAGATGTGGGCTCCCTGGGGCCTCTCAAGCCTCAGGGAGAGGGCCATGTGCCCCTATCCCCATATAATCAAATTTCAGCCCTGGGGTGGGTTCCACGGGGCCTCTGGTGACTCGAGAAGGGGGCTATTCAACCCCCTGCCCATATAAACACATTTCCACCTGGGGGTGAGCTCCCAGGAGCATTTGGTGGCTCAGGAAGGAGCTAGCCTCTCCCCTTCCCTTCATGAATACAGCCCTGGGGTTGGCTCCCCAGGGCTTTTAATTATTGAATGAGACCCAGCTGCCATTTTGTTTTATTTTTTAATCCTCGAGAGCCTTGAGGGATAGCAGCATTTTTTGTTGATTTTTATTTTTCTATTTTGCCCCCCGGATGTCCCTCTGGGTCCCCCCCTAGGGCCACGGGGTTCCGGGCATCCCTACCCTGCCTCCTTATACTGTTGTTTGTTATTTCTGGACATAGTACTAAAATCACAAGTCCTTAAAGGCTACCAGTAACATTTTTCTCATGTTGCGGGCAGCCAAACAGTGCTCGCACTTGTAGGAGTCTGACTCTCACATCAGCGAGATGGCAAACAGGAAATAAGACTCCCTGGGCTAACCAGAACACTCTATTTTTTTAATTGAGTTTGAGGGTCTCTTGCGCGCGTCCCTTGGAACCAACCATCCTAATGTACAAATATTTTTAACCTACAGTTCTTAAATTCTACTGAATTAATTTAACCAAATTACATAAAGCACCATGTGAAAAACAGCTAATTTTGGGAAAGTTTAGAGAAGATTTGGCAAACAGCGTCAACGTTATTAGCAACAAAAAAAATACATATCCTATGGACATGATTCCAACTAAACTGCCAGTGGCGTCCTCCACTGGGTAAAAAACAACACATATTTTTACCCAGTGAAGGCGCCACTAGGTAGTTTAGTTGAGATCACATCCGTGGGAAATGCATTTTTTTCAGTAAAAAAACTAAAGGTTACAGGGACGATATAGTTAGGTTCAGATTTTACACACACAAAACCATAGAAATTCAGCAGTTATGGTTAGAGGTATCTCACGTAACTATAAATCGGCCCTAAGGTAACTATAACTCGTGCACCTGCCATACACAGTTTTCTCATCAATAATTTTACAACAAATGTTGCAGTGATATTTTCATGATGGCATACAAGATGTCATGAGTGATATTTGATATGTGGTGTAATTAGCAGTGCATGACAAGGGTGCAAGTTATAGTTAACTGAGGCCAGGCTCTGCACCCAACCCCTCTCATACAACCAACCCCTCAAAGGCAGTCAACCTGGGAGTGGAGGCATGCAGCCCCCCTTCCCAGGAGGAATTCAGCCCCTGGGACCTCATCCCCCACTGCCTGGCTCATTTTGTGGTGGGTTGGGACATATGTACCCCTACCTGGGCCAGTTTTGCACAAGGGACCTCATCCCCTGGGGCCCGGTGCATTTTTCTTTAGGGGAAGGGGCACATGCCCCCCCTCTACGGGCCATTTCTGGCCCTGAGAACCCCAGCTCCTGGCCATATTATAAATGGGAGGAGTGGCATGCAGCCCCCGTCCCCGGGCTGATTTCGGCCCCGGGCGGCACACCTTCCGGGGCCTGGACATATTGTAAAGCCGGAGGGGGCACACCCCCTTCCTGGCCCAATTTGGCCCCAGGGACCATATCCCCTAGGGCTTGACAAATTACTAGACAGGAAAGGGATCACGCAGCCACCCTCCCCAGGCTTATTTTGGCTCCAGGGAACCCATCCTCCTGGGGCTCGGCCAAGAAAAGGTGGTTGCCCTGGAGCCCACCAAGGGCACCCACTGTATACTTGATGGGGCGTGTGGGCAGCCCCAAGGCATTCGCATCCTCAGTTAGCTCCTTGCATCCATTAGGAGCCAGCATTGATCCTACCTACAGATAGCAGCTGAAAATGCTGCTCATTGCAGGTGGGAGCAATACTCAGATCTTTTTCTCTGCCTGCATCACTGTTGGCAGAGAAACAGATTTGAAGTCCGCTTACTGCAGGCAGGAGCTTTTTCCATGCTCCCGCCCACTGGGAGCACACTTTGTGTTTGCTCTCACTTGGATGGAGCTTTGAAATTGTTCCTACCAAATGAGAGCAGGCAAGGATTGCTCTACGTGTGCTAGTGCAGGCAGGGAAACCGCTATGTCCCGGGGATGGACACTCAGGACATAGCCAGTGTCAGGCGCTGTGATGCGTGGCCCCTTTAAGGTGGAGCGCATAGCCTTTAAGGCTGTGCGCTGCACCCTAATGACTGCTCGTCATCAGTTTCCCTTCCATACTCTCCTGATTAGAAGCAGCGTTCTTCGTCGTTTCTTCTGCATTCTCGGCATCTCGTCAACATTTTTTTCTTTACAGTGCCATTGTTTTTGGTCCTTAAAGCGTACTGGAACCTTCCTGCAACAAATAAGAGAAACAATAGATTTCTAAGTGGTAATCCATTTCTGGGTAACAAAAATTCAATTAAAATAGATTATAAAAAAAAAAACTTACCTGATGGAACTCCTTGGTGAGCCAGACCTTTGTTGAATCTTTGCCTGTAAGAGAAAGAAAGACAAAAAAAAGATTGCATTTATTTACCTGTTTTTCCAAGAAGTTATTAGGAGAAAGGATAAACACATAAAGAGAAGTTTGCCATTATTGCAGATATATTATTAGGCATTCATTGAACTTGCTTTGACTTAACTGGTTTTCCCGATAAGACTATTTTCAAAATAACTTTGTGTACTTTCCCTTACAGGAAAAGAGGAACTGATAGTTCTTTTGAACACAACTTAGATATCTTGATGAATTGTTTTGAATAAGAGTTAGGTATGTGTAACATGGAATATCTAAATTATCACATGTTTACTACTTATTGTGAGATAGTAATGTTTGTGAGTCTTTTCTAGATACAGTTTGCGTATACCACATTCAGTACCCAGGGCCCAGCACCATTAGGAAAGGGAGAAGGGGCACGAGGTAAAGCACTATTAAGAACAAAAAGATATGGCAATGCATGAAAACTACTAGGTCTAAAAGTATGTTTTATTTATGTTTTCTAAAAACCAAAGGTCGCACCTGTCATCCTCGTGAAGCCTGTTTGGGTCCTGGTTTAAGGTTCGTCCCTTCATCCCGTTGGGCCAGACATTACTTCTTGAGGTCTTCTTGAGGTCTGTTTGTCTCCCCTGCCCTTTCTAATTGCGACTGGGACCTATTGATTGTGTCTCCAGGGCTGATATTGTCCCTGGGAGGGGGTCCAACATGACCCCTCTCCCCACTACTATCATGGCTGGGCCTCCAGGGGGTGGTCCCTCGGGCCAAGATAGGCCCTCGAGGGGATCCACTTGCCCCCTCCCAAATATTTACAAGGCCGGACCCCGAGGGATGGAGTCCCCGGGCCGAAATCACCCAGGAGGGGTACTGTAGGGGTACTGTATGCGCGCTCCCAATTATTTATAAGGCTAGGCCCCAGGGGATGAGGCCTCCAGGCTTGAAATTGGCCTGAGGTGGTGGGCCACGCACACCCCTTCCACCAAATATATATATATTTCCCACCACCTGGGACCGAGCCCACAGGAGGGCCATAAGAAAAACAAGCAAGGGAAACCTGATGCTCAGCATTCCCGCACAAACTTTATTTTTTAAAGTTCCCAAGGTCATTGACCTTTTGGAACTGTAATATACATTAAAACAAACCTTGACTACCCGCCAGTACATCAGTCCACATGCATACGCATGCACAAAGTGGCCTTTTTGGAATGCTTTTTCTTTATGATAAAAAATTGAAAGATTGCTGCCCACGCGGGTTCAAACATGCTCACACAATCCATGCCAGTCTGAATCTTCTTTGTTGTAAATTAAAATTAAAAGCCACCTACCTTTGCACATGCGTGCTTATACACCGGCAGCCACCAGAACTTTTTCCATTTATTTATTGTTGTTTTTTTCTTAACACGATGCGTACAAATATTTTTAAGAAAGGCGAGACCTATTGCCTTTGCCGATGTTTGTTCTACAGAGGGCAGGTACCGTCCAATTAAAAAATTCGCATCTTTGCTGGGAAGCGCCTCAACTGACATATTAAAAAAACAGCAATTCTGTTGAGAAGTGTCAGTGCGCTGCCTTTTAAATATTCAGTCTTACTAGTAACTGCTGACACTGTCCCATTAAAAATACATCACTACTGTTGACAGGTGGCAGGACAAGTTTATCAGAACACTTATATCTGGCTCAGTGTTTAGAAGTGCGTGTCCTATTAAACACTTACCGCTGTCAGCACTGTCCCTAAGAACTGCAGTCCTGATGACCGGCTATGACAACACTTTGCCAATCATTCTGAGCAGTGTAGACCTTATCAAAATAAAGCACATTAAACTTGCTGAGCTGTCCTTTAAAAACATATCAGTTCTACGGAGAGGTCTCTGTTATGGGCACGAAATCTATGGTGCACGAGTCCAGTAAGACTATTGCCGTCTTTTGAAAAAAGCAAATTGTGGCTAGTGCAGCCTGTCATACCCAGCCACGATCTTCTCGGCCCCCACTCCTCGCTCACCTGCCCTCAGTCCTAGTTCTTCCTCGCTGCCCGGAAAGGCTTCTACTCCCCGCAGCTGTCGCCCTCCCGCCTTGCTCAATGAATTATAGATTGCGCTCATTGTGTCAACCGAGCAGTCACTTAAACAATCATTGAAAAGTCATCAAGCGACCGCTTTATGGAGTATGGCAGGAAATAATGGCGGCGTCAAAGATCTTGGCTTGGCAGCTGCCCAATATGTACGAGCAAGGGGCTGAAACGGAGAGATGAGTTGTTTATGGGTTTAGGGCTGCAGCAGAGCCTGGGTCTATCATGCTGTTAGGTATGGAGGGGGGAGGGAGGGGGAACAAGCGGTGGGCTGGGTGACTGATGGATAGGGTAATGATCTGGGAATTCCGGTAATTCATTGACTACCAGATGGCGCCTTGTCACGTATGTCACTTTTAGTCAATTATGTTATTAACAGACAAAAAAAAAAAAACTACATGTTCCAGCATTCAAATATATGTTGTTTAAATAGCAAGGACTGTGCGTATTGTCCCAAAAAACTCAATTAAATGCTTTTCCCGCCAAATGAATATTTTTATAGTGAAAACCACTTTAACATGAGAAATATTACAAATATAATTCAACTGTCCTGATTTTGATGTTTTTGCTTTCAATATCTTTTGCTAATTAAATGACATTACTGGCAAGAATGACTTTCACGAAACGCTTAACAGCAGACCTATTATCCACAGGGCAGAACCAATGAGGCCAGAATGAAAAGAGAGCAATAACATGTACATACACACTTAAAAAACATACCACAAAAGAAAAGATGATTGAAAATGTATACAGTGTATTAAAGGTACAATGAGTACCTTGACAACAAACTATTTTTTTCCGAATAGTTCCAATTCCAAATTATAAATTATTGCAAACTAGACCATGGTCCCTACTGCCAAGCACTGGTGAACTGTACTCTAATCTGGGAGTGATGATCAATGGTGTAGGTCCACTGCAGATTTATGAATCCTGCTGCAGGTTCATGAATGACCAACACAGAAACATTTCTGCTTCAACTGCCATTCCACAACACACTGCACCTAGAACTGGGTTGGGAAAAATGAAAAAAAGAAAAACATAAACGTCAGGGTGTGCTTGCCCTCACCCCTAAGCCCATAGAGGTGAGCGCCCCATTGCAATCAAATAAATATTTTAATAAATATCTTTATTGAAGGATTCAAGGCCAACCCTTGCTGTTTAGGTAAAGCCATGTGCAGTAGGAGTTGGATACCAGAGGAGGCTTGGGACCATGTCCTGGCAGTCGGTCAGGCCCTGCAGCCAGGCCTTGTGGTGCACAGTTAAAGGTCATACACAGCTGGGGTTGGCAACCTAGAGAGGGTTGTCCATAGGGTGATCTGATGTCAGTGCCCTGCCACTAGGCCCTGCTGTCTCCAACCCCTACTGGGTACAGCCATAGGCTTTGCATACTGTGGGTTTTTTGCTAACAGAGGTTTGGGCACAGGGTCAGGCCCTGCCTAGCCCCCATTGTGCATGGGCAAGGGAAATATATTGGTACTTCCGGATGCTGTCATCCGTATTGACATCAGCCACTCATTTGACATGTCATAAATGACGTCATTTAAAATGTCATGCGTGATATGATAGGAAAGGTCATAAACTAATCCTAGCTAGGAAATGCCAGCCTCTTTTCAGTTTTCTTTATAACCGCAGCTGCATTTTAACTTTGTTTTTTCAGTTAATATAAAAATATAAATCGAAGTAAATCAGAATAAAATTATAAGAACGCTAGAGCCACTTCCCTGCAGGCGTACATGCTCCCAAGACAAAAGCTAAAGAGGCTTTTACTTTCGGTGTGACATATTATTATGAGAGATTTTCAGGAAAGCCACATCTCCTGATGCCGGTCTGACCACATAAAGTGCTGTAGAAGCAGGAGCTGGTGAAATAAATGTAATGTACTTCCGAAGGTTGTTATTAATCACTCCAATGCACGTTCGATTGATGTCGTGCCATGCAAAATGCTGGACTAAGCAGGTCAATAATGTGCAGCACTGCAAAATATACCGCCATTCTGACAAAAATGCCCTCAACAACCCTGGGTATTTATGGTGCATCGAGGAAGCAGAATCTTTATTCGATCCTCACAGAAGGAACATACCGTAGTGGAAGGTATTAAGCATTTGACTGTTCGAGAAGGGGGAAGCGGGCTTGCATTCAGTCACACAACACCTTTGCATACTGATTCGAAATAAGTACATTTTGGCGGGTTTCGAATATGATAACATTGCACAACATGGCACCCGCTTGTTTCAGTATGTACTTCTCTGGGACTATAAACACTCCACACATGCCCCTAATGTACAAAATAGAACGTTTACATTCAAATAAAATACAGTGGTTCGTGAAAGCGAAATAGATTGTCAGCAAAAGTAACCAGGCCCAGATTTAGAATTCACTCATCATTCAATCCACTCCCAGCTCGGGTGACCCCATCAGAGCTGCGTAAATCACACTTGCATAGCCTAAATGCCCCACCACCATTTATCAGCTTCCATCCTTCCCTAGAGCCAATAACCCCCCTTCCTCTGGTCAATAACCCCCACCAACAGTTCACTCTTTAATCCCCCGGGTTAATATGTTGTCCACTGATACTGTCGCCTTCATCTCCTGATAAAAGCTTCACTGTAACACCACGGGCTGCCATTTTATTATGCTTGGGATGAGGGACAGACGGTGGTATAATGTCAACAAAATCCAGGAGGGTGTTGGGGCGGTTGGTCTAGTTGCATTCAATGAAACGGGGCAAACAGATTCAGTTGCTGTACGGGTGCTAGATTAGGGCTGTCATTGTAAACCTAGAACGTGGACAACGTGACAGCTGGTGAATGGGTAAGGGGTATATCCGCAGGTCTACTACCTCTCATGTGTGGAGACTTATGAATGTGTGTAATTCACCAAGTTCCCATGCAGGGGCGTAGCTCCAGGAGGGGTATTTGGGGTTTGAAACCCTCTAAATAAATGTTTGTTAGTTTCGGCTGGGACGCGAGTCGGGCCTGCTATGTCTGTGTTGGTTTTCGTCATGCTCGAAGAAAGAAAGACAAAATTGTGATCTTTGATGTGACACAGCAGAGAGAGTGAGAGACAGAGATATACGTCTGATGGCTGAATTTCAAAATGTGAAAACAGACAAGCTGGAATCAATACAGGGCTTCCCTGCTTCTCCAGATTGTGTGATCCTTGGCTATCATTTTATTTCACAGCCTTCTTTTTCTTTATTATCACATATGAGACCACTTTTGAATACTTGAGTTCAGGATGTGCGCTGTAAAAGCACCTCATGTTTGATTTAACAGACTATAATGTTGCTTCATCTATAATAAGAAAACCTGGCTCTTCAACTGAAGCTCAGAGGACAAACCCCCTTAGTGCCTTGAGACCCTAATGGGTGAGTAATTGCGCTTTATAAACCCTGATTTGATTTGAATCTAGGCCACATTTAGGGTTTATATCACTACTGACTTGCCTCTTAGTTCACTAATGGCATTGTTGGGGGATGAGCCATTAATATTCCTATGTTCATATTTAAAAACTGTTGATAAATGTCTGTCTATGCAGTGATATAATCTGATGTACTAAGGTGAAACACGTATGCATGGTAAAGAAATATATTTTTTTCAATTTTGAAGAGACTACCATATTTTTACATTATTATTATTGTTGCATGATATATGTCGCAAATGTTTTCATGGTTTGGCACGTTAATGGACATCTAGAGTTAAGCTTGCTCAGAGCAGAGGCTACAGGCTGTTGTGTTGTACATGACCGTATTCATAAAAACTACCAGGCCCAGGTTGGATGGGCAGGGGAGTGTCTTCTTGGGGGTGTTTGGGGTGTGAAACACCCAACTGCATTCTTGGCTTTGTTGTTGGATCTTGGGGGATTAAGTCCTGTTTGCTAGGCCCGTGTTGGTTCTTATCGACGTTCTCATTTCACAAAAAGCATTTAACTTGTTAATTTTTGGAGTGGAACCTTAAATAACTATAGTGACTAATTTACTAACAATGTAGTAAATCTGCTCCCACAGAAGTACTCCGTGAATGGGTGTAAATGTACTACTTTTTGGAATTCAAAAACAATGGCAGTAGGCCTGGGAAACTGTGCCAGTCTCACGTTTCCAGACATACTACTGACAATCAAACACCTAAAAGGTGATGGTATGAATGCGTATAAATAGTCTAACCAGTGCCAATCGCTCAGGGTAGCTTTCAGCCTTTTGTTTTTCACCCACTGTGCCTAAACAGAGCCCTCCTGATGCAAATCAGTACTGACCCTATTCCTCATGGAAATGCAGTATTCTGAACCTTATTCATCTCACCCTTCCACCAGGCAACCCATTCCTTTTTTAGTTGGAAAATTTGAAATTATCACCCCTCGAATTCCACTGACTAAGGTACAGCCCGGTTTCCAGAAGTGCACCTGGAATGCTGAGCCTGTCACAGATTTCAGGAGAAAGCCTAGGAAAGCAGATTTTTCATGTTCTTTTAATACAATGGTATTTTGTGGTATTGTACACTTAATACAGTTCTGCAAAAGGAAAGCTAATGCTTATGTGCATTGGCAGAGTTCCCCTTTTATTTTCTAATATGAAAATATTTCTCCCAAGAAAAATCCTACATCTACACCTCTTTATAGTTGTGGTGCTCCATTCTATTTCCTACTTCAGTCCTAGACTGAAGTAAATCCCCATCCATTTCCATAGTGGTAAAGGACTGGAAAAGAATTTGTGAGTGATTACCAACTGTCAAGTCTAACCACACCTTTGAAACACCCACTACCCACTCACTGCTTGAAATGTATCAGTGTTCGGTTATATTACAAACTCATGCAACAGCAAGGTCACCTTTTGCAATTTCCCTGCAACCTTAAATCCAGCTATTTGAGCTCATACATAGTAAATCCCACCCAAATTTTATGCCTGTGTTTGCATCATAAAGTGATTTAAACGTTGCGCAAGTTGTTAGCAAACCTAGGCTAGGATGTTGTTAAAATGAGTGAAATTAAGAGGAAGTGTAAGTGAGTGAATGAAAATGAAAAATGGGGTGCAAGAGGGTGTGAGAAAGAATGGATGAGTGAGATAATGAGTTGTGAGTGAATGTGCGTGTGAGCAAGAATGTGATATGATGATTGGCCCTGGAATATTGAAGGTAATTATTGTGTTGCCGAGATACCCATGGCAAAATACTGGTGCTGGCATACTTGCAGCAATTCTCAGCATAACAGACACCTGTGACAAAATACTCATACACTAGGACTGATTATTGCCAGAAAAGGCCCTAATTGTAAAATACTGGTACTGGCATACTAGAGGTAATTCAAAACATATAGGGCACTGATGGAAAAGTAGTGACATACTTGAGGAGATTCATGGCATGTGGATACCAGTTGCAGATTGCTGGTACTTGCACAATGAAGTTATTTCTGGGCATAAAGGTGGATGACCTGGCAGATAGGCAGTAAGCATGACAAAAGGCTGCCCTGATACAGTGAGGTAATTTTTTTACAAAATGTGACACTATGGAATATGAATGACATAAATTGCTAAATTCTGGCACTAGCATATTTTGGGTCAAATTTTAAATAAGGGGGCAACCATGTAATATGGGGCACCCATTACAAAATTCTGGCCCTGGCATAATGGAGGTGTTTTTTTTTTACATATGGGGGAACCAATACCATACTTCAGGTTTTATTGACTTGGCACACCATGAACGGATTTGAAAATGTAATGAGTGTCCTTTCCACTCCTATGACATTTCAGAAACTTTATGTGCAAAGTGTGCTTTACAAAACTGCACTATATCACCCCCTTCTTTTAAAAATTACCTCAGATAGATAAACCCTCTAGAAGAGATCTGGCATACTTGTTTTGCTTGTTGCAGTTATTCTGGAATGTCAGCGATCAGGGACAGCTTAAGGATTTTGGGAGCCCTGGGCCAAACTTGTTTTGGGGGCCTGTTTGGAACAACTTTGAATTTATGAACCAATTTCATTCCATCCTCGGCCAGGTCACTGACAGTGGAGAGGAACACTCGTCCAAATTCTAAATGTGTTTACATCCAATATTCAGGGATAGTGACGTGTTTTCAATATTGTAACACAGCAGCAGTTCACTGATATTACAGCAAATAACCTCTGTGACACCCTCCTCCCATTGTCCAAATCCAGATCTTGTTTTGATCTGAAAGAAAATATTTATTCATGTTGCATGAAGCATAAACAAAACATGTCTCTGCAAAATGTCTAAAACACTCACATCACCCGCACTAAAAAGACATTAAAAATGAAAACGGTGTTTAAAACAGACTGTTTAAGAATTATTCAAGGTCTCTACAGAACAGAGATGGTTCTATCAGGGGAAACCCTGAAAGGTTGGGGCCCTGGGCCACAGCCCACTTTGCCCATGCCTTAAAACGTCTGTATCAGCGATATAAATCGTTGAGATGTTAGTGTCATATAACAGGCATTGCTGCAACAATTCAGGGCCAAAGGACATATATCCCTCCCTGTGATGTCAATAAGGTCAAAGGTAATGTGAGGTTACTTCTGATACCCCTGCCATTTTGGGGAGTCCATGACCATGCATGAAAGCATACATTCTCCATCTGTGCAGTTTGGATCTGGAACAACATTACCATTGACATCTGAAATTCTACCAATGTCCCGCAAATCAGTAACATGCCAAAGAGACACTTCTTCAAGTACCATAATAAATGCTCCTCCGCATCCCCCCCCCCCCCCAACACACACACACCTCCCCTCTCACTAACAGTATTTTCCGTTGCGCTATGTACACCCTATCGTACTTTTCAGATAATAATGCTTAATTCGTTCATAAAACAGAATTATTCTTTATAAAGTAAAATTAGATTGGAACAACAGAAGGATCGAGACAGTCTCTGAGAGTGCAGCCCCGTTGCCATGGTACCTGTCGCTCGGCGTTGTGTCTGCTGAGGAGCAAGGCTATTGGCTAAGGAGCAGCTGATACTGTCTCCACTGTGTACAGTGGAAGGACACACATGATGGGAGAAAAACGCAGCATGTGACAGGGCTGCAGAGCAGGCTTCCGGGATCCTAAGGCGATCCATTGTGCCAGCTCTGCAGAATGGACAGTGGAGGAGCTGGGATTCTCCAGCAGCAGCCGAGAGTGGGAGGAAAACAGCCGCCCTGCAGGGATCTCTCTCGGAAGAGTGCAAACCCACAGCATCGATGCAATAATCTGGAGCGCCGATTCGGGGTGTGCCGCACAAGGACCACTCCAAAAACAAAGCTTTCCCAAAATAATACTGTACCGTGGTCTGCTGCATGTACCTCGTTATCTGCTGAAATAAATAGCAGGGCCGTCAGATTACAGCACTACTCTAAGAGCACAACCTTACAGTGGGTCATTTCCTTGGCATTAGCTGTGCTGTAATAAATCCACTTGGTTACATTGGAAGACCGCACTGCGGTGCACCAAAACCAAGTATTGGCACCAAAGTGGAGCACTCCGGTTTACCAAGCAGTAATGATGCACTGGGCAATCCCACACTTTCTTTTTAAAAAGTACGAATACATAAATTAAAAAGAAAAATAAAGCGTCCTAATGGAACAAGGCAGCGATGGAGGTTCTAGTTATGCACCATGGCTGGCATAAGTATGTATCAGAGAAAGCCTAGATATGAGGCAACGAAAATCACATGATCCACTACATTATACAATTATGTGCAAATTGTGCAGCATCTTCTGGGGCATAAACGAGCTATTTTGACATGTTAACACCCATTGATACAAAATGAATGTAAATGCTCTACAAGGACATTGATTTCTTCAGAAAGAGCATTCTGCGTTGAGACAACACTAGTGCTTAATTTGAGCATGTTGTTGCAGGTGGGGTCCACTGGTACTAATTTTGTGGGATGGGCACTTACTTTTTCTCACCACTCTGATCTAGAGCAGGAAAGTGAGAAGCACAAAAAAGGAAAGAAGTAGGGAATGGAAGTCAGAAAAACAATGACAAAGGGATGAAAAAGAACCTTAAGATTGATATATAGAGGCAGGGAGTGTCTGGTGGTGTATTAAAGAGACATGAGGTGGAATCATGAATAAATAGCCTTGGTATTCAACACTACAACCTTCTATAGTCTCTATCACAGGCTTCTGAGCAAAAGATTGGGCCCCACCCCTTGTTCTATTACAAATTAAGCACTGGACACCAAATGACTTTCCATGGATGACAGCAGGTTGGAGGTCCAGGGTCTCCTCCGGGTAGATGATGCAGCAGCAGCAGCAAGCAAAACCTTGGCTTGATATAGACAAAGACACTCGTCTGGAAGAAGTGAAGCTGTTTGATGCAGTTCCTTTTGGTGGGTTCCCTTCCATAACTTGTCCTACCTTCCACCATCTGAAGGTTGGGGGTGAGGGAGCAGAAGAGGCTGGCTTACTTTGGGCCTGGGTCTCAGTGAGTCAAAAATGCTTGTGGAAAACTGCTGCAAGTGGAGGGTGTTTTTTAGCACTCAGAAGCTTTATAGGAGGGGCATTTATAAGAGTGACCCTGGGGGTGCCAGTGCAGTGTTGTGGGAATATTGTAAGTCCCCGCTGCCCAGTTCTAGCAAAAACAAGTTCTCCCACGTGTGAATTGGATGACTCCAGGGAGCTCACTGGTATGTGAGCACCAGGGAGCCACCTAGATTTTGTGGAATTACTTGGGTATGGTTTTTTACCAATACACAGTCAGAAAGGTGTGCCAAATAGGAAACACGCCCAAGAGTACCCTGGTTGAGATGTATACAGATTCACCTATGTAACACAAACTGTCACATATTATGGAAGTTTGTCAAAGATAGAAGAAAGCCTGATGTTGCAACTTACTAAACCACATAGTCAAAGTACACTTGGGAAGACTGCACAACAAAGCTACTATTAGTTCCCAAGTCTAACCTTAGCCTCTTTGGGAGCTTCTATAGGTATACGAGTTACATGTTTCTGAAGTCTACTCTCATTGGATGAAATATTCATAAGTTATTGTTATTTGGCATGTATATTTCACTCCTTATGGGTTGTCAGTTAGCTTGGCTCCTCTTATGGACTGAAGTTGGAGCCTAGGACTCTATGGGTTGGGTCCACAAAGTGCATGGGTCGTTGTCACTGCACTATTTTGAGGATGATACCCCACTGTTTTTTTATTTTTCTTCTGCATGAGGGATTGCAGAAGATTTTGCTATTTTCTTTTTGGGGGTAATTGAGGGTAGAAGGACATCAGTCATTATGAGATAGCTTTAGTTGTGGAGACTCTTTTGTAGCTTGTGCTGTGTCATATTTCCAAGTCAAGGAGCATGATGTGGATAGATATTTATTGATACATGGGTGACTGCTAATAACTGACATGAGGGGCATTGCCCTACCATTTATCTGGGCAGGGACAGGATCATAAGGGACATGCCAGTCAGATGCTCAACACAGAGCTAAATTGTGATGAAAAACAGTGTTCCGGTATTTTTTGAAGATCGATGGTTATTTAGGCATGTGCCGGAGGGGTGTGTGGTGTAATTCAGAAGCCAGCATTATGATGTCAGGGTGGTAAGCGTGGCAAGGTTTAGTTTGGCTTCACATGTTCACTGTAGGATGCAGGCGGATGTTGCCCAAGTGCCAGGAATAGGCAGTTTGAAAATGCTGGGCAAGGCAGGACAATGATCGAGGGAATTGGTGGCATACACTCAACAGGAGCAGATTCCACCCACCTTATGATTTAGCTGCTGAGAGGGCAGGCTGGGGGAGGTGTCCTGCAGCTTTGTCTATGAGAACTCGGCATGTGAGTTAAGCTGGACTGATCAGAGTGCTTGAGGCACTTGTATTACTGCCCCCATCTGAATTTATATGTGCCCTTTGTTTGAATTGGGACAGGGCCTTCCGGGAACGCGGAGCAGGGGTATGTGATTATCCACCCGGTGGTTCAGGAGAGCGGGTTAATTATACCAGCTTGGACTACTGATGCTCGCAGTTATCCCGGTGGGGCCCATCCTTTAATACAAGGAGGGTTCCTGTGGTATGAGTAGATCCATAATTGGGTTATAACATGTGGATTGGGTACGTTTTTGGTCCTGACGAATCACACCGATCTTAAATGACATTTTTTGCGAGAAACATGTTGACCTTTAGAATAGAAGTATAGTAATTTCTGGTCTCACTCTTTCCACATTCCCCCAATCCAGGGACTGACAATTTTTGTTCATTGAGGGTGGACTAGACATTACTTCTAATCCCTACCAATATTTTGTTTTTAATCATGACAGGGGTCTGTGTTTGATTAAATATGATGTTTTTAGACCTCTAGCCATTTTTATCCTCACACATTCATATACCAATCCCATATTCTAGCACTCAACAACCGGCATTTCTACATTCAAAAGATCTCCGGCAAAGAGCCCCCACAAGGGGCCCGTCAGGCATTGCAGTGCCGGCCTGAAGAGGAGCAAAAGCCCGATGATGAAGCATGTCAACAATTGGTGAGTGAGGGCTCTTGTTCTAAAAAGAGCAGACTCACAGGCTCTGTTGTTCACTGTATGCATCTGTACAGAACCCATTGTCTGGAACTGTGTACCTTTGGCTTTTTTTTAAATATGATGGGAGTATCGTACACAGGACCAGCTATTCTTTAATCACTCCCAATACATTAGCCCTTCTTTGTCTGTTTTCGCCAACCTAGAAAAGGCATGCCTTTGCTTCTGAATGGCAAACCCAATCACTTTGCATTGCCAGCCCTGTCACCAGTCTGTCTCTTGAGATAAGCACACCTTGGGAAACCCTAGATAGTCCGTTCCTCATTGCGTAGTGCTTCTGCTTCCCACCATTCTGACCCCCAGGCCCTGGCGACTTACTGACTGAGCTCTGCCAGCATGCAGAACTGGCACTGTGGCAGCTTCAACTACCGAGAGGTGCTCTGGATGTCAGGTGAGAAATCCCTTTATCAACCTGTGGCATTGCCCCTGGCCATGGTTAGAAATGGAGTAGGACTAAACCCAACATACTATTGACAAAAAACACACTTTTGATTTCAGGAGCATAAGTTAATGTTTCTACCGTAACAGTCAGAGCTGTCGACGTTAGAACTGGGAAGCCAGGTTCAGTTCTCAGTAATGGCTCAACACCCTGTGATTCTGGAAAAATCACTTAATCACCCCATGCCTAAAAACAAAACGAAAGTGACCTTGTTTAATGTAACTGGTACTCATGTATAGTGCTTCATTACATTTGTGTCCATTTCACGCTATATAAAATTATTCAAGAGAGCAGCTGTCCATCTTTATGCCTCTAACAAGTGTTTATAACATTTCAGCATGAGATGTACATATTTATGTGACTAAACAAACGTACTGAAATATATACTGGCCTCATGACATTTGCAGTATCTTATCAAATGCAGGCTGCCTATCCAGAAGTGCTTTGTGTCTGGGCTTAGTGTTTTTTAATCCATTACAATCATGGGCTACAAGTCTCAGAATGCAATATGCACCAAACGAGGAATGTCTTCTGGGATAAAGGTGTCTTTTGTTTAATAATCTACTGCCAGTTGGTAACTTTGCCTCTAATTGTGGGTCTTGAAGCTCAACCTCTCCCCAGCCCTCTTTACAGAACTGAGGTTTCACTTACATCAAGCTGCACAGCTCTCTTTGGTACCATGGTTACACATGAGATGACCAGGGCAGAGGTGTTTGTGTTCACATTTTGTTCATACATCTACCTTGATGTAGGTAGCTATCCTGATTTGTAAAAGAAGCTGAACTCCCTTCTCTCACACTCTGGCCTACTCTTATACTGCAGTGACTCCTTTCCCTCATATCCATAGATATATGTTCCTTGTCCCATAACCAGATCCCTCTAGCTGTTGCCCCCAAAGTGTCCTACCTCCTCTGGATAGCTACTCCTGTCCTTGAACAGATGCTCCTGCTCTCAGTACATACGTCATTGTTTGAGTGTCTGTCTCTTGGCAGGTTAGACTTGTATTTTCCAGCAGATTGAAATGAATTCTAAGTGTATGGAAATCCCTTGTGTGAAGTGTTTAATTCTATTTTCCCTCTCTCTCCAAAATCAAGGAATTCCTTTTAATGAATGGTTATAACATGCAAGAGATAGGGCAACCAGCAATGTAGAGAGATAGGCCTCTGCAGGGAGACTGGTGTTGAGAAGGAGGTGTTTTCCTGACAGGAATCATTATACTCAATAATTAACTATTTCATGTACAGAAGAGGGAGGCCTTTATGTGCAGGGGGCTCTGTATTGAGCATGAGCTTTATACAGAGAAATGGTCCCCTTCTGTTTCAGATCTGTTAGCTCTGTACTTGGCCTGGGAGCTCTGCACTGAACAGATAGATCTGTACTTATCAGATTAGTCCTATACTGACCAAATGAGGGAAGGAATGTTATGCGACTAGAAATCTGGCATGAACTTGAAGTACTCTACTAAGCCAGGATTGAGCTTTGTATTCAGCAAGGTGTCACATGAGTAACAGGGAAATGCGGCTTAACCACCAGAGTTGCAAACTTTGGACCTGGGGCACCAGGTTCAGCCCACCATCCTTTGATTCTCTGCAAATCATTTAATCTCCCAATGCCCAAACAACATGAATATAACCTTGTGTGGTGTAATTTGGTGCTCATGTAAAGCACTCTAATGTCCTTGTTTTTTTTTTTAAATAGTGTACATGAACTGTTGTAAAATTGTGTGTTTATGTACTGCTTTAACAAGCATGTTTAGAATATTTTGGATTATATATTAATAAACATGATTTAATAAAGAAAAAAAGAAAAAAAAGATGGACCATTCCAGCAGACCCTATTCAATATGGTATTTACCAACAATTAATTGTATTGCATAGTGTTCTAACATTTATATAGTGCTTACTACTCCTGTGTGGGGCGCTGAAGCACATGCCTACACGGAAACATGCTATACCATGTAGAGTGTGTGGTTGGAGGAGTGTTGTCTTTGTTTTGATCCTGTGTGAGAGATGTTTCTGTGTCATGTGTGAGAACCGCTGAGGTGCAGTTACCGTATTATTGGACAAAGTGCTTAGCAGTGAGACAAATGAACAAGGGTGAGAGACAGGACTGCAGTTTATGGTTTTCAGTATGCTGGCATCTTTGAGAGCTCGTAGGTCCCTTTATGGTATTTGTTATGTTCATAGTCTAATTAGCTGGTTACTGCACTGGATTTTCCATTCTGAGATATTTTGCTTAAAGCTAATGGTCCTAAGCAGGCAAAGACTAAAGGGAGAAAATGTGAAGAGATTTGTTGCCCTTGTTAATATCATCCCATATCTGGTTGTCATTGTGGGATGTCTAGAAAAGGTTTTAGTATGCAGCTGGATGGGATATCTGCAATGGTGACTTAATTTAGGTCCATATAAAACTTCTATGGAGGCAGGTGTAGGATACAGGAATGAAGAAGCCAGCCTGGAATTATTTCAGCCGAAACCTGCAGGACAGATCCAGCCTGCTGCTTTTCAAGAGATCTCTGAAGGTAAGTGTCTTCAAGGGGGCATTCATCTTGCACCAAGACAACAATTTAGCTCCTGCAAACCCACCTTGTAACGAGTCAAGTGGCTTTAAAGTAACTAATTGATGCTATACAAAAATGTCAATGAAATAAGTACAGCTAGTGGTGCTTTGTGGTTTAAACTTAAGTAGAATTATTATGGAAAACTGCATTATTGAGTTTAAAGATTTCTACAAGTACTAGGGGCCAGATGTGGTCTCTGTCCTATCTCTGTTTGTCCAGATGCCCCTGGGCTGCGCACTGGGCTGCCCCACTGTAGGAAAGTACCATCTTGCCTGGCATGTTACCCCCATATTTCACTGTATATATGTTGTTTTAGTCTATGTGTCACTGGGACCCTGCCAGGCAGGGCCCCAGTGCTCATAAGTATGTGCCCTGCATGTGTTCCCTGTGTGATGACTAACTGTCTCACTGAGGCTCTGCTAACCAGAACCTCAGTGGTTATGCTCTCTCTGCTTTCCAAATTGTCACTAACAGGCTAGTGACCAATTTCACCAATTCACATTGGCATACTGGTACACCCATATAATTCCCTAGTATATGGTACTGAGGTACCCAGGGTATTGGGGTTCCAGGAGATCCCTATGGGCTGCAGCATTTCTTTTTCCTCCCATAGGGAGATCTGACAATTCTTACACAGGCCTGCCAGTGCAGCCTGAGTGAAATAACGTCCACGTTATTTCACAGCCATTTACCACTGCACTTCAGTAACTTATAAGTCACCTATATGTCTAACCTTCACCTGGTGAAGGTTGGGTGCAAAGTTACTTAGTGTGAGGGCACCCTGGCACTAGCCAAGGTGCCCCCACATCGTTCAGGGCAAATTCCCCGGACTTTGTGAGTGCGGGGACACCATTACACGCGTGCACTGTACATAGGTCACTACCTATGTACAGCGTCACAATGGTAACTCCGAACATGGCCATGTAATATGTCTAAGATCATGGAATTGTCACCCCAATGCCATTCTGGCATTGGGGTGACAATTCCATGATCCCCTGGGTCTCTAGCACAGAACCCGGATACTGCCAAACTGCCTTTACGGGGTTTGCACTGCAGCTGCTGCCAACCCCTCAGACAGGTTTCTGCCCTCCTGGGGTCCAGGCAGGCCTGGCCCAGGAAGGCAGAACAAAGGACTTCCTCTGAGAGAGGGTGTTACACCCTCTCCCTTTGGAAATAGGTGTCAGGGTTGGGGAGGAGTAGCCTCACCAAGCCTCTGGAAATGCTTTGATGGGCACAGATGGTGCCCATCTCTGCATAAGCCAGTCTACACCGGTTCAGGGATCCCCCAGCCCTGCTCTGGCATGAAACTGGACAAAGGAAAGGGGAGTGACCACTCCCCTGACCTGCACCTCCCAGGGGAGGTGCCCAGAGCTCCTCCAGTGTTCCCCAGACCTCTGCCATCTTGGATTCAGAGGTGTGCTGGCACACTGGACTGCTCTGAGTGGCCAGGGCCAGCAGGTGACGTCAGAGACTCCTTCTGATAGGCTCTTACCTCTCTTAGTAGCCAATCCTCCTTCCTAGGTAGCCAAACCTCATTTTCTGGCTATTTAGGGTCTCTGTTTTGGGGAATTCT
This sequence comes from Pleurodeles waltl, assembly GCF_031143425.1. Lineage (NCBI taxonomy): Eukaryota > Metazoa > Chordata > Amphibia > Caudata > Salamandridae > Pleurodeles > Pleurodeles waltl. Next base: position 607,994,096 of record NC_090445.1, on the reverse strand, counting down.
TCAGATACTGCATGCAAGAGCTCACCAGAGTTCCTCTGCATCTCCCTCTTCACCTTCTGCCAAAGGATCGACCGCTGACTGCTCAGGACGCCTGCAAAACCGCAACAAAGTAGCAAAGACGACTACTAGCAACCTTGTATCGCTCATCCTGCCGGCTTTCTCGACTGTTTCCAAGTGGTGCATGCTCTGGGGGTAGCCTGCCTCCTTTCTGCACCAGGAGCTCTGAAGAAATCTCCCGTGGGTCGACGGAATCTTCCCCCTGCAACCGCAGGCAACAAAAGACTGCATCACCGGTCCTCTGGGTCCCCTCTCAGCACGACTAGCGTGGTCCCTGGAACTCAGCAACTCTGTCCAAGTGACTCCCACAGTCCAGTGACTCTTCAGTCCAAGTTTGGTGGAGGTAAGTCCTTGCCTCCCCACGCTAGACTGCATTGCTGGGTACCGTGTGATTTGCAGCTGCTCCAGCTCCTGTGCACTCTTCCAGGATTTCCTTCGTGCACAGCCAAGCCTGGGTCCCCGACACTCTAACCTGCAGTGTACAACCTTCTGAGTTGTCCTCCGGCGTCGTGGGACTCCCTTTTGTGACTTCGCGTGGACCCTGGTTCACTCCTCTTCTAAGTGCCTGTTCCAATACTTCTGCGGGTGCTGCCTGCTTCTGTGTGGGCTCGCTGACTTGCTGGGCGCCCCCCTCTGTCTCCTCATCCAAGTGGCGACATCCTGGTCCCTCCTGGGCCACAGCAGCATCCAAAAACCCTAACTGCGACCCTTGCAGCTAGCAAGGCTTGTTTGCGGTCTTTCTGCTTGGGAACACCTCTGCAAGCTTCTTCACGATGTGGGACATCCATCTTCCAAAGGGGAAGTTCCTAGTCCTCTTTGTTCTTGCAAAACACCAAGCTTCTTCCATCCGGTAGCAGCTTCCTTGCACCCTCAGCTGGCATTTCCTGGGCTCCTGCCCACTCTCGACACTGTCGCGACTCTTGGACTTGGTCCCCTTGTCTTACAGGTACTCAGGTCCGGAAATCCACTGTTGTTGCATTGCTGGTGCTGGCTTTCCTTGCAGAATCCCCCTATCACTACTTCTGTGCTCTCTGGGGGTTGTATGTGCACTTTACACCTACCTTACAGGGTCTTGGGGTGGACTATTTTTCTAACCCTCACTGTTTTCTTACAGTCCCAGCGACCCTCTACAAGCTCACATAGGTTTGGGGTCCATTCGTGGTTCGCATTCCACTTTTGGAGTATATGGTTTGTGTTGCCCCTATACCTATGTGCTCCTATTGCAATCTATTGTAACTTTACACTACTTGCATTACTTCCTTTTGCTATTACTGCATAATTTTGGTATTGTGTACATATATCTTGTGTATATTTCTCATCCTCATACTGAGGGTACTCACTGAGATACTTTTGGCATATTGTCATAAAAATAAAGTACCTTTATTTTTAGTATATCTGTGTATTGTGTTTTCTTATGATATTGTGCATATGACACCAGTGGTATAGGAGGAGCTTTACATGTCTCCTAGTTCAGCCTAAGCTGCTTTGCCATAGCTACCTTCTATCAGCCTAAGCTGCTAGAAACACCTCTTCTACACTATTAAGGGATAAGCCTCCTACACCCACCACGACTGCTGAATGTGTCAAGAGGCAACAGATAAAATGAAACAGCCACTGCACCTTGCAAAACACATGAACTTGTCCAGCTTCTTTTAATTGCAAATCTTCATTGTTTTGCTTCAAAATGTTTTTGTGTGTGTGTGTATTCCGTCTTCAACATTGTTTAAATATTACAGTGTTTATATGTATTTCTATGGATATATATTTGTAGTCATCATATGTATATATGTAGATATATACAGATTTAAACACTAAGCAAACTTAAATATATATGTAAAAAACACGAACATGCAGTCTTATTTTGTTTTATCTGTGGCCTATTTTGTGCGGCCTTTTTTTCTGCAGTCGCCACCGAATGGATGTATGGTGAACATGTGCGCTAATGCCCAGTTAAACACACATACGTGTAGGACTTTTCTCCGGCTCCTTGTGTGCTGCACGAAGTTCTAAGCACTGGTTCCCAGTAGCCTCTCTCCACTGCAGACAGAAGCCTCCTGCTGAGCTCTTTAAACCAGCGGCCCCACCCCTTCCTGTCTCCATTGGCTGCGGCTTCCCCTTGTAGGCGTGGTTTCTTCTTGCCTTCCTTTCACTGGTCGCCCGGGCCCCTCCCTTCCCTCCCTTCCCTCCGGGCTGGTCAGCTTCGTTCTGGGTGCCGCTGCTGCCCTTGCTTCCCATCACTGTGACCGCACAGCCGGGGTTGCAGCGCGAGGAGATTGAGCCAGGCTGGGGGGCGGCATAGGGGCGCGCGGCGTGAGGTCCAGGGGCCCTCAGCATGAGACGGACGACAGCACCTGGAGCCTGGCCTGCCTACCTCTGTGCGATCGGCATCGATACGTGATAAACCCCTCGAGAACGACCTGCAACAAGGATGGCAGCTCAAGGGGACTGCTGTGTGCAGGTAGCACTTAGGTAAGAACGCGAGCTGGGTGTGGGGTTGTGTTAGCGGGACAGTACACAAGCCAGGCAATGGCTGCATAAAAGGGGACCATCTCTGCAGAGGCAGATGACACTGTGACAGTAAGTGTGCGTTCAGGCAGGGTGTGGGTCTGTGTGCCCTTGTCACTCGTCTTTGTCTCTGGTCACAGGATGCTCGTGGTGATGGGCGGGGGTGGGGGATGAAGGGGTGTTGGGGCTGATGCCCCGCAACGACACTGAGGGAGGTGTGCAGTTTTTTTCTTGTGTGTCGGGGAGGTGGGGGGCGGCGGTAGGGTGGCCTCGAGAGCTCACGAAGAGCCTTTGATGCTGTGAGAGGAAGCCGTACACGGCCACTTACGGGTCCGACCCGTCATTTCCATATTGAGTTTGGGGTCATGCCGGTGTCCGTGACATAACGCTTTGTTTTTAATCAGGGGTTTGTGAGCTCTATTGCCCTGGTGCAGTTAGAGGGATTCGCTGTCACTTGCGCCCTGCACCCTGGGGGTCAGGTAGGGGTGGTCTTGTATCAATGGTACCGGCCTTTGTTTGGGCTGCAGTCATTGGCGGATGGACGCAGAGCTCTGTCTAATGCCAGGATCGCTGATCTGTAATGTCATGCAGTTTATTGGTGTAAGCGAAACAGCGATGGGGGGTTACTTCACGGGGGGCTTCTTTTATTGTAGTGAAGGCTTGGCTACGGTATGCTCTGGCACAGGGTCTGCTTTTCTTTTGTCAGGTGGCAGCGGTGAGGTAATCCGGTGCAGCGTGGGCACGTGAATCTTTTTTTGCTGACAGCCATTATCGAACATGTAGGATGTTGGCACCGCCTTTGAATAAAAAGCCCCTCTGTAAACTGGGGGCGTGAGGTCAGCAGAGGATGCGGTTAGAGGTGTGTTGCTAGCTCTGGCGAGGGTAGGCTGGCACAGGGATGCTATGGGGGTGAGGAGGTGAAATGGGGCGAGCACTTGGCACATGCTTTGTTGCAGACAAGGGTTGATCTTGCAGACGGGCCTTTCTTGGGCACAGGCAGGACTTGAAATGACACTGCATATAGCAATCCTTTGTTTCAGGCAGGTTAGGCTGGCAGGAGGGGACGTGGCACTGCAGTGCAGAGGGGATACAGGAAAGAGGCAATGTACTGTCCGCAGGGGTTACAACAAATTCAGAAAGGTCACTCTGACGCAAAAGGTGACTCTATCACGGCGGAAGGGACTGCGACAATATCAGAAGCGGGCACTGCAATGTCAACGAGGAGAGCAATGCCAGAAAGGGAGATCTGGATGGCAAAGGGCAGCATTATTACTGTAAAAATGATCACTTTGATGGCAGAAGAAGAAGCTGCAATGGAAAAGGGTGGGGGGTTCTGACTGACTGCAGATGTGGTTTAGGGAAAGTCGAAGCTCTAGGGTGGGCACGAACCCGGAGGGAGTGTACTGTGAGCACAATAACAGTCCTGGCGCCACGCGAAGGGCACTGCAGCAGCAAAACCAGACTTCTTTGAAGGAATGGGCAGAGAGGGATTAGCCTTTGTTGCAGCTGGGTGAAGTGGGGAGACATGATGGGGGGGGGGGGCACTCAAAGGACAGGGATAGGGGCTGTACAGCGTCCATACAACGTTGGTTTACTCACATACTCTGGTGAAGGCCCAGAACGCATCTGGATGCCCAGTGGACGACGCCTAATCCATCTGCATGTTTATATCTGTGAGCCACCCATCTCCACAGACAACCATTGGTGCTGATGTCTGTGATCCACCCGCCTCCACAGGAATCCATTGGATTATCTGTTTGTTACCCACAATCTTCACAGGGGTCCATGTGGGGTGCTGGCTGTGATCCATGCACCAGCACAGGGATTCATGGGTGCTTCTGGCTGTGACAACCCAATCCCCCATGGTCACATGGTGGGTCTTTGGGCGGTCCTGGCTGTGACCTACTCGTCTGCACAGGGACCTGTTGGTGGCTTTGGGTGGCGCTGGATGTAATCAACCCATCAGCAGAGGGTCCAAGGGTGCTGCTACCTCTAATTTAAGTATTAACCGAGGCACCCATAGGGGATGGCCTCTGCGGTCCATCCATCCTAAAACATGCCCATAGGACTGGGTATCTGCATTTCACTCATGTAACAATGTTGTCGTGTGTGCTGTGGCTCCCGCCCATCTGCTATGAGCAACTGGCCCTTTCGATCCGCTTGTGTGCCCGCAATAAACCTATGACCAGTATGGGTGCTAGTGGCTGAATTCCCACCACCTGCACAGATACCCTTGGGTGCTGGTTCCTGGATTACCAACCCACCATCCAGCACAGACCCCACTGGGGCTTCCGCGTGGTTTACATCCACCTGCAGAACCATACCTTATGAGTGTTAGTGCCCGGTTGCACCACTGGCGTGCCTCCAAGTGTACCAGGTTCCTTGAAGCCACAGTTGCCCAACCTCCCCCTCCCCACCGCCCACCTTCGGTGCCTCCTACACTGTGATGACAAAACCCACGCGCACTGTTTTGGGGAAGCGGCGTGTTTTCTTGATGTGAAATGCTGCAAACAAGGCGCGGAAATCCGGTGTCTCCGTTTCACCAGGCCTCGGCTCCTGTTTCCTTTTCTATGTCTGACATCGCTTATCCTGATTAATATTGATTTTAGTGTTTGTTTTGGTTTTAACTAAAGACAGATTTCCCCCTTGATGCTTTGAAGGGGTGTCTGATTTCTGCTGGCGAGGCAGACCCTTGGCACCCTGCGGCATTATCTGCCCCGGACACACGCGCTGCCTTCGGCCCCTCGTGCTGCTCGTCAGGAGGATGCGAGGCCGCTGAAATGTTGCACTCAGTAAACCCGGCGAAGGACCCGCGATAAGATGCATATCCTGTGCGGTGTCTCTGCTGGAGGAGGGGAGGCGAGGACACAGCGCCGACACTCCACTCGCAGTGAAAGAGCGCGCACTGCGGGCGGGTCTGCGCTTTCTTCCTCCTTCCCTTCCCCCTGTCCACTTCTTTCTCACCCTGTCCTCTAACTTCACCACCTCTTGTTATTCTTCCCTCACTACCATGCGCTCTTCTTTCCCCACATCTTGCCACATACGGCACACATAGCTCGAACATAGCACGCAGCCAGCAGCACCCTGTGAAATCCCTACCGAGCATCTCCTTTCTTCCCTCTCATCTCCAGCTCCCTCCTTTACTTCTATTGCCACTTGCCTCTATCCTCCCATCTTCCATACCTCCTATGGGGCCAGTCATCGTGAAGGCCTCATTGTTTTTTTCTGAAATTTACCAACACTCTCACTTGTTCTACGAGCACATGGTGTGCGCTCCTCCGGCACACTCAGCTGTGCTCGGATATTGGGGTGATGCCCTCGATAAATCGTGGCAGAGGATGTGTGTGGTAGGGCGCACTTCAGTGGACGGTCTTCCTGAGCTACTTGAAATTGATTCGTATCTATTCCAACGCAACATGGTGTCATAAAGGCTGCCTTGTATTCAGAGTGGGGAAAGAAAGAATCATTTATCTTGCTCGTTCTGATACATTTCAAGGAACTAGCAACTAAAAGAGTCCACATATGATATGTGGAATGCCAGGCCACTACGCTGAACTCCTTTGGCATCTCACTGTGTAGCAAGTACACATGTTTGCTGGTTGGGAGTGCTTCTTTGCTTCATTTGTGGCGGGGCTCGTTCTGCATTGACAGTGAATGAGAAATTTAGACCTTCAAGCAATCAAAGAAGCCAACTGGAGAGGCCTTGCTTCTGACACATTGATTCCAATATTACATTTTAAAATGACCAATATGTAGCTTGTCTGGCTATGGGAAGAAACTGATCAGCAAAAACACTGGTCCCGAAAGTGATTATTTATACCTCTCCCTTTATCTTTTTGTTGGTGAAGTCAGTCATCTTTTGTTATGATTTCTGGTGGTGAAAAATACTTATTAGTGTATTTAATGAAGAAACCAGTCACCTAGTCCCTCACTTTCCCAACCCCTTCTCATGTGCACAGGTGGCATTGATCATCTCTTCCCGTGTTTGTTGGTCATACCAAACACCTCTTCCCATATTAACTGGTTGTGCCTGTCACCTTGCTTTATATTTGTTGCTACCATTCGTTTCCTGCTCCTTTCAAAATTGGCTTTCTTCGACCCAACTCTTTCAGCCATTGGCTTGAGACTTTGTCAATCACGTTTTGGCTCAGCCTAATCCAGTACTCATCTCACCAAATACTATTGGTTGTTTGAGTGTATGCCTTCACCTCCTCTTAAGCACTTGCATTGAACTGCATGAAGGAACTACTTTACCAACTATAGCACTAGTCATTTGAACTACATACAAAACCAGAACTGTATTGAAGGTGAGGAAGTCTTTATTACAGTCCAATTTTTGTGTCTTCTCTGGCTTTAATGTGCTAACGCAGCATACCTTTCACAATAAACTCCGACTTCTTGACTTTGCTTTTTTTATTATTGATTTCTTACACACCACAGTCCACGTATCAGAAGCTCCATATCACCAAGTTGGTAACAGGAGTGTTACTATATATAATGCAGCAGGTGGAGTGGCTCCAGGCCCAAGAGTTTGTGGAGCCCACTTCACCCAGGCTATGATTGTCTTTCCTATCCAGCCAGGACCACAAGGGCACATTTTCCTTCGTTGCACGCCACTTGTACTGTAACATATAGGAAAGATAGAAAAGTCATTGAGTAACAAAGACAAGTACACACTTTTGCTAATTGCTAGTGAAGGCTTTTCGAAGATGGTGTATTTCAGCTCTTTTTAGGTCACAGCCTATGAGACAGTGCAGCAGTCTGGTTTGCTAAAGACATCTTGGGGACTCTCAGAAAGCTGACCTAGGAGTGCATTCTCCCCATTGCTTGCCATTGGCATTGTGGTGTGTAACTCACATTTTATTGTTTTCCATTTGTTGGCTTTATTTGGTTTAGGCTGTCCAACTTGAGTTTGTACCTTCCCTTGCCCAAACCTTATGTACAGTATCCTTCGAGTGCTCCCTTTCTGTAATTAGGTCTGTAATCTTGTTCTTATCTTATTGCATTTGCTGTGCATTCAAAGATCGAGGTCAAATGTCAGATACTATCTTCCAAGAGTGCTTGTTTACTTTTCCTTCTCTGTTACAAAGTGAGAGGATTTATATGACACTCTTGCTGGGTACTGGGAGTAGAAAACTGTTTTTTTTTCTAGCACACAACAACATTTAAATGAACTGTGTAAGTATTTCAGAACATGCCAGAATTAGGAACACAAATAAAGCATATTTCTGTTATTTCTGAAGTGTGTTAAAAATACTTTATTATGAGCCAGACAAATCATTACACTAGGTGATGCCATTTCCACTCATTTTCACCAGGGCAGTGTATAGTTTTATTAGTAAAACTATATGTCTGTGCAAATGTAATGGTCATTTGAATTAAAAAATGTATTGTCTACAATGGCAGTGTGCTACCACACCATGAATACTCCACTCCACTCTACACCACTCTACTCTACTCTGAACCACTCCACACCACTGCACTCTACTCTGCACCACCTCACTTTATACAACTCCACACCACTGAACTCTGCACCACTCCACTCTACACTACTTCAGGCTCCACCTCTACAGTCGAGGCCATACTGATTTACCCTGCACAATTCCACTCTATGCCACTCTGCAACACTGCACTCTATGCCAATCCACTGTATGGCACTCTAATCTACTCTGCACCAGTACATTTTTCCACTGCACTCTGCGCCACTACATTCTATGCCACTCTATCCCACTGCATTCTACCTTGCACCACTCCATTCTGCGCAATTTCACTCTACTCTGAAACAATCTACTTTACACCATTGCACTTTAAGCCATTGTACTCCACTCTGTGCCACTCCATGCCACTGTACTCCATACCACTCTACTCTTGTCCACTGCACTCTATGCCAACATACTCTACACAACTGTACTGTGTCACTCCTCTATATGCCACTGCACTCTATTTTGCATAACCATGCTCTATGCCACCATTCTCTATGTCACTCTACTCCATTCTACACCACTGCACTCTGATATGCTACTCTGCAACACTGCACTTTCCACCACTGAACTCTACCCCACTTTACTCTGCATTACTCCACTCTACGCTATTCCAGTCTATGCCACTGCACTCTATGACACTATACTCTACTCTGTGATACTGCACTCTGTACCACTCTAAGCCATTGCACTCTATGTCACTCAGCTCTACTCAGTGCCACTGCCCTGCAAGATGTACTTAACAATACAGTTCCTTGAAGTTGATAACTCCACCTGGGGCTATCACGGCATAGTGAACAACAAAACCAAAAGTTCAGGCTGGCCTCGGTGTTGCGGGCCAGCTGTGGTGTCTGGAAGAGTCACTAACAGTACCTTGGATTCGCAGGGCGTTGTGATCCTCGCTGGGAGCTCCGGAGAGCGGCGTCGCTGGCGTCGGTTCCAGAGTCGGTGCAGGAGTCATCGGGCCCTTGAAGTCATGCACCTCGGGGATCAAACTCCGGGCTGGTGGGGATGGCGTCAGGGCTGCAGTGCGAAGCGGGATGATGCGACGTGCAGTGCCCACAGGTCACGGTGCAGGCAACGGCTCGGTGACGGCATCCAGCGGCGTCAGTGAGACCAGGGCTGCGGTGTGAAGTGGGGCGGTGCAATGCGCTGTGTCCACAGGTCATGGTGCAGGCAGCGCCGTCATCATTGCGGAAGCACTGTCATCTGTAGGCCCAAGCCAGCGGTGCAGGACGGGGCGGTGCTTCGTGACCCTCACTAGTGGTGTCCACAGGCCACGGTGCAGGCAAGGATGCCTGGTGACAACACTGGAGCTGATGGTGCTGGCGTCGGTGGACCGGGGCTGTGGCGCGGGACGGGACGGTGCTTCGTGCTCCTCACGAGCGGTGTCCACAGGCCACGGTGCAGGTAGCGGTGCCGGTGTCAGCAGGAGCGACGTTGTCGGGGATGCCCAGGCTGCGGTGTGAGCAGGTGACGCCGGAGTGCTTGGCCCACAGGTCGCGGTGCAAGCAGTGGCTCGGTGAAGTCGTCCGATGATGGCGTCGGTGAGACCAGGGTCGCGGTGTGAAGCTGGGCAATGCAACTCCGTGCGGTGTCAGCAGGTCACGGTGCAGGCCAGCGGCGTCGTTGCCGGCGTCGCAGTGGTTTCTCCTCTTGGGCAGCACAAAACACGCAGTTCCCAGTGCTGCAGGTCGAGGAGACTGAAGTCTTTGGTGTCCCTGAGACTTCCAACACGAGGCAAGCTCTACTCCAAGCCCTTGGAGAATTTTCTCAAGCAGGACACACAGCAAAGTTCACCCTTTGCACTCTTTTCAGGCAGAAGCAGCAACTGCAGGCAAGTCAAGCAAAGCAACACAGCAAAGGGACAGTACTCCTCCTTCAGCTCTTCAGCTCTTCTCCTGGGCAGAGGTTCCTCTTGATTCCAGAAAGATTCTAAAAGTCTGGGGTTTTGGGTCTGCTTCTTATACCCAGTTCTGCCTTTGAAGTTTTCAAACTTCAAAGCAAAGTCTCAAGTGTTTGCAAGATCCTTCCTTGTCCAGGCCAGGCCCCAGACACTCACCAGGGGGTCGGAGACGGCATTGTGTGAGGGCAGGCACAGTCCTTTCAGGTGTGAGTGACCACTCCTCCCCTCCCCTCCAGTACAGATGGCTAATCAAGATATGCAGGCTACACCCCAGCCCCCTTTGTGTCACTGTCTAGAGGAGAGGTGTGAACAGGCCAACTGTCAAACTGACCCAGACAGGGAATCCACAAACAGGCAGAGTCACAGAATGGATTTAGCAAGAAAATGCCTACTTTCTAAAAGTGGCATTTTCAAACTTACAATCTTAAAATCAACTTTACTAAAAGATGTATTTTTAAATTGTGAGCTCAGAGACCCCAAACTCCACATGTCCATCCGCTCCCAAAGGGAATCTACACTTTAATCAGATTTAAAGGAAGCCCCCAGGTTAACCTATGAGAGGGACAGGCCTTGCAACAGTGAAAAACGAATTTAGCAATATTTCACTGTCAGGACATATAAAACACATTAGTATATGTCCTACCTTAACCGTACACTGCACCCTGCCCTTGGGGCTACCTAGGGCCTACCTTAGGGGTGCCTTACATGTTAGAAAAGGGAATGTTTAGGCCTGGCAAGTGGGTACACTTGCCATGTCGAAGTTACAGTGAAAACTGCACACACAGACACTGCAGTGGCAGGTCTGAGACATGATTACAGAGCTACTTATGTGGGTGGCACAACCAGTACTGCGGGCCCACTAGTAGCATTTGATTTACAGGCCCTGGGCACCTCTAGTGCACTTTACTAGGGACTTACCAGTAAATCAAATATGCCAATCATGGATAAATCAATCAACAGTAAAATTTCTATAGGGATCAGTTGCACTTTAGCACTGATTAGCAGTGGTAAAGTGCGAAGAGACAATAAACCAGCACAAACAGACCTGAAAAAATAGGAGGAAGAAGACAAAAGGTTTGGGGATAACCCTGCAAAAAGGGCCATTTCCAACATACACCACTCCATTCTGTACCACTCTGTGCCACTGCACTCTATGCCGATGCAGTCTGTGCCACTCTACTCTGTGTTGCTCTGTTCTGTGCCACTCTATTTGGAGCCACTCCACTCGGCACCACTGCACTCTACTATGCACCACTCTAATCTACGCCCCTGCATTCTACGATGCAGAATTGTATGCTGCTGAATTCAATGACACTGCATTCAGTGCACTGCACTACACCCCACTGTACTCTGCAACACTCTATGGCAGTGATTCCCAACCTGTGGTTCGGGACCCCTGGGGGTCCGCAAAGCCTCCTCATGAGGTCCCCAACTGCTTAGAAAATTAAATAATATTAAAGATTAGGTCCGTAGCTTTCAGTAATGACTCAGTGGGGAGGTCCCCGGATTCCAAAGATGATTCAGTGGGGGTCCCCGGGTTCCATTAATGATAAAGTGGGGGGTCCACAGAAGTCAAAAGGTTGGGAACCACTACTCTATGGCAATGCACAATATACCAGTTCACTCTACTCTATGCTACTCTACACAACTCTACACTTTGCCACTCTAATACATGATGCTCTGCCACTCCGCTCTACAACACTCTATTCCAGTTTTTGTCATTGCGCTCTATTACACTCCAGTCTACTCTTCTCCACGCCACTAACTTTTAGCCATGCCGGATAGCAGCCACACTGGTGTACAACATGGTTAAAACACACTTGAAAACCAAATAGCTAGTGCATAGGTGAGACCTATTGGCTTTGCCAATGCTTGTAATATTAGTGGGGTCTGCTGATGGCTCGTGCTGGACTTGTCAGGTATACGGTACCCAGGGTGTACCTCTTGTGGCTTTTTGGCTAAAAGCAGACAGGATGATGATACTTTGTGGTATGTCCTCGCCAGGCCAATAGCTGAATGGTCCTCAAATGGCAGTCTTCCTTCTAGGTCACACACATCTGTCCCCTGGGACACACTCAAGTATGGACGCGGGGCTATAGGATGGGGGAACAAGCCCCAGCCGATCACTGTTCATTACTAGTCATCGTTCACAGAGGAAGAAAGAGCCAACAGTGCACGCCAGGGACATTACATGAACACATGGGCGCCAGGCACTTGTAACGGTTCTTCTGCGTGCCCAGGCGATGTGTGAGACTGGGGATAGGGTCAAAGGTCACATCTTTCTAGCAGCTGCACAGATGTATTTTCAGGAGGCAGCAGCTCCTGGCTGTAAAGGTGTTTTGCCCAGGTGTGACTCGGAAGAGGATCATTGTCGGAGCAGAGTCTAGAAGGGACACTGTTTCTGAGACACACTCTATCCCTACTGCACACAGACTTCAGAGAAGCAGCACGTCCCAGAAAACGCAGAAAGCAATATTGTTGAAGATTTGGCTGACCTTTTTGGATCTTCCATTTTCATCTTTGAACTGGTGCACTTCGAGGCCTAGGTGGTTGCACCTGGACTCGCTATTGGCTAGTAGACACTATGGGCCAGATGTAGGAAACGATTTGCGACTCGCAAACGGCAAAACTTGCCGTTTGCGAGTCGCAAATGTGAGTTTCCTATGCAGAAATGCATTTTGCGAGTCGGGACCGACTCGCAAAATGCATTTCCGACTCGCAAATAGGAAGGGGTGTTCCCTTCCTATTTGCGACTCGCAGTGGGATGCAATTCCATTTGCGACCGCGTACGCGGTCGCAAATGGAGTCGCAGTTACCATCCACTTGAAGTGGATGGTAACCCACTCGCAAAAGTCGGTGTCTGAGACACCGTACTGCATAACATTTTGCGAGTTGCAAATAGCGAGTCGCTATGACTCGCTATTTGCAAGTCGCAAAATGTTTCTTTTCTACATCTGGCCCCATGTTCGCCGCCCCCCGCCTTATTCACGTGCACCCGCTGCCAGGTTTTACCTCTGCAGTTCAATGAAAGGAACTGTTTGTTGTAAGTTGACAAGTGCAAGTTTTGCAGTGGCTTACTCAGTAACGTGCTATAAAGTGTTAAACCACTGCAAGATCTCCTTATCTTTTACAAGTGCTGCTCGATTAACAAAACAAGGATTGAGTAAACTGCTTCTGGTAACTTGGGACACTTTTGGAACCACTTTCTATAGGTGTGCACAGTGAGCCAGTCATCTCAAGATTGTCATTGCAATGACTACAGCTGCTCGTGTTTCTGCTTATTTTCATGGTTGGCAAACCGACTGTCAAACAAATACCTTTGGTGTTGAAAATAAGGGGAAATGTTTACTTCTATTTTTATTGCTAAAACCCCTAATGCTTGCATATCCTACCAGAGGCCTGCTCTTTTATCGAAACCCCTTGGGTAACTCAGAGATCTCCATGCCCCCACAATACGACAGAGGTCCTAGTTGTATGATAATGGGAGATATAAAGCTAGCTCAGTTATTGAGAATAAGTAAATGCGAACTGTTCCTCATTTTCATTGTTTTCTTTGCATTTTGTGAGTTTTCCCAGAGTTTTCATGAAGAATGAGTAAGTTGCATTGAATATTTAACAGCACAAACCAGAGTGGATTTACCCAAATATCCGATGCCAGCAATTTTCCTCCGTACAAGTACCCACTTTTTGAATCGTCCGCAATGTTGTTCTTAACAATCGGTTGTGACACTGCTCAGAATTTGGCCTATTCTAAAGAGTTAATTGGGGGGCGGGGGAGGAGGGGGGCGCTGGCGCGGACCCTTGAAGGCATTAGAGTTTTGGGCACTAAAGGACGAACACCCTTCTGGCAGAGGGTTTCAGAGCTTGGCTGAGAGTAAGAAGAAGCATCTCTCATGGTGACACATGCACACGGAATGGACTGCAGAACAGTGTGAGGCTTGACATGTGACAGCCTCTACCCCACCCCCAAAGTGTCTTTTTCAGTCACTGGCTAGACCTGTGACTAGCCCAGTTACAGCCAGCCCTCGGCCTGAGGGAGGCACTAGCCTATTGGCCTGACATGTGACTGATACCGCCCCATCCCCAGAGGGAATTTCAAAGGTACTGCCTTGTCTGGAAATCTTCCTGTTCCCCTACAGGGCAGACCGCATCTGGGGTAGCAGCCGGCCAAAAGTCAGTGGCCTTAGATAGATGACATCTGCGACAAGCACTTCCGGAGTTTCCATTCCCTGTGTCTGTGCAGCACTGCCAGCATCGTGCAATGATAAGCTGTCTCTCTGTCAGGTCAAGGATGAGAGCCGGTGCTGGAATGGAACAGCATGGGAACAGCTCATGCTTCGGTACTTCACAAATATAGAAAGTTGTCAAATCTCCAACCCACTTTCAAAGGACTTCTGCACTAAACTAGCGACACATTATTCAATCTTATCTAACAACCAAGGGGAAGAACTGTTCCTCTAAGGTGTAACCAAAAACAATCACAGGAGAAAAACAAGCATTTTCAATGCAACGGGTCTCGTATTTGCTCGAGTTAGAGCTATTAGCGTTGTAAAGCAAAAAAAAACACAGCGCGATCTCGCTATGTAAAATGCAGCGCGATTGCGCTGCTTGTAAAATAAACAGATAAAGTAGTCCGGACTCCAGGCTGAAAACATCAAGCTTCGTATGTTTTTGGTACTTTACCGGTGCTGGGAAAAGGCATGACGTATGCATCCCTTTCACAAATGAAAGCAAGCAGCTTTTAAAAGGCAAGCCCACGACCAATGTAAGTGACTGACGTGGCATGGGCGTGGTTTCAAGCCCAAAGAGATATTACAAAATGGACGGAGCACTTTGTGCTGGCCCATAACAATGTCCATCTATTTAATTTTTTTCAAGAAATTACCACCTCAGCATTTGAAGACGTGGTAAGCGCCAGCAACCCAATTGGCTGCCCATCAGACCCCATTACATCACAAATTATGGAGAGAGAAGCATTTTCCCAAATCTCAGAATTCATAGAAGAAATCAACTACTCTCAGACTGACAAAAAGGATTCTGTCCCGGAAGGGTGCGGAATCAACCCTAATTGCAATTTGGGATGACCCAAAAATACCGTCAACAAAAATGGTAAAGCTGCATTATTACTTCTAGGCCGATCATCAGGTTTTGACACAATAGACCTCAATACCATAAGTTTTAGACTCAAAGCGATTGGAATAGATGGAATGACTCTTATTTGGATTTCCTCTTAGCTAAACAGCAGGTCATCCTCTTTTTAAATAAAATCCTTACTGCATTAAACAGGATCTGTCATTCCACCTTTACTTTTCAACATATACAGAAAATCACTACTAGACCTTCAGAACAGTTTTGAACTCGCCTGCTACAACTATGGAGATGACACAAATTGGAAAAGTCTAGGTAGGCAGAAATCCCTCACTCGTCACAGAGTGAGATGTAGTCAGTGAGACTGCTAACCACACTCCACTCTGTTACGAGGTGTCAGCGATTGACACTCTGCCCTGGGTACTTCCAGGACATAGAACTGAAGTACCCAGGTCCGAGGCAATCTGTGACGCTCCCCCTCATCACAAGGGGAGCCTTGAGGTGCTTTGCCAGACTGAAGACATCACACCCACAGGAGCTGTGACTTCTTCAGCCCGGCAAAGTTCAGCTCAGGCAGCCAGGAGCCTGCGCAAATAGCGCATGTCTAGCTCCTGGCTGCCTGACCTGAAAATAAAGAATATCTGTCAGTCTGACCTTTGCTCAGCCTAGGTATTTAGAGATCCAATCCAGAGGGAAAAAACTTCCACAGAAAAAAAAGTTTTTTTGTTAGAAAAACCCTCACCCACCAGAGTTACCCCTTGGTGGCATGCTTCATCATTGGGGTTTCTTCCCGTTCGGCTGCAGAATGAGGTGTGCTGCGACCGACAGAATATGTGGGAGCACTATTGGTATCAGCGATGCGGATGTTAGAAAAGGATAGGAGTGGTGGGGTCTTGGTAAATTAAAAATACCCCCCTCTGGATGATATTACTAGTTTAATATGTCTCACAGGGGTGGTATGATTAAAAAGGGGTGACAGGAGGGTGGGTATATTATGTACCTGCTCCTTAGTGGTTTACATGTTTAGGAGTTTACCCCTAAACTCCTCTTCAGGACCAAAGTGATCTCCCTAGTACAGTCCTTGTGCGCCTTACACTAATAGAAGTACTTTTACCATTTACTGTGGTAAGGTGATATATACCAATTAAATTAAATTAAATAAATACTACCCATCAGTGTCAATGCTCTGCTGGGCAAATTTTCAGTGTTTATGCTAATCTCATCATAGGTCCTCCGGGAGGAGGGTGCTTATAGTCACACGTTCCTCAAAGCGACACTCCTGCCTTAAAACCTACTCCTCACCTCGCTGTGGCCCGAAATAAGGTTTGCTCAGCCTGACAGACACTATGCTTTTGGGGCAAAAGGTGAGGGAGCATGGCCCTTCAGCACATTGGAAAGTGCCGCTGCTGGAACCAGGTTAACCTACAAACACACCACCATTGCATCTGCACCAAAAATACATAACAAAATGATGAATACAAATAATAGAGATGGTCCACTCTAAAACGTACCTGACACACCTAAAAGAACAGCAGTCAGAACATACCACAAAAAACATTACCTCCTGATGGCAAAAAGCCAAGTTCAAAGTCCTAGAGAATAGAAATAAAGTTTGATATTAGTAACCTATTGAAGAATGAAAGGTTCAGCACCACTGCCATCCAAAAAGAAGCAACAACATATAGCACCTGCGCACCCGGTGACAACCATCAGCCCCGACTTCTACAGTTTCTAGATCTTTACGCCCTCATATTGCATGAATTCTCTCATGGCCTGGCCCGCGGTATATTCCTAAAACCGTGGCTGATAATTCATTTTGAATTAAGTTGATTGTTCTCTCTCCTTTTCGTTTTAATGATACTCGCTTTACCCTTCCTGCTCTGCATGCCTTACTGTCTCTGAGTCAAGGCTTCTTTGTTGCATGTCTCTCTGCCTTACTCTCTACTATATTGCAGCAAACCTGACTTACTTCGCCTCATAAATCACAAGCTCTCCTTCTCTGTAACCTTTCCTTGCAGTCTAACAATATCTAACTTTCTGTAGCCTATCAACTGATCCCACTTTTAATTTGCAGGAACTCACATTACTGATCACACCTAACTCTCATTGACTTAATCTACCACAAATAAGCTTGAAATACATTGATCAGTTTCCTAAGAGCACAAGACTAATCACTATAACCAAAAATAACCAACATTGATTAATAACTACCAGATTAGCAACTAAACTTGGGTTTCATAGTAGCATGCCACCCACCATAAAGTGCTTCAATCAGTCAGAATTAATATAGTAATAATACAAAATATCAATAATTAAAAAGTAAATAATAATTAATAATAATAATAATAATAATAATTGATATACGCTATATTAAAAAGCCGCGGTGAGTTCCATCCAGGAGTGGATTGACCTCTATGCTTTTCAGGAGATTTCCCAACAGCCTGGAGCCTCTGAGGAATCTGCAGGGCTGGGTAAGAGCCGGGCCCACCAAACGTCTTTCCTGGGGAAGCTTCTCCTTCTTGTCTCGCCTACACAGTGCTTCACTGCAGCATTGTGCCAGCTTGGAACGGGCGCCCATTTTAGACCGTCTCGTCCTACAATGAGGGGCTGGACAGCACCTTTTCTGTGGAAACAAAGACCATGTGTTTGACTCTTTGAGGGCGCCCTCGGTCAGATGTGAGAGTCTAACTGACCCTCTCGTGTAGGGGCATATTATCTGGGCGGCAGCAGAAGGGAAGAATATTTAAGATAAACGGGCCAAAATCCTCCCTAAGAATTAATACGCACCTAATTAATTGCGTGGATGAAAGTGGGAGAACACAGGGAATGTTTATTTCAATATTTGAGAGGCGAATTCTCAAAATACAGAGAAATACTAGATCGGGATGGGCGAAAATAAAATGAAAGCTATTAAAATGTAACTGATGCAAATAAAAGAAGGTTGACTTAAAGTCAGCTTGTTTTTAAAGACAGTCGTCAAGGCCGAATAACTGAGGAGGCCAGAATCCAGGGAATATGCGAACCCGGTGCTGCAAACGACGGACCCTCTGTGGAAAGCAATGCCCCCCAAGCTATGGGGTTGGGCTTGGAGTCTGCCATTCTAGGGGCGGAATGCCAGGGGCAGATGGGTTCAGTCAGGTCAGTCTGAACGAGGAACCCCCTTCTGGCACAGTGATCCAGCCTTAATAAGCATCTCAACAGCGTGGCAGGCTCAGCGGGGATTTGCAATGAGGTGGATGGAGTCCTACATGCAGATTGGACAGGCGCTCTGCCCACATATTAAAGCGCCTTTGCACAGGGAACCTTC
The DNA here is from genome assembly GCF_031143425.1 of Pleurodeles waltl. NCBI lineage: Eukaryota > Metazoa > Chordata > Amphibia > Caudata > Salamandridae > Pleurodeles > Pleurodeles waltl. The sequence goes on along the minus strand of NC_090445.1, from coordinate 607,975,753 downwards.
TGTAAAGCGCAGCTACTGAAATTTTTTGTTCCCCAGATGTGGTTATTGAAACATTCAGAACATCTCACATGATGTGATGTCATCAAAAATGTTGAAGTCTATCGCCTATCGTTTTGTTTGAATTACTTTCTGTTGATTTGGCAGCAGCCCGGCTCATAGTAGTGATGTCATTCAGGACATCCAATGAGATGTCTGGAGTAATTTAAGGATATGCATTTGAGGCTATGCGGTCCCTTAGGCCTATGCTAACTGACTTATGTGTGTTTGCGGTTATGCCCCAATGCAACTTTAACCAAAGTTTATTTACTTATACGTTAGATGTGTATTCTCAGTTCAGGGAATATAGGCACTGAAGAGATTATTTTCCAGAGACTCCATAGCTCACAACTTGTGATGTGGTATCATTTAGAAGGAGAGACTCAACTGTTAAAACAAAAGTTAAGTTTTAAAGGCAAAGGTTTAGTAGCAAGCATGCAAAATAGACACAAACGGGTAGTTCTTGACTGGTTCACCTAGTTGATATAAAATCGCTCACAAGTAGTGGAAATTGGGAGCTCCATCTCCAAACAAATCAGCCTTCAACAAGGGAATCCTCAAGACTCTCTATGACCAGTCCTGTTTAATTGCTATCTCAGGTCACGGTGTGAGACCTTTAGAAGCTTTGGATCCACTTCCACCTGGAAACTGATGATACCCAGATCTACCAGAAGGTCTAATCCTCGGATGGCATCTTCCTTCTCTCTAACACCCTTGTGGGAAATCAACGGTGGATGTAAACTCACCACCTTGAACTTCACCCTGCGAAAAAAATCTACTTTTTTTTAACTAAATCCAACCTACCTGTACAAAAGGTTAGACTCCCTCTTTCCTATTGAGTTCCCAGCCCCATTGTTCAGAATGCCATGCCACTTGGCTTCACCCTTGGCACGCAGCTTAGCCTCCAAAGTAAAAATTACAGCCATAGTAAGAGTGCTCATTTACACTTCAGGCTGCTCTGGAGGTTCAAGCAGCTTTATCCGGAACATGTCTTACAATCAGTTTTTGTCGAGTGTGCAAGTGGTTTGACCTGTTGTAAGAATTTTGGGCTGTTAACCACACCCACCGCACGGCCATCACTTTGACTCATTCGAGGCTTGCCTTTCCAAAATCCTTTGTTATCATTGGGAAATGTTTTATGTTTGTCCCTCCTTGGACGGTTTTGTTACCGCCTTGCAGACAGCCCCTGTTACATGGATAATTTCTCGATTGTTGATACGTTTGACTGTGAGCAAACTTCTTTTTCTTTTTGTGTCCCTCCTTCGCACTCATGCTTCATGCTGATGGTATCCATGGTGACTTGTATCGGCTCGCTAATGTCAACTGTTTTACTTTTCATTTTCAAGTGGCAAGCAAAGTCCAGTTAAGAATTTACAACACTAATGGCTCTAACTCGAGCAAATGCAAGACCCATTGCATTGCAAATGCTTGTCAGGCACTGGTTCTCCCCAGACTAGGATATGGGAACTCTCTCCTCCCAGGCATTCCTAAAGCACACTTGGCTCCACTTGGTCCACTTTGTTGCTGCTCACAAGAAATCTGACCAAATCACACCCATCCTACTAAATCTCTGGTGTCCTTCAATTGAGGCAATAGCTGAGTTTAAAAGTCCCAACACCACTCAAAAGGCCCAGCATTCCTCTACACCACCTACCTGACTTGAAAATTGAAAATCTCAGACACACAACAGGGTTCAAGAAATGCACAAAGCCCTATCCAGAAACTTTCCACCTTCAAATGAGAACACTACATTAATGAATCGTTATTAGGGAAAGGTACAAGAATCTGGAACTCCCTGCAACCCTCCTTATAACCCCCTGCCTTGCTACCTTTAAAAAAGGAAATTAAAATGTTTCTATCTGGAGGACACGTAGGGTAAATCTTAATCTCCCACATGCTCTCCGAAGACACTGATGGATCCTCTGGTCTGTTTTTCTTTTTTGTTGCACTTTAACTCAAATGTACTTTGTCAATGATAGCTGGAAATTGTTCTCTTGTGAAGTGACTAAAGTCCTTGGCCATGTTGTGCTATATAAAACCACAAAGATACATAAATAAGCTTACAAAAATCGCAGTGTAGGTAAAACTGTTAAAAAATGTAACTTTATGTGGAAATGGATCAATGGAAAAGTGAGAATTAGCTTTTCCTATATGGCCAGTAAAAATATCCGAAAACAAATCACTAAAAATTGGAGGGTACATTGAGACAAAGTGCTTGAAAGTACCCAGAAGTGGCCATTGTTGAACCACGCTCCTCTCAGCAGAAATTTACCCAGCTAAGGTCTTCACAGAGGCTTGTGAGGCCTAGCTGGAGCCAGTTACCTTGATGCCGTCTGGTGCCCGTCTACAGGAAAGATGCTGACATTGTTTTTGTTGTAAATTTAGCTCTGCAATCCTAACTCTGCAGGAATTGTGTCAGACAAGTTATTTATCCAGTAGTTGTTTCTCGCTGAAAAGGATTACCATTGGCTGAGTTGTTTATCCTGAAAAAATGTTTCTTCACAAAATCTGTATTGGATGAGTTATTTGCTTTGCTGGATGTTTCTATTGGAGTAGATCTGTGTTGGATGAAATAGACATCCTTGTAGGTATTTACCTCTGAACAGGATATGTGACGGATGAAGTATTTATCACGAGAGATGTTTCTGTGCATGGTCTGTGTTTAATGAGTTATTTGTCAAGGTGGATGACAGTTTTTGAGAAGAATATGTACTAGATTACAACTGTTTAACTCCGAACAAGGCTTTGTTGCATGAACTAAGAATCTGATCTAATTCTGCAAGATTTGGCATTACAACTCCCCTTGTGCCTTAACCACAGCTTGAGCGTGAAAGTCCATGTTGCTGTAGCCGCCTCCCACATGCAGCCCTGCCTGACATACTTGCCAGTGTGGTGTCCATGCTTTTGGGTTACTAAAAGTCCACTAAAACAATCATGGATGCAGTGGTAATTCAAACCCAATTTCATTCTTTAGAAGGTCACACACAAGTACTGCACTATTAAAAAGGCACTATATATTTAAAAGTGTTTATTACAACAGACTCATTATGTTGCTTAGTACATGAGTAATGGCTACATAGAATATTATTAGAACGGCACTAATGCATGTCGCTAGCATTGAGAATAATATGAACATTTCTAAAATGGAGTGTTCCTTGAAGGCTAACACCATAAAGACTACTTCTGTACACTACACTCACTACGTGAGCATGGAGCAGTTAACTTGCCTCTAGACTTTCTTGTGATTCAGTGCACTGTATATGTGTTCACAGCAGAGAAACTGTGGTGATCAGACTTCGGCTGGGAGAGAGTGTTCCTTTAAAAGGAAAACATATATCAGCTGGGCTCAGTTCTTCTTCTCTCCTCTCATCAATGGCTCGGTATCAGCTCTCAGCACAGGAATGGATGCTGTGGCAGTTGGTAGTATGGTGGTCTGCAGGTCCTCTTATGATAACCTAGGGTGAAGACCTCTTTGTTTCGGTTATTACTTCATGGCATTTTATAGAGTTGACCACTGACTCTTATCCTGCATTAGGGACTTCCCACTTAGTCCAAGACATAACCCGTATGAACCAGCATGACGAAACTCTGTCTATTCAGAAAATAGGTTTATTTTGCACATTCACTCTCAGGCCTTGAAATGTAGATATCAGGGAACTTGTAGCAGACATATGTCTCCTTAGGCATTAGCACAGTCCTTGTTTGGATGATTTGACACTTTCACAAGTTCTGAAAAAGATAATGACATGGAACATATGGGACAAAGGCAGACAAGTTAACTTATTGTGCTCAAAATGAAGTCTGGGTTTGGGATCTTTACAACAGCTCTGAGTGGGGTCTATGTTGGATCCACTCTTTATCTCAGAGATCTTTCTGCATAAAGTCAGTGTTGGATTGGTTATGTTTAGATCTTGCTTGCGACAATGCATGCAAGAGATACTGTGTACACAAGTGGCTTGTAGCCCACTGCTTGCTTAACATTAACTGGCTTTATTGTTACTCCTATTTTCTACCTCCTAATTGGGCAGCACATGCTGGCTTCCCTTCCTGTTCTTTCCTATGATGGAGCTGTGATAGGGGTACTATTTTTTTTTTTTTGTCTTCTTCTCATCGTTTTTCACGTTCTTTTGTTTTCTTTCTCATGTCATGTTGCTTTTTAACATGTCCGTATTGTTTCTTGTCTCCTACCCAAACCCCCTTGCCTGTGTTGCTTCTTCGATCCCACCCAGCCCTTCCACTGTCAGTGTTTCTTCCCTCCCACCCTGTTGTCCATGTTGCCACTTCCCTTCCACTCCCGTTGTCCATGTTCTCTTCCTTTACACCCCTCACCCTCCCGTTGTCAGTGCAACCTCCTCCCTCTCACCCCCGCCCTTCTGTTGCCTGTGTTGTCCCCCACCCATCATAAAAAAATGCGCTATGACAAAGCCAGGGCTGGCTGCATCACAGAGCTTTTTTGCCTTTACTCCTTTTATACATTACACACATCTTTTCTTACAAAATGTACTTTGACTTTACGTGATTTCTAATTACTTCCTCTCCCTGAGTGGAGGTGAATCTTCCCTTGAGTACAGAGCTCTGGCACTTTTTTCCCTAGGTTAAGTCAGAGATGTATTAAACCTAAAAAATAAAATATAACACCTCAGCAGAGCTAGCCCCTAATCGTAGGCAATGCACATTACCTAAAGAGATTAAAGTGCCATTGCTGGCCTTAATGAGGGGGTTCTTGACCTCTAGGGCCACACGCTTGGACCCCTTTGGTTTGCCTGTCTCTGTCAGCTCCATGACATTATTGTCCATACTTCTAGCTGAGGGAATCTTCGTCTTTAAAAACAAACACTGGCTAAACCAATAGGACACGCCTATGTGAGAGTTATTGGCTTTGCCAAAGTATTTTAGCCATGTTGTATAGCAGCGTAACTGCTGTGCAGCATGGATAAAAGTTATTTAAAAAAAGAAGATATATAAAGTTATTTTAAAAGGGTTATGACTCAGGAAGGTGAAAAACACTTCTTAAAAAGTAATATCTGCTCTACAGCATGGCTAAAATACATTGGTGAAGCCAATAGCTCTCATATTAGCGAGCCCCATTGGCTTTGCCAAAACTTGTTTATTCTAGTGGGTATGAAGCTCTGAGCAGGGTTTGTGTTGGTGTGTTGGAAGCAGAGGTAGGCAAGCCACTGAAAGCTTGAGCCAGCCTTGAGACTGAAGCTTGGCTCTGGTTCACCTCCAAGTCCTTTTGGAATATCGCGCCCATAGCAAGTTGAGCTTTCATGTGGCTTCTGCCAAGTTACTGTCAGAGCTGCTAATTGTGGTAGTGAGGAACCAGGTTAGATTCTAGATGTCAGCTCAACATCCTGCGAATCTAGGCAAATCACTTAATCTTCCCTTGCCTATAAACAACAAATGTGACTTTGGGTAATGTAATTGGTGCTCATTTAAAATGCTTAGCCTTTGGGTCGAATTTGCGTTATATAGAAAAATTAAAGAAAAATGAACTGAGGTAAACAGAAAGCTTGAACATAAGGAAATACAGTTACATATCCACTCACTGGCTGATTTATACAAAGTGAAACAGAGAACCTGAATAAATCACGGATTCCCCGCATAAATTGTGTGATCTTAGGCAAATATTTAATAATTTCACGAACATCCCTTTTTTTCATTATTGCGTATGAAAGCACTTTCAAATATTTTATTTCAGTATACCAGCTGTAAGAAAATATCACTTTTAATTGGTACTTCTCAGTGCAGTGCTATAATGTGCCCTTTTAATTTGAAAGCTTCCACTTCTAAAAGAAATACACTTTTTTGAATTTTGAAGAGACTTTATCATATGTTTGTTGTATGATTTTCACAGCAAATATTTTTAGGGCTCGGCCCATGCCTGGGCTCTAAGATCTGAGCCAGACCAATGGCTTGGCTCCGGCTCGGCTCTCCCTGTTAATTTCTCGTCGACCTTTAGTTGGATGGGTTATTTATTTATCATATACAGATGTGTACCTTTGAGTATGATATACTTGACAAACTGTATAGCATGAGAGGTCTTTCTGTTCAGGATCTGTGTTGGATTAGTAATTTGTTTTAGTATGGATTTGGTGCTATAAACGGACTATTTATTTGATGAGTTGTTTATCCCGAGAGATCTTCTATAAATCTTCTGTTTCCAGTGATTTTCCAGGTGGAGGTTAATCTTAGTCCCGCTGCACACTGTAAGAGACTCCTGCTCTACATGTGCTGTTGGTAAATGTATTTTGTGCACTGTTTCGATTGATTAAACAGCGTCCGACCGTGTCCCTGTGGCAAGTTCTTTCATCCTTTTTAATCGATTGTCAAGATGTCAGTGAAGAGGCGCGCGGGAGAGAGCGCGCGAGAGACCCCGCTCAGCCCCATTCCAAGCACAGTACTTGCCGCACGCCTCACTACCTCCACTGGTTACATACCTCCCCCATTACTTTGATGTGAAATCCGCCTTTCCCGTAGAAATGCTGTATTTTTCCCGATTTTAGACCACGTGAGTATTTTAATTTTGTCATCTGGAGGAAGTTTATGGCCCTGTGAAACTTGAGTCAGACAGTGGCCTTCCTTCCCTTGGGAAAGTTTCCCTGCTATGAAACTTGCAACCCTGCACTGTGCTCGCCCCCATAAAATCTCCACAGCCCACACCGCCTGCCCACGGCTCCCTAGGCTCTCATTTCCGGATCGGCTTCTTCCCAAAGTGATGCGCTTGATGCTCCTGCAAGATGCACTCCGGGGAATGGTGCTTGTTATCATGTTCTCAGGGTCCATCTTTAACATCATAAAAACGCAGGTATATAGCGCTGAAAGCCTTAAAGCCTCTAGACGCTGCACTGGTATCGGCAAGCAGCTTCTACGGTAAGATATATATGCCGTAGAGGTGGATAAGCTAGAACATCATTCTGGCTCTATGCCAAGTGACAAAGTGTAAGCCAGGCCATCTACGGAATTGTAACGTAGATCACGCACATTTGTAATTATCACGTAAAATACGAAACAAGACCTATGCATTTGAACACAGTTAATGTCTTTATCATTTGGGTCTAATAATTTCGCTCATTAGTTAATACCATTCACTGAGTGACATTTATTAAAAGGAATAATAAAAAGAACACCCTCCAACCCGAGAACGCACAGGTGGTGTTGCCATGAGTCAGCCACAAGACAATAAAGTTTGGATGCGTGTTACATAAATAACCAATATTATATAAATCAACATTGATGTCTATTAAACCATATACATGTGAAGTGCGGGATGATAAAGGTTGGACATGGGATGTCATGATTTATAATTACGGTCCCTGACATACCTCCGTAAAAAAAAAATTGTACAGAGATTTTCATTTATGATTTGTGTTTTTGGATCATTAGAGAAGTCATTTAGCTTGGGCAGACATTGCCGATCCAGTATGAATTTATCTGGACATTTTGAAAAATGCTGGATGTGCTGCAGTGATGATGTAATATTTCAGGAACCATGAGCTCTATATACTTCATTTTGGTGCCAAAACATATGTTTTGGGGGTCAAGTAGTTTTTGGGAGACAGAAAATAAGTCCTCAAAGCAATCCTTCCACCATTTTTCAAAATGGCAGCTATAATAGAGGAAGAAGAGACATATTTAGGAATGAAGCAAATAATAATGTTTTTTAATCCTTTTATGTATACACCAAACAATGTTTATGATCTGAATATGAAAAAAAATGTTCATCACTCCTGTTTTAGACACAGTTTCATAGTTTACTTATCTATTTGTTTCTGCAATCGCTCGAGCTACATTTGCAGAATGTTGGAGATTTGAGAACAGCATATTGATAGGGACATATTTTTGTTGCCCAGGTTTGGCAAGTACATGTATGTGTAAATTCTGTGGTAAGAGGCTTTAGAAATTCTGTAGGCTTTAGCACCCGTCAATATCTTCCCTACCAAATTCACACAGATCTTTGTCTACATGATACAAAACATTTACACATCTTTTGATCAAGTAGAACACTCTTTTAATGTGTCCATGCACAGAATATGACATTGGTGGAAGGTCACTTCGCGAGACTGATCTCACTGTACTGAAGATCGTCAAATGTGTGACAGTGAGAACTTGCTTTCCTCACACACACAAGATGTTTTTCTATGTCTTTAAAGTCACATTCTTCGACTGTCTCAGCAAATCCTTTTAGAAACTTCACAGGTTCAGCAGTTAAAACTCCAGGCTTTGTTCCAATTTTGCTCATATTACCATCACCCGTAAGAATATGTGCCTTGATAAGAACACTGGGCAAGTTTCTTTTATAGCAAATTAATTGGGATTAAGTGTCTTTTCTCACCTGTTCCATGACGTATCCATAACTCTGAGAATCCATGACTTAAAAACATTGCAACAAATCTAAGTAGCACAATAATAACATCTGTGTAATTTGACAGTACAATGGCTCGATTGGTACCATTTCGAATACCCCATTCAGTATGTGGCACAACACAAAGGTCAGCTTCCTCCAATTTGCTGTTAACAATATAACCTGTACCTTTTGAATATATCCCTGCAGGCGCCAACTCCTCATTGACAATCATTCCACTTGCAATAATTGGAAATTCAGTGTTCACTTAAGCATCAGCAATGTTTTGACGAATTAACATCTCTAAGTTCCTATTGTTCAATGTTAATGTCCAGAATTTATCAAGTTGCACAGGTATATGTGTCAAATGTTTGATGCAGGCAAGGTCAATTGTTCTACTTGTAGACAATTGTTTGATTCTATCACATTCTTTGACAGATAGTTCAAGATAACTGTCAAAGATAATGTGCATTTCTTGCAAGGTGCACACTGACTTTGATATCCGTTGAACAGTCTTAACGACCTCTCCAAACTTCTGCATGGATTAAATCTTGACCATTCGCAATTGTGACATATAGTCCACAATAACAACAGTTTTCAATAAGGACATCTTTTCAAATTGAAATTCTTCTGGTGAAAGTTTTTTTAAAGCTGATGTAGGATTTTGTGCATTACTGGTTTGGTTGCAGCATCTCCATCAAATAATGCGTGTGTTAGAAGAAGAACATGCAACAGAATGCCTTTGATAAATTCACTCCTTTCTTTTGCTACAACCATTTCTTTATGTGGTTGCAAAAGTTGTTTTTTTGTAACCTGTTTTGGTTGGATGAAACTCTTACTATGGCAATTAAAGGATAGAAGTTCAGCTTGAGGGATTATGTCGAACAGCTTTTTTTCTTTCAATACAAATCTCCCCTGCTTCAGTTCTGTGTATAGTTTCGATCCTTGTTCCAGGACCTCTAGTAGACATGTCTTTATATCGGTATTCACATATTGTTTGGTCCCAAAATTGTGTAGCTGCACAGGCTCAGATATTTCAAAGGGGTTTCCTTGCTGCTGCATGCAAAGAAGAAGGCTGTCAATATGTTTATTAAAATATTCCCCTCTCTCTTTCCCACAAGTTTGTGATGAGGAACAGTTTCACAATGGTCCATTAGTTTTGAATTTGTCATTTTTTTGAAAGCATTGCAAATAGAAAAGACTTCAGGGTAAACTAGCTGCCATTGAGCAACATATTCACTTTACGTGTCTGACCAACAATTTCCTTGGAGCTTTTCTGTGATCTCTGGATGATCTGTTCCAGTATCATATCTGGAGTGACAGCACTAAACCTTCCCTCTCTGTCTTTCACCACAAAATGTCTTTGGATGAATTCTCCGTAGAGGTATGGTTTTCCCACATCTAGCTTCTTCACTCTTTCCAAAGTCCAGGACCCATATTCAGGTAGTTTATAAAATCAAATTTGTGAAACATAGTAATTAGTGACTCCACAGTCTTCAAGTGCAGCTTCCAGTCACTTTACTGATCAGCAGGTACCACGTTTTTCACTTTAGCTATCATGTGTAAAACATTTCCCCAGTTCTAGCAAAGTTCTGATTTTTCTATTTAAAAACTATACAAACTTGTTTTTCAGGATTATCTGATTTTGAACTGAGTGCATTGAACACTGCCTGGCTTTGCATTATGTGTTTTCAATAAAGTGCACCATGTTCCTTGTTCACTTTGAGATAAGCTATGCAAAACTTAATTTGTCATTCTTGTTACGGAAACATTCCAATGCTATGTTTCCATAGCATCTGATATGATGAGCATACCTTGTAATAAATGAACATAATGAGTTCCGCTGAATACTGACTGGACAGTTTTGCTTCCAAAGATTTCAGCCTCAATAAGTGCATTGTCTATGCCACCAGTAGCGGCTTGTGGGCCGTGGAAGGGACGGAGAGGAGCGAGAGGAGGGAGGGAGGGAATAAAAATGTAATGTAATTTTTAAAATATCACTTACCTCCTCTACCGCTCCACTGTCCCTCGACGCTACTCGCTGCAGGCACAGGCTCCCAGCCTGCCCTGCGCCAATCCTGACACTGCTCAGACGCACCCAAACAGAGGAGCCGCCACTATATGCCACATCCACTGAGATAACTTATTGCACACTACAATGCAACTTTTGTCATGTGAAAACGACCATCATTAGATAAAGATCATCAAAGTCTAAGGATTGCTTGTAGAAATGCCAGCTACAATATGGAAAACACCTTCATCGAGGAAAATTGGCCAACTGAGGATGCACATTTTGGAACATTTTTAGACGTGTGTATACTGTTGCATAGTTTGCGACTAGAGATGGTATTACTGGTAAAAACACAACCTTCTTCAGTGGGACTGTATCGTGGGAGATCAGAGCATGAATTCCACCCCCTGGAGGAACTGGCTTTTCTACATCATTCAGTCCTCACCTTATAAGCTATATGATAAATTCAGTTAAATCAGCTTTGTGGACTGCAGCATCAGGTAGATGGAGATCCATATCCTCAGTCACCTTGAAACTTTCTAGTAGACTGGGATGTGTTGATGGCTTGCAGTGATTTCACAAATGTTGTCAAGGCAGTTATGTTATAGGTTTGCAGCTTTGTTAGTTTATGCCTACAACTGACACAGCTTGTTTTCCAGTGGATACCTCATTGGTACAGTCTTAAAAAAACACTAATGCAGTATCATGTGTTCTGGATGTTCCAGACAAAGAAGAGCTATCTTCAAAATCAAAATTATCAAGAACAACAATTGTAAATCCTTTCCTGATAAAGTGACCTGGAAGTGGTATCGTATTCACAAGATTTTACAGCATGAGCTGCTAAAAAGTTCCTGCTTCATACTATGTCATTATAACTTGTTGATACACCAATCCTATTCATTGAAGTGATTAGCTCTCTACTTTTGCACTTGTCATAGATTGCATGGGCAGTCGTCATGTGTAGTGAAGTTTTCTTTTTGCCATGATGTAATTCATAAAACAGGATTTAGAAAAGACAGTACATTTGCACACCATAAGCCTGTCGGTTTATGAGATTATCTTCCATTCTTCGCTTATATCTTCAAAGCCATCATTAATGTTGTCGGCTTCTGTTCCAAACTCAAGAACTTTAGTATGTAACAGTTTTGCTTTGCTGATATTAAACAATGATGTAAAAAGTGTTAAGACAACATCAGGCATTCTTGTCAACTCCCATGATTTGTGGTGCTCTGGGGCATCACAAAATTTGACAGTAGGTCCAAAATCTAAATCTTTCAGGATATTTCTTAAAATACTTCCTGCTGATTTTACTGCATCCCATGATCTTATCTTGGCCACGAGAACATCAAGAGTCAAATCCGCTGAGAACACCTTAAGTGGCTCATTCTTTCTGTTAGACTGACTAAAACGAATTCTGTCACTGTACATTCTAGCCAGAAAAATCTTAATTTCATTATTATAGATCAATACAGTTTCATCCATTTTGACCATTATATCTCTGATCTCACTGGTTGTGAACCTGTAGCCAGCACTCAAGAGTGACTTTAAAACTTAATTAGCTTTTTCAAAGAGTGAAAACTTACCTGAAGGCTGGCAGTTATGTTGCTGCTGGGAGCCTATTGTACATTCATATTTTCAAATGTACACTCACATGCTGTTCAAGTGGGCATACAAATCTGTTGCAAATACATTCACCTCACTGTTTAGATCAGCTATGTGGCTGAAAATGTCATCTTGGAAGAAACTAGCTGCAGATAAAAACATGTTTTCCCTTTGATGCTCACACACTCTGTACTTTGTTCTTTTGTCACTCCCTTTAGCCCTTGTTCTGACTAAAATACAGATAACACATTGAAGATCCTCTGCTTTTTGATCAGTTGTTGGAGATGGACGAGGGGTAGCCATCGATCTTCTAAGTGGTTGGGCATTGGATTTGGTTGTTGTAGCTTTCTCAGCAGTCTCTGATTTTTGCTGTGATTTACTGGTTTCTGCTATTTTTGACATTTATTTTCAGGACCTTTTTTCCATTGTATAGGACTTGTAGCACTTGTTAAAATGATAACATATTTGATCTTCTTCACCCATCAGTTTCAATCTTTTGGAAACCATGTCTTGCCATATTTGTGCAGCATCTCACACTCTCTTCTGTCCAGCCACAGTTGGTGTTAGCTTTGCTTTCGGGTTAGTTTGACACATAACACATTTTCTTTGTTGAAGGGGTCCTCAGATTTTGTAGTTAGCAACACTCTGTCAGGAGGTAAAGATCCTCTGCTACCACCTGCTTCGCTTATGTTTATGAATTTGAATCAACAGAAAACCTGAAACGAAAATAATATTAAAATAAATTACCAATATGATGACTAAAACACATCATTATAGAGATGCCATTTTGGAAAATGGCAGAAGGGTTGACCTGAGGAGTTATTGTCTGTCTCTATAAGACTACTTGACCCCCAAAACCTATGTTTTGACACCAAAATGAAGTATATAGGTCTCATGGTTTCTGAAATATTACACCATTACTTCAACACATCTGGCATTTTTAAAAATGTCATCCAGAAAAAAAATTGCCCCGATTAGCAATGTCTACCTAAGCTAAATGACTTCTCTAATGATAGAAAAACAAATCAAAAATGAAAACCTCTGGACAACAACTTTTTTTGTGGAGGTATATAAAGTGGCCAGGACTAGTAAGCCTAGGTTTCCCTGTGACAAGTCTTCAATTAAGCAATTGGATGATGTTTCCTAGCCTAAGTTCATAGCAAATACCTGTGATGAACTTCAATAAACCCACTGTATGATATCTCCTAGTCTTTCTAGGTTTTATAGCAAAGACATGTGACATATCTCCTAGTCTTTCTAAGTTTCCAGCAATAAAGCTGCTCTGGTTTTTGTTGTGCTTCACAGCTAGATTAGTGTGCTATGTTCAGTAAAGGTGAGTAGAAAAATACACAGGTAAATGTAACTCCTCCTAGAAGCAGGTTAGTCCAGTTAAAGCAAATTGGATATGGTCATATTGTCCATATTATTATAGATTTGCCACACTTGCCCTATAATTTACATTCAACTACAGAAGTTGCAGATTTCAGTAACAAAAATAGTTCCAGGCTCAAACGTGTTGAAAGTTACTTAAAAGTTCATATACTGGGTGCAAAACAGCTCCAGATGCTTTGGAAAAGTTAACTGTTACTTTTCAGCAGCTGTTTGCTCTATTCCGGTAATGTTAAAGCAAGGGTGCTTAGGCCACAAAGCAAGGAATGGAAAGGGATCGCCAATTTCTGGTTGCACAGTAACAGACATAAATGGGGTGCAATGGGTCCCTCTGTCCCTTGACTGTTAAGCCATTACAACAGGTTAATTAAGGCATAACATAGGGCATTATTAACAACTTATAAACTGAGGGAAGGGCTTTAGCTACAGTAGAAAATACGAATTCGACGTCTTTAAATTCTATTAAAACTGGTGTGGGACGAATGATTGCTTCGTAGTCATTAAAATGTTTTGTTTCAATATGAACGCAAATTCATTTTTACATAACGGGTACTATTCTTAAAGCAGTCCTTACTTCAAGAGGGTACTCAGATTTTAGAAGAATCACAGACATTTTGTATCTCTTTAATACCATGAACCTTGAAGTGAATTCTAGTGATATGTGTAGATATTAAATAGGTAATGTAGAATGCATGTTACTGAAAAGTGGTTCTTCCAGATGCCATACATTGTGACAGAAAGTAAACTTGAAACTGAAATCAGGTTTTAAAACGTAAATGTGATTCGCAGAGTAAAACAGGCGCTACTTTTATTTTTACGAAAAAAGCGTGTTACTTTTTATTGTTTTTGCTGGGTGCACTTTTGTATATGTTTCATACATAGTACACCATGTGAGGTAGAAAGGGTGGGGTGATACAATGGCATGCCCGCGCTTCCATGCTGCCAAATGAAATCTCTGTTACTGAGGAACATTTTAGAAACGATCTGAATACATGCAGTTTTCTTTCTTGCATTTGGTATAGTATTCTGACTATCCTTTGTGTCACAGATTTAATGTTGATGTTGAAGTAGCTGGGCAATATTGCAACAGAATGAACCTGATGTGTTGTCTATTATAATACAATCCTTCACCTATATCACCTTTCACATCTGCCCAATCTGCCTTTCCTTTACTCTTTGATTTAGACAATACTGCTATATAATTTGCCCTATCATTTCCAGATATTTTCCACATAATTCCAAGGCCCTGAATATGATTCATTCTCAAATATGATGATCTGGTTCCAGGTAAATTACTCACCACCCTATTAGATATTTCTGCAGTTGACAGGTGTGAGTTGGATTTCTTATTTATTTTGTGAGATATGTCTTCTCTCTGCAGGGTCTGATTTAAGAACGTTATTTCTTTAGTCAGATAGATCTGTTTGGAAGAGGAAACGTGTAGGGTGCGGTGGTTTCTCGCTCAATGTATGTGTCTACAAAAACCTTTTAAAATACACACTTATTCATGTAAAGGTGTCTCAAAACCATAGTATATAGAGATTTTGCCAGAATGAAACCATGTACATTTAGTTGTGGATGTTTGAAATGTCCTTCATTAGCGATTTATGATGTTTTCTTGTATGGAATCACAGGTATGGAATATATAATCGGGAGAGTCTATTCTACCTCTTAATTTAATCAGTTTGTGGTAAAAATGCATACGATATTCCAATCAGCAGGATACCATCTTATTTGTGCACACTTTTTGCAATGAGAGGTTTACACCTTTTATTCTGTGCATTCCATATATGTTTTAAAATCAGTTTTCTAGAACACAGTTTTGGGTTTATTCTATAGTTACGTCACGTAAAGTACCAGGAGCAATCTATTTTCACCAACAAGCAGGCTTCTTGAAGAGTTACATGAAATAGTGTTTATCAAAGTGTCTCTATGGGAGGTACCTTAAAATCCACAACCTTATAAAATATGCAAATGCCTCAGATTCCTGTATAGGTAGTACTCTTTTGGCATTACACCTGCCATGGAATGAATAATGAAACAAACATTTTCATGACAAAGAATGAATCCTTATTTCGGTCTTCTTTGAAAAGCTTTTAAATATGTAGGGTTTTGCATCCTAAAATTGGTGACATGCAGATAACGGGGCACCATTCTCACATATTTAATACTAGCATACAGCAACACAGTAATAAACAAGTGGAAGAGGTCCAGCTACTGTTCACAATGCGTATTGGTCTTGTGTTGCTTTCTTCGTACAGTGTTTTAGTAACTTTTGATCTGTTTAAGCGTGAACCACATTTTTTCCAGAAATGCAGCAGCTGATATTGTGCGACAAATCCATATTTACTAACGAAAGCGGTCACTGCAAACTACGTAATACCAGGGGTCCTTGTTATTTCTCATGTGATTTTGACATGTGTTGACCATTGTTTATTTTTAAGGATTATTTCTCCAGTGGTACACTTTAGTGCCAAATAGTGTTTGTGTTGAACAATTTCGTGGTGATATGTATAAGCTCCAAGTAGGGTAAGCCTCAGTGGCGGCCAGTAATTTTAGGAGGGAGGCGGTGGGCGGGCCACACATGCACGCTCACATTCACACTCATTCATTCACACATGCATGCACACACATATCCTTTCAAGGGGATTTCTTTTTCAGCAGGAAAGCTGCAGGAAATGTGGATGGCAGCAACACGGATGGTAGAAGCAACACAGACGTCAGAACCAATACGGAGGGAAATCAACACATAGAGCGTGAGTGGGGGATAGCAACAGGTAGGGTTCGGTTAGGGGAAGTGATAAAGAGGGCAAGGGGAAATGTACCTGACTTGGGTGAGAGACAGCAGTGCAGAGTGGAAGGAAGAAAAGCAAACAAGTGAGAGAATGCAATGTAGCGCTGGAGGGAGAGGCCTACTGGTGAGAAAACAACACAGGGGAAGCACACAAGGGTGAGGGTAATATGGAGGGGTGGGTGAGAAGCACATGGGCATGGCAGAGCAACTCGGAGTGTGGGGGAAAGAGGAGTATGAGAGACAGCTGGAAAACACATGCACTTTCATAGAGTGCTTAAACAAAAATAAAATAAATCAGTGCCTAAAAAGTATGCAGTGAAAAGTCACAAGTAATTCTGCCATACTCTAGGGGCAGGACAAACACAAGAAGAGGAAAGAAAGCCCATACAAGCTAGCAGATGAAAAGCAAGCAAGTGAGACTGACAATAAAGCTTACAACTAGTAAGCAGTGGACAGACTCCAAGCCCACTGTAGGAGGCTGGACTGGCTTGTAGTGAGTACCAAGGGGTACTTGCACCTTGCACCAGGCCCAGTTATCCCTTATTAGTGTATAGGGTGTCTAGCAGCTCAGGCTGATAGATAATGGTAGCTTAGCAGAGCAGCTTAGGCTGAACTAGGAGACGTGTGAAGCTACTACAGTACCACTTAGTGTCATATGCACAATATCATAAGAAAACACAATACACAGTTATACTAAAAATAAAGGTACTTTATTTTTATGACAATATGCCAAAGTATCTTAGAGTGTACCCTCAGTGAGAGGATAGGAAATATACACAAGATATATATACACAATAGCAAAAATATGCAGTATAGTCTTAGAAAACAGTGCAAACAATGTATAGTTACAATAGGATGCAATGGGGAAACATAGGGATAGGGGCAACACAAACCATATACTCCAGAAGTGGAATGCGAACCACGAATGGACCCCAAACCTATGTGACCTTGTAGAGGGTCGCTGGGACTATTAGAAAATAGTGAGAGTTAGAAAAATAACCCTCCCCAAGACCCTGAAAAGTGAGTGCAAAGTGCACTAAAGTTCCCCTAAGGACAAAATAGTCGTGTTAGAGGGAAAATGCAAGGAAAACACAAATCAGCAATGCAACAACGATGGATTCCTGACTGAGGGTACCTGTGGAACAAGGGGACCAAGTCCAAAAGTCACAAGCAACTCGGAGATGGGCAGATGCCCAAGAAATGCCAGCGGTTGGTGCAAAGAAGCTCTTACTAGGCTGAAGAACTGTGAATACTGCAGGAACGACAAGGGCTAGAGACTTCCCCTTTGGAGGATGGATCCCCCACGCCTTGGAGAGTCGTGCAGAAGTGTTTTCCCGCCGGATGGACGCCAACAAGCCTTGCTACACGCAAATCGTGCGTTTGGCGTTTTTGGACGCTGCTGGGGCCCAGGAGGGACCAGGAGGTCGCAAATTGGACCTGAAGAGAGAGGGGACGTCGAGCAAGACAAAGAGCCCTCACTAAAGCAGGTAGCACCCGGAGAAGTGCCAGAAACAGGCACTACGAGGATGCGTGAAACGGTGCTCGCCGAAGTTGCACAAAGGAGTCCCGCGTCGCCGGAGACCAACTTAGAAAGTCGTGCAATGCAGGTTAGAGTGCCGTGGACCCAGGCTTGGCTGTGCACGAAGGATTTCTGCCGGAAGTGCACAGGGGCCGGAGTAGCTTGCAAAGTCGCGGTTCCCAGCAATGCAGCCCAGCGAGGTGAGGCAAGGACTTACCTCCACCAAACTTGGGCTGAAGAGTCACTGGACTGTGGGGGTCACTTGGACGGTGTCGCTGGATTCGAGGGACCTCGCTCGTCGTGCTGAGAGGAGACCCAAGGGACAGGTAATGCAGCTTTTTGGTGCCTGCGGTTGCAGGGGGAAGATTCCGTCGACCCACGGGAGATTTCTTCGGAGCTTCTGGTGCAGAGAGGAGGCAGACTACCCCCACAGCATGCACAAGCAGGAAAACAGTCGAGAAGGCGGCAGGATCAGCGTTACAGAGTTGCAGTAGTCGTCTTTGCTACTATGTTGCAGGTTTGCAGGCTTCCAGCGCGGTCAGCGGTCGATTCCTTATCAGAAGGTGAAGAGGGAGATGCAGAGGAACTCGGCTGAGCTCATGCATTCGTTATCTAAAGTTTCCCCAGAGACAGAGACCCTAAATAGCCAGAAAAGAGGGTTTGGCTACCTAGGAGAGAGGAAAGGCTACTAACACCTGAAGGAGCCTATCACAAGGAGTCTCTGACGTCACCTGGTGGCACTGGCCACTCAGAGCAGTCCAGTGTGCCAGCAGCACCTCTGTTTCCAAGATGGCAGAGGTCTGGAGCACACTGGAGGAGCTCTGGACACCTCCCAGGGGAGGTGCAGGTCAGGGGAGTGGTCACTCCCCTTTCCTTTGTCCAGTTTCGCGCCAGAGCAGGGGCTAAGGGGTCCCTGAACCGGTGTAGACTGGCTTATGCAGAATTGGGCACCTCTGTGCCCAACAAAGCATTTCCAGAGGCTGGGGGAGGCTACTCCTCCCCTGCCTTCACACCATTTTCCAAAGGGAGAGGGTGTCACACCCTCTCTCAGAGGAAGTTCTTTGTTCTGCCATCCTGGGCCAGGCCTGGCTGGACCCCAGGAGGGCAGATGCCTGTCTGAGGGGTTGGCAGCAGCAGCAGCTGCAGAGAAACCCCAGGAAGGGCAGTCTGGCAGTACCAGGGTCTGTGCTACAGACCACTGGGATCATGGAATTGTACCAACAATGCCAGGATGGCATAGAGGGGGCAATTCCATGATCATAGACATGTTACATGGCCATATTCGGAGTTACCATGGTGAAGCTACATATAGGTAGTGACCTATATGTAGTGCACGCGTGTAATGGTGTCCCCGCACTCACAAAGTTCAGTGAATTGGCTCTGAACAATGTGGGGGCACCTTGGCTAGTGCCAGGGTGCCCACACACTAAGAAACTTTGCACCTAACCTTTACCAGGTAAAGGTTAGACATATAGGTGACTTATAAGTTACTTAAGTGCAGTGTAAAATGGCTGTGAAATAACGTGGACGTTATTTCACTCAGGCTGCAGTGGCAGGCCTGTGTAAGAATTGTCAGAGCTCCCTATGGGTGGCAAAAGAAATGCTGCAGCCCATAGGGATCTCCTGGAACCCCAATACCCTGGGTACCTCAGTACCATATACTAGGGAATTATAAGGGTGTTCCAGTAAGCCAATGTAAATTGGTAAAATTGGTCACTAGCCTGTTAGTGACAATTTGAAAGTAATGAGAGAGCATAACCACTGAGGTTCTGGTTAGCAGAGCCTCAGTGAGACAGTTAGGCACCACACAGGGAACATATACATGCACACCTATGAGCACTGGGGCCCTGTGTGACAGGGTCCCAGTGACACATACATATAGGCCACAAACCTATGAGCACTGGGGTCCTGACTAGCAGGATCCCAGTGACACATAACAACCATACTGAAAACATGGTGTTTTCACTATGAGCACTGAGGCCTGGCTATCAGGATCCCAGTGAGACAGTGAAAACAGTGACAAACACCCTGACATACACTCACAAACAGGCCAAAAGTGGGGGTAACAAGGCTAGAAAGAGGCTACCTTCTCACACAACCCCCCCCCAAACGAAGGACAATAAGGCTAACCTTGGCCAGTTGAGACTTTATTGTCTAAGTGGTGATAAGTAGAGAGTAGCTCTGCAATAGACTGGTTACTCCCTTTATCATCCACTATATGGTTACTTCCCTGTGGGGATGTAAACCACCCTGTTTGAAGTTTTTTAGCTAACCAACAATGTGAAGATGTATTTTCAGAGTTTCTATCAGTAAGTTTTAGTTTAGAGCAGTGGGAATTATCCACTGAACCTATTTGTAATGATGGAAATGCCAGACAGGGATGCTGTCTCAGTAAAGCCATAGCTGGGCAAAAACTTTGTCCATTTGGCTGGAAGAGGGAACAGGGATGCTGTTTCTCTTGAGTTGGAGCAGGGCAGGGATGCTGTCCTATGAGCTCCACACTAGGGCAGGGATGCTGTCCTAAGTGTTGTGAGGCAGTACAGGGTTTCTGCACTAAAGTTTCTCTGGGAGGGTTGGAGGGATGCTCCATGTTAACTAAAATGGTGTTCTTTTTGTCACCAATGTTAGTTATCCCACAGAGAGGTACTTCTACCTCAGGGAGTCCAGCTATGCCAGCTGATGATTCCCTTGGAACAGGTGCCACCCCAGGAGAGGTTTCTCCCACCACAGGAATGGTATCCTGAATGGTAGGGTGGTTAGGGGATACTGTGATACCCTTTTTACCTGTTGATGGAGAGGGATCCTGAGTTTTCAGGCCTTCTCTCCTTTGCTTTTTCATTTCAGTAGAAATGAGAGGGAACAATTCCTCAGGGATGCCCAGCATGGCTGCATGGGCATAAAACTCTACATCAGCCCAACCTGAGGCCTCTAGGTCATTACCTAAGAGACAGTCTACAGGTAAGCTAGGTGATACCACCACCTGCTTAGGGCCAGTAACTCCACCCCAACTAAACTGAATTATAGCTAAGGGAAGAAACTTAGTGGAGTTATGGACATCAATAATCTTATACTGTTGTCCAATGATGTGTTGTTCAGGAGGCACTAGGTTTTCAGTCACCAAAGTGAAACTGGCACCTGTGTCCCTGTAGGCCAAGGCCTCAACACCATTTATTGCAACTGTCTGCCTGTACTTATCCATTGTAAGGGGACAAGCAGCCAGTGTGGCAAGGCCAGTGCCACTAGGTGTGACAGAAACTGTCTTGGGACTGATTACATCAGTTTCCACTATGGACCCATAAGTGAACCCAACTACACCCTTTGCTTGACTGTTGCCAGCAGTCCCACCACTAGTACCACTACTGCTAGGGGCACTAGAGCTTGATGTATTAGTGGTGGTAGGCTCAGGGGGTTTACCTGGACAGGACTTATCCCCTGGCCTATGGCCTCTGTTTTTACACACAAAGCACCAAGGCTTTTTAATGTGTGCAGGTTGGGAAGAAGAGGAAGAATTTGTTTTATCCCCACCCTCTGAAGAGTGTTTAAGATTTGAAGTGGGATCTTTGGTTTTACCCTTATCCCCATGCTTATCTTGAGATTTTTCACCATCTTTCTTCTTATTGCCATCTTTGTCACCCCCTGTATGAACTTTTCTGTTCACCCTTGTTCTGACCCATTTGTCTGCCTTCTTTCCCAATTCTTGGGGAGAGGTCAGATCAGAGTCCACCAAGTACTGGTGCAACAAATCAGACACACAATTATTAAGTATATGCTCTCTCAGGATTGTGTTATACAGGCTTTCATAATCAGTAACTTTACTGCCATGTAACCACCCCTCCAAGGCCTTCACTGAATGGTCAATGAAATCAACCCAGTCTTGTGAAGACTCCTTTTTGGTCTCTCTGAACTTTATCCTGTACTGTTCAGTGGTTAAGCCATAACCATCCAGGAGTGCATTCTTAAGAACTGTAAAACTATTGGCATCATTTTCTTTCACAGTAAGGAGCCTATCCCTACCTTTTCCACTAAATGATAGCCATAGGATAGCAGCCCACTGCCTTTGAGGGACATCCTGTACAACACAGGCCCTCTCAAGTGCAGCAAACCACTTGTTAATGTCATCCCCCTCCTTATAAGGGGGAACTATCTTGTGCAGATTCCTGGAATCATGCTCTTTTGCAGGATGACTATGGGGAATACTGCTGCTGCCACCATGGGTATCTAAACCCATTTTCTGTCTTTCCCTCTCTATTTCTAAAGACTGTCTATCCAAATCCAGCTGTTGCTTCTTGAGCTTCAGTCTGGTTTGCTCCACTCTCAATCTATTGAGCTCCCTTTCTAACAATCTGTCATCAGGGTGGGTGGGAGGGACATTTCTAGATACAGAGGTATGATGGGAATGAACAGAAGGAGACCTGTCCCTTACAGAGGGCACCCTAACAGCTTGGCTACCAGTATAATGTGAGAGCACATCATCAGTATGATGTGATTCAACCTCTGTACCAACTATGCTAGACTGTCTAGTAATGGGCAGGCTGAGAAGTTTCTTTCCTGAACCTTTTCCTGGGGGAGTCCCTGGATCAGATTGAGAACCATTAGCTACTTTTTCAACAGATTGGGCACTTATGGCCTTATCCTGTACTCTAAGCATGTTAATTAACAGTTCTAAGGAAGGATTTTTCCCTACACTCAAACCTCTCTCTATGCAGAGACTCCTTGCTCCTTTCCAGCTAAGGTGATCATATGCAAGTTTGGACAGTTCAACTTTTTGGCCTGTGCCAGACATTTTTTAGAGAGAGTTAAAGTGATAGACAAAGAGAAAAAAGTTTTCAGAACTTTTTGGAAAGACAGAAAAAACTTTTTAAACTTTTAAGAACTTTTTGAAAGTTTAGAAGTACTTTTCAGCACTTAGAAAAGAGTGAAAAGAGGAAATGCAAAACTTTTTGGCTATGTGTATATACACTGACCTTGTTTTGTATATTTTTCTCTTATGAAAAGTACAATGACAAGAGTGGTAAGTAGTCTCAAGCACTTATCCCACCACTGCACAACCAATGTAGGAGGCTGGACTGGCTTGTAGTGAGTACCAAGGGGTACTTGCACCTTGCACCAGGCCCAGTTATCCCTTATTAGTGTATAGGGTGTCTAGCAGCTCAGGCTGATAGATAATGGTAGCTTAGCAGAGCAGCTTAGGCTGAACTAGGAGACGTGTGAAGCTACTACAGTACCACTTAGTGTCATATGCACAATATCATAAGAAAACACAATACACAGTTATACTAAAAATAAAGGTACTTTATTTTTATGACAATATGCCAAAGTATCTTAGAGTGTACCCTCAGTGAGAGGATAGGAAATATACACAAGATATATATACACAATAGCAAAAATATGCAGTATAGTCTTAGAAAACAGTGCAAACAATGTATAGTTACAATAGGATGCAATGGGGAAACATAGGGATAGGGGCAACACAAACCATATACTCCAGAAGTGGAATGCGAACCACGAATGGACCCCAAACCTATGTGACCTTGTAGAGGGTCGCTGGGACTATTAGAAAATAGTGAGAGTTAGAAAAATAACCCTCCCCAAGACCCTGAAAAGTGAGTGCAAAATGCACTAAAGTTCCCCTAAGGACAAAATAGTCGTGTTAGAGGGAAAATGCAAGGAAAACACAAATCAGCAATGCAACAACGATGGATTCCTGACTGAGGGTACCTGTGGAACAAGGGGACCAAGTCCAAAAGTCACAAGCAACTCGGAGATGGGCAGATGCCCAAGAAATGCCAGCGGTTGGTGCAAAGAAGCTCTTACTAGGCTGAAGAACTGTGAATACTGCAGGAACGACAAGGGCTAGAGACTTCCCCTTTGGAGGATGGATCCCCCACGCCTTGGAGAGTCGTGCAGAAGTGTTTTCCCGCCGGATGGACGCCAACAAGCCTTGCTACACGCAAATCGTGCGTTTGGCGTTTTTGGACGCTGCTGGGGCCCAGGAGGGACCAGGAGGTCGCAAATTGGACCTGAAGAGAGAGGGGACGTCGAGCAAGACAAAGAGCCCTCACTAAAGCAGGTAGCACCCGGAGAAGTGCCAGAAACAGGCACTACGAGGATGCGTGAAACGGTGCTCGCCGAAGTTGCACAAAGGAGTCCCGCGTCGCCGGAGACCAACTTAGAAAGTCGTGCAATGCAGGTTAGAGTGCCGTGGACCCAGGCTTGGCTGTGCACGAAGGATTTCTGCCGGAAGTGCACAGGGGCCGGAGTAGCTTGCAAAGTCGCGGTTCCCAGCAATGCAGCCCAGCGAGGTGAGGCAAGGACTTACCTCCACCAAACTTGGGCTGAAGAGTCACTGGACTGTGGGGGTCACTTGGACGGTGTCGCTGGATTCGAGGGACCTCGCTCGTCGTGCTGAGAGGAGACCCAAGGGACAGGTAATGCAGCTTTTTGGTGCCTGCGGTTGCAGGGGGAAGATTCCGTCGACCCACGGGAGATTTCTTCGGAGCTTCTGGTGCAGAGAGGAGGCAGACTACTCCCACAGCATGCACAAGCAGGAAAACAGTCGAGAAGGCGGCAGGATCAGCGTTACAGAGTTGCAGTAGTCGTCTTTGCTACTATGTTGCAGGTTTGCAGGCTTCCAGCGCGGTCAGCGGTCGATTCCTTATCAGAAGGTGAAGAGGGAGATGCAGAGGAACTCGGCTGAGCTCATGCATTCGTTATCTAAAGTTTCCCCAGAGACAGAGACCCTAAATAGCCAGAAAAGAGGGTTTGGCTACCTAGGAGAGAGGAAAGGCTACTAACACCTGAAGGAGCCTATCACAAGGAGTCTCTGACGTCACCTGGTGGCACTGGCCACTCAGAGCAGTCCAGTGTGCCAGCAGCACCTCTGTTTCCAAGATGGCAGAGGTCTGGAGCACACTGGAGGAGCTCTGGACACCTCCCAGGGGAGGTGCAGGTCAGGGGAGTGGTCACTCCCCTTTCCTTTGTCCAGTTTCGCGCCAGAGCAGGGGCTAAGGGGTCCCTGAACCGGTGTAGACTGGCTTATGCAGAATTGGGCACCTCTGTGCCCAACAAAGCATTTCCAGAGGCTGGGGGAGGCTACTCCTCCCCTGCCTTCACACCATTTTCCAAAGGGAGAGGGTGTCACACCCTCTCTCAGAGGAAGTTCTTTGTTCTGCCATCCTGGGCCAGGCCTGGCTGGACCCCAGGAGGGCAGATGCCTGTCTGAGGGGTTGGCAGCAGCAGCAGCTGCAGAGAAACCCCAGGAAGGGCAGTCTGGCAGTACCAGGGTCTGTGCTACAGACCACTGGGATCATGGAATTGTACCAACAATGCCAGGATGGCATAGAGGGGGCAATTCCATGATCATAGACATGTTACATGGCCATATTCGGAGTTACCATGGTGAAGCTACATATAGGTAGTGACCTATATGTAGTGCACGCGTGTAATGGTGTCCCCGCACTCACAAAGTTCAGTGAATTGGCTCTGAACAATGTGGGGGCACCTTGGCTAGTGCCAGGGTGCCCACACACTAAGTAACTTTGCACCTAACCTTTACCAGGTAAAGGTTAGACATATAGGTGACTTATAAGTTACTTAAGTGCAGTGTAAAATGGCTGTGAAATAACGTGGACGTTATTTCACTCAGGCTGCAGTGGCAGGCCTGTGTAAGAATTGTCAGAGCTCCCTATGGGTGGCAAAAGAAATGCTGCAGCCCATAGGGATCTCCTGGAACCCCAATACCCTGGGTACCTCAGTACCATATACTAGGGAATTATAAGGGTGTTCCAGTAAGCCAATGTAAATTGGTAAAATTGGTCACTAGCCTGTTAGTGACAATTTGAAAGTAATGAGAGAGCATAACCACTGAGGTTCTGGTTAGCAGAGCCTCAGTGAGACAGTTAGGCACCACACAGGGAACATATACATGCACACCTATGAGCACTGGGGCCCTGTGTGACAGGGTCCCAGTGACACATACATATAGGCCACAAACCTATGAGCACTGGGGTCCTGACTAGCAGGATCCCAGTGACACATAACAACCATACTGAAAACATGGTGTTTTCACTATGAGCACTGAGGCCTGGCTATCAGGATCCCAGTGAGACAGTGAAAACAGTGACAAACACCCTGACATACACTCACAAACAGGCCAAAAGTGGGGGTAACAAGGCTAGAAAGAGGCTACCTTCTCACACCCACTCAAAGCTTACAATAGGCCTTTTCACAAACAGGCAGCTTGCACTGTCTGGTAGGAGAGCTCGGACACGAATATGGAGTGAAGCCATCAATTAAGGAGCTGAGAACTGAGATACATAATTAAGACTCCACTCTTAAGAGAGAGGCTGACCCAAAGCCAATTCTGTATACATGCTATTGTAGGCAGTAGGTGTTCAACAACATCTGACTAAAGATGAATGTAGGTTCAGCCCTCAAAATGTAACTTTTGAGGTACTCCTGATTTGATGTTGAAGGTGGCCTGAATTTTTTAATCATGGAGATAAACATGGCATTGTTGAGGCCCCAATGAAGTCCTCTCTCTTTCTGGTGTTTCTGACATTTCTGCTCAGAGGTGCTGTGCATGCCATAAAATTATTGCACCAGCACTGTATCTAGTAAACCAACATGTTTGCATTGTTTATGTTTTCTGTGTGTCCTTTTTGTGTATTTTTTTTACAGGCAGGCATACAGTCTGTTCTTATTTATAGTGTGTACATTATGAATGCTAGGAAAGAATAGGGACCTACAACAAACTTGTGCATGTTCTGTATGTCCCTGTCACCCAAACAACAGGGTGCAGACCACTTTAGAAGTCCCATACTAACAAATCAACGTGCTCCCCCTCAAGTAGTTATTTGCTTAAGTATCTCTCATTGAAAAACAAATAATGCAAAAAGTTTATGCCATGATAATGAGTTGGTGAAAAACAGTAAAAATTTAGGGGTCTTCCCTCTCAGAAGGAGCACAAGGCAAAGTTTTTTCTTCAAAGACAGTGTAAGGAAGAATTGTAAAATGAAAAGAGGCCTGTCTTAATTGTAAAGCAATGTAAAGGAATATATTCCATTAGCCCCTATTCAAATCATCACCCATGGTGCGGTACACATCCTAAAGGACCCTTTAGCACTTTTGGTTTTTTTTAGCCTACACAAAGACAGATGTAGAAGGCAAAGCTCTGAATCTACCTTTCCCAAAAATCTTCAGTTAAAGGCTAAAGTTGATTAGAGAATTGGATATCCAAAGAGTGTCCCATTTTTGCAGTTTGGGGCAGTTTTGAACTTAGAAGGACAAGCTGTATAAGTATTTTGCATGATATGGAAAAACTATGTAGCTTGTGGTATTATCGGGGAAATCATTAGTAAAAACAAGCATTTGCAATGAAACGGGTCTTGCATGTGCTCGAGTTAGAGCTATTAGCATTGTAAACTCCTACTCAGACTTTTCTTGCCCCATAAATTGATAATTAAAAGTAAAACAGTTTCACATAAGCGAGCCGATTCACAGCGCCACTGCCGCTATGAACATCAGCGTTAAGAGAGACACAAAAGGGAAAAGAAGTTCGCTCGCAGTCAGACTTATAGGCAAAAGTGCAATTATCCATGTAACAAGGTCGATGGCCAAGGCGGTAACAAAACCTCCCCATGTGTTGTGTTGCCAAGCGGTGCAGAGGCTCGGTAACACGAATGGAAATAAAGACCGGACACCAAGTTAGTTGTTTTAACTCCCGCACTAAAAACCACAGGCCTCCTGTTATTACCTTGCTCTTTATGTCAGGGGGTGCACCATATTGCTCCTGGAGGGAGGGGGAATCACTGCAACAAGAGTGGATACCCCTCCATAGAGAAGCGTCCCAGGTCCATACATAACACCCAAGGAGGGACAAATGTAAGCCATTTAGCAATGTCATCAAAGGATTTTTGAAGGGCATGCCCACGAAAGAGAGGTAGTGATGGGCGTGTTGTGGGTGTTGTTAAAAGCCCAGATACATGCCAACACGTTGGAAAATCAGTGCATGCTATGTTCGACCTAAAAAAGGGGTGGGTTGCAGGCTTTAAATAAAGCCCATGACCGGCAACACATGGCACACACACTGACTTGTCAGGCCAGCCTGTCAGGCACTGCCTGGTTGCTCTTTAGGTTAGTCAGGCACTGTTTGCATTGTGGAGACCCATGTTCGTGGCTGTTATGGAAGTTGCGTCAGCTGTGCATTTTGTGCAATTCTAGAGAAGGAAGTTGACTCATTGCTGGAAGTGTGTCGCACAGGCCCCAAAGTTGTACCCTGGTGAGAGTGTGGCCTCCCCAGGACCCCGGACATCCCCTTTCAATGGCCGTCACCTCTTTGGCCTTTTATCTCAGACCATGTGCTTCTGGCAGCAGAGCCCGGCCTTCACCAGGCCTTGAGACACGGCTGGCGCAGATCAAGCGATGGTCTCGCGAGGGCTGCCGCCTCCTGAGAGCGAGACCACACCGCGAGCAGGGCAGGGCTCGTGGTTAACGAAGGGGCCCAAGCCACTTCCTCAAACCTGTTACTGGCAGCACAGCATGCACGTACAGTCCCAGCCCCCACTGCCTGAGGCACACCAAAGGAAATGGGGCAACAGCGTAAGCTGTCAGCTTATTGCTGTGTTGTTTCTTTTCGTACTGTCTTTTATAATTTATAGAGACAGCACAATAAACACATGTGTAGTCTCCCAGCAAACACACAGAACAAGTATACAACGGCACCCGGGTACGCTTCCCTCACACACATAGCAGGAATAACACTATTAGCTGCTCGGGATTCTGTCTCTCCCCCTACAAGGGCCCTGGACCCGCCCTAAACGCACAGTCCTGTTATTCAGGAAACAGCTGAGATACACACATTAGACAGTCTTTTACTAGAATGTGAGTTGCAATTCTTCCTGTTATCTGCTGCATCGCCCGTTGCCGTACAGCTCTGCTCGCTCCCGTGTGGGTGAAGTGAAAGATAATGAAAGGTGTTGTGGTTGGCGCTACCTGAAGAAATCGCACAAGAAAAGAAAGGGTATAGTGCGTACAACAGCGCGACAGCTACACCACGTGCTGTAATAGAGCACCAGCACACACACAACAGATACAAAACTGATAGCGGCTGTGCAACAGGACAGGCTTCGAACACCTGCTCTAAATGCTTCCCTCGGTATTGGTATGGACAATACATGGGCAATGCAGGTTCCTGCCACTTATATCAGGGGCAGAAGGAACAGCACGAGTGCAAGCTTTCTACATACACAAAACAGGTACAGAACATATAGCAGCAATGCAAGCTTATCTCAATCTAGCAGAACAGGTACTGCACATAAAAGAGCAGTAAAAGATTAATTGACACACAGCACAGTTCCAGAACTAACATCAACAGAGCAGTGTTACTGAGCACCATGTTCTTTGTAGCATATTTTACCCAAGGCACTAAAAGAAGCTCATCCACTGGTTGTAAAGACTTGAAAACCAGGTGACCAGCTTTTGCGTGAACCTGACAGCGAATGACTGCATCAGCCAGTTCTTGAACCTGGTGATTCATGCCGCATCAGCCTGTGTTGAACCTCAAGATGCATGACCTTATCAGGCTATGCTTGAACGTGACAATGCATGACCGCATCAGCCTACGCTTGCACCTGACAGTGCATGACCGCATCAATCAATCAATCAATCAGTAATTTGTTAAGCGCGCTACTCACCCGTAAAGGTCTCAAGGGGGGGATGCTACTGCTCGAAGAGCTAAGCCTTGAGGCGCTTCCTAAAGGCCAGGAGTTCCTGGGTCATACGTAGGTTGACGGGGAGGGACTTCCAGGTTTTGGAGGCAAGGTGAGAGAAGGATCTGCCGCCGGTTGTGGTACGGTGTATGCGGGGGATGATTGCGAGGGCGAGGTTTGGCAGAGCTGGCATGTCAGGATGTAGAAGTTGAGACGCTTGTTGAGGTAGGCCGGTCCGGCATCGTGGAGAGCTTTGTGAGTGTGGATTAGGAGTTTGAAGACAATCCTTTTGTTGACGGGTAGCCAGTGGAGGTCTCTGAGGTGGGCTGAGATGTGTTCGTGGTGAGGGAGGTTGAGGATGAGTCGTGCTGAGGCGTTTCTGGATGCGCTGGAGTTTCTTCTGGAGCTTGGACGTTGTTCCCGCGTAAAGGGCGTTGCCGTAGTCCAGCCTGCTGCTGACGAGAGCGTGTGTGACCGTTTTTCTGGTTTCCACAGGAATCCATCTGAAGGTCTTGCGGAGCATTCGAAGAATGTTGAAGCATGAGGACGAGATGGCGTTGACTTGCTGGGTCATAGAGCGTGAAGAGTCCAGTATGAAGCCGAGGTTGCGTGCGTGGGCATTGGGGGCGACCCCAGAGTGGCAGACCACCAGGAGTCGTCCCATGCTGATCTGTTGGGGCTGAAGATGATGATCTCGGTCTTCTCCGAATTGAGTTTGAGGTGGCTTGCTTTCATCCAGCTAGCGATGGCGTGAAGTCCGGTGTGGACGTTGGTCTTTGCGATTGCGTGGTCCTTCGTGAGAGAGAGAATGAGCTGACTGTCGTCTGCGTAGGAGACGATGTTGTGGCTGTGGGATTGGACAATGTTGGCGAGCGGAGCATGTAGACATTGAAGAGGGTGGGGCTGAGTGAGGATCCCTGGGGAACTCCACAAACGGTCTTGGTGGCCTTGGACAGGAACGGTGGGAGACAGACTCTTTGGGTTCTTCCAGAGAGGAAGTATGTGAGCCAGTCCAGGGCTCTGTGGCGAATTCTGGCATCGAAGAGGCGTGTGCGAAGGGTGTGGTGACAGATGGTGTCGAAGGCTGCAGAAAGGTCAAGGAGGATGAGGGCAACGGTTTCACCTTTGTCGAGCCTGCTCCTGATGTCGTCTGTGCAGGAGATAAGGGCGGTCTCGGTGCTGTGGTTCTTGCGGAATCCTGACTGTGAGATGTCGAGTGGGCCGTTGTCCTCCAGGAAGTGGGAAAGTTTGTTGTTGACTATCTTCTCGATGACCTTCGTTGGGAAGGGGAATAGAGAGATAGGTCGGTAGTTTTTTAGGTCTTCGGGGTCGGCTTTGGGCTTCTTGAGCAAGGCGTTGACTTCGGCGTGTTTCCAGCTCTCCGGGAAGATGGCAGTCTCAAAGGAGCTGTTAATGATGGTCCGGAGCTGGGTAGCAATGATTTGGCTGGCTTTATTGAAGATGTGGTGAAGGCAGGGATCAGCGGGAGAGCCGGAGGGGATGGTGCTCATGGTCTTGGTGGTTTCCTCATCATTGGTGGGGGTCCAGGCGCTTAGCACGTTGGTGCAGCAGGGTGCGATGAGGTCGACCTTGGCAGTGATGGTGGTGGGGGACGGCGATGCAAAGCTTCCATGGATGTCTGTGATCTTGCAGTGAAAGAAGGTGGCGGGGGAGTCGCAGAGGTCTTGCGAGTGGGGTGGGTCGGCAGAGCAGGACTTGGATTGGTGAGTTCCTTGATGATGCCGAATAGCTCCTTGCTGTTGTGTGTGTTGTTGTCAATTTATTCTTTGTAGAAAGATCTTTTGGTGGTCCTGATGAGCTGGTGATGTTTGCGGATGGCTGATTTGAGGGCGGCAAAGTTGCTTTCTGATTGTTCTTGGCGCCAGATCTTCTTGGCTTTCCAGCATTCTCGTTTGGAGGCCTGAAGGTCTGTGTGAACCAGGGGGCTTTCTTGTTGGCGCGGGTGTTGGTGGTTTTCTTGAGGGGAGCGAGGGTGTTGGTGCAGTCGTCGAGCCATTGTTTGAGGTTGAGGGTGGCGGTGTTGGGGGTCATTGGTATTGGGTGGTAGAGCGTGGGCGGGGTTGGAGATCAATTGGTCCTTGGAGATCTTGTTCCACTTGCGGTGAGGTATCCAATGCTTTTGGTGGTAGGTGGTGGGTTTCAGGAAGGAAAAATGAACACAGCGGTGGTCGGTCCAATGGAGTTCGGTGGTGTGAGTGAAGGTGATGTGGCTGCTGGGGTCAAGTGTGTTACCGGCTGAGTGAGTGGGCGAGGTGACCAGTTGCTTGAGGCCGAGGTTGGCAAGATTGTCTAGTAGGGCAGAGGAGTTGCTGTCGCTGGTGTTCTTCAGGTGGAAATTCAGGTCGCCGAGGAGCATGTAGTCCGTGGAGGCGAGGGCGTGGGAGCTGATAGTGTCGCGATGGCGTCGCAGAATTGAGGGTGGGGGCCTGGCGGTTTGAAGATGAGGGTTCCTCTCAGGGTGGTGTTGGCGTTGATGTACATCTGGAAGTGCAGGTTTTCTGCGGCATCTAGGGTGTCGTGGGTGTTGGTTGAGATCATGATGGAGCTTCTGTGGCGTATGGCGATTCCTCCTCCTGGTTTGTTGGTACAGTGTCTTCGGGTGATCTTGTAGCCCTCAGGGATGTCTATGGCGATGTCTGGTTCCGATGGGGGGTTCATCTAGGTTTCGGTGAGGAAGGCCATGTCAGGGGAGGTTGATGTGAGCAGGTCCCAGAGTTCGATGGCGTGCTTGTGGACGGAGCGGGTGTTGTGGAGGAAGCAACTGAGTTGGTTGAGGTGGCTGCCGTTGTTGTGGTGCTTGGTGGCTTGAGCGCAGGTGAAGTGGCATGAGCGGCAGGAAAAAGGTCCGTGGGTGTGCCAGGGGGAGACCTGGACGCAGGCGGTGGGGCTGCCGGGGTTGAGCGTGAGGAGTTCTGAAGTGGTGTAGTGGCATCTGGCGGTGTGGGAGGTGTGAGGGGCAGGGGGGCTGGTGTTGGGTGCAGTCCAGGTGCGGCCGGGTGCAGACAGGCTTGCCCCTGGCTGCACAACAGTCACCATTAAGATGGGGAGGTGGGAGGGAGGAGCAGCTGGGAGGTGGGAGGCGGTGGCGAATGAGAGTGTGAGGGGGGCTGGGCTGCAGGGGAAGCAGCAGTGGGAACGTGGAGATAGATCAGAAAACGGCAGAAACAGGCAAAAACAGGCAGAGACAATAAAAGTAAACAAGCAGAACCACAAAAGAGGCAATAAACAGAAAGACGGCACAAAAACACAAATACAGGTAACAAGACACACACACGATACGGCAACCACTAGACACCAGGGATGAGGCGCAGGCGGGTGCCTGCGGGTGGTGGAGGGCCTCAAACTTGTGGCATCAGCGAGGGCGGGGTCGGGAACACGAGGGTAGTGTGGTGGAGCTGCTCATCGTGTAGAGTGGTGCCTGGCCTTAAGGCAGGTCGGGGGTCACTCTCAACGCTGTGCAGGTCCGCTATTAACAAGGGGAGGTGGGAGGAAGGAGCAGCTGGGAAGTGGTGGGGAATAGTGGTGTGAGGGGGCGGGGCTGCAGGGAACGCAGCGACGGGAACGGGGAGACCGGGACAGATCAGAAAATGGCAGAAACAGGCAAAAACAGGCAGAGACAATAAAAGTAGGCGGGCAGAACAATAAAAGAGACAATAAACAGAAAGACGGCACAAAAGCACAAATACAGGAAACAAGACACACACACTATACTTATGGCAACCACTAGACACCACCACTAGACACCAGGGATGAGGTGCCTGTGGGTGGTGAAGGGCCTCGAACTTGCGGCAGCAGCGAGGGTAGGGTCGGGAACACGAGGGCAATCTGGTGGAGCTGCTCGGCGTGTAGAGTGGTGCCTGGCCTTAAGGGAGGTCAGGGGTCACTCCACATCAGCCTATGCTTGAACCTGACAATGCATGACTTCATCAGGCTACGCTTGAACATGACACTGCATGACCACATCAGCCTATGCTTGAACCTGACAGTGCATGACCGCATCAGCCTACGCTTGAACCTGACAGCGCATGGTACCATCAGCCTACGCTTGAACCTGACAATGCATGATCGCATCAGCCTATGCTTGAACCTGGCAATGCATAATCGCACCAGCCTGTGCTTCAAATTGGTGATGCATGACTGCATCATGCCAGCTTTGACACATCTATTTCTTCTAGTGGTTGTGATAATTGTGTTCAATGAACTCTGCATGTTCACAAAGATACTGCTTATCAAAATTAATCCTGCAGTCAATAGTATCCCATCTCTTTGCCCAATAAATCTTTAAATTGATTAAAAAGTGAGGTTAGATTTAGGAAATCTGTGAGTCTGAGTCTTATCCAAGCCCATGAGCAGCACCAGCCTGCGTACGTTTTAAGAAATGTCAGAACTGAAATGTTCAGGCAGACTCATCTCAATTCCCTGTTACACATGAGTAGCGATTAAAGAAAATTGTACTGGAACTTAAGTTGCAGCAGTTAGATTCCACAAGAAAAACAGCCAGATTCTTGCTCGGCTGCAAAACTCTGTGAAGTGGCCACATGTAACACGCATCCTCAGTTGAAACATCTTAATAAAAAAATCAACATATACACACAGAGGACATTTACAGCACAAGCAGCAGCAGTGCAAGCATCTGTGAACCCCATAGGACAGGTAAAGAGCACACTGCACACGTGTTAACAGGGCACAGAGAATGAACATCACCAGTGCAAACTTGACCCATAACAGATGCAACGCTGACAACAGCAGTTCAATCTTCCCTCGCAGGCAGGACCATTTTGCTAGAGGTATGAGGGACTCCATCTTTGCATTTCGTTTTCAATTAGACCTATTAAAGAAATGGCGCTTCAAAGATTTTATACAGGGCTAACAAGTTATTGCACCACTCTTTGCCCAGTACACTTTCACCCTCGGAACTGGTATGGAATATGCATCACTAGTGCAGGCTGATCAAGCAAGGAGTACCAGTGGCGGTGCGACCTCCCTACAGCACGCCGTTACTCATCTGACATTGGTTTGTGCCTATTACCTTTTAAGTGCAGGGAACTGTACTTCCTAGAAGGACAACAAGTGAATGTTTGAATCTGTTCCTTTGCTAATATTTCGAACGTTACTGGTACATAGATACATCACAAAGCACCTCACACATTTTCACTGGATGTTTGTAGAAAGCAGGATATGAGGAGGAGGGTGGGGTTCAAAGGGGAAAGGAGAACAGAGGCCTATGGTAATATGCTGGCCCCTTTAATAAGCCGAAGGTGTAACAGAGAGTAATGTCCATGTCCAGGAGAACTCTCTTGTTGATGCTGTGCAAATGACAGAGAAGCTTCTGACTTCCCTGCTCCCGCATTTTATGTTTTTTGGGACCATTAGGAAGTGTGTTTCATCAGAGCTGAGTGTGCCTGAAGGGCAGCAGTGTTGGGTTTGACTTGATGCTATGTGGATAAAGACCCTCGGAGGCATTGGTACGTGAGGTACAAGATTTTGAATGTGGTAGCATTGCTTTAAATGGAGCCAGAGAAGTGCAGGTACTCACATTTAGATGTTAGGTTCTGAGAAGTAGCGGTACTGTCCCATTAAATGTATGGTGGCAGTGCTCTGAAATACAGGTACTGTCCTTTTAAAATTAAAGGAGTTCAGGTACTCAGTACCGGACAGGACCTGCCCATTAAAAGCACTTGGGTTATGGGCTGAATTTTAAGCCAGTGAATTCTTCTAAAGTTATATAAAATGGTGCCTTGTAGCCACAATTTAACCAGAGCAGTTACATTTCAACCCTTTTAAAGCCTTTGAATTGTGTATGCTGAAGCGGTAGAAGGAGGCCATAGTCTTTGTCTAGGCACACGTTGACCACTTTACTGACTACGATGAGGTGGATTTCGGCCAGAAAGAAGGACAATGCTTTTCTGAAGGGGTTTTGATTAGTAGAAAGCAGGTTTCCCACCGGTAATATTTAGGTTCTGAGGCTGAAATCAGTGTCAAGAATTGTTTCTAGGTTCCTTTCTCTGGCTTTGATGGGACCTGTTTCTCTTGACTGTGCAGAGTGACAATGAACTTGCCTTTACTTCGGTAGGTAGGACAGGCCTAGGATGAGTATTTATGTTTTTGAGCCATTGGGTGTACGGCTGTATTGGCTGATCCAGGACTCAACAGGTTTGAGGCTGTTGAAGTTGAGACATATTTATTATTGGCACCATGGGTATATCATTGCACTGGGACTGAGAGGCGTGAGGAGCTGACAGCACCCCATTTATGTCTGTCTTTTACAGTCCAGACATTGGCAGGAGGACCCATTTTCTTTTCTTGTATTAGGGTCCATGGTACCCTTGTGATGCCACTGCTGGGAATATAGTTGAAAATTTGTGGTTCTCTCCTGTGACATTTCAGTCTATTTGTGTGTCTACTGCATATGAGTTGAAACGGAGGCATTGGGTTCTTCTGAAGCAGTCTATGACGGAGGTTGCCATAAATGAAGAGTGGTGGCAGAGGGTAAAGTCTTGAAATACTTAGCATGTGATAGAGCTGGGTGATACAACAGTGCCTCAAATCTTACATTTCAACTGGAACCTGAGGAACACCCACCTAAAGACTGGATATGAGATGTGGGCAACCTATGGAGATGGTGGAGAAGGATATGCATCTATGAGTACTTTTACTCTCCTCCTAACTGTGCTTTCCATGCTTTCTATGTGTGTCTGACACATACCTGAAGCTTAAACCTCTTGATGTCTTTGCTGATGTCTTTTATGTATCTATTCTTTGCCTGTGTTGAAAGGATGAACTGATGCTGATACTGTTCCCACTTGCTGTTGTATCTGTTCTCTGCATGTGTTGGAAGCTTGCATTGCTGCTGCCACTTCCTGTATATCTTTTTTCTACGTGTTTTGGAAGCTTGTACTGCTGTTGTTATTACTGTTATTGTTGCTGTTGTTGCTTCTACTTGTGTTTTGCTATTCTGTTTGTGTGTCGGAAACCTTGAGTGGTTTACGTCTCTGATCCCTTTTATATCATTGCCATTACCTGTCCTTTACAAGTTTTTTCCATGTGTCAGAAGCTACCATTGCTGCTGCTGTCGTCGTTAATACCTGTGCTTAGCCTGTTTTCTTTGTGTGATGGACATTTGCTGGCAGCTTGCATTACTGGCGCCTTTGGTGCCACGTGCAGTGTAGCTGTTCCTGTATTTGTTGGAAGCTTTCTGTGCCATACTGCCAGATGCTGTGTACCTGTTTTCTGTGTCTCTTGGAAGCCTGTGCTGCTGCTGCCATGCTGTGTATTTGGTCTGTGTGTGTGTGTTGGAAGCTTGCTCTGTGCCATTAATTACAGTTGCTGTATATCTCTTTTCGGCCTGTGTTGGAATCGTGTACTGTTGCTGTTGCCTACCTTTTACCTGTTCTCTCTGAGTGTCGGAAACTTACATTGCTGCCACTGCTGCTGTTCCCTGGGCTTTGCCTGTTTTCTGTGTGTATACTAAGCTTAGAGCAGCTTACATTGCTGCAGCCTTGGCTAACCATTTGCTGTGTATTTGTTTACTGCAAGTGGAAAGCTTGAATTGCTGCTGCCATCCCTGTCACCTGTGCTGTTTATGTTCTCAGTGTGTCAAAAGCCTACATTACTGCTGCCACCTTCAGTGTATCTGTTATCTTCATGTGTAGGAAACGTGCACTGTTGTTTTTCCAGCCAACTGTGTTGTTCCTTTCCTCTGCTCTACAAACGTTTGTGCGAGCTTTGTGTTGGTGGAGTTTTCAGTGGTTGCTCTATAAGGGGCTTCAGGGTGCAGCCCAGCCTCCTGTGGGTCACAACATACTGCCCCTTGCCTCTGTCAATAACGGATAATTATTTAATGTAGCAGTGATCATAAAAAAACATAACTGCAAGTGTGCAGGTCTAAAGAGGGGGGGCTAAGGCATGTTTTGTCTACGGAGTGATGTTTAAAAAGTAGATACACTGTTTGTTGATGTCTGGATTGCTCATGACTCGGGTGTAATTCAGCTATGATTCCCCCATACAGGCACAATACATTTTATTTAACAGGCATCGTGCACATGCCACAGGCAGCTCAGTATATGTGCTAAAAAGAGGCTATCACGATGCACATCAGTGCATCCCAGAGGCCACTGAGGAGTCAAACAGAGCAGCAGGGGCAGGATCCCTAGCACAGTTCAACCTTTGATAGGTTTGTGATTCCAGTCTTTTCAAGGAGCTGGGAGAGCAGTTAAAATGGGCCTTCCCCTTTTTAATCCTGGCCATGCTTCTCTGTCTGGCTGTTAATTGGGAATGATGACTTGCTAGCTACAATATCCACTGCCAGATTCCTGCCCAGCTGCTGCAATGGAGGCTCCGGGTTGCCAGAAATAGAATCAAGGTAAGTAAAAAAGTATTGTTTCAAGGTGGATGTTCTTTGTGAATGTGTTTGTGAGTGAAAGGGATGGAAAGTGATTGAGTGAGAGTGAATGTATGTTAGTGTGTTTGAGAGTGGGAATGAGAGTGAAGGGAAGTGAGAATTAGTGTCAGTGACTATAAATGGAACTGAGTGTGACGGAGTGAGTGGAGGACTGTGAGTGAGTCAAAAGGTATGAGTGAGGGAAGACGTTGAGATGGAGGGGGAGTGAATGAGGGGCATAGCTAATAATGGTGTGTCAGTTGCAGTTACACCACAGATCAGAGACCTGGGGCACATACTGAATCTTATTAAAGCATAGCACCTGTACACCAGGAGTTTAAACAAGAGTCTCCTGTACATCTGCAGTTGTGAGTGAGAGTCAGTGAGTGTGAGAAGGTGAGTGTGTGTGAGTGGGAATCAGTGAGTGTTTGTGTGTATGTTTTTGTGTGAGTGAGTGGGAATGAATATCAGTGTGAGTTATAAGTTATAAGGGTGTATTTCTTACTATATTTTCTGTTTCTGAGACTTCCACCAGCCATGATGAAGTCAAAATAATTTTTAACCTATTGATGCACCCAAGATAACTTGCTGTTACCGGCGTAGTGAAGGTAGTTCTTGGCATAAGTGAGTGCTCCTGTGGCAGAATGCAGCTCCTGGTATTGAAATGAACTCTTGGCATATGGGGAACACCTACACAAATTGCTGGTGCTGTCATATTGAAGGTAATTTTTGGATTCAGAGAAGCAACCACTTCTTATTGGGGATAGGGTGTTGGGTTGGGGAAAGCAAACCATGATAAAATTCTGGCTGTCACATACTGTTGGTGATTTTTGACATATGGTCACCCAAGGTATATAGCTAGTATGAAGTGCAGAATTCGGATACTGACATATTGATATGTAATTCTTGAGCAAGGGGACGCTCAACACTAAATGCTGACATTGGCACACTAGAAGTAACTCTTTACCTACCAGGAGCACCCAATGCAAATTTTGAAAAAAAATGGGGTGAACGCCTGCCAAGTATTATGCTTTCACCATGGTCAAAGATCGCCAGCCGCACTGCACTGGAAAAAGTCTCACTGGTCTGTGATCTGGTAGCCACTCAGAGCAGAGACCAAGCCTCCAACAATTAGTTAATGGAGCGTTTTGTGTTCAGGGTTCAAAGGTCGACACTTCCTGATGCATGTGTTCCTGGGTCGAAAGATCAGCTTTTTATTATGACTTGAGGGAGAGATGGAGGCGGCAAGGGAGATGAAGGAACAGAGCAATCTTCGAAAAGTGCCAAGTCAGCTGAAGCCTGCGAACCCTCTCTTGAGGACAAGGGAAGACCTTGGACAGCCAATGGAAACGGCTCTTACTCCGCGCGGCTTCCTCCAGCCAGCCAGGCGGTATTTAGTAACAATCCCAACCGTCTCGAGACCGAGACGGTTAATGGTATCGGCTGCATCTTAAAACTGTCTCGAGATCGTGGATCAGCTTTCAAAATGTGCGCTGCCGGTGGCGCTGGGGAAGTTCGTTAATAGTTCATGGTTAGATGGAGGGGCATGCGTTAGGGCCCTCGATTAGTCCCATGCATGGCGGAAGTGCGTTGGCAGAGCTGCATGGTGGTCAAGTCTTGAAATAGCACGGCTTAAAGTAGATGATATAACCTAGGGAAATTTGATGAGGGTTTATTCAAGCCCGGTGTGGGCAAGTATAGCAAAGCACTATGTACGTGCTTATGTGTGGCTTTGTGCCATTCCCACTGCTGGAATAACAGGGAGTGCTGGTGGTCAGGAAGAACTTGCAAAGTTGGAGCAGTGTAGGCCACCCATTTCAGAATAGTAGGGAGAGCAGTGGGTCAAGATCGGAATGAGGGACAGTAATGGAGCCGTGTGTCCTGACTGCTAGAACAGCAGGATGCCCAGTGCATCAAAAGTGAAGTTTTGAGGTGGAGCTGTTTGGGACTTCTGTGTTGTGAAAACAGAAAGTGCTGTCGGTCAGGATTGGAGTGAGGTACAGTGATGGAGCTGTGTGTTCTTCCAACTGCTGGAACAGAAAGAAACGCTGTGTGTCAAGATTGAAGTGTCGAGGTGGTAATATTAGGTCGAGCAACAGGGCAGGACTACAGTAAGGTGCAGAAGTGGATCTAAGAGCCACATCTGCGATAGAAGAGCAGTCTGAAAGTGAACAATGGAGGGTGAGGGAGGTGCACTGCCCTCGCTCGCTACATGTGGTCTTAGTACTGCAGCAGCATCTAATCACGAACCCGGGTCCATTGGCAGACCTTTGAGGCACAAGGGTGCATTGTGTGACCAGTTCTTTCCCCACATCTTCTTAAGAAACATTTTAGACACTGGCAGGGTTCTAAGCAGTGGCGGCCAGCAGCTTTAGGAGGGGGGAGGGCGGGAAGCACACACACACACACACACACACACACGCTCATTCTTTCACACACAGACATTCAGGCACGCACATCCATTAACAACACTGATAACATTAAAACATGCACACACGCACCAAACATTCATTTTAAAAGATCACACACACTCATTCTTTCACACATGCACGCACACACATCGATTAAAAACACTCATAATATTCAAACAAGCACGCACGCACCAAACATTAATTTTAAAACATCACACACACACACTTACCTTCAGCTTCGAAGGTCCCAGGTGGGTTGGGACTGCTGCCTTCCCTCATGAAGGTAGCAGTCCCAGCCTTGTCACAGAGTGGGATGGGGTCAGTGAGACTGCTGACCCCACCCCACTCTGTGACGTAGTGTCACTGATTGATACTCGCCCTGGGCGCTTCAGGGCTTAAACCTGAAGCACCCAGGGCAAAGTCAATGGGTGACGCTTTCCTCGTCACCCAGGAGAGGGCCTCGAGGCACCTTTGCTGAGCCGAGGAGGTCACGCCCATAGGAGCTGTGACCTCCTCAGCCCAGCAAAGTTCAGTTCAGGCAGCCAGGAGTCTGCGCTAATCGCGCGTGTCTGCTCCTGGCTGCCTGAGCTGAACATGGAGAGTGTCTGTCAGACTGACCTCTGTTCAGCCTGACAGACACTCTTCATGAGGGGCAAAATGTGAGGGGGCATGGCCCCTCCACCCTAAAGGACGGGCCACACCTAGCTCTAAGTAGGTTTGTTCACATAGACAAGTAAGAGTTTAGCAACTGAGGATAACCACTGAGGACAGAAGAATAGAGAATGAAACTGTGCACATTCCAGAGTATCCAGAAAGAATTTCATGGCTGAAATATGCAAATATGTGTTTTTGGGACACTGCACTAAGGGGATTAATACAGAAAAGGTGCATTTTAAGAGATAAAATCACACAATCCCAGCAAAACTACAAACGGCCCGATCCATGGAGCTGCTGCCATAAGGTGTTACTTCTGGAAATTTAGGTGTAAATCAGGAGTACTTCAGTTGCTCACAAGGAATCTTTAATTCAATGAAAAAACGAAGTAAGGGGAGAATACCGGTACACTCTAGGTAATGGGGTCTCTCGCAAGAGAAGAGCTTTGTGAACTGATTCCCTTCCATACGTCCTGCTCCTGACCCACTTTGGAGTATTGTGCCCAGATCCGCATACACCAGGGGTATAGATACACACAAATAGCCTGTCCTAATTAACACTTCATTTAGTTTCTATAGATCTTTCCCTCTTAGAACAACCCATTTGTAGCAGCAGACCACAATTAAAACATTGTCAGAGTAATATCCACCTACGATTACATTAAGCAATGTTGCAGCTGCCTGTCCCTCAATCCCTGTGTAAAGTTACTTTCTAAATTCTTAGACACCATTTGTTAGAATTCTCTGTGTTTCTCTGAAAATAATTTTCTTGAAACATTTCATTTCTGATGTTCCACTTTTTAAATAAATTCTGCTATGAAGTTGAAACGGATGTTAATTCTGGTTTGTATAGTTTGTATAGTTTGACAAATTTCTACGAAAGTGAATTCCAAACAATGAAGGTATAGCGACAAAAGAAAAATGATAAACAGACAATTTAAGAAAAGCAACATTTTCTACATGGTTTTATGAATTCACCCCTTCTCCCCCACACTATTTAGCCTACATAAGGTGTTTAACCCTACAGTCGAACAAAGCACATGTGAGCTGTAATGATCCTGCTGCAGATAATCAAAATGGAACTCCAGACACTTCATCACTATCATTCAAAGTCATTCGAAAGTAACAGACAGATTTTGCCCTGTTTAGCATAGATCCTTAGGATGCTTGACATGCCTAACCAATAGAGAAGCACAAAGTGTGGTGCATACTAAGAAATCAAGGCTGTGGGGTGTAACCAATGGCAGATACGCGTCCACTATAGTGTGTAATATATAATGTGTTGTGTGAACCCCTCCCCCCATAGATCGTATCTCCTACAGTCTCTGGGTCCTTTACCTTGGTCTCGAACGGAGCAAGGGTGCTGCTAGTGCTTCATCTCTGTGAGCTCCTGCAGCTCATTAGTCCAAAGGGCCTGTCACAGGTAAAGCAGAAAGACACACGTCTTCATAAAAAAAGAAAAAAAGAAAATTAGTGGCACCTGAAAAAAATCAGATAGAACTTTCATTTTTCACTTCCAGAAGTAGATTTTTTCAAGTTTGGAAAACACATTTTTGCCCCAAAACTTTAAAAAAATAGCAGAAGAACTATTCGGCACGACCCACAACAAGAGGTGGTGTGGATGATTAATTCGGAATGAAGAAATCATAAACTGGAATTCTCTAGTTTTGCCAATGTGTGTTTTTTTTCTTCTTTAGAAACGATTGCACTTTTCCCCCATGATGTTAAAGTTTGTGACTCGAAATCCACCTCAAGTGCCTTAGGCTCTTGATGGCTTACCTTCCCCCAAGCTGCCTAACGCCCCTTCTGCCTCTCGCTCTTCTTTGCATCTGAAAGAGTCCCCTGAGACTGCAGCCTTGTTGGCGATATTCCAAGACCTCAAATGAGTAAATGTCGCAGTATCAACTGAAGCTGTATCCTTTTTTCGATAACCAACCCCCGCCCTCCTGAACGAGGAGGAGATACGCCAGCTGCTCAAGCGCCATCTCTGTCCCCTGGCAGCATCTGTCCCCCGGACTCCTTAACCTAACCCTTCTCCCCAACCACCACCAGCTAGATGCCCAGTGCATCCCCTGTCTGCGCTCTATTAATTTGTGGACAGGCAATATTGTGACAGTAGCGATGAAGAATATTCTCTCTGGGACCAATCCAATGAGAGGGGTGTCTGGGCTCTGAGAGCACAGTACGTACTGCTAGTTTACAGACTTCTCACTAGAAACTAAAATATTGCACAGTGTGCATTTAATAGCACAGTACAGAGTCGGCCACAAAGTACGTGATAGATTGCATAATATACACATGCACCTTTACCCTGAGCCGCCATATCGTCAAGGAATGTACATGTAATTGCGCTATTTTTTCATTCTTTTTTCGCAATACTACACAACCTCAGCATTTGTTTGTTAATGCTATATACAGCTTCTTCAAAAAGCATTGCCAAAGTCAAGAGGTCGAAAAGGTAAGAACAGTTGACTTTATCAATGCTTGTTTGTATTAGAAACCTGACAGCAGAATGAAGAACAGCTTTTAGTGGAGTGATTCTGTTTTGTAGGAGGCCCTTCACGAGAGTTAAACCGCAATCCAGCCAAAGAATCACTGTAGCCAGATCTGCCAGTTTTAGATCCTCTTTGGGGCAGGACATTTTTAAGCTGTTGAGTGTTGAAATATTGCAGTCTTTGCCTTTAGCTTGATTATGTCCTGCAAGGCGAAAGTTTGCATTAGAAAGAAACCTAAAGATTTACAATGGTAGCTATGTTAGGCTTTTGCCTTTAGCTTGATTATGTCCTGCAAGGCGAAAGTTTGCATTAGAAAGAAACCTAAAGATTTACAATGGTAGCTATGTTAGGCTTATAACTGTTAAGTTATATTGACTTCTATAGCGCACTAATCACTGAGAGGGTATCCAGGTGCCTATGCAGGTGTGTAGTTTTGTGGTCCCCAAGCTGTTTTTACAAAGAGCCAAGTCTTCAGCTTCTTGTGGAACTCAAGCAGTGAGGAGGAGGCTCTGGTGTGTAGATGGAGGTTGTTCCATGTCTTGGGT
The DNA here is from genome assembly GCF_031143425.1 of Pleurodeles waltl. Taxonomy (NCBI): domain Eukaryota; kingdom Metazoa; phylum Chordata; class Amphibia; order Caudata; family Salamandridae; genus Pleurodeles; species Pleurodeles waltl. The sequence continues at coordinate 607,931,845 of NC_090445.1, read as the reverse complement.
GTAATGTAGGAGAATGAGTGACCTCCAGTTTTGCTTTTGCGGATTCAGAAAATGTATGCAAGTGAGAGTGAGGCAGGGCTGCCTGGTGGGTTGGCGAAAGTATATGCCTCTGTTCAGGTATTCTTGTTGTGTGGGTTGTAGGGCTTTGTATGTGTGTGTGAGAAGTTTGAATTGGCTGCGATTATGAATGGGGAACCAGTGAAGATTCCTGAGGTGCGGTGTGATGTGGGTGCAGTGTTGGAGGTTGAGTATGAGTCTTGCAGTGGTGTTCTGGATGGTCTGGAGTCTGTGTGCGCGTTGTGTGGGGATTCCAGTGTAGAGAGTGTTGCCATAGTCCAGCCTGCTGGTGATAAATGCTTGTGTGATGGTCTGTCTGGTGTTCTGAGGCAACCATTTGAAGATTTTTTCTCAGCATGCATCAGTTGTGGAAGCAGGAGGTACACACTGCGTTGAATTGTCATGTTGAGATAGTCATCTGGGATGATCCATAGGTTTCTTATGTGGTCTGTTGGTGTGGGTCCTAACTCCGAATGCCACCAGGTGGAGTCACAAGGGGAGATCTTGTTGCTGAAGACCAGTACTTCTGTTTTGTCGGAGTCGAGCTGCAGGCAGTTGGTTCTCATCCAATCTGCTACCATGGTCATGCAGTTGGTGAAGTTTGTTTTGGCAGTGGTTGTTTTGATTGTCAGGGAGAGGATGAGTTGGGTGTTATCAGTAAAGATGATGGTGATGTCTTGTGATCAGATGATGTTGGCAAGCGGTGTCATGTATATGTTGAAAAGGGGAGGGCTGAGGAATGATCCCTGCAAGGCTCCACATATAAATTTCTTAGTCTCTGATATGAAGGGTGGTAGCCTGACCTTTAGGGTTCTTCCTGTGAGAAAGGAACAGATTCATTTTAGAGTGTATCCTTGTGTGCCAATCTTGTGGAGTAGTCTGATGAGGCTGTTACAGGAGACTGTGCCAAAGACCGCAGAGAGGTCGAGCAGGATGAAGGCTCTGTTTCTTCAGGATGATTCAAATGTGTAGAGTGTGGTTCATTCTGAATCCTGATTACTAGCATTTGTAATGGTTCTGAAACAATATTTTTTAATCGTTTAATCGTTTGGTCAGATTATGGGGTAAGTGGAAAAAATGTAGGACTTGATGTACTATATTCCCACTTGCTCACTTCACATGTACTATTTTCACAGTAGCTGGTTTGCAAATTAGAATGCAATTTGTGATGGGACCTATGTACTAATAAGTTGCATTGTACATTGTCCACTCACAGAGAGTTTCAAAATGACCTGCCTAATGATTATTAATTAGCCAGGTGACAGTTTGCAACCCATGTGGCAGGCTGCAAATGCAGTGACGGAGGCCTGCAAGTAACAACAGACCTCCGTCTCTGCATTTTCATTTCAAAACACAAATTATTTTTATTAAAGAAGCCCTTGTCCATTGAAGGGTATGGTTCTTTAAAAAAACAAAACATTTTGGAACACATCTGGGGGAGCAGTCAGTGTTTTTCTGGACCACTGCCTGCTCTCGGAGAGGCTCCTGTCATGATTCTTGAAAGGGATGAAGTCCTGCAGGAACAGTTTCCCTTTGTTAATCAAACATCATCCGTTTAAATGAGTTGTATGTTCAATGGTTAGCTACAGCAACTACAGTCACAAACCATTCATCCAGTCCTCTCTAAACTGCAGGTAAGTGGCAGCCTCTCCTTTCATGCATTCTCCCACTTATGATTCTTTGGACTGACTCGAAAAGGCTCTTATAAATTGTAAAAAGTAATTTTTTGGTTGCTAACCCAATGATTTTGTGAATGAATGGCTTTTGCTTTCCAAAATATCTCTACACATCAGGTCCTTGGTGTTTAAATCATTGAATTTAATCTATTTTTGCTCCACATATTTATAAATTCATTGCATGGATAAATTTCTCCTGACAGTGGAAGGAGGTGAGTCCAGCTTCTGGGCCATCTCATACCGTACATGACCTTCAACTGCATGCTAGGCTTCCCCGTATTCTGCCGCTGTGCGTCTGTAAAGCACCTTGGGGTCACTCTCAGATGTTATTAAAAAGTATTATTTGTTTTCCTTTTTTCATTATTATCAATTTGTCCCCCAAAAAATGTAAGCACAAAACAAACACGCCATTAACAATTGGAGTTTTCTTCAGAATCTGATAGTTCTGGTAATAGGAGCCTCAACTGCCCTGCTCCTCTTTGAAACATGTAGCTGTATGAAGCATACACCAGAAGCTTGTCGAGCATAGGTTATTTCCATTTAAACAGTAAACTAATAAGCAAACTTTGTGAGCTAATGTGCTACTGTATATTGTCAGTCTTTAAGATGTCACAACTTTGAATCCATGCAAAATCTACTCCTCACACAACTGAATAATATTGAGCTGGCTGATGGAAACAGGTGTTATGCTCACTGGTGTCAAATAAAAAAGTTCTAGCAACAGGCACTCCACAAATTACACATTTTAGGCATCTTAGTGGTTTTCAAAATAGTAGGTCATTATTTTGTACCACTTATTTTGAATTGTTTCCACAATTTCTTTGAATTATTATTCATTTATTATAGTGCAGTTATCCAAGGTGCTTAACACGAAAAAATATGTGCCCCCTGTGTATCGAATCAGCTACATCGATGGGATAAAATATCGAGGATAGAATATCAAAAACAAAATATTGACAGGTCTAGATGTTGTACACCTAACTCAGCATATACATACCTATGTGTTCAGCATATCTTCAAGGTACGTAGAATGTGGAGTTAGAAAAGTAAATCTGTAATTCCCTGTATGCACTTATCTTTAGATGTTTTGTCCCTCTACATTCTGTCCTAGACATTAGTATTCCAAGATATTGCTGGTGTCAATATTCAGCAGGACAATTATGAAAAAACATGATTAGTGCTCAGTGACCCAATATGTACAAAAGAGTATGATTAGCAATGTCCAAAAGGGGCTCCTTTAATAATGTTTTGGAAACAGAAAAGGAGGGAGCTGAATGAGGAGCAAGTGGAACTGGGGGTCGTGTAACAACACTCCAAAACCCTATTCTGCAGTTGAAGTGGTGCTTAACTCGTAGACGTTGCATATGTCTGAGATATCATTTTGTATTTCTGGCTGCCTCTGAATATCTGTAATTGGTGATATTTAGATCTGGGTCCGATCTACTTCAAATACTATAACGCTGTTTGTGCCACTCCAAAATATGACATTTATATAAGGAAATGTGTTTTCGTACAGACCCTGAAAACCTGAGACTTTGGTTCTAATCTCCGTTTTAGGATCAGCGACTAGTCAATTCATCTTTTTTTTCCTGGAACATTCCCCATGCGTTGTTAGAATTACCAGCTATATGGATGTTGCCCACATTTACCTTATTAACCTCGCTGAATCGAGCCAACCACATCTCGGGTGCAGGGACGTAGCTTGGTCAGTAAGCTTGGGAGGAAGGGGTGTGAGCTTCAGATGTTCCCAATAATCACGCTGGTATATACAGACCTGTCACAGGGTGTGTGTGTCACATGATTTTGGCTCCCTTCACATGGTCACCCGGTGAGGAGCTGAAATCACTCGGTGGCAGGCAATGTGAGCTGGAAGCCACTGCAGAGAGTGGTTTTCTAGCTTGGCTTTTGATACTGCAATCAGGTGATGTCCACTAAGGGGTGTGGACATACATCAGGACATCACCAGCAGCCTCAACAACTTTTTGCTCTTGTTTTTATGGTGCAACGAATAAGTTGAAAGGGCAGGGGACAAAGGCAGAAGGTTCTCTCAGGACATTCCCAGCATAAAGCCACACCCCTTGAAGGCCATGCCTCCTCCTCACATGGTGGACTTTGTTTGCAAGTTGGCAGGTCTGTACATGTCAAAATATATTATATGACCACAGGGCACATGAGGGGCTAAAGGGGCAGTGCAAAGGGAGATGAATTCGGATTGGTTGGGGTATTGAGGAAATAAAACACAATATTTTTTAAAATAATCAACATTTTTGAAGACTATCAGTGCAGAAAGAGAGAGAGTGTGTGTGTTTTTTGTCTGTTTATGTAAAAATTACCTGTGAAATCTAACAGACACCTCACCATACTCGACTGAAAGCATCTGCACCCAACTATTCCGAAAATACATTTATTAGAAGGGTGTAACGTCCCAACTCCCCCCCCCCCCCTCCGTACCCTGAAGCTACCCCTGCTCAGATGGTTGGTTGCTGGAGACTTCAGACAAGCTTTTCCCTGCCAGACTTACCTTTTGAAAGAAACGAAAAGGGCCCAGCCCACTTTGTAACTAACTCAGTCAGTAATGTGCGTTAATTAGTATATAACTGCAAGGTACTCCATTTACTGACATTTTAACTGCAAAATTTGGAGTAAACCCTACACGAATTAACACTGCTGCATAGCTAGTTACATGGAAATCTTTGCAGCAAACTGATAGCCCACTGTAACACTTGCCAAACTATGAACATATGACCTCGGATACACAGATATCTGCCACAAACCCAGGTATCCATGTTATATTTTACTACTGTTGAATCTGTAACATCTAGGTTTCACAAATGCTTTACAGAAAACCATTTACCCTCCAAGAGGTTTTTTGATCATTCAAACATTTTCCCGGAGAGTCCGCTCAGATCTTTGCTTTAAGTACATTAACCGCCTGCATTTTCTTGGCAGTGTCATACTCCAAGAGTTGCGGCTTACCCATGCACCTCAGCAGCAGGTGCCTTATCTTCTTAAAACATGTTACTATTGTCCCATAACTGCAAGACTGAGGAAACAAGTAGCTTTCAGAAAAAACAAGCACTGGCAAAGCCAATAGGTTGGCCTTGGCAAACATGCAATGCATAAATACTTACATATTAATGTATTAATGTGTTTATTTATTTACTTCGAACATGAAATATCCAAAAAATTGGAGTAACCCAACAGTTTCATCACACCAGACCTGGCCTGAAGTGCACTCCTTTGCAGATGGCTGTGCACATCTGATCAGGCACAATTCTGTCTCTCAGAATTCAAGACAGCCAGTGGATGAAGTTGGCTGACCCATTGACCCTTATGGTATGCTTTGCTGTGTGGAAACAAAACACGAATGACAGCTAAATAGGCCAATGACTGAAGACCACTTATTCAATGCCAATCTGCGTATGTCTTTTTTATTATGGATTTCTTTGAAAACATGAGACTTACCAGACATCTAAAGCAGTCCCTAGGGCACACCTAAGAAAAGCGTGTTTGCCCATTTATATGTTTCAAAAAGGGTTCGACAGAGGGGTGTTTCTGTTTCTGTATTTTTCTTTAATCAAAAATTGCAACCCTGTATGTTGTGTGCAATACATAAAAAATCTGTAGCGCTTTCTCATACTATCCCTTTAACTATTTCCATGACATTCTTTCTTTTTCTGCATCTCTCACATTCTACATTTTTGTATGCACTATCTCATTTAGAAGCCAATCCTAGTACAGCAAATATGTTCTATGCATAGGACTATACTTATCTTTGGAGTATGGTCCACACTGCAAAAAACACCGTAAATGCATAAACAATATTCTGTTTCCAGAACACAGCCACAATATGCCAAATTGAGCTGCATGTCTGCCTCAGTCCTTTCTCAAATTATCTACCTGAACTCTTTAAGACAAATGGTTCAGCAACATTTTCGTCCAGTACAGAACAGATTGTGAGGTGGCCATACCATGACTTTGGGGGCCGGGTCCCTCGGGGGTCTCGGACCCGGCGGTAATTAAAATCGGGCATCGACACGGGTCCCTATTAGGCCCTGTATTCATGTCCTTTACTGCAGTAGCAAAAAAACACTGATCTATTTTTTTTTAACAATCAATGCAAACCATTTGGTTTTCGTTTACATTTGACACGTAAGCTTTTTGCTTACTATTGCATTTCCTAATACTGTTGGATATTTCCAAGATGTTGCGTTTCTGTATTTTTTTTCGTTCAGCATATTGCACTTGTAAAGCGCAGACCTTCAACTGTGCCACCTCCAGGTATTTATAAGGAGCCACTGGGCTCAATCTGGAATTGAGACTGAAAGCAGGCCCAGTTTCTGGCAGTGGTGGTGAAGTGAAGGAGATGCAAAGAAATGCATTAAGGAGAGAGTGAAAAGAGAGCGCTGAAGAGGAAAGGTGAGGTGGGTGATATGCAGATGGACGAGATACGGAGATTCGATTGGATGTACTTGTCTAACATAGAGTGAACATGACAGAAGTGATTGAGAAACTGAAGTCCACTGCAATGCTGGTAGGGTGGCACACGATGGGAATCACAGAAATGTAATTTACATGTTTAAGCCAAGCCCTTTTTGCGGGACCCCACCCCCGATAGCTGGGTGAGTTAAAAGGTAGCTGAAGACACGTGCTGTTGTGTGGTTTGCAAATTACTTAGTATCTTTAAAACTGCTAACATTAACATGCTACCTATAAGCTTGGAAATGACAGTGTGATATCAAGCGCTATTTAAAAAAAAAAAAATGCTATTTTCACCAGAACACGGTGGCGGTGTTGCTAAGGCCTAGTTTCCCTCCCGGCTGACCTTAATCTCCCGCAGCAGTGCGCCCCCACCCCCGCCCATGTGTCAGAGCTGCAGCTGATGCCACGGCACCCCCTCCCATGCCCTACTGGAGCGTTATCCTTTCAGCGGAAGGGGATCAATTTATTATCCTTCTTACAGTCGTGATGCAGCCTGCAGGAGGCTCCGTGTACCTCACAAACCCTTAGTTTGGATATTTTTTCGTGTCATTTTTGTTTTAGCTCTGAAATGAAGCTGGTGAGGGGAATCCTGGGGGTTTGGGCACTGCTCTCCACCCTCTTGCACCCCTTGCAGTATTCGGGTGCTTGTGGGAGAAGGGAAGCAGTCGCTGGTAGCCTCCGCTGACAGTGTTCTCTTTGTCACTCTCCCACTTGGGGCAAGTGTACCTCAAAAGCATTGGCAAAGCCAACAGGTCTTACCTATGGAAGAGCAATTGGTTTTGCCACTGTGCTTTAGCCATGTCGTACATCAGTGTGGCTAGTGTATAGCATGGCTAAAAGTTAGTGGCATAGAGGAGAATGGCGTGGAATGGCGAAGAGTGGAGTAAAAGTTCTGTGGAGTGGAAGAGCGTGTTGTGTATTGGAGTGGCATAGTGTGAAGTCACGTAGGGTGGCATGCAGTGGCTTGGTATAGAGTAGATGGTGTAGAGTACATTGGCATAGAGTGTTGCAGTGTATAGTGGCAAAGATTGTATTGAGAGTAGTGTATTTGAATTCAGTGGCATACAATTCAGCATAGTGGAATGCAGTGGCATTTATTAGAGTTGTGTATAGTACAGTGGCGCAGAGTGGAATGGCGCAAAATGGAGTGGCACAGCATGGAGTTGCGTAGAGTAGAGTGGTGTAGAATGCAGTGGCACAAAGTGGCAAAGAGTATAGTGGTGTAGGGTGGGGCAGAGTGGAGTGGCATAGAGTTAAGAGATGCAGAGGGCAGTGGCGCAGAGTAGAGTTGAGTGACATAGAGTGGAGTGGCATAGAGTGGTGCAGAGTAGAGTAGCATAGAATGGTAAAGAATAGAGTATAGTGCCATAGAGTGCAGTGGCATAAGTACAATGGTGTAGAGTGGAGTAGTGCAGAGTGGTGTAGAGTATTGATGCAGAGTAGATTGCAGTGGCATAGAGTGCATTTGTGTAGAGTACATTGACGCAAAGTGCAGTGGTTAAGAGTAGAGTTGTGTAGAGTGAAGTGGCTTAGAGTGGCGTGGTACATGGTACAGTAGAGAGGCATAGCCTGCTGTGGCATAGAGTACAGTGGGGTAGAGTGGAGTGGTGCAGAGTGCAGTGTTGTGGAGTGGTGTAAAGTGGAGAGGTCCAGAGTAGAGTGGAGTGGTATAAAGTAGAGTATGCATGGTATGGTAGCGCACTGCCATTATAGACAACACATTTTCAATTGAAATGACCATTACCTGTGCACAGACATACTGTTTTACTAATAAAACTATACAGTGCACAAATGAAAATCTGTGGAATTTGCATCACTGATTGTAATGATTTGTTTTGGTCATAATAAGGTATTTGTTTCCAACACACTTCAGAAATAAGAGAAAGTTGCTTCATTTGTGTTCCTGCTTCTGATATTTTTTAAAATACTTACACGGTTCATGTAAACATTGTCCGGTGCTTGAAAAAAACTCTTTCCTACACCCAGTAGCCAGCAAGATTGTCATATAAATCCTCTGTCTTTGAAGTCCGAGAAACAAAAGTAAACAAGTGCCCTCGGAATATAGAGTCTGACATTCAACCTTGGTCTTTAAGTGCATAGTAAATGAGAAAAAATAAGAACAAGATTTAAAGACCTGTTTACAGAAAAGGAGTTTGTGGAAGAATACAGTAAACATGGTTTAGGGAATGGGAGGGACGAAATGACACTGGAGAGCCTAAAGCAAAGAATGTCAGCAAATAGAAAGCCAGAAAAGTGAGTTACAAACCCAAAAGACAATGGTAATCAACATGCGGAATGCATTCCTAGGTCAACTTTCTGAAAGTCTTCAAAATGTCTTTAGCTGTGCTGTCTGGTAGGATGTGACATAATGATGCTAGCGCAAGAATTTCATTAGGTAAGTTACATGTTTATCAGGTGAGCTCTAGAGAACATTTTAGTAAGGTTGCAGACCTTCTGGTCACCAAGAGATAGATCCATGTGAAGCCTTCATCTCACACGTTGGAATCCTGCTATCTCTACTCAGCCGTTCTTCCTTTTGACGTCTGTAAAAAAATTAGTTTTCTTTTTTTACTAGTCAAAAGAACACAGCAATGGTGAACACTCCACATGAGTGTTCATTGTTGTTTTTTTTCCTTCTCTACTGATTGTCTCATTCATATTCTTACTACTACTACAATTGGAAAGTATATAGACACTTTATACATAGCATTGCCTTCTGGCCAAACTCTGTGCTAGCCCTATGTGTGTGCAGATGAGGTCACAACGGAATGGTAAGTTCTTTCTACACCTGCGTTCTCTCTGTCCGATAACTCACATGCAGTTTATGTTTCATAAGTGGATTGATAATTGTCCGGTAAGCAAGCAAGCGGACTCGGCCCAGAAAATATTGCATTCAACATCTACCAACCGTTTTTTATCTAAAATAAATACGTTTTCAATGGGTAAGGTTGACTTTTATCGGGCTTTGCCAATCATATTGGAGATCTGAAGACGCTGGTAGCAATGCCTCTTATCTGGTTCAAATTGAAAGCAAGCCAGGCACCATCTAGTACAAAGCAGTGCCCTTTAGGATGAACTTTCCTGTTCATTAATAACCCACATTATCTCTTCTACTCGGTTGTTGCGGTCTTGGCAGCATCTCAAGGCTTCTCCTTGTATTTGATTTCCAGGGGAATAAATAAATTGAGCATATCTGATGGACATATTTGGAATTACACAGCAGATTTTGTGCTTCTGATCTGAAACCTGTATGGATTCATAGCTGTGACTCGGGTATAGTGCTTATAGATTGAACCACGTTTATTCTTAGCTTGATTAAGTGCAAGTAGACTGCCAGCTCTATACTTCATCCTATAACAAACATTTTAGAAATGCAGACTGGTATGATAGATCTCAGCAACAACCTCCTACTTCACTGCAATGTGTCACCTGGCAGCCACAAGTTCAAACCACAGTCCGGTTGACTCCACGTAAATCATTTCTATGGTCAATAAGAATTCTGATTGAGGTGGATAAAAGCAGCACTTGTTATTCGCTAGACGGGGGTAGTAAGGTTAGCTATTTCCACATATGAAGCATTGAGGGAAGACTTCAAGTGTGGGATACCCCAGGGATCTGCTCTGTGGCTTTTGTTTTTCAGTGTTTATGTTTCTTCTCTGGCCTTCCTCATACAGCTGTACAGCTATTGCTTCTAGATTTAAGTGGAGGACTCATACACCCATCTCTTGGTGGCAGCCGTGGCCCGTCCTTTAGGGCGGAGGGGCCACGCCCTCCCACCTTTTGCCCCTCATGAAGAGTGCCTGTCAGGCTGAACAAAGGCCAGCCTGACAGACACACTTCATGTTCTGATCAGGCAGCTAAGAGTGAGACATGCACGATTTGTGCAGACTCCTGGCTGTCTCAGCTGAATTTTGCTGGGCTGAAGAGGTCACAGCTCCTATGGGCGTGACCTGCTCAGCTCTGCAAAGGTGCCTCAAGGCCCTTCCCCTTGGTGACAAGGGGAAGCGTCACCCATTGACTTCGACCTGGGCGCTTCAGGTTTAAGCCTTGAAGCGCCCAGGGTGAGTGTCACTCAGTGACACCTCGTCACAGAGTGGGGAGGGATAAGCAGTCTCACTGACCCCATCCCACTCTGCGATGAAGTTAGGACTGCTGTCTTTCCTCACTGGCTGACCTAAGGTCAGCCAGTGAGAGAAGGCAAGAGTCCCAACCCTCCTGGGATCTCTGAAGCTGAAGGTGTGTGTGTGAGAAGTTAAGTGTGTGTGTTTTTTAAATGAATGTTTGGTGCATGCGTGTATGTTTAAATGTTGATGAGTGTTGTGAATGGATGTGCATGCGTGTGTGAGTGAATGAGTGTGAGTATGCTGCCCGCGCCCCTTCCTCCTAAAATTACCGCCCGCCACTGCTTGGTGGGTGTGTGTGGGGGCCACTATTGCCATCTTTCACTGATAGTCACAAGCCAGGGATTCCTGGGTGATCTATACGTTTCAAGTCAAAAGACATTAAAACAGACGCTTTGTCAGTTTTTAACAAGACTCTACTCTGGTGTAACAATTTCTGACAATCTTCCTTGGATACTGCACCAGCCCTTTTCCAACAAGTTAGGTATCTGTTATATTATATGAAGGATATGTAAATGTTGTTTTTCTTCAAAGAATGTCTTCTGTAAGAATCTTGTAGTAAGGTTCCACAGAGGAGTTCCACATTGAGTCAGTTAAAGCAGCTGGCTGGTAGGGAAGGACTGCGTGGGGCCGTCTCCTTATCAATAAATCTTTCTGCCACCAAACAAAGAGTATTGGAGTATTTTAAGCTTCACAACAGTTTCTAGGTTGGAAAATTAATTTCTGGTGTCTTGTTGGTGCCCCAGATTATGGGAGTTCCATGTTTCTGTTCAAATCCACCCTTTTAAGAAGTCTGGGACACGTTCTCTCAGCTACAAAAAGTCTCCATAGTCAGCGCTTATGTGTCATCACATCTGGTCTGTTGGTATGCTATATAGAGGCCTTCAGATGGCACTGACCCAGAATCTTCACCTAAACAGTGATATGGTGCTGTATACATTCTGTTAAACCTGAAGAGGAGACACCTGTGCAGGCTTCCCAGCACTGCCTCCCAGCTCAGGAACTGATAAAGCTTGAGGTGTGGTTCCTTGAACACAAGCTGTGTACTGAGCTACACTTCATCTTTAGGAGAAGAAGAATGTGCATACCCCGTTATGGGCATGCCTCCCAGGCCAAGATTGGTGGGTTGCAGGTGACAGAAGGCCACCGTCTATGGACAGGGGATGTTGAAATCCATAGAGCCTCCCTTAAAACACCATCCTAAAGAATCCTGTGTAGGGAACACTTAACCCTTTTTCACCTTGTGAAACAAAATACTGTGCAGTTGCCCTTACATTGTCCATAAGTGTAGCTTGATGGCTGCAATCACACAGGGGACTTCTCAAGACCTGGCTGTTCGAGCAGAAGCAGCGCCTCCCCCCTCTCTTACCCCCCAACTTCAGCACCTTGAGACCCTCACGGGTGAGTAGTGCGCTTTACAAATTCCTGATTGATTGATTGATTGAGGGGTCATAAATGCCCTCATTGTCTAGTCAACAATTGCTAGTGCAAAACTCCGCAATGGGCAAATGTGACATTGTGATGCCGAGGTTGAAGTGGGTGGGAACTAACATGAACTGAGCTCAACTGCTTCCATGTTACTGTTAAACAGTTCCGTTACACTGTACCACGTTTCTACAGTTTGTTTTTCGGTTAAAAGCAGAACTTTCCCTTTTTTGAATTTATACCTGATAGTTGTGAGAAAGTAGCCTCTTTCTAGTCTTGTTACCCCCACTTTTGGCCTGTTTGTGAGTGTATGTCAGGGTGTTTTCACTATCTCACTGGGATCCTGCTAGCCAGGGCCCAGTGCTCATAGTGAAAACCCTATGTTTTCAGTATGTTTGTTATGTGTCACTGGGACCCTGCTAGTCAGGACCCCAGTGCTCATAAGTTTGTGGCCTATATGTATGCGTTCCCTGTGTGGTGCCTAACTGTCTCACTGAGGCTCTGCTAACCAGAACCTCAGTGGTTATGCTCTCTCATTTCTTTCAAATTGTCACTAACAGGCTAGTGACCAATTTTACCAATTTACATTGGCTTACTGGAACACCCTTATAATTCCCTAGTATATGGTACTGAGGTACCCAGGGTATTGGGGTTCCAGGAGATCCCTATGGGCTGCAGCATTTCTTTTGCCACCCATAGGGAGCTCTGACAATTCTTACACAGGCCTGCCACTGCAGCCTGAGTGAAATAACGTCCACGTTATTTCACAACCATTTACCACTGCACTTAAGTAACTTATAAGTCACCTATATGTCTAACCTTTACCTGGTAAAGGTTAGGTGCAAAGTTACTTAGTGTGAGGGCACCCTGGCACTAGCCAAGGTGCCCCCACATTGTTCAGGGTAAATTCCCCGGACTTTGTGAGTGCGGGGACACCATTACACGCGTGCACTACATATAGGTCACTACCTATATGTAGCTTCACAATGGTAACTCCGAATATGGCCATGTAATATGTCTATGATCATAGAATTGCCCCCTCTATACCTTCCTGGCATAGTTGGCACAATCCCATAATCCCAGTGGTCTGTAGCACAGACCCTGGTACTGCCAAACTGCCTTTTCAGGGGTTTCACTGCAGCTGCTGCTGCTGCCAACCCCTCAGACAGGTTTCTGCCCTCCTGGGGCCCAGCCAGGCTTGTCCCAGGATGGCAGAACAAAGGACTTCCTCTGAGAGAGGGTGTTACACCCTCTCCCTTTGGAAAATGGTGTGAAGGCAGGGGAGGAGTAGCCTCCCCCAGCCTCTGGAAATGCTTTCCTGGGCACATTTGGTGCCCATTTCTGTATAAGCCAGTCTACACCAGTTCAGGGACCCCTTAGCCCTGCTCTGGCGCGAAACTGGACAAAGGAAAGGGGAGTGACCACTCCCCTGACCTGTACCTCCCCTGGGAGGTGCCCAGAGCTCCTCCAGTGTGCTCCAGACCTCTGCCATCTTGGAAACAGAGGTGCTGCTGGCACACTGGACTGCTCTGAGTGGCCAGTGCCATCAGGTGACGTCAGAGACTCCTTCTGATATGCTCCTTCAGGTGTTGCTAGCCTATCCTCTCTCCTAGGTAGCCAAACCCTCTTTTCTGGCTATTTAGGGTCTCTGTCTCTTGGGATTCCTTAGATAACGAATGCAAGAGCTCATCCGAGTTCCTCTGCATCTCTCTCTTCACCTTCTGCCAAGGAATCGACTGCTGACCGCGCTGGAAGCCTGCAAAACTGCAACATAGTAGCAAAGACGACTACTGCAACTCTGTAACGCTGATCCTGCCACCTTCTCGACTGTTTTCCTGGTGGTGCATGCTGTGGGGGTAGTCTGCCTCCTCTCTGCACTAGAAGCTCCGAAGAAATCTCCCGTGGGTCAACGGAATCGTCCCCCTGCAACCGCAGGCACCAAAGAACTGCATCACCGGTCTCTTGGGTCTCCTCTCAGCACGACGAGCGAGGTCCCTTGAATCCAGCAACTCTGACAAGTGACTCCCATAGTCCAGTGACTCTTCAGTCCAAGTTTGGTGGAGGTAAGTCCTTGCCTCCCCACGCCAGACTGCATTGCTGGAAACCGCGACTTTCACAGCTACTCCGGCCTCCGTGCACTTCCGGCGGAAATCCTTTGTGCACAGTCCAGCCTGGGTCCACAGCACTCTAACCTGCATTGCACGACCTGCTAAGTTGTTCTCCGGCGACGTGGGACTCCTTTGTGCAACTTCGGGTGAGCACCGTTTCACACATCCTCGTAGTGCCTGTTTCTGGCACTTCTCCGGGTGCTGCCTGCTGCTGAGAGGGCTCCTTGTCTTGCTCGACGTCCCCTCTGTCCCCAGACGCAATTGGCGACATCCTGGTCTCTCCTGGGCCACAGCAGCATCCAAAATCCTTTACCGCACGATTTGCAGCTAGCAAAGCTTGTTGGCGGTCTTTCAGCGGGAAAACACTTCTGCACGACTCTCCACAGCATGGGGGATCTATCCTCCAAAGGGAAAGTTTCTAGCCCTTGTCGTTCCTGCAGAAACCTCAGCTTCTTCTGTCCAGTAGAAGCTTCTTTGCACCCACAGCTGGCATTTCCTGGGCATCTGCCCATCTCCGACTTGCTTGTGACTTTTGGACTTGGTCCCCTTGTTCCACAGGTACCCTCGACTGGAAATCCATTGTGGTTGCATTGCTGGTTTGTGTCTTTCCTGCAGAATTCCTCTTTCACGACTTCTATGTCCTTTGGGGAACTTTAGTGCACTTTGCACTCACTTTTCAGGGTCTTGGGGTGGGCTATTTTTCTAACCCTCACTATTTTCTAATAGTCCCAGCGACCCTCTACGAGGTCACATAGGTTTGGGGTCCATTTGTGGTTCGCATTCCACTTTTGGAGTATATGGTTTGTGTTGCCCCTATCCCTATGTTTCCCCATTGCATCCTATTGTAACTATACATTGTTTGCACTGTTTTCTAAGACTATACTGCATATTTTTGGTATTGTGTATATATCTTGTGTATATTTGCTATCCTCATACTGAGGGTACACTCTGAGATACTTTGGCATATTGTCATAAAAATAAAGTACCTTTATTTTTAGTATATCTGTGTATTGTGTTTTCTTATGATATTGTGCATATGACACTAAGTGGTACTGTAGTAGCTTCACACGTCTCCTAGTTCAGCCTAAGCTGCTCTGCTAAGCTACCATTATCTATCAGCCTAAGCTGCTAGACACCCTATACACTAATAAGGGATAACTGGGCCTGGTGCAAGGTGCAAGTACCCCTTGGTACTCACTACAAGCCAGTCCAGCCTCCTACAGTAGTTTATAAAGCAGTGCCTAATTTGTGCTTGTTGTTTCCAGTGCTGAGCACTGGCACTTATTTTTGAGGGCCAGCACTTATTTTTCTGCCTCAAGCATTTACTACGAGCAAAAGACACAGATGGGAAATATGGAGGAAGAATAAAATGAAAAAACGCCAGAAGGGGGAAAGCAGGAAGCTGCAAGAGTGAGCTGAAGGGGCAGGGAGTGGTTGTGAATGGATAAATGAGGCCCGAAATGGCTTCATGATTACCCTGCCTTAGTATTCCGTGCTCGCACATTTAATTGCTGCTGTCGCGTGTTTAAAATGAGGCCTTTGAGCACCGGCATGTTTTTATTTACAATTAGGCACTGCTGTAAAGCCAACTGCTCCTGACGAGCTGCGAGGCACTTCAGCTGCAACCTGTTTCAAGCAACTCCCTTCCTCTATCACGGCAACTTTTCCTGCTCCACGTCACAGTTCTTCTCCGTTTTTTTAAATCACATTTAGAACACTGGTCTCAAAATGGCAAACTACAAGTGGCTATGAACGCATCATTCCTCACGCGTGCAAATGAAATGTGATTGAACTCCTGTGAGTCTGCTTTTCTAGCTTTCCGCTTCGTTAGTCTTTAGAGAATTAACAAAAAAAGTCCCTCCACATGGTTTACTCGAGGGATACATAGTTCCCCTGCCGATATGTAGATGGAGCACATTGCGCAGGTCTGTCACCCTCAAATTATAACAGCTTATAAGCAGTACAATTGTTATCTCTTATTTCTCCCGAATATGTTTCCGTTCCAGCTAATTCATCTACGTAGAAGCCTATCTTAATTTTGATGGCACTATTTCTTCTAACTGGGTGAAATCTACGTATTCCTCACACTTCTGCAATGTTCAGTGTCTTTCTACATCTGTCCTGGAGAGAAATTCAATGTCCTGTGTTTTTAGTTCTATGCTGCTCCGATGTTTGCCCCTGCTGCCAACTTTCTGTTTCTTCAATACTTGTTTTATAGTGAAGGAATCTTGCCGTGCTCTAATGTGAGTGACCCTTCCTGAAAAGGTCAGTGTGACTGAAAAGTAATCATGCCCTCGGGAGGGTTCTCATGACCTCCACGATGGCATCACTCTCCAGTGATGTATTGATCTAAGCCCAACGGTCAGAGGCAGTTCTGCGCATGCGAGTCTCTTGTATTTCCGGGTAGAGACAGGCCACAAAGAAACATAACTCTTTTTCAGACATTTCCATGTACTTTCCTATTTGTTAGCTATTCTATACTCATTAAGCGTTGAGTGCTATGTATAGAAAATCACCCATTGTTTATTTCCACTTTCAGAGGGAGCACTCTGAAGGCCCAAAATCCAAAGACTCTTGCTTTATTTGCGCCTTTGCTCTTTTGTCTTCTCGTAGTCTTTAAGTTGTCTCTCTCTTGCCTCTCTCTTTCTCGCTTCTCTGGTGTATTTGGCTCCTTGTCACATATCTTCCTTTCTCGTCTACTGGCACTTATTCTTCCTTTCTCTTGTGCTCATGTATGTGCTCACTCTCGTGCTTTTCTCCAATACGAGGTCGCCCCCTGTCATGCTCCGTTTTGTACTTCTCTCTCTCTCGCTCCCTTCCATGTTGCTCAGTGTCCCTTTCTGTCTCTTCCTCCTACTTTGTGTTGTTATCCCGCCTTTCTGTCTTTTCTTCTCTCTACTTTCATGTTTAGCCAGTTTCTTCCCTTCTTCTCTCGCTCATGCTGGCCTTTCCCTTTAGTGTTGACCTCTTATATTTTTCTCCCTAGTCCCCTTTGTGATCCTCTCCCACCTCCTTTTGTCCTCACCCATCAACCCCTTGACTGTATCTGCATGTTTTTCATCCCATCACGTGTTCTCTCATCGGTGTGCTTTGTCTAACGAAGTCATAGCCTGAATTCTGTCGCCTGCCCTCTGTTGCCTCTTCTTCACTAAAATAAGGAATGTCCTAGGCAGGTCCAGGAGGACCGAAACCATGCCAGACTTTCAAAAACCTACAGATATTTAAATTAAATCTATATAGACTTGGTACATGTAAATGTATTCAATCTAGATGTCACTAAATTCCGAAACCGGACCTACATTGGACATCACCGCTTTAGATAGCGTCTGTCTCTGTTTCACTCTGTCTTTCATTCTAATCTTTGCCCTCTACTACCATTCCTGAACTTTCTTCACTAGTCTCGTGTTTGTTGCCTTGTTCCCTCTGAAAGAATGCCAACGTGTTTTTCTCTCATTGGTATTCCAGACAATGTTGACAGTGGTTTTGCAAACATGCAGGGGCGGCTCCTCCATATGGGCGGAGGAGCGTCGCCCCCCCGCCAGCAGCAATCGCTGCAAATTGTTTCACAAGGAAGGGGTAATAAACTGTGTTTATTATCCCTTCCTTGTGAAAGGGGTGGGGCCACAGGGGTGATGAGCAGAGGGGAGTGCACTGTACACTCCGCTCACTGCGCATGTATGTTTGACCGTCTGTCTCCGGCTGGCGAAACATACATGCGCAGTAGGCTCTGGCTGGAGACAGCCTGCACAGGCTCCCAGTCTGCCTGGGAGCGCCCAGCCAGGGCACTCCCAGACAATCCTGATGCTGCTTTGAGCCTTCAGGAGCGAGGAGCAGCATGGCGCGGGAGCCGAGTTTAGTTTTTTAAAATTGTATTTTATTTTTAATTATTATGCGACCCTGTCCCCCCATACCCCACTTCCACCCACCCCGCTCGTCGCCCTGCACCCAGAAATCCCCACGAGCCTCAACTGCAAACATGTGCCCTTTAAAAGGTCTCCCTTGCCTCACTCTCTCGGACTTCTTCTGTCTCTCTCTCATCACTCTTCCTTTTTCTATCTCACTCACCTCTCATCTTATCTCTTCTTTCCTCGCGCTCTCTACCTGCCGCATGATCTCCTCTTTTACTGTCACTCCGTCAACGGTCTCCGTTGCTTCACTTACCCTGCTTGTCTTTCTCCCACCTCACACTTATTCTGTCTGTCGCGCACAGTAGCTGTGCCTGACTGCCTCACCTCAGTCTATCGCTGCCTCCCTTACCTCAGTCTAACGCTGCCTGCCTGACTCCCTCACCTCAGTCTATCGCTGCCTCTCTCCTCCTGCGAGTTTGGCATCCGTAGCTTGATACACGACACCTCTGCATCAGCAGATCTGTGCCCTCTCCACGGTCTCACCAAGTTCACTTCATCTAACTAAATTACTCTTCCCGGCTACCTTCCCCATTCCCTCACCTCATCCATCTCGTCAGATGTCCTGCAAGACACTGACACATACCTTCTGCCTTATTATTATATCTGTGAAAAAAAGTGTTTATTCTTACCCCCAAGCCGTGCGCCCCCGCCCCCCCGACAAACCACTTCCTGATCCCGCGACACCAGATGCACCAATTTCCGTCGTTCCCTTCTTGTGTAGAGTGTTCGAATGACCCTGGCTGCACCCACTGCGCCCCTGGATTTCCTACAGACACAACCCGCCCTTATATTTGCATTCAGATTTTGTCTTGATGGAGACAGAATCTCTTTTGGAAGGAAGGCAGCTCTGCTTCTTTCACAGAGAATAAGGCCCCCTTGTTTGTCCCTGCCTCGCGCTGTGCCTGCATGTTCCGCATTCAGAGTGTGGTGAGGTCCAGTTGCAGGTGCCAAAGCAGGCGATTTCGTCACAAGGCCCGGGGCGTCCACGTGCAGTGAGGCGCGCGCGTCTTCAGTTGCAGTGATCAGAGGGGAGGGTGCCCAGTCTTGAGAACCAAAAATCGGGACTTCTTGCACAAATAGAAAAAGCACTACAATTTTACATCAACCTAGGTGCGCGGAATGACAGCTGTCATTAACTTAGGATAGGAACACAGAACAGGTACTATGAAAAGAAATAAAATGCACTTTTTAAAAAACAGTATCATACCTGTTAATTAAATTGCTTGCTTACAACAGATGCTAACTAGGAAAGCTAGCAATGCTTTAGGACACCTAAAAAGTGCCTTTCACTGTTTTCAGTGGACCCCCCTTCTAAAGATCGAGACATAATTCAAATTTGCTGAAATCTAGTGAGACAGCTGGTGAAAACCGGGACTGTCCCGGCAAATCCGGGACGCCTGGTCACCCTATTACAGGGCGAGAGAGGGCACAGGACTGATTAAAAAAGCATGTTCAACATAAAGGTAATGTTGATAAGAAAATTATGATCTCCAAGTATGAGATTTGGTTACAGTGTCATGTTGTCAGCAGTGTTTAGTTTGCAAAGAAAATAGTAGCAGTGCCCAAAGCCCTGCTCAGAAGTCCCTGACAGGATCAATTAAACGTTCACATGCAGAACGCCAAGGCAGTGCTGGCTGGACAGCGTCCATTGGGAGTAGAGTCAAGACCAGTGCTTAATTTGTAAATAAAAAGGTGCCAGTACTCAAAGACCTCCTCAAACACGCGGCTGCTGTAATTAAATGTGTGAACACAGAATACTCAGGCAGCTTAACCCTGAAGCCATCTCGGGACTCTTCAACCCATAGAAAGCCACTCCCTGCCCCTTCAGCTCACTGTTGCAGCTTTCTACTTTCTCTCTTTGTGACGCTTTTTCGTTTTTCCCTTCATCTGTTTTCCCATATGTGTCTTGTGGTCGCAGCAAATGCTTGAGGCAGAAGAATAAGCGCCGGCCCTCAAAAATAAGTGCCGGTGCTCAGCACCGGAAACAACTAGCACAAATTAAGCACTGGTCAAGACTGATAAACATATGGCTGGGTCCAAACTCTGGTGGTTGCAAAAAAACACTGTGGATTAAAACCAGATCCCTGTGACTCAGGGTGAATGTATGCATTGTTCAG
Organism: Pleurodeles waltl; assembly: GCF_031143425.1. Taxonomy (NCBI): domain Eukaryota; kingdom Metazoa; phylum Chordata; class Amphibia; order Caudata; family Salamandridae; genus Pleurodeles; species Pleurodeles waltl. Next base: position 607,911,951 of record NC_090445.1, on the reverse strand, counting down.
CATTTCATCCATCATCTGTTCTTTTTGCTTTTGTCACCTTAAGTGGGAAGGGTATGCCCAGATGTGGGTCCTGTGCTCACTGTGCCACTGGTTTCAAGCACCAATGGTTTTAAGCTAATCTGGCTGACGAGGGGTGACACCTCGAATCTGGTCCCTGGATGCTTGCTTCCGGACCAAGGAGGACCTGGCCTGGCAGTTCAGGCTGGACTGCTCCGATGGGGAGCAGGGTCAAGACAGATTTGCATATAGGTGGGTCCAAACTGGGGTGGCATGGCGGCCAAAAAAATAATTGATTAAAACCCAGATCTCTCTGACTGGCGGTGAATGTTTCGATTGCTCAGCATCTTGCTCATCATCTGTTCATTTTGCTTTTGTCACTCTAAGTGGGAAGTGTATGCCTAGATGTGGGCCCTATGCTCACTGCACTACTGGATTCAAGCTAATCTGATGTGGGGTGATACCCTGAAATCAGTCCCAGGATGCTTGTTTCCGGTCCATGGAGGGCCTGGCTGTTCGGCCAGGACTACTCCCATGGGGTGCAGGGTCAAGGCTAATTTGCATATGGTTGGGTTCAAACTGCGGTGGTGTGTTGGTCAAAAAACAATGGATTAAACCCAGATGTCTGTGACTTGGGTGCATTTTTGCATTGTTCAGCATTTTCTCCATCATCTGTTCTATTTGCTTCTGAAATAATTTAGAGTGCTAATCTTACACCAAGAAGTTCCCACGAGTTTTCTTAGGGAAAATCCATCATTTTCTTCCTCACCCAACATTTACTCAGAGTCAGACTGGGACAGAAAATAGGCCCTGGCACCAAATTAAAGATGGCCCCCCATTGGTGAATAAGATAGATCAAAAAAAGTGCCCATATTTGAAAATTGGGGCTGTTTTGAACTTGTTAAAGACATGCTGTCTTTTGCAAGGACCTTTGCAAAGACATGCTGCCTTTTGCAAGGTATGGAATACTGCAGGCATTTCTGCTTGGTGAAGGCAATAGTTATTGTAAAAGGGAAATTAACAGTGAAAGACAGACTTCCAGACTATAAACATGCCACAAACTGCCAAAAAATATGGCTTACACACTGTCCTGTCAGACTAGCCCATCTGGCACTGCCTGGTTGCCCTAGAGATAAGTCTGAGCCTACTTCTTCTGCCATAAGGAATTACATCTTCCGCCACTACTAGGCCTTCATCATGCTGTAGGAACGGGTTGTGTTCTCATGGATGACAAATCTATTCATTTGCATCTTAAAATATGAAAAAAAAAGTTGTGGACGTGTTTTTAGCTGTTCCATTTAGCGGTAATTTAGCCTGAGGCGCTTTACATCAGCACCATATTATATTGCATAAGGATCAGAATATATATATATTTTGTGCATGTGTGAGGAAGTGTGCATAATTCTTACTCGTGTGGTTTCAGAACAAAGATGCTATTTGTTATGGGTAGTTAGCCCGGGAGACCTGTCAGCAGTCACCAAACACGAGGCAGCCATCATCCTACTCATCAAGGGATGCCCCAGGGAAAGTCTGCATACTTCCTGGGTTGAGGCTAGACTTGGCCCTCATTGACCCATCGTATAACTCGCCTTGAATATCAGATGACATCACCGAATGTGTCTGATGGCAGATTTGGAGAGTGATGCAACTGATTTGTGAATGGGAATCAACATCATTTGCCTAAGATCACACCACATTTGAAGTGGCCTACTTGAAGTTGAAGTGCTGGGGCTACTCTATGTACTAATTTTCCCGGAAGTTGTGTTTTTCTGGGACGCTGTCCATATTTGCAGGTAAAAAAAAATCAGGTAACATATTACGGCATATATTTACTTGAGAATTAACATATTTGATCGAATTGTTTGTTGAGGTGGATTTTTTTTGATTCAGTAGTAACTAGGTTTATTTACAAATAGCATGTTTACAAAAAACACTAGTGGTATTGTTGTTTTTTTTTCTATCCATTTTTTTGTTTTCTATTATTTTTTTACATTGTACTAAAGCCATGTGGGTAATACAACTATAAAGTTGCATACCCTTTATTGGTGAAAAGGAAGGAAGTATTTGCCCAATGAAATGTGGCCTGTGATTCCTTTTCCATGATGCTGAGGCAATATTAATCCTGACACTTAAGCGATCCTGCCTCAGCCCCATACATCTTCCAGAAGCTCCTGCTTGGACAGCTCAAGTTTTCCCAACTGGCCAATCCATCGATTATTTCCTCGTACTTTAAAACATATCCGCTGCATCTGAAGTAAAGCAGAATTGAGTAGCTCGATTCCAGGTCCATTCCCGGGTATCATGTTGGTAATTTACGTAAAAGTTTTGCGTATCAAGATTACTGGAATCTACCCCTATACTTATAGAATGTCAGGACGATATGAGTGTAACTTTTTCAGTCACCCTTTCTCAAAGCATTTACAAGTTCTTTGTTGTAGCAAATAAGATTAAAACACTTTTTGCCCGACCACATAAGAATCAAATTCTCTGTTGAGAGTGAGTTTATTACCAAACTTTGTCAACAGGAAGTCAAGGCACCACGCCCATTAAGGAGAAACTGGAAAACTCTGCATCCTAACTCCTTTTTCCAACTACACTATAATGCCCGTATGTACAAACTATTTTTGCAGTCAGAAACAGTCCGATTGGGCCGTTTCCGACCGCAAAAATGCTTTTACATACGTACCAAACACAAATTGCAATTCCGTAACAGGTTACTGAATTGCAATTTGCATTTACGATTCCGTATTTGGAAGGGGTGTGTTTAGGGCGTCTCTTCCAAATACTAAAGCTTAATGGGGGGTGAATGTTTTGGGACTGAATTACAGTCACTAAATATTCATATCAAAGTTTAATGTTTTTCTTTTTAAATGGAAGCCGTTTTCCTTTAAGGAAAAGGGTCTGCATTAAAAAAAATGCTTTATTTAAAAGCAGTCACAGACATGGTGGTCTGCTGACTCCAGCAGGCCATCATCTCAGTGATGGCTGTGATTTCTAATGGGTCTCAAATTGCGACCTACCTCATTAATATTCATGCAGTAGGTCTATTTGCAACCACTAGGAATTACAAATGAAACTCAAACGAGTTTCCTACATTTGAAATAGTGTTTTCCTAATTGCTATTTGAAGGAAATCACAATTAGGAAGTCACTATTTCAACAGGTGTGGGACCGCAGCGAGACCGGTCATATCGCAACCAGACATACAATTACTCATACTTCATATGGCAGATTATAGAAGAAGGACCCCATGCAAGATGGTTTATAACATTCTCCGGCCGTATTTATTACAATTCACAAACACAACAAATGTTTTGTTTTCCACATAAATATGACAGTAAGTAAAGTACAGCATAGTGGTCACATGGCCATATCTAATACATCCGAATTTGCAAATGTTTACACCATTACCCAACGAGCGAGCGGATTCCACAAGATGGTGCTAAGTGTTTCAGCTGACAGACTCGCTTCCTGTAAAGTTTTCAATAAGCAATAATCGCAATCATAGGGTCACCAAGAAAAGGAGAGGGAAATAACAAAGGAGAACTCCACACCCCACCGCCATTATGCCAAAAGAAACGTCGCGCCGACCCCTAGGGGAGACTGCCGCCCCCTGCCCTTCTTCAAACCCAGGGCACACTACTAGACTATCTCCACCTCATCTCCGATTCTGCATGGTCGCCTCCACACCAAGGTCCACGACACGGCAACAGGCACCACTCCAAACCAAAGCAGGAGACAACGTCCTTCACCCATCGCCGAATCAGGAGCCCCAGGGAGGCGACCCCCTCTGCAGGCCCATGGAGGGGCCCAGGAAACCAGGAAAAGGAGAGAGAAAAAGGGGGGGTGAGCACTCTGTTGCTCGAAAAGACCCCCAAAAAACAGGTGGGTGGCGGCAGCAATGGTCTAAGGGTGGGGGCCCAGGCAGCAATGTGTACCCTGGGCCAGTTTGATACTTAACCTGCCGTGCCCCCTGACGATCGCCCGGGCGACCGCGCCACTGATGTGAGCAACCAATGGTTGCTCACCGTAAGAAATTCAAAAAGTGGCCACTGTTGGCCCCTGCCTCTGACCGGTCCGATCCGCCCCCCACCTGTCTTCGGTGACTGTGACCTGGAGCCTTGGCCCCTTGTCCAATCTTCCTACATGTGGCTTAATCACTTATTTCCTGATATGCAATTCTCCAACAGAGAGCTCTAATCACTTGGAAACGGAAGCCCCTAAAGCCATTAACCAGTTAGCTCACCTAAGAGGCTGCAAACTAAGGAAAACACACAGATAAAATTTGAAAATGGCTCAGTGTTAATCTACATATTTTAAATGAGCTACAAGAGAGCTTGAAGGCCTTTGGCTCAAATCTCCACTGTAAGACAATTGCACAGCAAACAGGATTTACAACCCCAGCTGCAAGAGTGCAATCTAAAGGGCTAAGAAGCCTCACTTCTAATCTCAGATTGCTGGCATTGAAAACTACTCAAAATGACTTTTGCCCGGTCTACAAAGAATTTAGGGCCAGATGTATGTAGCTTGCTGTTTGTGATTCCCCATTAGAGAATTTTTGCGATTCGCTATTAGGAAATTGCAAACAGATATGTACAACAGTGTGTTTAACACTGTTTGCTACTCCCAGATGGGTCGCAAGAGACCTGCCTCATTAATATTCACGAAGCAGGTGGCAATTTGCGACCCATTTGGGAATGGCCGCAATTACAGAGATGGTGACCTGCTTGAGTCAGCAGACCACCATACCTTTGATTGCTTTTTCAATAAAGCAATCTTTTTTTTGCAATGCTTCCTGTTTTTCTTAAAGGAAAACCTAATGCATTACAAAAAGAAAAATGGAAAGTTTTCTGTTAATTTTTTAAGAGTATCAGCCTGCTCCTAAAACAAGTTTGCACTCCCATTCGCAAAGGGGAAGGGGGTCCCTTGTGGACCCCTTCCTGTTTGCGAATGACTTACCACCAAATTGAAATTGGTGGCAACTGCAAATGTTTTGCGCCCCCATTCTCGGTCACAAACCATTCATACATACCAGTGCGACTCGCCCTTGGCACACCCCTTCCTAATAGCGATTCGCAGACCCTATTTTGCAAGTCAGTAATAGCTTACCGACTTGCAAAATAGGGTTGATTAATGCCAAAAAGCATTTTAATGGTCGCAAATGGCCCGATGGACGACCCATAAAAGGCTTCATACATTTGGCCCAAACTGTCATGAATCAAGCATCACAGAAGTTTCAACCTTCCAAAAAGCTAAGTGATAATCTGATGACCGTCTTCAGAAATAAAGTTGAGCTCCTTAAGGCTAACATGGGATCACAAGATCCAATCAACTTTTCAAATGCCGATGCTAACCACAACTCTTTACTTGTCAATATCACACCTAAATTTAGACACTGAGGTATCCTACACTCATTCAAGAGATCTGCCTCCTCAACAGATATATGCAATGCCAAATTTGATAACCCAAGAGCAGTAATCACCAACATTACCAATGCTTCTCTTGCTCTTAGAGAGGTTTTCATTAAACTGAAAAATGGCATCATCGCCTCCCTTCTCAAAAACAGCTGCCTCTGTGCTGAACGCTGGAAATAGCATCCCCCAGGAAGAAGCACTATGCATGCAGTGCTCCACTGTATGTGAACGGGGAGTGCGTTTCGATGGTGCTTCTGCTTGATGCCAGCGGAGTGCTCAGTGCGGCACACTACAAACGCACTTATGCCTTTTACTTATGCCGTCAGAGCTGCCATCGGACTATCTAATGGCAGAATTGTTAGAACTTACCTGGGTTATTTTTATTGCGTTTTCATCTTACAATTGCAAGATAGTACCCCACTACTTGGATTTTGCTAGGAAATATACCTCATGTATTATTGGGCTATCCTAGTCATCCCCTACTATTATACAGAACATTTTAAGTCACTTACATGGCTTGTATACTGCTACACCATTCTCCCGGCTCTTAGGTGGCATTAATGTGGCATGCAGTGTGTTGTAATGTTATTGTAGAGCGCGCGAGCTCTGGAGGAGCGCGAGCTCTTGACGGTTCCGATGCCGGGTTGCCACGGAGACGAGTCTGTGTTGCAGCGGCAGTTACGGGGAGCCGGCAAGAGGGAAGCGCTGATCCTTGTCACGGAAATAAACTCTACATCTATCAACTACGGCTTAGCATGTTTATATTACCACATTTTGGCGACGAGTTGCTGGCTCTGGAAATCAGTGGCAAGGCATCAGCAGATGTGAACTACACGTGTTGTAGCTCTTTGACGGCGTTGCTCTCATTTTAAAGGTAACGAAGGCTGCGTTCATTACCTGTGCAGGTTGCTGAAGATATCTCGACTGCCTCGAACGAGAATTAATTTTAGAGGGAAGTACCCAGTGAAGTATTTCTCTAGTGAAAGGATTAAAGGATTATAAAAGGAAAACTCCAGAGAGATATTAGAAGAAAGTAATAAGGAGGAGATTTGAATGTTTTGAATGCGATTAAAGGTGCAAACTGTACAGTGATCTAAGTAATATGGATATGCCGACAATCACAGCACCTCCTCCATTCTTGTCAATACCAGGGCGGCCAGCAATAGAGTGGGAGGAATGGCTGGACATTTTTGATAATTACTTAGAAGCCTTGGATGGACAAAGATTCCGCCCTAGTAGGAAAAAAGCTATTTTATTAAATGCTTTAGGAAAAGAAGGTCAACACATTTATAAATACCTGCCAGATTTACAACTTCAGGGTGACGAAGTAGAAGTAGATTTAAGATTTGCTAAGGCTCAAAATGTTGTGATGAGGCGACACAAATTTTATACTCAACCTCAAAGAGATGGAGAATCGATAGATGATTTTATATCTAGGTTGAGAGAGTTAGCGGTCAAGTGTCAATTTGGTCAGATGGAGGATGAAATGATTTGTGATCAATTGATCGTCCAATGTAGAAGCAGGAAGATACAAGAGAGGTTATGGGCAGCAAGGAATCCGACTTTGAAGGATGCAGTTGACTTGGCCAAAGTTGTGGAAGAATCGGAATATTGTATGAGAGCAATGGAGAAACGGGAGACAAAGGATGAGGTAGCAGCTATAAGCAAGCGACAGGACAGTTTTTCGAGCAAAGTCAGAATTGGCAACAGTAAACCTATAAGAGAAGCAGAGAGTAAAAGATGTAAAAATGTGGAAGTTTCAATCACACGTCGGAAGCAAAGTTTTGTTTTGCTATTGGGAAGGAGTGTAGGAAGTGTGGGCTCAGGGGTCACTTTGCAAGCGTGTGTCAGGGTTGAGGAGAAATAAGAACGTGGCAACACTCTTGCAAGAAGAGGTGGATGATAGCCTGTGTGAGGCAAATATAAGTTCAGACAGAATATTGGCTGTTGGGGATGAAGGATGGAAAAAACAAAGACCCAAGGCACAATTTGTGATTCGAGGAAAACCAGTTGAGTTGATGGTGGATTCCGGATCCTTATATACCATTATTCCAAGAAGTTTGTTCACTTCTGAATGGCCACAAGTAAGATTATTGCCTAGAGATATAAGTCCTGGGGGATATCAAGGCGAGAAAATAGATCTTATTGGTTATATGATGGCTGATATCAAATTTGGAGGTAGAAGCACTAAAGGAAAAGTATATGTAGCTGAATCGGGTCCACCAATCCTGGGATGGATTCATCAATATGATCTTCATATCATCATCAATCCTCGAGCTAAAACACAAATATTGGTTATAGAGGAAGTAACATTACAAGATATTCTCAGAGAGGCGAATGATGTTTTTTGAGAGGAAATGGGGCAACTAAAGGGGTATTGTCACAAAATTAACCTCAAAGACGGTGCAATTCCTGTACGACATAAAGTCAGGAGAATACCAATATTAGCTAGGGGACAGGTCAAAGACTTGATAAGAGAAATGCTGTTTTATGGAGTCATTGAGCCTGTTGAGGCATCAAATTGGGTATCTCCAGTTGTGATAACGAGGAAGTCTGATGGAAAGCTTCGTTTTTGTGTTGATTTGAGAAGCTTGAATCAGAATGTGGTGATGGACAGTTTTCCTCTACCTAACATCAATGAACTTGTTTTGATGCTGAAAGGGGGAAAGTTTTTTTCAAAATTGGACTTGAAGCATGCTTATCATCAAGTAAAATTACATCCTGAGTCAAAAATTTTGACAACATTTATCACAATGGAGGGCACGTTTCAGTTTACCAGAATGCCTTTTGGTTTGTGCTCAGCCGCAAGTGTCTTTCAGAGAGTGATGAATGACTTACTCAAAGAAATTCCGAATGTCATATACTTTCAGGATGACATACACATTTTTGGAGATACAGTGGAAAATCATAATTTGACTCTGAGACTGGTTCTAGATAAAATTTTAAAATCAGGCTTAACACTGAGAAAAGAGAAGTGCATATTCTTAGCCAAGGAAGTGGAATATCTGGGTCACACATTGTCGCAAGATGGAGTGAAGCCAAAGAGAGATTTATTGAGAGCCATCAAATTGGCACCATGTCCTGTGAATAAAGACCAGTTGAAATCGTTTTTGGGATTAGTAGAGTACTACTCCAAGTTCGTGGAGAATTTTGCTTCGAAGACGGAGGAACTTAAAAAATTACTGAGAAAAGGTGTGATTTTTGATTGGGGCACAGCACAAGAACGGTGTTTTGAATCAATCAAGAAGGAAATTTGTGAAGCTGACATTCTGGTGCCTTTTGATGGGGAAAAAGAATCGATTATTACAGTAGATGCTAGCGCCACAGGTATTGGTGCAATTTTATCACAAAAACAGGGTTCAATGGAAAGTACAATTGCGTTTGCATCACGTTCTTTGACACCGACAGAGCGCAACTACTCGGTAATAGAGAAGGAGGCATTAGCTGCGACTTGGAGCATGGAACATTTCAGAATGTACATTTGGGGAAAACGATTCAAGTTGCGAACCGATCACAAACCTCTGGTGAAGGTGTTGACCCCAGGTGGAGCTGAAAAAGTTTCTTCTAGACTGATAAGACTGGTTGCGAGGTCTCAGGAGTACAATTATACTGTAGAGTATATACCGGGATGGAGAAATGTACAAGCTGACTGTCTTTCACGCCTATCACAAGACTGGGAAATGTTGGATGAAGAGTATGGTAATATTCAAGCGTGTGAGGATCTAGTTGCAAGTGTCGGAGATGTAGTGCAATGGTCATCGGGAGCATTAAGTAAAGAGGAATGGTGTCAGGCTATGGCATGTGATGAGGAGATGAGGGAAGTGATCAATATGATTGTGAGTGGTAGAGGTAGAGAGAGTACACTGCAAAAAAAAACTTATGGACGTATGGTAAGATATTAGATGAACTCTCATGTGTGGGTGAGCATATTGTTGTTCGTGGTGAAAAGTTTGTTCCTCCTGTAAGTGTGAGGAGGAAAATTTTTAATATTGCACATGAGGGACATTTAGGGCAAACGTTGATGAAGAGGAGACTCAGAGAAATTTTTTGGTGGCCAGGGATGGATGATGACATTGTACACTGGGTGGAGAGATGTGATGTGTGTGTACGCAGTGAAAAGAGTCTGAAAGTAGGCAAACAATCCTTGATGGGTCACATTGAGGATCCTGGTCAAGCATGGCATACTGTATGTGGAGACTTCATTGGTCCTTTAGGTGGAGTAAAACACACGTCTAGGTTTGCATTTGTTTTGATAGATGTTCATTTGAAATGGATTATAGTGAAATTTATGTCAGAGATAACCACAGCATCCACAGTAAGAGTTTTGTCTGAAATATTTAAGGAAGAAGGATGCCCGGTATGTTTGGTGACGGATAATGGTACGCAACTCACTTCTCATGAAATGAGAGAGTTTTTTATTATTGATGGGTGTTAAACATTCAAGAACTGCATTATATAATCCGCAAGGATATGGAGTGGTTGAAAGAGCCAACAGGATGGTTAAGGGGGCTATACAACAAGCACAGGCTAGTGGCATGGATGTAGAAGGTATGGTTGCGGATGTAGTGTGGGCATATCGCACCACTGTTAATGGTGTTACTGGATGTTCACCGTTTTTCATGATGCGGGGTAGAAGGCCGAATTCTAAATTGTCTCCGTTTTGGTTCAGAGAACTTGCTAGCGATAATATAGGAATATTTGAGAGTGAGAATAAATGTGGGAATTCTGCAGATGGTGGAAAAAATAAGAACAAAATTTGGCCGGGTGATTGGGTGAAGGTCAAGTCTGGGAGAATTGTTAGAGGGTTGAATAAATTCCAAGGGCCATTTCAAGTCAAGGAAGTTCATCCTTTGTATGTGATTTTGAGCAATGGTGAGAGATGGAATCTCAGGAGAGTGGCAAAGTGTAATTATACAAAAAATATGAGTGCAGAAGATAAGATTAGTGATGGATGCAGTGGATGTATGTTCGATGATTTTGTAATGAAACCTGTTGCACAATATTCTAGTGGTACAAGTGAGGTTCTGCCTGGTTGTATGGAGGATGGTGGGACGAGACAACAAGAGTTTAGTGAATTCAGGAATGAAGTTGTGAGGGAGAGACCACATAGAGTTAAGAAAGCACCAGCGTATTTGGCAGATTTTATAAAGTAAAAAAAAAAATGTAGTCTATTTTACTTTCAAGTATGGTTAAGGTAGTATTTATCTGTGTTTCAGTGAGTTACTGTTTATGTTGTTAATTCATTAAGTTTTAATATTCAATATTGTAATAATTCAGCTTAAACAATGAAAGGAAGAAGATATGTTGTAATGTTATTGTAGAGCGCGCGAGCTCTGGAGGAGCGCGAGCTCTTGACGGTTCCGATGCCGGGTTGCCACGGAGACGAGTCCGTGTTGCAGCGGCAGTTACGGGGAGCCGGCAAGAGGGAAGCGCTGATCCTTGTCACGGAAATAAACTCTACATCTATCAACTACGGCTTAGCATGTTTATATTACCACACAGTGCCTTACAAAAACCCAGATAAATAAAGAAAATAAATGAAATCCTTTTTTACTTCACAACATGCTAGTCTTTGAACTGTATTCCCAGTATTTCATAATAAGGTTTGGGTGAATTCAGTGCATCCTAAAGGTGTTTGGAGGAATCAGAGCTGGCTTTAGAGCCAGTGGCACCAGGTACAACAATCTTTGTTGGTGCCTCCCCCATGAGCTCCATCTCATGGAGGAGGCGCAGACTTTCTATAGCCCCTCTCTCACAAGTATTTCATTGGTTTTATAGCGCTGCTCATACCACTGTAGGGTGTCAGAGCACTTTATATCACACACACATTATATAGAGACAGTCATTCATGTGTAAATCAGTCCATAGGGAATATTACATAGGAAAATATGTATTGCAAGGTGTAGGAATCACAAATCATCCATACTAGTAGGCAGTATATTTTAAGAGTGTTTGGTCTGGAGAAGCACAAACCCAGGATTTAAAACATAACACAGTGATTGGGGCTGACTTATCTATTAAAAATGCATTTCTACCCAAACAAACCCTTTTAAGCAACATTAGGATAATGAAAAAGTGGAGAAAAACATGATGTTTTAACATATACTTTGCAGTTTACATGCAGCTCTTTGATCAGGTCACTGTGCTACAAAAGGATTGTAACTAATATACTGCAAGTTACAAAAACACCTCTGCAGCAAAGGCAGAAACCCACTGGGCTATCCACATAAAATACAGTTATGTCATCTCCAAGGTACACATTCTTGCAGCAGCTATATTAACTCTTTGAGCTACTTTTTGATGAGTATGTGGCGTATGAGTCAGAGCTGCTAACTTTAGAACTGAGGAACCAGATTTGAGCCTTGCCTCAATCTCCTGTGATTCTGGACAAGTCACTGTATCTTCCGGTGCCTACAAAAATCATTGTGTAATGTAACTGGTGCTCCTGCAAAGTATTCCAATACTCCTGGTCATGTTCATGCTCTATAAAACTCCAAAAGAAAAAAAATCATAACTGCCAGTAGACAGAACTCTAATCTCTCACCAGTAGGAACATTAATCACCAGAGTAAATCCTGACATATTTATTTTGTGCCTGAAAACTGCTAGATACGCAATTAACCCTGTAGCAGGTGCTTTTAAATCCACAAGTTATTTCTAAATAGAGTACCATCCTTCCCCAAACCTCCCAGGTGAGTGTCAGGTGCGTCTGCACTGGTCGCACCACCCTAAAGCTGCCTCTGAGTGGAATACAGCAACAAATTTGCTTTACTTACAGATTGCACCAATAAAAGTAACCTTAAAATAAATGCAAAAATAAATCAGTTTACCATGACTAAGAAAAACAGATTTAGATGGAAAAACAATTCTATTTAAAAAAAATGAAATGAGTCTTGAAAAAATGTGAAAGAATAAGATTCAGTCACGGAAAAATAATTATATTTGTTGCAAAATCAAACGGGCTAGCATAACAAAATAAAAAAGGGAGTGGTTTACTAATCCAGTAGATGAAACTAACCCACACTGTAACATCTCCAGTCAATGGATTTTCTGAAATTCTCACTCTAAATTTGCACAGTACACATTTCACCTATTACTGTTGATAATCTTTAGCTCCTATTTCGCTAAGGAATTTGATTGCATATCCATTTGTGTGTTATTGTTTTCTGTCTCGTATTTCTTATTGTTTTTTATTTTGTAGCAACCAAATCACTACTGCATCATTACATATTTTTTTATTTCTTTAGGAGTTTGCAGAACATTACATATCACTGTGCAGTCACTTAGAGTGTCGAGATATGGAGAGGAGAGAGAATTGTGCTAAGACCAATGGCAGTTAGAATCTAATCAGATGCATGAAGTACAACAAATTTGGCATTCTCCACTCACTAATTCACCTTTTTCAGTGGAATGAACATCTAAAAAGATCACTTTGGAGGAGTTTCCTGAGTCAAACACAGTTTGGTTCTGTCGTCAGACAACGATGCAGAGAACACTTGGAGTTGGGACCCAGTCTCACACTAACTGGCAGCTGTGTTTTTCTCATTTTGATTGAATGCCTGAGATCAAATGAGAGGTAGTTGAACACATATTGTTGGTGGGTGTGTTAAGCAGTGCAGGTTTTGTAGATTGGCGGCTCCATATTTCAAAAAGCCTTCACATGACACAGTTAATCCTGATTCTAGCCTTCACTGGTAGCCACTAGAGAGATGTCTGAGCTGGATTCACTTGCTGAAACCATGTAGACTCTTTGTGTTTTTTAAGGTCGAGCCCGCAAGCATTCTAACCTTCTGCAATCTCTCTGTGGGCTTTTAACCACACCTACCGCACACCCATCAGTTTCGGTGGTTCGTGGTCTTGCCTTTTAAAAATCGCTTGATTTCATTTGTGAAAGGCATGCATACCTCATACCTTTTCTGATGGTTAGCCCTCCTCGAGCGCACCGGCCAACTACCGAAAACATACAAGGCTCCATGTTTTCCACATGGCTTCTGGACTACTTTTTATTTTTATTTCCTACGCAGCACAATCTTGCTGGGCAGTAGTCGAACACTTTGCATGATATCAACACTGTTACATGGATAATTGCATAACTGCCCATATGTTAGACTGCGAGCAAACTTCTGTTTCCTTTTGTGTGCTCCTTCATGCTCATGGCATGGCGCTTTAAATCGGCTCGCTTATGTAAAACTGTATTACTTTAATTTTCAATTTATGTGGCAATAAAAGTCCAGTTAGGACTTTACAACGTTAATAGCTCAAAGTCGAGCAAATGCGAGACCCATTGCATTGCAAATGCTTGTTTTTAATGTGCCTGTGCAGATAACATTGCAATAGTTTATTTGACCTATAACCAGGCCTCCCATTAGCAAAACTCAGAAAGAAGTTTGCTGGAGTGTTTTCAGGACCACAGGGAGTTGCATACTGAAGTTTTTTTCTTCTGCATCGATTGTGTTGCAAAAAATGAAGTTTGTGCAGAAAATATTTGTGAGGTGTCACATGGTGGCCACATGTCGCATGTCAGTATTTTGTGTTAAAAAATATCTTTCTACAAAAAAGTCATAGCCAGAATATTGACTAGCATAATATTGTGATGGTAGTTATGATAATTATTGATTTACCGTCTCTAATTACACATCTGTGCTCCTTGATGATGTACATATTGGCAAAGTAAGTAAATGTGGAGTTAAGAATGACAGCTATCTATATGGACTATATAGACTCATCTTTGTGAAATTGTGGTAGCCAATACTAATGCTGCAATATTTTTTCAATACAATATTTAATACTCACTATTCTCGTAGGATAACTTCTGCTCAGTTTTGGGATGAGGGACTTTGAGGAGGCAGTTGAATAAAGCCATTTCCTTATTCTTTATGGGTTATGCTTTTGCAGCATGTCCGCCCTGCGGTTTAAAAATTCTTCAGTTGCCTCCAGTGTATCACTTTGACTAGTTTGTTCTGTCCTGCTCTGTGCAGTTCGATGGCCCTAAGAATCCCACACTTTATGGCAGAATCTCCTTTATAGGTCCGGCACAGAGACAGCTTTACTTGCTTCATCAGCCCTATGTAATGAAATAAAAATAATAAATAAAAAACTACAGACGCGTATACGTACATAGAGGAGGGCTTGAGTCAGCTGTCTTCATATATTGGTCTATTCAACTGTCATTCACATTTGCTTCATCCCACCACAGCCTTTGGGTATCTTACTATGTGTGTGATAGCATTTCACCTAATCAAGTGTGCACATCTGCCTAACAACGTATGCACCTCAGGGCCACTTCATTATTCTCCTTTTCTAGGTGCCAATAAGAATCATATGTTCCTCTGACTAAAACACATAATTCTTTCACTATTGTCAGTACACCTCTCTGCTGGGAAGAATGGCACAGTTCTATTGAAATTATATGCAATGGGTAATTCACTTATTGACCTAAATTTATGATGCATGTTTTATTTTTGTGGTATAACATCGTTTTTAAAAATGTCAAGGCGAAAAATTAACAGTTGCAACAGGTTGCAGGGCCAGGCCTATTGACTTTGCCAATACCTGTGCCCTGTGTTTGGTAGGTCATTGATACACTGACTGTGCCATGTGCTGCGTGGTTAATTTACTTTTTATTTTGACATCTTCGTTTAATGTGTTCTTTCGCTAGTAAGTTGGGCGTTTTGCAGCAGTCCGTCGAATTTTCCACTGGACATGGGATTCCGCCTAGAGTAGCATAACCCAAAGCGATGGCTCCGCCCTGCAGAATATGATGAGGGCCCCTGAGTCAACCATGTCGCATAGATATTCAATGGTCTTGGGCTGAACGGGGGCCTCCTGAAGGTTTGGGGGCCCCTTGAAGGGTTGGGGCGCCCCTACCACCGAGGCTGCAGGGACCTACTTTACACCCCTGCTCTCCCATTTTACTACCTACTTTACACCCCTGCTCTCCCATTTTACTACCTTCTCCATTGCTACGGTTTTTTGTTCAGCTGTTTTGTATTGTTAATCTTTGAGGGCGAATTCTGTCTCTCCAGCGTTTGGCTCTGCAAAATGTTTAATAATGAATATAGCATGTGTCTTTTTTGACTCGCACTAGAAGAGTAACTTCTATGCATTTGATTTTTAAGTCCTTTGCATATGCATCCCGAGGTCTAACACATGCACTATATCTTCTGCATACTTACTTCATGCTTCTATTGGCCTGTTCTCCTCCCAGAAAATATAACCTATCACAGACGATCACGCACATCAGCTTCTTAACATGGAACTTTTGTAATCATCCATGGAAGAACTGGGTTAGGTCTGTTTCTGTCCATTGAATGACTGAAAGGTTGTTTGACAGTACATGGATGATGACGTTTGAATACTGCTTTTGCTACTAGATTCAGTTTATTGTGCTATTTATATTATTGTCTTCATTTAACGCTGTGAAAAAGTCAATACGGTGCAGTTAGTAGAATAGTTGCATAGTGGTTTACAAAAAAACAAATATAACAATAGAGGAAATGAGAAGTGAAATTATACATCCCTATTGATCTGAAAAGATGCAGAGAGATGATTTTAAAGTTTACTTAAGTTTGCAGGAGGCTGCACAGACAAAACATGGAGACAGATCACAAATCACAGTGCATTTTAATATAATAATTGAAGACAGCATTTCGCAAAGAAAGAAGGGGTAGTGAGGTCAACAAAACGAGACAGATGGTCCTGAAAGCACTTTTTCGGAATTTGCTGGTATCATTTATTCCACTGGATTGCACAACCACTTGTTCGAGTTCTTTTACGTTGCATTCCTCCTCGCACTCTTTTTCCATGTTTTTATTATGCCTGTTGATTTTTAACCCACTGAAGGTATTATACCGACTTTTCATGACAACGCGTCCTCTTGATGGCCGCAGAGACTTGTGGAATGGTTTCTTGAGCTGCTGGCCCGCATCAGCTGCGCAGATTAAGGTTTTCCACACACTGTGGAAGTGATGTTCTCTGTGCGCCCTTCTGTGTCCCAGTGTTCAGGTCAAACCCATATTTGAGGACTTTAAGGAAGTGGCAAAGGCCCATTACCAATTGCACTATTGAGGATGGAAGAAGTAACATGAGGCAGAAATTAGCGTGTCTGGTTTTAGACACAGCTGTTGCTATATGGTGTGTGTGCGTATATATGTCATTTACACACACACACACACACATATACATATATATATACATATTTATATATATATATACACATATATATGTTGATAATGTCTAGAGCTAATACAAGTCACTCACTGACAGATTATCCTCATGCGAGTGTGTATCAGTGTGTGGGACATGCACGCTCACACAGAACTTGATCTGTTTCAGACACATGCAAATGCTTTCATATTAATCTACAAGCATTTCAAATCCTGTTATAACAAGAGTAACTTTTATGTCAAATAGTCCTTTTGACCAGGAAGTGGAATTGTCTTCTCCTTTGAACACACACTCACACCACCACCACATGGATCCCAGCTATCTACCTATCTGTCTTTCTCTCTTTCTTTCTTTCTCTTGCTCTTTCTCAAAGTAGACCCTACAGAAATGCACGAATTCTGTTAAGTCCTCTATTTGCCAATGTTGTACTGAGGGTTTCTGGACGTAGAGACCCTCAATACAACCCAGGTTGCACTTTCCATAAACAAAGCTTTGATGTTTGATGAACCTTTTGAAAAGTTATCCTTAAAACAAGTTCCTTTCTAATGAAAAAGTGAGCCAGAATAAGAAGTGGTTTAGAATTCATCAAAAATCTATATCAAGCGCTTAGCACGTTGCACCAACTCACATATTCTGGACAGGTGCGTTTTCATATTTCCACATGGTTCCTCAGCAAATATGTATATTTTGCAGTAATTATACAACACACCAGCTTGAATATGCAAATCTCAAATAATTATTAGTAAAGAACAGTTTTTTGGATGAGTAGCAATTACTAATTATCATAAAACATGTTGTTACCTCAAACTTGGGTTTGCATCTCAAACTGGGTGTTCTAAATACAACAAATGAAGTTCAGTTTCCTTCCAGCTGTTATGAATGCAGAAAATAGGAAATGTAGGTGTCACTGAAAAGAAGTGTTTGGATCTGCTACAATTGTTATGTTAATGGTTTGCAAGAAACATCTCAACAGAAAAGAAGCGGCCTTGATTTTCAGCAAACTCTTACTAAATAGTCACCTGATCGCCACACCCTATTTTTTATGCTACACCTCTCTTGCTAAACGTTGTCCTTCATTGTACGTAAAATGACCTCGAAGGCATTCATTATGGAAGATAAACACATTTTATACTTTGCAGATGGAAAGGCCGCTGCCTGTTGGTAGAAAAAAAGGCTGATGGGAGATTCTGCCAGTTATGGCTAGCAAAAAGTCAGAATGTAGGGTTGGATTTACATTGCACCATGCCCCATTCAGGTCTAGTTCCACACCCCTTTGTATGTGACCCCATTATGCTATACTTGTCCTATGCTGGGCAGTGTTTATGTATTAGAAGCACTGAATCTCGCCAACATCCTCTAGGACATGAATGCTTATTGACCCTGTTCAGTCTTATGGATGGGTACCCCAGTGGCCCCTCGACAGAGGAGGGTAACACATTGCCGCCTTCTCATGCTCTCGAGGATGACATTTCTGTGATTGCCAGATAAAAATGATTGAGCATATAGAAAAGTGACTTTTCAGCCAATTATACACCCACCTTGATGGAGGCAGATTTAATATTTAATTCCTCATTGCCAGGAAAGTATCATCCTGTTAAAGCACATTCTGCATGGACTACATTAACTGAGTAATTAGTTTCGTTTGATCAGACAAATGGTATCAGAGTGGCTTAGTGAGATATTTCCAGTTCTCGATCAAGTGAATTTTCTGGAGGCCATGAATCCTGATGGCCCAGCAAGAAGGAGGTTCGGGATTCTTCAAAGTTGTGGTGTTGTCTCCTAACCTGATGAAAGCTGAAAATAGGTCTGTGTTTGCCAAGTGTATTGTTGTCAGTCGATGTTTAGGGGTATGTGCAGGATACACCCAAAGAGGGGGAAATTCCCAAAATCCTTGAGATCATTTGTGAGAGCAGTGAGGCTAGGTTTGAACAACTCTTTAAGGAAAAATGTGGCTGGTTGGCTTGTTGCGTTGACTCCACCTGTGGCTTTGAGGATTTGGGATGATCCCTCTGGAGTGAAGGAGAGAGATATGGAAGTTTGGATAGTGGGATAGTGGAAGTAGAAATAGAATATAGCTGTATAATAGTTGCTTCGAATGCTGTCAATTTCTACAGAGCACTTCCTGTGCAGTGATGTGATAAAATCGCATTGTTAACTGAATGTAGGCCAGCCATCTTGTGAGGCATTATCAGTGCTTTAATCTTCGCTTTGAACACAAACCATTCCTTGTCTGCCCACATTAGTGTGCAGCAACACAAATGTTTAGATCTTCTGCCTAAAAAAATGCAAGTGCATGCTTTGACATTGCTGAACAAAACTGATCCGTTCTACAGAGTCCCCAGCCCGCAGGCCCCTTCAGACTCTGTACTCACGGGGCTTGGAGTCGCTCCAGAACTCCCCTTTCTGGGGCCTTTTTTCCACAAATGCTGGCTTACAGCGTGGGGGCAGAAACAACCGCGCTTTTGTTTGCATGTCCCGGGAATTACTGATGAAACGTGTCCAGACTATTACCACTACTTAATTAGCCAAAACCTCTTTCTTTTATTTCTATTTAAATATTTACTTTTCAAATTGATGTTTATGTTTTAACAAGTGTTGAAGGTGGGCTGCCAGCTCAACCTGATAATGCTGGTTGCTGGTAGTTTAATGACAGGACAGAGATGGGAGGACCGAATAATGGATGCGCAGACGAAGGGGGAAAGGGAGAACCATAGAAAGGAGGCGCAGCACAGTGCGATGGGGTAGGAATGAAGACAATATTGGCACAAAATGAAATGGTGGGAATGATATGGAAATCTTGGAAAAGGGGAGAAGGGAAAGAAAGGAAGGATCAAAGGACCTACTAAGAAGCAAATAGGGCATGTCTGCCAAAGGAATAGAGAGGAGAGGGTACAAGAAGTGTATAAATAAGGCACAGATCAGGATGTGAGAACGTTTATTAACCCCCGCCGTCCCCCCACGCCGGTTAAACACAGGTGTTAGGTCGAAAAACCTGTGTTGCGTTAATGTGATAAACTGCTCCTTATTTTGTCATTTTGGCAGACTCAGTGTGTGTATGTGTGTGTGGTATGTGTGTGTTTTTTTTTTGTTTGTTTTTTTGCTGGAGACCTAGATCACGAGTATCCCAACAATGATTTTCTATGTTCCTCACCAACAAAATACTAGACTCTGTTGATTGATAGCGGTTTAGAGATTCACCACAAATTGGTACTCCTTTTAACCGGATTGAAAAATGCTCCTGCTACTGGGCTGTGATATTATTACTGTTTTGTGGCAGCTGATATATAGTACAGAGCTACAGACCTTTCTATCCATATCCCACTTGGGAAGCCGCCTGATAAATCCATGTAGATATTTCTGTGATTTATAAGTGCCTTGGGTTCTTGAGAGATGGAGAAGCACCTATGATCCCCCTGGATCTTCAAGACCCCCAAAGCTGTAGAGTGCTGTGCAGCAACTAATAGTAGTGAGAGATTTTGTTTTCACTTGTCTCAGAATGCCCTTCTTTACCGCTCCTCTGAATATGTTCACTTTGTAGCATTCATTGTGAAGCCAGTAGCTGGGTTCTGACTCAAGTTCAATGAATGAAGCGGGTGATCTGTGTTGCCCTGGGTATGGACCATTTAAAGTCCAGCAGAGCATCCTGTGGCCTGGCAAGAGCAACACTTAAACAAGTAAAGCGATTATTGGCTTTGCCAAGGCTGCCCACCTAATACAAAATAGATTGGTTAGTTGGCCAGCTCCCACATCCTGTGTGTTGCTGTTCTGGAAAGAGAGGAGACCTTATTGGCGACAAGTTTTTTTTTGAAAGACAACACACAAACAAGACTGATAGCTCCAGTGCGGCTGGGTGCCATGGAGCTGTGACACACCTGAAAAGAGTATACACTCTGCATTGGTTTCAAGTTTGGGACTAAATTTGAATCTGAGTGGGTACCTAGCAGCTACACCGTGACTGGATTAAGCTAACTGTTTTGGCTTATCCAGTGTTCATCTTTTACTTGGAAGAAGCCCCCTGCAGAGGAAGACTATGAAACAAGACATACTTTTGAGGAAGCCATGCACAAAACGGCACAGGATGAATGAAAACAAGGGAGTTGGGCCTTACATAAGAATATTCCTCTGAGGAAAGTTAGTGAAATACTTCACTTCAGAGGTACAGCCACCTCAAACTGGCCAGATCTTTCTCCAAGGACAACTTTTAAACAAAAGAGGATATGATCTGCACCTCTTTCTTTGAAGGGAGGTACTTTCAGAAGTGCAATTCTTAAAGCGACATCTTTTGTGATGTGCCCGATATGCACAAAACAAAATTAGTACCATGCAGTTAACCCCAGCAACAGGGCCGGCCGCCACAAAACGCAAAACAACAATCTAATAATATCACAAATTTCTCTGAGTTTCTTTCTCCACATGTTCAATATCTGTTTTCCTAGTCTTCAAAGACAAATTCAATTTGTGAATAAAACCATTTTGAACAACTAAGGTGAGTTTTCCTTTTCTGACCACGGCTTTCTCTTCATAGTTGGATGTTCTGAATAGTGTTAAAACCGTCACCAGCCTTACAAATTGATCCTGAGTGATGAACAGTTTCCAGCAGCTTTTAAATGTCTGCAGATATGAGAATATAAATTTTCATTTAACCTGGTAGTATTCTTAATCCACCATATGGCAACAAGCTAATTTGATACGAACAGATTTAATTGATTCGAAGTACTTTTGGGCAGCACATCCCATCACTTGCATGCTCTTGCTGCACTGTTCTTCCAAAAATATACAACTCTTCAACCAAGCAGTCACGTGGAAGATGTTCATTCTGTTGTTTGTATTGTTTTACTCCAAGGGAGAAACTGACATTCTATTATTATGTTGCGGCAGATGATAGTAGATACAAGTACAGTTCTGCTTTTGCTGAAAGAGTTATAATATTCCAGGTTCATGTGCATTATGTGGCTACAGTGTTTTCCCCTAAATTATGTAATTGCAGCACTTGCTGAAAAATCCAATGTCTACTGCATTCTTTTAAGATGTTATCGATAAAGAACGCGATTTCTAATTCAAGCACATCAGAAACGGGGCAAATGACAAACGTTAAATACAGAATAGCTTCCAGTGCGTTCAGAAGGTTAACCTTTAATGTTTCAGAGGTATGCACATGTTATTCAAATGCTGTTAAGACCCCGAACTGATGTTCTGGCATAATAGCTCTTGGCTGCAGCTAAAAGTGAACACCATTTTCATAGTTAATTAAATGGTTCAAGCAGGGTAAAAACATGTACTCTTTGGCCTGAAAAGTTGTTTTTCACTATTCACACCTTTTCTTGGTATCCTGCATTTGTATCAAAGCAGTAGTAACTTCAACAGGCCGCTCTGAATTTGGAAGAATCACATACAATTTGCAATGACAAAAATAAAAGAGGCAATATGTTTTTTTTACAAGAGTTTATATGTAGGATGACTTTCTGATGAGCCCAGTATTCCATATGTTTTACACAGGTCAAATTCAAATGAACATTATTCATTATTCTCAAAGAATATTTTGAATAAGTTATGCTGAAATGCGAATAGTTTTATTTCCTGAGAAACCGTTATTCTGTAGTATTGGGATCCCTTTTGTACTATAGCAAGTCCAAGTCGTGTGTGAAAATGTCAAATTAGAAGATAATACTGTCATAGAATGCCTTGGATAATTTGCCCTTTCTTTCCTCATAATTTAGTGAAACCTGCTATATAATGTGGTTCTCCATTCCCGCATAATTCCAGTGGCCCTGAATAAATCACTCATCTTATGAAGCTACAGTGCTCTGTTTACTGATAAGACTCTCTCACTTCGCCCTGCTCTGGAGGGGCGAGAGGGGGTGCTGTATACAGCGCAAGAGCGGCTCCACTGTGCATATACTTTACCAAAAGCACAGAGTTGCCAAGGAAGAAAAGGCAGGAGATTCATAACCATACTTCACCCTTGAGGAGTGCACATGCTATGGCTTGCGCCACTGGGCACCCAGGGTGAATTAGCGTGATGCAGACTGAGGCTGTGCGCCCAGTTAAAGATAGTTGTTGTCTCTAGGTTTTGTGGTAACTCGGTGAGACATCTATGCACTCTAGACTGCTCATAACACAAACACAGAAGGGTGGTATGGCTCCCGTTCCTTATTTTTCTACAGGAGGCCCTTACTCTTGGGGTGGGGTAGTTTGCAGACCCGCACCTGGATGAGTTCATTCAAAGGCCACATTCATCTCATCTAAGGGGGGGGCGGGTAAAGGTCACTTCTCAGGGGGGTATAGGTCACTTCTCAGGGGTCAGAGGCTGAGACTGAAGACCCATTCACCAATACTGCCTACTTGGCTCCTGTTGCACTGCTAGTGGGAGCATGCACTCCTCCTTGGTGGCACAAACTCTTCATGACTTTCTTCTCCGTGCCCCTAACTCTGTAATTTGTGGTCATGAGGGTATATTTAAATGGAGTCCGTCATTTGCATAGGACCCACGCACCATTGCAAATTGGGGAATAGCCATATTTCATTGCCCAGGCACCAACTTGCTTCTCTTTTTCCTTCTCAGCGGTTAATTGTGTGCCCTGATATGTCAAATACATGCTTGTCTTTTGAAATAACAAACCTCTACTTTATAAGTTTGTGCTTCTTTGTGCTTGTCATATTACACATGATAAATATGGCTGCGCCGGATCATCTTGAATCGGGTACACGGAGGGCCAGGCCATTCCACAGGCATCTCCCTGGGATCTAATCCACTGTAGTATTGCCGATCTCGATACAACGTGATACCAGTTGGTTACATGTAAATTTCCCTGCATGGACCAATGGCACACCTAATCTTACCCTACTATTTGGGAGGAGTTTGCTGTCTCTGCTTGCACCAACCAGACATTATTGAGTGACTCATTGTTACAAATGTGGAGTGAGAGTGCATACCTGCTTTTGAGTTTCAGCTTTTCTTGATTGAGGACAACAATAATTTGTTGTATTCTGTAATCCGCATTTATCATTCAAGTGTCTAGGTGTGAAAAGGCCCAGTTTATGTAGTACACTCAGTGAAATCACCTGACTTCTTGTGTTGACAGATAATAGAATTGGAGCAGAGGCAGATTAAAATATTTGTCCAAATTAAACACTCTGGTCATCAGAAGCTTATAATGTCACGTGAAATCATTGAATGTGTAGAGTTTTGTGTACAATACATTTGCCCCAGCTTTCTCGATCTCAAGGATTACTACATCACTATTCAATCATCTTCCTTTCTTCCTTTACGCTGAAGCCCCAGGCTTTCTTTTTTCCTTCATTGATGCCACACACACTCAAGTTTTTTATGTAACTCATCAAGCGATGGCAGGAAGGCTTCAAGTCCACGTAGACTGAAACAAACCACTGATTGACAGCGACAGAAATGGCACTAGATAAAGCTTTGCTTTTCAAGGGACAGAGGACGCAGAAAGGAAACTCACAGGGACTGCTTGGTCCACCTGTTATTGTGATAAGCAGAGGGGGTCTGCACAACGTTGGGAGCAAGCAGAGGGAGTGAGTTCAGGTGTGAGTGGAGCGTTAGCAGAAGGAGGGCAATATAGTAGGGTTCCCGAATGGCAGACGGCTGGCAGCGCAGTTAACTGCAGGTGCTCTTTTTGCATGGCATTGCACCAAACCGTGGGGGCTTCCCACCTCGCAACCCCTCAGTGACAGAGCCAAGATTGCAAAAAGCAGTCCCAGTGAAAAAGGAAAGCAAACGCTAACAAACATAAATTCCTTCTACATGTGTAAGGTCACCAGGCCTGATCATGACAGCAGGACAGCTTTTCAAATTCTGGACTTTCTTTTTCCATTTAATTGCTTTCAGGTGGGTTCCTCCAGCTGGTTTTATTGAACTGGAAAAGAGCTCTCATACTTGACTAGTTTGTTTCATGATCTCTGGGACTGGAAATGAGATATGGTGATGACTCAGATGATCTGGTAACCCTGTAAAGTAAGATCTAATATTCTAGTCTACCCAGCTTTCACACATTGAATTCGGAAGATCTGGCTCTAGCATACATGAGATTTGTGGGCTAAATGAGCTAATTACGCATCGCCTGGGATACATTGGGGTCTCTGTCAACCCACCATCTCCTCATCTATTTGAACTCTGTATTGCATGCCATCATGACCTTAGCCCCAGCCAAGTAGTTCAAGAACATGGCACCCAGACACTGAAGAAAAGAGAGGCCTTGAGCGTGGTGTGTTAGGTGTGGATCAGTGATTCCCGCTTTCGCTATTATCCCCAGTCTCTTCTGTTCTTGACATAACTCTTAGGTGGCACCGCGTGTTTCGCTCTGCCGCACTCATTTTTTTCATTCAGTTCTCTGTATTCGTCTTATTTGACATGCATCTCGTTGCATCACTGAAACTCTCCTCTGTAATGCGCAGTAAAAATGACCCCGCTCCTCT
The DNA here is from genome assembly GCF_031143425.1 of Pleurodeles waltl. NCBI lineage: Eukaryota > Metazoa > Chordata > Amphibia > Caudata > Salamandridae > Pleurodeles > Pleurodeles waltl. Next base: position 607,886,940 of record NC_090445.1, on the reverse strand, counting down.
CTCTGCAGCGCTCGGTAGAAGGATTTAATCACAGAGAGAAGACACAAACGGAAGCCGTGAGAATGCAGATTTATTCTAGGGGTGCTCAGTCTCACAGCTCCGAGCAACATTTCCGGATAATTCCAGAGTCCAAATGTAGCGTCGCCTTCAGAACGACTGTGAGCCACAAGCATGTCTTACTGATGCGCAGCAACCGGACATGCTCGGTCACGCTCGCAGCTCCTCCTTGTGAGGTGGTTAACATGCATGGAGGGTGGTCATGCTTGAGAAGTGTCTGAACCTCAAGCATGTGGCAAGTTAACACCATTGAAACAAGGGGAGCTATTCACTATAATGAAGAAGACACGTTAGTCAAGGCAGCCACGCTCCGCAGAGCCACCGTCCAGCTCTCAGTCGAAGGATTCCACGCCCACATATCACCCCCCACACACTACATGGGAAGGTGCGGTGTGGCAGCCGCCAGCTGGCACAGCACAGAAGGGCTCTGTGGGCGGGGGCGGTGACGCTTGTCACTGAGCCAAAGTGGTTAATTAGAACGATTTAATGATTTGTTAATAAACACAGTATTATCCAGTCAGTGTCTAGCAGTGTCATCACATTTGTCTCTGGGTGCAGTTTCACATGGAGGCTTTTCATTACGAAAATCACACCAGCGTTGTCTGGTGAGATCACCCCTCTCCTGGACTTTGTAGGACAGATAGCAGTGCATTGATACCCAACATGCCTTATTGGGGAATCTGACCTCCCCAAAATTGCTGCACATAACCCTTGCTCGTTCCCACACCCAGCTGTCCGCAGCTCCAGGCCACAGCGTCACCAGGGCTCGTGGCATCTTTTACAGTAATCTGGTACTTGTAGTCCTGTTGATTCAATTGATGTAAAGACAAACTGCAGGTCCCAGAATGCTTTCTTTTGTAACTAAAAGCATTGGGCCAGGGATCCTCAGCCCACTGATCTCACTCTCGTGGTCAGGCACCCTGAGCTCATCAGTACCTGAGTATCACTGAACTCACTCTCAAGGCCAGGGACCCTCAGCCCATTAGCATCCGAGTATCACTCACATTACCCAAAGGGTCAATTGTTGTGGGACATTTTCTAGGGTCCTAGGAAATTTAGAAGTTCCAGGGCCACAATATTTTTGTAATTCATATAAATTACCCGGAATCCACCATAAAGCTTCATGCAAGGATACATTTCTCGCTAAAACAACTGCGCAATAGGACACAACGTGACCAACAGTCACTCATGCTCAGTTTGTTTGCTTTGCTCATGTGCTCCTGTGAGAGGAGTTTTACACAAATGAAATCTCAGTTATACGACATAGAATCTTCGCCTCTGTGCACATAATGATAATGTGAAATGCCTGAATTAATGCAAGATTACGCTCGTGTAAACATATGTTCACACAGGCCTAATATTTATCCCTCTCTCTGGTGGCCAAAGCAGCTTTCATTTTCAAAAGGTAATGTTTGGGGCAGAATGTCCTTACTATTGATGGCCAGTATTTTTAGGCCCCCTGTCCAGGGCCTACACTGAGATAGGATCGGATTGCCTCAAGTGTTATTCGCATTTATCTATTTGGAAGCTCCCATTGACAAGGGAAATGGACGCAACCCAGGACATTTTGGCTGGGTGAATTTCAATCTGGCAGGAATGACTTAAACTGATACAAAAAATTGGGCTGGCTACCTTCTAGCAAGCACACCATTTTCAGGTCGGGAACTAGTACCGGAGAGAATGAACAAGCAGGGTGGAATGTTCAAAATACACATTATGAGCCCAGCACAAATGAAACCATTTTTTTCTGCATCCCACTCACACATGGAGTTCAATGGATTGGATCATTAACGAGTCAACGCCCAGACATACCCACACAGTTCACACCCATTACAGACATTCTTCATGCAAATCTCAGACATGTGAATGCCAAGAATCACAGTTATAGGGGACTGAACAAACTTTTCCAGGGAATATCCAGAATGTACTCTCCTACTGTGCCCCTGACTATATACACGTTGCCACCACTGCAAATCACCACATACCCTATAGAAATGGTAGTAAACACTCTCATCAATAAGGGTGTATGATTTGACCTAGCTTTTCTTGATCTGTGTATTACCATCTCACTGAAAGTAATCCTTCAAGACTGGAAGTCCACTAACAATGCATCATAACACACACAGTGGGCATGGGTCACCTATTTAAGTAGTACACACTCCGCCCAATCAGAGGGTGCTGACAACCCCATCACATCACAGCGGGTAAGGGAAACATTAGATACCTTTATACACACACCGGGCAGTAGGTTTGTTGCCCCCTCAGGTCACGTTCTCTGACCTATGCATCTCTATTGTAGTATTTAGGTCAAGTCTTCCTCAGTTTGACTTGACTCTCATTTCTTTCTCCTTCTTTCCTGTTTTCCTGGTTGCTCACTCCTTTTCCTCTATTGCCTCTCCTTCCTCTTCCCGTGTTTCTTTTTTTCTCTGTCTCCCCTTTAACTATTTTGTTTTCCTATCATTTATTCTGTCCCTTGCCCGTTCAGCACCCTTCTATTCTCGTAATCGCAAATGGGCATATTGGGTGGATACATTAATTCCTGTCTATCTCTGAATACCCATGGCAACTACCTTGGACACGTGCTTACATCCTAATGGTAATTTTGGTTTTGGATCCCTGAGCGGATATGTTGTCTTTCAATAAATATGTTGGCTCTTCCAGATTATCTCAATACCGATGGATATTACAATTCTTTGCCACCCTACTGTTCCATATAGAGTTTGCATGTTTTACTGTAATCCCTTGAAAACTCATAACAATCTTTAAAATAAAAAATAATAAAACACTTTTTATTCTTATCTCTTTATCAATCAGCTTTGGAACAGGGATCAGAGTTTAGCTCTGCATGCCCAATAAGGACCTAAGTCTGGCTGCAGCATCGATCCACTCACATAAACCTCACGGAGCCGCAATCCGTATGTTCCCATGTATCCATAACACCTCTCTTCAAACTACTACTGGAGGATACTTTGCTCCAGCAAACCTGTGTATCGTTGATTTCACCCCCCCCCCTTCATTCTGTCCAAGACTAATTCTGAAATCTCAGTTGGTGGGTTATGACCTTCTGTCCTCAGTTTTTGCCCCCCCTGGGTTTTACAAACCATGCATCAGTACAGTCTAAAGTCCTTCTGAATGTTTTAAGTAGTAATATATCTGAAGCACGCCGGCTCAGGCGTGAGCTGTCTGAAAGGCCCCCATGTATTAAATCCGTTTGACTTGTGTGTGTCTCAATTGCCATCACTCCTATTTTGACACTGGCCTCGTGTCTCCCTTTCTTCCTGCAGGATCCGTCCACAGCTGACAAAAGAGAAGATCGAGGGGTGCCACATCTGCACCTCAGTGACCCCCGGAGAACCCCAGGTGCTGCTAGGAAAGGACAAGGCCTTCACCTATGACTTCGTCTTTGACCTGGAGTTGGGGCAGGAGCAGGTGTATGGAAGCTGTGTGCGGAAGCTTATCGAGGGTTGCTTCGAGGGCTACAATGCCACTGTGCTGGCTTATGGACAGGTACAAGCACTTAGCTGGGAAGCAGCTGGTAACGATCATACATTAATTAAATCTGACCCCCTATTCTTGAAAATGAGATGTTTAAAACCTATACCCTTAGTTGATATATTATTATGACTTCAGGACCACATAGATACCTTACTGATACAATTAAACAGGGGAAGCAGATGTTGATTTTTTAGGGAATGGGAAAGTGTTGTGGGTACTTGAGTTAAGTTACGTGCAATTGACAATCAGTATTAATGCAGAGTGACAGTCACCCATACTTTCAATAAGTTAGAGGCATAATATAGTGAGGTTCTCAGTCCACTTGTTAGATTCTCTTCAGATCAATTATTCAGGTGATAAGGCTGATGAACTACAGTCTATTCCTGTAAAGATGCCTGCATTTCTTTATAGAAAGAGGGAGATTAGGCCTCTATGAAATATGTATTTATTTATCTGTTAATACTGTGACATCTGTATCACACTTTCATCCCTTGAACGAGACATCAAGTAACTTTCTGGGTGGTTGAGTAAGTAGCTCCTCAGTGTATTGTGCATGGCTGGGAGAGTGTTGGTTTGAGATCTACCCTGAGCATAGAATGCTTATGTCATGCTTGATGTTGAAGTGGCTAATAGCAGCACTTATGCATGATGTGAATGAGATAAAAGTGAGAGCTATGACAACAGGTTTTGTATTCTTACCATTACATCTCATTACATGCATCTGGTATGTCATGTTTTAAGGAAGAACCAGGTCTTGGATTATCTTTATAAGTATGAGGGCTTTTCCGGTAGTTAGATGTCTATATGGAGAAGCGAATAAAACGCACAAAATGTAATGAGAGAAATGCTTGCAATATATCTAACCACTGCCAATCACTCAAGGTAGCATTCCAACTCAGATGCAAATTAATCTCAACTTTGCTGCATTAGGAACAGTCTAGACCAGACTGGCAGGCTCGGTCCTCCCTAAGCTAGAACACAAACAACCCCACTCAGGTTTCACCCTGTGTAGGGTTTCTCCTTTGGGTGTAGCTCAGTTCCATTGGGACAGTGAGCACTGGATCCATGTGTAAGCATGTGTTACTTATGGGCGGTACCTAAACACACAAAGAGTGATAGAAGGAATGTCTGCAAAATGTCTGATCAGTGTCAATTGCTTTGGTTAGCATTCAGACACATCCTTTTTTTGGCCATCATGCCACCTCAGTTTGACCCAGCCATATGCAAATCAGTCTCAACCTGACTCCAATAGCAGCAGACCAGAGAGAAGAGCTCCCTCTAATATGTTTTTTTTTCTAATGAGGGGATAAACAAGAGTTTGGATCAATCTGTATTTTGAGACTACTCTATGAGAATGGATTCTGAGTTTGGATTAAAGGAGTATTGATTGTGTTGGAAATGGCAATCTTGTGCATGGTGTCCCCCAGATTTTTTGCCTTGGCTGTTTTGCTGGCTGTACACCTCTGTGCCCTTTGCCCCTGCTAGCGAGTGGCAAAGTGCCTGTGCTTCCTTTCCTTTCAACATGATGACATTGGCATTCACCTAACTGACACATTTACATTAGCTATAAGCCCCTACAGACAACAGAGTGTTCCCAGGGCCTGTAAGTTAAATGTCACCAGTCGTTTCAGCACCCGTTGTGCCACCACTGCAGTGCCAGTGTAAACATGACTGCAGGCCTGCCATCTGTAGCACAACTGCGCAGGTGTAACCTGCCAAATAACCCCTTGTAGACAGGTCTCAACCATCATTTTAAATATTAACAAGTCACCCCAGAGTCACAGAGCACAGTATTTAAAAGAAATTACATGCAAATGTTTAATGTAAAACATGGCCTTACAGTAAAATGCCCTAAAAGCTATTTTCACTGTAGCAGAGTTGGCTGTTCTATAGAAAAGCATTAGTATACAATATTAGGTTTAATAAATGTTATCTCCATATAGGAAACTGTTAATGCCTCTTTCTTCCACCACCATATACTACCTGTCCCTTTATTTCTCTCTAATAGGTTTGTTTTCATCCCTGATTTCAACCGTTGTCACAGTTTTTCATCTTTTTCCTCCCTTTTTCTCTCCTTTTCTACCTTTCTCGCTGTTGTTGTGAATCAAAGTCAGAATATCAAAAATAGGGCTCAGTCTCCAAACATGAGTACCGGTGTGCCCCTCCCTCTGCAACTAGCTTAAATTAAGGATTGCTGTTTGAGCTGTTCTGTTAGGGCTGGACTATTCTTTTTGTGTGAGACCATTGCTGATTTATATATGTTGGTCCTTATATGTAATTGCACAGACTAGATAAGAAACAAAGGAATGCTAGCCACTGTAATTCAAAGTGAATATGAAGAATTCTGACTCTTTCATGCTCTTAGTGTGCTGTGGTGTAACTCACAAGGACAATCCCCAGTCACAGGAGCTATCAACCATAATCTCCAGCACTTAGTACTTACCAAGTGCAAGGTTCTCCACCTCAGTCCCAGGCTTTCAAATTAACTCTGTATTGTCCTATGACCACCTGCCTCTTTGCAGAATCCAGCTCTGCTAATGTACATTTCCCCTGACATCCAGCCATGTGAAAGGCCCAATCCCCCACGGTTCCAATGGATTTCTTTCCCAGGACCTAATTTTAGACATGCCATCCCTTGCCTTATAGAACGGTGTAACCACTCAACTTCCTCACTAGATCGCCTGCATTAGTGCCTCTTGGATTTCAGTGTAAGAAATATTCCTACACAAGTATTTTCTTAGCAATATCATTATTGGCTCTCATAATAAAACATCGAATGTGTAGCATGAAATAAAGCCCAAGAACCCAGCCAACAACTTACTCAGTCTCCTATTAGTACTAACAGTTTTGCTGATGCATTTTAATCCTGGGCACTCAGCCTACACCCGTTTACCACAAATAACCTATCCTCCCATTTAGCTATGTTCTTTGTTTGCCAACTTGATGACTTCCTTTGCAGGAGCTCCATCTGGTCACTTGAGTAATAAATTGCTGTTCTTTTTTATTTCAGACAGGGTCGGGCAAGACCTACACCATGGGCACAGGCTTTGACATGAGTATAGCCCCGGAGCAGGAAGGTATCATCCCACGAGCCATCACCCACCTCTTCAGCGGCATTAGGGAGCGTCAGCAGCAGGCAAGAGAGAAGGGCGTAGCGGCACCTGAGTTTAAAGTCAGTGCCCAGTTCCTAGAGGTAAGAAATGATCCAGGGCTGCACCAACTGGGACATTTTGCATATCAAAGTGAGGAAGGTGGGCAGACTTGCCAACGTAACGTTTTATTAGGAGATTCATGATTTGTGAGTGATGCAGACATGTGCTTATGATTATCGGCTATACCTTTGTTATCTTACCATTTTCCAACATAAATGTGCTAGAAGTGCCTCAACAATATGGAGACCATTACACATTTGTTGTAATGATCTATTAATATAACAGTCTTTTCTTTTAGCAGATACATCTTCCAAAGAAAATATATGTGCGGGTAATGTGAACTTGTTGATGGTTAAAGTTGAGCTAATTTAAAGAAAATATTTTTCATAATGTATGCGGATGATTTTACTAAAAAGATATATATACCCTCAATCCAATTGGTATAGTAAAAAAGATTTTTTATTTAAATGTTGGCACTTTGCTCTTCAGTGTTATTTGAAGTCTTTTTCAAACATTAATGTTTCTTAGGGCAACACAAAAGACATCTTACTCATTTTGTATCTCAAAAAACTTACTTCTGTTTTAAACTCTTAACTTTACTTTTCTCACTTATATTATACATGTTCTAATGCATGAAAGGCCCAAGTGATTGAAAATGCTTAATAAACTTCATATAGAGAACTGTCTGCCCATTTCGATGGTTTCCAGTTCTCTTTTCTGTCCACCACTGTTTGGCTGGTCCTGTGTCTGTTGCTTCTTGACATCCATGCTCTTGACCTTATGGGGGTCATCTAAGAAGAGATTTGAGATGTAGTTTCCGTCCCTTCTACTGCTGGTGGAATCCCCTAGAAGCTGCTTTCCAGCACATGTGATTTACCAAACCAGACTGCTGCTCTTTCAATAGTTAGCAATCCTTTTGCTTGTGGTCGTTTTTATACCTGATTGTTTTTTCCTTATATCTGCTGCATCGTCACCCTTTTAATAATTTTTAAAAACTGGCAGTGATTGCCTGAGTTCACACGATGTGACACTGTGTGATGTACCTTAGGGTTTAAGTGCCGGGGATGTCACTCCCTTTATCCCTATGATATACTAAAATCATCCCGACCCTTCACTCGTATTTGTGTATTTTCTTTCTTTGGGTGTAGATGTTATATTCAAGTGGCGGGTTTCTTTTCCTTGTTGCTGTATTTTTGTTTCTAAAATAATGGGAAAACTGAAAAAGTCCCCTGAAAATTAGAAGCATGCTATCCTGTGTCCAGGTATGGCCTATTGGACTACTTGTAATGATGAGCAAGAGGAGAGAAAACAAGCTTGCCAGTGCTGGCTGGAAACATAATTTCAAGGGTTTTAAGATACAGTATCAGCTACGCTACAGTAACACAAATCTCTGTCTTACCACATGGTGTGTTTTTAGACATTTTAATTTATTCATTCGTTTATTTTTTAGTATGGCTTGACAGCCCAGCTCTTTGAGTGACATATGGTTTCCAATTATTTAAATTGTTCATAAAATGAGCTTTTGCTCCCACTCTATGAGGATTTTCCTGACACCTCATTCTTTTGACTGGTGCATCATTCCGCCTCCTATTGAGTGTTTGCTTTGTAAAGCTTGAGGAACTATTTCGCAACACACAAGTACACTAAATAATCACCTAGATTTTTGTTTTTATCTCTTAGATGCAATCTATACAACCATATTTTTGCTTTGTTTTTTCAAAGCAGCTGTTTTTTAAAATGTTTTCATCAGACCCCAAAATTAAATCCAAAAAGCATTGTTGTTGCCAATGCTTGCCCTGAAGGATTCTTATACTCTACATTGATGTATCATGCAATGTGGGCAGAGAGGACACTTACTCCATAGGGACACATTGGGCATATGTTATGTTTTACGGGGACTGAAAGAAAACCTGTCACAAATAAATATGTATTACGTTGTAAAAGACCTGATAGAAAACTTGCTACAAAAGAACATATGTTATGTTATGAAGGGTCAGAGAAAACACCTGACCCAAACGGGGTTGAGTGGGGGATTTTGTTTTGGGAAAAAAGATAACAGGTGCTACTGAGGCACCTGTAATGAGAACCTACGGCTCATGGGGATCAATGTTGTGTTAGGGCCAGAAAGGACACCTGCTCTATTGTGGACTAAAGTCACTGGTCTGGGGAGAGGAAGAGCTGCAGGAGTGCTCTGCATGACAGTGGCAAGGTGACAGATGGTTATGCCAATAGCAGAATGCCACTATTTGTTGTCCTTTTTATCTCTGCTTACGATGTCTGAAAATGCTCTGAGGCATAACATTTTATACATCTTTTATAACACTCTTTTAAAATGTTTTTAAGATGTAAGGTAATTTGCCTTCTAGGTTTAAATTTCTCTGTTGATTTTATATTAATGACCTTAGATCAATGTCTAAATAAATAAATTCAGTTGTTTGCTCTGGAGCCCCCATGGGCAGTATGTTAGTACAGTGGAAGATAGTGATATAAACAAACACCGCTCGGTTTTCACAGGCCCCTCCCACCAGCAGCCTTCGAATGGGAGGAAAAAACCCTTCTCTCTCTAGAATAGATAGGATTAGACTATCAAACGACTGAAGGGTCCAGCACACTATTTGTTACTATTATTCTAAAAACATTTAGGACTTAAATATTTCATCTTATGGAAAAATTGTATCAGCAGTTCAGTGAGACATTACTCCATTACAGCATTCACAAACTGGCATCTATGGAGTGCAGTGGACTAAGTGGCAAAAGAATCAGAAGACAACCACTTGCCTGAACGTAAGAAAGCACCAACCTGTCTCTGGATATTCCCTGTGGCTTCATTTTTGTTCTAATAAGTTCCTAAAATATCTTACTATTGCTTGTTGATTTTACTTGCTGGAGTCATAGCTGTCAATAGGTCAAAAATATGTATAATTATGTTTGTGCAGCGTTTTTATACCCTAAGTTCTGCTTCGCACTTTCCAAAGAATCTGTAGTAAAATAATTTAAGGTTTCAAAGTTTTTCTTTATATTTGGCAAAAGGTTCCTTGACTAGAAAATTATGAAGTGCAAGGGTGGGCTTTGGTTTCTCTCAAAAATCCAACTTAAAGTTATTCATCGAAGCTTCAACATAAGTTTGCAAGTTCTTCTGAAGAAGAGGGCTAGCGGCAAGAAAGATGCTCCATAAAGGATTAAGGGCCATATGTACTTAAGCATTTTCCCATAGACACAGAATGGGTAAAACCCTTTGATACATCTGGCCCTAAATGACAATGCACGAAGGTTGATGTAATCCTTCAATTGCAATGAGAATCTCCCAAAGGTCATGAATATGTCTTTCACTTGTTTTCATTGGTTTGATGCTGCTAAGCCAGATGCTTTGGACAAGTGCCAGGGCATAGGAAAAACATACAGAAGGTCCTAGGGAAGATTCCAGAGTATACAAAGAGAACACAAACTGACAGCTGGGGATAGGCAATTGAAAATAAAGAACGAGCATTGGAAAATTCTATAGGTCTAGCATTGGCTACCAGCCTTTTGGCTTTGTCAGTGCTTGTTTTGTAATAGGTTTTGCAAAGCGTTATCATTGGGAAGGTTACTGGGTCTCATCCATGTCAAAAGAGAAAACTGGCTAAAAGCAAAAATTACCACATTGTGTACGTTAAAAAAAAGGGGGGGGAATTTTGCTATAGGACTAGGTGCTCACGCATATTCACCAAATAATATTTATGAATCAATTACTAATATCACTGTGCTCCTGGAAGCAGGGTCCTCCCAACTCCTCCAAAATCTCTCAAAGAGAAACAGACAAGATACAAAGGCAAATCAAAGGCACTCATGCAAGTAATAAAGATGTTAGTGTCCGTGTTTTAAATTATATAGCATGTTCTTCTTGTAGTCTGAATTCACTCAATACAAATGTAGTCAGTAGTCAGCAGCTTGAATCCATTCTTCTGTTTATTATTTGGGATTGTCCTCCTTGTCAGTGGTCAAAAACAAACAGCCAACAGCCAACACGTGTTTCGTCATGCGAAGGGTATTCCCACTGGCTTCCTCAGGGCTTGGAAACTTAATTCCGGAATGTTAATGATCCAAACATATAAGACGTATATTCTGATCAAACTCCTCGCAGAAATGCTTTCAAGGTCATCTTAAACAGTAATTTCCGAAATGATGGTGGTCCCAACAGCTAGGAAAATATTCAGAACCGAGCTCTACAGAGAGATCCCTTTACGATCATCGTTAAGTAAGAAAAGACGGAGAACTTCATGACTCAGTAGCCCTTGCATACACGCCGGTAAAGGGAGTGAAAGTCAAAACTCCCGTCATGAAGTTCTTCACTACAACATGTAAAGGTTAAAAGTAAGCACTATGACTTGGCCAGGGCTTTTGTTCTTACAGCGTGCGAGGGGGGCAATACAGACCACAGAGAGTGGGAGCTGAGATGGAAGAATCAACACTGACAATAGGAGGGTGGGAGATAGCAGGGAAGAATCAGCATGTCCAACAGGAGGGTGGGGGAGTTGGTGAGAAGAAGAAATATTGACAATTGAAGCACCATGGATAACAAGAGAAAATAAGCAACAATAACAACAGGAGTGTGGGGTGGAAGAAGTAACATGGACAACAGTTGGGTGGGAGATTACAACACAACACAGACAAGATAAGAAGGAACACAGATGTAGGAGGGGGGGCAAGCAACAACAACAGAACAGGGGAAGAAGAATGAAGACAAGGGACACTAATTAAGATGAAGTAATGAGTACTTTGTCCATGCTCCACAGAGGGGAGAAACGAAAGAACAGGAAGTCGCTGGCCAGTTATGAAGCAGCATATAAAAGTGACAATGAAGCTAATGAACAGTAAGCAGTGGGCAGCACTAAAACCATAGCAATAGAATCTGAGCAAGAGAAATTGAATACATCTGATAACAGTAAGGCAAAAGTATCAATGACTATTCACGAGCATGTGAGTAACACCTCACTAACCATTAATTAGCATGAAGATGTTGGACTTCATGTAAATGTTTTAGTAACTCAAATTTGGAAAACATCTAACTATGGTGCTATCAAAAATAAGCAGCAGTAAATAATCATTTGCAGATGGTACCTGAAAAACAAAAGACAAATAACAATTCACAACTCATACATTTGCCCAATTATTATGTTAATCAGCAACAACGTCTACTCTGTCAGGGGGACGTCAACATCAGGCACCAACATTAGGATAGGAACAGGTAGCGTCAGGATAAGAGTAGGGGAGATGGTTTAGACTCTGGACTATAAGATACACTAAACCTTCTAAGCATAGATGAAATGATTGCAAGGACACAGAGCAGTGAGTAATTGTGATTTATTCCTATGTCCGAACGGGATGGAGACCCAGAGCAACTGCCGTCAGCACCGCTCTTCAAAAGAATGTTTGTTCTTGAAAGAATCTCTCCTCATGAGCGCAGCGCAAGGCTCACTCACGAGGAATAGACATTACACATCCCCCTCCTTCATAATAAATAAAAAAAAAAGATAAACAAATAAAATACCAGCAGATAACAGCCCGTAAGAATGAACAAGCATAACAAACTATACACCAATTTACATAGCACACTCACTAAACCTTTTCGGCAACCTTAACTTCTCTTTGTTTCACAGAAAAGGCCTATTTAGCGGGATAGAAGGTTCAGAAGGAACATCTGCAGTTAACTCATGAGCAAAACTCTTAGAGTCAATGCACTTAGGAACTTTCAATACTTTGTTTCTATTCCACATATTTCCATCACTTAATAACAACGAGTACTCATACATTTTGACAACTTTCAAAGGCTCTGAGAACTTGGAATCACACTTATTGACCTTGCCTCCTCTCAAAACAAGAACTCAATCACCAAACCTAAACACATCATCCACACCTTCCCACTTGACTTTCTTCTATACAACATACAACACCCATGGACACCAGAGCTCTATGTTTCCTTCCCCTCATTGCTTCAAATGAGGATAACCCTGTCACGGAATGCAGAGTCGTCCAGTATGACCAAATCAGATCTTTCACAGCTTTACGCCAGCTTACCCTACTACTCAAGGCTAGTTGCAAATTGTCTTTCAATGTTCTGTTCCACCTCTCTACCAGACCATTGCTCTGGGGTTAATAAACAGATGTTCTAATGTGTTCAATGTCATATCTTTCCAAGAATTCAATCATGACATTAGACGCAAATTGCACCCCATTATTAGACACAATAGTTTCCGGTACTCCTTCAGATTCAAACAAATCAATCAAAAACTCTACTACAACATCAGTTGTGACATTTTCCACAAACTTTACTACGGGCCATCTTAAAAAGTAATCAACCACAACCAGAGCATACTTAGGTATTTTGCCTAAAGCACATAGCGGTCCCACGATATCAATTGCAACTTTCTTCCAAGGTCCGTCTGAGTTATCCGAATCAATGGGAAGTTTTTTCACCACTCTCTGGGACTTGTCACTCCATGCACACAAAACACAATCTCTGATGTGGTGTTCCACATCCCTGTCTACACCGGGCAACCAATATTTCAACCTGATAAGCCTCTTGGTTGCACTCATGCCCAAATGTCCTTCGTGAGCAAGTTTTAACACCCGTCATCGCAACCCAACCGGAACCACAAATTGTTCCCCTCTCATCACAAGATCATCCACGACAGATAATTCAACACTCACTTGGCAGAAATGTTCTGCATCCGCAGAAGCACTTCTTCTTGCTGGCCACCCTTCACATACATATTTCATAACTTCTTGCAAAACTAGATCTTCCTGTACAACCTTTGACCACTCCTCATGTGAAATTCTGCCATCCGTAACATGACAAATATCCACATTAACAGTTTCTACCATTTCCTCATGTTCCTCACCCCCTTCTACTTCCCCATTTGAAGGCAACCTGGATAAACAATCAGCTAACAGTTATGCTCCAACATCCTCATCACCCACAGGGCTATCCTGGGAGTAGCTCTACCTGCCCCTTTCCTGGAAAAAACATCAATTATGGTTTGATGATCAGTCCTTATCACAAAACTGGTACCCCATACATATTTCCTGATATAATTAACACCCCACCAACAAGCAAGAGCTTCTCTTTCAATGGTGGAGTAATTATTTTCTGCATCCTTCAAAGACCTGGAAGCATACGCAATGTCTCTTTGCCCTCTCTCACCTGTAGCAATACGGCGCCTAGGCCAACAGAACTGGCGTCCGTGTTGATAATGCTCTGATCTTTTGTGTCAAAAGGTTTGAGATGCTGGTGCAACCACAATCAACTTTTTCAGTCCCACAAATTCTGATTCACAGTCCTCACTCCACACAAATCGCTCCTTCTTACTCATTAACTTCCTCATACACTTTGTTTTGTCAGCAAACATACCAATGAATCTCAAATAGTACTCAGCCAAACCCAAAAATGACCTAAGCTGATCCTTGTTCCCAGGAGAAGGTGCATACTCAATGACAGACACCGACTTCAATTTAGGAGATATGCCCTTCTGGTCTATCAAATGACCTAAATACTCCACCCCAGGGACGCCAATTTTGCACTTCTCCAGTATGATAGTTAGTCCGCCATCTTTCAGAATGTCAAGCACTCTCCTCATGGTACAATCATGCTCAATACGATCCCTACCAAACACAAAAATATCTTCTTGGAAATACGTCACAGAAGGAACATCTTAGAACAGATGATGCATGGCCCGCCGGAAAATGGCTGCCGCAGAGGCTAAACCAAAAGGCATGCACTTGTACCTAAATGCACCTTTGGGAGTAATAAAGGATGTTAGTGCACGAGAATCAGGATGCAGTACAATCTGATGGTAAGCAGATGATCAATCCGGAGTCGAAAACACTTTGGCCCCCTTTAACATATTCTGCATTTCACCAATATTAAGCAAAGGGTGCCTATCAACCCAGATGGCTGCGTTAAGATCTCTGAGGTCCACACATAAACGCAAATCCCCATTACTCTTCCTCGCAATAACCACTGGAGCCAGCAACTCGGATGCTTCAATCTCCTCAATAACATCCTGATCACACCACTTAGCAAGTTCTTGTCGCAATGGTTCTCTCATAACAATAGGAACGGGACGAGGTTTATGAGCCTTGGGAATGGCTTTTTATTTCAATATAATCCAGTGCATGAATCCTTTAAGTCTGCCCAACCCCTTCCTAAAGACTTGTGGGTACTCTTCCACAAAAGTGTAGTTCTAAACAGTATTAACTTTGGTGTATGCACCCAAAACTTGTTCGGGGTGGTTAGGATCCAACCGAATTCCCAGATCCCTTTGTTGCGGCCAACCCAACAGACTAGCGTCATCTTCAGCAAAATATACTTTAGATGTAGCATTCACGCCCTGAGACTCCAGACTAGCCTCCATGAATCCTACCAAATCAATAGCCTTATTTCCAAAGGCTACTAAGCTCACGTCAGGAGGTTTGATTCCTCGACCTGAAAATTTTGACATGTGCTCCTTCCCAATTAGGGTATATCGTGCACCTGAATCTGCCATCACTCTTATGTCTACACCATCAATATTAATGACACAATGAGGACAATTCCTTCTCACACAACCCACATCCACAATTTGCAAAATATGTTCTTGACCAACATCTTCAATATTGTTACCCTCCACAGAGTTCACCACCCCTTAAGCTTCCTATCACCAAATTGTCTTCCTTTGCATACACGTGCAAAATGGCCCTTAGCTTTGCACCTCCGACAAGTTTGGCCGATTGCAGGACAACGTGGGTCAGATGCTAAATGTCTCTTTAAGCCACACTTGAAGCATGTCATGTCACCCCATCAACAGATTTTGTAAATGCATGCAGCTGATCCGTTCTTTTAGATTTGACTTCATCTAGATAAATAGAGTTTACTGTTCCTGACGGAGTTGACAATTCTTTTAGACCTTCATCAATTATCTCTGCTCTTTTCATTATGTCAATTGCTAGTTGTAAAGTTAAGTCTTGCATGTTGAGTAGTATATTTTTGTTGTTGTGAGTCTTTAGAACCAACTAGTCTCTAAGCATCTCTTCTTGGAAATGTTTGTAGTTGCATGTGGATGCAAAAGCTCTCAACCCAGCCACATAACTTTCCACTGATTCACTAGGCAGTTGAGATATTTTTAAAAACTTAAACCGCTCCACCACTACATTCCTTTTCTTTTCTTTTTTTTTTGATCCTCATATATCTTCCAAATTTCCCTTACATGACCAGTAGGGGGGGGACTGAGGGAGGAAGGGAGAGGCAAGGTTCTCACCCACCTGCACTCCTCCAAACCCTGACCTCGTCACCCTTGTCCGGGGCAGACCTTCCATCCAAAACTCTGGTGCGGAAAGCAGAGGGATGGATATAACCATAGGATCACCTCTTATCAATTTTTACCTCCCCACTTCCCAACCAATGCTTCAACGGATTCCAAAATCTGGTCCTCTTACAAACTTTATAACAATCAAACTTATAATAATAAATTAGAGAATTTTGCCATGAAAGTAGAGGGGACAGGGCTGATCCATTTCCTACAAATCTCCCTTCTCGCCACAAGCATCATATAAAACAACAGTTTAGCTCTATCTCTACCCATCTTCCGTGTCTCATCTGAGCAGCCGAACATCACAATTGACGGTCTTACCTTTGGGCTTGAGGGAAGAATGTCATTAACTGCATCCCCCACCTCTTGCCAAAACGTACGAAGTAAAGGGCAGTCAATAAACATGTGTAAATCATCAGCTGATGCAGAACCACACTTCTTACACCTCACCACGTTGTCTTGTCTCAGCCTGGACAATTTTTTGGGAGTTCAGAAGGCTCTGTGGATAGAGAATAGATGATTTCTCCTTAACGCAGCAGGTTTGGCAGTGTTATACAAAGGTGTAGTAGATACATGCCAAAGTTCTTTAGGCTGCGGCTCCGGCAAGCACACCATCCAGATTTATTCCGGGAGGTTAAATTCCCCATCCACAATATCCAGCATCAGCCAATACCATTTCACCACTTCCTTCTTCATCGAGGTATCCAGCTGCATCTGGTCCACCAGTCCATTAGTACTTCCAACTTCCTCTGTTACATTCCCAGCTCAGGACTTCATCTAAAGGTATTTGAACTTAGACAGCCCTCCTCCTACCTCAATATTAAGATTATTAAAATCTCTAAGTTCACCATTAAAAAAAAAGATGTTTCCATTGCAACCACCCTGCCTCTTTTTTAAAATCAAGACGTTAAACGGAACATCTCTCAAATATTGCACCAACCTTTTCTGCCTACTCTTTACCCTGAGACCATTTACATTCCAGGACAGGAGTCTCAAGTTCTTTATTGCCATTTTCCAACATCCAAACCGCCTACCTTCTTCCACCCCACCCCCCATCCCTCCCCACCCCCCCAGCTCCACCTACCACATTGAGGATCTTTTTATCCCATAATATACTCCCCACCCAGTGCTCACCATCATCACCCCTCCCTCCCTTTCCCCCCAGACTGCCTACACCAAAAATAATCTTTTTTACCACTATTATACACCCCACCCAGTGCCCTCCTCCACCCTCCTCCTGCACCCCACCCAATCCCCCTCCTTCCCTGGGAACCCACCCAAACATTGACCTGACCTAGGTCAGAGGAGGATCACTGCTCCTAAGTTAGGACCTTACCCATAGTACCTCCCTACCGGGGGAACTCTCCAATCTTAGGTTAGACCAGCCTCATTCCTACCTTCTTTCTCAATTTTCATAATCAACTCGTCCACCTCCTTCCAGTCCGTAAAATTACACATCTTATTATATACCATGACTTTTAAAGATGCAGGAAATATCAGCTGAGCCGTAGCCCCCAGTTTTCTCAGAATATCTATTCTTTTTCCCAGCTCCCACTGTTAATTCAAAGTCACACCGCAAGGTCTGACCTGATTTCAAAAGGGGATCCATTTACCAGCAACGATTTCTTTTTTAGCGCCTGGGCGAGAATATGCTCCTTCAAGGAGTATGTCTGAAAATAAACTAAGATTTTCCTTGGTCTGACCCTGTTGGGAGGCATTTTAGCCGGAACCCGGTGCACCCTTTGAATGTCTTTAGCAATGTCTCCCTCTGATATTTCCACATTCACCTCTTGCTTTATCAGACGCGCCATAAACCCTTTTAAGTCACCTTCTTCCAGCCCCTCCGGGACCCTAATAAACCTCAAATTATTCCTCCTCAAATTATTTTCCAGGGATTCCATTTTAGCCATCACCCCTGTTTCTCCTTCTTTTAAATATCTTATCTGCTCCTTATTTTCTTCCACCGCCATTCTTAACTCCTCCAAAGCAGCAGTATGACCTGCCAGGTCATCAATTTTCTTTCCCAGATCTTCACAAAGACCCCTTATCTCCACCTGATTAGCATTAGATGTCTCAAAGCCACACTTCAATTCCATAGATAACGCTTTTAACATATCCGCAATTGATTGCTCATGATCCTCTCCGACAGGTTGGAAAACCTGCACTGCATTCACTTCTGCTTGCCTCTCTATGGAATTCACAGAAGTGGGTGCTGTAACATACTTCCCCCATCCACCCGGAGGTCTGAGCTTCTACCCTCTGGACTAGCGGCAAACTCTAATCTATCCATTTTGTCCAACTCTTGCTTATTCGTCCCTCCGGCTAACACCCTGGGAGCGCCTGGCAATAATCGAAAATAAGACCTAACTGAAGGGGTGACACAAGCTCTCCTGTAACTCAGCCCACTAGCACTCTTTGCATCCAGTTGCCTCCTAACAGAACTGTTATCTTGCTCTGCTTTACTTCTCACAAAAGACAATTTCTGGGGTGGGGGATCAGACTTTCAATTTCAACTTTTTTCTTACTTTTCTTAGCGCTACGGAGGGAATACGCTACTTGGCCAACACAATTTTTAAATACCACCTTCCCCCCTTCTTTCCCAAACCCCACCTGACCCTTTACCCTGTCCACCATAAGTTCTAACAAAGTTTCTACAGTATTTAAAACATAAACCTGAAAAATCCTTCCAGTCTTGGTGCTTTCCTGCCAGACTCAAAAGTCCCCAAGTCCTCAACCTGCTTAACAATCCTGAAGCACCTGTTCTTCTTGCTTCCACCAATATCCACACTAGGAAACACGAGCTGCTGCCTCTCTGACTCGGTTGAGTTTCAGAGAGGCACTCAGCAACGGGGCAGCTCCGTGCTCCCAAGAGTGGTGTCTCCCCGCCAGCTCCTTCGTCGTTGCAGCCCCACCAGATAAAAAAAAAAACAGATAAAAAAGGAAAGAACAAAACATTCCCCTTCAGTCACACTTCAGCCCCCGGTAAGGATTAAATTAACTTCGCAATATCTTTTCAGGAGCGGCGTCCTCCACGACCGTCTCCTCAGACGGCCACCATGTTCCCGGCCACCGCTACATTCCTTTTCTTGTCAAAATTTACATATAACTGTTCCATAGCCAGGCCATACTTATCTCTGTCTTCTGAGTCTTCATTCCCCACATCAGGCAAATATTTAGAATGCGTCTGCCTTCAGCTTCTAAGCAGTGTTTTAACATGGCAAGTTTCCTAAAGGATGTGAAAATATCACTTCCTCAAAACCCTCTTTCCAGTCCTCCCATGCCGTGATGGGTTCACCTGGAGAGTTGAGGAAAAATGCTGGAGCTGCAATCCCTCCATATTACAATATATATATATATATATATATATATATATATATATATATATATATATATATATATATATATATATAAATGTCTCTTTTTATGAATGTGGTTTTTTTTTCTTAAATTATTGCTGAAATCTGAAAGTCGGCACAAAAACGCACAGTATGTATAGCAGTCAGTAGCAGACTTGAGAATGTTCAAAGTGGTAAATTGTTCCTTTTTATGAATGTTGTGGCAGACCTTGAATTCCTGAAGACATGCTGGTTTCCTAGCAACTAGGTACACAGCTGAAACCATGCGTATGCGGCTTGGTAAAAGAAACAACAATCCAGAAATACTGGAAACTCCCTGCAGAGAACAAAACCATGCCCCAAGTCGACTTGATCTGGAGGCTCTCCAGCACCTTCCAGATGATACTGTCAAGACCAACCCTGCGCAGCTGAAATGCGGCGCACGCCTCACCTCTCTTGCCGCTGCAGGGCCCGGGGTCTCCTCTCCTCCCAGTCGACGAAGTCAGAATCGGAAGTCCCTCGTCGCCCGTGAAATGATCGCAAGGACACAGAGCAGTGAGAGAAAGTGGTTTATTCCTATGTCCGACCGGGAGGGAGGCCGACAGCAACTGCCGTTGGAACCCCTCTTCAAAAGAATGTTTGTTCTTGAAAGAATCTCTCCTCGTGAGTGCAGCGCAATGCTCACTCACGAGGAATAGACATTACAATAGGTTCAGTATTGAACAGACATAAATTGATAAAGTACCAGAATGTCAATAGACTATCTGGAAAAACATGAAGTGCCGAAATGACAGATCATAAAGTAAGTCTCTGGAACTTAGGATACAAATCCGAGAACATCAGAGTAGGAAAAATACTTGAATGATGAATAAAAAATGGCTTCAGAAACCACAGTGACTGAACATTAAATTAAACCTGTTAATTGAAAATGATTGGATAAAGTATGAGATGAGAAAGTTATGATCAATCAGAACATTAACAGATATCAAAATTATATAAAATGTATGTTTCAAGCTCTTCTATTTGCTGTTATTCCATTGACGAAAACAAAACAAATACAATTGTATCTTGCACATCCTCTTCTCTGGCTTCATCTGTTGACCCTTTGTTTTCCTACCACCGGAATACAAAGTCACAGGAAAACGATTACAAAATATGGTCCCACACCATTTCTTTTCCTCGAGGAAAGACATACGAATTAGAAACATAGCTACAAACAATGAAGGCAGTCAGTCTGTGGAACACACTAGAAACATTCTATACAAACAGCTTTATACAATGACCTTGCATCTGCTTCTACTACGGTCCGGTAGAGGTCACTAAATACACATTTAATTCTAACATTTATTTTAGTAAAGAAACACTTTTCTGAAACGACAGAATAATGTCATCAGCTTAAGTTAGCGTGAAAAACAAAATATAGGCCTTACACTCTATGGTGGCCATTAAGTTGGTCACAATTCTCGGAAACACATTAATATAATCAAATGAATTCACACATTGGTCAGTAAGTATAATTACGTAAAGACTAAACATTTATCAAGAAAATCTCAGCTCTCACAGTGTGAAAGACAAACCGAAACCAGAGGAGGGGCCATCACACCCTGTAACAGGACGAAGTGTGACGTAATGTGATGGCCAACAGAAATGTTCATTTAGTGAAATCGTCTGAGAGGGAACTCAGCACACAAAGGAGGGACATTTCACAAAATTCACCAATACAAATGAAGCATTTAAGACAAGCCCAACAAAGAATGTATAGCTAGAGTGGGTGTGGTTAAAAGCCCACCTAGAGATTATAACTGGCCAGATCGACCCGCAAAAGGGCACTGAGAGGAAAAAACAGGATAGAGAAAGAATGAAGGCTTCCTTCTTTCTCTCTTGGCAGCTTCTTTTTCCAGTGCCCCTTTCACTTTTGGTTTCACTAACTTTTTGATCTTTTTATTTTCCAAGTTAGTCCCACTGTCAGTATAGTCACCCACAACCTGAGTTTTCAATGAAAATATATACTTTTTCAATAGTACCTAAAAAAAAGCTCAGGTTACGTTGGTAGCTTTTCGGGCATCTCAAGAATAACGTATTCCAGCTTTTATATTTCATGAGGACAGGGTTTTATTGGCTTTAAAATGTGATATCACATCAATAATAACATTCTCAACTAAGGACAGGCTTTTACTTTTAAAATTAACACTCATGCTGTGTCCAGCATTAAAATAGCAGAGAGTTAGGGGGCAATGTGTGTGGTAAGGGCCAGTGATGCACATTTGCCAAGAGCCAGGCACAAATGACTAATGTACATCTCTGAAATGCTAGGTACAGCCTCAACTTCTCTGTAACAGGATCTGAACAGAAGAGCTTGATGTGTGCATTTAATTTAGCGTAGTCAGGTGCACTGCAAGTTACATTTGAGTTGAACTGGCAGGACTGAGCGTGAGTGACATTGCCAGACCAGCAGGAGGTTTGCAGATTAGGGCTGAGGTGCGGAGCCTGAGCCAGTGCGAGTCCCTCTGCTGCAGTAACAGGAGCTTCTGTAAAGCGTAGCATTAAGGTGCATTTTCAGAGGTGTGGCTGGGTCTTAGACTCTCAATGGAGTGAGTGGTGAGCTCTAGGTATGAATTTAGGGGCATTTATCGTGGCTCAGTACTGAAAGAGGTCCTGCTGGTCTGGTTTGAGGTGTATGGGAAGAGGTGTGAGTGTCAGATTTGAGGTGCATCGGATGAGCTGTTAGAGAGTATTAATACTAGACAGCATGGCCTATTTCGTTTGAAGATTGGTTTACACTGCCAGAGCTGTGTATAAGTATCAGTGTAGGAAAAGCAGGTTGTACAGTATGACAGAATCAAGGTGTACTGAATGAGCTGTGACTTAGGCCCTCATTATGATCTTGGTGGTCGAGCACCGCCACGCCGGTTGTGGCGGTATGACCACCGACGGCATGGTGGTGCTCGACCTCCATATAATGATGCAAGTATGGAACTGGCTGCACAGCAGCCAGTTCACTACCACCCACTGCCAGGGCTGAGTCGACCGCCAGGCAGCCACCATCAACCCAGAGGTTGACCATAGACCGCCGGTGGGATAATGATCCATTTCCACCAGGGATTTCCTGGTGGGATACCCCGCCAGGTAATCCCTGGCGGAAAGCATACTGGTAATTTTCATTCCTGTCACCAGTATGTGACACTCCAGCCCCCCCCCCACGTGCCACAACCCCCACCCATCCCCCTAAGCCCCTAAACCCATCCCACAGCCCCCGAACCCCAAAAATCTAAACCCCACACCTCCTCCCCCATCTCCCTGTAGGCCCTCCCCAACCCCCCTCAAAATCCCCCACCTCCCCACCCCCGTTCAGGACCCCCCAACCCACCTCCCCCCCACAAAAACATGCACGCATCCACACATGCACACACTCATTCACACCCATACCGACACTCCCACACGCCCTCCACCCCCAAGCATACACCCACACATCCACACATATGCACACATCAACACCCTCAGTCACACATGCACCCATTCACAGACATACACACATATACATACACGGAAACACACATCCCTCCTGCACACACACACACCTGTACAACCCCATGCTCACGCTCAATCAGTCCACACAATCACACACCCTGCCCAATTCCTTCTCAGACAGCACTTACCTTTTCCGTGGTGCTGTTCCGGGAGGGAACGGGTTCCCTGGATGATGCTCCGCCGGCAGCGCTTCGTCTCCATACACTACCATGCCTATTATTGCATCATAATAGGCGTGGAGGTGTCTGGCTGACGTGGCAGTGAGGGTGGAGCAGCATCTACCTCCTCCACCGACCGCCAGTATGGCATCGGGCAGTTCACACCGACATCAATGGCGGTGTGCCACCAGGCATCATTACATGCACTGGCGGTCCTGCCGTGGCGGTGATCTCGGTGGTCCACTGTTTGGACCGTCGAGATCATAATGAGGGCCTAAGCCCCTGTGCAGGATTAGCCAGGTGTGCTGCAGTACATAAGTGAGATGCATTTGCACAGTTGTGTGTGAGGCATAGCACAGAGTGGTACAGGTCAGAATAAGGATGCACTGGCATCAATACCCTCCTGACCCTACTATCCACCATCTTCAGACTCCACTCTATTTCTTTTCCCCTATCACATTTCCTTTCTCTCTTGCAACTCCTTATGCCGTCTCCCTTTTTACCCTCTTCCACATCTCCACAGCCCTCGAGTCTCCCTCTTCCTTGCCACTCTCCACGGTCCCCACTGCCTTTTCTGCTTTCCCTTCTGGCCCTTCATCTCTCCTTCTGCACTCCATTACTCCCTTCCCTTCTTCTCCCTCACACACCTCAGAGCATTCGTGTCTTCCTCCTCTCACTTTCTTCCTTTTTGCCCGCAATGTATTCCTGCTTTCCCGTCTGAGCCTTCCCCCTCGTAGCCCTTACTTCTCTCACCATCTGCTCCCACAACTTCTCTCACCATTCCCTGCCCGCTGCCTTCTCGCCTTTCTGCCCCTTCCCCTTCGCCAGTGAGCTGCAGACAATCACTGGCTGACCACGGCCTTGATTTATTCATGTAATGCTCTTATTTTGTTTGTGGGGAAATCATTCCCCCTGACTATCGGCAGAACCGTGGCTAGCTCACAAACCAGTTAAAGATAAACAAGTTAAAGAAGTTCGAAACTTAGGCTTACTCCTCGATGACCATCTTACACTGGCGCCACAGATTCAAGTATGGTCATCCTGTTTTTTTCTCCTTAAGACGCTGAAAAAGAGAAAAAGTTGACCCCCTGCCTAGACCAAATATCTCACACACTCATGATTAAAGTAGTAATCCTGTCCAGGCTCGAGTACCATAATGCTCTTTACCTTGGTCTCCCTTCCCCCCTGCAATACTCCATTAATAGACTAAACTGAATTCAAAATGCTGCTATTAGATTAACCTTTAACCTGCAAATAACAATCTAATGTTTCGATCTACACGAAACTCGTTAATTGGTTGCCTGTGACCGGGCGAATCACTTTCAAAACAGTGTGTATAGTACATTGAGTACTTCGAGCCGACTACAAGCAAAGATCCAGATTCCTAAAACAAATAGGTTTAAACACTGACAACTCAGGTCTGCAGGAAAAAAACGTACTTATTACATCTGTCAAAAAAAGTGGAAAGGACGTTTCCCTTTTTGGTTGTAAACATTTCGAACACTCTTTCTCTCTCACTAAGATCATTAGAAAGTGTTGTACTTTTCAGAAAACAGCTGACAACACTGTTATTTTCATAGTATTTTATAGAATGCTATTTGGATGTTTTAGCTCTTTAGAAATACATATATGATCATTTTTCCTACTAATTATTTTTCACTTTAGGTTATTCTGTGCACGTTACTTTTTTTCCGAGCTTAAAAGTGAGAGCAACTCAGGAGAGGCGAGCAAGTTGCGGCATTGTGTAAACGGGAGAGAAGTGAACCGAGCCATTTGTACTAAGATGTGACTCTTAAGCTCTCTTATCTGCTTGCTGCACTTGAGGCTGCCTAGCGCCAACGCGGGTACTCTTGCATCATTGTGCAAGGATGCCTGTGTTATGAGCAGGATTGTTTTTTGTGCAGAAAGGGCTACTTTATGCGTAAAAACATTCCTAAAACGTAAGTTGCCCTTTCTAGGCGTGATGCAGAATTCATCACACACAGCAACAGGAAGTAACAAGGAGACTTAAACATATTTCTCCTTGTTACGCCATGGTCATGGTGACATATAATTTGTGTGCAATCCCAGGTTTAATGTTTTCTGTAAATCTATGGTTGTGCCATATTCCATGGATGGATGTACTGGAATGATGCCTACCACTATGAAATGTATTGCAACACAGCACAAACTGCTACGTGGTGACATTCCTTTAAAAAGTCATACAAAGTGGTCCAAATAAAATGTCCTACTGCCTGGCTTTGTTAATCTTACTTAAGCCTGTGTGTTGCCTTTCATCAATCACCTTGTGTGATGCTTGGACAATACAAAGGATTAGGAAAACTGTCCCAAAATCCACAGAGGAAACCTGTTAAACTCCAGCATATCCAACTAGCTGACAGTTTTATGCGCTGCAAATTTCAAAATCAGATCATATTTCGGGGTGCCAGGTGGAATTATGGTGTGGCCAGGCACCTGTTAGCACCCCTCCTCCTCTCCTACTCTGCCTAGGGCATTGGTTCCACTCCTGGGGTCTTCTCTGCACTTTATGCCGTTTCTCGGTCCACTTTATGGAAGGTCTCTGACCACAAGACACAGCAGTAAGGCAGGACTCGAGCCTCTTGCAGAAAGCAGAAGTGCCACAATACGCAGTGGGAACAGGCAGTGGCTTTCTTTCTCCGTCCTGCTGCACACTTTTCTTGGTGAACATGCAAACAAGTTATCTCATAATTGCGAGTCTTCACTTTCAATAAAGGCCAGTTAAAAATAACAGCATGATAATATGGCTTCTGTTATTCCTACCGCACACTTTTGCCCAGTTGCACTTGCACTCCGATCACTTGTAGTCCTTTGTTCTCTTTGTATAATTTTTCTATTACTCGTGCACTACTTTTATCTTTCGTTGACAAATCTCCAAACCTAAATTTCCCAACACCTAGGAAAGCATCGCTCACTAGAGCGAGAGTAAAACATGACTTGCTGGCTCCCGCAGAGGTCCAACCAGTTCTATAGGTGTTCTCTCAGACTAGAACTATGAATTCACATATAGACTTACTTCAAAATAGAATGCCTTTCCATAAAACTGATTCATTTTTTTTATTAAAGTGAGTGTTTCTGTTCTTGTAGAGCTAGCTTGATGACAGTCTATTTTTCCAGTTGGTCGTAGAATCAAATTCTCTAAACAAAATTATTGCTTTCAGGAACAAAACATAGTTTGAAAAGAGAATAAACAAAAACACAACTTTCCCCTGTGACCCAAAAGACACACAAACACAATCAACTTCACTGCAAGCATCCATTTCTCAAATAGTACTTATCCAAAGGGGCAGCAGATATCTTCTGTCACACGGTCGCAACAACTATTGGTTCAACAAAGAGAGCACCAGCCAAGAGTAGGACACAAACACAGCATTTACAGTGACAAAGACTAAGGCAGCAGTATCTTTCCTCACATACACCCAAGTAAGCAGCTTGGCTTATTTTACCAGCACAGTGCAGCATGACCACTGACCAATTGCAGTTTATGGCTCCCTTACACAGACACGAGGCCTAGGGCGAGCAGCTACGTTGTAAGCGTCAGACCACCTTTCACAAATAGTCACACACAGTACAGCATTAGCAGCACCTCCTCTCATGTACATAACAGGTATTATAAGATATTACTGGTTCCAGTGTTCCTATAATATAGTATAAATGTATGTACCTGATGCAAATTCCTTAATTACATTTCACTTTTTCAAACTTAAAATCTTCCACCTCAAATACCTGCGCACAGTAAAGAACACTCAGGGCTTTGGTCACATACAAGTAGCACGTGCAGCATGTGTGGCAAACAGGCAGGCTTCCTTCATACACAAACCAGTTACAGTAGAAATGGTAGTGCACGCTGCCCTCATGAAGAATAGAAACCCACAGCCTGGGGAGCGGCAGTGCCAGCTCCGTTCAGTGGCACAGCACGTACATACCGCACAATATGCCGCACACAAGCTCGTTCAGTAGTTGCTTCACATATTGTCAGATTGTACACTCTACATATCCTCTGGGGAAGGGATCTCCCCCTAAACACTGCCCGCGCTGTCTGGTCGCTGCATGGGCTCGACACTTTGATGCCCCCCAGATGAGGACAGGTCCACGAGCAGTAATTGTTTGCAGAGGCTGCGGTTACGGTTTTCCTCTTTGCTCAGGCTGTGCTGGAAATGATTCCCAGCTGTTCTGGTGCTACTGGGAGAGTGAGCTCCAGGTTCTCTGGTTTGGTGACTCAGGAGCGACTTTTTAGAAGTCGTCTTGTGAAAAAGGAAAGGGCCCTCTTACCTGACATGTGCTTCCAATTTCTCCCGCATATGTTAACGCTCCAGACGAGGAGGAGGACCTGTAAAAAGAGTGAACTTCAGAGAGTCCTAACTTGTGTTCCCGCTAGACTGCTGCACTATTGAAGGGTTGCAGGCGGAAGACTCATTCAGGGAGACATGCAGCATTGCTCAGAATAATTTCAACAATGTGAAGTGTTGTGGAACAGTAGGGCCCTCCCCAGGGTCCCAGGAGGATTCCATCGTTGTCTCCAAGGGATGGCTTCGACCAATAGCGGTAGGCAGGTAAGAGGTGTGGTACATCCATCAGACTTCCCTAATACTTCTTCGTTCCTTAATAGTTACAGTATACAGCAACAGTCTTGATTCTGTGAGGCAATCACCCTGTGCTGTGGCCGGTGGCTAGATGGAGATGGGCTAGGATTTGTGCTGCCGTTCTGAAATCCCTAACAAACAAGCATCATTTCACCAAAGGTGTGGAATTCTTTCATTTGCCAGAAGGAAGTTGTTGTTTTATCTCCCTAACTTCACAAAAGACCCAGCAGGAGTGGTCTCCACAAAGAAAAAAATATTTTTTTCTTTGAAATCCTTCACCCACCAGAGTTACCCCTTGGTGGCATGCTTCATCATTAGGTTCCTCCCGTTCCGCTGCGGAACAGGGCGTGCTACAACCTGCGTGATACACGGGAGCACTTTCATTTTGGAGTATTTTGTCAATATGTGGGGGGGGGGGTCTTTCAGTGGTTAAAAATACCTGCCTCCTAGCGGTTTAAATACTTTAATGGATATTCTAGTGGCTGTATGATTAAAAACGGGGTGGGCATGTGGAAGTAGGGTATATTAGGTATCTGCCTCACTGGTCTACATGTTTCAAAGCCTACCCCTAGGCTTCTCAGCAGGATCAAGGATGACTCCCTGGTACCACCCCTTAAAGAGAGATTAAATGTACAAGCACTTACTTTGCATGCTAAGGATAGAGAATACTACACCTATCTCCTGTGTTGACTTCAGAGCATTACCTGTGAAGACAAAAGAGACACAACTAACGTGCCCCAGGACTATGCTGGGCCAAAATTAGGTTAATCTACTTGCAGGTGAGGTGCCAAGACTCAGCAAACGACACCCATAACATGTGGAACACTTGTGATTCTTTCTTAACGATCAAGTGATGGTTGCAGATAAGTTATCATGATTGCATACTGCGATGTCTATGAACAGAACAAGACATACTTAACACATAACATGTAAAGCACACCTAGAGTAACACACAAGGTTCATGCATAACATACATAGTAGTTTACTGGCTCCGGTATCATGGATCCACCAGGAGGGTGGGGTATTTATAGTCACACTCTGAAGATTTCAGAATATAATTGCCATTAAAATAAACTCCTCTGGTGGTCAGTATGTGGATAAATCACTTACTTTGCCAAAGAGACACTCCTGCCTCTTTACCTACATTTCACTTCCCCGGGGTCCCAATATTACCGGTGTCCCAGTGGATGGAGTCCTTGTATTCCAAATGGGGGCTGGCTCAGTACGCTTAGGCAACATGCTCCGACTTAGAGATACGCCGTGGCACAGTTTGCCGAGACTGCTGACTCGAATAAGCATACAATGTGCTTCCCCAAGCCAAATATTAAAAGTTATTCTCTTTTTGCAAATATACGGAGCTGAGTGATATTACAAATAGTGCTATAAATTTAGATTACATTTATTGCATAACTTACATAATTATGTTCAAGACATAAAGGCACTATAAATAAACATGACCACATCAGACTGTATCAGTAGACCAATAACAGAACGAAAGAGCAGAAATACACAACCTTATTCTATTGTATTTCAAGAAAAGACAAATCCAGTTATGGCACGCTGATACTCTGTTATATAGTCAGTACAAAAAAATAATGATCTCATCACAGTTTCATTGTTGGGATATCACAACCACAAAATTAATCATTTCATAGATTCTGGAATGAGTTCCAATTCAGCGCCAGGATACCCTCCCAGGGAATAGTGCACTATACAAATCTCCAGAGCATAGCAATTACCTTGTAGTACCTTTCAAGTAGTCGTGTGAAACTTAAATGTTATATAGAATGTACTCATTTCTGGATGATGTATTTTGTCCAAGTACTCTTCACTGTTTGGTCTAATTTTATTATCTAATAATCCCTGTTTCTGAGTTTACTATTATTAAGAATGATTTGCAAATGTCTGAAGCAAACCCTGTAGGCTAAATAGAGTTTTTAACAAAGGTATATGATATTTGGCAATTTTTGTAATTTTTAAGCTGGCCTCCCAGACACTACAAAGGTCTATAAAATTTATCAGGGAATGCAAGTAGTAATGTATTTAATTTTCAATCCTGATCCACTGATTTTCCCTTGAGGCATCTTGAAGTTCACACATATAACAAAAAGGCTGAGATTTGATTTTGATACTACAATTTTTGGTGACTTATCATTTGGGGAAGTATAGAGTGTCTTGTATACTGTGCAGGCAAACACGGTGCATAGTTTATGTCAAAGGCTCTCAAAATATTTCACAGGCAAATTATGGTGGTGAAATTTCTAGGGAAATTGTGAGATTTTCGTCTCTTCTTCCATTTATCAGTGGGCACCTGTGACATGAACTGCCTCTCAGATCAGCACTACTATGAGTTATATAGGAACCAAGATAGTTGGCTGTTCAAAATTCGAGATCTATTTTAAGGTGCTAACCAACTGTATTACCTATTAGCTCTTGGAAAGTCTATGCAGCAGGCCCTCTACCCTCTGAACTACCTTACTACCTTAAGGGTCTGTGCTCCTGTACACATATTTTGTTTTCGGTGTGTTTCAACTATTTCTTATTTGATTTTTGTTTTCGGTGCTGCCCAAAAAACAAAAAAAATCAGTAAAAGTTACTATTAAAAAAAATGTAATGGGCAAGGGTGGGGAGGGGGGAAACAAATAGTAAAAAAAAACACTTACCGTTCCCTCTGCCGCCTCCTGCCACCTTGCTCCTCTCCTTTACTGGTGACCCAGCATTCACTGGGACACTAGCACAGGGTCCCTAGCAATCCTGGCGCTGCTCTCATGCTGTACTTAGCATGAGACCAGCATCAGGATTGGTCCAAGCGGCATGGTCTGTTGCTCAGACAGTGCACTGGGGTCTGAGCAGTTTTTCCAGCCTGGCTGTGCAACACAGCCGGGTTGGAGAAACCTAAGTGCGCATGTGTGTTTGGTCGGCCTAAGACTTCCGTCCAAACACATAGGCGCACTTAGTGCACTCCACTCCCCCCTTTCCCTGCCATGGCCCAGCGCCACCCCTCCCTTCACATGCTGGCTGAGCCAGCAGCAGAAAAATAAAACGACAATGACTTATTGTTTTATTTTTCTGGTGCTGGCTCTAGGACAGTGTCGCAACGCTGCTCCACAGTTGTGGAGGAGCCACCCCTGGTGTGCGTGCTTTCAGGGGAGAGTGTGTTTTAGTGAGAGTGCGTGTGCGGATGTGTAAATGTGTGTGTAAGTGTAAGCACGCGTGTGTGAGTAAATGTAAAGGTGAAATGGCAAGTGATGTCACCTCTGCACCCATGACAGTGTGGTAAACTGACGTTCATGTACGCCAGTGAATGTATGGGTTTGCAAGTTCATGCTGTCTAATGCGTATAATGCGTACCATTTCAAAAGAGGAATATGAAAGGAAAAAGTTATGTAACGGTCGGATGGCAGTATCAGCATAGTATTCCCTTTTCGGCGAATTCTTTGCAGGAATAGGAGCTGCGTACCTTGTAAATGAATTGCTGTGATTTCCATCCCCGTCTAACGTCCTTTGCTAAGACTCAAGTGCACTGCATCGAGCAGATACACTTGCTGTCAGATGCGTTGCTGCCTGGCTTGAGTTATTACATAAATATCACGTTAATTACTCGGAGATTACAATTCCAGAGTTTTATTGCTTGCTAATTAATGATGTCTTTCAGACACCAAGATCATCCAATGTCTAACCTCGGCCTCAGTCATGAAAATTACTGCGCATTTCCATTCTGCTAAACATCATTTCTCGTGGTTGCGGTCCATGCCCGTCGGGTTTGAGCCCTGATATAGAAACACGATGATAAAATTAACATTCACATTTAAAGCTTTCTCTCCCCACTTTACATTCATATCTTTTCTTTGTTGTCAGGGTGTCAACTGGCTGATATTTCATCACAACGGCCAATGTTATTGTGCGAGGCAAATAAAAACTGTGAAACTAAACAGAAGCTTCTCTTCGCCTCGGATACAGAAAACCTAAAGCAGGAAATAGAAGTAGAAAATAACAAGCATTTGCAGTGCAATGCATCTCGCATTTCCTCGAGTTAGAGCTATTAGCGTTGTAAATTCCTAACTGGACTTTTCTTGCCACATAAATTGAAAATGAAAAGTAAAACAATTGACATAAGCAAGCCGATTCAAAGTGACAAGGCCGCCAGGAGTGTGAGCACGAAGGAGAGACTCAAAAGGAAAAAGAAGGTCGCTTGAGGTGAAATGTATCGGCAAACTTGCTATTACCCATGTAACAGGTCGATGGCCAAGGTGGTAACAAAACTGTCCCACGGAGGGGCAAACGTAAAGCATTTACCAGTGATAACAAAGGATTTTTGAAAGTCAAGACCATGAACGAGTGATAGTGATGCGCGTGCGGTGGGCGTGGTTAAAAGCCCGCAGATAGATTACAACACGTCAAATCACTTGCGGCTCGACCTAAAAAGGAGAAGGTCAAACCCAAATACTTTCAAAATGGATTTACTAAGCAATGTCTATTTTTTGCATTCTAAAACATTGTCAACCTCATTGGAGGCAATGAGATTTCATCAGCTGTAACTAATATAACGCGTTGGCATCTGATTTGAAAATATTTGTCTTCATTACTATCTGGCCTATTGATGCTCTTTTCAAATTGTTGATTTCTAAGCACATATTGTACGCCGTGAGCCTATGGTTTTGTGCTTTCATCAGTATTGACGGTATTCAAGTAGTTTAGTAGTGCTTCTCGTTCACTACAGTACTCTACGGCCTTAAAGTCTGTTGTTGTCTGGTCCGTGGTGTAGGAACATCGCTTCACTCTAATGTTTTGTTTTTAGGCTTTAATGAGGCACCCAAGTGGCATGTGTACATCAACTATTACAAAAAAAGTCAGGGCTAATCCTCCAGAGGGAAACATACTGCATTTTTTCTTGTTTTTCCCTCCCTCCCTTCCTTCCTTCCTTCCTTCCTTCCTTCCTTCCTTCCTTCCTTCCTTCCTTCCTTCCTTCCTTCCTTCCTTCCTTCCTTCCTTCCTTCCTTCCTTCCTTTCTTTCTTTCTTTCTTTCTTTCTTTCTTTCTTTCTTTCTTTCTCGTATTTATTAAAAGCTTGACCCATCCACAAGAGCCATATAAACTCACAATAAAAGAGGGGGGCAACAACTAGAGTCGTACAACTGTCAATGAGAGTAGGATTTGACACATTTTGAAAACATCAGTTTTGCATTCCGCCCCTTGCCAGGGAGGCCATTGACAAGAACAGACTCCTACCTGCATTCCTCTTACACTCTCAAAGGGAGATAACCTACAGCTAGGCATGTTCTGGTCAGGGCATGCCCTATCCATGCCCAAGCTAATATATGTGCCATGATAGGACTGGACTTTGGTGGTATCTCACTGACAGAGCAGATCCGCCACTGACCGCCTTGCAGTCCACTCTCCTCTCCACTGATCACCTTGGAAGTCTGTGATTCCAGCACCGTTTATTATGATATATATGAATATCAATATCTTGGTTCCCCTATTATAATTTTGGTTTTCACTGAGAATGATTTTTCGTGGATAGAAACCCCAAGATCAGTTTCTATGAAAAGTTTTATGGCAGAATCCAGTCAAAAAGTCCATTTCACCAACCATAAAAACGATGGGGCGGATTCACGACAGTCCTTTAAAGCTTGAAAGTGTAGTGCTACAGGCTTATCCTTTCGTTGGCAGCAAATTCCTAGCTTTGTTGTAATTTTAGTAATTCTCAAAGAATTTCAGGATCTGTGAAGACTGCAGACTCTTTTGAGCACTCATGTGCGTAACTATTTCTACCTGTGGAGATGTAACGCGTGAAAATGTGGGGCGGACTCTGGCTAAGTCTTTTTTTTCTCAATGTGAACCTACGTTGTACTAGGTTAAAAAACCGTGCTCACAATTATTTAACGTGACTTCCTTTGCTACGTGTAACTTCTAATAATCTAAAAATGCCATCCGTTTATGCTGCTTTCTCCTCCTTTATCTCATTGTCCTTATAATTTTACTTTCCACCTCTCTTCCCTCCTTATATGTGCCACTTGTTGCCTTTTCCAGTTCCTTCTTCGTGTTGGTCCTTTCTCTATTTTCTTTTGAGAATCTGCTTTATGAATGCACTATCCAGTTGTTCCTCTTCATTTCTTTACATCCTCCTTACACATCTTCCACTCTTTTCTTTCTAGTATGTTTTTGTGTTCTTTCTTACATGCTTCCTTTCTTCCATCTATTGCTTTTTCCGTCTATCTCTTCCTCTCTCTCTCCCTGTCCCTTCCTTCCCTGCCTTCCTTTTCTGTCTTGTTTACATCCCTTTAGTTCATCATTTCTCTCTCCTGTCATTTCCTCCATTCCTCCCTTTCTTCCTTATCATTTCCCTTACTCTTCTTTCCCTTCCTTTATTCATCACTTCTGTCCATCCCTGTTTAATCCTTCCCTCCCCCCCTCTCTTCCTTCCCCGGTTGCTTCCTTCTGTCCTTCCTTCCTTTTTCGATCCCTTTCCTTCTCCCCCCTTACTTCATGACACGTTTTTTCGTATCGTTCTGTTCCCGTTCCCCTCCTTACCATCCACCCTCTCCCCTTTGCCTGCTTTCTTCCTTCTCCTCTCCTGTTCCTTTCGCCTTCTTTTCCTTTCTTCTTCTCTCCTGTTCCGTCCACCTTTCGTCCTATATCTTTTTTTTCCCACCTGTTGCTTCCTTCTTCTCTCCTGTTCCCTCCAAAAACTGCAAGGTTGACTGTGATTGCTAGCACTGCAAAAAACACATTTGATCACATTTTATCATAAAATTATTGCTCACTAATTTCAACTTCCTTTTTCAACTTCCTTCACAACAGCTCTACAATGAGGAGATCCTGGACCTGTTTGATGGCACTAGGGATGCCGAGTCCCGACATCGAAAGTCCAACATCAAAATTCACGAGGATGCCAACGGCGGTATTTACACCAGTGGTGTCACTGCACGCCTCATCGGCTCAGAAGACGAGGTGGGGAAGCATGTATTGATGCCTTGCTTACTTATTCTCAGAGTGAACTTCATACCCAATGGGCTGGGAGCACCTTGCAGCGAGTAAATACACACAAACATGGGAACCTATAGGAGCTAAGCAGGTCTGCTTATCATTGAATCCTTAAAGAGAATCATACACCTTAATTTTGAATAATGTACGTACAGGTGGTGGATCAGGCACCATCTTGTGCAAAAGTGCAATAGTTCCGGAATCTTGGCAGAGCACTAGACAAGTCAGAATATCTGCTCTTCTCAAGTCTACAGCGGAGGTCATCAAGCTGGTTCACCTTGAAGCAGTGCTTTAAATGGGCCGGCGCTGTCCGGTACTGAGTATCAGCACTTTTTTATTTTAAGAGGGAGGGTACCTGTACTTCTCAAGATAAACGTAATACTTTTAAATGGAAAGTACCGGTACTTCTCAGAAGCAAGCAGGTACCCTGACACAGAGTACCTGCACTTCTATTTTTCTATTTCAAGCACTGCCTTGAAGCATCTCTTCCTACGGGCAGTGCTAATTTGTGTAAGTGATTGCACATGGCTGGCACTGATACTCATTTTTGGGGACCAGGAATTATATTTCATCATCATACAGTACTTAGATAAGAGACAACAAGGCAGAAAAGGGGCAAAGAAGATGGAAGAGAACGATAGGAAGACAATGCAAAGGGAGGAAGCAGGAATAAACAAAAAAATAAAGAAAAAGAGAGAGACATAAAGATACAGGAATGACACAGGAATGGTACAGGGCTGGAAGAAAGAGGTATGACGTTGAATCAAATCTTGGTAACCTTGATATTCTGCAACTTGGGTCCCTGCAGTTTTTAAAATATATATTTTTAACATATTGAGCAGTGCCTTGGAGGAATGTGGTGATTTTGTCCTCTCAGGTAGCCATGTTCCTCAGTGTTCAAGATTTGTCTGAAACAATTTAAACAGGGTTTCCGTTACGAAGAAAAGCAAATATAGACACTCCCTACATTAACAAAAGGTGTTCACTGCATGGTAAAGCCAAATACCGATCTGACGAGTGGCAACTTAGTAAAGCCCGAGCCCAAGTGATTACATCTGTGCAGCAAGACGCATCTCACCACATACCAGGCCTGTAGGCTCGGTAGTTAGAAGCAGTGTTGGAATGCTCTTAGTGTTACTCTGGGTGACGTTCGGCAAGTCCTGTTAGGGAGTTTGAGGGTGTTCAGTAGCTCAGCAAGAGTAGGCCAGGGATGTAGATGGACATCCTACCTGTGACGATGGGAAGCAACGACTTGAGGTTTTGAGGAGGAAAGTATGTGTTAAAGCTTTTTTGGAGTTTGTAACATGTTTTTGATATGGAGTTGAACTTGATATTGTTTCTTTGTGTGAACATTGTATTGTGTAGTTTGCAAATGAGTAAATCGGAGGTGCCATTTTCAAGGGGTGAAGCATCTTCTTTTTTTTGGTCTAAGGAAGCACAACCACGTTTCTTGTCTAGGGCTGATGAAGCCCTGACTGAGGTGGACAGAGATGGACTAAAGAGGTCCATAGAGTGGACGCTCACATCAAAGCAGAAGGAAAGGTCAGCCTACTACAAACATCCTACATGCCAAGAGTCAATGATGCCAATCATCAATATTCTTAGCAGTGGATCCAGGGGTCCACTAGTAATCTAGTAAGGGCAATCTGGGTGTTCCTTTTCTATTGTATCTTACAATCAATCGAAAAATCGTATTGTAAGAGTTTTGAATCTTAATGTATAAAGAGGTAGGTTTAACCCTAAATACTTCACCTCTACTGCCCTGGTCTAAGATGCTCCTCACAATGACTGCCTGAAACAAACAATCCATCTTATGTCATCAAAAACAAGAACATGGGCATGCCACTAGCAGAATACCAAGAGTAAGAGGCACAGCTTGGTAACATTCAAAAATATCTAAATACCACGTCTTCAGATTCTTTATACGAATATACTTTTTTCACTTTGTGATTAGGGTGTTTTCTTAAAACATCCCTGGTTCTGCATGCACGATACTGGCCCAGGTGTTCTAAAGCTGTTCTTGGTGTGTAGTTCTGTATAAATGTCATGAATACATCAACAAACACCTGCTTGCTTGCTTCTTATCCCCTCGGGCTTTAATTTATTGTACATTGTGCATGTGAGAGCACTCCACAGAGGACCAGGAAGCCATGTATCCAACTTTTCATAATATGACTGCTGAACATCAGCAATTGCTATCTGTACCTTTGATGTTAAGTGTTTGCAAAAAGAATATAATCGTATGAACAAGCAATGTTCTTGTGACACTTTCTGCTGTATGTAACATGACATGACTAGGCCTGGGTGGAGACAACAAAGTTCGGCTTTGCGGAATTCAGTGGAGTTGAAAACAAACTCTGTGGAATTCCGCAAAGCCAGAGTTCCGTGCCCTGCGGAGTACTTCTTATTGCACCCATCTCGGAAGCGCTAAGCAGGGTTGGGCCTGGACAGCCTGGCCGACCCTGCTTAGTGCTTCCGAGATGCATGCATTCAGGAGGGCCATAGGCAGTAAAAACTGCTGGTGCAAAAGACACTGTAATGGCAGCTTTCTTTCGCAGCCTACCAGTGCTTAATTTGTGCTTGTTGTTTCAGGTGCTGAGCACCAGCACTTATTTTTGAGGGCCAGGTTTATTCTTCTGCCTCAGGCATTGTCTGCGAGCAAAAGATACATATGGGAAAGATGGAGGAAGGGAAAAACGAAAAAGCGTCACAAAGGGAGAAAGTAGAAAACTGCTAGAGTGAGCTGAAGGGGCAGGGAGTGGATTTATATGGAATGAAGAGGCCTGAGATGGCTTCAGGATTACACCTCCTCAGTATTCTGTGTTCCCACATTTAAATGCAGCAGCCGCATGTTTAAGAGAAGGTCTTTGGGCACCGGCACGTTTTTATTTACAAATTAAGCACAGCTGCCTACGACCCTGGCCTGAATTCAGGCCAGGGCCATAGGCAGCAAAAGCTGCAGTTCCAGTCCTTGTTTGTGCACCAGTGTGCACAAACAACGACAAAACAAAAAAAGAGATGGGGACTTACCTTGGTCTTCCAGGGAGCCTCCTCTCCTCCTTGTCTGACAGCGGTGATGAGTCCTCTCCAACAGCTGCCTCTCTCCTCTGCTCCAGTGTGTGCTGCAGCCCAGTTATGGGCTGCACAGCTCAAGTGCAGACTGTCTGCGCTTGCGCTGTGCAGCTCATACTGGGCTGCAATACGCACCGGGTGAGCTCGGCTCCGCTGGCGGGAGTAGCAGAGTTTTTTGGATAGCTCCGCAGTTCGAAAAACTCCATTAGCTTCGCCAGCGGAGCTGAGCTCCCCGCACACCCCTAGTCATGACATCACCTAACACAGCCTAATATTGTATCAGGCAATAATTCCTGTTGATTGAGCACATCCAAACATGGGCACAGCCCATCTGCACATCTCCTAGGACTCCATTATAACCAGCTATTGGTCCTCCGCCAATGTTTTGCCTTCCAGCCTCCTGTTTTGCTGGCTTAATTTTTGCTGGCTTTTGGACGCTGTATACTTTATGACTGTTAATCAGTGCTAAAGCGCTTGTGCTCTCTCCTTTAAACTTGGTAACACTGGCTTACACCCAAGTGGTATATTTAATTGACTTGTCTGTATTGAAAGGGTACTACTTGTACCCAGGGCCTGTAAATTAACTGCTACCAGTGTACCACCAGCACTGATTGGATCACCTACCAAAGTAGGCCCTTTAAACATGTCTCAGGCCTGCCATTGCAGCCTATGTGTAAAGTTTAAACATCCATTTCAAACTGGCAAAACAAACTTTTTGCCAGGTCTAAGCCTTTCTTTTAAATACATATACATATTATGGTAGACCCTCTACAGCCCAGAGGGCACAGATGCAGTGTATTTAAAAAATTGTACATATACTTTTTTGTTTTGCATTTTGTGGTAGTGAAAAACTCTTCAAATGCGTTTTTCACTACTGCAAGGACTGCATCACCCATAAGATAACATTGGGTTAACTTAGTACATTTAATAAGTGCTAACTTTCAATTGGGAGCAGGTAAGAATATCGAGTTTGGTGTCTAAAGATGGCAAAGTCAGATTTTAAACCACAATTCTGAAAATGCTTCTTATATAAAGTTGGCATTTTCTTGTCCTAACCGTTTGGCATCTGTTGTCTGTTTTCTTGGTTACTCTTTGCTTATTGCTCACAGACAGTGAGGCAAAGGATCATAGAAGTTGGCAAGTGGACCATCTCTGACTTGATGAGGTGGAAGAATTGTCACCTGCCACACTTGCACATCACAAAGGCGATGCTGAGCACACTCACAAAGGGTTTGACACTAATATATTGTGACCCCCAAACAAGCTGGGGCTAGAAAAAGGGGGCAGGAAAATCTAAACACCTTTGGGGTGAAGACACCCAGAACCCTCTCCTACTTGAAAGTGGGCACCAGATATAAATAATGGGCACTCAGATCCAACACTTCAGTACACCTCTGGACCTGTGGAATTCTCAGAAGGACTGCTGTGCTACTGGGCAAGAAGCCACTCTGTTGCCCTGCTGCCTGCTGCCCAGTTGCCTCGGTAAAGGACTGGACCTGCATCTTGGGTCCAGGACCTCTAGCATGACTCCAAGGGCTAGTTGGCTATCCTCTTGATAAGAGCTTCAGGGGCAGAAAAGGCTCCAACCACCTTGAACCCAGCACCTGGCCTTTACCTGCTGTGAGTCCTACTCCCCAAGTGCTGCCACCCCAGTTTTAGACCCTTGAAAGTGGTCCTAAAGATGCTCTGCCAACTTAGCTGTGGTCCTGTTTTCACAACCGACACAGAGCAATGCATCTCCTTGCAACTCTGCTTTGGAACTGCGTGACTCACCCCCAATGCAGGACTTCGCATCGCAGCCTGCAGTCTCTTTAGAACTGCCGCTTTGTAATGCATCCTCGATTCATCCCATCGCATTGTAAGTCCCTCATTGATGGCATCTTCAATGACGGCACAAGACACCATGGCGCAGCACAGCAGCTTCCTCAGAACGCGCAAGGCATCTTCAATGTGGGACTTTGCAGTGCAAGCCCCTCATTGACAGCATTCTCAATGACGATGCTGGACTTTGTAACCAAGCCTCCCAGCTCGTTGGAAATGCCATGGTATGACGCATCCTCAGCGAGGGATATCGCAAGGGTCCCTAACCAGGATTTAAGGTAATTTGTTCAGAAGGCCTAACCTGGTCCCTAAATCCCGCCTGTGCTCCATTACGGTCAGCCTGAACTTGTGACTCTCTCCGCTCCGACACAACGAGATAACCACAGTTGGCACTTTGTGCTTCTCAGCACTGTTTTTACCTAAAACTTTGAAATTGAATATCTTTAGTTCTATTGATTGAAGTTTTGTCATTTGGTCTCAAATACTGTATTACATTTTATTCTGTTTTTCTGAATTGGTGTGGAATTTTTCTTGTGTTGCATTTTCACCTTGTTAGTTTTTGAAGTGCTGCATACATACTTTGCACATTGCCTCTAAGTTGAGATTGACTGATTTTGTGCCAAGCTTCCAGAGGGTTAAGCACAGGTTAATTTCTAATTTGTTTGTGATTTCCCCCTGACCGAAACTGTGGCTAATCCTTAAGTATGGTTTCACCCACCTCACCCCCAACCAGTAATCCAATTTTTAACACTGGCCCTCTGTACAGAAAGTCGACCCTATTTGCTGTTCTCATGCATAGAGTTGCCTCTCATCCTCTGCTTAGCTACTCATTCTGTTTACAGTGGTGTGGTGCCACCGCCATACTATGTATCCCTTACCTTATTTGTGCAAGAGAACTGGTCCTAAACAGATCCCCACTGGTTGCTTATGAGGTTAAGGATGCAGAAAGATTGCAAGATAACTCACTCAGGATGGATGCCAAGATGCATTCAAGGCATGTGACTATTTAGCTCTTAAAAATCACAAATTGTATTAATAAGCATATCTTCTAATGTGATCAATTTAACAGTGCCTTCCATTCTGAAGGCAGTTTCATTGATAGCTTCAGGTAGTAATGTTTCCATAAAATGTAGTCGATCCATTCACAGGTCAAGGAGGTGTCAACATGACAAATGCACTGTAAGATCTCGTATCTGGGGTACCTTTTTACATATCTCTCTTTCCAAAACTGTACTAGATTGAGTTGTGGCAGCCATAGCATTGAATCCTAAAACTGGAAAATTATCTGGAAGACAGGTAGTTGTTTCAAGCAGAAAACAATGTTCCCCTTACTGAACCGAAACTTCTAGAGATGGTGCCTACTTAGTGTTTGGATAGAGGCTTATTAACGTCTGCCCTCTCTTTTAAATTCACACTAATAACTTAAGCTTTTCTCACTTTTAGGCAAATTTTATTTCTCAGATACAATCACCACAGAAGTTTCTCTTCGAGGGGTCACTTGTATATCGTACCGTCATAACTCACCTTGCCTTTGTGTTTCTTTTGAGTCATCAGCGCATTCAAGTGACACTGCTGTTAGGAGTAACTTAATGTTGACTATCAGGCTGATCTGTGGTGGAATTGTGTATTCATTACAAGATACATACAAATGATGTATGTGGTCAAGGTCAAGTGCATATGTCGTACTTATGTATAAATTACGTGTACGTGTAAATTAATTTACATTGAGGAAGTGTAAGCACATGGCTTATTGGTTGAGGGGGGGTGGAAGCTCCACTCAGACAATAACCACAATTCTTTTCAGGCTGAACCACAAAAGTCACTAAATTAACTTTTGGTAACTTGGCACAAAAGCAGTCAGTCTTAACTTAGAAACAATCTGTAAAGCATTTATGCAACATATAAACAGTAATAAAGTGAAAACAAAACACAAGAAGAATCTCAATTTTCAATTTAGAAAATCTATTTAGAAAAATAAAGTAAATTTTAATAAATAAAATTACAACAAGACAAATAAGATCCAATCAGTAGTACTGGAGTTATGAATTTTTAAAATTTTTGGTGAAATCTATGGCCTAAAAGATCAAAGCACCAACTGCTGGTATTGGTCACACGAGACCGGGGCAAAGTCAAAAGTTAAGGCCAACTGCAATAGAGAGGAGGTTTTTGTCATTGATACGTAGTCAGTGGCTGATGTCCTGGTGAAGCCATCAATGATAGTGGGAAAAGCCCTGGGTGGGAAAGCTGGATTTTCAGGCTGAAGAGGTTGTCATCTTCAGTGGGGTGCTGGTAGTTGTTGAGCGCAGCGAAGAGCTATTTCAACGTAGACTTTTTTTCTGGAGCTCTGTTTCACCCAGTGGTACGATGCTGCAGGCTGCAGCCGAAGAGGGCTCCACAAGGCCAGATACAGCCGCCAGGTGGTGTTGCTGAAGAAGATATGCTGTTTTGGAGAAGAAAGTAGTGGGAGCTATGGAGAAGTCAATCCCACTGGCAATTCACCTTTGGCGGATTGAC
Source organism: Pleurodeles waltl (assembly GCF_031143425.1). NCBI lineage: Eukaryota > Metazoa > Chordata > Amphibia > Caudata > Salamandridae > Pleurodeles > Pleurodeles waltl. The sequence continues at coordinate 607,844,898 of NC_090445.1, read as the reverse complement.
TTGCAGGTAGTTCCCAATATCCTGTCAGTTCTGAGAGCAGTTTTTGGTAAAAAATAAATCATAAAATCAAAATCAGATATTTTAAAGGGCACTACTCACCCATAGAGTCTCAAGGTGCTGAGGGGTGTGTCCTCAGAGATCAGTTGAAGAGCCAGGTCTTGAGGTCCTTCCTGAACTGAGGCAGCAATGGTGACTGTCTGAGATGGAGAGCTATGGTGTTCCAACCTTTTGCTGCCAGGTATGTGAAAGATCTTCCTCCAGATGAGGACTTTATGCTGGGTACGTTGGCGAGTGACTGTTGGGATGAGCAGAGAGGTCTGGAAGGGGAGTACCAGGTGATGCAGTGGTTGAGGTAGCTGGGTCCGCTGTCGCAGAAGGCTCTATAGGTGTGCATGAGGAGTTTGAAGTTGATCTTCTTCTTGATGGTGAGCCAGTGGAGGTTTTTCAGGTGTCCTGTGATGTGCTCTCAATGGGGTTTGTTTAGGACGAATCTGGCAGCGGCATTCTGAATTTGTTGCAGCTTGCTCAGGTTCTTCTTGGAGGTTCCAGATTAGAGGGCATTGCTGTGGTCAAGTATGCTTGTGATTAGTGCGTGTGTCACGATTTTTCAGCGGTCGATTGGTATCCATCTGAAGATCTTCTGTAGGAGTCGTGCATGGTCTGTGGTGGTAGGGGGCCTGCCTAGTGTTGAGGGCCACCAGGAATGTTCCCAGGCTGAGGAGGAAGGTCCCATGATGAGGATCTTGGTTTTCTTCGAGTTCAGCTTAAGGCAGCTCTCCCTCATCTAGGTGGTGACTGCTTCCATCCAGTCCCTGATGTTCTTCTTGGCTGTAGAGGGGTTCTCAGGCAGTGGTTACTAGAGGTGAGTGCATGGGGGGGCTATGATGTTGATGATGGTGTCGCTGAATGCTGGTCATGGTCCAGGAGGTCTGTAGATGATGGTGCCACGAGTGGTGGTCTTCGGGTGGTGTGCACTTGGAAGTGGAGGTGCTCCATGAGGAGGTGAATTCCGTTGTGTTGATCCTCAGTTGAAGAGTGGTCTTATGGGCAATGTCTATGCCACCTCCTGGTATGGGTGGAAGGTCTTTGCGGAGCAACTTGTAGTCGCTGGGGATTGCGATGGCGATGTCTGGTCCGGATGATGTGTTAGTCCATGACTTGGTGAGGAAAGCGGTGTCTGGTCAGGTGGTGTCTATCAGGTCCCAAATCTCCAGGGTGTGTTTGTGCAGGGAGTGGACATTGAAGAGAATGCACTTGAGGTGGTCTAGTGGTGATTCTGGTGCTGTGAGGTCTGGTGTTTGGTGTACGGAGAGAGTGAGGTGGCAGTGGCGACAGGAGAAAGGTCCGTGGGTGTCCTTTGGGGATGCAGGGTGGCAGGTGCTCTGATGTCCAGGGTTCAGTGCGTGGAGGGTCCCGGCAATGTATCGGTGGATGGTGCAAGATCCAGGGTCTGTGGCGCTGGGTGCAGCCAAGGCACGGATGGGCACAGACTGGCTTGCTTTTGGTGCGCCCGCTGCACATGGCCGCGCAGCCTCCATCCTTAAAAAGGGGAGGAGGGGGGTAGATTGGTCAGCTCAGAGGTCAGAGGTCAGAGGTCAGAGGGCAGGAGGTGGGAAGTGCTATGAGAGTATGAGAGCAGGGCGGGGGAGGTTGTTGAAAAGTAAAAGAGAGACAGAAGTAAAAAAACTGAAGTAAACAAGAGTAAAAACAGACAAAAGAGGAGAAAGAGGGAAGACAGAAAACAGACAGACACAGATTGCCACTAGGCCACCAGGGATGAGGTGCAGGTGGGTGCCTGTGGGTGGAGGTGGGCCTCAAACACAGAGCCGGCAGGCTCTGTTAAGAGACAGCAGCAGCAGCAGTTGACATGCAGGAGGGAGCGACGGACACTGGACAAAAGGTCAGTGGAGTTGTCCCTAATTGCACAGCAGCCACCCTTAAGAAGGGGAGCGAGGGTGATGGGTTGGTCAACTGGGAGGCGGGATGGCAGGAAGCGCTACGAGGGTGGGGGGGAGGTCCCGAGGGGGGAGAAGTGGCGGGTAGGGAAGAGCGCAAAACGGAGAGAGACAGAAGAAAAAAACAGGAGTAAATCGGAGTAAAAACAGACAAAAGAGGAAAGACAGAAAACAGACAGACACAGATGACCACTAAGCCAACAGGGATGAGGCACAGGCGGGTGCCTACAGGTGAGGCTGGGCCTCAAACACAGAGCTGGCAAACTCTGTGAAGAGGCAGCAGTGGCCACGCAGGAGGAAGCGACGGACATTGGCCAAAAGGTCAGTGAAGTCGCCCCTCACTGTTCAGCAGCCACCCTTAAGAAGGGGGGAATTGATCAGTTGGGAGGCGGGAGGGCGGGAAGCGCTATTAGGGTGGGGGGGGGGTCGGTGGGCCATGGGGGCAGCAGCACCGGGGAAGAGAGCACAAAACAGGTGAGGAAAACTAAAAGAGAGACAGAAGTAAAAAACGGGAGTAAGAGCAGACAAAAGCGGAGAAAGAAGAAGGACAGAAAACAGACAGACACAGATGGCCACTAGGCCACCAGGGATGAGGCACTGGCAGGTGCCTGCAGGTGGAGGCAGGCCTCGAACACATAGCCGACAGGCTCTGTGAAGAGACAGCAGTAGCAGCACTGGTCACACAGGAGGTAGCAACGGACACTGGCCAAGAGGTGAAAAAGTTTCTAAGATCCAGATTTTGATTGTTGTAGGAGGAAGCTTCCTACACCACTTTATGGGTCCAGGACCTGCAGGGTATCACTTGTGGGGTATACACACTCTAGCACAGGCCTGCAGTCAAGTTTAAGGCCTTAGGAGCTTGTTATGTCCCTATAGCTCACACAGGAGGCTAGTGAACTAACCTTTGGAGTCACTCTAGTGGTCCTGTGTTTAAGGAGCAAGTCCAGTTCTCCTTCTTCAGACAGTAGGGCATCAAGGAGTCCTTTCAGCAGTATAGTAGTCCATGTGGCAGCAGGTCATTCGGACAGCAGGGCAATCCCTCTTCTGAATCTTCCTCAGGACAAGGAGTGTAGTGAAGAGTGCTTTGGGGGGTCCAATATTTATACCTGGTTCCTGTATGTGAGGGACATCCAGTCCTACCTCTGCTTCTGAAAAGTTCTTCCTCTCCCCTGTCAAGGGTCCAAACCGACTGTGGTGACAAAAGACTGATGTCAAGACCCTTTGTGTGTGCTGGGTGCAGGCCCTTTCAATTGTAAGTTGGGCCAGGCACAGATCTGCCTTCAGACACCCTGGGAGTATGGTCCATTCTGCCCACACCTAGTCCCCTTTGTTTCAGTATTTGGGAGGAATACAGAAGCTCCAACAACAGAGCCATTCCAGTCATGTGACTCAAGACACTGACAGAAAGCAAAATGGTTAGGACAAAAAATAATGCCATCTTTCTAAAAGTAGCATTTTCAGAAATTTGACTTAAAATCCGTCTCCACCATTAAAGAGGATTTAAAATTACAATTCAACTCTAACCAGTGTATTTCTATCTGCTCGTAATCCATAGGTAGCACGTATTACATGTAATAAAGTAACCTAGTATTAGCCAGTGGGAGAGATAAGTCTTACAGTAATGAAAAATGGCGTTAGACGTTTTTCACAACCAGGACATGTAAAACTTAAACCCACATGTCCTCATTTTTAAATACCGTGCACCCTGCCCTCTGAGCCTTTAGTGCCTACCCTTGGGGTGAATTATAAACATTAAAACAAAGGTTTAGGCCTTGCAAAAGCTTTCTTTGCCAGGTTGAAATGGCAGTTTACAAATCCACTACAGGCTGCAAAAACAGGCATGAGACATGTTTTATAGTGCTTCGATTGTGGGTGGCATAATGAGTCCTGCAGGCCCACTAGCAGCATATAATTTTCAGGCCCTTGGTGCATGTAGTACCATATACTAGGGACTCACCACTATATTAAATGTGCTAGTCTGATGCAGGATAATTTTACCAATTTTTAGAGAGAGATCACATATTCTTTAATATTGGTTAGAAGTAGTAATATGCACAGAGTCCTAAAGCCAAGAAAAACGAATTCAACAACGTTGGCGGACTGAAGGCAATATGTTTAGGTGGATACAACGCCAAAGATGTGAGGTCTAACAGGAAGTAATATTGAAAATGTGCAGATTTCAAATGTTTTAACCATAACCATCAGGGCGACCACGTTGATCAATATTTGTTGGAACGACTTTCATCCCTCCCCTGTTTTCGTTTAGTTTTCTTCCCTGTCTGCTCTTTCCTATTCTGCCTTCCTTTAACTCGCCGTTTCTCACTCTCTATTCCAACTACCTCTTCCTCTCTCTCCAGCCTCTTCCCCTTATGAGGTCAACCTCGCCCCATTCTGCATTACTCCCACTTTTCTTTCACTGCCCTTTCTTTGCTAAATATCTCCCCCAGCTCCTCTTTTGTGCCCTGCTTTCCATCTGCTCACTTTCCCTATCACTCTTATTTTTTTCTCATTCTGGTAAAAACCGCATCCTTCCCTTCTAGAAGCCCATTCTGTTTACTTTACTTCCCAATCCTAAAAGAAGCACAACTTGCCCGTGCTGATTCTCAGAACTTTTTTTGCCCTTCCCAATTGTTTCATATTCGTACCCCACACTCCCCTGTCAACCTGAAACCCTTCCACGTTCTCCTTGTTTCAGTTCCTCAACAGCACTGTGTGTGGTAGCATGGGCGTCCACAGATTTTTTTTTTTTTTTTGGGGGGGGGGGGGGGGGAGGGGGTGGTCTCGCACTGTTTTTGACAGGGGCCGTGGCCCTACTAATACAGGCAGCTTAACACTATGGCGGCCGTAGTGTTGCTCTACACTGTGAGCCTGCACACCAGGGTGTACCTAAATCTGGGGGCTGGGGGGGTGGGGGTCCTACATTCCCAATCCCCCGTGGACTCCCATGTAAGTATAGAGCACTTATTTACACTTAATGTTTTGGGCCTGTCCTAAATGTGAGCACAGATGCAAATTTCATGCAATTGTCTATGCATGTTTGATCTAAAGCCCCATCTCTGAGAGAATGATTTCTGTCATTGTGAGCAGGATGCCGATGTACTTACCCTATCAGAAATGACTGTGCACCCTAATGCAGTGTTTGCATCAGGGTAACGTTGTTGAGGTTTTCTTAATGTATATCCTGAGACATTTCCAGCTGTATGTATCAAGTGTTATCTTTCTTTTTTTAATTTCAGCTGTTCCAGTGCCTCAAGCAGGGAGCTCTGTCCCGTACCACTGCCAGCACCCAGATGAATGTCCAGAGCTCCCGTTCTCATGCCATCTTCACCATACACTTGTGCCAAATGAGGCTGTGCTCGCGCGCACCCATGGTGAGTTCAGCTTCTACTTTTTGAGACGTGATGAGTACTGGATCAGAGAGGACAATGTACACACTGTCATTAACTCTGCTGATGAACGCTGTCTCATATGCCGGGTTACAGGCCCAACACACTTTTACTTGCGCTCTTCACATGCAAATGCTGTCAGTTTACGCGCGGGCACACTACTTAATAGTGATCTTGACTGATACCATGACAGCAAACCAGTCTTATTATGTTGGTTGATATTAAGCAAAATTGTTTGGTAGTAATTGTATGCCTGCTTTTCGTTGATGCTGTTTTCATTCTCTTGGGTAGTGTTGCATAGCAGTTCCTTGGATTGATTTTGAATAACCACTTTTGATTGGTAGATTGGTAGAGTATAGATGTCTTTGATTAATGTTATACAATATCTTTGCAACTTTGATTTACATTTTTGCCTGGGGCTTTGAGCACGCCCTTGGAGGGTGTCACGCATATAACTTTGACTCTGTGTAAACACATTTAGTTGTCATTTCGTCAATATTTTTAGTTGATATTTTGTAAAAGGTTTCAGTTGTTGTCATGCGAACTCATCGTTTACAGTGTGGAAATATTCTTTTTAGAAGATCATACCTATAGTTTTGGTGAATGCCTGGTACCCATTTTACCGTTAAACCACGCGAAGTCCTATCATTGTCTCACTGAAATAAAAATCAAACTTGTATGAATTTATTTAAATGTTTCGGGTTGAAAAATACTTTTATTAATGTTGCACAATCACTCATAGTTAATGTTTTCTCCAACGGCGAATGTGCATGTTGCACAGATGGGTGTGAAAGATTCCGGCCATTTGCTTTTGAAAACATCAGAACAATTATCTGGTTATATGCCACACAAACACTCTTATCTGAAATTGCACTCACGCTCCTGGGTAATGTTCACATGTACTTTAAAGGCTTTGCATAGCTTCTTTGCTGAACTTGTGCCTTCTTAAAGTTCTGCAGACACTGTCGTTGATCTCACATGAACTCTTATTGGTTGTGCTGCATACATATTTTCCTTGACTTCACGTGCATACGTTGATTCTCTGTTTGCACATGCTTTATTTGAAATGGTGTAAGCGAGAGTCAGTCTAAATATATATTTGGTGACATTTAACTTCTAATATTTTACACACAATGCTGTTTTGATCTTCATAACCTTAGAGGTCTTGGCCTCTTCATGATGTTGAAGATGTTTACAATTTGTGCATAGATGTGCGAGTAAAAAAAATCTCGGGAAAACAAAGAAAAATAAATGGTGTATATACTTTGGTTGATTTTTATATTGCTTGAAAGCTAGTGGTTCGTGTAATATTGTCAGTTCTGTTTACACTTATATCAAGTGTTTTTGGTAAATGTTATATTGTGTAAATGGATTCGGGGCATAGGAACATTTTTAGTTCATCTAGAAGAAATGCTTTGGTAGATGCCGTTTCTATGTACATTTAGGTAGAGAAATCAGAGGTATTTTTTGTTTCCTCTTGTAAATGTAGTTTCTTTATTCTGTGCAAATATATGTGGTGCACATCGTGCAAGCAGTTTTGCTTCACGTTATGATAAGACTCTGCTGATGTTGTACACGTTGGGGTGGCTCCCTCACGATGGCGAAGTAACGTCACCCCCTTGGGTAAGCCAGGAGCTGAAAGATAAAACAATATTTCATTATTGTTTTATCTTTTAGTTGCTGGCTCAGCCACTGGCAGGTGAAGGGCGGGGTGGGCTCGGCCACAGGAGGTGGGAGGGGGGAGGAGGAGAAAGTGCACCTAAGTGCGCATGTGTGTTTGGCTAGCCGTCTCAGCTGGACAAACACACATGCTCACTTAGGTTTCTCCAGCCTGGCTGTGTTGAACAGCCGGACTGGAGAAACTGCACAGACCCCAGGGTTGTGTCTGAGCGGCAGTCCAAGCTACTCAGACCAATCAGACCTAGGTTTAGCATGAAAGCAGTGTCAGAATTGATGGGGAGCCTGTGCTGGTGTCCCAGTGAATGTTGGTGCACCACAGTGAGGGAAGAGGAGCAATGCCGCAGAACAGCAAAAGGTACATTAAAAAAAAAATGTTATCCACCCTGTCCCTGTCCCTCCTCCTGCCAGCCCCTCCCCTTGAGATGTGCTGCTGCTGCCCCTGCACACCTTGGGCCCGATTCACGATGGACAACTTACACTTTTCTGTAAATTTACGATCTGTTCCTATACACAAACGGATTTTATTAGTAATACCTTAACGATGTCGAGTTTCTGCACACATGACAGTGACTCCGCACAAGAAAAGATATGTGCAGTGCCTCTGCCATGAGTGCAGAGAGTTCATAGTCATAAAGGTACTACTCGTAAGAATCCTTTGTGAATTGAAAAATTGGAAAACTAAATTAAATTTACCTTTGTAAATCAGGCCTTGTATTGGTGGATCTTGGGCAAATTATCTTGCCTTACTCTTGGTATATGTACTCGGTTGATTTTCTGTAAAAAATATTTCTTTGATGTTGGACACATGCTGTTGTGTGATGTAAACCAAGTGCTATTTCTTGAAATCTTTCATGTGCTCTTGGTCGCCATCTGATAAATGTTTTTAGTTCAAGTTCTGCTCTGCCTTAACACTTTAGAACAGGCTTCTCGTGAGCTACTGGTAGCTCTCCAGCTAACTATAAGTAGCTCTCCTGTGTGCAAGCCACCGTACTAAATTAGAGCTTTTGCTTGGCTGAATTAATGTGTACCAAAACTGAAAAGGATATATTGGATATATTGGAGATGAAGACCTGTGTATTTTTGGAACTCATAAGTTGATATTTTGTAGCAAATTGGTTGAATTTACAAAATATATTGAAAGCTGATATCTCACTGAAAAATCATGTGGTGTTGTGAGACCTACTACTAATTTAATTACCTTGTTGCCAGGGCTAACGTGTATTACCTACGTCGAGACATTCCACACTGACAAGGCCTTTTCTGCATTACTAATGATGAATTGAGATGATCACTGAGGATAATCTTATATACTGTGGCTACTTAGTGTAGTCTTGTCTCGTGTATTCACTATTACAACAACAATATTAGTAGCTCGGGATGACTTTCATAGAATTTAAGTAGCTCTTAATACAGAAAAGGTTGGAGACCCCTGCTTTAGGATGACACTGCGTAAATATTTTTGGTCGAATGGTTAATGTGAAATTGCTCATGAACTGTTTTGCAAATGCTGTTGGTTGATGTGCAAATGATCTTGTTCATGGTTGTGCAAACACTGTTGTACAAGAGAAGGTGCTGAAATACTCTTGGTTGGTCTCTGGCAAATGATTTTATATAATGTTAGAATTATGTAACATGCTAAAAAAGAATAACCATGCTCCTTACCAAAACATTGTGGGCAGGACATACAGTGAACGACAGGGAACACCTAATTTTCACACTGGGTCTATCAATATTGCACATTATAATGTCTATTCCCACTGCTTTCTCTGCTGTGTGTAATGCTTTACGTTGTTTTTTTTCTCCATTTTGCACACCAGGTCAATGGAGAAGTCAATGGCTTGCCAGAGTCATCACAGCCAAACAGCGAATATGAAACACTGTCAGCAAAGTTCCATTTTGTAGACCTAGCTGGATCAGAGCGACTAAAGCGTACGGGTGCAACGGGGGACAGGGCCAAGGAAGGGATTTCAATCAACTGTGGACTGGTACACTGTTTATACCTTTCTTTCTGTCATTCTTCTACAATGCACCACCTCACCTGGAAATTTGTGACTTCCAAAACAGAGCAGAGATTATTGCTCCAAACATTTTGTAGGGGTGAATGAGTCGTTCAGCACTCAAAACTGCACTTGGGATAGACATAGTTGTAGTACTCTTAGTTTCCTTGTGCTTTTCCCATTGAAAATAATGGTGTCTCTAAGGATTTATGATTAGTGGTACACGCTTGTTCTAGCACATTTCTATGGTCGCAGTTGCAATGCTGTTTTAAGAATCTCGAAGCTGAGCATCCTTCCCTCTCCCAGTCACTTTTTAAAGTTTCTTATGGAGTAAGCATATTGCTAATTTTAGGATTGTGAAAGAAATTCCTCAGTGGCATTTTGTACATACTTCTGCCTTTTTTGCATAATGAAACCTATCCACAGACTCTGATATAAACAACATTTCTCTTGTATTTATTTCTAGCTTGCTTTGGGAAATGTCATCAGTGCTTTGGGAGACCAGAGTAAAAAAGGTGGACACGTACCATACAGGGACTCAAAGCTGACCCGGCTTCTACAAGATTCACTAGGTGGCAACAGGTAAATATAAATATTCAATCCAGTCTCTGGGGACACACTGCTGCCAGACACACAGGTGCTGACCAGCTCTCAAAGCATGCACTGTTTAACCCCAAGCTTTCCTAACATCCGGGAGTCTTCCTAAATACAGACGAATGTGCAGAGAATCAACTTATAGAGTACTGCATCCTCCTACCTCCACACAAAAATACATGCACATCCACAGACACACAAATATGGACACAGACACACAAACACATCTATTAGTGACATTTTAAAGGCCTGGGCAAAGAAAGCCATTGCTGATGGCCCCACCTCTTTTTTGGGAGATTGTTATTGGCTCCTTCCCTGTCTATCTGAGTATCATTGGCCCTACTGTTATTCCCATTTGATAATTTCATCTAGTAAATGTTCTTCTTTGTTTGGAAGGAGTAGCATATGTTTATTCAAACTATGACACATCTTCAGAATAGACTGCTGACTAGTAATAAATCCTACACTGGTGAGCACTGTAATATTAGCAATCCCTCTTATAAGCCTGGGCGGCCGTGAAGTGCATTCATGACAATACCGCCAGTAGGGAACAAATATCACTGAATAATGAAAACACACATGGAGGTGAGGTGGGCAGGAGGAACCATTCTTCCTTTTGAATGGAGGTAAACACATGGTACCTGATTCAAGAGTGTGCAACTCGAAACGATGTACTAAAACCACACCTGGTATTGCCACACTATATCCTATAGGACTTGCAATGAGCCCATAAGTATTCTGAATAGGGAAGCCCAAAAGATTTCTGTGCTCTCCCAAAGACCCTAATATGATTTTGATATCTATGAGCTCCCATCTAGCATAGTCTTCAGCTAAAAATCTCTCATTGCATGATAGGTCTCAAGTTACTAAAAAACATTGATTCGTTCCAAATATGCACGAAGCCCTGTGACTTGGAAATGTCCCACAACTGTTAAAGACACCTAAGTATCAACTAGGTGCTGTTCTTCATTGACATAGTCAGACTCTCCCTATTGCAAAAATGATGACATGTGCATCTATGCCCAACAATGTCACCTGTGAACAAATATCCTCAGAAATGTCATGTCATATCTGCCATTTAGCACACAAATGGAGAAGCTGGCTAGCTGACACCTCATGGTATTCCTCAAGCTTCCAGGACATCCTGCTACCTATACATGAAATGATAACCACGTCCCAGGACTTATAGACTTCTCCCAATCTGTCTCTTTTTACAAGAAGCAGTTATCGAATACACTATTGCCCAGCTCAAAGAATACAGCAACCCTCATGCCACCCTGGGAGCTTATGATGCTTCACAGCTCTCTTAATTTTCATTAGTTTCCACTGAACCTGTGACAATTCCCAACCAGTAATTTTCCAATAATATAGGTAGGGTTCTGCATCAACTAAAATGAATAGTGATGACTTCCAGATAAACCCCCAAAAACGTTTCCATTAAAAAATCAAATGCAATTTGTTTAAAGTGGGACATTTTCCTGTCAATAGTTTTCTTATGCTTCAAGCAATTCAATGAGATTCTTCAGTTGTAGTCTCTAAATCAGTATCAACCGGGATTGACTTAAACCTTGAGCTTTGGTTTGATGACTCCTCGTTTTACCCTGTGACTCGACATAAAGGCTATTTCTAACGTTGTTTGACCTTGACATTTCTCAGTTCACGTAGATTATCTAAACCCACATCGCTTCCAGTAGTTCTCCAACTTAGTTTGTGCTTTTGTAGGGTACTTAATGTATACTTCCCTAAATGCAACTATGTAACTCTAACCTCACATATTTTCAAGCAAGGGACATGATTACTGAAAATCCAGATCAAGCACTTGTGGCAAAGTGGGTGACACGAGAAGGACAATGTGGCTGATAGAAAACACAATTATTCCTTTTATTTCTTTACCTTAAACAGTATATCCTTTTCAATAACACATAGGCATACTTGTGTGTGTTCTAGTTAGGGTAATAAGGTACAATGAAAGAGTTGGCAGAGTGCCAATTCTATACCAGCAGAGACTGATCTGCATTAGTGCATTGCCAACACCGTGAGAGGTTTCTAGTCCTGGAAAATCAGATAATTCTATTAGTACATTTTGTGGTACCATTTGAATAGTGTGTTATGCCTCCCTAATGTTAAACACTTCAGTGGTGGGCAGAAGTAATTGAAAATAGGCCCAAGAGAGAAGAAAAATTGACTTAAGATAAAGGAAATGAGGAGAGCCATAAGAATACAGTCCGCTTCTCCAAAACATTAGTGTGTCACCAAACAGCACATAATGTGTTCTGAGTAGCTGGACTTAGTTGTCTGACTGTCTGGTAGGAAGGAAAGAAGTAAGGAACATGGAGGTATGTTGTCACAGCAATGTCTTGTCTCAGTGTAGGAACAGAGAGAGGTGCTGTTGGCCAAATAAGAGGGACATTTAAATACGTGGTTCTTTTTGCTCATTGTGCTAATACTGACAGCTACTTACATATGCAAATCAGCCATTGCCCTGCACTAGGGCATACTTGCTCAATGAAGATTTTGCATTTGATGCTTACCAATACTATTCTTATCAACCTTCTTATTCTCCAAGCTCTGAAAACACTCGGAAATGTTCAGGTCAACAAAGTGCCCATTAGGCACTGCTTCAGGCAGATAACAGTTAAGAAGGTAGTTCAGTCACCGACAGGTGGTCTGCAGATCTCAATGTAATTCTTTGAAAAGGATTGGGATTGTTCCCATGGTTAACCCCTGTTTTGTGTCTCTGCAGTCAAACCATCATGATTGCCTGCATCAGCCCTTCTGATCGGGATTTCATGGAAACTTTAAATACGCTAAAATATGCCAACCGAGCTCGCAATATCAAGAACAAGGTGGTGGTCAACCAAGACAAGACCAGCCAGCAGATCAGTGCACTGCGTGCAGAGATTGCCCGTCTCCAATTGGAACTAATGGAGTACAAAGCGGTGAGAAATGGCACATTCGATTGTATAATGAGGCATTGAAAGGTGCAGAACATGTAAATAAGAAAGATGCATGAGAGACAAGAAAGGGATGTGGATGAAAATGTGCAACTACAAAGAAGGGGTGGGAAATAGAAAAAAGAGCATTGAATAAGAAGAAGGAGAGGATTGTGGGAGAAGGTGGAGAGGTAGGCGAGGAAGCAGAAACTGGAAGAAAGAGTAGAGGATGGGAAGAGACACAAAATGAAGGGATGTGGCACAGGAGGAAGAGATGAAGCACAGGAGGAGAGGGTGATGCAAGTCAGGATGGGATGAAGGGCAGGAGTAATGAGTCAGGAAAGGATGAAGCACTTGAAGAAGAGGAAAGGCAGAGTATACTGAGTTAAGAACCTTAACTAAAAAGAGAGGTATAGAAGAATGCAGCGAAACGCTGAAAGAAGAGGGTAAGGAACAGAAGGATGAACCTAGAAGGTAGAATAAGGGATGATGAGAACAAGAACATAGGGAGAGCACTGAAGGAAGGGATGAGAATGAGAAGGATGAGGACTGAGGCGCAAGATCAGGCTGCAAGAGACAGCAGGCATGGATCACGTATGGGATGACAAGGGACGAGAAGCAGGATAAAAAAAGTCACAAGCAGAAGAGGCCGCTGAGAAACAGCAGAAGGGTATGGCACCATAGGAAAGGGATAAGAAAAAAAAGATTGTGGTGCGAAATAGGAAGACTTTGTGAGGTCCAGGAGGAGTTAAAGTAGTTAATGGGAAATTGGAGGAAGAAATGAGAATCATCCAAGAAGGATGAGACAAAAGAGGAAGGGTTAGGACTATGATATAAAGGTTCCCCCAGGAGGATGTGATGAGAAGCAAATTAAGTGAGAAGCAGGAAGAAGGGGTGAGGTGCAAGGATGAAGTGGACAGGGACATGGAAAAGGGTTGACTGAGCTGGAAAAGATTGAGAACAGCATACAGTGCGAAATGTTGTAAGAGGAGGAACATAAATGGAAGAGGGGAGGTGCAGTTAGAATGGAATCAGACAGATTCCTATGGGTAAGGCATGGGAGGAAGAGTTGGAATGTAGGTGGAAGGAGAAAGGAGAGTGGAAAGGATGAGATACGAAAGGAAGGGGTGCTAAACTGGAATAACTGCCGAGGCATAAAAGGAAGAGGCATAGCCTGAGAAGCATGGAAGGGATGTGGGAGGCATGGGGATCATTCAGCATTAAATCGGCATATAGGCATTGTAGAAAATTAAATGAGATATCTTAGAAAAGGGTATTGGAAACAGAAACTTGAAGGAAAAATAAGTGTAAATGGCTGACCACATAAGAAACTAATGTGCCATTGATGAAAGAATGGAGCAGAAAGTCAATAAGGGTCAGGAATAAATAAAGTCGTACACAACTATGTGTGGACCAGTCTTATTCTGAGTTCTGTGTCCCTGTTCTACATGCAGGGAAAGCGGGTAATTGGCGAGGATGGCTCCGAGGGCTTTAGTGACCTGTTCCATGAGAATGCCATGCTACAGAAGGAGAACAACACCCTGAAGATGCGGGTAAAAGCTATGCAGGAGGCCATTGATGCCATCAACTGCCGAGTAACCCTGCTCATGAGCCAGGAGGCCACACACATCTTGGCCAAATCAGGTCAGCTTGGCACCAATGTCTGGGCTCTTTATCTGTTTATTAAATACTACCTTTCAAATATGGTAATTTATTTGTACCCCATCATTTCAGTTACCCATAACTTTGTGAAAGGACCATCAAAATTGCTGATATGATGCACTTTACTTTGGGCAAGAGTGAGTTGTCTCTTTGCCATATTTCAGCATAATAGTCTAATAATCTAAGGTGTTTCTAATTTATTGGGATAGAAACATTTATGGAGTTCAAAAAATGATATCTTGCAGACCACAGTTTTGGTGCAAAGTTCAAGTGTGATTTTATTATTTTGAGGTCCTTAAGATAGTCAAATTGAATTACCAAAGGAGGGAAGACAGGGTTTGATTTGGAAATTAGTGTTCAATTAAAGAAATCATAGGACCATAACCTTGCATAAATAAACCTCCCTCTGGTGCTCCCTGAAGGTCAATGGGGTAAAATATAGAGCAGGTGAATGGTGGATGGAGGTAATCATCACCAGAACATAAGATCCAGAAAAGATCCATAAAAGAAAATGAACCCTTTCCACACCAGACGTTTGTCGAGGAGGGCCGGATACTGCATTGTCAGTATATCCACTCTTTATGTGTGATTGACAGTCATTTAGAGAACAATGTTCATTTAATTTAATTTATGCATGTTTCTTGACAAATAGGCATGAATCTGATACAATGTGACCAACTTTGGACACCTGAGGTGTACAACATAATGATGTGAAAGGAACTTGCTTACGAGAAAGAACGATTTTGTAATGATGATTTTTCAATGCTTGCATTAGGAAAGTCACACATTGAGGCAGTGGTCTCCAAACTTTTTAATGCCGCACACCCCAGTTGAAAAATAAAAGTCATTGGGCCCCCTCTCCGAATTTTTCCCAATTATTTTATAAAGTTGGCAATGTTTAAATATGTCTAAACGTATTTAAACATTGCAGTTAAGTAATGTTACCTTTTTATTAGTGCAGTAACATGTTTCTGCTTAAAACAAAACACCGTTATCTGTGTAATGCTTCTTTTGGCCAGAGCCTGGTGCCCCCCCGGGATCCCTTGAGGCCCCCCTAGGGGGGCCCGCCCCCCAGTATGAAGAACCCTGCTTTAAGGCATAATGATAAGTGTGATGTGCTTGAAACGCAACAAAGATTCTGATTACGCCCATACTGGAGAACTTTAAAACAAGTTGAATAGTTTTCACATGGAATCTCAGATGTCAGTCGTGTGAGGATCTAGGTGTGAAAAAGTTAGCACAGATCTCACTTTCTGGTACCTGGAGTCCATTTAGAGGAGGAAGTGACAAGACCCCAGAGGTCGCATCTCAGCCAATGTCTATCAGAGCTTTTGTAACTTATATTGCCTAGGAGATGGCAAAGTATGTATGTTACGCAGGCCTGCCCTATGGCTGAAGCATAAGAAGGGGTAGAGAGAGCGAGTCACCTTGTAGAAAAGGTAAAAGAATTGCTTCGCTGTTGGCTACTTAACTTGAATGTAGCCATGACATGTTGTACATGATGCGCAACAAGTTATTGAAGGCCACTTGACAGGAGAAGGGTCTTGTATTTATCACTTGAAGTAAGCCCCCTAGGAATTACTGTACAGCACAGTAGTGAGGTGATAAAAGCAAATGGATTGCTGGGAATTACATTAAGTGGATTAACCAGCAAAAGGTTGTCTTACAGGTCTGCAAGCCACTAATAAGACAGCTGAGTCAACTTTAACTGGCTATATCTCCAATCAAAAAATGGATGACCATTATTTGGAATGGTTTAAACCACACATCATGTGAAAAGGGGCTGAACGATCTAAACATATACACAGTGGAATGAAAAAAACGTAAATTCCCCAAAAGAGTAAAGCAAGGATACAAGGCTGTTTTTTGTGGAAGAGTGCTCTAAAAACTAATATTAATACTATGGGACTTGAATGAAGTATAGTAATGTTAACATTATAAAATGTGTTTTTACAGAAAGGGTGTAAATGCATGGAACAGTTTCAGTGGAAGTGATGAATTCTTAAACAGTAAATCCATTCAAAGAGGCATTGGCTGCCACACAAGATCAATAGTTTAAAGTAAGGGAAAGTAAGGCTGGAGACCATATATGCTATGTTTGTCAAAGCATTCACTGGAAATTCACAAGTCAGGTAGTCATTGTAATTTGTCAGTATTTTTTATGTTTCCAATGCTAAGACATCTGTACAAGGTATTTAATCTTTATTAGACCATTGGAAAGTTAAGAGCTACATTGAGGACAATGGAGTAGCTCTGGCCTTTAAATGGCTGTTATAAAGCCGGAGTGCCAAAATGCCAATGTTTGTCATCAAGTTTCTCCCTTTTAAATTTAGAACATTCTTCCCTTAGTGGGTAGGATGTTCTAATAGTCTTATAGCACTTCTGCTCTGGCTATACCAGATGTTAAAGACCCTGTCCAACGTTATAGCTATAACTCAGGTTCAGGGCCTTTAACAATTTGTACAACCCTCAGCAGCAGACTACTAGGCTGTATTCAGACTGCCACACACAGCAGAGCATGTCTCTCAGAAATTGTGGAAAAAGGGTGCTAAAACATGTGCTGCTGACCAATCTGGCCATTCAGGTATTTAATATAATGGCTTATCCCACTTTGCTAGACCAGAACATTGTGCAGAAGAAGGACTTTATGAAGTCAGGCAATACTGCTAGCCTGTACTCTATGCATAAAATCAATAAATTAATGTTAAAATATTCCTTCCCTTCTTTTGCATATCTGGACATAACAGGGGGTGGAAACGAAGAGATCGGTGTTCTTATCCAGAGCTACATTCGAGAAATCGAAGAACTAAGGTAAGCTTTACCAGAGCTACATTGCAAACATACATGTTATGACTCCTCATTAACCAGAGGTGTAACCTATTTCTTCTTTTGGGACTCCAGGCCCTGGCAAATCTATGGAATTTAACTAAACTTTGAGCAGTTTAGCTATGATTTCATTCTATAAATACAGGTATATTTTATGCTAGAAATGTTGTAAGAATTACAGTGGAAATTGCAATGAAACAAGAGTGTGACTGAGTAATTACTATTGGTCATATAGTTTGGTGGATATCAAAGTAATCAAAACATGGCAAAAAGAAAAGTAAAGCTCCTTGCATTATAGTAGACTTAAAAAAGATAAAATGGTGATTCTTAACACTTCAGCACACCTGGCAGAAATTAATGAAACCTATTTACAGAATTTGTGAGCACAGGCACAGCAAAATGAATAAATCTTACAGCAAAGGACAAAGAAAACCCACTGTTCAAGCAGAATTTACAATACCAAATGCCGAACCATGGAGTTCTGTCACGTACTATTACAATACCATAACCCTAAAAGCACACAGCTATCCTCTCTTAAGACTTCTGTAACAAACTAGAAACTACTATACTACCAAAGCAGACACCTTAGACCCGTTCCTAGCAAACAAGAGAGTCAGCTATCACCAGATACCACCTAAGAAAAGCACTCTGCATAAAAATTAACCCATCTCTTTTGTGCTGCTGAGAAATCCCAATTACAGATTTTCTAGACTTTGTGAAGGGCACAGGCCCACCTGGATGACTGTCAAAATACTTATTGTATATTCAAGAAAGTTCTACTGTCAATATCAGTGGTCATACCAACATTGAACATATTGTTAATAATAATTATCTATCCAAGTGAATCGTTCCTAGAATATAACAAATCACATACATATAACCAATAATCAAAAGAAACAATCTGGACGTGGAGACCCTAATAGCTACAAACCAATTTCTAATGGACTCTTCTGTTGAAGACTCTTTGAAAGAAAAGCTTTTCTGCAGGTCTCTCAGTTTCTAGAAAATTGCCACTTACTCAAACTACCAAGCAGGTTCCTGCCCAGGAAAGGGAACAGAACGGGCCCAAATTATAAAAACAGATTACTTCAAAAAAACACTATAAACCAAAATTGTGTAGCAACACTTCTTCTGGATATCAACGCATGGTTCGACACAGTACATCACCAATAAATCAGTATTGATGGTATAACTCTTGCCTGGACCTATTCCTGCCTTTGCAGGGCTAAGACAATACATTTGCACTCCTTCTCCTCAACATCTTACAAAATGAAGACAGGAATTCCTCAAGGATCTATCATATCTGTGATCCTCTGTAATGTATACATGGAACCATTACCAGAGGTAATCAACAGTTTTGAACTTATCTTCTACAATTATGCAGATGACACACAAGTAGTACTCAAACTGGAAAATCCCAAAGACATAGAAAACTCTAAGCTCAAAAACCTTCTTAAAACACTAGATGAATGCATGACATGTACCTGTCTCAATCTAAATGCATCAAAAACAGAAATACTCACTTTTGAAGACTAGAAAACCAATGATCCAATAACACTCTGGCCAGAGAATCTAAGACCAACCCCAAACATGTTAAAAGAAGTTTAAAGCATTGTCATTGTCATGGACTTTGCACTCTTAATGAATGCCAAGTTGATTAACTAACCGAGTCAGCCATCTACGCTATGAAGATATTTCATCACATTGCCCCATCTTGGATTTCTACCAAAGGATCCACAAAAGCAACAACATCATTCATCCTCTCACAAGTTGATCACACAAATGGTCTCCATCACAGGATTCTTCTCTGAGCCATGACATGATGCCGATTCTGATTAGAAACTGAGCTACAAGATTACACACACATCCATCCAACATCTCCCCTACCTTATAGGCTGTCCACTGGTTGCCAGTTGCAACTGACATTGACAAGCAAATGGAATTTAGAAGAATGGTTAACTGTTGGCTATTGCTACCTTGATCATCATGGATTCCCTGAATCACTATCTTCTACATTATGATTCAGCATTACAACTATTACAACTGCCAGCATGCAACCAGGCACTGCAAAATCCCCGTTATAGGTCACCATTGAATGAAAACATACATTCAGGGGTTTAGGGTTGCAGCTACTTTAAACATAAAACCCACTCTTTCCTGTCATCGAAACCTGTAGTATACTCCATGGTGAAATCTTCGGTATGTGGCCATAAACTGTTGCAGGCATGTTTTAAGTTGCACATCCATGCACTAATCTTTCTAAATGCTGCCATTCATGTGGCAGACGCACCCTACATGGGGTATCATGGCAGATGAGGTATCCTCGCTCTTCTGCCACAGGACAACCTTAAACCTTCTGAAATGTTACAAGACAAATTCCACTTACCTACTAACTAGAAATGGAAATATGTACAACTTCCGCACGGTCTCTGGAGCAGACTTGGTGTACCACCCTGGCATATACAGGCCTCCCCTATAGAATGATACCTAGAGTTTTGAGGACTTTATAAAGGCATGATGGCGGGATTTATAAACCACTAATGTGTCATTTCTATCCCAGGCTTCTACTGTCACAGATGCATGAAAAGTGCCACAAGATATTACACATTGAATAAGGCCTACACCAACTGTAAAGAAATACTTGAAAAACTTGACAGAGCTGTCAGGGAATCTAGAATGAATTCTGCCTTTTTAAGACAATTCTGGATTAGTACCTGACACTATAATAACTGAACAGCGGGCCTGCTTCACCACTTGAACTGTTGAAGGTGTCGCAAGAACGGGTGTGATATGGTGCATGTCCTGCATTGTTGCTCCAACATACATGGACTATGTTTTAGAATAACGATAACTCTCAAGAGAACCTTGATATCCTGAAACCCCAAATGTGAAAGCAGATCATGCTGCCTGACATGACTGTCCTCCTTTCTTTAACAACTCATGAGTGACACTTTTTCTCCATAGCACTAACAACAGCCAGGATTTGTATTCTACACCACTGATGATCACCGCACCCACCTACTCATGATGAGCGGATAACTGGAATGTATAAAACTGCCTTGTGTGAGAGGTTCAAATGCAAATTACAGGCTATGATGGAAGTTTATCTTCAGGTCTGGTTGCTGTTTCTCGATAATAATTCATATAGTGCGCAAGTAGGGTAGTAATGAGCTAGGTCGGTTATTAGTTACTTCCTATTCTGCATCACCACCTCCCCCACTTTCCTCCCCCACCTCTCACTTTCTCTTCCCCAACCAAATTATCCTTGCCAGAATGACCACTCAGCTACCTACCTCCTCCACTAAAGCCACATCCATGTATCCACACAGCGCTCTTGGTTTTCTTCTTTGGTTCCTGTTCTTTTGCCTTTCTGCTCTTAGTTCTCTTGTTGAAATGATGCTGGTGTAAATGTACACTTTTTGGTTCTATCCTAATTTACCCCACATTATTATTACAATGTCTTCATATCATATAGTTTCAATACAATGGTGTATAGGCTGGGTTGGGTTCTGATGTTCCTACTGTCTGTCATTATCTCTTATCTTTTTTTTATTTTTTTATTACCATACTACTTTGTTGTATTACAAAGTACTCATTGTAATATTATGTTACACATGGACCTACAATGATCTTTATTCATTTACGTTAATAATGATGGTTAAAAGCAATGTTCCTCTGTACATTTTTTAAACTAAGGATAAAGACATCAAAAAGAACATCAGCACCTCATGGTCTTCTGGAATACAGTATGGTCTGGGGTCATACGTGGTGCCTCCAGGCACTATTCTGAAACAAGCAGTCTCAGATTAGTCTCAGATCTTTGCTCTGATATAAAATGTAAATGGCATGAAATTGCACATAGAAACAGTTTAAAGGGTTTGGTCCAATAACATCTAGAGTCAAAATGAATCTCTATCAGTTTCCTAGCCAATCATTAGAAAGATGCCCACATTTCTGGAATTAGAAGAACATTGAAATCAAATCGCCTTGTGACTGTGCTAACTGTGACTCTGTATAGCAGCACACTTGGCTGCATAAACACATTAATCTGTATGATAGATGCACCCTGTCATATCTACAATGATTTAGAAACTTAGTTTAATCCCAATTGAATGTAATATGGGGGTAACCAGGCCATCAAGCAGAGATTAAACATTTACCTAGTGACTGTCATTTTCTTTGGTTTACCGACGGTCATGGATAATGATGTCAATAAAAAGATTAAAAAGTATAATTAAATTGTGCACGCGGGCGATGTTTACCTAATGGTTCCAGTGGGCAACTAACTCTCTGGAAGATCCATCATGACTCCCAGCTGAATTTAATTAATCCTTTCAATTCTGGGCTCTGCAGTGGTATATGCCCGTGTCTCAGTGAGATGTTCTTACTATTTTATACTTTTGGACAGCCACGCTGTAAAATGGCGGGTCTGCCCTGATGGACGAGGAGAGGGATACTGTTTTAGCTCAAGTTACTCCCCATTACATAGTCACAGGCACCATTTCAGTTGATTAAGGAAACAAAAATTAATTTGACATGAGCAAGAAGATGACTAGAATGTTGGGACACCTGATAATGGACAGGTGTTGTCATGTATGAGCCCAAATGGTATGGGGTGATGGAGGTTGATTCACCAAAGTGAACGGGCCAGAAGAGGTGGCTTTGCAAGCTCTTTTCCCTTCATAGTATCACAGGTTAGTCGTTTTCTCCTCCTTTAGAATCTCACTAGTACCCTATTCACAGTTGAGGGGAAGAGGGAGCAGTGTGAACTGAAAAGTGCAGAAAGCAAAAAGAGTTCCATGATCCGTCTTTACATTCTCTTTCTGCTGCTGCCTCCATGAGCTCGAGACCAAGGGTAGTTAGGGCAGTACCAAGAGTATCAAAAGGCAAGCCGGAGATTGTAATTTCTACCCCTGGTGACCCCCAGTTGACATCCAAGCATGTGAACAATCAATAAACGAGAACCCTATGTGACTGTACTTGCATTGAGTCAGTTCCATATCTCAACAGTACCCTCTTGGCATAAACACACATTACAGGTCCACAGAAGCCAAATACACACTCTCACTTTTACTTATGCCTTGTTGCGTGTGCTCCTGTCTGTGCTGAACTTCAATGAGAAAACTGTGGATGGTATCTGAAAGTAAACAACACCCTGTAGAATACATGCTGTTAAAAATGCAGATCCAGCTGTTTCCAGGCTGAGCTGGACATATGCTATCTTGCACCACTCATTCACCAAATCTCAAGTTTGTAAACTCATCTAAAAGTGGGATGTGGTAGAAGAGGGGTGAAAACTCAGAATCAATCTATTATTAGTGCTGCACGACTTTCTAAAGTCGACCTTTGCTTAAATGAATCTACTGACAAGAATCTCTCTTTGGCGGTGAAGACTATCTTGCCTTTTGAATTAGAAGGGCTTGGCACAGAGGTTGCAGAGATGGGCATACCAGTGAAAATAGCATCTTGTGATAAGGTCTTCGAATCATTGAATTTCATCTAAAATCTTCTCTCCTCTTTGCAGGACTAGGCTTCTGGAGAGTGAAGCCATGAATGAGTCCCTGCGCCGTGGTTTGTCACGTTTGTCATCCCGACCTGCGTATACCATGAATGCATCCCCAGGCCCAGGATTAATAATAGGCAGCCCTGCAGTCTCCATGGAAGCAGAAGCAAGTGATGTGATTAGGCGTGCCAAGCAGGACCTAGAATGTTTGAAGAAGAAGGAAAAGAAGCAAAAAAGAAAGAGGTACAACAGGCCAGCGATACAGCCCTGCCAACCTTAGATCCAGTTAGATGCATAAAATTGCAAATATTGCTGCCAGGCTGTTTGGATCAGGTCAGAAAGATTGTAGCTGACACTGCTGGTCTTGGCATCGGGGAGATGGCAGTAGCCCTGCAAGATACTTAAGTTGCAAGTATTTTTGGGACAGTCAAACTGCAGGGGAAGTTGACAGCGACAGCCAGGTCTTTGGGATGACCTGACTGGGCTGGGAATTGAATGCTGGGCTTTTTGAGTTTTCTGAGATATGTGGCCTTTAATTACAAAACCTATATTTTCTTCCAGTCCTGAAAAAGAGATCTTCAAAAAAAGACCACCAATGCTACAAGAAAATGGTGATGAGTCAGATGAGAATGAAGCTGAAGAGGTGAGGGCATGCTTACTTATTTGTGTTTTTTTATAGGTGCTTCCAACCTCTCATTGGTCACCTCTTGGCTGCATGTAGTAGGTGGAGCTCAATAAATGGGATAGTAGTGATAATTACCAGGAATTTGTATGATGTAAAGCCTTTTGAGGTTGCATTCCGGGGCCATATGGGAAGTGTGCCACTCACACTGTTATGATTGTGAGGAAGAAGAGGTGTCAATAACCAAATGTTGTGGAAAATAGATGGTTCTTCAGATGTTTTCTGAACTTGGCATAGTCATCCTCCTGTTGTAGATGCAGGGGCAGAGAATTCAATTGAGTGGATTCTAGCCCCTTATAGGATATAGCCATCAGTTTTCTTATTCATAGTCCTGCATATTGCCATGAGACCTTTGTTAAAATATCTAAGGCAGAAAGTACAGGGTGAACAGTTTAATGAGAAACCTCGGTGCGTAGCTATGGAGTGCCCTAATCAGTGTGCAGTAGGTTTTGAAGTGTGATCTTTCTTCTTCTTGGACCCAGTGGTGGAATTTTAGACATGTCTAATGTGGCTTTGCCTATTCAGATCATTTATCTGGTGAGCAGCATAGCTCTGAATTCTTTCAACCTTTGAAATGCTCGCTGTAGGGAGTACAGTGGCTAGGCTATTACAGCAGTCAAAATGGGAAAGTACCACTGCAATTATCCGAGAATTGTTCGGGAAGTAGAGTAGCACTCTCAAAATCTCCTTTTAGTTGTCAAAGGTGGTGGAAAGCAACTATGGTAATATATAATTTCTTTGAGGGTAAATTGAAAGGTCCCAAGTTGCAAGGCTTTTTTGGGGGACTCAATTGGGTAGGCCAGGGAAGAGAGAGTGAGACTGAGAGAGAGAAAGAGAGAGAGAGAGAGAGAGACCGAGAGAGAGAGAGAGAGAGAGAGAGAGAGAGAGAGAGAGAGGATGAGGCAGTGAGGCAAATAAAGGAGTTTTCAGGTTTGTCATCCAGGCTGCAGTAGAACCATTTCAGCATGTACAAGGGACAGGCTGTCTTATAGGAGTTCATTATGGCAGTAAGGGTTGCATTGTGAAGGTGACAGAAAAGTGCCTTGGCTTGGTGAATTCCATAGTGGATATTTGTGGTTTTGGAGATGAATGGTCCCAATTCTACTTGATGGGAACAGTTTATCCTAAAGACTCACATCAGGACCAGGTAGCTGAGCTGAGGTGGACATCTTTTGAGTACGATATGTTGTTCTATGGAATCAAAGGCAGACAAGAGGTCCAAGAGGATTAGCACAGATGATAGCACTTGGTCACATGCTTCATAAAACTCTTCCCTAATGTTGAGAAAAGTGGTCTTATTGCCTCTGGGGAGACTCTAAAACCTGATTGACAGATGCTAAGTATGTTGTTTGCTTTTGCATGTAATGGCAGGTGGTGGGTAATGAATGTTTTGAATGATAGGCCAGAACTCTTAAAAGCACCACCAATTTGTCTCTTCCATTTACCCACCATTCATCCTTTACTTAAAGATCTACCGCTCGTTCATGCAGTACAAGTAGAATTGGTCCTGTTGAATTACTGTGTACTACAAAGGCGTCTGTCTTGTACTGCTTCTAATGAGATCCACTGTTCCTTTGTACAAGAAAGAAAAGAAAGTCTGTCCCTACCTGGACCAAAGAGGCAGCTATGCGAGAACTATGTACTCATATAAGTAAAGTACACAAGAAGAAGGTGGAAGATGCCACAGCGCTCGCACATCAACACAGGTTTCAGAGCACTGTCCATGAACAACAGTCTTTAAGCACATCCAGCAATGGAAATACTGTGGGTGCAAGTATTGGACTTGGACTTTAATTGAATGACCACTTGGATCAACCACATGGAATCTGCTTTGGTGTGCCCTGGCCTTTTGTTCACATGGTTTATGTAACCACTGACCTTTCTCCAGAGAGCGGTTTTGGACACCTTGGTTGGTAGGTGCCCGGCCAGTTTGGCACCCACCGTATTTCCATTGCTGGATGTGCTTAAAGAATGTTGTTTATGGACACTGCTCTGAAACCTGTGTTGATGTGCGAGCGCTGTGGCTTCTTCCACCTTCTTTTGTGTACTTTACTTGTGTAATGCCTGCTCTGCACTCACATCTTGATTGAATTGTTTTGACTATTTGATATTGCATTTTATACTGAGGTTTCTTGGTTGGATATTTGCAATTGGTCTATGAATATGGTTACATTTGATGACAATAGGGATGCGCTATTAGTGGAGATCTTCCAAGCTGGTACAAGCTTATCAACCACACATTCACTGCCCACCAAACAAGAAGGTTTAAGAATAAAATTTGTGAAACTAGAACGTTTGAAAAAACAAGAGTTATCTAGATGGTGGGACTACACCATTTTACAAAAATATATAGACAACAAACAAATCCCTAGGGGCCTGCGCATTATCCCATTCCCCTCGTTTGAAGACCTGAGACCTGAACTTCGTAAGGAGTGGGAACACCTTCTAGTTACCTCTTCTTTTGGTATGATGGATATTCTAATTTGTGATGCACAGTCTAAAAGAGATAAACTTCTAGAGGACATCCTCACACTAGAAAAGGAAATCAAGGAAATTAATCTTCCAGAAGCCAAATAAAAAAACTATAAGATACTTAAAGAAGTGTTACATAAACACCAGGAATACATTAAGGACAAAAAAATACGTAAACTCAGAAGAGACGATAGTGATTACAAAAATGGGAGAGTCTTTACCTATGCATGAAAATTTGACAATATTAAATTGGACAAACATGAGGGAATTCAGCACATGCCAACTGTGGGTGCAACCTCCATTGCTTCCACGAGTGAGACAGATCTCTCGAGTTCATGTAGTATAAGTGATAGTGACACTACTAACATAGCACACCAGTCCAACGTCTCTACTAGTCACAAATCTCCTTTTTTATTGGAACTAGAAAGGTACAGGAAGGGACGAATACTAAATCGCAAAAGGGAAGAGGCTTATACAAACCCACCAGGAGAGCCAAGAGAAAAATGTACAGACTTAACAAGAGAACGAGAAGGGATGATCACGAGATCTACCACCCACAAGCAGAAATAACCCACACTGACCTAGATACGAACATTGAGATCGCAATTGTTAACCTCACAGATGTCAAACTTAGTGAACAACAAATAAAAATCTTGAGCAAAGGTTTGGGTTTCGTGCCTTCATCATTACCCAATTTCACTGAATTACACGTCAACCTGTTTAAATTTATTCGTAAATGTAAACTTTGTAAATTTTTTGAAGGTAAAACGGTTCGGTCTGATTCTCACATACCATCTCCGTGCCCAGTTAGCAACTTGGCCATCAAGGACATAAAAGATATCCAGACTTTTCTTTCTTTGGAACATACGTCGAGTTTTTCTCCCTCCCTGATGGAGATTTTATCTGCCCTGGATATTGACCAGTATCCGAATATTGATAAACCTCTTCCAAATTCACACCCAGTCTAGCAAGTGATAATGTTATCGATATTTTCTATAAACGTGTCACATCTGACCTATACCAGTTAGAACATCAATACCGTGCGGGTCGCAAAAACATCATACACAACGTTACTGGTCCTGAAAGAGAAGCCCTCCACTCCCTTACCAACATGAAAAACATAATCATTAAGGAAGCCGACAAAGGGGGCAACATTTTCCTTATGAACAAATTGGACTACGTTGGGGAAATAGACCATCAACTCAATGACACCAATGCACACTTGTCCTTATCACATAACCCACTGAGGGATGTCAATGAACGCATACAACAAAGACTAATTTTTTGGAGGGACAGATGCCTCATCACAGATTTGGAATTCAAATATTTATTCAATCACACTCCGACTGCCCCTTGCACTTACATTTTACCCAAAATACACAAATCAGGTCCTTTTCCACCTGGCAGACCCATCATTTCGGGTATAGGCTCTCCCATGGAGAGAATTTCGAAGTACATTAACTTATTCCTACAACCCTTTGTTATCAACCTTCCCTCATACATAAGGGACACCAAAGACCTTCTCAGCAAATTGAGTGACTTTGAGTGGACTGAGGGACATTTTTCGGTTACTCTATATGTCACCTCACTTTACAGGTGCATACCGAGAGACATTGGCCTGGTTGCCATTCAACATTTCTTAGATACTCGTGATGCTCCTTTTTTGAAACACTCTAACATGCTCATTGACCTAATTAAATTGGTTTTGGATAATAATATTTTTATCCATAACGGGACATGGTTCAGACAAATCCAAGGGGTTGCAATGGGGGCTACATTTTCCCCGTCCTTTGCCAACCTATACATAAGCTTTTACGAATTGTCACACATAGTGAGGGAGTGCTCACCAGATTTGACCCAACACATCCTATATTGGGGAAGATACATTGATGATGTCCTTTTATTCTGGTCTGCCTGCCTTGACCTACTTGGGCGTTTTTTACATCATCTTAATACGAATACTTTCAACATAACTCTTTCCGGGAACACAGAATGTCTCAAGTTAACTTTTTAGATCTCACCTTATACTTTAAGGGGGATAAAATCTGCTCCAAGCTGTATAGGAAACCAACAGCATGCAACTCCAGCCAAGATTTCCCATCCCGTCTCACAAATGAATGCAATAACCTATGGGGAAGTCACTAGAATTAGGAGGAATTGCAGTGAAGACACTGTTTTTCTGGAAAAATTGAAACAGTGAATACACGCTTCACACATAGGGGCTACCTCGACAATATTTTGCTCCAAGCTAACAATAGAATTAGCCATGTGAAAAGATCTGATCTTTTGGTTCCATCCACTAAGAAAAAGTCACACAGACCCCTTTCTCTCATTACTCCTTACAATGCACTGAGTTCACATATATACAAAATTCTCCAGAGATACTGGCCTTTCTTGCTAGCAGATGGGCATCTTAACAAGAGTCTCCCATCCAAACCTTGCATCACATACAGTAGGGGACCTGCCCTACGTAAGTACCTTTGTCACAGTTTTCTACCACCAGACCTGAAAGACACCTGGTTACCTACACCACTGCGGGATCATACAAATGTGGACACTGTAACATGTGTT
This sequence comes from Pleurodeles waltl, assembly GCF_031143425.1. Lineage (NCBI taxonomy): Eukaryota > Metazoa > Chordata > Amphibia > Caudata > Salamandridae > Pleurodeles > Pleurodeles waltl. The sequence goes on along the minus strand of NC_090445.1, from coordinate 607,816,637 downwards.
GTTACGTTAAAGACAAAATGGTGAATTTTCAATACAACACGCTGGTTCACCTCCATTATCTGGATAGCTTTGATCCACTTGGAGACTGAAATTCAGGCACACCTTTCATGGAACTACTTTTTTATGCTTCTACTTTTATATCCTCGTATATCTGAAGCCTTGACAAAGTCTAGGAGACGAAACACGTGTCGGCTGCTGGCTGTTTTTTGTATTGTTTGTAACACATGTCGTCTTTGACCTGAATATTGACCACACCTTTTCATCCGCTAATAAATGTCCAGTTTCACCTGTTCTTTGGACTTCGACTTTAAGTGAATGACCACTTGGATCAACCACACGGAATTTGCTTTGGTGTGCCCTGGCTTTTTGTTCACATAGTTTATGTACTCATATAAGCTGACATATGAGTTGACACAGCTGGAAAGGTCGATAGGTCTTGTTGAGTTCGACAACTGGGTGTTGGCTGCAAACGCTATTTATTTTCTATGTATACTATAAATTCCTATCCTAAACACCACACTATACTACATGATGTTGTACATGATTCAGAGACAAATATTCAACAAGTCATACACAGTATCACGTGTTGAAAGGTCAGTTTTCCTTGTTGGAATTCAACATTTAGGTCTGTTTTCACATGACTTTTTGCAGGTACTCCTTTCCTGGCCTTTTCTCCCACTTTCATTTTCCACTTTGCTTCTGTTGCAGTCCAGTTTATCTTCCCATACAACAATTTTCTTACTAAACAGCTCTTCAGCAGATGACTCTTGTGCAGTACAAAGGACCTGCACTTACGCAAAACTGAATTGGAATAATATCTGAACATTCTCAAGTGGGTCCACAGAGAACAAGCCATTTGATAGTAAGACACCTTTTAGATCTGACTTGATAGCACAGTTAATGTGAATAACAGACAGAGCCATAAGAAGCACTATTGTAAGACTGTTGAGTCGACATATCAATTCCATGAGCACAGCATTAGACTGGACAGCAGGTGCTGTGCTACTGCTGAAAAAGAGGGCTTGTTCTTTTTGCCTTGTAGGAAAGCTTATGCTCGATATAGCAGCACTGATTTGGTTACGGTGATAACAGTGATCAAGGCTATAGGTCTCATGTGTTTATGATGAAAAGTTACAATAAAGACCCTAGGAAAGATGCATTTTTTGTGAAATACATATGTTAAAACCACCAATAGACCTTAAAAGGTGGATTGTAGAAGAATGTAGAGCTGTGTTTTGTTGCACAGAATCACACAGATTACTGTAGTAAGCGTGGGGTTTAGTGTTTGTTACCCCCTCTACCAAGACTTGCACTTTGTTAATCTTCATTTACCTCTCTTAGGAAGTGTGGTTTATTGTTTTAGCAGCTGTAATGTTGTACATATTTGCATTTTATGTATGTATGCCTGCCAGCTGCTTTGTGGGAAAGAATACATTGCAATATAGTAGACGTGACTATGGTGACAAGTCAATGATAAAAGCATCAGGCATGAGTGTTTCAGTTATTTCAGATGATATATATATGTTCGAGGGCATGTGTAGCTGCAGATACACATGCTGTGCACATCCCACCATCTAGTGTTGGGCTCGGAGTGTTACAAGTTGTTTTTCTTCGAAGAAATCTTTTTGAGTCACGAGATCGAGGGTCTCCTCCCCTTTCGGCTCCATTGCGCATGGGTGTCGACTCCATCTTAGATTGTTTTCTTTCCGCCATCGGGTTCGGACGTGTTCCTTTTCGCTCCGCGTTTCGGTTTGGAAAGTTAGTTAAAATCTCAGAAAATTTGACGGTATTGTTTGCGTTCGGTATCGGGTTAGTTACAACAGATCGACACTGAATTTTGAAGAGCTCCGGTGGCCCTTCGGGGTTTTCGATTCCCCGGCGGGGCCTGGTTGGCCCGACCACGTGCGTCTTCAAGGCTAATGGAACGGACCCCATTCCGCTTCTGCCCCGAATGTCACAACAAGTATCCTTATACAGATCGGCATCTGGTCTGTAATTTGTGTTTGTCTCTAGAACACAAAGAGGATACTTGTGAGGCCTGTCGAGTGTTCCGGTCGAGGAAGATGTTAAGAGACCGAAGAGCAAGAAGACTACAAATGGCGTCGGCGCCGACAGGACAAAAACACTTGGAGGAAGAAGAAGAAACCTTCTCCATTGAGGATTCGGACTCGGACAAGGTCGATCCCGAACAGAAGCCGAAAACCGTGAGTAAGACGTCAATACACAAAACTCACGGAAAAAACACAAAAGCCCAGGGGACGCCACCGCTGGCAGGCCATGGCTTAACCCGAAAAATAGGTGACCGACCATCGGCACCGAAAAAGGGCACGCATGTGTCAAAGTCATCCGACTCAGGTCGAGATACCGGCACAGAGCAGACTCGACCCCGAGACACCGGGTCAGAGCAATCTCGGCACCGAGAGAGCGCACCGAAACGAGTCGGCACCGAGAGATCAGTACGCCGAAGATCAAAAAAGTGTAGTCGGAACCCAAAAAAACAGCCGAAAAGGTTTCCATACCGAAACATCCGGCCTCGGAACCGAAATCAAGTTCCTACACAGAGGAACAGGGCCTGTCCTCACAAATGCAAGGACACAGATTCGGACAGGAACTAGTGACAATGGAGCCAGATTACAATCAAAGAAGGCTCCACATTCAAAATGACACAGGGAAGATCAGTACTCTTCCCCCAATTCGAATGAAAAGAAAACTTGCCTTCCAAGAGAAAGACGAGCAGCCACAGGCAAAGGTGGCAAGACAAATAACCCCGCCACCACCTCCACAACGTTCACCACAACCATCACCGGTAGCCACTCCACCAATGATGCAGTCCCCAACTCATACTGGGATGAGTCAGGATGATCCCGACGCATGGGATCTTTATGATGCGCCGGTATCAGATAACAGTCCCGACTATTATCCAGCGAGACCGTCACCACCTGAGGACAGTACGGCCTACACACAGGTGGTGTCAAGAGCAGCGGCGTTTCATAATGTCACCCTGTATGCAGAACCTATCGAGGATGACTTTTTATTTAACACACTGTCGTCCACACATAGCCAGTACCAGAGTCTCCATATGCTACTGGGAATGCTGAAACACTCCAAACAAGTGTTTCAGGAGCCTGTCAAGGGCAGGGCCATTACTCCAAGGGTGGAGAAGAAGTACAAGCCGCCACCAACAGACCCTGTGTACATCACGCAGCAATTAACACCAGACTCAGTGGTGGTAGGGGCAGCTCGCAAGAGGGCGAACTCACACACCTCAGGAGACGCACAACCTCCAGACAAGGAGAGTCGCAAGTTCGACGCTGCGGGAAAAAGGGTTGCGGCACAAGCAGCCAACCAATGGCGCATTGCCAACTCACAGGCCTTGCTGGCTAGATATGATAGGGCTCATTGGGACGAAATGCAACATTTCATAGAACACCTACCCAAAGAGTTCCAAAAGAGAGCACAACAAGTGGTGGAGGAAGGACAGAGTATCTCGAACAATCAGATACGGTCAGCAATTGATGCAGCGGACACAGCTGCTAGAACTGTAATCACAGCAGTGACCATACGGAGACACGCATGGCTGCGTACATCAGGATTCAAGCCGGAAATACAACAAGCCGTGCTGAATATGCCATTTAACGGACAGCAGTTGTTTGGGCCGGAGGTGGACACTGCTATCGAAAAACTAAAAAAAGACACAGATACGGCCAAAGCCATGGGCGCACTCTACTCCCCACAGAGCAGAGGCACTTTTCGGAAATCATAGTTTCGAGGGGGATTTCGGGGACAGAGTACAGAACCCTCTACCTCACAAACAAGGCCCACTTATCAGAGCCAATATCAGCGGGGAAGAAGTTTTCGTGGACAAAATAGAGGGGGACAGTTCCCAAAGAGTAGAGAGAAGTTCCAGAGTCCCTAAACTCCACAAAATAAACAGTGACTTCAACGTCACAAATCCCCAACACATAACACCAGTGGGGGGGAGACTAACCAAGTTCTACAAACAATGGGAAGAAATAACAACAGACACGTGGGTCCTAGCCATTATCCAGCATGGTTATTGCATAGAATTTCTACAATTCCCTCCAAATGTCCCACCGAAAACCCACAACATGTCCAAACAACAAATGGAACTCTTACAACTGGAGGTCCAAGCGTTGTTGCAAAAAGATGCAATAGAGATAGTACCAATTCATCAAAGAGGAACAGGAGTTTACTCCCTGTACTTTCTCATACCCAAAAAAGACAAAACTCTAAGACCTATATTAGATCTCAGAAGACTGAACATTTACATCAAATCAGATCACTTTCACATGGTGACACTCCAAGATGTGATCCCACTGCTCAAACAACAAGACTACATGACAACACTAGACCTAAAGGATGCATATTTCCATATACCTATACATCCTTCCCACAGAAAGTACTTAAGGTTTGTATTCCAAGGAGTACACTACCAGTTCAAAGTGTTGCCATTCGGGATAACAACAGCGCCAAGAGTTTTTACAAAAGGCCTGGCAGTAGTGGCTGCTCATATCAGAAGGCAGCAAATACATGTGTTCCCGTACCTAGATAATTGGTTAATCAAAACCAATATGCAAGAACGGTGTTCACAACACACAAAGTATGTCATAGAAACCCTTCACAAACTAGGTTTCTCACTCAACTACAACAAGTCACACCTACAGCCGTGTCAAATACAACAATACTTAGGACGCAACAATCAACACAACAAAAGGGATTGCCCCTCCAAGTCCACAAAGGGTACAGGCATTTCAAAAAGTAATACAAGCCATGCACCCAAAACAAAAGATACAGGTAAAATTAGTGATGAAACTACTAGGCATGATGTCATCGTGCATAGCCATTGTCCCGAACGCAAGATTACACATGCGGCCCTTACAACAGTGCCTAGCATCACAATGGTCACAAGCACAGGGTCAACTTCAAGATCTAGTGTTGGTAGACCGCCAAACATACACCTCGCTTCAATGGTGGAACAATATAAATTTAAACACAGGGCGGCCTTTTCAAGACCCAGTGCCTCAATACGTAATCACAATGGATGCTTCTATGATAGGGTGGGGAGCACACCTCAACCAACACAGCATCCCAAGGACAATGGGATGATCAGCAGAGACAGCTTCATATAAATCACTTGGAACTACTAGCAGTATTTCTAGCGCTAAAAGCATTTCAACCTATAATAACCCAAAAACACATTCTTGTCAAAACAGACAACATGACAACAATGTATTATCTGAACAAACAAGGAGGGACACACTCGATGCAGTTGTGTCTCTTGGCACAGAAACTATGGCATTAGGCGATTGACAACCACATTTGCCTAATCGCGCAGTTCATACCAGGAATTCAGAACCAGTTGGCAGACAATCTCTCTTGGGATCACCAACAGATCCACGAATGGGAAATTCACCCCCAAATACTAAACACTTACTTCCAAAGATGGGGAACACCACAAATAGACATGTTTGCAACAAAAGAAAACGCAAAATGCCAAAACTTCGCAACCAGGTTCCCACAGGCTCAGTCTCAGGGCAATGCGTTATGGATGAGTTGGTCAGGGATATTTGCATACGCTTTTCCCCCTCTCCCACTCCTTCCATATCTAGTAAACAAATTGAGTCAAAACAAACTCAAACTCATACTAATAGCACCAACTTGGGCACGACAACCTTGCTACACACCACTACTAGACCTGTCAGTAGTGCCTCATGTCAAGCTGCCAAACAGACCAGATCTGTTAACTCAACACAAACAACAGATCAGACACCCAAATCCAGCATCACTGAATCTAGCAATTTGGCTCCTGAAATCTTAGAATTCGGACATCTAGACCTTACACAGGAATGTATGGAGGTCATAAAACAAGCTAGAAAACCAACCACAAGACATTGCTATGCAAATAAGTGGAAAATATTTGTTTATTATTGCCATAATAATCAAATTCCACCATTACACGCCTCTGCCAGAGGCATCGTAAGCTACCTACTACACTTACAAAATTAGCATTTTCATCCATTAAAATACATCTCACCGCAATTTCAGCTCATCTGCAAATTACGCATTCAACTTCATTATTCAGGATCCCAGTCATAAAAGCATTTATGGAGGGTCTGAAAAGAATTATTCCACCAAGAACACCACCAGTTCCTTCGTGGAATCTCAACATCGTATTAACACGACTCATGGGTCCACCATTTGAACCCATGCACTCATGTGAGATACAGTACTTAACATGGAAAGTAGCCTTTCTAATAGCTATCACATCTCTCAGAAGAGTAAGTGAAATACAAGCCTTTACCATACAAGAAATCTTTATACAGATACACAAACATAAAGTAGTTCTACGCACAAATCCTAAATTCTTACCTAAAGTCATATCACCGTTCCACTTAAATCAAACAGTGGAACTCCCAGTGTTCTTTCCAGAACCAGATTCTGTAGCTGAGAGAGCATTACATACATTAGACATCAAAAGGGCACTAATGTACTACATTGATAGAACCAAACAAATTCGCAAAACAAAACAATTGTTTGTTGCTTTCCAAAAACCTCATGCAGGGAATCCAATATCCAAACAAGGCATTGCCAGATGGATAGTTAAATGTATTCAAACCTGTTATATAAAAGCAAAAAGGGATTTGCCTATTACACCAAAGGCACACTCCACTAGAAAGAAGGGTGCCACCATGGCCTTTCTAGGAAACATACCAATGACTGAAATCTGTAAGGCAGCCACATGGTCTACACTTCATACATTTACCAAGCATTACTGCGTGGATGTGTTAACAACACAGCAAGCCACAGTAGGACAAGCAGTATTAAGGACATTATTTCAAACAACTTCAACTCCTACAGGCTAAACCACCGCTTTTGGGGAGATAACTGCTTACTAGTCTATGCACAGCATGTTTATCTGCAGCTACACATGCCATCGAACAGAAAATGTCACTTACCCAGTGTACATCTGTTCGTGGCATGAGACGCTGCAGATTCACATGTGCCATCCCACCTCCCCGGGAGCCTGTAGCCGTTTTAAGTTGACAAAAAAATTAACCTTGTACATTTGTAAATTTGTAAATATATCACTTTTAGTCACATTATGTACATACATACTTACTCCATTGCATGGGCACTATTACTATATACACAACTCCTACCTCACTCTCTGCGGGGAAAACAATCTAAGATGGAGTCGACGCCCATGCGCAATGGAGCCGAAAGGGGAGGAGTCCCTCGATCTCGTGACTCAAAAAGACTTCTTCGAAGAAAAACAACTTGTAACACTCCGAGCCCAACACTAGATGGCGGGATGTGCACAGCATGTGAATCTGCAGCGTCTCATGCCACGAACAGATGTACACTGGGTAAGTGACATTTTCCATATGTATCATCTGATTTGGGCTGTGGTAGTCACTCCTAGATTGTGAGATGGACATACCAGGCTTAATTCTCTGCCAGGTCCATGTATTAAAAAATTATAAAAATAAATATATACATGAATACATACACTAGGGCAGAGGGAATTTGGGTCACCCCTTTTCTTTCATATTGTACTTGTACCCATTGCAGCAAAGAGCATGGGGAACGGTTGTCCTAATTCATCCACTTACTCTATTGAACTGTGAAATTAGCCTCATCACATAAGTACGTCTGCCTGAAAATGGTTGGACGTCAGTAGCAGGGCAGATGGCACCAGACCCTTAGTTTTCCATTTATTCCTTTCATTGGTCTTTATTTTTTTTCCTTCTCTCTTTTTAGGTTGAGCGCATGAGCGCTCTGGCCTGTTGTAATCTATCTATGGTCTTTTAGCCACACCTATCGCACACCCATCACTATCGCTCTTTCATACGCTTGCAGTTCAAAAATCCTTTGTTATCATTGGTAAATGCTTTACGTTTGTCCCTCCTTGGGGCAGTTTTGTTGCTGCCTTGGCCATTGGCCCTGTTTCATGGATAATTGCACTTTTCCCGATATGTTTGACTGTGAGCAAACTTCTTATTCCTTTTGTGTCACTTCTTCATGCTCATGGTGGCTGTGGTGCTTTGAAACGGCTCACTTATTTCAACTGTTTTACTTTTCATTTTATGTGGCAAGAAAAGACCAATAGGAATTTAGGAATGTATAGCGCTAATAGCTCTAACTCGAGAAACGTGAGAACCATTGGAACCAGCCACCTTGGAATGGTTTACTGTTATAAGATGGCCACTGCATTTAAGAACATAATTTTGGTCTTGTATCTGTACAACAGTGATACATTCTGCACAATACCATTCGACGTTTGCTACCCAGAGCAATGTCTATTGAGTGGACAGCTTGTAATAGTATTGTGCATAGTGAATCATAGTTTTGTCGCTTTAAGATGGTCTAGACGTATCTTTTAAATGTAGCAGCCGTGTTTAAACTTTAAAACAATAATACACTATGTGTAATGCTATAGCAAGATGGCTGCTGCAAAGTTTAAGTTTATTTTTATTGAAAGCGAACGCATGCCATGTTTAAATGCTGGCTTGTCTTTTTTTATGTTTACTTGTTTCTTGCATATGTTTGTTAAGCTGTGTGTGTGTTTTGTTGTTGAATGGTTAAGTTGGTGAATGAAAACATGAGTCACTGGATGAGTGCATAGATGCATCAGTGTAAGAATGAGTGTTGAGTGACTGTCGATGGACATTCAAATGTCAGCCAGAGCAGTGGCATTGCCAACGCTCGTTTGTTCAAGTTTTGATGCTGCGATGAACTGACAGGGATCTCAATTATTTTTACATGCGTTGCTGGTTTAGGAGAGTTAAACTCCTGGGGTTAGTCTATCTTCCAATGTTACTACGATAAAACTAAAATTCCAGACGTCTTTTATTGCATTTTAGATTAATATATGACACACACATACTTCACAGGTATGTTCTTTCGCTGACGCTCCCTTACAATATTTGGTCCTCAACTGCCACCATCTGGCCATGTCTATGTAGTGCATGTGAGAGTTACAGAATCACAGTCTCATTAAAAGATGACCGAAGCGGTTATAGCATTTGTTTGCGAAATTTGGGATCTAGTCAAAGGAGGGAGAAAGACCAGCGAGTCCATAATACAATAAATGAGGCGTATTATATTAATCGTGCATCGAATCCCTTTATTTCTCTCCAGATGGTTTGTATTATAACATCGTTCACATACTACTGAGTAATATTTAAGGCACTGTTTCCTGACTTCAGGCATCCCCAGGCAGAAAAACACCAGATTCAGAGTAAGTCTGGAATAAGAGCAACACTTTTTTAAAGGCCATCGACTGAGGTTTGATACTGCGTTAGTTAATAATGTGCCATGACCTCAGTCTGTACTTTGAAGAAATAACAGTACTGTTTGACTGATTTTAAGAAATAAGCAATATAAGCGATGACTGACGCCTTCCCCTTGGGCTTCGCACTCTCCTTATCTTCTATAAATAGTCAGTCGGTGACAGGCAACATGTGTATCATTTAATGTCGTGTAAAAACAGAGGTTTGCAGCCACAAATATGGCTTAAAAACATTTAGTATTAATTTATGAAACACGTGTCTTTGAGCTGCAAAGCCTTGGACACAGCTTGTTTCCTTCCAGTGTGTCGCATCGGCAGAATGACTATTTCTTGTGTCATATTCTTTATAGTAGAAGATAGCAGGCCTTGGGCAAAGTGTTCAGCGAGAACTCATTTTCTGATGTAAAAAACCAGGTCAAAAATATATTAGATTGTTTTTTTAATTACATTTAGCATCTGAATTCCGGGCATCTTCTTTATATAGCTAAAACAAACCGCAAAAGTGTTGTTTCTGCACATTGAAGCTTTATATTGCCACATTTGAAAATATAAGTAGTATGAAACTTCTACTTAAACGTTTTCTGCGGATCGCCTCCTTTTGGGAATCTACTGCTTTTTTTTGCCCATGCATGGACGCCATTTAGGGGTCGCCAGGGGTCGCACCTGCGACCCCCGGCTAGCCCTTTCGACCCTTGACACTGCCTTTGCGACCCCTGGCCTCAGAGGTGGCAAATGCAGTGCCAGGAACACAGGGGCAGCTCGTCCTGATGCCAGGCAAGTCTTCACTCTTTATTTTCTAAAGATTTTGTATTATACTGAATAATAATAATAATGTAATCACTATTAGTGTGATAAAGTGGAGTACAATTAGCTGGAATATGCCCTTCCATGGCAGCTGAGGTAAGTAAAAAATACTTTAAATGTATGTTGTGTGCGTGCTTGCGATTGAAAGTGAACTTAAGTGAGAGAGTGTATGTAAGTGTGAGTTTGTATGTATGTGTAATTATGTGTGTGTCAGTTGAAGTGGAGATCAAAGGGCGTGTGATGTCACTTCCCCTACCCCTGGCATTTCGGTGAATGGACGTCCATGTGCCCATGTTCGGGAAACGAGAACCATTTTGGACTATTGTTTATGCACTCAGGAATGTTCCATGACAAGTTTATTGTCATGCTCATAAAGTATGGATTTGTGTCTTCTTTCGCCTGTCTCACTCCAAATAAATGTTCTGCTGCTCAGGAGGAAGAGGAGGAGCGAGATGAAAGCGGCTGTGAAGAAGAGGATGGCAGAGAGGATGAGGATGAAGACTCGGGCAGCGAGGAGAGCCTGGTGGACTCAGAGTCAGATGCCGAGGAGAAGGGTAAGTAAGGAGTATGATGCGATACAATCATTAATGCTCCTATAAAGGGTGGGTTTCATCCTTTCTTTGGGTTAGAAGCTAATGGATCAAACTAGGTTTATTTCACTGTGAAAAGTTCGAGATGAGTTGCATCGTGCCCACTTGTGAAGACCCAAAAAAAACAACAAAAAAAACAACCATCATTCCTGTGCGTTGACACAGAGAAATAGGTACCGGGGATGACTCTCCAGGGCTCGAAAATAAAGTGGTTTCTGGTTCTAAGGAGCTAGGACTGAGAGACTCCTGATGTTTGGCTATATCAACTCAAAATATCTAGGTATCCCGTTAATCCATCCTAACCTGTATGCTTCCCCAAGAGGCACAATTCCTGGCGTCTACTGAGACACCAATAAACCTCTGTGTCTCGGATGGGACATTTGCTAAATCTGGCATCTAGTGTCTAAGACGTCTTGAACTGTCAGTTCTATGCATCAGTAAGAAGCTTCAAGATACAATTATTGGGACATTAATACATTCCAGACTCAACTATGGGGATGCATTTTTGGGTGGCTTCCCCAACATCAAATTACAAAACTGCAGGATGTTTAGAAAAATGATGCCCATTGTAGGAAGTTGGCTCTGTATGTGCTATTTCAAAGTAAGGAATAGCATGCACAGAGTCCAAGGGTTCCCCTTAGAGGTAAAATAGTGGTAAAAAGAGATAATACTAATGCTCTATTTTGTGGTAGTGTGGTCGAGCAGTAGGCTTATCCAAGGAGTAGTGTTAAGCATTTGTTGTACATACACATAGACAATAAATGAGGTACACACACTCAGAGACAAATCCAGCCAATAGGTTTTGTTATAGAAAAATATTTTTTCTTAGTTTATTTTAAGAACCACAGGTTCAAATTTAACATGTAATATCTTGTTTGAAAGGTATTGCAGGTAAGTACACTAGGAACTTTGAATCATTTCAATTGCATGTATACTTTTCAAGTTATTCACAAATAGCTATTTTAAAAGTGGACACAGTGCAATTTTCACAGTTCCTGGGGGAGGTAAGTTTTTGTTAGTTTTACCAGGTAAGTAAGACACTTACAGGGTTCAGTTCTTGGTCCAAGGTAGCCCACCGTTGGGGGTTCAGAGCAACCCCAAAGTTACCACACCAGCAGCTCAGGGCCGGTCAGGTGCAGAGTTCAAAGTGGTGCCCAAAACGCATAGGCTTCAATGGAGAGAAGGGGGTGCCCCGGTTCCAGTCTGCCAGCAGGTAAGTACCCGCGTCTTCGGAGGGCAGACCAGGGGGGTTTTGTAGGGCACCGGGGGGGACACCAGCCCACACAGAAATTTCACCCTCAGCGGCGCGGGGGCGGCCGGGTGCAGTGTTAGAACAAGCGTCGGGTTCGCAATGGAAGTCAATGAGAGATCAAGGGATCTCTTTAGCGCTGCAGGCAGGCAAGGGGGGGCTTCCTCGGGGAAACCTCCACTTGGGCAAGGGAGAGGGACTGTTGGGGGTCACTTCTGCAGTGAAAGTCCGGTCCTTCAGGTCCTGGGGGCTGCGGGTGCAGGGTCTTTTCCAGGCGTCGGGACTTAGGTTTCAGAGAGTCGCGGTCAGGGGAAGCCTCGGGATTCCCTCTGCAGGCGGCGCTGTGGGGGCTCAGGGGGGACAGGTTTTGGTACTCACAGTCGTAGAGTAGTCCGGGGGTCCTCCCTGAGGTGTTGGTTCTCCACCAGCCGAGTCGGGGTCGCCGGGTGCAGTGTTGCAAGTCTCACGCTTCTTGCGGGGAGATTGCAGGGTTCTTTAAAGCTGCTCCTTTGGATAAAGTTGCAGTCTTTTTGGAGCAGGTCCGCTGTCCTCGGGAGTTTCTTGTCGTCGTCGAAGCAGGGCAGTCCTCAGAGGATGCAGAGGTTGCTGGTCCCTTTGGAAGGCGTCGCTGGAGCAGAGTTCTTTGGAAGGCAGGAGACAGGCCGGTGACTTTCTGGAGCCAAGGCAGTTGTTGTCTTCTGGTCTTCCTCTGCAGGGGTTTTCAGCTAGGCAGTCCTTCTTCTTGTTGTTACAGGAATCTAATTTTCTAGGGTTCAGGGTAGCCCTTAAATACTAAATTTAAGGGCGTGTTTAGGTCTGGGGGGTTAGTAGCCAATGGCTACTAGCCCTGAGGGTGGGTACACCCTCTTTGTGCCTCCTCCCAAGGGGAGGGGGTCACAATCCTAACCCTATTGGGGGAATCCTCCATCTGCAAGATGGAGGATTTCTAAAAGTTAGAGTCACCTCAGCTCAGGACACCTTAGGGGCTGTCCTGACTGGCCAGTGACTCCTCCTTGTTATTCTCATTATTTTCTCCGGCCTTGCCGCCAAAAGTGGGGGCCGGGGCCGGAGGGGGCGGGCAACTCTACTAGCTGGAGTGTCCTGCGGTGCTGTGACAAAGGGGTGAGCCTTTGAGGCTCACCGCCAGGTGTTACAGCTCCTGCCTGGGGGAGGTGTTAGCATCTCCACCCAGTGCAGGCTTTGTTACTGGCCTCAGAGTGACAAAGGCACTCTCCCCATGGGGCCAGCAACATGTCTCTAGTGTGGCAGGCTGCTGGAACTAGTCAGCCTACACAGACAGTTGGTTAAGTTTCAGGGGGCACCTCTAAGGTGCCCTCTGGGGTGTATTTTGCAATAAAATGTACACTGGCATCAGTGTGCATTTATTGTGCTGAGAAGTTTGATACCAAACTTCCCAGTTTTCAGTGTAGCCATTATGGTGCTGTGGAGTTCGTGTTTGACAAACTCCCAGACCATATACTCTTATGGCTACCCTGCACTTACAATGTCTAAGGTTTTGTTTAGACACTGTAGGGGTACCATGCTCATGCACTGGTACCCTCACCTATGGTATAGTGCACCCTGCCTTAGGGCTGTAAGGCCTGCTAGAGGGGTGACTGACCTATACTTGCATAGGCAGTGAGAGGCTGGCATGGCACCCTGAGGGGAGTGCCATGTCGACTTACTCGTTTTGTTCTCACTAGCACACACAAGCTGGCAAGCAGTGTGTTTGTGCTGAGTGAGAGGTCTCCAGGGTGGCATAAGACATGCTGCAGCCCTTAGAGACCTTCCTTGGCATCAGGGCCCTTGGTACTAGAAGTACCAGTTACAAGGGACTTATCTGGATGCCAGGGTCTGCCAATTGTGGATACAAAAGTACAGGTTAGGGAAAGAACACTGGTGCTGGGGCCTGGTTAGCAGGCCTCAGCACACTTTCAATTGTAAACATAGCATCAGCAAAGGCAAAAAGTCAGGGGGCAACCATGCCAAGGAGGCATTTCCTTACACAACCCCCCCCCCCAAACGAAAGAGGATGAGACTAACCTTTCCCAAGAGAGTCTTCATTTTCTAAGTGGAAGAACCTGGAAAGGCCATCTGCATTGGCATGGGCAGTCCCAGGTCTGTGTTCCACTATAAAGTCCATTTCCTGTAGGGAGATGGACCACCTCAACAGTTTTGGATTTTCACCTTTCATTTGCATCAGCCATTTGAGAGGTCTGTGGTCAGTTTGAACTAGGAAGTGAGTCCCAAAGAGGTATGGTCTCAGCTTCTTCAGGGACCAAACCACAGCAAAGGCCTCCCTCTCAATGGCACTCCAACGCTGCTCCCTGGGGAGTAACCTCCTGCTAATGAAAGCAACAGGCTGGTCAAGGCCATCATCATTTGTTTGGGACAAAACTGCCCCTATCCCATGTTCAGAGGCATCTGTCTGCACAATGAACTGCTTAGAATAATCTGGAGCTTTTAGAACTGGTGCTGAGCACATTGCTTGTTTCAGGGTGTCAAAGGCCTGTTGGCATTCCACAGTCCAGTTCACTTTCTTGGGCATTTTCTTGGAGGTGAGTTCAGTGAGGGCTGTCACAATGGATCCATATCCCTTCACAAACCTCCTGTAGTACCCAGTCAAGCCAAGGAATGCCCTGACTTGAGTCTGGGTTTTTGGAGCTACCCAGTCCAGAATAGTCTGGATCTTGGGTTGGAGTGGCTGAACTTGGCCTCCACCTACAAGGTGGCCCAAGTAAACCACAGTTCCCTGCCCTATCTGACATTTGGATGCCTTGATAGAGAGGCCTGCAGATTGCAGAGCCTTCAAAACCTTCTTCAGGTGGACCAGGTGATCCTGCCAGGTGGAGCTAAAGACAGCAATATCATCAAGATAAGCTGTGCTAAAGGACTCCAAACCAGCAAGGACTTGATTCACCAACCTTTGGAAGGTGGCAGGGGCATTCTTTAAACCAAAGGGCATAACAGTAAACTGATAATGCCCATCAGGGGTGGAGAATGCTGTTTTCTCTTTTGCTCCAGGTGCCATTTTTATTTGCCAGTACCCTGCTGTCAAGTCAAAGGTACTTAAGAATTTGGCAGCACCTAATTTGTCTATGAGCTCATCAGCTCTAGGAATTGGATGGGCGTCTGTCTTGGTGACAGAGTTGAGCCCTCTGTAGTCCACACAAAACCTCATCTCTTTCTTTCCATCTTTGGTGTGAGGTTTGGGGACTAAGACCACTGGGCTAGCCCAGGGGCTGTCAGAGCGCTCAATTACTCCCAATTCCAGCATCTTGTGGACTTCCACCTTGATGCTTTCCTTAACATGGTCAGACTGTCTAAAAATTTTGTTTTTGACAGGCATGCTGTCTCCTGTGTCCACTTCATGGGTACACAGGTGTGTCTGACCAGGGGTTAGGGAGAAGAGTTCAGGAAACTGTTGTAGGACTCTCCTACAATCAGCTTGCTGTTGGTCAGAGAGGGTGTCTGAGTAGATCACTCCATCTACTGAGCCATCTTTTGGGTCTGATGACAGAAGATCAGGGAGAGGTTCACTCTCTGCCTCCTGATCCTCATCTGTTACCATCAACAGATTTACATCAGCCCTGTCATGGAAGAGCTTAAGGCGGTTCACATGGATCACCCTCTTGGGGCTCCTGCTTGTGCCCAGGTCCACCAGGTAGGTGACCTGACTCTTCCTTTCTAGCACTGGGTAAGGGCCACTCCATTTGTCCTGAAGTGCCCTGGGAGCCACAGGCTCCAGAACCCAGACTTTCTGCCCTGGTTGGAACTCAACCATTGCAGCCTTTTGGTCATACCAAAACTTCTGGAGCTGTTGGCTGGCCTCAAGGTTTTTGCTTGCCTTTTCCATGTACTCTGCCATTCTAGAGCGAAGGCCAAGTACATAGTCCACTATGTCCTGTTTAGGCTCATGAAGAGGTCTCTCCCAGCCTTCTTTAACAAGAGCAAGTGGTCCCCTTAGAGGGTGACCAAACAGAAGTTCAAAGGGTGAGAATCCTACTCCCTTCTGTGGCACCTCTCTGTAAGCGAAAAGCAGACATGGCAAGAGGACATCCCATCTCCTTTTGAGCTTTTCTGGGAGTCCCATGATCATGCCTTTTAATGTCTTGTTGAATCTCTCAACTAAGCCATTAGTTTGTGGATGGTATGGTGTAGTGAATTTGTAAGTCACCCCACACTCATTCCACATGTGTTTTAGGTATGCTGACCTGAAGTTGGTACCTCTGTCAGACACCACCTCCTTAGGGAAACCCACTCTGGTAAAGATACCAATGAGGGCCTTGGCTACTGCAGGGGCAGTAGTTGACCTAAGGGGAATAGCTTCAGGATACCTAGTAGCATGATCCACTACTACTAGGATATACATATTTCCTGAGGCTGTGGGAGGTTCTAGTGGACCAACTATGTCCACACCCACTCTTTCAAAGGGGACCCCCACCACTGGAAGTGGAATGAGGGGGGCCTTTGGATGCCCACCTGTCTTACCACTGGCTTGACAGGTGGGGCAGGAGAGGCAAAACTCCTTAACCTTGTGGGACATATTGGGCCAGTAGAAGTGGTTGACTAACCTCTCCCACGTCTTGGTTTGTCCCAAATGCCCAGCAAGGGGAATATCATGGGCTAAGGTCAGAATAAACTCTCTGAACGACTGAGGCACTACCACTCTCCTAGTGGCACCAGGTTTGGGGTCTCTGGCCTCAGTGTACAGGAGTCCATCTTCCCAATAGACCCTATGTGTTCCATTTTTCTTGCCCTTGGACTCTTCAGCAGCTTGCTGCCTAAGGCCTTCAAGAGAGGGACAGGTTTCTTGTCCCTTACACAGCTCCTCCCTTGAGGGTCCCCCTGGGCCTAAGAGCTCAACCTGATAAGGTTCAAGCTCCAAAGGCTCAGTTCCCTCAGAGGGCAGAACTTCTTCCTGAGAAGAGAGGTTCTCTTTTTCTGACTGTGTTGCAGTTGGTTTCCCAACTGACTTTCCTTTTCTCTTGGTAGGCTGGGCCTTTCTTCCAGACTCCAGCTCTACTTTTTCACCCTGTGCCTTGCACTGTGCTCTTGTTTTTACACACACCAGTTCAGGGATACCCAGCATGGCTGCATGGGTTTTTAGTTCTACCTCAGCCCATGCTGAGGACTCCAGGTCATTTCCAAGCAGACAGTCTACTGGGATGTTTGAGGAGACCACCACCTGTTTCAGGCCATTGACCCCTCCCCATTCTAAAGTTACCATTGCCATGGGATGTGCTTTAGTCTGATTGTCAGCGTTGGTGACTGTATAGGTTTTTCCAGTCAGGTATTGGCCAGGGGAAACCAGTTTCTCTGTCACCATGGTGACACTGGCACCTGTATCCCTCAGGCCCTCTACACTTGTCCTATTAATAAAGAGCTGCTGCCTGTATTTTTGCATGTTAGGCGGCCAGGCAGCTAGTGTGGCTAAATCCACCCCACCCTCAGAGACTAGAGTAGCTTCAGTGTGGACCCTGATTTGCTCTGGGCACACTGTTGATCCCACTTGGAGACTAGCCATTCCAGTGTTACCTGGATTGGAGTTTGGAGTGGAACCTTTCTTGGGACAGGCCTTGTCTCCAGTTTGGTGTCCAGGCTGATTACAGCTACGACACCAGGCCTTTTTGGGATCAAAGTTTTTACCCTTGTACCCAGGATTGTTTTGTGAAGAGGCTCTGGGCCCACCCTCCTGTGCAGGTTTTTGGGGGCCTGTAGAAGACTCTTTACTATTTTTATTTTTGGCTGTCTCACCACCTTTCCCCTGGGGAGGTTTTGTGACCCCTTTCTTTTGGTCACCCCCTGTGGAAGTTTTGGACACCCTTGTCTTGACCTAATGGTCCGCCTTCTTTCCCAATTCTTGGGGAGAAATTGGTCCTAGGTCTACCAGATGCTGATGCAGTTTATCATTGAAACAATTACTTAACAGGTGTTCTTTCACAAATAAATTGTACAGCCCATCATAATTACTTACACCACTGCCTTGAATCCAACCATCTAGTGTTTTTACTGAGTAGTCTACAAAGTCAACCCAGGTCTGGCTCGAGGATTTTTGAGCCCCCCTGAATCTAATCCTATACTCCTCAGTGGAGAATCCAAAGCCCTCAATCAGGGTACCCTTCATGAGGTCATAAGATTCTGCATCTTTTCCAGAGAGTGTGAGGAGTCTATCCCTACACTTTCCTGTGAACATTTCCCAAAGGAGAGCACCCCAGTGAGATCTGTTCACTTTTCTGGTTACACAAGCCCTCTCAAAAGCTGTGAACCATTTGGTGATGTCATCACCATCTTCATATTTAGTTACAATCCCTTTAGGGATTTTCAACATGTCAGGAGAATCTCTGACCCTATTTATGTTGCTGCCACCATTGATGGGTCCTAGGCCCATCTCTTGCCTTTCCCTTTCTATGGCTAGGATCTGTCTTTCCAAAGCCAATCTTTTGGCCATCCTGGCTAGCTGGATGTCCTCTTCACTGGAGTTATCCTCAGTGATTTCAGAGTTGTTGGCCCCTCCTGTGAGGGGACCAGCATCTCTGACTATTATTTGTGGAGTCAGGGCTTGAGAGGCCCTGTTCTCCCTAAATAGGACTGGTAGGGGGGAATTTTCCTCCAAGTCACTATCTTCATCCTCTGTGTTGCCATCCTCAGAGGGGTTGGCCTTTTCAAACTCTGCCAACAGCTCCTGGAGCTGTAGTTTGGAAGGTCTGGGGCCCATTACTATTTTCTTTATTTTACAGAGTGACCTTAGCTCCCTCATCTTAAGATGGAGGTAAGGTGTGGTGTCGAGTTCCACCACATTCATCTCTGCACTAGACATTATGCTTCTAAAAGTTGGAATACTTTTTAAGAAACTAAAACTGGTTCTAGAATCTAATTCAAACTTTTAACAAACTTTTAAACTCTAAAATAAATGCTAACAGGGACTAACACAAGGCCCTAGCAGGACTTTAAAGAATTTAGAAAACTTTTCAAATTGCAAAAATCAATTTCTAATGACAATTTTGGAAGTTGTCGTGTGATCAGGTATTGGCTGAGTAGTCCAGCAAATGCAAAGTCTTGTACCCCACCGCTGATCCACCAATGTAGGAAGTTGGCTCTGTATGTGCTATTTCAAAGTAAGGAATAGCATGCACAGAGTCCAAGGGTTCCCCTTAGAGGTAAAATAGTGGTAAAAAGAGATAATACTAATGCTCTATTTTGTGGTAGTGTGGTCGAGCAGTAGGCTTATCCAAGGAGTAGTGTTAAGCATTTGTTGTACATACACATAGACAATAAATGAGGTACACACACTCAGAGACAAATCCAGCCAATAGGTTTTGTTATAGAAAAATATATTTTCTTAGTTTATTTTAAGAACCACAGGTTCAAATTTAACATGTAATATCTTGTTTGAAAGGTATTGCAGGTAAGTACACTAGGAACTTTGAATCATTTCAATTGCATGTATACTTTTCAAGTTATTCACAAATAGCTATTTTAAAAGTGGACACAGTGCAATTTTCACAGTTCCTGGGGGAGGTAAGTTTTTGTTAGTTTTACCAGGTAAGTAAGACACTTACAGGGTTCAGTTCTTGGTCCAAGGTAGCCCACCGTTGGGGGTTCAGAGCAACCCCAAAGTTACCACACCAGCAGCTCAGGGCCGGTCAGGTGCAGAGTTCAAAGTGGTGCCCAAAACACATAGGCTTCAATGGAGAGAAGGGGGTGCCCCGGTTCCAGTCTGCCAGCAGGTAAGTACCCGCGTCTTCGGAGGGCAGACCAGGGGGGTTTTGTAGGGCACCGGGGGGGACACCAGCCCACAGAGAAATTTCACCCTCAGCGGCGCGGGGGCGGCCGGGTGCAGTGTTAGAACAAGCGTCGGGTTCGCAATGGAAGTCAATGAGAGATCAAGGGATCTCTTTAGCGCTGCAGGCAGGCAAGGGGGGGCTTCCTCGGGGAAACCTCCACTTGGGCAAGGGAGAGGGACTGTTGGGGGTCACTTC
The DNA here is from genome assembly GCF_031143425.1 of Pleurodeles waltl. NCBI lineage: Eukaryota > Metazoa > Chordata > Amphibia > Caudata > Salamandridae > Pleurodeles > Pleurodeles waltl. The sequence goes on along the minus strand of NC_090445.1, from coordinate 607,796,699 downwards.
TGCAGTGAAAGTCCGGTCCTTCAGGTCCTGGGGGCTGCGGGTGCAGGGTCTTTTCCAGGCGTCGGGACTTAGGTTTCAGAGAGTCGCGGTCAGGGGAAGCCTCGGGATTCCCTCTGCAGGCGGCGCTGTGGGGGCTCAGGGGGGACAGGTTTTGGTACTCACAGTCGTAGAGTAGTCCGGGGGTCCTCCCTGAGGTGTTGGTTCTCCACCAGCCGAGTCGGGGTCGCCGGGTGCAGTGTTGCAAGTCTCACGCTTCTTGCGGGGAGATTGCAGGGTTCTTTAAAGCTGCTCCTTTGGATAAAGTTGCAGTCTTTTTGGAGCAGGTCCTCTGTCCTCTGGAGTTTCTTGTCGTCGTCGAAGCAGGGCAGTCCTCAGAGGATGCAGAGGTCGCTGGTCCCTTTGGAAGGCGTCGCTGGAGCAGAGTTCTTTGGAAGGCAGGAGACAGGCCGGTGAGTTTCTGGAGCCAAGGCAGTTGTTGTCTTCTGGTCTTCCTCTGCAGGGGTTTTCAGCTAGGCAGTCCTTCTTCTTGTTGTTACAGGAATCTAATTTTCTAGGGTTCAGGGTAGCCCTTAAATACTAAATTTAAGGGCGTGTTTAGGTCTGGGGGGTTAGTAGCCAATGGCTACTAGCCCTGAGGGTGGGTACACCCTCTTTGTGCCTCCTCCCAAGGGGAGGGGGTCACAATCCTAACCCTATTGGGGGAATCCTCCATCTGCAAGATGGAGGATTTCTAAAAGTTAGAGTCACCTCAGCTCAGGACACCTTAGGGGCTGTCCTGACTGGCCAGTGACTCCTCCTTGTTATTCTCATTATTTTCTCCGGCCTTGCCGCTAAAAGTGGGGGCCGGGGCCGGAGGGGGCGGGCAACTCCACTAGCTGGAGTGTCCTGCGGTGCTGTGACAAAGGGGTGAGCCTTTGAGGCTCACCGCCAGGTGTTACAGCTCCTGCCTGGGGGAGGTGTTAGCATCTCCACCCAGTGCAGGCTTTGTTACTGGCCTCAGAGTGACAAAGGCACTCTCCCCATGGGGCCAGCAACATGTCTCTAGTGTGGCAGGCTGCTGGAACTAGTCAGCCTACACAGACAGTCGGTTAAGTTTCAGGGGGCACCTCTAAGGTGCCCCCTGGGGTGTATTTTGCAATAAAATGTACACTGGCATCAGTGTGCATTTATTGTGCTGAGAAGTTTGATACCAAACTTCCCAGTTTTCAGTGTAGTCATTATGGTGCTGTGGAGTTCGTGTTTGACAAACTCCCAGACCATATACTCTTATGGCTACCCTGCACTTACAATGTCTAAGGTTTTGTTTAGACACTGTAGGGGTACCATGCTCATGCACTGGTACCCTCACCTATGGTATAGTGCACCCTGCCTTAGGGCTGTAAGGCCTGCTAGAGGGGTGACTGACCTATACTTGCATAGGCAGTGAGAGGCTGGCATGGCACCCTGAGGGGAGTGCCATGTCGACTTACTCGTTTTGTTCTCACTAGCACACACAAGCTGGCAAGCAGTGTGTTTGTGCTGAGTGAGAGGTCTCCAGGGTGGCATAAGACATGCTGCAGCCCTTAGAGACCTTCCTTGGCATCAGGGCCCTTGGTACTAGAAGTACCAGTTACAAGGGACTTATCTGGATGCCAGGGTCTGCCAATTGTGGCTACAAAAGTACAGGTTAGGGAAAGAACACTGGTGCTGGGGCCTGGTTAGCAGGCCTCAGCACACTTTCAATTGTAAACATAGCATCAGCAAAGGCAAAAAGTCAGGGGGCAACCATGCCAAGGAGGCATTTCCTTACACCCATCTAATTCTTTTGTTTTAATTTTTTTTTTATTATTACTTCATTTAACTACCAAACCCTTTCCTACTGAAATAAGCAGAACATGACAATAATTTTGGTACAGTTTTCTCAACATGACTGTACATGATATCTTCGAGATCATTCCGTTTGGTCCGCCTTCCCATGTCATCTGATTATTAATATCAAAAGGTTAGAGAGTCTCTGGGGCAATCATATGTCTTCATTGGCTGTCAGCTGAAAAATGTTTTTTTGTTTGAAATCCTTTGTCTAATACGTAAGTGTCTTAAAGTTTCCAAAATAAATTTACCGGGCACTGCCGTGATGAATCTTTAACATCTATCAAATAAGAACTTCTATTCATTCCATCGAACCAGGTTACAATATGAGATCAGTGAATCCTTTCTATTGCCCCCAAAGAATGGAATATAAAAAACAAACCGACTCATTACATTAGGAAGGCCATGTCAACTTACATTTTGTTCCTAATTACCAGTGTTCTGACATCATATTTTAATATAGTGGCATCTTTTTCTTTTAGTTATATCCTTAGGTGCACAGGGACAAATTAGTTTATAGTATGCACCATATATATAATTAAATGGATCTGTACATGTCGATGTCAGAACTCTTTGTTCATGGTTGTTCATGCTGCAGATCATCCAGTCATGAATAGCAAGGACAGACACAACAAACCTTTGAAGAACAAAGAAATGCCTAATTCTGGCATGCACATTAAGTTAACGTTCATGTTTTCTTTAAGTAGCAGCACATGCTAGAGCTATATAACAAATTTACCTGCATGTATGACAGACGTTAACAAGGCAATATCCCTGTTTAAGTAGAATTTAAATCCAGAAATTAAATGCTGTTTTTCAAAAAACATAAGGCAACATCTCTTTCATTGAAATCCAAGGAACTTCGAGGTTCATAGCTTAATTTAGGAAGCCATGATTGGGCCATGCTGCTGGTTCAGTACTGGAATCACCTCCACCAGTGCTGTGGTAAGGTCTTAGTTTTCCATTGCTAGGGAGAAGTTTACCTGAAGTAGGTCTCTCAAGTACAGCAGAAGCTGCATCAGGGGAAGAAAACCTGAGAGGTGGCCGTCCCTGTGTAGCCTCTTCTGCTCTGGCTTGATTGTCTCCTCCCTTCCGGACTGTAGTCCCTATGTCTCTGCTCCTAAAGAACCTTGGGCCTTATTGTGAATGTGGCGGTCTGAGGACAACCACACTCACAGGGACGGCCGGACTGCTGCATTCCAGGGGGTCTGACTGCCACATTACAACCCTGACGGACCACTGTCCCCACAAAGAACATCATTCCCAATGGGCTGACGGCGATCTGAGTTGTACTCACCCACGGCGGCGCTGAACTCAGAGCTGCTGTGCTGATTACAACTCAGCTTTCCACTCGCCTTTCCATGGCAGTCAATACGCCATGGAAAGGCTGGCAGAAAGCCAGTGCCGGGGGCCACAGGCCAGTGGCATGGGCAGTGCAGGGGCTCCCCTGCCCAGCAACATCAGAATGCTCACTGTTTGCTTTGCAGATAGTGCACATTCCGATGGTGCTGGTGTGCTGTGGTATTGGGCTCAGCTCCCTTAAGGAGCCAACACCAATATCATATCACTGTTCTCACTGGTCTGCCCGGCGGGAACGCATAATACAATGTTCCCGCTGGTCAGCCAGGCAGGCACATTGGAATACACTCTGCGAGGACGCCACCGGGATGAAGGTGGCATCCTCCCTGCGAGTTTGGTGGTTGGCTCGTCTGACTGCCAAACTCATAATGAGGCCCTTTATCTCCTTGACTCCAGTTCCTTTTACCTCCAAACTATGACCATGTGGGACTTGGAAATGTACAATGTCTTTGGGCATATGTTCCAAGGATCCACATTTGAAAAGTCTTAGATGTGTTCAGAGTACTCTCTGCACGTCAAAGACATTTCATGGGTTTTCTATGAAAGACCTTTAATGCCTACATGGCAATCCTACACAGAAATTCACTGATCTGCCACTCTGACTTTTGCTAATGAGAGACCTGGTGACAGAGCAAGGGACCTATTACATGTTTAAAAAGAAGCTTCCCAAAAGGAACAACAATTAATTTATAAAGACTGTTAGCAAAAAGAAAACTATAATAGTTTATGGTAGTGCCATAATGCACAAATGCTACTGGAGTACTGCCATAATAAACATGTGAAGGCACAGGATATGATAAGCAAAGGGTGGGTCTTGAGGTATGAGAGGGACCCTGAGTGTGTTTCTCCACATTGTTATAGAAGCAGAACAAATAAATATGGGACTTTTATGGATGGGGTAAAAGTGGTACATATGTTGTTCCTTATATTCCCTCTGTCACTGCAGTCAATCTCCAGGCTGATTTGGCAGACCTGACCTGTGAGATTGAGATCAAGCAGAAACTAATAGATGAGCTGGAGAACAGCCAGCGGCGCCTGCAGACTCTGAAACAGCAGTATGAGGAGAAGCTTATCCTGCTGCAGAACAAGATCCGCGACACCCAGCAGGAGCGGGACCGTGTGCTGCAAAACCTCAGTAAGTACTCATATATCTAACATCAGATCAAATGAAGAGACTCACCAAAGTGCAACAAGCATCTTACTGTTCATGGCAAAGGCTCCTGCAGGCCAAGCTGCTCTAGCTAAGGTGGCTATACAGGTTACCTACAATGCTCTGGAAGTTTAACCAAGATGTGGGCAAACATGAGTACTTCTTACTTGCGTCTTTGCAGAATTGAAAAAAATAATAATAATGCATAAATCAACTGTTGAAACCATCTGTCATGTTTCCACAAAACAGCATTTGTACACTAAAAGCAAAGCAGCTAAATCAAACCATCTGTAAACAGATTTACTGAGGACAGATGGGCACTATCGAAAAGTAGGGCATGAAATGAAAAGGGCCTGAACTTTCAAGTGCATACCACAATTGAACCCCTTGGATTCGGCTCTGTTGTTCAGTATAATAATAATTTACCAGATCTGTGAGGCACAGTGAATGAACTAAACGTCTCCCAGAGACTACAGGCTGCTCACCCATCAGTCTCAGTTGTTCTTTTTCAATCAGTCTTGTTTTATGAGTTTTCGTGGTTTTGGTGATGGAAGGATTGTCAGGTTGCATGACAGGTAGGAATTATGGAACTCATGATAGCTACTTCCTATCAGTGGGAGGAGTCCCACTGGGAACTATCTTGCAGCTGCTCTGAGCTTTTGCACAATTTATATTCACTCCATTAAAAAAAATTCCAATTGCATCCATTTGCCATTCTTCAAATTCATTGTTATATCAAGTTATAGATTGTTCAGTATCTTTTTTCAACAATTCACTCCAATGAACAAATCATGTATTGCTTTCAAAACAAGAGTTCACCACCACAATTCACCACTTAAAAAAATACTTAATTGAGAACTTCTCATTCACACATATTCCCAGTGCATTTTGGGCTTTCATTGTCCTTCGTCGGGGGCTAACTAGAAATAAAACAAGATACCACTTTTCTCAGAATTAGACATACCACAAAGGAAGCATGCATTATGTATGTTAGTACCTTTTTCCAAAAATGCTACACTGTGAATATACACTCATGCTTACTAGCCTGGGTACTAACAAGAAAATCCAAGAGCCACATTACAAGGCTTGCAGTCGAAGGCCTGCCAGCCTCATGATGACAGTCGGACTGCTGCAACTGTGGTGGTCCGACTGCCACATTACAACCCTGGTGGGCGGACCGTGAAGGAGACAACCGTTTCTGCCAGGAACATTGTTCCCAACATGGTGATGGCGGTCTGAGGTGTACTCAGCCACGCAGCGCTGAACTCAGTGCCACCTGGCTGATTACAACTCACCTTACCACCAGTCTTTTCATGGCAGTCACCCTGCCATGGAAAGGCTGGTGGTAAGGGTGTGCTGGGGGCCCCATGCCCAGCACCGTCACAATGTGCATTCTGATGATGCTGGGGTGCTACTATAATGGCCTTGGTTCCCTCAAGGGAGCCAAGGACAATATCGTGGCACTGTTCACACCGGGCAGCCCAGCAGGAATGCGTATTACAATGTTCCTGCCAATAGCCTGGCAGGAACATTATAATATGTTTGGGGGGAATGCCACTGCTTTGGTCTTGGCGTCCTCCACGTGAGTTTGGTGGTCCTGCAGTGAGACCGCCAATTTCATAATTACGCCCGAGTGTTAAAAAGAAAAGAATGAACAGGGAGTCCAGACTAGTTGCTTCATGTGAGTTGCCCTGTTACTAACAGAGATGAGCAACACTTGTACCATCAGTTTATATTCGAAACAAAATGGGACACAATATTGAAATGTAAAGTCGTGTGCATGCACAATATGAAGCCTTGCTTCACATGATAAAATGAAACCAACAAAACATACATGAACCAAAACAAGTTAATTTTATTGAACAATTCAGTGAAAGGAAAATATAATGTATTAAAATATGTGATTGCACATTAGCATAGTTAAATTGTGCTTCACAATAAATTATACAAAATAAACAATGCTATGGTATCCCGAGTTTTTTTCAAATATTGTCAACACCAACAATCAAATTTCCATTAGAGAAAACAAGACATTTCCAGTCTGTCACTCATCAGCAGAAGCTTCAGAGTATTTAAAGATTTTATAGAAAAAATTTCACATAATAACAATTGGTTTGCATTGTCAGTGCCTGTGATTGATGTTACCACTTTAAGGACTTGAAAACAAAGTTGTGAAATATTGTGTTTGCATTGAAGCCAGTGGGACACCACACTGGAGATGTCATTTTTATTCTGTATATTAGTCACTTTCATGTTTTTTTCAGTTTCAGTTGAATCTCACTTTTATTTTCCTTTCAGTTTTCACTGCATATAGAAGGGCACAAGAACGGTTCAAAGCATAAATGCAGTTTTTTTTAAATCACAACTTACAGAATGCTTTAGTGCTATTTTATTGCCTTGGTGTGGGTGTATACTTATGTTGCTTAGAATGATACTATTAGAGTGTGTTGGACATGGCCCTTTTTTCAGGGTTATCCCCAAAACTTTTGCCGTCTTCCTCCTATTTTTTCCTGATCTGTTTTTGCTGGTTTATTGTCTCTGCACACTTTACCACTGCAGATCAGTGCTAAATTGTAAGTGCCCCCTGTATAAATTGTAGGGGTGATTGTGCTTTAACCATGATTGGTATATTTGATTTAATAGTAAGCCCCTTGTAAAGTTCACTGAGATTGTCTGTTTGAAAATGCCACTTTTAGAAAGTGGGCATTTTCTTGCTTATCCATTCTGTGCCTCTGCCTGCCTGTGGAATCCACGTCTGGGTCAAACTGGCTGTTGGGCTGTTTGTGAATTCCCTCTAGACAGTGACACAAAGGGAGCTGAGGTGTGTTCTGCATATCCTGATGAGTCTTCCTGGGCTATAGAGGGGAGGGCGAGCTGACACCTGCTTATGAAAAGGCTGTGCTTGTCCTCACACAATGCAATCACCAACCCCCTGGAGTGTGCCTGGGGCCAGGCCTGGGAAGGGCATAATCTTGTGAACAACAAAGCCTTTCCTTTGAAGTTTGCCTACTTCAAAGGCAGAAATGAGAATCAGTAGTGGACTGAAAACCCCAGACTTTTAGAGCACTTCTGGATCAAGAGGAACCTCTGCCAAGGAGAAGAGCTGAAGTGCTGGAGGAGAAGTACTGCCCCTTTGCTGCTTTTGCCTTAAAGAGGGCAAGGACTGGAATTTGCTGTGTATCCTGCTTGAGAAGTTTCTCCAAGGGCTTTGAGTGGAGCTTGCTTCCTGCTGGAAGACTCAGGGATATCAAAGACTTCAGGTTCATCTGCCTACAGCACTTGTGCTGCAACAGAAGAAAAACCACCATGATGCTGGCAACGATGCAGCTGCCTGCACTGTGACCTGACGACGACGCACGCAACCCTGGTTCCACCGATGCTGCCACCTGACGCTGTCACTGAGCCGCTGCTTGCACCATGACCTGTGGGCCCCATGCTCCTCATCGCCTTGGTATCCCCGACGATGGCTCTCTACTCTGACACCAGCGCCACTGCCTGCACCGTGGCCTGAGGACACCACTTGTGAGGTACACGAAGCACCGTATCAATCAATCAATCAATGCTTATAAAGCATGGCTACTCACCTGTGAGGGTTTCAAAGAGCTGTGGGGGGGAGGGACAGCGGTCCAGGCAGGGACGGGCACAGACAGGTTTGCCTTTGGTGTGCCTGCAGCCGCCATTAAGAAGGGGGTGGGTGGGGGAGCAGTCAGCCGGGAGGCAGGAGGGCAGGAAAGGTGCTTCATAGAGGATGTAGGGGGAGCAGAGGAAGAGGGGAGAAAGGAAAAAGCACTAGGGAAAAACGACAGTGATAAAAGAAAAACGCAGAAAATGCAAAAGTGAAAGACCGACAAAGAGAAGAAAATAAAAGGCAAATGATAGAAGAGAAAGGCAGAAAATGCAAGAGTTCAAGAGTGACAGAGAGAAGAAAATACTTACTTGTGATGCCCACTAGTCCACCAGGGATAAGGCGCAGGGACGAGCCTGCGGTGGAGGAGGGCCTCGGACTGAGAGTCAGGAGACTCTTAGTTCGGCCAAGGCAAGAGGCTGAGAAAGCAGCAGCAGCCACAGGAGCTGGGGAGGGCAGCAGACACCGATCAGGAGGTCAGTGCAGCTGCCCTCTCACAGCGCTGCAGCCACCACTAAGAAGGGAGGGGGTGGGGGAGTTGTCAGCTGGGAGGCGGGAGGGCAGGAAAGGTGCTTCGCATGGGGAGGGCGGGTAGAGGAAGAGGGGAGAAAGGAAAAAGCACTAGGGAAAAATGAGGGGTGAAAGAAGAAAAAGGCATAAAATGCAGAAGTGAAAGCGACAGAGAGAAGAAAAGAAAAGGCAAATGATAGAAGAGAAAGGCAGAAAATGCAAGAGCGAAAGAGAGAAGAAAAGAGAAGGCAAATACTTACTTGTGGTGGCCACTAGACCACCAGGGATGAGGCTCAGGGACAAGTCTGCGGGTGGAGGAGGGCCTCAAACTGAGAACCAGCAGACTCTCAGTTCGTCCCAGGCAGGAGGAAGAGGCAGAGAGAAGAAAAGAAAAGGAAAATACTTACAGTCCCATCCTGCACCACAACCCCAGTCCACTAATGCCAACTCCACAGACTCCAGCATCAACAGATGCCCCTGTCTGCTCAGCAACCTGCGGGCACCACATGGATCCTGCCCCACGTCGTACCACTCCCATGGGCCTACCAATGGCATCACTTCAGCAACGACAATGACGCTTCCTGCACCGTTACCTGGAGACTCCACATGTCGCACCACCCACTTCACACTGTATTACTGTGAGTTATGTGCAAATGCTTTGCACATTTCTTCTGAGATAAGCTTGACTGCTTGTACCCAGCTACCAAGGGGATGAGCATAGGCTATCTGAGCTGGGTGTCTCCCTTACCCTGACAAGAGTGAGGGTCCATATTTGGACAGGGTGTTAACTGACTGCCAACTATAGACCCCATGTCTAACACAGTGTATACAATTTCCACATTTGGCAGTTCTTTTGCATTCTAGTTTCTTGGGTGTTACTTTTTTGGGTTAAAATTATCGCACAGGTGATCTATGTAACTCCTGTTGATGCCAGCAATCATTTAGGTTAGAGCCACTGGGCTTCTACGGGGAGCTGCATGAGTCACGAAATGGAAATCTTTTAGTTTTAATATAATCATAATGCATTAGATCATTACTTATTTAGCAGGAATACGCTGTGCTTGGCAGAAGAAATCCTAAACTGAAAAAGTTTTCCAAAACCGAATGAGGTAAAAGTAAGATAAATTCCAACAATTATTTCAGTTTTTATAATGGCACAATAACTATCTGTCAAATAGCTTCTGGTCTAAAAAGTCCCCCATTCTTTGATTGACTACATTAAGTCAGAATCCATCACAAGACAGCTCTGAAACATAGATATGGGGTGTTTACACTCAGACAAAGTAGTGTCTGCTTTCTGTTTGAGGAATATTCACACAATATCACTGTTTCAGATTATGCTCCCCAAGAACCCCCAGTAATGAATTGCTACACATATTCTTTAAGTCTATTTTAACATATCATTATAAAAGTAGTCATGCAGAAGGGATAGAAGTGAGTGGACCAGCAATAGAATAGCTCATAGAGGAACCCACCCTCACATTCAATACTGTTCAGCTGGATGTGCTTCTATGAGAAAGCTAAGTATTGAGATATGTGTATCTTTGAGGCTAGTGAAGCACCAAGTTGTGCCCATACTTTATGCCGTTTGTACTATACTACTCCAACTATATGCCATTAGATTAATTAAACCATTTCGCATGATACTCCAGATATCAGGGCCAGAAGATTTACTTATGCTATTTAATTCCAGCTATTGTGGCATCTTGAGAAGCAGTCAGTAATTGCCCAGGAAAATTCAGCATTAAAATGACTCAGGGAATCCATAATGGAGAGGCTGATGTGCAGTGCAGCCAGGGGCATAACATAGACCCCTGCAGCCTCTGCCACACAAGTGGCACCCAGCCTTTAACAATAAATATCTGTGAGATATGGCATACTCAGGGGCTCCTCATTACATTCTTCAGGACAACCCCATAATTTTTGTGTTACACCACTGAATGCTTCCTATGTGATCACAAAATAGAATTGTATTTTCTATTTATTTAATAAAACCAGAGATTAACTTTGTCAACCTTTGGAACCGGTGTGTGCTCCCACATAACTTGAATTGAGAGTTGCAGAGAATACTACAAAGAACCTTCACATGACATGAATACCATTTTGGGAAAAATATATTTTGTACTATATGAGATCACAATTGAGGTAGAAACTTAGTAGTATCCTAGGATTGTAGTATGTCACCTCAGATCAATTTTCAAATTGATAATACAGTCACTGTCCATTATTTAACAATTATATGCATGATTAGGACAAAACAGCTCCCTAAGCCCTACAGGAATTTTACCATAACTGCATAGCCAAAAAGTAAAGTATCTACAAAGAAATACTTATGTACAAAATATCAATGTCAACATATCTACTACTAAAATATCAACTTTCTATTCCTAAAATCGAATAATCCAAATATCTACTAACAAAGCATCATCTGTAAATAACATAGAAAGCATAAAAATATCTGCTTCCAGAATAATAAGGATAAAATATAGTATTTGTAAAATTACATTAGTTCTAACAGAATTGCTACTTCAAAATTATAGTGTTGCAAAATACTCTTAAAATAATTAAAATATGTAGTTTTGATAGTGATACATATGTCAATTGTTTCAAAACTACATATAACATATAAAAGTACTTTTTAAAACAAAAGTAAGCAAATTAACTATATTTGTGAATTTCTATAGAAAATGTAACTTTAAATATGTTTCATATTTACAAATATAATTATACATGCAATAAAAGTTGTAAGACATATAATTAGATGCAACACAGATTTCTTCAATCATACTATGTAAATAACAGAAAATAGCTGCAAAGAGATACATAATTTGGTTTATTGCAAAATTAATATAATTTCCTTTAACTTAAAAAATTTTTTAGAAACTCTTGCTAGTTAATAAATATAAAATGTCAAATTAAACACCGTAAAACATATAAATCCATTCATCCATTTCAAATAATTTAAGTATTATTTAAATAAATATTTTGTTTTAAATGCTTTAATAAATGACATAATCTAAAATGTAATTATAAAACTCAGTAATCAAACAATGAAAAGGTGCACAAATATTCCTTTTCAATTCAATACAATACAAGAATTTAATGTGGATGCGGGATTTGCAATTTTTTTTCAAGTCCAAAAAGCAATGGGGAAAGTGAGGACATTTTGGGGGCCAGTTATACTATTTTAATATGACACACAGCATTGATTTTGACATTGGAGTGTGCCCCAGAATGCCATTCTAGAAGATGGGCACTGGACAGATCACTTTTAAATGATCCTAAGGCAGTGAACTGACTGCGGATGGAAACTAAGGCCCTCATTTCAACCTTGGCGGTCGGAGGAGGCTGACCGCCAAGGCTGAACCGCCAGTCGGCCGCCCATGCGGCCGGAAACCAGCCAGGCGCTTTTGGACCTCCCCGCTGGGCCGGCGCCGTAACATTGCAGCCGGCTCCTATTGGAGCCTGCGGCAATGTGGTGGTGCGGCAGGTGCAGCAGCACCTGTCGCGCTTTTCACTGTCTGCCAGGCAGACAGTGAAAATCGTGACAGGACTGTGCCTGGGGACCCCTGCATGGGCAGTGCAGGGGCCCCTGGGGCCCTGCGACTCCCCTTACAAAAATCACCAGGGCAGCGCTGCCCTGGTGGATTCTGACTGCGGGGACATCCATGGCGGTAAACATAATATGGCAATTCGTATCGCCAGCCTGTTGGCTGTATGAACGCCACTTTAACCTGGCAGTCGGTGACCGCCAGGGTTGTAATGAGGCCCTAAGTCTTTTTTTAACTAAATTTGAATTCAGTGCCTCTCCATGAGGTATGGGATTCTTACAAGGCTTTTATTAGGGGGATTTTTAAGGATTATAGTGAGGAAATACAGCATCTCGCACATAACATAGCCCATCTAGAACAAGAATTGTTAGAACTACAGAGGGAGGGGAAGACTGGGGAGTCTATATGGTCTGATTTGATATCTAAACGAGCCTCCTTAGCAGCCGTAATTGAAGCGAGAGTGAAAGGAAGGTGGGAAGCAAGTAGATTGGCACATTTTGAGTATGGTGAAAGCGCATGAAAATTACTGGCTTGGAAGGTGAAGTCAGATTTGGTAAGAAATGAGGTAACGGAAATAAGATGTATTGCTACTGGGGAAGTTCTGAGAGAGACTGCTGAGGTTCAAAGGACATTTGTAAGTTTTTTTGAGTCTGTATATACCGAAGTTTTACCAACCATACCGGTGGATATATTGCAGGGGCTGGAAGGTTTACAAATGAAGAAACTGGGCGATACAGATAAGATAACACTGGAAGAGGAAATTTGAGTGGGATAGATTGCTCAGGTTATTTCTAAAGGTAAAAAGGAGAAGGCGGCAGGACCGGATAGTTTACCACTTGAATTCTATGTAAATATACAAGAAGTAGTGATCCCAATCCTAACAAGCCTTTTCAATAGCATACTTAAAGGTGGGGGCCCCTTGCCAAAATCTTGGGATGAAGCAGGGATTACTCTCATTCTGAAACCAGGGAAGGATCCTTTATCCTGCAAATCATATAGACTAATTTCCATGTTAAATATTGATTATAAATTATATGCTAACATTCTGGCCAACAGGCTGAGCACAGTGATAGTGGGTCTGATTCAAGATGGTCAGAAAGGCTTCTTAAAGGGCAGATATAGGCATGAGTTGTCCCATGATTTGATCAGCGTAATGGATTTAGCGAAAGTGTATAAATTACCTTCGGCAGTGATAACGTTAGATGCTACAAAAGCTTATGATAGAGTAAATTGGACTTTCTAAATTCTATTTTAAAACACCTTAATTTTGGGGAGAACGTTTGTGGGGCTTTGACGAACATCTATAAAACCCCTTCAGCTAGATTAGTGTTAAATGCTAATCTGACTGCGCCATTTTTCATTACAAGGAGAACTAGACAGGGTTGCCCCCTCTCCCCATTATTATTTAACTTGTATACTGAACCATTGTCCCTTATGATTAAGAGGGACCCTCTGATTAAACCTTTTGCTCATATGGGTTGGGAGAAGAAAATTTCTTTATACGCAGATGATATTATGATTTACACTGAAAATTTGTCCCCTGCATTGGAGAGGCTTGAGTTTTTAACGTCAGAGTTTGGCCAAATGTCGGATTATGCAGTAAATATGGCTAAAACAGAAATTATGATCTGGAACATGAGTGAAAATCATAGACTAATAAGAAACAAGATGAAATATTTAGGTGTTAAGATCTGTAATAATTTGGACGATATTCCAGTAGAGAATCTAAAATATACGACACGAGAGATAAATAAACTTCTATTGAGTTAATTGCACCTTCCGTTAACAATATATAGCAGAGCTAATTTAATAAAAATGTTTTTTCTCCATAAGCTTACTTTTCTTTTCAATATGATTTTCATTACCTTTTAATAAGATAGGGATACAAAAACTCCAGGCAAAGATAGATAGCTTTATTTGGGCCTCTAAAGGGATTAGGATTGCAAGGAAGAAGCTTAGAAGAAAATATGATAAAGGAGGAATTGCGTTGCCTGACATTCAGTTATACGCTTGGGCCTTTCAGTTAAAGAATGCAAAGGGTTTGTTGCCAGAGAATGGGGGAAGTTCTCTAGAGAGAGCTATGTTAAAGTGTGAGGGGGGAGATGGAAGAACATTTATGTATAAATTTGGTCATCCTAAATTTTTTTAAGGAGTTAGATTGAAAGTGTTACAAGCTGCTGTCTGGTTATGGGCACAGAAAAGGAAAATTACAAACTTATCTTATTACAGTGCTTAAGCCCCCATATGGGACTCTCCGGGTACACCAGAGTGTCTTAAGGATTCTTTTTCTCGACCTCTGAAGAATGCGGGCATAGTGGAATGGGGCCAGGTATTTCATGAAGGGAAATTAAAATCTTGGGAGGAACTTTTGTTAGTAACACAGAGCTCATTATCCAGGTCTAAGTATTATCAATTACAAAGTTGGGCACATTTCTTGCAAGAAGTGGAAACTTATACAAACGATTTGGAGGAGTTATTAATTAATGGCCTACTTAGTAGTAAAGAGATAGCTGTTTATTATGGTTTATATTTAGATACTCTGGAACAGGACCAGGATTTTCCTGGCTCCCTATGGGTCGATCTAGTTCGGAGGGAAGAGATTTTCAGTTTATGGTCAACTTTGTGGCAGCTTCTTTATAAGGTAGTGAAACCCACTTAACTGAGGAAGAATCATCTCTTTGTTTTTTATAGGGTCTATTATACCCCCAGGAAGATAGCTAAATTTAGTTCTAAAGGGAACACGGCCTGTAGGAAATGCGGTCTTGCTGGGCGGACGATGTTCATATGTTTGTGCTTTGTTCCCAGATTTCAGGGTTTTGGGCAGAGGTCTTTGAAATTATAGAGAGAGTATTACATGTATAGGCAGGGTGTACCCCAGAATTAGTCTTATTTGGCTGGTCTCTCAAGATAGATAACTTGTCGGCTATAAGAGGAGCCTGCTGTTGTACCTAATTTTGTTGGGTAGAAGGGAGATCTGTAGACAATGGTTATCTTCAATACCACCGTCTCGATTTGAATGGTTGTCAGCTGTAACTAAGATATGTAATTTAGATCTTAGCCGGTCATGTGCAAAAGGTGTAGTGAATTTATGGAGACCTTGGGTGAGCTGGGTGGACCAAGGCGTTTGTGTTACATAATTAGAAGTATATGGGTTAGAGAGTGTCCGATGATTAAGACACATGGGATGGAGACATCTTGGTGAAAGGGTTTTGTAGATAAAGTTGTCTCCTATCTTCCCAAGCTTCCCACCATGAATACTCGGACCTCTCTTAAATACTGGAAGGAGGGCCTTGTTTTCAGAATGGAAGTTCATAAAATATATGAGGACAAAAAAAAGTACTTTTTAAAAGAAAAGTAGGCAAATTAACTATATTTGTAATTTTCTATAAAAAATGTAACTTTAAATGTGTTTCATATTTATTAACATAATTATAAATGCAATTAAAGTTGTAAGACATATAGGGCCAGATGTAGGTAGATTCCAATTTGCGACTTGCAAATTGTGAGTCGCAAATTGGAATGTAGGATGGTGTCCCTGACCCCATCTGCGATTCGCAAGGGGGTCGCAAAGGCCCACCTCATTAATATTAATGAGGTGGGTCGCAATTTGCGACTCCCTTGCGTGTGGCGGCATTCACAGGGATGGTGGCCTGCTGCGGACAGCAGACCACCATGTCTTTGACTGCTTTTTAATAAAGCAGGGTTTTTTTTTTGTAATGCAGCCCCTTTCCTTAAAGGAAAACGAGATGCATTAGAAAAACTAAAAATGAAACGTTTTTGTTTCATTTTTTCAGAGCAGGCAGTGGTCCTTAGGACCACTGCCTGCTCTGAAAAAATGTTTGCAGTTCCATTCACAAAGGGGAAGGGGTCCCATGGGGACCCCTTCACTTTTGCGAATGGGTTACCACCCATTTCAAGTGGGTGCAAACTGCGATTGGTTTGCGACCGTGTTCGCGGTCACAAAGCAATCTGGCATTGCACTGTGACCCGCAATTAGGAAGGGGGCTCCCCTTTCTAATTGCAACTCGCAAACCCGTTTTGCGATTCGGTAACCAGGTTACCGAATTGCAAAACGGGTTTTGTGCATTGCAAAGTGCAGTGTGCACATCGCAAACCCCGAAATTCGCTGTTTGCGGCGTGCAAACTGTTTCCTACATCTGGCCCATAATTAGATGCAGCACAGCTTTCTTCAATCATTCTATGTAAATAACAGGAAATAGCTGCAAAGAGATACATCATTTGGTTTTACTGCAAAATTAATATAATTTCCTTTTAATTAAAAAAAAACTTTTGCTAGTTAATAAATATAAAATGTCAAATTAAACATCTTAAAACATTTGTATATGGGAAATGGGAGGACTTTGTTTTGTGTTGACACTGTAATCTCCTCCGCAGCATTCGGCCACATATTCGAGCAAAAGCCTGCAATCTGATTGAAGTTGGAGCAATACACCCATCAGCAGCGTTTGCTGCTTGGGCATTCTTGTTTGTGGTTGAGGTGCTCCAGTCCGTTGTTTCCTGATTGTATAGCTGCTAGGTGATCTGTGGCGTGAAGCACCTTGGAGAGAAGGAAAAGAATGCCACCAAAGAATGCCCATTAGGATCGAGTCACAGAGAACCCAACAGTGGCCTCACATATTTTGGCCCACCTTTGGCCCCAAACCGGATGGAAGGAATGGAGAAAGAAGGAAAACTGACCCTAAAAGTGAGGGGCAAAGTCCTTTGAGTGCTGTGGGACAGCCGGCGAGCGAACAAAGCAGTTTGGGTATCAGCGGTAATGACCCAATCCATGGCCCTCAGTCACATATTACAGAATTATTTTCTGCCGCTCCACATGGCCCGCTGACCTCTAAGGTTCTACCTTTGATCCAAGATGGACAAGTTGCAAACAGTTGTAGGTTGTGTTCTGGGGCTCCTACGGACAACATAGTGCTATGCTCGGTGCCTGCCGCATCAGTGGAAGGACCTGGCTGTGTTCATCAAAGTCTGATGTTTGCAAAGCAGGATGGACTAAGAGCTCAACTAGCCATATAGGTCAGTGCTGCAGCTATAACTAACAGTTTCAGGGAGGATGCCCCTGTGCTGGCATGGTTTTTATTATTGAGAGTGCTGTCACAAAATTGTCTTTGGCACAGACCACTGTAATGAAAGACTTGGCGATAGTAATGCAGACTGTGTCAAGTATCCCTCAGGTCTCTGGCACTCTGCCATTACCCACTAATGATACTATTCAGAATGGAGAACTGGTGGATAAATATAATAATGGGATTGACTATGGGCTAAGTGGCCAAAAGGATATTACTGTTTTACCGGTAGCAGACATGGCATAGTCTGCACTACCCAGGGGGAATGAGAGGGGTAGTACTAAAGTGGCACCTTTGGACCTACCCATTGAGCAAATGTGTAAAGTTGATACTAGGGCGATGGTGGAGGGGGTTGGGGCACCTGTCTTTATGAATGACTTCCAGGAGCTAGTGGGTACTTTTTTTCCTTACTGATGGTTCTAATACGTCTACCCCTAGAATCAGAGGAGGATAGCTGTGCTTCAGTTTGGAGCTCCAGCTCAACTTCAAGTCACTATCCAAATAGACCAAGCATGGCTGTCAAATGAGGGCCACAGAAGAGAAAAGCTAGGGAACAAATCCAATCCCAAAATTTAGTGAAGGAGGTCAAGTTAATACCACCTGCCCCTGCATTAAAATGGGATTATTCTGCGGCACATCAAGTTTATGCGGCGACACAGGGGGACCAGCTGGTTTCATTGGGAAAAGGGGAGCCCTCAACTATTGTGGACACCCCTGAGGAACCATCATTGAAACTAATCTATAAGTCCATTAAACTGCCACTGGAGAAAATGCACTCAAATTGCTGTAAAGAAAAGGGGGATCATCAAGAATCTGCAAGGGGCGATGAGAAAAGTGTCTAAAGTTTGTGCGGAGATTGGTGAAAGTCTAACTTTGGTGGAAAATCAGACAGAAACACTGGAAGCTGATCTGGGGACAGTGAAAGTCCAATCAGAGACCTTTGAATCCCAAATCACTGATATGCATTGGAAGCTTGAACATTTCAAATTGCCAGCGCTGGAACAATCTCCGGCTTCTTGGATTTCAAGAGGGGGTCTAAGGTAGTGATGTCAGGGCGTTTACTGTGAAGCTGCTTAAAGGGCCTTTTCTGGAGTTAGCAGCATGAAATTGGGAACTTGAAATACAGAGGGCCCATCAATGTCCTCTAATTGTTAAGAATGAGGGGTCACCCAGTCCGAGAGTACCAGTAAGTCAAGAGCTATCATTGTTTATTTTAGGAACTTTTTGCTACGACAGGCTGTCTTTGAGAAGGGTAAACCTGAAGCAAAATGGAATTTTTATGGTTACTCCTTCTTTTCTCAGCCAGATTTTTGTCATGTCACAGTTGAGAGAAGATGGTGGCTGAGGCAGCTTCTAAAAGTATGTCAGGAGATTGGTGCTGAGGTCTATCTGATGAACCCTGCTCAACCTAAGATTGTTCACAAAGGTAAAACTCGGATCTTTACCTCAAAGGTTAAGGCCAAGGAGTATATGGGGGAATTGTCTGGCAGACCTCAGTCTGGGCTGCCTTAGGGGTGCAGATGTAAGCTTGTATACGTCTCTAATGTTCTCTTGTTTCTTTTGTCAATGCTTTGCTTCATGCCTTATGCCTTTTCTTTGTGTTTTTGTTGAATTAGCTTCCTTTGAGCACAATGATCTGGGGAGGAGCCACAACTCAGACTACTACTGAGACAGTGATGGTTTGATTGCGTCATGGTATAGTTTGAGTGGGAGGCGCTGGGCGGATAGAATGACAGGGGGAATGGGTGGGATCTAGGAAGGAGGGGGGTTTCTTAGGGGTCTCTTGGTTGGCAGGGGAAGATGGGTGCACTACACAAGTGGAGCTTGGAAATGTAATCAGTGTTAGGTGGTACTATTGGTGGCTACTAGAAAGATTGGCAGAGATGAGAAAGCTGGTTAGATCTGGCTCATGTAGCTAGGATACGCTTTGCCTCTGTTAATAACAGAAAGAGGTGGTGAGGCCAAAGATCTTAAGGCTCTCCAGGCGGCCATTATATGTCTACAATAGATTCATATAGAATGCTCGAGGAAATATGGACTTGAAGCATTAGGCTTCACTCTAGGGTGTTACACAACCCAGGGCACGAATGCTCATATGGTGGACGTTTTATACCACAGAAGTCTCAAGGTGTTAAAACGCGTCTCTTCTGATAAATTTGGTAGACAGGTGATTGTCGAATGCCAGGTGGCATAATTATAATCCTTTCAGTGAATGGTTCAAATTCAGATGATCCAACCCTCTATGATTTTTTAAATAATGGACTAGCTTTACGGTCAACCCCTATCATACTGTGTGGGGACTTGAATATCAATTTACCTGGGGCAGTTCTCGAATCTCCAGAGGGCTGCCACAACAGCTATGTGGGCAGGAAGCCATGCATTTTCAGAGCACTACAGCACCTTGTCGGTAATCATGGGTTGGTTGATGTGTGGCATAGAATTAAGTCGCCAGATCCTGGGTATAGCTTTTTCTCGGCCCCTCATCGAAATCATGTCCATCTGGACTATTTGTTTGTTTCCCATAGTTTAACTCAGGGGATACTCACTGAGAAACTCCCAAGGGCTGTGTCAGATATAACCCCTGGGCTGAAGTAAGGTTGTTGCCAACTTGGTCTTTTGACAAGGGTTTGCTTTTTGACCAGAACTATTTGGAGTATGCGAGTGGCTGGCTGTTGGAATTTCTTGAACATAATCAGGGCAGTGCCACCCCCTCTCTCCCCGCCCCTGGATAGTCTGTGATACCCTTAAAGCTTGAATTAGGAGAGAAACTCTTAGTTTCAGTTTAGATTGACAGAAAAAGGAAACACAATTGCTGAAACAGCTATATGGGAATTTAGAGGAAATTGTAGCCAAGGTTGTTGCTGCAGTATCAGCTGGGGATGATCTAACGGTGAACCAGCATAAACTTGCCCTAGCTAGATCTGCTATCAATAGCATTTCAGCAAATAAGGCATCAGATAAAAATATATCCCGTAGGAGGGAATGTTATGAATTTTATAAGCGTGTATGGCATTTACTCACTGTGCATACTAAACAAAAGACAACCTGTGGGGAAATTACTGAGGTCATGGATAGTGAGAGATTCTTGGTGAATGACCCTGAGGGCATCCCGAGGTGTTTCATGGTTATTATGAAATTGTATACAATGCAGAGGAAATAAAGGACTTGAATGAGATTGATAAGTATCTCAGGCTAATCTTTGGAAGCAAGGTCAGTCCAGAAGACAGGGATGCCTCCAATGAGCAAGGAGGAAATGTATGCAGCATTAAAGGCACTCCCTTCTGGTAAGGACTTCAAACTCTGCATTTTTTTCCTGCCTTAAGATATGTAATGGTGGATCTGTTCTGTTTCTCAAGATTAAAAAAGGACTACAAATACCTGAATCCTGGACCCTGACTAATATTCTGTTGTTCCTGAGGAAAGGGAAACCTCCACAAATCCCTGGATCTTATTGACCTACGAGCCTAATTTATAGCAATACCAAGGCATTTGCCAAGGTTTTTGTAACCAGGCTATCTCAAATAGTTGACAAACTGATGTCCCCATGGCAGCAGAGGCTTATCCCTACAAGGGGATCTATGGATCATGTTCGCTAGGTTATTACATTGTTTACCTTTGCTAGGGCTTTGGGGAAACCTATGGCTTTAACCCTCTTGGATGCAGAAAATACATTTGACAGGGTTGCCTGGGATTACCTCTGGGCTGTCATGAGGTGGTTGTGAATCAGGCCAGGATACATCACAGCCTGGCTTCAGATTATGGGAGGAGAATCCAACCCTAGTAGGATTTTGAGAAGGATAAGACAGGGGTGTCCTTGTTCTCCATTATCATTTGCCCTCTATATCGACCCCTTGATCAAGGAAGCCAGCTGCCAATTCTATGATTAGACCTATGTGGTTTTATGGTAATTGCACTAAGATTTTGGTGTATACCGATGATGTTGCTATTGTGACACCTGATCTGGTGGTTACAAAGCAGGAGGTTGAGAAGGAAGTATCAATATTTAGGAGGCTGTCCACCAAACTTCCGACGGGTAGGTTGCTGCCATAGTGGCTACCTCCCCGCCGGGCCCATTAAGAGTTTCCCACTGGTTTAGCAGGAAACACACTACAGCATTGTCTCCGACTCGTAATTGAGCTGGCGGCAATGCTGTAAAATGCAGGGTGCACCAGCAGACAATGAACATTGCAGTGGTGCTGGCCATAGGGGCCCCTGCAATGCCGGTGTTAACACCATGAAATCGCTGGTGGAGAACAAAGTTGTAATCCCCAGTGCAGCACTGCTTGCAGCACTGCCCTGGCGGACTAGGACCGCCACAACCACCATACAGATGGGACAATTAATCCTGTTGGTGCTGTTGGTCTGAGCGTGGCACGACCACCACGGTCATAATGTGGCATTCTGCTTGCTGCATTGGCGGTGGTCCAAACGCCACCGCAAGTCTGCTGGTCAAGAGACTGCCAGACTCATAATGACCGCCATAGTGTCCAACAAGTATATTCCAGTGGCACATTTTAATACAGTAAAAAAGGTAATTTACCTGGGGATTGATATCGAAGCAGATCTTCACCATTTAGTCAAAGCCAATCTTGCGCCTGTGTTGTCCTCCATTAAAAGAGACTTACAAAGGACTGACAACCTACACCTGTATATCCCTGGGTGCTGTAACATAATCAAAATGCTGTTTCTCCCCAACCTGCATTATTTTCTTAGAGCAATCCCCATAGAATCTCGGTATCAGTGGTTTAAGATAATGGACAAAATGTTTTTTTTTTTTTATTTGTTCATACTCTAAAGCCAGAAGATCTCTTAAGCTTTTGACTCTTTCTGGAGGGGTGGGGACTGGGCGGCCCCCACTTTAGATTATGCTGTTCGGGGTGCATCATGAAATGGCTACGGAGTCAGGTGAGCTATTTGTGTTTATTGCCCTGGCTGTGGCTTGTCTCTGCATAGCCTCAACTTGGCGGAATCCACAGTCTCTGACTGAATGGCTCTCTTGCCTATTGGTAATTTACAATCTTGAGCAGAGCCTTTATGCCTTGATGACCATAAAGGCAAGAAGACTAGAAAAAGGGGAAACCAGAATTGGGCTCCCTTTCAATGTTGGGTGGGATCATATTGAGCTAATAGTGGAACTAGTCAACCTCCATCCTTTTTTCCTGTGCTTTTCTGTATTTCCATTGTCATAAGCGGGTACTGTACACCTGGACTATTTGGGATACACAAGGTTATGGGAGGGTCAAGGGATGATCACTTTTTTTAATTTAGATAATCTTCAAAGCTTTTTATTTCGGAATGCACGCATTGCACTTTATCTTCTGGAAATCTTTCATTGGAAGTAAATATGATAAGATCTTGGTTAATTTCTTGTATGTCAGTAACCCTATCTGTGGGTACAGTTTCTTATGTCTCTACTGTAATGGATAGTATAGTTTAAATTAATTTCTGTAGCTTTTCTATGATTTTTCTGTATGTATTTATTAACCCTCCTGTTGTGGTAGCATTAAGGGTGACAAATTTTCAATAAAAATATTTTTTTTAAATGTAAAGCAGCAACATTGATGTATCTCTGTACATTTACATGCAATTTAACTGCACTGTTGCCAGGTGATTCCATGTTATCCAATGGCACATTTACTGAACTGTGATAGTAAACCACAACCGCGTTTAGAGATTGGCACATGTGTTCCAACTTATTAAGGATGAGGATCTGGTGAAATTACAGTTGTCTTCCATTTTGTGATTGCTTGCAAGCTATTTTGCATGAAAACAATTGTGAACTTTAAAAAACACATTCCCAGTGTACTTGCAATGTAAGAAATTCAAGTTTTAAATCTTTTAAAAACGTTTGTGAGCAAGTGCGTAAAATGCTGATAGTGTATTCTGCTTGAAACCTTTTTGTTGGGCAAATGCAACTGTAAAATGACAGGATACTCTACAGATAGCAATGAAATAGACAGTACTGCATTATAGAAAAATATTGAGAAATAGAAAAAAAAAAAAATGTGTAAAGTGTAAAGGAATCTGTGAGTAATGGGGACTTCATGAAAAAGCAAAAGGTCAGTTAAAGGGAAGTTGGTAAAAGAGAGAGGACAGAATAACAGAAGGTTTTTTAAGTTGTATTGATTTTTTCTCTGACATAAAAATGACCTCACTTTCTTAGCCAAGTAATCAGAAAATGGTTTGCTTCATTGTACTTTTACATTGTGTTGCAAGTACCTTCACACTTATGTTACAGCTGTAATAATGTGCTTTTTTAGGTACCACATTTGTAGCAGTGCCTGCCTGCCTAGCTGCTTGTCACTTCTTTATGTGCTGTGCATTCCACTTTCACAGCACCTCTTTCCTTTGGCATCCCTTGAACATTGTATTTATGCATTTCCTTTTTATTTTTTTCATTTGCCCCTTCTGCACCTGTCTTCCCTCGTGCACTGTAGGTTCTATGGAATGTTACACGGAGGAAAAGGCCAACAAGATCAGGTCAGACTATGAGAAGCGTTTGAAGGAGATGAACCGTGACCTTCAAAAACTCCAGATGGCGCAAAAGGAGCATGCCCGGCTCCTGAAGAATCAGTCACGCTACGAGCGGGAGTTGAAAAAGCTTCAGTCGGAGGTGGCAGAGATGAAGAAAGCAAAGGTAAGAATCTCTGGAAAATATGGTGAGATTAGGAACAGAGATCAATTCTGGTTGTAGGTAGGCTTGTGAAACTTTTTAAAGAATTGTAATTTGTTACACTGTCTGAGAGTACTAACTTTCCACTACATTGGATGGGAGGGTTTCGGTTTCATGTCTGTTGTGGTCAATGAAGGTGAGGTTGAGGCCTGACTCTGTTCGCACAGATCCAGCAGAGAGGATGAATTGACAGCAACTAGCGTTACTGTAACATTACGGTGTTTACAATTGGCAGATGTCCTGACGTGAAGTCTGCCTCACCAGGTCAGGTGCCATTTTGTCTTGTGTTTCTGATAGTGAAGGGGTTAGCATTCTTTAGGACACAAGATGTACGTATGTAAAGGGTTTAGACTGCTGTGAAAGAAAGGCTGACTTTAATCTGACACACTCAAAAGCATGATAGCAGATGTTTTCAACTGGATGACTTCTAAGTGATACAACCTTTATGGCTCTAGAGTACAGACAAACATTCTAAAATCCAAAAAGTCATACATGAAGATAGTACTTGGAGACTTTTTGCTTGTGCAGAATGTGTGCTAAAACATTTCTATAACCCTAGTAAGAATCCCTTTTAACAAAGAGAATCTATCAGTAGTTCACATAAAAATTAGCTATTCCTACTTGGGTTGTTATTTTCATGGTTGTTACCTGGAAGAAGAACTATCCTCTGGTGAGAGGTGATTGTAAAGAAGAGGCATTGACTTAAACTGGACATAATGGCAGACAGCTGCCTACTTTTGAATTCTGTTTTGCCAGTAGAGGTGGTGTCTTACCTTGAATGTTAGGTCTTGATTAGATGAACTTATGTAGCTGGGTTTTTGAAGGACTTGAGGGATCGCTTTCCAGTATGACCAAAATGGATACTTTCAACTTAAAGTCGGTTACATTACAATTTGCATTTAATAATTAAATTTGCATTTCTATAATGTTTCAAAACCTTCCACCATTGTGATTATGTATGGTGTTTGATTGCTTAATAAGTGGTGTGTGTTTTTGTGTGTGTGTGTGTGCATGTGTGTGTGTGCATGTGTATGTGACACGACTTATCTATATTTTCATATGAGCTGTAAATTATGATGTTTGGCTTTAGATAATCTTGGAAGTTATGATGTATAATATTGCTAATACATGTATTTAGCACACATTGCAAGCTGCTCCATTCTTTGTTGCTCATAACAGTTGATAACATCATACAACTCAATGGTGCAGAATTTATAGACATTTATAAGGAAGAGGAGACCCACTGGGACTGTAACTTGTTTACTTCAGGTTTCATGTAGAACTCTGTAATACATTTTTTAACTCGCTACACCGGCCTCCCAGCCTGTTAGTTCTAGTCGTGGTAAGGAATATAATCTAAATACTTCTAGTAGTTGGATAAGAAGTGTAATATGTTGCTTTTCCAATTAAGCAATGGGGGATAAGGGGCCAATGGGACCTCTTCATCTCTTGCCTATCATAATAAGCTCCTAAAAGCTTGTAACCATTTGGAGAAAATGAACACATTGAAATGTCAATTCTGGATCCATGAAGAGTGCAAGTTAAAAAAATTCTAAACAGCTGACACAAACATTATCTAGACCTTGCATAGTCCAAAATAGGAATTACTACATTTAACATGACTTTAACAAACTACAAATAAAGTGCAAACCCCAGACAGCAAAAGCACGTACCAGCAACATAGAGACTATTCACATCAATTATTCGTAAACCCCTTTTGTTACACATTGATTTAAATTTGATATCAGGAGCAAATCCAAAGGTCTCTACTCTTTAAAAGTTGCTCTATTACAGACAATATATCTGTGGTGATTTTATCCACTTCCCTTAGTGAAACATGTATTTGTTACGTCTGTGTAAGAGTTATGGTCACAGTCAAAAAGGAAAACACTGGCACCAAAATGGCCAGTGCGAGCAATCTGTACAAACTGTTTAAACTCATATGCAAGACATCTAAATCAGCTCATTTGAGCAGTGCATCCAACTAATTCGAAATGTTCAAGGCCAAACTGTTTGTTCATAGTCTCAATAGATTAAATAATCAGCTATGACAATATTGAATCATCCTAAAACCTTGGCAGAGCATAAAGTAGACCACAATTCCATTCCAGCAGCAGCCGGTTCCAGTGCCATACCCTGATTCCCCCTCTCCATTTTAAAAAATGTTGCTACCTTGAAATTGTACCACAGCAAAACACCCACAATTTCAAGCTGCAATGTGTCCTCGAGGTAAGTACCTCCCAGCACATGAAAAATACATCAGAATGCAGTCAGTTTAAGCAAAGGGCTCACTCACTCAATAACTGAGTTCTAAATCAGTGGAACAGTTAAGGGGTTTTATTAGAAAATTAAAAAGTAGGATGCTCCAGATTCAATGCCATGAAGGCTGTCAGAAAATAGGGCATAACAGAGAAGTGCAACATTAGAAACTATTCTAAGTCCAAGTGGGCAGCAAAGTCAAGAAACAGACAGCATCACTGGCAGCATCTAAGTCTTCAGAAAAGTCTTTTGGCTCACTCCTAAAATCAAGGGTTTTTATACATTATTCTTACATGTAAAATGAACAATACTGCAGCTTCATAGTGGCATGATCAAATATGTTGCTTTGATAGCAAATCAGAGTATCATATTGCCTTAACACCTAAGTCCTATCCCACTACATGAATAATTATTCTGTCCACTCTATGCTAATGCCATCCAGAGATGGTGGAACTACAGTAAGTAGATACATGAACAACAGCAAGCTATTATGGATGAATAGAGTACAATTGCAGATTTGTGACTTTGCTTAGGAAAATTAACCGAGAACAGCATGAAAAATGACAATGGAAATACATAAATGATTCAGCTTGAATGTATGGTTCAGAGATAACAAACAGTGAAAAGTGCGTGCAGGGGAAACCAAGGGTGACATCCATTTAAAAAACATGGCTACTAGGCACAAATTGAGGCCTAGTTAACAAGGGCAATATATCAGTGTGTACATTTATAATCAAGTGCAAATCTACATTCTGCATGTTAATGGCGTACAAAAATATAATTGCACAAAAATCTTTAATGGGGTAGACCATGACCAAACTCAACACTATGGGTATCACAGCTCATTATGTCTCTCATCTATTTGCTCAGTTTATCAAGAAAGACCATGACTGATTTTGAGTTCCTCATCATTGCGTTTCTCTCCCTTACCTGAGCATTTCTCTAAAGTTGCACAGAAGGCTATTGTTACCCAGGTATAGCACCATTTTGATTCTTGTCAAAGCAACCAAGCTGTCATCGCAATCATGTAGCAGATCTCCATGTTGCCTGTCACTGCACCAGGTCTTCTGACAATAACTTCTGCTTTAGATAACCACTTACATAGATAAATGTGCCAGCCTTATTGTTAACTATAAACCTGGCCTCACTCAAGGATATCTCATAACTTGAGTATTGTTTACCCTATAGGTGCCCACTAATGTAGTTTTATTTTACGATTGCATTCTTCTGAGGACAGAAGTTGATGAGCACTGTCTGTACTTGGTCCAAATGTGGATGGCTTTGGGTTTTCTCAAGGTTGATTGCTTGAAGACATGGACACAGTTTATATCATTGTAAACAAAACATGCTGCCACGTCATTTAATACCACACCTACCCTTCGCCAGATGATCAAACCTAGTACCCAAGTTAAAATTGTGTGTTCTTCTTGTGCAGTGACCCCGAAGCCTTGATCAGGGCATGCTACAGCTACCATTAGAAGAGCACTGAGGTACACTAGTTCAGCCTGAAGAGAGGCAAAAAAAGCAACTGCTTGCAGAAATGTCTTACCCTGCCACCAATTGGTTATCTTGTTTCAATTGGAAAATCAAAAACACCAATGATTTTGCCTCTAGTGCCAGTTACACCTGCCCCAGCGCCTGGATACCCTCACAGGTGACAAGTCGCACTTTACAAGTCGACTGAATAATTGGTTATACCTCTGAAGTGTCAGTTCCCTGAACCCAATCTCCATTACTATCTGTAGTACATGGTAGGGAATGTAAAGTAAAGGTTGTGACTTAGAAATACTTAAATTCAGAAACTACTATCTACTTTGACCTGTCTTTTTCAAAAAACGTCCTTCAAGTGCAATGACATTGCCTCTCTCAGTTGTAAATGTCATCCTCTGTACTCCAGACGTGCAGTGATAACAAGTGTACTTCAGCTCATACAGTGTCTTCATACCAATACCCTATTAGCATATGCCTCAACATAATGGAGAGAGAAAAAAAACGATGAGAGAGAAAGGGGAAAGATTGCAAAGGAGAGAACAAGAAACAGAGGAAACATAGAAATGGAGAGAGAGAGAGAGAGAAAACAAAAGAGGGACAGGGACAATGAAAGAGATAGAGCAAGAGACTCTATTGCTCTCACTTAAACTAAGAGGACATGATGCCAAAAGAATTCAGTACTCTTAGTCTAAATAATGAATTTATTAAGGCACTTCCCGACTATCTAAGAAAAGTCATACAAGTATATGAGAATAAGCATATAGCTGAAATGCAGCAGAACATGTGTATATACAAAGATAAATGCATATACTAAGTGGTCAGGACTTAAAAAGACATGTGCAATGCATCACCAGAACATGTAAACATGAGCTAAATAATCAAGATTTAAGATATTTCACCAATTGCCTTGGCATCATCCTCACCAGCGCGACTGGGGAATCCTTGATTCAGTTAGAGAGGAGACCCGATTGGGATTACAAATCTGATTCTGGGCAGGATGTCCGCTCCACAGATGAGCTCCTACCTGAGTGCCTAGTCTCTCAATCTTTTATACCTTAAAACACCTCAAGAACAAGGTTCTAGCAACCCTCTCCCTTCTGTTATGAAATTAAACACTGGCTGTGCCTCATCTGTGTCAAAAACACCCATAGTAGCTGGTCTTGCTCCCAATGTTTACTCTGAGACAGATTTGTACATTCCTCTGGTAAAAAAAAAAAAAAAACTCAGCCTTGTGAACTCTTATCAAGTACGCATCCCACATAATATGTTTCGCCACTGTCTGACTGACTAACACCTGAGCTTCCCTGCAGCTGCAGCAGGGCACAAAATTGAGTCACTCACACAAAACGGAGTCGATGATCAAATGATGGTTAAATCTAAATCACAATACACTCCACCCTTTGGCCTTTGACTCTCATAACAAAATAATGATATTGACTTTTTTAGGTTAAAACACAGATATCAGATTAGGCATGCATTGTTCGCAGCATTGTTATAATACAGTTTACCATAATTATCCCACCTAGAATAGAACAAAGCTGACCACAATCAGGGAGCCTCCTGAAGAACCAGTCCCACCACTCTTTGTCCCCATCTTGTTTCACCCCCTTTACCAATTCATTCAAGGCTCCAATGGGAGGCTGAATAAATTTAGAGTGGTCTGACAAGTTAAAACAACTCATTCCATCAAATTCCGAGCATCCATTATCATGTTTTAAAAGCAAATAGTCAATTGCACTTCTATTCTGCAAAGCAGTTTCTAGTTCCTTGTATATCTAGTAATAATAATTCTGCCAAAGCAATAGATGTGTGATTAATATTTTTGACCATTAAACATGCTAGTTTATTAATAATCCAAGTGTTATAGACAGCTAATCCTGGGACTCCTACCATAGAAAGACCTAAGCTTACATATTCTGATCTAGATAATAACTGAACTCCAGAGTCACAGCCTTCACTTAGTTGAACTGTTTCCCTTGTATTTCGAGAATGTAATGCAGAGCTCAATGGAAACATCATGAGTCCTAGCCACGTGAAAGCACACTACCCTCCTGTTATATTTGCTGGGATATAGGTGTCAGTGACATTACCACAAGCAAATAACCATTTACCAGGTAACTTAACATGCTTGATATGACTAGCAGAAGACACTTTATTCTTGCAGAACATACTATTATTTACATTTTGACACATTCAGTTGTTTCTGTTTTGACACAGAGTGTTTTGCTCTCATGAGGTTGCTTGAGTTTCTCAAAGTCGCATCTGGGCATATTTGCCAATGTTGTTGGCATCACAAGTTAAATTATAACACACATCACCTCCAGTGATATTGTAGGTGATTATTTGAGTTAAGTTAATCTACTTATCATCAGTTGTTTCTTGGCAAAACTGGCAATACTTGTATGGCAAGAAATGAGTTGGTACATCACTTTCCTAAACCACTCCATCCACATTGGTAGCTTTAAATATTTGCAGCAAAACACTAGCAGGAGTTGGAATGGCAACTAGGCAGGTAGAAATGACATTGGTTGTGCTTTTCATATTTATCATGCAAAAATCTGACCTGTTGTAGTGCTTTACTCTTATTTTAGTTTCTAAGCACTAACATAACACAACAGAAATGCACTTCTGAGGTCAAAGAAGACTTTTATTGTTATTTTATTCTTCCCCAACCACAATGTTTATGAATGAATGACGAATTAGTAGCTTTCAAGTCCGCGTTAATCAAACAAAATATATCAGTTTGCAATATACACAGCAGGTTATATTTATAAGATATTGAATGCAAAGCAAAACAAATACTTCACCGTGTAGGAACTATTTACAGCTACATCTTTCTAAGGTCTGCAAGCTGAGACCCCTGTCAGCCGCGAGAAAGAGTGTCATCTACCCACACGGGATGCTGGCAACTGGCGCCAAGCTCCAGCACGAGGTCCGGCAGATTCGAATCTGACTCTCTGCAGCCTGTTACATTCGTTACAAAGGTG
The DNA here is from genome assembly GCF_031143425.1 of Pleurodeles waltl. NCBI lineage: Eukaryota > Metazoa > Chordata > Amphibia > Caudata > Salamandridae > Pleurodeles > Pleurodeles waltl. Next base: position 607,766,162 of record NC_090445.1, on the reverse strand, counting down.
TGCCCCCTCCTCTCAGACCTGGGAAACTGAGCAAGCCTTTTGGAGACTGGCCAGGTCTCCAAGACTACTCCTGTTCCCAAGCTCAAGGGAAGAGAAACGACGCCCATGTACTCTCTCTTATCAGGTCTAGTCTACTGTGAGAGCAAAACATCTTGGTTCTCTGGTGCAAAAACACAGCTTGGAAAAATACAGAACTATTCTCAACTGCAATGTCTAACTCCACGTTAAAGGCAATGGGCAGCTAACCTAAATATCAAATGCAATGTCATGTTAAAGGCAATAGGCAGCTAACCTAAATATCAAATGCAATGTCTAGTGTCATGTCAAAGCCAATAGGCATCTAAGCTGAATACAAAATGCAATGTCTTATATCATGTCAAAGCCCATAGGCAGCTGAGCTGAATATAAAATGCAATGTATAATATCATGTCAAAGCCAATAGGCAGCGGAGCTGAATATCATGTCAAAGCCAATAGGCGGCTAAACTGAACAAAACATACCATGTGCTACTGGTGAACATTGAGCAACTAATATGCGCAGTGGTGAAACACAAAGTCATTGGTCAAAACAAACTTTATCAAATGGCAGGACATTCCGCCCTTTGACCAATGAATTTTTGTTTCACATATCTCATATTTCAAACAAAAAAAAAAAAACATCAGTACAAAAAAAACATTATGATCAAAGCAATCCCTGTAAAGCAATAGAAGTGAATTAACACATTGATTTCATAACCTTTCACATCAGATACATCTACATAGAAAAGACTGGGCAATTTTTTTTTTTTCTTCTGAATGAGTCTCTAATTCAACAGTGTTAGCAATTTGATGTGGCATGAGTTCTACTCATGTAAAGATGCACGGTCCACCTGAAAGGTTTTCTGGAAGGTAAGCAAAAGTCAGAGTTCCATACGAGAGGGGAAAAAAAAAAAAAAAAAAAAAAAAAAAAAAAAACACAGCAAACAAGTTGAACTTGAACTGAAGGCGCAGTTTGCGCAAAATGGATCCATGGTGCTGGCACTTTACTCAGCCAGGTTCAGGTTGGGGATTCGGTCCCTTCCCCGACCCCACACGCACACACCGGAAGGGGGACCACACAGCGCACTCAGGGACAGTGGCGAAACGTGGTAGGATCTGCAAAAGAAACAAGTATGACTTTTCTTGCAAATAACATTTTTCATTTAAACTGCACCCTTCCTCTTCCTTTCCCTGTTTTATAATCAGCAGGACGTTTTTGGGGCCCTTTGTTATATTCTCTGCAGGTTCTGGAGGGTCACTTGGGGCATCAGCACTGAGGTTTTTATCTGCTGCGCCACAGCTTCCTTTTTCTTGCACTGTCAGAAGGGCTGGGGCAGACTCCTTCTTTACCAAACCTCCATTCACTGCATTTTCGCCAATTTGGGCCATTCTGTCTCCAATTTGTATGAATAAATCAGATTCTTTTCTAGGTATCAGCATAATTTCGATTTTTCCTTGGTAATTTGCAGCAATCACTTTCCCTAAAACCTGATCAATTTGCCATTTCTGTTCTGGTAACTTTCCTCTCCCCAACTGCTCTGTGACTGCTTGCATGACAGATTGCTTTTGTGCATGCTGCACAGTTTTTATCAAATCTAGGGGAATGTGCATCTCTCTCATCTCTGCCCACCTGTAAGTGGCCTTTTCACATTTCTGCGGCACCCACATAGCCATCCCCACTAAGGCAGAATTCTGGGTGAACACTTCTCTCTCTGAATTTTTCTGATTAACATCTGCAAGGTAATTGAACCAGTTAGGTGCTAAAACATTATCAAAGAACCAAAAATCAGCATAAAAATGACACATCTCACGTAGCTCTTGCTTTAAAATCTGACACACATTATACAACGCTGTTTCTTCTACTGTGCCAGAAAGCAACATTTCAGTCAATGAATCATTAGTAAAACAAACATGCTTTTTATCTTCAGTAGACACGAATTCAAATGGTGCACACAATTTCATTGATAATTCTTTTATCTGTGGTACTCTAGCCCTGTCTTGCAAGTACCAGATCCATTGTATGATTCTAGCTAGGGGCACTATTTTCTTTCCTTGTTCTTGATTTAAATGTACATAAGTATTTCCTTCTTGCACTGCGCAGAAACCTAAAGTCTGCATTATTTCATTTGCCAAATCACAAGCGCGCAGCTGCATATTATTTTTCACAGTGACCATGTACAAAAGTGTTAGGATTTCTCTCAAATGAGGGCTATTCTTTTTCCAAAAATCAAACAAGCTAATGAAACTCGGGGTGTCTTGCTCTAAAATCCTTCGTTTTACTTGTGCATTTTGCAACGGTAACTCGTCGTCCGTGTTATCAGTTAAGGAATGCACTTTGGCTGCCAAAAACCCTGGCTCACACGGAAACTCAGTGCAGCTCGGAGCTGTCTTAACCCCCTCATTACTGGAATGGGACAAGAAAGATTCTTCAAAAACAGCCTTTTTATAACTTTCAGTCGGGCTAATTTGCTCACGTAAATTCCTATTTTCATGTTCCAACTGCCTACATTTCTCCTGCATTTCTCTGTAAGCAGATAAAGGTATCCAGACCTTTCTGTCATCATTACTTCCAAAACACACGTTTTCTACATATATACAACGGGAATTATTTCTCAAAACATTATCAGGCCTTTTAGCTACACATGCATTTTCTTCTGTAATTCCCCAAACAGAAAACAATTCACAGTTTTTCTTAGCACCATCAGGCAGTTCATCAACACATGTATTCTCAGACATGGTCTGCCGTGCTACTGTGATTCTCCAAACAGAAAACAATTTCTGTAATTCTCCAAACAACAAAAAACAATTACACTTTCTAAAGTGTGCACTTAGAAATCTACTAACTCGTCAAACCCCTTCTTAATCACCTCTTAATGACCGACCCCACGACTCCAGGTACCAATTGTAGTGCTTTCCTCTTATTTTAGTTTCTAAGCACTAACATAACACAACAGAAATGCACTTCTGAGGTCAAAGAAGACTTTTATTGTTATTTTATTCTTCCCCAACCACAATGTTTATGAATGAATGACGAATTAGTAGCTTTCAAGTCCGCGTTAATCAAACAAAATATATCAGTTTGCAATATACACAGCAGGTTATATTTATAAGATATTGAATGCAAAGCAAAACAAATACTTCACCGTGTAGGAACTATTTACAGCTACATCTTTCTAAGGTCTGCAAGCTGAGACCCCTGTCAGCCGCGAGAAAGAGTGTCATCTACCCACACGGGATGCTGGCAACTGGCGCCAAGCTCCAGCACGAGGTCCGGCAGATTCGAATCTGACTCTCTGCAGCCTGTTACATTCGTTACAAAGGTGTGCCCCCTCCTCTCAGACCTGGGAAACTGAGCAAGCCTTTTGGAGACTGGCCAGGTCTCCAAGACTACTCCTGTTCCCAAGCTCAAGGGAAGAGAAACGACGCCCATGTACTCTCTCTTATCAGGTCTAGTCTACTGTGAGAGCAAAACATCTTGGTTCTCTGGTGCAAAAACACAGCTTGGAAAAATACAGAACTATTCTCAACTGCAATGTCTAACTCCACGTTAAAGGCAATGGGCAGCTAACCTAAATATCAAATGCAATGTCATGTTAAAGGCAATAGGCAGCTAACCTAAATATCAAATGCAATGTCTAGTGTCATGTCAAAGCCAATAGGCATCTAAGCTGAATACAAAATGCAATGTCTTATATCATGTCAAAGCCCATAGGCAGCTGAGCTGAATATAAAATGCAATGTATAATATCATGTCAAAGCCAATAGGCAGCGGAGCTGAATATCATGTCAAAGCCAATAGGCGGCTAAACTGAACAAAACATACCATGTGCTACTGGTGAACATTGAGCAACTAATATGCGCAGTGGTGAAACACAAAGTCATTGGTCAAAACAAACTTTATCAAATGGCAGGACACCTGTTAAGCACAGTTTGTGACAGTTATGTCCAGACGTTCTCCAATTTATGAAGCAGAGGTGTCGATCGCGGCTGTCGGTCAGTCACTTCAGGATTGGGGTCCCTTGGTCCCTCCCAACCCCACCCGAACACACCCAAACACACTCCACTGACTGCAGTCAGCACAAAGGCACCTAGTAGTATGATCTGGAAAAGAGACACATATGATTATTCTTACAGGTGACATTTATCAGCTGGTACATGTTCCCACTTTTCCTATCCTGGTTTCATGACTAACAGAATGTTGTCTTTTCCTTTCACTATGATTTCTGCTGGTTCAGGGGGACGATTTCCTACACCTTAGCACTGGGATTCTTATCAGCCAAAGCCTCCCTCCCCTTGTACTGTAAGAAGGGCTAGGGCAGTCTCCCTTTGAACTATTGCTCCATACACTGGAATGATCACAATTTGAGCAATTCTGCCTCCAGCTTGTATTATCAAATCAGCATCTCCACTGTTCAATAATATTACCTTGATCTGACCTTGGTAGTCTGCATCAATCACTCCCCCCAAGACCTGAATACCCTTGAGTGCCAGCCCAGATCAAGAAACAATCAATCCAGAATCCTCCGGGGGAATGTGTATCCCGACTCCTGCCTCAATGAGTACGATATCTCTTTGTTTCAGTCTATACATGTTCAAAGCATGCAAATCAAGAATTGCAGCCTCTGATGTCACCTGATGCGGGGCTAAAGCTCCTGTCTTTGTTTCCCAATCTGTAATAGTATTAGTTTCTACACGAGGTTGTACCTATAAGGTTGGGGTCAACATTCGCATCAAAGGGGTCTCAGCATTTGTCATAGGTCTAATGTTCAGTATTTGTATTGCTTCATTAAAATGGCCTCTCCAATTTTTCAAAGACACAGCTGACAATTTTCTCAACTGAGACTTCAACAATCCATTTATTTTCTCATTCAATCCTGCAGCTTGTGGGTAATATGGAACATGATAAATCCACTCTATATTGTGCTGCGAACAGTAATCTTGCACCAACTTACCTTTGAAATGGGATCCGTTATCATTTTGGATCTGGACTAGAACTCCATATTACAACCTCAACAAGTCTAGTGTTTTAATTGTATTAAACTGAGTAGCATATTTACAGGAAAGCACTAACAAATAGCCAGAATAAGTATCCACCACTGTACAGGCATACTGAGAACCTCGACTAAGTGGCATTGGTCTGATGTAATCAATCTGCCATATCTGCCCCAGCAACTCTCCTCTCCCTAACTGACCTCTGATGGTCTCCGAGACAGATCTCTGTTGTGTATGTTGACAAATAGGACACTGCATGATCACAGTTTTAATTACATATAGGGGAATGTGCATCCCTCTAATCTCTGCCCACCTGTTGGTGGCCTTCTTTCCCAGGTGTCCACATTTTTGGTGAGCCCACTTAACCATCCCCACCAAGTCAGAATCCTGTGCCACCACTTCTGCTTCTGAGATTTTGGCTTTTTCATCTGCAAGAGAATGAAACCACTGTTCTAGTGAGTCAGTGGGACAGTGGGTGTCTACATGTTATACAGTGATGGTACTTTGCTGTAACATTTCCCAAATTTCCTGCCACAATTCTTTGCCCCATACCTCCTTCGAATGTATTTGCAAGTTATGTGCATACCACATGGGGAGCCAGGTAGCTTGCCCATTTGCAGTGGACCAAGAATCAGTATAAATGTGACATTTCCCAGGTAATTCTTGTTTTAAGACTTGATATGCAGCATACAACTCTGTGTATTGACTACTCTTCCCTTCTCCATTAGTGGAAAGCAGCTTCTTGGTTGCAACATTATATGACACTGCCTTCCAATGTCTCTTTGTCCCCACATACTTTGCTGAACCATCGGTGAACCATACATGCTTCCTGTTCTCAGGGTACAAAGACCGAAATGGCTCAAACTCCCCCCTCCCACCGTTCACCCCCCAGGAACTCTTATCAAGTCTGCATCCCACATAATATGTTCCAGCTCTGTATCACTCTTGACTTGTGAAGAGAAAAACAAGTTTTGTATGGAAAAAATACATGTGCTGCCCTCAGCTGTAGCAGGGCACCAAATGGAGTCTCTCGCACAAAATAGAGTTGATGGTCAAATGATGGTTAAATCTAAATAGCATAACAGAGACAGAGGGTGAAAGAGATAGAGTGGCAGAGAAAGAGAGAGAGAAGGATAAAGAAGAAAGAGAGAGATATAAAGAGAGAGAATGCATATAGGGCTTGAGAACCAGAACTAATTTGCACAGGCAACCATACCAATCACTAAGACAAAGAAATGAGTTTATATTATAGGAACTGAGGTCTATATGTGAAACTGTGTTTTTATTGCCACTGTGATATTTGTGTACTGCTTATCTGAATCAATGTGTGACGTATCTGTGACTGTGCTATTGTAACAGTATGAGGAACAGAGGGGTCGAGGTGAGTTTAATGCTCTCTTAACCCTAGTATCTGTGTACATAGGTCACCGTGAAACATGTAAAACATTGAACATAAACCAATGAGGTGTCAGGGAAATTGTCATAGGTGACAGATTTTGGTTGCACTCTCTATGTGCCACTGTTCATTATTTTATTTGTGACTGTAACATATCTCCATGATGGGACAATAGGATGGAACCTGTGTTTGTGCCATATTGTGTGACTGAAGGTTTAGGCTTGAAGCAAAAGATCTGCTGCTGCTGTGGGTTTATGCCCAATTGACCTTCTACCCTTCTACAGGCATCTCTGATGAAACAAATGAGGGAGGAGCAGCAGCGGCGGCGACTGGTGGAGGCAAAGCGTAACCGAGAGATCGCACAGCTAAAGAAAGAGCAACGCAGGCAGGAGGTCTGTGACAAGGAGAAGGGTCGGTGAAAGGTTGGGATGGGCAGGGCAAGATGACGAGGTTAGAGTAAAAACACTAGTAGACCACTGAAGTGATACATCTAAACATTTTGGTGAAAAACTATCTTTAGATGATAGCAGTTATCATTCTGATCAGCAAGACTCTGTTAAGGTTTATGAAAGCATTGAGTGTGTCCAGCAGTGAGACGGCCTTCCATAGAGATCCTCACTCTTAAAAAGTTAAACTTGTGGTTCCTGTAAATGTACAGTGAGAGGTGTAAGCACTGGCTAAAGGTTGACTGAATGAAGCATTTTTTACATAAAATTCAAGCATATTTTTTAAAATACATTGAAAATAATTTAAAAAGAATTAAAAGCAAATCTTTTTTTGCTAAAAAAATTTACACAGCTAATTGAAAGCAGAATAACCTAAAATATGCTGCCTGTCCTGCAATGTGTATGGACACAGTCCATAATATTTTTTCTGAATCATTTCATTGCCATGATGCCTACATTAATATTTTCAATTCAGTGGTCAATATGAGAAAGAGTGCCCTGAATTCATTACTGATGAAGAGGTGTATATGAAGTGATATATGATGCCACTTAACCGCCCTCGCCAAAACTGATTTATGTACCTCAGACAGTCCCCTGTTTCTATATTAGTCCCATTAATCAAAGAAACACGATGCCCACTAGCATTGAATGATGATTAGCAGGTGCTGTCAATTTAAAAGCAACGTCTTACTTCAGTCAGAGCAGGACATGCGTGGGAGCCAAAAAGAGAATCTTAGATTTGTAATGCTTCCATGATAGAATACAGAAGTATGATACTTAGATGTGAATCCTGAACTAGATGTCGGAGCAGTAGACTGACAGGTAGCTAACTCACTTGCTGGCATCTGCAGTTTCCTAAACTTGCATGTTTTTCTTCCCTTGTTACAGTTTCAGATCCGTGCTTTGGAGTCCCAAAAGAGGCAGCAGGAAATCATTCTGAGGCGGAAGACCCAGGAGGTAAGTTGATGACAATATGGCTAATGCTCTTAAAACCACTGAGGTGCAAGATGCACAGTGACTGAATCTTTCCATCTTGTCTAAGAACATGTTGAAGGGAAGTTACCAGGGAATAATTGTCATTGGCATTACTTCTAAACTACACCCATATGTTGTTGTTTCTTCCATGTGACCTCGATATTGGCTGTCATCTCTCTGCAGGAGATGTGGACATCCAGACAAATCTTTTTTGTTTGTTGAACTGTTCAAGGACACCAATGCTCTTGAGGCACAACCTAGTGCCCGAGTGTTGTAACGGAGTGGTACCTGTGAAAAGACTAGCTTCGTGGCCTTTCAACAAGACTACCTCTGTGGAAAGAGACATTCACTTCCACAGCCATAATAGGATGATTAGAATAGAAGTCCCTATGACATTTCCTGTACTCATTTATTCTTTGTGTCTTTCCTGGGAGGCATAATCTGTAGTGTTGATACATTTGCTCAGCATTAAAGACCATTTAGTGATTCGTCCATATTGTTTAAGATTTTAATTTTGGGGAAGTCTTTTGAGTTTGCATGCTGATTATGCCATGGCTGTTATCTTGTGACGAAATATGGGCTATTGAGCACAATGTTCAAGCCCATGCAAAGCACAGCTTCACCTGCAAGGAAAAGATTTTGAGGAATGGGAGATATCAGCTGGAGCCGAGACCCATTTCACCTTGCCAATGTCTCTGTTGAACACCCTTTATGGTGCGGGTGACAGTTGAGAATTCAAGCTCATCTAGCAAGTGGTGGGTGGCTGTGTGAACCACTCCTCAAGAAGCAGATGTTACTTTCATTTCCCTGCCTTTTAAGCACAGATGATAATTGTAGAATTAATTCTGGTTTGTTAAAGACTCATGCTGGTTCAGCTCTTGAATCATCTCCAATGAGGTCAACTTTGCAGGGAAAGAAGAATTAGTTATCCTTCTCGCTTAATTGATAACTAGTGTCTTGCTAGTGGAATCCCCAAGAAAGATGATGGAGATATCTGCCTGTGCAAATGCATCCTTTGCGTTTCCTATAGTTTAGAAAATGGCTTACAGAAACCTCCAAGATGTTTATGTTACAAGTTCCTCTAAATTAGTGCTTCCCAAACCTTTTAAGACCACATCCCAATTTTTAGAGTGCCAAACCTTCACAACGCACCCAGCTTTAATGATCATGACGTGGGAAATTTTGTAATGTAACTATTGCGTTGTGTGGTAGTGCACTGTTGTTTGCATACAGCACATTTTCCATTGAAATGGCTACTAAATGTGCATAGACATACAGTTTTACTAATAAAACAATCTCACGCACAGATGATAATGTGTCGAAATCAGGATTGAGTGAATTTTTATCATTTGTGAACCAGCAGGTAAAGTTCTTTAATCTGTTTTGATCCTATTAAAATCTTTGTTTCCATCACACTTCAGAATTGTAGAAAATGACTTCATTTTTGCTTTCCTAACTGCTGAATGTATGCAGTTCATTTACTAGTATTTACATTTTGTTGTGTGTAACAAAAATTACATCCTATTGCCTTTCCTTTCATACACCTGTACCCCAGCAAGATTGACACATAATTCACGTTATATTTTTTCTCTGACTGCAAAGTGAGAGGAGTTTGTAAACACCAGTTCCTGTGTTAAAAAAACAGCAATTTGTCAGAAAACATAAACTGACATTTGACCTCTGTCTTTGAAATGAGAAGATAAATGCACAATTTAAAGGCATGGTTATTTATTGCTTGGACTTTTGTGACCTGCCAAAAATCTGCTTGAGACCCACCAGTGAGTCAGGACCCACAGTTTGGAAAACTCTGCTCTAAATGACAGTTGATATAGGGATTTCCTAGTACTTCTTATAACTTTCTACAGTTGTACTTCTGTAATTGCGAGTCAGACGTCTTGGTTATAGAATATCATGCAAGAATACTGTAAGACTATAAATATCGTAGCATAGATTTTTCTGTAACGTTTATCTAGTGATTTTCTAGGCTTCATGTGAAAAATATATAAGAATACCCTAGAATTATGTGACTTGTATCCTCAATGCTCACTCAGCACCAAAACTTGCTAACAACGTTGTGGTATTTAAGCTTCTTGGGAATGCACTAAGACTACCATTTGATGGCCCATTAGGTTTTATCTGGGGCGGATTTCAGTTGTTCGTTAGTATCTGAGTTATTTGTAGAATCCAAAGATTCTGAATGAATGGAATTGCAGCACATTTGAAGTAAATTAATATGTGTTCATAAGGTTAACAATCTCCTTTTTTGTTCCGTTCCTCTTTGTCTTTACATTGTTTAGTAAAAAATCCAAGGTCCAGTTAGGCGTATCAGAACCTCCTACCATATATGGAGCTGAACACCCACACTACCAGGGTACTATATATAATTTTTGTTTTTTTTCCAGGTCTCAGCTCTCCGTCGACTCTCTAAGCCCATGTCTGATAGAGTTGCTGGTAGACTGGTTCAGAAAAACTCCCTTCTGGACTCTGGGGCAGAACTTTCGGCTAGTACAACTTCCTCAGATCCAGACTCCGGATCCCGCTCTGTTTCCAGTATTGTGCGTCAATGGAACAGAAAAATCAACAACTATGTGGATGTGCCAGTTGTGAACGGGACGCGACCTCCAAGGTAAAGCATGAGCAGTGTGAGAGAGAGAGTATGCACAGTGGTGCTGGAATAACTTTGATAGTACGGTTGTTGCATTCATTACTTTAATGTACACTAGTCAGCAATCACAGTCCTAAAAAACTATGATACTCAGGGTATTGTGCAACCCCGGTACCATTAGTTCTTAATTTCAATAGATAATAAGATAGCTAGAGAGAGAGAGGGATAAATGAATAGAGAGAGTGAAAGAATAAGTTGTATGGCTGGTGTAGGAAGTTGGCTCTGTATGCACTATTTCAAAGTAAGGAATAGTATGCACAGAGTCCAAGGGTTCCCCTTAGAGGTAAGATAGTGGCAAAAAGAGATAATACTAATGCTCTATTTTGTGGTAGTGTGGTCGAGCAGTAGGCTTATCAAAGGAGTAGTGTTAAGCATTTGTTGTACATACACACAGGCAATAAATGAGGAACACACACCCAGAGACAAATCCAGCCAATAGGTTTTGTTATAGAAAAATATATTTTCTTAGTTTATTTTAAGAACCACAGGTTCAAATTCTACATGTAATATCTCATTTGAAAGGTATTGCAGGTAAGTACTTTAGGAACTTTGAATAATCACAGTAGCATATATACTTTTTACATAAAACACAATAAGCTGTTTTAAAAGTGGACACAGTGCAATTTTCACAGTTCCTGGGGGAGGTAAAGTATTGTTAGGTTTCACAGGTAAGTAAGTCACTTACAGGTTTCAGTTTTTGGTCCAAGGTAGCCCACCGTTGGGGGTTCAGAGCAACCCCAAAGTTACCACACCAGCAGCTCAGGGCCGGTCAGGTGCAGAGGTCAAAGAGGTGCCCAAAACGCATAGGCTTCAATGGAGAGAAGGGGGTGCCCCGGTTCCAGTCTGCCAGCAGGTAAGTACCCGCGTCTTTGGAGGGCAGACCAGGGGGGTTTTTGTAGGGCACCGGGGGGGACACAAGTCAGCACAAAAAGTACACCCTCAGCAGCGCGGAGGCGGCCGGGTGCAGTGTGCAAACACGCGTCAGGTTTACAATGGTTTTCAATGAGAGACCAAGGGATCTCTTCAGCGTTGCAGGCAGGCAAGGGGGGGGCTCCTCGGGGTAGCCACCACCTGGGCAAGGGAGAGGGCCTCCTGGGGGTCACTCCTGCACAGGAGTTCCGTTCCTTTAGGTGCTGGGGGCTGCGGGTGCAGGGTCTTTTCCAGCTGTCGGGAAATGGAGTTCAGGCAGTCGCGGTCAGGGGGAGCCTCGGGATTCCCTCTGCAGGCGTCGCTGTGGGGGCTCAGGGGGGACAGCTTTGGTTACTCACGGTCTCGGAGTCGCCGGAGGGTCCTCCCTGAGGTGTTGGTACTCCACCAGTCGAGTCGGGGTCGCCGGGTGCAGTGTTGCAAGTCTCACGCTTCTTGCGGGGAGTTGCAGGGGTCTTTAAATCTGCTCCTTGAAACAAAGTTGCAGTTCTTTTGGAGCAGTGCCGCTGTCCTCGGGAGTTTCTTGTCTTTCTTGAAGCAGGGCAGTCCTCAGAGGATTCAGAGGTCGCTGGTCCCTTGGAAAGCGTCGCTGGAGCAGGTTTCTTTGGAAGGCAGGAGACAGGCCGGTAAGTCTGGGGCCAAAGCAGTTGATGTCTTCTGTTCTTCCTCTGCAGGGGGTTTTCAGCTCAGCAGTCTTCTTCTTCTTGTAGTTTCAGGAATCTAAAGTTTTAGGTTCACAAAGCCCTTAAATACTAAATTTAAGGGCGTGTTTAGGTCTGGGGGGTTAGTAGCCAATGGCTACTAGCCCTGAGGGTGGGTACACCCTCTTTGTGCCTCCTCCCAAGGGGAGGGGGTCACATTCCTATCCCTATTGGGGGAATCCTCCTTCTACAAGATGGAGGATTTCTAAAAGTCAGAGTCACCTCAGCTCAGGACACCTTAGGGGCTGTCCTGACTGGCCAGTGACTCCTCCTTGTTTTTCTCATTATCTCTCCTGGACTTGCCGCCAAAAGTGGGGGCTGGGTCCAGGGGGCGGGCATCTCCACTAGCTGGAGTGCCCTGGGGCATTGTAACACGAAGCTTGAGCCTTTGAAGCTCACTGCTAGGTGTTACAGTTCCTGCAGGGGGGAGGTGTGAAGCACCTCCACCCAGAGCAGGCTTTGTTTCTGTCCTCAGAGAGCACAAAGGCTCTCACCGCATGGGGTCAGAAACTCGTCTCTCAGCAGCAGGCTGGCACAGACCAGTCAGTCCTGCACTGAACAATTGGGTAAAATACAGAGGGCATCTCTAAGATGCCCTTTGTGTGCATTTTTTAATAAATCCAACACTGGCATCAGTGTGGGTTTATTATTCTGAGAAGTTTGATACCAAACTTCCCAGTATTCAGTGTAGCCATTATGGAGCTGTGGAGTTCGTTTTTGACAGACTCCCAGACCATATTCTCTTATGGTTACCCTGCACTTACAATGTCTAAGGTTTTGCTTAGACAGTGTAGGGGCATAGTGCTCATGCACATATGCCCTCACCTGTGGTATAGTGCACCCTGCCTTAGGGCTGTAAGGCCTGCTGGAGGGGTGACTTACCTATGCCACAGGCAGTGTGAGGTTGGCATGGCACCCTGAGGGGAGTGCCATGTCGACTTAGTCATTTTCTCCCCACCAGCACACACAAGCTGGCAAGCAGTGTGTCTGTGCTGAGTGAGGGGTCCCTAGGGTGGCATAAGTTATGCTGCAGCCCTTAGAGACCTTCCCTGGCATCAGGGCCCTTGGTACCAGGGGTACCAGTTACAAGGGACTTACCTGGGTGCCAGGGTTGTGCCAATTGTGGAGACAATGGTACATTTTAGGTGAAAGAACACTGGTGCTGGGGCCTGGTTAGCAGGGTCCCAGCACACTTCTCAGTCAAGTCAGCATCAGTATCAGGCAAAAAGTGGGGGGTAACTGCAACAGGGAGCCATTTCTTTACACAAGCCCCCCCCAGCCCACATGCCAGGAGACTCAGCCAAAGCTGGGAGAGTCTTCCTAGTCTGTCAGGTGAGGAAGAGTAGAGGGAATAGGCTGTTTTGTTGCAGGGCCTACTCTGCCTTACATCCTCCTGTTCAGGTCATTCCCTCTGGGGAGCTGACCCACTTCCACAGTGATAGGACCTAATCTGAACTGCCGCTTGTCTGTGCTTTTAATGTCTTCACCCATTCTCTCTATTTTGGGGTTAGAGGTATCCACCTCTGCTAATCTTATTTTAGCCAGGGTCACCCCTAGCTTACCCAAAGAGGTTACCCAGAGCTGGAGTAACCCCACCATGACCAACAGGGTCAGGGGGCCTAACTTGCTATTTGGCATGGGGTCTGACCACCATGCCAAGGATAGTGCAGCCATAAAGGCTAACACCCAGCAGAGGCCACTAACAGCTGTCAATGCCCAGAACCACACCTTTAGCTCTTCACCTACAAGGGAAGGGGCTAAGTTACAGGCTTCTTTGGGTTCAGGGTTCCTGTCTGCTGTATTAGAGTGGGGGGTTACCACATCTTGTAGTAAACACCCTTCTTCCACTCTTTCTTCTGTTAGCTGAGGAGCCACCCACTCAGGCTTAACAGTTGCCTGACTAGCCAGGACTTCTTGAGGGTCAGGTTGGACTTTATCAGTGCCACTGGTGGAGTTCTCCCCTACTGGAGCAGAATCTCCCTGGCTTGCTGGAACCTTGGCTAAAGGTTGTCCACCTTTCCTACTCTGTTTTCTTTTCTTTTTCTTCTGGGGCCTACTTGCAGTTACTGCAGGGGTAGCACCTTCAGAATCCTTGGGAGAGGACTGGCACTGGACCAGTTCCTCTCTTGGGCTCTGACTAACCTCTGGGTAGTCATTTCCAAGGAGACAATCAAGGGGGAGGTCTGTACTGACTACCACCCTTCTCCAGCTAAAAGTCCCACCCACTTCTATGGGCACAAAAGCCACAGGCCTATCGGTGACCCTGTCTGGGCTAACTCTTACTCTGGCCATCTCACCTGGGATGTACTGGTTTGAGAACACCAGCCTGTCATGTACAATAGTGTGACTGGCACAAGTGTCTCTCAGGGCAGTGGCTGGGATTCCATTCACCAGTAGGTGGTGGAAGTGTCTACTTCACTCTGGAATCTCCAACTCACCTGTTGGGCCCTTTTTCCAGTTGAAGGCTATGAAGACCTCCTCATCTGAGGAGTCATCCCCAATGGCTACACTGGTTACCCCTGGGATTTTGCTAGGGGGTTTGTTTTTGGGACAAGAAGTGTCCTTGGTGTGGTGCCCTGTCTGTCTACAGTTATGGCACCATGCCTTAGTGGCATCCCAGTTCTTACCCTGGTACCCGCCTTTGTTTTGGGTTGTGTCTCTGGGCCCACCCACCTGGTCTGGTTTTTGGGGGCCTACAGAGGACTCTTTTTCTTTGTTTCTAGTGTCACCCACTTTCTCCTGAGGAGGTTTTGTAACCCCTTTCTTTTGGTCACCCCCAGTGGAAGTTTTGGTTACCCTAGTCTTGACCCAGTGGTCTGCCTTCTTTCCCAATTCTTGGGGAGAAATTGGACCTAGGTCTACCAGATACTGATGCAACTTTTCATTGAAGCAGTTACTTAAAATGTGTTCTTTCATAAACAAATTATAAAGCCCAACATAGTCATGCACTTCATTTCCAGTTACCCAACCATCCAGTGTTTTCACTGAGTAGTCTACAAAATCAACCCAGGTCTGGCTCGAGGATTTTTGAGCCCCCCTGAATCTAATTCTATACTCCTCAGTGGAGAATCCAAAGCCCTCAATCAGGGTTCCCTTCATGAGGTCATAAGATTCTGCATCTTTTCCAGAGAGTGTGAGGAGTCTATCCCTACACTTTCCAGTGAACATTTCCCAAAGGAGAGCACCCCAGTGAGATTTGTTTACTTTTCTGGTTACACAAGCCCTCTCAAAAGCTGTGAACCATTTGGTGATGTCATCACCATCTTCATATTTAGTTACAATCCCTTTAGGGATTTTTAGCATGTCAGGAGAATCTCTGACCCTATTTAAGTTGCTGCCACCATTGATGGGTCCTAGGCCCATCTCTTTTCTTTCCCTTTCTATGGTTAGGATCTGTCTTTCCAGAGCCAATCGCTTGGCCATCCTGGCTAACTGGATGTCCTCTTCACTGGAGTTATCCTCAGTGATTTCAGGGATGTTGGTCTCTCCTGTGAGGGAAACAGCATCTCTGACTATTATGTTTGGAGTCAGGGCTTGAGCAGCCCTGTTCTCCCTAAGTAGGACTGGAGGGGGGAAATTGCCCTCCAAGTCACTATCTTCATCCTCTGTGTTGCCATCCTCAGAGGGGTTGGCTCTTTCAAACTCTGCCAAAAGCTCCTGGAGCTGTAGTTTGGAAGGTCTGGGGCCCATTGTTATTTTCTTTATTTTACAGAGTGACCTTAGCTCCCTCATCTTAAGATTGAGGTAAGGGGTAGTGTCGAGTTCCACCACATTCATCTCTGTACTAGACATTATGCTTCTAAAAGTTGGAATATTTTTAAGAATCTAAAACTAGTTCTAGGTTCTAATTCAAACTTTCACAAACTTTTAAACTCTAAAAGAAATGCTAAACAGGATCTAACACAAGGCCCTAGCAGGTCTTTTAAGAATTTAGAAAAATAGCTTAAATTGCAAAAATCAATTTCTATTGACAATTTTTGGAATTTGTCGTGTGATCAGGTATTGGCTGAGTAGTCCAGCAAATGCAAAGTCTTGTACCCCACCGCTGATCCACCAATGTAGGAAGTTGGCTCTGTATGCACTATTTCAAAGTAAGGAATAGTATGCACAGAGTCCAAGGGTTCCCCTTAGAGGTAAGATAGTGGCAAAAAGAGATAATACTAATGCTCTATTTTGTGGTAGTGTGGTCGAGCAGTAGGCTTATCAAAGGAGTAGTGTTAAGCATTTGTTGTACATACACACAGGCAATAAATGAGGAACACACACCCAGAGACAAATCCAGCCAATAGGTTTTGTTATAGAAAAATATATTTTCTTAGTTTATTTTAAGAACCACAGGTTCAAATTCTACATGTAATATATCATTTGAAAGGTATTGCAGGTAAGTACTTTGGGAACTTTGAATAATCACAGTAGCATATATACTTTTTACATAAAACACAATAAGCTGTTTTAAAAGTGGACACAGTGCAATTTTCACAGTTCCTGGGGGAGGTAAAGTATTGTTAGGTTTCACAGGTAAGTAAGTCACTTACAGGTTTCAGTTTTTGGTCCAAGGTAGCCCACCGTTGGGGGTTCAGAGCAACCCCAAAGTTACCACACCAGCAGCTCAGGGCCGGTCAGGTGCAGAGGTCAAAGAGGTGCCCAAAACGCATAGGCTTCAATGGAGAGAAGGGGGTGCCCCGGTTCCAGTCTGCCAGCAGGTAAGTACCCGCGTCTTCGGAGGGCAGACCAGGGGGGTTTTGTAGGGCACCGGGGGGGACACAAGTCAGCACAAAAAGTACACCCTCAGCAGCGCGGAGGCGGCCGGGTGCAGTGTGCAAACACGCGTCGGGTTTACAATGGTTTTCAATGAGAGACCAAGGGATCTCTTCAGCGTTGCAGGCAGGCAAGGGGGGGGCTCCTCGGGGTAGCCACCACCTGGGCAAGGGAGAGGGCCTCCTGGGGGTCACTCCTGCACAGGAGTTCCGTTCCTTTAGGTGCTGGGGTCTGCGGGTGCAGGGTCTTTTCCAGCCGTCGGAAAATGGAGTTCAGGCAGTCGCAGTCAGGGGGAGCCTCGGGATTCCCTCTGCAGGCGTCACTGTGGGGGCTCAGGGGGGACAACTTTGGTTACTCACGGTCTCGGAGTCGCCGGAGGGTCCTCCCTGAGGTGTTGGTTCTCCACCAGTCGAGTCAGGGTCACCGGGTGCAGTGTTGCAAGTCTCACGCTTCTTGCGGGGAGTTGCAGGGGTCTTTAAATCTGCTCCTTGAAACAAAGTTGCAGTTCTTTTGGAGCAGTGCTGCTGTCCTCGGGAGTTTCTTGTCTTTCTTGAAGCAGGGCAGTCCTCAGAGGATTCAGAGGTCGCTGGTCCCTTGGAAAGCGTCGCTGGAGCAGGTTTCTTTGGAAGGCAGGAGACAGGCCGGTAAGTCTGGGGCCAAAGCAGTTGGTGTCTTCTGTTCTTCCTCTGCAGGGGTTTTTCAGCTCAGCAGTCTTCTTCTTCTTGTAGTTTCAGGAATCTAAAGTTTTAGGTTCACAAAGCCCTTAAATACTAAATTTAAGGGCGTGTTTAGGTCTGGAGGGTTAGTAGCCAATGGCTACGAGCCCTGAGGGTGGGTACACCCTCTTTGTGCCTCCTCCCAAGGGGAGGGGGTCACATTCCTATCCCTATTGGGGGAATCCTCCTTCTACAAGATGGAGGATTTCTAAAAGTCAGAGTCACCTCAGCTCAGGACACATTAGGGGCTGTCCTGACTGGCCAGTGACTCCTCCTTGTTTTTCTCATTATCTCTCCTGGACTTGCCGCCAAAAGTGGGGGCTGGGTCCAGGAGGCGGGCATCTCCACTAGCTGAAGTGCCCTGGTGTGAGAAGGTAGCCTCTTTCTAGCCTTGTTACCCCCACTTTTGGCCTGTTTTTGAGTGTATGTCAGGGTGTTTGTCACTGTTTTCACTGTCTCACTGGGATCCTGATAGCCAGGCCTCAGTGCTCATAGTGAAAACACCATGTTTTCAGTATGGTTGTTATGTGTCACTGGGATCCTGCTAGTCAGGACCCCAGTGCTCATAGGTTTGTGGCCTATATGTATGTGTCACTGGGACCCTGTCACACAGGGCCCCAGTGCTCATAGGTGTGCATGTATATGTTCCCTGTGTGGTGCCTAACTGTCTCACTGAGGCTCTGCTAACCAGAACCTCAGTGGTTATGCTCTCTCATTACTTTCAAATTGTCACTAACAGGCTAGTGACCAATTTTACCAATTTACATTGGCTTACTGGAACACCCTTATAATTCCCTAGTATATGGTACTGAGGTACCCAGGGTATTGGGGTTCCAGGAGATCCCTATGGGCTGCAGCATTTCTTTTGCCACCCATAGGGAGCTCTGACAATTCTTACACAGGCCTGCCACTGCAGCCTGAGTGAAATAACGTCCACGTTATTTCACAGCCATTTTACACTGCACTTAAGTAACTTATAAGTCACCTATATGTCTAACCTTTACCTGGTAAAGGTTAGGTGCAAAGTTACTTAGTGTGAGGGCACCCTGGCACTAGCCAAGGTGCCCCCACATTGTTCAGAGCCAATTCACTGAACTTTGTGAGTGCGGGGACACCATTACACGCGTGCACTACATATAGGTCACTACCTATATGTAGCTTCACCATGGTAACTCCGAATATGGCCATGTAACATGTCTATGATCATGGAATTGCCCCCTCTATGCCATCCTGGCATTGTTGGTACAATTCCATGATCCCAGTGGTCTGTAGCACAGACCCTGGTACTGCCAGACTGCCCTTCCTGGGGTTTCACTGCAGCTGCTGCCAACCCCTCAGACAGGCAGCTGCCCTCCTGGGGTCCAGCCAGGCCTGGCCCAGGATGGCAGAACAAAGAACTTCCTCTGAGAGAGGGTGTGACACCCTCTCCCTTTGGAAAATGGTGTGAAGGCAGGGGAGGAGTAGCCTCCCCCAGCCTCTGGAAATGCTTTCTTGGGCACAGATGTGCCCAATTCTGCATAAGCCAGTCTACACCGGTTCAGGGACCCCTTAGCCCCTGCTCTGGCGCGAAACTGGACAAAGGAAAGGGGAGTGACCACTCCCCTGACCTGCACCTCCCCTGGGAGGTGTCCAGAGCTCCTCCAGTGTGCTCCAGACCTCTGCCATCTTGGAAACAGAGGTGCTGCTGGCACACTGGACTGCTCTGAGTGGCCAGTGCCACCAGGTGACGTCAGAGACTCCTGCTGATAGGCTCCTTCAGGTGTTAGTAGCCTATCCTCTCTCCTAGGTAGCCAAACCCTCTTTTCTGGCTATTTAGGGTCTCTGTCTCTGGGGAAACTTCAGATAACGAATGCATGAGCTCAGCCGAGTTCCTCTGCATCTCTCTCTTCACCTTCTGATAAGGAATCGACCGCTGACCGCGCTGGAAGCCTGCAAACCTGCAACATAGTAGCAAACACGACTACTGCAACTCTGTAACGCTGATCCTGCCGCCTTCTCGACTGTTTTCCTGCTTGTGCATGCTGTGGGGGTAGTCTGCCTCCTCCCTGCACCAGAAGCTCCGAAGAAATCTCCCGTGGGTCGACGGAATCTTCCCCCTGCAACCGCAGGCACCAAAAAGCTGCATTACCGGTCCCTTGGGTCTCCTCTCAGCACGACGAGCGAGGTCCCTCGAATCCAGCGACGCTGTCCAAGTGACCCCCACAGTCCAGTGACTCTTCAGCCCAAGTTTGGTGGAGGTAAGTCCTTGCCTCACCTCGCTGGGCTGCATTGCTGGGAACCGCGACTTTGCAAGCTACTCCGGCCCCTGTGCACTTCCGGCGGAAATCCTTCGTGCACAGCCAAGCCTGGGTCCACGGCACTCTAACCTGCATTGCACGACTTTCTAAGTTGGTCTCCGGCGACGTGGGACTCCTTTGTGCAACTTCGGCGAGCACCGTTTCACGCATCCTCGTAGTGCCTGTTTCTGGCACTTCTCCGGGTGCTACCTGCTTCAGTGAGGGCTCTTTGTCTTGCTCGACGTCCCCTCTCTCTGCAGGTCCAATTTGCGACCTCCTGGTCCCTCCTGGGCCCCAGCAGCGTCCAAAAACGCCAAACGCACGATTTGCGTGTAGCAAGGCTTGTTGGCGTCCATCCGGCGGGAAAACACTTCTGCACGACTCTCCAAGGCGTGGGGGATCCATCCTCCAAAGGGGAAGTCTCTAGCCCTTGTCGTTCCTGCAGTATTCACAGTTCTTCAGCCTAGTAAGAGCTTCTTTGCACCAACCGCTGGCATTTCTTGGGCATCTGCCCATCTCCGAGTTGCTTGTGACTTTTGGACTTGGTCCCCTTGTTCCACAGGTACCCTCAGTCAGGAATCCATCGTTGTTGCATTGCTGATTTGTGTTTTCCTTGCATTTTCCCTCTAACATGACTATTTTGTCCTTAGGGGAACTTTAGTGCACTTTGCACTCACTTTTCAGGGTCTTGGGGAGGGTTATTTTTCTAACTCTCACTATTTTCTAATAGTCCCAGCGACCCTCTACAAGGTCACATAGGTTTGGGGTCCATTCGTGGTTCGCATTCCACTTTTGGAGTATATGGTTTGTGTTGCCCCTATCCCTATGTTTCCCCATTGCATCCTATTGTAACTATACATTGTTTGCACTGTTTTCTAAGACTATACTGCATATTTTTGCTATTGTGTATATATATCTTGTGTATATTTCCTATCCTCTCACTGAGGGTACACTCTAAGATACTTTGGCATATTGTCATAAAAATAAAGTACCTTTATTTTTAGTATAACTGTGTATTGTGTTTTCTTATGATATTGTGCATATGACACTAAGTGGTACTGTAGTAGCTTCACACGTCTCCTAGTTCAGCCTAAGCTGCTCTGCTAAGCTACCATTATCTATCAGCCTAAGCTGCTAGACACCCTATACACTAATAAGGGATAACTGGGCCTGGTACAAGGTGCAAGTACCCCTTGGTACTCACTACAAGCCAGTCCAGCCTCCTACATTGGTTGTGCAGTGGTGGGATAAGTGCTTGAGACTACTTACCACTCTTGTCATTGTACTTTTCATAAGAGAAAAATATACAAAACAAGGTCAGTGTATATACACATAGCCAAAAAGTTTTGCATTTCCTCTTTTCACTCTTTTCTAAGTGCTGAAAAGTACTTCTAAACTTTCAAAAAGTTCTTAAAAGTTTAAAAAGTTTTTTTTCTGTCTTTCCAAAAAGTTCTGAAAACTTTTTTCTCTTTGTCTATCACTTTAACTCTCTCTAAAAATGTCTGGCACAGGCCAAAATGTTGAACTGTCCAAACTTGCATATGATCACCTTAGCTGGAAAGGAGCAAGGAGTCTCTGCATAGAGAGAGGTTTGAGTGTAGGGAAGAATCCTTCCTTAGAACTGTTAATTAACATGCTTAGAGTACAGGATAAGGCCATACGTGCCCAATCTGGTGAAAAAGCAGCTAATGGTTCTCAATCTGATCCAGGGACTCCCCCAGGAAAAGGTTCAGGAAAGAAACTTCTCAGCCTGCCCATTACTAGACAGTCTAGCATAGTTGGTACAGAGGTTGAATCACACCATACTAATGGTGTGCTCTCACATTATACTGGTAGCCAAGCTGTTAGGGTGCCCTCTGTAAGGGACAGGTCTCCTTCTGTTCATTCCCATCATACCTCTGTATCTAGAAATGTCCCTCCCACCCACCCTGATGACAGATTGTTAGAAAGGGAGCTCAATAGATTGAGAGTGGAACAAACCAGACTGAAGCTCAAGAAGAAACAGCTGGATTTGGATAGACAGTCTTTAGAAATAGAGAGGGAAAGACAGAAGTTGGGTTTAGATACCCATGGTGGCAGCAGCAGTATTCCCCATAGTCATCCTGCAAAAGAGCATGATTCCAGGAATCTGCACAAGATAGTTCCCCCTTATAAGGAGGGGGATGACATTAACAAGTGGTTTGCTGCACTTGAGAGGGCCTGTGCTGTACAGGATGTCCCTCAAAGGCAGTGGGCTGCTATCCTATGGCTATCATTCAGTGGAAAAGGTAGGGATAGGCTCCTTACTGTGAAAGAAAATGATGCCAATAATTTTACAGTTCTTAAGAATGCACTCCTGGATGGTTATGGCTTAACCACTGAACAGTACAGGATAAAGTTCAGAGAGACCAAAAAGGAGTCTTCACAAGACTGGGTTGATTTCATTGACCATTCAGTGAAGGCCTTGGAGGGGTGGTTACATGGCAGTAAAGTTACTGATTATGAAAGCCTGTATAACACAATCCTGAGAGAGCATATACTTAATAATTGTGTGTCTGATTTGTTGCACCAGTACCTGGTAGACTCTGATCTGACCTCTCCCCAAGAATTGGGAAAGAAGGCAGACAAATGGGTCAGAACAAGGGTGAACAGAAAAGTTCATACAGGGGGTGACAAAGATGGCAATAAGAAGAAAGATGGTGAAAAATCTCAAGATAAGCATGGGGATAAGGGTAAAACCAAAGATCCCACTTCAAATCTTAAACACTCTTCAGAGGGTGGGGATAAAACAAATTCTTCCTCTTCTTCCCAACCTGCACACATTAAAAAGCCTTGGTGCTTTGTGTGTAAAAACAGAGGCCATAGGCCAGGGGATAAGTCCTGTCCAGGTAAACCCCCTGAGCCTACCACCACTAATACATCAAGCTCTAGTGCCCCTAGCAGTAGTGGTACTAGTGGTGGGACTGCTGGCAACAGTCAAGCAAAGGGTGTAGTTGGGTTCACTTATGGGTCCATAGTGGAAACTGATGTAATCAGTCCCAAGACAGTTTCTGTCACACCTAGTGGCATTGGCCTTGCCACACTGGCTGCTTGTCCCCTTACAATGGATAAGTACAGGCAGACAGTTTCAATAAATGGTGTTGAGGCCTTGGCCTACAGGGACACAGGTGCCAGTTTCACTTTGGTGACTGAAAACCTAGTGCCTCCTGAACAACACATCATTGGACAACAGTATAAGATTATTGATGTCCATAACTCCACTAAGTTTCGTCCCTTAGCTATAATTCAGTTTAGTTGGGGTGGAGTTACTGGCCCTAAGCAGGTGGTGGTATCACCTAGCTTACCTGTAGACTGTCTCTTAGGTAATGACCTAGAGGCCTCAGGTTGGGCTGATGTAGAGTTTTATGCCCATGCAGCCATGCTGGGCATCCCTGAGGAATTGTTCCCTCTCATTTCAAGTGAAATGAAAAAGCAAAGGAGAGAAGGCCTGAAAACTCAGGATCCCTCTCCATCAACAGGTAAAAAGGGTATCACAGTATCCCCTAACCACCCTACCTTTCAGGATACTATTCCTGTGGTGGGAGAAACCTCTCCTGGGGTGGCACCTGTTCCAAGGGAATCATCAGCTGGCAAAGCTGGACTCCCTGAAGTGGAAGTACCTCTCTGTGGGATAACTAACATTGGTGAGAAAAACAGCACCATTTTAGTTAACATGGAGCATCCCTCCAACCCTCCCAGAGAAACTTTAGTGCAGAAACCCTGCACTACCTCACAACACTTAGGACAGCATCCCTGCCCTAGTGTGGAGCTCATAGGACAGCATCCCTGCCCTGCTCCAACTCAAGAGAAACAGCATCCCTGTTCTCTCTTCCAGCCAGATGGACAAAGTTTTTGCCCAGCTATGGCTTTTCTGAGACAGCATCCCTGTCTGGCATTTCCATCACTACAAATAGGTTCAGTGGACAAGTCCCACTGCTCTAAACTAAAACTTACTGATAGAAACTCTGAAAATACATCTTCACATTGTTGCTTAGCTAAAAAACTTCAAACAGGGTGGTTTACATCCCCACAGGGAAGTAACCATATAGTGGATGATAAAGGGAGTAACCAGTCTATTGCAGAGCTACTCTCTACTTATCACCACTTAGACAATAAAGTCTCAACTGGCCAAGGTTAGCCTTATTGTCCTTCGTTTGGGGGGGGGTTGTGTGAGAAGGTAGCCTCTTTCTAGCCTTGTTACCCCCACTTTTGGCCTGTTTGTGAGTGTATGTCAGGGTGTTTGTCACTGTTTTCACTGTCTCACTGGGATCCTGATAGCCAGGCCTCAGTGCTCATAGTGAAAACACCATGTTTTCAGTATGGTTGTTATGTGTCACTGGGATCCTGCTAGTCAGGACCCCAGTGCTCATAGGTTTGTGGCCTATATGTATGTGTCACTGGGACCCTGTCACACAGGGCCCCAGTGCTCATAGGTGTGCATGTATATGTTCCCTGTGTGGTGCCTAACTGTCTCACTGAGGCTCTGCTAACCAGAACCTCAGTGGTTATGCTCTCTCATTACTTTCAAATTGTCACTAACAGGCTAGTGACCAATTTTACCAATTTACATTGGCTTACTGGAACACCCTTATAATTCCCTAGTATATGGTACTGAGGTACCCAGGGTATTGGGGTTCCAGGAGATCCCTATGGGCTGCAGCATTTCTTTTGCCACCCATAGGGAGCTCTGACAATTCTTACACAGGCCTGCCACTGCAGCCTGAGTGAAATAACGTCCACGTTATTTCACAGCCATTTTACACTGCACTTAAGTAACTTATAAGTCACCTATATGTCTAACCTTTACCTGGTAAAGGTTAGGTGCAAAGTTACTTAGTGTGAGGGCACCCTGGCACTAGCCAAGGTGCCCCCACATTGTTCAGAGCCAATTCACTGAACTTTGTGAGTGCAGGGACACCATTACACGCGTGCACTACATATAGGTCACTACCTATATGTAGCTTCACCATGGTAACTCCGAATATGGCCATGTAACATGTCTATGATCATGGAATTGCCCCCTCTATGCCATCCTGGCATTGTTGGTACAATTCCATGATCCCAGTGGTCTGTAGCACAGACCCTGGTACTGCCAGACTGCCCTTCCTGGGGTTTCACTGCAGCTGCTGCTGCTGCCAACCCCTCAGACAGGCAGCTGCCCTCCTGGGGTCCAGCCAGGCCTGGCCCAGGATGGCAGAACAAAGAACTTCCTCTGAGAGAGGGTGTGACACCCTCTCCCTTTGGAAAATGGTGTGAAGGCAGGGGAGGAGTAGCCTCCCCCAGCCTCTGGAAATGCTTTCTTGGGCACAGATGTGCCCAATTCTGCATAAGCCAGTCTACACCGGTTCAGGGACCCCTTAGCCCCTGCTCTGGCGCGAAACTGGACAAAGGAAAGGGGAGTGACCACTCCCCTGACCTGCACCTCCCCTGGGAGGTGTCCAGGGCTCCTCCAGTGTGCTCCAGACCTCTGCCATCTTGGAAACAGAGGTGCTGCTGGCACACTGGACTGCTCTGAGTGGCCAGTGCCACCAGGTGACGTCAGAGACTCCTGCTGATAGGCTCCTTCAGGTGTTAGTAGCCTTTCCTCTCTCCTAGGTAGCCAAACCCTCTTTTCTGGCTATTTAGGGTCTCTGTCTCTGGGGAAACTTCAGATAACGAATGCATGAGCTCAGCCGAGTTCCTCTGCATCTCTCTCTTCACCTTCTGATAAGGAATCGACCGCTGACCGCGCTGGAAGCCTGCAAACCTGCAACATAGAAGCAAAGACGACTACTGCAACTCTGTAACGCTGATCCTGCCGCCTTCTCGACTGTTTTCCTGCTTGTGCATGCTGTGGGGGTAGTCTGCCTCCTCCCTGCACCAGAAGCTCCGAAGAAATCTCCCGTGGGTCGACGGAATCTTCCCCCTGCAACCGCAGGCACCAAAAAGCTGCATTACCGGTCCCTTGGGTCTCCTCTCAGCACGACGAGCGAGGTCCCTCGAATCCAGCGACGCTGTCCAAGTGACCCCCACAGTCCAGTGACTCTTCAGCCCAAGTTTGGTGGAGGTAAGTCCTTGCCTCACCTCGCTGGGCTGCATTGCTGGGAACCGCGACTTTGCAAGCTACTCCGGCCCCTGTGCACTTCCGGCGGAAATCCTTCGTGCACAGCCAAGCCTGGGTCCACGGCACTCTAACCTGCATTGCACGACTTTCTAAGTTGGTCTCCGGCGACGTGGGACTCCTTTGTGCAACTTCGGCGAGCACCGTTTCACGCATCCTCGTAGTGCCTGTTTCTGGCACTTCTCCAGGTGCTACCTGCTTCAGTGAGGGCTCTTTGTCTTGCTCGACGTCCCCTCTCTCTGCAGGTCCAATTTGCGACCTCCTGGTCCCTCCTGGGCCCCAGCAGCGTCCAAAAACGCCAAACGCACGATTTGCGTGTAGCAAGGCTTGTTGGCATCCATCCGGCGGGAAAACACTTCTGTACGACTCTCCAAGGCGTGGGGGATCCATCCTCCAAAGGGGAAGTCTCTAGCCCTTGTCGTTCCTGCAGTATTCACAGTTCTTCAGCCTAGTAAGAGCTTCTTTGCACCAACCGCTGGCATTTCTTGGGCATCTGCCCATCTCCGAGTTGCTTGTGACTTTTGGACTTGGTCCCCTTGTTCCACAGGTACCCTCAGTCAGGAATCCATCGTTGTTGCATTGCTGATTTGTGTTTTCCTTGCATTTTCCCTCTAACACGACTATTTTGTCCTTAGGGGAACTTTAGTGCACTTTGCACTCACTTTTCAGGGTCTTGGGGAGGGTTATTTTTCTAACTCTCACTATTTTCTAATAGTCCCAGCGACCCTCTACAAGGTCACATAGGTTTGGGGTCCATTCGTGGTTCGCATTCCACTTTTGGAGTATATGGTTTGTGTTGCCCCTATCCCTATGTTTCCCCATTGCATCCTATTGTAACTATACATTGTTTGCACTGTTTTCTAAGACTATACTGCATATTTTTGCTATTGTGTATATATATCTTGTGTATATTTCCTATCCTCTCACTGAGGGTACACTCTAAGATACTTTGGCATATTGTCATAAAAATAAAGTACCTTTATTTTTAGTATAACTGTGTATTGTGTTTTCTTATGATATTGTGCATATGACACTAAGTGGTACTGTAGTAGCTTCACACGTCTCCTAGTTCAGCCTAAGCTGCTCTGCTAAGCTACCATTATCTATCAGCCTAAGCTGCTAGACACCCTATACACTAATAAGGGATAACTGGGCCTGGTACAAGGTGCAAGTACCCCTTGGTACTCACTACAAGCCAGTCCAGCCTCCTACACCTGGGGCATTGTAACACGAAGCTTGAGCCTTTGATGCTCACTGCTAGGTGTTACAGTTCCTGCAGGGGGGAGGTGTGAAGCACCTCCACCCAGAGCAGGCTTTGTTTCTGTCCTCAGAGAGCACAAAGGCTCTCACCGCATGGGGTCAGAAACTCGTCTCTCAGCAGCAGGCTGGCACAGACCAGTCAGTCATGCACTGAACAATTGGGTAAAATACAGGGGGCATCTCTAAGATGCCCTCTGTGTGCATTTTGTAATAAATCCAACACTGGCATCAGTGTGGGTTTATTATTCTGAGAAGTTTGGTACCAAACTTCCCAGTATTCAGTGTAGCCATTATGGAGCTGTGGAGTTCGTTTTTGACAGACTCCCAGACCATATTCTCTTATGGCTACCCTGCACTTACAATGTCTAAGGTTTTGCTTAGACAGTGTAGGGGCATAGTGCTCATGCACATATGCCCTCACCTGTGGTATAGTGCACCCTGCCTTAGGACTGTAAGGCCTGCTAGAGGGGTGACTTACCTATGCCACAGGCAGTGTGAGGTTGGCATGGCACCCTGAGGGGAGTGCCATGTCGACTTAGTCATTTTCTCCCCACCAGCACACACAAGCTGGCAAGCAGTGTGTCTGTGCTGAGTGAGGGTTCCCTAGGGTGGCATAAGTCATGCTGCAGCCCTTAGAGACCTTCCCTGGCATCAGGGCCCTTGGTACCAGGGGTACCAGTTACAAGGGACTTACCGGGTGCCAGGGTTGTGCCAATTGTGGAGACAATGGTACATTTTAGGTGAAAGAACACTGGTGCTGGGGCCTGGTTAGCAGGGTCCCAGCACACTTCTCAGTCAAGTCAGCATCAGTATCAGGCAAAAAGTGGGGGGTAACTGCAACAGGGAGCCATTTCTTTACAGCTGGCTAAGAGATTGGCGAGTTAGAGCAGAGTGACCAAAGGGCACCAGATTCAATTTCAGATTGAGATAGTGAGTAAATGAGAGAGTAAGTGAGGGGTGATAGAGACAGAATAGAATTTGAGAGATGGAGGAAGCTTGAGGATGTGAGATGTCTACCTTACCGTAAACAATTAAGTGTGGTGTAATTGCATGCCTTTCTTCGGATCAAGTATGGGACTTTCTGACTATGGGCCTCATTACAAGTTTGGCAGGGAAGATTATCCATCGCAGACGTGCGGAATATCGCGTCCACCATATCACAAGTTCCATAGGATATAATGGAAGTTGTAATATGGCGGACAGGATATCCGTCACGTTTGTGACAAAGTAATCCCATCCGTCAAACTTGAAATGAGGCTCTATGTCTACGCTACAAGATTTCAGAGTTAGGCTTCTCTGGCTTATTCTATCTATACATGTTTTCACTCTGCACTTCCGCCTTCCTTCATGAATTGTGGCTCTTAGTTTCATTCTCCTCAGGTGTTTCTCTTCTGTGTTGTCATCAATTGTTTCCCCCTTGCCGCCACACTGCTGCCAGTCTTACTTCCTGTCGTAACTTGCAGGAAGAAATTTCCCCGTAAAGGTCCCAACCAGACCTTCAGCAAGGCAGCACGGGTGAAGTGGCAGTCTCTGGAGCGCCGGGTCATGGATATTGTAATGCAGAGAATGACCATTGTTAACCTGGAGGCTGACATGGAACGTCTGATCAAGGTGTGATTGATTTTTTTTTTATATCAATGTATTATATTTTTCATGCTAACAAAGCACATGGTTTACAATATCATTATCATCTTTTGGAAAGACAATGTATATAAAAAGAGATGACATCATAGTGTAAAAAAAGAAAACAAAGGGAAAAAAAAAGAGTACCTACATACATCTATACAATACCCATACTGTATATCCACATGTGTATCAGTGCATAACTATCTCTGACAGAAAGCTAGTCATCACCACCGAATCCACAATCTCCCTGTATTGGGTCCACGCCTTCCGCATCTCATTGCTTCATTTAGCTGTCCTCTATGCCATGCTTCCATTTTGCAATACTCAGAGGAGCCTGAGATGGCCAACCTTGGGCAATGTCTTGTTTGTGATTATCATGGCCACCAACAGGAAAACACTTTTCATAGTTTGAGAGGCTGATATCTTCAACTACATGTAGCAATACTGCTCATGGATCTAAGGTAATCCGAAAACATAGCACTTTATTACAAGTCTGTTCCATCCGTCCCCCAGAACACATGTAGGGCTTCGCATTGCCAGACCAAATGTAGTAACTCGCCCAAAACAGCCTGGCATTGATGACAAATTCTCACTTAAGCCACCATAACCTCTATTTTGTGTAGTATACATGCTGTAGGTATTTAAACTGCACCAGGCAGCATCTAGCAGTAATTGAGGTCTCTTGGCACTGTCAGGGCTTCTAACCTCCAGAGGGACAATATCTGATTTCCATGACTCCCTTAACTTGTCGATTGTGTCAGGAGTATTAAAAACAGTGGATCTATATATGCAGGAAATTTTGTGTTTGTTTCCTAAATTGTCCATTCTGATCTTACTTTCCCATGGACTGAAGATAGGAACAGAGTCCACCTGCTCTAAGTAGGGAAGCAAAGTGTGTTGTAACCGTAGTAATTTGTAACCCTACAAAGGTCTTCAGGATGGAATGTGTGAACCTCCTAAGGCCCAAAACTCGATTCTATAGGCTGCATTACTGTTAATGTTGACAAGTAATTTGTCGGGTACAAGGAACTGAGTGGCTTGATAGTAGGAAAGAAGGCTTGCCTTGGCCAGGCCTCCATCATATGTAGATTTATTGCATGTGGGCATTGACACTAGTGGGGTGCAGCACTGTTAAAGAAAAATGTGTACGACTGCTGTAAGGTTATTGAAGAATGTATGCTTGAGGGGAAAGGTGCAGTTCTGTGGAGTATAGAGTAGCCTAGGGAGAACCACCATCCTAATTATTTCAACCCTGTCCAGGATTAAAAAAAATGTAACTTCAGTTATTCAAATCTCTCTAGAGGCGCTCAACCATGGGTTGTAGCACATTGGATATTTTATTGCAAAGGAAACAACAGGGCAGGATATTTACCATGTTGCACATTTGTTCTGCAGAGCCAAAATATATGTGTGGAACATACTGAACACATGTTGTCAACTGTTATATGTACACATGGATACTCTTCAATGCAAACATTTATAACATGTCTAATATCTGTACACAGCTATGATGTATTAGGAGTACATCCATTTTGTAAATGCCTACAACCATTAGCTGGACATAGGCAGCTCAAAATTAGGTAGAGAAGTACTATGGTAGTTATCCACCACTATGTAAACTTTAAAACAAACTAACACACTCATTGTATGATGGCATCAGTGATGTCATCAATGATGAAATTTGAGATATCATCAGTGCTGTTATATATGATGTCATAGAACAAGTCATGAGTAATGTAATATGTGAGGTCATACGCAGTGCAAGGCGGGGGTTCAAGTTACAGTTAGCTTTGCTAACTATAAGTAGTGAATTTCTGTGTTTCCTTTAGTTCAAAGCATTATCACTGATATATTCACCCAACTATAATGTTACTTTAACCTTTGTTTTTTTCAGTGAATTTCTTGTATTTTTTTAACGTAGAAAAATGGCAAACCCCGCTTGGTGGCAAACCCCTCCCCAGGCAGCCAAACCCACATTGCACACAGCCTTTCATCACATGCAGTGTGGGGTTGGCTGCAGGGCCTGTCTTGCAGCCAGGCCCTGTTTCCAACTACCTGCAGGCAGCCAGCCCCATGCTACGCACAGCCTATGGCCATGCACAGCGGTGTGTTGGTCAGAGGGTTTGACTTGCCACTAGGTACGCCCTGTGGCCAAACCCCCATCAGCGTAGGATTAGCCATTGGCACCCCGGGGGCAAAACATATATATTAAGGGGAGGGGACATGCAGTCCCTTCCCTGACCCTTAATTGGCACCAGGGACCCCATCTCTTGAGCCATTTCCAATACAAAGGGAAGGGGGGTGACCCTCCTCCCCAAGACTTCTTGGGGAGCCCATTCCCCAGAGCCAAAATACAAGCATAGGGGGGCATGCAGCCCCCTCCCAGAGCCTTACAGGCCCTGGAAAACCTATCCCCCAGAGCCTTTTTTTTTAAAGGGGAAAGGGGCCATGTGGCCCTCCTCCCCAATCCTCTAAAAGGCCCTGGGGATCCCATCATCTAGGGCTACTAAATAAATTAAAGAGGAGGGGAGCCATGCAGCCCCATCCCTAAGCCTTAAACAGGCCCTGGGGACCCCATGCTCCAGGGCTGTGTATTTTTTAAAGGGTAGGAGGCCTGCTTTTAGTGGCACCCACCATACACTCGTTGGGTGTCATGTGGGGAGCCGTAGTACTCCTGCCGGGGCCAGCCAGCTAGCCGCATGCTGCATGCTACCCGCACAGAGCAGCTATTTATGCTGCCCTAAAGGATGGAGCCCCCATGGCTATTTCAAGGCTCAGGAGGGTGGAAAAACCCCACAGGTAGCCACCCCACACTGCACAAATCTTTCGGCCTTGCACAGCAGGGAGATGGCAGCAGGGCTGTGTCCAAATCACTCGGAGGCAGCCATCCCCCCCAGGTAGTCAACCATTGCTGCTCCCAGCCTTACAGCCGGTGTCTAACTCCCCCCACGCAGCCTCCCAGAGGCAGTCAACCCCACACATGGCCTTTGGTTGTGTGTAGCATGTGGTTAGCCTCAAAATCTGTCTTGCAGCAAGGCCCTGCATCCAACAGGCAGGCAGCCAACTCCATCGTGGCCATGCACAGCACTGGGTTGGCCTCAGGGCTTGGCCTGCTGCCAGGCCAAGTTTCCAAATCCAAAAGCAGAGTGCCAAGTCCACACCATGCAAATCCTTTGCCTTGCGCAGCTTAGCGTTGGCCTTCAGCCCCCAGGGACCCCATGCACTGGGGCCAAAACATATATATTAAGGCTCCCTGAGCCTTAATTGGCCCTGTTGACTCTATCCTCAAGGGCCAAATATCATAAAAAAGGGAAGGGGCTGCACTGCTCCCCCTCGCCGAGCTTTATAAGGTCCCAGCGATCCCATCCCCGAGGCCAAATCAATAAAAAAAGGGGTGGCGGTCCATGTGGCACCCCTCCCCATGCCTTTATAGTCCCTGAGGAGCCGTTGCCCTGGGACTAAAGCCAATTAAAAAGGTTTGGGCATACAGCCTCCCTTCCCTATTCTTTTTGGGGCCTGGGGACCCAATCCACTGGGGCCAAATTTAATGAAAATAAGGGAGGTCCATGCAGCCAACTTCGTTGACCCTTATTGGGCCCTGGCAACTGCATCCCCTGGAGCTGAATAATTAATGAAGGGCTGGAGTGCGCGGCCCCCTACCCTGAACCTAATTAGGTCCCGGTGACCCTATCTCCAGGGCTGAAATGTTAAATGAAAAAATGGGGGCTTACGGCCCTTCTCCCTGAGCCTTCTCAGGCCCGGTGGACCCCATCCCCGGGGCCTATTAGTTTTTTTAAAAGAGGAAGGGGGACCATACCTCCCCAAGGCTATTTTGTCCCTGGGGGCCTCTACCCCATGGGGCCTACATTTTAAATAGGTGGTTGCCCCAGTGCCCACCCAGGCCACCCACCAAGCACAATGTTGGGGGCCGCTCTGCCTGCTTCTCGCATGGTGCTGGAGCCAGCATTGCTCTGACCCGGAGGGAACAGCTGTTTATGGTGCTCCCTTCAGGTAGAAGCAAAACGTTGTTCTGTTTCCTAGCCCACATCAGTGTGGACAGGGAAACAAAATACAAGTCTAATCCCAGATGGCAGAAGATTCGAAAATACTCCTGCCAGTTGGAAGCAAACACGTTTCCCTAACCGCAGTAGTGCAGGCAGGGAAACTACTATGTCCTGGGGTGGGATCCTCTGGACACAGCAAGTAAGCCAGCCCTATGAGATGGGGTCCCTGGACCTTTTAAATTTCAGAGAGGGGACCACCCTTTTATTTTAACATACAGCCCCGGGATGGGGTCCCCAAGGCCCTTAAAGGCACATGGCCCCCCATCCCCTCCATAGGGTAGGGTTCCTGGGGCCGAAAATCGCTCTGTCTAGGTGAGCACCCTTTCCCCCTGTGAGGTCCCCGGGGCCTGAAATGGCTCAGGGAGGGGGGCCGTGCACCCACTCATTTTAAAAGATTTATACTGCCCTGGGGAATGGGGACCCAGGCTCAAAACGGGCTATGGGAGGGGAACCCTACTGACGCCCACTTCCCATTAATACAATATGAAATGACAGCTGCCTTTGTTTTTATTATTTCTTTGCTGCAATCCCACAGGGTCACATGATTTTTAAGTTTAGTGCAGGGGGTGAAGTCCAGGAGTTTTGTAATGGCTGTCAGCAACATTTTCCCCATGATGCTGGCAGCCAATCAGTGTGCTCGCTCCCCTGGGAGTCTGTCTTCCATGACAGCGATGGGGCCCAAAAGAAAAAAAAGCTCCTTGGGCCAATCAGAACGCTCAATTTTTAACTGGTGCTCCTACGAGTCTCTTGTGAGCCCATCACTGACCCAACCTTCCAGATACAGACAGGTTTTTAAACCTTAATTTTTCAAAAACTACTGAACAGATTAATAATAAATCACAATCTGCAGACAAAGGTCGCTTCCTGCCAAATGTTTATGTAATTCCACACAGCAGTTTCTGTGGTAGCCCTTGTTAAAAAAATCTATAGAAAATGCTTAGGGTTTTGCTTTTTGGGACCCCCTTTTTTACTTGGTCCCCACTTGATGGATCACCCAAACCTTTCAATGCACACACTAGGCAAAAAAGAGCACTTTTTTGGACAGTTTCATGGAGATTCATTTCAATGATTCCAAAGCTATTAAAAACACCAAAAAAAACATTTCTTATGGAAATGCTGACCTAATTATATCTACCAGCGGTGACCGCCACTTGGATTTATATATATATATATATGTATGTTAATTCCCATAGGTCCTTTAGACATGACTCCATCCTGAACTGCTGGACCGAATTTCACCAAATTTTACAGAAAGCTAGCGTTTGGTACACAGATTGAGCTTTCGCTTATTTGGTGTAAATCCTGTTAGTATTTTTCAAATTTGAATGTCTCTGACCGTGGCAACTTCGATTATGTTGCAAATTGTTTGCGGAAATTTGTGTATATTTCATGGAAATTCATGAATTTTCACGAATGCACGTGCAAGAAGAAGTGCTGTAATTGGCTGACCACAATGTGATTAGAAAGTTGTGCCTGCCCTTTGATTTCACAGGACACGGTCACCAGGGTTGAAAATCCTAATTGAAAGTGGCATAGGGGTCAGGGTGAAGTTACCCAGACCAAAGGGTTGTGATATTGGTGTGTCTGAGGGGCAAATTATGGGTTTAAAATGATTTTGCATCACTATGCATAATATTTGTGAAAATTCACGAACGTTTGCAAATTTTCACAAATTATTTTCAAAATATTCAGGAATGTGAATTTTTTTTCTCCAAAAACCACAGACTCATTCATACACTAATTCATTTACTCATACATGCACTCAGAGACTTATAAACTCACTCACACACACACTCAGGCACCCATGCACCCATTCAGACCCATGCATAGACTCATACACCCACTTTCAGAGACACGCACGCACCCACTCACAGATCCACTGAGAGAGACAGGCCTTGTGGCCAACCTGCGCTGTGCAAAGCCAAAGGCCATGCGTGGCGTTATGTGGTTATAGGGGCTAGGGTGCAAGGCCTGGCTGCAGGTCAGGCCTTGCGACAAACGGCCGTGAGCAGCAGTATACAATTCTTCACTCCTTACTTCACCTTCTGGCGGGAAAAAAATCTAACAAAGGACTCAATGCCCATGCACACTATCTCCGAAAATGTAGGGCATTTGTTCCAATGACTTGGATGCCATCTCTAACCGACGCGTTCTTCGACCCCGCAGAATTTTAATGGAATGGAAGGATCGACACGCTTTACAGCTCTCCTCCTTGTGATCAGGAGAGAGGCAGAGGTTGCACACCGAGTGTTCGTCGGTGTATGGGAACTTGGCTTGACACCGAGGGCAAAAGCAAAACGGAGTCCGATCCATCAGCCTGACATAATTCGACAACCACGAGTCGAAGTAGGCCAGGAGAGGGCGCGGTTGCCTGAAAGGGCGTGTAATCGCCCCCAACGATACAATCGGATCGGCTATAAGTGAGAAAACACGTTAAAAAATGATACCGACGTTTAGAGAAAGAAGAGAGAAGTTCAGATAGTACCGAACTGAGATCTACTGGAGCAAGAGGAAACACGTCCGAACGTGACGGCGGAAAGAAAACAATCTAACAAAGGACTTTATGCCCATGTGCACTATCACCGAGAGGAGGAGTCACTCGATCTCGTGACTCGAAAAAGTTTCTTCGAAGAAAAACAACTTGTAACACTCCAAGCCCAACACTAGATGGCGGACTTATGCACAGCATGTGAATGTGCAGCACTACATGCCACAAACAGATGTCTATTGGGTAAGTGACATTTTCCATGCATATATATATTTGTAGATATATATTTTTTTTTCACTGAAAAACTGAAGATTACAGATACTTTACCGTTAGGACATAGAATTAAGAAACCATAGAAATTCACTTAAAAGCCAAAGGTTACAGGGACGTTATAGTTCGGCTCACATTTTAAACATACAAAACCATACAAATTCCACTGTTAGAGTTAGCTATTTCAAGTAACTATAACTTGTGCATGAAAGTAACTATAACGCGTGCCCCGCCATGCACAGTTTTCTCCTCAATAATTTTACTACAAATATTACAATGATATTAGCAATGATGTTATCAAAGTGTTATAAGATGTGAGGAAATTAGCAGTGTATGGTGAGGGAGGGAGTCACCTTAGGGAACTTTTTAGAACATACTGCGGTTCCCTAGATAGTGAAAACAGGCTCTTGACTTTACATTAATTTCTTCAGCAGTGCATTGCATCCCAAAAAGCCTCAGCCTCTAGACCATGCCTTTCTCATGGAATGCTATTGCTCATAGTTTTACAGTTTTACCATTCCAAGATGACTAAAATATTGATTCTAAACGTAGAGTCATGCTAGAAATACAAAACAACAAACCGCAATTTACAATACTATTGCAAGATGACCACCCTATCCTATGCTTAGTTTTAATTGTTATTACAAGCATACGTCTGTCTGCAGCTTGTTTTCTTTTTCTACTTTTCTTTTTTTTACATATGGTCTTGACGTTTTGTGAGAAATTATTGTGGTTCTGTACATAGATGAAAGCAAGAATAAGTCAAAGTGTGGATGATTGACGTGTAAATGCTAAGATGAGTGACAAAGTGCATATTTTATGACCTATTGAATGCTTAAACCCATTATTGACTCAGAAGGCACTTTCATTTAAAAGCTAGAGCTACTGTCATTTACAGTGCTTTTTAAAACATCCTAATGCTTTGTTTGATACATCAAGCTGTGGTTTCATAGTCCTGGCATCGGCTTAGCATCCTGTGACTGGGAAGGAAATATGGCCTAAAAGCCAGAACTGTTGACTTTGGTTCCAATCCCGGCCTTTGATTCAGCATAATGTGACTCTTTGCAAACAACTTAATCTCTTCATGCCTAAAATAAAAGTTATCTAGTGCACATATAATCCGCTCTAATGGTATTGGGTCAAGTTTGCACTAAATAAAACTTCAAAAAAGTTGTAATTGTAATGGAACATGTATCTGTCCTGTGGCAGCCGGTCTTGTAAGCCTTGAGGTTGCATTACTTTCACAAACAGATCATATGTCTTTGTAGCAAATGAAACTTTTTTCTATGTTCAAAACATAGGTGATTGTACAGAGCATTTTAAGAGCCCGGGTGCCATATACACCAATGACTAAATACAAAACAATGCCATGGCAACTATGTTAGTCAAAGCCCAACACAAATCTTCTGCCAAAAACTATCAATTCTTCAATGAGCTCTAATAATTTTTAGAACCTGGTGCCTTGGGAGTACAGGGCCCTATGATCACACTCACATTAAACAGCTACTACATAAGAATGCCCTGCAAGAAGAGTACAAAAACATCAAGAGAACAAACATAAAGCCCAGTAATCTAACTTCTAAATCAGTGGGGATCTAACATACATCTACCCTCAGAAACATTTGAACATATGGGGGGCAACCTTAGCACAAAGGGGCAACCTCCCCACTGTACAGAACATAAAAGCAGTCAAACTTGCAACATCCTGTCACAAGGGGGATGTTTACTACTGCCCGATGTCACAACAAAAATCTTCCCTTGCGGAAAGGGGATGTTTACCACTGGCCGATGTCACAACAAAAATCTTCTCATTCGGAGGTTAGACTTCCAACAGTATTGCCCATGAGTACAAGGGCATAGGCTTTATTACTGCTTAACTTCCTAAGAATGTCACTCACATTCCTTAAAAGGTCTTTTAAAAACATATGACCTAATCACATTAAAATTCTACTCCTCTTCAGACCACACGTGACCACACTAGAATCACTAGGTCCCACAGACAAAAATGCGTTCTATATTGCTATGCTCCTTTAACGCTTTCTCTAAGGGAGTTCTAATGCAACAGTCCATAACTCCTAGATAAAGGAGGGTACAGGCTACATACCACGTATATCATCATACAGAAGAGTTTTTTCTAAGCATAAAATCTAGTGTGCTGAAAAGCACCATGCAGTACAAGATATCATTACACCCAGACAAAGAGGGTTACATACCGTGTAAAATGCTGTGCAAATGGGTGGCTTTCTCAGCATATAATCTAAGACTCAGAAAGCCCCAGGTACAGTCAAACACATACATAATGGGTTGTTTACTATGATAATAAACCAAATAGATATGCACAGTTTGTTATAAAAATCAATCAACATCAGTATACTATGCTTACTCTTAGCATCCACAAATACATTGCATACATGTGTGTCACAGTGTAGATGTCACAGTGTACATCCATAATTACACAAGTGAAAGTACTAATAATCAGAGCTGCAAGTCAGAACTTCACACACTAAACAGAAAGTGGCAAAGAAATGCACCATCTCACACTAATATAATACAATGCTTCCTTGTCAATGTCTTAGGCAGTAATGGGGATGGTAATTCATTCATTATAACATGCAAACCATGCGGCTCCTGCCACCCCCAGAAGTTGTAGCGCAGTCAAACGTTTAATCAGCACTCATTACCAAATTCAATAAACACATATTGGTATATACATGCAGACATAATTATATACAATAAAAAAATTACAATACCACAAACAAACGGCAAAAAATCTGACTGTACATCAGGGAAGACGGAATGTGGGTTTGCACTTGAGTACTTCCATGTATAATTCCAAGTATTTTATAAAAAACAAGTAGTATTTCAGCCCCAAGAACTGCATGCAGGAAGCATGAATTGCAGGTTAATCTACATAAATGCAAACTACAAACCATTTGTTACAAGTAAGTAGCATTTCCCTTCTCCATCTTATAACTTGGCTAACTTTTCAGTCATCCTTTTAAAAAGAGTGCACATGGGCATTTTAAATTATGTGAATATGATGAAACTATGGGTCGGTTGGGGTAAACAACGGGGGGTTAAAAGGCTTGTAAATTATTAACAACAGCAATGAGTGCTCAAAACATTCCTATTTCAGCTGGGCATCCCAAAACTTTAAATCAAGCCAGAACAAGCGGTGTTAACATGCATTTGCAGTGTTGCCTAGCAATTGTGCACCCAGTGAAATTTTTTTAATTTGATTGCTCATTGTAAAAACCTCTTTTGCACCCATAGATTGATGGCTAAGCATTCATACTGATGAACTTAACAAAGAATCTAATCCATATATCACGTATAAATGGAATGTGTGCCTTTCAACCAGTGCAAATGTTGCAGCTATGAACAAGTGTGTCAGTTGAAACGTAATTTAGACTGGTACTTCTGCGTTCCAGCACTGCATTCAAAGGCACTTTTTCGCACCACAGAATTAATGCTTCCAATCAGTGCATTCTGCAAATTCCTATACAAATAGTGTACTATGTACACATACACTGGTAGAAATGAAGAGTTGCTCTCTCTACTCTACAAATACTTTAATAACAAAGTAATAAAACTGTACTGTTTTCACTGACAAATGCTTATATACTGTTTGCAACTACAGAAACGTGAAGAGCTAGCTCTACTGCAGGAGGTGCTGGTCGGGAAGAAAGATAAGATGCAGGCAGAGAACCCTGGGGATGAGAGGGGCCAGCAGGAGATCCTTGAGGAGATTGAGGCTTTGACGGCCAACATTGACTACATCAATGACAGCATCTCAGATTGCCAAGCCACCATAATGCAGCTTGAGGAGACTAAGGTGAGTGTCATGCGAGGAGAAGAGCAGGCTGAGGAAGGAATCAAAGGTTGTCCACAGGAAGAAAGCAGTGGTCATAAATACCAAAGCATTTGGCGAAGAGAGCGATAGATTGATAGGAGTCTTGCACTTAATTTCATTGATCGCTTTATGATCTGCTTGAAAACAGGGGAGAAAGGTCTAGAGAAAAAACAATCTCCCCCGTATCATCACATGTATATCTTTTTGCTTTTCTCCCTTGTATGGTCTCATTATTTGTTCTCATCACACATGAGTTGCTTAATTTTTACACATCCCTTCTATCTATCTATCTATCTATCTATCTATCTATCTATCTATCTATCTATCTATCTATCTATCTATCTATCTATCTAGCTCTGTCCCATTGTTCATAGGCCCCCCTATAACCTCTCTGAACCCATTTTACAGCCTTTGTTGTGGTCTGTGGCTATTTGTTGCAGAGGCTTTCAGGGAGTATAGCGATCCTATCTGTCAATGTGTTAACTCCAGATCTTTTTAATTTGCTGAACTTTGTTTTTTTCACTGTTTCTTTGGTCTAAGGCTATATTTTGCCTGATCCTCATAGTGCTCATGTAAATTGACACAGCCTTTTACTAAAGGGCAGACCGACACGTTGAAAATTAAACTAAACTGACTCTCAATCAGAAAATGCTGTATCTTTCCACTTCACCAGTGCCATGTCCTTATCAGAAATTAAATTTTTTCTGCAGGAGAATTCCAGCCAGCTATATTACAGGCTGTGTAGTTTTATAAATCAAGAATTGGGAGGATTTATGAAGGAATGCCATCCAGAGAACCAACAACTTTCCATTGAGCTTTAGCTGTCAAACATCTTTGTTCATGTGCTCGCTCTAAATATCCAACCCCATGGAGCGTTTGTGAAGTGTTCATTACATAAAGTCATGATCCTCATCTCACTGATGAGGTATGAATTCCAGAAAACACAGAAAGTGTCCAATTTGGAGGTTGATGGTTATGAGTCTACTGACATGAAACGGCCAAAGCCTATCAGCATTTCTCTATGTTACCCTTTCCACATTATGACGTAGATGGAAGCAGCTTCTACTGGTTCCATCATGGGGCTGACATGTGAATGGTAGGGACACAGCCAATAATGCTAGAGGTCCACCACCATTTCCAGCAGTGCCACCTTCATGGAAATCCACCATGTAAACCCTAGTAATCCTCCACTGAGATGCTTGCATATGTCTACAGATGGTGGAAGCAAATTCACTGCATTGCATAGACATAGTGGAATTCCTGTGACAGAGATCTTCCCCAGGGGAATGCCAAGCAGGGAAACTCAAATCAGGCCCTCAGTCCAAAGATAATATGTTCCCAATCCAAGTCCCAAGACCATGTGCACTCTTCCTAATTTTTGGACTGGGTACTACCATGTGAATTGACGCAATCAGTGTCAGTGAGTGATCCATTGTAAGAATGTAATTTATATTGATATGGAGAGGGTTCCCAAGGAAAGGGTATCCATTGAATAAGACAGGGGTAACATATCAAAATAGCATCTTGATGGAGAGGATAGGAGTATAGGGAGAAGCAGGAGACATCCCAGCTTACCAGGTTGAACCACAATAGGCCAACAGGACCCACTGCAGCCAGTGGGACAAAATATCATGAACAAAAGGTGACACCTATTAAGCAAAAGCATACTAAACAAGCAAACAGTCAGAAGCCTTTTGGGAGGCAGGTATCTCAAAAATCCTTCCACCTCAATTGTGATGCTGCTTGAAATGCACACAGAACTCCTGTTGGCGACTCTCCCTCCATAGGCTGTTTCAAGGAACACATGATGTAATAATTCTGACATATGTTGGCAGTAAAAGGATTTATGCTGGAAGATCATCTTCTATTATAGTAGTATCCTAGCCTATAATTGGAGTGCCATTGGATGGCATACTCTCTGAGAAACCCTTGTCCATTATTTCTTCATCGCTGGCATATCATGGTGGTAATCATGCCATATCATAGCTACACCCTATCATACCATGACCACATCCATATTAACGTACAATTGATAACACACAGTGGCAGCCTCTTCACAAAAGCTTCAGAGAGGCCCACATTCCACCCTTTACCTCTCCTGACATTGTGTATTATTTAACTTAGCACTGTTCATAAAAACACAACTTTCTTGTTTTCATGAAGGAAGGGCCTCCGTGCAAAATGGAGAGCCTGACATATTCAATGTAATTCTTGGAAAAAATGCTGGCACTTGCATAATGTAGGAAGTTCTTGGCATGTGGGCACCCGGGGCACAGTAGTGGCACTGGGGCATTGCAGGTAGTTCATGGCTTAAGGGGGACTCCCAAGCCAAAATGGAGACCATGAAATACTTGAAGAAATACTTGACATAAGAGGACACCTCTGGAAAATTGCTGGTGCTGGCATACTCAAGATCATTTTTGGTAGACATTCTCATTCTCAAAAATGGTAGAAATGGCATATTGGGGCTGAGGCGGAGGAGTGGGGAAGTAAATCATGATACCATGCTGTCTCTGGGATACTGGAGGTAATTTTTGACATACTAGCCACCCATAGTATATGGAAAGTTACGCCAAGGGTCCTTGCTCAGTCCCAGCCTCTTCAACACTTATATGACACCTTTAGCCAGCACCACCAAAAGCTATGGACTCAACATCATATACTATATCGATGACGCACAACTCATCCTCTCCCTCTCAGAAGACAGCACCAACACCAAAACCAACTTCCACAACTACATAACAGACGATGCCAACTGGATGAAGGACAACTGCTAAAACTCAACACGAACAAGACAGTGGTACTGATTTTCTGAAACACGAGCTTCCTGTGGAATGCATACTGGTGACCCTCAGAAGTGGGACCTAATCCTATCCCCGCTGACCACGTTAGGAACCTAGGCATCATTCTGGACAACAAGCTAACCATGACGACACAAATAAACTCTGTCTCCTCCTCCTGCTTCGTCATCCTCTGCATGCTTCATAAGATATTCAAATGGCTATGCCAAAGCTCAGGACGCACCATCACCCAGGACCGCATTGCCAGCTGACTGGACTATGACAATGCTCTCTATGCAGGAGTCGCCAATTACCTCCTCCGATGAGTACAGACCATACAGACTACTGCAACTACACTTGTCCCGGATCTTCTAGACGAACCCACATCAGCCTCACCCTCGGGGAACGTAACTGGCTCCCTGTACAGAAAAAATGCCAGTTCAAGCTCCTGACCCATGCATATAAGGCCCTACACAACTGCGGACCCACTGACTTGAACCACCACCCGAACTTCCATCAGCCCACCAGACACCTCCATTCCACATCTTTTTCTCTAAACCTCACCTCTCACATTCGACATAGCAGTTGCGGAAGTCACTCCTTCTCCTGCCTAGCACTGAAGACATGGAACAGGCTAGGCTTTCACCTCTTCAGCTTTTCTAGAGATCCAGAGATCTGAAAGTCCCTGAAGACCTGGCTTTTTGGCTAATAAACTGGACCTTGCCAGCACTTAGATACCCTCATGTGTGACTAGTAGCACTCTGCAAATCTACTGACTGATTGACTATCAGTGGCACAGTTCAGGGACTGGAATATTGTATGTAATTCTTGTCATAAAGTGGCACCCACGACAAAATGCTGGCTTTGGCACAGTGAAGGCAATTATTTACATACAGGGACACATTTTGAAAAAAATTGGGTGAACTCCTGGCAGATATTATGCCCCCCTACTTTCAAATGTCAGCAGCGGCAACTGGTAACACATTTAACAATTTTTATTTTCATTCCTGTGATGCCATTGGGATGAAATGTAATTTTGTTCAGAAAGGTGAAAGATATACACCAGTAATATGGTTTGTGTTAGTGGACAACATTTCCTGCCTCTCATTATCTACCTCCCTGCACCTTTCTGTTCTTCCCTTCTTCCCTCTCAAGGCATTTGAACTTATTGTGATGCTCCTCAATGTCCCACACTCTCCTGGAATTTAGCAGAGAGGTGATGTAAGAAACTGCTTATGCTTCTCTTTCTATTATTGTATCTGTCAATCACTGATGCAAAGGTGATGTAAGAAATTTCTCATGCGTCTCTTTCCATTATTGAATCTGTCTATCAGTGATGCAATTTTATTTCATCCTATATGCTTTCAGGAAGAACTGGACTCCACTGATACCTCTGTTGTGATTAGTTCCTGCTCGCTGGCAGAAGCACGTCACCTCCTAGACAACTTTCTTAAGGCATCCATCGAGAAGGTGAGATATAGAAGGATCATTTGAAGCTATGCATATCCCATATCTGCTTGTGGATTAAGAAAGAAATATACACAGTAGCTAATTTACCAAAGCTGTTGATGGCTGTCTGAGGTCAGTGAATCCCAGTAGCACAGTAGGTAGGAACAGACCTGTGATGTACCTGGATTTGCTCGATGTGTGGTGGTGTACAGAGTGACATGCTGATTCAGTATTGTATTTGTATGACAGACTACCTGGAACAAAGAAGCTGGCTATGTCACAAGTTCAACTATGTATATGTTAGTACCACTTATTTGCGAGAAACTAGTCGGTTTGGTGACTCCTAGACTCTGTGTATCTGTATTACAGCTAGATCTGGGTGAAATTTTTATTATGCTGGTGAAATTCATTAAATTCCCCAACTTCAAATTAGGGAAATTCAGACAAATTCTCTAAATTTCACATTATGGAAGGTTAGATATTGAAGTGGCTAAAAACGTCTCACAAGATAGTAACAGGAGAATAGCTTGCACGGAAAAGTTCTTGTTAATAGATATTTGCTGCTTGACTCAGTCTCCTGCTCATCGACGGTGTGGCTTTTTACACAAGGTGGACATTTGCTTAAAATGATTCACACAGGATACTAGCAAATTACATTTCACTTTACAAGTGTTATTGCCTGAAATTTTCATGGACCTTAGCAATATAAATTGCACAAATTTACACACTCCTGACAAGAAACTTCACAGAAGGAACAGGTTGCTTAGCTGGTTGTACCCAGGCTACCTTTCTGTATAGAATCAATGGCTCTACCTATTCTGGAGACGGTCTAATTAAAGTGTACTTTAAAATCATATTGCCTTACAAGCTTT
Source organism: Pleurodeles waltl (assembly GCF_031143425.1). Classification (NCBI taxonomy): domain Eukaryota; kingdom Metazoa; phylum Chordata; class Amphibia; order Caudata; family Salamandridae; genus Pleurodeles; species Pleurodeles waltl. The sequence continues at coordinate 607,721,513 of NC_090445.1, read as the reverse complement.
TTAACACACCAACCTAAAAAAATCGCAAAGTGTTTTACATTTAGAATGGAAAAAATCCATTCTAATTTTAATACACAGTTCTTTGAATAAACCGTCAAGGACTATATACCCATATCGGAGTATGTGTCGGTTAAACAAGTTGTTTGGGTCCATCTCTGTGTCTGTACAGTAACGAGTCTGCGGGAAAAGAGGTTGTGTTGACCTTGGAATAGCCAGAACCGTGTGGTTCTGTGCCTGAGCAGAAAAGACTGATGGGGGCCTGAATTCCATTTATAAATATTGTGGCTTACACAGAAGACACAACACTGTTTTAGGCACAGAGAGTCTCATTACGAAGCTGGCATTGTTAAGATCTCCAGCCTCACGATGGCGGTCCGAGTGGCCAATTATGACCCTGGCGGAGCCGCCATGGTCATACCGGCTACTCCCCTAGGCTGCAGCCAGCCTGCAGCCTGGCAGTCCCGGCAATTGTAATCCACCAGCCTTTCCATGGTGGTAAACACCGCCCATGGAAAGGCTGGCAAAATGGGGCTGTCGGGGGGCCCCTATGCACAGCCCCATTGCGCATTTCACTGCCCGGATTATGGCCAGTGAAATGCGCAACTGGTGCTGCTGCACCTGACACACTACAACATTGCCGCCGGCTCAATTATGAGTTGGCATCAATGTTGTGGTGAGTGTTCCGCTGGGCCAGTGAGCGAAAACGCTGTTTTCACTCTCTGTCCAGCGGAAGACTCCTAATATGGTGGACAAAAGACCTCCATTACGGGTGGTCTTTTGCCTGCAGCGGCTTTTGTGGTCCTATGAAAGGATCACCGAAGTCGTAATGAGGCCCTGAGTTTCTATACTGGGGTAGTACATTGTGAACAAAGAGCTTTGTGGTCTTTCATTATAAATGTACTCACATAGAAATACACCATAATGATTTCGGGAATAGTGGCGAGATAGAAGAAAGCATTCATATAATTCCTGGCCCCAGTCCCTTGTCCCTCTGTTGTTAGTCTTCTCTACTTTGGCCCTCACTCTGTGGCACAGACATACCTGGAAGTAAAACTACCTAGGGAAAAAACAATGCCACACCTTGTGTTTTTCTGCATGTTACATTATGATTCGGAGTATTGAAAGTCGAAATGAGGATGAACCTGAGATTGCATGTCTTTCCGTACTATTACCTTTTTTTCCCACCACACATTCCTCCAGCTACAGAAAATTTGTTTTGGCAAAAACTGTAGGTGGTAATTTGCTAAAATCTCCGAACGAGAGCCTTTTAGTGCAGTACTGACTTCAGAACTTGGCATTTCCAGGGACTTCAGGTCGCCCAGAAAGAGGCCCAGATTCGTCTGCTGGAAGGTCGCCTGAGGCAGACAGATGTGACTGGCTCTTCCCAGAACCATATGATCCTGGATGCCCTGCGAGAGAAGGCTGAGTCTAATCCTGAGCTGCATGCACTGATTCACAACGTCCAGCAGGGTGAGTTGGGTTACTAGACAGTGCTAATGTATCGGGTGGGAGAATTGAACAAAGAAATTAGAGGGAGAGAATGCCATGGGGGTTGCATGTGAGCCAAGCAAATGGCAGTTTAGCATGCTTCTGCCGTGAACGTATATTTTGTACATGGATGCCTGAGAAAGCAACAGTGGTCTGGGAGTTAGCTATCTAGGTGGTAGTGCACAGACCGTGTGATACAATATAAAGGGAAGCAGACTGCAGGGAACCATCAAGGGTTTATTGTCACTTACGGACATATTTCAGGGACACATGTTTTTATTAGGAACAAACATAAAGCAAAAAATACAGTGCTTGTCAAAAAGAAAGGGAGCTCATCCAATCAAAAATATGGAGCAGTAATATCTATTGATGCTAGAATGCTAGAAACTGAGTCTTACATGAAGAATGTTTGGAATTGTTTGGTTGGTTGCTTAGGAGTGCCACAGTTGGGCTGTTACCATTGATTTCTTTTGTGAAAGAGGTTGTAAAATTTCGATCTCCACAAACAAATCAATCAAAAATGAGAGAATATGGAAGATATGGGCTTTTAATTCAAAAGTTCCTATTTACACATCTTGATGCAGGTTGTTCATGTTAAAAGTAGAAATGGATTTCTTGTCAATTAAATGTACTCCACTGGCTTGCATTACAGAGAATGGCTATGCCAGCACCGACGAGGAGATGTCTGAGTTTAGCCTAGCATCAGAAGGAAGGTGAGTACACCCAAATGGAAAGATTCCATGGCAATTGATTACAGTAAAGCAAAGGAAAACACCCTAGTCAAACATTTCATTTCTGTCAGGCTGGGAGGAACTAGTAAGAACAATAGTACTACCATTCTGAGGCTCAGTGAACATTTGGAACTGGATGTAAATGGTCTTTGTGCCCGACTTGATGTGAAATCAGTGCAAATGGAGCTCAGACCCACAATGTTTCCCATCCCAATATGTCTACCTGATACCTACCAAAACAGTTTTGGTAAGCCAGGTCTCAATATGGAGTTTTGTAGGACAGAGAGGGGATAAAACATCTTTTACTATGGTGTAAAAGCAGCTTTGCATGGTTTCCCTCATTCTGATTTGCAAAACTTGGAATGTGGAGGTAATCTGTGAAAAAACTGAAGGTGTGATAATGGTTTTCCCCAGGGTGTATTTACCTTTTAGTAATGCTGAGCAACTCATAACGAGGGAATAAGGTGGGTAATTGTGATACACAGGTTTCTAACCTGCCCTTTTTCTAATCCCTCATAATCAATACATTATCTGGTTATTACTGTTAAGTCCCTCATTACGAGTGAGAAAATCCGACACCAATGTATTCAAAATGTATTGGATGTGATAATTATACGTTTTGCCCATAGAATGGGACCTATCATGTAGAATTTGGTGCTTGCTCAACTAAAATCCACGTGTCCTGGTATTTTCCAGACATTTTTCTTCCTTACAATTCCTGCGGGCTTGACCTGCTGAAATTTAGTAAGGGGTGTGGTTTTTATTTCACCTATGTACAGAGTGTGATAAAAGTTCTAAAAAATTCTGATATGTGTTATGTCAGACCCTGTTCTGAGGAGGATGCAAAAGGTGTTCTTGGGTCGGTCCTACTAGGCATCTACAAACTGGACCAAGTACACCCTTTCCATACCTGACTGTCAGGGTAGCGAGAGAGAACAAACGAAGGCTTCTCAGGAAGTTAGTGGGGTGTAATAGATTTAGAATGTAACTATCAATCAACTGACCCTAAAAATTACTGTCCAGCCAAACACTTTTTGTTTTAGAAAATAACTTTTCTTTTAATATCACAGCGATATGAAACAATATACAATTAAATGGATGTCAGATTTACAGTTAAACAATGTCACCCCTGGGCTTACACTAAAAAGCTGACCCTGAACCGGTGACCTCCTCACCACTCTATGGTGTCTCCCCCCATGACTCACATATATTGGGTTTGAGCAAAATTAGGCCCAGGCACAAGTTTAAAAAACGGATGCTACTGGACAATGGGTGGGTGAGTTAATTTAGTTCTTTAGCACAAAATAATCCAACTCATAAGGATAAATATCGACACACATGCTAGGTTACAGTGATAGCTGGGCCTATAACAATCAGACTACCAGATTCACATGCAGTTGGGTCCCTTAGGGCAGGGCTACATGCCTAAATACAATGCAGGAGGAATTCCTGCCCCAACGTAGTAACAGAAGGTACCACTGTTACTGGGAATTATCAGGTAACTTGTATTGTTAACCTTAGTATCTTGGTGTCAGTGTTTAATTTCCTCGAACCTTTACTTTTGTTAAAAGCACTTCCCCAACCTCTTTGCCTTTGTCCTGCAAACTTCCCCTTCTCTTTTAATTTGTCCGGAATATCTTGCTGTTGTTTTCAGATACACAAACATTTGTTTCCTCAGAGTTTGTGGGGAAGGGGCTGGGACTGTAGATTCTAATTAACAATCTGATCCGTAATTATGTACAGGCATGTAACTTGTTCATCTCGTTCACACCATAATGTATGTGTTTCCCACACTAATCAGCTCGAGCCCGGTACAGAACAGTGAAAAGCTGAAGAGGTGCTCACCGAACATGATTTGTAGGCCCACTCTTCTAGGTAGGGCACTAATAAGAATAATACTACTGAACAGTCAGTAGAACTTTTAGAAACTGCACAGACCTTTCTAAAAGTCTGACTGAGTCCAGTTCAGAAATAATCTTTCTAAAGACAGAACTGCCTGCATTTCATGTGGAAGAGCCATCGCAACTTTCTGTTCTCAAAAGAACACGTTACATTGCATGCATCTATGGCTAGTTTGCTTAATTCCAGTCTTCTTTTTATGGAAAAGGGGACAAAAGTGTGTGTAACTTCAGGAAGAAGCAGGTCTCAGCAAATGACACTGCAGAGCTCAGTGCTTAGTTTATAAAATAATAAGTGCCAGAGTCCAAAGCTCTTCTCAGATGTCTAAGGCTTGTGCTATTAAATGTCAATGCATTGACTACCAAGCAGCCCCATTATCTCACTTTTGCAGGTTCCTGCTTTCTCTCTTTGTGACAGTTTTTCTGTCTTTCTCCTCCTTCCTATTTCCTGTTGTGTGTTTTCACAGTTTTGCTCTCAGGAGTAAAAATAAATGCTTGTTGTTAAAAATGAGTGTCAGTGGATCCTACCACAACCACATGCTCAAATTAAGCACTGGCAGTGCCCTTTTTATACTCAACGTGTTCATCTTTGTACCATGAGACCAAGAAAGAATGCTTGGATGAGTGCCTACTTTTAGAACAACCTCATCCTTTTTAAAGCCAGTGTTAGGAAGGTCAACAGAAATGTCTTTCATCTTACTGACCCTCCTGCCAGAGTTAATAAACACCAGTTAAGCTCCATTGTGGCCTAACAGCTTCAAACAGGAATTTTCAATCAATGTTAATGTTATGTCAAGCTCAAAATACTCTAATGCTCAATAGACCTGTAATTGTTTAGTAGAGGGTTCAGCCCAGAGTCAAGGCAATAGCAGAAAGCAGTTCTGAACATCTTCCAAAGGGGACATCTTCAATAATGCTAATTATTCATTACTAAAGGTAAAACAATATCAGCATATGTTTAGAAAAGTCGGAAAAGTCACTCATTGATGATGAAAACCAAACTTTATTCAGCCATAGCCCTAAAATATAATATAAATCGGGTAAAATCACAATTACATCACTTCATGAGACACAATAGACAAACTCAAAATGTAAAATTGGATCGACCAAAAATATCATCCTATCTCATAGTACGAACAAGAATACACTAGGCAACATTATACAGTACAAACGGGAGGGTTCCGACAGCACCCAGTCTGTACAGATCATTGTATTTCTTGGGGGTACGATCCAACTCCTATTCCTAGATGCATGTTAGGTAAAACGTTCATATTCTTTACTACTTTACTAACGATTAAGAACACAACTTAATACTTATAAAACCGACCATAGATAAGTTAAAACCACCTACCAGCCCTCAACCCCCTTATAATTTACCCAGGATCCCAATTAGGGATCCCTGTACTTCATTTAAAAATCGGCCTATGGCACACACTATGTTTAAAAATCTTACATTTACCAACAGTTGAGAGCCTGGTCCCAATTAATAACATTATATTCCTTAAAAAATAGCTTTAAAAATGTTTTCCTTTCAGCTAAAAAAATGCAAATAATCCAATAAAATATGTTGTGTACTACATTTTACTTTCAGGACGCATGTGCATAGGCCCTGATCATCTCTCATTACGGCTCATTTTCATAACCACGTAACACAGGTTTAGCCCAAACCCTTTTATTTACTATGGCACGCAGCTCCTGCTTTGGGATCTTTTACTCACTCCTCCACTGATCGGCTGCTAGAGCCAATGTAACACAGATCTTCTCTAGCATACCTTTCGCTTGGAAGGCCCAATTCAGATTACTTTTCTCTATTTCCCCTTTACAGAGGCATGCAATTTTGGGGATACCCTTTCCAGCCAGTCTCAGCCAAAATGTCAGTGTAGCTTGCATTCCCAAGTTACTCCACACCTTCATTTGGCATTCAACCCTTATTGCCTGGATCATACTTGAAGAGGGGAGTGCAAGCAACCGTTCCACACATTTACCCTCTTCCATGTCCCAATTCAGCTTCCCAGTGAAAGTTAAGACTTCCACCTCATATAGAAATTGTGGCCGCATCATGGTGTTAAAGGAGGAGAGTATTAGACAGAGAGACGTACCTCCGTACCTCCGACTAAACAGTTTTAGCCCCCAAAATGATGACAACGCAGAAGATTTTAACAACTCGATATGTTCTCTCCATCTTAATTTAGAATCAAACCACCTGCCTAAGTACTTGCATTTATCAACCATTTCTACTATTTCCCCACCCAGGTACCAAGTAAACACCCCCTTTCTTTTCTCCAACACCATTATTTTCGTTTTATCCAAAACAACCGTGAGCTTTTTCCTTAGATAGTAGTCATGGAAGAGATCTAACTTCCTTTGCAATCCCAACTCTGTCATATAAACTATCACTAAGTCATCGGCATATAGTAGGCAATAAATATGGGTCCCATCCATTTTTGGGCATAGACCCCCAACTCCGTGTAAAATATTTGGCAAGTCAGATAGGAATATGGCAAACAATAGAGGGGCTAAGACACAAGCCTGCCACAGGCCATTCATTATGGGGATTCTCTTTGAAGTCCCACTAGTGTCTAAAATCTCTTAGGCCTAATTTTGCCTATGTAATCCCTGGAGAAGTGAAAGCAATGTTGAGTCAATCCTGAACCACCTCAACATATCCCACAACAAACTCCGATCCACCAGATCGAAAGTGGAGTGGAAATCCACAAAGGAACAAAATAGGTGACCTTGTTGTTCTTTTGACTTCTTTGTCTTTCCCACATACTAAAACAGTGGACTATTGCTCAATGGCCTTCCTTAAAGACGTCTTGCTCTGCCAGAATTGAAATATTTGATTCCACCCAGGACTTTACAGGTCCCAATAACACTTTGGCAAATACTTTCGCCCCCACATCCAACGGGCTAATAAGGCCATAGTTCTTTGATTACATAGTGTCTTTCTTCTTACAAATTAGCCTGATTATTGCACCTTTTCAACTCTCAGGGACGCAGCCTGACTCAAGAATTTTATGAAAGGTGACATAAAAGAGGCTTGCCCACCTGTCCACATTATTTTTTATTTTACCCACCGGATAGTTATCTGGGCTGGCTGCTTTAGTTAATTTACGAGCCACAATTGTTTCTTTTATCTTCTGGAGGGAGAAATATAACCCTTTATTGGCACTTACCTTGACTTTATTCTTCAGATTTGACCCTGCCTCCATTCCCCTTTATAGATTGCCCAAATGCTTAATCCAGTCATCTTCCCCAACTAGACCGCATATCCCTGGGGACCTTCCCCTCCCTCACCAGCTGCCAGAACTTCCTTACATTATTTGTTCCTATCCCATCTTAAATGGTTTTGTATTTATATACACCATTTTCCTTTTTCTCAACATATTTTTATATTCTTGTTTAGCTAATTGAAGGCTCTGTTTGGTCCCTTATCACGCCTATTCCTAAATTCCCGTTCCTACTTTCGTACCTTTAATTTCAGGATCCTACATGTGCGATTAAACCAATTATTTCTACAGTCCTCTCTAACTTGTCCCTGTTCTTCATTCACTGGCATTAGCTTAAGTTTTACTTTCCGACAGTCTACCACTTGTTCCATTACCCTTGCAGAACCCATAAGCACATTTTTCTGAACTTCAGCCAAGCTGAGTGACCTGCAATTTATCATCATGTCACTAAGCACCTTTAAACTGTCCTCTGTGATACGAGTGGTTATACGGCGCAGGAACTCTACCTGTAGGGCAACCACTCTGACTCTTAGAACTTTTTTCACTGCCTTAAGTTTTAACTGTAGGGGTCAATGATCCCTACCCTCGAAGTGCAATACTTCAAACCCCTCCACCTCCTCAAAGTGCCAAGCATTTAAAAAGACATACTTAATAGGGCAGACCTGGTTACCTACACGGAAGGTCTGGCTTGCAGGGCGGTCGGTATCTGCCCATCCATTAACACAAAAAAACCGATAGAGCCTAAGATTTTTACTAAGGCTCTATCGCATTCCGTAGTACCCAATCAGGGAAAAGTAGCCCGCGGCACTTGCGCAGCAGGCATCAATTCTTTAAACATCTTATCGCTAACCGTTGAATCTAATTTATGATTAAAATCTCCTAATATCAATACCAACTGATGTACTTTATTCGTGCATTTTGCCTCCAGATTTTCCTCTAACAAGCCCTGCTGGATGTCATAATCTGCTATCTTTCTAAGAATTCTGACTCGAATTTCCAGTGCCATTATAAAGGTCTATGAGGCCAGCCAATAGCCAATGACATTTCATATTTATCTAGGTAAATCGGTTCACTATTCTTGTTGAGATTCGGGTGATTAGACCGCCTGAAGGTCGTCCAGGGCCAAATCGCACAGAATCCCTAAAAAGCCTTAGGAATCCATCTACTGGCTCAGGTTCTTCGCACAGCCAAGTTTCCTGAAAACACGCAATATCATGTTTTCCCAGCATCACTTTGAATGTATCTTAACTTATGTGCTTCTTATATCTTTCTTAATTCCAGGAAAGAGGCTGTGCGAAGACTCTGATCCCTAGTCCAAGTCACTCAGCTCCCCGTACTGTAATCCTCACAGCTTAAGATGGAATTTTAGAAGGGCGGGCATTGGGCCTTCAAGGACAATTGCTATAGTTACACTCAGCCTGACCTTACTTCTATCCACATATCTTCTTCTGTTTTGAGCACCTGCTAAGCTATGTTGCACTTGATCTCGGGGGAAAGTCCTACATGGCAAGTCAGGGCTCTATGACTTCTCCCTTCCTTTCTCAGCTCATTCCTCTGTACCAATCTTATACCCACCCTCTCTTATTCCTTCTCCACCCTCAACATCATATGTTTTACACATCCTGAGTAAAAGAGGTATTTCGTCACTTCCTTTCCTTCCAGATTTATCATACAACCTATTTGATTTATATCACCTTAACATATCTAACACAAGCTGGGACATTTACTCATAACTTGTAGTAGGTGCGAACAATTCAAGGTCTTAAGCTTCTTCTGATGCTTTCTACCAATCTCTCTTTCCCAGGGTTCCAGGTATACCCACAGACTGTCCCTTCCATTATGGCTGTCTGCATTCCTCAGGCTTCCAAGATCACTAACCAAAAGTGAGGGATCACCCTTCCCCAGTTGTTCTGTGCTTACCTCCTCACATTTTTTACACCAGTTACCATACCCTCTGGACTTCACTCTTTTCGTTTAGTACCAACAACTTCTGTGCTTTCCTCCATTACAACCACTTGAGGAACCTGTTCTCCTTCTCTAACTGCATGCCTCCTTTATCTAATGCTCCAAGCCCACTCTGAGTCACGCTCCCTGTTTCGTACTTTTGCCGGGGAGCTACTGCTGAGGTCTTATGCTGATCTATCCCCTCCTTCCTTTTCACAGGTCTCTTCTTTTAAGGATTCCTCAGTTTTCTTCCTAGTGTACTGGGATAAGATACATAGCCCCTTGCTCCCCTCCACTGCCCCCTTTTTTTATCAACAAGATAGGTTACTTTGAAATATATACCGTTGGCGAATTTGATGTTTTTATAGTGCCTCCTTCTCTACTTTTTATGGGCACACCCACCTTCTGGTCCCTTTTCTCTGGCACTGGGTGCATTAGGACCGGCATACAGCTGTTAAGTTGTTTTAACTCTTCCATAATCCCCTGTAATTGGTTTTTATGAGACTTACCAGGGCCCATTATTCACAGTCAGTGCTTCTGAAATTGCCTGAAGAGTTTTCTGCATTAGAAACATTACCTCTAATAGAGATGTTTCTGGGGTTGCTATTATATCTATAGCTAATGACGACTGCGAAGCAACTGGATGGGAGGTATACAATCTGGGGGCATCCCTGTCTTCCTCTTCTAACACCTTGTTCACTTTGCGCCCAAATCACTCCTTCTCAAATGTTGCATAATACGGGGACCCTTCACCCTCATAAAGTTATTTGCTGCGAGGGGAAAAAGACGGGGAGATGAAGATAGCCTGGGTTCTGGTAAAAGCACCCCCCCCCTTTAAGTTTCTACCCACCCCATCCCCTGAAGCTAAGTCCCTATTCTGTAAAGTTTCCAGGATAATGGAATCACTTATTACAGTCTTTTCAACCTCCCTCTGACCGACATTCGAGGGCTTTTCCACTGCGATGTGCTGGGATGCATCGGCATTCCTTTTGAAATACTTCCCCACAAATTCTTTCATTGATTGACTCAGGGGCATGGCACAGGGTTCTTTCCTAATGCTAGCAAAATGTTCTCATGCTGCAAACTAAGGGTTGTATTTCCTTCTTCGGGGCTGATAGAAATATTTCCTATGGATTGGCACTCTCTGTGGTAACCCTTTTTTCTGTGATGTCTTTTGATCCCCTCTTCACACCACATACCCCACGCGCCCATTCTTTACTCTGAGGCATTGTATATTTATATATTTATATATCCTTGGATCCTAGGAGGTGATAAGGCTGTGTGAATAAGAAGAACTTACCTCCACCTCTAATTTGCCACTGCCGCCGCCTCTACACACCACGTTGCTTGTCCTCGTACAAGGGCTAAATTGGCTTCTTCCACCCCTTACTTCTGTCCAGCCGGTTGGCCTTTTGTCTCCTTGGTGATAACACTTAACATCTTTTAGTGCTAATTAGTGCTTCTTAATGTTTCTTCTACCCTTGTGACCCCTACACCCTTATGCTGACGTACCACTCTGCTGTATGCCCTAGCCCCCTCAGCTCCCCAGGGGGCTGGGCATGGTGGCAGACTTCAGCTAGGAGCTCAGAACACACGGAATGAGGTTTTGTGGCTGGGGTGCAGCTTACACCCAGGGCTCGCAACTAATGGATTCTACCCATGTGAGCAATGAGTTTCGGGTGCTGAGATATTCAATTGTTCGTTATTGACCTGTCGACAGACAGGCAGGCAACAGTCTTATCGGCCTTACCGGCTATTGTGGGTAGTCTTGGAGTTATGGTCACAATCCAATTCACAGGTCCAAAAGCAGCCACACTTGAGCCAAATGGGCCAAACGTAGCAGGTTCCAGATCCAAGGTTCCCCACACCAAACACCACAATGTTGTACCACTCCCAGTCCGCCCTCACAAGCACCACCAAATTAAATTCAAATGGGGCCACGCGGGCCCCCCCAGCCGACACCTGCTAACTCTCTCAGTCAGCAATAATGACCAGCAGTCCCTCTCCGGTCCCACTCCAACAGCAAGTAACCACAAATAACCATGGCAAAAATACAGGAGGCTCCTGTAGGGATTCAGGAACACGGCACAAGGATGCTGGAGGTGGGCACGGGCACAGTAGCGGCAGAGGTGGGGCTGTCGATTGTTCGATGTTTCAGAGAGATGCAAGCATTGGTTCATTCACCCAGGAAAAGTCACTCAATTCTACTGTGCCTGTGTGGTAGCTTAAAAGCATTAACCAAGACAGAAGTGTACATACTTTAGACTTAACTGAATTTAGTATGCAAGAAGAAACATCGAAATGCAGATACCTTTGCATTTTAGAATGAGTTGGAAAAATCCTCATTTTACCTTCTTTAACATCCCTATGAACCCTCTGAAAGATCTGGATCTTAAACCATATGATTTCAATAGCCAGACTAGTGGATTGGGTGGGTTTGGAGGAAGATGGAAGATACTGGAGCTACAGTGAGCTTGAGATTCTTTCAAACTGAAATATTTTTTAGGTTTCCTAGAAGCAAATTTCTGACCTGCAGAAGGAGAGACTAAGATAATAAGCTGAACCAGAGACAATGCATTAACAAACCTGCCTCTGCCAGACAGACTACAATGAGACCCCCATATCAAGTGAACTGGAGTTCCTTATTTGGCTAGTAATCATCATTACGGTGGTACATGGTGTGGCATATTATTTGTATCAAATGTTTATGATTCAGAAGTGCTAAAGCATTGACTACTGTTTTGCTGTATTTTCACTGTTTTGGTGTTTTAGTTGTTAAATCCTTTTTTCTTCTTAGCTTCTCCCAGTCCTGTGCCATGAAGGGCTCCACCAGTCAGGACGACTTCAAATGCAAGGTAAGATATAATTAATGGGCCATGATGTGAGAGTGAGAGTTGCTGCAAAATGTAGGAGTGTGGATGCCCCTGGTAATGCTCCTGCTTTGTGTAATAGTCATGTTAATACCTTGGGAAATCTGACTTAATCAATATACCAAATTTCCTTTCTGGTTCCCATGTATAGTAAAACATTGTAAAGATTCTATCTCTGTGCACTTCCAAAATGCACCAAAATCTTCAAGAAGTTGCAAATACACTCTGGGCACAAAAGATGAGTGAATAAGGCACACTGTTCTCCGGGTGAACACGCAAACGTATAATACTTAAGCACGTTACCCTATGCACAGGCAGGAAAGCAGTACAAGGCAAGCATGCACTTGCTGCTTTCAATCTTCATGAAATCACAGCAAGTTACTAGTATAAGATGGTTAAAATATGATATACCGTTTATAGGTATGCCAGCTGTGCAATCCATTCACTTACTATGATTGTCCACAACATACATAACTTGTGCTTCCCGTATATAACTTTAGTGTATTGTGCATGTATATCATGTATTGGATCAGATGAATTGAACAAACAACAAATGTACGCCCTCATTTCCAGTGGGCTAGTAATCATGATTCTGATATATTCTAGATTACATCTCATTTAGACCTACCATATGTGGCGTTTCTCCCTGTATATGTTTTGTCAGATAAAACAATGGTTTTTGAAGGTAGAGGGTCGGATACATTGTGTTGAGGCCAGGCAATGGAGAATAGGCCCTCCACCGATTACCGTACATGCACACATGGAGATCAGGTGTTGTGGGTAATTCAGTGCACAGTCGCTAAGGAAAGTAGTGTACACTGTAAGTAATTATGATGAGAAATGCTCAAAAGATACTTTAAACTTACATAGAAAGGTCTTCTACGTGCCTGCACTTGCAGGTTTTTTCTACCTTGCTTGCTTAGTGAGTCACTGCTGTAATCTTCCTGAGGAGAGTGGTATTTATTTTCATCCGTCTACTGCAGCAGGTATTCTAGTTCAAGAGTTACACACACTGCAGAAAGGATTACTGTTCCTAAAACTTGCACAAAGATGTGAGCATTGGATATTTTGTCTCCCCATTAAGTATGGCTTAGTGCTTCTTTTTGTAAATAATATTTAGGTTTATGGAATCATGGCTACTGCTAAGCTAAATTATTTTCTTTCTCTGTTAGGGAATGGCCCTTGTTTGCATGTTCATCCCCACATTTTTGGACTGATGCTGCTGGTTATTTGACTATGAGAGTGCACTGAAGCCTACTAACCAGACCTCCGTGCCAGTGTTCTAACCCATTACAAAGAGTATGTTGAATTGGCTGTACCCAATTAGCAAGTTCTGACTTACTTGTAAGTCCCTTGTGTATGGTACCCAGGGTACCAATGGCATGTAAGGCAGAGTGTCCACCCAGGGCTGCAGCAGTGATTGTGCCACCCTGCATGTGAAAAAGTACAAAATGGCACCCAGCCAGCCACTGCAGAAGGGCAGTGTTTACAATGATAGTTCAACTTTGCTGTTTGAATCAATGGCAAAGGCCCTGCTTCCCTTAACAATATATGTACATCTCCCCTAAGGCAGGCCTATAGAGTCTATGGCTAGGAGCTGTACATTATTAAGCATGATAGTTCTTTTATATATGTCTTATCAGGAGCACATATTAATTGTCATTTTGCTGTGGAAATGTTATTAGTCCCATTGGCTACTACAGGATTTCCGGGTGGCATCCCACCCTGGCTAACTTCTGAATGGGACTACCTAACTGGGTAATGTAAGGTATCAAATTAATCATGGTATTAAATCTGATCTGATGTCTAGGTAAAATTTAATGTCACTATTATAGTAATGCAACTTTTAGAAAGTTGACACTCTGTGACCCAGTTGGTCCAGTGGCCTCACACAGGCAGTAGCCAGAAGACAGCTTTCTTCCCACCTGGGGAGTTGTGTAGATGATTCCCTGTCTTAGGAACAGTAGCAGCCCATGAAAGGGTGATGTTTTACATCCACTCAGCAAGAAGCCACTTGGAGTGTTAGCCCAAAGGGCACACTTCAAAGAGGAAGCTGCCTTTGTTGGGCAAATGGTGATACCACACCTGAGAGGCTCCCCTTAGTTCAGGTAGACAGGCTGGAGACAGGGCCATAGAGTGAAAACCAGTGTCCAAACTGTTTTTCCATGGGCATGTTGCCCCAGGTCACTACACCTCTAGGGTATGCTACCAGGCTCCTCACAGTCAAGGAAAGGTTTAGACATCTTGGGGGTGGCAGAATAGTGCATCCTAGGATTGTCACATGCCACACATATCCTGATATTCGTCACTCAAAGGGAGGGGGCCTGGTAGCCCATTGGCTAGTGACCATGGAGCCTCCTCAGGCATTTCCTGGGATAAATATGGCACTTCTGGCACCTGGAATCTGAGGCGATACTGGAACTGGAACAAGGACAAAAGAAGGAGTGGCCTGTTGCCCTTGGATCTACACAAGGAGAGGCTGCACCATCTGCTGTACTGCACATGCTACACTTTGGGTAGCAAAGTTGGGACTGTACCTGTGGCTCCTGGCTTGGAGAAAAGTCATGTCCAACGCCTAGACCAAAGCAGTGACTCCGAGGATCAGTTGGTTGATCCCCTGGAACCAGCCCCAGGGACAAAACAGCTTAAGAAACCCAAACCAGCAAGTTGGTAGCCACCACAGCAGATGCACAGCTACCAGCCGCTGTGCACCCCAAGCCGCTGTCCACCCTCAAAGGGTAAATGTGGCACCCAATTCAGCCAGACCCAGGAGTGTCTTCAGAGTCCAGATTGGTAGCCCAAGAGGGACACCAGCCTCCAACAAAGGTTTTCGCTCCAAGCGCTGTGTCCGCACACCAGTAGCCCAGACAGAGTTGTCCTTTTACTGACTCAAAGATGACTTCATAGGACCACAACCTCTGTGGCCAAAGTCACCCCACATCACCGAGGAATCACCACAAAAGGACTGCACAGTAGCTGAAGCATCCTTGAGCATCTTTTCATCCTTCATCCCCAGTCGCAGGACCACTCCATTATAATCTACTGCTCTTGTGCCGTAAAGTTTGGACCTGGACTGGAAAGCACTCTAGTGGCCAGGTAACTGTCCAAATCTACCCCATCGGGCCTCCCCAGACCTTTATCCGGTTGGATTTGGTCACCCAAACTGGGCCTGAGTAGCCAAACTAACATTTACAAACTTTTGAAATTTCCAAACTTTTTGTTGACCAATGTTTGCTTGTGGTTGGATTTAAAAGTGCAACTAGCTTTAAAAATCTGTGTTTCCGGAACCCTCTGTTTGATTTTGCTCATCTAGGTCTCTAAAAATGCATAAAAGTATAATATATTTTTATAAATTGGTGCCCTTTTTCTTTCGTATTGTGTGACTTTCTTATTTCATTGTTTGGTACTGTTAAATGCTTTACACTTCCTTTGTGCAAGCCTTGCTGCTCGAAAGCCATAACTACCCAGGGTTGAGCTTAAGGTTGTTCAAATGAGCCTGACTGGACCCAAGACAGTTTTTGCAAGTGTAGTTATTACACAATAAGGCCTCATAGCCTTATCACATAATACACTCAAATCATCACACTTTCTTACCAGTATATTGTGTAGGGAATTTAATCCCTTAATGGCAGGAGCTTTTCCTGCACTGTGCTAACAGAGCTCAGGCGTATTTCCTCCTGTAAGAAAGAATATTTGTTCTCTCTCAAGTTAAAAATCTAAGATAGACACAGCATATCTGTTTACACTTGAACCATATGCTCCTTTCCTTTCCTTCGGTCTAGTTGCCCAAATGGGATTTGCAACTCTCCACTCTCTATACGTAGATCGGCTTGTTATGACATATCTGATATTCCATTTAATGGTGTCATGCAGAATAATCAAACGCCCTTTAGGCCTAATTTTTGCTATAGTAAAACCCAGCTATGTTATCTTCTGTCCCTCTCATCATGAAGTTTTGGATGAGCTGCTAACTTTGCAGATTAGAAATGGCCAACACTTTTGCTATGATCAAAACATTCTTAGCTGAAAAACAGTAGTACGATGAGATGGGAAATTTTACTTTAGCTGTCTGGACTAAATATTGTGGAGTTCCACAACTACCCTCCTTTACCTGTTTCCATTTTTAACTTGTGTTTTCTCCTCTAATTAGTTTAGTTAGAGAACATGGTTTGGCTATGCAGTCTTGGGCTGATGACGCTAAGCTACAGCATAAAATTGTGAATGTTCAGCTATTGCTCTTCTTTGTTTCATATCTTTTTCTCTTATGTAACATCCCATTTTATTATTACTCGACTTATGTATTTTTGTGACCTAATTGCCATCAAAATCTGTGCCAATCCTCTGGCATCTGCCCTGAACCCTTTGGAACATTAGTTTTCTTGCTCATTAGTGATTTTCCTACTCAGCAGGGTCGGACTGGTGAGGGAGGCAGTCAGGCATTTGGTGATGGGCCGGTGCCTCACAGTCACCTGAGGGCCAGTTTTTCAGGTCTTCCCCAGTCATCGCCAGACCACTGTAATGTGGTGCCAGCATCATGGGCACTCTTGTGCCATGCTGTCAAACTGAGTCTGGGAGCCAGGTGTTGCTGTGGCTCTTAGGACATTCTCACCTCAACCTCCACCCTCATGGCGCCTTGCCCAGAAGCAGTGTCATCCCCATCTGGGCCATTACTTTCAGGGCATGACGGCTGTGAAGATGATGGGAGTTTGCAGGGGGGGTGTTCTCTCTTAAGGCCATGGAGCAGCAGCATCTTTGTGCTTTTCTTGACCCCTCCCCTGCCAGGTTATTGGCCTAAGCCTAAAGTGGGCTAGGGAGGGGGTGAGTAAGAGAAATTACCTCGCTAGTGGCATGGTGTTGTATCCTCAGTCTAAGTCTAAGTGTCCCAGGTCTTTGTGGATGGGTGGGGATGGGTGGGGATGTGTTTGCATAGGCCATGCTTTGAGGCCACCTCTCCCTGAGGAATAAAAACATAGGGAGTAGCGTTCTAGTTAGAGCTGCAGACATTTGAGCTCAACATCCTGTTTTTCTGGGCAAATCACTTAATCTCCCTCCCTAAAATAAAAATGAATTTGTTCTTGTGCAGTGTAACTGGTTTTCATATAATTTGCTTCAGTGCCTGGCAACTAAGTTCACACTATGCAAAACTAAAAAAAAAAACGATTTGTGAATGTGGCCCACTTTTTTGGGAGTGCCAGGGCCTAACTCTCTTCCCAATCACACCCTGCTACCCAGGATTGTTTCCAAGAATAAGTCAGTGATATTGATCCACCAATGTTGCCTTTGGTGGTGTCTTGAGTTGGTAAGAAAATGGGGATAAGAAACATTGTAATTGAAACCAAGAATATTAATCCAAAAAATGTTTGCCAAGAATGTAAGTTGTGACTATTACCTAAGGCAAGAAATGGTTATAAGGAGGTGCACTGGAATTGAGCTGCAATTTAGCCCCAGATTATGCATTAGAAGTGGCTCAATTATGGAATAAAAAATGATGCAGCATTACATTATATGGCATTATCATCTCACTATTTGACAATTTAACTTGTTGATAGAAAAAGGCATATCAATGCTCTGGAAAATATATACTTTAAAAAAAAAAAAAAAGCATTCTACGCTCATTGAACAGATGTGTTTTAAAGTATTATTCACCAACAACTATTTCTGTCGTCTTAGGTAGAAGCACTCAAATGTCACCTTATTAACACCATACTTTCTAACTGCCAGAGTATAATAGTCTGTGTAAAATATACTATATTGTAGTAAGTAGAATGCAAGCTTACATATCCATATTACTTACGATACATGTGTGCCTATTTTATCCTGAACATTTCAAATATATTTTATAAAAATATTTCACTTTCTAGTTTATTCTGTGTTCATGCTGCATAATGCAAGTGTCTCTGGAGGAGGCATTGAATGATCTCAGACATCAGAACTTAAAAAGAGAATTACAATGTTCGGGATTTTTTTTAGCTGTGAGTGCCATGTTAAAATAATAGTTGAACAGTGTCTGTAATGTAACATGACATTGCAGTAATAATAAAACAACAAATCTTTCTAACCATGACTTGGCTCATGCTGCAGGCAAATGCCAATTGGTGTCTATCAATGCTGTCTCTGCATAATTTTGACCTATTTAGTTCTTTATCACCTGTTTAATACTTGAAGACCGCAATCAACAGCTGGAAGATGCCCTGCTAAGTTTTGCATATTTCCTGCCATGTACTTCATGTTTCCTCAGAAACTTTTTTTATGAAAACTAAAAATGGTTCAACAGATGACAAAGTAAGTGTCAGGTCAGGAAGTCCATGCATCAAAACTCAGCAACTGCAGATTTTATAATCCCAATGCAAATCTAGTTATCACTTTGTGTTCTAAGACGAATTATCACATAGGCACTACTCACTCCCTTGTGCCTCTGTACCGCTCTTAGGGAGAGCCGCGGCTCTCAGGCCAGATGAAGGCTCTTTCTGCTGAGTTCCTGGGACCAACACTGGATGCATCCACGCGTAATATAGCCAAGTCACTTGCCTCGCTGACGGAGATAAATGAGAATGGGATCGGCTTCTCAGTGCGGGAGTCATACTACAAAGATAAGGTGTCAAGGACCGTTAGCTTGCCAGTCCGGGGCAACACCTTGTAAGTGTCTCATCTGTATGATCTTTCTGTCTTCCGACTTATCACCAGTTCACCAAAACCATAAGCTTCTTATCCTTTTAAAAGTACAGTCTCATATCCCAAAATTGAATTCCATTCTTACCCCAGGACTCACTTCTTCATATCGCAAACATATTCCACTCTTACTTTTAATGTTGCTCTATTTACTGCTAAACTGACTAACTTTCCCTCCACTGCATGCCATACTAGACTGGCCCTATCACAGCTATTTCAGATCCCAGCTATAGAGGATTAGGTAATTGTAGGCCAAGCATTCTCCTCCCAAATGCACTCATTTACTCTTTACTCACTGTTCCATTCACTCAGCCTTCACTCCTTTCAACCATTCACCTTTTCACTCACTCACCCACTCACTTCTACATAAACAATTGAATTAGAACACTGAGAGATTTAACAGGTTATCTTTTATCTCAGCCCCAGGCAGTCCAGAGGAGCTGACACATCACCCCTGACGCGGAGAAAATCCTATGACCGAGGTCAACCTTCCAGGTAGGTTTGAAAACCATGTGAAACAATGGAAGCAGCATGTAGCTTCAGTGCCTTGTGGAAATGCACTCTGTTCTAAATGTCTCCTGGCTAGCAAGGTCCAACTGAGGTAACAATATTTTATGAAGTTGTATCACCCTATCACCTCTTGAAGGGTGATCCATGTTCAGCTGCTCTAGATCATCAGCTAAGTACAGAAAAAGTACAGCTGTAGGTGATTCTGTGTAGAGCATAGGACTAAATAATGTCTTTTATAACTATTCCCAGCATATCAGCTTTCGGGCTTCTTTCATGACAATCAGAATTCAGTTCAATTAAAACATTTGCTCTTAAAACATTTGCTCCCACATGGCGACTTTTTGAAGCTTTAAGTAAATTGCTGTTTTCATGAATTCTCAAAGAATCATAGCACTACTTTTGGAAAATAAAGAAAGTTCTACTTTCCCAGGCCTACTCACATGTTTAAAATGCAAAACTCCCACCAGGTTTAAACTTTCAATATCCACATGCCAGAATTTGACAGAAATGTGCATCTCTCTTTTTGTTCCTTTTTTCTGTGTGCAAAAAATCCCTATGGTCACTGAAGATATACTTTTGGATAGTATTTATATAGTTTAAATGATTAAAATCATATTTTCATTTTTAAAACATAAAGTTTTTGTAATCCTATCAGACTCTGTTGAGTGGGCCCGAGGACAGATAGAGGCTAATGGGCAACAACATGGTAGTTGAGGTCATTTGACACTGGTGTCCTATTATGGCTGTCGCAAATGGGCCAAGTACACCCTCAAACACTTGATGCTCAGGGTAGTGAGGGTAAGCGGTGTAGGGGGTCATAAGGAATAAAGACTCAACAATCAACCATCTGACAGAATAAGATGCTGCCCAGCCCAGTACTTTTCCTGTAAAATGAGAAGTGCATTACTAACAGAAAAAAATGTAATAGTACACACTATAATGGAGCTCAGTTACAGGGTTCTTCAAATTGCTATCGGCTGTAACCAGTGCATACAGTGACCACATCTACCTGGAATTCTGATCATGGGTGGCGATCCAGGCCCTAATGCAGTACATCCGCACCATGGCTGTAGCCCACACCAGTTGATGATGGACCTTTACCGATGGAGAAACTCACACAAGAATTGGCTCAGATGTGAATATGCAAGTATGGCTAAATGATAAAAGGTCCAATGAAAGCCGTAACTCAGTTAAGTCTCATATCTTACTAAAAGTTCTGGCTGTACACTGGCACAATTGAATTGGTCACTTCCATAGCAAGATACATTGTCAATCTTATAGAGGCAGCCTTCTGTTACCTGCCTGATGAAGTGCTGCTCAGCACTGTGGCAGATGTCCCAGACTCTTAACAGTGACACAACTTAGTCCTCAGGCAACGGCAGATGGTACACAACGGAGTTGTAGCATGGCAGTCCAGGATCAGCAGTCAGTCCTATATGGCAGTCCACAGCCCATTGGACATCGAGGAATTCCTCAGCTGCAGGGGTGATAATGTCTGAACTCACAGCTCGGCAGGGGTTGCAGGCAGACCCTCAGGTAATGGCAGAGATCGCAGTCCACAGCCCAGGATTAATGGTCATCTCTACTTGGCAGTTGTGGCCTCCTACCTGTAAAGCAAGTTTTAGACTGCTGCGGTGATGACATACAGACCCACAACTTCTTGGCAGCGGCAGACAGACACATCAGCTTTGAGTGCAGATTTTGAACAGCATACTGTTTATGAAAGTTAATGTTGTTTCAAGTAGCTCTCACTTACATGCCTAGTAGCAGACTGGTGTAAGCGTCTGGGGAAGAAGTTACATTTATGCTTTATCGACTTCAAAGCAACATTTGATCAAGTTTACCGTGCCCTGTTATGAAGCAAACTAAGAGACTGGGGCCTCCCAGACAGAATGCTTTAAGCCATTGAGTTGATAGACTCGTGCACCTGGATTCAAGTCAAACTGGCTGGTGGCACAATAATATCAAGGAGAATCCCCACGGAAGTAGGCCCCAAACAAGGTTGTGTTTTAGCTCCTCACTTATTCAATCTGTTCATGTCAGATCTGTCACCAAGGTTGGATCAGATAAATTCTTACCCACCACGCCTGGGTTCCCTAAGTTTGGCACACCTTTCCTACGCAGACGATATAGTCCTACTCAGTCAAACAAGAGTGGAACTGCAAAGAGCACTGAGAGAACTAGCTGACTATGTCAACAGTAACAACCTTGAAGTCAACATAACGAAAACAAAAATAATATCAATTACGAACCGTTCATGTCCTCCTCTTAACATCAGGTTTGGTGATAAAAGCTGAGAAGGCTTAAATCTATAAATACTTGGGACTGTACATAGATAACAGATTAACCTTCCAACCCATTCAGTATTCTTCCATCTCTGGGTGATTAACCTGCCTGGAAATACAACGGCCCACTTATGTGTTGATTATGTGCCGCTGTACAAGAGGATATTATCCATCTGGTTTGCACCTACCCGACTCTAAAGTATGTCTGTGTTTCTTTAATAAAACAACATTTTATTGCAAGGAGCATTTGAACATACAGAATGGCTATAGTAAAAGGATTTGCTCCAACAGAACTACAGCCTAACTGCAAATTGATGAAATTCATAAAATCATGCGAGAATTTAATCTGGCTGGTTCCCACAGACTGGTCGGCCATAAGTCCCAAGCACGCAAAACCCTCTCCTACCAAATCAAGTTCATTTTGATATGATTCAGAGACTCAAGTACACTTCACTGCAGATATGTACAGTGAATCCACTCCCTCGTGGAGAGGAACCCCATGAGGATTTTTAATGTTCTTGAAGAGATTACCTTTTAATGATGACTTTGCTTTGATTTTTTAATTGGTTTAGTAACCTAATTTCAGTATATTTTTATCTCACTGACAAGTCAGCTTCTTCTGGGTATTTTTTTCACCAGAAATACAGCTACAATTCACCTGCTGCACAGTCTCACCACTTGCAGAACCAGGCAGCTTATTGTTCCTAAGCAGACCTACACGATGTTTATCAAGTTGTTCAGACTTCAAATGATGTCCCTTTGCCTCTGGGAGACTAATTGGCAGGCTCATACCAGCCCTGGTCACACAGTAGACCTTCAGGACTCTGCAGAGCACCCATTTTCTTGGTTAACAAGAACTTGGAACTAGAACAAAGTGGAGTGGTTTGGATCCCACTTTTATATTAGTTCTCAAGACGGGGATGTTAATATACTGTCTACGGCTGTGGCACTGGTTTGGGGTGGTTCCCTTCAAATGTTTTTTCTGGCTGTAGCGCAGACAGTCATTGCGCTATCACATAAGGTAGTAATGATGCTGGTTCGAAGGAGAATTAATCAAAAAGAGGGAAAAACAATGTGAGAGATATCTACTGCTGATTTTTATCAGCCTTCTTGCGGTGATAATAGACAGATGAAAAGGCAGGCCTTAGTTAGAAATGTCCCTGCCTCTAACAAGAGAAACCGCTGACTCACCAACTCCCCTACCATCCTCTAAATGGCAGTGCTGAGAAAAGCTATTCACTGATCCCTTGCTAGAAGTTCCTCATAGAATTTCTAATGGTAGCCTTGTCTGCATCCCCATTCACAGGAATTGGGACAATACACTTCCATAGTCTGGGGAAGCTGCATCCACCCTCTTTCTCGTTCTGCCAAACCTGGGGGGATTCAAAATGGATCCACTGGCCACATCAACCATATGCACACATACACTGGACACACTTATGATAGACCAACGAAAGGGTCTGGTTGTCACATCCCAGCCAAACTGTACATGAGTGCGCAGGTAGGCTGCACACCTCTGAACCAGACAAAAATGGCCCTGGCTAAAACTGCTAATTCTCAAAACGTTGTACACTGCCACCACCATTATATGTCACCAACCCAAGACATGGACAGCAGTCCCACATGGCTAAAAAAGATATGCTTGCTGCACCCTACTATGTCACAGAAAATGTTCTGAACCTTGGCTTTGCAATTGACAGACCGAACCTTCAGTGGTCACACTAGAATGGCATGATGGCTGTGCCAAAAACAAAACTTAGGATGCCAGTTTCACACGCAATCGGGGACTCAGTTGAGGGGTACCATTGAGGGGATATTCACATCCCAACAAAGCCACACAGTTTTGTATATAAATTGATGTTTAAATTACCACTACCTAGCGGTGTTTTGCAGCATATTTGATCTAATCTTAATTCCATCTTGATTTCATTTCGGCGGTGTATGTGCTTGGGAGGGAAGAGTGCAAGAAGTGGATGATTGGCGTTTGTTAGCAAAGATATGGTCATCTTTGTTTCTTGGGGAACATCTTGATTATTATTATTATTATTATTATTATTATTATTATTATTGTTATTATTATTATTATGTGAATGTTGTGTTCACTCACTTTTGCTGAATCTTGAATAGTTGTGTTGTTTCTTCATTGTTAAATGCTTTCTAAAGTATGAATCAGAAATTGTCTTATTGATTTAGAGGTACATTGCATTTTATGTGCTGTGCAATTATAATGTAATATAATAAAATAGTCTATTTGGGCACATAATCAGTCGTTTGAGAACAGCCGAATCGCTTTAATCTGCACTCTTAAATTAGATATTTGAGCTCTATTTAATAGAATATTTGTGCACTGTGAAACTGAAAGTAAATTACGAGAAATCAGAAATTTATGAGCTGCAAAACTGGACATCATTATATTTTGAAATTATTAGTTCTACACTGAAAACTGGATATTGGTGTAATGTAAAACCAAAACAATATACAGTGGATTTGAAAAGTATGGCATTATGAAAGGTTACTTATTTTTACATTGATATATTGACTATTTCCAATCACTTGATCAAATATTTTTTTTCTGTGAAACTGAATATTTGTGCACTGTGAAATTCTTTGTTCACCACTAAAATGGGTATTTGTCCACTTTACAACTTCATGCTATTACATTGCAAAATAATTTTTATAACAGAGAGAGTATGTCTATGTGTAAATGTGAATGTCTTTGAGTTTGTGTTTATTATGGTTTATGGTGTTTATTATGGCACCACACATATTTTTGCTTTAGATGACATTTTGTTCTCTTGAAACCCCTGACTGGCTAGCGTCATACAAGTCTAACACTGGAGTTTATCTACAGTAGAGGATATTTAGTATAGTGGCTACCAACCTTGGAACCTGGGGAGCCGTACTTGAATCCCGGCATCAGCGCTTGCCTCAACATCATGTGATTCTGGGCAAATGATTTCATCTCCCTGTGCCTAAAAATGTTATTTTATACAAGGCATTAACAGGTCATTTTAAACAATTTAGAAACATTGAAAATTAGGAAAAAAAATTCCAACAAAAGACAATTTTGAATTCCTTAGTGGAATCGCTTATTAACCAAGAGGTACAGCAAATAAGTACTGTACCCCACCACTGTGCCACCAATGTAGGAAGCTGGCTCATTATATGGTATACCAAAATGAAGTATACCATTCAGAGTCCAGGGGTTCCCTTCCTAGTGGATAGGGCTTGCACTAGCAATCCCAATTTTCTCTTTTAGGGGGCAATGTCGTTGAGCAGATTTAGGCTTATCAGAGAGGAGTCTGAGACATCTGAAAATACACGCACAGTCAATAATTGATGCACACAACTCATTAAGGAGATCCACACAAATTTATAAAAGTAAAACGTATCTTCATATATATTTAGGCACCAGAATCAATATGATGAGGCAAGTACATTTTTCAAGAGAAATACTTTCAGTTTTAAAAGTTGACACAAAGCGGCGATGTTATCCTATTTAGGAAAATCAAATGCTGCGTACAGTATAGTAAAGCGACTTACTAGACCAATCTCCTGACCTAAGGTATATGTGGGACGAGGTCCAAGGCAGCACCAACATGCCCCCTCGGGCGGCACTGGGTGGCCGGATGCAGAGGTGCTTTTCAGCATCGGTGCCCAATGTTATCCTATGGGTGAAAAACATGTATGCATTTGGGAATTTCACAGCTACTTATGGGACCAATCTTCTGGACTTAAGGTAAGTATGGGGCAAGGTCCAAGGCAGCTCCAACAGTTACCTCAGAAGCACTGGGGCGGCCAGGTGCAAAGGTGTTTCTCAGCATCAGGTGCCCAATGTTATCCTAAGGGGTAAAAATGTGTACTGCATTCAGACACTTCACATCAACTTACAAGACCAGTCTCCTGGACTTAAAGTCAATATGGGGCAAGGTCGAAGGCCACACCAACAAGTCACACTGGGCGTCACTGGGACGGCCAGTTGAAGAGGTGCAATACAGCTCAGGGGCACAACGTTAGTCAATAAAGATCAGTCTGGTTAAAAAGAGGTTGGTGGTTTGGACTGGGAGGCCAGTCGGACTGAACCAGCAAGTGGGCTCAGCTCTCATGATGCTCAGGCATGTGGGGACACCTTAGGTAGTCTTCTTCATGGGGTAGGGATGACTGATGCAGAGGTTTCTTGAGGCATCGGGTGGACTTTTGTCACCAGAAGCACTCACGGTCAAGATGGCCTGCAAACAGGGGCTGCTGATGGCATTGATGAGTCCACAGTAGGCAAGTCCAAGGTGGGCTTTGTCTCTGGGGGTCTGGGGACCAAACTGGCACTGTTGGCCCACTTCAGCTCGGGCTAGGTGGCACGGGTGCAGTGTTGATTTCTTGTGTCAGGTCTTGCAGACCAGAGTCCACTCAGGTCTCTTCTGGGGTGCCTGCAGGATGCAGAGGAGCAGCTCCGCTGCTCCATGTGAGTTCCTAGGTCTTTGATGAAGGCAGGCAGTCAGTGGATGCACAACAGCTTGCAGGATGAGACGACTTTGGTGCAATTCAGCAGGAACAACAGACAGGCTGGCAGGGCTGGTGCCAACTCAGTTGCTTCTTCCTCAGTCTTTCCTTTCGTGGCTCTTGAGTGTCCTTCTTCTTCACAGGTCAGCAGGAATCTGATTTCCTGGTGCCAGGGGCTCCCCTATATACTGAATTTAGGGGCATTAGGGGAGTGTAGGGTAGTAGTCAATGGGCACCTTACCCCTGGGGTAACTACGCCCCCTTTATGACCACTTCCTGTGGGAAGTGAGCATTACCTTGTCCCAGAGTTCCTAGTTCCCAGAGTTCCTAGTTCTGCCATCATGAAGATGGCAGACTTTTACATTTTGACTCCACATCAGACAGCTAGACTTAGGAGTGGAATTGGCCTTAGACTGGATACGTCTTGCTGACTACTAATTTTCCTGTCTGTCCTGCTGCCAAATGGGCCCTGGGGTTGGGGGGGGGAGGGTGGTTGGCACCCCCTATTTAAGGGAGGCCAGATTTGCATACCAAGGGTGGTAGGCCTCTTTGAAGCCATCTGCCTTCGAATGCAGATTTGCAGGTCATCCTGTTGGGAGGGGTGTTTTACCATCCCCAGCCAAAGCAGGCTTTTTTCCGGACCGCTCAAGAGCATAGGCTGTCACCCTTGGGGGGGGGGTCAGAAACTGTCTTTTGGTGGCAGGCTAGTTAAAACTAGTCAACCAGCGCACGGATAAATGGTAGGTTTTTCAGGGGACACCTCTAAAGTGCCCTGTGGGTGCATGTATTAATAAATCCATCACTGGAATCAGTGAGGGTTTATTAATACGAGTTGTTTGATACTAAGCATCACTATTTTTAGAGAAGCCATCATGTAGCTGGGGAACTCGTATTGACCGATGTCCAGCACATGCACTTAAAATGGTTTTCGTGATCAATTTCTATGTCTAAGAATCAATTTACAAAGACATAGCAGCGGCATATCTGCTCTTGCAGGTATATCCACATATGTAATATAAGGCACCCTGCTTTAGGGCTGTATGGGCTGCTGTAGGGGTGACTTACATAAATTGCACGCAGTTTTAGAGGACATAGCACACAGGCTGTGTACCATGTCGTGGTTTCACTTTTAGTTGCACCAAGACATGCAGCCTGCTGTGGCTGTGTACAGTGGCACAAGCTGTGCTTCAGCTTTTCGGGGACCCTCTTTAGTATGTATACCCTAGGTGCCAGAAGCACCATTTACTAGGGACGTATAGAGATGCTAAAGGCCTGGCCACTTGGGGCTCAAGTGCCCTTGTGTCTTTTTTTGGGGAATGAACACTTATAGTGTTCCATTCCTTCCTAGCTAGATTTGGGCTATATAATTGCCAATATCTACATTTATAAACTACCTTCAGTGATAATGAGGAAAGCACGAGATTTAATCAGGTAAAAAATGGCATGGCCCCTTGAGATTGTCTCCAATGTAATTTAGGATTGAAGACCCATATTTATGCTCTTATTTCCAGGTCTGCAGAAGTCAATGGCACTCCTCCTTCCTCACCTCCCATGCGACCACGGAATGACCGAAATGTCTTCTCACGCCTCACCAGCAACCAGAGTCAAGGGTCAGCGCTTGACAAGTAAGAAATGTCTCTGTGTCTAGTGCACTCATATCTAAGGGTTTAAAAACACTGTGACCTTCCTGGGAACTTTGTAGCAACATGGCATGTTAAACAATTCCAGTGTACATTTCTATGGACGACAGATAAGGTATTCATATTTGTGAACATGTGGGTTTTCAACTGTACTAATGCAAGAGGTCAAGACTCCTTAACACCAGAAGAACTAAGGCTACCACTGAAGGGAAGTGGAGATCATAGAAGCACTGACACTTAAAGTGAACTGCCTGTTGATGGGAGTTGCATGAAAGACAAGGTAGATCTCTTCATGCTTGACGACTAGTATCCTAGCACAAACACAAGAGGCCCCCAAGGTGTTCAAGATGGGTTCTAGAATTGCTGATAATTTGGAAGTCTTCACGGTTTTGTTTGGTGGAGTTTGGCCTTTAGAGCAATAGGATATTATGGCAATACCACTGTGAAAATGAGCACACAGATTTATAGAAGTGATCACAGACAAGCCACATCTTTATATTTCAAGAAGATAGAAAGCAAGGTCTCCTTAAAAGTATACCTTGTGTAAACCTCTGTAAGGCAAGAGATAGAGCAAACAACACTAGAGACTCTGATAGATAATGATAGCAGAAGTGTTATTTAAAAGTACAGATCTGGGCAGCTGTTCATGAGGGAGACACCAAGGCGTCACCAAAAGACCTAGGGCATATTTTCAAGAAAGTGGCGCATTGGTCCTGATGCACTTTTCTTATGTCACCCCTGCCCCACCTAACAACACCATGGTTGCATAGTATTTACAATACAGCGCACCAGGATGATCGCTAGGACAATAGCGTCAAAACTGAGGCACTTTGCTGCACTAGCATAAAAAAGATTTACGCTGGTGCAGCAAAGAACAGGGAGGCCCATTGATTAAAATGTGTGTGTCATTTTATTGCTTGCTCTGAGCAGGTATTAAAAATGATGGAAAAATGGCGCTGTGAAATCTTGTAAATTTCACTGCCCCATTTTTTCGGTCCTCCCTGTGTCGGAACGCACCCCCTTGCATATATTTTCCTGGCGCAGGCATATTTTGGCGCAAGGGTTTACAAAGTGGTGCAAGACCTCCTTAACAATGCTTTAGTGTAAACAAAATGGTGCTAGGGCAGCACACGGTGGTGCTAGGGGCTTGTAAATATACTCCCAAATATCTGAACTAAATTGAAGATGGAATTTGGCTATGGGAACTAATTTCAGCTCTTGGTTGTAAAGATAAGACTGTTTACCTGAACTGATGATGGTGAGGGCAAGGGTGCTTCATTTTTAAGGAAAGTTGTAGTAAAGATGTCAACTTTACCACTTTGAAAGATTAATGCCTCTGAAACAGTGAAATTGTCCACAAATTGGAACTGTTTGCCATTTTATTGACAAACAGGCATTATAAAAACAAAAGTAATGTTGACCCTAGAGTAGCTAAAGACAGAAAATTAACCAAAGATGTCTATGGAAATTTACTTTGGACAACTGGTGTCTAGATAAAACATTCTTTCATCCAAGTTTATTCAGTTGATGAATGGAACATTTTTTACGTTTTCTATAGAAACAGAAATACCAGATTTCCAGATGTGACTATTTGAAAGTAAAATGGTATTATTGCATGTTGTAAAACAGAAGCAAGAATCTACAAACAAAGGCATCAGTAGCATGCCATAGGACCGACTGAACGAGGAATTCTAAGTCACTTGGCAGAGGGATATTTCTGTTGGTGGCAATTATTTTTTTAAGGAGACAGAGAGTTTCAGTGGAATCTGAAATGAAGTGGATAATAGATATCCCCCAAGTTCCGAACAATCGAGAGCATCTGAAAGGCTAGTAGGACTGGTGAATATCCTCTTGCATTCTCACATGGCAAACGACCTCTGGCCCGATACGCCTGCTCTGACTTGACAGCTGGCCAGTGGGAAACCTCCCGATTTCTCTGTTGCTCACCTCTGCACATGATCCATCTTTCAAATTGTTCAGTTTCATTCCAGCCCCTAGTTCCCTGTCTGTCAACTCACCATGACCCTCTAACTCACAACTGTTTTGTCTCGTTTTCTTCCTGTTTATATACTGTTAACCTTCTCTGCCCTCCTTTAATACCTGTTCTAATATTTCTTGTGTTGTCTGTGTTTTTCTCTCCCCTAATCCTGCTAATCTTCTGTCTCTAGGTCGGACGACAGTGATTCCTCTTTCTCCGAGGTTCTGAGGTATTGCCTTTTCTGTATTTACAACTAGCCCTAGCATATCTATTGCTGTACGTATGTATGTCTTTCTTTCTCTTTCCTGTTCTCATCCACCCACTGCTGCATGAAATCAGGCTATTCACTAATCAGATGACATCACTTAGTGAACAACATGTCTGGTATCCTCAGTGCACGGTGATACAATGCCATTATTCAAACTCATTATGTCTGTTCCATGAGTTCTTTAATATACATCTTAAAATAAACCTATTTAGCTGATGTCTAGAACATCTCAAACTTTCATCATACCTATTCTATATTAATGAACATTGTACTGAACAAGTGTCTCATTACAAGATGCTTGAAGTCTTGCCCTAAACTCTGACCCCCACCTGGAGTTGCCCATACTGGGGTCTCCAGTAACAATAGAAGAGCATCATGGCTGGGTTTAGTTCTGTCCCCTTAGAAATAAGAAATTAGTCGGTAAATGTGGAATTCGGTCTCATGTAGTCATGGGTATTTCTTATTTATCCGCGGTATTTCTGCAGTTGAGATCTCTTGTTAAAATACAGCGACTCAATGAAGAGGCCACTCGTAATAAGTGATCAAATCTTTGTGAACACAGAAAAGGATGGCTGGTGTACTTATGATATGATCCTAGCATCTCCTAATTTCTTTCAGAACAAATGTTTGCACTACTTTATGCATTTTATTCAACCATCCAGTCGAATACTACTCCCTAATATGTCGATATTAATCCTAAAATGCAGTGTTGCAAGAAACAAACTAAACAAACTCAATTCTTTTGCGATTTACTTTCTCACAATGAAAACTCTTTAGAAAGGGCATCGTTTTTTGGGAAATAAATTGGGATTTTTGGCATGCATGCCCCTGATTCTACCCATACATATAATTTCTGGCCAGCACATTTTAATGGAGCTTTATAGTCTGCTCCTCTTTCTGCATACCAAAATGCCTCTTATTTGGTCTTTCTAATGATGGTAGGTATGTGTCACACTATCACAGAAACACTTGGGGATACATGTGTGCATTATGGACAGGAGTCTCTGAAGTTGCAAAGTATTATTTTGCAACCTTTCAAGGTTCCTTGGAAAATACTGCAACTTTACAAAGGGGGTAAAGTTTTTTGCTTTCAGTGAAATGTGTGACTTGTGTAACATTTTGTGACACATATATTTAACCATCAGCAACAAAATGGTTCTGCATATGATATTCTATGCAGAAATTATTACTGTTACTTTGCTGTGCAATGCCACTGTGCACAGTAAAACTCTGCAAAATGTTATATTGAAGAGAGAAAGTATGCAGACACGTCTCACCATAAATAAAAACAGTTCTGCAAACGGTAAAGTTACAGAGAAATATTATGGATGCATTTCATATGTAGGCTAGGTGTGATTACAGTGAAAATTATCTTGTTGTTTTGGAAACATTTTCACACAAAGCAGAAAAGTTTAGCTTGTGCAAAGGCAAAGTTTAGCATAGCAGCCGTGAGGTTTTTCTAAGAAGGCACAAGTCAGGAGCTTAGGAAAGCTTCTCTGGTGAAAAAAAATATTTAGCCTCCTCTAATATGTGGAGGCTAGAATTGAATTTTGACAAGATATTGTTAAGTCTTTGGGATAGTGAGGCTGTCAGTCAAGTTGAACCAAATGTTCAGATAGATGTGGGCTTGTT
This sequence comes from Pleurodeles waltl, assembly GCF_031143425.1. Taxonomy (NCBI): domain Eukaryota; kingdom Metazoa; phylum Chordata; class Amphibia; order Caudata; family Salamandridae; genus Pleurodeles; species Pleurodeles waltl. Next base: position 607,689,873 of record NC_090445.1, on the reverse strand, counting down.
GATAAACGTGTTAATGTACTAGAATGGGGACAGCTGCAGTGATGTCTGCAGCTCCAGATTTCAATAAAATCGCCTCTATGTTGTGCTTGTACTTTAAGGACATTCAAATGGGGCACACATTATTCTTGTGCAGTACACGACCCCCATGTGTTTATGCAGAAATTGTTTGCTGTGGGAGAGAAAAACATTTTCACATTTCTTCTGAGAAAGGCAATGGGACACAATTTGAAGTGTCTGTGATGTTTTCTGAATGTAATTCTGATTAAACAAATATCCACTAGTCTCAAAAAGTCTCTTTCCAAATATAATACCTTTGTGGTTGGAAACACTATGAGTATTTCTTTAGTGCCCTGCCTTGTGTGTTCTTTTTAATTAGATTTGTTATTAGACCAGGATTTAGTTGGAAGCTGTTCGGCACCATCTTGAGCATCTGTCTATTGCAATGGTCCTCACTCTCCTTGGCTAGATGTCTAGGCTTGAGCTTTGCCATAATCTCAGCCATGTTGTTCAAGTCTCCCACTAATATGTTCAGAAACTATGCAGTTCAAGACTCCCACTGAGATTGGAAAATCTGTTATTTCCCACACCAGTAGTTCACATCCATAGGCCAAAGTAAAAATAACTTCATAAGCCTGGGAGGCAAAGTCCTTTAAGTCATGGGCCAAATTCCCTGGACTCCCCTTCTCCCAGATGAGACTATAAACAGAGGCATTTATCTTCTGAATTGCTCCCAGAATGGTCTTTCAATGTAAGCATTTGCTTCATTGCCTTGCCCATTCATCACCTCCGCAATTTTTTCGGGACTGGCCCAAAAAATACATTGGGATGTAGTTCCATGAAAGTATATTCAAAATTACATAGTCAAGTCTAGTGTCTGAAGAGCACTTTAATCCAGACCTGCAATTTGCACTTGGTGCATTCTTAATGTATATTTTTCTTTACAATTGCAGGCAGCCCGTACCTTCTAGGGCAAGAAGGAATATTCTTTGTGGGTTTCTATGGACCATATAAATAACTTGCTAGCCACTTGAGTTTTTCCTCAATCAGACACAGTTGCAAAATTCCTCCCTGGAGAGGGAAACCCTAAATCCTCTAGAAATTGACACCGTAATGGATATTATTGCTAGGTGTGGGTGAAACATTCTTGAAAATGTTGGAGTATGCATAATATAATTAATTCCACTCTGCCCACCCATTCATGAAAGTCATTGTCTTCTGACTTCAGCATTCTGCTCCTGTCCCTGTAGGCCAATCAAATACTAGATTAGCCTATCCGATTAGTACACCTGCAAACCAGTTTGACTTAGGTCAAACAAAAGAACATTTGAAAGCATTACTTTATTGGTGGCAGGGTGCAGAAAGCTTTGCACTTATGGTGAAAATTGGCATAATACCAATAGGCATCTACAATGGAGCACCAGAAAGCTCCAAGGGGAGAACTTGTGTTTTACAAATACAGATGTTATGTTTAGAGATATTGGTTTGATCTTAAGATCTGTCCGTCAGCATTCCAAAGGCTCCACCACTGTTCTGCCTGGTGGAGGGTAAAGATTGACTCAGCATTGCTCACCTCTTTGTGCCAATAGTACATCATTCAAATTAGGCAACCCACCAAGCAACCATACATGAAGGGCCTGGTAGTTGCTATTCTCTTTAGAGCATTAACATGTATTACTGAGAAGGCTTACTTTAAACTCGATTCTAGCACATTTGTGCCCTAGATACATGAGAATTCTCCTTGGCAAGGACTGCTGCTTTTTTGTCTGTGTGAACTACAAAACTCTTTAGAAAACAAACCCGTTATTCAAGCCTTTATATTATTTATCTTGTAGTTGATCTCTTTGAGTTTAGTATCTTCCCCAGTCAGTATTTTAAATAATTCTTGTCGTAAAGGTTGAATACATTTGAATGCTGAAATGTATTCATTCATAGTAAAAAGGGGGTGGAGGTGTTGGAATAAAAGAGAGGTAACAATGAGTCCGATGTTGGAAGAACAGGAAGCATGTAGAATGGCCGAGGTTCAGGGTGAGGGAATATGTCAGAGATACGAGGAATAAGGTGTGGGAAGAGCTGTTACAGAGGAGCATAAGTTGGAAGGCAGGCACCTTCCAATGTGAATGCAGACACCTTCCTAGAATTACAGGACATCCTATTCCTAAATCTTTAAGATCCATCAGAAAGTTTTAACCCCAGCCATAATAATTACAAATGAGAATCTGTTTGCCAGCCTTCCTTTTGTTCCCTGGGAAACCAGCATTAGTCTTTTCCAAATGGAAGTCCTACGTGGACATCAGTAAGCTGTATCATTCTTTTACTGAATGGGCGTTTTGCCAAAAACATGTCACTATCTAGTAAGAACCCTAGATCCATTAGAGGAGCGTGAGGAGGTGTCTTCAAACAGCTTCCTTAGCCAATGGTGAGCCTTGTGACTAGCTTTTAAAATCCACTAGGAATCCATCCACCAAGCTTATTCTTTTCAAAGGGAAGTCCTGCATTAGTTGTCTCGTATGATAGAAAGTATTGCACCAACATTTTGTACCAGGTGTATTCCTACGTCAACCTTTAATGCCCAATACAAACTCCTATTCCACAGGTATAACGTCTGTTGTGAAGCCATGTTCCAGCTTCCAGAGGTAGATTTGTATTTCCCTTAACATTCAGTTGACTCCGACTTCAATATAGTCATTGGAAGGCCATAATCTTTTTAAATGTTCATTCGGAAGTTACTGCATCATTCTCATCATGTACTATTGAAAGACCTACATTCGTGCTATAACAATGAAAAGAGAGGATAACAGTGGAATTTTGGCTCAATAGAAAATGTATTACTTGTTTTGTTCAGAGGAGTTTATACCTAAGACATTTCTAGACTATTTACTATTTGCCCAAATTGTATTTGATTATTCGTTTTATGTTGCTGTTTTAAAAAATATGGTTTCTGCCTTGATTAACCATCTGTCTTTGCTGCAAAAGGGGGGTGATTAACCCCATTGGTGGTCTGAAGGGTGCCCGGACAGCTCCGCTGCAGTGTGTCTCAGTGGCAGAAGGACACTCCAAACCGGTCCTGTGCCTTGATGCAACAGATGAGTTGCTTTTCACTGGATCCAAAGGTATGTTTAATCCCTGGAATGAGAGGGTCATCCCTTCCAGTGGGATATGTATATAAAGCAGATATAGGATGTAATACTGGGTTTGGACATAGATACATTCATACCTTATAGTAGGAGAGAGTTGAAAGTGTCAATTCACTTATGCGTGTTGATAGAAATGGGGTTCCTGATTTGCTAGGGTAGGCACCTAAGCCAGGCAAGAACCACCACTCTAGCCTGGGCGAGAGAGCTACACACCCAAGATAACCCCTGCCTGCCCCTTTGTAGTTTGGCATGAGCAGTCAGGCTTATCCCAGAGGCAATGCATGAAGCATTTGTGCATTACACACAACACTAGTGGCACAGTAAAAGTTATATAAAAATAAACTGTATTACACCAAATATCTTTGTACCAAAAACTGCATGTATCAATCGTGCCCTGCTACACAGACAGTTGTCAGATCATCACACAGGTTACTAGTACGCTGCTAAGCAAGCAGTTGTCAGGTAAGTAAATAGGTTACCAATATTGTACAACACCAGCAATTGTCAGGCCATCATTATCACCAAAAATGCACATAGAATGAAACATTCCCGTATGCCATAATTCATACAAAACATTACCCACCCTCCATAGCACAATTCATCTAGGTCCTGGAAATATGTGCACCACCAAACAAGGCAAGAATTATATATCCCAGAACACCAGGTCCTGAACTGCAGGGAAAGCACTGAGGATGAATAAAAACACGTCCTGGTGATAGAGAACAAAGCAGAGAGGTAATCACCCCACGATCCCTCTTACAAGAGGACCACAGCACATCTGTGCTTCTTCTGCATGAAACATGGAAATTGGGACACACTCTTTCCAAGACACCTCGCAAACGGAGGATACAGTGCCTCATAGCTTCTTTAATGAAGGCTCAGCAGGCTCGGGACCTCTGTCAAGGGTTTCCCCTCCGTCCTGCCAGCCATATAGTATTGTCACCAAAAGAAGAAAAATATGCCAAGAGGAGCTTACCCTCCACAACAACACCTCCGCAGCCTCTATTGCTTTTGTGGCAGGGATGGAAGGAGAGCGTAAGGAAGGCAACTCACCTTGAAAGGAGGCAACCCCACTCTTCTCACAGGGGCTGCCTCAAGCAAACAACCCTCAACTGGGCATGGCCTCCATTGAGGCTTCCCTCCTGTCTGGTAAGGAGCTGGTGCTCACTGCTTCCCATGTTCTCGGAGACCACATGTCTCCTCTAACAGCAATGCGGCCTGGCGAGGTGACCCTCCTGGCTCGGGACCCCACCCACCATGACACCGAGCCTTCCCGTTCTCTCAGGCTTGTTGAGAATCCTCATTCGTCTCGGCCCTCAGCATCTCTGAGTGAGCTGGCTGCCTTTGCTTTGCAACTCGGGCTGCGGTGGTGCTTCCTCAGCAAAAAGAAGTACCTGTTTGTGCCCGGGGGCACCACCGGGAGCGCGCTCATCCACGCTAGCTCCACGGCTCCTCGCACCCTCTCCTGTATCACAGAGGGAGAGCACACAGAGGGTGACATGGGGACACTTCTTTGCGCCTCGCAGCAGCAAGAAAAATAATAAAGCGGGCCAGGAGTGAAACGCCCTTCACACTTCTGGTGCAGCAAAATAACTCTTCCTGTGCCACAATGAAAGAATGAGGTGCTCTCCACGTGTTTCCCTAGGGCAGGGGACACACCACTTGTGCTCAGCTATAGGACAACAATAGAAATTCAGGGGAACCGGAAGCATACCATGCAGCCCCTGGAGACATCTATAGGGGCACAGGACTGCAGGACTCAGGAAAGCAGGCCAGCACAAGTGTTCAGAGAAAAGCACTGGCAGCCCTTCCAGTGACCTATAGGTCACAGGTCAGTCGAACAGCAGAGCAGTCCCAAGGATCTCCTTGGCGAGTCCCGCCAGCAGCATCTTGTGTCCAGTCCATCAGTGTCTCTGTTCTCAAACATGGGGAACAACCCCTGTACTTATTCGAAAAAATACTTTGATCTAAGGGGGCACTTCAAAGGATCCGCAGAAGTGCACAACACCCCCCTTTCAGCCTCAGCCCTGACTCAGACATCAGTAGGGGGTAATCAGTCCATTGCGTGAGTCAGAACACAGCCTATTCACATGTAAGGGGTGAACGTTCCTCCCTCTCCCCAGCCCAGGAAGACTATCAGTATGCAGATGCCTCTTCTGTCACACCCAGCCCCTCCTGTGTGATGGCTGTCTGGAAAGCATGCACCAAGTGGAGCTGTCTCTCTACAGACATGGATTGGAATCAAGCTGCAAAAGCACAAGAGTCATAAGCACAGAGAAATGCCCACTTTCTAAAAGTGGCATGTCTTCAAATGGTAATAAAAAAATCTACCTACATCGGTAAGCAGCCTTTTTCACTACCATTCCAACCATACCAAACATGCCTACACCATCCTTCATAGATCAGGAAATACCAATTAGCCATATCAAAGGGCATTCTCAATGCACTCTTATGAGACAGGCAGCATTCACAGCAGTGAGAAACTAAATAGGCTGTTTGTCACTATCAGGACATGTCCTACCTCTTACCTAAACTGCACCCTGCCCATAGGGCTGCCCAGGGCCTACCTTAGGGGTGACTTATATTTAGTAAAAGGGGAGTTCCAGGCCTAGCAAGTAAATTTAGATGCCAGGTCCAGGTGGCAGTAAACTACGCACTCAGGCTCAGCAGTGGCAGGTCTGAGACAGGCTTGAAAGGCTACTCCTGCGGGTGGCGCAATCTGGGCTGCAGGCCCGCTAGTAGCATTTAATTTACAGGCCCTGAGTATAGGGGATACCACAGTACAAGGGAATTAAAGGTAAATTAAATGTGCCAATCAGGTGTAAGCCAATCTTACCAAGTTTAGAAGGGAGAGCACATGCACTTTAGCACTGATTAGCAGTGTTAAAGTGCTCAGAGTCCTAAACCCAACAAAAAGAGAGTCAGAAAAATAGGAGGAGGTATGCAAAACGTTTGGGGATGACCCTGCAAAAAGGGCCAGGTCTAACAAGTGTGTTTTCATCAGCTGCATGAGAGTACAAAACACACCAGAAATCTGCCTGCTAGATGTGCTTATGTCTTAAGTTACTGAGAATGACACAGGCCCTCATCACAAGAATCTCTGTACCCTGTTTGCTATACATTGAAATGGATCTATGTCATGTCATCCTACCCCGAATTCCTGGTCATGAACATCACATTCTCCACCACTGCTACCTGTTTCCTCCCTTTTTAGGGTTGAGCCTTCTTATCACTTGAGAGACTCTGTAATAGTTAGAAAAGGGCTTGGAGCCCCACCCATGTGACGTCAGTGTCTTTCATTGGTTTGTGGGCTTGCCTTTTAAAAATCTGCTTGCTTTCATTAGTGGAAGGCATGCATACGTCATGCCTTTTCCGGTGGTTAGCCCTCCTCGAGTGCAGCGACCGAGTACTGAAAACATACGAGGCTCGCTGTTTTCTGTCCGGTTTGTGGCCTACTTTTTCTCATTTTTCGCAGTGCGATCTCGCTTGTTTAGCGGCGCGATCGCGCTTGTTTTTTTTGTTTTTTTCATTTATTGAAGCAAGAAAAGTCCGGTTGGGAGTTTACAACTGCTAATAGCTCTAACTTGGAGAAGTGCGAGACCCATTGCATTGCGAATGCTTGTTTTCATTTCTGATTCTTATGTAAGCATCTCTCTTGACCCCTTTCTTACCTCTCAAACTTTTTATTTATTATATTTTTACCATTCCCTCACTTGAATTACTTCATGCCCTGTGCTGTGTTCCTTTATTTTATTTGAGTTGCATCTGTGCTGACCTAACCAGAGGTTGTGCACCTACCTAAGACCATCACACATTCACTGACATGCATGAATCAAAGTTGGTTTTAGTAACTGTAGTACCTACCAGCTCTGAATGTCTGCACTCATTGAACAATATAAACCTCACTGTGACATAAGTTATTTTGTTTTTGCAATAGCTTAGTAATCAGCAGGTTGTAGGTCCTAAACATTAATAATCATGTGGAAATCAATCAAGCATTCCTATACTTTTTCTAATTTTGAAAACACTTGTAATTCTCACCGACACAGAAGATTACTCCTGATGATTTGTATGAATGCTATACCTGATATAGTGTTGGAAGACCTAACAAAAATGCAGTTTGGCAACTTTAGGCTATGTTTTCCAGTTTATGTATAAAGCTCATGGCTAACCAAACTTTGGGTTTCCCTGTGCTATCTGAGAAGATGGAGTGAGTGATGGATCCTCGTTAAAGTATTTAAAGTGTACTCATTCCAATTACAGGACCTCAAAAGAGACTATGTATAGTACTTGTACATTAAAATCTAACACCAAGTTCAACTGATGTTTCCAAGAGGTGAATGGGAAGAATTTCAGTTCCATCTCCAAACTGTTTAGGTGATGTCATACTGAAGTAAAAGAAGACAGACAAACTAAATACTGTTGTGCCACTGAAAACTTAATGGAGAGTAATCCGGACTAGTGGATGGCCTGTTTTTGTTAGAAATGGTAAGTCAGTATTTAGGTTTCCCCACTGTGGGGCTATCTTTCCTCTATGCAATATTGAGCAGACCCCCTTTCCCCCTGATTTGAAGGCCATGTACTAGATGTTAGACACACACATCAGAGCTCTACCATGCTGATGATCATAGTAACTGGAGACCTCATTGGAAAAGCTTGGTGCCTCAAAGGGGAGGCTACAGAACTAAAACATGCCCATCAGAAGAGCTGCATCTCTCCTAGAAACCACATTTCCAGGAACTGTGGTGAAGAAATCCCACCAAAAGGCTTATGTATAATCCAATGGACATCAACTAATGACTGGACCTCTTCATCTGCAGATTCCCACTCAGACGTTTGTACCTACAATTAAAACACATTATTTGAGCCTCACTTCAAGGTACCCACTTTCCCAGCTTCTGCAATTGCAACCCCATCCTGTTAAAAATCTAAAGAGCAAACCAGGGAACACCAATAAAATGACTCCAACGCCTTGCATCAGGCATCCACTCCCCACGCTAATCTTTCACCACGTACAACTCAGCTTGATAATATTTGTGGAACTCACCTCGGTTAGCACTTGCTGGCCACTTGAGTTTTTCCTCAATTAAAGAGACAACAAATGGTTACTTTTCTGACTCAGCTAATCACACTTTAGGCTAATCCTTCCATTAACAGTTTGGATTAGCTTGTGTCACATGTCCCACCTAAAATCCCACACTGTGGTTTTGTTAAATTTGTACCATCGTTCCCTTGTAGACTTTAATGCTTTCTCAATACTTACGATACACCAGGAGGCAAAAATGCCCTCAGTGAAAAGATTTGACCTTCATTCATCTGTAAACCTCAGGATGTAGGAATTGTGGGAGCTCAGCTCTCCCATTTCTGCCCTGCCACCTGCATTACTGGAACTCTCCTGTTAGTAACAATCTCCCAACATCCCTTTTCATTATTTCTATATTCTATAACAACTTATTCATTTTCAAAATTCTCTCTATGATACTGCCTACCATATTGTCTCCCTTTTTTGGTCTAGCTTACACTCAACAAGCTGGTTTCCTACCCAGAGACAATACACTTTGTTGAATGAAAATGAACATAAGGTTTGTCCATTTGTATTTTAATTCTCAATACAACTTACCTGTTCTTGATTTTCCTGGAGATTTTCATTCCTGATTTAATCCTCATTTAACAACTTTACTCCGGCCATTGGATGTGCATTACTTCCTACCACGAATTTGGTTTGAAAAAAGCTTCTCTGGAACCCATACCTAAACCTAAGACACCTTTTATCTTTATCCTTTTCCTGTCATTTGTTTATCTGCCAAGGATGTCCACGTGTTCTTCTGCAGCATGAATCTTTTTTCAGATTCACATATAGTGCATTATTCTGCCATCTAGTGGTAGGATCAGCAATTGTCTTCTTTGTAGTCTGCTTTTCCTCCTGTTGTCAACTACCATTTGTAGTTTGGCCATCCTGCTATAACACACTGCATATGCTCCAAGAGCCCCTGTGTCTGTTCGCCATCTTCACATTCCATTTTCTACTGTTGCGTCAGGAAGCAAAAATCAGAGCTCAAGAGCCATCGAAGCAGAATCCAAAAAAGGCATCAGCATAATACAAAGGAATATACATAAAAACCTAAAAATTGCAACATGTGAGCTTGTGGAAACCAGAGCACGAGGGTCAGAGAATGCACAGCTGGGGGCAGGGAGGTCAGAGTCATTGAAGAAAATGGAGAACACCTCTTTAAGGTTCTGCCCGAAGTGCCACCTTAGGTTCTCCCAGAAAGATATTTGCAATATCTGTAATCTCTATTTACTAAAGGATACAGTGACAAAGGCCATGTAGTATGTGTTGAGGTTCAGCCCAAGACACTTGAGGTCGGAGAGAAGCAGAGTTGGGCACACTACATGATGAAGCAGACATAACAAAAGAAACCCTCCAAATTTGATGACTCACCACATCAAAGGTAGTGCTATAGAACTTGGAAAGGAAGACCTGCTGAAGAAGGCATGAAGGGAGGGGGAACACCAAAGGCACATGCCGGTAACATCACTGAAATACACTACGGTGGAGCAGAAGCCTTCAGAACTGAAAACACCAAAAAAAACTCAATGCCGAAGCCCTCAATGAACAAAGAGAGCATGAAAGAGAAAGAGCCCCAGAGGTCCAAACACAAGGTCACTGTTGGTGAAAGGCCCTCAGACACCGGTTCAGTGCTGAAAAGGCATTGAAACAGAAAAATGCCTGGACTCTGAAGAGGAAAACGGCACTACTACATGACTGCTTGGAAAGAGCACTTGAGGTCGAAAGGAAGGTGCTCCGGCTTGAAGCAGCACTACTACAGAAGGAATATTTAAATGATCCCTTGGATTTCGGTTCAGTGATCCCCTGGATTTTGGATCCCAGAAAAAATGAGGAAGATAAAGGCCAAAAAGGGAAACAAGTCAAGTTACAGTCTTAGGAGGAAGAGCAATAGCTCTTCTAGGGGGAAGAAAGGTAGTATGACGAGGGATCCTTCCAGACCTTGACATCACAGAAGGAGAGTGGCAAGATTGGAACACTGATTCATATGAAGAGGCTATTGATTCTTACAACTCAAAGAAGGCCTTTACCCCTGCTGACACTGTCTATTCTGCGCTCACCAAGTGAGCAAAGACATGTATTGGGTGCACCTGGAAGAGGAGCAGACCATGTTAGAAAAACTGAAGCCCTCACAAAAGAAAAATCAAAATTTTCCCATGCTCCCAAGTATCCTGGATCAGGGGAGGGAAGCATCCAAAGTAGTGACACCAAGGATGGAAAACTTTCCTCTAAGATCCCATGTGCATCATAGGTAATTCAGTCACAGATTTCATCACTGACAGCGAGGAAAAGCACAAATGCAATGACTTACAATGACCATGACCAGACAAGGAGCGTGAGGGGGTGGAGATGATTGGGTGAAAGATGGAAAGAGCAGCTACCCACTGGAGGATAACATACTCAGACTCACTCCTGAATTTTTACAGCTATCAGTAATAGAACAAACACAAGGAACTGATGCAACGCCTCCCAATGAACTAAAAAAAAGCAAAAACACTCATACCAGTGGGCAAAACTAAAGCCAACACCGTTCTAAAATCAGCTGTATATGTGACTGGTACAGTGAGCAGGCAGATGTGTATGGGCACCACCTTGAGAAGGATTACTTGACATCGGGTGTCAGGATTCAAGTACGAGGATTATAAACATACACTTTTCTGGGGAACTTATTTTGGCTTTGCAGTAGACGACTGTTAGACCTAACACACTGAGGTGGTGTTTCCCTAAACCTTTTTGCTTTTTCTGGTAGGTTTTACCCCCTCCCCAGTGGCCTTAGGGCCTTGTAGCTACAGTGGGAAAGTGTTTGCACACCTTCCCATATATGTTGGAAAGTGGTGCAGGTCTAAGTGTGCACGCCAGCACCTATGGTGATTTAAACAAATATTTATCGGGCCTGTGTGCACACTTGTACCTTTGATTCTTTTAAAAAAGTGTCTAGTCTGCCAATGCAGGATTGTTTGTGAGCAAAGGCATGTATGCCCAGAGAGTGAAGATTGCCCATGTTTGTTTTCACTGCACAGGAAAGCTGCTCTGCACATAGGTTAACATGGGAGAAGTGTTACAATTACCTCAAGCTGCAACAGTGGATTGCAGCAGAGCAGCCCCATGATGTTTACTATCATTGGATTAATCTTGACAAACCCTTTTTTTATGGTAAGGTTGGTTTTGTCAATAATCATGGAGAAATGCCACTTCTATAAAGTGGACATTTTTCTGCCCTAAAACACTTTGGGGGTCATTCTGACCCTGACGGGCGGCGGAGGCCGCCCGCCAGAGTTCCCCCCTCCGAAATACCGCTCCGCGGTCGAAAGACCGCGGAGGGTATTCTAAGTTTTTCCCTGGGCTGGCGGGCGGTCGCCAAAAGACCGCCCGCCAGCCCAGGGAAAAACTCCCTTCCCACGAGGATGCCGGCTCGTAATCGAGCCGGCGGAGTGGGAAGGTGCGACGGGTGCTGTTGCACCCGTCGCGTATTTCACTGTCTGCCAAGCAGACAGTGAAATACTTGTAGGGGCCCTATTACGGGGGCCCCTGCAGTGCCCATGCCTGTGGCCGGCCAGTGTTGCCGGTCCGACCGCGGCTTTACTGCCGCGGTCAGAATGCCCTGCGGGGCACCGCCGGCCTGTCGGCGGTCCTCCCGCCGACCCTGGCCCCGGCGGTCTAAGACCGCCGGGGTCAGAATGACCCCCTTTGTGTGCTTTTTAATTCGACTCACGTCCACACTGGCGAATAGAGGAGCACATCTGTGTATTCCCCAGTGACAGATATAAAACCTGGGCACACAACTGGAATGAAGACCATTTGTGGGTCTAGCTGGATAGATTGGAGGAAGATGTTCTGATACCTGGCCTCTTTGGAGCCAGTTCATGGCCCCAGTAAAGATTAAGATCTACATTCCACAGCCCCCTGGCAGACAGGACTGACATTTATGGGAGACATCTGTGGTTCAAAGGGGAACCCTCTGGACCTCCCCGAACTTTAAAGCCACACTACAGTATAACTACTACTGCCCCACTGCAGCAAAGCAGAGACTTGCAGGGATGTGGTGCACTTTGCCAGAAGAACCTTTTGTGAACAAGGAGAAATGACTGCCTTAGGATGGGACCGCACACTCTTTCTGCCTGAAGGGACCGCACACTCTTTCTGCCTCATGGCTTGCCTGAGCAAACTTGTTGCTGATGTGTGGCACCCTGAAGTGTGCTCTCCAAGGGCTTGGCTTGCCCCTTGATCTCAGTGGAGGTCTCAAGGACATCAAAGATCTCCTGCGAGGGACCTGCACCTTCTACTTGTGTCATTTGGAGAGTGGTGCCCTCTTAAGTGCCTACATCATCTGCTGAATGTCAGCTGGTAGCAGCGGTGCACGTGTGGAACCAAGAATTGCACCTGGAGACCAGATTTGCCTGGTGCTGAGCCTTCAAAGTACAGTCTGCATTCTAAGATTGTGGCCCTCATAGTGAGGCCACAGCATGCATAAGCGTTTGGTTGGTAGTGAGCAGATTCACTGCCCTCCTTTGTCGAGCATGCTGCATTTCTCTCGTGTGACACCTGACTACATGATCATTGCATACTGTGTCCGATTCACTGGTTGGGACCGTCGGAGGTGGGAGCATACCCAGAGCAGTATTGCATTCTACCTTGTGTGGCACTGCCGAACTTGCGTCTCAGTGTGTGTGACCAGATTTCTCTGGTTTGACCTAAGTCCTCGAGCACCAGACGTTTTGCCTCATTCCAGGGACATATGGCATTGGTAACATTCTGTGTGTGATGGGATCTTTCTGGTGTGACTTAAGTCATTGTGCACCAGACGTTGTGCCGCATTCCAGGAAGGTACGGCATTGTTAACTTTCCATGTGTGACCGGATCTCCCTGGTCTGACTCAAGTCATCGCGCACCTGACTTTCTGCCTCATTCGAGGGAGGTTCGGCATTGTTAACTTTTCATTTGTCATCAGATCTGACTGGTGCGACTCAAGTCATGGCTCACCAGACGTTGGGCTTTTTTCCAGGGAGATACAGCATTGGTAACTTTTTGTGTGTGTCTGGATCTGTCTGGTGCAACTTCAGTCATCATGCAACAGACATTGTGCCTCATTCTAGAAAGGTACGGATTTGGTAACTCTTTGTGTCTTTGTGTGCAATGGGGACTGTCTGGAGTGACTCCAGTCATTGTGGCCCAGCCAGGCGCTCCAATATACAGATAGTTACCAAACCTGCACCTCCCTGGTAGGAGGCACAAAGTCTGGGGTGCAATAACTGGAATCACCCCGGACAGTCCCTGTTGCACACGAAGTGCCTCCTACCAGGGAGGTGCAGATTTGGTAACTATCTGTATATTGGAGCGCCTGACTGGTCCAGGCACCACTGTGAACAGTGTGTGACCCAGAGTGATCCTCTCCCATGCTTGACAGACTGGGGCCACACTGGAAGGCCCAGTGAGGAAACTCCTGTGGGAACTCCCCAAGTGTTGGCCAGATCTTCATTTGTCGACTATTGCCTGATCACCCATTATCTTCTCCCTCACCTTTGCCCCGGGGACCTGAATAAGTGTAATTCTGGCCGCAAGTGACCTAGTTCCCCGGGGATCATCTCCAGCTCGTGAGGGGGGGTAGTAGGAACAGGTTGTAAGGTGGAGTAAGGTTTGGACCCAAGGGGAGGTCTACGAATGCAGTGACCACTAGCCTGCCAGATATCAATGCACCCCATTAGGGTGCGTGGAGCGAGTGGGAGCGAGAACGTGTTATACTAGCCTGCCTGATATCCATGGCACCATATACATATGCAAAGCGAATGGTTAGGAGTGACCGCCTGTGATTGACTACATGACATTGTGGCATACACATTGTTTCTTGGTCTGAGAACTATCACTGTTGACATTGGGTTTTACCTGTGCAGCCTAGGCCACAGAACTATCTAATAGTGCTGCTGTTCTCTGTATGTACACATTGCTACTATCGTTGTTAACAGGGGTGCATCCTAGAATCATGTGACATTGAACTGAGGAAATTGCTAGGGTGGGTCTCATGCTGACAGCGCGTTGGCAGTGCATGAGGGTGCTGAGAGGGAAAGTATTAATTTTCTCACATGTACTTACTGCTAATGTCGTTTTAACACAGTTGGGCCTAGTACTGCTAGTGATATTTCTAAATGTGATTTATACCCAGATTTACATCATATTATGTTGATTAATATATGTGTTGTATGAAAACTTTATTTACATACACGCTGCGTGAAGTGTCTTTTGTGACACTCAGTGTATTTGTTGTGTAGTAGCACTGTGCAAATGATTTACACATTGCCCCTATGATAAGCCTGACTGCTCTGTGCCAAGTTACACAAGGGTGAGCGCAGGTTATACAGTGAGTTCAGTCACCCGCCCCTGATGGAATTGGTACATTCTGCCTAGCTAGGGCCCCATGTTAGCCAACCAGAATGTGCCACCTCCAATAACAACACTCTTCAGTAGATCATTAAGGACAATAACACTGCAAAAGTGATGAAATCCCTACAGTTTTGAGATCTACCAGAAGAAGGTCTGCAGCAGTCTGAAAAAACATTCCAACCTAGCAACCCACTTTAAACGTTCCATTTGGGGTAGGATAGGATTCCCTCTTTAGTGGAGTGCAACATCCACCAAGTGGATAATAAACATTATAGAACACAGCTACTGTTTAGAACTCTTACAAAATCCACCAAGGATATGGCCAAGACTGAGAGTTTCTACCAAAGAAGAACAAGCTAAATTGCAACAAGAGGTGTTCATACATTTAATTTAAATGTTATTACCCACTTTTGCTAATTTTAGCCCACATTACGGCAAAAAAAAACGTTTGAAAACAGGTTTTGCACAAAAACATTTGGAATATATCTTTCCAGGGACCCCAAAAATCCCTAAGAGGACAAGGGGCAAAGAGAGACAGGGGTAGAAGTAAGCAGACAAAAGAAGAGAGGCTCAGATATAGAGATAGAGGTGAGCTAGAGAGAGATAACGTTACTTGCCTATGGGACCCTTTGGAAGGTGGGGGCCCTGGCCAATATCCCACTGTGTCCATGCCTTGAAATGTCTCTGCTTTCTGTGGTGGCAGCACACTAAAAAAGGCAGGGGTTACATATGCCCCTCTATCTAGATGACTGGCTGGTGAAGAAAATCTCACACAATGCCAAAGGAGCATATATGCAAATTCTTCACAAAGTGGGCTTTTCACTTAACCTAGAGAAATCATCTATAGTCCCAGGGAAAGGAAAGACATTTCTGTAGGTGACATTAACTTAGAGGGAGACCAAATTATTCCCTTATAACCAAGTGGGTCCTGGCACTGTCAGAGAAAATGTGTCTATAACAGAAAGGGCAACATCTAGAAGTGAGGACAGATATGAAACTAATAGCCATGATGGCCTCAGGCACTCCACTAATTCCTCACGCCAGGATCCGCATGAGGCCGATCCAAGAGTGGCTCTAAAACTAGTGGTCACAAGTAACCGGAAGTTGCTTGTGACTATCACAAATGTCGTAAGCAGCTTCACAGAGAAGGCTCAGAAGGAAATACAGAGCATAGTATAATAGGTAGACTTCAAACAACCAACTCCTTCTGTGACCATTACCACAAGTGCTTCCCACACGGGGTGGGGAGTACCCATGTAAAACTTGAACTTCACAGTTTACGGATCAAGGTAGAGGCAATGGAACACAAATGTTTTGGAACTGAAAGCTCTGGAAGCCCTTCTTGCACTGGTCATAGAGAAAATGGTTGAAATACAGACAACAATAATTATTTACCTCAGCAAACGCGGAGGAACAAGGTCACGTGCTATCCAAGCTGGCCTAGGACATTGTAAAATGGGTGGTCCAGAGAAACATAACACTACTAGCCATACACCTGCCAGACATGCAAAATGTAGAAGCAGGCAGGCTAACCAGACAAATTAGTGCCTCGCACAAATTGGAGCTAAAGTAAGAAATAGTGGAAAGGATTTTTATGGAAAGGTCTTACTAGAAATAGGCCTACCTCCAACTCAAGAAAATGCAAAATGCCAAAACTTTGCATACAAATACCCACAGCACCTGTACCAAGAGAATGCCCTATCCAGTGCTTAACTTGACTGTTGGTTGCAGGTGGGACCAGCACTTACTTTTCTTGATCAGACTTTGACCCAGAGCAAGAGAGAGAGAAAAAAGGAGGGAAAGGAGGAAGAGAAAGATGGTAAATCAATGACAAAGGACAAAAGCAGGGAAGAAAAAAGAAAAGACCTTGCATGAGTAAGATAAGAGGAAAGGAAGTGCATGGTGGTGGATGAGGGAGGCATTATGTGGAATGAAGGATAATACCCTTGGTATTCAGCAACCCTGACATTCAGCAGTGCCGAATGTGGGCTTCTGAGAAAAACTTTGGTCTCTGGCACTTATTACTTTACAAATTAAGCCCTGGCCCATCCAATAAATTTGTCAGGGATTATTGCATGTGCTTTTCCTCAAATCCCATTAATAGCATTAGTGCTAAACAAGCTCAGTTAGACACACATGGCACAAATCATAATTGCACCACAGCAGGCAGGACAGACATGGTTTTCAGATCTGGTAGGGCTAGGGCATGGCTGGGTGATGAGGCTACCACCTTCCACGGACCTGTTGACAATAAAGAAAGGGCAGATTTGCCACCTAGAGCCGTCTAACCTCAGCTTAGTGCCATAGTTTCTGAGGACTTACAGTTTGGATACCTAGGACGTCCATAAAGACTTCCTAAAATAAACCAGAACTCCACGAAAATGCTATTTGGCCGAGTGGAACAGGGTTATTCATTAATGTAACAGAGAAAGCCTCATAAACAGGGCAATGAGCACTAGTCATTAGACTGACTAACCTGCTGTATGACAACCTTTCACACCCAACATTAAAGCTTCACCTATCACCCATAGTAGCATATACTAAGGGAGATGTAGGGAGAAGTTTCTTCCAGACTGCAGTCATCAAGTGATTCCCAGAGGCAACAAAGAGGGTAGCACCACCAAGGCCACCATCCACTCACATGTGGAACCTAAACACAGAGCTTACACATCTGATGAGCCCTTTGAAATTGTTGTGTGAAAAGTAATCATTGCTGCCTGCATAAAACAAAACAGATCATTCGTGGGGAGCCAGGCTTTAGTTTTTTTGCACCAGCATGACAAAGGGGAACATCACACAATGAATAGTGAGAATGATCCCAACATGCTATAAGAAATCAGGGCTAACTCTTCCTGTACCTTTGTGTTCAATCTTGCCTGCTCTTCTCTTCTTCAGTTTTGGATAACATAGCATATTGTGTTTTTCCTCATACACCCATACACCCACACCTCCCTCTTACTTTTCTCAAATCTAGCTGGAGGGTTTTGTGGTTAATGTGTCTGCTAAAGTACTTATGATTTAAGAAGCATTTATTGCAGTGTTTGGGTACCGCTTGGATAAGATGTGTGCCACTCACTTTTAAGAAACAAGTGATTAGCATTATTTGTAATTAGTGTGACTCTAGATTCTTTTCATGCTGCTTCTTACTTTCACTTTTACAGTCTGTTTATCTGTTTATAGACCTATTTACCAATAAAATAAACAAATACATAAATCACCACCCCAATGTCTGACAGTGTACCTCTATGAGGAAGGCAGCACCTTCAATCAGATACATCATCTACTAATATCCTCACCAACAAGTGGCATGCAATCACTGAAGGATAGTTTTCAAAACATGGCATGGTACCATCAGCCACCCTTTGTTACGGTGCATATCATACCCATGTACTCCTGCAACACCAGCCTACTGCCACCTATACAAATCATTGGTTTGCTAATCATAGAACAGAGCAGTGATTTATTTGATAATGCTGTGAGGCATTTTTTGAATTTCACATTTGAAAAAACACTACCCCAGTTAAAAGATGCTAACTTAAAGTGTATTGCTATCTGAAAAACAAAGGATATTCTTTCTTAATCACAGGCCATGCTTTATGTAAAGTGTGCTGACCAGACCTGTGATTAAACCAACCTGCCTATGATTCAGATGGAAAGGTAAGGCCCTGCTGTTTGGGTATTGCTCCCTCCACAGAGTCAAAATGGCAGTTTATGGAGCTAATTTTTACTTGTCAGTATGGGATTCCTCTCTTTTATGCAGAATGTAGGGAGGAGAAAGCAGAGGTTAGTGGGGAGGAAAACCAGAAAAGTGAGTGAGGGATAAACAAACTGATTGAGAAGTAAATATTGGCAAGAGCACAGGGTGTTTGGGAAGAGAACCCATGAAGATAGAATGTGATGTGCATTGTAGAGACCTATGAAAACAGTATTTGATTCTTGATTCCTTTCCACCATCAGATCGAACATGCAAGATGTGGAATTTGATAACTGGGCAGGAAATTGCCACCCTGAAGGGCCATCCAAACAATGTGGTATCAGTCAAGTACTGTAGTCACTCCAGTCTTGTCTTCACTGTGTCAACTTCTTACATCAAGGTCTGGGACATCCGGGACTCCACTAAGTGTATCCGCACACTCACGTATGTATTATATCTTGGCTGGACTTTATGGATTATCACAGTCTAGCATATTCTTTTCAGTCGTTGAGATGATGTGGTCTCTGTGAATTTGGTGTCCAAGACGAGATGCAGAAAATAGATTTAGTTTACACTAAGGGTCAGCTCTGTTGAGCACAGGATCTCTGTTTAAATCCCCCATCTGCTGGAAGTACTGAAACGTTGCTGCTTCCTGAACCAACCTATTGACTGTGGCACAGTGTCCCACATATAATGGAACAAGCCCTCAAAGGCACTGTAGAGTTTTGTTCTGCCATGTAAAGGGGCAGTGGAACAATAGAGACTAGTGAAAAGTCTATGCAACACCTTCGACAGCACGGCCAGCAGCGTTTCCTTAGACTTATTACTACAGGCAACTAGACTGCATGCATTTAGAAAGTACAATGAAATACTTACTACTATGATATGGGACCTCCCAATAATTTCAGTCCTGGGCATTCCTCCTCTAATAGCTGTGGGGACTACTTCTCGCATTTTGCAGTACCTGATAGGGTAGGAATGCAGAATGTGAAATCCTCATCACTGCCCCAGCTTCATTTCCGAGATTTCATGTTCTGTATTCATCCGTTATACTGCAGGAGTTATACATTGTTGACTGCACTTTTATTTTATTACAATGTTGAGGTTAAACAAGGGTGCACATAGTAGGACAGCAGGCCTTTTACTGTTGCTGCTACTGTTGGTACGGATGTACTAGAAATGTACTGTTCATTTAACAGAATATGGATAAAGACATCTCCTAATGGTTAACATGCAGTTTTTAAGAATGGTGCCCATGGACTGTATTGGGAGGTGTGTTCCTTTCGACCGAACACAAGGCATAATACAGAGACAGATAATGTAAGGAAGAGGGGATTGACTCACCTATCCTGCAGAAACTCAGCAACACCAGTCAGTACCTTCTTAGGGGATGAGATTAAGTAACAAAACAAAAGAAGATGAATTAGATAATTGGAAGTTGTAGGATGTTAGCCATTATACAAAGTAGTTATAAATAAGGAACTTGATCTGTAACTTCACTAACAAACCGTTGCAGATTACAGTTTTATGCAAAATTTGTTCCAAGTTATGAAACCTTATGTACAGTTATTAGGGAATCTAGGGCCAGATGTAGGAAGGGTTTTGCGACTCGCAAATGGCGAAAAATGCCGTTTGCGAGGTGCAAAAGCCTCTCCGCGATGCAGAAATGCATTTTGCGAGTCGGATGCGTTTCCGACTCGCAAATAGGAAGGGGTGTTCCCTTCCTATTTGCGACTCGCAACGCTATGCAAGTTCATTGCAAATGAACTCGCAGTTACCATCCACTTGAAGTGGATGGTAACTCATTCGCAAACGGGAAGGGGTCCCCATGGGTCCCCTTCCCCTTTGTGAATGATCACAAAAACAATTTTTCAGAGCAGGTAGTGGTCCTATGGACCACTGCCTGCTCTGAAAAATACAGAAACAAAAGGTTTCGTTTTTTTCTTCTAAGGGCAGCTCGTTTTCCTTTAAGGAAAACGGGCTGCAGATAGAAGAAAAAAACTGCTTTATTTAAAAGCAGTCACTTACATGGTGGTCTGCTGTCTCCAGCAGGCCACCATCCCTGTGAGTGCCCATACTCGTAATGGGGTCGCAAACTGCGACCCACCTCATTAATATTAATGAGGTGGGTCTTTGCAAACCCATTGCGAGTCGCAGAAGGTGTCTGAGACACCTTTCTGCATGGCAAATTGCGAGTTGCAATTTGCGAGTCGCACGGACTCGCAAATTGCAAGTCGCAATTTCCCTTTTTCCTACATCTGGCCCCTAGCTCCTTGGGAGTCAGACCGAAAATATAGATAGTTCTTCTGTAAATTATCAAAGGAACACTTTTTTAGATTCTGAGTGTTGTATATCTGTTTGTTCCTACTAACAAGGATCCATTCATGTGTTTAAATAAATGTATTCTCTTAGATCCTCAGGTCAGGTGTTCAGTGGCGATGCCTGTGCTGGAACAACCACACGCACCATCACCAGCGCCCAGGGTGAGCAGCAGATCAACCAGATTGCTCTGAACCCAAATGGAACCACGCTGTACTCTGCCACAGGGAACTCTGTCCGGATCTGGGAGCTGAACAGGTAACTTGTGAATGGATGTGTGATTAGCCTGCCTTATAGCTTGATGGGTACGTGCTGTGTGAGGCTGGGTGCAGCCAGTATTAGAATGGTGAAGCATGTAAGTTGAAGCAGACGTCTGGATACAAAGCGAGAATTACAGATGGGGCAGTGCCTTTGAAAGCATTTTTTCATTTGAAGGTAGGATGTGATCAATGCACACAGATTGAGGGAGGAGAGGGTCAGAAAAATCTCGATATGTTGTTTCTAATGTTGTCATTTTAAGGAACTAGACTTGAATGGGCAACTACTGTGGGAATTCTTCCAGCCCTGTGTAACTGAGAAGGTTTGTAAAATGTCACAATCTGATAATCACAAGAGCAAACTTTCTCATAAAGCTTAAAGAGCTCTGTTTAAAAAATAGTGTCTTCCAGGGCTTTTCAGGTAGGAGCACCTTTCCACTTTGCCTTGAAACTGCTGCACACCCCAAGCCAAGAACCAATGTTTATTCAGCCTCAAATATCTATCCAGTTCTGAAACTGACTTGAAATGGGCATATTCTTTAAAAATTGTAGAAATTAGTTTGTGTTCCAGTATCCTGCCCTTGTACTGAAAGGAGTTTGATTTAACGTGATCTGGAATGCTCATCCCAACTAGAAGTTCAAAACATTCCATACTAAGCCAGTGACCGTCTATCGCATGGCTATCATGGATACATACCATTCAAAAGAGATAATCTACTCCCTAACCTAGCACCTTGGACACTTGTTTCCATGGAACAGCTTTCTTGGGTTCTTCAAATGTGAATACTTTAAACAATTATTTTTTTAAGTAAAAGTCACCCAACAGTTCTGTTTAAGATTTGAAACCAGAGGAGCATTTTTTTCAAGATCAGAAATGTATTAATACAGTTTTATAGTTAATACAATTATACTCACATAATTTGTTAGTTAATAGAGT
This sequence comes from Pleurodeles waltl, assembly GCF_031143425.1. NCBI lineage: Eukaryota > Metazoa > Chordata > Amphibia > Caudata > Salamandridae > Pleurodeles > Pleurodeles waltl. Next base: position 607,668,089 of record NC_090445.1, on the reverse strand, counting down.
AATATATTAACAGTTGTAAATTGTCTTGGATTGTAGTAATACATTGATACAGCCGACATTACTATCCTTTGCTGTTTTAAGATGGCTATTCGTAGTGCTTTAATAAATGTTATGCTACACGTGATAGGTTGCTAGTAATTGGGTCATTTCCAGGAAAGATTAATCAAATTTCAAAAGACAATAACATTCATTGTTATTAGTAGCAATCTCTCATTGAATTAACAAGCATTAACATACAGCAGTAATCCTTTGAGGTCAATTATCGATGTGAGTTGTTATTATCCATAATATGTTTGTATACATTTTAATAGATATAGAGCACCTCCAGAGCAGTCAAACTAATATCAGAGTGTCACTGCATACCTGGCGTTGTGAATGATGTCAGTGTCAATGCCTATACTTGACCTCCGGTATAAACCAATAAGACTGTAGTTTAATCTTGAAATCTTGAGAGTGTGTTGGTATGTATTTCTGAAAAGAAGTAACCATGATAATTTTGGAAGAGTGTCAGGCAGAAATACATTCCAAAAATGTTATTGTAAATAACAAGCACATTGTAGTTGTGAAAGATCTACACTAGCGGCAGCTGTCTTATCCTAGAATGTTTCTTGTGCTACAACTACATTATTTTTGTAAAATTCAGTCATATTATATGTGCTTCAAAAGCCATTCTGCTGTAACTGTCTCATGTAGTCGTCCATCCTACTAAATTAACTGCCATAGAAAGCAGTTAAAATATGTCAGGGAAGTGGTTTAAAATTTTGTCTCAGACATTTGTATTTCAAGGACAATTTGACATGCTCAGATACGGAATTCCCTTTTGAATTACATACTGTTTTCAAAATTATCCTTGCTTTCAATCCCAAAAGCTGGTGAACCACCATTTATAAGCAAATATTTCCAAGAGTACATATTTAAAGTTATCATAGCTATCCCACACAGAGCTCTTTTCATTATTGTCACACCCCGTTTCACTACATTTCACAGATCCATCATTTTCTTATTTCATTTCTCCACAAATGTCTCTCTTGAGCCTACAAGTTTCCTACCTCTGCTTGCGTTCACATATTGCATCTAATCTCACACTTGTAAAGTCATATCTGCTCTGTGATCAACATTCCCACCTTTTAACTCTTCTCTTTTTTTTACCATGTTTCCTTCTTATCACTCAGCACCTTATCACCGTCAATTTCCTGTCCATTGTGGGAGTAAAATTGTTCCCCAAATTGGTGGCACCCCAAACTTTATCTCAATCAGAGTTCCAGCATTCCACTGAATCGGAAACAGTGTTAAATCTCAATTTCATGAGGCAAAGTGTTTCCTTGTTAAGGCACCTCCCCAAACATTAAACTGAGAAATACAATTAATTGATAAAAAATTGGGATTAGGTTGGATTTGCCCACTCAATAACTGAGTTCTATATCATTGAAAAGTTAAAGGGTTTTATTACATAGTTCATAATTATAGCATATAGAGTCAATTCCAAGAAGCGTCTAAAATGCAGAGTTATAGTAAGTCTGCAAAAATCAGGCATTAGTTCCAAGTGAAATCAACAGAAATACGGACTGTATCTCTAGCAGAATAGGAAAGTCTTCTGTAAAGTCTTCTAGCTCACCCCCAAAATTTAAAGTTTTGTAGATTATTTTCACTTATGAACTAGGTATCACTGTGGTATGAGCAAATGCATAATTTCATCAGCAAATCAGAGCACATGAAAAATAAACTACACATTGCCTTGACACCTAAGCACTAACACACTACATGAATAAATATCCAGAACCCTCTATGCTAATGTCGTTAAGAGATGACAGAAAATAACTAGATAAATGAACTATAACTTGTTAGGTGAGTGAAGAAACCATAGTGAACTAGCAGAAATACCTTTTGAGATGTTTTGTGGCAGAATAAGGAAAAGCTAATCAAGAGCGGAATAACACTAACATTGGGAATAGACCATTACATCTCAGCTTGACTACATGCAGCAGAGTTTGCAAGGAGAGAAGGCGGACAGGTAGGAGTAAACAGGATGAGTGGGAGTGATGACTTCTATTTTATACAAGATGAGGTTTGCACTGAATTGTGACTTAGTTAACATACATCAGGAAGACACACTTCTATACATCATAGAAACTTCTTACTAAAAGCAATAGCCCTATATAGAGTATACATGTGAAATCAAGCATGAAAATACATTCTGCACATTCTAAATACACAAAAATATAATTGATAAAAATCCCTTACATTGTTGAGGATCTGTGTGAGACACATCAATCATTATCATATAATTCATTTCTTTGGTCAATTAAATGACATCTAAATGTACCACCATCTACATCTTTCCCTCCTGTCCCTGCCTACACATCTTTTACTGCTCTACATCTGCATTAAAGGGTGCTTATATGTACAAACAAGCTTCCTTCCAAAGAGTTGACAAATGAAAACACTTTGCTTTCTGCTTTTGAAAATTCTCCTTGTAAAAAATGAGTCTACTGCCCTTAGAACACAGTGCGAGGGTAAGCGTGCTTAAATAGTGGTCTTTATGGGAAAAGCCATCACTTGGGTCTCTCAGTGACAGTTTTTATAGGGTTTGGAATTCTATAACTCTATCCTATCTATCATCACAGCATAGGTTGCACTCAATAAATTTGTTCTAAATAGAATTTCTTACAAGTTGATGTTTTGTTTGTAGAATTTGTAAGGCAAAATCAATGTGCAGGAAGAAATCTGGCTTTTGAAATACAAATATATATTGTTGTATGTAGGTTATCTTTAGAGGGGTGATCCATTAAACGATGTCATAATATTTCTCAAAACACAAGCTCGACCACTGTGACATCATCAAACAAAGGAACATATTAGGAAGCTTGTTGGTGTGTTTGTAATCAGTGCAGGAGTGGGTAAACAGAACTGTTTGTATTACAATAGAAGGGCCCTTTAAACAGATGCCCTGATGTTCATAAGCATGACAGACTAAAACCATCTTGCTCACTTGATATCGTTCTTGCCACTGCTAACTCTTGGATTATGTACAGATTGCAGCCTTTAGGGAAGCTGATTGGCCACATCGGGCCTGTGATGTGCTTGACTGTGAACCGGACCCCTAGTAATCACGACCTGGTCATCACAGGCTCCAAAGATCACTATGTCAAGGTAAGTTTGCTCATGATGTGGCATGTACCACTGTATAGTTGGTCTTTAGTGACAAGGGGGTGGGACAACGACACAAATCCTAGTAAAGCCTAGTAAAGCAGCAGCTAGTCTAATTTTCCCAAAGCCAAACTGTTTGACATTTACCCCCTTTTTCAAGTTCCATATTGTACTGTGCATTGAATATAATTGTATGAATGGGAAACATTTGACAAAACAGGTGAATTTGGATAGATTATCTAATTCTGCAATATTAAATATGCAGAAAAACTGTGTCAGTTATAGCTGCACCTTCACAAATCTGGCTGACAGTTACATGTGTTAGTAAAACAAACTTGCAATTTTTGCCCCAAAACGTTGATGTAAAATGTACCATAATACATGGAATGTTTGCTAAACTTAACAAAATACTTAAGTTGAAGATTTCACAAAAGTTTTCATTTTGTCTTCAAAGTAACTCCTCCCTTGAGAAAAGTCCTACTTTAATGCTGTTCACTTCTGAGTGTTCAGTTGTTTCAAAGCCTTTAGTGTTTCAAATGAAAAATGTACTGACCAGCAGGAATGCCCCCTTACCTCAGGCCGATTTGGGTCTCTACATTGAAACACTAGACTGACAGCCTAACGTCGGTTGGCAAATCATCAGTACATGCCTCTTTCAGGATGCATTATTAGCACAATTTTCAAATAACAAAATGTGCCTATGCCAAAACTTAAAACTAATGAGCTATTTTGTCATCATGGACACCTTGTAGTTTTGCAAATCATGAAAAGCATGAAAATCAACAACTATCCCTCTTTATAATGCAGCCCCTCGGTACAGACCACTAATGAGTGCTCGAGCGTCTCGGTAACCTAGCACAAAGGCTACCATGTCCACCACCACTGCTGATATCCTTCACTTAGCACTGATCCATGAGTTTGAGCTGCAAGTACTCAGCCCTTTCCTCCCTACCAGGACCTAAGAGGTTGCCTTTTACACCCCACATCTATACACTGTGATTTTGGGGTGTCCAAAAGGAACATGAGTGAAAAGCATATTCACATATATTTAAAAGGAGTAACACATAATGATATTCCGTTAAAACTATTTACATATTACTTTGTCATTTTGAAGACGTGAATGAACTAAAACAGCAGCACAAAAGTCTGTGGTCTGGTTTGAACAGTGCTTAATTTGAGCCAGTGCTTTCCCGTGTGCTTTCTGCCGCACAAGGGAAGAAAGAAGAAAGCTGCAAGGGTGAGGTGAAGGGGCAGGGAGTGGCTGTAAATGGATTAAAAAGGCTCGAGATGGTTTTAGGATTATGCTGTGTCAGTATTATGTGCTCGCACATTTATTTGCAGCAGCCGTGTGCTTAGAGGAGAACTTTGGGCTCCGGGACGTTTTTAGTTCTAAATTTAGCACTGGGTTTGAGGCTTTTCACAATGAAATGTTTTCTATATTTTTGTGTGCATTAGAAGTTCTAAAGAGGAAATGCAAAATAAGTAATTTCTGCACATAGAAAATACATTTCCTGCTTCTTTGGTGAATTATTCCCAATGTTTTGTAAAGCCTTACAAACCATTCATAAACCATGTTTTATGTGTATGTGCACACGGTTTACAGAGCCTGGGGGCGGAACCATAGTTCATCTATTTGATACTTTTTTCAGTTTTTAGTACATCAGAATATACTCACAGCAACCAGGCATCATGCAGTCAGTGTGTTTGGTAGTATGCTTTTGTTGCACTGACATTTCGTAGATTCATATAATTTGCATATTGGTGCACTTAAAAGAACCCCCCCAAAATACTCTGATTTTGAAACTAGTTTGTCTTGCTCTGTGGCCCAGAGCTAGTTTGTATCATATGTATCATATTTTTACCATTTACAATTAAAGAACATTTTCTTTCTCTGGACGTTTTCAACGTCGATTTCAGCACTGTAGTTTAGTGTTTTATATAGTACTGTAGAGTGCAAAACTACTTAAAAATATAGGGTGCCACATGGTATTTCAGAGCAGAAAAGAACCTTGAAACTGCCCTCGATTTAGGAGGAAAGCATTCAGTGCTTAATTTGTGCTTGATGTTTCCGGTGCTGAGCACCGGCGCTTATTTGTGAGGGCCGGGGCTTATTCTTATGCCTCAAGCATATGCTGCGAGCAAAAGACACATATGTGATAGACGGAAGAAGGAAAAACTAAAAAGCGTCATAAAGGGAGAAAGTAGAAAGTTGCAGGATGAGCTGAAGGGGCAGTGGTGGCCGTAAATGGACTGAAGAGGCCCGAGATGGCTTCAGGATTAAGCTGCCTCAGTATTCAGTGCTGGCAGATTTAAAGACAGCAGCCTCGTGTTTAAGAGAAGGGCTTTGAGCAGCGGCACCTCCTAATTTACAAATTAAACACTCAAAGCACTGAAACATATTAATCCATGGGCAACAATTTATTTTTATTGCTCAGATGTTTGTTTCTAGCAATGTTAGTAAGCACGGGATTCAAGTTTGAAACTGTTTGCAAGAAAACAAGCGTTTGCATGGGCAAAATAGGGCATAGCTGATGGATTGATGCATGTTTCTGGTAATGTTGTGAACCCAAATCCGGAGTATATGGAGCTCCCTATTCATAAATGTCCTTATTATTGTGGCATTATTGTGGAATTATAATATTTGGGCACCTAGTAACGACTAGTGGAACTGCAGAGCTTTTGCATTTGATTCCAGAGGGACACATAGTAATGACTCGTAGAACTGTGCTTTTATTAAAGAATATCAATGCTTTTGCATCTGACTTGATAGGGACCCCTAGTAACGACTAGTGGATCTGCAACTTCATGCAAGAATTTCAATGCTTTTTCGTAAGAATTTCAGTGCTTTTATATTTTGATTTGAGGGGCACCTAGTAAAAAATCTATCTATCTATCTATCTATCTATCTATCTATCTATCTATCTATCTATCTATCTATCTATCTATCTATCTATTATCAAAACTTGTTAAGTAGTTCCTTTTGACTTTGGAGGGACATCTAGTTTTGTTTGGAGGCTGCAGTCTTGTTAAAGACGTCATGCTGTTTCTTTTGACTTGAGAAAGACATTTAGGGGCATATTTATACTCTGTTTGCGCCGAATTTGTGTCAAAATATTTGATGCACATTTGGCGCACACCTAACACCAGATTTATACTTTGACGCCGACCCTGCGAACGTCAAAATTCTGCAGTGTGCGTCATTTTCTGGATGCTGGAACCTGCCTTGCGTTAATGACATGCAAGGCAGGCGTTCCCGTCCAAAAAATGACTTTAAGGCATGTGTGCCTTATTTATACTCCTGTGTCATTTTGACGCACAGGAGGGGGTGGGCCTTAAAAAATGGCACACAGCCTGATTTGCACCGTTTTTTAACGCCTGGGTGAGGGCAGGCGTTAAGGTACGTTTGGGCTCATTTCCATGGTCTCTGACCATGGAAGCAGTCCACAGGTGCCCTTCCCTGCCCCCAGGGACACCCCCTGCCACCCTCGCCCACCCCTGGAGGACTCCCATGGATGCGGGGACCCATCCCAGATAAGTACAGGTAAGTTGAGGTAAGTCATTTTTAACTATTTTTTTTAAAGTGGAATAGGGGGGCCTATCTTGGGCCCCTCTACATGCCACCATGCCCAATAACCATGCCCCGGGGACAGAAGTCCCCCGGGTATGGCCATTGGGCAGGGGGTCATGACTCCTGCCTTTCCTAAGACAGGAGTCATTTCAATGATGGCTGTGTGTCAGAAAATGGCGCAAGTCCGGTTAGAGCCATGAATTTTGACTCTAACCTGACTTGCACCATTTTTTGACACACAACCCCCATTCTTGCCCAGTTAGAGTCTTTTTTTTTTAACTCTATCCAGCCCGCAGCGCCGGCTAACGTCAATCCATAAATAAGGCACCCGCCTGGCGCGTTGGAATGGCGTTAGCTGGCGTTTAATTTTTTTAAGCAAACCAGCGCCGGTACTGGTTTGCGTCATAAAGTATAAATATGGGCCCTAGTATCTACTTGAGATATTGTAGTTATGTGAAAGGCTAGATATGCAACCTCATAGACTTGTCAGGTGATGATATCCTTTCATATTTTTCTTGGTCTTTTGCTAATGATTATCATGTGGTGTGAATAACATGAAGAGGAACTTTAGTTGACACTACATACTAAAAGTATTTAGACCCATGCATTCATGGATGCACACTCAGAACAACTTAATTGTCTTAATTAGCTTTTCAGTTTACAAAAAAGATTCAATTTGAGACTTTGGTATACTCTCTCGATTCGTTCAATATATGATGGAACTTCCTGAGCACATCATAAGTGAGATTAGCACCATTTTTTTCTGGATGACCAGTGGAACTTCTTCTAGGATAAAAAGGATCTCCCGGGGTTGTAAACATTTGAAGTAGACTCATAAATAGATGTATTAAGCTCCATAACTTTCACCCATACACTCACAGAAACGCACACACAATCCTCAAGTATATTGAGTCAACACAAAAAGGCTTTAAGAATCAATAAACACCAGTCTTCTCTCTCAGCAGTCTCCTGCACCACTTATCTCTATTTTCTGTCCTGCATCTTGTTTTTCAGTGCTTCACCTTCTTTTTACCAATCTTTGACTCTATTTCAACCACCTAGCCTACTCCTACTGATCTAATCCTCCCTTGACCCAATATGTATGTACCTCCTCAACCTGCACTTCTGCTATCTCCACATACTAGTTTCTCTTCACTACCTTCTCTTTTTATTGCTTATTGCCTTACCTCTCCATATCTACCCACGCCTCTCCAGCCACCTTCAGAGTACTCCTCATCCAGCCTTGACTCATTCCACTGTCATCATTCATCAGATTGTCACTGTCATTGAGGGACGGGAATACAACTGTGTGATAACAATTGCAAACCAGAAGACCAACTAGAGTTTGTCTTGGGGGGACAGAAGGAAGATGTATAAAATAATTTCTGAGAGAACCAGTGAGATTGACCAAGCGGAGGGGTTATGGTTTTTGATCCAGAAGTGATGGCAATCACTATGTTTTCTGCAGATGTTTGAGATTGGTGATGGTACACTAGGGAATCTTGGCCCCACCCACAACTTTGAACCTCCGCACTATGATGGAATTGAGTGCTTGTCCATCCAGGGAAATATCCTATTCAGCGGATCTCGGGACAACGGGATCAAGAAATGGGACATGGAGCAGCAGGAGCTCATACAGGTATGGCTGGAGAAGATAAGCATGGGTGGGAGAAGTAGCTGATATTGTGGTGCCTGGATGAGAAGAATCTGGTACAAGTCAAAAATGTATTTTGCACTTCTCTCACCTCTTTTTATTCATTTTGTCAATTCTACCATTAGATAACAAAAGCAGCATGCAGCAATGCGGGTTACTTCGAGTGGTGATGGTATTGATGCTTCTGCTAGATATTTGCTGATTTGGGGTCTACCTCCTATTACCCTAGCTTCCATAACTGCCCAATGGTGTGTGTGGTGTTCTTCTCATGGAGAAGGCTGCTATAATTGTTTCTGAGATGTGTTTCCACAAGAGCAGTGAGGGCTGCAGCTGTAACTTCCAAACTTTGGTCTGCCACCTCCAGTTTGTAGTAGTTCTTTCAGATGATTGGAGGTTTGAGTCAGTTAAATCACAAAAGCATCTTGTGATGGGTAGGCCTTCTCCATGCCATCCAGCTTTAGCCACACATCTGCCCACTCTCAGGATGATGTACATAGTCAAGAACTTATTTTGCTTATTGGGCCAGTCAATGCAGGCATAATACTCTCTTTCACCACAGTAGATTAATTTGTACCCACTCTGCAGTCTAAAGTTGCATAATTCTGATGTTCTGATGCCTCTACGTGGCTCACAGATTAACAGGAAAAGCCAAAAAACAAGTTCCAGTCTGCAAAGTGTTGTTTGCTTGAAAGAAAGGACAGGATGACACTGTCACTTTACAGAAGATACATAAAAAACATGAATTTCTAGTTTAGTGATGGAAGTAAACAAAAGGTAATATTAACAATGCAACAATCAATAGCTGATTTTAAGTTGTATATATTTCGTGGGAAATGAGATACACAGTGCCATTTTCAAAAGTTAGGGGTTAAACTTTTTTTCTGTTTCTTTAGCCTTTTATTTCTCTTTCCTACAGCAAATTCCTAATGCACACAAGGACTGGGTCTGTGCACTGGCCTTCGTCCCCAGCCGTCCCATGCTGCTGAGCGCCTGCCGTGGAGGCTTAATAAAGGTGTGGAACGTGGACAGCTTCACGCCCATTGGCGAGGTCAAGGGGCACGACAGCCCAATCAATGCTGCCTGCACCAACTCTAAGCACATTTTCACTGCCTCTAGGTAAGGCCCTGATATATGTGCAAACAATAAACTCTCTTTCTGTGGTGTTCTAAATTGCACTTCGGAAGGCATAAGATTATGTTTCAGCTTCTGTTCATCCCATCAGCCACATTTGCCAGCAATGCAGAAATTAACACCGTTACTCTTCCCAGGCTACAGATCTGCGGCAGACCTACCACATATGCATTAAGCCCCCCTTCGTACCTTTTTTTATAAGGCCTGGGCTGTGTCTTTCTCAGGGCCAGGAGAAAACACAAGCTCACAGTGCAACAAAACAAGGCTACCCAGAACTGACAGCAGTACATGCAGTTTTTCAGCGTGCCCAGGAAATTAGGGGCAATGATAACAGGGGTGGCTAGGGGAGCCTATGATTGGGCAAGTGGGCAACACAGCATAGGATGAGAAATAGGAGCACAAGGGAGTTATGGAGAGGGAGGCTTGTAGGTAGGAGATGAAGTCAAAAGAGATAAAGAGCAACAAACTATGGGCCTCATTAGGGGTTTGGCAGACGGACCTTCGGACGGGGAGGCTGCCGCCACACTGGCTGCCTCTTCACTGGACCTATTAAGACTTTCCCGTTAGGCTGACGGACAGAAACCAAGATTTCCACCCGTCAGCCTAGCGGGAAAGTGGCAGAAGCATTGCCTCCGGCTCGTAATTGAGCCGGTAGCAATGCTGTTGCCTGCAGGGTGCACCAGCACCCTCACAATGTTCATTGTCTGCTGTGCAGATAGCAGACAGTGAACATTCCGAGGGTGCTGAGCAAGGAGACCCCTGCACTGCCCATGCCAAGTGCATGGGCAGTGCAGGGTCCCTCCTGTGGCCCCCTGCATCTGTTCTCAGCCAGCCTTTTCATGGTGGTGATACCGCCTTGAAAAGGCTGGCAGAGAACCAGATCTTAATCGACAGGATGGCACTGCATGCAGTGCCGCCCTGGCTGATTCCAACCTGCCCCCGCTGTCACCCCGTTGGGATTACCAATCCCAGCGCTGATGGCAGAACCCTGGCGGTCATAATGTGACAGTTGGGCTGCCACAGCTGCGGTGGTCCTGACCGCCACCGCTAGGATGGCGGTCTTGAGACTGTCAGCCTCTTAATGAGGCCCTATGTAAGAGAGAATTGTTGCACTTTACAAAGTCACTGTAACGCAGTATAATGTAGTGTAGCTGTTGAATGTCTCTTCAACAATCAACTTTAGGATTGGAAGAGGTGAATCTGTTGCTATGTCTGCAAAAGCATATGCCTTTCAGTTAAAATGAACATGGATAAAAGATGAATTCAAGATGGTGCCACAGTGGTATATAGTGGTATACTGAAAACTTATCATGTAGGTGTCTAGTGTAATTACAACTGGTGGTGGGGCTGGTGCACAGTTATTGTTTTCTTTTGCATTAGTTGGGACTCATTATAGGCAAGCACTGCCTACAAGCACTAGAAGAACAGGTGACCAATGCACAGTATAAGCTTCCTACATGCCAGCTGTTGTGCAGTACGGGTTTTGTTTACTATGGCCTGCAAGAAGACTATGGATAGGACTTCTGTATACAACTTTCTGTTACTATACACCAACTTACAGGACTGGGTGACTCAAGCGGTAGTGGGAGCACATTTGAATAAGTTTCCGAATCCCCGGTCATGTGTCCTGTAGCTATCATCTTCCAAAAGGCCTTACTATCATTAACATTAAAATACCTACATGCGCTAACCACAGTGTGATGGTTAGAACTGGTTAAAGTACTGACAATGGACTACACAAAGCATGCTAATGAACCTGCCTTTACCTGCTTAAAGGGCCTCCATCTTTTAAATGGCCATCATTCGAATTATGTCACAATCGATCTCAAAACCCAAGCAGACATCATAAAAAAAAGGAAAATTCTGGAATGCCTTCTGTAGGTGATTGTTAGAGATGCAGGACCGTTTTTTTTCACTATACTTGATGGTTCCATTAAGAACTCCCAGGTCAGTTAGGAAATCAACCCAGAGGAGCACCAGGGGATTTGCCAGATCTCAGAGTTAATTGTACCTTCACCAAAATATTTTTTTATTATCGTAATCAATCAAGACTTCTTGGACAATTGGGTGTAAGACTTTTCAACTGGCCTCTCTGGGGTTGTTCATGCAAGAGCCATCTTAATCCCATTGTGCCTCTTAGCCAGTTAATTCCAGGCCCCTCCTGGGGGTTGGCATGTCTTCCCTGAACATTAATGGTCGAGGGTGAGAGAGACAAAAATGCCACACCACAATGTCATCCCCTTCCAAAATTGCCTGGTTCACCATTGATCCATAGGATCTCAAACACTATGCCTGTATAATTAAAATCCCATCTAATTTAAAGACATCATTAAAGATGTAATGCATATTTAAACGTTTTTCAAATAATGAAACCGATCAGTTGTGCTTATTTCTTTAGATTTTAACAGTTAAACCATCATGTACCTAATTACCTGAGGATTGAATCTGTTGGTCAATTGTCGCCATACAGGTCCATGGCATCTTCTCTTATTTGGAAGTATTTACACAGACGTGCTTCCTTTGCCGTATTATGACACTAGGTGGCAGCAGTCCCTAAACACTGGAGTAGGGATGGCTCCTAGTTTGAAGAAGCTATCACGATATATTTCACCTAGTTGTGCTTTAACTCACAATATGTGGCAACCGTATAAGTTAATGTCACTACTGTTTGTATACAGTTAACGTATACACTTAATATTTTGCAAGAAGATGGGAAGAGGGAAGAACAGATATATAATAAAGCATCTCAGTCTCACATAGGGAGACATTTATTTTGTGATTAAATCCCTGTTGATTTTAAATATCATTCGTCATTGTCGTTGACTAACAGATGTGGCCCTTGGTCTTGGTTTATGCGATGTTCTTAAACCTGTGATCTCAGGCTCATACAGGACGGATGTCTCTCTTCATATAAGACAGAGACGGTCACTGGCGCTTCCAATCAAACATGCTTGTTCGGCCTGCAAGGAATCTGGCAAAGTTGGACATGACAAGGCCACACAAAGCATGCAATAGAAATGCCGAATAACAATATCCACGTGTATCTACTTAGAGTCAACTTGTAAGATGATTTTGTAACGCAGAGTTCTAGCCATAGCCCACCAAAAAGCTATGTAATAGATTTTTTTCTTGAGTGCGGCTCCAGAACGGTAAATGACCAGCGCAAGCGAGATTTGGTTTCCCCTAGCATGATTTCCGGTCATAGGAAGATATCGAGTGAGATTTTTCTAACGAGAGCAGCCGCTATGGCTTGCCGGAATCCCGCTTGAGTGGAAAAAAAGCAGCAGTTAAATCAAATTGCGTAGTGGCCAGTGACGGCCCGTCCTTTAGGGCGGAGGGGCCACGCCCCCCCTCCCCATGAAGAGTGTCTGTCAGGCTGAACAAAGGTCAGTCTGACAGACACTCTTCATGCTCAGGTCAGGCAGCCAGGAGTGAGCCATGCGCGATTTGCGCAGACTCCTGGCTGCCTGAGCTGAACTTTGCTGGGCTGAGGAGGTCACAGCTCCTATGGACATGACCTCCTCGGCCCAGCAAAGGTGCCTCGAGGCCCTCCCCTGGGTGACGAGGAAAGCGTCACCCATTGACACTCTCCCTGGGCGCTTCAGGTTTAAGCCCTGAAGTGCCCAGGGCGAGTGTCAATCAGTGACACTACGTCACAGAGTGGGGTGGGGTCAGCAGTCTCACTGACCCCATCCCACTCTGTGACGAGGCTGGGACTGCTGCCTTCCCTCATTGGCTGACCTAAGGTCAGCCAATGAGGGAAGGCAGCAGTCCCAACCCTCCTGGGACCTGGAGGCTAAAGGTAAGTGTGTGTGTGTATGTATGTGTGTTATGTTTTACATTGAATGTTTGGTGCGCGCGTGCATGTTTGAGTGTTATGAGTGTTGTTAATGGATGTGCGTGCGTGCCTGTGTGTGTGTGAAAGAATGAATGTGTGTGATCTTGTAAAATGAATGTTTGGTGCGTGCGTGCATGTTTGAATGGAATGAGTGTTGTTAATGGATGAGCGTGCGTGTCTGTGTGTGTTTGTTTGTGTGTGTGCCCCGCCCGCCCCCCTCCCAAAGCTGCCGGCCGCCACTGGTAGTGGCACCCTCTGGCTCGCCCCCTGTTGCTCTTTGTGCTCCTTTTTGATCACAGACTGCGCTCCTGACTTTAAAGGAAGAGCCGCATGACTTGACGATTTCCGCCCGTTGGCAAAACTCTGTGGAATCTTGCAGGGTTTTTATGTTACTACGGAATTCCACAGAGTCAAATTCTGGGAGTTCCATCCTCCCCTGAAATAATTTATTTCCCTTTCACACGATTCCGAGTGGAGGCTAAATCCAATGTTTTTAAGTCTGGCCATTGAGACTGCTTTAGTTATTTCACCAGATTATTGTTTCCCAAAAAATCTAATATTATATACGCACCTAGAGGGGATTTTGGTCAGTAAGCTTCTTCAATTGATCTGTTGTATTGTTATTCAGATTTTGCTTCAGCCCCAACAGCAAACAGTCTGGAGAAATGGATTTGCCCACTTTACCCAAACACTCCACTCTCTTTGATTGACTGCACCAAGCTTGTACAAATCGTTCACATCCACTTAAAAATAATTCCCTTTTCTTCAGGCACAAAACACTTTAAATGTGTTTTTTTTAATGTTTGGAAATTTTCTTTAAAAAGACAAATATTTATTTGCTTGCACCTCAATTACCCCTTTTAGGCTGCTTTATTTCCTGTTTCTTTTTTTAAAGTTGCTGTAATAAAGTATGTGACATTCTAGCTGCGTGCAATTTTAATGCTTCATTAGGTAATTTCTTGATGCTTTCACAAAAATTTATGGTAAAGTGTATGGCACAACTGAAAGCCTTTTTTTTTTTAAACATCACTATGAAAACAGCTGTATCCATGATTTGTTTAAATGCAACATTTTTATTATAAGCATGTGGTGGTCACATTTATGTGATATACTTTTGAGATTTAAAAAAAGCAACAACAAAAAATAATAAACGTTCCCATTGGCCCAGCAGCGTAAATGTCAGACCTATTGGCTTATTTACCACGGCAAATACATCCAAGGTTGCCCAGCCATCAGGCCAGGTATTGACTACCAGAGATGAGAGGGACATGCTAATATTTTAACTTGTGTTCTCCATTGGCTATAGCTTAAATATTTGCGCCACATGCATTTTTCAATTTCTCTATAAGAGATAGTAGATTCTTTTTTTATTATTTCTTCTCTCTCTGTGCAGTCATTTTATGGGGTCTATTTGTAGGCTAACATAACTTAGTGGGACATACTGTAGATTCAGGGCTGAATTAAAAATGCACAGTCAATTTTAGCTTTTTGTAATGGTCAAAAGCTAAATGAAATCAGATATATTTATATTATATATTATATTTACTTCATCACAAGTTAAACTGCACAGAAAACGGATTAACTGTGTGGATCCGGATTTGCCAGGTGTAATTCCACATGGAATTCCCAACTAGATTTGATATTTTTTTAACTGGCTGGCATCTGTTTTTAAGTCCAAGCCATTTAAAATAACAGCAAAATGCAGTATTTGTCCTTTCTGAAACAGAAATCTAAAACAGAAATCACACAAAGAAGTTAGTTAAAAGGTATTTAAATAGTTTTAGAATAAATATTAGCACAACCAGAGAGCTACTTGTCATGTTACAAAACATTCTGACAATTTTACATGGATTCTTTAATCACCTACCATGTTTGGCGGTTTCAGAAAAACAATAAATATACGACTGTTATTTTTTTCTAAGAAGGGTGGCAATCCTATTTAACACACACATTTACTACCTGCTTTGTTTAAGAGTTGAATGTGTGTTGGAGGCTGTACCAGGGCAGGCGTAAAAGAGGCTGTGGGGGGGATGAGTAAGTGAATGGGAGCATATATATTGCTTGGCAGGGGAGAAAATTAATACTTCCCCCTCCTTGGTAGAGGATCGGGTGGGGGCCAAAGTTGGCTTGCACTGCAGCCGTTATCTAATGTGATTTTACCAGTTAAGTTTTTCACCCCAGTAGAATTAGGTCTGGTATTCCAAGAACTGGGAAATCTGAGTTTGGAAAACAAGGCCAGTTATAATTGTGCGAAGTCCAATTACAGTTTGTAATCGGGCCCATGAGTTAGTTCTTGACCGCGCTATCCCCACTCATACAGATCTAATGGTGTACAACAAACCACGAACTGGTGTTTAATTCTATGCTACAGGGGTTTGAAGCAAACACTGACACTTTATGTGAAAGATATATCATCGGTTCTGACAAACATGAATTATTTTAACATGGCAGTTGCCCTCAGGATTGTCTACTACATGGTGCCTTGCACGTACACCAAGATCACTGTAAGCCCTTGCACTTCAGCCTTTGAGGATGTAGACATGGTCCCCAGGACTCACACCATTTACTCAAAAGTAACAGCTAGCTCATTCCTAACTTTCTACCCTCTAGTGATTGGCTGACTTTGTCAAGGGTCATTCATTATTAAGGTGGATTAGAACTGTAAATGACCTTCCTCTGTTGTGCATGTGGGGTGCATGTCCACTGAAATGTAAGGTGGTGCCTTTTCTGTGCTGTGTCCACGATGGATGTATGGGTGGATGGCACTAGTGATCTCTGGGAGTCATGTATCCAGATCATGTCCACAAGATTCACTTGGTAGTGCTGGCCATGTAATAAGAACAGATATCTGCTGAAAACAGGTACATTTTTAGAGGATCTTTTAATTGCATGTAATGTTTTTACACCATGAATTGGCGGTGCAATCACGAGCATTGTTATATCAGTTGCATCAGAGATTTGTGTCATCATTATTAGAATTCTTCAACTGTGTGTGATTTTAGAATGTGTTGGAAAAAACGTTATGTAATTGAATACCACTGGTGAGAATGAAAAATTCACTGTTAGGCATAATATGGTACTACGATCAAGGTAACAAGCAACGGTGAAAAATAAAGCTTAATAGGCTGTCTATTCCTTTCTAATGTGGTGACCTGTGAGCAACATTTATGTTGCAGAAATCACCAGGTTGATATTCGTCTATTTTTAATCGACGGGGATTAGATCTACTTTGTTCTCCAACTGTTACACATTGAAACATATTTAAAAACATTTTTTAATAACTTCTTAGGCCCGTGGTTCAAGTCTCTTCTTCTGACGTGTCTAGCAATCTGAAACCTTGCAACAGCACGTATTTGTATACAACTTATACGTCCTCTTGTTTCACTTCTTTAATTCTAATCTTCATCTCTTGACAGTTTTTCTCTTGACCACTATTGACCATGCTAGTGACAGTTGTCAAACCTTTGCAACTCCTCAAAGCATCAGATGGTGATATCTGTAACCTCAAATAAAGTGTACTGCAAGGGCACCATCAGATACCCTGCATAATTTTCATTAAAGGTTTTTGTATTTGCTGCTTTATTACATACATACTGTTCCAACATCTTACTTGCATGTTCAGTAAAAACATTGTCTTGTGGATTATATAGATTGCTTTTTATATGCAACCCTCTACTAATGGTGAAAACTTTTCCTAAATAAATTGGACATCATTGTCTGATGTAAAAACCTTTGCCAAACCTTGCATGAGAAACAAATCAGTTAGGAAATCGACCATCACTTTAGTTTCAAAGAAACATAACATATATCCATCTAAAGAATTAGCCTACCTACAATACAGTAAAACATAGATTTGAGAAAGAATATGAAAACATCCGGTACAATCAATGTCAACCTCTCCAGTGATCTTTCTGGCAGCTCAGATGACATTTTGGATGCCTTCCTACTCCTTAGATTCTTGTCTGGTGTCTTTAACACACCACACCTCTCTACCTAGAGTTCTACTTCACTATCTGTCAACTGCCACCAGTGTATTCCCTAGCCTTTTCTTATTCAGCATCATCCCTCATTGTCTGACATGCACCAGTTCCACTAACATTCACCAGAGTTTTGAAGATGGAACAACTTTCTGTCCTCTTATTAAAATACCATCAATAATTGTCAAGCTGAGGGTTATTTTGGAACAATCTTGCATCTCTCAACCTTTACAATTCTCTTTTGACCAACTCAGACTGATATAATCCATTGTTTTCTGCACCACCTTGTCCTCCAGCAATTGCATACTTCACTTATTCTCATACAACTCCTTTCCTCCAAATCCACATTTGCCTCAAGACATCCCATGTCCTCTTCTAAGCCTGTATCTGCATCTTTATCTTGATCACTTGTTGAAATGGCAGTCTCAAAGACAAGTCAGGCACTTATCAGGCTTTTTGACAAAACTCACATTTGTACTTCCCAAAATGTGTATATGCCTATTTGTAATTAATCATCAACATGAATTTGTTGAAGATATACATATATTAATGATTGAATTGCTCATTGCATTTCCTTTTTTTGAACACAGAGTATTATCTCTCTTGTTGCCTCTGGATGAGCAAACCAAAAGCGACCGGGGTATCTCCCTTTTTCAATTTTTGGGATAAAGCTCCTACATTTCTATAGTCATGACAGCAACAGTTATGAAAATCCGTAATGTTGGCACAGATGGTTATAAAATAGATGCTTTGTGCAACCCTTCTTTGACTCGAGCAAATGTAATTTGCTCTTCATTCCACACAAATGTTGCACCTTTTTTAGCAATCTGGTAAGTGATTAAAGAATGGGTGAAAAACTTGAGACAAATTTTGCAATAAACTAAAAGAACCCAGAGCAGATAATGCCTGCTGTCTGGATCTTCTTCAACGTCCTGTTATAAATCCAATACATGTTTATGTCTGCTACTGAAATCAAGTGACAGGTATTATGTCAAAGTTTTACTAATTGTACACTTGTGGAGGCTCAATTTTAGACCACGTTCGAAGAGGGCTACAAAACAAACTATGATCGGCTCTCTATATCTACGTGAACACCAAGATATTGTCTTGAAATGCCAAAATGCCCCCTTTAGTAGACCATGCATTGCTTAGTGAAAGACCAAGTCCCAGGTTTAGGAGGGCCTAGCTCCTCCTTGCGCCACATTACTGTCATTTCTTTTTATGCTGTTTGCCCAAGGAGGCCAAATTCGCCTCACAAGATTTACAATGTCGCACAATTCATGCATTGTGCCACTTTGTACCCACTTTTGCCACATTATGCCTACACCAGGCATAATGTATGGAAGGGGCCATTCCCCCATTAGGGGGGCTAAAAAAGTGGCCCATTTTTTGCAGCATTTTTACACCTGCACAGAGCAAAAAAAATACATGTAGGCATTGTGTACATTACGTATTCATGCACACACTTAAGAAAACAGGTCTAGTCACTATACAAGTGCAATAAAATATATATGTGAATACCATAAAATGTGAACACGTTACCAATAGGCATGTTACGGTCTTCCAGAGAGAACTGCTCTAAAGCTGCGGGGGGCAGCATGAGCAATAAGCAAAGCTAGGCAAGGCCAGCCCAGGGCTAGAAACCAGGCACCTGTTAAATATTCAAGTAATTGTAAATGCTGACGTCTGTGTCAGGGCCGGCGTAGTACAGAAAGTAGGCCTGGTAATGTAAAGTAATGTGACCCCAATCTAGACATTAGATAGCTGAAAGGTGGCCCGTTTTTAGTAACTGTGGCAGTTTTGAACTAGTAAAGACATGATGTATGTGTGTTTTGCAAGCTATTGAAGACTGCACAGATTTGAGCTCGCAGCAGACAATGATTTGTTTCATTATCAGGGAAATCAACAGCAAAAACCGGACTAGCCGACTAAAAAAGACGACAAAACAGGCTCAAAAGCAGCCACAAATCCCAGCCCATACACTGACCCGTCAGACCAGCCAATCAGGCTCTGCCTGATTGCCCGTTAGGCCAGTCTAACCTTGTAACTGTGCCCCAGTAGTACGATGCATTTCAGGAACACGGCACCACAGAAAGGCTCAGCATGTCCTTGGGTGCTTGAACGCACGGTGTTTGATCCCCGGAGCTGCAAGCTAGCAGCAGCGAGTTCCATTTTAAATTACGAGTTAAAGAATGTCACTGGCATTAATCTCTTCTATGCAAGGATACCCCATAAATATTAATTTAATCCAGATCATCCAGTTTATTTTCAGTTTAAAGCTGTGTTGGTGACAGACGGGCTCTTAGAGAGTGGCCCTCTCAAGATTCAAGTTTTACTTGTGACGAAGCAAGTGGTGGACACTCAGAGATGAGAAGTAATCACCTGTGATCGAAGGTGTTCACTGTGAAGGTTTGAGTACGATTCATTGGACTCCAGTGCAAGTACTTCTCATGGCCGATAGATAGCGATAGAGCACTATAAAAATCAACTGAAAATGTCATAGCTGCATGTTTCTTGTTTGCTCGCTGTAATACGGAAGAGGTGATCGCCTTGAGGTCTTAGATTGCGCGTGTTATGTCCGCATATTCTCTTTGCAGCACAGTTCAAGGCTGTGCTGAAATCGCTATTCCTGACGTCAATCTTGTTTTCAAACTGAGAAAACAAAACGTTAATGTCACTTATCTCTGTCCCATCTAATGTTAGATACTCCCCTCGAAAGACGTCTTTACTGAAAACGTGCGAGCCACGGAAATGTAACCAATACCGTTTGATGCTAAAGCATTACCTCAATCTCGGGGGCCAGAATAACAAAATTTGCATTCAGAAATGCCATTGCACATTTTAGTGCACACATTCTAATTGCTTACAAGTCACATGGTAATGCAAAAATGCTATACCACCAAATATTAATTTGCCATGACTGCTAGCGCGAGCCGCACAACTATAAAAATATATTTTGAACAGCACACTATAATATACACAGTCACGCAATGACTGCACCTGATAGCATGTAGACCATAGAGTCTCCGACGTCCGCCAGAGTTTGTCAGATCATCTTTGTGACCGGAATGGCAAACCTCACCCCTTGGGCTGTTCTACCACATAAATAACATGAGGAAAGACAGAGCCCAGGTAGGGTTTAGTCACTCACAAGTAGGACCCACTACTACTAATTAATGAAATTGGGCAGGTGTTTATTATAGTTCATAACACTAGGGCCTTTTTCGCAAAGTGCCTCTGACAAACGTCTACTTGTTCCCAATCTGGTCTCGGGACCCCAGGAGGTGTGCGAAGCCTCCTCAGGGGGTCCGTGACTGCTTAGAAAATTAAATAATCTTAACACATTGGGTCCCCAGCTTTCAGTAATGACTCAGTGGTGGGTTCCCAGATTTCAATAAAAATTCTGTGGGGGTCCCCAGGTTTCAGTGATGATAAAGCGGGGATCCTCAGAAGTCAAACGTTTGGGAACCACTGGTCTAAATGATATAAGCACTCCACAAGTAACAATGGTTGTTTTCAAGTATGGCGATTGCTGAGATATAGAACATAATAAAAACATTCTAATATATTTAAGCATATTTTTTATTTCCAAGTTAATGCATCATGTGTTTGTTTACATGGTTCAGTCTGAGCCTATTATGTCCTTGCGTGGCAATAAGCTTAGGGTTTCTCAGGGCTTCTAATTCATTTGTTAATCTCGTCATTACGTGTGCGCTTCCTGCGGTCTGGGTGCGGTTTTCCAAACGCGCTTTCACTCTGTGTGCGGTCTGCAGCGCACTGTTCGCCACAGCTTTAAATTGGAAACATACTCTGTATCTCCATAAGGTCTTGATGCTGTCAAAATCTAAGCTTCCTTCATGTGCTTTAGCAACACCTTCACGATCACCACTTCAATTCGGCACTTTATAGTCTCAACCCCACAGCAGTCACATATCCGAAATTCCCCATCTTAGTGTCAATGCCCCAAGCAATCCCACAGTTGTTACATGTGTTAGCCTCTGACCACGGATCACATTTTACAAAGCAGCTCCATGTAAGGCGCCCTCTTTATTCGCCCCAATGGTTGTTATTGCTTGCTTGCTGTCCTCACTAGGACGCTCCGCCCATCGGCCTCTCAATCCCACTCGATGATGGATTTAAGGTCAGACAGCACCCTTTATCTTTCCTTTACAGCATCACATCTCAGCAGATCTCTCTCTCCATGTTACTGCTTGGGCAGATTTGAAAGATCAACTTCTGAGGTAGCATCGGTTCCCACCACAACTGTAGCTGCTCCTGCAGACAACACCTCTGAAAGACAATTTTGCGATAAACACAATCTATCTTCGTGAGGCAACATTTTCTCAAATATCTGGATCTCTTGGGCCCCAAGAGTTGCTGCCACTTTTTTTCTCTTTACAGACGGCCTTTCGTCCTTCTTTATCGCCACTACGCATAGCCACAAGAAAGCACCAGATTGCAAAAAATTGCCTCAAAATTGACCTTGTTTGTGAGAAAAGGGAGTACTCGGATAACACACTATAATTTTGCTAGGGCCTTTGTAATGGAGCTGCACACGCAGCAGAAGTCAGTATAGAGCACAAATATACTGGTAAGGGCAATTTTGTGGGAATTCCAGTGTGTGTTTTCCAGCAGATATAGGTAAACAACCACAACCCCTAAGGGATTTAAGGTATTCACCAAACATTCACAGGTATCGTCCAGATAATTTGCCACTGTGGAAACACAATATTTACTCCTATGTTTAAAGAGTGGAAATCGGGGCGGCACATCCTCTAAATTAAGGAGTTACGTTGAAAAGAATTACTTTCTGTTTAAAAACAAAAAGGGTCTTTAAATGCACCCCAGCATCACAATTCTGCATTTGAAAACATTTCCGAATGCTGAAGTGGTTGGACATATGAGTCCTTCTCCAAATCTGAAACTGTCAAATTTCCAGCAGGATTATAGGAATTCTAAAACGTCTAACTTTTTGCAGGCACCCTTTTTGTGAACGGTTTGCACATTAAATTTGTTTTACTGCATTTTTATAAATTTATAACCCTTTTAGTAAAGCAGATGTTACACAACCTTAAAGAATGGAGGTACACAAAAACCCACCTACAAAATGCATTAAATCTCATATCCCTTTACATAAGAAAATCAAATAAGCAAAATTTGTTAATAGGGCAAAAAACAATTTAACTGCTCTTCTTCACATATTTTTACATATAGATAATTTAAATATAAACATAATTCACTGTAGTTCTCCAGCTTTCCTATGCTTGTCCAGTTTTTCTTTTGATAATTGTACTGCTTCCAGCATCCAGCCATTAATTATGTCGCTATATTGTAAGAAGTTATTTTCTACTCATTACTATTAAATTGCAGAACCACTTGTGTAGACTGGAGAAAAGTCAGGGTCTTATAGAATTTGGCAGAACTGGAGTAGAGATGTAAAATCTCAGGTGTCGAGCCATGCCAAATTCATAGTTCATCTACTCTAGACTTGTTAAATGCACTAGGTTTACACCAGTGGAGCCTCTGTGACTTGGTCAATTTAAAACTCTTTCCTGGTGAACCATTTGCCAAAAGGCTGCCAGGTCACCCTGAGTGTCATCTTGTCCTACTCAGGGCGGGGCAATCATGACTCACTTACCCTGCCCAAGCCCGCCGTGCAATGCATGGTGAACACAGGCAGGGCAAAAGAGGCAATGGAACCCACACACAGGCAAAAAGCTCCTTGCACCTTGGGTTAATTTGTGTTTTTGTGCAGAAAAAACAAACCCTTACTTTAAGAGTTTACATTTTTCAGTACAATCCAATGCAGGGTGTTTAAGGGACAAAGATTTAACCAACAGTTGAAATCTACCAAAATAAAAGACGTTTTATCCGAATTTTGGAACAGTGCCTGCCTGTATTTGAATGATATACCACATGAGCTGCAAGGAGCAGTCCAAAGTTAGGTTTCAAATGAGGAGCCATATATGGCAATTAATTGGGTGAGATGTCAGTAGCTGTCTAGTCAGTGGGGACCTAGTGCCTTGACTCCCACCTAGGCATGTCCACTTTTCGAAGGGCCCTTCCTTAAATAAACCTTCTGTTACATCAGTGTGGAACATGCGCTCACTTATCAGTTTCAAGATGTTGGTCCCCCAGAGTCCAGATTAGAAGAGATTACTGCCTTTGCAGAGCCCCATCACATTTCAAGTGTAAAGGGGCAGGGGGTCAAATCCATCCTGAGAGGCATTGGAAGCAGCTCATTTAGAGAATCATTCACCTCTACAATGACCGGAAATTCAGTTGGATTAGTCCATGAAAAAGTAAAAAATGTGGCGGGTTTTTGTTAAGCAAGCACCCCTTCTCCAGCAAATAAGAGAGGTCAGCATAGGAACATGTGAACAAAAATATATTGCTTCACGAGCGGTTCAGTGTCTCACAGCCTAACTAGTTCAACACTGCCCGTGCATGCTTTTTGAAAGTCTTTTCATGTAATAGTAAAATCAAGGGGAAAAAAGTAAAATGGCTTTAATGGTTGATAGCCACTAGGTTTACTGCGAATGAAACATGTGTCTTGTCTGCTGCCTACATGCTGTGAGAGGAGAGGGGTGATATGGGTGCTGGGTGAAGCTAAACAGTCTCTTGGCCGGGGGGGGGTGGGGTGGCAATTCTGGCTTACAGTTTAAATTCATTCCACACCTAAGTCATTAGATACTTGTTTTGTCTAGGTTAAGCCACCCTTTGACAGTTGTTAGGAACTAGTGGGCCTGGTTCTGCATCCAGGTCTCTGAATCTTAATTTATCACTGAGGGCTGGGGTTTTCTGCTCACAGTGATGGTGTTTGGGATGAAGGAAAATTGAGCTTCCTTTGCAGGATGGATTTAGGCTGATTAGCCCCGAAAACAGAGGCTAATGACATGGGCAAATCGTTTCCAACTTTGACACCTCAGGTCTCAACTTAGTCCTCCTTGGGTTCTGAATCCTACAGTGGGAATGTAAGCCTGTAGTCTGATATCTCCGACCACACCTCTCTTCGCACAAATTATGGCTGCCTAAAGCGTTTGCTATCTGTAACTTAACAAACAACTGGTGTTTTGTGACTGGTCCGCTTTAAAAATGTTGCAATTAAGTAGAGATTGTGCAGATATAGGTCTGTGCTTCTTCCAATGAATAAGGGAGTCTCCTGGCCAGTCTGTGTGGTGAACACCTCTGTACACCTCGTACAAAGTGTATGCCTAGTTATCAGGCGAGGTTGTCACCTCTGCCTCGCAGAAGCATCACCTGCCAAAGTTTGAGTAGCTGCACTCTTGCCACTCAAGATCTCTGCTTACTTCGTTGAAGAGTTATGATGACACCGTGTCCGGGTGAAACAATATCTACCTGGTTAAAGAGTTCAATACCCTCGTCTCCTGAATAGCAGTGCCTGCTTTATTATTGGGTGAAAACCCCTGTTGCCCTTAAGAAACAGTACAAAGGTAGTTGTTAGTTCAGAGCAGGGCCGCTGGAATTAGGACATAATATGGGGCAGATTTGATAAAATTATGCAGCAAAAAAGACAGAATATGCAGTGAAGTGAGGCACATTGTGAAGCAGTATTACGTTTCTTTGCTGCCATTTGTACACGTTAGCACTGTATGGACAAAGGTATCAATCATCTCCTTTAGATCAGTTTAACACTTAAATATAGCACTTAGCAAATGAAAGGTGAACTGCCTCTGTGTGACAAAAGCCTGCGACTACACAACATGCATGGTAGCAGTGTAAGTAGGTTTTGGTCAATTTGAGCTAGAAACAATATTAGGTTTTTGTTAAAAGTCTGTGAATTATGAGGAAGGTGTAGCATGAGCCAAGTGCAGCAGATCCATAATTATGTGAAAAAAGTTGTAGATGCAAAACACACAGGCCCATATTTATATCTTTTTAGCGCCGTATTTGCGTCATTTTTTGACGCAAATTCGGCGCAAACTTGCAAAATACAATTGTATTTTGCAAGTTTGCGCCGTTTTTGCGTCAAAAAGCGGCGCAAATGTGGCGATAAAAAAGTGTAAATATGGGCCATAATTCCAGTGGCCCTGGTTTCGAGTGTCCATTTGTCCCACAGACAGTACCTGCCTACCCATGGGTATTGTAGTGCCATCTTTTCTCTTGTCTCACTCTCATCTCTCTCCATCTCCCTTTTTCTGCTTTCCTCTCGGTGTCCCAGTGACTGTCGGGTGAAGGTGTGGAGCTACGTGCCTGGGCTCACCCCGTGCCTCCCAAGACGGGTCCTTGCCATCAAGGGCCGTGCCGCCAGTCTACCTTGAAACGCTCCAACTTCTCTCTTTTGTCACAATCTATCCCCCATGTTTGTTCCACGTTTTATTCATTCCTTTATTTTTACGTATTCCAAACTTTGATCTTTGTACATTTCTAAAAATTATGTCTGTTTCATTCCTTATTATCCTTTTTTGTTCATACAATGTCTTAGATTCTTTTTCATTGTTGTCTCTTGTTTTCTCTTCCTTATATTGGATATCCTATTTCCTTTCTCAGCACTCATTATTTTCACGTTCCTGTTCTTTATTTACTGTTTTATCATTGTTTTTTGCTTATTCATTATTTGCTTTTTTGTTCCTTAAATCTCCTATTTTCTTTGCTCTCCCACTTTTGTTCATTTCATCCTTCTTTTGTTTCGCTCCTTCCTTCTTTCTTTCCTTCTATTGCCCTTCTGTATATTCTTCCTTTCCTCCTTTGTTCCTGCTATCATTCCTTCTGTGCTTCCTTCTCTCCCTGATTCTGTTTTCCCTTCTTCGTATCCCTTACTCCTTCCGACCTGCTCGTTGCTTCTACAATTCCTTTCTTCCTCCACTTCATCCGTTCTTGATTTCTCTCTCACTACCCTTTTTTTTATTCTGCTTACTTTATGTCTGACTGCTTAGCTTCCTCGTTCCTGCCTTTCTCCACATTTACTTTCTCTCTGTGTATGTGCCTCAGCTTGAGCTGCTAGTAAACGGTATGGGACTTTCTATATAAGTCTTTTTTTCTTTTTCTTGTTTCAAAATATTTAAAATGTTAAAAAGGTGACACTGTTTGAAAGTCCCTTACTAGTGCATTCACCTTAACATGCTTTTTTTAAAATTGCTATTGTCTCTTTATACAAACGTTTGCATGCTCAATGACATTACAGCAGAAGCAAGCACCCCATCAAAGTCACAGAACCTTGAAGAAACTACAAAAACCTGAGTGTATAAAGTGGACTGTTGTCCGTGTTCTAATCAGAAAGTGGGGCTCCTAAAGTCATAGCATTGGCCCTTCCAGGGCTTAGGTCTGTGAACGTACATTCTAGCCCAACATGCTTGAAATGGAGTTAAGCTCGGGAAGCCCCTATTTTTGGCTCGTCTTCTCACTAGCTGGAGACTCCCGGCTAACGCTTCCTCAAGTTGGAGGAGTGCTGGTCATGTCTGAATTTTCAGACTTTATCTCTGACAAGATATAGTATATTCAAATTAACCATTAAATTAAGGAAGAACTCCATCCTAAGTAAAAAAAAATCAAACGATTAATTCTAAGCAACCCACAATATTGTCAGATCACCTACCATAAATGTTTGGGCGATAGCGGGTGATTGGCCTGTGACCCTTTCTGCCTCCAGTGCATCGGGAAGATTTAGATTATCTTTCCCAATGCCTTCTGAGCAAGGTACAACCCCTCTGGCTCCACAGTTTCAGCTTTATTAGCTAATAATTAAACCAGGTTTGTTTTATTTGAAGGAAACAGTGGACAGCACTTACCTACTGTTGAATCCATGCAAGGAGAGAGCAGGTAGCTACCCTCAAGTTCATGTAGGGAAGAGTGGAATTAATTGTGGGCCTCCCAGCTACAAGGCAGTGTGGACACCGAGCGGCTACTCTTTCATGTGTCCTGAGCCCTCCAGAGTTCAGGAACAGGATGAATAAGAAGTACAAATCTAAAATTAAAATAACATATCATACATTTCTAAAACACCATTCCCGGTGGGGTAGTTTGGCACTGAATAGCCAGCTCAATGGTACTCTTTTCACAAAACTAAGAATCAAGAAAGTTTGAATGGAACTCCCAAATTTCGAACTTGCGACAAAGAGGTCAAATAAACATTCCTGCAGTGGATGTTTCAGCATTAGATCTGGCAAATAAAGCATGACTTAAAGACTGGTTAAACATGGAGGAAGGACTGCTGTTCTTTGCTCATGGTGTGACTGCTGGATCGGTTGCATGTGAACCTGCACAACCAAGAGCCTCTTTACTTGCATATAAAAATATTAGACGGATCAAAATATATTATACAATTTATATATATATAAATTGTATAATATAATTAAATTGCTTACATATTTAAAAACACTATACCATCCGTAATAGAAGAACAGAGAGCATACTGAAGATTTGTTTAGGATCAGACACACTATTCCTTGCAAACATATTTGTCAGATAACAATGCACACAAACTTTATTGGACGCTTTCTCAGCTCCACGCCATGTAATAGGCTAAGAAGAAAAAAAGAATGAAATGGACAAAACGAATGAGGAATAAAATAAACAGAGAAGACAGACTAGTCATTTACAGGTTTCTGCTATAGCAATCCTCCCACTTCCTCACAAGCGACTACGCATTCTCCATTAATTTATTGTTGATATTGCATAGTGCTACAAGTTAGCAGAGACCATAGAATTCAGGTAAATGTAGTCATTTGCAAAACTGGAGGTGAAAGTACGATGTCTGGGGTTTAAGTTTAAATTAAAATAATATGCATGCTCCTTGTGCATAGTACTGTATTAGTCGTTTCAGCTATTTCACAATAAACTGCTCGATTAAATGTGCTAAAAGCTATCTGGCTTAATCAAAGCGTACCTTTTCTAACATAAAATTTCCTGCTAGAAACCCCTTCCTTTGCCATCTATGCTCCCTGACTATGCCGCTCCAGGCTACAGCTGCTTGCCTCCAACACATCCACATACCTGCTTGCACACTGCCCGCTACGTCATAACTGTGCCTCATATTGTATTTTACTTTGGCAGTAGTCAAATTTCCAGATATTGGCTTCATGCCAAAGACTGGACTGGGGTGCTGTGTAAACACCACCTGATGTTATAGTAACCCTTATTAAGCACCTAGAGTCACGCATAGGTCTTTGAACATCGGGGTTTAGCAATTACCAAAGCACTCGATTAAAATAGCCATATCTTGAGTGGTTAAGGAACAGTTCATAGCCCAAGAAATGGTTAGTCTTATTTTTAAGTCTCTTTGTCCTTAATCCAGAAGCCATCATACCATCACATGGAAAATCTGTATCATGTTTGCTCTGTGAACAGGGGAAACCAAGAACCCAACCCCCATCCCTGGGATAGCCCAGTCTGTCTCATACACATACCACTCTCTGAAGAAGAGCCCACCAGCCCTGCTCACCTGTTAATATATGTCTCCCTAAAGCATTGCCAATGCCTGAGTCAGGCCACAGCACTTTCCCCGTCAGGTGCCTCATGCCTTTGCTTCCAACTAACCCACTGCGTATTGCTGCGCTTCAACCATCTCCATGTTTGTGTTCACCATCCTGCCCCTGGTCTATATCTGTCTTCAAATCCTTTTCTTTTCCCATCTGGTTCACCACGCCAAGGTTCCTCCTGGCCTTGGGGAAGTATTTGTGTCTTTTCATTTCCCACTACCAAGTTCTGCCATGCTCCTTTCTGTGTAAATGTGTCTGTCAGATATACATGATAGTCTCTTTAACATTTACAGCACTGGCATTACTTATACTTAATAAGATGGAAATCACTTTCGGTGCCCACCATATATAGATAGGAGAAAAATGATGCTCATGTGTACATAGGTAGCTCCATGTACATACTTTTGTGAGGGAATAAAGAAAGAGAGTACGACATAAGCACAGAAGAACTGTCTCAGTGTCATAGCAGAAAGCTGTCAATACTAGAGGCTCTATGCACTGCTAGGGTAAATAAATTAGCTCTACTTTTAAACAACCAAGTAGATGGTAGAAAATGTAAATGCTAGGCTGTGCTCACACAAAGGTTGATTACTAAAAGCATATGCCAAGGAGAGCCAGATACTTCCCCTTGCAGCGCAAATCGAACACTCTGGCCCATATTTATGAAGCATTTCCACTGTCCATGCATCATGCATGGCAATGCAAGGACAACACAAAGGATTCAGTAATATTTACTTAGCCACGCAAAGCATGATTTGCGTGGCCTTGTCTGGCTTTGTAAAGAAATGTAATGCAAAGTACCTGCTTGCGGTGTGTAAAATTACATTTTAACTAGGGAGGCGCATGGGCATTCCCAGCATCCACCCATGGACTTTGATGCATTCCCAGATTTACAAGGATTTGTTAACTTGGAAAAGCATCAAAATGTTACCCCTGTCAACGTGAGGAGTAAGGAGGAGAAATATTTTTATTTTGCCCCAGTATTTCCTCTTTCCAAATATGCTGCATTGTGCAGTATGAATAGAAAGAGAAAAAAGCCTCTAAGGATTGTTTCAGTGTAGGAAGGATTCCCTGCACAAAACAATCCGTCCTGTAACAAAGGTATCCTTGCACAATGTTGCAAGAGTGCCTGCGTTGGCGCTAGACTGCACTCAGTGCGCTAGTGAAAAGATAGAGCCGAAATGCTCAACATCTTTGTAAACATGAAGCATTTCTGCTCTCTCCCTTTCACCCAGCACCACAACATTGCTTGCTGCCCTGCATTGCATAAACTTTTACTAAATGTGACCCTCAATAGCTCCCATTGCTCAGATGTAGAATTTAACAGGCTATAAAGTGTGTACATTGAAGAAGTGAAAAAGCATCCATCAGGTTTTAGGCAATTGGTATGATGTGAATTACTAAAAATGTAAAGTGTGTTAATTTAATTTGCCAGTTTAATCTCACTCTTCCTGGTTTGCTTCGCAGTGATCTCACTGTCAAGGTCTGGAAGTGCCGAAGATTACTCAAAGGAGCCAGTTAGGATCCGGGACAGTGCACCGGACAGCTTCTGCTGTGATGCTGCTTCTTATGTGGAGATGCTAACTGAAGACTGCTGGACCTGATGGAACATGGTGCTATATGTTGGGCATTGCTCGGCACTTAAGTAGACGTCTGGTGCCTGTATCAGGTGGAACTTTGCACAGCCGGTTCTCTGCCCACAAGCAGTGTGAACGGCATATTTATGCTCATAGCTGCCAACAACAAAAGTACTGCAATGGGTTGGTCCCCTGCTCCTTATTGACATGTTCTGAGAACTAGCAGGACAAATCAAACACTCACAGATGCCAATTTCTGTTACCAAATGAGTAAGATTTGGGAGGGTATTTATTGCTTTGTTCTTTGATTCCCTCTAAACCTCCTCTCTTGCTGGTCCTCCCTGGATATCCTGCTTGCAACTGGAAAAGTAAGATTGGTGAATCATAAGTCCAGGTAAAAAAGTTACTTTTGTTCATTAGTGCCCTAAACGTTTTCTGTTAATTTGTGCCTGCCTGTACTGGCTCCATCTTGAAACCAAACAAAGCCCATGGTTCGTGTGCCAACCACCCACCTCTCTCTGGCCGCCGTTCTGCGTGCTTTTAACAGACGATCAAACCCACCCCCCCCGTCAGAGAAGTCATTGCTGCAGCACAGCAGGTGGCCCCCAGAGATGGAGAAGCAACCTTTTTGAAAGACTATTGAAAGTAGGAACGTACTTTCTAAGCACATTTGTTTCAGACTTTCAGCACGCTGGCTTCATTGTGAGTACATGTCCCCAAGCAAAATCCATTTTGCTCCTTTCGTGTTGACCTGAATTTTCTCTGCAAAAACAGCAAAACAACAGACATTCTTCTGAATAGATTTCTGCTTCCTTTGCAACGAAAAGAAAGCCAAAAGAGCACAAAATCTTCAGCTGAAATGACAGCTGACTACAAAGATATTGAGCTCTTGTGTGAAGCTCGAATGACAGCTTCCTCTCATTGTGGGTTGAGGCGGAAGGGATGATTTTGCTTAGGGAGCTGTTCCATGTTTTGTCTGTGGGGGCGGGCCGCAAGAGATTGAGTGAGACAAACTTTGATGGGATCTAGTTACGCTCTCTGAATAAGGGTCTTTGTGTGTATTGGGTTGTGGGCAGATTGAGTGTGTGATTGGCAGATGTGGACATACACTGTATATCTGATGTGCATTATCAAAGGTGTGAGCCCACTAGAACAAGGATAATGGGGAATTGTCAGTACAAGATAGGTCTGTCTGAGCAATATTCATATGAACTTTATTAACCTTCTACTCTTTTTGGTATTTTCCGCTGAAAGTTTACTGAATTGTAGAGTTAGCCATGGTAAAAAATCATTTATGAAATTAGTTATTGTATGGTGCTGTGTGACTGGGTGGGTAACATTGCTTGCTGTTGACATCTGTATCTGAACAAATGCTCATAGTGTAGATGGGTGACAGCAAATTAAAAGGCTATCCTCCTTGATAAAGCGATAGTGGGTAATGGAAGTCAAATAGTGACCTAACTTCCTGACATAGTCCCAAGATGGCTGCCCTCAGGATGAGACTGTGCCAAATTTCTACTGGACTTGCTGTTTATTCGTTGATTTCCTGTGGTGAACCAAGTTCTTGATGATCTGAAACACTGTATTTTCTTGAAAGAGACATTTCCTCCCAGGGGTTAATTTTTAAGTGGGTTCGGCCCTTGCAACAGGAAACAGAACACCATGGAATCTGTACTCACCCCCTCATGTAAACTCACAAAGTCAGGTATATTCAGGTAAGGTTTACCCTGAGAGCTATATGGCAGAGAAATAGCGCAATTACGACTGTTTCTTTTTAACTCCTGGATTTACTGGTTAGCTTTGTACTTTTCCTATAACTGAGGCGAAGGATCAAGAGAAAGCTACGTGGCTTAAAATGTGAAGTTCTACTGGTCTTGTACAGGAATTTAATGTTCATTAGCTGTGAACCTTTGAGCTGTAGAATCTGTGGTACAAGCTTTGTTGAGGGAGGATTGGGAGGGACGATGTACGCTTTACTTAATGTGCACTGAACATAACTTGATTAAGTGTGTAAATATTGTTGAACTACTTGAATTTAATTATTGCCATCTTTGTGTGAATATGTTGCAAGTAGAAAGGGTGGCCAGGGCTCCATATTAATTATGATATACCTGAAACTCAAAAGAAGCACAATAAGATAGATCTGAAGTCCAAAAGAAATGTATTGATGTAGATTTGAAGTCCAACAAAACGCCCGAGGTAGATCTGAGACCCCACAGAATGTTGTCACCGAATAACTAAAGGTCCATAGACATACATAGGTGTAGATCATACATTCCAAAAACATGTACTGAAGCTCACTGAGATGCGCCAATGTAGATCTGTAGTCCTATAGAATTGTGTTGTGCACAGCACAGAAATGCACCGAAGTAGATTTGATGTCCAATAGTAATGTATAGAAGTAGGTATGCAGTCCCATAAAATGCCATGAAGTAGATCTGAAATTCCATAACAAATATATCAAATTAATTTTGAAGTTCTGTTGAAATGTACTGATGTAATAGATCTGGAATCTCGCAGAAACATAGCCAAGCAAATAAATAAATGTGAATTTCAGCAAAAAAAAAAAAATATATATATATAGTCCTGAAGACCAAAATAAGTTAATTAAACTTGTAGCCTAGTGACAATGAGTTGCAGTAAGTCTGAGTCCAATAAATGCAATGAAGTAGGTATTGAGTTACATAAAAATGTTTTTGTGTAGCTATAAAGTACCATTGGAAATTAGTGGCAGGCATCTAATATACAATAGAAATGCAGTGACATAGATCTGAATCCCAAAAGAAATGCATTTATCTTAAACAGAGGGCAACAATACATTTTCTTAAATTTTTTATTAAAATAATAGGGTTGGCCACCCTCAGGTAGACTATCTTTCTTGCAGATGGGGCAACACGTGTTTTACCTCATGAAGTATGTAAATATCGTTACTATAGATCTATATGTGCATGATTAAACCCTTCTTATACGTTGTGCTACCTTATCCTAAAGTCTCCTCGTACGCCTCTACCTGAGTAAATGAGGTGTGTGTGAAAATACAAAAAGACAACAACAAAGTGTGTTTGTAGTTCTTGGGATTCTGAGCTTTAGGGGGTAAGAGGGCTTGTAACCATGACAACAGTCACTGGACTATGAACGGCTGTCATGGTTACCAGGACTATGGCAGGATACATTTGTTTTGTGACCTTCCACTGCCATCCCCAGTTGAAGGGTTTAATTATATGTGTATATATATAGATGTGTATATATAGTACATGGGTGAAATGTATATATGAACACTTCTTTTCACATCGTTAAGAAAAAGAAAAAAAACAAGATGCCTTAACTGCACTGATATTTCGTCCTCTAAATGCGATGTGCACATTTGCAAAGGTGTCCTTTTCCTTAGTTTGGAAACGTTTATGATTTTCCTCATCTTCAATGTATAAATAATCATGCTGTATATATCATTTTATACTACTACTTATGGATTAATGTACATAGTGTAAGAAAGGCTATTTAAAAACCTGTGATGTACATTTTGTTTTTGTCTGGGTGCGAGGCTCCCCAATTAGTCTTAATAAATAAATTAAACGTATGCTCCTTTTAGTTGTTTTTCCTATATGGGGGTTTCAGCATTGTGTTCTAAATGGGATTTTCAGCATTGTGTTATTCTAATACTCCTCCGTTTCTTCGGGCGTGTTTAGCAACAATAATAAAGGGTCCCACAAGAACAAGATTTCTCATTGCTTTGCTTCCCCTCCTATATGCTCCAGTGGAGCACATGGATGTCAGTTCACCAAAATGCCTGGGGTAGAGAAAGTGACATAACGCCCTTTGGGCTTCACTTTCACTCGCACACGCATGCTTGCACATACACCCACATTGAGGCATGAACACTCTCTCTCTCACATAAACCCACTGTCACTCGCAAGCACGCACACAACATACATTTCAAATACTTTTTTATACTTATCTCAGCTGCCAGGCAAGGTCATATTCTATCTAACTGTACTCCATGTTTTACACTAATAGTGAATAAGCTGCTATTACTCACTATTAGTGTATTGCAAGACAAAACTCACATAAGACATAACTGCTAAGTGTAATTTCCATCACCCAATAGTGTGCTAGGCCATAACTATAAACCACCCATGACCATCTGAACAGGTATGAAGTAACTGAAGAGATCTGCAACATACCGCCGGCTAATGACATTTTACACACTTTGCTTGCGTGATATTATTCTAAGAATATATTGTATGAGTTGCTTGCTTTAGTTAACCTATTCATAAAATGTAATCAGATCTCCGCTGCAGGTTCTGTCTAGCTTCTTACAGTAGCCGCTTCTTGGCATCTCACAATGTCAATTAGGTTTGTGATGATATTAACATGCCAATAGATCTCTCCACCACTTCCCTTTCTAACATATGCCTGCTCAGAACTATGACGTTTAAAAACAATATCTCAGAATGGACAACCCAGTGAAGTAACCAGCTAAGTGTGTTATGAAACTAAATACCAAAAAGGGACCTGCAAAGCTGCTCAAAGCTGCCAGCTTACCAAAAATCGTACACTGCGTGCCTATCTCTCACACTTATTCATCCATCACCCTGCTAAGCACTGCGTTCCATGACACAGTAACTGCACATTAGTGGTCCTCATGCACAACATTGAAACCCTTCCTTTACCGGATCGAAGGACAACATCCTTAGAACTACACATCCTACATGGTGTGTGTGCTACTCTTGGTGGCAAGTGCTTCAGCACCCCGCATTTTTGTATTAAGCACAATATAAATGTTGCAATGCTATGCAACAGCAGCTGTGCCAGTGTGTGCGCACAGTGGTATTGCGATCTTCCCTTGCAAACAATGGGTGCTGCTGTCCTTTAGTGAGGGTGTATCGAAACCAGACCGGTTACTAAAGGATGAGATTTTACTTAAACCAGCCCTGGGACCTCACATGAATGGGGTTTACCTAAGCCTACCTTTCCATGGATGAATTGCTATAAGCCATATCTGGTGCGTTTCTATGATGGGGTGACTTAAGAAAGCCCTGGAACTTCTCAGGTGTGAAGTGAGACCTAAGTCAATCTTTTTTGACTGGTGGAGGGAGGAGTGTGGGAAGGGCGCAATCCAAATGCCAGTCCAGCCACCCCTACCAACTCTTTTGTTGTGGTAGCAATAGATTAGCACTCTCATATAACAGCCCTCTAACAGTACATATGTATTGGATGTGAAAACTACATGTACAAGAATGAAGTGGCTAAGTGCCAACTCCATTGAAAATATTTGAGATCTGTCATCTGAGCGTTCAAGCGACGACTCATAACATATTTTGCATACTGATTTTCCTGTAACAGGTTGATTTGCACCATGCGGCTCTCTACCGTTGACAGTCGGCGTTTCCGACTTCCATGCATTTTTGAGGTAAGGAACAGGAGCGCTCCTGTTACATACGGAGATTTTGTTTATTTGATCTAGTTTATGCCTCTAGTTAATTGTATAACATATTTCATTAACAAAAGGTGGTCCCTTTGACTAACGAGCCTCGTGAATACCGAATGTTTGTTTACATGGCTTAATACAACCTGCATGTTCTTCTAAGTTAGTTATTCAATAACACTACAGTCGATATCATCATTATTTTTTTTTCTCACATTTCTCTTTTAAGTCTGAAATGCCTCAACATTTGATTAATGTTTCTTTACAGAATATGACTAACTCAATATTCAAATTATAAATGCTTGTTAACTTCTACGGTATGTTAGCTTAATATTTCTCTTTTTTATCATCATTTTTCACCTCTTACTCTCTAGCATTGGTTTATCCTTTTTTTTGGGGCACCTTCAGTTCTTTCTGGACTTGGGCACTATATGCTCAATCACTATATCATCTCTCGGATTTAATATTTTCGTTGCATTCACATTTTTTCTTTTTTCTTTTTCCTTCCAACTACTCAGACTGAATAACATCACAGAATCTGTAGCATGCTTGGTTCCTGTTCGTTTCCTTACTGTTCTTTTTCTGACTCTTAAGGGCTATGTATCTCATTTTAATAATTTACTTATTTTTCCCAAGTTTGGGTTTAAGAACTTTCCAACTTTGTAATATCACATCGGTAACTCTTTCACACAGGATTTTGTTTTTTTGCTCACCATTCGGTGGTCCTGTGAAGGTATCTCGATAATTCTTTTTCTGCTTAATATGATCAACTCCATCAGCGAATTTGATTTTTCTTTTCTCTTTCAGCCTTGAGAAAGCCCCGGCTTATATAGCCAGAGGGGGCGAAACACGTGTTGGCTGATTCTCCTTTCTCGTGTCATTACTTTGGATGTTGCCTTTGCTATGAAAAAACTGACTTTTTGAACTTTTGGAAGTAGAACGCCTGTATAGCAATGTAATAAACTTCTAACTTGATAACCCCAAGAATTCTTTGAGTGGGACTTTACCTCTTTCCTGATTTGCACCATGCGCCTTGGTGGTAGGAAAAATAAAACGGACCGATTATGAT
Organism: Pleurodeles waltl; assembly: GCF_031143425.1. Taxonomy (NCBI): domain Eukaryota; kingdom Metazoa; phylum Chordata; class Amphibia; order Caudata; family Salamandridae; genus Pleurodeles; species Pleurodeles waltl. The sequence continues at coordinate 607,631,265 of NC_090445.1, read as the reverse complement.
GCAGCTGTGCAGTACACCTTGAATCTTTTAAAAATGTAATATGTGAATTTAAAGAACCGGTGTCCCCATCAATTCAGTGGGAAAGGAACCATCAACCAAAAATTGCTCGATGTCCCATCCACTCAACTCGGTAGTCCTTCACCTGATTTAGAGATCTGGGAAGCACTGTGTATCTGACTACAGAGCCACTGCCTACTCTACCTTCAGGTCCATAAAGAGGAAAGGAAAGTCAGAACTATCTCTTGAAAAGGGATAAAGTGGACCATTTAGGGTTGTGTAGGAAAGAGGTCAGAGATCAAAAACATCAGATGGCTTAGCCACCAAACTTTGTTTCATCTCCTTATTTAGAGATCAAGGATGTGATCAAAAGCAGAACTCTGCCACTGGATCCATAGTTCTTGCCATTGGATAATTGGTGGACAGGGTAGTCCTCCAACCACATACTAGCTATTTTTCAAATATCTGGGACACCTAGCATGATTATTGCATGGTAGAAATAAAATCCAGAAATTAGCTGTACGTACTGTAAGAAAAATCATTGCTTTTTGTTTTTCTGAAGACAAACCTGCTTTAGGCATTTACCTTTGAGCAACAAAAAACAAACAATCCCAGAGATTCCAAGATGTTTGCCATGCCACCATTGCTGGTAGACTGGTCAACATTGTTGGAATTTGCTGAAGTTGCTCAAGCCACGTCATCAGGAGCAGTTTCCATTAATAATCCCACTGGTCAACAGAAACCCTCAATATTATGGACTCCCAGGACAAGCAGAACGAATGGTGCTAGAAGTTTTTGTCCAAACTATTAAAAAGTCTTAGGGACTTATTTAGAGTTTGGCGGACAGGTTAGTCCATCACAAGCATGACAGATATCCCATCCGCTGTATTACGATTTCCTTAAGATATAATGGGATTGTAATACTGCGGACGGGATATCCGTCACATTTGTGATGGAGTAACCCCATCCACCAAACTCTATATCAAGCCCTTATTCATTATAATTTTGTAGAAAAGGCTAGCGTGTTGTAGTTTGTGGACTGGGTTGAGTATTGTTCTATAGTTCTGCCCTGACTGGCTCTTACCCTAGTTCCAATTTTTAATACTTGCATGGGTGGTGAAAAGCTTACAAAGGAGAATCTGCCTTCCCAACCCTGAGTCAGGACCTGGTAGGAATAAGAGCCGGCTGCTTCCTGGACCGCAGAGCAGCTTCTCAGGTCAAAGAACCAAAAGTGTGACTTGTGGACAGTTAGTTTGGTAACCACCTCAGAGGATGTTGATGGTCCCCTCAAACTTAGCATAGTTACTGATGGGGCAGAGGAGAGTGCTCAACAGAGTCACAGCCCCAGGAAGAAGCTCACTTTATCTGTTAGGCTGGTCTTTGATTCTCTCTGCTGTGTCTGGGTTGGGGATGTGTGGGAGCTTCCATATGTTAAGGTTATACTCTTCTGTTTTCTGTAACCTGACAGGGAGTGATTCAGCTGGCAACAGAGAGTGGCAGTTATTTGGGTAGAAATTTTGGCTCACTATGAGCCTTAAAGACTATGCAACACATAGCTCCAGACATCCAGGAAAGCATCATGAAGGTCCACATAAGCCTACAGATGTGTCAGTGTGGGGGTTTGGCCTAGACTGAATTTTGAGTGTGAACAGAAGTGTAGCCTCTAGTGGTGCTTGATGTTGCACAATGTTTTCACATTTCATAGTGTGTTTATTTTTTACATTTCCTACAACATTCCCCCGTCTAGTTGATATTTATCTAAATCTTGGTCTTCCTTTGGTAGCTGCTGATGCATATTGCCATGGGAATCCACTATTTGTGTTGGTGTCGTAACTGAAAACATCCCTCCCACCTTAGTGCCTATTCCCCTAACACATGCTGTATTACCCAGTATAGTAGTAGAAAGATCACAATCAGTGTAACAGAGTCCCCAACAGTCGCGACATTGAGGATGGCAGTGCTAAAAAACAACCTCTAAACCAACAATCTGGGGCACCTCCTTCATCTATCATTTTAGTTTTTAAATCATACAGTGTCTGTATTGCTTCTGACAAAGGTCCATTCTCTGCATCAGTTGCTAGAATAAATGTGCAGCACGTGGTACCTATCTTTTTACAGAAACCCTCTTGCATTGCCGTCATAAGGTTCATTACATAATGGTCATAGCACCATTATCCTCAGGGCATGCAGTTCTTCCCTTATTGCATCAAAGCCCTCATTCATGGTGTTAAAGACCTTGAGAAGTTCCCACCTTGTGATGTGGAGCCAACAAGCGGTTGCCTTAGCTTGGTCAAATGGCAAGATGCTCCCAAACAAAAGCTCAGCATCATTAAACAAGTGGTATTCTTGAGGGATTTAATTGCAGGTGCTCGTGACTTAGTATTCTGCAGTTCTCTTCTTCCAGCTGTGATGTAACAAGGTTGTTGGACGTCTCATGGGGTGCTTAGGCAAAGCGGATATGTTTATTCTGGGTATAACTAAAACTGGAACGTGCAAAGTTACCATGGAACAAATTCCTCCTCAGTTAGCTGGTACCTGGGAATACACCAGTTCTCCACACTGCCAGAAGAAACCCATAAGGCTGGAGGTGCCGCCCTGCATTTCGGCTTGGAAGAATGTGAGCTTGCAGCCAATAGTCTGACCTACATCGATGGTCCCATTTCCTCTAAAACATAAGGAGACAGAGGTTAATTTTATGACAATCTGTCTACCCAGGTATAGCATGGAATATGTACTTTTCCTTATGGCATCTTGGCTAATGTCAGTGCCATTCCATAAAGACATGGCCTTACAGGAAAATTTGAGTTCGGGATGCCACTGATTATGAGCAAAGACTGACCTTCTGACTCCGAGCCCTGGCATGCGGATATAATCTGGGGAAAAGGGGTATGCAAAATAGCTGTTACATTCGGTTGATGGGTGTGTTGCCCTTAGGAAACATAGATCTAGGAGCATCTGGGTCCAATACACAGTGGTGGAGCATCCTGTTTTTCTCATGCATGTTATTTCTGCTCTTATCTCTTGTCTGACTGTGAGGATGTATAATACTTCTGGTAACGTGTTGTATCGTGTGGCATTGACTAGGAAGTGTACCACTCTGACATGCATCAATTGCATTTGGGCCTTTATTCTACACAAGTACAGGTATAATAGACAGCAGCTCTGTTTGGTGGTACTTCCTTCGTGGAGTGTAGTCTATCTGAACCAGTATCCTGGGGAATTAAGGAGCACACAAAGCATGACTCCTTCATGGCTTCTGACCCTGTTTCTGGCATGTGCTGATACCACATGTTGTCCGACAACTTAGCATGAGTGTTAGGGGTCACATTGTTACTAGGTAGCTCTCTTCAGACAAGAAAGATATTAGAATTTGAGGGTACTTTGCTAGCAAAGAGGGAAAATGATAGATTTAACAGATAAAAGAGAAATACAAAAACAAAAATACATATCTTTGGTAATGTCCATTCAAAAGATAGTCCAAAAAGATAGTTGGAGGGGGGCTTGTTTAGGGTGACAATCGTCACCCCCTCTTGTTTCATTTGAGCTGTCCATTATTTTTGATGAGCAACTGGGTCAAGACACACATGGTTTTGATGGATCCAAGGTTTCCTGCAATCCACTTTGAGAGCTGTTAGTGTAACCATGGTGACTGTGTAGGGCCCTTTAAAACGTTTCTCTTTCCATTTGCAAATAATTTCTGTATGAACACTTGATCTCCTTATTTTACTTCTGGGAGGTCTACCCCAGCATTGGTGCACTTCTCGTTTCCTTTGGTTATCTGTTCGGAAATGAATTTTGCACATTTTGTTAATTTACACAAATACATATGTATTTCATCACTCAGTGTTTGGGGCGAACCTTCTCCCCGAACTTTATGTTCAATGGCATGTGTGGCTGTAGGTACTCAGGCTTTGCATTATTCAGCCATCTAGTGTTGGGTTCGGAGTATTACAAATTGTTTTTCTTCAAAGAAGTTCTTTTTAGAACGGATTGAGCGACTACTCCCTCTCGGTGATACTGCGCATGGGCATCGAGTCCTTTGTTAGATTGCTTTCTCTCTGGCATTGGGTTCGGACGTATAATCTTTTGCTCCATGTCGAATTGCTCCGGTGCAAGACTTTCTCTCCGTCTTCTCTGTATACGATGGTAATGTACTTTCGATCATGGTTTCTCGGCGCACATCGATTTTTCAAACTGGTCGGGACCAGTTTTTTGACTGTACGCCCTTTGGGGGCAGGCCCAGTCGGCCTTTGGGCCTATATGCTTGTGGTGTCAAAAAGAATATAATCCTGATGCAACGGACTCCGTTTTAATTCTGTCCTCGGTGCCACTTGAAGTACCCTTACACCGAACACCATAGGGTGTTTAACCTGTGCCTCTCGACAGATCATCAAGAGGCTACTTGTAAGGCATGTGGATGATTTACATCAAAGAAAACTCTTCGGGACCGATGAGGTTAGAGATGGCACACAGATCTCCAGAAGGCACCCCAGATATTTTGGGGGAATAACATGCACAAGAACAGCCCCAACAAGAAGAAGCTGTCTCCACCCAAGATTCAGATTCCAACATCCAATCTGACATCAAGAGTCAACCCTTAATATCTGCACAAACCGTGAGTACTGGGGCCAACCTCCTCACCCAAAAACTCAGAAAAAAGTCCCTGTTGGGGTCACTGGACCACTACTGCAAGCATGCCATGTTCAGTCTAGAAAAGAAGGTTTGGCTGCTCTGTCTACCGGCTCGGCTCTGAAACTGATGAGGCAGCTCAGCTGTGGCATCGACCTCATCCATTTCTGTCAGACCTAGTATGGACAAGGTTTCGGCACTGACTACACACACCTCCAGCTGAGAGTCGAGAGTCTACAAAACCAGGTTCAGGACCAAAAAAAAGCCATCGACCAAAAGCTTTAGTTCCGAAACATAAAGACACTGCAACTTCAGGACTTTTGGACTCAGGACACTCTTTCTCCATGCCCTCACCTATTCCACCTATACTTGAACCTATGGATGCTAAACAGTTTAGACTATACATTCAGGAAGGCACAGGGCAGACTGTAGCTTCACCTACTCTGACTTTTAAAAGGAAACTAACTTTTCAGGAGACTTTAGACACCTTCCCGCCTCCAAAAAAGATACATAAAGAGAATGTTCTCTCCTCAACTGAGCTTGCTCCTCCTCATACTCCTCCACCCCCTACTTCATCTCCATCTATCTCTTCTCATTCTCCGGCATTTCCAACGGTGGAAAACTTCACTCCGCAGGGCTAACCCATATTCGAAGAACACTACTCAGGGGATACACTTCAAGATCCAGACACCTCAGATTCTTATGATCCAGAGCCGGTCATTAGCACTGACCCGGATCTGTATCCCGCTAGGCCTTCCCACCCAGAAGATACCACCAGCTACCAACAAGTTATTGCTAGGGCAGCTGCATACCATAATGTACTGATACTTAAAGGACCCCTTGAAGAGGATTTCTTATTCAACACACCAGCACTCATAGAGACTCCCAATATTTCCCTATGCTTTCTGGAGTCACGTGCCATGTGGCTGATATTTTTCAAGACACTGTTCTCTCCAGAATCATAATACATAAGGTAGAAAAAACTATAAACGTGCACCCTCAGACCCAATTTTTATCAGGTCAGAAGTGCCACCAGACTCAAGAGTGGTACTACTGCCAGAAATAGGGCTAATAGTCAGGCCACTGGAGACTCTCCTCCACCAGATAGGGAGAGTGCAAATCTTGATGCTGTAGGCAAGAGAGTGGCTGCGCAAGCTGCAAATTATTGGTGTATTGCTAATTTGCAAGCCTTGCTCTCTATGTACGATAGGGCCCACAGAGATGAAATGGAGTATCTCCTCCAATATCTCCCAGAATAGCATTGTACGCATGGGCAGCAAATTGTTCAAGAGGGTCAAACAATTTTGAATAACTCTATTCAGTGTGCATTAGATGCTGCCAACACAGCATCAATAGGCATACATACAAGTGTGTTTATCAGAAGGTTGCATGGCTTAGATACTCTGGATTTAAGATGGAGGTGCAGCAAGCTGTATTAAATATGCCTTTTGACAAAGAACATCTTTTTGGACCTCAAGTTGACCCCACATTAGAAAAGTTAAAAAAAGACACAAACACTGCACAAGTCATGGTGGCTCTCCAGTCCCAAGCACAAAGGGGATTTTTTCATCACCCAATGTTTAGAGGGGATTACAAATCTTCTACAGCATCAGACTCCCCCACCACCCAAAATAAGCAAGCCTCAATCTCTTACCCCTAAGGCTCCTTTAGGAGTTCATTCAGAGAAAATAATTTCCGGGGCAGAGGCAAAAACCTTAGCTCCCAGGGTTCACCTTCCACAGCAAAACATTGACTGTCTCCAAATACCACTACCTCATATATCACCAGGTAGGGAATCTCTTCAGTGCTACTACCCACAAGGGACAGATATAGCATTGGATCAATGGATCTTCTCCATTATCCAACATGATTATTGTTTGGAGCTTACTTCTAAATCTCCCAATATCCCTCCTCACATTCACAGTTTATTCAAGAACACCTTGCACTCCTCAAAAAGGAGTTACAATCGCTTCCTCTGAAAGGGGCGATAGAACAGGTTCCATTGCAATATCACTGAACAGGAGTATACTCACTTTACGTCCTTATTCTAAAAAAGGATAGGTCAATGAACAGGAGTATACTCACTTTACGTCCTTATTCTAAAAAAGGATAGGTCACTCAGATGCATTTTGGACGTTAGGCCCCTAAATCAGAACACCTTCACATGCTCACTTTTCAGGATGTCATCCCACTGCTTCAACAGGATGACTTCATGACAGCTCTAGACCTAAAATATGCCTATTTCCACATTCCCAAAGATCCTGAACACCGCAAATATCTAAGATTTGTGCTTGCAGGAAAACATTAATAATTCGAAGTCCTCCCCTTTGGAGTCACAACCGCTCCAAGGGTATTAATCAAATGTCTAGCAGTTGTCACAGTGTACCTCAGAAGACAAAAGATTAATGTCTTCCCATATCTGAATGACTGGCTTATCAAAGCCAACACGCTACAACAGTGCCAATTCAAACCTCAACTTAACTCAACCAAACCTTATTCACAAGCTAGAGTTTATAGTAAATTTTCAAAAATCTTTTCTACAACCCTTGCAGATTCAACCATATTTAGGGGCCGTTCTCAATACGCAATTAGGAATAGCATATCCCAATCTAGCTTGAATTTTAAGTTTTCAACATCTTCTTTAGTTTCAAGAATATCACACTCCCACAGTCAAAACTGTCACATGTCTTTTAGGGATGATGGCATAATGCATTGCCATCGTCCCCCATTCCAGACTTCACATGTGACTGTTACAGCAATGTCTGTCTTGTCAGTGGTCTCAGTCACAAGGTCGTCTTCAGGATCTAGTTTTGATAGACCACCAAACTTACCACTGTCTGCAATGGTGGAACTCCACCAACCTCTTAAAAAAGCAGCCTTTCCAAGACCCTGTGGGATTACACACATCGTGCCATGCACATCAATTATCTGGAGATTCAAGCGTTATTTCTAGCCCTCAAACACAATTGCCACAAACTCCTAGGGCACATTCCACTAGTAAAAAAGGATCTACTATGGCATTTTTGGGAAATATTATTTTAGCTAACATATGCAGAGCAGCTACTTGGGCTACACCACACACAATCACAAAATATTATTGTGTGGATAAACAACTCGACAGCAAGCAAATGTAGGGCATGCTGTCCTAAGAAGACATTTCCAGACAACTCCAACTCCCACTGGCTAGCCACCGCTTTTTGGAGGGACTGCTTTACAGTCTATGCAAAGCATATGTATCTACAGCCACACATGCCATCAAACAGAAAATGCTACTTACTCATTAGACAACTGTTTGTGGCATGTAGTGATGTAGATTCACATGCACCCAACTTCCTCCACTGACACCTGTGGCTGTTGCAGTTACAGTTCTTTTATATTTGTGTATATTGTCTACAAATATAAATGTAATTGCATAGACACCACTTTCTCTATACTTCCTTCTCATTCATCTTTCTCACCTCCCTGCGGGAAAACAATTTAACAAAGGACTCGCTGCCCATGTGCAGCATCTCTGAGAGGGAGGAGAGATACGATCCTGTGACCCGAAAAAGAACTTCTTCGAAGAAAAACAACTTGTAACACTCCAGACCCAACAATAGGTGGCAGGATCATGCAAAGCATGTGCATCTACAGCACTACATGCCACAAACAGATGTCTACTGGGTAAGTATCATCTCCCTTCTAGTGGCAGGGGCTTGGACACTGATGGATTCCCCTGTCACTATTTGGGGAGGAGTCATGTGATGGTCTGAGCTGGGGGTATTCCTCAGGGAAACTAGTGCGATTGGCAAACAATGTAGCCACTTTTTATTTAGGGCGACACACAACCTGTTGATCTTACTCTTCAGGAGGCCATTCAGGCACTCTACACTTCCATTACTTTGTGAGTGGTATGCGGTGGACAATTTGTACTCTATCCCTAACAGTGCTGTTAGGTGTTAAAAAACTGTATTGGATAAATTAGTGCCATTGTCAGATCTTATTGTTCTGAGATTCCCCATCGGGGAATCACTTCCTGAACTAGGAACCTGGCTGCTGATTTAGCTTCACAATGGACGCATGGTCTTGCCTCAATCCATCTGGAGAATGGGCAGATCACCACTATGAGGTACCTCTGGTTGTTGCACCTGTCAATCATACCCACACAGGCCAAATGAAGGACCTTAAAGGGACTTTGTGGTTGTGGAATGGTGGAGTTCATTAACCACTAAAGGTGTGGGAGAGTTGAGATTGAGGGTGGAATTGGACCAGTGTTTTCTCAATTGCCAGTACCGTTTAGGTCGGGGTTCGTGATGGAAAGAGAGCGTGTGTGAAGAGTGTCTCTAGAACGGGTGGCTGCGTTGAATAAGGGGGGGAGTTCCTTTACGGTCTAGGTGTCTCACACACATAAATGTGTCTTGCTTCATCATTTGACCACCTAGCCCCACCCAAGTAAGATGATACTACTTGGGCGGACTCAACCTCTTTGTTAAAAGAACAAGAGGGAGTGCTGAAATTAAACTTACTGGATAAATATCAGGGATCCAGATAGGGTGAGAATAAAATTACCATACATGTCACCTATATCAATTAATTAAACTTTAATGGAGGTGCATGTTGGTAAGGTTAAAAACGGGGGAGAAAAAGGCTCACTAGAGATTAGAGACATTAATTAATGGATAATGGATATATAGATTTCTCTTGGGAGCTTGTGTGGGATAGCATCACTCCCATTACTCTCTCTTGGTGTTTTATGAATGGTGGAGTTCATCACCTTTCGAGTGGGATTAGGGGAACAATGCTGGCCAATTGTGCAGCAATGTAGATACATGGTTATTGTGTCATGCAAATTGGGGACAAACCAGTCTTGCTGTATTTGAGTTGCCAAATGGTCTCTGGAAGTGTGAGCTGGTAAATTTATCTGATCCAGGGTGATTGCAAGCAAAGCATGTGGCAAAACTGGCTTTAGATAGCTGTTTTTACACTTAGGGGGTCATTATGACCCCGGCGGTGAGTGGAAATGTGGCGGTAGTACCAACAGGCTGGCGGGATATACCGCCACATTATGAGAATGGCGGGTTGGCTGCGGTCAACCCGCCACTTCTCCACTCATACCGCCATGGCGGTATTAGCCGCCAGGCCGAAGAGGTCAATCCCCAGCCCGGCGGCCGGCATAGTACCACCAGCGGCCTCATGAGCCTGCCTACCTCCATGGTTTTTATGGTGTTAGCCACGTCACGAAAACCATGGCGGTAGGCCCTACCCGTAACAGGGAATTCCTTCCCTGTCACTGGTAGGTGGCTCCTCCACCACCCCAACACACACCTGATCCCCCCACACCCCAAGTTCCCTCGACTCCATCCAATCCTCACCCCCCTACCCCCTCCAATCCTCACACACCCTCCAATCCTCACACTCCCTCCCACCCCCCCATACATGCACACACCTGCAGACATGCACCATGCATACACCCAATCACTCACTCTGGCATACACGCATTGATACACACACTGGCATCACAGGTCATGATACAGCTGGCGGCGTTCAACTGGCTTGGTGGTGCTGGTGGTGCTGGTGGTAGCAGTGCCAGCTTACCATCGTCCACCAGTATGATTTCCACCCTTCTTGTGGCGGAAGTGGTGGAAGTCCAGCAGTGTTCATAATATGGCGGACGAATGGTAGCCACGCTGATGGTATTTTGGCGCTGTCACTGCCGGGCGGTAGGCGGTTTTTACTGCCATTGTAATAATGAGGGCCTAAGTCGCTTCCGGTGTGGATGCACCCTCTATTTAGCCATAACGGCTTTTCATGTGATTTTGCAGCTTGTGACTGTATTACCTCATATCCTAACACTCTCTGAGTACTCAGAGTGGTCTTGACCTTCTGCATGATAACGAACACTGCATGTTTTATGTAGAGCATCAAGGGTGTCCCTATAACTATGGAGGTGCTCTTCTGTACTACAAATGCTGCAGTGGCCAAAGCTTGTTCACAGGGATGGTGTCCTTTCATGACTAAGTCCAGAAGCCCACTGACAGCTGTCATCACCTGACCATTGCAGTGTCAGGAGAGGTAGAACTCCTTGGTGTAATCTGTAGTTCCCAGGACAGGAGTATTTGCTATCTCATCCTTCAGTTTCTGGAAAGTTTCCCTCAACTGTGGTGTCCATATTATCTTATCCTCCCTATCTCATGCCTACTTGATAGCTGTCAACAATGGGGCTATTAGAGTGCTATAAACAAATATCCATTGTCTCGCATAGTTAAAAAGGCCCAGAAACTTCTGCATTCCTCTGACCGTTTCTGGCTCTGACATTTGCCAAATGGAGGCAGGCCGTTCATGTGTTACACGTCTACTAGATGCTGACAGTAATTGTCCTAAATGCTGGACTTCTTCCTTGCAGTACTGAATTTTTCCCTTCTCCACTTTGTATTCTGTCTGGGCAAGAGTGGTTAGAAAAGTTATAGGGGCAGATTTAAGATCCACCTTAGCATAATTTTTTTGATGCTAATGCGGTGCTTAGGCAGCCTTTCTCCGCAACATATTTACAAAGTGGCACTATTTACCAGTTGCAACTTTTTATGCCACATTATGCTCCATGCATAATGTATGGAAAGGGGACGTTCTGGTGCCAGGAGCTCTGCAAAAATGGCACAAAGAAATAAGATTTTTTCGTCATTTTTAACGCCTGCTGAAAGCAGGCATTAAAAGGACGCCCACTTTATATTCAATTGGTGTTCTTGCACTTTGCTCCACTAGTGTCAACATTTTTTATGCTAGTTGAGCAAAGCACCACAATAGCATCATAAATCTTGATGCTTTTGTTCCTAATATTGCCAAGGTGCTCTGTATCATAAATATGGCATACACCTGGTGGCATTAGGGGGGCAAAAGTGGGTGCAAAAAAGTGGTCCTGCATTGGATGCAGCACCATTTTTCTAAAATTCGGCCCATAGTGTCCCTTCTACACTGTTGCTCGATAGGACTACAAACCAATATGTCATCGACATATTGCCTCAGACTGCTGTCACATTGAAAATGTGACAGATCATTTTTTATTGCATTGCTGAACACGCTAGGGGATTTGCAAAATCCTTGGGGAAAACGACCGTACAAATCTGGGTCCCCTAATATGAGAACGCTGTCAGATAGTGGCTATATGGATGGAGAGGAATGCTGAAGAAGGCATTCCTAAGATCGATAACTGAAAAGTATCTGGCATCCTCCAAGATGTTTGTGAGGATTATGGAGGGGTCCGAGAAAATTGGGAATTTGGGTAACACAATATTGTTCAATGGGTGCTGGTCTTGAACCAGGCACCAAGTATTGCCCTTAGCTTTCTTAGCCAGGTATATAGGGGTGTTACAAGGTGACAGTCCACGGTAAATTTCTCCCTCCCTGTTCTAGTAAGGCCTGTATAGTAGAGGCAGTGCCCTCCTCTGTCTCCTTGGACAAGGCATATTGTTTTACTCTGAGTAAAATGGCACCTTCCTCACTGAACTCCAGAATGGTGCTGCAGTGGGGATGAGTCAGACATTGTGAGGACCCTTAATCCACAGGATATCTGGCACCTGTGACAGATGAGCTTCTTCTACTGAGTTCAAAGTTCTGCTTGATGTGGGCATTCTGATTTCTAGCACAGTCCTTAGTGGTATGTCATCCTGGAAAAATACAATCCTTTTCTTGGGGCTATCATCAAATAGCTCATCATCCAGTATCTCCCTAATCATCTTTTCTGGCTCAAGGAAGATGACACATGCCCACAAAGCACCATAATGGTCACTGGCTATCAAGGCGCCATAGGTAGGTGATAGTTCCAAAACATCTATCTGCAATATTATGTCTGCTTCTGATAGTACAGGGTCCTGTCTTTGCTGCCTAAAAAGGATTTCTTTGGGCAATTGAACATCCAGCCCCAATAGCTCTGGTGTCTCTGCTATGATGGTGTATACTGCTGCAGTAAATGCCCCCACATCACCGAATCGTGCTCTAGTCTGGTCTCTGCTAGAGGAGTTCACCATTAGTACCATGTGTAAGGAATCATGCTTGAAATTTTCTTGAAAGCTAATGGTGCGGAGTAAAAACCAGAATACAGTCTCACATGGCACCCCTGTTTGACACTTGGAGTTTCATAATTATGTCTGGACTTGTTTGTTCCTAGCTTCCTGATTAAAGTGCACCTACTAGATCAGTTTCACAGCATGCTGATGACTCATGAGAGAAACGTACAGAGCCGGCACAAGGAGCTCCCCCATGAGCGTTCTAAAATGGCTCATTATAATGAGGTAAATACAAACCATCTGTCACTACATCCTGGATGACTCATCGTAAGGTGATAAAAACAATCAGGCACATGGTTCTAAATGACTCATCACCAGATGGTAAACAGACTCAGTAATCATGAACATTCTAAGTGACTCATCACAGACCAAAGACATAAACTATTTAAACCCGCTTCACCCTTGAACCAGTGCTTTGCATTGAGAATCCAAAGTCTGGTCAAGCATCTACGGACCCTCATAGAGCCTAAGTTCAGAGCATCTACCTACTGCAAGTAGTTTCTTCATAAGACCGGAACCTACTTCCTTAACAGCTCGACACCTGTAGGAACAAGAAAATACAAGATTAAAAGGTGAACGCTAATCGCAGCGCTGCGCAGAATGCAGTGACGAGAAACAGAAATCAGCACAAGCATGTCCCCCCTGTTGGATTGCACTAGTATCAGGGAGGCATTGGGTACTATTTCGCCAACAATATACCACGACCAGATGGAGTCAGCCACAGTTTGCATATACATGTTAAATCAGGAGGCACTTCAAGCCAAAAGGTGAGATTCTTTTCATGGAGTAGCAGTAAGTTAGTAGTGGGAAAATGTTCTTGCGTGCATAGTCAGTTTACTGAGACATACTTTGAATAATAAGTTCTTGTACTAAAACAGAATTCGGTATCTGTCCCTAGAAACAACTCATCCTCACGACTACCAGCACAACTGTTCTAATCACCCCCACAATATCAAGCTAATTTTTATCATGCCCTTCAGCTGGATACAAGGCCAACAAAAGAACAAGGAAATAAGAGTTGCATCTCTGTCACCCATGCAACCAAAAAGGAACGTCTTCTATTCTCAGGTAAGAGTGCTCCTTTGATCCTGTCTTCATGACTCTGAAAGGTGGAACTCCAGATGTGGAGCAAACCATACTACCGTCTGACTTAAAATTAATTTTCATATTCAATTTTGCCATTAATTTCCTGCCTAACAAATTTGCTGGGGTAGCTGGTGAGAACTTCCATCCACTGGTTTGGTAAAAGGAACCCTTATCATTTCTCCAGAGAATCCCTGTGTGTCTATGGATCTGTTGGAAATCAGCAGTCCTCCCTCTTTAATACAGGATTTTTTTGCTCCTGAGTCTATGAAGAACACATATCTCTTGACATTAATGGACAACATCACAGTGGGTTCCTCATCTGTCCTGTGTGTCACTGACAGGACTGGACACATAGAAATACTCTGCGGGCACCCTCATTGTGCGTATCCTCCTGCAGGGTTCACCTGAAAAGGATTGCCCCCCCTCACAGCCACCCTTCCTTGTCCATTTTGGGGGGGATTTCTGTAGAAGATACTTGATGGTTCTGCTGAGGCAATCCTTGCTCCACTTCGGGAATTCCTGGTGACTGACCATTTTGCAAGGCTGTCTGGGGCACATGTGATCTCTGGATTCTGCTGTGGCTGTACTGTCATATTTCCGGATGGACTATAATTTCTCATTCTTCCATTTTGCTCATCCCACCTCTTCATGTTACAGTCTCTACTAAGATGTCTGAACCTTTGACAATAATAACATGCTTGATCCCTTGTTGGAGGATCCATCCTACCTCTTCCTGCTCCTCCTTGTCCTCCTCTACTATTTCCTTGTGTCCTAATATATTGTCCTGCTGCTGTGGGTACTGCTGTTGAATGATCCCTGGGACCATTCCCTCAGATATTGCAATCATCTGAGTGGTGGCTACCACTACAGCATCTTCCATTGCTCCCTTCTTCAGAAACGTCTGGTACACGAACTTGACTGCCTCTTTCTCTGCTACTTCCTGTTTGGTTTTCTCCTTTTCCTGTTTCTTCTAGCAAAAATGGATGATGTGTGCTTGAATTTCGGTCCAGGGCTTGTCTTCCAGTGCCACTATGTTATCTAAGCTGTCCTGTGCATCGGAAAGCAATCCTTTCTTAACTACATTATAGAATAACACGGCATAACTTCCTGTCACCTACCAGCCCTGCCCCACTCACTGGGTCTAACTTTATTTCATTTTATTGATGTACTGTGCGGGATCCTCATTCGGGAGTCATAAGTGATCTGATGCCTGGTCCATCAGGGTAAATTTTCCTCAGCTGATCCCACACCACAGATCTGACCAGGTTAAATGGTGATCCATCACACCTGGTCTCAGTGAGGGTCAAATTTCTAACTACGGCCTTTTGAAATATTGCTTCTGATTCATCCCCTATAATGGAACTAAGCAGGCTTTTTACATCCCCGACTGCCATGGTGATGCCTGTAGCTTGCTTCTCAAATGTTCTGATCCATTTCCCTGCTTTGTCTGTAAGCAGTAGCAACTGTTTTCTGAGGTTTTTCTTGTCCATTTGTGGCCAAGGAACATAGGGGGTGATTCTGACCCCGGCGCCAGGGTCGGCGGGAGCACCGCCGACAGGCCGGCGGTGCCCCGCAGGGCATTCTGACCGCGGCGGTTCGGCCGCGGTCAGATGCGGAAAACCGGCGGTCTCCCGCCGGTTTTCCGCTGCCCTTGTGACCCGCCGCCATGGGGATTCTGACACCCCCTACTGCCATCCTGTTCCTGGCGGGTCTCCCGCCAGGAACAGGATGGCGGTAGGGGGTGCCGCGGGGCACTACAGGGTCCCCCGTAAGAGGGCCCCACTTTGTATTTCAGTGTCTGCTATGCAGACACTGAAATACGCGACGGGTGCCACTGCACCCGTCGCACCTTCCCACTCCGCCGGCTCAATTCTGAGCCGGCGTCCTCGTGGGAAGGATGATTTGCCCTGGGCTGGCGGGCGGCCTTTTGGCGGTCGCCCGCCAGCCCAGGGCAAATCCCAAAATACCCTCAGCGGTCTTTCGACCGCGGAGCGGTATTTTGGTGGGGGAAGTCTGGCGGGCGGCCTCCGCCGCCCGCCAGACTTAGAATGACCCCCATAATGTGGTGCCCCAGGGTCCTAATGCATCAGGGGTATCTGATGTAATGGGGAGGTGGCTCACTGGGGATGGTGCTGTCTGGTGTACTTCTCCCATATACTCAGACATTAAGGGTAGTCTCAATCTGGATCACCCTCACCATACACAATGCAATCATCAGTATTTGTCATGTTGTGTGGGTCAAAGTAACCCTCTTCTGGCCAGGGGCTTATTTGGGGAGTTAACCGCTCAGTTCAGTCTGCTAAGTTTCTACAAATGGTACAACCAGATGCCAGCTATCCTCTCCTTCATCGATGGTCTCACTGGGGGTGAGGCTTGTGCCGTGTGAATTCACTTGGAGACTCATTTGCTATGTGGGTCTGTTGTGGAGAGTCATCCGTCTCCTACCCTTGCTTTATCCCATTCTGCGGTCCAGCTGGTCATGGGTGCTTTGGAATTGTAGCCAATCAAGCTCTGTAGCTTGGGGCTTCCTGCTTCTAGGGAGCACATCTCTTCTCTTCCCTTGTATCATTTGGGTTAGATAGTCTCCATGTGCCCCTCATGTAAGCTAGGTCAATGACTGGTCTTTCTTGGATCCCGTAAATAGGGTGACTTACTTCTTGGGTTTGGAGGAGTTCACCCATGCTCTCCACTTGCTGGGATATGGATTCAATCCTGTCCACTAATTTCCTAAGGCTTCTCTGTGTTTGCTTTGTACAGTCATCATCATGTCCTTCTCTCCTTACTTCACTTGTCTCTCCTGTCCTCCCTGCATGATAGCCAGCCCTGCACACTCTCTGGTGAGATGACTATGCCCTCCTTCTCCTTCTGCCAAGGTGGCATACTACTTTCAGTCCTTCTTTGTTCCCTTCCTTGGGATACAGTCCTTCTTTGCTCCCTTCCTTTGGATACAAGTTGTCTCATCATGTCTACGGTCCCATGCACATAGTCACTCCACTCTGCATTCCCTGCATACCTTCATTGTAGGTGGACACTTTCCTAATTACTCTATCTGAAGTGTCCCTTTTCTGAAGCAACTGCAATGTTACTGATAAAATATGCAAGTGGTCATTTATATCCCCAGAACTCTGCTCTTTGCTTTTCTACCCTTGTGCTTCTAATTGCCCTGAAAATTGTGGATCCACTATTCTAGTTTGATATCTAGGAGTGCTTGCCCTCTTTGGTTTTGGTATCCCTGGGATTACCTTGAGAGTCGCTTTAGGGAAGTGCAAAGGGGTTTCTATTTCAGGTTTTTTATATCCTCTTCTGGCTTCTTGCAGCTGCACTAATGGGTAGATGCTGGGCACTATGGGTGCAGAGCTTGTAGGGAAATATGGGGGTGGGGATACAGGTGGGGTGCTGGAGGTCTCTTCCTGCAAGGAATCTTTTGAATCTTCACAAAATAATTTCCATAATGCTAAGGTGGCTTCTCTTTTTTTAAAATTTGGCTCCTGCATATTTACTTTGGATGTGAGTGACAACATGCTCAATTGCTCTATCATTGAACGTTCCTCCTTTTGGCCAAGGATATGCATGCTTTTGGGTGGCTTTAAACCTCTCCTGGTTATACTTTTGTAATCTCTTTCGGTCACTGGCGAATGCCTTCTGCATATGTTGTAAGGGGGTCTCCATGTTCAGGTGTTCTTGATCTTTTACTTTTTACCTTTTCTGCTTTCAGATTTCAATAATTTTAAAGTAGACTCACAAGACCTTTCTGGTGGGAAATAATTCAGTCTACTTTTTCTACTTTACCGTTTTTGCAATGCACTTTCAGTTTTTAATTCTGTCTACCAAGTCTTATGGGACACAATACAGTATAATTTTTCATTACATTCAATGTACATTAAAAAAAATTATATTTATAGAATATCTCAAAACAACATCACACTGTGGCCACACTTCCTTCTACTGTACGTGGTTGCCTTCAGTCACTCAACAAACCAAACTTCAATTAAAAAAACATATCACATGCAGTGCCCTTCTGGCCTTCCAAATTCACAAATACATATTTCTGTTGATTGTGCAACACATGTACGCAATCCTTCAACAATAAAAAACAAATTGCATGCAGTACCCTTCTGGCCTTACAAATTCACAAAGACATATTTTTGATGATTGCGCAACACATGTACGCAATCCTTCAACAGTAAAAAAATTAAAATCACATGTGGTACCCTACTGGCCTTACAAATTCACAAAGATATATATTTCTTCTGATTGTGAAACATATGTACGCAATCCTTCAACAATAAAAAAAACAAATAGCATGCGGTACCCTTCTGGTCTTACAAGTTCACAAAGTCTTATATTTCTGCTGATTGTGCAACACATGTACGCAATCCCTCAACAATAAAATACCAATCGCATAGGATACCCTTTTAGCATTACAAATTCACAAAGACATATATTTCTGCTGATTGCGCAACACACATATGCAATCCTTCAGCAATTAAAAAAGAAATTACATGCGGTGTCCTTGCCTTACAAATTCACAAAGACGAGTATATCTGCTGATTGAGCAACACATGTTCCTCAACACTAAAAAACTAATCGTATGCGGTACCCTTCTGGCCTTAAAAATTCACAAAGACATATATTTTTTGCTGATTGCTTAACACATTTATGCAATCCTCCAACAATAAAAAAAAAAGCATTCGCTTATATTACAGTTACCTCTGTGTTTAGAATTGCCAAGAGGAGCACACTATTTAGAACGAGGATCGTGGTTCGCTTTGTCCTCACCTTTAACGGGACGGAGGTCCCCAGAGCCTTCCCAACCCCCCATGCACGAGCAGAACATCAATTAACTTGGCTTCTGCTCATCTCATCAAGTTTGTGCACACTGGTGTCTCTGCAGCGGGGGGCAGGTGGTCTTCCAGCTCCAGCCGTCAGGTGGGGGCTCAAAGGAACCTCCTTACTGTCTCGCCAACTGTTACGGGGTAAACGAATACGCTCTCATGACCCAGAAATGGCACTCAGACGCCTCTTGGCACTTCCAAAGACTGTGGCCCTCATTAAGACATTGGCGGTAAGTGCCGCCTACCGCTGAGGCGACGGCCACCAAAAGACCGTCGCCGCAGCTACCAGCCGTCTGCCCTATTATGACTACAGCTGGATTTCTGCCAGAAGAATGGCAGAAATCCAGCAGTGGCCATGCTGGAGGATGGTGGTAAGGTGGTGCTGCTGCCACCAGCAGTGCCATGCCAGTAGACCGTCACCAGCCATATTATTACCCATAATACAGCCTGGCGGTGTTCTGCTGGTGGGCGCTGCTGGCAGTAGCAGCACCCCATCCCGTCTTGTGCCGGAGGACCCCATGGATCCAGGTAAGTCGGTTCTCCAACAGGGGGGGGTGGGGGTGTTGTGTGTGTGTGTGTGAGGGGTGGGGGTGAATGTGTGTGCGTGGATGCAGGGGGTGTTGCATGTTGAATGCGTGTGTGCATGTATGGAGGTGTAAGTGCATGTATGTTGTGTTATGTGAATGCATGTGTGCGTGTGTGTGTGGATGTGTGTGTGAATGGATGCATGCATGCTTGGATGCATATAGGAATGGGTGTGTGTATGCATGTGTGTGTGAAGGGGTGGTGTGAATGAAGGGGTGGGTGGTGGCTTTGGAGAGGCGGGTTGGCTTCAGCCAACCCGCCAATGTCATAATATGGCGGTAAGTACCGCCAGCCTGTTGGCAGTACTTACCGCCATATTACCGCCGACCGTTGACTGTTGTGTCAGGGAGAAAAAAAACTGCGGGCTGCACCTCAGACCTGCATGACCTGCCTCTACAGTTTTTCTCAAATGCCTCTTCACAGAGAGGTCCTTTTATACAAATCAGTACAATACTTTATTACACATGATTAACAATAGATAACTTGCAAGTTTACAGATTGAAATGAAAAACACTCAAAAAACATATGACCCCATAACCCCGAATTCCTAAGTTAAAACATTACTCACTTTTTATTATACATTCCACAAATGTTTATGACCAAGCAGTCTTTGACCTATGAATCCGTACGTGCTCTTTTGTAAATGTAATTTATTTGAAGTGTGTGCTGACAGCATTGTGTGTCCGAGACTCCTGAGTGCTCGGAATTTGGGGGCATATTTAAGAAAAGTGGTGCTGCACACAGTGCAGCACCACTTTTCTTGCGGCCTTTTGCACCCCCCTACTGCCACCATGTGTGCACTGTATTTAAAATACGGCGCACCATGGAGCAGAGTAGGGGTCAATAGCTTCATTTTTTTTTTAACGCTATTGATGTACTCTGCAGTAGTAGCGCCAAAATGTTGCCACTACTCCTGCAGAGTACATGGGAGCCCATTGTATTTAATGGCATGCCCCCTTTTAAAGCCTGCTCTGTGCAGGCATTAAAAGTGCCGAAACAAATGACACAAGGACATCTGTTAGATTTCCTTGCGCCATTTTTTCGGGCGCCCCTAACGGGGGAACGTCGCCTTTGCATACATTATGGCTGGTGCAGGCATAATGTAGCGCAAAGGGATACAAAGTGGCGCAATGCATGCAAATTTAGAGTTATATTTTTGGCCTTTTAATGCCACATTAACGTCAAAAAATTGTGATAATGGCTCTTAAATATGCCCCTTGGTTTCTTCCATGCACCAATTGTAAGTTGCGCACCTGTGTGCTTTGGGCTGATTCAGTTATGTGCTGAGTGTCTAATCAGTGCCTGATCTGTTTTGTAGGCACTGAAAGTGTGTTAGGGACTCATGTACAAATGTCGTAAATTCCTGCAGGTTGGTCAGACATGAGCTGGCCTTTAACAAATGACCCTTTCATGTTCCTTATTCCACTACATCCTTGAACGCACCTTTCACCTTGCTCGTGTCCGTGTGGAGGTTTGGCCTAAACTGATTTTTGATTGTGAACATATTCACGATAGTGCGCTTATTTTTTTACATTTCCTACAGTAATACAAGCTACCTATCTGAGACAGGCCCACAAATGACAGACATTCAGCCTGTAGTCCTGGGAGAGGATTATTAGAAAGGGCATATACAATAGACCACGACCTGTATTTGCACACATTAACAGAGCATATAGAGTACACAAATTGTCATCAGCCTACACTTCCCATAAGTATCCTTCAAAGTAATCTCCGGTACCCACAATTTCTTAAGTCTGTATAGCATTGTTCAGGATTGTAGATGAGCAGAAATCCATGGGTCTGTCTGGGGAAGCGTAGAACAGTAGTTCTCAAGTTGCTCACTGCAATGTACCATATCATCAACCAAAGCTGTAATGGTGGGAGATCTTTTTCTACCCTATGCACAGGCGACTCTCCTCTTTGCCAGCAGTACAGCGATAGTTATGAAATAATAGTACACACAAGTAGTGCAAGCATGGGTTATGGGGAAACATGTAAATCAATCTTCTCCAATAGTCTACTGAATATCCCACAGTAATATTTTCAAATCTGGGGGCACCTCCATGTTAAATGAAGAAAATCCGCATCTGTGGCTCTACATCGTGCATACATTGACTCAGTAGACATTTTGGCCCTAATTCTAACCTTGGCGGACGGCGGAGGCCGTCCGCCAAGGTACCGCCGTCAGAACACCGCACCGCGGTCGAAAGACCGCTGCGGTGATTCTGACATTTGCCCTGGGCTGGCGGGCGGCCGCCAAAAGGCCGCCCGCCAGCCCAGGGCAAATCAACCTTCCCACTAGGATGCCGGCTCAGAATTGAGCCGGCGGAGTGGGAAGGTGCGACGGGTGCAGTTGCACCCGTCGCGTATTTCAGTGTCTGCTAGGCAGACACTGAAATACTTTGTGGGGCCCTCTTATGGGGGCCCCTGCCGTGCCCATGCCATTGGCATGGGCACGGCAGGGGCCCCCAGGGGCCCCGCGGCACCCCCTACCGCCATCCTGTTCCTGGCGGGCGAACCGCCAGGAACAGGATGGCGGTAGGGGGTGTCAGAATCCCCCATGGCGGCGCAGCAAGCTGCGCCGCCATGGGGGATTCTAAGGGCAGCGGTAAACCGGCAGGAGACCGCCGGTTTACCCTTTCTGGCCGCGGCTGAACCGCCGCGGTCAGAATGCCCTGCGGGGCACCGCCGGCCTGTCGGCGGTGCTCCCGCCGACCCTGGCCCCGGCGGTCTTGTACCGCCGGGGTCAGAATCACCCCCTTTATATCTTACCATTTTTAAATGTGTACTGTAGACTTGCCGCAGACAATTGAAGTGCAACGATCCCAACCAGCCGTTAGGAGCTAGGAGCCCTGTCTGGGTAAAATAAAACAAACATTCTTCAACTGAGTTAGCACAGCCCAGATCATCCCCTTCACCCTGTGCAATACACCTTATGTTACTCAATTGGACACTGCTTTGGTTTGATTGTAAGCTTCGATGTCTGTATTGCTTGTAACATTTGAGATAAACCAATTAATCTGGTTAAGTATCGTTGAACACTAAAATGCTGATTAGCTAATACAGAACGCATGCGTGCCATTCATTATATGGTGCTCTACTTGCCTGACTTTTTATAGAAGCCAATTCCAGGACTTGGTTGTATGAAGGAAGAATTTCCCATTTCTTTCTCTACGAAATTTAGATATTGTTTAAACTGACTTCTTTGGAACCTTAAATTGTGGTTTAAATAAAAAATGCTAAATTATTCTTTACATAACTTGTTTTCGGTCTGTGGAAAGCTAGATAAGTAATCTTGAAAAGAACTGAAGCCCAAACAATTACCCAGTGAAGTTGCCTGAGCACTGGAGTCTTGTGAGATCTCTTCAGGGTCCTGGTCAAATTTGGATGTCAAGTTCTGAATTGCTTGCAGGTGAAGCAGCAAACCTTTAGTCAGACTAGCATAATCCAGTTTGTTACCACAATAGTACATGTTGCTGAAACCAAATGATTGTGAAACTGACTGGCATGAGGTAATCGTCAATGCATTGCAGGGGGAGGCATGAGCCTTAACACAGAGGTGGCCATTACAACCCTGGCGGAAGGTGTTAAACCTGCGGTAATACCGCAAACAGGCCGGCGGATAAAAAAAGGGAATTATGACCCAGGCGGAAACCGCCAACAAAGATAGCCACTTTAACACTCCGCCCGCCACAGCGGTACAGACAAGCAGCGCGGCGGTCACCACCAACAGACAGGCGGAAGACAATGTACCGCCCATAGTATCACAACCCGCCAATCCGCTACCTTTTCCGGGGCGGATTCACCGTGGATAAAAACACAGCGGAAACAGCTTTTGCAATGGGAAAACGCTCACCTGAACACATCCCGCGAGGAACGAGGACTCCATGGACCCGGAACTCCAAATACTCCCTGCCCTTGTCTTTCTGCTCCTCTACGACCACCATCTACGTAGGCGCCGAAGACAACGGTGAGTACTGCACCTACGACATGGGGGAGGGGGGAGGCAAAAGTTAGGGGGACACCCACCAAACACCCCCACCCCCACCCTCGCATATTACAACATACACACCAATGCATCCACAAAAATCACAGTAACAACCCACAATCCCCCCGGAAGAATGAAAAGACAAAGCGAAATCCATTCAAACTTTGTAATGTTGCAATATACATGTCTTTCAAAAATATACAGATATATACGAAATTCAGTCAGAAATATATACATTACGAGAAGTAGTGCAGATATGTACATAACAATGTCCGTGCACCAACAGTCCAAAAATGCATGGGCGAGGCCCACAAAAGATACCTGACCACAATCGGAGAGAACACTGCCGGGGCATCAGATAGAAATACTACAGGCACCTCAGGGAGAAGGGAAGGGGGGGCACCTCAGCTGGATGACTGCAAAGCCAGATCCACAACGGGGCTCCATTCCCATTGATGTATCCTGGGGAGTGCAAAGCCACAGTCTCTCAAGTCTCTACAGTGGGTGAGTTGCCCACTGTGCCATCCTGGGGAGTGCAAAGCCACAGTCTCCCAAGTCTCTACAGTGGGTGGGGTGCCCATCGTGCCATCCTGGGGAGTACAAAGCCACAGTCTCTCAAGTCTCTACAGTGGGTGGGGTGCCCACCGTGCCATCCTGGGGAGTGCAAAGCCACAGTCTCTCAAGTCTCTACAGTGGGTGAGTTCCCCACTGTGCCATCCTGGGGAGTGCAAAGCCACAGTCTCTCAAGTCTCTACAGTGGGTGGGGTGCCCACCGTGCCATCCTGGGGAGTGCAAAGCCATAGTCTCTCAAGTCTATACAGTGGGTGATTTGCCCACTGTGCCATCCTGGGGAGTGCAAAGTCACAGTCTCTCAAGTCTCTACAGTGGGTGGGGTGCCCACCGTGCCATCCTGGGGAGTGCAAAGCCACAGTCTCTCAAGTCGATAACATTCTCCACTGGTTCTGGGGGGGACTGGTGCCCAGAGTGCTTCATCCTGTGCAGGACTGAGGTCGTGGATGCATGTCTCCACTGGTTCTGGAGGGGGACTGGTGCCCAGACTGCCCCGTGGAGTGTCCCCGTGAAAGTTCCTGTCCTGTCACTGTCCCAGCTGCACATGGGATAAGAATGCCTGATGTGGCGGTCTATTCATTCCTACCCGGTGCTTGCCCTGTTCAGCGGTCTTCACCATGGCGGTCTTTGCCCTGTTCAGCGGTGCTTTACCATGGCAGTCTTTGCCCTGTTCAGCATTGCTTTACCATGGCGGTCTTTGGTCTGTTCAGCTGTGCTTTGCCATGGCGGTCTCTGGACTGTTCAGCAGTGCTTTGCCATGGCGGTCTTTGCCCTGTTCAGCGGTGCTTTGCCATGGCGGTCTCTGGACTGTTCAGCGGTGCTTTGCCATGGCGTTCTTTGCCCTGTTCAGCGTTGCTTTTCCATGGCGGTCTTTGCCCTGTTCATCGGTGCTTTGCCATGGCGGTCTCTGGACTGTTCAGCGGTGCTTTGCCATGGCGGTCTTTGCCCTGTTCAGCGGTGCTTTGCCATGGCGGTTCTGGACTGTTAAGTGGTGCTTTGCCATGGCGGTTCTGGACTGTTCAGCGGTGCTTTGCCATGGTGGTCTTTGCCCTGTTCAGCATTGCTTTACCATGGCGGTCTTTGCCCTGTTCATCAGTGCTTTACCATGGCGGTCTTGGCCCTGTTCAGCGGTGCTTTGCCATGGCGGTCTCTGGACTGTTCAGCTGTGCTTTGCCATGGCGGTCTTTGCCCTGTTCAGCGGTGCTTTGCCATGGCGGTCTCTGGACTGTTCAGCGGTGCTTTGCCATGGCGGTCTTTGCCCTGTTCAGCGTTGCTTTACCATGGCGGTCTTTGCCCTGTTCATCAGTGCTTTTCCATGGCGGTCTCTGGACTGTTCAGCAGTGCTTTGCCATGGCGGTCTTTGCCCTGTTCAGTGGTGCTTTGCCATGGCGGTTCTGGACTGTTCAGCGGTGCTTTGCCATGGCGGTTCTGGACTGTTCAGCAGTGCTTTGCCATGGCGGTCTTTGCCCTGTTCAGCGTTGCTTTGCCATGGCGGTCTTTGCCCTGTTCAGCGGTGCTTTGCCATGGCGGTTCTGGACTGTTCAGCGGTGCTTTGCCATGGCGGTCTCTGGACTGTTCCGCTGTGCTTTGCCATGGCGGTCTTTGCCCTGTTCAGCGGTGCTTTGCCATGGCGGTTCTGGTACGGACATTGGTGTGTGGCATGACGTTCCCTACACTGGGTATTGGTGTGTGTCATGACATTCCATCATAGCCCACCTGGGCTGTGGCAGCCGGGGCCCTCCTGGGCACTGACTCCGGCGGTGGCGGTGGTCTCCTGACCAGTGACGATACTTGGGCCCTCCTGGGCTGTGACTGAGGCGGTGGTCTCATGACCAGTGACGATACTTGGGCCCTCCTGGGCTGTGACTCCGGCGGTGGTCCCCTGACCAGTGACGATACTTGGGCCCTCCTGGGCTGTGACTCCGGCAGTGGTCTCCTGACCAGTGACGATACTTGTGCCCTCCTGGGCTGTGACTCGGGCGGTGGTCTCCTGACCAGTGACGATACTTGTGCTCTCCTGGGCTGTGACTCCGGCGGTGGTCTCCTGACCAGTGATGATACTTGGGCCCTCCTGGGCTGTGACTCCAGCGGGGGCGTTGGTCTCCTGACCAGTGACGATACTTGGGCCCTGCTGGGCTGTGACTCCGGCGGTGGTCTCCTGACCAGTGACGATACTTGGGCCCTCCTGTGCTGTGACTCCGGCGGTGGTCTCCTGACCAGTGACGATACTTGTTCCCTCCTGGGCTGTGACTCGTGACTCCGGTGGTGGTCTCCTGACCAGTGACGATACTTGGGCCCTCCTGGGCTGTGACTCCGGCTGTGGTCTCCTGACCAGAGACGATACTTGGGCCCTTCTGGGCACTGACTCTGGCGGTGGCGGGGGTCTCTTGACCAGTGATGACGGTGCTGGCGGTTGTGTCTCGACCGCCGGGAATGATGCCGCCCTTCTCCGCCGTGACACTCACAACAGGCTGGGCAGACTTCCTCTGGCCCTTCCCCACCTTTGGTGGAGTCACAGCTGACTCTCCAATCCCCTTGGAACCCATGTCAGTTGTTTTCCCACCAGGAGTCTTCACACGGTCCCGTCGTCCACTCTCCAATTTTAGAGCCTTTACAGGGGGTGGGCTGCCAGTGCCTTGGCTCCGGGTCACACTGCCACCCTGGTGGCCGGTGCACTCCACAAACCTTGAACAGGCACCACTGGTATTGGAGGCTTTTTGGCTGAGGCGCTACGATGGGACTGATGAATTGGGGGGGGGGCAAGAAGGTCAACTTTACAGAGGGACAGTTTCTGACGTACACTGGGATGGGTAGTTGGAGGGGGTCTGGGAGTGGAGGAAGAGGAGGTGGTTGTCGGAGGTCTCACTTCAGCTGTTTTGGGTGCAGGTGCAGGTACTGGTGGCTGTCGTGAGGTGGATGGATGTTGGGTGTGTGGTTACCGGCGTTTGTGTACTTTGGGAGGGGGCGTCACAGACACACTGGGAGAGGACACAGGGGACGTGTAAATGGGAGAAGAGGTGGTGAGTGCAGGTGAGAGGCTTGGGGTGCTGGGTCTCCTTGTGCGATTCATGGTGCCTGTAGATGTGGTGCATGCAGGTGTGTGTGTAGATGAGACTGGGAGGGAGGAGGGAGAAGAGGAGGAGGGGGACACAGTGGAGGCAGTGGATGTTGCTGTGTCTGTATGTGGGTGAGACTTGCGTGAATGCCTGTGGGTTGTGTGGTGCCTATGTTTGCTTGAGCTACTTGTGTGTGCTGACTTGTGTGCATGCTGGTCTGTAGGTGTGCTTGGGATGGGCTGGGGTACAGGAGATTGGGTCTGGGTGGAGGAGGTTGGAGGGGGGAGGCTGGACACAGGGACAATGGCTGCCATCAGTGCTGAGGCCAGAGATTGCAGGGTTCACTGAAGGACAGCCTGACCAGAATGAATGCCCTCCAGGGATGCATTACCGTGTTGCAACTCTCGTTCTACACCCTGGATGGCATTCACAATGGTAGACTGCCCAACAGTGAGTGACCTGAGGAGGTCAATGGCCTCCTCACTGAGGGCAGCAGGGGTGACTGGGGCAGGGCCTGAGGTGCCTGGGGCGAAGGTGATACCCACCCTCCTGGGTGAGCGGGCATAGGGCGTACGCTGAGGGACTGCTGGGAGGGCGGTTCTGGTTGGGGAGGTGGCGGCTGTACCTGTAGAAGTGGGGTGCACAGATGGTGCCGCCACCACAAGGGAGCTCCCATCGGCGGACGAGTCCGTGTCGCTGGTTGGTGATCCGGTGGCTGACGTGAAGCTCCCCTCGCCCTCCGTCCCACTGGTGCATTCTGAGTCCGTGGAGTGGCCCTCCATGGCCATGTGGGATGCAGCTCCCTCGTGCTCCGGTGCCACTGTACCTCCGCCTGATGATGCTGATGTACAAAAGGACAGGGAGAGCAGAAAAAGGGGGGGGGGACAGAAGAAAGAGAGTTTGAGTGCATGGCATACCGCTACCGTTGGCGGACAAGACAGACACAGCAGCCCCCTGCATTACGCCGTGCTCCTGCCCTCTGCATATGCAATTTCTGGGATATGGCCTACATGGCAATGGTGGACATCTGCACACATGGATGCCACAGGGGCAAATATACCTGTACTTGGCACTCTGCTGAGGTGGGGTAGAGTGCCACATGGCCTGTATTACAGAGGGGCCTTGCCTACCGAACTCGCCCTGGCCTAGGGAAACCCACAGCCCACCTCCCCCACCCAGATACCTCCACTGCACGCAAAGTCAGCAGAATGAGAGTGTACTCACCCCCTTGTGTCTGCTGTGATGCCCTCAAGCGCCCATCCAACTCCGGGTAAGCCACCGCCAGGATCCGGAACATCAGGGGGGTCATGGTGAGACGGGCACCCCTCCCACGTTGGGAGGCCATCCCCAGCTGAGCCTCCGCCGTCTTCTTGCTGCAGCGGCGAATGTCCTCCCATCTTTTTCGGCAGTGGGTGCCCCGTCTCTGGTGGGCCCCCAGGGTCCGGACCTCCTTGGCGATGGCACGCCAGATGTCCCTCTTCTGGTGGGTGCTGACCTACATGACATGCACAAGGAAAGATGAACAGTCATTACCAACTGCACCGTCGATGTGAATGGCCCCCTTCCTACTCTGGCCATGTGGCCCATTCATTCCCATGCATTAATGTTCTATGAACTCAGCCCCCTTCCCTCTTCCAAACAGCCCTCTTCACCCAGGCTTAGCCCATACAACGTGCTCCCTGTGTACTAACCTGTTGGTCTGGAGGACCGTAGAGTAGCGTGTACTGGGGGAGGACCCCGTCTACCAGTTTCTCCAACTCCTGAGCAGTGAAGGCAGGGGCCCTTTCCCCAGACGCAGCAGCCATCGTCGCTTCCAGACCGAGGTCACAGCAGCACTTGCAGTGTAGGTCCTCTCCTGTTGAAGGTCAGGTATCTAGTGATTGAACAGATAGAAAATGGCGGTGACATCCGTGGCGGTGACGTCCGCGGCGGTGCGCATCATCACCGCCGGCGCACCTGTTCATTGGTTCCTGGGACCCATAGGGTCATATGTCAACCAATGCAGCATTGCGCCGCTGTCTACGACCGCCTACCGCGACGGTGTGAAACGCCAGCGCAGTTACCCCACAATCCCATTGTCCCAGTTTAGAGGTCAGGCAGCCGCCATTTCAGGGGCCCACATGGCTTAATTTACCTAGCTAGGCCTACACTCAACACACATACAGGAAGGATTTTGTGAGTGGTGTAGTCTTGTGTGTAACTGTAGGTACATACCTGGAGGAATAATAACTGATTCTTCGCTGTTGTCCTTCGTAGGCACCGTCAGCTGGGACATGTGAGAAGATGGCGGAATCCTCTGGTGTACCGACCGCTGGTGGACCTGTTGACAATGGAAGAGCGACATGTCATCGTCACCTACCGGTTTGACCGTGCCACAATCCAGGAACTATGTACCCAGTTGGAGCCAGACCTGATGTCACCAATCCGCCATCCGACTGGAATCCCCCCTGACGTGCAGGTGCTGTCAGTGCTCCATTTCCTTGCTAGTGGGTCTTTTCAGACAACAGTGGCCATGGCATCAGGGATGTCCCAGCCTATGGTTTCCAACGTGCTGTCCATAGTGTTGTCTGCCCTGCTGAAACACATAAGGAGATAGATCATGTTCCCTAAGGTGGCAGATTTGCCTACAGTTAAAGGAGACTTCTATGCCCTTGGACATATCCCCAACGTCATGGGTGCCATTGATGGGACCCATGTAGCTCTGGTCCCCCCCTCAGGAGTGAACAGGTGTACAGGAACAGGAAGAGTTATCATTCCATGAATGTTCAGATGGTCTGTTTGGCAGACCAGTACATCTCCCAGGTAAATGCTATGTTCCCTGGCTCAGTGCATGACGCCTACATCCTGCGGAATAGCAGATTCCCTGATATGATGGGTCAACTCCAGAGGCCCCGTGTATGGCTATTGGGGGACTCTGGTTACCCCAACCTGTCCAGGCTATTGACCGCAGTGAGGAATCTCAGGACCAGGGCAGAGGAACGCTACAATGAGGCCCATGTGCGGACTAGGAGGGTGATCGAACGCACCTTCGGCCTCCTGAAGGCCAGGTTCAGGTGCCTCCATATGACAGGTGGTTCCCTATTCTACTCACCGAAGAAGGTGTGCCAGATCATCATCGCCTGCTCGATGCTTCACAATCTTGCTTTGCGACGCCAGGTGCCTTTTCTGCAGGAGGTTGATCCAGATGACGTGTTGTAGCAGCTGTGGAGCCTGTGGACAGTGATGAGGAGGAAGCTGAGGAAGAAGACAGCGACAACAGGAAGTCAGTCATACAGCAATATTTCCAGTGACACACAGGTGAGAAGATTTTCTTTTTTACCATTACATTAACTTTCACACGTCTACCTCTATCCTGTCTGTCGATTTCAACCAGTATTTGGTAACTGAGTTGTACCTTTCCATTACGGTTTCACAGGTGTGGTTACCAATGTATCATCTGCTTGCATCCTTCAAGGACTTGTGATGTGTGACATAGTTATGTTAGCTTTACAATAGGAAACGCATTATGACACTGTCATTGATAATACATATTTACTATATCACAGACTGACTCCAGATTGTTTTGTGTTCCAAGTGTGTTTATTGAAGTGCTCAGAAATGGGAGGGGGTTGTAAAATGAGGATGGGTGATGGCGGAGGAATGTCCATGGCAGAGTCCAGTCTATTAGTCTCACAGGTGCACTGCCCATCTGGGCATAGGAAGTGGAGCTGGGGCAGTTTAAGTATGGACAGGGTAACAAAGTGGGACAGTGGGAGGACAAACAGGGTGGTCTCATTTCCTGGCGGGGGTCTTGCCATCTTGCTCTGTCCTGTTCCTGGATCTCAGGGACCGCTTGCATGGTGGTTGTCCATCTGCAGGGGGTGGGGTGCTGGTGTGGTGGTCCTGTGGCGGTGCCTCCTGTCCACTAGCGCCGGCAGAGGTGGTGGGCAGTTCATCGTCCATGCTAGTGTCAGATGCCCCTTGGAGTGCCACGGTGTCCCTCAAGGTCTGCTGTATGTCCTTCAGCACCCCTACGATGGTGCCCAGGGCGGAGCTGATGGTCCTGAGCTCCTCCCTGAACCTCAAATACTGTTCCTACTGCAGGCGCAGGGTCTCCTGCAACTTGTCCAGGACCGTCGCCATCATCTCCTGGGAGTGGTGGTATGCTCCCATGATGGAGGATGGGGCCTCGTGGAGAGTGGGTTCCCATGGCCTGTCCGCCCCCTGTCGCACAGCAGCCCTCCCAATTCCCCTGTGTTCCTGTGCCTCCGTCCCCTTGACTGTGTGCCCTCTACCACTGCCCCCAGGTCCCTGTTGTTGGGGTGGTGGGTTCTCCTGGGTTCCCTGTAGTGGTGGACACACCGCTGATTGACCTGACCTGGGTAGGGAGGTTTGGGCCCGCTGGGTGGGTGCTGTGCTGGTGGTACCAGAGGGTGGAAGGTCGGTGTTGGGCTGTGCCTGTGCAAGGGGAACCGACTGTCCCGAGGCCCACGATGGTCCGGGCTGGTCATCAGGATCCAGTAGTGCAGAGCTGCTATTGTCACTGTGGGCCTCTTCTGGGGGTGGAGTGGTGTTGTCTGGACCCTCTGGTGTGGTGAAGGTCCTTCGGATTCCTGCAGGGGCATAAGAGCATGATTATTGCATGTGTGTGTGTAATGGTGTGCAATGGGTGGGTGAGCGTGTACCCCAGTGCAAGCATTCCTGTGTGGGAGCTTGTGTGATGGTGGTTTAGGGGGTTGTATAGGTATGTGCAGTGGGCATGCTTTAGTGCTGGGTGTCCATGCTTAGTTGTGTCATGCAGAGTTTGGTGTTGGGATGGGTGGTTTGTGTTATGAGTACATTAGTGAGGAGTTGTAGTGATAGGGGAGGGTGTGAGGCTGGGGTTGTGTGATAGCATGCAGGTAGGGTGGGGGATATGATAGTTAAGATTTGACTTACCAGTGTCCCATCCTCCACCGACTCCTCCGAGGCCCTCAGGATGCATGATGGTCAAGAC
This sequence comes from Pleurodeles waltl, assembly GCF_031143425.1. NCBI lineage: Eukaryota > Metazoa > Chordata > Amphibia > Caudata > Salamandridae > Pleurodeles > Pleurodeles waltl. The sequence continues at coordinate 607,599,505 of NC_090445.1, read as the reverse complement.
TTGCTCCTCCCATGTTGTTAGTTGTGGGGGAGGAGGTGGGGGTCCGCCGCCAGTCCGCTGAACCGCGATGTTGTGCTGGAGACCATTGAACGCACCTTCCCCCGTAGGTCGTTCCACCTCTTCCTGATGTCCTCCCTATTTCTTGGGTGCTGTCCCACGGCGTTGACCCTGTCCACGATTCTTCGCCATAGCTCCATCTTCCTGGCTATGGAGGTGTGCTGTACCTGTGAGCCAAATAGCTGTGGCTCTACCCAGATGATTTCCTCCACCATGACCCTGAGCTCCTCCTCGGAGAAGCGGGGGTGTCTTTGGCGTGACATGGGGTGGTGTGTGTGATGTGTGGGGCGGCGGTGTGAGTGTTGATGTGTGTGGTGATGTGTAGTGGTGTGTGGTGTTTTGTGCGTGGATGAGGTGTGGGAGATGGTGTTGTGTGCCTCTGTATGGTGGTGTTGTCTTGGCTGTGCTGTCTCTCTGGCCTTCGTCTCGAAATTGTGGTCGTAGGGGTTTGTGGGTGATGTGGGTGTGTGTTTTATATTGTGTTGGGTGTGTGGGAGTGGTGTGTTATGTGTATCAGGTGTGTGTATTTGTAATTGTCCAATGTGGCGGTGTTTTGGAGATGTGTGTGTATTTTGAGTGCGGCGGTGTGTACCGCCAATGGAATACCGCGGTTGAAAGACCGCCGCGTGGATTCGTGGGTCGTAATAGCATGGGCGTGTTTCTGTTGGCGTGGAGGTTTTGTTTTCACCAGTTTAACACTGACCTTTGGTGTGGCGGAGTTGTGTGGGTGTCTGAATTTCGGAGGATTCCGAGATGTGTGTCATAATAGCTGTGGCGGACTACCGCCGCCACGGCGGTGTATTGGCGGTCTTCTGCTCAGCGATAAACGCCTTTTACCGCCAATGTTGTAATGACCCCCAGAATGTTTTGGTGTTGTAGGGACTGTTGCTTTGGTGCCACAATAACTGCAGGCCACAAATGACAGTTGGGTCTGGGGCTCCAGAGGAGAGAAGTAGAGATGGCTTTGATGGGGACCTTCTCCTTGCCCAGTGCAGGTGGATGTGGCCAATCCTCCAGTTGAATATGTAGTGCATTTGAAGAGAGAGGATACACAAATAATTTAGAAGTGAATATCTTAAAACAAGATTTCTCCCATTCATCATCCTACACCAGTCTCCCTCCTCTTTTTAGGTGAAGCCTATACAATGAGAACGAAAAAAGACATTGCAATGCAGTCAAGGTGAATTGGTCGTCGGGCTCATCGCCCCGCTTTGCTATATGTTCTTTTTGTCATTAAAATTAGCAGGCGTTTTTGCCTTGTCACTGACGATAGAAGTTTCCTGAGGAGGTGTTTATGTGTTTCAGTAATATCATCTCACTCTTCAAGGTCCTCTTCCACGCTCAAAAAGCCCTCAACGACACTGGACCGGCCTACCTCAACGAACGAGTAAACTTCCACATACCAACTCGCCAGCTCCACTCCACCGACCTCGCCCTCGCTGCAGTCCCCCACATCCCACGCACCACTTCTGGCGGCAGATCCTTCTCCCACCTCGCCGCCAAGACTTGGAATTCCCTCCACACCAACCTACGCAAGACCCGGGACCTCCTAACTTTCAGAAAGCACCTAAAAACATGGCTTTACGAGCAGTAACCGGCCCCTACCCCTGACCCCCCAGCACCTTGAGACCCTACCGGGTGAGTAGTGCGCTTAAGAAATTATTTGATTGATTGATTGGCCTCATCCTTCTTTCATCTTACCCATTCAGTCTTGTTTGGTTTCATTTTGCCGTTTTGACATTTTCCCCTGAAAGTGACACTTTAAAGGAGGTATCTGTCTTCACCAACAGTTCGTACCTCAGGCAAGCTGAACAATTATGATTGAAGCATCCTTTATGTCCTGCTCTTGAAAAAACGAAGGCCCCCGATTATGATCCATGTGGATGGTCAAACAGCACATGGATCTGGAGCGGACACAGCAGAGAGTACTGTGAGGTGCCACTGTTAGCGTATGTGTAGTTAGCACGTGCAATAATTGCACAAAAGTGCATGCCAAGTGTGCAAATTAAAACCTAGATACTCGAAAGCGGCATGGCCTGCTAAAAATACTACCAGCAAAAGGCAGCTGCAAAGCTTAAAAAACACACTTTAAGCACCAAATAACCAAATATGTACCAACTATACATAAAACATACAACAAAATGTACACAATATGAACTTTTTTAAAAGGCACATAAAACTTATCAACCATTAAATGCATAATATATTCATAATGGCACTCAAAGCCATCACAATGAACAGAGCTCGGACTGCCCTCTATACAGTACCTTAACAGTTAGCAGTTAACCCTGCTGCAGCATGAATCAGATAAGTGCAGGAGGACACAATCAACAGAAAGACAGAGAAAAAGGGTGAAGATACAAAGGACCAAGAAAAATCCATTACATCTGACACCAGTCATGCGTTGAAAACATGCTTATCATTTGAGATGGCTTTTTGCATAGCAGTGGTACAGCGACTACCAAGTCCTGCCTTCAAGTTTATATCTATATATAGCAATGCATTTGTCCCCAAGGGGTAAGTGTAGCCCTTAACTTCCACTGCAATGATTCTAGAAATCTTTGGTCTTGATATGATTGTTATGTCGTTTATACATTTTATTAAATTTATAGTTTAATACTAGTTCTAACTCAAAATTCATTACATTCAGGTGCTCCTAACGTGACGGCGCAGTGAATGTGATTAAAGTGAAAAAAGTGCACCAGTGTTATATACAATATGTACAAAGGTGTAACTAAAAGAACAAGTGGTCTTCAAAATGACCCCTTCAATCCAGGTGTCTGTGATGAAGCAGAAAATGAAGGTTTTGATTTATTAACGCATAAACGTAGTGTGAAATAATCATGTGTGACTTTAACCGAACTAATAAAGATTGTACGGGGACAAAATGTGCCCTTAGAGTAGTTTGCCAACATTTATAAGCGCGCTTTATATAACGTGGTGTATTAGAATTGCACTAATCCGACATAATCATAAACGTGTGCTACGATTTGCTTGTTTGAAATGCTTTAGCTTAGCATTACTTTAATGGAGGCTTTGGCCTAGTTGCCTGGTCTCACGGTTTAGATGCTCGTATTTTTCCAATGTGCTATTAAACGTGTATTTTTGCTTGAAGCTGTACTTTTCCACTGAGACCGTTCACATGCTTATCTTAAAGTTTCGTGCCAGCCTGGCATATTTTCTCTTTACTCCAAGGTCGATTTGCAGGTGCGGACAATGGAGGCTCTGAAAGTGAACTAATTGGTATACAATGTTGCAACGTGCGTACCCATCTCCAAGGATAATGTATGCTTAAGTAAAAGCTTGAGAACTGTCGTTTTTGATTGGACAATTTGAAGCTAACCTATGAACCCTCCAATGGAAGACCCTACTGGATTCGAACTGTTGTCTATAAAACCCAGGTGCACGAGAGGAAAGTAGCTATTATCAGCCATTACCAGCTATTGCCCGACATTACGTCATTTCGTAGCTATTATGGCCCATCGTGCTGCGACGCCATTTTGAGAGATACTTTGATGCTTTCTCTAATCGAGAGAAAGAGACTTTAAATGATTCTTGCCCTAGAGACTTTAACTTTGAATTGCCCTTTGCATGAAGTAGTAGTTTTATTGCCGCCGTGAGGCAATTGCCCCGTCCACCCCTGCCCCTTTGTCCCGTCCCATGCCGATCGAGAAACGGTACCTGTGAGACGAAGACTTCCTTGTATGCTGATCGTAATTGGTAAATATGAAAGGAAAATTGTAAAATTGCATTGTGTTTCTTTTAGGTAACCAACTGCTGATTTTGATAAGAGCCCTAGCTAGGAGTTTTCTAAATTTATGTTGCTAAATTGTTTTTGCATGAAGTCCCACATGCCGATGCTAATTTGAGGTTAGACGAGGATTCCATATGTCGCACGATGCAATTTGAGATCTTGTTATGCTGACTAAATGTACGTAATTAGCTCATTACAGATTATCGTATTAGTGATTTGCATTGCCATTATCGAATGCCTTGTGATTCAAATGCTACATAGATTACACTTGTTTCGCCGTTATGGACAGCTATTAATGTTCATTTATGTTTATCATTTGGTGTTGAGACACATATATATTGTGCTAGCTTTGTTAATATAGGGAAATAAATTCACTAACTTTGCAATAAACTGGTGTGGTTATTCCTGACTGAAAGGTCAGGGTTCGCCTAAATGTATTCTGGATTAATTGTTAAGTGTTATGTTGATCAAGGTATTGCTTATGTTCGTTATTGATTATTGATTTGATGCGACTGATCGATATAAGAGTACGGAGAGTTCCCACTTAGTCAAAAGATTCATCGGCCTAAAGAGCGTCCGAACACAGGTAAATTATTACTACGGTTCGCTCTATCAGTAGATGGTAGCAGAGGACGGTTTTGTCTTTTGGGACACTGTACTCTTAAAGTACATAGAGTTGAATTAACGGTTACGCATTTTGAGACCCCATTAGAGAAGTTGAATTAGATTTTTCTTGGATAAAACTGATTGACAGAATGATGATGGGCTAGGTCCACCGCGACTTTCCCGGGATCTCAGAGCTTGCGAATGGAGAGAATGGAGGTGTGGATTCGGCGTTGGCGGTACTAGTGATGGTATGAGAGAAGTTAGGGTTTTGCGCTTGCACAGCTTATTGCCGCAGGTTGTGTGAAAAGGTTGCGAGGATTTTTTTTTCTTTATAGAGGATAGCGGAGGTGCGACTCCGAGTGTAGAAGTAGAGAAGTCGTCGAACTTCATAGAAATAGCGGAGGTGCGGCTCCGAGTGTGAGAGTAGGGAAGTCGTCGAACTTCATGTGCGTGTGGCGCTTCGTGCATAAAAAGGTCCACGTGGTGGTTGTTGTTGTTGAGGCGGGCCCTGCGAGGTCAAGAGACTCCGGAGTATGTTGATCCATGTTGTGGTCTGGGCGGTTTAGTAGGTTGATCGGGCGTGGTCAACGAGTCGGTACGGGTGTTAGGGAGTGAAAGGAACTTCGACTTCGGGCTTTGACAAGATTCTAAGTGCACTAGAACAGATCATTGACAAGTTGAGAGTAGGTCTGCGGGTCAGATTTGCTTGCGAACGTGGGGACCGAGAAAGACGGAATAGCGGCCGAGGCTAGTGAAAAGTCCCTAAGGTCCTGAAGCGACTGTGTTACCCTTCCTGTAGTAAACCGACAGATCTGTTTTATTTTTGGTAGCTCGCAATATATGCAAGAAGTTGTTACGAAAAGAGGTGAGTGAAGGAAGACTAGCCGCGAGGCTTTGTCAGCCGCAGTGTGTGTGAGTGTGACGTCACTAGGAGCCGCGCTGGGATAGGTTGGTTGGAGAGAAGGGTCGCGCACGGATTGGACGCAGTCCGTGGGGCTCGTTTGGAAGGGGAAAGGCAAGCGAAGAGTATTCCGGGAATAAAAGTCACCTATTGATTACAAACTTTGTGAAATAAAAGACAAGAAAATGAAATTCCTTAAAGCATTTAGGAGTGCGATGAAGGGGGAGTCTTACATTAAAGCGAGTGTAGGAGAGGAGACGCCGCCCGAAGGTACACCAGCTTACATTGTAATGGAGGAAAAAGGGGTAGCTCCGTGTCTATGGCTAAAGCAATGGCACAAACTGACAGAGAAACATGGGAGCGTAGCGTTCCCGATACATGGGACATTCAATATAAGGATCCTAGAGAATTTGAGATTCACGATGTACGACATGAAGGTACCTCCAAGGCCAGCACAGTTTGAGGCTCTAGCAATTTGGGAACTGATGGCTAGACAGCAACAGCAAAATAAGTTCGAGAACAGGATAAGAAAGGTAGAAAAGACACTAGCGGATGCTAGGTGGGATAATGCACAGAAGGTGTGGAGGTCAGATGTACTGCAGGGAATAAAACTGTTTCCCGCAATTACTAAGGAAGAAGAAGAGACAGGCAAGAAAGCTGCCTGTAAGACAGACAGGAAGTGTTCCAAGGATAAAGAGGACGAGGAAAAGTTGAGAAGAGAAGAGGAGTTAGAGGATGAGGAGTTAATAATGCAATTGCTGAACGACCGTCCACCACCTTATGCGGAGAATGGACAAGGTCCAAGTACCAGTTCTGCCCCTCCGGCACCGGTACAGAACAGTGAAACCCAGAGTTCAGGAGCATCATCGGGATCTAAAGACCCGAGTTTATTGTTCACTCCGCAGATACCGCAGGTTAGGAGAATATATCCAGATGTGCCCATGTTGAAACCTGCAGAAAATTATCAGCCGCAGGTCCCAAGGTACTACAGCAGTGACAACGGTGCAGGAATGATTATAGATCCAACCGTAAGGGGAGTACAGAATGGTCACAATCCAACAATGACACAAGCTGAATCAACTCAGTTTTTGATGCCTCAAAAGCAGATGCAGGGAGGAAACGCACATGCTCAAATGACGGGGAGTCAGATGGGCATGCCGGCAATGATGACCCATGGTGTGGGAATGAACATGCCACAGAACATGGGAAACGGACAAAACCCAGATGCGATATCACTGCCCATTACTGTAGGTCCACCGGTACCTCTGTACAGTCAGCCTAACTTAGGTATGAGCAGTCAGGGATCAATGCTGCAGAATGGGACAGAGAGGAGGTGCATAGAAAACACTCCAGGGATAACTCCTATAGCGGCTCAGCCAAATGGATCTGGGTCATTGATGGAGTTTAGTCCCATATGTGCTCAGTCAACACTGGTGAGGTCGAGCCCCCCACTGATAATACCTCCAACATCGAACACTGAAAAGTTGCCGCAACCATCAATGGCAGTCGATGTGAATGCTACGCTGATGGGGGTGAATGCGCAACAGCTGACATAGTGGTTCAACAGTTTAAATTCCACACAAAGTTCAGCCAGTGGGAAAGGAGAAGACTATATGAATAGGGTCAGGTTGAACATGGAAGCACAAGAATTGGTGGAAGGGACTATGGGGGTGAATAGGTTGGAGTCCTACTCGGAAGAGGAGCTGAGATACCTATGTCCAAAGATTACGAAAGAAGTGAACAAGGTACATAAAAGCTTGCAGGAAGTAGCGGACAGAAACGGGATTGACATAGACAAGATGAAACACTTGAGCAGAAGCTACAGGTTGGATTTTGGGGCCACAGATTTTGAACACATGAGGTCAGCAGGCATGAGGGCGCACCTTAGAGAATTGCTGCAGAGTGCACAAGTGTGGAGGTGCTTAGACAAGTGGGAAAGCAGATGGGTAAAGAGGAAGGAAAAGAGGAGGGACAGTGCTACAGAGCATAATGAGAAAAGACCACAAAGCAGCGAGACAGTAACCATGTTACCAATGAGGGAGACAGCAGGGGGAAAATTAATACATGTACCATGGCACAGAAGCGATATTCAGTCTTTTACGGATGATTTTCCCAAACTGAGAGAGAAACCGATTGAATGGTATCAACAGACCGATAGGTTTGTGAAGCTTGCAAAATGTCTCTGGGAAGACCTGAACACTCTCTTCGAGATTGTGGTTCCGGCAGATTTGTGGGAGGATTGCAAAAGAGCTGTAGGTTGGCCGACAAGTGAACCAGAAAGAGACAGGGAGACGGGTGCACCATCACCTATGGTGATGAGCTTGTACTACAAAGTGGTTGAGCATTTGAAGACGAAGGTTGCCGCGAAAAATGTGGATTGGCAGAAGATCGATCGAACGGCCCAAGAGGCTAAAGAGTCGATTCATAGTTACTATGAGAGGTTGTTGAAGGCGTTCAAGAACTACAGTGGCACGGAAACAATAGAGGCGAAGGACATGCTTCATTTTGTGTTCAGATTTGTGGAAGGGCTGAGACCAGAGATAAGTCAGATGATAAAGTCGCATTTGATTTGTTGGCAGTCGAAACCGATTGATGAGGTGTTGAATTATGCGAAATACTGTAGCGACGAAATTGAAGTGAAACAGAAAAAGTTGAAAGAGAAGGTGATGATGATGCAACTTAAGGCAGCTCAGACAGGTCTGCAAGGTTTGCAAGGGATGCAAGGGTTCCAACAGCAGGTACCGCAACCGCAGCCGCAGTTGCAGGGAAATATGGCGTTTCAGCCACAGGCCAGAGGCAGAGGCAGAGGAGGTTTTGTGAATAATGGTCCGGATTTGAACACTGTTGTGACTGGTGTGCAGGCAATGAAGAAGGTGACGCCGTGTCACGTGTGCGGAATTGTCGGTCATTGGAAACGCGAGTGCCCGATGGTGGTGCAGGAAGGTGCAGGTGCAGGTGTAGGTGTTGGTCAGCAAAACAATGATGTCAATGCATTTCAGACAATGAGGGGACCGAAAATGAGAGGTCCAAACCCAAATTTTCAGACCATAAATCAGTTGCAGGGATTACAACCTATGCAGCCGCAGCAGATGCAGATGCCCCGTATGCAGATGACGCAAATGCAGCCAATGCAACAGCAGTTACCCATGGTACCTAATCAGCAAATGCAAATACCTTTGGCACCAATGAGTCAGCAGCAAGTGATGGTTCCTCCACAGGTCTCGGGTCAGGTAATGAGTACAAATGGCACCGTACAACAGTTCCCATTACACAGTGAGAGTGGAATAAACAATTTATGGGAGAGTGAGAGCTCAGAAGAAGAAGGAGATTGTGTGCTTGCAGCATCCTTGGAAGTTGATCAAAAGGGTCCGTACGTAGAGGGAAGAGTAATGGGTCATCGTGTCTCGTTCTTGGTTGACACAGGAGCCACACGTTCAACTGTTAAGAGTAGTGAAGTACCGAATTTGCCACTCTCAGGGAGGACAGTTCAAGTGGTGGGAGTAGCAAACAGGCACCTGACGAACCCAATAACAGATCCGGTACCAGTCAGTATCGGTAACTATCAAGGGGTACATCAGTTTGTGGTATGTGACTCAAGCCCGATAGCACTGTTAGGGAGAGACCTATTGTGCAAATTGGGATGTTCGATCATGTGTTCGAACGAAGGAATAACAATCCAGACGAGCAGTGATGGGGAAGAAGAGGACAGTGTAGAGGGGGATGAGATGGAAACGGTAGATGAAGAATATCCTCTGATTTGTCTTTTCCCGATGATAACTGAAGAAGATATTCCAGCCGAATTACGGGAAACAGTCGGAAAGGAGGTGTGGGACATGACAGGGAAAGAGGTGGGATTGATGAAAGGAGTGGAACCAGTGAAAGTGACTGTAAAGCCCAATGCGATCTTTCCCCAGACCCCACAATACCACATGGCACAAGACACCCTCATGAAAGTTGCCCAACTTATTGATGAATTTGTAAAACAGGGAGTACTGAAAGAAGTGTTAAGCAGTCCATGTAATTCACCAATAATGGGACTAATAAAGCCGAGTGGAAAGGTCCGACTTGTGCAGGACTTGAGGAAAATAAATGACATCATAGTCAAATGTTGCCCAGTAGTACCGAATCCAGCTGTGATAATGTTCCAGGTCCCTTGCGATGCTGAATGGTTCTCAGTCATCGATTTGTCACAAGCGTTCTTCTCGGTGCCTCTTCATGAGGACAGCCAATTCCTCTTTTGTTTCAAATTCCTAGACAGAGTGTACAGTTGGTGCCGAATTCCTCAAGGGTTTTCTGAGTCGCCGTCAATCTTCAATCAGATTCTAAAGAAAGACTTGGAAGAGTTAGATCTGCCATTCGAGTCAACCTTAGTACAATACATTGACGACTTACTGGTTGCATCAAAGACAGAAAGTGGCTGCACAGCCGATACCATTGCTCTGTTGAATCATTTGGGAAGGAATGGACACAAGGTGTCTCCTGCCAAATTGCAGTTCTGTCAGGAGAAAGTGAAATACTTGGGTCATCAGATAGAGAAAGGGTCACGGAGAATAATGAAGGAAAGAATAACGAGTGTACTTCAAATGAGTCCGCCCAAGACGAGAAAGGAGGTGAGGAAGTTTTTGGGAATGGTGGGCTATTGTCGCCAGTGGATTCCCAACTTCTCGACTCTAGCAAAGCCTCTACTGAAACTGACCCAGAAGGATGCTTTGGATCAAATTGAGCTGAAAGGAGATGAGATGGATGCTTTTATTGAATTGAAAGAGTGCATGTGCAGGGCCCCAGCTTTAGGTATGCCTGATTACACAAAGCCTTTCACATTGTTTTGCCATGAACGTGATGCATGTTCTTTGTCTGTCTTGACTCAAGCCCATGGTGGCGTAAACAGACCAGTAGCGTATTTTTCAGCTACTTTGGATCCGGTCGCAGCAGCACTCCCAGGGTGTTTGCGCGCCGTAGCAGCAGTTGGTATCAGCCTCACTCAGAGTGAAGGAATAGTGATGGGACACCCAGTAACAGTCATGGTCCCTCACTCAGTTGAGATACTTTTGACCCGCTCCCGAACGCAACACATGACTGGAGCAAGACTCACAAGGTATGAAACGATTATTCTGGGCTCACCGAATGTGCAGCTGAAAAGGTGCACTACGTTGAATCCAGCAACCTTGCTTCCTGGAGAAAATGCTGAAATTGAGAACGCTGAAGACGTCGAGCATGACTGCCTTTTAGTGACTGAATTTTGCACAAAACCCCGACCGGACATTAAGGATACTAAGCTTGATGAAAATGACCAAATTCTTTTTGTTGATGGTTCATGTCTAAGAGACGGGATGGGGATTTTGAAAGCAGGATACGCTGTATGTACTGTAACAGGTGTCTTGGAAGCGGGATGGCTCCAAGGAGTCTATTCTGCACAAGTAGCAGAACTTGTAGCCCTTACCAGAGCATGTCAACTGTCTGCATTGATGAAAGTCACCATTTACACTGATAGTCAATATGGGTTTGGGATTGTGCATGACTTTGGACAACTATGGTCACAGAGAGGTTTCCTGACTTCTTCAGGATCCCCAGTGAAGAATGGGGAAAGGATAAGGGAATTGTTACACGCCATTCAAGTGCCAGCTGAAGTTGCAGTGGTAAAGTGCAGTGCTCACACGAAAGGACAGGACTATGTTTCTCTGGGAAATGCATATGCGGATCAAGTCGCAAGATTTTGTGCCTTGAACTGTATATTACTCAGAGATGAATGGAATTCAATAAGTGAGCCAGAACTAGAACCAGCTGAAGCATTTGCCTTGAAGGTCGTAGATACAATAGATGAATTAAAAGCATTACAAAATAATGTCAGGGAGGATGAAAGAGATTCCTGGATTAAATCACAATGTATAAAGAGACCAGACGAGTTATGGGTTTCAAATGAGGGAAAATTTGTTTTGCCAAACAGTCTCTTATCACAGCTTGCGCGGTTCTATCATGGGCAAGCTCACCTAGGGAGAGATGCCATGATAAGATTGTTCAAAACTGATTGGTTTAACCCCAGATTTCGTCAAGCTGCAGAAGCAGTTTGCCATCGATGTGTCCCTTGCCAGCAGATGAACCCAGGAAAGGGAACAGTTGTGAACGCGAGCCACATTGGTAGGGCAAGCGGGCCTTTTAGTCGTATGCAGATGGACTTCATTGAGATGCCTGTGCATGGAGGTCTAAAGTATGTGTTGGTGATTGTGTGCATTTTTAGTCACTGGATTGAAGCATACCCCACACGTAGAAATGACAGCCTTACAGTTGCAAAGTTATTGTTGAGAGAGTTAATACCACGTTTCGGATTCCCGATCTCTTTAGAATCAGATAGGGGAAGTCACTTCAATAACGAGGTGATAAAGTTACTTTGCGAAGCGCTGAACATTGAGCAAAAACTGCATTGTAGCTATCGCCCTGAAGCATCAGGATTGGTGGAGCAGATGAATGGTACACTGAAATCAAGAATGGCGAAAATATGTGCATCGACAAATTTGAAATGGCCTGACGCATTGCCCTTAGTGCTAATGTCAATGAGAAACACCCCTGATAGAAAAACTGGACTGTCTCCGCACGAAATTCTCATGGGCAGGGCTATGAGACTTCCTGCAGTTCCCGCAAACGCGCTTTTGAATATTACAGATGATATGGTGTTAGACTACTGCAAAGGACTGGCTGACGTGGTTCGCTCTTTCTCTCACCAGGTGGAAGCGACCACCTTGCCACCGATCCAAGGTCCAGGACACGCACTGAAAGCAGGTGACTGGGTCGTGGTAAAGAAGCACGTGAGAAAGTCGTGTCTGGAACCCCGTTGGAAAGGCCCTTTCCAAGTGATCCTGACGACAACTACCGCTGTGAAGTGTGCGGGGGTTCCCAACTGGATTCACGCCAGTCACACAAAGAAGGTGTTGTGTCCCACAGATGAGGAAGTTGAAGCGCTGAAACTGCCAGTGCCTGATAAAACAGTGCCGAGTGCTGAGACAGAACAAAACCGAACTGAAAGCGGACAGGCAGAAGCAGGAGAGAGAGAGATATTATTGGAGAACGAAGAGTCCGACTCACTTGGGGAAGACCAAGGAGAAAGTTCAGACAGCGACGAAGAAGCTGAAGGTCACAAAGAGCCTGAAGCAGCTGAGGGTAGCAAAAAGCCTGAAGGAGCTGAAGGTGACAAAGAACCTGAAGCAGCTGAAAGTGATACAGAGCTTGACGAAAGTAACGGTGAAGAAGGGCTCGAAAAAGGTGAAAAGGCAGGAGAGCCTCATCAGAGGAGGGCTTTCCCAGAAACAGACGATACAGAAAAAGAAAAAGAGAACGTGATCGATTCCCCAGAGGGAGAGGACAAGGCAGAACAGAACGAAAAGGTTCAAGCTTCCTCAGAAAAGGTCGCAGGTCCATCGAATGGACACGGTGCAAACAGGAGACTAAGTATATCACCAGTAAAACAAAGGACTGGAGAAGGTTTGAACGACGGAGAAAGGCCAAAAGTGAAAGAGAAAAGAAAAGAAGTGTCTGTCGTGGTACCAATCTCGAGTGAAGAAAAAGACTTGACAAAAGAGGAAAGTACCAGCGAGGCAGAATCAAAAAGAGAAGCAAAATTGAAAAGGAAAAGGATACCGAACAGAAGGTATTCCGGTCCTGAATGGGCATATGCAGTCAATGACGATTGGACTGACGAGTTTGTATCTCTAAGCATCGAGAACGAAGAAGAGGAAGAGATACCAATAGAAAAGAAAAGTTTTATGGACAGTGTTGATTGAAAGGGTGATAAATGATACTGCTTGCTACAATCTAAAGTGAAACAAACAACCAGCTGAGACTTTGCTAAACCGATAAAGACTGAGTTATTGCCGAATTCAGACAAATGCTGCTAACCGAGAAGTGACTTGGCCTCTTGAAGAAAACTGTGTGAACATTGCGCTTGTTCAGCTTTGTAACCGAATTGCCAAATAGTTTCATTTATAGGTGCTTCTAGCTCTCTGATTCTATACAGATCATGACGCAAAACAATAGAAAGAAATATTGTAAATATGTGTGTATAGGCTTGGTAATTGCATGTGTACTAATAATAATGGCAATTGTGCTTGGAATGCATGGAAAGGGTGAGAATGAGAAAATTGCTGCTTCTACTTTTGCTCCTGTTACTGTCACTGAACTAACCGCATTGAAGAGGCTAGCATTGGATGAGAGACTCTTGCACGATAAGAAAGAGCTTTCGTATAATGTTTTCTATCGCTTGCTCACAGAATATGTTGAGACTATGGATGCAAAAGATTGTTATGTGTGTACACAGATACCGACATCAGTGAAGGAAGGGGTGACATATTACCACATGCCTCTTACATACGGGATTACATGTAGTATAGTAATGTCTAGGTTTTATGGTCAAACTAACATACAGTATTTTTACTCAAATTATGATGTTACCTTTGCTTATGTTCCTATAATAGCGCAGCTAAGCCAGATTGCTAAAGATTGGGATGCTAAGATAATGAGGGAATTTTTCGAGCCAATGCTACCTTTTGAAACGGCTCACGCTCATAGGGAAAATCTTACCTGCTCGCTCTCTGCAGTAGAGATAAGCTTTTTAGATCGTACAGATGATAGAAGGGCACAAATGAAGGTGAAATTAGAAAAGGAGTTACATAAGAGGACTTCAGTAGATAATTATGATTTTGCTGCAATAAAGACACAAGGGAAAATTGCTTTAGATGCTTGGCATGTAGGGAAGTTTTGTATATATCGAGGTGAGTCTTATTATGACAACATTTTTGTAGGAGCGAGTGAGTGTAAACACACGTTTATCTTTAAGGCCAAATGGACATTCATGATGGATGGACTTGACCCTGTCATTCCAGGTGTATATTACATTTGTGGGTATAATGCCTATTATCGTCTTCCAAAGGGATGGTGGGGGAGATGTTATTTGGGTATAGTGTTCCCAAAGGTTTATCAACTGGATGACCTATCGATGATTCAAAAGACATCTGGATCCCATCGTATCCAGAAAAGAGAGACCGCAGCTGCTGTGGTAGGAGATATATTTGGAGCCATGATTCCTTCATTGGGAGTTGTGCTGAATTCCATCAAGATAAGAAAGTTGTCTACTATAGTGGATAACATGTTGACAAAGTTTTCAGGTGCTATAATCCTGATAGATGCTGAACTTGCAGCGGAAAGAGCTATGACTCTTCAAAATAGGCTTGCTTTAGACATTCTTTTAGCAAAGGATGGCGGTGTTTGCAAAATGCTTGGTGCGCGCCACTGTTGTACATATATCCCTGACAATAGTGTGAAAATTAAAACTATGCTTGCTAATCTAACAAAAGAGAGTGCAGATTTGAAGGAACTGAAAGAACCAGGAGTGTGGGAGAAGGTTGGAAAAGGACTTGCTTCCGTGGGACATTGGATTGGGGGAATTTGGAATGGAATATTGTTAAAAATAATAGAGGGAATTTTAATAGTGATAATTTGTGTATTTGGAATTTGGGGAATAAAAAGGGGAATAATAATGATTATGGAAAGAATTAAAAGAAGAAAGGAGGAGAAAATTATGAAAAGAATGGCAGAAGAATACAAAGCGCAAACTAGGGGAACTAAAAGGAAAAGAGAACTGACAGAATTTTAATGCAATAAAATTTGTGGGCTTAATTTGTGTGATGACCAGTAGTCATCAGAGGAGGGATTGATGAAGCAGAAAATGAAGGTTTTGATTTATTAACGCATAAACGTAGTGTGAAATAATCATGTGTGACTTTAACCGAACTAATAAAGATTGTACGGGGACAAAATGTGCCCTTAGAGTAGTTTGCCAACATTTATAAGCGCGCTTTATATAACGTGGTGTATTAGAATTGCACTAATCCGACATAATCATAAACGTGTGCTACGATTTGCTTGTTTGAAATGCTTTAGCTTAGCATTACTTTAATGGAGGCTTTGGCCTAGTTGCCTGGTCTCACGGTTTAGATGCTCGTATTTTTCCAATGTGCTATTAAACGTGTATTTTTGCTTGAAGCTGTACTTTTCCACTGAGACCGTTCACATGCTTATCTTAAAGTTTCGTGCCAGCCTGGCATATTTTCTCTTTACTCCAAGGTCGATTTGCAGGTGCGGACAATGGAGGCTCTGAAAGTGAACTAATTGGTATACAATGTTGCAACGTGCGTACCCATCTCCAAGGATAATGTATGCTTAAGTAAAAGCTTGAGAACTGTCGTTTTTGATTGGACAATTTGAAGCTAACCTATGAACCCTCCAATGGAAGACCCTACTGGATTCGAACTGTTGTCTATAAAACCCAGGTGCACGAGAGGAAAGTAGCTATTATCAGCCATTACCAGCTATTGCCCGACATTGCGTCATTTCGTAGCTATTATGGCCCATCGTGCTGCGACGCCATTTTGAGAGATACTTTGATGCTTTCTCTAATCGAGAGAAAGAGACTTTAAATGATTCTTGCCCTAGAGACTTTAACTTTGAATTGCCCTTTGCATGAAGTAGTAGTTTTATTGCCGCCGTGAGGCAATTGCCCCGTCCACCCCTGCCCCTTTGTCCCGTCCCATGCCGATCGAGAAACGGTACCTGTGAGACGAAGTCTTCCTTGTATGCTGATCGTAATTGGTAAATATGAAAGGAAAATTGTAAAATTGCATTGTGTTTCTTTTAGGTAACCAACTGCTGATTTTGATAAGAGCCCTAGCTAGGAGTTTTCTAAATTTATGTTGCTAAATTGTTTTTGCATGAAGTCCCACATGCCGATGCTAATTTGAGGTTAGACGAGGATTCCATATGTCGCACGATGCAATTTGAGATCTTGTTATGCTGACTAAATGTACGTAATTAGCTCATTACAGATTATCGTATTAGTGATTTGCATTGCCATTATCGAATGCCTTGTGATTCAAATGCTACATAGATTACACTTGTTTCGCCGTTATGGACAGCTATTAATGTTCATTTATGTTTATCATTTGGTGTTGAGACACATATATATTGTGCTAGCTTTGTTAATATAGGGAAATAAATTCACTAACGTTGCAATAAACTGGTGTGGTTATTCCTGACTGAAAGGTCAGGGTTCGCCGAAATGTATTCTGGATTAATTGTTAAGTGTTATGTTGATCAAGGTATTGCTTATGTTCGTTATTGATTATTGATTTGATGCGACTGATCGATATAAGAGTACGGAGAGTTCCCACTTAGTCAAAAGATTCATCGGCCTAAAGAGCGTCCGAACACAGGTAAATTATTACTACGGTTCGCTCTATCATCTGGCAGCCACTAATCATTTCTAAAAACAGTCCACATCAAAAATATGCCGACGTTTTGACCCAACCAATAGAATCCAATCAACAGTGGGTCACCAACAGGACAGAATAGTTTTGTAGGTAGCACAAATAAGCAAATTGATTTAAGGCAATTGTCAATCTGCTATTGTGGTGACCTTACTTAAACTACTTCCATTGAAATGGATTAATACTATCGGTCATCGTTGGCAGCTCCTCCACCAATTTCTTTAGCATGTCTTTGTAGCATCCAATTAAAGAACAGCATGTTGCATAATCGTTCAGTCAAGGCCAAACATTGCTTCTCCATCAGTCAAGGGTTAATCACTTCACAAATCTATTATTGAATTCTTCAGCGAGCCGGAGGACGCCAACTTGCATACCCCAGGCAAGCTGAACGATTAGGATTGTAGCATCCTTTATATCCTGAGCTTTGAAAAAATGAAGGCCCCAATTACGATCCGTGCAGATGGTCAAGCAGCACATGGATCTGGGGTGGACAGTACAGAGACTACTGTGAGGTGCCGCTGTTAGCATATGTGTAGTTATCACATACATATTGCAGCGCTGCATTATTCACAACAGACACCTTACACGAACAGTGGGCAAGGTGCACGGACTAGCACGGCCAATATTACAAAGAGCCTAAATCAAGTTGTATATACCCTAGTCAAAGTACTAAAGCAGCATGCCAATTTCTCTACAGAAAGCGATGTGAAGCGCAAAGCATGAAAGGCTGCTAAGCAGTTGGTGGTTTTTTTAAACTGTTTTACGACTCCACCTTCGTTTTGTGCTGCGACGAATACACAAATCTGTATAAGAACAAAATGCCCATTTTGAAGGATTTGCAGAATCACGTCCTATTAATATTGACGAGGCACAATATTGTTTTTCAAATCTTGCTAAATGTCTGTGAATGCAAGATGGAGGTCTGGGAGCAACAGCAGCCCTTCATCCCTACATGCACATTTCCAGAGTGACATTCTTTCTCTATGTGCAGCCCTTATCAAATAAAGGGGCTCCGTTCAGAAAACAAGAAGTGACATACATTGGGGTGTATTGGAAGACCACTCTCTCCTCCTCCCTTTGACAAGAGCTGATATTTTCCAAGTGAAAGCTAAGAAGCTATCCATCACAGGCAGCTTCCAATGTGTAAATCCATACCACCTGCTTTGACAAGTGAGTCGCCAGTCAATGATTTGCGACTGCATTGATATTTTACTTTTTACACTGATATTCGAAAAGAGGAATTGAAATGAGTAACACAACTGTGAGATGGAAAGACATTTCTGATTCTCAAAGTACCTTTTATTCACAGTGACTTTCTGTTTTCTGGTCAGAAAGACTATGATTTTAAAAATCACAGGCTTTCTGACTGTAAAAGAGTTTGATACATTTGGACCCAGGAGAGCACCAGGGATGGAACTAAGCATATGTGCAATTAGTGCAAATACTAGCACAAACTGTGTTAGCGCAGGGACTGCAACGTGTGTATAATGATGTGGGAAACATAAAGAAAGCCACACCGCAGTAACGCAAAATAATGTAAGTGTGATTTTCAGCTATTTTTGTATCTTAATCATAATCAAGACCTACGACAGCATACACAGAGCACCCCAAGAGTGTACAGTTAGACAAGATGCAGGTAGCACATTGAGGATAAAAATAGAGCATCCCAAAATAGCACAAAGACACTGGAAACTAAAACTTAATGAGAAATCTTACAGAGTGGACACATTAAAAAGACATAGGGGGTCATTACAACCCTGGCGGTCGGTGGTAAAGCGGCAGTAAGACCGCAAACAGGCCGGCGGTAAAAAAAATTGAATTATGACCGCGGCGGTGTCATCCGCCACTTCACCATTCTGACCGCCATGGCGGTGAAGACCGCTGGGCTGAAGGTTGCGGTCTCCAGCCCGGCGGTCGTCATTAGACCGCCGACAGTATCAGGACACTGCATACCACCATGGATCTCGGGTGGTTGGGAACCGCCATGAGATCCATGGCAGTAGGCACTATCAGTGCCAGGGAATTCCTTTCATGGCACTGATAGGGGTCTCCCCCACCCCGCTATCCCCCATTAATCCTCCCCAATACCCCCCACCCCTCTGCCACCCCCCAAAGGTGGCACAACCCCCCTCCCCACCCCGACCCTGAACATGCACATATACACACCCCTACACGAACACACCCCGAACATGCACATATACACCCCGACAAAACATATCCGCACACATACACACAGACATGCACACCGTCCGACCCGCACGCATTTCCCATACACACAACACCCCCCCGCACGCATACACTCACTCACTCACCCCTCTACACTCCCACACGTACACCCCCATGCACGCACACAACACACAACACCCCTGCCCCCTTCCCTAGCGGCCGATCAACTTACCTTGTCCGTTGATCCTCCGGGAGGGGACGGGATCCATGGGGGCAGCTCTGCCACCAGAACACCATCACCAGAACACCGCCACACCGAATCATGGGACGTGATTCAGTGGGTGGTGTCCTGTTGACGTGGCAGTGGAGGTTGAGCAACCTCCACTTTCCCGCCGTCCGCCAGTATGGCTGCTGGAGGCTTTCCGTACGAAAAAGGACGGCGGGCTGCCAGCGGTCATAATACGCGTCGCGGAAGACCGCCACCACTGGCGGTCTTCAGCACGGCGGTACCTCGGTGGTCTTGCGAAAAGACCGCCGAG
This sequence comes from Pleurodeles waltl, assembly GCF_031143425.1. Classification (NCBI taxonomy): domain Eukaryota; kingdom Metazoa; phylum Chordata; class Amphibia; order Caudata; family Salamandridae; genus Pleurodeles; species Pleurodeles waltl. The sequence continues at coordinate 607,580,173 of NC_090445.1, read as the reverse complement.
GTCGTACTGACCCCGTAGTGCCACAGAATGCTGAGGGAGCATATCTAGGGGACTCCTAGTGGGCACACTAACATCAATGAGTGAATAGTGGAGGGGCATTTTTCTGTTTAGTCACCCCATATCTTTTCTCTGTGCCCTCCTAAGCAGCAGTAAAGTGCCCTTGCTTTCGTGTAAATGTGATACAATTGGCATATTTCTAACTGGTATGTTTAACTTACCTATAAACTCCATGTATATGGTACAATGTGTACCCTGGGCCTGTGAGTTAAATGCCACTAGTAGACTGCAGCACCTATTGTACCATCCACTGTAGTGACAGTGTCAAACCTGGCCTTGGGCCTACCAGGGTAGCATGCCTGTGGCAGTATAAAAAATACAATTCAACCTGACAAAATAAAACCTTTTGATAGGTCACAACCTCCCTTTTAAATGTGAATAAATGAACTCCTATGTAGGTCATGTCATCAAGAAGGAAGGGTGCAAGGGATTTAAAAGTAGGACATGTACAAATGTAATATTAACATGTCCATACAGTAGCTAGCACCCAAAAGGTATTTTCAATGGGGCATGGATAGCTGTTCTATGTAGAAAAACAGAGTATGGATTAAAACTCGTAGAGCCATATTTACAAGAAACTGGTGCAGCACGATGCTGCGCCACAATCAGCAGCACCAGGCTGCACCTGTTTTGAAACACAGGGCTGCGTTGTATTCACAAGAATACGGCACGGCCCTGCATTTCCCCCTGCACCGACGCTACATTAAGCTGCCTGTGCCAATGCAGGCATCCTTGCTCCATAGTGCAAGAGTGTCTGCATTGAGGGGAGTGATTGTTTTATGTGAGGGAGGTATTTCTCCCTGCACATAAACAATCTGCAATGGCATTTGGCACTTCGATGTGTGCTGTGGAATGCAGCACGAAAGCTTCATTTTTGAATGCTTGTTTATGTGCAGGAAGGCACACCTTCCTGCACATAAACAACCATCTATGGCTTTTTGCTTCTTTTACGTGTGCTGCAGAATGCAGCAAACATAGAAAAAGCAAAAGATGAGGAGGAAAATGAGGAGGAATAAAAGCATTCCTCCTCGTTTTGCTATGCTATTTATCTCATAAATCTGGGGCAGCGTCAAAAGCAATGCACACCTATCTGCTGCAGAAAACTGCATCAGAGGAGACCATATTTACAAGGAGGCGTAATGCCATGAAAAGTGGCGTTACACCTCCTTGAATATATAGAGCAGTGGTTAGCGACACCGGAACGCAGCAAAAAGTGACGCTCCAGTGGCAATGGGCCTTGTAAATCTGTCCCTTAATATTTTATCTCAGGAATAAGACTAGCTCAAACAATAGTTAACTATTTGCAATAGTTATTAAATATGTCACAGAAGTTGGAGTTTTCATAAATAATAAGGAAAAACAACTTTTGGAAAGATACCTTTCCCCATCCTGAAGTTCTGCATTTGCTCTCCCACATCTGCCACCCAGCAATTAGCATTTGAAAGGGTGTTTATACTGCACCCAGATCACAAAGGTCTGAGTGTGGGGAAGTGTTCTTGTTCCCTTTACAGGGTGACCAGTGGGGTTATGCCAAGGAACTAGAATAACTTTAAAGAGCTCCCCCATGCAACAGAAAACTGTTATCTGACAACAGGGCAAGACCTTCCTTTATCTCCCTAGTCACGTAAGTTCCAATCATAGTGGGATTCCTTTTTCACATTACATTGTCAAATCCTCCTGGAGTGTCTAATCCTGCTTGACAGGTCTGCTGAGGTTTACATATAACACTGGGGGAGCACTGGAAAGGCACGGAAACAGGATGACAAAACAATTGCTGTGTAGCCACTAGTAAATTCTGCTTTGTTCTACTAGAATTTTGTCCCTGGCTTTATTGCGGGCAAAGTGACTGTTTCAAACATGATAATAGTGTTATATGAGGAAGGACACTAGGATTACCATACAACACTCCTTACATACACCACCAGCCCATTGAGCCCATGCTTAGTGAGGCCAAAGATGTAAGCCATGTTGAAAATGCCTAAAGTGGTGGGTAGAGTTGGCCCTAGGAACTTGGACCCAATTGGTTAGGGCATGGCCAGGAGGCATTCCTACCCACAGGCTCCTGCCAAGCATAAATGAGCCATCACTAGCCACCCACTTCAAAACACTCCTGGACCTGAGAATGATTGAAAGAGGGCTGAATCTTCTGTTTGCAACATGAGAAGAACCCTATGGGACTGAGCCTGCTCTCTTTTTTACCCAGGATTAAGAAGTGGACTCCTTTTAAAGCAACAGGGACAAAGCAGGCTACCGGAGGCCTTTCCTTCAACTGCTCATCTGACCTGTGTTAAATGGATCTGGACTGGATCCTGCTGTTTGACTTCTGCCTGAAACCCTGTGAGTCTCTAAGTGCCTCCCATAAGGTTTAAGGGGTTTTAAAAGTGTACTCTGTGGTAGATTGGGACTTAGAGGACTAAAGTCAGAAAGTAAAATCTTTGACCAGGATGAACTTAGTTGGTGTACCCGACTTGAGCTCCATCGTTCAGTGGTGCAGAAACAATTTTCAGAGTAGGGGGTGCAGACGTCACTGTTAAGAAGGTAAGTGTTACACTAAGTGTAGCAAATGACACATGCCTGTTCAGCTGAAGTATGGTAGGTGAATAGTGTGTTCCCAGTGGTACATTTTGGAGTACATCGCCCTGAATAAATGAATAAAGCATGGTGTTCTAGAGTGCTGCCTTTTACATAGAGCACATTTTCAAAGAAGTGGTCTCTTGAAATGGCCACTACATTTCCATCAGTCATGCAGCTTTACTGCTAAACCTATGTAGCCCACAAGAAAGAACATGCTTAAATCGAGAGTCAACCCATATATGTAATTTATGAATTACACAATTAAAGGGACTAGGGGCCATATTTATAACCCTGTTTGCATCACGTTTGCACCACACAAGATAGAACATACATGGTGCAAATCTTAAGTGAGATTTATGAACCCATACAAGGCCACTTTGCATGGCCATGAGTGGCTCCATAAATCTAGAGTAAAGCAACGCAGCACAAATTACTGCGTTGCCTTATTCTGCACTAGGGACGTGTTCCATGGACATTGCGTGCATGTCCCCATGCATCTCCCATGGTTTTGGACACACTCCCAGATTTACTAGAGAAATATTTTTATTTCTCCTCATTTTTTTCTCTTTCTATGTGTACTGCAACATAGAAAGAAGCAAAAGCCTCAGGGGATTGTTTTTGTGCAGGAAAGTGTTCTTTCCTGCAGAAAAACAATCTTGCATGCAGCAGAGACACACTTGAGCCATGGCGCAAGAGTGCCTGTGTATGCGCTAAGGAGTCAAAACGGCCCCCGCGCAGGGGAAAAGGCAGAAATGCACTGTTTTCTTTTAAGGACAATGCGTTCCTGCCCTTTCCCTGTCACACAGTGCAGTGCAGCAAGGTGACTTGCTGCACTGCACTGCGTGACTATTCCTCTAAATATGCCCCTTGGTTTGCTTGAGCTTATTCAAATCTTTGTTCCATCATACCATCATATCTCCTAATTACAAACAAAACTGTAGAAAAGAAATCCTGCCTGCAACAGAGGCCCCCTTGCACCATGGTGTAAGGGTGCCTGCATTGGCGCTCGGTTGCCAAAAGTGCGCCAGTGCTGGGAGACAGGACAGGAATGCCCCAAACTGGATAAATACAGCACATTCCAGCCCTTTGCCTGTGAAGCAGGGCTGGGCAAGGTGACTTGATGCACTTCACTGCCCTTCGCCACAAAGTCCATAAATCTGGGCCTAAAATTAAAGGTCCTTCAACTTTGAATGAAGTGCACGGTCTGTGCACAGCCCTACTAGAGTCCATTGGCTAATGAGCTAGTTGTTAGGAGACTAGAGATGGCACATACACCAGCATCCCCATGGTAGGACACAAGATGTTTAAAAAATGTCATATGTTTTAAAACAACAGCCGTGGTTGGAATTTTATTGTGACAACGGTGACCACAGGTTTTGGGCATGTACTCTGGCTACCTCTCCAGTAAGAATGAGGCTGGAGACATTGGACAAGAGTTTATATGTGAATATGTCAGGAACTAAAGGACAGACTTTGAAACAGTCAATGAATCTGGCCTAGGTCAACCACCTTCAATTGCTTCTCTTATTCCCTGGGCCTAAGATTGTGCCTGGGGTTTTCAAGCCGACTGGAAGGCATGCATAGAGGTTCACTCAACAGTAACGGTAACAGGTGCAAAGCAAGCCTACCAATAGATGCAGAAAAACAATTAATCTACCCCTGAGCTCAGGACAATGGTGTTGATGGATTTGGGAGTAACTGTCTGAACAGCAGCTGGGCGACCTTGCGTCCTTGATTGATACAGACCTCATGCTGAGTCGGACAAATTTCTCACAGGCAGCTGGGATTCTGAACTCCACTGGCTGGTGGGTTCTTCTTTGCAGGGCACAGTCCAGCAACCTCTTACATGACAGGCAGGGTTCTCCCATCACAAAGCATTCTAGCAGCACTATCATCAGGATTCCAGTTAGATTGTCCCGAGTCTAACTAGAAGTTAGCAATCAGGCGAGTATCTTCTACTGCATAAGGGTCCTTCTCATCTGGTTATGTAGCCCCATTGTTGATTGATGAGTGTAGGAAAGTGGGCTATTGTTTGGGGTGAACATATAGCCACCCCAAGGGATAAGGATACCACCTGATAGTTGTCACACAAATAAAATAACTTAAGTCAGTGTTTGTTCTCTGCTAAAGAAACACAAAGCTGTCGAGCTGAATTCAAAGGCAATGTGTTAAGTATTTAGGAAGTGCATAAGCATCAGAAAAAAAAAACAGACAAAGTACAATAAAACTCCACAACCAGTTTTAAAATAAAGAGATAAAGTTCAAGAACAAAATGACAAAAATCCAATAAAGGTACCGGATATATGACGTTTTATAAAATTAAAGTGAAAAAGCACTAAGAAAAATGAAACACCCAATGTAAGTCAATAGCTGCGATAAACCATGACCTAGGTGTAATTTCATGCCGACCTCGATGGAGCCTGGGTCAGAAACACCAAGTGGATTGGTTCGATTGAATGCCTGGAAGTCAAAAAGCTTAAAACAGTTTCTAAGTTCCACGTCAGAAAGGGACTTTGTCACTTTCTCGAAGAATAGCATTGAAATTTCTTCTAAGACCCAATGCAGAATGGGACTTTCTCACATTCCACACCAGATGCATCTGGATCAGTAGCTGCTGCCGAAGCACCAGAGGCCCGATACCTGAAGAAGGTTTACCTTGCTCTCTTGTTCTGGAACATTTAGAATTTCTTGCAAAAAAAAATTCAAGTTCCAATTCAGAGAGAGACTTAGCACAACATGTATCAAAGTTCCATTTTGCATTTCCTAAATAGCGAATTTTAGGTAATCGCGATTTAAAAAATGCAAAATGGTATGCAACAAAATAGCGATTCCTACAGAGTCGCAATCGCTATTAGGGAACCGCTATTCAGAAATGCGACTCAATTCACAACTATGGGCATAATGGTTTTGCATTTCCTAATTTGTGATTCCTAATTAAGGGAATCACAAATTAGGAAATGCAAAACTAAGGGTGTCGAGGGCCTAAGGCCCCTTTGATGCACCCCAAAAATTAACTGTGCACGTGAAGTCATGCGCTACATGGCACTTTTAAAAATGCATTTTTAAAAATTGCACAAAGTTGCCATCACCTTAGAGTTTATGGCAATAGCATTTCCTAAAGGCCCATTTCACATTTAGGAAATGCTTGATACATGTGCTTATGAAATCACAAATAGGTAATCCCTATTTGCAATTTCATATTAAGGAATCACAAATTGTGATTCCCTATTTGGAGCCGCAAAAAATTGTGATTCCCTAAAATGGGACTGAAATGCCTCTTATTCACTGTACTGTTAGCAAGAGGAAAAGCAAATGCATAACTGCAGGCACCCAGGTCACCAGAGTCCTAAGTAGCTTGGCTGAAAGCTTCCATCATTTTTCGTTCTCACAGACACACCATTCTGCACTCTGTTGGACAAGTGCAGGGATCTTACATTAACCCACAACACACAGAGACTTGCAACCACAGCCCCCGTATCTGTTCAATAAATATGGAAAGAATGTTTCTTTGTTCAGGAATAATGGCAGACGTTTTACATGCTGGACCTCAAAGTTCAACTCTGGCAACTTCAGAAATAAAATGTGAAAAACCCTTAATGGGCTTGCATGATTGTTCAGCTCAAGGAGGAAATATGATGAAAACTGCAACAGAGCAACACAGGGACATGACAGTGCAGCTTTCCCTAACTATGAGAGCACATTCCAACCCACAGTACCCATGCCTTGTTTCTTAATTTGAGAAACAGGCCTGAATATCACAATGTCAAAATGTACTTATTTTGTCTACATCAGCAGAGTGAAGGTGAGAATTGGTTCTGTAGGGAAACAGACCTATGATCTTTAGGTTACACATAGCAATCTGAGTTATATGCTGTTTTATGTGTTTGAAACATTTCACAAGCAAGTTACAGGAAGATTTTTACAGCAGGCATATATATCACTGTGCTATTGATTAAGTATAAATTTTAGTTCTGCCCCCTGTGTCACAAAAGTCATCAGACTGTGATATGTTTAAGCTCCTAAACATAAATAAACATAAATGAGAGAAAAACTAACGTAGAAAGCTGCACTGACACACATTTTAAATGTGCAATTTGCTTGTATTCCACAGTTCAACATGAGTGCTTTTTCAATTAAATCATGTGGTACAAAGTTAAAGTTGATGTTAAAGTGTAATTTAGACTCTAAACCAGTGGTTCCCAACCTTTTGACTTCTGTGGACCCCCACTTTATAATTACTGGAACCCAGGGACCCCCACTGAATCATTAATGGAATCCGAGGACATCCCACTGAGTCATTACTAAACGCTGTGGACCTAATCTGTTAATATTATTTAATTTCTCAAGCAGTCGCAGACCTCCTGAGGAGGATTTGCGGACCACCAGGGGTCCCGGGAACACAGGTTGTGAACCACTGCTCTAAACTAATAGCTTGCGTCAAAACAAACTTAGATTCCTTGTGTTTTATGAAAGATTATTTATTCTGAAAATATGTGCAAGTAAGAAAAATGCACTTCTCTGTTATGCTTAAAATAATGAAATAACAAACTTTTTCCATTCATAATGAAATGTTCTACTTACACTGATGAAATATTATTAATGCTAAATTTATAAGTTGCATATTATGTGTGTTTTACTAATAAGTATAATTCAAATGCATTTTATTTATATATCCTTGTGTTAGCATAACTGAGGCCTATAGAGCTTGCATTTCGCAGTCATTTAACAGCGCAGAATGATTTTTTATAACATGAAGTCTTCTTTCAGATTTTGTTCCTATGAGAAGCAAAGAACTGTACCCATTTTGCCTTGAAAGTTTTGTAATGCAGGAACATGGGCCGAAATTGTAGGCATTTGTTACAACCCATTGTAGTCACACAGAAAAGGAGATGTTCCCATGATGAACTTGGGAATATGTTGAACTGTTGCATTCTGAAGTCAGATGATGAATACTAATTGGATGATGCCCCTTTAGTGTGACATGAGCTGACACTGGTGACCAACTGGAGCATTTCATGTGGAATAATAGTGTTAGAGGATCGAACTTGGCTCAGATAGGAGTTCAGAGCAACCCTGTCTTAGTCTGAGACAGACTCTTTCCTGATGCTGCCAGATGCTTTGCTGTGGAAGATTCCCTGCATGCTGTATCCCTTAGAGAGGTATCTTCCCACCTGTCTTTGCCATTGCTCCTCGAAATGCTCTTTTAGATTAGAAACTCCACCATGCTGACGCTTCTTATTTCTTTTTCTTTTTAGTCAATGTCCTTTAGCCAGAATTATTCTATTTTTCCACATTATTTTTGTCCTTTCATATTTTTGTATTTTACTCACATGTTTCTCCCCACACATGTATTTCCATAATTTGGTTAGCTGTAGGGTTGACGTATGCCCAGCCAAGGATTATTGACTTAATTGAATATGAAATGACTAAATGATTGTGCAATCTGAGCACTGCATGATTTCTGTGTCTCAGATATTTTTATTGACTTTCTGTATCATTCTTCAAGGTCTGATATTAGTATGCCTGAATCTATTTCATTGCCTTGGGCAACCATTGGTGATTATGTATCTCTATCACTTAGTTTTGCACATTAATCTATATGACTATGAACTTGTGTTTGCATTAAAGCTTTGAACTATTTTCCTGATTTGAGTTTTCCGTCTGTGGCTACATTGGTAATGTATTGGGGTTGTGATGAAGAAATTGTTGATGGTTCACCACACATTTTTCTGGGTCAAAAGATCCATCGACCTTGCTGTGCATTTGATTCCTGTGAAGGATGCAAAATGCATTAACTGTTCTGGTAGCAGAGTCATGGTTTTGTCCCATAAAAAATGTCCATGGTTGTTGTTGTTGATGGGTCTGTTGAGGCCTAAAATCCCAGGATAATGCACAAGTGTAGAAGACACTTGGTTAATTTATTGTCTGCAGTAAGGTGCGTGTCATGAGGTGCCATTGACATTGCCAGTAGTTTTCCTTCAGTGAGCGTGAGTTGTGGTTGGTAATTAGTGAATCCAAAAGACCTACGGAGGATCTATATCAACCAGAGTGAGAGCTGATGGTCAAGTTTCATTCATTGTGTCATTGTGAAACTCACGATTGGAAATGTAGCCGTGCAGCTTTCAAAGTGTTTGAGTTCCTCCCCCTAGTGTGCAGACAGGTTGTTGGTTTTTGCTCACAATATTTAGCATTAGGTGTGAGTGAGCGATCGTGTGAGAGACAATCGCAAAGCGATTGTAGCGCTGAGAGAAATTAGTGTGACATAATTTTGTGCCGCGCTGGTATAGGTCGGTTAGTGTGAAGCCGCACTCGTATTGGTGGATAGTACAGTGTTGCTATTGGGTGAGAACAGCTTGTGAAAAGGATTGTGGGATTGAAATTACTTCCTAATTTGATCGACAATCCTTAAGGTGAATTGAATTTGTACAAAAATTAAGCTTTTCAAGACATTAAGAAGTGCGCTAAGAGAAGATGTGTTTATTCCAGTTAAAGAAGGTGAAAAGGAGGCACCCAAGGGAACACTAGCTTATGAATTGTCAGAAACAAGATGAGTTTCAGAATGTATATTGCTTAAACAATGGTGTAAAATAACTGAGAACAAGGGTTCATAACCTTTTCCTTGTTATGGATCATTTTACCTGAGAATTTTAGAAAATTTGAGGAAAGTAATGTGTGAATTAAAGACTCCTCAAAGACCCACACAATTTAAAGCCCTTGCAATTTGGGAACTTGTTGCAAAACTGAAAGAAATGATAAAACATCAGAACAGAATGCTTAAAGCAGTTAAGACATTAGCGGAAACAAAATGGGATGCAGAACAGAAGAGATATTAGATGGAGTGGGAATGTTTCCAACCATTACTGAAGAAGTAATGGGAGTACAAAACCTAAGACTCATAAGAAATAGACAGCAAAGGCAGAGCAGACAGCAGAAGATTTGGGTAAAAAGACAGTCACGTATGAAAGTGATTCAGAAGATGAGTTCATATATCAGCTTCTGATGAACCATCCTCTACCGTCCCGTTCAGTTGAAGAAGCAGTACCGAACGTAGCCCCAAATGTGTCAACTGCTTCAGCTGCACAGACCCCGATTCAGACAGATCCAGGTACACCTGCAAATTCAGTCACGCAAGTGCTTGTGGTTTATCTGCTAGTTCCAACTGTCAATATAGCACAGTCCATTACAAGTCAAGTTGTGAATAAAATGGTGCAGACAGCTAATGTGACTACACATGTGTAAAACTTAAATCAGAATCAGCCTATGTCTATGTATACACCAGTGCAGACAATGTCAAATGTTACCCTGAATCAAACAGGACAGACTTTCAGTAATGCTTTGACAGGTCAAAGTACTGGATGAAAATTCCACAAACAACTTTGATCGGTCCCGATGCACTAACAGTCCCCGTGACTATAGGTCCTGTTGTTACATTGTATGCTTCAGGTAGCCCTGGAAGTAATGCCCAGTCAATTAATGTTTCAGCTGTTCCTGAAGCACCAGCTGCATCTGCTGGGATATCGCCAATTGGTATGCAGAGATCAGTATAGTCAAACAATTCAGAGATGGAGAGAATAGCTTCTTTTGTCCCAACGTTGACCCCTATATGATTTGCAGAACCGAAGAAGATGTTAAATCAAGCAGGACCAGTTCTTGATGCAAGGTTTTCTCAGGAAACTCCACTTCCTTACATGCCCGCCTCAGATCAGATTACAAGTGTACCTTGCAGCACCCCGTAAAATGTGCCACAGAGAGATAATATTATTTAGCAAGGTCTTTCAGCACAACAGTTGGTGGATTGGTTAAACAATCTGAGTCCACAAGGAGCAACAGGTGTAGCAAATGGTAAAGTTAGATCAGAAGAGACACCAGAGAGAGAGAGAGACAGAACAGTGAATGTGCCCAGATTGAAATTAGAATTAAACAAATGGATTATGGGAACACTCAAGATAAAACAATTGGAAATGTACACAGAAGATGAATTGTGATTTATGTGCAAATATGTTACCCAATGTGCAGGACTGACCTATGAGAAGGGTGCAGAATTGGCTGAGAAGTATGAAGTAGTTTTAGAAAAATCAAAACCTTTCAAAGAGAAGTTACAGTTTAGAGTTCAGTAACAAAGACAATCATAATATGAGATCACCTGCAATGAGAATGCACATTAAGGAATTAATTGCATATATTAAAAAATGGAGATCATTAGATAAATGGGAAGTTAGATGGGCAAAGAAAAGAGATCAGAAGATAGCAAAGCAAAATTTGTCTCCGTCAGGAGCAAATCAGACTGAAGACAATGTAAAAATGATGCCAGATAGAGAAATATGTGCATGTACTTTGGAGTAGGAATGATATACTGTCATTCACAAATAATTACCTGAGATGGAGAGAGAAGCCAATGGAGTGGTACAAGCAGACAGAGAGATCTGTGAAACATTCAAAATGCCCATGGGAAGATTTGAGTACATTGTTTGATATTGTGGTTCCAGTTGATTTGTGGACTGAGTGCAAAACAAGTGCTGATTGGCCAGAGCATGAACTGCCAAGAGATCCAGTAACAGGTGTGCCCTCTGAAGAGGTGATGGAAATGTATTATAAGGTAACTGAGTTCCTGAGAACAAAGGGGCATATTTACATGCCCCCAGCGCCATATTTACAAGGAGGAGCTAAGTCACTTTTTGTGGCTTAACGCCACCTTGTAAATATGGGCCCCTCAGGTGCAGTTTTCTGCGGCAGATGGGCGTGCAATGGGTCTTGCTGTGGGCGTTCCACCCTAACACCCATTGCTTTTGACTCTGCCCCAGATTTACAAGAATTTGTAAATCTGTGACAGCGACAAAAACTAACACCACCCCAGGGGCAGTGTTAGCATTGTGCAACAAGGAGAAATACCTTTATTTCTCCTCATTTTTGATTTTTCTATGTGTGCTGCATTCTGCAGCACACATAGAAAGTGCAATACACCATGAATGATTGTTTATGTGCAGGAAGGTGTTCCTTCTTGCACATAAACAATCATTCAATAATGATGATTTGCTACTTCCGTGTGTGCTGCATTCTGAAGCGCACATAAAAGGAACAAATCACCATTGTAGATTGTTTATGTGCAGGAAGGGACCCCTTCCTACACATAAACAATCATTCCCTTCAATGCAGACACCCTCGCACTATGGTGCAAGGATGCCTGCTTTGGTGCTGGCAGCTAAATTTAGACCAGTGCTAGGGGAAATACAGGGGTGTGCCGTATTTATGTAAATACAGCGAATCCCTGTGTTTCAGAAGTGACGCAGTGTGGCACTGCCAATCTGGGCTCAGCGCCGTGCTGCACCACTTTTGTGTAAATATGCCCCAAAGTGTCCCCGAAATATATTGATTGGCAGAATATTGACAGTACAGGAACCAAATGAGTTGATTCATGCATAATATGAGAAATTGTTGCAAGCTTTCAAACAACATAGTGGTAGTGGAAACATTGAGCCGAAAGATATGGGTCATTTTGAGTTTAGATTCATGCAAGGATTGAAGCCAGACATTAGTGCATTGATTCAGCAGCATTTAACTTATTGTCAGAACAAGCCCATTGATGAAATCATACAGTATGCAAGGTACTGTAGTGATGAAATTGAACTGAAGCAGAAAAAGTTGAGAGAGAAGTTGATGGTGATGCAATTGAAGGCTGTGAGTAAAGGAAGGCAGAATCCACTGGTAATGGTGAATACAAGTGGAATAAAAGGTGAGCTACAGTAAGTTAACAATGTGGTTCAGTCTAGAGGTAGAGTACGTGGTATTCATGTAGATCAGAGTGGAAATTTAGTTGATGTTCAGTCATTGAATAAAACGAGTCCATGCCATGCTTGCGTAAAGTATGAACATAGTGGAGAGAATGTCCCTATAATAATGTGAATAATTTGGTACAGAATGCTGGAGTTGCTCAGACTCAAGGTAACAATTGGGTTCAAATTCAGTGACTCCTCAGGACAACAGATGAAGGTACAACAAGCCCCGATGACACAGCAGCAGGTGATTGTACCGCAGCAAAACATGAATCAGATGGCAAAAGTAAACACAAATCAATTGGAAAAAGCAAACGTGAATCAGACAGATTCACAGTTTTCCTCCGAGGAATTCTTAGGAACATTCCAAGGTGATAGTTCCAGTGATGAGGACTGCATGTTGGCTGCATACTTAGAGGTAAAACAACATGGTCTTTTTGTAAATGCAAGTGTTATGGGACACAAGGTGTCATTCCTGGTTGACACTGGAACTACATGTTCCACTGTCAGAACAGCAAAAGTGCCAGACTTGCCCCTATCAGGAAGAAGAATTCAGGTTGTAGGGGTAGCAAATACGCACTTGAATAATCCCGTTACAGAACATGTTCCAGTAAAAATAGGTTCATTTGAAGACAAGCACCAATTTGTGGTTCGTGATTCAAGTCCAGTAAATCTGTTAGGATGCGACCTGTAGTGTAAGCTAAACTGTTCCATTAGCTGTACACCTAAAGGAATAGAAACATAAACAAATGAAGAAGAAGATGTCCCTTGTAAAATTGCAGAGCAGTAACCACTTGTCACTCTGTATCCAGTAATGATTTGTAATGATTTGCTTGAAGAATTGCGAGAAACAGTCATTTCTGAGATTTGGAAATTATCAGGAAAAGACATTGGCCTCATAAAAGGAGCTGAGACAGTCAAAATCACAGTGAAGCTGAATGCAGTGTATCCAAGAATACCATCTTACAATATGACACCCAAGATAGTTGCAGGAATAACACCTTTGATTGAGAGTCTAATTGAGCAAGGTGTTCTGAAGGAAATTTTGGGAAGCTCTTGTAATTCCCCTATTTTAGTATTGCAGAAGCCCAATGGAAAATACTGCATATTTCAGGATTTGGTAAAAGTGAACAAGATTGTCGTTCCATGTTGTCATGTGGTACAGAATACAACATTGATTTGATTCCTTGTGAAGAGGAATAGTTTACAGTCATTGACTTGTGTCAAGCCTTCTTCTCCATTCCCCTCCATGAGGACAGCCAGTTCCTTTTTGTATTTGAAATGCTAGTCGTATTTTAACATGGTTTCGTACTCCTCAGGGGCATGTGTAAACACCATCAATCTTTAATCAGATTTCGAAGAGGAACTTGGAGTCCATTAAAATGCCCTATCATTCAGTCTTGGTCACTATATTGATGACCTGTTGGTTGTTTCAAATACTTGAGAAGCATGCAGAAGAGATACCATAGCTCTCTTGAATCATTTAGGAGACAATGGACATAAGGTTTCCCCAGCAAAGTTGCAGTTTTGTAAAAAGGAAGTCTGATACTTATGTCACCACATAGAGAAAGGCGCAAAAAATATGTCCCAAGAAAGAATTTCTGCAATCATGCAGATGAATTCCCCAGTTACTCAGAGGGAAGTCAGAACATTCCTAGGAATGGTTAGCTACTCCTGCCAATGGATTCTGAAATTTTCCTTATTGGCCAAACCCTTACAGAGATTGACACAGAAAGATGTGTCTGATCTGCTACCGTTTGATGACAAATATGAAAGTCTTCACTGAGCTAAGGGAAAGCTTATGCCGAGCCCAAACTCTGGGAATGCCTGATTACGACAAATAATTTTCTTTGTTTTGTTGTGAGAGGAATGGATGTGCTCTCTCTGTTTTGACATAGTTACATGGAAATGGCAGCAAGCTTGTGGCATATTTTGAGCCACACTTGATCCAGAAGGTTCTGCATTGTCCGGCTGTTTAAAAACTGTGGCTGCACTGGATGTCAGCATGGAGCAATGCGAAGGCATTTTTATCGGCCACCGATTGAGTGTTTTTATTCCACATTGAGTGGATATTTAGCTTACTCATACTAAGACCCAGTTTCTCACAAGTACTCATTTGACCCGTTATGATCAAGTAATTCTTGGTTCTTCTCATAAAAACTTAAAAGATGTGGGGCCTGATTTATACTCTTTAGTGTCGCATTTGCGTAATTTTTTGACGCAAAAGCAGCCAAACTTACAAACTATAATCAAATTTTGTAAGTTTTCGCCGCTTTTGTGTCAGAAAATGACGCAAATGCAGTGCTAAAAAATATAAATCAGGCCCCAAATGTTTTAAATGTTGCAACTCCTTTGCCAGATCCTGCTGAATATGCAAGTAACTGCGAGGATGAGGTTGAGCATGACTATCTTGATGTGACTGAACTGTGCACCAAACCAAGACCCAATATTCAAGATGTCCCCTTGGACGAAAATGACTATGTCCTGTTTGTTGATGGCTCCTGTCTGTGGGATTCTGAAGGTGCCCTGAGAGCTGGTTATGCAGTTTACAGTCTCAGGTGTGATAGAAGCCTCTTGACTTCCAGGAGTCTTTTCTGCCCAAGTAGCCAGATTGATTGCTATTACTAGAGCATGCTGTTTTTCTGAATAGATCAAAGTGATCCTATTCACTGATAGCCAATATGGGTCTGGTGTCGTTCATGACGTTGGACAGTTGTGGTCCCAGAGAGGCTTCATGACCTTTTCTGGATCACCTATCCGAAACAGTGACAAAGTTTATCAATACTACAAGCATTATAGTTACCAGTGAAAATTGCAGTTGTAAAATGTGCAGCTCACCAGCAATCAGATGATTATGTATCCTTTGGAAACACCTATGTTAATGAAGTTGTGAGGTATTGTGCCTTGCATTGCACTTTCTCTAATGAGGAACTGAGTTATGGAAGTGACAATAAGACAAGTCAAAATGTCTTTATGAAAGCCATTGATACTTGGGAAGAAGTCAAACGATTGCAGGATGAAGTGACAGAAGAGGAGAATCAAGGTTGGATTAGGGCAGGGTGTGTTGAGAGGAATGAGGATGATGTTTGGGTTTTGAGTGATGATAAGGCAGTGTTGCCATATAGCTCATTGTACCCGATGGCAAGATATTACCATGGACAAGCTCACATTGGTGGAGAAGTAACGATTAAAACATTCAGGCAAACATGGCACAACCCTAGATTCAGATTGGTTGCAGAAGCAGTGTGTCACAGATGCGTAACGTGTCAGCAGATGAATGTAGGAAAATGCACAGTTGTTACACTCATAGTCATATAGGCAGATCAGGAGGCCCATTCAACAGAATGCAACTTGATTTCAATAAACTGCCAGTGTGTAATGGGCTGAGATATGTGTTACTGAGGGTGTGCCTGTGTGTGCAATGCTATCTGGATTTAACCACATGCTTCATCTTGACCACTGACTTCATTTGTACTTAGCTTAGCTTTAAACACTGTCACATTGGTGTTCGCTCATATTTGTCCATGCACAGATTGTTAAACAGTTTTCGCTCTTTCTCACCAATGATGGACACATAACATGGGGGAGTATCAGTTATAAAATGTCCCAGGCTAAGAATGTTTATGGTAAGTCAAGGAACAGCTCGGTCATGAAAAAACACAGTGAGAGTTGGCCAGTCTCTAGCATGTTCCTTTTCAACACTGACCTGGTACGGCCATCGTTTGACTTACTGTATGGGAGGGGGAGTTTCTAGAATTCTCCTCTCCAGTTTGTTTAAAGGATATAAGGGGAGGAAGTTTGACAGTTGGAGCTAGATGGAACTCATTCTGTGGAGGGAGCCTTACTCAGAATCCCATTGTGGGTAGCTCTTTCTCTTTCCGGTCATCTGGGTTCCATGACTTGAGGCTTGCAGGAAAAGAGATTAAGTCGATGTCTAGCCCCATGGTGATGCATTTTTAATTCTTATTTTTAGCTTTGTGTTGTGCATGTGTGAATACGTAGTCAATATATACATATGTATATAACAACCATTGTTGAGTTCTGTGATCATTATTATTTAACTGTTGTGATTATTTCTAGAATTGCACTTGTGTTACTGCCTTTGAAATAAAAGTCCACATTCTTTTCTCTGGGCATGAAACTTGGGAAGTGCTTTAATAAATCCATTTCTCAGTCTAAGAGTGCTGCATTCTTTGCATTCCTTTTACGTGTTTTTCTTCCCAGTCTGAAGTAGAGCAGAACAATTTGGCGTAGTCTGCAGGATGAGGAGGGAAAGGTTGAAAAGTGTAAGATTAAAAGTGAAATATGTTTGGCAAGAAGTCAAAACCAGCTTCACAAGCCATGTCTCAAGTTTCATGTGAGATTCCAGGGTGGATCAAAGAACCTTATAATATCTTAGTGAACGAGTGGTCTTGTTCTGTGGGGCTTTCAGAGCCCTGAGATGAATGTCTTGGTGAAGCTGAGCTCCTGAATGTGCTTTTATGTTTACATTTTTTTACTTTTAAACAGGATTGTAACTTATCTATTTTAGGCAGAATAGGGTGGATTTTATTACCGGCTTATAGAAAAATGCATGACAAATGTAAGCAACTGGAACAAGAAAACCAGCTATTAGAGGGGCAGCTAGCCGATGCCAAAAATAATGAAACTATGCTGTCAGAATAAGGTATTACAAGATAATAAACGTGTGACTCAGAGTCAGCCATAGATGCAGGAGGATGGAAATGAAAGGGAAAGAAATGTTTCTATACGGGGAAAAAGGAGGAAGCTTTGAACAGTGAGTGGTTAACTATGAAGAGCAGGGAAGGAGAGGAATTTGCTCATAGATATGCAAGCATAAATCCAGACAAGATACAGGGACCCTCTCAAAATGTGAAGTGTTTAGGGATTCAGTGGAATCAGGGACATAGAGAGGTATTACCGTAGGTAAAAGAAAAGATTTTAGGCTGTCTAAGCAGAAGACACAGTGATTCATTGGATTGTTTGGTCTTTGGAGACATCATATTCCTCACTTGAGTCAGATTTTGGCCCCTTTGTACAAAGTGACACGAAAGAAGCATGAGTTTGACTGGGATGAACAGCAGCAGTGTGTGTTTGACTTGGCAAAGGAGGCGATTCAACAGGCTTTAGACTTATGGCCAGTACAGAAAGGAGACATTGAGTTGCATGTAACTGGTCAGGGGCAATATGCCAACTGGAGCATGTGGCAAAAGCAGGGAAGAACGTGGGTGCCCCTGGGTTTCTGGAGTAAAAAGCTACCTGATGCTGGAGAGCGATATACTCCCTTTTAGAAACAGTTACTTGCTTGTTACTGGGCTCTATTCGATACTGAGCAAGCGCCCCTAGGCCGTGATGTGATTTTGAGACCCGGGATTCCAATAATGCAGTGGGCGATGGTTCTACTAAAATTCACTGCATAGGACATGCACATGAAGCTAGTATCATATGTTGGAAACGGTACATACAAGATAGAGCCCGAGTGGGACCAGCAGGGACATCAGCTGTACATGAGCAGGTATCACAAGGCCCTGTGCAGGATGATGAGAGAGTGCAGGAGGTACCACAAATAAAAGAGCCACCAGTGAGATGGGGTGAGCCATTTGAATCCTTGTCCCCTGAGGATAGGAAGCATGTATGATTTACCAGTTGTTCAGCCAAGTATGTTGGGGCCAAAAGACATTGGAAAGCAGTGTCATATAATGCAATCGCCAAGAAGCTGCTGACCACTATGGGAGAAGGGCAGAGTAGTCAATATGCAAAACTGTACACTGTGTATCAGGCATTGAAACAAGAATTACCTTGAACTTGTCACATTTACACTGATTCGTGCTCCACCGCCAATGGGTTAGCCACATGGCTTTCTAAGTGGCATGCACATAACTGGCAAATACATTCAAAGGAGGTGTGGGGCAAAGAATTGTGGCAGGAAATTTGGGAAATGCTAGAGCAAAGTGCCATCACTATGTATCATGTAGATGCCCACTGACCCACCAATTCAGTAGAATGCAGGTTCAATTCTCTTGCAGATGACAAAGCCAAAATCCCAGAGGCAGAGGTGGCGACACAGAATTCTGACTTGGTGGGGATGGCTAAATGGGCACCCAAAACTGTGGACATCTGGGAGAGAAAACCACTTTCAGATGGGCAGAGATTAGAGGGATGCACATTCCCCTAGACTTGATAAAAACTATGATAATGCAATGTCCTACTTGTCAACATACACAACAGAGATCTATCCCACAAACAGTCAAAGGTCAGTTGGGAGGAGTGATCGATGCAAACTACCAAGGAGAAATTAAAACTATTCTTTTGAATAGTGGAGACCCTGACTTGATCATGCAATTTGGAGATAGACTTGCTCAAATTGTAATCATCCCAGTGTATGCAGGAATAGTGAAAAAAGGGATTGCACCAGCCCTTCTTACAGTGCGTGGGAAGGGAGGTTTTGGCTCCATTGACAAAAACCCTGGTGCTGAAGTGTGGGTAGAATCCCCAAATCATCCTCCAGAACCAGCAGAAATCATAACGAAAGGCCAGAATACCATA
This sequence comes from Pleurodeles waltl, assembly GCF_031143425.1. Lineage (NCBI taxonomy): Eukaryota > Metazoa > Chordata > Amphibia > Caudata > Salamandridae > Pleurodeles > Pleurodeles waltl. The sequence goes on along the minus strand of NC_090445.1, from coordinate 607,561,226 downwards.
CTCCTAATCATGAAATCAGGGAAGGAGAGGTGGGAACATACACCAGCTGATAAATGTTTTTTGCAACAATGATCATAATTATCTCTTTTACAGATCATACTATGAGGTGTCTGTGTTCTAGCTGTGCTACATGGTCTCCTTTCGGGCGTGTGTGTGTGTGTGGAGTCAGGAGGGACCAAAAGCCCCCAACTCTGAATGATTTATCGACCACGCCAATTGGCACCTTTAATTCACACCAAATCGGAAAATGTGCTCAACTGCGCCTAGAGGCAACAACAGGGTCTCTTCAAGAGATACCGTGGGAACAACAAACACTATGGGCCTTATTTATACTTTTTGACGCAAAACTGCGCTAACGCAGTTTTGCGTCAAAAAAATTAGCGCCGGCTAACGCCATTCTGAAGCGCCATGCGGGCGCCGTATTTGATCAATGACGTTAGCCGGCGTTAGCCGGCGGCGCTGCCTGGTGTGCGTGAAAAAAAATGACGTACACCAGGCAGCGCCGGCGTAGGGGGATATGGAGCTTGGGCGCCAAAAAATGGGGCAAGTCAGGCTGAGGCAAATTTTTCGCCTCAACTCGATTTGCGCCATTTTTTTCGACTCCCAACCCCCATTGAAATGACTCCTGTCTTAGCAAAGACAGGAGTCATGCCCCCTTGCCCAATGGCCATGCCCATGGGACTTCTGACCCCTGGGCATGGTCATTGGGCATAGTGGCATGTAGGGGGGCACAAATCAGGACCCCCTATGCCACAAAAGAAATAAAAAAAAATACTTACCTGAACTTACCTTAATGTCCCTGGGATGGGTCCCTCCAGCCTTGGGTGTCCTCCTGGGGTGGGCAAGGGTGACAGGGGGTGTCCCTGGGGGCATGGGAGGGCACCTCTGGGCTCCTTCCGAGCCCACAGGTCCCTTAACGCCTGCCCTTACCAGGCGCTAAAAAACTGTGCAAAAGCGGCTGGACGTAATTTTTTTTGACCCGCCCACTCCCGGGCGTGAGTTTTGCCCGGGAGTGTAAATACGGCGCACATGCCTCAGAGTCAATTTTTTAGACGGGAGCGCCTACCTTGCATATCATTAACGCAAAGTAGGTGTCCACGCTAAAAAATGACGCAAACTCCATGGACTTTGGCGCTAGACACGTATAACGCCAAAGTATAAATATGGAGTTAGTTTTGCGTCGGAATTGCGTAAAAAAAAACTACGCAATTCCGGCGTAAACAGAGTATAAATATGCCCCTATGTCACTATCGAACTGATAAACATTGCAAAAGGATGATGAAAGACAATACCTGCCTTCACATTGTGACTGCTGCTGGTCACACCAAGCATTTCAAACTTCCAGTGGGATCGTTATTCTCTTATGGAAATACCACCTTTACGTACATTCCTGCTAATATAAGTAGTGGACCAGGTACCTTTACACGATTAGGACTCATGATGTTTCCAGTTCATTCTGTACATACTCGCTATCCAAGGGACACAGTTCAATTAAGTTATTATCAAGTTAGCATCTTTAATGGTTAAGAATGTCAACCTTCTATTGTTTTAGCCAAATTATTGCTAGATATACAAGGTACAAGGAAAGCTGCATTGCAAAACAGAGCAGCTATTGATTGTCTACTGCCACAGCACAATCATGGCTGTTCAGAATTTGACTGTCTTTGTTGCTTCAATTTGTCAGACCACTTTAAATCTATCCAGTCCCATATTGACAGTTTATATGAATTAGTGAAAGGAGTAAAACAAGATGTGAATAAAGGGTGGTGCAACTGGTTGTTCCAGTGGTTGCCCAATTTTGGGAAATTAGGCCATGCTTTAGGTGGGAAACCTGTAGGAATTGGCATCATTATTATTCTATGTTGCTGTGTACAAAGCATACCTAACAAGCTTACAATGTTTAAACCAAAAAGAGTTAATTTCACACCAGTATGTTATGGGAGTCACTGGTCAAAGGGTGGAGTGTAATGCTATCCGTATTTAACCACCAGCTCCATCTTGACCACTGACTCCATTTTCTGCATAGCTTATCTTTGAACACCTTCACATTGGTGGAGCAGATAGTTTTCCGTGCACAGCTTGTTAAACTGTTTTTGCTCTTTCTCATCAAGGATGGGCACATAACATGGGGGAGTATTAGTAATAAAATGTACCAGGCTGAGAATGTTTATGGTAAGGCAGGGAACTTCTCGGTCTTGGAAAAACACCGTGAGAGTTGGCCAGTCTCAAGCATGTTTCTTTTCAACACAGACCTGGTGCAGCCATCATTTGAACAACTACTTACTGTGTGGGCCGGGGAGTTTCTAGAATTCTCCTCTCCAGTTAGTTTAAAGGATATAAGGGGAGGAAGCTTGACAGCTGGGACTAGAAGGAACCCATCCTGAGGAGGTATGCTTTGCTCAGAATCCCCTTGTGGGAAGTTCTCTTTCTTTCCGGTCGTCCTGGTTCCACAACTTGAAGCTAGCAGACAAAGACATGATGTTGATGTCAAGCCCCATGGGGACGTATTTTTAATTCTTAGTTTTAGCTTTGTGTTCTGCATGCGTGAATACATAGTCTATATCTATCTATCTATCTATCTATCTATCTATCTATGTATATATATATATATATATATATATATGTATATATATATATATATATATATAGCTATATATATGCATATATATAGCTATATATATATATATATACACACACATATAGTTCTGTGATTATTATTATTTCACTGCTGTGATTATTTCTAGAACTGCACTTGTGTTACTGCCTTTGAAATAAAATCCCACGTTATTTTCTCTGTGCATGAAACTTGGGAAGTGCCTTAATAAATTAATTACTCAGACTAAGCATGCTGCATTCTTTAGATTTCTTTTACGTGGTTTTCCTCTCAGTCTGAAGTAAAGCAGAACAGTGTGTTCTTCCATTAGGTCGAGGCTTAACCAATTAGAAGAAATGATAGCCTCACAGTTTCAAAACTGCTACTAAGAGAGCGTATACATTGATTTGGTTTTCCGACTTTTCTGGAATCAGACGAAGGAACTCATTTCAATAGTGAGATCCTTAAATTATTGTGTGCAGCATTACAAATTGAGCAAATATTGAATTGCAGTTACAGACCAGAAGCTTTAGGTCTGGTAAAGCAGATAAATGGAACACTAAAGTATTGACTGGTGAAAGTAAGTGCATCTACAACACTGAAATGGCCAGATGCATAGCCTCTTGTTCTGATGAGTATGCACAGCACACGTGACACAGAGACAGGCTTGTCGCCACATGAGATCATCATGGGGTGAGGTATGACATTCCCAGCAGTGCCTGCGAATGCTCTTGTAAATGCTCTTGTGAACATTACAGATGACTTGGTACAGTATTGCTCCAAAGGTCTAGCTAATGTGGTTCATTCTTTGTCTCACTAAGTTGGAGAAGCAACTGCGCAGTCACAACAAGAACTTTGTCATAACCTCACTCCTGGCACATGGGCACTGATGAAAAAGCACATAAGGAAGTCATGCTTGCAGCTGTGTTGGAAAGGCCTGTGCAAGATTTTCTTTGTAACAACTACAGCTGTGAAGTGTGCTGGTCTTCCGAACCGGATAAATGGGAGCCACACACGCAATGTTCCGTGTTCTCTTGATGAAATGGTGCCAGTTCCTGAAGGGTCGGTTATAGTAAGAGTAAGGGTCCAGGTTAGCCAAGCTGTGGGTACCGGACAAGTGGCCAACACAGAGCATGCATGGCCTGGTGAAAATCTGAGTGCATCAATAGGAGTTGAAGGTACAGAAGGGTCGAGACACAGTCAGGTGACTCCTGGTAGCTCAGATAATGTTGAACCCACAATTGTGCAATAGAAAAGAGTTGTTACTGGAGAGCAATGGCCTGAGAAAAGCCCAGAGACAGTGATAAAAGTGCCTCCTGCTATTGCTAAAATAACTGAAGAATTACAGCAAAGAGACAGTGAAACAGAAAGCCATGTGACAAAGAGGTCAAAAAGAAAAAGAGTGCCAAGTCACAGATACTCTGCTCCAGAATGGACTTATTTTACAACTAATGAATGGGAGAAGGAGATGGTTGGCTTTTGTGTTAACAATTAGAAACCAGCTGAACATTTTGGAGCTTGAGATTGCTTTTGATCTAAATTTTAAAATCTCATTGTTGCTTGATGAACAGGACACTTTTTGCGGGGAGTGCTAATCAGTCATTACTGGATGGTTTATTATTAGAGACATTTAAACTTTTAGTTGGAGCTTTTGAATTTTTGTAAATAAAAAATCTTGAAGAATTTTTGATTTTTTTGTTTTGACAAGACTGTTTTTGAATTTGCTTTGCTCATATAAACAAAAGACTGAAATAGACAGAGAATTAATTGAAAGCCACTTTTTTTATTTTTTATTTTTGTTTTGAATTTGACACATATTGTGGTCTGAATCTAGACAAGCCATGAATTCTATAAATGTAAGTATGTGTGCATAGGTTTAGCAGTACCGTGTGTGACTGTGATCATATTGATGATTATCGGATTGAGTTTGCATGTTAAGGATGAGAGAGAAAACATTAGTCACAAGTGCCCTGAATTTAGAAGGTTCACTCACAATTCAAGGTTGTCTATATGAGGGTGAGAAACTTTTACACACAGATAGTTCTAAGGGAGATTTGACATCAAATGGTATTACAAATTACTACATAAGTACATTGAAACCATGGAGGTGCAGAACTGCTATATCTGTACAAGAATCTCTTCATCAGTACAGGCAGGAATCAATTATCACAGCTTGCCACTAACATATGGAATTTCATGCAGTCTGTTACTAACACAACTATATGATCAAGAGTATTACCAATACTTCTATTGAAACTAATATCTAGTGCTTTCTTTCATTCCTATCATGATGCACCTGAGTAGTATTGTTAAAGCGAAAAACATTGACATTGTGGGAGGATTTTTTAAACCTCTCCTGACATTTTAGAACATCGTATGCACAGAAGAATAATTTGACCTGAATACTTAGTTCAGTAGAAAAGGAATTAATTGGAAAAGTTGATGACAGAAGTTGTGCAACGAAGGCAAAGCAGAAAAGTGAATAGTTTTGCAAAAGTGGGAAAAAGATGCAACACATTCAGGTGCATATTTATAATCCCCTAGTGCAACCTTGCGCCGTCATTATTTTTTACATTAATGTGTGCTAACGAGGCCGAAATCCCCACGCCTTATTTACAGAGTGGCACAATGTATGCATTGCGCCACTCTGTAACCATTTGCGTTACATTATTCCTGGGCCAGGCATAATGTATGCAAAGGGGGCGTTCCTGAAAAAAAGGCGCAAGGAAATCTCTGAGATTTTCATAGCGCCATTTCTTACAGCACTTTTAACGTCTGGTCAGAGCAGGTGTTAAGAGGGGGCTTCTATTCTTTAGAATGGGCCCCTATGTACTCTGAAGGAGTAGTGCCAACATTTTGGCAGAGTGCATCAATAACGTCACATTGAATTACGCTATTGCCCCCAACCCTGTGCCATGGTGCACCGTATTTTAAATATGGCACACACATGGTGGCGGTAGGGGGGCACTAAAGAGCGCTGGGAAAGTGGTGATGAATTTGGTGCCACACCACTCTCCATAAATCCGCCCCTCAGTGTCTGAGAATCAAGGATTCTTAGCCTTAGATTGGCAACATGTGGGAAAATTATGTGTATATAGACTGAAGTCAAAGACAAACACACATTTTGTAGGAAGGAGTAAATGAAGAAATGTTTTTTGTTTTAAAAAACAAATGGCTCTTTATGTTAAAAGGGCAGGATCCGGCGATACCAGGTGTTTATTTTACCAGTGGGGCAAAAAGCTTATTATAAGCTGCCGAAAGGCTGGTATGGAACTTGTTACCTGGGAGTACTTTTCCAAAAATGTATCATGTGGACAGAATTAAGGAACCACCCTGGGATGAGAAAAAAGAGGATCAAGTGCCTTAGGGACAGTGGGAGATATATAATTGGTGCAATAATTCCATCAGTGGGAGTTATCTTGAATGATCTCAAGATTAGGAAGATGTCAACCATAGTAGATAAGCTATCTACTGACACTACAGGAAGTATGTTATTAATGGACAAAGAGATTGTTGCTGTGAGATCAATGGTTTTGCAAAATTGTCTTGCTGTAGGAGAGTGGAGTCTGGAAGATAATACATGTGTAATACTGTTGGAACGAGATAAGAAAGTACATTGCAAATATGACTGACCTGAAAAGAGACCAGAAAGGTTAGACAGACGCAGGTAAATGGGAAGCTATTAGAAGTGTTTCTTCAGTCAATGGTTTGGAGACAAACGGAAAGGGGATAGTAGGAACCATCTTGAGACCTATGTTGATTGTGGCTTTGTGCATTACAGGTACACTTGGATTTTGCAAACTGCACAAGATACTGAAGGGGAAAAGAGCAAAGAATAAGCAGATGAAAGGGAGATAGAAATGGAGAAAAGGAGAAGCTTTTATTATTGTAATCTCAAGAAAATGGAGAATTACAGTAGGTCTTATTGAAATAAGACATCAAATTCATTCTGAATTGTCTCATTGAAATGAGGATTTGGCCTTTTTTATGATGGCGTGTTTCACCCTCAAAGGAGGGACTGATAGAAAGTACATTTTTGCTCTGCCGCTCGTGTCACAAAGGTCACCAGACTGTGACAAGTTTAGGCTCATAAACGTAAATGAGAGAACAACTAACGCAGAAAGCTGCATTGACACACATTCTAAATGTGCAATTTGCTTATATTTCACAGTTCAACATGGGTGCCTTTTCAATGTAAAATGTAATTTAGACTCTAAACTAGTAGCTTATGTTGAAAAGAATTTAGATTTCTTGTGTTTTATGAAAGATTGATGACTTTCAAAATATGTGCAAGTGAGAAAAATGCATTTCTCTGTTATACTTAGGGCCATATTTATACTTTTTGACGCAAAACTGCGCTAACGCAGTTTTGCGTCAAAAAATTAGCGCCGACTAACGCCATTCTGAAGCACCATGCGGGCGCCGTATTTATTCAATGACGTTAGCCGGCGTTAGCCGCCGGCGCTGCCTGGTGTGCGTGAAAAAAAACGACGTACACCAGGCAGCGCCGGAGTAGGGGGATATGGAGCTTGGGCGCCAAAAAATGGGGCAAGTCAGGCTGAGGCAAATTTTTCGCCTCAACCCGATTTGCGCCATTTATTTCGACTCCCAACCCCCATAGAAATGACTCCTGTCTTAGCAAAGACAGGAGTCATGCCCCCTTGCCCAATGGCCATGCCCAGGGGACTTATGTCCCCTGGGCATGGTCATTGGGCATAGTGGCATGTAGGGGGGCACAAATCAGGCCCCCCTATGCCACAAAAAAATAAATAAAAAAACACTTACCTGAACTTACCTTAATGTCCCTGGGATGGGTCCCTCCATCCTTAGGCGTCCTCCTGGGGTGGGCAAGGGTGACAGGGGGGTCCCTGGGGGCATGGGAGGGCACCTCTGGGCTCCTTCCGAGCCCACAGGTCCCTTAACGCCTGCCCTGACCAGGCGCAAAAAAACGGCGCAAAAGCGGACGTACGTCATTTTTTTGACCCGCCCACTCCCGGGCGTGAATTTTGCCCGGGAGTGTAAATACGGCGCACATGCTTCGGAGTCAATTTTTTAGACGGGAACGCCTACCTTGCATATCATTAACGCAAAGTAGGTGTCCACGCTAAAAAATGACGCAAACTCCATGGACTTTGGCACTAGACACGTCTAACGCCAAAGTATAAATATGGAGTTAGTTTTGCGTCGGAATTGCATAAAAAAAAACGACGCAATGCCGGCGCAAACGGAGTATAAATATGCCCCTAAATGTTATGAAATAAAGCTTTTTTTCCATTTATAATACAGGCCCTCATTATGACATTGGCGGTGACTGTAAAAGTGACGGTAATACCGCCAACAGGCTGGTGGTGATAACTTCCATTGACAGCCAATTTACCACACCAACCGCCAGGGCGCTAACACCACGCAGCACGGCGGTAGCCATCAACAGCCAGGCGGAAGACAAGGTACCCGACCACCATATCATGACACAGCAAACAGACATGATTTCCAGGGTGGTACCGATGCAATCAAAAGCCTGGCAGAAACAGAACGCAGAAGACCAAAGACTCACTAACAGAGACACAGATAAGAACAATGTTGCCAAGGAACCGAAACTTCAAATCCTCCTGATGCTCTTCTACGCCATACTCCACCTGGAACACCAACGCCGACGAAGACGATGACGGTGAGCACAGCCGCCTAGCACACAGGGAGGGAGGAAAAGGAGAGTGGCACACACACACGCATGACACACACCATTCCCACACACATCATATACACAACCAGCTGTAGACGTAAACCAATGGCACAGGATACACGGCATAATATTACAAGGACTACAGTTTGGCAGTACTGAGATTGTAATTGCAAGGCAACAGCCACAATATGAACCAATTAGAGAACAAAGATATATGAACAATTGTCCAGAAAGGGCCAATGCCCAGTCCAAAGTACAAAAGGCCCACATGGCCACAGGGCACAGTCCAAGACCCAACTTCATCCTGACTAACTCTGCACAAAACTGTGCAAGGGCAACATCTCGGAAGTGGACAGGCACCTCAGGGGCAAGGGGGGGCACATCAGCTGAAGTTGGGAACTTGCCCACTAGTTCTGGAGGGGGCTACATGCCCATTATCCTTTGCTGAGGAGTGCAAGGTCACAGTCTTTGAGGTGGGGAACTTGCCCACTGGTTCTGGAGGGGGCTCAATGTCCATTTCTCTTTGCTGGGGAATGCAAGGTCACAGTCTCTGAGGTGGGGAACTTGCCCACTGGTTCTGGAGGAGGCTCCATGCCCATTTCCCTATGCTGGGGAGTGAAAGGTCACAGTCTCTGAGGTGGAGAACTTGACCACTTGTTCTGGAGGGGGCTCCATGCCCATTTCCCTTTGCTGGGGAGTGCAAGGTAACAGTCTCTGAGGTGGGGAACTTGCCCACTGGTTCTGGGGGGGCTCCTTGTACATCAGTCTCTGGAGGGTGGCCTACATGCCCTCTGTTGGAGGTGAGGGCTGCTGTGTCTCAGCAGGGGATGTGGGCCCCGTGCCCACTGGTGGTGGTGGTGTTGGTGCCCTGCCATCCTCTGCAGGAGGTGAGGGCTGCAGTGTCTCAGCTCGGGAAGGTGCCCCTTGGGCAGCTTCTCCAGGAGGTGAGGGCTGCTGTGTCTCAGCTGGGGAAAGTGCCTCCTGGGCAGCCTCTGCTGGAGGCGAGGGCTGCTGTGTCTCAGCAGGGGATGAGGGCCCGTGCCTACTGGTGGTGGTGGTACCCTGCCAGCCTCTGCAGAAGATAAGGGCTGCTGTGTCTCAGCAGGGGATGAGGGCCCCATGCCCACTGGTGGTGGTGGTGGTGTTTGTACCCTGCCAGCCTCTGCAGGAGGTGAGGGCTGCTGTGTCTCAGCTGGAAGTGAGAGTTTCTTCCCTTTCCTGGCTGGTGGAGTGGGATGCCTCCCTTTCCTGGCTGGTGGAGTGGGATCCTTCCCTTTCTTGGCTGATGGAGTGGGATCCTTGCCTTTGCTGGCTGGTGGAGTGGGATCCTTCCCTTTCCTGGCTGGTGGAATGGGATCCTTCACTGTCTCACCTTGACAAGTAGGAAGTGCCTCCACTGTCCCCGTGGACTGTTTGGCAGAGGTGCTGGGCTGGGTCATTGGGACCCTGCCCTTGCAGTCCAGGCGGGGGTGAGGGGGAGGGAAGAGGTCAAGTTGGGCAAGTAAAAGCTTCTTAGGGACGGTGGGGCAGGATGAGGATGAGGGATGGGAGTGGATGTTGAGGGAGTAGTTGTTGGAGGAGTACGTCTGCTGGACTTGGGTGCAGGTGCATGGGCAGTGTGCAGATGTGAGGTGGATGGCTGTTGGGTGTCTGAGTGTCTGTGTTTGTTTAATTTAGGAAGGGGGACAGACAGGGTGGGAGAGGACACAGGGGATGCGTGGATGGATGCTGTGGAGGAGTCTGCTAGTGAGGTGTGTGTGCTGCTTGGCATAGTCATGCTGGTGATGGCTGTTAAAGCAGCACATGTAGGCGTGAGTGTGGACGTCACTGTGAGGGAGGTGGAAGAGGAGGAGGAAGAGGGGGAGACAGTGGAGGCAGTGAATGTGGATGTGTGTGCAACTGTCTGTTGTTTGTGTGAGTGCCTGTGGACTGAATTGTGGTGCCTGTGTTTGACTGTGCCACTCTTGTGTAATGTCTTCTGTGCATGCTCTTCTGTATGTGTGCATTGGATGGGTTGGGATTGAGAAGACTGGGACTGCGAAGTGGTAGTTGGTGGGGGGACAGTAGGAACAAGGACAATGGCTGCGATCAGAGAGGAGGACAGAGCCTGAATCGATCTCTTTTGGGTCGCAAATCCTCTGTGGATGCCCTTCAGGAATGCATTGGATTGCTGCATCTGGGATGCCAGCCCCTGGATGGCATTCACAATGGTTGAACATTCACAATGGTTGACTGCCCTACAGAGATGGATCTCAGGAGGTCAATAGCCTCCTCACTCAGGGCAGCAGGGCTCACTGGGGCAGGGCCTGAAGTGCCTTGGCTGAAGGAGATGCCCACCCTTCTGGATGAGCGGGCATGGGAAACTCGCTTAGGGGCTACTGGAAGGGCAGTGCTGGTACGGGGTGGCAGCTGTACCTGCAGCTGGGATGGTCACAGAGGTGTCCGCCACCACGAGGGAGCTTCCATCAGAGAAGGAATCAGAGTTTGTGTTGTCAATGCCTGTCTCCGCCGTGGTGCTCCCCCTGCCCTCTGTCCCACTGATTCCCTCGGCGTCAGTGGACTCTGCCTCCTGGGTCATGTGGGACGCAGCTCCCTCTGTAGCTGGTGCCCCTGCTCCTCTGCCAGACGATGTTAATGCACACATGAACAGGATGACAGAATGAGAAAGGGGGGGAGCACTGGGTCAGTTACAGCACCAAGACCACAGTTGGCATATACAATACCGTCACCCAGGGATCAGGATTGAGCACTGTGCATTACACTAGCATTCAATTGGCTATATGCCACAGCAAGATGAAGGCCAAACACCCAACTGCACCCCTCCTGGGACCCACAAAGCCCTGACTGACATGGAATGCAACCGAGCTAGGTTACCTGCATTTGCTATACACCATTACCCTTGAGTTGGATCGCGCTGCAATGTCTGTCCTGGCATTAAGGGGCACCCCCTAACTCACACCCACCACCCTGATCCCATGTCACCTACCAATTACTATAGTAATGCCCATTGGACTCACACAATTGTGGCTGCTGTGATGCCCTCAAGCGCCCATTCAGCTCTGGTTAGGCCACTGCCAGTCTGCAGGCCATCAGGGGGGGTCAGGTTCCGATGGGCACCCCTTCTTCGTTGGGAGGCCATCCCCAGCTGGGCCTCCGTGGTCTTCCGTGGCCAGAATCTTAGGTCTTCCCACCGTTTCCTGCAGTGGGTGCTCTGCCTGCTGTAGTCCTCCAGGGTCCGCGCTTCCTTGGACATAGAAAGCCATAATCCCTTCTTTTGGTGGGCACTGACCTGCAGAGGCAATACAAACAGGAGGACAGCATTACACATACAATGCAGCCTGTCATATGACCCACAAATCCGGTTTTTAATTCCCTTGGCACAGACATCGCCCAGCGCCCACCTTGTTCACTACCACCAGACATCCCCCCCCTTAAATGACACAATTCCTGCACATACATCTCCATGCAACCCTCCCACATGCATCGTGCCCAAGGTGTACTCACCTGTTGGTCTGGAGGACCATACAGCTGTCCATACTGGGGTAGGACCCCATCCACCAAGCACTCCAACTCCCTCGAAGTGAAGGCAGGGGCCCTTTCCCCGGTCACATGGGCTATGGTAGTTCCAAACACAGGTCACAGCAGCACACGCAGTGTAGGTGTTGTCCTGTGGAGAGTCAGGAATCAAGTGAGGATTCAGATGGAAAATGATGGTCACGTCCACGGCCACGGCTGATCCCCATTGGCCACTGTACTTCATAGAGCCCCATATTAGCCAATGAGGAATTGTACGGTGGTGCAAGACCGCCTTCCGCCACGACGTCCATCGTCGGCGGAGTTACCTCACTTCCACCTGTCCCTAGATACAACATGGTGGTGGACAACATTCAGATCTTCCATAACTGCGTCACTGCCGAAAATTGCACATACTTTGCCATTCCCACTGTCCCATCACATTAATGCTGTATGCACACTGAGGTGGTGGTTTCATTGTTCAAACTGTGACAGCCTACTCACTCTTGTGTCCCTTAGATACCTACCACTGCGGATGAATAGGAGGAGGAGACAAACCCCATGTACAGACCCTTTGTGGACTTGGCTACACTGGAGGAGAGGCACATAATATTCACCTATAGACTGGACAGGGCCTCAATCACAGAGCTGTGTGCCCAATTGATGCCTGACCTGATATCAGCTATCCGTCATTCCACTGGGATCCCCCCTCTTGTGCAGATTCTATCAGTGCTCCATTTCCTGGCAACTGGTTCTTTCCAAGTGACAGTGGGCTTGGCAGCAGGAATCTCACAGCCAATGTTCTCAATCGTGCTGGAAAGGGTTTTGTCTGCCTTGGTGAAACACATGTGCAGCTACATTGCTTTCCCCCAGGTGGACGATTTGGCCACTGTGAAGGCAGCATTCTATGCAATGGGACATATACCCAATATTATTGGGGCGATTGATGGTACACATATTGCGTTTGTCCCCCCCTCACCACAGTGAACAGGTGTTCAGGAATCGGAAGAGTTTCCACTTACTGAATGTTCAAATGGTGTGCCTGGTGGACCAGTACATCTCCCATGTCACTGCCAAGTATCCTGGGTTGGTGCATGACCCCTTTGCTCTGAGGAATAGCAGCATCCGAAAAGTGATGGCCCAACTACAGAGGCACAGGGTGTGGCTAATAGGTGAGCCAGAGTCCCCACCCACTGTATGTCAGTGTATGCCTTCAGGTATTGTCCCTATAGCATTGTGTAAGGCTAATGTTTGTCCCTCAATACTTGCAGGTGACTCTGGCTACCCAAACCTATTGTGGCTCCTGACCCATGTGAGGAATTCCAGGACAGGGGCTAAGAACCAGTATAATGATGCACATGGGCGAGCCAGGTGAATAATCAAAAGGACCTTCGGCCTCCTGAAGGCCAGGTTCAGATGCCTGCGTCTGACAGGTGGATCCCTGTGCTACTCACCCGAGAAGATCTGCCAGATAGTAGTGGCATGCTGCATGTTGCACAACCTGGCCCTCAGACGACATGTGCCTTTTCTGCAGAAGGACGAGACTGGACGATGACCCTGTGGTAGCAGTGTACCCTGAGGACAGTGAGGATGAGGAGGCAAAGGATGAGTATGTGGACAACAGAACATCATTTATATGTCAATACTTCCAATGACACACAGGTGAGACAGCAGAACTGACTATTACTCTGACTATTGATTTTATCTGTGTGGCTGTGGCATGAACGCATTCACTTCCTTTGCATATCAACTTACTGTCACCTAAGGCTTGTCATTTCACATATGTTGGTGATATGACAACAGTGTCCTGATGTGATTACTACAGACAGCTACAGGTCATTATTTATATGCTATCACAGTGTTCCGATCATTTGCACTAGATGTGACTGTTCCCATAAATGCAAATTTTCAACACATAAAACAGTGTCACTCAAGTAGTGTTCAAGAGTGTTTATTGTAGTGCAAATAATTGAGGGAAAGGGGCAATGGAATGGGGCGATGGTAGAGGAAAGTCCAGGGTATTGTTCCAGTCTATTTGTAGCACAGGTCCAGTGTCCAAGGGGCCATAGGAAGGGGAGCAAAGGCAGTTCAAAGTGGACAAGGTGACAGGGTGGGACACAAAAGGGACAATCAGGAGAGTCTCATTTCCTGGCAGTGGTCTTGGTCTTGGCAAGTGTCTCTGGCTTATGTCTGGGTCGCAGGGAACGTTTGCGGGCTGGTTCACCTTCTGCAGGGGGAGGGGTGCTGGTCGCCTGTGGGTCCTGTGGTGGGGCCTTCTGCCAACTAGCTGCAGTGGAAGTGGAGGGCTGGTCAATAGACTGGCTAGTGGTAGGGGCCCATTGGTATGCTGTTGATTCCCTCATGATGTTGACCATGTCTGCCAGCATCCCTGCTATGGAGATCATGGTGGTGTTGAGGGCCTGCACGTCCTCCCTGATCTCCTGATGGTGTTCCTCCTGCAGCCGCTTGTTCTCCTGTATGTTGGTAAGGATCTGGCCCATTGTGTCCTTGGATTGTTGGTAGGCCCCCAGGATTTTGGTGAGTGCCTCTTGGAGAGTCGGTTCCCTGGGCCTGTCCTCCCCCTGGTGCACAGCGGTCCTCCCAGTGTCTCTGTTGCCCTGTGTCTATGTCCCCTGAATGATGTGCCCACTGCCACTGAGCCCAGGTCCCTGATTGTCTTGGGGGCGAGGTTTGGACTGGGGTCCTTGTACAGGTGAGCACATTGCTGATTGACGTGTCCTGGGGACAGAGGTGTGGGGACGCTGGGTGGATGCTGTGGTGATGAATACTGATGGGGGAGGCTCTGTGGTTGACTGGGAGTGGGCTGGGGTGACCGACTGACCAGTGGTCCCTGATGTGCCTGGTAGTTCATCCAGATCCAGAAGTCCAGAGTTACTGTCATCATCGGGGTCATCTCCTGTTGGGGGACTGGTTTGTCGTGGCACCTCCTCTGACATTGGCTGGGGATGTAAGCGATTTATTATGCTTCATGTCTGTGACACATTGTACATCCCTAGCTTCCCCTCTATCGTTGTTGTTGCCCTGCCACCTTTGTATGTGTCATGAGCTACACTTCGCTTACGGCCTTTGTCAGCTGGAACTGGAGGGCGACCTCGATTCTTGCAGGTCCTGCTCTGGCCAAGGTAAGGGCAGCCCTTTACGGTAGCAACGGTGCTGCTGACAATCTACGTCAAAGGCAGTCTGTGCCCTCCAGAAGGAGTCCCAGAGGAAAAACATCTATGACAGGACCTCCCTGGAACACAAGAAAAGACATGTGAAAAAATATCAGACTTCCAAGTCAAGAAAAATAGCTAGAAGAAAGCAGGAACAAAAAGGAATAAAAACTGGAATTGGAAGAAAACAACCGGAGTATGATCACCACCAAAGGAAGTGTTTCAGCGCAAGGAGAACACGAATCTAACCCCTTAAATATCACTGAGCAGGAAATGATATGCAGGAAAAAGCAAGAACGCCATTTTGGAATGAGAAAAGACTATAGGACAAGGTAGAAGAGGATGCCATATTAGAAAGGGAACCAGATGCATGCAGGGAAGAAGACAAGAACAAAGGCATGCTGGGAGAAAGAGAATATGCCCCCCAAAGAGAAGAAAAGGAAAAAGAAAAAAAGGAAAAAGAAGGAAGAAGAAAATAGCCCAAAAAACAAGGCACCAGGTAAGTGAGGGGTGGCCGCGTACACCTAACGCTGAGGCCTGCGCTGCGCCCCGAACATGGCGAGGCCCGACTCCCAATCCTGGGCCCCGGACCTCACCGCGGGCAACGACATGAGCCGCGGGTAGAAAAAAGGTCCGTGGCAAGCCCCGCGGCTGGGAAAATGCACAGCGGCTCCAACCGTGGCCCGAACTGGTTTCCCTGCTCGGACCACAGAGGCCCACGGCATGACAGTATGGTGATGTATTGTGGGATTGTTAGTTCCCCTATGCTGTGCATGCTTTTGTGATGGGTGTCCATGCAGGGCTGGGAGGGCTGTCCATGCATTGGTATAGCATGCAGGGCTTGGCATTGGGGTTAGTCAGATGTGTAGGTGCAGTGTGTGGGATGGAGTGGAGTGATGGGAGTGAGGGGGTGAGATGGCATGCAGGTATGGGGGGTGATAAGTAGTAAATGTTGAATCACCAGTGTCCAGTCCTCTGGCTACTCCAGTGAGTCCCTCAGGATGCAGTATTGCCAAGAATTGCTCCTCCCATGTTGTGAGCTGTGGGGGAAGAGGAGGGGGTCCACCGCCAGTCCTCTGTATGGCGAGCTGGTGCCTTGCTGCCACGGAACCTACTTCCCCTGTAGGTTGTTCCACCTCTTCCTGATGTCGTCCCTTTTTCTTGGATGCTGTCCCAGAGCGTTCACCCTGTCCACAATTTTCCATCATAGCTCCATTTTCCTGGCAATGGATATTTGCTGTACCTATGCTCCAAAAAGCTGTGGCTCTACCCTGACTATTTCCTCCACCATGACCCGCAACTCCTCATCTGTGAAATGGGGGTGCCTTTGTGGGGATATGGGTATTGTGTGGTGTGTGTAGGTGTGTGGGTGTTAGGTAATGAGGTGGGGTGTGTGAAGTGGGGTGCGTGAAGGATGTACGGGTATATGTGGTGTGTGTGTCTAGCTGTTGCAGTTGTCTCGTGGCAATATTTTGTATTCGTAAAGGGTTGTGGGTAATGTGGGTGTTTGTTTTACAGTACTGTGGGTGGGTGGGTGTGGTATGTGTATTAGTGTCAGGTGTGTGTTTTTGGTACTGCCCAATGTTGTGTAGTTTAGTATTTGGGTGTCCATTCTGAGCGCGCCGGTGTGTACCGCCAATGGTTTACCGCCATTGAATGTCCGCCGTGGTGATTTATGGGTCATGATGTGGAGGGCTTTGTTTTGTTGGCGTAACGGTATGGATGTTGGTACCGACACTTTACCACTGACCTTTGGGCTGGTGGATTTGTGTATGTGGCAGTGTTCTGTCCGATTGGTGTGTGTGTATCATAATTTGGCAAACAAATGCTCACCTCTGCAGCGGTATTTTGGAGGCCGTCACCGCGGCGGTAAGCAGCATTTACCGTCAGTGTCATGATGAAGGCCACAATGTTTTACTCATACTGATGAAATATTTTAATGTTGAATTTATATGTTGTATATTATGTGTGTTTTACTAATAAGTATAATTCAAATGCATTTTTCATATTTCCTGGTGTTAGAATAACTGAGGCCTACAGAGCTCGCATTTTGCTGTCTTGTAAAGATGATGAATCATTTTTTATAACATGAAGTCTTCTTTCAGAATTTGTTCCCATGAGAAGCAAAGTCCCACTTGTAAAAAGAATGTTGTTCAACTGTAGAAGAACTGTATCCATTTGGCATTTTAAGTATTTTAATGCAGAAACATGGACTGAAATCTTATACATTTGTTACAACCCATTGGATTCACATGGAAAAGGAGATGTTCCCATGACAGACTTCGGAAAATGTTGAACTGTTGAATCATGAAGTCAAGCAATTGATCGTAATTGGATGATGACCCTTTAGTGTGACATGAACTCACACTGATGACCAATTGGAAAATTTTGTGTAGATTAATATAGTGCTAATGGATCAAACTTGGCTCAGAAAGGAGTTCAGAGCAGCCGTGTCCTGGTCTGAGACAGACACTTTCCTGGTGCTTGAAGACGCCTTGCTGACCAGATGCTTTGCTGATGAAGATTCCCTGAATGCTGTATCCCTTGGAGAGGTGTCTTCCTCTCTGCCTTTTACCATTGACCCTTGAAATGCCCTTTTAGGTTAGAAACTCCACAATGCTGACTCCTTCATTTTTATTTTTATTTTTTGTTAGTGTCCTGTAGCCCGAGTTATTCTATTTTTCCAAATTAATTTTGTCTTTTTGTATTTTGGTATTTTGCCCAAATGCATTTCTCCCCACATATGTATTTCCCTAATTGAATAAGCTGTAGGCTTGACATATGTCCAGTCGAGGATTATTGACATAATTGAATTTGAAATTACTAAATGATTGTGCAATCTGAGCACTGCATGATTTCTGACTTTCTGTATCATTCTTCTTGAATGCTTAGTTTTAGTGATGTTAGTACGCCTGAATCTATTTTGTCGCCTTGGGCAATCCTTGATGAATATATATATATATATCTGTATAACTTGATTTTGTGTATAGTCTATATGACTTTGAGCTTGCGTTTTTTAATAAAGTTTTGAACTATATTTCTGATTGGAGTTTTCCTTCCTCTAAATTATTGGGGTGGTGTTGAAGTAATTGTTGATGGTTTCCCATACTCTTTTTGGGTCGAAAGGTCAGAAGACCTCATTGTGCATTTGATTCCTGTGAAGGATAAAAAATGCGTCCACACTATCCTCATGGATATGAAACTAGTGACTTGATTGGTAAACCAAATCTACCATTAGACATGCTAGTGACAATATGTGGCTTACTGAGGTGTACATACAAGCTGCAGATAATAAATGCTTCCATTCACTGGGGTGATCAGTGGTCCATTGGAAGTGGAAAATCAGAGTTATTCTGTCTGGAATTTGAAGCAGTCAAATGTGCTAATTGAGCAGATATTTGCAGCAAAGCTATCTTTCCAAAAAGGGCTTGTTTCAACTCTGTACTGGAAAATGACATACAAGATTATTATAATAGTATAGCAGTAATGAGATCTTGACTGTCATTGCAAATGAGCGCAAAGATGTGGTAGGAGATCTCCATTGATGTATCAGTACTTGATGATGCAAGGAAGGGTGGTGGTTGATTGAAAGATCATTGAGTATACTTCATTTCTGTGACACCATGGTGCACAGCAAATCAGGGGATGGGTGCTCTGTGAGAGAGCTCTGTGGGTGTCTCTGTTCTGTTGTACAACTGCATTTTGTGTGCCAGGATAGAGGCCTTGTTCAACTTTGATGTATGGAGTCTTGGAAACCAGGTCACTTTGCAAATCAGGTTTTAACTAAAATGTCAAGGTCTCTATGACTAACTAAATATTCCTGAGACAAACCAGCATGGGGACCTCTATCTTGCAGTGGAGGATCAGCTATGAATTTCTCACTGTATAGTTCATTTCATGCTCAGAGTGAGTGTTGCATATCGTTCCACATTCTACTTTACATTCTGGTACTTGTAGTTTTGTTTTTTACAAGACTATCAATATCAGAATGCAAAGAAAAACATCAGCTGTGGATGAGCTCTGAACTTCTAATATGGCTCGATGTAGCCTTGTTGGGAAATTCTGTACTGGAGATTGATGTCAAGCTTGGTGTGGCAAGTGCTGATAAGGCCAGCCAAACTGCTGAGGAGCTTTGTCACTAAACATGATGGGTGAAATGCTTGAATTAATCTCAGCCAGTGGTAATTAATCTGGACTGCATCCCAGTCCATCCTTTTTTTCCCATCAAGACACCTCACATTAGACGCAATCATATTGCATTTCAGTCTTGATCGTGCTTCAATAGAATAGTCCAGCTCAAACTTCTAAGCCAGGTCCTCTCGGAACTGGAAAATAAGCAACCCAAGACCAGTTTTGGCCACTTCAGTCGAGTTTAGCTTGGTTCCAGTGGCACAGTGAGCATGAGACCCATGTCTGTGCGTATACATAACACATAGGGCGTCACAATGAAGAATACAAAAAAAATCTGGCACCAGTAGTTCTGGACATCAGAGCCTCTCCTGGGGACAGGAAATTGAGAGAGAATGTTTAATTGGTCTTGTTGCAAATGTAAGGGTGTAACGCAACCTCTCACGCGCAGGTAGCAAAAATGTATTTGTAGGACCATGAACATCACAAAATGTTTGAGATTTCAATACGTGTCTCGTCTCTACCCAACACTTGACTGAGCTATACTCACCTTTAATCAGCATTCATTTTGAGCACCTCCACTTCTTATTTTACCATCCAATGAGAACCAAGGTTTCTTGGGAGAAATATTTTTCATTAGTAGCTGTTTAATGGATGCTATTTTGAGAAACTCACCTGTGTTTTCTTTTGCACGTGTATTTTGAAGACCCAATAACACTAAGACACCTCTTTTACAGGGTCCTCCCAAGCCTCCTTTGAAGCCTTACTTTGGAAAATGAGGATGTCAGCCCACTTGCCGCGGCCTGTGAAACTCAAGGCAAACAAGGAACTGCTTGTAACAAATTTTGCTGCTGTTCCTGGAGCCACAGAAAGCAAATAGCACTACAAGTTTACTGAACTAGCTAGAATCTGCTATTTATGACTCAGCTTTCATGAAAAGCAAGGTTGAAGAGTCAAGGATTAATACTGCATGTTGGTTGTCTGATAGACATTTAACTTCAAATGCCAAGAGTATGACCGAGAAAAAAGATAAGATTATATTTGTGATTAAATATAGTTTGCTTTGTGATGTAGATTTATAGCCCAAATAGTAACAGATTCTGAATAAGGGCCAGCACATACTTTCTTATTTTGTACTACAGGACTACGCACAATCTTACAAGATCAGGCCACGGTGAACTGTCAACAAGCCAAGGGTGTGTTGAAGGCCCTCATCTCTGCAGGCTACCTGGTATTATTAGAGCTCTCGTTGGTATCAGTAGGAATACTTTTGTTAATAGTTCTCCCGCCAATGATGCAGAAGCACTTTCCCCCAAAAATTTCATCCTGAGCATTTCATATATCAAGGCGACCTGCATGAGTTATTTTTGTTTCGCAGAAACATCCAATAAGCAATGCTCCTCAGGGCTGGGGGAAATTGATAACTGGATTCTTCTTTGTTTGGGAGACTGCAATGCTCAGTCACTGTTTACCTAATAGAAAAAAACTGTTCTGCAGTCAGACGTGACGTTCAAGCTCTTGATCCTGGCACTATTCAGAAGCCCTATGTTCTGGGGCAGAGACTGGGTTGTTGGTAGACAGTTGCACATGCTTTAAGATTATGTGGCTGCCTGGTGATGTTTATGTTGGTTTTACACCTGGGTGCATTTGGTGGAGGCACCTGAACCTCGTCGTGATTTGGGCACTGCCTGGTGATTGAGGTCTCTGTGAACTGGTGCCGAAGGCTAATGTGAAAGGTCAAAATAGCTTTCTTGAAGTCAGAATGCCCAAAGCGTACTCCAGGGAAATCAGCCCACATGTGAGCAGGACAAAGGAAAGAGCGAGGTTTCAGGTCAGCTGCACTTTGTTCATGATCTGCCCTGAAAGCTTTTTTTTGCCTCTCTCCACTCCTCATTTGTTTTCCTTTCCTGCCTTTGGTGTCTGCCTTTCTCAGCATGGGTGTGCAAGGTTCTTACATGTGAAAGGAGCAATTCTAAGTAAGACAAAGAGGTCAGAGCAGAGTCAAAAACAGTGGCAGCTGGTCACAAACGTTTTGAAGGAAGCCAACCGTTATCATATTTTGTAGGTTGGAACCAGATACTGCTGTGAAATTATGGGTTGCTCTTGGCCTCTCTTTCTCCAACATCGTTGGACACAGAAGGCGGGGAAAGGGAAGACACTGCAGCAGCCCATCTCTTTTATGCAGATGTGTTTCTCATGCTGTGCCCCTTTGTTCAGATGTTGCACCTCGGTGGCCACAGGCTGACCTGGTGAAATTGGCTTAGTCCAGAGAAGGTGAGCACAAAGAACACAAAGGGGAGCAAGGTCAAGACTGATTTCCATATGGCTGGGTCCAAACTGGAATGGCATGGCGAGCAACAAAGCTGATGGATTAAACCCAGATCTATGAATGGGGGTGAATGTTTGATTTGTTCTGCATTTTGTCCATCATCTGTTCTTTTTGCATCTGTAGCCCTAAGTGGGAACAATATGCCTAGATGTGTTTTAATGAAGAAAATCTGTGGCTGTGTATAAACAGTGGTGCGCACTTCCAAATTGTTTGCTGGAAAATACATTATGTGAAACAGTTATTCAAAGTCCAGAATCTCAGGGTTCTTGTATAAGGAGTGACGGAGTGGTTCCACACCTAGCCACAAGGTGTGTGGACTGCGAGCCCAAATGGTCCACAGTCAATATGTAAAGAAAAATGTTCCTTTATTCTTCCAAGTCCAATCGTAGAATAATTCACAGCAAATGTTGCACCATTGTGATTCGTAATACAATGTATATATTGTAGCCGTATTGTATTTTGTTACCAGAACGCATCGACGAATACACTTACAAGAAACACTCTCATACTTATGAGGTTTTGGATTTGGAACAAAATACAATACGGCTACAATATATACATTGTATTATGAATTTCTTTATCACACATAAATAGCCTTGAAAAAGTCGCCAATGACAAAACACGTGTTGGCTGTCTTCGCAATGGATATTATATTAATATATTGACTTGACTCACGATCATGATGGCGCAACATTTGCTGTGAATTATTCTACGATTGGATTTGGAAGAATAAAGGAACATTCCTATGAACATTTGGATATGCCGTGGCTCTTTTTTCTATGCCTAGATGTGTGTTCAGTGCTCACTATGCCACCCCGATTCAAGCTAGCCTGGCTGATGAGGGTTCATACCATGACAATTGTCCCAGGAGGCTTGTTTCTGGTCCAGGGAGGACCTGGTCTGGTAGTTCGGGCTGGACTGTTCCCAGGGAGAACAGGGTCAAGACTGATTTACATATGCCTGAGTCCAAACTGGAATGGTACAGCGAGCAGAAAAACTGATGGATTAAACACAGATCTGTGACTGGGGGTGAATGTTTGATTTGTTCAGCATTCCGTACATCATCTGTTCTCTTTGAACACAAAGAATCCTTCCAGCTCCATTCAGATTCTAGTGATTTCATTCCAGATACAATGGCTGGTGCGAGGGGGGGCAAAGCAGGGAGGAGTGCAAACAGATAGGGAGGGGAATGAGAGATGGAAGGTGTGAATACCACTAACCATATGGTGCATCCTACAATATTTATAGGAGAATCTCAAACTAGGGTTATACCTGTTTCACATATCTGAGCACTACTCTCTCGTACACACAAACACACACTATAACATCAAGAGGGTTCAAGGGTTAGGGGGGCAAATTCAAGACTGTCAATTAGCTACCACCAGCTGTTACCCATTTAATGTCCTGGTCAAGCAGCTGTAGTCAGCCATGATAACGAGTTTGGCTTTGGTGTATCCTTTTACCAAAGAAAATGTAATATTCTGTTGGTAAGCTACATCAAAAATCATGCATTGTTTCTCTTACAGGACTTATGCTAGCACTGCCCATTACAGGAAAACATACCTCGTTGGTGAGCAACATACATGACTACTCCAACAGGGGTTATTGACCTTGAGTCTGGCACGCACAAACCAGCACAAGGATCTTTTAAATGGCAAAGAGTGCACAAGAAGCTACGAGGACCCTCTTTAGTTGAGATGGCATACACCTGGGTCTTTTCATGGATGAGCATTTGCAGATTGCACATTAACCAGCCCTTGATTTTGAATTTGATCAAGAAAGGTTTCACCTTATTAGTACCATTTTAAGACCCACAAATACCAATAATCAATTGAAAGATAATTGCGTCACCATGTGTTGGTAACTTTTGATCTGTTCGAGCTCAGAACATTTTATTTTTGGTTAAACTATGCAGATTATACAGCCGATGATGGGTTATTTGGCAAATATGGCAAATCCATACTTCTGTGGTAAACTCCACAGCCGCAGAATCGAATAATTACAGTGGCCCTGGAGCTAGTGTATCTAAGTAGTCCTGGGGTTTCCCCAGGTTTGGAGGCATAAACGTGTGAGTTCCAGAGAATCTTGTACCAGACAGGAACGTACCCAAATGAGATTGAAGGCTGTTGAATGTGTGTGGAGAGGCACGTGCAGGATACATTAGCCAACGCTCGGCGCACCTCCTTGCGTTTCATACAGGAGCCATTGCTGTCTCTGTAAAGCACGTGAGTTTTCTGGCACAGTAATTTATTATAATCGTGTTATTTCTACCACCTATGATGGCTTCTTGGCAAGAACAAATTGAAGAAAATCTTATGAGCAGGCCTGAAGCAATCAAGGGCTAATTTCATGTGTTTAGACGGAAAACGCAATTGCATTGTAGATGACACAGAGCCTTGCCTGCAGGAACATGCTGCTTGAAGGGAGATATCTTCATCTCGGATCTCCGCCATCACAAGAGGTCAGATGCTCTTGCTGTCTGTGGTGACCATGGTTTTGATAGCACTGTAGATCAGTTCGACGCGCTGGAGAAATCTTTGTTCAAAACTATTGCAGGAGAGTAGGTAAATAGAAGACAATGCTGCTGCTCGGCATAGAAGATTGTGGCTGCAGGCAAATGCGCGCCTTTCTTGTCAGCGCTATGCGCGGAGCTCTCAATCAATTGGACCTCCTGCTACACGCGCTTTCTGCCTGTCCTGCCCTAGGAAGTCATGTCTGAAACAGGCGGAAGTCAGGACACTACATCACTTCAACATTTATAAAAACCCATCAATCCTTAAACGTAATGAGTCACTCAGTGGGTCGGAGGATAAGGAAATGGACACGGCACAAGGTAAGGAGGCAGGGTAGAGGAGTGAAGGAGGGAATGAGGAACTATAGTCTGTGGTCACTGCAGACAGCAAGAGACGACAGACAGTACAGGACAAGGCTCATCCTGACAATGTGGCTTGTAGTGTGTCACATGACAGATGCGGTGGTGCCTTATGCACAAACGCATGCCGGCATCGTCCGGCACCAGAGAATTTAATAAAGGATTCCCTTACACCCTGAGTGGGTGTCCCGTTATTGGGTGCTAAATCCCGTTTACTAATCCATTACATTATCTACATTGTCCGAGGGCTATATCGCCCCCATTGATGAACAGTGTGCCACAGCTGCACTGCCGGAGCTTTCACTTATGTGGACTTCAGAGGATAACGTTCTGTCAGATCCGGAGGGAGTCCTCAACGTCAGTGACGATGTTCCGATCTTTACCCCCACCATACCAGGACACCAGATTAGACACAAAGCATCTTGCTGACCCGGGCTTGGCCCTTAACAGAAACAAATGCTGCTTAGTGCAACAAGTAATATGAAG
Source organism: Pleurodeles waltl (assembly GCF_031143425.1). Classification (NCBI taxonomy): domain Eukaryota; kingdom Metazoa; phylum Chordata; class Amphibia; order Caudata; family Salamandridae; genus Pleurodeles; species Pleurodeles waltl. Next base: position 607,536,452 of record NC_090445.1, on the reverse strand, counting down.
CTTCCTGGCACTAGCTACCTACTGTTGTTGACTTATCCTCAGTCATGCAACACTATGTGAACCACTACGAGATATGACAAATGCCCTGAGCTTGGGAAAACGTGAAGAATCAGCATTCATAATATTTAAGATGCTTTGCTGCAGGATAAGGCAATGACATACTTTGAGCCTGCTAAACAGTTGGAGCTGACCGTAGATGCCAGTCCCTTCGGCCTTGGCATTGACCTGATGCAGCACATCGGGAGAGATGATTGGAAACCATTTGCCTTCACAAATAGAGCACTAACCAACACCGAAAAGCGTTGTGAGCAAATATAAAATGAAGCCCTTGCTATCTAATGGGGCTACACATATTATCACCTCTACCTATATGAACAGTCCTTCAGTAAAGATGGACCACAAACTCCTATACATCTGTTTGCTGGGACAGCTCCCATTCCCATTTTGAGGATCGAAAAGCACTAACCCTGAGGACTAACTTTTGTGGCACTCCAGGACTAGGCAGTCCTCCATAACGGGAGTAGGAGGAGCTGATGAATATGCAGAGTGGATTACCACTGCAAACTGCCCCGGACTATCGGGCTGGGTGAGATAGCTGAAACAGCACAGAAGGACCCTTGCAGTGAGTACCATAGCAAGATCGAACAAATGGAAAGATTTTTTTTTACATAAAGTGGGTAACTGTGAGGTGCCAGCAATGCTAATTTGAAGACCCTATGGAACGTATATGATGAGCTCAGTAAGACCATAAGATCAAAGATGAGGATTCATCTCTGAGTACATAGAATAGTCCTTCTCAAAATCTGCTTGACAAGTTTATCCAATTGGTGCATCTTGGATATGAGGGGGCTAGCAAAATTAAAGCTCAGCTGTGCAAAAAGCTTGGTTCCCATCCATTGCCTCTGAAGTTGAGAAACGGGTGTCCAAGTACCCATGGTGTTAAGTTCCTGGAGTCCCTTGTAAGCCAGACTTGATCATTAGAGAAGTTCCCAGTGATGACCTGTGTCAAGATGTCAGTGCTGAGTTTGTGTGCTTACTGGATGGACAGCACGTGATGTCACCATCAGATGCTTGTTTCCAGTGCCCCATCGTCTAAACACTTACCAGCAGAAATTTTGAACAAACTCAGTGCAAATTAGAAAAAATATTCACCATTTCTTGGGCTACCAAAAACAATGAAGATAATATCAGACCACTATTTCAAAGTGGAAATTCCAAGGATTATCTGTAATCTCTGGGGATGGCCCATCACAAGATCACACCCAGGTGAGCTCAGGGCAATGGAGATGTAGAAAGACTAATAAAACAGTGAACAAAGTCATTCTCATTGGGCTGGAACAACAGGAAGATATGGCCATTGTCATTCATTGGGTTTTGGGGACCTACAGACTCACCTTGCACAGCACCATCCAACATGGCTCGACGTGAATAATGTTTCAGGTGAGCAGAACAGGATGTGATACCACACGCAAAATCCTGGACCCCAACAACTGTAGAGGTGTGTGTCATTCAGAAAAGAAGGAAGACAATGTCAAAGAGAGCCAGGCTCGACATTCCAAAGAATCTGACATGAGGCTGGGCGATAATGTGCTAGTGCTTAACAGACAGAGCAGAGGACAAGGGGCTAGGATTCCTGTAATGATAGGTGGTGACTCTGTCACATCGAATGTGCCCACATTAATAAAACGGAAGGGAGATCTCTGAAGTAAAACAAGGGACCCAGATACCGACATCCTTGATAACAATGATATCCAGGGCCAAGAAGAAGCAGAGGTTGCTGACAACATTTACCGACAGAAGCATCCTGCCAAGCAGAAACCAACTACCTCCGGAAGGTACAAGGAAGCTTCCAGAGGCTGTATCCATTCAGAGTTCACCTGTACAACCTGAGAGCACACATCCAGTGACCTCAGAAGTTAAGATGTGTGGGCCTTTAATACTTAGAAACATTAAATTAGATTTAAGTAGTTTTTTTAATTAACAAAAAATTCCCATTAATGATCATTAAAAGTGATTTATAGAATTAATTATAATGAACGTACATTTTTTAATACAAGATATTGTTAGATTGGTTTTCAAATGCAAAATAGGGTATTAAAATATGTTATAATTGAACAATAAATCTATCTATCTATCTATCTATCTATCTATCTATCTATCTATCTATCAATCTATCTATCTACACACCTATCTATAGATATATAAAGTAACATTAATTTATGTTAATTCATGTTTTAGCTATGTTAAATAATGTAATTTAATTTAACATTAATTCCTAAAGGGTTTTATTTTAAGTTCCTACCTGTATTTTCCATGGGAATGAATTGCAATTACAGTGGTTGGCCATGAGTAGTGCTGGACTTACTACTGTTTGTTTTGTAGTAATTTGTAATCAGAGTTTGTGAATACTCAAAGGTAGTAAACTTACTCGAAAGTGTAATTTACCTGTATGAATTTGGCCTTATGTCGGTTAAGAATCATAAGATTACAGGTGCTTAAATGAGCTAATGTATTTTATTTCCATTTACCCCTAATCGAGGGGCATTTTGTTTTTGTTGAAAAGAAAAACGTTTAAAGGAGTATAGTGGGTCACAGGACGCACGCGGTAATGCTTCACCACATACACATGCAGAGATCCTGTTGGGTATGGCGTCACGAGAATTAATAAAAGTAGCGCGAGTCAGCAACCCACCACCTCACAGGTTTCCCAAGCATGCTTTGTGGGAGTCTCATCACTGCCCATCTCATCCCACTGACCATCTACAACTCACCATCACTGTCAAATGTGGCAGTGTTAATGTTGCATAGGCTCTCATTATCCTAATGAGACTACTGGATTTTTGGGCAACAAGATCGTTCACAGTGTGAGGAACTAAGTCTGACCCACGGTGAAGGACCCTTGTCACTCTAAATCCGGGTTATGCTCCAGCTAACTAGCAGTGCCTCATCTCTCCCGAAGGGAAGAGACAATTGGGCAGCCGAGCGCATGACATCTTAGTACTTCCCAGGGAAGTCGTAATTACTCAGGTCACAACCAGTTCTCTCATACAAAGTGAGGTCTCATATAGAAATGACAAAGGCAGTTTGAGTTTTAAAGATTAGTTTAATAAAATGACTGCATTTTAGATAACAAGGCGTGAGCCGCAATAACCAGAACCATATAACACAGTAAGATGGAAATAGTAACAAGGAGAGTGAAGCATAAAAATATGTTATATTTCGAGCACAGCATGTGAAGCTCTAAGCCTGCCTTTCTGGTTTCCCTGGGAGGACATCAACCCTCATACCTGAGCAAAGGCCTATGATCTGGATCAGCATCTGCAACAGGGCAGTCAGCATCTAGTTGTGGGTTCCTGGTTGGAATCTCCCTCTTACGTGTACTGGGACTAGAAAGTGTTTTTATACTATTGATGTGAACTAACACCCTGATGTTCCTGCGTAAGAATGTGTACTGTCTACGAACCATAAAGACTAAACTTCTACCACGTCTATCGGCAATGTACCAGACTGTATCCTTGACTGAAGCACAGAGTGAGCAAGAATGTATTGTTTGCGAACACAGTGCTGAAGTAAGCTAAACAGTGTGATAGAAGGAAATAAAACAATACCGTGAAACTGGTTATTGTAAAATTACAGTGCAAGGCTAAATAAAATGCATCTAGGGCAAAGTGCACAGAGGCCTAACGCGTTAAGCAAACACGCATAAAGCTACATTAAAAATGGCTACACTACACCCTCCCCTTGTCGGTAGAAAGTGGTTTAATTCAAAGCTAAAAAATACCCTAAACTAAAACACAATTAAAAAAACAACAGAATTTCAACAAGTCAAGAGGACAACAAAGCACACTAATCCTCAATTTAAAAATAAGCATGTGGCCGAATGCCAAATTCATATAACAGTGTCAATTTAAACCATATTCAATTCAAACATTGGTCATGGAAAGCAGAAGATTCTCCACTTCAGCAGATGATAAAACTGGAAAATCCACGCCAAAGACTATCAAGGAGCAGGTGTGTTCCAAAGCCCCTGTGTCAACCAGGGCGGCATCTCGTGCAAGGGCTGTGAACAAGTTAATATCAACTTCCTCCAGGAAGGGTATCTCGTAAGCAGCCTCACGAAGCAAACGCAGCCGCAGTGCGCATGTCTGGTAATGAGCCCTCATCGGGAACATCAACAGATCAGCATCAACCACTGGAGGGCGTTGCTGTGAGAGACAGACAGCTAGTGCATGTTCCAAATTGCACCAACGGCACCGAAACACGGGCTGCACACAATCCAAAACCGGTCTGAATGACTGAGACCAGTCACACTCTAAATGTCCTAGGAGTGTTGCTCCAAAGTGCTGCATCATGCGTTCACGACACAGCTGCGCTGATGGGAGTGCCCACATTCATCCTTGTTGCGGCGGGACAGCCATTGCGGAAAAACAACAGCAAAATGCCGGCTAATAAGGCCAAAGTCATCGGAAATCCCCCCAAAATGCTTCCGAAGATTGAATGAATAGCCGGAGGTATAAGACCGAATATGGAAGAGAAGGTGTGAATGAAACCAACACCAAAGGCTTTAAAAAAATGTGCTAATCCAGCTGTGCTAGACGCATTAAATATACGTCCCACGAGTTTACCAAAGTGGCTCAGAAAGTTGCTATTTAACAGGGACTGTATTTCCGCCGATGACCTTGCCACCTGAAGTGCGTAGGTCTCGCGTGCAGATGTAAGGGCCGCATGCTTCTGAAACAATAAAGCCTTTAGTCTACTTAACTTGTCGAAATTCACCTTGGAAGTAGCAATGTGAGGCCAGATATCTGCTACCTCCCTTAATTTAGTGGGGGGAAACAACACACTCCTGCAGCAAGTAACGACCTTAGTGACCGAAACAACGTAAACTATTCCGGCCTGCATGCCACAACAGTCTTCACTATTGAGGAGGACGTAGCTGCCGTTTGAAAGCACCTGGAATGCATGTTTAATCAAGGGGACTGGAACTCCCTTCAGATAACAAGCCAAGTTTGCAACCAAGGCATTACATGCCCCTTGCAAGAACAGCTGCTTACAAATCATCGAATGGCTGATGGAAGTCTTGCATTCACTGCCGCTAAGAAAGACCTCTTTCATGCCATTGAGGCATTTGTACAAGAAGGGAAGCTCCCACACCTCATGTATATTACTATCGCCCAACTTCTCATATCTGCCTACTGGAGCATGTTTCAAACAGGAAGTGAACTGGAACGTAGAAATGGGCAGATTAATAACCCCGTGTATGAACCATTCTGCAGAGGGGATCTCGGCCATGGTAAAAGGCAATCTTTCTAATTTCTCAATGTTGAGCATGACATAAGTCGCCTCCTTCTTAGCCATTAGTAGTTGTTTTCGCGTTAAATTAAAGGAAGAAAAGATCTCCCTGGCACTGATGTGCTGCCACGGACCGCGAACCGCCTTCAATGTCTGAAGTGTCCAACCCAACTGCATAATGGACCTGGTCTGACTTTGTCCATGATATAAAGAAGACATATCAGATCGTATTATGTCTATCGCAGAAGAAACAATGTCGTTAATTGTATATATGCGGTCGGACAAGTTGTGAATTCCATTATCCACAACAGCTAATGCCTTTTCCATATTTTCCTGATCTATCTGCCTTAACCGGGCAGCAGCCTCCTGTTGGGAAAGTTTCCATATTTCATTGTATACTTCAAACAAGAAATGCTTCCTCCGTGGTGTCTTTGGGCCTGACAAAAAGTCTTGTAAGTCAGTGTTATTAGATAGGAGAGTAAGATGTGTCTTAACTGCATCTAGCGAGGAGGATTTCAAACATTGTTGGCAAATTTTCCCACACTATATGTAGTTATTATTTCAGCATGTCACGGCGATATATAGTGAGGGTGAGACCTACCCGTCCGGAAACCCCCGAGGAGGAGACAAAATGTTGATGACACCCATTGGTGTCAATGGGCTACAATAACCACCCACCCGGACATGTCAAAGAAGTGTTAAATGTACCATTCTGGACCCAGTCTGTAAGCTCACTAAAAGTGGCATTTATGTATTTCTGGCAGTTATGAATTTTTGCAGGGACAGGTATACTAGGCACATTCACTTCTCTGATTGTTGCTAAGCCCAAACAGCTAGTCTGTTGTACTGTTTCATTTAAAAAGATCATTTGGACTAGAATGAGACATGCCCTAAACAATGTTTCTCTACCCCTTGTCTGCCAATGTTTTGTCCACCAAACACTTTTCAAATCAACATTATTTGACCAGTATTCATAACCTTCAATTGACAGTTGGGAAACAAAAGAATCTGAGTATATGAATTTCGTATTAGTCAACAGCATTTGTTTATCTTTATACTGAGTCAACTTAAAATAATATGACTTAGCATTAATTTGATGATGCCCAGAAAAGTACGTACATTTGTCAGAATAAGTTTTGGAACTCCCTTGAGGGGGAGTTGGGCAATGCTCCCATTGCGTATAGTCAAATATTGTTTTTGGACTACTGGCTTTATGTATACAATGGTGCCCATTACAATTATAACAAAACATGTCACCATAATTGTCCCTAAATTGGTAAACATCTTCATTTTCATAGACAGTATAAAATTGTAATTCAGTCATCATGGAATCAACTGTCTTCACATCCCAATCATCAGATACAATGCCTGGTATTACTATATCATTCATAGATAATTTCGGCACATACGGTATTTGAATTATCTCAGTTGGACCATATATATCAAACATTACTCTATCCCACACAATCCCATCGGGAATCGGCACTGCAGAGATGTTCACAAAGGACAAGTCTCTTCGAACCCTATGTGATGAAAAATGTGGCTTCAACACCTCCTCCACCTGTTCAACCGCTGATCTCTCAGGAAGAAAATGACCATGTATCAACAGAAAAAAGGTAATGACAAACCCTAACCAAAGAGAAAATGCTAACATAGTCAACAAAAGCCACAGATAGTTCCATGGAAAAACAAAATACTTATCCTTAAGCCAACACATCAGCTTACGTGGACCTGATAGGTCAAAAGTCGAAGAGGCAAACGAATCTGCAATACCATTGTTTGTGTTGGCAAAATAACCAGAGGCAGTTCGTGCAAAAAGGTATCGCCAAATTCAATGGAGGAGTTGGTGTTTCACGCGGTGATACAATGTAGATAGCACCACCGTCACGTCAGTAGTCATGGTGACTTGATCAAAAATTTCTAAGTTATGTGTTGTCAGTGGAACTAATGCGAGATCATCATCCACCCTCCCCAAGCTCGGAGAGGCGACAGTGTTAGTATAGATAACTTGAAGCGGAACATCTTCCCCAGCAGTGAGAGGGATTCAGGAACTACTGGACGTTCCTCCTGGTCTGCTGTGTAGAATTGGCCACATGGTGTAACTTGACATTGTCAATGGAAACAAAATGATTTTCTTTGGCACCCTGCAATGGTGGTAGAATAACAGTTCTCGATCCGTGTATCCCCAACACAGGGACTGGTGCTCGATAAGAAGGGCCAAATTCTTTCTTCACTGCGACCTTTTCATGTAAACTAGCCCCAACCCTGGGAATCCAGCCAGTAGGTGTTATTGGCACATCCTTAATTCCTGTGGAGGCAGCACTTTTAGAAGAATTATCTTCACTGAACTGCTGTAATTCCTGCAAAACAGTGACACGATCATTTATGTCAAAAGGTGTTTCCGCCGCCTCCACACCAGGACCATCAAGATCCGGAACAAACATTTGTGTTCCCAACAGGCACTCAATTGAAGTACGACCCCCCAGGGACCTTCTAAGCAGGTTGTTTAGTGCTCTCTGAACTCCATAGAGGTGGGTTAACCAACTACGACCCGTACCTATAACTCTGGCTGTTAAGGATTGCTTTAAATCGCGGTTTAATCGCTCCACGACAGAATTTCCCTCGGGATGAAATGGAGACGAGTACTGAAGCTGGACCATCGACGAAACCATGGTGTCCCTGAACGCCCTGGAGGCGAATGCAGGGCCCTGGTCTGAATGGAACGTCACAACTGCATATATACCGACAAAGACACGCAAATCTTTAATAACAGTCTGAGCGTCAGCCGAGCGCTGAGGCCACACCCACACAAATCTGGAGCAAGAATCAACAGCGACTAGTATATATCTATATGCACTATCCAATGTTCGTGGACCACAATGATCCAAGTACACACATTTTAATGGTTTGTTGGATATTAAGAGGGGTGTCTGCGGCGGGCGCTTAGCTGTTGAAACTTTAATTTGTTGACAGATGTCACAACAAAGGACATACTGCTTAGTCTCTTTATAGAGACCAGGCCACCAGTAACGGGCCTGTAATAGCGAAATTGTAGCAGCCACACCCGCATGCGCAGATGCCACTTCCTCATGCGCTGCTTTAATCAATTGTGGCCTAACAGCTTTATTTGGGATGTTGCGTATGCCTACGCCGGAATTTTAACTTCAGCATTCAGCATACTCCCCATGAAATATTGGTATGTGTTAGAAAATCCTTTAGGATAAGGCGTGCCATCAACCGTAGCTTTTATGGCAGCCATAATTTCTGTGTCTGGTCTGGAACTTGAACGAGTTACTGCAGCAACAGTGGCAACTGCCGACTTTGCGGCTTCATCAGCCAAGGTATTCCCAGCAACATGTATTCCAACGCGCTGGTGTCCAAGTGTATGCACAACATGGACTCTGGGTAGCGTCTCTTTCAAGTCTGCTACTTTCCCCCACAGGAGTCTGTGTTTTATGGTGTTGCCTTTCGAATCTCTGAACCCATTCAAGCGCCAGTAATGTAGATATTCATTAAAAGACTGGACGCAATAATACGAATAACAAACAATCAGTGTGTACTGCGCCGGACCCGTATGTTCTAATGCCAATAGAAGAGCTTTTAGCTCAGCTAACTGTGCTGTTCAATCCCCTAAGGTCTGTGTATAAGTATGTTGGGGCAGAACTTCTCCCCCTCCATATAGCAGCTCACTACTGCACACGCAGCCGAATATTGGTGTTTCGTCCCAATCGCCGGTTGCGCAGAGCCATCAGTGTATATGACTACTCGATATTGATCAATAGGCAATGTGTCAGCAGAGACTGGATATTCAACTTCATATTGCAGAAATTCCTTAGTTTGTAACTTTGGGTCAAAGATGTAGTCTACATCAGTGGCTGTCAAAGACGTAGCCCATTGTATCCATCTTGGATGTAGTGCTTTTGCATTCGGGACGCTAGCTTTTGTAACAGCCTCTAGGGCCGGAATAGAAGAAACGACAATAATGCGTTTTCCCTGGGCAAGAGGTCTTTCTTTAATAACAGCCATCTGTAAAGCAGTTAGTATTTTCTCTGTGGGAGCAAATCGTTGTTCAGCAGCAGAATACAAGTGTGACTTGTATCCAATCGGAACTGTCTCACCTTCATTAAATGTGACATAAGGAAACCCAATGGCCCCAGCTATCACCCTGATGACCAAATGCGCTTTATTGTCCCGTGTATGTAGATGTTTCACTGCCAGCATATCTGCTTGCAACTCTCGAAGAGTATGTGTATGTTCAATTGTCTAGAATTTGCTCGAAAAATCAGGACGTATCAATTCATATAAAGGTTTTATGCATGCAGCATATTCAGGAATGTATGTTCTGCCAAAATTGAGAAAGCCCAACAACGATTGGAGTTTCTTAATCGTATTTGGAGGTTGCAGCTGTGCCCATTTTTCTAAAAAATGTGGAGATAGGCTCTTATCTTCATTCGACAGCTCATATCCCAGGAATATGATGCTGAGAAAGGCAATTTTCTATTTTTTAAAGTCAAATTTGTAGCCAACTTCGGCAAACCCTGCAACAATGCGGGCTACCCGCCTTAAATGATGCAGTAACTCGTCATCCGTGAGATATATATCATCCACATATGACAACGCTTCAGGGTCCAACTCATGTAAAATTTCAGTCACACGAGCCGCAAACAGTCCCGGGCTGTTCTTATACCCCTGAGGCAAACAACAGAATTTTTTCTGGGAGCCTAACGCGCTAAAGCTTGTTAAGACCCTGCTTTCCGTTGCAATATTTTTGCAGAAGAATCCATTCGAGATATCCAAAGTAGTTTTATATTTTTTCCGCACTATGTTATTCATCAGTGCAGCACTATGTGAATTTTGTATAGCATATGTACGTGTATGTCCGTTCAAATGTCTGTAGTCTAAGACTATTCTATATGAATGGTCCGGCTTAGCTACAGGAAACAAGGGATTATTCATTGGTGAGATACAGGGTTTAACTACTCGCTGGTATTCTAATTGTGTAAGTATTTCTCTCACCGGTGCCCTCGCTTCATGTTTTATGGGATACTACGGTTGTGGCTGAGTTTCACTTTTAAATCGTTATTACCGATATGGAGAATCCCTGTCCCACCCTACGTGATTTCTAAATAAGGCAGGAGCTTGTGCCAGTGCCCATTTTATGCAATAGGACTCCGTTAGTTCCCCTGGAACAAGGGGCAAGAAGGAAGGTCTAATAACCTCATCCCCTACTGGGCAGGTGCGGACAAATTCAGGCGGCCAATCCTGTTCAGCCAGCAAAATGTCATATATCTTAACTACACGATCCCAAAAGATTGCGTGTATATTGCGTTCAATGTACCTTCCAATTGTAAAGTCACTGTATACACCCTATCGGGTTCGCAGACACGCATGTCTGCTGTTTCTACTTGTATGAAGTCATCAGTTGCTTTCACCTCCAGATGCTCTAGAAGATTCTGGTGAACTATTGTGACCTCTGCTGCGCTGTCTAGCAGGGCCAGTGCCCATGTCTTGTTCTTCAAGAGAACTCTCTTCCTGAGTGGCATGTCGAACTGAGACTGCCACCACCTTTTTCTTTTTAAACTGTTGTTTTTGTTGTACTGGTTTCTCTTCCTTCTTGATAGAAACCTCAGAAGAGCGTTGTGAGTCCTGTCTTGGTTTCACGTACACTGTTCTCCGCTCTGACCCTCCACCTCTCTCATTTCTCTTTTTTGTTGAGTCCTGAAAGCAACAAGATTTGCGTGTATCAGTATATTGATATCTATCAGGCGTTTTAATATTATCTCTATTTCTGAGATTATATCTATTTTATGGGGTCTCCGTACGCGGAGATTCTCCCCTTTCTTTTTTAGGTTTTTGTTGTTTTTTCTCCCAGCGCTTCTTATTACCCTCAGGCTGCTGTTCAGTATTTTCTTTACTAATTTTCCCCTGAAATTGAGGTTTTTGTGGTCTAGCCGCTAGGCTATCTCGACCAATACTGGAATACGTTTCTGCGTTTATTTTAGGCAGTTCCCGCTCCTGATCTTGTTGCGGGACGTCACGAAGACGCATGCCCAACGCAAGTGCAACTGCTTCTCCTTTAAGATTACTTAGGATGGTAGAAGAGACTGTGGCAAAGCTGCCCATCAGTTGCATCCCTAAATCTAAAGCCGGGGCTGCCCCGTATTCATCCTGTATTTGTTTAAGCACCTCCGGTAGGTTAGCCAACGTCGGTGTACCGTGTGCCGGGGTATAAAGCGCAGCAAATACCGTGCCCCATGTATTACAATGTTCCACCGTGGGAACCATCCCAAAGGGTCAACACAGTCAATATCCTATGTTTGTCCTGAGGTCCCGTATGGGGAAATACCACCTCCAGCGTATTGATTTTCTGCGGCAGCCAAAATGGAGTCTCCTCCCGTTTCGCTGGCACTTTACCCATAATAGAGTGTACAGTCACCGGGTTTCTACCTGGTACTACTGCATGTGGTTGTGCTGGAGCAGCACGCGCTGGGTTTGTATTTAGTGTTTGCATCACAAATTGTACTAGACGTCTATATGTAGCCGTTAGGTCTGTATACAAGCGTCTAACCTCAGCCACCGCCATATTTGCTACCGCAGGATGTGGTGTATATGTGGCCAGTAAAGGCCATGTAGGACCATCATTGCTAAGTGGACCTAACCTTACTGGTAATATGGTGTGTGGTAGGGCGCCATCAAGACAATTATCATGTTCTTGATAAGATAGAGGAATCTCCAGGTATGCGTACGCCCTGTACTGTGCAGGTGCGTTGGCAACTGTATATGTGTGGAATGTATTTGTGTTTCCATCAACTGCTGGAAATGTGACCCAAGAGCAAAAGAGTTCTGTTCTATATGCTGCGTGAGCGGCCACCACAAACGTGACTTGACCACCCTGGATCGTAAGGCCATTTACTAGCAAATGTGCTGTGAGCGGCTGTCTCATAATAATAGCTATTTGTATCACCTGGGGATTTGCCATTTTTATAATGGTGATAGTTCAGAGAAGGCACACCAAGACGGGGTCTTTCCTTTTAAGGTTCAAGCTTGAACAATCATCCGCTGTAAATAGGATTACCTATACCGCGGAGGTGGAAATCCTCAGTGCCACGGACGTCTCCGCTAAAGGAACTGAGGGATCATTATATGATATGAGACCAAGAGAAACTGGTGGACCCAAAAATTAGAGCCAGACCAAATGTTGGCGGCGCCATGTCGCGAAGGCTCCCATTATCCTAACGAGACTACTGGATTTTTGGGCAACAAGATCGTTCACAGTGTGAGGGACTAAGTCTGACCCACGGTGAAGGACCTTTGTCACTCTAAATCCGGGTTATGCTCCAGCTAACTAGCAGTGCCTCATCTCTCCCGAAGGGAAGAGACAATTGGGCAACCGAGCGCATGACATCTTAGTACTTCCCAGGGAAGTCGTGGTTACTCAGGTCACAACCAGTTCACTCATACATATTGAGGTCTCATATAGAAATGACAAAGGCAGTTTGAGTTTTAAAGATTAGTTTAATAAAACAACTGCATTTTAGATAACAAGGCGTGAGCTGCAATAACCAGAACCATACAACACAGTAAGATGGAAATAGTAACAAGGAGAGTGAAACATAAAAATAAGTCTATCATATTGTAACTAAATTATGTTCTCTCTATGTTATATTTCGAGCACAGCATGTGAAGCTCTAGAGCCTGCCTTTCTGGTTTCCCCGGGAGGGCATCAACCCTCATACCTGAGCAAAGGTCTGTGATCTGGATCAGCATCTGCAACAGGGCAGTCAGCATCTAGTTGTGGGTTCCTGGTTGGAATCTCCCTCTTACGTGTACTGGGACTAGAAAGTGCTTTTATACTATTGATGTGAACTAACACCCTGATGTTCCTGCGTATGAATGTGTACTGTCTACGAACCATAAAGACTAAACTTCTACCACGTCTATCGGCAATGTACCAGACTGTATCCTTGACTGAAGCACAGAGTGAGCAAGAATGTATTGTTTGCGAACACAGTGCTGAAGTAAGCTAAACAGTGTGATAGAAGGAAATAAAACAAGACTGTGAAACTGGTAATTGTAAAATAACAGTGCAAGGCTAAATAAAATGCATCTAGAGCAAAGTGCCCAGAGGCCTAACATGTTAACCAAACGTTCATAAAGCTACATTAAAAATGGCTACAGTATATTAACATCTGTGTATTAGAAATGGTTCTCTTACTTTCAGATTATTCAATACACACATGCACTTCCCAAGCATAGTGGCGGTTCTCCTCCACACTGGACAGTGATACCCATGACACCCATGTCAGGTGGAAGACAGGACACTACATTGCCTATTATGGCACATATCGGAATTTTAAGATTACCCTCACATCATACCCAGGGTTGCTATCTTTTGATTCATCCTGTCCCAAACAAGGCTATGGCATTGTTTTTTGCATATAATCAATGGCCACTTTAAGGCTCCGAGGGTCATTAGGTCTCACCTAAGCTGTTGCTCGTGAGAGCTATTGTATACAGCAAGTGGCTTGGAGCCCACCCATTGCTGCCCATTTATTGACTTCATTTTCACTCTTATTTACTTCCTTCTAAATGGTCAGTGCATGCTGGCTTTACTTCCTTTTCTTTTTTGTTCAGCATGGACCAAGTACTGATTGCTTTGTCTTGATTATTGTCCTTTCACTACTTGCTCTGTAATTGAGGTACTGTTTTCTTCTTCCCATGTCATCCTTGTCTGTGTTGCTTCTTCCCATTCAAAACACCACTTGTCCACGTTGCTTCTTCCCCTCCAACTGCTCTGTCTGTTTAGCTTCTTCTCCTAATACCCCCACTTGTCCATGTTGCTTTTCCCTCGTCCCTCCTCACCCTTCTCCATGTTGCTTTGTCTCTCCCACCCACACCCTCCACCTTCCTATTGTCTGTTTTGCTTCTTCCTTACCATCCTCCCACTCACTCTTTGTTCATGTTATTTCCACACTCCCAAACCCTTTGTCTGCGTTGCTTCTTCCCTCCAACCCCTATCCTCCTTTGTTTTCTGTGTTGCACCCCTCCACCTGCCATGACTCAGCCAGCTCTGACCATGTCATAACGCTTTTTTTACCATCCCGTTGTCTGAGTTTCTTGTTTCCTCCCTCCTGTTGTCCATGTTGCCTGTTCCCTCCCACCCTTTGTCCTATTGTTCGTATTGCCCAGATTCTCAGTAAAAATAGTGTCATAATGATCACACATAATGATCACACACCAATTTATATCTTTATATTTTCCCACTAATGGTTACAAATCTAAGCTCCATGTCCAGCCATGCCTGACATCCTGAACTAAACATGGGCACTAATGAACTCAGCCCTTGATATTCCTTATTTTAAATTCCATAGTAGCTATAAAATAACCTGTCATTTCGATTTTTGCTCTACCATAGACTTTGAATTTAACATCTGTATGCCAAATTCTCAACTTCCTGGATCAATTTTCCGTACACTCTTTCTTCTGACAATAATGTATGTTTTGAACTTATACTATTAATGCGCCACTGTCTTCGCTATAGAGCTTTTTCATTGTATTATTTTCTTGCTCATCCACTATTTTCAGTACATATACAGAATTATCATCCAGCTTCTCACTTATTGTATTTAGTGCCCTTCTCCTAGGATCACTTGTACATGCACCTGTACAATTACATATTTTACACATTTTATTTTGCTGCCCTGTACGCTTAATGTATTCCAATTTCGTTTCATTTACCCTGTTTAAATCTTGATATTATTTTCCTTTGCTTTACCCCGCTCAAATTTCATTGTGTTTCTTCTCATTGACATTCTAGTAATTTGGGCGCAATCGCTTCACCTTAGGCTGTTTCTATTGCTTCAAGTAGTGTGGGGGATTTTGCCACCACAACTATTTTCAATCAGTTTATTTGATGAATGAGCCATAACTGAACGTTTATATATTCATATTGTTGAACTATAAATCTGCAATTAATTGATGATCTCCTTTAACCAATCAGAGAGTTACCAGTCAAATTATTCTACATATGGCGAATGCTTTTCACCTACTGCCCCATATTGCAAAACACATACACATTAAAATAATGGTGAGATGGTGGAGGTCTGCAGGATCCCACAAACAACTTTGAGAGGGGTGATTTGAATGAGGGAGTAGATTGGTTTACAAGTTGTCAGAGAGAAACAAATGTATCCATTTTAAAGTAAGATCATCTACACTGACTTTTTTCAGACAAACTAGCAGCAGGGCATTGTTTATGATGGCAAAAGCTGTCAACAAGCCTAACAGGGTAGGTGTGCCCACATTTCCCATGTCCGCCAGCCTGCATTAATAATACCTTATTGCTGAGAAAACATATTTGATATGATATCTGATCATTTTAATATTACAGCCAATGTAGTTCTTTGTGCAGGTTATGTCCCAGCACTGGCTTATTAGGTTTTACAAAATATTACATGTGAGCCCACTTATCTTAGAGGACAGACTCAATTGGTAAATTCCCGAGCCTCGCTGGAAGATGCAGTAAGTCTAAATAAGCTAATACCACAGTGCTGTTGAAAACAACAGCAACAGGCACCCGCTATACTGAATTACTAATCCCAAAAATAAAATATATAAAAATCAAATCTGGGTTTGTAGGGCACACTACTCACCTGTAAAGGTCGGTCCTTTGTGCTTCAGTCAAAGAGCCAGGTCTTAAGGTCCTTCCTGAATTGAGGTAACAATGGTGACTGCCTGAGGTGAAAAGGCAAGGTGTTCCAGCTCTTTGGCGTGAGTTAGGTGAAGTATGTTCACCCAGCCGAGGTCTTCCTTATGCGGGCTACGGTGGCTAGTACCTGTTGAGCCGAGCGGACAGGTCTGGTGGGGGAGTAGAAGATGAGGCGGTGGTTGAGATAGATGGGTCCTAGGTAGTGGAGAGCCTTGTATGTGTGGACGAGAAGTTTGAAGTTGATCCTTTTCTCAACGGGAGCCAGTGGAGATCTCTTAGGTGTCTAGTGATGTGTTAGCAGCAGGGGATGTCCAGGATGAGTCTGGCTGAGGCGTTTTGGATGTGCTGTAGTTTTTTTCAGATTCTTCTGGGTGGTGCTGGCCTAGAGGACCTTTGCATAGTCGAGTCTGCTGGTGACCTGAGCATGCGTTACGTTCTTGCAGCAGACATTTGGGATCCATTAAAGATCTTCTGGGGAAGTCGGAGTGTGTGGAAACAGGAGGAGGCGACAGAGTTGACCTGGCGAGTCATGGTGAGTAATGAATGCAGATTGAAGCCGAGATTAATAGCGTGGTTTGTTGGAGTGCAGGGTGCTGAGTGTAGCAGACCACCATGAGTCGTCCCATGCTGATGTGGACAGTCTCAGGATGAGGATCTCAGTCTTGTCTGAGTTGAGCTTGAGGCAGCTCTCCTTCATCCAGGCGGCGAAGGCTTCCATCCCAAATTCTTCACTTGGCTCTTAAATTTACACTCTTTCTCTATCAAGGCTGCAACTCTTTTTGATTACAGGTATGAGGGACAGTCAATGTGGATTATGCTCCTGTGTGAACTTTTCACCTGTATAAATATTGAAATGTTTTTGTTTCTCCTTGCCTTTGTCTAGATCTGCCTTTCTGAAACTTTGTAAGATATGTGGATATGTGTATATAGAGGGTGCACCTAATTAAGATTGAGCATTAGGGCGTTTTAATATTGTTTCTGTTTAAATTATGATGTTTCTGTCGGAGGCTCTCTGAAAATTACATTTGTGGTTATTGGGTCACACTATGGAGTAATAAGGTATGGGAGATTTAAATTAATATTTGTGATACTATCACCAGCTTCAGAGCTATAAGGATATATCATACACAGTTATTTTCTTTCTTCACTGGGCCATTTAAAAAAATTTTGAAGGTGTAACTAATGGCTATTTTCACAACTTTATGCATCCCATGAAATTGTCATGTTTGTCCTGATGAATCCTTTAAAGTTATGACAAGACATTTGTATATGATGTTCTTTATTGGACACACCACTAATAAAGCTTTGCAGTTGCATAAATCTGTCATATTCATGGTAGAAGGTAGGTTCCTTTAGTCTAGGGGATCCACTGTGCATCATTAAACATAGTGACTAGTATAGGTAGGGTCCTGTATATATGGTGGCAGCAGCACTCAGCACTGACTAGGTAGTGTCAAAGTCAGAATGTGGTGCGCAGAGCCAGGATAGCAACACTCAGTTGCTGGCAGGGAGGAATAGTCCCGAACACCGATGACAATAAACACAGGTGGTCAATTAAAATAATCAGATCAAGCCCTCTTGGTGTTTAATAAAGTGTTTTGATTGTTTTTAAAAAAAGAATCCTATGTTGAGTCCGTAATGAATGTATTTATTATCTTTAAGGGAACAGACAAGCCTTTTCTCAGATGTTTACAAAATTAGGTAATATCCCGTGTCTACGCAGTCTTATCCATTCATGTTTTGATGTCCGTTGTAATATCTATTTTTGGTATTTTGTGTATTAGGAGGACTGGTCAAAGCAGATTTTAAATTTCCCTCCTTAATCCTTTGGTTATAAACTTGTGTGAAATCCAACAAATATCAGTCTTAGTCAATACCATTCCTCTTGGCACACTAAAATAGGCCCTAGAAAACAACTTCAAACTATGGTTGACTTAGGTAAACAACTTAGTGCATCATTTGTAGCCAGGCAGCTATCCGATCAAATGCAGGGCAATCTGCTGCCCTCTCAGCTAGGTCTCCTCTATTAAAGGTCCTCATTGCCAGTGGCTCGAAAATGTGTGGTTTTCATCACACATGGTACAAACCATAAGAAACGCATGCACTGGATACATTTTGGGAGCTCAAACGCTGACATAGCTGTCAGAGGGAAAACGCCCACTAAGAACCAGGACAGGGATTTTGGCTCTTCCCCAAAATCAACGTTTTGCCCCATTTTAGAGTAAAAATTGTCGTAAGTGCGTATGGCTGCACACGTTCCATACACATCAGTGTTGGTTTTAAAGTGTGCTGTAATTATCACACATAAAACCAAACAACTTGTAAAGAGAGCATTTCTAGCCAAAGTGACCTAATAAAAGAAATTTACACATTCTGCAGAACCTCTCGTCCTGCCGTGGATTACGGGTCACTTCAACTGTGGTAGTTCGATATCTTTGGAGCCCAGTTTGAATAAGTATTAATACCCCTTCCCACTTCCGCAAGCTCCACATCCCGCGCCCCACAGCGCTGGGTCCGTATATGAGACAGAGGAAGTCCTTGCACCCCTGTGACGTCTGTCTTGGTTTGATGCGCCTAGTCCGCCTCTCACCGGTGACTTGTACAAGTTTGGTTCTAATTGTGCAGCTGGTGCATAATGCAGCCGAAGGACTGATGTGGAGATTCGAGATTAAACGTGTCCTGTTAAGTACCTTGATCCAGATCGTATGGGTTTTCGTGCTGACTTGTGCCTTTCAACATGAAAGCAGTGTTTTATCATCCTAAATGATTTCAATATGAACGGCTGCACGAGCTCTGCTTTAAAGGCTTCCTTTTTGATTAACACACTTTGCAATCCTTTTGCTGGCAAACTGCATAAAGTAGCAAGTGTGCCTGTTCTATGCATAATGAATGGACTCCTAATCATGAAAGGAAAGAGCCTGAATATACAATTATCTCAGACGCTCAGACTTCGATGGTCAGAAACATATTGAACGTGGAAAGTGCTGAACTGTTTTTTTTCACTCAAAGCATCATTCTTATTGCTGTGCCATTGGTGTCCGGGCAGAACTATGGGCCTCATTTAAAAGAAATGCCGAATCGCTGCTTCAACGCAGCGATGTGTCATACAATTTAACACCACTGTGTGACAGATACTTACGCCATGGAAGCGTCGTATTTACAATATGGTGCACCATGGTGTAAGGATCGTGGCTGTGTCAAAAAAGTGACATTAACCTGTGCGCCTTGTCATTAGTAAAACTGACACTACTGTTGCAAAAGTGATGCTAGACTGACTTGCGTCATGTAACTAAATGCATGCCGTCCTAGTGTCTCTTTGTTGCACCAAATGCATAAACAAGAGGTAAAAAATGATGCATTGGTCCCAAAAAAAAAAAAAAAAGGAACGCTCTCCTGAAGCAGCCATGGAGGATAGATCAGACCGCAGAGTTCAAGACAACCTCAGCAACCTCATTACCAGCCAAGATGTCCAGACAGACTCCCAAGGGAAGAGGAAGTGCACGTTTATTGAGGAGGAGAATAACACCCTGATCACTGAGGTGAGGGAGCACCAACACCAGCTCTTCATCACCTCAAAATTACCATTAGGGAGAAAAGAGGCTATATGGCAGTCTATTGTGGACAAGGTCAACAGTGTGGCAGATGTAAAAAGAACAGTGACTGACTAAGAAACGCTGGCATAGTTGCAAGTGCAGGACAAAGGATAAACTGGCCAGCAACCTCAAAGCATCATTGCAGACCAGAGGTGGAAGTCCAGCACCCCAGGAGCAGCTCAATGAGTTGGAGAAGTTGGTGGCAATCATCATCCCAAAGGAGTTGGTGGCAGGAGACCTGGGACATGACAGTGCTACTTATGATGAACAACAAGACCCACATAGTAAGTTGCAACGAGGGGAAATGTGGCAACTCAGTAATGTTGTAAGGTGCAGGCAGCTATGTCCCAAAGCTCCAACACACTGTCTGCAGGCCAAAGGCTAGTATGCTGGTTCATGTACTGTTAAACATCAAAGAAATGTAATTCACGCTAACCTGTTACAATTTGCACAGCTCAATACAGCTCCGTCACCTTCCTCCCTTCAATGTGTGAAGTGCAGAATCACTCCACGTCTACCTTTCTTTATATAGTGACACTTGCAGTAAAATGTACATCACTCACCACAACTACAAATCCCAGAACACAAAGCAAAAAAATGTAGACTTGAACAGTACATTATGCATGCACACTGCTACCCTGCACAACCTGACTGTGAGAATGCAGGCCACCTTGCACCATAAAGCTACTCGGTCTCTCTTGGGCCCATGCACACTAATCTAGAGTGTAAATCCTCAGAATGGAATGGGCGAGTCAGAGGAGAAACCACTCATCTGAGAGCAGGGTCAGGTGTGGGCCGTGGGAAGTATCTACATATAGGGACAGGGCAAGGGACATGTCTACATTACCCTGCATGAAACTGTATTGCACCCATCTTACCTGGCATGCAGGATGAGAGCACACAGGTGTCAGCTTCCATGGAAGGGACCACCTGAACTCCTCTCATTTACTAAATCAGACTGGGTGTGATGGAGGATTAATGCAAGAGATGCACACCAGAGGACCATGTCTATCTAAACTAATGATGATGGGTGGTGCCGGCAGGCCACTTCTGTGCATTGTAGTCCCTGGCTGTGCACTTAGAACTGCAACTCGGTCTAAATGGGAAGACTGCCAATACCGGGGAGGGGAGAATTGACGTGTAACCTCACCAAAACACATGAACTGCTGTGTCTGACTGTGCCACACTTGTGTCACAGCTGGGTAGGGATGGCATAGAACAGCCCATTGGGGTATTACATCTTACATGTCATGTGGACCTGGGGGAAGATGTAGCACATGCCAGAAGGGAGTCTGATGCAACATTGTTTCACACTGCCACATGTATAAGTTGGAGCATGTCAAACCGGGACCTGACAAGGGATAGTAAGAACTACTTAGCCACCACAAATGACAGGAGTCATAGAAGGTCCCAGGCTGAAGTGGGTGGACCTGGTAGGCACTATTTCCAAGATTACTTCCATCTGGGGTGATACCTGACCTATAGCCCTCAATAACAAACCAACATGTAGCTCTATTGGACATTGTCACACCTAATCTACATGTCGTAAGCACATGTGAGTGAATCTATGATCCGGGTAGCATCACAGTGTGGCACTAACCCATGTCCCAGGACACAAAAGTGGGTAATCAGAGGAAGCATGTACACATACAATGGTGTTGTGGCCCTGAGTCGCATGATGTGTGACACTCTGCAGATAATCAACTCTGATCATGATGAAATGGGGTGAAAGTCATTGATTGTAGTCTACCTAGTAGGACAGGGCTCATCCCCTCAGACAGAGTAGGCACAGAGTTCTTGTGATAACAATGCAGAGATATTGAAATCTGTAAGGGAACTACAGTGCAATTTGACATCAATACCCATGCGTAACTGGTGTCCTACACATCACTGTTGTACTGAAAATTCTAAATCTGAAACCATGATTGTCAACCGGATTACTCATGTCAACATCTAACAAAGATCACCATTACCATTTCTCTATCTCATTTCACAGGATAAACCAATACCTCATGGCCAGTGGACTGTCCCAGATTTCAGCGATGATGTGGATGACGAGCTGCAAATCCTAAACACAGACACCCATCAACAAATCCTGGGCTCCATACAGACACCATCTCTGGTCATGGAGAGGCTCAACAGCCTTGCGGGGTCTCCAGATGATCTGCCTACCATCCAAAAGACACTACCTTCCACCCCACCCGCAGCCCTGGACTCCTAGGACCCACAAATAATATTCCAACAGACTGCGGTAGGAGTCCAGCAGAAGCTAGCAGATCAGGTGTGGGCAGGGATGGGGACCATGGCAGGCACCCTCAAGGCAATCCATAGGTGCTTGAATCGAAATAAGGACAACTCTGCATCCATAAGAGGCACCTACTCTCTGCTCCGTGGCCTCCGACAGACCCTGGCTGATACCGCTGAAGCACTCCTCCCCTCCTCATGTCCCATGAGGTGTTCCTCTCACAGACTCTGGCCCTCATTATGACCTTGGCGGGCGGCTGAAGCCGGCCACCAATGCGGCCGCACTCCCACTGCGGTCATTTTGAGATCCCCGCTGGGCCGGCGGGCGGAAACCTGGTTTTCCGCCCGCCAGCCCAGCAGGGATCTCGGCCGCAACAAAGGAGCCAGCTCCAAATGGAGCCGGCGGTGTTGTGGCCGTGCGACAGGTGCAGTTGCACCCGTCACGCTTTTCACTGTCTGCACAGCAGACAGTGATTAGCTGCATGGGGCCCTGTCAGGGGGCCCCTGCACTGCCCATGCATGTCCAATGGCATGGGCAGTGCAGGGGCCCCAAGGGGCCTGCAACTTCCCGTACCGCCATCCTGAACCGCCAGGAAAAGGCTGGCAGTAGGGGGACTCGTAATCCCCTTGGCAGCGCTGCCCTGGCAGATTAAAACCGCCGGGGCCATTGTGGCGGGAAACCGCCAGCCCCAGGGGTGCGACTGCGGCACTTCCGCCGCGTTCGTAATGACCCAGAAAGCACAGCCAGCTTGTTGGCGGTGCTTCCATCAAAACAGCCCTGGCGGTCTTGGACCACCAGGGTTGTAATGACCCCCTCTGTCTGGACCTCCAGTGGTTCTATACATCTTTTGGGGTTGTTTTCCTATGAACTGTTCCCATTAACCTCCTAATTATTTGCACATGTAAATAAAAGCACTTAGTACAACCTGTGTGTTGTATGTATGTTTGAGTCAGGACTAAGTTGCACATGGTGCATTGTGTGAGGCAAAAGCACTGATGACTTGCCAAAGGAACATGTGTGGATTGGAGCCAGGGACAAAGCTGAACAGACAGAATGAGTCTTATTTGGTTAACATGATGTGTATGTTGACAAGCAAGCAGTTACTCAAGCTCCCAAGCATGAAGTGCAACAGGTATCATGTAGTCAATGTTAAAGCTGATTTAAGTCACACCACCGGTGGCTGGTCTACCCATAGATAGTAGCAAACAAACAACATTGCTGTTACAAGCATGCATGTGTAAGGGTAAGGTATCAGTCTGTGAGTTAAAATCTTTGGATTAGGGAGAATTTGTTAAATACAACATCCCTCCATGCATGTTGCATGACTTACCCACACAGAGCAACTGTATATGAATACCTGTGTTGGGCTGTGTATCCATTCACATTCAGATTTCAATGTACAATGCTCAACAATGTTTGTAGATAGCTCATGTGATTCCATGGCCAACCTGACAGGTGCCTGTCACCTGGTGTGCATGGATTACAAGCATGGCTGTTGGGCTTCCTCAGTAGTGGTAGGTGTTGGTGGTAGTGTTGGTGACCAGCGATCCATCTGGTTGCTCTCCTTGGATGGTGCAATGTTTCTGGAATCTCAATATAAGCAACCAGATGGCCAATAACTGCTCCTGGTGAGGTGGAAAGCTCTACTAGGGCCTGAGGCCAGAGCTCCAGTGACCTTGCATGTTGCAGTGTGTCCAGAATGGGTTTCCTCACGATAGAGAAAGGCACCCGTGCTTAGCCAGGATGTAAAGCCCCTAGCCACTTTACACCCCTGACTGATGAGTCTGTCTGAAAACCAGGCTTACCAGAGAACAGGCACAGTTTCTGAAAAAAAAACACCCCTGGTAGCGCGGCCTGCTTGGGATGGTCTTGCCAGTAACATATTATGATTCATTGAGCACACGTCGGTCATTTAGGGACAGACTGTTTGGCCAGCCTTGGCTGTTGTTACAAGCAAAGAGTTTCCACCCTGCCTGGACCATTCAACTCACGTGTGTGCCCTTCATTAAAGTCCACCTCTTAAGTGGTCCTCTCCATCCAAGAGAGCGAAGGACAAGCTGCCTGGCAGCTTGACCCCTAGTGGTTGGATTGATGGCCTAGGCCCAGTGTGTCACAGCATTACACTTTCTGCAGCAGCTCAAAACAACTGCTCCATGGGGTGTCCCCATCTCACTCAGGGTGCACCTTAGCCCTGCCTCTCTATTCTATTGCCACAGAGCAGCCAATGCTGCTGGTGCCTGTGGAATCACACTGTTCACCCAGCCCGGGCAGGGAGCAGGGCCTCTCCACCCTGCAGGCTCCTGAGGGGTATGAAGATCGGTTTGGAATAGACATGTGGCTTCTCCTCCAGGTGGTGCAGCCACTTGGTTGATCCTGTCAGTAGATAATGCTTGTCTCAAAGATTTAGCCTTGCACGTGTAAGTACACACAGCCAGTATAGTGAAACTGCAAATGGCTAATTAAATCAGCTTAATCAGTTATGGTCCCTTTGATGGTTCCATCTGTTACTTGGGTAACTGTGGTAATTCTAGAGCTAATACTTGCAGATGAGCACCAACCTTCCAAGATGTGTGCAATTATCAGACCAAGATCAATTTGGCACTTTCGATGACTCTAGATACCCTTGAATGGCTTGTGCAACCCTGTTCCAGCAATGATACAGTCAGATGTCTGCCCTATTAACAGTCAATGGTACTTTCTGTTCCTAACATGAAGACTACAGGTAATGGGGTCTCAGGGTTCAATGCCCGAAAAGGACCTTGAGAAACAGCTGTCACATCCAAGAAAGGAAGCAGGTGCACAAATTAACCAAACCCAGACTAATGTAGCTAGTGATGCAACATAACAATAAAGAACTTTGCTCAATACGCTTAAATCCTCTGAGGATCCATTAGAGGACAAGTCTGGTTCCAGCAGCCACAGTAATTCCACATTCAATAGCGTATATTAAAGTTGCTGTAGTTAAAAAGCTGATTTGATGGAATTGATGGAAGGCCACAGCCAGGAGTGGAGCTTGCAGCTTAATCTGACTCAGCACGGAAAACCTCACCCGCCCAGGCATGGAAAGGTCAAATCTGATAATGAGCAATTCTTTTTCATACTAACTAGTCACGCTACCCCCCCCAGTGGTCGGCATTCACTTCTTAGATGGATGTTGCATTGCATTCAATTTCTTACAGGGATAAGTGGTATTCAACTACATGAGACTGAGCAGAAATAGGTCTGTGATGTCATTTGATGTCCAGATTTGCATGCTCTCTACACTGAATGCATCAGCGTGTGTCTACTCTTTGCTAACAGGTGCGTGTAAACCTCTGAACCCCCTGCATGATAGGGATTGGGGATTGCAATTATTCCCCATCAACGAGGAATTCCCAGTTAGTGGGGATCATAGGCTTGCGTTGATGAATTCTCTTCTTTTTGTACACACTGCCCATCTTTACTACTGATTGAATAGATTAGTGAGGTTCTCCGATTGGCCCCACTGGGGCTTGGCAACAGCTCTGGTGGAGCAACGATAAGATAATTAAACCTGATTATCTAGAAGAATCGAAGCATAGGACCCGGTACCTCTCTTGTGTGCTGGCTGCTTGGATGAGGAATGGCTGAGGGACAGGCTCCTCTGTTTGGCAAGGAGATTTGAGGGCTGGGACAGGCATCTCCTGGCCGAATGGTCCAGGAAGGGTTCACTGTAACAAAGAGCCCTCCTTCAATGGTACACATGCTCACCCAGCATGATCCTGGAGAAACGAATAGCAGTGCCTTCCTGGGTTGTGCCCCTGGAAGAGAGAGAGGGTTCTCCTGTACCTGATTCTGGGCCATCCAAGCTATAAGTGACTAAGAAGAGGCCAGCCATAGGTGACAGGGTAGCCTGGAATAAGAAGGAGCTGTAGCAATGTGTCAACCTCCAGTGCCTATCGGAGAAGATGCCATGCTGCTCGAATATGACCTGGGGGTGAACCTCAGCAGTCGCACTTGGTTGTCGCTTTGAGGGACGGGAGGGGAGCTGGCCTTGCTACTAAGGCTTCCATGCATTCACCCAAGTGATGGTTGCCCATGTTTTTCTGATGGTGGGGTATAACCTGCCTGTTCTCCACCAGTGCCTCCTCACCACGCATGGAGAGGAGCACAGTCTGCCAGCATGGCTAGGGGCTTTCACCTAAACAGAGACTCTTGGCACCTGGGGTCTCACTGGACATAGCGGATGGTGGATGGCTGACATATAGGAGGTGAGCCTCCCTTGTTGCCAGGTATCTGGTTGTCTGGTTCTGTGTGTCTTGTCCGAGTTGGGGATTGAAGACTTGAGCTGACCTGCCTGGGGTCTGGGAAGGCCGGTGCTGGTTCTGCCTTCCTCCCACCTCTCCAGTACCTACAGGTGGACGGACATCGTGAAAGTAGCCTATGACTCATAATGGTGGTTTACTCGGTTTGTGCACTGATAAATAACGCAGCTAGCTCCAAGAATCAGTGTTAATTGTAGGGCAAATTGATCATAAACACTTCTAATACTCCTAGTGGCTCTTGCTTATTCTCTGGTCTGAGGGTTGCCGGAGGATTGATCACCCAAGTACCCTCCCAAGGCATGGCTGGGGGTGTCACAGGAGACTCTGCTCCCATTGCGCCCCCCTCAAAGTATTTCCCCAGTCCCCCATCACAGGACACACCCACTGATCCTGGTGTAGATGTATGCCACCAGTGCACCTGTCCTCTCCAGGGAAGGCAGCTGTCTGGTCTTCCACAGGGAGTGAAACTCCCAGGATGCCTAGCTGTTTGCTGTGCGTGGCCATCTGTGGTGTGCCACAGCTGACAGCATTGGTTGCCTGCCTCTCCTTTGGCCAGTTGCGGTCCCTGTTTGATCCGTGTTAGAAAGAGGCCTACCCTATCTTTGGGGAGCCACTGTGCCCAAGGGGTTGGCCCAGCTACAAACACTTCACCATCTGACTACAACCTCAGGTTAGGTGTTGAGCCCAAGCTGAGCCAAGCTTTCTTCTCTGTTAATGGTCACCCTTGTGCCAGTGTAGCTCTGCTGCTGTTTGATGGAGGGAGGAGGCGTGAGCCCAAGGAGACTCTGGCTATACATGCACAGGATGCGTGAGGCTCCACGGTGCCCTGCACCAACTGGTGCAGGGTTGGGGCCGCTTACTTATACGTCAGTGGGATAACCAGATAGTATGAGGAGGTTCTAGCAGAGGTGCTGAAGGTCATTTGTTGGCTTAAGGCTGGCCCATATTGGGGTATGGGCTTCAGATCACTGTCCGAAATGTGCATCGCAACTCTACTTGGTGGCTCTCATGTGCTTAGGCAATCTGGTCAGTGGTTGGCCTAGGCAATTTGGTCGCAGTTTCTACCAGGACATCTGGTCAGTTGCTGAGGGACCAGATGATCAGAGGGCCAGCAGGCAAGGCTATCTGCAAGTTATTGCTCCTCCTGGGTTCCATAAGCCCCCACTTTGCAAAGGCTTAATTGTCAACAAAAGGAGCTTCTTTGCTAGACTAAGGGGTGTAAGTTGTGGGGGTAAAACCACCTCGGCTAACCAGGGGTGAATTCCAGGAAAGCACATAGCACCTCTGGCCATCCACGGCCAAAAGACTTGGTTGGTAGAAGACAGCCAGGGAGAGCATGCATTCGTCCCTACCCAGGGCATGGTGGTGTTGAACCCAGAAGGTGTCTAGTTCTCCTCCAGGAGGACCAGCTCCAAGAATTGCCACAGCGAGGTGGGGTGAAGTCAGCACTCATACATGAAGGGAGTCATTCCCTCCAGGCATCAGACAGAGTAATCTTCCCTCCCATAGGCAATGTGGAGTTTCACTGGGGAGGAATCTAGGTCTCCTCTGGGCTGAATATCTCCAGTAATGTCTTATGAGAGGTATGTGAAGGCATGGCTATCTGCTAGGATGCACAGTCTCCACAAGTTGGGTTTCTAGGCACTTGCCAGGGACACGTTTCCTACCCAGGGAAGGGTTCATTTACCCTGCGAGAAGTCAGTGGCTTCTCCCTGCTGAACAGTTTCAGTAATGCTCAGAAAAAGGACCAGCGAAGCCATGGTTTATGCCTAAGAGGCCCCATCCCTGCAGGCTGGAGCACGAGGCACCAGCCAGGGCTACCTTATCCAACCATGCAGGATGGAATGGACCAAGGAGAAGTCTGGGGCTCCTCTGTGCTGAACAGGTTCTGTAATCCAGTGAGAGGTGGGTAAAGCCAAAGATTTGGGCTGGGAAGGTCAGTGTGCCAGGCACCGGCCTGGACCACTTTCCTTTGTCGGGACAGGATCGGTCAGGCCAGGGGGGAGACTGCGGCCCTCTGGGCTGAAAAATGGTTCCAGTAATCTACACTGATAGGTGGATGAAGCCATGGCTTTTGTCTGGGAGGCCCGGTTCCTGCAGGATGGGGATTCCGGCATTGCCCAGGGCACCTTTCCCTATCCAGGGAGGGTGGCATCAGACTAGGTAGGAGTCCTAGGCTCCTTTGGCCGAACAGTTCTACTAATCCCCAGTGAGAGGCAGCTTCAGCCAAAGCTTTTGTGTGAGAGATGTTGTCCCCGCAGGCCAGGGCTACACACATCAGCCAGGGCCTCCTTTCCTACCACAGTGTAGCATGGCTTAGGACCACATACGAGTATGGGGTCCTCCAGGCTGAAGAGTGGCAGTAATTTCTAATAAAGAGAGTAGTTTTACCTAGGACAGCCAGTCCCCAGAGGCCAGGACTCGAGCCACCAGGCAGAGTCACTTAGCCTGCCTGGGGCAGGGTTGGGTCAGACCAGGGAGGAGTCTGATGGTCCTCTGGGCTTCACAGATCCGGTGATCCCCAATGAGATGTGGGGAAGCCCATGGTTTTCGTCTGGGAGGCCTGTTTCCCGCAGGTCAGGGTTTCAGGCAACCTTCCCTACCTGGGGCAGAGTCGCATCGGACCAAGGAGGAGTCCGGTGCTCCTCCAAACTGAGCAGCTCCAGTAATCCCTTTCAACGGAGGTGACCCCCGCAGATTAGGGATCCAGCTGTAAGGTAAAGCCAACTAACCAGGCACCCCACTTCGATGGGTTTGTTAAGTTTCCTGAAAAGCAACACTTAGTTTTCAGCTTCAAAATCGCATTTGGGGTAAAACATCACCAAACATTTTTCTTTTTGAAGGCAGATCCAGCCGCTGGACAAGTATAGGAGTGCCTAGTCGCAATCCAGCCCATGAACAGCACGAGCCAATCAGGTCTCATTTAAGTTTTGCACAGCAGCACTGAAGTAACTCTAACCGCAGCACATTAGAATTGTCAGCTTTCACATATTAAAAATAAACACATAAATAAATAAGTACCAGCTATCTATACATGTACTGATTCACAACTGTTATGGGGTGGTCAAGATATTTTCTGTCCAGTTCCACACTAGGACATGGTCTGACATGAGACATTATGTAAACCATGTGCCCGCTTTACAATTTTTAGCAATAAATAAAAAAGAGGTAGTCCACCTTTAAATTACTTTCATTTGTTTTCTCTAGTTGATTATCTTATTTTCTGTCATCCCGTGGTTGTGACTCTTAATTGCACACTTCCTCGCTTCTCTTTTTCCCTCTGAATACTGCTCCCTTATCTAGCCTATTTCTTACTGCAAATGGCACCTACTGCTTCTGACTTTCCCACTTGTGTCTTTTAATCTTCACTGCTCAGTGGCTGGTAACTGCTTTTACTGTTTTCACAGCTGGTTCTTCTAATGGAGGGAGATCACTGATGAAATGATGCCACGTGTAATGTCTAATATCTTCAGTCTGCTCTGGCTTTTAACCCACATCACTTTGCATGCTAAAAATTTTTGATCCCTGACTTAAAATGTGAAAAGAGAAATTAAAGTTCCAGAATGCAAGTGCTGTTGTCTAAAAAGCAGAGAGTGGTTTAAGGCATCAAGCTGGACACTGAGTCACATGGCAGCTTTATGAAAGTCACTATGAATTGAGGCTTGCAGCTCCATAACAGCATACACACTTATACTATTGCAAGATATTCCACTGGGTGACTTATTTTTTGAGGGGACAGGGTGGATAGGAGAAGGGGTTTTGGCTGCATATAGCCTGGGAAGTTGACACTGAATGTGGAAAAAGTAATTTAGGGCTCTCCCCAGCCATTCACTGTCTCACCTTTTCCAGTCTGACCCTGAGGCCCCCTTCCCTAAATCCTTCAGCCAGAAGCATCTTTCAATGTGCTTAGCACACTTGAATTCCTGATTTTATCATTGGAAAAGCAGAATTACAGGTTCCAAAGGGCAAAGGAAAATCCTTGACTGGATGTGCTACTCATACTTAGGCCCATATTTATACTTTTTGACGCTAAACTGCGCTAACGCAGTTTAGCGTCAAAAAATTTAGCGCCGTCTAACGCCATTCTGAAGCGCCATGCGGGCGCCGTATTTATGGAATGGCGTTAGCCGGCGCTAGCAGACCGGCGCTGCCTGGTGTGCGTGGAAAAAAACCACGTAGACCAGGCAGCCCCGGCGTAGGGGTAAAATGGCGTTAGGGCGTCTTAAAATGGGGCAAGTCAGGTTGAGGCAAAAAAAGCGCCTCAACCCGATTTGCGCCATTTTTTTCGACGCCCAGACGCCATTTAAATGACTCCTGTCTTAGTAAAGACAGGAGTCATGCCCCCTTGCCCAATGGCCATGCCCAGGGGACTTATGTCCCCTGGGCATGGTCATTGGGCATAGTGGCATGTAGGGGGGCACAAATAAGGCCCCCCTATGCCACCAAAAAAAATTTAACAAAATAAAAAATTATACTTACCTGAACTTACCTGAATGTCCCTGGGATGGGTCCCTCCATCCTTGGGTGTCCTCCTGTGGTGGGCAAGGGTGGCAGGGGGGGTCCCTGTGGGCATGGGACGGCACCGGTGGGCTCATTTTGAGCCCACAGCCCCTTTAACGCCTACCCTGACCCAGGCGTTAAAAAGTGGCGCAAATGCGGGGTTTTTTGCCCCGCCCACTCCCGGGCGTGATTTTTGCCCGGGAGTATAAATACGACGCATTTGCGTCGCCGTCATTTTTTTAGACGGGAACGCCTTCCTTGCATCTCATTAACGCAAGGAAGGCGTTCACGCAAAAAAATGACGCTATTTGCCCATACTTTGGCGCTAGACGCGTCTAACGCCAAAGTATAAATATGGCGTTAGTTTTGCGCCGAATTTGCGTCGAAAAAAACAACGCTAATTCGGCGCAAACGGAGTATAAATACGGGCCTTAGTGCCTAGGTTTGCACCGTCTACCGAACTTCCGATGGGGAGGTTGCTGCCACACTTGCTACCTCCCTGCCGGACCCATTAAGAGTTGCCCGTTAGGCTATCGGGCAAAAATCTTGGTTTCCGCCCGCTGGCCTAGCGGGAAACAGGCTACTGCATTGTCTCCGGCTCATAATCAAGCCGGTGGCAATGCTGTAGCCAGCAGGGTGCACTAGCACCCTCGCAATGTTCACTGTCTGTAGAACAGACAGTGAACATTGCGACGGTGCTGGGCAGGGGGGCCCCTGCACTTGGCATGGGCAGTGCAGGGGCTCTCCTCTGGCCCCTCTGCACCTGTTTTCCACCAGCCTTTTCATGGCAGTGTTGAACGAGATCGTAATCAACATGTCAACACTGCATGCAGTGCTGCCCTGGTGGATTAGGATTGCCACCACCACCAGACCTCCGGGATCCAAGATCCTGACAGAGCTGGGAGTCAGACCACCAGGGTTGTTATGTGGCAGTCGGTCATAAGACCTCCACACTCATAATGAGGCCCTTAGATTTGGGATACCTGAATGTGAAACTGAAAGCAGATCTGCAAGCCTAAACAGTTCCAGGTAACTTCTCTGTAACACCTTTGGGCTTCCTTTCTCCTTTGGTGAGAACGCTCAGATTACGTACTGGTAATCTTCATTACTTCGATTCTTCCTTACTCGTCCCAGTATTTACAATAGGAGTGAATAGGAGTGAATGTGCCCATTCAGTATTCGTTGGTCACTGCTTCAAAAGCTGTTTTCTATTTCTGTCTCTAGGATAGGGAATATACCCATGAAGCACCTCTCTCCCATAAGCAGTTCCTGCTCTTTATCAAGCCCCTGACTGGATGATAATGGGGGAAACATGGTGGAAGGGAGGGTCGTAAATACTGGAAAGAGTAAGGGAGAATCAGA
Organism: Pleurodeles waltl; assembly: GCF_031143425.1. Lineage (NCBI taxonomy): Eukaryota > Metazoa > Chordata > Amphibia > Caudata > Salamandridae > Pleurodeles > Pleurodeles waltl. Next base: position 607,504,469 of record NC_090445.1, on the reverse strand, counting down.
GTGATAAAGATTTAACAGTTACTTCTTCTTCTCCTTCCTCTGTCCATTTCTTTATGTTAGGAAGTCTTCCTAAGCAAATTAATCCCTTGATAAGCTGAAAAACCACAACAAGACTAATAGAAATCATTTTTATTTTCATCCCTCCCATACTCTTTTTCTCCTTACATTAAACATAAAGAAATCCAAACTATAAGTCAACATCTGGACTACAGGACATAAATACATGAAACGAAGAAAAGCGAATCTTAAGCCTGCATAGATCCTGAAATAAGCTGAAATCTGAAGGCCCATTCAAAACCCTGAGCAATATGCAACCTATAATGTGAAATAAATGTGAAAGGGGAGGGACAAATAGCAACTCTTCGGGTATCCCTAATCTAATCTCTTGCCCATTTGTCCTAAGAAGCTGCCATTCCCCTAGCGAGTTCTCTCTATCACATTCCTGGTAGGCTGAGGAGATTACAATCTTTATTCACCTTCCCAACATGGAGGAAGAAGATTTTTCTCCCTTTTTGACTGGTCCGAACTTTGCAGCCCTTACAACATCCAAAAGATGGATCAAAGGAACAGATGTGTTGTTGTCTGTTTGTAAAACAGCGAAAACAATCTGCTGACCTCTATGGAAGTCAGTGTTGAGCTTTGGAATGCATTTTAGATCTAGGGAGAGGATAATACAGTCCTCAAAAACTTACAATTAAGGGTGTCACAGTACAAAAGCGCTCAACTCATCTATTCTTCTAGCTGTGATCATAGCTACCAGAAAAACAGCCCTAAGGGTGGGAAATTTCTCAGATGTCATCTCCAGGGGTTCAAACAGAGCCCGATGCAGAGCGGAAAAAGCCAGAGGTAAGTCCCAAGCTTGAAAATGATTACTACATTTAGGTCTCAATAGTTTGAACCCCTTAAACAGCTTTGAAATTAGAGGTTCTATAGAAGACAGGTCATTCCAAGGAGACCTAATCACACAAATTGCAGCCCACTGTATCCTAAGGGTAGCTATAAATACCCTCCTTTAAAAACTGAAGAATATTAGGCATTGCAGTAGTGACTGGAGTTGAAGGTCTTTCTCCATTGTATGAGTTAAAAGAAGACCAATTGTGATCATGAGTCTTATTAGTAGACATCTTCCGAGGGACTTGTAAAGAATTTGCGACAGAAAGAGAAATCCCTTTACTCAAGAAGCCCTCCCTCTCAACCTCTTTAATAACAGTCTTAAGCAGAATAGGGTGTTTAGAGGTAGAGATTGAAATAACAGGGGAGAAGGAGACAATGCCATATTCCATTCCTGCTCTGTTTGTAGAAGTGTAAGCAAATCCTCCAGAAAGGAGGGACTAAAATATCTCTTCTTGTTCTGGCCAGAACACTTGGAATATGGAGTAAGGCGTAAAGGAGTCCAATTGACCTGGGACTGGTTAAGGCATCAATAGCCACAGTATGTAGATCAATATATCTGTACAGAATAGGGACAGATGAGAGTTCTGACTTGATGCAAAAAAATCTATCAGAAGTACCCCCTCCTCCTGCATATCTCCTGAAATATTGAAGGGCTAAGAGCAATGGTCTGGGAACATGAAAAAGATCTGCTGAGATTGTGTACCTGGGAGTTTAGAAACCATCTGATATAAATAGTTCTGAGGTCAAGGAGATTGTTTTCAGGGCATGCACAAATTTGCTGTCTTGTCAGAGAGCTGCAGCCTGTACTGACCTAGTTGATACATATTACTAAGGCTTTCCCCCTTAGTAGATGGAATTTTTTTTATTGCTGTCCATACAGCCATTAGCTATTTCCAGATAGAAAATCTTACCCATTCTAAGGTGCCCCAGAGATCCTGGGCTGTCTGGTTCCCTAGACTAATTCCCCAATCTAAGCTGCATGCATCCATGGTTAAAACAATTGCATTGGGGTAGGCAAAGAAAGTTCCTCTGTCCAGGGAAAAGGACTCATCCACCAAAAAAAGTATTTCCCAGACTAAGGGAGTGACTGAGATTTGATCTACATGCTTCTGCTGGCGAGGAAACTAGTGACTCAAAATGTGGCATACCAGCTGGTCCAAGTGGAGTAATGGACAAGGAATGCTACACAAGCTTCCTCCCTGTAAAGATCAGAAAGAGACAAAAAATTGGTATCCTGTTTCTTATGATCCAATTACATTATTATGTATAAAAGTAACTGAGAATGTTCTATATTTTCCTGACTTCAAAGCCACTCCCTTGATTGTGCCTCCTGCTTGTAATCAGTATCTATAAGAAGTCCCTGAGTTTGTTTTTCCTTGAATATGGGAGTAATGCAAGTCACTGGGCGGTGTCAAAGATAGCTCCTGTGCCCTCCTATCACTGAAATGGATTAACAATCCCAGTTGATCAGAACCTCAAACATTTACAGCGTCTGGATTTTTAAGGCCTTTTCCTCCACTGACTGGTTCTGGGAGGGAGATTGAATCATCAGTTTGTCTAAATATGGGTGGACTATCACCCCTGAGCATGCTGAAGATGAAAACTAGAGCCATGACTTTGATAAAAACCCTGGAAGAGATATTTAGCCCATACTGCTATAGCTGGAACTGCCAGTGGAGTTTGCCAAATCCAAATCTGACTACTTTCTGATGAAGGAGGGCTATCATGATGTGGAGGTAGGCATCGTGAAGATTGATCTTCATTAAGGAATTCCCATGGAAATCCTAGGCATGAGCTGTTGGAATGTGTTCATTTTAAAGTGGGTAGTAGGAATGAAGTAGTTAATGAATATCTGGTCTATAATTATCCTGACGTCACCTGAAGCCTTCTGGGTAAGGAACATCTTTGAGTAACATCCTCGATCCCTGTCCCTTGAAGGGAAAAGAAGTGTTGCCCCCTTCACTCTTAAAAAGGAGATATTGTCCTATGCACATCTTTCCTTATGTTGTCTTTCGGCCAAAGAGTCTGAACAAAATGAGCTTCTGTGAACCCTGGGAGAATCTCTATGGTGTAGCCCAGCAAAATTATCTGCTGGATCCATCTGTCAGAAATTTTGTCTCTCCAGATTTAATGAAATATCTGGAGTCAACCTCCCACTGGGGCTCTCTGCATAGTCAGGAATTCTGTTTTACGTTGCGTTTTCCACACGTCAGTCAGGAAGATGAGCCAGACTGAGCTTCTTTGGCTTTAAAACTAGCTCTATTCTAATAATAGTCTATCTTCCTCTTCGTATAGTGATCAGATTTACTTTTGCTTCCTTCCTAGGACTTTTGCTTATGGAGAAATGGTTGAGTGTGTTTCTGACTCTTGAACATCTTTCATAGCACCTCTTCCAGTTTCTCACCAAAATGTTTGGTACCATAAAATATGCATTCTAAGAAGGCTGCTCTCCTCTAGCTACCTCTACCTTCCAATTTCTAAAATGCAAGTGTCATATGGCAGTCACAAACCTGCTGAAGCCATTACAGAGGCTCTTAAATTATCAAACATGATGTCTGCAAGGAATTAAGCTTGAATTTCTATCTGTCCTAGTAACTGAGAAAAGTTCAGTCTCTCTTTAGTCAGGGGATAGAATATCCCCAAAAATAAAACAATAAACCTTTGTTGAGTCCTTCCATTCCCACTTTAGATGATTTTTAATAACAGGAGTTACCAGCAATATACAAAAGGAGGGTCTTTGAAACCGCCAGAATAATTGCCCTATTGTTCCATGTTACTCTTCCTCCATAGGTAGTTGGATAATAGTCGAGAGATATAAGGTCTTAGGTCCTCTTTCAAGATATACTTTCCTCTAGCTATAGAAGTGTCAATAGCCAAACGTGCTTCCTGGAACAGGATGAAGGAGAAGAGATGGAACTGAAAGATCTGTCTAAGGCAGGACAAGAACACTGAGAGGCAGACTTCCTTGTTCGATGGTGATTATACGCCTCAGGCAGGGATTTTATCATGGCCTGTAAATCTCCGAAACTCAGGGAGAACTGGAGCATCTGTTTCTGACTCCATGTAAATATCTCTCTGCAGATGTAAAATGAAAAGCATGGTGAAATTTCGTCAAATGTTTCCCCGTGCTTAACAGGAGACAGTCTTATAAGTGATGGTCAAAGGCCCAAGGGGAATATTTCCGCTTAAATACACTCTAGGGAGCTCATTTTGGCACCACCACCATACTTACCACCTTACTGCTTACCAGGCTTTGCTTGTGAGGTGTGGGGGATGAAACAGACTGGAGCAGGCTCAATGCACTCCTGACATTCATGGGTCTGATCAAAAAGCTGACTGGGTCTTGCTAGCGACTGGGTGCAATGTGGCTCAAGTATTGCCCTTCCCCCTCAGGACTTTTGCTTCTCTGTTATCCTGACCATCTGTTTTAGCTACTTCAGGTATAGCCTATGGGCTGTTGCGCTACAAGGAAAGTGGCAAGAATATAGAGTTGTCTAAAATAAGTGCCAATTGACCCCACTGGCCCAAATTAACCATTGACAGTTTTTGCCGAGAAATAAGGAAAATCTATAGTTTGTAATGACGCAGTGCTAGTTCCCCTCACTCACACAAAACAGATATAACAGGCGTAGAAGCAGTACAAGCTTCTCTCACACACAGAGCAAGTACAGCACGGCTGTAGCATTGCATGCTTCTAACCACACACATAACAGGCCAACATAAACAGCAACAGCACAGGCGTCATTAATACACAAAACTGTTATAACACAGATAACATTGATTCAAATGCCCCTCACACACACACTAGTAGTGATAATGGGCTTGAATTTTTTTTAATTGTATGAAAGATAAAGGCCCATATTTATACTTTTTTAGCGCCGCATTTGCGTCATTTTTTGACGCAAAAGCAGCACAAACGTACAAAATACAAGTGCATTTTGTAAGTTTGCGCCGATTTTGCATCACAAAACGACGCAAATGCGGCGCTAAAAAAGTATAAATATGGGCCAAAGTCTCCAAGGCATTTGTTAATTTGAAAATTAGATTTGATTTATTAACCCAGCAAATTCATAAGGAAGGGTTTTCACTCAAAATGGTGCAAAAGAGTTTATGACAAGACAGGGAGAGTCCATGGTAGCTTAAACCGTGGTGTGCCTGGACCCCAGAGATTGTAATCTGAATAAAGTACATCACAAGACATATATACCAAACGGGTGGAACCACCATGTACTATTTCACCAAATACATTCTATACATACCAGGAAAAAACAGGAGTCGGCTGGGAATTTTAAGAAAGTCTCAGCACATGCAGCCTCTTACTTACAATTCTGATGGATGTGTAATTCAAACTTAATTTTCAAATTAACAATTTTTGTGGAAATTTCATTTAACCAAAATGTTGTAAGAGCATACAAATGCTGCTGTGCTGTGAAAAGGCAATTTTGGTTATGTCTGGGCCAGATTTGTATTTACAAATTGTGAAGACCTTCTTTACCTACTGTGCAGCATGACTGAAAGTTGGAAAAAAAGCTCACTGATGGTGCCAGCACTGGCCCCGTCATAGTGCCCTGTTTCTTTTTTTACTTTCAGCCATGCTGCACAACATCTGCACTGCTGTACAACATGACTAAACAGAACTGGCAACGCAAATAGGTCTGGCACTAGCCACCGGCCTTTTGGCTTTGGCAATTCTTGTTTTGTTTTGTCATGGTTTTTGCAAACCTTTATTGATGGGGAAGCTACTGGTCGCTTGTCAATCTTAAATATAAAAATTGGCTAAAAGCAAAAGTATTTTTGGTCTCACAAAAGCACACATTGCCGTTGTTTCTGGCACTGCAGGAAATTATTTTTGGGTGGGTGCACTCTTTGAAAGGACAACATGCTGTAATTCACAGTAAAGTCATCCAATCACTAAATTGTGCTGGCCCATTATCCCATGATGCATACTGGAGTGTGTGAAAGACAAACGTGAATGGTTGACAGCAGAGTAAGGGATGATTTGTGGTTGAAAACCCTTCTACCTAACTATGTCATACATATACTTTTAGTAACATTTAGAAGTATTGGCTAACACTAGACTTAAAAAAGCCCAACTAATATATAAAAACCAAGCACTGGTAAAGCCTATTGGTGTCATCTTAAAGACCTATTGGCTCTGCCATTGTCTTTTCTTCATGCTATACTGCATCAGAACAGATATTGTGCAGCACGAAAGAAAGATTGTTTTCAATAAAAGGAATAAAAAAGTAAACATAACATTGCTGCTGGGAGTGTCATGTTGTAGGTGCGTGCATGCTTCAAAAACACATATGGGTCTACAAAATGACGCAGCCAAGCAGCTGCTTTATTGCACTTTTTAGGGTCGAGCCTGCGAGAGCATGCGCTAGTGCATTCATATCTCTTGCAAGACGCTGTTGTAGTTATAAAAGGGCTTGGAGCACACCCATTGCTTACAATTTGTTGGATTGCCTGGCACTCTTCTTTAATTGGTGATGGCTGGCATTTCATCATTTCCATTCCTGTCCATGGCACAGGGACCACGTACTGACTGATGAAACTTAATCAGTGCCCGTAAACTGCTCCTGATGTGATTGAGGTATTATTTTGTTCTTTTTAACTTCTCCTTAAAATAAAACAAAAGGTTAAATTGAGAAAATAAAACTTAGTCATTTTATTTGTCTTGATGAGCATGTTTTTGCCAGTCAGAAGGCGCCTGACTGGCAAAAACTTGCTCATCAGAACAAATAAAATTGCTAAGTTTTTTTTTTCTGCATTTGACCTTTTGTTTTATTTTGTTAAGTCTTCTTTTTACACTTTGCATTCATGTTTTGTTTCGTTTTTGCTCATGGGCGCTGTTCACAAAAGATGCCTATTATCTTGTTCTAAAGATTGCAATGCAACATTGTTTTTTTCTTATGTGTATATTTCTTATGTGTTAATTTCGAAATTAGGCTTTAACACATAATCATGCAGTATACCCCAGACCACCCCACTCCAACCCAATTCACCCCACTCCAGTTCAAAACACTCACCTCAATCCACTTCACTTCACAACACTTTAATCCTCCCAATGCACTCCCCTCCAAACTGCCCCACTCAAATCAATAACAATCTGCCCACTCCAATCCAAAAACACTTTCCACTCCATTACAACAATCCAAAAAAATCTGCCCCTCTCTAATCCACAACAATCTGCCCCACCCCAATCCAAACATTCTGCCCCACTCCAATCCAAAACTGTCTGCCCCAATCCAATCCACTACATTCCAAAATAATCTGCCCCACTCTAATCCAAAACAATCTGCCCAACTTCAATATGCCATACTCCAATCCAAAACAATCTACCCACTCCAATCCAAAACAGCCTGTCCCACTCCAGTCCAATCTGCCACACTCCAACCATCCCAACCTACTCCACTCAAATCTGCCCCAGTGCAGGAATCCAAAACAATCTGCCCCACTTCAATTCACAACAATCTGCCCCACCCCAATAAACTGCCCCAGTCCAACCTACCCCCAACAGAAAACAATCTGCCCCACACCAATCCAAAACAATCTGCACCACTCCAATCCAAAACAATCTGCCCCATTCCAGTCCAAAACAATCCGCCCTACTTCAATCCAGTCTGCCCCACTCCAATCCAATTCACCCCACTCCAATCCAGTCCACATCACCCCAATTTACCTCTTTCGGCCGACCCCAGCCCACCACACTCCAATCTACCCTACTCCAATCTGCCTTACTCCAATCCACAGCAATCTACCCCACTCAATCCAAAATAATCTGTCACACTCCAATCCAAAAACTCTGCCCCCTCCTTTCTGTTTTACTTCAATATAACACAGTCTGCCCTCCTCCAATCCAAAACAGTCTACCCCACTTCAATTCAAAACAATCTGTCCCACTCCAATCTGCCCCTCTCCAATCTGCCACACTTCAGTCCAAAACAATCTGCCCCACTCCTATCCAAAACAATATGCCCGACTCCATTCTGCCCCACTACAATCCACACAATCTGCCCCATTACAATCTAAAACAATCTGCCCTACTCCAGACTGTCCCAATACAATCCAAAACAATTTGCCCCACTCCAATCTGCCCTACTCTAATGCAAAACTATCTGCCCCACTCCAGTTCAAAATAATCTGCCCCGCTTCAACCTGCCATACTCCAATCCAAAACCATCTACCCCATTCTAATCCAAAACAATGTGCCCCACTGCAATTCATGATAATCTAGTCCTTTCCAGCCTACTCCGCTGCAATCCAAAACAATCTGCCATAAACCAATCTGCCCCACTGCTAATCAAAACCACCTGCCCCATTCCAATAGAAAACAATCTGACCCACTCAATACAAAACAATCTGCCCCTCTCCAATCTGCCCCGCTGCAAACCAAAACAATCTGCCCCACTCACATCTGCCCCATTCCAATCCAAAACAATCTGCCACACCCCGATCCAAAACAATCTGCCCTACTCCAGTCCAAACCAACCTGCCCCACACAATTTCGCCCCACTCTAACACAAAACAATTTGCCACACCCCAATCCAGAACAATCTGTCCCATTCCAATCCAAAACAATCTGCCCCACACCAATCCAAAACAATTTTCCCCTCTCCACTCCAGAAAATCTGCCCCACTCCAGTCCATCTCACTCCAGACCACCCTCCCCCATTCCAGTCCACCTCATCCCAATCCAATCCAATCCACCCCACTCCATCCCAGTTCAATCCACTCCATTCCAATTCATCCCACTCCAATCCACCACATTTTACCCCACACCTCCCCAATCCACACCATTCCAAACAACTGCAATCCAGTCCAATCCAATCTACCCCACAAAATTTCAGTCCAATCTACCCCACTTTAATCCACCCCACCCCAATCCACCAAACTCAATCTACTTCACGTCACTCCATTCCTGTACACCCCACTCCAGCCCACCCCATTCAAATCCAGTTCACATCACTAAATCCAGCTCTCCCCACTCCAATCCACCCACCCCACCTTAAAGTATTCCATCCCCCTTCAGTCCATCCTACCACACCCCAATTCAACCCACCACATACCACTCCAATCCACTCCATCCAGTCCACTCCACCCCATTTCAATCCACCTCACTCAAATCAAATTCACTGCATCTACTCCAGTCCACCCCACTCCACTCCATCCCACTCCAATCCACCTCAGCCCACTTTACTCCAATCCACCTCACTTTAATCCAATCCTACCCACTCTAATCAAATCCTTCCCAATCTACTTCAACCCACCCCACTCTACTCCAATGCATCCCACTCTACTCCAATCCAGCCCACCCCACCCCACAACACTCTACTCTACTTCAGTATACCCCACCCTGCATGAAAGCAGCATTAGGATTGGCTGGAGCACCCGGGCTGGTTGCTCCCAGGCAAACTGGGAGCTTGTGCCTACTCTCTCTAGCCCAGCCACACAGTGCCACGCTGGAGAGAGCACAGTGTGCATGTGTGTTTGGCTGGCCTGAGATGGCTGGCCAAACATACATGCACACTGAGGGGGAGTGCTGTTCACTCCCCCTCGTCCTCGTCATCCCCAATGCCCGGTTCCTTTAACAACAAAATGATAATAAACACGGTTTATTATGGTAACTGTAAACCTTTAACAACAAAACAATGATAAAAATAGTTTATTATCGTTTTGTTGTTAAAGGTTTACAGTGGCTGCTGCTGGCAGGGGGCGATGCTCCTCCTCCATAGTGGAGGAGCCTCCGCTGCTCTACTCTACTCAAATCCACCCCACTCCACTCTACCCTGATCCAATCCACACCATCCCAGTTCAGTCCACCCACTCCAGTCCACTCCAATCCATCCCACTCCAATTCAATTCACCTTCACCCATCACACTCCAATCCAATACATCCCATCTTATTATCCAATCCACCCACACCAATCAAATCTACCCCAAACCAATCCACCCAACTCATTCAATCCACCCCACTCCATTCCAAACCAATCCACCCCACTCCAATCCAACCCACTCATGTCCACCCCACTCCAGTCCAATTCACTCTTCTTACTTCCAGTTCACTCCACTCCACCCCACTCCACCACACTACAAAACATCCATTCCAGTCCAAACCACCCCACCCCAACCACTCCATTCCACCCCACCCACTCCTTTCCCCCTCACTCCAATCCACCCCAATCCAATTCCAATCCAATCCAATCCACCCTACTCCATTCCACCCCACTCAATTCCATCCCAATCCAATCCATTCCAGTCCAATGCACCCCACTCCATTCCAGTTCACCCCTCTCCAAAACACCCTGCCTCAGTGCAGTTCAACCCCCTCCAATTCACTCCAGCATGCCCCAATCTAACCCACGCCAATCCATTCCACCCACTGCAATCCAATCTCCCCGACTCGAGTCCACCCCACCCTACTTTAATCCAATCAACCCCACTCCAATCGACCCCACTCCAATCTACCCACTCCACTCTACTCTGAATCCACCCCACTCTACACCAATCTGGATCCACCCCATCCCAGTTCAATACACCCCACTCTGTTTCATCCAGCCCACCCCACTACAATCTACCCCACTACACTCCACTGCATCCACTCCAGTTCTATCCACTTCACTCCCATCCACCCCACTCCGTTACACTCCAATCCATCCACCCCACACAAACCCACCGGAATCCATTCAACCGCACCCTAGTCCTATCCCTTCAGTCCAATCCACCCATCATAATCCAGTCTAATCACCCCACTCCAATCCACCTCTCCCCAATTTAATCCAAACCAATCTACTCTGATCCAATCCACCCATTCTACTCCTATCTGCCCCACTAGCTCAGTCCACTCCAAGCAACTCCACCCTATTGCACCCCACGCCACAACACTCTCTGCCACTGAACCACTGAACTCTACTCTCCTCCCCCTCAACTCTATGACACTCTACTCCCCCATACTCAAGTGTCAACATTTTACTCCCCCACTCGATTAGACTTGGCATTTTGCCAAGTGAGATTGCTACAAAGAAAGAAATGAGAGAGCTAGAATCCAAGGCTCTCAAATACTCTGGAATCGGGATTACAATTTGTGCGGTTTTACCTTAATGTAATCCTGCTGAATATATACCAGGTAAAATATTGTAGAATTTGTGCTGTGAAAATAGCACACTTTGTGAATTTTGCAGTATGGAAGGACGGTGAAATATGGTACTGTCACATTATCCGCCCTTCCGTGATGTGATACGGGAGCGGGTTGTTAATAACGCACCCTGCAAATACTGCACCCGGCTGTATCTATATTTACCATGTGTGTTATTACTTCAGCAAATAATAATAAAGCTCGGGGGACGGGGTCCCAGGTAGAGCTCATCTGTTGAGTATCCTAGTCCATGTGGCCACGAAGTACATTATTGGCAGACCAGTGTTCCTGCATTCCCTACGTGACGTCATTAGCTGTGTATCTTCTTTAAAAAAATCCTAAAAAAACTAAAGACAATAGATAGGTCTTTTGGTAGTAAAATGTGCAGGCTAAAACATACCCCATATCTTTGAAGAGAATAATACTTCTATTTCGCTTGTCAATAACTAGGAAGCCTGAATATTGTGACGTTATTATGGGATTTTTTTCAGTTTTTTGCTCATTTTAATTTTCGTAGAAAGGACCAAAGAGATCCTGCTTTGATGTTTGTCCACTTCCTTTGTGCACAATTTCAGGTTAATCTATGTTGAATAAATGCGTTTTTAGGTGAGGACCCCCCAGAAACAGCTGAGAGGGAAAATAAAACAGCCGATCCCGGGGGCGGGGAAATGAATAATGCATCCGAGAGATTGAAATCCGTTCATCTTTCTGTTTAATTCAGGCAGGCTTTGAAGTCGGTAGTCTCAGGGAAGCGGCAGTAATAATTACATTTTTGGTTATGATCCGCCTTCCCTGGTGAATTCGCTTTCAGGCTTAAGGCGGAAAGATATGACTTGCTGTGTATGGAAGTTGGAGCCTGCTTTCCCCATCCCCCTTCCTTGTCACCCCTTTTCCAAATTTGCATTAGATCTAATTAAGAAAGAAAAATACCATAATATCCCAAAGTGCAACCATCCAGCCTGCGGTCTTTGATTTCGCCAGAGAATTAACATAGACAGTGAAGGTGTATGCAAGTAAATTTCCACTGCAAAACTCAAAATTTTTACCTTCCAAAGCGTGTAGCTGGCCGCATGGCCAACAAGGGAAGACCCAGGTAAGCTGAGGAACAGAGGGAGGCCTTACCAGTCGAGGTAAAAGTTATCTTCAGCTGTCCAGCTGGAATGCATGCACTGTTCTTTTATACCTATACATCATTTTTCCTCTAATCATACTGGAGACATTCAGACTCACCCGCTACCTACAATATGGGGAGGTTTGAACAGATATTTTGGAACTCCTTTTAGATCCCAGTCCACCACTTCACTTTATTTAGGATTAGGATTAGCAGTCCAATTAGGATATTCACGGGCTTCATCACCCCTGCAATTTGAGGTTTCTGCTAGTCTCCTTTTTTCAGAGCTACACTGTTACAAACACATTCATGCCTTTGATTTCTGATAACTTAGGGTTAAACGATCTCTGACCATTCTCATTGACTCAACTGGTCAGCTGCAACCCTACAGGAGGAGCCTGACCACATGTCAACAGGTACAGGGAGGCACTCAGGCTGCTGAAACGTCACTAAAAGCAACTGGAGTACAAGTGGAGAAATGCTGCAGAGAAAAACATGTTCTAATCCACCCTACAATGCTACCACCAGCAGATTGGGAACACAATGGGCACAACTCTCACAGATCGCATTCATGCCGGAACGAACAGCAGCAAGTAAATCTTTGACATCATCTAAAATTTCAACATACGTCCAGCCACCTCCAGCAACATCACACCCTCACAAGACCTCTGCAACAAACTCTCTGAAGCCTTCTGCAACAAAATCACCTCTATATATGACAACTTCGACATTTAACAAGAAATTGTCACCCGAACAACTCAGCCACCCATGACAGCCAAATAACAAACCCTGACTATGTGTCCTCCCATCACTGCTGACTAAACTGCTGCCACCGTGATGTCAATACACTCAGGGCTCTATTTGACCCCTGCCCCGCTACGCCTTCACCAAAGGGCTCCCACAGATCAGCAAAGCACTAATACTCATCCTCAATGCCTCCATCGACTCACCCATTTTCCTGAACACTTAGAAAAACAACACTGTCTCTCCCCTTCTCAATAAACATCCGCTGACTCAGCGATACTTGCAAACTACAGGCCTTATTTCCTCCTAGTACTTGTAGCCAAGGTCTTAGAGATGCTCATCAGCCATCTCAATGAACACCTCAGCAACCACCAGCTCCTCAGCACCACACAGTCTGGCTTCAGGCCCAAACACAGTACTGAAACAACACTCATCACTGCCACAGATAACATCGCCATAATCCTAGACAGAGAAACTATGGCACACTCATCCTCCTGGATTTCTCAGCAGCATTTGACACCATCTCACACCCCGTCCTCATCAGATGCCTACATGAGATTGGCATCCAAGGACCTACTATCTACTAGATCTACTCCTTCTTTACAGATACAATACATGCAGTTAGCATGGCACTTTACTCCATGGAAGCCCAAAAATTCATCTGTGGAATGTCTCAAGGGTTGTCCCTCAGCCCTACTCTCTTCAATGCATACATGATCCCTTTGGCCAATGTCATCCTTGTACATGACATCAACATCCTTTCTTATGCCTACAACACAACTCATACATACAAATCCACACAGATGTAGATTTCCTCATGAAGGAAAACTACAGGAGCACAATGTCTAAAACAGACACAAATATAAGTGTATCAGACTGCCCCTGTTGGTGGCCGGCCGGATTGCCTTAATTAAAATGGTAATACTGCCACAATTGCTCTATTTATTTCAAGCTATTCTGATTACTGTATCCTGCAGCTTAGTTGCCCAGCTTCAGACATTAATTGTGTAACTAACATGGGCTGGTAAGCAGCCACGTAAAAGCTGGAAAACTTTGCAGCAACCGCATGACCAAGGAGCTGTGCAGCACTGCATTTTGAAACATATTATTATGGTGCACAGACTCACTTCAACACACATTGTTTCCACAGTTACAGACAATTTCTGCATCGTCATCTACAGTGGGGACTAGCGGCCTCATAGAACCTAAACTCAGTAGTGATGAAGACACCTACTAGACATACAGGAGATCCACGTGGTTGATTGTACTGAGTACTCATGGTCGTGCTTGGTGCTGTTATGTGACATTGATATAATGTATTGACCGTGCATTAAACTAATAAACAACCCAAAGCTGAGCATCACCAATAAAATATCAATTGTAAAATCTCTACCTGATAGACAACACACTGGGTGACCTTCCCACGGCTGACCAATTTATACTGTTAGATACCTACTTGTGCAATGGAACGTCCAATCCCCTGAATGTATTTACATACCAGTGGCTGAGAGAACCGGTGAAGGAGGCCTTCTCAACATACCCCCAGGAGCCTGTGGAGTGGCGACGATTTAGCTTGCTTGCCACTGGCCCAGTTACAAAACAAACCATCACTCAACTTCATGAAAATAGCACATTGATCTTGAGCCCACTGGTCAAGAGACCTGATGATTCTAATTATGAATGGACAGTGATAATACTGCTGCCAGCACTCCAAAGAGTTATCAATGAATGTAAGACACTGCTTCAAACACCATAATACATCAGCTCTAATATACACCACCCAAACTACATAGATCTAGAGAAAGGGATAACACTAATTGTGACAGATGTGCTATTCATGCACCTGACGTTGTAGTGTCCATTTGTACCTTGTATGCACAAAAGCTGTTTATCACATTAAAGCCTACACAACTTGCTTTGCCAGTGCTGGGTAATAGAAGCCAAAAAAGTATTGCTTTCTGCATAGAAAACATGCAGGAAATTGTGATCGAACAACTCTTACAACAAATCCAAACACTAACCATGTAGTGTAGATCATGTGTAGTCAGGTAAAGGTTCTATATTTATGAACATGAAAGGAATGGTTTATTTAAGAGGGTGGGGTTACAGGAAAACAGTAATTATTTTCTCATCTCTGAACACAGAAACCAGAGTGACTGACACTGGATATCCATCCCCTTATCTAAGCATTGTGAACTTTCAAGGCAGGAAAGGCACGGAATTAAAACTAGAAGGAAAAGCCATAGGTCTTAAGAGGAACAAAGTTCTAGAGTGGAAGCAAGGAGACATGGTAGCCGTGATAATGCGGGCAGGGTTGGATTGGCAGAGAAAATAGGCCTGGGCACCAAATTAAAAGTGTCCCCCATTAGTGAATAAGATGCATAAAAGAGTTGTCCTGGTTTGCAAATTTGGGCAGGTATGAACTTGTAAAAGACGTGCTGTCTAAGTGTTTTGAAAGTATTGAAGAATGTATGGAAGACTATTGCAGTTCTGTAGGCAAGATTTATAGTAATACCACCAGACCATAAACAGGCCCACAAACCGGCCCACACACTGACTTGTCAGACCAGCCCACCTGGCACTGCCCATTGCCCTATACACTTCTGACCCTGATACAATGTCAATTTATTGAAAAGAGAACTGGTGTCGAAGTGTTGGAGGAGAAGCTAAGCTGAATAGCAAAGGAGAACCTTAGTAGCAGAGTTTCAGAGGAGAGAGTACTGTGCCAGCCTCGGAAAAGGAACCTGAAATCCTAGATGCAAGAAAAGAGATGCAAAGTGACAAATCAATGCCAGGCCAAACTCAGATCTCTAGCAGTCGCAGGGAGGTAGGGGGAGAGTCCCTTGAAGCCATACCGTCATACTAGGTCTGCGGCCTGAGGCAAGCATGGAGAAGATGGAATAAGGGCTATAATCAAACGTTCAGAATGGTCAGAACCTAAAGTTTTTGGTGTTGCATGTATCCAAATGGTGTCTAAATCAGAGAAAGTCATCTCTAGAAGTAAACGGGAAGGCAAGGAATGGAACCAGGCGCCTTTCTGAAGGGCATAAGAAAACACTTACTGACACTTGTTTGCTCAGGACACTCAAACCTTTCCACCTGATACTTGCCTTTTAACTCTTCAGCCCAGATTAAAGACCTGCATTGGCCGTCTTTTGGAGGGACCCGAACTCCAGACATCGAATAGGGGATAAATCTCTTTGAAAGTGTCCACTTCTGCTGATAGAGAGGAGACCTAGAGGACACAAGAAAAGATATGAAAGAAGACAGATAAACTTACACACCGGAAGAGACCATGAGATAAGCGAGTTTCACCTCTCCCCGAACCAAGTGACTACTTTGTCTTCCAAGCAATCAATCCTCTCCATCCATGCGAGCGCACTGGCAATCAATCACGTGCTAATGGGTACTCTGTCACGTGCTTGCTTGTCTCGTGGGAGATATGATGTCCCTGTGAGCATAATATTAAAACTTCGAATTTTCCAAAGTGTGTAATGCTCTATTGAAAACCCATCAGAAAAAATCCCCGAGGGAGAAGATATCCAAATGCAAAATAATTGGAGAAAGGAACCCCCCTTTCTGGTTCCCCAGAGACACACAACGTGCAGGGATATTAAAGAAGCCATTTCGTTAAAGAACTCGAGAAGCCCACGCTGGTATTGTTTTTCCATTCCTGTGGTTTCCTTTGGGCTGCGAGACGACAAAATGACAGCCACTTCCACGGGGTGACGAGAGAGGAGCTGCAATCTCCAAGAGCCCGAGTTTCCCACAGATAAAAAGCCTTCCCGCGTGTCACAGGATGCTGAGACAGGCAGCTGATGCGCCTTTGACATCCACGCCCTCCTCCTACTCTCGCTGCATGATATCAGCGTCACTCAAGGCGCGCGGGACACATTTTGATCATGGATTCTTTGGTAGGGCAGTGCTGCGGTCTGAGTTAACACTTCTGATGCCGACTCGCAGTGTCTGTTGATGGCTAAAGGGTGAACTTGGTATAGGGTGACTAGATTTTGAAACCCAAAACTCGGGACATTCTGCAGAGATAAAAGAAGGACTACAATTTTATATAAACGCAGCGGCATACAATGATCGCCCTCATTAACCTAGAATCACAGAAGATGAACTAGTAAAATAAATAAAATGCATTTTTTAAACCCAGTGAGATATATTTTAATTCAATTCCTTTCTTATAATACCTGCTAACTAGCTTTCCTATGTTACTCCAAAAAGCATGCCTCCCTCTGTTTCAGTCAACTCTCTCCAGAAACCAGCTACATTTGTGGTTTCAAATTGGTTTGAAGTACCTGTTGACGTCTAATATGCAGTTAACTTTCATCAGCCTAGAAGGCCCAGAAACCATGTTATTAAAGGTTGCACATTTACACATTTTGTAGCCCATACCCTCGCTTTCAGTTCTCGCAATCAAAAGTAGCATTTTGGGAGAATAATAAGATCAGTATTGTATTCAATTGGATTTTATGCAATCCCTACGTGCCAGCTGGGCAATTAAAAAAACAAACTTCACCGTATTGGGTGATTTCAATTTACATTTGAAGACCCAGTAAGCTCAGAAGCCACTGGGTTTATGTATGATCTCTCTGCTATACAAATGGGTCAAAAAGTACTTGGCCCTACACACGAAAAAGGTCACTTGCTCGACCCTATTTTAACTAATGACCCCTATGTCAACATGTTGGTCCCGTTCCTTGTAATATGGTCAGATCAGCTCATGATTCCCATGACAATGAACACCCCCAGTCATAATGTAATACACTTCGTGTTCCAGTCCCCTGGAGATACCAAATAGTGACAAATGGAAACATACCCTCAGCGCAACAAAACTGGACTTGGGCATGGACACCCAAGGGGCAAATGACAAGATCACTCAATGGATCAAGCACTCTATGGTATATACAAGAGAAAGATCCCACAGGCACCCTAACAAAATGTTATCTACTCAATGTTATACATATAAGTCTTTAACTTTACTGTTATAAACATCATGGGAAGGTGGACTAAAGTTTTACCAGACCTTCACCTTTAAGAGGCGACTAACATCCAACTAGCATTTTCCTTAGGCTTGTGCAGTGAAGAACTCTAGAAACTGGCCGAGCGTTGTAGTATGACTCCTAGCAATTGAAATCTAAGCCAAGTCACTTTAAATATTTACTCATGTCTATAAGAGATTCGAAGACGGTTTTCTTCAACTTATGAGGAGTTAATGAAGGAATTTCATCTGAGGACAACACGGATGTTTCTTTTCATGTTTTTTTATTCATTGTGTCGATATTTACTTGGTTATAGTTTATAACTGGTGTTTTAAGGCCATTGCAAGTTAGACACGGTGAAAGTTATAGTCTTCATGTTATTGCAGGCCCCTTTTATCTCTGTGTGGTAACAGTATTGCATTGAATTTGTTTTCCAGCTGTCAGCATGCCCTCTTGGGTATTGGGTAAGTGCCACATTTCAAGAATCCTTGAGATACTTTCATAGGTTTGCATTGTCGACTAGTTGTTGATATATTCTTTTTTGATTTCCTTGTCCTGCAGCATTTGGCCATCTATTTAATTCTCCTGAGATCTGAGAGCCCCTTTCCGTTTCTCAATATTGTATAGTTAGAGATTAGGTACCATCATGTGGTATGAGCTCAAAGTTATTTTCCTAATACGGTATGATGACCATACATGAGATCGAGAGACACCATTCAGACCTCTTATTAAGAGCATGAGCATGTGGATCATCTTGTTATAGTCACTTTAAAGGAGCACTGACAAGAGGTGATTGCATGAATTGGTTTTGTAAGGAAGTTTCTTTCTATTTCTCCTTTTTCACGGGGGCCTTTATGGTGGTGTTATATCTTGTTCTGTAACAAGCATTTATACTATTTAGGATCTAGTCTGAAGGTGGAGGTTCAGACAAAGTGTAAATTGATACAGTGAAGAAATATACGGTTTTTACCTGGCTCAGTAAGGTATTTCAATTAATTGTAGATCCTCATTATGGGATACACCATTGGAGTGGCTTTCCTGAAGGCGCAAGATGCTGAAATGCACTTAAGAATTGCTGAAGCTAATGAAGCCACAGATATTATAACAATTATAATTGAAACCACAACATGGGAACACATGATTTAAATCGCAAAAATTAAAAGGAACAAAAGTGTAGGGAAAAAACTGAATAACAACAACTATATGATTTCATTATTAATTAAAGAACTGATGGATTCAAATTATTGTTTGAAAATGCTTATGGCTTAATGCAAATGTATAAAGCATGTTTTGACAGGAGTTTAAGCTGTTATTTTGATATATTGTGGAAATATTATTAAAGTAGAGATTTATATTGGATCATTTGTGTTGTGAGAGTGTGGCATGCATGAGAGTGAAAGAAGGTGTGTGAGTGAGCGTTGAGATATGATGGATATGTTGTTTTACAATTTTTTGATTCAAATTTCAAGTAGAGATTATTTATAAATAAACAATTTAAAATTTGGTACAATGATGTATGAAACAATCATAGAATGCTATTCAATTTTATGAAAAATAAAGAAGAGGTGATAACGAGTAACTATACTCTCTGACCCATTGTTATGTATAACATTGAGTAGATAAAAGTTTAGTTAGGTTGCCTTTGGGGCCTTTCTCCTGTATTTATTGTTGATTTCTCCTGTCCCAGGAACCTTTTTTCAATTCTGGGGGTCCCTAGTCATAATATAGTCAAACACTCGATGGGCCAAGTTATTCCAAACACATCCTAACTCAAAGAGCCAAAAACAAATCTATCCCGTGGCACACCCGCACCTCCTGAAGCTAAAAAAAGAGTGTAAAAAAACGGACAGGAAATGGAGGAGAGACTATAGGAAATTAAGTAAATGACACTATCGAAAATCCATGAGGAGATACCACTCTGAAATCAAAAAAGCCCAAGCGGCATATTACGAAACCAAAAACAATGGTGCATCATCCTCGCTGTGTGTAATGTTCCAGATTGTGAAAGCACTGCTGGAGCCCACCACAGCCAGCTCCTTCCAAACCCACTCAAACTCACTGCAATGAACTAGCAGGATTTTTTCTTTAAAAAATCTCAGATATATATTCAGCATTTAATGAGACAGATAAAGACTCAGAAACCATTTTAACCAATGGTAAGCAAGAAAGTGCCCTTACAGACTTCCCCAGCCTGACCTTGGATAGCTTTACAATCTTATTTAACAAAGTTAAATCAGGATCACCACTCAACCCTGCCCCGTCGTACATTATCTCCAAAGCAGATGAATCCATCTTCCCTATCATGCTGGAATTGGGTAATCTTCCCCTTGCAAAGGGAACAGTACTCATGTCATGGAAACATGCCATGATAAAAGCCCTCTTGAATAAACCCAACTTAGATCCTCTGTGTCCAGGTAATTACAGACCCTTCACACTACTTCCGGAACTAAGCAAAGTTATAGAAAACCATTACCTGTCAGCCTCCTTAGAAGTTAACAATTTCATCAATCTCGCCCAGACGGGGTTTCATCCTCAACACAGAATGGAAACTGCCCTTCTGGCGGTAGTGGAAGAATAAAAAATGCTGCGTGATCAAGGAAATACGGCAGCCATCATAATTCTTGATCTAAGTGCAGATTTAGCTACTGTAAGCCATGACATCCTCATCAAAAGAATCAACAGCGCAGGGGTTACAGGATCAGCATTAAATTGTCTCATCTCTTTTCTGAAAGATAAAACCTTTCAGGTCTTTGAGAAATCCTGCTCATTGGATATTTGTCTTCTAAAATGCAGCGTATCACAGGGCCCATCACTGATCCCTACACTTTTTAATGTATACATGCACCCACTTGCAGACATCGTATTGTCATACAGCATGTCTATTGTGTCATACGCTGTTGACACCCAGCTGGTGTATTCTCTTACCCCTGGAGATAATCCCCAGTACCTCCTATTGGCACCTTGTCTGGACAAAGTAGCAAGCTTAATGGCCAATTCATGCCTCAAATTAAACAGGGATGTTAGGAATGGGGTCTTTAGTTGGCAGTGATTTGCACCCTGTCCATGTAGGGACCTCCACTGTAGTCACGGTAAGGGAGTCACACAGCTAAGATAATCCCTGCTTACCCCCTTGGTAGCTTGGCACAAACAGTCAGGCTTATTTCAGAGGCAATGTGTGAAGTATCTGTACACTCACACACAGCAATACAATGAAAACACACAAAAGTAGTCCACACCGATTTAGAAAAGTAACCAATATTTATCTGAGTAAAACAAGACCAAAATGACAAAAACTCAACATACTCAAGTAAAGAAATGAATTTTCAAAGAATAAATCTTAGTATACCGCTTGGAAACACAATAGCTCCAACTGGGGCTATCACGACATCTTGACGGAGCCGTTCCCAACAGTCCGACGGCACCCATGAAAAAGTACAGGTCAGTCATGGAGTCACACAGATCCCAGGTCCAGTACCTTAGAAAATGAGGACACAAAGAGATTGCACGGAGTCGGGGAGGTGAGACGGCGCTGGATCCAGTGGGCGAATGCTCCTTACTGCTGCCTGAGAGGCGAGGCATTGATTCCTTACTGCCAGGCAGGGGAGGTGAGACGTTGGTTCCTTACAGTTGCAGAGGAGGTAATGTGGTGTCGGTGGTCAGGTGTCTGTTCCTTACGATCCGGCAGGGTCGATGAATCCAGCAGGTCAAGACGGGAGGTATCGACTTTCCAGTTTCGCGATCACACCATGGGACCACAGGTGCTTGGTGGAGTCAGAGTTGGCTGTCACTGACATCAGTGACACAGCACTCAGGACTCACACTGTAGTGGGTCTTTGGAGGAGTTGTGGCGGTGTCAGGTCTGCAGTATCGGTCATGGTTGTTGCACTCCGCGCAGACCAAGGCTCCGGTACAGACAGCATCGCAGAGTCGGACAGCCCCTTGGAACAGAAGTTGCTCTGGAGTCGATGTACTTGGTTTCTTCTTGGCTGCACCAGAACTCAATCCCAAGGGTGCAGGAACTGGATTTGGCACCACTTGGCAAGTCAGGACTCTCAGAAAAAAAGCCCAGGTGCTGGCTGATGAAGTCTTTCATGTCTCTAAGACTTCTTAACAGGAGGCAAGCTCAGTCCAAGCCCTTGGAGAACTTTTAGAAACAGGATGCCGAAAGTAAAGTCCAGTCCTTTCACTCCCAGGACAGAAGGAGCAAGCAGTAGGCCAACAAAGCAACAGGCAGAGTGGCAGTCACTCTTACAGCATCCAGCTCTTTTTCGTGGCAGAATGTCCTCAGTCCAGAAGGATTCTAACTTTGTCGGGTCAGAGGTCCAATACTCATTCCCCTTTCTGCCGTTGAAGCAGGCAAACGTCATTGAAAGGTCTTTGTGTTGCATAAGACCCTGCCTTTCCCTGCCCTGGCCCCAGACACACACCAGGGGTTGGAGACTGCTTTGTTTGAGGACAGGCACAGTCTTATTCAGGTGCAAGTGTCAGCTCCTCCCACCTCTCTAGCCCAGGAAGACCCAACAGGATTTGCAGGGCACACCTCGGCTCCCTTTGTGTGAATTCATAAATAGCCCACCTGTCATCTGGACCTGGACCCAGATGTGTATTCCACGGCCAGGCAGAGGAACAGAACAGTTATGCAAGAAAATGCCCATTTTCTAAAAGTGGCATTTTCAAACTTACAATTTAAAAACGACCTTTGCCAAAAGATGTATTTTTAAATTGTGGGTTCAGAGACCCTAAACTCCATATCTCTATTTGCTCCCAATGGGAAATTACACTTAAAAGATATTTCAAGGCAATCCCCATGTTACTGGATGGAAGACATAGTCCTTGCGACAGTGAAAAACAAATGTAGCAGTATTTCACTATCAGGACATGTAAAACACACCAGTACATGTCCTACCTTAACCATACACTACACCCTACCCATGGGGCTACTTTAGGCCTACCATAGTGGTGCCTTACATGTAGGAAAAGGGAAGATTTGGGTCAGGCAAGTGGGTGCACTTGCGAGGTCAAAATGGCAGTTTAAAACTGCACAGACAGAGACTGCAGTGGCAGGTCTGAGACATGTTTGCAGGACTACTCATGTGGGTGGCGCAATCAGTGCTGCAACCCCACAAGCAGCATTTCATTTACAGGCACTGGGCACACATAGTACATTTTACTAGAGACCTACTAGTAAACCAAATATGCCACTCATGGATAAAACAATCACCAATGCAGTTTAGACAGAAAGCATTTGCACTTTAGCAGTGGTAAGGTACCCAGAGTCCTAAAGCCAGCAACAACAACAATCAGCACAGGATCAGAATCAGGAGGTCAGAAGCAAAAAGACAGGTGAAACCACACCAAGAGCTGACCGGTCTAACAGGGGATAAGACCATGCTCATGGTAGATGGCAACATCATTTAGCCTTACCTAATGATAGGCAGGCTGGATTGTCTGGGCATGCCTCCTATCCCCAAGACAGTAATTAAAAGTCTAGGGATATTTTTAGACAAATCTCTGGCAATGGAAGTACAGGCAACAAAATTCCCAGCCAGCTGCTATGGCATTCTTAGAATGCTTCGCAAAATCCTACACCTGCTTCCATTTCTCCCCAGATGGCTTGTGGTCTAGGCACTAATTCTCTCTCATCTGGAGTACGGGAACTCGCTACACTTGGGAGCACCAAAAGGAGTTACTAAAAAGACTCCAAGTAGTGCAAAATGCCACAGCCCGATCCTTGTTCACCGTCCCCAGACACACCTCAGCCCAGCAGGCCTTGGCCACTCTCCAATGGGAACCGGTTAAGCAGAGGGTTAAATTCAAAGACCCGTGAATAGCACATAGGGCTTTTCTATCCAAAGGCCCATCCATCCTGCACCCTTTAATTTTACCTTAAACCCTGAGTAGAACTCTTTGATCCACTAATGCTAGACTGCCCATAGTTCCAACTATTCGAAGACCAAGAAGTGGAGGGCGCACATTCAGCTATAATGTGTCAAAGCTGTGGAATTCCCTCCTCCATACAATGTGACTCATGGACAATGAACTGTTGTCATGAAAACTTCTAAAAACCGGGTTATTCAACAACTGAAACCTCCCTTACTCCCCCCGCCCACCAGCATAATGGTGTAGTCTATGTCACATTGCTAGCACTCGGAAGACCAAGGGTAGCCGTGCACTTTATAAATGTGCATAGAATAGAATATAATTTTAATGAATTATATCTCCTCAGCAAGGATGTCTTGTGCTTCCTGAGGGTGGAGATTCTGCCGCCTGCGCAGTTGATAAGTTTTTGCTAAAAGTAAGAAGTTTCTAACATGACTAAGTTCCATAGCTTTTTATTGATAAAAATCCTATATAAACTGTTGTAAACTTTATGGGACACATTTATGAAAAGTGACAGCACCACTTTTCTTGTCGCCCCTTAGGGCCTCCGTAACGCCAGCATGTGTGCACCATATTTAACATATGGCGTACCATGGCGGTAGTTTGGGAACTACCATCAGAATTTTTTATGCTAGTTCTACGCTTTGTAGGATTAGCGTCAACAATTTTGACACTAACCCTCAAAGCACTCAGAGGCCCATTGTAACGAATGGAAGCCTCCTTTTAACACGTGCTCAGAGCAGGCATTAAAAGTGGCAGAAAAAAATTATTTGCCCATTTTTTCAGCCCCCCCTAACTGGGGAACACCCCCTTTGCATACATTATGCCTGGCGCAGGCATAGTGTAGCGCAGAGTTACAAAGTGGCGCAATGCATGTAATGAGCCACTTTGTACATATGGCGCAGCTTTTTTGGCCATCTAATACCACATTAGCATTAAACAAATTATGCTAATGTGTTGTGAGAATGGCGCTAGGCCCTTTTAAATCTGGGCCTATGTATTTTAGCACTGTACTCCAACTGACCCATTTCTACTAAGAGCCCTGGCCAGCTGAAGTGAGATTTTTTTAAAATAATTTTGTAGCATCTAGGGCAGTAATTTTTTTTTTTTTTTTAAACTGTCCGTCCTTTGAGAAAAAAACATCCTGGATCTATTTCAGCGATATACGATGAAGTTTGTGGAAAAGCGTATTCATGGAGCTGAAGTGCGTGCAGATATTGCAATCATTTGGTACAGTGGAAAGCTTTCTGTGATAGGCCAAATGTAAAGTAGCTTCTCAAAGGAAGGAGAAGAAGAGATAAGCTTTGATCACATAGGGTAACACAATATAATAAGAGAGTTGGTGTGAAGAAAATGCTATGTGGGCGGTGAGCCGTGAAGTTAGTGCGTTAGTAAATGGTGTGAACTGTGATAATCAAGTGCAAATCCCGAGCAAACATTAATAGAGGTAATTAGGCAAACTGATGATTTAAAAGGGTATAGTGTTATGAAAGACGTGTGTAAAATGTACATTTAATAAGTCAATGTAAATATAAAAGAAGAAAAAATAATACACGTTTTAAGCTTGAAAAGTCAGGCACAATCAAGAATAAGGGGATATTTTGATAAAAAATGTGTGTCTCAACTACATAAACATCCCGGCCATCCTTGAGCATAGCCCCAAAAGTTAAACTATACATTTACAGACGCTGGTCTATAAAATTCATTCTGAAAACATTTCCACAGTGTTGAAAAACGTGCACCCTGCTGATGAGCGCCAGAATGTTCCAGCACCTTCCAAGAGGCACGCGACAGCAAAGAAAGGCCGAGGAGAGGAGACTTCTGTCCCTGTTGCCCCCCCCCCCCCTTGAAGGAGACAAACAGAGCGAGAAAGGGAGACACAAGGACAGAGAGAGGCACAGGCAGACAGAAACAGAGGCAGACAGACAGATAGATGGCAAGAGGCATACAGATAGAAAAATACTGTGAAAAACAGAGACAGATCTTGATAGAGATAGGTTGATATAGAACAGAAATGTATAGGTAAAATACAGATAGTTTCAGAGACATACACTCCCCAAACTGTGATAGTGTTACGTTGCTGAATTGTCAAGAGAGTAAGAAAATCATCTGCAAAAGAGGCAGAAAAGAAGACAGTGTGCTTGCGCCTGTTTATTCTCCCATGTGTGACCTGAATACTGACCCGGAAGTATGCCAGCTTTTTCCTTCAAAATGTGCTTGTGTGGAAGTCAGCTGCCGATTTTATTCTGCTGGACCACACTGTGACTGGCCTGCAGTGTTCACTGGAAAATAATGTAAGCTGTATCAGTCATCTGAAACACGGATCATGTGCTTTGGCAAATGTCATAAGACTTATTGTTGCTCTCCTGATTGAATAAAGCTCCAAACAGTATGTAACTATACATATCTTGGCTCAATAATTGATTTCAAATTGTTCCGGTTAGAAGGTTTTCAGTCCATAATGGCCAACACAATTAGTAGCATTTCGAATTAAAATGAAATTTGGGGGCTCTGCTGCACTCCCACTTCTAAAAATATATATGATCAAAGCCACAGCTATCATCACATACAATGCGCTAATCTGGTTTTATAATCTTCAAATTACGCTTTCTATTGGTGCAAGCAAAGCGAGCGTCTTGAAAAGGTGACTTTGTCTTCCCAACGGGTTTCAACAGGAACTATTAGATTGGATTTAAATATTGTCCCAGGACAGTGCTCCTGGCTGATTGCACCAGTGATGTTGTACTTTAATTTAAGACAACCATGAGAGGAGCTACTATACACGTAAGCAGTTCCAGCAGCAGTCCGTGTTCTCTGTAATAATTGGTTTATCTTGTCAGAATGTGACACCTATTGGACAGTTACAGCATTTAACAAAGTTAGTTCGAAGGCATCTTGAAACGTAAATTATGTGAGCTAAGTAAGGAAGCTGACATGGGTGAACTTGCTCAAAATAGATCTTGCCTCAGGTACCCTGAGGTACATGAAGGGAACGGACTACCTGCTTATTTGATAGTAATGCTGGCTCCGGACTTGAGAATACTTGAAACTGTCATTATACCTAAAAAAAGAAACTTGCAAAAGAACTGGCTGATTGGCTTCTGTTGTCTTGACTTATTGCAGATTCTGTAGAGCAAATGTGCTGGACTTAAGCCCATGCTGTGCTACTTTGCGAATATTTTAGTAAACAGCGTAATATTTAGTGAAAATGCTATTTATATTAATGAAAACAATGTTTATAAAACCTTAATGCTGTTGGATAATGGATGTTTATGTTGTCAATATGTTACTAGGCTGTCAATTGGGAGTACTTTAATGATATTTTGTCATTATATTTTAATCAATGTGTTTAAATGGTCTGATAACAGAAATAAAATAATAATAGCAAACAATAATAATAATAATATAATAATAGATAGATAGATATCAAGAGACAGAGATAAATAGATATAGACAGAGACATATAGGGGCATATTTAAGAGCCCCCAGCGCCATCTCCCGACACAGCGTCATTTTTTATGACACTAATGTGGTGTTAGATGGCCAAAATCCCTGTGCTATATTTACATAGTGGTGGAAAGCATGCATTGCGCCACTTTATAACCCTTTGCGCTACAGTATGCTTGCACCAGGCATAAAGTATGCAAAGTGGGCGTTCCCCCATTAGCGGGGGGCGAAAAAATGGCACATGGCATAATTTATTTTCGGTACTTTTAACGCCTGCTCAGAGCAGGTGTTAAAAGGGGGCATGCCATTGAATACAATGGGCCCCCATGTACTCTGCAGGAGTAACACCAATATTTTGGCACTACTGCTGCAGAGTTCATCAGTAGCGTCATTAAAAATGACGCTATTGCCCCCTACCCTGCTCCATGACGCTCCGTATTTTGAATATGGCGCACACATGGTAGCGGTAGCGGGGTTCTAAAGGGCGAAAGAAAAGTGATGCTGCACTTTGTGCAGCACCACTTTTCTGGAATATGCCCCATAGTTGTTTATATTGTAATTTGGCCCACTGCAGATATTTTTATAAGGTCTGATAGATAGATAGATAGATAGATAGATAGATAGATAGATAGATAGATAGATAGATAGATAGATAGATAGATAGAGAATATAGCGATGAATATAGACAAAGAGATATGAAAATGAAAAGCACCATTTATTCCACTGAAGAATTGGTGCCATTTCATGAAAAAGCTCCTTGCATGCATGCAGATGCAGAACAGATGTGTAAAGTCATTTTGAACAAAACCCTGCTGTTTACAGTGCATGGTATAATGTGATAACATTGTGGCCGCATAGATAGCACTGCTGAGAAACAGAGAGCAGTGGTCGGCCTTCCATGTTTCTCTTACAAATAAGTGGAAGTTGTGGCGGTTTTAGGAACCAGTAAGGTGTGCTGACCCAAATGAAATATGACATTTCATATAACCATCTTACTGACCGTGGATGTAAAAAATCCTCAGTGTAACAGAAAGCACAGCCTGGTCATGGCCTGGTAGAGAAAGAATGGTGTATTTAATTTGTTGTTACATATATGAACTTTCATACAACAAATGTGACACAAACACCGTAGTAAAATACGCTTTACAATATATTTATTATTCATGAAGTAAATTTTGTGATACATTTAACGCTATTAGAAAACATCCACACTCCTTCACAAAAAAGCTGTCAGCACACATGTTGAACAATGTAGTAATTGAAACATAGTATGAAAGACACCTATTGCATTTAGATTCGGCGTTTACCCAGTACTATATTGATGTAGGCAAAAACTTTCAACGGTTATTGTATTGCTTTCAAAGGCCTTGACATTTGTTGAGTCCAAGAAAAGGGCTAATCAGCGCTAGTAATATATATAGCAAAGGAATCAGAAGTAGTTCAGTACTGAGTGCATCTTATGTGTGATTAAATGTCTTCCCCTCTGTCTGTTCATGGACACAGTTTGACCTTTGGGGCCTGGTTGTGATGGTCCTCTTCAGGACAGGGAGTCCACTAAATGTGTTGGGAATACGGGGCAATCGTGAATATTTGCATTTTGTGAGATTGGTGCACAGACCGTTAAAGGCATGCTGGGAGGCCTGCCTGTAGGAGGCCTCTGTGTTGGAACTCTGTGAGTGAAAATCGGGGAATATAGATTTGTTTGAGTATAAATAGAGAGGTAGCGGCACATTGAGGTATCGACACAACAGGACCAACTTCCCCAAAATTGCTGGTTCCAATCTGTGAAAGTGAGTGCGAACTATTAATGACAATCTGAGATATGCAAGACTATTGAATCTTAACTTAGAAGGTAAAACAGGGGTACAGAAATGGGCTTACCCCTTCTCTGTTTTATCGATGGCCGCTGGTGGCAGAAAAGCAAGGTGAAAAGCTGTGCCCTGCATGCTTCTGTTGTGCTGTATGGACCTTTGCTAATTTACTATGTTTGTAGTGCAGACCCACGAGGGACCAATGAGGCGGCACTTGGTGGGTCCTACCAATCCTCAAGGATTGAACACATCAATGAACACATGTAGGGTGGCCAGATGTTTAATCACACATAAGATGTACTCAGAGGCAGCTCCACCGTTTGGGCGGAGCATATGTACATATATATATATATATATATATATATATATATATATATATATATATATATATATATATATATTATATATACATACATATATATATGTATGTATACGTATATTTATATATATATATATATCAAAGTCAAAACAGTCCTCTCATGCCGCGCTCTGAAGCTGGTGCCTGCGTCAAGGATGGACCATTCCCCTGTGAACAGTTCACCACCAAAATGAAATCGCAGCACTCCAAGGGACTTGATATTCATTTAATAATCACCAGAGCAAACAATCCCCATCACCGACGTGTTTCGACTAACATAACAAGGTCTTGATCACATGATAACGACTATTTGATGAAGGAATGTGGATGTACTTTCACATGTTTTCTCATAGTACCTTATTTCATGCATTATTTAGTGTAGAAAATATATTTCTGTGATTGTGCTAGATTTGTGGTTTGAAAATTCATATATGTAACAAGTTATACATATATTATTCTTTCCATGCCAGACCACGACGACAAGTGTGTATCATGTTACTCTAAGCATTTTTAGTTTGTTTCTATCCATGGTCTGTGAGTTGTTTATAATTAGTTTCTCATGTTTTTCAGCATTTTTCTTGGCGGTTGTCAATGATTTGTTGCTTGAAATTTGTCATCACTGAAAAAGGGGGTGATGTTTTGTAGCTGAGTCAAACGCAAGGGCAGTGCTTAATTTGTGCTTTGGTGCACAGTCTCAACTTATTTTCATCATCAGACTTTGACCTAGAGTAAGTCAGAGAAAGGTAGAAACCCCATAGAGGAAGGAAGCAGGGATGTAAAGAATATAAGAGAGTGAGATAAAGACTTACCACATATAGGGCGGTGGAAGAAAAAGGCAGAAGGTGGAATCAAAACTAGACTCCCCTGGTATTGAACAACCCTAGCATTCAGCAGCACTGGTGACAAACTCTTAGGACTTATTTTGGTCACTACACTTAGATTTTTGTTCCACATTAAGCACTGACTGACTATTTTCTAATAGGCTTTTATGGGAATTCCTCATAGTCCAGTGTTTGCTGGTGGACAGTTGGCTTGTATTGGGACCTTAGCGTGTTGCATGGGCCATTTGGCAAGCACCTACTTTCATACCTCGATATCTTGAGGTCAGAAGTTCTTTGTTTGGCCTCCTTTGTAAAAGTATCCGTGGTTATGCTGTTAGTGGCTTTTTGTATGGACTGTGACAACAGTGCTAATTTTAAAATACCTGTCTGCTTACTTTATTTTGCAATTTGTAAAATTCTGAATGCACAGTGGCACTTTTTATTACTTGTCAAATTACGAGGACTTCCGTAGATCGATTTGATCCTGAAATCTCAGAACCCTGAATGAAGAAAAAGTTCGCCTCCGTCTAGTACATCTTTTCTGACATCGGCAAGACTGTGGGTTTTTTCTTTCTCTTTTTTTGCAAACATGTGCAATAGACACAAAAAATTTGAAAGAATAAAAAGTAAAAATGTCCTCTAAAAGTGCCTTGCACATCATTGTAAAAGAATAAAACAATGATTCACTGGAATAATAAATGAGAGCAAACGTGAAATTAAATCAGACGTGAAAGCACATTGTCCCAGCAGCCCCAGCACTGAAGTAGACTACGTTAGGGGCATGTGGTCATGTGCAAAAGACACATGCCACCAATGACAGTGTGGAAAGCCAATGGCCGAAGTGAGCTGGCTCCTTGCCCTATACTATATGCCATGTGGTTGAAGGAAAATATGAATGTCACTTGAACAGACCAATGGATGAAGAGAGCTGACCAAAGTCCCTCTATGTATGTTTACACAACTAAAGTTGTCTCTAGACCATAAGTGAAAGGTAGTGCGTGAGAACCTACTTGGCACCAGTACAGGGGCAAGTGTTTTATAACAAAGCTAGACAGGTGGCTTAGCAGGTTGGCAGGCAGATGGAATAATAGATAGCACAGTGAACGTTGTTGACAGCTGAATATGTCAAGAAGCTCAAAACCCTAACAACAATACCATTAACTTCACATCTGATACCATACACTACCGATAGCAGTGCCAACAGCAGGTCAAATATTGACCTCAGCTTGATAAAGGACCTGATGCAGTTGCACCATGGACTGTAGTGATTGTGTTGCTGTTATTTTTGCAACAGCATTTCTTGATAGGGAAGAGTGGTTATTAAGCAGGAGGCACTGAGGCCAGTACCCTCCAATCAAGGTTTCTTAAGCAACGGCCTTGCTATGAGTTCCTTGAGGAGAAAGAGAAGATAGAGCAGAAGAAAGTAAGACTTGCAGTTAGATGAAGCAGACCTCTTTCCAGTCTGCAGTGCCAAAATAAGGCTTTATGTAACTACGACAGGTCTCGAAAACCAAAAAGCTCCGCTATGCACGTTGTTTGCTACACCTCTGAAACTTACATCCACTAAGTGCCTTTACAGAAATATTTCAGGCCATTCCCTCCACCAACCTGTGTTATGAATCTGCATTGGTCCAGCAGAAGTCAGAAGAAGCCTGCTGAGCTCCTGTATATGTGAGATGCAGCCGCAGCCCTGATTCGCTCTATGTGGAGTCCAGACAGCAGTGAGCAGTGTGTGTTGGGGTAGTGTTAGGGAGCAGCAATGTTCTTGTGAGCTGTATGTGTAGGGGACAGAGGGAATTCTTGCCCTGAAGGAGAATTATCTGCTTCTCACTATCAGAAAATTTGAAAATTGTATGAGATTTGGGTGGCGCTGTAGTCAAAGTCTCATGGGATTTCTCGGATGAAAAAATCGAGAAACACTTACCAATTTATAATCAGGCAGAGAAGAATTCAATGTGTTAAATCAGCTCCACCTGACAGGGCCTCTGTAGTCACTGGGCTGGGCATACCCTTGCTCCACGTCAGAGAAATTACGATCCTGGGAGTTTGAAATGAAAGTTGATGACCCATTGTGTAAGTAGTGTTGTGTAGCAACACTGGTGCAGTGCTGTTTGTCAGCTTTCTTCAAAATTATTGACAACAGCATATTGACACAGCTCTTATTGATCACGAATCTTAACTTCTAAAGCAAAATCAAAATTGCTAGGGTCGAAATATGTTCTTCTGTTTTTGCCTCCATTGCTGGTGCTATCCACTATACCTGCTGTGCCACCACTTTCGTTTTTTCTCTCTCACTGAGCTTGTTGTTATGTCTGCCCACATGCTATGTACAGCCTCCCATTGAGCCTCAACTCTATTTTGCAGCAGGATAGCGATACCAATGAATACAGTCAGTGCTTAATTTGTAATAGAATGAGTGCCGATGCCTGAAGCTCTACCTTGAAGCCCACCAGCAACACAATTAAATGTCAGCGCACCCAATTCCAAGGCCACTATTCTTTAATCCACCTCATGCCTCTTTAATCCACTATCAGACACTCCCTGTCCCTTTATCTCACTCTTGTCTCTCCCCGCTTTATCCCGTTATGATAGTTTTTAGGTCTGTTGTAATCTATCAGTGGGCTTTTAACCACGCTCACCGCATGTCCATCACTATCATTCGTTTATGGGTTTGCCTTTCAAAAATCCTTTGTTATCATTGGTAAATGCTTTACGTTTGTCCCTCCTTGGGCAGTTTTGCTACCTCCTTGGCAATCTACCCTGTTACATGCATAATTGCACATTTGCCGATATTTCTGACCGCAAGCGAACTACTATTTCCTATAGTGTCTCTCCTTCGGGCTCATGCTCATGCCGGCCATGAAGCTTTGAATCGGCTTGCTTATGTCAACTGTTTTACTTTTCATTTTCAATTTATGTGGCAAGAAAAGTCCAGTTAGGAATTTACAACGCCGATAGCTCCAACTCGAGCAACCGCGAGACCCATTGCTTTGCAAATGCTTGTTCTGTCTTTCTCTGTATTTATTGTCCATAATGTAGCGTCCTCCCCAACCCCAAAGCATGCAAAAGAACACACCACACATTCCTCAGCATAAGATTACAGGCTACTCACTGATTACATCATAACCATTAATAACTACACCTTGACAATTCCCAACAAGTTAGGTTATCTCTCTTTTGGTCTGCCCAGAACCGCAAGGGTCCTTGCTCACTTAGGGGCATATTAAGAAAAGTTCAGCGCCACTTTTCTTGCACCCCTTAGTGCCCCCCTAACACCAGCATGTATGTGCCTTATTTAAAATATGGCGCACCATGGCGGTTGTTAGGGAACTAGCATCAGAATATTTTACGCTAGTCTGGAGCTTTGCAGGATTAGCGTAATTTTTTTTAACTCTAATCCTGCAAAGCTGATTGAAGCCTATTGTAGTCAATGATGTGCCTTCTTTTATTGTGTGCTCCAAGCAGGTGTTAAAAATGGCAAAAAAAAATGATGCAATGAAATCTCTTAGATTTCTTTGCGCCATTTCTTTGCCCCCTCCCAACGAGGGAACACCCCCTTTGCATACATTATGCCTGGTGCAGGTATAATGAAGTGCAAAGGGTTACAAAGTGGCACAATGCAAGCATTGTGCCACTTTGTAAATATGGCACAGAGATTTTGGCCTTGTTGGCCACATTAGTGTAAAAAAAAAGAAAATGATGCTAATGTGGCGCAAGGAAGTACATCTCCTCGTTAAAAAAAAGAACAAAAAATAGTTGTATCACATTGGCATTAGTTGGGCAGATCAGGTGGTATGAGGTAATTGAGCTGCACTCTGGTTGTGCATTGATGGCACAGGTTCTGATGCTTGACCTAGACTGTCCGGCGGGGTTTCATCATCCATAATTGCAGGAACTGACGACCATCAAGGTAAGTACTTAAAATGTGACTAGTCCTGTTTGATGGACTTTCTGGGACGATGTGCTGTCACCATGCTCCCTTTGCAAGTCACCACTCAGAGGATTGACAGCAAACAGAATGTCTGTTTTCCGCTTTTGTTTCTTCTTGACCAAGACCCAGTCACCTTCATCGAAGACTGTTGCCTGAGCTCATCGGCATATGTTTTCAGCTGGCACTTATGAGAAGTGTCCAGAACACAAACCTTATTGTCATTTAAGGATTGATCCACTAAACACTGTAGAAATTAGGTTCTGATGGCTCTCCCAAATGCCAAGTTGGTAGGACTCTCACCAGTTGTGGAGTGAGGAGATGAGCGATAAGCACGGAAGGCTTGCCACAGGGCTTGCTTCAGCTTGATTCCCTCCATCAATGCTTGTTGAATTACTCTCATTCATGGTACCCATGAATTACAACAACATTGTTGGCTTGGGGCCACAGAGGTGTACTTTTTGATGATTGACGTATGGTTTGACTAGAAACTCTGAATTCTCTGCTATTGAATGGCGGGCCATTGTCAGATTTGAGAATTGTGGGGATACCCCACACTGCAAACATGTTGTCCAGCCACTCAAGTCCCTTGTCATGGGTGCTTGATGACAATTCCTCCACTAAAGGGAAGCCTGAATACTCATCAATGACTACCCTGAGATAATGTCGATTTCCTAAGGACCCAAAGACATTAACTCCAACTCTTTCCAAATCCTGTGTGGGAAGGTCAGACATTGTCAGTGGGTGTTGCATTACCTTTGGGGAAAGGCAGTTGCAAAGATGGCACTCCTTTAGTTCCTTCTCAACTCGCTCATCTAGGCGCAGGAACCACATTCAGTCTTATGGCTCTTTTGGTGGCTACAATGCGATGATGTCCTTCATGGGCTAGTTCAATGACTTGTTTCCATAGGCTTTCAAAAATAACTAATCTCAAGCCTCTCAACACAATGCCTTCCTTGGTCACAGACAGTTTGTCCTGTACAGTTTTGAATTTCTGAAATTAAATATCGTCAGCACAAGGTAGAATACTCCTCTACCACAATTGAGTTGAAATGATGTCTTTAGGAATGAGCATGTTCTTCTTATGAGTATTAGTAGAAGCAATAATCTGCTCAATGAATAGACATGCTGAACTTCACAATGAAATGAATGTACTTGCTAACGCGTCCCTTTATGACTAATTTACTCACTCTGGGACTCGTTTTAGGCCAATGAATCTTTTGACTCTGATTGAAGACACCTTAGGACGAGATAACTAATCAGCATATCAATCAATATGTCAATAACGTCATCAATATTTACCATAATAAGGCAATTCAAATTAGTCAAAGACATAAATAAAACTCAGAAACCACCATGACCTTGCAGTCATGAATAACCACACCAGTTTAGTACTATTATACGAAGTTTATCCCTATTGATTACAATTCTACTAGTAAGTTTATTGGTCTCAAAACCAAGCAACACATTAGCATAGTCACAATATGGCAACTCTGGCAAGATTTAATCAAAGCAAGAATCACAAATATTAGAATATAGCACAATGTCAACATAGGTTATCCTTAGCAGAGTATCATTATCACGTTACTCAAAAAAGCGTAGATTCAGTCACTTGTCTATTTGCATTGGTTTAGTTAACACCTCATCTATCCTCGAATTAGCATTGGCATGTTGGGCTTCATGCAAAACAATTTAGCAACACCAATTTAGAAAACATCTAGCTATGGTATCTGTTGGACTTTTTGCCTTACGCAGGGTCATCCCCAGTCTTTATGCCTCCTTCCTCCTGGTTTTTCTGACCTCTCGCTGTTGGCTCTAGGACTCTGAGCACTTTATCACTGCTGACCAGTGCTAAAGTGCAGGTGCTCTCCCATCTAAAGTTGGTATGATTGGCTTATACCTAATTGGCATATTTAATTTACCTATAAGTCCCTTGTACAGTGGTATCTCTATACCCAGGGCCTGTAAATTAAATACTACTAGTGGGCCTGCAGCGCTGCTTGCGCCACCCACTGAAGTAGACTTTCAAAACCTGTCTCAGGCCTGCTAGCGCAGGGCCTGTGTGCGCAGTTTTCTGCAACAGGGACCTGGCATCTAAACTTACTTGCCAGGCCCAGAACTCCCCTTTTACTACATGTAAGTCACCCCTAAGGTACGCCCTAGCTAGCCCTATGGGCAGGGTGCCATGTATAGAAAGGCAGGACATGTGCCAAGTTGCGTGGCCTGTCCTGGTAGTGACAAACAGCCTAACTGGTGTCTCACTGCTGTGAGTGCTGCCTTCTCATAGGATTGCATTAGAAATGCCCTGCCTTATGTGTAAGGGGTATTGTCTGATTTATGAGGGGTAGCGTCGGCGTGTTTGGTATGGTTGTGATGGTGATAATAAATGCTGCTTACTGGTGTGGGTGTATTTTTTATTACTATCACAGAAATGCCACTTCTAGAAAGTGCGCATTTATCTGTGCTTATGACTCTGGTGTTTTGCAGCTTAACTCCAATCCACGTCTGGGCAGAGTGACAGTTGGGGCTTTCTGCATACTTTTCAGACAGCCTGTACACAGGGAGGGTGAAGGTGTCACAGAGGTGCATCTGCATACTGAATAGTCTTCCTGGGCTGAGAGAAGGGAGAGGCGGGGCACACCCGCTTTTGTAAAGACTGTGCCCTGGCCTTCACACAATAGGGTCGTTAAACTCCCACTGATGTTTGGAGCCTGTGCTGAAAGGAGAGAGGGGGCACTCCCAGAACCAGTTGTAACTGACTGGAATCTCCTCGCCCTACCATTGTAAAACACTGTAAGAACTGACTAAAGTACAGGGGAATTTTCCCCACAATTTGGAGACTCTTGGAATCATCTTGGAACTGGACACCAAAGGCTGAAAGGACTCACCAGGAACCGCCATGGACTGCTGCTGCTGTGCTGACCTGTGACCTGCCTGGTCATTGTGAAGGACTTGCCACTTGCTGCCTTTCCCTTGTTCTGGCCTGTAACTGGGCCCTCCACCTGAGGACCTTGTCTTAAAATTCTGCTCCCCAGTGGCAGGGTGCTGTGGCCCCTGACCCCCACATCCATTTCTTCACGAGGGGTGCTTCTCCGTGGTTGCGGCTGCCATAGCGCTGATTGCAGCGCATTTATGGAGCCTTGGGAGCTCTTAGGCTCTTTGCTGCATTGTGCCCCTTTAAATAAGATCACTGCAGCGGCCCAGGAAGCTGGAAGAACACTCGCGCACCGCATCGGGTGCAGGAGAGTCTCTGCTCGGGCCCCAGGAGGGGTCCGATCTTCTTGTGGCGTTACGGCAGGACCAGGGGAAGGTGCGGGGAGTGCCCCCTTCCCCCTGGCCTCTGCGTTAGGAGCAGGACGCTCCTTTTCTGCTGTTAGGTAAAACGGGCATTATTGTGCCCCCCCTTGGTGGAAGGGCCAGTGGAGGCCAGAGGGGGCCCCCAGAGATTGCGGGTCCCCGTAGGGGCCTGTCATTAAACCGGAGGGGGTGCGTGGTGCCCCCCTCCTGCCCTAAGTTGTTTTTTCTGGCTTTGGACCCCCTCGTGAGGGCCGGTTGAGGCCCTTGGGGGCCCCCAGTAATCACAGTCCCGGGGGGGGGTCTTTCTATAAAAGAGAGGAGGTGCATGTCGCCCTCCTCTGACCCCAGAGGATAAGGGAAGCCCCCGTTTTGCGCATAGGAGCGCCGGGGGCCCCATTGTTCGCCTTCTAGGCACTGAAGGTGCCTTTATCATCAAGCAGGTACTCCTAAGTGACAATATATAGAACTTAAGTTCTTACTATAGACTTTGCGCATTTATATATTGCCTACCTGTTTTATGATGTGTGCTGATGCTGTTACATATATGTGCAGATGTTCCTTTTATGGACCTGACTTGCTAATATGTTTCCCTAACTTGCCATATGTTTTCTAATGTTCCTACTATGGGTGTTTTATGATATTCTTAAGACAAGTGTTCTAATGTGATAACGTGTTTCCTGACTACTGCTTATGTTGCAGAATACTGAGTAACCTATGTGTTATGTGTGACTACTGCTAATTTGCAGAGTAACTAATGTGTAACGTTCTGACAACTGCTAAGGTAGCAGGATAGTACTGATATGTGATGTTTGGTCTGCTAATTGCCTTATGTACAATACAGTATATTTTCATATAATCTGGTGTTGTGTTTCCTTTGTGGTGGGGATATTGCGTCACGTGTGTTGTGTGTGTTGTGCAAACGCTTTACACATTGCCTCTGGGTTAAGCCTGACTGCTCTTGCCAAGCTACCAAGGGGGTGAGCAGGGGTTATATTGGACGTGTAACTCCCTTGCCTTGACTAAAGTGGGTAAGTTCTGCCTGGCTGAGGTGCATACCCTAGCCAACCAGAAACCCCATTTCTAACATTGGTCGTCAGTGGTGAGGATAGGACTTGCGCTTGCACAATACCATTGTGACTCATTATTTCACTACAAGGATTGCGTTTAGACCATCACATGTTTGGGTTTTCTTAACTTTCTCTCTTTGGTCATTTTTCCTGTTTTCAGTTCTCACGCTTGGGTATTGTGGTTGTCACATTTGAGTTATTTGTACCTTTTCAAGATGGGACTTACCTTTGATTTAGAGGACCTGCCGTTTTACACGCAGGAGGAATTAGAGGGGCTCTGTAGAGAGAGAGGGCTGCCTGTAGAAGGGGACCTCAGGAGATCTCTGAATTTCTTTGAAAGGTTTGTGACATATACCCAGGGAGGGAGTGTGCTTAGGGAGTACCCAGAGGATCCTGAGTGTAGCAAGGGTTCCCAATGGGAGGGCTCCCAGACCTCATCCCTAGAGAGTGGTAGAGAGACTGATCAGGAGAGTGAGAATGACCGGTTGGGGACGCCAGTTGACAGGGAAGGCCCCAGTGATAGGGAGTCCCTTGCTGGGTCCAGTGTAAGAAGCAGGGCTACCTCTCATTCCTTGACGCCTGATGAGCTAAAAGATAGGCGGGAAGAGAGGGACCTGAAGTTACAGTTAGCGCGCCTAGCTGTTGAGGAGAGAAGGGCTGAGTTAGAGAAGGCCTTAGTACAGGAGAGGATGGCAGAGGCAGAGAGGGCCTTTGCCAGAGAAAGACTCGCTCTAGAGGGCAGTCTGAAGGTTCTGGACTCACCAGCGCTGCACGTGGAGTCCAGTGGTGGCAGCAATGTAGAGTGCTTTAGCAAAGATGTTCCTCACATACCCATAGATCTGGTACCTAGGTTCCAAGAGGGGGGTGACATACGTCAGTGGTTGAAGGAATATGAGAGGGCTCTGGTAGAGCACAGGATCCCTGAGAAGGATTGGGGAACTGGCCTAGGGAGCTTTATTCCTGAGGAGGGGAGGGATGCCCTACTGACTCTAGAAGAGAGTGACCGGGAGGGGTACTCCGCTGTAAATAATGCACTGATTGTGAAGTATGTTTTTTTCCCCGGAGGAATACAGAAAAATGTTTAGGGGTGGTAAGAAACTGTCCCACCAGTCTAGGGATGAGTTTGTGGAGGATTGCTGCATTGCACTAGATGGATGGGTGAAGGGTAGCACAGTAAACAATTTTGAAGGGCTGTTTAATCTGATTGTCAGAGAGCACCTGCTTCGTTGTTGTTTTTCAGAGTTACGCCAACACTTGTCAGTGTGTGAGCTCTCTGACCCCAGGGAGCTTGCAAAGGAGGCAGACTTCTGGTTGCGCACCAGAGGGTCTGGTGTGGCATTAGGGGGTGTTCCTAATGAGAGTGGTCTAGGTGTTTCCCAACCAGGTGTGGTGGGAAAGGCTTGTGTCCCAGGTAGGTACCAGTGTATTGGGGCGGGTAATTCACCCCATGTCCAGTCTCAGATGAGAGGGAATGGGGTTGGGCTGAGGTCCAGGGTACCCGAGCTCCAGCCCAAGGTCCTGGAGGGTTCCATGAGTGAACACCAGGAGGTGAGCCTAGCCTGTGCCGTAGGGCCAGTTGTTCAGAAGGATCCCATTTTGTCATTAGGACTTGGGCGGGTGGCTGGAGATAGCGTTCCGCCAGTCCTTGTGTGTGGTAGTCTCGCTCTACAGCGGAGGAGGCGGAAATCCAGGCATAGGGTTGAGAGGGGGCTGCGGCCCCCAGTGGAGAACCTGGAGGGTCAGGGGTCAGCTCTGAGAGCAGAGCCCCCCAGGAATGACCTTGGTGAGACCATTTCTGGGCTGGGAGGAATCCAGACTCTGTCAGATGGGCAGAGGTCAGGAGACCTGCGCCAGCCAGACTCTTGTGTGGCCCTTGGGGAAGGTGTTTCCCTGGTGGGGGGTAGGTGTGCCCCCCAGGAAGTCCTGGTGCACCAGGCAATGATTCAACTGCAGGGTGGTGACTCTGGGTTGGATGATCAGGTTCAGGGGGTAAACTCTGACCTGATGGGGAGTAGGTGTGCTCCCAAGGAAGTCCTGGTGCGCCCGGAGGTGGTTCAACCGCAGGGTAGTGGCTCTGGGTTGGATTGCCAGATTCAGGGGGTAAGCTCTGATCTGGTAGGGGGTAGGTGTGCTCCCAAGGAAGTCCTGGTTCGCTGGGCAATGGTCCAGTCTAAGGGTGTCATCCCTGGACTAGATAGACAGGTTCAGGGGGTAAACTCTGACCTGGTTGGGGGGTCGGTTAGTGTGCTCACCTCCCCGTGTGTAACTTCTGGTGGCTTCTCCCAAGGTGGGGAGACGCAGGACTCTGGAAATGGGGTTCAGGGAGGGGGAAGCCCGCCCCAGACCCCGGTGCAACCCAAGGGTGTCGTCCCTAGTTTGGGTGGTCAGTCGCCAGGTAGTGATCCTGGGCTGGCGAGAGAGTTGTGCAGGGCTGCTGTACCCAGCACCCTGGCAAGTGTGGATTCTGGTGATACCCCTCCTAGGAGAGGAGGAGGGGATCCTAGACGGAGGGTAGAGGGAGGAGAGCCTCGCCTCTAGCCCCTGTAGAACCTATCAGTGCGGACCCTAGGTTGGTGGATCAGTGGAAGGGTCGAGCCCCTGAACTGATTGGAAGTGGAGTGGAGACAGGTTGCATTGCACCTGGGGCTACCGCCCCCCACTCGTTATGGTTTCAGAGACCAGAGGCTCCTATATGGCCTGGGGCCTGGTTCTGGCCATTGGCAGCTAGAGAACCCCAGTGGGTTGGTCTAGGCTACCTGGGAAGCATTAACAGAGAGATCCAAGTGGAGTCAGGAAGGCGTAGAACTGGAACATGCCCCTGCTGTTGTGGGCCTGGGTCATTGTTCTATCGCCCCAATCAGGGAAGTACATCAAGGTATTGATTTTTCTCCCCTGGCTTTTGGCTGGTAGGGGGTTGTGTTGGACTTTTTGCCTTACGCAGGGTCATCCCCAGTCTTTTTGCCTCCTTCCTCCTGGTTTTTCTGACCTCTCTCTGTTGGCTCTAGGACTCTGAGCACTTTATCACTGCTGACCAGTGCTAAAGTGCAGGTGCTCTCCCATCTAAAGTTGGTATGATTGGCTTATACCTAATTGGCATATTTAATTTACCTATAAGTCCCTTGTACAGTGGTATCTCTATACCCAGGGCCTGTAAATTAAATACTACTAGTGGGCCTGCAGCGCTGCTTGCGCCACCCACTGAAGTAGACTTTCAAAACCTGTCTCAGGCCTGCTAGCGCAGGGCCTGTGTGCGCAGTTTTCTGCAACAGGGACCTGGCATCTAAACTTACTTGCCAGGCCCAGAACTCCCATTTTACTACATGTAAGTCACCCCTAAGGTACGCCCTAGCTAGCCCTATGGGCAGGGTGCCATGTATGTAGAAAGGCAGGACATGTGCCAAGTTGCGTGGCCTGTCCTGGTAGTGACAAACAGCCTAACTGGTGTCTCACTGCTGTGAGTGCTGCCTTCTCATAGGACTGCATTAGAAATGCCCTGCCTTATGTGTAAGGGGTATTGTTTGATTTATGAGGGGTAGCGTAGGCGTGTTTGGTATGGTTGTGATGGTGATAATAAATGCTCCTTACTGGTGTGGGTGTATTTTTTATTACTATCACAGAAATGCCATTTCTAGAAAGTGCGCATTTATCTGTGCTTATGACTCTGGTGTTTTGCAGCTTGACTCCAATCCACGTCTGGGCAGAGTGACAGTTGGGGCTTTCTGCATACTTTTCAGACAGCCTTTACACAGTGAGCCTTTCCCACAAGGCTTTTTCAGACCCATTATTGGTGAATTACACGGGCTACTCAGCACTTCTTTCAGAACCCCTTGCTTCACAAAGTCCGCAATTATCTGCGCTACTTGAATGAGGACATCTTGTGCCATGTGGTACTGCGGTACCTGGGGAAACACTGCATTTGGCTTCACC
This sequence comes from Pleurodeles waltl, assembly GCF_031143425.1. Classification (NCBI taxonomy): domain Eukaryota; kingdom Metazoa; phylum Chordata; class Amphibia; order Caudata; family Salamandridae; genus Pleurodeles; species Pleurodeles waltl. The sequence goes on along the minus strand of NC_090445.1, from coordinate 607,462,058 downwards.
TCTACTTTAACTGGTTCTACTCCTTTTATTAGTCCCACTTCCTTTCCTGCCAGGACCCACACTTTCTCTGTCACTGTTCCCTGCAACTCAGGTGGTAAGTCAGTCACTGTAAGCATTGGGAATAGGGTTATCAAAGGGTATTCCTCATTTGCGGTCTCCGTCTCTAACTCTGGAAACTGACCATCGTCCCCTTCATCATCACTGTTTGTCTGCACCTCAATCCCTTCATTGGAACAGGTAATCGAACACCTTGTTTTACACAGTAAGGGGGTCATTCTGACCCCCGCGGGCGGCGGTCGCCGCCCGCCTGGAGGGAGCCGCCATATGGCCGCTTCGCGGTCGAAAGACCGCGGAGGCCATTCTGGCTTTCCCGCTGGGCTGGCGGGCGACCGCCAGAAGGCCGCCCGCCAGCCCAGCTGGAAACCCCTCCCCACGAGGAAGCCGGCTCCGAATGGAGCCGGCGGAGTGGGTATGTGCGACGGGTGCAGTGGCACCCGTCGCGTATTTCAGTGTCTGCAAAGCAGACACTGAAATACAAAGTGGGGCCCTCTTACGGGGGCCCCTGCAGTGCCCATGCCATTGGCATGGGCACTGCAGGGGCCCCCAGGGGCCCCACGACACCCCTCACCGCCATCCTGTTCCTGGCGGCCGGAGCCGCCAGGAACAGGATGGCAGTGAGGGGGTCGGAATCCCCCATGGCGGCGCAGCAAGCTGCGCCGCCATGGGGGATTCCCAGGGCAGCGGAAAACCGGCGGGAGACCGCCGGTTTTCCTCTTCTGACCGCGGCCAAACCGCCGCAGTCAGAATGCCCTGCGGGGCACCGCCAGACTGTTGGCGGTGCTCCCGCATCCCCGGCCCCGGCGGTCCTTGACCGCCGGGGTCGGAATGACCCCCTAAGTCTCTTCCCAGTAGGGATACGGGACTCGAGTCACAAACTACAAATTTGTGTAATCCCTGGAAGTTACCAATCTCAACTTGGACCGGATCTGTAATTGGATTTGTCAGGAACTGATTTGCTACTCCTACCACCCTTATGGTATGCCCCAAAAGTGGTAATTTCAGAACCTCTGCACTTCTAACTGTAGAGCGTGTAGCTCCTGTATCAACTAGGAACGCAACCTTATGACCCATCACCTTTCCCTCTACATGGGGTCCCCTCTGTTCTACTTCTAGGGACACTGCAAGCCTGCACTCCTCACTGTCTGAACAATCATCCGACCATTCATCGTTTATTCCATCCTCACCACGCAATGGGAACTGTTGTACTGTGTTATTTTGACTTATCGTTTGACCTGTGACCTGTTGAGGAAGCATCACCTGTTGCTGTCCCATTGGAGCTAATGCTAACTGCATTTGCTGTATAGGTACCATGGGAATCTTCTATTATGCCTGCTGCATTTGTGCTGATTGAACATGTGGCATTTGCATCTGTTGCACAGGCTGGAGACCCTGCATCTGCACCATGTTATTCTGAAAGTTAGGATTTTGGCCCTCATTTTGGACCCCTCACATTTTGAAATGTACCAACATCATTGGTTTGTTGAACAACACCATCCTGCACCACCATTGGGCATTCCCGCTTCCACTGCCCCATGCCCCCGCACGCGTGACATGGTGACACCTTTTTCATCCCCTGTACATCATTTTGAACCACAACAGTATTTATATCTGGACCACGGCTCACAAAACCTCCTCGTCCTCGGCCTTTTGGTTGTACCTGAAACATTCCATTCCCCTGCGGTTGCTGCTGTATCACCTGCTGTATTCCATTTCCCTGCATCCCTGCTTGCGCTGCCTTAATCTGCATCACCTTCTCTTTCAACTTTCTCTGTTTCAACTCAATGTCGTCACTACAGTATTTCGCATACGCAAACACCTCATCGATTGGCTTCGCTTGCCAACAGATCAAATGATTCTTAATTATCTGGCTAATTTCTGATCTCAGCCCTTCAACAAACCTGAACACAAGATGATTCATGTCTGTCAGCTCAATGACCTCAGTGCCACTGTAATGTTTGAATGCTTTCAACAATCTCTCATAGTAAGCATGAATCGACTCTTTGACCTCCTGTGATGTTCGATCAATTTTCTGCCAATCAGTCACTTTCGACGACACTTTCTGCTTCAAAAACTCAATCACTTTATGATAATACCTCATCACTTCTGCGGATGGTGCTCCAGTAACTTTATCCCTTGCTGGCTCCTCTATCGGCCAATCTACTCCCCTCTTGCTCTCAAACCATAAGTCAGGTGGAACTATAATTTCAAACAGGGTATTCAAGTCCTCCCAGAGACATTTCACAAGCTTCACAAATCTGTCCATCTGCTGATGCCACTCTATCGGCTTCTCCCTCAACCTGGGGTAGTCATCTGTGAATGAGAGAATGTCACCTCTAGACCACGGTACATGGACTAGAACCCCTCCGGCTGTTTCTCTCATTGGTAACATTTTTATTGTCCCTGTATCCGGTGCAGCTTTAGCCTGCTTTGGTTCCAGACCATCACCTTTCTCTTTATCTCTCTTCTTTGCCCATCTGCCTTCCCATTTCTCTAAGGCTTCCCAAATTTGAGCACTCTGCAGTATTTCCTTGTGATGTGCCCTCATTCCGGTAGACCTCATGTTCTCAAAATCTTTAGGCTCGAAATCTAATCTGTAGCTTCTTTTCAAATGTTTAGTACTCTCAATGTCTATGCCATATTTATCTGCCAGGTTTGCCAATCTCTGATGCACCTTGCTCACTTCTTTAGTTATTTTGGGGCACAGATACCTCAATTCTGCTTCAGTGTATGACTCTAGTCTATTCACCCTCATTGTTCCTTCCACTAGTTCCATGGCTTCTACACCCAGTCTCACAAAATTCAGGTATTCTTCCCTTTCTGACCTCTCTGTGGTCACTGCAGTAGTCTGCGGAGTGTTGAGTTTGTCTAACCACTCGTTCAATTGTTGCACTGGTAAGCCTTGTAACAAAATATTTCCAGACTGCACCATTGGTGTCTGTGTCGTATTTGTACTCATTACCTGTGGGGTTAGTGTTCCCAACCCTACTTGCCTCATTGTCTCCAAAGGAACCCCAATCGGACTAAAGTCTAACAAGGATCTAGACCTTTCGACTGTCTGTTCTCCCTGCAAGTGTCCTATGGACCCTCCTCTTATTGCCCCTTGGTCATTACTCCCTGATCACATACACCAGGCTTACCTTGCACATACAGCGGTACTGGTGGACCAACAGTAATTGGTAATGATATAGCAGCTGGTGTCTGGCCAAGTCCCAAACCCTGTGGAGCATTAACTCCCATAGCTTGATTCATCATTGGTGCTGTAGGTACTGACTACGGTCCTGCAACTGAAGTGTAACTCGGAACCACTTGTTGCTGCGGCTGGGGCAGCAATTGCGGAGTTGGCTCAATCTGCACTAAATTTGATCTCGTGAATACCGGATCAGGCGGCACCATCAGACTCGTAGTTGTCTCTAATACTGGAATATCAGGATAAAGCCTCTGAATATGGGGTGGCTGCAACTGTATCTGTGTGTCTGGCGCAGTGGGTACACTGACACCATTGTGTATCAAAACTGTATCACTTGTCTGCCCTGTACATGTGATGCCCTTATTTTGTGCTGGGGCTTCAGAACCCACACTAGTGCTCTGTACGTTATCAGTTATGGCATATGGTGGCGGGCGATCATGTAACAACTGATTTAGAAACTCTTCATCGTCTGAATCATCTGCATCTGCCCAAGACCTCTGAGTCTCCTTTGGCTTACTAGAGCCCTTGTCTGTCTTACAAGGGGCTTTCTTTCCCTGTGTCTCATCTTCTTGTGTTATTGCCGGAAACATTTTAAGTCTGTCAACTATTCCCCTTCCCCACATCTTGGTCTCATTATCCCATCTAGCCTCAGCTAAAGTCTTTTCTGCTCTTTTCATTCTCCTTTCAAACTTCTGTTGTCTCTGTCGTATGGCCATCAAATCTCAGATTGATAATGCCTCATACTGAGCTGGACTCGGAGGTGGTTTTTGCACACTTAACATCATTCACAAATTTTCCAAAATTCTTACATTAAACGTTCCGGGTTCCGGAAACATTAAACATCCCTCCTTCTCTGGCAATTTGCACCACTGTTTTAACCAAAGACATGGCGCGACTCCCTTCTCCACCATTACAATATAAGCTGGAGTACCCTCAGGCGGTGTAGGCTCCCCCACACTCGCTGTAATGTATGCTTCAGAGCCTTGAAAAACTTAATTTTTTCGTCTTTTATTCTGCTTTAGAATCTAATCAGGAAGTGACTTTAATTACCAGAACACTCTTCACACACCTTTCTCAACCAATTGCCTCTTACGGACGGCTGCCAATCTGTGTGCGACCCCTCTCAGCAACTGACCTATCCCAGCGCTACTCAAATGACGTCACACTCACACACACCGCAGCTGACAAAGTCTTGCGGCTTGTCCTCCTCACACAAAACTAATGCAATATATTGCGAGCACCTTTAACAACAAAACCCAAATTTGCCGGTTTACTACAGGAAGGGTAACACAATCTCTTCAGAACTTTACAGAGATTTCACTTGAAGCCTCAGCTGCTACTCTCTCCTTCTCAGCTCTCGCACTCGCAAGAAGAATTCGACCCGCAAATCCTACTCTTGACTTGTTAATGGTTTGTTCTAGTGCACTTTAGAACTTGCCAAATCTCCATCGAAGTTTTTCACTCACACAATTTGACTCAAACTCAACTTGTCAACCACGCTTGATTGACCTATTAAAACGCACAAATTACAACACAAACCCAAGTGTCTCCTACACTTGTCAATATACTCCGGAGTCTTAGACCACGACGGGTCCGTACATCACCAACAACCACATGAATAATTTTTTAACACAAAGCGCCACACTCACATGAAGTTCGCCGACTTCCTTACTCTCATACTGCGGAGTACGCCCACTCCTACTAAAACAACATTACCTGATCTAAATCCACACAAACTTCACAAATCACCTGCAATATGCATAAGCTGAGCAAGCGCAAATTCTACACCACACATGCTAGCACGCCTAGAACATACCCAACTCACTTAGGTGAGCTCCGAGATTCCCAGAAAGTCATGGGGAATTTAGAAACGCATCAGACCTCCAATTTGCATTATTTTGAAAAACACTTTTAAAGAATGGTCCCTCGTCCTAGGGCCCCAAAGGGCCTAAACCGTCGCTCTGCTACCAGAACTGCTAACGCGTCTCTTTATGACTAATTTACTCACTCTGGGACTCGTTTTAGGCCAATGAATCTTTTGACCCTGATTGAAGACACCTTAGGATGAGATAACTAATCAGCATATCAATCAATATGTCAATAACATCATCAATATTTACCATAATAAGGAAATTCAAATTAGTCAAATACATTAATAAAACTCAGAAACCACCATGACCTTGCAGTCGTGAATAACCACACCAGTTTAGTACTATTATATGAAGTTTATTCCCTATTGATTACAATTCTACTAGTAAGTTTATTAGTCTCAAAACCAAGAAACACATTAGCATAGTCACAATATGGCAACTCTGGTAAGATTTCATCAAAGCAAGAATCACAAATATTAGAATATAGCATGATGTCAACATAGGTTATCCTTAGCAGAGTATCATTATCACGTTATTCAACAAAGCATATATTCAGTCATTTGTCTATTTGCGTTGGTTTAGTGAACCCCTCATCTATCCTCGAATTAGCATTGGCATGTTGGGCTTCATGCAAAACAATTTAGCAACACCAATTTAGAAAACATCTAGCTATGGTCTCTGTCAAAAGAAGCAGTTGGTACCTAGAAAGGAAAAGCAAACAGACAATTACAATTTCATGGTCATATAGTTACCCTCCGTATTGGGTCAGCATACAGGTTCGGTCTTCATCCTCAGGACATCAGTTGATTCGCCATCAGCCAGGAATTCAGCAGTCGGGTAAAAGGGACACTTCCCTCTTAAGGAGGTAAAGTGTAAATGGGCAATATAAGGGCAAGGATGGTTTGAAGAACCAAACAGCAAAGTCTCTATGCAGAGTAACAAAGTGTCTGGGTCATAGCAAATCGTAATAGCATCTCCCTAACTAACTAATTTCTTTGTGTCAAGGGTTTTTATCCCTTTTCTGTTGTATAGTCCCCTAAAACTTAATTGGTTGGGGTTGGCACCCCACTATCTCCCTCCAATAGGGTTTCAATGACTTCATTAAAATTGTCACCCCATAACAGTTCTCACGTAGTTTATTGGTCCTTCTCATTGACGTCTTCAGTGGGTAGAATATCCGGTATGATTTCATACTCTCGTGGTCCTCTTTGCATCTTCAGTCAGTAGTTCCATTGTCTGTACCGGTTCAGGTGACCTTGTACCTGGGACTAGTCTACACTGTTGCATTCAGCAAGAATGTTTCACTAAGCAAGTCGAATTTCATGAGAACGGATCTACTACAGTTACATTCATCTTCTAGTTTTGGAAAAATACGAGTTCATGTCATTCAGCAAGTCAGCACACTGCACATTAGAAAAACACATTTAATACGAAACCAGGCAGCTAGGCCTCGACTCATGCTAAATAAGGCCTAATGATTTATTATCAGAACTTTAACATATAACCTTTTTATTATTAGTGCAAAATCATACTTTAACATAACATTTCATCATTATGAATCAGTTTCATTTGTCATTGTATATCTTGACGGCCACTCCCCGTGGGCACATTTCATGCGCACGTTTAGCAAAATACATTAATATATTTTCTATGTGGCATTATTACGCATTAGTTCATAAACATTTCATATTAATTTCTAAGTAGATAAGCTGCGCTCTCTCATACTCTTCAGCTGTTTTGGATGTTGAACGATGTCTGTGTAGAGGCACTCGTGAAAAGTAATCAGCAGAATTCTGATCTTTACTCGGTTTCTGTACAATCGCATAATCATAATCATAATTTTGCAGTCGCAAACCGCACCTCTCAATGCGAGGGGGCATATTGGTATTCAGGTCCTCAAAGATAGTGAGCAGCACTTGGTGGTCTGTAGCAATGGTAAAACGTTTTCTGTATTGAAACACATGAAAATGTTCCCAGGCCCACACTACAGCCAGTCTCTCCTCTAGCTGAGAATAGGCTCATTCTATGTCAGACAGGCTTTGACTGGCATAGGCCATAATGTGTCTCTGAGCATTTGGATGACCATTATGTTGAGCAAAGATTGCCCCCAGCCCCACCAGGCTTGCATTTCCAGTGATCTCAGTATGTAACGTGGGGTCAAAATAGGCCATCTCAATTGTGTTTTCAGTCACAAGTTTTATATTTTTGAAAGTCTGATCACATTCAGCAGATCATTGAAAAGGGATGTTTTGTTTTGTCAACCCCCTCAATGGGGCACTCACTGTAGCAAAGTCATGAATGTACCTTGAACAATAACTGGCCTTGCCCAAGAAGGATCACATCATAGTGACGTCTTCTGGGGGACACCAAAGATGCTGCGCTGCATGACAGGGTGAGTGCAGTAGAGCACCATATTCACAGAGATATGTCACACTCCTCCCATTTCCCTAGCACCAGCGTGGAATGTGCTGCAGAGTGCCACTCACACACCTTAGCACCATTGTGCTAGGTGTGCGCTTGAGTCTAGCATAGGTTTTGTACAGGAAGGGTACCCTTCCTGCATAAAATACTATGCATAGACAAGTTTAAACGTGATTCCTACTTTGTATGTGTGCTGTACAGTGCAGCACACATACAGAGTTCGAAAAGCACAGAGAAATGAAAACATTTCTCTATTTAATGCCTGTTTTCGAAGGGCGTTAATTTTTGGCGAAAAACCCTGTCTAATAATGTTTTCATGAAAAAACATAGGTTGTTGCATGGGAACACCTATGTACTATTCATGTAATGTCCCCTTGGCCCTAAGTAATGCAAAGCAGTGCTTAGCGCTTCTTTGTGTTACTTTTAGAGTACTTTCCAGGTCAATACAAGTTTTACACTGGAAAGTAAATTGGGGGAAAAAACATTTTGTGCTGAGTTACCATAACATTTGTGATGCTAACTCAGCACAAAATGTTTGTGAATCTCCCCTTCTGTCTCATGACACTACACATGACACCACAAGGTCCTTATTTCATCAGATCTGGGCTGTATTCTGCCCCCACTACAGCAACTTTAAGTTCCAAAAGAGGATACAGCCATTCCTGGCTGCTGAGTCTCCTGTGGCCTTGCCCCCCTCGCGCCCCCAGCTGCTCCTCCCTTCCACCTCCCCTTCTTAATGGCGGCTGCTGCGCAGAGCCCTGTGTGACCCCCTGACCTGCCTTTGGCCAGGAGTCTACTTTGGCTCTACCAGCCTGCTTCCGTGCCCCTGACCCCGGCGTTTGCCGCCAGAAGAAGTTCGAGGCCCTCCTCCACCCGCAGGCACCCGCCTGCGCCTCATCTCTGGTGCCTCGTGGTAGGCGTATCTAGTGTACTCTGCTCCTTGTATTTGTATTTGTACTGAGCTTAGTAGTTAGTATCATTTTTTCCATTCCACTTAATTCTGCCCTAGGCGTTTCCGCCCGTTTTTCTAGCCAGCTCTTGCTGGTTCTTCCGATCCCTGCCGATGCGTCCCCTGTGGCCCCACCCCCTCACACCCCCATTGGTCTTTCCCTCCCGCCTCCCACCTCCCAGCAGCTCCTCCCTCCCACCTCCCCTTCTTAATGGCAAGCCCGCCTGTGCCTGTCCGTGCCTGGACAGCGCCCAGCCTCCGTCCCCCTGGTCCACGCTGCCCGACCCCCCGAAGCAGCACTACTCCTCCACAGAACTCCATGCCCTCAACCCAGGCCAGCATCCCGACTGTGCCCAAGCCAACCCCAGGTACACACATGGACCATTCTCATGCCATTCATGCCATTTTTCCTGCACTCACACTAACATCAACAACACCAACATGCACCGCAATAACACCAACCCCCGCAACCACCTTAACTGCTTTCTCCTTAACACCCGCTCCGTCCACAAACACTCCATCGAGCTCTGGGACCTGCTCACAACATATGCCCCTGACATCACCTTCCTCACGGATGAATGAGCCCCTCATCAAAACCCGACATAGCCAAAGCCATCCCAGAAGGTTACAAAATCTCCCGTAGAGACCGCATAAACAAGCCAGGAGGAGGTATCGCCATCATACACAAAAACATCATCAAAATCTCCACCAACACCAACGATACCCTAGACAGTGCAGAAAACCTACACTTTCTAATACACATCAATGCCAACACCACCATTAGAGGAACCCTCATTTACAGAACACCAGGACTCTGCCCCCCATTTTGCGACACCATTGCAGATACTATCAGCTCCCCGCCCTCACCTCCATAGACTACATACTCCTTGGTGACTTCAACTTTCACCTGGAAAGCACCCACAAATGCAACCCCACAGCCCTGCTGGGCAACCTCATGAACCTCGGCCTCAAGCAACTAGTTACCTCACCCACTCACTCAGCAGGACACACGCTTGATGTAATTCTCACCTCCAGCAGCCACGTCACCTTTACCCACACCACCAAACTCCACTGGACTGACCACCACTGCGTCCATTTCTCCTTCATGAAACCCCCTACCCACCACCAACAACACACCACACCCTACCCCAAGTGGAACAAGATCTCCAAAGAACACCTGATCTCCAACCTCACACAAGCTCCACCTCCCATCACCAACAACCCCAACACTGCCACCCACAACCTCACACAATGGCTAACAACCTGCGCAGACTCCCTCGCCCGATTGAAAAGAAACAACACCTGCACCGTCAAGACCGCCCCCTGGTTCACCACAGAACTCCAAGCTTCCAAACGAGAATGCTGTAAAATTGAGAAAGCAAGGCGCCAAGAACCCTCAATGAGCAATTTCTCCGCCCTCAAAACAGCCATACTCAAACACCACCAACTCTTCCGGACCACCAAACGGTCCTTCTACAAAGAACGCATAGGCAACAACACACACAACAGCAAAGAACTCTTTGTCATCGCCAAAGAACTCACCAAACCCAAATCCAGCACCATCGACCCTCCTAACACCCAAAACCTCTGCAACTCCTTCTTCAACTACTTTCACCTCAAAATCTTAGACATACACAACAGCTTCACAACATCAGCACCCACCATCACCACTACCGACACGACCAACAACACAACTCCCTCCCACACCAACCAACTACACACCTGGACCCCCACCAACGATGAAGAAACCGAAAAAAACACAAACTCCATCCACTCAGGCTCCCCCACAGACCCCTGCCCCAACCACATTTTCAACAAGGCCAGCCAAATCATCGCTCCCCAGCTCCGCGCCATCATCAACAGCTCCTTCAACACCGCAACCTTCCCAGATGTCTGGAGGCACACCGAAGTCAACGTGCTCATCAAAAAACCCAAAGCAGACACGGAAGACCTCACGAACTACCGTCCCATCTCTCTTCTCCTCTTCCCCTCAAAGGTCGCTAAGAAGATAGTCAACGTCCAACTGTCTCACTTCTTAGAAGAAAACAACATACTCGACGCCTCCAAGTCTGGATTCTGCAAGAACCACAGCACAGAGACCGCCCTCATCGCCTGCACATACGACATCAGAACCAGAATGGACAAGGGCGAGACCATCACCCTCCTCCTCCTAGACCTCTCCGCAGCCTTCGACACTGTATGCCACCAGACCCTCTGCGCACGCCTTTTTGATGCAGGAATCTGACAAAAAGCCCTGGACTGGCTCACCTCCTTCCTCACCGAAAGAACCCAAGGAGTTCACCTCCCTCCCTTCCGTTCTCCAGCCACCAAGATCATCTGCGGGGTCCCCCGAGGATCCTCCCTCAGCCCCACCCTCTTCAACATATACATGGCCAACATCCTCTGCCCCCACGGAATCACCATCATCTCTTACGCAGACGACACCCAGCTCATCATCTCCCTCATCAGGAACCCAACCACTGCTAAGACAAACCTGCACACCGGACTCCTCGACATAGCCAAATGGATGACAGTAAGCCACCTCAAACTTAACTCAAATAAAACATAAATCATCATCTTCGGCCCCAACAAGACATCATGGGATGACTCTCAGACCACTCCAACACCCACCACCCACACACGCAACCTTGGCATCATCCTAGACTCATCTCTTTCCATGGCCCAGCAAATCAAAACCATATCGTCCTCCTGCTTCAACAATCTTCGTATGCTATGCAAGATTTTCAAATGGATTCGTTTAGAAACAAAAAAAAACGGTCACCCATGACCTCATCAGCAGCAGACTGGATTACGGCAATGCCCTCTATGCTGGGACCACAGCCAAGCTTCAGAAAAAACTCCAGCGAATCCAGAACGCAGCCACATGTCTCATCCTCAACCACGCCCGCCACGAACACATCTCCACTCTCCTCAGATCCCTACACTGGCTGCTCATCAGCAAAAGGATCATCTTCAACGTCCTCATCGACGCTCACAAATCCCTCCATGACACTGGACCGGCCTACCTCAACGAACGAGTAAACTTCCACATACCAACTCAACATCTCCGCTCCTCTGACCTCGCCCTCGCCACAGTCCCCCGCATCCAACGCACCACCTCCGGTGGCAGATCCTTCTCCCACCTCGCTGCCAAGACCTGGAACTCCCTCCCCACCAACCTATGCAAGACCCAGGACCTCCTAATTTTCAGAAAGCTCCTCAAGACATGGCTTTTTGACCAGTAAACGGCAACCCCCGCTCTACCCCCCACAGCGCCTTGAGACCCTATCGGGTGATTAGTGCGCTTAAGAAATATTTTGATTGATTGATTGATTGATTGTGTCACCTAGCTTGACTTTGGTTTCACCACCCTCGAAGCTATTATGCCTATCTATTACTTCCAGCTCTATCTCTCAGTCAATATGTGAATCCACTTCAAGTACGGGTGCAAAATGCAGGTATTCCTTTGTAATCGAGGTGACCAGTATATGCTTAATGTGGAGTTGAACTTTTGGGTTAGACAACTTCAAAAGATAGTTATCATATTTAGCCAAAGGTGGAGAAGTCATAGAGATGTTATTATCTGTCATTTGTTTCTAGGCAGCACATACATGAAGAACACATAAAAAAGTTTGAAAGGCTTAAAACTGAAAAGAAGTAGTGGTGTCTGTTCCATGGACGTCATTTAGGGGCCACCCCCAGATTGGCCCTTGCAGCCCCGGCACTGCCTTTGCGACCCCTGACCTCAGAGGGGGCAAAATCAGAGCCAAGAGCACAGGAGTATCTGGCATTTTCAGCGTCTGACTCCAAACTCGTTTTCTGCTCATTTTTATTACACTAATAGTGAATAATAGTCTATTATTCACTACTAGTGTAATAAAAAGTGGAGCAGCAGGATCAGGTACGGACCTTTTACTGGCGTTTAAGGTAAGAACAATAAAACAGCTTTAAATGTATGTTGTGTGTGTACATATGGGTGAGAGTGAATTTATCTGAGAGTGTGTATGTGTGATCATTTATGTTTGTATTTGGGATCAATGTGTGTGTGTGTGCGAATAAATATTAGGGGCAGATTTATGGAAAGTGGCACTGCGCCAAGTGCAGAGCCACTGTCCTGTGCCCCTTAGCAGCCCCCTACCGACACCATGGCGCAGGGTAGGGGACAATAGCATCATTTTTCATGACGCTATTAATGTACTCTGCAGGGGTAGCACCAAAATATTGGAGCTACTCCTGCGGAGTACATAGGGCCCCATTCTAAAGAATGGAAGCCCCTTATTAACGCCTGCTCTTGAGCAGATGTTAAAAGTGCTGTAAAAAATGGCACAAGTAAATCTCTTAGATTTCCTTATGCCATTTTTCCGGCTCCCCTAACGGAGGAACGTCCCCTCTGCATACATTATGCCTGGCGCAGGCATAATGTAGCGCAAAGTGTTACAGAGTGGTGTAATTTATGCATTGAGCCACCCTGAACATATGGCGCAGGGATTTCAGCCTTGTTAGGCCACATAAACGTAAAAAATAATCACTTTAATGTGGCGCAAGGTGGCGCTAGGGAATCATATATATGCCCCTAAGTGAGCCAGAATATGAATGAGTGAGTTAGGGTAGAAGTGATTGCAAGAAACAGAGTGAAAACAAAGGAGTGCAAGTGCGCACTAAGCATGACTGCGTGTGAGTGAATGAGTGTAAGTGAATGCAAGTCAGCATAAGTGAGAATGTGTTATGCTCCAAGTCTGGTGTTGAAGCTGGCATGCTTCTTGGCTTATGGAAACACCATTGTTAAAATGCTACTTGTGGCATACGGTTGTCAATATTTGCATATGGGATACCCATGGCAAAATGCTAGTGCTGGCCACACTATAGGTCAATTTTGGCATGTGGCACCCACAGAAAAACATTAGCGCTGGCATACTGGAGTAAAGTATTGACATAGTTGACACCTGTGACAAATTGCTGACGCTTTCATACTGGAGGACATTCCTGGCATATAAATGGGATGACAACGTGGCATATGTCAGGGGACCATCCATGGCAAAATGTAGTCCTCAACAAACTAGACATAACTTTTTACATAAAGGCCCTCCATAGTACATGGACAGCAATATTAGCACAATTTTGGCACTGGCCTTGTGAATGTAATGCTTCAGCAAAAGGGGCGCCCATAGCAAGATGCTGGCCCTAGCATTGGAAATCATTTTTGACCTATGGGAAACAAAGGATCTTTTAAAAACATAATTGGTTCAACTCACTGGGACTGTCAGATTTCAGTAGCTTGACACACCATAAAAGTACATGAAGTAGAACCCATTTTTTTCACAATTTTACCAGGGGACAGAAACCCCGCCCTCCAGTCTCCACTTGAAGACATCCTACCCACTTTGCTTCCTTACTACAATTCAGGTAACTGTTCTCTTAACATATTATATCTGCACCTTTACATAAATGATAATCAAAACTCAACATTTGCTTGTGTTATGTTAACCGCTTGGGTGCCCAGGACGAGCTGTTCTCTCCCTCGGCCACGGTGCTCCAGTGCCGAGAATGAGACCAGCTTGTTCTGCTATGGGCCTCCGGGGGGAGCACTAGTGCTACCCCAATGGCTAAGCACCCTACTCCCCTGGGCAGGGATGGAAGGGAAATTGCTTCCCCTTCCACAACCGCCCCCCTCAGACCCTCACGTGGCATCTGATGACGTCACTGCGCAATTGTGCGCTGACTTCATTAAAGGCCTCCCTCACCGTGCTGGAAGCTGAGCCACGGGGAGAAGGCGGGGGAGGCATTAAAGGAAAGGAAAGGAAAGGAAATGCCTTTCCTTTCAACACTCTCTCTGCATTTCTGCTGCCCGATCGCAGTGCGATCGGGCAGCAGAAATGCCCACTAGACACCAGGGATTTTATTTTTTTGTATTTGTGAATGAGGGGAGCGGCCACTTTGGCAAGGGCCGCTCCCCAGGGGGCAATTTATTCTAAGTCCATTTCTGCTCCACCGGGGGCAGATCGGCCTATTATAATTGGGCCGATCTGCCATCTGGGGGGCAGAAATCCCTAGGCACCAGGATTTTTTTTTGGTTTATTTTATTTTTTTATATGTGGGGGGCGACCCCTTAGGCAAGGGTTGTTCCCCTGGAGGGCAAATTGTCCTATTGGGGGCAGATAGGCCTATTTTTATTAGGCCAATCTGCTCCCAAGGGGGGCAGAAACCACTAGACACCAAGGTTTTTTTTTAGGTCAGTTTCACGTGAGGGGAGTGAGCCCTTAGACAAGGGTTGGTCCACTGGGGGGGAGGGAATTTTGTTTTAGGCCATTTCTGCCCCTCTTGGTGGTAGATCGGCCTATTGTAATTAGGTTGATCTGTCTCCCGGGGGCAGAAACTTCTAGGCACCAGGGATTTTTTTGTTGTTGTATTTTTTATATGTGGGGAGTGACCCCTTAGGCAAGGGTCGCTCCCCTGGTGGGCAAAATTATCTTTAGGCCATAGGCCAATATGCCCCCAAGGGGGTCAGAAACCACTAGACACCAGGGATTTTTGCTTCAATTTCACGCAACTGGAGCAACCCCTTAGGCAAGGGTCTTCCCCTGGGGGGGCAAATTTATTTTAGGCCGATCTGCCCCAGGGGGGAAGAAACAACTTAGGCACCAGAGATTGGTGTGTGTGTGTATGTGTGTGTTTTTTTGGAGGGAGGCAGCTCCTTGGGCAAGGGTCGCTCCCTATGGGGGAACATTACTGTTGGCCATATGTGCCCCCTTGGGGGCAGATCAGCCTATTTTTGGAAGGCCCATCTGCCCCCAAGAGGGGTAGAAATCCCACCAGAGACGATTTTTTTTTTTCACAAAAAGAAGGTGGGGTATGGCCATACCCCCACCCCAAATAAATGGGGCCAAAGTTCTTTTGCCCACCGGTGGACAGATGGGGCAATTACCCTGGATCCACTCTCCGGGACAGCAGGAAGCCTACTAGATGCCAGGTATTAAAAATTAAAAAAATAGTGGGGTGGTGGCTACCAACCAGTATGGGCATGGTTATGCCCCCACCCCAACTGAAGGGAGTAACAGTCTTTCTGCTCTCCCCTGCACAATAAGACATCTTATCCTATGGCAAGCAAGAGGACATTTGATTATTTTGTGTTTTGGTTTTACATTTAGGCCATGAGAGCTTGTCTAGCTCTCAAAAACATCCTACTTGGAATGGTGAGGGCTGCACTTTTTGGACTTTGGGATGCTGCCATGTAGAAAGATCCACAAGACCTAGACACATCTGAAAACTAAACATCTGGGTAACTCCAGAGTGGTGTGCTTCACATGCACCCCGCACCATTTTCTTACTCACAATGCCCTGCAAACCTCCAAATTTGCTGGAAATCACACATTTTCCCCACATTTTTGTGATGGAACCTTCCGGAATCTGCGCGAATCCACAAAATTCCTACCACCCAGCATTGCTGCATCTATACCAATAAAAATGTTGCCCCACTTGTCAGCCTAAAAATGTATTTTTTTCAAACTGCCCTTTTGGACCCGCTTTCGTTCCTCCTAGAATTTTGACATGGTTTTGGCTCTTCGCTGTCACAGGCACTTGGCCCACCTACACAAGAGAGGTATCATTTTAACAGGAGACTGAGGGGAATGTTGGGTGGTTTGAAAATTGTCCTGGTGAGGTGATCCCACGCAGAAATGTGGGAAAAATGAGATTTTGCTTTAGCTAAATTTGAGGTTTGCTGAGGAATCTGGGTAAGAAAACACTGGGGGATCCACACAAGTTACACCTCCCTGGGCTCCCTTGGGTGTCTAGTTTTTAGAATTTTTGGGGTTTGGTAGGTTTCCCTATATGGCTGCTGAGCCCAGGAACAAAAACGCAGGCACCCCCCCCCCGCAAAAACAGGTAGTTCTGTATTTGATAATTTTGATGTGTCCACATGGTCTTTTGGGGCAATTCCTTTCGCGGGCACTAGACCTACCCACACAAGAGAGGTACCATTTTTATCGGGACACTTGGGGGAATGCTGGGTGGAAGGAAATGTGTGGCTGCTCTTAGATTCCAGAGCTTTCTATCACCGAAATGTGAGGTAAAAGTGTTTTTTTGCCAAATTTTGAGGTTTGCATAGGATTCTGGGTAACAGAACCTGGTGAGAGCCCCACAAGTCACCCCATCCTGGATTCCCCTAGGTGTCTAATTTTCAAAAATGTACACGTTTGGTAGGTTTCCCTATGTGCCTGCCGAGCTAGAGGCCAAAATCCACAGCTAGACACTTTGCAAAAACAGCTCTGTTTTCTTTGGAAAACTGTGATGTGTCCACATTGTGTTTTGGGGCATTTCCTGTCCTAGGCAGTAGGTCTACCCACACATATGAGGTACCATTTTTATTGGGAGACTTAGGGAAACACTAGGTGGAAGGAAATTTGTGGCTCCTCTCAGATTCCAAAACTTTCTGTCACCGAAATGTGAGGAAAAGGTGTTTTTTTGGCCAAATTTTGAGTTTGCAAAGGATTCTGCGTAACAGAACTTGGTGAGAGCCCCACAACTCACCCCATTATGAAGTCCTCTAGGTGTCTAGGTTTTAAAAATGTATAGGTTTACTAGGTTTCCCTAGGCGCCAGTTGAGCTAAAGGCCAAAATCCACAGCTAGGCACTTTCCAAAAAACAGGTCAGATTTCAATGTAAAAAAGTGATGTGTCCATGTTGCGTTTCCTGTTGCGGCCATTAGGCCTTCCCACGCAAGTGAGGTACCATTTTTATTGGGAGACTGGGGTGAACACATAATAGCACAACATGTGTTATTGCCCCTTGTCGTTCACTAAATGTAAGACAGTGTGAAAAAAAGACAACTATTTGAGAGATGCCCTGTAATTCACATGCTAATACGGGGACCCCGGAATTCAGAGATGTGCAAATAACCACTGCTTCTCAAGCAATACCTTATCTTGTGACCATTTTGTAAATACAAAGGTTTCCTTGATACCTATTTTTCATTCTTTATATTTCATCAAATGAATTGCTGTAAACCAGGTATACAAGGAAAACCCATTGCACGATGCAGCTCCTTTATTGGCTCTGGGAACCTAGGGTTCTTGATAAACCTACAAGCCCAATATATCCCCACAACCAGAAGAGCCAAGCAGACAATGGCTTTTTTTAACCTCAATTTCAATATTTTTTAATTTCAGCTGTTATTTTCTGTAGGGAAACCTTGTAGGAGCTACACAAATGACCCCTTGCTGAATCAGGAATTATGTCTAGTTTCAAGAAATGTTTAGCTTTCTGGGATACAGCATTGATTTCATACCCATTTCTGTCACTAACTGTAAGGAGGCTAAAAGCACAAATAATAGCAAAAATGGGGTATGTCCCAGTAAACTACCAAAATTGTGTTGAAAAATTTGGTTTTCTGATTCAAGTCCTGAAAGCTGGAAAGATGGTGATTGCAGCTCCACAAATCATTTGTTGATGCCATTTTTAGGGGAAAAAATCACAAACCTTCTTCTGCAGCTCTTTTTCCCATTTGTTTTAAGAAAAAAAATGAAATGTTCGCTGTATTTTGGCAAATGTTTTCATCTCCTTCAGGGGAACCTACAAACTCTAGGTACCTCTAGAATCCCTAGGATGTTGGGAAAAAAGGACGAATATTTGACATGGGTAGCTTATGTGGACAAAAAGTTATTAGGGCCTAAGCGTGAACTGTCCCAAATAGCCAAAAAAAGGCCTGGCACCTGAGGGGGAAAAGACCTGGCAGCGAAGGGGTTTATTATACAATTATTAAGGAACTTCACTAGTGTTAATTATTATGATGTCATTGAGATTAAGGTTATGTGACATTACTGCCTAGGAAGATTTAAAGTCAAAGGTCATATGATGTCACTTCCTGTGATATCACTAAGGTCAAAGAGTATATGATGTCACTTCCGCTACCCTTAGCATTTTGGTGAATTGACGTTCATAGTCCATTTTGTAAAGGATAAAACATGGCAACTAAAAACATGAAGCTGTGTTAATCTATACGTATACTATAGTGTTGTAAAGTATGAATAATGTCAATAAATTACTGGGTTTCATTTACATTTTCAGTCATGAATAACCTCCTAAAATTAATGTAGGTGTGTGCTATAATATTCAAACTGCACCTGAGCCGTGAAGGAGCATTTGGGGGCCTCAGACTAGTAGTTGGGACCTGAAATATGGCACCAATAGAGAGTATGACCTATGATGATCAGTGCACTATCAATTAAAATGTATTTGTGAATAGTTTTACCCTTCCACTCAGTAGGAATTAAACATGTTCATGGACAATGTTGTTCTGCTTCTAATATTGGAAGTGGCTAAGGTGAACTACCTTCTCTTCCTTTAGTGTAAGTGCTTTTCTCACAGCAGATGACCCAATTTAATGGGACACTGACTATCCTGGTGCAGGCTGCTTTGTTTTGAAACAGACTCCTTTAGTTTATGTTTTTCAGGATGATGTTTGGATTATGGTATGAGTGTTGTTAAACGAAGGATCATTGAAAGAATGGATTTATGTGAAAGGCATAGGCTAAAAATTAATTTGCATTGTGAGCGGTGGAAGAAGTTTCAGAAGAAGTCTGAGGAGACGAATAGAGTGAGAGCCAGGTATTTCATGTTGGTATGCTTTTTTGTGGGAGATAAGACTTGTTTGATGCTGGATGCCAGACCCTAGGAATAATGAATGAAAGAATACACATTTATAAAACACACAAGAAGCCCCACAAAATGTCACTCCGGTGCTAAGTAGAAATGATTGATTCTAACTGAAGCAAATAGATGGAAGCAGCAAACTGGTAGGTATTTAAAAATGTCTCAAATGTACTTAACCAGTATTCTCCACAGACCACGAGAAGGAGGGTGCTCCATGCCTTGGCCATAACCACTACAAAGGAACTACAAGCCCTTACTACGAGTCTGGTGTTCCTGGAACACCCAGACCCGCTGTGTCGGTCGGACCACCGCCAAAGCAGCATTATGACCGTGGTGGAGCCGCCACGGTCCGACCACCAGATTGCCACTGATTGACAGCCTGGTGGTGCCAGTGGTCTTAATGCGCCAGGCCAGCTATGTTTCTCAAAAGATAGTGGCCCATCAAAGATAATGCTCATATTGAGGCGTGTCTATGAAGAAGGAGGGGGAAGCCCTAATATGTCTAGTCATCAGTCTGAAGACCACAAAATGGAATTCCCCCCAAAAA
Source organism: Pleurodeles waltl (assembly GCF_031143425.1). Lineage (NCBI taxonomy): Eukaryota > Metazoa > Chordata > Amphibia > Caudata > Salamandridae > Pleurodeles > Pleurodeles waltl. The sequence continues at coordinate 607,442,376 of NC_090445.1, read as the reverse complement.
TGAGTTTTGATTGTCCCTGCGCTCAAAGTTAGTGATTTAGATTGCATACGGGTGACCACAAAACCATGACTAGTGATGATAGATCACTGTCTAATCTGAGGATGATTTGTGACTCATTTGCATAATTTAAAAAACCTCGGGCCAAAAGAATCAATAAGGTTGGCTAGATGCGAACCATACCTATTGAACAAGGAAGGGCCTGAGGCTGAGCCCGAGGCACACCAGTGGTGATATTGCCTGCTTAGAGATACTGCTTGCACTCGGTGAGTTAATAAACTTTTGAACAAATTGACTACTAGACCCCAACACCAGTGTCCTTGAGCTGATTTAATAACATGCCCTGGGATCCGGTGACAAAGTCAGCAAAAAGATCAGGAAATATGAATGCGTCACATCCCCACCAACCAGTATCATGCATATATCATTAGTTTCCTTTGCCAGGACAGTTTCAGCACTGACATTCTGTTGTAATTATGACAGGAATAAGTAAAATAGACCTCAGCCTTTCTTGACGTCTCCTCGACTCCACAACTCTCATCAACCCTTGCTGCACAGAATAGGATCTTTTTAACATTCCAAGGCAAGCTGCCATATATCTGTCAGAATGTTCCATGTTTACATAAGTAGAGGGGATAACGGGCAGTATCACCTTGACAAATGAATCAATAAATAAGGACTTAACATTAATCACAATATAATCTATCACAGTATAACACATCTTGCCCCTAAACATTTGATCAAAGAAGATAACTGGAAAATACCAAGGAAATTAGATTTTGAGTGGGTAAAAATATAGACCTAATAAAACAATGAAGGTCATACAGATAAGGAAAGATACAAAGAATTCTCATGCATTTATAATGTAGTCCTTTTGCCATACATGTGATTTCGCATTTTTTTGGCTCTCATATCTAACCTTTGTCATTCTTGTTGTTGATATTAAGATTGAGGTAAAACGCATGAGGATTACATTTGACTATTCTGTCCATGCTTCAACATTGACCATTTTCCATTACAGCTGTGTTTTGTTTAGTTTTGATAATACACAGCGCTTCAACATATATGGAGTTTTGATCTTCTCTGCCTTTTGGTTTTTTAACATATACCCAATCTCCTACCTTCCAATGTTGGTGTTTTACACCATGTTTACTATCATAATATGTTTTGTATTTGGCTTGATGACATGTAATGTTGTTTCTCATTTTAGATGTAGTGTTGTCAATTCTGACCTCTCCTCCCAACCAAGTTGGAAATAGTTTGGTACAGTGCTTCTGTCCTTTAAAGCTGGAAAATGTGCTATGCCTGTAATAAAATTGGAAGTGGTGTGATATGCCTATAGCATGGCCTGTACTGCTCTTTCAACATTTATATCGTTTATGTTTGCAAGCTGAATGCACTATTTTATCATTCTGTTGATTCCCTCCACAAGGCCATTACCATGAGAGCCACATAAAGCTGTTCTTTGATGGGTAATATTTAATTGCGTTTAAAAAAAATGCCTTTAAAGTATGGAATGGCTAATTAGCGTTAATCAAACCAATTTAAACCACTGTGATCAAGACAGTAGTCGAAACTCGTAGGTGGTGGTAGCAGATGAAACGCTGATGTGCATTATTATTAAAAGGTGGAATAGAGTCTCCTGGGAGTGCAGTGTCTTTTTCTTGTTGAACAATCAATATGGGGAGGTGGTCAATCCCCAACACTGGCACCGGCAGTCAGTGTGCACCGCTCCTGTGGCCAATTTGGTGATTTTATATAAGAATGAGCGGCAGCGCCCGGCACCATGTGGAGAAGAGCAAGTTTGCTGTGGAGAGGAAAGGGGGATACTTGTCCCCTGCGTGTGTTCCATACATTTGAAGACTTTTCAAACTGGAAAGCTATGACTTCAAATGCGCTTTATGGAAACTCTGCAACTACGTTTTATCATGGTGATCGATGCGACCCCGTACACTGAAGGATTAATCAGTCGTTACGGGTCCGGGAGCTGAACACCACGAACTCAGTGGGAGCTTACAAGGATGGCATACGTGGCTAAATATGATAAAATACGCCATAAGTGCTTGTACAGAACATTATACTCCATGGCGCTGCTTTGATGAACACTGTGCTAATGCTATGATTTATGAACAACAACTCCCACAATGCCTTTAGAGTATGGAATGACTAATTAGCGTTAATCAAACCAATTTAAACCACTGTGATCAAGACGGTAATCGAAACGCGTAGGTGGTGGTAGCAGATGAAACGCTGGTGTGCCTTATTATTAAAAGGTGGAATAGAGTCTCCTGGGAGTGCAGTGTCTTTTTCTTGTTGAACAATATATATATATATATAGTCTGCAAAAAGTATGACACTAATCAAACAATTTTTAAAACATTGTGTGTCTAACATAAAACAGTAACATAAATTAGCAAACATATATCTAACTAACACAAAATATCTAATCTAATTTCAATATTAGAAAAAAAATGTTTAAAAGGTTTTTTTTAATACTTCAAGTGATAACAAGTGATATGGTGGTATTTTCCCTAAGACCCCGGGAAGATTTAATGTTTTGTGGCTTTAAATGTTGTGTAATCTGGTGGATTGTGATGTAGAGCTCGGTGTTTTAAGGTGAGGAAAAGCGTGGTGTAGTGGAGTAGATTGTGGTTTTGCACAGTGGAAAATAATGTTCTGTGATATAGTGTGTTCAAGTGTTTCAACGTTATGGTGTTAGATGGAGTTATGGACTAAAATGGTAACGGTAATTGTGATTTAGTGTCAATCACAATACTATTGGTTTTGTGATATGTTGATTGAGATAGTGGTTAATGACACAACCACGTGTTGTACATGTAAAGTGAATTGCTGTGTGGGGACTAATTTGTGATGGTAGGGTAGACATTGATGATTTAGTAAAGTATGTGCATGATGCGCTGTTGGATGGTTTGCTGTTGAATTGTATGTGTGGTTCGCTGTGGAAATAGATGTTTATGTTGTAGTATGGTGTGCTAAGAGTTGTGCTTTAATACAGTGCAGGGCACTAAGGTGTACTGTGATGTAGAATGGTGTTGTATTATGTGGCCTGGTGCGAGATTTGAATGTGCAGTGTGTTTTGGCTTGATTTTTTGTGGTATGTTGTGTGCTGTGCATGGTGATGTGCAATTCCATATGATAATTGGATGATCGATTGCACGATCTAAAGTTGTTCAATGGGTTAAATGTGAGCCTGCGTTGGATGGCCTGAGTTGAAAGTTTAATGTGGTGCAGTATGGTGTTTTCTAGTGAGTTTCCATGTTTTCTAGAACAGATTGCTCTGTTGTATAGCGTTGAGGTACAGTGGATGGCGTGGTGTATTTTTTTAAGGTCTGTTTACTGTGTTGAGAAGGGTGTACTGTTATGTAATATAAAATACATTTTTATGTGGTTTGGTATAGTGTGATGGGGAGCTGGACTGTATTGTGTTGTGAAGAGTTGTATATTGTGATGGGATACAATAAAGTATGTTTTTTTTCAAATAACATGTGTTCTAGTGCTGTGTGGTTACATGACGATTGAAATAGAACATTACACTGTGAATTTGATGTCTGTTCTGGTTTTGTGCTGTATCTACTAATGAGACCCCATGACTTGTAACTCCCTTTAAACCGGAGCTTTTTTTTTACTGCAAATGTAATGTTTACGGATGTGTTTGTATACTGTGAATCTGTGCTGCATTGGCATTTCGGAGACATGAGCACAACAACACTAATGGAATCATTTACAGTATTTTGGATGTTTTGCTGTTATTTCACAAATAGGTAATACTGTTAAAACAACCATTTATCATTACATTATCAGAAATATAGATATAAATGTGCAGGCATTGTTTCTGCCTCTTTTTCCACCATTACTGGAGTAAAATTAGCACCAGCCTTTTGCTTGTGCACTAATGGTCTTGCAACAGCCAAAGAAAAACACATGTTAAAGACAATTAAAATCACCCTCATTCATTTCAGTGTTTTTACAGCTTTCCGCATATTCTGCATGACCCCCAACGAAGTTTGGCCATGAATGGCAAATTACACCAAATTGTAGCGCATGACTATTCCATTTATAGTGCATAACAACCATTTATCATTACATTATCAGAAATAAAGATATAAATGTGAAAGCATTGTTTCTGCCTCTTTTTCCACGCAATAAAGGCCTATATAGGTATGGTAAACTTTCCTTTACATGTCTAGCTTGATGGCAAAGCAGTCTAGATTACTTATTTAAAGCAGTTCTTTCAAATATGCATAGAGTGGTCGTCGGCTTGGTGTCAGGATCTGGATGCCAATCTGGGTAATGTCAATGATGAGGACACCCAAAGGCCCTGGGGTGAACCTTTCTACCAGCCATGATGCCATCAACACAAGGAAGAGTGCAGCAGATTGTCCTTTCAGAAAGGAGCCCCAGATGGAGGGGAGATACATACTTGAGGGCAAAAAACCTCCAGGTGATAGCAATACTCCGATAGCAGGGAGACCAGGGCAGGACAGCATGGAACAGGAGGCAAGTAAGCAGGAGAAGAAGCCGGGAGCACTGGAACCCAAAAATTCCAGGATAAAACTAAGACCCCCTAGATATGAAATGGGAGCGAGGAAACACACCTAACACTGGGCAGCTTTGTGACGCAAGGGAGACAGACTGGCTCTCTTTTATATTCTGGAAACAGGAAATTGCATCAAAAAGTGCTGCCACCATTTTGGACTGGGAAAAAATTGTAGGTGAAGGGGCAAGGTAGCCATCTTGAACTGGGCAGGATAGATCCCTGTTGAGGGAATTCCAGAAACCAGAATTTCCCAGGAATGAAAAGGTGCTAATGGTTTGCAACCTTCATGGCAGCTCCCGAAGGATGAATGATGACACAGGATATCATCTTGGTGGGCTGGCAGCCTGTCTTAAGTTTAGATAGGGAGTGCAGTAGCCCGCTACCCTTTACTCACTCTAAACTGACGGTTATTTCTGGGCTGCTTATTTCTAACGAAGTTGCAGAAACACTGCTCCAATGACATTGTCTGAGGTATCAGTTTCCACAATTAACTTTTTAGTGTGGTCAGGGGCGACCCAAGATAGGTCCTTGCGTAAAGGTTCTCCTTATGTTTGTAAAGTCATTATCAACTAGATCATCCCATTGAAAACAGAGACAATGCATGTCTTTCTTTAGGATTCGGGTAATTCTGCTGGTTAGTTGGTTTATTTTCAATAAATTGTCTGTGGAAGTTAGCAAACCCTAGGAAACATTGGTTTTCTTAGATGGAATTGGACAATGCAGAATGACAGAAACCTTGTGCTGATCCATAGAGACCCTGGTACTTCTGATCCAATAGCCTAGGTACTCTATTGGGTATGATCAAATTCACATTTCTCCAGTTTACAAAATAATTGTTTCTTAAAGAGTCAAGTTTATTTATGCGTTGATACTGGTGTAATTATTGATTTATGTCTGAAATCAATACACCATAACGTTGGTTTATATGGAGGGCTTTGCTGTCCACACAGTAAAGTTTCAGCAGGGTTTTGATTGTCATGTTTGTTGCTAGTGATGTTCAGGACCAAAGACATTCGCAAACATGTGGAAAAAGTGTGAATATATGCAATACATGTCATTATTGTTGACTTATTAGAGGCAGACTTACACACCCCAGAATGTACTTCTATATTTGGTCCATATGTATCATTTGGTAGCACGTGAGAGTGCGTCATTGTCGCTCAATGGAACCATATGAGCTGTGTTGCTCACTGCAGAAGGAGAGTTCTCTTTCTTCTGCTAGTAATGGTAGTGCCGGGTGCTGAATCGTGGATTGGCTTTCTGGCCACATTAATAAAGAAGTGAGAAGTAGCAGGCAGCGCCCTGACACACATGGACATAAGAAGCAATGATCTAGCCTGGCAAAAGTCCCTGGTGAGCTAACGTTGAAGAACGAACCAGAGAGAATTGTGCCATTTGTAAATATTGGACCTCCTGGGATGAGACGAAAACTTGCAGTGAGGTGAGGGTACCCTGGAAATTCATTCCCACCACTGAAGAGGCACGGATTAAAAACACACTGGCGAGAAAGTAGAACAAGATCATTGCAGCACCAACTGATCTCTGGACCTTTCTTCTGCAACTTTGACAACACACAACGAGCAAGCCGGGGTATCTTACTCGAGCAGCTGTGCTCATTAAAGGCAAGATGCTCCAGGGTCCCAGTTCAGGTGCTCGTTGAGAGAAAGATGATCAGGTCTCCTGTGTGTGTTTTTTTTCCCTCTGCGTAAACAATATAATATGATGCTGTGCGTGAGTGTGCTCCAAGAGGCTTTCAAGTGCATATTCTGTGCTCAGTGAGACTTGGACTCTGATGTGTTGCCTGTGTGCCTCTGCTTTGAGAATGAGACTCTCACCTATTGCTTGTGCAGAGAGAATGCTTCTGTTACTGGATTTAAGTCTCATTATTCCAATTCTACTTCCTCGTCGCAGTACTTAGAGAAAAGTTTAAACAACTCCCCCAAGTCTTCCTCTAAATGGCCACCTCTACCCAAAAAACTCCTGAGTCCACCAGCAAAGCAAGGTAACAGATCACCCTTGAAGCCGGGTCACAGCAGGAATGGCATGAGACTTTTAGGGATCAGGTGAGTGAGTAGAATCAAAGTAATGAAATCACTCCTAGGTTTGAAATGCTTACCTTCTCGACACATTTCCATCTCATTCCTTTCATCTGCTAAATTAGGTGTGACCTCCATCAGTTGTCTAACATGGTAGTCCTCTGGAAATGCAAGCAGTGCCTTCAGAGGAGTAGGGTTCTACAAAGTCCAACCGCCGCAAGGCAACAGGAGATCTAAAGAGATCAAAGGCAGATGTGCAGAAAGAAGGCCATACTGTAACTTATGGCAACAAGATGAAGACCCCAGTAGAGCAGGCACAACCCAGTTCAAACATAAAACGAGGACGTAGGGGAAAGACCACCGTCGCCCCACCCTGAAACAGTAAAGCTTAATGAGAAGCTCAGGGAGCAGCAAAGTCACAAAACCGTGGTCCCCAAATCAAATGTACTTCTTGGTACTCTGGGGATCACAGGCGGAGAATACAAAATAGAGACAGGACATCCCTTCCAAAAAAGGGGGCCATTAGCATATCAGTCCTCTCCAGATAAATAAGGCAAACCAAGGCAAACCAAAGGGAAAACCACATGTGGGCAAAATAGTCTCCTGCAAGGGACAGAAAGGTTATAAGTTAAGTCTGCCAGCTGTTTCTCTCCCTCTTCATTCTCTTCCTGAAAACCTTTCTTGTCAATTGCAGAACCCCAAAGTACGACCTGTCCATAACAGTTGGTAGGAACATAGGGGCGTATTTACAAGCGCCACCGGAGCATCACTTTTTGTGACCCTCTGGTGGTGTGTGCACTGCGCCGTATTTACAAGGTGGCATAAAGCCACTTTTTGTGGCTTAGCACCACCTTGCAAATACGGCCCCTTCACTCTCAGCACTTTGCATTGAAGGGGCGTGCAATGGGTGTTGCTGTGGGCGTTCCACAGCAACACCCATTGCATTTTGATGCTGCCCAGACTTACGAGATTTTATAAATCTGAGACAGTGCCAAAAACTAATGCCAGCCCAGGTGTGGGGTCAGCATAGCACAATGAGGAGAAATGCTTTCATTTCTCCTCGTTGTTTCTCTTTCTATGTGTGCTGTATTCTGTAGCACACATAGAAAACGGCAAATCGCCATTGAAGATTGTTTTGTGCAGGAAGGTGTTCCTTCCTGCACACGAACAATCTGCCCCGCAACGCAGCCATCCTTGCATCATGGTGAAAGCGTGGCTGCGTTGGCGCTCGGCAGCAAATTATTCTTTACTGAGGCTGGTTACTTTTTGAATGCAGGTGTTTGTTATTAAGGTCACTTGGTATCATTCCCAATATGTCCATTAAATAGTCACCTATTGCGGATAATTAATGGTAAACCATAAACCTAAATGGTTTATTCAGGAACCACAAGCATGTTCCAGCTTGAGGCTAATATGCGCTTATTCTGTGCTGAATAGTTTTAGGATTTACGACTTTATCTGAAAGGAATGCACTGTCTCAAACTGATCGTCACAGTTTTGATGATGTATGGAAACCTTTATTTGATCACCTAAAACTAACTCTCTGAGTTCGAGCATTTACCTTATTGGAAAGATTTTCTTCATGAGTTTTCTTCTTTCATTGTTGATTTTAGGAACATATGTATTTAACTCATATATATATATATATATTCACACCGATTTCTCTTTTGTTTTGTACCTGTGTTTTGTTTGCAAAACTGGGTATACTGTGTGCCAATGGCAAACCTGTAACCCCACAAACAACAGGAGGGATGGGAAGGGCTATCAGTCAGAGATGGAGGCAGTATACATAAATTCCATGAGCCTCAAAACTAGCAGGGAACACAGGGAGAAGCCTGTGAGCAACCAACACCACAAGCTTTAGCTTAGCAGAGAGCCCGGGAATGCAAGCTCATTTGTTGGGACCAGTACCACCCAACAAGCTCAATAGGAAAGGCACGGGCAAAGAAGGAGATATAAGCCAAGGAGACAGAACATATCACACAAGCCCCAGGCCCAGCAGAAAGAATTGAAGGAAACCAACCTCAAACATTTCAGCAAAAAAGGGGTGAACTCATCAGTCTATCTGCAAACTGGTCTCCAGTACCTCACACCATCCAGATACCCTCTTGACCCCAGCCTAACAGAGAGACAGAACTGGAATCAATACCATGTGACCCCAATATGCCCAGCCGTGAGGCATAGCCACAAACATATAATCTAAAGCTATGTTACAGGGAGACAGGGCACACAGTCCAGCCACTAGCCCCATAGAGTGCACAACAAGAAAGCCCAAACGCATCCCACACTCTGGTAAAAAGTGGGGCGGCACACCTGCCCTCCATTGAAGTGACCCTGGCACCACCAGAGCAGGTACATTCCAGTCTGCATGGCTGTTAGACTTGGCCTCCTTGGTGTGGTCTCCCTTAACTTTTTGCCTCTGTTTCCCAGGTTGTTGATGTGTGCTGGACTCTGTTTTTGCTGTTTGTGTTACTCTGGGCACTTTACCACTGCTATCCAGTGCTAAAGTGCAAGTGCTCCTACACAAAATGTGTATGTAATTCATTCATCCATGATTGGCTTATTTGATTTAATGGAAGTCCCTAGTACAGTGTGCTAGAGGGGCCCAGGGCCTGTAAATCAAATGCTACTAGTGGGCCTGCAGCACTGGTTGTGCCACCCACATTAGTAGCTCTGTAAACATGGCTCAGACCTGCAGTGTCTGTGTGTGCAGTTTTAAACTGCCAATTCGACTTGGCAAGTGTACCCACTTGCCAGGCCTAAACCATCCCTTTCCTTACATGTAAGACACCCCTAAGGTAGGCCCTAGAATGCAGGGTGCAGTGTATGTTTAAGGTAGGTCATATACTAATGTGTTTTATATGTCATAACAGTGAAATACTGTTTGGTTGACAGTTAGGTTGCCCCATGTTGAAGCAAGGACCCTCACTCTAGTCAGGGTAAAAGAGAATCACCCTCAGCTAACCTCTGCTTACCCCCATGGTAGCATGGCAGAGCAATAGGCTAAACATCAGAGTGCTAGGTGTAAATTATTTGTAACAACACACACAGTAACTCAATGAAAATACTACAAAATGACACAACACCAGTTTAGAAAAATAGGAAATATTTATCTAAACAAAACAAGACCAAAACGACAAAAATCCACAATACACAAGTCAGGTTATCAATTAAAAATTAAAAAGAGTCTTTAAGTAGTTTCAAACACACACTAACGCTGTCAGCATGAAAAAGTACTTTGGGTGTGTCAAAAATAACCCCGCACGGGCGAGTGCGCGTCAAAAAGGGCCTGCGATGTGTTGATTCCACTCACAAGCGGGACTGTGCGTTGGTTGTCCTTTCGCCGGGTCGGTGCTCGTCGTTTCTTCTCTCTGTAGGAGAGTGATGTGTCGATCCGGTCAGCACTCTCGGGTCCAGGCGGGCCTTGCGTTGTTTTTCCACACACAGCAGGACTTGAGTCAGAAATCCAGCCGCACGATGATCCGAAAACCCCTCAGCGCAGGTTGTGATCTCCCAGTCTCCGTCAGCGATGCTTTACGTTGTTGCTCCTTCTCCTCCGTCGATTCTTTGGTCGCGTTTCTGCGAGCGTCGTTTCTCAGCTGCGGAGCCGGCGGCGCGTCGTTTCTTCAGCCACAGATCGGAGTTGCATCAATCTTTTCCCCACACAGCACTCTGTGAGTGGATTTCCTTGTCTTTAGGCTGCCACCTTCTCCTTCCAGGGTCCCAGGAACTGGATGGGCACCACAGGGCAGAATAGGAGTCTCTCCAGAGACTCCAGGTGCTGGCAGAGAGAAGTCTTTGCTGTCCCTGAGATTTCAAACAACAGGAGGCAAGCTCTAAATCAAGCCCTTGGGAGATTTCTTCTCAAGATGGAAGGCGCACAATCTCCAGTCTTTGCCCTCTTACTCTGGCAGACGCAGCAACTTCAGGATAGCTCCACAAAGCACAGTCACAGGCAGGGCAGCTCTTCTTCCTCAGGTCTTCAGCTCTTCTCCATGCAGAGGTTCCTCTTGTTTCCAGAAGGGTTTCTAAAGTCTGTGGTTTTGGGTGCCCTTCTTAAACCCAATTTCTCCTTTGAAGTAGGCCTACTTCAAAGTAAAGTCTCTTTTGAATGTGAAATCCTGTCTTGCCCAGGCCAGGACCCAGACACTCACCAGGGGGTTGGAGACTGCATTGTGTGGGGGCAGGCACAGCCCTTTCAGGTGTGAGTGACCACTCCTTCCTCCTAGCACAGATGGCTCATCAGGATATGCAGACTACACCCCAGCTCCCTTTGTGTCACTGTCTAGTGTGAGGTGCAACCAGCCCAACTGTCAAACTGACCCAGACAGGGAATCCACAAACAGGCAGAGTCACAGAAATTGAATAAACAAGAAAATGCCCACTTTCTAAAAGGGGCATTTTCAAACACACAATCTCAAAATCAATTTACTAAAAGATGTATTTTTAAATTGTGAGCTCAGAGACCCCAAACTCCATATGTCCATCCACTCCCAAAGGGAATCTACACTTTAATCAGATTTAAAGGTAGCCCTCATGTTAACCTATGAGAGGAACAGGCCTTGCAACAGTGAAAAACGAATTTAGCAATATTTCACTGTCAGGACATATAAAACACATTATTATATGTCTTACCTTAACCATTAACTGCACCCTGCCCTTGGGGATATCTAGGGCCTAACTTAGGGGTGCCTGACATGTAAGAAAAGGGAAGGTTTAGGCAAGGTAGGTAGGGAAGGTGTAGGAAGGTTTAGGCCTGGCAAGTGGGTACACTTGCCAAGTCGAATTTACAGTTAAAACTGCACACACAGACACTGCAATGGCAGGTCTGAGACATGATTACAGAGCTACTTATGTGGGTGGCACAATCAGTACTGCAGGCCCACTAGTAGCATTTGATTTACAGGCCCTGGGCACCTCTAGTGCACTGTACTAGGGACTTACTAATAAATCAAATATGCCAATCATGGATAAGCCAATTACATACACATGGTGTAAAGGAGCACTTGCACTTTAGCACTGGTTAGCAGTGATAAAGTGCCCAGAGTAACAAAAACAGTAAAATCAGAGTCCAGTACACATCAACAACCTGGGGAACAGAGGCAAAAAGTTAAGGGAGACCATGCCAAGGATGAAAAGTCTAACACGTGTCCCCCCCAGCTGAAAGTGGGGAGCAACTACTCAACCTCATGGGAGTTCTCATCACTAAGGTAGAAGAACCTGGACAGACCATCAGCATTGGCGTGCTCTGTACCAGGACGGTGTTCCACCATAAAGTCCATCCCCTGTAGGGAAATCAACCACCTCAACAGTTTGGGATTCTCACCCCTCATCTGCATTAACCATCTGAGGGGCCAGAGGTCAGTCTGAACTTGGAAGTACGTACCAAACAAGTAGGGACCAGTGCCCAGACCACACAAATGCTCCACGTTCTACGGCACTCCACCTACGTTCCATGAGTAGTAACCTCCTGCTAATAAGGGCTATGGGTTGATCTAGGCCCCCTTCATTAAGCTGTGAGAGTACTGCTCCAATACCATGCTCTGAGGCGTCTGTTTGCACAACAAACTCCTTGGAGTAGTCAGGTGCCTTCAGCACAGGTGCTGTGCACATGGCAGCCTTTAGGGCATCAAAAGCGTTCTGGCAAGCCTCTGTCTAGATCACTTTCCTGGGTTGCTTCTTAGAAGTCAATTCAGTTAAGGGGGTAACAATGGTACCATATCCCTTAACAGACCTCCTGTAATATCCTGTGAGACCTAAAAAGGCTCTCACTTCAGTCTGGGTCTTGGGAGGCTCCCAAGCCAGAATTGTGTCAATCTTAGGCTGTAGGGGTGCCACCTGGCCACTCGCCACCTGGTGTCCTAAGTACACCACAGAACCCTGCCCTATTTGGCACTTGCTTGCCTTAATAGTGAGGCCTGCCTTCTGCAGGGCCTCTAACACTCTCCAGAGGTGCTGCAGGTGTTCCTCCCATGTGGAACTAAACACAGCAATATCATCCAGGTAGGCGGCACTGAACTCATCCAGTCCTGCCAACACCTGGTTGACCAACCTCTGAAAGGTGGCAGGGGCATTCTTCATCCCAAATGGCATCACTTTAAATTAGTTAAGGCAATCTGCCAGTACCCAGATGTTGAATCAAACGTAATGAGGTATGTGGCAGTGCCTAACCGGTCAATGAGCTCATCAGCTCGGGGGATGGGGTGTGCGTCAGTCTTGAAGACCACATTGAGTCCCCGGTAGTCCACACAGAACATGAGCTCTGGAGTGGCACCAGGTGCAGCAGCCTTTGGGACAAATACCACTGGGCTGGCCCACGGACTGCTGGAGTACTCAATAACCCCTAGGGTAAGCATTTTGGGTACCCCATCCTTAATGCATGCCCTGACCCTGTCAGTCACCCTGTAAACTTTCTGTTTAATGGGTGTACTGTCCCCAGTGTCCACATCATGTGTAGCACAAGTGTGTGACTCCTGGGATCAGGGAAAACAGTGAGGAAAACTGTCCCAACACGTGGCGACAGTCACCTTGCTGCTCCTCAGTCAGGGAGGGGGAGAGGATCACTCCCTCCACTGACCCACCTTTTTCTCCTGCAGACAGGAGGTCAGGAAGAGGCTCACTCTCCTCTTCTACCCCATCATCTGTCGCAAGGAGCATGGAGAGTTCAGTCCGTTCAAAGTGAGGTTTGAGGCGGTTTACATGCAGGACCCTTAAAGGGTTCCTTGGAGACCGCAAGTCCACCAGATAGGTGACTTCACTCTTGCGCTCCACCACCACAAATGGCCCAGTCCACTTATCCTGGAGTGCCCTAGGCTCCACTGGTGCCATCACCCACACTTTTTGTCCAGGTTCAAACTCGATCAGAGTGGCATTCTGGTCTTACCAGCATTTCATGTCCTCCTGGCTTGCTTCCAGGTTCTCCTGAGCGAGACTGCTGAAGCGGGCAGTCTGGTTTCTCAAAGCCAGCATGTAACTGAATACATCTTGGGGGGGGGGGTTACTAGGAGCTTTCTCCAAAGCTTCCTTAACCAGACTCAAAGGTCCCTTCACAGGGTGGCCATAAATCAACTCAAAGGAACTAAACTCGAGTCCCTTTTGAGGCACCTCCCTGTACGCGAACAAAAGGCATGGCAAGAGGACGTCCCACTTCCACCTCAAGGGCTCTGATAGGCCCATGATCATCCCTTTTAAGGTGCGGTTGAATCTCTCAACCAGACCATTACTTTGGGGGTGGTAAGGGGTGGTGAACTTGTAGGTTACCCCACTCTCCTTCCACATAGACTTCATATACGTGGATATGAAGTTGGTACCCCATCAGATACCACTTCCTTAGGGAACCCCATGCGGGTAAAATCCCCCATCAAAGCACGACCCACTATAGGGGAAGGGATTGATCTCAAAGGAATAGCTTCTGGGTACAGGGTGGCATGGTCCACCAAGACCAGGATAAACCTGTTGCCCATGGCTGTCTTGGGATCCAGAGGCCCCACAATGTCAATGCCTACCCTCTCAAAGGGAGTACTGACAACAGGCAAAAGCTGGAGGTGACTTTACATTTCCTCCCACTCTTGCCACTTGCCTGACAAGTCTGACAAGACCTGCAATGTGCATCTGAGTGCCTGCGCATTAGGGGCCAGTAAAATTGGGTGACATGCCTCTCAAAGGTCTTGTCCTGCCCCAAATGTTCAGCTAAAGGCAGATTATGAGCCAACCCCAGTAGGAAGGCCCTGAAGCACTGGGATACCACTAGCACACGGGCTGACCCAGTCTCAGGAACCTTAGGCTCGCTATACAGGAGGTCATCCTCCCTATAGATCAGGTGTGATCCTGGCTCTGTGCCAGCCGCCTGGTCTGCAGCTTGCTGCCACAAACCCTCCAAAGTAGGGCATGTCTTCTGTGCTGCACAGAATGCTTCCCTGGTGAGCCCCCCTTCCTGCTGCAACTGCGACAGCTCAGGGACCTCCCCCAGTTCAGCCACCTGTTCCCCTGTAGGCTCCGGGTCATCACCCTCAGGCTCCGCCTCCTCCCGGACCACGGGAACTTCTGGGGCCGGTTTTCCGTGCCCTTTCCCTTCCTCTTCTTGGCGGTCCCCAGGCCACTGTTTCAGGCTTCAGGGGCTCTTGATTACCCTGATGGGCTGCCATTGACCAGATGGATACGCATACCCACCCAGGCAGACCCAATATCTCTCCAAGTGAGACCTGTGTTCCACCTCCTTCCAAGGGGAATCCTCCAGGTCATTGCCTAGCAAACAATCAACAGGCATGGTAGGACTCACAGCTACCTTCAAGGAACCTGAACCCCCCCCCCAATTCAAAGGGAACCTGTGCCACTCTGCACAGGCGCTCTGAGTTGTCCACTGCAACTACTTGGTGAAGTACCCGGAGATCTATCTGCTCTTCAGACACTAGCTGACTCCTCACTGTAGTCACGCTGGCTCCCGTGTCTCTAAGAGCCTCCACCCTCTGTCCATTGATGGTCACCCACTGCCTGTACTTCTTAGTGTTTTCAGGCACGAAGGTTCTGTGGACCATCTCACTGTACCCTAGTGAGACAAGGGTCATCTCAGCTGGTTCCCACCCAGCTGAAACCAACTCCTCCCCAATTGCTACACTGGCCAAACCCTGGGACGGCGCACCAGTGGGTGCTGGTGTACTTTTGGGGCATTTGGGGTCCCCCCCACATGACCCACCTGGTCACATGCATAGCACTTACGTGGGGGACCTGCCACTGGCTTCCCTTTGGAGAACCATGGCTTCTTTTCACTGGGGTGTTGGGAATCCTTATCCTGGGAATCAGTTTGGGGCCCTTTAGAGAACTCCTCCTGTTTACCCTTACCCCCCCTTTCTTCTGAGAGGGACCCTGCCCACCCTTGGCATGGTCTCCCCATACCTCTTTTGGACCCTGGTGCTTTCCCAACAGTCCGCTTCCGGCGCAAGCTTCCTGGGGTCAGTCAGCTTGCTGTCAATCAGGTTCTGGCACAGCTCTAGAAAACATAAACTGTACAAGTGCTCCCAAGCAATCAGATTGTAAAGCCCCTCATGCGTAGTTACCTTACTGCCCTTCACCCAACCATCCAGTGACCTGCAATAAGAATCAATACATTCCAACCATGTTTGGGATTCCTTCTTCTTGTAGGATCTAAACTTATCCTTGTACTGCTCAGGGGTAAGACCATACTTTGTAAGCAAGGCATCCTTCATGCTAGAGTAGGTGAGGCTCTGAGCATCCCCTAAGGCTGTCAGTGTATCCCTCCCCTCTACTTCAAAGTGCTTCCACAGACCCACCCCCCAATGAGCTTCAGGGACCAGATTCATATGGAGAGCAGACTCATACCCCTTAAATCACACGTATATGTCATCCTCCCTTTTATAATCATTTACAAGATCTTTAGGAATGTGCACCCTCCTTTCAGGCTACACTGTGATGTGGCTGCCACCATCCCTACTAGACTGGCTCCTCTGATCCAGCTCTCTCAAGCTACGCTCATGAGCCAACAAAATCTTTTTCTCTTCTAGTGCCATTCTCATTATCTCCAACTCCCTCTGGTGCTCTCTCTCTGCCTGTCTATCCTGCAATTCTTCAGGGGTCAGACCCTTAGATGAGACACTGCTACCTGGCTTGGAGACCCTCTCTCTGGACATAACAGGCCCACCCCCAATACCATTGTGAATGGACTGCACTTCCTCCTCCTCATCTTCCTCATCCTCTGTGTGCCCTCCAGTGCTCTTGGCTGACACCCAGGCCATCAGCGCCTTTTGCAGCTCCTCCTTCTTGGATGGGCTCTTAATGGGACAGTTAAAGCTTTTACAGAACTCTTTTAACTGGGCCTTGGTATAGCTATCCAATTTCTAAACAAAACAAGACCAAAACGACAAAAATCCACAATACCAGTGGCAGACGGCAGCTTTAGGAGGGAGGGGGGTGGGAAGCAAACACACACACACACTCATTCTTTCACAAACAGACATGCACACACGCACATCCATTAACAACACTCATACCATTCAAATATGCACGCACACACCAAACATTCATTTCAAAACATCACACACACTCATTCTATCAGACACGCACACACGCACGCACATCCATTAACACTCATAACATTCAAACATGCACGCACGCACCAAACATTCATTTTAAAACATCACACACACACACACTCATTCTTTCACACACGCACATCCATTAACATTCATAACATTCAAACATGCACGCATGCACCAAACATTCATTTTAAAAGATCACACACACATTCTTTCACACACACACACGCACGCACATCCATTAACAACACTCATAACACTCAAACATGCACACACGCACCAAACATTCAATTTAAAACATCACACACACACTTACCTTCAGCCTCCAGGTCCCAGGAGGGTTGGGACTGCTGCCTTCCCTCATTGGCTGACCTTAGGTCCTTAGGACCTTAGGTCAGCCAATGAGGGAAGGCATCAGTCCCAGCCTCGTCAAAGAGTGGGATGGGGTCAGTGAGACTGCTGACCACACCCCACTCTGTGATGAAGTGTCACTGATTGACACTCACCCTGGGCGCTTCAGGGCTTTAACCTGAAACGCCCAGGTTGAAGTCAATGGGTGACGCTTTCCTCGTCACCCAGGGGAGAGCCGAGGAGGTCACGCCCATAGGAGCTCCTCAGCCCAGCAAAGTTCAGCACAGGCAGCCAGGAGTCTGCACAAATCACGCATGTCTCACTCCAGGCTGTCTGAGCTGAAAATGAAGAGTGTCTGTCAGGCTGGCCTTTGTTCAGCCTGACAGACACTCTTCATGAGGGGCAAAAGGTGGGGGGGGCGTGGCCCCTCCGCCCTAAAGGACGGCCGCCAGTGCACAATACACAAGTCAAGTTATCAATTAAAAATCAAAAAAAGTCTTTAAGTAGTTTCAAACACACACTAACACCTTCAGCATTAAAAAAGTACCTTGGGCATGTCAAAAATAACCCCAAACGGACGAGTGCGCGTCAAAAAGGGCTTGCGATGCATTGATTCCACTCACGAGCAGGACCGTGCGTCGTTTCTCCTTTCGCTGGGTCGGGGCGAGTCGTTTCTTTTCTCCGCAGGAGAGTGATGCGTCGATCCGGTCACCACTCTCGGGTCCAGGCAGGCCTTGCGTTGTTTTTCCATGCACAGTGGTACTTGAGTCAGAAATCCAGCTGCACGATGATCCGAAAACCCCGCAGCGTGGGTTGTGATCTCCCAGCCTCCGTCAGCGATGCTGCGAGTTGTTTCTCCTGCTCCATGCGTCAATTCTTCGGTCGCGTTCCCTGCGAGCGTCGTTTCTCATCTGTGGAGCTAGCGGCGCGTCATTTCTTCAGCTGCAGATCGGAGTTGCGTCGGTCTCTTCTCCGCACAACGCTCTGTGCGTGGATTTCCTTGTCTATAGGCTGCCAGCTTCTCCTTTCAGGGTCCCAGGAACTGGATGGGCACCACAGGGCAGAATAGGAGTCTCTCCAGAGACTCCAGGTGCTGGCAGAGAGAAGTCTTTGCTGTCCCTGAGACTTCAAACAGGAGGCAAGCTCTAAATCAAGCCCTTGGAAATTTCTTCTCAAGGTGGAAGGCACACAAACTCCAGTCTTTACCCTCTTACTCTGGCAGAAGTAGCAACTGCAGGATAGCTCCACAAAGCACAGTCACAGGCAGGGCAGCACTTCTCCTCAGCTCTTCAGCTCTTCTCCAGGCAGAGGTTCCTCTTGCTTCCAGAAGTGTTCTAAAGTCTGTGGTTTTGGGTGCCCTTCTTAAACCCAATTTCTCCTTTGAAATAGGCCTACTTCAAAGCAAAGTCTCTAGTGAATGTGAAATCCTGCCTTGCCCAGGCCAGGCCCCAGACACTCACCAGGGGGTCGGAGATTGCATTGTGTGAGGACAGGCACAGCCCTTTCAGGTGTAACTGACCACTCCTCCCCTCCCTCCTAGCACAGATGGCTCATCAGGAAATGCAGACTACACCCCAGCTCCTTTTGTGCCACTGTCTAGTGTGAGGTGCAACCAGCCCAACTGTCAAACTGACCCAGACAGGTAATCCACAAACAGGCAGAGTCACAGAAATGGTACAAGCAAGAAAATGCTCACTTTCTAAAAGTGGCATTTTCAAATACACAATCTCAAAATCAACTTTACTAAAAGATGTATTTTTAAATTGTGAGCTCAGAGACCCCAAACTCCATATGTCCATCCACTCCCAAAGGGAATCTACACTTTAATCAGATTTAAAGGTAGCCCCCATATTAACCTATGAGAGGGACAGGCCTTGCAACAGTGAAAAACTAATTTAGCAATATTTCACTGTCAGGACATATAAAACACATTACTATGGCCCTCATTAACTACCGCCTACTGCCACGATGACGGCCGCCAACATACCGCCGCCATGGCTACGCGTATCATGACCGGCGGCGGCGGCGGCATGCCGCCAGAATTCTGGCGGAACACCACCGACGGTCATGGCGGCGGACCACAGTAAGGCAGTGCTGCTGACAGCAGCACCGCCACGCCAGCAAAACACTGCCGATCGTATCATGAGCAATGATACGGCCTGGCAGTGTTTTGCTGGCGGACGCTGCTGCTGACAGCAGCGCCGCGGACCGTCTCCAGCCAGAGAACCCCCCGCAAGCAGGTAAGTCGAGTTCTCCGACAGGAGAGGGGGATGTTGTGTGTATTGGGGTGTGTGGGTAGGGGAAGGGGGAGGGGGAGACCGCTATCAGTGCCAGGGAAGGGATTCCCTGGCACTGATAGTGCCTACCGCCATGGTTTTCATGGGGGTAAGTAGGCCGGGTCGTAATCCCGAGGGTCGGATTGTGACAGCCGCTGGGCTGGAGACAGAAGTCTCCAGCCAAGCGGCCGTTACCACCCTGGAGGTCAGTGTGTTAAAGTGGCGGTCTTTGATGGCGGTTACCGCCAGGGACAAAATCCCATTTTTTTTACCGCCGGCCTGTTGGCGGTATTAACTCTGCTTTAAAACCGACCTCCAGGGTTGTAATGATGGCCTATATGTCCTACCTTAACCATACACTGCACCCTGCCCTTGGGGCTATCTAGGGCCTGCCTTAGGGGTGTCTGACATGCAAGAAAAGGGAAGGTTTAGGCCTGGCAAGTGGGTACACTTGTCAAGTCGAATTTACAGTTAAAACTGCACACACAGACACTTCAATGGCAGGTCTGAGACATGATTACAGAGCTACTTTTGTGGGTGGCACAATCAGTGCTGCAGGCCCACTAGTAGCATTTGATTTACAGGCCCTGGGCACCTCTAGTGCACTGTACTAGGGGCTTACTAATAAATCAAATATGCCAATCATGGATAAGCCAATTACATACACATGTTGTAAAGGAGCACTTGCACTTTAGCACTGGTTAGCAGTGGTAAAGTGCAGAGAGTAACAAAAACAGTAAAATCAGAGTCCAGCACACATCAACAACCTGGGGAACAGAGGCAAAAAGTTAAGGGAGACCACGCCAAGGATGAAAAGTCTAACACTAGTACAGCAAAGCACATGGAGGCCCGTAAGTTAATATGGGTGGCCCATTTTAACACCTGCTCTGAGCAGGCGTTAGAAATGGCAGAAAAAATAGTGCAATGAAATAGTGCAATGCAATGTTGCAAATTTCACTGCGCCATGTTTTTCAGGCCATATAATTTGAGAACATTGTGATGAATAGTGTCTTCTGAAAGACATTATGCCCGTATTTGTAGTAAAAACGGATAGCACTTACAAAACACTGTATGGGGGTTTTGGCAATCTCAGTTACAGTAACAGTTGCATACATTGCGAAAATTTTTCGATTTGGAACGGAATTGTGTCAAATGCACTGATTAAGCCTGAATAAGGTTTAAATACAATCTTCTAAGTGGTTTGCTTAGTTCACTAAGGGAAGGAGAGCAGTGAAAAATGTTGAATTTAATGGATAACGAGCCTAAAATATTGGACAGAACTGGATTTGTCTAAGAGGTCACTAAGGGTTGAGCTATAGGCTCTCCGCCCCAGGAAAAGCATTTGTTCATAGGGTTAGAATCTTTGGCGGAGAGCAGCGCATGATGTGTTTACCCTGTTAATGCCTACCATGAACCTTAGAAACAGCAAAGTTGGGGACAATTACATGATAGCACCCCGCCTGCAGCAGCAGGAGGTGGGCTTACACCGCATAATACCGGTGATGACAGCCCCGCATAGAAGAAGCAGCAGCTTGTGGATATAAGACGTAGCGCTGTTACATCTGCACATGACCTGTGCCAAGAATTATGGTGTGGCTGGGTAAATCTGTTCGATCCTGTAATTCCCACCTCAGTCGAACTCCATAGCAAGCAGCAGGTGTTGGGGTTTTTCCCTGTAAGCTTAGCCTTTTACACTCGGAAACAAACATTTGGTCTAAGTTCCTAAGAAGACAACAGAGCTAGTGCATTATTGAAGATAGAGTGGGAAAAGCTCCACGTTTTTTTGACAGAAAATAGTGATTTGGACTAATCACAGGTTTAAAAGCGGCCTTAAAATATGGAACAGTTGCCTCAGAGAGGTGTCCTATTTGCGCAATTTTCTTGTAAACTCAAAGGGTCAAAGCGACATAAGCGTAAAATCCGTGAATTTCAATACATCAGAGCCGCCTGACAATGAACGGCAGCACTGGCTCCTTTCACCCTACATCACCAGGCCCATTTGAGTTGAGAATGCTCGGTATTTGTTTCTGCCTGCTAATTTACTCCAAAATATAACTTGTTTCTTTTTAGCAAAACAGCACTCGTGTAAAAAAAGGACAGCTCTTTGACTTTCTAGGTTTACCTAATTGTTTTGACATGGATTGATGCTCCCTCGCATTATTTTGGAATACATCCGGAGTTATGATATTCTCCTGACATAGGGCTCTACAAGCTGTATAAGTGATCTGCCCTCTGATAAAAGGTTTTGATGATTTCAAGCAGCTGTCTTGCTAATAACCTCATTAGCCCTATATTTCCAACTCTGTTTAGGCTTAGCCCACATTTATCGAGGCTTGCTTTCTTGTCTGTCTCTGGAAGCTTACTCCTTATCCTCAGGCCTTGCAAGCAGTACAGGGGATGAAGCGCTCATACTTCATCCTCTAGCACCTGGTTACCTAGCCTGCCACTTGCCTGTGGCCTCCTATTTCTGCTTGTTCCAGTCTGATACATTTGCCACCATTAAACCAAATGACCCCGCCGCTACCCAGGTTTTCCTGCCTGAGTTTTCCCGCTCCCCATTCTTCTTGCCAACAAAAGTCCCACCCACCCCGGGACCTACTTACTGCAGACCGCATTGTGACCATGCAGTGGGTGCACCGGTGGTGCCCAAAGTTATGACAAATGCAAGCCCGTCTGTGCCTGTCCCCACCTGGACCAAGGCCAGCACGACAACTCCTGGCCCTCTCACCCCCTGCAGATACATTGTCGCCAAGCTCTGTATCCTTGACCCTGGATGCCACAACAAACACTGCCACCGCATCAACCCATGGTAGGACCTTTCACCTGCACCCACTGCTACTTCACCTGTTCCAGCACACACACCTGCCTAATGACCAGCCGCACCCCGAACACACCACAGACACCACCTGAACAAAAACACCAACTCACCTGTGCCCTTCTCAACACACACTGACTATGCAAACACCCCAGATTTGGGATCGCATCTCTACCCTCAGACCTGTTGTCCTCTTTCTCACTGAGACCAGGCTCAACCCCATTTCCACACCTGGCATCGCCACCGAAATACCTGAAGGATACAAGATCATCCAGCAAGCCTGGTGGAGGAATTGCATCATACACAAGGAATCAATTCAATGTACCACCACAAATGGCAACATCACATTAGCTATGGAACTGTCAGAGTCACCAGATCCTCGGGGTTTGCGCACGTTCCCAACACGTCCTCTAATGAACAACTCCAAGACTCTGATAGACAATTCACAGAGACTGTGAGAGTTCAAGAGGGGAAGAGGGGATTAGGAAGGGTACTGCTGGGAAGGAGACCTTTAATGAGAAAAAAGGTTAGAACACACAATATAACCTGATGTAAATATTAATAAACATAGTCTTTCTGAAAATATGAGCAATCTTGAATTGCAATTTTAAAAATGAACAGATTTTGTGATGATCAGATACCTGCAATGGAATCAAGATTAATTGAAATAAAACTTTTCTTATTCAAGCATGAATTAGAATAACAAGAATATGCATAATAGGAGCATATAATATTGCATCTAGAACTTCTGATCCTATATATATTTTCCTTTAAATGTTTTCAGCACAGATTACACTCTTAAAACACTAGAGAAGAAATATTTTTCAATGGGTTCAATAGTTCAAGAAATATTTTCCATACTTGTCAACTCGAATTGTACCAAGCAATTATCCTGGAATGGTAATATGCAGTTCACAACATAAATAAACTCTAGTAAAAAATTGCATGTCCTGCTGATTCGAATGCCACCATGCAAGTCAAGAAATGGTTGCACAATAAATAGCGACAGGTTTTGAAATTATCTTACATTGAATTATACATCGTGCCACTTCAAAACCTTCTTTTAAATGTCAATAAATAGTAACACACAATGTACCACAAGCTTTTAAAGCTTCATAAACGAACCGCGCCTCTTGCCGATTAGTGATCAATCATGTATGTGTCAATAAATGCCAAGGCGCAATGCAGCTCAAGATTTCAAAGCTTTTCAAACGAATCGCGCCTCCTGCTGATTCATAAATATCCACGTGTATGTCAATAAACACTGGCGCGCAATGTAACACAGTTTTTTTTCTTTTTAAAGCTTTTCAAACAAATCGCGCATCCTGTCGATTTATAAACCTCAACGCGTATGTCAATAAACGCTGGTGCGCAATGTAACATGAGTTTCAAAACTATAAACGAATCGCGCTTCTTGCCGATTCATAAACATCCATGTACACACTTTAACAAAAATACTCGAGTGCACTTTTTATGACTATGACCTTAAAACAAATTGTTAACATAAATAAACGATCAGATCTTAGAATGAGATAATTCTAGATAAAATAAACGGTATTGGGAATAAACCCAACTACCGTCTTACCACCCAGGAACAAGATGCACCAATGAAGATTTCAAAGCAGAACTGGGAGATCAAAAAGGCCACTGGAACTGAAGTTCTGGAAATAGCTGCTCTTCTGCACTGGAACCTCTGAATAGTGAGCACTGGGAGATGGGCTGACTCTCCTTATATAGAGTCTTGGCCCAGCCCAGAACCACGCCCAGGCATGTTGCAGGGAAAGTCTCTGGAAGGCCCTGGAAAGAGGCCACACCCTAACCCACTCTGAAAACCTGTAGCAATACCTTGCAAAGAAACAGTATTTGTAAACATATTAAGAATAAGTGTTTAGGATTGAACTCTGCAATGCAAAAGGGTAAAAGACAACATATCAGCACAATGCATGAATCATGTTATTTTGAAAGTGATGTTTTTTTGCATTTTTTTATGCCAATAGAGCGCGTACTGTTCTGGTGTTGACAGTACTTCCCTCTCCCAGACGCGCTCTAGGGCCTGGTTTGCTTGAATTAAGACGATGAAAGTGTTTCACAAGTACTGGAGCATGAACATCAGATGCGGAAACCCATGAGTTACTTTCAGGACCATAACCTTTCCATGAGATTAAATACCAAAGATTACGTCCTCTCAGTTTAGAATCCAACACTTTCTTGACTTCATATTCTTCTTCCCCTTGTACTAAAACAGGAGCTGGATGAGGATGGACCTTTTGGACTGCCTTTTTCAAGAGGGAAGTGTGGAACACTGGATGAATCCGTAAGGATCCGGGCAATTGTAGTTTATAAGTCACTGGATTGATTTGCTGAAGGACAGTATAAGGACCTATGAATTTGGGGTTAAACATGTGCTTCTTCTTGAAGTCTATATGTTTTGTGGAAAGCCTCACTTTGTCACCTGGTTGATATTGCGGTCCCTCACAATGTTTCTTATCATAATGTCTTTTATATTTTTGTTTGGCTTTTTCTAGATACTGTTGAATCAGCTTCTGGGTTTGATGTAAATGCTGAATGGTTTCTGACACAGCTGGAGTAAGAGAACTTTCTTGAGGAATTGTGATTGGCAAGGTGTCAGGATGATAACCAAATAAACCAAAAAAGGGTGTAACGCCAATGGAAGAGTGGAATGAGTTATTGTAAGCTAACCCAGCTAACCAGAGCATAGATGTCCAAGAATGAAGTGCCTTTTCAGCATAGGCCCCTAGGTATTGTTTTAAAGTCTGATTTAGTCTTTCTGTTTGACCATCTGTTTGAGGATGGTGACTAGTAGATACTGTAGATGTCACTTGGAGTGTTTTACACCATGTCTTCCAGAAATTGGAGGAAAATTGTGACCCCGATCGGAGAGGATAACCTTTGGTAGTCCATGATAACGAACCACTCTGTTCAGTAAAATGTTTGCCAATTCACTAGAAGTGGGCAATTTTTTACAGGCAATAAAATGTCCATATTTTGTGAGACTATCTACTACCACCAGAATTACTGAATGCTGTTGAACCACTGGCAGCCCTGTAATAAAGTCTAATGAAATGTGTTCCCATGGACGACTTGGAGTTGGAAGTGGATGTAATAATCCTTTTGGTTTAGAATGACTTGTTTTAATGCGAACAGAAACTTCAAAGTTGTTTACCATTGCTATTACATCTTTTGTTAGGGTAGGCCACCAAAAATAACGTTGGATCAGTTCAAGAGTTTTAGGAATACCTGAATGACCTGCCGTAGGTATAACATGTAACCAATGAAACACTATCTTGCGAAGTTTGATAGTGGGTATGAATAAACGAGCGTCATGAAAGGGTAAACCTTGTTTTATTGACCTTTTGGGATCAGCTTGGGCCCATGTTTGCCATTTTTCAACAGTGAAGGAATTGCGAATTTCTTCAAAGAAATATTCAGTTTTTATGATACATAGAACCTTGTCTGGAGCAATGATAGCTCTGGAGGCTTGAAATGCAAGCAACGTGGTAGACTCTTGACGGGACAAGGCATCAGCCTTGCGATTATCTTTACCAGGCCGGAAGGTTACTACAAAATCAAATTCGGCAAAAAAAAGCATCCAGCGTAATTTCCTAGGGGTCAAAAGTCTGGTGGAGCTCATGAATTGAAGATTACGATGATCAGTATATAATAGTGTAACAGTGTATTTGGCACCCAATAAATGATGTCTCCATTCTTTAAAGGCGTCCCGAATTGCCAGAAGTTCTTTTTCAGCAATGACATAGTTTTGTTCGGCTTCGTTCAACTTCCGAGATATATAAGCTACAGGATGAAGTTGACCAGTGTCTTTATTTCGTTGTGATAAGACGGCTCCTATTGCTACATCTGAAGCATCAGCTTCCACTATAAACGGTTGATTCGCATCAGGATGAGTTAAAACTGGGGCAGTGGAGAAAGCTTTCTTTAAAGTCGAGAAGGCTTGATCAGCTTCTGGGGACCATACAAACTTTTCTTTCTTTCTTAGTAGCTTAGTGATTGGAGCCACTGTCTGGGAGAAATGACTTATGAACCTCCGGTAAAAATTTGCAAACCCCAGGAAGCACTGTACATCACGAACAGTTTTTGGAATGGGCCACTCAGATACAGCTTTTACTTTCTTTTCTGCCATCACCATACCTTGAGGGGTAAGAATAACCCCCCAAAACTCAACCGTAGTATCATGAAACTCACACTTGGTTAGTTTACAATATAAATGGTGTTTGCGAAGGGCTGCAAGAATTTTCTTGACATGTTGTACATGTTCGTTTTCATTGTCTGAGTAGATCAAAATGTCATCGATGTAGACTATGGCAAATATGTCGAGGTACTCTCTAAGAACGTCATTCAAGAAAAATTGAAAAGCTGCTTGAGCGTTACACAGACCAAAAGGCATGACGGTACATTAAAAAAGGCCATATCTTGTCTTGAACGCTGTTTTCCATTCGTCACCCTCTCTCATTCTGACCAAATGATAAGCACCTCGAAGATCAAGCTTCGTGTAGATCTTTGCTCTCTTTACTTGTTCCAATAAAACCGGAATTAGGGGTAAAGGATATTTATTCTTGATGGTGACTTTGTTTAAACCTCTATAGTCAATGCAAGTTCGAAGTTCTCCATTAGCTTTTGGAACAAAAAATAAAGGCGAAGCTGCAGGAGACTTAGAGGGGCGAATGAAGCCATTCTCCAAAAATGTATCTAGGTATTTTCGTGAATGTTGGTTTTCATGTTCTGACAGAGCATATACACGACAGTTGGGAAGTGTCGCACCTGGGGCTAGGTCAATTTGACAGTCATAAGATCTATGAGGAGGTAGAGTCTCTGCTCCTTTCTCATCAAACACATTTTTGTACGATGAATACTGTTTGGGCAACTGAGTTTCTTTCTCTGCAGCAGTAGCTATGTTAGAGTTGCAAACTGTTGGTACTTGTTTTTTTTTGGAGACATTGTTCATTACATAGCGCAGATGAGAACACGATTTGTCGTTC
The DNA here is from genome assembly GCF_031143425.1 of Pleurodeles waltl. Classification (NCBI taxonomy): domain Eukaryota; kingdom Metazoa; phylum Chordata; class Amphibia; order Caudata; family Salamandridae; genus Pleurodeles; species Pleurodeles waltl. The sequence goes on along the minus strand of NC_090445.1, from coordinate 607,415,279 downwards.
TGCCCAATTGATTTCTGGATTGTGATGAGTTAACCATGGCAAGCCGAGGATAATCCCATATTGGGGAGCATGGATCACATCTAGAATGATTTTCTCTTCATGTTTCTTTCTTAGAATCTTATCTTCACAAATCATTGACAAGGGGATAGTCTGAAGAATTACCGGACCACCAGTCAAGAGTTTTCCATCGACTGCCTGGATGATTTCTGGGTTTTTCTTTTCAATACATGGGATCCCCCATGCACAAACCAATTGGACATCAACGAAATTCCCAGTAGCTCCAGAATCGACTAGAGCTTTTTTTAAATAGATCTCTTTCTTGACCTGAACTCTTATTTCCAGTTTAAGATGTCTAGATTGTGAAGGGTCCACGGTGACACCCAAGAGCAACCCTTCTCTGCATCTCGGGTGTTTTAGTTTTCCAACTCCACAGGTGCATTGGCTGCGACCTTCTGAACTGGACCTTGCTTGTTCTTTGGTTTGATGGGACAATCTTTGGCAAAATGACCTTTTCGCCCACAATAAAGACATTGTCCATTTTTTCTGCGTAAGTCCTTTTCATCTTTAGTCAAAGGTCTTCTGATGGTTCCAATTTCCATTGGTTCGACGTTCTTTCTTTCGGAGTTCTTGAATCTCTGTTATCATGAACGCGCCATGAATATTTTTCAATCTTTTTGTGCGTTCCTTTACGTTCTGCTAAACGATGGTCAAGTCTCAGGACAAGATTTATTAACTCTTGACAGTCTGTAGGTTGTGGATCGATTTGCGCTAAGATATCTTTTAATTCCTCTTTGAGTCCCTTGTAAAACAAGACCGCTTGTTTTTCTTCAGGCCAGGAAGTCTCGGCAACCAGCCGGTTAAAGTTGGCTAAATACGACACTAGGTCTTGATTTCCTTGGCGTAAGTTTAATAATTCATGATCTGCTGACTGTGTTACAGTTCTACGATCAAAAACTCTCTCAAATTCACGAACAAAATTTCTCCAATTATACAACAAGGGACTATTTTTACGCACAAGAGGAATTGACCAAGTAGCTGCATCTCCAGTCAGATATGATAACAAGAAAGCTACTTTGGACTGGGCATCGGGAAAGGTATTTGGTATGCAGGTGAAGTGTAGTTCCACTTGAACCAGGAAAGATTGCGCTTTCAATGGGTCACCTGAGAAACGTTCTGGGGGAGCTAAAGGAATAGCAGCAGGAACATTTAGGGAAATTGGACTACTTCCAGAAGCCTGAGAAGAAGTACCTGGCCAAAACACCCCTGTGGGATTTTGCTCCTTCTTCTCTACTTTATCTTGCAACTGACTCACTCTCTCTGCTAAGCTGGTTGTCAATTCTTTGGATGATACCACCTCTGCTTGGAGCTGGGTGATAGCCTTAACTAACTCGTCTAGCGTGGCCATGCTGAGAACATATACAAACCAGGAGGATAATAATTAGTGGGCTCACTATTCTGTCAGAGTCACCAGATACTCGGGGTTTGTGCACGTTCCCAACACGTCCTCTAATGAACAACTCCAAGACTCAGATAGACAATTCACAGAGACTGTGAGAGTTCAAGAGGGGAAGAGGGGATTAGGAAGGGTACTGCTGGGAAGGAGACCTTTAATGGGAAAAAAGGTTAGAACACACAATATAACCTGAAGTAAATATTAATAAACATAGTCTTTCTGGAAATATGAGCAATATGAATTGCAGTTTTAAAAATGAACAGATTTTGTGATGATCAGATACCTGCAATGGAATCAAGATTAATTGAAATAAAACTTTTCTTACTCAAGCATGAATTAGAATAACAAGAATATGCATAACAGGAGCATATTATATTGCATATAGAACTTCTGATCCTGTATATATTTTCCTTGAAAGGTTTTCAACACAGATTACACTCTTAAAACACTAGAGAAGAAATATTTTTCAATGGGTTCAATAGTTCAAGAAATGTTTCCCATACTTGTCAACTCGAATTGTATCAAGCAATTATCCTGGAATGGTAATATGCAGTTCACAACATAAATAAACTCTAGTAAAAAATTGCATGTCCTGCTGACTCGAATGCCACCATGCAAAGTCAAGAAATGGTTGCACAATAAATAGCGACAGGTTTTGAAATTATCTTAAATTGAATTATACATCGTGCCACTTCAAAACTTTCTTTTAAATGTCAATAAATAGTAACACACAATGTACCACAAGCTTTTAAAGCTTCATAAATGAACCGCGCCTCTTGCCGATTCGTGATCAATCATGTATGTGTCAATAAATGCCAGCGCGCAATGTAGCTCAAGATTTCAAAGCTTTTCAAACGAATCGCGCCTCCTGCTGATTCATAAATATCCACGTGTATGTCAATAAACACTGGCGCACAATGTAACACAGTTTTTTTTCTTTTTAAAGCTTTTCAAACGAATCGCGCATCCTGTCGATTTGTAAACCTCAACGCGTATGTCAATAAACGCTGGCGCGCAATGTAACATGAGTTTCAAAACTATAAACGAATTGCGCTTCTTGCCGATTCATAAACATCCATGTACACACTTCAACAAAAATACTCGAGTGCACTTTTTATGACTATGACCTTAAAACAAATTGTTAACATAAATAAACGATCAGATCTTAGAATGAGATAATTCTAGATAAAATAAACGGTATTGGGAATAAACCCAACTACCGTCTTACCACCCAGGAACAAGATGCACCAATGAAGATTTCAAAGCAGAACTGGGAGATCAAAAAGGCCACTGGAACTGAAGTTCTGGAAATAGCTGCTCTTCTGCACTGGAACCTCTGAATAGTGAGCACTGGGAGTTGGGCTGACTCTCCTTATATAGAGTCTTGGCCCAGCCCAGAACCACGCCCAGGCATGTTGAAGGGAAAGTCTCTGGAAGGCCCTGGAAAGAGGCCACACCCTAACCCACTCTGAAAACCTGTAGCAATACCTTGCAAAGAAACAGTATTTGTAAACATATTAAGAATAAGTGTTTAGGATTGAACTCTGCAATGCTAAAGGGTAAAATACAACATATCAGCACAATGCATGAATCATGTTATTTTGAAAGTGATGTTTTTTTGCATTTTTTGACGCCAATAGAGCGCGTACTGTTCTGGTGTTGGCAGGAACACCTCAACTTCTGACTCCAAACAGACAGCAAAACCTCCATCATGGGCACTGTTACCTGCCCTCCTCTAGAATCTTGTTCAGCCTTCTGCAAATTCATTGATAACTTCATTGCCAACTGTACATAGACTCCAAGACTACATTTTCCTTGGCAACCTCAACTTCCACCTCAAGAAGCACAATGACATCAACACTACCAACCTCCTCCACAGCTTCCAACTCATTCACGACCCCACTCACACCGCAGGCCGCATGCTAGACCCCCATCTTCACCTCGAGCAACCACATCAGATGCAACCACACCGCGGAACTCACCTTGACTGACCACTTCATCATCCATTTCAACTTCACCAGCTCACGGACCTACACCCCAGTCTGCCCAACGACCCTTATTACAGCTGGAGCAATGTCTCAAAGGACACATAAATCAATGCCCTCAACAATATCCATTCCATCTCCTACAACAAACTAGACCACAACAACAGAAACTTCAACAATTGGATCACCAACAGTGCCAACAGCGCCACTCCCATCAGCAACAACACCCACAAATGGTCCACCAAGCAGGCTAGCTGGTACGTTGAAGAACTTAGAACTGATAAATCACACTGTAAACAAACTGAAAAGACATGCCACACTACCAAGGACACAACTGAAAAGACCTCCTTCAAGACAGCCCTCAACTTCTACCACAGACAGTTGAGAGAATTGAAGAAAAAGGTCTTAGCCTCATACATTGAGTCAAATGCCAGTAACAGCAAATAATTCTTCAACATCGTCAAAGAATTCTCCAACCTCTCAGATGCAACAAACAACATTGCCCTCTCACAAGAACTCTGCAACAACCTGGAAAACCTCTTCCACAAACATCTACAGAAACATCAAAACCCCAGCCCAAGGCCGCTGACTTCTTCAAACAACACAACAACCCTCCTACTACCACACATGTCTAACTACCACAGGACACCACCTCCATCATGAACTTGGTCTACACAGGGGCTCCAACCGACTGATGCCCTCACCACATCTTAAACCTAGGCAAAGCCAGAATCAGTCACGTACTTAACACCTTGTTCAATACCTCAGTTACCATAGCCACCTTCCCTGAGGACTGAACACATGCAGAAGTCAATACCCTACCAAAGAAACCATTGGTAGACCACAGCAAACTCAACAACTACTGACCAATCTCCCTGCTCCTGTTCCCGGCCAAAGTCTTAAAAAAAGCCATCAACCAAAAACTCTCCTCACATCCAGGATGGAACCGCCTACTCGACTCCTGCCAATCTATATTCCACTGAAACCACAGCACCGAGCCAGCCCTCATTGTGGCTACCAATGACATCCAAGCCCTAGCCGTCCAAGGAAAGACTGCGGCTGTGATTCTCCTAGACCTCTTAGCAGCCTTCAATATAGTCTCTCACCACACACTCATCACAAGGCTAAACAACATAGGCATCCAACTAGCTGCTCTCAAATAGATTACCTTCTTCCTCACTGGAAGAATGCAAAACGTCCGCTTTCCTCCTTCACCTCCAAACTCAAGGAAATCATCATTGGAGTACCCCAAGCATCCTTATTCAGCACCACCATCTTCAACAATTTAATGACACATCTGGCCAGCATTATCAAAACCCATGGACTCAACATCATGTCCTACCCCCCCCCAAAACACAACTCATCCTCTCTCTCTCCAAAGACACCACCAACACCAAGACCAGCTTCCACAGCTGCATGACTAATGTGGCCATCTGGACGAAGGAACACTGCCTGAAGCTCAACACGGACAAGACAGATATACTGATCTTTGGAACAAAAACACCCGTTGTAATGTATCCTGATGGCCCAAAGAAACCAGATTTATTCTTACTCCCACTGACCATGCTAGGAACCTTTCTGGACAACAGTCTGGATAACAAGCTAACCATGATGACTCATGTCTACTGCACCTCCTTCTCCTGCTTCTTCATCCTCTGCATGCTTCATAAGATATTCTAATGGCTACCCTAAATCTCAAGATGCACCACTGCCCAGGACCTCATTCCCAGCCAACTGGACTATGGCAAGGCTCTCTATCCAGGGATCGCAGCTCCCCTCCGCCTCCGTCTACAGACCATGCAGAATGTCACAACCAGACTCATCCTGGATCTTTGTTGATGAACCCACATCACCCCCTATCTCAGGGAACTCCGCTGGCTCCCTGTACAGAATAGATGCCAGTTCAAGCTTCTGACACAACTCCTACAAGGCCCTTCACAACTGCAGACCCGCCTACTTGACCACCACCAGAACTTCCATCAGAGCACCAGACTCCTCTTGTACACTCCCCTTTCTCTAACCCTCATCCCCCTCCCCTTTCTATAACCCTCACCCCCCTCAATCTGATGTAGCAGATACAGAGGTCTCCTACCTAGCAGTGAAGACAAGGAATGCACTACACCTTCATCTCCGGACCTCCCATCTCTTTCAGAGTCCCAAAGATTCACGAAGACCTGGCTATTCATCTAATTAACTGGACCCTTCCAGTGCCTGAATACCCTCACGGGTGATAAGAAGTGCTCTACAAATCTACTGATTGATTGCTTGACTTATTGATCCATCCATTTTGTAGAGTTGTGGGATTATTGGTCCTGACTGTTTCTGTTCCTTCTGTTCTGCAAAACAACACATGTATTGAAAGTAGTATTGATGTGTGTATGGATGTCAACACTCAGTGTGCAGTTGGTTGACAGACCTCCCTGCCAACTCCCACATTTGGTACAGGGAGGGTTTCAAGTTCAGTCTAACCCTTCTGCAGAATGTTCCACCTATGAGACAGCTTGCAACAGGAAATTGTCACTGATCCTGAACAGCCACTGAAGCTTTGCCTCATGCTAATTTTGTAGGTTTCTAAATGTGTTTACTTTTGCTGGCAAGTACTTTTCAAAACGGTAACCACTTTCCTTTTGGAAGGAGCATTCACTATTGTTTCATATAAACAATTATCAATTCCTTCATTCCTTCAACAATAGCACAGAATAGAATTATTTCATCTACATGTAAATTAACAATCTGTCACGCTTCTCAAAAGGCAGCTGGGCAGCACAAAAAGTGTGACCTCCAGGAGTAGCGGAATTGGTTTAACTGTGTGATCGCAGTGGCAAACCACTTACAAGTAAAGCTGTCCTAGCCATCTAGTATGTGTTATTTATTTAGGCATGCAATCAGAACAGGATGCATATCAGCTCAATAATGCCCATCAGAACTGGCCCAAACATAGAAAATGCTAAAACATTATGGCCCATATTAATACTTTTTTAGCGCTGCATTTGCACCGCTTTATGACGCAAAAACTGCAAAAACTTACAAAATACAATTGTATTTTGCAGGTTGGCGACGCTTTTGCGTCAAAAAATTACGCAAATGCGGTGCTAAAAAAGTATAAATATGTGCCTATGCATCTCTGTACTTTCAATATTCAGAATTTGCCCTGGAATAAATATATTAAAAGAGTCACTTGCAGTAATTGATCAATTTGAAACACATTTCAGTTCCTCACTTGAAATCCAATTTTTTGCCTAAGCAAATTAGGAGGAAAGCCGAAGAATTCTTGGGAGAAAGTGAATGGAAGATACAGGCATCACAGCATGGGACATGATATGATTTTACTCAAATAAAATATCAAAATCAGGTATCTTAAGTGGAAAGAGGAGATTAAGTTTATTTTGTTTGTTAGATCCTCACACATCCTGTTTGTGACATGCATCATTATCAGATCTCTTAATCTGATCTCTTAATCTGATCCCGAAAAACAAGGTTGGGCTAGATTATATTCCAGGGAGCCTTTTGGATAAATTCCTGCTGGAGTCTTCACATTAAAAATACCTCAGAACACGCAGGTATCCCTTTATTCTTGGTGTTCTTGGTATAGTTAAAAAGTCAGAGGGTATCTGTGGAAAGTATGGTCCTACATCTTATATTGAACTCGTCATGTTTCAGCCCTAAAACAATACGGCCAAAGGTTCCCGGGCTTTCATCAGGACTAAATAAATGTGGGTGCCCAGGTGTAATGTCAAATTGAGCTATCCATCAACCTAACATATTTAGTCAGGGCACACATGACATCCAAACATATATTGCATGCAAAGGGCTGAATCGCCTTAACTACTATGGGCCATATTTATACTTTTTGACGCACAACTGCGCCAACGCAGTTGTGCGTCAAAAAAGTTAACGCCGGCTAACTCCATTCCAAAGCGCCATGCGGGCGCCTTATTTATGGAATGACGTTAGCCGGCACAGCTGACTGGTGTGCATAAAAAAAAATGACCCACACCAGGCAGCGCCGGCGTAGGGGAAAATGGAGCTTGGGCGTCAAAAAATGGGGCAAGTCAGTGCTGAGGCAAAATATTGGCCTCAACCCGATTTGCGCCATTTTTTTTGACTCCCAACCCCCATTGAAATGACTCCTGTCTTAGCACAGACAGGAGTCATGCCCCCTTGCCCAATGGCCATGCCCAGGGGACTTATGTCCCCTGGGCATGGTCATTGGGCATAGTGGCATGTAGGGGGGCACAAATCAGGCCCCCCTATGCCACAAAAAAATAAAAAATAAATTACTTACCTGAACTTACCTTAAGTTCCCTGGGATGGGTCCCTCCATCCTTGGGTTTCCTCCTGGGGTGGGCAAGGGTGGCAGGGGGTGTCCCTGGGGGCATGGGAGGGCACCTCTGGGCTCCTTCCGAGCCCACAGGTCCCTTAACGCCTGCCCTGACCAGGCGCTAAAAAATGACGCAAAAGCGGCTGGACGTCATTTTTTTTGACCCGCCCACTCCTGTGCACCATTTTTGCACGGGAGTTTAAATAAGGCGCACATGCCTTGGAGTCATTTTTTAGACGGGAACACCTACCTTGCATATCATTAACGCAAGGTAGGTGTCCACGCTAAAAAATGACGCTAACTCCAAGATCTTTGGCGCTAGACGGGTCTAACGCCAAAGTATAAATATGGAGTTAGCATTGCGTCAGATTTGCGTCACAAAAAAACGACGCAATTCCGGCGCAAACAGAGTATAAATATGCCCCTATGTACTTGTCTTGGGCCTTGTGAAACAACCGTAGTAATGGACTTGTGTTGTATCAGCAGTGTTATGGATTTCGGTGCAGCGACACCCAAATCCGTGAGATGGACATAACGTCTAGCTGAAAATATATATGTTTGTGGTAGAACAATAAAGTACCATCGTAGGCATGACACATAAACAAGAATGTGGATTTTGGTTATCTCATTATCTATAATCTCTAAACTTTGAAAGTTTTGGTCAATCCATGAAACATAGAGACAGATATGACATACTCGAATAGACATGATGGGAGATTCACCATCAGGTCGAACATTTGTGTATGTAGGTTATTTGGGTAGCACGAACCAAGTTAGACATTAACGGAGCACTGAACACTGGGTGGTAGTCATGGGATGCGATTCAAGATCATTTGTATGATACAGGCGTCTGTCCTGTAGGATGGTATCACTTTTTGAAAAAGTGAAGATGCTGTATGAAAGGTTAAGCTAGATCTCTCAGGAAACGGAAGGGATACTACTAGAGAGGGTTTAAGAAAATGATTTGTGCATTGTCAAGGTAATTCGTGTAATGAGAAATTTACATTTAAACATAGGGTAAACTATCGAAAGAATGAAACTGCTTGTTGGGGTATGTTTGTGTGACCATGTAACATTAATCGAAACCACACTAACAGAATGACAGCAGAGAAAGGCTGTAATGCACACTGCACAGGCCCAGAGGATAGCATGTGCCCTTAATTCGACATGATAAAGTACAGCACCTACCACAAATGAAAAGAGTGACTGTCTAGCCATATATATGTCTATGTAAATGATTTATAAACCAGCAGGAAAATTGAGTAGTTAATACAGACCACAGTAGTGAAAAAACTAAATGTTTAGCATCGGGGATTTTCCGACCCTAAATATATGCAATGCTTTATTGTAGAGCTAACAGAAAACTGAATGCAATGTCATTTGGGTAGTTTTCTGACCACTGCTGGAAGGGCTTGGGAGTTTTGAGATACCGCTGTACTCCTGTTAAGTCAGTGGTACTCGCAGTACATAGTAGCTTCACAGGGCTATGCTCCTTCCACAGAACATGGGGAAAAACATTTACAACCCCTATGTGGAAAGTCCAAAAAGATGGAGACGGCTGACCGTTTTCATAATTGGGCATTGGACATTTTCAAAATATTCCATCCTGAAGCCTTTTTTTGTTTCAGTTAATTTCAGCTATAAGTTAAGAGAAATTCTCTTAAGATGCTGAATCTGTTTCTCACCTGTCACTTTCCCCAGCAGTGTGCACTGAGGCTTTCCCCCGTCTGTCTTAGTGACAGTTCGGAAAGCTGACTGTCCTTCGGACATTGCCTCCCCCAATATGGTGCTGCTGGGAGGGGAATGCCCTCTGTGTCCTACTTCAATTAATGGTGGGGCTAGATTTACAAAACTCAGAGGGCAACCAATTGATACAAAACAGGATTTGCTGACTTCTCCCTGATCTGACAAGCATGAACCCTGGTTTGTACTCGAACTGTTTTGACTGTGGGCATTTTGTGGTTTGAGCAGGGTTTGGGTCTAGACCAAAGAGCGGCTGTAGCTGAACCCAGGAGGAGCCATGATATCTGACACAACCAAGAGAGGCAGACACACAGATTTTCATTTGAGATGTCAATGATGTAATTTAAAATGTCCCGAAGGCGATCCAAGTGATCTCTCCAGCACACCTCCACGTTTGAAGAGCTTGAGGTCAGAAATAGGAGCCTCCTATGGAAATTCAGCTCTGAGGATGTGCTTGCGGGAGGGATTGCGTAAAGGCTGCTATGCTGGACTCCACAAAGACCCTCGAGGATCATCCTGCAGCAGGCAGTTCACACCAGCAGCAGACCTCGGGAACCTACATTGCCATCCCAAGACAGCATTCCAAATTGATCCATCAATCAGAGACTTTTTTTCTGTCCACAGTCAAATAAATCTCCTTATCTGCCTTTCCAACACCCACCCCAATATCTGCCAAAAGTGCTCCACGCCATCATTTCATGTGCTAAAACAAACAATGAGAAACCAGACTGACTAATCTCAAGCCATATGAATGGAGTCTTAGAATACTGCAGTTGGGATTCAAACAGCACAATTATCTCCTTGAACATTGCAGGAATCCTTCAGAAACTGGTGACATTGACCTCCTAAACTAACTATTGTCCTATGATGCAATAATACTCCAAGAAACTTGGCTACGACACTATGGGATATCTCCAGGTACTTTACTCATGTGAAGTGCACAAGGGAGTTGAAGAAAATAAGAAATAGCGGTTGTCTGCAGGTATCATGCAGAACAGACATAGGCATATCCTCCAGAGCCTGGGTGATACCATCAGGGATTTACAAGTCATCAATGTCCAACTCTTAAATAATGCCATCTCGAAAGTAATAAATATCTATGCACAACAGAAGTTTGCAGGTTTCAAGGAACTTTTAAAGGTATTAAGGAGACATTATATCTCCCCTTCCAGTTACAAATTGTCCCTTTAATCTACGGCAATTTAAACTGTAAAATGGGAGAATGGGGGAACGACAGTAGAACTGAAAACAGCATGTGTTTTTCCATCAATTAGCCATGCATTCCCAATGAAAAATGCCAAAGGGAAATGCCTGGCCCGTTTTTGCTCAGCCGAATGCCTCATTTCAGCTCGCAATTGCAACAAAAATGATGAATGCAGCGTGCCCACCTACAACACCTGTAAAGCACAATCTGTAATCGACTACATCCTGATCAAGATTACAGACCGGCACAGGGTTGAAAACACGAAGGTACACTGGAAACTGGAAACTGACCATAATCCTCTACTATTAAAGGTAAAACATATTGTCTGCTTGAACCAAGAGAAATACAGAACTTAAACAGCATTTAGGATTTGGGGGCCAAGATAGAATAAGATGAGCACGGAGCACTAACCTTGAATCCCAGACTAATCACAAGATCCATCAACAGCGGATAGTGAATTGTTCAGGTAAGGTGATCACAGTATCTCTTTATGACTTTTTGCTGAAATCACTAAAACCAATTGTCCCAAGAACCTGCATGGTTAAAAAAAAAAACTCATGTCAATAAACATTTTAGAAATGAGGGGTGGCTCGATGAAGAATGTAAGAGGACAAAAGTAGAATTTGCAAGCTGTGCTTCAAAGTGAATCCTCCAGACAGCTAATAAGGACGGCAAGAACAAGTTATAAACTGCTAATTAGGAAGAAAGCAGACTTTGTAAATAAATACACAGGACTTTTGACAGAAGATCAGGGAAAGACTTCGGAGCACGGAAAAACTTTATGGAGGCAAATATTTCGGAAGCAGCATGGGCAACGCACTTTAATACTATTTTCAAATCCGCAAATGATCTCATCCTTTAGATACTGTCTCCTATCATTGATTTTGGAGCCATCCACAGTGATCCAATTGGCAACCTGATAGAAGTGTTTATGAAAGACAAAGTAAGAGAAGTCACACTAGGGCTCCACAAGAGAAAGGTGGCAGGCCCTAATATGATCTCACTCGAGATTTTTCTCGCTGATGCAGATTGGTGGGCTGAAACTCTTGCAGAGGTTTTCAAGGTATCAGCAGTGACTCATGGCTGTAGTAACTCCTGGTTAAACATCATTATTGTACCATTATATAAGAAGGGTCTTAAAAATGATCCAGAGTCCTACAGACCAATAATCCTAATTGATGTAGACTGTAAAATATTTTCTAAACCTGTATTGATGGCCCTAGACGAGTGGGTCACTAATGACAGCATCCTTTCACCAATACAAGGAAGCTTCAGGTAAGGAATGTCCACAATAGATCAGAACTTCACCTTCTTACACTTAATGCATAAGTCCAGCATTGTAACAGAAGTACCCCTGTATGGGACATTTTCAGACTTCTCATCAGCGTCCAATCTGGTTTCAAGAAACCACCTATGGGAAAAATGTGTATGACAGGCCTAGCGCCTGTGCTTCTGTCAACAATTCAAATGCTGTACATAGAAACCTTCTTCCAGCTGAGACTTTATTCCGTATTTCCATGGGGTGGGTGAGGATATGGGCCTGATTAAGGTGTATTACTCAAATAGTGGAGATTTAATCCAATTCCTTAATCAATACTGCCAGAAGGTGCCCCACATTTTCACCTAGCTCATACATTTTCTAGTTTCAGCTTATGCAAAACCAACCAATTTTGCCCTTAAGGACAAAAGGGAGTTCAGATCATCATTCACTTTCACTAAATCCCGAAAAGTACCAAGTGAAGGTGAGGTATGGTAGCATGCAAAGCGAGTCGCTGGACCTGTGCCTTGAAATCATTCTGTTTTGTCCTCTGCTTCCTGTCAAGTCAGTGTTGAATCTCTATCAATAACCCCCTGAAAAGCGTCTTAGCTGAGGCAAGGGCAAGAACCGTTTTAATATTCTTGGCAACAGACCACTTTCTGAACAGGAAGTTGTCAATTCTGGTTTCTGTCCTGTGCAATTTATAATCTCTGTTTATGGGGTGAGGTGAGGAAGAAGCCAGGGTTCCAGCAAATAATAATTACAGCACCTTCCCAGTTCCTTGGCACCTGGTCAGTTTAAGATTGAGTCCAATGTCACAGCCCAGTCTCCTCCAAAATTTCAGGTTGCCATATTCTACAAATAATCTCTTCAAGGTCAAGACTGCATTTTGGATTGTAATTTTTACAAAGACAAAGAATCCCTCATCATCAGACCTTGGATGTGTGCAGCCATCTTCTTATGGACAAGCACGGATACCCCACTTTTTATAGTGAGCAGAGGCATTGGCTTTGCCTTCAAGCTTCAAATAAGGGCCCGATGATGACAATACTGTTTCTTTCTGGTCTCTTTTTTGCTTCTCTGACACCTTGGCATAGAAGATGTGCATTTTTGTTTACTAGAACACTAGGTATAGGCATTTGTTGGAAAAATAAGTAAGCGTCTTTTTCTACAGCCAGAGAGTTCCTTCACACTCACAGACCAAATGGACAAATTAGCAATTGTTGTTGCCATTGAATATCCCCAAGACACTCCTGTCTAGAGAAAATCTGGCAATATAAAATGAGCATCCAAGCAGATGCTGGGGTGGGGGGAGGAACAACAGTGCTAGTGTGACTGCTGGGCAAGAACAGAGATAAAGAGTAGAATATACAATAGGTAGATCTAGGATACAATAGCCTGTGAACTAAAACAAATTCAATTAAAAAGGTAGAAAGGTGTAGGAAAGTACCATCTTGTCTGGCATGTTACCCCCATTTTCACTGTATGTATGTATGTATGTTTTAGCCCCTGTGTCACTGGGATCCTGCTAGGCAGGACCCCAGTGCTCATTGTATGTGCCCTGTATGTGTTCCCTGTGTGGTGCCTAACTGTATCACTGAGGCTCTGCTAACCAGAACCTCTGTGTTTATGCTCTCTCTGCTTTCTAAATTTGTCACTGCAATCTAGTGACTAAATTTACCAAATCTCATTGGCACACTGGTACACCCATATAATTCCCTTGTATATGGTACTTAGGTACCCAGGGTATTGGGGTTCCAGGAGATCCCTATGGGCTGCAGCATTTCTTTTGCCACCCATAAGGAGCTCTGGCAATTCTTACACAAGCCTGCCACTGCAGCCAGAGTGAAATAACGTCCACGTTATTTCACAGCCATTTTTCACTGCACATAAGTAACTTATAAGTCACCTATATGTCTAACCTTCACCTGTTGAAGGTTGGGTGCCAAGTTAATTAGTGTGTGGGCACCCTGGCACTAGCCAAGGTGCCCCCACATCGTTCAGGGCAAATTCCCCAGACTTTGCCAGTGCGGGGACACCATTACACGTGTGCACTATACATAGGTCACTACCTATGTATAACGTCACAATGGTAACTCCGAACATGGCCATGTAACATGTCTAAGATCATGGAATTGTCACCCCAATACCACTCTAGTATTGGGGGGTCAATTCCATGATCCCCCAGGCCTCTAGCACAGAACCCGGGTGCTGCCAAACTGCCTTTCCGGGGTTTCCACTGAAGCTGCTGCTGCTGCCAACCCCTCAGACAGGATTCTGCCCTCCTGGGGTCCAGGCAGCCCTGGCCCAGGAAGGCAGAACAAAGGATTTCCTCTGAGAGAGGGTGTTACACCCTCTCCCTTTGGAAATAGGTGTGAAGGGCTGGGGAGGAGTAGCCTCCCCCAGCCTCTGGAGATGCTTTGATGGGCATAGATGGTGCCCATCTCTGCATAAGCCAGTCTACACCAGTTCAGGGATCCCCCAGCCCTGCTCTGGTGCAAAACTGGACAAAGGAAAGGGGAGTGACCACTCCCCTGACCAGTACCTCCCAGGGGATGTGCCCAGAGCTCCTCCAGTGTGTCCCAGACCTCTGCCATCTTGGAAACAGAGGTGGTGGGGGCACACTGGACTGCTCTGAGTGGCCAGTGCCAGCAGGTTACGTCAGAGACCCCCTCTTATAGGCTTTTACCTCTCTTGGTAGCCAATCCTCGTTTCTTGGTAGCCAAACCTCCTTTTCTGGCTATTTAGGGTCTATCCTCTGGGGAATTCTTCAGATAACGAATGCAAGAGCTCACCAGAGTTCCTCTGCACTTCCCTCTTTGACTTCTGCCAAGGATCGACCGCTGACTGCTCCAGGACGCCTGCAAAACCACAACAAAGTAGCAAGACGACTACCAGCAGCAATGTAGCGCCTCATCCTGCCGACTTTCTCGACTGTTTCCTGGTGATGCATGGTCTGGGGGTCACCTGCCTTCACCCTGCACTGGAAGCCAAGAAGAAATCTCCTGTGGGTCGACGGAATTCTCCCACTGCTAAGGCAGGCACCAAAAGACTGCATCACCGGTCCTCTGGGTCCCCTCTCATCCTGACGAGCATTGTCCCTGGAACACAGTAACTCTATCCAAGTGACTCCCACAGTCCAGTGATCCTTCAGTCAAAGTTTGGTGGAGGTAAGTCCTTGCCTCCCCACACTAGACTGCAAACCTGTGTACTGCGTGATTTGCAGCTGCTCCAGCCCCTGTGCACTCTTCCAGGATTTCCTTCATACACAGCCTAGCCTGGGTCCCCATCACTCCGTCCTGCAGTGCTCAACCCTCTGAGTTGGCCTCCGGCGTCGTGGGACCCTCCTTTGTGACTCTGAGCCGGCTCCAGTCCACAAATCTTCTAAGTGCCTGTTTGGGTACTTCTGTGGGTGCTGCCTGCTTCTGTGGGGGCTCTCTGAGTTGCTGAGTGCCCCCTCTGTCTTCTCCTTCAAGGGGCAACTTCCTGATCCCTCCTGGTCCCCACCAGCACCCAAAAACCTCTACCATGACCCTTGCAGCTAGCAAGGCTTGTTTGTGATATTTCTGCATGGGAACACTTCTGCAACCTTCAGCATGCCGTGGGACATCTTCCATCCAAAGGAGAAGTTCCTAGCTCTCTTCGTTGTTGCAGAATCCTAAGCTTCTTCCATCCGGAGGCAGCTTCCTTGCACCTTCATCTGGGGTTTTCTGGGCTCCTGCCCCCACTGGACACTATCGCGACTCTTGGACTTGGTCCCCTTGCCTTGCAGGTGCTCAGGTCCAGGAATCCGTCTTCAGTGCATTGCTGGTGTTTGTGGTTCTTGCAGAATCCCCCATCGCGACTATTGTGTCCTTTTGGGGTAGTAGGTGTACCTTACTCCTACTTTTCAGGGTCTTGGGGTGGGGTATCTTGGACACCCTAACTGTTTTCTGACAGTCCCAGTGGCCCTCTACAAGCTCCCATAGGTCTGGGGTCCATTCGTGATTTGCATTCCACTTTTGGAGTATATTGTTTGTGTTGCCCCTAGACCTATGTTTGCCTACTGCATCCTAATGTAATTCTACACTGTTTACATTACTTTTCTGACTCTTACTTACCTGTTTTGGGTTTGTGTACATATAACTTGTGTATATTACTTACCTTCTTACTGAGGGTACTCACTGAGATACTTGTGGCATATTGTCATAAAAATAAAGTACCTTTATTTTTAGTAACTCTGAGTATTGTGTATTCTTATGATATTGTGCTATATGATATAAGTGGTACAGTAGGAGCTTTGCATGTCTCCTAGTTCAGCCTAAGCTTTGACATAGCTACCTTCTATCAGCCTAAGCTGCTAGAAACACCTCTATTCTACTAATAAGGGATAACTGGACCTGGCACAGGGTGTAAGTACCACCAGGTACCCACTATAAGCCAGGCCAACCTCCTACAAAAGGGGAATGGGTAATAGGGAATATAAAACTTAATATACTTGTTTGATTCCTCTATCAGCTTAATGCCGGTGCATAAAGTCACAGGTTTCAAAATAGAAGCATATACTCAGGAAATAGAAAGTGCTGTCAGATCAGTACTGGGCGTAGTATTAGTGTGTCAGAGGGAGAAGTCACTCAGTCCAAGTAACAGATTGCTGGCAGAATGAATGATGCAAATACACTTATGAATAAGACAGATATAGCACTAGAGCTTGGAGCTTTCTCCACCGCGGTAATAGGGTTGTCCCAGAAATATAGGGGTAGTCGGGGGGTTTTGTGAGAGGAGGTAGATGGCCACCATCTGTGCACAGTTTTTCATAATCAAATAGTCATACCTGTCAGTGCACAAGACTATCCTAAAATTCAGCTCACTAGGCACGCCAATGAATAGGACCGGAAGGGATGAATGCCCGATACAGACTTTGGTACTCCCCGACTGGAGCCAGCACTTTCAGTTGATTGATTAAGCTTGGTAGCAGGTGAGACATATATTTGTAAGAATGAAAGACAAGGGTTGTTGTTTCAAAGCTTTATATGAAGAATTAATAGACAGTTTGCATAGAACATACCGTAGATAAATTCCACAGCAAAACATACTTAGTACAATTCAAAGTGAAATCTGGCATAGATTTGCCATATAACGTGGGGGAAAGGGGTCTTCTCTCCATTGAAATCTACATGTATTTTGATAGGACTTTAGAAAAAGACATTCATACATTCAACATGAGTCTCTGAATATGTACCGATAGGGAACGAGCACGGAGAAACATTTTACCCTGAACATATTTGAAGTTTCTCTCAAGGTAGTGTTACATTTGGTCTACATATGCAGGGGCCTAGGAGACACTACATTTCTGGGGGGGGGCAGTGTCAGCTTTGGGACCCAATACAAATTCCTTGGGGTCTTCACACCAGTGACTCCAATAAACCTTTACAATCACAGAGTTCTGAAGTGAAATAGTGATATTAAAATACACTATTTTTTATACAACACTCAGATGCAGTTTTATTCAACACAGCCTAATGTACCATAGCTCAGGGAGTCGAAGCTTTTGCTGCCACAGTCCAAACGCAAGCTGGAGGTCAGAGGTTTGAAAATTTGCAGGTTCTGCTTTTCATCCTTCTGGGGTTCATAACATGAGTGCTACTTAGTTGGTATGATACTACCCCTGTATATTTATTTTCTATGAGGCCTCGAGAACACGTCCAGAAGTGCTTCATAAGCAGAGGCAGGTCTCTTGTGTTTTTATGGTCAAGCCTTCAATAGCATGCGTTAGCACATGCGTCTCGCTTGCGAGACTTATTTACAGCGTCGTAACAGGTCACTGCAGGTCTAGCATAATTTCCGTTCCTTTCTAAGGAGCAGGGAGCACGCAATGATTGATTCAACTTAATCAGTGCCCATCCACTGCTCCCAACGTGACTGAGGTAATATTTTGTTCTTTTTAACTTCTAGTGCCCTGAAAACAGAAGGCATGTGACTGGCAAAAATATGTCCAGCAGGACAAACAAAATTGCAAAGTTTTATTTTCTACAGCTAACTTTCTTTCATTTTGCCAAGTCTTTTTTTCGCATTTTGCACTCATGGTTTATTTCTATTTTGCTCATGGGCACTGTTCTCAAAATATGACTTGACTTGTTCTAAATATTGCAAACCAACATTGTTTCTTTCTTCTGTGTAATTTTTAAAATTATGCTTTAACACATAATCATGCACTACACCCCAATCCACCTCGCTCCAATCCAATATGCCCCAATCCAATCCAAACCACTCACCCCAATGCTGCAAACCCACCCCACTCCAGTCTGCCACACTTCAATCCAAAATAATTGCCGCCACTCCAATCCAAAAAATCTGCCCCTCCAATACAGCAATCCAAAACAATCTGCCCTACTCCAATCAACAACAATTTGCCCCATCCCAGATCCCAGACCCAAAAAAATCTGCCCCACACCAGTTCAAAACAACCTGCCCCACTCCAATACAGAAATGTCTGCCCCACTCAATCCAAAACAATCTGGCCCACTTCAACCTGCCCCATTCCAATGAAAACTATCTGCCCTACCCCAGTTCAAAACAATCTGCCCCACTCCAATCCAAAACAATCTGCCCCACCCCAATCTGTCTCATTCAATTCAAAACAGTCTGCCCCACTCCAATCCAAAACAATCTGCACCACTCCAATCCAAAACAATCTGTCTCACTCTAGTCTAATCATCCGCACTCCAGTTCATCTCACCCCATCCAGATCCACCATACTCCTATCCTCCCAACTCACCTCATTCCAATCCAAAGCAATCTACCACATTCCAATACAACAATCCACAACAATCTGCCCCACTCCAATCCCAAAAAAACCTGCCCCACTCCAACATAAAACAATCTGCCCCAATCCAGTCCAAAACAATCTGCCCCACTCTAATCTGACCCACCCCAATATAAAACAATGTGCCTCACTTCAAACTGCACCACTCTAATTCAAAACAATCTCCCCTGCTCCAATTCAAATCAATCCACCCCCTCCAATACTAATCAATCTGCCCCACTCCAATCTATCCCACTCCAGTCCAAAACAAGTTGCAGCACTCCAATCCGAAACAACCTGCCAGTCTGCCCAGCTCCAATCAGCCCATCTCACCCAATCCAATACATCCCACACTAATCCAATCCACTTCAATCCATCCCACCCCAATCAAGATTATTTCAATCCAGTTCAATCCATTTGACCCATCCATCCAATCTACCCCATTCCAATCCAATCCAATTTATTCCACCCCACTCCAGTTCAAGCTGCCCCAATCCAGTCCATCCCACTTCATTCCACCTGAATCCAATCCAATCCATTGCAGCCCAGTCCACCCACCTCAGTCCAGTCCAGTCCAGTTCAGTCCATCCCATCCCACTCCAGTCAAATCCACCCTAATTCACACCAGTCCAATCCAGTTCACCTTAATCCAACCCACTCCAATTCACACCACACCCTCTTAATCCACTTCACTCCACAACAATCCACTCCACTCCAATCAAACCCATTACAGTCCAATCCACCACATGCCACTCCAATCCACCCCACCCCACCCAATCCACCACACTCCAATCCAACCCACCCTATCCAGTTCATCCCAACCCATTTCAATCCACCCCACTCCAATTTACCCCATCCAAAGCACCTCACTCTAATCCACCTCTTTCCAAATCACCCCTCTCCCATCCACCCCACTCCAATACACCCCACTCCAATATACCCCACTCCAATCCACTCCACTCTACTCCAATCCACCTGCAGTCTTCTCCAGTCCACCAACACTTGACTCCAGTCCACCCGCACTCTATCCCAATCCTCCCCACTTTACCCCAATCTAATCCATTGCACCCACTTGAATACACCCCACTCCAATCCCATCCACCTCACTTCAGCCCACCCTAACCCAATCCACTCCAATTCACACACGCCATTCTAGTCCAATCCACCCCACTCTACCCCAGTCCAATCCACCCAACCCCATGGCAGTTCATTACACAACACTCCAATCCATCCAACACACCTCACTCCAATTCACCCCACTCCAACCCAATCCACCCCACTCCAAAACATCCACTCCATTCCAGTCCACCCCACTCCAATCTATCCCATTCCAGTCCAATCACTCCAGTCCAATCCACCCAACTACAATTCAATGAATCCAATCAACTCCAGTCAAATCCACCCCATCCCACTCCAATTCAGTCTAATCCACCCCACTCCAATTCACCTCACTCGAAAACACCCCAATCCAATCCACCCCATCCAATCCCATCCACCCCATGCAATTCCTATTACTTCAAATTAATACAAACACTCCAAATCCAATCTAATCACCCCACTCCATCCCACCTCACCCCATTTCAATACACCCCACTCCAATCCATCCAACTCCATTCAGTCCACCCTGTTGTCTCCAATCCAATCCACCCACTCTACTGCAATTCAATCCACCACCTCAATGAACTCCAACCCGCTTCTCCCTGTTCCACTCCACGCTATGACACTATTTCCCACTGAACCACTGACCTTTCCTCTACTCAACTCTACAACAGCAGCCACACTGGTGTACAATATGGCAAAAACATATTTCCATAGCCAATAGCTCTTTATAGGCGAGACCTATTGGATTTGCCAATGATTGTTTGCTTCACAGTTTTATATAGCAGGGACTCGACCCCCCAAAAGTACTTAATTTCCCATCATGAGCACCTTTTGCATTACACAAGATCACATTTATTTTTTTGGGCACCGAAAAATTAAGGCCCTCATTACAACCCTGGCGGTCAGTGATAAAGCGGCAGTAATACCGCCAACAGGCCGGTGGTAAAAAAAATGGAACTATGACCACAGCGGAAACTACCCACACATACAGGCAAGGAGGAGGTGAGTTTGTGGCTTCTTCCACTGGTTCTGGAGGGGGCATTGTGCCCTGTGATGCAGATCTTGGGGAGTGCAAGGTCACAGTCTCTCACCTGGGTATCAAACCCACAGGATTTGCAGGGTCCAGGACGTAGTACAACCCATGGAGGTAGAACTACACACTCCCCATCGGCAGTGACTGCTGCTCAGTGGTGGCAGTGGCGGTGCTGGTGTCGGGGCTGGCAATGGTGGGGGAGGCTCCAGCCCTTCCCCTGAAGCCTCGGACGGCTGCCCACTGGGGCTGCTGCTGCTGGCAGTGGTGCTGGTGGCAGGGTAGGCAGTGGTGGGGGGAGGCTCCAGCCCTTCCCCTGCAGCCTCGGATGGCTGCCCACTGAGGCTGCTGCTGCTGGCAGGGGACGGCCAAATTATGTGGCAACATTGTATTTAGTAACCTTTAAACAATATGAGCTAGAAACTTTTTTTTCCTTAAAATTAATCTGCATATTATGCAGTAGATGATGGATAATGGGCAAATGCAGCAAATCCATAATTATATGAAAATGCAGTGGCTGCACAATCACATGGTTCCAGTGGCTCTGAGTATTTCAGACTGCCTGCATGTGCATTTGTTACAAGCAATGTTTGTGGTAATATTAGGGAAATCAACTGTAAAAACCAGCCCACAAACCATAAAATTGGCCCACAAACATCCATAAAAACACCTACACATTGACCTGACAGACCAGCCTGTTTGGCATCGCCAGATTGCCCACAGTCCAGTCTGAACCTGCCAACACACCAGAGCAGAAAACACTCAAATCACAGTGATTTATCAACTATTAAACTGAAGACCATAACACTTTCTGTTTCACTTGTTTTGTTTGAAAGTGCTTTTTCCCCAAAAAGGAGCGCATGATCAAACATTTTATCTCTGTAATAAATCTGAAATGTTTCATTTGAGGGGCCTCTTGTTGGACTAAAGCAATTGAAAGGTTATACAGCTGTAGCCCTAAGGTACAGCAAACACATTGGAAGGGCATCTGTTAGTAATGCACTTCCACTAAGTGGAAAATCTACAATAAACAGGTAAGGAACAGTTTGCTTTACTGTTTACTTCTGTATTTCAGGAGGGCTGCATTAAAAAGGCTTCACCTGACCATCATGAATTTCGGGGTCGCCACCCACTCTAGGGATCTAAGAACTCCATCTATAGTCCCAGCGCTACCCTTTGATGGGGAGGGGGGTGAACTCTGCTACACAGAAGCAGCAGCAAAGGCCTCCCTGCTGTGCCCTAAAACCAGGATAGAAGGAAGCTCACCTCATGCTGTGCCTGCTCTGCCTGACCATTGTCATTCTATGACAATGGCCGGCCAACAGTTAGTGCTAGGTGGGGAGCCTGCCCCAAACCTGAAAAAAACAGCCTACATCTGGTCTCAAGAATTTGTCCTCTGACACTGGTGAATACCTGCCTTCCAAATCCGACCCTGACTGAAGGCAGGTTATCAGCTCAAAAGCACGGCCATCATAGGTAGCATTTTAATGCTCCAATGGCCCAGCCAACAGTGGAAGTGCAGAGGGGATATTTTGTATTCCCTGCTTCCCCCAACACTTGTCCCCCATGTCCCCTCCACTCCAAAATCCTACGCCCATGTACAGACGTTCTCGCAGTTTATTCAGCATTTCAGTTGATACACTGTAAAGCAATAGCCTGGGGCAGTTGACATTTCCTTGGTTAGATACAGAATGAAAAGTCTCTGGGAACATTTCTTAGTGTATTAGTGTTAGTCCTTTAATCTTTATTTAAGAACGAGAAGAACAACTTCAGTTACCACGTGAAATTTTGTGATATTGGTGCAAGATGGAGGACACTGTAAACACAACCTAGGTTAGCATAAGCCCAACTTATGATGAGTTTAATATGCAGGAAAAACAGCTCTCACATACCCAATCAAAGATTGCCACCTTTCTGGATGGTTCTTTAGCAAAATGATAGCCTCTGAAAGTCTATTGTGAGCAATTAACACTCCACAGGAGGCACCAATTGTGGAAGAAGAATGGCAGGAAAATCCAGAAATTTATGAGCTCCTTTGCATCGCTCTTGCACTACACAACATGGTGCAAGAGCAACACAAATGAAAAATGAGATTTATGAAGCCATGCAAGGCCACACCTTCCATGGCCCTGAGTGACTTCATAATCTTGAGTAATGAACGCAGTGCAAATCACTGCATTGCATTACTCTGCTCAAAGGAGGCATTTACATGGACATTGTGTAGGTGTTGCTTTGCAACATCCATGGATTTTCACGCATTCTGCAGCACACATAGAAAGAGTAAAAAGTCTTGAGGGAATTGTTTTTGTGCAAGAAGGTACCCGTTCCTGCACAAAAACAATTCTGCATGCAACACAGGCAGCCCATTGTGCACCAGTGCAGGGGAAAGGACAGGAATTAGCAATATTGTCTTAAATATGGCTCCATGTGACACAGTGCAGCAAGGCATCTTGCCCAATCGGGTGTAAGCAGGGTATAAGGAGCGGGGAGGTACAGGAACTGTAACCTCCATATGCCACCATCTAATTCAGACTACTCCCTGGGTATCAAGGGTAGTCTCACTCTTTGGCACCTATATCCCCAATCCATTTTACCCACTACTAATCCCTTTCATGAGAATATTAAACTATAGCAGAGATATATTGATGATATTCTGATTGTATGGCAAGAACCGATAGGTGATGTCACCCCCTTTACAGCTTAGATCAACACCCTTGATCCCTTTCTGAAATTTACTTCTTCTGTCTCATCAAAGCACGTTTCCTTTTTGGATCTCATGATCAGTATTGACAACGGCAAATTCACTACATTTATTTATCACAAAGCTACAGACCGCAATAGTCTTTTACACTATGAGAGTCACCACCCGAAAGCATTATGGGAGAATCTACCCTTCAGCCAGTTCTTGAGGCTCTGCCATAATTTTAGCACAACCCAGCTGTTTGAGACCCAATCCAGTGAGCTTAAGACCAAACTGCACGGGAGAAATTACCCACCCTCTGTTGTGAATACTGCATGCAAGAGGGCGAAGCATAACAATAGAGAAGCACTACTATTGACAGTTACTAAGGAACCGGACCCACGTCCGACCTGTGTATCCACATACACTCCGCTGTCCAACACTATTAAAAAATAGATTAATAAAAGATGGTCCATCCTGGTGAGTGGAGGTACACCCATTCCAAAATCCTTATTTGCATTCAAGAGGACATCTAATATCAAAGATGTGGTGGTCCATACTCGACCATTAGAGGTCAGGAGATTCTAAAACAGACCACGCTTTGGAATCTTCCCCCAGTTTCAGGCCATCACCCGTGTGGGATGTGCAACGTGTGTCCCCTCACCAAACCAATAGGCGTTTGGCACCTTGGTAAACACACTAATTGTAACACACGGAATTGTATTTATATAACAACCTGTCCTTGTGGTCTTCATTACATTGGGTTGACGACCAAATCAGTCAAGATTCGGATCAATGAGCACCGCAGTAATATTAGGTGCGGCCGGGCCACGACTAATCTGAGTGTGCACTTCTCTGACATGCACCACAATGCTGATGACTTGTGGTGGGTAGTGTTTGATGCGCTTGGCCATTGAGGAAGCGACTCAAGGGCCTTATTTGAGAAAGAGCAACGATGGGTGTTCAAACTAGGGACACATGTACAAGGGTTAAACAACGATATTCCTTGGTCACAAGTATTGCATTAACAAACCCTAGTGATAGCCAAACCATAGAGGGGACATGCATCAATCCCCTTTTTCACATTAATCACTGTTTCCCACCCACTGCACTTTCTTTTACCATGATTTTGAGTAATATTTAGATTACCCCCTCTTTGTTACCATTACTACACCTAGTTACATCGTACACACACTTTTTGCAGGAATAACTATGCATACACATGTCGACTTATAAGAGTGACCCCTCATAAAAATCTTTTTGTGTTCAGTCCATCAACTATTTTTACTCTAGCGAGAGTTCTAGTATTTTTACCACCGGTATACTGGATCCAGACAAGATTTTTCCAATATTTACTTTGATTTACTCACCCCTGAGTTCTATCCTATCATTGTTTAATGTTCCTCATTTACTCCTTGCCTGCATTGAGAGAACAATTATATGACTATTAACCTCTTGGTCTACATTAGACCTTTTTTTCAGTGACGTCTCTGTGCTCAATATAATGGTTGACGGGTCTCTCAGCCAGTAAACCGATCACACACTTGGGTCTTTATGGGTCCTTCCTTGCTTTCCATGACTTTAAGAAAAGGCAGCTTGCCTTTTTTCAATTTCTATAACTCTCTACCAAGTGACCCGCAATACCCAATCAGCACTACCGGAGTGAACCGCACTTCTGGGTTGTATTCTTGCTTTAAACGGTGCCGACTGCGTTCTGAAGTTACATTCAGGAACGCTACCATAGGGGTAGGTCTTCAGTGAAGGACCGGCTGCTCAGCAGTAAGTACATGTGTGTTGATGTTTGTACGCTGTCGGGTCCTTACGGATCCTGCATTTATTTATTTCTTTATGCGCCTCTGAACGCGCTTACACCACACGCCTTCCAAGGACTTCTGTAACTTTTACGAAGGTTCTAATTTGTAGCGAAAGCATTTTTTTGTGCTCTAGATTATACACTTTGACTGTAGACTATTTCTCCACCGTGAATTGGATGCTATTTGTTTATTTATTATCCGCAGCATGATTAACTGAGTCACGCTTAAAGATAAGTGTCTTGGACACCGAAAGATCATTATTACTTTTTTTTACATTATTACCTGTACACACCACTTTTTCATCATAGTTCTTTTAATATAACCAACACTGATAGATTACATAGAAATGGTATCTTGAGTTATCCTATTGTTGGTAACTCCATTTTTTGGCGGGGGCTTTTCATTTGTTCCCCCGCTTTCCAATGGTCATTAGGTTAATTCCCTTTCCCCACCCAACAGACCAGGAGGGATTGGGTAATTTTGGTTTACGAAGTCTCAAATAACCAGACTTCTGTATGGGTGTTGGATCTACTGCTTGGACACCTATCAGTTTTAAGGTCCATCGAGTACATTACATTAGGCAGTTGAGGTACCTCCCATTTTAGTATTCGCACTAATTTTCTTTTGAATATGTATTATATATTGTCTTGGCTAGTGCACCCGTCTGATGGCAAGTGATTCCTAGGGAGATGTTTTCATAATATGGGACGGTAAGCCAATTCATTAACTTCTTGCCACACTACCACTTACCACTTTTTTCACCTGTTTGCTCACTGAACATCACCCACAATTGTGCGTGCATGAAGAGTAGGGTAATTATTGATGTGACGCTTATCGATGTGTACTTTTTTCGTTTGCAGGGCGACTCCTACTTACTAGATTAGTCAACTATACATTGTCGAGAAAGTAAGTAACCGTAGCCGAGTAGACTGACGCTCACAGACACATGTAGGTCTTCACAGTATTTTTTTAGGAGAAGTACTTTGTTTTGGTCCTGAAGAAGCTTTGTTGGATCTTTATGGACCAGTGAGACGTGAAACATGTTGACCCACTAGAGAGGGAGTTACATAATGGTTTTTCTCCTCTGTGTTTTTGATTGAGTGAGTGGTTGAGCATTATCTCAATACACTCCATTTGTGTTCTTTTAACCTTGGCCTTAACCTTTGTCTGACCCAATAAATTGTTGATGAATAGAAGGGTTCTGATTCAATTTTATTCTTTTATGTTCTCCTTTCCTTGTTGACTTTGCTAGGTGGCAGTGTCCAGCTTTCTATCTTACATGGTACATTGACATCATAAAAGACTTCTGCCAAAGAGCCCCCTTCATGGGGAGCTCGTCAGACATTGCAGCGCCGGTCTGACGAGGAGCATGCCCTATGATGAATCATAACATCAAATTGGATGTGTGAGGGCTGTGCTTCTGACAGTAGGGTCACCCTGTGACTTCTTTCTGCTATTTCTTGGAACAGTGTACTTCACAATTGTATAAAACATAAGACCCACTCCACCAACCCTGGTCCGCATGTAGCAGGAGGTCCCCTTTGTCCCATCGGGGTTTAAGCAGGGTATAAGGAGCAGGGAGGCAAAGGAACTGCAACCTCCATATGCCAGCATCTAATTGAGACTACTCCCTGGGTATCAAAGGTAGTTTCAATCTTTGGCACCTATATCCCCAATCAATGAACAGATAGCCTCCAGCTGGGCTTCAACAAGTGCATGGGTCCTCAAGTGCTGAAGGTCATGGTACAGACAGGAAGAAGAGATTATCCTCAATCGGTGATTCCAAATATGAATGTGGTGTAGCAGAGTGATATACCTAGATGGGCATTTTCCACACAGTCAAACCACAATTTGACCCACATTTTCAAGTTATACTTAATTCATCAATGAGAATAAGAAGGAAAAAAGAATTGTATGTCTCACATTATCTCTGTCTTATAAGCTCCTCATAGACACAGGGACATATTAAAGCCTATCCTTATTGCCTAAATATAGTCTGTCATAGACAAATGCACAAATTAAATTTTATCCTAATTTCTTAGACATACTGCACCATGGACACTGGTCCATATTAAAGTTGACCCTACTAAATTTTATCCCCCATGTATGGATTTCATGCGGTGTCCATTGACTAGACATCTTCTCTGCATTGTTTTTGTATTTCACATGCGAATTTGTAGCTGGCAGTTCCATGCAAAGTGCTCTAATAGCCATTACTACAATGGTGCTATACAAAAAAACATAAATAAATAACATGGTAAATCTGCAATGATGGTTAATGTGGTAAGTCTGTACTAACTATGGCCACAGTTAATGAATCTGTAGAAGTTGAATCAATTACTTTATACGTGCATATCTGAATGATGCATTCAACTGTTATGCCGATTGTTTCGGGGAGTAGTTAGTCACAGGGATCACAAAGGCTGTATTTCCTAATAATATTCCCAAAGATATTTCTACTAGAGCAACAAATGTTTGAAGGAACTGTATCAAACCTGCAATGAAAATACAATCAGATAAACTTCGACTCATATCTTTGGTTTGGTGTCCCGTTTACAAATTAACATCTTCAATGAACAATCAAATCTCATTTTACCCATAGCCTCGCTCAAAACATTTGTACGATTTTATATACCCTTCAAAATTAGAATGACAAACACGTGTGCTGACTCGGATGTTATAAAAAATTCAATGAACCCAGGATGGACAAATTGCTAATGTTCCTGCCTGCTCTGGCCCGAGTGGTAGCTCCCTGTACGTCCTGGTCAGAAAATGGAGACTGGGGAGTGGTGAGTAGATTCTGGGAAGCCTTCTTTCCACATTCCTAGTGTTCCCAATATGAGAGGCGTTTTATTGAGCTTTGTCTAGTCTGCCGAATGGATGGAGTGAATCCACTGGTTTTCAGAGATCCTCTCTACTCTTTGACAGCTTTGACACCTTACGTAAAACATATACGTTAAGACTAGGAGGAGTCCTTATTCTGACTACATCTCAGGCCTATTCCTTGCTGTTCATGCTCTAGAGCATCTGTTAGTCAAGGTACATGGTCATGTGCTGAGTGTACTGGACTTCAGTTACGCCCATTACCAGCACTCCAGGAATGATTATTACTGACCCTTTTGCCTATTGGGCTCAACATACACCCATGCCCTGCAGGGACAGAAAAAGGGGGTGGCGAAAGACTAGGCATCCAACCCAGTATCCTACCCCACACCATGTCGGATGCCTCCTACAGGTGTGTTTCATGTGTCCTAAGCACAGAGCGCAGACTTTGACGACACCCTTTGCCCTGTACCAAAGGCCCTGAATTGGTTGTGCATGACATGTGGCCATTCCTAGCATTCAGTTGGCACACACTGTTCCCTTCAATTACACCCAGGGACCATGGGCCAATGCTCATGTGGCACAACTTAAGGTCCTGTCTAGTACCTATGTTCTGATTTTCCAAAGGACACACACTGGGCACTGTGCTTTGGACAGGATATTTGGCCTTACATGTTCTGGTTGCCTCTGTCACCAGTTCCCAAAAGGCAAGGCCAAAGTTCAAGTCCCATTTCAGTGTCCTTGCCTCCAGTGTCCATTGGTATGGTCTGAAGAGAAATATGATAGCCAAATGGGCAAGCTGCATGAGCAGTGTCCTCTGCCTATGTACTTGCTGAGCACATCCTCAGAAATGCTAAGATTTTACAGGGCACAGGGTATAACAATTGGCCTTGATCACTGCCGAAAACCCCATACTCTTTCTTTATGTGTGGCTTGTTTTCCTTTTCCAGCATCTGCATGTCTCTTTAGCTTGGTACTTCGAGTGTAAACTAATCTTTAAATTTTACATAGTATCATGCAGACCTGCAATTTGACAACAAACCCCGGTAACGGGTTCTCAAATCAGGGTCAAGATGTACTAAGCATTTTAATGGTTGTAAATGGCCTGATCCATAGTTTTCGAAACTATAAAGCCTTTTCTTATTTACAATCCCATTTTAGGAGTCAGAAAAGATTTTCTAACTCCTAAAATGAGATTACGAATAGATACTGATTTGGTATCCTGAATGGGTATGCTGTAGGCACCACTTCCAAATACCAACATCTAATGTATCAATGTTTTGCAATCAAAATCAAGTTGCAAAGAAAAGGTTTTTTACAGACTCCTCAAAGGAGTGGTAATCCATTTGTGAATGGGAAGATGTCACCTTGGGATCTTTTTCCATTTGTGAATTTCCTTTTTAAATGCAGTCCCCATTTCTGTTAAGGAAAACGGCCACATTGAATAAACATTTGCCTTATTAAAAAGCAATCACAGACATCGAGGTCTGCTAGCCCCAAAAGACCACCATCCCTGTGATGGCCTCCAATCTCCAAATTTTAAGAACTTATCTATTTATTCGTAGGTCTATTTCTAAAATGCTTTACTGGCCACAAACATACTGGTCACAAATGGCAACCAGTAAATAGTATTATGGCCTCATGTGACTTAATTTTGACTTTTGTTTAAGGAAAACATTTCTGCCACTTTGATATCCATGTTCAAGATGGTTCTCCAATATACTGCCCTATATTTTTACTTAAGACAAAGGTGGCTTAGTATGCATGTGCTTTAAAAGGGCTACCTGTCAGAGACTTGAGATATTTTTGCTGGCACTCCCCAAATGTGGGAATACCCGGTACTTAATTTGAGCCAGTGGGTGTCAGTGGTGGCCATCAGCACTCTTTTTAATCAGATATTGACAGTGAGCAAGAGAGAGAAAAAACACATACGGTAATGGTGGAAAAAGAGGAAGATGGAAAAATGGGCACTAAAGGAAAACCCAGGGACTGGCAAGAGTGGGATAAAGGGCCAGTAGTGTCTGATAATGGATTTAAGAGGCCTGGGGTGAATTCAATGCAATGCAGCCTTGGTATTTGGCAAGCTGATTTTCAAGCTGGAGCACAGCTTTGGGAACTGGCACTCATTTTTTTTTTTTTTTAAATTAAACACAAACCTTCCAACTCACACGGTTCCTCTGGGTGAAACAAGGTATCGGCTCGTATCACACAGACATCCGGTGGGGAGCCGATATCACAAGGTGGTAGGGAAAACAAACTGAAAACCTCTGTAAACAGTTGTTTTCAGCTTGTTTTCAGAGGCTTTCAAACTCCGGCATTCTTCAGATGGTGTGAAACACCCGAGAACATCGGCAAAAGCTTTTATTTCTCTTTTGGAGGAGGGGGCTTCGGGCTGGGTTGGGGGTCAAAAGTGCCTCTTAGGTGAAGTGCCTCTTAGGTGCTTCTTGGCACTAGGCCCCGCCCCCTTCAAGGTCCACCACCTATTCACACAGTGTGATTTTTGTCGAATTTGGCAGGTCAGTAAACACTTGGAATACCAGCTGCAGGAACAATGTCAGAGCTCTTGACTAACTTGTAGAATTTGCTGTTCATGAGCCCTAGTGCTGATGGTTTTTGAAAGAGTACTCTCGCTTCCACACCTCCTCCTCCTTGTGGAAGATATATTTCTACTCTCTGAATTTAGATTGCGGCATTGATTTGCCTCCTGCAAATCCATATTTTCTTCTACTTATTCGTCGCTCAAGCACAGCAATTTCCTGTACATTTTTGAATATATATACACTTATCTATACACATTCTGCTTATGAAAGGGTTCCTTGCAATTTAAATCATATGCTTTTACATGTGTTTACCTACGGCTGCTTATTGCTTGTGAATTATAATTTGCTATTTGCTTATGCATGCTTTCTGCACTTGCATTGTAATTTGCAGTTTCTGCATTTGTATTTACAAGAAGATTACTAGTAGTGTTACTTTATTCAATGTAAATCGTGTGCCACTTTGATAACTTAGGAAATATTCAGCTTTTCTATGAAAACTATTATTATTGTTCTTGTGGTGTGTGTGCTTTTAGAACATTTGCATATCCTAGTGTGAATTTTACTTCCATAGCGAGCATCTATCACCCATGAGTTAGGCAGTAAAATTGCAGGAGATCCTGTTATTTTCTTGAAATTCTATCTCGCTGCTTATGAGCATGTTTTCATTATTTCATATTTTGCGTGATGCTCTTCGGTTCTGTGTTTCCTTCCTGTGTGGTTGGTTTGCTCTTCATGCCTATGTTTTTCTAGGTAGGCTGTTGTAAGAAATAATTCAGCAAGGCATGGTGGAACAGAAATCTTCCTCGTGCCGCTGTGCCCAGTGTGCCACATTGTTTTATATATATATATATATATTTGGTGGGTTATGCCTGAGCAGAGACGGATTGCCAATGCAGAAATGAGAGATTACATATTTCATTTGCCCCACCAAGAGACAATGAGAACGAGGTTACATCCCTGAGCATATCCATATGAAGAAAGATAAAGGATTCAGCCAGGAAGGGACTCTGAGAGAAGCAGGGCATCTGACAACAGAAGGGGACAATCACCTGAGGATAGGGTATTGAAAGGGAACTATAAGGAGTCTTTATGTGAGAATTTAAAGAAATATTGTAGGATTCAAAATTATTTTCAAGGATGGAGTTGTTCTTGTTAGGCATAAAGTAAGACATATTACTACAGGTGCCAATTCAAGGAGATAGTGAATGATTTGTATCCCATGGAATCAATTAAGTTTTGGTGTTTGGAGCCTCTCAAGAACAACGCATTGAGAAGTTGGAGAGTGTATTGCAGTTGAGTTGTGGGAGAGGAAAAAATAAAGTAGCAGGTTTCTTCATTTTCTCCCCTTCTCTGTCTTTACCTTGTGTTATAATCTGATGATCAGGGGTGTGTCCAAGTTGGCACTCGAGTAACAGCGCCTTCCCAGAGATCTGCCACCCGTTTTAGTAAAGTAGCAGGAGAGGCAAGTCCCGGATCACCACAATGACCTAGCACCCCAGGGGAAGTACTTTACAGGCACAGTGCTGTTTGTTCGGCCCTTGCAAGATGACAGCAATGCCAGTTGGTGTGATTCTAAGGCCGTGAGGAGGAGCGCCGACACAACCAAAATGACAGCCGCTGCAGAGCCTTGATCCCAGTGGCCCAGGCAGTCCTAGCCGAATCCCTCCAACTCCTCTTGCAGCAATCCAGGGCCCCAGGCACAGTGGCCGTAAGATCAGCTGTAGAGTTTGAGCGAGCATTGTGATTGATGCGCAGAGCAGAGCTTGGGTACCGCAGAGGCAGGAACTGGGTCCTGCTGGTGATGGTGGTGGCAGAAGACTGTAGGGGGACCCGCTGAGATACTCCACAATTCTGATATACTTGGGGCCACCAGGGACAGCAAAGCCACACACAAGGCAACCTGGGGACCTCAATACCACATTGGGAGATACACAGTGCTGGGGCAAGCATGGCACTGCTCGTAGAGGCCTCATGAAACAACTTGCAGCATCCGCCTAATGAATTGTGCGACAGCGTGCTGGGTGTCCTGCAGTACTGACACTCCCACAGATGACCTTGCAGGTGGAGTTCACCTGATTGAAGTTGGGGCCCCACAGGAGAGACATTGCCATAAGTGGGGTGGCTTTGGCACTCCCCCCACATGCTCTGAAATGACAGCCCCAGCAGCGCACTTGACCGGTGCCCTCAGAAGACCACCTACTGCCTCAGCAGCCCCAGAGAATTTTGGGCCCCCATGGACCAGATAGATCATATAGTAGTGGGGACTTGGCCCCCTATACTGCATTTGGTGTGGCCTGCCACACAAGGATCCTTCGCATCAGCTGAGACTTTAAAGGAGCGCATCCAAGGCAGCTGCAGTCAGCTATACCTCTAGTCCCCTCATCAACGAGCTGTCAACCAGTTACCATAATGGCCATACCGTAACAAGAAAGATCCCACTCTGAAGGACATGCTTAGTAAACCCTCTACAAAAAAAATGAACAGACTCGAGATGCCTCATCTACAGCCCATTCACATGCGGTGGCAACTTCCACAGACCCATCAGAGGAAGAAGCATTGGTTACCTGAGGCTTCTTGGAGACCCTCTTTGGTGCCTTAAGAGACAACGTTTTGTCCCTCAAACAAGACATGGTGGCAGACATCAAAGACATAAAAAAAGACCTGTGTGACCTGGGAAAAGAGTGGCCACCCCAGAACAAACCAGCAACTCCCACGAACAGGAACTTGACAATCATCTATGTGAACTATTGGACCTGCGAGATCGGAATGAAGAATCACAATACCACTTGGAAGATCTTGAAAATAGGTTACGTCATTCTAACATCAGAATCAAAGGAGTTCCGTAACAGGTGGAGCCCAGGAAACTGGAGGACTATGTTATCCACCTGTTCCACCAGGTGGCACCGGAGCTGGCAGACAAGGGCATTGCTCAGAGCAGGCCACCCAGCCAAATCTCCAGGCATGCCACAAGATATCCTAACTTGCCTACACTATTACTGGGAGAAAGAAGTCATCATGGCCACTGTACCGCACCAGAATGCTATTACCTTTGAGGGCATGAAAGTGTGGTTGTTCCACTCTCTTTCTTCTATAACACTGCAGCGCCATAGAGCACTTCCTCCTGTCACAGTGTTCTTGTTGGAGAAGATGCTCCAATATAAGTGGGGTCACCCCTTCTGACTCTTCTTAGTTTGGAATAAGTAGACATGCATTACCCACACCTTGGAGCAAGCACACTCTATACTGAGATTTGAGCAACTCAAGGGGAGGAAACACAGCACCCCAAGCCACGTAGCCCACCCCGCTCATCCACTAAGTTGCAGCAACCCTCCCAATCAGTGAAAAAGCACTTTGCTAAACCTATCGAAACAGAGAGTCGCAAACAACAAACATTCTTGCTGCTCCAGTTCCAACACCAGGACAGCATCTCAGAGCCTGATAACGACTAACAACAAGATAGACTGTCACCCATCCATAGTTGAAGTTCCCTTGACTCAGTATTGGCAAACCTGGTTGCCCTGCCGCCTCTTAGTTATTGCTTTTATTAATGCAACAGAGCTCCAACTCCATTCCCTGTTTAGCGTTAAGATGACCACTCGCAGACAACAGGGACTCCTGCCACACTGTTCATTGTGTTCACAGGAGAGGGAACATCACAGTTAAACTATTCTGTATTACCACCCTTCCTCCCTTGCTCGATGACTGCAACACAGATACTCCTACTGCCAGCAATGTTGGTTAGACAGGCCAGGTGGGATGGCAGCAGTGCTGCTCGATTTCCTCCTGCATATTTGACTGAATGACATACTCTAACACATCATTAAGAATCCCAGTTTAAATGTCCGAGGCCTCAAGGCCTCAGTAAAATGCCTGACACTTCTCTCCATGCTTCTAGATTCCAAATGTAATATTTGTCTTATCCACGAACCATGGAAACCATGGACGGGAGTGGTGGTCCTCCTGGCCATACACTTTCCAGGCTGAGTCATCCAAAACATAAGTGGAGATACCAGGCAGACCACTTTCCCTATACATAGTGATGAGATATTACACATTCACACTAGCCAACATCTATGCTCCTAATGATCACCAAGAGACCTTCCTTTTAGAGGCAATGGGGGGATGATGGTCACCCCGATGCAGACACCCTCAAAGGATACAATTTTAATCTAGGTCACAATGCCCTCCTGGACAGATCAGCTCTGAGTCCGGGGCAGACATGGTCATTTTACTCCTACAGGCCTTCAATGGTTGAAGGATACGGGTCTGGAAGACGTGCGGCGCTTGCTCCGCCCGGCAGTAAAAGTCTTCAGTTTTTTCTCAGCAGCCCACAAAACCAATGTTAGAATAGATTTTTTTCTTACCTCACTGCATTTTACAAAAGCTGCCACATTAGTAGACATTGGCGTTGCCGCCCTTTCTGACCATTCACCCATCTCCTTCACATTGCATGTCTCATGTACTGTGCTGCAGTCTCACACCTGGCACCTCAGTCATAAATTATTGACATATGACTCAACTAATCTAAAATTACTGACACAATTTGCACCTTTCTTGACATCAACCACACACCAGACACTCCCATTCCGTTATTATGGGACACACTGAAAGCAGTGGTATGAGGCAATTATATAGTTATGCCTGCCCGGCTCAACAGAGATAGGAAAGACAGGCAGTTTCATCTGGAGGGGCGGATAAAAGACTTAAAGGAGGCTCATAAACATTCAGGCTATCATAAGGCACGGAGTCAACTAACGCTGGTGCGCAAAAAACTTAGGGCCAGATTTATGCTGGCCTTGCGCCATTCCAGTGCCACATGAGCATCATATTTTTGATGCTAAAGTGGTGTTGGAAGGAGGAAAACGCTGCACCATATTTCCAAAGTGGCGTAATGGTACGTTGCGCTACTTTGTAACCCCTTGCGCCACATTATGCCTGGGCCAGCATAATGTAAGCAAGGGTGGGTGTTCCGGCACTAGGGCAGCCGTAAGAATGGCTCAAAGGAATCTATGAGGTTTCTTTACACCATTTTTACCTGCATTTTTTAATGCCTGCCAAGTGCAGGCGTTAAACAGAGGCTCCCATTGATTACAATGGGCCTCTGGATGCTTTGTAGGATTAGCGTCATCATTTTTTACTAACGTCACAAATTATGATGCTAGTCACCCTAACTACTGCATTGGTGTGCCATATTTTAAATATGGCGCTACCATGGTGGTGTTAGGGGGTGCTAAGGGGTGCAGGAAAAGTGGCGCCGCACCAGGTGCAGCAGCACTTTTCATAAATCTACCCCTTAAGGCCTTGGACATAGACAAAGTGAAATGCACTGTCCTTCACCCCCAACATAAACACTACACTGGAAGCAATAAGATAGAGTGCATACTAGCACACCGACTACTTGCCCAAGTGCTTAAACAGAGAATAACCGAGATAAAAAGGTCCCAAGGGGACAGGGTGTATCAGAGCACACAAATCGGACAAGAATTTGAACACTCCTAATCAAAGCTATGTATGGCGGAGACACTATAACTGGGGGATGCTGACACATATTTAGCTCAGGTCCATACGGAACACTTCCCTACTGAAGATGCCTAACAGTCAGATAGGGATATCCTTCCCAAAAAGGGGATCCTGGCTATAAATCGCCTGCAACCAGGTAAAGCACCTGGCCAAGATGGCTGCACCTCGATTATATATAAAACATTTGTGACTACCCAAGCACCCAGACTGGCCTGCCTATTTCATTACTTTAGCACCTCACAATCCCTCACAGACACGATGAGAAAAGTTAATATTATGGTACTCCCCAAACCTGGAAAGGACCCAACACACTGCGCCTCATAGCACCCCACCTCGCTATTGAATATAGCCGCTAAGATATTCACTAGCATATTAGCAGCCCATATCACCCCTGACATGCAGGGTTTGGTAGACCCCTATCACAGGCCGAGTTCATTCCTGAAAGAGGCTGCAGTGACAATACCATGAGCCTCTGTCATCTTATATACAAAATTCATCGCTCTGGCATGCATGCACTCGTACTATTGGTTGAGGCCAAGAAGGCACCTGATCGAGTACATTG
This sequence comes from Pleurodeles waltl, assembly GCF_031143425.1. NCBI lineage: Eukaryota > Metazoa > Chordata > Amphibia > Caudata > Salamandridae > Pleurodeles > Pleurodeles waltl. The sequence continues at coordinate 607,378,461 of NC_090445.1, read as the reverse complement.
GCCATACCTTCAGTTAGTGCTGGCCAAGGCTGTCCTCGGTGCCAGGTTTTGGTGCTGGATATGGTGCAGTTATACTAACCAGCTAAGGTCAGGGCCAACGGGCTGTTATCCCAAACCTTTAATGTACCGCGCAGCACTATACAGGGCTGCCCTTTGTTGCCACCACTCTATCCCCTCTATTTTGAGCTGTTTGACGAAAGAGTGTGCAGACACCCTCAAATTGCGGGAGTCACGATGGGGGACAGACAGCATAATTTAGTCTTATATGCAGATTATATCATGATGATCATTACTCAGTCTTTCACGTTGATTCCCCCATTGGTACAGGAGTTGGAGGCCTTTGGGAAAGTCTCTGGCTTCAGAAATCCCAGGCTCTGAGCCTCACCATCCCATCGGCTGACCATCTCCAACTAGAATGCCTCTTCCTCTTTGCTTGGGTCTTCCAAGGGGTCACATACTTAGGCCTTCAAATACACCCCACATTGGAACATACAGTGGAATGCAATTATAGTGCATTGCTGTCTACGGCCTGGTCAGACTTGCAATCTGGTGCTGGAGGTTCTCTCTTGGCTGGGAAGACTTGCAGTGGTTGAAGTGACCTTACTGCCCAAGATATTATGGCCCATATTTATTCTTTATTAGCGCCGCGTTTGCGTCACTTTTTGACGTAAAAGCAGTGCAAACTTACAAAATGCGATTGTATTTTTTAGGTTAGCGCTGCTTTTGCGCCAAAAAATGATGCAAACGAGATGCAAAAAAGTACAAATATGGGCCCATATGTGATGCAGACATTACTGTTACAGCCCCTCCCCCCACATGTCCTTGGTAAGCTGCAACGTTTAATTGAAGATTGCATATGGACAGGTAAAAAGGCACTTATGGCAAAGAAACAGGCTTGCTTGACTATGGCAGAGAGTGGTTTGGGTGTTCCCCATTTTGCATGCTCCTGCCAGGTGGCACAACTCAGATAGCTAGTATAATGACCCTGAGAAACACTGATGTTTTAAAGATCAAGTGGCGGCTGGGATCCATATTTGGAAAATACCCTGACTACCCATGCAACGTCAAGCTAGGACAAGTTACAGTTGACATGCACACTTTCCACCCACATCCTTGGGAATCCTGATTTCCCTCCGGCCCTTCAGGGGACAACATTCACCCAATGGCAGAGCGCCAACTGTAAGAGGATAGGAGACCTATTTGATCAAGATGGCCACATGGAATTTGCACAATTCCAATTTAACTATGGCATCCCCTCTACAGTGCACTGGCACTATATTGCCATTAAACACTGGGTCACTCAGCCACACAAATGACCACATGCCAGTCGACCCCTCACATACTTTGAGAAATGGATCCCACCCATGGCTTAGACAAGGGACTTCTCTCTATCATATACGCTTTCCTTAAAGCCCCAACGGCTAATGCTAAATCCCTCGCACAGCGGCGATTGGAACTGGAGTGTGAACACACTTTCCCCCTAAGCAATGGACAGGCATTTTACACCATGCACACCCATTTGCCAGTTGTGCCTCTGGTAAGGACACTTTACAAAAAAATTGTGCATTATTGGTATTACACATCTGCTAGGACAGTTAAATGGAAACAAGGTGGGGAGGAAGGCTGCTGGGGGCAGTGCGGACACTTTGGTACACTGACACAGCTTCTCTGGCACTGCCCGAAACTTGAACAATACTGAGTGGTTGTATTAACAGTCATTAACGAGATGTATGACCCAGGTCTCCCCATGTTCCTTAGCTACATCCTGTTGGGTCTCCCCAAACCCCTAACATACCTTTTCCGATCATCAAAGGAACGGGCCGTCACTCTTACCCTGTGTACAGCGAAACAAGTCAGATTGTCCAGATGGGGAACTGACAGTGCACTAGCAAGACTGGATTGGCAGCACAAACTTTGGAGGCTTCTTGGCATGGAGAAGATGACGGCGGTGGTGGAATGCAAACTGGCACACTTTGCAAGACATTAGGACCATGTGTATGATTGTTATCTCAGGAGTTCTGAAAACGTACCTGTCCAACTTGCCTATGAGTACCTCGCCTCACGCAAGTGGAACATGGCGTTCGGTGAGGATTGACAATGAAAGCCCCTATCTGTTTTTTCTATCTCATAGCCTGGACACATCACATTTCATAACCCTAGGAGTTGTTGAGTAAACCCTATAATTTCTCTTTAACACCTCTCTTCTCCTTTCCTTGCACCCGTGTTAGCCTTCTCTCTCTGTTCTCTTTCTCTGGTTAATCTGTACCTTTTTATATATACCTCACTGGCCTATGGATGTAGGTAAGGAGTTGGCTATGTATTGTGGCCTTTTTTTAAAAAAAAACAATAAAACAGATTGAAATCTAAAATCTCATGATCAAAAATAAGTGGCAACATCCACCACCTGCAAACACTGGCACAAATTAAAAACTGTTTGCGGGTAGTAAAGATATAAGAACCACAGCCAATCAATTTTTGAGGCTAGCTTCTGTGTTAGGACTGAAAACATTCTGTTCAAAGATTTTTTAAATATATATATATCAACACATGTGCACCAGAGTTCGAGAAAGGGGATACAGTACTAAAATTATACAACAGGTGAAAAATAAGGTAGATGCCATTAAGAGATAAGAGTTACTATACAGCAGAGAGGAGGAGCGAAAGTCAAAAGATTGCCTGAGATTCATTACTACCTTTTCAAATCAGGCATGTGCAGTGAGGCAGATTCTGTCTAAAAGTTGGCATATTTTGCAAACAGATCCTATTTTAAATAAACACATTCCTGAGAGACCATTAGTGACTTTTCGGAGAGGTCGTCTCTGAGAGATGATTTGAGTCAGAACATGGTTATAAGCAACCAGACAGAAAGAGCATCACTTGGTAGCTCTTCTGGTTTTTATTGTTGTAAAAGATGTAAAGCTTGCAAATACAGCAGTAACTGTGAGGAAGTGAAGGGTGATAATGGCAATTGGACTCATCAAATTAAGGGTCATTACAGTTGCAATACGGATTTCTGTGTATATGGTCTCAAATGCCCGTGTATGAAATGGTGTGTGGGGAGCACTATACATAAGGCCACAAAAAGAGTATTAGAACATTTAAGGGCTATCCGCAATCATGACCGCAATTATCCTGTGGCAAGACATTTTCACGCATTACATAAAGGGGATGAGAGATTGCTTAGTTTTGTGGTCATAGATCAGGTTAAACCCAATACACGTGGTGGCAATAGAGAGAAGCAACTGCGGATTCTGGAATCTAAATTAATTATCAGACTTAATACACTGAACCCGGTTGGGTTAAATTCCAGTGAAGAATTGAATGTACATTTGGGTTGAAGATTGTTCAACGATATAGGTAACTGCACTTTGAAAACCTCTAGTAGTAGTTTAGCTACATTTGTGGTGATTAGAGTTTTGTGGATATGGTTTGTTTTGATGGGATGTAAGTATTTGTTGGGCTGTTTTAAGGTAAGTTATTTATATTATTTTGGTGTAGTAGGATTGGGGATGGGCATGGTGACAATATTAATTGATAAATAAATGTTTACTGAAAAGGTTGTTAGATATTATAGGGCTGGTATTATGTATATTAATTTGGTGTAGTACAATTGGGGATGGGCATGGTGACAATATTAATTGACAAATAAATGTTTACTGAAAAGGTTGGTAGATATTATAGTGTATATTTTCACTTGCATTTAATATACGTGGGATTGAAGAAATTGGGTAAAATGCCCTATAACCTTGATATTTTAGGTTATATTGTTTAGTCAGTTTTTTCTTAATTTTTAATTGGGCACTGGCCCAATTTGAAAATTTTAAAAATGTGAATTGTAATTTAGAGCAGTGAAGGATAATAATAAGATTAATGAAAATGAATGAACTGACGTTGAGAAGATTAGCAAAAATATAAAGTAATGGATGAGATTAGGTCGTAATGAGATCGAAATGCCTTGAAAATTCCTACACTCCAAAATGGCGCTCAGACGTCACAGGGAATATAATAGGTTTTGTATTGTATTGTGATGTTAGTCCTTTATTTATTTTTATGATTATGTTTGTATGTAAAGGTGAATTGAACAAGCCGTTTCACACGTGAACAAGGCTACGTCTGAAACGTGTTGTGTAGTGGCATTCGCTTGGTAAAGATATCTTCTTTTGATCACATATTGGTGTCCGAGTCTTTCGTGATATTCAGAGGAAGTGTGGGATTATATATATATATACATGTATATATATATATATATATATATATATATATATATATATATATACATGTATATATATATAAATATATATATATATATATATATATATATATATATATATATATATATATATATATATATAAATAAATACTCTCCCCCTTCTTCAAAGAGGATCAGCACTCCAAGGCGAATGTTGAATATTGTTTAATTTACAATTTCCACAGGGTCACGTTTTGACATCTCCCCCTTCATCGACCTGGTCGATGATGGGGTAGTTTTGTTAAATACACAAGAATGAATATGTTTTTTGTTAGGAATTGAATGTATTTTTTTGTGATTAATAAAGAGTTGATTTACTGTACAAGGACTGTGGAACACTGCAGGACGTTTTCTGTGGACAGCACTAACCATAAATCTTTAGCCAATCTATTATTTGCTGGGAGTGGCAAGATTCTACCAGCTCATTTAGGCTGCAATTATAGATTTTCCAATGCTACACTGATTATATAGAAGGCAAAAACAAAGTTATAGCAGAAGGAATGTATAGAATAACGACATCCAATGTTGAAGAATGGGATCAAGTGCGTATTGAAGTGGTGATTATAAAAACAATGTGGGATCTGCTGGAAAACATCTAAAGATAGTTTCAGAGTAAGGGTGGAATGAGGAAAAGAATGAGGATATTTCATTCGAAATGGTAAGAAGATGTATAGAGGAAGGCTGTCAGGAGGAGGATAAGTACAACACAGGTGAGCCATGAAGGACTTCAAGGTATATCCAGAACCAAGTGGCAAGCCCATAAGTATTTATAGGAGCTAGTCATGGAATGCCCTGGTTGGCACACGGATGCCACAATGCAATTTTTGTAGCTTCAGTGATACATCTGCTAGATATTGTGCTGTACCTGTAAGAACAGTGGAATTTCCCAAAGTGCTTTAGAGGATAATGGCCTTTAACTTCAAGGGGTGTTTTTCTGTTTTTCCACAAAGTGAAGAATATCCTGTAATCCTAATAGATTATTATTCAAAGTGGCCTTAAATATGCATGGTGAGCTATGTTATAACAGACACACAGAAGGATTTCCTGAGGAAATGATTTCTCACAATGGCATTCAATTGAAAACCTTTAAGGTGGTGGAATTTGAAAGTTGAGGCATTTGGTGTAAGTGAGATGCATAGAACCAAACCAATGGTTGTGGCTAAGATAATTGATTGAACTGAGTGAGTGAAGATTTTCAGTTCATATGGAAAGCTTGGCGGTGCTGGAAATAGTCATTACAAATATCATTGTTCATCTATAGGACTGTGGATGGTGTACTGTTCTAGTTATGGAGGGGACATAAGCCAGCTAAGTTAACTTAATGTGGTGCTTTGGGGGGAAAAGTAAAACATGTGAGAGAGGTGGTGTTGAGTAAATGGTTAGAAAATCACCAAACAAGACAGGATTGTAACGTAACATAGGTAAAGTGTTGTGGTTAGATCCTGCTGAGGTGCTAGAAGTCATATCCAAATAAGTGTGGTTAGACAGTGAGGAAGTGACAGATTCGGAGAGTGTGTCAATCTGCAAGGAATTCTGTGATGTTAAGATTTAGGGAGATACCAATCCGTGAGAAAAAGACAAAGACAGTGTATTCTTGGACATTGGGGAGCCTGAGATAAGTAGCAGGGTTGACAGTGGTTTGGAGACAGGCGTTACTACTAGACTGGGGTGCAGAGATGGTGGGTATGATGCCACGAGATTCTGTGACTAAAGCGAATGTGTCTTTTGGAATTCAAATTCATTTCGGAGAATTGTTAGTAGCAGTGAGGATCCTCCTTCTGAAGATTCTAAGGGCCATATGTGTCAACACCAGGACAGTGCGCGCTCTACGGGCATCTAGAATGCAAAAACCCAACACTCGCAAGATAATGTAATTTATGCATTGTGATGATATGTTATTGTTTAACCTTTTGCATTGCAGAATTCCATCCCAAAGATTCATTTTTAAGGTGCTTATAAATACTGTACATTTGCAATGTATTGCTGCAGACATTCAGAGTGAGTTAGGGTGTGGCAGGGTGTGGTCCCTTTCCAGGGCCTTTCAGAGACTTTCCCTGCAACATGCCTGGGCGTGGTTCTAGGCGGGGCCAAGACTCTATAAAAGAGAGTCAGCCCAAATCCCAGTGCTCACTATTCAGAGGTCCCGGTGCAGAGCAGCAGCTTCTTCCTGAGCTCCTGTCCCGGCGGCCTATTTGGATTTTCCAGTCTTCTGCACTCATCTCTCATTGGTGATCACTGTTTCCAGGCGATAAGACGGTGTTTGGACATTTCCCAACACCGTAATTGAGAATATTCGTGTTCTTGATTTTAATTCTTAAATGAATAACAGATTACTTGTGCGCTGCCATTTTTTGACATTTGTATGGTGGTTTGCAAATAGGGAGGACGCGCAATTTATTCCATAAAGATTTGACTTCGTTATTACATGGTTGTTCATTGCGCGCTGATATTTCTTGACATTTACATGATGTTTTACGAGTTGGCAAGATGTGCAACTCGTTTCATGAGCATTTAACTTTGTTGTTCATTGCGCGCTACCTTTTCTTGACATTTACATGGTGGCATTCGAATCTGCGAAACGCGCGATTCAATTCTCGTGTGTAATTCATGCTGTTCATTGTGCGCTACCATTTTCTGGCATTTACATGGTGGCATTCGAATCGGCAACACGCTCGATTCTTTCCTTGAGTGTTTTTTCATGTTATTCATTGTGCGCTATCATTTCTTGGCATTTGCATGGTGGCATTTGAATCGACAAGACGCGGAATTCTTTCCCTGAGTGCTTTTCATGTTGTTCATTGTGCGCTACCATTTCTTGATATTTGTATGGTGGCATTTGAATCGGCAAGACGCGCAATTCTTTCCTCGTGTATAAATAATGTAAATTACTGTGCGCTACTATTCTAAGACATTTTCTTGGTAGCATTTCAAGTTGACACGTTGCATGATTTATTCCTTGAATCTACGTTGTGTGATTTCATGGTGCACAATACTTTATGGTGTTTAATACTCATATAAAAATCTGCAATGTGCGCAATTCACTTCCCAATGTTTTTTCTGAGATGTACACAACAATACCAGAATTCTAGATGTAATGCTGTGTGTTCCTGATATGTATTCTTAAAAGGAGATTCATATGGTTGTTTAGAAATTGCTCAGAGTGTTTCCTGATTCTCATGCTAAAGAAAGTACTTGAATCTGAAAGTCCTATTTAACTTTTCCTGTTTCCTCCTCAGGTATTCGGTCATCTAAAGCCTAGTCAGTTTTAGGACTATTCTAGGGTTGTTCATGTTTTTTTGGGAAAAGACGAAGCTTAGAGTTGTATCATGGTACTGAATTCATGAGATGTAATTTTGATTTTGTGTTTTAACCTTTTGCTTCCTACAGGTCTCCTTCCCAGCTGTTCCCGTCCTAATCCCCTTTTCCCCACTTGGACTCTCTTGGACTCTGTGATAAATCTAATCAGAGTATTGGAGCTGTCTTGTGGTGGAAGTGTTGGGAACGTGCACAGACCCCGAGGATCTGGTGACTCTGACAATATGTATGAACACATTGTCCCATAGACACAGAATGGGTAAAACCTTTTAATACATCTGGCCCTAAGAGATTACATTCTTGTATATAACCTTCATGCTGTCCTCATTTTCTCGGGGACGGCATCTTATAAAAAATTGTCTTCAGTTGAAGGGATATTGATTTTACAACCCAAAGATGAAAAACAGATAGTTCCCCCAGTTATGGATAGCTGTGAGACCATAACCTGTGCCACTGGATTTATGCTATTCTGCATTCATGGCATTGAGTGTATGGATTTGTCACATTTACCAAAGGGAGCGTCAGCTGCTGCATAATTTGAAGATTTCAACAAAAGACCTGTTGCTTGACTAAACTGATCAAAATTTAGTCAAATAAAGGCAGCACATTTGGTACAACTCAGTAGCAGACACTGATCACTTTTTAGTTGGTTGTTGTTGTCAGATATTAAACTTTTACTAATAAGGTGGAACTTTTACCAAGATAGAAATAACAGTGTCTCAAATTTGAGGACTGAGGAGGGCTTTTAGCCCAAAGAATGTGGGTGGAGGCCCTCAGCCATGAGGGCCTTGCAAAGTTGTTCATATCTGCATGTAATTCAAATAGGGTAGAAATATAATTCATTGTTTCAACCAATTGGTTTGTTTTGTAAACCATATTCATTTCTTACATCGACAATTATCAAATCAGCAGTTATTTTAAGAGGGCTATCCCAGTAAAGACAAATTCCAAATAATTTCAACATCTATTTTAAGGTCTGGTGTCCTAAATAGTTTCTCTTTGCGAGATATCTACATAATACATATGTAATGTCCAATACTACATACGATCGCACAATGAAAAAAGGTCCTACTGCTGTCATGTAAAGTCGATGCAGAGTGAACCCAAATCTGAAGACCACTCCTTCAACATACATGGAATATGTAAAATAAGAAGCACTCATTTCATTATAAGTTGTCTGGATACGTAGGTTTATATTCGCTGAGTGCATTCTCGTATTTATTACCTAAAACAATTTAATTCTGGGAGTTAGAAAAAGTGTGGTAATAAAATTATTATTTGTTGATGAATAATATTTTCAAAAGTTCTTTTTTGGGAACCCTTAGTAATTTGCCTAAAACTGTGAGTAGCAGGTCAAACGAACAAGACAATACTACCAGAGAACGTGTAGCACAATGCAGCATAATTTCCCTTTGTTTGTTGTCCCATAATGTGGTCAACCTGCTGCACCATTCCATTGGCCCTGGCTATGACGCGCAAGTTCCATATTCAGCGCTTGCAGAACCGCACTTGCACTCTTATGCATTACTTGACTGGGAGGGTAGGATCTCCTGATCCCTTGGCAGCTCTGACAGATCCCAGGGCGAGCACCGTTCATCCGCATTCTGTGGCTTGAGAAACTGAGATCTTCCCTAACTATACAAGGTGTCGTGGTAGCCATCTCTGGGACGTTAGGAATTTGCTTTTTGATTTTGACTGGAGCTGTATTTTTGTTAGTAGAAGCATAGCTTAACATTTCTTTTCAAACTGATCGTATAGCTCCCATTTGGCAAGCTGCATGATATTTCACCAGAGTAGGACTTGCAAGTGTGAAGGACGCATTGCAGGGATTTTCAAGTAAACCTCTCCTTTACAGATCTCAGTGATATTTTAGCACTGTGTTCCATCTCAACACTTTTCACACAATGACACTTAGGGGGATATTTATAAGAGGTGTGCCCCATCCAAGCGTCACTTTTTTTGACACTTCGGTGGCTTAAGCCTCTCAACCATATCTATGAGGCCACTCAAAGCCGCTTTGCATGGCCTCATAAATACAGATTAAGACAAAGCAGCGTAAGCCTCTGCATTGCTTTACCCTGCATCAATGAGGTGTTCCATGGGCATTGAGGTGGATTTTCCCACGCAACACCCATGGATTTTGACGCTACCACAGATTTATTTAATCATGTAAACCTAGAGCAGAGCCAAAACTTTATATCTCCCCAGAGCAGGCATTCTTTCCTCTTTCCATGTGTGCTGCATTCTGCAACACACATTGAAAAAGGAAAACGCCTCTTGGGGTTGTTTTGTGCAGGAAGGTGTCTCTTCCGGCACAAAAACAATCCTGCATGCAACGCAGGCACCCTTGCACCATGGTGCACGGGTGCCTGCATTGGTGCTTGGCACACAATTGTGTGCCAGCACAGGGGGGAAGGACAGGAATGCATTGTATTTCATAAATACAGTGCCTTCCTGTCCTTTCACATTGGTTTAGGGCAGCACACTAAGAAGACTTGCAGAACTGCCCCACCCCAATGCCCCATTTAGTTTATTCTTTACCAAGTGCAGCCAGTGTCTTCTTTGAAATGTGGTAGCGCTCATGTGCCTGCCCTAATAAAAAATCCAGTGTATTGAAAAGTGAACCACTCACCTTCTTTGTTAATGTGTGAAATGTGAACAGCTCCACATAATTGTGTAAGCTTTGCAGTGGTTGCTGATATTGCAGCGGATATTGTGTTCCCCTAAACATGTTGTTTTGATGTATTGTTTCTGTAACACTGCTTTTATTGCACAGAAAGATGTGTTTTAATAACCCATATTTCACATGGGTGATGTCATTTCACAGATATGGCATAATTCCCTTGAAATGTAGATTTCATCGAAAGGGAGACCAAACCTCAGTCTGATTTCCCCCTAATTAGTCTTTAAACATAACAGTAAATCTAGACATTGACAGGCTCAAACCACTTTGCTAAGCTTATAATTGCACTTAGTTTAGCCTACTTCGTCTTCATGATAGGTAAAGCTAGATTTTTGATCCATAAGCACTTCATTATAGTTGCTTCTTTCTAATTCATTTTAAAAATACTTTTTATGTACTCATGCTGCTTCCTTTGACATGTTAAAATGTTTTCCCATGACCTGTTATATTTCTGACTTCATCGCAAGTACTATTGGGCAGTGGACCTTACTAGCACCTCAGCTAATATATATAACACAACTCTTAGTAAAGGGTCTTATTACGACCTTCCCTGATGGGATACTCCATTACAAACGTGACAGAAATCCAGTCCACCGTATTACAAGTTCCATGATATCCTATGGAAATTTGTAAAACGTCGGGCAGGATATCCGTTTGTGAAGGAGTATCCCCTATGCCAAGGTCGTAATCAGGCCCAAAATTTGAATTGGACTCGAAATTATATAGCTTGTGTTACTCTTTTCAAGACTTTAATGATTCTTGCTTTATATGCATCATCCTTATTTTTGGCAAGGCTCAATTGTATTTGGGGAAGACCGTGATGAAGAAACAAAATAAAATAAAACATTTAAAATATAAATAATCCATTGGAAGATGCTACTATGCAATGTTCGTGGTCAGTTGATTTGCAAAGGAGCTCTCAATAGCTTTGCTCAACCAAGAGGATATATTTTAAATGTCAGAATTTGGAGAGAAGGTTTGAATAGAGATTGTATGCTTTCATAGTAATGATTTTAGCAATATTCAGAGAATCATGAAAGTTTCCCTCGCTAGGAGATGCATTAATTGAAGCACACAAAGTGGATTTGTAGATGTGAAACATCATCAACATTATTAGTATTCGTATTATTTATTATTATTATTATTATTAATATTATTATTACTGTTATTATTAGTATTGTTGTTGTTATTATTATATCTCGTTCACTGATGCACCTTAGTGCTAGGATAAGTCTGATGGATAACCACTGCTATAAATAACACCAAAAACATGACACTGAAGGAGCTAAAAATGCAAAAGAAAAAAGGAAAAAAGTCAGATTCAGAATAGACACCAATCTACAGGCAAACCAACCCCCAAAAAAGGAGAAAGGTTTTGGAATAAGGCTAGTCCATTTTTTTCTTTATCTCGAGTAATTCTGGATTCTTTGTATATTCAGTGGCAGACTCTTAATTAGGCGGCTCTAAAAATCCTAGGCACGCCCCAGTAAAGCAGTACTGGATCGCAGTGTGCTAGCAAAGCAGTGTGGAACCATCACCTGCCATGGGAGAAGGCCATGTCTTATATAGAGATTTATGCTTTTAGCAGGTGATTTTTACTTCAATACTTTTCTCAAACGGCATCCGGCCCAATTTTTCTCTTGCACCTGACATAACGTTCAAGTTTCTTTAGGCCCCAGATAGTTTTTGCAGCCATGTTTAGAAGGTGCTGGCATTTTGACCTATACAGCATCATCAGGGGGAGATGGAACAGATGACGGTTGTGTCTTAAGCTCCTCATAGATATAGTTGTGATGAAAATGGCTTTAATTATGTTAATAATAATGACCCTTCTCTAGCAGATAACGTCGTCACACAGTCAACCACAAGTCAACCTCACCAGATTTCCGAAATACTGCTGTTTACAAGAATCCACGGGTGGTGGGGTCACGTCAATCACGGGTCATGAATGACCTCTACATTTGTTAGGCCTGCCACTGCATACATCAAACACATCAAACACCAGGCATCCTTTCTGACATGACTGACTCTATTCTCAGCCGAGTCGGCCTCCCTAGCGCTCCTATCCCAGAAGCAAACCTCTGTGAATTTACCAAGTCAGGACTGAAAAGTATTTGCAGGCGCCCAATCAAAGGGAATGCGAGATAAAGAGGATCTCTTGCAGCCTCCAACTAAAGCGATTTATCTCGTTATAGTGGCGGCTTGACAGGAATCAAACAAACACATGTCAGAGCAGGGACTCAGCAGGTTCAAACGGTCTCATTCTGAAAGGCCCGGAAGCTCTTGGAAGGATCATGGCAGGAATACCTGTTGTAGGAGCACCATTCATCCAAACCACGCCCCCGCCCAGCTCCTTCCTGAAGAGTGACTGATGGCATCACGGGAAGAAGCTAGAAATATGCAGATGAGCTCTGCTGGAAACACGATATAATGATCCTCGCACAGCAGCGTTTTCTCAACTGGAGCAGAAGCGAATATTTCCCTGACACAGCAGCTTTTCCCCCTCTCGATTGATATGCAGATGCATTCTTCTTAATTATATAAAAGTTGTCCTTTTGCCTAGCGCATGCAACCCTATTTTTCTGGTTTAAAGAACTGAAAAGCAAGCGTGACCTTCATCTAATTTCATGGTCTTATTTTATTGATCTCCAGAAAGGTCGATAAAATAAATCGACTCCGGTAGCTTTGAGCATATGACCAACTGACTACACCAGCTCTATGCAATAGGTCTTCAACCCGTTGTGCTATCTTCCCAGTTAATGTGGCCCAAATACAAATCTCACACCCAATGTAGGCAGAGAAAGTGCTTGTCAACGCATTTTTCAATGCGAGCAGTGCAGACAGACAGATTGTACTGTTGGCTTCACAGTCTTAGATCACAATGGCATTTTGGGCCTTAAATCTCCGTTTCTTCCGAAAATAGATCCATATATTCCTGACAGATATCCTAAAGGATAGTCTGGCTTAAATGGTTTTACTATTGTGTAACAGTAAATCCCCTGTAAGGGGCGTGGAGTGGGGGATTCAGGATGTGGTTTGGTTTCCCTTGTGAGTTTTTGGAAGCCTACAAATTTGAGTTACAGAGCGGCAAGGAGAAGAGAACACCCTGAATCTTGTGGGGTTTAACAGAAGGTTTTTATGAATTGGGCAAAATGTTTTATCATGGAGAAAATCAAAATGAAAAAAATATACATTTGCATATTGGGCTGCAGTTCCACAATGGTGTGTTGCACCTTAAGTACAACTGTTGATTCAAGGTCAGCTGATTTCACATAACATATCTAGTGCAGTTCTTAGTGTGTTAAAGAAAGAAAGAGGGCTGGTGCCCGAAGCTCTGCTCAGAAGTCAGCGGCCGGAGCACCAGAAGCCAAGGCTGGTAGTCTTTAATCCACTACCAGAAGCTCCAAGCCTCATTTTCTCCCTCTTGCAGGTTCCTGCTTTCCCGCTTTGTCGTCTTCTCTGTATTTCTGATCTGTGCTCTTGAACACAGAAAATATCTGATGGAGAGAAATAATTGCCGGGCCCCAAAAATAAGTACAGTGCCTGTCACCGCCAACCACCGGCTTAATATAAGCACAGTTCCAGTGTTTGGCCTAAAAGCAGCAAGTTGTATGCAGTACGGCTGGGAATGTTTGTGAATTCAAAGGAGCCATCATGAGGCACACTGATTGAGCACCACACAGAAGGCAGTGCAAAGTCATTGCCACTGGAATTATGTGACAAGGGAGAACCAAAATTATGCTGCCGAGTTGACTAAATTATGCTACAAAGAAAGGCAAATTGTGTGGTGTAATTTTGTGGTAGAATTACTATATTAGTTATTCTTATACATATTTACACTGCATGGGCAATGGTTTCACACCATTAGTATCAGTTTAACATCAAAATTAAGACACAAGCAACTGCAAAGAGAACCTTTGCAAAGGGTCTTCCACTGCGTGGCAACATGAGTAGCCCAGTTTTATGTAACTTTTAATCTGTTTAAGATAGAAATTATTTTTTTCTTAACATCTTTAGTAGGCTGAGTCTGAGTATGAAAATGATGTGCACTGTTCAGAGAGTCCAAGCAACCCCACTTTGGCATCCAGAGGTAAAAAGCAGACCACCTAATGCTCTGTTTTTGTGGTAGTGTGGGCGAGCAGTTAGGCTTGTCTTGGAGATTTTGTACTCACAGTATCAATAAATGTTGACACACACTCGGACAAATAACTTGAGACCAATTTCCAAAAATACTTCAGATTTTCCTAACATTTTAAAGACCAAGATTTGTTATGATTTTTCAAAGTTTCGAAATATATGCTTTTTGTGTATTATTACGCACCCTAGAAATGAATGGGAAAATGTTTAACCCCTTCACTGCCAGGCCTTTTCCCCCTCAGGTGGAAAGCCTTTTTTTGGCTATTTGGGGCAGTTTGCGCCTAGGTCCTCATAACTTTTTGTCCACATAAGCTACCCACACCAAATTTGCGTCCTTTTTCTCCAACATCCTAGGAATTCTAGAGGTACCCAGACTTTGTGGGTTGCCCTGAAGGAGACCAAGAAATTAGCCAAAATACAGCGAACATTTTGTTTTTTCCAAACAAATTGGAAAAAGGGCTACAGAAGAAGGCTTGTGGTCTTTTCCCTGAAAATGGCATCAACAAAGGGTTTGCGGTGCTAAAATCACCATCTTCCCAGCTTTCGAGAACAGGCAGACTTGAATCTGAAAACCCCATTTTTCAACACAATTCTGATATTGTACTGGGACATATCCCATTTTAGTTCTGGAATCTGAGAGGAGCCACAAATTTCCTTCCACCCAGCATTCCCCCAAGTCTTCCAATAAAAATGGGACCTCACTTGTGTGGGTAGGTCTAGCGCCCGAAATAGGAAATGCCCCAAAACACAACGTGGACACATCATTTTATCAAAGAAAACAGAGCTGTTTTTTGCAAAGTGCTTAACTGTGAATTTTGGCCTCTAACTCAGCCTGCACCTAGGGAAACCTAGCAAACTTGCACATTTTTGAAAACTAGACACCTAGGGGAATACAAGATGGGGTGACTTGTGGGGCTCTGACCAGGTTATGTTACCCAAAATCCTTTGCAAACCTCAAAATTTGGCCAAAAAAACACTTTCTCCTCTCATTTCGGTGACAGAAAGTTCTGGCATCTGAGAGGAGCCACAAATTTCCTTCCACCCAGCATTCCCCGAAGTCTCCTGATAAAAATGGTACCTTACTTGTGTGGGTAGGCCTAGCGGCCCCGACAGGAAGTACCCCAAAACACAACGAGAACACATCACATTTTCCCAAAGAAAACAGAGCTGTTTTTTTAAAAGTGCCTAGCTGTGGATTTTGGCCTCTAGCTCAGCCGGCACCTGGGGAAACCTAGCAAACCTGCCAATTTTGAAAACTAGAGACCTAGGGGAATCCAATATGGGGTAATTTGTGGGGCTCTGACTAGGTTCTGTTACCCAGAATCCTTTGCTAATCTCAAAATTTGGCCAAAAAAACACTTTTTCCTCTCATTTCGGTGACAGAAAGTTCTGGAATCTGAGAGGAGCCACAAATTTCCTTCCACCCAGCATTCCCTCAAGTCTCTTGATAAAAATGGTACCTCATTTGTGTGGGTAGGCCTAGCGCCCGCAACAGGATATACCCCAAAACACAACGTGGACACATCACATTTTCCCAAAGAAAACAGAGCTGTTTTTTGAAAAGTGCCTAGCTGTGGATTTTGGCCTCTAGCTCAGCGGACACCTAGGGAAACCTAGCAAGCCTGTGCATTTTTGAAAACTAGACACCTAGGGGAACCCAAGATGGGGTGACTTGTGGGGCTCTGACCAGGTTCTGTTACCCAGAATCCTTTGCAAACCTCAAAATTTGGCCCAAAAATCACTTTTTCCTCTCATTTCTGTGACAGAAAGTTCTGGAATCTGAGAGAAGCCACAATTTCCTTCCACCCAGCGTTTCCCCAAGTCTCCTGATAAAAATAGTATCTTACATTTGTGTGGTTAAGCCTAGTGCTCGTGAAAGGAAATGCCCCAAAACACTGTCTGCACACATCAAAATTATCAAATACAAAACTACCTGTATTTGGGGTTCAACAAGCCATCTAGGGAAATCTAACAAACCCAGACATTTCTGAAAACTAGACATCTGAGGGAGTCCAGGGAGGTGTGACTTGCGTGGATCCCCCAATGATTTCTTACCCAGAATCCTCAGCAAACCTCAAATGTAGCTAAAAAATCACTGTTTTCACACATTCCTGTGTGGGATCACTGCACCGGGTCAAATTTCCTACCACCCAACGTTCCCCTCAGTCTCCTGGTAAAAATGATACCTCACTTGTGTAGGTGGGCCAAGTGCCTGTGACAGAGAAGAGCCAAAAACATGTCGAAATTGACGAGTAACCAAAGCGGGACCAAAAGGGCAGTTTGAAAAAATAAATTTTCAGGCTGACCAGTGCAGCAGAATTTTTATTGGTATAGATGAGACAATGTTGGGTGGTAGAAATTTTTTGGATTCCTGCAGATTCCGGAAGGTTCCATCACAAAAATGTGGGAAAATGTGTGATTTCCAGAAAAGTTGGAGGTTTGCAGGGCATTGTGGGTAAGAAAACAGTGCAAGGTGCATGTGAAGCACACCACTCTGGAATCAACCAGATGTTTTGTTTTCAGATTTGTCTGGGTCTTGTGGATTTTTCTACATGCCAGCGTCCCAAAGTCAAAAAAGTGTAGCCCTCACCATTCCAAGTAGGACAATTTTGAGAGTTACCAAGCTCTCATGGCCCAAACGTAAAACCAAAACCCAAAATAATCAAATGTCTTCTTGCTTGCTGTGGAATAAAATGTTTTAGTGTGCGGGGGTAGAGCTGAAAGACTGTTACCCCATTCAGTTGGGGTGGGGGCATAACCAGGCCCATAATGGTTGGTAGCCACCACCCCACTATTTTTTTTTTTTTAATTCCATACCATCTAGTAGACTCTCTGCCTCCCCGGGGTGTGGATCGGGGGAATTGCTCCATCTGCCCACTGGTGGGCAGAACATCTTTGGCCCCATTTATTTGGGGTGGGGGTATGGCCATACCCCGCCCTCTTATTTTGAAAAAAAAAATCTTCCCTGGTCTCTGGTGGGCTTTCAGCCCCTCTTGGGGGCAGATGGGCCTTCAAAAAATAGGCCGATCTGCCCCCCAAGGGGGCAGATATGGCAAACAGTAATGTGCCCCCATGGGGAGCGACCCTTGCCCAAGGAGCAGCCCTTCCAAACAAAACACACACATACACAAACACCAATCCCTGGTGTCTAGCGGTTTCTGCCCCCCTGGGGGGCAGATTGGCCTAACAAAAATAGGCTGATCTGCCCCCAAGGGGGGCGGAAATGGCCTAAATACAATTTTCCCCCCAGGGGAGCGACCCTTGCCTAGGGAGTCGGTCCCCATACATAAACACATAAAGTAAATAAAAATATATATATATCCCTGGTGTCTAGAGGTTTCTGCCCCCCCCCCCCGGAGGCAGATCGGCCTAATTATATTAGGCCGATCTGTCTCGGGGGGGTCAGAAAAGGCCTAAAAATATATTGCCCCCTGATGAGCCGCCCTTGCCCAAAGGGCCGCTCCTCTTATGTGTTAGTATAAAAAAAGAAATTCCCTGGTGTCTAGTGGCCTAATATAATTAAGCCGATCTGCCCCCAGAGGGGGCAGAAATGGGCTAAAAATAATTTGGCCCCCCGGGGAGGGACCCTTGACTAAGGGGTAGCTCCTCACATATAAAAAACATTTAAAAAAAATGTTTTAGCCCTGGTGTCTAGGGGTTTTCTTCCCACCCTGGGGCAGATCGGCCTAATTATATTAGGGCGATCTGCCCTGGTGGGGCAGAAATGACCTAAAAATATTTAGCCCATCCGGGGAGCGGCCCTTGCCCAAGGGGCTGCTCCCCTTATGCGTAAGGATAATAATGATAATTAAAAAAAACCTCCCTGGTGTCTAGAGGTTTTTGCACCCCGGGGGCAGATCAGCCTAATTATAATAGGCTGATCTCCCCTCGGGGGCAGAAATGGCCTAAAACAATTTGGCCCCTCAGGGAGCGACCCTTGCATAAGGGGTCACTACCTACACATAAATAAAAAAATAAAAAGAAATTATCCCTGGTGTCTTGCGGTTTTCTGCCCCCGCACCCCTCCCCCCCGGGGGGCAGATCGGCCTAATTATATCAGGCCGATATGCCCCCAGGGGAGCAGAAATGGCCTTAAAGTTATATGGACCCTGGGGAGTGGCCCTTGCGCAAGGGGCTGCTCCCGTTATGCGGAAGTGTAATAATAAAAAATAATTCCCTGGTGTTTAGTGGTTACTGGTTCCCTGGTGTCTAGTGGCTAGCGCTTCCCCCGAGGGCCGGTAAATGGATGTAATGGTTACGTCCATGGCGCCTGAGAGGCACAGCCATGGATGTAACCATTACGTCTATGGCCCTCAAGGGGTTAAAAATGCAAATAAGATCAGGCAATGCTCTTACAAGTATCACCTATTTTTAGGTTGAGGTCATTGAGATGTCCTGTGGGCCAGCAGGAGAAGTTCAGGCTATTCCTAGTGCAAGCGGGAGCAGCAGCTGAAAGACTTGGAGCTAGTGCACAAAAGAGAAGGGAACCACATGGAAACACATTGCAAATGCAGACTTAAAGGTAAGACTGTGAGTCCCCTTGGAGGGTACAGGCTGCAAGGGGCTAGGGACAGCTAGAGCACAGCTGGTTTGGCAAAGCAGGAGCCAGGGAGGCCGGGTGCAATGCAGGTAGGTCAGCCAGGAGTCGTGTGCCATGGAGTCCTTGGAGTCAGGAGCAGGTCACTTGGAGGGTAGATTGCAGTTCAGCAGTGCCACTGTGAGGGGTGGTTCTTGGGTGTCCTGAAGTCCCTCAACCAGTACTTGCTTCTGGGCTTCTGAGAGTCCAGAGTGGACAATGATTCTGGGTATCCGACATTGGTGGTCTAGTACCCTGGGCAATGCAAAGTCTCAGACCCTGAAAGACTCAGTGCCACTAAACGTGGCACACTGGTAGGTTTTGTCCTTCAGGTTTGTCTTGTGGATTTTAGAAAGGATGCTGGGTCCAGTTCATTGGTCAATGGCCGGTCAGTGAATCAGACTTTTTCTGGGTTCTTGCTTACAGGTTGCAGGAGAGTGATACCTTCACTCTGAGGGAGGTTCTTGGTAATTTTTATAAGGCTGGAGGTGCTCTGGGGTTTTATAGAGTCCTTCAGGTTTCCAGGCAACATCTCTGCAGCGATTGTCGAGTCCTCGAAGCAGCAGGCAGGGTTTGGCACCTTTTTCTTGTTGCAGCAGGAATTCTGTTCTCGTGCCTCGGGTCTACTTTGTTCCTGGTCTTCTTGTTTCAATTGAATCTGATCTGTTGGTTTAGGGATGCCCACTAAATACTGCATTAGAAGGGCATTAGTGGGAATACCTGGTAGTGGCCAATGGGCCACCTACCTTAGGGTGTCTACACCCACTAAGTGACCCATTCCTGTGGAAGGGGGTCACATCTCTAACCCTGATTGGCTATTTTCCTACCATCCAAGATAGAGGAAAATGCAATGGAGTTGTCATCTCGCCTGCAACATTTGAGGGGTGAGGCGGGCCACTCCTCCTACTCTGGATAAGAGTTCCCACTGGTTTTCTTGTTCAAATTTGGGGGAAAAATCATTGGGTGGACATGTGCTGCTAGCCTTTTATCTGACCACTGGTGCAAGGTGCCTGCCTGGGGGGGGAGGTTTAATACCTCTACCCAGGAAAGGCTTTGTGTTCTGGCTCCTGAGTTCAAAAGGCTCTTACCCCAGGAGTCCAGAACTGTGTCTGGTGGCGGCAGGCTGGTTAGGACCAGTCAGCAACCATGCCAGGGCTGTTAGGGTTTGCAGTGGGCACCTCTAAGGTGACCTCTGGGTACATTTTATAAAAATCCAAGACTGGCATCAGTGTGAGTTTATTATTCTGAGTTGTACACTTACTATGTCTAAGAATTGCCAAAGACACAATAGCGGCATATTTGCTTATGTACACATATGCCTTCACATGCATTATAGTGCCTTAAGGCTGTAAGTCCTGCTAGAGGGGTGACTTACCTATATTGCATGTAGTGTTAGTAGACATGGCATGCATGGTGAGTGCCATGTCGAGTTTGCAACTTTAGGTACACCTTGTCATGCACTTTCAATGGCAGCCTGCTGAGGCTGGTGTGGGGCCTCTGAGAGTGGCACAATTGGTGCTGCAGCTCTGGGGGCCCTCTTCAGTACCCATGCCCCAGGTACCAGGGGTACCATTTACTAGGGACGTACAAGGTTGGCTGACGCGCCAATTAGATTACAGTTTCAGGGAAAAAAATCTGGCCCTGAGGACCTGTGTAGCAGAAGCCCAGGGCACTTACAGTTTGAAACCACCTAATTTTCTAAGAAAAAAGTGGGGGGCTAACCATATCAAAGGAGGCACTTTCTCATATGTAAACAAAAGATTGATTTATTAAAAATCAATCACAGACATTCTTGTCTGCTGACCTGCAATGGTTGTGATTCCTAATGGGTTGCAAATTGGACTAACAATTGTCATTTGGGAATAAAGGCACTTCATACATTAGGAATACCGATTTGAAGATAATTGCAATTAGGAAATTGGTATTCCTAATGTTTTACATCTGGCTCTCTATCTTTTATGCAGCACTGGTCATTGGAAAATGGCTCTTTTGTTTATGGTTGGACAGGCCATGTTTGTAGTTTGAAGTGGCTTTGCTTGGTCATTATGCTTTTGATAGTATTGACATTTTTACTTGTGATGCTGCTTCTTAACCGACTTTGATTCACTTTTCCTTTTCTCACAAATGTTTATGAATTGTATTTTAGGAGTTCATTAATTTCATTTTTAAAACAGAGAAATTGTAGAAGATGTATTTTAGCTTTTCAATGTTTACAGTCACTCAAGAATGATAGAGTAAGTACTGCTTTACAGTGTTTATTTAGGTGCATTGTGCGAAACTGCAATTCTATGTGTGAGTAAATTATGATTATGTAGATGATTTTTATAATATATTGTGGTCGTACTTTTATGATTATACTAGTTAGAATTGAATAAAGTTACTGATTGTTTGATTGATTGATTGAAAAGCATATAGAGGTACCAAACTACTAAAAAGTCAAACAACAACATAATTAAAATTAATGAACAAAATGATGGCAAAAATAAAATAATGAGAACCGGAGATATGAACTTTTAAAGTTTTAAATAAAAATAGCACCAAAAACAACTTTAGTCACTGATTATGCTAGACCGGGAAGGGTAAGCTTTAAGACAGATTGCAATAGCGTGCAGGTCAGATACACAGATCGGATTGGTCTGGGTGGCAAAGTTACTTTCAAACTTAGAAAACTTTCAAGAAGGAAAAATATTCAACTGGTTAAGGCTGTAGCCTGAATCCAAGGACGGGCACATTGACGACAGATTGATGAAGGGTGGTGAAGCCATCTACGAGGCAGGAAAAGCTCTGATCATGAAAAGCCTGGAGGTCATGCTCAGGAATCTGTTGACATTGATAATATGCTGCTCTGTGTCAGGCTCATTGAAGCTTTCTACCTTTGAACTTGATCTATTTCCTGAAAGTTGGATTTCTTTAGCAGACAAGGCTGCAAGCTATAGCCGAAGAGTGTTTGATGTTGTTGGATGCCTGTAGGCATCAGTACTGCAGAAATGCTTTTGATAATGCAGAAAAGAACATAGTGGGAGCTCCAGGCAAAAGATAGCAAAATGTATCTAACTCCAGGGTTTCTAGGTTTAGGCAGGAGGAGTACACTCTGACACCAAACAAGATTTTCAGCACCTCAGAAACAACAATTGGGGGCTTGGATTCTCTCCAACAGAATCCACCAGCATGGTCCAGGGCAGGTGCAGGTGAAACTGGCAGCTGGGCTCTTCAGGGAAAGTGGGGCTCTTGCAGCTTTGGTGTCCCAGCAGTTCAACTGGAGGACAGCCAACTGACCTTTGGACTCCATTTCTTTGTCTTGGGTACAAGCGAGAGCTGGTCTCAAATGTCTCAACAGCAGGTAGAGAAATTCTCTCATACACGGGTCCAGGAGTTTTCTGAGGAGAGTGCCCAGTGGTGCCACATTGATACATGGCATTAGTCTGTAGTTGTGGGTGAATCCTGGCCCCTACCTAACAGTGAAAGATTTCTCAGGGTAACCCTACACACATTTTGCAGCAGTTGCTGTGTGTCCTACTGAAAGTGATCCCAGAGTGTCATTCTCTACCTAAATCCAACATGACAGAATTTTTCAACCTCTGTGCAGTACTCCGGTACTCACCCAAGAGGTGTGGCCAGGCAAATAAGCAACCCTTCCTCTGTGGCCACTCAAAATCAATCCAGGGGCAACTCTTCTCCCACTGTGATTGGAGCCTGGTTGGCTAGAAATACATAGGGAGGCAGGTCCAGATGTGAGCTACATCTGCCACTGACAAGGAAGGCATCCTTTGAAGTTAATTAAGTTCCTAGGCACAGCCCTGAAGGTCATCCTTTTATAGGAACAATAACTCCACCACACCTAAGGCCTTTGTCTCAGCTCTGAGAGCCTGTTCACACCTCATCAAGGAGCTATTCGGCTCCTGGGTGAAAGTTGGAAGCTCATAGAATTGGGTTTCTAGAGGCTTTAGGCAGTATAAGTTGACTTTTTAATAGTACATTTTGTAACATATTTAGTACAAATCCAGCTTTATACATCAATTGGATTTGTAATAAATATTTTAACAAGTCCAAGAGTGAACTTTTTATCTGGTTCCTAGGTGGATTATTTAGTTTTAGTAATGTATCTTAATACTTTCCTACAGAGCAGCTTAAACTGCTGCAGTAACAGTAGCATTTAATGCATTGTCACTGTCAGGACATGTTTAACATGAAACATTTGAATGTCAGTCTTTGAAATATATTGTGTATCCTGCCTTATGGGCATATAAGTTCTACTTAAGGGCGACTTAGTAATATTAAAAGGAGGATTTAGGCCTGTCAAAAAGTGGTTATTTTGACAAGTCAGATTTGGAGTTTAAACCTGCGAAGCCAGGCTTCTGGTGGCAGACTTGCAGCCATGTTTTGTATTGTCACTTTAGTGGTGGTATGATAGGTGCTGCAGTCCACTAGTGACAAGTAACTTACAGTCCCTAGGTACATTTCGTACCATATACCAAGGACTAATGGGTAACTTAAATATGCCACTTAGGAGTATAGCCAATTTTGACGTGTTTTAGAGGTCAGGGCACATGCAATTGGGCAAGGTTAGCAGGGTCTCATTGAACAGCAGCACCAGTCTAAAAAATGGAGGTGATCATGCAAAGAGGCATTTTTCTACACTGACCATAACCAAACAGGAGGTTGACTTGGCAGAACAAACAGATCAATGGCTTAATTTTTTCTTAACTGGTAGAGAGTTGAGGATCTGTGTGGAAAAATATATATAAGTAACAGGTCAACAATCAAATGTGGTGCTCCCAGGCATTCATATTTGTCACTTTCACTGTTCAGTATTAACGTTTAGTATATTCTGCATCTGATCCAGTCCCTGTGGATAAAATTCCACAACTCTAGCAGTGTCATGTCTTAATGCATTGTTCTGTCAATGATTGTTCCTTCATCCAATGTATTGGCAGGAGATGAGCATGGACTGGATGACCCTCAGTGAAAGGAAAACTGAGGCTCATATTTATGGGAAAATGACGGAGTATGACACTGTGCTAAAATTGGCAGCGCCGCCCTCCATCAGTTTCACAACACAGGGATGCGTCATATTTAAGTCAATACGGTGCACCCCTGTGTTGTCCCCTGTGATGGTGCTAAATTTACCTGCCAATGCAGACATCCTTGCTCCATCGTTCAAGGATGTCTGCGTTCAGGGGTGTGATTGTTTATGTGCCGGAAGGTGTCCCTTCCCGCACATAAACCATCACTAATGGCGCTTTGGCACTTCTGTGAGAGCTGCAGATTGCGACACTCACAGAAGTGCGAAAACATCATTTTAAAATGATTGTTTATGTGCTGGAAGGGACACCTTCCCGCACATAAACAATAATTTCTGGCATTTTGCTCTTTCTATGTGTGCTGCAGAATGGAGCACGCTTAGAAAAACAAAAAGCGAGGAGGAATAAAAGTATTCCTCCTTGTTTTGCCTTGCTAACGCCATCCCTGGGGGTGGCGTTAGATTTTGGCGCTGCCTCAAGGTTACAAAATCTTGTAATTCTGAATCAAAATGCAATGGGTGTTGCTATGGCACAGCCACAGCAACACCCATTGCACGCCCCTATGACACAGATAACTGCATCGGAGGGGCCCATATTTACAAGGAGGTGTAACGCCACAAAAAGTGGTGTTACACCTCCTTGTAAATATGGAGCAGAGGTTAGCGCCACTGGAACGTCTAGTAAAGTGGCACGAGGGGCTCATAAATGTGCCCCTCAGTTCCTTGATCCCGAAAAACAAAGGTGAAACAAATTATACCATCCTGTTCAACTGAAATAAAACGTTTGATAAAACAGAGAAAAGAGCATTTTTTCAGTCCATTTGCCATCCCAAAAGAATTACGCTAAATCTCTACCACCACAACATTGTATGCTTTCATTTGCTAATGTCCTTGCATTGGTTTACCCCCAAAATGTAATTTCTCACTAAAAAGTAAAGTGAAAATGCCTTGAAGGAATATTAATGGGAGGTGGGAAATTCCACCTTATGTACCCTAATCACTGCACGGGATGTGAGACATTGGTTTGGACTTCAATGGATTTGGGTCAGCCTGGATCAGGGACGTGTTAACCCACACTCCATGCAGATGTCTCATCATGGGATGGTACACATTTGGCTGCAAATAGGCTTTGTCCAACTGACAATCATCTTCCTTGGGGCATGAACTAGAGCTCAAAATGTGCCGTCTATAGCTCAAGGGGCTTAGGTAAAAACAGCATCTTTAAAAGGTTGGGTAGCAGATTTTCATGTATCATACATCTAATTGCTGTTCAGTTTTAATTGTGCTAATTTCACAAGAGCGTAGAGCACTATTAAACGACTGCATACATTTCGCCATCTCCATGAACAGGCCGCACCTACAATGATCATGTATTTTACTGCAAATAGGCACGACGCTACTTTAACCTTCTGATCTGATCTCTGTTACGCAGGTAACCCCAATAGGAAAGATCAAAACTGTCGCCACTAAACACAGACACACACACAAGCACAAACCAACGCCGGAAAGTGCACATTGTACACATGACCTCACAAACAGCAAACGCTGTGATGATATTTACCGTGTGGTATTTCACACTGCTGCCAAAAGGACTTGCCACCAAGAATAAGACTGCTGAACCACACAGCCAACTCTTAAAAGGCCTGGATTCTCCCTAATTTCAGAGCAAAGGGCGTATTATCACATAAATACACCACGACAGACTACTCACCCAGTACATTCATACACCCACAACTTATTAAACATGACACTGTCACAAAACCAGAGACAGACCAGAACCCAGAACATATTCATCATAGAAAGGCTCAAGCTCCAGCCTATAATGGAAACCTCATAATCAGGTCCTGAAGCACTCTCAGACAGCGGACAGTGGTACAAGTCACTAAGAATGGCTCACGGTGCATTATACACAACGGTTTAATTGGAGGAACATGGAATAATAACAAACGCTGACAAAGCCAATAAATCTTGCTTTCTAATCCTGACACATACAATTTAAAAAGTGATTGTTTTCTATATTTAACATGGCATGACTCATTGCACTTTTTAGATGTAAACTAGTCCTTAATCCATTGCACTGTAGGTATTTCATTGGAGGCTCACTGTTTCACCAAACAGCAACTAGCATGGGGTGAGAAAAAACTCCTCTGTGCAGAGCAAAATGCCAATATATGTGAATCTTAACCTCTAAGCTGCTGGGCCTTCCCCCCCGTGTTGAGCCCTTTTTTGGCTATTTGGGGTAGTTCGCGCTTAGGCCTTCATAACTTTTTGTCCACATAAGCTATCACGCCAAATTTGCGTCCTTTTTTTCCAACATCCTAGGGATTCTAATGGTACCCAGAGTTTGTGGTTTCCCCTGGAAGAGACCAAAAAATTAGGCAAAATACAGTGAAAAATTTGTTTTTTTTCAAAAAAATGGGAAAAAAGGGCTGCCGAAGAAGGCTTGTGGTGTTTTCCCTGAAAATGGCATCAACAAAGGTTTTCTGGTGCTAAAATCACCATCTTCCCACCTTTCAAGAACGGGCAGACTTGAATCAGAAAACCACATTTTTCAACACAATTTTGGCATTTTACTGGTACATACCCCATTTTTACTATTTTTGGTGCTTTCAGCCTCCTTCCAGTTAGTGACAGGTATGGGTATGAAACCAATGCTGGATCCCGGAAAGCTAAACATTTCTGAAAAGTAGACAAAATTCTGAATTCACCAAGGGGTCATTTGTGTAGATCCTACAAGGTTTTCCTACAGAAAATAATAGCTGAAACAAAAGAATATTGAAAGTGAGCTGAAAAAAACAGCCATTTTTCTCCACGTTTTACTCTGTAACTTTTTCCTGCAATGTCAGATTTTTAAAGCAATATACCGTTACGTGTGCTGGACTCTTCCGGTTGCGAGGATATATAGGGCTTGAAGGTTCATCAAGATCCCTAGGTACCCAGAGCCAATAAATGAGGTGCACCTTGCAATGGGTTTTCATTCTATACCGGGTATACAGCAATTCATTTGCTGAAATATAAAGAGTGAAAAATAGGTATCAAGAAAATCTTTGTATTTCCAAAATGGGCATAAGATAAGGTGTTGAGAAGCAGTGGTTATTTGCACATCTCCGAATTCCGGGGTGCCCATACTAGCATGTGAATTGCAGGGCATTTCTCAAATAGACGTCTATTTTACACACTGTCTTACATTTGGAAGGAAAAAATGTAGAGAAAGAAAAGGGGCAATAACACTTGTTTTGCTATTCTGTGTTCCCCCAAGTCTCCCGATAAAAATGGTACCTCACTTGCGTGGGTAGGCCTAATGTTCACGACAGGAAACGCAACATGGACACATCACATTTTTACATTGAAATCTGACTTGTTTTTTGCAAAGTGACTAGCTGTGGATTTTGGCCTCTAGCTCAGCCGGCACCCAGGGAAACCTACCAAACCTGTGCATTTTTTAAAACTAGAGACCTAGGGGAATCCAAGATGGGGTGACTTGTGGGGCTCTGACCAGGTTCTGTTACCCAGAATCCTTTGCAAACCTCAAAATTTGGCTAAAAAAACACATTTTCCTCACATTTCGGTGACAGAAAGTTCTGGAATCTGAGAGGAGCCACAAATTTACTTCCACTCAGCTTTCCCCCAAGTCTCCCGATAAAATTGATACCTCACTTGTGTGGGTAGGCCTAGCGCCCGCAACAGGAAATGCCCCAAAACACAATGTGGACACATCCCATTTGTTGACAGAAAACAGAGGTGTTTTTTGCAGAGTGCCTACCTGTAGATTTTGGCCTCTAGCTCAGCCGGCACCTAGGGAAACCTATCAAACCTGTGCATTTTTGCAAACTAGATACCTAGGGGAATCCAAGATGGGGTGACTTGTGGGGCTCTGACCAGGTTCTGTTACCCAGAATCCTTTGCAAACCTCAAAATTTGCCTAAAAAAACACATTTTCCTCACATTTCGGTGACAGAAAGTTCTGGAATCTGAGAGGAGCCACAAATTTCCTTCCACCCAGTGTTCCCCCAAGTCTCCCAATAAAAATGGTACCTCACTTGTGTGGGTAGGCCTGGTGCCCCCGACAGGAATAGATCACACAATGGTCAATGTTGGTCCTTACATGAGGCAGCTGTTGACCCTGGGGTGATCCATTCCTGACGCAGGCACTAGGTGTTGGCAGTCAAGTGGGGTAGTGTTTTTATCAGGACAGGTGAGGAATCACTGGGTGGTAGGAATTTTGTGGATCCCAGCATATTCCTGTAGTTTGTGTGACAGAAATGCGAGAAAAATAAAGTTTTTATTCAACATTTCAGCTTTGCAGGGTATTCTGGGTAAGAAAACTTTGGGGAATCCACACAAGTCACACCTCTGTGGACTCCCCCGAATGTCTAGTTTCCAGAAATGTTTGGGTTTAGTGTGTTTCTCTATATGGCCGCCGAACCCAGGACCAAAAACACAGGTGTCTGCCTTACAAAACCAGTTTGTTTTGTGATAGATAATTTTGATGTCTCCACAATACGATTTGGGCGGTGGAATTTGGGGCTGAACTAAATTGGGGAGCTCCCAAGAGAGCACTCTCTCTCTCTGCTTGCCGCCGCATTCACCTGCTCTCTGTGTTGGGCTAAGCCACTATTACCCCGTTGCACAGACTGTGCTTGCGAAAGGACAGCAGGACTGTCCTCATCACCTCCCTCATAATTTACTGGAAGAGGAGTTATCGAATGGGACTCCTCCGACTGAAAAATCACTCCCAGAGTCTGTGCCATTGTCCTATCCCTCAGATGCTGTCTCAGTATCTGATGTCTCAGTCTCTGATCCTATGTCAGAGCTGTCCTCTTTAACCCGAGTGACGGCAGCAGTCATCCATCAAGATGCCATCTCTGCTATTGGCTAAACTGTTGCTCTAAAACACTAGCCTACGTAGACAGTCACAAAATCGATGGTGTGTGTGAGATACGTGCAACAGTAGAGGCCACCTTACTTGCGCTTCTTCCCTCAATCAGCACATTCTTTCAAGACACTCAAAAAACACCTTGTCACATACCATTCGTCACAGTCTTTAGCACCTCCTTCGCCCAGTCCAACAATCATTATTGGTGCTCCCACTCCCTCCTCCTCGGATTCCCTCATTACCACCCAGCAAAAGTGCCCTTCATCTCTCCATAGCCGCCCTCCACCCCGCACATACATTTCATTTGTATTATAGCGCAGGTAATGGCTGACTTTACTAATGTACTCAGCTATTTACATAAAATACAGATTTGCTCTTTGCAGTAGGCATATAAACCTTCTGCACTTCTTTATGGCACTAAAACTGCCACTAGACAAAGGTCTGACCCTTTTGTAGCAGAAACATAATCACAATACTTACTTGACTTTTTTATTGCTGCCTAAAAGCTACAGTTGAAATGCGTCAGTTGAAGTATGTGCATTGCTTTGAAGACGCAAGCTGCAACTGCAAGACAACTGGTGGCAAATATTTATATATATATATATAGAGATCACTTTTATATGTGGATCTGGTTTTCCTGGGGGCCGATCGCAGCCGCCAGGGAAACCACACATGTATTGACAAAAGTGATTTATATATATATATATATATATATATATATATATAGATCTCTATTTTTTTTTAGTAGTTGTATGGTTTCCTTCGGGGCCAAAATGGTCACCAGGGAAACCCTACAACAACTAAAAAAAATATTAGGGGGTCGCCCTGCCCATGGGCGACCCCCTGTCCATTTCTTTTTATTTATTTATTTTTTAAATAAAATGTAGCCCGGGGGGGCACGATCGCCCGCACGGGACACCTACCTTTTTTTAAAAACAAAATATGCCCGGGGTGGGGGGTGGCCCGTTTTCTGAGGGGGCCGACCCCCCCAAGTGAAATCCCTGGTGTTGAGTGGTGTTTCCTGGCCCCCGATCACAGCTGTGCTGCGATCGGGGGCCAGGAAACACTTTCAAGAAGGCCTCGTAAGAAAGGGGAGAGTCTCCCCTTTGTTACGAGGCCTTCCCGAACGTGGGGAAGGCCGTTTGGAGTCGTTTTCCCCATCGGAGGATGGAAAATCAGCAAAGTGACGTCAGCGCGCCTCGCGGCGTGCTGACCTCACAAAGGGGCGGGTGGGGGGCTGGGGGAGACACGGAAAAGCTTCTGTGTCTCCTGGGGTTTAAAAAAAAAGAAAAAATCCTCGGGTGCGACGCACCCTAGGATTTATTAACCCCCTCCCTGGTGTCGCCCACTGGTCGTGATCCGCACCAGGAAGGTAGTGCGGGCGTCGGCCAGTGGCCGACGCCCGCACCCAAAGGGTTAAAAAACTGGTAAGAAAAGGTCTTGCAAACTGCTGCAGTGTCAAGCCACATCTTTAAATGGCACACATGCACAGCATCATATTACTCAGTAGGCAAATTTGACATTCTTTACTATTTTACTTACAGTAAAAATATGTTAATTTTCATTTTAGGAAAACTATAAAAAACTTTCTGTTTTCTAAGTTACCTAAGTAATTTTAAATTATTTGTGATTGACTCCTTGCTCAGTTATTGGGCTGACGAGCTCTGGAATGCACCTGTGCTCTGGGAGTGGTACTAAACCTGAGAAACTGTGAACAGCTTTGTCAGCACCCCCAGATTTTACATTACACTCTCTACTGAAGAAGGACAACAGTCCTGAAACATTGCCTAGAGATAAACAGTACTGGCTGCACCATCAGTGGTGAATACTAAAGACTTTCAACTGAAGTGAGTGTTATCATGCACTGCATTTACCACAATGCATTTGGGCTAATTGTATGCTGGTATGCCAGGCAGTATGTTCCCTCCTCCTTTTGTAATTTTAAACTATATACAATGCTTGGGTGTACTGTGGGTTTGGAAAGCTAAATAAATCCATGATGATAGTTAAACCCCTCCAGTTAAGGAATGTAAGCAATCCAAGACTCATGATTGTATGTGAACACTTGAGTGAGTCGAAGAAGGCAGGCAAACGTTGTATCTTCTGCATGCACTGTGCCTCCTCTGGGACAACCCTGCTCCATTTCTGGCCTATTGCAGAGAAATGGGAGGTGCAGCGAAGCTTTTCCTTTGCATCCAGTTAATGATTTTTAAAACTAAATGCTTTTGGTGCATGCTTTAGAAAGATTTACATAATCAGTGCTCTGGATGACCTGTTTATGTCCTCTGCACTACAGAGGTATTGTTGTGGATGTCAATGGGTCGTCCACCACTTTTAAAAGGTTAATATGGGGTTTCAAAAATTATTTTGCAAATGAGAAGGACTTTTCTGACAAGGTAAAAGATGTTTAAAAACCCTTTGTAGTTGCAAACCGTACAATTTTTAGGTTGAAGCCTACCAGACAGCATACCTGTTTGGTTTGCTAATGACATCTTGGGGACCTTTGGAAAGCTTCCCTGGGAATTAATTCTTCCTGTTGCTTACCATTGACATTTTGGTTTGTAACTCAGATTTTCTAGCTTTCTATTTGCTGGCTTTATTTGTTTTAGGCTGTCCAGCTTGGGTTAGCCCCTTCCCTTGCCCAAACCTTATTTACGGTATTCCTCCCTATACAAGAACATGCCTTTAAATCGTGTTCTTGTTGCATTTGCTGTGCATTCAAGGGCAGAGGTCAAATGTCAGGCCACATCTTCAGAGAGAGCATGGTGTTTACTTTTCTTTCTCTGACTTCAAAGTGAGAGGATTTATGTGACAATTATGCTGGGTCCTGGGGATAATTCTGGTGATTCTGAAGTGTGGTGGAAATAAATATTTGAATACGATCAAAACAAACACATACAGTACAGTGACATTTCAAACATTATCATTTGTGCGCTGGATACTTCTATCTCTAAAATTGTATGTCTGTGCAAATGTAATGGTCAATTAAATTGAAGATGTGTTGTCTGTAATGCCAGTGCACTACCACTCTATGCATATTTCACTTTACCACACTCCACTCTTCTCTGCACCACTCTACTGCACTCTATTCTGCACCATTCCACACTACACCATTCCACTCTGACCCTCCACACTGCACCACTGTACTCTACTCTGCACCAGTCCACTCTATGCACTTCACTCTTTGCCTCTCTACTCTGCATCACTCTACTCTATGCCAATGCATTCTAA
The DNA here is from genome assembly GCF_031143425.1 of Pleurodeles waltl. Taxonomy (NCBI): domain Eukaryota; kingdom Metazoa; phylum Chordata; class Amphibia; order Caudata; family Salamandridae; genus Pleurodeles; species Pleurodeles waltl. The sequence continues at coordinate 607,346,374 of NC_090445.1, read as the reverse complement.
TCCACTCTACTCTACACCAATGCAGTCTTCACCACTACCGATTTACACCACTCCAGTCTATGCACCTCCACTGTACTCTGCACCACTCCACTAGGTGCCACTCCTCTCTATGCCACTATTCTCTGCAACAGTGCATTCTATTCCACTTCACTCTATGCAATGTAGTCTACTCTGTGCCACTCCCCTCTACACCAGTGCACTCTATGCCAATCCACTATATTCCACTCTAATCTACTGCACCTCTAAACTCTATACCACTCTACTGTACAGCACTGCACTCTATGCCAGTGCAGTCTACCCTGCACCACTTCACTTTACTGTACACCACTCCGCTCTATGCCACTTCACCCTGCTCTAAAACAATCTACACTGCGTCACTCCACTCTACACCAGTCCACTCTCCGCCACTGCAATATACACTGCACCAGTCTACTCAGCTCCACTCTACTCTTCTCTGAACCACTGTACTTTACACCATTACACTCTCCTTAAACCACTGCCCTCTCTGCCAATGCACTATACAACCCTTTACTCAAAACCAATTCACTCTACGCCTAGCTACTTTGCACCACTGCACTCTATGACACTATACTCTATTCCGCAACACTGTATGGCACTATCCTCTACACAGCTGTATTCTATGGCACTGCTCTCTATGCTACTCTACTCTGCATCACTCTACTGTACACCAATGCACTCTACAACAGTCTCCTCTGCAACACTGCACTCATTGCCACTGATCTCTGTGCCACTCTACTCTATGCTACTGTACTCTATGCCACTGTACTTTACTCACCACCACTTTACTCAAAACCAATGCACTCTACGCCAACTACTCTGCACCTCTGCATACTGCCACTATACTCTAATCTGCAACAGTCAACATTATGCCGCAGCACTCCACTGCATTCTATGCTGCTCTATACCATTGCGCTCTGTCACTGCACTCTACGCCACTGTATTCTACTCTGCAGAACTGTACTGTACGCTCTCTACAGCACTCTATTCTGTAACACTGCACTATATACCAATGCACTCTACGCCAATGCACGCCACTCTACGCCATTGCTCTCTACCCTGAATCATTCGACGTCACACCAATCTATTCTGCAACACTACACTTGCTGCCACTGAACTTTACACAACTCTACTCTGCACCACTGCATTATATGCCACTCTACTCCACTGCATTGTACGCCACTACACTCTATACCACTTTACTCTGCATTGCTCTACTCTATGCTAATTCACTTTAAACCTCTCTAATCTGCTTGTCACCACTGCATTCTACTTAATTCCACTGCACTCTATACCACTTCACTCTACTCTGAAACAATCTGCTTTATGCCACTGCACTCTACACCCCTCTATTCCACTCTGTGCCACCTCACTCTACTCTTCACCACTCTGCTCTACACCAATGCGGTCTATACCACTGGATTTTACACCACTGCACTGTATGCAAATATACTCTACTCTGCATCACTGTACTCCACTGCACTCTATGGCACTGCATTCTACATCATTGCACTCTATGTAACTGAACTCTACGCAAGTCTATTCCACTCTGCACCACTGTACTCTATGCCACTGCTCTCAATGCGACTTCAGTCTGCACCATTCTACTCAGCACTACACCACGGCACTCTACTTCAGTGACTCTATGCCACTCTACTCTACACCACTGCACTATACAACACTTTACTCTGCAACGCTGCACTCTCAGCCACTGAACTCCGCATCATCACAATCTCCGGCATTCTAATCTATGCCAATGCACCATTCTACTCTATGCCACTGCACTCTACACCAACGCACTTTATGCCTATGCACTCTATGCCACTGCACTCTATGCCAAACTGCTATACTCCACTATAATCTACTATGCACCACTGCACTCTGACACTGCACTCTATGCCACTTCACTCAACACCTCTCTACTCTCCACCACTCTACGCTATGCCAATGCATTCTACTCTACTATGCACCACTGCACTCTTCACCACTGTACTCTAGAGCACTCCAGTTTAGGCTACTCTAATCCACTCTGCACCACTCCAATCTATGCCAATGCACTCTATGCCACTACTCTACGCCACTCCACTCTACCCTGCACCATTCCACTGTACAAAACTTCACTCTTCTCTGAAAACTATCTACTCTGTGCCACTGTAATCTATGCCACTGCGCTGTACACCACTCTACTCTACCTTTCACCACTCTACTCTATACCACTCTGCTCTTAACCACTGCACTCTATGCCAATGTACTCTGCACCACTTTACTAAAAACCAATGCACTCTATACCACTATATCCTGATCTGCAACACCCTACTCTATGCCACTGCACTCTACTCCACTGTGTAATATGCCACTCTACATTATTGCGCTTTGTCACTGCCCTCTACACCACTCTATTCAGCTCTGCACCACTGTACTGTACATCCCTGCTTTCTACAGCACCTTACACTGCAGAACTGCACTCCACCACGAATGTAGTCTACACCACTGCACTCTATGGCACTCCACTATGCAAGACTGCACTTTCTGCCACCAAACTATGTGCTACTCTACTCTGCACCACTGTACTCTATGCCACTGTACTCTATGCCACTGCACTCTATGCCACTCTACTCCACCCTGCACCACTCCACCCTGTGCCACTCCACTCTATGCCATTGCATCTGCGCTACTGCAATCTATGCTACACCACTCCACTCTACTCTACTCTGCACCACTGTACTATATGTGACTGCACCAATGCACTCTACACCACTTTACTCAAAACCAATGCACACTTCACCACTGCACTGTATGCCAATTTACTCTGCACCACTGGACTTTACCTCACTTCACTCTAGGCCACTCTACTCCTTTCTAAGACACTCCACTCCATGACACTCTAATCCACTGAACTCTACTTCACTCTATGATGCTCTACTCCACTCTATGCCACTTCACTCTACAACACTCTATTCCACTCTATGACACTCTATGAAACTACTCCACTCTACTACACTTTACGCAACTCCCTATACGACACTCCATGCCACTTCAGTGCACTCTATTCTATGACACACTACTCCACTCCACTCTACTCTAATCCACTCCACGCCACTCCACTCTATGCCACTCCACTCCATGACATTCTATGCCACTCCACTCTATGACAGTCTATTCCACTCTATGCCACTCCGCAACACTGTACTCCACTTTACTCCACTCTATGACATTCCACTCTACTACACTAGCCCACTTTATGCTACTTCACTCTACATCACTGTACTACGCTCTACATTACCCTACTCTTTATTTAACATTCTACTCTATGCAACACTCTTTATGCCACTTCACTCTACGACACTCTACCTTGACACTCTACTCCACTCATCTCTACAACACTCTACTCCACTATACACCCTTCTGCTTTGCAACACGTAATTCATTCCATGATAATCCTCTTCAGACCACTCCAGAAAACTCAACTCTACTCTGCACCACTCCATGATTCTCTACTCCACTCCATAAAACTCCACTCTACTCCATGACACTCCACTCCATGCCACTCTCCTTTATGGCACTAACTTTTAGCGATGGTGAACAGCAGCCACGCTGATGTGCAACATGAATAAAACGCATTAGCAAAGTCAATAGCCCTTGCATAGACGAGATCTATTGGCTTTACCAGTGCTTGTTTCAAATTGTTACTGCAAAAGGACTTTGTACATTAGTATATTATCATTAAGTTATGATTTGTTTCCTTTAAAATACTAGTTATATAACTTCTTCAAAACAAAGCCTTGTCTTTACTCAGGGGACTGCCATTCTTGAAAGAATAAACAAATCAACGAAACTATTCCATGAATATTTCAAATTGAGTTTTAAGTGATTGGCTGCTTCAAAAAAAAGTAAAAGTCTACAAACATTACACCCAATGGTCACTTATTTAGAAGCAGCGCTTCGAATATCTGAATATAGCAGCCCTGTCTGCAGAGACTTTCCTGTATATTATGTTTGAGGCAGGTCAAGCCAGGATTAACAAAGTGACTTACCACTGTACGTTTTTTAGGTCTCGCCTACAGTCAGATTTAGATGTCTGACAGCAACAGAAGTATTGCATACAATATAGACTGAAACTGAGCTTTGTGTACACTCCTTGCTTATGATTTGATGGTATTCCTATCTCAGTTTCTTGTTCCTGATTCAATGCATTTCCTCCATGTTTGTGTTGATAAAAAGAAACATTTAAGTATTATCATAATTTGATTGAATGAGTTGTATCATTCCACTGAGATGTCAGGAACCTGCATTGCAGTGCATAAGTGATTACTTTAACCCTTTCTGTCTCCCTCCTTTCCCCTTCCCACAGTTTTAGCCCATCAGTGTCATCATTAAAAAAACAAAAATCCCCCATCCTCATTATCCTCTTATCCCCAGCCTCCTCGTTCAGCTCGCTGCCCACTCTACTGGTGGCAGGCCGAATATGAGTGGTTTTAAATCATTCACGATGACTGCTCATGTATTTACATGCATGAATGAATCATAGCCATCTTGGAGTGTTTTTGCTTTAAGAAAAAACATTGCAAGAGGGTAGTATGTGCACACACAGGATTTGCCACCCTGTAATACTTTTTCAGAAAGCTTTAAAAAATCCAAGATAGTTGCTGAGTGTGCACACGTCGTCTTCATCTTGGAATGTTTTTGCTTGCATTAAAGGCATTCATAGGTTGCCACCATGCGCCCAAGGGTATGCACCTGCTCAGCATCCATCTTGAAATACTTCTTCTTAAGCTTTATGAAAACTTGTTGACAAGATGACATGCGATGCATGTGCAGGTACAGTGGTTATCTGGGGGGAAAAATAATTCAACAAGCCAATGGATCTATCTGTCAAACGGCAAGAACTATTGGCTTTGTCAGTACTTGTTAAGGCAGACATGCGCTGAGCCGCGAAACAGGATAATTTGGTCTTTTCTATTTACCAAACTTCCTCTGTCCAGTGGGGTTGATAGTAAAAATCGATACTTAGGCGGCACATCACAGACTTAAATGCTGGCGGAATTGAAAGACATCGATTCTCTTAATTTCACGATAGACAAAATGTAGGATATGAAGGAAAGTTACACTTGTTATTTTAGAGGAGCTCAAAGCTTCCTGATTGTGAAAAACTGTGGATGCAGGTGATGAATGTTGTTCAAAGTGACTAAAGAACCGTGTTCATACATGTTTGTGTTGTGGACACAAGATGGCCACTAGCACAAAACGTATTACTTACTTAAATATGCTGTTTCTTTCCTACCGATGCTCAATCCTTTGATCCTACTAATGCAAAGCAAGAGGTGTTTCAGTATCCCCATAAATTAGAAGCTCTGTCCCCAAATCTCATTTCCTGCTTTACTGACCCTCAAGGCTCTGCAAATAAGAGATACTAATGATGGCCTGGTTTCAAAAATGCATCGCCGCTGGGCCCAGATTTGAAAGCAATATGGTTTAATTGAATGCACGCAAAACCCCACGCGCAATGTTTAATTAGACAATTAATGGTACATTAAGACCAAACTGAGATCCAGATATGGGTTGGTGCAATCACATAAATGTCGGGAAGAAAATGGGCTGCATGTTTTCGCTTCTCCAGGTTAGGCGCTTGAAAAGTGTGAGAGTTGACGGGGTTCAGTCATTAATGTTAGATCCTGTCAATATATTCGAATTGTTATGGTCTACAGTATTACAAAAAAACTTGAGGCTGTATAATTGTGTGCAGTAACTCAGCAAATGAGCACCGAATAAATACATTTCGATAAAATCACAAAAGGCATAGCCCCTCCCTGCACTGTGGGATGTGCAGATAACGTCTTTGATCGAAGCACTGCATGGCATTACAGGGGTGGCTCCTCCGCTAAGACAGAGGAGCGTCACTCCACTGCTTTTAGCAGAAGGAAAAATAAAATGATGATAACGGAGTGTTATTATCATTCTATTTTTCAGCTGAGCCAGGTAGGGTTGGGCGGGGCTTGAGTGGCCTGGAGGGAGAAATGGTTTGTGCACCAAAAGTACGCATGTGTGTTTGGTCGGCCGTGTTGAGCCGGCCAAACACACATGCACACTTTGCGTTCTCCTCCGGGCTGTATTCTACAGCCAGAAAGTGCACAAGCCTTCACTCCCTGTGTAAGTGCCCTCTGTCATGCTGGTGAAAGCAGCTTCATGATTGGCTGAGGGGAGTCTGGGAGCCTATGCACTTCCTGGCCCAGGAGGACGCAGGAGACGAACCTGTCTCTCGAGGAAACAGATAAGTGTTTTTTTCTATTTTAGTTTTTTTGTAATCCCCCCACCCACCACCCCCTTTCAGTGGCAGCAGCCACTGCATCTATATTTATTTGTCTGTGGTTTTATGTAGTGAAAACGACTCAGATAGGTGGCAGAGTATTTCACATAGGAAGTTTCAACACATACATTTTATAGGTACGTTACATTATATATTTTTTGAGTTTTAGGTTACAATCAATCAGGAAAGGCAGCTTGTATTTAAAAGATTATGTGGTCAAATGAAGGTCAAACCCTGACTGGAATCCAAACATATAATCTGACTCTTTGCTTGATAGGATACTTGTCCCAATAAAAACGCTACCCCACTTGTGTGGCTCTGTCTCATGCCTACACCTCTTGATGTCTAGTGTTTACAAATTTCTGGGTTTAGTAGTTTTTCCTGGGTGACAGCCGAGGATGTGCCCATATAGTGCAGCCATTGAGCATGACAAGGATGAGGAAATTCTGATTTACCCCACCTCTGCGGGTCCGTATGCCAAAATTACACCCAAAAGATTTCAAATTTCATCTTGGTTGCCGTGGAGATAAAGGAGTTCTGCATTCCAGGTGGGCAGAAAGACTGTTGATGTTTAAAGGAGGGGGGATTGGCCCACTACTAGGGTGACCCGTTCATACCCCATATTTTTTTCCACAACATATAAAAAAATATCCCTGGTGTATAGTGGGCTTTTTGCCACATACCCTGAGTGTGGAATTGTCGTATACCCCATTGAACCCCTGGAGGGACAGAACGTCTGTTAAGCCCATTCTGGAGTGAGGTGTATGGCCCAATGCCATGGTGGTGTGCCCCACTGTAAAATCCCTGATGTCTACTGGACTTGCAACACATCGAAGGGCAGTTTAGGAGCAAACACACAACTGGGGCAAACTTTCTATCGCCATTCCCCCCAAAGGAGCAGAAAGACTCTATTTCCCCTTTTGGTGGGGGGGGGGGGGGGGGTATGGCCAATGCCAGGGTGGGTCACCATCATCTTTTTTTGGCACCATTCTAAAATCCCTGGTGTCTAGTGGGATAATATCCCGTTTCCTATGATGCCCCTCTTATTCTGATTGGTGCAAGGGTGGCTGAGTTATGCCACCTGCCACAGATCAAGAAGTTAAATCAATGGGCACTAATGGCACCCACATGTCAGCATGTTGTATGGTACACAAGTGGAGAAAGTGGTGAGGGCTGAAGTTGAAGCAATTTCGCCTCAGCCTGACATTTAGGTAGGGTTAAAAATGGGGTCTCTAGTTGGCACTGGTTTGCACCCTGTCTAAGTAGGGAGCCTCACTCTAGTCAGGGTGAGGGAGTCACACAGCTAAGATGAACCCTGCTCACGCCCTTGGTAGCTTGGCACAAGCAGTCAGTCTTATTTCAGTGGCAATGTGTAAAGTATTTGTGTACACACACACTAACACAGCGAAAACACCATAAAAGTACTCCACACCAGCTTAGAAAAATAGCCAATATTTATCTGAGTAAAACAAGTCTAAAACAACAGAAATCCAACATGCACAAGCAAAGATACAAATTTTCGAAGATTAAATCTTAGTATAGTGCTTAGAAACACAATAGCTCCAATTGTCAAGAGTCATTCCCAACAGTCCCATGCCACTCGTGAGGGAGTGCGGGGCAGACACGGAGTTGCACCATCCCCAGGTACAGTACCTTGGAAAACAAGGAAACAAAAATGTGGCACGAAGTTGGGATGGTGAGGTGCCGCTGGAGTTGGTGATGCGTCGGTACCTTACGGCTACTGGGGAGGTGAGGCATTGGTTCCTTACTGCTAGGCAGGGGAGGTGAGGCCTTGTTTCCTTAGGGTTGCAGGGGAGATGATGCGGTGTCGGTTCCTTATGAGAAGGCCGGGTCGATGAACCCAGCAAGTGGAGACATGTGGCGTTGAATTAGCGGTGTCGCGATCACACCAGGGGGCCACAGGTGCTGCGGTGGACTTGGAGTCAGGCATCATGAACACAGGGGACATGGCACTCAGGACTTATGCTGTGGTGGGACTTCAGAGGTGCTGCAACGGTGCCGGTCCTGCAGTATCAGTCACAATCGTTGCATTCAGTGCGACCATGGCTCCGGTGCAGGCAGCAGCATGGAGTTGAACAGTGGCGCCAATTCCGACGTCGCTGTGGAATCGATGTGCTTGTTTCCTGGGCTGGCAGTTCGGGCTATACTGTTCCCCTGGGGAGCAGGGTCAAGACTTATTTGCATATGGCTGGGTCCAAACTGGGGTGGCATGGTGAGAAAAATAATTGATGGATTAAACCTAGATCTGTGACTGGGCGTGGAAGTTTGATTTGTTCCACATTCCATCCATCATTTATGTTTGTTCTCTTCCTAAAAGTGGCATTCTCAAACTTACAATTCAAAAACCAACTTCACCAAAAGATATATTTTTAAATTGTGAGTTCAGAGACCCCAAACCCCATATCGCTATCTGCTTCCAATTGGAAATTACCCTTAAAATATATTTCAAGGCAATGCCCATGTTGCCCTGTGGGACAGATAGTCCTTGCAATAATTAAACCAAATTAGCAGTAATTCGCTATCAGGGCATGTAAAACACGCCAATATATGTCCTGTCTTTAAAATATACTGGACCCTGCCCATGGGGCTGCCTTGGGCCTACCTTAGGTGTGACGTACATGTAGTAAAAGGGAAGGTTTGGGTCTGGCAAGTGGGTGCACTTGCCAGGTCAAAATGGCAGTTTAAAACTGCCCACACAGACGCTGCAGTGGCAGGTCTGAGACAGGTATACAGGGCTACTGCTCTGGGTGGCACAATCAGTGCTGCAGGCCCACTAGTAGCATTTGATTTACAGGCCCTGGTCAGTGAACTGCTCTGCCACCGTGTAGCTTCACCCGCAAGTGAAGCCCGTCTGTCTTGAACTCTGACCCCGGTCAGAAGTTCGAGGCCCTCCTCCACCTGTAGGCTCCCGCCTGCGCCTCATCCCTGGTGTCTAGTGGGAGAGCTCTGCTGTTCTGCTAGGCTGCCATCTGCCTCTTTTCTCTTTTTACCATCCTCTCCCCTTGTTTTTTGTTTTAGAGTGCTGTTTTTTGTGCCTTTTGACTTTTCTGCGCTTTCCTCCATCTTCTTCCTCGTTTTTCTCATTTTCCCTATCATTCCTCTCATTCTCGCCTCTCTCACTCCCTCCTCTCTCTAATTCTCCCCCCTGCTGCTGCCTCTGCGGCCCGTCCCCCTTTTTGCTCCGTTTCACGCTCCCACCTCCCAGCTGTCCTCTCCTCCTCCCTCCCTATCTAATGGCGGCCACTGCACGGTAGGAAGAGCAACCTCACTGACGTGGTCAGTGAACTGCTCTGTCACCTCGTAGCTCCACCAGCAAGTGAAGCCCGTCTGTCTTGAACTCTGACCCCGCTCAGACTTTCGAGGCCCCCCTCCACCCGCAGGCTCCTGCCTGCGCCTCATCCCTGGTGTCTAGTGGTTGAGCTCTGTTCTACTGCTAGGCTGCCCTCTGCCTCTTTTCTCTTTTTTCTGTCCTCTCCCCTTGTTTTTTCTTGTAGTGTACTGTTTTTTGTGCCTTTTGCTTTTCTGTGCTTTCCTCCATCTTCTTCCTCATTTTTCTCACTTTTCCTATCATTCCTCTCATTCTCACTTCTCTCACTCTCTCCACTCTCTCATTCTCCCCGCTGCTGCTACCCCTGTGGCCCCACCCCCTTTTCGAACCGTTTCCCACTCCTGCCTCCCAGCTGTCCTCTCCTCCCCCACTCCCTACATAATGGCGGCAACTGTGCTGTAAGAAGAGCAACCTCACTGACCTGGTCAGTGAACTGCTCTGCCACCGCGTACTTCCACCAGCAAGAGAAGCCCGTCTGTCTTGAACTCTGACCCCGCTCAGAAGTTTGAGGCCCTCCTCTACCTGCAGGCTCTTGCCTGCGCCTCATCCCTGGTGTCTTTGTGGGAGAGCTCTGCTCTTCTGGTAGGCTGCCCTCTGCCTCTTTTCTCTTTTTTCCATCCTCTCCCCTCGTTTTTTCTTTTAGTGTGCTGTTTCTTGTGCCTTTTTGCTTTTCTGCGCTTTCCTCCATCTTCTTCTTCATTTTTCTCGTTTCCCCTATCATTCCTCACATTCTCGCTTCTCTCACTCTCTCCTCTCTCTCATTCTCCCCGCTGCTGCTAAACCCCAGCCCTGCCCCCCTTTTCGTGCCGTTTGCCACTTCCATCTCCCAGCTGTCCTCTCCTCCTCTCTCCCTACCTAATGGCGGCTGCTGCGGGGCCACGTGCAGCGGGCGCACCACTGGTGCGCCGAAGGCAAGCCCGTCTGCACTCGTCCGCGACCCGACTGCGACCAGCAGCATGACCCCTGGACCTGCCACCCGCCACCTCTACACGCCAGCAGCATTCATCACAATCAATTGAGGACGAAACAACAACTGTAAGCAGGCATCACCAGCGGACACCCACAAACCCTTCAGTGGCCTCCGCTGCTGACAAACCCACACCTCCACTAAGACCTTGGACCCAGCACAACCCATCCGCAACAACACACCAACGCCAAAAACTATGAAGTGCACTCTCCTCAACATCTGCTCCCTCCATAAGCACACTACAGAAATCTGCGACCTCCTTGACAGCACCACCCCGGACGTCTCACCCGGAAAGACCACCCCAGCCGCCCCAGGAGGGGAATCGGCATTGTTCACAGGTCCAACCTCCATCTGAGCACCCACTCTGAAGACTCCGAAAACTCCACAAGCCTGATGGAACACCTACACTTCAAACTACAGACCAGCCCGACATCCACCCTCAGGGGAACCCTCATCTACCACCAACCGTGACCCTGCGCACCCTTCACCGTCTCCATCACTGACTGCATCACCGAACAAGCCATCGCAGCCACCAACTATACCCTGCTGGCAGCCCTCAACTTCCACCTCGACAACCTTCAAGACCCCAACACTGCATTCCTCCTAGACAACCTCCACAACATAGGGCTTCGACAGATCGTGATGGAACCAACGGACTCAGCAGGACACACCCTTGACCCCATCTTCACAACAGGAACCTCCATCACTTTCAGTCACACCTCCAAACTCACATGGATAGACCATTGATGCATCCATTTCACTTTCACCACAGCCACCGTCATCAGACCCCAGCACCAACCATCACATAGAAGCTGGACAAAAATCACCAATGACCAGCTCACCGTTGCCTTAGCCAACTCCGCCCTCACCATCGCACACAACAACGATCCAAAGATCACAGCATGCACCTTTCACAAATAGATCGCCAACTGCACCAACACCATAGCCCCCCTCAAAAGGAACAACAGCACCCATGCCAAGAAAGCCAGCTGGTTCACCCCAGAACTCTGAGAATCCAGATGCACCTGTCGTCGCCTTGAGAAAATCTGGAGAAACACCAAATCCACAGAAGCACAAAGCAACTTCAGAGCTGCCACCATCGCACACCACCAAATAATCAGGGACACCAGAAAGAAAGCTTGTACAAGAGAGAATCTCCTCACACGCACACAGCAGCAAGGAATTCTTCAGCATCATCAAGGAGTTTTCCCAACCCAACAGCAAAACAACAGACATCCCACCCTCTCAAGACCTCTTCGACAGACTCAACACCTACTTCCACCACAAAATCAAGACCATGTACGACAGCTTCAGTGTGGACAGCCAACATGCAGAACCATTTCCACCAAAACCCGACACCGACAAACCAACAATCACCAACTGGACCCCCCTCACCACTGAAGACACACTGAAAACAATGAGGTCCATACACTCTGGGACCCCACAGACCCATGCCTCCACCACATCTTCAACAGAGCCGCGTACACCATCGCCCCCAAGCTCTGCCTCACCATCAATCACTCCCTCGCTGCCGCCTCTTTCCCCGATGACTGGAAACATGCCGAGATCAACCCCTCCTCCAGAAACCCTCGGAAGACCTTACCGACCTCAAAAACGTCAGGCCCATCTCCCTACTCCAATTTCCTGAGAAAGTCATTGAAAAAGCCACCAACAGACAACTCGAACTTTTATCTAAGACCATAATATCCTCGACACCTCCCAATCCAGATTCCAGAAAAACCGCAGCACCGAAATTGCCCTCCTGGCCACTACAGATGACATCCGCTCTCTGCTGGACAAGGGAGAGACGGCAGCACTCATCCTGCTAGACCACTCTGCGGCCTTCGACACAGTCTCCCACCACACGCTGATATGCAGACTTCACAAAGCCGGCATCAGAAACAAGGCCCTCGACTGGATCCAATCCTTCCTATCCGGCAGAACTCAACAAGTGAGACTCTCCCCTTTCCTCACAAGCCCGACACCTACCACCTGCAGAGTTCCCCAGGGATCCTTTCTCAGCCCCACGCTGTTCAATGTCTACATGACCCAGCTGGCCGCTATCGTCAGAAGCCACAGAATCAACATCGTCTCCTTCGTCGACGACACCCAACTCATCCTCTCCCTATCTAACAAACCCAACACAGCCAGACACAACTTCTGCGAAGGCATGGAGGCAATCACCAACTGGATGAGAAACAGCTGCCTTCAACTCACTGCGAACAAGACAGAAGTACTCATCATGGGCTTTCAACCCAACGCGTGGAGCAACTCCTGGGGGCCAGACATCCTTGGAAACCCACCCGCCCCCACAAACCAAGCCCGCAACCTCAGAGTCATCCTGGACTCCAAACTCAACATGAACCACTAAATCAACTTAGTCACCTCCACCTGCTTCCGCACCATATGCCTCCTACGCAAGACTTTCAAATATATCCCCTCGAACACGGAAAGACCATCACACACGCCCTCATCACCAGCAGACTGGACTACGGCAACGAACTCTATGCCGGAATCAACAAGAATCTCACCCGCAAACTACATAACATCCAGAACGCTGCCGCCAGACTGGTCCTTGACCTGCCTCGACACTGCCACATCTTGCAACACCTTCGCACACTACACTGGCTTCCCATAGAGAGAAGAATCACCTTCAAGATCCTCACCCACACACACAAAGCTCTCCACAACACTGGACCAGCCTAGTTGAATACGCGACTCAATTTCCACACACCCCACAGGACCCTACGCTCAGCCCAGCTCTCTCTCACCGAAGTACCCCGAATTAGGAAAACCAGAACAGGGGAATGCTCCTTTTCCTACTTCACAGTCACCACCTGGAACACCCTTCCACTCCACATCAGACAAGCCACCCCCCTCCTCAACTTCATGAAGGAACTGAAGACTTTCTTTTTTAAGACCCACCTCACCGGTGGACACTACACATCCCCACTCCCAGTGCCTTGAGACGCTTGTGGGTGAGTAGCTGCGCTTTATAAACACTGATTGATTGATTGATTGATTGGGCACACATGGTGCACTATACATGGGCTTACTACTAAATCAAAATTTACCATTCATTGAAACACCAATCACCAATACAATTTAGACAGAGAGAATATACACTTTAGCACTGGTTAGCAGTGACAAAGTTCCCAGAGGCTTAAAGTCAACAAAAACAGGTCAGAACAAATAGGAGGAAGAAGGCAGAAAAATTGGGGATAACCCTGCACAAAAAGGGCAAGTTCCAACAGGTAGAAGAAGGGAATCCTCTGATGCTTGCCTTGCAGGTTCTTTAAAAACCTCCCCAGAGTCAGCAGTTGACCAATGGCTGCACCAGGTAGATAGTGAGAGAGTTCGCAACTCAAGAGGTTATGGCACCTGTGGACTGCGTCACTTAATGTGACATCCACTAAGCTGGCCAGCCAAATATGGCTTTAGGCCTACTATGTGTAGCCTGAGTGAAGCACTCTAAGAACCTGCTATCGAACATGTCAAAGTAACCCTTTATGACAGACTGGAAGCCTGGCTTTTAAATATGAATGTTACTCTTAAAAACACCTTGTTGTCCACAAGGTAGGGTGACTGATGTTTAAAAGTGAAACATGCAAACTTAAAGTTGGCATGTTCTTCTAGTGACTAGCTAGCCCCATTACCCTCCCCCCCACCCAAAGTTATTTTGACTGGCAGGGGGATCTTAGAAAATGTTAATGTTCCGATAACACACTTTAATCTGTAATGTTTAGAACAAAACAACTAGAATAGTCATTCAAAGTCCAATTTATATTTATTAAAAATTCAATGCATTGGCAAAGTCGAATTTGTAATAAATGTATTGTAAAAGTAACTTTTAGAAAGTTATAATTTTCCTTCCTGAACACCAGTTTGGGTATTCAGCATTGTTTTTTGACAGCTGGCATGACAGTTTCTTCCTGACATTGAGGTGTGAAAACTGCTCTCAAAGCACAGAGAATAGCTTGGGTAGGGGTTGGCCTTTTTCTTCCCATTGCAGGAGGGGCAGCAAGAGTGGGCCAACGGATTTCAATATCTTGTACAGTACCAAAGTTAGGCCTTTCTTTCACATGCAAATGCAAAGTGAGACCTAGAGGAAAGCAAGCCTTTGTTTCCCAGTTCCACATTAACTAGGCTGACTCTAAACCTAGTGTGAGGGAAGTTACCCTCATAACCAGTTTAGAGTCGACACAGGTGAGGCCTTGCTCCTTTCCCTGCCCCCTTGTCCGGGTGGACCCAAGGGCTTTGCACAAGGGAGGAAGGGTTCCCCTTCTTTAATGTGACACCTCAAGGAACCCTCCTCAAAACACTTTCTAGACCTGCAGATGATCCGAAGATGACTGAACCCTGCCTGCTGTAACCTCAGGGGAGGTTACTGAATCTGCTCCTGTTGTACCCAGATCAAATAAGTGAACTTCAGGCATCAGTGGGCCAACCTCCTGTGAGGCTTCAGGGACACAAAAAGCAAATAAATAATATTACTTGCATTCCCATTTGCTCAGTCACCACTGGACCTGGCCTTGCAGAATGAGCCCTAAAGTCCAAAGAGCCTCCCCTGCAGCCAGGAAGCCTTAAGTGAAGAGTTGAGGAAAAAGGGACTTAGCCCTGCAAAAGATTGGGAAATAAGAATAGTTTGATTTCTAGCTGGACCAGGGCCAATCACCAGAGCTGATCTGGTGAAGGTAGGACTGCGCTGGACTCAAGAAATGGGTTTATCCTGCTGAGAACTTCCCCACAGCAGCAAATCCGTTTCAGGGGGCCCCTGGAAGATGGTATCCATCCTCATGGAACCCTCATCTGATACAGCCTGCTGCCTTACCCTACTGGAAAAAAAGACCTCCATTTCAGAGACTAAGGCCCTGATTTAGATCTTGGAGGTCGCACCGCCAAGCTGCATCGGCAGCGGACCCGAGAAGACTGCCAACTCAACAGTCTTCCATCTGCCATATTTAGATGTATTGCGGTTGAGCAGAAGACTGCGATGATGTAGTTCTCTTCATAGCCGTCAGGCTGGTAGGCCCCCTCTAGACGTCTTTAGATGTCACAGTTGGGCAGGTGGTCTACTGGTGGTGGTTTTCTGACAGAGGGAGGACATCGCCGGACCCAATGTACATCGGACAAGGCAGTGGCCGTCGAATAGATGTAAGTCACACACACACTCTACCCTTGACATTTGCGTTTCCCTACATCACACATGACACAACACACCACATACAATCTATTATCCATTTTCATTACACCAAAAAACAGTACCCACAAGCCACAACCACACATACATGTACATCCATCACACAACATAAACACACTAGTGACACTGCACTCACACGCAACACATGCATAGCGCCACTTTGTAACACTTTGAGCTACATTATGCCTGCACCAGGCATAATGTATGCAAAGGGGGTGTTCCCCCGTTAGTGGGGATGAAAAAATGGGTCATTGCATCATTTTTTTTGGCACTTTTAGCGCCTGCTCAGAGCAGGCATTAAAAGGGGGCATGCCATTGAATACAATGGGCTCCAGTGTACTCTGTCGGAGTAGCGCCAACATTTTGGTGCTACTCCTGCAGAGTTCATCAATAGCATCAATAAAAATGACGCTCTTGCCCCCTACCCTGCATCATGGTGCACAGTATTTTAAATACGGCGCACACATGGTGGCGGTAGGGGGCATTAAAGTGCACAAGAAATGTGGTGCTGCACTGTGTGCAGCACCACTTTTATTAAATATGCCCCTAAATCCTAAGATAAATTCCTTGACAGGGCCATGCCACTTGGTGTAACCTCTGGATCCATTATGATCAGCTCAATGTGCCTAGGTCCAGGTCTACTGTGACTGTAGACCATCATGGATTCTTAATACTTTTTGGTGCTATTTATGCTAAAAAAAAAATCATATCTGTGGTTCCACTTATTAGATTTTTGTCTTTTTGGAGTCATTTTATGTATTGCATTTTAGTCTGTTTGTTCTAAATTAGAGCAGGATTTTTATTGTTTGGTATTTTGACTTTATTACTGCTTTGGTATTGCACAAATGCTTTACATATTTCCCGAAAGTAAGCCTGTTTGCTCTGTGTGATAGCTACCAGTGAGGTCAGCTCTTGTTAATGTAGTGACTTTTTGGGTTTCCCTTGATAAGTTAGCATTGTTATTCCTTGAGGTGGTCGACCTATCCCAAATCATGATCTACTTTGTACCTGTAGTATTTCTATATTTGACAAATCCAAGAGAAATCATGAACCTTTGAACCAGGCCTCCTTAATTTGTGACATACCAGCAGAGACACAACATTTTCATGGCATCTTATTATTATTTAATCATAGATCTATATTTCACCAAATAGAAGCCTCTTTTGAAAAAACAGACTGACTTGTACCAGTCTCTCAGCAACATCTTGCAAACTATAGTCACCAGTTTCACAAGTGAAGCCTTTTCAGCACTAAACTTTTTTGTGTGCTGATCATAGAAACAAATGGGGCTGGATCGACGGAAATGCCAATATACCTATCTGGAGTTTCCTTGACTTCCTTCTGAATTAAACAAAGTGAATTTTGGTCAGCAAGAATGAATGTAGGAATATAAATCAAATACTGGGAGACAGAAACCATCCTGGTCTGAGCATTTAAAAGTCTGCAAAACGTTCCTTTTCGAAAATTAGATTTATTTTATGCAAACCACAGAAAGTCTCTCATGATCCTATTCAGTTTCATAACAGTCCTCTATAAAGGTTACAGTATGATTTGAAAAATGCAATGTACCTAAGTCAAAAAACATACTTCAATTGCATTTGTTTACAGCAATATGTTTAGGATTGAACTCTCTAACTAAGTACTAAATCTAAGATCGTACACATCGAGGCTGATTCACATAGTCATATGGGAAGTAGTACTATAGGAGTACTCTTCTATGCACTCTTAAATGCCTCTCTCAAATGTCCCAAAAATGTCCAACTTCTTATTAGTATAAGTGCAAATAGGTCACAGTCATTTCAATTTTTTCTAACTATATATGAATATTTCGATTGTATTCCCATTTAGATGTTTTGTGGCTAGTACACAATAGGCATGAATGAGTACATAAATGAGTACTACAGCAATCGTACTTTATGCACTAAAGAGGGAGAAATGCTAAGAAGAGGAGAGGTGAGATAGATGGGAGTGGAAGCTCACTGCAAACAAGAAATAAAAAGTAGCGCTCACCAGTAAGAAAGATTACTAGAGAAGTTGGAGGTTGAGGAGTAGGAAAATTCGGCAACTCTATAAAACGATGTTTACGAACTTTACAGAGCTCTAAACTTTCCCTGTCCCATGAGTCATTAATTCATCCAAACCAGAGTTTTGCCTTGCTTTCTGGAACATTTACTAATAAATTGGCCAACACTTTCAAGAATGCAAAGGAAAAATGATACATGCTTAACTACTCATGCATGTATCTGGGAAATTTGAGAGCTAATAATTTAGGGCATCCTGTACAAACAGGCCACATTAAAGGTGGAAACTCGCTTATTACATGTGATAAAATTGCCCCAGCAGTCCATTATTTTATACACGGAAGTCACCTTGATTTTTGTAATCACATTTTAATTGCGACTTGCACTATTCTTACCGCAGACAGTAGGGTGCACTTTATTCCATGTACACTGTCGCTTTTGTGCCCCTCCTTAACAAGCCCAAGACCAGAGAACACTGATGAGGACTGTTGCAAAAATCGCTTCCAGAATCTTTGTCAACATTAATTGAAGGTAGAGGCCATTTTTTCACATCATATTTACTAGGTGTAAAACATAAGTAACCGACTTCTTTCAGATTTACTCAGTAACGTGAATGTTATTAATTCAGTCACAATTGAGAGCAACATCATATTAATTATACACAGATACTTTATAAAACGTGATGTGAATTCATCTGCGCCATGGGGCTGATTTATCGTTTGCTTTTGCTACTTACTTTGTACTTACTGGTAGCAATAGTGTCATCGAATGCAACCTTAACTTTAATATTTTCTGCGTTTTAATAAATGGGAATCGTTAAATCCCTGAAAATAAACCTATCCCTAATTTTCCTACTACACTATAGTTAAGACATCATTTGTCTCAGTGTTTATTGGTAAATTAGTGAGTTCTGGTGCCCAAAATGTTGCCTTTCTCTTCCTCCATTTTTCCCTTTTGTGTTTTTTCTTCCATTGCTCTCGGGAAATGTTCGATCAGGAAAATAAGTGCCAGTCCCCAAAAATGAGTTGAGTGCCAGTTGTCAAATTAAGCAGTGAATAGTAAACTGTAAAAAGAAAGTCGTGTTGCTGTACTATATAATGCCTAATGCCAGAGTCAGCTAACAGTGTGAAGTGTAGGCCAAGAATCAGAATTAAAACTGCGCTTTAAACAATGAAAATGAGAACTCGTATTTTAGCTTTCATGAACTGTTTCCCTGAAAATGCAGTAATTAGCAGAAAGGAGATATTTATGGGAACATGATTACTTTTTGCACCTCTGTAGTACACAGAAACAGAAATCTGGGCCTGATTTAGTTCTTGGTGGAGGGGAATACTCGATCACAAACGTGAGGGATATCCCGGCCCCTGTATCAGGATCCCTTATATCCTACAGAGATTGTAATAGGGCTGAAGAGATATCTGTCACATTTGTGATGGAGTATTCCATTCGCCGAGATTTGAATCAGACCCTCTGGCTATATGATATCACACACTATCAGTTATAGATGATTGAGTAGTTGACTTACATGAAATTCATATAATATGTTTTTGCATCAAATTACTAATTTTAAATTGATATGTTTAAGTTCTTACAAACTTTAGTCTACATATTGCAAAGATACTGATTTATTTGAAAAAGCAGAAGGCGTAGCTTTTAGGCTATTTGTGGGACTGGTAATGGTTTGCCTATGTACTATAAGGAAATAAGATATTCTCTGGCATACTTTAAACGGATATTGCAAGTCACTTGCGAATAGGGGGTTATGCCATTTTATAAAGGTACTTGATCTTGTTTCTTTATAAAGTCACAGGACTTCTTTGTGCCCTACTATACTTTATCCTATAAATGCACTTTCAATTTAGGAAGCTTAACCAATATGAAGACTTTACAGACTTCTCCTTGGAAGGTGAAACATTCTTTATGTCCAGCTCGTTATGTAAAATAATAAATACTGTTGGTAACCAGTGTTTAAGGTGTTATGGATGAAACATTTCTGATTGAAATGTCAAAATCCTCCCTGGACAGCAGGTTTTTCGATTTTTAACTCCACTGTTAATCATGAAGCATTTGGCAGGTGCAGAAAACCACCCTTTCTATCTATAGCCACAAACGCAATGCAACTGATTGCTGGCTTTTTTTAAAATATGGTTGGTAGTCATTAGATCCCAAAACCACATCATTCTTTTCCACCTGCTGAACCTGCAATTCCGCACTTTTCTTTTCAATGTTTATATGACTAGATAAAACGAATCAAAGAGTTCGGTTGTCTGCTTGAAAAATCCTACAAAGTTGGGGTTAGATGTTCACACATAAACCTACAATTGTCAAATATTTATTTGTGTCTGTTTTTGGCTTTACATAAAACTCGAACATTTGTAAATCTACTTAAATCCTAGAAGGAGCCCTACAAAGTCTAGAGATGTGGCATTTGAAAATACCTTTGTCAAGCAGGTCTTTAGGTACTAGTTGGCTAGCTCAGGTCATATACTTTCTATGGCTGTTGAATGTGTCACTCATACTGTATTCATTCTTATTGTCTACCCATATTCACTCTAGCTCTTTTGCACTCTTAGGCCCATATTTAACAGAAAATGACAGAGCGCGATGCTGCGCCAAAATTGGCAGCACAGCGCTCCGTCATTTTCACAAGCAGGGATGCGCTGTATTTAATTGAATACGGCACACGCCTGTGTTCTCCCCTGCGCAGGCACTAAATTTGCAGCAGAGCACCAACGCAGCCACCCTCGCGCCATGGTACAAGGATGGCTGAGTTGAGGGGGAGATTGTTTTTGTGCAGGAAGGGGGAAGGGACATCTTCCTACACACAAACAATCTTAAATGGCGATTTGCTTTTTCTATGTGTGCTGCAAAATGCAGCACACATGGAAAGAGCAAAAAACAAGGAGAAATTAAATTATTTCTCCTAATTGCGCCATGCTAATGCCACCCCTGGGGTGGCATTAAATTTTGGCGTTGCCTCAGATTTACAAAAACTTGTAAATCTGGGGCAGCGTCAAAATGCAATGGGTGTTGCTGTGGCACACCCACAGCAACACCATTGCACGCCACTTCTACACAAAGTGCTGCATGTGAAGGGGTAGTATTTACAAGGTGGAGTTAAGCCACGAAAAGTGGCTTAATGCCACCTTGTAAATACGGTGCAGGGCATAGCCCCACCGAAGCATCACAAAAAGAAACGCTCCGTTAGTGCTAGGAGTTCTTAAATATGTCCCTCAATGTATCTTGTGCTTTCAGTGACTTGAGCTGGACTGCCAACATTCTAGTATGAGCTGTTGCTGTTGGACTCACACTAACAGTACCAACATCCTGGCAGTGCTGTGCAAAATTTGTGGAAGTTGCTTGGCATAAACACATACATTTTCAGCGAACTATACACAATTACACAAAAAAACATAAATCCATCATTTTGTGCTTTATTTTAGCAGGAAATGCATCCCCAAATCAATTTCTTTAAAACCATTAGTTTTCAGTTTTTAAGATACAACACTGCAGTAATAAGAGTATGAGGCACAGCACATGGTGGGTGAAGCACGGGAATGCACTCACCTATGCATCCAGCATTCACTCACAGTTTCAGAATCTCACAGGGAAATGATTTGTCCTTCCACAACTCACATATACTCCAGTCTCTAGAGGTGGAGGGGGTTTGGTCCCTCCACAGGCTCATTGACATAGTTCTCATTATCGTCAGAGCTGTTGCTATCATCTATTGCTGAGGTGGTATCGGGGTCCAGAAGCCTATTTCACAAGCTTTGCCAGACAAGGAGCTCTTCACCCACCTTATCATTTCATTCATTGATTTTCATATGGACTTCCTCAGCTAGGGGCCGCTCGGCTATGTCCCTGTGCAAATGTTCTATCTAGGGGACACACTGGCCCATTCAAGTGATGGCAACCCTGCCAGCACCGACTGCAGACATTTGCATGCTATTTTGAGACCTTTGGTTCTTTGAATGATTCCCAGCAGAGATCACTGGGACATTCTATCTATTCCTAGCTTTGTGGCCTGCACTAATTAGTCCACCACCCGGGTCCAGTAACTCTGGCTTCCCCGACAGTCGAAGGCAAGATGAAGGAAGCCCATCCCCTGATCGAACCAACGAGGGCAGTCTTCTGGTCAAGCCAGTATCATACAATGGAGATCCCTAGTGGTCAGATAGATGCAGTACAGAAAATTATAATGTGCTGTTTTGAAGCGGGCATTACTAGTGACTAATCGAGTAAGCTCACAAACTTGTGCCCAGTCCTCATCTTCCAGCGGGGTCCCTAATTCAGCACCCCAGGCCATGAGCCATGAGCCTCAACCCTCATGGCTTTATATAACAGGGTGATCAGATGCCTACCCGCCCTGCAGGACAGCAGGATCTCTAGAATGTGGGTGGCTGCCGGCGCTGCAGGGAAGGAGGGCCAGGTCTGTTTGGCCACCTCAGCCAAACCCACATGGTGTAAGAAGTGCTCTGGTCCCAGCGCAAACTTGTGCGTGCGTCCTCAAAAGTGAAAATTCTCACCGGGTACAAATCCCTAAGCAAGGCACAACCACCCCCCCTCCATGCTTGGAAGGACATATTGGCCGCCAATTGCCTGATCGGCACCAGAATCCATATCAGCACTTCTCGGTAGACTAGGATATGCCTCAGCACCACCATTACAAAGCGTTGTCATTTTCTCGCAGTCTGTCGCACTACATAAGGCATGCGGCCCGAGACCCCGCTCCATCCATTAACAGCTCTGGTAGCTGGCCTGTCTCCACCGTCCACACCAGCAAGCGTTTCTCCTAACTGTCTCTCTCCTCCAGCCATCACACTGCTTGCTGCAAATGCATGGCGTACTAATAAAAGTCCAGCTATGACACCTCCAGACCACCATCCTCATATTGTCTAGTCAGCTTAGCCAGGGCTACCCTACTACATCTGCCCTCCACAACAAGGAGATGAGGATCAAATCCATTTGCCTGAACACCCTCTTTAGTAGGGAGCAAAGCGAGTTCTGCAGTACATATAAGCAGGGCCGCAGGAGCACGATCTTAGAAATGGCCTGCCTGCTCATCAAATACAAGGGGAGGTGTATTCCAGAATGTTAGTAAGGTCCTCAATTAGTCCAGCACCCTGCCCATGTTGAGGTGAATTTGTTGGGTCCTAGTATGCGCCACCATGATCCCCAAGTATCTAAGGTGCGCCAGTTGCCAATGCAACCCAATGTCTGGGAGGTGCTCCACCAGTTCCAACCAGTGACGTAAGTGGGAACAGCAAAGACTTAGTATGGTTGAGCATGAGTCCTGAAAGGGCCGCAAGGGCCTCGAAATCATCCAAAAGAACAATAGGATCGCCAGTGAGACACGGGAGGAGGAAAGATAGAATAATGGGTCATCTGCATACATCAAGACGATGTGCGAGACATTCCCCAGGAATATGCCTCACTCCCACAGGTCCCAGTGTGCACAAACTGCCAGGGGCTCCATCACAAGAGAAAACACAAGTGGCAAAAGTGGGCAGCCGGGATGCGTCCTGCTGCCCAAGACCATTTTTCTGAGTGACTCTTCCCAAAATGCACCCTAGCACTGGGTTCTGTGTACAATAACCTGACCCACCCCTGGAAGTAGGGTCCAAAACCCATGACCCTCAGGACCTCGAGTGGATAACCCCAGTCCACCATGTTGAAGGCCTTTTCTGGGTCAAAAGGAGACCAATGCCATTTTGTCTTCGCAGCAGTCAACTTTATGAGTGCTCTCCCGACCCGCGATAAACCTACACTGATCCTCGTGGACCAGGCTACTCATGCGGGGGCCCAGTTGGTTGGCCAGAAGCTTTCATAAGACCTTCATGTCTGAATTTATCATGGTAAGCGGTCTGTACACCGCATGGTCAGCCCTGTCACCTCCTGGTTTCAAGAACACACAAATCTCTCCCTCCCTCATAGTCGGTGGCAGTGTCCCTTTGTCTTGAGCCTCAAGGAAAACCTCAAGCAAGCCATGTGTGATCATTCCTGAGAAAGCCTGGTAAAACTCAGCAAGGAGTCATCCCCACACTGCGCCTTGGCCCGTGGCAGCATGTGTACGGCTGCCCACAGCTCCTCCAGGTCTATGGGGGTGTTAAGTGCCTCAGCTGCTGCAGACTAAAGTCTGGGCAGCCCCAGGCCTTTTAAGAATGGTCTGTGTGGTCCAGATCTATGCCATGGTCTGCAGTATACACTTGCTGCAGATGATCCCAGAACTTGCTTACTATGTATGCCCTAGTGGTTACACTGTTACCCTCCAGCATCACCAAGTGTGTCATCAGTGGTGGCGAGTGTTCCCCACGCAGGATCCAGGTCAAGAGCCTACCTGATTTATCACCCTCTGTCTGCAGCCGCTACCTATATTGCTTCAGTGTTTATTTGTCTTGTTCCCTCCGACGTTTGTCACGGAGGTACTGATCCCCCAATTGTATTGAAGCCAACTGCTACTCCTCTTTCCCTAGTTCCATCTGCAACTGTCGTTGTGCCCTGCAAGTCAGCCCCAGGCAGGCTCCCCTTGGCACTAGCTTGAGGGCCTCCTATTCCGTGGCCCTGTGACCGTGCAGCCCCAGTGGGCCTCCATGTAGTCTGTCAATGTCCTTGAAAGCGCAAAGCAGTGCCCTGTGCGTCCGCATCACTACCAGGAAGTCAGACAAACTCCATGGTTTTAGTTCTGTCTGCACCCAGTTCTCAAGGAATCTTTCTGCGGAGGTCCCTTCAGCTCCCTCCCAGAACTCCAAGATGTGGATGTTGCCGCAGCAGTAATGACCCTCCGCATCCTTGACTGCATGCTCCAGTTCCCCTGTGACCATAGATATCTGGACCATATAACGCTAAAGGGCTGCAACTCTTCAATGTTGCCTTCGGCGGTTCTGACTTTGTCTGTGACCTTCCTCAGGTCCACATGTAGGAGGCTGACATTAATGGATACAGTCTCTATTCTATGTTTGAGCGTGAGCCTTGTATAGCTGCCATCAGCTCATCCCTGGTGGGCTCCTGGTCCCTGTCCCGAGGGCCCTCTGCATTGTCTGCTCCCCACTGCCATGTAAGTCTTTCGGTTGGCTGGTGCAGAGTAATATATTGAGTGATGGTGTTCGCAGAATGCGAGCACACAGGTCTTTCCTTACCCATGATCCGCACCCAGGAGCTGCAGTCCACTCTCATCAGACTGTGTTGCCTGGGATCATCCCGACTTCCTGTTCCTTATTCCCAGGGCACTACAGCAGGTATTCTTGCAGTCCCACTGTGCTACTCCAGACAAAAAAGGGTCTATCTGGCCCCAGGTTTGTGCTCCCCTACCAGTGGGTGCCAGGCACTCCACACCCACAGTGTTACCTCAAAAGCAACATGCCAGGTCTTCTCATCTGTGGTTCAATGCATTTTGGTAGTGCAAGGGGGCAGTGGATCAGCTCATCTGCAGTGGAGGCTCTTATCCACCCTTGACGGGGTTAAGGGGCACTGAATGTGCTCTCCCCAATAGGGGTTCTTCAGTCAACAGTCTGCTCTGCTTCTCCTCGGGGGGACAGGACTTCCTCCACCACCTGCTCAATCTTAAGGTTCCCACTTGGGAAGCTACCACTCCAGGTGCACCCTCTGGGTGGGCTACGCTGCCCTTCCAATGATTTAGGCACGCATCATGCAGGGCCCCCTTTTGATATCTTAGGGCCTCTCAGTGCTGCTCCATCACCCCCCATGCTCAGTTGCTGGGCCACCTACACTTTTTTCTGCACCCTTAACTGCCACTTTAGCAGGATCCCAGTAATCACCAAAAAAGCCTGAGGCCAGTCGGGGCCCAGCCACACCTCTCCTTGTAGCATGCATCTTGCATGCCTTGCTCTGACTTTGTTCACTGGAGGCCATTGGGACGATCAGCTTTGAGTCCCGGTCAGGCCCAAAGACCGCTCCTGTAGTTCATCTCTAATTAATTAATCCCTAGCAGAGGTCACCATTGCCCAGGAAGGCCCTCCTTCATGTTTTAATGCTCCACCAGGGAACTTTAATGGGGGCAGCTGCAGTGTGGGCCCACACGGATCTGATGCGTCTCCTCTTTGCCACCTGCCTCAGCAATCCTTCCCCGCCAGCCCCATGAGGCTCAGTAAACTCCATGTCAGTGGTGCAATGGAGACAGGCCATTCCTGCAGTGCTAGCTCCCAATAGTGTCTGAAGCTGGCTTCACTTACGCCGGGGGCTCCTTGCATCTGGGCGGCCCCCAGCTGCCTTCAAGCTTGCAAGGTGAGACTTTCAGCAGCGCACCAAGGCGGAGTCCCCCTGTCTCCCGGTCAGCAGGCCCACCACCACACAGTCTCACAATGTCACCCACACATGAAAGGGCCTCAATCTTCATCACTACTCCATTTTGCTGACAATCGTGGGGGTACCAGCGACAGCGTACCACAGGTCCCCATCCGTGCCAGTGCAACACCTGGAGGGGGTAACATGCAGTAATGTGCAAGATTTTTTATGGGCTGGCCGGGAGCTCAAGGCCTCACGTCCTGTCGGCCATGTTGCAAGGCCACCCCTTACATACATTTTTGACATGAGGACGCAATTTGTGCAAAGAAATAATACAAAAAATCTAAAGTACTGCAAACAGCAGGAACTCACTTTCCCCATGCATTACAGTAAACTATCCCTTTCAGAGTCAAGGCTGAACGTAAAGCTCTTATACATGAGTTGTATTTGGAAGGCATAAATCTAGAAACTGATTATTCAGAGTAAGTGACCCCAGTGATTATCACATGCAGCATGTCTAGCAACATTTGTCTCAGTGTTGAATTTCGCACTTTTAATAACAATATTCTAACACAATGCCATCCCTTGTGAAGGATCCATGATTTCCTAGCAAATTTAGGTCAATCAAAGTACTTTCAATTATTGATTTGTGTTCTGCATATCAACAAATACCCCTGAATGAAGATTCTCAGATATTTTGTAATACCATTTGAGGCATTCAAATACTTAGACTTGCTTTTGGGCTTGCCTCTGCAACAACTGTCTTCCCCAAGATGATGGATGTCCTGTTTGGTGACATGATTTTGGTGCAAGCCTTCCAGGATATTTTGATCTTTGCTCAAGCTCCTGCAGAACATGGTGTAATTCTGGGATGTGTCCTGGCTACATCTAGAGACAAAGGAATTAATTTGATGTGACGAGGGGCGCCAGAGAACCCACTTAGTGTACCTCTGCCGACTGGGTAACAAAATACGGCATTTATCCTGCCATCTGCTCGCTAATGACATGGAAATTGCCTGCCCAAACATTGATTAATGATTTGTTGCATGAGTGACTGTTATTTCAGCCCGGATTCCCGCTGTGTGGAAGAGATGGCCACAGCTGGATGCTGCGTGGACCTCATAGCCGCTGAGAACTGAGGCCTTGCATTTCAGGCTGGCTTACACTGGGTGTGGCCTACCGCGAGTCATGGGCTGTCATGGATTGTTGGAGATGCTGCCTCGGGGCTTGGCTGCCTGCGGGGTCTTGGAGTGGTCTGCTGGGTGGCCATGGAGATTGCTCTCTTACAGGAAACTCATCTGACACAAGATACAGACAGCACCATAGGCTCTAAATGGGCAACTCATTGCCTGGCCTCATCATACGCCACTTATGCTTGAGGGGCATTGATTATGGTTAAATGTGGGGTCCCTTTTCATTTATCAGCTCTCTGGTGGGCGATCAGGGCCACTTGGTTATCTCGCAAGGCGGCATTAAACTGCGTGGCACCTACATTGGCAGTCCCTGATCCTGGAGGATCTGATAATTGGCTTTTCTGTAACACTAGTCAACACATACACCCAAACCTGGAATATGCAGATTTCTTCCTGTCCACATGGCATTGCATATGCTCCTTAGCACCTGCCAATATATTGTGGGGGGGGGGAGGTGGTGATCTGAATACAGATCTGGACACCACGGCAGACAAGTCTGCAGTGGCAGACTGGCAAAGGAAGCAGGCAGCACGGGTGGTCCGGCAGAGAATGGAGGATTATAGTTTAGTAGATATATGGCATCTTCGGCACCCAACCATGTGAGAAGGCGCATTTGTGTTGTCTGTGGACGGCTCATGGTCCAGGCTGGACTAATGGCTTGTATCTAATAAAAAACCTGTACATGGGTAGACAAGGTCAAATATTTGCCTAAAGCACTATTAGACCATGCACCTGTGCTGCTGCGCTTGGTACTACTAAACATAACACCTGCTCCATTCACATGGAGATTTCGTTCAACTGCATCATTGGATGCTGTGTTCCGAGATGAGATCCATAAGGTGATCATTGAATACTTTGAAAAGAATATGGGGACTGTGGAGGGAAGACACACTCTGTGGGAGGACTTTAATGTTATGATCAGAGGGGTATGCATCAGCACCCAGGAAGGGGTTTTGAAGACAATCCGTTCACAGCTACGGACAACTAAAGACATCCTCACTAGAGAGAGATTATGAACGATGTCCTCACACAAACACCCTGGTGAACATTAGAGAATAGTCAGAATTTCAAGATTTGGCAGTAGAAGACGCACATCATCTTTCCAAGGGGCAGATCACATGCACGTTCGGGGAGGGGGTTAGACCGGGCCATAGCCTCACTGGCAAACGCAGAGTGCAGCAGGACGCAGAGCCTATCTTGAAAATAGTGGATTTGGAGGGACACTTGCACAACTCCACACCATCCATGCTGGTGGCCGTTAAAGATTTTTATGCCAAACTATATTGTGCCCACAGATCAGCTACATGGGCATAAGTAGATGAATATCTAGGGGATGTGGCATGAGCATGACTATCTCCTGGTCAATGGGAGTACCTCCTAAAACCCATAAGAATTGAAGATATCAAAGGTGCCATCCGCACGCTTCCTAATGGTAAAGCCCCTAGACTGGATGGGTTAATGGGGGATTTCTATAAAGAATTTGCTGAGCTTTGATAGTGACCCTCTTGAACCTGGATAAGGCCCATGAGCTCTGCGAGTCCTACAGACCACTGTCCCTAATACACATAGGCCCTCATTACAACATTGGCGGTATTGACCGCCTACCGCCATGGTGACGGCCGCCAACATACCGCCCCCGTGGCTACCAGCCGTCTACGCATATCATGACCTCCAACAGATTCCGCCAGAATGCTGGCGGAACACCGCCGACGGTCATGGCGGCGGACGGCGGTAAGGCGGCACTGCTGACAGCAGCACCGCCACGCCAGCAAAACACCACCAACCGTATCATAACCAATGATACGGCCTGGCGGTGTTTTGCTGGTGGACGCTGCTGCTGGCAGCAGCGCCGGAGACCATCTCCAGCTGGAGGACCCCCAGTAAGCAGGTAAGTCGGGTTCTCCGACCGGAGAGGGGGGTGGGAGGTGTTGTGGGTATGTGGGGGGGTGTATGTTTTGGTATGCATGCATGCGGGTGTGAGTCGCGTTGGATGCATGAGTGAAAGAGTGATTGTGAGTGTTGTATGTTGTGAATGCATGTGTGTGACAAGGTATGTTGGTGTGTGTTGCAGTGTGTGAGTATGCATGTGTGCATGCGTGAGTGGTGGTTGGTATGCGTGTGCGCATGTGTGTACAAGGGTGCGCGTGTGGGTGTGTATATGTGCAGGGGTAGGAGAGGGAAGGGGAGGGTGGGGGAGGATTCTGGGGAGCAGGAGGGGGGGCAGGGGAGATCCCTATCAGTGCCAGGGAAGTTATTCCCTGGCACTGATAGTGCCTACCACCATGGTTTTCATGGCAGTAAGTTTAGCACGAAAACCATGGCGGTAGGCTGGGTCGTAATCCAGAGGGTGGGATCGTGACGGGCGCCGGGATGGAGACCAAAGTCTGTTAAAGTGGCGGTCTTGGATGGCAGTAACCACCAGGGTCAAAATCCTATTTTTTTTACCACTGGCCTGTTGGCAGTATTACCGCCGCTTTAACACCGACCGCCAGGGTTGTAATGAGGGCCATAGACACAAAATTACTCACTAAGCTGTTTGTAATGCACCTTCAACATCTGATCCCTAATCTATTCTTAGCAGATCATTCTGGCTTCATTCTTTCCCACTCAACTGCACATAATGTATGCACTATTTTTGCTTTATTGCACCAGGTAGATCCCACAATGCAGGCGGTGGAGGTCCTGCTGAATTGCTGCCAAAGTGTTTGATTCCATTGCATGAGAGTATATGTTTGCTGTCATGTTATGTATGGGCATGCCGGAGACGCTCCTGTACTGGAAACAACTGTTATATACAGCTCTGTTGGCCTGGATACGAGTAGATGGCCACACATCAGGAGTGTTCCTAATTGGCAAGGAAATGGGGCAGGGCTGCCCCCTGTCAGCCTTGCTATTTAATGTCATGCTGGAACCACTGCCATCCCTTATTGTACAGAAAAACATAAACTCTGCTTTGGGCTTTAGCTTGTGGTCACTATGTATCTCCCTCCATGTGG
Source organism: Pleurodeles waltl (assembly GCF_031143425.1). Lineage (NCBI taxonomy): Eukaryota > Metazoa > Chordata > Amphibia > Caudata > Salamandridae > Pleurodeles > Pleurodeles waltl. The sequence goes on along the minus strand of NC_090445.1, from coordinate 607,316,082 downwards.
ATGATATGGTTCTACATGTCAGGGACCTTTCGACACAATGTCTCCTTTGTAATTAGGGAATGTGTTTAATTTAAATATTACTCAGGCCTCTGTAACAATTGGTCGAAATCTGTAATTTTCCCACTTACGCCCGCCACCCACCAGTGCCCTCTGGAGTTTCTGCTGGCCTGGGGCATGGACCTGGTTAACTATATTGGCGTCTGGATACATAGAGACCCTGTTGTGGTGCTATGGGCGAATTACGGTAGGGCGATCTCTAAACTGGAGGCCCAGGTCAAAAGATGTTTGAAGCTGCTGCTGTCGCTGGCAGACAGATTAGCTGTTATTAAGATGGTGATCTGCCCAAAATGTCTTTATCTATTTGTAAATATCCAAATTGTCCTCCCTGCGTATTTCTTTAAGAGATTTCATGGGCTGCTGGTTGCACTGACTTGGGCGGGAAAGCAGCCAAAGATTAACTGTCATACTCACTGTGCCATATGCTAGCGGAGCTTCAGCGCACCGGACTTCTACTTGTAACACCTATGTGTGCAGGCGCACTTTTATCTACTATTGGTACACAGCACACAACTACATCTCCCATATTGTGATTCAACATGACCATGCGTATTCGGTCCTCCTGTCAGCTATGTTGCTCCATAAAAGAGTGGGGGGAGGTTCCCCGCTCAGAGATGAACACACTGCACCCAATAATTATGGTCTGGCAGGAACTGGTGAAGTGGGCGGGGAAACTCCCATTATATGCTCCTGCATTACCCTTAAAACATCACTGTTACATTGAAGTAATTCCACACGAAACACTTGATGATGGTGAAGTCAGCATCTCTTCTTTTATTTACACATGTACAAAGTCAAGTTAATACAGGAGAAACACCCCAGCCTCCGCCAGCACTTCACACCTCCTGCTCGTCTCTCCTCCTGCTCATCTCCTCACCAGATCCTAGAATCTTCACCTTTCAAACCCTAACATTCTACAAACGCTAAGACCTAGTGACATTCTGACAGAGCACTCAATATAACACCTCTCCCCCCTTTATACACACAATAATTACACAGATTATTAAATTTACAGTATCAAGACTAATAAAACAAGAGTGTAAAAGAAATTAAAGTAGTTATTTCACTCTAACTTATAATTCCTAAGATATGTAGGTATCTTGACATTTCTGTTTGATCTTCTCAAATTAGGTTCTTTCGTGGAACTTTCTGTACTCTCTTGCAAACTTCTTGAAGATGTTTTTCTTGCACAATCATCAATTCCTTCTGTTTCATCATCCTTAGCGTGACTACCAACTCCAGTAAACTTGACAACTCTATTTAAATTCCATATTCTGTTATCCTGGGTCTTAACAGCATTGGTAAAGAGTTTTATAACCTTCATTGGAAAGGATAATTTTCTTTCACTCTTTTTTGAAAGGGGTTGTTTAATCATAACCCAATCACCAACCTTTATGAACATTTTCTTTACACAGTTAGTTCTATCAAAGTTCAGTTTACTCTTTTACAGCCTTTCATGTTCTTTAAGTCTCCAATCACTCTTCATCACTATTCTTCCCTTCCTGTCTAACAGATCATTAACCCATTTAGGTTCTAAGATTGTGGCCCTCATTCCGACCCTGGCGGTCAAAGACCGCCAGGGCCGCGGGCAACGGAAGCACCGCCAACAGGCTGGCGGTGCGTCAGTGCCCATTAAAACCGGGTCCAGCAGTTTCCCGCCGGATTAGCCCCGGCTGGGCTAATCCTCCATGGCGGCGCTGCAAGCAGCGCCGCCATGGGGATTCCGACCCCCTTCCCGCCAGCCTGTTTCTGGCGGTTTTCACCGCCAGAAACAGGATGGCGGGAACGGGTGTCCTGGGGTCCCTGGGGGCCCCTGCACTGCCCATGCCACTGGCATGGGCAGTGCAGGGGCCCCCTAACAGGGCCCCAGTATGCTTTTCACTGTCTGCTTAGCAGACAGTGAAAAGCGTGACGGGTGCAACTGCACCCGTCGCACACCTGCAACACCGCCGGCTCCATTCGGAGCCGGCTTCTGTGTTGCAGGCCCTTTCCCGCTGGGCCGGCGGGCGCTCCTTTGGCGGGCGCCCGCCGGCCCAGCGGGAAAGTCAGAATGGCCCCCGCGGTCTTTTGACTGCGGAGCGGCCAATTGGCGGTTCCCGCCAAGCTTGGAATGAGGGCCTGTATTTCCACGTCTCCCACGGAACAGTGTAAATGGTGTTTGACCAGTAGTGGAATGAGGGGTATGTCTATATACATAAACCTTCTTCAGTACTTCTTGTTTCCAATCTAATTGGTTGCCTTTTGCAATAGAGATGGTCTCTTTTATGACTCTATTAAATCTTTCAACCATTCCATTGTATTCTGGATGATATAATGAACAAAGTTTATGTTTAATGCCATACCCACTCAAAAAGTCATTAATTTCTTTGGATATTAGCTGTACACCATTATCAGTGAGAAGATTTGAGGGAATGCCTTCCTTACTTATTAAATCTTTCAGAAATTCAATGACTTTCCAAGTCTCAACGTTCTTAGTAAAACACACTTCTGGCCATCTAGAGAACATGTCCACCACAACAATTATGTAGTCGATAGTATTCTCACCGTGGATTGGTCCCAGAATATCTAATGCAATGTCCATCCACGGACCTTTAGAATTTCTCTAATTACCATAGGCTGCACCCTGGGTTTCATAGCCTTCTCACTAACCGCACAATGTACGTATTCTCTCACTAGACGCTCTACCTGGGTATCCATACCAGGCCACCAGTATGAAGAACATAACCTTTCTTTGGTCTTAGAAATACCCAAATGACTACTATGAGCTTGGTTAATTAGTTGGTCTCTAAGATTAAGTGGAGGCACTAACCTTGTACCTCTGAATAGAAGATCTTGACTCACCGCTAGTTCATCCCTAACATTCCAAAAACTTTTACTTTCCATACTTCCCTGATGTACCTCCAACCATTGCATAATAATTCCATTATTTCAGTTAGGACTTTGTCTGACAAGGTTTCTTCTTGCCATTTATCCTCAGAAATTAATTCAAAATCTACTTCACACACACATTCCAAATTTTCCATGTCTTCACTTACCGACTCATCATCCTGAAGTTGAGAATTGAGTGTAACTAATCTGGACAAGACATCAGCAGGTATGTTGTCCGCACCAGGGACATATCTTACAACAAAATCATATTCCTGCAAACCAACAATCCACTTGGTGATCCTCCCTGATACAGAATCAATTCCTTTAGAACAGAGAACTTCACACAGGGGTTTGTGATCCGTCCTTACCACAAAAGAACCTCCCCACAAGAACTTCTTCAATTTTTTTATGGCCCAAAACACCGTTAAAGCTTCTCTTTCAATAACAGAATATTTAGTTTCTGCTCCTTTCAGGCTTCTGGATATGAAAGCAATAGTGTTTTCAGGAGCGCATCCTCCTTGTTGTAACAGAGCTCCCAAACCTTTACTACTCGCATCTGTGAAGGACTGAGAATTTGGGTCAAACTCTTTCAAAACAGGGGCACAAGATAGAGATTCCTTAATACCACCAAATTCTTTCTCACATTCCTCGCTCCATACGAATTCTAACCCTTTCTTTAACAAACCTCTCATGTGATAACATGAACTCGCAAAAACTTTGATGAATTTACTATAGTATTCAGCCTTACCCAGAAATCTCAACAACTCCTCTTTAGACGTGGGGGAAGCTAGACTATGAATAGTGTCAACCAGTTCTTTCTTCAGTATGTGACCATCACCGGTTATGGTGTGGCCTAAATAATCTATAGTCCTGACAGCAAATTTACACTTTTCTGATTTGATCGTCAGACCATGCTCAGAAATCTTTCTTAGAACTTCTCTAAGTCTAACCTCATGTTGAAAAGAATCTTTACCATAAATTAAAATATCGTCCTGATAGATGCATACACCCTCAAGTCCTTTCAAAATACGTTCCATCAATCTCTGAAACACAGAGGCAGCTGAAATCAAACCAAATGGTAAACGGATAAATCTAAATGTTCCAAAAGGCGATATGAAAGCTGTTAAATTTCTACTGGATTCATCTAACAATACTTAGTGGTAAGCTGAGGTTAGATCGATGGTGGACAACACTTTGGCTCCGGATACCCTGGTTAGTAGCTCAGAGATGTTGGGAAGCGGATATTTATCAACTACCACACATTTGTTGAGCCTGCGAAGGTCAATGCATAGTCTTATCTTGCCGTTAGGTTTCTTAGCAATAACTATTGGAGCCAACCATTCTGTTCCTTCTACTTCCTCAATTACCCCTTGATCTATCAGTTTCTCCAATTCATCCTTGAGTTGACTCCTTACAGCAAAAGGAACATTACAAACCTTCCTGCAAAAAGGAACAGACCAGAAACTAATTTTATGTTGTGCGAGTAACCTTTCATACATCCAATCCTGTCAGAAAAGACTTCTGGAAAGTCTCGGCGGAGAGATTTCTCCAAGTCCGAGGTATTGTAAGTGTTATCGATCACCTCATCAGTCGTTAGGTCTTTCAATATAATTGGGGGCACGCTATTCAGATCTAGTATGACTCCCAAGTCCTTCTGGTGCCACCAGCTAATTGTACTGTCTCCTTTCTTCTAGACATATACCTTCCCAGAGGTGTAACGCTGATTGTACTCAATTAACCCTGGGAAGTATCGATGCAAATCAATAGATTCGCCACCATATGCACAAGGTCTGATATCTGGTTTCAATAACTTGACCCACCCTCTGAGCTGTTCTTGGTAAAATTGGTTGGAAACAATAGTAATTTTGGCACCAGAATCAAAGAGTACCTTAGTTTGTCTACCTTCAATCGCAATATAATCAAAAGGGCCACTGAGTTTAGAGTCAGACACTTGTAGTACTATCTGGCCACATTGTGACACACAACCATCATCATCTTTCATGAGTTGAGAATCAACTGCATTCACACTTTCTTTAGCCTTACGCTGATTGCACACAATCGAAAAATGACCCCTTTTTTTACAGAACAGGCAGAAACCATTGAAAGCTGGACATGTGTTATCATTCGCGAAATTAACTTCTTTACCACATCTGTAACATCTTCTCTTCTTACTAGAATTTTGAGGTGTAGGTTTTGTGCCATTCTTATAGCTTTTTGATTTGCTATCTTTCACCATAGCCACTTTATTATTACCATTCCTTTTTATCACATCAACACACTTTAAAGAATGTTCAATTCGTTTAGCTAGAGAAATGACTTCCTCAAGGTGGGGGTCATCTAACAATCACAACTCATCTCGCGCTTTATCAATAATACAACCCTGCATGAATTGATCACAAATTCTTTCATCTAGAGATGATCCAAATTTGCAAGACGAAGCTAAACGTCTTAAGTCAGTGAGGTAATTTTCAACAGATTCACCATCTACTTGTCGTCTTTGACCAAAGTAATATCGTTCTAATATAGTACTGACTTTTGGTAGGTAATGTAAGTCCATTTTCCTGATGCATATTTCATATTCGTTTAGGTTAACTGCTTCGTTGTCAGGTATTTCAGGTAGGTGGTCAAAAACTTCCTGACCCTCAGTTCCTAAGCAGTGCAACAGTAAAGCAGTTCTTCTCTCCATGCTCAAGGAAGTTCCGCAAACTCTGGCATACCGTTCAAAAACTCTTTTCCATTTTCCCCATTTGATAAGAGGTTCACCAGGGGTGGAGAGGAAAAAAGGAGGAGCTGCTACGTTTTGCATAGTGAATGTTTTGAGAGTGCGTGCCTATCGTAATACAAAGCACTGACGAAGATTTGTAATTTCAAAATATTGTCTTTTTTCTTATGCAGAGAAGAAAATAAAAAAAAGATTTGTGAAAAAGAAACAAAAATAACAAAAATAAATCTAACTTTCGAGGTTCGTGTGGGATATCAGCTGAGTGGAAGTGATCCGGTGCTGTGCCAAAATAAAAAACACAAGAAGTTTAAGAGGCGAATGGTGAGCATGAAACAGTAGAACAGGTTGAAGCTGAGTTGGGTTTCAGTGATGAAACTGAGCCACAACAAAATTAGGAGACGCTGTCGCCACTTTGAAGGAATGAAGGAGCAGTGTCGGTAAAATATAGTGTGAACTTCAGCTGAACGGGTTTTCTGTTTTGGGACTCGTGCGAGGTGCGAAGGTACAAGTTGACCATGGACACGCAGCGTGTGTTCTGGGACTCGTGCCAAGTCCGAAAGCACGAGTTGGTAGCAGGCGCGCAGCGCGCGTGATGATCTGAAGGAGTTTACTTTTGCCACGTTCGAATACACAAGCTGGCAATAGACACGCGGCGCACGTACTGGGACTCGTGCCAAATCTAAAAGCACGAGCTGGCAGAAGACGCGCAACTGGCGTGAAGGGCTGGAGAAACATTGCTAGGATACCGCAACGTTGAGAGATTGCCGAAAGCCGAATCAATAAACTCAAATGAGTCGCAAAGGTCCGAAATAAGCCATTTAAAGTAAACAATCTGTGGTCCTTGAGGTCAACAAAGAATTGTACTTATCTTGGAGTTGAGATGTTGTTTTTTTTCCGATAGTTGTCGGAGATGAGGCACGTAGATTCGACTCCCTCGTCACCAGTGTTACATCGAAGTAATTCCACACGAAACACTTGATGATGGTGAAGTCAAGTCAATAAAGGAGAAACATCCCAGCCTCCTTCCAGTACTTCACACCTCCTGCTCGTCTCCCCACCTGCTCGTCTCCTCACCAGATCCTAGAATCTTCACCTTTCAAACCCTAACATTCTACAAACGCTAAGACCTAGTAACATTCTGACAGAACACTCAATATAACAATCACCCTGACAAATTGGTATCACAGGAAGATAAAGTGCTTCAGTTACTGAACGGGGTGAGTTTGAGCACTGTGGGTGATGCATACTCCCATGGCACTTTTGTAGCTCTTGAGGACCTTGCAGAACCCCAGGGGAGCACTCCATTTCTAATGTTTCTTTAATATCGCCTTCATGCAGTGCTGAATTCGCTATACCCCAGTTCCCGGATAAACCACCTACAATGGCCGCATTACAGGTTTGCCCACTAGCGCAAGACAGCTACCTCTAATATCCAAGCTCTACAGTGTTGCACAGGCGGAAAGGGTGCCACACACAATAAAGCCTTGGCTGGTTGGAATGCAGTATTACCACAGTCCATAAAATACATGGACTAGGACTTTAGCTGTATGCAATTACACACTCTCACTTCAAATTGTAATTTAAGGATAATACACTTTAAATTCTTGCATCAGATGTGCTATACCCCTGCAAAGCTTCATAAATATAGACTGAAAGATAATTCTAGTTGTGTGAGATGTGGAATGGAGGAGGCTGATTTCCTGCATCTGGCCTAGTCCTGTTCTTCAGTTATGCAATATTGTTTGCAGATCACAGGGGCCTTTACAACTATGGTGTCAGAGCTGGTTGGATGTGACCCGGCGGTCTGCCTTTTGGGATTAATTAAGGATCTCCAATCTGCAAATCCAAGATTTGTATTGGTAGGCCTTTAGCTAACAAAGAGAAGGGTTGCACTTGATTGGGGGAGTAGGGTCAAACCTACCATGAAAACTTGGCTGTCTGATATGGCTTACTGTCAGTCCTAGTTGGAACTCTATGCGGAGGCATTGCCGAGAAAGTTGAGAGCAAAAGACATATGGAGCCCCATGACTACATATCTCTTGGCAATCGCAGATGACAATCATGAGACAACTGCTGCAGTGACCTTATAAATGTGTACATGTGTCGCGCCGCGTGGTGCGGCGCGAGCCGAATGTTCGGCACAAGCCGGGCGTTCGGCTGGGGCCGCACAGCGCGTTTCTAAAACGCGGCGCGCCCCCAGCCTTTCATGCACTTTTCGAGGCCCCAGGCATTGCATGGGGCCTCGCTCTGTCGTTTTCCACCGCCTTGCTGGGGTCTCCTGACCCCTCTTACCTGTTCTTCTTTCTTCTTTCTTGTCCTCTTTCTTTTCTTCTTTCTGGGGTCTTTTTGTTGTACCTTTTTTATGTCTTCTTCCCTTCCCAGGTTACCTTTCTCTTCCCAGCATTCATTGTTCCCTATTCTCTATGGTTTCTATTATGTTTTGTTCTATGTACCTCTCCCTGTCTAATATGGTGTCCTTTTACTTCCTGTGGGTCACTTCCTGTCTTTTGGTATATAAGGGCTGTGTTTTCTTCATTTCCTTGCGCTGCAACACTTTCTGCTCAGATAGTGTCTTCGCTCCTGATTTCCTCGCCTTTTTGGTTCTGGATTTCATCGCTCTGTGTTTCCTGAATTTTGTTCTTTTTGATTCCTGCTTTTTGTTCTTGTTTTTCAGGAGTCCTCCTGTTTAGAGGTTTTTTCCCCTTTTGTTCTAAGGGGTTTTTTCCCTCTGGCGCTATTTTCTGAAGGCCACGGTCTGTTCTTGGCGTCTCCATCACCTACAGCACCGTGGCAACCAGAAAGAGTCGCCCCTTTTTGGGCCAAAGCCGAACATCGAAGATCCACGCCACTAGATCTGCAAATTCCAGGCGCAAGCAGCACGTGAGTCGTGACAGATTGCAGCGCCCAACCCTTCCGACGTCCTCAAACACCATGGATAATACAGTGGCGGCTGCTGCAGATTCTGATCAATCTCTTTTGACCACGATTCAGCAACAAGCTCAGGAATTGCAACAACTACGCAATGAAAATGCTGCGTTACGACAGGCTTTGGCTCTCCGCACTAGTGATGTTCCGACTATCTCCGCTTCTACCCCTCGTTTCTCCGGCGAACCAACCAAGCTTCGTGAGTTCCTGGATGCATTAACGGTGTACTTCGCCTTCCGACCAACCCAATTCTCCCACGACAGGACCAAGGTGGGTTATCTCATCAGTGCCTTATCCGGTCCAGCCTTGGCCTGGGCAACCCCGATGGTGTCGTCCAATGACCCAGTTTTGTCGGACTATTCCACCTTTGTGAGTCGCTTCAAACAAATGTTCAATCGACCTGGATTGGAAGCCTCTGCAGAAGAAGCCTTATGCGACATTCACCAAGGCTCCCAAGATGTTCTGCAATATATAACCCGTTTTCGTCAGCTAGCAGCAGAGACCACTTGGGTGGAACGTACTCTGGTAACGTTATTTCGCAGAGGACTCAAAGAAGAAATAAAGGATGAACTAGTACATTCTACCAGAGTGGAAGATCTTCGTGGCCTGATTGATCAAGCACTGTCCATCGAATATCGTCTTCAGGAACGGAGATCGGAGAAGAGAAGGAGTAGAGGGTTCTCCCAGCCAAGTACCTCACGAGCTGGTCTGCAGCGTTCTGAGGAACCTCGCCCTCCTGCTAGAGACGTCGAAGGGGAACCCATGCAGGTAGATACTACCCGAGGTCCACTCTCCGCCAGCGAGCGAGAAGACAGACGCAAGAAAGGGTTGTGCCTGTACTGTGGTTCTGCTGGTCACATAATTCGAAACTGTCCTGTATGTCCGCCCAGGCCATCGGGAAACGCCACTTCCCGTCCTCTGTAAGAAGGGAGGGGACGGGATCTACAGCTATACCTTCCATCAGCTCCTTTAATGACAATACAACCTCCTTGTTCATTTTTCCTGTCTTGTTGCAACTTCCTGATGGTCGTCAAGAAGAGACTATGGCATTACTAGATTGTGGTGCTAGTGGAATATACATGGACCAGACGTGGGCTGCTACTCACCAAGTGCCTACACAATCTAAAGAAGTTCCCGAACAGGTGCACACCGTGGATGGATCCTTATTATCCTCTGGTCCAGTGGACACCACTACCCTGATGTTAAGTTTACAGATCGGAAACCATCAAGAACACATCTCTTTTGATCTTATCACGTCCCCCAACCATACCATTATTCTTGGAATTCCGTGGTTCATCAGACATAATCCATATGTGAACTGGGTAATCCGGACAGTTTCCTTGTCTTCGCAATTTTGTCATGAAAACTGTTTTGCTTCCGACAAGTATTGGTCACCGAAAAGATCTATAGTAACTGAAAGTATTACTGGTTCTTCCATTAATACAGTCCAAGGAGTCCCTGAACACTATTTGGAGTTTCAATATGTGTTCCAAAAACCATCCAAACCTGTGTTACCTCCACATCGAGACTACGATTGTGCTATTCCCTTAGAACCTGGCACAATCGTTCCTTTTGGGAGGATGTATTCCCTCACGGAACCTGAAAAAGAAGTTCTAAAAGAATATCTGGATGACAATGTCCAGAGTGGTCTTATAGTTCCCTCATCTTCTCCGGCCGGGGCTCCTCTCTTTTTTGTACCCAAGAAGACAAAGGATCTTCGTCCTTGCCTGGACTTTCGAGGTCTGAATAAGATAACCATTAAAGACCGTTATCCTTTGCCTCTCATCAGGGACATTCTAGAAGCAGTTAGAGGGGCTCAACGTTTTACTAAACTTGATCTGCGAGGAGCCTATCACCTTTTACGCATAAAAGAAGGAGATGAGTGGAAGACAGCTTTCAGGACCCCATTTGGTCATTTTGAATACAGAGTTATGCCGTTTGGTCTCACTAATGCCCCCGCAATCTTCCAGAGATTTATGGATTCGGTGTTTTCTGACCTTCTGAACCAGACAGTGGTCATTTACCTAGATGATATTCTGATTTATTCCAGAGATCCTGAACTCCATTCGTCCCATGTGAAACAAGTCCTTCAAAGACTCCGGGCACATCAACTATTTTGCAAACCAGAAAAATGTGAGTTCGACAAGACGGAGGTTAAATACCTGGGTTATCATTTAAGTTCCACCGGCATAGCTATGGACCAAGAAAAAGTACAAGCGATTCTAGACTGGCCTTCTCCTTCTTCTATTAAAGAAACACAATGTTTTTTAGGATTAGCAAACTTTTATCGGCAGTTTATATTGGACTTTGCAAAACAAACTAGCCACATAACCCATACCTTAAAGAAGGAGAATTTAACGAAAGGGTTTATCTGGACTAAGGCGGCTGAAACAGCCTTTCAAGGTTTAAAGAAAGCTTTCACACAAGCTCCCATCTTACGGCATCCAGATACCAACAAACAATTTATTGTTGTCACCGACGCTTCTGAAAGAGCCATCGGAGCTGTCTTACTCCAACAACAAGAGGATGATGGTCTTGAACATCCTGTTTTCTATTTGTCTCATATCCTCTCTACAGCAGAACAACATTACTCTGTACTTGAAAGGGAATTATTGGCTTTGAAAACAGCCTGCCTAGAGTGGAGACAGTTTCTGATGGGTTCCAAAGAGCCTTTTGAGGTTAGAACAGACCACCGTAACCTACAATGTTTACGAAATTTTGTGTGCCAGAATAGTCGCCAGGCTCGTTGGGCCTTTTTCTTCAGTCAGTATGATTTTTACGTCACCTATATTCCTGGATCTCAAAACATTCTGGCTGATGCTCTGTCTCGTCGTTATCCAGATTGTACTCCTTCCCCATCTCAGTATCTACTGGAACCTAGTAAGATCATTGGAGTGGCTCAATCTTTTCTGGAGGAAGTACAACTGGAATACACCAAACTATCGGACCACGAAGTAGAGAACCTAAGACCTTTGTTGAATAAGAGACAAGGATTCCATTATTATCAGAACTTGATATTCCTCCCTACTGACAGAGTGAAAAAAAAAGCATTACAAATGTGCCATGATTCACCGGTGGCTGGTCATAGAGGCATCAAGGCCACACAAGAACTTCTCTCACGGTTTTTCTGGTGGCCTACCTGGAAGCAGGATGTTGAAAGATATGTTCAGGCTTGTCCTATTTGTGCTCAAGTCAAGATTCCCCGTACCAGACCTGCAGGATTGCTACAGCCCTTGCCTGTTCCGCCAGCTCCATGGCACACCATCTCTACCGATTTCATGTGTTCGCTCCCACCTTCAGCAGGAAACTGGGTTATCATGGTCACTGTGGATTCCTTTACTAAGATGGCTCATTTCACTGCCCTAAAAAGGCTGCCTACATCTCAAGAACTAAGCCAGATATTTATTGATCATATCTTCCGCCTTCATGGACTTCCACATACCATTATATCTGATAGAGGACCCCAGTACATTTCCCGGTTTTGGAGGTATTTCTGTAAGACACTCAATATCAACAGAGCCCTGTCATCGGGGTTCCATCCACAGACCAATGGACAGACCGAGCGTCTGAACCAAGGACTAGAGCAATACCTTCGCTGTTTTTGCAATTCAACCCAAAGCAACTGGAACACTTATCTCCCTATTGCTGAATTTTCCTACAATAATACTGTCCACAGTGCTTCCAAGGTCACTCCTTTTTTCTGCTCTTATGGTTTTCATCCTACCTCCTTTCCTACTTCTCCTCAATCCACCTCTCCTTTGCCCGCTATTACTCACCTCTCCAAACGACTTTTACAGATCCATAGACTAATTCGATCCAATCTGTTACAAACCAAAAGATATATGAAGAAGGCTGCAGACAAGAAACGTGGAATCACTCCAGACTATCACCCGCAAGATAAAGTCTGGCTCTCATCCAAATTCCTACCCTCACGTCTTTCTCTGAACAAGTTCACACCTCGTTACTACGGACCTTTCCGTATTCTTCGGCTGATCAATCCTGTTACTGTCCGTCTTCGCTTACCTCATACTTGGAAGATTCATCCCGTCTTTCATGTTTCCCAGCTCAAACCTTACGTACCTGACCCTTTCTCTCGTCAGTTTCCTTGTCCTCCTCCTGTGTTGGTGAACGATGTTCCTGAATATGAGGTACAGGAAATCTGTGACTCTCGTCTATTTCACAGACGGCTTCAATATCTGATTCATTGGAAGGGTTATCCTCTCAGTGAATGCTCTTGGGAAGATGCATCTTCTGTTCACGCTCCTCTCCTGATTCAACGCTTTCACCGTTTATTTCCTCTCAAACCTGGGCCTTCGGGAGGGGGACCTACTGTCGCACCGCGTGGTGCGGCGTGAGCCGAATGTTCGGCACAAGCCGGGCGTTCGGCTGGGGCCGCACAGCGCGTTTCTAAAACGCGGCGCGCCCCCAGCCTTTCATGCACTTTTCGAGGCCAACGCGGCGCGCCCCCAGCCTTTCATGCACTTTTCGAGGCCCCAGGCATTGCATGGGGCCTCGCTCTGTCGTTTTCCACCGCCTTGCTGGGGTCTCCTGACCCCTCTTACCTGTTCTTCTTTCTTCTTTCTTGTCCTCTTTCTTTTCTTCTTTCTGGGGTCTTTTTGTTGTACCTTTTTTATGTCTTCTTCCCTTCCCAGGTTACCTTTCTCTTCCCAGCATTCATTGTTCCCTATTCTCTATGGTTTCTATTATGTTTTGTTCTATGTACCTCTCCCTGTCTAATATGGTGTCCTTTTACTTCCTGTGGGTCACTTCCTGTCTTTTGGTATATAAGGGCTGTGTTTTCTTCATTTCCTTGCGCTGCAACACTTTCTGCTCAGATAGTGTCTTCGCTCCTGATTTCCTCGCCTTTTTGGTTCTGGATTTCATCGCTCTGTGTTTCCTGAATTTTGTTCTTTTTGATTCCTGCTTTCTGTTCTTGTTTTTCAGGAGTCCTCCTGTTTAGAGGTTTTTTCCCCTTTTGTTCTAAGGGTTTTTTTCCCTCTGGTGCTATTTTCTGAAGGCCACGGTCTGTTCTTGGCGTCTCCATCACCTACAGCACCGTGGCAACCAGAAAGAGTCGCCCCTTTTTGGGCCAAAGCCGAACATCGAAGATCCACGCCACAAGATCTGCAAATTCCAGGCGCAAGCAGCACGTGAGTTGTGACAACATGAGTGAACTATGGGGATAATCTTACAACACACATATAACTATCTATGTGGCCTTATTGTAGGGACGATGCAGGGGCAGACATTGTTACTGTTTGAAGAAGGTGTTTCTCACCTGCATGTAAGTCTTTTGAAAAATGAAATAATAATTAAACAATAGAATTCAAGATGTGGCAGGTGAAAGTTTTTTTACCCAAGGGGTTTAGAACGTGGGAATGCTGTATCAGTGGAGGGGATTAAGCCTACATTTTGCTTAATCACAGCTATCAAGGAGACAACTCTCCCTATTTTCAGCTAGGTTTGACCTTGTTTTGAGCAAGGTTATGCCCTATTGGTTTAACATCGGAGATTGTTATTAAAAAAAAGGATGTAGATTTAAATGGACATCAGGAGCTTTTGAAAAACTTTAAAAGAAGATAGTTGAAGAGGCACAAGCATTAAGAAAAGGAAAAAGACAACTGCATTCATTACCTGTGCATTGAAACCAGACAAGCAGAATTACAGCACCTTTGAGTAAAGGGCACTCACTTGCACATGGGCCATCGATAAATTGCGTTCTTATATTTGGGGAACAGAGTTTGGAATTTTTACAGACCACAAGCCATTGGTTTATTTATGGAATGGAAATGGAGCACGAAAAAGCTACACACAGGCTGGTTAGTCTGTTATCCAAACTCCAGGAATACAATCTTACAATGAATCACACACCTCGTAATAAAATATTAGGACAGACTATTTGTTTCACATGCCTCTGAAGCATGAAGATAAAGATGATACTGAGAGTTTGGTTGATGCTTTGGATGTATTAAGATTTGTGGATGCAAGTTATCTGAGACAGATTGGAATGCAGATTATCTGAATGTTCTCATTTAGTGTGAAGTTATGGAAGATACCAAGAATGGTTGACCTAAGGCAAGATGTTTTAGCATAGGAATGAAAGGACATAAGCATGTAGCAGATGCGCTCCCTATAGCTCACCATATGACAATGAGACATGACCTTTTCCTTCCACCTGTTCCTTTAAGAGATAAATTGGTTCAATAGTGAATGAGGAACATTTGGGAATTACTGCAACTTCAACATTTTGAGACAATATTATTGATTGCCTTTGTTAGATGTGTATAAACAGATATCCAAGATGCTCAGTGTCAGATCACACATTGGAAACAGTAATGAAATGATTTTATATCATGTATCTGTCCCTGGTGATCCATGGGAGAAAGTAGCTATATATCTTTCAGGTCCATACTATTTACTGGCATCTCATGTGAAGAATGTAATTAATGTAGAGGACATAATTGAAAATGGATATATTTGTTCAAACTGAACCTGCCAACACAGAAGGTGTGATAAAAATTTTATTTACCATTTTTAAAATAGGGCAACCACCCAGAGAAATTGCTACAGACAATGGAATCCACTTTGTTTCGAAACGTATTCAAGAGTTTTTGGCTACCCATAAGATTAAGCATTTAAAAGTCAGACTTTATAATTCAGCTTCAAAAAGTCCTGTAGAAAGGGTCAACTGTTTTCTTAAAGAAGAAATGTACACAGTTTGGCATATACTTCAAGAGCTGAAGAATATACAAAGCTTACTGTATTGATTTATGTCACCCCTTCACACAGGACAATCGGTGCATCTCCTTTTAAATTGTTAAGGGGAAGAGAACTAAAGACTAAGCTGTGTCCCTAATGGTTGACAGATTTCAAGTTATTTGATGTACATATTGATTTGGAAAGTAATGAATTCCACGAGAGGGTACTGACAAAGCAGACTTTCTCAAAACATTATTTTGACAGAAGAAAGAGTGTTAAACAGGTGGGTTTGAAGTGGGAGACTGGATGCTTATTTAGAAACCTCCTAAAGGAGTCAAAGGAAAGTCAACATTCTAATCTTCAGTTTAGGCTGCCAAAGTAACTAATTTAGCTCCTTTGTTGATAAACAGACGTTGGCAGAACAAGAGAAGTCTTGCACATCTAACAATTGAATAAGCAAAGTTCATTGATTCAAAACACTGCGTTGATTGTAATAAACCTGATGGATTGGCAGAGATAAGTGATTGTGTGACATTGAAAAAGACATCATAGAAAGAACTAGTGAGCTCAGTAGCAGTGGGGCCAGAAACCCAAAACAATGCTTTACCAGCAGAAAAACCTAGGCTGTCCTGGTGACCAGGAGCCTTAAGATGATGTATTTTAAGAACAAACACCAACGTCTGACAGCTTGAAGTTGAAAAATTGGCACAATTTACATTCTTGGAACTAGGTGAATTTATACACAATTATCTATAATGGATCTCTGGTGCCTTGTGCTCAAAAACTGACCCCAGAGATGCATTTTCTGTTACAAAAATATTGCGAAACAGCAAGTTGCATTGCACAGGAACGTGGTCACTTTGGTTACCCCAACCTACTCCGCCTAGCTATACCTCATGTTTCTCTACTTCCCATTCACTTCCCTCCACCCCATTCTTGTCCATCTCTTCCAATTTTTCCAACCTTATTTTCACTTTTTTTTACCCTTTGACTACCCAAATACATTTATTTTTCATTGTTTGTTCCCCGTTTGTCTGTTCTTGTACCTACCTTTCTCCTCCAAGTTGTGGCAGGAGCAGACAGCGCTGCCATGCAATCTCAGGCCCCCTGTGGTCAGTGCAGCATGAGGGGGCAAGGCCCATTAATTTGTAGCGACATAGAGGTGGCAGCGTTGATCATCTAAGTGCAGAACCACCTCCCCCTCATGCTGGCAGTAGGGGGGGTAGGCCTGGCAAACCAGTCTGGCTGAGTGCAAGCTGCGGTGGGGACTGGGAGTCACCCCATGGTCTCCTGAACCCAATGACAGGGGACACTTTTCTTGGCTGATGCAATTCAATGGGGAGAGGACCTGCTTAATCTCCTAGGCATTGAGGTGGTGGGGTTAGGTAAATGATGTAAAAATGTTTTACTTTTGAATGTTTTACTTTTCAAGAGGAATTCTTCACATTATTGATAAGTATAATATATATATATATATATATATATATATATATATATATATATATATATATACATATATATATATATATATATATATATATATATATATATATATATATATAATCACTGAAAAAAACCAAAGGTTTAAGGAACATTTAAGTTAAGTGAAAATTTCAGTTAAAACATACTGTTTTAAATAAACAAAACCACTGAAATTCACCAGTTACAGTTAGCTCAAGAAACTATAACTTGCTACCCCGCCATGCACAGCTTTGTCATTGAAAATGTTGCAGTTATATCATCAATGATGTGGTAGAACATGTCATAATTGATGTAATATGTTGGGTAATTAGCAATGCATGGCAAGGGCGCAAGTTATAGTTATTTTAAGGCACAATGTATTGTTATTGTTAATTGAGATAACTATAAGTTTTTTTTTTAGTTTTAAACTTTATGCTGTTGTAATTTTCACCTAACTATAATGCACTTAAACGTTTGTTTTTCTCCATGAATTTCTAGGGTTCTTTTAAATGTAAAGTAACATATTTTTAAAATTCCTAATTATAACGCTACTTAAACGTTTGCTTTTATTTGCTAGGGTTTTCTTCAATGTAAAGTAATGTTTATTACCATGCACAAAGCCAACCCCATGCCATGGACTTGGCCGTAGGTTTTGGGAAGGGGGGCATGAGGCCCCCTCCCTTAACCAACACTGACTCCGGTGACCCCATTCCCCGGGGCCCAACTTAATTTAAAGCAGTGGGCATAACTTGTATAATTTTGTGTATAGAAAACATGCAGTTACCTGAGAAGCCCACGAGGTTGAGTGGAATTAGGTGTAAAGAGTAATTGTGTATTTTCGCTATTTCTTAGTGCCCAAATTTCCCCACACATCCAAAATGAATGCAAGGATGCATTTAGAGCTAAGAAATAGGTATAAATGCAACAGAAGTGAATTGAGCATCTGTGGCCGAATTGAATAGAACCTAGTCTGTGTATTTATTCAAGAAGAGTCCATAGCTGTGCATAAAATGTCTACCCAACTGGAGTACACTCTATTGGGTGATATTGTTGGGTGAATATCTACAGAAGGCGGGCGCGATGCTCCCCTCCCTAGCTTCTATGAACCCCAGGGACCCCATCCCCTCAGGGCTTTTTTTATAAGGAGAAGGGGCATGAAGTCTACCTTTCCTAAGCCAATGGTAGCCCAAGAACTCCATCCCTGAGTTCTTAAATGGGTACACCGGTACCTGCCCGGCACACCTGCAGCACACACTATTGTGGCCCGCGGGGGAGCCAGACACAACAAAGGACCCAGCATAAGTCAAAACAGTCCCCTTTCAGACTTAGAGTGCTATAAACATTATGCAAAACAGGAAGAAGGAACTCTGGTAGTGACCAAGTTTAAGCGGAGAGAGGCTGCTTTGTATGGAGCACAATACGAGTGACACTCTAACTGTGGGAACAAACCTATACCTCTCTGATCAGCTCTAACTAGAGCAAAACACATGCCGATCATTGCTTTTATTCTTTTAAGGTTGTCTTGGATAGTATTTTATCAATCCAAAACTTTAATATTGTTCCTGGAGTGGCAAAAGGCTCTTCTAATTGTTCATCACAGTCTGGATGACTTTGCTGTCAAAGTGGTGAAAGGCTTTGTTCCATTCTAGCTCAGTGTAGATGGCACTGTATGGCAATAGTATGCTTAAAGATTTGGCTAGAAAAACAGAAATTTTAGGTTAGCAGTGTATGTGTGTGTGTGTGTACGTATACATATATATGCATTCAATGAAAAAAACAAAGGTTAAAGTGAAACCTTCATTGGATATAGTGCTCAATCTCTATACAACTGTTCAGAGAAAGCCAAAATAGTTTGTAAACAGTGAAACTCTCTAAAGAAAACTAGGCCACATAGTACTGAAAAGGATCTACTAAGAACAGTGTAGATTTTATGCAACAGTTGTAAAAAAAAACACTATTTGCAAAAAATAACCAAGAGCTAAAGGTGCTAAAGATCATACTACCTGCACCATTTTTACTGTGGTGAAAACTTTTTAAATAGCCCTTTTTCTGCAGCAAAACAAGCATACGTACCTAGGTTAGTGCCTGATGCACACACGTTCATGTTAAGTATAAATTATCATGCTGACACGATTCTCTCCAATAACGCAAGGCTGCTTACAAAAGGTAGTATCTGCTACACAGAATGTTTCTCCTGTTAGAACCTTTTTCTGCAGAACTAAAAAGTTGTGTGGAGCATAATGAATACAAGTCAATTGTCACTCACACACAGAGTTACTCATGAATGCAAACATTTATAATGTGTTCCATACCTCTTTACAGCTATGGTGCATTAGAAGCACATGCATTTTGTAAACACAAACACCCATTAGCTACCCTCAAGCTGTACAAAATTATGTAAAATAATATGTTATTTACTTGGACTACGTAAACTCATTGGATGATGCCATCAGTGATGTCATCTGAAATGGATTTTTCTGTGAACTTCTAAAGCTTTTTTTGATCAAATACTAGTATTTTTATTACACCTAACTATAACATTATGTTAACCTTTTGTTTTTTTCTAGAGAATTTCTAGGGACTTTAAAAAAAATATGTATATATATATTTAAAAATGCATGGACACTAAGGTCCATATTTATACTTTTTTGTGCCGCATTTGCATCATTTATTTACACAAAAGCGGCGCAAACGTACAAAATATAATTGTATTTTTTAAGTGTTTTTAAGTATAAATATGGGCCTAAGTACTCCAATGATCTTTGCACTGAGAATGCTCAACTTCTTAGTCTTTGTAACACTCACACACACAGAAATAGTCCCAGCATAGTTTTGATACTCTTTGTATGCATCGTTGCATAAACTTCATATTTATGTTTAAAAAAAGACAGACCAGTTTCCCCTATACTGTAAACTGTGTTTTCACTATGTAAATCCATTTCTAAGGTGTTTGATTGCTCTTGAAAGAGTCTTGTGAGATTGCAGAGTTATACATTTTGTTCTAATATGTTGTACAGAGGTCATTTTCACCTGGTCAGTTATTATTGAATGCTAATATTTAATAATAAAGTCAGTACAGTATGTATATTGTATTCATTATTTTGTTTACAAACTTATGGCTCTCACAAGACGATGGTGGCTGTACTTCCTATCCAGCTCTAGCGTTCCTCTCCTTAGATCATACACTTGGGAATTAAGTACATAACAGGGTATTCTTGTAATTTTTAAGACAGTAAGACATGAGAAGTGTTGTTTTATTTACAAAAACAAATGAGGTATTGTTGCATTTGAAGTATTAACCCCTTCGCTGCCACGTCTTTTTCTCCCTAAGGTGCCAGAACTTTTTTTGACTATTTGGGGCAGTTCGGGCTTAGATCCTCATGACGTTTTGTCCACATAAGCTATCCTCGCCAAATTTGTGTCCTTTTTTTCCAACAACCTAGGGGTTCTAGAGGTACCCAGAGCTTGTGGGTTCTCCTGGAAGAGACCAAGAAATTAGCCAAAAGACAGCAAAAATATTGTTAAAAAAAATTGGGAAAAATGGTCTGCAGAAGAAGGCTTTTGTTTTGTTTCCTGAAAAAATTGCATCAACAAAGCATTTGTGGTGCTGAAAGTCACCATCTTCCCAGTTTTCAGGAACAGGCAGACTTGAATCAGAGAACCACATTTTTAACACAATTTTGGCATTTTTACTGGGACACACCCCATTTTTACTATTGTAAATGTTGAGAGGCAGTGGTTATTTGCACATCTCTGAATTCCGGGGTGCCCATACTAGCATGTGAATTACAGGGCATTTCTCAAAACAAGGTCTTTTTTACACACTGTCTTATATTTGGAAGGAAAAAATGTAGAGAAAGACAAGGAGCAATAACACTTGTTCTGCTATTCTGTGTGCCCCCAAGCCACCTGATAATAATGGTACCTCACTTGCGTGGGTAGGCCATGACAGGAAATGCAATATGGACACATCACATTTTTACATTGAAAACTGATGTGTTTTTGGGAAAGTGCCTAGCTGTGGATTTTGATCACTAGCTCAGCCGGCACCTAGGGAAATCTATCAAACCTGTGCATTTATGAAAACTAGACACCTAGGGGAGTCCAAGATGGGGTGACTTGTGGGGCTCTAACCAGGTTCTGTTACCCAGAATCCTTTGCAAACCTCAAAATGTGGCCAAAAAAACACCTTTTCCTCACATTTCGGTGACAGAAAGTTCTGGAATCTATGAAGAGCCTCAAATTTCCTTCCACCCAGCATTCCTCCAATTCTCCCGATACAATTGGTACCTCACTTGTGTGGGTAGGCCTAGTGCCCGCGACAGGAAATGCCCCAAAACACAACGTGGATACATCACATTTTCCCAAAGAAAACAGAGCTCTTTTTTGCAAAGTGCCTAGCTGAGGATTTTGGCCTGTAGCTCAGCCGGCACCTCAGGAACCCTACCAGAGCTGTGCATTTTTAAAAACTAGACACCTAGAGGAGTCTAAGATGGGGTGACTTGTGGGGCTCTCACTGGGTCCTGTTACCCAGAATCCTTTGCAAAAGTCAAAATTTGGCCAAAAAAGCACTTTTTCCTCACATAATGGTGACAGAAAGTTCTGGAATCTGAGAGAAGCCACAAATTTCCTGCCACACAGCATTCCCCGAAGTCTCCCGATAAAAATGGTACCTCACTTGTGTGGTTAGGCCTAGTGCCCGCAACAGGAAATTCCCTAAAACACAACGTGGGCACATCACATTTTCCCAAAGAAAACAGAGCTGTTTTTTGCAAGATGCCAATCTGTCGATTTTGGCCTCTAGCTCATCCGGAACCTAGAAAAAACCTAGCAAACCTGTTCATTTTTTAAAACTGGACACCTAGCGGAATCCAAGATGTAGTGACATGTGGGGCTCTCACCAGGTTCTGCTACCCAGAATCCCTTGCAAACCTCAAAATTTGGCTAAAAGAACACGTTTTCCACATATTTTGGCGACAGAAAGTTCTGGAATCTGAGAAGTCTCACGATAAAAATGGTACCTCACTTGTGTGGGTAGGCCTAGTGCCCGTGAAAGGAAATGCCCCAAAACACTATGGGGGTCATTCTGACCCCGGCGGTCTCAGACCGCCGGGGCCAGGGTCGGCGGGAGCACCGCCGACAGACCGGCGGTGCCCCGCAGGGCATTCTGACCGCGGCGCTTTGGCCGCGGTCAGTGCAGGAAAACCGGCGGTCTCCCGCCGGTTTTCCGCTGCCCGTCAGAATCCTGCGCCGCCTTGGGGATTCTGACACCCCCTACCGCCATCCTGTTCCTGGCGGTTCGCCCGCCAGGAACAGGATGGCGGTACGGGGTGTCGCGGGGCCCCCGTAAGAGGGCCCCGCTTGTATTTCACTGTCTGCATAGCAGACAGTGAAATACGCGACGGGTGCAGTAGCACCCGTCGCACCTTCCCACTCCGCCGGCTCGATTACGAGCCGGCTTCATGGTGGGAAGGTCGTTTTCCCCTGGGCTGGCGGGCGGCCTTTTGAAGGCCGCCCGCCAGCCCAGGGGAAAACTCAAAATACCCGCCGCGGTCTTCCGAACGCGGTACGGTATTTTGGCGGCTCCCGCCGGGCGCGCGGTGACCGCGCCCGGCGGGAGTCAGAATGACCCCCTATGTGGACACATCAAAATTATCAAATACAAAACTACCAGGTTTTTTTTGGGGGGGGAGGGGACACTTGCGTTTTTGGTCTTGGGCTCAGCAGCCATATAGGGAAACCTGCAAACCCAAACATTTCTGAAAACTAGACACCCAAGGGAGTCCAGGGAGGTGTGACTTGCCTAGATCCCCCAGTGTTTTCATACCAAGAATCCTCAGCAAACTTCAAATTTAGCTAACAAAACACATTTTTCCCACATTTCTGTGTAGGATCACTGCACCAGGACAAATTTCCTACCACCCAACGTTCCTCTCGGTTTCCCGGTAAAAATGATACCTCACTTGTGTGGGTGGGCCAAGAGCCTTCTGATAGGGAAGAGCCAAAAACATGTCGAAATTGAGGGGGAACCAAAGCAGTCCGAAAGGGCAGTTTGAAAAAAAAAAACTTTAGGCTGAGAAGTGGGGCAGCATTTTTATCGGTATAGATGTGAAAGTGCTGAGTGGTAGGAATTTTGTGGATTCCTGCAGATTCCGGAAGTTTCCATCACAAAAATGTGTGAAAAATGAGTGATTTCCAGCAAAGTTGGAGTTTTGTAGGGCATTGTGGGTATGAAAATAGTGTGGGGTGCATGTGAAGCACAACACCCTGGACTCACCCAGATGTTTAGTTTTCAGATGTGTCTAGGCCTTGTGGATTTTTCTACATGGCAGCGTCCCAAAGTCCAAAAAGTGCAGCCCTCACCATTCCAAGTGGGACGATTTTGAGAGTTAGACAAACTCTCATGGCCCAAATATAAAACCAAAACCCAAAATAATCAAATGTCCTCTTGCTGTGCCACCCCACTATTTTTTTTTAATTCCTTTTTTTAAAATTCCCTGGCATCTAGTAGGCTTTCTGTCCCCCGCAGGGAGTGGATCGGGGATAATTGCCCCATCTGCCCACCGGTGGGCAGAACAACTTTGGCCCCATTTATTTGGGGTGGGGGTATGGCCATACCCCCGGCCACATATTTTGAAAAAAAAATCGTACCTGGTCTCCGGTGCGCTTTCTGCCCCCTAGGGGGCAGATGAGCCTTACAAACATAGACTGCTCTGCCCCCAAGGAGGGCAGATATGGCCAAGAGTAATGTGCCCGTATGGGAAGTGACCCTTGCCCAAGGGGCTGCCCCCCCAAACAAAACACATACTCACCATTCCCTAGTGCCTAGGTGGTTTCTGCCCCCTGGGGGCAGATCAGTCTAATAGAAATAGGCTGATATGCCCCCAAGGGGGGGCAGAAATGGTCTAACATAAATTTGCCGCCCCCCCGGGAGCAACCCTTACCTAAGGGTTGCTCCTGTTACGTGAAATTGGGACAAAAACACAAATCCCTGGTGCCTAGTGATTTCTGTCCCCCTTGGGGGCAGATCGGCCTAATGAAAATAGGCTGATCTGCCTAGAGGGGGGCCGAAATGGCCTAAAGAAATGAGCCCCCCAGGGGAGCGCCCTTGCCTAAGGGGTCACTCCCCATCTGTAAAAAAGTAAAAAATAAAAATGCCTGGTGCCTAGTGGTTTGTGCCCCTCCTGGTGGCAGTTCGACCTAATTACAGTAGGCAGATGTGCCCCAGGGGGCGGAAAAGGCCCTAAAACAAATTCCCCCCTTATGGAGCAACCCGTGCCCATGGGGCCGCTCCCCTTAGTCATACATATATAAAAAAAAATCCCTGGTGTCTAGTGGTTTCTACCTCCCTTGGGGGCAGATTGGCCTAATAAAGATAGGCCGATCTGCCCCCGAGGGGGGCAGAAATAGCCTAAAATATATTGTCCCCCAGGGGAGCGACCCTTGCCTAAAGGGTCGCTCCCCTCCTGAAAAAAATAAAATAAATAAACAATCCCTGGCGTCTAGAGGTCTCTGCCCCCCGGAGGCAGATAGGTCTAATAAAAGTAGGCCGATCTGCCTCCGGGGGGGGAAGAAAAGGCCTTAAAAAAATTGCCCCCCTATGGAGTGACCCTTGCTGAAGGGGGCGCTCCCCTTATTGAAATGTATAAAAAAAAGAAAATCCCTGGTGTCTAGTGGGTATTTCTGCTGCCTGATTGCAGCAGAAATGCTGAGAGAGACATCACAGCAAAGGAAAGGCCTATCCTTTCCTTTGATGCCTTTCCCAACACACCTCCCGGTCAGAAGAGAAATGCTTTAGCATTTCTCCGCGATTGGAGGTGACATCTGATGTGGTCAGCGTGTGATTTGAGCGCTGACATCATCAGACGTCATTGGGGGGGTCAAGGGTGGAAGGGGAAACGATTCCCCTTCCATCCCTGCCCTGAGGGGGTGGGTGGGAGGCTAGTGCTTCCCCCATGGGCCCGGTGCAGGACGAGCTGGTCTCGTCCTCGGCACACAGCAACCGTGGCCGAGGATGAGACCAGCGCGTCCCAGGCACTGTAGGGGTTAAGAAAGTTCTCTGTATTTTGCAATCTCGCTGCCCTCCCTTGTGATCCCTGCTAGAAGAGAGGAAAGGCATCTTAAGGATTGTGATTGGTGCATATGAATACCTTTATTTAACAAAAAAGAGATCTTCCTTGTTGCATCATTTGCTTATGGGTTTTTTCTCTGATTATACCTTTTAGGTTACCGTTCTGACTTTGCTGATTTTCTGTGATCAGAATGTCATCATCTGATTCAGATGAGAACCCTACTCCTGTTCCTGCAAGTCAGCTACCTCAGCCACCCAGGGAATCCATGGTCTGACAATTTATTTAGATGACGCCTAGTGGAAAGAAAGTGTCTGCCAAATATGTAATTTGTAACATATGCAAAAAAGAGTTCAGCAGGGGTAGCCAGAACAAGCAATATTCCATGAGAACCAATGGGGTGTGGCAACATTTAAGAACTATGCACTGTGACTGCCTTGCTAGGGTTGAGTTAGCCCGTACTGCAGAGCTTGTTAACTCGTCATGAACGTCCACAGGTCCTACTGTCAGAAAATTGAGTTTTTATTTCAGTTTCCTGCACGTAGCTATGCGCACAGAGAACAGAGATGAAAGCATTGCTCCAGCAAGCACAGAGCTCCTGTTAAAAGCAGCTGCTGCTTATTGGAGCAATGGGACTGTGGGGGAGGCCATGAGGCTCCCCCGTGGTCCTAGATAGCCTTTAAAGGACATCTAATAAAATCAATAAAAAAAATTGTCAGGGACCACGGGAATGCCTTGAAGCTCCTCCCCCCCCACACCTCCCCCCCACCCCCAGCGGTCCCAGATATTCCATGAAGGGCTAAAAAAAATATATGAAAAAAAATATTAGCTCAAGTGTGAGGATTTGAGTCCAGGTGTATCCCTGGTCATTTCCCTCCTTTTGTTTCAAGTGAAAAAGTTTGGCTCATACTTAAAGTATTCTTTCAAATTCATTTTTCTTTTCAATTTGTGCAGAAATATCTCATTCTAAGTATATCATACATCAAAGCCTAAAACACTCTCGATCTCTCTCCCTCTCACCCTCTTTCTCTCTTTCAGTCTCTTTCTCCCACTCACAGACCCACTCAGACACTCAAGCACCCACTCACAGACCCACTCAGACCCTCACACACCCACTCACAGACTCACTCAGACACTCATGCACCCACTCGCAAACCCATTCAGACTCTTACAGACCCACTCGCAGACTCACTGACACCCTCCTGTACCCACTCGCTGTGGCCAACCAGTGCTGTGCATGGCAGAAGGCCGTGCGCGGCTGTTGTTGGATTAACATATAGTAATGAAAATTACTATACATAAAAAAAAACATAGACATTCACTAAAATAACCAAAGTTTACCGGGACATTATAGTTAGTAAATAGAATTAAATTAAGCATAGAATTCCACATAAAAAAACAAAGGTTACAGGGACGTTATAGTTAGGCTCACATTTTAAACGTACCAAACCATACAAATTCATCAGTTACAGTTAGAGTTATTTCATGTAACTATAACTAGTGCCCTAAGGTAACTATAACTCGCGCCCTCACCATGCACCACTAATTACCCTACAAATTACAGCACTCATGACATCTTTGATAA
Organism: Pleurodeles waltl; assembly: GCF_031143425.1. Classification (NCBI taxonomy): domain Eukaryota; kingdom Metazoa; phylum Chordata; class Amphibia; order Caudata; family Salamandridae; genus Pleurodeles; species Pleurodeles waltl. The sequence continues at coordinate 607,289,696 of NC_090445.1, read as the reverse complement.
CATAACTGATAATATCAATCTAATAGTTGCAGTAAAAAAGTTTATGAAAAAACTGTGCATGGCGAGGGTGAATTAATTAATGGCTGGACTCGAACCCTCAATGCTCAGTGTGAAAGTCTGTGATCTTCACAATGAGCTATTCTTTATTTTTTTACTTTATTTCTTTTAGCCCTTTCTGGGCTATCTGGGACTCCTCAAGGGCTCCCCGATGGTCTCTACAAGTTAAATAAAAAATATATATATAGCAAGCCCTTTACAGGCTATCTGGGACCACGGGGGAAGCCACAAGGCCTTCCCACGGTCCCATTGCTTCAGTAACCAAGAAGTTGCTTTCAGTAGCAGCTCCATGGTTGCTAAAGCAAACCTCTCATCTCTGTTCCCTGCATGTACACCTGTGTGCAAGGAACAGAGATGAAAGCTCCTGCTTGACAGGTCCTTCTGTCAGAAACAGGAGTGTTTGCTGTGGCTTGGCTACAGCTTGAAAGCTGCAGCCAAGCCACAACAAACAGCTATGTCCTAGAGGTGGGCACCCGAACACATAGCAGGAGCCGACCCAGGAGGATGACGGTCCCCAGGACCATCAGTTGCTCCTTGAGGGGGCCGTGCAGCCCCCCTCTAATGTTAAGCTAGCCTTTGGGAAGTGGTGGTCACTGGGATTTGGGGATCCAAAATGGACCTTCTTTACATTATTTAGTACTTGCCCAGAGGAGGTGGTGATCCCAGGGCTATGGGGAGGCCGCGGGGCCCCGCCATGCACAGTTTTCTCATTAATAATTTTATTGCAACTACTGTACATAGTAGTCCCTTGGCTACATAAGGAAGCTTGAGTATGTGGAGGAAGTGAGCTCTCACTGAAGGGCTGCAGAGAAAGTGCAGCCTCTGCGTAGCAGTGCCTCGCCAGCCAATTGTCGGTGGGTGTCTGTTGGGAGTGGGATCTCAATGAAGAGTGTGCAGAGGGCACAGGCTGTACGTAGTAGGGGCATTTCCATCAAAGAGGACTTGGTTGAATAGAGAGAGTGAACTCTACGCACATCCTGCACAATAAGTGCTTACTGTTCATAGTAGTGGCTTGCCCGCATGGAGGGAGTGGGATCTTTGCAGAATCTGCACACTGAGCACTGACTGTGCATAGTAAAGGCTTGTCCAACTAATGGGACTTGTGTCTCTGGAGAGAGAGCGAGAGAGAGACAGAGAGAGAAAGAGAGAGAGACTCTAAGCACAATCTGTGCAATGTGTGTTGTAGGCTCCTGCCCACCTAATTGGACTTCGGTCTGTGAATACATGGGACCTTTGCACAGTCTGCACACTGAGTGCAAATTGTACACAGTAAGGTGTTACCTACCTAATGAGGTTTATGTCTCTGTAGAGAGTGGCTCTACAAACATTTTGCACCTTAAGCACTCAACGTGTGAAATAGGGACTTGCTCAACTAATGGGGCTTAGCTCTCTGAAGGGAGTGGGCTCCATGTATAGTCTGCATACTCAGCACTGCCTATGCATAGTACAGGCTTTCCCACCTAATGGGGCTTAGACCTCTATAGGGAGTGAGCATTATGCACAGTCTGAGTTCTGACTGTGCATAGTAGGGGTATGCCCCCTAATTGTGCTTGTGTATCTTGAGGGAGTGGGCTCTATGAACACTCTGTGCACTGAGCACATATAGGATGTAGGAGGGGCCAGCCCCCCTAATGGGACATGGGTTTCCAGAGTGAGTGGGCTCTACGTACAGTCTATGCACAGAGTACTGACTAATCATAGTAGTGGCTTGTCCTCCTAATTGGGCTTGTGTCTCTGGAGGGAGTGGGATGTACGCAAAATCTGCACATTGAGTGTTGAATGTGCTCTGTAGGGGCTTGCCCATCTGATGCAACTTGGGTCTTTGAAAGGTGTGGGCTCTACGCAGTGTGCACACTCTGCACTGACTATAAATAGTAGAGGCTTGCCCACTTCATATAGTTTGTGTGGCCGGACTGAGTGGCTGTACGTACAATCTGAGCACTGAGTGCTGACTGCGTCCCACCATAATGGAACTTGTGCTGCTGGATGGAGTGTGTTGTACACAGTCCACAAGCTAAGCACTGACTTTGCATCGTAGGGGCTTGCCCATCTGTATTGCTTTCACTTAAACTAAGAGGAAACAATGCCAAAAGAATGCAGCACTCTTAGTCTGAATAATGACTTTATTAAGGCACTTCCCAAATATCAAATAAAAGTCAAACAAATATATGAAAGGAAGCATATAACTCAAGTGCAGCTGAACTTGTGTATATACAAAGATAAATGCATATATCGAGTGGTCAAGACGTGAAAAGAAATGCACAATGCATCAACTGAGCATGTAAACATGAGTTAAATTATCAAAATTTAAAATACTTCACCAATTGGGTTGACATCAGTCCTTGCCAGCGCAACTTAAGAACCCTTGATACGGCTAGGAGACAGATCAGATTGGGATCACAAATCATATCCTGGGCAGCGCATCCGCTCCACAGGCGAGCACCTACCTTCTCATCTTTTATATCTTAGAACACCTCAAGATGAAGGTTCTAGAAACCCTCTCCCCTCTGTTATGAAATTAAACGCTGGTTGTACTTCATCTGCACCAAAAACACCCTTAGAATCTGGCCAAGCTCCCAAAGTTTGTTCTGAGACAGATTTGTACATTTCTCTGGTAAAAACAGTCTCAGCCTTGTGAACTTTTATCAAGTCTGCATCCCACATAATATGTTCCAGCACTGTTTGACTCTTCTTTGGTGAAGAGAAAAACACGCTTTGTAAGGAAAACACCTGTGCTACCCTGCAACTGCAGCAGGGCACAAAATGGAGTCATTCACACAAAATGGAGTCAATGCTAAAATAATAGTCAAATCTAAATAGCATCACGCCACCTCATGGCTCTTGAGTGACTGGTGGGAGTGAACTCTACGCACAGTCTGTGCACTGAGCCTAGATTGTGAGTATTAAGAGCTTGCCCACCTAATGGGGCTTGAGTCTCTGGAGGGGGAGGGCTCTATGCACTGAGCACTGAATATGGGTAGTAAGCTCTTGCACATCTAATGTGGCTTGAGTCATGGAGGAAGTGGCCTCTACGCATAGTCTGCACACTGTGCACAGTGTGTGTGTAGTAGAGACTTGCCCACCTAGTAATTCCTGCATGTCTGAAGGGATTGGGTTCAATGCACAGTTTTGAACTGAATGCAGACTACTCATAGTAGGGACTTTTCCATATAATGGGCCTTAGTTCTATAGAGGCAGTGGGCTGTACACACATTTTGTGTACTGAGCGCAGACTGTGTGTAGTAGGGGCTTGTCCACTTAATGGGCCTTCATAATGCATTAGGAGTAACTGCTTTGTAAAGAGCCATGCACAGCCCACAGTACTTCTACCCTGCCCCCTTCTGAATGTTCTTATTTATATTTTCAGGACACGGGACTGAGTCCTGTATCCTTTAATGGTGGTCACAACATTTCTGAAACTGCTATTGCTAGCTAATCACTGCATGGACTCTCTTGACAATAGTCTTGCTCCTGTAGGAATGAAGTGGTCAGGGTAGAATATACTCTGCCAGCCAAACACAAATGCTTATGTTTTAATAAATATATTGATAAATATGTCTATATATTTTGAGCCTTAATGTCTTAAAAACTACTGAAATGATTTACACGAAATCACAAAAAGCAAATTTTCAGGTCAAAGATCTATGTTCCTCACAAATTTGGTGTACTTCCGTTTTGCTGTTTTGACTGTAGCAATGTACAAATTCCTGTAGGAAAAACTTGATTTGGGACTCCCTCTTTTTGTTGAACTTCCCCCATCCCCACCTCTCACTTGGCAGACCACACCAAATCTTTTCAGAAAGGAGCTGAGGTGGATGAATATTTTTGGGGAATTTTCATTCAGGTTATTTCCAAAACAAAAAACATTTTACTCTAGAAGCCCAGAACATGCACTTAAATGTACCTATAGAGACAAATGATGAGTTCAAGAGTAATGACAGTGATATGTGTATTTAAAAGTAACACACAAAACACTTCTTAATGTTATTTATTTTGGAAATAAAAGCTTAATGTACCCTTTTTAAATAGAAAACACCTGTTTCTTTAACCCCTTGGGTTCTGGGGACGAGCTGGTTATGTCCTTGGCCATGGCGCACGTGGGCTGAGGACGTGACAAGCTCGTCAGGCACCTGGCCCACGGGGGTGAATCGCTTCCTTTTCCACACCAACCCCACCCCCAGCCCCCCAGTGACATCTTATGACATCAGCGCGCAATTGCTGAGCTTCCAGCGCGATCGGAAGAGAAATTAAAGCATTTCTCTTCCGATCAGGGGGTGGGTGAGATCGGAGAGGCATGAAGGAAAAGGAAAGGCTAGACACCAGGGATTTTGTTTGTTTTGGTGTAAACAATGAAGGGCAGCAACACCTTGGGCAATGGTTGCTCCCCTGGGAGGCATTTATTTTTAAGGCCATTTCTGCCCCCGTTGGGGGCAGATTTGCCTATTTTAATTAGGCCGATCTGCTCCGGTGGGGGGTGGCGAGCCACTAGGTACCAGGGATATTTTTTGCAAACATTCTTACAGGTGGGTAGTGGCCCCTTAGGGAAGGGTCACTCCCCTGGAGGGGCAAATTTATTTTAGGACATTTCTGCCCCCCCTTGGGGGCAGATCGGCCTATTTTTCTTAGGTCAATCTGCCCCCAAGGGGGGCAGAAACCACTAAACACCAGGGATTTTTTTAATGACAATTTCCCGAAAGGGAAGCGACCCCTTAGGCAAGGGTCGCTCCCATGGGGGCCAAATATATTTTATACCATTTCTGTCCCGCTTGGGGGCAGATTGACTTATTTTAATTAGGCCAATCTGCCGCAAGAGGGGAAGAAACCACTAGGCACCAGGGATTTGTCTTTTTTTTTTACAGTTGGGGAGCGACCGCTTAGGCAAGGGTCGCTCCCCTGGCGAGCAATTTTATCTTAGGCCATTTCTGCCCACCTTGGGGGCAGATCTACGTATTTTTCTTAGGCCAATCTGCCCCAAGGGGGGCAGAAATCATTAGACATTTAGGATTTTTTTTGCACCAATTTCACACAAGGGGAGCAACTCCTTAGGCAAGGGTCGCTCGAATGGGGGGCACATATATCTTATGCCATTTCTACCCCCCTTGGCCTATTTTAATTTGGCGGATCTGCCCCAAAGGGTGACAGAAACCACCAGCCTCCAGGGATTTTATTTCTTGCAGATGAGGAGTGACCCCTTAGGCAAGGGTCACTCCCCTGGGAGGCAAATTAATTTTAGGCCATTTCTGTCCCCTTTGAGGGCAGATCAGCTTATTTCTATTAGGCCGATCTACTCCCAAGGGGGCAGAAACCAATTAGGCACCAGGGATTGGTGAGTGTGTGTTTTGTTTGGGGGGGGCAGCCTCTTGGGCAGGGGTTGATCCCCCCGGGGGCACATTACAGTTGGCTATTTATGTCCCCCTTGGGGGCAGATTGGCCTATTGTTGTAAGGCCCATCTGCCCCTAAGTTTGGAAGAAAGCCCACTAGACACCAGGGAAATTTGTTTTTAAAAAAAAGAGAGTTGTGGTATGGCCATATCCCCACACCAAATAAATGGGGAAAAAGTTGTTCTGCCCACCAGTGGGCAGATGGGGCAATTACCCCCAATCCACTCCTGTGTGTTGGGGGGCAGAAAGCCTACTAGATGCCAGGAAATTTAAAAAATAAATAAATAAATAGTGGGGTGGGGGCTACCAACCAGAATGGACACGACTATGCCCCAACCCCAACTGAAGGGGGTAACAGTCTTTCAGCTCTCCCTCTACACACTAAAATATCTTATCCCAATGGCAAACAAGAGGACATTTGATTATTTTGGGTTTTGATTTCACATTTGGGCTATGAGAGCTTGGCTAACTATCAAAATCGTCCCAATTGGAATGGTGAGGGCTGCACTTTTTGGATTTTGGGAAGCTGCCATGTTGAAAAATCCACGAAACCTAGACACATCTGAAAGCTAAAAATCTGGGTGAGCCCAGGGTGGTGTGCTTCACATGCACCCCGTACCATTTTCTTACCCACAATGCCCTGCAAACCTCCACCTTGAAATCACACATTTTTCCCACATTTTTGTGAAGGAACCTTCCGGAATCTGCAGGAATCCACAAAATTCCTACCACCCAGTTTTGTTGCATCTATACAGATAAACATTCTGTCCCACTTGTCAGCCTACAAACATTTTTTTTTCTAACTGCCCTTTTGGACCCGCTTTGGTGGCCCCTCAATTTCAACATGCTTTTGGCTCTTCCCTGTCACAGGCACTTGGCCCACCTACACAAGTGTGGTATCATCTTTACCAGGAGTCTGAGGGGAACGTTGGGTGGTAGGAAATGTTTGACGGTGCAGTGATCCCACACAGAAATGGTGGGAAAATGTGATTTTTTAGCTAAATCTGAGGTTTGCTGAGGATTCTGGGGAAGAAAACACTAGGTGATCCACACAAGTCACACCTCCCATGACTCCCTCAGGTGTCTAGTTTTCAGAAATGTCTGAGTTTGGTAGGTTTCCCTAGATGGCTGCTGAGCCCAGGACCAAAAACACAGGTGTCCCCCTGCAAAAACAGGTACTTTCGTAATTGATCATCTTGATCTGTCCACATAGTGTTTTGGGGCATTTCCTGTCGCTGGCACTAGGCCTACCCATACAACTGAGGTACCATTTTTATCGGGAGATGTGGAGGAATGCTGGGTAGAAGGAAATTTGTGGCTGCCCTCAGATTCCAGAACTTTGCAGCACTGAAATGCGAGGAAAAAGATTTTTTTTGCCAAATTTTGAGGTTTACTCAGGATTCTAGGCAACAGGACCTGGCGAAAGCGCCACAAGTCACAGCATCCTGGGTTCCCCTCGGTTCTAGTTTTCAGAACTGTCCAGGTTTGCTATGTTTTCCTAGGTGCTGTATGAGCTAGAGGCGAAAATCCACTACTAGGCACTTTACAAAAAACAGGTCAGTTTTCCTTGGGAAAATGCGATGCGTCCATGTTGTGTTATGGGGCATTTCCTTTCGCGGGCACTAGATCTACCCACACAAGTGAGGTACCATTTTTATTGGGAGACTTGGGGGAATGCTGGTTGGGTGGAAATTTTGGGGCTCCTCTCAGATTCCAGAACTTTCTACCACCGGAATTTGAGGAAAAAGTGTTTTTTTTGGCAGATTTTGAGGTTTGCAAAGGATTCTAGGTAACCGAATCTGGTGAGAGCCCCACAAGCCACCCCATTCTGAATTCCCCTAGGTTTCTCGTTTTCAAAATGCACAGATTTGGTAGGTTTCCCTAGGTGCAGGAAGAGCTAGAGGCCAAAATCCTCAGCTAGGCACTTTCCAACAAACATGTCAGATTTCAATGTAAAAATGTGATGTGTCCATGTTGCATTTCCTGCCGCGGGCACTAGGCCTACCCACACAAGTGAGGTACAATTTTTATCGGGAGACTTGGGAAACACAGAATAGAAGAACCAGTGTTATTGCCCCTGCCTTTCTCTACATTTTTTCCTTCCAAATGTAAGACAGTGTGTAAAAAAGAAGTCTATTTGAGAAATGCCCTGTAATTCACATGCCAGTATGGAGACCCCGGAATTCAGATATGTGCAAATAACCACTGCTTCTCTACACCTTATACACATTTTGGAAATACAAAGGTTTCCTTGATACCTATTTTTCACTCTTTAAATTTCACCAAATGAATTGCTGTATACCCGGTATACAATGAAAACCCATTGCAAGGTGCAGCTCATTTATTGGCTCTGTGTACCTAGGGTGCTTGATTAATCTACAAGCCCTATATATCCCCACAACCAGATGTAACAGTATATAGCTTTCAAAAATCGGTCATAGCTGGAGAAAGTTATAGAAGAAAATGTCAACAGAAATGGCTCTTTTTTTCACCGCTATTTCAATATTTTTTTATTTCAGCTGTTACTTTCTGTAGGAAAACCTTAAGGGATCTACACAGATGCCCCCTTGCTGAATTCTGAATTTTGTCTACCTTTCAGAAATGTTTAGCTGTCTTGGATCGAGCATTGCTTTCACACCGATTTCTGTCACTAACTGGAAGGAGGCTGAAAGCACAAAAAATAGTAAAAATGGGGTATGTCCCAGTAAAATGCCAAATTTGTGTTGAAAATGTGGTTTTCTGATTGAAGTCTGCCTGATCCTGAAAGCTGGGAAGAAGGTGATTTCAGCACTGCAGACCGTTTGTTGATGCCAGTTTCAGGGGAAAAAACACCTGCTTCCTTCTGAAGCCTTTTTTTCCCATTAAAAAAAAAATTGTAAGCTGTATTTTGGCCTATTTCTTGGTCTTTTCCAAGGGAACCCACAAACTCTGGGTATCTTTAGAATCCCTAGTATGTTGGAAAAAAGGGATGTAAATTTGTCATGGATAGCTTATGTAGACAAAAAGTTATGGGGGCCTAAGCGCGAACTGCCACATATAGCCAAAAAAAAGACTTGGCATAGGAGAGGAACAGGCCTGGCAGTGAAGGGGTTAAAGAACGTCATGTGAATATAAATTTGTATAAGTCACAGCTGCATTGCAAGGTATTTCATCAGACAAGGAGGAAGGCAAGAGCTCCCAGCCACATACTACCACCTGTGCCTTCAAAACACAGACCACCAGTCCCCCTACTGCCAGATTTTCTGGAAGACATTGGGGAGCCTACAACAGCCAGTGAAACACTGTAACCTACTGAAAGAGAAATGCAAATGTGCAGGATACTTCTTCAGTCCCGTCACAGAGCTTCAAGACAAAGACGTTCTGCTGGTATTGCATCTATTAATGATACTGGAACGTCTAAAGTGTTAGGTGATTTAGAGAATTCAATGTTAGCAGTGCAGTTCCTACAAAATAAAAACAGAACATATGTTAGTAAACAGTTAGGGACATTAACAAAAAACAGCACTTACATCAAAGAGGGGTTAGATAAGGTCGAAATTATCGGATACGTTGGCTAACTTAACAGGGGCAGTTGCAACATATGTTGTTTTGCAACAGGAAACTATGCAAATACCTGCTGCTGGAGAATTAGCTGGTTATGAAATTCAAGAGGCTTTAAGACTCAGTATCCTCTCTGATACTGAGGGTCTGAGTGTTCATCACACTAAATGTCAAGATGCAGGTGGTGCTGTCTCTGCAACTGGTAAGTTTGCACACACAGAAATGAGATGTTCTGAGAGCAAGAGAGAAGAAAGCATTATAAAAACATTTTAACAAATAATTTGTTGGTTTGGTCTTTGTTATCAATTTTAAATTTAATCAATGTCAAATATTGGTAAAAATTAAAAAAATCAAAGACAAATATTTATCAAAAGTCTGAAATAAAGATTAGATTTTTCAGTAACTGCAAACATGTTGTCTTTTGCTTTGTAGAATCTGTTCTTTTAACACTTACCTTAAAGATAATGGCTGGCAATGTCAGGACGTCATGCTCCTCTTCTGTGTTTAATATTCTGGCTGTTTTTTAATCTCGTCAACTGTCTCAGACATATTTCTAGTAAGCCTTTACGAGCTGCTTGGTTATGCAGCATAGCACATCTTTCAATTAACTTGCCACTTGTTAGGGTGTATACTGTAGGGAACCACCACTCTTACGGAGACAACGAAAACAACTCTTGAGCAGTGCAAACGTCCTTTCAATCACATAGGGCCATATGTACGAACACTTTTTCCCATAGACACAGAATGGGTAAAAACCTTTGCTACATCTGGCCCATATTTTGTTATTTTGTGGGCAGCATCATAGCAGTGCTCACTTTGTGTGCAAAGGTTAAATTACATGACTACGGAGCATAAGCACTGTCACCAACAATGTAAAATGATGTAATAAGTACCAAACTAATCAGATGACCGCTTGGATCATACACTGTTAAAAACGTACTGAGTGAATATCTGTACCCAAAATCCCCTCTAAAAAGGCATGTGCATGTCCCACTTTGCCTAAACATAAAGGAGTCATGTGCGCTGCCTAGGTACCTTGCCACAATATCTGTGATTAAGTTTGAAGCATCACAGACCATTTGGATGCTTAGGGAGTGAGTATTATTTCTATTTCTAAAACACATACCCATTGTCAGATGCTGGTCATGTAGGAGGTCCATCAATACATCCAATGACATATGGGGAATTGAGCAATTATATAAAATGTCAATTGTAACTTGTGTGAGTGCTTGACAAAGTAATATGAGAATCAGTTTTCTTTAACATAGCATCCAGGAAAGCTCAAAGACCCTAATAGTGCATTTTAGGAAACCCTATATGATGCAGCATTTACTCCTTGGTAACACCAAGAGGCAAAGAGGTAGGGTTAACATAATACCTGCACTTGGGTGGGGATATAAATTGAGAGTGTTTCTCTCTAGCTTTGGCTTAAGTTCAGTTATGCGATCCAAAATAACTGCACTTCTAATCCTACACGTAGCAAAAAAACTCCTCCTATATCTGTTGAAAAAATGTAATTCTCTGACTAAAAATCCTGTCTTCTCCTGCTACTCTGCAGCCCAGCCAGTACCCGCATCCTCCTCTCCATCATGTATAAACCAGCTATTATGGAAAACATGGCTGCATTCCAAGACTGTTTTATATGTTGCAACTGGTTACCACCTGTTTCAAGTTTGTTGTAAATTGCAGGTGTAAAAAGACTATTCTGCAACTAGTCGCTATTTGGGATTGCTTTGTACATTGAAATAATGCTTCAGTAACTTGAAATCATAAAAAGCGGCTTGCTTGGAGTCGCAATAATACTGGTTCAGTATTTATTTGGTTCACTAAAATACTGAAGTGAAGGTCTTTCTTACACACAAAATGGCCATTTTTGTAGTTGGTAACCAGTTAGCCACTGGTTACTGAATCGCAAATGCTTTGTACATCTGGTCCATAGTCTCTTTTTGCAGCCTTTTCTTTGTGTTCAGGCAAAGGATTAAGCTCTGGACGAAAGTAGTTGATACCTCATAGATATTATCAAATGTTTCCGCCACTTTTTTTGCGAATGTTCCTGTAGTAGATGCAACAACAATATTGCTTGACTCATGGTACTGTCCTTCTTGCTGGCTTCTCTTGTCAAAATGTCATTTGCAGTAGCTTTTGGCTCAGGCATTCCACTTACCTCCATATGTCTACTTCCATCATCATGACTTTGTTAGTTGTATTACCTCTTCTTTGTAGTTTGTAACCACTGAAAGGCCTACACTTCTCAAACATGCATTGCACCACATAGTTGGTAGAGTTCTAATGTGGTTGCATTCCTAAATGAGGACTTTTACAGTGACTCCATGAGTACCCTGAATGACCCTCAAATTCTAGGCTTCTAGGCTTAGAATAGGCACGGGCAATATTAAAATTCTTGAATAGATTCATAAATTGTTATGTGAAAATACAGACATTGTGCCATGTTGTACTATTGCGTGCTATTCACTGAAAAATGTTACAATTAGACACATTGTTACTGGTAAAAAATTACTGCAAACACAAGCGAACAATAGTATGTAAGTGGCGTTGTTCGTATGCATAATTTCACATAACTTTCCTGAAATTTCACATAATTACTCAGAAGCAAATTAGGCAAATTTCACACACCCCTAGCTTTGAACAAATTACTAAAATTAGTGTAAATTCTGGTGACCACCATGTTTTTGACTACTTCTTTTTTGAGGAAGCCCTGCACATTAGGTTGATACAATGACCAAAACACAGGACTAAGTCATGGTCTTGAAAATGTTACTCAATCACAACAGTTACGATAGCTACTTAGCCAAGTCAATTGACTGTTTCCCTATTTGGGTAAACAAATCTGTGTCCGAAGTGGGGAAGTCACAGGACTATTGTCAGAGCATAAGGGAACATCATTCTTAAGGAAGAGGAAGCCTCACACACATGTTTCTGTCATGCTTTATCATTAGGAATCTTTCCCCACCCTTGTAGGACATTGTCACCTGGACCGACTCAACCTCCTGATGGACCGTGACAGGAGGGAGTTCTTATATAAAAAAAACTACTCGGCAAAGGCGGGATCCAGATTGATTAAAGATACCTTGAGGTGCCCTGGTATGTCACCTTTAATAGTGGGAACCTCAGGTATATCTAAATACTGACTTGAGACTGTATTTTTTAGGTCAATGGCTCAATCAGTCTCTGCTAGCCAACATGTTTCTGCCCTAATGTGTAGCCTTAACAGGTCTGGGGCATCCTTCAGGGACTTGGATCCCTAACTTAGTCAGGGGATCTAATCGCTGAGTTGTATCTCTTACTAATTAGAAAAAACCCAAGTAAGTCCTACCTGAATGTAGATTTAGGCGTATTAATCTGTTGAAATAAATAATAGTAAAGTAGAGAAAAATCAGAAATAACGTATAAGGATAAAAACAAGTTTCCTTATATGAAAGTATATTTATTTTTCAAGACGTGGTGTGGACATGCAGGTGGCATTTCACTGCAAAACACTGAAAAACAACACACGTGTTTAAATGAAATAATATATGCACATACGACGCACATGCGTTAAAATCCTCCAACTTCAATATCTTAAGGTGCAAATGCTTCCTACAAAGCAAGAGACTATCCGCTTCCCTAGACTGTGGGAGATACCAGCTCCTGGTGTGGGAGGGGGACAATGCCCTTTGTAGTTCCACAGCGATGCAGAGTGAGGAAGATTGGAAAGATTAACTCAGGTCTAGTAGATACAACTTTTATCACAAGTGGTGTAATTATTGACTGTCATTGCTGATATTCAAATCTTTGTGAAACTGAATTAGCGGTCACTAGGATGCAGGGTGAGTGCTTGCCAAAACAGAGCTTAGTCCCTAGTTAGATCCTTGAAAATGAGGGAGCTCATTTAAATGTGCATCATTTACTCCATAGTGAAAAGACTCTCATTGCTGTATCATTTTAGGAGGACTCAGACATATGCAATAGTCAATTTTTAAGCATAATGGATGGGGCAAGAACAGCATGTGCACATGTATGTAAATTTAGGCACACTGAATCGATGTACTTAATGAAGTCATAGCTAGGAGAGGGCAGAGTGGGTGGAGTCGTGCTACGCGGAACTCAGCAAAATAGCAAAAAAACTCTGCAGCACTATACAGCGTTCCACAGGTGGGCGGAATTCACCACTGCGCCTGTTCGCATTGTGTTTTATGTCAAGCACAACGCAAAGTATGTTGTTGCATTCAAAATCACGCACAAACAGCACTAGGCGGTTCGCATGAGAACTACCATCTTGTTTTTCAGTCTGTTTATGACGCTGGACCTATTTTGCTATCCCTTATTAATCTTTTAAATCCTCCACCCTCCTAATTAATCTACCCCTTATTTTTATTTATTGTATTAACTATTTTTCATTTTTTTTCATTTTTGTTCATACTTTTTGTGACTTTTGTATTTTTGTTTATTTTTCCCTTATTTCTTCCTTCTCCTTCTGTTTCCTTTTTCTTAACCCCAACACCCAGCACAACGGCAGAGCAGTGTGGCACCGGCGAACATGGGAGCAGCAGCAGCACCAGGCCCCCACCAGACAACCAGCAGGAGCCACCTACCTTATGGGCGCCGCCACGGGGTGCAGCCTTGGCACATCTTTAGTGAGGAGAAGGTGGTAGCATTGTTTTTTTACGTGCAGCGCCACTTCCCCCAGGTAGCAGTTAAACCCTGCAGGAACATTGGTTGCTTTTGGGCTTGCGTGTGCCGGTGTGTCCGACGCACTACCCAGGTCCAGTACACCGCTGGGTGGACATCATCTTCTGTAAGCAGGACCTGCTCGGCCTGCTAGGCATTTAGATTCCGGGGCTCAGTGAGTATTAATTATATTCTTTGTTGTGTTTGTGTTCTATAATGCAAATTGTTTTTTTCCAAATAGCATGCTGCTCACCATCAGAGGTAAATTAAGTTTAGTTTACATTAAGAATATTATGTGATCCAGTTTGAGCTAGGCAGGTGCTCATGCTATCTAATCGTACTTGTCAGCATTCGCTTTGGCTGATTATTTAAGAAGCCATTGAAATGCATACTCCTCTGTCCTCTGGTCCCCATAGTGAGTTAGTGATATCAGTGAGTAAGCGTTCTCTGTGACTTTCATTCTGTAGCTCCTACTATCCCAAGCAATTTCACAGTGATGTGTAGCACTAGTATGTATCTATGCTTTGCAAAAAAGGGAGACAGAGCTGGTCCATCAAGGGGGTTGAGAAATGAAAATTGAATCAAAGGTCATTCATTGCAATGCATTAGTTCCAAAATGTAGTTTTTGTTAAGGAACTTTGAACCACAGATTTTAGAAGTATAGCCAACTCAACAAGAGTCAATCATAGTAGTACCATAGGCAATCTGGTTTAGATAAGTACAATGTTACTGCTTTTGCATGTTATAATGATTTTGTGGCGATTAAGTGTACCACTAATCTGTTTTTTTATCTTCTTTATTTCTTACATCCTGCACCCAAAGGCAAGAAGAGGGGCACCACAGATGTGGGTCAGGCAGGAGCTGTGGAGGCACCAGCCAATAGCGCCAGTGCTGCTTGGATGAATAAACAAGGGAGCTCTTCTGTAGGGGAATGCTGCTCACCTACTTGCTTACTTTATGTTTTATGGTTATCAAAGCTATGGTTCAAAATGCAGGGTATTTATTTGTTCTGATCCCTTGACTCACTGTATTTGTTAAACAAGGCAGTTATGTATCCCACTCTTCATCATCATTCATCAACCCCCTCCTTGCCTATGGCATTTTGTCACTTATGACCGAAGAAGTGCAGCATGGTTCAATTTGTGCCTGCAGCGTTGGCTGTGCAATGTGCATCTACTTTAGTTAATGCAGCATTTACAAAGTTTTCAAAGTATTGCAAACCAAAGACACAAGGGCCCAGATTTATACTTTTTGATGCAAACCTGCATTATCGCAGGTTTGCGTAAAAAAGGATAGCACCGGCTAGCGCCATTCCAGGATGCCAGCCGGGCGCCATATTTAAGGAATGGCGCAAGCCAGAGCTAAGGCCCGGTTAGCATCAAAATAAATGGGGAGGCGTAGGGCACACTGGAGGTTGTGCGGCAAGGAATGGCGCTAGTCAGGTTAGAGTAAAAAAAATGACTCTAACCTGACTAGCGTCATTTTTGACGCACAACCCCCATGGACATGACTCCTGACTTAGAAAAGACAGGAGTAATGCCCCCCAGCCCAATGGCCATGCCCAAGTTAGCAGGCTTAGCGCCATTATTTAAGGCCCTCCTCCTCCTGTGCATGATTTTTGCACGGGAGGATAAATGAAGCGCAAGGGACTTAGAGTCATTCTTTGCCCGGGAACACCTACCTTGCATTTCATGGATGCAAGGTAGTTTTCCACAGGCAAAAAATTACGGTAACTTCAATATTTTGACGCTAGATGGGTCTAGCGTTAGAATATAAATATGGAGTTAAGTTTGCACCAGATTTGCGTAAAAAAATTACGCAAATCCGGCGCAAACAGAATATAAATATGGGCCAAGGTGTGTTATGTTCCCTTTGTCCACTCAGTCACCTCTTGGTACTTCACTCCTTTATTCCTTCCTAAGTTCTTCCATCCCAGCCTACCAAACAAATTGAAAAATCCATTCTTGGTATGTTCCACAATTTTATGGCTATGTGAAGTGTTTCCAAAATATATTTCATGGTTTCCCATAGCAGATTTATTTTATGCCTGCTCAGTTTTTTCCATTTAGACTTTCATCTACAAAGTGATTGAATAAGCCAAAGCTTAGGCACATGATGAATCGATGATCGTTGACACCCTTCTATTCTATAGCAAAAGCTCTACCTACCCGCCTAATCCCTCTGCCTTACTCTGCAGTAGAGTAAGTCAAGTTTCCTTTCCTTACTGCCTAGCAAATGAATTTGTGGTGGTGGGCAAGGCCAGTGACTAAAGTGAGACTAGTAAGTCCCCGATGAAGTTTTGCATAAGGGATACTCTATGACAAACGTGACAAATGCAATCTATATACCCCGTTCCTTTCCTTGTAGTGCATCATTTTTCCCACCGTCTGCTTATGGCAGATAAAATAAATAATATATCTGCATTTTATACATGACATATGTGACATATCATATTTATTCATCTGCCTCTTTGGAGTCATGGTAGAAACTAAGTGAAAGGCATTTGGGGAAGAACAGGGCCATTGGAATTAAAGATAAATAATTGTCAACTACAGATGACCTATCTGCAGACAGTAGCAAAGTACTAAAAGTATCTGATTAGTTAATAGAAAAGCCTTTAAAAGAATAAAAATGAAATCACTGTTTTTTAATCTAGTGTTAATCTGTCTTAATTCTTTTTTACCAGACAATTCAGTGCTTTTCCTGTGAGGCATGTGTGGGTAAAAAATAAAATTGGCCCTGTGACTCTCCTAATCATAATCACATCAAATTCCAATGACCTAGGGTACTAGCAATGTAGTTCTACTGTGCCACTCACTACCTAGATTTGAAGAAGTGTTTGTCAGAGCATTGCTCACAACTTATCTTTTTATTTTTGTTTTTCCTCGAAATAGCTACTCCTGTTGGATGACCACCAACCAGGTATGAGATTGTGCCCTGTCTGTCAGAGGCTGAAGAACACTCAGGCCAAATACCTGTGGCTGGTGGTCCTGGAGGAGGAAGAGGCTAAAATAACTGCTTCAGACTCAGGAACCAGATCAGTACCACACCAGTGCTGGCGTCAAGCCTCCTAGCCACTACATCCCCAGCACAGCTGACAGCGTCCCTGACTGCCACCGCTGCCACCCCCTCCCACTTGGACAGGATATTCCAGGTTCATGTCCTGCAGTGGCTCGACTGCATTGAAAGCTGGATAGGGAGCATAGAGCAGAGCCTGAATCAGCTCCAGACCCATATGAATGATGCACTCTTCTGAGCCCTTTTTAATTTTTTGTTTTGTTAGGAGGGACTTGTAGGTGGAGAAGGTGGGGAGGAAGTTGGAACTAGGCTTCACTTTGGACTTTAGTTGGACTTTTCGGGGGCGGGGCTATTTGTTTGGGGCAGGGGTGGGCCTCATGGCTAGAAAGGGTGGGTTTTTGTATTTGTTAAAAATAAAAAGGAGATCATTCATTTTACTTGATTTATGCCTCAAATGTTTTGATGTTTTAGTAAACACTGCTGTCTTTTAGTGTAGCCTTTTTTCTAAATTTGCAAAAAAGAAAATGTATGTCATTTACTTATGCCTTTGCACTACTGCCCTCTGCAACTACATTGACCACTAGGAGATGATTGCCATTGCATATTTTGACTACAAAAACCTAGATACAGACAGACATCTTCTTCAATAGGAGTTAATTACTAACTAAACAAGTTCATTCAATCCATAATTTTTTTGTTGCTAAAGAGATGAAGCGAGGGAGTCTTCTTAGTGCAGGGTTTTTCTCAAGGTGGCATCTTAAGGGAGTGGTAGGTAGTAGTAGTAGTAGGCTAGGGCGATAATAGGGAAGAAAGAAGGTACCACTCCCACACGAACTCCTGCTGCAGGATTAATCAAAGGGTTATCCATCACTGTCAACTAGATTGAAAGAAACCAGGGAGTTAATGGGTCCACATTATATCATAACTTTAAGAAGTCGAGACCTGATTTCCACAATGGCAGTATTTGACACACAACAAAGAAGACCTAATATGATAATAAAAACTAACAATATCAACTTCTTCTCATCAATGTTGGGGAGCTAGTATTTAAAAACTGAACTTAGGAAATGAAATCATGGAGTCAGGAGAAGTTGGCTCAGAGTCAAGAATGGTTGGACAAGGTTAAGCATTTACTCACTACCCAGCACAACAGGCCTTAATGATGATGTTGATGGGGCCGGTGTGGAATATTGCTCAAGTAATAAAAGGTCATGCAGTGAGTTGGTGTTGCTTTTACCACATCTGCCCCAGCGAGTGTGTGATCCATTTATGGTGTAAAATTAAGTCACATCGCCATAAATAACACAGCCCGGAGGAAGAGAATTAGGGGGCTCGATGAATGGATGGGAAAGGGGATTCAGGAAAAGTTGTGACAAAGACCAATACTGCACAAAAGAAGACATGACAATATTCATTGGGGCCCTGAGCAACACACCATCATCTATCTGTTGTGGAAGGAAACAATGAAGGGCTAAGCATAGTACAGTTCAGTTAAATGCATTGCAAACAATCTTTCTGCCACAGAAAGACATAAGATAGTATACCTCCAACTGTCATGCCTTCTAGGTTTGAAAAATACAAATTATGGAGAAATGAAGTTAACCCATCCACTTCTAAAAATTATGATTGTTAAAAGGAAAATTATACTGTATTGCCAAATTGGGCGGTGTATCTCCATTCTTCTTGGAATGTCCGTCCCTCTTGGTTGCCTGGCTGAACCTGTTGGGTAGATAAGCTGGAGTCTTGCGCTTTCACCAAGTTTTGTTTGTGCAGGAGAGGACTAGGAGAAGGCCTGCATATTGAAAAAAACAGTAACTGTATTAGAGAGTAAAGGAGAAGAATTAAAGGAAGCAAGGTAAGCTTCACAAGGCTTTAGGGGTGTACAAAGAAGACTCAGAGGCAGCGCAAGAATTCAAAGAGGAGTTTCACGTTTGAGCCAGCAATGCAGCAAACACATATTCAGTAGCATTTTTCAAATCCACACACCTCTCTCTAGTCCATAGAGTTGAGTTAGTACTGGGACTCAGAGTCTTCACCACCATCATGGTTTCTCTTTGAACATATGCAAGCCTATGGCAAAGGAACACTGGCTGGATACAGAAAATGGCTGCCAGCCACGTGGTCAAATAACAACTGTGAACGAGGAGGCATGGAGTACAAAGAACACATGAAAGCTTATGGACATAGCCTACACAAATTAGCCCCAACCACACAGCAAGGAGAACAAAGACAAATTGTAGACTATGACAAACACACACACACACACACAGGCGATAAGGATGCATGGTGGTGACACTGAAGAAAACGCTAACATTAATTCAGCAATGCAAAACATGAAAATTAACTGAACGATAAAAATTTCACAACAGGACACTGATCCTTCTATGCCATCAAATATTACCACAAAACACACACTTTTTGCAAATTAAAATGCAAAAATAGTCAATATTTTTAATTTAATCCAATCCCATCCCTGCCCTAAATGAAGTTTCAAAAACATACACTGCTGAAAATGTTATTTCATGCACTGATGACTACTAGTACTGGGCCTACTGCCTAGACGGCCCTTTGGAAATCCAGGTCACATAGTAAAATAATATTGAAAATGTTACAAACATTTAGAAAAGGACAGGTACTGAGGTGTGCAACAATATTCCTTTACAAAAGATGAAAAATCAATGAAATGCAAATTAAATAATAACTAGGTCCATACTTAAACTCAAGGCTACCAACCACTATAAAAAGTTTAAATCAAATTAAAGTACAAAGAAATACTGGTGCATGCCCAAGCAAACAAACAACACCCGTATTCAGTAATTTTTTAATTTGCTTGTGTGATTGTGCCCGAATTCCGTAAACTGCTGGTGGAGCAGATTTCTATGCCAGGGCCTAGTCAGATCCCAACTCCAATGGTACCCGTCATGAAATATGTATACGTACATATACACCCAACATTCATATATGATGTTCATATTTGTTCACCAACGCACGTCAGGCGCACACCAGGTGCGCTGACTTACTGTGAGGATAGGGATGCCAGAAAATTGGGAAATGCTTGCCCCACTAGCAATCCTCCGCAAAGAGGATATAGGCAATAGAGGACTACTTGTCCCAGCATCCACACGGTACCACACGTGATGCGTCACAGCGTGCATCAGGTGTGCTGACTCACTGTGAGGTCTGCACACATGCTAGCTTCAGATATAGAGCAGCTGCACTAGCACACATACCAGCGGCTGGGAGCGGTTTCACTCAGGTAGAAATGCACGGGGGCCTTTTGACGGAGAATCTAAAGGGTGCGAGGGTGTGTGTGTACGTCACCTGCGTCTCCAAACACAAGCTTCAAAGGTGGCTATTGACTGCGTGAATGTGCTTGAATGTACCTCCTAATAGAATGTTATTGATGAACAAATGTGGACCTCACATATGAATGTTGGGGTGTGCTTGTGTGTATACATATTTCATGACGTGTACCATTGCAGTTTGGCTATAACCTCAGTAAAGTATATTGATTCAGTGTGCGTACAGTAACCTACATGTATGCACGCTGTTTTGGGACTACCCACTATCCTTGGAAATTAATTATTATAACATATGGCTGAGTCTGCCCAAAACAATACAGGAATGAGAGTCTTTTCACTATGGAGAAAATGAGCAGATTTAAATGTGCTCCCTCAATTTCTAAGATCCGACTAGGGTCTAAGCTCTGTTTCGACAGACCCCAAACGTACATCCTTGCAACCACTAATACAGTTTCACAGTGATTTGAATACCAGCAATGAGCAGTCAATAGTTACACCACTCATGGTGAAAGTTGTATCTACTAGACCTGAGTTAATCTTTTCAATCTTCCTCACTCTGCATCAATGTGTGACTATGTTAGAGGCTGAGTATTGGTAGGGATAAGTACACACCTACCACTAAGAATACACCACCAACAGTCAATGTCCCACAAAGAAGCCCCTGGCTCAACCCCTGGTAGCTGTCAGGCTCATCTCAGGAGACAGGTATGTAAAGCACTCAAATACACCAATAAAGTTAATAAGTAAGACACAGCACACAATACAAATCCCATTTATAACAATAGTAAATATCTTTATCTTTACAATGACACCAAAACAGCAAAAATCCAATATAGGGAACCAGAAATATGAATTTTTAAAGATTAAAAGTAAAACTAGGTCATAGAAGCAAATAGCGCTCAAAGGGAAGGTTGCATTGGACCTTGACACAGTCAAGAGTTCCAGCCGTTTGCAATGGAATACTTTTACACTTACTTCCAGAAGTGTTTCTTGGTGCAGGAAAGTGATCCACAACCTCAATCCAAGGTTCTGGAAACCCTGAATTGCTCTTTGGGATGTTGGGACTACAATTCCCACAATGCACCTGGCTAAATCATTGCAAGTCCACTAGACACTCTCCAGGCTAAGGACTTTTGTGGAAGTTGGTGCAGTCTACTCCTGAATCCTTTTTGAAGCAAGGCAAAGTCCTTTAGGCTGTGGTTCCAGTATACACCAGACACAGTCCTTAAGTGTGCAGGCCTCTGGGTTGCAAACCAGGGTTTCAGCAGGACAGTCCTTCATCTTATTCTTGTGGTTTCAGGTAGCAGATCTGAATTCCAATGCATATCCGCCAGTTTTATTCTATCATCTTGGGGTACAGTCAGTGGGCACCCTTTTCCAATGAGCTGCAGGATGCCACCCAGAAGTATGACAACTTCCTCCAAAGCGTGGAATTTTCTTGTCCCATAAAGCACTGCACTTTAACATTGCAAGATGGATGATTTTCCTCCAGAGGAATAACATCTGGCTAAATCATCCCCCTGGTGTAGCTCCTTTCCATTAACTCCCCCTCTGGACATCTGCAAATTCCTTTCCTAACCCCTCCATCTATCTGTGGGGTACAGGAGTGAAAGGACAGGCCTGGCTGCATTCTTTCCTGACTGGTATCCTTTTGAAGACTTACCTTGATTCACCCAGCCCCCTTCCTAGCCTGGCTTCACCATCTGGCTACCACCCCTATCAGATAACCTCTGCTGAGTGCAGGCTGCCTATCACCTCATCAAAGCAGCCTGGTTAATCCTGTTAGGGCTGACCAATCAGGAGAGACCACTAGCAGGCTAGAATTTGGCTTACAGTAAAGAAAGCTTTTTTCTGTATAAGTTATGACAATTGCAATTAATCATTTGAGTCATTTAAAGGCATATTTTTCCTAGCAATATTTAGGCTTATGAAAAATATTTCCATTATAGCCTATGGAACCAAATTTCTACGATGGGGGGAAATGAAAGGTGCAATTTGTCTCTCACCAGGGCATATAACCACCTTTTATAATGTCCCTGCTTGTAATTACATGGCACCCAACCCCTAGGGAATCTAAGGGAGACCTTGGGGTGACATATGTAAAAATAAGGTAGATTGTTACTTTGGAAGTACCTTTGTTTCCAAAGTCGAATTTGCATAAATTTGAAATTTTAAAGACAGCAGGCACACAGCCGTGCACACTCCAGTGCAGGAAATCTACTCGGCCTCTAAGCTTCCCTGCCCTATTATATACTGGGGACTTATAGGTAGTTTGAATCCCTCCTGCCCTATTATCTACTAGGGACTTACAGGGTTTGTTCTTGCCAATTGTTGGAATTAGAGGATTGCACCATTTGACCATATCACTTTTATTCAGAGAACTGGCCCTGGGCCTGTTAAGCCGAGTCCAGGGCACAGTCAGGGTCAGTTACCATCAGCCTCAGTCAGAAACATTGGGGTGAACATGCTAAAAGGGCGATTTCTCACAGACTACAAAGGACATTGCCCCCCTCTCAGATTAGGAGCTGGTATCCCCTGAAATACAGGGAAGGGGATAGTCTCTTGCTTTGTAGGAAGCATTTGTACCTTTGGCAGGAACTAATGAAGCATGTGCACTGTATGTGAATATATTATTTTCACTTAAACATGTGTGTGTTTTGTAGTTTTTAGCAGTGAACTGTCCACTGCATGTCGTGAATAATAAATATACATTCATATAGGGAAGCTCGTTTTTATCCATACATATTATTTCTAATTTTTCTCTATTTTACTATTATTTATTTCAAAAGGTTAATGTAATGAAATCTACACTCGGGTAAGACTAACCTGGGTTTTTTCTGATTAGTATGATATACAACTTGGCAATTAGACTGCCTGAGTAAGCTAGGGATCCACAGCCCTGAAGAATGCCCCAGACCTTTTAAGGATACACATTAAGGCAGATACATGGTTGAGCCATTACCTCAAAAATACTGTCTCAACTCGGTTTTAAGATATACCTGAGGTCCCCACTATTAAAGTTGACATACCGGGGCACCTCAAAGTAGTTTTAGTTAATCTGGATCCCACCTTTGAACAGTAGTTTCTTTTTACATAAGAACTCCCTCCTGTCAGTGTCTGTCAGGAGGTCGAGTTCTCACTATTGGCACTGTCCTACCAGGGTGGAGAGAGGTTGCCAGTGGTGACGCATGACACAAATATGTGTGTGAGGCTTCCTCTTCCTTGAGAACGATCTTCCCTTATGGTCTGACAGTAGTCCTGTGACATCCCCACATCATACACAGACTTGTTTACCCACATAGGGAAACGGTCAATGGACTTGGCTCAGTAGCTACTGTACCTGTTGTGAGTGAGTGTAGTTAGCTGGGGAGGACGTACGGTGGCTATACCTCCCTGTCTCTCCTTTGTGTTGAAAGTATTTGAAAATGTTACTGCCATTGTCAAGGGCAATGAATCCAATGGTGAGACCTCTGGGCTTAAGCCTTTCATAGATTTTGGTATTAAATTCTTCCATGATGTTAGCAGCTATCTGCAATTTATCCATGGAAAAAATCAAAACTGTAGTATTCCGCTGAATACCTCGAAAAAAATCATAATCGGCAAGCCTTTCCTCGCTCCATTGAAGGAGATCTGTATGCAGTGATGCACATGCAATCTGTTGCATGACAACTGGTCCACATGTTTGTCATGAAGTAAATGGACTGAACAGCACTCTCTTTCATTGCTTTGCCAACCCACTGCAGCATTGCTTGTGCAGCACTGGCACAACAGCAGAGGAAAAATGGGTCTGGTTTAGAACCTTCCACTTTGGACAGAGGGTCTTCAATAATTCTAAAAACCTGTCTTCTTCCATAAACAAAAAGGCAGAAGGTGAAGTGCTAACATTTTGTGAGCTTCCCATTGTGTAAATGGACATTCTCATGGCTTTTTGGTGGTACGATGACTCCTTGCTGAACATATTCTTCATTATTCATTGTGACTCCTTTCTTTGTGATACCTGGATAGGTGACACACGAGGACCAAGTAGGCTTCTTGGGCACTTTTGGGTGACTGTGTCCCTCTGTTCCTTGTGCCACTCTGATGTTGCTGTGGGTAACAACTGCACAGTATGAGTGACAGTCACAGGCCTGCTCCGCATGACCCCAACATCCATCTCCTTCTATCAGTGCAACTTCTATCTCACCAGCAGCTACCTTTTTGAGGTGCTTTTCCCACGTGGTTCTATGTTGATTTTTCAGATGGGCCAGTTGGTCACCAGTACCACATGGTCCACCTGGTTAACAATGGCAAGGTTTTTGAGACAATTTGAGCATTCTGCCATGTGTTCCTCTTGCAGTCTGACTGTAAAGAAGCCCTGAATGGGAAAGGAGACTTTTCTATTGTGCCAAAGCCTGAATACCTTTTTGAGGTGGAGATAGCTTGTTTTGTTTGCCTTTTGCTAGGGTGGGTTCAGAATTCAGTATGGGTGGTGGTTGCTGGAGGTTTTTGGGGTCTTGATGAGGTGGCGTTGGTGGAACTAAATGACTCAGAATATGTTGAATTAAGGTGATCTGTACTTTCTCTATGCCACTGTTCACACTAACAATCAATGGCTCACCATCACCTTCCTCACTTCCAAGGCGCTGTGAAACTTTCTTTTGCCTTTGTTTCTCTTGACAGGTCTCGGTTAGGAACAAATCTATGTCAGAATCATCAGAAGAGGCATGGAAAGGATGGGCAATGCTCTTTTTTATTCTTGCATGAAATTGTGAAGCAAATGTGCCCAATGGAGGAGTAGTCACAACAACGGCATCAGCTTTGTTATATAGTGAACGGGTGTATTAATCCTGATTATAGGCCATATTTACAAGAAAGTGGCGCATCACTAGTGATGTGCCACTTTTATTGCAGCCCCCTTGAATCCCCTAACGCCACCATGGTACCGCCATATTTTCAATACGGTGCATCATGGTGCATGTTAGGGCAGCGTCATTTTGTTTGCCGCTATTGTGACGCTACACTGGATTAGCGTAAAAAAAATACACTAATCCAGTATAGTGTTAAGAGACCCATCGAAATCAATGGGAGCCTCATTTTAACTTCTTTAAGCAGGCGTTAAAAATGACACTAGAAATGGTGCAATGGAATCAGTTAGATTTCATTACTCCAGTTTTAGCGACTCTCTAACGAGGGAACACCCCCTTTGCATACATCATGCATATAATATGCATGATGTGACGCAAAGTGTTTAGAAGGTGGCGCAAACCTAGTTTGCGCCACCTTGTAAATATGGCGCTATGGTAGTGGCCTGTTAGCGTCACATTTGCAACAAAGATTTTGCTGCAAATGTGTCGCTAAGGGGCGTAAGAGCCTTGTAAATCTGGCGCCATGTTTTTAACCTCAACAGGACCGTCTAAGGAACCAAGTTGCCCGGTATACATTATTGGCTTAAAAGGATGCCCGATTGAAGGTCCGAAGATGCACGATTTCTAAGGAATATTAGTCAAATTACATTTGACCTGATCAGACCCAAAGAATAACCATGGGTTTAAATGTCAACTCTTCTCCTTTAGTTGTTTTCAAAAATGTAATGGTTTGCTAGGAGATAACGCATATGTACAGATAAGATCTCTGATTATCTCTGTTTGATGAAAAGTCAAATGCAACCTTGGGTTTTGTTCAGTGTCCTGTTCTAGTTGTTCTATAAATAATTGTTCACTGCCTGAGCACTGTGTCATCTGCGCTAATTTTCATACATACACAACGTACATTGTTATTATGCTAAAAATGTAAGAATCATTATCAAACTAAATATTGTGCCCTGAACCACTTTTGGCAATATTTAACATGATATAAGTTAGTAATTACGTTTTCACACTTCCAAAGCCGTAGTAAAAGTATGGATGAACGAGTCCCACAGGACACTTCAGCTGCTGTCTTGAAAGTTTCTGGTTGATTCATCAAGCAGGGGCCAAGAAAAAGGATGTTCCCCAAAGGCATTTTCTTCATTAATTTCCCATAGGGACCTTGAACATGACTACAACTTGACCTGGACCTTGGAATGGTATTCCACCAAATTTGGCAGACTGGTAGGTCTTGGTCCAAAAATTGCTCTTTTTGTTATTTGGTGTAATCCTATCACTAGTTTTGGAGTTATTAAAGAATAAAAGATTTATAGATATCTAGGGATGTGGAGGGTCCATTGATCTGACAGATCTCAAAATGAGATCTGATTGGCTGCCTCCACTTCAACAAGGAAGTTCTGGTAGCCATCTTGGGACTTGGACTCGTCCGAGTCCCAAGAAAAAAGTCAACAATAAAAGAAGAGGACAGGGTAGGAATACCTTGACCCCTTAGGCCTAGTGGTGGGGTCCCAGAGTAGCTCCACTCAGGGCCAATTTAAAAAAAAAAAAAATCAGGAAACCAAGGAAGGTCCATGGATCCTGGCAAAATTAAAACAAAATGCAAGCGTGGTTGCCAACGCTTGCTTTCTTTGCACCCCTGGGTGGGCCAGGCCCTGGGGGAGAAATACCTTTTACATTATGGTGAAGGGGGTACACACTGCCCCCCTCCCCAGGTCAATTGCGGACCCGGGGACCCCATCCCCTTGGTTCTGGTTGGGGACAATGAGGAGAGGGGTCATGCCTCACCCTTCCCAGGGCCATTCCTTAAATTAAACAGGAAAGGCCCAGGCTAAATTCGTCCCCAGGGACCCCATCTCACAAGACCCAGCCATGCATGTAGATGGGTGGCCTGCTCAGTCCCCCTGCCACAGCCATTATTGGTCCTGTGGATCCCAAACCCCAGGGCTGTACTGCTTCTGTGTCCCAGGGTGCCTATCCCCAGGACATTGTGTGTTTGCTGTTGCTTGGAAGGAGCAATTTAAAAACTGCCGCCAAGCGAGATGCTTGGTCCCAGCGGGTAGGATCACGTAGGATTCCCCCACCCAAAGGGAGCTGACTTTTTATCTGTTTCCCTGCCTTCACTGAAGTGGGAAGGGAAACAGATGAAAACATTGCTCATGCCTGCAGAGAGCAGCATATTTTGCTGCTCCCTGTGGGAAGGATCAATGCCTGTTCCTACTGAAGGCAGGGAGCAGGCTGGGCCAATAAGGGTATTGGCGCTTCCCCAAGGCCCCCAACAATGATGTAGTGGGTGCCTTGGAGGGGGTCCAGGGGACCCACTCTTTAATTGCCAGGCCCCAGGGGATGAGGTCCCACTCCCCAATTAACAATTTTATAGGTCCTGGGGAATGGGGCCCCCAGGACCAACATTGGCCCGGGGAGAGAGGCTATGTGCCCCCTCTCAATTCTTCACATGACCAGGCCCTGGAATATGTGGTCCCCGGGACATAAATCAGCCGGAGAAGGGGGTCCGTGCACACCCCACTGTTACACCTGGAAGCTCTTGCCATGGTTTCCCTGTACTTTTTGCTTTTGACCTCCTGTTTTTGGACCCTGTGCTGCAATTAGTTTTGGCTAGTTTTGATACTCTGGGCACTTTACCACTGTTAACCAGTGCTAAAGTGCAAGTGCTCTCTGTCTAAATTGTATTGGTGATTGATTATTCATAATTGGCATATTTGATTAGCTAGTAAGACCATAGTATAGTGCCCTAGAGGTGCCCAGGGCCTGTAAACGAAATGCTACTAGTGGGCCTGTAGCACCGATTGTGCCACCCACGAGTAGACCTGTAAACATGGCTCAGACCTGCGACTGCAGTGTCTGTGTGTGCAGTTTTAAACTGCCAATTTGACCTGGCAAGTGCACCCACTTGCCAGGCTTAAACCTTCCCTTTTACTACATGTATGTCACCCCTAAGGTAGGCCATAGGCAGTCCCATGGGCAGGGTGCAGTGTATTTAAAAGGTAGGGCATGTACTGATGTGTTTTACACGCCCTGATAGAAATTCTGCCAAATTCATTTTTCACTGTTGCAAGGCCTATCTCTCTCATAAGTTAACATGGGGACTGCAATTACATATCTTCTGAGTGCAGTTTCCCATTAGGAACAGAGAGAGACCTGGAGCTTGGGGTCTCTCAACTCACAATTTAAAAAACAAAACATCTTTTGGTAGAGTTAGATTTTAGATTGTCTGTTTGAAAATGCCACTTTTAGAAACTGGGCATTTTCTTGCTTAACCATTCTGTACCTCTGCCTGATAGATGGACAGTTGGATTGTTGTGAATTCCATCTAGACAGTGACACAAAGGGCCCAGATTTATGGTGGCCTAGTGCCATTCCAATGCCACATTAGTGGCATTTTTTTACAGTAATGTGGCATTGGAAGGGCAAAAACGCTGCGCCATATTAACAAAGTGGTGCAATGCTTGCATTGCGCCACTTTGTAACCCCTTGTGCCACATTATGCCTGCGCCAGGTATAATGTATGCAAGGGAGTGTTCCGGCGCTAGTGGGCCGAAAAAATGCACCATTTTATCAGCATTTTTTAATGCCTGCTAAGTGCAGGCATGAAAAATAATCTATTATGTTCAATGGGCCTCTGTATGCTTTGCAGGATTAGCGTCAACATTTTTGATTCTATACCTGCAAAGCGATAGACCAGCTGCAAAAATTATGGTGGTAGTCCCCCTGACTACCGTCATCGTGTGCCGCATTTTAAATATGGCGCACACGTGGTGGTGTTAGGGGGCGCAAGAAAAGTAGTGCTGCACTAGGTGCAGCGCCACGATTCATAAAACTGTCTCACAGGGAGCTGGAGTTTAGCCTGCATATCCTCATGAGTCTCCTGGGCTAGAGAAAGGAGGGAGGAGCTGACACTTACACCTGAAAGGACTCTGCCTGTCCTGACACAGTGAAGTCTCCAACCCCGTGGTGTGTGTCTGGGGCCAGGCCTGGGCACGGCAGGATCTTGTGAACAACAGAGACTTTCCTTTGAAGTTTGCCTACTTCAAAGGCAGAAAAGAGTATAAGTAGTGGACCGAAAACCCCAGACTTTTAGATCACTTCTCAGCCAAGTGGAACCTCTCCCAAGGAGAAGTGCTTGATGCTTGAGGGGGACCTGCCACTCTGCCTGTTGCTTTGCTGGGCTGGCCTACTGCTGCTGCTTCTGCATAAGAGGGAAAGGACTGGACTCTGCTTTCTACAATCCTGCTGGTGACGTGTCTCCAAGGGCTTGGACTGAGCTTGCCTCCTGTTAAGAAGTCTCTGGGACAGCAAAGACTTCATTTACCATCCTCTGGGTCTACTTTCTGTGTATCCTAGCTCTCCATGTGGTGCCTACTTCAGTCTCTGGGCCCCTGGGAGTGAAAGCTGGTTGAAACACAAGAAAAAAACAGTGCACCGACTCTGGACCACGCCTGGACTGACACCGCTGCTTGAGACCACGACATTGCCTGCAAACAAAGCTGTGGTCCCCGCTGGAGTGTGACGACCCATCTGACATCGCAGCCCTGGCACCACTGCAGCCCCGCTGACGTCCCGTGACTTTGCAAGTCTCGAGTGTGTGTAACTGACGTCTGTGACACCCGACTCCACCATGGTGCCCGCAGCCCTGTGGCATAGCCGTGACCCCGTGAGGTCACCCCACCGCGTCTTGACCTGCTGGACATCTGCTAGAGTTTAAGGAACCGAAGCTTCGCAGCAACGCTGCATCACCTCCCCTGCTCCGTAGTAAGGAACTGATACCGCAAATGATTCAGTGATGTCTCTCCTCCCTGAGTCCATGCAGAGGCTTGTTTCTTCGTTACCAAAGGTACTGTACCTCGGGGACTGTGTGACTCTGTGACCGACACCATTGACGTCAGATTGTTGGGAACGACTTCGTCATGACACCATAGTAACTCTAAACTGAAGCATTTGTGTTTCTAAGCGCTATATTCAAGTTTAATCTATAAAAATTCATAACTTTGCTTGTATATGTTGGATTTTTGTCATTTTGGTCTTGTTTGATTTAGATACACATTGGCTATTTTTCTAAATGGGTGTTAAGCCCTTTTGAGGTGTTTTCACTGTATTACTGTGTGTGTTTGTACAAATACTTTACACGTTGCCTCTGAGATAATCCTGACTGCTTGTGCCAAGCTACCAAGGGGGTGGACAGGGGTTATTTGAGCTGTGTATCTCCCTTACCCTGACTAGACTGAGGGTCCCTGCTCGAACAGAGTGCAAACTGACTGCCAATCAGAGACCCCATTTCTAACACCCCCCATTACAGTATGTCCGGTAGAATGGGTCCCCAGGGCCAAATAAGGTAGGCGACGTGGGCTACATACCCCCTTCCCCTAAAAGAAAAGTTGTGGGCCCCGAAAATGTGATCCCCTGCCTGGCAGGGGATCGGCAGGCGAAGTCCTATGGCCAACCACCCCGCTGTGCACAGCCAAAGGCCATGCGTGGCAGGGGTTGGCTGCCTGAAGGGGGTTTGGTGCAGGGCCTGCACCCAACCCCTTGCAGCACAGGGGTGAAGGCTGTGCATGGCATAAGTTGTATTAAGGTAAGGTAATTAAATTATACTTTACCTAAAAAAAAAACTCGAAATTTACTAGAGAAACAAAGGTTACAGGGACATTATAGCTAGGATTAGAATTTTAAAAACCTTAGAAATTCACAAAAAAAGCAAAGGTTACAGGGATGTTATAGTTAGATTCAAAATGTACACACACAAAACCAGGGAAATTCAGCAGGTATAGTTAGAGTAATCTTAAGAAACTATACCTTGTGCCCTAAGGTAACTATAGATCACGCCCTTACATACACTGCTAATTAACTCACATATTACATCACTCACGACATCTATGACATCATTGATAACATCAGCACAACAATTGCTGTAAAATTATTGCTGAAAAACACTGCATGGAGGGGGCATGAGTTCTAGTTAAATTAGGGCACAAGTTATAGTTTCTTGAGATAACTCGAAGTGCAGCTCTAAACCATAACTGCTGAATTTCTATGGTTGCGTGTGTATAACTTGTGAACCTAACTATAACATCCCTGTAACCTTTGTTTATTTATGTATATATATACATATATATATACACATATATATATGGGTAAATATCTAATCCCATCTTATATATAAAAAATAAATTGGGAAAAAAGAGAAAATGGCATAGGCTTATTAATATCAAAATTCCTAGAAAATGGAATAAACTGAGGAATAATCAGAAACACCAACTGACTCAACAAAATGGTAGCAGCTCGCCACATAGCATGGGCCAGCAAGAAAGGAGACATGAAGAACTGAGACAAAATAGTTGGCACTCACATGGCCAGCAAAGTGGCACCATAAACAAAGGAAAAATTGGTACCTACACACACACACAAACACACATAACTGCCCAAAGCACTTTTCCCCCCTACAAACAATCATGCAGGGTTGCAGAGGAAACGATTGCACAAATATATGCACTTCAAATGTGCCTGAGCCAACCCATGGGACTGCCCTCGACCCTCCACCAGGAAATCAGCAATGTCAGAAAGGAAAATACACTTTAAAAATTCATAATCATAAACATCCCAAAGCAACATAAACTAACCCTCCAAAACACTTTTAAAAGTTGTAGAAAAAAACACAATAGTCAAGCATCTCACACAAACACAATTTGTGGTGGGCAAGCACATAGGGAAAATGTGGCTGGGAACAAGCTAAAGTGTCCTGCTTTATGATCCTAGACTCCAGGGGCCAACGTGACCCCAGCTACCAACAGGCACATGCACACAAAAAATTACCTACATTTTACATGAATACAATGCCTCCCACAGGCCACAAAAATTATTTAAAAAAATACTCGGGCACAATATCAAATTCTAAATGTAAAATAAAAAACATTTGTATTTAACAAGACAAAAAATAAGCAGGAACTATTCACTTAGGTTCAGATACATTACCCTCTCATTGCTTCAAACTGAGCGCTCTTTCAATAACATTAAGCTAAAGCTATTCTTATCTAAGGCCCTCATTATTACATTGGCGGTAATAACCGCCTACCGCAGTAGTGACTGCCGCCAACATACCACCACAGCAGCGACCATCCGTCTGCCAGATTATGAGCACTGCCTGACTTCTGCCACAATAAGGGCGGAAATCCGGCAGTGTTCATACTGGCGGACGTTGGTCACCTGGTACTGCTAACAGCAGCACCGCCCCGCCAGTAGAACGCTGCCAACCGTATTTTGAGCAGAAATATGGCCTGGCAGTGTTCTGCTGGGGGGGGCACTGCTGGCGGTAGCAGCGTCCCTTCTTGTTCCTGGCCGGATTACCTCCTCGCCTAAGGTAAGTCTGGTGTCCGACAGGGGAGGGGGGTTGCAGGGTGGGGGCTGTTTTGTGTGTGTGCCTGAGTGTATGAGTGTGTGTGTGAATGCGTCTGTGTGTTGTGTTGTATACGTGTAAGAATGGTGAAGTGAGTGAGTGTCTGCATGTCAGTGTGTCAGTGTGTAAGAATGTGTGTGAGTATGTCTGGACGAATGCGTATGTGAATGCGTGTATGCCAGTGAATGAGTGAATGCTTGTATGCCAGTGTACGTGAATGGGTGTATGCGTGGTGCATGTGGGTGTAGGTGTGCGTGTATACTGGGAGGGGGGTGGGGAGAGGGGCGCTGCGGGTGTGGGGTGAGGGGGGTGATGTGTGTGTGCCTTTATGGGGTGTGGGGGTGAATGCGTGTATCGGAGGAGGTGGGGGGTGTTTGAATCGGGGGTGGGGAGGTTTGGATGGAGTGGGTGTGGGGGTAGTCAGGTGATTATTGGGGGAGCCGCCTATCAGTGACAGGGAAGGAATTTCCTGTCACCGGTAGGGCCTACCACCATTGTTTTTGTCGCATTGCTAACACCACGAAAACCATGGCGATAGGCCGGCTCATAATGCCACCGGCGGTACACTGTGGGCCGCCGGGTCAGAGACTGACATCTCCGGCCCGGAGGCTCGTACCACCATGGTGGTATGAGTGGAGAATCACCGGGTTGGCTGCAGACAACCTGCCACACTCATAATGTGGTGGTATGTACCGCCAGCCTGTTGACCGCCAGAGTTAAAATGAGGGCCAATTTCTTTAACAAAATCCTTCTAATTTCTTCTGCTTCGTGATAGACGTCTTCTCTGATCCTTGCACTCACAGGAAAAATCTTGCAATATCATAGGTGGGATTGCAAGCATTCCTTAATAACCATGTCACCGGGCAATTGGTCCACAATGGTAAGTTCCCCTTCCAAGTGTCATTGACTTTCTGGGTAGACCCACAGGAAATGAAGTGACGGCTGAGTTGGGGTATAGTACAATGCAATAAATCCATTTGATATCACTAGCCACTGTGTGGTTATTTTATGTAAACGAACAACACTTTAACAATACTTCAACAGATATTTAAATACACGTAGTGTGAAAATATTAACCAAAGAAAAAAAAACACTGGTAGCAAATAAGCAACAAACTATCACACTGAAATACACTTAAAACAATTGTCCCTATTGATAGTTATTTGTAAGCACACACTGGCCCAGAAGCAGGAGTTACATGTATGCATGTGCAAAGTTTAAATTACACTGGCATGGTTTGGTTAATTTAGGAAATTTTGTATTAAATTTGTAATGCAAACTTCCCAAAACTGAGTTATTACTCCACTCTGTGTAATTACATGCTATTCACAATAAAAATGTACAGCGAATGTACAGGTACAACAGAACGTTAGCCGGTATTGTTCACTGGGATTTTGCTTTTGGAGTATTTTTCAGCGTAAAATTCATCTTTGTATCATAAATTGATTTGAGGATGCATTTCACTGCTTGCCCTTCTCCAAGGATGTCATGTGTGAGAATCATGACCTTTCTTGTACACTTCGCTGTAGACTGTGGACTAATGTCTGTCTTACCCTATACAAAATGTGGTGTTTAATGTTAGTGAACCCTATAGTCTAGGGATCAAGTATGTGTATGGCAGATTTGGACATCCCTACACTGCCCTAATTAAAGGTCAACATGTTTCTCGCTAAAATACGTCTATAAAGATCTTGGTGCGATTCATCAGGACCTAAAAAATAAATCCTAACTTATCCTCACAGATATGGTAAACTAGGTTAACTTTGTGGTACCGGAACCCTCCTCAAATTCAAGGATGGGCCACATCAGGAATAGTGGACAGCCTATGTGGTCCAGCCAATGTAATAATCAGCATGTTTGGGTGTCGGACGAGGCTTCCCTGAGCACCTGGATACGTGGAATTTTGAGGTCCGGCAATGCAAAGTCTCCACTTCACATCACAGCATCGACGGACCATGGTGACCACTGTTAGAAATGGGTTCTCTAGTTGGCAGTCAGTTTACACCCTGCTCACGTAGGGACCCTCACTGTAGTCAGGGTAAGGGAGTCACAATACTAAGATAACCCCTGCTCACCCCCTTGGTAGCTTGGCACAAGCAGTCAGGGTTATCTCAGAGGCAATGTGTTATTATTTGTACCCACACACAGTAGCACAGTGAAAGCACTACTAATGGACATCACACCAGTTTAGAAAAATAACCAATATTTATCTGAAGAAAACAAGATCAAAACAACAACAATCCAACATACACAAGCAAAGATATGAATTTTTATAAATTAAATCCCACTGAAGTGCTTAGAAACACAATAGCTCTACCTGGCGCCATCACGGAGTAGTGGTGGAGTTGTTCCCAACAGTCCGACGCAACTCACGAGGGAGTGTGGCGCGGGTCATAGTACAGTGCCTTACAAACGAGTCAGAGTCAAGGGCATGAAGTTGGGGAAGTGAGGCATCACTGGAGCCGGTGCGGCGTCGGCTCCATACTGCTGCGCAGGAGGTCAGGAGTTGCTTTCTTACTTCTATGCAGCGGAGCTGAGGTGTCAGTTCCTTACGGAGGCAGCAGAGATGAGGTGGTGTCTGCGGCGAGGCGTCGGTTCCTGACAATCAGGTGGGGTCGATGAGTCTAACGGGTCAAGACGCGATGAGGCGACCTCACAGGGTCACACCACGGGGTCACAGGTGCAGTGGAGGAGTCGGGTGTCACGGACGTCAGTGACATGGCACTCGGGACTCACAATGTGACAGGACTTCAGAGGCACTGTGGTGGCGCAGGGCCAGCTGCATCGGTTGCGTTAGTAGCACTTCAGCAGGGATCACAGCTTCGGGTGCAGACAGCAGTGTGGAGTCAGGCAGTGGCACTGGTCCTGGAGTTGTTGTGCCTGGTTCTTCTTGTTGTTATGCAAAGCTTTCACTCTCAAGGTCCCAGGAACTGGAGTGGGCACCACCTGGTGAGTCAGGGTCCTCAGCACAGGAATCCAGAGGCGGTTAGGTGAAGTCTTTGCTGTCTCTGAGACTTCTCAACAGGAGACAAGCTCAGTTCATGCCCTTGGAGAAACTTCACAAGCAGGATACACAGCAAAGTCCGGTCTTTGTCCTCTCCAAAGCAGAAGTAGCAACTGCAGGCTAACCCAGCAAAGCACACACAACAAAGGGGAAGTACTCCTCACAGCTCTTCAGCTCTTCTCCTCGGCAGAGTCTTCCCTTGATCAAGAAGTCTGGGGTTTTGGATCCAATACTTATGCTCATTTCTGCCTTTGAAGTAGGCAAAGTTCAAAGGAAAGTCTTTGTAGTGCACGAGACCCTGCCTTTCTTGTTCTGGTCCCATACACACTCTAGGGGTTGGAGACTGCATGGTGTAAGGACAGGCACAGCTCTATTCAGGTGCAAGTGTCAGCTCCTCCCACTACTCTAACCCATCAGGATATGGCAGGCACACCTCAGCTCCCATTGTGTGACTGTCTAGAGTGAATTAACAACTATCCCAACTGTCACCCTGACGCAGACATGTATTCTACAGCTAGGCAAAGGCACAAAATAGTTAAATAAGAAAATCCCCACTTTCTAAAAGTGGCATTTTCAAACATGCAATTCAAAAACCACCTTCACTAAAAGATGTATTTTGAAATTGTGAGTTCTGAGACCCCAAACTCCAAATCTCTACCTGCTCTCTATGGGATATTACACTTAAAAGATATTTCAAGGCAAAAAGCAGGTTAACCTGTGGGAGAGATAGGTCTTGCAATAGTGAAAAACAAATTCATATGTAATTCACCATCAGGACGTGAAAAACACACCATTACATGTTCTACCTTTAAAATACACTGCACCCTGCCCATGGGACTACATTGGGTCTACCTTAGGGGTGCCTTGCATGTACTAAAAAGGAAGGTTTGGGCTTGGCAAGTGGGTGACCCTACCAGGTAGACATGGCAGTTTAAATATGCACACACAGACACTGCAGTGGCAGGTCTGAGACATGTTTACAGGGCTACTCATGTGGGTGGCACAATCAGTGTTGCAGGCCCTCTGGCAGCATTTGATTTACAGGCCCTGGGCACACAGAGGCCACTATACTAGGGACTTATTAGTGAATCAAATATGCCAATCATGGATAACCAATCATAATCACAATTTACACAGGGAGCACTTTCATTTTCGTACTGATCAGCAGTGGGAAAGTGCCCAGAGCACCAAAACCAGCAAAAAGAAAATCCAGCACACAGTTGAAAATACATGTCGCAGGGGCAAAAAGACAGGGAGAAACCACGCCAAGGATCCCAGGTCTAACAACCACCAATTGAAAGATCCAGCAGTGACCGTCCATGAGTCCTGACAGGACCTTTGGGCTACAGTGATGACTGTCCGTGATGCCAGCCTGCTCTTTGTGTTACAGCAACAACCATCTGTGATGCTTTCCGTTCCTCGCATCCGGACTCTTCACACTAGACTTTGAGAAAGTAACTTCTTAGTGAGACTAACCTGGCTGCTGTTTCCGACCCACAATCCATCACGGTGGGCCTGAACTTGTGACTTTTACAAGATCTCAACGACCAGATAATCACAAGTGGCGATCTATGCTTTTAAGTGTTAAGCTAACCTGAAATCTTTGAAATTGCTTATCTCCTGGCCTACTGAATGAATGAATTGCTGTTTTGATGTCAAATGATTTAAATGTTCTCTATTTTTCAAAATAGCTATGGGATTTTTATTCTGTTGTGTTTCCACTTTATTGCTGTTTGAGGCCTGCATAAATACTTTGCACATTGCCTCTACTTTAAGAGACTGCTTTTTTTGCCAAGATACAAGAGTGTTAAGGTGTTGAGCACAGGTTAATTTACTGACTTTTTGTGTTTCACTCTGACAAGGATTGTGGCAGTTGCTGGAGTAGGGGTTCAGCCCCCTCAACCAACGACCCAATTTATATTTGTTATGTTAACTATTTCCCTGATAGGTGCTTGGAAAAACTCCCATGTACAGTGCATTGTTAACAAGTGTGGTTATTTGGTTATCCGTATTTTGTCAAATATTTTCCAAAAATGTACATAGAATATATAGCCCTTGGTTAGTTTGTAACAAGAGCTATTTCAGCACAATTAATAAAACATTTGAAGGAGAAATTAACGCATGCAACCACTGTGAACGTCATCCTACCGTCCCACTGTGGGCCTGCCTTTGGATGCAAGCTTTCAAATCGAAATATTACTCTTCTGGGAACATCTCCTCAGTCCCACACTGATGCGCTTCTTGGCCCTAATTCCTTATGTCACAACATTACTTTGCACAACAACTTCTTGTGGGATTTTCTGCCGTCAAGGTAATTATGTTAAATGCACGTCTTTTAAACACACTCTTCTGGTGTTTATCTCTGGACAAAACAACGCCTTTGATGACGAGATTGTTTTGCAGATTTGTGTTCCACAGCATCCCTTACCCTGCCTGTATTCTGAGCTGTCAGTCTTACATCTTATAGAAATTTCTCTCGAGGTTTTGTGCATTCTGTGCATATATCATTTAGGGATCAGAATCTTTAAAGACATAAACTTTTGACAGCTTACAAGAAGCTGCTGTCAAACTCCAGCAACAGCGTGAGGATAAGGACAGCCATCTGGCGCCTCTCTCAAGGGGAGGGCACGAGGGACCACTTGACAAAGGATATTAACTCAAGATGGCATTCCGTTTTACATCTCACATCGTTGGGTAGTGTATATCAACATAACGCAGCCGCTCACAGCTGCTTCAATCACCGCATTCCTACGCCACAGTAATGGCAGGATGGTGACAATAAAATGGCCAAACCTGTGTTTTGAGGGGCTGTTTATACTCTTCACAACCTTGGGGTTTGTGGTTTTCAGGCTTGGTTTTGGTCAGGGCTTTAATTGGGCCGGTACTCATAGGTACTGGGCGAAGGCCTGCGACCATAGGGAGCTTGGGGGGGCCGGAGCAGAAACCACACCGTGGCCCGAGCAAGAAAGGTGCCGAATACGGCGCGCAAAATTCAAAAGAAAGAAAGGGGAGCGGAAGTGCCCCCAAAGACAAAGAACAAGCACCCCACCCCCAACCTTTCCGGCCATGTCGCAAACAGGACATTTATGGCGGTAACAGAAAGGGGGGGCAGGAAATGGACAAATAACCCAATGGGGTGCGGGTATTATTTGAATTTTGCCCGAATGCCCTGAGGGCAGAAATGAGGGTTTAAAGGGCTGCCCGGCTCAGAGGACGCACAAAGATTGCGAGAGACCGGGCAGCAAAAGAAAGGACGACACCCACCCACCCACACCTAACATCAGGCACCCAGAGCGTCGCAGGCTGGGCAAATGGATAACAGGCAGTAGCGTTGGAAAGGCGGAAAGGAGAGATAAAAAAGAACTACAAAGGCCACACCCAATGCAGCGGGGTGGCAGGGCTACTTACCTTGGGATGCCTCACGGCAGGGTAAGGCAGTCAGCGGAGATACTCGGAAAACACGGCACTCGCAGCCCGGGTCCGCTGGAGAGCTGGACACAAGGACTAAACAAGGTAGCGAGTTAAGCCTAAAGGGAAACGAGTACCCTCCTACTTAAAAACGGCTAAGGACCAAACATGAGATTGATTGAAAGCAAAGGAATGAACGGCATGTAACAAGAATTTTATTGTCAAGTTTAAAGTTATCAAAGATGCAAAGCGATGTATGACACAAATGTACCAATTTGAATCACAAACCCTAGGTCGGCTAATCTCAGAAGAGATATAGCATTAGGGCAAATTTATCGCTCATTACAACAACTTGACAGAATGATGTATGGCCCTCATAAAAGCAGGGCGGGCATGCTGTAAACTAACCTTTCAATTAAATGCGGCCAAAGATTTTCCAAACACATATCCAACTGTGGTGTTATCATTGCGGGAATGGGCCGTCTGGAGGGGTTTTGAGTACTGGCACTTCTTATTTTTGCAGAGCTGAGCACCGGCACTTCTCTACTATCAAGAAGAGTACAGGTACTCAGGGTCGGATTGATAAAGCAGGAGCTGAGCGATGGGCCAGGCCCGAGGGCTCGTTATGTGTATCATTGAGCTGTGGCAAGCAGCCCGATGGGGCCTGAACAGCCTGCTGGAGGCCTGCCGCAGGGGCAAGTAAGCCTCTGCCCACCCCATCCCCCCACACCCAGATGGAAGCTCTCATTGTCCTCACCAGCCCCCTGCAGGCCCCCCATGCTGGGTTGTCTTGTTAGTGAATGGGACAGCGGTTGCTTGGTACACACTGATGTGTGCAGATTGAATGAGTGGGAGGGGAGAGGGCCTGAGCATGAGTGGTCACGTAGGAACTAACGTAAGAAGGGCTATTTTCACCCCTTGGTCTCCCACCTGGGTCTGGCTGTCTGAGTCACTTGCCCCTGCAAATCCACCCACCAGCTAGGACATTGATGAGGTGGTGGAGATGGCCTAAACGGTATCCATGGAGTCCAGGTGAGATCGGAGGACCCCTGACGTCTACCCTGGTGAACTCTGCGCATGCTCGGGGGACCCTGCAGTGCTCACTGTCTGCCACTGTGGGCTCTCCAACTGTGGGGTCCCTGCCGGGAGGACAGGAGGGAGTGTAAGGTGAGAGAGCTTGAAGAGTGATGGGCAGAGACAGAAGGAGCAGAGGAGAGTGTTAAGCTCATGCGTGTAGTTTTGTAGATGAGCTTTATTAGATACCACCAACCCACAGCAAGCATAAACACGTCTTCACTTCTCCACAACTGTCAGCTTCTCCACAAGATCCAGTGACATCATCTGGAACTTGGATAACCTGTAAATTCTAGACAGTGCCCAACATTCCAGGTATCCACAACAGAGAGTTTAAAGAGAAAAGAGTCAGAGAGACAGAAGGGGTAAGCAGAGACAGGGATGGGGAGGAGATCGAGAGGCAGAGAACGACATAGAGACAGCAGATTACAAACAGAAAAACTGTTGGTAGAGAATGATAGGATACAATTGGGGTAAAGAGAGTGTGTCTGCGAGAGAAAATAGATACAAATGGGAGAAGCATACGTGAGTGCGGGAGGTATCCAGATACTAGAGATGTAAATACCGATAGAGATGGTGAAAGGGAGAGCGACAAAAACGAGAAAGAGAGGTGTGTGTGTCTGATTAAAAGTGAGATATAAGAGAAAACGGGACGAAACAATGTGCCTCACCGGCTGCTCTTTCCGGGGACAGTGCAATTGGTGTACATTTACTTTCTGGGAGGCGTGCCCTGCAGCTCTAACCATGTGTGATGTGCATACCTGCTTATCTGTAGAGGATGGCTGAGTAGATATATAACTTGCTGTCGGAAAGGAATTCATGCTTCATTTTTTGCCGACTCTAAGCAGTGTCTTTATAACAAGTATTGCTAACACCCAATTTAATAGTACTACATTTTCTGACCTCAGAAGAATGATTCATATTAAGACTGCCAACGTGCACGTGGGGGATTTTTGGGGTACTTGGTGTGGCACAAAGAGCCACTCCAGATGGTGATGAGAACCATGAGTACTACAGGCCTGATTACAAG
The DNA here is from genome assembly GCF_031143425.1 of Pleurodeles waltl. Taxonomy (NCBI): domain Eukaryota; kingdom Metazoa; phylum Chordata; class Amphibia; order Caudata; family Salamandridae; genus Pleurodeles; species Pleurodeles waltl. The sequence continues at coordinate 607,248,964 of NC_090445.1, read as the reverse complement.
TTGCATGATATTGTGAGGTGGCAAATCTGCACATGAAAATAACATTACTGTGCAATAACACTGCACTATTACTGTGCTAACACAAGTTTTATCCAATGAGCAGGAAGGTGCACGGGGGTGGGTGGGGAGGTGTAGTTCCATGAAAGGCGTCATAGGCTGATTAAAGTAGACAAAGGGAGAGAATCAGCCCTGGCCAGAGGAAGTCTCATGGGCCAGCTACAGATCACACTGCCCTGAACTGGAGCAGGAATGGTTCTCCAACCGAAAGGGTCGCTTAAAATCCACAAGCAAATGAGGTGCTTAAAAAAAGGAGAAGCAGTGCATAACTTTATTACATAGCAAAGAATGCTGCAATGTGACCCTGGAAGACGTTGTTACACCCATGCATGGACTAATACAGCCTGACCCTTAAACTCCAGTTATTACTATTGTTTTAGAGCATACATGTGTATGTAATTTTAATTACACACATACAAGGTATTTAAGTTAGACTCAATCCTTTGGGAGGCATTTAGGGACTCTGTTTATACACGCTCTTGCTGAGTTATGGGAGTTCTTCATCTCAATTTTAACATTTTACATATGGGCTCAAATTCTGAGCATTTCAAGGGGTCACTTGCCAAGTCTGCCTAAAACTACTTTGATTATGAGAATGAATGGGGAAAATTCAGGAGTAATATTTGACAGTATCTCAGTAACTCTTGGACAACAGAGGTGACACCCACATTAAGGAGTTTTAAGTGTGTGCTATGCTCAGCACATATATCCCTCTACCCATGTTCTGTCTCAGTCTGCAGATACGCTAGTGATATTTTTCAAACTAAAGCTCTTCAAAGTTCTGCTTTTTACTCAATTTAGGTTACGGGTACGAGACCTACCCAAAATTACCGTAACTTTTCTCCGTGACCCAGGCTTTCATTTAACAACTCATGCATTCTTGGGGCAGGCGCCTTGTTTCACCCACTTGCATGTAAGCGGCAGTCCTACTCACACACTGACAAGTGAAACTTGCGAGTCCTGAGAACATATCTTTGGTAGCACGAAGCCACGCGCCAAAGGTTTAATCTCGCCCACGCTTACGGAATCATATCCTGTCTTCGCGACATATTGTTATTCGTTTATTTATTCGCGTGATTTATACAGCTCATGCTACAACCTGAACTGTATCAACGCAGCCCGATCTCTCAATAGCGATTGTTGCTCGGCACTGCAAATTCCTTTACATTCATGACAATGAGAAACTTCAGAGGCCCGCGCCACGCGGCTGAGACAGGTGGCTGGAAGCATGAGCGCGCGTCCCTCATCAGCCCCACGCAGCAGCTGTGATCACCGCGTCGGCTCACGGATGACAAATCAAGATACATCCCCCGCTCGCACCGCCCTCTCCCCTGGTGAACTCAAAGCCCAGGGCCTGTTCTGTAACCGTGTTGCCCCCTCGGCCGCCCCCTCGGGCTCAGAGCTGAGTAGCTTGTCTTGTCTGCTCATCAGCTGCAACCGCGGCAGAGCAATGATCAATGCTCGCAGCGGCAAACCTGAGCACCTAGCCACCCTCAGAAGCGGCCTGAGAAGTGAGCATCCCAGGGTGTGCGGTGATGCACTGCGAATGCCCAGCTCCTCCAGTGAAACATTCCACAATTCATTTAGTAGCTGGCGTTTTTAGGGTAATGATCTTGTTTATTTTGCGTTGTGTTTTATCTATATGTAATACACACACACATATATATATATATAAATACATAAATATATATATACCTACATATATATATATATATATATATATATATATATATATATATATATATATACACACACACTGAAAAAAAACAAAAAACTTATATTACAGGGACGTTATAGGTAGGTTCTAAACTTACTCATACAAAGCCTTAGAAATTCAGCAGTTAGAGTTAGAGTTCTTTCAAGTAACTATACCTGGCGCCCAAAGTAACTATAACTAGCACCCTTGCCATGCACAGTTTTCTTATCAATCATTTTATTGCAAATGTTCCAGTGATAATATCAAAGATGCCATATAATATTTCATCAATGATATAATATGTGGAGTAATTAGCTGTGCATGGCGAAGTTGTGAGTTATAGTTACCTTAGGGCCCGAGTTATAGTTACTTGAAAGAACTCTAACCATAACTGCTGAATTTCTTTGGTTTTGTATGAGGTCGGCCACAGGGCCTATCTCTGTCAGTGGATCTATGAGGGGGTGCGTGAGTGTCTCAGCAGGTCTGAAAGTGGGTGTGTGAGTCTTTGAGTGGGTCTGAGTGGGTGCGTGAGTGTCTGAGTGGGTGTGTGAATGGGTGCCTAAGTCTCTGAGTATATGTATGAGTGAATGAATTAGTGTATGAATGAGTCTACGGTTTTTCTTTCAAATGTTTTCATGTTTGATAATATTTTGCAAAAATTTGTGAATTTTCACAAAAACCGCACATGGTGGCAAAAAATTATTTTAAACCCATAAATTGCCCCTAAAACACAACTATATCACACCCCTGGGGTTAGGGTACATTCATCCTGACCCCTTATGCCTCTTTCAGTTGGATTTTCACCCCATAGTGACCATGTCCCGTGAAATAAAATGCTGGCTGCAACTTTCTAGTCAGGTTTCGGTCAGAGAATTGCAATGCCTCTTTTCACATGTGTATTTGCGAAAATTCATGAATTTTCAAAAATTATTCTTGAAATATTCTCAAAGTCATCGTGGCAAGAAATATGCACATTAATTTTCCCTTTAATCTCTCAAAAACTACTGAACAGATTTACACCAAAGCTAGCTTTCTGCCAAATTTGGTGTAGTTCCATCCACCGGTTCGGGCTGTAGACATGTCTAAAGATCCTATGAGAATTAACATGGGGAACTGAACTTTTCCCACCCCACCCCCTTTTTCTAGGCCCCGCTTGATGGGTCACCTGAAACTTTCTGTGAGCAACAAGAATCATGTGAAATGTTTTTTGGGAACATTTCATGAAGGTTCATCAATAGTGCCAAAGATATAGGCAAGTAAAAACGCTTTTTCTATGGAAACATGGTCCTAACTATAACTACCTAGTGGCGACCGCCACTAGTTTAAAAAAAAAATATTTATATATATATATATATATATATATATATATGTATGTATATTTATTTAAATCTATCTATTTATCTATCTATCTATCTATCTATCTATCTATCTATCTATCTATCTATCTATCTAATAGATAGATGGATAGATAGATAGATATATAGAAAGATATATGTAAATATATATATAGATATGAATTACTAGGGTCTATGAAGGGGGTGGTGGTCTGGTATTTGGAGTTTTCTTCACACCAATCTGTTCCGTAGTCACTCTGGTAGACATTTCCTCATAACTTTCTGCAACACACCATCTGCGTATCTCGCACATCATCTCTTTCCTCCCCTTTGCCCTCTTTTCATTATCTTCTGCAAAATGTTTTCCCTCCATCTCCTTCACTTCACCAAACCTGCACCACACACAGCACACCAACTCATCACTAGGCACTGCATTTTCATGAACTTTCATCCTGTCAATATTTTGACAGCACTGTATTCGCACACTTCAGCATAGAATCAAAGTTGAAATTGGCACACCTGACCATTGGTTTGCATGCTCTGCAGAGAAAGAAAAAGAAAAGCATTGGCCGAAACTCACATCCCATCAAAATTAGAAGAGGATTACACCTCTGTCATGGTTCATTTCAGGCTCAAAATCAGGTTGTTTGACCCTGTGACTTACTCCCATTTCCTGCAGCAGATTATTACAAGAATATTGAGTTTTTCACACTGACCTATCAAAATATGATACTACTATGATACTACTTTAGCATTAAAATATGTAAATACAACTTTTTACAGATTTACTGTTCTTAAGTCCACATCAACACAGAGTTACCACAGGTATATTTTTAATGTATATTGCTATAGAATTAAGAATAAGAATAGTACATCTATGCTTCTTATGTATATTTATATTGACAAAATAGTGGTAGTCTGTATTCTGCAGACACAAGTCTTGTAGATTGATATTTGTGACTTTGATATCCTGACATATAACACTTGCTAAATCTATGCGCTATGTGAATAAGCTCTCCCCAACCCCCAATTTTACAGTTAGAAGTCTATCTGACCTATTTCCAGTGTTCGCAAAATTAGATGTTGCTTGTTGAGCTACCTTGATCTCAAAATACACATAGGTGGTCATTACAACCCTGGCGGTCGGTGTTAAAGCGGCGGTAAGACCTCCAACAGGCCGGCGGTAAACAAATTGGAATTACTACCGTGGCGGAAACCGCCAACAAAGACAGCCACTTTAACACTCCGACCGCCACGGCGGTACAGACAAACAGCTTGGCGGTCAACGGCAACAGACAGGCGGAGCACAAAGTACTGCCCACAGTATCACAACCTACCAATCCACCACCTTTTCTGGGGAGGATTCACCGCGGATAAAAACACGGCGGAAACAGGACTTCGAAGGGAAAACGCTCACCTCTACACACCCCACGAGGAACCAGGACACCATGGAGCCGGAACTCCAAATTCTCCCTGCGATAGTCTTCCTGCTCCTCTACCAGGAGCACGAACGCCGGTGGCGATGACCACAGTGAGTACTGCACCTACGACACAGGGGAGGGGGAAGGGAAAAAAACAGGGACACACACATGCAACATCCCCACCCCCACCCTCACCCACTACAACACACACACTAATACATATTTATACATTATAGTTACGCCCCCCAACCCCCCTGGAAGAATGCAAAGACAAAAGGAAATGAGTGTAACCATTGCAATATATTAAAATGCAGTACGCAAAAATATATATATACACCATAAACAAAATATACACCAAGCTTAGTAGTCCAGGTAGTGCTCCAATGAAGTCCCTGGAACACTGGGCCCACACGGTATGGGCGAGGCCCACACAAGATCCCCGACCATGACGGAGAGAACACTGCAGGGGCATCAGAGAGCAAGAAAACAGGCACCTCAAGGGAAGGGAAAGGAGGGGCACCTCAGCCGGTTGAGTGCACGACGCCAAATCCGCAAGAGGGCCACATGGCCACTGTTCAATCCTGGGGAGTGCAAAGCCACAGTCTCTCAAGTCTCTACAGTGGGTGGGTTGCCCACTGCTCCACCCTGGGGAGTGCAAAGCCACAGTCTCTCAAGTCTCTACAGTGGGTGGGTTGCCCACTGTTCCATCCTGGGGAGTGCAAAGCCACAGTCTCTCAAGTCTCTACAGTGGGTGGGTTGCCCACTGCTGCATCCTGGGGAGTGTAAATCCACAGTCTCTCAAGTCTCTCAAGTGGGTGGTTTGCCCACTGTTCCATCCTGGGGAGTGCAAAGCCACAGTCTCAAGTCTCTCAAGTGGGTGGTTTGCCCACTGTTCCATCCTGGGGAGTGCAAAGCCACAGTCTCTCAAGTCTCTACAGTGGGTGGGTTGCCCATTGCTGCATCCTGGGGAGTGCAAAGCCACAGTCTCTCAAGTCTCTACAGTGGGTGGGTTGCCCACTGTTCCATCCTGAGGAGTGCAAAGCCACAGCCTCTCAAGTCGATGACAGTCTCTACTGGTTCTGGAGGGGGCTCTGTGCCCAGAGTGCTTCATCCTGCTAAGGACAGAGGTAGTGGATGTATCTCTCCACTGGTTCTGGAGGGGGCATGGTGCCCAGAGTGTTTCATCCTGCTAAGGACAGAGGTAGTGGATGTATCTCTCCACTGGTTCTGGAGGGGACATGGTGCCCAGAGTGCATCATCCTGCTAAGGACAGAGGTAGTGGATGTATCTCTCCACTGGTTCTGGGGGGGGGGCATGGTGCCCAGAGTGCTTCATCCTGCTAAGGACAGAGGTAGTGGATGTATCTCTCCACTGGTTCTGGGGGGGGCATGGTGCCCAGAGTGCATCATCCTGCTAAGGACAGAGGTAGTGGATGTATCTCTCCACTGGTTCTGGAGGGGGCATGGTGCCCAGAGTGCTTTATCCTGCTCGTGACGGACTCAGTAGCGTCAGTGCCCTTGGCGCTCATAGCCCAGCGGTGCTTGGAGCGGCGGTACCCTGTTCAGCAGTGCTTGAGGCGGCGGTGCCCTGTTCGCGGTGCTTGAGGCGGCGGTGCCCTGTTCAGTGGTGCTTGAGACGGCGGTGCCCTTTTCAGTGGTACTTGGAGCGGCGGGCTCCTTTGCAGTGACTCAGCTTCTGGCGGTCCTCTCTGTCCCAGCGAGGCTTGTGCTGGCGGTCCTCTGTGTCCCAGAGGGGCTTGTACTGGCGGTCCTCTCTAGCCGAACGGGGCTTGTGGTGGCGGTCCTCTTTGTCCCAGCGGGGCTTGTGCTGGTGGTCCTCTCGGTCCCAGCGGGGCTGATGGCTGTGGCCTCCTGGGCAGCGGGGCTGATGGCTGTGGCCTCCTGGGCAGCGGGGATGAGGACGGTCTCCTCCGTCGTGCTGCTCTTCCCAGACTTTCCTGGTTTCTTGTGGCCCTTCCCCACCTTGGAAGGTGTCACAGCTGACTCCACACTCCCACCGGGACCCCTGGGAGCGGCTTTGGTGGCTGGAGTCTTCCCCCTCTCCCGCCGGGCACTGGCCAACTTTTGATGCTTCACAGGTGGGGGACTGTCCGTGCTGTGGCTCCGTGCCACACTGGCTGCCCTGGTGGCCGGTGCACTCCAGATTCCGGTGACTACAGGCACCACTGGTCCCGGAGATGTTGTGGCTGAGGTGCTAGTTCGGGACCTAGGAGACGGACGGGGTGGGGGAGGTGTGGGAAAGAGGTCACGTTTGGACAGGAAAAGTTTTTTGGAGACACTGGGACGGGTAGCTGGAGGGGGTTTGGGAGTGGAGGAAGAGGTTGTGGTTGTAGGAGGTGTTCGTTTGCTGACTTTGGGTGAAGGTGCATGGGCTGGAGGCTGTCATGAGGTGGATGGCTGTTGGGTGGGTGTGTGCCTGCGTTTGTGTATATTGGGAGGTGGCGTCACAGACACACTGGGAGAGGACACAGGGGACGTGTGAATGGTAGTGGGGGTCGTGACTGCACGTGAGCGGGGTGTGGTGGTGGGTGTGCTGGTGATGGCAGTAGTGGCTGTAGATGTAGTGCATGCAGGTGTGAGTGTAGACGAGACTGGGAGGGAGGAGGGAGACGAGGAGGAGGGGGACACAGTGGAGGCAGTGGATGTTGGTGTGTCTGCATGTGTCTGATGCTTGCGAGAGTGCCTGTGGAATGTGTGGTGCTTAGGTTTGCCAGAGCTTCCCTTGTGTGTTGAGGTGCATGCATGCTGGTCTGAAGGTGTGCTTGGGATAGGCTTGGGTTCAGGGGATTGGGTCTGGGTGGAGGAAGTTGGAGGGGGAGGCTAGAGACAGGGACAATGGCTGCCATCAGTGCTGGAGCCAGAGTCTGAAAAGCTCGCTGAAGGGCTGCCTGACCAGAATGAATGCCCTCCAGGAATGCATTTGTTTGTTGCAACTGCCTTTATACACCTTGGATGGCATTCAAAATGCTAAACTGCCCAACAGTGAGGGACCTGAGGAGGTCAATGGCCTCCTCACTGAGGGCGGCAGGGGTGACTGGGGCAGGGCCTGAGGTGCCTGGGGCGAAGGTGATGCCCACCCTCCTGGGTGAGCGGGCACGGGGCAAAGGATGAGGGGCTGCTGGGAGGGCGGTGCTGGTAGGGGGGATGGCGGCTGTACCTGTAGATGCGGGGGGCACAGATGTTGCCGCCACCACAAGGGAGCTCCCATCAGAGAACGAGTCCATGTTGCTGGTCTCAGCTCCTGTCCCCGCCGTGGAGCTCCGCTCGCCTCCGTCCCACTGGTGAAATCCGAGTCTGTAGTGTGGCCCTCCATGGCCATGTGGGATGCAGCCCCCTCGTGCTCCGGTGCCACTGCTCCTCCGCCTGATGATGCTAATGTACACAAGAAGAGGGAGACCACAAAAAAGGGGGTGGGACGACAGAAGAAAGACACGTTGAGTGCATGCATTACCGCTACCGTTGGCGGACATGACAGATGCAGAAGCCCCCTGCACTACGCCGCGCTCTAGGGCTCCACTGTTCAATCCCTGGGAAATGGCCTACTAGGCTATGGATGACATCTGCACACATGGATGACACAGGGGCATGACTAGGTGTACTTGGCACTCTACAGAGGTGGGGTGGGGTGCCAAATGGCCTGCCTTACGGAGGGACCTTGCCTATGAAACTCGCCCTGGCCCAGGGAAACCCACAGTCCACCTCCCCCACCCAGACCCCTCCACTGCACGCAAAATCAGCAGGATGAGAGTGTACTCACCCCCTTGTGGCTGCTGTGATGCCCTCAAGCGCCCATCCAACTCCGGGTACGCCACCGCCAGGATCCTGAACATCAGTGGGGTCATGGTGCGACGGGCACCCCTCCCACGTTGGGAGGCCATCCCCAGCTGAGCTTCTGCCGTCTTCTTGCTCCGGCGGAGAATGTCCTCCCATCTCTCACGGCAGTGGGTGCTCCATCTGTGGTAGAACCCCAGGGTCCGGACTTCCTTGGCGATGGCACGCCAAATATCTTTTTTCTGGTGGGCGCTGACCTACATGAATTGTACAGGGGGAAGAGAAACGTATTACCAACTGCAACGTCACAGTCATTGGTAACCATCCCTACCCTTGCCATGATGCACATGCACTCACCGTTGTTTCATGCACGCCGCAATCTCCCCCCCTCTTACATCCACGACACTCCACACAGGCATAGCCCATACAACATGCTCCCAGTGTACTTCCCTGTTTGTCTGGAGGACCGTAGAGTAGCGTGTACTGGGGGAGGACCCCATCCACGAGTTTTTCCAACTCCTCCGATGTGAATGCAGGGGCCCTTTCCCCAGGCGCACGAGCCATTGTCTCTTCCAGACCGAGGTCACAGCAGCACTTGCAGTGTAGGTCCTCTCCTGTCGAAGATCAGGTATTGAGTGATTGAACAGATAGAAAATGGCGGTCATGTCCGCGGCAGTGCGTACCATCACCGCCGGCGTACATCGTCATTGGCTCATTAGACCCATAGGGTCCAATGTTAACCAATGCAGAATTGCGTCGCGGTCTTCGACCGACTACTCCGACGGTGTACAACGCCAGCGTAGTTACCTCACATCCCATTGTCCCACTTTAGAGGTCAGGCAGCCGCCATTTCAGAGGCCCACATGGCTTCATTTTTAATTGCGTCACACATACCTAGGCCTAGACTCAACACACATACAGGCCACTTTTCGGATTATGATTCGTGTTCTGTGTAAGCTGTGGGTACGTACCTCTGAGTTGGTTGACTCTGCGCTCGCTGTTGTCCTTCATAGGCACCGTCCCCTGGAACATGTGAGGAGATGGCGGCATCCTCCGGTGTACCGACCGCTGGCAGACCTGTCGACAATGGAGGAAAGACATGTGATCATCACATACAGGCTTGACCGTGCCACAATCCATGAACTGTGTACCCAGCTGGAGCCCGACCTGATGTCAGCTATTTGCCATTCTACAGGAATCCCCCCTCAACTCCAGGTGCTGTCAGTGCTTCATTTCCTTGCAAGTGGGTCAATTCAAACAACTGTGGCCATTGCATCAGGGATGTCCCAGCCTATGTTTTCCAACGTGTTGTCCAGAGTGTTGTCTGCCCTGCTGAAACACATGCGGAGCTACATCGTTTTCCCTCAGGTGGAGGATTTTCCTACTGTGAAAGGAGACTTCAATGCCCTGGGACATATCCCCAACATCATAGGTGCCATTGATGGGACCCATGTGGCTTTGGTCCCCCCGCAGGAGTGAACAAGTGTACAGAAACCGGAAGAGTTATCATTCCATGAATGTACAGATGGTATGTTTGGCCGACCAGTACATCTCCCATGTTAATGCCAAGTTCCCTGGCTCAGTGCATGACGCCTACATCCTGCGGAGTAGCAGCATCCCTTATGTGATGGGTGAACTCCAGAGGCACCGTTTGTGGCTATTAGGTGAGCACCTGGAAGCAAGACAGTGGGAATGGTTGTCTGGGTCTGGGGTTATCCCTACAGGTTAGTGTGTGTCTAACAGTTGTCCCTCACCATTTGCAAGTGACTCTGGTTACCCCAACCTGTCATGGCTACTGACCCCAGTGAGGAATCCCAGGACAAGGGCAGAGGAATGCTACAATGAGGCCCATGGGCGAACACGGTGGATAATCGAGCGGACCTTCGGCCTCCTGAAGGCCAGGTTCAGGTGCCTCCATATGACAGGTGGATCCCTATTCTACTCACCAAAGAAGGTGTGCCAGATCATCGTGGCCTGTTGTATGCTTCACAACTTAGCTTTGCAAAGACAGGTGCCTTTTCTGCAGGAGGATGGTCCAGATGGCGGTGTTGTTGCAGCTGTGGAGCCTGTGGACAGTGAAGACGAGGAAGCAGAAGAAGAAGACATGGACAACAGGGACTCAGTGATACAGCAATATTTCCATTGAGACACAGGTAAGAATACAAACCTGCCTACTACATGTACTTTAACACTACTACCTCTACTGTCTGTCGTTTTCACCCAGTGTATGGTCACTGAGTTGTCACTTTCCCTTACGATTTCACAGATGTGGGCCCCACAGTGTGACATCTGCTTTGATTCCTCATGGACTAGAGCTATGTGACATAGGTATGTTGACATTACAAATGAAAGAGCTTTTTCACATTGTAATTGCTAATACACTATTCCGAAATCACAGACTGACTCCAGATTGTTTTGTGCTTCAAGGGTGTAGCAAAATGACATGGCAGAGTCCAGTCTATTAGTCTCACAGGTGCATTGCCCAAATGGGCATAGGAAGTGGAGCTGGCGCAGTTTAAGGATGGACAGGGTGACAAAGTGGGACAGAAGGATGACATTCAGGGCGGTCTCATTTCTTGGCGGGGGTCTTGGCAACATTCTCTGTCTTTGTCCTGGATCTCAGGGACCGTTTGCAGGGTGGTTCTCCCTCTGCAGGGGGTGGGGTGCTAGTGTGGTGGTCCTGTGGCGGTGCCTCCTGTCCACTAGCGCCGGCAGAGGTGGTGGGCAGTTCATCATCTATGCTAGTGTCAGGGGCCCCTTGTTGTGCTACAGTGTCCCTCCTGGTGTTGAGTACTTCCTTCAGCACCCTTACGATGGTGCCCAGGGTGGAATTGATGGCTCTGAGTTCCTCCTTGAAGCCCAAATACGGTTCCTCCTGCAGCCGCTTGGTCTCCTGAAACTTGGCCAGTACCACTGCCATCGTCTCCTTGGAGTGGTGGTAGGCTCCCATGATGGAGGACAGGGCCTCGTGGAAAGTGGATTCCCTGGGTCTGTCCTCCCCCTGTCACATAGCAGCCCTCCCAGTTCCCCTGTGTTCCTGGGCCTCCGTCCCCTGGACCGTGTGCCCACTACCACTGCCCCCAGGTCCCTGTTGTTGTTGGGGTGGTGGGTTAGCCTGGGTTCCCTGTTGTGGTGGACACACTGCTGATTGACGTGTCCTGGGGACGGAGGTATGGGCCCACTGGGTGGGTGCTGTGCTGGTGTTTCCAGAGGGGGGAAGCTCTGTAGTGGCCTGTTACTGTGTGATGGGAACCGACTGTCCCGAGGTCCCCGATGGGCCGGGCTGGTCATCTAGATCCAGTTGGACAGAGGTGCTGTCATCACTGTGGGCCTCTTTTGTTGGTGGTGTGGACATGTGTGGACCCTCCTGTCCGGTGATGTTGGGTAGGGGTCCTGCAGGGGTATAAAAGGATGTTTATTACATATGTGTGTGGCATGGTGTGCAATGGGTGGGTGACCGTGTACCCCAGTGCTTGCATTCCTGTGTGGGACCTTGAATGATGATGGTTTAGGGGGGTGTATGGGTATGTGCAGTGGCCATGCTTTAGTGATGGGTGTCCATGCTTTGTTGTTGCATGCAGGGCTTGGTGTTGGGATGTGTGGGTTGTGATAGTGGAACATTTGTGAGGAGTAGGAGTGATGGGGTGAGGGTGAGGGTGGGGGTATGTGGTGGCATGCAGGTAGGGTGGGGGATGTAATAGTTAAGATTTGACTTACCAGAGTCCATTCCTCCTGCTACTCCTGCGAGGCCCTCAGGATGCAGAATCGCCAAGACCTGCTCCTCCCATGTTGTTAGTTGTGGGGGAGGGGGTGGGGGCCCGCCGCCAGTCCGTTGAACCGCAAGGTGGTGTCTTGAGACCACGGAACGCACCTTTCCCCGTAGGTCGTTCCACCTCTTCCTGATGTCATCCCTAGTTCTTGGGTGCTGTCCCACTGCGTTGACCCTGTCCACTATTCTTCGCCATAGCTCCATCTTCCTTGCAATGGAGGTGTGCTGCACCTGTGATCCGAATAGCTGTGGCTCTATCCAGACTATTTCCTCCACCATAACTCTGAGCTCCTCCTCCGAGAACCTGGGGTGTCTTTGCCGTGCCATGGGGTGGTGTGGGTGATGTGTGGGGTGGTGTGTGTGGTGATAAGTGTGCTGATATGTAGTGGGGTGTTGTGTGAGATGCGTAGAAGTTATGTGGGTGATGGTGTTGTGTGCCTGTGGATGCTAGTATTGTTGATGGTGGTGTCTCTCTGTGTGCTTCTTTCTCAATTGTGGTCGTAGGGGTTTGTGGGTGATGTGGGTGTGTGTTTTATATTGTATTGGGTGTGTGGGAGTGGTGTGTGTATGTGTATCAGGTGTGTGTATTTTGAATTGTCCAATGTGGCTGTGTTTTGTATGTGTGTGTGTAATTTGAGCGCGGCAGTATGTACCGCCAACGGAATACCGCAGTTGAAAGACCGCCGCATGGATTCGTGTGTCGTGATAGTGTGGGTGTATTTCTGTTGGCGTGATGGTGGAGGTTTTGTTTTCGCCAGTTTATCACTGACCTTTGGTGTGGCGGACTTGTGTGGGTGTCTGAATTTTGGCAGTTTCCTTGCTGTGGGTCATAATGGCTGTGGCAGATTTCCGCGGCTGCAGCGGTGTGTTGGCGGTCTTCTGCACGGCGGTAAGCAGCTTTTACCGCCAATGTTGTAATGACCGCCATAGTCTGTTTTGTGATCCTGGGCTAATAACACTTTTGGTTACCTTGTAACCTTTCACATGTGCACACCTGAGATTTGAAATGTAAGTTGAAATATCTCCGAGCCCCAAGTTCAATGAGGATGGATCGGAAATCCTGCTCCCTAGAGTAGCATTGGATAGCACTCTTGAACCTACAGAATAATATGTAGCACATTTGGGATATATTCCTTTTGAAAGCGATTCCCCGGCTTAGAAGTTCAGTCTTACTATCCATGACAATTACTATGATATACGGTATCTAACTCAAACTTTTATCCACCTCCAAAAGTGAGCCTTGACCGTTTGAATACTGGAGAGTGAAGGAAACTAAGGGAATCTTGCTTAAGCATTGTAAGCAACAGAATCTAGGGCCCTGGGAGAGGACCATTCACTGACACTGCACAGTAGTCCCATCTGCCCCAGGAAATGGAAAAAAGATTTAATGCAGCTCCACAATTTGCTTCGATTTTATTCAAGATTAGATGGAGGGATCAGATTGATATTGAAAAGAATCAGGACTGAAAATCAGCTACTTGGTCCCCCAACCGGAAAGTAGTGTATGTACCTACCCTTACCTTGGAGTGAGAAACTAACTTATGCAGCAAGAATGACCACTGATCCAGTGAAAGTATAGAAGATTTTTTATCATACTCAACGTAGAAAAATGGGAAATGTCTGGGTAAGAGGAAAGTAAATTGCACTGTTCAACACCCATTTCTCAATTGTCCACGGTTTCCTGATCCGAGAAGTTGGCTAAGACCCGTATTTATATAGTATCGAACTAGAGGGCAGGTGAATTAATTCTTAAAATGGAAATTCTTGAAGTATGTGGAGCAGTGGTTTATTTTTAGGACATGGCAAAAACAGCAAATGTTATCCTTTGTGATGAATTCAGGATTAATGGTTTGAAATATGCAAAATATAGCTGGATTATTATGGTTAATGATCTGTATTGCAAATACTGTATTTCATGTATGGTACTTGTTTTGTTTTATGGACATTTAATTAATGATCATTTATTTAAAAAGTGCTGTGCTGTGCATGTTTTCTACCAGGAGTTAAATATCCTTCCTCGGGGATAGACAATAGCGTGTCAGACACATTTTTCAATGGGTCATAGATCAAGGCCAACTGTGAATGTGAAAGGTTAATTTCACATATGTGCGTCATATTGCTGCATCCTGTATTCCTAAAAGATGCAGCAAAATATTGCTCATTACTTGTTTGCCTGAGCAAGTCCAGATTGACGAAAAAACACGGGCACAGGGAGATGCCCACTACTGACAGGAGACAACAGGCATTGCAAAGCCAATAGGTCTTGTCTATGCAAAAGCTATTAGCTTTGCCAATGTGTTTTAGCCATGTTGTACACCAGCGTGGCTTCTGTTCAGCATAACTAAAAGTGGTCTAGAGGAGAGTGGCATGAAGTGTTGTAGAGTGGAATGGCAAAGAGTGGAGTAGATGTTTTAGAAAGGAGTGGCAAAGAGTGTTGTGCATTGGACTGGCATAGTGTAGAGTTGCATACACAAGTGTGCCATAGAGTAGAGTGGACTGGTGTAGAGTGTATTGGCATAGAATGTTGCAGAGTGTAGTGGTGCAGCGTGCAGTGGCATTGAATTCAGCGGCATACAATCCATTGTCGTAGAATGCAGTGGCGCAGAGTGGAGTGATGCAAGTGGCATGGTGCACAGTAGTGTGGTGCACAGTAGAGTGGCACAGAGTAGAGTAAAGTATGGTCGCATAGAGAGTATTGGAGTAGTGTCCAGTGGAGTAGAGTGCAGTAGCATAGAGTAGAGTGGCGTAGAGTGGTGCAGAGCAGAGTGGCATAGAGTTGCATGATGCAGAGGGCAGTAGTGCAGAGTAGTCGAGTGACATAGAGTGCAATGGTGTAGAGTGGTGCAAAGTAGCTGAGATAGGTGCAGAGTAGACTATAGTGCCAGGGAGTGCATTGGCATGGGAGTAACATAGAGTGGAGTAGTGCAGAGTAGAGTAGTGCAAAGTAGAGTGGCGCAGAGTTCAGTGGTGGAGAGTGCAGTATTGAAGAGTAGAGTGTCAGAGTGCAGTGGTATAAAGTGGAATGCACTGGGGTACAGTAGAGTGATTCAGAGTAGAGTGCAGTGGCGTAGAGTAAAGTGACAAAGTGCAGTTGTGTAGAGTGCATTCGCATAGAGTGCAGTGTTTAAGAGTAGAGTGGAGTAGAGTACCTTGGCATAGAGTGGTGTGGTGCAGAGTAGAGTGGGGTAGAGTACATTGGCATGGAGTAGGATGTTTCAGAGTAGAATGAAGAGGCATAGAGTGGACTGGTACAGGGTAGAGAGCAGTTGCGTAGGGTGGCATAGAGTGTAACAGAGTAAAGTGGTTTAGAGTGCAGTGGTGCACAGTAGTTTAGAGTGGCATATAGTGGACTGGTGTAGAGTGCAGGGGCATAGAGTTGAGTGTTACAGAGTAAAGTGCATTAGTGTAAAGTGTACTGGCATAGAGTGCAGTGGTATGCAGTGCAGTGTTGCAGAGTGACATTGAGCACAGTGGGGTAGAGTGGAGTTGTGCAGAGCAGATTGGTGTGGCCCAGAGTGGAGTGGTGTAGAGTGCAGTGGTGAAGAGTGCAGTGGTATAGAGTGACAAAAAATGCATTGGCACAGAATAAAGTAGTACAGGGTAGTGTAGCAAGGCATAGTTTGAAGTGGAGTAGAGTGCAGTAGCAGAGAGTGGAGTGGTGCAGAGCGCAGTGGCATGGAGCGGTATGGTGTAAAGTGGAGTGATGCAGAGTAGAGTACAGTGGTGCAGAGAAGAATGGAGTGGTGTACGGTGGAATATTCATGATGTAGTAGCACACTGCCATTACTGAGAACACTTTTTTCAATTGAAATGTCCATTACATTTGCACAGATGTACATTTTTACTAATAAAACTATACAGTGCACAGGCGGAAATGTGTGGAAACTGCTTCACCTACAATAATGATTTGTTTTGATCATATTAAAGTATTTGTTTCCAACACACTTCAGAAATAACAAAAAATGTGCTTCATTTGTGACCCTAATTCCAATATATTCTGAAATACTTCCACAGTTCATTTACATGCTCTAGTGTGCTAGATACAAAGCTTTCTTCCCCGGTATCCTGCAAGACTGTCACATAAATCCTTTCACTTTGAAGTCAGAGAAAGAATAGTAAACAAGCACCCTCGGAAGAGACCATTTGGCATTTGACCTCAGTCTTTCAATGCACAGCAAATGTGCAAGATATGAATAAGATTTACCGCCTTGTTTACAGAAAGGGAACACTGGGAAGGATACAGTAAATAAGATTAAAGCAAGGAAAGGTACAAACTCAAGCTCGACAGTCTAAGACAAATTAAGCCAGCAAATGGAAAGCAAAAGAATGTGAGTTACAAACCACAAAGCCAATGGCAAGCAACCTGAATGTCCCCAAGAGGTCTTTAGCAAGCCAGACAGCTGCTCTGTTTGGTAGGCTGCAATCTAAAAACTACTACTGTCACCACTGCAAGCCCCACTCAACTGCTTATGATCTGCATTAGTGGTGGACTATGGTATTACATTTCTATGCAGGGATTAGGGGTAGACATGTAATGCGATTCATTGAAATGCACAGACCATTTGTCACTACATATCAGAGTCACAGCCATGGGTGAAATGGGTGCAGAATGGGAGCCTGCTGATATTAGCAGATCCCCATTGCACCACAAACATGGCTTGTTAGAGACAAGCATTTCTACAAGGGGGACCAACTGGCATGAATGCAAAATTTAGGACAAAGGGTCAATAATCAGAACAAACATTATTGACGATAGGTCAATTTTACAGACATCTGAATAGATCATGCAAAAATATAAAAGTAGGTAAATAGATACAAATACAATTCAAGTTAATATTATATTTGTATAATATATATCAGTAATAAGCAAGCATTTACATGAAGCTGGATTTATTCAAGGACTTGAAAAACTAGCAAACAGACACACTATGCGCATTTGGCAGTTGATATCCATAGGAGCTTCAGACCCATTACACAGGCAGGGGTAAGTAGGCAAAGTAGATTGCAGATTTGTGCCTTCACTCTGGTCTGTAAATATATTTTAATATTTTTTGTCAAATGCCATTAAAACTTGGGAGTTTTGTGTACCAGCTCAGACTGCCCATTTTGATTTTCAGGATATCCAGCTCATGGGTTTAGTGCCACCGTTCATTAATCTAGCCATCATTTCAGAATCCCAGGCTGGGATACAAAGTTGAGCACCTCGAAATTACTTTGATCCATGGCTTTGAATGCAGGTGCCATCTAGGTTGTGGTTAGTCTGCTTCCTTCCCCTAAATACATCTTTAACCAGTTTTGGAAGTTAGGGGCATATTTACTAATCTTTCACACAATGCAGGGCAATAAGCAAAGTTGCTGCACGGTGTTACATGAAAGAAAGAGAGACGAAATGTTTCATATTAACAAAACATTTTAGCATTTCTGCTCTCTCCTTGTGCTGGCACATTCTGTGTTGCCTATTCAGCTGCACTATTAAAATGCATGAGGTTTTATTCAATACTTCTGAGAAACAGAATACAAACTGGATTGGCCATGGTGCACTATTTTCTCCATGTTGTACACCCACTTTTCTCCTAGCTGTGTGCCATGTGCCTATTTACTGCATTTATTTCTCTGCTCTCTCCATTAGGAAAGCAGCAGGGCATACATTTCTCATACTGTGGAATGCAAAAGGAGGTCCTAGAAACATATACCTATGTGATGCTTTTTTCATATACCAGTCAGTCGTAAGGTATTTGAACATGTACTGACAATATTGGTAGCACGTTTTGTGACGCTTAACTAAAAAGTGACGGAGACCTGTAAAAAAATGCTTTTAGGACTGATTGCATTTTGTCCCATTCACTCCACAAGCGCTTTGGTATCTGATGAAACAGGTGTGGTATTGGATAACGTGGACCCAAATTGTTATCTTATCATAAAGATTAGGGGCATACTTATACTTTCTTTGCGCTGAATTATCATCATTTTTTTACGGCAATCCAACGCAAATTTAACTCCATATTTATATTTTGACGCTAGATCCATCTAGCATAAAATATAGGAATTAACATCATTTTTTGGATGCGTGAAACCATCTTGTGTCAATGAGATTCAAGGTAGGTGTTCCTGTCCAAAAAATGACTCCAAACACCTTGAGCCATATTTATCCATCTGTGCTAAAAAGACACACGTGTGGGAGGTGGACCCAAAAAATGACATTAACCCAGTTTAGCATCAAATTTCAACGCCTTGCCTAAAATGAGGCACACACACCACTATATAAGGAAAACTCACCACAGGAACATTTGCTACCTCCAGAACAACATGGAAGTTGTACTGCTCCAGCTAGGCACACGCCGCAGACGTCCGCAACAGCAGCTGCTCCCTTCACCTCCACAACAGCAACCCCAAACACCACAACAACACCCACAAATGCAATGCAGGAAAGGATATTTTGGCAGAGGACAACCCTCCTTGGCCTCAGGGAGCAAGACATCATCAGGACTTACCATCTCAACCGGGAGTCCATTCTATGCCTGCAAAATCACATTGCACCAGACATCACAGCAAGGCTGCAAACTCCCTACATCATACCACCCATCACAAAGCTCCTCAATGTATTGCATATGCTGGCTTCTGGATCATTTCAGACAACAGGGGCACTAGTGGCTGGTGTCTCAGAGCCATCAATATCTGTTTACCTGCCTAAGGTCCTAAATGCCATCATCTGCCTCACACCCCACCACATCTGCTTCACAAACACCCAGCAACTGCAGCAGGAGACCACACAAGGATTCTATCTTGATTGCTGGGTTTCCGCATGTGCTAACTGCAATGTTTTGCAAACTATGTGTGACTGTTGCTACCTGCAGCTATGGAACACCTATACAGGAACCGTAAGCACACACATTCCATAGATGTGCAGGCCATTGTGGACCACCGGTGGATCTTCACCAACATCTCAGCCAAGTACCCAGGCAGCATCCATGATGCTTACATATTCCGTCACTCCACCAAAAATCAGCGGTTCCAGGATGGACAATATGGCAATGGCCTACTTGTCGGTAAATCAACCAATCAAGCAATATACACATAACACACCAACCCTGTAGGACAAACAACATATATACCACAACAAAGACACATGGGTATGGGACCACAGACTTACTGGCAACAACACAAATGCAACATGCTGCAGTACACAACAATGATTGGACATCACAAACGCAGACACCTACATGTACCTAACACAGCCACAAACTAACAGCCACACCATGTGAAGGACAGAAAGAGATATGTACGCTTTCAATACAGAAGAAGACCACCAACCACTACAAGTGTCCACTGGTTGAATACTAAGTACACTTCACACACATTAGACCAAACCAACATTATCTCTGCAATGTCAATGGCCCATTGCATGAGCATGGAAAGAAAGTCACACCTAGGCATATCCCCACCTCATTCATGGTGTGCAAGACTCAGGCCCAATCCACATCAAATCACACCCAAGTGGTGCGAACCACAACTTCATCCCATCTACACTTGCCTGACATACCTGTAGGTTGCATATACATCTGTCAAATGCATGGAATTGCACACATGGGAAGACTAATATACCTGCCATCATAGACAATGGGGCAGAATCATGAGAAACAGTGATACAACTACTCAACTGACACTTCACATGCCTTACTTAGTGGCCCATAACCTCATCATGCCTGTACTGTAGACTAACAATAGTACACCATGGCGCAGATTCACTGCTAAACTGGAACGTACATGAAAGTCATAGTAGACCCTTGTAGGAGTATGGAGGACATGACTGACCATACATGCACTGTACTAAGTGACCCAACAGAAATATAGCAGGTCCCCCTCCTAAAGTCTGCACTGTGCATGTGTAGTAAGTCTGGCAGAAAATCCAATTACTATGAAGCTGGAACATACACCGGTATCAAATGTAATCATAATGCCAAAATATGATACACACCTTTGGACACATGGACACTCATCATGAGTTTGTTGACCGGCAGAGGCCGCTTCCGTCACCACAGTAAGACTGCCATTGTGGTCTAAACCCTACTGGTTCACTGCTGAGCCTGTCAGTGGAAATATAATTTTCCATACGCCGAGCCGGATGGAAAGAGGCCCAAAACATTGCAGCTGGTTTGTAAGTGATCCGGCTGCAATGTGGTGCTGTGGAGGCTGCGCCAGCGGTAACTACATGCAGTTTGTGCATTGGAAAGTGCTACAGGACTGTCCACGTGGGACCTGGCACTGCCCATGTCAAGTGCATGGCCAGTGCAGGGGCCCATACTGCCAGCCCTTTCATGGCAGTGGAACCGCCATGCAAAGGCTGGCAGAATATGGAGTTCAAATTCGGAAGCCTGCGCTGCCTGCAGCGCTGCCCTGGCAGATGAAGACTGCTGGGGCTGCCAGGCAGCTGGGTGGTGGCAACATGCCAATGTTGGCAGTCCAACATAGTGGTCCACCACGGTCATAATGTGGGAGTCATACTGCCACAACTGCAGCGGTCCAACTGCCACTGTGAGTCTGGCATACTTCAGAACACCAGATATATAATGAGGGCCAAGATGGTTAACACAACCACCATCTGCCACTAAGGCCCACTAAGTGTTGCACTGCATGCGTAATGCCACATGCCTACATCGATGGAATATGCTGGCTTTGTGGGGCAACTATGCTGGCCACACATCAGACACCATTCTGCTGCAAGAAGGTGGTAGCCTTCATCCAATATGAGGACCCTGCTACTAACATGGACTACACATAACATGTAACATACATGATGAGCACACTTATTGCAATCCAGATGCTCACATACAGATCCTTGAGGCAGTACCCAAGAATGACATGTACATCAACACAGTCAAAATGTACCATATCACGAGACCTGGAACATACACAACACCACTGAGTCACCACTCAAACAGCAACCTACCACTGCCATGGAATATTCATGGTCCCTCTGAACTCTTCACTAAATTTCTCCCTCTTATCTTTCTAGCTGACCACGGTTATGGCATACAGCCGTGGGTCATGATCCCATTTGCTAATCCAGATACCAACGAACAGCATGCCTACAATGAAGCACACAGGAAGTCACGCAATGTGGTCGAGAGGAGGTTTGGCCTTCTCAAATCCTGGTTCAGGTGCTTGGACATGACAGGAGGAAGCCTCATGTATGCATCCCCGCTGGTATGCAAGATCATACTGGTATGTGCTACCCTGCACAACATGTGTGTCAGAAACAATATCCCCTGGGATGAACAAGTAGATGTCCACAATGAGGAGGATAATGGGTATGAGGACATTGAGGGGGACCTACCAAACACAGCGGCAGGAGTCTGCAGGAGATAGACAATGATAGTTTTTATACATAGTCAACCAATAAAGTACACTGTAAACACCTCAATAAATTTTGTTCAACAAAACAAATCTTGGTCTCCTTATTGTCCAATAAATATATCTTTGGAATGTGAATCTAACCTCAGGGAGTGTGTCAGAAACACAGAAACAACAAGTATGATATATACATATTTGGTGATGTAGGGGGGTCTACAGACTCCAACTCACATATCAGTGATGACCAAGTTGTAGTAATGTACGTAGCCAGTAAAGTTGAAAATCTTTTATTCCGGTAATAATTCCTTGAACATCGGTAGAGACAAC
The DNA here is from genome assembly GCF_031143425.1 of Pleurodeles waltl. Lineage (NCBI taxonomy): Eukaryota > Metazoa > Chordata > Amphibia > Caudata > Salamandridae > Pleurodeles > Pleurodeles waltl. Next base: position 607,227,218 of record NC_090445.1, on the reverse strand, counting down.
ATAACAGCTCCCAGCACACCGCCCTGCTTCCAGCCTCCTCTCTCCTTCCCAGTCTCTCTCCCTGGAATCCCCCACCTACATTCCATCTCTACATTCCATTCTTTCCTTGCAAGCTTATCACTACACAAGTCCCTAGCATGTGACTTCTGAAGGCCATGATGCATTCCCCTCTACATATATTGTTACATCATGTGGGCAATGTGCAATTCCATGGGCCATTCACCAACACAACACCATCCCTAACAGGAGGCATGCAAGGGCGCACACATAAGGTAAGGGGCTGTCAGGAAATGGAGGTAAAGTAATGTCAGAACTGAACACTGTCACAACACTGTGTGAGAGCAGCTTGGCCTGCACCACACAAGTGTGTCAAGGGGTGACATCATAGGTAATGATGCTCCTTCAGTAATTGCCCATGGTAAATAGTCAATGTTGGAAGCTGAGCCTGCACAGTGTGTCCATGGGAATATGTACTAGCACTACAATAGGCCGCATCCCTGACACATAGTGGACTGACAATCATGTATAGCACATACATTGGCTGGGGAATGGTCAATGGCTTGGCAGTGACATGAAGCAGCTAGCGATGTTGAATCCACATACAAACACATTACAGATTGTATGAATCATGAGAATGCATCTGCCAAATGATAGTATGGCTGGAATGTAGGCAGAGTGTGTGACACACCAATCTACATAGATTGCACAACGGTCACACAAATAGGCTTGATTCACACATGCCCACTGCTAATAATGATAAATACATGTTGACAAATGTATGGGTGTCCATCCTAGGTAGCAACGGGTATGCCATTGTCCACAATGAATGACCTGTGTCTGAAGGTCTACACAGTATGCCACGTACAACAACATAACACAGCACATAGCAATACAAACCCCTCTCTGTCACTTACATGACAGATCCATTGCACGGTACCAAATATAACTAACTGGCTCACACATGTAATGGCCTCAAATTTCACAATCATGTGTGGCATGTGTGAACATGTGCAGCATTCTCCTATACAGTCAGGGACCCACATCACACAGCCATATCATCAGCATCTGGCAACGGATGAATACAGCACTAAGGATATTATACACCTCAACATCAGTTAGTCATGGTTAGAGTCAGCTAGGTTGTGCATGCTGGGAGAATTGCATTGCCATGTTCAATGGTGGATGTGGATGGTCAGCTCTGAGATACCCACAAATTTCTGCTGATACTACATGCCATCTCACGTGGAGATGACTCAAGTGCTGTGGCATGTGCAATGTCATGTGTGTCTGGCACTCTTTCCATCTCAATAATGATACCAATTAGACAATGGCAACAGAGTTGACAGTTGTAGGAGGAGAGAATATTCCCATGTTACACAAGTCACATGTAGTATCCCGTACCAATATCACCTGACAATGTAGCTGTAGAAGATGTGTACAAGGTGCTAGCAGAAATGACTGGGAGCAATGGAGGACACAAACATACCTCACCAGTCATGGCAGACTAAAGGGGTTATGACCAGACAAACACCAAAACAGACACTGTTAGACACCAATGTCTACATGTCAAACTCTAACTGATGAACAGAAAAGGTGGGCATGTCAGTACATGCCCACGACATCTGTGCCACCACCATACCATGGTAATTGCCCTTCACATGGTGCCAGAACAGGAGACAGTCACATACAATTCAATCTTAACCATTTAATTTGTCCAACCTTTTTGTCACAGCAGTCATGTAACCCCAAGCAGGGTGAACATGGACACAACTTTGGACTCCTAAACATCCATACATGTCCTTCATGTGTAAGCACACGACCTCTGTACCTGAGAGGGGAAGGCTGACATCTTGTACTGCACTGGATCACAACCAGTGCTGTATGTCCACAATTGTGCATGTCTCCATCCACTAGGGAGTGTGAACAGGCTGGAAATTAGACTTCATAAATGGTAGAGATACCAGGTCCATAAACCCATGCACCACTGCTTTGACAACATCAACATATGATACTGTCAGATGCTTGATGCACGTGCACGGGGCAGGCTGAATGCACCTTCATAAACCATCACCTCCACATGCAACCATGGGTTTGCGTTGCCACACACACTCACATAGTGATGTAGATGGGTAGGCCTGCTATCTATGCTACACTGCAACGCAGTGGTATGGCATTGTATCTGACAATCATGACTGACATGATGTTGACAGTTCATAAAACCTGCTGTCTCCCTCCACAGGTGCTGACACATGCACCTCCGGCAGCATCTCCACCGCAACTACCGCCACTTGTCCCGCGACGTGCACAGACAGTGCCACCACAGCCGACATGGACAACATTCCCACTGGGCAGCCATCCGAGGCTGCAGGAGACGTCCTGGACCCTGCAAAGAGTACATGAGGCACCACAACCAGCACTGTTAGTACCAGCAGTTGGCAGGCAAAGTTGCAGCAGGGTGGAGTGTGTCTCTGACTCCATGGAGTATCATGCTACCTGTTCCCAGGAAATCTCGTGGCACACACACCCAGGTGAGGGAATGGGAACTGCCACACAGCATGTGCAGCACTCTGGGGACTAAGCCCCCTCCAGAACCAGTGGAGAACAGCATCCACTCACCCAGTCCTTGGCAGGATGAAGCACTCCGGGCACTAAGCCCCCTCCAGAACCAGTGGAGAACAGCATCCACTCACCCAGTCCTTGGCAGGATGAAGCACTCTCGGCACTAAGCCCCCTCCAGAACCAGTGGAGTACAGCATCCACTCACCCAGTCCTTGGCAGGATGAAGCACTCTCAGCACTAAGCCCCCTCCAGAACCAGTGGAAGACAGCATCCACTCACCCAGTCCTTGGCTGGATGAAGCACTCTGGGAACCATGCCCCCTCCAGAACCAGTGGAGAACTGCATCCACTCACCCAGTCCTTGGCAGGATGAAACACTTTGGGCACCATGCCCCCTCCAGAACCAATGGAGAACAGCATCCACTCACCCAGTCCTTGGCAGGATGAAGCACTCTGGGCACTAAGCCCCCTCCAGAACCAGTGGAGAACAGCATCCACTCACTCAGTCCTTGGCAGGATGAAGCATTCTGGGCACTATGCCCCCTCCAGAACCAGTGGAGAAAAGCATCCACTAGAGAGACTGTGGCTTTGCACTTCCCAGGACTAATCAGTGGGCAAACCACCCACTTAAGAGACTTGAGAGACTGTGACTTTGCACTTCCCAGGATAAAGCAGTGGGCAACCACCCACTTGAGAGACTTAAGAGACTCTGGCTTTGCACTCCCCAGGATAAAGCAGTGAGCAAAACACCCACTTCAGACACTTGAGAGACTGTGGCTTTGCACTCCCCAGGAGAAAGCAGTGGGCAAACCACCCACTTGAGAGACTTGAGAGACGGTGGCTTTGCACTCCCCAGGACCAAGCAGTGGGCAACCCACCCACTTGAGAGACTTGTGAGACTGTGGCTTTGCACTCCCCAGGACCAATCAGTGGACAACCCACCCACTTGAGAGACTTGAGAGACTGTGGCTTTGCACTCCCCAGGAGCAATCAGTGGGCAACCCACCCACTTGAGAGACGTGTGAGACTGTGGCTTTGCACTCCCCAGGAGCAATCTGTGGGCATGGAGCCCCCTCATGGAGCTGTGGTGTCATCCCATCATCCGGCTGAGGTGCCCTCCTTCCCCCTGAGGTGCCTGTTTATTTTCGAACTGATGCCCCAGCAGTATTCTCTCCGTTTAGAAGCAGGTATCATGTGTGGGCTTCGCCCATGCATTTTGGGACCACTGGTCCACGGACAATGATTGGAGCACTATCCAGACTTGGGTAGTTGCTGTACATATTTGTATATATTGATCTGTTACAGACCTGTTTCCATATCTGAATTTTCTATGATTACACTCGTTACAATCATTTCCTTTTGTCCTTGCGTTCTTCCAGAGGGTTACGGGGAGTAAATGTAATGTTGCTACATGTATTTGTGTGTATGATGTTGTGGGTGAGGGTGGGGGTGGGGGTGTTGCGTGTTGCGTGTGTGTGTCACTCTCTTTTTCCTCCCCCCCTCCCCTGTGTGCTAGGTGCAATACTCACCGTGGTCGTCGCCGCCATCTTTGCTGCTTCTGGTAGAAGAGGAAGTAAACCAACATTGGTAGCACCTGTAACTCGGGCTCCATGGCGTCCTGGTTCCTCGTAGGGTGTCGAGAGGTGAGTGGTTTCCCTTCTGTGTACTGTTTCCACCGTGCTTTTGATGGCGTTGGTACCACCCCAGAAAATGTGGCGGATTGGTGGCTTGTAATACAGTGGGCGGTACATTGTCCTCTGCCTGTCTGTTGGCGGTTACCGCCGCGGTGTTTGTTTCTACCGCCGTGGCGGTCGGAGTGTTAAAGTGGCTGTCTGTGTTGCCGGTTTCCGCCATGGTCGTAATTCCATTTTGTTTTCCGCCGGCCTGTTGGTGGTATTACTGCCGCTTTAACAACGACCGCCAGGGTTGTTATGAGGGTCATATTGCCTACAGACATAACTATGTACTCCACATGCTACTCACTAGTCATACACATATGTGAACACATAGCACACATGTGCCAACATACATGTGGACACAGTGTAGGACACACAAACATATGCCCAAATAATGAGTGAGTGCCTACAGCTGCGTCATGATAACACGTATTGGTTGCACATATCAATGACAGCACAATTACATTCATGCATAGACTTGCACATGTAGCCAAAACACATATACCACATAGTAGTACAGGCCATGTAACATGTGAAATTACTCAGGGTGCATTCAAGGACTTGAATGGAAAAAAATGACGCTATTCCAATATGCCTAAAAATAAATGACGCCAATGCATCAACACCACACTGCAACATAGTAAAACTGACATTCACGGAAGTCATGCAACCCTAAGCAGGGTGAACATGAACACAACTTTGGACTCCTAAACATCCATACATGTCCTTCATGTGTAAGCACACGACCTCTGTACCTGAGAGGGGAAGGCTGACATCTTGTACTGCACTGGATCACAACCATGGCTGTATGTCCACAATTGTGCATGTCTCCATCCACTAGGGAGCGTGCACAGGCTAGAAATTAGACATCATAAATGGTAGAGATACCAGCTCAATAAACCCACGCACCACTGCTCTGACAACATCAATGTATGATACTGTCAGATGCTTGATGCACGTGCACGGGGGCAGAGTGAAGTGCACCACCATAAAATGTCACCTTCTACATGCGACCATGGGTTTTTGTTGCCACACACACTCACATAGTGATGTAGATGGGTAGGCCTGCTATCTATGCTACACTGCAACACAGTGGTATGGCATTGTATCTGACAATCATGACTGACATGATGTTGACAGTTCATAAAACACAAATGGAAGCAGTCAGATATATACCAAAGATCTCAGCACACATTTACCACCATAATGGGCGTGCCATGGTAATGTGAATGGATTCACTACAAAAGCTAAACTAGCAGCAACATAATGGCATAGTTGTCACAAAACCTGTGAGAGTATATATGTACCCATCAATTGTGCACTGACATACAGTACATATGTGCCAGTGATGTGTCTACACAGGCAATAGTGAAAAGGAAAACTTCTGTCTATGCAGGGAGATGTCAGTGTGAGCTTGCACATCCCCTGACACAGCAATGTCGTGACATATGACACAAACAACACTACACATGTCCATACAGACACATGGCATATAGCATTCTCCACCAACAAACATGTCTATAACATCTGCAGCAACTAAGAAACATAGGAAAACACATGGCATATGTGTAGCTGTCCTATAACTGTAATTACGATAAGTAACCAGTGAGTAGATACACACACACTCAACTTGACAGGGGATACGTGATGTCAATGCAGTCCCAGTCCACTGCATTCTCTGAGTATATGATGTAATGGTTGACACATACCTTAGCATGTGAATGACACAGGGACATTATAACAATATGCATGTAAGTATGTAAACATATATTGCCCACAGACATAACTATGTACTCCACCTGCTACTCACTAGTCATAGACATCTGTGAACACATAGCACACATGTGCCAACATACATGTGGACACAGTGTAGGACACACGAACATATGCCCAAATAATGAGTGAGTGCCGACAGCTGCGGCATGATAACATGTATTGGTTGCACATACCAATGACAGCACAATTACATTCATGCATAGACTTGCACATGTAGGCAAAAACATATACCACATAGTAGTACAGGCCATGTAACATGTGAAATTAATCAGGGTGCATTCAAGGGCTTCAATGGAAAAAATGACGTTATTCCAATATGCCTCCCAAAAAATGACTCTAATGCACACTGTAACGTGGGTCTTGAGAGACAATTCAATGTTACCACTACTCTCACTGCACCATGTAGAAAAATTGATGCCTGACTCCCATGTGTCAAAAAAATACACGCATGATGCAAACAACGTGACGCACAAGGACAGGATGTGATGTACAAGGATATCCTGCCTGCAAGCATGGTACAGTAAGTTTTGTTTCACTTTCACTTTCACTTTACATTCTGTTCCCCTGTGACTGTGTGTGGTTGTATTTTGGAGGTGCTGGTGTATTAGTGGTGTATTTGGAGGCATTGTTGTGTCCCTTGTGCTGTGTCATGTGTTTTTGTAGTTTAAATTGTAAATTTACTTGTCATTTGTATTATTGGTGTACTGTTTTTTGTCATTGTATTGTGGGGTGTTTGTCTGGGGTAATTTAGTTGTTGGGGTAGTTTTGGGAGTTTTTGGCACGTTTTGGGTTTAAGTTTCCTTTGTCATATATATATTTCTTTCACGTACTTTACCCTTTTGTTATGTCTGGGAAGGGCAGGATGGGGAGATTGTCTTCGGATGAACTGGGGGGGGGTGGTTCATTTGGTTGGTGGCCCATTACCTGCCCCTCATGCTGCAAGTGGGTGGCCGGGTGATCATGGGCTACCCCACCAACGCAAGGCATCTGCAGTGGGGCAAGGTTGTGTACCATCTGGGGAGGATCTTCTAAACTGGAGGCAATGAGCAACAGCTCAAACATCCGTGGGCATATCTGGTGGCAAGGGAGCAGGATCTGCTGGACCATTTGGGGATCAAAATCAGCAGAACTATTGGTAAGTCCCCCATTGCCATTCAATTGGCTGCATGTAGCATTTGACTGACAGTAGCAGATAAGTCGGAATGCTGCTTGTAATCTTTGTGAACATGTTGCATGCAACCTCTATGAGGAGTCTCTGTCCCATTTGAGGCCTGCAGATCATATGTCATATAATTTAGACCACGCAGGACACATGTATGATGAACCCTGCATAACCATCACCAGGGGGCCAGTGAGTGCCCCAAGAGCAACCTTTGTGGTGCCATAGTGTAATGTGATTGACGGTAATGCGGTGCTGACCAACCATTTTTCCTGTGTAGTCTGTATAAAGTGGTACAAAGCATGCATTGCACCACTTTTGCAGGCTTGACAAACATACTGGCTGTGCCAGTCACAACGTATGGAAGGGGGCTGTTCTGGCGCAAACGGGGCCTCCATTTTAGCAAAGAAAAGCCCATGAGACTGCTGCACCCCATTAGTGGTGGATTTCCTAATGCCTGCTCTTTGCTGCCGTTAAACATAAGCTCCCATAATGATCAATGGACCCCTGGGTGCCTAGCAGGACTCGGGTATTTGTATAATGATGCTAATCCTGCAAAACGCAACACTGCTGTCACAGATTTTTGACCCTACTCCCCCTTACTACCACCATGGTGCACAGTCTAATGGAGACGATGCACACATGGTGGTATCAGGAGTGTGTTAGGGCCCGCACTTCAACAGGCCAGCACTAGATGCTGCGCCACTTCCATATCTTTGGCCCCAAGTGTTGTGATGCATGCACAGTGCAACTTTCCAATTATACACCTAGGAATGACGCATGTGCCATTAAAAAGGCATGAAAGGGTGTGTAACAATTAGTTAGGGAGCGCAAAATCCAGGCCTCAGTGTCACGACAAATGCTCCAAAGTATGATTTCCAAACACTGAGTTGCTGAGTGTAGGTGTGAATTCTGTGCATGGACATGCTTGAGAAGGGCCCCTATGTACTCAGCAGGGTCTGTGATCTTTAGCAGCTCCTGCTAAGTGCATCATTGGCCTTCACTTGTAAACATGATGTTGGCCCACACTGCTGTGACTTAATAATGACTGCACACACACATGAATGTGAGTAAGGAGTGCACTAAGGCCCACAAGGACAGTATGAATGCAAAAGGCGCTGCAATACTGCAGTGTTATCAGCCTCTTGGTGTAATTTTGCAAGGTCATGTTATGGAGCCTGACCATGCATGGGGTCCAGACTACTGCCAGTTCCATTTGACCTGTGCATTGTGTACCAGAATCAGTAGTGTACACTGAACTATGTTGTCCATTTGCATTAAGTAGGATTTACACTAAGCAATGTTCTACATACTTGTCCTACAGGTGGACCTGCCCCTTATACCATTGGAGAGGTGGCAAGATTTGAAGACCCCGATGTATCAATAAGTGCCATTTTGTGGCTCCTGTCAGCTACTCCAGGGTTTGGTGTGAGTCAGGCAGAAGAGTGGAATGCAATGAGTGATGTTGTTTTCTGGACCAATGATAAGAAATCATAGGAGGATTGATGATGACATCACAGGGCATGTGTAAGAGGACCAAGCACCACTGCAGCCTTAATATTTAAGAGGCTCTGGGGACGCTATGCCCTGCACTGTGTATACATTGTGGCCTTAGTACACATTTTGTGGCTTCACATCAACTTGTTCTTACGGCCCCTTCATATGCAGCACTTTGCGTGGAAAGAGTGTGCAATGGGTGTTGCAGTGGCTGTGTCACAGCAACACCCACACCAATTAGACGGTGTCCCAACCCTACACATTTCCTAACACTAGAGGCTGTAGCAAATCCTACAAACACACCAAGGTGTGGCTTTAGCAGGCCACAACAGGCTAACATATATGTTGGTGTGCCTTCCATACTTTTCTCTTTTAGTTGGTGCTGCATCTGGCAGCACACATCAAAAGTGCAGAGTCCCTTTGTAGAGTTTGTATGTGTTGGAAGGTGTCTCTCCATGCACAAAGACTATCTCCCTCTCAACACAGCAAGCTAAGCACCATGGGGTAACAGGGATTGGTTTGAGTACTTGAACCAAGATTATCACCGGCGTTTCCACAACCTTACTCATATCAAGGTAGCATCAGTTGTACATGTGGCCACAGCATGGGAAATGCAGCTGGAACCCAGTTATGTAGGCTCAGGGCAGGGTTTACACCTGGACACATGAATGTAGATGTACTACAACATAGCATACTAGCTTTGTAGTTGGCAACCCCCCTAGCAATTGGCCCACTCCTACACTCCATGATGGGTGCTCAGGCCTTGGGGTATCGTCAGGGGTGTTGAGCTGATAGATTGCATGCCCAACCCCACTTCAGCACAGGGAGACAGGAAATCCATACTTGTTGAGACATCTGATGCTCAAAGTGTAGATGAGAGTGATGTTTGCCGGTCCATAGTTGGTTCCTATCAGCTGTGGGCTGTCATTATTTCCAATGGATTGACGTCATTCCACTGACATGTACAAGATACTGGTGATGTATGGTTGTATACTGAGGCACATGGGGTGCAATACACATTTTTTGAGGCATGTGTGTAGGACTGTATGTGGGCCATCATCACAGCAGAGGCTCCCAGCTGCACCCACCCCATCCAGCTCTGCAGCACCAGTCATCACCTCCACACCAGTTTTGCCACCACTCGCTGCTGCTTCCTCAAAAGTGGACATGGACTTACACCGGGACGTGTCCCTCATATTACAGCATTTGGACAAGTTGGAGGAGGCACTGGCAGAGGACCACAAAGTCCTCAAATACATCAAAAAGAAGATTAAGAGGTCACACAAGTGAACAAATACTATGATGGACCACCTCCCAGTACCTTCCCCTCCCTTTTAATGTTGTACCATATTTTAATTTGGGTTTTAGAAAGTTAGTGGCAGGTTAGTGTAGTGTCGCCATTAGTTAGGATAAGTGTGGTTGGGGGGTAGGTTTCTATTCATAGGTTTTTGTTGGTGGGTTGTTGGATGGGGGCATGTTGGAGTTTATATGTGTTTTAATGTACATATATGTCCATATATATGTTTAGATGATAGGTTTAGTTAGTACATGTGTAGTTATAGTCATTGTTGTCCTACTTGTTTCTTAAGGGGGAGTGGGAGGGCAATATTTAGAGTGTGGTGTTTGATGTGTAAGTTAGGTTTAGCATAGGTTAGATAGTTTAGTTTATATGATAAGTACAGTTAGTATTGGTTAGTTTAATTTAGGGTAGGTTTTAGTGTTTTTGTTTAGTAGATGCTTTTTATAATATAATAAATATCCTGTTATCAATGCAAACAGTTTGTGTAATTAGGGTGGGTCTCAGGGTTCTCCCCATGTGTGTACTGGCCAAATTGGGGAAATGGCCTGTGGAATCCATCCTGCCTATGGAAGCCTAATTTACCATGTGTTCTCCCTATAGACAACGGAGCTGTCCCATTGATTGAAACATCACATCTATTAGTCCATGCATCTGCCATCCAGTGTACCCACAGCTCATGCTGACTATGTATACTTTTCATTGTACAGGTAGGTCTGGTACTTCAGCTGTTAAGTGTTGGGGTCATGTGTAGGAATGTCAGGAACTGTGGCACATCTGACAACAGCCTCAATTGGAACTCTATCCTGCAAAACTGACCAGTGGCCATAACTATTGAGGTTAGCTACCTCTGTATCACACCAATGAGTTCTTCTGGTACTCGCAGATGACGATATTGCCTTAGACCTGCTTTTCAGCCATACCTGCCATACATGGTGAGGGTACCATATATATGTTCATTATTTGTGACATACTCAGTGAATTGCTTGTAGGTGATGGGACCAGCATACATATTTGTCATGTTAGGAACCTTGTGTGTAGCTTTGTGCCCCCACAGCCCTGCACTCCTGTACTGACATCTGTGACTAATGACATGGATTCACACATTACAATCATTTAGCAAAGTTAATGGATCACAATAGACGTAGACATGCTGATAGTGTAGGAGGTATTTATTTACAAGCGGAAGTGTTGTAGGGAGATATTTACTTTATCCAGGACAGTGACCCCATTTGTGACATCCATACATTTGTGACACAACAGAAGTCCAGGGTGAAGGGGCATGTCCTGACACGTGCTTCAGCGTCATGTCGGTCAATGTGGAGGAACAAAAATTGCCAATTGGTAAGTGAGAGACAATCACAGTCAATAGCAGACAGGTTTACAGTGTATATGTGAAGAGTGCAGATATCCTACTGTGATAACACTGTCATGATCTTTAGCACAGAACTAAGGAGAACACTGCCCATGTTGCATAGGTTGGTGCTACTGGATACTCTTCCGAGTAAAGGTGATCTGTTCCACATCTTCATCCTCCAATGTGTGTGGTGTTTCCTGTGCCATTGGTGGTGGTGAAGAGGTAGAGGGGGCCACACAATCTTCAGTGGTTGAAGATGTGGAATCCCAATTCCCGGCAGCTGCCATTTGTGGAACAAAATATGGCATCACTGCAGCAAGGAAGAACTGCTGGTTTTTCAGGAGAGCAGCAACATCCCAGTGGTAGGCAGCCATGTCTGGCCTGAAGGAGGCCACTTCACGCTGAATGGAGTCCAGCTTGTTGTCTGTACTGCTGCTGCTTGTTTAGGAGGACAGTTGTTGTGGCCTCTCTCTCATGGCAGCAGCTATGTCTGTCAGACACTGCTGGACTACACGCAGTGGGGAGTGTGTGCCTTGTTTGGCAGCTGCATGTTCATTAGCTGTCACGAGGCACGTGCGCATTCCCTCTAGGCTGGCTGCCACAGTCTCCATCCCCACCAGCACCTGGTTGGCCAGCTCCCGCTGGACTCCTATCACTGTCTTCTGGAAGCTTGTCTCTGGGTCCTCGGAGTCCTGGGCTTTGTGGGTGCTGGTAGGTTGTAATATTTGGGTGTTGGGTGGGTCATCTGGGTTGGCAGCTACATTGGTTGTCCTCCTTGCAACTGGAGGTGGTGTCTGGAGGGATACCAGAACTTCCTGGAGAGTTTCTTGGCTGATGGTTGTCAGCTGGTCAACCAGGTCATCGGAGAACTCCAGGACAGGCAGATTAGCAGGAGAGCTATCATCCTCTGCAATGAGATGGTGTAAAATCAAACTCTCTATGTTGTGGCATTTGACATGTCACATCACTGATTTGCTATTGGTGGTTCAGTGACAAGTTATAGCCCACACATTGTTCTTGTACATTATGGGTGCAACTGCTCAACTCTTTGCCTCACCTGAGTGTCACGTCTTGGGAAGCTCAGATGGCACAATTGGCTGCGTCAGATTTACAAGTTGTGATGTATTTTCTTTTGGTGGCTTGATACCATCTTGTTATTGTGGGCCCTTCCTATGCATCCATTTGCATGGTTGGACCTTGCAATGGGTGTTGCAGTGGTCAGGCCACAGCAACACACATTGCAATTCGCCCCTGTCCCAGTTTTCCGTGTTTGTCATATGCCAGGGCCGCACCAAAACCTTACCCCACCCCAGGAATGGCATTACCAAGGCGCTACATTGTTGTTTCCTTTGCTTACTCTTCATGTTGATGTATGTACATGTGTGCTACATTGCACAGCACACATGGACATGGACCTAGCAGATTGCCATTTCAGTTTGTGGTTGTGCAGGGGGTGCTCCCTCCTACACAACTGTGGTCTCCCCCTCAATGCAGCCATCCTTGCACTATGGTGCAAGAGATGCAGCATTGTGGCAGTGCAGCTAATTTGACAGCGGCACAGTGGTAGACCCGAGGGTGGGCAGCATGGGTTTCATTTGTTGATGTGAACATCCTTTTATACATGACAGTGCCTGATGCCACAAAATATTGGACATAGCCAGTTGACAACTGTTGAATTTAGATCAGGGCCTCAAGCTAGTTAGTTGGAGATGTTGCAGGTAGTTGTACTGGTGCATACATTGACCCTCATTACAAGTCTGGCAGTCCTATGACCACCAGACTGCCATTGGCAATAAGACCACCACCAACAGCGCAGGTGGAAGTGGCACATGTTGTCCATGGGGAATGCCCCATGGGCCAATGGCCTTGCACTGGCAGGTTGCCAGCAGCTTAAAGACTGGCAATACCACCCGTCTTGTGACACCAGACCGGTATTACAATCAGCGCTATCCTCCAGGTATGTTCCCGCTTTTTCTGCCAGCCTTTGCATGGCGGTCAAACCCCCATGTAAAGGTAAGTGGTTATGTGGTATGTCCCTGGGTGCCTCTGCACAGCCCATGCACCTGGCAAGAGCAGCGCAGGGGGCCCCATGCCCAGGCCCTTTGCGCTTCCCACTGCCTGATTTGTAGTGACAGTTGCAGCACCCCAAGATTGGCGCTGACTCCATTTGGTCAATCAACAATGTTGTGATAACTGCCACACATAGCTGACATGAGGATACAGATTTCCACCCACCATCCCAGAGTTTTACCCATACTGCCAACCGCAGAGGGTACACTGCACTAGCAGTCTTACCAACGCCAGACTTGCCCACGCACCATCCCCCACCCCTCAATGTGAAATTGTACACCATGATGCTCACAGATGTACACCATATCTTGTGTTTTCCCCATTCCTATGTGGCTCTTATGGTTGTGTCAGAATAGTTGTGGGCTCAGCCTGTATGTGTTGTGACCTACAGATTGCAATCTGAAGTTCTTATTTCCTTTAGTGGCACAGTTCTGATCAGCGTCCATATGTGTGCCTCCACACTGCACCAGGTTAGTTACACTGGGTTGTGCCATGTTTCCTGTGATACAGGACCACCCTGCAATTCCCCCAGCAGCTGCCCAGATTACTTTTCCAAGCACCCAGACAGGAATCCTTACTGCATGGCGGAGAAGTGGCTGCCTTATGAGGATGTGCTGTTTATGTGCGGGGTGGTGGTGCTTCCTGCGCATGTCTGAGTAATGTCAGCTAAGATTCCTTTTTTAATGTGTGCTGTAAGATGCAGCACACATGTGTTTCAGCAATGGGACGAGGCAGTTGCAAAGTGTTACTGCAAGTGACACCACCATGATGTAAGCCCAGAAATGGTATTGACTGACTTCCTAGTCTCTGATGTCTTAGTTGTGTTGATAGGGTTTGTTTGACTATATTCAAGGGGTGTTGTGATGACACACCCACAGGCACAGTAATTAGACGTGCCTTCCATCCTATGTGCTGCATATGTACATGTTGGTATGTAGCCCTGGTGATTGACGAATGTCCAGGTTGTGTATCTGGTGTGGTGCAAGGCACAACCAAAGCGTGTGTACATGTGTTGCTTATGTTTGAATGGTGCAACTTGATTCATGTGTAATGTGTCCCTCTGCACTCCTTACATATGCATTGTGTGTGCCCTATGTGCCTCCCCCTTCTTGCATTTGTTACATTTGCATTTCTATTCCCCTTGCAACTTACCCTGCATTTATGGTGGTTCCTGGTAGTCTGTGCTGTCCTGTCCTGCCATTCAAGTGACCAGATGACTACTGCAACCATCTCCTCCATCTCATCCAGGTCCTCCTGTGGTGCTGGACTTCCACCTCCAGTTTGCAGTCCTGCCTTTCTGTTCCATGCCATCTTCTCCTTAATTCTTTGCTTACAATCATGCCAGTGTTTCTTGCACTCAGTTACAGTTCTCCTCACCTCTGCTGCACTGTTAATTTTGTCAACTATTTCCTGCCATGTTGCTTCTCTCCTACCAATTGGTAATTTGGAGCTGATATTGATGCTCCATCACCTCTCTCACAAGTATTTCATTCTCCTCTGCTCTAAACCGTCACTTGCGCTTTTTCTTCTCCTTCCCCTGGGACTTCTGTGTGTCATCCCGGTTGGTTCCTTGCTGTATCGGGTCACACTGGGGTCTCTCCCAGCTGCTGGTTCCATTTTTTTCCCTCTCCTTTACAATGTTTTCTGCATTAGCGTCTAAAGTAGGCAAAAAAATACGTGCTTAAAATGGTGCATATCCGTTTGCGACATATTTACGTGCCGGAAAACAGGTTAGAGTCAATTTTTCAGCAGTAACGTCAATTTGCCTTACAACAGGTTTAACGTCAACATTTTGTACTCTAACCAGTTTTTAGCACCATTTTCCATCATAATATTAATATGACACCCGGGTGGCGCTAAAAAAGGGTGCAAGCCAGCGCTAAACTTTTTTAAGCAAAACTGCGTTAGTGCAGTTTTGCATCAAAAAGTTTAAATATGGGCCTTAGTGAGCATTCTTGTGATTGTAGCTACTATGCATCCCTGTGTTTGCGACTATTTTGTAGTCCAATCAGTTCATCTAACCTGCTAGTGCTAACTGATGTTCATGAACCTTCTGTGCTATTGTAGAAGTAAACCAGCTCTTATTGGAAAGTGCAGTACAGCACCACATCCCCAATGTATTTTGATACTGAACAGCACCCCAAACAGTGCTGCACTGTATTGATGATGAACAGTTCTCTTTCTTGATCAATTGAATCCACTTTTTTATTTTGTCTCTATCTCCATTACAAGCCTCTCACTCACACTGGGGTCATAAATATTAGACCTTTAATGAGTGCCAGGATTGACTCTTTTCTTTCTCCTGTGTACTGTGTATTGAGTGTGAGCTTTATTTTAGGGTCAGTGACTCAAGCAGGACTTTCAAATTTGTTTCCTTCAGATGATGTTTTTATTGCAAAGCCGTAGGTGGAGGTATTTTGAACATAGGATTCAATGGCAATAGCATCTATTAGTTTAAGGGGTAATTTTTTGTATCTCTGTACCTACATATGGTCTAGTGGGAAGTGCGCCAAAGACCTCTCCCTGAGCTTTCTAGACGGTCTCTCTTTGAGACCGTTAGACATCACCAGTGACGTACAAAGGTAGCAGAATGTCCTGCATCTTTGTTGTGAAGGGTCCTGAATCAAGGTTGAGTTACACTACAATCCACCAACTGATACAGTGTCACAGGTGCACTCTATTCATCTCAAAACACTTGTGCTGCTTGATGGAAAGGTAAATAATATAAGGATTCCCGTGGAGATGTGCTTGCAGGACATAGGCTGAGAGAGTGGGCACCAGCATGGGAGCAGGGGGAGAAGACATCACTGAGGAGCCTACCGAAATAGGAAATAGGAGGTCCGTAGCATAGGACAGATGTTATTAGATGAACTGAATGGGTACCAGCAGGAATGTAGATGCTGGACATGATAAGTACATCAACAAATGTTTGATTATTCCCCCTTCTGTCTTTGCATTGAATGACCCTCTCCTTACCTCCCCTCCAAGCCTCCTCTCTCTCAGCAAACCCACTATGAGTCATAGTCCTCTCTGTATTCATCTGTTACTGTATTTCTACAATTGCCCACACTTCATCCCATAAATCAGCTCCCATACTTTGAAAACATTTCCCTTCACCCTAACAGTACCCAATCTCTTGTAGCCTAGCTATTCATCCCACCAGTCAAGTGCAAGAACTCACATACCCACACCTAATTCCTATTACCTTAATCTACAACAAAGAAACTGGAGTAAGTACATAGAATGATTTCAGCTCTTTAGACATTCCTCTTCCCTCTTGTCTCCCTCTCCACTGTAGCCTCAGATAGGTGTTACTCTCTTACTCAGGGTGAGGCCCGAATCAGGAAAAACAATCATTAGCACAGAAAGAACGTGATAGAATACCCTGAAAACAGGGTCGAACAAGCCTCTGTGCTAGTATCCAATGTATATTAAATTGCTATTGCTATGCTCAAATAGGCATAGAACATTATGGACGCATTCATGTACAACCTGAAGAACTGGGTTTGTAATCTGCAGGTCACAAGTGGAATCCTTCCAGCTCAGTCTTTCAATCTTCCAAGTCCAGATGTGTGAAAACATACTATATAAAATAATAATCAAGTCAAGGAGTGTGGCATTCTGTTGGGGACTCGCTGTCCCAGGTGCCCCGTGTCAGGAGAGGAGGGGCCGGTGCCTGAAACCAGCACTAAAAGCGCTTTCCAGCGTCCCACTGCGCGGGAGTCAAGGAGTGTGGCATTCTGCTGGGGACTCGCTGTCCCTGTTGCCCGTGTCAGGAGAGGAGGGGTCGGAGCCTGAAACCAGCGCTCAAAGCACTTTCCAGCGTCCCACTGCGCGGGAGTCAAGGAGTGTAGCATTCTGCTGGGGACTCGCTGTCCCAGGTGCCCCGTGTCAGGAGAGGAGGGGTCAGAGCCTGAAATCAGTGCTTAAACCGTCTGAGACCGTGTGAGGCCGGTTGAATTTGAGGTAAGAACTTATTGAGACCTTTGTTTGGCTTCTACATCCCTGCTAGTGCCAGTGCCCATAATGGCGAAGCGCAAGGCGAAAGGAAGCCCAAACTTGGGCCCAGCACAACCTACATTTCCGAGGCTCCACAAACCATCGTGGGTTCTCAATAATTGTGTATCCAATGAGATTGACAACTTGATTGAAGAGGGTGAATCCATAATCAAACAAAAGAAAAAGAAGCTCCCACAGAAAAGGCCTTAATCTGGTTCCCTTGCCTCCTTTTTTTCTGCAAGTCACTCGGCTAAGGGGAATCTTACCCCAAAGGATGATTCTTCGCTCATGTATGGATCTCAGCCTGATGGTCCAGTCGCAAAATCAACAGAACAGACTGTAGTACAATTAGATCCAGTCAACCATATGTCAGATACCGCGATTGTTCACAACATCCCATGTTCCAATCGTTTTCTCCCATTGGTCTCACAACCCCAAACAAGCGACCCTGGGGGCTCGCTTTTAAATTCACGCCCCTTAGACCTCTTATCCCCTGTGGCTCCTTCTCAAAAGGAGTTGATTCCTCTTATGTTGTGTTTGCAAGAAGAGGTCATGGAACTAAAGCAAGCATTGTCAGAAGTACTATCTATTTTGCGTGCTATCAGTCCACTGGGGGCTACAGCTTCTGTACATAAAAAAGTTTGTTCGAGCACTACTGTTTCTCCACTTTCGCATTTAGACTTTATTGTGAATGAAGCTGGTCCTAGTGTGTGTGACAGACCACCTTATAACCCAAGAGAAGCTCCAATCAAGCATTATAGGCCATTGTGTCCTAGGGCCCTTCCTAGAGCTTTATCCAGGTCAGGATCGCATGCTAAAATGAAGTGGGACTCTATGGTAATACAATCATCTTGTACGTGCCCCAATACGACCAATTTTCTATACATGTGTAAGGTTCCTCCATTATCTCCGAACTTGGGTGAAGACGAGGCATCCCTGAAAAACAAGGTCGTACATTGGCTGAGACACACTAGACAATGTTGTTCCATCATTTATTCTGATATAATTTTGGTTAAATGTTTTACCAATCAGCCAGGTCAATGGGACTTTATTAGGTTAAATCTAGCCAGCCCTAGTTTGGTAAAGGGTTTGTTATCCATGGAAGTCCGTCATTCTATCCAAAATGGTTCAAGTATCTGTCTCCAAAACACCCGCCATGAGCCTATGCCTATGCAGACTATATTGCCTCTACCACAAATATACATGGACAGGGGTTTAGTTCCTTTTGCAAGGAAGCCAGGCAGTCCCCTGCGGGTAGAGCAGCAGGAGGGCTTATTACATGGTTAAGAATATCAGAGGTGGGTAAAGTTAGAGAACTCCATGTGGAGTCGCCAGATATACTAGCTCTGTCCATTCAGACAAAGCAAGATTTACCCTTATTTTGTGTTAATGTAAATAGTAGACCTGGCCATCAAAACCAACTGTCTAAAACTATCCAGATTCTGAATGCTTTTTTGTTAGAATATAGCGCGACTCATTGTATTATTATAGCTAGCGATTTTAATGTATTGTTGGAGACGAATTTTGCATTCTCAGAAGCTACTCAGATAGAGGATAGAGTATGGAACATTCCCCCATACATATCACAGTGAAAACAGTTAAAATCTAATGTCAGGGCTTTTGCAAATTATTGATCTTATGTTAACCTATAGTCTTCGCCCATGGAATGGTCGTTTTCCATCTGATACTCCCGCAAAATCTATGTATTTTAGAGGGTCCTGTAGTAGCATTCTTGATCTCGCACTTATTGATGTGAGGCTATGGCACATTGTTAAAGACCTCAATGTGGGTGATCAATATAATAGCGACCATGCCCCTCTTATTGTAATTTATGATAGGCAACTTCTTTTAGGAAACACTGTACGATTATTAACTTATGAAGTTATCTTTCCCCTAGAGGTTTCTTCCAACAAACGTACCCTGAAATGGGATTCATTTAGAAATTCGGCTGAATTGTGGGGGAAGCTCTGTAAACTAGTTTCTAGTTACCAATTGTCTATTATTTCTTTTCCATGCTCTCCAAATGAGGCATTGGATTTTCATGAGGACTTATTTGCAGCTGTAAGAATGCTATTTATTAGATCTAGTGGTGGGAACAAATGTTTGGGCAAAGAATAGCACCTAAGATGGTATGGTAAGCCATGTAAAGATGCCAAGAGCAATCTCTTACGAGCAATTAAATTGAAAGATAGATCTGAGATCATGCACACTAGGCGTGAATACGCATCTGCCATTAAAACCAGTAAACACCTATGGGAGGAAACATCTTGGCAGGAATTATTGCTGCCGGCTAGGGATAAAGATCCTTTTAATTTCTGGACCCTGGTTGCCAGAAATAGGCGTTGTGACAACTCAAGGCCTGACTGTCACATTTCTTCTGAGGTCTGGACTGCCCACTTTACAGAACTATACAACCATGAGTCTGCCATTTCTTGCATCCTTGAGAATGACCCCACTGAGGAATTGCCACCTATATCTAGCCTCATCCCCCTTTCCCTTAAGGAAACTGAGATGGCTCTTAGGGCCCAAAAATCAGGTAAAGCTCCCGGATTGGATGGCATACCGGTGGACTTGTTTAAATCTGATCCCGCTTTTTGGGGTCCCTATGTTAATAGGGTGTCTAATGCCATTTTAGCAAGCGGCAATTATCAAAAAACATGGAACGGATCAATTATTGTCCCTATCCACAAAAAAGGCAAAAGGGGGGTTCTGGGTAATTATAGACCCATCAGTTTGTTGGACAATTTACAAAACACATTTTGTCATCAGGTATTATGTAGATTAAAAGAGTGGTTGGAAGATAATCAGGTATTGAGCCATTAACAGGCTGGTTCTAGGCAGAAGATCAGTACGTTTGACCAGGCTTTCCGTTTCCTTACAATCAAATGGAAGGTATTGGACGTGGAGGCCAGGAAACTGTTTGTTGCCTTTGTTGACCTCAGGTCTGCTTTCGATTTGGTCCCACGTTGGAAACTTTGGGAAGTTCTGAATAAAGTTGGAGTCCTGGGCCCTTTGTTAAACCTAATTAAGGAGTTGCATTCAGGGAGCTATGCCAGAATTAGATGGGGGATGCAAGGAGAACTAACAGATGAGAATGCAGTATGTAGAGGAGTTAGGCAGGGATGTGTGTTGGCACCTACTTTATTTTTACTGTTTATTGACATCTGTATCCCCTACTTAATGGATTGTGACAGTGATGCACCCAAGGTAGAGGGACAAAGGGTGCTGTGTCTGCTCTTTGCTGACGATACCTTGCTATTATTGCAAACTGCTTCTGGTTTAAATAAAAACCAAATACATGGCATTTGGTGATCTCAAACCAAAAGCCAGAAAGAAGATTTACCTGGAAAGAGAGGCTTTAAAAATAGTTTTTGACTTTGATTATTTGGGTACAAGGTTGGAGGACTCTTACAGATGGAAGGCCCATTTATCCAAGTCCGCCATGAATTTAAAACAGAAATCGGGATGTATTCTGAGATATGTTGCTAAATCTCCCAGCTTTGCAATTACTCCTCCAATAGAAATATGCAAAGCTCAAGCTGGGTTGGAGTGTTATATGGTGCAGAGCTATGGGGTTATTGTAATTTAAACGACCTAGAGAAAGTTAAAAATTCCTTTTTGAAAATGCTATTAAAAATTCCAGTAAGCTCTCCAACTTTGCCCATTCGGATGGATCTAAACCTTTTTTCCTATTTCACACATTTCTGCCCTACGGCCATTGATGTACTGGATCAGGATATGGTCCTTGGACATCCTTGACCCATACAGAGTTGGACTTAGTACTCTGATGAGTGCGCAAGCCCTAAAGAGGTTTAGGTGGTGCAGTTATGTGAAAGAAACTTTTTCTGATCTTAGACTGAGTAGTCTCTGGCTGGATCCTGTACACCTTCCAAAAAACGCTGTACAGAGTGTGAAAGATGAATATTGCTTGAGAGTACAAGTGAAAAAATTAGCAGAGGTTTCCTCGCCTAGTTTAACCAATAGTTTTGAATCTTCAAAATGCCACTATGAATTTGAGCACTTTATGGACTTGATTGTAACTCCTTCGGCACGTGCACTTTATATTAGATTCAGGTTGGGAACATTACCACTTCGTTCGTTTACTTGTAAATGGTCTAATATTGGTGTTGATAGTGATTTATGTCCAATGGGTTGTGGAGTCCTTGAACACATAGCCCATGTTTTATTATGTTGTCCCACGTATCATAAGCAAAGAGCACGTTGGCTTATACCACTCTGTAGATCCATGGGCTTTGGGAGTGGGTCAGTGTAGGAGGCTGGACTGGCTTGTAGTGAGTACCAAGGGGTGCTTGCACCTTGCACCAGGCCCAGTTATCCCTTATTAGTGTATAGGGTGTCTAGCAGCTTAGGCTGATAGATAATGGTAGCTTAGCAGAGCAGCTTAGGCTGAACTAGGAGACGTGTGAAGCTACTACAGTACCACCTAGTGTCATATGCACAATATCATAAGAAAACACAATACACAGTTATACTAAAAATAAAGGTACTTTATTTTTATGACAATATGCCAAAGTATCTTAGAGTGTACCCTCAGTGAGAGGATAGGAAATATACACAAGATATATATACACAATAGCAAAAATATGCAGTATAGTCTTAGAAAACAGTGCAAACAATGTATAGTTACAATAGGATGCAATGGGGAAACATAGGGATAGGGGCAACACAAACCATATACTCCAAAAGTGGAATGCGAACCACGAATGGACCCCAAACCTATGTGACCTTGTAGAGGGTCGCTGGGACTATTAGAAAATAGTGAGAGTTAGAAAAATAACCCTCCCCAAGACCCTGAAAAGTGAGTGCAAAGTGCACTAAAGTTCCCCTAAGGACAAAGTAGTTGTGTTAGAGGAATAATGCAAGAAAGACACAAACCAGCAATGCAACAACTGTGGATTTCCAATCTAGGGTACCTGTGGAACAAGGGGACCAAGTCCAAAAGTCACAAGCAAGTCGGAGATGGGCAGATGCCCAGGAAATGCCAGCTGTGGGTGCAAAGAAGCTTCTACTGGACAGAAGAAGCTGAGGTTTCTGCAGGAACGAAAAGGGCTAGAGACTTTCCCTTTGGTGGACGGATCCCTCTCGCCGTGGAGAGTCGTGCAGAAGTGTTTTCCCGCCGAAAAAACGCCAACAAGCCTTGCTAGCTGCAAATCGTGCGTTTGGCGTTTTTGGACGCTGCTGGGGCCCAGGAGGGACCAGGAGGTCGCAAATTGGACCTGAAAAGAGAAGAGACATCGAGCAAGACAAAGAGTCCTCACTGAAGCAGGTAGCACCTGGAGAAGTGCCAGAAACAGGCACTACGAGGATGCGTGAAACGGTGCTCGCCGAAGTTGCACAAAGGAGTCCCACATCGCCGGAGACCAACTTAGAAAGTCGTGCAATGCAGGTTAGAGTGCCGTGGACCCAGGCTTGGCTGTGCACAAAGGATTTCCGCCGGAAGTGCACAGGGGCCGGAGTAGCTGCAAAGTCGCGGTTCCCAGCAATGCAGCCCAGCGAGGTGAGGCAAGGACTTACCTCCACCAAACTTGGACTGAAGAGTCACTGGACTGTGGGGGTCACTTGGACAGAGTCGCTGGATTCGAGGGACCTCGCTCGTCGTGCTGAGAGGAGACCCAAGGGACCGGTAATGCAGCTTTTTGGTGCCTGCGGTTGCAGGGGGGAAGATTCCGTCGACCCACGGGGGATTTCTTCGGAGCTTCTGGTGCAGAGAGGAGGCAGACTACCCCCACAGCATGCACAAGCAGGAAAACAATCGAGAAGGCGGCAGGATCAGCGTTACAGAGTTGCAGTAGTCGTCTTTGCTACTATGTTGCAGGTTTGCAGGCTTCCAGCGCGGTCAGCAGTCGATTCCTTATCAGAAGGTGAAGAGGGAGATGCAGAGGAACTCGGATGAGCTCTTGCATTCGTTATCTGAAGTTTCCCCAGAGACAGAGACCCTAAATAGCCAGAAAAGAGGGTTTGGCTACCTAGGAGAGAGGATAGGCTACTAACACCTGAAGGAGCCTATCAGCAGGAGTCTCTGATGTCACCTGGCGGCACTGGCCACTCAGAGCAGTCCAGTGTGCCAGCAGCACCTCTGTTTCCAAGATGGCAGAGGTCTGGAGCACACTGGAGGAGCTATGGACACCTCGCAGGGGAGGTGCAGGTCAGGGGAGTGGTCACTCCCCTTTCCTTTGTCCAGTTTCGCACCAGAGCAGGGCTAAGGGGTCCCCTGAACCGGTGTAGACTGGCTTATGCAGAATTGGGCACCTCTGTGCCCAACAAAGCATTTCCAGAGGCTGGGGGAGGCTACTCCTCCCCTGCCTTCACACCATTTTCCAAAGGGAGAGGGTGTCACACCCTCTCTCAGAGGAAGTTCTTTGTTCTGCCATCCTGGGCCAGGCCTGGCTGGACCCCAGGAGGGCAGCTGCCTGTCTGAGGGGTTGGCAGCAGCAGCAGCTGCAGTGAAACCCCAGGAAGGGCAGTTTGGCAGTACCAGGGTCTGTGCTACAGACCCCTGGGATCATGGGATTGTGCCAACTATGCCAGGATGGCATAGAGGGGGCAATTCCATGATCATAGACATGTTACATGGCCATATTCGGAGTTACCATTGTGAAGCTACATATAGGTAGTGACCTATTTGTAGTGCACGCGTGTAATGGTGTCCCCGCACTCACAAAGTTCAGGGAATTGGCTCTGAACGATGTGGGGGCACCTTGGCTAGTGCCAGGGTGCCCTCACACTAAGTAACTTTGCACCTAACCTTTACCAGGTAAAGGTTAGACATATAGGTGACTTATAAGTTACTTAAGTGCAGTGTAAAATGGCTGGGAAATAACGTGGACGTTATTTCACTCAGGCTGCAGTGGCAGGCCTGTGTAAGAATTGTCAGAGCTCCCTATGGGTGGCAAAAGAAATGCTGCAGCCCACAGGGATCTCCTGGAACCCCAATATCCTGGGTACCTCAGTACCATATACTAGGGAATTATAAGGGTGTTCCAGTAAGCCAATGTAAATTGGTAAAAATGGTCACTAGCCTGTCAGTGACAATTTGGAAAGAAATGAGAGAGCATAACCACTGAGGTTCTGATTAGCAGAGCCTCAGTGAGACAGTTAGTCACTACACAGGTAACACATTCAGGCACACTTATGAGCACTGGGGCCCTGGGTTACCAGGGTCCCAGTGACACATACAACTAAAATAACATATATACAGTGAAAAATGGGGGTAACATGCCAGGCAAGATGGTACTTTCCTACACAACCCCCCCCCAAACGAAGGACAATAAGACTAGCCATGACCTGATGAGTCTTCATTGTCTAAGTGGAAATATCTGGAGAGTCCATCTGCATTGGAGTGGCTACTCCCAGGTCTATGTTCCACTGTATAGTCCATTCCCTGTATGGATATGGACCACCTCAACAATTTAGGATTTTCACCTTTCATTTGTTTTAGCCAAAGTAGAGGTTTGTGGTCTGTCTGAACAATGAAGTGAGTGCCAAACAGGTATGGCCTCAACTTCTTCAGAGCCCAGACCACAGCAAAGGCCTCCCTCTCAATGGCAGACCAACGCTTTTCTCTAGGGGTCAACCTTCTACTAATAAAAGCAACAGGTTGATCCTGGCCCTCAGAATTAAGTTGTGATAGGACTGCCCCTACTCCTAATTCAGATGCATCAGTTTGGACATAGAATTTTTTAGAGTAACAAGGGCTTTTCAGGACAGGTGCAGAGCACATGGCCTGCTTCAGCTCCTCAAAAAGCTTTCTGACAGTTTGCTGTCCATAATACCTTTTTAGGCATTTTCTTGGATGTGAGGTCATTAAGAGGGGCTGCAATGGAGCCATAGTTCTTAATGAACCTCCTGTAATACCCAGTGAGGCCTAGGAAGGCTCTCACCTGAGTCTGAGTGGTAGGGGGAATCCAATCAATAATTGTTTGGATTTTCCCCTGAAGTGGTGCAATCTGTTCCCCACCAACAAGGTGTCCCAGATAAACCACCTTACCCTGCCCTATCTGGCACTTTGAAGCCTTGATAGTGAGGCCTGCCTTTTGCAGGGCCTCCAAAACTTTCCATAGGTGGACCAGGTGATCATCCCAGCTGGAGCTAAAGACAGCTATATCGTCCAAATATGCTGCACTGAAAGCTTCCAGCCCTTGCAGGACTGTGTTCACCAACCTCTGAAAAGTGGCAGGTGCATTTTTCAAACCAAAAGGCATTACAGTAAACTGGTAATGTCCTCCAATGGTAGAAAATGCAGTCTTAGGTTTAGCATCTTCTGACAATTTGATCTGCCAATACCCTGCAGTCAAATCAAAAGTGCTTAGATACTTGGCAGATGCCAGTGTATCTATAAGCTCATCTGCCCTGGGTATAGGGTGAGCATCAGTTTTGGTTACCAAGTTGAGACCTCTATAGTCTACACAAAACTGCATTTCCTTCTTTCCATCTTTAGAATTGGGTTTTGGTACCAGTACCACAGGAGAAGCCCATGGACTGTCAGAGTGCTCAACCACTCCTAGTTCCAACATTTTCTGAACTTCTTGCTTTATGCAGTCCCTGACATGGTCAGGCTGCCTATAGATCTTACTTTTGACAGGTAAACTGTCTCCAGTATCTATAGTGTGCTCACACCAAGAAGTGGTGCCTGGCACAGTAGAGAAGAGTTCTGAAAATTGTCCTAGGAGATTTATGCAATGGTCTTTCTGCTCAGCAGTAAGACAATCTGCCAAAACTACACCTTCCACAAGAGCATCTTGTTCTGTGGAAGAGAAGAGATCAGGTAGAGGATCACTTTCTTCTTCCTGTTCCTCATCAGTTGCCATGAGCAGGGTGAGATCAGCCCTGTCATAGTAGGGTTTCAGGCGGTTGACATGGAGCAACCTAAGGGGACTCCTGGCAGTGCCTAAGTCAACCAAGTAGGTGACTTCACCCTTCTTTTCAACGATTGTGTGGGGTCCACTCCATTTATCTTGGAGTGCTCTTGGGGCCACAGGCTCCAAGACCCACACTTTCTGCCCTGGTTGGTACTGAACCAAAACAGCCTTCTGATAATGCCATTGCTTCTGGAGCTCTTGGCTGGCCTGAAGGTTTTTACTGGCCTTTTTCATGTACTCAGCCATCCTTGATCTGAGGCCAAGTACATAATCCACAATATCCTGCTTAGGAGCTTTTAAAGGTTGTTCCCAACCATCCTTTACAAGTGTGAGTGGACCCCTAACAGGGTGTCCAAAAAGAAGTTCAAAGGGGCTGAAGCCCACTCCTTTCTGGGGTACCTCCCTGTAGGCAAAAAGGAGGCATGGTAGAAGGATATCCCATCTCCTGCGGAGTTTTTCAGGGAGACCCATAATCATGCCTTTGAGAGTTTTATTAAATCTCTCCACCAGTCCATTTGTTTGTGGATGATAGGGTGTTGTGAACTTGTACATTACACGACACTCCTTCCACATGGCCTTTAAGTATGCAGACATGAAATTGCTTCCTCTGTCTGATACTACTTCCTTTGGGAAGCCCACCCTGGAAAATATTCCCAGTAGGGCCTTTGCCACTGCAGGAGCTGTAGTGGTCCTTAAAGGAATTGCTTCAGGATATCTTGTGGCATGGTCCACTACCACCAAGATAAACCTATTGCCTGAAGCAGTAGGAGGGTCAAGGGGGCCAACTATGTCAACCCCTACCCTCTCAAAGGGAACCCCAACCACAGGCAGTGGGATAAGGGGTGCCTTTGGGGTGCCACCTGTCTTGCCACTGGCTTGACAGGTTTCACAGGACTTACAAAATTCCTTTGTGTCCTCAGACATCCTAGGCCAATGAAACAATGGAACCAATCTGTCCCAAGTTTTCATTTGACCCAGGTGCCCAGCTAGGGGAATGTCATGTGCCAGTGTTAGGAGGAACTTTCTGTACTCCTGAGGAATCACTAATCTCCTGGCAGCTCCAGGTTTAGGATCCCTATGCTCAGTGTACAAGAGGTTGTCCTCCCAGTAAACTCTGTGAGAGTCACTGACATCCCCATTAGCCTGTTTGACAGCTTGCTGTCTGAGACCCTCTAATGTGGGACAGGTTTGCTGTGCCACACTCAGCTCCTCTCTGGCAGGCCCCCCTTCACCCAAAAGCTCAGCAGTGTCTGCTTCCAGCTCCTCTGGTGTAGGTTCTGCACAGGGAGGGAATTCTTCTTCCTCAGAAGTAGAATCCACTGTAGAGGGAGGGATAGTAGGAAGTGGTTTGCTTCTACTAGCCCTAGCTTTAGGGAGCACTTGGTCCATTGTTCCAGGATCCAAGCTTCCCTGTCCTTTTTGCTTTTTGGCCTGAGCCCTTGTCAAAGCAAAAATATGCCCTGGGATGCCCAGCATTGCTGCATGGGCCTCCAACTCCACATCTGACCAAGCTGATGTCTCCAAATCATTCCCTAATAGACAGTCTACAGGTAAATCTGAAGCCACCACAACTTTCTTTGGACCAGTTACCCCCCCCCCAGTTGAGATTTACAACAGCCATGGGGTGGCTTTGTGTTATGTTGTGAGCATCGGTTACTTGGTACTGGTGTCCAAGTATGTGTTGTTCAGGGTGCACCAGTTTCTCAATCACCATTGTGACACTGGCACCTGTGTCCCTGTAGGCCTGGACCTCAACACCATTTATTAGGGTTAGTTGCTTGTACTTCTCCAAGTTATGGGGGCAAGCAACCAAAGTGGCTAAATCAATAGCCCCTTCAGAGACTAAAGTAGCCTCTGTGGTCTCCCTAATCAGACCAACCCCAACTAAGTTACCAAAAGTGAGCCCAGCTACTCCCTTGGATTGGCTATTAGTAGGTTTGCTCCCACCACCACTGCTATTAGTAGGGACACTAGGTGTAGCAGTAGGGGTTGTAGTGGTAGGAGCAGTGGTGCCTTTCTTTGGACAACTGGGATCTGTTGTCCAATGGCCTTTTATTTTACATAAATAGCACCATGGTTTCTTTTCCTTGTTCTGATTAAAGGAGGATTTGGACCCACCACCCCCACCAGAGTGTTTTTGTGGGCCTGATGAAGACTCATTTTTAGATTTGTCCCCACCCTTGTCAGAAGACTTACCATCCTTCTTTTTGTTGCCATCTTTGTCACCCCCTGTATGAAATTTTCTGTTCACTCTTGTTCTGACCCATTTGTCTGCCTTCTTTCCAAATTCTTGGGGAGAGGTCAGATCAGAGTCTACCAAGTACTGGTGCAACAAATCAGACACACAATTATTAAGAATATGCTCTCTCAGGATTAAGTTATACAGGCTGTCATAATCAGTAACTTTACTGCCATGTAACCACCCCTCCAAGGCCTTCACTGAATGGTCAATGAAATCAACCCAGTCTTGTGAAGACTCCTTTTTGGTCTCTCTGAACTTTATCCTGTACTGTTCAGTGGTTAAGCCATAACCATCCAGGAGTGCATTCTTAAGAAATTGGAAATTATTAGCATCATTTTCTTTCACAGTAAGGAGCCTATCCCTACCTTTTCCACTAAATGATAGCCATAGGATAGCAGCCCACTGCCTTTGAGGGACATCCTGTACAACACAGGCCCTCTCAAGTGCAGCACACCACTTGTTAATGTCATCCCCCTCCTTATAAGGGGGAACTATCTTGTGCAGATTCCTGGAATCATGCTCTTTTGCAGGATGACTATGGGGAATACTGCTGCTGCCACCATGGGTATCTAAACCCAACTTCTGTCTTTCCTTCTCTAATTCAAAAGACTGTCTATCCAAATCCAGCTGTTGCTTTTTAAGCTTCAGTCTGGTTTGTTCCACCCTCAACTTATTGAGTTCCCTCTCTAACATTCTGTCATCAGGGTTGGTGGGAGGGACATTTCTAGAAACAGAGCTATGATGGGAATGAACAGAAGGAGACCTGTCCCTTACAGAAGCCACCCTAACAGCTTGGTTTACAGAAACATTACTACCAGTATGGTGAGAATAAATGCTTTTGCTATGATGTGAGACAACACTATTTATATGGTGTGGCTCATCATCATTCCATCTATGCTAGATTGTCTAGTAATGGGCAGGCTAGGAAGTTTCTTTCCTGAATCTTTTCCTGGGGGAGTCCCTGAATCAGATTGGGAACTATTAGGTACTTTTTCAACAGATGAGGCACCTATGGCCTTATCCTGTTCTCTAAGCATGTTAAGTAACCGTTCCAAGGAAGGATTCTTCCCTACACTCAAACCTCTCTCTATACAGAGACTCCTTGCTCTTTTCCAGCTAAGGTTGTCATATGCAAGTTTGGACAGATCAACATTTTGGCCTGTGCCAGACATTTTTTAGAGAGAGTTAAAGTGATAGAAAAAGAGAAAAAAGTTTTCAGAACTTTTTGGAAAGACAGAAAAAACTTTTTCAACTTTTAAGAACTTTTTGAAAGTTTAGAAGTACTTTTCAGCACTTAGAAAAGAGTGAAAAGAGGAAATGCAAAACTTTTTGGCTATGTGTATATACACTGACCTTGTTTTGTATATTTTTCTCTTATGAAAAGTACAATGACAAGAGTGGTAAGTAGTCTCAAGCACTTATCCCACCACTGCACAACCAATGTAGGAGGCTGGACTGGTTTGTAGTGAGTACCAAGGGGTACTTGCACCTTGCACCAGGCCCAGTTATCCCTTATTAGTGTATAGGGTGTCTAGCAGCTTAGGCTGATAGATAATGGTAGCTTAGCAGAGCAGCTTAGGCTGAACTAGGAGACGTGTGAAGCTACTACAGTACCACCTAGTGTCATATGCACAATATCATAAGAAAACACAATACACAGTTATACTAAAAATAAAGGTACTTTATTTTTATGACAATATGCCAAAGTATCTTAGAGTGTACCCTCAGTGAGAGGATAGGAAATATACACAAGATATATATACACAATAGCAAAAATATGCAGTATAGTCTTAGAAAACAGTGCAAACAATGTATAGTTACAATAGGATGCAATGGGGAAACATAGGGATAGGGGCAACACAAACCATATACTCCAAAAGTGGAATGCGAACCACGAATGGACCCCAAACCTATGTGACCTTGTAGAGGGTCGCTGGGACTATTAGAAAATAGTGAGAGTTAGAAAAATAACCCTCCCCAAGACCCTGAAAAGTGAGTGCAAAGTGCACTAAAGTTCCCCTAAGGACAAAGTAGTCTTGTTAGAGGAATAATGCAGGAAAGACACAAACCAGCAATGCAACAACTGTGGATTTCCAATCTAGGGTACCTGTGGAACAAGGGGACCAAGTCCAAAAGTCACAAGCAAGTCGGAGATGGGCAGATGCCCAGGAAATGCCAGCTGCGGGTGCAAAGAAGCTTCTACTGGACAGAAGAAGCTGAGGTTTCTGCAGGAACAAAAAGGACTAGAGACTTCCCCTTTGGTGGACGGATCCCGCTTGCCGTGGAAAGTCGTGCAGAAGTGTTTTCCCGCCGAAAGAACGCCAACAAGCCTTGCTAGCTGCAAATCGTGCGTTTGGCGTTTTTGGACGCTGCTGGGGCCCAAGAGGGACCAGGAGGTCGCAAATTGGACCTGAAGAGAGAGGGGACATCGAGCAAGACAAAGAGCCCTCACTGAAGCAGGTAGCACCCGAAGAAGTGCCAGAAACAGGCACTACGAGGATGCGTGAAACGGTGCTCGTCGAAGTTGCACAAAGGAGTCCCACGTCGCCGGAGACCAACTTAGAAAGTCGTGCAATGCAGGTTAGAGTGCCGTGGACCCAGGCTTGGCTGTGCACAAAGGATTTCCGCCGGAGGTGCACAGGGGCCGGAGTAGCTGCAAAGTCGCGGTTCCCAGCAATGCAGCCCAGCGAGGTGAGGCAAGGACTTATCTCCACCAAACTTGGACTGAAGAGTCACTGGACTGTGGGGGTCACTTGGACAGAGTTGCTGGATTCGAGGGACCTCGCTCGTCGTGCTGAGAGGAGACCCAAGGGACCGGTAATGCAGCTTTTTGGTGCCTGCGGTTGCAGGGGGAAGATTCCGTCGACCCACGGGAGATTTCTTCGGAGCTTCTGGTGCAGAGAGGAGGCAGACTACCCCCACAGCATGCACAAGCAGGAAAACAGTCGAGAAGGCGGCAGGATCAGCGTTACAGAGTTGCAGTAGTCGTCTTTGCTACTATGTTGCAGGTTTGCAGGCTTCCAGCGCGGTCAGCAGTCGATTCCTTATCAGAAGGTGAAGAGGGAGATGCAGAGGAACTCGGATGAGCTCTTGCATTCGTTGTCTGAAGTTTCCCCAGAGACAGAGACCCTAAATAGCCAGAAAAGAGGGTTTGGCTACCTAGGAGAGAGGATAGGCTACTAACACCTGAAGGAGCCTATCAGCAGGAGTCTCTGACGTCACCTGGTGGCACTGGCCACTCAGAGCAGTCCAGTGTGCCAGCAGCACCTCTGTTTCCAAGATGGCAGAGGTCTGGAGCACACTGGAGGAGCTCTGGACACCTCCCAGGGGAGGTGCAGGTCAGGGGAGTGGTCACTCCCCTTTCCTTTGTCCAGTTTCGCGCCAGAGCAGGGCTAAGGGGTCCCCTGAACCGGTGTAGACTGGCTTATGCAGAATTGGGCACCTCTTTGCCCAACAAAGCATTTCCAGAGGCTGGGGGAGGCTACTCCTCCCCTGCCTTCACACCATTTTCCAAAGGGAGAGGGTGTCACACCCTCTCTCAGAGGAAGTTCTTTGTTCTGCCATCCTGGGCCAGGCCTGGCTGGACCCCAGGAGGGCAGCTGCCTGTCTGAGGGGTTGGCAGCAGCAGCAGCTGCAGTGAAACCCCAGGAAGGGCAGTTTGGCAGTACCAGGGTCTGTGCTACAGACCCCTGGGATCATGGGATTGTGCCAACTATGCCAGGATGGCATAGAGGGGGCAATTCCATAATCATAGACATGTTACATGGCCATATTCGGAGTTACCATTGTGAAGCTACATATAGGTAGTGACCTATATGTAGTGCACGCGTGTAATGGTGTCCCCGCACTCACAAAGTTCAGGGAATTGGCTCTGAACGATGTGGGGGCACCTTGGCTAGTGCCAGGGTGCCCTCACACTAAGTAACTTTGCACCTAACCTTTACCAGGTAAAGGTTAGACATATAGGTGACTTATAAGTTACTTAAGTGCAGTGTAAAATGGCTGGGAAATAACGTGGACGTTATTTCACTCAGGCTGCAGTGGCAGGCCTGTGTAAGAATTGTCAGAGCTCCCTATGGGTGGCAAAAGAAATGCTGCAGCCCATAGGGATCTCCTGGAACCACAATACCCTGGGTACCTCAGTACCATATACTAGGGAATTATAAGGGTGTTCCAGTAAGCCAATGTAAATTGGTAAAAATGGTCACTAGCCTGTCAGTGACAATTTGGAAAGAAATGAGAGAGCATAACCACTGAGGTTCTGATTAGCAGAGCCTCAGTGAGACAGTTAGTCACTACACAGGTAACACATTCAGGCACACTTATGAGCACTGGGGCCCTGGGTTACCAGGGTCCCAGTGACACATACAACTAAAACAACATATATACAGTGAAAAATGGGGGTAACATGCCAGGCAAGATGGTACTTTCCTACAGTCAGTAGCCTTTAGGATTCCTAAATCAAACGCCCATGATAAAGTGGCATATCCATTGGCAAAGTTTCTGGAGGCTATCAGACGCAAATTATTGAAGACATGAGTATGAAGAGATAAGAACGAGTCTTTATGTGCTGAGGATTGTAGTTATTTATCTTTCTCTGTTATTGCATTTGATTATTCTCCTTTTAACATATCATATGTATTTTTACTTAATGGTTGCGAGCTGATTGAATTGTTGGTTTATTGCTATTATTTTTATCCACCTATTTTAACATCGTTCACTTTATTATTATTATGTATTTATGTGTTTTTATGTGCTTTGATGGTATTTTATTTTGCTGAATCAAGCTATTACTTACTTACTTAATAATAATCAAGTTTGTGTTTGTTTAATGGATTGCATGGCACTTTGATGTGGCATGCTTGTGTTTGTTAAATGGATTGCATGGCACTTTGATGTGGCATGTGTCCATGCAACATTCTTTTGGAAATGTTTGCAAGCTGTTTGACCAAAGCTTGTCTTGTCATTTTCATAACTTTTAATCTGTAAAATCAGTGACCCACAACGAAAACACTTTGTTTTATTTATGTCTCGTTTGAAAAAACAATTATACTGGTTAAAGAAAAGGGAAGTGTGCTAGTTTTCATAGTGCAAAAAAGATTTTGCATTTTATCTCACCTGCTGTACTTACATCCAGGTTAAATATGCTTGCTATGGCACTAAACAGTTTTTAGAGTTGGGCGCAAAGCGCTATGTCCCTGGTGTAATCTCTCTGTGGGCTTTTAACCACTCCCATGTCAAGCACATCACTTTGGTTGGTTCGTGGGCTTGCCTTTTAAAATTAACTTGATGTAATTAGTGAAAGGCATGCATACGTCATGCCTTTTCCAGTGTTTAGCCTGCCTCAAGCACACCGGCAAACTACTGAAAACATACAACGCTCCATGTTTTTTGTAGGGTTTCTGCACTATTTTTTCTCTTTATTTCATAGGCAGCGAGATCTTGCTGGGCAGTAGTAGAGCACTTTGCATGACATCGACCCTGTTACATGGATATTTGCACTTTTGCTAGTTACATGGATAATTGTACTTTTGCCAGTTACATGGATAATTGTACTTTTGCCGATACGTTTCACTGCAAGAGAACTTCTGTTTCCTTTTGTGTGTTTGCTTTACGCTCATGGCAGCCGTCGGCTCGCTTATGTGAAAAATTTTTACTTTTCAGTTGATGTGGCAAGAAAAGGATGGGTAGGAGTTTACAACACTAATAGCTTTAACTTTAGTAAACGCGAGACCAGTTGCATTGCAAATGCTTGTTTAAAGATACTATGGGCCTCATTACAACCTTGGCCCGTGCGGCCGCCAATGCAGCCGCACTCCCGCCGTGCCCATTTTGACAGAGTTTCCGCCCGCCGGCCCAGCGGAGATGTCGGCCGCAACATGGGAGCCGACTTCTAATGAAGCCGGCGGTGTTGCGGCCGTGCGACGGGTGCAGCTGCACCAGTCACGCTTTTCACTGTCTGCTGTGCAGACAGTGAAAAGCAGTGTGGGGCTGTGCCAGGGGGCCCCTGCACTGCCCATGCCAAGTGCATGGGCAGTGCAGGGGCCAGCAGGGGCCCTGCGGCACCCCTTCCCGCCAGCCTTTCCATGGCGGTTCCTACCGCCATGGACAGGCTGGCGGGAAGGGAACTCGTAATCCCCTGGGCAGTGCTGCCCTGGCAGATTAAAACCGCCGGGACGACCGTGGCGGGAAACCGCCGGGCCCGGCGGCGCGACCATGGTGCTTCCGCCGCGGTCGTAATCGGCAAAATTGTACCACCAGCCTGTTAGCGGTACAATCGCCGAAAGACCGCCAGGGTTGTAATGAGGCCCTATGTCTTCCTTGCTGCTAGGAGCATTGGGGGAAGGGGGAAGGAAGTGGAATGGTAAACATTAGGCCTAATCGAACCATTTCATCCCTCCAGGTTCCACAGTAGTTCCACTAATCTTGATGATTATAATGTTTTTGGCGCGGCACCAAAAGACAGTTTAGATTTAAATTACGGTACATTTTATTTACAGACAATATTGTTTTCATCCAAATTATAAGCCACGCCGTACAGAAGAAAACGCAAAACATTTGACGATTAAAAAGAAAAAAAGTCATATAAACCATGTACCCCTAATGACACACATGTTAACAAGCATTTTCAATGCAACGGGTCTCGCATTTGCTCGAGTTAGAGCTACTAGCGATGTAAAGCAAAGAAAACGCAGCGCAATCGCGCTATGTAAAATGCAGTGCGATCGAGCTGCGTGGAAAATAAACAGATAAAGTAGTCCGGACTCCAGGCTGAAAACATCGAGCCTGGTGTGTTTTTGGTACTTTATCGGTGCTGTGTAGGTGTGCTAAACACCGGAAAAGGCAAGAAGTATGCATGCCTTTCACAAATGAAAGCAAGCGGATTTTAAAAGGCAAGCCCACGAACCAATGTAAGTGACTGACGTGGCATGGGCGTGGTTTCAAGCCCAAAGAGAGATTACAGAATGGACGGAGCACTTTGTGCTCACCCATAAAAAGGTGCAGGTCTGGGGTGTGATTGGTGCCAGATGAAGATCGCCGCCATTTGACCAACGGAGCTTGCAGAGGAATGTCAGTCGTTAGACGACTTCTTCGACTACTGTCTTTTTAGAAGTAAGAACGACTGAAGGGGAACATCTCTTGTCTCTGCTGAAATGTTTGTCGTTCAGTGAAACACTGTGCTACTAATATTTTTTGATGGGAACACGTGTGCGCTGACGAGGATGTAGGGAACGCCATTTCGAATCCCTTTCAGAGGAGAATGCCTATTTTATTTTCACTGCATTAAAAAAAGCGATTGTTTGCTTTTCCTTGGATTATCATTTAATAGTCACACCTTTAGTTTTGAAAGTTCTGCAAACATTTTTCTCTTTACTTGGTTTAAACTGGCTTTGTTTGCATGTTTTCATATGGAAATATCCTGGCATCGCCCTTCAGCTCATTTAGGCATATTCACATGGTATCTCAGTTCTTCATCTAGTGAGAATTTTTTACATTTTTTTGACTCCATTGTCTTTCCAATGAGAAATACAAGGAATTAAAACTTATTTCCTCATCTACACATTTTGCCAACATAA
Organism: Pleurodeles waltl; assembly: GCF_031143425.1. NCBI lineage: Eukaryota > Metazoa > Chordata > Amphibia > Caudata > Salamandridae > Pleurodeles > Pleurodeles waltl. Next base: position 607,191,131 of record NC_090445.1, on the reverse strand, counting down.
TCTTTCTTTTCCACCTCCAGTTCATCCATTACATCAGAGAACATCATGGAAGATACAACAATTGCCCACCAAAACTCTTCTTTGTAATCTTTTTCCTCATTAACTAATCTTCAAGTTGCTAATTCTTCCAAATCACACCCGAAAATTGCTGCTGTGTCTGTTCTACAAACAAACAAAATACCTCCTTCTCCTTTAAGTCTCCTTCTTCCATTTCAATGGAACTCATCTTGGATGAAATAAGAGTTCTTAAGTCATACATAGAGGAAACAAATAAAATATTTAAATATTTAGAATATAAATGGACTTTGATGGATAATAGTATTACAGAAGTAGAACATTATGTTGTATAACTACAAGATACAGCACAGGAACATCCAAAATTTGAAGTTGAAGATGCATAACAAAAAACCCACGAAGAGCTTGAAAACCATAATCATTTATATAATGGTCACACTTATGGCCTTGCTGAGGGAGTAGAAGGATCTTACCATATTTCCTTTCTTCAATATTGATCAATAAAGTTCTTGAATTGCCCGATTTTACTTATTTAAACATTCCGCAGGCTCACTGTCGTGGTCCTAGTCCTCATCATTCTTTCATCTGCCTCCCAAAAGCCTAGATGCATCATCATATTTTTGGGAGTACTTTGAATGTCATTAGAATGGCTTAAAGCAAAGGTCTGATTTTTTGGTTTGGAAATAATCTTTTCTTTGCTCAAGGTCTAGTTAAATCCACTGCAGACAGAAGGAAAAATTACAAGATAGTAGTCCAGCTCTTAGTCATCTAAATTCCAGACTAGGTCTTTTTCACCATTATCTTTTTAAGCTCCATGAACATTTAATTTGAAGCCTGGTGGTATGGTATTTGGTACAATCAAATACTTGATACAACATATGTTGATCCAGTTGCTCTCATTATCAATTGTGATATCATTTGGCCATGTGTAACAGTTTTTATGGATTCTTCCTCTTTGGCTTTCATTTAATCAACAATCAATTGAGGAGATACCAAACCTCAATGACTTTCAATTAGGCAAAATGTCAATGTGTACCTTTGTTGATGTTTGTATTTTTATTGTATTTATTATATTTACTCTACACTATTAATGGCTCATTATGTGATGATTTCTTTTATGATCTCTAACATATTTCTTTATTTATGCCTTGCCATAAATATATATCAAAGCATATTTTCACTTTCTTCCTTTTCTTCTTAATTTATTTCTATCTTTCTTTTTCTGAACTCTTTTATTACTCTTATATTATTATTTTATATTTACTATGATGTTACATTATTGATCACGCTGTTGTTTTAGATGTCTTATTTACTTGTTATAGCTCATGATTGTCTGTTTTATTGATACTTTTCTTCAATAAACGTCATTTTTAAACTTAAAAAGAAAGGTGCTATTCAGTTTTGGATGTGTCAGTAACGGGCAGGATTTTCCCCTGTGCTTTCCTGCCACCCCATGTAAATTGAACAAGCTCAGGGCTTCAAATTACGGCAGGATATATGCAATTTCTGATAGCAGTCTAGTGTAGGGCCATCAGGACATCAAACTTTGTAACATAATAATTAAAATAGCCCAGTGGATTAATGGACGCATTAACAATATCAATATTTAACCTGCTCAACGTCTATAAGAAAACCAACTTCATTTTTCCAACTTCTGAATTGGATATAATTAATATTGAGTTTTGTTAATAATAGTAGCAATTATTAAGTAAAAGTCGGGAAACAACACATTTATTCTTCTGTTTTGTACAGTCTGAATGAATGATTTTTTTTTTTAATATATAGATCCAAATGAATGGTCTTTCAGTGGTCCCAAAGTCTGGAAGAGAAATAAGTGAACTGAGGCACAGTGAAGAAGCACATTTGTCCAGGATCATCCAGTTTAGTTAGGGTGGAAAGCCCGTATTCAAATCATCATTTGCTGATTCCAAAGTCTCCAAACTTGCACCTACATCATATCTCAACCATTAACCTTTTTATTGTTGAATCCCCTACACACATCGAGCAGCAAACTTGTAAAACCTACTTATGGAAGTAGATTTAAGGACTAGTTTATAGATTGATGGACGAGTTACACCATCGAAAAAGGACACATATCCAGTCAGTCATAGAATATAATGCACTTGTAATAAGGTGATGATGGAGTAACCCATCCTCCAAACTCTAAATCAGGGCCGGAATCCCACTGAGCAAAATCAAATGTAAGCATTTTTTTTTTTACATACAACACACATTGAAACAGTATTATCTCTAATTCTTTGTATGAGTGTAAGGTACATTTCATGATGTAAAATGTGGTGCGTTTCTGTAAACGCCATTAAGCAGGTAGTTCCCATGGTGCATGACAGTTGCTTAAGTGCACATAGCATCCGTAGGTAAATGGTTCTTTACCAAAATATTAAGTTAACCTATTTAGTAGTGCAGTACATTATGGACAAGCTATTTGTCAGTGATTTCTGCAAACAGCTGCCAGTGGGTGCTCCACACTAAGGACAGTGAGGAAGGCCCATAAAATGTGAGAACAGAGGATGTTGAGACAGGAATGTCCCCTGACAAAGGAGTGCCATGGCCAGAAAGTAATGCTGACTGGATACCAAGAGGGCCAGGAGGTACTTGTTCTATTTGCCTATGAGCTTTGAAGAACAAATTGCATGGGCCACGTAGGGTGGTCCATAAAATCACTGATGCTAAATATTCTCTTGACATAGGTGGCACAAAGAGTGCCAGGAGTGTGTTACATGTGGACAAAGTGAAGCCGTACATTCGGGGACACTACACAGGGAACGCTCTGTTAATGAAAGAAGAGGTTGACAATAGTGAGCTCTGCCCCAACATATCTCACAGTGATAAAAAAGATGGCTCAGTGGGGTAAATCTTGCTCCTTATCCGACTCCTTGGAAGCAAGGGGAGCATAATGAGGTATTGGTATTTGTTTCACCTTGGACAGATGTACAAAGTCATTTCGTGGTCACAAAGCCTTTGACTTGCAAGATCACAGGCTGTTCAATGTCACAATGATTTTTTTAATGTACTAGACCAATTTTGCAATTTGGTAATAGGTCACCAAATTGCAAAATGCGCTTTTAAGGGCATAATTAAATACTAGTTTGAAGGGTTGTGATTAGGTCATCCTTCCAAATAGTTATTTGTTGTGGTATGAATCAATGTTTTGCAGTGAAAATCGATTGCAAAACATTAAAGTGTTACCATCTCCACATGGGAAGAGGTCACGTTGGGACCCATTCCCCTTTGTGAAAGTAAAAAAACTTTCGTTGGAGAGTAGGAAGTGGTCCACGGAGGCAATAGCAACTCTCAAGTTTGCTTAGCAAACTTTTCTTTTCAAATGAAGCCCTATTTAATATAAGGAAAATATACTCGATTAAAAAGAAAAATTGACTTTATTAAAGTGCAATCACAGACATGGTGGTCTGCTGATCCTGGTAGACCACCATCCCTGAGATGAAATCCAAACATAGTGATTCCCAATTTGCAGTCAACCTCTTTCATATTGATGAAGTATGTTGAATTGTGCCCCAGTACCATTTAGAATTTTGTGAACCAACCTATTACAACATTGTTCCGTTCACAAAATTATCTTACATTGATTAAATGTTTTCTAGGGTGGTGGACCTGGGATTAATTGTGTTCCTGTAGTTCAACGGCCAGTCCAGTGGTGTGGGCTACAAAGCCAGGACTGACAGACCTATGATTCTGCATGGATTATTGGGCTCTCAACTTGATGACCAAGGCTGATGTACACTCGATCTGCTGAACTGATTAGCTTATGGATCAGTGGGGTGTTGCACAGTAATTGAATACCTTTGATCTGACCGGTGTGTACTGGGAGTTTATCCTGATATCTAGTGCCAAGTAGACGACTGCGTTCTCAACATCAGAAGGCTTATACTAGTAGAGAATTCAGAAAATGTTTACTATTTAGACGCTGAGCGCTGAGGAGAGTCCAGGGGGCAGGAGCCCTTTAACTGCAAATCACGCTCCCGCCGTCGCGGGAAGCGCTGAGGAGAGTCCAGGGGGCAGGAGCACTTTAACTGCAAATCGCGCTCCCGCCGTCGCGGGAAGCGCTGAGGAGAGTCCAGGGGGCAGGAGCCCTTTAACTGCAAATCGCGCTCCCGCCGTCGCGGGAAGCGCTGAGGAGAGTCCAGGGGGCAGGAGCCCTTTAACTGCAAATCGCGCTCCCGCCGTTGCGGGAAGCGCTGAGGAGAGTCCAGGGGGCAGGAGCCCTTTAAATTTACATCGCGCTCCCGCCGTCGCGGGAAGCGCTGAGGAGAGTCCAGGGGGCAGGAGCCCTTTAAATTTACATTGCGCTCCCGCCGTCGCGGGACGCGCGCGGGCGGCGCCCGGGCAAAGCCCGGGCCAAGGGCGGGCCCGTCCTTGCCCGTCCTTGCCAGGAAGAGGCAGGGCAGGGCCACCCCCCTGACATTCCTCCAAAAAAAAAAAAAAAAAACTTCTGGACCAGATACCCACGAGCATAGGGCGGCCTGAAGGTACTGTGGCGATTTCTTTGCTCTCCATTCCTTTTAACCCTCTCTTCTAACTGTAGCGCTATGTTCTGCTGAGGGGGCAGGAGTCCTCTAAATTCAACTTTTTAACTGGACTGGCCGCAAGGCCCACTTCACGAAGGAACTCTCTGTCCCTCGCCTGCTATCGACGGGAAGAGGTTGGGCGGGCCCCCCCTCTTTCTCCTTTTTCTTTGTGCTTTAGGCTGGTCCCCGAGTGATTAAGGGAAATTGCTTCAGACATAAGAATATAGCTCTCTGAGTTACCGGCCACTACATAAAATATGGGCAAAAGAAAGCACTCAAAACTAAACACTTCAACAAATTTAAAAGACAGTTCATCTATATTAAAATACATCTCTGGGGCAATGGGCATGATAGATAAGCAAATTGCCACTGTTGAAGGGAAAATGTCATTATCTAAAGAGCAATCTCGTGATTCATTAGGATCTGTACTACCGCAACATAACTCCCCATCTAGTGAATTTGGGGATGGCCACTCTAAAGTAAGGGTTACAAACGGCTGTATTAAAGACTCTTCGAACATAATCTACTCCATGGATGAAATATCCCCTGTGGCTAAGCGACCAAGGAAACCGGAGACGGGCCTGGCGAACAAGACCTCAAAAAAAACGCCAGTGATAGATTTAATAACTACTCCAATTAAAAAACATTCAAAAAAACTAACCCGGAAGAAACCCTCAACCTTAGCAGGAGACACTATTTGATCACTCCTCATAAACCTCCACGAAATAGTAAACTCATTGAAATTATCTATCGTAGTCACTCTGGACTCAATGTTAGAACGCTTAAAGGGGGTGGAGTCTAGTCTTGAGGCAGGCCTCGAAACAATAAAGTCCCTACAACGGGAAGACACACATTTTACAAGCAAGGACCCCAGAAATACATTGCGGTCCTCAGAATACGAGAACAATACACAAACTATTCCGTTCAACAGGCCAATTAGTATACATCAGAACGTTAACCTCCAGAACGAGCCCCAATCTCATCCATTAGCTCCTCCTTTGAACCAATATAACCAACGGTCATCTTCACCATATAATCCTCCCTCAGATAAAAAAGTTCTAAATCCCACTCCATGTAAGACAGCGAGTAGTGACAGGTGCAGGACAGCGAATACCTATCCCTATTTAAATACAGGGAGAAATACAACTAGCAGGCCTAGGCCCCCGAATCTCCCTTACCTCCCTAGTGACCTGCTACATCTTCCCCCGGAGGCTACACCATATGTTGTGGTCCTGGCTAATGTCCCACCGATAGATGGCCGACAACGAGAAACTTGGACGGCCTTGAGAAACAAGGCCCTCAATTGGATCGGGGCCCGAATGGGCCCTGAAATGGTGAGGACTCTTTTTGATGATATAAAAATGGTCAGAAGGATTAAATGGATAGGGTCCAGCAGGAAAGAGCTGACGGGAGATTGCGTGGTCCTTTCATTTGGCACACCAAATTTAGTGAATAGGATCATTCAAGACCTAGGAGTCAGAAAAGCTACTTTACAAGGAATCTCGCTATTACCCCTGGGATACTTTTATCAGAGACCAGAGGGGAATAACTCCACCCGCTCACAGCGAGCTGCAGCACCTTCATCCAGCCCAGATTTGTCTACAATGCGCAACAGATTCTATCCTCTTTCAACGCTGGAAAATATAGATTGTCTCGATATGAAACAGTTAGCTCTCCATGATAGAGAAGCACAGATAATACATAGATCAGGGACGGAACCACAAAAGGAAGGTATAACACATACAACGTTTTCTATAAGGAATGAGATATTACCTCATCTAAATCAGTGTGATGACGAATCTAGAAATATACCAAATACCACTATGGGTGATATCCCCCCTCCTTCCCCAAAAAACCAGCCCGGTAATTTCAAACAGAATCCTAACCAGAAACCTGAAATAGTCCTACTATTTTGGAATATTGCAGGTCTAGCAAATAAGTTAGGCAATGAAATCTGGGTTAACTTTTTAGAAGATTATTCATGTGTTTGTCTACAAGAGACATGGCTTTTAACCCCTGCCCATTTAAATTAAATGGCTACAAAACTTTCCACTCTCCTGCCGAGCAGTCCAGGCATAGTAGACCTAAAGGGGGACTGTGTACATATATCTCCAATAAGCTGTCCTTACAGAATTTAGTGATGCAATTTATGAGTCCATACTACCAAATGATAGAGTGTGACTTAGATTACAAGACCCACCTAGTCATTATTAATTTTTACAATAACGTTGCCCCAGGAGAATTTTCCAACATTCTTATAGATATGGGAAATGACTTAAAAAAAATATGGGGAAAAAATAACCGCGAGATCCTATTGATATGGGGTGGTGATTTTAACGTCCATCCGTGTAATGAAATTTCAGACAAGATATGTGGTTGGGACTTAGAAGGTATAGGTGCAAACCTCCACTTCTCTCATAACAGTCAAGGAGATGAAATGAACTTATTGGCTCAAACCTATAACCTATCCTTTGTAAATGAATTATTTTTGGATGAACCACAGTTTAAACCAACGTATAACAGAAGGGGCGTAAACACAGTGATCGATTATGTCCTAATGTCTACTCACTTTGCACACTATCTTACAAACTATACCCTGCACGACATCGCAATTAGTGATCACTACCCCCAGAGCATGAATCTTCTACTATCCCCCCTTTTAGTAGCTAGGGAAGACAGTATTACACTGGTAGATGATATTGAACTGGCGCCACGCAATGGATACACTATGAAGTGGTCCCAGACAGACCCCAAGTCTTTACTGAAACAGGTTATATGCCAATGTAAACATGCTTTCGCAGTCTGCTTAAGAGAGAACCCACATCCAGGGCAATGTTTAAGTGCGTTTACGATGATTACCCAAACCATAAAAGAAGCCCTCACTATTAGAAGAAGTAAGGCAGGAAAAAAAAGGACCTGCGGATGGTTTGACCATAATTGCACTCAAGCACATAAGAGACTGAAAAAGTCCCTAAATGCCCCAAAAAGGTGCTTGAGCGACATACGTAAACGCAGACAGGAATATAAGACAGCAATAAAAGAAAGGAAATTAACTATAAAAACAAATTTGTGGGAAACCCTCCACATAGCAAGTCGTAAGAAAGATAATATACTCTTCTGGCAGACAATAAATTCCCCCGTGTTAGGGGACAAAGACATTCCTAGGATGGAAATTGCCATCTCCGAAGAAGACTGGGTGGCACACTTTTCTAATATATACTCACTGACGAGTGACATATTAGACCATACACATGACCACGATCCACAGGAAGGTCCGCGTCTAGTTATAACCCCCCAATTTAGCCTTCAGGAGGTAGAGGAAGCTATAATAGAAAGGAAATCAGGGAAAGCGCCAGGCCCTGATGGCGTTCCAATCGATATATTCAAGGCCAATATTGAGCTGTGGGGGCCTGTACTGACACAGACATTGAGGGCTATCTGCACATGCGGACCCCTACCATCTTGGAGAGTCTCTAACATAATTCCAATATATAAAAAGGGTGACCGCCTTAATCCAGCTTGCTACAGGCCAATCTCCCTGCTGGACACAACAGCTAAACTAGCAGGGAGAATAATTCTGAATAGGCTACAATCATGGGCAGAGGAAAATAACTTTTTATCCCCGGTCCAGTATGGATTCCGGAAAGGAATCGGAACAGTGGAACAAAGTTTAAATTTAAGTCTCATTATTGGAAAGTATACTAAGATCAGAGCAGGCAATCTGTACCTAGCCTTTATTGACTTATCATCAGCCTTCGACTGTGTAATCCATGATAAATTGTGGGACATTTTAAATAGTATGGGGGTGGAACCGGCCTTAACTCAATTTATTCGTGAAATGTACACAGGGTGCAGAGCAAGAGTGAGGTACGGCCTAAAAGGGGAATGTACTCGCCCCTTTGGTCTATACAGAGGAGTGCGCCAAGGCTGCGTTCTCGCTCCGTTCCTGTTTTCAATGTATATAAATAACCTAGACAAAGAATTGGCCACTAGGTGTAAAGATCTACCCCAAATAGATAAGCGACCTGTTCCTGCATTACTTTACGCAGACGACGCAGTATTAATGGCCAGGACCCCAATAGCTCTACAGAAACTCCTGACAACCTGTATTACATACATGACACAGCTGGGACTTACTGTCAACCGTTCCAAAACTTTCATCATGAATTGCGGAGGGAAGCGTGGCAAGACCTATAACACCACTATTGCAGGTAGCAAGGTCGAAATCGCGCAAACCTTTTCATATCTGGGCATAACATTTGATAAGCTGGGTTCTTGGGCCAACTGCAGGAAGACGAAGAGAGTGCACCTGATCAAAACAACGATGGCACTACGACTCTTCTCCAAAAGGCTTGGGGGGATTACACCACCTAACATGATAAAGATCTGTAAAGCCAAGTGTATTCCGGCTGTTACGTACGGGGCAGGAATCTGGGGACATACAAACTGTGATCTAGTGCAGACAGTGGAAAACGATTTCCGACGACATCTGTTGAGGGTACCAAAAGGTACTTCATCGTACGTCACACACTCGGAACTCGGGGTCCCCTTTATTGCAGATTTGATAAAGATCCAGCCACTGCTACTATGGCATAAAGTCTGGACCTCGGAATACACCAGTTTTAACAAGGCCATTCTGAAAGACTGTACGAAGTCATTATATACATCAAGGGTACCATGGTTAAAATATATTATGAACTTCTTCGAAAAAATGGGCAATAAAGACTATTATACAAACCCAGTCTTGTTGCAGAAGATATCCAGGAAGGACCTGAGCAACTTGGCATTAAACTATCTAGAAGATATACGTTGGGGGGCCTAATCAAACAAAACCTCAGTCATTCACAACCAAATAATTTTGACGGCTGAGGGTATGCAGCTGTACTTGGCAAACGTGGTACCCCATCGCCACCGTTACGTTCTTACTAGATTTAGGCTAGACACATTTCACCGCCTAGTTTCATTCCCAACTATGAACGACTGGTCCACCTTGCTAAAACCATGCCCCTGTGATGCAAAAACACCTCAATCCACAATCCATGTGGTTTTATTCTGTAATTTTTCCGCCTACCAGAGGAAGCGCCTAGTTGTTCCGCTTTTAAGGTCAATCAATCTCCCCCAGTGTCGCACAGCTTATGCCTGTCTTCAGTTACTATCTTCTTTAGAGATGTGCAGAATTTTAGCTAATTTTTCATGTTCTGTATTAAAGATAAGGAAATCTATGGGGGAGGTGATTGAATTATAACTTATTGTGATAGGGTATTTATTTATTGACATACTAGACTGTTTTATTCTTGTGAGTGTTTTATATTTTTATTATTTTACTTACTTGACCTTTCATTATATAATGAAATGTACGGATTATAATTGGAGATTTGATATGACTGTTATGTCTTTTATGTCTTTTATGACTTGTTGAAAGTCGAATAAAGATTTTGTACCACTACTACTACTACTATTTAGACATTTGTGTATAAACCAATAAATACACAGTGTGTACAATGTTAAAATTCAATGGCCTGACCTTCCAAAACGTACACAACACATTTGTTAAAAACTCAACACACAGATGACCTCAGAACACCCTCAATAAAATGTGGGAACCCTCATTACAATTGTGTTCCTAACTAAACCAAACATTTAAAGCCACTTCTAACACTGCACAAGAGCACGCATAGCACTAACATGGAGATTAATAGATTTATGCACAGTCACAAATATCATGAACCTTCCTAACCCAAGGTTGTTTTTAAAAATGTGGCCAGAGCCCATATCACATCTAGGAACTCCATGTTCAAAAGTAGGGAGAGCAACTCATTACGATAATGAATGTTGTATTTTAAAAAGAGAGGTTTAACAATCTAACATCTAACTTCGCAAAAAATACAGACAGCCTAGTAACAAATGAACATTGCAATTGTTGTGCCATCAACCACAAGTATAATTATTGTCCATGTCTAAAAGTGTTAAAATTTCTCACACTTTAAAAACCAAAGGTTTAAACCCAAGCGTAAATGGGGATTAGGCAATGCGGAAATATTCGGATACACTTGCAGATTATCCCAAGATTCCATGATATAACTAGCTGAGGAATTCATAGATAGGTTTCGTAAGTCTGCAGACCTTGAATCCCTCTTACAAATGTCTTTCAGATCCCCTTTGGAAAGATGAGGTGACTCCATAACCATAAATTTCCCAATTTTCAGTTTAACCGCTATATATTGTAATCTTTTTTTAACCCTCACCGCTCATTTCGACCCACTTTTTTGTCACAGAAGGCTGAGATTTTTTGTTTCTATGCAATCCAAATTTCATCCCAGAACTGCATTGTAGGTGCAAGCAAGAAAATCCCAAGCCTGTATGTCCCCTTCAAGTCGTTTTGCTAGACATATTACACGCTTGGGTAACCCCAACAATTCTTTCAAACTATAACCTTCACACTTATCCCACTTTAAATCGAAGCTAAGGCACAATAGTTCGGCCCCACATAAACATTATGTTGATGCCGTACCTTTATAAGCGGTCAAATCTGGGGTCATTGACAGCACTCCACACTCGTTTATAAATTTCACCAGCCCTTCGATTGTGGACACTGCCTGAGCATCCACAATTTCTCTATGAAGGGCCAAATTTTGTTTGTTATTAAATATCATCCCCATATACTTTTAGGAGGATACCACCTCGACAACTTTGTTCTCCAAGAAACACTTATAAGGTTTCAATTACTTCCCAAACTGTATTATTTTTGTCTAATCCAAATTGATGCAGAGCTTATTTGCCATACAGTACTTACTGAAAGTTTCAAATTCCTTTGGATGGCGTCAAATAAAAAAATGCCAGGACATGCGCATATAAAAGGCTTGAAATATGTCTTCCCCCCATTTTCAGAAAGAAGAATTTAGGATCAGAAAGAACTTGTGTCAAGTCTGCAAGAAATAGAGAAAACGACGTAGGAGCTAGAGCACAACTCTGTCTCAGCTCATTTCCGATCTGGATTCTTCTTGATAAGGTCCGCTTAAATGTTACCCCAGTTGGGTCCAATTTTCTTGGTGTAACTCTTGTAGGGTACCAAAGAGGCTATGGGGATTACCCATATTTCGCAGCTTAGCCCAAAAGATACTGCGAATCACAAGGTCGAAGGTAGAACTAAAATCTACAAAACAGCAGAAAAGATTTCCTAAGGTTTCCATTGCCTTCTGACCAATGGCCCACAGGCTTTGGAATATAATTTCGCTCCAACATCGAGCAAACTTATCAGGCGATAGTTTCTGGGATCATCTTGGCCCTTTTCAGGGGTGAACGCAAAGCACTCCGTCCCTCTTCTAATCTCTCTTTAGGGTGATTTTAACCTTGCCCGTGTTACGTCAGTCAGGTTCATTGGTTCATGTGCTTGCCTTTTAAAATCTGCTTGTTTTCATTGGTAAAAGGCATGCATACATCATGCCTTTTCCGTTGTTTAGCCCTCCTCGATAGCACCGGTAAACTACAGTAAACATATGAGGCTCCATGTTTTCCATATGGTTTCTGGACTACTTTTTCTCTTTATTTAATTATTTCATTTAAGCGGCAAGAAAAGTCCAGTTAGGAGTTTACAACGCTAGTGGCTCTAACTCGACGTATTGCAAGACCCGTTGCATTGCAAATGCATGTTCTTGTGTATGAATTTATTTTTTGTACCCTTCCAGCTAGCCGGAAAAGTTCCCATTTTTGTTATAAAAACAAAAACTTTTGAAAAGAAGCTAGCCCACTATTTGGGATCAGATTTTAAAATAATTGCTGGAAGGTTATCTGGACCCATTACCTTTGCTAGCTAGAAGGAGAGTATTAATTTACCCGAAGACTGTTCAGAGAATATTTCCAATAACTTCTCCCCTGGTGATAACCATATCCCACTCTCCATTACAGGTTACGGCTGTTACTTAAGTATACGACCCATAGATCTTCCGGAACCGTACATCATAGAGGTTTGTTTACCTTATTTAACCCTGTCTGAATTAACTTCCACATTTTTCTCATATCTTTTGGAAGGAAGGTGCTAACCATCACTTCCCAATTTGCTTTTCATAAAAATCATGTTTCTTTGTTTTAATCAGAGCCACGTATTCCTTCTTTGCTGTATTATATATTTTTCTTTTCCACGTACCCACAGAGAATCGCTTTTTGGATCTAACTTTCATCAACCTCCTTTTCAAGCCCAAATATTGCTTATCAAACCAAGGCTGAATGAGTGACTGGGGGAGGGGGTATCTTTTTTAGCAACAAAATTACAAGTTTTGACTAGGTGAGTCAAGCTGTTAGCCACCTCTGCAATGGTCTAGGAATACCAATTTAATACATTAACATTCAGCACCCCTTCCAACCCAGAGCCTTGTGCTACTTGATTTTGCGCTAACTACATGATGTACCAGCCATCAATTCTTGTTGTCAAGACACTTCCATCGAGATCACAGTATCCTTTGGGCAAGGAGCTGAGTCGAAAGACAATGTTAAAGTTTTATATGCCTTAAAATACCACGCCTGTAAGAACATGTAATCTACGAGGCAGCTCTGATTACCGTGAAAGAAAGTTCGGACATATTCTCCTTAAAAAGCCTATTTAGGCAGACAAACCCTAACTCGGAAATTAGTTTGATTAACTTAAGTCACGCTTTGACTGGGAGCTTTTTGGAAAAACTGCATATGGGATCCCATAACTCTCCAGCATCTCACTGCACAAGGCACCTCCCTGAACTGGAGACAACCAAAGTTTAAAGTCACCCATCAAAAAGAATAGGAGGGGCCCCCAGTTTTATTGACAGTGATGTTAAGTCCCTTAAGATCAGTTGCCATTGCTGGGTCTCCTTCTGAACCGCCCCTCGGTTGACATGAACATTCACGTTTATCAAACAATTTAATGTGAGATGCCCATTTTACAGGTTTAAAAGACATGTCAGTAACCAGTCGCTATTTGTCTGGTACACACTTGCCCCTATTATACATTTGTGGAGATCATCTTTTCAACAGCCCTCTTTTCAACCACTCTGTCCCCGCTTTAGATGCCTGTTTTATAAACTGCTTAAAGCCACACTAATTTGACAGTTCCCCCACTAACCAAGTCTCCTGAAAGCAAATAATCATATTTTCGTCCCAAACGTTTGTAAGAACAACTGTCCTTTACTAAAATTCTAGCTCATGTACATTCCAGGAGAAAACATCAGGATAAACGGGAGGGCCTTCTACCTAGTCCACTTTCCCGCCCCATGAGGAGACACTCTCCCGATCAACGCTTAAACAAGCAAATCTATTGTGAAGCGGAAGCATAACTCTTGAGGAGGTCGCTACAGTTACTTCTGGGCTCCCGTGATTATAACCCATTAAACGTGTTTGGATCAGAGAGCCTGCCACTCAGAATACCAGATTTGACTGCTCCAAATGTAGGAGAGCATGGTTCTTTAAGAGAGGCTTATTTGACTGGAAACCTCCACTTCCACTTCAGGCACTATACGCTGGCCAATGAGCTCACATATGGCCTTTAAAGCCAATTTAACTAACATGAGGAAACTAAAACTAACTTTCTTAACTTCCCTCCATGGCTAAGGATTTCCTGAAAGCCACTTGATCTATGTCTCTAGATGCGGTCACCTCCAATAACTTAGAGTTTCAGAAAAGCCCGAGTAGGTTAGATCTGTTGAGAGGTTTCCATGTATTTACCTTTATGCCCTTTCTCAAAACATACAGACACATGATTTAGGGTAACTATATTGGACATAAAATGATTTCTGCTCAGGTGGGGATCTGCATGAGTAGCCACAATCATAGATAGGGAGATATATACTGAGGGCACTCTACTCTGGATGGAGAGATGTTTCTACAAGTCATTCATGCAATTCTCCCGATCACCATTTCATTCTAGGATCCCTTGTTAATACGTGATCTGTTATATTCTTCTTACTTGGCTTTAGCATCCCTTTTGTTAGGGTTGGGAGCCTTCCCTTCCTGTACCTTACTGCCTTTCTTTCTTCCCTTCTGTCCTGAATCTACTCTTTTGCTTCTTCCTGGCCTTGCTTCCAACCTTGTTGGCATAGTCAATTCTTTGGCAGTACAAGTCTTTCTACCCTCCAGGAGGAGCTTCCTAGCACCTTATTTTCTTAGTAAATGTTTCCTCACCCTCTGGCACCAAAAGTACTAATTCCCTACCCACCCTTGATGCCATCTCTTTACCAGCATTGGGCATCATTATGCATATACGGAAGGAGTTCCCCTAATTTCCTTGAGATCAACTAACCCCTCCTCCTGGTGCTCAGGATTGTTTTTTTTTGGGGGGGGGGCAGACTTTATTACAGAGGGTATACAAGGATTTATTGACTTTAGTTCATAAAGAATCTCCTTTAAAATGTGAGCCTTGGATTTCAGAGACTCTTTTGTTGTAACTGACGATTCCAGTAGACCATATAGCATCTTTTGCATTGGTAAAAATACATCCAACATCAGGGAGGGGCTAGAGAGTGAAAATTCTAGGTCTGAGGAAAACAGAGCCAAATTACATTGAACCCTCCTCAGGGGTTTCTGTCCTGATCGGCCAATGTATATAGCTGTCAATCCACCAGTAATATCCATGTCAATTAAAGACAATTCCTTCCCCACCTCACTCACCCAATTTCTCCCCCACTACTCCGGACTCATCCTCAGAAACAGCAAAACTTAAAAGCGAAGAATGGATCAAACAAGGGGATGAACATAGGTGGGAATTCATCATCACAATGTCTTCTACCATGTCAGAGACCTCTACCTCCTGCATGGAGAAGTATAGTATAGAGGTATATGTCTGGACTAAGGAATGTTCCTGCCACTTTTCAGTTCCTAGTCAACACACAAGAGTGGCACAGGCAAACACAGGCACTACACGTCATCCTACAGGCACTCACACAAACACCATCCAGAAGCAGACATACCAACATCCGCTGCCACCACTGTGGCCCCCTCCTCCTCGTCCTCCACCTTCCTTCCAGTTGTGTCTACACTCACCCCTGCATGCACTACATCCTCATCCTCTACCTCCATCACCGGCACACCTATCAGAGCACACACCTCACTGGCAGTCACCACCCCAACAGCCATGCACACGTCCCCTATGTCCTCTCCCACTGTGTCTGCCCCGCCCCCAAGGTACACAAACACAAGCACTCAGACATGTTGCAAAGGGGGCCTATTGTGACAACATTGCTTTATTTAGAAATTCACAGGAGGATCACCTGAAGCATCTAGGTGGGGCTGATGAGGATTCAGTTGACTAGCTGCTGTGATGCCCCCAAGCGCCCATCCAGCTCCAGATAGGCCACTGCTAGTATGTGGGCCATCAGGGGGGTCAGGGTTCGATGGGCACCCCTTCCTCATTGGCAGGCTATCCCCAGCTGGGCCTCACTGTCTTCCATGCCCAGCGTCTCAGGTCCTACCACTGCTCTGCCTGCTATAGACCCCCAGGTAAGCGTCATGCACTGAGCCAGGAAACTTGGCATTCACATGGGAGATGTACTGGTCTGCCAAACACACCATCTGCACATTCATAGAATGGTAGCTCTTCCGGTTTCTGAACACCTGTTCACTCCTGCATGGGGGTACCAATGCCACATGTGTCCCATCAATGGCACCAATGATGTTGGGGATATGTCCCAGGGCATAGAAGTCACCTTTCACTGTGGGCAAATCCTCCACCTGAGGGAGCACGATGTAGCTGCACATGTGTTTCAGCAGGGCAGACAACACTCTGGACAACACGTTAGAGAACATTGGCTGGGACATCCCTGATGCAATGGCCACTGTTGTTTGAAAGGAACCACTTGCCAGGAAATGGAGTACTGACAGGACCTGCACTAGAGGGGGTATCCCTGTGGGATGGCGGATAGCTGACATCAGGTCTGGCTCCAACTGGGCACACAGTTCCTGGATTGTTGCATGATCAAGTTTGTAGGTGACTACGATGTGTCTCTCTTCCATTGTCGACAGGTCCACCAGTGGTCTGTACACCGGAGGATGCCGCCATCTCATCACCTGGCCCAGCAGACGTGCCCTATGGAGGAGAACAGCGAGCAGAGAGTCAGCCAACACTGAGGTATCACACTGTGTTATTTGCACACATTTATTAATCCGCAATGTGCCTGTAACTGTGTGTATTCCAGGCCTACATTTGTGTGATGCAGTTATTATTAATGCCATGTGGCACCCTGAAATGGCGGCTGTCTGACCTGTAAGGTGGGACAAGGGGATATGAGGTAACTGCGCTGGTGTTGTACACCGTCGTGGTGGGCGGTCGAAGACCGCGGCGCAATTCAGCATTGGTTAACATTGGACCCTATGGGTCCAAGGAGCCAATGACGATGTACGCCGGCGGTGACGGTACGCACCGCTGCGGACGTGACCGCCATTTTCTGTCTGTTCACTGACTTGATACCTAACCTTCAACAGGAGAGGACCTACACTGCAAGTGCTGCTGTTACCTGTGTCTGGAAGCAACGATGGCTCATGTGTCTGGGGAAAGGGCCCCTGCCTTCACTTCGGAGGAGTTGCAGAAATTAGTGGATGGGGTCCTCCCCCAGTACAGACAACTGTACGGTCCTCCAGACAAACAGGTGAGTACACTGTGAGCATGCTGCATGGGCAATGCCTGTTTGGAGTGGTGTGGATGGAAGATACATGGGGGGGCTGAGGCCTGCATGTGCGGACGGTGAGCGCATGTGCGTCAGGGCAAGGGTGGGAACGGGGGCCAATGTGTTTGACGGTCCAGACGGGTAAACAATTTCCTCTAGGTCAGCGCCCACCAGAAGAAGGCTATTTGGCGTGCCATCGGCAAGGACGTCCGGACCCTGGAGGTCCACCACATACGGAGCACCCACTGCCGTAAAAGATGGGAGGACCTGCGCCACTGGAGCAAGAAGATAGCGGAGGCCCAGCTGGGGATGGCCTCCCAACGTGGGAGGGGTGCCCGTCGCACCATGACCCCACTGATGTTCCGGATCCTGGCGGTGGCGTATCTGGATTTGGATGGGCGCTTGAGGCATCACAGCAGCCACAAGGGGGTGAGTACACTCTCATTCAGCTGACTCTGCGCGCATTACGAGGTGTATGGGTGGGGAAGGTGGGCAGTGGGTTCCCCTAGTCCAGGGCGAGCTTGGTAGGCAAGGTCCCTTGTGATGCAGGCTATGTGGCACCCCAACCCCACTAGTGGTTAGTGCCATCTACATTTAGTCAGTGTCCTATGACTTCCAGGTGTGCAGCAATCGGGCTTAGGCCTTGTACCCCATGGGCATGTGATTAATTTAGGAACTATAAGTGCATGGCGTAGTGCAGAGGGCTGCTGTGTCTGTTGTGTCCACCAACGGTAGTGGTGTTGCATGCACTGAATATGTCTTTCTCCTGTCTTTCCCCCCAACTTTTTGTGGTCTCCCTGTTCTTGTGTGCAATAGCATCATCAGGCGGAGGAGCATTGGCACCAGAGCAGGAGGGAGCTGCATCCCACTTGGCCCTGGGGGCAAAAACAACAGAGTCTGAAGCCACCAGTGGGACGGAGGGCAAGGGGGGCTCCACGGTGGGGACAGGAGCAGAGACCAGCGACAGCAACTCCTCCTCTGATGGGAGCTCCTTTGCGGTGGCGGGCCCCTCTGTGCCCACCGCATCAACTGGTACAGCCGCCACCCCCCCTACCAGCACCACACTCCCAGCAGCCCCTCAGCGTGTGTCCGTGCCCGCTCACCCAGGAGGGTGGGCATCTCCTTTATCCAAGGCAGTTCAGTCCCTGCCCCAGTCAGCCCTGCTGTCCTCAGTGAGGAGGCTATTGACCTCCTGAGATCCCTCACTGTTGGGCAGTCTACCATTCTGAATGCCATCCAGGGTGTTGAGAGGCATTTGCAACAAACAAATGCATACCTGGAGGGCAGTCATTCTGGCCAGGCAGCCCAATAGAGAGCATTTCAGGCTCTGGCCTCAGCACTGATGGCAGCCATTGTCCCTGTGTCCAGCCTCCCCCTTCCAACCTCTTCCAGCCAGTCCCAATCCCCAGTACCTCAGCCTATCCCAAGCACACCATCAGACCAGCATGCAAACACATCAACACACAAGAGTGGCTTAGGCAAACATAAGCACCACACATCCCACAGGCACTCACACAAGCATCATACCCATGCACACCTACTAACATCCACTGCCTCCACTGTGTCCGCCTCCTCCAGGTCTCCCTCCTCCCTCCCAGTCTCATCTCCACCCACACCTGCATGCACTACATCCTCAGCCACTACCTCCATCACCAGCACGCCCATCCCAACACACCGCTCACGTGCAATCACCACCCCCACTACCATTCACACATCCCCAGTACCCTCTCCCAGTGTGCCTGTGAGCCCTCCTCCCAAGGTACACAAGCGCAGGCACACACCCACCCAACAGCCATCCACCTCACAACAGCCTCCAGCCCATGTACCTTCACCCAAATTCAGCAGACGTACACCTCCTATGACCACTACCTCTTCCTCCACTCCCAAACCCCCTCCATCTACCCATCCCTATGTGTCTAAAAAACTTTTCCTGGCTAACATTGACCTCTTCCCTACACCTCCCCCCCTGCCCTTCTCCTAGGGCAAGGCTTTCCAGGTCCCAGCCCAGCACCTCAGCCACCACATCGCCAGGCACAGTGGTGCCAGCAACTGCGGGGTCATGGAGTGCGCCAACCATCAGGGCTGCCAGTGTACCACGGAGCGAGGGCAAGGACAATCCGCCACCTGCCAAGGTTAAAAAGGTGCCCACATCCCTGAGGGAGAAGCCGAAAACACCTGCCACCAAGGGGTCAGCGAAAATGAAAGGGGATAGTGGCAAGAGAACTGCGCCACCATCAAAGGTGGGGAAGGGACAAAAACAGAAGGGCAGGTCAGGAGAGGGCATGGTGGCACCAAGTGAGGGACCAGTGTCACAACTTCTGTCCACGTCTACTCCAACCTGTATGGTGGATAACACCGCCACCTGCACCGCCACCAGCACCGCTACCTGCACTGCCTCAGGCACGTCTACAGCCACTGCGACAGTCCCCAGTCTCTTCCCCAGTGGTCAGCCATCCGAGGCTGCAGGAGACATCCTGCTTTCTCACTCAGCTAGTGCTGACACATGCTCTGCCGCCACAGACCCCGCCGCCAGCACCGCCGCCACAGACCCCGCCGCCATAGACCCCACCGCCAGAACCGCCGCCAGCACTGCCGCCACGGCTCCCGCCACCAGCACCGCCACCACAGACCCCGCAGCCAGCACCGCTGCCACAGACCCCGCAGACAGCACTGCCGCCACAGACCCCGCAGCCAGTACCGCCACCACAGACCCCGCAGCCAGCACTGCCACGACTGGCACCGCCGCAAGCACCGCCACGACTGACACCACCGCAAGCATCGCCAGCAGCTCCGCGACGTCCTCAGACAGTGGCACCACCGCAGACATGGCTACCATCTCCAGTGGTCAGTCGTCCGAGGCTGGTGGTGAGTTCAAGGACCCTGGGCAACTTCCATGAAGCATCACTGTCATCACAGTTGTCACCTGCATATGGAATGTGATGCCGCAGCAGTGTGGGGTATGTCTCTGCCTCCATGGCATATCCAGCAACCTGTACCTCGGCAATCTCATGGCACACACACCCAGGAGAGTGTATTGTTCCGGCCACACTGCACGTGGAGCACTCTGGGCACTAGGCCCCTTCCAGAACCAGTGGAGATTGACATCCACTACCTCAGTCCTTGGCAGGATGAAGCACTCTGGGGACCATGCCCCCTCCAGAAGCAGTGAAGATTGACATCCACTACCTCAGTCTTTGGCAGGATGAAGCACTCTGGACACAAAGCCCCCTCCAGAACCAGTGGAGACTGTTATCCACTTGAGAGACTGTGGCAAACCACCCACTGGAAAGACTTGAGAGACTGTGGCTTTGCACTCCCCAGGATAAAGCAGTGGGCAAACCACCCACTGGAAAGACTTGAGAGACTGTGGTTTTGCACTCCCCAGGATAAAGCAGTGGGCAAACCACCCACTGCAAAGACTTGAGAGACTGTGGCTTTGCACTCCCCAGGACCAAACTGTGGGCATGGAGCCCCCTCGTAGAGCAGTGGTGTTGTGCGTTCATCAGGCTGAGGTGCCCCCCACCCCCTCCCCCTGAGGTGCCTGTATATTTTCTATCTGATGCTCCTACAGTGTTCTCTCCGTTTGGAGTCAGGTATCATGTGTGGGCCTCGCCCATGCATTTTGGGCCCAGTGGTCCACGGACAATGATTGGTGCACTATCCGGACTTATGTATTTGGTGTACATAATTGTATATACTGGAATTTGAATTTTGATAATGATATTTCACATGATTACATTGGTTCAAATCATTTCCTTTTGTCCTTGCATTCTTCCAGGGGGTGGGGGGGTGTATATGTAATGTTGCAGCATGTATTTGTGTGTATGGTGTTGTGGGTGGGGGTGTTGCGTGTTGGGTGTGTGTGTCACTCTCTTTTCCCTCCTCCCTCCCCTGTGTTGTAGGTGCAGTACTCACCGTGACCGTCGCCGCTGTCGTTGGAGCTCCTGATAGAGGAGCAGGAAGACCATCATCAGCAGTATCTGCAATTTGGGCTCCATGTCGTCCTGGTTCCTCGTGAGGTGTGGAAAGGTGAGTGTTTTCCCTTCTGTGTACTGTTTCCACTGTGTTTTTTGTTCGCGTTGGTTCCACCCCGGAAAAGGTGGCAGATAGGCCTGTTGTGATAGGGTGGGCGGTACATTGTCTTCCGCCTGTCTGTTGGCGGTGTCCGCCACGCTGTTTGTTTGTACCGCTGTGGTGGTCGAGTGTTAAAGTGGCTGTCTATGTTGGCGGTTTCCGCCACGGTCGTAATCCCATTTTTTTCTCCACCAGCCTGTTTGCGGTATTACTGCCGCTTTAACACTGACCACCAGGGTTGTAATGAGGGCCTTAGTGTAGAATGATAGTCGTTACAGAAGGTAACATTAAGGCTGACTCCAGAGTGCAGCACCCACAACACATGCAAAATTAAGTCTTAGGTTTCTGCACCTCACAGCCATCAGCCTCTCTAAAGCAGTAATCTGGAATAGACAACAGCGCTGATCCAGAAGCAGCCTCACCTATCAACTTATCAATGTATGGACAGAAGGCCTATCACTCACTCCTACCATCAACCAAATAGTATTGTTCATGACAGACTAATCATCAGCCTGATCCTAACGAAAGCCATACATATAAGAAATGTTCTGAAAGGAATCACTCAAACAAAACATTACATTTCTTCGCTGTTCAATTACCCTGATGTCACAATCGATGTGCTAAAATCTTAAAAGATAACTAATTTAATTATGTTATACAGAACAAAACGTTTTTTTTTGTACAGAACAAGAAATCTTAAGATGGCAATTCCAATTTGTGAGAAGGTTTTATAAGTGACGGCGACGTAGTGTAAGTGAAGACATGTGAGCGAGCAGGACGAAAACAAAACGGTGTGTACATAACAAATATGTGTCTAAACCATCAGGACATCAAAATAGAATCCACAGAAAATAATTTTTCAGGGTTTCTTAATGTTTGACATCCCGTGCAAACAAGGTTAAGGCTCAACCCTCGACATTTTGACCTACAGAACGATATAGGAACTGTCAGATTCTATGTAAGGAAAATAAATTGACTTAAGTAAATGATACCAAAAAATATGGGTCACCTGACCAGAAGGATCGTGCATGAACAAAATCAATGACAATGATCCCAGATGATTAATGTATCTCAAATGACATAAGTTCAACAAATGACATACATGAAAGAAAGCTAGAGCTCAAATCAAATAAAAAGCATAAATGCCAAAAAGACAGGCACTGAGGTGATGAGAAATGGTTACATCACTGCTACAAAACTAGTACAGTGAACATCTGTGATGTGTAGACATGTCCACAATATTTCAAATATGTCTTGAACAACCATTTCCTTCTACCGCCACCATCACATTACAGACAGGGTAAAGTGCCAAATGTATCCCAAATATATAATTAGAGTCATCATGCGTAAACCTTCACACAATGTTTGTTGTGAGCAATGAAGGCACTTGGCTACCATTAGCCCCTTATAGAGTAGACTGATGCTTCAGAAAAACAGGTTGGAGTAGTTACTCCTCAACTTGATAAAAGGGGAGTACGTTTACAGTTGAATTAATCAGTCTCAGACTGCTTCTTAGGGAACAGAACTGGACTTCAATTGACAAGGAGTGCTGCACCACTTGCATGCTCCAGCCTTACTTGTTTGGCACCAAGTTTGTGTTCCAGACGTGTCACAATCTACTCAAGTAGTTGATGGCAATCAAGGGTGAGATCCCCCTGTTGCTCTGTTGGTCCACTGCACTTCATCATAGAGCTCAAGGCCGGCCCAAAACACAGGAATGTGGATTAACAACTAGACTGTTCCAACTGTGAAGTAAGAATCTGGGTAGTAAGGTCTGGGCAAGGTGTCTTTTGGGAGGGGATAGTCCTTAAGGTTTGACAACCATGCACCCCTGCCCTGAGTTTAAATGTTTGTGGCCTGTGCACTAGAACCCAGGGTTTGTTGAATAGTGCTGAAGAACGACAACGTGGCACCATGGTCAGGACAGGCACACCAGAATAAACTTCCTTTAACAAGAGACTACTATTCTTGTGTTTAGTGTCATAAGATTGACCGTCCTGGCAGCATGTTTTTGAATCATAGATGCAGGACAGACCTTTTTCCCTGTTCACTGTATTGGGTAGTAGTCTACTGACCTTTCCCCTAAAGTTCTACAAAAGTTATGGAGCCGGATCCTTTTTCGAAAATTCCGTATGCCGACTTGTACATGTGTATCATAATACGTAGATGGTAGGGTAAGTCAGTGGACTCCATGAGTATTAGTCAGCAGAATCCATTTTTGAATGCTGCTTACCGAATGTGGCACAAGGTAGAAGTTGGACGCAACCTGACAACCTGGTGTTGTACATTTTTATCATTCCTGATGCTTTTGTGACTAAACAGGCCCTGAAGTGTGAGAGGATGTATACAGGCTCCCTGTGGAGGTGTCAGAGTGATGAGTTCATAGGATCCTGACTTTTTGTCCTTTCCTGGAACACTTCTGAGAAAAAGCCCTGCTACATTAGCCCGACAGAGGTGCTGCACGTAAGAAGCAGACTAAACCTAACATAAGTCAATTTAACCCTCAACCCTATTGTCGGCCCTCCCTGCAGCTGAGTTAGTGTCCCCCTCTCATAACACATACCACCAGTAAACTCTACGTTCTGTGATCTTGGACCCCTTCCTAGTCTAGGAATCATTGGAGTGGAGGCTTGCATGAGATCATTTATGGGGCATCTCAGGGCTCGAAGCAGGCTGATTCACTTTGACGCTGGATATATGCTGATCTAATTCAGCATCAGCAGTCAATCCTGAAGTGGAAGTGGGTCAGCCTCAATCCTGGGGCCACTATGCATGAATAAAATGGGTGAGCACATGCTAACGTTCAATCCAAAACTTGCTCTTCATCTGTGGCACGTGGTGCTGAGGAGAGTCAGCCACTATTGTCCACAGTGAACACTGCAACCTGCACTGACACTGGAAGAGTGCCCCCTACAACCTTTCATTGAGTGTTGTGTAAAGAAGACCCCAGTGTGTCTGCTTTTGGGACCATCTCTAGTCCCGTTCGATCGCCTGTGGATTTGCCAATAGACCTTTAAGTGGTATATTTTTGTTTACGCTTGAACAGCACTGAAGATGGTGACTGCTTCCCCAGCACAATCGAGACATCTGCAACTTTGCTGCCCAAGTTTAGTAAGAGGCGAGTATGCTTGTGCTGAACAGCAACAGCAGGGACATCAGAACTGGAGTCCCACTATAATTCACACTGAAGGGAGATCCCGATAGACCAAGGGTACTCCAAAGACCTTGTTCTGATTCTGCAACTAATAGCCAATAGAGTGCAAGCACTAGAGAATGACGTGTGGGTCTTAGAAACGATCATTTGAGCGCATCCTCTATCATGCGCCTGCCTCTTTGAATTTACATCTGCATTTTGTTTCATGTGCCTTTCCTATGACACTGTATTTATATCCTGGATTCCTTGAGCCTATTCTACTTAAAACGTGGTACACCACTGATATAAAAAAATATTTTTTCTAGCCATAAGTAAAAACACTTGGCTGGACATTCGTTATTAAGAGCTATTGTGATGAATGAGGAGTTCTGAGTTCTTTAACCCTACACCACCTCTGTGACTAAACTTTGCATTGCCCGCCTCACTATCGTGAGAGTCAAGTGTTAAAGGGGTGGACCTGGTGCTGAGTCACCAGTGGTCTTGGTAAATCAGGACCCGTGACAATATTGGTAAAAGTATTCAACCTCCATGGTTGAGGCCAGGTACAGAAATCCAGGAGCCTAGTGCAGTACCCAATATTTCAATACTCATTCTACAAATGAAGAATCACCAGAGAAGAAGAGAGACGTGTCACTAAGGCTAACGCTTGTTACAGTGGCAAAGACGTTAACCACCTTAGTCAGATATATCACCACATCAGAAGCAAGGACATATCCATATGAAATGTGACAGAAAGAGAAAAGCAAAAGGCAGAGCTTCTCCACAAACACACCTACTTGCTTCTTTGTAAAAATTACCTGAATCCTACCCTGAGCTTCATCTTTGTTCAGCTCGCCACTGCTTCCTACCTATTGATGAAGATGTCTCTGATTAATAAATAATGTTTGCTCATTAACATTAATGTTTTGTACCAAAATGAGAAAGCTGCACTTTACATAACCATGTTTTCTAAACATTGGCCAGATAAAGCCCAAATTAGCCCTGACTTAATTTGGAATCTCTGCACAGCTGTGATGTGTGTGTTTTCATTTCTTGTCTTCTTGCACATAGCAAAATGTGCATTAATGAAATGGTCTGTGTTGACATGCTGTTCTCAAGGAAATCGAAGGAAGCTTTCTTTTCTCTTTGGATCAATTCAAAGTTCTTCTTGCCTGTGCCACTGAAAATCATTATGGGAGTCTGTCATTGTTTTGAGTGTAACTAGGTTTATACTATCACATCCGATGACATTACGTTAGAAAAAGTTGTATTTATATAAATTAGGGGATGGCATTAGGATGTTTTTAGATGATGCTGCATTACATTCTGCATTCTGATTTGTAAAACCTGTGTAACAGTTTGATCACCTTATGCTGACTCTGTGATTTTACTGTGAATTTTGTTATACAAAGGCTTAATTCGAGAGATGAGTCAAGTCTGGTTTGCCCTGACCCATCGAAAGCAGACCCTTGTCAGTCAGTCTCTTTCTTAAGACTTTTTTACTCTTAGGAATATTTCACTCTCAAACTTGATTTCAAATCAAACTTTTTGCTGCATTTTGTTTGAGCCTTATGCTAATTCCCTGTGTTGATTTGCCACACATTTTGATTAACTAGTGCCTTCTGTTTTGCACTTTAATTATTTAATAAACCTTCTATTTTTTACTGGTATCAAGATGACCTCTTTAATTAACTATGCTGAAGTATTGGTTCGCTAGCTAACCTCTGTAGGGACACATTACCTCATATGTTCTAGAGGACAGCACTGCCGATCCTGTGTAGGTGCTTTAATCTTTCTCTGTAGGTAAGTGGGGCGTTATGCAGAGAGGCTGGTTAGGCTTAACTATATAATACCTTCATGTTACCCCATATAGGTCCTTTAGATTCATACTAATAAATCCCTAGCTCAGTCCTGGTAGTGTGCCACAGAGCAGTCAGGCTTTACTATAGAGACATGTGTTGAGCATTTCAGAGTAACAACATGGATGAAAAGTAATTGACGCAACTCACAATTTATCAAAATAGAGCATACTTTTATATAATATTAGATGCCAAGATGAAGACAATCGGATGAGTGTAAGCTGCGTTATGAATTTTTAAAGGAAAAATAAAAATCAGTCCATTTAACCCTTGCAAAATGATAACATTGCAGCCTGTGGGAAAACACACTAGTAAAACTCGGTCACTTGCAGGTCAAGTCCAGTGGAAACCACCAGAGG
This sequence comes from Pleurodeles waltl, assembly GCF_031143425.1. NCBI lineage: Eukaryota > Metazoa > Chordata > Amphibia > Caudata > Salamandridae > Pleurodeles > Pleurodeles waltl. The sequence goes on along the minus strand of NC_090445.1, from coordinate 607,164,524 downwards.
TAAGGGGATGAGGATCCCAGAAACAGGCTTTGACAATCAGTTAAATTTTACCTGGCTCATAGGGCCCGGGTGCTGAGCTGTCCTGGCTGTCCTTGGTGCTGAATGTGGAAGCCGCGGGTGCTGAGTTTGCTGCATGGATGGTGCTGGTGAGGAAAGGGATGCAAAAAATCAACAATGAGGCCACTGATGAGGTGAGTTGAAGATGCTGTGGGGTTCCCTTCAGGCACAATGTCGAACAAAGGTAGTGGTAGCCCTACTGGCTACCAACAAGCCTTGTTAGTAGCAAATTGAGCCTTCGGTTACTTCAATGTCCTGGAGCTCAGGGAAAAACAGTAGCTGCCTGAAACTTGCTGGAGGTCATTACTATATTTCCCAGAATGTATTAGATCATTTACTTTTGGGCAAGCCCTCAGCGGGCATCATGGTCAGCGTTTCTTTGTTTCTAATATTGTGATTTGCCTGCGGGATGCAGGGGACTAGCACCTCTAGTCCAAGGACGTTCTGGAGCTGCCTTTGGCTTGCAGAGCGGTTCCTCTTTCTTTTAGATCTGGTCTCTGCTCCAGGATGAGTTGTGGTCATGCAGCTGCAAGATGGTTGCCACAGGTGCAGGTTATCACACGGTGAGGACAGAGTTGAGTTTGAACAGTTTGCACTGCTCCTGCAGTCTGCATTGGCAGGACTGCTGCCATCCGTTTACTTGGGTCACTCAGGGTGGCTCAATCAGTGCTTCAGGCCCTCGTGACCCATTTAACTCCCATGTTTTTGGTTCCCCTGGGACCATTTACCAAGGACCCTTGCCAACTGAGGTTACCAATTCACATACATCATATTTAGGGTAAAGCACTGGTGGCACTGGGGTGTGGTAAGCAGGCTCCATTGCACTTTCAGAGTGATAGCCACTAGCATTGCAGGGAAAAAGTGTGGGGATGATCATACAAACAGGGCTCTTTCCTACATTCTTCTTTCTAGAATTTCTGCCTACACTCTTGGTTTCTGTGGTCTGAACAAATTGGATAATTTGCAGTGTTCCAGTGTTCTTGAGCTGTTCCCAAGCAAAGGAGTGTGAGTATCAATAGGGCAAATGAATTGCATTTAAGTATGACTTAGTTTGAGTGCATTGTGGTACTTGTAGTTTGGTCTGTGTGATGGTGACATGATTTTTAGTGGATGCAAACATTTTAGCTATGGGGTTTTGATTTGTGGGCTACTAAGATACCTGATTATTGTGATTTTGATGATTTTTTCATACTTTTGAGTTTTATTGTTAGAGTTTGTTATTACATTTGTTTAAACATTATTATCAAATGGGTTGGGATTTTAGGGATTGAATGTATCAAAATCATTTAATTATTGTGGTATTATGTTGGGTTTTTTTGTGTCATAAACGGCATAATAGAACTCCAAAATCTTGAGATATATTTGTGTTGGACTTGTCTGTAAAGTGGGTTATATGCTATGAGGTGCCCAATTTACACCTAGCTAGGGGATTTCTAATTGTAATTCGCTGTAACTTAGATTAGAGTCAATGGATATGTCCTAAATGGGGAATGCAGAAGACAGCATGGGCACAGGATACTCTGATGGGAGTGGGTGTGTTCCATGCACCTGTCAATGGGTCAGATAAAAAGAATGATCATGATGGGGACATAGAGAGCAATCCAGATGAAGAGGATAACTTTTTAGATGATTTATTACATTCAAGACCTCCTCCATAAAATGTTTTACAAGCATCCAGACTGCCTCCGGATCTGAGAGCAGGAGTGCCGAGTAGGGGTGTGCATACATTCGGAGTACCAACTGCACAACCTGAAAATGAAGGATGTACAAGTGGGGTTGCTCCTACTGATGTCATTATGCCTATTATTGATAGAGGTGTTCCTATTATTGTTATACTTACTACTGTGACTACAGTACCAAGTGAACTAACAAGTAGAAATTAACATTCTCCAAATAAACTGCCTACGTATAATGAGGATGAAATGAGATTTCTGAACAAGGAAGCAGCTAGGCGTGCATGTAAAGCATATGCTTGGTTTGAAGAAATGTTGAAAGAGTATGATATTAATCTAAATAAAAGAAGAGAGTGACACAGAAATTATAGAATGGATTTGAGTGATGAAGAACTGAGTAGATTAGGTTTAATGATCCTATGTCCGCATATTGGAGAGTTAATTAACAGCATTACAAATTGCTCAAATTTGATCAACTACAAATATAAATAGAAGAGGCAAGGGGTGGCAAGATAAAAAAGAAAAAAGACTGAAGCAGAAGCAGAAGCAAAAAAAATACGAGTGAGCCTGAAATAGTTTTGTTTGTGGCTGGATATCTTTTGCAGGAGGTTCATGGAGGTAATTAGGTGCATGTTCTTTGGTAGAGATCTGATCTTCTTACATTTATGATAAATTTTCCAAACTTTAGAGAGGATCCAGATAAATGGTATACACAGGGAGAGAGACCAGTGAGAATTTAAAATGTGCTTTGGGTAGATTTGAATATGATGTCTGGAATTATTGTCCCAAAGAATTGGGCTGGGGGGAAAGCGACTGTAACATGGCCCTCATGATGGTCCAGCTGCTATTGTTAGGAAAAAGTAAAAGGGAGTGATTGCACATTTGAAACAAAAAGTGCTAGAAAAAGAGGTGAATTGGTTGTAAATTATAAGAGCTACTGAGGAACAAAAAACGCCTGCAATGAAAGACTAATGGAGATTTATAGAAAGTATAGTGGAGTTGAAGTTTCAACAAAAGGCATTAGCTCGGTTTTTCTGTTGCATCCTGAGCTTAGTTCTCATATTCAGCAGACTATGGTGCATTGTCAGATTAAGAGCATAGATGACATCCTGAAGTATGCAAAGTACTGTAATGATTGCTTTGACTCAAGGCAGAGGAAGATGAGGGAGAAACTAATTATTGCACAAAGCATTTTCAGAGAAATGGTAAAAACGCCAGGTGATGGATTCAAGTTTTGATCCTGGTTTGATTGATGGTGCATATCATTCAGGGAGTAAGTGTAAAGGGAAATAGTTTCGCAAATGTTGCTCCTCAAGGTAGATGTAGAGATTTTGTGAATAACTCAAATGGGATGAATGTTAATAATAACATTCTAAAGAAGAGCACTCCTTGTAACGACTGTGAGTGCCTTGGACATTTGGAATTGGAATTAAGACAGAATTCACATGGAATTCAGAATGATTTTGTACCCCAAATACAGCAGTCTCCAAATCCCATATTGAAGAATGATACCGTCAACAGTCCCAGCCCAACTGGCTTCTGCACTCAAAATGCAATTCAAAGTGAATGTTCCTGTAGCTCAAATAATGCAGTAAAACATGAAAAACGCTTTAATTATATAAAAAAAGAGTTTTTTGCAGTGTTCACAAACTTCAACTAATGTGCAATGACTGTGATGGGTGGTAGGGATTAGTGGGATTGTAGGGAGGTGGGGGTTGCAGACATATTCTAAAGAAAGATTTGGCAAATCTGCAGCTGCTCTGTAACTCAGTGCTAGTGCAGTACATTGATGACAGTATGGTTGCATCTAAAACAAAAGAAGATTGCAGTTTAGATACAAATGCCCTCTAAGCCATTTTGAAGATAATGGGCATAAGGTGTCGTCCACTAAACTGCAGTACTTTATGAAATAAGTATTCTTTCCAGGACATGACATTGAAAAATGGACTACAAAAGTGTTCAAAGAACTTGTTTCTTCAATCCTGAGAATTCATCAACCAAATATGCAAAGAGAAGTGAGAATGTTTCGGGGATTGGGTAACTATCACAGACATTGGATTCCAAACGTTTCCCTCATTGTAAAGCCTTTACAGAGGCGTACTCAAAATGACGCAAACCATCATGTGACAAAGAATGCATGAGTGCCCGCCTTGAGCTCAGAGACAAACTCTGCAGCACATCTGTTCTAGGGTTGCCAAATTATATTTTTTTAACCCATTCTGCTATGATAAAGAAAGGTGTTCGTTGTCTGTTTTGACCCAAAACATGGCATATTTAAGAGGCCCATGGCTTATTTTTCGGCCACATTAGATCCAGTAGTGGCAGCACTTCCAGGGTGCTTAAGATCAGTAGCAGCAATTTGTCTTGCAATTGAAAAATGCAAAGGGATTGTGATGGCTACAATACTTAAGCCAAGGTTTAACAAGCACTAGTGCCACATTAGCATAATTTTATTTATGCTAATGTGGCATTAGGCTTCAATAATCGCCATGCCATATTTACAAAGTGGCACAATGCATGCATTGTGCCACTTTGTAACCCTTTGCGCCACATTATGCATGTGCCATGCATATTGCATGCAAAGAGGGCGTTCCACCGTTAGGGGGACCGCAAAAATGGCGCAGTGGAATTTAAGAGATTCTTCTGCGTCATTTTTTGCGGCTGCTTTTAACACCAGCTCAGAGTAGGCGTTAAAAGGGAGCACACCATTGGTTGCAATTGAACTCTATGTACTGTTCAGTGTTAGCGCCAACATTTTGGCGTTAACCCTGAACAGTACATCAATAGTGTCAAAAATTTTGATGCTATTGCCCCCTGCCCTTCACCATGGTGTGCCCTATTTTAAATACGACACACAAATGGTGGCGTTAGGGGGGTGATAAGGGGGCCACTTTTCTTAAATCTGCCCCTAAGTATCAACAAAAGCAAACAATCTAGGTGACTGATGACATTTCAACCAAGAGATGCCATACCCTGAATCCTGCACTGCTTTTGCGATTTGCTGACAGTGATAATGATGATGAAGATTGAGATCACAATTGCATTGATGTGACATTGATGTGACAGAATTGTGTACATAGACCAGACGTACAAGATGTTCTACTTGAACTGGGTGATTTAACAAATTTTGTGGCTGATTCTTGTCTGAGGGGCCATCATGGAACATTGAAAGCCGCATATACAGGCTGTACCATATCAGAGATCATGGAACCATCACACTTCAGATGTAACTTCAGTATAAGTAGCAGAGTTAATTGCACTAACAAGAGCGTGCTACATATCTGATGAATTGAGTGTCACAACTTGCTGGAAGCATTGCAACAACCTAAAGAGCTTTCTATGGTAAAATGTGCTGCCCACAAAACTGGAACTGATATAGTTACATTGAGCAATCTATATGCAGATGAAGTAGCAAAATGCTGTCCTTTGAATCAGCTATGATTAATTCAAATGAACAAGCACCAAGAAAATAACAATGTGAACTGTTTCTTGTTAACTTCAGTCGAGGCATTGAGTGTGCTACGAGAGCTCCAAGATGCGACACTTGAAGAATGTAAAAGATAATGGGAAAAAGTAGATTGTACATAAGTTCATAATGATGTGTGGGTAATAGATACGAATATGTATATACTGCCTAAGTCACTTCTGTTTTCCATGTGCTGGCTAATTCATGGCCAAACTCATAATGTTCAAGATTCAATGGTTAGGCTCCTTAATAAACATTTGTACAATCCACACAGATATATTGTTGAGGGTGTGTGTCGACACAATATATTATTACCTGTCAACAGAATAATCCAGGAAAGAGAACTTTGGCGATGATGAGTCACATAGGTATGTCTGCAGGCTCATTTACTAAGATACAATGATTTTTTTTTTGCAAGCCTGTTCACAATGTTCATAATTATCTTAGGTAGATTCTTGTGATTGTTAATTTTTCAGGTAGGTAGAGGCATACCCAAGTACGCATCGGAAACCAGGCGTAAAAATGATGCATTGGCACTAGTACATAAGCAGAACATGCACAAAACACTCTGGCAAGCTCAATCACAACATGGAGCTGCTACTACTCCAGCTCAGACCACCAAGATGAAGATGGCCGCGACCATCTCCACCACCACAGAGGCAGCATAGGAGAAGGGAGCAGATCTACGGGAAAAGGACTACCTTCATTAACCTTAGGGAGGAGGAGGTCATCACCTACTACTGGCTCAAGAGGGAGTCCATTGTCCAGCTCCTGCACCAGATTGCACCAAGGCTGCAGTAAACATCCCAGAGGTGCACCAACATCACTTTGCAGGCCAACCTGATGGCTGTGTTGCACATGCTGGTGTTTGACTCATTCCAACCCTCTACAGCCAGAGTGGCAGGAATATCACAGCCATTATTTACTGCATCCCTCCCCTCTGTCCTGGGTGCCATCATAGGCCTCACACCTCAGTATCTCATGTTCCCCCACACACACCACAAACAACTGGAAAACAAGTAGAGTTTCTATGCAATTGCTGGTTTTCCACATGTGTTGGGGGCAATGGACTGCTCATGTGCAACTGCTGCCTTCGGCAGCTATAGCCCACTTGTACCACAATCGGAAGCACACATATTCAATCAATGTTCAGGGGATCATGGACCATCTGTGGATGTTCATCAATGTGCTAGCAAAGTTCCCAGGGAGTGCTCACTGTGCCTACATCTTAGGGACCTCCATTATCAATGAGCGCTTCAACAACAGGATATATGGGAATAGCCTACTGGTTGGTAAGTACATCTCAATCACATTACTAAACTCATGACTGACAGTAAATCGTGTTGCTCAATTTAGACATAATTGGATTGGATGAGTGAGGCAGTGCATATGTAGCAGGTGTGCACATCATACTTGCAAAATGACACATGGTGCATGTGCAATATAACCCATAACTCACACACGTACAGACCTTAAAAACTACTGTGGCCTTCATGTAAAAGAAGCCAGCCCTGCTGGGGTGTCCATTTCCATTATGCTCTGCTGAGACACAGTACTCCAATAATACATTTGAAGCCATGCAATGTCACCCAGTGTAACTTGGCATGGCCTCATATATATGAACAAATGCACAGTGGTGTAACTATAGCCCCTGAAGCCCCTGCGATGCGGGGGTGAGGGGTGAGCTCCAGGGCCTCCCCGGGCACTGTCAAGGGGCCCCTGGCCTAATAGCTCCTCACTGGTTCCGTTAGTAGGGGCAGGGCTTGTGTGACCAGTGCACTGACATTGGTGTGGGTGCTGTGTTGAAAAATAAATATTGGTTTTAGACCCACTGATCTTGCTTGTGCATCCATAAGTTTTCAGGCAACAATAAAAATGTCAAGATAACTCTGGTGACAAATGCTACTCCTGGTGAGAGCTCTGAATTTTCTGTAGTGGCAGTTTTTATTCATCATAAAGTAGCGCAGAGGGTCAATGTGCCTTCTGCAAAGAACATGTACCACGCAGATCACAAAACTGTGAGTGAACAATGAGTAGTGCTTCAAAAAATAAATACATATATATATGTAAGAGAGGGGCTATGGAGAGGTGAGGGGCACTGTTGAAGAGTGGTACTGAGGGAATTTGTGGAGAAGGAAGTCGGGGAACCCAAAAAAGACTGCTGCACCAGATGCCACAAGGACTAAACCGTCCCGGCGTGGGTGGCCCCCTTCATGTATTTTGCAGGGTGGGTCCCCTCAAGTTTAGATACACCACTGCAAATGCAAAGTAGAGCAAAATGTTGCAGTACCTTACTCTGCATCGAGGATGTGTCACATGGGCCTCATGTTGAGGTTATCCATGCAACACCTAGTGCATCTGTTACTTTTCCAGATGGGCAAGGACATGATGATCTGCACAATATCCCCATATATATGTCTCCCCAGGTGAGGTATAACAAGGACAACCTATTTTCATTTGTATCTCAAGTCACTCTTCATATGTGTTCTGCATTCTGCAGCACACATGCAAAGTGTCATGAGCCTACTTTGTTTATCCATATGCAGGAAGGTTTTCAATGGCATTATAATGAGTCCAAAATGCAGACACAACTGCACCGTGATACAAGGGTGCATGTGTTCCCACTATTACCCAATCTGTGATAATGTGCATGCAGAATAAACACAAATGTGATGTATGTCATTCATATGACACATTTATGATCTCTTCAGTTAATGCAGGGCACTGCAGCTAAGTGAGTCCTTGTGCTGCCCTATGGCAACAACCTGGAAATTATGCCCTGTGTGTGTTTCCGAATGTTGGAAAGATCCTCAGCAATGCAACTATGGGCCATATTTACAAGGCCCTCAGTCACTGGGAAATGGAAGAAATGCACTGTATCTAGAAGATATGGTATATTTCTGTCCTCTCCCCCTGTGCTAGTGCACAAATTGCTGCCATGGGCCAATGGCGGCACCCTTGCACCATGGTGCAAGGGTGTCTGCTTTGCAGGTATGAAGGGACACCTTCCTGCACATATACAATAATGAGAGGCATATTCCTCTCCCTATGTGTGCAGCAGCATGCATCACACATTGAAAAAGTAAAAAACATGGAAAAAATATAGCTATTCCTCCTCGTTGTGCCTCTCTTATGCCTTCCCTGGGAAGGCATATGCTTTTGAGGTGTTCCCAGGTCTACAAAACCTGGTAAATGTGGGAATGTATCAAAATACATGGATGTTGCATGGGAACACCCAACACAACACCCATGGAGCACCTCTTTGTCACAAAGTGAGGCAGCACAGCAAATTGTGCTGCTTTGCCTTACTCCATGTCTACAAAACCATGAAAAACAGCGCAAAGTGGCTTTGCATGGCCTTGTGGATGTGGGCCTGCAGCCTGCTCTGTTGGTGCATCAAAAAAAGGATACACCAACAGCGCAAGCTCTTTTAACTATGGTCCTAAGTGTCAAGCATATGTGTATGCACAAAAGATTCATACCCCCACTAAACTATGGGGCATATATCCCATTTTACTGCACATGGCCACACTGCAAAAAATCTTGCTGTACTGCCCTCCATCAAAATAAAAAGTGCAGCCGTATCTATCACATATGAAGCATTCCTGACCTTTTCCCCTGCACTGGTGCACAATGCGTTGGTATGCACAAACCCAGCCATCTTTGCACAATTGTGCAAGAGTATCAGCATTGTTGACAAGAATATATTTAGACAGGAAGGGACACCTTCCTCCACATAGACATTCAAAAGAGTTGTTTGACTTTTGCAGTGTGTGCACTGTAATGCAGCACACATACAGTACTGAAAACAATTATGACAGATGTTGATGCTCCTCCTATTTATTTCTCCCATGGGTATGACACCCAGTGATGAGGCATTACATGCTCCACATTGTTAGTGAATCCTGAGAAGGTGTGGAAAAACATATCTGTTGTGTGGGTCAGCAACTTCAATGTTAAAGGTATGACTCCTTGATGTAGAATGGGGCTACACTGTGCTTTGCACAGCCTTGCCTCACCCCAACCCTCTGATTGCATGCCAAACCAAGGGGGTCTGTAATGCATCAAGACTCGCCAAATACTCAGACTATTGTGTCATAAGGTTACATTTACCGTCTTGTGCTCTAGTATCTACTCGGATTGGTAATCCTGCGTGGCCCATCAAATTATGTCCTTTTGCTACATGATGATCAAAGGTGCCTGTGCAACTTTCCTAGTCATAGCAATATGTAATTTCACAAGGATTAGGACCAAGTCCTGAAATCCCTTAAGTTGTTTTGTGGCCTTTGTAACCACCCCTGAGTGAAGGAGGCATATCGTGGAGTCACAGAGTATATGTGATGTTGTGATTGTAGAGATACATGAGGTAACATTCTGCCAAACAAACATTATTCCAGGGCAGGACCATATCATATGTAAAAATGGTGCTTCTTCCTTGTGACATCTGGAGCAAGTGGGATTAGTCCCTGGATGGATTTTAACAATCCTATCGGGGAGAGATATTTGTGATGTATATAGTTAAACTGTACAAATCAAATTTGAGCATTCTGTTGGTACTGTCCTAACTGAACCCAAACATCTCCGCCATGTAGATTCTTGTATAGTAACCTCTAACATGTTTCCCCACCATTCATTGAGGACTATGGGTATTGATCCTGCCCTGTCTATGTTCAGGACTCCATATATGAAAGAGACGGCACGCGAGGGCCCGGACAGGGTTAACATCATTTCCAGTGGTTTAGACTTGGGGACCTGCTCCCTATCTATATTCCAGAGTGTTCCGGCAACCCTCTTTATAGCAAAATACATAAGGAACTGAGCCAGATCTAGTAGTCAGTGAGGTTATAAAAAAATACTCAACTTACCATCTCCTCCACTATGTCGCCCCAGGTTCTGTAGCACACTGTGTACCATGCACCCACTTGAAAGGTGTCTTTCAATCGTCGACACAGTGGAGGAGCCCACAATGGAATAGGAGGAGCATAGGGTGTCCTGCCCTTACCTTGCAAAATATATGTCTGCCAAACCATGTAGCCACTTGTAGAAGCACACTATGGATCGAGCTAATCAGTTGGGAGGGGGTCCAAGAGTCATTATACCAATGGAGTGATATGGAAGTATAATCCTAATAGCGATATCTCAGGACTCAACGGATTTTGAAGCCATTGAGTGGCTATTGCAAATGAGCAGCTGCGTAGTAATATTCTTAGTTTGGTGCTCCTAGCCCGCCACTTTCTAGCATATTATAGAGAGTGCTCACCTTTGCTCTACATCTCTTAGTAGGCCAGACCAGTAATGTCAGTAGATGCTGTAACTGTGTGAAAAAGGGTTTCCGTAGTATTACTGGTAAGGCATCAAAGTAGTATAGAAGTCTAGGCAATACCAACATTCTGGCTACAGCTACCCACCCTATCGGGGACAGCTGGAGCTGTGTCCAGAAGGCTAATGATTGTTGTATCCTAAGAACTGCTTTGCCAAGATTTCCATCTATGAGATCCTGTTCTGAGTGGTATATCTGGATCCACAGAGATTTAAATGTGTTTTCCACTGAAGGGTGTGTTCTCAGGTGGTGGCAGTGGGAGATCCGGTGTCTTCCATAGAGGGAAAAGACACAACTTCCCTCAATGGATACGGAGCCCACATACGTGGCCAAAGGTATCTAGTGCAGACATGACTTTGAGTAATATCAGATAACTCAAATGTAGGTAAATCAGACTGTCATCTGCGTACATAAACACTATATTAAGGTGAAGCCCCAGGTGCTCGCCTCCTCCTGCAATCTGCCGCCAACCAATGGCTCCATTTCCAGAACAAACAACAAGGGTGACAACGAGCACCCCCGCCTGGTGCCCGACCAATAGGGAAGTCTTCAGATATCACAGAGCCTGTACGTACTTTAGTCACTGGTTTCACATTTAAGACCTGGATCCATGTGTGGAACTCAGGACCAACTCCCATCTTCACCAACATAGCCTGTAAATAGCTCCACCTCAATGTATCAAAAGCGTTTCCAATATCCAATGATGCCAACCCAACCCTGCTGAGATGTGTGCCGTGCCCATTCGAGATCTCTGAAGCACCTTACTCAGTATCTTGTACTCAAGTTAATAAGCAAGAGAGGATGGTATAAGGTCACATCAAGAGGATCCCTGCCAGGTTTGGGTAGCACTGTTATCAGATCCTCTTGCATTCTATATGAGAGGTGACCTCTGTATTTAGCCGTATTATACACCTCTAGTAGTCGTGGAGCTAGGATTGACTGATACATAGCATAAAACTCTATGGGGAGTGTCAGGAGTTTTACCCCTGGCAATTTGTTTAATAGAGGCCTTCACTTCACTTAGTGTCAATGGTTAATCTAGTTACCGCCTCAGTAGTGGGCTCAAATGTGTGTGCTCTATTGATCACCTCCACACTCATTGTTATAGGTTCTGTAATGCCTCTCAAATTCCCCATTAATGGCTGATTATGAGTTCACAATGGACCCTGTTTGTGTACAAATCGCTCCTATGAGAACAGTTGGGTTCTCTGACCACAAAAGCCAGGCCAAAAAATTACCGGCCTTATCACCCAAATCATGATGTCTCTTTGTTTATTTCTTGTAGTCAAATGCGACCAATCAGTGGGACTTTACCTTATAGAGAGCACAGAGTTCCCGCAGCCTCTGAGGACAGGATTGATCCTGCACCCACTCCTTCTTGGCATCACGTAAAGTATTTTCTGTGTCAGTGACTTCCCTTTGAAGGGTCAATTTTATACCATAGGGTGTGGACATGCATGACCCCCTAACCACCACCTTAAATACACCCCACTCTATCCCCTCATGTGTGGCAGTGCCAGCATTGACTGTGAAGTAGTTGCTAATGTGTTCCCCCACTAGTGTGTGATAAGCAGTGTCTGTAAGTGCTAGTGGTTGTAAGCGCCAGGTCGGGATCAATAGGACAGGCCCACCCCATTGAAAGGTTACTAATATTGGGCTACGATCCGAGAAGGTCCTGGTGAGATATTCCTCTCTCTTATAATTGGATACTAATGAACCACTACCAAATATGAGATCTATCATGGTATGGAGCTCGTGTATATGAGAGAAGTGAGAATATTCCTGTTCTACTGTGTGTGGTGTGTACCATATCTCAGTGATTTGGAGATTAAGGGGGTCATTCTGACCCTGGCGGTCATGGACCGCCAGGGCCAACGACCGCGGAAGCACCGCCAACAGGCTGGCGGTGCTTCCTGGCCAATTCTGACCGCGGCGGTAAAGCCGCGGTCAGAAAAGGGAAACCGGCGGTTTCCCGCCGGTTTTCCCCTGGCCATAGGAATCCTCCATGGCGGCGCTGCAAGCAGCGCCGCCATGGGGATTCCGACCCCCTTCCCGCCATCCTGTTCCTGGCAGTTCTTACCGCCAGGAACAGGATGGCGGGAACGGGTGTCGTGGGGCCCCCTCACAGGGCCCCATAAAGATTTTCAGTGTCTGCTTTGCAGACCCTGAAAATCGCGACGGGTGCCACTGCACCCGTCGCACCCCTTCGACTCCGCCGGCTCCATTCGGAGCCGGCATCCTCGTAGAAGGGGGTTTCCCGCTGGGCCGGCGGGCGGCCTTCTGGCGGTCGCCCGCCGGCCCAACGGGAAAGCCAGAATGGCCGCCACGGTCTTTTGACCGCGGTGCGGTCATTCGCCAATGTAGGAATGACCCCCTAAGTGCCAACTCCTGCAGATGTTGGTGGGGTGTGGTGGGTATGGGACACCGCTCCCACCAAGGGGGAGTGTAGATTTATCCAACTCCAAATTCGAGACACAATTAAAGTCTACACACCAAAATGATAGAGAAAAAGGGGTACGGAGAAAAGCAGGTGATAAGGAATTAAAGAACACTGGTTGGTCTGCATTTGGGGCATATAATACCACTAATGTTAGAGGCTCTCCATTTAATTTCCCATCAAAGATCACATATTGGCCATTTGGATCCACCAACTTGTATTCTATGATAAATGGTACTCCAGGGGCCACCCAGAGTAATACCTCTCTAGCATATGGAACTAAGTAGTGCTTAGCACTATGCCGCACCAGGGTTTGCTCAGTCTTGTGAGTTCCTCCCCTGTCACATGGCTCTCCTGAAGGCATGCAAACTGGACCTGGTGCCTTCATAAATAAGTGTAAATCTTGTATCGTTTAGCATACTTACCCATCCCCCATACATTCCAGGTCATGATGGTATTATCCCTGGGTGCCATATGTTACGTGTAGGAAATGTCTCCTGTGTCATCCCAAATGTATGCAAGGGGGTGCATAAGCTCGGGCATGTTAAAAAACATGGCAAGTAAACAATAAAACAGAACATTTTCCCCACCAAACCCTGCACCCAGGCTGGACCTTCAGTCGATCAGACCCACTTACTGCCTGTAATGATCTGGCAACTTCTATAAAGTCCTTCCAGAATGGATGGCACTCCAGATTCAGTGGTCAGTAGGGAGAACCCCGAGCTCCCCCCGCTGCATTATCAATGTAATATGGAGACCTTAGCACAGGGCAAAATCTGCAAAGGTCTACATTGAACCATTTACTCACTCCCCATATCAGACCTATATGACTAAATCATTTTGGAAATAGTCCCACTGTAACACTCAGGTTGATTGGACTAAGTCCATCGTCATGTGAGTGACCTGAGGGCCGTCTCTCAGTCGAGGTGGCAGTACATCTGATGTAGGAAGGTCCATTTGGTGTCCATCTTCATTGTCAGAGACGGCGCTCTCCTGATTGGAGAGGGATGATTTCTTCACCGTAGCTAGCGCTTCTGCTTCACCCAGTGCTGCTTGTGCCTTCGTCGGTTTTCCACAGGTGCATCCTGTGGTTCTAGTAGGAAATCTATGGGTGCGTTGGGTTTTCCGCCCTCTGGAGTCTGTGGTCAGTGGGGGTTACTGGTGATCATCTCTAAACTTCAGCCATGTCCATATATCTTGAGGAGTCACAAAGAACAGGGATTTGGTTTCAGATATGATTTGTAGTTTCGCCGGGAACAGCGATGCATACTTAATGTCCAGCTCCCAAAGACGCTGCTTAACTTCCTGGAAGGCATCTCGTTGGTGATGTACTTCCATAGTGTAGTCTGGGTAAACGGTGGCATCACTATTCTCAATCCGCCATGGACCTTTGGCTCGAGACATTTGCAGTACGTCACCTCTGTCTCTAATATTGAAAAGTTGTGTCACTGCAGGGCGCAGAGTTGCTCACGGCATTAGTGGTCGACCTTGGACTCTATGCGCTCTTTCCACCGAAAAGAACCTGGATGTCTTCCCACTCAATACACTTCTGTCAGCCAGTTCTCCATGAATAAGTCCAAACTCGGGCCCACTGCCCCCTCAGGGATGCCCACTACCCTAATGTTTACGCCGGGGTGGCCTTCAGACTAATCTGCTCTCACACGTAGGTTTGCCACCTCCTTACACAGGTCCTCGACTTGCTGGTGTTGCTCCTTGACAGTGGGTTGTAATGAGGCAGGGTTCTGTTTCTTGTTCCCTGTCTTTCAGTTTTCCATGTTCTTCCCTCAAAGGCATAACATCTATGATGAGAAAGTCTAGTTTGAGCTCAACTGCGGATTTAATGCTGATGATAACTGCCAGGATTTACATACATTTTATAGAACGTTCCTGAAGAAGGAGCTCCAACAGAAGTGCATGTGCAGAAGTGCATGTGCGGGCGCTGTCAGCGCCTTTTCCTATTTTGGCTTTAGACATTGTGGGTGAATGTAGATCTGAATCTGTATTATTGTGCAGAGTGTTCAAATACTGAGGAGGGATCGCAGCTCAGGTGCAGACATGATTTGAGTGGCAGATACACTCACCCCTTTGTCTATTTACTACACATCAGGCAGCCGTATCCTCAGGGAGCAAGAGAAGCAAGAGGTTCTCCATTTGCATGTGGCAATGCACTGCATTAATAAAGCAGAGGTCCATGAAGAGGCGTATTATGATGAGTAAGAACGTCACACCGGCATCAGTATTATTTGGGCTGCGACATAGTTAGTAATATATGGTTATTTTAGAGATAGCTCCTTGGCGCTCCACGTACATTAATGGAAGCGTTACTGCCCTCCTATACAGTCATGGAGACCCTTTGGTCCCTTATCATTCAAGTCTTTAGGTGGGACCTCTCAAGCCTGAGAGTAGTGCCCGTCATGTACCTGGGGATCAAGGTTGAGACTTTGGTTCTGATAGCTTGTCGAGAGGAGGTTTCTCAAGTCCAGCATGCAGCCCTTATGTACAAAACGGTATATATTGTCTGGGAAGGTAAGGCAGCAAGTGCTGCGATCCTGGAATTCCGCACACTGCGCTCAGGTGCTCCGTACGCTGTCTCCAGTTCCCCACGTCTGACACATCCTATCTTCCACAATCACGTGCAGCGATTATGTCGCATCCCTTGGTGGCACAGGTTCCACGGCTTCATCGGAGGCCACCAATGTGTGTAGTTAAGGCATGTGAACTGTGCATTTCAAATAATTACAAACTGGATACTTACGTAGCAAATTGCTATTCATATACTGTGGTTAACTTGCCGACAGTGTTTGCATTCAGCAATCACAGTGCAATGTTTCATGCCATGTCTTGCAGGTGGACCTGAGCCATAGAGACTGAAAGCTTCATGGCCCTGGAAATGGGAGTGTCATCCTGAATGGCTATTGTGTAATGCAAGGATTGTGTGTGATGTAGGATGCAGTGTGCAATGCCAGGTTCAATGTGCATCCCTAGCACAGAGGCCCACATCTACAAGTCGCCTGTGCCACTGGTGCACCACTTTTTGTGAAGCACCAGCAGAGAAGGCTGCAGAGCAATATCAGTATCCAAGCAAGTTTGTGTGGTTTTACATGGTCTGGTAGATATGGAGTAAGGCAACCCAGCACACATCACTAAGTTGCCTTATTCTGCATCAGGGAGACATTTCCATGGGTGTTGCATGAGTGTTCCCAAGCAACACTCATGGATTTTTACTCATTCCCAGATTTACAAGGTATTGCAAATCTGTGAATGTGTCAAAAGTCTACGCCTCCCCCGGGGTGGCGTAACAGGGAACATTAACATTATTTATCCACATATTTTCTTTTTTTCTATGTGTGCTAAATTCTGCTGCACACCTAAAAGGAGACATTGCCTCCATTGGTTGTTTTTGGGCAGGCAGTTGTGCCCTTTTGCACAAACAAAATCATTCCTGCAACACTGGCACACTTGTGCCATGGTGCAATGGTGCTTGCATTGGGGCAAGGCAGCAATTTGTGCATCAACGCAGGGGACAAGAGCAGGAATGTGCATTATCTTTTAGATATGGCACATTCCTGCCCTTTTGTTTTGACACAGGGCAGCGCAACAAGATGGCTAGCAGTACTTCCCTGCGCCAAATCTTAGGAAATATGACCCAAAATATGCATATATCATATGAAGGTTATGTTTGAAATCTACATTTGCTTTTTTGCTTCTGCAGTTGCGTCTGACTATTGTCAGAGTAAATATGTTGCCAATATCTGATGGACAGCATGATAGATGGACTGAGATAGAAGCAATGTCCAAAATGGCATAATTTGTGTATACATGTAGTAGTGTATTCTTATGTAAACATAGCAGGGGATGGTAACACTTCCAAGTGTAAGTCAGATGCCCAATTCTAACATAGTTGATGACATTGCATTCTTTGTTCAACTGTTTGACAAGTCCACACAGGAGGGGATGAATGGCACAAAAGTAAGGACTGGAATTATATGGCCTATCTTTGCAGGCAGAACATGGAAAGGCAGGCAGGGTGGCTTAATGTGTGCTATTAAAAATGGCACTGCTGTGTGTGTCACAGACCCATCACTATAATGTAGGTCCTGGTGCGACAGAGGGACTTTACAATAAGCTCCCAAGTGTATTAAACACAGGTATCACCAATCAACACATGGTAAGGCAATTGAAGGCCCACCGCCATGTTGTGTAATTTAGCATACTCCT
Source organism: Pleurodeles waltl (assembly GCF_031143425.1). Classification (NCBI taxonomy): domain Eukaryota; kingdom Metazoa; phylum Chordata; class Amphibia; order Caudata; family Salamandridae; genus Pleurodeles; species Pleurodeles waltl. Next base: position 607,147,353 of record NC_090445.1, on the reverse strand, counting down.
TGGTGAGCACATGAACATACTTTTGCCCTGTCTTCTTATCTTAATGCCAAAGTGAATCTGATCAGAGGCATGTCTGTACAGCATTGTAATCCAACATACCATTGCCCAATGAACCTTCAGAATGTGTTGCATATGATATTCTCATTATTACATCAGGATCATACTTTGGACAGCAATAGGTATTTAAATCTCCATTTTCCTGGGCAGATGAGATGTAGAGCATGCATTCACACATCCATCACATGGATGTGCTGAGTGCTGATGTGCAGCAAGATGATATTTATATCTGACATGTAGGGACAGACAGTAGGCTGTGTAGTGGGACACATGCAGTTACATTATCTGCATGGTATGAGCCGTGCCATACTCCACCATGGGATGTAATGACTTAATATAGGGTATTTATCTGACCTGTCTGTGTGATGTGAGTTATCCATCCACCCTCCATTCTGAGATCTCATTCCTAGCACATGTTAATTCTCTGTAGCTGTGTGTCCTGACATGTATTGTTACAATAACAGGCGCTCGATGTTGTCACACAATATATGTGCTTTGTAGAAAATGCTCACCTTACATTGGCTGATGCCAATGGAAACCATGCCACTGTAGGATGCAGAAGGGACAGTAATGATCAGAAAATAGGACATGTGTACCATACCATGGTTAAACTACAGCATTTTTCCAAAGACTACTCTGTACCCATGACATCACACCCAGATAATTAGGATGATGCAATTACATTTGACAACGTTTTTATTTGGCAGGGTACTTTGACCTTATGAAATTTTTAGAAGGGAAACATTATGTGGATGTATGCTCACTATCAACTTTTGGTTAATTTTCATGAATAGGTAATTTGATATGTTATGTTTAGAACAGAAATTTACTTTAATGCTGATTAACCCACTTCCCAGTGACCCTTGGACTGACAATATGCCTCTTGAGCAGAAAAGGCAACACTAAATCAGGGCGGAACACTTCAGCCATATACCGCTTGTTGGAAAAGCCCTTAAGGAAATGAAGAGGAGACATGCTGAGGAGCTTGCCTCTGGAAAATGGTGCATCACCACTAAGGCACCCACAAAAAAGGATAAGGCTAAGAAATCTAGGGATGACAGTGCAGGCCAGGGGGATCAGCAGAACCCGTTGCCAGCTCCTCACAAAGCCAGCTAACTGGACCAGCATTGCCACCAGCAAGGAGTACACGACAGATGAGCTCATTTGAAACAATGATATTGAAAGATGTATTGGACCTGAAGTACAAGGTAGCTGGACCTAAATATAAAATGAGCTCCGTGATCCAGTTGTTGCAGGGAATAAAGCAGGCTCTCAAAAAACCTTCTCCACCATGAAGGGCCACGGGAAACAACTATGCCACCCCCCCATGTAACTCGTTTTTTTTAGTTAATAATGTTTGCGTAGTGACGTGTATGGTTAGTTAGTGTAGATGTTGTGTACTGTAGGGTTTAGTATTTCATAGTTTATAGGTTGGGTGGTTACAATTTTAGCCGTTAGGGGTGTGGTGGGATTTTGGGGTGGGGGATAATGTGTTCTATATGTGTTTAAAAAATAACAAAAAATGTTAAAAAATCCATACAAAATACCAAAAAATATATTTGTTTAGGCTTTTATGTTGAGATACTGTAGTTTGTATAGGTGTAGTGTATGTTGTTCCTGTATGTAGATGTGTTGTAAGGTGGATAGGGGATTCACGTTTAGCCTGTCATGTTATATGATTGAAGTAAGCTAAGTTAAGCTACTTTTAGATGTTTTTAGGATAAGTTAGTGTAGGTAAGACAGCTTAGTTTAGAATAGGTATAGTGTAATTTTAGTAGGTTAAGGTAGAGTAGGTAGGTTTTTTATATAGGATCTGTTCAAATTTACATAAATTATCTTTTAAATCAACTTAAGAGTCTACCTCATGTTTTCGGTGTAGGTGTTAGTGTATGTGCCTACGTAATGGTAACTACATGCCTTTGGATTTGCTTGCATTTCTTTTTAGACATGCGTGACTTGGGAAAGTGATGTGTGACTTGTGGGAAATCTGTCAGGTTAAACATGGAATGACCTTATGTTTGCGGAACAATTTGTGCTATTTAAGTGACACTGTTAATGTGAAAGGGGAGACAGGCCCAACCATGTTTTGTTACTTCATTTCTGTGTGTGTGTATTGTGGGTTACTTAAATTGTGAGCAATTGTCAACTATCTGGGCAATCCACGGTCACACACTGTTTGGAAGGGCATTACCCACTGATGGTTCCCTCATTTGCTTGTCACAATAGTGTAGTTTGTAGCCTAGTGTCCATGAACAAGGTTCCTATCAGGACTATGGCTTATTTCACCCTCTATAATGAGCTTGGGTGTCTACAAACTATTCTACAGACACATAGGGTTAACACGACCAAATTCCCTAAGATGGTGGTGCTTTGTCCATGGCACTGTTACATATGTGCCCCTTTCGAGAGTTAGTTTAATTTATGACTCACGCAATACCCCATGTTCTATGTACTACATACACCTACAGACATACAACACAGATTTAATTCTGTACATTTATTTACGTGTGCAAAGCTTTTTCAATTACAGACACAGTTGTTGCAGCTACTCCCCCAAACTATTTTTTGCCATCAAATGTCCATACAGAGTCCATGAGTGAACACCTGCATGTGTCATATGGAGAGAAGGAGTATTTCAGTGATGAGGAGATTCAACAATTTGCCATTAGGGAAGAGCAAATTGACGATACAGACATGGTTGAGGTCAGCAGATGGGACAATAAATAGGGATCGTTACCAGTTGTGAAGTTTACTGGCATAGTTATAAGCACTGGGAAAATGGCATCTTGCCATAGAAAACTGCTATCAGGAACTTTTATGTTGGAAACAGGTAAAGTCCATATCTTCATCCTCTCATGTGTGTGTTGCTTCCTGTGAGCGTGGTGTCGTATGTGCTGGAGGTGATGGCAAGGGAGGCACACACACACACATCAGGGGCAGAAGACATGGCTTCACAGTCCACAGCAGCAATTCTCTCTGCCAAGGGGTGAGGTATCAATGCACTGGGAATGCCCTGCTGGTTTGCTAACAGAGTTCCAAGGTTATGATGGTAGACATCTATAGTGCCGAAGTATGTGTCCTGCTTCCACTTCATGGACTCCGGGATCTTACGTATAGCCCCAAGCTGTGTAGCAAACTTGCTAGTGCCACTTAAGCAGGGCAGTTGTTCATGCCTCTGCCTCATGACACCAGCAATATCAGCCAGGGACTGTTGTAGCCCACAGTGATCGTATAGCAGACAAGGGTGGTCATTCCAACCTCTGCAGTAAAAGGCGCTTACCGCCGTGCAGAAGACTGCCATAACACCGCCGCGGCCGCGGTAAACCGCCACGGTCATTCTGACCCACAACAGGCAAACCGCCAAAATACAGACTTCCACAAAAGTCCGCCACACCAAAGGGCAGCGAGAAACTGGCGATGACCAAACCTCCACCGTCACGCCAACAGAAATACGCCCACACTATCACGACACACGAATCCACGCATCGGTCTTTCAACCGCTGTATTCCATTGGCAGTACACACCGCCGCGCTCAAAATACACACACATTTACAAAACACAGCCACATTGGACAATTCGAAATACACACACCTGATACACATACAAACAATACTCCCAGACACCCAACACAATATAAAACACACACCCACATCACCCACAAACCCCTACTCCTAGAGATTCATGAACACGCACAGAGAAAAGAGACCCGAGCACCCAGACGCGCAATTCACTGTCACCCAGCAATACTACCACGCACTTCTAAATACACACCAATACACATCACCACACTTAGCACCACACAATCCACCCCACACATCACCCAAACCACCCCATGGCACCGCAAAGACACCCCAGGTTTTCTGACGCTGAACTCAGGGTCATGGTGGAGGAAATTGTACGGGTAGAGCCACAGCTCTTCGGGACACAGGTGCAGCACACCACCATTTCCAGGAAGATGGAGCTATGGAGCAGAATAGTGGACAGGGTCAACGCTGTGGGACAGCACCCAAGAAATCGGGACGACATCAGGAAGTGGTGGAACGACCTACGGGGGAAGGTGCGTTCCATGGTATCCAGGCACAACATTGCGGTGCAGCGGACTGGCGGCGGACCCCCACCTCCTCCCCCAGAATTTACAACATGGGAGGAGCAGGTCTTGGCGATCCTGCATCCTGAGGGCCTCGCAGGAGTAGGCAGAGGAATGGACTCTGGTAAGTCATATCTTAACTACTTCATCCCCCCAACCCCACCAGCATGCCAACTCATACCCCCACCCTCACCCCCACCCCATCACACCTACTCCTTGCAAATGTCTCACCCTCACAACCCACCCATCCCAACACCAAGCCCTGCATGCGACCACAAAGCATGGACACCCATCACCTAAGCATGCCCACTGCACATACCCATCCCCCCCCCAAACCACCATCACAAAAGCCCACACACAGGAATGCAAGCACAGGGGTACACGGGCACCCACCCATTGCACGCTATGGCACACACAGAAGCTATAATCCTACTTTTATACCCCTGCAGGACCCGAACGCCACGTCACCGCGCAGGAGGGTCCACAAATGTCCACTCCACCCCCAGAAGAGGCCCACAGTGATGACAGCACCTCTGTCTCCCTGGATCTAGATGACCAGCCCGGCCCATCGGGGACCTCTGGACAGTCGGTTCCCCTCAGACAGCCACAGGCCACAGCAGACCTTCCCCCCTCTGGGAACACCAGCACAGCAACCACCCAGCTGGCCCATATCTCTGTCCCTAGGACACGTCAATCAGCGGTGTGTCCACCACTACAGGGCACCCAGGTTAACCCACCACCCCAACAATAACAGGGACCTGGGGGCAGTGGTAGTGGGCACACGGTCCAGGGGACGGAGGCACAGGGAAACAGGGGAACTGGGAGGGCTGCTGTGCGACAGGGGGGGGACAGGCCCAGGGAACCCACTCTCCACGAGGCCCTCTCCTCCATCATGGGAGCATACCACCACTCCCAGGAGACGATGGCGACGGTCCTGGCCAGGTTTCAGGAGATCCAGCTTCTGCAGGAGCAACAGTATATGGGTTTCAGGGAAGAACTAAGAAACATCAGTACCGCCATGGGCACCATCGTAGTCGCTCTGAATGAGGTAGTCACCACATTGCGGGACACTGTTGCACCACAAAGGGCCCCTGACACTAGTATGGACCAAGAACTGCCTACCACCTCCGCCGGCGCTAGTGGACAGGAGGCCCCGACACAAGACCAACAGGCCACCAGAACCCCACCCCCTGCAGAAGGAGAACAACCCGGCAAGCGGGCCCTGAGATCCAGGAAGAAGACAGAGTAAGATGCCAAGACCCCCGCCAGGAAAGGACACCTCCCTGATTGTCATCCCACTGTCCCACATTGACACCCTGTCCAACCTTACACTGCCCCTGCTCCACTTTCCACAGGCATCTGGACAATGCACCTGTGATACTGATAGTCTGGACTCTGCCATGGACAATCCTCCACCATCACACCTCAACGATTTGCAACCACCCACCAATTTAGAGCACTGTAATAAACACACTTATTGCATAAAACAATCTGGAGTCTGGCTGTGATTATGTACAAATGTATTAGACATTACCGTGCCAAATGGCATATTCACATTGTGATGCCAACATACCAATGTCACACAGCTGTAGTCCATGGGGAAATAAAGCAGATGTCACGCAGTGGGGCCCACATCTCTGAAATCGGAAGGGAAAGTCACAACTCAGTTACCATACACTGGGGGAAAAGAACAGACAGTAGAGAGGTAGCAGGGGTTAAGTATATGTAATATGCCGGTGTGGATTCTTACCTGTGTGTCATTGAAAATACTGCTGTATTACAGTGTTCCTGTTCTCTATGTCGTCCTCTTCGCCTTCCTCCTCTTCACTCTCCACAGGCTCCACAGCTGCTACAACACCACCATCTGGACCATCCTCCTGCAGAAAAGGCACCTGGCGTCGCAAAGCCAGGTTGTGAAGCATACAGCAGGCCACGATGATCTGGCACACCTTCTTTGGTGAGTACATTAGGGATCCACCAATCATATGGAGGCACCTAAACCTGGCCTTCAGGAGGCCGAAGGTCCGCTCGATCACCCTCCTAGTTCTCCCATGGGCCTCATTGTACCGTTCCTCTGCCCTTGCCCTGGGATTCCTCACTGGGGTCAGTAGCCATGACAGGTTGGGGTAACCAGAGTCTCCTAATAGCCACACACGGTGCTTCTGGAGTTGACCCATCACGTAAGGGATGCTGCTATTCCGCATGATGTACGCGTCATGCACTGACCCAGGGAACTTGGCATTCACATGGGAGATATACTGGTCAGCCAAACACACCATCTGTACATTCATGGAATGAGAACTCTTCCTGTTCCTGTACACCTGTTCACTCCTGCTGGGGGGGACCAAAGCAACATGTGTCCCATCAATGGCACCAATGATGTTGGGTATATGTCCAAGGGCATAGAAATCAGCCTTCACTGTAGCCAAAGCCCCCACCTCAGGGAAGACGATGTAGCTCCGCATGTGTTTGAGCAGGGCAGACAACACTCTGGACAACACCTGGGCTGGGACATCCCTGATGATATGGCCACTGTTGTTTGAAATGACCCACTTGCTAGGAAATGGAGTACTAACAGCACCTGCACTAGAGGGGGGATCCCTGTGGGTTGGCGGATTGGTGACATCAGGTCTGGCTCCAACTGGGTACATAGTTCCTGTATAGTGGCTCGGTCAAGCCTGTATGTCAGTATGACATGTCTTTCCTCCATTGTCGACAGGTCCACCAGCGGTCGGTACACGGGAAGATTTCTCCATCTCCTCGCATGTGCCAGCGGACGGTGCCTATGAAGGACAACAGCGAGCACAGAGTCAATCAACCCACAGGTACGTAACCACAGCTTGCACATAACACGATTCCCAATGCATTGAATGGCTTGTATGAGTGTCGATGCAAGGCCTAGGTAAGTGTGACGCAGTAGAAAATAAGGCATGTGGGCCCTTGAAATGGCGGCTGCCTGTCCTGTGAAGTGCGACAATGGGATGTGAGGTCAATGCGCTGGCGTGGGACACTGTGGCAGTAGGCGGTCGACGACCGCGGCGCAAAGCTGCATTGGTTAACATTGAACCCTATGGGTCTCAGGAGCCAATGACGATGTGCGCCGGCGGTCGCTGTACGCACCGCCGCGGTACGCACTGCCGCGGGCGTGACCGCCATTTTCTATCTGCTTAATCACTCGATACCTGATCTTCCACAGGAGAGGACCTACACTGCAAGTGCTGCTGTGACCACGGTCTGGAAGAGACAATGGCTCATGCGACTGGGGAAAGGGCCCCTGCCTTCACTGCTCAGGAGTTGGAGAAACTCGTGGATGGGGTCCTCCCCCAGTATGCGCTACTCTACGGTCCTCCAGAACAACAGGTAAGTACACTGGGACCATGCTTTGTGGCCAATGCCTGTGTTGAGTCGGGTGGATGAAAGATGGTGGGGAGGGGAGCGATTGAGGCATGCATCAAACGACAGATGAGAGCATGTGCCACATGGCAAGGGTGGGATGGGGGGGCCACTCACATCGAGCATGCAGAAGGTGATGATTATTCTTCTCTCCCTGTACATGTCACATAGGTCAGCGCCCACCATAAAATCGGTATTTGGCGTGCCATCACCAAGGACGTCCGGACCCTGGGGGTCCACCAGAGACGGGCCACCCACTGCAGGGAGAGATGGGAGGACATCCGACTCTGGAGCAGGAAGACGGCGGAGGCTCAGCTGGGGATGGCCTCCCAACGTGGGAGGGGTGCCAGTCGTACTTTGACCCCCCTGATGTCCCGGATCCTGTCGGTGGCCTACCCTGAGTTGGATGGGCGCGTGAGGACATCACAGCAGACACAAGGGGGTGAGTACACTCAAATCCTGGTGACTTTGCGCGCAGTGGAGGTCTCTGGGTGGGGGAGGAGGGCTGTGGGTATCCCTAGGCCAGGGTGATATCTGTAGGCTAGGCCCCTCCGTAAGACATGGCCCTGTGCCCCCGCCCCCCACCTCTGTAGGGTGCCAAGTACAGCTATTCATTGCCCTGTGTCATGTATGTGAGCAGAGGTCGCCCATAGGCTTGTAGGCCATGTCCCACGGATTGCGTAGTCGACCCCAAGTGCGCGGCGTAGTGCAGGGGGCTTCTGTGTCTGTCCTGTCCGCCAACGGTGTCGCCAATGCATGCACTCAACATTTCTTTATTTCCCCCCCCCCTTTTTTGTTGTCTTCCTGTTCATTTGTGCATTAGCATCATCAGGCGGAGGAGAAGTGGCATCGGAGCACGAGGGAGCTGCATCTCACATGGCCATGGCGGGCCATGCAACTGACTCGGATTTCACCAGTGAGACGGAGGGCGAGGGGAGCTCCACAGCGGGGACTCGTGCGGATGTCAGTGACAGCGACTCGTCCTCTGAAGGGAGCTCCCTTGTGGTGGCGGCAACATCCGTGCCCCCCGCTACAACAGGTACAGCTGCCACCCAGCGCACCAGCACCGCCCTCCCAGCAGCCCCTCAGCGTTTGCCCCGTGCCCGCTCACCCAGGAAGGTGGGTATCTCCTTCGCCCCAGGCACCTCAGGCCCTGCCCCTGTCACCCCTGCTGCCCTCATTGAGGAGGTCATTAACCTCCTGAGGACGCTCATTGTTGAGCAGTCTACCCTTTTGAATGCCATCCAGGGTGTAGAAAGGGAGGTGCACCAGAGTAATGCATACCTGGAGGGCATTCATTCGGGTCAGGCTGCCCATCAGCGATCGTTCAACACTCTGGCCTCAGCACTGATGGCAGCAATTGTCCCTGTCTCTAGCCTCCCCCCTCCAACTTCCTCCACCCATACCCAATCCCCTGTACCTCTGCCTATCCCAGACACACCATCAGACCATCCTGCACACACCTCAACACCCAAGGGAAGCTCATCCAGACATAAGCACCACACATCACACAGGCATTCACACAAGCAACATCCACATGCAGACATACCAACACCCACTGCCTCCACTGTGTCCCCCTCCTCCTCGTCTCCCTCCTCACTCACTGTCACGTCTCCACTCACACCTGCATGCACAACATCTTCAGCCACTACGACCATCACCAGCACACCCACCAGAACCCCCCGCACACGTGCAGTCACCACCCCCACTACCATTCACACGTCCCCTGTGTCCTCTCCCAGTGTGTCTGTCACCCCCTCTTCCAAGCTACACTAACGCAGGCAGACACCCACCCTTACTTTTCAGGACACATATCCATTAAGTGGTACTGGCTTTCCCCTGTATCACCTTTCAGACATAGTGGCAGTTTCATCTAAACAGACTTCACTTACTAGATTTAGCAGCACATTTAAAAGCCCCTAGCACCACTGGAGCTTCACTATTTTCGAAACTCAGGTGGTGCACTGTGCTGGCCCATATTTACAAGGCCACGCAAAATCACCTTGCATGGCTTTTCATGTCCTTGTAATTATGGCCCCCTTCCACGCATTACTCTGTGTGAAAGAAGCTTTTCATGGGTGTTGCTGTAGGTGTTCTCACACAACATCCATGGAGTTTGACACACTTCCAGATGTACAAAGTTTTGTAGACCTGGCAATGTTCACTTTCCTAGGCCCCCCAAGGGGTGGCGTAAAAGTGGCTGAACAAGGAGGATTACCTTTATTTCTCCTCATTTGTTCATATTTCTATGAGTGTTGCATTCAGCAGCACACTTAGCAGGAGGAAAATGCCATTGATAATTGTTATGTGAATGAAGCACTTCTTTCCTGCATATAAACAATCATCGCTGCAATGCAGGAACCCATGCACAATGGTGTAAGAGTTCCTGGATTGGTGCATGGCAGCCCACTGTGCGCCAGCGCAGGGCAAAGGACAGGAATGCATCATATTGTCAACATCAGGGCAGTGCGCGCTCTATGGGCAACCAGAATGCAAAATATAAATAATTTCAAGCTAGCATAATTTATGCATTATGCTAATATTATGGGGTTCATTTCGACCTCTGCGGTCTTTTGACAAGACCCCCGAGGGACCGCAGAGCTGAAGACCGCCAGTGGTGGCGGTTTTCCGCTCGGCGTATTATGACTGCTGGCAGCCCTCCGTCCTTTTCCGGACGGAGAGCCGCCAGCAGCCATACTGGTGGGCGGCGGGGAAGTGGAGGGTGCCCCACCCCCACCGCCACGTCAACAGAACACCGCCCACCGTATCAAGTTCTGTGATTCGGCGTGGCGGTGTTCTGTTTACGGTGTGGTGGCGGCGGAGCAGCCCCCATGGATCCCGTCCCCTCCCGGAAGATCAAAGTACAAGGTAAGTTGATTGTCCGTTAGGGGGGTGGTGGGGTGTTGTGTGATGTGTGGGTGCATGGGGGTGTGCGTGTGAGTATGTAGAGGGGGTGTGTGAGTGCGTGTAAGCATGCGGGGTGTAGTGTGAATGGAAATGTGTGCGTGTCTGTCTGTATGGATGTGTGCGTGTATGTCTGAATGAGGGTGTGCGTGTATGACTGTGTGTGTGTCTGTTGGCATGTTTGTTTGTGTGTGTGCGGGAACGTGTGTTGGTGGTGCCTGCATGCGTGTCGGGTGAGTGTCTGTGTTGTGATGTCGGGGGTAGGGGTCGGGAGGGGGGTCCTGCCGCCTTTGGGGGGCTGCAGGGGGGTGGGGGTGTCAGGGACGGACTCGGGGGAGGGGGTGGGGGTGGCGGAGACCCCTATCAGTGCCAGGGAAGGAATTTCCTGGCACTGATAGCGCTTACCGCCCTGGATTTCATGGCAGTTCCAAACCCCATGAAATCCATGGCGGTAAGCCGGGTCATGATACCGCCGGCGGTCTTGTGATGGCCGCCGGGCTGGAGACCCAAGTCTCCAGCCCAGCGGTCGCCTCCGCCATGGCGGTTTGATCGGAGAAGTGGCGGATGACCATGGCGGTAACCGCCATGGTCATAATTCCAATTTTTTTACCGCCAGCCTGTTGGCGGTAAAACCGCCACTTCTCCGTCAACCGTCAGGGTCGTATTGACTCCCCATGTTGTTTAACCTTTTGCATTGCAGAATTTAATCCTGAGGACTTATGTTCAACATGCACATAGATACTGTTCTCATGTAATGTACTGCTGCAGGCTTTCAGACTGTGTCAGGGTGTGGTCCGTTTCCAGGGCCTTCAAGAAGCTTTCCCTGCAGCATGCCTGGGTGTAGTTGGTGGGCTGGGCTAAGACTCTATCAAAGGGAGCCATCCCAGCTCCACGTGCTCACTATTCAGAGGTCCCGGTGCAGAGCAGCAGCAACTTCCTGAGCTCCTGTTCCGGCGGCCTACTTTGATCCTCCAGGCCTTGCCCTTTTTTCACTTTCATTGGTGGTCCTAGATCAGGGCGGTAGGACGGAGGTCGGGCTGGGCCCCCGACCCCGTTATCGAAAACACTTGAGTTCTTGGGCCTAATCTTTGCATGATAATCTAAAGTACTCTTGTGCGTGTGAATGTGCGCTTGGTAGTTTCGTGGCATTTACATGCTGACATTCGAATCGGCAAGACGCACAATTAGTTTTGTTGTGTGTTACCTCTTGATATTCATTGTGCACTACCATTTTATGGCATTTACAAAGGTAGCATTCGAATCAGCAAGACGAGCGATTCTTTTCTCGTGCTTAATTCTTGATATTCATTGTGCGCTACCATTTTATGTCATTTACAAAGGTAGCATTCGAATCGGCAAGACGCGCAATTCTTTTCTTGTGCTTAATTCTTGATATTCATTGTGCGTTACCATTCCTGGACAGTTACATGGTGGCATTCGAATCGGCAAGACGCATGATTCGTTTTCTTGTGTGTTAACTCTTGATATTCATTGTGTGCTACCATTTTATGGCATTTACAAAGGTAGCATTTGAATCGGCAAGACGTGCGATTCTTTCCTCGTGCTTAATTCTTGATATTCATTGTGCGCTGCAATTCCTGGGCAGTTACATGGTGGCATTCGAATCTGCAAGACGCGCGATTCTTTCCTCGTGCTTAATTCATGCTATTCATTGTGAGCTACCATTCCTTGGCAGTTACATGATGGCATTCGAATCGGCAAGACGCGCGATTCGTTCTCTTGTACTTTAACCCTTGATATTCACTGTGCGCTACCATTCCTTGACAGTTACAGGGTGGCATTCGAATCGGCAAGACGCGCAATTCGTTTTCTCATGCTTGATTCATGATGTTCATTGTGCGCTACCATTCCTTGACAGTTACATGGTGGCATTCGAATCGGCAAGAAGTGCGATTCGTTTCTTGTGCTTAAAATCACAGTGTTCATTATGCGCTATCATTTTAAGGCATTTACCTGGTGGCTTTTGAGTTGGCAAGTTGCGTGATTTATTTCTTGAGTCTAATTTGTGTTATTCATGGTGCACAATCAGCCTATGGTATTTTTACTACCTATGTAAAGATCTGCAATGTGCGCAAGTCATGTTCCAGCAATTTGAGAGAACAAAGACCAGGTTTCCAGATGTAATGTTGTGTGTTCCTAATATGTTTTCTCAAACACGATTTATATGATGGTTTAGAAATCATTCAGATTCTTTCCTGATCCTCATGTAAATGATAGTTCTTGAATTTGAAAATTGGATTTAACCTTTTTTGATTCCCTCACAGGTATCTAGTCATCTTGAAGCCTAATCATTTTAAGTCTATGCTTAGGTTGTTCATGTTTTCAGAATGACAATGCTTAGAGCTATAGCCTAGTATTGATATTCATATGATGTAATTATTATATTGTGTGTTTTAACCTTTTTGCTTCCTACAGGTCTCCTTCCCAGCTGTTCCCTTCCTAATCCACTTTTCACCACTTGGACTCTCTTAGACTCTGTGACAATTCTAATCAGAGTATTGGAGCTGTCTTGTGGTGGAAGTGTTGGGAACGTGCACAGACCCCGAGGATCTGGTGACTCTGACACATATCTTGTATATATGGTGTATTGCTGCTCTTTTGTTTGGAGACAAGGTAGCACAGCAAGAATGCTTGCAGTGCTGCCCTGAGTTAGAAGTTTGTAAATATGGCCCTCAATTTGCGCATTCCACAACATGTCCCACAATCCACAGGTTAGGATGGCATATTGCACTTTCAAAATGTTATGAGTACATGTGACCGAGCCTGTCTGAGCTGTGCAACATATTACTGGGTAGTGTGAGTGACCTTTCAGTGGCATTTGACAGGACATAATCCAGATTCCTACTCTATGCCCCGCAGACAACACAGCAGTGACTTGGAACAGCGGAAGTGCATGCCTTGCATTTGTGGCACCTATTGCCCCTATTTTTACTTACCCTGTACTGGTCCTAGTTTGTTGTGTGCTGCACTGTCTTGTCCTGGTACTCCAACCACCAACTCATCTAGGATGACAGCTGCCACACACTCCTCAAAGGCATCCAGCTCCTACTGGTGCGCAGGGCTCCCTCCTCCATGCTGCATTGTTGCCTTAAAGTTCTTTGCAAGTTCTCCTTTGACCTGCGCTTATAATCATGCTAGCACTTCTGGCATCTGGTAATGGTCTTTCTCACTTGTCCCACGCTGTTGACTTTCTCGACGATGGACTGCCAAATGGCCTTTTTCCTCCCTAATGGCAATTTAGAGGTGACAAATAGCTAGGTGCTGTGTCACCTCCGTGAGCAAGATGTCATTGTCCTCATCACTGAAGTTACACTTCCTCTTTCCTTGGGAGTCTGGTTGGATATCCTGGCTGATGCTGGGGGTTTGTTTCTGTTGCTACTGCCTGCTCCATTTACGCCTTCTGTGGGATTTGGCATTTTGTTTTGTAAATGCATTTTTTTTCAACAAATGTTTACACATTCTGCACTCAAAAGTGATGCACAGTCTATTTGTGTCACTTTCTGTGCCGCAAATCGACCCTGCATCACTTTTGCAGCAGAAGCATCATAATCCTTTACGACATGGTGCACAGGGATGCGTCATTTTTTTTGGCGCAAGCAGGATCTTCATGCCATAGTGCACTGTATTGTAAATACAACGCATCCATGGTGTAGGATTCTGTGGCACAAGTTTTTTTGTATGCATTGCTGACGCAACACAACAATGCTTCATTTCTTGTAAATATAGCTCTCAGAATGCATAAGTGAAGCTGAAAAATTGAGATTCTAGAATCCTTAGAGGAAAACAGTTTCCTGTGGAAAGGGAAAATCTAAATGTTCAAGACAGAAACATAAAAAAATTGGCAAATGAAGACAAAGTTGAAACAGTAGTCCTTAGTGAATCTGAAAATGAGAAGTTTCATCAATGAGCAAGTGGCCGGAACCTGTGAGGTATTTTATCTTAAATCATCTGACAAGATAGCGTCTGCTATACAAAGAACTCCACGTGCCCCATACAAACAATACCCATTTGTGTCATTTTTCATGTACTCTGTGTCAGAAATCACAGTAATTTCTCTCATCTGACGTGATATTTTCCATGTCATCATCTTTGGGCATGTGATGGAATTTGAAATGATGTAATTACTATTATAGATAGTAATTTGTAAATCTGAAAATTTCTGCCGCTTTTAGGTCAAGAAAATATTGACAAATATTGACAAGTGTGCAAATGTTTGCAGTAGCAGATCGACTAGCAACCAGATGTTCCGCTTGCAGAGAGGGAACAGCTGCTCTGAATTCGGGGACATAATATATAATAATGGGAAAGTTTAACTCGGTTAGCAGCGGCGCTGTGGAAAGAGAGTGATTCATGAAGGCTTCAAGTGTGTGTGTGTGTGGGGGTGGGTACTGGAGCCTGCGCACATGCGTGTTTGTAACTGAATGCACCGCCTTGCGGCCCTCTGTATTAGTAATGTTGTCAGTGGCAGCACTGAGCGTTCCAGTCTAGGAGTACCGTGTTTAGGACGAGTGCACGACACATCCGCTGATGTGTGGGCGGCGCATAATCTGATACCTCTTTGTAGGGCTGACGTGGGAACAGTTATCACAGACATGGCTTCCCACTGCAAGCGTAATGGTTAAAATATAAATAAATAAATAGATATATAAATAAATAAGTACAATAAAGTGCAGGGCCACAAGCTTTGATCTCAGCCTACTGCTGACGCTGTGGAAGTCTGCTTAGCCTTGATTCACCATCATGCTTCTTTCTTCTAATTCTGCACTTCATGTCTCTTTATCTCACTCTTGAAGGTGCTTTTTCGACAGAGCTTTTTTCCTTTTCCTCTCTTCCTCTTAAGTGATTTGTCTCCCTTTTCTGCCTTTCTCTCGCTCTGGGTCAAAGACCCTAAAATGAGTGGAACCGCCAGAACAAATTAAGCCCTGGTTGCTGGGCTTCTCATTTTATACTACAGATACCCGCTCCTGCTAATAATAGTTTGAGTCCCTACACACAACTGTCAATGAATGAGAGTTTATTTCTAAATGTGCGCACTCCTGAAGTTATCTTTTTTCAAACGTGGTCTTGTCTCTGTAGTAGAGCGCATTTTCATTCACGTAAATATTCTTCTATGTGAATGCTGTCACTCTACCATGCGCCATCTTTGTATGCAGCTGGGTATATTCCGCATGAGTTTTCTTTTGCGTGTCCCTGGTCAAGGGAGCGCCACTGGTTTCCAATTCACACGCGAGCTCAGTTCCAGTTCCTCGCTCACTCCTTAAAAGCCCTGCATAATACAGAACCAACTTACCTCAGCAGCTGCATCAGACTCCTCAAACCTCCCAGGCGCCTCCGCTCAGCCGGAACCCTACCCTCACACATCCCACGCATTCACAGAACCGGAGTCGACGGTTGCACCTTTTCCTGCATCACTCCTAAAACCTGGAACAACCTACCCCGGTACATTAGATTTGTCTTCTAATTCTTAAATTCCACAAGAGGTTCAAGATTTCATTGAACACTTCCTGCCTGAGACTGAGCAAACCAAGATTAGGCTAAACATGTTGAGCTGTCTCATTTATCAAATGGTGGTAAATCAAAAATGCTCTGGCCACCGTGTTTAACCATGAACTCTCCATCCCTAATCAGAGCTGCATGAAATCTTACACCTGCATTGAGTGTAACTTGTTATCTGTCTTCCACAGTGTTGCAGATTCATCAAACAGCACCAAACCTACAAGCAAATAAAAATGTTATTGCCCACCTTTTAACTTTGCCCTCCTGTATGCATTGGTACCAAACAATACAAAATTAATACTTCCAAGCTTCTGCCAAATTTTGCACCGATTCATGACACAGGCTAAACCTATTAGCAAATTACATGTTTTGCCCACACCTCTTGTTTTTACTGACCCCCACCCCCATCCCCACACCCACCCTGGAGGAGCCATACAAATTGAATGTACCAGCAATAATCGCCACATTCTGTCAAAATTCAGGCACATTCGTCCAAACGGTACCTGATGTATAAGCAAATCAATAAATGGCTTTTCAACTGACAAGATATATTAAAGACTTCACCCCGTAAAGGACAGTCCTGTCTTGTGGCCTGAGTTATTGATTCATTATTTTGAACAGTTGGTGGTTTGTGAAGCCACTATACTTTTGAATTAAAGTCATCACCTAGCTCTGCTCTCTCTCAAGAGTGGAAAGAGCATCTACAGTCAGTCCAGTAAATCACCTTTTCTGCATCTAAGGAGAGGTCCAGTTTCTCTTCTATCACATCCCTGGTGTGTCATAGAAAATAGACTGGGGTACATAAGTGATCTGGGCCAATATTTTAATAGCTACATTGATTGGAAAAACAGGGCAGCAACTAGCACATTACAGTACGTCCTTTAGCCTCTGAAGGAGTAAAGAAATAACGATTGCATGGGAAACTGGACCCTGTCTGTGTCTGTTCTGCCTCCTTGGGTACATTATATGGCTAATTGATATTTCCCATTCTAATAGAATTCCCGAGAGAAGTCACGTTCTCCTGTTAATTTGCAGGTGCTTAAGTCTGAGTCTCACTTAGGGTTGTCCAACCACTAAAAGCACATGGCCTTCTTCTGTCAAAGTAAGATGATGCAGTGGTCTCAGGAAGACTTTATTCTCTGACGAAGAGTTACCTGATGTTGAGCTACTCTGGCCCTAATATGTATCAAATTATTTGGCTATATCAACTGGGTGCATATGTAGCTGACGTCTATTGGACAATTCAGCAGGTGTCCATGAGCAATGTATTTCAAGTGCAGTGGGCACTGCATCTTCTTCCCACTCGACCTAATGACCTGGACATTAAATAAAGCCAAGGCGAGGAAGGTGGTCTGTGGTGCAAGGCTTCCATCAGCACAAACAATGGTTCTGTGAGAGAGCTCGGGCTAGAATCCACACTTACCTGGTCGCCCAATCGAGAATTCTGTGGCAAGAACTCCTGGCAGGCAGAAAGATCTAGAAATAAAGAAAGGGCCAAAAAAAGGTTAGGAAGCAGGGGAAATGACACCAACAGAACAAACTGCAGATATTAAAAGAAGACTAAAGCACACAGCAGGAGAGGGGTGGAGCCAAGAGGAGAAAAGACAGGCAAGAGACAGAGAAGAAGGACACTAAAGAGGAGGTCAACGAAGAGAACACAGAGGACCGTAGAAAGACTCCAAGCTGCCAAGATGATCAAGAAGAGAGCCCACAAGGGATTCAAAGTGGGGAATCATTCGGCAGGTCGTAGCAGGGTTCAACCCTATCCCCACCCGCAGAATGAATAGAGAGCTGTGAGGATGCCAGGATTGAGGAAACTGACAAGGAAGAGGATTGGTCTGAAGACTGGTTGTTGTCGCAAAGCAGCGTGGACATGCTTGCCACAACTCGGAAGAGTAGTGGCTACCAGGTTGAGTATATGGGGACAAAGCACTGTGGAATGGGGGGGAAAAAGAGGGGTACTGTTTCACATTCTCTGTTCTTCTCTGTTGCCTGATTGTAGCTGTGTTTGCACTTCACAATTATTTTTTGGCTCTTTATGTATCTTCGGTATGTTATTGTGCCTGATTGTAATGTCACTCTGCAATTGTTTTGCTGCTTCTGTATCATTGTTGCTAATAAACTCTGTGTGTTGACTAAACCCTAATTTCTTTACTACTTGTTTTCCCCAGTTGTGCCATTCCCAGCCTGCCTCTCTCCCACCATTTCTTTTTTACTGCCATTTTTCTCCTCCCACTCCCCACCTGCCCCACCCTCCACCTCAGAACCCTGTCCTCCCAAGACCTACTTAATGGAGGCCACAACGCAGTTGTGCAGTGGATGCACACATCGGGGGTGCCACCAGCGCACCAAAGGCATGCCAAAGGCAAGACTATCTGCGCCAGTCCACACCTGAACCATGCACAGTGTCAGGAACCCTGGCTCTCCCATCTCTCCAATGACCTCTGAGCCCTGGACCTCGGACATCGCAACAACTGCTGCTACACCTTACCTTGGTCGATGGAAGGACCTTTCACCAGCCAACATTGCCTCTTTTCCTGCAACACTGAAGCACCCACCGGAACGACAAGCATCACCCCACCGATCATTACTACCTCTGAACAACTGCTCTCCACAGCCTCCTGCTCAACACACAATCTTTTTGCAAACATACTACTGAGATATGGGACACCATCACCTCCCTCACCCGAATGTCATCTTCTTCACCAGGGGCTCAATCATGCATCCATGCCTGACATCACCTCAGCTAGGCCCAATGGCTACAAGATAGCAACCTGAGACCGCATCAACAAACACAAAAGTGGAATTGCCATCATCCACAGGGAAATAGCTACTGCACCACCACCGCAGACGACGACACCCCGATCCTGGAACACCTCAATTTACAACTCTGAACTGACGGCAAAACCATGATCAGAGGCACCTTTGCTTACAGACCTCCAGGGCCTCATCTCAGTTTCTGCAACGCCAACCCTGAATTCATCGCACAGTTCACCATTCACTCCAAGTGCTACATCTTCCTTTGCAACCTCAATTTTCAACTCAATGACACCAATACTGCCAACCTCCTCAAGAGCATGAACAGCATCGGTTTCACCCAACTTATCCCCAACTCCACACACATCGCAGGACATATACTCAACCCCATCTTCATGACCAGTGACAAAGTCAAGTACACTCATATCACTGAGCTTACTCCATCTTCTATTTCACCATCTCGAGATCCCCCAGCACTGCCGCCATACCGCGAGGCACTTCACATCGCAGTTGGAACAAAGTCTTAGAGAGCCAATGGACGATGTCCTCAACACCTCCCACCCACAGACTGCACCCAACCTTTAACAGGCTGTCAAGAACTTCTCCTCCTTGATCATCAACTGCTCTGACAGAGATGTACCCATTAAGCCCACCAAACTCAAGAGATCCTCCAAACATGCTATCTGGTACACCACGTAACTAAGAACCACGAAATGTGACTGCAAGCAACTCAAAAGGAAATTGCACACTAACAAGTGGCCCACGACTGAGCTACATTAGAGACATCCCTCAACCAATACCACTGACTTCTGTTAGAGACGAAAAGGAGCCCCCTTTCCTCCCGCACCAAAGTCAGTTCCAAATGTAGCAAAGAACTCTTCAACATCATCAGAGAGATTTCCAACCCCTCAGCCTCTGAAAATATCATCACCCCTCCCCAGGAACTGTGCAACAGCGTGGCAGACCTCTTCCACAAGAAGATCTCCACCTTCTACAAAAAGTTCAACCCCCCACCCACCACTGCTGACATCCTCAGCCTTTTTGCTCCGAGGAACAAAAAACCCAACCGCCTACTCTCTATGTGGGACCAGCTCACCACACAAGACACCACAGGCATCATGAAACCCATCCACTCAGGCGTGCTTAAAGACCCCTGTCTCCACCACCTATTCAACATCAGGAGCAAGACGATCAGCAACAAGCTCACTGCCCTCTTCAATGTATCCATCACCACAGTCACCTTCCCTGAAGAATGGAAACACACAAAAGTCACACCACTACTCACGAAACCATTAACTTACCCCCAACAAACTCAAGAACTACCGCCCCATCTCTCTGCTGCCCTTTCCCACCAAAGTCCTCGAAAAGGCCTACAACCGCAAACTCCTGGTACACCTGGAGAAAAAAAATCTTCTGGACAGCTCTCAATCTTGATTCCACACCAACCACAGCACTGAAACTGCCATAATGGCAGCCACAGATGACATGGCTTCCCTCCTTGACCAGGGAAAATTGACGGCCCTGATTCTCCTTGACCTCTTAGCAGCATTTGACACAGTATCACACAACACCTTTATCAAGAGGCTTCACCACATTGGAATCCAAGGAGATGCTCACAAATGGATTGCCTCTTTCCTCAACAGAAGACCCCAGAGAATATTCATACCTCCCTTCACCTTGGAAACCAAGAACATCATCTGCAGAGTCCCCCGTGGTTCGTCCCTCAGCCCTACTCTGTTTAACATCTACATGACCCCTTGCCCAACGTCATCAGAACACATGTACTAAACATCATGCCTTATGCTGATGACACCAAGCTCATCCTCTTGCTATCAGAAGATCCCCCACCGTCCCCCCCCATCACACTAACCAACTTCTGCAGGTGCATGATGAGCATCACTGACTGGATGAAAGACAACTGCCTATTACTCAACACAGACAAGACAGATCTGCTGATCTTCCAGAACAACACCTCCACAATGAAACGACTCCTGGTGGCCCCCCGAACTGGGACCCTCACCCACTCCAACCAACCTTCCCCGAAACATTGGCATCATCCCAGACATCAAACTCACCATTAAGACAGACTAATGCAGTCTCATCTGCCTGCTTGCTCACTCTTTGCATGCTCTGTATCGACAGGAGCCCTTGTCACCAGCCGACTGGACTACTTCAATGCACTCTATGTAGGAATCACCTTGCACCTCCTGAAGAGACTGCAGACCATAGAGAACTAGGTAGCCAGACTCATCCCAGACCTCCCAAAGCATACCCACATCACCCCCCACCTCAAGAAGTTCCACTGGCTCCCCATTCAGAAGGGATTTAGGTTCAAGATGTTGAGCTGAACCTTCAAAGTCCTACACAGCCAAGGACCAGCATACATTAACCATTGCCTGATGTCCACCTACCCTCCAGACACTTAGATTCTGACTCCTTCTCCCTCGCTTACAACCTCTGCATCTGCTGCAGCAACAGTGGAGGATGGCACTTCTCAGAGACAGCTACGAAGTCCTGAAACGACCTCCCACTTCACCTCAGGACCTCATCCTCTCTGCTGGAATTCAGGAAAGGACTCAAGACCTTGCTGTTTAACCAAACCCTCCCCTGCAGCAGTTTTCCCAGGACCTGGATACCTTCATTTTTGATTAGCCACGCTTTACAAATACTGATTGATCAATACCACTGACTCCAATCTGATTGACTGATTGATTGTTTGAAAAGCTGTTTTTTTCAGACTTCACTTACCTGGATGTTCTCCTGTTTCTTTTGAGGGCTGTTGGTGGCACCACCTTACCGGACCTAAAGAAGAAAGACAAAGGGTGTTAAAAATTGCATTACTACCGAGCTTAACAGTCCTAGGAAGTAGAGGGGGACTTAACCTGGTGGAAGAAGAGTTTTTGTTGGAGCTTTTAGTTTACCTGATACTTAAGAGATGAGACGATTATATGAAACTGAAGTATACTTATCAAACACCATCATAAAGAAACTAGAAAAGCCTCCTAAGTCTTGTTTCTGACCCTCCCTCCACAGGTCTAGATTTGTTAACACTTTGTGTCAGGTTTGCTTTGCTTTTGTAATGTAAACCCAACACAAAGTGTTTTGGTGGTGTTTACTTTCTGATCACAAATCAGAATCAGGCGGGAAATGCAAGAAAAGAGAAAAGAGGGTGACGAAAGGCACTGTGAGTATGGAGATCTGTAACGAGCTAAGGAGATGTTTAGTTGTGTTTTTTAGTGTTCTTTCTTAATATGCTCAGTCACATTTCATCAGCATACAGTATTCACCTGTATCTGGACTTTGGCTGATCTCTGCAAATATGAGAGGATGCAAGATCTGCACACTCACCCTGCCTTTTTTGTCAGCTCGACTCGCTTGACTCTAGAGACATTCACATCATCAAAAGACTATCTGTACAGCTGAGTTTTTGACTTTGGTACCTTAACGATTCCACTGGATTCTTGCTTTTGTGGGAGACAAATCCCAATAGTCCCCTGAACCCCACATTTGGCCACCCGTATTTTTACCTAAATAATTTGACTCCAATGTCTCTAGTTGCTGTAGCAGTGACTGATTACACTCCTCATAAGGAAAACACAATTTAGCAGACAGAAACACAATAAAACATTTAAAGTATAAAGAACTCAGTTCTATAACAAAAATAGGGCGACAAGTGAATTTACTACAGAATAGTAAAAAATGTGGCACCTTGAAAAATGCATGAAATGCCAGGAAGGCCGAGATATAGAAGTACAGATACATGTAATTTCATACAATGTAGTAATCCCTAGTTTGGCAAAATCTAAGCAAAACCTTTAAGCTTCAACCTCATAAAGGGTAATGACAACATTTCTATAGCAAATCTAAGGCAAATTAGCAGAATCAAAGAGGAGCATGGTAAAAAATAGTAAGGATCGACCTGAGGAAAATAGCAAAAATCTCCCAAATAAAAATCTCCTGAAAGATAGAAGCCCAAACGTTTTATAGACAAGTGACATAAACTATTAAAAGATTTTGCAAATTCAGCATGTTATGATCATAGCTAGAGTCTCATTGGAAAATCAGAAACAACAACGTTATATTCTGAACCTTTAGCACCAACCCATTTTTTAGGGTAAGAGAATCCTTCCACCTGCTCCCTCAGCAACTGCACTCCGAAGATGCACAACACAAAATTAAAAAAATTAAACAATGGCTCATAGAACTAACACGTATACACAAGACCTTGAAAATTATACTTTGAATACACCATGAAAGCTTAACTTGCAATAGACATTTTCTAACAATCTTATACATTACAAATACATTGACATCATTCTCTTGGACCTCCACAGAAACAAGGACGAGATGGATTACAGCGGGACACTGATTGGAAGGGGGAGAAAGTTGATTAGAACACCAGAAACTGCATCCGTTTTTAAAATAATGACTTATTACACAAAATGTGGCATAACTGTTTATAGCATTATTTACTCTTTATTACATAGGAAACTGGTTCCAAGTGCAACGTCTTTAGTTCATTGGTTACGACTCTATGTATCATTAAAAACACTAATTATCAAAAACAATTCTTACACAACACTTCAACATTTTGCATATTTCGAAAATGCTACAACGGTTTAAGATAAGCCAAGCTCTCAGTCTTTTCACAGTCTTTGCTCTAGTCAAAGTTCACTCTGTAACCATTTTTCCTCACTAGTTCCATTACTGAGTAAGCTTTCTCAAAAATATTTCCAAATCAATAACATGGTCAAGTGTGTGTCTATAAACTCAAGTTGCTAGAAAACAACAGTCTGGGAAACTAAACATCCTACCAGTTTCTACTTTGAGGTGCACTACCGACTCTTTCTCTGTGCTTCTAGAGATACTTGCCTGTGCCTTCTCCGAACTCGAATTAGGACTAGAGGGCTAACTTTTCTGGCAGCACCTGCTCTCGACAGGAATCATCCCCATGCTGATCCTCTTAGCTGAAATGATCTTCAATACTGGGAACTGGAACACAGGGAGTGGACCTTTTTATAGCAGGATCGCGCCTATGAAGGTAGCCTTGCTAAGCCTATTGGGAATTATAGTCCCATGAACTAAATTTACTTTTGGACTCAGATGTTGTCTTTTATAGTGTCTCCCTTCATGAAGACACGCTAGTAGCCCCAAGCAAACCACAGTTCTCACTTGCAAAGCTCCAAAGTGGAAGAAAGGATGTTTACTAAATGCTGCTACAGCGTGACCCCAGATAACACCTTTGCTTTGGGATCTAATAGTTTTCATGATCTGTGCCATGCACTCTCCTGTTAACACTCATGTGTGCAGTACTCCAAACTGTCAGGAACACTTACATTCAGAAGAAGTGACCGCTGGCAGGGCACACATTGTTTTGCCACTTAGAGAGAGACTTTGCTTCTTCGATGGGGGCATCATTTGAGGCACCTGAGTACAATGAAGGAAACTACATGTCCAGTGAATCCATCGAATTCCTATGAGCGCTCTGAATGTCAGTGAGCATTTGAAGTTGCCAAGTTTAAGTTCCTTGTGGTGCAGAGTGTCTTTGGTAGGCAATTGATGATACATTGTTGAGGCAGACTGGACCATGCGGCAGTGTTCATGGAAAACCTTGGAGATTGTTAATGGACATCTTTTGGAATCAACAGAAGTCTGAACCTGCTACAAAGACGTATTTTTAGAGAACTAGTCATATTTGTGGAAACAAAGGGCTAAATTTAAGACAGTCTAGCGCCTCCTTGCACCACATTAGCATAATTTGTTTTGGTGCTAATGTGGCCCAACGAAGCCAAATCCGCTGCTGTGACACCGCGCTTAACTGCAGCGTCTCTTTTTCCGACCATGGTTGGACCGCACCTCTGATTGTCGGAGCACCGTCCTCTGCGTTTTTGACCAGTTTTTATGACGCGTTCCAGGAAGCATGTTTTATGCTTCCGGTCGCATCGTCCTTACTTATTTTTGTGATATTTCTTTTGCCTGTCGGTGGCGGACTCCTTTTCCTTTCTTTGTCTTCTTTTCCTATGTTTTCTGTCCACTTGTCTTTTTTCCTTTCTTCCTAGTTTCCATGCTGTCTTCTTGCAGGGTTCCATGTTGTCTTCTTCTGTTCCTTTTTTCCCAGCATGCTTTTTTCTTTTATACTGCTACTTTTTTCCTATTATTTTCTACGGGCTTTTCCCATTCCAAGATGGTGTTGTTTCTCTTTCCTGTGTTGTCACTTCCTGTCTTCCAGTATATAAGTCAGTCAGTCCTGATGCGTTGCAAACACTTCCTCTTGGTGGTGATCTTCGCTCCAGTTCCTGTTGCGCTGATTGTCATTTTTTTCTCTTTTTTCAGTCCTGTTTTTTCTTCTTTTTCAGGAGTTCCTGTTTTTGAGGTTTTTCCCATATTTCTGTTTTTTTTTAAATCTGTGACTCTTTCTGGAGGGTACCGTCTGCTTAGGCGTTTCCTGTCAAGCAGCACTGTGGTTACTAGAAAGGGTTGTCCCTATCTAGGTCTATCCAGAACCAGCAGAAGACCAGGTGCTCTTTCAAATCCTTCAGTTAAAGGTGAGAAGCATTATGCAGATCGTGACAGCTGCACCATATTTACAAAGCGGCTCAATCCATGCATTGTGCCACTTTGAAACTCCTTAAGCCACATTATGCCTGCGCCAGGCATAATGTATGCAAGGGGGCATTCCCCTATTAGGGGGAACCACAAAAATGGGGCAGTGGTGTTTAAGAGATTTCAGTGCTCCATATTTAGCGGCTATTTTTAACACCTGCACAGACAAGGCGTTAAAAGGGGGCATATCATTGTTTTCAATGGGCCCGTATGTACTCTGCAGGATTATCACCAACATTTTGGCACTAATCCTGCAGAGTACATCAATAGCGTAAAAAATGTTGATGCTATTGCACCTACCCTGCGCCATGGTGCGCTGTATAATAAATACAGTGCACACATGGTGGCGGTAGGGGGGCGCTAAGGGGAGTAAGAAAAGTGATGCTGCATTGGATGTAGCACCACTTTCATTACATTCGGGCCTAAGTGTATTGTTAAAAGACTGCTTCAGAGCTATACTTTACGTCTTATACACTTGTACTTGTACTTACTTTGCACACCTTGTTCATCTATATGAGGAACAGGAAGAATCCTCATCACTTTCAAAGACTGCAATTTTTCGTATGGAGCATTTTTGCATTAAGGTAGTGTTGTAAATTAGGGAAGTGTTTAGTTGGTATCCATGTGGACATTTTAATTCTGATAAATACCTTTTAAATTGCAGATCAAGCAAAGTATAATTTCGAATCAGAACACCAAAGGTAGTTACCCTATCAGTAAAAGAAGTCGTATCGTCCTAGATACTTTGCACATTAGTTTCATAGATAGCATTCATGTTTCATTTCTCAGGAATTTCAGCGTAATAAGCACTGTAACTTGTTGATAAAATAATATAGTTTTAGTTTATCTTTAACTATCCACTAAAACCCAGCAGTAGAGTGTGGCCAGCTGAGTAATGAGCAGGAGTGGTGATACACAGCGTCTACTTTTTTCTCCCCATCCAACTCTTCTTTTCCTGGGTCTACTGCTCTCCAACATAATCACTCCGCTGTGGGTTCAGAGAGGTGTGGAAGGATTCATCGCTCCATCGTTGGGTCTGAGGTACAAAGTTGAATGCTTTCTCATAGTACATCGGACAGAAAAAAACAATATTTCACCCATCTCGTGTAAACAGCACATTTTTGTTAGCTGAGAATTAATCATTGTTCCCACCCTATTGGTAATTCTGATAATTGTGTTTCCTTATATGTCACAGAAAAACAGGTCCTGCTTGAATCCATCACATTAAGACACAGACCTCTGATCTGAACGTTTAAAAGAAGGTGGGATCCACACTGGGGGGGAAGTTGTGCATAGGTGAAGTAATTCATCTTCATTGAAACTTTAGCTGCAAGTTATTTTTCCTCCAAAATGTTTTGACAACTTAACTGTGCTTCTGTAATCCCTAATTAAAAGATTGAAAGACAAATAGTGAGTAAGTGATTCTGCAGACCGCCTGAGCTACAAAGGTTCTACCCTCCTGTGAGCAGCTGAAGAAATAAAGTGGCAACTGGCAGGGCCCAACCGTGCTTTAAGAGGAAGGAGGCCGGCTGAGCAGAAAAACAGATAGTGTACATCAGGAGCCACGACCTTTGAGCGGAGAGCAAGGTGACTCCTCACAGTTGGGCGTTGCTTCGTGCTTAAGGCCACTGTAGGCAGCTTCCTTCCACTCCACAGAAGAGGCAACAACAGAGTAGCGAGTTGCAGTTATCAGCATGATGCTACCGGTGTGTCTGTGTGTTTCAATGACATTGGTCTGTGCCACCGTCTTTTAAAGCGTACAAATATGCCTCGGCATTCCTTTATATGCCTTGTCCTGCCATCATTCAGTTCAGTTTCTCAGAGCTTGTCAGATATTTGCCCCGATGCCTGTATGTGTGCTTGCGTGCGCCTCGCAGCTAGAAGCTCACCCTGACACAAACTACACGATTGCAATCAATAATCAAGGTCGATATTCCTAGGGAGCCTATCCATCTGCCTCTGCAAGAACCACAAACAAGAAAGGTGAGCATCGTTCGAAGCTCCCGCCTGCTGCGGAAATCTTTCAACAAATCAATAACAGACCATACTTGCATAGTCCTGTCCAACTTTAACGATTTTCTACACAGCAGCCAAAGCAAGGCCTTTTAGTCACCTGGAAAGGTAAACCAGGGCTGTCTGACCAGACAAACTAATTGATCTACAGGGTGCCCACATCTATGTCAAAGGTCAAATTACCTCATGATAAGATGCAGGGGCCGTATTACACAAATTACCCCAGGGGCACTGTTTGCACTTCGGTATTACAGAAGGGGCTGCAGATGCTTGAGCGATCCAGATCTCACTAAAACACATATAGCAAGTCTGCGATACTTAAAGGGCATTTCCTCACTAGCATGGGGCACAGCCAGTACTAACGAGGAAAGCATTATGCCTTGGCACCCATGCTGTATTATGGATATCTGGGGTGTGGTGGATCTGGGCGGGGGGGAGAGAGGAATTATCCATTGCACCTCTTCCCCACTTGCAGAAGTCACCTTTGGAGGGTGCACTGACAGTATGTCACTTCTTTGTGGCACTGTACAATCAGCGCACAGCCAAACTGTCTCTGCACACATCCATAATATGGCACTAGTGCAAGGTCCCCATGCTAATGGGAGAACGCACCATTAGAACTATGCCTTCACTACATGTGCACCGGTGAGATCTGTACTACAGAAAGTGCCACACAGGTGTCTGTAACCCCTTCTGTAATACCAAAATGCTCCAAGGGAGCAGAAAGTGGGCACATTGCACACACAAAGCACTTTAAGTGATCATGATTGTGTTTTTGGTGCTGAGATGGCACAGAATAGTCCTTTATATTTCTTTTTAGCACCTTGAGTGCATATATTACCTGAGAATATCTCTTCAGGAAACAATCATATGCGGTACTCGAAAACGTGTAAAAGGGCATTTAATTAGAACAGGATTGCATCTAGGTGAACATACCAACATTGCTATCATAACATCAAAACATCTTTAAACTGAATATCCCTTTTTCGCCCCATCATTCTCCCTCGACCCCAAGCTTTCACCTTTACACACCATCTTGCTTACACTCTTCCTTTTCACCTTTCACTCCATAACCACCTTCCATTCCCAATCTCTTTCCCACTTCCTTTAGCCAAGCATCTTCCATTGACGTCTCCTTATTCTGTCCCAAAAATCCTGCACACCTTAATCCTTTGCCTGTGTCCCCTTCCTCCCTCCGAGGCATGGGTATGCCCACATCTGACTCTCCACCCCTCTAACTTCTGCCCCCCAGGAAAACCCTGGAGGGCATTTTACTGCCCAACCTCCCACCATACTGCAACACTGAAACCCACTCCTTCACCTGCCACCACACCAGATCCTCTCATTCCACAATTCGCCCAACAGATTCCTTTTTTGTTTTTTAAATCTCTTTATTGAATTTTACAGTTGGCAGCTCTTACATTGGTTTAATAAACATTGTATATTGTTTTTTTAATGCAATTGTGAGTTTCTTTTTTTTTTTTCTCCATTATTTTGCTTCTGATCGTTTTATACCTTTTGTTCTATATATTTTGCAGTTAGAATCTTTATTGCATTTTATTCAAAGAGCACTATAAAAGTAATGAAAAAACTGGATAGAAGAAAACAAAAGATAAAGAAGTCAGAATGGGGCTATGGAGACAAAGTTTGTATATAATGGGTTGGGAGGGGGAGTGAGAGATGCTCGCGATGGAGATGCATTGGTGGGGGGGTTGACGGTTACTTTGTGTATGTTTGTTAGGCTGGCTAGGTCCGTGTGGGGATTGGGGAGTTCTATATTTCAGTCTTGTGTGTTTCTTTTTAGAAGAGTGTTGCGAGTATTTGTATATGGTTTGCGGATTTTGTGTCTTGTTGCTGCAGCCATTTGCCGTTATCTTGCGGCATTTTTCTAAGGTGGGCGGGTATCATCCTTTTCGTGTAACTGCTCTAGGAAGGTGTCCCATGTCTCTGCATTTTTTACTACAATCCCTATGTCTTTTAATGAGTCCAATACATGTTTTTCTGCGTTGGCCCACTGTATTAGATCTTTATGCAATCTGTTTATATCCGGGGTGGCAGGAGAGTTCCATTGTGTTGCGATGAGGCGTTTAAAGATAATAAACGCTAGATCTGCGCATCTATGTTTTTGCCTGTCTCTATTGCCTCTGTGTCATATGCCCAGTATGCAGGATTCGGGTGTAGGATTCAGCTTTAGTCCCGTCCATTTATTTGTCTGTTGTGTAACAGTGTGCCATGTGCGAAGTAGTGGTGGGTAGCTCCAGGTCATGTGCTAAAAATTTGCTTCCATGGTTCCACAACGTGGACATTCAGATGTTGCTTGTGGGAACATGCGTTTTATGCGAAGTGGGGTTAAATACGTCTGGTGTACATAATTTAGTTGGGTGTATCTGAAGCGGGCGTTGCGAGAAATTTCTTGCGTGATCGTTAGGGCCATGGTCCATTGTTGCTCTGTGAGAGGTGTTTGCAGAGCCTTATCCCAGTGCGATTTGGCTTGTGCTTGTGTTTTTGCAGGGTAGGCTTGTAGTATTTGGTATATTTGAGATATACTTGGTGTCGTGTTAATATCTGCTAGTAGTTCGTGTAGGGCGGGGGCTGTTGGTGGTTCTGAGTTGCCTTGGCCCCATACTTTGCGTATCAGTCCTTTGATTGCCCCGTATGTTATAAATTCACCTGGTCCTAGGTTGTATGTCTCTCCCAATTTTGTATATGTTATGTATTGCTCGTCTACATATAGATCGCCGACCTGCTGTATATCTTTTGTTATCCACGACGCTAGATACAATGTTTCGTGTAGTTTATTTATTCCTGGTATGGCTAGTAGGGGAATTTTTGGTGAGTATTGTGGTGGGTGGGTTCCCTGAGATACATATCGATTCCAGGTGCGTATGGCAACTGTCATTAGTGCGTTTTTGTGATGTGAGGTGCGTGTCCCTTCTATGAGCCCTAACTGTGTTCTCACTTTATGTCCCTCCGTACTTGGGGGATCTCGCAGCCAGGTCATGATCCAATGTAACTGTGCTGCTGCATAGTAATGCTCGAGGTGCGGTACCCCCATTCCTCCCTTTTCCATTGGGAGGTAGAGTTTATCAATAGTTACTCTTCTACGACCATTCGCCCATATCAGTTCAATCAATAGTTTGGTTAATTGTGTAAAGAGTGTTTTTGGTAATATTAGTGGTAGTGCTGTGAAGTAATAAAGTAGTCGAGGTAGTACTATCATTTTGGCCAGAGCCACTCTTCCCATAGGTGAAAGGGGTAGTGAGCACCAGAAGGGTATTGAGCTTTTGATTGATCTGATGGCTCTGTCCAGGTTGCCTTCCTTTAGGTCTATAGTGCTATGATAGATGTGGACTCCTAAGTATTTAAAAATGATATGTTCCCATTGTAATGCATCTTCAGTTGACGTTTCGGCGTATGGTGTTGGGGACGAGCACATGGGGAATATGCATGATTTGGACCAGTTTACACGCAGACCAGATAAGTCTCCGAATGAGTTAAGTAGTTGTAATATATGTGGTAGAGATTCTGTATGGTTGCGTAGATATATTAGTGCATCGTCTGCGTATAGTGATATTATGCGGAATTCTTCGCCATCTGCGATACCCCATTGCACTGTTTCATTGCGTAGTCTTGCCGCAAGTGGTTCTATTGCGAGTGCAAATAGTAGTGGTGATAGCGGGCAACCTTGTCGCGTTCCTCTTCCTATGTCAAATTTCTCTGAGATGATTGCGCCGGTCTTAATCCGTGCTTTGGGGTTAGTGTATATTATGGATATCCAGCGTGTAAAGACTGCACCAAATCTCATTTTTTGTAACGTTGCCATCAGAAATGGCCAGCCCAGAGTATCAAAGGCTTTTTCCACATCTAGTGACACCGCCACGCTGGATTGATCCTTCTGAGAAAGTAGCCTCTTTCTAGCCTTGTTACCCCCACATTTGGCCTGTTTGTGAGTGTATGTCAGGGTGTTTTCACTGTCTCACTGGGATCCTGCTAGCCAGGGCCCAGTGCTCATAGTGAAAACCCTATGTTTTCAGTATGTTTGTTATGTGTCACTGGGACCCTGCTAGTCAGGACCCCAGTGCTCATAAGTTTGTGGCCTATATGTATGTGTCCCCTGTGTAGTGCCTAACTGTCTCACTGAGGCTCTGCTAATCAGAACCTCAGTGGTTATGCTCTCTCATTTCTTTCTAAATTGTCACTAACAGGCTAGTGACTAATTTTACCAATTTACATTGGCTTACTGGAACACCCTTATAATTCCCTAGTATATGGTACTGAGGTACCCAGGGTATTGGGGTTCCAGGAGATCCCTATGGGCTGCAGCATCTCTTTGGCCACCCATAGGGAGCTCTGACAATTCTTACACAGGCCTGCCACTGCAGCCTGAGTGAAATAACATCCACGTTATTTCACAGCCATTTTACACTGCACTTAAGTAACTTATAAGTCACCTATATGTCTAACCTTTACCTGGTAAAGGTTAGGTGCAAAGTTACTTAGTGTGAGGGCACCCTGGCACTAGCCAAGGTGCCCCCACATTGTTCAGGGCCAATTCCCCGAACTTTGTGAGTGCGGGGACACCATTACACGCGTGCACTACATATAGGTCAATACCTATATGTAGCTTCACAATGGTAACTCCGAATATGGCCATGTAACATTTCTATGATCATGGAATTGCCCCCTCTATGCCATTCTGGCATAGTTGGCACAATCCCATGATCCCAGTGGTCTGTAGCACAGACCCTGGTACTGCCAAACTGCCTTTCCTGGGGTTTCACTGCAGCTGCTGCTGCTGCCAACCCCTCAGACAGGTTTCTGCCCTCCTGGGGTCAAGCCAGGCTTGTCCCAGGATGGCAGAACAAAGGACTTCCTCTGAGAGAGGGTGTTACACCCTCTCCCTTTGGAAAATGGTGTGAAGGCAGGGGAGGAGTAGCCTCCCCCAGCCTCTGGAAATGCTTTCTTGGGCACAGATGTGCCCAATTCTGCATAAGCCAGTCTACACCGGTTCAGGGGACCCCTTAGCCCTGCTCTGGCACGAAACTGGACAAAGGAAAGGGGAGTGACCACTCCCCTGACCTGCACCTCCCCTGGGAGATGTCCAGAGCTCCTCCAGTGTGCTGGTGGCACACTGGACTGCTCTGAGTGGCCAGTGCCACCAGGTGACGTCAGAGACTCCTTGTGATAGGCTCCTTCAGGTGTTGCTAGCCTATCCTCTCTCCTAAGTAGCCAAACCCTCTTTTCTGGCTATTTAGGGTCTCTGTCTCTGGGGAAACTTTAGATAACGAATGCAAGAGCTCATCCGAGTTCCTCTGCATCTCTCTCTTCACCTTCTGCCAAGGAATCGACTGCTGACCGCGCTGGAAGCCTGCAAAACTGCAACATAGTAGCTAAGACGACTACTGCAACTCTGTAACGCTGATCCTGCCGCCTTCTCGACTGTTTTCCTGGTGGTGCATGCTGTGGGGGTAGTCTGCCTCCTCCCTGCACTAGAAGCTCCGAAGAAATCTCCCGTGGGTCGACGGAATCTTCCCCCTGCAACCGCAGGCACTAAAAAGCTGCATTACCGGTCCCTTGGGTCTCCTCTCAGCATGATGAGCGAGGTCCCTTGAATCCAGCAACTCTGTCCAAGTGACTCCCACAGTCCAGTGACTCTTCATTCCACGTTTGGTGGAGGTAAGTCCTTGCCTCACCTCGCTAGACTGCATTGCTGGGAACCGCGACTTTTGCAGCTACTCCGGCCCCTGTGCACTTCCGGCGGAAATCCTTTGCGCACAGCCAAGCCTGGGTCCACGGCACTCTAACCTGCATTGCACGACTTTCTAAGTTGGTCTCCGGCGACGTGGGACTCCTTTGTGTAACGTTGGGTGAGCACCGTTTCACGCATCCTTGTAGTGCCTGTTTCTGGCACTTCTCCGGGTGCTACCTGCTGCTGAGAGGGCTCCTTGTCTTGCTCGACGCCCTCTCTCTCTCCTGGTCCAATTTGCGACCTCCTGGTCCCTCCATGGCCACAGCAGCATCCAAAAACGCTAACCACATGATTTGCAGCTAGCAAGGCTTGTTGGCGTTCTTTCGGCGGGAAAACACTTCTGCACGACTCTCCATGGCGAGCCGGATCCGTCCACCAAAGGGGAAGTCTCTAGCCCTTTTTGTTCCTGCAGAAACCTCAGCTTCTTCTGTCCAGTAGAAGCTTCTTTGCACCCACAGCTGGCATTTCCTGGGCATATGCCCATCTCCGACTTGCTTGTGACTTTTGGACTTTGTCCCCTTGTTCCACAGGTACCCTAGATTGGAAATCCATCGTTGTTGCATTGTTGGTTTGTGTCTTTCCTGCATTATTCCTCTAACACGACTTCTTTGTCCTTAGGGGAACTTTAGTGCACTTTGCACT
Organism: Pleurodeles waltl; assembly: GCF_031143425.1. Classification (NCBI taxonomy): domain Eukaryota; kingdom Metazoa; phylum Chordata; class Amphibia; order Caudata; family Salamandridae; genus Pleurodeles; species Pleurodeles waltl. The sequence goes on along the minus strand of NC_090445.1, from coordinate 607,113,631 downwards.
CACTTTTCAGGGTCTTGGGGAGGGTTATTTTTCTAACTTTCACTATTTTCTAATAGTCCCAGCGACCCTCTACAAGGTCACATAGGTTTGGGGTCCATTCGTGGTTCGCATTCCACTTTTGGAGTATATGGTTTGTGTTGCCCCTATCCCTATGTGTCCCCATTGCATCCTATTGTAACTATACATTGTTTGCACTGTTTTCTAAGACTATACTGCATATTTTTGCTATTGTGTATATATATATCTTGTGTATATTTCCTATCCTCTCACTGAGGGTACACTCTAAGATACTTTGGCATATTGTCATAAAAATAAAGTACCTTTATTTTTAGTATAACTGTGTATTGTGTTTTCTTATGATATTGTGCATATGACACTAAGTGGTACTGTAGTAGCTTCACACGTCTCCTAGTTCAGCCTAAGCTGCTCTGCTAAGCTACCATTATCTATCAGCCTAAGCTGCTATACACTAATAAGGGATAACTGGGCCTGGTGCAAGGTGCAAGTACCCCTTGGTACTCACTACAAGCCAGTCCAGCCTCCTACAATCCTGTTCCTGAGTCATAGACATAATGCATATTAAGTTTCTTATATTAATAGCGGTATTTCGCCCTGGTATAAAGCCAGATTGATCTGGGTGTATTAGAGTAGTCATTAACGGCAGGAGGCGATTGGCTAGGATTTCCCCCAGAATTTTATAATCCGAATTTAATAGAGATAAGGGTCTGTAGGAGCGGACATTTAAGGGGTCACGACCTTTTTTGTGTAGGACTACAATTGTCGCTCCCCTTTGCGTTTCTATGAGTTGTCCTCTTTCATATGCTTCTTGCAACATAATTTTGAGTGATGTGATTATCTGTGGTGCAAAAGTTGGGTAGTATTCGATGGGGAGACCATCTGTTCCTGGAGTCTTATTGTGTGTCAACTGTTTTAATGCCTGTAGTATCTCTTCCCTTTCGATTGGTCTATCAAGGTCAGTTATTTGTTCTGCATTTAGTCTTTTTATTGGGGCTTGTTGAAAGAATTTTGCCAGTTGTGTCGGATGTGGGGGAGGTTCAGCCGTGTGCAGTGTGCTATAGTATTGTTTGAATGTGTTGTTATTCTCTTGTTGTGTGTTTATCATTGTGCCTGTGTCTTGGCGTATAGCATTTATGGGAGTAACTTTCTGTGTCCATTTTGCTAGCCATGCTAACAATCTGCTAGAGCGGTCTCCTTCAGCGTGTAACCGTGCTATGTAGTGTTTGTGATCGAATTTACACAATCGTGTCTCAGTTGCGTTCCATTGATTTTTGAGGTTAGCTAGTTCGTTACTATTGCCTCTCCCCAGAGCCATTTCACATTCTGTGTTTCGAATGTTGCTTTCTGTTTCGTGTAGTTCTGCACTTAATGCACGGCGGACCCCTCCTGCCGTTGCTATACACATGCCCCTTATGACTACCTTGTGACTGTCCCATTCTACAGCGCATGATGTTGTTGTCTTTGTATTAATTGCGAAGTATGTTTCTATTTCTTCTGCTATTTTAGTGCGGAAAGGGGGTCTCGCAATAGGGTGGGTTGTAGGTGCCATGTTGGTATGCATGTTGTTTGTCTGCCCCATTTTAATGTTATTAGTAGCGGGCAGTGGTCTGATAGGGTTTTGGCAAGGTATGTTGCGTTATGTATCATATGTGCTAGCCCGTTAGTACATAATAATAAATCTATTCTCGTATGGAGATGGTGTACTGGTGAGTAGAAAGAGTATTCTCTATCTGTGGAGTGTAAGCGTCGCCATATGTCTTGTAGTTCTCTTTCTTGTATCCATTTATTAAATGCACAGGACAGTGTCTTGCACTTGGTGTCTCTCATTGGGGGGTGTTATCTATCTAGTGACATCTCAATTACATTATTAAAGTCCCCGCCCCATATAGTGGGTATGGTCGTGTCACATGGGATTTGCGTGGTGATAGTTCGGAGGAATTCTCCCTGTCCCATGTTGGGTGCATATAATCCAATTATCGTTAGTTGCTTTCTGTCTAACTCTCCATCTAGACTAGTGTATCTTCCATTGTTGTCTGTATGTACATTTTTGATTGTGTACGGTACACCCGGAGCTATCCATATTAATACTCCCTTCGCATATGTCGAGGTTTTGGTTCCGTGTGTTATTCCCGACCATTTTTTGTCTATTTCATGCAGTTCATGTGCTGTGGCATGTGTCTCTTGTAGGATAGCTATATGTATTTTGTGTCGTTTAAGGTATGAATGTATCTTATATCTTTTAGTCATATTTGCTAGTCCCCTAACATTCCAGGTTACTATATTATATACCTTTATTTTGTGTGGATTGCTTAGTATAGTGTATTTCACGTGTCCCGGGTCCCAGGTCGTTACACACGCCACGCCCCAAATCTCCTTTGTGTGGGATATTAAGCATCTTGTGGGAGAGAGTAAAAATAAAAGAAAGAGTAGAACTTACATTGGTTAATCTTATTGGGGGTTGCAAGGTACAACTGGTGCAACTTTTTACATTTGTTACTGCAAAGTCCTTTCGGTTACCCATTGGGTTGGGGGGAGGGGCGTTGGTCTGTTTCCCAAAGTGTCTCCGATTTCGAGCCCGATTGTTTGTACTTGCATCCCCTCACGTGTTCTATTTGTGTCAAGTCTGGTTGTTGCTCCAGGCTTACTTGATTTTTGGGGGAAGAGTTTCTGTGATATTTTCATTGTTCTGCTTTTGTTCCTTGAGTTCTTGAGTGCACACTGAGGAAGTCCCACTATTACAGAGTTAAAGGTCATTCGCCAAGTGTGGGGTATACGTTGGCCCCATGGTGAGTGCCGACGCGGTTAGGCCTTGTTGACTGTTCGTTGAGTCGTAATCTGAATTGTTTGTGTCTTGGCTAGATCGAGGTTGAATGGATGAGAACCTGTTTGCTAGTTTTAAAACTTGGAGTTGTTCCGCCTCGGCTTGCGATTTCGTTGGACCCGATTCTGTCCTACGTGTTGATTTTCTTTTGCGTTGCGGTTGTGGAGTCAGCCATTCTTTTTGTTTTTGGGTCTCAGCTGTAGGGTCTATCAGTCCTTTCGCGTGTATCCAGGTCCATGCATCTTCTGATGTTGGGAATATATGCGACCTTTCACCGTCCACTACCCTCAGTTTGGCTGGGTACATCAATGAGTATGAATAGTTTTTGTCTCTCAATATTTGTTTTGCTGTGTTGAAGGTAGCGCGTTTGCGTTGGACTTCAGCTGTGTAATCTGGGTAGGCCATGATTTTTGTATTCTCTATGTCAATTGGGCCTGTTGTGCGGAAGTTTCTTAGTATCTGGTCTCTGTCTCTGTAGTTAAGAAGTCTCGCGATTAGTGGTCTTGGTGGGGCTCCCGGACGGGGAGGGCCCCCTGGAACTCTGCTTGTTCCACTATTAATAGTGGTGGGGGGTCGTTTGTAAATATGTTTTCACTAAGCCATCGTTCCAGGAATAGTTCTGCATTTGGGAGTTCGATCTTCTCCGGGAAACCAAGGAATCTCACATTATTGCGGCGAGAGCGTCCTTCCACCTCGTCGGCCCGTTTGTTTAGGCGTAGTATTTCAGTTTCCTGTTGTTGAAGCCGTTGTTTTAGGTCTGTTATGTCTGGTTGCGTCGATTTAAGGGTTATTTCAGTTGTTGCGACCCTTTCTGTAAGTTTTCGTTGTTCCATTCGCAGCGTGTTGACCTCAGCCACTCCAGTGTCTATTTTTCCTTCTAACAATGTTTTGGTGTCAAGTATTGCTTGGAGTACCTTTTCCATTTGCACGGAGTGGGCGGCTAAGGTCTCTGTTACTTTGTGTAGGACATTTGGGTGGGGTTCTATGTCCATTTCTGAGGCTGATGAGGGTCCAGTTTCAGTTTGTGTTTTCTGAGCTTTCGGTTTCACCATTTTTATATTAACCTTGAGTTCAAGTGTATCAGATTCTAAGTTTATGTAGATTGCCCTCCGCGGTAGCAACCCGTCTCGGGACCGATGATCAACAACGACGCTCTATCCGGTGGTCTTGATTTTATAGTTATGATTGCTTGTGTGTTTGGTGCTATGTCCCGATTTTGGGGTTTGATGAGGTCGAGATCACTGCCACTCTGCGCGTGCATGCAGCGGTCACCCCGCGGGTCGCCCAGTTCCCCTCTCAGCCGTGTCTATCCTGTGATATCCGGCCCTGCAGAAATGCGCAACTATAGTGGTGTGGTGTCGCGCCGCGTGCTTCGTCCGATTTATCGGGTTGATTTAAGCGTTGGTGCTTTTTGCGCACGTCCACCGATGTCAGTGTCGTCTATGGGTTTCAGCGCGTTCAGCGGCCGGGGCTCGATCTCACCTCCATCGTTCCTTTAGGCCCTTTTCTCCGTACCACCCCGCCGATCGCGTCCATAGGTGTTTCTGCTCGCCCAGTGCCTAGTTTTGCAAGCGGTCTCGGCGTTGGTAGTGGCGTTAGCAGCGGCGCGAGTCAGAGCCTCGATATATGTCTCGGGGTCGTGCGCTCCTCTCCTCCGTCTCATCCCGCTGCGGCGGTCGGATTCCTCCCGATTCGAGTAGGCCCGCGTGTGGGCGCCGCCTCAGCTCCCTTGCGGATCGTCCGGTCTGCGCTCACTACGTCGTGGGTTTCCATTGTTCACTCTTATTTATTGTGACTTCCATTTTGCACTCATTTGCAGTAGTTTTCATGTGCAGTATCTGGGATTTCTTTGCTTTATCAGGATCTTTTGTCGGCTGTGGACGGAGCACACTCTAGAGCGTCCTTTCACGTCGCCATCTTGGCCACGCCCCCGCCCAACAGATTCCTCATCTCCAACATACAGAATTGCCCAGGCTAGAAATGCGTACTCCGTTTGAATAAAATAGGCCCATTTTCTCCCCCTTGATGCCAGCATGGGCTACCACCTTGATGTCCCTGGTCAAACAAAAATCCTGCATTGCTCAGTTGAGCTTTCTCCTAGCATTGTCAATGTACCCATGCTTAATTGCACCTCTCCTTCGTCTCGGCAGATGCACAAATTCAGTCCATACTAATCAAGTACCGGCCAAAGTTTATTTGAGTAACAATAAGTTCTGTTGCTTGTGTTGCAGTAGAGTCAGCCCAGATAGCTGGACTAAGTCATTCTCCCCCAAATGTATGAAGAGCATGTCTGGGTATCCCCACTTAAGTGCCAAGGTCGCTAAGAACTGCAGAAGATTGCCCCATCTCATCCCACTCTTTCCCCAGCAGAGTACCTCATGCCTGCTGCTTGGCAATCCCAGGTTCCATCCATATATCTGCTGTTTTGTGTACTTATTACTCAAATGTAGGTACACTGTTCCAATAAAAATAATATACCAGGAGACCTGCGATCTCAGGAGCTAGAACCCTCAAGCATCACATTGGATGGCTGGCTTCATCATTGGGAAAAGCTCCTCACCAGGCTGGCGCTGCAATGCCTAGTGGGCACCCCAGTATGGGGAGCTCTCAGCCAAATTGACATGGTAGCGACTGGTACGTTCAAATAGCCAATCGTGATGCTCAAAGTCACCACCAAAAAAGTGATAGAAAAGATTAAAATTGGTTATTCATCCACTAATACCATCATTTAATCAGTCTGAAATAACAAGGATGAAGACCAAGGTTAAAAAATAGGAAGGCTTGAAAGAAGAAATGAAGATTATGCTCAGGTCTTTCAAAGGTGAAAAATCTAGTGGAGAGTCCTTAACATTGAACGGACCTCTATTCACTGGTCGACATGTTTCGCGTATGTTGGTCCAGCCGGATCCATTGACGCTTCATCAGGACCTATGTAATATAATAGTGGAAATAGGTATCGCACATAGGGATACATAAATATCAGTCACTTACATTGAAATTAACTGGTTAACACAGGTAACCTAAAAAACAAAAGAACATCGAACATATGTCGAAATTACAAACGTGGTATATGAAAAACGCAGAATGGGACACCACACATCAAATAATGCTTACCGACCCCCAGTCGAGATCAGGTTCCTTGGGTGGTGCGTTTCAGGGACACAAGGGGACACTAAATATAGTTAATGACAGCGGAATATATAGTTAGTTGGGTGAAACCAAGCAGGGAGGTGACATCTAGTATTCTCAAAAGTGACAATCAGGTCGAAAACAAATGAAAAACAAATGGTTGCTATAGAGTTAATGTAACATGTTGCCAACTTGGTTAATATTATAACGAGTTGAAAATGCTGGTTGAGACCAAGGGTTTAACCCGTGTACGTGGTCATTAATACTGATCAAAAGAATTTAGTGAGAATGTTCCTCTTCTATTCTGGTTCTGGTTAATATTATAGCGAGTTGAAAATACTGGTTGAGACCCAGAGTTTAACCCGTATACATGGTCATTAATACTGATCAAAAGAATTTAGTGGGAATGTTCCTCTTCTATTCTTGATATCTTGCAAACACCGATGTTCCTCTTCTATTCTGGTTCTGGTTAATAATATAACGAGTTGAAAATGCTGGTTGAAACCCAGGGATTAACCCGTATACGTGGTCATTAATACTGATCAAAAGAATTTAGTGAGAATGTTCCTCTTCTATTCTTGATATCTTGCAAACACCGATCGTGTATAATCAAATCTTACAATGAGTGTAAACGCTCAGCGAATATCGAATACTCAAGCGTAAAGATGTCGGCACAATAAGAGAGGAATCTAGCGAGTGGAGTGTATCGGGAGAAAGGTCCCATTAAACAATAAACAATCGCCGTTGATATATTGGTGCCAAAGTCCATACTCACAGATTCGTCCTTGGTCCAAAGTATTGGACCTAACCTCGAAAACGCGCGACCCGGAAAACAACCGGATCGGACGTTGTTTGAGCTACAAATAGACGCTGCGGGGCTCGCGCCCGAGCGCGTCTCTTAATAGAAACAGATGACGGACTAGCGGGAGTCCCAATCGTCTCAGGGATAGACGATGGGCTCCGGTCCCGTCAATTGTAAAAACAAGTTGATTCAAACTATAAAAAAACTCGTTTATGGGCAGCCAAAGCGGAATGTGTGTGGTAATTCCCCAAAAAAAGGAATAGGTGAAGCAGTAACCCGGTTGCAAGTATAAAAAGGAGATTTTCATGGAAAAAGAGGTGGATACCGATGAATACTCAGATACAGAACAGTGGTGCATCTACATAAAATTAAGAGTACTGTCCCAGCTTCGACAGGATATCTTATTTACAAAGATGGATAATGTCTAAAAGGAAACTGAAATATTAACAGAATGGTGAAGAGAAATTGAGTAAGACTCTATTCATAGATAATGAATAATCTATGATATTCATTCATGGTGATAGGGAGGTCCAGGGGATATCATCATTCAGCCCCCGAAGATGGGTCCCTAATTTGAATACCCATTTCTGTTCAGTCTTAAACAATTCAATTTAGGGACCCATCTTCGGACGAATCTGTGAGTATGGACTTTGGCACCAATATATCAACGGCGATTGTTTATTGTTTAATGGGACCTTTCTCCCGATACATTCCACTCGCTAGATTCCTCTCTTATTGTGCCGACATCTTTACGCTTGAGTATTCGATATTCGCTGAGCGTTTACACTCATTGTAAGATTTGATTATACACGATCGGTGTTTGCAAGATATCAAGAATAGAAGAGGAACATTCTCACTAAATTCTTTTGATCAGTATTAATGACCACGTATACGGGTTAATCCCTGGGTTTCAACCAGCATTTTCAACTCGTTATATTATTAACCAGAACCAGAATAGAAGAGGAACATCGGTGTTTGCAAGATATCAAGAATAGAAGAGGAACATTCCCACTAAATTCTTTTGATCAGTATTAATGACCACGTATACGGGTTAAACTCTGGGTCTCAACCAGTATTTTCAACTCGCTATAATATTAACCAGAACCAGAATAGAAGAGGAACATTCTCACTAAATTCTTTTGATCAGTATTAATGACCACGTACACGGGTTAAACCCTTGGTCTCAACCAGCATTTTCAACTCGTTATAATATTAACCAAGTTGGCAACATGTTACATTAACTCTATAGCAACCATTTGTTTTTCATTTTTTTTCGACCTGATTTTCACTTTTGAGAATACTAGATGTCACCTCCCTGCTTGGTTTCACCCAACTAACTATATATTCCGCTGTCATTAACTATATTTAGTGTCCCCTTGTGTCCCTGAAACGCACCACCCAAGGAACCTGATCTCGACTGGGGGTCGGTAAGCATGATTTGATGTGTGGTGTCCCATTCTGCGTTTTTCATATACCACGTTTGTTATTTCGACATATGTTCGATGTTCTTTTGTTTTCTAGGTTACCTGTGTTAACCAGTTAATTTCAATGTAAGTGACTGATATTTATGTATCCCTATGTGCGATACCTATTTCCACTATTATATTACATAGGTCCTGATGAAGCGTCAATGGATCCGGCTGGACCAACAGACGCGAAACATGTCGACCAGTGAATAGAGGTCCGTTCAATGTTAAGGACTCTCCACTAGATTTTTCACCTTTGAAAGACCTGAGCATAATCCTCATTTCTTCTTTCAAGCCTTCCTATTTTTTAACCTTGGTCTTCATCCTTGTTATTTCAGACTGATTAAATGATGGTATTAGTGGATGAATAACCAATTTTAATCTTTTCTATCACTTTTTTGGTGGTGACTTTGAGCATCACGATTGGCTATTTGAACGTACCAGTCGCTACCACGTCAATTTGGCTGAGAGCTCCCCATACTGGGGTGCCCACTAGGCATTGCAGCGCCAGCCTGGTGAGGAGCTTTTCCCAATGATGAAGCCAGCCATCCAATGTGATGCTTGAGGGTTCTAGCTCCTGAGATCGCAGGTCTCCTGGTATATTATTTTTATTGGAACAGTGTACCTACATTTGAGTACTATTGTTGGGAGATTGTACACTGGACCAGAAAACTCCCGGTCCCTCTTTCCATTTGTTTTTGTTTTGTGTACTTATTAGCCTAGTGAATGAACAATTGTCCCATCATCCAGGACACCATCCTATGTTCCCAGGACAACTCACACACCCTATGAAGAAAGGGGGGACAATTAGCATTAGCTGTGAACCTCCCTGTGATTCCCCCACTTGCCAAGGACCAAACCTCTCATTTCCTAACATATCTGTCACAACACCTCAACCTCCACAGACCTATCCTGCGAATCTGAGTCAAATCCATCCCAATCCGGCAGCCGCAGTTGCTGCCACGATCCTGAAGGATTGAGTCCCGAAATTGGCAGGATCCAGACCTACTTTCTTTCAGGCCATGCTCAGCACTTGTAGGAATTGAAAAGACATGACCCTCGCCCCTCCATGACAGAAAACTGCCCCTTGTCTGCATCGTGGTCACCTTTGAAACCTGCCCCATTCACTCACCGGACATGCTTCATCATGTCCCCCTACTTTAAGGGTCTTCAAACTGGGGGGCCCTAGGGGGGCCTCAAGTGATCCCGGGGGGGCGCCAAGCTCTTGCCAAAAGAAGCATTATGCTGAGAACAGGGTTTTGTTTTAAATGGGGAAAATGAGTGGCAGTAAACCACTCTGTAATGGCCCATTACTAACATCTTTTGTCATGTATATTCTAGCAGGGAGTATGGTCAAAAGGTAAGGGACTCCGTATTTTCTTCAAAATCCCCACCTCTACTCCAAACAATCTGACTGTGTATACCTTTACATGTTAGTAAGGCCTGCCTGGCCAGGTTAGTATGTTTATCTAAAATGTATTTGATTGTGTTTTTAAAAAGATGACAGAATTTAACTGCAATGTTTAAATATGCCTAGACATATTTAAACATTGCCAACTTAATAAAATGATTGTGAAAAATGTGGAGGGGGGCCCAATGAGTTTTTTTCCACCCTGTGGGGGGTGCAGCATAAAAAGATTCGAAGACGTACCTGATCCATCTTGGATTTGCTCAACCAGATCCCCACTTGGCATTGCTTAAAGCATATTTCTCTGAATAGAATTCCTGACCCACACACACTGACTCTAACAATTCAGACACCCTGAAAGCTCCAAAAACCTTCCATATGATTCACAACCTGAACAAAGCCACTTTGAACCTGTCATAACAGCACTCTGGCAACTGTGTAAGAATCCCCAAAAGAAAAGAAAATGTGATGGTTTCTCGCAAATTCTTGCCCTTGGCACCCCTCTCTCTGTCCCAGTCTTTGAAAATCCTCCCCAATATATCATCCCTTGTGGGGTCACACCCCAATATAACTAGCCATAAAATGACAAACCTCCTAACTTGCCCTTTATTCTGGCAGGCGACAAACCTTTATTAGTTAAGAACATTACAAAATGTAACACTTCTCCTTCCCTGTCACGGAGATGCTGACTCAATGGCCTGCCTGGACGCCCTTCAAAGTTTTCAAATTCATTCGAGGCCAGACAATAACTCTTTCTGGTAGACTCCGCTAAAGAAATTTCCACCAGCCTAATCACTCTCAATCCCACCACGCCCAGATCTCTGCAGGAACAGGTGTCTTGATCTTTTCTGCTTTCTGTGTAAGGCTGTGAAATCAGTGCCGCCTTGAAGGAGGCAATTTTGGGCACATATTGAGCCTTGAAAACAATATTCAACTGCAAGCACAAGAGCATGAAACAGCTCAACAAATGTCAGACCATCAAGTTCCTCACTCTCTCTATTCACCAGCTCTACCACTGTCTTATTATCCACATTAAACATCACTGTCCTATTCACCAACTCACCTCCCAAAACAGTCAATCCCACCAATAATGGGGAAAAACTGCAGAAAGGCTATGCTTGACCCTGCTGCACCCATTGCAACTGCAACCTCTCAGCTCACCATCGCCCATCCGAGAAAAGGTCAAAACCATGAGCCTCCACTGCATCTGAAACATTTGCACCTGCCAGACTGTGTCCTCTTCCTGAAACATCATCAACACTCCATTTAAGTGGTCTAGAAAAGACCACCACACCACCAGGTCTGCCCTCACTGCCAAGGAAATCTGTACCCTATGATGGGGCTATAAGGCCCCAGAAATTGCTATGCGAAATTGCCATGCTCAGTCTCCTACAAAAAATTTGCCTGCCACACACCACTCTGCATGTAAAATTCAGTAACCCCAACAACTGCTGCATCTTCCTTAACTCAAGACTCCATTCCCCAATCACCTCCTCCAGAAAAATCTGATCCCTGAACTTATGCCTTGGGCAATCTCGCTATCATGTTGACTGTGTCAAGTTTAATGTCCGAAAAAGTTAAATCCATGCTAGGCCTTCTGTCTTCTCAGGTGCAAAAGGAACTCCCAGATCCGCTGACAGAAACTCAAAATGCCTCAGGGCCCTATAGCAGTCATCTGACCCCACCTGGCCAACAAAAAATAAATCATCCAGATAATGAGACACATCTTGGTGCCCACTCTGCTTAGTAAATACCCAATGTAAGAAAGTGCTGCATGCTTTGAACAATGCATAAGAAATAGCACAGCCCATGATCAGAACTACGTCAGCATAAATGGCACCCTCAAATTGCATGCCCAGTCATGGAAAGTCATCTGGATGTATCAGCAGTAGTTGAAAAGCCGACTTGATGTCCCATTTTGCCAACTCAGCTCCCTGGCCGCATCACCTGACCTACCTGATAGAATTGTCCATTGAAGCATATACCACCTTAGTGGCATTGTTACTTGCGGGCCGTAGCACATTACCCGCCCCTTGTTGAGCGGGATGGTTTGAAAGGGCTTGTAAGTGATAGGAGGGCCACTCACCGTATGGGTCGAGGCATTGATTGCGTAGAAGACATCAACTGCATTCAACATCACCTCATGGTTTGTCCGGGTTCAAACTTACCCTGGATTTGAACTTCTCATCATAACTGAGCCAAGCATAACCCCCAAAGTGCATCTGAGCTTTCCTTATAATGTCCATGTACTTAAATAAAGCCCCGGCTTTGTCAGCATATTTTTCACAGTAGATGCTAGCGTAAATCAAGAACACTGATGTTCAGTTTTCCATTGTAATGGGTAGCCAGGGTTGCCGAGCTAGCTCCCACTCTCTCTCTTTGGACCCCTCTTTAGCCTGCATGTCTAAAAGCTAAAGCTTAAAAACATCTATATGCTCATACTTACATATTCTGCTTTTTGTCTTGTCCGACACATGTGACTCAAGGGACATCACCAGGCCCATGTAGGGCAGCCTCTTCTTATGACCCCAACCAGCCCTGGTGTCCTCCACTACCACATCAACCCAGTGTCCCTTTGCACTCCAGTGCATCTGACCCATCACCACGTTGGTGTTTTGTTGGTCCTTACCTTCTTTTGTGTCTTCCTTATTCACTACTGCTACTTTGATAACCTCATCACCCACTCCTACAGATTTACACACTTTTCTCCACCCCACCTCTCGGTCTATGCCACACAGACCACCATTTTTTCTTACCTGCTTGTATAGGTCCAGGCTCCCGTGTGCCCCTGCAGTGTCTCCCGCAAGCCTCCTTCAGCTGCCCGGAGATGCCATTGTCTGCTCCTGACTTCTAAAAATCATCAACCGACGTCTCTGTTGCGCCACTTCTTTTAGCATCCGAGGCCACAGCCATACTCACCTCACCACTGTCACGCAACTCACCTTCCTCCCACTCATCACTTCCCTCGTCATAATCCAGCATCAATTCATCTTCACCCGTATGTACATCATGCATAACCCGGCCTGACACCTTGCCACCAAGCACCCCAGCTTTGTTGCCAGCAAAAGATTCACTAACTCGGAGATAGTTCCAATTAATGAATGCACAAAAGAAGGCAAATGAAAACGCACAGATCCATTAAGTGCTAGCACAGCAACCACACCTGATGGTCTGAAAGCAGTAAAATGTTGTAGAAGGGCGTGTAGAATCAAAGGAGAGGTCTGCTAGCCTAGACGGAAAACCTCGCGGGTGTGTGTGTGTGTGTTGGCAGGGGGTGTGGGGAGCAGGGATTAACTCTAAATTGTTTTTACGTTACGCCTCTGCGATGAAGAATGTCCTCGTATCTGTTTGGCTGATTAAGCTATGGCAGTGCTAATTAATCCACTGGAGGTGGAAGCGGATGAAACATTGAAAAATCGCTGACTAAATTGTCTTGCTGCACGAAGGGCCCTCAAAGAAAAGGCAAAAAACGAGAGGCTTTGAAGTCGGCCTCAGAAGGTTTCTCTTTTTACCTCTTGGCTTTGTTTAATGTGCACAGAAGCATCTCCCCCGCCCTCATTCCTCTGCAGCAAGCAATTATAAAGACATATAGTACTGGCTGGGGAATCCGCGCTGCCTGCAGTAAATTGAGAGGGTGGAGGGAAAGGAAGTAGCTGAAGGGGGTTAGAGGACAGAAAGCAGCGCTATGAATGAGGTGTGGTGAGGAGCTGCAAGTGTTAGTGAAGGATGAACGAGGGGCATGGAAGGCCACTCGGGGATGGGAGTGGCACTTTCAGTCGATGCATATTTATGACTGACAGTACATGAAAATAAATATTCATATTCAAGACAGACCATAGGAGGAATCCATATTGGTAGATCCCACTTTCTTATTGGATTGCAGGGAGGCAAGGGCATTTCTAGAAAGAGGAACGGGAACGGATTCGTGTACCTTTTAGCGAAAATGCAGCGAAATATCTCTCCTAGTATCAATAACACACGGAGCAGGTTGTTGAGGAATTTTAATCCATGAAAGCAGACACAACGAGTATACAAGGATTTTATTCACATAAACGTCCTTACCGTAATGATGTCCAGCACTAGGCTTAACTTCAGAGTGCTAGGTGTAAAGTATTTGTACCAACACACACAGTAACTTAATGAAAACATTACAAAATAACACAACACAGGTTTAGAAAATAGAGAATATTTATCTAAGCAAAACAAGACCAAAACGACAAAAATCCACAATACACAAGTCAAGTTTTCACTAAAAATGCAAAAAGAGTCTTCATGTAATTTTAAACACACACTACCACTATTAGCATGAAAATGTACCTTCGGTGCATCCAAAATAACCCCGCAACGGCTACTGTGCCTTTGAAAGGGCTTGTGATGCGTCGATATCACTCACAAGTGAGACCTTGCGTTGTTTCTCCTTTAGTCGGGTCGACGTGCGTCCTTTCTTCTCTCCGTAGGAGAGCGATGCGTTGAATCGGGTCAGCGCTCTCGGGTCCAGGCAGGTATTGCGTTGTTTTTACACACCCAGCGGTGTTTGCATCAGACATCCAGCCGCACGATGATCCGAAAACCACGTAGCGCGGGTTGCGATCTCACCAGCCTCCGTCAGCTATGCTGTGCATTGTTTCTACAGCCCTGGGAGTCGATCTTCGGGTCGCGTTGTATGTGAGCGTCGATTTTCAGCCGCAGATCGGAGTTGAGTTGATCTTTTCTCCACACGGTGTTCTGTGCGTGGATTTCTTTTTCTTGTGCTGCCAGCTTCTCCTTTCAGGGTTCCAGGAACTGGATGGGCACCACTTGGCAAAGTAGCATTCTCTTCAGAGACTCCAGGGGCTGGCAAAGAGAAGTCTTTGCTGTCCCTGAGACTTCAAATAACAGGAGGCAAGCTCTAAATCAAGCCCTTGGATATCTTCACAAGAAGGAAGGCAACACAAAGTCCAGTCTTTGTCCTCTAGCACAGGCAGCAGCAGCAACTGCAGGATAGCTCCACAAAGCACAGTCACAGGCAGGGCAGATCTTCTTCCTCAGCTCTTCAGCTCTTCTCCAGGCAGAAGTTACTCTTGGTTTCCAGAAGTGTTCTAAAGTCAGTGGTTTTGGGTGCCCTTCTTATACCCATTTTGCCCTTTGAAGTAGGCTTACTTCAAAGGAAAGTCTCTTTTGTTTGTGAAATCCTGCCTTGCCCAGGCCAGGCCCCAGACACTCACCAGGGGGTTGGAGACCGTATTGTGTGAGGGCAGACACAGCCCCTTCAGGTGTGAGTGACGACTTCTCCCCTCCCTCCTAGCACAGATGGCTCATCAGGAAATGAAAACTACACCCCAGCTCCCTTTGTTTCACTGTCTAGTATGATATGCAACCAGCCCAACTGTCAAATTGGCCCAGACAGGGAATCCACAATCAGGCAGAGTCATAGAAATGGTATAAGCAAGGAAATGCTCACTTTCTAAAAGTGGCATTTTCAAACACACAATCTTAAAATCAACTTTACTAAAAGATGTATTTTTAAATTGTGAGCTCAGAGACCCCAAACATGTCTATCCGCTCCCAGAGGGAAACTACACTTTAATCATATTTACAGGTATCCCCCATGTTAACCTATGAGAGGGACATGACTTGCAACAGTGAAAAAAGAATTTAGCAGTATTTCACTGTCAGGACATATAAAACACATAACTATGGGGGTCATTCTGACCCCGGCGGAGGGTCGGCGGGAGCACCGCCGACAGACCGGCGGTGCCCCGCAGGGCATTCTGACCGCGGCGGTTCGGCCGCGGTCAGACAAGGAAAACCGGCAGTCTCCCGCCGGTTTTCCGCTGCCCCTGTGAATCCTCCATGGCGGCGGAGCGCGCTCCGCCGCCATGGGGATTCTGACACCCCCTACCGCCATCCTGTGAACAGGATGGCGGTAGGGGGTGCCGCGGGGCCCCTGGGGGCCCCTGCAGTGCCCATGCCAATGGCATGGGCACTGCAGGGGCCCCCGTAAGAGGGCCCCACTTTGTAATTCAGTGTCTGCTTTGCAGACACTGAAATACGCGATGGGTGCCACTGCACCCGTCGCACCTTCCCACTACGCCGGCTCAATTCTGAGCCGGCGTCATCGTGGGAAGGTTAATTTGCCCTGGGCTGGCGGGCGGCCTTTTGGCGGTCGCCCGCCAGCCCAGGGCAAATCCCAAAATACCCTCAGCGGTCTTTCGACCGCGGAGCGGTATTTTGGTGGGGGAAGTCTGGCGGGCGGCCTCCGCCGCCCGCCAGACTTAGAATCACCCCCTATATGTCCTACCTTAATCATACACTGCACCCTGCCCTTGGTGCTACCTTGGGCCTACCTTAGGGGTGCTGAAAGGGGAAGTAGTAAATTGTTTTTTGTAAGTAGGGTTGTGTTTGCCTGTTAGTTGGGCAACATAGATTAAAAAAAAGCAGGGGGAGTTTGAGAAGGATGATTGGAGGGGGTCATAGTAGTCAGAAAGATTTAGGAGGAGTCATTGAGAGAAGGGATGGGGCAAAGGTTGAAGGGTTGGTTTTCCTCCCTCCTTCTTCCCTTTTTTTACAAAAAAATGAAATTAACTGATACATACACATACATAGAGAGATGCATATATAGGCACTCATATGTTCACAGAAGCAGTAATATTTACGAGGTCTGACGTGCACAGTAATCTTGTGGTGAAGTATGCAAATGTTTTCATGACATTTCTTAGAGTTTTAGTAGCAGTCATAAACTCTTCTAAATATGCACACACCTATATGTACACAGAAGCAGAAATTAAGGGAATGTCTGATATCCACATGCCTGTTGTGGTATGATATATATTTATCTTATATAAATGTATCTGCTCTGCATAGTCCAATGTACAATGAGAATGGCACATGTACAACAACAACTACATTGGTGTACCATGGGAAGCATAGTTGGCCATGCCTACTTTTGTGCTATACTGTCATGTTGGGAGCATAGTTGTCTTGTGGGGAAGAGCCAGCCATTGAGCAATCTTGTGAAGCTAAGATGGTTGTAAATGTATCTTATGTGTGTGGGTAGTGAATTCCATAGTTTGGCTGCTAGAAAATAAAAATATGTTCCACCCATGTTTTTTCTTGTATGTAGGAACACTGAGGAGAGGATCCATTCTTGAGCATAGGTTTCTTTGTTGTGTGTATTGATTCATTTTCCTGATGATCCAATTTCCCAAGGATCTGCATGCCATATATGTAGTTATGGCAGTCAATCTCAAAACCATTGATCAGATCTGGTAAAGGTTTAGAAGAAAAAGGAGGAAAATGTAGGAGGCTGGCTCAGTTTATTGGTACACCTATGGTGTGGCATCCTATACTGAGTCCAGGCAACCCTTAGTGATAGTGTTCAGGTGTCCAGATAGCAGAAGCTCTCTAGGGGTAGATGTGATGAGCAGCTAAAGCTTATCTAGGCGTGTAAAGCACTTGTTATACCACAATAGTCAGTCAGTAACTCTCAGACAAGAAAGAACCACACTAAGGGGGTTATTCTAACTTTGGAGGAGTGTTAATCCGTCCCAAAAGTGACGGTAAAGTGACGGATATACCACCAGCCGTATTACGAGTTCCATAGGATATAATGGACTCGTAATACGGCTGGTGGTAAATCCGTCACTTTTTCGTCACTTTTGGGACGGATTAACACCTCCTCCAAAGTTAGAATAACCCCCTAGGTGTTGCAAAATTAAGTATTCTTTATTACAACACTACTGCTATGCTAACATTGCTATATCTCCACTTGGAGATATCTGCACACAAAATCTATACTTAGAAACAAATAGGAATAGCTTAGAAATACATGGGGGCTTATGGGAGGGGGGAACCAAACCATATACTAAGAAAGTGATATAAGAATGGAGGTGCCCAACCAAGGTAAGTGTGTTAGAATCCCAGGGGCTGGGGGAGTAAAAAATTACCAGAGGTAAGTACCAGAAATCCCCCAGGTGCCCAGGTGCAGAGTTGTTATCAAGCCGGGTGGCCTGGACCATCATGAATTGAGGTCCCTTCCTAGTGGACCCTGAGGAAACCAGTTGGCACAAAGAAGGTTGGAGAGTGCTCCCACCCATGGATATCCAGAAGACCAGAGTACCTACACCAGGGGGCCCAGGTGCATAGGGGTGAAGTGACGTAGGAAACTCTAGTTAGAGTCAATGTAAGCCTTGGTTGTCCAGCTGCTGTCGCGACCCGTGGACCACGCCGGTCAAACCCAAAGGTAGATTCCAGACGTGAAGAAAGAAGTCCAGCTGCGGAGTCCAGGGGGATACAAGAGATCCTTGGAGTCACCCACGAGCTGTCCCAGGTCTGTCGCTGGATTGCAGGATTTTCAGTGTTCAGCAGGACCACAAACAAGCTTTGGCAAATGCAAATAGCTAAAGCAAGGAAGGTTGCAGTTTTTTGAAGACCAACAAGGTCCTAGTGACTCAACCCTTGGAAGGAAGTTAGGGCAGGACTTAAGCAGAAAGGAAAGCTAGCCGGAGTCAGAGGTGTCCCCATGAGTGACCCACTGGCAGCAGGCACAGGGAGACACAGAGATGCCTCAGCAGCACAACAAAACAGGAGTCCCATGTCGCAGGAGCTGCAGAGTGGAAGCTGATCTTGGAGTTGCAGAGTGCAGGAGGCAGGGGATTCTTGGAGCTCACATATCTCTTGGAGGAAGAGCCAACAAGCCTTGGCAAGAGCAACAGTCTTGATGGACAATGGGTTCCGTTCCAGTGGCTGCAGCAAGGGTCCATCCTCTCCCAAGTTGGTCTGCAGACAAGTTGGACCTGTAGAGGACCACAGAACCACCACCTGTGAGCAGAGCCTTTTCATTGTCCATGGGACAGGAGGATCCACAAGACGGTTGTCGTCCTATTGAGGTGCCTGCGGATGCAGGGGAGTGACTCCTTCACTCCAAGCGAGATTCCTTCTTGCTTCTTAGATGCAGGCAGAGTCCTTGTGACCCTGGAGGATACACAGCTACAGATGCTGCAGAAATCTTGCAGGAGCTGGAGAAACATTGTTGCAGTAGGAGCCCTCCCAACCGGATACAGTCTTGTATTAGTTCCAAAAGTAGACCAGCAGTGGTTCAGGAAGCCAGGAGCAGAAGATGTCTTGCAGAGAGTTCCTTGAAGAATCTTGCTTGACGAATCTGAGGACCCACCCTTGGGGAGCCCTTAAGTATTCCTAAAAGTGGGTTGGTCACTCTCTGTAGTGACCCACCCATCAGAGGGGATCAGGGAGGTCATCTACATGGCCTAACCAGACAGATGCTCCCAGGGGCATCTTTCCACCCTGTTTCCAAGATGGCAAAATCAACCAGCCACCTGGCAGAGATCTGTGCACCTCCCTAGGGGAGGAGCTGGAAAGGGGATGGGGATGGTTACTCCCCTGTCCTTTGTGTGGTTTCACTCCAGAGCGGGCACCGGGGTTTCCTGAACTGGTGCAAACCAGAGTATGCAAGCAGGGCACCAAATGTGTCCTTCAAAGCAGTCTGCTGGTGCTCGGAGGCCACCCAACTTCAGAGGTGGCACATGTTTCAAAGAGAGAGGTGGTCACACCTCCCCCTTGTGGGGAATCCTTTATTCTGCCTTTCCCTGCTTCAATCAGCAGGAGGACAGAACAGTGTCTGGGATCGGCAGCAGTGAGGACTGGCAACCAAAGCCCGTAAGGCTGCAGAGGCAGAACTGGGAGGTCCTCTAAGAGTACCCAGGATCACGCAACTAGCACCTGAATCAGTGTAATTGCATGATTTCAACATGGTTGATACAAAACTTGCCTAGGTTCAGAGAAGCCATTATGTAGTTGGAGCACTCGTGTTGGCCACTGTCCGCTACATACCTTAAGAAGGCTTCCCCACACTTACAAAGTCCAGGGAATGGAGTCCGGGGTTAGTAGGGTACCCTGCTCATGCAGGAATACCCTCACAGTTAGGGAGATGCATCCTGCCCTTGGACTGAAGGGCCTACCAGAGGGGGGACCTACAGTGTCCAAGTGCAGTGCCCGTAATATAAAGCAAGCCTTATATCTGAGGTAAAAGATGCATGCACCATTTCATGCAGGCTACAATGCCAGGCCTACAGACATAGTTTGCATGGACTCCCATGGGTGGCATAATACATGCTACTGCCTATGGGAGGCCTCTGGTGTACCAATGCCCTGGACACCTAAGTACCATATACTAGGGACTTATATGGGTGTACCAGTATGCCAATTGTGGGGAGTAAAAGTTTACGATCAACCAAATTTAGAGACGAGAGCACAACCACTGGGTTCCTGATCAACAGTGTACCACAGTCTAAACGCGCTACCACCAGGCAAAAAGTGGGGCTAACTATGTCAGAAAGTTGCTACTTTCCTACAGTGTACATATAATACATAATATTTTTTCTATTCTAAAGGTACAATGTGATCCATGTGAAGGCTGTGCTCTCTATTTCAGCTTCCTCAAGCCTTAGGATTAGTGTTTTAAAGTCCACTTTGTCAAAGTCTGCCCTGCCAAAAGGTCCAAGAGAAGAAGGCTGCAACCCCTTTTTGGTCTACCATGTTTTTATGGTCAACTCAGATACAGATAATGGCCAACTCAGTGCCTCTACATGGATGGAATCCCGTTTGGAAGTCAGAAAGTATGGAATTCTCTTGAATGAAATGTGACATGTAAATAAAAGCTACTCTTTCCAAACGTTTGCTCAGGAATGACCTGTTTGTTATTGGTCTGTAGTTGTCGGGGTTTTGGTTGTCCAGGATAGCTTTTTTAATAGCAGTTGTATGTATGCTTTTTTTAAGTTTTCTGGGAAAATTCTTGTTGTTAAGGAGTCGTTGATGAGTGCTCTGACCTGGATAGCAGCAGTAGTTGATGATAGAATGTTTTTGAAGAACTGAGGTGGACAAGGGTCAGAGGGGCAGCCTGCTGGCTTACTTACTGTCACAAGAGCCAGAAATTCAGTTAATGGTAGTTCCTTAAAGGAGCATAGAGGCTTGTTGCCTATCGCTGGAGGGTTTTCTAAACAAATGATTGGGGCTGTTGTTTTCTTGCTGTTTAAATAAGAATACAACATGTTTGCTTTAGCTGTGTAATGATTTCCCAGTTTAGTACATAATTCCAGAGAAATGGAGTTGGTAGCTTCTGTGCATTTTGGTTTAGAAATGTCTGTGAATATTATATAGAATTCTTTATTAGCACACTTTGCATCATGGACTTGTTTGGAATAGTGTAGTGTTTTGACTGTAAGCCTGAACATGCTGTTTTGTCTTTGCAGGCATATTTTGTCTTATGGGTTGTTTGTTTTGGGTCAGTTGCTTTGAGGTTTTGCAATTTGATTTTTGCTATTTTTTAAATTCTGTATTCATTCAAGAGGTGTGTTTTCTTTTGTTATGTTATTATGTGTAGATGTTTTCATCTAAATTAGAAGATCAAAAGCTTTCCGGAGCCATCCATAGAGTGTTTTACAGAATTTATTGTGACCAGATCTGTGATTGAGGTAAGCAGGTTTCATAGTTCCTCCAAATTTAACTTGTTCCAAGGTTGATGTGTACTTGAGGGCAAGATGATTTTAGTTTGGGTGAGTTTTGGTGTCTTGTGTTGGAAGACAATGAGATAGTGCTCTGATCAAGTGACTGGAGAAATTCCTGGAACATTTACTAGGTCTGGGTTAGCTAAAATGACATCTAATTCATGTCTAGCCATGTGTGTGGGATTGGGAACGAGCTGTTGTAGGCTGCGTGTGCCTAGGCCATTGAGGATAGTTTTGAGAGGTGACATTTTTGATTTGTTGAACCATATGTTGAGGTCACCAAAAATGCATATGTTTAAGTATGTTGTAAAAAGGTTAGATATTGTATCTAACAATGTGTGTGAGAATGATGCATTGCTAGGTGGGGGTCTGTATAGAAGGAGAAAGTAACATGAAAATGCCGGGGTAAGGTTGAATCTAACAACAAGGGTCTCACAATCTTGTCAAAAAAAATTGTCAGCTTTTGTCAGAATTGTTGCTCCTTTATGTATGATAGCTAAGCTGCCTCTGCTTTTTCCTAAGCAATTTAGGCCCATATTTATACTTTTTCAGTGCCACATTTGCGTCACTTTTTGATGCAAAAGTGGCACAAACGTACATAATACACTGTAGTTTGTAAGATTGTGCCGCTTTTGCGTCACAAAATTACGCAAATGCAGTGCTAAAAAAGTATAAATATGGACCTTAGTGTTACAGATTGATATCCTGGTGGTACAGCTTTATGCAGTATGGGTGCCTTATCCTCCCCTGCCATGATTCAGTTATGAAAAGTAAGTCAGGTTTTATGTCTATTAATAGGTCCAACATGTGGTAATCTTTTTGTTTAATGCAATGAGCTTTTATCCTTAGGCAGTCTAAAGAATTTTTGTTGGAGGTGGAGTGAGTCTGTGCTGCAGGAGGGTTAGTGATGGCCTTTGAAGTTGTGGGTGGTGTGCTGTGGTTGGTAGTGTTAACTGTAGAGGGGGCAGAAAAACTGTTGTATTTGTTTGTCAATCTATTACTCCAAAAGGCCTAGAAGACATTTTTCTTTGCGTCTGGTTCCGTGGGTGGTGGTGAGTTTAGAGTCCTCCCCAGTCCAGGAGCATGTAAATGAACACACCACACACAGAGCTCTGCAAAACACTTCTTTATTCCTCATCATACTCTGATGACATCATAACCATTGTTGACCACACCTTAACACCTCCCAGCAAGTTATGTAATTCCTCTGTTGAGGCCGCCTGGAACCGCAAGGGTCCTATCCCACTTAAGGGCATATGTACAAGAAAGTGATGAATCAGAGATGATGCACCACTTTTCGTGCACCCCCCTACCGGCACCTAACAACACCATGGTAGCGCCATATTTATGACACTGTGCGCCATGGATGTCGTTAGACCAAATATGGGCCTTAATGTACTCTTCACCCATTATGAATGTCGAACTGTAACAATGTAGTGGTACTCATGAAAAGTAATCAGCAGGTTTATGATCTTTACTTGGTTTGTATACAATGCATAGTCATACTCTTGCAATCAAAACCCCCACCTCACAATGCGAGCGGGCACCTTGGATTTTGGCTTTCCAAAAATAGTGAGCAGCGCTTAATGGTCTGTAATGATAGTGAAAGGTTTTCCACATAGAAACAGATGGAAATGTTGACAGGCACACACTACACTCTGACTCTCCTTCTCCGGCTGAGAATAGGTACATTCTGTGTCAGATAGGCTTTAATTTGCATAGGCCACAATATGTCTCTGAGCATTCGGATGACCATTATGTTGAGCAAAGATTGCCCCCAGCCCCTCTGGTGATCCCAGTATATAACTAGGGGTCAAACTAGGCCATCTCAGTTGCATTCTCATTCACATGTTTTATTCTTTTGAAGCTCTGATCGCATGCAGAAGACCACTGAGATGAGACTTTTCATTTTGTCAAGCCTTTCAATGAGGCACTCACTTAGGAAATTCGCAAATGTACCTTAAGCAATAAATGGCTATGCCTAAGAAGGAGCGCACCATGTTGACATCTTCCAGGGGGCAAGTAGCCGATAGTACTTGCACTTTATCTGAGTCAGGAGTCATTTCTCCATCAGTGAATGTATGCTCAAAGAAGATTTGGTCTTGTGAAACTCACACTTTGCTGCATTTAGAGTGAGAACTGCACCAGTAAGTAACTGGCATACTTGGGTAAAAGCCTTGTCATGCTCCTTTTGTGTTGCTCCAAATACCAGTATGTCATCACTTTAATTAAAAGCATGCATGACAGGTTGAATTATTTAACGTGTAACATCCTGAAATGATTCTGCAACTGACAACACTCCAGAACTCAACCTTTTGTATTGTAACAAACCAACATGAGTCAAAAAAGAAGTGTGGTACCTAAAGTTCTCTTCCAACTTGAGTTCATATTATCCCTTATTCAGATCAAGACAGAAGAAGAATGTCAGTTGCATGATCATGTCCACTATGTGTGGACCAGGATGTCTTCTCCCTTGATTGCTTTGTTGGCCTCGTGCATAGCAACACAGATGCGTACTGTACCAAATTAAAAATAAAAGTAAGCATAGGCAATATAGAGATCTTAATTATGTTGAGTCTCCCTACAATGGTGAGGGGTAGATGCTCCCAGTTCTTCATTAACTTACAGGAGTCTTCAATAACCTTCATAAAGTTAACTTCTGCAATTTTGATTATATATGTGTAATGATGCCCTCCAGGTATCTCAGTTGCCTCTTTACTGCTGCTCCCCCCTGGCATGTTCCAGGCCATAAGTTCTGTCTTGTTATTGTTGACAGCATAACCCGCCACCTTCCCAAATTTTGCAGTCAATTCCTCCAGGACTGGTGTTGTATCCCTTAAGTCAGCTGTATAATCCTTTAAGTCGTCTGCATACAGGGAGACTTTCTTACACCACTCCCCACATCTCAAAAGGGTTATCCTGAACTTTCCCCCAACTTTGCATGCTAAAAGTTCTATATATAGGTTAAGCAACAGTGGGGATAGTGGACAATCTTGTCTGTCCCTCTTTCAATTTTAAAAGGTCGAGTTAGAGAACAACTAACTAAAATTCTTACATAAGGATTCTGATAGATCTTTTTCAGCACCTGGGTGAAATTCCCTCCCAAGTTAACAATCTCACATATAGTATTCAAATATGTCCAATTTACTCTGTCAAAAGCCTTTGTAGCATCTAACATTACTACTGCTAAGGGTACCTCACATGTGTTAGCTAAATCTATTGACCCTATTAAACCCTCAGACCTCGAAAAATCATAAAAATGGTACTATACCTGCAGGTTGAGTAACTTAAATAATCTACTCGATCTCAAATTGTGTGATCCTAGCAAATAGCTTACAGAGTCGCCTTTTTCTTCATTCTCACATATAATTGCACCTTCAAATATGTGAGCTCAGCATTTCTGCAGTATAAAAAACCTGAAAACCTCATTTGTTTGATTCAAGGAGACTAAAGTTTGCTGCATACATCACAAGAATCTAGTCCACATACCCATGACGTCTGGCCCACATAACCCAGGACTTCTTTTAGTTTACTAACAACATTACCATCAGGGAAGGAGTGTTTGTCAGTTTGTTTAAACACTCAGTTTTAATAAATATATTACTAAACCATGATGTGGTAACATATTATCATCTACACACAGTAACTTTCCAAGAAATCTCCAAAAACCTCTCCACTAACTTGCAGCTTTACTGATAAAACTGTATAGTGTATTAATAATCTGTGAAAATTGGGTTTCAAAAAACATATCCTCCGCACATCAAGACATAAAGGTGGTCATTCCAACCCTGGCGGTCGGTGTTAAAGCGGCGGCCAAACCGTATACAGGCTTGCGGAAAAAAAAAGGAATTCCAACCCTGGCGGAAACAGCCAACAGCGACCGCCACATCAACACACCGCCGGCCACGGCGGTACAAACAAACAGCGCTGCGGTCACCGCCAACAGACAGACGGGAGACAATGTACCGCCCACTGTATCACAACCTACCAATCCGCCACCTTTTCCGGGGCGGTAGCCCCGCCGATAAAAACACGGCAGAAACAGCCATTTCAAAGTGAAAACGCCCACCTCCATACAGCCCACGAGGAATCAGGACAGCATGGAACCCGAACTCCACATACTCCCAGCGATAGTGTTCCTGCTCCTCTACCAGGAGCACAAACGCCGGCGCAGAAGACAACGGTGAGTACTGCACCTACGACACAGGGGAGAGAGGAGGGGGGAGGGGAAATTATTACGGCTACACACATACGCAACACACCCACCCTCACCCTCACCCACTACAACACACACATCAATGCATAGCAACACATCAGAGTGACACCCCCCAAACCCCTCAGAAGAATGCAAATACAAAAGGAAATGATTCTAAACATTGGAATATATTGTATTACTGCCAAAAAAATATATATACACATCAAAAACTCTTATATACATAAATGTACAAGTCCGAGCATTGTAGCAGGCATTGTTCGTGGACCACTGGGCCCAAATCATATGGGCAAAGCCCACACAGGATACCTGACTCCAACGGAGAGAACACTGCAGGGGCATCAGATAGCAAAACTACAGGCACCTCAGGGGGAAGGGAAGGGGGGGGCACCTCAGCCACATGAGTGCACGACGCCAGATCCACGAGGGGCCTCCATGGCAACTGTTCAATCCTGGGGAGTGCAAAGCCACAGTCTCACAAGTCTCTACAGTGGGTGGGCTGCCCACTGTTCAATCCTGGGGAGTGCAAAGCCACAGTCTCACAAGTCCAGACAGTGGGTGGGCTGCCCACTGTTCAATCCTGGGGAGTGCAAAGCCACAGTCTCTAAAGTCCAGACAGTGGGTGGGCTGCCCACTGTTACATCCTGGGGAGTGCAAAGCTACAGTCTCACAAGTGGATAACAGTCTCCACTGGTTCTGGAGGGGGCCTGGTGCCCAGAGTGCTTCGTGCAGCCCTGCCCGACACAGATGCAGGCCAGCCCCTGACGCTCATGGGCCAGCGGTGTTTGAGATGAAGGGCCCAGTGCAGCGGTACTTGAGACGGCGGTGCCCAGTGCAGCGGTACTTGAGACGGCGGTGCCCAGTGCAGCGTTACTTGAGATGAAGGGCCCAGCGCAGCGGTGCTTGAGATGAAGGGCCCAGTGCAGCGGTACTTGAGATGAAGGGCCCAGTGCAGCGGTGCTTGAGACGGCGGTGCCCAGTGCAGCGGTACTTGAGATGAAGGGCCCAGTGCAGTGGTACTTGAGACGGCGGTGCCCAGTGCAGCGGTACTTGAGACGGCGGTGCCCAGTGCAGCGTTACTTGAGATGAAGGGCCCAGCGCAGCGGTGCTTGAGATGAAGGGCCCAGTGCAGCGGTACTTGAGATGAAGGGCCCAGTGCAGCGGTGCTTGAGACGGCGGTGCCCAGTGCAGCGGTACTTGAGATGAAGGGCCCAGTGCAGCGGTACTTGAGACGGCGGTGCCCAGTGCAGCGGTACTTGAAACGGCGGTGCCCAGTGCAGCGTTACTTGAGATGAAGGGCCCAGCGCAGCGGTGCTTGAGATGAAGGGCCCAGTGCAGCGGTTCTTCAGATGAAGGGCCCAGTGCAGCGGTGCTTGAGACGGCGGTGCCCAGTGCAGCGGTACTTGAGATGAAGGGCCCAGTGCAGCGGTACTTGAGACGGCGGTGCCCAGTGCAGCGGTACTTGAGATGAAGGGCCCAGTGCAGCGGTACTTGAGATGAAGGGCCCAGTGCAGCGGTGCTTGAGACGGCGGTGTCCAGTGCAGCGGTACTTGAGACGGCGGTGCCCAGTGCAGCGGTACTTGAGATGAAGGGCCCAGTGCAGCGGTACTTGAGACTGCGGGGCCCAGTGCAGCGGTACTTGAGATGAAGGGCCCAGTGCAGCGGTACTTGAGACGGCGCTGCCCAGTGCAGCGGTACTTGAGATGAAGGGCCCAGTGCAGCGGTACTTGAGATGAAGGGCCCAGTGCAGCGGTGCTTGAGATGAAGGGCCCAGTGCAGCGGTACTTGAGATGAAGGGCCCAGTGCAGCGGTGCTTGAGACGGCGGTGCCCAGTGCAGCGGTACTTGAGATGAAGGGCCCAGTGCAGCTGTACTTGAGACGGCGGTGCCCAGTGCAGCGGTACTTGAGATGAAGGGCCCAGTGCAGCGGTACTTGAGATGAAGGGCCCAGTGCAGCGGTGCTTGAGACGGCGGTGCCCAGTGCAGCGGTGCTTGAGACGGCGGTGCCCAGTGCAGCGGTACTTGAGATGAAGGGCCCAGTGCAGCGGTACTTGAGACGGCGGTGCCCAGTGCAGCGGTACTTGAGATGAAGGGCCCAGTGCAGCGGTACTTGAGACAGCAGTGCCCAGTGCAGCGGTACTTGAGATGAAGGGCCCAGTGCAGCGGTGCTTGAGATGAAGGGCCGAGTGCAGCGGATCCGGCCATGGCGGGGAGGTCATTTGCCACCTGTCCTGTGGCTGGCGGGGCCCTCCTGCCCATCTCTTTCCGCTTTCCGGAGACTCCTAAAGACCTGGATGTTCAAGCAGCGATAACCCCCCCTTTTTCCCCTAGCGCCTTGAGACCCGCACAGGTGAGTAGCGCGCTTTATAAATGTTAATGATTTGATTTGATTTAATCTCTCCTGTGGCTGGCGGGGCCCTCCTGGGCAGCTGTGCCGGGCCTGTTGGTGGCCTCCTGCCCACCTGGGATGGGGCTGGCGGGGCCCTCCTGGCCAGTTGGGCTGATGGCGGTGTTGTCGGGCGTGCTGCCCTTCCCAGCCTTCCCTGATCGCCTGTGGCCCTTCCCCACCTTGGGCGGTGTGCCAGCTGTCTCCACACTTCCTGCCGGAGCTATGGTACGGGTTTTAGTCCCTGGTGTTTTCACCGTCTCGCGCCGGCCACTGCCTATCTTGGGATGTTTCTCCGGGGGTGGGCTGCCCCTGCCTTGGCTTCGTACCGAACTGGCTGCCCTGGAGGGTGGGGCACTCCACAGTCCATGGCAGACTGTGATGACAGGGGCAGGTTTTGTCATGGCTGAGGTGCTGACTGTAGTCCTATGACATGGACGGGGTGGGGGACTTGGTGGGAAGAGGTTGAGGTTGGACAGGAAAAGCTTTTTAGGAGCAGTGGGACGGGTAGGTGTAGTGGGTATGGGAGTGGAGGAAGAGGTTGTGGTTGTAGGAGTTGTAAGTTTGGTGTCTTTGGGTGCAGGTGCTTGGGCTGGAGGCTGTCGTGAGGTGAATGGCTGTTGGGTGGGTGACTGCCTGCGTTTGTGTATCTTGGAAGAGGGGGTCACAGACACACTGGGAGAGGACACAGGGGACGTGTAAATGGCAGTGGGGGTGGTGACTGCACGTGTGCGGGGGGTTCTGGTGTGTGTGCTGCTGAGGGACGTAGTGGCTGAAGATGTTGTGCATGCAGGTGTGAGTGGAGACGTGACAGGGAGGATGGAGGGAGACGAGGAGAAGGGGGACACAGTGAAGGCAGTGGGTGTTGGTATGTCTGTATGTGGATGTTGCTTGGGTGAATGCCTGTGTGATGTGTGGTGCTTATTTCTGGCTGAGCTTCCCTTGGGTGTTGAGGTGTGTGCAGGCTGGTCTGATGGTGTGTCTGGGATAGGCAGAGGTACAGGTCATAGGGCATGGGTGGAGGAAGTTGGAGGGGGGAGGCTAGAGACAGGGACAATGGCTGCCATCAGTGCTGAGGCCAGAGTCTGGAACGATCGCTAAAGGGCAGCCTGACCAGAATGAATGCCCTCCAGGTATGCATTACTCTGGCGCACCTCCCTTTCTACACCCTGGATGGCATTCAAAATGGTAGACTGCCCAACAATGAGCATCCTCAGGAGGTCAATGACCTCCTCACTGAGGGCAGCAGGGGTGACTGGGGCAGGGGCTGAGGTGCCTGGGGCGAAGGAGATGCCCACCTTCCTGGGTGAGCGGGCACGGGGCAAACGCTGAGGGGCTGCTGGGAGGGCAGTGCTGGTGCGGTGGGTGGTGGCTGTACCTGTTGTTGCGGGGGACACAGATGTTGCCGCCACCACAAGGGAGCTCCCTTCAGAGGACGAGTCGGTGTCACTGATGTCTGCCCGAGTCCCCGCTGTGGAGCTCCCCTCGCCCTCTGTCCCACTGGTGAATTCGGAGTCCGTTGCATGGCCCTCCATGGGCATGTCGGATGCAACTCCCTCGTGCTCCGATGCCACTTCTCCTCCGCCTGATGATGCTAATGCACACATGAACAGGAAGACCACAAAAAAGGGGGGGGTGGAGAAAATAAAGACATGTTGAGTGCATGCATTGGCGACACCGTTGGCGGACAGGACATACACAGAAGCCCCCTCCACTACGCCACGCACTTGGGGTCGACTACTCAATCCCTGGGACATGGCCTACGAGCCTATGGACGACATCTGCACACATAGAGGACACAGGGCCATGAATAGCTGTACTAGGCACCCTACAGAGGTGGGGGGCGGGGGCACAGGGCCATGCCTTACGGAGGGGCCTAGCCTACAGAAATTGCCCTGGCCTAGGGATACCCACAGCCCTCCTCCCCCACCCAGACACCTCCACTGCGCGCAAAGTCAGCAGATTGAGAGTGTACTCACCCCCTTGTGTCTGCTGTGATGTCCTCACGCGCCCATCCAAATCGGGGTAGGCCACCGCCAGGATCCGGGACATCAGGGGGGTCAAAGTCCGACTGGCACCCCTCCATTGTTGGGAGGCCATCCCCAGCTGAGCCTCCGCCGTCTTCCTGCTCCAGCGGCGGATGTCCTCCCATCTCTTCCGGCAGTGGGTGCCCCCTCTGTGGTGGACCCCCAGGGTCCGGACGTCCTTGGTGATGGCACACCAAATATCTTTCTTCTGGTGGGCGCTGACCTATGTGAAATGTACAGGGGGAGAAAATAGTCATCACCTTCTGCATATTCAATGTGAGTGGCCCCCCATCCCTACCCTTGCCATGTGGCACATGCTCTCACCGTCGTTTGATGCATGCCTCAATCGCTCCCCTCCCCACCATCTTTCATCCACCCCACTCAACACAGGTATTGCCCATAAAGCATGCTCCCAGTGTACTTACCTGTTGGTCTGGAGGACCGTAGAGTAGCGCGTACTGGGGGAGGACCCCATCCAACAGTTTGTCCAACTCCTCCACAGTGAAGGCAGGGGCCCTTTCCCCAGACACTGTAGCCATTGTCGCTTCCAGACTCAGGTCACAGCAGCACTTGCAGTGTAGGTCCTCTCCTGTTGATGGTCAGGTATCAAGTGAGTGAACAGATAGAAAATGGCGGTCACGTCCACGGCGGTGCGTACCGTCACCGCCGGCATACATGGCCATTGGCTCCCAGAACCCATAGGGCCCAATGATAACCAATGCTGAGTTGCGCTTACTGTGACGTTGCACAATGCCAGTGCAGTTACCTCATTTCCCCTTGTCCCTCCTCACAAGTCAGGCAGCTGCCATTTCAGGGGTGCACATGGCATGGCACCTAACTGCCTCACAGCACATATTGGCACACATACAGACTAACGATTTCAGACACGGATTCTCCAACATTACTTCAGACACAGTTGTGTGAACCTATGTGGTAAATGACCCTCTGCTTCTCCTCCATAGGCTACAACCGCTGGGGCAGATGATGAGATGGCGGAATCCTCTGGTGTACAGACCCCTGGTGGACCTGTCGACAATGGAAGACAGACACATCATAATCACATACAGACTTGATCGTGCCACAATCCAAGAACTGTGTGACCAATTGGAGCCAGACCTGATGTCATCTATCCGCCAGCCCACAGGTATGCCCCCTCTAGTGCAGGTCCTGTCAGTGCTCCATTTCCTGGCATGTGGCTCCTTCCAAACTACAGTGGCCATGGCATCTGGGATGACTCGGCCAATGTTTTCTAATGTGTTGACCAGAGTGTTGTCTGCCTTGCTGAAACACATGCGCAGCTACATCGTGTTCCCCCAGGTGGAGGCTTTGGCCACAGTGAAACTGACTTCTATGCCCTGGGACATATCCCCCATTGGTGCCATTGAGGGTACACATGTGGCATTTGTCCCCCCGCAGAAATGAATAAGTGTACAGAAATAGAAAAAGCTACTATTCGATGAATGTGCAAATGGTGTGTTTGGCGGACCAGTACATCTCCCATTTGAATGCCAAGCATCCTGGCTCTGTGCATGATGCTTATATCTTGCGGAATAGCAGTATCCCTTATGTGATGGGCCAACTCCAGAGGCACCGGGTGTGGCTAATAGGTGAGCCCAAGATCCCCCCACAGTATGACTAGGTGTCTGGGCATGGGGTAGTCCCTAAGGGTTAGTGGGTGTCTAACAGGTATCCCTCGAAATTTGAAGGTGACTCGTTACCCCAACCTCTCATGGCTTCTGACCCCAGTGAGGAATGCCAGGACAAGGGCAGAGGAACAGTACAATGAGGCACATGGCCGAACTAGGTGTGTTATTGAGAGGGCGTTCGGCCTCCTGAAGGCCAGATTCTGGTGCCTCCATCTAACAGGTGGCTTCCTGTACTACTCACTGAAGAAGGTGTGCCAGATAATCATGGCATGCTGTATGTTGCACAACCTGGCATTGAGACGCCAGGGGCCTTTTCTGCTGGAGGATGAGCTGGTCATGGTCTTGTGGCAGCGGTGGAGCCTGTGGACAGGGAGGAAGAGGAGGCAGAGGAAGAAGACATTGAAAACAGAACGAACATCATCATGCAGTACTTCCAGTGACACACAGGTAAGAGACTGTAACTCCTCCTCACACTTCAGTAGCCGCTTAACCTCTGTCTCTGGACACTGACTATTCCCTTTGGATTTCCTTTTTGCAGATCTGGGTACTCCATTCTGCCTTCTGCTATGTGTACTGCTGTCCAACAACTGTCATACATTGATATGAGTAAATTAACATTTACATTGCTATTTGTTGCTAATGTTGTAATAATACATTTGTGAAAGATCAGACTGACTCCCAATTGGTTTTTGATTAAAGGGTGTTTATTTAGGTGCTAATGGGTATAGGGGTATGTGCAAGGGGCTGGGGGGATGGTGGAGGAAGGTCCATGGTAGAGTCCAGTCTCTTGGTATCACAGGTGCATTGTCCAATGGGGCATAGGAAGAGGAGTAATGGCAGTTCAAGGTGGACAGGGTGACACAGTGGGACAGAAGGGTGACAATCAAGAGAATCTTATTTCCTGGTGGGGGTCTTGGCAATGTTCTCTGTCTTATGCCTGGATCGCAGGGACCGTTTGTGGGGTGGTTCTCCTTCTGCAGGGGGTGGAGTGCTGGTTGCCTGTTGGTCCTGTGGCGGTGCCTCCTTGTCACTAGCGCCGGTGGAGGTGGAAGGCTGTTCCTCGGTTTGGATTGTGTCAGGGGCCCTTTGTTGAGCCACTGCCTCCCTCATGGTCTTACCCATATCAGCCAACACCCATGCTATGGTGACCAGGATGGTGTATATTTTGGTGAGGTCATCCCTGATCCCCATGTACTGTCCCTCCTGCAGCCGATGGGTCTCCTGAAACTTGGCCAGTACCGTGCCCATCGTTTCCTGGGAATGGTGGTATGCTCTCATGATGTTGGAGAGTGCCTCGTGGAGAGTGGGTTCCCTGGGCCTGTCCTCCCCCTGTTGCACAGCTGACCTCCCAGCTTCCCTGTTGTCCTGTGCCTCTGTTCCCTGAACCGTGTGCCCACTGCCACTGACCCCAGGTCCCTGATCGTCCTGGGTTAGTGGGGTTGCCTGGGGTCCCTGTAGTGGTGGACACACTGCTGATTCACGTGTCCTGGGGACAGCGGCATGGGCCAGCTGGGTGGATGCTGTGCTGGTGTTTCCTGAGGAGGGAGGTTCTGTGGTGGTTTGGGACTGTGGCAGAGGCACCAACTGTCCAGAGGTCCCAGATGGGCCAGGCTGGTCATCCTGATCCAGACGTGCAGAGCTGCTGTCATCACTGTGGGCCTCTTCTATGGGGGGGACTTGATATGGCTGGCACCTCCTGTCCGGTGATGTTGGGTAGGGGTCCTTTTGGGATACAAATGCACTGTTAATTGTCTATGTGTGTGCCATCCTGTGCAATGGGTGTGTTTCCCTGTATAGATGTGCTTGCACTGTCGCCTTGGCCTTGTGTGATTGGTGATTATGTGGGCTGGGTGAGTCTATCGAGTGTGCATGCTGTGGTGATGGGTGTCCATGCAGGTCTGTGATGGGTGTCCATTGATTGGTGTTGCATGCAGGGCTTGGTATTGGGATGGATGGGTTGGGATAGTGGGGTATATGTGAGCTGTTGGAGTGATGGGGGTGAGGGTAGGGGTTGTTGTTTGAGATGGCATGCAGGTAGGGTGGGGGGGATAAATTAGCACAGATTTGCCTTCCCAGAGTCCAGTCCTACTGCTACTTCTGC
This sequence comes from Pleurodeles waltl, assembly GCF_031143425.1. Lineage (NCBI taxonomy): Eukaryota > Metazoa > Chordata > Amphibia > Caudata > Salamandridae > Pleurodeles > Pleurodeles waltl. The sequence goes on along the minus strand of NC_090445.1, from coordinate 607,080,114 downwards.
CAGGCCCTCAGGATGCATGATTGTCAAGACTTGCACCTCCCATGTTGTTAGTTGTGGGGGAGGAGGTGGGGATCCACCGCCAGTCCTCTGTACAGTAATCTGGTGTCTTGAAACCACATAACGTGCCTTCCCGCGTAGGTCGTTCCACCTCTTCCTGATGTCATCCCTGGTTCTTGGATGCTGTCTCATGGTGTTGTCCCTGTCAACGGTTCTCCGCCATAGCTCCCTCTTCCTTGCAATGGATGTCTGCTGCACCTGTTATCCGAATAGCTGTGGTTCTACCCGAATGATTTCCTCCACCATGACCCTTAGCTCCTCCTCAGAAAACCTGTGGTGTCTTTGAGGTGCCATGATTTGGTGTGAGTGATGTGTGAGGTGATGTGTGGGGTGCTGTGTTGTGATGTATTATGTGATGTGCCTTGATGGTGTATGTGTGATGGTGTTCTGTGCCTCTGGGTGATGGTGTGGTCTTTGCTTTTATTTCTCTCTGCTTGTTCAAATTTGTTTGTTGAAAGGGTTGTGGGTAATGTGGGTGTGTGTTTTATAGTGGTGAGGGTGTGGTGTGTGTGTGTCAGGTGTCTGTAGTTTGAATTATCCAATGTGGCTGTGTTTTGTATATGTATGTGTATTTTGAGCGCAGTGGTATGTACCGCCAATGGTTTACCGCAGTTGTAAGACCACTGCAGTGATTCGTGGGTCGTGATACTGTGAGTGTATTCCTGTTGGTGTGACAGTGTGGGTTTTGTTCTCGCCAGCTTATCACTGACCTTTGGTGTGGCGGACTTCTGTGTGTGTCTGTATAGTGACGGATTTCTCAGTGTGGGTCATAATACCCATAGCGGAATACCGCAGCAGTCACGGTATGTTGTCGGCCATCAGCACGGCGGTAAGCAGGATTTACCACCAGGGTTGTTATGAGGGCCATAGTGTCCACTGCAATTTTCAGAAACAGTTCCTGGGAGGAAGAAAAGTTAGTATGATTTACAGGTAAGTACTGGACTTACAGTTCCAGTCTCCAGGGGTTAGGCAGTCCACAGGTTGGGGTTCAATTTAACTCCAAACACCCACCACCGGCAACACAGGGCCAGCCAGGCGCAGAGGTCAAAGCTGAGGCATATTTAACAAGGGCTCCCATGGAGATGGGGCACTCGGTTTCAGATCTGCTGCCAGGTAAGTACCCGCGTCTTCAGAGGGCAGCCCTGGGGAGTTTAGAGGCGCACCGGGGTTGACACAAGTAGGCACCAAACACACACCCTCAGTGGCACAGGGGCGGCCAGGTGCAGGGTACAAACAGAGTGTCAGGCTCTCAATGCTTTCCTAGCAGGGTAGGCCAGGGGTCATTTTGATGCTGCATTCTGGGTCCAGGGGGTCGGTTCGGGAAAACCACAAGCTGGATAAGTAGGGGGGGGGCGCTTGCTGCACTGGTGGTCAGGTTCTCCAAGGCCTGGGGGCTACGAGTGCAGTGTACCTTCAGGTGTCGGATAGCTTTGTCTGGAGCTTTCCCAGTCAGTGGGGGTCCTTTGGTCTCACACTGCAGGTGTTACTATGGGGGGCAGAAGAGGTCAACCCAGGGGGGGCACTTGCTTGGAATGACCTGGGGATGCTCTCTAGCATATTGTGCCACCTGGACATGGGCCGTGGGCATCGGGTGCAGAGTGGTCAGGACTCATGGATCTGGGGATACTCTGGAGTCCTTAGATGGAGTTTCGTTCTGGAGAGGGCCGCTGTCGATGGGAGTTCTTGGCCCTTTGTGATGAAGTGCAGTCCTCTGGAGCTCGGCAGAGGTTGCTGGTCCCACTGAATGTGTTGCTTTCTTGTTGCAGGTTCTTTGAAGTAGGAGACAGGTCAGTAGGGCTGGGGCAAAGTCAGTTTGCGTCTTCCTTCTTCATTGCTGGGGGTTCAGCTTAGCAGTCCTTCTTTCTTGTTAGGGCGCCAGGAATCTGATGATCTGGGTTAATGTAGGCCCTTAAATCCTGGATTTAGGGGTGTTACAGGAGTCAGAGGGCAGTAGCCAATGGCTACTGTACCTGAGGTTGGCTACACCCTTCTTGTGTCCTCTCCCTTTGGGAAGGGGGACAAAAACCTAACCCTATTGGTCCCTGTCCTCCAAACCAAGATGGAGATTCTGCAGGGAAACGGTCACCCCAACTCTGGACTGTAGGAAAGTACCATCTTGCCTGGCATGTTACCCCCATTTTTCACTGTATATATGTTGTTTTAGTTGTATGTGTCACTGGGACCCTGTTCACCAGGGCCCCAGTGCTCATAAGTGTGCCTGAATGTGTTACCTGTGTAGTGACTAACTGTCTCACTGAGGCTCTGCTAATCAGAACCTCAGTGGTTATGCTCTCTCATTTCTTTCTAAATTGTCACTAACAGGCTAGTGACCAATTTTACCAATTTACATTGGCTTACTGGAACACCCTTATAATTCCCTAGTATATGGTACTGAGGTACCCAGGGTATTGGGGTTCCAGGAGATCCATATGGGCTGCAGCATTTCTTTTGCCACCCATAGGGAGCTCTGACAATTCTTACACAGGCCTGCCACTGCAGCCTGAGTGAAATAACGTCCACGTTATTTCACAGCCATTTTACACTGCACTTAAGTAACTTATAAGTCACCTATATGTCTAACCTTTACCTGGTAAAGGTTAGGTGCAAAGTTACTTAGTGTGAGGGCACCCTGGCACTAGCCAAGGTGCCCCCACATTGTTCAGACCAATTCCCCGGACTTTGTGAGTGCGGGGACAGCATTACACGCGTGCACTACATATAGGTCACTACCTATATGTAGCTTCACAATGGTAACTCCGAATATGGCCATGTAACATGTCTAAGATCATGGAATTGCCCCCTCTATGCCATCCTGGCATTGTTGGCACAATTCCATGATCCCAGTGGTCTGTAGCACAGACCCTGGTACTGCCAAACTGCCTTTCCTGGGGTTTCACTGCAGCTGCTGCTGCTGCCAACCCCTCAGACAGGTTTCTGCCCTCCTGGGGTCAAGCCAGGCTTGTCCCAGGATGGCAGAACAAAGGACTTCCTCTGAGAGAGGGTGTTACACCCTCTCCCTTTGGAAAATGGTGTGAAGGCAGGGGAGGAGTAGCCTCCCCCAGCCTCTGGAAATGCTTTCTTGGGCACAGATGTGCCCAATTCTGCATAAGCCAGTCTACACCGGTTCAGGGGACCCCTTAGCCCTGCTCTGGCGCGAAACTGGACAAAGGAAAGGGGAGTGACCACTCCCCTGACCTGCACCTCCCCTGGGAGGTGTCCAGAGCTCCTCCAGTGTGCTCCAGGCCTCTGCCATCTTGGAAACAGAGGTGCTGCTGGCACACTGGACTGCTCTGAGTGGCCAGTGCCACCAGGTGACGTCAGAGACTCCTTGTGATAGGCTCCTTCAGGTGTTGCTAGCCTATTCTCTCTCCTAAGTAGCCAAACCATCTTTTCTGGCTATTTAGGGTCTCTGTCTCTGGGGAAACTTTAGATAACGAATGCAAGAGCTCATCCGAGTTCCTCTGCATCTCTCTCTTCACCTTCTGCCAGGAATCGACTGCTGACCGCGCTGGAAGCCTGCAAAACTGCAACATAGTAGCAAAGACGACTACTGCAACTCTGTAACGCTGATCCTGCCGCCTTCTCGACTGTTTTCCTGGTGGTGCATGCTGTGGGGGTAGTCTGCCTCCTCTCTGCACTAGAAGCTCCGAAGAAACCTCCCGTGGGTCGACGGAATCTTCCCCCTGCAACCGCAGGCACCAAAAAGCTGCATTACCGGTCCCTTGGGTCTCCTCTCAGCACGACGAGTGAGGTCCCTCGAATCCAGCAACTCTGTCCAAGTGACTCGCACAGTCCAGTGACTCTTCAGTCCAAGTTTGGTGGAGGTAAGTCCTTGCCTCACCTCGCTAGACTGCATTGCTGGGAACCGCGACTTTTGCAGCTACTCTGGCCCCTGTGCACTTCCGGTGGAAATCCTTTGTGCACAGCCAAGCCTGGGTCCACGGCACTCTAACCTGCATTGCACGACTTTCTAAGTTGGTCTCCGGCGACGTGGGACTCCTTTGTGTAACTTCGGGTGAGCACTGTTTCACGCATTCTCATAGTGCCTGTTTCTGGCACTTCTCCGGGTGCTACCTGCTGCCAAGAGGGCTCCTTGTCTTGCTCGATGTCCCCTCTACCCCCTGGTCCAATTTGCGACCTCCTGGTCCCTCCTGGGTTGCAGCAGCGTCCAAAAACGCTAACCGCACAATTTGCAGCTGGCAAGGCTTGTTGGCGTTCTTTCGGCGGGAAAATACTTCTGCACAACTCTCCACAGCGAGAGGAATCCGTCCACCAAAGGGGAAGTCTCTAGCCCTTTTCGTTCCTGCAGAAACCTCAGCTTCTTCTGTCCAGTAGAAGCTTCTTTGCATCCACAGCTGGCATTTCCTGGGCATATGCCCATCTCCGACTTGCTTGTGACTTTTGGACTTGGTCCCCTTGTTCCACAGGTACCCTAGATTGGAAATCCATCGTTGTTGCATTGTTGGTTTGTGTCTTTCCTGCATTATTCCTCTATCACGACTTCTTTGTCTTTGGGGTAACTTTAGTGCACTTTGCACTCACTTTTCAGGGTCCTGGGGAGGGTTATTTTTCTAACTCTCACTATTTTCTAATAGTCCCAGCGACCCTCTACAAGGTCTCATAGGTTTGGGGTCCATTCGTGGTTCGCATTCCACTTTTGGAGTATATGGTTTGTGTTGCCCCTATCCCTATGTGTCCCCATTGCATCCTATTGTGACTATACATTGTTTGCACTGTTTTCTAAGACTATACTGCATATTTTTGCTATTGTGTATATATATCTTGTGTATATTTCCTATCCTCTCACTGAGGGTACACTCTAAGATACTTTGGCATATTGTCATAAAAATAAAGTACCTTTATTTTTAGTATAACTGTGTATTGTGTTTTCTTATGATATTGTGCATATGACACTAAGTGGTACTGTAGTAGCTTCACACGTCTCCTAGTTCAGCCTAAGCTGCTCTGCTAAGCTACCATTATCTATCAGCCTAAGCTGCTAGACACCTTATACACTAATAAGGGATAACTGGGCCTGGTGCAAGGACCCCTTGGTACTCACTACAAGCCAGTCCAGCCTCCTACATGGACACCTTAGGGGTGGTCCTCGCTGGGGTGGTCACTCCTTCCTGCATTCCCTAATTTTCCCGCTGGACTTGCCACCAAAAGTGGACCTTTTTCTGGAGGGGGAGAGAGGCGGGGGACTCCACTAGCTGGAGTGCCATGGGGCACAGTAACAAGAGGCTTGAGCCTTTGAGGCTCACCACCAGTAAAGCACCTCCACCCAGGACAGGCCTTGTTTCTGGCCACAGAGAGCACAAAGGTTCTCACCCCATGTGATCAGAAACGTGTCTGAAAGTGGCAGGCTGGCACATTCTTATCAGTCCTTCCCTAGCAGTTTTGCTAACATACAGGGGGCATCTCTAAGATGCCGTCTGGGTGCATTTTTCAATAGATCTCACACTGGCATCAGTGTGGGTTTATTGTGCTGAAAAGTTTGATACCAAACTTCCCAGTATTCAGTGAAGTATTATAGAGCTGTGGAGTTCATAATGACAAACTCCCAGACCATATACTCAATATGGCTACACTGCACTAACAATGTCTAAGAATGGACTTAGACACTGTAAGGGCATATTGCTCATGCAGCTATGCCCTCTCCTGTGGTATAATGCACCCTGCATAAAGTCTGTAAGGCCTGCTAGAGGGGTGTTTTACCTATGCCACAGGCAGTGGTTTATGGGCATGGCACTCTGAGAGGGATGTCCTGTTGACTTTGCCTTTTTCTCCCTACCAGCACACGCAAGCTGTAAGGGCAGTGTGCGTGCACTTGGTGAGGGGTCCACCAGGGTGGCATAATACATGCTGCAGCACTTTGGGACCTTACCTGGCCACAGGGCCCTTGGTACTTTAGGTACCTTTTACAAAGGACTTAACTATGTGTCATGGGTGTGACAATTGGGGAAACAAAGGTACAGATTTGGGGAAAGGACACTGGTGCCAAGGCCTGGTGAGCAGGATCCCAGCACACTGTCAATCAAAGTTGGCATCAATATCAGGCAAAAAGTGGGGGGTAACCATGCCAACAAGGGCACTTTCCTACACCGTTACATAAATCCGTCAAAACCTGCATTATATTCCTTCCCAGGGCTTAATAGATTTCCATAGGCAAGTCATCCAGGCCTGAGGCTTTCCCTGATTTACCAGACTTTATGATCTGCTCCACTTCAGACTGTTCTACATGGGCATTCAAGGTCATATTGTCCTCGTCACTCAGAGAGGCCAGATCTAGCTCTTTTACCCAACACTTGACTTATTCTGAAGAAACCTCTAAATTCTCTGAGTATAAATCCTCAAAAAAATTCCAAAAGGATTCCCTGATCCCCTCAGGGCTTCTACTAGTGATCCCCATTCTCTTACACTGTATTTCATTCATTACTTCCTAACTGAATTGAATTTTAATTTCCAAGATAATAGTTTACTGCAGTGTTCCCCATATTCGAAGTGCGCTGCAGTATTCATCTTGTATCTTTTTCTGACTCTGTCATCTATCACCTCTGTGAGCTCATATCACACTTCCTGAGCTAGATTCCTCATTTGATCAATTTCCTTGTCATCGAGACTCGCCTGTGTTAGTCTCTGCTCTGTCCTCTGCAGACGCACTTCCAGTGTATTAATCTCTTCCTTATATGACTTCCTTTTAAACAAGCCCAGCCTAACTAACCTTACCCTTAAGAACGCATTAAAGGCATCCGGAACTGTGGCCAAAGGGGCAAAACCTACGTTTAGATGAAAGAACTCTTCCGTGTCTGCACGTAGTTCCAATACTATTTTCTCATCTAATAGTAGAGTTCTGTCTAAAGTCCATCTACTCCTGGCCATATCCCCCCTTAACTGAATGGTCAAACTAATCGCTGAGTAGTCTGACAGATGGACCCCCACATGCAATACTTCCTGTGCACTCTCTTTTGAAATGTCATCTAATAGAACATGATCGATCCTTTACTGATGTCTATATTTTTTATTGTTGTAGGTGTATCCATGTGAAGACCCCATCCTTTCCCTCCATACATCGTATAACCCCAGCTGAGTGATCATAGTTATTACTTGGCGCCACATTTTCTTGTCAGTCTTCAACTTGCCACCAGATGGTCTAAATCATAATTCATTACTACATTAAAATCTCCCATCCAAATAATAGGGTCTAAAAATTGTAGTAAGTGTTGAAAGAGGTCCATAAATAGTGCAATGTCATCAATATTAGCCCCATAATATCTGACTAGGTTATAAAACCTTTCATATACAACCAATTTCCCAATTACCCATCTCCCAGCCTTACCTACTATACTCCCCTGAAGGGAGAGATTAGCATGATTCTTAATCAAGATGGCTACTACCTTCATACCCACATTCTGATTGGTTCATACAACTTATTGTATCCACCTGCACGGTCTGAACAATTCTATGCATTCTTCTCTATTTAGGTGTGCTTCTTGTAGAACCAATACATTTGTCTGGAAGTCTCTCAAATATTGCAGCAAAGTTCTTTGTCTGTTTTTTAACCCATAAACCATTAATATTCAAGGACAGAAGCCTCAAGAATTCTATCCTTTTATAATTCTATCCTAGTATAATTTTTACCACCAAACTTCACTCAGTGACCCCCTGAAGCCCTTCTGTTTGACGAGGACCAGGCCTGATTTTCTCCTCCCAACATCTCATCCATCTCTCAATCGCTTTAGAGGACATTCTTTTTTTTCATTTTCTCCCACATGCTCCCCACCCTGTGCCTACCAAACCCCACCCCAGCACACCCATACCCCTATCCACATTATGCCCTGGGAGAACCCTCCATTCCTCCTTCCTCCGGGCACCATTGCCTTTTGGAGAGAACCCCAGCATAGTTTATCATTTTAAAGAAAGACGTAAAAAATGAACACACACATTGTGACATTGAGTTTTAGGAACTCTTAAACCATTATCACCTTCAAAGGGATACCAACAGGGGAGGCGATGAGAAGACTACAGTCATTTTCACCCTTGAGTGCCCTTTTCCAATTCCTTAATTAAATAATCCACTTCCTTGCATTTCTTTCAGTTGTGCATTTTGTCGTTTATCATAACCCTCAATCTGTAGCCCCATAACCCTCAAGTTGTAGCCCCCAGCTTCTTTAACACCTCCATTCTCTTTCCCAACTCACATTGCTTATTGAGCGTTATGTTAGAGAGGTCGGACCAGATTTCAAAGGGGACTCCCTCCATCATTAGAGACTTTTGTTTCAATGCAGCTGATAGAATACATTCCTTATTTGCATAAGTATGGAAATTGACCGAGATCTTCCTCGGCTTGTCCCTGTTGGGAGTTTTTCTGAAGGGGTCCCTGGGAACCCTTTGAATGTCCTTTGCAATGTCCTGTTCTATGTCTTCCACTTGTACCCCTGTTTTAATCAAATGGACTACTAAGGCTTTCAAATCACCACCCTCCATCCCCTCCGGAACTATTAGAAATCTCACATTTTTCCTTCTTTGATTATTTTCCAATGCTTCCAGTTTAATTGTTGTTCCCACCACTCCAGCCTTCAGTCTCTTGATTTTCTGCCTGTTTTGATTCACTGCTACTTCCAGGCCTCCTACTGCTTCCTCCAGGGCCACAGTTCTACCTGCCAGATCGTCAAGCTTTTTCCCAAGATCCTCACAGAAGCCTCATCTCTTTCTGGTTCACATTCGAGACCTCGAAGCCACACCTAACGTCCAGTGATAGGGATCTAAGTATATCTGCAGTAGACTGCTTATAATGGTCTTCTATGTGGCATTGCTCCTGCCCAGGTTCGTCTCCAGCAGAGATTTGTTGTGCCCCTATCGACTGACCTGCAACAGAGGTCTCCAGCTTCTTGCTCTGGCCATTCAGCCATTCTGACTCAGAAAATTGGGGACTCTCGTTTAATAGCATTCTATTTCCTGAAAATGGGCTGGACCAATTCCCAAATTGCCCTCCTATCCTGTGTCGAAAAGCTACAAAGCCTGGAATCTATTGGGGGTACACTCAATATGTGTTTCCTCAATATTCATAATGACCTTAGACCGAGATTTACCTAATTGAGAATCTTCCAACAAACTCCTTAATGCTTTTTCACTAAACCTCAATGTCTTTGGTAAGACCCTAAAGTAGGTCCTCAAAGAGCGGGTAATCCTGGGTCTATTACTTAAACGCTCCCAATTCTGGTTCCTGCCACCTTTCGAGATACTGCGTGAGCCCGGGTTGATTAATATGCCCTTAGTTGTGGCACCTTGTTCTTCGTGGATTTTTCGGTGACTATCTGCCCTAGAGGGGGCCTCTTACGCTGTCTCTACAGCAGGACTAATTATTGTTGACTTTACCTTCACTTTTGTTTTTAATAGTTTATTCCTGCTCCTTCGGGCATAAGCGGGGCTCCTGTTATGCTTACTTGTACCTGGTGCCTTTCCCTCCTGTTTACTGCAAGGAGAGCCCCCCCAAACTTTGCCCCGCTGCTTGTCCTTGTGGACTGCTGCAGTACTCGGCGATGCCTGCTGCTGAGGATGACTGACTCTTTGTCTCCGCGGACTCCCTGCGATTTGCAACGAGTATGCATCCTTTCCTTCAGAAAGAGATTCTGCCCACCACCTCCCTTCCGCGCTGGAGGTCGGATGCGGATCGGGTCCAAGGCACGGACCACTCCGAGCTGCTTCCGCACCGTGGGCTCTCCACCACATCTAGATTTGAAACTGGCAAAGAAGTGATCCAGCAACAAAATACAGGTAACTAAACATATGTGAGGCTCAAGCTGGTTCACTTGCGCACACTTCTTCACGGCCACACTACAGTCCCTTGTGCGCTTCATTTCACTGTACTGCATTAGCTGGGCGTTCTCCCCAGCTGCCCTCAACTCAGCCGGCCGCCATGTTCTCACACGATCTGCCCCCTCAAACAGTGTTTCTAGTTCTTTCTCAACAACTTCTTGCAAGCAAATGCAACTCTGCAGTGCTGCTGGGCAAACAGGGTGAATGTCATTAGGTCACACTTTCATTGTCTTAAGTGTTCCTAAGTCATGAAACAATGTTGAAAACTGACTCACAATTTCAGATTGAGTGTCGAGGTTGTACTTGAGAGATATCAGTCCCATGTCAGCAGCAGTGACTAAACTGAGTAGGCATGCACTGGACAAAGTTCCTTAAAGAACGTGAATTGGCGTTTGCATGGATACTGCTCTGTATCGCATTGTCGCTGTGAATGACCTGTGACTCTGCAATGGTTTAGAAGCAGCCCACGTGTATACCTTTGTATCTGATGCATTGAGGCATGGCACAAGAGACAGGCTATTGAACTTCTCAACTGGCATGATGTTAATCGACACATTACTGTCTATGATAAAGGTTATGGGGCAACCGTTGACTAGTATTGTAATCTTGGGGTAGTGTCCAAATTAATTTGATTGTTTCATTTGAGTGTTTGTCTTTGTCTTTTGTTCTTCCTTGCAAGCAGCCAAACCGACATGCGCCTGTTGTTCCTTGGTCGATACCACATCACACATCCATCTTCTTCACTGGTGCTTGACAAAGACAATGAAGAGCCTTTGTAGGATGAGCTTGATGACGATCGATTTTTTTCTGGTTTCTACTTGTGGTAACTGATGTTGCTGTTTGGCCTTTTGGGCATGGCAAGTATGCTTCTGGAACTTTCGGGCATCCATTTTCTCTTGTTGCTGTGACATAGTTGGTTTCTCTTTCACTTTACAAACTGTTATGAGGTGGTTTTCTTTGCCACAATCTTTGCACATCTGTCCTATGGCTGGATGTTTACCTTTATGGGAAATGAAAATCCAAATTGGAAACACAACTTTTTCTTTTTAGAAGACATTAACTTGCTTGTATCTACCTTGTACTTGTACTTGCTTTTCACGACCAATGCTGATTCAGTTTTCACTGTTCCAGTTTCCATATCAGCAGTTTGTCGATCTGCTCTTTCATCGCCTCTCATCAGCAACCACTAGTATTTTCTCAAAGCTCTCTCAACATGCTTCTTCTGAAAGAATCTGAAAGACAGCCATTGATGACCGAGGTGTGAAAGACAGCCATTGATGACTTTGAGATGTATGGCTTCATCATTAAATTCAATAAGCTTACAGTGTTTGATAAGCACATCAAGTCTTTCAATAAATTAATCCATCATTTCACCAGCTTGCTGTCGCGCTTGATTGAAGAGGTACCTTTCATAGTTGGCATTCAGCATCGGATTGAGTTTGGTACTCAATGCTTCTTTGATCTGATGGTATGATGTTGCATCAGTCCCTGAGGTTTTTTTCAGCAGTTCTTTTACTCCATTACTGGCAAGGTTTTTAAATACTCAATGATTTTCTTATCATCTACTTCTTCTAGGGCATCTATGAAATCATTGAATGTCTCGATACATGCGGTCCACCAAGTGCCAATATTCTGCTTCTTGGCAGTGTCAAATGGCAGTGGTGGTTTCAGAAACACAGCTGCATCATACTTCACGCTCCCTTCTGCAATCACTAAAAATATTCAGTATTCTGATAGCTTTTGCTGCACACACAAGCAGTTTGCTACATCATTGCAAACTCTCAGGGAGAGCAGTCTCATTTCTTTGAGGCACGTACCCCCTACTCATCGCCAGTTGTAGCATCCTCCCCAACCTAGAAGCATGCAAATGAACACACAACATGTGGAGCTCTGCAACAGACAACTTTATTCCTTGACTTACGATCACAAACTGCACTCTGAGTATGTCATAATGGTTACTAACCACACCTTAACACGTCCCACCAAGTTACGTAATTCCTCTGTTGAATCCTCCCAGAACCGCAAGGGTCTTAGCACACATAGGCCCTCATTACAACATTGGCGGTAAAAGGAGCTTACTGCCATGCAGAAGACCGCCAACACACCGCTGCGGAAGCAGATTTCCGCCACGGTCGGACCCACTGCTCGGAATCCGCCACACCAAAGGTCAGTGATAAACTGGTGAAAACAAAACCTCCACCGTCACGCCAACAGGAATACGCCCACATTATCATGACACACGAATCCACGCGGCGGTCTTTCAACCGCGGTATTCCATTAGCGGTACACACCGCCGCGCTCAAAATACACACACATTTACAAAACACTACCACATTGGACAAATCGAAATACGCACACCTGATACAGATACACACAGCACTCCCACACACCCAATACAATATAAAACACACACCCACATCACCCACAAACCCCTGCGACCACAATTACAGCAAGAAGGCCAGAGAGAGACACTACAAACAACTACCAAGCATCCACAGGCACACAATACCATCACCCACATTACTTCCACGCACCTCACACAACACACCACGAAATATCACCCCACTTATCACTACACACACCACCCCACACATCACCCACACCACCCCATGGCACGGCAAAGACACCCCAGGTTCTCTGAGGAGGAGCTCAGGGTCATGGTGAAGGAAATCATCCGGGTAGAGCCACAGCTATTCGGATCACAGGTGCAGCACACCTCCATAGCTAGGAAGATGGAGCTATGGCGCAGAATAGTGGACAGGGTCAACGCAGTGGGACAGCACCCAAGAAATAGGGATGACATCAGGAAGAGGTGGAACGACCTACGGGGGAAGGTGCGTTCCGTGGTCTCAAGACACCACCTTGCGGTTCAGCGGACTGGCGGCAGACCCCCACATCCTCCCCCACAACTAACAACATGGGAGGAGCAAGTCTTGCCGATTCTGCATCCTGAGGGCCTCGCAGGAGTAGATGGAGGAATGGACTCTGGTAAGTTAAATCTTAATTATTACATCCCCCACCCTACCTGCATGCTATCACATACCCTCACCCTCACCCCCATCACTCCAACTCCTCACAATTGTCCCAACATCACAAACCACACATCCTAACACCAAGCCCTGCATGCAACAACAAAGCATGGACACCCATCGCCAAAGCATTGCCACTGCACATACCCATACACCCCCTAAACCACCATCTCACAAGGACCCACACAGGAATGCAGGCACTGGGGTACACGGTCACCCACCCATTGCACACCATGGCACACACAGATGTAATAAACGTCCTTTTATACCCCTGCAGGACCCCTACCCAACGTCACCGGACAGGAGGGTCCACACATGTCCACACCACCAACAGAAGAGGCCCACAGTGATGACAGCAGCTCTGTCCAACTGGATCTAGATGACCAGCCCGGCCCATCTGGGACCTCGGGACAGTCGGTTCCCCTGACACAGTCACAGGCCACCACAGAGCTTCCCCCCTCTGGAAACACCAGCACAGCACCCACCCAGCGGGCCCATACCTCTGTCCCCAGGACACGTCAATCAGCAGTGTGTCAACCACTACAGGGAACCCAGGCTAACCCACCACCCCAACAACAACAGGAACCTGGGGGCAGTGGCAGTGGGCACACAGTCCAGGGGACGGAGGCCCAGGAACACAGGGGAACTGGGAGGGCTGCTGTGCGACAGGGGGAGGACAGGCCAAGGGAACCCACTCTCCACGAGGCCCTCTCCAACATCATGGGAGCCTACCACCATTCCCAGGAAAAGATGGCAACGGTACTTGCCAAGTTTCAGGAGACCCAGCGGCTGCAGGAGGAACAGTATTTGGGCTTCAGGGAGGAACTCAGATCCATCATTTCCACCCTGGGCACCATCGTAGGGGTGCTGAAGGAAGTCCTCAACACCAGGAGGGACACTGTGGCACAACAAAGGGCCCCTGACACTAGCCTGGACGATGAACTGCCCACCACCTCCGCTGGCATTAGTGGACAGGAGGCACTGCCACAGGACCACCACACCAGCACCCCACCCCCTGCAAAGGGAGAACCACCCCGCAAACGGTCCCTGAGATCCAGGACAAAGACAGAGAATGATGCCAAGACCCCCGCCAAGAAATGAGACCACCCTGAATGTCATCCTTCTGTCCCACTTTATCAACCTGTCCATCCTCAAACTGCCCCAGCTCCACTTCCTATGCCCATTTGGGCAATGCACCTGTGAGACTAATAGACTGGACTCTGCCATGGACATTCCTCCACCATCACCCCTCCCCATTTTACATCATTCTCCAATATTGAGCACTAAAATAAACACCCTTAAACACAAAACAATCTGGAGTCTGTCTGTGATTTCAAAATAGTGTATTAGCAATTACAGTGTCAAAATGCTCCTTCAAATGTAATGTCAACATACCTATGTCACACAGCTCTAGTCCATGAGGAAACAAAGCAGATGCCACACAGTGGGACCCACATCTGTGAAATCGTAAGGGAAAGTGACAACTCAGTGACCATACACTGGGTGAAAACGACAGACAGTTGAGAGGTAGTAGTGTTAAAGTACATGTAGTAGGCAGGTTTGTATTTTTACCTGTGTCTCACTGGAAATAATGCAGGATCACCGAGTTCCTGTTGTCGATGTCCTCCTCTTCTGCTTCCTCGTCTTCACTGTCCACAGGCTCCACAGCTGCCACAACACCGCCATCTGGACCATCCTCCTGCAGAAAAGGCACCTGTCGTCGCAAAGCTAAGTTGTGAAGCATACAGCAGGCCACGATGATCTGGCACACCTTCTTTGGTGAGAAGAATAGTGATCCACCTGTCATATGGAGGCACCTGAACCTGGCCTTCAGGAGGCCGAAGGTCTGCTCTGTAATCCGCAGAGTTCGCCCATGGGCCTCATTGTAGCGTTCCTCTGCCCTTGTCTTGGGATTCCTCACTGGGGTCAGTAGCCATGACAGGCTGGGGTAACCAGAGTCACCTGAAAATGGCAAGGGCAACTGCTAGACACACACTAACCTGTAGGGATATCCTCAGACCCAGACAACCATTCCCACTGACTTGCTTCCAGGTGCTCACCTAATAGCCACACATGGTGCCTCTGGAATTGCCCCATCACATAAGGGATGCTGCTATTCTGCAGGATGTAAGCGTCATGCACTGAGCCAGGGAATTTGGCATTCACATGGGAGATGTACTGGTCGGCCAAACACACCATCTGCACATTCATGGAATGATAACTCTTCCGGTTTCTGTACACCTGTTCACTCCTCCGGGGGGGTACCAAAGCCACTGTGTCCCATCAATGGCACCTATGATGTTGGGGATATGTCCCAGGGCATAGAAGTCACTTTCACTGTAGGCAAATCCTCCACCTGAGGGAAAATGATGTAGCTCCGCATGTGTTTCAGCAGTGCAGACAACACTCTGGAAAACATGGCTGGGACATCCCTGATGCTATGGCCACTGTAGTTTGAAATGACCCACTTGCAAGGAAATGGAGTACTGACAACAGCTGCACTAGAGGGGGGTTCCTGTGGGATGGCGGATAGCTGACATCAGGTCTGGCTCCAGCTGGGCACACAGTTCCAGGATTGTGGCACGATGAAGCCTGTAGGTGATGATCACATGTCTTTCCTCCATTGTTGACAGGTCCACCAGCGGACTGTACACCGGAGGATGCCGCCATGTCCTCACATGTCCCAGCAGACGGTGCATATGAAGGACAACAGCGTGCACAGAGTCAACCAACTCAGAGGTACGTACCCACGGCTTACACAGAACACGAATCATAATCTGAAATTTGGCCTGAATGAGTGTTGAGGCAAGGCCTAGGTATGTGTGGCGCAGTGAAAAATTAAGCCATGTGGGCCCCTAAAATGGCGGCTGCCTGACCTGTAATGTGGGACAATGGGTTGTGAGGTAACTGCGCTGGCGTTGTACACCGTCGCAGTAGGCGGTCGAAGACTGCGGCGCAATTCGGCATTGGTTAACATTGGACCCTATGGGTCCCAGGAGCCAATGACGATGTACGCCGGCAGTGACGGTACACACCGCTGCGGACGTGACCGCCATTTTCTATCTGTTCAATCACTCGGTACCTGATCTTCGACAGGAGAGGAACTACACTGCAAGTGCTGCTGTGACCTCGGTCTGGAAGAGTCAATGGCTTGTGCGCCTGGGGAAAGGGCCCCTGCCTTCACATTGGAGGAGTTGGAAAAACTTGTGGATGGTGTCCTCCGGCAGTACACGCTACTCTACGGTCCTCCAGACAAACAGGTAAGTACACAGGGAGCATGCTGTATGGGCTATGCCTGTGTGGAGTGGGGTGGATGAAAGATTGGGGGGGGAGATTGAGGTGTGCATGAAACGCCGGTGAGTGCATGTGCCACATGGCAAGGGTAGGGAAGGGGGCCAATGACTGTGATGGTGCAGACGGTTATATCTTCTCCTTTTCCCCTGTATTATTCCTGTAGGTCAGCGCCCACCAGAAGAAGGATATTTGGCGTGCCATCGCCAAGGAAGTCCGGACCCTGAGGGTTTACACAGACCGAGCACCCACTGCCAGAAAAGATGGGAGGACATTCGCCGCTGGAGCAAGAAGACGGCGGAGGCCCAGCTGGGGATGGCCTCCCAACGTGGGAGGGGTGCCCGTCGCACCATGACCCCCCTGATGTTCAGGATCCTGGTGGTAGCATACCCGGAGTTGGATGGGCGCTTGAGGGCATCACAGCAGCCACAAGGGGGTGAGTAGACTCTCAGTCTGCTGATTTTGCGCGCAGTGGAGGTGTCTGGGTGGGGGAGGTGGGCTGTGGGTTTCCCTAGGCCAGGGCGAGTGTGCTAGTTAGGTCCCCTTGTTCTGGCAGACCCTGTGGTACCCCACCCCACCTGTGTACAGTGCCAAGTACACCTAGTCAAGCTCCTGTGACATCCATGTGTGCAGATGTCGGCCATAGCCTTGTAGGCCATGTCCCAGGGATTGAACAGTGGACCCCAAGTGCACGGCGTAGTGCAGGGGGCAAATGTGTCTGTTGTGTCTGCCAACGGTGGCGGTAATGCATGCACTCAACATGTCTTTCTTCTGTCGTTCCCCCCCTTTTTGTGGTCTCCCTGTTCTTGTGTGCATTAGCATCATCAGGCGGAGGAGCAGTGGCACCGGAGCAGGATGGAGCTGCATCCCACATGGCCCTGGAGGGCGAGACTACGGACTCTGAATTCACCAGTGGGATGGAGGGCGAGGGGAGCTCCACGGCGGGGACAGGAGCTGACACCAGTGATATGGACTCACCCTCTGATGGGAGCTCCCTTGTGGAGGTGGCCACATCTGTGCCCCCTGCATCTACAGGTACAGCCGCCACCCCCCCAACCAGCACCGCCCTCCCAGCAGCCCCTCAGCCTTTGCCCCGTGCCCGCTCAACCAGGAGGGTGGGCATCACCTTCGCCCCAGGCACCTCAGGCCCTGCCCCAGTCACCCCTGCTGCCCTCAGTGAGGAGGCCATTGACCTCCTCAGGTCCCTCACTGTTGGGGAGTCTACCATTTTGAATGCCATCCAGGGCGTAGAAAGGCAGTTGCAACAAACAAATGCATTCCTGGAGGGCATTCATTCTGGTCAGGCGGCCCTTCAGCGAGCTTTTCAGACTCTGGCCTCAGCACTGATGGCAGCTATTGTCCCTGTCTCTAGCCTCCCCCCTCCAACTTCCTCCACCCAGACGCAATCCCCTCTACCTCAGCCTATCCCAAGCACACCTTCAGACCAGCATGCACACACGTCAACACACAAGGGAAGCTCTGGCAAACATAAGCACCACACATCCCACAGGCACTCACGCAAGCATCACACACTTGCAGACACACCAACATCCACTGCCTCCACTGTGTCCCCCTCGTCCTCGTCTCCCTCCTCCCTTCCAGTCTTGTCTCCACTCACACCTGCATGCACTACATCTACAGCCACTACTTCCATCACCAGCACACACACCACCACACCCCGCACATGTGCAGTCACCACCCCCAATACCATACACACATCCCCTGTGTCCTCTCCCAGTGTGTCTGTGACGCCACCTCCCAAGATACACAAACGCAGCCACACAACCACCCAACAGCCATCCACCTCACAACAGCCTACAGCACATGTACCTTCACCCAAAGTCAGCAAACGAACACCTCCTACAACCACAACCTCTTCCTCCACTCCCAAACCCCTTCCAGCCACCCATCCCAGTGTTCCCCAAAAACTTTTCCTGTCCACCCTTGACCTCTTTCCCTCACCTCCCCCACCCCGTCAGTCTCCTAGGGCCCGACTCTCCAGGTCCCAACCTAGCACCTCAGCCACAACATCTCCGGGACCAGTGGTGCCTGTAGTCACCAGAACCTAGAGTGCACCGGCCACCAGGGCAGGCAGTGTGGCACGGAGCCACAGCACGGACAGTCCCCCACCTGTCAAGCATCAAAAGTTGGCCAGTGCCCGGTGGGAGAGGGGGAAGACTCCAGCCACCAAAGCCGCTCCCAGGGGTACAGGTGGGAGTGTGGATTCAGCTGCGACACCTTCCAAGGTGGGGAAGTGCCACAAGAAACTCAGCAAGTCTGGGAAGACCAGCAGGGCGGAGAAGACCGTCATCATCTCCGCTGCCCAGGAGGCCACCACCAGCACCAGCCCAGCTGCCCAGGACAGGACCGCCAGCACTATCCCTGCTGCCCAGGACAGGACCGCCAGCACCAGCCCTGCTGCCCAGGAGGCCACCACCATCATCCCCGCTGCCCAGGAGCCAACCACCATCATCCCTGCTGCCCAGGAGGCCACCGCCATCAACCCCGCTGCCCAGGAGGCCACCGCTAGCACCAGCGCAGCTGCCCAGGACAGGACCGACAGCACCAGCCCTGCTGCCCAGGACAGGACCGCCAGTACCAGCCCTCCTGCCCAGGAGGCCATCGCCATCATCCCCGCTGCCCAGGAGGCCACCGCCATCAACCCCGCTGCCCAGGAGGCCACCGCCAGCACCAGCCCAGCTGTCCAGGACAGGACCGCCAGCACCAGCCCTGCTGCCCAGGACAGGACCGCCACCACCAGCCCTCCTGCCCAGGAGGCCACTGCCATCATCCCCGTTGCCCAGGAGGCCATCGCCATCATCTCCGCTACCCAGGAGGCCACCGCCATCATCCCCGCTGCCCAGGAGGCCACCTCCAGCACCAGCCCAGCTGCCCAGGACAGGACCGCCAGCACCAGCCCTGCAGGGCCATAAAGGACCGCCATCAAGGACTGCCAGCACCAGCCCCACTGGGCCAGACAGGTCCGCCAGCACCAGCCCCACTGGGCCAGACAGGACCGCCAGCAGCTGAGTCACTGCCAAAGTCCCCGCCGCCACAAGCACCGCTGAATAGGACACTGCTGCCACAAGCACCGCTGCCAAGGACACCGCTGCAACAAGCACTGCTGGCCCATGAGCGCAAAGGGCACTGACGCTACTGAGTCCGTCACAAGCAGGATGAAGCACTCTGGGCACCAGGCCCCCTCCAGAACCAGTGGAGAGATACATCCACTACCTCTGTCCTTGGCAGGAATAAGCACTCTGGGCACAAGGCCCCCTCCAGAACCAGTGGAGAGATACATCCACTACCTCTGTCCTTGGCAGGAAGAAGCACTCTGGGCACCAGGCCCCCTCCAGAACCAGTAGAGACTGTTATCCACTTGAGAGAGGGTGTCTTTGCACTCCCCAGGATATAGCAGTGGGCAAACCACCCACTGTAGAGACTTGAGAGACTGTGGCTTTGCACTCCCCAGGATGGAACAGTGGGCAACCCACCCACTGTAGAGACTTGAGAGACTGTGGCTTTGCACTCCCCAGGATTGAAAAGTGGGCATGTGGCCCCCTCGTGGATTTAGCATCATGCACTCAACCGGCTGAGGTGCCCCTCCTTTCCCTTCCCCCTGAGGTGCCTGTTTTATTGCTATCTGATGCCCATGCAGTGTTCTCTCCGTCATGTTCGGGGATTGAGTGTGGGCCTCGCCCATGCCGTGTGGGCCCAGTGTTCCACGGACTTCAATGGAGCACTACCGGGACTACTATTCTTGGTGTATTTATCTGTTTATAGTGTATATATATTTTTGCGTCATGGATTTTAATATATTGCAATGGTTACACTCATTTCCTTTTGTCTTTGCATTCTTCCGGGGGGTTTGGGGGGTGTAACTGTAATGTATCATGCTGTATTAGTGTGTGTGTTGTAGTGGGTGAGGGTGGGGGTGTTGCGTGTGTGTGTCCCTGTTTTTTCCCTCCCCCCTCCCCAGTGTCGTAGGTGCAGTACTCACCGTTGTCTTTGCCGCCGGCGTTCGCTCTCCTAGTAGAGGAGCAAGAAGATAAGGGCTGGCAGGATTTGGAGCTCGGGTTCCATGGCATCCGGATTCCTGGTGGGGTGTGTAGAGGTGAGCGTTTTCCCTTCGAAGTCCTATTTCCGCCGTGTTTTTCTTCGCAGGGAATCTGCCCCAGAAAAGGTGGCGGATTGGTAGGTTGTGATACTGTGGGCTTTACATTGTCCTCCGCCTGTCTGTTGGCGGTGACCGCCAAGCTGTTTGTTTGTACCGCTGTGGCGGTCGGAGTGTTAAAGTGGCTGTCTTTGTTGGCGGTTTCCGCCAAGGTCGTAATTCCAATTTTTTTACCGCCCACCTGTTGCCGGTATTACTGCCGCTTTAACACCAACCGCCAGGGTTGTAATGACCACCATAGTTTCATAACACTACAGTGAGCATGCTTCAAACTGAGTGGTGAGCTGTGGTGTTGTGTGTAAAAAGTAGGTTTGTTTTGGATAGACAGAGGGGAGCAAGGTTATTAAGAGTGTTGCTGAGTTCCTTTCTTTTGCATATGTTGAAGGTGGAAGATGTATGGATGAGGGATAATGGTGCTGCATCAGGGCCATGCATTAAGGCACTGAATAAAACAATGGATGATAGACATGTGATAGAGTGTTGTCATTTGTTTGTGGTTTAGGTATGTGTGTGTTTTTAGTTTTTGTGGGGTAGGATTATCTAATATTTTGGTAGGAACTTGAGGAGTAGGATGTGAGTGTGAGGGACTGGTGAGTTGAGTATGTTGAAGAAAGAGGGGTGAGATTATGTTTGAGAGTAAAGTGTCTGTGTAGTGGGAGAGCAAGAAAATAGTTGCTTTGAGAGATGGTTGTAGGCTGTGTAGGCAGATAAATCTGTCTTATTGTTGGAGGAAAGTGTTGTGAGAGTGTTGCCAATTGTTATCATTGAGAAGAAGAGGTTAGCTGTGTGGAAATGTGGTATGATAGGTGGTTGAAAAATGATTTAGAGCGTTATCAGGGGAATTTTCGGAGAAGGCAGAGAGTATTGAAATTATTTTGTTTAGAAAGGGTAGGAGTTTGTGAGATTAATTATGTGAGTGTTTTGCTTTATTGGTGTATAAGCCAAATGCACAATGGCTTGTGTAGTAGTACAGAGTTGTGTTTGAGGTGTAGGGGTACATGGGTGTGCAGATGAGTTATACCTCTGAGTAGAGATTTGTGACAGAATGGTGGAATAACCTTGTTTATAGTAGAGAGGAGTATGTGTTTGTTTTGAGCTAATGTGCATGGCCATGTTTGTGGCTGAGTTTCAGAGTGTGCTTGTAGAATGTGAAACAGGCATAATACCTGGCCCTCTGCCCTAGCAAGCCCTAACAGGCCCAAGCAGGTGATGCTCTTGTCCTCTCCTCCCGTAGCCTCGCCACCTGGGCTGAGACATCTAGGGGCGGGCTTGTAAAGACTGCTGAGGAAGCCACCTGACCCTTTCCCAGGCTCCTAGGCTCAGCTGAAGATCCAGTAAAGTGGTTGCCTTCAACAGGCTAAAGAGTGCCTGGACGAGGGGTGTGGCCAACTTTATAATCCTCAGGCTTTGTCTGGAGGAGCAGGGAGGAGGAGGGGAAATGGAGAGAGGGGGCCAGAAAAACTGGCTTTTCAAGCAGAAACGTTTTGCTAAGGTTGGGCAGAATTGCACAAAAATCACAAATGTTTACAATATCACTTTTGGAAATCAACAGAAGCTCGGTTTAATACCAAAAATGTTACATTATAGCTCCAACCAGCACAAGGAATCCACAGCTATTCAGGTAGCAGGGCCCTCCGAGTGGAGAATAAAGGGGCCAGAGAGAGCAGACAGGAGGACAAAAGAAGTCAGGCTGCAAAAACGGTAAAGCATTCCAAGCAAACGGGAGCAGAATTCTTAAAATGGAGGGGGTGTCAGGCTGGCAGAGCAGAATCACAGAGGAAATTGGGTGCCCAAGCAGAGAATAAAGACAAGACTGCAAATAAGTAAAGCAAAGCAAACAAAGAGGAGCAGAACCCCTAAAATGTAGGGGGACAGAGGGACAGAGCTGGATCAGAGAGGAAAAAGGGATACAGAGTGGAGGATAAAGAGAGGAAGACAGGGACTGCAAAGAAGGAAAGGAAGAGAATTTTACCATTTTTAACACAACCAAATTGTTTTTCGTTATGCAACAAGACAATGAAAAGCTAACAGGTCCAGAGTCCAAATGGACCACTGAGAGAAATAGAAATAACTGAATAACAGGTATTATGCTATGTTATATTTGTAAACAGTCAGATTAGGATTATGGTCAGATTAAGAAAGGAGTAAAGTTGGTCCTTTTACCTGCAGGTGTGTCTGTCCCTCAAAGGGGCAGAAGTTACGACTGTGCGACACTGGCAACATTTATTGGGTGTGTGGCTTGAAACTAAGGGGGTCATTCCAACCCTGGCGGTCGGTGTTAAAGCGGCCGCCAACCCGCCAACAGGCAGGCGGTAAAAAAAATGGAATTCTGACCCTGGCGGGAACCGCCAACACAGGCCGCCACTTTAACACTCCGACCGCCACGGCGGGGCAAACAAACAGCGCGGCGGTCACCGCCAACAGAAAGGCGGCAGACAATGTACCGCCCACCCTATCACGACCCACCAATCCGCCACCTTTTCCGGGGCAGAATCCCCGCCGATAAAAACACGGCGGAAACAGACCACGAACGGGAAAACGCTCCCCTCTATACACTCCACGAGGAATCTGGACAGCATGGAACCCGAATTAAACATCCTATCAGCGATTGTCTACCTGCTCCTCTACCAGGAGCACGAACGCCGCCGCAGGAGACAACGGTGAGTACTGCACCTACGACACAGGGGAGGGGGGAGGAGAAAAGATTACGGGCACACACATACGCGACACCCCCCCCCCCCCAAATCCCCACACACCAATGCAGAGCAACAAGTCAGATTTACACCCCTCAAACCCCCCGGAATAATTCAAAGACAAAATAAAATGATCATTAAAATAGAAGTATATTAAAGCATATTTGAACTTAAGTGAAATATGAGATTTTTAAAATAAATAAATCACAACATGAACAATGTATACATAGTCCAAAAGTCCGGCACATATTGGCTACATGCCATTGTTCGTGGGCCAATGTGCATAAACACATGGGCAAAGCCCACACACGAGACCCGATTCCATTGGAGAGAACACTGCTGGGGCATCAGATAATAAAACCACAGGCACCTCAGGGGGAAAGGAAGGGGGGGCACCTCAGCCACATGAGTCCACGACGCCAGATCCACGAGGGGCCTCCATGCCCACTGTACCATCCTGGGGAGTGCAAAGCCACAGTCTCTCAAGTCTCTACAGTGGGTAGATTGCCCACTGTACCATCCTGGGGAGTGCAAAGCCACAGTCTCACAAGTCTTTTCAGTGGGTCGATTGCCCACTGTACCATCCTGGGGAGTGCAAAGCCACAGTCCATCTGGTGGATTACAGACTCCACTGGTTATGGAGGAGGCATGGTGCCCAGAGTGCTTCGTGAAGCCCTGCCCGACACAGATCCGGCCCTGCCAATGGGCCAGCAGTGCTTGAGATGAAGGGCCCAGCGGAGCGGTGCTTGACAGGAGGGGCCCAGCGGAGCGGTGCAGAGACGGCGGGGCCCAGCGGAGCGGTGCTTGACAGGAAGGGCCCAGCGGAGCGGTGCAGAGATGGCGGGGCCCAGCAGAGCGGTGCTTGACAGGAAGGGCCCAGCGGAGCGGTGCTTGACAGGAAGGGCCCAGCGGAGCGGTGCTTGAGATGAAGGGCCCAATGGAGCGGTGCCTGGCAGGAGGGGCCCAGCGGAGCGGTGCTTGAGATGAAGGGCCCAGCGGAGCGGCGCTTGACAGGAAGGGCCCAGCGGAGCGGTGCAGAGACGGCGGGCCCTGTTCAGCGGTGCTTCTCACGGCGGGGCCCTGTTCAGCGGTGCTTCTCACGGCGGGGCCCTGTTCAGCGGTGCTTGTCTTGTGTTCCTAGGGAACCAGATCTGGGCAATCATTCCCGCTCAGTCGCCATCCGACCTATCGCTTGCGGTGCCCTCCTGTGCTGGACTCCTGGGCCCGTGGGTGTCCTCCGTCACACCCCAAATGGGGCTGGTGGGGCCCTCCTGTGCAGCTCGCCTGCTGCCGGACTTGTCCGCCCTGCTGCCCTTGCCCCCCTTGGCCGAATCTCTGGGGCCCTTGCCTCCCTTTGTGGATGGGCCAGGTGACGGTGCAAGGGTGGTGTCCTTGGGGGCAGCCGTCTCAGGCCTGTCGCGCCGGCCCTTCCCTTTTTTGGTTCTTTTCCCAGAGGGTGGGCTGGCTGTCCCCTTGCTGCTGGCCGACGTTCCTGCCCTTGGAGCTGGTGGACTCCAATAGCCCTGAACGATGGTCCTAGTAGGTGCAGGGCTTGTGGTGGCTGAGGTGTTGTTTGGACTCTTACGAGATGGAGGGGGTGGGTCAGGTGATGCAAAGAGGTTAATTTTGGAGAGGAACAACTTTTTAGGAGCAATGGGAAGGGTAGGTGCAGTGGGTATGGGAGTGGAGGGAGAGGATGTGGTTGTAGGAGAGTCAAGTGTGCTGTCTTTGGGTGCAGGTGCTTGTGCTGGAGGCTGTGGTGAGGTGGATGGCTGTTGGGTGGGTGGCTGGCGGCGTTTGTGTGGCTTGGAAGAGGGAGTGACAGACACACTGGGAGAGGACACAGGGGACGTGTAAATGGCAGTGGGGGTGGTGACTGCACGTGTGTGGACTGTTCTGGTGGGTGTGGTGGTGATGGACGTAGTAGCTGATGGTGGTGTGCATGCAGGTGTGAGTGGAGACGTCACAGGGAGGGAGAAGGGAGACGAGGAGGAGGGGGACACAGAGGAGGCAGTGGCTGTTGGCATGTCTGCATGTGGATGTTGCTTGGGTGAATGCTTGTGTGATCTGTGGTGCTTATGTCTGGATGAGCTGCCCTTGGGTGTTGAGGTGTGTGCAGGCTGGTCTGTAGGTGTGTCTGGGATAGGCAGAGGAACAGGGGAGTGGGACTGGGTTGAGGAAGTTGGAGGGGGGAGGCTAGAGACAGGGACAATTGCTGCCGTCAGTGCTGAGGCCAGAGCGTTGAACGATCGCTGATGGGCAGCCTGACCCGAATGAATGCCCTCCAGGTATGCATTGCTCCGATGCACCTCCCTTTCTACCCCCTGGATGGCATTCAAAAGGGTAGACTGCCCAACAATGAGGGTCTGGAGGAGATCAATGATCTCCGCACTGAGGGCAGCAGGGGTAACTGGGGCAGGACCTGAGGTGCCAGGGGCGAAGGAGATGGCCGGCTTCCTGCCCGAGCGGGCACGGGGTGGAAGCTGAGGGGCTGCTGGGAGGGCGGAGCTGATGCGCTGGTTGGCGGCTGTACCTGTTGTTGCGGTGGGCACGGATGTTGCCGCCACCACAAGGGAGCTCCCTTCCGAGGACGTGTCGGTGTCGCTGACGTCTCCACAGGTCCCCGTTGTGGAGCCCCCCTCGCCCTCCGTCTCACTGGTTAACTCCGAGTCGCTTGCAGGGCCCTCCGGGGCCATGTGAGATGCAGCTCCCTCGTGCGCCGATGCCACTTCTCCTCCGCCTGATGATGCTAATGCACACATGAACAGGAAAACCAAAAAAAAGGGGGGGGGAGAAAGAAAGACATGTTGAGAGCATGCATTGTCGGCACCGTTGGCGGAGAGGACAGACACAGAAGCCCCCTGCACTACGCCGCGCACTCGGGGTACACTACTCAATTATAGTGACTTGGCCTACAAGTCTATGGACGACAAATGCACACATAGGTGAGCCCGGGCCATGGATAGCTGTACTTAGCACCCTACAGAGGTGGGGGGCGGGGCACAGGGCCAGCCTACAGAAACCGCCCTGGCCTAGAGATAGCCACAGCCCTCCTCCCCCACCCAGACACCTCCACTGTGCGCTAATATAGCGGAATGTGCTGATACTCACCCCCTTGTGTCTGCTGTGATGTCCTCACGCGCCCAGGGGTACAGGTGGGAGTGTGGATTCAGCTGCGACACCTTCCAAGGTGGGGAAGTGCCACAAGAAACTCAGCAAGTCTGGGAAGACCAGCAGGGCGGAGAAGACCGTCATCATCTCCGCTGCCCAGGAGGCCACCACCAGCACCAGCCCAGCTGCCCAGGACAGGACCGCCAGCACTAGCCCTGCTGCCCAGGACAGGACCGCCAGCACCAGCCCTGCT
This sequence comes from Pleurodeles waltl, assembly GCF_031143425.1. Taxonomy (NCBI): domain Eukaryota; kingdom Metazoa; phylum Chordata; class Amphibia; order Caudata; family Salamandridae; genus Pleurodeles; species Pleurodeles waltl. The sequence goes on along the minus strand of NC_090445.1, from coordinate 607,053,687 downwards.
GCCCAGGAGGCCACCACCATCATCCCCGCTGCCCAGGAGCCAACCACCATCATCCCTGCTGCCCAGGAGGCCACCGCCATCAACCCCGCTGCCCAGGAGGCCACCGCCAGCACCAGCGCAGCTGCCCAGGACAGGACCGACAGCACCAGCCCTGCTGCCCAGGACAGGACCGCCAGTACCAGCCCTCCTGCCCAGGAGGCCATCGCCATCATCCCCGCTGCCCAGGAGGCCACCGCCATCAACCCCGCTGCCCAGGAGGCCACCGCCAGCACCAGCCCAGCTGTCCAGGACAGGACCGCCAGCACCAGCCCTGCTGCCCAAGACAGGACCGCCACCACCAGCCCTCCTGCCCAGGAGGCCACTGCCATCATCCCCGTTGCCCAGGAGGCCATCGCCATCATCTCCGCTACCCAGGAGGCCACCGCCATCATCCCCGCTGCCCAGGAGGCCACCTCCAGCACCAGCCCAGCTGCCCAGGACAGGACCGCCAGCACCAGCCCTGCAGGGCCATAAAGGACCGCCATCAAGGACTGCCAGCACCAGCCCCACTGGGCCAGACAGGTCCGCCAGCACCAGCCCCACTGGGCCAGACAGGACCGCCAGCAGCTGAGTCACTGCCAAAGTCCCCGCCGCCACAAGCACCGCTGAATAGGACACTGCTGCCACAAGCACCTCTGCCAAGGACACCGCTGCAACAAGCACTGCTGGCCCATGAGCGCAAAGGGCACTGACGCTACTGAGTCCGTCACAAGCAGGATGAAGCACTCTGGGCACCAGGCCCCCTCCAGAACCAGTGGAGAGATACATCCACTACCTCTGTCCTTGGCAGGAATAAGCACTCTGGGCACAAGGCCCCCTCCAGAACCAGTGGAGAGATACATCCACTACCTCTGTCCTTGGCAGGAAGAAGCACTCTGGGCACCAGGCCCCCTCCAGAACCAGTAGAGACTGTTATCCACTTGAGAGAGGGTGTCTTTGCACTCCCCAGGATATAGCAGTGGGCAAACCACCCACTGTAGAGACTTGAGAGACTGTGGCTTTGCACTCCCCAGGATGGAACAGTGGGCAACCCACCCACTGTAGAGACTTGAGAGACTGTGGCTTTGCACTCCCCAGGATTGAAAAGTGGGCATGTGGCCCCCTCGTGGATTTAGCATCATGCACTCAACCGGCTGAGGTGCCCCTCCTTTCCCTTCCCCCTGAGGTGCCTGTTTTATTGCTATCTGATGCCCATGCAGTGTTCTCTCCGTCATGTTCGGGGATTGAGTGTGGGCCTCGCCCATGCCGTGTGGGCCCAGTGTTCCACGGACTTCAATGGAGCACTACCGGGACTACTATTCTTGGTGTATTTATCTGTTTATAGTGTATATATATTTTTGCGTCATGGATTTTAATATATTGCAATGGTTACACTCATTTCCTTTTGTCTTTGCATTCTTCCGGGGGGTTTGGGGGGTGTAACTGTAATGTATCATGCTGTATTAGTGTGTGTGTTGTAGTGGGTGAGGGTGGGGGTGTTGCGTGTGTGTGTCCCTGTTTTTTCCCTCCCCCCTCCCCAGTGTCGTAGGTGCAGTACTCACCGTTGTCTTTGCCGCCGGCGTTCGCTCTCCTAGTAGAGGAGCAAGAAGATAAGGGCTGGCAGGATTTGGAGCTCGGGTTCCATGGCATCCGGATTCCTGGTGGGGTGTGTAGAGGTGAGCGTTTTCCCTTCGAAGTCCTATTTCCGCCGTGTTTTTCTTCGCGGGGAATCTGCCCCAGAAAAGGTGGCGGATTGGTAGGTTGTGATACTGTGGGCTTTACATTGTCCTCCGCCTGTCTGTTGGCGGTGACCGCCAAGCTGTTTGTTTGTACCGCTGTGGCGGTCGGAGTGTTAAAGTGGCTGTCTTTGTTGGCGGTTTCCGCCAAGGTCGTAATTCCAATTTTTTTACCGCCCACCTGTTGCCGGTATTACTGCCGCTTTAACACCAACCGCCAGGGTTGTAATGACCACCATAGTTTCATAACACTACAGTGAGCATGCTTCAAACTGAGTGGTGAGCTGTGGTGTTGTGTGTAAAAAGTAGGTTTGTTTTGGATAGACAGAGGGGAGCAAGGTTATTAAGAGTGTTGCTGAGTTCCTTTCTTTTGCATATGTTGAAGGTGGAAGATGTATGGATGAGGGATAATGGTGCTGCATCAGGGCCATGCATTAAGGCACTGAATAAAACAATGGATGATAGACATGTGATAGAGTGTTGTCATTTGTTTGTGGTTTAGGTATGTGTGTGTGTTTTTTGTTTTTGTGGGGTAGGATTATCTAATATTTTGGTAGGAACTTGAGGAGTAGGATGTGAGTGTGAGGGACTGGTGAGTTGAGTATGTTGAAGAAAGAGGGGTGAGATTATGTTTGAGAGTAAAGTGTCTGTGTAGTGGGAGAGCAAGAAAATAGTTGCTTTGAGAGATGGTTGTAGGCTGTGTAGGCAGATAAATCTGTCTTATTGTTGGAGGAAAGTGTTGTGAGAGTGTTGCCAATTGTTATCATTGAGAAGAAGAGGTTAGCTGTGTGGAAATGTGGTATGATAGGTGGTTGAAAAATGATTTAGAGCGTTATCAGGGGAATTTTCGGAGAAGGCAGAGAGTATTGAAATTATTTTGTTTAGAAAGGGTAGGAGTTTGTGAGATTAATTATGTGAGTGTTTTGCTTTATTGGTGTATAAGCCAAATGCACAATGGCTTGTGTAGTAGTACAGAGTTGTGTTTGAGGTGTAGGGGTACATGGGTGTGCAGATGAGTTATACCTCTGAGTAGAGATTTGTGACAGAATGGTGGAATAACCTTGTTTATAGTAGAGAGGAGTATGTGTTTGTTTTGAGCTAATGTGCATGGCCATGTTTGTGGCTGAGTTTCAGAGTGTGCTTGTAGAATGTGAAACAGGCATAATACCTGGCCCTCTGCCCTAGCAAGCCCTAACAGGCCCAAGCAGGTGATGCTCTTGTCCTCTCCTCCCGTAGCCTCGCCACCTGGGCTGAGACATCTAGGGGCGGGCTTGTAAAGACTGCTGAGGAAGCCACCTGACCCTTTCCCAGGCTCCTAGGCTCAGCTGAAGATCCAGTAAAGTGGTTGCCTTCAACAGGCTAAAGAGTGCCTGGACGAGGGGTGTGGCCAACTTTATAATCCTCAGGCTTTGTCTGGAGGAGCAGGGAGGAGGAGGGGAAATGGAGAGAGGGGGCCAGAAAAACTGGCTTTTCAAGCAGAAACGTTTTGCTAAGGTTGGGCAGAATTGCACAAAAATCACAAATGTTTACAATATCACTTTTGGAAATCAACAGAAGCTCGGTTTAATACCAAAAATGTTACATTATAGCTCCAACCAGCACAAGGAATCCACAGCTATTCAGGTAGCAGGGCCCTCCGAGTGGAGAATAAAGGGGCCAGAGAGAGCAGACAGGAGGACAAAAGAAGTCAGGCTGCAAAAACGGTAAAGCATTCCAAGCAAACGGGAGCAGAATTCTTAAAATGGAGGGGGTGTCAGGCTGGCAGAGCAGAATCACAGAGGAAATTGGGTGCCCAAGCAGAGAATAAAGACAAGACTGCAAATAAGTAAAGCAAAGCAAACAAAGAGGAGCAGAACCCCTAAAATGTAGGGGGACAGAGGGACAGAGCTGGATCAGAGAGGAAAAAGGGATACAGAGTGGAGGATAAAGAGAGGAAGACAGGGACTGCAAAGAAGGAAAGGAAGAGAATTTTACCATTTTTAACACAACCAAATTGTTTTTCGTTATGCAACAAGACAATGAAAAGCTAACAGGTCCAGAGTCCAAATGGACCACTGAGAGAAATAGAAATAACTGAATAACAGGTATTATGCTATGTTATATTTGTAAACAGTCAGATTAGGATTATGGTCAGATTAAGAAAGGAGTAAAGTTGGTCCTTTTACCTGCAGGTGTGTCTGTCCCTCAAAGGGGCAGAAGTTACGACTGTGCGACACTGGCAACATTTATTGGGTGTGTGGCTTGAAACTAAGGGGGTCATTCCAACCCTGGCGGTCGGTGTTAAAGCGGCGGCCAACCCGCCAACAGGCAGGCGGTAAAAAAAATGGAATTCTGACCCTGGCGGGAACCGCCAACACAGGCCGCCACTTTAACACTCCGACCGCCACGGCGGGGCAAACAAACAGCGCGGCGGTCACCGCCAACAGAAAGGCGGCAGACAATGTACCGCCCACCCTATCACGACCCACCAATCCGCCACCTTTTCCGGGGCGGAATCCCCGCCGATAAAAACACGGCGGAAACAGACCACGAACGGGAAAACGCTCCCCTCTATACACTCCACGAGGAATCTGGACAGCATGGAACCCGAATTAAACATCCTATCAGCGATTGTCTACCTGCTCCTCTACCAGGAGCACGAACGCCGCCGCAGGAGACAACGGTGAGTACTGCACCTACGACACAGGGGAGGGGGGAGGAGAAAAGATTACGGGCACACACATACGCGACACCCCCCCCCCCCAAATCCCCACACACCAATGCAGAGCAACAAGTCAGATTTACACCCCTCAAACCCCCCGGAATAATTCAAAGACAAAATAAAATGATCATTAAAATAGAAGTATATTAAAGCATATTTGAACTTAAGTGAAATATGAGATTTTTAAAATAAATAAATCACAACATGAACAATGTATACATAGTCCAAAAGTCCGGCACATATTGGCTACATGCCATTGTTCGTGGGCCAATGTGCATAAACACATGGGCAAAGCCCACACACGAGACCCGATTCCATTGGAGAGAACACTGCTGGGGCATCAGATAATAAAACCACAGGCACCTCAGGGGGAAAGGAAGGGGGGGCACCTCAGCCACATGAGTCCACGACGCCAGATCCACGAGGGGCCTCCATGCCCACTGTACCATCCTGGGGAGTGCAAAGCCACAGTCTCTCAAGTCTCTACAGTGGGTAGATTGCCCACTGTACCATCCTGGGGAGTGCAAAGCCACAGTCTCACAAGTCTTTTCAGTGGGTCGATTGCCCACTGTACCATCCTGGGGAGTGCAAAGCCACAGTCCATCTGGTGGATTACAGACTCCACTGGTTATGGAGGAGGCATGGTGCCCAGAGTGCTTCGTGAAGCCCTGCCCGACACAGATCCGGCCCTGCCAATGGGCCAGCAGTGCTTGAGATGAAGGGCCCAGCGGAGCGGTGCTTGACAGGAGGGGCCCAGCGGAGCGGTGCAGAGACGGCGGGGCCCAGCGGAGCGGTGCTTGACAGGAAGGGCCCAGCGGTGCAGAGATGGCGGGGCCCAGCAGAGCGGTGCTTGACAGGAAGGGCCCAGCGGAGCGGTGCTTGACAGGAAGGGCCCAGCGGAGCGGTGCTTGAGATGAAGGGCCCAATGGAGCGGTGCCTGGCAGGAGGGGCCCAGCGGAGCGGTGCTTGAGATGAAGGGCCCAGCGGAGCGGCGCTTGACAGGAAGGGCCCAGCGGAGCGGTGCAGAGACGGCGGGCCCTGTTCAGCGGTGCTTCTCACGGCGGGGCCCTGTTCAGCGGTGCTTCTCACGGCGGGGCCCTGTTCAGCGGTGCTTGTCTTGTGTTCCTAGGGAACCAGATCTGGGCAATCATTCCCGCTCAGTCGCCATCCGACCTATCGCTTGCGGTGCCCTCCTGTGCTGGACTCCTGGGCCCGTGGGTGTCCTCCGTCACACCCCAAATGGGGCTGGTGGGGCCCTCCTGTGCAGCTCGCCTGCTGCCGGACTTGTCCGCCCTGCTGCCCTTGCCCCCCTTGGCCGAATCTCTGGGGCCCTTGCCTCCCTTTGTGGATGGGCCAGGTGACGGTGCAAGGGTGGTGTCCTTGGGGGCAGCCGTCTCAGGCCTGTCGCGCCGGCCCTTCCCTTTTTTGGTTCTTTTCCCAGAGGGTGGGCTGGCTGTCCCCTTGCTGCTGGCCGACGTTCCTGCCCTTGGAGCTGGTGGACTCCAATAGCCCTGAACGATGGTCCTAGTAGGTGCAGGGCTTGTGGTGGCTGAGGTGCTGTTTGGACTCTTACGAGATGGAGGGGGTGGGTCAGGTGATGCAAAGAGGTTAATTTTGGAGAGGAACAACTTTTTAGGAGCAATGGGAAGGGTAGGTGCAGTGGGTATGGGAGTGGAGGGAGAGGATGTGGTTGTAGGAGAGTCAAGTGTGCTGTCTTTGGGTGCAGGTGCTTGTGCTGGAGGCTGTGGTGAGGTGGATGGCTGTTGGGTGGGTGGCTGGCGGAGTTTGTGTGGCTTGGAAGAGGGAGTGACAGACACACTGGGAGAGGACACAGGGGACGTGTAAATGGCAGTGGGGGTGGTGACTGCACGTGTGTGGACTGTTCTGGTGGGTGTGGTGGTGATGGACGTAGTAGCTGATGGTGGTGTGCATGCAGGTGTGAGTGGAGACGTCACAGGGAGGGAGAAGGGAGACGAGGAGGAGGGGGACACAGAGGAGGCAGTGGCTGTTGGCATGTCTGCATGTGGATGTTGCTTGGGTGAATGCTTGTGTGATCTGTGGTGCTTATGTCTGGATGAGCTGCCCTTGGGTGTTGAGGTGTGTGCAGGCTGGTCTGTAGGTGTGTCTGGGATAGGCAGAGGAACAGGGGAGTGGGACTGGGTTGAGGAAGTTGGAGGGGGGAGGCTAGAGACAGGGACAATTGCTGCCGTCAGTGCTGAGGCCAGAGCGTTGAACGATCGCTGATGGGCAGCCTGACCCGAATGAATGCCCTCCAGGTATGCATTGCTCCGATGCACCTCCCTTTCTACCCCCTGGATGGCATTCAAAAGGGTAGACTGCCCAACAATGAGGGTCTGGAGGAGATCAATGATCTCCGCACTGAGGGCAGCAGGGGTAACTGGGGCAGGACCTGAGGTGCCAGGGGCGAAGGAGATGGCCGGCTTCCTGCCCGAGCGGGCACGGGGTGGAAGCTGAGGGGCTGCTGGGAGGGCGGAGCTGATGCGCTGGTTGGCGGCTGTACCTGTTGTTGCGGTGGGCACGGATGTTGCCGCCACCACAAGGGAGCTCCCTTCCGAGGACGTGTCGGTGTCGCTGACGTCTCCACAGGTCCCCGTTGTGGAGCCCCCCTCGCCCTCCGTCTCACTGGTTAACTCCGAGTCGCTTGCAGGGCCCTCCGGGGCCATGTGAGATGCAGCTCCCTCGTGCGCCGATGCCACTTCTCCTCCGCCTGATGATGCTAATGCACACATGAACAGGAAAACCAAAAAAAAGGGGGGGGGAGAAAGAAAGACATGTTGAGAGCATGCATTGTCGGCACCGTTGGCGGAGAGGACAGACACAGAAGCCCCCTGCACTACGCCGCGCACTCGGGGTACACTACTCAATTATAGTGACTTGGCCTACAAGTCTATGGACGACAAATGCACACATAGGTGAGCCCGGGCCATGGATAGCTGTACTTAGCACCCTACAGAGGTGGGGGGCGGGGCACAGGGCCAGCCTACAGAAACCGCCCTGGCCTAGAGATAGCCACAGCCCTCCTCCCCCACCCAGACACCTCCACTGTGCGCTAATATAGCGGAATGTGCTGATACTCACCCCCTTGTGTCTGCTGTGATGTCCTCACGCGCCCAGGGGTACAGGTGGGAGTGTGGATTCAGCTGTGACACCTTCCAAGGTGGGGAAGTGCCACAAGAAACTCAGCAAGTCTGGGAAGACCAGCAGGGCGGAGAAGACCGTCATCATCTCCGCTGCCCAGGAGGCCACCACCAGCACCAGCCCAGCTGCCCAGGACAGGACCGCCAGCACTATCCCTGCTGCCCAGGACAGGACCGCCAGCACCAGCCCTGCTGCCCAGGAGGCCACCACCATCATCCCCGCTGCCCAGGAGCCAACCACCATCATCCCTGCTGCCCAGGAGGCCACCGCCATCAACCCCGCTGCCCAGGAGGCCACCGCCAGCACCAGCGCAGCTGCCCAGGACAGGACCGACAGCACCAGCCCTGCTGCCCAGGACAGGACCGCCAGTACCAGCCCTCCTGCCCAGGAGGCCATCGCCATCATCCCCGCTGCCCAGGAGGCCACCGCCATCAACCCCGCTGCCCAGGAGGCCACCGCCAGCACCAGCCCAGCTGTCCAGGACAGGACCGCCAGCACCAGCCCTGCTGCCCAAGACAGGACCGCCACCACCAGCCCTCCTGCCCAGGAGGCCACTGCCATCATCCCCGTTGCCCAGGAGGCCATCGCCATCATCTCCGCTACCCAGGAGGCCACCGCCATCATCCCCGCTGCCCAGGAGGCCACCTCCAGCACCAGCCCAGCTGCCCAGGACAGGACCGCCAGCACCAGCCCTGCAGGGCCATAAAGGACCGCCATCAAGGACTGCCAGCACCAGCCCCACTGGGCCAGACAGGTCCGCCAGCACCAGCCCCACTGGGCCAGACAGGACCGCCAGCAGCTGAGTCACTGCCAAAGTCCCCGCCGCCACAAGCACCGCTGAATAGGACACTGCTGCCACAAGCACCGCTGCCAAGGACACCGCTGCAACAAGCACTGCTGGCCCATGAGCGCAAAGGGCACTGACGCTACTGAGTCCGTCACAAGCAGGATGAAGCACTCTGGGCACCAGGCCCCCTCCAGAACCAGTGGAGAGATACATCCACTACCTCTGTCCTTGGCAGGAATAAGCACTCTGGGCACAAGGCCCCCTCCAGAACCAGTGGAGAGATACATCCACTACCTCTGTCCTTGGCAGGAAGAAGCACTCTGGGCACCAGGCCCCCTCCAGAACCAGTAGAGACTGTTATCCACTTGAGAGAGGGTGTCTTTGCACTCCCCAGGATATAGCAGTGGGCAAACCACCCACTGTAGAGACTTGAGAGACTGTGGCTTTGCACTCCCCAGGATGGAACAGTGGGCAACCCACCCACTGTAGAGACTTGAGAGACTGTGGCTTTGCACTCCCCAGGATTGAAAAGTGGGCATGTGGCCCCCTCGTGGATTTAGCATCATGCACTCAACCGGCTGAGGTGCCCCTCCTTTCCCTTCCCCCTGAGGTGCCTGTTTTATTGCTATCTGATGCCCATGCAGTGTTCTCTCCGTCATGTTCGGGGATTGAGTGTGGGCCTCGCCCATGCCGTGTGGGCCCAGTGTTCCACGGACTTCAATGGAGCACTACCGGGACTACTATTCTTGGTGTATTTATCTGTTTATAGTGTATATATATTTTTGCGTCATGGATTTTAATATATTGCAATGGTTACACTCATTTCCTTTTGTCTTTGCATTCTTCCGGGGGGTTTGGGGGGTGTAACTGTAATGTATCATGCTGTATTAGTGTGTGTGTTGTAGTGGGTGAGGGTGGGGGTGTTGCGTGTGTGTGTCCCTGTTTTTTCCCTCCCCCCTCCCCAGTGTCGTAGGTGCAGTACTCACCGTTGTCTTTGCCGCCGGCGTTCGCTCTCCTAGTAGAGGAGCAAGAAGATAAGGGCTGGCAGGATTTGGAGCTCGGGTTCCATGGCATCCGGATTCCTGGTGGGGTGTGTAGAGGTGAGCGTTTTCCCTTCGAAGTCCTATTTCCGCCGTGTTTTTCTTCGCGGGGAATCTGCCCCAGAAAAGGTGGCGGATTGGTAGGTTGTGATACTGTGGGCTTTACATTGTCCTCCGCCTGTCTGTTGGCGGTGACCGCCAAGCTGTTTGTTTGTACCGCTGTGGCGGTCGGAGTGTTAAAGTGGCTGTCTTTGTTGGCGGTTTCCGCCAAGGTCGTAATTCCAATTTTTTTACCGCCCACCTGTTGCCGGTATTACTGCCGCTTTAACACCAACCGCCAGGGTTGTAATGACCACCATAGTTTCATAACACTACAGTGAGCATGCTTCAAACTGAGTGGTGAGCTGTGGTGTTGTGTGTAAAAAGTAGGTTTGTTTTGGATAGACAGAGGGGAGCAAGGTTATTAAGAGTGTTGCTGAGTTCCTTTCTTTTGCATATGTTGAAGGTGGAAGATGTATGGATGAGGGATAATGGTGCTGCATCAGGGCCATGCATTAAGGCACTGAATAAAACAATGGATGATAGACATGTGATAGAGTGTTGTCATTTGTTTGTGGTTTAGGTATGTGTGTGTGTTTTTTGTTTTTGTGGGGTAGGATTATCTAATATTTTGGTAGGAACTTGAGGAGTAGGATGTGAGTGTGAGGGACTGGTGAGTTGAGTATGTTGAAGAAAGAGGGGTGAGATTATGTTTGAGAGTAAAGTGTCTGTGTAGTGGGAGAGCAAGAAAATAGTTGCTTTGAGAGATGGTTGTAGGCTGTGTAGGCAGATAAATCTGTCTTATTGTTGGAGGAAAGTGTTGTGAGAGTGTTGCCAATTGTTATCATTGAGAAGAAGAGGTTAGCTGTGTGGAAATGTGGTATGATAGGTGGTTGAAAAATGATTTAGAGCGTTATCAGGGGAATTTTCGGAGAAGGCAGAGAGTATTGAAATTATTTTGTTTAGAAAGGGTAGGAGTTTGTGAGATTAATTATGTGAGTGTTTTGCTTTATTGGTGTATAAGCCAAATGCACAATGGCTTGTGTAGTAGTACAGAGTTGTGTTTGAGGTGTAGGGGTACATGGGTGTGCAGATGAGTTATACCTCTGAGTAGAGATTTGTGACAGAATGGTGGAATAACCTTGTTTATAGTAGAGAGGAGTATGTGTTTGTTTTGAGCTAATGTGCATGGCCATGTTTGTGGCTGAGTTTCAGAGTGTGCTTGTAGAATGTGAAACAGGCATAATACCTGGCCCTCTGCCCTAGCAAGCCCTAACAGGCCCAAGCAGGTGATGCTCTTGTCCTCTCCTCCCGTAGCCTCGCCACCTGGGCTGAGACATCTAGGGGCGGGCTTGTAAAGACTGCTGAGGAAGCCACCTGACCCTTTCCCAGGCTCCTAGGCTCAGCTGAAGATCCAGTAAAGTGGTTGCCTTCAACAGGCTAAAGAGTGCCTGGACGAGGGGTGTGGCCAACTTTATAATCCTCAGGCTTTGTCTGGAGGAGCAGGGAGGAGGAGGGGAAATGGAGAGAGGGGGCCAGAAAAACTGGCTTTTCAAGCAGAAACGTTTTGCTAAGGTTGGGCAGAATTGCACAAAAATCACAAATGTTTACAATATCACTTTTGGAAATCAACAGAAGCTCGGTTTAATACCAAAAATGTTACATTATAGCTCCAACCAGCACAAGGAATCCACAGCTATTCAGGTAGCAGGGCCCTCCGAGTGGAGAATAAAGGGGCCAGAGAGAGCAGACAGGAGGACAAAAGAAGTCAGGCTGCAAAAACGGTAAAGCATTCCAAGCAAACAGGAGCAGAATTCTTAAAATGGAGGGGGTGTCAGGCTGGCAGAGCAGAATCACAGAGGAAATTGGGTGCCCAAGCAGAGAATAAAGACAAGACTGCAAATAAGTAAAGCAAAGCAAACAAAGAGGAGCAGAACCCCTAAAATGTAGGGGGACAGAGGGACAGAGCTGGATCAGAGAGGAAAAAGGGATACAGAGTGGAGGATAAAGAGAGGAAGACAGGGACTGCAAAGAAGGAAAGGAAGAGAATTTTACCATTTTTAACACAACCAAATTGTTTTTCGTTATGCAACAAGACAATGAAAAGCTAACAGGTCCAGAGTCCAAATGGACCACTGAGAGAAATAGAAATAACTGAATAACAGGTATTATGCTATGTTATATTTGTAAACAGTCAGATTAGGATTATGGTCAGATTAAGAAAGGAGTAAAGTTGGTCCTTTTACCTGCAGGTGTGTCTGTCCCTCAAAGGGGCAGAAGTTACGACTGTGCGACACTGGCAACATTTATTGGGTGTGTGGCTTGAAACTAAGGGGGTCATTCCAACCCTGGCGGTCGGTGTTAAAGCGGCGGCCAACCCGCCAACAGGCAGGCGGTAAAAAAAATGGAATTCTGACCCTGGCGGGAACCGCCAACACAGGCCGCCACTTTAACACTCCGACCGCCACGGCGGGGCAAACAAACAGCGCGGCGGTCACCGCCAACAGAAAGGCGGCAGACAATGTACCGCCCACCCTATCACGACCCACCAATCCGCCACCTTTTCCGGGGCGGAATCCCCGCCGATAAAAACACGGCAGAAACAGACCACGAACGGGAAAACGCTCCCCTCTATACACTCCACGAGGAATCTGGACAGCATGGAACCCGAATTAAACATCCTATCAGTGATTGTCTACCTGCTCCTCTACCAGGAGCACGAACGCCGCCGCAGGAGACAACGGTGAGTACTGCACCTACGACACAGGGGAGGGGGGAGGAGAAAAGATTACGGGCACACACATACGCGACACCCCCCCCCCCCCCAAATCCCCACACACCAATGCAGAGCAACAAGTCAGATTTACACCCCTCAAACCCCCCGGAATAATTCAAAGACAAAATAAAATGATCATTAAAATAGAAGTATATTAAAGCATATTTGAACTTAAGTGAAATATGAGATTTTTAAAATAAATAAATCACAACATGAACAATGTATACATAGTCCAAAAGTCCGGCACATATTGGCTACATGCCATTGTTCGTGGGCCAATGTGCATAAACACATGGGCAAAGCCCACACACGAGACCCGATTCCATTGGAGAGAACACTGCTGGGGCATCAGATAATAAAACCACAGGCACCTCAGGGGGAAAGGAAGGGGAGGCACCTCAGCCACATGAGTCCACGACGCCAGATCCACGAGGGGCCTCCATGCCCACTGTACCATCCTGGGGAGTGCAAAGCCACAGTCTCTCAAGTCTCTACAGTGGGTAGATTGCCCACTGTACCATCCTGGGGAGTGCAAAGCCACAGTCTCACAAGTCTTTTCAGTGGGTCGATTGCCCACTGTACCATCCTGGGGAGTGCAAAGCCACAGTCCATCTGGTGGATTACAGACTCCACTGGTTATGGAGGAGGCATGGTGCCCAGAGTGCTTCGTGAAGCCCTGCCCGACACAGATCCGGCCCTGCCAATGGGCCAGCAGTGCTTGAGATGAAGGGCCCAGCGGAGCGGTGCTTGACAGGAGGGGCCCAGCGGAGCGGTGCAGAGACGGCGGGGCCCAGCGGAGCGGTGCTTGACAGGAAGGGCCCAGCGGAGCGGTGCAGAGATGGCGGGGCCCAGCAGAGCGGTGCTTGACAGGAAGGGCCCAGCGGAGCGGTGCTTGACAGGAAGGGCCCAGCGGAGCGGTGCTTGAGATGAAGGGCCCAACGGAGCGGTGCCTGGCAGGAGGGGCCCAGCGGAGCGGTGCTTGAGATGAAGGGCCCAGCGGAGCGGCGCTTGACAGGAAGGGCCCAGCGGAGCGGTGCAGAGACGGCGGGCCCTGTTCAGCGGTGCTTCTCACGGCGGGGCCCTGTTCAGCAGTGCTTCTCACGGCGGGGCCCTGTTCAGCGGTGCTTGTCTTGTGTTCCTAGGGAACCAGATCTGGGCAATCATTCCCGCTCAGTCGCCATCCGACCTATCGCTTGCGGTGCCCTCCTGTGCTGGACTCCTGGGCCCGTGGGTGTCCTCCGTCACACCCCAAATGGGGCTGGTGGGGCCCTCCTGTGCAGCTCGCCTGCTGCCGGACTTGTCCGCCCTGCTGCCCTTGCCCCCCTTGGCCGAATCTCTGGGGCCCTTGCCTCCCTTTGTGGATGGGCCAGGTGACGGTGCAAGGGTGGTGTCCTTGGGGGCAGCCGTCTCAGGCCTGTCGCGCTGGCCCTTCCCTTTTTTGGTTCTTTTCCCAGAGGGTGGGCTGGCTGTCCCCTTGCTGCTGGCCGACGTTCCTGCCCTTGGAGCTGGTGGACTCCAATAGCCCTGAACGATGGTCCTAGTAGGTGCAGGGCTTGTGGTGGCTGAGGTGCTGTTTGGACTCTTACGAGATGGAGGGGGTGGGTCAGGTGATGCAAAGAGGTTAATTTTGGAGAGGAACAACTTTTTAGGAGCAATGGGAAGGGTAGGTGCAGTGGGTATGGGAGTGGAGGGAGAGGATGTGGTTGTAGGAGAGTCAAGTGTGCTGTCTTTGGGTGCAGGTGCTTGTGCTGGAGGCTGTGGTGAGGTGGATGGCTGTTGGGTGGGTGGCTGGCGGCGTTTGTGTGGCTTGGAAGAGGGAGTGACAGACACACTGGGAGAGGACACAGGGGACGTGTAAATGGCAGTGGGGGTGGTGACTGCACGTGTGTGGACTGTTCTGGTGGTGGTGATGGACGTAGTAGCTGATGGTGGTGTGCATGCAGGTGTGAGTGGAGACGTCACAGGGAGGGAGAAGGGAGACGAGGAGGAGGGGGACACAGAGGAGGCAGTGGCTGTTGGCATGTCTGCATGTGGATGTTGCTTGGGTGAATGCTTGTGTGATCTGTGGTGCTTATGTCTGGATGAGCTGCCCTTGGGTGTTGAGGTGTGTGCAGGCTGGTCTGTAGGTGTGTCTGGGATAGGCAGAGGAACAGGGGAGTGGGACTGGGTTGAGGAAGTTGGAGGGGGGAGGCTAGAGACAGGGACAATTGCTGCCGTCAGTGCTGAGGCCAGAGCGTTGAACGATCGCTGATGGGCAGCCTGACCCGAATGAATGCCCTCCAGGTATGCATTGCTCCGATGCACCTCCCTTTCTACCCCCTGGATGGCATTCAAAAGGGTAGACTGCCCAACAATGAGGGTCTGGAGGAGATCAATGATCTCCGCACTGAGGGCAGCAGGGGTAACTGGGGCAGGACCTGAGGTGCCAGGGGCGAAGGAGATGGCCGGCTTCCTGCCCGAGCGGGCACGGGGTGGAAGCTGAGGGGCTGCTGGGAGGGCGGAGCTGATGCGCTGGTTGGCGGCTGTACCTGTTGTTGCGGTGGGCACGGATGTTGCCGCCACCACAAGGGAGCTCCCTTCCGAGGACGTGTCGGTGTCGCTGACGTCTCCACAGGTCCCCGTTGTGGAGCCCCCCTCGCCCTCCGTCTCACTGGTTAACTCCGAGTCGCTTGCAGGGCCCTCCGGGGCCATGTGAGATGCAGCTCCCTCGTGCGCCGATGCCACTTCTCCTCCGCCTGATGATGCTAATGCACACATGAACAGGAAAACCAAAAAAAAGGGGGGGGAGAAAGAAAGACATGTTGAGTGCATGCATTGGCGGCACCGTTGGCGGAGAGGACAGACACAGAAGCCCCCTGCACTACGCCGCGCACTCGGGGTACACTACTCAATTATAGTGACTTGGCCTACAAGTCTATGGACGACAAATGCACACATAGGTGAGCCCGGGCCATGGATAGCTGTACTTAGCACCCTACAGAGGTGGGGGGCGGGGCACAGGGCCAGCCTACAGAAACCGCCCTGGCCTAGAGATAGCCACAGCCCTCCTCCCCCACCCAGACACCTCCACTGTGCGCTAATATAGCGGAATGTGCTGATACTCACCCCCTTGTGTCTGCTGTGATGTCCTCACGCGCCCATCCAAATCGGGGTAGGCCACCACCAGGATCCGGGACATCAGGGGGGTCAATTGACGAATGGCACCCCTCCTACGTTGGGAGGCCATCCCCAGCAGAGCCTCGGCGGTCTTTCTGCTCCCGCGGCGGATGTCCTCCCACCTCTTGCGGCAGTGGGTGCCCCGTCTGTTGTGGACCCCCAGGGCCCGGACGTCGTTGGCGATGGCACGCCAAATGTCGATCTTCTGATGGGCGCTGACCTATGTGACATGTACAGGGTTGAAAAATAAATATCATCACTTTTCTGCATGGTCGATGTTCGCGGCCCCCCTCCCCAACCTTGCCATGTGGCACATGCTCTCATCTGTCGTGCGTTGCACTCCTCATTCGCTCCCCTCCCCACCATCTTACATCCACCCCACTCAACACAGGCGTAGCCCATACTACGTGCTCCCAGTATACTTACCTGTTGGTCTGGAGGACCGTAGAGTAGCGCATACTGGGGGAGGACCCCATCAACAAGTTTATCCAATTCCTCAGATGTGAAGGCAGGGGCCCTTTCCCCAGTCGCAGCAGCCATTGTCTCTTCCAGACCGAGTTCACAGCAGCACTTGCAGTATAGGTCCTCTCCTGTGGATGATCAGGTCTCGAGTGATTAAGCAAGTAGAAAATGGCGGTCACGCCCGGTGCGGTGCGTACCGCGGCGGTGCGTATTGCGACCGCCGGCGCACAACTTCATTGGCTCCTGAGACCCATAGGGTTCAATGTTAACCAATGCTGCTTTGCGCCGCGGTCTTCGACCGCCTACCGCCACGGTGTGCCACGTCAGCGCATTGACCTCACATCCCATTGTCACACTTCACAGGTCAGGCAGCCGCCATTTTAAGGGCCACATGGCTGAATTTCTACAGCGTCACACAGGCCTAGGCCTTGCATTGCCACTCGTACAAGCCATTCAATGCATAGCGAATCGTGTACTGTGCAAGCTGTGGTTACGTACCTGTGGGTTGCTTGACTCTGTGCTCCATGTTGTCCTTCCTAGGCACTGTCCGCTGGGACTTGCGAGGAGATGGAGGAATCCTCCCGTGTACAGACCGCTGGTGGACCTGTCGACAATGGAAGAAAGACATGTCATACTTACATACAGACTTGACCGAGACACTATACAGGAACTGTGTGCCCAGCTGGAGCCAGACCTGATGTCCCCCATTCGCCAACACACAGGGATTCCCCCTCTGGTGCAGGTTCTGTCAGTACTCCATTTTTTGGCAAGTGGATCATTCCAAACAACAGTGGCCATATCATCAGGGATGTCTTAGCCTATGTTTTCTAAGGTTTTGTCTAGAGTGTTGTCTGCCCTGATGAAATACATGCGGAGCTACATTGTTTTCCCTGAGGTGGGCGATTTGGCTACAGTGAAGGGTGATTTCTATGCCCTTGGACATATCCCCAACATCATTGGTGCCATTGATGGGACCCATGTGGCCTTGGTTCCCCCCAGTGGAAGTGAGCAGGTGTACAGGAACAGAAAAGGTTATCATTCTATGAATGTCCAGGTGGTCTGTTTGGCTAACCAGTACATCTCCCATGTAAATGCCAAGTTCCCTGGGTCAGTGCATGACGCGTACATCATGCGAAATAGCAGCATCCCTTATGTGATGGAACAGCTACAGAGACACCGTGTGTGGCTAATAGGTGACTCTGGTTACCCCAACCTGTCGTGGCTACTTACCCCAGTGAGGAATCCCAGGACAAGGGCAGAGGAATGCTACAATGAGGCCCATGGGCGAACTAGGAGGATTATAGAAAGAACCTTCGGCCTCCTGAAGGCCAGGTTTAGGTGCCTGCATATGACAGGGGGATCCCTAATGTACTCACCAAAGAAGGTGTGCCATATCATCGTGGCCTGCTGTATGCTTCACAACCTGGCTTTGCGACGCCAGGTGCCTTTCCTTCAGGAGGATGGTCCAGATGGTGGTGTTGTAGCAGCTTTGGAGCCTGTGGAGAGTGAAGAGGAGGAGGACGATGGGGACGACACAGACAACAGGGACACAGTGATACAACAGTATTTTCAGTAGCACACAGGTACGAATCAACCACGCCATTTTACATTTACTTAAAGTCTCCTGCCTCTCTACTGTCTGAGTTCCCCCCCAGTTCCTGTTAACTGAGTTGTGACTTTCCCTTCCGTTTTCAGAGCTGTGGGCCCCACTGCGTGACCTCTGCTTTGTTTGCCGATGGACTACAGCTGTGTGACAGTGGTATGTTGTCATCACAATGTAACTGAACATTTTGGCACTGTTATGTCTAATACATTTGTTCAAAATACAAGCAGACTCCAGATTTTTTTAGTGCAAGAAGTGATTTAATTCAAGTGCTAAATTTAAGGAACATGATTGTAAAACGGGGATGGGTGATGGTGGAGTAATGTCCATTGCAGAGTCCAGTTCTCAGTCGCACAGGTGCATTGTCCATATGCCTATGGAAGGATGGAGCAGGGGCAGTTCAAGGTTGGACAGGGTGACAATGTGGGACAGTGGGATGACATCAGGGGGTATCGTTTGCTGGCGGGGGTCTTGCAATCCTACTCTGTCTTCTTCTGAGATCTCAGGTTCCGCTTGCGGGGTGGTTCTTCTTCTGCAGGAGGTGGGGTTCTGGTGGCCTGTCGTTGTGTGGGGGCCTCCTGTCCACTAGCGCCGGCGGAGGTGGTAGGCTGTTCCTGGTCCAGGCTAGTGACAGGGGCCCTTTGTGGTGCCACATGGTCCCGTAATGTGGTGACTATCTGGGTTAGGGCCACGACGATGGTCCCCATTGCGGAACTAATGTTCCTCAGTTCCTCTCTGAACCCCATGTACTGTTGCTCCTGCATGACCTGGATCTCCTGGAACCTGGCCAGTACCGTAGCCATCGTCTCCTGAGAGTGGTGGTATGCTCCCATGATGGAGGAGAGGGCCTCTTGGAGAGTCGGTTCCCTGGGCCTGTCCCCCCCCTGTCACACAGCAGCCCTCCCAGTTCCCCTGTTTCCCTGGGCCTCTGTCCCCTGGACCGTGTGCCCACTACCACTGCCCCCAGGTCCCTGTTGTTGTTGGGGTGGTGGGTCAACCTGGGTGCCCTGTAGTGGTGGACACACCGCTGATTGACGTGTCCTGGGGACAGAGGCATGGGCCCGCTGGGTGGGAGCTGTGCTGGTGTTCCCAGAGGGGGTTAGGTCTGGTGTAGCCTGTGGCTGTCTGTGGGGAACCGACTGTCCGGAGGTCCCCGATGGGCCGGGCTGGTCATCAGGGTCCAGGGAGACAGAGCTGCTGTCATCACTGTGGGCCTCTTCTGGGGGTGGGATGGACATCTCTGGACCCTCCGTGGCGGTGTGGTGGTGTTCGGGTCCTGCAGGGGTATAAGAGTATGGTTATTGCTTCTGTGTGTGGCATTTTGTGTAATGGGTGGGTGGCCGTGTCCCCCAGTGCTGGCATTCCCCTGTAGGGGCTTTTGTGACGGTGGCTTGTGGGGGTAATGGGTGTGTGCAGTGGGCATGCTTTGGGGATGGGTGTCCATGCTTTGGGGACGCACGCAGGGCTAGGTTTTGGGATGGGTGGGATGTGATGGTGAGCCATTTGCAAGGAGTTGGTGTGATGGGGTGGGGGTGACGGTGCGGGTATGATTTGACATGCAGGTGGGGTGGGGGGAATGGAGTAGTGAAGATTTGACTTACCAGAGTCCATTCCTCCGCCTACTCCTGCGAGGCCCTCAGGATGCAGGATGTGCAAGACTTCCTCATCCCATGCTGTGAATTCTGGGGGAGTAGGTGGGGGTCCGCCGCTAGTCTTCTGCACTGCAATGTTGTGCCTTGATACCATGGAACGCACCTTCCCCCGTAGGTCGTTCCACTGCTTCCTGATGTCCTCCCGATTGCGTGGATGCTGTCCCACAGCGTTGACCCTGTCTACTATTCTTTGCCATAGCTCCATCTTCCTGGCAATGGTGGTTTGCTGCACCTGTGCTCCGAAGAGCTGGGGCTCTACACGAACTATTTCCTCCACCATGACCCTGAGTTCTGCGTCAGAGAACCTGGGGTGTCTTTGGGGTGCCATGGGGTGGTGTGGATGAGGTGAGGGGTGGTGTATGTGTTGTAGAGTGTGGTGAGTGTGGTGGTGTATGGTGTCTTGTGCGTGGAAATTGTGTGGGTGATGTTGTGATTTGCCTCTGTGTGATGGTGTACTCTATGCTGTGCTCTCTCTCTGTCCTTCACTCGCAATTGTGGTCGTAGGGGTTTGTGGGTGATGTGGGTGTGTGTTTTATATTTAATTGGGTGTGTGGGAGTGGTGTGTGTATGTGTCTCAGGTGTGTGTATTTTGAATTATCCAATGTGGTAGTGTTTTGTAAAGGTGTGTGTATTTTGACCGCGGCGGTGTGTACTGCCAATGGAATACCGCGGTTGAAAGACCACTGCAGGGATTTGTGGGTCGGAATGGTATGGGCGTATTTCTGTTGCCGTGACGGTGGAGGTTTGGTCATCGCCAGTTTCCCGCTGACCTATGGTGTGGCGGACTTTTGTGGATGTCGGGTTTTTGGCAGTTTGCCAGTTGCGGGTCAGAATGACCGTGGCGGTTTACCGCGGCGGTGTTATGGCGGCCTTCTGGCCGGCGGTAAGCGACTTTTACCGCCGAGGTCAGAATGACCCCCTAAATGTTTATCCGGGCATCAAGGTATTTAATGAAATTCACTGACACTGGACTTTTTTTTTCTTTTTTGACAAAGGCACTTTCGGAGAAATTTGTAATGGAAAGCACTTTCTCAGTAGAGGTATCACTTCTTTTGAGTAAAATTATTACTCCTCGTTTGCCTACAAACTATACCTCACTCATTGCTCTTTTTAGAAAATCAAATAAATTCAGTTTATTGTATGATTTTTCTGTTTGACAGGCTGATGGCTCAGGGAGGACACAACTAATTAATATTTTCTTCTTTTAGATTTATTTTTTTTGGTTTGTTGGTAAAGGTCATGAGAAACAGGTGCAGATCCATGGCTGTCCTTTGTGGGGCATAAAGGCGAGGACAAGGGTGTCTAGTGTACAGTAAGGACAACGTGAATTTGGTGGCGGTGGAGAATTAGGGATATGTTCCCTCATTTTATTTATTTTTGTCCACAATTACTGATGTTGTCCTCCTATCGTTTATGGCTTGGGATCTAGTGTACTAGTCTTCCTCAGGTCACAGATTTGTTCCCCATTGTTTTTACTCTTTTAATTGATTGTTCACATTCTCACTGCTGCAGAGCCGAGGTTGATCAGTGCATGTAGATGGGTCAAGATTTCAACAAAGTATAGGCATTTTGTCAAATCCTTTTTCTATATATGTTTTGGTGGGGAAGCAGGGGTTAATGTTTGGCAGTCATTCGTTTTTTCTTTGTTATCCTTACAGTCTTCTTTTGTGTCAAGTTATGTACTTACTAGACTGCTTGCCAAACCTGTTTCAGTGTGCTTGTGTGATAACTGATTAATGTCTATAGTATGCCCATTTTAATTGACTGCTGACTGCTACTGAGGACATTTTTGTTAGTAGAGTCTTTTGGAGCCTGCAGATATTTTTGCTGATTTTACTGATTATATTTTCTACATTTTCTGCTAATGTTTGTAAGGCCTGTTGGCAGTCTGCAGCCTATGGATATTATTTTTAATTTTATTCAGTTTTGCCAGACTCCTAGATTCTATTTTTCGGACAATCCCTGGATATTTTTCTTTATTTTACAGATTATAATTCTAAATGTTTGATTATTGCATTTGGTTTCCAGATTTCACATCATCCATCTGGACAAGAAGTGCATTCCTGATTTTCCCACTAAACTAGTCTTTAAAAGATGAAGCCAAACAAGAGGACTTTGTTGAAGTCTCAAAGATGCAGTCAAAAGAGGTAGGAGCAAATTTCAAGTTTATTTGTCAGAAAGTAAAGAGCCACCTCGATAATGTGCTGCCGGCACCTTTCCAACCGCCGTACTGCCGCAGAACACATTCCACATTCTACCCTCGAGGCCCGCATTCCACATATCACTCCATGAGCCGTGCATTCCATGTTCCACATACAACATACCATCTCGCTCCTTCTTTTCTGTTTTTTTTTACAACTTATGAATAAAAACAAAACAAAATCAAAAACAGTGAACAACAACAGAGAAAGAAATACTATTTTGAAAGACAAAAAATCCCACAAGATCTGCAAGAAACAAACTTAATAAGAACCCCGAAGAAGGAAAAGAAAGTCTTAAAACTGAAAGAAATTACTGATCGGGTCTTAGTTTCCATGGTAAAAATCTTTCACGGGAAGATCTGCGTGGAAATCCTTCCGTACAGTCTAAGGAAGACTTTTGTGTATTAAACTTATGCGAATCTTGAACACGTATCATAGAGCTTCCACAACACCCCTTTCACCTTCCTTGCTGCTGTCACTCTCATCACTAGCACTCGACGCAGGACCCTCGGATAACTTTACCACCTTGGATAACTTCCACCAGCGACCATCAACAGCCATAATTGCACTCCCACAAACTTTTCTCACCCTAACAGGTTTTCCAAAATTAACATCACCTTTTTTAACAAACATACTTTTTTTTATTCACACCAAATCTCCA
This sequence comes from Pleurodeles waltl, assembly GCF_031143425.1. Taxonomy (NCBI): domain Eukaryota; kingdom Metazoa; phylum Chordata; class Amphibia; order Caudata; family Salamandridae; genus Pleurodeles; species Pleurodeles waltl. The sequence continues at coordinate 607,031,696 of NC_090445.1, read as the reverse complement.
GGGCAAACCATACACAACTTGGTGACTTTGATTGTATCGTACCTTCTTTTCATGCGTTCTTGTCCTGACCTCACCTTTTCCCAGTCGACTACACTCTTCCTTCCACACAGTCCTTTGCTTTTCAAGGAACTCGCTAACCATGATGGGAACAGAACGGTGGTTGGTTTACGACCTCTTAATGCTTCAAAAGGTGGCACATTGGTTAATGAATGGGTTGTGGAACGATAAACCTACAACATGGTGCTCACTGCCTCAATGATGTCTTAATTATTGTGTCTAGCCCATTTTATACAATCCCGACAACTCTATTCATTCTTTCGACCAAGCCATTAGTTTGGGGGTGATATAAAGAACTTCTCAAATGCCTAATATCATATTGTTTCAAGAAGTCCTCCATTTCTGAATTAACAAACTGCACCCCATTGTCCGAAATAATGGTTTCCGGAAAGCCCTCTCACATAAAGACTTCTTTAAGGAAGTTAACAGCATTGGTCGCTGATGGAACAGTACAAAAACAAACCTCAGGCCATCTACTGTGATAATCCATGAGAACAAATGCATATCGTAAATTGTGAGGGAGAAAATTAAATGGCCCGATCATGTCTATCACCACCTTAGACCACGGTCTTACAGGAACCTCAATAGGTTGAAAAGGTGGGGTACGTACTTTCAACCCCTTCTCCACAGAATTGCAAACAACACACCCTTTGACCACAACAGACTTCTTTTTTTCCATTGCCCATTGATGCGAAATGGCATCAAGGCCCCCTGCACTCTTTCCCCCTCCCAGCACCTATTTAATGGCAGCTGCAACATGGGGGGGCAGTGAGTGCACCAAAGCAGGGCCAACGGCAAGCCCGTCTGTGCCCGGACTGGGCCTAGCACCAGGAACCCTGGTCTGCTCACCAGTGAAACTCCACAGCACTTTTTAGGTTGATAGAAGCCAGATGTCTATCCCCCAGCTGCTGCCACACCACCCGCTATGGTAGGAGCTCTCACCTGCACCCACTGCCGGTTCTCCAGTAGCCACTCATCTACACCCTCTATGCAAATACTAACAACACCCTCAACACCCTCTCCCAACACACAGGCCACACATGCACCAACAATACCTACACCCCCCTATGTCACACACCATAGCAAATTCAGACATCAACACCCACTCACATGCATGATTCTTAACAATCACTCAGAAAAGACACAACCAAAATATTGAACCTATTGAGCAGCAATGCACCCAAAATCCTCCTTAACACAGAGACCCAGCTCAATCCCTTATCGGCTCCTGATATCACTATGGCAATCCAAGCAGGTTACCAGATTGCTCCACATGACAGTCTTCAAAAACCAAGAGGAGCACTCACAGTCATATACAAGGAATCCATGAAATGCATAACATCCACAGAGAACGCCACCACATTCTCGGAACACCCAGACTCTAAGCTGCACATTTTCAAAAACTTCACTCTGAATGGAACCCTCGCATACTGACCACCTGGACCATGAGCTACATTTACCAAGCTCGTCATTGACTTTGTTGCTCTGCTCGTAATCGACTCCAGAGCCTACCTTCTCCTTGGTGGCCTCAACTTTCAGCTGGGAATGTGAAACGTCCCCTGTTCCACAGCACTCCTCAAAAGCTTGAGCAACATTGGCCTCACCCAGCTCATCTCAGAACCAACACACACTGCAGGATACACACTAGACCCCATCTTCACTGAAAGTGACAGTATGAAATACAATTCCACCATACTGCTCATATGGACCGATAACTCCATCATCCACTTCTAAATCAGCATAGCTCAATTCCACACCCCTAACAGGTTCAGCATTCCAAGCCAAAACTAGGGCAAAATCACAGAAGCAGACCGGCTCAGTGCCCTCAGTTTGGATCAACCTAGCCCTACAGACAACCTTGACAAGGACATCAGCGACTTCAACAACAGGATCAAGAACTAGGTGTACTCCCTTGCACCCATCAAACCAAAGAAGCATAGTAGATCAAACCAGCAGGCCAGCAGGTACACAAAAGACCTTGGCAACACCAAACAACACTGTAAACAGCTAGAAAGAAAATGGACAGACAGCCATAACACTTCCAACAGAACTACCTACAAGGCAGCACTCATACGCTGCCAATAGCAAGTAAGGGCCACCAAGAAAAAAGCATTAGTGGACTGTAGTGAAGGAAGCTCCAACAGCTGAAAGGAGATATTCTTGATCGTCAAGGATTTCACCACACCCTCAGCCACTCTACTCTATGTCAACAACCTTGTTGCAATCTAACACCTTTGCAACAACTTATACAACTTCTTCCACAGCAAAATTGCAAACACTTACAGCAACTTCGCACACTAACCCAACCCCAGAAACTCATTGTTAACCTACCCACCACCAACCAAGACAGCCACCTGACTGAATGGTTAACTCTCACCAGAAAAGACACAGCAGTAATAATGCAGACCATACTCTCAGGGACCCAATAGACCAATGCCCCCACCACATCTACGACCTGGGAACAACATTAATCAGCATCACCCTGATGAATGGTACCTTGCTGAAATCAAAACCCTCCTCAAGAAGCCCACAGCTAGCCCAAATCAACTGAGCAACTTCCAACCCATCTCTCTGCTCCCCTGTCCAGCCAATGTGATTGAAAAGGGCATCAACAAGCAACTCACAGCCCACCTCGAACTTCACCATCTTGTAGACAACACTCAATCAGGATTCAGAAAGAATCACAGCACCGAAATAGCACTCATCATGGCCACCAACAACATTCGAATCATCCTGGACAAGGGGAAACAGCGGCCCTCATCCTTCTTGACCTCTTTATGGCCCTTCAACACTGTCTCCCACAACATCCTCTTCCGAACACTCCTTGAGATTGGCATACAATATTCCACTCCAAAATTGACCTATTATTTCCTCATAGGAAGAACCCAAAGTGTCAGGCTGCCACCCTTCACATCAGAGACCAAGAAACGCACAGGGATCATCCTTCCGCCCCACCCTTCTTAACACATACATGCTATGTCTTGCCAACATCACCGGATCACAAGACATCACCGTCATCTACTATGCAGATGACACCCAACTCATACTCTCCCTAGCAGACAAGACAATTACCAACAGAACCAACTTCACCAACTGCAACATCTCCTCATTTTCTAACATCGCACCCAAAACATGAAACAACCTTGCGCAAGACATCAGAGCCTCCTCCCTACTTCTTGAGTTCCACAAGAACCTGAAGACCTGATTGTTCATATAAGCACCTTGTGGACCGCACACCTACACAGCCCCCCAAGCCCTTGGATACTCTCTTGGGTGATTAATGCACTTTACAAATCAACATAACATTACATATGCTGGAGTATATTTACATCTGTTTAAGATCTGTAGGGATATAGTAACTTTGGAAGTGTATTTTGTGAACTGCAATTGTCCTACTCTTTCTTGGGTATGTTTTGTGTATTAGCACATCTTTCCCAAACCCCTTCTTAAATTTAACTAAACCGCTCCAAGTTAGTATTGATTATTTTCTAATTATCCACCACTCTCTCTGCTCCACCCCACATTTACCACAAATTCATATGCCTGTGCACAGCACAGATAGCAGAGTCTGAGGTTCAGGTCTACTAACGTTGTGAATTCCATTTTATAGCAGTGAATAGTACTACTGTATAACTACTTTACGCACTACTAAATGCAATTTATCAATCAGGCCCATGGTGTTGTGGACAAGATTTCTTTTTCATTAAATGTGAGGGATTGAAAGCATTGTGAAGGCTTCTCATTTTTTGGGTTGCAGCCTACCAGACAGTGCAGCTGTCTGGTTTGCTAAAGACGTCTTGTGGACTTTCAGAAATTTGACCTAGGAATGCATTCCACTTGTAGATTACCATTGGCTTTGTGGTTTGTAACTCACACTTTCTGGCTTTTCATTTGCTGGCTTTATTTGCTTTAGGCTCTCCAGGTTGAGTTTGTCCCTTCTGTTACCTAAACAGTGCTTACAGTATTCTTCCATAAACTCCCTTTCTGTTAACAGGCCTTTTTATCTTGTTCATATCTCATCACATTTGCTCTGTATTCAAAGACTGAGATCAAATGACAGGTGGCGTCTTCCAAGGGCGGTTGTTTACTTTTCTTTCTCTGACTTCAAAGAAGAGAGGACTAATGTGACAATCTTGCTGGTTCCTAGAGGCAGGAAAGATGTTTTTCTAGCACACGACAACATTTAAATGAACTGTAATTATTTCAAAATATATCAGAATTATGAACGCACAAATGAAGCACATTTTCCTAATTTCTGAAGTGTGTTAAAAACAAATAGTTTAATATGATCAAAATGACTTGTTAAACCAGGTGATGCAATTTCCACACATTTTCATCTGTGCACTGTATAGTTTTATTAGTAAAATTGTATGTCTGTGCAAATGTAATGGTCATTTCAGTTGAAAATGTGTTGTCTGTTACAACAGTGTGCTACCACACCATGAATACTACACTCCATGCCACTCCACTCTACTCTGCACCACTCCACACCACTGCACTCTTATCTGCACCACTTCACTACACACCATTCAAAGCCACTGCACTCTGTACCACTACACTCTATGCCACTGCTACGCCTGTTACTCTAACCTGTACCATTTTGCTCTATGCCAAGTCATTCTTCACCACTGTACTCTACACCTCTATACTCTTTGCCACTGAACTCTACATTACTCCAGTCTAGGCCATACCAATGTACTCTGCACAACTCCACTCTATGCCACTGTATCCTACGCCAATCTCCAACACTGAACTCTACATCACTGCACTCTATGCCAATACACTCTTGTCCACTTCACTTTACTCTCTAACACCCAACTCTATCCCCCTGCACTCTACACCAATCCACTGTATTCTACTCTAATCCACTCTGCATCACTGCACTCGATGCCGCTGCACTCTGCACCTCTTAACTCTATGCCTTCACGCTCTCTGCTACTCTACACAACTGCACTCTTCCCTGCACTACTCCACTCTATGCCACTGCGCTCGACTCTAAAACAATCTACTCCACGTCACTGCACTTTATGCCACTGCACTCTACTCCACTCAGCGCCACTCTTCTCTGCACCACTCCACTCTGTGCCAATTCACTCTGCCATGCACCACTCTAATCTATTCCACTGCATTGCACAATGCTGCATTTTACGCTGCTAAATTCAATGTCACTGCACTCTACGTCACTGTACTCTACACCAATCCACTGTACACCAGTTCACTCTACTCTACGCCACTCTACACAACTCCACACTATGCCACTCCAATACACAGAACTCTCTGCCACTCCACTCCACAGCACACTACTCCACTCTTCAGCATCCCACTCTACGACACTCTATGCCCCTCTTTTCCATGCCACTAACTTTTATCCATGCTAAACAGCAGCCACGCTGGTGAACATGACTAAAACACATTGGCAAAGCCAATGCTTGTCTTTTACGTTATCATTGTGCTTCTCGCCCAGTCCAGAATCGCCTCATTCTTGTCAGAAAACTTTTGTAAACTTTTGTATCCCCGTATCTAAGACAGAGAAGCAACACTTTTTCAACGTGTCACTATTAAATACACGCCTAAGGCAAAAATCGTAATAATCTAATGTAAGCTTCTGTTGTCCCAGCTGCCAAACAATAGCTGCTAATGATGTGCACATGTTTTACACTTTCTCACATACCACAGCTTGATTTAATGTCAATTAGCTGCTTAAAGCAGGCGCCTGTAAACCCTTGCAATGCATTATGTTAGGGGCAAATGCATATCTTCTGGAACAGTAAGCAGCAAAATTATGTTTTCTGTTGGTACTGTGGCACGTGCAGTGATTGCAAAGGAGTGGAAGAGCACGCGCTTGCTAAAATCCAGTATAAGATGTCACAAATTTCTGAAAGGAACTTCCCTGATCGGTTGATTCAGCTGATTACATAGCAGTACAGACGCTGCTGCTTGTACTTTCTAAGTATGACTTCTAACTAATCTAATTGGTAAAATTCATTTAATTGCATGAAATTGACAATAACACATCGAACGTTACCCCATGATTTTGTTTGCCTCTGGGAAGTTTGCCAAAGCCCATCGCATAGGGTTTGGTGCAGTTTTCACAATCAACTCTTCACACGAATGATTACTTGTGATAAGTTCGGTTAGTCTCTTCAGAAAGGCCCCGTAGTCACCATGGTCATACAAGAAAACAAGAAATAAAAACATATTTTCGACTGCCACAGAATCTTGGGAATTTAAATACCTTCACCGTCTGTTTGGAGCCACATGTTTCCGGCTACAACACTGTCCAGTTTTCACCCCGAGAACCTGGATTCAGGCTCCCCCCCTTTCGCCGCACTACAGGTGGCTGGCAAAAGGAGCTGGAAACAACACTCTCATAGTGCTGCCAATAACGGCGCATAATCGGTCCCAGTTTTACCAGAGGTTCACATGTTGAACACCCCACAACCTGATCACCTGATAGGCCTCTATGCAATGTGGATTAAATTTGTAAATCTGATAGAGTCTTCTAGTTGCAGATTCCTTACCTTAGAATTTTCCCCCAGGCGTCAGACTGGATCTGGAGATTTTTTCTTCGAGCAATACCCTTGCGCATCGATAGGTGGCGTCAGTCAATTCCGCAGGTGTCGTAGGCATTGTGGTCACCGCAATGACGTCGGGAGAAGTACATAGACCACGCTCTAGCACAGTGACATCAGTTCTTTTCTTTCCGCGCCATGCGCTGATCAGGAGAGAGCTACCCTGGCTATTTTTTGTCCAAATTCGATTGTTTTGTCAAAGTTTTTTGTGTACAACTTTGGTGCGTCGAGATGTCCCCGAAGGCCGGGTTGAAGCCTTGTGAGGACTGCCATCGGACAATGTCAGTGACGGATCCTAATCCCTTTTGTCTGTGGTGCCTCGAGCATGACCATGACCCGAAGTCGTGCTCAGACTGTCGGGTCATGCACCTGAAAGCTTTGAGGGAGCGGTCCCTAAAGTTAATGGCGGCCCGGTACTCGACTCCGCTTAGGTCCCGGTCTCGCTTGAGAGGAAGGTCTCGAGATCGGTCGTGGAGTCATCACCACTCGTCTTCTTCGAAGTCCTCGGGTCAAGGTAAGAAGAAGAAGAAGTCGAAGAAGTCCCATCGCTCTCTGACTTCACCCCGTCACTCGGCTGACGCTGGACAAGCGTCCATGCACCAGGCCTCCGTCCTCGGAGCTTGCGTCTGGGTCGACTCCACGCTTCCCCGAGTTTCCTGGAGCCGGAGCGACCCCGCCCACCTGAAAGAGTTTTACGAGGCCATGCGCCTCATATTTGGGCGGGTCGACCCTGATACGGTGCCTTTGGGCCCAAGGGGTTCGGCTGAGGGGCCTTCGGGTTCCGCACCGGCGCTTTGGGCAAGGTCACCTCTGGATCTGTGTGCGGATCCGCACCAACACCAGTCGCACCTTTGAGACCTTCCCTGGCGCCGGGTCGATTGTCTACGCTCCCGATGTCGGTAGTGCCCACTATCGACATCGACCCAATTCTTATCCCCGACGACTCGGAGACGGAACGACATCGACCAACGCCACCATCGGCTTTGGTGGGCCCTATTCGCCCGAGGTAAGATTCGGACCCTTTTTCCTATGAGTACGAATACGGGGAGGCATTGGAGGGTTCTCGGGACCCTTATGAATACCAGGATGACCCTGCTATGGACTGGGCACAGGATTTGGGTGCAGCCAGTGGTCTGGATACTTCTCCTGACGCTGGCATGTAACTTGTAATTCTATGCATTTATTGGAACAAATCCTCCATTTGTGACCTGAATTATTTGGTCACTGTAAAAAATGGTGAATCCTGACCAGGATGGTAGCTACTGTTATTATGATTGGTATTACAGGTTACTTTTAATGAGGGCCTTATAGTGAGCAGAATGTATTTAAGGCAAATTTGGTAGGCCTTACTGGAGCGAGCTCTCTGGTCTCTACAGTGCATGTGCCGTTGTGGAAATTAGCAGTCAAACGGTAGTGGAACACACAGTTGTTCTCAAAATTGAATGATAAGTTGGGTAGCAAGTGTGCCATCGGGCCCCAGTGCAACCAAGGAAAAGATCCACCTGATCGTGGTTTGTTAATAAAATGAATTGGGGTTCAAATGGCCTCCTCATAGCCCTCAACCCACTGCACCTGCTTCACCATTGATAGCTACGCTTTTTGGGAATGATCCCTGGCTCTTCAGTGCTATGTAACAGGATCAAAGCGAGCAGTACGACACCTAACTAACTCGCTTAACCTATCACTTATTTGGGGGCGGGGCTGGTCAGCAGGCATCTGGGCACACGCAGGTGGGTTAACTTTTGGCCATGAAGCAGCACTCATATTTTAGGCTCCTTATGCGGAAAAATTAAGAAAGAAGCAGATTTTCAATTTTTCAGCTGGCTCCGTCCCCTGTTCGGAGCTTCCACGTGACGAAAAAAAATCCCCTACTTGAGAGTTTGAACCTGCTTCCCCTGAATCTTCTGCCTGGAGTGCCTTAAACATCTTGTTACCTTGTGCCTCATGTCAGTCCATGTGGAGTTACATCGACCCCCTTTGCACCTTCTACCCTGGTGAGCATGGTGAGGATTTTACGATGCTCTGTCTTAGGATGTCCTGATCCCAGAACCAGCAGTGCTAGAATCATTTTCAGAGTTTCAGTGCTGCCATAAATATTACATCACTGAAGTCGTAGGGGTTGTGAAAAGTCCAGGCATTACACAAAGAACTTGTGTAGCAATTTTTTTATTAGCAGTGTGGTAGGAATATAGTAGGTTTCGGGTGGGGCATTTTGGAGCACCTTACCACAAATATATTGGTAAAGCATGGTGTGGTAGCGCACTGTAATATACAGACAGCACACATTTCATTGAAATGTCCACTAAATTTTCACAGATAGTACAGTTATACAAATTGAAACAATATAGTACAGAAACAATAATGTGTGGAAACGAGGTTTCAATGACTATTTACCATTTCCACATAACCAAGTTAACAATCTCGATTTGTTTTGATCCTACTAAAATCTTTGCTTCAGTCATACTTGAAAGTTACAAAACATGTGCTTCATTGGTACTTTCCTAACAGCTGATATATTCTGAAATATTTGTTCAGTTAATTTTGTTGTGTTAGAAAAATAATAACATCCTTTTTCCTTTCAGACTCCCTGTACCCCAGCAAGATTGTCACATAGTTCACTGTACAAAATGCTCTCACTTTCAGAGAAAGTAAGCAGCACTCTCCATGTTAAAATAATAAGCAGCAACTTGTTACAAGGTGTAGTCTGGCGCTTAACCACTGTCTTTGAAACAGAGCAAATGAGACAAGATAACAACCAAGCTTAAGGGTGTAGGAGGCTGGCCTAGTTTGTAGTGGATACCTTGGGTACTTACACCTTACACCAGGTCCAGTTATCCCTTGTTAGTGAATGTAGTAGTGTTCTAGCAGCTTAGGCTGATAGAGGTAGTTATAGTAGAGCTGCTTAGGCTGAACTAGGAGGCATGCAAAGCTCATGCAATAGCACTTATAGTTACACAGTACTTATACACAAGTAAAGACAATACTCAGTGTTACCAAAAACAAAGGTATTTATTTGGGTGACACAGTACCAGAAATATCTTAGAGACAATACTCCTTCTGGAGGTAAGTATTATACACAATATCTACACTAGACACCAAAATTAGACAAGTAAATATTCATAGAACAATACAAACAGTAGGAAATCCTACAGAATGCAATGGGAGAAAATAGGTCTAGGGGAAACACAAACCATATACTAAAAAAGTAGAATGTGAATCCCCCCTAGAGAAGTGTAGTGTGTGCAGAATCACTGGGAAAGTAAGAATACAGTAAAGGTAAGTAAATTACCCCACCCTAGAGCCCAGAAAAGCAGGAGTAAAGTACTGCAAGTTTCCTTAGGACATACTACACCTCGTTTTGGAATTTTGCAGCAGCCAACGAAGTCTGCAAAGAACAACTGGTGGATTATTGGACCTGAAGACCTGCAAAGGAAGGGGACCAAGTCCAGAAGTTGAAAGACGTTCCAGGAAGGACAGGAGCCCCTGCCAACCCAGAAGAAGGTGCAAAAGCAGAGTCCCTGGTTAGTTGAAGAATGCAGAAAATGCAACCTAGGAAGAAGCCAGTGGGTTCCTGCATAATGCAAAAGATGTCCTACAGCGTTAAGATTGTTGCAGATGAGATTTCTTGTTGGAAGGCGCCAATAAGCCTTGGCTACGGTAAAACTGTATTTTTCATCAAAATGGAGCTGGATAGACCCAGGAGGGACCTGGGGGCCTCAACGCTGAGTGAGGAGGAAGAGAAGGTTCTCTGCACTTCTGAGAGCCCTCAGGATGCCAGCCAGCACCCCCAGAAGCCACAGGATCTGGGTTCAAAGGAGGTGCAAAATGCAGTTGATGCACCACATCAAAAGAAGGTCCCACGCCTCCGGAGATCAACTCAGTGAGTTGAGCATTACAGGGTGAAGTGCTGGGGACCTGGGCCAGGCTGTGCATGAAGGAGTTTTGCACATAGTGCACAGAGGCCTCAGGAGACGAAGAAGACACAAAACACAGGGATACCATCATTCTCAGCGAAGGCAAGGTCTTACCTCCTCCAAATTGCATCAGCTGGACCTCAGGACAGTCTATGTTCATGATGTCCACCCTCTGTGTCCTTAGTAACACGCTTGTCACCGTGAGAGGAGTCCCAGGGTACCAGTCATCGCTTTGGAAGGTGCCTGCTTGAAGCAGAGGAGTGACTCTGTCACTCCACTGGAGATTTCTTCAGTCCTTCTGGTGCAGGATGAAAACAGGGAGTCCCCAGAGCATGCACACCATGGAAACTGTTGCAGTTGCTGACCTGGAGCTCAGGTTGCTGAAGAAAAGTGTCTCCTTTAGACACTTTGTTGCAGTTACAGTGTTTCTTGGAGCAGGCTGTGGTTGATCAAGGAGATTTTTACAGTGATCCTTCTGCTCAGTAGTAAGGCAGTCTGTCAGAACCACTCCCTCCACTAAACCATCAGTTTCAGTGGTGGAGAAGAGATCAGGGAGAGGCTCACTCTCTTCTTCCTGTCGCTCATCTGTAGCCACGAGCAGGGTTAAGTCAGCCCTGTCATATTAAGGCTTTAGGCGATTGACATGAAGCACCCTAAGGGGGCTTCTGGCAGTGCCCAGGTCCACCAAGTAGGTGACCTCACCTTTTTTCTCAACAATTAGATGGGGTCCACTCCATTTGTCCTGGAGTGCTCTTGGGGCCACAGGCTCCAATACCCACACCTTGGGGGTTATTCCAACTTTGGAGGAGGTGGTAATCTGTCCCAAATGTGACGGATTTACCACCAGCCGTATTACGAGTTCCATAGGATATAATGGACTCGTAATACGGCTGGTGGTATATCCGTCACTTTACCGTCACTTTTGGGACGGATTACCACTTCCTCCAAAGTTGGAATAACCCCCCTTGTGTCCTGGGTGGTACTCTGTCAGGACAGCCTTCTGGTCAAACCATTGCTTTTGGAGTTCTTGGCTGGCCTGAAGGTTTTTGCTGGCCTTTTTTATATACTCAGCCATCCTACTTCTCAGGCCAAATACATAGTCCACTATGTCCTGTTTTGGAGCTTTTAAAGGTTGTTGCCAACCCTCCTTAACAAGAGCAAGTGGACCCCTCACAGGGTGACCAAAGAGAAGTTTAAAGGGGCTGTAGCCGACTCCTTTTTGGGGTACCTCCCTGTAGGCAAAAAGGAGGCATGGTAATAGGACATCCCATCTCCTTCTGAGTTTTTCAGAGAGTCCCATAATCATACCTTTGAGAGTTTTATTAAACCTCTCAACCAGTCCATTATTTTTTGGATGATAAGGGGTCGTGAACTTGTATGTAACACCACACTCCTTCCACATTGCTTTTAGGTGTGCAGACATGAAGTTACTACCTCTGTCTGACACCACTTCCTAAGGGAAGCCCACTCTCGAAAAGATTCCCAGGAGGGCCTTTGCCACTGCAGGAGCTGTAGTGGTCCTTAAGGGGATAGCTTCTGGGTACCTTGTGGCATGGTCCACCACCACCACAAGGATAAACCTATTGCAAGAAGCTGTTGGAGGGTCAAGGGGGGCAGCCATATCAAACCCTACCCTTTCAAAGGGCACCCCAACCACTGGTAGTGGTATTAAGAGGGCCTTTGGGGTGCCACCAGTCTTGCCACTGGCTTGCAGGTGACACAGGAGCGACAAAACTCCTTTGTGTCTTCTGACATATGGGGCCATTGAAAATGTGGAACAAGTCTGTCCCATGTTTTACTCTGGCCTAAATGTCCAGGTAATGGGATGTCATGAGCCAGAGTTAGGAGGAATTCTCTGTACTGAAGGTGGGTGACCAGTCTCCTGGTGGCACCAGGTTTAGGGTCCCTTGCTTCAGTATAAAGGAGATTATTCTCCCAGTAAACTCTGTGTGTTTCAGTGATATCACCATTTTGCTGCTTGACAGCTTGCTGTCTGAGGCCCTCCAATGTGGGACAGGTCTGCTGTGCCACACTCAGCTCTTCCCTGGTAGGCCCCCCTGCAGCCAAAAGCTCAGCTGTATCAGCTTCCATCTCCTCTGGTGTAGGTTCTGCACAGAGAGAGAATTCCTCTTCCTCAAAAGGGGAATCATCTGTGGAGGGAGGGATAGTGGACAAGGGTTTGCCCTTCCTACCCCTAGTTTTTGGGAGCACTTGGTCCATTGTTCCAGGATCAAAGTTTCCCTGTCCTCTTTGCTTCTTGGCCTGAGCCCTGGTAAGAGCAAAGATGTGAGCTGGAATGCACAGCATTGCTGCATGTGCCTCCAACTCCACTTCAGCCCAAGCTGAAGTCTCCAAATCATTGCCTAGAAGACATTCTACAGGTAAATCAGTGGCTACCACAACTTTCTTCGGACCAGTAAACCCCCCCCCCCAGTTTAGAATCACAGCTTACAGTATTGCTATGGGCGCCTGTCACTTGGTACTGGTGACCAAGTAGGTGTTGCTCAGGGGCAACCAGTTTGTCCATCACCATGGTGACACTGGCACCTGTATCCCTGTAGGCCTCAACCTGAGCACCATTAATCAGGGGTAGCTGCTTGTACTTATCCATATTAAGGGGAAAAGCAACTAAAGTGGCGAGGTCATTACCACCATCAGTGACTAAAACAGCCTCAGTGTTCTCCCTAACTAGACCAACTCCAACTACATTACCAATGGTGAGCCCAGCTACACCCTTTGAATGGCTACTAGTAGTACTTTTCCCACCAACACTGCTGTTACTAGGGCCACTAGTGGTTGCAGTTGTGGTTGTGGTGGTGGGAGTTTTGGTGTTTTCCTTTGGACAATGAAGATCAGTTGCCCAATGGCCTTTGGCTTTACACATATGACACCAAGGTTTCTTATCCTTGTGAGAAGAGGATTTGGACCCACCCCCCCAGGGAAGTTTTGTTGGCCTGATTCTGATGAGTTTTTATATTTGTCCCCACCCTCGTGTGATGTACCATCCTTCTTCTTGCCATCCTTGTCACCCCTTGTATGAGCTTTTCTGCTCACCCTTGTTCTGACCCATTTGTCTGCCTTCTTTCCCAATTCTTGGGGAGAGGTCAGATCTGAGTCCACAAGATATTGATGCAACAAGTCAGACACACAATTATTCAAGATATGCTCTCTCAGAACCAAGTTATAAAGGCTTTCATTTTCAGTCACCTTACTGCCGTGTAACCAACATTCTAGGGCCTTCACAGAACAGTTCACAAACTCTGTCCAGTCCTGTGATGACTTCTTTCTGGTCTCTCTGAACTTAAGTCTTTACTGTTTAGGGGTTAAGCCTAGACCATGCAAGAGTGCATTTTTAAGAACCTGGTAATTATCTGCATCATCCTCTCTGACAATTAGAAGTCTGTCTCTACCTTTGCCAGAGAAGGATAACCAAAGGATAGCAGCCCATTGTACATGAGGGACTCTCTGAACTTTACAGGCCTTCTCAAGCGCAGCAAACCACTTGTTGATATCATGACCATCCTTGTAAGGAGCGACAACTGTGTGCAGATTTCTAGAATCAAATGAAGGTTCCATAACATTTGTATTTCTAAAACTGCTGCTGCCACCATGGGGAACTAACCCCAAACCCTGCCTCTCTTTCTCCACAGCCAGTGATTCCCTGTCTAAGGCCAACTGCTGCTGCTTTAGCTTCAGTCCGGCCTCCTCGAACCTCAGCTATCTGAGTTCCCTATCTAGGGACTGGTCCTCAGGGTTGGAATTATGTGAAGCCTCTGAAACAGAGGTAACATGAGAGTGTGCAGAGGCAGACCTATCTCTAACAAGGCACACTCTAGTGACCTGGCCTCTAGGGGTGAAGGGAGCCCTACTTGTGTGTGAACCCTTCCCACTACCAGTTATACTAGCGGGCGTGTTGATAGATAGGTCTGTGGAAGGACCCTCCCCAGGATTGTCATCATGCTCCTCTGAGCCTCCTGTTTGGAGTACCCTCTACCTCTTCCCCTGTCTGATCTGGACCAGTGCTGAGTCCCTGGTCATCTTTTTGGAGGAGAAGATTTAAGAGGAACTCCTTATTGGGGTTCTTCCCAATCCCTAGCCTTCTTTCAATACAAAGACCCCTCAAACTTTTAAAGTTTAGATTCTCATATGTTGTTTTCACAACTCTAGGGGTAGCATCTACAGAAGACATATTGAAAGAAAAAAGTTTTGGGAAAGTGAGTAAAAAGTTAGTAGAATAACAGAGCTAACTTCTTAGAGAAAGGAGAAAACTTTTCAGAACTTTGAAAAAACTTTTGCAAAGTTTAAAGAACTTTTAAGAAAGTTAGAAAATTGTTTCTAGGTATATATTATATATCCCCCAAGTATTGAAGTATTGGAGCAAGCATTTCTTGTGAAAAGCACAGGTAACAAAGTTGTAAAGCAATTGCAAGTACTTATCCCACTGCTGGGCCACCAATGTAGGAGGCTGGCCTAGTTTGTGGTGGGTACCTTGGGTACTTACACCTTACATCAGGTCCAGCTATCCCTTGTTTGTGAATGTAGTAGTATTCTAGCAGCTTAGGCCGATAGCGGTAGCTATAGCAGAGCAGCTTAGGCTGAGCTAGGAGACATGCATAGCTCATGCAATACCACTTATAGTTACACAGTACTTATACACAAGTAAAGACAATACTCAGTGTTACCAAAAATAAAGGTATTTATTCGGGTGACACCATACCAAAAATATCTTAGAGACAATACTCCTTCTGGAGGTAAGTATTATACACAATATCTACACTAGACACCAAAATTAGCCAAGTAAATAGTCATAGAACAATACAAACAGTAGGAAATCCTATAGAATGCAATGGGAGAAAATAGGTCTAGGGGCAACACAAATCATATACTAAAAAAGTGGAATGTGAATCACAAATTCCTCCCTAGACAAGGGTAGTGTGTGCAAAATCACAGGGAGAGTAAGAATACAGTAAAGGTAAGTAAATTACCCCACCCCAGAGCCCAGTAAAGCAGGAGTAAAGTACTGCAAGTTTCCTTAGGCCACGCTACACCTCGTTTTTGGGATTTTGCAGCAGCCAACCAAGTCTGCAAAGAACAACAGCTGGATTATTGGACCTGAAGATCTGCAAAGGAAGGGGACCAAGTCCAGAAGTCAAAAGAAGTTACAGGAAGGACAGGCGTCCCTACCAACCCAGAAGAAGGTGCTAAAGAAGAGTCCCCGGTTAGTTGAAGACTGCAGAAATGCACCCTAGGAAGCTGCCAGCGGGTTCCTGCATGATGCAAAAGATGTCCCAAGGCGTGAAGATTGTGGCTGATGAGATTTCGTGTTGGGAGGCGCCAACAAGCCTTGGCAATGGCAAAAGTGAATTTTTCATCAAAATGGCACTGGATGGACCCAGAAGGCATCTGGGGGCCTCAACTCTGTGTGAAGCAAAGAGGAGGCTCTCAGCACTTTTGAGAGCCCTCAGGATGCCATCCAGCACCCCCAGAAGCCACAGGATCTGGGTTCAAAGGAGGTGCAAAATGCAGTTGATGCAGCACAACAAAATATGGTCCCACGCCACTGAAGAACAACTCAGCAAGTTGAGCGTTGCAAGGTGCAGTGCTGAGGACCTGGGCCAGGCTGTGCATGAAGGAATTTTGCAAAGAGTGCACAGAGGCCTGAGGAGGCGAAGAAGACACAAAACACAGGGGTACCATCATTCTCGGGGAAGGCAAGGTCTTACCTCCTCCAAATTGCTTCAGTAGGACCTCAGGACAGTCTATGTTGATAATATTCACCCTGTGTGTTGTTAGGAGCACGCTCATCACCGTGAGAGGAGTCCCAGGGTACCAGTCATCGCTTTGGAAGGTGCCTGCTTGGAGCAGGGGAGTGACTTCATCACTCCACGGGAGACTTCTTCTTTGGTCCTTCTGGTGCAGGATGAAGACAGGGAGTCCCCGGAGCATGCACACCATGGAAACTGTTGCAGTTGCTGACTTGGAGATGAGTTTGCTGAAGAAAAGTGTCTCTTGTGGACACTTTTTTGCAGTTACAGTGTTTCTTGGAGCAGGCTGTGGTTGATCCGAGGTCAGAGGATGCTAAAGTTGTTGCAGAGGTTTCCTGAAGGAAACTTGCAAGCAGAATCTGAAGAGAATCCACAGGAGAGACCCTAAATAGCCCTGAGAGGGGGATTGGCTACCTTATCAGGTATGGACCTATCAGGAGGGGTCTCTGACGTCACTTGCTGGCACTGGCCACTCAAAACCCTCCAGAGTGCTCCCACACCTTGCAAAGCAAGATGGCTAAAGTCTGGAACACACTGGAGGAGCTTTGGGCACCACCCCTGGGGTGGTGATGGACAGAGGAGTGGTCACTCCCCTTTCCTTTGTCCAGTTTCCCACCAGAGCAGGGGAGAAAGGGTCCCTGAACCGGAGTAGACTGGTTTATGCAAGGAGGGCACCATCTGTGCTCTTCAAAGCATTTCCAGAGGCTGAGGGAGGCTACCCCTCCCAGCCTGTAACACCTATTTCCAAAGGGAGAGGTTGTAACACCCTGCTCTCAGAGGAAATTCTTTGTTCTGCCTTCCTGGGACTGGGCTACCCAGACTCCAGGAGGGCAGCACCCTATCTGTGAGGTGGCAGCAGCTGTAGCTGCAGTGCAAACCTCAGAGAGCTGGTTTGGCAGTACTGGGGGTCCATGGTGGAGCCCCCAGGATGCATGGAATTGGCTCCCCAAAACCAGATTTGGAATGGGGGGACAATTCCATGATCTTAGACATGTTACATGGCCATATTCGGAGTTACCATTGTGAAGCTACATATAGGTATTGACCTATTTGTAGTGCACGCGTGTAATGGCGTCCCCGCACACACAAAGTCTGGGGAAATGGCCCTGAACTATGTGGGGGCACCTTTGCTAGTGCAAGGGTGCCCTCACACTTAGTAACTTTGCACTAACCTCCAGCAAGTGAAGGTCAGACATATAGGTGATGTAAGGAAATGCCTCCTTGGCATGGTTGCCCCCTGACTTTTTGCCTTTGCTGATGCTATGTTTACAAATTGAAAGTGTGCTGAGGCCTGCTAACCAGGCCCCAGCACCAGTGTTCTTTCCCTAACCTGTACTTTTGTATCCACAATTGGCAGACCCTGGCATCCAGATAAGTCCCTTGTAACTGGTACTTCTAGTACCAAGGGCCCTGATGCCAAGGAAGGTCTCTAAGGGCTGCAGCATGTCTTATGCCACCCTGGAGACCTCTCACTCAGCACAGACACACTGCTTGCCAGCTTGTGTGTGCTAGTGAGAACCAAACGAGTAAGTCGACATGGCACTCCCCTCAGGGTGCCATGCCAGCCTCCCACTGCCTATGCAAGTATAGGTCAGTCACCCCTCTAGCAGGCCTTACAGCCCTAAGGCAGGGTGCACTATACCATAGGTGAGGGTACCAGTGCATGAGCATGGTACCCCTACAGTGTCTAAACAAAACTTTAGACATTGTAAGTGCAGGGTAGCCATAAGAGTATATGGTCTGGGAGTTTGTCAAACACGAACTCCACAGCACCATAATGGCTACACTGAAAACTGAGAAGTTTGGTATCAAACTTCTCAGCACAATAAATGCACACTGATGCCAGTGTCCATTTTATTGCAAAATACACCCCAGAGGGCACCTTAGAGGTGCCCCCTGAAACTTAACCGACTGTCTGTGTAGGCTGACTAGTTCCAGCAGCCTGCCACACTAGAGACATGTTGCTGGCCCCATGGGGAGAGTGCCTTTGTCACTCTGAGGCCAGTAACAAAGCCTGCACAGGGTGGAGATGCTAACACCTCCCCCAGGCAGGAGCTGTAACACCTGGCGGTGAGCCTCAAAGGCTCACCCCTTTGTCACAGCCCAGCAGGGCACTCCAGCTTAGTGGAGTTGCCCGCCCCCTCCGGCCACGGCCCCCACTTTTGGCGGCAAGGCTGGAGGGAACAAAGAAAGCAACAAGGAGGAGTCACTGGCCAGTCAGGACAGCCCCTAAGGTGTCCTGAGCTGAGGTGACTCTAACTTTTAGAAATCCTCCATCTTGCAGATGGAGGATTCCCCCAATAGGGTTAGGATTGTGACCCCCTCCCCTTGGGAGGAGGCACAAAGAGGGTGTACCCACCCTCAGGGCTAGTAGCCATTGGCTACTAACCCCCCAGACCTAAGCACGCCCTTAAATTTAGTATTTAAGGGCTACCCTGAACCCTAGAAAATTAGATTCCTGCAACAACAAGAAGAAGGACTGCCTAGCTGAAAACCCCTGCAGAGGAAGACCAGAAGACACCAACTGCCTTGGCTCCAGAAACTCACCGGCCTGTCTCCTGCCTTCCAAAGAACTCTGCTCCAGCGACGCCTTCCAAAGGGACCAGCGACCTCTGAATCCTCTGAGGACTGCCCTGCTTCGACGACGACAAGAAACTCCCGAGGACAGCGGACCTGCTCCAAAAAGACTGCACCTTTATCCAAAGGAGCAGCTTTAAAGACCCCTGCAATCTCCCCGCAAGAAGCGTGAGACTTGCAACACTGCACCCGGCGACCCCGACTCGGCTGGTGGAGAACCAACACCTCAGGGAGGACCCCCGGACTACTCTACGACTGTGAGTACCAAAACCTGTCCCCCCTGAGCCCCCACAGCGCCGCCTGCAGAGGGAATCCCGAGGCTTCCCCTGACCGCGACTCTCTGAAACCTAAGTCCCGACGCCTGGAAAAGACCCTGCACCCGCAGCCCCCAGGACCTGAAGGACAGGACTTTCACTGCAGAAGTGACCCCCAGTAGTCCCTCTCCCTTGCCCAAGTGGAGGTTTCCCCGAGGAAGCCCCCCCTTGCCTGCCTGCAGCACTGAAGAGATCCCTTGATCTCTCATTGACTTCCATTGCGAACCCGACGCTTGTTCTAACACTGCACCCGGCCGCCCCCGCGCCGCTGAGGGTGAAATTTCTGTGTGGGCTTGTGTCCCCCCCGGTGCCCTACAAAACCCCCCTGGTCTGCCCTCCGAAGACGCGGGTACTTACCTGCTGGCAGACTGGAACCGGGGCACCCCCTTCTCTCCATTGAAGCCTATGCGTTTTGGGCACCATTTTGAACTCTGCACCTGACCGGCCCTGAGCTGCTGGTGTGGTAACTTTGGGGTTGCTCTGAACCCCCAACGGTGGGCTACTTTGGACCAAGAACTGAACCCTGTAAGTGTCTTACTTACCTGGTAAAACTAACAAAAACTTACCTCCCCCAGGAACTGTGAAAATTGCACTGTGTCCACTTTTGAAATAGCTATTTGTGAATAACTTGAAAAGTATACATGCAATTGAAATGATTCAAAGTTCCTAATGTACTTACCTGCAATACCTTTCAAACAAGATATTACATGTTAAATTTGAACCTGTGGTTCTTAAAATAAACTAAGAAAAGATATTTTTCTATAACAAAACCTATTGGCTGGATTTGTCTCTGAGTGTGTGTACCTCATTTATTGTCTATGTGTATGTACAACAAATGCTTAACACTACTCCTTGGATAAGCCTACTGCTCGACCACACTACCACAAAATAGAGCATTAGTATTATCTATTTTTACCACTATTTTACCTCTAAGGGGAACCCTTGGACTCTGTGCATGCTATTCCTTACTTTGAAATAGCACATACAGAGCCAACTTCCTACATTGGTGGATCAGCGGTGGGGTACAAGACTTAGCATTTGCTGGACTACTCAGCCAATACCTGATCACACGACAAATTCCAAAATTGTCATTAGAAATTGATTTTTGCAATTTGAAAAGTTTTCTAAATTCTTAAAAGACCTGCTAGGGCCTTGTGTTAGATCCTGTTTAGCATTTCTTTTAGAGTTTAAAAGTTTGTAAAAGTTTGAATTAGATTCTAGAACCAGTTTTAGATTCTTAAAAAGTATTCCAACTTTTAGAAGCAAAATGTCTAGCACAGATGTGACTGTGGTGGAACTCGACACCACACCTTACCTCCATCTACAGATGAGAGAGCTAAGGTCACTCTGTAAACTAAAGAAAATAGCAATGGGCCCCAAACCTACCAAAGTACAGCTCCAGGAGCTTTTGGCAGAGTTTGAAAAGGCCAACCCCTCTGAGGATGGCAACACAGAGGATGAAGATAGTGACTTGGAGGGAAATTCCCCCCCTCCAGTCCTACTTAGGGAGAGCAGGGCTTCTCAAGCCCTGACTCAACAAATAATAGTCAGAGATGCTGGTTCCCTCACAGGAGGGACCAACAACTCTGAAATCACTGAGGATAACTCCAGTGAAGAGGACATACAGTTAGCCAGGATGGCCAAAAGATTGGCTTTGGAAAGACAGATCCTAGCCATAGAGAGGGAAAGACAAGAGATGGGCCTAGGACCCATCAATGGTGGCAGCAACATAAATAGGGTCAGAGATTCTCCTGACATGTTGAAAATCCCTAAAGGGATTGTAACTAAATATGAAGATGGTGATGACATCACCAAATGGTTCACAGCTTTTGAGAGGGCTTGTGTAACCAGAAAAGTGAACAGATCTCACTGGGGTGCTCTCCTTTTGGAAATGTTCACAGGAAAGTGTAGGGATAGACTCCTCACACTCTCTGGAAAAGATGCAGAATCTTATGACCTCATGAAGGGTACCCTGATTGAGGGCTTTGGATTCTCCACTGAGGAGTATAGGATTAGATTCAGGGGGGCTCAAAAATCCTCGAGCCAGACCTGGGTTGACTTTGTAGACTACTCAGTAAAAACACTAGATGGTTGGATTCAAGGCAGTGGTGTAAGTAATTATGATGGGCTGTACAATTTATTTGTGAAAGAACACCTGTTAAGTAATTGTTTCAATGATAAACTGCATCAGCATCTGGTAGACCTAGGACCAATTTCTCCCCAAGAATTGGGAAAGAAGGCGGACCATTGGGTCAAGACTAGGGTGTCCAAAACTTCCACAGGGGGTGACCAAAAGAAAGGGGTCACAAAACCTCCCCAGGGGAAAGGTGGTGAGACAGCCAAAAATAAAAATAGTAAAGAGTCTTCTTCAGGCCCCCAAAAACCTGCACAGGAGCCTCTTCACAAAACAATCCTGGGTACAAGGGTAAAAACTTTGATCCCAAAAAGGCCTGGTGTCGAAACTGTAGTCAGTCTGGACACCAAACTGGAGACAAGGCCTGTCCCAAGAAAAGTTCCACTCCAAACTCCAATCCAGGTAACACTGGAATGGCTAGTCTCCAAGTGGGATCAACAGTGTGCCCAGAGCAAATCAGGGTCCACACTGAAGCTACTCTAGTCTCTGAGGGTGGGGTGGATTTAGCCACACTAGCTGCCTGGCCGCCTAACATGCAAAAATACAGGCAGCAGCTCTTTATTAATGGGACAAGTGTAGAGGGCCTGAGGGATACAGGTGCCAGTGTCACCATGGTGACAGAGAAACTGGTTTCCCCTGGCCAATACCTGACTGGAAAAACTTATACAGTCACCAACGCTGACAATCAGACTAAAGCACATCCCATGGCAATGGTAACTTTAGAATGGGGAGGGGTCAATGGCCTGAAACAGGTGGTGGTCTCCTCAAACATCCCAGTAGACTGTCTGCTTGGAAATGACCTGGAGTCCTCAGCATGGGCTGAGGTAGAACTAAAAACCCATGCAGCCATGCTGGGTATCCCTGAACTGGTGTGTGTAAAAACAAGGGCACAATGCAAGACACAGGGTGAAAAAGTAGAGCTGGAGTCTGGAAAAATGGCCCAGCCTACCAAGAGAAAAGGAAAGTCAGTTGGGAGACCAACTGCAACACAGTCAGAAAAAGGGAACCTCTCTTCTCAGGAAGAAGTTCTGCCCTCTGAGGGAACTGAGCCTTTGGAGCTTGAACCTTATCAGGTTGAGCTCTTAGGCCCAGGGGGACCCTCAAGGGAGGAGCTGTGTAAGGGACAAGAAACCTGTCCCTCTCTTGAAGGCCTTAGGCAGCAAGCTGCTGAAGAGTCCAAGGGCAAGAAAAATGGAACACATAGGGTCTATTGGGAAGATGGACTCCTGTACACTGAGGCCAGAGACCCCAAACCTGGTGCCACTAGGAGAGTGGTAGTGCCTCAGTCGTTCAGAGAGTTTATTCTGACCTTAGCCCATGATATTCCCCTTGCTGGGCATTTGGGACAAACCAAGACGTGGGAGAGGTTAGTCAACCACTTCTACTGGCCCAATATGTCCCAGAAGGTTAAGAAGTTTTGCCTCTCCTGCCCCACCTGTCAATCCAGTGGTAAGACAGGTGGGCACCCAAAGGCCCCCCTCATTCCACTTCCAGTGGTGGGGGTCCCCTTTGAAAGAGTGGGTGTGGACATAGTTGGTCCACTAGAACCTCCCACAGCCTCAGGAAATCTGTATATCCTAGTAGTAGTGGATCATGCTACTAGGTATCCTGAAGCTATTCCCCTTAGGTCGACTACTGCCCCTGCAGTAGCCAAGGCCCTCATTGGTATCTTTACCAGAGTGGGTTTCCCTAAGGAGGTGGTGTCTGACAGAGGTACCAACTTCATGTCAGCATACCTAAAACACATGTGGAATGAGTGTGGAGTGACTTACAAATTCACTACACCATACCATCCACAAACTAATGGCTTAGTTGAGAGATTCAACAAGACATTAAAAGGCATGATCATGGGGCTCCCAGAAAAACTCAAAAGGAGATGGGATGTCCTCTTGCCATGTCTGCTTTTTGCTTACAGAGAGGTGCCACAGAAGGGAGTAGGATTCTCACCCTTTGAACTTCTGTTTGGTCACCCTGTAAGGGGACCACTTGCTCTTGTTAAAGAAGGCTGGGAGAGATCTCTTCATGAGCCTAAACAAGACATAGTGGACTATGTACTTGGCCTTCGCTCTAGAATGGCAGAGTACATGGAAAAGGCAACCAAAAACCTTGAGGCCAGCCAGCAGCTCCAGATTTTTTGGTATGACCAAAAGGCTGCAATGGTTGAGTTCCAACCAGGGCAGAAAGTCTGGGTTCTGGAGCCTGTGGCTCCCAGGGCACTTAAGGACAAATGGAGTGGCCCTTACCCAGTGCTAGAAAGGAAGAGTCAGGTCACCTACCTGGTGGACCTGGGCACAAGCAGGAGCCCCAAGAGGGTGATCCATGTGAACCGCCTTAAGCTCTTCCATGACAGGGCTGATGTAAATCTGTTGATGGTAACAGATGAGGATCAGGAGGCAGAGAGTGAACCTCTGCCTGATCTTCTGTCATCAGACCCAAAAGATGGCTCAGTAGATGGAGTGATCTACTCAGACACCCTCTCTGGCCAACAGCAAGCTGATTGTAGGAGAGTCCTACAACAGTTTCCTGAACTCTTCTCCCTAACCCCTGGTCAGACACACCTGTGTACCCATGATGTGGACACAGGAGACAGCATGCCTGTCAAAAACAAAATTTTTAGACAGTCTGACCATGTTAAGGAAAGCATCAAGGTGGAAGTCCACAAGATGCTGGAATTGGGAGTAATTGAGCGCTCTGACAGCCCCTGGGCTAGCCCAGTGGTCTTAGTCCCCAAACCTCACACCAAAGATGGAAAGAAAGAGATGAGGTTTTGTGTGGACTACAGAGGGCCTAACTCTGTCACCAAGACAGACGCCCATCCAATTCCTAGAGCTGATGAGCTCATAGACAAATTAGGTGCTGCCAAATTCTTAAGTACCTTTGACTTGACAGCAGGGTACTGGCAAATAAAAATGGCACCGGGAGCAAAAGAGAAAACAGCATTCTCCACACCTGATGGGCATTATCAGTTTACTGTTATGCCCTTTGGTTTAAAGAATGCCCCTGCCACCTTCCAAAGGTTGGTGAATCAAGTCCTTGCTGGTTTGGAGTCCTTTAGCACAGCTTATCTTGATGATATTGCTGTCTTTAGCTCCACCTGGCAGGATCACCTGGTCCACCTGAAGAAGGTTTTGAAGGCTCTGCAATCTGCAGGCCTCTCTATCAAGGCATCCAAATGCCAGATAGGGCAGGGAACTGTGGTTTACTTGGGCCACCTTGTAGGTGGAGGCCAAGTTCAGCCACTCCAACCCAAGATCCAGACTATTCTGGACTGGGTAGCTCCAAAAACCCAGACTCAAGTCAGGGCATTCCTTGGCTTGACTGGGTATTACAGGAGGTTTGTGAAGGGATATGGATCCATTGTGACAGCCCTCACTGAACTCACCTCCAAGAAAATGCCCAAGAAAG
This sequence comes from Pleurodeles waltl, assembly GCF_031143425.1. NCBI lineage: Eukaryota > Metazoa > Chordata > Amphibia > Caudata > Salamandridae > Pleurodeles > Pleurodeles waltl. The sequence continues at coordinate 607,006,958 of NC_090445.1, read as the reverse complement.
TGAACTGGACTGTGGAATGCCAACAGGCCTTTGACACCCTGAAACAAGCAATGTGCTCAGCACCAGTTCTAAAAGCTCCAGATTATTCTAAGCAGTTCATTGTGCAGACAGATGCCTCTGAACATGGGATAGGGGCAGTTTTGACCCAAACAAATGATGATGGCCTTGACCAGCCTGTTGCTTTCATTAGCAGGAGGTTACTCCCCAGGGAGCAGCGTTGGAGTGCCATTGAGAGGGAGGCCTTTGCTGTGGTCTGGTCCCTGAAGAAACTGAGACCATACCTCTTTGGGACTCACTTCCTAGTTCAAACTGACCACAGACCTCTCAAATGGCTGATGCAAATGAAAGGTGAAAATCCTAAACTGTTGAGGTGGTCCATCTCCCTACAGGGAATGGACTTTATAGTGGAACACAGACCTGGGACTGCCCATGCCAATGCAGATGGCCTTTCCAGGTTCTTCCACTTAGAAAATGAAGACTCTCTTGGGAAAGGTTAGTCTCATCCTCTTTCGTTTGGGGGGGGGTTGTGTAAGGAAATGCCTCCTTGGCATGGTTGCCCCCTGACTTTTTGCCTTTGCTGATGCTATGTTTACAAATTGAAAGTGTGCTGAGGCCTGCTAACCAGGCCCCAGCACCAGTGTTCTTTCCCTAACCTGTACTTTTGTATCCACAATTGGCAGACCCTGGCATCCAGATAAGTCCCTTGTAACTGGTACTTCTAGTACCAAGGGCCCCGATGCCAAGGAAGGTCTCTAAGGGCTGCAGCATGTCTTATGCCACCCTGGAGACCTCTCACTCAGCACAGACACACTGCTTGCCAGCTTGTGTGTGCTAGTGAGAACCAAACGAGTAAGTCGACATGGCACTCCCCTCAGGGTGCCATGCCAGCCTCCCACTGCCTATGCAAGTATAGGTCAGTCACCCCTCTAGCAGGCCTTACAGCCCTAAGGCAGGGTGCACTATACCATAGGTGAGGGTACCAGTGCATGAGCATGGTACCCCTACAGTGTCTAAACAAAACTTTAGACATTGTAAGTGCAGGGTAGCCATAAGAGTATATGGTCTGGGAGTTTGTCAAACACGAACTCCACAGCACCATAATGGCTACACTGAAAACTGAGAAGTTTGGTATCAAACTTCTCAGCACAATAAATGCACACTGATGCCAGTGTACATTTTATTGCAAAATACACCCCAGAGGGCACCTTAGAGGTGCCCCCTGAAACTTAACCGACTGTCTGTGTAGGCTGACTAGTTCCAGCAGCCTGCCACACTAGAGACATGTTGCTGGCCCCATGGGGAGAGTGCCTTTGTCACTCTGAGGCCAGTAACAAAGCCTGCACTGGGTGGAGATGCTAACACCTCCCCCAGGCAGGAGCTGTAACACCTGGCGGTGAGCCTCAAAGGCTCACCCCTTTGTCACAGCCCAGCAGGGCACTCCAGCTTAGTGGAGATGCCCGCCCCCTCCGGCCACGGCCCCCACTTTTGGCGGCAAGGCTGGAGGGAACAAAGAAAGCAACAAGGAGGAGTCACTGGCCAGTCAGGACAGCCCCTAAGGTGTCCTGAGCTGAGGTGACTCTAACTTTTAGAAATCCTCCATCTTGCAGATGGAGGATTCCCCCAATAGGGTTAGGATTGTGACCCCCTCCCCTTGGGAGGAGGCACAAAGAGGGTGTACCCACCCTCAGGGCTAGTAGCCATTGGCTACTAACCCCCCAGACCTAAACACGCCCTTAAATTTAGTATTTAAGGGCTACCCTGAACCCTAGAAAATTAGATTCCTGCAACAACAAGAAGAAGGACTGCCTAGCTGAAAACCCCTGCAGAGGAAGACCAGAAGACACCAACTGCCTTGGCTCCAGAAACTCACCGGCCTGTCTCCTGCCTTCCAAAGAACTCTGCTCCAGCGACGCCTTCCAAAGGGACCAGCGACCTCTGAATCCTCTGAGGACTGCCCTGCTTCGACGACGACAAGAAACTCCCGAGGACAGCGGACCTGCTCCAAAAAGACTGAACCTTTATCCAAAGGAGCAGCTTTAAAGACCCCTGCAATCTCCCCGCAAGAAGCGTGAGACTTGCAACACTGCACCCGGCGACCCCGACTCGGCTGGTGGAGAACCAACACCTCAGGGAGGACCCCTGGACTACTCTACGACTGTGAGTACCAAAACCTGTCCCCCCTGAGCCCCCACAGCGCCGCCTGCAGAGGGAATCCCGCGGCTTCCCCTGACCGCGACTCTCTGAAACCTAAGTCCCGACGCCTGGAAAAGACCCTGCACCCGCAGCCCCCAGGACCTGAAGGACCGGACTTTCACTGCAGAAGTGACCCCCAGGAGTCCCTCTCCCTTGCCCAAGTGGAGGTTTCCCAGAGGAAGCCCCCCCTTGCCTGCCTGCAGCGCTGAAGAGATCCCTTGATCTCTCATTGACTTCCATTGCGAACCCGACGCTTGTTCTAATACTGCACCCGGCCGCCCCCGCGCCGCTGAGGGTGAAATTTCTGTGTGGGCTTGTGTCCCCCCCGGTGCCCTACAAAACCCCCCTGGTCTGCCCTCCGAAGACGCGGGTACTTACCTGCTGGCAGACTGGAACCGGGGCACCCCCTTCTCTCCATTGAAGCCTATGCGTTTTGGGCACCACTTTGAACTCTGCACCTGACCGGCCCTGAGCTGCTGGTGTGGTAACTTTGGGGTTGCTCTGAACCCCCAACGGTGGGCTACTTTGGACCAAGAACTGAACCCTGTAAGTGTCTTACTTACCTGGTAAAACTAACAAAAACTTACCTCCCCCAGGAACTGTGAAAATTGCACTGTGTCCACTTTTGAAATAGCTATTTGTGAATAACTTGAAAAGTATACATGCAATTGAAATGATTCAAAGTTCCTAATGTACTTACCTGCAATACCTTTCAAACAAGATATTACATGTTAAATTTGAACCTGTGGTTCTTAAAATAAACTAAGAAAAGATATTTTTCTATAACAAAACCTATTGGCTTGGTTTGTCTCTGAGTGTGTGTACCTCATTTATTGTCTATGTGTATGTACAACAAATGCTTAAAACTACTCCTTGGATAAGCCTACTGCTCGACCACACTTCCACAAAATAGAGCATTAGTATTATCTATTTTTACCACTATTTTACCTCTAAGGGGAACCCTTGGACTCTGTGCATGCTATTCCTTACTTTGAAATAGCACATACAGAGCCAACTTCCTACAGGTGACTTTAAAGTTACTTAAGTGCAGTGAAAATGGCTGTGAAATAACATGTGCGTTATTTCACGCAGGCTGCAATGGCAGGCCTGTACAAGGGTTTGTCTGAGCTCCCTATGGGTGGCAAAAGAAATGCTGCAGCCCATATGGATCTCCCGGAACCCCAATGCCCTGGGTACCTAGGCCCGTATTTATACTCCGTTTGCGCCGAATTAGCGTCGTTTTTTTCGACGCAAATTCGGCGCAAAACTAACGCCATATTTATACTTTGGCGTTAGACGCGTCTAGCGCCAAAGTATGGGCAAATAGCGTCATTTTTTTGCGTGAACGCCTTCCTTGCGTTAATGAGATGCAAGGAAGGCGTTCCCGTCTAAAAAAATGACGGCGACGCAAATGCGTCGTATTTATACTCCCGGGCAAAAGTCACGCCCGGGAGGTGGCGGGTCAAAAAACCCCGCATTTGCGCCACTATTTAACGCCTGGGTCAGGGTAGGCGTTAAGGGGCCTGTGGGCTCAAAATGAGCCCACAGGTGCCCTCCCCTGCCCCCAGGGACCCCCCCTGCCACCCCTGCCCACCCAAGGAGGACACCCAAGGATGGAGGGACCCACCCCAGGGACATTCAGGTAAGTTCAGGTAAGTATAATTTTTTATATTTTTTTATTTTTTTGGGTGGCATAGGGGGGCCTTATTTGTGCCCCCCTACATGCCACTATGCCCAATGACCATGCCCAGGGGACATAAGTCCCCTGGGCATGGCCATTGGGCAAGGGGGCATGACTCCTGTCTTTACTAAGACAGGAGTCATTTAAATGGCGTCTGGGCGGCGAAAATAATGGCGCAAATCGGGTTGAGGCGATTTTTTTGCCTCAACCTGACTTGCCCCATTTTAAGACGCCCTAACGCCATTTTCCCCCTACGCCGGCGCTGCCTGGTCTACGTGGTTTTTTTCCACGCACACCAGGCAGCGCCGGTCTGCTAGCGCCGGCTAACGCCATTCCATAAATACGGCGCCCGCATGGCGCTTCAGAATGGCGTTAGACGGCGCTAAATTTTTTGACGCTAAACTGCGTTAGCGCAGTTTAGCGTCAAAAAGTATAAATATGGGCCCTAGGTACCATATACTAGGGACTTATAAGGGGGGTCCAGTATGCCAATCGAAATTGGTAAATGAAGTCACTGGCCTAAAGTGACAAATTTAAAAGCAGAGAGAGCTTAAGCACTGAGGTTCTGGTTAGCAGAGCCTAAGTGACACAGTTAGGCACTACACAGGCATTCACGTTAGGTCACAAACTATGAGCACTGGGGTCCTTACCAGCAGGATCCCAGTGAGACAGGCAAAAACATACTGACATACATGTGAAAAATGGGAGCAACATGCCAAGGAAGATGGTACTTTCCTACAAAGGGCACCTTCATTGCCCAGTCACTTTCTGAACTTCAGCATGATTATTTTGGGGTTGCTGCAGCACCCCCACACTCCTACTTCGAGTGCCTCTGACCTTATCATAGTTTGGCAGGAAATTGTCATTCCTGGTTGCCAGGCGACTGAAAGTTGGCAACGCTGGGCATCTTCACCCACTTGCCCACCCACCTAGAAAAGTCCCACACTCCCTTGTCTGAAGGAGGGGAAAGTTCCTCTACTTGAGTAATGAAGTCCACATGAGGTGACTCGCTGACTGAGTAGTGCTGGGGTGCACATGGAAGAAGAAGATATTCCTCATCTGATGAACCTTTGTAGCTGACTGGAAAGCAAGGTAGTTAACAACAGATTTACTATTTAACTTTCATGAAGCCCATTTGGCCAAACAATAAGGACCAGGAATCAATAGCGAAAGTTTAGTAAGTTTGTTACAAATTAGAAATCAGTCCAATACAGGTGCATATCAAAATCAAATTATAAAGATACAAAATCAGAACCGGTAAGTTATAATGCTAGAATAAATTCAAAATCATAAGGCATAAAAAAGATTAGTCACAAAAATACAGATTCTAAGAAACATAAATTGGCATTTCTCAAAGGAATTCCTACTCCTCCTAAACATGAACAATTGTAAGATCACCTAAGTCTAGTTGTAAGCTAGAATGTGTAGATTCAGAGTAAATGTGTTGAAGGATTTGGGAAGCAAGCAAAGTAGGTGTCAGCATCTCGAAGACTTCAGTAGAAGGCTTACAAAAAGGGTAATCAGTTTTAGCATGAAGCTACGCACTCAGACGGTAAGAGGATGCAGAGAGGTCTCTACCTCTCAAAGACCAAAGGAATCTGCTGTAATTCTAACAGTGTGAACACTAACAAAGTGGAAAATTCCAGGACCATCCATATTTCTAAATGTGTCATCAAAAACCCAACTTTTTCTCTTGCCCACACGGCACTGCAACATTCGTTCATTGTCCTTTAGCGCCTTCATTCCTGATACATGATGAATATGAGGCTTCTTCTGCTCAATAAATCATCCTGTTCTTGCCAAGATTTCTCTTCTCAGTCTCTTCTATCTCTAATGCACAATACTCCTTTAACTAAGAAATCACAAATGTGCACCTGCAACAGAATAAAAATGCAGACTTCTGATACACATTTACAGGTGTACACATAATGTCAGAAAAAAATGCAAACATGAATACATTAATTCATCATGACATATGCAATATGTTTTCTATAAATGCAATATATTGAAATACTAGTGTAAATATGAATGAGAACTACAAATCTTCATGTTACAGGTAAACATTAGAACACATGTATATAAAACTATAGTTTCGACAGTGAATACACCTCCAGTAATAAGTTTTGATGCTTCCTTTTACATTAATAATGTTAAAGCACACAGAGTATATGGTATCAGCTACACTTTCGTATTGCTTCGGTAACATGTAGGGTTGAGGCCAAATTTACGTTACTGCAATCCACCCTCTGATGGTGAATCAAGCCATTACAATCAAGATACAATTCAGATGAGATGGACCAATCAAAACCTCATAGTTTCCATATATTTTTGTCTAGTCTCTTCCAAATGTTTCATCTTATCATAATATCTACACTGACTTTCCTGAAACTGTATGTCATCTCTCTTCCTTTTCTCTCCCCTCCTCACTTGTATCATCTTATCCATCTTAAAGATCACTACTAGAAGAATTGCAAACAGAGCAATTATCACAAGGGATCTCAAAATGGAACACATTATTCCACTTCCCAAGTTTCCACATTTGTCAAATGTCGCACATCCATTTCCAATTGCTTCCCAAGCACCTGTTGCTTCTAACTTCTTCAACTCTTCCTTCAAACCTGAAATGTTCTTGATATATGCCTTCAAATCCTTGCTCTTGTCAGGTATATCGGTGCGACATTGCTGGACCTTTAACATCCTGCAAACTCCGAACTCCTTAGCAAGAGGGTTGTCTAAATCGAGATGATTTCACAAAACCATGGTTCTCATAGGTACCATTTCAGTATCTGCAACCAATAAGACTCCTTCTGTGCTGGTGGACAGTTTATCCACTATAGTAGACCGCTTTTTGATCTTTTTTGTCATTTGAATCACTCCTACAGATGGAATAATTGATATCAAAGATATCTCCCACTACGTCTTGAGTAGTATCACATTGTTTAGGTCTAACATTTGTTTCCCAAAAGGAGCATTAAAATGCTTCACATGATATATTTTCGGGAAAACTACACCTAGATAACATACGCCAGACCAACCATTGGGCAGCTTGAAATATGTATGTTTCCCACAAACATAATAAACTCCAGCAATAACAGAATCGTTAAAGTTGAAAAATAATTCACAATATCCTCTTACCTCAAAGGTGTGATCACATTCACTCTTTCCCATACATATAGTGTCAACCGAAAATTGATGTGTATATATGCACAATTTCACTTTATGTTTCCAATCCAAAGTCAATGTTGCTTTGGCTCCTGACACTTGATGTTCATTTTCTCCTTAGCCCATTTATGGTGATAATTAAGGTCGTTATCTGTCTTCGACTTAGATTTCAAACCTGTCCTTCTATCCTCAACTAAATCAAGAAATGTCTTCTCTACATCTGTGAAAATACCAGTCAGATTGTTTCGGTGTTCATAGGCAGTGTCCATTGTCATAGTGGGTCCAAAGAACCTAGCAATTATCCCTATCTCTTTAATACTAAGGCATCTAATAATATATCAAGTATGGAAACTTCCAAAAGAAGTCATAATTCGGCCATAAAAAATACTCAATAAAAGACTACAAGTAACACCATAAGTCAAAGTAATATAATGGTACGTGATACAGTCTGCAGCTGATGTAGGCAATTGCATGTATAGCAATCTCTGGCAACCCTAGTGTTAATGTACTCAAACAGCAATTTCAAATAAGCATTTGAATAGAAATGTATTCTAGATGTGTCTGCATGTAATTCTTTATGATAAAGTGTATATAAACTACCACCAGTAGGATGAAATATTTTGGTGGTAACTGCAGATCTGATCTCCACTAAACTAGAAGTTATGGGGTGGTACACACCCACTAATAGAACAATCAATACTACAACTACAATGAGTAACACATCTACTATTATATACCTACACCCGCTATGCCTATTTGTTTCCATAACGCCTCTAAAATTAGACCTTTGGGTGGAAAATAGCAGCAGCAGAGTCTTTTCTGTTGGTTTCCACCAAAATGTCAAAACAAAGTTCAACAAATATAATGAAGTTCTTTACAAAATCTTCATGCGATTTCGATAGCCCTACTCCGGTTCGTCTAAGTTACACCCTTACACTCCTTCTGCTGCCTCAGGCCTTTGCAATCTTCTTAATTCCCTAACAAAGTCAGTTTAAATGTTTCTAATATGTTCACAGATCAGAACCACAATAATAACATATCGAGTCAGTTCATTAGGTTGCAAGGTAATTTCAAAATACAGTCCACCATAAAGTTCAGTTTAGGGAGGTTCACCTGGATTTGTACTGGTATACTCAAAAGTCCAAAATTCTCTCTCTCTTGCATTAGCAGCAAAGTATGTAAATTCAGGTGAAAAGTACCTTTGACATTGTACCCTTGCTCCGTTTGACCTCCTTATTGCAGATTCTTCATCCTCACTGTCACTCAGACCAGAATTCTCAATGCTCTCTTGAATAGTTGAAGTTCGTGTCCCTCAGACAGACTAAGCCTTTCACTATCCTTTCTTCTTTGCCAGCGGCCTCCTGTTCCCAATTTCGTTCTCACAGCACCTGGTCCTTTGTCACAGTCACTCATTCACCACCACAGGACAAGACTCTCTTGTCTCAGCTTCAGCTGTTGACTCATCCAAACTGCCCTTAGACCGAACATGTGCTGTTTCAGGCTCTTCTCAGTCCCCCACAGCTTGTCTAACCTGCTCCCACTGTCCCTCTGTCACAGCTGGCACTTTTGGGAGAGGTGCTGTCACATCATCAAAGGGACACTCTACTCTGCGAGAATGGGAGGCATTAGTCTACTTGGGGAGACCTCTGCATTTGACAGCAGTAGTCGTTCACCAGAATGTCTTGATAAACTTCTAAGCATGTTTTGCTCATGTGTTTCTTCAACAGGAAGACTGGACTGAGGTTGTGGCACTGCTCCTGATGTGCCGACCTGGTGAGACACAGAATGCACCACATCAGCCAGTCCTTAGCAATCATCAAGAAACATGTGATCTATAATGTTCACAAGTACATTTACGGGTGCAGCTGCCAGTCTCATTCCTCTGCCCATAATTATCTCATGAGGGACAATCCTGTCCTCCGATAAGGAATACAGTGAAGTCTTATCAACACAAGAGGCAAAGCATCAGGCTACTTCAAAGATGTCAAATCACACACTTCAGCTAGTCTGGATTTCAGTGTGCCATTTACCTGTTCCACTATCCATGAAGCCTCAGGTCGATAGGTGCAATGTAGTTTCTGCTCCACTTTTAATGCTGCACAAAACAGTTTCAAGACCTCATTGTTGAAATGAGTCCCTCAATCTGACTCCAGAGAAGTCAGAAAACTGAACCTTGGGATTAGTTCCCTCAACAAAAAGTTAGCTACTGAAGATACACACAACCACTACGATGTATATTGGCCAGTTTCACACAGGCATTTTAATAAAGTCCAACTGCATCCTATTGAAGGGACCACTGGCCATCGTTCAAAATCTGGAGATAAAACAAGTCTGCAGAAGCAAACAAACCACTGCATCTCTCCCTACATGGTCATGACAGTGGCAATGTCTAGCCAAGGGGACAACAGACTGTCTGGGAACACAGGTATTCCATCTAATGAAACCCAAATGTCATCATTCCTATTGACACAACGTGCTCTGACCCAGCTTTGCTGTACTGCCTCTGGCACTTCCTCTTGCATTCTCTTAACATCTTCCCATGTATGAGCAGTGGCTAACAAAAGGTTGTAATTGGTCTCATCCGTAGTCTCATTTGAGTATTCACCATAGCTCTATGAGCACAGTGTCTTATGACTTCCTCTGAATAATTAATACCCATTGTCACATAGTGATCTCCACTGTGGTGTGCAGAACATTTTACAACCGGAACATGAGTTGGCAAATGTAAAGCCTCAAGCAACTTTTTTGCCTGTTACCCTTTTCTGATTGGAGAACCTGAAGAGGTCATAAAACCCCACTGTGACCAAAGTCAAGGACCACACAAAAGCTATACTATCAGTGAAAATCATCACTTTCAACTGTTCAGAAACACAGCATGCACTAGTATGGGGTTATTTGCGACTCAGCTCTAACTTTTGATGCCCAGGTAAATAAAGTCACTAATACATGTTCATGATTAATTAATATTTTAAAGAAAGTTCTGCCATTTATTCCACAGAAACTTAGAGTGACGGTAACCCTGGCCCTAGACTACTGTAATGCCCTGTACCTGAACATTAATCAACTATTCCTGAAAAAGCTTCAACTTGTTCAGAATTCAGCCGCCCAACTGGTGCTCGGGCTTTCCAGGTTTTCCTCCACTAAGGAGGGCATGAGAGAGCTGCACTGGCTTCCAATTAAGAAACTGAGGCCCAGATTTATACTTGCTTTGCACCGAATTTGCGTTATTTTTTACGCAAATTCGGTGCAAACCTAACTCCAAATTTATACTTTGGCGCTAGATTGCAGCAAGAACGCAATCTTCCTCCCCCCTCAGACACAGTCAGAAGGGCAGGTCAGAACCAGAATCCTCAAATGCGTCAAACAGAGGAAACTATTGAAATACACTCTGATTTTGGAGAGAATTTTGATTCAAGTTCGGGACTTGATTTGAATTTAGTGTGGGACCATTTGCCTTTTGTGGTGGCATCGGGGCTTGTGGAACCTGCATCACTGGACCTTGAGGTAAATTAAATCTTTGCATTCTCAGTTTCTTTACACTCTTTGACTGTACAGGGTTATTACCCTAGAATTCTGTAAACCCCGAATTAGGAGGTATATGACAACATTCCTGTTTTTACTTCTGAGCTGAGGTGCCCTATCCCTCCACGGTGGATGGAGATGGTTCTCCCTGTGTCTTCTTATTATCGCACTTCTTTTCCCAACTGCTTTCCCACTTTTCAAATTCCCTCCATTTTTAAATAATATGAATCAACTTCTTAATCTGCGTTTCCATTCTTGGGATTCTCATGCTTCAAATGTCATTCTCTTCAAAACACACACAGTAGCTTCTCTGAAATGACTTAGGCCCTCATTCTGATTCTGGCGGGCGGCGGAGGCCGCCCGCCAGAATTCCGCCCTCCAAAATACCGCGCCGCGGTCAAAAGACCGCGGCGGGTATTTCAAGTTTTCCCCTGGGCTGGCGGGCGGCCGCCAAAAGGCCGCCCGCCAGCCCAGGGGAAAACGACCTTCCCACGAGGATGCCGGCTCGTAATCGAGCCGGCGGAGTGGGAAGGTGCGACGGGTGCATTTGCACCCGTCGCATATTTCACTGTCTGCCAAGCAGACAGTGAAATACTTGTAGGGGCCCTCTTACGGGGGCCCCTGCAGTGCCCATGCCGTTGGCATGGGCACTGCAGGGGCCCCCAGGGGCCCCGCGACTCCCCCTCCCGCCATCCGGTTCCCGGCGGGAGAACCGCCAGGAACTGGATGGCGGGAGGGGGAGTCGGAATCCCCAAGCCGGCGCAGCAAGCTGCGCCGGCTTGGAGGATTCCTGGGGCAGCGGGAAACCGGCGGGAGACCGCCGGTTTCCCTTTACTGACCGCGGCTAAGCCGCCGCGGTCAGAATGCCCCGCGGGGCACCGCCGGCCTGTCGCCGGTGCCACCGCGTCCCGCGGCCCTGGCGGTTCTATACCGCCAGGGTCGTAATGAGGGCCTTAGTTCTGCCTAGACCTACATCATATTTTTGAGCCAATTCAGACAATTTATTATGTGCTTGTCCTGCATGCTTCGTGACATCCTTACACATAAACACAAATTTGTTCTCTTGGTAGGTATCAATTGTGAAAGATCAAGATTTTCTGATATTATTTTCTCTAGTTCTAACTTTAATTTGACCACATCCACTGCATTTTTCCTCATTGGGACTGAGATGTCTCTATGTTTAATCCAGAGCTTGGACCTTCTCCTGAGGTCTTGACTAAACTTTTAAGCCAGTCGTCATATTTTTTTAGCACTAATACCAACCGGCCTTACAGGGGCTTTAGACACTATGGCCCTCATTCCGACATTGGCCGGCGGCGGTCGCCGCCGGCCTGTCGGGGGCCGCCAGAATACCGTTCCGCGGTCGAAAGACCGTAGCGGTTATTTCTGACTTTCCCGCTGGGCTGGCGGGCGGCCGCCTTCAGGCCGCCCGCCAGCCCAGCGGGAAAGAGGCTTCCACGATGAAGCCGGCTCGGAATCGAGCCGGCGGAGTGGAAGCTGTGCGACGGGTGCAGTTGCACCCGTCGCGTATTTCACTGTCTGCGAAGCAGACAGTGAAATACATTTAGGGGCCCTCTTACGGGGGCCCCTGCAGTGCCCATGCCAGTGGCATGGGCACTGCAGGGGCCCCCAGGGGCCCCGCGACCCCCCCTACCGCCATCCGGTTCCCAGCGGGAGAACCGCCGGGAACTGGATGGCGGTAGGGGGGGTCGGAATCCCCTCGGCGGCGCAGCTAGCTGCGCCGCCTTGGAGGATTCCTATGGGCGGCGGTACACTGGCGGGAGACCGCCAGTGTTGCCAGTCCGACCGCGGCTTTACCGCCGCGGTTGGAATGCCCATTGGAGCACCGCCGGCCTGTCGGCGGTGCTCCCGCGGTCCTCCACCCTGGCGGTTTGAAACCGCCAGGGTCGGAATGAGGGCCTATCTCTCCTCAGGGAGTACTGTGGTTAACACTTAGAGGTGAATTCCAAAAAGACATATCAAAGGGAACTGATCTTTGGGCTGGTGCTACTATAGGGGAAATTACTGCTTGGTTCGCTCCTGAAGATACAAAAGCAGCATTGGGTGTTGTCACATTAGTCTAGATTGAAGGAGTATTTCCCATTCCTTATCCGGGGGTGACAAGAACAGCAGTTGACAAATTTACTCCAGTAGAAAAAGTCAAAGCATGTGTTACAGCTCCTGAAGACTCAGGTCTATATAAAGGAACTGTAGGATCAATAGTAACTGGAACAGCAATTGCATCTAGGGCTCTGTGAATGGCAGGGTTGACAGGGTTATTAATCCCTGAACTCCCTCCTATCAGCGTTTGACTCACATTTACTCCTGTATTTACCAGTGCAGAGGGTACTTGTAAATTTCCATTGTGAACTACACCACTAATTTCCTCAAGTTGGATTTCATTATTTGGGGGTGGACGTGTCAATAGTAACACATCCAAGATGTCATCACAATAGTCACTATCAGTATCTTTGCCTTTATACTCTGTGTCTTTTACCCCCCCCTTCTTTTTTTCGTCTTTTCTTTCTCTTTATGTATCTCTTTCCTCATCAAAGCTGGGTACAATCTAGCCCCCTCTATCATGTCAGTCCTCCACCTTTATTATTACTCATCCCAAGCATCTGGACAAGTACGCATTGCTTTTCGGACTCTTCCATGACATCGTTCCTTTTGCCTAGCATGGACTGCACGTTCTAAAGCATTAAGGGGGTCATTCTAACTCTGGCGGGCGGCGGAGGCCGCCCGCCAGAGTTCCCCCCTCCAGAATACCGCACCGCAGTCAGAAGACCGCTGCGGTTATTCTGTGTTTCCCGCTGCGGTTATTCTGTGTTTCCCGCTGGGCTGGCGGGCGACCACCAGGAGGCCGCCGACCGCCAGGAGGCCGCCCGCCAGCCCAGCGGGAAACCCCCTTCCCACGAGGAAGCCGGCTCCGAATGGAGCCGGCGGAGTGGGAAGGTGCGACGGGTGCAGTTGCACCCGTCGCGAATTTCAGTGTCTGCTGAGCAGACACTGAAATTCTTTGTGGGGCCCTCTTACGGGGGCCCCTGCAGTGCCCATGCCATGCATGGCCCAGGGGCCCCACGACACCCCATACCACCATCCTGTTCCTGGCGGGCGAACCGCCAGGAACAGGATGGCGGTATGGGGTGTCTGAATCCCCATGGCGGCGCAGCAAGCTGCGCCGCCATGGAGGATTCAGCAGGGCAGCGGAAAACCGGCGGGAGACCGCCGGTTTTCCTGTTCTGACCGCGGCCAAACCGCCGCGGTCAGAATGCCCTGCGGGGCACCGCCAGCCTGTTGGCGGTGCTCCCGCCGATCCTGGCCCCGGCGGTCAAGGACCGCCGGGGTCAGAATGACCCCCTAAGTGTTTCGTATGTTGCAGGTCTAGGTTTTGTTTCCATCTCGTACAATACTCTTGATCTTATGGCATTGAGTTAGCTGAATGCATGTGTGAAGACCCACATTTATAGTCCTATAATGACCTGGCGCACCTTTGGGTGGTGCTTCTGCACCCTCCCGGACAGGCATTTTTACATCTCCCCTCACTAGACCTCATATAGCCTTAAGACATTTAGGGGGTCATTATGACCCCGGCGGTCAGTGTAATAGTGGCAGTAGTACCACCAACAGGCTTGCGAATACATACCTCCACTACTATGGCATTGGCGGTTTGGCCAAAGCCAAACCGCCAAGTTAACACACCGACCACCACGGCGGTAACGACCGCCGGGCTGGAGACTATGGTCTCCAGCCCGGCCGACGTCACTAGGCTGCCCATGGCATTTTGACCCTGCCCACCACCATGATTTCAGTGGTTTCTGTGCTGCCACGGAAACCATGGCGGTAGGCACTATCAGTGCCAGGGAATTCCTTCCCTGGCACTGATAGCGGTCTCCCCCGCACCCTTCCCCAGAGTCCTACCCCACCCTCCATCTCCCCCTCCCAACCCCACCACATATACATGCATACACGCACATACATACACATACATACACACACGCATACACACATTCACCCATGCATGTATACATTCATACACATTCACAGCAACACTGTACGTTGGCGGCCGTCGCCATGGCATTTGCTGCCATTCTTGTAATGAGGGCCTTCATTTTTCAACAATACTTTCAGCAATCACAAATAGAAATCTGTTTCAAGCCAGGAAATAATTCTTCACCTACAGTTCTCGTTCGACAGTAACAGCCAATAACAGCATGACACTATGACGTAAGCAACTCATAACAGCACAGCTCAAGACCAAGTGACCAATCCCAGCATGCCACTCTGAGACTTAAATCTCACTCCTTGCAGCGACTCACCCTCCTTTACAATTTTTCATGAGCGCACTTGTCTCACCACTAAACACACATAACAAAACTCAAAGCAATGTAAAAAAATAACCTTGTCTGCTCCACTAAAGAAATTAATATAACACAAGAAACTGTCCAGAGTGACACTTTTTGACCCACTTCCCAGCCCTCTCTGACTCATACTCAAAATAACCACGACCAGCCAGGTATTACCAGGATTGGAGCAGCTTCTCCCAGTGCACTTGGGAATCACCACACCAACCACACCTCACACAAAGATAAATGCCCCTATCTCAACTGTGCCATTGGTGACATCTCACAGCAGCACCACAAATCTTAACAGACAACACAGTGTTTTCTGCACCAATAACTTATTACTGCTGCAGGATCTTAGGCTAGGTCAAGCCCAATAACAACTTTGACTTCTTTGCAACAAGCACCACACTGACACAACAATTTAAAAACATTACTGCATCACACCACGCAGCCTTCGTAAAACACTGCAAGCTAGACATAAGCAATTTCAACAACACTGCTCTATAAATACTTACTCCTTCACTGTTACAACGTTCTTGCGAACTAATGGAACACCATCAATCCTCCAAGTCGAACCCTGGCCTTTAAGGGCTTGGATTGGGTTCAGGCAAGAATTGAATAGGACACAGTAACTCTGTGTTGTAGTAACTAACCATCCGACATGCTACCATCTGCTGGAGTGTTCATGGAAGTGGAAGACAGTTGTGAAAGCTCAACCACTCACCTGAAAAACAGGTCATCTGCAGGGGCAATAACGGTTTCCCCGTCCTCCCAGGACACCTCTCGGCACTGTTGATCTTAACAAAGGAGTACCGACAGGTGTCCCCAAAGGAAGAGGGATTTCGATGACAGAGGGAGAGAGAGAGAGAGAGAGAGAGAGAGAGAGAGAGAGAGAGAGAGAGATACTGCCACTGCTGCCTGGTCCAGCCGTGCCCCTACTCATGAGGGTACAGGTGGTCAGTGTGTCTGCGTTGTTTAGGAGTCAGGTTCTATATGGGAAGAAACAGGTATGAGTGATGTGCTGCCCACTAAGCAACTAACACTCATGCACTCACTCAGACCCCCAGATAATGACCTGTCACTCAACTCCCTTCCTTGTACTTTCTCTCCAGCCCCTAGTGCTAGCAGGAATGCTCCACTATTGCCTGGGACTTCTCTCTGGCATATATTGTGTTAAGTAATCACTCTTGATGTTGTTGCACACACTAAATATGTAACTTAACTAAAACACACAAAACAGGAATGCTTTATTCCCACAAGCAAATATGCATAAGCACTGGTTGAATAATAAAGCTCAGAAGATTTTCAAAACATAATCGCCCCATGTTAATTTTTGTGACAATCACTGACATTAAGTATGGATCAACGCTGAAAATGATTTGTAGGAATTTGGGATTTTGTTAGTAACAGGCGGCACACAAACATTAATGAGGTTTATATTCTTAGAACACATTTTTAGGTGTGTTGCTTTCTTTCACAGGTCACAAGTTAACGACAACAAGTGATTGGATAATAATAATAATAACAATAATCAAGACTAAACAGTCTTTTAGAGATTCTTGCTGACTACCTTGAATGTCTCTCTTTCTGAAATGAAAGTCACCAAAGTCTTTTTTTTTAATACATGAAGGATTAGTTCAAAAGCATTCAAAAGCATTCACACTACTGTGAGTGCTTTTAATGTTTAGATTTACTGGAAGAAGTCCTGGATCCCAGTTGCCGAGCAATAGTGAGAAAGCCTTGGGGAATTCTCTGCTGGGCTGGCTCTCGAACTCAGCTTAGTCCTTTCAATGGTTGCCAGGCAAAAGTGAAGAAGCTTGGAAAAGTTGGATGACTCTCCTGACCTCAGCTGCAGAAACAGGAAACAAAGCCAAGAACTGCCTGACCTGTGTGAGGCTATTTACAGTCTCTCTTAGAAGAAGTCACATGGCAAACAGAAGAGCAGGAGGGTGTTGCCTAGCAACCAGGACAGCAGCTGTCTAGAAAGGGGCAGAGGCTCAGGTGTTGACAAACCGGCCTCCTGGTAGCAGAATAAACAAGCCTTGGCAATGGCAACTGTCCACAGTAACAGCAACAAGTAACAAACCTTGATTAAACCTAGCAATGGCAATTCAGTGCAGTTAACCACATTCATTATTTAATGTAACATGACTGAGCCACACCCCTGGAGTAGCTGGCTACACACAGCACAACAACAAGACCTCAATGAGGGAATCACAGCAGTCCCCCCCATTTAAGAACTCCTTACTGGGCGGGGCTTGGTTGGGTTCTGAAGATGGAATTGATGGACGAGGCAAGGGGCATGGACAGCACTAGTCGATTCCCAGGAGTTATCCTTGGAATCATAACATTTCCAAGCCAAGACATAATGTAACACTCCATGAATACGTTTGGAATGCAATACTTTAGCGACTTCAAACTCCCAGTGCCCAGCTACTTTCAAGGGAAGCGGTGGATGAGTGGAGTGGGTGCCTGGGGAATAGGGCCAAAGCAAGGACACATGGAATACAGGATGTATCTTATACTCAGTTGGCAGGGCTAGTTCTATGGTTACTGGGTTAATAATCTTTGTGATGGTGAAGAAGCCAATGAAACGGGGAAGTAGCTTCTGTGATCGTACAAGCTGAAGGTTTTTTGTGAACAACCAGACCTGGTTGGCTTCCTGATAATCAGGGGCTGTTTTTCTATGTTTATCAGCCTGCCTTTTCATTTGTGTGTGAGTTTGTTCCAGGTGTTTGAGGGCCTATGATTGGATTTCCTGCAACCTAATGTGATGTTCCTGAACTGAAGGTACCTTGGAGGATGTTCTGGGGTCCAATATAGGAAGCATTCCATGATGTTGACCAGAAATACAATAAAAAGGAGAAACCCCTGTAATTGCATGGGTACTATTGTTGTAAACAAATTCTACCAGGGGTAAGGCCTTCTCCATTCACTGGACCATGAGGATACAAAACATCTCAATATCTGTCCTAGGAACTGGTTGGTTCTTTCTGTCTGACTATCCATTTGAGGGAGGTAAGTGGAGGACGGGCGTAGATCTATCCCCAAGACTTAACAAAAGCTTTGCCAAAATTGAAAGACAAACTGGGGCTCACAATCAGACATAGTTGCCGAGGGCAAACCACATAGTCTCATTATATGCTGAATAAATAAGATTGCTAGAGCTGAAGCGCTGGGGACCCTTTTTAAGGAGGTAAAGTGGGCTATTGTAGTCAAGTAGTCTACCACTACCCAGACAAGAGAGTACCCATTTGAAACAGGAAGGTCAATAATGAAGTCCATGCTTATGGTGTGCCATGGAGCAGGTGGGATTGGGAGGGATTAAAGTAACCCTACCCGTTGGGTATGGGGATTTTTGGCTTGGACACAGACAGAGCAGTTTTGGATGTAAGTCGTGACATCTTGTGTCAGGGACAGCCACCAAAACCCTCTTTTGTAGATCTCTAATGTCTTTCTCTCACCCAGATGGCCTGCAAGGGCCAAATCATTTCCCAAAGGAAGGATGGTTTCCTGGAGGTCTGAAGTAGGGATATACAGTTTGTCAGCAGTGTGATAAGTAAAATCCATTAGTCTTGCAGATAAAATGCAGGTCCTTTCATTTAGAACATCCCATCCACATCAAGCAGGTACAGCAGCTCCAAACAGGTACAACAGCTCCCTTCTCTCTGATCCTCACCTCCCACTTCCACATTCCACATTCCACTCTTATGTCATGGATGACCTCAGCCCAAGGCAAGGCTAGTGAGCATTCTAATCAGGCTGATCTCATCCAACACATAATACCACACACCTTCCCTCTGAACAAATGAACAAACACAATAAAACAAAAAAACAAAAAACAAAACACAAAAATTAAAAGAAACAAACTAAATTATTACTTCCCCTTAAATTTGACTACTCTATTAAGATTCCACATTCTACCATTTCTAATCTTAACAGCATTCCTAAACAATTTGATAACCTCAAACGGTCCCCAGAATTTACTTCCACCTTTATACAAGGTTGGTTTCCTTACCATAACTTGATCCCCAACCTTTACATGAACAAGATGTGCACCTTTCTTATCATCAAAGTACTCCTTCCTCTTCCGCACAGAAACTTTCTCAAAGTCATTTTCTTCACCAACAACTGTTGTCCTACATCCCACAACATTCTTACTCTAGCTCACCCACGCAGGAGAGAGAGAGGTATTGGCTTTCCGACCCCTGAAAAGATCAAATGGGACTTTGCCCGTAGTGGAATGAGGAGTGACTCTATACACATGAAGAAATCTCTTAAGACCTTCTTTCCAGTCTCTATTGGAAGCAACCTCCAACTGAATACACTCCTTTACACATCTGTTGAACCTCTCTACCGTACCATTCCCTTCTGGATGATATGGAGAACACTTTCTATGCTTGATTCCATTATTTTGAAGACATTTTTCCATTTCTTTTGATACAAACTGCGGTCCATTGTCCGTCACAATAGCCTCAGGAAAACCTTCACGACCAAAAACATCTCTGAAGAAGTCAATAATTCTTCTGCACTCAGTGGACCCATATATACCAATTTCAGCCCACCTTGAAAACTGATCAATCAACACTATTAGATAATTGGAACCACCTCTCCCACCAATAGGTCCTACAATGTCTACTGCTACTACTTCCCAAGGTTTACGTGGCATGTCCCTCACACACATAGGAGGCACCCTTGTCTTGTAAATTTTATCACTACAACAACAGTCAGTACACCCTCTCACAAACCTTTCTACCATCAAGTCCATTCCTGGCCACCAATAGTCTAAACAAATTCTTGCCTTCGTTCTGCTCATACCTTGGTGTCTCTCATGTCCTAACTCAATAATTCTGTCCCTCAAAACTGTAGGAACAACTAATCTTAAACCTCGTAACAGGACACCATCCTCCATTGACAATTCATCTTTCACCCTCCAGAAACTCACAAGATCCTTGTCTTGTTTGACTTCACTCCTCCAACCACCTCTGATCTGTTCACACACTCGTTGCAAGACCCGATCCTCAACTACAACTCTCACCCACTCATCTTGCTTTATTACACTCCCAGTGATCACGCACACAGAAACGGTTCGCTGCAACTCCTTCTCAGGTAACTCTTCTACCTCCGAGCTCAGTCTGGAAAGACAATCCGCAACTTTATTATATGAACCAGGGACATAGTGCACCGTATAATTATAATCCTGAAGACTGACCACCCATCTGCTGATTCTACCAGAGATCAAGTCTAGACCTTTCTTCATAAACACCTCCACCAGAGGTTTATGATCAGTGAATATTTCAAACTCCTTACCCCACACAAAATTCCTTAACTTATTAATTGCCCAAAAGACACATAATGCCTCCTTTTCTATAGTGGAGTAGTTGACCTCTGCTCCTCTTAATGTCCTAGAACAAAATACTATGGGTTTAGGAATTCCATCATCCATATTCTGCAACAGTACTGCCCCCAATTCAGTTTCACAAGCATCAGTCATAATCACACATTTTTTGTTAGGATCAAACGACTTCAACGACCCAATTGAAGCAAATTCTTCTTTGATCCTATCAAACTCTCTCTGACATTCCTCGTCCCACACAAACTCAGCATTTTTCTTAACAAGTTTCCGCATAGAGAGCGTCTTAGATGCCAAATTAGGTAAAAATTTAGCATGAAACTCCAACATTACAAAAAATGATAATAATTCATCCTTTTTTTCTGGTGCACGTAGGTTCAAAATGTTCTTCACTAATTCCGCCTTGGGACATAGTCCATACGCCGTAATCTTATGCCCAAGATATTCGACTTCTGTTTTCCCAAACGAACACTTCTTCGGCTTGAGGGTCAGACCATGGTCTCTGAGTATACTTAGAACTCTGGAATTATGTTCATCTTCATTCCTCCCATGTATCAAGATATCGTCCTGATAACACTTCACACCAGGTTCCGACCCAAACAGATTGTACATGAGACGTTGGAACACAGCAGCCGCTGAGACCAGCCCAAAAGGCATTCTTATGAACCTGAACGTTCCAAACGGAGTGATGAAAGTGGTATAATCGTGTGAGTCTGGGTGCAATTTGATTTGATGATACGCGGAAGTTAAATCGATTTTACTAAAATATCTTGAACCCGAAAGCATCGTGACCATCTCTGTGATGTTTGGTAAGGGAAATTGATCACTGACCACACACTTGTTGAGGTTCCTCAAGTCTATGCATAGTCTCAAATCTCCAGAGGGCTTCCTTGCTACTACAATTGGTGAAATCCATTCAGCTGATTCGACCGGTTCAATGATGCCTTCATCACAAAGTCTCTTAATTTCTCTTTCCACATCACTCTTTAAGGAAATGGGAAAAGGGCGCACCTTGGATGCCACTGGGACAGCGCCTTTTTTCAACTTTATTTGATGAGAATATTTCTTGAGACACCCCAACTTTCCACTAAAAACTTCTTTGAATTCTTCAACTAATTCCGGCAAAAGCATTTTCCTCTGTGTTTCTAACTCGTAAATGTGATGCAAAGAATTAACATAGTTCTCCTTAAGCATGACTGGTGAAGTAGAATTTGGATCCAGTATGACTTTCAACTCTCTCTGGTGAGGCCAGCTTAAAACACTATCCCCTTTCACAGGGACATAAACTTTCCCAACAATGGTGTTCGTCTGAAAGGTAATTTCAGTTTCAAAGTACCCTCTGAGATCAATGGTCTGACCACCATAACCACCTGGAACAATATCAGGATCGTTTAACTCTACTTTATGTTTAAGCTGTTCATCAAAGATTTTATCCGAAATCAATGTCAACCAAGCCCCAGAATCAAATAACATTTCATTTGACACTCCAAAAATGGTCACAATGTCCTTAGAATGTTTCCTCCTCTCAGTGCCCTTGGTGACTGTCAGAATGCAGTCCTCAACCATCTTCACTGAAGCTTGATTCCTAGATAACCTGCAACACTTAGCAAAATGCCCTTTTTTGCTGCACAACCTGCACGTTGAGTTCAGTGCTGGGCATTTTTTGTAGAATGCATAATGTCCTATGTTCCCACAGCGGAAACATCTAGCATCTTTGTACCGTGCTACCATAGCAAGATCTCCTTTGCCCTCCTCAATTTCATGGCTGTAATTCTTGGTAATAGTTGGTTCTCTTTTTGCGGTAATTTTACTCACATCAACTCTTTCTACATTCTTTTCCTTTCCTAGCTCCTCAACACATGCCATGGTATGCTCCACACCTTTTGCTAGAATAATCACCTCTTGTAGTGTTGGATCATGTTTGCTCCACAACTCTTGTCTGATCTTATCGCTTGTACACTTCAATATGAATTGATCCCGAATTCTCTCCTCAATCGTGCTCCCAAACTTACATGTTGACGCAAGTTTACTGAGTGCAGTAACATACTCTTCAATGCTTTCTCCAGGTCTCTGCTCTTTCATGCCAAAATGGAAACGTTCCAAAATAGTACTTATCTTGGGGAGAAAATGTAAATCTAATTTCTTTAAACATATTTCAAATTGATTGAGATCAGTAGCCTCTTCACCAGGATCCGGTAGATTTTCAAATACCTCTTGACCTTCACAACCTAGACAATGCAAGAGAAGTGCTGTTTTCCTTTCACTTGATAAATTGGTTCCACACACTCTAGAGTAATGCAAAAATGATTTTTTCCACTTGGACCATTTTATAGGAGGTTCACCAGGTGAAGTTAGAAAAAACGGAGGTGGTTGAATATTTTGCATAGGAGAAATTCTTCTGTTGTACTGAAGAAGAAATTAAATATATAAGTCTCAGTTTTATTTCCCTAGTATATTCCTAATTGCTTGACTTGCACGCACTTGTAGTATACTTAAATCTTCTTTTCCATATATAGCGTAATATTAATTTGATGAAAAAACTTAGTTTTGTAAATCAAAGTTTCCACAACTCGTTTCCACTACAAGTATATATAAACTCCTTTTTTACCATTTGACACCTTTAGGCATGTCGTATTACACTACGGCGTTGCTCGTCCCACGTTGCTGCGCGTTGCAATGCATGAGAATAACTTTGTATTGATTATAAACAACACACGCGCTAGAGTAGCAGAGCGTGAATGGAGCTGTCAGCGCGCAGGATGATTCACGAAGAAGAAGTTTAAAAGTACACCAGTGCACGCGCGTTCGTTCTTGACAGCGCGCGTGTAGCCTGTATTCACCGAACTCGTGCGAGAAGCACGCGACGCGCTCGTTCTTAACAACGCACGTGTAGTCTGTTTTTCTGAGCTCGTGCGAGAAGCGCGCGAAGGAGCCATTGAGCCAAAATAAAATTCTAAATGAATAAAAGGCAAGAAGTGTACCTTGAGTCCCGGAACTCGACTATGAAAAGTCAGATTATAGGAACTTGATTCCAATGGATGTGGATAATTTGACCATCACAAGTTGAGAGGACATGACGGCTTGAAGTAACTTCCGAAAATTTCTTGAGATAGCCTTCGTGTTGAGATGTTCTACAGACCCTTGTCGCCAGTGTGATAAGTAAAATCCATTAGTCTTGCAGATAAAATGCAGGTCCTTTTATTTAGAACATCCCATCCACATCAAGCAGGTACAGCAGCTCCAAACAGGTACAACAGCTCCCTTCTCTCTGATCCTCACCTTCCACTTCCACATTCCACTCTTATGTCATGGATGACCTCAGCCCAAGGCAAGGCTAGTGAGCATTCTAATCAGGCTGATCTCATCCAACACATAATACCACAAGCATGCTAAAGAAAACCTCTCTGTATGGTAAGGATTGGAGGGTAGTCAGTAGCCAATTGAGCAATTCGGTGCTTGTTAAGAAACTGATGTGGTGAGCATGCTGCTACAGTCTTTTCAGTAGGTACAATAGGACAAACCTGTTCTGTGTCTGTGTCCTCCTGTGTATAACCAAACCTGGATAGGGTGTCAGCCTTTTGCTGGACTTTCCCAGGTCTGTAAGTAATAACAAAATCAAATTCATTGAAGAATAGTAACCAATGCAATTGTTGTGGTCTGAGTGCTCTGGGGACTTGAAAAAACTGAAGATTTGGTGGTGGTGGTGCCATTCTTGGAAAGCAAGTTTTATGGCCAACAACTCTTGTTCTGCCATCATGTAATTCTGTTCTGCTAGAAGTAATTTTTTTTAGAAAACTATGCTACTGGGTGAAAACAGCCTGTATCTGGGTCTCGTTAGGAAAGGACACCATCCACAGCCACCTGAGAAGCATCTGCTTCCACGAAGAAGGGTTGCGAGGGATCGGGTTGGCGGAGAATAGGGGCACGAGTAAAGGCCTCCTTGAGATGCTGGAAAGCATCTTCCACTTGCTGATCCCAATGGAAGGTCACTCCTTTTCTCAATAAGCGTGTGATTGGGGTCATCACTGTAGAAAACTGGGAGACGAATCGCTGATAAAAGTTGGTGAACCCCAGGAACCGTTGGATATCCTTGAGAGATTTTGGGCTTTCCCACTTTAGGATGGTTTGTACTTTAGATTGATCCATGGAAATCCCCTCTGGAGTAATGATATAACACAGTAAATAATTTTTTGGGACATAAAACATATACTTATCTAATTTAGCGAACAATTGGTGTTCTCTGAACCGCTGCAACACAGCTCAAACGTGTCCAATATGTTCCTCAGTAGAGGTGGAATAAATAAGGATGTAATCTATGTGGACTAATACACAGACATCAAGGAACTCCTGCAGCACTATATTGATGAAAAATGTAAATGCTGCAGGAGCATTGCAGAGGCCAAAGGGCATTAAAGTATACTCGTAAAGCCCAAACCTGATCTGAAAGGGAGTTTTCCACTCATCGCCCTCACATACATGGATCAAATGATAGGTCCCTCGAAAATTGAGCTTGGTATAAATGGTGGAATTGCGTACCTGATCCAGTAATTCGGGTATCAGAGTGAGAGCGTATCTATTCTTTATCGCTGGCTTGGTTAACGGTGCGGAAGTCAATGCAAGCGCACAGTTTGCTGTTTCATTTTGAGACAAAGAACAAAGGTGACGATACTGGGGATGAGGAGTGATGTATTAAACCCTTGGTTAACAAGTCATCTTGGTACTCCCGAAGGTCCTGGGTCTCTGGCTCGGATAAGTCATAAATACTACTGCATGGCAATGTTACTCCTGGGAGTAAATCTATGCGACAGTCATATGACCTATGAAGTGCCAACTGAGTAGCTTTCTGCTCACAAAACACATCATGGAAGTCCTGATAATGTGTTGGTAAGGTTTGCAGGTCAAGTTTCTCTGGAGTAAGTGCGGAGGCACAATGCAAAGGGGTAATGAGGCTAGTAGGTTCTAGATAACAGGAATGCCAACAATGTTTGTAGTCCAGGGCTACCTTTCTAGCGATTCAATCAATCTTGGGATTGTGCAATTGCCACAATGGAATACCCAGGATGGCCCCAAATATGTGTCAATTAAATCAAAGTCTGGTAAATGATAAGTCCAGAGGACAATTCTGAACCATTCATGGCTCAGACTGGTTCAGGGGTTTATTTTCATACCATGGTGATGCCTAAGGTTTTAGCAAGGCTGAGATCAAGGAAGTAACCCATTGCTCCAGAGTCAAGTAAGATTGGAAGGACCTTATGAGCTTGTAGGGAAAGTGTCAAAGTCACAATAAGTGTCAGGTGTCGGGGTGCAAGGGATGTAGTGTTAACTAACTGATGAGAGACCATGGGAAAGGGGTAGCTCGATAAAGTGGTCTCAGATTTTATTGAGTCTGGAAGTTTTCTGGATCACTGTTCTCATCTCCTACCACTGCTCCCACTGGTTTCTTTGCTAAATTGGGTTTACTGGTACAGTTTTTAGCAAAGTGCCCTGCCTTGCTGCTGTAAAGGTACAGATCCAGTTTCCTCCTGTGCGCCTTCTCCTCTTTTGATAATGGCCCTCTCACACTCCCTATTTGCATGGGTTCTGACGTGTCATGAGAGAAACTCGGAGTCTTTCTTCTCTGTTTTTAATACTAGAAGCCATGTGTCCCCGCAGGACTGTTTCCCTTTACGTTCCCCTTACCGGTTATCTAGGCGAACTACTAAATATATGTATTCTGAACAGTCAGTGGGAGGATCTATAATTTGTGCCAACACATCCTTCAGATCAGCCCGAAGGCCACAATAGAATAAAGAACTCCTTTTCTCCTCAGGCCACTCGGTTTCTGTGACCAAGCGGTTAAAGGATGTAACATAGATTAATAGGTCCTTGTTCCCTTGACGCAGGTTTCACAACTCGTTCTCGCTAGCCTGCATGAATAAATGTCTGGCAAAGAGCTTAAGCATAGCTTCCTTAAACCAGTCGAAGTTGTACAGTAGGGGATCGTTGTGCTCGACCAGAGGGACTGATCATGAGGCGGCACTCCCACCCAAGAAGGAAATCACAAAAGCCACTTTAGAGTTGTTGGGAAACACGGTAGGACGACACAAGAATTGCAACTGGTCCTGATTCGGGAAGATGTGAAATTTAGCACTATCACCAAAGAACCGCTCAGGAGTGGCTAAAGGAACTAATGTTGGTGTGATTGCTGAAAGCTGCACAGCCTGGGGAGTTGAGGTGGCAGCAGAAGGACCAGATATGGAAGTTGAACCACTTGAAAAAAACTCAAACAGGGGAGACTGCATAGCTGGATTTTTAGTTTTACCCTTGGTGTTATCCCATGGAGAATCTCAGGGTTTGTATCATTGCAACTCTTGTCACAAGACAGGCTTTCCTGTGGTAGGATGACTACTTCTTGTAAACCTACTAACACCCTAGTAATTTCTTGTAGGGAAGGCTTGTCCTCTGAAGAATGATGGGCTTGAAAAAGGCCCTCGAAAGTGAACCCCAGGGAATCCATCACCCAGGCAGCCTTGTATGCTGTGGCTTGGCTTTATGTGGGAGCATGACCACTCACCTGAAAAGCAGGTCGTCTGCAGGGGCGATGATGGTTCCCCAGTCCTCCCAGGACACCTCTCGGTACTGTCAATCTTAACATGGGAGTTCCGGAAGGTGTCCCCAAAGGGAGGGGGATTTGGATGACAGAGAGAGAGAGAGAGAGACAGAGAGAGAGAGATACTGCCACTGCTGCCTGGTCCTGTCATGCCCCTGCTCTTGAGGGAGCAGGTTGTCGGTGTCACTGTGTTGTTGAGGTTCTATACAGGAAAGGAACAGGTATGAGTGAAGGGCTGCCCACTAAGCAACTAACGCTCACACACTCACTCAGACCCCCAGATAATAACCTGGCACTCAACTCGCTTCCTTGTACTTTCTCTCCACTCCATAGGGCTGGCAGGAATAAACCACTATTGCCTGGGACTGCTTTCTGTCCTATATCGTGTTAAGTAATCACTCTTGACGTTGTTGCACACACTAAACATGTAACTTAACAAAACACACAAAACAGGAACATTTTATTCCCACAAGCAAATATGCATACGCACTGGTTGACCAATAAAGCTCAGAAGACTTTCAAAACATGATTGCCCATATGTTCATTTTTGTGACAATCACTGACATGGATCAAAGCTGAAAATGATTTGTAGGAATTTGTGATTTTGTCAGTAACAGGCGGCACACAAACATTAATGAGGGTTATAGTCTTAGGACACAGTTTTAAGTGTGTTGCTTTCTTTCACAGGTCCCAAGTTAAAGACAACAAGCGATTGGATAAGAGTAATAATAAAACTAATCAAGGCTAAACAGTCTTTCAGTCATTCTTGCTAACTACCTTGAATGTCTCTCTTTCTGAAATGAAAGTCACCAAAGTCTTTTTTTTAAATACACAAAGGATTAGTTCAAAGTATTCAAAAGCATTCACACTACTGTGAGTGCCTTTTTTTTTGTCACTTAGCTTTATTGGAAGAAATCCTGTATCCTGGTTGCTGAGCAACAGTGAGAAAGCCTTGGGGAATTCTCTGCTGGGCTGGCTCTCGAACGAACTCAGCTTAGTCCTTTCTCTGGTTGCCTGGCAACAGTAAAGAAGCTTGGAAGAGTTGGCTGACCCCCCTGACCTCAGATCATCAGAAACAGGAAACAAACCCAAGCACTGCTTGACCTGTGTGAGGCTATTTATAGTCTCTCTTGGAAGAAGTCATGTGTAGCACATGGCAAACAGAAGAGCAGGAGGGTGTTGCCTAGCAACCAGGACAGCAGCTGTCTAGAAAGGGGCAGAGGATCAGGTGTTTACAAACCGGCCTCCTGGGAGCAGAATAAAGCAACATAAACAAGCCTTGGCAATATCAACTACACAGTAACAGCACCAAGAAACAAGCCCTGATTAAACCCAGCAATGGCAACTCAATGGAGTTAACCGCATTTACTATTTAATGTAACATGATTGAGCCAGCACCCATGGCTACGCACAACAGAAGAACTAGACCTAGACGAGGGAATAACAACAACAGTCCCCATCTGAACGTTTGTAGCTGACTGGGAAGCAAAGGAGTTATCATCAGGTTTACAATTTTACTTTTTTGAAGCCCATCTGGCCACACTATGAGGACCAGGAATCAAAATGGTAAGTTTAGTAGATTTATTACAAAGTAATAATTAATCCAATATAGGTGTATATAAAAATCAAATTATAAAGATACAAAATTAGAACCGGCAATTTGAAATGCCAGAATAAATTCAATCTCAATAGCAGAAGGAGTACAAAGATTACAGTCACAGAACTAAAGATACTAAGAAATAGAAATTGGCATTTCTTAAAGGAATTTGGATTACTCCTCACAAACATGAATCAATCTAAGGTAATCTAATTCAAATTCTATGCTGGAATGGAAAGATAAAAAAAAAATGTCTTAACAAATTCGAGAATGATGCAAGATAGGTTTAGACTCCAGTAGAAGTCTTCTAAAAAGGGAAATCAGTGTTAGCATGAACCTACACACTCAAAGGGCAAGGGATTGCAGAGATGTCTGTACCTCTTAAAGTCCCAAGGAATCTGCTGTAATTCTAAAAGTGTGAACATTAATTTAAAGTGGAAAAATCCAGGAGCATCCATATCTCTAAGGGCATCTACTGAAACCCAATTATTTATCTTGCTCACAGGGCACGTCTGGAACATTTGTTGATTTTCCCATCCCAGAGAGCGCAAACAACCTTGAACACCTTTGTTCCTGATGCGATGAATAGGAGGCTTCTTTTGCTCATTTAATCATCCTGTTCTTCCCAAGCTTTCTGTTCTCAGGCCTGTCTATCTCTAATGCACAATACTTCTTTCTCTAATTAAGAAATCACAAATGCACGCCTAGAGCATGGAAAAATACATTGCATGCAAAAAAAAAAAGGCCTAGTCAAGCAAACTTTATTTAATAACTGTCAATGCGCACTTCTGATACACAATTATAGGTGCACACATAGGGCCTGATTACAACTTTGGAGGACGGTGTTAAACCGTCCCAAAAGTGGCGGATATACCACCTACCGTATTACGAGTCCATTATATCCTATGGAACTCGTAATACGGTAGGTGGTATATCCGTCACTTTTGGGACGGTTTAACACCGTCCTCCAAAGTTGTAATCAGGCCCATAATGTCAGAATAAATGCAAAACGTGAATAGATGAATTCATGATTACATGTGCTATGTGTTTTCAATAAATGCAATATATAGAAATACAAGTATAAATGTGAACTACAAATCTTCATGTTAAAGCTAAAGATTAGAACACACACTTACATAAAATTCTGGTTTCTTCAGTGAATACTCCTCAAGTAATACATTTTGATACTTCACTTTACATTAATAATGTTAAGGCTCACATAGTATATGGTATCAGCTACACATTTGTATTGTTTATTTAACATGTAGGGATGAAGCCAAAAATACACTACTCCACTAGTAATAATGGATGTATCATGACAGAACACCAAGCAAGCTTTCTCTGACCACTGTAGAGGATGGTGGTCCACTTCCTGAGTGCAAACCTCTTGTGGCCTATGTGCAGGAATGGGCACTGATGATGTGTCCACAGCAGGGACACAGACAGAAAGTTCAGTGTACAGATTTGCATTCAATCTTTAACTAATCACAGGCGGCTATGTTGCAGGCATATATTTTCCACACACTGTTCATACTTCCTTGTTGGAGTCTATTTCAGTTGCGCTTTGCACTTGAGAATGTGTTATTTTCTGCTGCAAAGAGGAAGGTGTTGGTTTGGCTACTGATCTCAAATGAGAATTTAATTTAGCTGCCCCAAAGGCAGAAAATAGTGGCAATACATGACCTTTACACTAGTCAATCTGTGTATCTTGTACAGGAATGTCTTGCTACTTGCTGAAGATGGTATAGAGGACAGAGTCCAATTAATAACCTTTCCTGTCTATTTTTCTAGATGCACCTGAAATGGTGGGACCAGACTTGATTCGGTCGCTAGAGTTCCCGAACTCTGATTGTCTGACCAGAGTCAGGATATCCTGTTTAGGACACCTAGCTGCTGCTTCACATACAGCTTCATAGGACTCTCTATTTGCTGCATGAAGTTCTTTACATAGCACAGGTGTGTTCTGACACTAATCCCTGATTGCCAATTCCCTAAAATGCCAGGAATAGCAAAAGTGGCATCACACACCCTTTGACAGTGGATGAAAACACAGAGTTGAGACTTCTCCCACTCTTACTTTCACAACAGCATTTTACTTGCAGCTCAGGGACTGAGGTTTTGGTAAGATGTAGAAACTACAAAAAAGTCACTATTCCCCTGCTGTTGCTTTCTTGACACCTGAGACCAAAGCTATAAATGTTTTTTATTTCTATGATTGCTTATTATGGAACAACCATAGTGGCATTATTCTTGGTAAATATGTTTACATGTACGAAGGATGGTACCCAATGACTTCACATACATTTTAGTTTCCCCTCAAAATACAGAGTTTTGTTAAAACCTTCTGTTTGTGCTCTGCATTGGAGATGAGAAGGGGATGTTCTAATGCAACTTATCCCTGGCATGGCTGGCACTTCTTAGATCAATTCACTTTTAGATTCTTTGCCCGGATCTGAGTGTGGTCGTTGAGGCATACTAGATAAGGATTGCTTTTGCTGCAATCAATTTCTTTTGATTTGTTAAGAGTTAGTACTTGGTGAGAAGATATGCATGGTTATAATGGACTAACTGTCTGAATCAAGCAACAATAGAAGTTCCATGCAGATCAGATCCATGGGCCCAACACACTCCGGATGACACATCAGTGTTGCCTTCTTGGGCTGGGTGTTTCTGGCAGTGCGATGTCCACCGGTAATGTGGTATATTTCTACAACTGTGGCTGGACAAGACTAGTGCAACTGGATGCTGTAATCACACTCTTCCCACACTACTAGCTGTTTCTAGGTCTGATATAGTAGAACATTCACTTTTGGTTCAGAATTCCTCTCTGCACAACAACCCAGGTGTTCCACTCTCAGAGAATGATGACAGTCTATGGGTACAGGTATCTGACAGATGAGTTGGGCGTTCCCAACATCTTGGCATTCAGGACCACTGAGTTATTGGTGCCTTCAGCTGGGCTACTCTAAAATCCTCAACCCACAGCTGAAGTAAAGTCAGTGTCCATTATGGTGATGCTAGTGAACTCTACTGATGTCAGGACTAGCAACTAGAAGCTCCATTGTTCAAAGTAGAATTACAATCACATGGATGGCTTTGCCTCTGTGTTTTTACAAATGGCCTTGACTCCCGAAGTTGAAAGTTTACTCCATGCTGGCTCAAACCTAGTGCTATGAGAACATCTGCACAGCGAGGTGGCTTCAGTGTTGGTGTTTGCAGGCATAGTGAAGCATGGGTTTGTAGGGGTAGCTAGCCATCAGTGTCATCTGGTAATGGAGTTGGCTGACTACATTCTAGGTATAAAGTGATTATTGTCATTCCTTGCAGTGAAAGTGGCACCTTACGAGTACTCATGTGTTCTCTTTGTGACAATCCACTTCACAGCAGAAATTAAGAAATTACAGTTTGTGTGCAGAGTAGTTCCATTTTGCTCCAGCCAGGCATTGGATAGCATAGGTAATAGTTCTTGTAGTTTTACCTTTCCCTGATACAATAGAATTCCGAAATTCTCAAAGCTCACATTGATATGCAGGCAGTGCAGGTGATTGAGGTTTGTTAGGAATGGTGTGGCTAACACCGTGTCTACCTACGTGTGAAAGACTTCTTTCTGAGTCCGCTGTCTAGCTTGGTTCCAAAGGCATTTGTATCTTGTGTTGTGGGTTGTAGTCAGTGGCGGCTGCAACAAATCTCAAGGGGGGGGCAGGAGATGGAGAGGGAAAACAAATACAAAATGAATTAAAAAAATAAACTTACCTGTCCTAGCGCTGCTGGCCGCCTCCCACTCCTGTTCTGATGGTGTCTCAGCAGTCCCTGGGACACCAGCACAGGCTCCTCACGCAATCATGATGCTGCTCTCATGCTAAACCTAGCATGACAGCAACATCAGGATTGGTCTCAGTGGCTTAGTCTGATGCTCAGATACTGCATGGGAGTCTGTGCAGTTTCCCCAACCCAGCTGTGCAACACACCTGGGTTGGGGAAACCTAAGTGCACATGTCAGCTTGGCCGGCCTAAGATGGCCGCCCAAACTGATATGCTCACTTAAGTGCACTCAGTGACTCCACTCCCCCTCCCTCTCCACTCTCCCATGGCACAACCCCACCCCTCCCTGCACATGCTTGCTGAGCCATCTGCTCAAAGGTTTTTGAGGGAAAGTTGAGAACATTTGTGGGGTTCCAACACAAAATTGTTGTACAACAGAACACGAAGCACAGTCTCTTGTTTACCTAGCTGCAAATACTAAATCCACCCAAAAGTAACCAAGTAAATATATTATGTGACCTGTGTAAACTCAAAGCTGAGTATCAGAAAGTAAAATCATCTTTCATCCCAGGTCTCTAACATTAACATCCTTCTGACTACGCTGTACCATCTACAAGAATCCACAATCATAGTATTTTTATTTGCCACCCACTCGCGGTACATGCTTCTGAAAACCTCTTTGCCCTTTGATCTCTAAACTTAGTATCACACTAGAATTAAGATGTGAATTTTCCTCATTGTTCAAAAATAATTTTGTTCCCACCTTATACATTCACCCAAATTACCTCTCTTCTTGCAGCAATTGCACACTTTCTCAAAAAGAGAACAGTTTTTAAAATTCCCCTCATAGTAAAAGATTATTTTACTGCATTCACTTTTGAAATAGTTTCTCCTTTTTTCAATGCTATGTTTCCATGCCCTCTGATCTTCTGCACAAATTTCTTATGTTGTTCGATACACTTTGTAATGTTTATAGTGACACAACACTATATCAGACCCAACCCACAAACTCTCCTGCACCTTTTTGCTTTTAGTTTTTATCATAACCTGATCTCTGAATATTTGGTTCAGTTTCAAATTCACATGACTTTGCCAATGCTCTTAATACTGAACCATGTTCATTAGATTAATCCTTTTAGAGTACAAGACTAGGGGCCAGATGTATCAAGTTCCTGGTTTGCATTTCGTAAATAGCGATTTTCAAGAAATCGCTATTTAAGAAATGCAAAATGGGATGTATGAAAGTTGCGAGTTGGTGATAGCGATTTCTTAAAATTCGCAATCACAATTTGCGAGTTGCAAATATCAAATCACAAAAAATAGCGAATCGGTATTTGCAAATCTCAAATTGCGAAAACGGCAACCTGGAACAGCCTGATGAAATCACAACCAGGAAGTGAGTTAGTCCATTCTGTTTCCAGAAGCCCCACCCATAGGAGCAGGCAGAGAGACCCAGCCAAGCACCAGGGGGGCAGTCTTGAGAGCCAGCCAGGACCCAACAGGATTATGGCTACTGATGGGAATGTGAAGGAGAAAGGAGACAGGAAGCACAAACTCAAATTCAGTGAGCAGGAATTGGAGGTGCTCACCAAGGAGGTGGTCAGGAACCATGACAAAAGTTTTGGAAAACGCTCACTACAGGTAACTGAAAGTGAAAAGAGGAAACTGTGACTAGACATCCAGACCAAAATATGCACAGTGGGTGTTGCGCAACGCTCCGTCGAGGAGATACGCAAGCGCTGGTAAGACTTGCATTCACGTGCCAAAGAGAGGGTAGCAAGCAGGCTGAAGGAGGCAAGGAGCACCGGACGAGGACCGCCCACCCAGACACCGTCTACACCAATGGAAGACATGGCGGAGTCGACACTGCTTCCTGAAGCTGTCAGTGGTGTCACTGACATTGACACCTTAGGCACACCCACCACCAGCAAAGGTAAGGGCAGTAATGATGTGTTTCCCCGTGTGTGCATGTACAAATTCCCTTAGAAAATAGCAATGGCACTAAGCAGTGTGATAAGTAGTCCATGCCACATCTTACATACAACACTACAATGCTTTATGGGAGTGGTAGTCCACACCCCTAAAGTGCAACAACCAAATAAATTTCAACATAGTGTAAAACCAAACAGAGAAACAACCCAAATCACTCTCAGTGATACTATGCCAGTGTAAATTGAATACTATTACACAACTAGCACATTGTTGTTGCAGTTGTTCCGGGCCCTGACGCAGCAGAAGGTGGAAATGTGGGGGATAGCGAAACTCAGCCACAGTCCGACTCAAACACCAGTGAGTCCTTCATACAAGCACCAACTAGACGCAGGGCAGGAGTGCTACCTCTATCTGAGTATAAGCTGGACTCTGATGAAATGTTGGAGGAAGTACCCACACCACCCCCAGAGGCTAGAAGCACTGACAGACAGCAGTCCCTGCCCCAGCGTCAGTCCAGTCCCCTCAAGAGGCGTCGTGATGCAGGCAGACAGTGCACAGAGGAAGGTGACATTGAGGCTTCCATACAGAAAGTGCAGCACCTGCAATGTAAACACATGAGGTCAATGCGCAGGCAGTTGATGTCAATCGATCATAACATGGGCGCAATGCACAGGCAGTTTGAGTCTCACAGTGACAACATGGGATCAATGCACAAGCAGCTGGATGCACTCAATGAAAACATGGGATCAATGCACAAGCAGTTGGAGTCTCTCAATGAAAACATGTGCGAGCTGCATGAGGGACAGCAAACAGCAGCAGAAAACGCTAAGGAGATGACAAACAGCATTAAGAAACTGCACTATAATGCAGCAGGAGCATGTCAGCCACTGTGGGCGCCATCACCAATTGATGGGCCGTTTGGATGGGTTCATCAGATCTGTCAATCAGCTCATGACCACAACTGCTTTGGTATAATGACATGCTGTGGGCATACAAGTGGAGATGGCACATTGCAGTCGAAACGTTGCACAAGGATTGGTGCAAATCACCAATGTTTTGGAGACAATGCAGACAGCTCAGAGTGCTACGAACACCGAACTGGGTGGTGGGGATAGTGAGGAGCTCTCTAGCCTCAGCAGTCTCACAGTCCCTGTGATGGATCCTAGGCATCGCAGTACCAGACACAGTACTGTTTTGGAACCCACAACAAGAGGTGCCACAGAGACTACTGAGCATTCAAGTGGAGTGCGTGGACATAGAAAGTAATGTTGAGAGGTAAAGGGGACTTGCACATCATGTAGCAAAGCAGTGGTACTATGATGCTAATAGTGTGACACTGTAACTAGCATCTGTTTGTGTATAGTGCATACCTATGTCCTAATCACACATATATTACCTGAAGTCAAGGCAATAAAGATGCTACCTACATCAATACATAAAATTAGACGTGGTGTTGTCATTACTTGCATCAGAAATAGTTGTGCGTGATCTCAGAACGTCTATGTCTGCCCTCTGCTGCACTGCTTCTGTCTGCTGGCCGAAGGGGTGGCAAGGGATTGTCATCCTCATCTGAGTCAGGCTCAGTGGGTTCCACTGGTATGCCCCTTGTTGTTGCAATGTTGTGCAACATGGCACAAGTAGCCACGATTTTGCAGGTGGTTTTGGGGCTGTATTGTAGTGCACCAGCACTCTTGTGTAGACATCTGAAACAGCTCTTCAGCAGGTCGAAGATCCTCTCTATAATGCTGCGTGTCATCCTGTGAGCAACATCATACCTCCTTTCGGCTGGTGTGGCAGGATTCAGATAGGGCGTCAGTATGAAGGACCGCACTGCATAGGCACTATCTCCTAGAATGACAGGAGAGTAAAATGAGTAATTGTTATCCGTGACATCACATATACATCAAGTCGACATTGTCAACTATAACATCACCAAGTAGGTATCCTTCACCAAAGTCCCCAGCAAGTAGTCTTGTGTATGCCTAAAGATGTAGGAGTCATGGGTGCTACCTGGGTATCTGGCCACGAGATCCGTTATAGTGTTGGAGGCATTGCTTATTACTTGTATGTTCATAGAATGTGTACTCTTTCGGTTCCAATAAACATACTCTGTGGCCGATGGTGGACAGATAGATGCATGTGTCCCATCAATGGAGCCTATTACATGTGGGAATTGGGCAATCTGGTAGAAATTGAATTTTGTTTGTAGTAATTCCTGTGGGGTGTTGGGGAATCTTCTGTGCTGTTGAATTTTGCTAAGCATGGCATTGAGAAATTCATTGAAGAAGCGTGAAAGAGCACTCTGTGAGACTCCTCCAGCTGCTACTATGACCCCTTGATAGATCCCTGAGGCTAATAGGTGCGGGGAGCATACTACTTGCACATGGGTAGGTATGCTATTAGTCCTGTGTGTGTTGCGCTGCATTAGGGGTTGTAGATCAGCTATCAGGTTGAGTATCATTGCTGAGTTTAACCTATACTTATGATATATCTCCTCCTCTGTCTGGTCAAAAAGGGTAATGCGCACTCTGAAAATGCACTCCTGTCTCCTCCTCCCTCTCCTCAAACCTGCCAGGAGCCTCATTCTCCTCGCCAGTCATTCTGGGCCTCTTTATATAAGTTGCACCTGTTCACCACCTGATTTCAATTTGTGGTAATTTACACGTGCAAAACCCCATTCTGCGAATAATCACAAATAGCGACTTTTTGATGCATTGCATTGCGACACGGAATTTGTGATTTGCAGAACACGATTCGCAATTTCAGGGCAAGATTTGCGAATCGCAGTATGCGACTCGCAAATTCACATCGCTATCTGCAATTTGCATACTGCGATTCGCAAATTCACATCTGTATTTGTGAATCACAGTATGCGATTCACATTTATTTGTCGCAGTTGCAAGAAATCGCTATTTTTGCGATTCCTTATATTTACACAGCGAATGCCTTTCATACATCGTGAGAGGAGATTTTGCAGTCACAAACAGTGGAATTTATCGATTCGCACCATTTGCGAATGCAAAAGCCTTTGATACACCTGGCCCTAAAACTTAAATCTTCCCATTATCATATTGACCTTCTTTCCAATTTTCATGTTCATTTGGTTTATGGCATAATCAAATACATTCCAGTTCTGCACATTTTTAACTTTCTTTTATTTTTTTTGTGTTGTATTTTTTTATTGTTTTCACAACTTTACATAGTATACAAAGAATATTTTATACCATTATTAGTCCTAATCTTAGCTCCTCTTGGCTTGATTGACATATGAGTTCTGTGATCTGTTACAAGCACGTGTTAAATTACTAAACAACTTGAGCAGGTATTTACATTCCTAGCTTTCGATTGTCATCGTCAATATTATTTTGACAGAATAAAGATAATTGTCGTAAAGTAATACAAGCAGGGTTTCAAATTGTGTCTTATTATAACAGACTTATAAAAGAAGAACCATTTCGCTCTATGACATTCTTGTCGTGCAGCCTCATTATACTGATAGTCGGGCTTAACAACAGTCAAATAATCTCTTCGCTACCCCATCCCGTATCTACAGGGGTAAATCATGTAGATGATTGTCTTCCTTAATAGGGGATAATCCTCCCCCTGATGAGCAAAATATATCTGGGGAGGGTAGATATAAATGTATGTTGTGGGGGAGCGACAGGTGCGAAGGGTAAAAAGGTAGTTTTGAGTGACTTCCGAGTGTGGGCTAGAGGTTTAGGGTGAGGTAAGTTGATCCAGCATAGCATGAGAGGAGATGACGCCCTAATTATGATATAAGGGGGGTAGGCCTTAGGGAAGACCTTGATGTAGCGATATGGGTGTGAAACTCAAAGGTGTAACAACCTCTCAAGAGTGTCACTGCTAATAGCAGAGGGGTGTGACTCGAAGCGTTGTATGGAGCAGATGTGAAATGGTCAAGGGTGGGGGATGTATGATATCTGAAAAAAGGGAGGGCTTTCAAATCAAATTAGGGGAAGAGGGGGGGTAACGTTGTTGGCTTACTGAAGAGAATTAGAGAAAAAAAATGGAAGGGGAAGAATGAGGAATCAAAATAGAGAAGAGAGGGGTGAGGAGGGACATGAATAGAAACCAATATGGGTGTAGAAATAAGATTGATGGTGCTAGGGATGATAACAATAGTAACTGTAATAATAGCAATAATAGTAACAGTAATAAGAACAGCAGTGACCGAGAGGGGGGGAGGAAAAATCGCACATAAGCAGAGGGGGAGATTGTGGTAACGGGGATAGAGTGGAGATGGTGGGGCAGACGGGGCAATAGCAATGCAGGGGAGAGGGTGGGGAAGTTAATGGGAATTGGGATGAGGAGAGGGAGGATGGAATGAGTGGTGACTGACAGCTAAGGATAAGAACGAGAGATCGGCGAATCCACGATAAACTGTATGATAGCTTTCTGTCGGGGTCAATATTGGATCATGGTGATACAATACAATAGTGGGTGGCCGTGTATGTTTCGGTGTTATAAGGGGCACGTTACAGCTGCATAGGTTGGTTGAAATTTCTCTGAAGAGGATTTAGTCCTGTGGTCCAGAAAGAAAGGGTGACCAGGTCTGTAGGAACACTTTTGTTCTATCCTGTAAGCTGTAAATGAGTTGTTTGTGGGTGGCTGCTTGATGCATTGCCACCAACCATTCTTCATGCGAGGGAGCGGCCGCTGCACGCCAGTGTCTAAGAATACAGAATTTTGCCGTGGCCAGCGCTGTATGTAGTAGTCGACCTTGTGTTCGGGAAAGGTTGTAGAGCTCCCGAGTATCGTGCAGCAATACAAGAGATGGGGTGAGGAGTGGTGGAAGAGGTAGGGCTTCCGGAAAGGGTGTTTTCCACTGACCGCCAAACAGGTTGTATGGCCGGATAGTCGTATAAAATGTGGATTAGATCGCAGCATGTGTACGGGCATCTCCAGCAGGTTGCATGGGATAAGAGTCCTGCTGCACGTACTTTCTGTGGAGTCCAGTGCCAGTCATGTAGGGACTTAAAGAGACAGGCGGGCCTCACGTGCTCCTCGATCTCTGGCCTCGATCAAGTCAGCCCAGTCCTCTAGGTCATAGTCGGTCAGTAGGCGTGTCTGCCATTTATTCTTAAGGGAATTCAGGAGGGGGAATGAAAAGAGGTGCCGGTTGAATAATGCCTGCAGTCCGGATACGGCTCCCTTCAGTTGCCCCCAAGTTTCCAGGTAGTGTAGTACTGGGGAGACTGGGAGTCGTCGGGGGAGGGTCCTAGCCGTTGTGTCAGACAATGTCGGAGTTGGAGATAGCACCATGAGTAATATTCCAGAAGATCAAATTCTGCCTGAAGTTCTCTGAATGTTTTCCAGGTATCCCCCGATATGAGTTGGTCTACTTGCATGATACCTCTTTGATGCCAGTCCCTCCAGACGATAGTCTTCCCCCCACTCTGAAACCCCTTATTGCCCCATAGTGGGGCTCTGTCATGTAGATGGGGGTCTATTTTAAGGGATCGGTGCACCTGTCGCCAAACTTTCCTCATGGCTCCTATCATGGGATTGATGGGTCGGTGACCCATCTGGCCTGTATCATAAAGCATCTGAACGCTGTAGGGGGGGCCTGTAAGTGTTCGTTCTACGTCCACCCAGAGTGGTGGGTCTCTTGCATTCAGGAGTAGGAAAACCAGTTGCGAGCGGTGTAGCGCAGAGGCATAATGTTCAACTGAGGGGAGGTTTAGACCACCACATTCACGTCGGGCTAACAGTGTGGATCTGGGTAGTCGCGGGCGTATGGATCCCCAGGTGAAAGCGCGGATGCGTCGGTCTATCTCCTGTAGAGTAGATAGGGGTATATGTAGGGAGAGCATGCCTAGGACATACAGAAATCTTGGTAAGGTCACCATTCGCACCGCTTACACTCTGCCCCACATAGAGTGGTCCAACTGGCTCCACTTCTCGAAATCCCGCTTCATATTACTGAGTAGTGGGTCTAAATTATCTGTCACTATGTTATCCAGCCCTGTGTTTATGTTGATGCCTAAGTAACGGAGACTGGACTGTTTCCATTTGACCGGAAGTCCTTGTGTTGAGGTGCTGACTGTGACCGGGGATAGTGGTAGTGCTTCGCTTTTATCCCAGTTGATCCAGTCCCCCGAGAGATGTTCAAATTCCGTTAGTATCTCTCTAAGGGCTGGAAGGGAGTTGGGTAGATCTGTGAGGGTAAGTAGAATGTCATCTGCATACAGATAGATGACGGAGTTCCCACCTGGTAGCGAGATTCCTGATATAAGGTTGGAGCTACGGATAACCGCTGCTAAGGCTTCTACAGCTAGTAGGAATAGTAGGGGGGACAGTGGACAGCCCTGACGTGTCCCTCTACGAATCGAGAAGGTGTCCGAGAGGAACCCTCCCCAGTTCACCTGGGCTGTCGGGGAATCATATAATAGACACACTTTATTGATGAAACTGTCCCCTAACCCAAAATGTTTTAGGATTTCAAAAAGGTACCACCATTCTATTCGATCTAATGCCTTTTTGGCATCCAATGAGAGGGCTAAGGCTTCCTCTCTCTTATCTTGTGCTGTCCAGATAGCATGAAAGAGTGTGCGAAGGTGATTCCTTGAGGAGCGGCCCGGTACAAAGCCTACTTGGGTGTGGTGAATTAGAGAGGGGATTACTTTTTTGAGACGGGAGGCCAATATCCCAGCCAATATCTTAATATCCCCGTTGAGAAGGGAGATGGGCCTGTAGCTTCCGCTGAGAAGTGGGTCTTTTCCAGGTTTTGGTAAGACTGTGATAGAGGCTTTATTAGAAACAGGGTGTAGAGAGCCCTTCTGGTCTGCCCCTTTGAATGCCTCGTATAAGACTTCCACCGTGTCGGTTCCCATCCATTTATAGAATTTGGATGTGAACCCATCCTCTCCCGGTGCTTTGTGATATGATAGGTTGGCTATTGCCTGTTG
This sequence comes from Pleurodeles waltl, assembly GCF_031143425.1. Taxonomy (NCBI): domain Eukaryota; kingdom Metazoa; phylum Chordata; class Amphibia; order Caudata; family Salamandridae; genus Pleurodeles; species Pleurodeles waltl. The sequence goes on along the minus strand of NC_090445.1, from coordinate 606,965,892 downwards.
TATCTCTACTTTACTAATGTCGCCTTCTAAAAGTGTCCTGCCATCAGCTGAGAGACAGGGTATATGTGCTCTCTGTAAAAAAGCGTCTAGACGAGTAGTGTCCTCGACCGTCTCTGGGGTATATAGGGCTTGATAGAACCAGCCGAATTCAGCCGCAATTGCTTGGGGGTGTGTGATAAGTGTGTTATATTGGGTGCGTATTGCTGGTATAGGTAGTGTGGCTTCTCGTTGGCGGAGTTGGGCTGCTAGCAGGCAACCTGCTTTCTCCCCGTGTTCATAGTGTCGGCCCTTCAATCTTTGTAATGCATATTCCGCCTGTGAGTTATAGAGAGAGTTAAGCTCCATTTTGGCCTGTTCTAGATGGCGGCGGTTGGATGGGGTGTGGCTTCTTGTGTATTTCCTAGTGGCATGGGCTATTCTATCTTCTAACGTGTTCTGTTGGTCCCTTCTATGGGCATTGGAAATGGCTGCGTCCCTCATTAGCTGCCCTCTAATAGTTGCCTTTGCCGCCGCCCAGAGAAGCTGGGGTGAGGATGCTGAGCCCTTATTGTTGTTCAGGTATGTGGCTATGTGAGTCTTAAGTTGTTCCTTTCCTTTCGTGGTTCGGTATCTGTGGTTAGAGAGGCACCAAGGCTTGCGGCCAGGCGTAATCATCCTGAGTTCAAGGGTTAATAAGACCGGGGAACGATCTGATAGTGCGGCCACAAGGATTTCTGCTGATCTAATCGATTGCATCATCCAGTGATTGAGTAGAAAATAGTCGAGCCGCAATTGAGTCCCGTGGACCAAGAAGACAAAGGTGTATTCCTTATCGGAGGGGTGGGAAAGACTCCAGCAGTCTAGTAGGCCATGGTCTGAAAGGATATCTTGTAATAGGGCTCTGTCTGCATTGTTGCCCGTATCACGACAGCTTGAGCGGTCTAGGATAGCCTCTTGGACAATGTTCCAATCCCCTCCTAGTATATATTGTGAGGCGCCAATCTGCGTTAGTAGGCGTTTGAGAGAGAGAAAGAAGGAGCGTTTGGAGCCGGTGGGGGCGTATATAGAGCCTCTAGAGATTGTGGAGGATCCTACCATAAGTTTGGCGAGGACGTAACGCCCTTCTGGATCGTGCCATGTCTTAAGTAATCGGAATTGTAGTGAGCGACGGAGAAGTATCACCACTCCACATCTCCTTCCCGTTCCCTGTGTACCTTCCGGTAGAGGCGGTAGTCCACTGTAAAGTACCTTGCCCACCCAATCTCTATGGAGTTTCTCTGATTCTGACGAGGAAAGATGTGTTCCCTGTAGTAGGGCAACGTCGGCATGTTTAAAGCAGAGATAAGACAGTACCTTTTGACGTTTAATATAGTGGGTCATACCGTGTACATTCCAGGAGAGGACTGTGAGTGGAGTCGTCGGTCCCATGAGTGTGTGTAATGGTTCGTTGTTTGTGGGATGTAGAATGTTCTGCGGTCAATGATAAAGAACTAGAAGGGGGTAAGAAAGAAAACACAGGTGTAGGCAAGGGGGACCTTTGTTTGAGTGTGTGATAGGGAGGGGGTAAGAAAGGGGAATAGGGTGAGAGTAATGAAAATAATACCCCTACGTCACAGGGAGGGAAGGAGTCAGGTAGGTGAGAGGACCAATCAGAGGGATAGAGGATGTTGTAGGTAGAATGATATGTGAGAGCAAAAGGGAGGGGAAGGTGGGAAATAACACCCGGATGATCGGGGAGTGACTGCTACTCTAGTGGGTACAGGGGTAGGGGTGGGAATAGACAGGGTCCAAGAATTGTAATAGGAAAGAAATAGATGTAAATAAATAATGGGAAGGGACTAGGAATCGTCGTGAGTAAACACTCGCTACTGGAGTCCTGCTAACCTGCGGGCCTTGACCTGTAGGGCCCACGCGCCGGGGAAGTATGATTATGTCATAAGAGTGTAATCGGGTAGTTTGTGATTTCCTTATAGTTTTGTGAGTCCTCTTAGGAGCCTCGTGGCCGGGTAGTCATTTATGATAATGGGTAGGGTACTGAGGGTTATGGATATGGATTTAGGGACGAGATTTGAGGTTATAAGGGGGGGTAGGAATGACGAGTCACGGGACATTTCATAGGAAATAGTCCGTGGTTGCTGGGTGTCAGAATGGTGTAGGGTGTAAAGAATTATGATAAATGGGGCTGTGTTTTGGATGGCTACCCAAGTGGGTGTTCCGTGGGGTCGCAGTCCCGGGGCCACTGGAGATGGGGCGTGTGGTTGTGGGTCCGTGAGGCTGTGCCGTCGCTGTTACCCCATCTAGAGTAACTGGTACGTAAGGAGTCTGCTTTAGTGGTCGAGGGGTGTGCCTTCATTAGTTTACTCTCGGGGTTAGGGTTAGGGGTATGGGGTTAACGGTGGGGCTTCATCTATGAGTTGTCCTGAGGGGGTAGAAAGGTCCCCTGTAATTTAGTACGAGTGTTGGGGGTTTAGTGTGTTTGGGTATGAGTTACTGAATACCCTTCCAATCTTCCCTTCGTGTGAGAAGAGGGGACATTTGGTGGAAGAATGGCTTCCCCTTTGGTTAGGATGTAAGATACATTGAGGAGGACGTGGAGTGTGTGTAGTTGTCATAGGTGGACATATAGGCAATTTTGTGGCGTCTGCATTGGAAACCTCATACCGTTGAAATTAGGATTTATGTATTAACCAGTGGACAGGACCTTTGTTGTCGTTGTGCTTTTTCCCTCCGTTTCTCTCCCCTTTTCTCCCCCATTCTCCCCACTTCCCCCCAGCCATGCATCGAACCCCGGGCTGATATAGCTGTAGTGTTGAGGGTGGCAGCCGATGTATTAAGTTTATCATACACATTAAAATGAGTTTGGTGTCCATATCACTAACAGATCCCCCCCTGCCATTAGGTAATCATCATGTAGTTTAAATGAGTTTGCCACTTAGCTGTCTGGAGGTGGGGGAGGTAAAGTCTGGTAGCGGACTCGAGTCCTGGAGTCTTCTGTGTCTCAATGATATTAGTGTACTGCATGATGATCATCAGGTGATGGTTTCAGGGGGGAGCGGGATTTGTCTCTGCCTGCGTCCTGGGTGTGGTCGATTACTGCTTGAAGGATGTGTTCACGAACATGCTGGGATTTTGGGAGTCGTTTGTACATCCTGCCTCTCTTTTGTGAAGATGAGCGCTGGGACTGAGACCGTGGGGATGTGGTGGTGAGATCTGTTCCTGTAGGTGGCGGGTCAGATTCCAAGTGTCCGGAGGTGATGTCCATGGAGTGCGAGGCCAAGTCGTTTAGAAAAGCGCTCAGGTCTTCTGGGTCAGTGAAGTCTCTGCATGTGCCGTGATATGTGATCCACATAGGTGCCAGTTCAAAAGGCCATATTTAATATCCATGGATCTGAGTTGTGGACGGAGAGCCAGAAATGCCCCTCTTTTTTCATTTGTTAGCCTAGAAAAATCTGCAGCCACTCTAATCTCGTGTCCTTCCAGGGAGACCTGGCCCCGTGTTTTGGCTGCAGAAATAACCTGGCGGGCTTGTTCATGGCGCAAGAAGCATGCTATAATAGGACGTGGTTTGTTGGCGGACACTTTATGGGGAGGGCCAATTCTATGCACTCTCTGGAACTCCGGTGGCGGTGAGAACTCTATGCTGAAGTGGTCGATCAGAAGTGATTTGAGTAAGGCTTTGATGTCAGATCCTTCTTTTTGCTCCGGGACGCCAAAAAAGCGTACGTTGTCCCTGCGACTTTGGTCTTCTAGGTCGGTGATCTTTGCTCGAAGTGTTCTTAGCTCCTCTTCTTGATTGGGTATTGCCGCTACTTGGTCTTCACAGTTGTTAGGTGTTGATCCAGAATATTTACTGCCTCTCGGAAGCTGGCTATGTCAGTGCAGATGGAGGAGGAGGCCACAGTGAGATCTGTTATTTTTAGATCCATTACCTCTAGACGGCGTCCTGTCTGTCGCTTCCAGCGGAGATGGGTCAGCTGAAAAGGGTGTGTGTCCAGGTGGTGCCGCCTGTGTCGTCTTGGTTTTTGGTTGTGCAATGGCTTCTGAGAACAGCAACTGATGGGAATGTTTGCCTGCAGCTTTTCCGTTTGGCATTTCCCCCACCGTATGAGAGTCTAACGAGAGGCGCATTCAATGAGTATATGTATGTTGGGCCCAGGTCACGTCGCTCGTGTTTCTTAGTTCAGTCACTCAGGTTGTTTGGGGTTATAGCCATAGTAGGGGGAGAGTTCAGTAGATTGTAATTGTGTAGGTGGGGGGAGGAGGGAGTTTTTTTTCCCCTTTCTTTCCCTTCTGCCGGGGATGAGTTGATCGTTGAGTTGCGTGATCTGTGGGTGATACTCCTACTTGGTCTTCTAGGCAGTCTGAACCATTGTGGGCCTTAGATCCAGTATCATCTAAGACATTCCATGGTATATCGGGATCTGCCTCCGGGTTTCTGCCAGGAGTTGGGGTAGATGATAGAAGAGGTGCGATCACTGGTAGAAGACCATAGGAAGGGGAGGGGGTCTGCAGTTTCGGGCAAGCTCCGCTGTAGGCCAATAGAAGGTCTCTACCCGATGGGCTGTCTCAAGGGGGTCATCTGCCTCGTCACCCGATGTGGGATTCTCCGTAGGGATTGCTGTGGTAGGTGCTGGGTTAGCAAATGGAGAGGATTCTGGTTGGGGTCGTGTTACCCACGTTTTCCCATTATCCCTTTTCTTTTTTATTTTTCCTTTTTTTTTCTTTCCTTTTTCCCCCTCCTTCTACCTCGCTTCTTTTTTATTTTTTCCTTTTTCCTTTTTTTTCTCCCCTCCTCCACACTCCTTCTCAAAAAGCCAGCGGCAGGTTTAGGGCCTCTTTTTTGCTCTTCCCCTCTTTCAAAAAATGAAGAACCAAAAGTCCTGGTGTTTGTTCGATTATAGGAGGTTTTCCTAGTTCGTTGGTGTGATGGCCTCTGGATTCTCAATTCTCTGTTTCATTTAATAGCCGTGTCGGGACTTGAGGCTAGATGGGCAGTCTTATTTATAATTATAGCAGAGGTCGTTTGGGGGGGGGGCAGAAGGTATGCTCCTTGGCTTTCTCACTTGTGGATTCTCTTGCAGGTTTTTTGTTTTTTAGAAAAATGCGGTTCCGTTTGTTTGGCCTCGGGTGCTGGCTTGAAGGGGACAGCGTCCCCGACCTCCCCTGTATGTGCCCCCACTCCTGGGTCTGCTGGGCGCTCAGGATCACAGCCCGGTCTATCTCTGTAGGCCGCCTCTGAGCCGATGTGCCGATTCCCCGCAGTGCCGTCTGAACTGCTCCGGGTCACAGCGTCCCGCTGCTCCCCAGGCTCATCTCCTCCCAGGCCCTGAGGGAGTGCACTGTGCGGTGTAGGTGAGTGACGGCAGCGGGGAAGGTTAACTCACTCGCTTATGGTCGGAGGCGAACTAGTGCGCGGCACTAGTGTCGCTATGAGGAGCGGCCTTCTTTGTTTCCCTCCAGCGCACTCTCGCCCCTGGGCTTGCTTCATATGTCAGTCCGCGGCTCCATGGGTCTCAGTAGGCCGCGCCCGAACCAGTGTTCAATGTTACGGCCACGGCTGTTTTGGCCGTAGAATCTCGCCTTTCTTCGGGCACACCTCCTCTGTGGCACGGAAAGGTCTTAGGAGAGGTTGAAAGAAGAGAATAACTCCCCTGTTTCTTTGCGAAACCTGCCCGGCGCACAGAGCTTTCCTTTCAGGCAGCCGTTCTCTCCGGCAGCCAGATCACGCCTCTCTGCACATTTTTAGCAGGGGGTAAGCCTTTATATCTTTCAGACTAACAACCCATAGGCAATTCTTCAATAGGGATAATGTCTTCTTAGGCAAGCTACACTTTTCAGTACCTCAACATATTCTAAAAGATTGGATACCATAGTCCCTAATGGATAGGTGGATGCCTTGCATCTTGTAGAATATTAGTATTAGATATAGTGACTGAAATAAAACCAGTACTTTAACAATGGAAAATGATATCACCAAGGTTTCAATACTGTGCAATACTGTTTTTTTTAAAAAGAGAAATACGTTAAAGGTCATAACCATTTACTTCTTTACCAACATTTCTCTTGAGCCAATACAGATGGTGTCCAATAAATGTTTACAGAAGAAACAAATGGAGGCAGGCACAAATCATGTACTTTTATTCAATAACTTCTGATGTCCCTTCAGGGCCCTTGGTACCACTATGGAAGGCAGGCAAAACTTAAATAAATCAATGTAACTGTAACCGGTGTCCCTGCAACACCCAGGGGGATTTTGTGAGAGGCAGGCAAAAATCAAAGTAATGAAATAGTTGTTGGTATAGTTGTTGGTATCCCTCCAGAGTTAAATAAAAGTTGGGGTCACTCCAGAACCCATGGGGCAATTAACACAGCTAAAACACACACACTCTCTCTCTTTCTCTCTCTCTCTCTCTGGTCATCCCCAGACTTTTTGCCTTTCCCTCCACTTTTTGCTGAATTCATTTTGATGCATTGCCTTTATCGCAAAGGGTTTGACTTGTCAGCTTGAGGACATCACATCAAAGACTATGTGGCTCAACAACGATGCACCCCTGACTGTGCAGATAAGAACCGATGAGTCACCTTTTCATTGGCCCCCTGCTCCTCACATCGGATCTTCGAAGCTAATGCAACCACCAATACAAGGTATACTTTCAGTGGGACAAGGTTGGTCCTTATAGCCAGCCTGAGCTCCATTACGTTTGCCCTGAAATTTGGATTTACCCCGGTCTAGCGCGACCAGTTTCTAAGTATTACATTTGCAGATACTCTTTAAAAATTAATATCTCAACTTCTACTTATTGGATCTTTGTCATTTTTGTCTTGTTTGTTTTTCATTACATTAAGATATATGTTTGCTACAATGGTGTGAATTATTTTTGTGTTGTGTGTTCACTGCTTTACTGTCTTAAAGTGTTGCACAAACACTTTACACATTGCCTCCAAAGTTAAGCCTGCCTGCTCTGGTCCAAGCTACCAGAGGGTGAGCACAGGTTCATTTAAGATGTGTATCTGACTTACACTGGCTAGGATTGTGGTTCCTGCTTGGACAGGGTGCATACTTCAGCCAACCAAAAACCCAATTTCGAACAGGGACCAAGTCAATACCACTGAAAGAGTTACTTTCTAAAGTCTAGAGTGAACAGTCCAGTTTGCGGTGGGGGAGGCTGTGAGAAGAGAGGAGAGTGTTGTGGATGGTCATCACTGTATTGCGAAGAGCAGGCCGGGTGTTGCAGAAGGTTACTTTGCAGCATGAAGATCCTGTTATAACACAAAGTACTGATCTTGCATCACTGGTCATTGCTGGAAGTCACTGCAGCATGAAAAGTCGAGTTCACGGAGCTTCACATTGGTGATCTGTGTGGGTGGCAGGGTCTTGACACGAACAGGGCTGTTCATGGTTACAAAGAGCCTAGAACTTCGGGATTAATCCTTTCTCTCTGAGCAGGCATTCAAATGATGCCACACCAAGGGTCCAGGACTTGAGGGACCACCTCATGGGGATCAGGAATTCATTCCAGAAGAGGTCATCCTGGCTTCGGCAGGTCCAGGCAGCAAGTCAGCTGAGCAGATGCAGGGAGGACTCTTGAGCTTGCTATGTCCCTGTAGCTCAGAACAGGAGGTCAATCATCTGACCCTTGGAGTCACTTCAGTCTGGGATGAAGGGTGCAGGTCCAGTCTTTTTTCTCAGCAAGCATCGCAGGCCTCAGGCAGCAGTAGAGCAGGGTGTTCTTCTGTACTATCCACAGGTCCAACATAGTACTGAATAGTTGGGTACGAGGGTCCAATATTTATACCTTGTGCCAGCTTTGAAGAAGACATTTCTAGAGGGCCCCAACCCCAGAGCTGTTTGGAACTCCCTTTCTTCCTGCCCTGGCCCCAGCTTGTCTAGGGACACAAATGACGAGAGTGAAACCCTTTGTGATAGTGATGAGGCAGAGTCTTTAAGATGTTCAAGTGTGGTAGGTGACAACTTAACTTAAAATCTAACTTTACTATTAAAAAGGGGGTTAAATTACAATTCTTTAGGCAACAAACTCAACATTCCTACCTGCTCCAAATTGAAAGTTGTCACTTATTAAATGTGAAAAGGTAACACAATCAAGGACATTTTAAGGATTTTGGGGGCCCTGAGCCAAACATATTTTGTGTCCCTGTTGGCCTCGGTATTCTCTGCAGTTCCCCACCAAACTTTTTGCCTTCCCCTCTCCTACTTTCTAAACCTGTTTTTGTTGACTTTTGGACACTATACACTTTACTACTACTAACCAGTGCTAGAGTTCTTGGGTGCGCTCCTTTAAACATGGTAAAAATGGGCTTATACCTAATTGGCACGTTTCATTTACATACCTAATAAAGTGGCATTACATTAACCCATGCTATCCACCTTTCTGCCGATCTCTTTTTATAGTTTCTAGTTGTTTTTGCTGTACATCTACCACTGAATTCTTAATGTGTATGCCTTCTTCTTTAGGGGTTGTTGCTCCTACCACATCTTGAAGGACTGTAGGTCATGGCCCCATAGCTACCCATTTTTGCCTTCTGAGACTTTGAATTAGCAAATGAGGTCTCAGTGGTTGATGCACTGTGATTGTTGAATGGGAGATGAAGGCACAGGAGGGGACGTTTGTGATGCACTTTTCTACTTCAAGGAATAAACTGACTTGGTTGCATGGTCAGTGTGGGCAAAGCACTGGTATCATTGGCTTCTCCATCTTCTTCCTCCTCTGCAATTTGTGCAGGAATGTCTGTAGTCATGGGCTCAATATCTGTTAGCAAAGTAACAACCCCACATTCACTTAAGCATATGTTACACATATTAAATAAATAATCAACATGATATGTCAATTGGGGAGGAGTTATAGAATCTTAATACTTATGCCTTATCTTCTATCTTGGAGGATTACCACTTACCCACAAAAAAAATATTAAAAATTCTCATAAGGCTTGCCCTGCTGGAGAATCACAGTTTCTGTACACTCTGATTTACTGAAAGTGGATAGAAAACAAAAGTCTCCCTTGCCAAAAATAAATTCTCCCTACCATCAACTAATCAATATACTCCACTCCCACTAACACCACCATCTTAGTTAAATACAAAGTGTACAATGTTATTACAACACAACCAATAACAGGAGATAAATATATGTTATTATTTATAGTAACGTTCTGAATTTACTTACAAAACAATAGACATACAGCAGATATAGATAAGGTTCTTAATCAATAATGTTGCAAACGTTGTAGTGATATCAAAGATGCTAAACACGATCTAATCAATGACATAATATGTGGAGTAACTAGCTGAGCATAGCAAAGGAGCGAGTTGCAGTTACCTTAGGGCGCGAGTTATAGTTACTTGAAAGAACTCTAACTATAACTGTGGAATTTCTATGGTTTTGTATGAGTAAATTCAGAACCTAACTATAACTTCCCTGTCACCTTTGTCTTTTTCCGTGAATTTTTTGTTTTTTTAACATGCAGTAAATTTAATTACTATAGTTATTCCAGCTCCCACAGCGCACAGCCTTTGGTTGTGCACTGCGGGGTTTGATCACAAGGCCTGGCCTAGCAGCCAAGCCCTTATAACCACCCAACCCTGCACCACAGCTTTGACTGTGCGCATCACATGTTGGTCTTGGCCACAGGGCCTGTCTCTGCATATGGATGGGTGAGTGCGTGCATGAGTGTCTGAGTAGGTCTGAAAGTGGGAGTGGGAGTTTATGAGTGGGTCTGAGTGAGTGCAGGAGTGTCTGAGTGGGTGTGTGAGTGGCCGCATTAGCTTCTGAGTGCATGTATGAATGAATTAATTAGTGTATAAATGAGTCTGTGGTTTTTCTTTCAAATATTTCCATAATCACAAATATTTTGCAAATTAATTGTGAAAATTTGTGAAAATGTGCTAATTTTCCCAAATATCATGCACTGTGATGCAAATTTATATTAAACTTATAATTTGCCTCTAAAACACACCTATATCACACCCCTGGGGTCAGGGTACCTTCACCCTGACCCCTTATGTCACTTTCAATTTCAATTTTCACCCCGGGGACTATGTCCAGTAAAATAAAATGGTGGTTGCAGCTTTCTAGTCAGGTTGTGGTCAGCCAATTGCAACACTTCTTCTCGCACGCATATTCGTGAATTTTGCGAATTATTTGCAGCCAAAGGTATACAAGTTTATTTGCCTTTAAATATCTCCTAAACTACTGAACGGATTTGCACCAAATAACATAAAGCACAATCTGCATACCAGCAGCTAGCTTTGTGCCAAATTTGGTGTAATTCTGTCCAGTGGTTCGAGCTATAGATGTGTTTACAGGTCCTATTGGCATTGACATGAGAAACGCAACATTTTTTGAGCCCCCTTTTTCTTGGCCTCCGCTTGATGGATCACCCTGAAACTTCCCATGCGCAACAAGAATCACTGGGCCACTTTTTTTGGAAACGTTCGTCAAGATTCGTCAAATGGTGCCAAAGAAATAGGTAAGTCAAAAAATGCATTTTTCTATGGAAACATGGTCCTAACCTTTGATGTACACATGTATATATATTCACTTAAAAAAACAAAGGTTACAGGGATATTATACTCAGGCTCACATATTAAACGTACAAAACCACAGAACTTTACAAGTTATAGTTGAGTGACCTCAAGTAACTATAACTCGTGCCCTAAGGTAACTATAACTATCGCTATAGCTATTAGTACCCAACCATGCACCCTGCACGGCCTTCCTTTGTGCGCAGTTGAGGTTGCCAGTAAGACTTGGCCTGCAGCCAGACCCTGTGGCCAACCCCTTAATCACTCACCCCACGCTGTGGACAGCCCTTTGGCCGTGCACTGTGGAAGATGGCTGCGGTCTCTCTGGGTGTCAAAATAGGTATGAGAGGGTGTAGGTGGGTGTGAGAGAGGCTGTGAGAGTGTCTGTCTGGGTGTGAGAGTACGTACATTCCTGTTTTAGTGGGTGCGTCAGTCTGTGTGCAGGTTTGTGAGCGGGTGCATGAGTCTGTCAGTGGATCTGTGAGTGGGTGTGTAACTCTCTGAGTGGGTCAGTGTGTAGGTGCAGGAGGGTCTGACTGGGCCTGTGAGTGGGTGTACGAGTCTCTAAGTGGATCTGTGAGTGTGTGTGTAAGTGTCTGAGTGGGTGAAAATGATTGAAAGAGAGAGAGAAAGAAAGTGAGAGTGCGAGAGATAGCGAGTTTATTAGGCTTTGATATATGATATACTTAGAATTATCTATTTCTGCACAATTTAAATTAAAAATATATCTGTCATTTTTAAATAATTAAAATAATTTGTACTTAAAAAAATGGGAAGTGAGTCTGCCTGGACTCGAACGCTGAATGTTCATTATGAAGGTCTGCAACCTTCACACTGAGCTATGACTTTCTGTTGTTTTTTTCCCAATATTTTTTTTTAGCCCTTAATGGGCTATCTGGGATTGCAGTTTCTACATATGTATATTTTTTTTAACCCAAATGGCCTTTATGGGGTATCTGACAACACGAGGGAAGCCTTAGGACTTCAGCAAACATGGAGCTGCTTTAACAGCTTCGGTTTTTGGCAGTGGGACATGGATTACGGATCCTGATGTCAAAAACAAAGTGTTTGCTGTGGCTTGGCTGCTGAGCTGCAGCCAAGCCACAGCAAACAGCTATGTCTCAGCAGTGAGCACCCCAGGACATAACAGGAGTGGCCCTGTGGGGTGGCAGTCCCCAGGGCCATCTTTGGCTCCCTGAGGGGGGCCATGCAGCCCCCTTCAACAATTATAGCCCCGGGGGAGGTGGTGGTTCTGAGGGCTAAAGGGGGTCTGAAATGGACCCCTTTCACTATTTATCTATGCCCCGGGGATGGTGGTGATCCCCGGGGCAGCGGGGGGCTATGCACCCTCATGCCCACCACTAAATGCTACTAAGGCCCCTGGAGGTAGTGGTCCCCTGGGCGGGGGAAAGGGCCGGGAGCCCCCTATTTATTTCATATAGTCCCCTGGAGGTGGTGATCACTGGGGCAGTGGGGGGCAGATGCCCCGCCTATTAAGTAATTAAAACCCCAGAGAGGTGGCAGTGCCTGGAGCTGAGGGGGAGGCCAATGGGCATTTCCCTTGCCTAAAAAAAACATTGCCCAGGGGAGCTATTTTTTACCCGTGGGGGGGGGTCTCTTTGGGACCCCACCACCAGAGCTAAAGTGTCAGGGTGTCCGTACCCTGGCCCCTTTTCTTTTTTTTAACTTTTTTTCTGAGCCTCAGCTTCTGCCGAGTCCCAAGATGGCTGACAACACTTCAACGGCTTCTGTTGAAGTGTTCTCAAACAATCAGATCTCAGCATGAGAACAGGAAGGGCCACGAATCCTTTGTGTCCCTATATATACAAATTTGTGTTCCCGTTAATTTCTCAGAAAATACCGAACGGAAAAAAGGTTGAATTCTGGCCCAGGTCCTATCTTTCTGCCGAATTTGGTGCAATTCACTCCAGTAGTTTATCGCTGTTCAAAATCCCCATTGAAAAATGAATTGGGAAAACATGTTTGCGGGACCAGCCCTTTTTCTCAGCCCACCCCTGGACAAATAACCCCAGACAGCACCTGACATGGCTGGCAAATGGTTTTGGAAAGATTTGTGAAGATATAGACTAGTAAAACAACGTTTTTTATGTAGAAACTAAGTCCTAACTATAACTACCTAGTGCTGATGGCCACTAGGGAATATATATACATATATATATGTTTACACACTATGTGGTAAGATGGCAGGAAAATGCATTGCAACAATATAAATCAAATTCAAATTCATCTTTATTTAATCATTTTAAAATAATCAGAAAAGAGTCAATCAGTTAATATCAATAACAATTCTTACAAGCAAAACCTAAAATAGATTAAAGTTAGGAATTAAACCACATTACATGAATACAGTCTCAAGCTAAAAATTCTCAAGAAACACCCCTCAGGCCTTCAAACTTTAAAGTATCACAATGCCTGATAGCCAGTTTTGAAAAAAAAGACTCACTCTCGAGCCCATAGTAGGGCAACTCAGTGACTGCAGCAGTATTAGCGTCCCCATGCACCACCTAAATTGGTTATTCCTAATGGGACTCAAAATTTACAAGACGTGAGCTGATAAATTCACAAAAGTATATAAAATGTAGCAGAGCAAGTTTTATCACAAGGGCAACTGCAGATTCCTCTGTATCATATTGCTCAAGTGGAAGCACACTTCCCACTTGGTTAAAAGGGCAAATGGGACCTCTCTCAGGAGTTGGCTACTCAGTTCAAACAGGGCCTAGGCCGGTCCATGCTTAAATGAGAACAGAATCTTTAAGGGAATGTTTCATAAGCTCTACTGCTTCCCTTTTGTTGACTCTCATGGCCAGAAAATACTCAATAAGCCAGCATTTGTCCTCTTTTCTCAATTCCGACAGATCAAGAAAATTTGAAGGCCACACTAAATAACCAGAGGTAAACTTGATGTAATGGAGCCAGGGAATCATATGACCTAAATCACACGACAAACAATCTTCAATGATTTGTTTTGGGGGAGGGGCATACTTATTAGTCCAGGTCGAGGTCCAAAGTAACAATGTTACCAGTTTGGTATGGTCTTCAACATAATCCAGACTCAAATTTTAATGGACAGCGTAATGTGCGCTGCATGCATGGACACTCAGGATTCATCTTAAATCTCTATTTCCGACACGTGCAGATTAAAACATTACTGTAACTCCGAAGCCTTGCTCCAAAAATTAGTACTGTAATAAATTAATTTTTATGACTGTCTATTATGGCTCTAATGGGTTTACTTACTAAGTTCTATCCCAAACTAAACAGAGACCCCACAGCTTGAGTAAAATACAGTTTCTTGGCAAATAGACATGAAGCCCAAGTGTTTGGGTAATTGAAGGTTAATCCCAAATAGGGTAACAAAAATGTTCTTTCTAGTAGTTTAATGGACAGACACCGGTTTTAATTTGTTTGTACGCAAGACATTACAAAAGTTTCAAGCAGTTAGTTTCCAGATGCAGCTGTCCCATAAAATCAACAAAGGTGTCTATAAAAGTAGCTTGAGTGGGGTTCCTGCTAAGAGGCCTGCATCATCTGCATAAAAGAGGACAGGTACAGGCTTATTTTTAACTACAGGCCTAACCCTCCCTTTCTTGGTAGGAATAATACTTTTAGGCTGATAATATAACAAAAATAAGTTAGGGCTACATAAATCACTTTTGGGTGCACTAATTATTTCAACCTAATGTAGTAGATTAACCATACTTATGGTAATACCACTTGCTTAATCACAGCCAGATCAGTTTGATCTAACTGATAATGAGTGCCATATTACAGTTTAAAATAATTGTATTGCTCACTGAAATATGTTATGGTGTGTTATTTTTTTTAAATCAAAACTTCATATTCCATAATGCACTTCACATTGGATTATAAATTATAGCATGTTTACAGAAATACAAAAGTTTTAACATCAAGACTGAAAAAAGAATATTTATTTAAAAAGCATTTACAGTAAAGGCACACTACTTAATTATGAATGAAAATGTAAAACGTCACAAGAAAAAACATTTAAAACACCAATATGATGGCAGCACACGTTCAGAAGACGGATCAGTGGTTGTTAATCCTGTACTAACCTCTGGAGCCAAAGTGCTTTCAATACCCTCATCTAAAGATCTGGAAGGTTAGAACCAGCAGCTTTTTTCGTCTGAGTAGCAAGCTTATCCTTAATTCTGGAGCCAAGGTCATATAGGGGCATATTTATACTCCGTTTGCGCCGAATTTGCATCGTTTTTTTCGACGCAAATTCGACGCAAAACTAACTCCATATTTATACTTTAGCGTTAGACGCGTCTAGCGCCAAAGTTCATGGAGTTAGCGTCATTTTTTTGCGTGAACACCTTCCTTGCATTAATGATATGCAAGGTAGGCGTTCCCGTCTTAAAAAATGACTGCGATGCATATGCGTCGTATTTATACTCCCGGGCAAAAATGACGCCCGGGAGTGGGCGGGACTAAAAAACCTGCATTTGCGACGGATTTTAGCGCCTGGGTCAGGGCAGGCGTTAAGGGACCTGTGGGCTCAGAATGAGCCCTCCCAAGCCCCCAGGGACACCCCCTGCCACCCTTGCCCACCCCAGGAGGACACCCAAGGATGGAGGGACCCACCCCAGGGACATTAAGGTAAGTCCAGGTAAGTATTTTTTTTTTTTGTGGCATAGGGGGGCCTGATTTGTGCCCCCCTACATGCCACTATGCCCAATGGCCATGCCCAGGGGACAGAAGTCCCCTGGGCATGGCCATTGGGCAAGGGGGCATGACAGGATTCATTTCAATGGGGGATGGGCGTCGTAAAAAAATGGCGCAAATCGGGTTGTGGCGATTTTTTTGCCTCAGCCTGACTTGCACCATTTCTGGACGCCCATACGCCATTTCCCCCCTACGCCGGCGCTACCTGGTGTACGTGTTTTTTTTTAACGCACACCAGACAGCGCCGGCGGCTAACGCCGGCTAACTTCATTCAATAAATACGGCGCCCGCATGGTGCTTCGGAATGGCGTTAGCCGGCGCAAATTTTTTTGACGCAAAACTGTGTTGGCGCAGTTTTGCGTCAAAAAGTATAAATATGGGCCATAATCTTTTTCAGATTTCTTCAATACTCCTCTTGGTAACCCAAGCTACATTAAGACATTCCTGAATTATTGTCCAGATTTTTTTCATTTTTTCAGGAACTATCAATGACCCTGATTGTTGCTCGCCACACATTCTTTGACAAGATTCTGAATCTTTGTTTCCACTCATTTCCTTCCTCTTGATGCCTTTCCTGGCTTTCCATGTCAAAGAGTTGTGTGATGCATTGTGTTTAGGCATCCTCCTCTACTGTAAACTCCTCTGCTGTGCAAAGTGGAAAAAATAGTGTCGTTCCAGATTGTGATAGCATTTGTTGCTATTTTTAAAAAGCAAAGTGTACGATATTGTTGTTTGGAAGAGCTGTAGATTAGTACATTTCGGGCCATATGTATGAAAACAGTGGCTTGTGAATCGCAAATAGTGATTTTTAAGAAATCGCTATTTCCGAGTCACAATTGGCCATGTAACAATATTGCGATTCAGAAATAGCGATTTCTTAAAAATCGCTATTTGCGATTTGCGAGGCCCATTTACCGAATCGCATTTGCATTTTCATTTTAAATTTTCATTTTCGCAAATTGCGATTTTTTTGCGATTCGTTAAAAAATCGCAAATTGAGAGAAAGTTCGAGAAAGCACACCTGGAGGAGCCTGATGACATCACCAGCAGGAAATGAGTCATCCCAGGCAGTTTCAGGTGCCGCACTCAAACCAGCATCCTGAGAGAGAGCAGCCCAGCCACACAGAGCAGCACTCAGAAGGAGCCAGCACACCTGAGCAAGGATGGATACCCCAGGCCAAGCACAGTAGAAAGGTGAAAGAAGGCGCATGCTGAAATTCAGTGAGCAGGAGCTTAAGGTGCTGACTAAGGAGGTGGTCAGGAGCCATGACCGCCTTTTTGGAAAAAGCTCACTCTAGGTGCCTGAGAGTGAGAAGAGGAGACTATGGGCGGATGTACAGTCAAAAATCTGCGCAATTGGAGTGGCACAGCGCTCTATTGAAGAGATCAAGAAGAGGTGGTATGATCTGCGGTCCCATGGGAAGGAGAGGGTGGCAAGGAGACTTGCGAAGGCCAGGGGCACAGGAGGCGATCCACCCACAGAAGCACCATCCCCACCATTGGAGGACCTAGTCGAGTCCACACTCCTCCCTGAAGCTGTGACTGGGTCACAGAGATCGACACCTCCGGCACACCAAGTACCAGCCAAGGTAAGTGCAATATTGATTTGTAACCCCATATGTGTATGCACAAAAGCCCCTTAGGAATTAGCAAGTAATGTTATACAGTGTGAGAAGTAGTCAAGTCCACATCTTAGAAGCAGCACAACAATGCATTATGGGAGTGGCAGTCCACAACCCAGAACTGAAAGTAGCACATACAATGTATTTAAGTAGAGTGACATCCAGAGGAACACAACACACACTACACAGTGTAGAGAAGTACCTGTACCTTTATCACCATTGTCTGACCGTAAATGTAACATACATAACTGACATGGTGCATATTGTTGTTGCAGGTGGACCAGGCCCAGCAGCCACAGCATCAGCACGGGTAGGCAAGACAGACACCCATCTGGCCTCCGATTCAAACACCAGTGGGTCCCTCAACATTGCGACTGTCCGACGCAGGCCCAGGGCACTACCACTGCCAGAGCTCAGCAACGACTCAGATGAGCAGCAGGAAGGGCCAAGTACCCCATCAGCAACAGGCAGGCGCAGCTAGATGCAGGAGGTCAGGTGTCATCAGACCACAGCACCACGCTGGATGGCGACACATTCCTGGGCACAGCAGCATGAGGCAGGTGAGGGTCCCTCCTTATTTGGTGGCCTGGAAGCTGCTATGTTGCAACAGCAGCTTCTACAAAATAAGCGGATCCTCGGATTAGATAAGAACTTGCGCAAACATAACCGCAACATGGTGGCATTTGACTCCCTCAATAACATTGTACAGCTGCATGAGGGACAGGTGCAGGCATCCCAGGACACCAGGGACCTCACAAGTGCTGTCTGTGAACTCTGCCAGGAGCTGCGCAATGAGAGGGTGAGCCAGCGCAGACAGGAGCGCAGATTTCGGAACATGTTTGGCAGCTTCTGTCGTTCGTCTAACAGGGTGGCAAATTCAACAGCAATAATTGCCCGTCGTGCAGTGGCTGCGCGAGTGGAGGCAGCACACAGCAGCAGGGACGTTGTGAATGGACTTGTGCAGATCACCAATGTGATCGAACACATTATGGGACCAAGGTCAGCCACTCCGAGTGAGCTTGCACTGGGGGACACTGAGGACAGTTCCAGCCTCAGCAGTGTTGCCGTACCAGCAGCGGACACCAGACGGCGGAGTGCCAGGCACAGCACTGCCACTGAGGGTGACAACAGAGGTGCCAGTGATGTAACTGGGCACCCGAGTGGTGTGCGTGGGTGGAAAAAATGACTCTAGCTGCCAGTGGACTTCTGTTGACACTATGAAGTAATAGTGCAGTACTCTGGTCCTTCATTGTTTTGAGTTTCTCACATAACCTGTTTTTTCTTATTACTCACACGTACATTACCTGACTTAAGGTAATAAATGTATTTCACTACAGGTACAGTTGTCAGAGGATTTGTGTCATTTATACTCACGTCTGAAATGGTTGTGTGTGATGTCAGCATGCGTTTGCCTTCCCTCTACTGCACTGGTCCTGTCTGCTGCCTGTAGGGGTGGTATGGGATCATCATCCTCATCAGATTCAGTATCACATTTTTCTACAGGTATGCCCCTGGTGGTAGCTATATTGTGCAAGATTGCACAAGTAGCCACTATTCTACATGTCGCCTCTGGGCTGTACTGTAGTGCCCCTCCACTTTTGTGGAGGCACCGGAAGTGACTCTTCAGCAGTCCAAATGTGCGCTCAACCACATTGCGGGTTGCCCTGTGTGCTGCATTGTATCTCCATTCAGCTGGTGTTGCAGGATCGAGGTAGGGCGTCATCATGTAGGTGCGCACTGCGTAAGCACTGTCTCCTGGAAGGGACAGAGGGTATGATGAGTAACTGAGCCATCTGACATCGGCACGCCATCAATGCGCCAGTGTACAGAGGAACAATACCTAGTAGATATCCTTCACCAAACTCCCCAGCTAGCAGTCGTGTGTGAATCCCGCTGTGGCGAAAGATGTACAAATCATGTGTGCTCCCTGGGTACCTGGCCACGAGATCAGTAATGATGTAAGAGGCATTGCATATCACCTGTATATTCATGTAATGTTGGTATTTCCTGTTGCGGTACACATACTCTGTGGCTGATGGTGGACAGATTGCCACATGTGTTCCATCTATGGCACCTAGGACGTGGGGGAACTGTGCTATCTGGTAAAAATCTATTTTGGTCTGCTGTAATTCCTGTGGGGTGTGGGGGAATCTGATGTACTGTTGTAGTTTGCTCAGCATGGTGTTGATAAATGCATTGAAAAATCTGGAGAGGGTACTCTGTGAGACCCCTCCAGTTGCTGCTATGACCCCTTGATAGCTCCCTGAGGCAAGTAGGTGGAGGGAGCATAATACCTGCACATGGGTGGGTATGCTGTGAGTCCTTAGTGTTCTGCGCTGCAGTATGGGTTGTAGCTCAGCTATCAGATCAAGTATCATGGCTGAGTTCAACCTATACCTCTCACATATTTCCTCCTCTGTCAGGTTAAAAAGTGTAATGCGCACTCTGAAAATGTGCTCCTGTCTCCTCCTCCCTCTCCTCAAACCTGCCAGGATCCTCATCCTTCTCGCCATGATGTAGAGTGCAGCCATTGTTGAAAAGAGTCTGAGGCATTCTGGGCTTCTTTATATAGGTTGCACCTGGTTACTACCTGGTTTCAGTTCATGGTATTTTGCATGTGCAAAACGCCATTCTGCGAAAAATCGCAATTTGCTATTTTTTGATGCATCGATTTGCGACTTTGATTTTGCAACTCGCAATTTGCGCCTCGCAATTTCCTACTGGAGATACCGAATCGCAAATTGCGAGTCGCAAAACCAGGTCGCAACGCAAAAAATTGCACATTTTGCAATTTCTTATTTTTGGTCTGCGAAAGCCTTTCATGCATCGCAGACTATTTTTTTGCACTCGCAAACGGCCGATTTTTGCGATTCGCACCGTTTGCAAGTGCAAAAAAGTTTCTTACATCTGGCCCTTGGTTTTGCAACTCATAATTAGTGATTTTGTTCCAGTTGCAAATTCTGAATCTAAAAAAAAAATTGGACATTGTATACTTCTTCCCTACTTTGCCAAGAGAGCATTTGATCTAGTGAAGAGAGTATTTGACCTGGTGAACTGTTTCTTTCTATAACATGTTGTTAAAGGAAGGGATTGTGCCCTGGATGTTTCAAGGTGTTTACATTCTTTTTATAGGGCTCACTTGCTGATTTAATAATAGAAGAAGGTTTGATAGAACAAATCAAAAAAAGAAAGCGGGACCAGACAGTGGTGCCCATGCCCCTTTGCTATTCTCAATATTTATAAAGACATTATTCTGCAATATGAGAAGGTCTGAAAAGATGAAAGCCACCCCAATTATTTCCAGAGCTCTTAAAATATTTCCATACGTAGACAACGTTGTTTTCTTTTCTCTAATCCCAACAATCCTATGACACATTCGAAGAAAGTAAGCAATTCTTCTGAATGACAGGCTATTCAAATAGTATATATACCTCTAGGCCCTTATACTAAGTTCACTGAAGTGTGTCAAGTTTGGCTATTGGAAAATGTAGGGGATTTCAACATGCACTTTGACGAAAACCACAACTCCATGGTCGCTATCATTCTTCATGAACTAGATAGTTTTCAGCTCTCTCAAAGTGTAGTCGGCTGCTCTCATGATAAAAGGCATCTTTTAGACCCTATGTTTAGCAATGACCCCAACGTAAAACTGGAAAAACCTCGTTCAGTGGCATGGACAGATAATGCCTAGATTGTGTTCACACTGGAGGGTGCGCCACCCACAACGAGAGCACCACAAGTATGGGCTGCAGATGCTCGAAACTAAATAGCACTACATGGTTGAACTCCCTTGTCTCCACTAAACCAGAAATTGGGAAACATCCTGAGTTGGCAAACTCACTAGTAGAAGATTGGATTAAGACCTCACTCAATGAAATGATCCCTGTCATCGCCATAAAGAAGGGAAAGAAAGAGAAAGTTGCTCTATGGTATACAATCCATCTGGTCTCCTTTATAAGAGGATGTAAAATCCTAGAAAGAAAATAGAAGAAAAAATTATGAAGAAAATCAAAAACTTGCTTACAGGACTGCTATTAGACACTACCACCAGGAAATTAAAAAGGCACTGAGAGTTCATTATGAAGCAGTAATGATAGAAGCAGTCAATGCACCCAGGGAACTCTTCCGCATTGTTAAGACACTTACCACCTTAAAAGTGGATAACAGGGTGCCCACCCTGACAGTAGATCGCTGCAACAAACTTGTGGAGTATTTTCAAGATGAAGTGTCAGTTATTTACAGTAATTTACAACAGACCAAAAAGGTGTTGTCTAATACGCCAGATATTCAGGTGTTGCACAAGGAAAGGGCATATATAAATGGTTACCATGGACTCTCTATGGAAACATACAATGGTCAAGCCACTGTTGAAAAAAAACAATCTTGACCCCTTTTGTTCTGGGAATTACAGACCCATCTCCTTGGGGAAGGTGGCTAGGCTATGCCTAGACGTTCATCCCTTGCTTGCTGTGCCACTGGATTCAAGCTAGCCTGGCTGATGAGGAGTGATACCCTGAAACCGTTCGCAGAATGCTTGCTTTCAGTCCAGGTAGAACCTGACTTGGCAGCTCGGGCTGGACTGTTCCCATTGGGAGCAGGATCAAGACTGATTTGTATTAAGCTGGGTCCAAACTGGGGTGAGAGAAAAATAACAGAGGATTAAACCCAGATCTCTGACTGGGGGTGAATGTTTGAGAAGTTTCAACACTCTATCCATAATTTTATTTTGTGGCGTTGCTATTTAATTCTCTATTCCGGCAATCACTTGTAGTGGATACAAAGGATATGAGTGCCAAAAAAATCTTATGCCCACACCATCAGATTATACTAAAATCCTTTCTTTAAATGGGCAAATGATGTAGTTTCTGAAATGGGCATATGGACTGATTTGAATATCACTATGCAGTTATTTCCTGTTCTAAATGACCACATATTGAATACTTTTCCTAATACAGACTATAGTATACTCATGATAGATTGTCTACAACTTTTGTGGAGATTAGCAATGAATGCTCCAGATGTCAAAGAACTGTTGGATCATGGAGGCATGTGACCAGAACCTGCCAAAATGTTTTTTTCTAAAGTGAGATATATAAATAAATATATATAAACCATTAGGAAACATGCTTGGATTTAAATAAATCCATGTAGTGAGTGCAGCTGTGATCCAGTGGCACACTGACAGCAGAAGCAGCCAGGTTGGTAAATATTTGAATTTTCGTTGGTCTTTAGTTGCAAGATCAACTACTTCACAACATTAAATATACTTTCCTACAACAATAGGGGGACGGAGATTGTTTTGTAACGTTGATTCTCTTATTGATGTTGCTACTTTATGCACCACCAGGGTGCTATACAACTAATCTCTCGAGTAACGTTGGCAGTGGGGTCAGGTATTTGGTGTGTGAGTCAGTAGATGGGAAGAGAGTTCTAAGCAGTGGTAGTTTGTGAACTTTGAATTAGGCTCTGGCATTTTGAATAATTGCTGGTTTGTGCATGACTGAAGTTACGTAAGATTATGCCAGTAGGCCATGTAACATAAAAAACATTTCATTTGAGTAAAGATCCTATCATGGGGGCACAGGGAACAACCTAAACAAACCAAGTATGTGTGTCTGTTGTCTTAATGCCAGGCACCGATAAATCAATTTAAAAATTCATTTTGAGTTGGATTTTTAACTGAGCAGATACAGTTTTCACAGAGAAATGCATCTTTGTTAGTAATGCATTTTTTTACAGGGGAAGTGGATAGAGCATGAGGCTACTGTTCAACAGTACCAACTTTCTCCTCCTGTGTAAAGATTCCTCTCTGTTCTCTGTTACATCTGTGATCATTTGGAATTTGGTTTCAGAAGGGAAATCATCACCAATCCTTTGTCTGGAATCTTTGCTGCATCATCCACCACTGGACGCTTTGCATTTTTAATGGGAAAATCACAGGTTCTGAGTAGTACTTTATGAAATGTTTAATGTTTGAGGGAGAACAGAGACCATGATGTTTTTCCTTTTAGGATTTTTGTTGTTTGCTGCTGTATAGCCTGAAATTTAGACTTGGGTCAACCAGACAGACCCGGGAAGGGAATTAAGAAATAAGAGTGAAAGAACAGTAGACATTATGGGATGTTTGAAGCCTGGATTTACATATATGTTCTCCTTTCATATGTTCTTTTGTGAAGATTTGTAATTATACTGTGGTGCTTTTACTGTTTGGGGCCTGGTTTGCTGTAGGCAGTTGCTGTTAATTTTAATGAATTTATCATGTTCTCACCGCTGCTGTGCTAGAGATATTTTTTATTAATTTAGAGACTTGTGAATGGTCTTGATTCATAGCAAACGTAGGTTGATTTTTGTATACATGTGCCTCTTGGTTTCTGGAGTGGTTCTAGGAGTCCAGGTCCATGTAATGTGCCGTCTATAGGGATGGGATGTGGTATGTAGGTATGTAGGACGTCATATCCCCTTGAGGGTACGATTAGGGGAGAGCCCCACGTTCTGCTTTGCTTCGGACTGAGAGGGAATGAAGTAAAAGGAAGGCAAAGATGTAGCATTCTTAGTCTGAGTAATGAATTAATGAAGGCACTTCCCATGGTACATGAACATAATAACATGAACACTTAATTTGAATGCAGCAACACACCTGCAATTCTTAAATAATCACAGCAGTGGAATAATAATAATCAAAGAAAATGCAATACATCAACAAATAATATATAGTGACTAAGTATATTTATGCATGCACACAGTAAAGCTAGATATTAAGAATTAAAAATGAATCACCATGGGGCTCGAATCCAACATCCTCCTTTGTCTGCCAACGTCATGCTGTGGAACCCGTGACAACTGAGACAAAAGAGAAAGATCCCAATAGGAGTACTCTGAGCAGTGCGTCCACCCTTAGAGATGAGTTCCTTCTCTCTCAGTGTCAAGCTTCCCCACCTTATTTACTGTAACAAACTTAAGAGGAAGGCTCTAGAAACCCCCCTCCCATTGAGTAAGTTGTGAAATTCAAGCACTGGCCGTACCAGGTCAGTGTTAAAAAAACACGCTAGAGGCTGGCCAGATCCCAGGGTGTATTTCCAAGACCGAGCTGTACCCTTCTCTACCATAAACATTCTCAGCCTTGCACAATCTTACCATGGTTTCAGCCCCCATATTATGTTCCCTTCCCTAGTGAGAAAAGCGCAAACACATTAAAAAGCTGTGCATGAAAAAATACCTGCGACACCAATGTGATAGCGTTTGAAGCTAAGCTAAGCACAAAATAGAGTCAGTGGTCAAGATGGAGTTGGTGGTTAAATACAGATAGCTTTACACTACACACTTTGACCAGTGACTCTCATACCATACTGGTATAAAATTAGCCCTTTTTGGTTTAAACATTGTAAATAGGTTAGGTATGCATTGTACACTGCAACATAGCATTATTATGATACAAATCTCTACAAGTACCCCGCCTAAAATATTGCGTAATTGCCCAAAATTGGGCAACCAACTAAATAACCAGTCCCATCACCCCTTGTCCACATTTTGTTTTACTCCTTTCACCAATTCATGTAAAGTGTCAATATGAGACTGAATGGATTTAGAGTGGTCTGATAGGTTAAAACATTACAGGCCTTCAAATTGTGAGCAACCATGATTGCGCTTTAACAGTAAATACTCAATGGCAACCCTATTTTGCAATGCAGCTTTTCTAGTACTTTGTATATCTAGCAATAATTCAGCTAAAGCAATGGAGGTATGATTGATATTCTTAACCATGAAACATGCTAATATTAATAACTCAAGTATTATAAACAACTAATCCTGGAACTCTTACTATAGAAAGGCTTAAACTCCTATATTTTCATTTAGATAATAGTTGAATTTCAGAGTCACAGTCTTAGCTTAATTGAACTGTTTCCCTTAGTTAACGATTATGTATAGAGTAAAGTGGAAACATGATGAGTCCTAATTGTGTAAAGGTACACAGTCCACCAGTTATATTAGCAGAAATGTATGTTAAAGTGGTATTTCCACAAAAGAACAACCATCCCACTGGTAGTTTGACATGCTTGATGTGACTAGTAGCAGTCACAATATGGAGACAAGGCATGCTGTTGTTCATATTTCTATAATGTTCATTGTTTCGGTACTGACATAGGCCCTCATCACAACTCTGGTGGTAAATCTCGCTTACCGCCGTGCAGAAGACCGCCAACATACCGCTGCGGCCGTGGAATTCCGCTACAGGTATTATGACCCACAGCTCGGAATCCACCACAATACAGACACCCACACAATTCCGCCACACCAAAGGTCAGTGATAAACTGGCAATAACAAAACCGACACCGTCACGCCAACAAGAATACGCCCACACTATCACGACCCATGAATCAGCACGGCGGTCTTTCAACCGCGGTAAACCATTGGCGGTGCACACTGCCGCGCTCAAAATACACACACACTTACAAAACACAACCACATTGGACAATTCAAAATACGCACACCTGATACATATACACACATCACTCCCACACACCCAATCCAATATAAAACACCCACCCACATTACCCACAAACCCTTACTACCAGAAATTTGAAAGCAGGCCACAGAGAGACATTACCAAAAACAACACCAGCATCCACAGACACACAACACCATCACTTACACAACATCCACGCACCTCAAACAACACACACCAACACATCCCCTCACACATCACAACAGACACCACCCCACACATCACCCACACCACGGCACCTCAAAGACACCCCAGGTTCTCTGAGGAGGAGCTCAGGGTCATGGTGGAGGAAATCATCCGGGTAGAGCCACAGCTATTCGGATCACAGGTGTATCAGAAGATGGAGCTATGGCGAAGAATTGACGACAGGGTAAACGCAGTGAAACAGCATCCAATAATATGGGATGACATCAGGAAGAGGTGCACCGACCTACGGGGGAAGGTGCGTTCCGTTGTCTCAAGACACCAGATTGCTGTACAGAGGACTGGCGGTGGACCCCCACTTTCTCCCCCACAGCTAACAACATGGGAGGAGCAAGTCTTGGCAATACTGCATCCTGAGGGCCACACAGGAGTAGCAGGAGGACTGGACTCTGGTAAGGCAAATCTTTACTACCTTATCCCCCCACCCCACCTGCATGCCATCACATACTCCCATCCTTACCCTCACACCCATCACCCCAACAACCCACAGATACTCCACCAACACAACCCACACATCCCAAAACCAAGCACTGCATGTAACACCAATGCATGGACACCCATCACCCAAGCATGTCCAGTACAGAGACTCACTCATGCCCCAAAATCACCAATCACACAAGGACCAAGCCAATAATGCAAGCACTGGAGTAGAGGGTCACTCACCCATTGCACACAATGGCACACACAGATACAATAACTATGCATTTATACCCTAACAGGACCCCTACCCAACATCACCGGACAGGAGGTGCCTAAACATATCCAGTCCCCCCACAGAAGAGGCTCACAGTGATGACAGCAGCTCTGCACGCCTGGATCAAGATGACCAGCCCGGCCCATCTGGGACCTCGGGGCAGTCGGTTCCCCTGCCACTGTCACAAGCCTCTCCCCTCCGGAAACACCAGCACAGCACCCACCCAGCGGGCCCACCCTCTATCCCCAGGACACATAAATCAGCAGTGTGTCCACCACTACAGGGAACCCAGGCAAACCCACTAACACAGGACGATCAGGAACCTGGGGGCAGTGGCAATGAGCACACGGTTCAGGGGACAGAGGCACAGGATAACAGGATAACAGGGAAACTGGGATGACTGCTGTGCGACAAAGGGGGGATAGGCCCAGGGAACCGACATTCCAGGAGGCACTCTCCAACATCATGGGAGTACCATCATTCCCAGGAGACCATGGCAACTGTACTGGCCAAGTTTCAGGAGACCCTACGGCTGCAGGAGGAACACTACCTTGGGATCAGGGAGGACTTGAAGTCCATTAACACCACCCTGGTCACCATTGTAGGGGTGCTGGCAGACCTTCTCAACACCAGGGGGTACGCAGTGGCACAACAAGAGGCCCCTGACACTAGCCTGGATGATGAACAGCCCTCCACCTCCGCCGGCGCTAGTGGACAGGAGCCACCGCCACAGGCACAACACGACACCAGCACCCCACCCCCTGCAGATGGAGAACCACCCCGCAAATGGTCCCTGAGATCCAGGAACAAGACGGAGAACATTGCCAAGACCCCCGCCAGGAAATGAGACCCCCCTGAATGTCACCCTTCTGTCCCACTATGTCACCCTGTCCATCCTTAAACTGCCATGGCTCTACTTCCTTTGCCCCTTTGGACAATGCGCCTGTGAAACAAATAGACTGGACTCTGCCATGGACATTCCTCCACCATCACCCCCGCCCATTTTAACACCCCCTCCACTTATTTGCAAAGGAATAAACACACTTCAATCACAAAACAATCTGGAGTCAGTCTGTGCTTTCACAAATGTGTAATTGCAACAACTATGGAATATAGCAATGTCAATGTACTTGTTCACATACCAAAGTAACACAGCTGTAGGCCAGGAATAAACAGAGCAGAGGGCACAAAGTGGGACCCAGATCTGTCAAATGGAAAGTCAAAGTGACAAGTCAGGGTCCATACACTGAGTGAAAGTGACAGACTTATGCTAGCTCAAACAATAGTATGAGATGTGGGAAGCAGTTACATCTTCTTACCTGTGTCTCACTGAAAGTATTGCATGATGCTGTTGTTTTGGTTGTCAATATCCTCTTCTTCTGCCTCCTCTTCTTCACTGTCCACAGGCTCCACAGCTGCCACAAGACCACCATTTGGCCCATTCTCCTGCAGAAAAGGCACCTGCCGTTGCAAAGCCAGGTTGTGCAGCATACAGCAGGCCACGATTATCTGGCACACCTTCTTCGGTGGGTAGTATAGGTAGCCACCTGTCAGATGGAGGCACCAGAATCTGGCCTTCAGGAGGCAGAAAGTGCGTTCGATCACCCTCCTAGTTCGCCCATGTGCTTCATTGTAGCATTCCTCTGCCCTTGTCCTGGGATTCCTCACTGGGGTCAGTAGCCATGACAGGTTGGGGTAACCAGAGTCACCTGCAAATGTTGATGGATATCTATTAGACACATACTAACCCTTTGGGACAGCGCCATACCCATACACCTATGTCAACTGTATTGGGACCTTGGGCTCACCTATTAGCCACACACAGTGCC
Source organism: Pleurodeles waltl (assembly GCF_031143425.1). Classification (NCBI taxonomy): domain Eukaryota; kingdom Metazoa; phylum Chordata; class Amphibia; order Caudata; family Salamandridae; genus Pleurodeles; species Pleurodeles waltl. The sequence goes on along the minus strand of NC_090445.1, from coordinate 606,937,813 downwards.
TCTGGAGTTGTCCCATCACATAAGGGATGCTGCTATTTCTCCAAAATGTTAGCGTCGTGCACAGAGCCAGGATACTTGGCATTGACATGGGAGATGTACTGGTCTGCCAAACACACCATCTGCACATTCATCGAATGGTAGCTCTTTCGGTTTCTATACACCTGTTCATTCCTGCAGGGGTGGGGGACAAATGCCACATGTGTCCCATCAATGGCACCAATGATGTTGGGGATATGTCCCAGGGCATAGAAGTCACCTTTCACTGTGGGCAAATCCTCCACCTGAGGGAAAACGATGTAGCTGCGCATGTGTTTCAGCAGGGCAGATACTACTCTGGACAACATGTTAGAGAACATTGGCTGGGACATCCCTGATGCCATGGCCACTGTTGTTTGGAAAGACCCACTGGCCAGGAAATGGAGCACAGACAGGACCTGCACCAGAGGGGGAATTCCTGTGGGATGGCGGATAGATGAAATGAGGTCTAGCTCCAACTGGGCACACAGTTCCTCGATTATTGCATGATCAAGCCTGTATGTGAATAGGATGTGTCTCTTCCATTGTCGACAGGTCCACCAGGGGTCTGTACACCGGAGGATGCTGCCATCTCATCACCTGCCCCAGCAGAAGTGCCCTATGGAGGAGAACAGCGAACAGAGAGTCATCCAACACTGAGGTATCACAATTTGTTATTTGCAGAAACTTTATTAATCCACAATGTGCCGGTATCTGTCTATATTCCCTGCCCAGATAGGTGTGACACAGTTAACATTCATCCCATTTGGCCTCCTGAAATGGCAGATGCCTGACCTGTAAGGTGGGACAAGGTGATATGAGGTAAATGTGCTGGCGTGGTACACCGTCGCGGTAGGTGGTCGAAGACCGCGGTGCAATTCTGCATTGGTTAGCATTGGGCCCTATGGGTCCCAGGAGCCTATGATGATGTACGCCGGCGGTGACGGTACGCACCGCCCCGGACGTGAGTGCCATTTTCTGTCTGTTCCCTCACTTGATACCTGACTTTCAACAGGAGAGTACCTACACTGCAAGTGCTGGTGTGACCTGAGTCTGGAAGCGATGATGGCTCATGTGTCTGGGGAAAGGGCCCCTGCCCTCACTTCGGAGGAGTTGGAGAAACTAGTGGATGGGGTCCTCCCCCAGAACACGCAACTGTACGGTTCTCCAGACAAACAGGTGAGCAAACATGAGCATGCTGCATGGGCAATGCATTTTTAGAGTGGTGTGGATGGAAGATACATGGGGGGGGCTGACGCCTGCATGTGTGGATGGTGAGTGTATGTGCGTCAGGGCGTGGATAGGAACTGGTGGGCAATGAGTGTGACGGTCCGGACGGGTAAGTAATTTCCTTTCCCCCTGTGCCATTCCTCCAGAAGAATGGTATTTGGCGTGCCATCGCCAAGGACCTCCGGACCCTGGGTGTCTACCACAGATGGAGCACCTACTGCCATAAAAGATGGGAGGACCTGCGCCGCTGGAGCAAGAAGACGGCGGAGGCCCAGCTGGGGATGGCCTCCCAAAGTGGGAGGAATGCCCGTCGCACCATGACCCCCCTGATGTTCCGGATCCTGGTGGTGGCCTATCCGGAGTTGGATGGGCACTTGAGGGCATCACAGCAGCCACAAGGGGGTGAGTACACTCTTATTCAGCTGACTCTGCGCGCATTACGAGGTGTCTGGGTGGGGGAGGTGGGAAGTGGGTTCCCCTAGGCTAGGGCAAACTTGGTAGACAAGGTCCCTTGTGAGGCAGGCTATGTGGCACCCCAACCCCACCGGTGGTACGAGCCATCTACACCTAGTCAGGCTCCTGTGACTTCCAGGTGTGCAGCAATTGGTCTTAGGCCTCGTATCCATTGGCAGCTGAAATTTCTAGGAACTGTCAGTACATGGCTTAGTGCAGAGGGCTGCTCCATGTGTGTTGTGTCTGCCAACGGTAGTGGTGTTGCATGCTCTCAATATGTCTTTCTTCTGTTCTTGTGTGCAATAGCATCATCAGGCGGAGGAGCATTGGCACCGGATCAGGAGGGAGCTGCAACCCGCTTGGCCCTGGAGGATGAAGCAATGGAGTCTGAAGCCACCAGTGGGATGGAGGGTGAGGGGAGCTCCACGGCGGGGACAGGAGCAGACAGCAGTGACAGCGACTCCTCCTCTGATGGGAGCTCCCTTGCGGTGGCGTGCACCTCTGTGCCCACCGCATTAACAGGTACAGCCGCCACCCCCCCCCCCCCTACCAGCACCGCCCTCCCAGCATCCCCTCGGCATGTTTCCCGTGCCCGCTCACCCAGGAGGGTGGGCATGTCCTTCACCCCAGGCACCTCAGGTCCTGCCCCAGTCAGCCCTGCTGCCCTCAGTGAGGAGGCTATTGACCTCCTGAGATCCCTCACTGTTTGGCAATCTACCATTGTGAATGCCATCCAGGGTGTAGAGATGCATTTGCAACAGATAAATGCATACCTGGAGGGCATTCATTCTGGGCAGGCAGCCCAACAGAGAGCATTTCAGGCTCTGGCCTCAGCACTGATGGCAGACATTGTCCCTGTGTCCAGCCTCCCCCCTCCAACCTCCTCCACCCAGACACAATCCCCTGTATCTCAGCCTATCCCAAGCACACCATCAGACCAGCATGCACACACATCAACACACAAGAGTGGACATGGCAAACATAAGCACCACACATCCCACAGGCACTCACACAAGCACCATCTCCATGCAGACACAGCAACATCCAATGCTTCCACTGTGTCTCCCTCCTCCACGTCCTCCTCCTCCCTCCCTGTCTCATCTCCACTCACACCTGCATGCACTACATCCTCAGCCACTACCTCCATCCCCAGCACCCCCATCTCCACACACCGCTCACGTGCACTCACCACCCCACTACCATTCACACATCCCCAGTGTCCTCTCCCAGTGTGTCAGTGAGCCCTCCTCCTAAAGTACACAAACGCAGGCACACACCCACCCAACAGCCATCCACCTCACAACAGCCTCCGACCCATGCACCTTCACCCAAATTCAGCAGACGTACACCTCCTACAACCACTACCTCTACCTCCACTCCCAAACCCCCTCCATCTTCCCGTCCCAGTGTGTCTAAAAAAACTCTTCCTGGCTAACATTGACCTCTTCCCTACACCCCCCCGTCCTTCACCTAGGGCCAGGCTTTCCAGGTCCCAGCCCAACACCTCAGCTACCACATCTCCAGGCACAGTGGTGCCAGCAACTGCGGGATCATCGAGTGTGCCACCCATCAGGGCTGCCTGTGTGCCACGTAGCGAGGGCAAGGACATTCTGCCACCTGCCAAGGTGAAAAGGGTGCCCACATCCCGGAGGGAGAAGCCGAAACTACCAGCCACCAAGAGCTCAGCAAAAAAAAAAGGGGATAGTGGCAAGACAACTGCTGCACCATCAAAGGTGGGGAAGGGCCAAAAGCAGAAGAGCAGGTCAGGAGAGGGCATGGTGGAACCGACTGAGGGACCAGTGTCACCCCTTCTGTCCACGACCACGCCAACCTGTACGGCGGCGAACACCACTAGCTACCCCGCCACCACAACCGCCATCTGCACCGCCACCTGCACTGTCCCCCAGCACGTCTCCAGCCTCAGCGACAGTCTCCAGCCTCTTCCCCAGTGGGCAGCCATCCGAGGCTGCAGGAGACGTCCTGCTTTGTCCCTCAGTAGGTGCTGACCCATACACCGCCGCCACAGACACCGCCGCCAGCACCGCGGCCACAGACACCGCCGTAAACACGGCCACCACAGACACCGCTGCTTGGACACTGGCACCACCCCTGACATGGCTATCATCCCTAGTGGTCAGTCGTCTGAGGCTGGAGGTGAGTTCCTGGACCCTGGGCAGCTTCCATGAGGCATGACTTCCATCACTGTTTGCACCTGCAGGTGGAATGCGAAGCCGCAGCAGTGTGGGGTATGTCGCTGCTTCCATGGTGTATCATGCTACCTGAACCTAGCCAATCTTGTGGCACGCACACCCAGGTGAGGGAATTGTACCGGCCACACTGCATGTGGAGCACTCTGGGCACCATGCCCCCTCCAGAACCAGAGGAGAGATACATCCACTACCTCAGTCCTTGGCAGGATGAAGCACTCTGGGCACCAGGCCCCCTCCAGAACCAGTGGAGAGATACATCCACTACCTCAGTCCTTGGCAGGATGAAGCACTCTGGGCACCAGGCCCCCTTCAGAACCAATGGAGAGATGCATCCACTACCTCAGTCCTTGGCAGGATGAAGCACTCTGGGCACCAGGCCACCTCCAGAACCAGTGGAGACTGTTATCCGCTTGAGAGACTGTGGCTTGCACTCCCCAGGATAAAGCAGTGGGCAAACCACCCACTGGAGAGACTTGTGAGACTGTGGCTTTGCACTCCCCAGGATAAAGCAGTGGGCAAACCACCCACTGGAGAGACTTGTGAGACTGTGGTTTTGCACTCCCCAGGATACAGCAATGGGCATGGAGCCCCCTCGTACAGCAGTGGCATTGTGCGTTCATCAGGCTGAGGTGCCCCCCCAACCCTTCCCTCTGAGGTGCCTGTGTATTTTCGATCTGATGCCCCAGCAGTGTTCTCTCCGTTTTGAGTTAGGTATTATGTGTGGGCCCAGTGGGCCACGGACAATGATTGGTACACTATCCGGACTTTTGTAGTTGGTGTACATATGTGTATATACTGAATCTTATATGTAATGTTGCTGCATGTATTTGTGTGTATGTTGTTGGGTGTGAGGGTGAGAGTGGGGGTGTTGCGTGTTGTGTGTTGCGTGTGTGTGTCACTCTCTTTCCTCCCCCCCTCCCCTGTGTTGTAGGTGCAGTACTCACTGTGGTCGTCGGTGCCGCCGTTCGTACTCCTGGTAGATGAGAAGATACACCAGCATGGGCAGGGCATGTAGGTCAGGCTCCATGCCGTCCTGGTTCCTCATTGGTCGTCAAGAGGTGAGTGTTTTCACTTCTATGTACTGTTTCCGCCGTGATTTTTATCGCTTTGGTTCCGCCCCGGAAAAGGTGGCGGATAGGCGTCTTGAAATACGGTAGGCGGTACTTTGTCTTCCGCCTGTCTGTTGGCGGTTACCGCTGCAGTGTTTGTTTCTACAGCCGTGGCGGTCAGAGTGTTAAAGTGGCTGTCTATGTTGGCGGTTTCCGCCACAGTCATAATCCCATTTTTTTTCTGCCGGCCTGTTTCGGTATAACCGCCGCTTTAATACCGACTGCCAGGGTTGTAATGAGGGCCATAGTGTTTGTTGTTCCACAGGATCTTTTAAGAAGACTCCCTTGTAGCCTCTAGGCACATTTGAGCACATTTTCTGATTTTGTGAGGATCACATATTAAATCATAACAGAAATTGCCAGAGGTAATATTGTAAGTAATCACCTGAGTCAAATTGTCCCATTTTTCAACCGTTACCTCTTGGCAAAATCGACAATTTTCGTAGGGACTAAAACGGGATAACACGTCACTTTCTTGAACAGCTCCATCTTTGTTGGTGGCATTAAAAATATGCAATAAAACTTTTGCAGGAGTAGTAATTGCCACCAAACAGGTGGAAATAACATCCAGCATACTTTGCATCAGCACATGAAAAAATTCGACCTGTTGAGTACGTCTCATGCCAGATGAGTTCAAACATTTTCGGTGCTGTAAAGATGTTGATCGGCATGGTTGGTCAATCATTGCAGAGCTGGGGGCTTTTGGACCCTCTCAACCCCATATGTACACGCCCGAACGCAGCACACCTAGCACACAGACACATCATAGTATGATCTGTAAAAGAGACAAGTATGATCATTGTTGCAAATAACATTTATCAGCTGGTACATATTCCCATTGTTCTCTACCTGGTTTCATAACAAATAGTACATTGTGATTGTCCTTGGCTATGATTTCTGCTGATTCTGGAGGATGATTTGGGGTTTCTACCCACACCTTAGCACCACGGTTTTTGTCAGTTGAGCCAAAACATCCCTCCCCACGTACTGTAAGAAGGGCTGGGGCAGTCCCTTTTTCACTATTCCTCCATACACTGGGATAATTACAATCTGCGCAATTCTATTCCCAGATTGTACTGTCAAGTCAGTATCTCCACTATTCAGGAGCATGGTTTTGATATCTCCTTGGTAGTCTGCATCGATCACTCCCCCCAAGACCTGAATACCTTTGAGTGCCAGCCCAGTTCTGGGAGCAATCAGTCCTAAATGCTCTGGGGGAATCTGTATTCCAACACCTGTTTCACAGAGCGCAATGTCTCTCGTTTTCAATCTGTAGGCTTTAAAGGCATGTAGATCAAGACCTGTAGATTCTGATGTGACTCGGTAAGGATCTAAAGTTCCTGGTTTTATTTTCCAGTACATGATGGTGTTAGTCGCCACATGGGATTGTATCTGTAATGCTGGGGTTAACATTTGCATCATGGGAGTCCCTGCATTTGTCAATGGTCTGTTATTAAAATTTTGGCGGACTTCATTTAAATGCTGTCTCCAGTTTTTCAAGGTTCCATCTGATAGTTTTCGTAATTGGGCTTTTAGGAAGTTGTTCATTCTCCCGATCAGTCCTGCAGCTTGTGGATGATATGGAATGTGATAAATCACTCAATATTGTGTTGTGAACAATAATCTTGTTCCAATTTTCCTTTGAAATGTGACCTGTCACTCTGGACTTGGAGTGGGACTCCATAATATAACATAAATAAGTCCAGAGTCTTGATGGTGTTTTACTGGGTGGCACATTTGCATGAGACGGCAATCAAGTAACCAGAATAATTGTCCACTACTGTGCAAGTGTTTTGACACATGCGACTAGTCAGTAGTGGCCAATGTAATCAATTTGCCACATCTGCCTCGACAACTTCCCTCTCCCCAACTGACCTTTGACTGTTTGCAGATCAGATCTCTGTTGTGTGTGTTGACAAATAGGACACTGTATGATCACAGTTTTTATCAAGGCAAAGGGAATGTGCACCCCTCTAATCTCTGCCCACCTGTAAGTGGCTTTCTCTCTCAGATGTCCACATTTTTGGTGCGCCCAAATAGCCATCCCCACCAAGTCGGAATCTGGTGTCACCACTTCTGCCTCTGAGATTTTGGCTTTGTCGTCTGCAACGGAATTAAACCAGTGTTGTACTGAGTTGGTGGGAGAGTGGGCATCTAAATGATATACAGTAATAGTACTTTGCCCTACCATTTCCCAAATTTCTTGCCACAACTCTTTGCCCCACACCTCCTTAGAATGTATTTACCGGTTATATGCATGCCATGTGGGAAGCCAGGTGGCTAACTCTTTGGCAGTAGACCAACAATCAGTATAAATGTGACAAGTCCTAGGCAATTCTTGTTTCAGTGCCTGACACACAGCGTACAAATCTGCATATTGACTACTCTTCTGTCCCCCACATACTTGGCTGAACCATCAATAACCATACATGCTTCCTATCCTCAGAGGATAAGGATTCAAATGGCTCACCCCATCTCACTGGTGACTCTATTATCTGTGGTACCTCCTGCACCCTCTCATCATCCTTCACAGGGGCTTGTGACACCTGTTCATGTAGAGCTGCTATCCATGCTGGTCCCACTTGGGCCCTGCCCTGTATGTACCATTTCCAATGTATGATACCAGCTTCTTGTGCATGTCCTGTCTGGTGAGTTTTAGGGGAACTCATCACCCACTGGATTATTGGAATCTCAGGTCTTAGAATCACATTATGACCTAGGGACATTTGCTCAGTATTCAGTAGAGCCCAGTAACAAGCAAGTAACTGTGTCTCAAAAGGAGTATATCGCTCTCTGGCATCAGGTAGCTTTTTAGTCCAAAAACCCAGGGGCACCCTTGTTCTTCCCTGTTTTTGCGACATGCACCAATTTGCATATTGCCCGTGAACGGTTACATGCAACTCAATGTCTTCTTCCTGTACAGGCCAAAAATCTAAAGCCTGTTGAATCCCATCCTTTGGCAGTTCAAACACACACTGCTGCTGTTCTCCCCATTCAAACTCATGTTTCTTTCTTGTCGCTGTGTACAAAGGGGCCAAAATCTGACTCAAGTGAGGGATATACTATCTCTGAAAACCGAACAATCCAATGAATGGCTGTGTCTCCTGCTTAGTGCCGGGAGTGGCAAATCCTAAGGTTTTTTGTTTTGCCTGCAGCAACACCTCTCTAACTTCCTGATTCCAGTGAATGACTAGAAGCTTCACATTTTGGGAGGGTCCCTGTGTCTTATCTGGATTAATCATCCAACCTTTGCTCTGCAAGAGTTCCATAACTCGGTCCAACTGAGTTTGCACCTGTTCTTGTGCCTCTCCCTGAACCATCACATCATCAATATAATGGGTCAATTGCACCCCTGGTATGACAGATTCTTAATGTAGGTGCTCTGCCACCAGCCGGTGACATTTGGTGGGGCTATGTACATACTCTGTAAGAAAAGGTAACATCTTAAATTGTCTGCCACCATGTGAAAAACTGATTTGCTCTTGACTCTCAGGGTACAATGGTATAGAAAAGAAAGCATTAACAATATCAATGGTTGCATACCAGGTCCCTTTATGTTCTTGTATTCTTTCAATCAAAGTGATGGTGTTGGGGACCACAGCAGTCAAAGGGGGAGTATGTTTATTCAAGTCACGATAATCAACTATCATTCTATAGTGCTAACATGTTTTCCATACAGGCCACAGAAGAGTATTCCATTCAGTGGTGACTGGAACCACCAAACCAGCCTCAATCAACTCTTGTATAGTATCACTTGTTATCTTATGCCTTTCCAGGATTTGGTATTGCTTTCAACAAATCTCCTTGGTTGCTGGGGGCACCTTCACTGGGGGTATTGTCAGATGCCCCACCCTCATTGCTGTCACTGAAATGCATCTCTTTGATCCATATTGATGACAAGCATCATCCAAGTACAAAGTTATCCCCTTCAGAATGTCAGTGCCCAATGTATATTCTTGGAGGGGCACAATCAGAACAGTATATTTTCGTTTTGGTGCTCTTCCTAATTTCATCTGACCAGGAGCCTGCATGGCAAGGGTTTCTTTTCCACCCAACCCTGTGATGGTGGAGTGCTAACCGGTGAACTTTTTTGGATTTCCATTGATTAAAGAGTCCTCCCCTCTGGTGTCGACTAATGCTCAGACCCTTTGAACATTTGTGTGCTTCCAGTGTATTTCTAAATCAACATGTGGTCTGTTGTCTTTACGAGCCCAACCCTGAACCGGAGCTTGGTCTTTTTCTAATCTGATTTAAACCTGTCAACTTTTGCCCAGCGCAGGTCTGGATATATATTTTCCTCTCCTTCCCTGTTCTCAGCAGTTAACCACTCACTGTCCAAATCTTCCTCCTCTTTTCCTCGTGAAAAAAAATGTTTCTCCCTCTCTTTTCCATCCTCCTGCATCTGTGTCTGGTGCTGATTCACTCATTTATTATTTTGCTTGTGAACTTTCCCGTTGCCTACCTTTCTGTTTAGCCCTCTCTTACGGTACATCTCTCACAAGCTTTTGGTATCCATCCCATCAATCTGCTCCTTGTTGACACCATCCTTCATTAATGCCGTAAATGGAATGTATGATGGAACAACGCATGCAGGAACCACGCAGTTTTAAGGCCAGGTTTTAATCTACACATGCTGTGCAGCTCCTCCTTTTTGCCACCGTGCCCCCGACCCTGCCCTCGCTGCTGCTGTGAGTTTGAGGCCCTCCACCACCCGCAGGCACCCGTCTGCGCCTCATCCCTGGTGTCTAGTGGTTGCCATAAGTATTGTGTGTCTGTCCTGTAACTTGTCTTCGTGCTATTTGTGCTGTTATCTGTGCTGTCCTGTAATCTGCCTTCGTGTTATCTGTGCCATCCTGTAATTTGCCTTCGTGTTGTGTGTACCATTATCTATGCCGTACTGTATTTGCCTCGTGTTATTTGTGCTGTTGTTTTCCTCCTTTTGTGCCTTTTCTGTTTTCCAACTCCATTTAGTGCCTTTTACTCTTTCTTGCCCTTTTTCCCGGTTTATCCGCTCTCCCATCCCCGCCGCTGCGTCCCCTGTGGCCCCGCCCTCCTCGCACCCCTATTTGCCCACCACTCCCCGCCTCCCAGCTGTTCCTCCCTCCCACCTCCCCTTCCTAATGGCGGCCACTGCGCAGCAGCCAGAAGCAAGCCAGTATGTGCCCGTCTGTCACCGCACCCTAATCACCCGCCTCCGCTCCACCGGGATCCAAGACCAGGCCCTGGACTGGATCGCCTCCTTCCTCGTAAACCGCTCCCAAAGAGTCTACCTCCCTCCGTTTCACTCAGAACCCACTGAGATCATCTGCGGCGTACCTCAAGGCTCATCACTCAGCCCGACACTCTTCAATGTCTACATGAGCCCCCTCGCTAATATCGTACGCAAGCACGACATCATCATCACCTCCTACGCCGACGACACCCAACTTATACTCTCCCTCACCAAGGACCCCGCCAGCGCCAAGACCAACCTACAAGAGGGTATGAAGGACGTCGCAGATTGGATGAGGCTCAGCCGCCTAAAGCTGAACTCTGAAAAAACTGAAGTCCTCATCCTCGGCAACACCCCGTCCGCCTGGGACGACTCCTGGTGGCCCACGGCCCTCGGCACCGCACCGACCCCCGCAGACCACGCCCGCAACCTCGGCTTCATCTTGGACCCCCTTCTCACCATGACCAAGCAAGTCAACGCCGTGTCCTCCGCCTGCTTCCTCACCCTCCGCATGCTCCGCAAGATCTTCCGCTGGATCCCCGCCGACACCAGAAAAACCGTGACCCACGCCCTCGTCACGAGCCGCCTGGACTACGGCAACACCCTCTACGCTGGGACCACCGCCAAACTCCAAAATCGCCTGCAACGCATTCAAAACGCCTCAGCCCGCCTCATCCTCGACGTACCCCGCAACAGCCACATCTCCGCACACCTGAGACACCTGCATTGGCTCCCAGTCAGCAAAAGGATCACCTTCCGACTTCTCACCCACGCACACAAAGCCCTCCACGACAAGGGACCGGAATACCTCAACAGACGCCTCAACTTCTACGTCCCCACCCGCCCCCTCCGCTCCTCTGGCCTCGCACTCGCCGCCGTCCCTCGCATCCGACGCTCCACGGCGGGTGGGAGATCTTTCTCCTTCCTGGCGGCCAAGACCTGGAACTCCCTCCCCACCAGCCTCAGGACCACCCAGGACCACTCCGCTTTCCGGAGACTCCTAAAGACCTGGCTGTTCGAGCAGCGATAACCACCCCCTTTGTCCCTAGCGCCTTGAGACCCGCACGGGTGAGTAGCGCGCTTTATAAATGCTAATGATTTGATTTGATTTGATTTGCCCGTCCGTGCCTGGACCACGCCAAGCACCAGTCCCCCTGTCCCACACACCCCCCACACCCTGAGACGCCACTACACTGCAGAAGAACTCCACATGCTCAACCCTGGCCGCCCCTCCGCCTGCGTCCAGACCTCCCCTTGGCACACCCATGAACTCTTCTTGTGCCGGAGGTGCAACTTCACATGCGCACAGGCCACCAAGCACCACAACAATGCTACCCATAACAACCACCTCAGCTCTATCCTCCTCAACACTCGCTCCGCCTACAAGCACGCCGTCGAACTCTGGGACCTGCTCACATCAACCTCAACAGACATCACCTTCCTCACCGAAACCTGGATGAACCCCTCCAAGAAACTCAACATCGCCATAACCATCCCTGAGGGCTAGAAAATCACCCAAAGAGACCGTACCAACAAACCAGGAGGAGGAATCACCATAGTCCACAGGAGCTCCATCAGGATCTCAACCGATACCCACAACGCCCTAGATGCTGCTGAACACCTTCACTTCAAGATTTACGTCAACACCCTGAGAGGAACCCTCATCTACAGACCCCCGGGCCCCCACCCACAATTCTGCGATGCCATCGCCGACACAATCAGCACCCACGCCCTCGCCTCCACGGACTACATGCTCCTCGGTGACCTGAATTTTCACCTGGAGAACACCAGCGACAGCAACTCCTCATCTCTACTGGACAACCTCACCAACCTCGGCCTCAAGCAACTCGTTACAACGCCCACCCACTCATCCGGCCACACGATCGACGCCATCTTCTCCACCAGCAACCACATCACCTTCACCCACACCACTGAACTACTCTGGACCGACCACCACTGTATCCATTTCTCCTTCCAGAAACCCACCACCAACAAAATCGGACCCCTAACCGCAAGTAGAACAAGATCTCCAAGGACCAACTGATCTCCACCCTCGCCCATGCCCCCCACCCAACACCAGCGACCCCCAACACAACCGCCCTCAACCTCAAGCAATGGTTTGATGACTGCGCCAACACCCTCGCGCCAGTTAGGAAAACCAACAACACCCGCACCAGCAAGAAAGCTCTCTGGTTCACTGCCCACCTTCAGGCCTCCAAGTGGGAATGCATGAAAGCCGAGAAGATCTGGTGCCAAGAACAAACAGAAAGCAACCATGTCGCCCTCAAAACCGCCATCCGCAAACATCACCAGCTCATCCGGACCACCAAAAGATCTTTCTACAAAGAACAAATTGACAACAATGCACACAACAGCAAGGAGCTCTTCAGCATCATCAAGGAACTCACCAACCCCAAGTCCTGCTCTGCCGACCCCCCCACACTCGCAAGACTTCTGTGACTCCCTCGCCACCTTTTTTCACCACAAGATCACAGACATCCATGGAAGCTTTGCACCACCTTCCCCCAACACCACCACTGCCAATGCCGACCACAACGCACCCATCCACACCAACACCCTGAATGCCTGGACCCACACCAACGACGAGGAAACCACCAAGACCATGAGCACCATCCACTCCGGTTCTCCCGCCGACCCCTGCCCTCACCACATCTTCAATAAAGCCAGCCAAATCATTGCTCCCCAGCTACGGACCATCATCAACAGCTCCTTCGAGACCGCCATATTCCCAGAGAGCTGGAAACACGCTGAAGTCAACGCCCTGCTCAAAAAGCCCAAAGCCGACCCTGAAGACCTCAAAAACTACCGGCCCATCTCCCTACTTCCCTTCCCTGCGAAGGTCATTGAGAAGATAGTCAAAAGCCAACTGTCTCGCTTTGTGGAGGACAACAGCCTACTCGACATCTCCCTGACTCGCATCCGCAAGAACCACACCACCGAGACCTCTCTTATCGCTGCCACAACGACATCAGGAGCAGGCTCGACAAAGGTGAAACCGTTGCCCTCATCCTCCTTGACCTTTCTGCAGCCTTCAACACCGTGTGTCACCACACACTTTGCACACGCCTCCACAATGCTGGAATCTGCCAAAGAGCCCTGGATTGGCTCACTTCCTTCCTCTCTGGCAGAACCCAAAGAGTCCGCCTCCCCCATTCCTGTCAAAAGCCACCAAGACCATCTGCGGAGTGCCCCAGGGATCCTCTCTCAGCCCCACCCTCTTCAATGTCTACATGGCACCGCTCACCAAGACGATCCGATCCCACGGCCTCAACATCGTCTCCTACGGGGACGACACTCAGCTGATCCTCTCTCTCACGAAGGACCCTGTAACCGCCAAGACCAACCTCCACACCGGACTTCACACCATCGCCAACTGGGTGGAGGCTAGCTGCTTCAAACTGAGCTCAGAGAAGACCGAGATCATCATCTTCAGCTCCAACAAATCAGCATGGGACGACTCCTGGTGGCTTGCCACTCTGGGAGCCACCCAAACACCCACCACCCATGTACGCAACATCAGCTTCATACTGGACTCATCGCTCACTATGATCCAGCAGTCAACACCATCTCATCCTCATGTTTCAATACCCTCTGCATACTTCGCAAGACCTTCAGATGGATCCCTATTGAAACCAGAAGAACGGTCACCCACTCCCTCGTTAGCAGCAGACTGGACTACGACAACGCACTCTACGCAGGAACAACAGCCAAGCTCCAGAGAAAACTCCAGCGCATCCAGAACGCCTCAGCACAACTCATCCTTAACCTCCCTCGCCACGAACACATCTCAGCCCACCTCAGAGACCTCCACTGGCTCCCTGTCAAAAAAAGGATCATCTTCAAGCTCCTTATCCACGCTCACAAGTCTGTCCACAACGCTGGACCTGCCCACTTCAACGAGCATCTCAACTTCCACATCCCAACATGCCAGCTCTGCTCTGCCAACCTTGCCGCCATTCCCCGCATCCACTGTACCACAGCCATACCACAGCCGGCAGCAGATCCTTCTCCCACCTTGCTGCCAAAACCCGGAACTCTCTCCCCGTCAACCTACATCTGACCAAGGACCTCCTGACCTTCAGGAAGTGCCTCAAGACCTGGCTCTTCTAGCAGCAGCACCCCTCCCCCCCAGCGCCTTGAGACCTTACGGGGTGAGTAGCACACTTAACAAATTACTGATTGATTGATTGAAACAATGCGGTCGGAACAATGACTGCGTCGTTTTCATGCATGTCTATACCACACATGCCTTTACAATGATTTTTCATTTTAAAAGCATGCCTAGTAAAGGCATGTGTGGGAACAGCATGAGTGGTTCTATCATGCCACCCCACCCGCCCTAAAACCAAAAAGCACCCCACCTCTAATACTTAAACTACCCCAACCCCCCACCTGCCCAAAGACCCAAAAATTCCCCACCCCTAATACTTTAACTATCCTGACCCCCCACCCGTCCTAAAAACAAAACTACCCCTGCCCCCTCACTCGCCCTAAAATCAAATCTAGCCCGACCTCCACCCGTCTTAAAAACAAAACTACCACAACCCCCCACCCCTGCCCCTAAAATCAAAACTGATACGACCCCCTGCCCCTAAAAACTGAACTACCCCAATATCCCCACTCACTCTGAGCCCTAAAACCTTCCCCGGAACCCCAACCCACCCTGTAAACAACCGACACCCCCATCAGCCCTAAAACAAAACTACCCCAACCCCCCACCCCTGCCCCTAAAAAAAAAAACTACCACAACCTAACCCCAAAAAACTACACCAACACCTTGACCCTTCCTGAACCCTAAAATCTTTCCTGACCCCCACCCTCAAACAAAACTACCCCGACTCCCCAACCCACCCCTAAAAACAAAACTACCCTGAGCCCCCACTAACCCCTAAAAACAAAACTACCGACCCTCACCCCTAAAAATAAAACTACGCCAACACCCCCACCCCTAAAAACTGAACTGCCCCTACACTCCCACCCACCCTGAGTCCTAAAACCTTCCCCGACCCCACATTCGCCCTAAATACAACCGACCCCCCACCCACCCTAAAAACAAAACTATCCTGACCTCGCCCTAAAAATAAAAATACCCGACCCCCCACCTGCCTCTAAAAACAAAACTTCTCCAATATCCACCCCTAAAAACAAAACTACACCGAAACCTCCCACCCACCCTGAGCCCTAAAACCTTCCCCGACCACCCACCTGCCCTAAAAACAAAACTACCCGACCCCTAACACCCAAAAACAAAACTACCCCGACCCCCCTGCTAAAAACAAAACTACCACAACACCCCAAACCCCACCCCTAAAAACAAAGCTACACTGACACCCCTCACTCACCCTGAGCCCTAAAACCTTCCCTGACCCCCATCCTCCCTAAAATCAAAACTACCCCGACCTCCTACCCCACCCCTAAAAACAAAACTACCCCAAGCTCCCCACCCACCCCTAAAAATAAAACTTTCCAGACCCCCACACCTAAAAACAAAACTACTCTGACACCCCCAACACTACCCCTAAAAACTGAAATACCCGACACCCCAACCCACCCTGAGCACTAAAACCTTCACTGACCACCCACCTGCCTTAGAAACACAATTACCCTGACCCCACCCCTAAAACAAATAGCCCAACACCCCCACCCTAAGCCCTTAATCCACCCCACCCCTAAAAACTGCCCCCTACCCTGCCCCAACCCCACTTACCTGACCACACCCTCTCCTGATCCACCCTAAAATAAAAAACGCAAACAGCCCCCACCCCGTCCCCCCCAAAAAGCCCAATCTCCCCACACCCACTTCAAGCCCTTTATTCACCCCACCCCTAAAAACTACCCCCAACCCTGCACAACCACCTACCCTAAGCCCTACCCTTTAAAAAAAATCCTAAACGCCCCACCCCAAGCACTTTATCCACCCCCACCCCTAAAAACTACCCCTCAATCCTCCCCAGACCCATTTACTTGACCACGTCCTCTCCCGATCCACTCTGCCTTTTTCTCTGCCTTAAGCACACATATGTGTAGTTCAGCACATGCATGGTTAAGGCAGAGAAAAAGCTATGCATTTTTCCAGCAAGTGTGGCTACGCTTGCATGGGAAACGTCTGCGTTCCCAACTCATTATTCAGGACGTTATCCCCATAAACATGTCTCTCCAAGATACTCTGTTATTATCTGTGCGACCCTCAGACCTCGAGGCTCTCTCCGGTTTTGTCCAGTCTCCAAGCTCTCCTAATTTGCAAACTGCCTCCAGCACATCTTTCTTTGCCTACCCTGTCTGGTTAGTTAAGAAAGTCATTATTACTTGCTTGTGCTGAAGGAGCAAGACAAATTATTTTATTTTGCACTGACACAGAGAGCAGTCCATCTAACAGGTGGTGAACATCACCCAGGAAAATAGCAGTTTTCATTCCCTCCACCTTAATTCTCTGCATTACATCTATCAAGGTGTACAAGGGCTTGTCTTTTTGTGGCCAATCTGATACTGTAGGATACTTATCGTTGCACCCCATCACTGCTAGCTGCAGTAGGGTGATCTGTTGGTTACCCTCATAACCTCTGAACTGCTCCTGTATTATGTTGTCTGTGCTAAGAGTTCATAACTTAGGAGCATTTCCTATATCTAACATTACTCCAGAGGCTCCTTTGTTAAATAATGTCAAATAATCGCACCATCCATGTAAGTAATCTTTCCCCAGATTTCTGTTTGAATCTGTCTATAATATCATTAATTTCTTGCTGGGATATTTCTGATCACACACCTTTGCATTCTGATGATTATATTTAAATAATTTCAGAAGGTCCCTCCCTTTTTTCTGACTCTATTTAACCTGCACAACCAACTAACTTAAGCTTAGTTAGCAAGCTGGAAAAATGTAAAAAGAAGTGCTTCAGATTACAATTAATGACTCACATGCTGACTGAATACATAAGAGCAGATACCATCCCAGTAGGCCTCCAAGTTAGAAACATTCCTAGTGTCTTTACTGATGGCAAATGCTATTTACATGGGTTTAGCTTTATTGCTAGGACCTGTTCCAGGCATTGGATGATACTAAGGATCGACACGGTAAGTGAGCACGTGAACAAAAAATTGAAGAAGAAATTAATTATCTTATGAAAAAATACAAGAATCTAGCACAGTTTCTGATGCTAAAACCCATTTAGGAAAAAATGAAAAAACTGAATTAGAGTTCAATAGAATTGAACAAAATAAAAAGACTAATAAAGTGAAAAGGGATATTGGAAATTACAGGGTGGAAAGAACTTATTCTTATTTGACAGATTACTTTTTTGTTAACAGAACATACATGAACCGACGTTTGGCCGGCCATGGGGAAGATTCAATAAACAAAATACGATTGTCACTTTTTCGGATACTTCCGGGGGAGTCCTCAGACAACTCAGATCCAGGTGAAGGCACTAGCTCTACTTCAAACACTTCTAGCAAACCATTTTTAGCCAGGGGCGACCACTGAGACAGGGCAGGGGCAGATCTAAACTCTAGTCCAGCACCCCAGGCGAACGACAAACACATCAGAAGTACTATCAGTGGTAATTGAGATTACATCCAAAAATACATCTCCCTTCATTATGGATGATTCACATACAATACCGATTTTTAACCTCTCCTTTTATCAACTTTCCTTGGCTGAAACCTCACTATTAAGTAAGGGCCTTTCATTTGCCCCCACAACTTGCCCTGATTTTCCTAAACTTCAGACTGAGGTCCTACGCTTCTTTAGGGAAATTCAACTATGTGCTTTTTTAGACAGAATCCCTGCATTCCCTGTACTGAACATACTGGCCTTCGTATTGCATCCACCTTTTCACCTCCCCATAATTCCTTAGCTCCTGAAATACACACCTTTGAGAGTTTGTTTCAGGGTGTGGCTCCATACTCGAACCTTCAGGTCATTATGTAGATTTCTTTATCAAGGAATTTGTCCCAGCCACACAGTGTTTTGTTATGAATTCTATGTACAGGATTAATCAGAATGAACTTTTACCTTTTGACCCTAACACTAATATTCACTCTACCAATGATGTGGAATCCTTATACAAGAACATTCCACAAGGTGAGTGGATCAAGATAATTCAGGACATATTTGAACACAGAACCCGACCACATCTCATACACATGGTTCATAATTTTACTTCTTGAAATGTGCCTCACTCGTAATTTTTTCTTTTTTGATGGCTACATCTATCAAGAAATCAAGGGGACATCAATGAGAGCAGCTTTTGCCCCCAATTTTGCGATTCTGTTGATGGACAATTTGGAGACACATCAAATCTAACTTTTAATAACCTATACGGGGACAGTATTGCTGTTTGGATACGGTATTTTGATGACATCTTTCTGATTTGGCATTGGTTCGGAAGAAACCCTTTTGGAATTTAACCAGTGGATTAATGCCAGCTGTAAAGGGCTAAGATTTACACTTCCACATAGCAGATCCGAAACTGTCTTCCTGGATTTGACAATAAAATGGGCTGAGGGTGAACTGATCAAATCTTTACATCGTAAACCTACTGAAAGGAATACCCTACTATCATATAAAAGCAATCACCTGCGGGCTTTGAGAGATTTATTACCATACTCACAACTCCTTCGGATCCGTAGTAACTGGTTTTTCAAGCAGGATTTGTTTTTGAAGGCTAATTTTCTGGCGAATAAATTGTAAGCCAGGGGTGATCCCCGAAAATTAGTAAAACAGGCCCTGAAGAGGGCATGGTATTGACCAAGGGATATACTTTAGACCCCTAGGGATAAGGCAAGGTTTGACTGCTTAACATGTGTCACTACCTTCTCTACTACTGTATATCCAATCGAATGAGGAAGTGTATCCTCAAATACTGGCCAGTGCTTAATGTAGGTGAATTGAATTTGGAACCACCCTTGTTTGTGTTCTGTAGGAATAGAAACATTAAAGATCATTTGATTAGAGCCAGTTTGCTACCTAAAACCACAAACACCACTCTTACTGATTTTTTGGGTTTACCTCCCTTGGTGGGACACTTCAAATTTGGAAATTGTACGGTGTGCCAATTTATGAAAGAATTCACATACAGTACTATTAAAATTTAGTTGAAGCAGTTCTCTAATTGAAATTCTATAAATGTTGTATACATTATTTTTTGCCCAGGCAATGAAATCTACTTTGCCAAACAACGCAAAATGTGCCATCCGCATTTGTCAACACCATAGTTGCCTATGATGTCAGGTTGCTAATGCCCCATTGCTGGATCACTTTATGGAGAAAGGACACACTATAAATGACCTTCACTTGCAGATAATCACCATTGTAAATCAACCAGAAAGGGGCACTGATTTGGGTGCACTTCTCAACAAGGAGGAACTAAAATGGATACTACCCACCAATAGTCTATTCTGGTTTGAATAAAATGGAGGACTGGACTGCACCCATTTGAGGTTTATGAACTTGCCAGACACAGTGACTCTGTGTCTGTGGGACTTATCAGCTCTTTTGGTTGTGACTTACCTTGCTATAATATACCAACTTAATGGTTGGTACCTTCTCAACTGTTCATTGTAAGTATGTAATGGATCTCTGTATACATATACTATCGGAACTTGTTTTTGGTTATAGCTGCCTGTGGTGGTATTAGATCTGTAAGATGTCAAACACGCTATTCACTGTTTTTCTTCATTTATGCTATTTCCATTTAATGCAGTTGGCATTCTTTTTAATTTTTAGCATTTTGTGCTTTTAAATGTTCTGTATGGGCTATGTCATCCCACTCTAGTACCGGGGTTCTAAGGAATTGTTAATTGGCTATTTCCTTGTATGTATGCTATTTCCAGACATGAAGAAATACTCCCTTTTAAGATGGCCACCATACTTCCTCTAACTTTTTATTCCAATTTCTTCAAAATGGCCACCACTCTAACTTAAATGCACTCAGTGATTTATAATATTTGGACACGTTATGCATATCTGCTTTTTTGCACCAGGTATTCTTTTCCCTTGCATGCTGGCACATGTGTACATTTGTATATTTTTTAGGTGAGAAATATCTTTGGTATTATTTGGCTATCTAACGCCGATTCCATTACAATTAGTAACTGGTTTGACCCAGCATAGAGGAAATTTCCTTTCCAAGATGGCGTGACATTTTAACTTTTTAATCACATTCTCCTCAATATGGCCGCCAATCTTACTTAAAGGCAATCCCTGGCCTACAAACACTGGCTGCTTTTGGCTCCAGTCTTTGTTCGGCAATAATTTGCTTGCATGCTGGCACATGCGTACACCTTATGCTGTTGAGGTGAGTCATATAGCTGGTAACATAGGTTATCAAATACCGATTTTATAGCATGTAACAATTTTTTTGCCCGCTTTTTCTACACTCTTTTGGTTCTGATGGGGACACCTGGTAACCCTTGTTTTGCCCTAAGGTAAGTTGGTTAACTCGCATGATGCACAATTGGTTCTATTACTGATAATTTGGTAGTCATTTGTTTTTTTTTGGTTCCAGCAATTACTGCTAATTGCCCATTGAAGTCCGTGATTGAGGATCATAACCATGGTCGATTTATTGAGTACTTTTCAATTGACAGCTGACCCTACAAAGGTTTATTCTGGTAGAACCCTTCTGATGCGCTGAATAGTTTGCTTAAGCATGGAATGACTTTATGGCTTCATGGCACATAAACTTGCATTGGTGTACCTACAGAACAAAAAGTGATTGGTTTGTGTAAGCATTGATTTGGCTCACTATTTTGTGACACTGGTGACATTGGCCATGATTCCTTACTGTTCTAGGGCACATTCAGGGGGTCATTACAACATTGGCGGTAAAGCCGCTTACCGCCGTGCAGAAGACCGCCAACACACCGCCGTGGCAGCAGGAATTCCGCCACGGTCATTATGACCCACTGCTCAGAATCCGCCAAAATTCAGACACCCACACAAGTCCGCCACACTAAAGGTCAGTGATAAACTGGCGAAAACAAAACCTCCACCGTCATGCCAACAGAAATGCGCCCACACTATCATGACATACGAATCCACGCGGCGGTCTTTCAACCGCGGTATTCCATTGGCGGTACACACCGCCGCGCTCAAAATACACACACATTTACAAAACACCACCACATTGGACAATTCAAAATACACACACCTGATACACATACACACACCACTCCCACACACCCATTACAATAAAAAACACCCACCCACATTACCCACAAACCCCTACGACAAAATTACTGAGAGAAGGCCAGAGAGAGACACTACAAACAACTACCAAGCATCCACAGGCACACAATGCCATCACCCACATAACTTCCACGCACCTCACACAACACACCACTGAATATCACCCCACTTATCACTACACACACCACCCCACACATCACCCACATCACCCCATGGCACGGCAAAGACACCCCAGGTTCTCTGAGGAGGAGCTCAGAGTCATGGTGGAGAAAATCGTCCGGGTAGAGCCACAGCTATTCGGATCACAGGTGCAGAACACCACCATAGCTAGGAAGATAGAGCTATGGCGCAGAATAGTGGACAGGGTTAACGCAGTGGGACAGACCCAAGACCTCAGGAAGAGGTGGAACAATCTATGGGGGAAGTTGAGTTCCGTGGTTTCAAGACACCACCTTGCGGTTCAGCGGACTGGCGGCAGACCCCACCTCCTCCCCCACAACTAACTACATGGAAGGAGCAAGTCTTGGCGATTCTGCATCCTGAAGGCCTCGCAGGAGTAGATGGAGGAATGGACTCTGGTAAGTCAAATCTTAACTATTACATCCCCCACCCTACTTGCATGCTATCACATACCCCTACCCTCACCCTCACCCCATCACTCCAACTCCTCACAAATGTCCCAACATCACAAACCACACATCCTAACACCAAGCCCTGCATGCAACAACAAAGCATGGCCACCCATCACCAAAGCATGGCACATACCCATACACCCCCCTAAACCACCATCACACAAGGACCCACACAGGAATGCAAGCACTGGGGTACACGGTCACCCACCCATTGCACACCATGGCACACACAGATGTAATAAACATCCTTTTATACCCCTGCAGGACCCCTACCCAACGTCACCGGAGAGGAGGGTCCACACATGTCCACACCACCAACAGAAGAGGCCCACAGTGATGACATCAGCTCTGTCCAACTGGATCTAGATGACCAGCCCGGCCCATCGGGGACCTCTGGACAGTCGGTTCCCCTCACACAGTCACAGGCCACCACAGAGCTTCCCCCCTCTGGAAACACCAGCACAGCACCCACCCAGCGGGCCCATACCTCTGTCCCCAGGACATGTCAATCAGCAGTGTGTCCACCACTACAGGGAACCCAGGCTAACCCACCACCCAACAACAGGGACCTGGGGGCAGTGGCAGTGGGCAGTAGGCACACTGTCCAGGGCACGGAGGCCCAGGAACACAGGGGAACTGGGAGGGCTGCTGTGCGACAGGGGGGGACAGGCCAAGGGAACCCACTCTCCACGAGGCCCTCTCCAACATCATGAGAGCCTACCACTATTCCCAGGAGACGATGGCAACGGTACTGGCCAAGTTTCAGGAGACCCAGCGCCTGCAGGAGGAACAGTATGTAGGCTTCAGGGAGGAACTCAGATCCATCAATTCCACCCTGGGCACCATCGTAGGGGTGCTGAAGGAAGTCCTCAACACCAGGAGGGACACTGTGGCACAACACTAGCCTGGATGATGAACTGCCAACCACCTCCGCGGGCGCTAGTGGACAGGCGGCACCTCCACAGGACCACCACACCAGCACCCAACCCGCTGCAGAGGGAGAATCACCCTGCAAACGGTCCCTGAGATCCAGGACAAAGAACGATGCCAAGACCCCCGCCAAGAAATGAGACCACCCTGAATGTCATCCTTTTGTCCCACTTTGTCACCATGTCCATCCTCAAACTGCCCCAGCTCCACTTCCGATGCCCATTTGGGCAATGCACCTGTGAGACTAATAGACTGGACTCTGCCATGGACATTCCTCCACCGTCAGCCCTCACCATTTTACAACCCCCTCCAATCTTGAGCAAATAAATAAACACCCTTAAAGCACAAAACAATCTGGAGTCTGTCTGTGATTTCAAAATAACAATTACAGTGACAAAATGCTCTTTCAAATGTAATGTCAACATACCTATGTCACACAGCTCTAGTCCATGAGGAAACAAAGCAGATGTCACACAGTGGGACCCACATCTGTGAAATTGTAAGGGAAAGTCAAAACTCAGTGACCATACACTGGGAGAAAACGACAGACAGTAGAGAGGTAGTAGTGTTAAAGTACATGTAGTAGGCAGGTTTGTATTCTTACCTTTGTCTCACTGGAAATATTGCAGGATAACTGAGTTCCTGTTGTCGATGTCCTCTCCTTCTGCTTCCTCGTCTTCACTGTCCACAGGCTCCACAGCTGCCACAACACCACCATCTGGACCATCCTCCTGCAGAAAAGGCACCTGTCGTCGCAAAGCTAAGATGTGAAGCATACAGCAGGCCACGATGATCTGGCACACCTTCTTTGGTGAGTTGAATAGGGATCCACCTGTCATATGGAGGCACCTGAACCTGGCCTTCAGGAGGCCGAAGGTCCGCTCTATAATACGCCGAGTTTGCCCATGGGCCTCATTGTAGTGTTACTCTGCCCTTGTCCTGGGATTACTCACTGGGTTCAGTAGCCATGACAGGTTGGGGTAACCAGAGTCACCTGCACCTGCAACTGTTAGACACACACTAACCTGTAGACCCAGACAACCATTCCCACTGACTTGCTTCCAGGTGCTCACCTAATTGCCCCACACGGTGCCTCTGGAGTTGACCCATCACATAAGGGATGCTGCTATTCCGCAGGATGTAAGCGTCATGCACTGAGCCAGGGAATTTGGCATTCACATGGGAGATGTACTGGTCTGCCAAACACACCATCTGCACATTCATCGTATGATAACTCTTCGGGTTTCTGTACGCCTGTTCACTCCTGTGGGGGGTACCAAAGCCACAGGTGTCCCATCAATGGCACCTATGATGTTGGGGATATGTCCCAGGGCATAGAAGTCACCTTTCACTGTAGGCAAATCCTCCACCTGAGGGAAAACGATGTAGCTCCGCATGTGTTTCAGCTGATGTTCAGGATCCTGGCGGTGGCGTACCCGGAGTTGGATGGGCGCTTCAGGGCATCACAGCAGCCACAAGGGGGTGAGTACACTCTCATTCTGCTGATTTTGCGCACAGTGGAGGTGTCTGGGTGGGGGAGGTGGGCTGTGGGTTTCCCTAGGCCAGGGCGAGTGTGCTAGTTAGGTCCCCTTGTTCTGGCAGACCCTGTGGCACCCCACCCCACCTGTGTACAGTGCCAACTACACCTAGTCAGGCTCCTGTGACATCCTTGTGTGCAGATGTCGGCCACAGCCTTGTAGGCCATGTCCCAGGGATTGAACAGTGGACCCCAAGTGCGCAGTGTATTGCAGGGGGCTTCTGTGTCTGTTGTGTCCGCCAACGGTAGCGGCAATGCCTGCACTCAACATGTATTTCTTTTGCCGTTTCCCCCCTTTTTGTGGTCTCCCTGTTCTTGTGTGCATTAGCATCATCAGGCGGAGGAGCAGTGGCACCGGAGCAGGAGGGAGCTGCATCCCACATGGCCCTGGAGGGCGAGACTACGGACTCGGAATTTACCAGTGGGACGGAGGGTGAGGGGAGCTCCACGGCGGGGACAGGAGCTGACACCAGTGATACGGACTCGTCCTCTGATGGGAGCTCCCTTGTGGTGACGGCCACATCTGTGCCCCCCGCATCTACAGGTGCAGCCGCCACCCCACTACCAGCACCGCCCTCCCAGCAGCCCATCAGCCTTTGCCCCGTGCCTGCTCACCCAGGAGGGTGGGGATCACCTTCGCCCCAGGCACCTCAGGCCCTGCCCCAGTCACCCTTGCTGCCCTCAGAGAGGAGGCCATTGACCTCCTCAGGTCCCTCACTGTTGGGCAGTCTAGCACTTTGAATGCCATTCAGGGTGTAGAAAGGCAGTTGCAACAAACAAATGCATTCCTGGAGGGCATTCATTCTGGTCAGGCGGCCCTTCAGCAAGTTTTTCAGACTCTGGCCTCTGCACTGATGGCAGCTATTGTCCCTGTCTCCAACCTCCCCCCTCCAACTTCCTCCAACCAGACCCAATACCCTGTACCTCAGCCTATCCCAAGCACACCTTCGGACCAGCATGCACACACGTCAACACACAAGGGAAGCTCTGGCAAACATAAACACCACACATCCCACAGGCACTCACGCAAGCATCACACACATGCAGACACACCAACATCCACTGCCTCCACTGTGTCCCCCTCCTCCTCGTCTCCCTCCTCCCTCCCAGTCTCGTCTACACTCACACCTGCATGCACTACATCTACAGCCACTACTTCCATCACCAGCACACCCACCACCACACCCCTCTCACGTGCAGTCACCACCCCCACTACCATTCACACGTCCCCTGTGTCCTCTCCCAGTGTGTTTGTGACGCCACCTCCCAAGATACACAAACGCAGCCATACACCCACCCAACAGCCATCCACCTCACGACAGCCTACAGCGCATGCACCTTCACCCAAAGTCACCAAACAAACACCTCCTACAACCACAACCTCTTCCTCCACTCCCAAACCCCCTCCAGCTGCCCGTCCCAGTGTTCCCAAGAAACCTTTCCTGTCCACCCTTGACCTCTTTACCTCACCTCCCCCACCCCGTCAGTCTCCTAGGGCCCGACTCTCCAGGTCCCAACCTAGCACCTCAACCATAACATCTCTGGGACCAGTGGTGCCTGTAGTCACTGGAATCTGGAGTGCACCGTGCAGCAGGGCAGCCAGTATGGCACGGAACCACAGGACAGACAGTCCCCCACCTGTCAAGCATCAAAAGTTGGCCAGTGCCCGGCGGGAGAGGGGGAAGGCTCCAGCCACCAAAGCCACTCCCAGGGGTACAGGTGGGAGTGTGTAGTCAGCTGCGACACCTTCCAAGGTGGGGAAGGGGCACAAGAAACTCAGCAAGTCTGGGAAGAGCATCACGGCGGAGAAGACCGCCATCATCCCCGCTGCCCAGGAGGCCACCGCCATCATCCCCGCTGCCCACGAGGCCACCGCCAGCACCAGCCCTGCTGCCCAGGAGGCCACCACCATCATCCCCGCTGCCTAGGAGGCCACCGCCATCATCCCCGCTGCCCAGGAGGCCACCGCCATCATCCCCGCTGCCCAGGAGGCCACCGCCAGCACCAGCCCTGCTGCCCAGGAGGCCACCGCCATCATCCCCGCTGCCCAGGAGGCCACCGCCATCATCCCTGCTGCCCAGGAGGCCAGAACCAGTGGAGAGATACATCCACTACCTCAGTCCTTGGCAGGATGAAGCACTCTGGCCACAAGGCCGCCTCCAGAACCAGTAGAGAGATACATCCACTACCTCAGTCCTTGGCAGGATGAAGCACTCTGGGCACCAGGCCCCCTCCAGAACCAGTGGAGACTGTTATCCACTTGCACTCCCCAGGATGGAACAATGGGCAACCCACCCACTGTAGAGACTTGTGAGACTGTGGCATTGCACTCCCCAGGATGGAACAGTGGGCAACCCACACACTGTTATCCACTTGAGAGACAGTGGCTTTGCACTCCCCAGGATTGAACAGTGGATATGTGGCCCTCTCGTGGATTTGGCATCGTGCAGTCAACCGGCTGAGGTGCCCCCCCTTTCCCTTCCCCCTGAGGTGCCTGTTGTATTGCTAACTGATGCCCCTGCAGTGTTCTCTCCGTCATGTTCGGGGATTGAGTGTGGGCCTTGCCTATGCTGTGTGGGGCCAGTGTTCCACAGACTTCAATGGAGCACTACCTGGACTACTATTCTTGGTGTATATATTTGTTTATGGTGTATATATATATTTTGCATACTGGATTTTAATATATTACAATGGTTACACTCATTTCCTTTTGTCTTTGCATTCTTCCGGAGGGTTTGGGGGTTGTAACTGTAATGTATCATGCTGTATTAGTGTGCGTGTTGTAGTGGGTGAGGGTGGGGGTGTGGGTGTTGCGTGTGTGTGTCCCTGTTTTTTCCCTCCCCCCTCCCCTGTGTCGTAGGTGCAGTACTCACTGTGGTCGCCGGCGTTCGGGCTCTTGGTAGAGGAGCAAGAAGTTAAGTGCTGGCAGGATCTGGAGCTCGGGTTCCATGGCGTCCTGATTCCTCGTTGGGTGTGTAGAGGTGAGCGTTTTCCCTTCAAAGTCCTGTTTCTGCCGTGTTTTTGTTTGCAGTGAATCCGCCCCGGAAAAGGTGGTGGATTGGTAGGTTGTGATACTGTGGGCGGCACATTGTCCTCGGCCTGTCTGTTGGCGGTGACCGCCATGCTGTTTGTTTGTACCGCCGTGCCGGTCGGAGTGTTAAAGTGGCTGTCTATGGTGGCGGTTTCCGCCAACGTCGTGATTCCATTTTGTTTCCGCCGGCCTGTTGGCGGTCTTACCGCTGCTTTAACACCGACCGCCAGGGTTGTAATGACCACCTCAGTGGTTTACTAGCTTTAATTATCATCCTGATCCAAGTGTTGGTATAGCATGAGACTCTGCATGTCAGGTCTTTCCCGCATGTGATGCATGGTGTGGCAGCACATTGTTATTATATTTTTGACATATAGCAATATTTAATCTATTCCTTTTTTTTTATTTTCTCTCTCTTAACCTTTTTCATCTTTTCTTTTCTCCTTTTTTTCTTCCCTTGCTTTTAACAGGTCTTGGGTATATAGTCAATGACTGCTTCTGTGCATCTCAGGCAAATATTTGATGTCCTGATGATGATCCCAACAATCAAATAAGGGATCAAAACGTCATTGACATTTAGTACTTGGACTCTGTACAATAATATATGTTTTGATATGAGCAAGTGTACTATAAAATTGTGATTTAATTGTGCTTTCTGTCACTTGGGGTGTACCTGAGCAATTATGATTTATGGTTTACAAGACGTTTTTGTTTTCCCACTACACTGTTTTCTTACTTTTGTTTGGAATAAATATACTGATTTATTGCATGTTTTCCATAGACTTCATTGTGATTCTATGTGGTAGTTAAATCTGTGGTCCTTTTATCTAAGGGACCCTTCTTTTTCCATTATAAAATACTTGCCCCTGGTTACTTAGTACCTGTGGGTTGTCTCTTGTGTGTTTTAAAACTATTAATTTACAAACAGTAAAACAACCCGCTACATTAATAAAGGAATAGACTGTTATGTCTAACATAATATTATTTATTGGAACATTCCAGCCACCCACACCATTAGAAACAGACCCACCTCCACCCAAAACCGTAAAATAGGCAAATGGTTGTATATTCTGAGGCAGGTCCTGGATTAGCGAGTGAGTGAACATTACAGTGTTAGGTAAAGTGACTTTTGTTAAAATCTTGGGCTTTGTTTAGGTCTGACTATGCACCTGTTAGGTGGTTAGTGGAAGGCAAAAAGAAGACAGACCGGTTTGAGGGATGGCAGAAGAAGAAAGATAGAAAGAAGTTGTGGGAAAAAGTGGAACATGCCATGACTGTACGGGACTCGGGAGGTGGTATGGGTGGGTACTAGGCAACACACCTCTTCTCTCCATTAATTTAGGTGGCTGAGAGAGAGAAACAAAAATATAAAAGGTGGATATCTTCAAAAGGATTAGAGGCCATGCTTAGGGGTAAGGATTCAGTAGTTGGTAACAAGATAAACTTGGCTTAACACTTGCCCCAGCAACCACTTACTCCTCCTATTTCCCTGAGCGTGGTCCTGGTCCTCCTTCTCCGAGTCCCCCTAGGCTCTCACAAAAACAAAAGACACTTATTTAGTTGTATCACTACCAACAGCAGTATTTGCACACATCACGAAAAAATGCATACAGATTTGAAATTATTACTAGCTAAGATATCAAACTGAAAGGCTCACTTCTACATTTCAAGAATCAAATAGTCAACATGTTGGTTCAATAAAAATCTTCTAAAATGCCAAAACGACTAGGGCAGGATCAGGAAACATTGAATAAGTGTACAAAAACTAGGGAAAGGAGAGGAGAACTAAAGGGAGGGTGGGGCTAAGGGAGAACTTGCTGCCACAGTAAGAACAATTTGGAAAATAAATTGTTATACGGTTCCTATTTTGGTAAAAAACTGCATGTTTAGGGTGGAAGCCCCACCAAGTGTGGGAGACTGAGTTAACCCCATACCACTTGGAAGTTGTCGGCCTAACTCCTGGCTAGCTCGCATTGCCTCATTCAACCTAATTCTGACACTGTGACTCCGCGGTGAACTTGTGGAAACAGTTCATACTCCTTCCATTCGTTACTCAGTTCCTCACACATGGCAAGACAAGACACAAGATGCAAACTGGTTTTCAATGCATTTATTGAAGCAATTGTATCTTAGTGTAAAAAGCATGTGCTGTGATGATAAGGCTGATAAAACATAATATGATAATCACCATTACAACCAAAGAGAAGGGAATGAACAACCCCACCATTTTGTGTGATTCTAGAAAGCCTAGGGAGATTCCTACCAAACCCTAAGTCTAGATCTGAGAGCATAATTGTTGCAACCCTTCTGCCTGGTCCAACCTAAGGGAGAAGCACCAGCCCCATAAGTGAATAGAATAGCAGGGGTCTGCCTGTCTCAGGACGCTGTAGAGTCAGCACCAGAATCAGCAAAGCTGTCTGTTGTGTACTACGCATTCCAGGACTGTCATAACTGGAATGCTATCTACCATAGTTAGGTCTATACAACAATTTATACAATAACCCATACAGTGTTCGGGGAAATGGTCTGACGTAAAGCTGTGTTTCAAGGATAGACATTGCTACATGGGCTGACAATACAAGTTAGCATATCATGTACCATAGATGGCCACCTTGGACAAAGGTACAGATCACATGTTGTACAATGACTGATAAAATGTGCAGCATGAACTCTGCCTTCATGGAAGAGGCAACTGATAAAAAATGTAAAACTATTGCTAAAAACAGGCTCTCTAAAAATATGAATAAAATGTGTATGAGTGTAAAAGGCACAAGCTGTGGAACTAAGCTAAGATATGGGGTATCCAACCTGGGCACTAAAGGCAAAAGGTTGAAGTGGGGAGTCTCCCTAAGTCCCACACTCTTCAACGTGTATATGACCCCCTGGCATTTTGGGTTGAATCCTTTGGCATCAAGGTCATTTTGTAAGCAGAAGATACACAGCTTCTGCTCACGTCTGATGGGGACTCTGCAAATGCAAAGGATGCATTTGCACATTGCATGGTAGCACTGCTGAGAGACAATAAATTGCAGTGTAGCCCAGACAAAATAGAAATCCTACTGTTTGGGCTGAATCCCTTTCTAGGATGGGCAGAAGCATGGCCCAACAATGTTTTCCTACTGCCACCTCCAACGGCGGTGGCCAGAAATCTGGGTGTTATGTTTGACTTTTAACTTTTGTTTAGTGCGCAGGTTTCAGCAGTTGTTAAGTCATGTTGTTGGATTTCTCGCATGCTGAAGAACTTTCTTAACTTCCTTCCGCATGGCTGCACTCTAGGCTGGACTATGCTAATGTTCTGTACTTGGATCTTTCTGACTATCTGATTCAGCAGTTACTAGTTGTGTAGAATATGACAGTCCATCTACTTTATAAAATATCCAAGTACACATTGGTATCTTCATTTCGAGAGAGACTGCACTGGCCACCAGTTCGGCAACACATAGGGGGTGATTCTGATTCTGGCGGGCGGCGGAGGCCGCCCGCCAGAATTCCGCCCTCCATTATACCGCTCCGCGGTCAGAAGACCGCGGAGGGTATTATGAGTTTTTCCCTGGGCTGGCGGGCGGTCTCCAAAAGACCGCCCGCCAGCCCAGGGAAAAACTCCCTTCCCACGAGGATGCCGGCTCGTAATCGAGCCGGCGGAGTGGGAAGGTGCGACGGGTGCAGTGGCACCCGTCGCGTATTTCAGTGTCTGCAAGGCAGACACTGAAATACTTTGCGGGGCCCTCTTACGGGGGCCCCTGCCGTGCCCATGCCATTGGCATAGGCACGGCAGGGGCCCCCAGGGGCCCCGCGACCCCCCCTACCGCCATCCTGTTCATGGCGGCTTTCCCGCCATGAACAGGATGGCGGTAGGGGGGGTCAGAATCCCCTCGGCGGCGCAGCGAGCTGCGCCGCCTTGGAGGATTGGAAGGGGCAGTGGAAAACCGGCGGGAGACCGCCGGTTTTCCCGTTCTGACCGCGGCCAAAGCGCCGCGGTCAGAATGACCAAGGGAGCACCGCCGGCCTGTCGGCGGTGCTCCCGCCCCCGTTGGCCCTGGCGGTAGAGAACCGCCAGGGTCAGAATGAGGGCCATAATGTACAAGGCGTTGGCATTTATGGAACAAGCTCTTCATAACAAAGGGCCTATGTACCTAAATGAAAGGATCAAGGTATACAGACCAGGGAGGTTCCTGTCTTCCGGTAATGCTGGATTAATTGTGGTTCCCTGATTTCAAATACAATGCAGAGGAGGCCCCTCTTCTACTGTCAAGGCGGCCAGTATGTGGAATCAATTGCCCAGACATCTGAGTTTCATTACGGAGGAATTAAAATTTAAGAAAGAATTGAAGACAATTTTATGCAAACTTTAGTTATTGTAAGACTCCGGCTGTTTTTTTTCTGTCTCTAGTTGCCTAAAGCTCCTGGACACTCTTGAGAAGCTGTGCACTAAAGAAGAATCCCTCACTCATTCATTTAAAAAATACAGAAAAGAAAATATAGAAGGCCATGCAGTATAAGAAAGAAATCAGATTAATTATTGTTAAATCAAATTAAAATAAATAAACATGATTT
Organism: Pleurodeles waltl; assembly: GCF_031143425.1. Lineage (NCBI taxonomy): Eukaryota > Metazoa > Chordata > Amphibia > Caudata > Salamandridae > Pleurodeles > Pleurodeles waltl. Next base: position 606,905,691 of record NC_090445.1, on the reverse strand, counting down.
ACCACCTCCAGCCACTCTTTTTGTTGTCAAAGAGATGGCATTACTGCTCTGGCCATGGCGAATGGAGAAAGAAGACACTGATCATTAGTATCTACCGTAGTAAGCAGATGTAAATTTAACATGCAACTAAATCTGCTTCTGACCCCCCCCATAATTTAATTAATATCCCCCATGGTGGTCCAGGGCCCTGGGGTCAGCATTTAATAACCTTTTCCATAGAGGGGTTTGAAGCTTCCCTCCTTGTGTCAAGTTATGGCCCTGAGCCCCTATCCCAAGGGACCCAAAGAAATACTATCCTGGTGGCCCTCATCCACTGGGACACAACGTAGAGAGGTTGGGCATACATAGCAGCCAGAGGAAAGGTTTTTACTCCTGCTGGAGGGAGCCTACAGAATCTGCTGTTCCTGTCTGGTGGAAGCAGAAAGGGAATGTTGCAGTGGCGGTCTTGGGACTCCCTGAATAGGCCCCCAATATGAGACGAATCCATGAGTGTCTCATGGTGCTTGAGACAACCAAAAAAAATACATATTGGTTCATGAGGCAGTGAAAAGCCATTATAAGTGAATGGCCATGGCTGCTCGTGTATTACTCACTGTTCCAGGCAAGTAGTGCCAATAATGCCATTTGTGAGCTAACTAACATACCTTTTCCTGGTTTGTGGTGCCCCAATCTGGGCAGGGGCATAACTAAGATGTTGCAACCATTGTGTGAGGAATTCCAGGGAGTGCAACTTCACCCGAAAAGTAATTAATAAAAGGTAATAGTATGCTTCCTCAGGCATATATAACATGACCCCAGGAAATGTTTATGGAGTTTCTAACCATTCCGAGAGCTGAAGCTTTTGTTCATCAGCTGAGGATTTCAGGGATTTCTTCTGTTTGGTCTTGTGGCTACATTATGGCGGTCATTCTGACCGCGGCGGTCGGCGGTCGCCGCCCGCCAAGCGGTTCCCGCCGAAAGACCGCTCCGCGGTCAAAAGACCGCGGCGGCCATTCTGGTTTTCCCGCTGGGCCGGCGGGCGACCGCCAGAAGACCGCCGGCCGGCCCAGCGGGAAAGCCCCTTCAACAATGAAGCCGGCTCGGAATGGAGCTGGCGGAGTTGCAGGGGTGCGACGGGTGCAGTGGCACCCGTCGCGATTTTCACTGTCTGCAAAGCAGACTGTGAAAATCTTTGTGGGGCCCTGTTAGGGGGCCCCTGCACTGCCCATGCCAGTGGCATGGGCAGTGCAGGGGCCCCCAGGGGCCCCACGGCACCCGTTCCCACCATCCTGGTTCTGGCGGTGGACACCGCCAGAAACAGGCTGGCGGGAAGGCGGTCGGAATCCCCATGGCGGTGCTGCAAGCAGCGCCGCCATGGCGGATACCCTGGGCCAGCGGGAAACCAGCGGGAAACCGGCGGGAAACCGGCGGGAAACCGCCGGCTCCCCTTTTCTGACCGCGGCTTTACCGCCACGGTTAGAATCGCCCAGGAAGCACCGCCAGCCTGTTGGCGGTGCTTCCGCCGCCCTCCGCCATGGCGGTCATGGACCGCCAGGGTCAGAATGACCCCCTATATGCCTAAGGAGCATACAATAAAGACGTTGGCTGTGTTTACTGTTCTTTTAAATACACATGCTTTATTTAAAGATCTGATGACAATCATTGCAATGCTTCCTATTTATTAATAATGATTTCCTTTGAATATGGTTTTTAAATATATTGGTTTTAATGTTTAATCATAACACTTGCTGTGTTATTAAGGTGGTGACAACTTGACAAAGCCAATAGGCTTGGCATTATGTATTGACGGGTCAGACATTGACAAAGCCAGTAGGCTTGCCTAACATATTGATTTTGTCACTCATTGACAAAGCCAATAGATTTCCCTTCATGTAATGATGTGTTGATCCCTTCACAAAACTAATAAGATTGTTTAGTATACTGATGTGGTCATCCCTTGACAAAGCAATTAGTCCTGACTTTTATATATTTGTAGGTTCATCCCTTGACAAAGTTAGCAGAACTAATTTATTGAGAGTGACACCTCTTTATATTATGATGAGTGCTCACATTGACTGACCGTACATGAGAGGGGGTTAAAAGTGACATTATAGTCAAGTCTAGTAATAATATCTTGCTTTGCATTAAAACAAAACCTCAGACATTCACTGAAAAAGACAAAGGTTAAAGTGAAATTATAGTTAGGTGAAAATATCTGTGAAAAAGGCAGAGAAATTCACCTGTTATCCACAACTGAAATAGGTATAACTTGCACTGCCACAGACTCATCAGTGACATAATATGTGAGGTCATAAGCAGTGCATCAGAGTAGTCCAAGTTATACGTAGGTCAGTTGCTTATAACTGGCAGATTTCCCTGCTTTATTGGTTTTTAAACTGTAACGATAATCCTTCAGTGAATTTCTAAGGCGTTCTTAACATAAGTTAAAAAGCTTAGTACCTTCCTCAAGTATAACTCCACTTTCACTTTTGCTTTTACGAGGGAACTTCTATTGTTGTTAATGTAAAGTAATATGTTCTTTTGACTCGTTTGCGGCCAACCCCTTACTGAGCATGGCCAAATGGTTAAGGGGCTAGCCGTAGAATTAGGTTGTCAGCAGTTTACCCCATGGGACTCCACATGGGAATGGGGTCGTGCTGGCTCCTGTGTGAGTCCCGTTGCACGGCAGTGAACTCAAAGATTTTTTTTTTGCCCCGGCAGAGTCCTTCTGGGTTAGGGGTCACGGCATCCCTATCCTAGGCCCTTATTTTTGTATGTTTGTTTTTGAGAACATAGAGGTAGAGTTCCTGAGCACGGACTGGAGACAGAGCCCCCGAGTACTAAAATGGCAGGTGCCACATATTCCTTCATGTTGAGGCCGCAAATCAGACTGCACTGTCCTCAGGTATCTTATGGGACCGACCAATGAAGTTGCGTGTTTTTACTTTTATGATGTCTTTTGAGATATCTACAAATGTTAAACCTTAATTTCTCTAACATTTCTGACTAGAATTATACCAAATTACAAAAATCATGTTTTCTGGTTGAATATGTAGCTTTCTGTTAAATTTGATGTACTTCTGTTCAGCCGCTTTTTTGTAACATTGTTTTATTTTACCTATGGAAAATGCATTGTGAAAAACCTCTTTTGGCAGCCCCCATTTTCTTGGTCCCCACTTGACAATTACCCCAACAATTTCCAGGAAGTAGTTAATGTGGATGAACCTTTTTTTGGAAAGTTTAGTGAAGATTCATCAAGCGGATACAAGTAAGTAACAAAACAAAAATCTGTCTTCTTTTGGAAACTCTGACTCATGTATAACTAAACACCTTCAGTAGGTAGTTATAGTTAGGACCTTGTTTACATAGAAAAAGCTCTTTTTGACTTGCCTATATATTTGGCACCGTTTGACGAATGTTCACAAAACTGTCCACAAAAAGTGCCCCAGTGATTCTTGTTGCACACCGAAAGTTTTGGGGTTATCCACCAATTGGGGACTGAGTAAAAGGGTGGGGGCAAACAAATGTGTATTTATCTTGTTAATTCCCATGAGGCTTTGAGACACGACTACAGCCCATTCTGCTGGATGGAATTACACCAAATTTGGCAGAAAGCTAGCTGTCCGTACACGGCTTGTGCTTTTGTTTATTTGGTGTAAATCTATTCAGTAGTTTATGAGAAATTAAGGAAAATCCAAATTTGTATATCGTTGGTCACGAATAAATCGCAAATATTCATGAATTTTCACAAATGTGCATGCGAATAGAAGCACTGTGTTTGGCTAGCCACAACCTGACTAGAAAGTTGTGGCTGGCATTTTATGTTATGAGAGAGTCCCGGGGCTGAAAATAGAAAAGATAACTGGTGTAAAAGGTCAGGGTGAAGGTATCCTGACCCCAGGGGTGTGATATAGGGTTTTTAGGGTCAAATTATGGGTTTAACATTATTTTTCCTCACCATGCATGATATCCTCGAATATTTGAGAATATCCTTGGATATTAGAGGATATTCGGGAATATTCGAGAATATGCATAACATTTGTTTTTAAAAACATTCACAGACACTAATTCATTCAATCATACATGCACTCAATGACTCATGTACACACTCACACACCCACTCAGACACTCATGCACCCACTCAGACCCACTCATAGACTCACACACTCCCTGTCAGACCACTCAGACACTCACACACCCACTCACAGATCAACTGACAGAGACAGGCCTTGTGTCCAACCCCCGTGGAGGTAGTTGGATTAACATACAGTAAATAAAATTACCTTACGTTAAAAAAACAGAAATTCACTGAGAAAAAATAAAGGTTACAGGGATGTTATAGTTAAGTTTTGAATTTACTCGTAGAACACCATAGAAATTCAGCAGTTAGAGTTATTTCAAGTAGCTATAACTCGTGCCCTAAGGTAATTATAACTCGCTCTGTTGCCTGCACAGCTAATTACTCCACATATTATATTACTGATGACATCTTCTATGGCATCTTTGATATTATGACTACAAAACTGCATAAAACTATTGATAAGAAAACTGTGCATTGCAGGGGGGAGTTATAGTTAACAACCTATATAACAACATTAATCACTGGTGGTACTCTTACAAATCTGTCTGTAAGTTTTCAAAAGATGCAAAAGAAATTGGATGTTCCAGAAGTGAAGCACTTTAAATGGATGTTATTATCTTGTATTCAGTATGGGTAGGTCATTTGTGGAGAGCTGGCCAATGAACATCATTAAAAAATTGGCCCTTTAGTGAACCATGACTGTGAGAGGATGGAGGCTAAGAAGGGGGTTAGCTGGTCATGGAGGGAGCAGACACACGGCTTGGACAACTAGACAGGTATGCTATGTGTCCAGCATGTGGTTGAAGGTGGCACCCCTCACTGAGCCTTTAATGGCCCTGGGGACCCCATTTTCCAGAGCTGGCTCACTTACTGTTTTCCAGTGAGCCCACCCTCGAGACACAGTAGTTTCCGTGCCCACACTAGCGTGGTAGGGAAACGTGTTTTCTCCCATTTGGCAGAACCATTTTTAAATCTCTTGCCAAACAGGAGCAAATACTAAGGGCCTAACTACGAGTCTGGCGGTCCCGACCGCCGAGCTTTGACAGTCCAACCGACAAATTGAGAGTTTGACCGCCAAAAGACTGCTGTCCCCGCAAGGATCAGTGATCCAGACTGGATGGCAGTGGTGTAATCAGCCACAGCAGCGCTGAATTGAATGCCGCTGCGCTGATTACAACCTTGTTCTCTGCCAGCCTTTTTATGGCAGACTGACCTCCATGAAAAGGCTGGCAGTGAACAAGTGCAGGGAGCCAGTGCAGGTGTCCCCCTACCCTGCACCCAGACAGTGTGCATTTCAAGTATGCTGGGGCACCCTGCATGCAACAGCATTGCCACGGGCTCAGTTATGCTGCTGCACCTTTCCCACTGAGCTGATCAGCAGAAACCAGTGGGAAAGTTGTAATGGGGCCAGTAGGGAGACTGCCAGCACTTTAGCTGTCTCCGTGTCTGGAGTTTGGCACAAAGATGTTTCCGGCCGCCAAACTCCTTATGACCCCCACAGACGGCTCACAGCCAGCGGGAGATTGAAAAATGCTCCTGCAGGCTAGGAGCAGACTTGTGTTCTGTTTCTCTGCCTGCACTGATGTAGGCAGGGAAACAGAACCCATATTGCTCCCGCCCGGAGCGAGCAAGTATAGATAGCTACTCGCTTCGGGCAGGAGCAATGTTGGCTCCAGTGCCATACAGGGAGCCAGCTGGGCCTCAGGGGCCTCAGAAGCTCCCCAACACAGCTCCCAACATGTCAGGTGGACGCCCTGGGTGGAAACTGGGGCACACTCCTAAGGGTGCAGGCCTTGAGGGCTGGGGTCCCTCAGGCCAAAATAGGCTAGGGGAGATTGGGCCTTGAACCCTTCCCCCTTTATTAATTACTCGGCCCCATGCAAAGGGAACCCTGGGGCCTAACAAGACTTAGGGAGGGGGTACATGGCCCCTTCCCTTTTTAATGCAATGTGGCCCCAGGGTCAATTAAGGTTTGGTGGGGAGCTACATTCCCCCTCCCTTTAATATATAATGTCCCCAGTGTCTGAAGGCCAACCCTACACTGTGCATGCCAAAGGTTGTATGCAGCCTGGAGTTAGGAGCCTGCAGGGGGGTGGCACAGGGCCAGGCCACAGGCCACAGGCTAAGTCCTGTGGCTAACCACCGGGACCGCAGCCAACACTGTGTACAACCAAAGACTATGTGCGGCATTGGGTTGGCTGCCTTTGGATGGTTGCCTATGGGGAATTGCATGCAGGACCTGGCTGCCTCTGGGGTTTGGCTGCCTCTGAGTTCGTCATAAGCAATGTACAGTGAGGGCATTAACTTTGATTTACAGGACATGCAGAGAAGAAACCTCTGGCTCTCAGGAACTGCTTGTTGATTTTTAAATATAGTGAAAGATAAACTTTTAGAAAGGTATACTTAGTGATGTGAATGGGGTAAATATTGGTAGTGGTGCCCAACCTGGATAATGACGATTCTGACTAGAGGTCCTTGAATCCACCACCCAGAGTTAATATGAATGACAGAATACATGATTAACTGCAGGAGCTATGACTTCATGGAGTGGTGCTCAATCTAATTTACCCAGGTCAATCTAGGTTTAGACCTACAAGAACACAGCTGCTAATATGAGAAGACTGGCTTTTGGCAAAGATTATCTCCTTCAAGACCAGGATGACCAGGTTGTGATGCCGTAAACATCGAGACACATTCAATTTAGCAATGTTTAAAATCAGAAGTTGGCAGTTTATGCTGTAAGTCCTGCACAATTTTAAATTTGGGCCCTATTTTACAAGCTAAAAAGCACCATTCCATGGCACTTGATGCAGGAGTGAAAATGGGTGGCAAATAGCACAAAGGGTGATGCAGGAGTGAAAGTGGGTGACAAGATCACAAAGAGTTGGACCCTGGAGTGAAGCTAATTACCAGGATATAGATTTCTTCACTAGTTTTGCTCTACGTTTCCCCCTTGTGACACTCCAAATGGCACAGGAAGGTGTGCTATCCATATAGGTAACAAAAGGCATATTGTGACACTGTATGCTGATGATACACTGGCGTATCTGAAAGACTTGGTAGCATCAGTGCCTCAGAATTGAGAAAACGTTGCTGGTTTGTCTAGCAGGAATACACAATTGTCATAAATGTACATTACAGCTAATGGGTGCAATGTTATGATGATTTATAGTATAGCTTCTATATTTTGGGCTCGTTTGGCAAATTAATAACTTCAAATGTTCCATAAGACACAGAGTATGTGCAGTCAGTTGCCCTACAAGGTAAGACTGAAACATTCCACTGCATGGAATTGTGACATTTTGCTGGAAAGTTTATTGCGGTCACTATTGCTGCACGGAAACATTAACTGATGTGTAATTTGACAGGCCAGCTGAGCCACTACACACATGAATGCAACAGAGCCTGAAAAACCCATTTGTGAGTGTGTCCAATGACTCTGAGCTGCTGGGATCCTCATCATACTGAAGACACATTAGAACAGACGCAGTGTCTTCAAGCAGTGGGTAGCAGGATTTAAACACTGTGGGAATGTATTCTGGCACAAGTGGGATTTGGCTACGCATCTTAAATCAGTCTTTAGGATGGTAATCTTCTCAATGTACCCCAACAGATCAGTGTCCTTGATTATTGATCAATGTACGCCCGTGCTGAGTGTGCCTCACTACCTAAGGTAATGTTCGTACAGAAAAATAGATTAGCTGGGACCAAATGAGCCAGCAGACACCTCAAAGGAGGAATAATATCCGAAATTGATACACCTGTGAACAAACCAACAGCACAAGGGGCGTAGGACAAATCAACTGGAGAAAACAACTTGGATCCATCAGACATGATTTATTAGTGCTATCTGTGGGGATGCAAAGATGTGTGCAAATTACCTTCCTATTCATAATCAGGGTGTAAATGTTAATTGTCTTGCAGGTATGGAGAATAAAATTGAGCTAGATTAAAGTAAAATGGGTTTCCGAGTTATGAAAATGAAAATTTCCCATCTCGACTTGAGTATTGAGGAGGCCTTTATTTGTGTTTGCGGGGCTAGAATGTTGGGTGGGGTGGATTTCCTTCATCTAGATCTCAACATGTGGGGTGCTAGATTTTAGTGGAAAGTGGTTTACGTATACAGGCAGATGCAGACTAGGGATTCTTGTAGTGGTAAAAGTAGAGCAATGGGTATTTATACGTTTCCGCGTTGCCGCAGAGGTTAAATAGGGTTACACATAATGACATAGGTAAATCTAGGTCTTATACATAGGACTTAGAGGTAGCTGTCCAGGTGAGGTAAAAGTAAGAGTTTAATTTAAAGGTATACATAGGTGTACTAGTAGAAATACAGACAAAGTAAGATGTACAAGGTTAGACGAAGGTGTAAATGAATGGATGAAAGTAAACATGTCTAAAGAAAGAGCTACTAACAGAGATGATTGTAGAAATAGTGGTAGTGGTAGACGTGTATCATTAATATAGGTGTTAAGGTACATGTATGTGGATAGAATTATAGGTACGTAGGAGAGCACACATTGTTGCCACTGTCATTGTAAGTGTTTTTAATAGGCATAGGTGTAAGGCTAGCAGTAGACATTCACACAAAAATAGGAATTAATGTACATATAAGAGGTAGGGGTGTCGATGTAGTGGTAAAAGGCGGTGCAAAAATAGATGTAGACGTAATTTAGGCCCTGTGTGCCAAATCGTTATTCCAAAAGTATTCTTGTAAAAAAAAGTTTCTCGCTCTCTATTCACGTTTTCAATAGAAATTTGCGACTACGTATATTTGCATGTGTATAAAATTGCCCTGTTGAGCTGTCACATCCCTTTTTGCAAAGTACCTCTATGTGTTCCTTCCATAAACAATCTGACCCACCTGCATTGCACTTTTGAACCGTTTTTGATATATTTGTTTGTGTTTTACACATTAACCCATGCACAGTTCCAGGAAAGAAACAGCAAAATGCAATTCCTATTGTCCTTCATAATTCATGTAAGGGAAGCCCCTAAACTCTGCGCGATCATGTTACCCCTTTGTGACTTCTCTCTAGAGTGTAAACAACCACACATTCCGGTGACATACTTTTAATATGTCTGCACACTCCATTTGTACATCAGGGTACTTATCACCGCAATAGCCCCCGCCCCCATCCGTGCTCCATGTAAATGGCTCTCACTTGCCTCTCCTTACCATCAACAATCTTTCCCCACACTGACATACTCTCGCGATGGCTGCACACCTCACGCTCTAGTCAAGACAGATGCTAATTATCACACTCGGGCCCCCTTTGACGCTGCATTCTCAAATATAACTTCCTTGCCAGGATCCAAATATACTGCAGTGAAGTGGAAGCAAAGAGACCCTAATAAGATACTTTCGCTATTGCGAATGCATAGTAAGATGAATCTAACCTTTGACTCACCCACCTAACTTCAATTTAGTGTTGTGCAGTGATGGACTTAACTGCTTCTTTTCAGCATAGAAGTACATTTCCTTAATCGTCTGCTTGTGTCCACTTACCTTTCTGAGGCCTTGCAGTGCAATGGGGTACGAACCCTCCAAGGGGCCCCCAACCCTTCAAGGGAACTCCATTTAGCCCAAGGCCAATGAATATATGGGAGATATTCGAGACGTGGGCCCCTTATCACTTTCTGGAAGGGGGCTCCATCATTTTGAGTTACTTTTCTAACTAAACCTTCATTGCACAGAGGTAAGAGTACAATAAACACATTTATTCCAATATGTACTGATGTTACCCTAAAACTTATCTTTCTAACCAATTTTATGATCATGTCCCGAATTGAATAGTTACGGTAACAACAGAACCTCCACTCCTCCACGCGTGACTATGGTGTAGCTACAATACAACCTGGTGTACCCTAGTGACTCCTCTACCCAACTCCTCGGTTTTCTCCTTTCCCTTTTTTTCTCCATCTTTTGTCCCCTGTAATAACTAGACCACTAAGTGGGATATAAAATGTTACTTCTTTCTTGTTGTTACAGATGTTACTTCAATTATGTCTCAACACTATATTTTTGTGACTTATAGTAATTTCCATTACCATTTTATGCACTTGGTCAACTTTCTCACGACCCATTGTGGTTCACGTTCCAGTGTCTCACCTGTGCAACAGCTACAAGGTAGACTATTTAACTACTAACTACAATCTATTGCGCATATCAGTTATCAAAATCTCATAACATTTCCAGCATTTTAAAACCGTGGCTCATCAACAAATTAGGGCAAAACGCACTGGCTTACCAATTCATTAGGAACAAAGCTACCCAAAATCATTGTTACTAAGGGCCTGATTACAACTTTGGCAGAGTCCCAAATGTGACGGATATCCCGCCCACGGTATCACGAGTTCCATAGGATATAATGGACTCGTAATACGGCAGCGGGATATCAGTCACATTTGGGACGAATTAACCCCCTCCGCCAAAGTTGTAATCAGGCCCTAAATATGTAACGAAAATGGATACACGTGTCTGCTAATTATAATTTCCAAACTTGAAACTCCACACACTCCTGTCTTTAAAACAAGGTGTTCAGGAAACTGTAGGTGTATTGTAACATTTGCGCAGAAATGTAGTCGTACAGGTAGGTGTAAATAGATATGGTGTAAAGGCAGCTGTAGGGATACAAGTAACTAAAATGCACGCAGAGGCAGCTTAAGGGAAAGAGTGCATAAAACAGTATTATTAGTATGAATGTAGCTCTACAGTAATGTGATTAGAGATAGATTTAGGCAGAATTGTAGAAATACATTTAAAAATACTTGCACAAGGACAAATGTATTGGTATGCAGTTAGAGATACAGAAACATACTACGTTAAACGTATGTGTAAATACAATAAGTAATTTTAAACACCGTTTTGGAAATAAATCTCGTACTCTAACGGTTTAGCTAAGAGGGTGGCTTCTCGAAGTCATTTAGATACCCATTTTTTCAACACTAATATGCACATTACATACAAATGGCTTATGTTAAGAGAGTAAATACTTATTTTCGATTTCTAAAATATGAAACTACACTCTACTCAAGTTACATGCTCACACGTAGTTACTCGGATGTGGTGTACATCTACGGATGCCCAAATATGCTCACAAAAGTAAGGGTTAGGCATTGAGAGTGGGAATGGTATGTCCACCTTGCCACCCAAAAACACATGTTGATATGTACTGGGAAATCATTGCCAGTCGCATTCCCGCTCTGAATAGAGTAAGGGCCACATGTACAAAGCTTTTTTCTCGTTTCAAACGGCCCGATTCACAGAATCGAGCCATTTGCGACTAGAGAAAAGCATTAAGCGATGCACAAACCCAATTTTGTGATTCGGTAATCTCTTCACCGAATCGCAAATAGGGTATGTGAATCACAATTAGGAAGTGGTGGTCCCTCCTAATTGCAAGTCGCAGTGTGATGTATGACTGTTTTGTGACGGTCACAAAACAATTGCAGTTGGCAAACGGGAAGGGATCCCCACAGGACCCCCTTCCCCTTTGTGAATGGTAGAGAATTTTTTTTTCAGAGCAGGCAGTGGTCCCAAGGACCATTGCCTGCTCTGAAAAAATGAAAAGAAAACTTTTCATTTTTTGTTTTTAAATACATCCCATTTTCCTTACTACATCAGGTATTGTGACGTGCAATTTGCGAGTCGCAAAACCTAATATCTGTTCATGTGGCTCTTAATGATTTAGGGCCACATGTAAGAACATTTGGAATTGCGATTTCCTAATTGCGATTCCATGCGAATCGCAATTAGGAAATCACAATTCCAAATATATGAGACTCTATTGAGTTTCTTTTGCAATTGCCAGTGGGTTGCAAATAGACCTACTTCATTAATATTAATGAGGCAGGCCGCAATTTGGAACCCACTGGGAATCACAATAATCACAGGGATGGTGGCCTGCTGGGGACAGCAGACCACCATGTCTGTGATTGCTTGTCAATAAAGCAATTTTTTTGTTTTAAAATATAGTCCGTTTTCCTTAAAGGAAAACGGGATGTGTTTAAAAAGCAAAAGCCACTGCCTGCTCTTAAAAAACGTTTTTGCTATCATTCACAAAGAGGAAGAGTTCCCTCGGCGACCCCTTCTTGTTTGCAAATGGGTTGAAACCAATTTGAAATTGACGTTAACTGTGATCGTTTTGCGACCGTGTTCAAGGTAACAAAACAATCATACATATTACTGTGACCCCAACTAGCAAAGGACGCCCTTGGCACACACCATCCTAATTGTGACTTGCAAACCTATTTTGCGTTCTGGTAAATAGATTACTGAATCGCAACATAGCATTTGTACATACCAAAATGCTTTTATCCTTTGTGCAAATGACACGATTCTGCGAATCGGGCCGTTTGCGCATAGAAAAAAGCTCTGTTCATCTTGCCCTTAGTCTTGTCAAGGGTAGAAGCGAATCCATATCCAGGTTAAGAAGAGGAAGGCAACACTCCAAAACTTGAGTGTGGACAGAGGAAGTGTTTTCTTTTTAAGGGAAAATACTTTCCAACTTGAAAACCAAAAATGAAAAAAGTTGAGTGCAACTTAACTTTGCAAAGCGTTTAGGTGCACAAAATTCTAGAGTTTCTACAATTCCAGAACAACTCTTAGAAAGCTACGATTCTTGTGGCTTTGCAGGAATACTTTTGAAATCCTCTTTGAATTTCCATAAACCTAAACTTTGGACCAAACATAGTCTAAGCCTATGGAAGTTAATTTTCGACTTCTTTGGAGATTCGGGCCATAGGTGTTCATCCAGCTCTGCTTTCTTTTTCTCTTCCCCATTGCTGAAAGGTACGTAAAATCAATTTGTATATATTTTTTTTTACTCAGCTACTCCATCACCTAGACTCTATTTTAATATGTAGGCATGAAATATTCTATTGTTCCAATCCATATCATTGAAACAATGAATATAATTTCTAAAATTACTTTTTGTCATAATTAAATAATTCACACCACCTACTTAACAGTAGAAAAGAGCACAGGCCCCTAAAAGCTATTGTTTTCAGTGGTTCTTTTGTTTTGACTTATCTAAGCTCCTTTTTAAAATTACGATTCCATTGTATTCTCCCATCATACACTTCTTTGCTGCATTTATAATTCCTTCAAAGAAGATTTTTTAAATTTACTTACTTTTTCATCAGCATTGAAACATATTCTTCTAATAATTCTGAGATGCACGGGTGTGATTCATGACCTAACAGTAAGTGATTCCAATTTAAAGTTTTAAAATCGAAAGCAACTTCCAACAACATCAAATAGTTCCTCACAGTAAGCAGAATGCACTGAAATGGCGAGTCATTGCTCAGATTTATGCTGTTCTTCTGCTCTTTCTCTGGATCTTTTGCCTCAAACAGGTCAGGTTCACTCTCCGCATCAATCACACTTTAGATTGGGTCTCTACATCCAGTGTCCACTGTATCCCATCCAACTAATGGCAGCCCACAAAACCAGGTTCCCAACTGTTAGACCTGGCATCCTTGAGTAGTGTTCCGCCTAGACTTGTGCCTTCAGGTGAAGTCGGATTTTAAATTACAATTTTGAAAATGACAGTTTTAGAAAGTTGGCATTTTGCAGTCTTAGCCATTTGCTGTATTTGGTGCTTGCAGCCTGTCTCCGTGTCACATGACTGGGTGTAGTTGACAGTTGGGCTTTGTGCATTCCTCCTACACATCCATGCACAGTAGGGAGCTTAGGTGGGCCTGGATTAGTCATCAATGGCTGGATAGGAGGGAAGAACTGGGCACAGCCCCACTTACACTTAGTTACACTGGGTTGTTTCCTGCCTCTACATAAAGGGATACACACCTATAGTTAGTCTAGAGCCGGGGCTTGGAAGGAAGGGCATTTGTGTACCTCAAAGGCCTGCCTCTAGAAGCCTTGGACCTCAGAGACCAACTACTTAGTATACTTCTGGAACTGTGGATACTCTGCCAGGAAGGAGAACTGCTGTGCTGCTGCAAGGGCTACCACTCTGCTAGACCACTGCACTGAAGGAACTGCTGCCCTGCTGTGGTGACCTGCTGCCTGATGCCGTCTTGCCTAGGTGAGAAGGACTAAGCCTGCATCTGTTGAACCCAGGACCCTGAGTGGATCCAAGGGCTAGTTTGCTGGCCTCCTGACTTGAGCTTCAGGGACAGAAGGCTCCAACAACCTCAACTCTAATACCTGGACTCTGACATCTGTGAGTCTACACTGCCAAGTGGTGCCATACCATTCCTGGACCCTTGGAAGTAGGTCCAAGATGTTCTGCTAATATCTGTGGACGCTGTGGAGCGACACATCTCCCCTGCTGCGCAACCCAACTCTGAGCATAACCAGCTCATCACCGCCACTGTGTGGGTCTTTTCCATCGCAAAGACCTGGATCACATTGCAACCCACTATGTCATCGGAACCAACTCTGCATGACGCATCCTTCGTGAATGTCCTTGCATTCCTCATCAACAACAGCCTTTATTACACTGGACTCCACATTGCAGCCTAGCAGCTCATTAGTACTGGTGCATCGCCCCGAATGCACAATGCACCCTTGACAACAGACTTCGCATTGCAAGCTCTCGTCAATGGGAACCTCAATGATAATGCAGGACAATGCAGAACTGATGCATTGCTTCGGCTATGTGACTTATCTTCAAAGCGGACCATCGCAAATGCACAGACTCCCAAAGTATTTTTCTCAATCGAGGAGATCTTTATTCATGATTTTTCCATTTAAATTTTTTTTTTTTCTTCTCTGATTTTAGTGTAGCCTGCAAAAACAGAGAAGAAAAAGAAAAGTTTCAAATGAAAAAATCTTGAATAAAGAATCTCCTCTATTGAGAAAAATACTTTGGGAGTCTGTGCATTTTGCTCTCCAATCATGAATGCATATTGCTTTCATTAACATAATGCTGAGTCACAATTCTTCAAGCATATATAAACCATGGTCCACCTTAAAGAGTTTTTCTTGAAAATAACTGGATCACTTTTGAGTTGTTTGTTGTTTATAGATGGCCTAAGCACGTTGTCCATATAATATTTAGAGGAACTTGAATCTGCCAGTTTTGAGACACTAGTGCTGGAAGGTGATCTGTGGAGAAGCTCACGTCAAAAAAATATAAAAATCTGACATTAGAATCTAAACTAAAATGTCCCTCACCAATCGTATGCATATCCACATGTATATTCTTTGCAAGTTATTCGAGATTTAGCACAACTTGTCAAAATACCAATCAAATTGGAAAAACATAGATTTTGAATTCCCTATGAAAAGTGCCATGTAACTTTGCAACACCCCATAAGTGATGGGCATAACTAATTAATGGGAATTTAGAATTTCAACCATTGGGAAGCCTACAAAAGTAACTTCTCAGAATGTTTTATTTTTTACCAAAAAAGACAAATATCCACTTTAATGAGTGTTCATGTTTTAGTTTGCCTAAATTAAACCCAATAATGATTTTCGAAGCATGGCTTCTATTTGTCCTTCAGCATTTAAGTACAGTTATAAGCTGTCATTTCTCTCCCTCTCTCTCTCTCTCTCTCTCACACTTAGATTACCCCAAATTAGTCAGTTAACCATTGCAATACTATTACTTCAAATCTGGTTCGAACACTCCTCCTCTTCTCCATGGCAGGTATAGACCTGCCTGCAAACGTGAGCATCACAGAATCAAGAACGGTGACATTTCCTGGTTACAAGGAGAATCCATGAAAGTGGAAAATCTGCCAGCATGGCCAAATTGCTGCATTCTCAAGATTAGGGGGGGAACTGAAATGTGGTGCCTCTCGGTTGGGTGTTTCATAAATGGGTGAACAACCACAAACATGTAAACTTGAATGTTATTTCCCACCTCAGAATCATGTGTAAAGTGTATGCAATGGAGTATGTCAAGAGACATATGACTGTCTTTGATTACTTGAATTGCTTCAATTATTCCTTAAGAACACTTAACAATTTGTAAATCTGTACTAATACAAGAGCAGATTTCCAACTTCAACCCAACCTTTTGTGAATCAGACATAGAGGGAGGTGGAAAAGTGTTGGAATGTGCTGGTCATAGCATGTTAAACTTGAGCTTATTCTTAGATTACCTAGTAAACATCATGAGTTCCAGAAAGAGGGTGGGGTTAAGCCTAATATACCAGTCCTATCTAAGATGGTGGGTTGCCCATGGAATTCGAAAGGAAGTTAATAATCCAAAATGTAGTTGAGGTCTTCCTGTGATGTCAGTTCTTGTTAGAATTCAAGTGCTGGATACATCTTAACACATTTGTTCCCTATTTTGTTATTGATTTCACCTCTCCGGGCTTCCATCGTTGTTGCAGATTCTTGCTCCTTTTTATACGATTCATTTGGTATCTTCCCTTGGAACTTGCTTGGTTAATTTCTCCTTCTTTTATGCAATGGGGAGTTTGGTGGCTTGTTGTTATTCTTCTACTCAAACTTTATCTTCAGTCAAGAGCTACAAGTTTGCTGAAGAGGTTTATGCCCCTGGGGGATTTCTTGTTCCTAATGGTAACCCTCTTTAGGAGACACTTGACACCTTTCTCACAAACTATTCTGTGCAGTTTGAAACTGTGGCTAATGGGACAAGTCATCCTTTCTTTGGGTAATATGGAAGGCAACTAAACAGATCTTTAAAGTGTCCAGTCCTTGACAGATGTTTTGGCAGTGAATTTACAATGTCTTCATGGGATGCAACCTTTTGAACTGCATAGGGAGCTAATGCTATGAACATGACACAGGACATTTTTAAAACAATATATGTATATAGTTGTAGTGAGTGACTCTTATCTGAATGTCTATGCTTGTACATGGCCAGGTATTAGCATGGGAGATATGAGAGTTCTTAATCTTTCACTGGCTTGCTAGAAAGCTATATTATTTCCAATAATGCCTCACACTTTTGCCTCATATTTAAATTGATTACCAAACCCAGAGGGTGCATGAATTAGATCCTTATTGAGGGAGAGTCTGGCTAGTAAGGTTCACAAAAGAATGTAGAGCCGTCTTATTGCCAATGGAGTAAAGATCAAGAAGAAAATATGGATCACGTTCTGCCATTATGACCTTTACTCCTGTTTTAAGAGGCATGAGACAGTAAGAGAAAACAGATATGAACTACATATAATGGACACAGATAATCCACCTCATTAATCAATTGTTTGGAGATATCTCCCTTTACTAGCCATGTCAAAATCCATAGAATGAATTTTGGCTGCCTCTAAGTTGAGTACCCTGCATAAATAGGTGACAGTCATGAACATGTATGTCTTGCAAATTGTTTCACCCTTTGGAAACTCATGTAAACTCTGTGCATTTGAGTACTCCAGGAAACCTACAGTGGGCATACCTATGCATTTGTGTACTCCAGGAAACCTAGAGTGGGCATAGAAGACTTGAATTACTTTTGTGATTATTTGGGAATGCCTAGTGATTTGAAAATCTGCACAAATTACTCATATGAGAACAGATTTCTTTTACATCTCTACCATGTACGGCACCTTCTCAGCAGATTACGCTGGTAAAGAGCAAAGGCAAGGCGATGGGATGATGTTTATGGAAACAAGAAACACCTTTGAGATGATCTCCTGGATAATCCAGGGAGAAATAAATTATTATTTTTATGAATCAATGAAACTTTGACCCCTGTTTAGTGTCATGTTTTCTTCTAGATTTAGAGAAAAGGATGGGTTACTTCAATTTATTAGGATTAAATCACATGCACACACTTTTAACCAATGGCTCAGGAAAACAACTAATGAAAAAGTAAACAGTTCAAGGGAGATAAGTTGGAAAAGCAAGTACGCCGATGGAGCTTGCATTATGGAAAGAGCTAGAGCAGGAGTTGGGCCTATGGTTAGGGTGATGGTTAGGAGAGAGGTACAGGACTAGGGTGAGGCATAAAATTAGGGTCACAGTGTGAGCTAGGCTTAGATTTTGGTTAGCTTAGGTTGAGGATAGAAGTTATATCTAGATTAAGATCTAGGGAAACAGACATGATTGAGTTTAGGGATAAGATTAGGGACACAGTATGCTTAATGATTACAGATAGATCTATGGTGAGTGTTAGAGTTAGTATTAAGCTACGAGGGAGGGTCAGAGTTAGAGCGAGGATTCGAGTTAGTGCTAGAGTGGGGGTTATGGTAAAGTTAGGGTGATGGTGAGGGTTAGAGTTAGGAAGAGGGGTAGAGTGACACAATGGGTGAGTGTTAGAGTTACGCTATGGGTGAGTGTTAGGGTTACACTACAGGTGAGTATTAGAGTTAGTCTATGGATGAGGGTTGGAGCAAAGCTACAGTTGAGAGTTATTGTTAGACTACAGATGTGGTTTAGAATTATGCTAGGAGTGATGGTTGGAGTTAGGCAATGGGTGAGGGTTAGAATTAAGCTACAGGTAAGGGTGAGAGTTAGGCTACAGATGAGAGTTAGAGTTAAGCTACAGGAGATGGTTAGAGTTAGGCTACATATGAGGGTTAGAGTTAGTCTATGGATGAAAGTCAGAGTTAAGCTACAGGTGAGAGAGTTAGGCTACTAATGAGGGTTAAAGTTATGTTGTGTGTTAGGGTTGAGTTAGGCTACAGATAAGGGTTAAAGTTAAGCCACAGATGAGAGGTAGAGTTAGGCTATGGATGAGGGTTAGAGTAAAGATACAGGTGAGAATTAGAGTTTGACTATGGGTGAAGGTTAGCTGTTAGAGTTAGGCAATGGGTGAGGCTCACAGTTAGAATTAGGAAGATGGAGAGGCTTAGGTTCAGAGTGAGGGTGGGAGAGTTAGGATGTGGGATAAAGTGTGGTTAGGGAAAGATTTAGATTAAGGTTTAGGGTGAAAGTGAGGGGAAAAATAAAAATATTTTAACTAAATGTACAAATGTACATGAATGTCAATAATGTAAATTTCAATAGAAACTAATTAATTTGATTGATTTGCAAAATAACGTTTTCATAAGAACTAAGGGCCAGAAGTACGTAGCTTGACGTTTGCGATTTCCTAATAGCAAATGCTTGCAATTTGCTATTAGGAAACTGCAAACAGCTATGTACAGCAGTTTAGGAATGGACACAGGGATGGTGACTGCTGGGGTCAGCAGACCACCATATCTGCGATTGATTTTTTAAGAAAACAATCTTTTTTTTGTAATGCATCCCATTTTACTGAAAGGAAAATGGGATGCCTTACAAAACAAAAAATAAAAAGCTTTCTTTTCATTTGTTAAAAAATGTTTGCACCCACATTCACAAAGGGGAAGGGGGTCCCTTGGGGACCCCTTCTCATTTGCGAATGGTTACCACCAACTTGAAGTTAGTGGTACTCTGCGAATGCTTTGTCACCTCATTCTCATTCACAAAACATTCCTACATACCAGTGTGACTCGCTACTAGAAAGGGATGCTCTTGGCATGCCCCTTACTAATAGCGAATCGCAAACCCTATTTTGCAAGTCAGTAACTGGTTACCAACTACACAAATAGGGTTTGTACATGCTTAAAAGCATTTTACTGGTCGCAAATGGCCTGATGAGCCGTTTGCAACCAGTAAAAAGCTTTGTACATCAGGTGCCTATATCCTTTTCTTAGCAATTCATTTCAACTCCTCTCTTAGAATCCACACTGCATGGAAGCAGAGAGAAAAGTTTCCCTTCCTTGAAACTGTGAACTTGAAAGGTCATCATAAACTGCCAGATTGCACAGGAACCCCAAGATGGCAGTGGTACCTGTGGTGCTATAAATGACATATTTAGGAGGTCAGTCTGCACAGCAGTCACCTGTTGCAGTCCAGTTGTAATTGGAGCTTTCACTGTAGCTATAGGTTAGATGCCTCAGGGGTTCTTACAAAAACTTTGTAAAGCAGTGCTGTATACCCTCTGGGCTTGATGGAGTCTTGTACTATGTGGGATTACCTGTGTCACAGTTGCTTTATTTTTCTGTTTATTTCAACTGGTACAGCTGCTGGGGTGGATGTTTGGGTATGTCATGGAAGCTTGTACTAGGACTTTCTATTTTATAACTTGTTTCTGAATTACTTCACTTTTCACCACTTTTTCAAAAGAACTACGTACACACAATAGCATCTCAACCCACTGCCACACGTATAGTAGAAATTCAGTAAGCATGCACAGTGAATGGGAATTTAAAATAATTGAACAGCAATTCATCCTTATGGATGATAGGTTAGACCAGAGGGAAGGCCAGTCGGAAGCTTTTTTGGGCTATGATCAAAAACTACTTGCAGTCTATGGTTCTGCTCGAAGGGCATTTAAGGAAAATTAGTGTCATTATTCAGTTGCAAGTACATAGGGCAAGAAACATCGATCAAAACATACTAAAGAAGTAAGAAACCTTGGAATTACCATGGACTCCAAGTTAACAATGAATGCCAAGTGGACAAATTAGCAAGATCAAGCTTCATCAACAGAAAAACTCTGTGACGCATCTTTCCCCCACCTGGGAGTTCCACACAAGGTCCAGGCTACTACTCCTCCTGTACTGTCTAAACTGGATTAAACCAATGGCCTCTACCAGGGATCATCTCTATCAACTATGAAAAGACTCCAACGGATTCAGAACTCTGCTCACAGACTACTCCTCCATGTAATGCCACAAGCCCACATCTCCCCTGCCTTGTAGGCCCTGCGTTGGTTACCGATTGTCAGAAGATCCACCTTTAATCTGCTTTGTATCACTCACAAAGCAAAACATGGAACAGGACATTTTTTCATAAGGAATAAAATCATTATATGAATATATCTAGATATGAGTAATTTGGTGTACAAACATGTATAATAACTATGGATTTTTAAAATCAATACATACTCAGGCCTGCTTAACAAATGTTTATAACACTTAAGGTTGAATATTTATATCAATTCCCTGAAAAAAACAAAGGTTACAGGGACTTTATAGTTAGGTCCTGAATTTACTCGTACAAAACCATAGAAATTCAACAGTTATAGTTAGAGTTCTTTCAAGTAACTATAACTTGCACCCTAAGTTATAGGGTAACTATAACTCGTGCCCTTACCATGCACAGGTTTCTTATCAATAATTTTAATGCAAATGTTGCAGTGGTAATATCAAAGATGCATACAAGATCTCATCAGTGATATAAAGGCCATCTTTATGACATCTGCAGTCTTTTCCCAAAACCACCGATGCCATGGGCACCAGAAGGCCGCCAGTGCTGGCGGTCTTCAACTCGCCATTATATGGACATTGCTGGATTTCCCCCAAAATTAGGGTGGAAATCCGGCAGTAGCCATGCTGGCGGGTGAGGCGCCTGGGCGGGGTTACCACCTGCACCACCCCACCAGAAGGACGCCACCAGCTTTATTATGGCCATTCATATGGCCTGGCGGTGTGATTATAGGGGGGTTGGTGGGTGCTGTGATTCCGGGGAGGGGAGCCTTCTACCAGTGACAGGAAAGGAATTTCCTGCCACCGGTAGCCCGTCGCCATGGTTTTCGTAGCGGTGGTACCACCGTGAAAACCATGGCGGTAGGCCCGCTCATTATACCGCTGGCAGTCAAGTGTGGACCGCAGTTCGGATATGCACATCTCCAGCCTAGCGGTATGAGTGGTGATGTGTTGGGTTGGCTGCAGCCAACCCGCCACACTAATAATGTGGCAGTATACACCGCCAGCCTGTTGGCAGTGATACTGCCACATTAACCCTGGGGGTCAAAGGACTGCCAGGGTTAAAATGAGGACCAATATGTGGAGCTATGCATGGTGAAGGCGCGAGTTATAGTTACCTTAGGGCGCAAGTTATAGTTACTTGAAAGAACTCTAACTATAACTGCTGAATTTCTATGGTTTTGTACGAGTAAACTCAGTACCTAACTATAACATTCCTGTAACCTTTGTTTTTTTCAGTGAATTTCTATGGTTTTTTTAATGTAAAGTAATTTGAATTACTATATGTTATAACAACCCCTGCTAGTTGTAGCCAGGCCTTGCAGCCAAGCCCTTATATCCACCCAACCCTGCGCCATGCACAGCTTTTGCCCTTGCGCAGCGCAGGTTGGCCACAGGGCCTGTCTCTGTCAGCGGATCTGTAAGTGGGTGGGTGAGTGTCTGAGTGGGTTTGGAAGTGGGTGTGTGAATCTATGAGTGGGTCTGAGTGGGTGTGTGAGCCTATGAGTGGATCTGAGTGGGTGTATAAGTGCCTGGGTGGGTGGGTGTGTGAGTGGGTGCATGAATCTCTGAGTGCATGTATGAGTGAATTAATTAGTGTGTGAATGAGTTGGTGTTTTTTCTTTCAAATGATTTCATATTTGTGAATATTTTGCAAGTAATTTGTGATCATTTGCAAACATTTGTGAAATATCACAAATGCCATGCATGGTGATGAAAAATTATTTGAACCCATAATTTGCCTCAAAAACACACCTATATCACACCTCTGGGGTCAGGGTACTTTCACCCCCCGGCCCCTTAAGCCATTTTTAATCAGGATTTCCACTCCCGGGAACCGTGCCCCGTGAAATAAAATGCTGGCCACAACTTTCTAGTCAGGTTGCAGTCGCCAATTACACCGCTTCTTTTCACTTGCGCATTTGTGAAAATTCACAAATTTTCACAAAATGTAAGCAAAATAATCACGAAGTCTCCACAACTAGAGATACACAAATTTGGATTTCCATACATTTCCTAAAAACTACTGATCGGAGTTACACCAAATAAGTGGAGGCACAATCTGTGTACCGAAAGCTACCTTTCTGTCACATTTGGTTTACTTCTGTCCAGCGGTTTGGACTGTAGTCATGTCTAAATTTCCAATGGAAATTAACATGGGAAAAGCAACTTTTATGACACCCACTTTTTCTTGGTCCCCACTTGACGGATCACCCCGAAACTTTCCGTGCACAAGAATCAATGCAACACTTTATTGGGAGAATTTTGTGAAGATTCGTCAAATGGGGCTAAAGATACAGGGAAGTCAAAAAATGCTTTTTCTATGGAAACATGGTCCTAACTACAACTACCTAGTGGCGACTGCCACTAAGTAATAAGTTTACTGCAAATGTTACAGTGATTTTATTAATGATGTCAAAGAAGATGTCATCAGTGATTAAATATCTCGGGTAATCAGCAGTTTAAGGCGAGGGCACAAGTTATGGTTACTTTAGGACACGAGTTATAGATACTTAAAATAAAATCTAACTATAACAGCTGAATTTCTATGGTTTTGTGTGTACAATAAGAACCTAACTTTAACGTTCCTGTAACCTTTGTTTTTTAGTGAATTTCTAAGGCTTTTTAAATTATATTTCTTAACTATAACGTCCCTGTAACCTCTGTTTTTTTCAGTGAATTTCTAGTATTTTTTAACGTTAAGTAAGATGCCCAATACAATGCACGGGGCACACAGGGTCTGGCTCCCTAATTTACTTATTTACTGAAGTATCCTCAGTAGAAAATGCTTTCAGTTTTCCACTTTGTCTACATCCAGATGGCATTCAGATGTGCTGCACTTTTGGCATAAATTCGAAATGTTATCACTCTAGTTGCTCATTGGAACACTGCAAGCTGATGATTACCAGGGAGTTAACAGGCAGTCTGCTGCTGATATTGAAACTTAATGAAATAGATGAGAAAAATATTTGAGAACTCACTTAAAACGTGCTAATTTTTCATTCTGCAGCACTAACCATAATTTCTATGACAAAATGAACCCCCTAATTTTGTTCCTTTCTAAATTAAATGTTTTAAGTTTTACCAGTGTGATTCAACCAAGATGGCTTGAGATGTGCCTCACTTTTGTCATAAGTAAGACAGCTAGTGCTCTAGTTGTTCTTTAGAGCTCTCTGAGATGCTGCAGTAAAATTCAAGGAATAAAAAATGTTCTAGCTTATGCAATAAGAATTTCACTTCTATTAAGACCACAGAAGCAAGGATTATGCTTCTCTTTCTTTACTGTAGAAATGTAGCAGCCAATCACAATACAGTAATAAAAAAACGACATTACCAATGTAACCCATGTATCACTCACATGCCACAATCATATTAGAGCAATCCTTATGAGTATAGATGAGTTTATTTTGTGTCCTTTTTCTTTGCAAGATAAATTATATAAGAACAGAATCTCTAGCTTGACTAATAAGCAAACTTCTAAAAGTCAAACAATACAAAGCAGAATGTTCAAATAGCAAATCATCCAACAGGGACTTCGAAGTGAAGACACTCCCAAGAATTCTGCCATTGTTAGTCTAGATTCTGACTAGTCCAAGAAAAAAATGCATGCAAATCAGGCAACTTCATTTACGTTTCTGGTGGTTACCTGTGAAACCAGAAAAAAGGCCATCATTTCCATATCCGAGAAACCTTTACAGAATAGAAAATAATAACATGAACTTCATAAATATAAACTTCACATACAGAGTGGGAACCCAATATTTTATAATCTGACAAAGTAATGAGAAAAATATGCTTAGACCTTTAAGTAGATGCACAACACACCAATATCAGGGTGGGATAAGGTTCTCCTCCGTGTCCTTATTGGAATCGATTTTTTTTATTATATAAGCTAAAAATAAATTATTCTGTCAGGACCGGAGGCTCTGATTATGCTTGTTCAAAGCTGTGCCACCACCACTGAAGCCACATCCACAATGGGTTTATTGTAAAATGACTTGAATGCCGATTCAGAAGCCCAGTCTGTTGCTCTTAAAATATCCTTTTACCTCGAGCCCAATGCGAAAGACTTTGAAGCCATAGACTTCGGGCTCAATGAGCTCCAAAAATGAAAACATCAATCTCAACTTCAGTCAATAAACAACGCATCCAAGTAGCCAATGTGGGAGCTGAGAAGGGTTTAAACGGCTTCTGCAGAGCAATGAGTACTTGTCCTCCAGGGTCTCCCATAAATTCACTAGTGACAGCTTCGTAAGCTTTAAGGCAATATACCACACATAATTTAGCACTAGTAGGAAATGCAGGCTACACTTTTGTCCCAGTGTTAGATTTAGTCTGTCTGGAAATGGAAAAAGGAAACTCTATCAGGGGAGAAAACCCTGCCAGAGAGATCAAGGGCATTTACAGGTAAACTTTTACAAGATATCAAACAAAGCAGCATAGCTTTGCAGATAGTTGCTTGCAGGAGATATATTTATTTCTCTGTCCATCTTTATAGAAATGATAGAACAACATTAACATCCCAAAGGGAAAAATATCTAGATTGTGGGGGCTTACACAAACGTACTCCTCTCATGAGTTTGCACACTACTAGGTGTTCTCCCACTGGTTTCCCTGCAATGGGAAGAGGGCCCGTTGAGATGGCAGACCTATTATTGTTAATGGACCTACAAGCTGCCCTAAAGGGATCTGCGTTTCAGCTGTCACACCAATGAACCTATCGATGCCATGTCAAACTTAACGTTTGTTGGTGCCAGACACCCATACCTGGTTGATATGGAAGGAAGCCTGTGGAAAAATCCCTAGCATTTGCAGTCTACTCCAGAAACCCTCTGGTCTACCAAGCAGAGTTGTCCCGAAAGGGTCAATGGATGAGGATGGCCCACTGGGTCCAGTAACAGAACTCTCGAGCCATCTGGAACCAGGGTTCTGCTCTACAGAGTGGAGTCACTAAAACAATCTCCACTTTCTAATGACACACCTGAGAAAGGACTCTCAGGGTCATACTGGACAGGAGGACGCATACCCCCATGAGGGGGTCACTCCTGCAGGAAGGCATTCATTACAGTCGCCTCTGGATCTGGCCTCCAGCTGAAGAATAGAGGATCTGCTGATTCAGAAATGAGGCAAAAAGGTCCACAGAGCAAATATCCCACTTGCAATTGAGATTGGAGAAGATATTCGGATGGAGACTCCAATCCCTGAAATCCCTGAGAAAGCATGTGTGCCAATCCTCCACTGAATTCCTCTCCACGGGCAGGTATTCGGCTATGACTGAGCTCTGGTCATGAAGGCAGAAATGCCAAAAGTCTGTGGCAATCTCCGCTAACAGTCAAGATCTCGTGCCACCCAACTTGCTGACATATCGAATGCTGAGATGTTGTCCATCCTCAGCAGTATGCAATAATCCATCCGATAGGGAGAAAGACTCTTGATCGCGAAAGAGCTCACCAGGAGCTTCAGACAGCTTATGTAGAGATGAATTTCTGTCTCTGACCAATGTCGCCCCACAGTCACTGACCCACATCGGGCTCCACAGCCCCATCTGCTGGCATCTGACTCCAGAACGACATCCGATAACTGCTGAATATTGCTTTGCCATTCCAGGCTTCCATGTGGTCGAGCCACCATGTCATTTCAGTCTTGGCCTCTTCTGAAAGATGAATTTGATCCAAGTAGGATAGACCTCTCTGCAAATTCAGGACCTTGAGCCTCTGAAGGGTCCTGTAATAAAGGGGGGCTGAAAAAATGGCTTGGATGGAGGAAGCAAAGAGGCCCACAACCTGTGCAAGAGACCTCAATAAGGTAATCTGTTTCTTTAATGCCACCCTCAAATCCTTTTATTTTTTTTTTACATTCTGTATCTTTTGGGCCAGAAGGATCAACTGGGAGCGAACCAAATCTATCTGAAACCCCAATAATTGAATAGATTGTGAAGGGATCAGGCACGATTTTGGTTGATTGATGAGAAACCCCAGGACTTGGAGAAGTTAAACTGTCCAGGACAAGTGAAAAGTCACCAATTGCGGGTTCGGGACCAAGAGATTTAGGTTGTCAAGGTAGCTTATCAACCTCACACTTCTGGTACGAAGAAACTCTACTACGGGTCTCACTAACTTGGTGAAGCACCAAGGGGCTGACAAGAGACCAAAGGAAAAGACTTTGAACTCAACGCAGTGACCGAGCCAAGTGAATTGGAGAAATTGACGATGAGGAGGGTAAATGGGGATCCTCAAGTATGCGCCTTTCAGGTTGATGGAGACCATTCAATCACCTTCTTGCAGAAAATCCCATAAGAAATGGATCCCCTCCATCTTAAAATGCCTGTATATCACCCAGGCGTTGAATTCCTTTAGATTTAGGACTAAGAGGGAACTGCCCCCTCTCTTGTCAAGCAAGAAAATGGTGCTGATGAAGCCACTGGGATGAGGGGAAGAAGACCAATTACCTTTTTCTTCAAGAGTGGCTGAATTTCCTTTGCAATGACCTCTTGCTCTTGAAAGGAAAAATGTAGCTCTCGAAGAGGACACATTCGGGAGAGGGATGATAAAACTCCAGTTTGTAGCCCTCGATGGACTCGAGAACCCAGGGTTCCTGTGTCAACAGTTGCCAATTCTGCAAAAACAACCTTGTCCTGTCCATGGAGCTGAACGTTGCTGTTAACTTAGCTAGATCCTTAACAAAGGGACCACCGAAGAGGAGTCCCTGCATCACTGACCCCACTTTAGAGGATGCCAAATTATTTAGTTGTGGGCCAATTCAAATTAAGATGGATCGACGGAGCTCAATGGAAATCATCGCAGTGGCATTTTCTAGTAAACAGACTGCACGCTGTGCTCACCCAACAAGGAGATATGGGTCTGTGGGAGAGTTTGTTTCCTTGGCCTGAAAGGCCAGCTCCTACATTTTTGTAAGGGGTCTGGAGATGTCCAGGAGCTTGTCCTGGTACGAGCACCAGGCTCTATCAAGGCCCTTTTTCAGGTCTTTTGCCCATTTTTTCAGGAATGTCACCATTGTGGGTTCCACCTCTGGGATCTCTGTGACCTTCCCCGCTAGATCAGGCCTGGGGCATTTGGCAGGTAACCTGGCGCACACCTCCTTATCAAAGCTTTGTCTGATGTGTTCCTGGATATACTCCACAACCTCCTGTGGAGGGGTCCAACTAGAGTACCGAGGATGAACAATCTCTCCAGGGTTGAATATCAGCACTTTAGGGGTCTTGGGGTGGGTCCTATGGGGTGTGCAGAATATTTTCTTTTACTAGGCCCAGGGTTATCATCTTGTTCACTATTACTGTGATTTGCAGATGAGGAATCTGAGTCAGTCAGTCCGGAATGGCCCAGAGAGTCATTCCACTCTTGGGATTGGGGAACACTATAGCCATCCTGACTGATGCTGACAGCTTTTCGAAGGGGCTCCGTGTGAGGCCACCTTTTTGCGTTAGCTTTCCCTTTAGTAGACCTGCCTAGATGGACTTGTCGGTCCTCTGGAGGAGTGAGAGGAAGAAGCCAACCGTTTTGTCAGGCGAAACTCTTATAGTGTCTTGGCCATGGCTTTATTGACTGACATTTGGACAATATTGTCCAAAGCACCTACCAGGTTTTTTTCCAAAGTGGGTTGACTGTCCTCTTGGTAGAACTCATCATCCTCAAAGGCTTCATACTGTGCCATGGTGCTCCAAATTTGGAGTAAATAAGGCAGCGAGGTGCCAAAATCAGGGTAGCTGAGGCCTACAATCAGGGGGAGTGTGAGACCCCAACATGCAAATTTTATTCAAATCATTTATAAAGTGTGGAAGGAGCCTACTGCAGCACTCTGGGCAAAGCCTATGCATTTCTTTAAAATCCTTGGCACACTCAAATGCACCAGGGCATGAGGGGAGCTTAGTACTGAGTACAGTATGGGCCCAGAAGGTGGAAAAGCACCGCTAAATCTGTATGCAATTATTTCCCAGGAGGGACTCAGGGTAATGTCCATAGGCTCAGAAGCACTGCTAAATCTGTATGCAGTTATTTCTTGGAGCGGGAAGGGAGCACTGCTCTCTCTTCTGAAGTCACTGTCACGTTCACTCCATTTAAACTGAGCCTGCAAAGGATCACTGGTTCAGCAGGCTACAGCGCTCCCCCGAAAGGAAAACACAGGTTATACAAGTTACTCAAATAGTATTTAGATAAAGTGACGAATTCTGCTTCAGTGCAGCAACACAGCACACCATGTACTTAAGCTAGCAGTACTCGGCAACGTGAGCCATGAAGCGTATAAACCTGAAGTAATAAAAATACAAGGTAGGCAAGTAAAGCACTTAACTGGCTGTGAAGCAGTAAAGAAGAGGACACAAAATTGATTCATCTGTACTTATAAGGATTGCTCCAATAATATTAGGCATGTGATATCAGTAATATATTGATTACATGGGTAATGTAGTTTTGTGTTTACTGTATTGTGATTGGCTACTGAAATTTTTACAGTAAAAAAGAGACTCATAATCAGAGCCTTTGATCCTGACATGGAATCATGTGACAGGCTGCTCTTGTTGGAAGTCCAACAGGAAGATATTTTAGGACACACTTAAAATGTTTCCTAATTTTTCTTTTTACAACACTAGCCATAATGTCTATGACAAAATTACCCCCCCTTCATTTTTTTAATTAAATGTTTTAAGTTTTACCAGTTTGATTTAGTCAAGATGGCTTCAGTTGTGCCACACTTCTGCCACAAGTAAGACTGTTAGCTCTCAAGTTGTTCTTTAGAACACTCTGGGAGACTGAAGTAGAACACAGGGGAATCAACTGAAAGGATGCTCCTGTTGGAAATACATTTTTTACTGAGAATGTCTGACTTCATTCTCATATGGCTGAGAAAGATAGTGTGAATGTACAGAAAATATGCTCTCATTTTAGCTTTTGGAGCACCTTCCAGAACCTCTGTGGGAAACTCATGAGAAAACTGTTTTCTCTCAAACATGATTCTTTGAAATCCCAGAAGGGTAAAATCACCTTGGTACACGACAATTCCTAAAATAAATGTGGTACTTTAAACACATTATTTATATTGTAACTAAAATATGGTATCACCCTTTAGAAGTCCTCCTTTTTATGAGCCACAAAACCTGCCATTCACTACAATGCATTTCTGTGGGGTGCTATCATGTGTATTGGTCCCAAGATGGCTGCCATCCCTTTCTGGTGGAAGTGCTGACAGCCAATCAGATCTCACCATGAGATCTGTGCTGAAATTCCTCTTAGATTGACAAATGTGGTTTTCCTTTAATATCTCAAACATCTCAAAAACTTCTGAACAGATTTGCACCAAATAACAACAATCTCATCTGTGGACTAAAAGCTACATTTCTGCCAAATTTAGTATAATTGCATCCAGTGGTTTGGGCTGCGGGTGTGTCTAAAGAGTCCTGACATATCATCCCCAAACTTTCCAAGCACAACAAGACCCTAGAGGGAATTGTTTGGGAAAATTTCATGAAGATTCATCAAACAGTGCCAAAGATATGCAAGTCAAATGCTTTTTCTATGGAAACTAGGTCTAACTGTAACTAGCAACAGGCAGTCGCCAGTAGGTAATATATGTATATATATATAGATATATATATATATAGATATACTTTGTTTAATTCTGTTTTATTTATCTATCACAGTAGGTAAATATTATCATATCTATGGTGGTCATTATGACAAAGACAGTGATTGTTAAAGTGGTGTTAATACCACCAACAGGCTGGCGATAATTACCACCAAATTATGACCATGGCGGTGATAACTCCCATAGACAGCCAATGTACCACACCTACCACCAGGGTGTTAACACCACTGACCACGGCAGCAGCCATCAACAGCCAGGCGGAAGCCTAGGTACCGCTCACCATATTATGACATGGCAAACCGCCACGATTTCCAGGGCGGTACCAACGCCACCAAAAGCCTGGCGGAAACACTGCACAGAAGACGAAAGACTCACCATCAGAGACACAGACAAATTATTAACGCCACCATTGAACTGGAACTTCATGTCTTCTTCGCCATGCTTCACCTGGAACACCAATGGCGACGAAGAAGAAGACGTTGAGTACAGCCGCCTACTGCACAAGGTAGGGAGGGAGGAAAAGGAGAGTGACACACGCACAACACACACCATTCACACACGCACCATACACACAACCAGCTGCAGAGGAAAACCATTGTCATAGGATGCACATAATAATAATGCAAGGACAACATATAGGTATAAATGATATTGTAATTTGATGCCAACAGCCACCATATTGTCCATGTGATAAAAGAAATTGGAGTAAATGTTCAGAAGGGGCCAATGGTCAGTCCAAAGTACAAAAGGCCCACATGGCCACAGGGCACAGTCCAAGCCCCAACTTGTTCCCTGACAATATCCACACTACACTGTGCGGGGGCATCATGTTGGAAATGGGCAGGCACCTCAGGGGGAAGGGGATGTGGGGCACCTCAGCTGAAGTAGGGAACTTGCCCACTGGCTCTGAAGGGGGCTCCATGCCCATTTTCCTTTACTAGGGAGTGCAAGGTCACAGTCTCTGAGGTGGGTAACTTGCCCACTCGTTCTGGACGGGGCTCCATGTCCATTTTCCTTTGCTGGGGAGTGCAAGGTCACAGTATCTGAGGTAGGGAACTTGCCCACTGGTTCTGGAGGGGTCTCCTTGTATAACAGTCCCTGGAGGGTGGGCTACATGCGCTCTGCCAGAGGTGAGGGCTGCTGTGTCCCACATGGAGGCGAGGGCTCCTGTGTCTCAGCTGGAGGTGAGGGCTCCTTGCCCACTGCTGTTGGAGGTGTAACCCTGCCAGCCTCTGCTGGAGGTGAGAGCTCCTTGCCCACTGCTGTTGGAGGTGTTACCCTGCCAGCCTCTGCTGCATCTGAGTGCTCCTTGCCCACTGCTGTTGGAGGGGGCTTCTTGCCTCTCTTAACTGGTGGAGTGGGAACCTTCCTTTTCCTGGGTGGTGGAGTAGGATCCTTCCCTTTCCTGGGTGGTGGAATGGGATCCTTCTCTTTCCTGGGTAGTGGAGTGGGATCCTTCCCATTTTTTGGGTGGTGGAGTGGGATCCTTCCCTTTCTTGCCTCCACTGTCCCCGTGGAATATTTGGCTGAGGTGCTGGGCTGGGTCGTTGAGACCCTGCTCTTACGGGCAGGACAGGGGTGTGGAGGGGGAGGGAAGAGGTCAAGTTGGGCAAGAAAAAGCTTCTTAGGGACGGTGTGGCAGGAGGGATGGGAGTGGAGGTTGAGGGAGTTGTTGGAGGTGTACGTCTGTTGGACTTGGGTGCAGGTGCATGGGCAGTGTGCTGATGTGAGGTGGACAACTGTTGGGAATCTGAGTGCGTGCGTTTGTGTCTTATGGGGGGCAGACAGGATGGGAGAGGACACAGGGGACGCATGGATGGATGTTGTGGAGGTATCTGCAAGTGAGGTGTGTGTGCTGCTTGGTGTGGTGATGGTGGTGGTATTGGCTGTTGAAGCAGTGCATGCAGGTATGAGTGTGGATGTGACTATGAGGGAGGAGGATGAGGAGGAGGGGGAAACAGTGGAGGTAGTGGATGTTGTTATGTGTGCAACTGTCTGTTGTTTGCGTAAGTGCTTCTGGCCTGAAGTGTGCTGCCTGTGTTTGTCTGTGCCACTCTTGTGTGATGTTTTGTGTGCATGCTTCTCTGTATGTGTGCATGGGATGGGTTGGGGTTGGGGTTGAGGAGACTGGGAAGTGGTATTTGGAGGGGTGGTAGGAACAGGGATGATGGCTGCCATCAGAGAGGAGGCCAGAGTTTGAAACGTTCTCTGTTGGGCTGCCAATACACCATGGATGCCCTCCAGGAATGCATTGAATTGCTGCATCTGGAATGCCAGCCCCAGGATGCCATTCAGAATGGTTGACTGCCCTACAGATATGGATCTCAGGAGGTCAATAGCCACCTCAGTGAGGGCAGCACGGCTGACTGGGGCAGGGCCTGAGGTGCCTGGGGGCTAAGGAGATGCCCACCCTCCTGGGTGAGCGGGCACAGGCAACTCGGTGAGGGGCTACTGGGAGGGCGGTGCTGGTATGGGGGTGGGGGCTGTACCAGTAGCTGGGGTGGTCCCAGAGGTGTCCGCCACCACCAAGGAGCTTCCACAGGAGGAGGAATCAGAGTCCGTGTTGTCACCTCCTGTCTCCGCCGTGGTGCTCCCCTCTCCCTCCGTCCCACTGGTTCCCCCGTGTCGGTGGACTCTGCCTCCTGGGTCCTGTGAGATGCAGCTCCCTCTGTCGCCTGTGCCCTTGCTCCTACGCCAGTTGATGCTAATGCATACATGGACAGGATGACAGAAGAAAAAAAGGGGGGGACACTGGGTCAATTACAGTACCAACACCACAGATGGCATACACATTACCGTCACACACAGGGATCAGGATTGAGTACCATGCATCGCACTGACATTCCATTGGCTAGGTACCAAAGCAAGCTTAGAGCCAAACACCGCCAAATGCACCCCTCCTGGGACCCAATAAGCCCTGACTGACATGGAATGCAACCTAGAAAGGTTACCAAATTTTGCAATACAACCAGTACCCTTGAGCTGGATCACGCTGCAATGTCTGACCTTTCATTAAGGGGCACCCACTACCTGACACCCACCATCAGGATCCCATGCCACCTACCAATTATAGCTGTAACGCCCACTGTACTCACCCCCATGTGGCTGCTGTGATGTCCTCAAGCGCCCATCCAGCCCATGGTAGGCCACTGCCAGTATGCGGGCCATCAGGATGGTCAGGTTCCGATGGGCACCCCCCTCTTTGGGAGGCCATCCCCAGGTGGGCCTCCACAGTGTTCTGGGCCCAGCGTCTCAGGTCCTCCCACCTTTTCCGACAGTGGGTGCTCCTCCTGCTGTAGACCCCCAGGGTCTGCATGTCCTTGGCGATGGCACGCCACAACCCCTTCTTCTGATCGGCAGTGACCTTCAGAGGTAATACAGACAGGAGGACACCATTACACATGCCGACATGCCGGCTAGTCAGGGCATGCGCTGAATGTTCGAATGTATATCTGACGCGTCTTGCTTTTTGTAGATTAAGGGGGTCATTACAACCCTGGCCGACGGTATTAAAGCTGCGGTAATACCACAAACAGTCCAGCAGACAAAAAAAGGGAATTATGACCCTGGCGGAAACCGCCAACAAAGACAGCCACTTTAACACACCGACCGCCACGGCGGTGCAAACAAGCAGCGCGGCGGTCACCGCCAACAGACAGGCGGAAGACAATGTACCGCCCACAGTATTACAACCTGCCAATCCACCACCTTTTCCGGGGCGGATTCACCGTGGATAAAAACAGGGCGGAAACAGCTTTTGCTATGGGAAAACCCTCACCTGAACACATCCCACGAGGAACGACGACTCCATGGAGCCGGAACTCCAAATACTCCCTGCCCTTGTGTTTCTGCTCCTCTACGACCAACAGCTACGTAGGCGCCAAAGACAACGGTGAGTACTGCACCTACGACACAGGGGAGGGGGGAGGCAAAAGTTAGGGGGACACCCACCAAAAACCCCCACCCCCACCCTCGCATATTAGAACATACACAACAATGCATTCACAAAAATCACAGTAACAACCCACAATCCCCCCAGAAGAATGAAGACAATGCGAAATTCGGTCAAACATTGTAATGTGGCAATATACATGTCATACAAAAATATTCAGATATATCTTTGAAAATCAGTCATAAATATATACAATACATGGTGCAGATATGTAAATGACAACGTCCGTGCACCAACAGTCCAAAAATGCATGGTCGAGGCCCACAAAGGATACCTGACCAAAATCGGAGAGAACACTGCCGGGGCATCAGATTGAAATACTACAGGCACCTCAGGGGGAAGGGAAGGGGGGGCACCTCAGCTGGATGACTGCAAAGCCAGATCCACGACGGGGCTCCCTGCCCATTGATGTATCCTGGGGAGTCAAAGCCTCAGTCTCACAAGTCTCTACAGTGGGGGGCTTGCCCACTGTGCCATACTGGGGAGTGCAAAGCCACAGTCTCACAAGTCTCTACAGTGGGTGGCTTGCCTACTGTGCCATCCTGGGGAGTGCAAAGCCACAGTCTCACAAGTCTTTGCAGTGGGTGGCTTGCCCACTGTGCCATCCTGGGGAGTGCAAAGCCACAGTCTCACAAGTCTTTGCAGTGGGTGGATTGCCCACTGTACCATCCTAGGGAGTGCAAAGCCACAGTCTCACAAGTCTTTGCAGTGGGTGGATTGCCCACTGTTCAATCCTGGGATGTGCAAAGCCACAGTCTCTCAAGTAGATGCAGGTCTCTACTGGTACTGGGGGGGACTGGTGCTCAGACTGGGTGAGTCTCCCCGTGAAAGTTCCTGTCCTGTCACTGTCCAAGCTGCACATGGGATAAGGATGCCTGATGTGGCGGGCCATTCATTCCTATCCGGTGCTTGTCCTGTTCAGCGGTGCTTTGCCATGGCGGTCTTTGCCCTGTTCAGCGGTGCCTTGACATGGCGGTTCTGGACTGTTCAGCGGTGCCTTGCCATGGCGGTCTTTGCCCTGTTCAGCAGTGCTTTGCCATGGCGGTCTTTGCCCTGTTCAGCGGTGCCTTGACATAGCGGTTCTGGACTGTTCAGCGGTGCCTTGCCATGGCGGTCTTTGCCCTGTTCAGCGGTGCTTTGCCATGGCGGTCTTTGCCCTGTTCAGCGGTGCCTTGACATGGCGGTTCTGATACGGACATTGGTGTGTGGCATGACGTTCTCTACACTGGGCATTGGTGTGTGGCATGACGTTCCATCATTGTCCAGCCGGGCTGTGGCATCCGGGGCCCTCCAGGGCACTGACTCCGGCGGTGGCGGTGGTCTCCTGACCAGTGACGATACTCGGGCCCTCCTGGGCTGTGACTCCGGCGGTGGTCTCCTGACCAGTGACGATACTTGGGCCCTCCTGGGCACTGACTCCGGCGGTGGCGGTGGTCTCCTGACCAGTGACGATACTTGGGCCCTCCTGGGCACTGACTCTGGCGGTGGTCTCCTGACCAGTGATGATACTTGGGCCCTCCTGGGCACTGACTCCGGCGGTGGCGGTGGTCTCCTGACCAGTGACGATACTTGGGCCCTCCTGGGCACTGACTCTGGCGGTGGTCTCCTGACCAGTGACGATACTCGGGCCCTCCTGGGCTGTGACTCCTGCGGTGGTCTCTGGACCAGTGACGATACTCGGGCCCTCCTGGGCTGTGACTCTGGCGGTGGTCTCCTGACCAGTGACGATACTCGGGCCCTCCTGGGCTGTGACTCCGGCAGTGGTCTCTGGACCAGTGACGATACTTGGGCCATCCTGGGCTGTGACTCCGGCGGTGGTCTCCTGACCAGTGACGATACTTGGGCCGTCCTGGGCACTGACTCTGGCGGTGGTCTCCTGACCAGTGACGATACTTGGGCCCTCCTGGGCACTGACTCCGGCGGTGGCGGTGGTCTCCTGACCAGTGACAATACTTGGGCCCTCCTGGGCACTGACTCTGGCGGTGGTCTCCTGACCAGTAACGATACTCGGGCCCTCCTGAGCTGTGACTCCCGCGGTGGTCTCTGGACCAGTGACGATACTCGGGCCCTCCTGGGCTGTGACTCTGGCGGTGGTCTCCTGACCAGTGACGATACTCGGGCCCTCCTGGGCTGTGACTCCGGCAGTGGTCTCTGGACCAGTGACGATACTTGGGCCATCCTGGGCTGTGACTCCGGCGGTGGTCTCCTGACCAGTGACGATACTTGGGCCGTCCTGGGCACTGACTCTGGCGGTGGTCTCCTGACCAGTGACGATACTTGGGCCCTCCTGGGCACTGACTCCGGCGGTGGCGGTGGTCTCCTGACCAGTGACGATACTTGGGCCCTCCTGGGCACTGACTCTGGCGGTGGTCTCCTGACCAGTAACGATACTCGGGCCCTCCTGGGCTGTGACTCCCGCGGTGGTCTCTGGACCAGTGACGATACTCGGGCCCTCCTGGGCTGTGACTCTGGCGGTGGTCTCCTGACCAGTGACGATACTCGGGCCCTCCTGGGCTGTGACTCCGGCGGTGGTCTCTGGACCAGTGACGATACTTGGGCGATCCTGGGCTGTGACTCCGGCGGTGGTCTCCTGACCAGTGATGATACTCGGGCCCTCCTGGGCTGTGACTCCGCCGGTGGTCTCTGGACCAGTGACGATACTTGGGCCCTCCTGGGCTGTGACTTTGGCAGTGGTCTCTGGACCAGTGACGATACTTCTGCCTTCCTGGGCTGTGACTCCGGCGGTGGTCTCTGGACCAGTGACGATGGTGCTGGCGGTTGTGTGTCGACCGCCGGAAATGATGGCGCACTTCACCGCTGTGACACTCACAACAGGCTGGGCAGACTTCCTCAGGCCCTTCGCCACCTTTGGTGGAGTCACAGCTGACTCTCCAATCCCCTTGGAACCCATGTCAGTTGTTTTCCCACCAGGAGTCTTAACACGGTCCCGTCGTCCACTCTCCAATTTCAGAGCCTTTACAGGGGGTGGGCTGCCAGTGCCTTGGCTCCGAGTCCTACTGCCTGCCCTGGTGGCCGGTGCACTCCACAAACCTTGAACAGGCACCACTGGTATTGGAGGCTTTTTGACTGAGGTGCTACGACGGGGCTGATGAATTGGAGGGGGTGGGGGCAAAAAGGTCAAAGTTACAGAGGGACAGTTTCTGACGAACACTGGGATGGGTAACTGGAAGGGGTCTGGGAGTGGAGGAAGAGGAAGTGGTTGTAGGAGGTGCCACTTTAGGTGTTTTGGGTGCAGGTGCAGGTACTGGAGGCTGTCGTGAGGTGGATGGATGTTGGGTGAGTGATTGCCGGAGTTTGTGTACTTTGGGAGGGGGCGTCACAGACACACTGGGAGAGGACACAGGGGACGTGTAAATGGCAGTGGGGGTGGTGAGTGCAGGTGAGCGGCGTGTGGTGCTGGGTGTCCTTGTGCGATTCATGGTGCCTGTAGATGTGGTGCATGCAGGTGTGTGTGTAGACGAGACTGGGAGGGAGGAGGGAGAAGAGGAGGAGGGGGACACAGTGGAGGCAGTGGATGTTGCCGTGTCTGTACGTGGGTGAGGCTTGCGTGAGTGCCTGTGGTGTGTGTGGTGCCTATGGTTGCTTGAGCTACTTGTGTGTGTTGACTTGTGTGCATGCTGGTCTGTAGGTGTGCTTGGGATGGGCTGGGGTACAGGAGATTTTGTCTGGGTGGAGGAAGTTGGAGGGAGGAGGCTAGACACGGACAATGGCTGCCATCAGTGCTGAGGCCAGAGATTGCAGGGTTGGCTGAAGGACAGCCTGACCAGAATGAATGCCCTCCAGGAATGCATTACCGTGTTGCAACTCTCGTTCTACACCCTGGATGGCATTCACAATGGTAGACTGCCCAACAGTGAGTGACCTGAGGAGGTCAATAGCCTCCTCACTGAGGGCAGCAGGGGTGACTAGGGCAGGGCCTGAGGTGCCTGGGGCGAAGGTGATGTCCACCCTCCTGGGTGAGCGGGCACGGGGCAAACGCTGAGGGGCTCCTGGGAGGGTGGTGCTGGTAGGGGAGGTGGCGGCTGTACCTGTAGAGGTGGGGGGCACAGATGGTGCCGCCACCACAAGGGAGCTCCCATCGGCGGATGAGTCCGTGTCCCTGCTTGGTGATCCGGTGGCCGACGTGAAGCTCCCCTCGCCCTCCGTCCCACTGGTGCATTCAGAGTCCGTGGTGTGGCCCTCCATGGCCATGTGGGATGCAGCTCCCTCGTGCTCCGGTGCCACTGTACCTCTGCCTGTTGATGTTGATGTACAAAAGGACAGGGAGAGCAGAAAAAGGGGGGGAGACAGAAGAAAGAGAGT
Source organism: Pleurodeles waltl (assembly GCF_031143425.1). Classification (NCBI taxonomy): domain Eukaryota; kingdom Metazoa; phylum Chordata; class Amphibia; order Caudata; family Salamandridae; genus Pleurodeles; species Pleurodeles waltl. The sequence continues at coordinate 606,867,139 of NC_090445.1, read as the reverse complement.
TTTAGTGCATGGATTACCGCTACCGTTGGCGGACAAGACAGACGCAGCAGCCCCCTGCATTACGCTGTGCTCCTGCCCTTTGCACATGCAATTTCTGGGATAAGGCCTACATGGCAATGGTGGACATCTGCGCCACATGGCCTACATTACGGAGGGGCCTTGCCTACCTAACTCGCCCTGGCCTAGGGACACCTACAGCCCACCTCCCCCACCCAGACACCTCCACTGCACGCAAAGTCTGCAGAATGATGTTGTACTCACCCCCTTGTGTCTGCTGTGATGCCCTCAAGCGCCCATCCAACTCCGGGTAGGCCACCGCCAGGATCCATAACATCAGGGGGGTCATGGTGCGACGGGAATCCCTCCCACGTTGGGAGGCCATCCCCAGCTGAGCCTCCGCCGTCTTCTTGCTGCAGCGGCGAATGTCCTCCCATCTCTTACGGCAGTGGGTGCCCCGTCTCTGGTGGGCCCCCAGGGTCCGGACCTCCTTGGCGATGGCACGCCATATGTCCCTCTTCTGGTGGGCGCTGACCTACATGACATGCACAAGGGAAGAGGAACAGTCATTACCAACTGCACCGTCTTTGTGAGTGGCCCCCTCCCTACTCTGGCCATGTGGCCCTTTCATTCCCATGCATTGTTGTTCTATGAACTCTGCCCCCTTCCCTCTTCCAACCAGCCCTCTTCACCCAGGCCTAGCCCATACAACGTGCTCCCTGTGTACTAACCTGTTGGTCTGGAGGACCGTAGAGTAGCGTGTACTGGGGAAGGACCCCGTCTACCAGTTTCTCCAACTCCTGTGCACTGAAGGCAGGGGCCCTTTCCCCAGACGCAGCAGCCATCGTCGCTTCCAGACCGAGGTCACAGCAGCACTAGCAGTGTAGGTCCTCTCCTGTCGAAGGTCAGGTAGCTAGTGATTGAACAGATAGAAAATGGCGGTGACGTCCGAGGCGGTGACGTCCGCGGCGGTGCGCATCATCACCGCCAGCGCACCTGTTCATTGGCTCCTGGGACCCATAGGGTCCAATGTTAACCAATGCAGAATCGCGCCGCGGTCTACGACCGCCACCGCAACGGTGTGCAGCGCCAGCGCAGTTATCCCACAATCCCATTGTCCCAGTTTAGAGGTCAGGCAGCCGCCATTTCAGGGGCCCACATGGCTTCAGTTACCTCTGCGTCACACATAGCTAGGCCTACACTCAACACACATACAGGAAGGGTTTTGTGAGTGGTGTAGTCTTGTGTGTAACTGTGGGTACATACCTGGAGGAATTATGACTGGCTCTTCGCTGTTGTCCTTCGTAGACACTGTCAGCAGGGACATATGAGAAGATGGTGGAATCCTCCCGTATACTGACCACTGGTGGACCTGTTGACAATGGAAGAGAGACATGTCATCGTCACCTACCGGTTTGACCGTGCCACAATCCAGGAACTATGTACCCAGTTGGAGCCTGACCAGATGTCACCAATCCGCCATCCGACTGGAATCCCCCCTGACGTGCAGGTGCTGTCAGTGCTCCATTTCATTGCAAGTGGGTCTTTTCAGACAACAGTGGCCATGGCATCAGGGATGTCCCAGCCTATGTTTTCCAACGTGTTGTCCAGAGTGTTGTCTGCTCTGCTGAAACACGTAAGGAGTTACATCATTTTCCCAGAGGTAGAAGATTTGCCTACAGTTAAAGGTGACTTCTATGCCCTTGGACATATCCCCAACGTCATAGGTGCCATTGATGGGACCCATGTAGCTCTGGTCCCCCCCCACAGGAGTGAACAGGTGTACAGGAACAGGAAGAGTTATCATTCAATGAATGTCCAGATGGTCTGTTTGGCAGACCAGTACATCTCGCAGGTAAATGCTATGTTCCCTGGCTCAGTGCATGACGCCTACATCCTGCGGAATAGCAGCATCCCTGATATGATGGGCCAGAGGCACTGTGTATGGCTATTGGGGGACTCTGGTTACCCCAACCTTTCCTGGCTATTGACCCCAGTGAGGAATCCCAGGACCAGGGCAGAGGAACGCTACAATGAGGCCCATGGGCAGACTAGGAGGGTGATCGAACGCACCTTTGGCCTCCTAAAGGCCAGGTTCAGGTGCCTCCATAAGACAGGTGGATCCCTATTCTACTCACCGAAGAAGGTGTGCGACATCATCATCGCCTGCTCCATGCTCCATAATTTGGCTTTGCGACGACAGGTGCCTTTTCTGCAGGAGGATGATCCAGATGACGGTGTTGTAGCAGCTGTGGAGTCTTTGGAGCCTGTGGACAGTGATGAGGATGAAGCTGAGGAAGAATACAACGACAACAGGGAGTCAGTCATACAGCAATATTTCCAGTGAGACACAGGTGAGAACATTTTCATTTTTAGCATTACCTTAACTTTCACACGTCTACCTCTGTCCTGTTTCTCGACTTAAATCACTATTTGGTAACTGAGTTGTACCCTTCCATTACGGTTTCACAAGTGTGGTTACCTACGTGTCAACTGCTTGCATCCTTCAAGGCTTGTGATGTGTGACATAGGTATGTTAGCCTTACAATGGTAAACCCATTATGACACTGTCATTGATAATACATATTTTCTAAATCACAGACTGACTCCAGATTGTTTTGTGTTTCAAGGGTGTTTATTGAAGTGCTCAGAAATGGGAGGGGGTTGTAAAATGGTGAGGGGTGATGGCGGAGGAATGTCCATGGCAGAGTCCAGTCTATTAGTCTCACAGGTGCACTGCCCATCTGGGCATAGGAAGTGGAGCTGGGGCAGTTTAAGTATGGACAGGGTAACAAAGTGGGACAGTGGGATGACAATCAGGGTGGTCTCATTTCCTGGCGGGGGTCTTGCCATCTTGCTCTGTCCTGTTCCTGGATCTCAGGGACCGCTTGTGTGGTGGTTGTCCGTCTGCAGGGGGTGGGGTGCTGGTGTGTTGGTCCTGTGGCGGGGCGTCCTGTCCACTAGCGCCGGCGGAGGTTGTGGGCATTTCATCGTCCATGCTAGTGTCAGGGGCCCCTTGGAGTGCCACGGTGTCCCTCAAGGTCTGCTGTATGTCCTTCAGCACCCCTATGATGGTGTCCAGGGTGGAGCTGATGGTCCTGAGCTCCTCCCTGAACCCCAAATACAGTTTGTCCTGCAGGCGCAGGGTCTCCTGCAACTTGTCCAGGACCGTCGCTATCGTCTCCTGGGAGTGGTGGTATGCTCCCATGATGGAGGATAGGGCCTCGTGGAGAGTGGGTTCCCTTGGCCTGTCCGCCCCCTGTCGCACAGCAGCACTCCCAGTTCCCCTGTGTTCCTGTGCCTCCGTCCCCTGGACAGTGTGCCCACTACCACTGCCCCCAGGTCCCTGTTGTTGTTGGGGTGGCGGGTTAGCCTGGGTTCCCTGTAGTGGTGGACACACCGCTGATTGACCTGTCCTGGGTAGGGAGGTTTGGGCCCGCTGGGTGGGTGCTGTGCTGGTGTTACCAGAGGGTGGAAGGTCGGTGTTGGGCTGTGCCTGTGCAAGGGGAACCGACTGTCCTGAGGCCCACGATGGTCCGGGCTGGTCATCAGGATCCAGTAGGGCAGAGCTGCTCTCGTCACTGTGGGCCTCTTCTGGGGGTGGAGTGGTGTTGTCTGGTCCCTCTGGTGTGGTGACGGTCCTTCGTGTTCCTGCAGGGGCATAAGAGCATGATTATTGCAGGTGTGTGTGTAAGGGTGTGCAATGGGTGGGTGTTTGTGTACCCCAGTGCAAGCATTCCTGTGTGGGGGCTTGTGTGATGATGGTTAGGGGGTGTTCTGGGTATGTGCAGTGGGCATGCTTTAGTGAGGGGTGTCCATGCTTAGTTGTGTCATGCAGGGCTTGATGTTGGGATGTGTGGTTTGTGTTATGGGTAAATTAGTGAGGATTTGGAGTGATAAGGGAGGGTGTGAGGGTGGGGGTGTGTGATAGCATGCAGGTAGGGTGGGGGATATGATAGTTATGATGTGACTTACCAGTGTCCCATCCTCCACCAACTCCTCCGAGGCCCTCTGGATGCATGATGGTCAAGACTTGCTCCTCCCATGTTGTTAGTTGTGGGGGTCCGCCGCCAGTCCGCTGTACTGCGATGTTGTGCCTGGAGACTGTTGAACGCACCTTCCCCCGTAGGTCGTTCCACCTCTTCCTGATGTCCTCCCTATTTCTAGGGTGCTGTCCCACAGTGTTGACCCTGTCCACTATTCTGCACCATAGCTCCATCATCCTGGCCATTGATGTGTGCTGTACCTGTGAGCCAAATAGCTGTGGCTCTACCCGTACGATTTCCTCTACCATGACCCTCAGCTCCTCCTCGGAGAAGCGGGGGTGTCTTTGGCGTGACATGGGGTGGTGTAGGTGATGTGTGGGGTGGTATATGTGGTGATGAGTGTGGTGAGTGTAGTGGTGTGTGGTGTTTTGTGCGTGGATGTTGTGTGGGTGATGGTGTTGTGTGCCTCTGTGTGATGGAGTTGTCTATTCTGTGCTCTCTCTCTGGCCTTCTTTCTGAATTTTTTGTCGTAGGGGTTTGTGGGTGATGTAGGTGTGTGTTTCATATTGTGTTGGGTGTGTGGGAGTGGTGTTTGTATGTGTATCAGGTGTGTGTATTTGTAATTGTCCAATGTGGCAGTGTATTGGAGATGTGTGTGTATTTTGGGCGCGGCGGTGTGTACCGCCAATGGAATACCGCGGTTGAAAGACCACCGCGTGGATTCGTGGGTCGTAATAGCATGGGCATGTTTCTGTTTGCGTGGAGGTGGAGGATTTGTTTCCGCCAGTTTATCACTGACCTTTGGTGTGGCGGTGTTGTGTGGGTGTCTGAATTTCAGCGGATTCCAAGATGTGGGTCATAATAGCTGTGGCGGAATTCTGCTGCCGCCGCGGTGTATTGGCGGTCTTCTGCACGGCGGTAAGCGCCTTTTACCACCAATGTTGTAATGACCCCCTAAGTGCCAACTGAGCCTGTATTTGGATCTATTTATACGGCAAATTATAAGGAAGAGTTCTCGAAAGGCATTAACAGGTATTATTTTTAGGTGATGGGAATCCCGCCTTTGCGGCTCTAACTCACATGACACTATATTTGTGGTTATGATTACACATGTGTTTGCTTGCACATTGGGACATTGGGACATTTTTTTGGAATATGAATCAGACTACGTATTGAACATGAGTTAAACTAATTTAGGATGAACGCAGCTTAATATTTGTTCCTTAATACTACTTTTTCACGCAATCTTCTACACACTAACTCGCTTTTCTCTATCTTTTTACTCTTGTTATGGTTACTAATCATACAATGGCTTTTCTTTTTATGCTGTAATTGTTATACAAACTGCTATTACTATGGTAGTGGGCACAGATTACCCAGTATATTAGTATCCCACTCTGCATGAAAGTTGTACTCAGTTGTATATTTTCAATGATGTCATGTATTTGAAGATTGTATAGACAAGTTGTTATATATATGTAATTGCAGCCTTGATGAAGTCACTGGTCACTCTCCTGATGAAACACATGTTGGCGACAATTGGCGGCAATTGGCAAGTGATGGTTGAATTTTGTAGCTGGAACTCAAGATCTGAAGAATAAAAGACACGGAAATTATCTCCAACATGGACTTTGTGTTTTGATGTGTGCCTTATATAATATGATATTGTTATCAGTGATATGATCACTGTATGGAGGAGGTTAGGGGTGATCTTTTAAGTGCACCATCGATAGTACTGGATATAAGTGGATAACTGACAAGTAGCGCCATACACTCCTCACGTTCAACCACATGCAATCCAGCCTGTCACACATATGGCCCACAAATCCCATTTCCATCTCCATTGGCACACACATCACCCGGTGCCCACCACGTACACTACCACCAGACATACCACCCACCCAAATGACATGATGCTTGCCCACACATCTCCATGCCACCTCGTCACATGCATCGTGCCCATGGTGTACTCACCTGTTGGTCTGGAGGCCAATACAGCTGTCCATACTGGGGTAGGACCCCATCCACCAAGCACCCCAACTTCTCCGAAGTGAAGGCAGGGGCCCTTTCATTGGTCACACAGGCCATGGCAGGATCCAGACACAGGTCACAGCAGCACACGCAGTGAAGGTGTTGTCCTGTGGAAAGTCAGGAATCAAGTGAGGTCATAGATAGAAAATGGCGGTCATGTCCGCGGAGGTGTACACCGTCACCACCGCCAATGATCCCCATTGGCCACTGTACTCCATAGAGCCCCATATTAGCCAATGAGGAATAGCACGGCGCTGCAAGACCGCCTTCCGCCATGACGTCCAACGTCGGCAGACTTACCTCACTTCTACCTGTCCCTACATACAGGACAGGCATTCGCCATTTTATGGTGGTGGACAACATTCAGATAATCGAAAACTGCGTCATTGCTATGATTTGCACATACATTGCCATTACCATAGTGACAACACATAAATGCTCAATATACACTGATGTGGCGGTTCCATTGTTCAAATTGTGACACCCTACTCACTCTTGTGTCCCTTAGATACCTACCACTGCGGATGAATAGGAGGAGGAGACAAGACCCCATATTCAGAACCTTTGTGGACTTGGCTCAACTGGAGGACAGTTACATAATGCTGACCTATGGACTGGGCAGGGCCACAATCACAGAGCTGTGTGCTCAGTTGGAGCCTGATCTGATATCAGCTATCCGTCATCCCACTGTGATCCACTCTCTTGTGCAAGTTCTATCAGTGCTCCATTTCCTGGCAACTGGTTCTTTCCAAGTGACGGTGGGCTTGGCAGCAGGAATGTCACAGCCAATGTTCAGACACATGTACAGCTACACTGCTTTACCCCAAGGGGAAGATTTGGCCACTGTGAAGCCAGGATTGTATGCAATGGGACATCTACCTAATATTATTGGGGTGATTGACGGAACACATATAGCGTTTGTCCCCCCCCGCCACATTGAACAGGTGTTCAGGAATCAGAAGAGTTTTCACTCACTCAATGTGCAAATGGTGTGCTTGACTGACCAGTACATCTCTCACGTCACTGCCAAATATCCTGGGTCGGTGCATGACGCCTTCATCCTGAGGAATAGCAGCATCCCAAATGTGATAGTGCAACTACAGAGGCACAGGGTGTGGCTAATAGGTGAGCCTGAGTCTTCACCCAATGTATGCCAGTGTATGCCTTCAGGCGTTAACCCCATACCATTGTATAAGGCTTATGTTTGTCCCTCAATACTTGCAGGTGACTCTGGCTACCCAAGCCTATTGTGGCTCCTGCCCCCTTGAGGAATGCCAGGACAGGGGCTGAGAATCTGTAAAATGATGCATATGGGTGAACCAGAAGAATTATTGAAAGGACCTCTGGTCTCCTGAAGGCCAGGTTCAGATGCCTCCATCTGACAGGTGGATCCCTGTGCTACTCACCCGAGAAGGTCTGACAGATAGTAGTGGCATGCTGCATGTTGCACAACCTGGCCCTCAGATGACATGTGCCATATCTACAGGAGGAGGAGATTGGAAATGCCCCTGTGGCAACAGTGGACCTTGAGGACAGTGAGGATTAGGAGGCAGAGGATGAGTATGTGGACAACAGAACATCAGTTATAGTTCAATACTTCCAATGACACACAGGTGAGACAGTGTAACTGACCATTCCTCTGACTATTGATGTGTTCTGTGTGGCTGTAGCAGGATGGCATTCACTTCCTTTACATCTCAACTGACTGTCACCTATGCCTTCCAATTTTGCAGATGTTGGTGTAATAACTGTGTACTGATGTGATGACTACAGACAGCTACAGGTCTTCATCTGTATGCTATCACAGTGATCAGATCATTTGCACTACATGTGACTGTTTCCATAATTGCACATTTTTATAACATAAAACACTATCACTCATGTTGTGTTCAAGGGTGTTTATTGTAGTGCACATTATAGACGGTAATGTGCAAAGGAATGGGGTGACGGTTGAGGTAAGTCCAGGGTATTGGTCCAGTCTGTTTGTAGCACAGGTCCAGTGTCCAAGGGGCCATAGGAAGGGGAGCAAAAGCAGTTCAGCGTGAACAAGATGATAGAGTCTCATTTCCTGACGGTGGTCTTGGTTTTGGCAAATGTCTCTGGCTTCTGTCTGGGTCGCAGGGAACGTTTGCAGGGTGGTTCACCTTCTGCAGGGAGTGGAGTGCTGGTGGCCTGTGGGTCCTGTGGTGGGGCCTCCTGTCCACTAGCTGCAGCAGAACTGGAGGGCTGGTCAGTAGACTGGTTAGTGGTAGGGGCCTGCTGATGTGCTGTCCATTCCCTCATGATGTTGCCCATATCTGCCAGCGTACCTGCTATGGAGACCATAGTGGTGTTGAGGGCCTGCAAATCTTCTCTGATCTGATGGTGTACCTCCTGCAGCCGCTTGTTCTCCTGCATGTTGGTAAGGATCTGACCCATCTTGTCCTGGAATTGTTGGTAAGCCCCCAGGATATTAGTGAGTGCCTCCTGGAGAGTCAGTTCCCTGGGCCTGACCTACACATGGCACACAGCTGTCCTCCCAGTGTCCCTGTTGCCCTTTGCCTGTGTTTCCTGAATGGTTTACCCACTGCCACCGAACCCAGGACCCTGATTGTCTTGGGCGTGAGGTGTGGACTGGGGTCCCTGTACAGGTGGGCACACTGCTGATTGACATGTCCTGGGAACACAGGTGTGGGGACGTTGGGTGGGTGCTGTGGTGTTGGATACTGATGAGGGAGGCTCTTGGTGGACTGTGAGTGTGCTGGGGTGGCCGACTGACCAGTGGTCCCTGATGGGCCAGGTAGTTCATCCAGATCCTGAAGTCCAGAGTTACTGTTATCACTGGGGGCATCTTCTGTTGGGGGACTGGATAGTCGTGGCACCTCCTCACTGCTGGGATTGGCTGGGGCACCTGTGGGGATGTAAGTGATGTATTATGCTTCATGTCTGTGACATATTGTACATCCCTAGTTTCCCCTCTATTGTTGCTGTTGCCCTGCCACCTTTGTTTGTGTATGGTGATGTATTGTGTGATTGTTAGTGCTCCATGCTGTGCATGCTTTTGTGATGGGTGCACATGCAGGGCTGGGAGGGCTGTACATGCATTGGTATGGCAGGCAGGGCTTGGCATTGGGGTTAGTAATATGTGTAGGTGCACTGTGTGGGATGAAGTGGAGTGATGGGAGTCAGGGTGAGGGGGTGAGATGGCATGCAGGTAGGGTGGGTGATAAGTAGTAAATATTGACTCACCAGTGTGCAGTCCTCCGGCTAATCCAGTGAGTCCCTCAGGATGCAGGATTGCCAAGACATGCTCCTCCCATGCTGTGAGATGTTAGGGAGGAGGTGGGGGTCCAGTCCTCTGGATGGAGAGCTGGTGCCTTGTTGCCATGGACGTACCTTCGTACCTCCCCCCGTAGCTCATTCCACCTCTTCCTGATGTCGTCCCTTGTTCTTGGATGCTGTGCCACAGCGTTCACCCTGTCCACGATCCTCTGCCATAGCTCCATCTTCATGGCAATGAATATTTGCTGTACCTGTGCTCCAAACAGTTGTGGCTCTACCCTGACTATGTCCTCCACCAACACCCGCAACTCCTCATCAGTGAAACGGGGGTGCCTTAGTGGGGACATGGGTGTTGTGTGGTGTGTGTTGTGCAGAGGGTGTCGAGTAATGTGGTGGGGTATGGGGTGTGGGATGTGGGGTGCGTGACGGATGAATGGTGTTTGTGATGTGTGTGTGTAGTTGTCTCTGTGATTTCCATGTCTGTCTCATGGCAATTTTCGATGTTCGTAAAGGGTTGTGGGTAATGAGAGTATGTTTTATAGTGCTGTGGGTGGGTGTGTGTGGTGTATGTATGAATGTCAGGTGTGTGATTTTCGTTTTGACCATTGTTGTGTTGTTTTGTTTTTGGGCGTCCATTCTGAGCGCCCCGGTGTGTACCGCCAATGGTTTACCGTGATTAAATGTCCGCTGTGGTGATTCGTGGGTCATAATGTGGTGGGCGTTGTTTTGTTGGTGTAAAGGTATGGGAGTTTGTACCAACACTTTAACACTGACCTTTGGGCTGGCAGATATGTGTTTGTGGCAGTATTCTGTTTGTTTGATGTGTGTGTCTCATAATATGGGGAACGGAGGTTCGCCACCGCAACAGTATGTTGGCGGCTGTCACCACGGCAGTAAGCAGGATTTACCACCAACATCATGATGAATGCCTATATTTCTACATGCCCTTTTCTATTGAAATACTGAAGAAAAGATTAAAAAAATATTGAGGTATGAATAAATACACAAATAAATTACCTTCAAATACTGCAACACTTGAAAGTCTGTGTTTGTACAATACAACTTTAAATCTCAATATATTATCTTCCTTATACATTATATTCCCTTTCTTTGTAATCATGTATCTATTTGTTTATTACTTTACTTCTACTGTACAAGAGAAAAGAAGTCACTCTCTCCAATGCACTACTCTGTCTCACCCTGTCCCTCTCTCAAACTATCCTCTATCTACACTCTCTGACTCATCCCAAACCTTATTCTATTTCTAGGATCTACAAAATAAAAATTTCTAGACTTTTTCCTCCTTTATCCCTCCTGCCTCACCACAAACCTCAGTTTACTACTACGATCTCACAAACAACCTTATTAAATTCTACCCTCATGTATCTCTCCTTTGACACATCCCACACCTCATTTTACTACTATGATTTCACTAATTCCTTACTTCAGACTCTTCCCTTCTCCATCTCTCCTATTACTCATCCCAAACCTCATCTTTCTACTATGATCTCCCAATTAACACGTTCTAGATTCTTCCCTCTTCTATCCCTTCATTATTCTATTCATTCCAACTAACAGTCTCACTTGTCCACCGGTCAAATGAACTCATATTTCCTTACAATAATCCACCACTAATCCTTTTGGGTTTGGCAGTAGCATGCTACTCACGAAAAAAAGTGATTCATGCCTCAAACGTGGTAGTAAATGCTATATAAATGCAATTACAATGATAAAGAATAAACACCTTAAACATCTTCCCTTCTACCACTATCCCAGTGAATGATTTTTGGGGAAAAAAGTGCCAAAATTTGCATTTTAAAGTACACTGGCTAGTAACATCTGTTTGAGCCTGGCTGTGTTTAAAGATATAATTACCCAAAGGGGTAGAAGAGGATGTGAAAAGGTTTAGGTAAGCTAAGTGACAAAAGTAGCATTTAAAGAAATATCAGGAAGCAACACAGTTCAAAACCTGACAGGAGTGAAAGTCAAGCTTTTTTCATCTGAAGCATTGGGATAGATGCAACAAAATATCCCATGCAAGTCAGCTGTCATATGTGATAGACTGCGCTGTCCAACTGACCATCCTTCTACAGGCCTTGCCCTCTCAAGAAATGACTCCATTTCTCTTTGGGACAACCCTTTCCTGCTACAAAGAAAAGCATTTCAAATGTGTCATGTGCTATGTTACAAATAAAGTATATGAAACTAGCATTCATGTATTTGCAGACAAAAAGAAAAATAAATAGCACCTTATCTCCAGTAAGCAAAACCAAAGAGGTGTCAGAAGTGTTTTAACTATTTAAATACATAACACATTTTAAACAAGGCTTTGCACATCAAAGATCCATGGAGACATGTATTTAGCATAAGTGTCTGACAAATGCATTTTTTCTCTCTTGCTTTCCTTTTCTTGGTTTTGTTCTGACCTGTGTCATTGATGTTAAAATTTAATGATGCACATGCATTTTTGAGACAACAAAATGAACAGAATATTGGTTATGCTTTAGATTTCTGACCTATTTAACTATAAGAAAATAATAATGTATTTAAATGTTAGTTTAATTTCCATAGAATGTTTCCTTATGAAAAAGGTTTTGTTAGTAGAAGTGTATGAGAAAGGGAATTACCTCACCTAACAATATACTGCTCTCACCCTGACGTGTTTTGTTTTATATAAAAAAGCACTGGGAATGCGAGCTGAGTTGATAGTCGTGTTACGATCTTATGTCTAGGATGCTCTTTGTTTTGCTTGCTTAATCGACAGAAGCTGTCCTGTTCCCATGAGGATGATGATGGCTGCTTGGACAAGAACTCAGACTATCACCATAATTGTTGCACCAGCTGATATGAATTATATTATAAATGTGTTCCCAGAGTAGAGTTATGACTTCTTACATAGGGCCTAATTTCTTCAAATTCACTTGAGAGCTCTTCACCTCAGATACTGCACATTCTGACCCAGACTCTTTGCCAAAGCTTCTCAGATCCATTCTGGGAGACTTTATCTCATTTTTGATACTTGGATCCATGCTGCTCTGAGACTCTACTGAGTTTCTTTAACCTCTCTTTATGGGAAGTTCTGTAAATGACCAAAGTATATGCTAAAAGCTTCATGTTTTCATCTCACAAATGTAGGACTCTTCGTGGGTTCTGTTGACGCATTTCTTCATTCTTCTTAGCTTAGAATAAGGTTAAACTTTATGTAACACACTTCATGCTTTGTTCTATATTGGACTGATGTTTTTTATTGTCTAACCGATGATCCTTCAATAAAGAAATGAACTACTAAAGAGATTTATTAAAACTTTAACACTTACATCAAAATCTTGTTATTGACCATAAAATGCAAATAATATTTATACTGATTGATTGTTGATTTTCAGCTCTTAATTAATTTGTACTCACTTCAAAGGTCCAACCTCTTGAGCCCAGTGGGGTGCAGTAATTTCATGTATTCGGTTGGGATTAAACATTAATGATTGAAGTTCCCAGTAGTCCCAGGAACAAAGTTGGTAGCACATTAATGGTTTCATGTGATCTGAAAAAAGGGGCTGCTAAGATTGAAAAGTACCCTTAGACAAATGCCCATGTCCCAATGCCCATAGACAGAGCTTTAAGAGAGATGGAGTGTGATTTTCTGAGGTGGTTGCTGATTTGGGTGTGTGAGTATCAATAAGATTATGCACCAGTATTTGACTGTTGATTGTTGAACAGTGTGGTTCAGGAAATATTGTTATGAAATTCACATTAAATGTATTATTGAAATTGTCTACACATTGCTGATGCTTATGCGCTCTTGTCAAAGATAAAGAGACTATTGGACTAAGAAGTACTTCATGATCCCAGGATAAATAAATAAGAGTTAATTTATGGTATTCTTGTCTGCCAATGATTTGTGGTGCAGGTCATGAGATGTCATCGACTGAACTTTCAAAATAAGGACAGTAACAAATTGTTGTGATTGTACCAATATTGGTTGGTGTTGGTGGAACCTGATGCACAAAGGTGACACTGCATCGATCAGATTAATTCCCACTAGTCAAGTTTTTATTGGAGTGTGTCAAACTCTTTCTGATTTAGAAAAGTCTGAGTATTCCGGATGTTGAACCGTTCTTTTGTTTTCTTTAGAAAATGCAGACAAAGACTATTATTTTATGTTGCTTAGTTTATTAGAAGTTATGTTTTGTGTGAGTATGAACAAATTGTAAATGAGAGTGAGCCGCTGCAAGGAGCAGGTTGTCACGTCATATTGTGCTGCAATGGTTAGTGTGAAATACCACACTGAGATTCTCTAAGCTGTGTGGAGAGCCACGCAGTGATTGGTTGTTGCTCTATTGAGCCGTGCTGAAATTGAGAGACAGGCTTATTGAAAATTAACATATACGGAACAGATTCAGAACATTGAAGAATTATATTTCATTCATTGCTATTTGTTAAATTGAATTCAAAATCATGAAAATGTTCAAAGCTATTAGAAGTCTAACGAGATGTGATGTGACCTTTGCAGTATGGGAGGGTGAAAAGGCACGTCCTGAAGGTACTCCAGCTTATCACATGATAATGAAGGAAGGGTTACACATGTGTATGGCTTCTTCATTGGTGCAAGATCACTGAGAAAGAGGGTCTACTGAGCTTTCCTAGATGGGGTACATTTAATTTGAGAATTATTGACAAATTACGACAAACAATTTGTGAAATGATGCCTCCTCCTAGACCAACACAATTTGAAGCTCTAAGGGCATGGGAGAAAAGGCTCATAATAGGGATAGAGAGAGGTACCAGAGATGAACAAAAAGGATGATGAGAAATTACACAGGTGCAATTTGGGATGGCCAACAACAGAGATGGAGAAATAATTTAGTCAAGGGAACCAGATTATACTATGCAATTACAAATGAGAAAAATGAGCAGTCTGAAAATCATGAACTACCTAAAATGAAACATATCATAGGGAAAAAAAGAGACAAAAGATGAAACAAAGTTAGCACTGACACTGATTCAGGACATGATATTTTAGATGAGTTATTAGTTGCATGCTTGCCACCTTATGTGGGTCCTGAAACAAGTGCTGGTGTAACAACAGACAGTTAATAATGGCTACAGCTCCTGTTGATCTAAATACAAAATATATTGAAAGACCATTAACAATGACACAGACTGTTGTAGCTCAGTCTGCTGTGGCACAGCCTGTAATAGCACAGCCTGTTATGACGCAGCCTGCTGCTTAACCCGTTGAACCAAATAATGTGCCGGCTCAATTAGAAACTGTACTAGCAGTGATGCCTGCAAATGTGACTTCGTCCATTGTGACTGAACCAGCACATGTTGCTAGGGTGGTAACAGCACAGCCGGTAGAAATGTGCACATCTTTTATCCCAAATGCAGTGACTCAAGGAGCTGTTGAAGGAGCGACAGTGACAGTATTTATCCCAATGTCACGTCATTCACAGATTGTTGTGTAGACACCACCACAGAATGTTTAATATTTGATGGGAAGGAGAACTGTCTTAAGACACAGACAACCGAAGGCAAAATAAATTTAGCTGAGGGTGAGACATTACCAACTGAAGAAGCTGTCAAGAAAATTAAATTACAAAGGTTGGGAGCACTTAAAGCCCACTACCCAGAATACAGAGAGACCAGTAAATGTCCCAAGATTAAAAAGAGAATTGGAAGAAATAATTGGAGGGTATTTGGATTTGGATCATGTGAATCAGTATCTAGAAATATAATTAGATAATTTATGGAAAGAAATTACAATATGAGCAGCAACTGTACATGATAAATTGCCTGAATTAGCAAATAAATATGATGTTGATATTTCAAAAAGCATCTCACTGCAAACACAGGTAGATGATGAATCAAATGACACAATGTATTCTTCAGAAATGTGATTGCACATTATTGAACTAGTGAAATGTGTCTGTAGATGGAGTGAGTTTGAGAAATTAGAAAGCAAATAGAGAAAGAAACATGAAAAGAAAAAGACAATGACAGAGGCAGTTGAAGTAAAAAGAAAGCCACCTTCAGATATTTTGGATGAGGGAGAAGCTTTGGCATATCCATTAAGGGAAATAGCAGGTAAAGAATATGTTCATGTGCCTTGGGGTAGAGGAGATCTTGCAGCATTTACAAACAATTTTCCTAGGATGAGGGAGAATCTAATACAGAAGTATACACAGATTGAAAGGCTTGCGAAGATTTCAAAAGTGTGGATTGCTTTGAATACATTTTTTAAATATTGTATTCCCAAATGATTTGTTGTCTGAATGAAAAATTACTGTTCATTGGCCAGATACAGGATCATAGAGAGATACTCATAACGGTGCTCCGTCGCCTAATATGATGAAGAAATATAATGATGTGATTACTTTCCTGAAAGGCAAAGTCCCTCCAAAGGATTTGGATTATGTGAGGTTAAACAGGATTCAGTAAGAGGTAAAACAATCTGTGCACTAACATTATGAGAGGCTGTTGAAAGCATTTCAGCAGCATATGGGTCAGACACACCTTGAGGTGCATCGTATGGTATTTTTTTTATTTTGCAGTTTGTCCCCACTTTGAGACCTGTTATTAGTCAGCATATACTGCAGAATCGGATCTGTTGACAAAATCATTAAATACGATTTTGAAGTATGCAAACTGTTGCAGTGATGAACAGGACATGATGCAAAGAAAGCTTAAGCAGAAATTCATGTGGCCCAGTCAAAGCAGGCTCAGAGAGGTTTTCAGAATCAGTTGTTTGTAGGAAATTGTGGTGCAAATCAAGGTGTTGGCTTCCAGAACGATATGCAAGATGTCCAAGGATGCATGGTTGCTTCACATGGTAAAGGTTGATGAGTTCCGATTGATATGAGTACAGGTGTAGATGTTGCAACGTTGAAGAAAATGATTCCTTGTCACCTCTGCAACAAGATGGGCCATTGGACGTGTGAGTGTCAGCTTAATTCAAACAGAGTAAACAATAACCAGATGCATGGAGAACGTCAGACACGAGTTCAAAATGTGCCAGTACAACAGGTCCGAATGCCAGTGCAAACCAAGTTCAAATGATGCCAGTCCCACAAGCCCTCTGGTACAACAGAATGTGGATAATCCTAAAATGAATGCAAACCAAATGCCCATAGTAAATAAAAATAAATTTCAGGTTCAGAATCAGAATGCGATTTAATAGTTCCCAGTGCTTGATAATGAGAGCTTGGACTCAGACAAGTCACAATGACGGTGCCTGAAAAGGGGAGAAGAATGCATAGTTGGCATAGCCTTAGATGTACACCAGAGGGGGTCATTTGTAGAAGGTAAGGTAAATTGCCACCAAGTGTCATTTTTGATTAACACTGGTGCAACCTGTTCCACTGTTAGAACAGTGGATGTCCCAGACCTACCCCTCTCAGGAAAGAAGATACAAGTTATAGGAATTACAAATAAACAGATTGCAAATCTAGTTTTGTAAGACGTACCTGTAAAAATAGATTCCTTTGAAGAAAATCATCAGTTTGTTATTTGAGGTTACAGCCCTAAAAATCTTTTGGGACAAGACTTGTGCATGTTAAATTGCATTATCAATTGTACTCCTAATAGAGTAAATTTTCAACCCCATGATGGAGATATTGAGTTTAAATTAACTCAACAAGATCCTGTAGGGCTTTACCCAGTGAGAACTATAGAGAAATTGCCACCAGAATTAAAAGAAACGGTAAACCCAGAAATATGGGATTTCACAGGAAAGCGTATCGGACTAATCAAAGGTGTCACACCAGTTCAAATCACAGTCAAGCCTCATGCAGTTTTCCCAAGAATACCACCCTATCACATTATCTCAGAAATAATAGCAGTTAATAACACTGATCATTGAAGATACAGTTCCAGAACAGAATTCTGAGAAAAGTAATCAGGAGTCCATGCAACTTACCGAGTATGGGATTACAAAAGCCAAATGGCAAGTTTAGAATTGTCCAAGATTTACGAAAGGTGATTGACTTTGTAATTCCACGTTGTTCTGTGGTACTGAATCCAGCCACCATTCTTTGTCAACTTTACATAGCGGAATACATCACTGTTGTTGATTTTTGTCCAGCTTTCTTCTCAATTTCCTTGCATGAGGTTAGCCAGTTCTTATTCGCATTTTTGTCAAGCTTTCTTCTCAATTTCCTTGCATGAGGTTAATCCAGTTCTTATTCATATTTGTGTTTTCGAGTGAAGTCTTAACATGGTGTCAAGTCCCACAAGGGTATACTCAGAGTCTTTCAATCTTTAATCACATCTTAAAGAAAAATCTAGAGGCAGTGAACAGGCCTTGTAATTCAGTCCTTGTGCAGTATATTGATTACTTACTTGTGGCATCAAAAACAAAAGAATCTTGCAAACAAGACACAATGGCTTTGATAAATCAACTGTCTGAGAATGTCCATTAAGTGTCCCGGAACAAATTGCAATACTGTCAAAAAGAAGTCCAATATTTGGCACATATTGAAAAAGGTACGAGAAAAGTGTCATGAGAAATAGTAGAGGAGGTTCTAAGAATGGGTCCTTTGAAATCACAAAGAGAAGTCAGAATGTTTTTGGGAATGGTTGCCTACTTTAGACAGTGGATAGCCAACTTTTCCTTGGTGGTTAAGCCTTTACTGAGGCTGACACAGAGAGATGTATCTGATCTGACTAAAAAGAGCTAGAGTTCCTTGTCAAAGATACTCAGCACCTGAATTGACTTATTATTTGAGCCAAGTGCTAAGCACTCCAATATCAGTTTTCTTGACTGGAATAAAGAACTGCCTGAACCTCCTTGAAACTGAGTGAATTTGCTGTTGACAAATGTGCAGCGCACAGGAGAGACAATGGTTATGTCACAGTCAGAAATAGATATGCAGATGAAGTAAATCAATCAAATATTTATAGAGTGCGGCAAATCACCCATGAGGGTCTTGAGGCACTGGAGCTGTATGCTGCTGCGAAGTGGCATGCTATTTTGCAATTGTGGCCTGTACATTTTATGAATCATTCACAGATAACTCTCAAGAGGACACTGTCTTTTCGCTGTTCATGTTTATAGCAGGCACAGGGGAAGAACTGAAAGCCTTGCTGGAAAACGCTACTGAAGCAGAGCAGCAGGTTTGGATCAGAGCGGGATGTGGAGAAGATGCAAATGACATTTGGGTTTCAGCAAATGGGAGATCAGTGTTGCCAGACAGTTTGTCATCTCACATGACACAACACTTTCATGGTCCTACATATTTTAGTAGGGATGCGATGGTTAGGTCCTTCAGACAAAATTGGTTCAATCCCAGATTTAGGGCTCATGCTGAAGAATTATGTCACTGTTATGTAAAATGCCAACAGATGAATGTAGGAAAATGAACACCAGTTACACAGTTACACTGAGTCATGTAGGGAGATCATTTGGTACTTTCAACCGGATGCAGATGTACTTAATCAAAATGCCTGTTTGTAATGGGCTGAGATATGTCCTAGTTATAGAGGGCATTTTCTCTTGATGGGTAAAGGTTATTCAAAAAAGAGAAATGACAGTCTCACTGTAGCTAAGCTATTGGTAAGGCAACTGGTGCCAAGGTATGGAATGCTGGCTTCTCTGGAGTCAAATCGAGGAACTCACTTTAACAGCGGAATGATTAAGATGTTGTGAGCAGCACTACAAATGGAGCAAAACTTTCATTGTAGCTATAGACCTGAAGATTTTGGCATACCTGAACAAAGCAATGGCACACTCAAATCCCAATTGGCAAAAGTCTGTTTATCCACTTTACTGAAATGGCCTAATGCTTTGCCTTTGTTGTTGATGAGTCTTTGAAGTATACCTGATTGGAAGACAGGTCTATCCCTTCATGAGCCCCTTGTGAGGAGAGCAATGAGACTGCCTGTTATACCTGCAAATGAGCTTGTGAACATAACAGATGATGTGGTACTCGAATACTGCAAAGGGTTGACTGATGTGGTACAGTCTCTCTCGACAGGTTGAAGCTGTCACAGCAAATCCATATAAAGAGCTGCACCACAATTTATGCCCAGGGGACTGGGTACTCATTAAGAAACGTGAGAAAGTTGTGTCTAGACCCAAGATGAAAAGGCCCCTACCAGGTGATTTTAATCACAAACAGTGCTGTTAAATGTGCTGGAGTGCCAAACTGGGTGCATGCTTCGCATATCCAGAGAACTAGAGCCCCATATGAAGAAATAGGGTTCTTTGAGCCAGAAACGAGAACAAATTGGACAAATCACACGTTTGTGGTGCACAATGGCAAGAAGAAAGGGGGGAAGAATTTCAGACAGTTGAAGAAATCTAACAGAGTGGCATTGCAGCCTTTGCTGTAGAAGGTGAAGAGGAAAGTAGACAAGCTGAAGTGACAGTTGTGATGTCAGAGCAACAAGAGGATCCAGGGTAAGGAACAAGCACTTAATCAAAAATGGAGAGAGATGCCCACAGTGTTAGATGGTCAAAAGCCTACAGTCAAAAGAAATTGAAATCAGGTGTGTCAGTTCAATCCTTACCATCAACAATTGATAAGGAGAAAGAAACAAGCGGTATAAGTGACACAGAAGGAAATCAACAAACGCTCAGAAGACTAAAAAGAGCTAGAGTTCCTTGTCAAAGATACTCAGCACCTGAATTGACTTATTATTTGAGCCAAGTGCTAAGCATTCCAATATCAGTTTTCTTGACTGGAATAAAGAACTGCCTGAACCTCCTTGAAACTGTTCAAAGCAAAACCTCAGGTATTGAAAACACATTGAATGAACTGTGCTGATAGTCTGAAACAAAAACTGAAAATTTCTCAAAAAGAATTACATAGATTACGTAGGCCTGAGGCAGTAGTAGAAAAGTAGGGACAACATTTTAGAAGAACAGGGAGTAGTGTTAAGGAAGACTATACAAAGATTTCTGTAAATAAAGTTGCAAGAAACTAACTAGAATAGGAGATGAAAGGAAGAAAAATCAAAACTGTGCAATAAAATAAAGACACTAAGGCCTATATTGATACTTTTGTATTGCCACATTTGCGTAATGTTTTGATGCAAATTCTGTGAAAACGTACAAAATTATATTTTGTAAGTTTGCGCCACTTTTGCGGCACAAAATGACACAAATGCGGTGCTAAAAAAGTATAAATATGGGCCTAACTTTGCTGTTACACTTATCGTTTTTGAAACATCTGACTCTAGAGAAATATGTGTGTTCTAACCAGAAACAGATGCAAGATTATTTTAGGTATTCGATTTTTAATGATAGTATTGCTAGCTACAGTAATATTATAATTGATACACTTTACACCAGAGACGGACAAATATGTATTTCCATTTACTAACATGACATCTAAACCTGATATAGATAAGGATGCGTTGAAAGCTTCATTTGTAGATTAGATGAAGGAAGATTATTCAACAAATGCTCATTCAAGATTAGTTCAAGAATATACAGGGCTATGAATGTAAAGGACTCTTATGTGTGTGCACACTTACCTTCATCTGCTGATGAGGAGGTAGCATACCATCAAATTCTTATTTCTTATGCTATGACAAGCAATATTCTACTTAGATTGGTTTATAGGCAGTGACATTTTGAATAGTATTATTCTAACTTTGATATGATTCTTTCACAAAGTGCCTTTACTGAAAAGCATGAATTTACATCCACAGGCATAAGAAATGGAAACAGCTTGGCATTATTTCAGACCTCAGGCACTGTTAAGACATACTAAAGGAACTTAACCTGCTTAATTAATCCATTATATAAAACCGTTATTACGATGCTAGAGTTGGAAATAATACATTTTGCACATGGTGTTAACAAGAATGAAGACATTTTGAAGAAGGTCTATTCCAAGACCAAAGCAAAAGAAGAGGCACAGGGGGAAAGTGTGTTTTTAAAAGGAGAATTCAAGGCAAAAAGAGACTTGTAGAGAACAGTAATTGTGAACACATTTTTTAATTATGAGGGCATAAATTAAAGGGGGACAATCCAACTCTTCCTGGAGTTTATTTTATCTGTTGTGAGAATGCTTATTTTAGATTGTCTGGTGATTGGGAGGGTATTTGTTATTTGGGCTTGCTTTTTCGGAAAATGTACCATGTACAGAGCTTAAATGTATTAACAATGACACCTGCACACAGATACACACATAGTGTAAATGAAAGACCACATTTAGTAAGACACATATTTGGATCTATTACAACAGCAGTAGGTGTGATCCTAAACAATGAAAAGATTAGAAAACTTTCAACAGTAGTGGGTAGACTAGCAACTAGTACATCTGGAGCTTTATTAGTAGACAACAATGAACTACTAGCAATTAGATCAATGATTTTGCAGCACATATATTTTTTCCACATTCTGCTGACAGAATAGGGCAGAGTCTGAAAGATGCTAAAAATAGAAAGCTGTTGCACTTACAGGGGTAAGATGATTGTGGGACATACAAAGAATATTTATCATGTAAAGCTTGACTTAGAACCTTTAGAGGCCATTTAAGTGTTAAAAGCTTTACAAAGGGGATTCCTGCAAAAGGTAAGTGGATTAGAGCAGCAGGAGGAGGAATCCTCAAAGCTATATTAGTATCTCTATTAATAGTAGTTGTTTGTTTCCTATCTACATTAGTAGTCTGTAAAGCTATTAATGCATTATTGCAAAAGAAGAAAAACAGAGATGAATGAACGAATGAAGAAAGACTTAGAATTGAATGATCCTTTAAATAAGGAATACCAGAAAACAAAATAAAGGGAATTCTTAAAAAGAAAAAGAAAGGACTCAACTGAGGATGAGAGTGACCTTGAAAACCGTCTGTGAATGAAAATGTTGTGATGGTTAGAAACCATCAGATGCATGAGGTCACAGAAGTGTTTTAACTAATTTAAGACATAACATAAATGAATTGTATGATACAACATGTAGGCCTCAGACAAAACCTACATTTTAAATGAGGCTTTGCACATCAAGCTTCCTTAGAGACATGTTTTTAGCTTAACTCTCTGACAAATACATTTTGTATCTCTTCCTTTCCTTTTATTCTTTGTTTTGTTTTTCCTGTGGCATGGTCATAAATGTTAAAATTTGATGACACAAATGCATTTTTGAGACAACAGAATGAATAGAAGATGTGTTATGCTTTATTTCATAAGAAAATAATGTTGAAACGTTAGTTTCATTTGAATGCTTCCTTATGAATAGGTTTTGTTATTAGAAGTGTATGAGAAAGGGAATGACCTAACCTAGCAATATACTGCTCTTATCGTGAGGAATTCTTGGACCCAAGTTAGTACCCCTGTCTCAGCTTTATTTTATAATTCACATTTTACACGTTTTCGTTGCATTGGTTTTACCAATGACATTTCATACATTTGTTTTGCATGATTTTTGTCTAGGAATATGTTGTATGAGTTGCTTTTTTAGTTAGCCTTTTCTCCACATGTAATCAGTACTTTCTGTTCAAGGCTAGGAACACTATGGGGGTCATTACAACCCTGGCGGTCTTGGACCGCCAGGGTTGTTGTGGCGGATTTCACCACCAGCAAGCTGGTGGTGAAATCCACACCGCGGTCGCACCGCCGGGATCGGCGGTTTCCCACCACATTGGTCCCAGCGGATTTAATCCGCCAGGGCAGCGCTGCTTGCAGCGCTGCCCAGGGGATTACGAGTCCCCCTACCGCCAGCCTTTTCCTGGCGGTTTGAACTGCCAGGAAAAGGCTGGCGTATGGGGAGTCGCGGGCCTGCATGGCCCCATGCAGCTTTTCACTGTCTGTTATGCAGACAGTGAAAAGCGCGACGGGTGCAACTGCACCCGTCGCACGGCCGCAACACCGCCGGCTCCATTTGGAGCCGGCTCCTGTGTTGCGGCCGAGATCCCCGCCGGCCCAGCAGGGATCTCTGATGGCCGCGGCGGGAGTGTGGCCGCATTGGCGGCCGCCCGGCGGTCCGATCTTGGCGGGCGGCTGAAGTAATGAGGGCCAAAATATGATATCCTAGTTTGTGTATTGCCCGTCCAGGAGACAGCTTCAAACTTCTAGACATTACATTACATCAGAGTTGTGCTTGTAACACAGTGTTGTTCTATTAAATAAATGATGCACTGACCCGGAAGGGGCAGAGGGGCATTCCAGCCACAACCATCCTAGGACGAATGCTGTGTCTGACATACAGCCTTTCTGGTGCTAATGTACCAGATTCCTGAGAGGATTGCCATCCACACTACAGGTTGACTCCTGATGGTATTTCCAGGTATTGGGCTAAGGCTAATTCCTTAGGTCACACAAGGTACATATCTAACAGGGCAGCGCTGCAAGCAGCGATGCCCACCGGATAATGAGGCAATTTCCACCGGCCTTTCCCTGGCGGTTTACCCTGCCAGGGAAAGGCTGGCGGAATGGGTGCCTCGGGGCCCCGGCACTGCCCATGCACTTGGCATTGGCAGTGCAGGGTCCCCCATGCACAGCCCCGTCGCACATTTCACTACCCGATTTACGTGCAGTGAAATGCGCAACAGGTTCTACTGCACCCGCCGCACTCCTACATTGCTGGCGGCTCCTTTTGGAGCCAGTATCAATGTTCAGGCCCTGCATTCAGCTGGGCCGGCGGGCGGAAACACTGTTTCCGCCATCCGACCCAACTGACTGTACATTATGTGGCCGGCGGGGTCATCTGTGAACAGGCGGTCTTTTGTTGACCGCCAGCGCCAAACTCAGTGGGTTTTCCTGCAGAGTTCATAATGACCCCCAAAGTATTTAGTCATGGGTCACTTTTCTTACAGTTGATGCAAATACAAATACATGTAATACATACAAGGCCAACCCACCAGGCCAATACAGACCATACCAATGATTGGAAATACCCTTAACATATCAGGAACACGAAAATTGGTTTCAAGGCGCTTTACTTCACATGGTAGAGACTGTTAGATTGGGTCACCTCAGTAATGGCAGGGCCAAATGGCCAGTACCAGCTGGTTACACGCCATATCCAAGCATACAAAATTTAGCAATGGGCGATCTATGCCCTTTAGACAATAATCTAGTTAGATTATTCAGACGTTTAATGCAGTTTGTTGTGCACACCTTAACAACTGTCCCAGCGAGGGCTGCTCAAGCTTCCAACCACAATTGGCTACACCTGGAATAAACCAAATAGCAAATAATGCTATTATGGGTAAAATACCCACCAAATGGGAGGAAATTTCAGTCTAAATTGCTCGAAAAACAAATCAGGTTAAAGCAGTGTTTCCCCATTCTGGACTCCAAGATAAACATAGAATTCTCACAATGTGCTTGCCACTTGGGTTGGTAACCTATATTGACCACTGTGCCACCTGGGGTACAGTCTTTGCTGCAATCTATACCGTAACTCATGGACGAACACATATAGTGGTGCACCAACATAGAGTAATGATACAAAAGAGTCCAAATCAAAATGTAGACTGTTCCAGATCTTCTTTATTTTCCTTTCAAGACAGTCATATACATCCAAATGTTACAGCCAAAAACAAAACATGTATTCTTCTAGATTGTGGCCATATGGCACACCCTTGAGCGGCAGGTGTTCATAGTGTTTGTACATCATTATCTTGTAGCCCATCATTTTGAGACAAAGGGGTGAAGCTATTCATTTGGGCTCGCTGCTCAGGGTATGCAATTGTGGCATAACTTATTGCACACTATTTCTTGCTGTTTTACCAGAGGCGTTAAAACAAATTCAAAACAAATATGGGACTGCTCCTTCCCTGGATTTGGGGATGAAATTAATTGCCAATTTTGCCAAGTATCCTCAATTATTTTACCAAAGGGGAAGCAATAGCTTTGGCAGTTCCCTAACACCCTGCACAGGTTCCATTAATAGATCAGGAGTGAGAGTAACCAGAACTTATTGCCAAAACCTAAACATCCTTAGGTCACGATAATCAGAGTGCCAGACCAAATAAGCCACAGCTTAAAGGTGAACCTGAAAAGGATAATACCAAGCAAGTACTAGAGTCTCCTAAAAAACGCTGGGATAAACAAAGAACAAATAAAAAAAAAAAATCATGGGGAGAATCTCTGCAGCCACAGAGCTCTGAAAAACATTATAATTTATGTAACCATGACAATTTAAAACAGCCTGACAGTTGTCAGTACATTGATGCATGCCCTTCTCATTACTTTCAGGACTCATCTGACAAACGCAGAGCACAGACAAGAAGAATATGTGAAAACAAAGAAGGACTCATAATGCTTGTCTGACATCATCATAAAAAATTAAGAGACACTTCCACAGCAGAAACCCAATTTAAAAAGAAGAAGCTTGCGGGAATTTTGGCAAAATATACCACACATACTGAGGACATTACTTCAGAACAGAACATGGGCAGTGGCTCTGCTAGATAGTGCAGAGGTCACAACACTTCACCAGAACCTTCAAGAGTTTCTGGATGGGAAAGCAACTAATGAATACATTGAAGCCAAAATCCCAGGTCAGCGGGTTGTCCCTCCATATAAAGTGTATATACAAAGGGGGACATAATACACACAATTAAAGTAATTTTCTGAGAAACACTTACACTAAGTTATGACATTCCCTTGGCTGAAAAGGATTGGCCTCCAGAGTTTGTAAGAACACTCCCACAAGGGTCAGATGTAATACTACCATCTTTCTCAGTCCTGGTTCAGTAACAAGTAAAACAAGTATACACTGCAGAATGTGCTACTGCACAGGTCCCTGCACTATACCACAACCAGGTGGGCTGGGATAAGAACTTGCCTTTCCAATAAAACAGAAAGCAAAAGCTCTGTTGACACTTAAGTACCAGGGAGTAATTAAATCCTGTGTATCTCCCATGAACAACCTGTTATTTCCAGTAGCAAAGGTGGATCACTACAAAATATTAGTCTTAGATTACTGACATTTAAACAGCCACACACACATTTGCAACCCAAAACTGACATAGTACGGCATGAGTGAATAACATTGTCGGTAAAAAATACAAAACAACCCTGGATATTTCCAACTGTTTTTGCTGTCAAAACATAGGGGGTCAATATGTACCTGGCGGTGGCAGCCAGACCACCGACAGCATGGCAGTGCAGGACCGCCAAATTATGACAAAGGCTGTGAACTGGCTGCATTGCAACCAGTTCGCTACCTGTACCGCCGGGGGGTAGGACCGCCTGGCCAAAGGTTGACCACCTCCAACCCCGCGGTCCACCTAACACCGCCTGTAGTATTTTGCGTATCCTTACAACCAGGGATTCTGTGGCGGCAGCCCCACCACAAAATCCCTGGTGGTAAGGATACTGGTGACAGGAATACTCATTCCTGTCGGCACTACGGGACTCCCCACCCCCCTCCATGTAGGAGCCCCTGACCCAATCAGAAGCCCACCATGCAACCAAACAGCGATGCCACCCCTCCCCATCCCCGTTCTGTACCCACTGCCCCATCCCCGTACTGTACCCCGCCCCCATCCACAGACCACACTTGCAAACATGCACACACACACCACACAAACATACATACATACACGCACACATCCACACTCACTCATTCACACACATAAGCACACATAGCCACAACACTCCCCCGCATACACACACACATACTCCCCCAACCCCCTCATACATGCAGTCACACAGGCACACAGACATTTGCATATACATGCACACAAACACACACAACACCCCCCCCTTCCATTCTCACACATACACACCCATTCACGCACACAACAGTCAACACCCCACCCTCCCCTGTCGGTCGTTCACCTTACCTGGTGGTCACTGTGGTAGTCCGGGACGGAACGGGGTCCATGGAGCTTACTCCACCACCAGCGACCCACCCACACAACACCGCCACGCCTTCTACAATGTAGTACTACGGAGGACGGTGTTGTGGTGACGTGGCGGTGACGATGGAGCAAGCTCCACTAGACCACAGACCGCCAGTATGGCTTCTGGCAGCTTCCCCATCAAATAGTGGAGGAGAGCAGCCAGCAGCCATAATATGGCTGTCTGAAGACCACCAACACTGGTGGTCATGTGGCGGTTGTGACTTTGGCAGCCTAAGAATAGGACCGCCAAAGTCATAATGAGGGCCATAGTGCCTAAAAGTAGGGATCTAACCATATTTTCCATGCTTGGCTCTCAACGCCATTTTTGCTGGCTCTCTCAAAGGTATAAGAACAGTCCAGGACTGTCCTCTCCTGTGTGATATCAATATTGCATGATACTGACCAAGGATCATTGTCCTATGTCGATAATATATACCCTATGGACAATGGCTTAAACACTCATTTTGCCAATCTAGAGCACATTGTTTTAGGATTCCCTGCACATGCCTACAAATTCAAATTTGAGAAAACAAACATTTTTTTTTCAGTGTTCTACTTTTAAGATACTGGTTTTCAAAGTAGGAGAAGAGCTCCCAGTTACAACCACCAAATACCATTAAAAACTGCAATCCTTGTTAGGATTCTTCAATTTTGGCAGAACATATTTCCCAAATTATGCATAATGCATAAAACCATTGTACTATTTAATTCACCCAAATTTTTCCAGTAAACATTGGACACCAAAACATGTCAGTCTGTAGTGATCTGAGAATTTGTGTATGTCCTCATGAATTTAATGGTGTATCAAGCTTCTTATATCAAGTAAAGTCTTGTGGAAGAAACCAACAGATTCTTCGTATTGTTATTTGCCTGTTTACATTGGACTTTAGGCATTTATTATTATTTATCTGACATTTTGAAGTGGTGCACCCCCGTATTGTGTTTAATTATCGGGGTTTTTCTTTACCCCTTACGCCCTTTTGTGCAGCAGTGGCCTCGGTGGAGCTGCACACCACACGTACTCAAACTAAATATTATTGCACAGATTGCGACCTATTGGAAAATAATAGGGATTGGTGTGTTTTCCTTGGGCTTGCTGCACTTTGTCTGTTTAATAAACACAAATACCCCATGCCCATTAACATTTTGCTCATTGATCGTATAAATATATTAGATATACTGACAGTTCAGCTCAGCCCGCTATAGGCACCAAACGCCAACATTCCATGGCTTGCGCAGCTATTTATGGAGTAATGAGTGATGGAGAGTTCCACCCTCACCAAACTTTCATGCAGTCCCTAAGAGATTACACTGCACAACTGGCTGAACTCCAGGCTCTAATTTTGGCACTGGATCATACGGATCCTGAATTTCTCACTCTTATAGTTTGTGATTCTTACTACTGTGTCCAGTCTTTCAGTGAAAGCTTGAATTATTGGCACTTAAATAGATTCAGAGACTGTAAAGGAGATACTATCAAGCATAAAGTGCTTTGGGGAAGGGTAGAAGAACTTAACGACAGTCTGCCAGGGGCTCATGTAATTCATACATTGAGTCACCAGTTGGAATATACGTTGTAGGGAATTCACTGGCTGATTAAACAGACAAATCTGCAGTTAAGACTGATACTGTAGCTGTGATTACTCATTCTCATACAAGGGTAGGTGAATATTTTCTGGCTGCAGTAAATGCCTCAGCCAATAGCATCCCTTTACCTGAACCATATCGAGCAAAATATTCCTACCAATTAAGTGCCCAGAATATTCCTTATGTAGCCATTCCAGGGGTGGGTGATCCCCAAACAAGACCACAGGTTAGAATTAATTAGAACTGCACATGAGGGGGTTACGTCTGCCCATGCTGGTGTGGTGGCTTCAGCATCTCTGTTACAAAAATGCTATTGGTGGATGGTCTGTACAAACATAGAAAGGAGTATGTCTTTAGCTGAGAAATTTGCTAACATTAAAGGCTCCACCATCAAATGCCCACGCAGGCACCCCTCCTAGTCTCAAATAAACTGCTTGTGTGTGTACATCTAGATCATTGCAGCCCCCTAAATTTGGATGGTGCACTTAAATACATCCTACTTGCTGTAGATTCTTGCTCCAGATTCCTCTGGGTGTGGCCACAGTGATCGGCTGACACTTGCATTGTTATAAAAGACTTGCACATCCTTATTGGGACATATGCAGTAGCTGCATTCCACTTGGGCCGGGGCTCTGCTTTTGCCTCTAAAGCATACAGGGACACCATGGGAACCCTGGGTGTCCCTATCCCTGAAGATATGATGATATTTAAAATGACATCTTTTAAATAGCATGGGCAAAGTTAACTTAGATCTATTATACAATTAAGTTAGACATTTCAAGTTCTTAAATCAAACCCCGTGCCCTGGAAGCACTTGAATACAAAATAATTGTTCTTGCCCTTTAATTTAACATGGAAACATAAGAGCCAGAAACATGCTACATACACTATGCTTAATATAGAGAAGTTAGAAAAGTTACCTTTCACAGTACCCGAAACACCATCAGTAATATGGCTAATATAGGGAGTTATCTCACTGCCAACATCCACGTTTCAATTTACATAATGCTTGAAACATTTTCCAGTAGGCAGACATGAGGGTTTAGGGGAGAGTTTTATATATGAGGTGTGGGAATTACCCTTCCATTACAAATGTGTGAACGGGGACAGGGATTTTTTTCTTAGCCGAAAAGAATGCAAAACCTCTGTAAGCCACTCTGATTTGTAAATAGGTGACATTGTCCAAAACACATCCATGGCCAATCTGTAATGTTACTTCAAGGGAGAACGAGTTTCATTGATACGCCCAGTGTTTCGGTTACTTTCAAATGGAAGTTACTTGATGTTGAATGATCAAGGTTGTTGTGGAATGAGAGTGGGTGTTACCTATGTAGTTTCTGTTTCTCAAATAGTGACTGTCTTTGGTAATGTACTTTACTCCCCATGCATGAGATTAGGGTAGCTAGCTTGTGGCCTTCCATTTCTACATTTAATGTGAACTTCAACAAGAGGAGCTGACTAAAAGCTCTATTGTTTCAGAAACATGTGGCATTTACACCTGACCATGAGACTTTCAAATTGCAAGTTGCAAGATTGTCCTCTCAGATATATTGTCTCTGTTAAATACCAACTTTCCAAGACATTTTGGAGAACTTGTGAGTGGCGTTTTTAATGCTTCAAAAACCGCGGGTGTTGTAAACCTTTTTAAGGTGGTTGGGTCTAGGTTTGTCAGCACCTTCCAGACTGTTTTTGGAGAGATTCCATCTTTTATACGCTCCTTGCTTCCGAGTGTATTTGGAGGTAAACCACTTGTTTTATTCCTAGTTGGTGGTATTAATATTTTAAGTTTACTGCTCCACAATGGATGTCCCACATCTAAGTCAATTGGTAATGGAACTACCACACATTCAGCTCTATTGTGAATGCATGATACAGTACTTTGGTGTAACTTTTTTTGGAGGAACTAAATGACAACTGGTCTTTGACTTTTTATCCAGTATAGGTCTACTGTGTGCAAATTGTGTTCCGCTGTCTTTAGTGCCCTTTAGAGTGTGCACTAGTCGTGTGTCTTGCAACGCAATTGGTACTATCTGCAGGCATGAATCTGCTGATGCCTCCATTTTGGGCTCATTTTTGGTGTTGTCCTATGAGACTCTGATTGCTTCAGGAGCCTTTTATGAGCCATCTTACATGGATTTGGATGTTACAGATCCAGGATTCCTTCCTTCTGGCTCACCCACTGTGGGCATTGCACAGGATGCTACGTCCTCAGAGAATCATGTTTGCTCCTTCTACTTACTCAGAGGCTCTTGTGGTTATGTCTTATGCAGATGGGGAATCCATTCTGGATTCCATTGCCTCTCATACTATGAATGACATCATGGAAGACTCCACTGACCTTTAAATTTGGCCTTCATCTTTAAGCAAAGTGTCATGCTTTAATTGGGCCATTTTTATTTACCTTCTTTGCTTGTTGGAATGAACATTTTTATTTGTTTTAATTCCTTTTTAATAGCATAGATTTTTTTAGAATCTGTCTATTCCACTAGCAAGAGGAGGGTGTCATGAGGACTTATTGGACCCAAGTTGATTCCCCTATTTGTAACTTCATTTCATATTTCACACTTTACACATCTTAGCTGCTTCGCTTTTAGCAATGACATTTTACACACTTTCCTTGCACGATATTCTTCTAGGAATACGTTGTATGAGCTGCTTGTTTAGTTAGCCTTTTCTCAACATGTAATCAGTATATTCTGCTCAAGTCTAGGAACACTGTACACAATATCCTAGTTCTTGTAATGCCTGTTTAGGAGACAGCTTCTAATATCTAGACATAGGCCCTCATTACAACATTGGTGGTAAATCCCGCTTACCACGGTGCAGAAGACCGCGAACACACTGCTGCAGAAATCCGCTACAGCTATTACGACCCACAGCTCAGAATCCGGCAAAATCTAGACACCCACACAAGTCCGCCACACCAAAGGTCAGTGATAAACTGGCGATAACCAAACCTCCACCGTCACGCCAATAGGAATACGCCCACACTATCACGACCCACGAATCCATGCGGTGGTCTTTCAACTACGGTATTCCATTGGTGGTACACACCGCCGCCCTCAAAATACACACACATTTACAAAACACAACCACATTGGACAATTCCCAATAAACACACCTGATACACATACACACACCACTCCCACACAACCAATACAAAATAAAACACACACCCATATTACCCACAAACCCTTACAACCAAAAATTTGGCAGAAGCAGATAGACAGCAAAGCAAAGACCACACCAGCATACCGAGGCACACAACACCATCACTCACACAACATCCTCGCAATAACACTACACACCCCTAAACTTCACCCCACACATCACAACACACACTACCTCACACATCACCCACACCACCCCATGGCACTGCAAAGACACCCCAGGTTTTCTGAGGGGGAGCTCAGGGTCATGGTGGAGGAAATCATCCGGGTAGAGCCACAGCTATTCGGATCACAGGTGCAGCACACCACCATAGCTAGGAAGATGGAGCTATGGCGCAGAATCGTGGACAGGGTCAATGCAGTGGGACGGCACCCAAGAACACGGGATGACATCAGGAAGAGGTGGAACGACCTACGGGGGAAGGTGCGTTTCGTGATCTCAAGACACCACATTGCGGTTCAGAGGACTGGCGGCGGGCCCCCACCTCCTCCCTCACAACTAACAACATGGGAGAAGCAGGTCTTGGCTATACTGCATCCTGAGGGCCTCGCAGGAGTAGCTGGAGGAATGGACTCTGGTAAGTCAAATCTTTCACTACTTCATCCGCCACCCTACCTGCATGCTATCACATACCCCCACCCTCGCCCTCAACCCCATCACTCCAACTCCTCACATATGTCCCACTATCACAAACCACACATCCCAACACCAAGCCCTCCATGCAACAACAAAGCATGGACACCCATCACCAATGCATGTCCACTACACATACCCACACAGACCCCTAAACAATTATCACACAAGGTCCTACACAAGAATGTAAGCACTGGGGTACAGGGTCACCCACCCATTGCACACCATGGCACACACATATGCAATAATCATGCCTTTACACCCCTGCAGGACCCCTACCCAACGTCACCGGAAAGGAGGTTCCAGACATGTCCCCTCCACCCACAGAAGAGGCCCACAGTGATGACAGTAGCTCTGTCCAACTCGATCTAGATGACCAGCCCGGCCCATCTGGGACCTCGGGACAGTCGGTTCCCCTCACACAGTCACAGGCCACCACAGAGCCTCCCATCTCAGGAAACACCAGCACAGCACCCACCCAGCGGGCCCATACCTCTGTCCCCAGGACACAACAAGCAGCAGTGTGTCCACCACTACAGAGAACCCAGGCTAACCCACCACCCCAAGAACAACAGGGACCTGGGGGCACATGGTTCAGGGGACAGAGGCCCAGGACAACCGGGGAACTGGGAGGTCTGCTGTGCTACAGGGGGAGGACAGGCCCAGGGAACCCACTCTCCACAATGCCCTCTCCAACATCATGGGAGCGTACCATCATTCCCTGGAGACTATGGCTACGGTACTGGCCAAGTTTCAGGAGACCCAGCGGCTGCAGGAGGAACAGTATTTGGGGTTCAGGGAGGAACTCAAATCCATCAATACCACCCTAGGCACCAATGTAGTGGGTGCTGAAAGACCTCGTGAACACCAGGAGGGACACTGTGGCACAACAAGGGGCCCTTGACACTAGCCTGGACGATGAACTGCCCACCTCCTCTGCCGGCGCTAGTGGACAGGAGGCACCGCCACAGGACCACGACGCCAGCACCCCACCCCCTGCAGATAGAGAACCACCCCGCAAGTGGTCCCTGAGATCCAGGACAAAGACGGAGAACAATGCCAAGACCCCCGCCAAGAAATAAAACCACCCTGAATGTCATCCTTCTGTCCCACTTTGTCACCCTGTCCATCCTTAAACTGCCCCAGCTCCACTTCCTATGCCCCTTTGGACAATGCACCTGTGAGACCAATAGACTGGTCTCTGCCATGGACATTCCTCCACCATCACCCCTGACAATTTTACAACCCCCTCCACTATTTAGCACTTAAATAAACACCCTTGAACCACAAAACAATCTGGAGTCAGTCTGTGCTTTCACAAATGTGTATTTGCAATAACTGCAGGAAACAGCAATGTCCATACTATTGTCAACATACCTATGTCACACAGCTCTAGTCCATGAGGTAACATAGCAGAGGTCACACAGTGGGACCCACATCTGTGAAATCGAAAGGGAAAGTGACAAATTAGGGTTCATACACTGGGTGAAAGTGATAGACAGATGAGAGGTCGAACAATTTTATCAGCTGTAGGAGGCAGTGATGTCCTGTGTCTCACTGGAAGTATTGTTGGATCATGGTGTTTCTGATGTCTATGTCCTCTTCTTCACTGTCCACAGGCTCCACAGCTGCCACAACACCTCCTTCAGGACCATCCTCCTGCAGAAAAGGCACCTGTCATTGCAAAGCCAAGTTGTGCAGCATACAGCAGGCCACTATGATCTGGCACACCTTATTTGGTGAGTGGTAAAGGGAACCACCTGTCATATGGAGGTACTGGAACCTGGCCTTCAGTAGGCCGAAGGTCCTCTCTGTAACCCTCCTAGTTCGCCCATGTGCCTCATTGTAGCATTCTTCTGCCCTTGTCCTGGGATTCCTCACTGGGGTCAGTAGCCATGACAGGTTGGGGTAGCCAGAGTCACCTGCAAATGTTGAGGGACAACTGTTAGACACACACTAACCCTTAGGGACAACCCCAGACAACTATTCACACTGTATAGGGTCCTTGTCCTCACCTAATAGCCACACACGGTGCCTCTGGAGTTGCCCCATCACATAAGGGATGCTGCTATTCCTCAGAATGTAAGCGTCATGCACTGAGCCAGGAAACTTGGCGTTCACATGGGAGATGGTCAGCCAAACACACCATCTGCACATTCATAGAATGGTAGCTCTTCCGGTTTCTGTACACCTGTTCACTCCTGCGGGGGGTACCAAGGCCACATGTGTCCCATCAATGGCACCTATGATGTTGGGGATATGTCCCAGGGCCTAGAAGTCACCTTTCACTGTGGGCAAATCCTCCACCTGAGGGAAAACGATGTAGCTGCGCATGTGTTTCAGAAGGGCAGACAACACTCTGGACAACACGTTGGAGAACATAGGATGGGCATCCCTGATGCTATGGCCACTGTTGTTTGAAAAGACCCACTTGCCAGGAAATGGAGTACTGACAGGACCTGCACTAGAGGGGGGATTCCTGTGGGATGGCGGATAGCTGACATCAGGTCTGGCTCCAACTGGGCACACAGTTCAAGGATTGTGGCACGATCAAGTCTGTAGGTGACTATTACATGTCGCTCTTCCATTGTCGACAGGTCCACCAGCGGTCTGTACACCGGAGGATGCTGCCATCTCCTCACCTGCCCCAGCGAATGTGCTCTATGGATGAAAACAGCGATCAGAGGGTCAGCTAACAATGAGGTACCAAAAAACAACTTTTTTTTGCACACACTTGTCAATCCGCTATGTGCCTGTCTTAGTGTGTATGCAAGGCCTAGATATGTGTAACGCATTTAAAATAATGCCATGTGGCCCTCTGAAATGGAGGCTGCCTGACCTGTAAGGTGGGACAAGGGGATATGAGGTAACTGCGCTGGCGTTGTACACCGTCGCAGTAGGCGGTCGAAGACCACAGTGCAATCCTGCATTGGTTAACATTGGACCCTATGGGTCTCAGGAGCCAATGACGATGTACGCCGGTGGTGACGGTACGCACCGCTGCGGACGTGACCGCCATTTTCTCTCTGTTCACTCACTTGATACCTGATCTTCGACAGGAGAGGACCTACACTGCAAGTGCTGCTGTGACCTCAGTCTGGAAGCGAGAATGGCTCAAGTGTCTGGGGAAAGGGCCCCTGCCTTCACATCGGAGGAGTTGGAGAAACTAGTTGATGGGGTCCTCCCCCAGTACACGCTACTCTACGGTCCTCCACACAAACAGGTGGGTACACTGTGAGCATGCTGTATGGGCAATGCCTGTTTGGAGTGGTGTGGATGGGAGATAGTGGGGGGCGGATGAGGCGTCCATGATACGACCGTGAGTGTATGTGCGTCAGGGCAAGGGTGGGAATGTGGGATAATGACTGTGACTGTCCGGATGGTTACGGTTTTTCCTTTTCCCCTGTACTATCCCTGTAGGTCAGCGCCCAACAGAAGAAGGATCTTTGGCGTGCCATTGCCAAGGACGTCCGGACCCTGGGGGACCACCACAGACTGAGCACCCACTGCCATAAAAGGTGGGAGGACATTCACCGCTGGGGCAAGAAGACCGCGGAGGCCAAGCTGGGCATGGCCTCCCAACGTGGGAGAGGTGCCCGTCGCACCATGACCCCCCTGATGTTCCGGATCCTGACGGTGGCGTATCCGGAGTTGGATGGGTGCTTGAGGGCATCACAGCAGCCACAAGGGGGTGAGTTACGTCACATCCATCTGACTCTGCACGCATTGGAGGTGTCTGGGTGGGGGAGGTGGGCAGTGGGTTCCCCTAGGCTAGGGCAAGCTTTGTAGGCAAGGACCCTTTGTGAGGCAGGCTAAGTGGCACCCCAACCCCACCAGTAGTAAGAGCCATGTACACCTAGTCAGGCTCCTGTGACTTCCATGTGTGCAGCAATCGGGCATAGACCATGTACCCCGTGTCCCTGTGATAAATAAGGGAATTCTAAGTGCATGGCGTAGTGCAGAGGGCTGCTATCTCTGTAGTGTCCGCCAACGGTAGTGGTGTTGCATACACTGAACATGTCTTTCTACTTTTTTCCCCCCACCCTTTTTGTGGTCTCCCTGTTCTTGTGTACATTAGCATCATCAGACGGAGGAGCTGTGCAACCGGAGCAGGAGGGAGCTGCATCCCACTTGGCCCTGGAGGGCAAGACAACGGAGTCAAAATTCACCAGTGGGACGGAGGGCGAGGGGAGTTCCACAGCAGGGACTGGAGCAGAGACCAGCGACACCGACTCCTCCTCCGATGGGAGCTCCCTTGCGGTGGCGGGCCCCTCTGTGCCCACCGCATCAACAGGTACAGCCGCCACCCCCCCTACCAGCACCGCCCTCCCAGCAGCCCCTCAGCGTGTGCCCCGTGGCCGCTCACCCAGGAGGGTGGGCATCTCCTTCGCCCCAGGCACCTCAGGCCCTGCCCCAGTCAGCCCTGCTGCCCTCAGTGAGGAGGTCATTGACCTCCTCAGATCCCTCACTGTTGGGCAGTCTACCATTCTGAATGCCATCCAGGGTGTAGAGAGGCAGTTGCAACAGACAAATGCATACCTGGAGGGCATTCATTCTGGCACGGCAGCCCAACAGCGAGCATTTCATACTCTGGCCTCAGCACTGATGGCAGCCATTGTCCCTGTGTCCAGCCTCCCCCTCCAACTTCCTCCACCCAGACCCAATCCCCAGTACCTCAGCCTATCCCAAGCACACCATCAGTCTAGCATGCACACACCTCAACACACAAGGGTAGCTCTGGCAAACATAGGCACAACACATCCCACAGGCACTCACACAAGCATCATACCCATGCACACATATCATCATCCACTGCCTCCACTGTGTCCCCCTCCTCCACGTCTCCCTCCTCCCTCCCTGTCACGTCTCCACTCACACCTGCGTGCACTACATCTTCAGCCACTACCTCCATCACCAGCACGCCCATCACCATACACCGCTCACGTGCAGTCACCACCCCCACTACCATTCACACATCCCCTGTGTCCTCTCCCAGTGTGTCTGTGAGCCCTCCTCCCAACGTACACAAACGCAGTCACTCACCCACCCAACAGCCATCCACCTCACGACAGCCTCCAGCCCATGCACCTTCACCCAAAGTCAGCAAACGGACACCTCCTACAACCATTACCCCTTCCTCCACTCCCAAACCCCATCCATCTACCCGTCCCAATGTGTCTAAGAAACTTTTCCTGTCAAACCTTGACCTCTTCCCTTCACCTCCACCACCCGTCCGTCCCTAGGGCCCGCCTTTCCAGGTCCCAACCTAGCACCTCAGCCACCACATCACCGGGAACACTGGTGCCAGCAGTAACCGGCTTCTGGAGTGCGCCAAGCAGCACGGCTGCCAGTTTCCCAAGGAGCGAGTCCAAGGACATTCCCCCACCTCCAAAACAGAAGAAGTTGCCCACATCCCGGAGGGAGAAGGCCAAAACACCTGTCACCAAGGGCTCAGCCAAGACAACAGTTGGGAGTGGCAGGACAGCTGCGCCACCATCCAAGGTGTGGAAGGGACTGAAAAAGAAAGGCAAGACGCTGGCAACCAGCACGGCGGACAAGACCGCCACCGGCACCGCCAAATGCACCGCCGCCACGGCCACCACCGCCAGCACCCAAGATACTGAGCCCTTCACCAGCACCGCAGACACTCTGCCCTTCAGGAGCATCAAGGTCAGTGAGCCCGCCACCAGCACCGCCACTCATGACACCGCCGCCAGCACCGAGGTCACTGAGCCCCCCACCAGCACTGCCCCCCATGACACCGCCGCCAGCACCGAGGTCAGTGAGCCCCCCACCAGCACCGCCGCTCATGACACCGCCGCCAGCACCGAGGTCAGTGAGCCCCCCACCAGCACCACCGCCCAATGACCGCCGCAAACACCACCGCTACTGAGCCCGTCGCCAGCACCGCCAGCGGCCATGCCACATCCTGAGCCAGTGACACCACCGCAGACATGGCTGCCATCCACAGTGGTCATTCGTACGAGGCTGGTGGTCAGTTCCAGGTGCCTGGGCAGCTTCCATGTTGCACCAACGTCAGTGGAGTATCACATCCACTACCTCTGTCCTTGGCAGGATGAAGCACTCTGGGCACAAAGCCCCCTCCAGAACCAGTGGAGAAAGGCATCCACTACCTCTGTCCTTGGCAGGATGAAGCACTCTGGGCACAAAGCCCCCTCCAGAACTAGTGGAGACTGTTATCCAATTGAGAGACTGTGGCTTTGCACTCCCCAGGATAAAGCATTGGGCAACCCACCCACTGGAGAGACTTGAAAGACTGTGGCTTTGCACTCCCCAGGATAAAGCAGTGGGCAAACCACCCACTGAAAAGACTTGAGAGACTGTGGCTTTGCACTCCCCAGGATGCAGCAGTGGGCAACCCACCGACTGGAGAGACTGTGGCTTTGCACTCCCCAGGATAAAGCAGTGGGCAAAACACCCACTGAAAAGACTTGAGACTGTGGCTTTGCACTCCCCAGGATAAAGCAGTGGGCAACCCACCCACTGGAGAGACTTGAGAGACTGTGGCTTTGCACTCCCCAGGATAAAGCAGTGGGCAAACCACCCACTGAAAAGACTTGAGAGACTGTGGCTTTGCACTCCCCAGGATACATTAATGGGCATGGAGCCCCCTCATGGAGCTGGCATCATGCACACATCCAGCTGAGATGCCCCCCCTTCCCCCTGAGGTGCCTGTTTTATTTCGATCTGATGTCCCTGCAGTGTTCTCTCCGTTTGGATCGGGTATCTTGTGTGGGCCTCGCCCATGCATTTTGGGCCCAGTGGTCCACGGACTTTATAGGTGCAGTACCTGGACTTGAATTCTTGCTGTACATATTTGTTAATAGTGTTTATAAATTTTTGAGTAATGGATTTTTCTTGATTACATTTGTTCAAATCATTTCCTTTTGTCCTTGTGTTCTTCCAGTGGGGGGGGGGGCACAATGGAACATTTTTAGCATGTTTTTGTGTGTGTGTTGTGGGTGGGGGTGGGGGTGTTGTGTGTGTGTGCCACTCTCTGTTCCCTCCCCCCTCCCCTGTGTCGTAGGTGCAGTACTCACCGTGGTCGTCGTCGCCGTTGGTCATGCTCCTGGTAGACGAGCAGGAAGACAATTGCAGGGAGGATTTGAAGTTCTGGCTCCATGGCGTCCTGGTTCCTTGTGGGTTGTGTAGAGGTGAGAGTTTTCCCTTCCAAGTCCTGTTTCCGCTGTGTTTTTGCTCGCGTTGAATCCTCCCCGGAAAAGGTGGCGGATTGGCCTGTCATAATAGTGTGGGTGGTACATTGTCTCCTGCCTGTCTGTTGGAGGTGACCGCCATGCTGTTTGTTTGTACCGCCGTGGCGGTTGGAGTGTTAAAGTGGCTGTATATGTTGGCGGTTTCCGCCACGGTCATAATTCCATTTTTATTACTGCCGGCCTGTTGGTTGTTTTACCGCCACTTTACCACTGACCGCCAGGGTTGTAATGAGGGCCATAGTGCTACATCACAGCTGTGCTTCTAACATAGAGTGCTGTTATCATATAAATGATGCACTGACCCGAAGGTAGCAGAGGGGCATTCCAGACGCAAACATCCTGGGATGGATGCTGTGTCTGACATGCAGCCTTGCTGGCACTATTCTATCAGCATCCCAAGAGGATTGCCATCTACTCTACAGGCTGGCTCCTGACGCTAATCCCTTAGACTGGATGAGCCAGAGGAGTACACCCTTTATGCTTTCAGTATAGTCTTAGGGTTAGGTAGGAACCTCTAGAACTTATTGACCAGAGTGGGATTGTTTATTGTCTTTACCATGTTTAGAATGCTGGTAAATTTGCTTTGTTCCATCTGCCTAATTATCGCGGCTCATTCTCTCTATGCAAGATTACGATTGCTTCAATGGACGTATTGAAAACACATCTTGTATCTCTCTTGTGTTTCACCTGGGCATGCATGAGTAATACAACAAAAGAGTGAGATCTGTTTCCACGGCTTCCCTGGGAGTCAGAGTGTCATGTTCAGGTTGCCATAATCCCCCTGTACCCTAATAGGTTTAGGGGTTTGGGTGAGGCACTGTGAGCTAGCCAGCAATTGGGCCAACAGCTCCCAGTGGTACGGACGGACTCAGTCTCCCATATTTGAAAGTTCTTTTGTCCTAATATGCAGTCTCATTACCTTAGTAAGAACCATAAAACACTGTCACCCTGACCAGTTTTGTTTTATAGAAAGAAGCACTGGGAAAGTAAGCTGAGTTGATAGTTGCCTTATGATTTATAGTACATTTGTATCTTATATGTAGGATGCTCTTTGTTTAGATTGCTTAAGGAACGAAAGTTGTCCTGTTCCCATGATGACATTGATGACTGATTGGACAAGACGTCAGACTATTGCTACACTTTTGCACTTGCAGATATGAGATAGTGTTCCCAGAGTAAAGAGTTATGAATTCTTACACAGGGCCTGACTTCTTCTACTTCACTTGTGAGCCCTTCACCTCAGATCTGCACATTTTGTCCCAGACTCTTAGGCGATACTTCTCAGAACCATTCTGGGAGACTCTTTTATTTCCTCTACTTGAATCTATGCTGCTCTGAGCTTTTATGGAATTTCTTGAACATATCTTCATGAGAAGTTCAGTAAATGACCACATAATAAGCTGTTGACGCAGATATGCTAATTAGAAATTATTAATGAATGTTTATGTGTTTTGATTAACAAAAAACTCATAGAGAAATAAATTGTAGAGAAAATAAGTTGCACGTTTGAAAATGTGCCCACTGGGTATGGCAGCCACTTATTCGAAAATTGTACTAAAATAACTAAAAATGTGTGAAATAATGAAAATGTGCAAGAATAATGTAGTAATATGTCATATTGAGATCTATTACCTATGTATTGCATTACTTTACAGAATTAACTTAGCTGAAATCGTGGCTTTCTTGCCACGCCTCATACACAAGCAGATTTAATAACCGTGAACTGTAGAAGTTGTTGGTGCCTATAACCCGACAGTGAACTGTGTTGCTTAGCTAGACTTTTCTGCAGTGTACCAATGGACAGGAGATGATGATGTCAATTGGATACAATTATGTGTAGAGTAGGCTAAATGTACTTTTTCAAGACTTGAACAATGAGAGCCCTGTCTGAAGAGGAACATGAAATATTTTCGATACCAGAAGACCCGAATGATGAAGACATTGTACAGTGGACCAATCTGTGAACTGAGAAAGAAAAAGTATAAGAACTCATAGATTTGTAAAATTAATATTATGGGTTAGAGTCATATCTGCTTGTTGACTGACCAATTAGGAATTAGGGGGATGGACTGAAAAACTCTAATAAAAAGTCATGACAGGGGGCTAAGAATTCAGAATTAGGGGTGAGATGCTGATGACGTCAGGAGACATGGTTCGAGATTCTGTCGTTGGGCTCATGCTCTTGAGAGCCTGATGCATTGCTGATCTATTGATGACCTGAAGACGAAGACTGACTTTGTTGCTGATCCATTCCGTGGATAGGTAGCTAGGACAATGTGACTGATTAACTTTGTGCCTTTTCTTCTAGGTACCAACTGCGCTGTTTTATAGCTTTTCTTCTAGCTAGACGTTTTCCAAATTCATGTTTTCCAAATTGTTTTCGCATGAAGTCCCACATGCTGATGCTAATCGGGTTAGGTAGGTTTCTATAGGTGACGTTGACTGTGGCAAATGATTGACGGACAGATTGCTGAACTCTGCTATTAATGTTCTTATATTCATTTTGTTGGCTTATGCTAAGGCTTTTGATCATATGTTTTCTCAAGTTCCAATTAGATTGTGTTATTGGTGGTCGCTAATAAACGAATTCTGGGCTGATTAAATAAAGTTTGAATTAACCGGATGCATTAGAGTTGTACTCAGTAGGGAAATAAAATGTGTTAAGCGCTTTATTGAGTTGTGGTTATTCATGAAATGTAAGTTATAATTGTTTTTTGACTAATGATTCTCTTAGTGGTTACTGATTGATTACATTGATTATTGATGCCACTGGTCACCACGTGATTAGAATACTCCATGCGATCCAAAAGGTTCATCGGCCTATATGCGTCCCCTTGTAAGTTTACTTATTAAGGACCAGGGGCGTTTGCAAAGCTAAAGACTTCATGCTTTTACTTCTCAAATTTAGGACTCTTCATGGGTTCTTGTAGTAATGGGCTTATGAGTGGGAGATAGAATGTGGATGATGGAGCATTCTAGCTGGAGTGTTGGGGAAGGGAGTCTAGAGGAGGCAGAAGAAGGAAGAGGTTGGAGCCAAGTGCTGGGAGTTGCTGTATTACTACTACTACTAGTACCTCTGTACAGGAACCTACTATTGGAATAAAGGAGTATTCATTATAATGGCTGCATGGATTATTACATAAATGGCGACG
Source organism: Pleurodeles waltl (assembly GCF_031143425.1). NCBI lineage: Eukaryota > Metazoa > Chordata > Amphibia > Caudata > Salamandridae > Pleurodeles > Pleurodeles waltl. Next base: position 606,824,291 of record NC_090445.1, on the reverse strand, counting down.
AGTGGACTCTGTACAGAAGCCAAGGAACCAAGCAACTCCCTAATCATAACAACGTGAGCACCAAAAAGAAATACGGAAAAGAAAATACTCTGGAACTTGAACTGATTAACAGTAAGTGCCTTGTGCGTGTATTTTCAAAGGAGCGCTGTTGTTTGGATAAAATTATGCTTCAGTGCGAATCCTAGATAATATGGAAACGATACCAACGGTAGTCCAACGTTAATGCTGGAAGGACTTGAAACCGCTTATTATAGAGCTAAAATAATTGGTGGTGAATCGGCATAAAAGTTAATAGCTGATATTGAATTAGTCGGCATTACTGTGTGGTTTAACGGAAAAAAGACACGCGAGGCCATTTCAGAAATATACAATTCTATTCACGCGCTAAGAATAGAACACTCTTAACGGTGCTACAAATAGAATTAAGACGCGCATGGCACGCCTGAATATTTATCCTCACACGCGCTGAAAATAAACCAACCGCGCGAGGAACTACGAGGGAACAAAAGCGCGAGGAATACGAGCGGATTTAATCAAAGATTACTCACGTTTTGTTAGAGCCACACGCGTTTATAATAAAAGAACAACGCGAGGAATGCGAGTGGATTAAACCAGAGATTACTCACATTCTGTTGAAGCCGTGCAACTCCGACTCCTGTCTGTATTCTTACCAGTGAACTCAGGAACAATTAAAATAGAAGAAGGACTTCTACTGATGAGCTAGAAAAAGGACTATCATCAGTGACTGAAAGGGACTATAATTTTAGATTGTTCATGCATTTCAATTTCTACTTATTTTAAATTCAGTTGCAGCTATGGCTGAACAAAGCATTTCGGCACCTCCATGTTTTTTACCTTTACCAGGGGAACCAGTGATTCCTTGGAAAAGGTGGAAGAACATTTTTTTTACTTACTTATTAGCAATAGGGGGGGACAGGTACAGTCCTCTTAGGAGACAAGCAATCTTATTGCATCATTTAGGTACAGCGGGTCGTAGGATATATGATGACTTGCCTGAAATGTCTTTGGGTATGGGGGATGGACAACCTGCAAACCCATATGAAATGTCCCTGCAAATGCTGGAAACATACTTCACATCTAAAATAAGTATAGTGTTTGAACGACATAAATTATTTTCTAGAGCTCAGAGTTATGATGAGGATGTATTAACTTATGTTGCAGCATTAAGGGGATTAGCAGTGACGTGTGATTTCCAGAATTTGAATGATTCATTGATACGTGATCAGATTGTACGTTGTACCAACAGTAAGAAGGTAAAGGAGAGATTGTTATCCATTGACCCCTCATTGGAAGAGTGCATACAAATAGTGCGAAGTATGGAGCATACGGAAACGTGGATGAAAGAAATTGAAGTTAAGAGTCATGTAAGGGATTCAGACAAGGAAAATACAGTTGAGGTGAAAGAGTTTAAGGTAAAGAAACAAGGCAAGAATTCTGGAAACAAGGGAAGTATGGTCATGGATAAGAAGAATCCTAACATTTTATGTTACAGGTGTGGTGGCTTAGGACACATTGCCTCTAGTCCTTTATGTATAGCGCGTACCTTAACATGCAGAGTGTGTGGAATAAGAGGTAATTTGGCCAAAGTGTGTAGGTCGAAAGGAAAAGTATTAGATAATAGTGTCAAGTATGTGGATGATGCACGAGAAGAGCAGGAAGAGATTGTCCTAATTGTTAATAGTGTTTTGGAAGTTAACCAACGGAATGTAGAATGTAAAACTGGAAGGAATCTGAAGAAGGAGAGCACTATCAAACTAGAGAAACCTCATTGTGACATAGTATTGGAATCCAAATCTGTAAGAGTACTAGTAGATTCTGGTAGCCTATTTACTTTGATATCCAAGGATGTGTATGTGGAGTGTTTGGAAAGGAAAATGGAGGATTTGCAAGCTGCAGATGCCAAAGCAGTTGGATATGGGGGAAACAGAATCAATATTCTAGGAATGCAGTGGATGGACATTTTGTTCAAGGGCAACGGAGTACACGGGAAGGTGTATGTAACATCTGAAGGGTCCAATCTTTTAGGATGGCGACACAAGAAAGACTTAGAGATAGTACTAGACCCTAATGCAGTTGAACCTGTCATGACTGATGAAAAAGCATATATCGAACATATGGATACTCAAGAAATGGGAACAGAGTGGTCTAAAAAATTCCTGGAAAAATTTCCCATTGTGTTTACTGACAGACTGGGTAAATTGAAGAAATTTACACATCGCATCATTTTAAAAGAAAAAGCAATACCAGTGGTTCACAAGGTAAGTTCAATACCATTCTTGATGAGGGAACCACTCCAGGAGGAACTTAACAGATTATTGGAAGAAAAGATTATCGAACCAATAGAGTCCTCGGAATGGTTGGCGCCCATAGTTGTGGCACCTAAGGAGGGAAACAAAATTTGTTTATGCATTGACTTGAGGGATTTAAACAAGAACATTTGGGTTGATAGGCAGCCTTTGCCAAACATCACAGAAATGTTGAGTATGATGGGGGGTGGTAAAGTGTTTAGTGTATTGGATATGTCTGCAGCTTATCATCAAGTTAATTTGCATCCGGATTCACGACCTCTAACATCTTTTATTACTCCTTTGGGTGCGTACCGTTATTGTAGAATGCCTTTTGGGCTAGCCTCGGCATCGGCAGTATTTCAACGGATCATGCAAAATGTTTTTAATGGGCTATAAAATGTATTATGTTTCCAGGATGACATCGTAATAGTAGGAAAATCTTTGAATGACCATGATGAGTTGATTGAGAAAGTATTGGAGAGAATTGAAGCTCATGGTCTGACTGTAAAGAGAGAAAAATGCCAGTTGAGAAAAGATCAAGTGAATTATTTAGGTCATGAGGTATCTGCTGAGGGGATAAAACCAAAAAAAAGTATTATAAGAGCAATCAGTGAAGCACCGAGACCACAGAACAAAGACCAACTAAAATCATTTCTGGGATTGGCAGAATACTGCTCAAAGTTTGTACATGATTTTACCGGGGTTGTGGAGCCTATGAGATTGCTGTTAAAAAAAGGGACAGTGTTTGAGTGGGGAGAGGAGTGTGAAACAGCATTTGTGAAGATTAAGAATTCCATTATTAGTGCTCCTACGCTGGGACATTTTGATGTGTGCAAGAAAACAATCTTAATGACGGATGCTAGTAGTGTGGGGTTAGGAGCGGTTCTCATACAAATGGTGGAGAATGAAGAGAAAATTATTGGATTTGCATCTCGTAGACTTCAGGGGGCAGAACGCTCATACTCTGCCATTGAGAAAGAGGCGTTGGCCTGTTGCTGGGGTGTAGACCATTACAGATACTATCTTTGGGGATTGCCTTTTATACTTCGAACGGACCACAAACCGTTATTGCAGGTTTTCAAATGTGGTCGGGGTTTGGAGGGAAGTATAACACCTCGAATATCTAGATGGTTGCTTAACATTATAGATTTCAATTTTGTTGTAGAATTTGTAAAGGGTAAGAAAAATATTGTGGCTGACTGTTTGTCACGTTTGCCGGTTGATGAGAGTTCTGAAGAGTTGTTGTTAATGTCTGAGATGGAAATGGAGGCGTTCCCAATAGATGAAGAATTGGCATTAGGACAAGAGGAGTGGGAGGAAGCTGTAGTGGAAGATGAAGAATATCGTGAGTTAAAAAGGCTTATATGTGATCCTGATGGTGGTGGCAGTCACTCACATGATGGTTTGAGACAATATTTGGAAGTAAGGAATGAATTGAGTATTCAAGGAGAGGAAATATTAAGACGCAGAAAAGTTGTTCCTCCAAGGAAATTGAGAGTGAGGTTGATAAAATTGGTCCATGAGGGACATCTAGGAAGGAGTTTAACCAAGAGAAGACTAAGACAATTTTATTGGTGGCCTGGAATGGATAGGGAAGTGGAGCGGATGGTGAGTGAATGCGTAGCATGTGGTAACAGTGACAAGACCAGAGTTCTCAGGCAGCCACCTTTAGGATGTGTACAATTTCCAACACAACCGTGGGAGAAGTTAGCCTTAGACTTTATAGGCCCAGTGGATAAATTGGGTAGAAGGAATCGATTTCTTGCTGTTTTGGTAGATTACCATAGTAAGTGGGTTGTAGTAAAGAATTTGGAACGAATCACAACTAGTAATGTTATAGAATTTCTTAAGAAAGTGTTTTTGGAAGAAGGTGTGCCGAGAGTTCTGATCACTGACAATGGCGTACAATTAGTGTCGGGAAGTATGAAAGAATTCCTGACTGGATTAGGAATTAAACATGAGAAAGTTGCGCTGTTCCATCCGCAAGCTAACGGATTAGTGGAGGGTGAATCAAATGATTTTGGAGAGTATTCAACTCTCTTTGGCGAATGGACTATATTGGAGAATGGAATTGAACAAAATGTGGGCACATAGAGTGACGCCCCATTCGGTAACAGGGGAATCACCATTTGTTGCTCTTAAAGGTAGGGAACCAGCAACAAAGGAATTTCCTTGGTGGTTATGTGAAAAGAAACATGTATGGGTTGATCGGGAAAGGATGAGAATGAAAGTATTGGATCTGCAGGTGTGTAACAAATTAAGATATGACATTAGGAGAAGGGTGAAGAAGATTGATGTGGAAGTTGGTGATTGGGTGGCAGTGAAAAGGTTAGGTGTAGTGAGGAAGGGTGAGAGTAAGTTTTCCAAACCACAAAAGGTGGTGAAGGTGTATAACAATGTGGTTATGTTGGAAGATGGAAAGGAGTGGAGTATGGGGAATTTATGCAAAATTAGAAATGGTTAATAGTATCTTTAATTGAAAGTAGGTTAGTTGTGTGCGAGTGTGTGTGTGTGTGTGTGTGTGTGTGATTTTTGTAGGATGTGTAAGGGGGAGATGTGTAGTAATGGGCTTATGAGTGGGAGATAGAATGTGGATGATGGAGCATTCTAGCTGGAGTGTTGGGGAAGGGAGTCTAGAGGAGGCAGAAGAAGGAAGAGGTTGGAGCCAAGTGCTGGGAGTTGCTGTATTACTACTACTACTAGTACCTCTGTACAGGAACCTACTATTGGAATAAAGGAGTATTCATTATAATGGCTGCATGGATTATTACAGTTCTGTTGACGCTTTTCTCCATTTTTCTTTGCTTAGAATAAGGTTAAACTTTATGGAACATGCTTCATGCTTTGTTCTCTATTGTATTGATATTTTTATTGACTAGGACTTCTTGACGATCTTTCAATAAAGAAATGAACTACTAGAGATTTAATAAAACTTTAAAACTTACATCAAAATCTCATTATTGACTCCCATAAACTGTAAATAATACTTGTATTGATAGACTGTTAATTTGCAGCTCTTGTTGGGATTGAACATTAATGAGTGAAGTTCCCAATAGTCGGTATGCATGCAACAGGCTCAATACAATACACAACTACCTACACCTTTACATCTACAGATTGCATCCCTAAGCACTCCTATTAATTGGTGTTCTTTATACATGTGTAGCTGTGAATTGGTCCAATGCCATCTGTGGCAAATGTATCCAGTTGCAGTGTAGTAGCCAACATCCTCTCAGCATACCTAGAGAGATTGGTGAAAAAGCCAGGACTTGCTAAAGATGTCACATGACATAAGTAAACAAAGCAACCATGTATGAATTTGTTGTGACCACATATTAGTCTGCAGTGAGGAGCTATATCCATGGTGCATATTTTGAAGATCTAGAAGTATCTGGAATATCATGGTTGCCTAACAAAATAAAGAATTGTGAGTGAAAAAAACATATACAACATTTCAAAGATGATCGATCTGTTCAGCTACCTCATTTGTGTAGTTTGTAATTTTCAAGCAAAATTAAAAGTTAGCAACTAGGAAAATTGTCACAGAGTAACTACTCTTGGGTCACTTCAGCGCCCCATGTGCCCCCCTATGTATGACAAATTATATCTGGGAATCAAATACATGTTACACAGACCCAGTAACAAAAATGAAATTGTTTTATTGAATTTAAGGCAATCTATTACAAACCACATTCGACACAAAATATAGAATAGTATACAAGTGTAAGAGCTCCAGTTTAAAAAAGAATCATCATCATGCAAAAACAGTAGAGAAGATACTGAGAGAACGAGAGAAATAATGAGATAGTGGAAATTGGGGAATAAATAAAAAGTATAAGATGCAGCAAGAGAAGAGAAAATAATCAGAGTGAGAAAGAGGGAAAGAGAGATATGATATGTGGTAATGGATATATAGAGTGTGTTAGAAAAACATGAAAGGGTGTGAGAACTGATTTATACAGGAAGAACCAGAAAATTCCAAGAAAGGGAAAAAGGGGAATCGGGAGATGCAAGGAATGAGAGAAGAAGCAAAGAGAAATAGAGAGTTTCAGGCAGAGAGAGGGTGAGAAGTTGAAAGAAATAAAGAGGGATAGTGCAAATAAAAAAAGATGCAAGAGTGGCAGTATGAGTAGTAGAACGATGAAATAAGTGTATGAGAGGAAAGACATGAGTGTTGGATAAGAATAAAAGCAAAGAAGAAATGCCAGGGAGATGGAAGAAGAGTTAGTCTGAGGAGAAATGGGATTGTGTTGAAGAGGAGAGAAAGCATTTGGGGAAAAGAGAGTTATTATGTTAGAAGAGGAGAGAAAGAATGTGCTGGGGAAGAAAATTATGAGAAAGAATGAGTGGGGAGATAAAGGGAAGAAAGCATGAAGAGAGCAGCAAACATGTGAAAAGGAGTGAAAGATACTGAATAAAGAAAATACAGAATCGCAGAGTATCGATAACGAGAGAAGAATTGGGACCACATATGTGAGCAAAAGTGAGAAAGAGGATGAGTTTGAAAGGAGAGGCATATAGATAAATGGAGGGAGGGAACTGAGAGACAGGCACAGAACAGGCATATGGAGAATAAGTAGATATTGCATTGAGAATACAAGATGGAGAAAGGTGTAGAAAGACAGGGAAGATACAGAAATAATGATGCCAAGAAAGAGTGTCAAAGTCCAAGAAATACACATTTACAGACAAACACAAAGAGGGAGAACTGGTTGGCATAAAATAAAGGAACATGGGCATGTTTGGGAAAAATTAAGAGTGGCAGATCAAGAGATATAGATCTAATGAGGCAGGATGTCATGGACTCATATTGACAAAAGAACAATGTAGAGCAAGAGCGTAAGAAGATATTATACAAAGAGAGATTTCAAAGATTCAAAATCATTGAGAAGAAATGAATTGTGATGATAGGAGAAAGAAGAAAGATGATAAAGATGGATAGAGGGCAATATATGAATATGACAAAACACAAATGAGGTAAACAGAAAGGAGGGAGAATGGGGTATAGTAAATCAGAATGGGGAGCTGTGAAGAAGACGTGTAAGTGTAGGAGGAATAATAAGAAACTAGAAAAGGGGAGAGCTTTATTGAGTTACAGAATGAGAGAAGAGAATTTTGAGACGATGAAAGGTAGGCAGAGATGGGAGATAGAAGAAGATTAAAGAAGGAAAAGTGTTAAAGACAAAACAATAATAGGGGAAGGGGATGAATACAGAGCCTATTAAAGATCCTATAATCTATGGTGAGAATTATTAAATGGGAGATGAAGTAAAATCAGTGCTTAATTTGTAAATAAAAAGGTGCCGATGCTCAAAGCCCTCCTCATAAAAACGCAACTGCTGCAATTAATTTGTGCGAACACGGAATACTGAGGCAGAGTAATTCTGAAGCCATCTCGGGCCTCCTCAATCCATTTAAAGGCACTCTCTATCCCTTGAGATCACTCTTGCAGCTTCCTGCTTTCTCCCATTGTGACGCTTTTTGGTTTTTCTCTTCCTCAGTCTTTCCCATTTGTGTCTTTTGCTCGCAGTAAATGCATGAGGCAGAAAGATAAGCACCGGCCCGCAAAAATAAGTGCTGGTGCTCTGCACCAGAAACAACAAGCACAAATTAAGCACTGAGTAAAATATGTCAAAAGGAGACCAGGAGTAGCTGAAAGATAAAGGTGGAAAAGAGGCAGAAGAACATTTGTAGTAACAGATGTGAAAACAAAAAGTGGCAGACTAAAACATGTAGTAATTGATGTGAGCACAAGAAAATATATGTGAAAGTGGGGCTGGGAGAGAAGAGGAAATAAACTGAATAAGATATAGCAAAACAAGAAAAGATAAATGGGAAGTAAGAAAGGTGGAAGGTAAATAAAAGTAAGGTGTGAAAAAATAGGGAATATTTGTGAAACAAAAAGCTGGGTGGTAAGAAAGTATGTGCGATATGTGAAAACATTATGAAATAGATTAGACTAACAAAAGATGGATAGAAAATGAAAGGGAATACCATCAGATTTGGAAATCAGAGCAGAGAAACAAGAAAATAATAGGAAAGGAGAGGGGAAATGGGAATAGAAGAGAGGGAAGAAGCAAGTGATGTGAAAAATGGGGTGGGAGTGGGGAGAAGAGGAGAAAGGATTGAGTAATAGGAAGGATAAAGACTTAGCAAAACAGGAATAATGGGCTTTCTCAAGAGACAAGTGAGGCAGAGTAAAAGAGAGAGAGAAGCAGAGAAAAGGTAGAGAGGCAAGAAAGATAAATGCTCACTGATGCATGCTGAAATACTGGACATTGTCTGATTCACAGAGAATATAAAAAGGAAGAAGTTTGTGGTGTGAGGTTATATGAGGAGTGGGGTATTGAGAGGAACACACAATAGGATGTCACCAAGGACTTGTGCCAGAGAGGTTGGCGTTCTTTTGAGGCATTTGAAAGGGAAGGGGGCTGTTGCTCCATATTGGTGAATAGCTGCAATAGTTCAGCCACTCAGCTCGAACCTGGATACTTCTCCAAGACGTCCTCCTGAATTTCTGTGTGCGTGGTCGTGATGATTCCTGCAATGACGAGATCCTCGTGGAATCTGTTTGTGCTATTCCTCAACGGCACCGAAAGTGACTCATAGTGTTACTGATCCAGCTATGCCAAAACTAACTTACAATTCCTAGAGGTTGAACTAAAAAGAAATGTGAGGATAAAGAACACAAGTTGATAGGAAATGAAGGCTAGGCAAAGAAAATATATGTTTTGCACGTTGCCAAAATGGTGGGCCACTGTTTATATCACTGACAGCTGTAGTGATAAAGTGCATGCAACTATCGGGATTGTCCAAGGAGCCATGATTCAATTAGATCATTCGTTTTAAAAATTGAAATTGAAATGCAGTCCTTATATTATACCTGTTTTATGTAATGTCTGCACGAATTTTGGAATTTTGGTTGGGATTCGTCTTGTAAACACTGTCCAGAATGGTCCATTAAAATAAGGGGTCTGAAAATTGTTTACTACTCAAGCCAAGTCTCACACAAATCAGTTTTCTGACTACCCAGAGTTTTCGACTTTTCCTAAGTCTACACATGTGCGTAGAGTTTCCACACAAGTGGGCAGCATCTCCTCGTGATTATCATTTGAAAGTTTAAATTTAAGAATTTCCCCTATGAATATTAAAAATGGATGGAAGTTGGTCATCTTTTTTATGTCAAAGCTATTAAAATAGGGTTGAAAGCTCAAACTGCACCATAAAAGCCCACACGCAGAAAACGTTTGTGAAATATGGGTAGTAATCTTAGTATTAATGCGATTTCTAAGTAGTTTGCAAAACAAAAACTTGACAACTTCTCAGTTATCTTCAATACAATCTCAAGCTAAACAGCTGGTAAGCAGAGAGGTTTGTCATGGGGTCGGGGGAAGATAGCGAGTCACTTAAACAGTGGGACACCTTGGGTATGTGCCTAATAGGACAGGAAACTGTGCTTCAAGGAAAGCTAAGGTGATGGGTGTGGACGGATATATGAAGGAGACACTCAACTGAAGAATCCATATGGATGCTGAAAACAACCTCAACGTGGTAATAGCTTCTTGGCAATTCATATCCTTTAAAGAAGTGTTATTGCTTGCTACAGACTTTAACATATTGTTAGAACGTGTCACCATATCATGTCAACTATATTGAACACTATGCATTACATTTAGGAATTATTACACATCTGAGAATCTTTATTAAAAATGTCAATGTCTGTTCCAGATGGAAGACTAGCCACAAACCTTCACTAGAACTATCTGAGTGACAAGTTTCACACATTCCTACTAAGGGGCCCCATGTGATTGTGGGTGTCTCTGCAGTTGAGAGTCAGTTTGTGTTGTAAATGTGCCCTGCAAGTAAGGGACAGTTTACTGGGGTTGTGAATATAGATGCAGGTGCAGCCAGCTTTTTGGTATTCTGATTGTCCCTGTCGGTGAGTAGTTTGTGCTGTGGGTGTACCGAAGAAAAGGGACATGCTGAAGTTTTTGTCTGCTGTCTGTATCACCGTGGGTGTCACTCAGGTTTTGGGGTTGTGCATGACCATGGACGAGAGAGAGTCTGTTTCTTAGGCATAACAAGGAGTTCCTGAAGCAAGATAACAGAAAGCAGTCATAATTGGTTTTAGTGCGCTCCTCACACCACTCCGCCTGGTGCTCTCCACTTGCTGCACTAATAATTAATCACTATGCCCCACGATGGTCTGTTGGAATTAAGAACATTCCTGCAGGCCCACTATGTTGGTGCTGTGTATCTCACTGAGAGTGAAGCACAGTTTATTAGCATCAAAGTGGGTGATTGGATGCTGGCCTGCAGGAACCTCTGCAGAGGATGGGTGGGTCAGGGCACATGTTTCACGCAAAACAGAACCTATCTGCTCGACGCAACCTTGAGATTCATTTAGTCAAGGTCCACATGGGAGTAATGTAATGGAATTTTGTGGAATGTGCAATTGTGCTGCCATTTACAGTCAACTGATGAAAACTAAATAAGTGATAAATAAGAATACAGTAAACATTCAATGAGTATCTTGAAACTGTGGCTATAGAATAAGATGCTGTATTGCTAAACCAATGTGACCGGAGAGAGCAATGGGACATGGGTATATGGGACGTGGAGCAACAGCATCAAATGGGAGAGACATTCATTGAGCAAAAGGATATCGTTATCCAAGAGTCCACTGAATCAGTACATTAGTTTTCAGGTGAGGGAGGGAGGAAAGACTTCATAAGACAGGCAAAAATCTCATTCACATACTGAAAAAACGACTCTTGGAAAAGGTTAAGCAACCACTTGGGAAGGAAGAGAATTGAGGCAATAAACGTCATCACCAAGTTACTAGGTGCAAGAAGGAAGAAACACAACAGTAAAGACTGAATCATGTAATGACTGTCATCTTTACAGAAAGTGATGTCACTGAGAAGGGGGCATTGTCCTGACCCTCTTTCACTCGCTCCTACTCTGTTAGAAACGAGGCAAGTTCTGCTTCCCACAAGTTCTTTCTGAGAAACTGTCATACGGGGTTTGGAAACACCCCAGCTATCTTTTCGAATGCAATGCTTTCCCACTGGTTTGGTCAGCTGGATTCACACTCCCTCTCACTGCCTGGCCTTGGGGGGGACACAGCAACATACAAGATACTTTCCACGGACAATCCTGATGTCTGGGGATGCATCTGAAGATGAACATCTGAAACAACGAGAAGTCCCGTGGCCATTTAGGTAGCTGTGTTTTCTGGAAGCTCCTGCCATCATTAAATTTGCGTCTGGAGGGTGTGGCCCGGTGGGGTGTAGGGCGGTGGTGCAGGGTTGGGTTTGATGCCGCGGGCTTTCATGTAGGATATAAACTGGTCCGGAATCTCAGCGAGGACATCTTTGGCCAACCGGGCCATGCTGAGGACGTGGTTCCCAGTCCGGTCGATGTAATCACGGAATGGGACAAACTGCAAAAAAAAACATGGCAGAAGGGTTAGGAAGCAGGCACAACAAAGAAGCTACTAGACATCTGCTACCCTTAGGGTTAGGAAGCGAAGCACAACAAAGAAGCAACTGTACCTCTTCTGGCGTCCACAAACCTTAAGTGGGTGAAGACCCTAACACAAAGACAAAGGCTCGCCAAAGGTGGCAAGACTACAAGAGGAAGATACACATTTTTGCAAGGTTTTAGATGGCGACGTCACAGAGACCATATAATTGTGTTTAACTGTGCGTCCCGTGGCTGTGGCGTTTGCTAAAGCACGTGGGTCTTTATCCCATTGTCTTTTGCCGGCCACGGAAATACAATTTGCGACATAGCAAGAAAACTGCGTCACATTCAGGCAGCGGTGGTAGCGTTATTGCAATTTCACGGGAATCCTACCTCCTATATCGGCACCATGTTCTGTTCAATGTCATACAGGCCTTCACTGCACTTAGTTACGCCGGCAGTGGAAGTGCTTTGTGAGGTCAGGGAAACCGTGGTGCATCCTACTCCACGTGGTCTCATGAGTTAAGGCAGATGTAGTGCGTGTGGGTAATTGAATGCAGAGTGCCCTCTGGCCCAAGGGCCTTTTCCCTCCCGTTGGAAGATTAAACACTCGTTCACTCCTCGCTCCGGCGGTTTCACGCAGTAGCGTTGTCGTGCGGCAGGAGACGGGTCCCCAAGGGAAGCTCGCGGGACGTCGTACATAATGGAGTGCGCCGAGGACATCCAGTTGCGGCCTCAGAGCACACGCCGCCTTATTATTTTATCATAAACTCCGCAGATGGGACTCCCTCCACCCTACTGCTCCGCTCGAGGGATCAGGGCTTTTAGGCACTGCAAGCAATCGTCTGGTCTCATATTTCAGACCCCCTCAATCTGGGACGGGGCATGATGTTCAAAAACCTGTGCCTCACACACAAGTGCATCCTGGAGAAGAGAACCTTGCTGTTTCTTCAGTAACAAGAGGTGTCACTTTTCACACTAAGCAAACCAGACCATGACAGGTGACTGGTTCAAGGAGGCCACGGCGGTGCAGTCGGTGCTTAAAATGAGCCGGTGATTTCAGGAGAACCACAGCACTTATGTTTCATCAATAGATTTTGACCCATACAGAACAGACAGAAAGAAAACAAGCATTTGTAATGCAATGGGTCTCTCATTTGCTCTAGCTAGAGCTATTAGTGTTGTAAACTCCTTACATGACTTTTCTTGCCACATAAATTGAAAATGAAAAGTCATACAGTTTCACATAAGCGAGCGGATTCAAAGCGCCATGCCATGAGCGTGAAAGAGACACACAAAAAGAAGTTTGCTCGCAGTCAAATGTATCAGCAAAAGTGAATTAGCCATGTAACAGGGTCGATGTCCAAGGCGGTAACCAAACCGCCCCAAGGAGCTTTTACCAATGATAACAAAGGATTTTTGAAGGGCAACCTTGTGAGGTGGGCGTGGTTAAAAGCCCAAAAAGATAACAATACGTCAGAAAAAGCAGCGCTTGCACGCTGTTATGCTCGACCTAAAAACGTGCAGGAGTGAGTTAAAGAGGCAGGAAATGTGAAGTGGTAAAATAAAGATGAATGAGGTAGAATCAAGACTAAGCAGCCTAGATATTTGGTAACCCCGACATTCAGCCCTGGTGCGGGCAGGCTTCTGAGAAAACAAAGTTGTGACCTGGCACATTTTTTATTACAAAATAAACACTAGCTGCAGTGAAGAGTGCCCCTGAACTATGAAAAACAATCCCTGCCAACTTGTCCCATTGCACTATCACTCAATATCAAAAATAAACTTTATGCTTTATATTAGGTCTTTAGATTGAAAATATTTGACAAAAAAGAACTGTTTGAAATGAAAAGTGAAGTAAATACATTGATTTCCAACAGGATTAACTGCAGTCTCTACATTCAAAATTTGTAAAAAAAAAAAAAATGTTAGGGAAGAACAGTCAACTGGAAAATGCCACTAGTCTAGAGTATGTATCAGACAACTTGCTTTGAATCTTTGAAGATTAGAAAAAAGGGGTCCCAAAATGTAAAGTCCCCATGTATTTTCCAGAGACTTTAGGCAAGGCTACAGCAAACACTGCTGAACTGAATTAAACCAAATTCGTCAGGAAGCTGGATCTTTGACCTCAGACTGTGCTTTTTGTGAGTCGGTGGTAATCTGTTCAGTAGGTTTTTTTAAATAAAGGTTAACAAATAATTGGATATCTGGACAGTTGGGTCCACAGGAGGCTTGAGAGACTCTTGTGTGAGGGCCAGTTAAAAAATGGAGCACTTAGACTGGCCCAGGGAGCTTTAGTTCCCCTGCGCCAGTTCACTCCTGCAGGAGTAAGACTCCAGTGGGATTGGCTGCCAGAACCTAAGAAAAATGTTGTTGTCAGCCATTACAAGACTCATTGACTTAGTCCTCTGCCCTAAAATAAATATATATTGGCAGTGAATACATATATTCACTGAAAAACCGAAAGGATACAGGGACATTATAGTCAGGAAATAGAATATAAAATACATGGAAATTCACTGAAAAAAACAAAGGTTACAGGGACGTTATAGTTAGGTTCACATTTTACTCACACAAAACCATAGAAATTCAGCACTTAAAGGTATGGTTATCTGAAGTAACTGTAACTTCTGCCCTCGCCATGCACAGTTTTCTCCTCAATAATTTTACTGCAAAAGTTACACTTACATTATCAATAATGTTATCAAAGATGCCATGAGTGATGTAATATGTGTGGTAATTAACATTGCATGGCAAGGGCACGAGTTATATTTGCCTTAGGGCACAAGTTATAGTTACTTGAGATAACCATAACTATAACTGCTAAATTTCTATGCTTTTGTGCGTATAAAATACGAACCTAACTATAGTGTGCCTGTAACCTTTGTTTTTTTAGGTGAATTTCTATGTGTTTTTAAAAATTCTGTTTCTGAACTATAATGTCCCTGTAATCTTTGTTTTTTTCAGTGAATTTCTATGTTTTGTTTTTAAACGCAAAGCAATTTTAATTACTTAATGTTAATCCAACAACCGCCGCACATGGCCTTAGGCTGTGTGGGGCAGGGGTTGGCTACAGGGCCTGGCAGTGGGCAAACCCCTATAAGCATGCAACCCCCCACATGCACGACCTCAGCCATGCAGGCTAACCCCATAAGCACCCAACCCCAGGCACAGCCTTCAGTTGTGCACACCGGGGGTTGGCCACAAGGCCTGACCAGGGCCCCCCCTCCTAGGGCTCTTTGAGTCCCGATGACCACCACCTCCCCAGGGATTTATTAAAATATCAAAGGGGCCACGCAGACCCCCTGCATTAGGCTCCTTTGAGCCCCAGGGACCACCACTTCCCAGGTACTTTATTTTTTTTTAAAAGAGGGGCCGTGTGGACCCCGCTCCTGGGGTTTTATTATGTCCCAGGGACCACAACCTCCCCAGGGCTAAATTACAAATGATGCAGAGGGGCTGCATGGAACCCTCCAGGACCACCACCTCCCGAGGCCAAATACATAACTAAAACTGGGAGGGGGCCACACAGCTGCCCTCCCAGGGCCAGTTTTGGCCCCCGGCTTCCAGCCATTATTAAAAGGGAGAGGGAAGCTGCGTGTCCCGCTCCCTGGGCCCGTTGCAGATAAGGGGGCCCATCCCCCAGCCAATAGTGCCTGGGTACCCTGGCCCCTCCAAGGGCACCCAGTGTGCTTTGATGGGGAATGCGGGGGGAGCCACAAGGCTCCCACAGACCCAGCCAGCTCCCTGCCTCCTGCGGGAGCTGGCATTGCTTCCACACACAGGGAGCTGCTAGAAATGCAGCTCCCTGCATGCTGGAGCAACTGTTTCTTCTGTTTCCCTGCCAACATGGCAGCAGGAAGGAAACAGATGAAAACTCGACTTCAAGCGAGCGGGAGCAGTTTGGCAGCTCCCACTTGCTGGAAGTGGAGTTCGTTTTGCTCTCACTTGGCGAAGCGAAAGCAAACAGCTATCTCCCGAGGGTGGGCCTCACTGGAGATAGCAGGAGCCAACCTTAGTGGGGGAGGGGGGTGCCAGTCCCCCAGGCTATTAATGGCTCCTGGAGGGGAGCTGCGCAGCCCCTCCTTTATTTTTCTCAGGCTGGCACAGGGAGGTGGTGGACAACGGGGCTGTATATAGCACGTTCGGGGGCAATATATGCATCTATCTACAGGGTAAGATTGTCTAAGTACCATTTTGTATCACAGAAAGTTAAAACATGTAAATCTGAAAATTTGCTTGGTCTAGTATTTATCAAAATGGATGCTGCCTCTTTCTTCACTCCATTTTTTCATCCTGTTTCTTCTAGGCTCTGATTACCAGCTAGGTGTTACATTTTGATCTCTACGCAAATAGACATTTGCATGGGGTTCATAATTCTGAAATTTGTGATAATTATCCCAATTCCGATATTTTCCCCTGTCAGATTTTAGCAGGAAAAATTGCTGAAACTTATCTGGGAGGAAGGCTCAGGAAAAATCACAACATGTAGAACTGTGTGTCTCAAACATTGATTCTGCATGTTAGTCCTTATATCCAAATTTAAAACTCAGAATAGTAGGTAGGTACTAGGCCTGGGCTAAATTTGAATTATGCTAGAGTACTGCACATAATTTTGAGAATTTCATGTTATGCTTGGTATATTGAACTTCTGAAATGACACCATTACGTCATTTTGTATAATGATGTACCATTTGCAATAAAACTACATAAGGAGCTGTAACACGTGTGAAATATAGAACGCAAGCAGCTGTTGTTCACTGTGTTTTGTTTAAAGGCAACTGTGTGCCAAAAACGGACAGGATGCATTTTTCCTTATATTTTATTTTTATGTAGTTTTGCCAAAATGTTGTGTAATTACACAAAAACATACTACATGAATTTCGCACACACCTATTATATACCCTTTCTGTCAGTACTTCACCATAGTGTAATGGTATTTAATTGGTGCAGTAAACACTCCAATCTGTTCTGCACAACTTGTAATCAGGACCTCAGTAGATTCTGAGAGTTAAGAAAGGGTAGAGACTAGTAGAAGTTTTACAAATCACTCACTCGCATGCTGTAGGCAGCAATGCTTGGCAGATTCTGCTGGCTCAATGCTTTCGCTCACTCACATTAAGTTTACAGGATCTGAGAGTAGGGGTGTGGGACATTTACATTATTTAGTTTTCTGTAATTACTTGAACATTCAGAAAAATTATGCAATATTAAGCAAACCATAAATCTGCACACTTGCATAATGTACCCGATCATCAAATTTAGATGTGAGAAAAGCACTTTGAGCCGAAATAAGAGCCAAAAAAACACACATTAACTGCTTACATTCTGTCTGTTCACATTTTGGGATCTCGTGTGATAGGATTTTTACCCATGCGACCCCCTAAATATGCCAACTGGCGTAATGGTGTAATTTTACAGAAATCCACATTAAAAGCATAACGTGCTTAGGGAAACTGTACTGGCATAATCCACATTTCACCCAAGCCTTTCTAAGAGTAGACAGGTTATATGACTCTTACATGGGGACGCCTTCAGAGGGGGGCAAGGACTGCAAGCCCCATAAAGCCCTTCATCCAGGAGTTGGGGAGGGAGTTTGGCTGTCGGCCGGCCTGGCGCCATTTAAAGATTCCACACAGCCCACATTGCAGAACGGGTACATGGCACGCCAGAGTGCTACCCGGTAAAGACCAAGCCCATCTTCGCCTGTCATCGACTGACAGAGGCTGGGCCACCTCCTTTGATCCTTCTTCATGGTCATTGGCAGGTATTCTTTGTTTTGTTTGTTATAACTCTGCCTTCTTGCGTTCTTGAAGTATGGAGAAATGAAAGGCTGCATCTACCCAGCACCCCACCTCCTGTTCCCTTGAGAAAGTTGACAATTGATGGGCTCTTGGTTCGTGCAGTGAGAGATATCTCTAAAGAAATCAAACTTGTGGAACGCTGTCTTCCCTTGACAAAAGAAAATCTTATCTTCCGGCCCCCTGCCTCACCCCAGCAAAACTCTTAGGGCCAGATGTAGCAAAGGGTTTTACCCATTCTGTGTCTATGGGAAAACGTGTTTGTACATATGGCCCTGAATTTCTCCATTTGCATGCTGAAACTGAGCTAGCCCCCATTGGCCTCTCCTCAACAGAACTCACAACAACTTGCTTAGCTGAATCCAGCATGTGAAACTTTACAGAAAACGTTTCACTCTTTAGGGTCTAGCCCAACCTCAAAGCGCAGAAAGAGTCCTGCCAAATTGAAGGGAAAAATAACTTTGACTAACTCAGAGTCACAGACTAGTGGCAATCAGTGGTTAGACCTGAGCTGTGTGGATGATCTTGTCAAACTATTTAGTGTCAAGCTTAATGTCCTCCTGAATGGTAAATTCAATTCCAATAATATAAGACTGACTGCTATTGAATTTATCCTGGGCAAAATACTTGAATGTAATGCTGTGAGGCCTGTTGATTTTGTGGATTCTGCACATAGTACTGCAAGCACATGCCAATTCAGCACCCTGATTTGTAGTGTTTACAATACCTATGTGAGAGATTGTACCTCGACTGCCAAAACCTCCTGTCCCTCTGAGGTTTTGGATGTTTGTCACCATAAGGGAGGGAAGGGCACCTGTCCTAGGAAGGGTGGCGCCCCAATTCAGTGACTAGACACAGGAATCAATGGCCGGGGTGTGCCTAACTTGGAAGGAGGGGGAACCAGCACTGCACCTGCATCTTGCCCATATGTGGTTGTTTTAGCTAATGTCCCTGTGCTGACATTCCACAGGAAATGTGAGCAGCATTTTACACTGCCTCTCTCTCTAAAGGCTGGCAGTGAGATCGTAGTTGACTCTTTTGTGTTCTTGGGGTATGCTACAAAAAGCATTTTTATGAAAATGGCCTGGCCTGATGAATCAAGGGCTGCTCCCTTGTTTAATAGCACATGTAGGCTGGCCAACAGGAAGTTACACCACACCCTGAGAAAATCCCCAAGCAACAAAGACGAAATTATCAACTGCAGAATTGAGTACAAAACAGCCTTTCCAGAAAGGAAAGCCGAGGTGAGGACCCAGCCCTGGAATCAGTTGGCCTGGGCCTGTGTGCTTCAGGTCTTTTTGGGACCTGGTTAACAACTATTCTTTCTCAGATGCACCTAAACTGGTGCTTACTGCAATATCACGCAGGAAGCATTGGTGACTCATTTTTGTTGTATATATGGTCTGAAGGATAGAGCGATAGGAGGGTCTGAGTCTTATCAAACTCGATTTACTATTAATACCTCCTTCTCCCTGGGGGAGGTAACATCTGCTGTTATATTAAGTCCAGCTAATAAAGCACCTGGCCCTGATGGTGTCCCTATGGATCGGTGTGGCATTGGGATTAGAATCCATAGAATGTAGAACGGGAGAGGTGGAATGTTGCGGGTTAGTTGAGGATCATCGGCATTGGAAGCTAGCGGTTGGTGCCGCTTGTGTACATCCTTTGTGGAATAAAGAAGTTACCAAATTATTTGTGTACCTGTCATCTTCACATTGGCGACGAGAGAGAGGCATCGCTGAGGACCTGGTTATGAGGACTAAGTTGTAAGCGGCACCAATTGACATTTTGTTTTCTCTTCGCATTCGTGTGCCAGTACGACGTGCACCACAATCATTTGCTTGAGGTTGTTCCTAGCAATGCGTTCCTGGACACTAATCCATTTGTATTGGAATATCTTGTAAAAACGCCATCGTCGGGCGTTATTATCGTCTAATCTCGCGTGCTTACCAACTCATACATTACGCGAGACATTGTTATTGCTGGTACGCGTCTCTGCTATTTGAAGGACTGCCGGCGGCCATTTTGGAAGGGCTATTCGCTCTTACATGGCAACTGCTATTAGCATTTCGTCTGGATCTTGACAACCTCCAGTGGTGCTGTGCATTACTGGCAGCCATTTTGAAGAGACAAGACTATATCATAATTACACACAGTTAATCCAGGAACTTTACTTCATTTCACTTCAGTAACTTCATTTATTATCTTCCTGTCACAACATGTCGGGGTGCATTATTGTATCCTTCATTCTTTAATAACTTCTAGTCCATATTATACATACAATTTTCCAGGAATTTTGACTTGTGCTTAACTTTATTTATTATCATCCTGCAATAAAAATTGCGAACATCCAACCAGCACCATTTTTTCTTGCGGAACCTGGAGAGCCTCCCATTCAATGGGAATTGTGGATTGACTTATTTGAGGCATATGTCGAAGTTTTCGAAGATCAAGAATGCACACCTGACAGATATTTAGCCTTGTTGAAATATAGGTTAGGTGCGTTTGGCTTAAGAGAATTTAAAAACTTACTTCCAATGGACAATGTCGGCGATGTTGATGTTTATCAGCTTGCCAAGAAGAAACTCCATGAACGCTATGGCAGGAAGATTAATGTAGTACTGGAACGGTACAAATTTTATTCTAGAACATAGCAGGATGATGAAACAATAGACCAGTTTGTGGCTGCTCTCAGAGGATTTGCTGTTACTTGTAATTTCGAACAAATTTTATATGACCATGTTTTGGGGGATCAAATTTTAATGAAAACTCAATCTCGAAAAATACAGGAGAAGCTATGGGCATGTGGCAGTGAGTTGACGTTGAAAGGGGCCACTGATGTAGCGTGAACGATGGAAGTATCTGAAAAATGCATTCAAACTATGAGGAAAAATATGTCTGACTCGGATCTCGGGCGGTTGGAGTCATCGCTGAAACAAAAGAATCGAAAGAGATGGAAAAAAAAATGAATGGAAAAAGAATAGCACAAAAAATTGTTATAGATGTGGAGCGTGGGACCACCTAGCTAATTCTAAGAAATGTCCTGCAATCAATAAGATATGTAATGTGTGTAAAACAATTGGCCACTTTGGCAACGTTTGTAAGAGCAGTATGAAAGGTGTGAGTTATGTTGCTGTTCAGGATGATCCTGACTGCTCTAGATTTCAGGATATGGTTTTAAGTCTGTTGACAGATAACAATGGGATGTCACCATTGCAGCCCTCTGGCTTACCCACTAGCAAATTGAGTATTGATGGTACTGAAGTAACTCCCATAGTTGATTCATGTGTGTGGTTTACCATTATGTGTGTGAATATGTTTAACAAATTATGGCCTGGCAGAGAGTTGATCCCAACAGATGTGAACCCTGGAAGATGTACTGGTCACAGAATTCCTATGGTTGGGTATACTAATGTACGCACTGAGTTTTGGGGTAATTGGTGTAAGGGCAAATTGCATGTGGCTGAGAAGGGCCAGAAGATTTTAGGTAGG
Organism: Pleurodeles waltl; assembly: GCF_031143425.1. Taxonomy (NCBI): domain Eukaryota; kingdom Metazoa; phylum Chordata; class Amphibia; order Caudata; family Salamandridae; genus Pleurodeles; species Pleurodeles waltl. The sequence goes on along the minus strand of NC_090445.1, from coordinate 606,803,221 downwards.
CCACATATTATGGAGTTGGGCATCAAAATTGATTCTACAAAAAATCTTCCTGTGTATGTGGTATTGGATTATGATTTCCAAGGTGCCTTGTAGTATGATAAATTGGATGAATGTTATCCTACAGTGGTTTCAAAATCTTTGGGTACATTGAAGGAATTTAAACATAAGATTATAGTGAGAGAAAATGCAAGTCCAGTAAGACACAGAATACAAAATGCACCACTGCATTATAGATCTAAACTTAAAGAATTGTTGAAGGACTTGTGTCAAAAGAATATTATTGAACCAATTGAAAGCTCGGACTGGATATCTCTGGTCGTGTTATCACTTAAGAGTAATGGGGATCTAAGATTGTGCGTTGATTTAAGATCTCTGAATGATGCAATTTGGGTTGATACTTTTTCTTTACCAAATTTGTAAGAATTGGTCTCATCAGTGTGCCAGGCTACTGTTTTCTCTACCATTGATCTATCTAGTGCTTATTATCAAATTGAATTGGATGAGGGTTCAAAACACGATACAGCATTCATAACATCAGAAGTTGCTTTTCAGTACAAAAGGATGCCTTTTGGCCTTGCAAGTGCATCTGTTGTTTTCCAAAGAGAAATGAATAAAGGTTTCAGTAAGGTGCAAAATGCTAAAGTGTTCCAGGATGACATTTTGATATATGGATTTGACAGATTGGAGCATGATAAAGTTTTAAAGGAAGTTTTGAACTTAGTTTGTGAAAATGGATTGACAGTGCGGAAAGATAAGTGTAAATTTGGTCAAACACAAGTAGAGTATTTAGGCCACATTATTTCTCGTGAGGGCATTCACCCCGAAGTTAGCCATGTGAAGGTTATTGTTGATGCACCTGAGCCGAGATGTAAGGAACAATTGATGTCATTTTTGGGTCTTACTGAGTTTTATTCGCGGTTTATAGAAAACTATGCAACTAAGGTGGAAAATTTGAGAAAAATATTAAAGAAAAATGTCCCATTTGTATGGGGACAGGAACAATTGGAATGTTTTGATTCTATCAAACATGAAATTGTTCAAGCTCCGTGTCTAAAACCTTTTGAAACCAATACTGATTGTGTCATTGCAGTTGATGCTAGTAATTATGGCACTGGTGCAGTGTTATCACAAAGGAATGTCTACGAGAAATGGATTGTAGCATATCCTTCGCATACATTGTCACAATCTGAGAGGAATTATTCGGTAATTGAAAAAGTATTGTTAGCAGCCTCATGGGCTGTTGAGAGATTACAATGTATGTGTGGTGAAGGAAATTTAAATTATGTACAGATCATAAACCTCTGGTGAATATTTTACAACCGGGGGTGGGAAGAACTTATCACCAAGATTGGCGAGGCTTGCTTCTAAATTGCAAATGTATTTTTTCAAAGTAATGTACTTCCCGGGCAGAAACAACAATATTGCTGATGGGTTATCCCGGTTACCTGTTGATGAAGAATGTGTTAACACTGAATGTGATGTTGCGTACACATATGAGGATGTTTTGTCAGGATTAGAGTTGCATGATGAAGCTGAACAAGTTGTGCTGTCTGAACAAAAATGGGAAGAAGAAATGATGAAAGATAATGATTTTCAAATGGTGAGGAAGTATATTATCGATGGTTGGCCTTGTGAGCGATCATTGCGTTGTGAGAATGCAGCCTTATGGAAATTAAAGGATGAACTGATCTTAGAAGATGACGTAATTCTAAGGGGGAACAGAATAATTCCTCCAAAGGGGGTACGTGATATTATTGTAAGTTGGAGTCACGTTGGTCATAGTGGAATGTTGAGGAACAAAAGGCAGGTGAAGGAATTTTTCTGGTGGCCGGGTGTGGATGTGATGGTTGACAGATACGTAAGAAATTGTTCTATTTGTGCTTGGAGTGACAAAAGTACGAAACCATGTTCTGCGCCCTTTTTACCAGTCGAATTACCTGATAGACCTTGGTGGAAATTGGGTATTGATTTTATGGGCCAGTTTTCCACATTACCTGCAAAAGAAGCATATGCTATTGTCTTGATTGATTATTTTTCTAAATGGCCTGAAGTTGAATTTGTGAGCAAAATTTCTACTGATAGTGTGAGTGAATGTTTGGAAAATATATTTGCTAGAGAAGATGTTCCTAAGGCACTCGTGTCGGACAATGGTGTAAATTTTACATCCAAGAAAATGGTTGCATTTCTGGAAATGAATGGTATCAAACATATAAGAGTAGCTCTGTATAATCCTTCTTCTAATGGTCAGGTTGAGAGATTTAATAGAGTCGTTAAAGAAACGATACAATTGGCTTGTAAATCGGGAATTCCATGAAAACAAGCTCTAAGGGATATGCTCTCATCTTACAGAGTGTCACTGCATTCCGTGACAGTGAAGATACCTTTCAAATTATTGAGGGGAAGGAAGCCGTCCACCGGGATGGTTCCGTGGTGGTTAATGGAAAGAAATCGGGTGAAATTTGGAGTAGTTTGTGATAATGAGATGAAGGACAAGGTATTATATTATCAATCCTGTACTAAATTGTGAAATGATACCAGATCTAGGGCCTGATTCTAACTTTGGAGGACGGTGTTAAACCGTCCCAAAAGTGGTGGATATACCACCTACCGTATTACGAGTCCATTATATCCTATGGAACTCGTAATACGGTAGGTGGTATATCCGCCACTTTTGGGACGGTTTAACACCGTCCTCCAAAGTTAGAATCAGGCCCCTAGTCTGGGCGAATTGAAAGTGGGGCAAAGTGTCCGCATCAAAACACCGGGAATTGTTGAGAAAGGTAAACCGCAATGGTCCGAGCCTAGAAAAATTGTGAAGATTTTGAGAAATGCAGTGAAATTGGATGACGGTAAAGTGTGGAACCTAAGACGCTTATCGATTTGTAGGAAGGACGATACGAGTGTTGAGGTCAAGCGAGTGGATGAACGTTTAGACAAGTGTAATGGGTATCTGTTTGGAAATGATTGTGACACTAAAGAAGCATTGGGTTTTCATGAGATGTGTGTGAATGTGGATGAAGTTGTTCGTCGCAGTGTGAGGGTAAGAAGACCTCCAACTTACTTGAGCGATTATGTAACTGATTGAATGATTAAGTAACTGATTAAGTAAGTATGTATCTTAAGTAACTGATTAAGCAAGTATATTTGAAACTGACAAGACAGGCGTTTATATATTTTATTGATCATTATATTTTTGTTACATTTATATAGCATTCCAATTTATGTTTATTCTAGTTATAAGTTCCTGTACTGTTCTGTTCTGTTAGACATTGTTATATTTTGTTGTTTTCTTGTTGGGGGAAAGGTTTGTCGTATTGGGATAAGAATCCATGGAATGAAAAACGGGGAGGTGGAATGTTGAGGGTCAGTTGAGGATCATCGGCATTGGAAGCTAGCGGTTGGTGCCGCTAGTGTACATCATTCGAGGAATAAAGAACTTACCAAATTATTTGTGTACCTGTCATCTCCACAATCGGTATAAGGGTAACATTGAATTTTGGGCACCTCGTCTTACAAACCTGTTTAACTCTTCCTTTAAGTTTGGTTTATCAAGTCCTGGAAGACTGTGATTATAGTACTTGTCTTTAAAAAAGGGAATCAGCAGGACCTGGCTTGTTGCTTTTCCATCTTCCTATTAGAATCTTCAGTTAAACTAGTGTGATGTATTATTCTAGACAGGCTGGAATCTTGGCTCACTGAAAATAATGTCCTGCCTGGGGAGTAGTATGGTTTCTGGACAATGTCTTAACCTGTACCTTCTCATTAGCAAGTATAAATTGGTCAAACACAGTGCTATTAATTTCACTTTTATGAATTTCTCTAGTGCATCTGATAGTGTTAATAGATCAAAGCTTTGAGATCTGCTGACCTCCACGGGGATTGAGAAGGGGTTGGTGCAGTTTTTGCAGCTGCTGCATTTTGATCTTTCTGCCTCGGTGAGATATGGGAATAATAGAGAATGCACAGACACCTTTAGTCTTACACAAGGAGTTTGTCACAGGTGTGTCTTGGCTCCTATTATTTTCCTATTATATATAGACAAGCTAGAATCCGCCCTTCTGGGAGTCGGGATAGGTGTGCCAGTAATCAAGAACAGGTTGCTGCCAGTGCTTCTCTATGTTGATGATGCAGTCTTTGTAGCTAGGACTCCCAGTGGGCCTAAGGCCCTCATTGAAGGTTCTGTGGGCTTCATGGAGAATCTTAACTTGGAAACCAACAGGTTCAAAACTTTTATTATTGTCAAGGGGAAGTGTTTAGAGAGAGTGCGCTCTTTTCCCTCTTTGGGCATCACTTTCAAGCAAAATAACATCAGGACCACCAGCCTGGTGAATAAGAATGTCAGCTTCTGTCATGTGACTGGCGACATTTTTATTTTTTCTGTCTGTATAGGAAACAAGACCATCCGCCCGCTTGTTGAGATTTATAAACGCAGGTGTATTCCCATCCTTACAAAGGGACCAGGAATTTGAGGTTACTGCAACTTTAAAAACTTACAGCTTGAAGAAAACAAGGTGCTTTGAAGAATCCTGGGGGCCTCAAACAGTACCCATAATTTTATGGTGCACAGAGAACTTGGCCTGGGTTATGTGGAGGACCATATACAATTGGCACTCTTGTTACTCTGGTGTTCTATTTGGTGCAATATTCAGGCCACCCTTAATAGAGACATAATAGAGGATTATATGGCATGTGCCTCTGGTTCTACGTTACCATGGATGAAATATATTCAGTTAAACTTTTTGAACCTGTGGAGACTAAGGACCAGATTTAGAACTACTTTGGATGGAATACTGTCACATAGGACATAATGGGATCGTAATACGTCGAACAGATATCTGTCACGTTTGTGACAGAGTAGTCCCCTCCGTCAAGTTCTAAATCAGGCCCTAAATCTTTTTTCTGACCCAAGTTTCATCAGAAAGGAAGATAAGCTATGAGTTAAGGAAAATCTTCTGATCAACAGGGCAAGGGGCGTGGATTTGGCAGTGTCCACTTTGGACACCATCAAGGGTTATGCAGTGATTCAAGGGTGTCTCGGGATGGAGTGGTATCTGGAATGGGTTAGTCATCCCTGGGAAAGATCGCTTCTCACCAGGTTCCATTTGAGTTCAATCAGATGGAATTTATGTTTCCCTCTTGGTCAATATGATGCCTCCAGTGTTTTGTTGTTGCCCATGTGATGACATTTCGGATCAAAGTTTACTGCATTTTGTATTTGTTTGTAAATTTTGTAAATATCTAACAAAGGGCTCACTGATTACAGTTATTGAGAAGGCACCAATTAAAAAATGCAGAGCAGCACTGATTTATCTGCAGTCCTTCCGTGCAGTGGAAAGATGTTTTAGGGTGCGCCTGTTTTTAAAATCTGCAAAAAGACTCCGACATTCAATGCTGTTTTAACTCTTGTGCCTGGTGATTTTACTTATTGTACAGATTATGTAAAACTGATCCCAAAACTTACTTTCGTACTCATCTCACGGGGATTTGATGTATAAATGTTTTTGACATGACTCTGAACATTTTAACTGTAAATACTTGTATTTAATAATAATTTTGCTCATGGCACTTTTTAATGTTTTCTTTTCGTTTTGTATTCTTGTACATTACTGTTTTTATCATCTGTGCTTTTATGGCCCATCTAAACCGAAATAAAGACTGTCCGTGAAGGAGATTCTTACATGCTCAGGCCATGGTTTTCATTTATAGATCATGAAATGCCCTCACTCAAGACACCAAACAACAGTTGTGGCATTAATGCTACAAGTAAAATCAGCAATACCCTTCGTGACTTCTCCAGAGATTCTCATTCAGTAACCAACAGGGCCAATACCAATAGGGATGGGTAGTCATCAGTCAAATACAGTACTGAGTCTGATGAGTTCACCCCAGAGTGACTGGTAGCAAGCCATATGAATGGGCATTATATACTTGTCATAGTGTACAGTGGGCGGACACATCCAAGGAGTTGAAGAGGGAAACCCATGGGAAAAGATACCAGGAAATCAGATGATAAGAATGGGTTGTAGAGAACCGATTTTAAAATACATTAAGAGCACACCCATGAGCGGCATAAATGCAACCTTTAAATAATCAGCCATAATGTATACCATGAACCTACCCATAACCACATGCTGCATACCACTATAAAGCGGGAGCATCGCGATATGGGGTTAAATGTAATGTTATCCTCAATATAAAACATGAAAAATGGCGTTGAACTTGGAGCTGAAGACAGGGTCAGCACCTCAAATAAGGTCTGATAGACACGCTTTCTAGTTTTGAAATTTTCACCAACAAATCATTATTTTTAGGTGGGTTAATATAATTAGTTGAATGGAAGCAAAACAAGATTACAGCACAGAGAAAATGTAAGTTTTTAGACGAAAGTCCAGGACTGAAAAACCTGAAGGGAGATGGTAACCCATAGTTTCACACGATTAGGGTACAGAATGTATCAAACGTATACTATTATGCATTGCAGCCACTGTGCCTGATGCAATATATTTGGCATCTTGCCAGCTGCGGTTTAAGTGGTACAGACCTCCTTCCTTGTATTGGTGTGCTGCTGTGGTAAACAGTCCGTACGAAAAATGAAAAGGGGAAACAGCACTTTCCCCACCCCAGGCCGTTTCATTAGCTGCCATTTCTCAAGAAATTGACTTTTAATGTACCAAAGACACCTTAAAGCCGAGGTCTTGAAACTGGGGGTCATGGACCCTAATTGAGGGTCCATGGCTGCATTCCTATGGGCGTGCAAATGCATCCGCGAAGACATATAAATGAAGATTGCCTAAAAGTGCGACCTTCCTAATAGGGAAGATTTCCAGGCTGCCTTCATTTACAAATAGACCTTGAAGTCATATGGGAACTGGGATTCGGAGTGCCACGGGGTGGGGTTCATTGGGTGTGGTTCTGGGTCAAAAAGGTGGCTAAAAAGAACAAAATATTATGTAAGTACTTTTTCAGTTTTATGCCTTCACATAACTGGATATAGACAAATGCACAGATGGTGAAATTAAAAATAAATACAAGTTAAACATCCTATGATTCTTTGAAATTCACTTAATGTCCGTCTACAAAATGAATAAGACCTTGTGTAAAACTGGTGCTCATGCAAAGCACTCCAATACCTTCAGGTCCAGTTTGCACCATATAAACTACAAAAAAACGGATTGTTGGGATATGTGAAACCTTGGTTGATCGCTGCAGATGCCTGTGTGTGTGAGACCAGAAAGGCACCGAATTGAATGCAGTGTGGAATAGTGACTTGTATTTATAGTGCTATGAAGCTGCAGCCAGTGACAGAACGCACTGTGAATATGTAAGCCATTATAACGCAGATGCAACCTAAAGTTATTGGAACTCTTTACATGAGCACGAATTACATTACACAAGGTCACAATCATTAAGCACAGGAAGATTAGGTGATTTGCCAAGGATCACTAGCTGTTGAGCAGATTCCAGGACTCAAACCTGGTTCCCCAGTTCCAAAGTCTGCAGCTCTAGTTCTAACGCTCTATCCTCAAGTAGAGTTGGCGTTAAAACAAGTGATGTCAAACTATATATTTTAGCAATAAGTAATCAGACTGTACCTAGCGCTAACGTTTTAGTGTCTCAATTAGTCTGGAACTCAGCTGAACAACCTTACAGCATCTCTTAAAAAGAGTAAAGCTTTGTAACTGGGATGTTTTAAGGGACTCTGTCAATTAAAGGCTGGTGAGAAGTTTTTTTTTTCTGTTCTTAGCTCTTTGTACCACCTCTTCGCTTTCAGGTAAAGACGCCTCAATGTCAACATTAACTGTTGAGGGACAGGTGTTTTTGTAAAAAGTGAGTCCAGTGGTAGGGAAGAGGCATCCAGAATGGCATTCAGATGCAGGGCCCTCATCCTCTGGAACCCTGAGCCTCAGAGCCATGGCAGAGGAGAAACAGGAAAGGGGCGGGATTCATGGATAGTGTAAAAGATATGTCCCAGAAGAGGTGGCACTGTGGTGGCTCATGTTTTTCATTTACAAATAAACAGAGACAGCTTCTTCAGTGAAATGCCCCCTAGGAATAAAGCAACAAGTAGGGGCTTTTTTTAAGGGCCATTACTATCATTAGTGTGACGAGTACTGGGGCCAAGGGTGTAAGTGACCACTATACTGCAATTATGTCTGTTTTACTATGAAAAAGCAGAGTGGAGGCCCATTTCCCTTGCTAGCATTAGAGCCCAGCTCACCCTAGCTGCTTTTATTTTAACCAAAGGGGACAGAAAGTATCATTGGTGCTGCTGGCTCAGAGGCTTGGGTGCCCTGTGGTATAGGAGACAACTAAACCCCAATCATGGTAGTTTTGCTTCCATGCTTTGCTTGCATTAGGGCCCAATACACACTTGCTATGCCAGTTTCGCATTTGGCTTCAGAGCAGAGGCTCAAGGGAGGGGAAAATTGAAGTAAAGGAGGCACCTTGCTTTAGCTTTAAGGAGATGGCAGGGAAGGGGATATGACAAGATAGGAGCCCTGTTTTATCAAACGGCAGAGCAGAGAGCCCACTCGCAGTAGTTATTATTAGTGAAGCAGCGCTAGGGCCAGGGTGTCTAAGGGGCACGTTGCATCACACTCATGACTGTCTCACTTTTCAAACGGGGGCATAGGGGCTTATTTTCCTATCAAGCATTAGTACAAACTTTCAGAAAAAAAGGGGGACAACATGTGGGAGCCCTTTTTTTGTTGAAAGGGACAGAGAGCCTGCTGCAAGAATGGAGTGAAGGTCAGACAAGGTGGGGAAGGGGGGAAAGACACAGAGGTGATAGCCTGCTAACTAAGTTGTCATTGGTGCAGCAGTGGCATTGAGGCCCAGGTCCAATTATAGAAATTAGTATTTTTGTGTCAATTACTGGCTTAATTTGGTGTATTTGCTGTTTCTGAAGCCTCATATTTAATTTGAATTATTAGCTACAGAAAACCTCTGATATGATCTTATAAGCCCCGCCCCTGCGCTTAGCCCTCCCACTCCCTCAATCCCTGTCATAAAGTTCTGGTGGGGGGAACTACTTCAAACCATTTAAGGGAAAGATCAAAGGAAAAAAGGGATATTCCAGCAGCCTATTTGACCGCATGTGGCCAGCCTGGAATGGTCATCGCAAGCATGGCGTGCGTCACGTGGAAGTGGCTGTTATGATGACTTTAAGTGCAATGAGATCAACAACGCAAACAGGAACATTGTCTATCAAGAAGCGTAAGGCTTCGGCATTAGAATGCAGACTGTGCAGTACAAAATGAGCCAACGACTAATTGTGGGACATTTTGCTGCTACACCACTATGGCATGAGTTACTGTGGAAGGTTGCGGCATCGCATATAAGTAGTAGAATATCTGAAACTCCTGTTTAATTATGCCTCCTTCCCTTGGCATGTGTATGACATTACTTGTTAGAGCATTTTAAAAAGAGACTTTGTTTCATGCAAATCTGTCAAATTAACTTCCATCACAATCACGGTTCACTTTCTCAGCAAATTTGAACAATACATGGCTGCTGTCTAGGTCCAAAAATAGCTGTGCACACATGGGAAGAGGCTGCAGGTATAAGAAACATTGGCAAAGCAAATAGGCACTGCCTTTCTAATGCGAGTGCTAAGCCATTCGTGTACAAGACTGCAAGAAATGTCAAAATGGCAATTTACAAGGGGAATGTGAGCACCCAAACAACAACAAAATTATTTTACCTAGTGCTTCGAAGATCCTTGCACCAGAGACGTTCCTCATGCATATTTATTCTGAACATCCTGACTGGAATTTATTGTTTGGGGGTCAGACGTGTACACCCTAACGTTTCCCACCTTGCCATAGTTTATAATCCACTAAGCATTAGCTATGTTGGCACAGATCTGGATCTCTGGGTGAAGGTGGCCAAGTGTCCCAACTCACTAAGTAAATTATACAATCGAGTTTCAGCTACAAGAAGCTGTAGTACTCTCATAATGAAGACTCCAAGGGCGGCGCTTTTCACCGGCCTGTCACTACCGAAGGAAACAAAAGTAGAGCAAGACCACTGGGAGGAAAACTAGAAAGCAAAATCACCTGGAAACACTGAGCTCCCAGACTCCTGGGAAACCTGACGGGATAACTAGGCAGGATATCACGTCTCAGCTCGCAACGGGGCTATGATGGGAGGCGCGCGAGTGCAGTCGTGACCCAGCTCCATCACTCACCTGCACAATGTCGCGCTCCGCCAGCTTCCCCCGTGAGGAGATCCTGATGTCATCACCGTCTAGCTCCACCATGGCTGAGAAATACAAAAAAGAATCAGTCATTAACAAGTTTCAACGTTAATGCGATGTTACGTTTCTGAAAACCCTAGCAATGGTGGAGTTGTACAATGAAGAAGTAATGTTTTGATAACTGATTTGGTAAAGAAGTATGTTCATAATAATTTCATAGGGTATCTTAACAACACTTAGGCTGTTATACAAGAAATTCTTTCCATGTGGCTTTAACTGCTACATCTCAATTCTCACTGACAACATGATGAAATACTTTAGAGCCGACCTGTTTTCTCTGCGCTAATCCATCCGTGGCTGAGAGAGGCTCTACAGCCTTGTCCTAGCTTCTTCTAGGTGTCAGAAACTCAGTATTCACATGCTAATCCCGTTCTGGATGTGACAGACTCTGCATCGCTGTCGCTAATCTTCGATGTGACCATTTCCGCATCTATGTACCAATCCTATGCTTGAGGTCACAGACCCTGTATCCGTGCGCCAAACCATCTCTACAGATGAGATGCTCCGTATTCCTACACAAGAAGCGTGAGATTCTGTATCCCTCGATAATTAAGATTACAACTAAGGGACTCTGTATCTTTGTGCTGATTGTGGGCATAAATGACCAAGCGATTCTTTCATTTAATTAATTGGCGTGCTGGGTACCCCATCATTGCCTATGCAGAAAGTACAAAATCTTAGGGTACTCTTCAACTCAATTGTCAGTTTTACATAAACTGGTGGCATTCCCGCCCCACCCAACTTGTGGTTCTCCTGTCCCATGTACAGGTAGAGAAACCACTACTGGAAAATCTTTACCCAATGGTCCATTCATCAGTAGACCACAGGGTCACATTGGTAGTCGTTGTGTCCCATCAAGGCAAATGTCACTGTATTTTTCCTTCACAGGACAGCCATGAGAGGTGCGGCGGCTCCCTGAGGAAAGTTTCAATTGTCCCTGATTTGCCAGGGACATTTTTCTTTTACTTTACAGCTCAATGTTTCAACATGGTGGACCTCTCAGTGTTACCACAGTAAAGAAAATGCATCAGTAGCATGAGCGAATGCACTTTCATTTCAGAGATCCCAACTAGGAAGATGCTAAGCTTTAAATGTGGCAGGCATTTCTCTGCAAGGGCAGCAGAGAGCAGAGCATTCGCTTACCTAGCAGCCACCTGCCTACCGTTAAATTGGCTCCTCTGTCACTGTCATCTTCTTTAAGGGTGTCCTGCCCCTTCTGCTGGTGAGCCATAGAAATAAATCCGGTCATCACAGTAGTAAACACATGCCTAAATGTGAGCTACACTGACATCCGGGCCGGATCAGTCTAAAAACTTCAAGAACCATGCCACCCAAACATCACATGCATTTAAGCATTCAAAATAAATCACTTCTCCCTGTCTTCCTTGTATTGACCTCCCGTCAAGGAATACTCCACTTTAAGAGCTTCTAGGTCAATCTCGAAGCACTGCAGAGAAATGCATCAGGTCCCTCAAAAACCTACTGCACACTTAACTGCTAACCAGACACCTAAGGTCGGCATCCCTAAACCCAGCATTGCCCATTAAACTGGCTAAATTCAAACAATTTGGTGTGGGATCTCCCCACACTCTATACTCTACCCTGTGGAACTCTATTGCTTCTCACAGAAGACTCGATCTTTCTGAAGTTCCACAGAGGTCTTTAAGAATGTTTGTGGCTTATAGGCCCCATAGTCCCAGAAACCTGATTCACAGACCCTTCCTTATGAACTGATCCTCCTGTTTCTTCTCTCTCCTCAAGCACTTTGTATCACCACATGATGTCATTAGAACTACATAAGAACTACAATCAATAACTAAATAAACAATGTCTAAACGTGATGGCTTCTCCTAATTAAAAACTATGGGCAAAACAATAATTCTCGGGGCTGCAGTATTGGCAATGTAGATCATGAATGAGGTCGAGTGCAGACCCCAACAATGTTATGGGGCTCTGCTTCATGCAGAGTTAGACGTTATACACTGATGGAAAAGGGATGTTTAGCTGTGAATCAAAGCTTTTCTTTTGTAACTGTGAGTAAAATTCTTACCATCAAATTCAGCCTGTCCCACTCCAACAATGATGATGGACATTGGAAGCTTGGCTCCCTAATATACAGCAGAAAACAGAGAAAAAGTGTCAAAGAGGAAAGATTAAAAGGGGAAACCAGAATAAGGACAAAGATGGACTGAGATAAAGAGAGAGCAGGAGACATAGAGAAAGAGAGAAAGACAACATGCCAGAGTGATACGGACAGAAGGGGAATGGGTTAGAGATAAAGCAGGAGAAACAAGAGGAGGAGAGAGAGAGATGTTGGGTGAGGCAAACAGTAAGATAATGACAAGGAGAAATAAAAGCCAGGGACTGAAATCAGCTGCTAGCAAAGAGAATGAAGGCGACAGAAGAGTATGAGACATGGTGCTGGAGGGGGAAGGAGATAGGAGGCAGAGGTGGGAGGTACATAAGAGGAATCGTGGAAGGAAAAAAGGAAGGATAAGGATTAGTAGATAACAGAGAGGAGATATTGGCACAGAAAGATAAAAATAAAGGGGAGAATGCCTAAAGGACCCTGGAAAAAGAACCATTAACAATAGAGGGGGTTTGCCCGTCTAACCCCATGTACCTTGGCATTACAATGTAGTTCCATAAACAGAGTGGTACACTGTAGGGATACATTCAACATTATCATAAATCAACAATGAAATAATAAATTTTCATTGGATAATGAATTTAATTATACTAAATTAATTTATAAGAGTTTAAAAAATGTTAAGCCTGCCTATCGATATTTGATGCCAACACTGTATGGCAGGCAAGTTGCTGCGTCCCCTCCGGCTAATTGGCAGAGGCCTGCCCCCATTTGTATGAAGCCCCTTGGTTAGGGACTGGATGCTTGACTATTTCTCAATTTAAGATCAGAATCGGGTTCCGGCACAGACGGGAGACTGTTTTGATTTCCTATTAGCTCCCACCTCAACTCTGGGCTGAGCTTACTGCCGTGGTGGTCACCAAATTTTTGTTCCTTATGCTTTCCATTGTCCTGAGAAGGCCTTTAACTTTTCTAGGCCAAAGCGTGTCAACCTTTGAATATGGATGAGGCCTATAAATCATATTGAAAATTATTACTGAGCTAAAGGAGACTTTGTATAAGGTTTTGGACTCTTAAGTCTCCGTGGTTACCTCTGAGTGGAATCACATTTGGACTTTTGTTGTAACCACCCTATTGGGAGTGATTGGGAAACCCAGAGGAACGGCATGATCTGTGGATTGACCAGGAACAATAAAAAATGGTTTTAGGGCTGTGACAAGACTGGGACACTGGGGGTGATTCTGACCCCGGCGGTTCCTTACCGCCGGGGCCAGGGTCGGCGGGAGCACCGCCAACAGGCTGGCGGTGCCCCGCAGGGCATTCTGACCGCGGCGGTTTTGCCGCGGTCAGAAGTGGAAAACCGGCGGTCTCCCGCCGGTTTTCCGCTGCCCTGGGAATCCCCCATGGCGGCGCAGCTTGCTGCGCCGCCATGGGGGATTCTGACAGCCCATACTGCCATCCTGTTCCTGGCGGTTCTCAGGAACAGGATGGCGGTATGGGTTGTCGTGGGGCCCCGGGGGGCCCTGCAGTGCCCATGCCCAATGGCATGGGCACTGCAGGGGCCCCCGTAAGAGGGCCCCACTTTGTATTTCAGTGTCTGCATTGCAGACACTGAAATACGCGATGGGTGCCACTGCACCCGTCGCACCTTCCCACTCCGCCGGCTCAGAATAGTGGGAAGGGTTTTTGCACTGGGCTGGCGGGCGGCCTTTTGGCGGTCGCCCGCCAGCCCAGTGCAAAAGCCAAAATACCCTCAGCGGTCTTGCGACCGCGGAGCGGTATTTTGGAGGGGGGAAGTCTGGCGGGCGGCCTCCGCCGCCCGCCAGACTTAGAATGACCCCCACTGTGTGTTTATATAACATTACGCATTCATTGCACATAGTCACAAAATATGTTGTATACGTCTGTTTGTTTAACAGATGTCTTTCGATGTTGTGTATCAGGGACTGTAAATGGTTATCAGGAGTGTTATTAAATTGATAGCATGCTTAACATTTTTTTAACTCATAAATTAATTTAGTATAATTAAATTCCTTTTCTAATGAAAATGTACAGTTTTATTGTTGATTTATGACATTGTTGTTGAATGTATCCCTACGGTGTACCAATTTTTTTTTGGAACTACATAGAGGACCATGGAGGCAACACACATGCAACTGACCAAGAACAGGCCATCCACTAGAGAGATTGGGAGGGTTTTAAACAGATAAAGTAAAGAGATGATTCAAGCCAACAAATTAGGTGCATAGAGTGTGAGTTCAAAATAATAGGAAACGAAAGGCAAACAACTGTTGAGGGGCAAAAAGAAGAGGTGAAGTGGCAGTAGCAGGTAAAGGGAGGGACAAAAAGGCAGATACAGAATCAAAAAGGGATGAATAGATGAAGACAAAAGTGATACAGAAGAGTTGTTAAATGATGAAATGTAAAACTCTGCAGCAAATCTGCCCGCAAAGTAATTGAAATGTGAAGTAGTTATCGTGATAATCAATACTTTCTCTAAACTTACTGGTTGACTAACTCCTTCGTGCCCCCTTTCCTATTCTTATCACTTGATTGCTGAGCTCCATTGCCTACAGTTTTGTGCATGCTTGTCTCTCGATTTACAACTTCCTATTGTTCCAATCACTTACCTTTGTTTCATACCTCCATTTTCACCACTTAGTAAAGCACTGTGTCGTTCTGTATAAAAACGATCCTAAATAAATAACTTATAACTGCCATTCTTTGAGCAACAACTTGCATTGAAGAGGCTGGGTTGGATATTAGCTTTACAAATGGACTGAATGAGGCTTCATGCCATGCTGGTGGAGATGCATTGAAGAAAAGTATGCTGCTCTGTTCACAAACCCAACAGTAATAACCTATACTGGAAGAGTGGTTGACATTAAGTTGGCGGTACTATTCACCAAATCGTCACGCTTTGCTTAGAAGCACTAAGAAAGGGACATAAAACACAACTTCCCTCTTGACGTTCAATGCCTCTTCTCTGTCGTCTGAGGAAAGACAACAGGAGCTGATCCTCAAACCCTTTGCGGAAGTAGAGTCAATCATGACAATTTTCCAAGGAGGTATCATTCAAGCATTTTCAAAATTCTGATAACACACATTCAGTGACAAATGAATAAAGAGAGAGTAGCAGGTAATCAATGTAAACAAAGGATCAAGGTAACTCATACACGAAAAATTAATTTGAAATTATATTTGCAAGAGTACAATTAAATACTCAGTGCAAGGAATGGCTAACGTACAGTGCAAAGGCGATAGACAATAAGAAACAGCCAAAAGGGTTTGAACATCAAAACAGCAATCTACTCTTATTTTTGTTGCAGAGTCTCTAAGGGAAAATGTCAATAAAAAAATGATACCTCGCAAGGACTGTTGTGACTCAGTTACAGTCACCCTTAGAGAACGTTATTGTCTCTGTTTACCAGTCGGCATCATGGTCAAAGTCTACTAATCACATGTAAAGCAATAAAACCAAGCACTCCACCATGTCTGACACAACTTCATCAGACTTTAGAGAAAAAACTCTAGAAGGCAAAGACAAGCTGCCAAGGCCCCCTCTTTCTGTTGTCCTAAAATCTGGAACTATCCTCCACCTCGATCTAAAAAGCTCCATTACTCAGGGTCTTCAGGAAGAAATTCTTCAGCTGGTAATCACTTACATTCTGCCTGCATACCATATCTCTATCCAGTTATCTTTCTCTCTTACACTTTTATTATCCATCACTCCATTGCTTTGTAGCAAGCTTTGTGCTATACATAAATCCACATACATATTGAACACATCTGAGAAGACAGCATGCCTAAGGTAAGATATTATTTTGTATTCCACCCTTGTGTACTTTTTTTTTTTAATGTGTTTTATTACATTTTGAAGCATGAAATGACATCAACATTTTGGGCAGTTACGAGCAATGCAATGCAGTTCGGCCTGTCAGGGACGGGATGTCATCTTAGTTCACTGGTGCAGTTGTTATAGTTTACAGTGTTACAAAAAATATTCGTAACCACATATGGGATTATCAGAAACTATACTAGCTGTGGAGTCTACTTAAGGTATGAGTAAGTCATGTCTGGTAGCCAGGGCAGGTTGTGATACAACATCTCTTTACTAACACTATTTGATGAGGAGGCCTCATGTGCAAAGTAAGCGATAACTCAAGAAGGTGGACAGCACCTATATGTGAGAGGAGATGGTGGGACTACGGAGTGACAGGTTCTGGTCTCAGTGGCTGGTTTAAGGAGCTAAGCCTTCGGTTGTGGTGTTCTCAGTCTCGGCATCACTCCCAACCCCGGGGCGACAAGGTCGCCATCAATTGTGTGATTAAGGGTCAACCTTTGTGACATGTTAGTGTGACCCAGGGTGGGTGGGTGTCATTTTTGGCTTCCACGCTGATTAAATATGTGTCCTAACGTTCATTTCCGGTCCCCCCTCAAATGTAGTGATGAGAGAATTTGGGACTCTGTGTGCATCAACTTCATTAGGGTGGCCAGCCAACGATGGAGATCTAGGGGAGCTAGCGCCTTCCGCGCAATCACTACCTGCCTCTTAAACAGGACAAATGCAAGATCTATGGAGATGTCTGTCTTCTTTTGCCCTGGGACGTAGAACCAACAGGCAGGATTTGAGCATGGGTGCAGGGCAGCGGTTTGAAAGTTCATCAACTCCGGTACTGACCGCAAGACAGATCGGGTGCAGCAGGGGGCAATCCCACACCATATGGTATATCCCAGCTTCTGGTAGTTTGCAACAAGGGCATTCAGGAGCCGGAGTTGGGAACATGCAGTTAATATGCTGAGGAGAGAGATAAGCATGATGTTCATAATTGAACTGTGTGAATCAGAACCTTGGGTTACGAAATACATCCTTCATCTTTTGGAGCACGAAGAACCAGGCCTTGTTCGACAAGGACTGCAACAGCACCCCCATCCCATTTGGCATGTGCCCCCACAGCATGATCCAGAGAAGTACATTTAAGGGATGTGTAGAGGGCAGTAATAGTGTGTTGCGTCCGATCGCAGGTCAGAAGCTCGTGCAATGCAGGTGACACAGGAGGCTCCCTGTCCCCCGCTCCCCACTTGGCCCACACTGTGTGTTGTATAGCGTGAAATGTCAAAAACTGACCAGCTCCCATGCTGTAATTGTCCATGACACCCTGAAAAGACATGAGGACACCCTCATGATGGAGTTCCCACAGATGGTGGACACCAGCTACCTGCCATGCAAACGTGCCACATTGCTGCGACTCACAAGTTAGCTGAGGCAAATCCCATATCTCGATGGATGGGGAGTAGGGAAGGTGAGGCCCTATGCAGTCAGCAAATCTGCACCAGCAGGTTCGGGGTACAGTCGTCTGGTGCATCTCTCAGAAGGGAGGAACAGTTGGGTTGACAGCCAAGTGTAAATGCTCATGTTACCTAGGACTTTGCAAAGGGATCTTAATTTGGGGCATGTGGGTAACCTCAGCCAGACCGTCAGCCCCTGCAGCAGCACCACCGCATAATACAACTCGAAGCTGGGCACACCAGGGCTGGCTTCGACTTAAGAGCATTGCAGTGTGGTGAGTGCAACCTGACAATGTCCCCTACTCCAGATTAATTTGAGCAGTAGAACATACAGCTAGCGGAAGAAACGTCTGGGGAGCAGTATCAGGAGTACAGCAAAGAAGTAAAGTAATCAAGGCAACACCAGCATCTTGGGGATCACCACATGGCCCATTGGGGACAGAGGCAACAAGCCCCAGAAAGGCAGGGACCAGCTGATAGATCCCAGTGCCTGGTCTACACTGCCCTCTTTAATATTCTTTCCCGAATGGTAAATTTAGACCCCCAGGTATTAGAAAGTGTCATAACACCATTAAAGGAGAGTTTCTTTCGGAGCATTACTGCACAGTTCAGGATGCGGCCCCAGCGGGAAAAGGCACGACTTAGGCCAGTTTACGTAGATGCCTGAGATGTCTGGAAGCCATTTAACAAATGTACGAGGCTCAGCTGTGTGGCCTCAATGTCTTGAAGGTAGATCAGGGAGTCATATGCATACAGAGGGATGATGTAGTGTACACCTATCTCCTGGATTCCTCAGTGTTGAGCCCGCTGATGAAGGTGGTAAGCCCACAGTGATATGACAAGGGTGAAAATTAACGGGGAGAGCGGGCACCCATCTTGTTCCTCTCTAAATAGCAAAGCTGTCTGACATCAGCTGTCCAGTTCTAACCTGCGCTGTTGGGCTATAATACAGAGTGCAAATCCATCCCAGGAAGCATGGGCCGAATCCCATGGCTTTAATACTGAAGAAGAGAAAATTCCAACTTAGGGTATCAAACACGTTTTTAATGTCTAACGACAGCCACACAATCAAAGGCATCCAATGGAGTGTGATGAATAAGGCATAGTAGATGGAGGATGTTGGTGAAAGTGCAGCGCCCTGGTATAAATCTGGATTGGTTGACATGCACTACAGCATTGAGAATAGCGAGCAGGCGGTTCGCCAGCACTCTACCTAAGATCAAGGTTCAGTAGAGAGAGGGGGAGGTAAGAGTGAACATCAAGTGGGTCCGTGTCAAGTGTGGGCAGGACAACGATCAGAGACTCATGAAGCGATTCCGGGAGGCATCCAGTTGTTTTCGCCTTGTTGAACATCTTCATCAGGTGATGAGTGGTCTGTGTGAAAAAGGTGGCAAAATATTTAACCAGCAGCCAGTCAGTGCCCGGCATCTTGTTGTGGGCTATGTGTGAGATGGCTGCCCGTAACTCCTCCAACTCATCCAGTTGCAGGGATTCGCCAAGCACAGCCTGCTATGTTAAGTTCAGCTTAGTCAGTGGTAGATCACGTAATAATTGTTGTGTGTGACCTGACAGGGTGGGGTCCGCTGCAGGGTACAAGCCCTGTTAGTACTCCCTGAAAGCATCATTGATGGCCGTTTGTGATGTTATTATATGTCACTCCGATCGGGACCCGTTGTCCATCTTTCCTTACTAGCCATGCGAGCAGTTTCCCAGAGCTGTCCCCTTTGGCATGCAGCATAACTGTGTGCTGTTTGTAGTCATGTTACCCCAGTTGTGCCTCCACCTCAGTCCACTGATTGTGTAGTTGCTGGAGCTGCTCGGCCATTACAGAGCGATTGGTACCCTGACCTCCAATGGTCTTAGCGCTTGCTCATTAGATACTAGTTCCTCATGTAAGCATCAGTGAATCCCCCATGATGCCACCAGGCAGTAACCACATGCAACCACTTTGTGAGTGTCCCACTCCAGCTCCAAGGGTGAAGTAGAGCCCTTGTGGTGGTCAAAGTAGTGTATGATGCATTGCTTTAGATCTTTGCCGAATGGGGGTCAGAGAGAGCCTTCGTTTGAGGTAGGTATGGTGGGGCTCTGCCTGCCCCATCGCAGAGTGACCATCAAGAGGCAATGGTCTGAGAAGGTACAGGCTAAGTACTCCTCTTAGGTGATCAGGGTACCCAGGTGTGCCATGCAGAGGACAAGTTATATCCTTGTGTGAACCTGGGAACAAAAGGAGTACTCACAATCCAGTGGGTGTGGGAATCACCAAGCATTGTGTAAGTGTTGGTCAGTGAACCAGTTATGAAAGTGTTTTTGGGTGCACACGCATTTAGCTACGCACTGGGGAGCAGTGGAGCGATCAAGACAGATATTTGGCATGCAGGTATAGTCACCTCCCCCATAGATCAGGGTGGTGAGGATCATGGTTGAGCACCGTGTGAAAGTATCCAAGAACCTCAACAGGTTAGTGTTGGGGACATATATTGTCACCAGGGTTTAGGTGAGCTCCAGCTGGATGGCCCTCTAGTATCACAAAACAGCCCTCCATGTCCATCCTGTGAGTGTCCAAGACAAATGCAACCACCAGCGCATGAGTACTCCCCTGGCATAGGCAGACATGGATGTGCCATACATCTGCCTTCTCCTTTTCGCTCAGACCTTCTGTAGCTCTGTTAATGTGGGGTGTGTCTCTTTGAGCATGGCAATGTACATGTGCCAGCATTAAAAGTAAGCAGAAATGTTGTATCTTTTGGTGGGAGTGGCCATGCCGTGCACGTTCTATGTGAGTATGTGGTGTTGAGGGGTGTGGTAATCAGCTGTTGAGCCCATTGTGCACGCTGATGGTGGGGGTGTCAGTGAAGGAATGTAGTGCCCCCCTGTGTCCACCATCAACAGCTGCGGAGAAGACCATGCATGCATTACCCTATGAATACACATGTGAGGGGGGTAGGTCAGCAAAGAGACTCCAACAAAACAACAAGTACAACCTGAGCAATAAAGAGCCTATATGGCTGTTTCTCAAGTGACTCTGTCCAAAAGTCTTCAACCTATAACTAAAAGTTAAACATGAAAAGTAAACAATCCACTACATCCTCATTCGAGCACCGATGGGGCGTGGGGCAGCTGCTCAGTCTGGTCTCCGTCACCTGGGCCCATTCCAGAGGTCCCAGCATCCGACCCTCCAGCACGAACAGAATTCTCTGCATCATAGTGAAGCCAGATTGATCCCCCGGGCCTGGGGTGGAATGTCCTAGTGGTGGGAGGTTGATCACAGGAGATCATCTACCGATCGCAGTGTGAATTTAGGGTCAGGAGGACTGTTCATGGTGGAACATGAATTTAGGGTCAGGAGTGATGTTCATGGTGGAGGTTTTGGATGCGTCTGTCTTCGATCTGGAATCCTGGACCGGCTCAGAGTGCAGTGTTGTGAAAAAGTTCAAAGTTCATGTGATTCAGCGAGGCTGCCTCCACAGCCTGGGCCTGTTCTGTGGTCACTTGGTCCTTAGTGGGCCTCGCTTGTGCCACTCTGTGTCTGGTTTGTTTCAGTCACAGGATCACCAAGTCCCCCAAGACCCGGTCAGTCTTGGGTGCGCCCACAAGGTGTTTGACTTGGACCAGGTCCTGACGCCTTCAGGTGTCGAGCAGATGTGGAAAGACTCACCACCTTGAGTTTTGCAGGGAATAGTAATGTGTAGTGAAGCTGGAGTTCACACAGGCATTGCTTTACTGGCACGTAGGGGCTCCTAAGACACTGTACCTCGGTCATGAAATCTGGGTATGACATTATTTCCATGTTCTCACAGTGACAGGGGCCCTTCATGCAGAACTGGTGCAATATGAGGTCTCGGTTGCAGTAGTTTAGAAATCGAGCAATGAGTGGGAGTGACGGTGCACCAGACGGAGGCGGCGGTTCAACTTTAATTTAAAATCTCTATCTATCCATGCAACCAGAGGCATCTTTCACTTCTTGAAATAGTGGTTAGCTGTTCTGTTTTATTCTCAGCGTTTCTTTATTTGAGAAAAACTCTTGCCTTGTGATTAAACAATACAGAATGTTTTTAAAGAGACAGTCTCTGCTTCAGCGATCCAGGGCTAACCTTAGAAAAAGAGAAGGATAATGCCTCTGTACTTAGTTGGAAGATTAGGAGCGGCATAACCGAGCATGGAGCGTGCCTTTCTTGATGGACAGAGACAGAAACAAGGGCCAGCCTGACAGATACTTGTGTTGAAGCTGACTTAAGGAGCTATTCTGATTAGGATCTCTATGGTTCTGCAGCCCAGCTTACCTTATCTGAATCTGAGAGCCAGGAGAATGTTCTGCATCATGAGTGGGTAGAGAAGACACCAAAAGGACTGCCTGCTAACAAGCCTGAATGTGCACTTTAGCTTCCCTTAATAATAATAATAATAATTAGAGGTTTCTTTCAGTTCAGTTCACTTGTAGTGTGCTTGCATCAGCTCGGCCTCGACCCAAAAATGCTAAATGTGCAGCTGAAACCTGATGGAGGCCTCTCGTGTAGGTGGGTGGCACTAGACCAATACGATTAGAACTACCCATTTGTGATTAAAGTGTTTGAGCCACACTGTCCAGAAGATGCCTCCAGCAACCCAACAGTGAAAATCTTGATTGCAAGTAGCATTTCTCATAAATGTCCACATACTTCTTTAAAACCTAAGGACCAAGGCTGATTTTCATAATCTGAGGTGGCATAGTGGACAAGAAAACAATAGTTTAGAATGCTACACCGAGTGGTTGGACTATTTGCAGGCTTTCCTCCTATCACTTTGTGTGTTGATGTAAAGCCCTAACTGGCCAATGATATGCCCAGATGTGGGTCATGTGTCCACTGTGCCACTGGAACCAAGATGTACCTTACTGAAGAGGCACAACTAGTTGGAAACAGGTGTTGGGTTGCTTGTGTTCCAGTTCAGAGAGGACCTGGCTTGGCAGTTCAGGTTCAACTGTTCCTGTTAGAGCAGGGTCAAGGATTACATGTGTATGAATGAGTCCAGTGCTTAATTTGAGCTCGTGGTTCCTGGGGCTTGGTACTGGCAGTTAATTGCCAACTGCAGCACTTATGACAGTCTGCCACATGGTGGCGCTGTCTGTCTAATTTAGAAATGAGCACAACAACAGTTGTTTATTCATTTAATACAGGGTAAAGTTCACTGATACCTAATGCCCAATCCATTCTTAGTGCTTTGGGAGCCTGGAATAGACAGAATTTTTGCATTTGAAGGCGTGAGATGGTTGGTATTTTTTGACAATTCTGGTAGGGGGAATGGGTGGTGCAAGCTGAAGAGGCCTCTTGGTGAGGGCTCTGGCACTTTTTCTTTTTTTTTTTCTTTTTTTACAAAGTAAGCACTGGCTGAGACTAATCTTAGGTGGCATAGTGGACAAAAAAATGATGGATTGGAATTCTACCCTGAGCGATGGCCAGTAGTTAAACTATTTCAAGCATTCCTCCTATCACTTTTTGTGAGTTTGATCATTCAAAACAGCCTTGGAGATCCAGGAGTAGCAGATAAATATTTGGACAGCTTGATTGTTTGCAATAGTACCTGAGGCCATCAGACACTAGTGAAAAATAAGAGTAGCCATTGACTGTACTGTTCACACTCTACAATGTCTGTCTACCACAGGAACCAGTGAACAGGCCTCACAGGACCAGTAAAAGGATAAGCAAGCCCAGGACTGTGTTTTGGCCCCTCACAGCACTCACCTAGCATATTGGCATTAATTCCATTATAGAAGACCATATCACAGCTTTGAAGATACATCGGTGTGACTGACTGAACATACGGAATGAAGATATTTAAAAAATATCAGGCATACGAAAGCTTAATAAATGTGACCAAACTGAAATATGCAATATTATTTCCCAGTACCCTTTGGTATTAAAAATTGGTGAGACTAGTTTGAGGTCATTATTGGCCTCTTGAACAGTTTCCAGTGCCTGATGACCACTGTATAAAGAGCACCTGTTGACGAGAGAAGCTGTCCAGTTTCTTTTGCTAATCTCTGTGTCCCTTTGTAGTGATTGTGGGATTCCTAGTTACCTTTGGTAGTGGTGGGTGTTAGGCCTGAGCCTGCACAGCGTCAGGTACACAAAGCTTACTTCCTTGAACTCTTGGCTGTAAAAGAAGTACGACAACTGGCTGATGGATCCTAACTCTTTGAGACAAATTGCAACCACTGCCTGACCTCTGAACTCCATTGACTATGGAACGGCAATCTTACCAGACAAATCTCACAGGTTTACTCCTACACTCGAACAAACTGCTGGACCAATCCAGGATGCTGGCCATCCCTGGCTGCCCTATCCTTCGTCGCCTGAGTGGATAAAAGAGATGAGATGACCCCATCACACTTACGTTGACGATAGCCTCCTTGGTCTGTGCCATGTCTGATATCACCCCATCAGTGATAATCAGTAGCACGAAGTACTGGGAGCCGTCCTGCACTGCAGCAGCATAGCTAGAAGAGAGACAAAGAAACATGGAGCAAGTTAATTGTCAGCAGTGATGAGGGCCATTGGAGAACAAGAAAACACTGCGTTATCATCAATGCCACATCTAGCGAAGGGTCAGTGTAACAAAAGCACATCTAGAGCAGGAACACTAAAGAAAAGCTAGTCTGCCATAGGATATGCATGTACCTAGAGGTGGAAAATGCTAACAAAACATATGTGCCAAGGAATCATCATATAACAATTACGGTGACGTTGTAACGAAGCACATGAGCATTTCACCCAACCAACAGATAGCCCAAATATGGCTATCTCCTTGGCAACGAGTAGAGCTATGGCATACTTTTCCCAATTGTTATTTCTAGAATCCCTCTCTGCGTGGTGTCCTCGGTGTGCTTTCTGAGTGTTACTTGGTCAGAGTGTCTGAGCGGGTGGGCAGGAGAGAGGATTTATAAACACTGAAGGTTGCAAGGAGTACCGGCTGGCTCTGCGCATGGTCCAATGTGCAGCACCAGTGAGTGACAGCAAGAGCGCTTAGACCCAGTTCATGCACCTGGATCACTAATAATGTGGTCAAGCATGTAGGGACTCATATTGTGTATAAATTATACACCTCAAGATAATACTATTGCAAATTTGGGGTTGAATATGGGTCACACTTCAAAAACACCACGGCTGAAGACCATTTGTGCCACTTCATTGAATATAGTATAGAGGCGTCTACAACAAATTAGCCCACATTCAAAAAGTCTCCTGACCTTTGTCAGTACATAGTTTATAAGCAATTCCGTATCAGTACCAGTAGTGTGACATTATTCAGTAAAATAATGTGAAAACTGCTGAAGCAGCGAGACCTCTAACTGCTGCAGGCCCGATCGCCTCTCACTGCTATACATCAATTAGGTCTGCTCTGCACAGACTAATTTAAAACAGAACCCAGGGATTAGGAGCCCTCTACAGCAGGGGTGTCCAACATAGGGCCAAGAGGATTGTATCCATTTCAGATTTTCAGGATACCCCATAATATGAATCTAAATACATTTAGTGCTCGGTTAAAGGTGCCTTGGCATTTGCGATTTTTTTTATCAAACCTAATAAATAACGATATCCTGGGCTCATAATCATCGCATATGATAAATATAATGCCAATAATAAATTGGTGCATTGTATATGGATTTTGGTGCTTATCGCACTATTATTTTCATGTTTCATTATAAATACCTTCAAGATTGTCCTGCTGAAAATTATCGGAGGTAAAATCCGACCATCAATTTTTAAAAAGAACCCCATGATTCTGGCATTTGTGCAAACTGCCGTTTGTGCAGCTCTGATAATTTTAAGGGGAATGTGTAATCGATGCCTCATTGACTATATATGGAAATTATTTACATAGTCAATGGTTATTGTGAAAACATCCATAGATCTGGCCCTCCTGGATCTATATCAGACATACTTGCTCTACAGCATACATAATTTCTAAGAAATCCCCATGCTTTGGGGGGCATGTGTTCACGCATACACTTGTCTCCATCTTTTGACCTCTATCTTCATCTCTGGGACCCTTTGATATTGGGCAGGAAAAGTCAGAGCCTCTTTCTTTAGAAGCAATGAGGGAGAGACATGGGTTGAACTCAAGCATCTGCTGCCCTGGGTCCTCCATTTGGTGTGCCTCGCCTCACACCTCTTGCTTGACTTTTAACTCACTCTTACAAAGCGGTCATATATTTTCTGACCTCACCTTCAAATGGCGTATCTAGACACAAGTTCGAGCATCAATGTAGCACAACTTAGCTTCCTGCACTCCCTCACAATCTTTACCATTTTTACTTTGCACCCACTTTCCACGTATGTGCTTTGAAGCTCTCTTCTGCCCTCTTTAAATGTTCTCTATCATCTTCACTTCAGCCGCTTCCCGATCCTGTTCCACTGCCCTGGACATTTTAACTCCCGATCCCAATCCACACTCTCATTCGCCTCTCCTTATGCCTAAAGAATCAAACAGTAATCTGAAGTGACTGATAGGTTCTACATTTTACCAATACAAAAAAACAACAAAATAATAAACAAAGAAATGTTAGGACCAGGACCAGCTGCCGCACTATACCCATAGCCATCCTTGTGGCCAAAAAGCAAGGTGAAAGAGAGCAGATAGACCCAGGAAATTCTGGAGACAGCTGCGGGCCAGCTCTATTTAGGAAGGACAAGAATAGTTTGACAGTATGGACCAGGACTGAGGCTGCTGGAAACAATCTCCCTTATGGACACATTTCTTTTCCGTTGAGGGAATCAGGGGGTTTCAGGTGACCAGGGACAGGCAGGTGTAGGTAAGTATTTGATACACAACCTGCTTTCCTCTTACATGTTGTTTAATCAGCTCTTGATTAGTTGGTGGGGGCTCTGGGGAAGATCTGCAATGACTCCCACGCACAGGTACGGCTTCCAAGACGTTGCTATGGCTACAAATTTTGAATTGGGATGGGGTAAAAATAAAACTAGTGCTACCATGGATATATCTTAGAGGGCACAATAAAGACGTGGAAAGTTATTAAGTGTTGCAAGCAGAGGTGGATGTGGTAGCAGGTGTATCAGGTGTATACACAGAGCTTTCAAAGTCCTCAGGGCTATGCATGAGCAGCTCACCAGTCCAGGTTTTTCTTTGCATTTTGGGACCTGTAGTCCTGATTTTAAAATAGAATATAGGATGGCAACTCTCAGAATGCAATGTCACAACCCTGGATAGGCAGAGCTACTCATGCATGAGCTTGGGGCACTGAGAGCTTTGTACACCAGTGGTTCCCAACCTTTCGATTTCTGCAGACCCCCACTTTATCAATACTGAAGCCCAGGAACCCCCACTGAATCATTATTGGAATCGGGAGACCACCCACTGAGTCATTACAGAAAGCTGGGGACCTAATCTGTTAATATTATTTAATTTTCTCAGCAGTAACGGGCCCCCTGAGGAGCCTTCGCAGACCCCTAGGGGTCCCCGGACCAGAGGTTGGGAACCACTGCTGTACACAATACCCAAATGTAAAAGTCATAACACTGGAGAAAGATGACTAGCGTAACTGTCTCACATGGTGTGTAACTTCGGACATCAAAGTGGATCGCCTGAATACTCATGTCACCATCATTGAGAAGAACTAAAATGAAACACCAGATCACCAAATTGTCCTTATTTCATTTTTCTAGGGAGACCAAATGCAGAGGTTTGCAAAAATGCAGTGGCCAATATTCAATGACCAAGAGCAAAGTATCACGAGGTACACAACTGCAACTCTAGTGGAGGAATCCAGGGGCCAGATGTAGCAAGCAGTTTTGCCCATTCTGTGTCTATGGGAAAATGTGTTCGTATGTATGGCCCCAGGTCAGCAAACACCACATAATACAGAACCCAAGATTGGAAACTATTACATGCTCTGACTCCATCATGCATGAAGGAAAAGCAACCACAAGAGGCATTACAAGACACAGACTGTTTGCAGTGCAAGACAGAATGGAGTGATTTTCCCAAACAGAATATTAAATTGTTCTTCTGGAAATAAACAGACTGCATTTCCATGAGGAATTGAGGATCCAAAAATGAGGTAAGAAACAAATATCTATCATAAAAATAAATGGGTATAGTCAGCACTCAATTTAAACATGATTCAAAGTGATGAGATTCACTCTAGATTTCCATGAGCAACAAGGATATGGTATCCAGAATGTCATGGTCATAGGAGAACAATTCTGAAGTGCTGGTGATATGAACAACCCCCATCCAATGGGATCATGAGATTAAGGTATCAGACATGTGACGAGGTTACGAATGCCACAATGTGAAAAATCTGTCAGGATATATCTAAATGGGCACACGTCAGTGAAAAAAAAACTTTTAAAAGACAGAAAGAAACAGGAAAAGACAGAGTTAGAAACTAACAAGGAAAGAGTAAGATAGCTAGGATGAGAGAGGAGAAATTAGATAGATAGATAGATAGATAGATAGATAGATAGATAGATAGATAGATAGATAGATAGATAGATAGATAGATAGATAGATAGATAGATAGATAGATAGATAGATAGATATTTGGTGTACAAATTTTTTTTCTGGGGGGATTCATTTGATTTGTCCATTGCTGCTGAAGGGGGTGCCTTTTTAATCAAAAGGATGCAGCTTAAAAGTTCACCCTTTTTGCTCCGTGGTTACATATCTGTGAGTGGTTTATAAAAAAAAAGCCGCTGTGTTGGACATTACTACACCAATTTGGTACTCACAACTGTTCTTCCTTTTTAGAGGGAAGAGACGGGCTACACTAAAGTCATATATACCGCCAATACAATATCAAGGGTCAAATCCACAATCATTCATGCAACTTTCTAGTAATACAATTGGGGACACTGTCTTGGCATATTATGTTTACATATAATCCTCCAGATCACTATCAAGATTTCTGCTACTAGAAGGGGTTTGAAATATCCTGAACAGTTAAGGTCAGTTAAGGTCAGACCTCCAACAGAGAAATCAGATCTCGAGAGATTTAGTCAAAGGTTGAAGAACTGAGGATGGGCAAAGCATTTCCATGCAGTCGGATGGGTGTTCAAATTATAAATTACCTAAATTAATTATTTTCGAATTCTTACATTAGTACTAACCTTAGCCCTAATCCTAAATTAAACAAAAATACATTTTTGACATTATTTTAAAATGAATGTCTTGATATTTTTATGAACTGAACACTAAAAAAGCTTTGCCTTAAACGTTGTTTTCGAGGTACTTTGGTTGAAGCAATGGTATAACTCACTGCAAAGGCTGAAGTAAATGTGTATTGGAAGTAGGGGCAAGAAGGCAAATGGTGAATGAAGAAATGGGGTCGGACAACATAAGTAATTTTTCCAGCTGTAGCCCCCTCTCTATGCTCCTTGTGGTCGCATTTCCAAACAACCACCTCCTTTGAAGTAATTGAAGACATCTGAATCTGTTATCCCCTCTGCAGGACTGGTCTTTAAATGTGCTCGTTCTTCCTTCATGCCAATATTATAAATAAACTATTAGTTCAATTACTTGGCATATTTAACTGATGGTCAAAGCAAACATGTTCACTGTGACCTTGGGTAAGGCCTACAGTGGACACAGCAGGCACATTGTCTCCATTTACAGAATCTGATATACGGAGCCTTTAAAAGTTTTTGGTCAAAGGTATGGAGGAAAGGACAACAGGAAGCCTAAGCAAGAGCCCAGCGTAGTGACCGATTGAGAATAGCAGATTCTAAATCACACTATAAAAACATAGGAGCAACAAATGAGGCCAACACGACATTGGCAGCACTCAGACAGTGGTCCTTTTAGGCTTGAATCTACGCAACACACAAAGAATTAAATACAGGACTGACTTGGCCACGTGGTTGACCACCGGCGCAAAGTTGGTTGGCCCGTACAGCTGGACGGTTTTGAGACTCCCGTGGTATGCTTCGAGGATTCCCTCAATCCCATTGCAGTAGGGGTTCTCGGAGTTGCCATTCTGGAAAAGAGGCAAAAGGACGTTTTTTAAAACTTTGATGTAGACACAGGCAATCAGCAACCACATCAACAAAGAGCTGAAGAGTAAGTGGGACAAAGCGATGCACCTGACATCATGCCAAAAAGAATGAAATGTAGCAGATGAAGAACAACAGGTTGAAAACGGGCAGGAACAAAGAAAGCATAATATAAGAGCAGCGAGCTAGGGAAAACAAAAGAATTATAATCAGTAAAAGTTGTACCCACCAGTGGAAACTCATGAGACACCCGCCCATCAGGAGGGATTTTGGCGCCAAAGCCGAGCGCTGGAAACATCTTGTCACTGTCGTAGTCCTGAATGATCTCACCCACAGCCTTGAGCGCCATGGCGTACGCATTCATCTGGTAGGGGTTCATGTAATGCAGCGACGTCGACTGTGAAGGATTACCTGTCGGCCAGAGCATATCATGTCAAAGGGAATTTTACATGGGAACTTTTTTCCACCTCATTGGGTCTGGCGTTAGCCAAGACTCTTTGATTTTAATAAAATTATATGTATATTATTCTTACATGGGGCTTTCAGTCATCCTTCCTCTTCCGTTGGTCAATTATTGTGTCATTCCCATTTTTCTTTCACCCACCTCAGCATATAGGAAGAGGCAATGGGTCAGCTTACTTCAGCAATTGGCTAACTCCACATTGAGTGACTGCATTCTGCCCCTATACAGGGAACACATTCATGCATGAAGTATCCCCCATAAGAGACGGTATCTACTATGGCAATCTGTGCTTTTTGAGACCAAAAAAATAATAATTTTGCTTTATTCAATTTGTTTTTCAGATTAACAAGAACTCGGCAGCTTACTCAGAACAGAGCTTTGCGAAAACCAGGACAAGCTAAAACAAGCATTGACAAAGCCAAAAGACTGGTGGCCAATGCCAGACATAATGGCTCTGCCAATGCTTGAGGACTGAGGTCTTTACGCATTAGCCCTCCTCAGGAGCTTCTGTATGTTCGACCAATCCATTGCCTCTGTGCAATCTGTACTTGTAATATAAGGGATTGATGCTGGCTGGACACTTTCTTCTAACTGGAGGAAGCAATGTGATTAACATGCCTTTAAAAAGTCTCTCTGTTCACGAGGGTGCAAAATATAGGGGGGTGGGAATATGCAAATATTTTCTATTGCACACGTCCCAAAATTCTTTTGAATACCACATTTACAACTTTTAGGCTCAAATTTCTCTTCTATTGTTTTCTCCATTTAAAAATGGGGCTTTCACACCCCACTTAAAGTTGCTGCGAGAAAAATAGGTCTGTCAACATCCATTTTTTTTTTCAAAGTTATGAGGAAAAAGGTTTTCAATTTAACTCACTAGAAAACATGACACTAACTTTTAGCGCCAATTAGCAGTTACGAGAAACTATTGCCATTTTTCAGGGAAAAATTATGCCAAGGCACAGATTGAGGAACATAGGAAACACTGCATCCTACTGGTAAACAAATATCAAAATCAGCATGAAGAGAGATGTGATTTTTCCCTCAATGTCCCTTCTTTGCATTAGTTTCAGTCTCTTCCAGCACACTGAAGCTAATGGGCAATATGTACAGCTAAACTTTCAAATGAACCCCACATTACCTTTATAACCCTATCATTTTCCACTCTGTTCACTTTCAGGGGTGGCTCCTCCGCTACGGCGGAGGAGCGTCGCCCCCCGCCAGCAGCAGCAGCTGCAAAACTTTTACTATAAAACAATAATAAACTACCTTTATTATCATTTTATAGTAAAAGGGACAGGGCCGTGAAGCTGTGACCAGCAGGAAGGGGGAGTGCACAGCACTGTCCCTCAGTGCGTATGTACGTTTGGCGGGCCATCTCGGGCCGGCCAAACACACATGCGCACTGAGCTCTCTCCAACCCGGCACTGTGTTGCTGGGTTGGAGACACCAGGCAGAGACTCTCACTCTGCCTTGAAGCACCCTGGACGGGCGCTCTGTCCAATCCTAATGCTGCTTTCATGCTGCTTGCAGCATGAAAGCAGCATTAGGCTTGGATAAAGGGCAGGCTGTGAGCCTGTGCCTGCAGTAGAGGACCTGAGTGCATCAGATCAGCGCAGCATGGTGAAAAAGGTACTTTTTTTATTAATATATATTTTTCATGACCTATTCCCCCCGCCACACTGCTCCGCCCCTTTTCCTGTGAGCCTCCCCTGTTCACTTTTACCTGAGGGTCATTGACACCTTAGTAATTGCTGGCAGAGCTCTAGTAACTGGTTAAGCAGTGGCCACTGAAAGTGCCTGCCAATGAGAGTTTGATAACGTAACTTCCCTTTGCCTGGCTAAGGGGAGACTGCATGGTTGGTGGTAGTCATAGAACACAATGTCTACTTATGCTAAATTGGGATTTCCAAGCGATCTCTAATGATAGGACAATTCCTTTAACCACCAAATGGATTACATCAAAGTAATATTAACAAAGGCCCAAGATAAATGCTTGTAGAAGTTGAACACTAGAAAGACCATTATTACTCTTATTTCACTTTATCTGGACCTAAAATGCCATAAGCAAACTAGACATTCTTTTGAACTGTTTGTTCTAAGTATGCCAAGCCCGACCCACAGTCTTTTGAAGTCAAGTGGATCATGAAAATCATTCCCGACATCTTGCAAGCTGCTCCCTCCCGCTCCCAAGCTCCAGCTGAAGAGAACCTGCAATCCAGGTCACTTACCTACTTTGAAGGACACCCTGCCTGCCTGATCCTGGATCCAGAATGTCATGAAGCCTGATTAGTCTTATCACTATGGAACCCAGGGAGAACAGAAGATTCAAATACTTGCATTACTCTAGAGAAGGTGTGAGCAATACACTTTCCTAGAGTAGGGGTGGGCATAACTTGCGTAATTTGCTGTAGCATAATTATGTGGAATTGCCACAAAATTATGTAAGATTCTAGGTAATTGTACTATAGCAGTAATTCTGCATTTAACACTATTTGGAGGCAAAGATGCATTTTGCTCACAGAAATAGCGTAAAATGCAACAGAAACCTCAAACTACTAACCTAGCACTTGGATATTTCTTATGCGAGAGTAAGATCGTACACAATATTATACTTACTTTCTGTTTTCCTCATCCATACCTTGATTTTGTAATTTTTACTCAAAGAAATCTGATCTGACAGAAAATGTGACATTTTGAAAATTAATGTGTGCCGTGGCCATAAGTACTGCTCTAGCAAGATCCCTCATGTAAATTTCGAAACTTTATGGACAATATCTTTGAGCTGCTATCTCGCCCGTCTTTTGCAAATGAGGGGATTATCACACAGATGACTGGCCCGCGCCACTCATAATTTTCAGGAGTATTATATGCATTATGAATGTTCCAGTGCTGCTACTGCATACTCACCATTCGAAGCTGTAAAGTCGATCGCCACAGTGAAATTAATCTGAGTTCTGTAAAGCACAAGAGAAATAAGTAATTAGGATAGTATTAGTTGTAATATATTATTTTCTCATGCGAAGCTGACAGCAGATTTCTTTACACTCTCATTTCCTTTATAGTAACTGTTGAATGGGCATAGTCCTTCTTTTCTGGCCTCTTCTTGCTATTGGACTCTCCTTCCCTGTTTCTGATCTCAGAAGTCATTTAAAGCGCCCGGAGGACAGAGGTAAGTGCAGTATAATCCCTAGTATAGCGGTATGGTGCCAAATATACCATAGGCTAAACATCATCTGACAAAAATATTGTGTACTAAATATCGTTTACAAAAATATAGGCCCTTTGTAGTTAATAGAAAAGCTGCCCTTAATGGGACATTATTCTGATAAACGATTTTTAAGACATAAAATGAATGTAATTTTATATTTTGTCAAGATAAGCAGATTTGCTACCAGTATAACACAACACCCACCTTCTTCCCTCTCTACAGCCATTCCTCTATCGCTTCGTCTCTTTCCCATTCTGTCTTTAATTTCTACCTCTTTACCCAGCAGCACTTTCAAGAGGCCTTGGATAGTGCTAAGTGTTATAGAAACATCTTCCCTCTTTCTTTCCTACTTGTTCTTCATACATGTAATTGTGTAAGATATACATATGAATGGCGTCAATATAATAGTGTACAAGCACTACAAAATAGTGTATCAAAGATTCTGGAGGTTGCATCTAAAAGTGAAACCAACCCACATGCAGATTGATCATGTTGACATCCCCCTTTGTGGATGTTTTTTTTTTTTTTTTTTACAGACCCACCCCCTTTGTGAATTGCAAAATATATGCTTATTGGAAATGGCTTCAAATTAAAGTAAACCAAAGTGGATCACTTCAGATGCTGACCCTGAGAATTCCATAGGACAGACTCTCTTACATTGGCCACGGGATAGTCCTAATATTACCTAATGTCACTAATTCCAACAGGTCTAAATCCTTGATTCACATGTTAGCCTTTTCTTTATTAAGATGAATTTATATCACTCAAAAACAGGAAGCTACCAAGATGAATCTTCCAGATGTAAGTACTGAGTTGACTATATGCTTGCAATGTTCGTAGTCATTAGGGAGTAACATTTCTTAAAGTCACATTGCAAAAGTATGTATTTTCTATTCAGCTACATCTTACAATAATGTATTCTTTACATTTAATAATGCATTGACATATTTGTGTATTCCTCTTTTACTCTAGCAAACCAGCTCTTCTCAGGTTCTGCATAATCTCTTTCAAAGTTATTTTTCTTCAGCCTAGTGCCGGACCACAATAAATATAAAAACTTGGTTTGCAGTTTTTCCATATACTTCTGAGGTGGATTTCAATTCTTCAAACTGTTAATATGCAGCACTCACCACTTGCATCCCTTCAATATCTGCTTGATAGTGCAGTCATACCTTATGTTTCTCTTCATCATGTCTGCTCACCTGCACCATTCATTCGGCTATTTCTATTTTTCACAAGCATTTGACATCCTGTTTATAGCTATGTCATGTAATGGGGTTTGCACCACTCATGGCAACTATATTGTATTCTATCCATACTCCAGGATGCTTTGATTCAGCATCCTCTGACTGCTGGCTTCTTTACCTCAGGAGCCATCAGCCACTGGCTTGAGACATTGCCAATCATATTTTGGATTAACTGTCAGGACAATTCTAGTCTCAGCTTCTTATTAATGGCTGTTTGAGTTTGTCCTGCCACCCCCAGTGGACTGCAGGAGGAACTATTTTACACCTGAAAAATCACACATTTATTGCTTTATCTCTCCAATCCAATATCTAGTCAAAGCAATCCTTGTTGTAATTGTTTTTCACTTCAACAGGCACCGATATTACTACAGTCAGCACTCAAGTGCAAGCATAAACCTATTGGGGTTGCCAATACTTGGATTAAAAAGCAATCAATGGCAGTCTGAACTTCTACCATGAAGTTAAAATTAAGGTATACATTTTCTTACCAGCTAGAAGCATATAATCAGTCACTGCCAAAGCTCTAGCGCTCACATAAGCCTGGCTGGAAGTCCCTGGTGAAAATAATCATTTAACAATCTAATATAAATTCACCCTTCTTGTAGAGTGCCTGGTACCTCGGAGAGCTATTCAAAGAGGCATATTCTGTGGCTTATTTATAATAGTATGTCTGTTGTCGTCTGCAAGAGAGATTGGGTGATGGGGTGGGATGAGACCATTTTTATGCCAACAAAGTTGTATTATTTGGATAATAGAAAGTTAAGGCCAGATGCATTAAAGGGTTGTGTCTATAGAAAAATGTTTCAGAACATACGGCTGTTAGCGTCTTCCAGAGTAAGGGACTGAAGTGCTCTGCAAGGGAGCGCATGGTAATGGGGTTGTTGGAGAGGGTGTATTGATTGTAGTGGTGAGGAAGTTGAGTTTGCAGATGTTCCTGGCTAATAATCTCAGCTCTGTGGTAAAAGACTTTAGGCTGGAGGTTAAGGAGTTTATAGCATTAGATAGCGTGGAAAGGGTCATGAGTGTAGTCAGGGCAAGTTTATGTACTGGGAAACCTTCTATGAAGAGGGTTGGGAAATGAGGTATCCTTTTTCCTGTGGACTTAAAGGAAAGCTGAACAATGTTCGGAGAGAGGCTGCAGGGGTTAAAGGTGTGGGAAGAGGAAGGGTCAAAGCAGAGTGTATGTTTTGATACAGAGAATTGGAGGTGTAAGTGGGAAAGAGTGTTGGGGCTGAGGACTGTTTGGACACAGGGGTTGATAGAAGAAGAAGAAGATCTAAGAGTTAGGCTTATGTTCGAGGAGTATGGCAGTAGGCGGAAGCTGGAGAGGAGCATAGCAATATCAAAGGAGGAAACTGCTTGATGTATAGTGGCAAGAAAAAACTGTGGATGATCTAAAATAATGGGGGTAGGGAGAGTAGTTGAACTAAAGGAAATGCTGGCATAGGAATTATGGGTTAAGAATAGATAGGGGGAGATTTGGTATAATGGGAGGCTGTGGTCAAGTTGAGAGTTAGGGAGAGAGGAATGAATGAAGGTGAACAGTTGGAGTTGACTACACAGGAAGGAGGGGGATTGTTAGCGATTTGGGCAGTGGCACTCACATAATTCCAGATTGTGGTCAGATAATCAGATCTTGCCATTTTTGTAAATGGAGGGAAATAGGTGGACCTTGAGCAGTGGCGGCTGGCTCATATTTAAAATGTGGGGGGGAGTAAACATTTTATAAGTTTTTTTGAAAAGGCACTTACCTGAGGATGATCTTCTCTCCTCTCATCGTCTCTCTTGGCTCCAACGTGCAACGGACACAGCAAACTGCACAAGCCAATCCTGGTGCTGCTTTCATGCTGGAAATCAGCACCAGGATTGGAGAGAGCAACATCTCTCAGTGCTCAAAAGAGAGCTGGAGGTCTGTGCTCTGTCTAAATCAGCTGTCTTATGACAGCTGGGTTGGAGACGTTTAAAGTGTGCAAGTCAGGCTGGCCGTTGCAAGATGGCCGACTAAAGAGAAATGCACACTTAAAACAAGTGCAGAGCTCCCTGCTGCCACTCGGCAGCAATTGCTTCGTCCTGACACTTGGTTCAGGACACGGTGCTGAACAATACAATGGTAATAAACAAAGTATATTACCATTTTATTTTTCTGTTCTGGGGGCGTTTTCTTAGCGGGGCGAAGCTTCTCCGCTCTTATGGCGGGGCTTCTCCTTACCCTGAGGGCAACAGAGGGGGTAGAGATGAGTCAGGGCCATAGTCAGAGTGCACTGGGCGTTTAAAGTATGTTTGAAATATGTACCCAGCAAGCGGTTGTATCAGTGAAAAATAGTAAACTGTTGTTCAGTGACTAATTTCTCTATAATGCTGGTTTAGGAACAGCATTTCAGGTTGATCGCGAAGGATTCTCTGTTGAAGGCTTTGGCTGCATTTGGAGATATGTTAAAAGAGCAGATTATTTTGTACGCTTAGGGTCCAGTCTTGGAAAAGGGCTTGAGGGCTGGGGTCTGGTTTAGGAGGACCCCAGTCAGCAGGCAGAGTGGTGGGGTACAGCAGATGCTCCAAGCGGCTGCAGAGGTAGTGGATCTGTAGGGAGGCTGTACGGAGGCTGTCACAGGATAGAGCACAACGGAAACTAGAGTTCAAGACAGCAGCAAAAAGTTATGTCTCATGAAAGACACTAGAAGAAAGTAGGACAAATGAGATACCAGCCTGACGTATACCTCACAGGATAGACTGCGCCTACAGTCATAGCAGTACCCGTTGCCTAGAGGACAAGGAGAACGAGATGGGGCTAGAATTCAGTCCTAATTATCCTGCGGTATAAAGTGTGAAATTAATTTCTGAATTCCTTTTCGAGCTAGCTATGCACATTTCCGGTGAAATGAATGTCAGAATAGCTTTCATTGGCAGCTCTACGCCTTTCCAGTGAGGGTGATTAGCTTCTTTAATCCTACATGTTTTTACCGGCCCAGTTCACAGTGGAAATTCAGTGTATTTGCCTGTTGTCTAGATCATGTCATTTTCTTTCTTCAGATACCCTATTCAAACAAAGAGCATTAGCTCTCAGCCAATGAAAAACTCCAAGGATTTCAGGTGTTACTGGATTTTTTAAATATATTTTTTTTCCAAATGTTGACATGTAACATTTTGATTCACAAATGCAATTACACGATTAAACATGGCCAAATGAAGCTACCTCACTGCTTCTTCTAGCAATGATTTGAGCAGCCGATGTTTAGAGTTAATTGTTATACACGTATTAACATCATATAAGATCATATTTCTGTCTGCCCTCCCCTTTATCCCCCACACTTCTGTCCTCATCTTCTCTCACAGATTTACCCATTCATGGTCCTGTTCTCCACTACCCTCTGCCAATCGTTTGATGGTGATAAGGTCTACATATAGACCAACGAGGCATAGCATGAAGTGTGGAACTTCCGCAGATAAGAGGAGTAAAGTCACAGACAACGCAGGGTCAGACTTTCATATTTCCACAGCTAGGTAATGCAGAAATAGGTACTTTCGCATTCACAATTACACAATGTGTTTTTAACCTTGTTTTAACCTTGGATATAGCAGATCTCAAACCCTCATTTTGTCTCTACAAAACAAATGTAAAAGGGTGGAGCCAAATGGCAAACAAGATGGCCACTTCGCTTTAGAGATTCATGTGCCACTCCTCATCTCCAGCAGTGAACAGGCTGAAGCTGCATAAAGGAAGAAGCCACCAAGTGAACTGTCTAAAAGGTGAGAAAGGTAAGCTTTGGAGAGATTGAGCAGACTTAAATGGCTATGGTTGCGGGAGGTGCTGGGGGACACCTGTGTGAGAAGAAAAAGGTGGTGAGTACCTCAGCTGGATGCTGCTCCTTTGGTTATCATTGCCATGGGGGACAAGTCCCCAAGATCCATGTCAGCATGGTGAGCGCTGGCTGAACCAGAACTGATGCAGGCAATACAGGATGACCTCAAATGGGGAGATGAAAAAGTGCTGGGAGCCATCCCCAGTGAATGAGGTGAAGGCTGCCAAATCCAATGAGGGCTGTGTTGTGATGTAAGACCTTTAGAGCACCGTGCACTGAACCTCCTGAGGCACCGTACGGTGAACTGAAGGTTGCAGCGACATAGATTCTAATTGGAACGGGGGAAGAGAAGAAACGGTCAGAGGTGGACGGAACGAATGAAGGCTCCTTCGTTGTCATGTTCGGGTTTTAATTTGGAATAAAGTAAGAAGATAAACAAATTGCTGCGTAGGCTGAAGAAGAAAGTGAATCGTGACAGCCATGGTAGCTCTAGACAAAATGCTGTTCAGGTTGTGTGCTGGCAGTGAAGTCACACGAAAGCGTGTGTAGACCAGTGAGGCTTGTATGGAGTTATACATTCAAGCTAAAGCAGAAGGAGGATCGGTGAGCAGTGTTGAGGAGGAGCTGGTGGGACAGGCTTTTTTTAAATGGTGTCCTTTGCAGTGTTAGCATTAGACATCAGGCAAGAAGTCTTGGGAAATTGATGGTGTAAATCCCAAGCACATGTCCTGGAATGTCTTGCTGCAATCTTAGAAGCTTCAGAAACTTAAGCAACATAGTCATTGTTTAAGAAGGGCCTTCTTCCTCCTGGGCAGAGCGGCAAGGGTTTAGCAGGAAGGCAGACAGGCTGCCTTTCAAGAGATTCTGACACCAAGGGCAGACAAGGGGATGGGAGAGTTAATATAGTGTTCTGAGACGCAGGCCACTGTCACCCGAAAGTGGCTGCATATTTGGGGAAGATCTTGTAGATAAGTGGTAGTTGGATCCTCCCTTTTCCCAAGTTAAGTTGGACAACAAAGGTAAGAGAGAGGGAGAAGATGGTGGTGTGAAGAAGGCTTTTAGAACTGGGGACTACAGACTCCATCTGGTTCCTTCTGTGCTTGAAATTGGTGAATGAGGGGAAGTGTTGGAAGATAGAAATCCTACCCTGAGAGCCCAAAAGCTTGTGAAATTGGTGTCGTTAATTTTTGTTTGGCCTTAGCATCATCCTCGCTGAGTGTGTGAACATAGGCCTAGGCCTGTTCCAGGTAATACAATGACCAGCACCTGCTCTGTGACCTTGAGAGGACCACATAGTGTGCCCTCAAATCAGATGAAGGACTCCTGTCCATGCCCTGGGAAAGTCAAATAAAGGCAGCACACCAAGTTTTTATGAATCATCAGTATAACCATATCTTTCACTCGGTGTCATGGTAAGTACAGTCTATTGTGTCCTGTCATGTAAAGATTCCCTGGTATATGAATGCAGATCATTGTGCTATTAAATATTCAAGTAATGCAGGCAGCAAGCAACATTGCTGCACTGCATTGTGTGAATGGGAGAGAGGTGAACAGCGCCACATCTACTCAAATATGGTGCTCTTCAGGTCACCTCTGTTGGCACACTTGAGGTTGTCTAGCGCCAATGTAGGATCCCTTGTGCCATGCTGCAAGCACCCCTGCATTACAGGTAGGATTGCTTCTGTGCATGGAGGAGTACCATCCTACATGAAGGCAGTCCTAAGACGCAATTTAATCTTTCTATGCGTGATGCAGAATGCATCACACATAAAAAAAAAGAGGAAGTAACGAGCAGAAAAAAAACATATTTCTCCTTGTTAAGTCTCTCTGTGGTAGGTGCACCATTTTGGCAAATCCCAAATTTACTGCTCTTAATAAATCTGGGATTGCATCAAAGTCCATGGGCGGATGCATGGGAATGCCCATGTGAAACCCATGGAAACCCTACCACCACTAAATGTAATGCAAACCGGTGCAAGCTGCCGCGTTGTGTTATGTTTCTTCACAAAGTCACTCAAGGCGATGTAAATAGCCCCTTGCAAGACTTTCTAAATTTAAATAAAGGACTTGTGTTGCCTTGCAACACACAAGGACAATGCTAGACCTTAATAAAATCCAGGCCTACAGGTGCATGTCAAGTGCATGTATTTGTAGCGTGTGTCACACATGTATGGTAAAAGGACTGTGTGTGGTGAGATTCTGAGTACTGGGATCCATTTTGGATGCCTCTGGCTTAACATTGCACACAATGGAAACCTTATACAGTTCCCCCAGACAGTGTAAACATATTGATTGCATTCCTGTAGCTGGAGGGTGCAGACACTGAAATAAAGGAAGATGGTACAGTGCTCTCTTTAGAAAATCAATGAGGACCTTGTTAGCACAGGACTGCTGATTAGTTCCTCCTCAGCACTGTCATTTGATATATGGTAGGTGTGAGGTCGGCACTTTCTGAAGTGAGAAATATTCTAGGCAGCATCTGTCCTTTTGTTTGTCCCTAATAACTGCTTCAGGAAGGTTGATGACACTCAGGTGCAGTGATCGTGCATTCATTGAGCCCTTGTTTTGGGATAATCCTGCCTGGACCCAGGATCATTGCTACCAGATGTGAGAGGCATCACCTAGCGCAAAGTTTGATTCTAAGGAACAGCCACAAAATAACATCTGAAAGAGAATCAACCCAAAACTAGTCTGAAACATACAGAGAATACACATATCCTGTCTTGAAAATGTGTATTACAGTGGGATCCAAACCACAACACTTTGTACCAGTTCCAAGTTCTTCATGACCAAGGAATGGAGTACTCAGACTACTGTCCTATGTAGCCAAGGCTGGTGTCTGCATGACGGCCAGTCTCCCAAAGATGAGGGGACCATCACCTGAAGTCTGCGGGACGAGCTAAGATTCAGCCTAAACACTTTCATTTCAATTGAAAGCAGGTAGGAGACTTCCTGGCCCTACACAATGAGAGACAGTCCAGTAGAAAAAGCCTATAATATTTTCCAGATATGCAACATATCCAGTAAGAGCAAGTGCCTCCTAGGGAGCGAAATCAGGAGCGCTCTGTGTTATGAACTGTATCTTGTATTGAGTGTGATTGACAGTCCACAGTGAGTGAGACATTGGTGATGAAATATATCATACTTACTAGTATCCTGGGGACACAACTGCTGAAGACAAGAGCTGTTACTTTGAGCTGCTGCAATGAAATCCCCAAAGTCTTCAAATTCCAAGCGAGGCTGCAGCGGTCCCGACGTCTGAGAAGATCCTGCTGCAGAAGCATGACTGCTGCACCCGTCTCACACCTACCCACACTGCAATTCTCAGATGCAGGTAAGTGTGGGGTTTGAGAACTGTGTGAAATGAGAGACTAAGGCGGTCATTATGAACAGGGCGGTAACAACCGCCGTGTTCATGCTGGCGGTCAAAACACTGACCGCCAGCGTCCCCGGATCCCCGCTGGCCGCATAAAGATCCTTCCTGTGGGCCGGCGGGTGGAAACGTGGTTTCCGCCCACCGGCCCACAGGAAGGCCTGGCTGGGACATTGACGGTAGCTCCATGTGCCTCTGTGCGGCGGGTGCAGTTGCACCCGTCACGCAGATACTGGCCGAAAATCGGGCAGTGATCTGCGTGATGGGACACTGCACCGGGGCCCCTGCACTGCCCATGCCAAGTGCATGGGCAGTGCAGGTGCCCCCAGGGGTGCCCCGGTGCACCCCTTCCGCCAGCCACCAGGCTGGAGGCTGAGGAAAGATTATCCGAGGGGTAGCACTGCTGCCCTGTCGGATAATGTTTCCGCCCGCTGCCAGGCTGCCTGACGGAGGAATCCTGGCAGGGAGTGAGGGCTGCCAATAGCGGCCCTCACCGGGTTCATTATGTGGTGGTATGCCCCGCCATCCTGGCTGGCGGTTTCACCCACCAACGCCGGCATGGCGGGCCAAACCATCGTGTTCATAATGACTGCCTAAGTAGCAGATCCAGATCTGCGAGTCAAACTAATAATTTTTTTAATAACCAGAAGTGGTGA
Organism: Pleurodeles waltl; assembly: GCF_031143425.1. Lineage (NCBI taxonomy): Eukaryota > Metazoa > Chordata > Amphibia > Caudata > Salamandridae > Pleurodeles > Pleurodeles waltl. The sequence goes on along the minus strand of NC_090445.1, from coordinate 606,760,851 downwards.
AATGTGAACTAAACTCGTGGGTGCATATTCACCTTGGCAATGATTGAGTGAACTGCAACTGTGCCTAATCAGTGCCATGCCCCAGATTAGATACCAGAGATTACAGACATGAAGAACTCTGTTACTGGTGAATGTATTGAAGGATGTAGCACCTCATGATTAATAACACAATATCAACCCTATGCCACATTCTCCCAATTGTGCTGTGTAGTAATACATGATGCTGTGTGATTAAAATAATTTATTTTATTAAAAAGACAATCACTAGATTATATAGGCCCTGATTCTTACCTTGGCGGGCGGCGGAGGCCGCCCGCCAAGGTACCCCCGCCAGAACACCGCACTGCGGTCGTCAGACCGCTGCGGTGATTCTGGGATTTCCACTGGGCTGGCGGGCGACCGCCAAAAGGCCGCCCGCCAGCCCAGTGAAAATCAACCTTCCCACGAGGACGCCGGCTCTGAATGGAGCCGGCGGAGTGGGAAGGTGCGACGGGTGCTGTTGCACCCGTCGCGTATTTCAGTGTCTGCAAAGCAGACACTGAAATACAAAGTGGGGCCCTCTTACGGGGGCCCCTGCAGTGCCCCTGCAGTGCCCATGCCAGGGGCCCCACGACACCCCATACCACCATCCAACAGGATGGCGGTATGGGGTGTCAGAATCCCCATGGCGGCGCAGCGAGCTGCGCCGCCATGGAGGATTCTTATGGGCAGCGGAAAACCGGCGGGAGACCGCCGGTTTTCCTCTTCTGACCGCGGCCAAAGCGCTGCGGTCAGAATGCCCTGCGGGGCACCGCCAGCCTGTTGGTGGTGCTCCCGCCAACCCTGGCCCCGGCGGTCCATGACCGCCGGGGTCAGAATGACCCCCATAATGTGTTATTGTGTTTATTGGTTGGATGCTGAGTTCTGAACTCTGGTCCGCCACACTACGTCTCTAAGGACTTCTAAGTAGAGATGATGTATGATGGATGAGAAGTAGGGATGATAGATGAGAAGTAGGAGTGATAGATGAGAAGTAGGGATGATGTATGATGGAGGAGAAGTAGGGATGATGGATGAGAAGTAAGGATGAAGTACAATGGATGGGAAGGAGGGATAATGGATGAGAAGTAGGGATGATGTATGATGGATGAGAAGTAGGGATGATGGATGAGAAGTAGGGATGATGGAAGAGAAGCACGGATAATGGATGAGAAGTAGTGTATGATGGATGAGAAGTAGGAATGATGGATGAGAAGCAGGGATGAGAAGTAGGGGTGAGGAATGAGGATGTCCTAAAATGGATGCTGTACCAGTGGTGGGCACTGGGTTTACCAGAGACACATTTTAATTTTAAAAATGTTTATTAAAGTTTACGCTCCTTTTGCAGCAGATATAATTATATAGCTGTACACTAGGTACAATTGTGCATGCATAAAGCAGTTGGATTTTATTTGTATTTCTTTGTCACAAGAACAAACTCTTCTCCTACACCCCCACAATTTATGTGAATGGTCTCACTACATTCTCTCCCTGGAAAGCTATTTACCTCTGCTCTGGGGCATCAAATAGGGGCAGTAGTGGGGATATGCTGTTACCCTTCCAACTGTCATTGCCACCCTATACATCAGAGATCAAAAATGCATCTTATAAGGAAATGCCTCCTTGGCATGGTTACCCCCTGACTTTTTGCCTTTGATGATGCTAAGTTTTGATTTGAAAGTGTGCTGAGGCCTGCTAACCAGGCCCCAGCACCAGTGTTCTTTCCCTAACCTGTACTTTTGTTTCCACAATTGGCACACCCTGGCATCCAGGTAAGTCCCTTGTAACTGGTACCCCTGGTACCAAGGGCCCTGATGCCAGGGAAGGTCTCTAAGGGCTGCAGCATATCTTATGCCACCCTGGGGGCCCCTCACTCAGCACAGACACACTGCTTGCCAGCTTGTGTGTGCTAGTGGGGATAAAAAGACTAAGTCGACATGGCACTCCCCTCAGGGTGCCATGCCAACCTCACACTGCCTACAGGTATAGATAAGTCACCCCTCTAGCAGGCCTTACAGTCCTAAGGCAGGGTGCACTATACCATAGGTGAGGGCATAAGTGCATGAGCACTCTGCCCCTACAGTGTCTAAGCAAAACCTTAGACATTGTAAGTGCAGGGGAGCCATAAGAGTATATGGTCTGGGAGTCTGTCATGCACAAACTCCACAGCACCATAATGGCTACACTGAAAACTGTGAAGTTTGGTATCAAACTTCTCAGCACAATAAATGCACATTGATGCCAGTGTACATTTTATTGTAACATACACCCCAGAGGGCACCTTAGAGGTGCCCCCTGAAACCTTAACAGACTACCCGTGTGGGCTGACTGGTTTTAGCAGCCTGCCACACTCCAGACATGTTGCTGGCCACATGGGGAGAGTGCCTTTGTCACTCTGTGGCTAGTAACAAAGCCTGTACTGGGTGGAGATGCTTATCACCTCCCCCTGCAGGAACTGTAACACCTGGTGATGAGCCTCAAAGGCTCACCCCCTTTGTTACAGCACCCCAGGGCACTCCAGCTAGTGGAGTTGCCCGCCCCCTTCGGCCACGACCCCACTTTTGGCGGCAAGGCCGGAGGAGATAATGAGAAAAACAAGGAGGAGTCACTGGCCAGTCAGGACAGTCCCTAAGGCATCCTGAGCTGAGGTGACTCTGACTTTTAGAAATCCTCCATCTTGCAGATGGAGGATTCCCACAATAGGGATAGGAATGTGCCCCCCTCCCCTCAGAGAGGAGGCGCAAAGAGGGTGTAGCCACCCTCAGGGCTAGTAGCCATTGGCTACTAACCCCCCAGACCTAAACACACCCCTAAATTCTGTATTTAGAGGCTCCTCAGAACCTAGGAACTCAGATTCCTGCAACCTAAGAAGAAGAGGACTGCTAAGCTGAAAAACCCTGCAGAGAAGACGGAGACACCAACTGCTTTGGCCCCAGCTCTACCGGCCTGTCTCCCCACTTCTAAAGACACTGCTCCATCGACGCTTTCCACAGGGACCAGCGACCTCTGAAGCCTCAGAGGACTGCCCTGCATCTAGAAGGACCAAGAACTCCCGAGGACAGCGGCTTTGTTCACCAAAGACTGCAACTTTGCAACAAAGAAGCAACTTTGAAACAACACGCGTTTCCCGCCGGAAGCGTGAGACTTGGCACCCGATGCCCCCGGCTCGACTTGTGGAGAACAATCACTTCAGGGAGGACTTCCCAGCGACTGCGAGACCGTGAGTAGCCAGAGTTGACCCCCCTGAGCTCCCACAGCGACGCCTGCAGAGGGAAACCCGAGGCTCCCCCTGACCGCGACTGCCTGCTTCAAAGACCCGACGCCTGGTAAAAGCACTGCATCCGCAGCCCCCAGGACCTGAAAGATCCGACCTCCAGTGCAGGAGCGACCCCCAGGAGGTCCTCTCCCTTGCCCAGGTGGTGGCTACCCGAGGAGCCCCCCCCTTGCCTGCCTGCATCGCTGAAGAGACCCCTTGGTCTCCCATTGATTTCTATTGGAAACCCAACGCTTGTTTACACACTGCACCCGGCCGCCCCCGTGCCGCTGAGGGTGTACTTTCTGTGTGGACTTGTGTCTCCATTGAAGCCTATGCGTTTTGGGCACCACGTTGACCTCTGCACCTGACCAGCCCTGAGCTGCTGGTGTGATAACTTTGGGGTTGCCCTGAACCCCCAACGGTGGGCTACCTTGGACCCAAACTTGAACCCCGTAGGTGGTTTACTTACCAGCAAAAACTAACAAACACTTACCTCCCCCAGAAACTGTTGAAAATTGCAGTGTCTAGTTTTAAAATAGCTATATGTCATTTATGTGAAAACTGTATATGCTATTTTGCTAATTCAAAGTTCCTAAAGTACCTACCTGAAATATCTTTCATTTGAAGTATTACAGGTAAATCTTGAACCTGTGGTTCTTAAAATAAACTAAGAAAATATATTTTTCTATACAAAAACCTATTGGCCTGGAATTGTCTCTGAGTGTGTGTTCCTCATTTATTGCTTGTGTGTGTACAACAAATGCTTAACACTACTCCTCTGATAAGCCTACTGCTCGACCACACTACCACAAAATAGAGCATTAGAATTATCTCTTTTTGCCACTGTCTTACCTCTAAGGGGAACCCTTGGACTCGGTGCATACCATTCCTTACTTTGAAATAGTGCATACAGAACCAACTTCCTACACATCTGCATTGACAGAAAGCACTGGCAAAGACAAAAGGTATCACCTTTGAAAGGGGTTACATGACATTTGAGTTTTGGCAATTCTTGTTGCAAATGCTGAACCAGGCATCACTAATGACTAAAAATGCTTGCTGTTGCCAATGTTGAAAAGCATCAGTACCAAGAATGGGCCCATTTGTCATGATATAGGTGTGCAAAAGCAGCCTTTTTTTTTACTTTCAATACAACGTTCCAATATGGCAGACAAAAGTGCACAGTAAAGAAATCAGTCAAACAGCAACAAATTGAAGTTGTTGGGCCTTCGAAAAAGGGGATAAGAATAAAGATTTAAAAAATTCAGAACGTAAAGATCTGGGGTAGACAACAGAGGTGTTGGACAGGAAAAAAACTAAAACAGGTTGAGACACGGGCTGTTCCTCCTTAAGAGCGGAGGAGTGTCGCCCCACCTGCTGCGAGTGCAGCAGGCAAGCACAAATACATAAAAATCAATTTTTTTACACCAGCTTGTGCTCTGTACAGCACAAACGTGGGGGCAGGGGGAGGGGCTGAATCCTTCAACTGGAGGAAGACTGCTGCCCCTTTCAGTGCGCATGTCGGGATGGCTGGCTTTCTAGATACGGACAGCCTGTCATGCGCACTGTAGACCCAGCAATCCAAGGGCTGTCAAACATCCAGGGGGTTGCTGCCACATGTCCCCAACCTCAAAATGAGCACTGGGTTACCCAGCTCCCACCAATCCTTGAGCTGCGCTCATGTTGAAAACAGCATGAAAGCAGCTCCAAGATTGGTTGGACTTGCGTTACAACTGAGCAGGAAGAAAGTCTTTCCATTCCTACTCGTGGACGCCGGGGGAGAAGTGCCGCACTGGAGGGAGTCACAAATATGGTGAGTATAGCGTCATCGCTCCCCACCATATATTTGTCCTGCAGGCCACCACTGGGTTGAGGTGGGAGGGAAGTGAAACAGAGAGCAGGAGAACTGGGGATGTGAGGGTGAAGTCACACATAGGATCCAGGAACAAAAAGAGAAAAATTTAGTTTCCGATGTCAGCTTGGAAGGATTCAAGTCATCCAGTCAAAAGGATAGTAAAAAAGTCTATTCTCCGGGTAAAGACAAACACTGGAGGATGAAAAGTCATAACATAAGATTCAAGCAAATGCGATTGAAACAAAACAAACAATGATAAGCAATGGGCTAATCCAAAGCCCATTTTAAATATTAGTATTGTACACATTAGGGCATACAACACAGACTGCTAAAAGTTGTCTGTAGGTGAGAGGCAATTAAAACTTTTTGTAGTCGCTCAGCAGCAAATAGCAGTATGTTGAGGAGATCAGGGTCAACACTGGAATATCACTGGAGAGTTACAAGGGTGAACGATGGCTTTTGGGCATACCCGTATCCATGCTCCTGTCTTTGTTTGGAGTAAATCTTAGACTATTTGCATGATTGGTCTGGGTGGGCAAAAAGTCTATGAACAATCACAAACCCTCGAGTTTGTTGGTGTTCCCAAACTGTCCAGGACATCCCCACCTTGTATGTAACATTACCACAGCGGTTTTACTACATGGGACTTTACAATACAGGTCAAAACAATTCAGATAAGTGCTAAACAGGCCATTTTTTGCATGTTTACAAGCAGTATATTACCATGCAGTTAAGTATTTTTAAGTAGATATTTTAAAAACATCTTACAAAAAGGATCCTTAAGGGTTAACTGATGGGTTTTTTAGGGTTAAGAGGTGGGTAGAGGTAAAGGGACATATGGCTTTTTTAGGATTCAGCGTAGATAGAGGTAAAGGGATGTAAGGGTTTTATGGTTCAAGGGTATGTAGGGCTGCATAGAGAAGTGGAGTTTCAAGGCTCCGGGGCAGGTAGAGGTAAAAGGAGGTAAGGGTCTTTTAGGTCTCAGGGTAGGTATGCATAAAGGGAGATAAGGTTTTTTTAGGGTTCAGGGGAAGGTAGAGGTAGAGGTATAAGGGGTAAGGAGTTTTTAGATTTCAAGGGTGATTAGAGAATTAGGGTGGTAAGGGGTTTTTAGCATTTAGTAAGGATTTTTTCAGTTTATGAAGTGGTGCCCCCCAAAAATATATATATGCATACACTCACACATATATATATATTCATTCCTTGATGACGTCCCAATCACCTTGCATGTGGGTGCACCATGCCGGGCATGACTCCACGCAGTAAATGCCATAGAAATTTCAGGATATCACAAAGAAAACGTGCACACTGGGGTGAAAGTTAGAGTAAATTCCTTTATTTTGATGCATTTCAGATCCCAGGAACCTTTGTCAAGGTCAGTGTAGTTATAGTTAGGTCATTTTTTGTTGCACTGATACTTTGGTGCTGTTAGCTGAACCTTTACAAAAGTTTTTTTCTAAAAAAAAACTTTATCCACTTCAGCTCCTCCCTTGAAAGTGTTGGGATGATCTGTCAAGCAAGGGCAAAGAAATTAGTGGGGTAACAAAGCATTGGTTTTCATTGCTAATTGCCATAGGAAAAATTGGGATGCAACACATAAAAAAAGAAGCTGACTGAATAACACCAAATTTGGCAAAAAGTTAAAACTTTATTCAGAAGGCATACTTTTTGGTATTTGGTGCAAATCTGTTCAGCTACTGTCAGGGGCACAGGAGCTATGCGACTGTGCGGCCGCAGTGGTTTTCGTAAAACTGTAGATTTGCTCGTTTGCTACATAATCCATCATCTGTTGCATAATCTGCAGATTTTAACAAAAACAATTGTTCCTACTTCAGACGGTTCAAAAGGTAGTACAATGCAGCAGCTTGTGTTGCCGCACATTGGAAGGTCCTTTGCAAACGTCGACTGGTCACCTTTCTGTAGCTTATTGCTATATATGGGTATTCAACTGGTAGTAATGTGATGCAACTAATGCCCAAACAGTGTTAACGAGTTCAAAAATGATAAAATAATGAACTAATATTATCACAAAATGCGTCGCATAATGCCGCATAATCTGCCTTTTCTTGCTGCATAATTTACTCATCCCTGCCACATAATTTGACCCTCTCGTGCCGCTTAATTCCAGAGACCCGAGCTATGTTGAGAAATTCACATTTAAAGAGGTAATCGAGGTACTAGTAAAGGGGTCACATTTTTTGTGATATTTGTACAGCTGGTCCTGCAGTTTTGAAAATTAAAAAAATAAAGCCCTCTGATTGGCAAAGCTTTTTCCCATCAGCAATTTCAATACCACATGACTGGGACTGATCCCACTGTTCAAAGCAATCTGATCGACAGGTTGAAACACAGAAGAAAAGGTTGCAGTCGCCATTACATGACTCTGTGACTCAGTCCCTGGTGTCGTGAGAAAGTTTTGGAAAAGTAGTATTGGTGGCAGGGTAGAGACACCCTGACACCCTGTAATATTTAGGTGTGGGACGCAGAGGAACTCTCCCAATGCCAAAACTAAAAAAAAAGGCTAAAGTGACTTAATAATTAAATGTTGAAATAAGATAAAATAACGCTTAAAAAACAAAAAAACGCTGCTATAGATTACTCAACTAATTATAACTTGTGTCTTATCATGCATTGCTTATGACCTTGTGTATTACATCAATTATGACAAGTTATAACGTTACTTTACCTTTGTTTTTTAGTGAAAAATATAAAATATATTTCTGTGTGGTTTTATAAAAACTCTTAGTTCACAGTGAACTCCTTATCATAATAACAGCAACCAGGCCCCTCTACAGAGTTTAACCATTGTCAAGACTACTACAAATACGCAACATGGGGATATGGAGAGCCAAATTATGATGTAATGTTATTCAAATTTTGCAGCACAAAAATAACTTCTGGGGAGTATATCTATCTATCTATCTATCTATCTATCTATCTATCTATCTATCTATCCAGGGCTGGCTTTTGTACGGTGCGGGTGGTGCGGCCGCACCAGGTGCTGACCTCAGGGGGGGGTGCGATGTTTAGCAATAACTTCCGAAACCTGCGAAGCACCTGCTGAAAAGTTTCTTGTGCATCCAGCTTTCAGGATACAATTAAAATGTCAAGATACCTCTTGTGAATAATGTTCCTGCTAGAGAGAGAGATGGGAGTTTTACCTAGTGGCAGTTTTAACTCAACATAAAGTAGCATAGAGGGTTAATATGCCTGCTGCAAAAAACAGAACTATGGGGCATATTTAAGAAAAGTGGTGCTGCACACAGTGCAGCACCACTTTTCTTGCACCCTTTAGCGCCCCCCTAATGCCACCATGTGTGTGTCATATTTAAAATACGGTGCACAATGGCAGTAGTTAGGGGAGTAGCGTCAGAATTTTTTACGCTAGTCTGGCGCTTTGCAGAATTAGCATCAAAAATGTTGACACTAATCTTGCAAAGCAACCAGAGGCCCATTGTAACCAATGGAAGCCTCCTTTTAATGCCTGCTCTGAGCAAAGGCGCACAAAGTGGCACAATGCATGCATTGCATTTTCTTGTAAATATGACACAGTGTTTTTGGCCTCATTGGCCACATTAGCGTAAAACAAATGATGCTAATATGACGTTAGAATAGCGCTAGGGGCTCTTAAATATGTCTCTATATTTTATGGGGATAGCTGAGTGGATTAGTGAAGCCAGCCTTCACAAGTGCTTTAAAACAAATGAATGTATGTGAAAAGGGGCTACGGAGAGATGAGGAGTACATTTGCCGGGTGGTAATGCCCTGTGGCCAATCCTGACACTGCTCAAAACAGCATCAGGATTGGCTGGGAGCACCCAGCCAGGGAGCTCTCAGGCAGACTGGGAGCCTGGGTAGGCTCTCTCCAGCCCGGCAACTGTGTTGCTGGGTTGGCGAGAGCCTACTGTGCATGTTTTTGGCTGGCCCAAGACAGCTGGCCAAGCATACATCCGCACTGAGAGGGAGTGCTGTGCACTTCCCCTCAGCTTTCGTCACTCCGTGGCCCCGCCCTTTTTCCAAAAACGATAATAAACAGAGCTTATTATCATTTTTTGGTAAAAGGTTTGCAGCTATCGCTGCTGGCACTGTGGCGACACTCCTCCGCCCTAATGGAGGATCCCCCACTGCACTACACCACGCAACTGTAAATTTTGGAGAAGTTCCGTGTACGGGGGCATGGGTTACAGCTAAATCAAAAATGCCCTTGTAGTGAAAACTGCAGCTGTACTAAAATTAAAAGCAGCAGCCGCGTCTGTGTAAAATATTTATATATTATATATTTATGGGCTCAGGGCCTGGGCAAATGCCCAGACCAGAGGCCAAACCTTGCTGTACACAGTGACGTACTTATATGATAGACATATGGAAAAAGATCCATTCACATCTAGGGCTGCAGAATGTTGGGCTTAGCAGAGGTATACATAATGGTGCAAAATGTTGTATAAAGTTTAAACACTGTAAACATACAATTAAATAAAAACAATGTACGATTGGATAACGTTTTGAAGCCCCGTGTCCCACAATCCACTCTTTCTGTGGTACAAGATTGCACTAGGTGATTAGTTGGAATATGGCACTTTGAGGGTAAAAACAGTCATGTGACTCAGTACTAAAGGTGTGAACAAGGCTCTGTTTGGGCCAAAACGTGTTAAGAGTTCCTGCTTTTTCTACAATAAAACAAGATCACTGCGATGACCATAATGTGTGTGGTTCTTCACTTTTTCGAGAATCAGTTTGTTGATTATTACCTCAGTGGCATAGACCCAGCTTGACATACCCAAAAACAACTACAACACATGGTGCCATATCAACATCAACAGTTTCTCAATATTTACATGTTTGTGTTACAATACCGCCATGTGGTTCAGGGCCCTAGCTTTTAAGGGTAAAGCAGCTGTGGTCTGACAGTGACTAAAGTTTTGAAAAGGGGACAGCAACCTCCTAAAAACATGTGAGAAAACTCCTAGGACCTGGAGACAACATTCCTGCAAAAGATCCATAATTAGTTGATTGATAGTTAGATATGGAATAAAAAGGTACGATCTGATACATTTCTTGGCCTTAGTGAAGCACAACAATGTAATCCCTGATTACAGGAGCAACCCTTGTAACTTACATATGACTTACAGAAGGGGGTCTTCACCATCTTCAATTACTTGCACTTCTTGGCCACTTGTAACTCTTGTGGGAACGATAGGCCAATCTGTCATTTTAATTGAAAGCTAGACTCTTTAACAAGTCTCTCTACGTCGTTATGGTTGCAGCTAAGCAAAATTGTCCTCTTCTTTTTTCAGATTAGAGCAATTGATGTAACAAGTACTTATCGAAAGATGGCAAAAGTGGTTTACTTTCAAGCCTTCTATTGATATGCATGTGTTGGTCACAAGCTTTTGTGCTTGGAAAAGGCAAGCAAGAGGAGTCAAAACATTTGTACGTTTATTTATGACATTAATGACAGATATGTGGAATCTCTGCTTGTGATCATTTTCAACAAGGCAATTTAAGTGGCACATTTAGAGTCGACTACTGATGTGTGTTATTAGTCAAAATTATGTTTAGTCCTTGGACGTATTTAAAGAATGCTTATAGGCGAAATTTCTGGTTTGTAAATGACAAACAAAACTCTTAAACACCCTTCTCTATGAATCTCCACCTTACCAGACCAGTGATCTTCTTCATCCTTAAATATTTCTTAAAAACAGCCTAGCATACGCATCCATGCACTTTTGTGCAATGTGATCAACTTCGTTAGCACCTCGAGAACTTAGAGCACCACTGTACATTGTAAAAGTAGTTTTCATTTTATCTCTCTGCACCCCCGCGTTAAATGCTCTGTTGTTGATTCTTGTAACTTAAAAGAGCATCTTTCAACAACAGAACGTTTTGCTGTTCACCCTGCCTCCCCCTCTTTACAGAAAAATACAAGGATGGGCTTTCTACCATTTGTAAGCCGGGTTACTCGTGGACGCCTTAGAGATAAAGCTATAATTTCTCACATCTTGGTAGATTACTGACAATATGTATTAAGACATGAAGCGGGTACTCGACAAAAAACGAACCCAAAAGAGACGTTGAATTAAAGACAAAAACAAAACATTGGATGAAGAAAGGAAGGAGACTGTGGAAAATTAAACATAATGCAATCGTCTAAACACTTTATTTTGATAGAAAAACGGCGACTAAACACTGCTTTGAGAGAAACGTGCCTTGCCATTATACCAAAATTATATAGCTGCGTAAATGCAATGGCATTAGACTCAGTTGCATTGGTGACACGTGCTTCATCAAATGGCTAGAAAGAGGTTCCAACATTATTACAGTGTGCATATACTGTACACAGGAAGAGGAAATCCCGCTATCAATTACAAAATGAACACGAAGTCAAATCCCTGAAGAGACATTGGTTGAGAGCCAATATTGAGCAGGAGCTCTGTTCAATACTTTACTATGTCTATTCTATCTACACTGCAAGACTTGCATCACGGATACAACACCCGTCAAGGCATCCTCGCCTTCCCAATGAATTAATGATGGCAATACAAGGAACCTAGTACATGTAAGTGCCAGAGGAGAAATATACATAGCGCAGAGAAGAGAGCGGGTGGAGGAAAAACATGATTCAGAGGAGAGAGTAAATGAGCAAAAGTTCATGAGCGGGAACTAAGGCGAGGGAAAGAAAGGAAAAGAAAGAATTCATAAGAGGGACACAGAACACAAAAGGGAGGGAGTTATGACTACTAAGTAAATAGATATTAAGGTAAGAGCCTAAAAAGACGACAGAGAAGGGGAAAGAAGAGTTCAAAGAAAAAGATAAGTGAGAGGGAGGGTGTTCTGCGGTGAGATTTAGTGTGAGTGAAGGAAAAGAACGAATTCAGAGAAGAGATGAAGGGAAAAGAAAATCATGAAAGAAAATACAAAAAAAGAGAGTTTGGAAGAGATGATATTTAGGATTGAGAGTTCAAAGGATTCCAAAAAAGGTAAGGTGAGAGAGGGAGATTAAGAGACAGAAAGCTTGGAGGCTAGAGAGGGATGAAAATATATTTATGAGAGAAGAGAGAGGAAGAAGAAACAGTGGAGAAGATGGGAGTGAGGAGATCTGAGAAGGAGAATGACAGATAGATGAAAGGTCTTTGAGTGAATTGGAGGGCTGTCTATGTTCAGTCTATGAGGAGCACATGTGATGTGTTTGCAGTAAATGCACCGTTTCTGCAAGTCTCTGAAGCATGAGGAGCAGGAAAATGAGATGAGCCGTTGGAGCCCGGACCCAAGCACTTCCTTCTAGGCAGCAAGTGGGTACCAGTGACCTGTCTGGTAGGACTACCACACCCTGTAAGTGAGACACGGTAGGTAAGACTTCAGCACTACAAGCTTAAGCGTGGGTTCTACCCCAGAGTTAGCCCTTAGTTGGACACAAGTTTGTTTCTCAAATTGGTACTCATGTAGGCCCCTAGAGAACTTGTGAAGAATGAATCTCATGAGATCCTGTGCTGCCTCAAAGTTGACTCCAACCCTCACAGCAGGTGTAAGTCACTTCTAGGGTGACAATCTGATGGGTTGTGGTGCCACAGACACAGAAAAAATTATTAGGCTCAAGATGCCTCCTTCACGGCATGAGAGTAAGTGAGCTCCTAGGGCCCAAATGAGGAAAAGTATACGTTACGTGATCCTGAGTGAGCGAGCTGTTATTTAATGCATGTTGACCAAGCTATTCCAATTGGCTGCAGAAGAGTGTATATCTGGAGATGACTGTATTCAGCAGGTCTAGACAGCTGATTAACTGTAGACAGGTCTCTGAGCAAAGTGCTCAGCCTGCTGAGTATGAGTGAATATTCCAGCTGTGTACATGCCTGGACCCAGTAACCAGGTGAAGGCTTTAAGTAATATATACGGAGGATGTTTGAGATTATGTTGGAGGTCTTTACATTTGCGACCTGGATGTGATCTGTTCCATTACAGGTTATTGTCAACCCAGGGAATGGGTGTCACAAATATGAGGAACCAAGGGTGTAAAAGAAAGCAACTAGAGAGAAAGGTAGCGGGAGAGATGAGGAAGGTTATACCCAAGTAGAAATGTGAAAGGAAGAAAATGAGAGGCAGAAAGCAATGACAGGGAGAGAGGAGATGAAGGGCGTGGAGAAACATAACACTGATAAACGAGTAACAGGGTTAAAAGTGACAGAGGAAGTAGGAGAACAGAGGGTTTAGTGAGCCTCCCCAAATCCACAGTGCATTCCTAAGAGAAGATGGGAGCTGTAGCATCACAGTAAATGTACTCCTTCTTTGTATCTGTTTACCTGAAACATATCACTTTACTAGATCAAAAGTATGAACTGGACCCCACTAGAGAATGCACTGACAGTCTGCCCTGGCACAAGGGACCGCAGTGAAGCTTTGAAAGTATGGGGGGCTTAAGGGGTTGAAATGAAGGGTTGAATGGCAGGGGATAAGAGGGCACGTGCCCATGAGGTAGGGCCAGGAGAACGTGCCTGGCAGTGAGCAAGGGTATGCCAGAGGTTAGCGTGGAAGCCATGAGTCTCAAAGACGTGAACTAGTTGCCCGTTACTGGACACATGTTTATTTCAACTTTTGGCACGAGGCCATTTATTCCTGCCAGTAACTGGCCTGTCCGCATAGTTCCAAACGCACGATTTCGTCGTGTTTTTCCTTTTGTCCCATAAAAGACTGGCACGGATTTGCTCTTTTTTCCTTGCTCTTATATAATTGATTGGTGTTCATCGATGAACGAGTAATTAAGTAACACCAATGAATATATATATATATATATATGTAGCGTCGAAGTTAGCATTACTCATCAATTATCATTAGAGGAGCTAATCTGTGAACTCGTGAGCAATTAACAGTGACTCCAAAATAGCACAAGAATTTTTGGCGAAGAGGAAAATAGTGAGAGAGAAAAAACGGGAGAATGAAAGGGGGCCCTGAGAAGAGCATGGAGCTGGCGATAGCTCAACACACCCCAGGGATTAGTTACTATAGGTTAATAAAGCTCTGAGCTCCGTTTTATGAGCGGAGATAAATGAGCTGTTAATTTTTAAGCAAACACCACTCTTCTTCCAGCTGCCCTGATGGGCCCCTGGAGGCCCACTGCTCCCAAGCTCCCACCTAGCTCGTGCGGGTCAATACATTCCATGCTGACCTCAGCAGCGCCGATATTGGTTTCTGAGATGGATGGTGCTGTGGCTAGGGCCATCCCGGCTCTGGGGCGCGCGCAATGCTTTTCTTATTATTGGCGGGGTGATTCGTGCTTGATCCGTCTTCCCCGAGGGGTGCGAGCATTGCAGGTCCGGGGCCGGCTGCAATGAGCCTCATTAAGGAAGCGGGGGTGGGCCGCAGCCATTAGCAGACCCCCTGCCGCGTATGTACAGAGCGGGCGTCATTACCCTGCGGTGGATGGCGGATTACGAAGAACAGGTTGGTAGCCGGGCGGTCGCCATTAGCGAGCCTATGGCATGCTAGCGCAAGGTCTCCGGGCCCGTGAGGTTCTAGCGCGTGGTCTTCAATGGCGCCCTGCTGCACGATGGGAGCGGCAGGGTCAGGATACACAGCAGGGGGTCTCTAATCGCTGGTCCTATGGTGTACGTACTGACAGATTTTCATTACTTCCAAGGTGGGTGGTGCTGGCGGAGGGGGGGCAGATCTCGACCCCAGCAGCCCGTCACCCCACAGCACACAGACATGTCAGGAGAATATTTCAGATTGCACTGGCCATAAATATCACACTGAAGGTTACTGCGCCTGGATCCAACTGCACAATGACCTACATTTGATTCCTGGTATTGCACTTGGTCGAGAGTGTGCTAGATTTCGACAATCAGCTGTACTGGAACAGGGGCGTAACGCACGCCCCTGCAGTCGCTGCGGTGCAAGTGTGAGGAGAGGGGGAGCCTTCAGGGCACACGTCGACCCTTCAGGGGCCCCCCATTCAGCACAAGGCTAATCAATGAGTAGCTGTGTGATATGAACGTATCAGGCCTCCTCTTCGCACTCTGCAATGGGGTGGCCCATCATTTTGGGTTAGGCCACTGGATGGGGGAGGGAGTCTGTGACTGTGGCACACACTGAACGTGAAACATAAAAAGGCTATGCTCAGAAAATCCAGTCCTAGAGAAGAAAATCTCCGTATCCACTGGCCCATGAACCGAACCCGCCCAGCACTGGAGGCGACAGTGTCTAGAGAGTTTGCACGAATGAAATAAGTAATTTAGTACTAGAGGGGAAAACCTCTCTATCCAATAATCCCTGAGGAACTCTACCTCTAGAGGAGAAAGAATAAATCAACCAATGACTGAGCCGATGCAAAGCTAGAGGTCAGAGGCTATATACACACATGCCAATCATCTGTGACCTCCAACACCTAGAAATATTAAGCTTGGTATTCTTGTTCCAGTAGCACAAGGCTGTCCATCACCAGAGGTGAGAGGCTGTGCTTCTTGTGGGAATCATGGAGTCATTCAGCCGCAAGAACAAAACATTCAGAATTATGCGCCATTATGTACACCTCTGCTAATCCCAGCATTGTACAGCCCTAGATGTGAATGGATCTTTTTCTATATGTGAATCATATAAATCGCCAAGTCCAAAATGTATAACAATATGGAATTTCTTTACTAATCGCCGGAAATCAAATTTCCTGTAAGTGAAGGGCACTGCATCTATCTGTCTAAACCAGGTATTTTACCCCCAGCTGGATATGACAGGGTCTACGCTCATGTACCTGTCTCATGAGCCATCCAAGGGTACTCCTAAGAGCTTCCTATAGGCCTACCACTCCTGGAGGCGGTGATGACAGCTGCCTGTGCCAGTCTGTACAGATGAGCTTGCTTGCTTTCCTAGCTCGTCAAACCAAAATTTGCAGCCCAGACTAAAGGAAAATAGCCTTCTGCGAGAGTACTATGCTCATCTGGCTGCTCCATTTCAATTTGGAGAGAGAACTCTGTCAATGCAACAGAGCAGCACGCATCCATGTTTTTCGGCTTCAGGAAGAAACTCCAATACGTCTGCTAAGATGCAACTGACATTTGCCATGGAGGACCCCAAGGGGAGTTCCAGATGCTGCACGGAGACGGCTCATGCCAGCTGTAAGGAACATCTGCCCTGGGCAGGCCACGCACCCAAGGTGACCAGGGATTGCCCGTCATCTGCCAAGCTACCAAAGGTCAATGAGTGTTAGCGCTGAGCTGGATGGCACCGCTGCTGGTAGCTTCAAGCTATGCCCTTAGCTGAGCTTCGCGACAGCCTTTCTTCAAAGAGTCAAGAACTCTGGGTAATAAGGTGCAGCGCGACTGTCAGGGAGCATCTCTCTCTCGCCAGGCTAACAAGGAGTTTCAGCTGCCAAAGAGACTTATGGTGTCACCGTCTGAGGGAGACGAGACAGGGCCTCTGGGAGATGACATATTTTTCAGCTGTCGGCCTCCATTTTGTATTGACTCCGCAATGTCTTAACTCTTTCAAAACACGTCATCTTGGGACGTGATTGGGTTCAGGGTGCACAAAGTTGGGGGACAAATTCATTTGTTTTCAGCTATCAGCTGAGGTGGGCTGCACGTGAGAGCCACGCATTGGATAGAAGCGGAAATATTGCTAGGACAGATGTGCATCAGCAGAGCCAATAACGTAAAGAACAGCACGTGCAGCAGGTTATGTTTTCAATATTCTCTCAGAGATGTGTTTCAGCTCTAGTTTGGAGTAGCCGGGGTTATTGCTGGGGGGATGTAGGTGCAATAGCAAAGCTGTGGTTCCCATCATTTCAATGGGATTCGTATTTTTAAGTCCAAGGTAAACGGGTTGCACACTACGTGAGACTGCATTTACTAGAATTACAGGTGGTACTCTGGGTAAGGAATATAGGGTCACCAGCACACAATGTTTATGAAGACGAAAGCACCTATAAACAGGCTTCCTACAGGGTAGGTATATATTGCATTGACAGATATTTTTATGGGAGTCACAGCACTGAACAGCATGAGGTACTTCTGGCAACATTGAAATGTACTTGGAAGGATTGAGCAGGGCTGGACAAAGAAGATCATGGAGTTCTCAGGTCAAGCAGAAGCGCTCTGGTAGAGCAGCGTGGGGTCAAAGTGCACAAGGATTAGGGACTACAACAGGTCAGGATTGAGGTGAACTGCTAGCAGGCCTGCATATATTCTGGGTTGATTGAGTGAATTAAAAATTTCAATTGAACCTCATTGGAATAGCAATTTGGGGCTTTGGGGATGTAGACTTTGCTGCACTCCAGAAATTAGTTGCTTTGGTAAATCTAAGTGGGTGTAAAGTGCTGGGAGAGCAGGGAGTACTAAAGGGTAATACTGAGGTATATAGGTAGCGTGGTGTGGGATCATAAGGAGTTTGAGCTGCCTGGAAGTCAGAACAGAGGTGTATCAACATAGCGAGGGTTGCTGGCTTTGTTGCATGCTGAAAATGAGCATATTGATAAGGCAAAGTGGAGTCAAAGTGCTGGAACAGAAGGCAGTATCGGAGGTTAGTAGTTAGGTATATTGGTAGAACTGTGCGGGGTCCTAATGAGGCTGAAGAGGCAGAAGACAGAATTGGGGTGAATTTACAGAGAATTATGAGGGTTGTACTGCTGAATATTGAGCCCAAGAATATCAACATAAAAGAATATTGAAGACAGAATATCGAAGGAAAAAATATCGAAAATATCGAAAGGTAAGTGCACATAGGGAAGTATAGATTTACTATTACTAATTATATATCTTTCTATACATATGCACACACACACACACACACACACGCACACATAACTTTGACGTTGTTTGATGAATCGTCACAAAATTTTCCCAAAAAATAAAGGAATAGCAGAAACAGGAATAGTGGTCGAGGTCGAACCACTGAACGGATTTACACCAAATATGGTAGAAAGGTAGCCCTTGGTCTGAAAGTCCCCTTTTTATTATTTGGTGTAAATCTGTTCAGTAGTTTTTGAGAAATTAAAGAAAAAACAAATGTGTATATATAGGGACGCAAAGGCTCCACAAACCCTCCAATCTCATGCTGAGATCTGATTGGCTGCCAACACTTTAACAAGGAATTGTTGGCAGGCATCTTGGGATTCGACTTCAGGGACAGCCACCTCCCCAGGGCTACCTTTGAATGAAATGTTGGGGGGGAGGGGCGTGCAGCCCCCTTGCAGCCCTGGGGACCAGCACCTCCCCAGGTCAAATATTTATTGAAATGCAGGGGCTCTTGGGGACCCCCGCTGCCCCAGTGACTGCCACCTCCTCAGGGCAAATATTCAATGAAATGCGTGGGGGGGGGCACATGCCTCCCCATAGCCCTAGGGACCGCTACCTCCTGGGGCTGAATTTGAAGAAAATAGGGTGTTCCATTTCGGGCCCCGGGGACCACCACCAACCCAGGGCAAATTGTAATATTGGAGGGGGGGCAGGTGGCCCCTCTCGTGGAGCCAATAATGGCCCGGGGACCACCACCTCCCAGGGCTAGCTCCTGCTATGTCCTGGGGCGCGCACCCCTGGAACATAGCTGTTTGCTCTGACTTGGTGGGAGCTTTGACAGCTCTTACCAAGTCAGAGCAAACAGCTCTCACTTGCTGGAAACAGAGGAAACTATTGCTCTCACAGGGAGGGAGCTGCATCTTTAGCAGCTACTTCTCTATGACAGCAATTTCGACTCCCCCAGGAGGCTGGGAGCCAGCTGGGACCACAGGGCCTTGAGGCTCCCCTGTGGTCCCATTCCACACTGGGTGCCATGGAGGGCACCCAGGAGAGCCATGCACTGCTAATTACCCCAGATATTACAGTGCTCATGAAAACTTTTATAATGCCAATAAAAATATCAATGAAACATTAGAAGTCAAATTATTAAAGAAAAAACTGTGCTTAGAGGAGGTGCGAGTTATAGTTACTATAACTATAAAAGCTGAATTTCTATGGTTTTGTGTGTGTAAATTCAGAACCTAACTATAAATCATATATCCAGTGGGTAGTTATAGCTAGGACCCAGTTTCCATAGTAAAAGCGTTTTTGACTTCCCTATATTTTTGGCACCATTTGACAAATCTTCACAAAACTTTCCAAAAAAAGTGGCCTATAGGGTTTTCTTGCACATGGAATGTTTTGGGACAGTCCATCAAGTGGGGCCAAGAAAAATGGGGGAGGGGGTTAAAAAAAAGTGTGTTTCCCATGTTAATTCCTATAGTGTCTTTAGACACGAGTACAGCCCAAATCGCTGAGTGGAATTACACCACATTTGTCAGGAAGCTACATCTTGGTGCGCACATTGAGCTTTTTATTATTTGGTGTAAATCCTTTCTGTAGTTTTTGAGTTATTACAGTTTAAAAAATACAGATTTCTAGGGACGCAGATCCTCCATGGGGCAAACAGTTCCCGTGCTGATGTCTAATTGGCTGCCAACACTTCAACCAGGTAGTGTTTGCAGCCATTTTGGGGCTCAGCTTCAGCTTCAGCCTGGTCTAAAAAAAACACAAAAAAAAAGAAAAGGGGGCAGGGGAGGCATACCCTAGCCCCTTAGTTTTGGACCTGGGGCCCTCCTGGGACCCCCACCTGGCAAAAAAGTATTTTTAAAAAAAATGTCAGCAAAAACCGTAGATGAATCCACAGATTGTACTGAAATTTTAAAATAAAAGGTGTTCTCCAGTGCTTCTCATTTATATTGCCCTCGGGTGGGCCAGGCCCCGGGGGCATCACCATTTTAATTAACGAGGGGGCCCAGGGGATTCCTCCTAGGGCTTTTGAAAGCCCCAGAGACCACCACCTCCATGGCGCTACGTTTAATAGTAATACATGGGTGGTGGTGCATGGACCTCCCCAGGTCCCAGGGCCACCACCTCCCCGAGAATACATAAATGTAATTAAGAAGTTGTGGGGGGCAACACGGACCCCGCAGGCCCCGTGGACTGTCACCTCTCTGGGGCTACATTTAATAAAAAGGCTGGGTGCCACGCAGACCCTTCCAGGGAGCACCACCTACCCAGGGCTATGTAAATAAAATACTTAGGGGAAGCTGCACAGACCCCCTTAGGCCCCAGGGACCACCACCTCCAATGGACTACAATACATTTTAAGGAGGGGTCCCGCACAGACCCCCCGGCCTTGGGGACCACCACCTCGCCAGTGCTGATTACATTTTCAAAAAAATGGAGGGAGGGCGTACGGCTCTCCCCCCTGGAGCAATATATGGCCCTGGGGACCCTCACCCTCCCATGCTGCCCAAGGGCCAGCTCCTGCTACCTCCCGAGGTGCTCACCCTTGGGAGGCATCTGTTTGCTTTTACTTGGTGGTAAAAGCATACATGCAGGGAGAGGGGCAGCTCCCTTCAAACGGAGAGCAATTCCGGCTCCCGCAGGACTGTGGAGTCTTTGAGGCTCCCCCCACAGACCCCTAATCATCAAAACTTTGTGCGCATGGCCAAGGCAAAGCAAGTTTGATTTCTCTGCATTTCCCCCATTAACAGTTACCAGTAATTTTCTATGGAGATGTTTGCATTCTTGCTTTTTTGAGCACAATATCTTATGTAGTGTCTGTGACGAGTGGGTTCTTTCTTGTCATCTGCTGCTGAGACCAAAGATTGTGTTCTAAACTTTTAAAAACTACAAGCATGTAAACTTGCCTGGAAGACCCACCCTTTTGGCCACACTGCACATACATTAGTGACATGCAACACCCCCACCCCATTTTCCCAGGAAGATGGAGAGCTTACTAAAAGGACCCTGCCCTCCCTGAGCGCGTTTCCTGCTGATTTTGGGTATGTGTTTTTGATACATAGGAATATGATCACAGCTCCATCAAAGAAAAAAGCACTTCATGAGTGCTGTGGGGGAGAAAAAAAACCAAAGGTTGCAGGGATGTTATAGTTAGGCTCAGAATTTACTCACACAAAACCACAGAAATTAATCAGTTATAGCTAGAGTTATTTCACGTAACTTAAACTCGCACCCTAAGGTAACTATAACTCGTGTCCTAACCATGCACTGCTAATTACCCCGGATATAACAGCACTCATGACAATATGAATCATCATTAAAAATCTCAATGAAACATTAGCAGTCAAATTATTGAAGAGAAAACTGTGCAAGGCAGGGCCACGAGTTATAGTTGAAAAAAAACATAGAAGTTCACTTAAAAAAACAAAGATTACAGAGATGTTATAGTTAGGTTCTGAATTTACTAGCACAAAACCATAGAAATTCAGCAGTTATTGTTATGGTTAGCTGAAGTAATTATAACTAGTGCTCTAAGATAACTATAACTCATGCCCCCGCCATGCAGTTTTTGCCTCAATAATTTGACTGCAATTATTACTTTGATATTATCAATGATGTTATCAAAGATGTCATGAGTGTTGTAATATGTGGGGTAATTAGCAGTGCCTGGTGAAGGCGCGAGTTATAGTTAGATTGAGGCACGAGTTATAGCTACTTCAGCTAACCATAACTGCTGAATTTGTATGGTTTTGTTTGAGTAAATTCAGAACCTAACTATAACGTCCCTGTAACATTTTTTTTTAAGTGACTACATATATATTCCAACATAGATATCTATCATCAAGGTGTGTAGTTATGTATAGAAAATCTATATTTACAAACCGTTTGATATTTTGGATTCAATATTTTGTTCTCGATATGTCCATGCCTCGATATTCTAGATTTAGTTTTCAGAGTGCACACCCATTATGAGGTCATGAGGTGGCCGAAGGGGTTGCTATCAAGAACTGAAGTGCAATGCCCATGCTGCACTTGCGTTGCACACTAACTAGATCAGCCACACACAGTCTACTTCAAGCCTCTCCCTTTACATTGGAAGACATCATTACCAGGATCCATAACAGTTCTAAGTGCACCCAGCGTTGGCTGGAGTCCCCGCCCGCTAATCACTCCAGCAGCATCTGCGTCATTTCACACTCAATTGGACTCGCCATTAACCACTCAATGTGTTTATGATTATGGGTCGTTAGCGGCCTGAATTCTGCCTTTCTGACAGAGACGGCTTGTGCATAATACAGAAGATAATGAAGCTAATAAAGACGCTTCCCTGGGGAGGAGGGCCAGGCCAAAGGCAGCACAGAATCCATTTTCAGCTGTTATATTGATAAAAAGTTAAGGTAGGAACTCAGTGATCCCAGATGATGTTTAATGCTATTTAATTGCTTCACAACCAACACATGAGGTCACCAGATGACTCTGTGGTACCTAGGACCCAAATTTCCAATCCTGGAGTTCCATATCCAATTCTAATGAAATAATTGAGCTTTAGCCTTAGTTCCCTGCAACCAAACAGATCATACTCAATGACCAGGTAACAGACATGTAAAAGAAATAGCTTTAATGCTGCATTATCTCCCTTTTAATACGTTGACATTTCATAACCTTGTGGGAAATGCAACACATGTTCCACATAAGTGAATTTTGTACTACTGCAGCATGTGCACCATGCATGCATATGGTATCTCTATAGCGCAAATGTAGACAAAAGACAGCCAAGCTCGGTTCTGAATGTCTATAAGGGGAAATAGCTATGCTGCTCTGTGTAATGCTCCTGTTCTGTGCTTCAAGGAAGCTTGGCCTTGTGCTGTCTGTCAGCTACCTGAGGTTTGAGTGGGTTCAAAACTTGCCCTACTCCTGTCTGTGATGGGTATTCTGAACTCATAAGGCAATAAGGCTTGCTCTTTCCACAGACCCTTTGGTTCATGCTGGCTCAAGGTCAGACTGGAACTGAAAATAGGCGTGGGCACCAAAATAAAAGTGGCACCCATTAGAAAATCAGATAAAGTAGCCCACATTCTGCAAATTGGGGTAGCTTTGAACTTAAGACATCCTGTATGGATGTTTTGCATGGTATTGGAGACTGTTTGCTGTAAGCCGTGTTTGCAGGAATATATGTGATATCAATAAGTGTCAGCTTTAGGGTGGTGCGAACGGTGCTGCCGCACCGGGTGCAAAGCTCCAGGGAATGCTTTTTTTTACAAGACAGGCTGAGACAAGAGCAGGCTGCAGAGATCTTTGTGTCCCCATCATTTGTCAGGGGATAACAATATGATAACTCTGGTGGTTAATGCATGTGACAGAGAGATCTGTGATTTGTCTAGCCACTGTTTTGACTCATAATAAAGTAGCACAGAGGGTTAATGTTCCTGCTGCAAAGCTCAATGAATAACATGTAGAACAAAGATGTATATTTGATGTAGATAGCTCAGTGAGTACTTGGAATTCATAAGTTACAATCCTTATAATTTAGAACATTGAAATATGAAAAGCCATCAAAGTGTTGTGTGCAAATTACAAGCATAGGTTTAGAACTTGATTATTTTTTCCTCAATCTATCGTTATTCTAAGATTGTTAAAAACGTTCTCTGGGTGTTAATATAACTTTATTAGTGTGACATACCCAATCACTGTGTTATGTTTCAAATCCTGAGTTTATGGGGTGGATTTTTTAAAGCTGTGTGCCAGGTTTGCATCACAAAAGGTGATGCAAACCTGGAGCAAAGTTCTGTTTTGAGTCTTATTTTCCAGCACAATTCCTATATTCCTTTAGGAAGTACCCCTAAGGTAATACAAAGTACCACTGTGCACTACTTTGCGTCACAAGGTGTACCATGAGTGGGATATGGACGTTCCCCTGCACCTGCCTATGGATTTTTATGCTAATCGTTATCTCCTATCTGCAGATGTAGGGCAGCATAGCAGGATGGTAATAATGGAATCTGTGAAGGTCATGGTGGGGGTACCAACAAAGATTGTAGCACCAGGCGCCACTAATGCTAAATCCAGCCATGATATCAACAGTGCAAACCTAACCCACACATTGACCTGACAGGCCACCCCTTCTGGCCCTGCCAGGTTTTCCTATATGCCAGTTCAACCTAACCCTGTGCTGGCTCTCATTTCCTACCCTGTTGCCACCCCTCTCACTCTCCCTCAGGTGCATGTTTCATGACAGGCTCTCCCCCTGTGCTTGCATGGGGTGTGGAGGGTATCCATGTGTTCTGGGTCTGCATCTAATAGTGCTGTCCTGTAGTTATTCAGTTGTGTGTTGGGAGCAGATGGGAACCAACAGATCATCCACTGCTGACAACACAGGTGAGAAGAGACAACATTCTGTTTAGCTTTCATTGTGCTAATGACGTGCTATGGGCTTGGGGTGGTGGGTGGCAGGTGTAGTGGAGTCACCCTGCAACTAAAAAGAAAACTAAGGCACCTACACCTGGCACATCATCAGTCTGCACAAGCTCATATTTTCTCAATGTCACAAGGTACAATGGCTGTTTTTCCCCTCCTCTCATCACCCACCCAATTCTTAGCCCAACTGTGTGGGCAACAAAAGGGTTAAACCAAGACCTTTCTGCTCCTATTGACTCCCATCATAGCACGCAGGACAAACATTTACACATCCATCACATACAGAAGAGCTACCACTTCCAAACTCCTTGTAAGCACCTTGCATACCATCTAGTACAATGAACTATGTAATGATCATGCGTACCTTTCATAGAACACAAAGGTGGATGGCAAAAAACAGATATGTCCTTTCAATGACATTTCACACCCAATGGTTAATTGGAACAGGGTGCTCAAGTGCTGTAAATGGAAATACAGAAGTGCAGATACTCAGTACTGATGAGTACCTACCCACTTAAATGATGGGGTGAGTGCAGAATAGTGAAAGGCTAGTGCGTTGAATGACACACTCCACATTTACAAGAGGTTAGGCTGGAAGTTGCAATGCCCTCTCCTTTTTTAAAACTCCTCAGCTGGGATAACCCACACCTCTGTGGCTTGAAAAGGTAATCCAATCACAACCTCAGAAGTATGAGTGTACAAAGACCAGGGAAGCAATTGGAGAACCCTGTTCTATACAACACAGGGCTGGAAAAGTCTACTCACCCCCTCACTATGGCAAGTCATATTTTATTAGGTTGAGTTATTTTTAGGTTGTACTCACCCCTTTAGGCCAGTTGACAAAGAACAGGGACTCTGTTCTGTCAGAACATGAAGGAGCAATAAAGACCCTTTAAATCTTCTTATTTTATCACATTTTCTCTGTGTTCGAGACAGAGGTCAAAAGTCAGTTTGTCTCCTTACAATTCATTTTCCTTCTGTCTGCAGAGTTCCAGGAGTTTGCAAGGTGAACTGTCTGACCTTCTGGTCAAAGTCTGTGGAATGAAAGGCTACAGGGTGTCAGGTTTTTCCTAACACACAACATTTAGATAACTAAGTCAACTGTCCAGATATTTCAACATATATTTTAGTAGTTGTGAAAGCCCATTTTCTGTACCTCTGTGTGATGAAATCCATTTGTTAATAGGATGAAAACAAATCAAAACACTTTACTTGATGATGTGAAATGATAAATATGTTTTCTGAAACTCAAACTTTAGAGATTATTATTAATACACTATATATTTTTATCAGTAAAGCTGCAAGTTAGTGAGAAGGTTTTTGGACACTTCTTGAAAATGTACTGTCTGTAAATGATAGTGCGCTACCACATCACACATTAGTAATATATTTATCAAAAATGAGTGTTTAAAGATAATCTGAGAATCACTCCTGCCCTTATGGCAATGCTACTTACTAGTAAACTAAGAGGCAAGTAATGGATCTTGCATTACCTATATGTGGGCTAGATTCTTCTTATATACGGAACAAACATTGTCTACTTAATCAAACAAAATAGTATTTTTGTACAGCAGAAATACTGAACTCACATACTTGAAGGCATCTCTGTAAAATTAAATATTTGCCTAGGTTCACACAAGTTGAGACCCGTTTACGGGTCAAGTACATTACAGTTAGGTTGAGTGGATTATTCAAGTTACTTGACCTGCAGGTCAACTAACATTTTTATGATTTTTCAAGGCTGTCAACATAACATAGTATACTTGTTGAGCCTGTGTGTGTGAACATTCGGGATGCACGTAGACCTTCTTATCATGCTGTACCTCCTCGTTCTAGTGCAAGTGAAGCTTGCACTATAGTTGTACACACACTGCGTATTCTGTATTTGTGGCAGAAGCTTGCAGTCTTGTTGTCTGTGATACAACTGTTATCTTTATGCAAGAGAAGCTTGGGCTGTGTGCATGTGGAAGAGTTCAGTAGCCGTCGCTCTTAATGCAAGTTAACTTCCGACAGTGCCGTGACGTACAACGTTGTTTCCTTTTCGTACCCCAGGCACCTTCTCACTCAGTCATTCCCTTCTCTTTTGTGGCTTCAGTTTCTTGGTGGTGACGAAGGTCTTGAGATTGAGAGGTACTGAATCAAAGGTATAAATTACCCAGTGCGAGAGAGAAATGACCAAGGTCTGCTCTCATCTAATACTTTCCATGGCAAGGACATTAGGATAAAGTTTATGCATCGACATCTCTGGAAGATGCCCTCGGGACACCATTTACGGGTGAATCTGACCAGTGTTGGGGGAACCATTGAAATGATAGCGGAGTTTATTACTCTGAATGCAAACATGGAGGCCTAGAAGGCAGAGAGGCGGCCGCTTGGGCGCAGGGCAGCCCAGCACACCACTTTGTGGCGAGGGCGCTGTCGGCGCGCTCGCAGCAGCACTTTTCTGGAGACAGATTATAATGATGGCTCGCTGGGCCTCCTCGATTCCCCTGGAGGATATGATTTTCTATTATTTAGACAGTTTTGTGCCCACATCCCAACACCCTGGGCAAGCGTATAAAGCAGACAACCCACTGCGCACAGCACTGCCTCCCACGCGCTGCTTTTAACATGTCTCTCTTCTTGTGTTGTCCTCTGATGTTTCTTGTGACAGGGGCATCTGTTCAACAAATGCTTGTTTTGGGCTCTGATTAAATACTTTTTCTACACTGTAGCAGCGAGCTCTCAAGGGTGAAGAAGAGGGCAGATTGCATTCAGACACCTACAACTCGTCTTTTGTGACGTAATCATCTATGAGTTTGGTGAGACTGAGAGCGTGCTACAGGGTGCAGGACCAGACCTGCCTTGAAAAAATGCACAATGACAATCGCTAAGCACACAGCATGCCAACATGAAATATGTGATACTCAGAAAGAGCTCTGCACACACTACTGTGCCTACTGGCAGACTAGGGCGACTACTCCAGGTCATTATGGACCTTGTCTACAGTCCTGAACTGCTCATCTACAAATCAGTGATTTCAAGTGTCTAAGTCTAATGAGTTAAATGGAAGCAAAACAACATTGCAACACCCAGGATGCTTTAGGCTGTCATACTAAAGTTCAGGACGAGATCCAGTGCCTGCAATGACCTGGGGGGCGGAGGCCTGCCTGTGACAGACAGACGGATACCTAGGGAGTAATGTACGAAGAGATCAGTCACAAACTGAAAAGATTAGTCACAAATTACGCGCTGAAATTTTGCAATCAGCCATTAAATTTGAGATTCACCCTACTAAAAGACCATATGACAAATCTCTGTACATGGGGGAAGTGGAGTGACTGGCCTAAAGAATTTTCCATGGGCAGGATGCTATTTCTGTCTCTCTCTGATTAGATGCAGACACCAACAGTAGCTTGCAAGGAACATCATGCTAGCATTATCGTGTTTGCCTTTACAAACTGGAAGCTTTTCGTTTTTTGTTAAAGCAACCCATTTTCCTTAAAAGGCTAGTACCGTTTAAAAAAAAAATATATATATACCATTTGGGATAGTCGGGTCTGTCGGCATATCAGGATACATGTCTTTCGGTGAGTGTCTAAGTCAGCGACATGTGAGTACCTCCACAGCCCTCAGAGGGGTAGTATTTGCATATTCAGCAATTGTAATGAACTAGTTGCAAATGCACAGAGAACACAGGGTGTTTAGGGTTTTAGTTCAGAGTTTTTTAAGTACACAGGTTTCATACGACAGTGGCAGTAGCTGATTCTTTATTAGTAGGTGGTGTGGGAAGTAGGCCTTTTCTATTCACATTTTTATGCAGACTAAATTTAATCCCTGCCAGGGCAAAATCAGGGGCTAGAAGGGGCAGCCTGTCTGGTCCCTCTGAGAATTATAATTGTTGATGAAAGCAAGCTTATTAACATTAATCCTGGCCATTGATTTAGCGTAGAGGACCAAAAAGGGCACTGCAGCCTGAATGTTAGGGTCAATGTGGTGAGTGATGGAAATTATGTACCAAGATTGTCTGTGTTTGTGTGGATCAACATAAAACAAGACTAATCTTGTCTGATCAGACTGGGAAGCAATGGCAGAAGTCTGTTGGCAAGAGCTTTGGCCATTATTTTAATATTAACGTTGAATAATTATAGTGGGCATTGTGACTCACATAGATGAGGAGGCGTGTTTTGCTTTAGAATAGTTTTTACTGCTGACTCTATCATGGTAGGGAGCAGTTCAACCCCCTCTTACACTTCAATGTAAACCTCTAGGAGAAACAGCGTCAGTTCCTCAACATATTCCTTGCAAAACTCAACGGAAAAACCATTTCCTCCAGGCGCTGGCCCATTGACACAAGCACCCCTTTCATTTCTTTGAGAGATATAGGAGTGCACACTTGCTCACAATGGTGCTCCTCCAGTCAGGCCAGAGTCGCCTTGTTCAAGTATTCATGCATCAGGGGTCACAGTGTACAATTCTCAGTAGTAACCAGTAAATTTGTGTAGAATTTCTAGCTGGTGATAATGTGTTATATTATGAGGTGTTGCTATCTTCCCAATGTCATTGGCTGCTTATGTTGGATGGATCATGCCTCCTGACATGCGACCAGGCCTCTCACCCTCACCATTACACCTAGCAACAGTGTACTTTCCCAAAATGTTAACTTCCCATTCCACAGCTTTTCTAAATTCCAAGCTTTTGAGTTTAAACTCTTCAGCATGGTGAGATCAGAACAACCAGGCTTTGCCCACTGAACAATTGAGGTTTCAGCTCCAGCTTGGACAGGCTGTCACTCCGTGATTAAAAAATGCTATGACTTTTCGATATACATTCACTCCTAATAACCAACCTAAATGTCTTCCACAGTATGGTCATAGAAGCTATTGCTGTCCGATTGACAACAAAGTAAGACAATATTGCCTGTCTAATCTCAGCTCTAAAAAATGGGTCTAACAATTGGTTAGGTTGCATATGCCACAGACCATGTGACTGCACACCCCTGAGCAATCTTAGTGTGAAGATGACTGGTGAGTGATCAAACAGAGTTCTGGGCAGGTAGGAAATAGAGTGCACTCATTTATCTGGCTATATCTGTGGAACCCAACCAAATATCAGATCTCGAATGAGTAAGTGCAAGTCAAAGGTTGTCTGACACAGTATAGGTCTAGCCACTGATGGTGACCAATGGTGCCTTGTATCTCCTCACACGCACAAAAGCACTTACCCATGCTTGTTCCCGTACTGTCTAGGCAAGGCTGCAGTATCAAATTCAAATCACCTCCCAATATGATAGTGCAGGGGCATACCTCAGCAAGCTGATGACTAACCTCAGCAAAAAAATATGGATCAAACAAATTTGAGCCATATACATTTATTCAAGTAACGTGTGCAGTGTACAGTACTCCGTGAATTAGCAAAAAGCAATCCAGTTCATCCTTATGGGACTCCAATGGTTTGTATCCCCTTTCTGACCAGATCTACTACCTCCCTCAAGTAGGTACAGTAGGCATAAAAGTATAGATACACTGATCAATTGACTGCAAGTTTACTATTTCCAAACATATCCATGTGTGCTACTTGGATAAAAGCAATGTCTTTAGCATGTCTGGTAAGATATGCCACCACCAATCTGTTCCTATGGTTAATCACTCCTCGGACATTCCATGTCATCAGATTAACTTGATATGCTCCTTAATCCCCACTTGCATGAACCAGGTGTGTTGTATGTTCACTACCTCCCCCAGCTTGTACATGCATAACATATGCCCTACTGTGCGCTACATGTTTCAAAAGGTAGCCATCTTTTATCTACCCGCCACTCACACCGAGACCCAATCTTCCACTAAGAAACAACAGTGTACAGACATAACCCAACAACTAGGTCTCTTCATCATCACACAGTATTGCTCAGTTACATCGTGGGTGGCCAGAGGTGTTATTGTGCATTGCAATATCCGACCAAATTATACTGTGACCAATGGTAACAGTACTCAATAGTAGTGGGCTGGAAATGGCCCTTTCTGCTCGGTTATTCCAAAACCTTTTGCCTTCCTCCTCCTATTTTTCTAACCTTTGTTTTGTTGGCTTGAGGCTCTGGGCACTTTACCACTGCTAATTAGTGCTAAAATGCATGTGCTCTTACCCCTAAAACTAGGTATGACTGGTTTACACATGTTTGGCATATTTCATTTATCTCTAAGTCCCTTGTAAAGTTGGGTCCCAGATAACCAGGGCCTGTAAATTAAATGCTACTAGTGGACTGCAGCACTGATACAGAAGTAGCCTTTCAAAGCTGTCTCAGGCCTGCCACTGCAGGGCCTGCATGCGCAGTTTAATGCTACATTGACTTGGCATTTCAGACTACTTGCCAAGGCCTAAACTTCCCTTTTTAATACACCTATGTCGCCCCTAAGGTAGGCACTAGGTAGCCCTATGGTAGCCCACAGGGTACCATGTAAGTAAAAGGTAAGACATGTACCTTTATGTTTTGCATGTACTAATAGTGACAAATAGTGTATTTCATTCTTCAGGTCTGTGAGAGCTGCTTCTCTCATAGGCTAGCACTGGGAATTCCATTATATACCTTTACGTGGTAATTCCTGATCCATCTGAAAGTAGTGTTGCCATATTTGGTATGTTTGGAATGGTAGTAAGACATCCCGCTTACTGGTGTAGTTGGATTTTACATTACTATTTTAGAAATGCCACATTTAGGAAGTCGGCATTTCTCTGTGCTTTTAACTCTGTGTGCTTTTCAGCCTGATTTAAATCCACATCTAGGGCTGAGTGACAGTTACACTACATGTATACTTTCCAGACAGTCACAAGACAGGAAGGGCTGGTTGTGACAGGAAAGGCATCTGCATTCATCTGCATACTGATAGTCATCCTGGGCTGGGGAGGGAGAGGTTGTTCAGAACCTTACGTGTAAATAGGCTGTGTCCTGCCCTCCCAGGGTTGAGTTACACGTGAAAGGGTTCATTTGAAGTCATCCCTTACATCAAAAACATTTTGGAGTATAAGTACAGGGGTTCTGACCCCTTTTTTCAGAGTACTTTTGGAACTGGGACTGAACCTCCGTCAGAAGGACTGCTGTGCTGCACGAAGGACTAATCTAGACTGTTCTCCTGCTGTTGCCCTGCTGCCTGCTATCTACTAGATGGCCTAAAGGACTCACTGGATTACTTTTCAGTTTGTTTCCCTGCTGTCAACTGCTCCCTGATTCTGGTTTGTCAGACAACTGCAGTTTTCTAGGCGGAACCGGCATCATGACTACCTGCCCTATGTGTTAGCTTGCTACTTGCTAGCCCCTTCCGTTGCACGAGCGCAGTGTTCTTCAGGGGCTGGCTGTAGGACCTCTGCTCCCTCAGAGTCCCCGTGCTAGTGGGGTTCTGAGGCTGACAACTCACATCGCTTTAAAAGTGGCACATGGAAACCGCTTTGTAGGCTAACGTCATCGAGGTACTCAGTGCATATCGAGTGCTTTATCTTTTCTGACCTCTTCAAGGTGGGGAGCACCGCTGGTCCCCTGACCCAGGTAGAAGCCAGTGGTGAGCTCTCTCTGTGCCACTCATTTTAAAAGTCTGGCACTTTCACTTGCTATGGTTGTTTGTCCCAGTGCCGGCTCTCCATCAGGAGAGGACAACCCCAGATGAGTAGGAAATCCATAGGGAGGGGTGAGAGTGGGGTAGTGGACCTCAGCTGGTGTTGGCCCGCACCCTACAGGAACCACAAAAAGGAGATTCCAATGCACCTCCATTGCCATGGTACTGTACACCAGACCGGTGCGAGCTCCTGAAGTATTGAGGCTTCCCCGCACCCGGGTTTGAAGAGCACTCTGTAGGGCTTTATCTGCCACAGTAGAGGGGGCCCATGTGAGGCCTCTCTTGCCTATCTTCAGAGAGTGCCTCTGCCTCCGTTGCCCCAGACAGGGGACATGGTCTGCCTCTGTGTTGTTCGGGGAAGTGAGTGAGCTGCCTAAGAAGTCATCAAACCTGCCTGTGCGCCTTCGTGGAGATAACTTTTCTGGGATACTAAAGTTACTGTATATTGTTCACTAGGTGTGCAGGTGTTCCTGTGTCCTACCCTTGGGCAATCACTGCAATGGGATCCCTAATTATTGTAGTACACCTAATATAGTGGCAGGTGTGCTGCACCCTAGGTTTGGGTAGGGAACATTTTGTGATCTGTGCCTGCATTGCTTACTGGGATGATTCCTGCATATTACATGCCTTTAGAGTGAAATGTGCATATCTCCAAGAAGTATACACATGACTCGTGTGGTGTATCACAAGAGAGCCTTGTCTGTTACTGCCCTGCTGATTAGAGTAATGATGATTTATGTCAGTTGGTCAGATGAGCTCTTCGCTTGCATTGTCTGTACTGAATGTTTAATGAGCCTGCAAGGTATTGCCAAATATGTAACATTCTGATCCTGACCTTATCAGAATATTAAGTCTTAAAATAATAATTGTATTTTATGGACAATATTTATGACTGGTGTTGTTTTGGACTAATGATACATACAATATAGAAAGTATATTTGTATACCATCATATGCAGAGTTTCGTTTATTGTGCACTTAATTGTGTTGTGTGTGTTATTGTGTTGCGCAAATGTTTTACAAATTGCCTCTGGGGATAAGCCTGACTGCGCTGCACCAAGCTACCAGGGGTTGAGCACAGGTTATCTTTGGTGTATAACTTCCTTTCCCTGACTAGAGTGGTGGGTTCTGCCTGGCTTAGGTGGATACCCTAACCAACCAGAACCCCCATTTCCAACGTAGTGGTACTAAATAAATCAATCTGTGGTATGGTGATAGTCGCAAGGTAATAGATTAACATCTCCGCAATGTAATGTCACAGTCAACACAGTATAAATTTGTTCCTGATCTCATGCAATATGGGAACTTGAAAACAAAATATAAAGGATTATATGTTTTGAAGCAGGATTTGGGTAGCATCAGATGTATGTAACAGAATCTCATTCCATGTCGCCCAAGTGGCCTTTCGAGATACTGGTGAGGTTTCCTTGTCTCTAGTCGAATGTGCTAGTTTATCGTTAATAAAATAATTTGCTTCCTCTGAGGTGGAAAATATATGGGGCTTGCCTTTCAGGGTCATGCTTAGCCTTGTCAGATAAAACATTGCATACTGTATTCCGATATCTTTAGGTTTTTCTTGGCTGGCTTGAACTTTCTGCAAATCTCTTTCACCGCCTGTGAAAACTGAGATTGTTGCTTCTTCATGCTAAAGGTCATTTTGTCTTTTCCTTGCTATCTGGAGGATTTTATCATGGTGTGTACAATAAAGTAGCTTTGTGATAATTTGACGAAGAGGGGTGCTTGGGATTGGTCTGTAGCTAGTGGGCAGTATTCCCTTAATGTTATATAGATATGTAATGTAGGAAGTGGCTCTGTATATACTATACCAAAATGAGGTATAGTGTGCACAGAGTCCAGGGGTTCCCCATAGGCTTTACAGAGGCTACAGTAGATAATAGTAATGCTCTCTTTTGTGATAGTGTGGTAGAGCAGTTAGGCTTATCAGAGGGTAGTGCAAAGCATTTGTTGTCCGCACACAGTCAAGAAATGAGGCACACACTCAATGACTAGCTCCAGGCCAATTGTTTTATATAGAAAAAGTATATTTTGTTACTTTATTTCTAGAACCAGAAGGTCTTTGTTGCAGGTAAGTACAGTTGTCAATAGGTATCAAGCATATGTATCAAATGTACTTTGTTTGGTTTTTACAGATAAAGCAGTTTACAAGTAAGTAACACTTTTCATTTTCAAAAGTTGCCAGTGCAATTTTCAATAGGAGTCAATAGAGTCCTTTGGGGGGGAAGTATTAGCACAGGCAATAGGTAAGTACACAACTTACGATTTCAGTCTTCAAGGTTAGGATATCCACAGGTTAAAGTTTAGGCTGACCCCAAAAGTGCACCACCAGCAACACAGGGCCAACTGGGTGCAGAGGTCAAAATTGGTGTCGGGTTTCCAATGGAATCCTATGAGGACTGGGGGTGCTCGGTAAAAAGCAGATTGCAGGTAAATATCCGTGGTTCCAGGACACAGGCCTGTGGGGGTTTAGGTCATTACGGGGGGCTGGAGGAGGCATTCACAGGTTCACACCAAACACACACCCTCAGCAGCCTAAGCAGCTCAGGGGCGGCCGGGTGAAAGGTGCAAACACAGAGGGCGCCCAATTCTTTTCAAATGGGGGGGGACCCCAGGGTCACAAAAGATGCTGCAGGCTGGGTCAGTTCCAGGAAACCAAAGGCGGGACAACAAGGGGAAGCACCCGCTGGATTTTGCTGACCGTCAGTCAGATTCCCCAAGGCCAGGAGGCTGCGGGTGCAGGCGGGTCTCCTTTTTGTCAGATTTGGTTGTGGTCAGGGGGATCCCCTGGATTCAGGCTGCAGTCATCATTGGGTTGGCCAGGAGGGGTCAACCCAAGGTGGACTCAAGGTCAGATTTGCCTGGGGCCCTTCTCTGGTCCAGTGGGCCACCTGGACTCGAGCAGTGGGTGTCGGATGGAGAGTGGGCTGGACTCTTGGATCCGGGAGGGTCTGGAGTCCTTTCTGGAGGTTTCTTCGCGGATAGGGCCACTGTCCTCGGGAAGTCTTGCTCCTTAGTTAGGCAGGTAGTCCTCTGGGGGTTTGAGGAGGTCGCTGGTCCTGCAGGATGCATCACTTTTTTGTAGCAGGAGTCTTGAAGCTGCAGGCAGGCTAGTAGGGCTGGGGCCTTTATCAGTTGTCGTCTGGAGTCTTCTCTGCTGGAGCAGCTATTCAGTCCTTCTTCTTCTTTAAGGTTGCCAGGAATCTGGTGAGTAAGGTTCAGGGGTTCAAGGTTTAGACAATGGCTACTGTCGCTGAGGGTGGCTACACCCTTCCTGTGCCCCCGCCCTTTGGGGAGGGGGCACAGTCCTATCCCTATTGGCCCCTCTCCTCCAAACCAAGAAGGAGGATTCTGCAAGGAGAGGATCACTTCAGCTCTGGACACCTTAGGGGTGGTCCAAACTGAAGTGGTCACTCCTCCTTGTTTTTCTTAATTATCCCGACAGACCTGCCACCAAAAGTGGGGCTTGGTCCGGGGGCGGGCATCTCCACTAGCTGGAGTGCCCTGGGGCACTGTAACAGGAGGCCTGAGCCTTTAAAGCTCACAGCCTAATGTTACAGTTCCTGCAGGGGGAAGGTGTGAAGCACCTACACCCAGGGCAGGCTTTGTTTCTGCCCCCAGACAGGACAAAGGCTCTCATCCCCTGGGGTCAGAAACGTGTCTGTTAGTGGCAGGCTGGCACAGACTGGTCAGTCCTGCACTAAAGGGTTGGGTAAAATACAGGGGGCATCTCTGAGATGCCCTCTGTGTGCACTGTACAATAAATCCAACACTGGCATCAGTTGAGGGTTTGTTGTGCTGATAACACTGATACCAAACTTTCCAACCAGCAGTGAATGGAGCTGTGGAGTTCATAGTGACAAACTCCCAGCCCATGTACTTAATATGGCCACAGTGCACTTACAATGTCTAAAAATGGACTTAGACACTGCAGGGACATATTGCTCATGCAGCTATGCCTTCTCCTAGGGTATAGTGCACCCTGCCTTAGGGCTGGAAGGCCTGTTAGAGGGGTGACGTACCTATGCCACAGGCAGTGGTTTGTGGGCATGGCACCTGGAAGAGTTTTTCTCCCCATCAGCACACACAATTTGCAATGGCGGTGTGCATGTGCTTAGTGAGGGGTCCCTTAGGGTGGCCCAATACATGCTGCAGACCTTAGGGACCCTCCCTGGTCACAGAGCCCTTGCTACCATTGGTACCTTTTACAAGGGACTTAGCTGTGTGCCAGAGGGGTGCCAATTTTAGAAACAATTGTACAGTTTAGGGAAAGAACACTGGTTCTGGGGCCTGGTTAGCACGATCCCAGCACACACTCAGTAAAGTTAGCATCAATAGCAGACAAAAAGTGGGGCCATAACAATACCAAAAGGGGCACTTTCCTACATGTGTAATATTTTGCACCCAAAAATTGTTTCCAGCATGTTTTCCACATAGTATTCTACACACTTCATGCCGGTTGACTCAGGAATCCCTAAAATGCATAGTTCGCACCTCTGTGAACGTATTTTAAGTTCTTCATTTGTGGTTTTGACCTCCAATTCTATTTTCAGATCCTTTTGGCATTTCGCCTCAGCCATGAAGTTGTTCAAGATCTGAAATGCATCGCTGCGCCATATCTATATGGGTATGTTGTTTATACAGCTGCTAAATCATGTTATCTAGGAATCTAATAAGGGAGTCGATTTTCATGCCAATAGACGCAAGGCTGCCTTGCATTTTCATCAGGAAAGAGCGCACATCAGAACGGGCTCTGACTCAGAATCACGATCTTGCTACCTAGTCATCCTCTTGGTGCCCTTTAATGTCAACTTGGGCTGCATGCCACCTGGTTTGCTGACCATAAGTTTATTGGTGCACTATTGCAATATATACCATCACTTTATAAAAGGTCGAACTGCAAAGTGTATATTGGGTGTTGGTTCAGGTAGACGGATAGGTATTATTGTAAGTGAGCAGCCTTGCAATCTGCTATACAGTGTCCCCCAGGCACCCTCTATCCCGTAGCAGTTAGTGGCAGCCAGCGCACTAAGAACAGCCAGAGGTGCTAATCTGAGATGCGAGGAAAATCCAAGTCAAGGAGCAGCAGCAAAAGGTGAAAGACCAGCTAGGG
Organism: Pleurodeles waltl; assembly: GCF_031143425.1. Classification (NCBI taxonomy): domain Eukaryota; kingdom Metazoa; phylum Chordata; class Amphibia; order Caudata; family Salamandridae; genus Pleurodeles; species Pleurodeles waltl. The sequence goes on along the minus strand of NC_090445.1, from coordinate 606,723,873 downwards.
TCAGTGGATGACACTCATTGCCAAAGTAAATTCAGTGAAAGTGTATCCCGGTGTGTGATGCAGATTAGTTAGGAATTACCTAGCCTGTATTATTGCAGAGCTTCCCTGAATGGTCCAAAAGGGGCTTTGCCCTGCACATCACGATCCACAGGCCTCTCCACAGTGCAGGCCTCAGCTGAGGAGGCAAGCTCCACCCACAGTTGCATTTTTGGCCACGCCTTCCAAGGCCCGTCCTCGGCACAGCCCATGGGACACTGGGATTTAGGATTGAGCGAAATACTGCAGGATTTACAGCTGCTGGTTGACACATCTGGCAGGCTGAGCTGCAGCCTGCAGGGGCCTACTACAGCCCATGCTCGTCAGTCAGTTCATGCAATCAGTCACAGAGAGGACCATGCAGCTACCGGACCTGTTGTATGTCTGCCAGACAGCAGCTGCCAACTTTCCTCCAGCTTTTCCCACAGTTCTGCACAACTTTTCTGTGCACATCTGCATCTGATTGCACTCATTGCATGGTAACAGGGATAGGCTGTGTGAGTTCCGGTTCAGATGGCAGCTCAATAAGGATTTGTGAAATGGATAAATGCTCCAGCCGCCGGATCTTGTTTGGACCACAGCCATCTTCTTTGGTGCCCTTTGTTGACCAAACAGGGTCATGTTGAATCACCTGCTAGCTCCCATCTAATCATTGCAAATTTCCTGTCATGGAGTTGAATTAAGATGGTCAAAAGATCTGAAGGAATTCCCATACCATGTAGGGATTTCCGTGGTAAAAGCCTTGGCATGTTGTTGAATGCATATCGCAGACCTACAAAAACTAAATAACATTTATAGTTTGACAAACTTTTCTTGGGTCATGTGAGCCCTGGACACCTGGTCCTTCCTGCATGTTTTCTTTCTGAACCCGGCCTGACTCTGAGACAGAATCTTATTAGTCTGAGCCCAGTCTTCGAATCTAGACAACATTACCAAAGCAAAGATTTTTAGAAGATTATCAAGGAGACTAATTAGGTGATAGTTGGCTCGGTCATTTCTGTCATGCTTCATATAGATTTGTACTATTTTGTACCATGCCAGGAAGAAGGTATGGGGGCCCAAGACAGTATGGGGCTACTTATGTAAGTGATGTTACACTTTGAGAGGACACAGTCAGATTTGTGAAATTCATCAGGCCTGGATCTTTAGCCTTCTTTTGTATATTGATTGCCAAAAGAATTTACTTTAGATTAAAAAGCTCTATTTTTGCTCTTATTGGTCTTTCAATTATTACTGGACATATCACTTTGTGCCAGAGCTGACAGGGGGCAGAATATGTGGATACAAAATGGTCAAACCAGAGATCTTCAGTAACATTCATCTTTGGTTTTGGCAAATGAAGTTACCTGCTTTTGACTATGGTATGCCAGAAAGTATGAGTCCTTCATGCTGATGGCCCTCCTGAGATCTTGCCATTTCGCATGTTCCCAGTTTGTTTCCTTCATTTTCAGATGGGCATTATAACGAGTTCTGTGGGCACTAACTTCTGGTCTAATGACGGCCACAAGTAAAGACAACCTTGGCAGTTTCAATCTTTTTCAAACCAGGGATGGTCACTGTGTTTGGCAGTCGGCAATAGAGAAAGGGTGTTGGTGAAATGTGGCACAATGTGACTAGAAACTGACAGATGGAGGTTCAGACTATGATATGGGTCAAGGATGAGAGAAGGCCAAAACTTTGTCTACCAGGTTGTTTAAAGGAAAGACAATTAAACCCTATTTAAGTCGCCTCCTTTTGTTGCGAACGTGTGGACAGATCTGTCATGTCGTTCATGGCATCAATTAAATGGCTAAAATGCTTGGGATGATACTTTGTGCACTAATGTTTTGAGGACTAATGCATAGCATTCAACAACTAATCAATTATTTTTTTGTGCAACCAACTGTGAAAAGTATAGTGAAGGGGGAATCGAGTCCGATTTTGCCATTGCATGCCTGCAAATCATGTGTTAGTGCTGAATGTCCTAATGATGCGGTGTTTGTGTACAATGTTTGCAGTTACTACCCTGTCTCCTGGGAACAATGCAGACCTGGTTTTCTTCTCATTGACCCATCTGTAGGTGCTGGTTGTGTCAAAGGCTGTGGTAACGTTGTCGGCAATCACCACCATGATCTTCCTTTTATCAGTTATAGGACAATCACGTGAGTTAAGAAGAGCATCAAGATAATGCGATATTTGGAGCTTGCCCTGCAATTCATGCCCATGTTGTAAATATTGAAAACCATTAATAAGTTTCCAGTTCAAAACTATAATAGCAGTTGTTGGATATCGCGGTTGTGGTTACTCTTGCTCTGATACTTCAGTTCAGGCTAATATGGACCCATCTTGTCAACTCCCCAAATGGCCTACCATTAAGTGCAGGAAAGTTACATGCAGTGTACCCAATGTTACCAAGTTACTTGAAAAATGCAAATAGAAAACTGTGTCATAAAATTACATAAATCTAGCATTCTAGTTTTCTGTGCAAGTCAGGCAATGTTCCAACTTAGAATTTTCAGAGTGATGAGCAAAGTTAATCATTCCCTTTGACTCTGTAACAAGTATAAAGAATTTGAATGAAAGATAATGAACAGTAGCTGTGTTGGGTGTTCAATCATGGGGTATGTCTCAGGCAGTGCTTTAAATGGGAAAAAATAAGTGCAGGTACTCATTAACATATACTAGTAGTGTGGTGGGTGGGGCTAGGGGCGGGGCTAAGAGCAAGACATGGGATACTTTGACTTATATACCAGTTGCAGCACATGCCCATGAGAAATGTGTTTGAATAAACAAAACAAGTTAACTCGTTAAACGAAATGTAAGCGAAACACAACGCTATTTATCTTACTGACATACATATTTGCTGTCGTTTTGCACAATACTATATATTCTTGAACGTGCACACACAGAAAGAAACAAGCAGAGGCGCACACCCAAAGCATTCCACACAGTCCTCCTTAAAGTGCCCCGATTCTCTCTCTTTCATTCGCTTTTCTCTCACACAAAGACACACACATACCAGCAGGCAAACACACATACATAAGCAGACCCTCGTTCAAGAGACTCAGGTGGGATGAAAGCCATTTTAAACTTTCCTCCCATGGCTTTCTTAGTTGTCACTGTCAGCGGGGCTGCCTCAATTCCTGTGTTTACACAAAAGCACACGAGTGTGTAAATGTGATTGACAGCACAGGGCCTGAATGGACCCTGTTCTGTCAAACACAGCGTGATCGTAAATACCCAGACATTAGGCACATAATCCACACTGAATTGCTCAGCGGGGCTCAGTTTAGGGTGACAGAAGCACCTTTGCTGTCAGAGGCGGGTTCAACTCTGAGAGCCTAGTGCTCACCAGCACTAGCAGCTAATGAGCCTACCTTTCATGAGTACCGATACTCTCCTTGGCAGCAGAGAAGTGCCGGTACTCAGAGTGAAAAAAATAAGAAGTGCCGGTACTCAGTACCTGTGAGTACCGGCCCATTTAAAGCACTGGTCTCAGGTGTATTCCACTGTCCATGCACCGTAGAGACATTGTCTGGCGAGAACGCAGGCTCACCGGATAGGTGTTTGGAGCTGCTTAGGAATTCCTGACGCAGTGATGTACCACCCAGTCTCCATCTCAATGAGTGTTGCATTCATCTATCTTTCTTGAGTGAGCTTGCCGATCAAAAGAGATCTGTCTACTTGAGCCCAAAGCCACAACATTGTACTCAGGGCTCCTAGTCTGCTGCTCACCAGACTTCCCCTTCCAAAGTAGAGGTTGGTGAGAGATTTTGTATGTTCCTCACCACGTTTTGGGGTGCACCTTGAAAACTTCAATTCCTAGATTCAACAGCTTCAATTTGGGGGCCTACTTCATTTTGTGGTGCTCCCAGGATATCACGCATGACCTGGTTTTCTATTGAAATCTGTAGCACAAATAACAAATTTATTTAAGGATATATTGTGCTGTAACACATTCTGAACTGGCAAAGTAAGTGTCCCCATTCAGGTAATTGTGTGCAATGTGTGTCCCTTCTGAAAGATACTTTGGAACTAGATCTAAGTTGTATATTAACATTGATATACTATTATTGTCAATCTCCATGGAATAGGCAGTATAGTGATTACACAGTGTGTAAAAATCCAAGCTCTACGCCGCAGCACTGTCCCTCCCATTAGACAGATTTTAAAGCCTCATAAAGCAGAGTTACCACCAAGGTCCGTGTTGCCCGTTCGGGCACCATATGTGTTCCGTAGTTTTCCAAACAATCTTATAAGACCAGGCATCAACCAACAGATGCATTTATTGTGGTAATATGGTCACAAAAATTTATCACGCAGTAGTTCTGCGTCTAATCAAAAAGGCTGTCCCAGCATCTCTGCCATTTGGGACATTGTGCTGTACCGCTGTCCCTCACCCATCATTCATTAGCACTTTAAATATGAGTGGGAAATATTTCATCCTTGCCCTATTTTTGATGCAGTTTTCAATCTTTATACTTTTAGTAAATAGACTCCACACTACACTCTGAACATACATTAATGTTGGCACCAAATTCAAGGATTTCATTTTTGCAAATGTTATCCTAACGCAACAGACTGGCTTTTTTTGAAAGGCGATGCTATTGTTAGAAAATATCGTCTGCTTTATTTTCTGAAAATAAACAAATGTCTCCTAATTATCACAAACTCCCAGTCCTCATATGCTTCAGATGTCACTCCGTCACTCATCAATGTGTTCCGGAGTGATTGGTTTCTCCTTTGCCGCCTGCTGTGCCTTGGCGGTGCTGGGAGACAAGCCCCCCCTCTCGCCCCCCGGGTCCCTTAAGAGACCACAGGGTGTGCCAAGGCCCGTGTGCCACCGCTGCATGCTGTGAGCAGAGACAAGCGGCAGAAAGGCAGGTGTTGTCCGAGCATCAGGCACCAGAGGTTCTCCTGGGTGAAACAGGCGCTGTGATTGGCCCAGTCTAGCCAAACCCCATGCCCGAACAATACGGGAGTTTTTCCGGTAGTCGTAGGTGCACGAACACCTTACTAAATAAAAGAACACAATCCTAGTCCCAAGACTCTTTTCTCCTTCACTGTACAGCCTGGCATATGACAGCGTCGAGGGCAATGTAACAAAGGTTGCTGAAAACTGAACTTCCTGCCCATCGGAGCACGGGCTGAACGCATACATTTTGGATAGGTATGCAGGCGCCCTGGCCATACTGCCGTGGTGCAGGGATGGCATGGAATTCCATTCTTGGACCAATGAGTGACTGGTGAGATGAGAGGTGGAATTTATCTGCCACATTCAGTCAGCTAGCTACAGCTCCCGTTGGAGGGAGTTAACACCGGTAGTGACATTGCAGTCGGAGGCATGCATGTTTTAATTTTTCGGAGGTATACTTCCTTAAGGAAACAAATTCTTCTAGGCCTTTAAGTGAAAACGGTGTGTTTCAAAGTATCATCAGAAGTAGAATGTCAACTGCAGGTACAGTCAAACAGAGCCTGTAGCCAAAACAAGCATCTTTCTTCCCCTGTGGCTAGACGCAAGATTAAATCCATGTTCTTGATTAGAGCCAGATAGAGGAATCACACAATTTAAGGTCAAACCTTGTTGGGTAGTCTACCAAGTAACCGTGTTTGAAAAAAGATATGTATGCAATTACTTTTAATATGCGTTACTACTTAAAAATACATTGGAAGCTCTCAAATCTCGTGCGCACAGGGAATTCTAGACCACATATTGCCATCTGAATTTGTTATGCCACAGATTGTCGTATAACTCATTAGTTTTAAAACTTCATTTGAAGTGGTGCAATTACCATCGATTTCAAAAAATTCATTAGCAAGTGTGTATAGAGGATGGATTTTAATGAGAAAATCAAGTAAAATTTTGTAGTAGTTTGATATTAAAATACTTTAATCAGGGAATTTTATGTGCAGTAGAAAGGATGAAATCTAAGGCACAAAAAGATCAAGAAAAGGGCGGGCACTTAAGAACAAGTAAGACTGAGGGAGGGGGAAGGATGTAGGATGGGTTCCTCTTAATCAATGCAGTGACTGTTTAAAAGCCAAGTGCACCTCGAGCACAGTTGAAGCAGAGAAAATAAGCACTGGCAACGCTAATAGGTCTTGCCTACAACAGCTATTGGCTTTGTCAACTTTTTTTTAGCCATGTTGTACAGTTGCGCAGCTGCTGTGCTGCATGGCTGAAAATTTAAAAAGCGCTATGACACAGCCAGCGCAGGTCGTGTCATAATACTTCTTTTAAATTGCTGGGAGGGAGGGCAGGCCATGAGGCAAGGCGGAGGGAGGAAGGGAAGGCACTGAGGGGCAACACTGACAAAAATTAAAAAACAAAAAACAAAAGTGTGGCCAGCGCTGGTCACATCATAGTGTTTTTTAATGGCAAGGAAGGGAGGGTGGGGAAGCAACACCGAGCCAGAGCATGTCCAATACCGAGAGAGGAGGCTATACAGACATTTTTATGTTTTTTTTTTTTTAATAATCGCTACTGTAAACTACCAAAATGTCTCGTAAGTGACAGCACATGCGAGACAGATCTGAATCAGGACTGAAAACCAGGTTATGCATTTTAACTGTGAGCTGCAGCAGTACACTTCATGACCCACTCGACAGAGAGAACATCAGAAGATGAGGGGTAGTGACAGAGGCAGATGAGTAGTATGGGCAGTAAAGGCAGATGTGTAGTGTAGACAGCTGTGGCAGAAGTGCAGTTAGGCAGTGAAGGCAGATGCAAAGTGTAGGCAGTGTGGCTAGAGTGCAGTGTGGACAGTGGAGACAGATGTGTAGTGCGGCAGCTGTGTCAGAAATGATTGTGAGCAGTAAAAGCAGACAAAGTGTAGACAACTGTGGCCAAAGTGCAGTCGCGCAGTGACTGATAATGTGTAGTGTAGGCACCTGTGGCAGAGGTGCAGTTTGTGCAGGTGGCAAGAACTGCATTCTGAGGTGTAGATTTACAGTATGGACAGTGGTGGTAAGTGTGTAGTATTCGCACTGGCTGCAGAGGTTTAGTATGTACTTAAGAGTCACTGGGGAAGTCTAAGTGGTGGAAGATATTCAGTAAATGTGCAGTACGTGCAGCAGTGCAGGATATGCAGTACACTCTGGGCTGGGAGAGGTGTCCGAGAAGCAGTGGTCTCAGATGTCCAGCTAATCACTGGTGGCTAAAGATCAGGAAGCAGAGTGACAACAGAGATAAAGTTAGTTAAAGGTGGTAGAGCTTAACTACAGCCTGTGATTGATCATTTTTTTAAAATGTAATCAAGGACACAAGTGTAGATAAAGAATGCAACAGAAAGTCTGGCTGAGGGTCTAGAAGAATGATGCAAGACAACTGATTTGCTTGATGTTTCATGAGATCAAAAAGGGGGCAATTATGTGAAAGCTTATATAAAGGTAACAAGAAGGAGAAAGGCTAGGATTGAAAAGGAGTCACAGCACATTTATTAGAGATGGGGCTCAATACACCAAACGTAATTAATATTGGATTAGAAACAATCACACATCCAGGTCCGAGTATAAACTACTAAATAAGCTTGGAGGTTCTGAAATGCAGCACACATTGGTGGTGATCTTCAGCAGCTATTTGAAAGATCGGGCATGCTGTTTGGGAAAGGAAAAGAGGAGGCAGAGGATGGGAGAGCTCAAGGGTGTGCTTGTTTGCATTAAAAGCAGAGGATCAGATTGTGATTATATGTTACAAGTGCATAATCCATACCAGGTAAAAAATGGCTACTAATTGGAGGCCAAAGGCTCACCACATTGGACCAATCAGACCCTGATCTTGGAATTATCTAGCAGGTTCAGACTCATTGACAGTCATTTTTTTACTTATCTAGATATTAATACTGTCATATTAAATTCTCAAAATGGATTGCCGTGGGTTAAATGCCCTGATTATAGTATACTACGATATGGTTGGATGTTATCCATTAAATAACGTCAGCACAATATTAGAGGCCATAAATGGGCTAGAACCAGCCATAGGAATGATATAGTTCAAGACTACCAATTAAATTGAACTGGTGATATATACTGAATACAGCAGTAAATGCTACGAATATACTGACAATGGATAAAGACCTTCAACTTTATATAAAAGTCAAAGAGATTACGAAATTAATTATAGGTCTAGAATATGTCTGAGATTGTTTGGAAGTTAAGTATAGCTTGTAAGGAAAAGTGCACTGGTCTGGAGGGAAGGAAATACATCAAATCGAAAATCATTTTACATGGATGAAGTAACAAAAATTATATTGATTTAAATGTATCAAACTTGACAAACCTAGAAAATGGTGTTTGTAAAAGTATACCACTATCCCAGATCTTTTTCCGAAATTATGGTGGAAGGGAAGATATGTCATGGAAAGGCGTTTATGGTCAAAAAGAAGGAAGAACCGAAAAAAATATATAAAAAAAAAAAAAAATCTAGTTACTTAACACTAGCTACATGAAATGATGCGTTAAGATGAGAAGGGTCAGCTATACTAATATGGTAGAAACGGTGTGGAGTAATAAAATGAAGAAACATTCTCAATTAAAAGGAAAAACACAAAGATATTTTTAACATTTCACTAATTTGATAACCATATGCACTACTGTAAGTAAATAAAATGTGGGAAAGTGTACCAGCATCACACGTGTAAGCAATAACCAGGCATCATTTGCTGTGGCATCCTCTTGTGTTTGATTCTAAACTCCAGCAAAACTGCATTCAACAAAACTGCCTCCACTGGGAGTTATTCTTCCTTTAGTGGGTATTATAGAGGGAAAATGAGCAGAGTGTAACAAGTAAGATACTCTACAAGTATCCCAGCGAGCAAGGTACAGAAATGAAATGCGTTAGACACCAAAACCTTCAATTATAACCAGTTGACCTGTGGTCCATGGGTATCAAAAACCATACAAACGTTTGCTAATGTAACATATCCTTTCAGAAAGTTTTTTTCCGATGGGGCTCAATTCTACATGCCAAATGCTCAAGTAGAGGTGTTACTGACATTTTTGTTCTTAAGGAAATGTGTACACAATGAGGAAGGTGCCTTCTCCTTTAGTCCTAGGCTTTTTCAGTATCATCTTCATGATAAAGAAAAGAGACAAAGAGACAACGTGATTAACCCAAAGAGTCCAAATGCTTCCTGGCTTATATTCATTGCACAGGTTGAGGTAATTTTCACCTTCGAAATGTCCATCCACAAAGGAGTATTTGGTGAACATGAATGCGCTTAACGTTCAATTCCAATGTACAAGAATCATCATTAATCATTCCACTTTCCATTAACTTCAGAGCTGTTGGATTTCACCAGCCTTCCCCACAGTCATGTTTGCAGTTAGGACTTCACAAAGGATCCACCCAATTTTTCTCAGATCCAGATGATTCTGGGCCCATGCTCAATAGATTTTTTTCATGTAATACAAATTAATCAGCTACTAGTGTTTTGTTATCTGTTAGCCATAACTGAGGTACTGGAGAACAATTAAATTTTTTTCTTGATTTATTGGAATCAGGATCTTCTGTATGTCTTTCTCCCATCACAATTATTCAGCAATCTCTGTCGTAGGTGATTTCGCATACGGCCTCCCTGGTCACGGTGATGATGGTGTGGCTTAGCTAACCATGGTTCTCCATACTGAGTTTAGTGCTCATCCCTTCTGTTTTTTTGAGAGCGGTTGCAATTGTGTATATGCTGTGTCAGCTTAATCTCTTGCAGCCACAAATAACTTATACCATTAAGCATGGGATGTCAGGGGTTCCTGAGAACTACGGACACATTTGCATATGTTGTGGCTTTCATCACAGATTCAATGCTACAGTTACTAGGAAGAGTTAGCTCATATATTGGCCATGATTAAGATGGTGTGGCTGAATCAGCCTGGTATCCCATGTCGAGCCTGGTGTTCACTTCTTTTACTTCTTAGGTGCAATTGTTTGTATGTGTTAGGAATATCAGGAAAGACAGTGCTTGCACATTACCTTTACCCAAGCCTGCAGGGTTTAAACTCTCCTTGAGTTCCAAAGAGGTCACACTTTGTGAATATGAAGAACAAGAACATAGGAGCCAGGTTAGCACTCACTTTCAGATTGTAGGATGAGCTTCTACAGCCTTGCAGGTCAGTCAGAATAAAAGGCAAGGGCCGGCACTGGGTCAGCGCCTGGCAACATCTCACAGTTTTTTTTTGCATCCTTTGCTTATGCCAGTTCATCACTCAACATTTGTGATTCTTCACTATTTGTTACTTTAGCCCCTTTCATTTCCCTGCCCCTGGTTGTCCACTGATCTCCTGGTCTCTATCCTTTGTTTTCCATTAACTCTTTTGTGCCTGCAACATATTTTGTTCCTTTAGACCTATTTGCTCTATATCTAAAAGCGTATCACAACTCTTCATCTTGGCAGCACATCTGTTGCATTTGTATCAGCTACTGCAGCGACCTCTGCAACCATCGTGCTATACCGGCATGTTGTCTCGCATCATTCTGCCCCGGATCCTTTCCTTGACTGTTCAGTTCCAGACTTGATTCCTGTAAAGACTGTGCCAGTCAGAGATGTTACTCATGCATAAATGCCATTGATGTGATATATTTAGTGTTTGTTGATTTACAAAGTCTTATATTGTTGCTTTGTCTCTCTCAAAGATAACTGAGCAGTGGTTCTGAGATGATTCTAGGTTGTTGTTGGCCCTATGCCAAACAAGTGTCTCAATGTATTTTCCCTTCTCCCATTTTTCCTGGGTTCCTAACCAACACATTCCTATTTACTACCTTGGTTGGAACAGGTGGGAAGGTGGAATTGTCAGCTATATCCCTTTTGGGAATTTACAATATTATCCTTAAATCCTGATAGTATGTTGGATTAATTCTATTGCCTGTGGCTCCGAGGACATAATACCACTGACTACTGACCCTTGGATTTTAGAGGTTTCTGAGAACTCCCAGAACTTTCAGCAAATGTTGTGGCTTTCATCAGAAATTGAGGTTTACAGTTACTAGGAAGAGTTTTCTTATAAACTGTTAAACTGGAAAAGATCATCTTGCCTGTGCAATGGCCAAGTTCTCAATCCAGTGCAATTCTTTTTGAAAGACGCTTAGGGTTACCATTTTTCCTTTTTTAATAAAGGTATACCCTCTTTGATGATGTGCATTTATGCTTTGGCCATTTCAGCTTAACATTGCCCAATGGCAGGTTACTTTGTAGGTAAACATCCAGACCTGCACAATCTGTTCATATGAGTACATAATTCAGTCTGGGTGCAAATACTTTTGGTGGCTGATAATATGTGGTCTCCAAATATTGCTACAGTAGTGGGTCTCAAACAGAGATCCTCTCAACATCCCTGCTTTTTCTTTGTTCATAGCCAATATCCAGGATATGTGACTTGATAGCACAATCCAACCAAAGCCATTATTCTATTTATAAGGTTGTTCTGGAAGGTTAATGTTGTAAATGTGCCCTTTCTGTCCACTGTCACACTAGATTTTCTGGCCTGTTACCACTGCTAACCAGCAGCTTCTCTTTCCAACACGATGAAATTGGCATTACCCTGATTGGCATATTTAACGTATGTATATGTCCCTTGCTTATGCTACCCTCAGGGTACTCAGGGTCTGTAAGTTAAATGTCAGTAGTGGGCTGCAGCACTTATTGTGCCACCTAATGCAGTGACAATGCAAACATGACTGCAGGTTTGCTACCAGCAGACACCCTGTGCAGGTTTGAATTGCAATCCTGACATCAAAATAACCCCTTTTGATAGGTTTAAAACCTTCTGTTTACATATTTATATGTCACTCCAAAGTAAGCCCTACTGACCCATTAAGGCAGGGAGCATGATATTCAAAAGTAGGATATGTAAAGGTTAATGTTAAACACAGGCTTATAGTGTTGAGCACCTCAGTGCTGTTTTGACTGTAGCAGGGTTGGTTGTTATATGGAAAAACATCACTAATAAATATTAAGTTTAATAAACATTATATCTACTTAGGAAACAGTTAAAGAAATATTTCAAGGTCTCTTTTTAATAGTTAAATAAAATCAATTTTAGCAGTAAAATCTAATTTGTCTATTATTACAAAAAAAGTACTTTAGAAAATGTATCACTTGCCTGCCTAAATCCTCTGGGGGCCTTTCTTTAAGTATTCATCTGTTACCTGGCAGCTTGATGACTCCCCTGTGGTGGCTGTGAAATGCTCCCAGGACAGGAATAATGGGCCTTAAATGTGGGGATGAGTTGTCCTCCCTGTGATAGAATGGCCTGGAGGCTATGCCTGATCCTTGATATAGGGGCCTTCCCTGTCACAAGTAGATCACACTTGGGCCTGTCTCCCCTTCTAGTTAGGTAGGCACCAACCCTGGTGGAACGGGAGCTGCTCCAGATCTGGTTTAGAGTTGCCACTGAGGTGGGGTTGTAAGCAGCCTCTTTGACATTACAGTGTCAAATCTCTGCACTCCCTTTCTTGTGCCTAAGACCTTCTGCTTTGCCCTCCCCTATGTTATCCTTTCTACTCTACCAGCTTTTCCACTGCCTCCTCTGCTGTACCCTCTTCCCTTCCCTTGCATGTTATCTCTTCCCTCTCTCCTATTCTCCTTCTTTCCCCCACTTTTTCTCTGCTCTTTTTGTCCGAGAGGCTAGGCTTTCTTTGTCCTCAGGGCTGGTCTCTTGCTCCTGTTCTCCATCTGAGCTCTTTCTGCACCCCAATTTACCACACAAGCTTTAATATTCTCTCTTATTCCCACATAGTGTGCTCTCTCACTACCCACCCCACGTCTGGGATTTGGCAAGAGGGTTGGACAAGGTCAAATGTACTCTATCTCAAAAGGCTTATTTTAGATGCCCTTCATCCATCCAAGAGATTTTTCTATTGCAAGTCTCTCTTTGTTTTAAAAAGGTCATGCCAGTATATTTATAGAGAATGGCAGCTTTTTGTACTTGTTTTGGTTTATATTTTTGTAATTTTTAGTTTTGAAATTGAGATTTGATCATTATAACGTAATTCTCCCAATTTAATGGGTGAAACCCATGCAGCGAGACAAAATCCTATTTCACAAAGTTCCTGAACACATTATAAAACAGCCTATGGCCTGCCAAACATACAGCCTAATCAGAAATACAGAGCACCCTTTGACATTCTAATCCCTGGACTCATCCTAACTCGTTCTAGTTGCACAGTAATATGTCTTGTACTAGACCAAGGGCTCTGCAAGCAACACAGTAATGACCATGGTCCCTGAGTCTAACTCAAAACGGATGAAGACCAGGAAGAGGCCCTCACTTCTAAAACCACCTGCATGTGCCTCATGTCAGAAAATTATTTGAGCAGCTGGGAGCAGCACATAGTATAGATGTATGGGCTTAGTGGACATCACTTATGGAAACACCTATATGCACATGGATGTAATACACAGCTCACCTTGTATAAGCCAGTTTGGCTCTGTAGTTCTTGACTCTTGTGAAAATATCCAGTTTTTCAATGACCATAAAATATTACAAGCACATGCCTGAAAATCTGCAAGGTATATCCATACACAAATAGGCCCGGTTTACTATCAGTGTCAGTAAAGTGCCAGTAGTGTTATCTCCACATGATAAATACTCACTTTCAACATTGCAGTAGCATGGAACTATCACCAGTGTCCTAGACCTAATTATAATAGACACACAAGTCATGACTAAAAAAGCATAGAGAAAAAGCCTCAAGTTAAGACTATGTAAGACACAATCTTACTAGGGAGGAACGATTGGCACTAACCGACTTGATAAAGGAGCCCAACATTACCATCGAGGAAGCAGACAAGGATGGCAATTTCGTGGTCATGAACAAGCAAGACTATTTACAAGAAATTGACCGACAACTGTTGGGTACTCTTGTGTACAAGAAGCTTGGCAGCAACTCACTTAGAGATATCATCTTGACTATTGAATGGAGGCTCAAGCATTGGAAGGAGCAAGCCTTGGTCTCTGGTGAAGAATACAGATATCTTTTCAACACAACTGCACCATGCCTATACCTTACCCAAAATTCACAAACAAGGGGTTTTCTTCCTGGTAGGCCCATTATATCAAGCATAGGATATCACATGGAAAGATTATCTGAATACGTTGATTTTTACCTGAAACCCTTTGTTCAGAATTTGGCCTAATTTATAGAGAATACTTAAGACCTTTTCAGTGAAGTGGCAGACTTCGAATGGACTGATGGCAACATGCTGGTAACAGTTAATGTTTGCTCACTATGTACATGTATCCCCAAAAAAGAGGGTATTCCTTCTGTTCAATACTTTATAGATACCAGGGATGCTACTCTACTAACTCACATGGAAATGCTTATTGATCTGATAACTTTGGTTCTACAGAACAATGTCTTTCTACACAATGGAGAGTGGTATAAGCAGATACAAGGTGTTGCCATCGGGTCCAAATCGTTTCCCTCATCTGTACATGGGGCCATTTGAAAGATTACATATTTGGACCCACTGCCCTACAGAACTTACATAACACATCCTTTATTCTTGAATGTACATCAATAATGCACTTTTGTTCTGATCACGTAATACGGACACACAACCAATTCATACAATACTTAAACAACAACACATACAATCTGGCTTTTACTCATCAATCTAGCACACAAGAAATTGATTTCTTAGATGTTGTTCTGCAAATAGACAGCTAAAACATAGGCTCTAGACTATAAGGAAAAGCAACTGCTTGCAATGCTATCTTGCATGCTACTAGCTCACATCCACCTGCACATATCAGATTTATACCCCACAGGGAGAGGATCAGAATTAGATGCAACTGTAGCGATAATCTCCAAATATTGGGGAAAAGGTTTACTACTAGGGACTATTGGAAACAGATCCTCAATGAGGCAAAAAATAAATCATGAGTGCTCAACGGAATAATCATTTGACAAAACAAGATCTGTGAAAAGGAAATATGGCAAATTCGCATTCATTACATCACAAAGTCACGTTCACATTGGTGAATCACTGTTATTTGCGCTTGACGTTCTTGGCCTCTGACCCAATATTTCCCTTTTATCTAAGTTACACATGTGGAGACATCCCCAGATTGCCTGCTGAGTCGCACCAGATCAGGTTTTGTTAATGCATAAAATCTCGTTTTCTCACCTGACATCCATGAGTTATTATTGTGAATTCAGCGGTTTCCCGGAGATATGGAGTCTACCAGCTAAGTTCCTGGCAGAACCAATTCAGCCTTCCATCTTTCTGAGATCAATAACTTCACTAACATTGTGTTGAGTAATAGTGAGACCAATCATGTGAGCACTTGCAACCTGTGCGTCTGTGGTGTAAGCTGCACGGACATTATTATTACTTTATTTTACAAAAGTATTTGAGTGGGAGGTGTCCCTTGGTCTCAGATTCTGGTAATAAAAAACACTGGCACTGAAACGGGTTTCTACAGGGCTTTATATTCATGTCTTTATTTTTAAGGGGCAAAAGTGGCCGTTTTCTAAATAATGACTGTAAAAACTGTTATGGTAATCCAGGTCAGCGATGTAGTTCCTGCTTACATTTCACATTTTCCATAACCTTGCATGCCTTCACTGAGTCACCTTTAGGTGTCTGTGATTTCAGGTTGTAGACGGGTGTTTCTAAAGTGGCACAATTGAGAGCTCTTTGAGGATGAAGGCAGTGCAAGTTGCTCTCAGTGGCTGTCAGTGGCTCATAAATGTGTTCAGAACACACATTCGTCCAATCCTTGGCCTTTCTGTAGATCACCCAGTGCAATGTTCGTGTGTGGCAGTTGGAATCATGACTCTATGTCAAAGAGTGTAAAAGAAGTACACAGCTGTTATTGAATATTGACTGGACAAAATAAAATGCAGTACTTAAAGGTCACGGGTGTGTTGTGTGTTGGGGGATGATGAAGTGAAGAAGCTTCAAGGATGTTTGTGCACGTGAGAGTGGCAAGAGGGTACTTAAGATGAAAGAGATGAGGTGCAAAATATGCAGATGTAGGATATCGATAACGTGTGGATAAAAAAAGGCATAGGTGGCAAACAGAGAGGTTGCAGAGGAAAGTGCTCTGAAACAAGGAACACGAGTGATTTAGGCACTCCGAAGACAACTAATGCTTCCACAGACCTTAATAATGTTCGAGTCACAGTCTCATACTTTCGGAGTTGAAACATTTTAAATTCTAATAATTTACAACAAATGGCTTGACTTGTTTTGCGTGCAGGCATGTTACGGTGTGATATATCTCGAAGCAATAATAGAAAGCTCATAGAGTGACACTAAAATACAAGTCAGGTGGCATGCTATGGAAAACACTGGGTTTTAGTTTAGTTTTTTAAAACCACGCCCTTGTATAGGCCACACTTCTTGGCAAGGACAGGCTATACACCCTTAAGAGGACTCACCCAGTTTTTTCAACTTACTTAAAGCCCTGCTTTCAGAAATAAGAACTGATTATCTGCCTGCAAGGTCCTATCGTCTTTGCTGGACAATAGAAGGACTCGGCTCACGGATGTTAGTGAAGACATTGGTGACGTCAACAGGACAAAATAAAGTAAAAAAAAAAAATAGAGGATTCCTGGAAGAGGTTGGCTGCAGAGGTCACGAAAACTACATACCCGCCTTTGATGTAATCGAGGAAGGTGTGCTCCGATTCAACACTGAAGGACAGGAGAGTAACCTCAAAGTGAAAAACACAAGAAAATGAGATTTGGAAATTTAGAGATGCTTAACAACAGCCACCCACTGATGCATTATTTGCGCATTTAGGATTACCACAATATTTGCTTAATAAATTTGCATACGATGTCTTTGAATGGCATTAATTTGCATACTTATTGGTTAAAGAGAAAACCATTAGCATTAATTTTTACATTGTGCATTCATTTGTCAACATTTGATATTTTGATTTCACTCAGTCTGGAATCGATTAGATCAACTTGGCTGAAGACCTATTGCTTTGGTGAACAGGGTAAACCTCAGGACGTACTAGAGAAACACTGCTGGTAACTGCTGAACACAACTAATGGAAGCCGTAACTGGACTAACTGCTCACTACATCTGCACCACATGACGCTGTGCTTTGACTCTACCCACCCCAGGCCACATACCTCAGATAATGCCTAATGCTCTTTCCACATGCAAAGCACAGAGGAAGGGTACCACTGCTGATCACCTCTCTGGTGTGCAGCCCCCATGCAGATACCCCTTGTCTTTTAGAGTGGCGTTGCAGGAACCTAAAGATATTCTGTAGCTATCAACAATGTATGTATATATTTTATACCCTTGTGTGGTAATGTGATGAGGATAAATTATTAAAAGCATTGTACATAATTATAAAGTCAGCTGCAGATGATTCTAAAAAGTGTTAGTTATGCATAACTCAAACTAGGTAATTGATGTCCCGTTTGCTTCCTAATTTATCTGTGTATTTCTTATCTTTTTAGGGTCGAGCGCGCAAAGCGCTCTGTCCATGATGTAATCTCACTATGGGCTTTTAACAACGCCGATGTCACACCCATCAGTTTGGTTGGTTCGTGGACTTGCCTTTTAACATTCGCTTGATTTTGTTAGTGAAAGGCATGCATACATCATGCCTTTTCTCCGGTGCTTAGCCGTCCTCGAGCGCACAGGCCAAATACTGAAAACATACTAGGCTTGATGTTTTCTTTATGGTTTCTGAACTACTTTTTATTTTTATTTCATAAGCAGCACGATCTCGCTGGGTAGTAATCGAGCGCTTTGCATGGCATCGACCCTGTTGCATGGATAATTGCACTTTTGTCGGTTACATGAATAATTGCACTTTTGCTGATACGTTTGACTGCGAGCGAACTTCTGTTTCCTTTTGTGTGTCTGATTCGTGCTCATGGTGGTCGTCGGCTCGCTTTTGTAAAACTGTTTTACTTTTCAGTTTATGTGGCAAGAAAAGTCCGGTTAGGAGTTTAAAACGCTAATACCTCTAACTCAAGCAAACGCGAGACCCATTGCATTGCAAATGCTTGTTTAGGAAGGAATCATCAGTATGCTACGCATTCTCTACTGAAATGTATTGCCCTCCATCTGTGGAGATAAACTCGCTGTGTGCTGTCTCTTACCTACTAGATATGCCTTCACTACTTCTAGCGTAGGACTATCCTGCATTTTGGTGCTTCTCACTTGACTCTTTAAAGATACCTGGAGTTGCCCTCCTATTCACTGATGTTCCTGGTAAAACTCTCAATGGCACGTACACTAAGACGTTCTCTGTGCATATTCTTGGTCTAGACTTTCTTTCAGTATTTACTGAAAGGTAACATTGGCTTAAAAAAATTGCAATGTTGTGTCATTTTCATTTGGTGCAAGCTTGTGCTATATTAAGGGTAAATTGGGCCCTGAGGTTTCACTTTCATAATCTTTGAGCGTTCGGCAGATGCCCGGCTCATAAATGAATACATGGGCAATTCACTATAAACCGACCCTAGCTTCCTAGTATTAACATTTATATTCAAATAATATAACATTTATATTCAAATAATATAATGTTGCAATGATCAGTATTGTTTCTGCAGCACTCAATATTGAAGCTGCCTCTTGAAAGAATGACAAAGAAACGAATAAATGCATCTGGCCTGTTAGGGTGATCTCCAGCATATCATAAATGATCTTATACATACAAGCTATGCCTTGTAGGAGAAGAAGAGAAACATATTTTCTGGTGACCTTCGTATTCCTGAGAAGTCACAGACGCAATCTAATATTTTCTGTACAGCAAAATATGAAACAAAACCTGAAAGTGACAATTTCCTGCTCTTTAAAGGTAATCAGATTCATTGCAGCCAATATTGCATCTGCACTTTATGTGTGAGGACATTCATTGTAACCCCTATAACGTCAGCACTTCGACGGTCATTAGATTGCTTAATTAAAGGTATTCTGCCAGAAAGTAATAGCGCATGTGTTTATCGAGGGAGCAAGTTCACCGATCAGGCAGAGGCCAATGGCATCAGAAATGGGCAACACTTAAGGCTGAAAACAAACTCCCCATTGCAACACCATTTTTCCTGTGGTTTGTGGAGCTGCCTGACGCCCATTTAGGTGGAGTGTCAGGCCCTGCCTTAAAAACAGAACATTTAACAATACTTAGCAACACAAAAGTGGGGCTGGCAGTTGTTACTTCTGAGAAAAGAGTGCCTCCCTCAGCAGTGCCTCGATCCATATCGCTGTAAACATAGCACATTGAGCCTGTTCTATGCAAATTGATGCTTAGGACATGTTTTGATAGGAGCCACTTATTCCTCACAATAGGGCCTGAAGCAGTTATCCCAGTGCAGTTCTCCATCTGTGCCGTTGATAGCAATGATTCGTTTAATGCTGCAGAGAAATGAAATCACGACAAAATACAACTGTAATCACAGATTCCAAGTTTCCATCCACAGCAGCATCTCACTGATAATTCGAGTCGTGGACAGAGGAGCGCACTGCACAAACATCATCAGGAGGACGCGAAGAAGGCGGAAGGGAAAGCAGGCATCAGAATTTCTCTGCTTCCTTTCTTCCAAGTCAATAGTTTTGCCGCGGCTGAATGACTGACAACACTTATATAGCGTATAGTAAGTAGATCTTTTCTTGGCGCTAGTTTTAAAAGATGACTGGATAAACAGGCATGTCAGTGAGTGGCGAGAGTACAGTGTACTAGTTATAAATTCCATATCGTGGGAGATTACGCTGAAAATGAATGTCCACCCCAAGTGCGAAGACTTAACTTTAGGCTATAAGGAGACATTTGTTTTTTCTGTGTAGGTTTTAGGTTAGTGTTTAGTGATTTTAGGTGACAGTACTGGGGTGCTCCCTGCAGTAAACATTTTAATGTAATACACACAATCCTGAAACAAATATACTCTGCGACAGGTAGACGCTTAAGTGTTCTGCGCGCCCATGGTGTCTTCTGTCCAGTCCTTTTATGGCCCAAAAGGCCAAAATCTACACTTGGCGCAAATGCCTTAGAGTACTTTACATAAATAGGCTTACAGGCTACATTCCACAATGCCAGCTTTTTTTTTATTAATTAGACACGGGGAGATGCAATTTTTTTACTGGCACACTTACCACCATAGCATTATTTTTCTCAAAGAGAGCAGGTTTAAGTTTAGGCCTGGGTAAAATTTGCATTACACCAACATAATTTGCATAATTTTGGTAATTTTGCATCACTCTTCTTACGCAAAATCATGGAAACTGTGCTATTACGCCACGTCACATAATGATATGCCGCTCTTGGTTTACAGAGATTACAGGTTAGCAATGAAAATTTACCACAAACGCACAGGAGCAATGCAAACAACAGAGCATGAGCAGCTATTTTCGCAGTGCTTTTCTATGTGTGCACTATATTTTTAAGCATGAAATACATCCTCAAATCCAAAGAGGATGTGAGGACACATCTTGCGCTGAAATACTGCACCAAATGCCAGTTTTGCACTTCTCGTAACTACGCGTAATTTCACATAATTTGTTCAAAATTTCATATAACTTGCTGTTGCTTATACCCCTACATTCTTCACCTATAAATAACAGTTCCTGAAGACTACACAAACATGGCCTACAAGGAGCATAAACACTGCTCCCAAATTCTATTCTTTATCTGTCAACTTTATGTTTAAGACAATAATATCTGGAGGTTTAAAAGAGCAGAGTGAGGTCTTGCCTCTGCCACCAAGAAAAAAACTTCAGGTTTTGTGAAATTTATTTGAAGAGTTGTCGTTGATCCAGTCCTGCAATATCCCGGAACAGCTTTTCTAGGTGAACAGAGACCCAACTATAAAGTCTAGGTGTCACCAGCATAAGATTGGCCCGACACCCATATTGACAACCGAGAAGGTCAAATAGTGGGCACAGATATGTATTAAAATGGGTATGCGATAAGTGGGCGCCCCAAGCAGTGTCTACATGAATGCATGTGCATGAAGTTTACTTCAAGAATGAGACATGCAATTGTGACTAATTTGCTCAGGATCTCAGAGTGCCTGTCTGTGACCAGGCATTATGTAGTTATCGCAGCAGGTGATTTGCTAGCTGCAACCAGTGCATAGGTACGTAGCTTGTCACAGTTCTTTACTTGTGATGATATTAAGCAAGCTGAGTGAACTGTCTAAGGCAGCAGTAGTAAAATGTGCAACTGGATGGGTGGAGTGCTTTTCAATTTCTTGATCCCAATAGGACTTTGTACTTAGCTGTGACTGTTGCTTTCTTCCCACAGATCCAATTCACAGCTCGTAGCTGGCATTCTGAGAGGTGCTTGTCATTTTCTGCTCCCCCCCCCTCCACCCATGCTTATCTCCCTGGAGGTGTCTTTAACCTTTTCTATTTGGTTGTATGTCAAAATATCAATTACAGAAACATTGTGTTTCCAGAATGGCATTAAGGACCAAATAGTGAGAAAGTAAGTACATATAGGTAGATATAGATTTACTGTTCTTAACTCCACATCTGTGTGACACAGAAGCCAATCTGAAATGCCCTAGAAATAGCCAATATCTGCTGATGAGGCTGTGACTTCCTCACCCAGCAGTTGTGATTCACAGAGAGAACTGGCAGGGAGAGCCTCACATATATGTGTTGCCCAAGAGTCCCTCAGTGAGCCGCCCTATCATTGGGCCATAAGGCTGTCAACACACGAACCTGAGGAATTGAGCTGGGAGTACAGAAGGCTGCTTCTGACCGAATAGGATAGAGTCTCAGAGGACTATAACAGAGCCAATGGGCTGGCAGCACAAAACAGCACTACTGAGGCACAGGCCTGGGAGCACACCACAACAGTACAACGGCATAGAGCGCGGAGCACACATCACTAACATGGAGCCATTGGGCTTGGAATACCAAGGACTAATGCTAACTCATAGGGCTAGCAGTATGCATTACAGTGACTGATCTATAGGGCAACAGGCACACAGAACCACCATAGAACGGTGGGGCTAGGGGCACACAGCACTACCACTGATTATTCAGTTAGTGGTACCAGTGCTACCACAGAGCCAGAGCCAGAACAAAGCACTAATATGGAATACTAGGAATAAGAGCACACAGCCCTATCAAAGAACCATAGCATGAGCAGAACACAGCACTATTACAGAGCCACAGGGTCCTGAGAACACAGCACTGCTATAGCGCCTTAGTGTAAGCAGCCCACAGAGCTACCATCAACCCATAGGATTACTAGCACATAAAGGCATGAAGAGGCAGCCTACTAACCTACAGCAGAGCTGAACGGCGAGCAATGCTGATGTCTACTCCTTAGTTTTAAGACTGGCAGCATAGAGCACTAAGCAAAGGACTGAAAGAGCATACTAGTGCCAGCAACACAGTATAGCCACGAGGAGCAGAGGTGATGGGTGGCTACACTAAGCGCTACCACCCAGTGCTGGTCAGGAGAGCACAGCACTAAAATCTCGTCGTGCAGCATTATTATTGAGTCATAGGATACATGGCACACGGCTGTAGCACCTACCCAAGGAGGCAAGAGCGCCTTTGTTCAGACATTAAGTAGGCGGTACACAGCATTACCACGGAGGCTGCACATGGCATTGTCAGAGAGCTGAGGCACACCTTCCAAGGCAGCATTACCCTGACCGATCCCACACTCAGGAGGAAAAACCATTTCTGCAAGGTGGGTAAATACGAGGCAGTGAAGTCACTAAAAGAAAAAGGACTTACTGTTCCTGAATTTACGTACTTCTTTTTCTTCATTTTCTTTTTGGGATTTATTACCTGGAAAAAAAGAGTTAGGATTATATTTTACATTGAGATTCACGAAAAAGCTAAGCTCCTAAATATCAGCTGAGAAACAGAAGCACAATGTGAAAGAAACATTTAATAACATGACACGGAATCATACAGAAGAGTTACAATTTTATGACAGGAACTACTGAATCTAGTCTAAACACATTCGAACGGATTCTTCCTCAATGAAGAAAAGAAAAAAAGAAAAAGTAAGGTGATAAGATTTTGCATACCAAAAACGTATAAAACTCAAATAATGACACGCTATCGGGAATGAAATGCAACTTGTACACAGTGTCACCTGTGTTAAGTAAAAGCTTTCAGATAGAGACTGCTAGTACTGCACTGCGGAATTGGAATCTTGCCCTCCCCTGTGTTCAGCCGAGCCTCGCTGAAAATCGGGTCAAGTGCTAAATTTAAGGAAATGTCCCATGACAGATGGGGAAAACTCAGGATTGTCCCAACCACTCCGGGAAGCCTGGCCACCCTACACAGAGTGCACTCACTTTCTTCTGGGTATGGGTTGACCACAGTCGCAGTTTTGGAAGATGCTGAACTTCTGTGCCAGCCAATACCTTCATTTCAAGGCTGCAACAACAGCGCCCTGTTCTTCTAGCGCCCTGGACACCATTTAGCGGCCTCCAGGGGTCACAAATTGCGACCCCTGGTTTGCCCCTTGCATCATCTAGCACTGCTTTTGCGACACCTCACCTCAAAGGTTGCAAAATCAGTGTCAAGAAGACAGCATTCAAAATGCTGAGGGCCTCCAGTGCTTTGCACCAAGTGCATGAATGTGTAATGGAATGTGGGCATATGTGTGACTGGGTAAAAGCATCTACGTGTTAGTATGTGAATTATTTTGGAAAGGTGTGTAATTTAGTGCGTGAGTGTGCCGCCTGGTGTCTGGGTGTGTGCTTGCGTTTAGCAGTGTGTAACTGTCTTGCATGAGTGGCGTGACTCCGTCTTTGAGTTTCTCTGGGTACGCTGCCACGTACTGGTATTGCTTCCTCGAAACAAAATTCATTAATCCACTCATTCCTAGCACCAGCCCCTCCGAATGTAAACTTGCGGAAACGTAAATAGCCTTTACCTGAAGCCAGTCACTGAAAAGCCTAACATCCCAGAGCTGCAATTACCAAGGGACACTCATCAGTCACTGACTTTTTGTGTGTGACTGTGAGATAGACGCTCAATCACTGACAGAACTGTTGAATCGGTGACTGAGTTTATGGGTATGTAGGCGTGAATGAGAGTCTATAATTGTGTGCGTGGGACGGTGAATGATGGGTTGTTTGTTACACCCTCGTGGTCAACTGGAGTTCCCTGCTTTTTACTATTCAAACTGCGAAGGGTCTAAAACAACACAACAAGAGGACACCTTCATTCAAGGAGACTCATTCCTCTGGTTCCTCGTGCACTGCACTGGCTGTGCATTACCAGAGGCTCTGCCAGTGAGCCACTGTGCATCACCAGCATCTCCAGCCAAAGGGAAAGTTCAGCGGTACCTGCAACCTAGACTCCACAGATAGGGTCAGACATGACCCTAGCACCTCATGAAGAGGGCTCTCAGTGCAGGTGGCAAAGCTTTGGAGCTCCTTGACAGGTATTGTAGGAAGTACACACTATCATCTGACTTTAAGAAAGGAAACAAAGACTTGGGTTTTCCTTAAATACTGATTAAGAACCCAGCTAGCTTCTTTGCTCCACGCAGTTTAATAACCTGGAAGTCATAACAGCTTTGCACCTGCATTTGTCTTGAAAAGCGCTTGAGCCAGTTCCAGAAAAGCCTCAGAAGCTACCATAATTAGGCCCCGCCAGGGCCGACAGTAATCAGCGCAGGCCCCTGAACAGTGGTACATTTCTCTGGGTGGGTTTAACAGTAACACTTGTTTCTGGCTGGCTGTCACCAGAGCACAATAGCACAGACTGGGCTCACAGAGGCAATAATAGCACGGCATTCTTGCAGGCCCCAACGTGCAGCACCAACGCTTCAAGACTGGACACACTAAGGCACTTCGAGTACCAGTTGACTGAGCTGCAGCTCGCATCAGGGACGGCCAATTAAGCACTTCTTCCCAGCAGATCTGTCTCCGACTTTCTCTCTAGGTTCCTCCATGATTATTCGGAAGAAAAGCTCTGCCTGTGGCAATGGGCACAGTGATTGGATCGATAGCTCGCGTGTCACACACATACATAAAAATCTCACAAGGGACTCGAAGAATAACCCATAACAAGGGACTATGGTAAGCTAACTACACTCTACCTCTCACTATTTTCCCACCGTCAAGCGTTAAGTGCAATGGCTCAAAAAAGGATAAAGAGAAGCTTCCTGTCACTCATGCATGACACCAAAACTCTTCACGCATAGACCACACTGCAAATACAACATCCTTCTGGCCAAGGCCTCTTTCACAGCCATGGATGATACGAAGCCCTCAACGTGATTCATCACCTAAAGAGGGGAGCAAAGTGTCAAAAAAATACAATAACAAAAACGATTTTACCCTGATGTCTCATTGCACCAGAGCCTCCACAAGGTCAGATCTTTGCTGAAGTAAGTACTTAATAGAACTTCCCACTAACCGAACAGCATAATACCAGCCATTATATTGAACCTAACTCTGACTCTACTCTAGGCACTAGATTTATTTAAATGCAATTATGTAAAATAACTACCTTGAGCCTAACACCAATGCATACCATAACCCTATATTTATTATTTAAGTTAAATAATATAGCATGAATAATGTTAAACCATGTCACATTAAAATATATTTAGTTATGTTAAATGAGGAATCTTAACCAAACTCTAACACCTAAATATAAATATAGTAATTGAAATATATAACATTAAATATGATACTAACATTTACCTAGCCCTAAAGGCAATAAGCAAACCCTACATTAATATTAGAGTAAAACAATGAAAAGAAAACGTAATTAAATTAAATAAGTAACATAACCCTTAAGTAAACCGCAACCCTGCATAAAATATATAAAATTAAAAGTAACAAATTACCCTTAACTGTCATGCAAGACCTAACCCTAACTCTAATTTCTGTTGAATTATATTAAAGAATATAACCCTATGACATAATCTAACCCTAATCCTAACCTGAAAATCACAATAATACACTTTGATTTCATGAAATTAAAAGAAATAGGAAACCTTAATCACAACAGTTTGAAGATGGATTGGGCATCCCGGCATCCTGTGCTCTAGTAAAGGCCCCACTGAGAAGCAAGACAGATCAGGCAACCTTATAAAATGTGGCAACCCAGGACTCTAGGGAGGCTGAAGAAACCTATAACAGCCATTCCTTCCGTCAGCATGATCATAAGGAGTTTTGAAATAAAATATATTAGGCACTCCTTCATGCAGTGCCCACGCTAGAGCTCTAATGGGATATACCGGGCACAACTTTATTGTGCACACCCCAGAACCACAAAAAGGATGTCAGATATAGATTGACAACCATACAAATAGCCCCTTCAGTAGTACCTGAAGGATGATTGAACAGAGAAAGGGCAACTCTAATAAATGTGCCACACCTAACTCTTTGTTGGCTGAAGATAGATTGGGCATAAATTAATAACATTCTCTTTTAGATAGGAGCCTAAGTAGGTTAGAGAAAGTTTAGGTACCTCTGTATGGAGTACCATTACCAGTGCCAAATGGTGACTGATACTAGAGTGGGCTCTCATACATTACATGCCATGACCAGAACTTCACCAATTATCAGATACAATGGGCTTACTTTCCTATTATGCCATACATGAATGCTGAAACTAAAACCAACATCTTATCAGTTTTTTTTATTTTCTGAGGTTCAAAGGATACTGGGAATAGAATGGGCTCACCTTGGTCATGACCAGAACCTCATGCAGGCTCAACGCTGCCCTCTGAAGCCCATCGTATAAACTGAAGAATAAATTAACACAACACCGCCATATGAGATTAACAGGACAGCAGACTCTACATAGTCAGAGGACGCCTTCATGATGACTCTCCCCTGAATACTCAATTGAAGTGAGAGAATGAGTGGGCATCTGTACAGCTAATGCCCCCAAAAGGACATCAGAGAAGATGAAGATAGAGTGGGAAGCCCTGTGGCCTCTGCCATCTTCTACATCTAATGAAAAATGAACACTCTTAAATGTGATGCCCACTCCCACCTATGCAGGCACCTCATGTAGATTGCAAACTCTTTTCCGCTGTTTCTATTGTCCCAACCAAACATCCATGCAAGCTGTTGGGAGAGCGGCAGTGCTTTTGTGTGGCACTCCCAACATCCAGCCATTGAAGATGTCAATAGAGTGTGTACAACATGCCATACCATTGTGCCATATTTAGAAGAACTCTCATTTGATGCACAGACGTCTACACTCACCTCATACACGTTAAATTGACTCTGCCCGCGAGCCAATTCCCGGTAACTTGTAGTGAACTCTCCAATAAAGTCGTGGCTGCAAAAAAAAAACCACATAACTCATGAGACGTGCCAGCTATTAGTGTTACTTTCTGATGATCCTCTGTCAATCATTTCCCATTATTGTCTTGCTCAGTTGTTTTTCTTTTTCTCACTCCCCATCTGGTCAGTCCTTATGTTTTCCTCTCTTGCTGTGACACTTTCTAGTCTTTGCTTGCATGTTGGCTTTTCTAATTAAATTTACATGTGTTACAGTTACCTTTCATTGTCAACCTTGCTCTATTTTATTTGTCTTCTCTGAATGTTTTAACTTCTTTCATTGCCATTGTCTGTTTGCCCATTTCTCCTCATTTGATTTCAATCTTTGCCTGTTTTCTTTTTGGACTTGTTATTGTCACTCTTTCTTTTATTTTAGCTTCTATCTGCGTTATTTTTCTCTGTTACTCTCACTCTTTCCTTGTATATTTTTCTGTTTCTTTTAATATTAAACTTTTATTAAATTTAAGATTTAAAGATGAGGGGTACCAGAATGCTCTACAATAACGCTAACACCAATAAGAAAGAAATGAAAACATTGTACAGTAGAATAAAGCCCAACACCAGACTTTAATAAATATAGAAAAAAACTATTTTGAAAACATAAACAACAAAAAAAATTAAGCAATTTTATTTAAAAAAAGTACATGGACAACCTTACTTTAAAAAGATACCTTTCATGCTTGAGGGAATAACATAAAGGTGTGGACCCCTAAACTATAGCGTA
Source organism: Pleurodeles waltl (assembly GCF_031143425.1). NCBI lineage: Eukaryota > Metazoa > Chordata > Amphibia > Caudata > Salamandridae > Pleurodeles > Pleurodeles waltl. The sequence goes on along the minus strand of NC_090445.1, from coordinate 606,695,932 downwards.
GGACATTTCAAAGATGAGCGGCTGCAGAGTAGAATTTAAGCCACAGAAACGTCTGAATTTTCTGAATTTTAATAAATCTAGACCCACTAGATATCTTCAGTTTGTCAAAATGTGTTTACACTAACCCACGTTAAGCATCCTTAAAGTAATGCAGCAGTGTTTATAGGGAGTGCAAGAGTATTCAATGTAATTTTAAAAAGAGTGGGAGAGGCTTGATCAAATTTGCATGTCCTGGAAAAGAGGAAGCCTGCAGAATGCAAAGTACTTCAAATTCAGATGCATGCTCCTCAACAACTGTTCCCTCAACAAACACACTACAGAGATCTGGGACCTGCTGCAAGACAAAACCCTGGATTTACTTCTCTTCACAGAAACCTGGCTGCATCTCACATAGGCATCTGACATCGCTGACATAATTCCCTTTGGGTACAAGATAAACAGGCAAGTCAGACTTTGCAAGCCTGGAGCCAGAATCGTCATCATCCACAAGCATGTCATCAGCTGCACCACCTCCATAGACATGTCATCCTCCAACATGGAACACCTGTCATTCAGGCTCCATGTAACAGCCTACTTCACCCTAAGTGACACTGTCATCTACAGACCACTGAGACTGCACATCAACTTCATCAACACCATCACAGACTTTGCTTCACCACTCGCCCTTGACACTAGCCATTACATCCTACTTAGAGATCTGCACTTTCCCCTGGAAGACTAGGCTGACCAAACTCAAGAGCACTTAGCGAAGATCTTGAAAGTCTGGGCCTCACCCAGTGAGTAATGGGACATCCCCGGAACCCTCCTAGATCCTATTTTCACCACGTTAGATAACATACAAGTCAACTAGCCCACACCAGTCTCCTGGGCATTCTGCGCCCTTGTCAAGTTCAGCATCCCCATCCTTGTCCTGGGCACATCCACCTCTGCCAGACTAGCCCACCAAAACTGTAAAAGCTTCACTGACACCACTCTCAATACCCACTGACTTGAACACAATAACAGCCTCCCTATAGTCATCAAGAATTTCAACAATTGGATCACTTTCTGTGGTGACTCCCAGTTCCCCCTCAAAGACAGTAATACAACAAGCTCTTGATCCAGGGCAGATAGTACACAAAGGAATTCAGAATTATGAAATTTTGCTGCAAAGAACTGGAACACAAATGGAGAATGAGCCAGGACAATGCAGACAGAAGACAGAGACATTAGAACCAAAAGATCAGGATACCCAAATGCACTGCTCTGGCAAACTACCAACAGAAGCATAGATATCTTTGCCATCATGAAGGATTTCACCTGCCACCTCCAATTTGATCATCCCCTCGCAGGATCTATGCAACAACCTTTCCCAATTCTTAAGCAACAAATTCATCACCGTTCACATCATCTTCATCCCACAACCAGACCCGACAGACCTTGCCAAACACCTCCTGATCTTATCTAAAGAACCAATGTTAACAACATGGCCCTTCTTCAATCCAAGAAAAAACACTGCCACCATGAAAACCATCCACTCAAGGGTCTTATCAGACCCCCAACCCTACAACACCAACCCCAAGGGTCTGCAGCCTTTCAGTGCCATGCTCACACCCATTCTGAATGTGTTCACCTCTTTCATGACCTTCCCAGGTACTTGGAAACAAACAGTCCTCCTACTGCTAAAGAAACCTTCCGTTAATGCTTCAACTATAGTCAACTACAGACTAATCTTCCTGCTATCATTCCCAGGCAAGGAATTCGAGAAAATCATCACTAGACCCCTTCACCTGAAATCAGGCCTTGCAGCCATAGTAAAATGTGAGTGTAGGAGTATATTTATTTATAACAGAGTCCACAATAGTGTCTCTGTAGTCTTGATTGGGTCACAGGTTCATTATAAATGCATTTTTCCATTTTGCTAGTAACTTTTGCGTCATATTTAACCAAAATTTCATCTAATCTAGTGCCTATGTATACATTTTGGGATGCTCATTTCCGTGCAGATTTGTATAAGTGGGGTAAATTTACAAGAGGATGAACAAATGTTCCAGGAATTTTGGCGCATTGCTATCACAAAAACCACTGGAGCGAATTACACTAAAATCACGTAAAACTAGAATTTTACACAAAAGAAGTTATGTATGTGATTGTGTGTAAATCCATTCATGTGTGTGTTTTTGAAACATCTGCATCATGGAAAGATGTCTGACAGGCTTAGAAGGGTTAATCAGAGAAGTACCTTTGTTTATCTTCTCTGTTCATTTGCGGATCTACTGCAGATTCGGATAAAATAAAGGAGTCCTTCTGGAAATGAAGCATTTCCCCCGCAGATCAACACGGGACTTGCAGCCATAAGCATCTCTCCTTTAACCTTTTCTTTGTGTTTTTTCCCTTCTGTCTTTTCTCTCGTGACAAGAGAGTGTTGAGTTTTGTCTCTTTGTCAATTCCATTCAATTCTGCTTGAAGTCAAACATGTATTTGCAAAGACAAAGCACAAGCTTTAAACAAGTATATTATGATTAGAGAATATTTACTTCCAACAATGAACTCTAATGATTCATTCAATTGTCGGAGCATTTCGAAGGGTTTCATAATAGAGAATTAATGGGCAAAATGTTTGAAATGTGGGTTCCTGCATAATTTTGTTTTAAAGCTGTATTTACAGATATGCAATAACAGCCTGGTTTCATCTTATTTCTCCAGAATAGTTACCACCAGTATTTGCTGAAGTTACGAAAATCAAAATAAGTTGAACAAATGTTCCCCAAACAATTGACATCGTTTTTTGCTCACATCTCGACGTCATCCATTATTACCACATTTGGCAACTATCATAAGGGCCTGCCTTTTAATACCTCTCGCAACCTCTCTTTTTGCCTTAATTCTTCTATTTCTATTTTCACTCAATTTCTTCCAAGTAAACTAATGAGCAGAAAGGCTTTAAACTAATGAGCAAGGAAGGTCATGCCTAGCATCTAGGTGCTACCCGGAATATTTAGGCAGACTAGCAAAAAACGTGCCGAAAGAAATTCACATATGACAAAGTTCTTGCTTTAAAGGTGAAATCCTCCACCCTTATTATGCACACAGATGGTAAATGTGTTTTGTTTACAGACTCAGAAAAATGCCCAATCGACGTGCCATGTCTAAGGATGACCAGATGTGTACCGTATCAGGAGGTATGTGCTTGGCTCCTATTGGGAGTAGTCATTTTTGGTTTTGGTATAGAAGCACTTCAAGCTTCTACCATGGGCTTAGTGACTGGTTGTAATTAGGGCATTGTTAGACCTTTCATCCTTGGCGGGGTTTCCCCCTGACTTTTTGTTTTCAGGCCTCCTGCTTTTGCTCACTTCTTTTTTTCTGGCCTTAGGACTCTTCACACTTTACCACTGTTAACCCGTGCTAAAGTGCTTGTGCTCTTTCCCTAAAACATGGTAACATTGGCACATACCCAATTGGCATATTTAATTTACTAAAAAGTCCCTAGTAAACTGCACTACACATACCAAAGGCCGAAATTAAATGGTACTAATGGGCCTGTAGCACTGATTGTGTCACCCATTTAATAGCCCCCTTAAACATGTCTCAGGCCTGCCATTGCAGAGCCTATGTGAGCAGTTTTGAACTGCCATTTCGCCCTGGCAAAATAAACCTTTTACCAGTCCTAAAACTTATTTTTCAATACAAATAAGTCATCCCTAGGGTAGGTCCTGTATAGCCCAGAGGGCAGGGTGAAATGTATTTAAAAAGTAGGACATATATGTGTGTTTCACATGTCCTGGTAGTGAAAAACTCTTGAATTCGTTTTTCACCATTGCAAGGCCTATCTCTCTTATAAGTTACATTGGAATTGCCCTATTACACATTATTAGCATTATTTTGAAATGGGAAGAGATAACCCCTTCAAGTTTGGTATCTCTGGAATCTCAAGTTAAATCCTAACTTATAGTGAATTCAGATTTTATGCCACTTTTAGGAAGTTGGCATTTTTTTGCCTTAGCCATTTGGTGCCTGCAGCCTGTCTCTGGTCACATGGCTGGGTGTAGTTGCAGTTGAACTTAGTGTATTCTTCCTAGACACACACACAAAATAAAAGCTTAGGAGTGACTTGACAGGCCATCCTGGGCAGGGTGGGCGGGAGGAGCTGGACTCAGCCTCACTTACACCTGAATAGGCTATGCCCTGTCTTCACACAAATGGTATATCCCTTGTAGTTACAAAAACGCATGGTGATGGATGGAATGCTTTAATAAATCTTAGCCACTAGCAATTGCTCGGGCCACATCCCAATTCATTGTTTTTTTCCACACCACCTCAGTTTTGATCCAGCCATAAGCAAATCAGTCTCCACCCTACTCCTCATTGGAATAATCCACCCGAACTGCTAGGGAAGGTCCTCCCTGAACCGGAACTCCAACAGCCCAGGACCAGTTTCACCCTAGTTAGAAACAATGGATTGGGATGGCACCCGAGTGCTTGCCAGTGGCTGAGAGTAACTCAAGCATTCCATCCATCAGCTTGTTCGTTTTGCATACCCCCAGCAGTTAGTCTGGAGCCAGGGCAGAACATCTGTGCTCTTCAAAGACATGTCTTTGAAGTCTCCCCCACATCAACGGCACCCGTAGGTATAAGAACTAAACCTCCATCACCACCACTTCAGTACACTTCTGGACCTGTGGATATTCTGCTAGGAAGAAGGACAGCAGCTGTGAGGGACTGCCACTCTTCTGGACTCTTGCTTTGCTGTGTTGCCCTGTTGCCTGCTGCCCTGTTGCCTGGAAGTGAGAATAGCTGGACCTGCATCTCTCTAACACAGAACTCAGAGCAACTCCAAGGGGTAATTGACTGGACTCCTGATCAGATGTCTCAGGGACATAAAAAAACTTACAGTTACCCTGCTTCTGCACCTGGACTCTGCCAACTGTGAGTCTACTCTGCCAAGTGGTGCCAACCCAGTCCTGGACCATTGGAAGTCAGCCTTACGTGTTTCCCAGCAGAACCGATGCATCTTTTCTGCTGAGCAGCACATACCTGAGCAGAACCGAAGCATTTCCTCGGCTGGGCTGCACATCCTCAAGCAGAACCGCAGTGCCACCCCACTTGCGTGGACTGGATCCAGCGCAGAAGACTTGCTTTGTTCCTGCATTTCCGATTCAGCGCATCACCTTCAGAACTGCTGCTGCGTGACACTTTCCTGTAGCAGGTCCCCGCATCACTTGTCAATGGCAGCCTTAACAATGATGACAAAGCTCTGCATCACAACTTCACCACTTATCAGAACTGATGCATTACATCAGCTGTGCAACGCATCCTTGACACTGGTCTTTGCATCAGAAGCCCCATTGACTGGATCCTTGAGGTCGGCACAACAGGAACTCACACCACAGCCTTGCTGCACCTTGGAACCAATGCATTGCATTGGTTGTGTCCCATCCATGCAATGCTCCACAATCAGAAGTTGAGGTGCCTTTTCAGTGGGCCTAACTGTGTCACTACAGCCGGCCCATGCTCCATCACTGAATCTTTGACTTTGTCTCAATCCGGTGCAACCAGATATCCTTAGTTGATGCTTTTTTGCTTCTCAGCACTATCCTACAGAAAGTTGGAATTTTGGTCTTGGTTTATTTATTAAGTTAAGTTCTATTTTTCTAACCTAGTGCGGGATCCTTTTTGTGTGGTGTTTTCACTGTTTTATTGTTTGAAGTGTTGCACAAGTACTTTACACATTGACTTCAAGTTGAGCCTGACTGCTCTGTACCAAGCTACCAGAGGGTGAGCACCCATTAATTTGGGGTTTGCTTGTACCTTACCCTGACAAGAATTGTGGTTGCTGCTTGACTAGGGCTCAGACCTTCAGCCAATCAACAACCCAATTTCTCACAGGCATTACAATCTATTTCTGGTCCTCCTACAGGCACCAGTGCAGCATCCTGGAGATCACAGATTAGTGAATGCATTATCCAACTGGTGAAAGCATCCTGGTGAGGCAGGATTCTGGAGGATGTAGAGCTTTGCCTTTATTAAAGCCCTATTGGCAAATACAATTGGTTGGCATAATTTAAGTGTGACGGCACACAATCACTAGTAGGAGCTGATGTGCCTACACAACACTTGGGAGATGTCTCAACTTCCTGGGACTTAAAGATATTGCTAAATCTTCTGTAATATGTAAGTGCTTGCCTATCACACAGATCAGTCGGTTAAGGAATCCCCTAATTTAGGCCTAGGCTAGAAACACTAAAGTACTGTTGACGAATACCTAACTGGATGAAATTAGGTACCTTTGAAAACCAACACCTTCTACTGCTTTAATGCAGCTTCTTGGAGGGTTGGGTGAGAGGGAAAGGTTTCTTTCTGAAACGAATCCCTGTTCATGAGCCCTCATTGTGTAAGCAGGACTTTAGAAGATGTTTAGAAGAGGGACCAAGGCAGCTAAGGCAAGTAGTATAAAGCTAATAAAAGCTATAAAAGATTCTACTTAAAAAAACATCCAGCGAGGGTGCAAATATTTATTTCCAATTAAATTAGCAACTGAGGCAATCTCGCTGGAATTCCGGAGGCTATCTGGGTTTAGTGGACGGTGATGCCCAGGACAGCCACAGTGACAGCTTTGAAATGTTGGAAGAAAAGCGCAGAAGTGCCACACAGCTGTCACGTTGAACACTGGTAAGACAAAAAGAGAATCTCCCACTACTAGCACATCATCTTGAATCTCCAAGTTGGGGGTTCACCATACCGTTCATAAAACGTGTAACATGTGTTGCATACCTGCGGTCTATTACCCCTAGTCTGGGCAATTACATAATAATCCAAAAGTGAACAAAACATTCTCAGAACTTCCAGAAGGGCACAGCATGTGCTTTAATTAAAGTATTTCAAAAAGTATATCTCTTCCATTTGCGTTCATTTTTTTGTTTATCAGTAGTGTAAATAATGAAAAATGCATAGAATCCTTGGCAGGGACAGTGAGTGGTGCAGATAATCAATCAATCTATCTATCTATCTATCTATCTATCTATCTATCTATCTATCTATCTATCTATCTATCTATCTATCGATCGCCCTTGCTCTCTTATCAGCTGATTTGTCATTGCTTATCATCGTTTATCATCGTTCATGAATTATTTCCATACTTCAGTATCTGTCACAGTAGCTGGTAGAAAGATTTTGGCGTGTGAGGGCCATTTATGTGCTCCCATTATCTCAATGTACACTGTAACGTGGTGCTCTTTCACATCTATTTTTTTTTTATGTACCTTTTTAAAATGGTGCCTGGACGATTTGAAACAGTAAATTAAAAATGGCAAACTGATTACCATTGCATTAACATTCCAAGATGGCTTCCACATATATTGTGCTGTATTGCCAGTCATTTCTCCCTTGAGTTAGCATTCAAACATTGCAGATGGTTATTTTAGAGTGGTAAATTTAAGAACTGTATTTATGCCTGTGAATAGCAACACAATAGCAGCGAGCTGCCCAGCAGCAGTTTGCCTCTGCCAGGCATAGGAAAGGGTAGTCGGGAGCAACAGACAGGAACGTAACAGGCCCAGGAGTGATGTGCCCTAGCACAACAAAATGTAGCAGGGGCTATGGAGTGGCTAGGGGCAATGTAAGAGCAGTTGTTGAGAGTGGGTGGTAAACAGCTTATGGGAAAGAGAGAGAGAAGGAGGGAAGTGATGTACTCATGTTTTGTGCTGAACGGTTGAAAAGTTCCCTCAAGTCAGCATTTGAAAGAGGCAACTCCTCCAATCAGAACTAAAGTAAGGAATCTATGCTCAAAGGCAAGACAAAGACAAGGATTTATAGACAGGCCACTGAATAAGTAGCAGGGAACTGAGAAAGCCATCCGTTCAAGAGCAACGGGTTGACCCAAAGTCCCCTCTCAATGGATCTTCAACAACAGGCAGTTACAGCTGTCTGCTGGAGGGACCTAAAAGCGCAGTGGCAAACAAGAGGACAACGTGTGATATAGACTGTGGGAGACGAAACAGGAACTCCTTCATCTGGGATCAGGGAACAGATGTTTAGAGTGGCACTGTGGATGTACCATCCTGCCAGTTTGCCGAGGAAGTTGGGTAAGTGGTTGGTCACTGAGGATAGCATCAGATTGCGTTATGTAAATCAGGTATGGTCTGTGATTTATAGACTTTTAATCAATGTCTCTGAGATGTAGAGAAAATGAGTATGTCTGGATGTTTTCCATAAATATGAGAAGCAGATACAAGATGCAACACGACAGGGATGATGTGTTGGTATTTTTAAGAATAGGCAAGAATTGTCTCACATAGGTGTACTTTGGGTATGGAGTGGCTTTGGGTCACATTCCAGTCATCTGTCATTCATCCCCACTGAACTCATACTGGGCAGAAGAGTTTGGACACTGATGTTTTGCATAGCCTGCTAAGCTTCTTTTGTAGGAACACAGTGCTGCAATGGTTAAAAAGAAGAGAGTCTGAACCAAGGTATACATTGATTTCTTTGCTGCTCACACTCTGCTCTTCAGTGCATTTAAGGATAAACGGCTCTCCTGGTGAATGCGCGTTGATGTGATGTTCTGTGCTTGAACATGAATCGGTGAGGCTTCGGTCTAATTGACTGTCTCAAAAACTACTTTAAATTGAAAGTTTGCCCCACTCTATAGAAATTCGAATTTCAGGCTTGGTTCCTTACCTTACTGTTATTGTCAACATGGGCTGTACTAAAGACACCAAATCTCCATTCCCATCATGTTCCATTGTTCATAATGTGCAAGACGGTGATAATCAATAAAACACTGTAATCTTAACCTGGGGGAGGAAGGACTGAAGAAGATGAGATTTCATTAAACAGATTGTCTGCTTACCTTCCATCACGATCCCAGTCGTATACCTCCACCTTGATTGTCCTGAGGAAGAAACAGACACATGGTGAGAAACAAAACCCTAAATGAAGAACATTCCTGAATGGCGTTGACATCACCGGTTGATAATGAAGTCTGAAATATGCTCTGCATGGCATACATGATTCGTAATCTGACTGCAAGCAATGGCTACTCCCAGGTCTAACAGGTGAGCAGGCACCCGAGAGATTAAGCATTCTGGGAAACGGCTGGGTCCAAGTGCATTACAACTTTTATCACTATTTTGAAACATCAAAATCTCTTCAACCAGACTTCCTACTCCCTCAGACATACTGCTTACAAGTAAGACCTTGTAGGAAACAGAAGTATACCAGAACATAAACTTACACCAAGAAAATACCTGCCATGAAAAAACATAGCCCTGAAAAAGACTTCTATTACAAAAGCCTGAAAAGAAACAAGTGTAGAGAAAAGAAGAGCAAAAATAACCACAAACGCAAATTAAGTGTCTACAAAAGAACAGCATATTAGTTCTTAGATTAAAAAAAAACACATAGCACAGAAAGTCAGACCCCAAAACAGGGAATAAAACTAGCCACAGGAAAACAAATAGACAAATATCCCGATAGAATCCAGTAGGGAATTATGGATCAAAAGGCAAGCACCCAAGAATTCATTAAAGACGGTCCTCTACCAGGCTGCCCTTCTGAAAATAATAGTTACCTAAAAAGGAAAGATGAAAAAAAGAAAAGACGATGCTAAATTTGCATAACCAGCACCCAGAATGCTTTGCAAAATTACTGCAACTACTCTTATCAACTTCCTCCTGGAAAGACTGCAAATAACTAAGTTACAACCTAAAACTAACATGAATGAAAATCTAATCTGTGCACTAATTATAAAGCACAAATCTAGTTGGAAGCATTGAACAGTCTAACATTTCTAAGATATGCTCATATGTAATGGAATAAAAAAAGAGCTCACTGTTTACTAAGGTATGCAGAGTGCTTTATAATGTGCTTATCGATGCTGCCGCGGAAGTCTATTTTGAAAAAGAAGTGCACTCTGATTGCGGTGAAGCAAACCAATAAGCTGTGTGGCAAAGAGAATGGAGCAGCACTTCTTTTTGTCTGGATAGACATGTTCACAGCATTGATAAAGATGCCCTACAGCTGGCAACAAAAGGATTTCAACTTTCTGGAGGTGAATTTACAAGGTATGTGCTCTGTGATCTCGGTTCATTGTACTTCTTAATAAACTCAAAATATTCATTAGTAATTAAATAGATTGCACATAAGAAACTGAAGGCTTAAGGCTCTGATAAACAGTGTTTCCTGCTGTGTCCCCAGTCAAATTTCTGTCTGAGTCATTCGGGCAGCACGGCCCACGTTTAAAAAGCATAATCTCAGAATGCTAAGCAAGCTGAGACGCGATTGTCACAGTGCCTTTTTGAAATTGTACAATGCCCGTGATGGGGAGTGGGTCATCATTAGATCTTAACAGGATGGTCAGCTCCAATATTCAAGAATACTAAAAACATCAAAGGCAGTCCAATCCTCCCTAAACTCAGGCTTTTTTGACAGATCGACTTGAAGTGTTCATGTAAACTGTGTTGAAGCCAAAATCTCCCTGAAAACATATTGATGGAGATATTCATGGGTGCATCCTATGCTACCATGGAACATGACAAATACTTGTTCTTAAACTTGCTTTTACATGAATTCAATAAGTCACCGCGCTTGCTACGTTACAGACTGCTTTGCATTCTGGGAAATTATTTCTAAGATGCATGCCGTCTTACATAGTCAGCAATGTTTAGACAAAGGAAGGAAAATAGGATTTTAGAGGTTTTAATTTTAAAGAAGATTAAAAGAAGAACAATGAACACATGATAAACTATTGTGTAATGTTTTATATTATATTTAACTCGGGAAAACTGCAATTATTTTGTCGCCAACTGTAGCATTTAAATTCCTGCAAAATAACATTTGAAATGTTTGTGCCATGATGAAGAACCAGCCACGCAGCCACCAGGGCACTCCCCAAAACCTCTTTTTTACAGCAAAAAGAGGTGCTGTCAGGCAGGCAGCAATATACCTAATAAACAGAGTTAAAAAAAGAGTGAAGAGAGATGTACTTCTTTAAAAAAAAAAAAAAAAGCACATAATTTAGCCAAGCTCTGAATGATATGTATGTCGTGGATCCATCTCGGAGCCTCTTTTGCAAAGAAGAGGTGCTCTTGCTCTCAGATTGAGGAGACCCAGGAACGCTGCCTCTGTTATGGTGTCTCCGAAAGTGCTCATGGGGCACCTCTTGTGAACAAGGGTCCCTAAGGAGCCAAACTGCATAAGGAAAATACACTTCATTGCAAAAGTTTAAAGCATGAGCAACAGTGTTTTGCAGTATTTAAAGTAATTAATCATTGACGTGTCTAGAGCCTTCATTTGTAATTTTATCAATTTCCAATTAGAATTGTCCTCGTTGTATTTCCCTAGCAGTTTTTAAGTGCTGTGTGCACTTGTCTTGTGTTATACTCTGTGGTGCTGGGATATGTAAACATATTTCTACCCGTTGAGCTACCCGCTTTAATTTAAAAAGAGACTCCGCCTTTAAAGCCAGCAAAATAGCCGACGTCTCCTTTGCCCCCTTATTCCTTCTTGGTGGAATAAGGGCCTCACTATTGTGGGGAGAACGCCTGCTATTTCTCTGCTTCCACACTTACACCGCTGAGGACCTTACGGCACCGCTGCTACTGCCGCTCTCTTCGTCATCAGAATACTGTGGCTCTCCCGACCTATCACATTCAGAGCAAGAACACAATATCAACCGAAAGAAAGACTGTACATGGGTGAACTTAGAAATAGAATTGTATAAATGGTCGAAGCGCCATCCTGTGGGATGTGGTAAAACTTTTCCTCGGATATTATTGGCACCAACGCACTGTAGACCTTGCCATTTTGACACTATGTACTTTGGGATCCAAGAGGCACTCCAGCCTAGGTCACCATCAGCCCTTCGCCAATAAGACCCTCATTACGAGGCTGGCAGTCATAAAACCACCAGCCTCGCCGTGGTGGTCTTACTGCCACGGACCCAGCGGTAAGGACCACCACATCACAAGCTGTGGGGCTTGGCAGACGCCAAGCCTCCACAACCCCTCCTGACCCGCCGCTGCGATCACACCAATGTGGCCGGCGGTGTTCACCTCCAACCTGGTAGCAGGCCTCAGCCTGCCAGCCGTATTACAAAGACGTATTACAAAGCCGTATTACAAAGCCAGCCGTATTACAAAACCCTGGCGGTCATGCACCTGGTGACAGGAAATCCTATTCCTGTCACCAGCACACACATGCACACGTCCCCACACATGCACACACACCACACACCCGTCCACACACTCACAAACACCCCATCCCTTCATGCACGTATGCATTCACAAACACACCCCTCAGCATACCTATACATCCACACAGACAACCCCAGTCACTCGCATTCATCCACACAGACACCCCCACTCACTCACAATTATCCACACAGACACCCCTTACAGTGCACATACACACACACAAACATTCACATTCAATCACACACACACAGACACCCTCCCCCCTTTCGGACAACCACTTACCTTCTCCGTCGAGGAGGTCATCCAGGAGGGAATAGGTCCTGGTGGTCTTGCGTCTCCAGCACCACCACACCAGCAGAATTCTGCCACGCCGTATTACGGATTGTAATACAGCAGGTAGAGTACTGCTGCCCTGGTGGTGCTGGCGATGCACCCGCCTCTTCGGAGTCAGACTTCCGCCAGTCCTCCGAAGACTCCTAATATGGCAGGCAACAGACCGCCAGCACTGGTGGTCTGTTGCCTGCAGCGGCTTCGGCGGTCTTGAAAAAGGATCGCAAAAAGTTGTAATGAGGCCCAAAGTGTCTATGACAATACCCTTCACAAGCAGGATGTTGGCATAGATTATATTGGATACATTAGAGATGAGGGCAGAACACTTATTAGTCCTTGACAATACGACACTCTGGTTTGGGTGAGGAGGAGGTTATGGGTGTACCATGCTGGTCTGAACTTCATAATAAAAGACAGGTTATTACAAGGCGTTAGGCACTGATCTCTGGGGTAGGATAGGTGAGCTGCAGCTGGGATGCTTCAGGGGAAAATCCAACAGTGGTGATTGGCTACTTAGTTGTAAAGTGTCCATCTCTTTTGTTATGATCTGGGGCTGAACTGGAGGGCCCATGTTTCCTGGTAGACATGACCTGTGGTGGGAAATGAATGTTGGCGGAGAACCATATTTATTTCAATAGAAAAGTCTGGCGAATTTAGGTTAAGTGTAGGTATGAAGACATTGAAGTAGTTGTGTGTGCTCATGCTGTACTTTTTGCGCTTGCTCTCATCTCTAGACAGAAAGCCATCTTGCCCTGAACCAGAAGGACCCCAAACCCATATACTCCTGTTTGTATCCTACCACGTTCCACAAAATTAGTTAATTAAAGCCTCTGGAGGATACCTGCCTCATTCACACCGGAAACTGTTTTCAGAACAGAATATGACAAAGGTGTGCTGAGGTGGGATTTCTGTAGGCTCCAGAGAGTCTCCATTGATAGAGGAAATGCATTAGTATGGGAAATATTCTAGTCCGTCGGTCCGATCTCAAAGCTGCCATTTAGGTTATAAGGAGTTCTTAAATGAGACTTTCCCACCTCCCATTCCTACCTGCCTGTCAGATGCACCAGCCTGTCTGCACATTTCTTGATTTCTCCTCAGGTCACACGAGCACCAATTCCTCAAACACTGGGGGTCAAGAGACTGACATCTGGAGCTCATTCATCGAAAATTACATCACAGTCTTGACCCCTTATCCCATCCTAGCCCCTCAACAGCCACTTATTTGCCTCCTGAGAGGCCAAGGAGATGAAACTACGGGAAGCAGAAATGCCTTTTTAGGTAGGGTGATCAGACGTCCCGGATTTCCCCAGACGGTCACGGTTTTTTGAGAAGTGTCCCAAAACTTTTCTGAAAAGTACAGAAATGTCCCGGTTTTTGAAGAGGGTACGGGATATTTTCATAAATGTCCCAGTTTTGTGATCCATTTTGTGTGCGCATGCTCACTTGTCACCACTGCAAAAGTTGCGGCATGAGGTCACTTGTGTGAGCGTTGTAGCGGGAAGGGAAACCCTTTCAAGAGAGACATTTTCTCTCTGGATTTCTCTACTCCTTCTACAATATAGGAGCAACGTAGATGGGCCAGCCGTCCAGAAAGAGCTCCTCACCATTGGCCAGCATGACCCTGCTCTGCTCACAGGAGTCAGAGGTCACAGCCTGCAGGAAGATCGATTCAGCCACCTGCATGACTCTGCTCTGACCTTTCATGGCGCTCAATGTCCAGCATCTGCCAAAGTCTAAGGGGGTCTGGCTGGAGTACAACCATCCTGCGTGATCCTTCCCCAGCCCTAACAACACCAGAAAGCCGGGACCCATCCTCTGCATCGGAGCTGCTCCATCCAGGAATTGGATCCTGTGGCAAGTAGTCCCACTTTTATGTCGGTGGTTGCGGCAAACTGTAGTCCTACTTCTTTGTCTATGACGTGTCCCGGTTTTTTGCTTTAAGAATCTGGTCACCCTATTTTTAGGCCCCTCTTTACCTCCTGTTATTGTCATATCCCTGAAACAATAGCTGGCAACGAAGAGCCAAGGGTACCAAAGGGTAAGTCATGGGGTACTATCTGCCCTCACTGACGTCCATGTCATGCCGTTTTCTGAGCAGAAACTTTGGGACCGAGATAGAGTAGAAGAGGGGGCGTATGACAACCATTGGAAACTGAATAGCTTGAACTGCCACACTACCGCTCCTGTCACTGCTTGCCATCACGAGAGAAGAGAGATGACACCAGAACAATCTCTGGCTTCACAAGGATGTCACCGCAGACTCCTGTACAGGCTGCTGGGAAGGGGTGTGAGATGAGAGCCTCACAACACTTGGATTTATAACAAGACAGATGTTGATAGCGGCTGGTCCAATTATTCAGTAGTGATCAACTTATGCAACCAAACCCAAAAGCGGGTCTTATCGCTGTGCTGATTGATCCAGGCCGAGGCAGCAGAGGATCTCAAAAAACAAGAGCCACAAAAGAATAAAACATCAAAAGCATCACAATAAAAAAACAGACGCTAAATAAGAAATCTGAAAAGGGTTCTCCCATATATATGAAAGAAAGAAATAAAAAAGGGGGAACAAACCATATGCAAATCATGGATCACTTCATTTGGACAATTTGTTTTTGCAGATGGAGAGGCAATGCCCTAAAATGCTTGACTGGTCCGCAGATCTAACCTAAGTTATTAGTAACATAAATATAGAAAATAGATATACACTGTAATCATCAACACAATACAGATTCCCCCACCCCACCAACTGCTAGCTCTCATTGCAGGATCTCACCATAGAATGAAATTGGAAGGTGTGAAGATGTAAATGTTCCTTGGAGAATGCCCCACTTTTACAGTGCAAGAGTTTTTTTTCTTTTCTTTTGTTTTTTATAACAGTTCTTTATTGAGTTTTGAAACAAGCTGCAGATTACACAGTGCAAACATATATCACAGTTTGCTGCTATGTAGGTAACACCGTCAATGACAGTCAACATTAACCAGGGACACCAGAAACAAGCGGACAAAAGGACAAGCGAACAATGGGCATGTCAACAGGTACAATGGACCGTCCCGCCCCATTCCTCCTCCTGCAATATGGTCAAAGCGAGTCTAGATGGGCCTATCAGGTGGCTATGGGTGTCATCACTCAATAAGGACCTAGTGAGGGCCTAGTGGCCCTCCATTCAGCAGAATTTGCCTCTTAGGGGTTCCCAGAAGGTAACAGCAGTTCCCTCTAATTGCTTGTCCCTGGGTAGAGGTATGGGACATCTTGCAACCCACCACCTCTGGTAACGGGTATGTATCATCTCTCCATGTGGAGATGGTGATTGGGAGACAGAGGGAGCCAGGTGGGAGCACTGTGAGCATTCAGGAGGGAGGGACAGAAAGGGGGGGTCTCACGGGGAGAGGGTATGTAATGGGCAGTGTAGAGTCCCTCATCTATCCCGGATTAATTATCCAGAGAGCATTCCAGTGTCAGGTGCCTACTCTGTACCCATCCTTGAGTTGGTAAAGGGTTCCCAGATTGCCCTAAAGATGGCCATTTGACCATTTCCCCGATCAATGGCCTGTTCATATTTTGCAACCCTAGCAAGTTCATACAGCTATTCTAGAAGAGTGGGGGAGTTCAGTGCCCTCCAGCGGTGAAATATTCACAGCTTTGCTGTAGCCAGCGCAGTCGTCAACCATCACTGAGAGTGTTTATTAGATACCAAGTCGGCCTCCATGTCATGAAGAATAGCAAACTAGATTAAGGGTGTAAACTGAAGATCCAATGCCATCCCCAGTACAGACCATACTGCAGACCAATACGAAGTTAATGCATTAGGTCACAGTGTCCAATACCACAGCAGGCACCTGAAGTGGAGGGACCTTCTCGATGGAGTTTCAGGTGTGTCCAGTACCAGTTATAGACAGACTTAAAATAGGTAAACTTTAGCTAGGCCTCACGGAGAATCGTATCATGAGTGCTCAGAAGGTCAACCCAAGCCTCCGGAGTATACTCCCAGTGAGAGAGGAGTTATTAATACACTCTAGAAAGAGCTCTTGTGGGGGTAGAGAAATGGCCTCATCTATCTCCTCCAACTAGATATCGCCCTCTAATAATTTACGTCCCTCTTCTGACAGGGAGGGAGTCTGTTTTCTTTGGCGTGGTCAATGGAATTTGACATCTCATACAGGGAGTCGTGGAAGGATATAAACGATTCTGTGACCTCTTCTGGATGCATCCAAAGGCTGCCATGTGCATCACATACATACAGTAGATGCAACTGGGCTTCCCATTGTTGTAGCTGTAAAGCTAGCATCCTGGCCGACATTTCTTCCCTATCATAATGACACCATTTTAATTTTTGCAAGGTTCTTTCGGCACTTTTGGTCTAGTGCATAAGGAAAGCAAACTTTTCCTTCTCAAGTTGGCATCGCAAATCAGGGGAGGAGCAGCATTGAAATACACAGTCAAATCCCTGATTGTATCATCCAGGCACTTTCTCTCTGCATGGGTGTTCTGCTTTTTGAGGGCTGTCTGTCTCATCAGGCGGCCACACAATGTCTCTTTGCATACCGCCCATTTGGGAACATTTGCCTAATAAACACAAATATGAGCATGCAGTACACACTTGTCAATCAGAGTATCATAGTTGGAGAACGATATTCTTGAACATCTACCTGTCAGCCTGTTATGGCCAAGGTGAATAGACAATAAGACCGAGCAGTGGTCAGATATCTCCCCTGGCCGTGCATGTTGGACCAGAACAGTTGGACCTGAACAGTTGGTGGAACAATGGTCCCTGTGTAAGAAAAAGTCTAGTCTAGAGGAAGCACCATGTACCTGAGAGTAGAAAATTTTATCTTCACCTTTGGATGGGCTATGCGTCATGTGTCCACCAGGCCATAGTTCTTCATATAGTCCCTCAAAACTCCCCTGTCTGGGGCATTGAACTGCAACTGTCCACAGGACCAGTGCGGTGCACTCTGGGATCTAGCACTATGTTATCTCCATGACTACCTTCGTGCTCACAACCTCGGTGAGGAGACTACATAAATGGGCGAAGTAGGGGGATCTATAGCAGTTGCGACCATGTATGGCACCGAGGATCAGGGTCTGGCCCAGTGCTTTTTGTATCTTTGTGAAGACATATCTGCCATCTCCATCAGTCCGCGAGAGTAGCAGTTTGTGAGGAAGTGAGTTACTAATGAGTTTGGCAAATCCACATTTCTCCATTGTGTTACTAGGATGAGCCAGCGTGGGGCAGCGTGGCTTCAAATGGAGCAATGCTGCAACTTTGAAAAGCTGCCCACCCAACCTCTCTTGTTGGGAAGACACACAGGACCAGTGAACACGTGGGATTGTTCAGAAGGGAGAGAGGATAGGAAGATTTTGGGACACCTTAAGCTGAAACGGTCCGGGGGAGAACAATGTATTGGAACACGCAACTCCTACGCAGGTGGTATTTCCCACTGCAGATTTCTCCACACATGTGGCAGAGAAAGCCACAATAGTAAATACATATACAAGTTACAAGAATTATTTTGTGAATTTCTGGCAAGAATAAATTGGGTATTTTCAAGCATAAACCTACATTTACTGGAAAAAATACCATTGTAATTCCCAAGGTTCTGAAATGAATATTCTCCTTC
The DNA here is from genome assembly GCF_031143425.1 of Pleurodeles waltl. Taxonomy (NCBI): domain Eukaryota; kingdom Metazoa; phylum Chordata; class Amphibia; order Caudata; family Salamandridae; genus Pleurodeles; species Pleurodeles waltl. The sequence continues at coordinate 606,677,813 of NC_090445.1, read as the reverse complement.
ATTCCAGTTTCTATGCATTATGTTATTCATTCTCCTTTTTATTCAACCCAGTCTCCAGACCTGAGGGACCCATCTTACCTCACAAGGGACTCAATGGTTCCATGTGAAAACACAGACTTGAAAAACATTTTCAGTAGAAAGAAACTTCAAAATAGAGACTGGCAAAATCTCAACAATACACATATACCTTCTAAGTAAAATTGTGACCTGAATTAATTTCTAAATCCACAAAAACTCACGTTCCACATGTGTTGCAATAGTGAAAAGTGCTATTTTAACCCTATTGCAGCATATATGGGAGTAGCAGGAGAATGGCTGGTGGATAGTGCTTGATAATCGGATTAAGAGCAGGTAAAAAATTTAGGAAGATACTTATGGGGGGCTATTTATTTAATGTTGAGATTTTAGCAGTCTATGTTTTGTCATCCATTTCTTTTTATCCCACAACCTCACGTTCTACTGAATTTGACTTGTATGTTTGTGATAACAACGCTCCATTGATGGTGCTGTTTGAGAAAATCCAGTGGTCATGATTAGGTAGACGTGAGTCATCCAATAAATTGAACAGTGACAGCTCAACTAGGGATTTGATTTGGCTTTAGCTGATCCATGAAAATGTTTGGCAGGTAAAATCATGCAACAAAAATCATGCAACAAAAACCTTCAATATTCAAAAAGTGTATTTCTTTAGCATGTAGAAGTGTTTCACCTTAGTATATTAGATTCTATCTCTGCATTGATAAGTATTTATTAAAAGTGATAGTTTTAAAACGTGAGCTTAGAAACATTCCTACATCCCTCAATGCCCTGATGATGATGGGAAAAGGAGGCTCGGTGAAATAAAGTATTTTCTTAGCGTCACAGGACTCCCCTTATTGGAACGAGATTGCTGGATTTGGGGCAGCAGCACCACCATTTGTGCATGACTGAGTCAATACCACACCGTTTTAGCAGCTGTTAGCCCAGCCCTTTCTGCTAGCGAGCAGCACCTCACCCAAACCTGAAAGAAAAGGTAATTTTTGGCAGCCTCAGGCATGACACTGTGGCTTCTCAGGGGAAGTCCTGGGCAACAAGTCTCACACCTATCTCTCGTTAGCAAAATGTCTCATACACGCACATAGGCCAAGGATAAAGCTGCAGGATGGTTTTCAATACATTTATTGAAAATACTGCAATCTACAATAAAATATATGAACTGCAATCATTAGGGTAATGAGACATAACAGAATTAGAAAGGGGGTGACCAGCAAGAAGAAAATAAACAGTCCTAACATATTGGAATAACATACATGCATGAATTCTACCTAACCCCTAACTCCTAAGAGAGAGCATAGCAGTGATAGCCCAATGTGTCCATACTTAGTCTATAGGAGAAGCACCCACCCCCAATACCTGGAACAAAGGTGTCTACCTGCCATCTCATGCAGCGTAGACGGAATCCTAGCTGGAATTACCTCCGTGATGTCCCTTGGTCTGTACAGTGTTTTTATAAGAAACATATTTCTATTCCGTGAAACAGCCTGACGTGGACATGTTCCTAAGTTGTCAAACTGTTTACATACTCTTGTGGTGAAATTGAAAGCTGAATTATCATGTACTGTTCTTGTCAGCCTTGAACAGAGGTACATGGTGAAATGTCCTGCACAGAATTATAATAAGCAATGCTTTCACAGAATCACAGAGTTACAGCTGATTAGAAAATAAAAACATTCCCCGCTGAAAGCAGGCTAACTAAAAATGAATGGAACTGAATAAATTAAATCAGAGCATATATAGGTGAAAGGGCACAAGCTGTAGGCCTAAACTAAGCTAAAATATGTGTGCCTAAGCAGAGTGTAAAATGAACCTAGACACTAGAACATCCAATTTGGTCTAGAGAGAAGCTGAGAATAATTATCCCAATGATTTGGTTTCACATTGTTATGTATATTTTTCCATCACTCCTTTTTTATATCAAAGGCTAATGCCTTGTGTTTAATTCTTAGCACATGAGATTAGAGCAAGAGTTGCAGGCAGGAGCCACATGAACACTCAGGTCATTTAGTGCTTGAGGGCCCTAGAGGACCATGAGCTGAGCCAGAGCCAGGCATCTGGTTCACGTTTTCAATGGCTGACCCACCTCTATTGTTAAGTGCACCCAGTGATTAATATGTCCGAATTTTTGCTCAGAAGGTCTGACTGGCACTATCGTATGGCATGATGCTGAACATCTAGGATGCATAGTCTTGGTTCCAATGCATGCCACTTTTATCCACCACTAGACACTCCTTGTCCCTTTATCTCACTCTTCCAGGTTCTTTTTCATTCCTTGTTTCTCCCTTTCTTACTGCTTTTTCTGCCTTTCTCTTCCTCCTTCTTAAACCCCAGTGTGTTTTCCCTGTCTTGCTCTGGATCAAAATCTGTTAAGGAAACCAATGTGCTGGTCCCCAAATAAAATAGTGCCAGTGGGCCCCACTTGCTATCACAGGCTCAGATTAAACATTGAGTGTATCCACTCATTGCCTACAGCCTGTGAGTGCAATGGAAACATGCTCATGCTCAACCATTCCAAGGTGAAGATCGAAATGTTTAGCAAGCATATACTTTGGTGGTCCAACATCTCTGTGGACCACCTGAACTGGGCTCCTTTCCTTCGCCTATGTCAAATGTCCCAAGAGCCCAAGTATCCTTGGGCTCTTGGTTAACTAATTCCTTACCCCATCTGCCAGGTGTAACAAAGCTGAGCGGTCTAACTTTTTAAAAACCCACTTCACATGGTCACCCTAAAGGCGTGCCTCCCCACATGAACTATTGCAACAGTTTGTTTCTGCTTGGCTCCCTACTTCAAATATTGCAGGAGATTTAAAACATAGTTTTAAATCTCAACAGTTGGATGGCCAGGTACAAGGCCTCACTGAGATATTGGCAGAAAGACTCCTCAAAGTTATGCACATTATGAAACCCATCTTTAACAGGCGCAGATGGTGGAAAGAAGTTCTATGACCTGATCCTGCAGTTTTCTTGGTGAGTAGAAAGTGAGTGATATTGTGCAAGTCAACACTAACACTACCAACCCCTTGAACAAGTTACTGGGTAGTAGCGAGGAAGCACTGTAGAACTGGGGTTTTTGACACACAGACTTTGGTCAAGTGCCATTGATGCACCTATGTCTTTAATGTGAGGGATTATTTTATCAGCCAATTTCTATAGATTTACCTCATTAGGAAATAGTGAAAACTAATTTCACACATGTTTACATGACATGTCTCTTGACACTGTTTACCTTCTTCTACTGAAAGCAGGTGTAGCACACTTCTGGAAGAGACAGTTTACTGGGGAATGGTTGAGGTGCCCATGGTCAAGATGGATTGGAGGGAGAGGCATTACCTCAATAATGCAATGGAGTGGCTACAACTTGAGGGTGATGACACAGATGACTGAATTGTTTGTCTTTCTTTTGATTGCTTGTGCCAAGCTTTCAAGAGAGCTGTGTTTGTGATTTTTGCCCCGCAGTGACAGAGCAGACACCCTGGGCCTGATTCACAAAGAGCCTTTGCACTCCTGGTGGAGGCTCTACAGGCATGGCAGGATCTCTGCAGTCTTGGCAGGATTTCCACACTGCAGTTTCTCACTGTGGAGATCCCGCCACAGGTGCGGAGTTCCCACCATGACAGAGGAGCCTCCACTACGAGTGCAGAGGCTTATTGTGAATCGGACCCAAAATATTTTTAGAGTACATCCTGTTAGAGGGTTTCATTTGGCGAATGAACAGGGGGAGTTGCACATAGACCAGAATAGAGGTACTAGGAAGTTGTAATGGTTATGTCTTGTCCTGATAGTATATAAACACCTGGAACAGGTAGTGTACTCTCCTCTGTGTAGGTATTACCTCCACTATATCAGACCTCTGCAGAGGAATGTACCACCCAAGTGGAAGAAATCAGGCACACAGTGTTATATTAGGATTTGCCCAGAGCCGTATCCCAGGGCTAAGGGAGAAAAGGCAGGAAACAGGTCAAAGAAATTACAAATTTTCTGATTTCTTCAAGCCCAGAATAATTGGGTCAGCAAACTCAGGACACAAAAATTCTGAACCTGAAAAACCTAGACCCGGAGACTAATGTGATGCTTTGGGAACTGTGTGCCAGGTGCTGCACCTGCCCACCTCCCTCCCACATAAAGCAACGTGAAGGAGGGAAAAAAAGCATTCTTTGCTTCCCCAACTGAAATAAAAAGCCCTCTCTTTTTCCTTCGCTCCACCTCCCTTGACCTCCACATGCCCAAAAAAGAGTCCTTGCATTATTTACCACCTGCTCCAAGTAAGTGATAAAACTGTGCAGATTTAGACCAGTTATTTCTCCTTGAATGGGGCAAAAACATGCAGAGTTATATTCCTATTCTATGCATTATTCGCAGTCACAGCTGGTGTTGGGGCAAAGTGGTGGGGTGGGGGAGGCACACAACAAAAACACAAAAAAACAACCAAAAATCGTACCTGCTGCATCCACTCATTGCCGCTCTTCAGGCTCTACCACAGGCACAGGCACAGGCTGCCAGACAGCCCTGCGGCCAATCCTAACGCTGCTCTCATGCTGATGGCAGCATGACAGCAGCATCAGGAGTAGCCTTAGCACCCTATATTTATGCTCCCAGTCAGACTGGGGGCCTGTGTCTGCTGTCTCCAACCCGGCAATACAGCTCGGATGTTAGTTTTGCTGTCCCGAAACGGCCGGCCAAACCCACATTCGCACTGACAGCAGTGCCACCACTTCTCCTCCCTGCATGCCATCCCCCATGGCCCCGCCCCCTTGAAAACTAAAACAATGAGAAACATGGTTTATTATTGTTTTATTTTTCAAGTTTTGCAGCTGCTGCTGCTGGGGGGAGGCGACGCTCCTCCGCCATAGCGGAGGAGCCACCGCTGATTATTCCCCATTCTGGAGAAATAACTAGCAATAGCCATTAACTCATGGGGCGATATCAGCCTAAATGATTAATTCCAGCCCTGGCATCTTCATGTGAAGTTAATAGGGATCTTGTAATGAGGACCTTAGTAGAAAAAAACGTGGATGTTTCAGCATTGGGGCTACTTTTCCTACAAACTTCAAACTATCCCTTTCTGTTACTAAGGGCCTGAACCTTGGTGGAAGGGATTACTCCATCACACGGGTGACGGATATCCCGCCCGCCATATTACAAGTTCCATTATATCCTATTTCACTTGTAATACGGTGCACGGGATACCCGTCACGTTTGTGACGGAGTAATCCTCTCCACCAAGGTCGTAATCAGGCCCTTATTTTGGTTAGCTGTAGTATCTAATGTGCTGATGTCTCTGGTGAGTTGCTGTTAGTATCCTTGTATGCTCACCAGCGTCGCAGCTGGTGAGCATTTAGCATAGCATTGAGTATCATCTGCATAACTGAGCATACTTCGTGACTACATGCCTCTTCCACAGGCTTCCTATATATGTTGAACAGAATATGCCCTCTAATAGAAGCAGGTGGAATTCCACACGCTGACTAACTTGAATTCCCACTTACTGGGAGTGATATGCCAAAAAGCAGTGAACCAGGGCAGGACACACCCCAAAATGCAGCTAAGTCCATACCATCACATCTGAAAACGATGAAAAGATGCACTCAGGCCCTTTCTCCCTCAGCACAGCACAGAAAAACAAGATCACAATATGGTCCTAAAGATCAAGATCTCTGATTGACAATTCACAGAACCAGTTAAAATTCCGCAGACCAAACTCACAGTAAATTAAACATATGTCATATTAAGGGTACTTGAAGTGAGCTAAACGTGTACAGTTATATAGATTGAGATCCACTGCAGTGACCTCTCAGCACAACCCACTTTGCTCGCCTTACCCCACATAAGAGTAACAACATGAGCCTAAAATGACACGAGACTCAGCCCTTCCCTCCGTTTCTAATTTGTTATTTCCAAGAGGTAAATCAGGCGCAGTTAATATGTCACATCTCTGGCACTGTCAGCTCCCATCACTGCTTTGCAAAGGGGGTAATTAGCCATCTTATGATCAGTCATCCAGCTGTTGTATTTCAGATCTCACCCAGGTTAATGGATGGGGGAAGTGCTGGCTCCGCTCTTACACAATCTTCCTACCTCACAGTGCAACCAAAGCAGCCACGAGGTGCAGATTTTCCACATTCATGCCACCCCTGTCTGCCCCATCTTTCACCTTGTCCTCTATCCTCTGCCCCTGCTTTGTGTCATCCTGTTTGTTTCCTTTTAGTGATACTCTCTCACCTACCTTACCCTTGTCCTACATCCTGCTCCTCCATAGCGTTGCCTTCTCTCCATCATTTTGCAGTTCCTTCTCTGTCAACCTCTGCCTCCAGCATACCACCCTTCTCTTTCTCTCTTCTCTTCTCGATCCTGCCACCTTGTCATCCCTTTATTTTCTCTTGTATTGCTCCTCTGCCCCTGCATATTTAATTACATCACTTCCTCCATCCCCACCTCTCCATCTCCCAGCTATCGCTCTCTTGTAGGCCACAACACACTGCTAGGTAAGGGTAGGCATTAGTTCTCCTTTCCCATTTTTACCCCCTCCTCTAAAGTGGGTTTACCTTATGGGTTGGCTTGTAGGTGGGTGGGGGGTCGGTGGGCTATGTCCAGTCTGTGTAATTCCCAAAGACACAGATGGCGGATGCAGGGGGTGCTTACAAGCCTGACGACCCCTGAGCCACACTATTTGTCTCCTACTCCTCATCCCTGACTCGCACAGGCTGGCAATTTCCTACCCACTCAACCTGTGTGCTAGTAGACCTTGTGTTTTTTTTTTTTTTTTTAAAGGCATAGCAAAGATGATGGACAAGTTTTAGGAATCTACCACTATGTTGATATTGGCCTATAATGACTTTGATGTGGGATCGGGGCTGGGTGCGACCAGTTTCGGCCTTCAACTTTTAGGTCTACTTTTCGGCTCTCCATTTGTGAGGAGGGCATGAGCATGCATGTTCATGAGTGCTTCTCCCTAGTTAGTTGCATGAGGGTTTAAAATTACCAGCTGTGCTGCTACATTTAGAACAAATGTGTTTTTTTGAACATATGTTTATAATTGGTCAAACTCCACAATAGGTTATCATTTTCACGCTGTCAATTAAGTCTTTCTAAAACCTTTTTAAATTATGAGCACCTAATTTATCAGGCTGAATTTACGGCCGGCAATCTCCTTCCCCTTGTTGATTACTGGTCAATGTTGTTTGATGTGAAATTAAGTTGTCTTCAACAAAATAAGGTGTCCTATATGTTCTCAGTTTCGCAGTCTGTCAATAACCCATATTGTGTCCTGTCTTTGGTATAACAAACTCTTTGCACCCTATTTATCTTGTTCTGGTTTAAGTTAACAAATGTTTTCACCCTCGAATATTACTGGGGATATGTGGGTGTAATTCACAACTAAGTGATAGGTGTCATGATATGGCTACAAGGGCATAATGGTCAAACCCAACCGTAAACAACCCAACAAGCCCAGTTGAATGTGTAAAGTACCCTTTAACAAGGCGCATATGCCCCAACAAATGTTGCTTCCCATTTCCAGGTAGGCCCTCTGCGGCCAAATTATACCACCAGTGGTTTTGTCATTCCAGTTATTTGAAGCCTTCAAGTTATGTGTATGTGTGTAAGGTATTAAACATATATTGAAAGCATGCAACGTAGAAGGAACATATCTCCTCTCACTGCAACTGTGATTACACTGCCCTCTAACACTTTTACATTCTTTGTGACCCCATCTGCTGTCTTTTATGACATTTCCTCATTATGGTGAAATTGCAAAATGATATTATTAGAAAAAGGGGTGATATCCCATAACCCAGGGACCCGGGTGTAGTATAGGTTAAAGGCACAGGTGGTCCCCACGGGGAAGTGTAGCCCTTGACTTCCACTCCAATAGTTTACTTAGAACCCTCCTTACAATTGGGGATAATTCATATATTTAATGCATATTGATTAGAGCAAACACAGTCTCAAAAAAAATTAGTAACCATTATTTCTTAAAGGTGCTCCAATTCAGTGATGGTGCAACGCAAAAGTGACATGTATATAGTAATGTGTTTAGCACCAGTACACCATTTTTTCACTTTGTCACTTTTGCACTGCACCATCACTGAATAGGAGCACCTTTAGGAAATAGCGGTTACTATTTTAATTTTCAGACAGTGTTTGCGCTAATAAATATGCATTAAATGTATGAATTATCCCCAATTGTAAAAAGGGTTATTTTAAGAAAACTATTGCCATGGAAGTCAAGTGCTACACTTTCCCCGTGGGGACCACCTGCGCCCTTAATCGAAATTGAAAAATGGAGAGCACTGGCTGATGAAACTCTATTTGGAGAATTGTCATAGTGCCAAAATGCCTTTTCCAGGAAAATCCAATTATTTTCAAGGAAATAATACACCAGGCACAGGTAGGAATCATGGGTCTGATACATATGAATAAAATAAAGAACTTCTTAGAATTCATAAATCAATTGGAATAGTAACAATACATTCTAAAAAAAAGAAGGCGGTGATGTAAAAAAAGGCCCCTGTAGTCTTGCTTTTATGTCTACTACAAACTGGATTAAACAGAGAAGCACATCAAGGGAAAACCAATAAAAAAGCAAAGGTAAAGAGGGAAAATGGGCAGGAGTGCTTGCGGAAACACAGGTAAATAAGAAGGACCACATCACCCCTTTGTAAGGTGGGGTAAACAAGGAGGAGGAACAGGCTGTTTGAGAAAGAGGGTAAAGTTTTGTTCCTGAAATGAAGGGACGCGAACAGGAAAGAAGATTTAATGAGGACCTCGTATGTATTATAAGAGGGACGAGTAAGCCAAACTAAACAAAATGATTTTTCGTCTAGAAGGGCATTCACCAGGTTCATTATATCTGCCTGATGAACGCAATTCTAGGTACAAAAGAATATCATAAGAGGTTGGTTGAGTATGGGCTTTGTCATGTTGGCTTTCCACGAATTGGCATAGAACCTTCTTTTATAGATGATATTCCCTACTCTAAACCTATATTGTTGCCCTCGCCCTGGATCACAAGCAGAGGAATATTCTAGCAGTGTATCTTCCTCTACCACCCTGCCTCACCCCCCTTTCCCCCCCCAGCGGCATTTTAACCCCAGCATGGAGTCCAAATATTAGTCATACGCTGTGTCTGTCACATTGCTTCCCTGCACACTTTTCTATGAACTACCTCGCCATGGCATTGCTCTTACAACCACCTCCTTCACTGCTTAGCTTCGCTCAACTCTCTTGGCACCCTTCCTACTTCTCCTGCCCTGTCTGCAACTTCACATGTGCCATGTCGCGCTTTACCCCGCCTGACATCTCTTGGGTCGTGTCTCATCCTTCTAAGGCCTCTTCTGCACCCTTCAGAGCGTCCTCGTCAAAAAGTGACAAAAAATGATACGCATCTCACTTTCCTTCTCGAATTACCTCGCCTTCTCTCCGTCCTCTGCCCCTTTCCTTTTTGGTTGTCTTCAGTTTGGTCTCTGAGAGCCTCACATTTTGTTGTTTTTCCACTCTCTAAGCCAACCTTCCTGTCCAACTCCGTTCTCTAAACTTCTAAAAAAGCTCTCAGTCTCTTCCGTGCTAGAATCTTCTCTTCGAACAAGGCTCCTCAATTAGTTCTACTGCCCCGTGTCGGGGGTGTTTACCCTCTCTGTATGGTTGGGTTTTAATCCTAGTAACCATGACAACAACACAACACTTCAGCGCTGGCTCTACTTGTGACGCCATACCGCGAATATACTTAGGGCTGTACACTACATCCTGATATAGACTTCATGGCATAATTAAATAGGTCCCCAGCGTTGGTGAGCACTTTATGACCGTGAAGTGAAACATGTAACCTGCAACCAGTCAGGGATTGCGCGCCAGAACTGGTATTTGTGTGGAAAGCCATGTGCTTCATGCTTCATTTTTTATAGAACAGGCTGGACCCTCGGGCGTTGGAGCGGATTACACGAGAGTCAGTTACAAAGCACAAGGTCACATTTCATTTTTTAGGCACGGGAAGACTAAAGGATTTGCATGAATCACAGGATCTCGAGAAGACGCTGGGACTGGAATCTGGTTCCCCCAGTTCCAAAATCGGCAGCCCTGGCCGTAACGCCACAAATTCATATCCTTTCTTCTAATTGAATTAGTGGTCCAATGATGCGCACTGTGTATAGCACAAGGAAAGAAGGGGAATAAAACGAGAGAGCGACAAGCGGGAAAGGGGGTGGACGATAAAGAATTAGGCACGAAATATAAGGCGGCAGAGTGGATTTTGCACTGCTTAATGTGTGCTCCTTGCTTCCGGTGCGGAACACCGGCCCTTGTTTTCGAGGGCCGGCACTTGTTTTGCTGCCTCAAGCATTTACTGCGAGCAAAAGACACATATGAAAAAGACGGATGAAGAGGAAAACGAAGAAGCGTCACAATGGTAGAAAGCAGAAAGCTGCAAGAGTGAGCTGAAGGGGCAGGGAGGGCTGTAAATGGTTTGAAGAAGCACGAGGTGGCTTCAGGATTACGCTGCCTCAGTACTCTGTGCTCCACATTTAATGCAGCAGTCGCGTGTTTAAGAAGAGGGCTTTGCGCACCACACGTTTTTATTTACAAATTAAGAACTAGGATGTTGAAAGGGAAGATGGAGGACCCGCTGCAAAAAATAGAAATGTTACTTTACGGCAGCCCCCGGAGTATTTACTGGGTAAAAACTACAGCAGCCGCACTGACGTGTTCTGCTGATAGCACGAGGACAAGCATGTCTGTGCCCCACAGTTTCAGCTGAGCAGCTTTACACTGCGGCCTCGTTGCATGTTATTGACGCCGGATATCAGCAAAGCAGAGTCAATGCAGAAATGCACCCTTCACGCCTCACCACAACACCTCAGGTGCACAATGAGATGTTACTGGCAGCTGAGAATTTATTTACCCGACAGGACAATGGAGGAATTGCTGCCCCAAAAAAATCCCTGTGCTCAGTTGCCCAGGACTTTTCACAATAGGAAGTTACATTGAATCACAAACCCTCACTGCTAGCCAGGGCCACTGGAATGACACGAATCTGCGGCCGCTGCATTTTCCACAACAAAATGATGGACTTGCCGCATTTGCAACCTAAACCAACTGCTGCATAATATGCAGATATCAACAAAAATGTTTCTAGTTCAAACGGATCAAAAGTAATGTGTGTGTGTGTGTGTGTATATATATATATATATATATATATATATATATATATATAGAGAGAGAGAGAGAGAGAGAGAGAGAGAGAGAGAGATATGATTACCTGCAAAACAGCGATCTAAATTTACTCCAAAAGTAGTGAATCCTGGTGGAGTGCCAGCAATGTAAGGACTCCCGTGGCATTAACAGCGAAGTAATGACTGACAACCCACCTCTCACTTTTGTAATAATGATTAGGTCAGAAAGTTTGTCGGGGCCACAAAGTTACACCTACAGAGAATTGGGTCGTTAGGTCAGACATTGCTCCAAGAAAACTAACTTTGAGAAGCAGATAGAAATAGGTTATTCTCAAGGAAACCTATAATGCACAGGAACTCCTGACAATACCAGCAGATGCTCATCCTTACATAGCAATATGAGATGCTGGATGCCGATCCTGTAATCAATTCAAAATGGATATAATCAGACCAATGTCTGAAGATCCATCTTTTCAACCACACATTTTGACTTTGTCATTACTGTTTGGGACCTCTTGTTCAAACTGATCAACTTGAGCCTCAAAGCACCCAGTGGTTGCACTATTGTTTACAAAATAAAAAAATAACATTGTTAAATTGAAAAGGCACAACTAACCTGGGGTAAAAAGTCTCATTTGGTTTCCCAGAAATGTATCCTTTATTAAAGGAATGAGTAGTGGTTTGGCAGCTTTTCCAGAAGTGGGGACCTGTCATCAAACATGGAGCCCTCCGGTCACAACCAACTAAAATGATTATAAAATAGGTTGTACTCCCAGTCCTAGGCTGAGGTTGAATAAGTGCCCTGCCATCCTTAGAGACTTTGTGCATTATCTTAGTGTGTGCTCTGTAGACATGGTGCTTTCTCACAATGTAAGTGTATGACTTGTGTTATTCTCAGCAATAGAGAGGAAAACATCCCTCTCACCTGCTCTGCCTTCATGACTTGTGTTACCTTTCGACCACTGGTTCGAAGAGCTCTCTTGCAGCCACTTTACCTTCATTTGTTCCCACAGGCTCAGCTGGATATTAAGCTCTATTCGCCCACCATGCCTCTCACGCTAGTGTTATTTTAAGCTCATAGGATCAATGAGTGTCCTTGCACCCACTCTGCTTTCATCTACTGTCTTCATCTAATGCAGACCCCACCATCTTGAGTACATTTAGGCCTATCTCCCATCTGCTAGCACCTGCTAAAATCCTTGAGAAACTGGTAAATAGACAGTTATCTTTTGTGGAGACAAATTGACTACTTCATGACTTGCAATTTAGCTTTCAATCAGGTTTTAGCACAGAATTTTCACTACAGGAGATTACAGAGTACATTAAAGAGCACTTGGATGGTGGGCACTCAGCTATGGTGGTTCTGCTGAACCTATCTGGAGATTCTGACACCATCTTGCATACCACACTTCTAGACAGAGTAAAATGGGTGGGCATTCAATGCAAAGCTCTCTCATGGATAAAATCCTTCTTGGAAGGCAGATGTCAATGGGTGCATCTCCATCTTTTCTCATCTCTCCCCAAGCCCGCCTTATTTGGATTTCCGCAAGGCTCAGCTCTGAGCCCAATTCTTTTTAATTTATATCTAGTTCCTTTGGCTGGTTTGATTGAATCCTGGAGTGTGCGGGTGGTATCATATGTAGATGACACCCAGCTCTTATTATCCTTTCAAGAACATTCGGTTGTTGCTCTCAACAAATTTAAGGATGCCGTAAAGGTGTTATCAGATGGATGGGTGCTAACTTCCTCAAACCGAACTCTGATTAAAAGGGAAGTTATTTTTTCTGTCTCAGTGGTCCACCCTCTTTCTTGCCTTTGGTGGCCTGAGGAACTAATTCATCTTCCAGTTCCCTCCCCCTGCTAGAAATGTAGGTATAGTCTGTGACTCACCCTCTCTTTTTCCACTCAAACTAAGCAGGTATTGTCTGTGTGCTTTTACAAACTTAAATCTCTAAGAAAGCTGCTACTGCACTTAGTTCCTGAGACCACAAGTAAAACAGTGGTTCCCTTTAGTAACCTGTTCAGACTATGCCAACAGTCTCTATTTGGACCTTCCTACTTTTTTGACCTGAAGACTTCAGATCATCCAAAATGCGGCAGCAAGACTTGTTTGTAGAGTTCCTCTCTGGCAGTCAATTACACCCCATCTGATGCTGGTACATTGGCTGCCAGTTTCTAAGCACATTAAGTTCAGAGCCTGGTGTTTAGATGGAAGGTCCGTCTTGTAGGATTCCCTTCTACAAGAAACACAGATCGCGCAGGTCTAATAACCTCTGCCTAATGCAGCTTCCTGAATTTTCTAAGATCAGACGAGAAGGCAGTTCCTTCCCGGTTCTGATGGCCAAACTTTGGAACTCTTTCACACTCAATCTCCGTAGGGCTCCTTCGGTCTGTATCTTAAAAAAGAGCTAAAAACCTTTTTTTGACAAATGATCAATGCTCCTTGTTGTCAGTCTTCATAAGCCATGAGCGCCGGGACATTTCTGTTTGAAGCAGCTAGGCAATGTACAAAAGGTTTTGCTTGATTGATGGCTAGTTTGAGCGGGAACATTAGCTCCCTTCACCCAGTCTGCTGTTGTTTCTATAGCGATCACAGAGGCAATGAGCTATATCACTCTCACTCTGCCTTCATGCTAGTATTGTCCTAAGCTCACAGGGACATTATGGGCCTGATTCTAACTTTGGAGGACGGTGTTAAACCGTCCCAAAAGTGGCGGATATACCACCTACCGTATTACGAGTTCCATAGGATATAATGGACTCGTAATACGGTAGGTGGTATATCCGCCACTTTTGGGACGGTTTAACACCGTCCTCCAAAGTTAGAATCAGGCCCTATGTCCCCTCAACCAGTGCTTAATTTGAGTAGGTGGTTGCAGGTGGGGACCACAGCACTCATTTATGGGTAGCAGCACTTATTTTTCCTCACCTGACATTTCCCGAGAGTAAGAGCGAGAAAAACACACAAAAGGGAAAGAAGGAGGAAGAGAAAGAAGGAGAAAATATTGCAATGGGAAAAAGCAGGAACCCACAGGAGTGAGATAAAGGGGCAGAGAATGCCTGCCAGTGGATGAAACAGTCCTGAGGTGAATTCAGGACTACGCAGCCATGGCATTGGCATGCTGGCATTTTATAGCACCTGCCCAGGCTTCCGAGCTCTTTGAGCACTGCACTCATTATTTTACAAATTCAGCACTGCCTTCACCCACTCTGCCTGTTTCATTACTGTTATTTTAAGTTATGTCAGTGAGCTCCCTCTTGCTCTCTCTAACTGTATGCTCAGCAGAGATTTTCCCATCACCGGATCTTGGACAATGTGTAAGACCTGCAGGGCCGCAAGCCTTGACTCATCCCTATACGTCTCCATGGCAGGCGTGACCCCTCCGTTTGGGCAGAGGAGCGTTGCCCCCTGCCAGCAGCAACCATGGCAAATCCTTTTACATGGAACGGATAATAAACTCTGTTTCCATGTGAAAGGGGGCATTGGAGGTGACAAGCTGAGGGGAGTGCACTCCCCTCAGAGCGCACGTGTATTGCCATCTCGGGCAATACAGTTGCTGGACCGGAGAGAGCCTGCACAGGCTCCCAGTCTGCCTGGGAGTGCCCTGGTTGGGCGCTCCCAGCCAATCTTGACTCTGCTCTGAGCAGCATCAGAATTGGGCTCAGGGCAGGCTGGGAGCCTGTGCCTGCAGCAGCGATGGGAGAGGAGTGGCGCTGTAGCAAAGCAGGTAAGTGATTAAAAAAAAAAAAGTTAATTCATTTTCTCCTGCGCCCATCCGCGCCTCTCCCGCACCCTCTCACCTCCCGCCCGACAGAGCCATGCGAGCTGCTCCTGCCGCATGGCTGTGCTACTGTAAGTTCTGTGAAGAAGAGATCCTCCACTCACTGCATTGCCTCTATAGCTTGTGCTATGGTCAGTTCTACAGGGCAGAAAGGCACCTCTCACCCCCTGTGTTTAAGATTGCAGTCACTGTAAGCCCTTCAGGAGTGCTATTTCTTACTATAAGCTCTACAGCACGCTGTAAGTTCTGTCAGGCAGCAGTGACCTTGTAAGGATCGATGAATTTGTTTTTTGCGGTCATAAAATGGTATATATTGTCATGGGGGTGTTTGGGGTGTTACACCCACTAATGTATTTTGTAATAAATAGTTGGGTACAAGCGCTTTCAGTTGGGTAAGCTGAGGTGTCTGTCGGCTTTCACCGGGAATTTTTAGACGGCAGACTAAAAACACAGACGCACTCTCCCTCTCTCTGTTTGGAAAGACAATGGTAAAATGTTAGATATATCACAAGATAATGGCCCTCATTCTGACCTTGGCGGGCGGCGGAGGCCGCCCGCCAAAGTCCCGCCGTCAGGTTACCGTTCCGCGGTCGAAAGACCGCGGCGGTAATTCTGACTTTCCCGCTGGGCTGGCGGGCGGTCTCCTTCAGACCGCCAGCCAGCCCAGCGGGAAAGAGGCTTCCACGATGAAGCCGGCTCGGAATCGAGCCGGCGGAGTGGAAGCTGTGCGACGGGTGCAGTTGCACCCGTCGCGTATTTCACTGTCTGCGCAGCAGACAGTGAAATACATTTAGGGGACCTCTTACGGGGGCCCCTGCAATGCCCATGCCAGTGGCATGGGCACTGCAGGGGCCCCCAGGGGCCCCGCGACCCCCCCTACCGCCATCCGGATCTCGGCGGTCCGACCGCCGGGATCTGGATGGCGGTAGGGGGGGTCAGAATCCCCGCGGCGGTGCAGCAAGCTGCGCCGCCGCGGAGGATTCAATGGGGCCGCGGTACACTGGCGGGACCCCGCCAGTGGTGCCGGTCCGACCGCGGCTTTACCGCCGCGGTCGGAATCCCCATTGAAGCACCGCCGGCTTGTCGGCGGTGCTCCCGCGGTCCTCCGCCCTGGCGGTCAAAGACCGCCAGGGTCAGAATGAGGGCCAATGTGTTGTCTCTTACTTATTACCCCAAAATCTGCATTATTTCTCCTTTCTTTTCCGACTTTGCATGTGTGCTGCACTGTACAGCACACATACAAAGTGGGAAATGTTTTAAAGTTAGTCTAAGCATTGCATTTTGTACTGTACAAAACCTATGCTAGACACACGCAGACACCCTTGCACTAAGGTGTAAAGGTGTGTGCATGGCTCACGGCTACCTGATTGTGCACCGGCGCTAGGGAGAATGGAGGAGAGTGCCAAATATCTGAATATGGCTCTCTCCTGCTCTCTCCTTCTCGCGCAGTGCAGCGCAGCATTTTCGGCTGCCTTGCTGTGTCAGAATTGGATAACTAGACCCCTATGTGCCAGCGTGATTGCTGGGAAATCTGAAGCTACCCCCGTCTCCCCCAATCTTACCGACCAAGCTACGCCCCTGTATACTGTACCCGTTCCCTCTAGTTCACCCAGCCACACTTGCCCTCTTCCTCGCACAGGAGCAGCATAGCGATCCTCGAACAACAATTTACTGGCATTTCACTCCAGTTTGAGGCCTTCATATGGCCGACTAGCCTTGTTTGCCCTAGAGCCGGCTGGCTGGTCGAGCCCTCTTGCCCTGTGGTGGTTAGACCGAGGTCTCTACATACCCGAAGACTCACTTCCTTTAGCTAGCTGGGCAGCCGCAAAGCAGCTCAGCTCGGTAGGAACAATACAGAGACAGGCACCTGCTGGGCGAAAGCGACTCCAGTCACGTCCCTTTGATGCGCGCTCTTCATTCCTCTCAAAGGTTTATTTTTAGCCCGTGTCGTCTTTGATCGGGAAGGTTCCCCATCTGCTGCCAACATATGCTTGGAGGTTTCTGCTTGCCTACTTCTCCCCTCAGATACCTCTTCCGTAGAGTGAAAAGGCAAAGAGAGAGAACTGAGGGATTTTCCTCAGACTCCGGGTACAGATCAGGCTATTACAGACATCAGAAAGGCCTCACCCTAAAGTCGAAGATTGGTTACCTTCACACCCTGGGCTGGATTTTGCCACAGAGAGGACTTTGAATTCTGATTGTTTCAGTAGAGTGGACTGGATAATATGGTGGTTTGTGTGTAGCAGAGTGTATGGTTAATTGTTAGTGTGCTATAGTCAAAGCCACTGGACTTATGCGAGAGAAGAGGGCCAAATTATGCGGCAGGGTTGAGTATATTAGGCAGCAAGAAGGGCAAGTTATGCAGCATAATGCAGCATATTTTGTAAGAGTATTACTTCATTATTATGTCATTTTTAAACAAACATGGTAACACTATTTGGGCATTGTTTGCACCTCATTAGTACCAACTTAACAGCCAAATATAAAAATAAGCAATAGAAAAATGACCAGTCCACCTCTCCAAATGGCCTTCCACCACGCAACAACACATGTTGGTGCATTTTTTGTAACTTTTGACCCATCTGAGCTAGAAACATTTCTTTTGTTAAAATCTGCATATAATGCCGCAGATGATGGATTATGTGGTAAATGCAGCAAATCTCTCATTATGCTAAAATTGCAGCAGCCACACAATCACATAATTTCAGTGGCCCAGGCTATAGTGGTTCGTAGTGCTTGGTGTATGTAGCCGCATGGACTAAAGTGGTACATAACATATGGAATACTTGGTTTGTGCATGACTCTTCTGTGTGTGCTTTTATGGTTTAACCCTTTCACTGCTAGTCCTGCTCCACATTTACCCCAGTACTAATCAATTTTTTGGCTATTTGGGGTAGTTTGCACTTAGGCCCTCATAACTTTTTGTCCACATAAGGTATCCACAAGATAGTTGTGTCCTTTTTTCAACATCCTGGAGATTCATAAGTTACACAGGGTTTGTAGATTCCCCTGATGGGGGGGGACAGAGAAATTAGCCAATACAGCTAAATTCTGTTTTTTTGGGGGAAATATGGGAAACAATGTGCTGACGAAGAAAGAGTCTGTTTTTTCCTTGCAAATGCCATCAACAAAGGTTTTGTGGTGCTAAAATCACCATCTTCCAGCTTTAAGCAAAAGGTAGACTTGAATCAGAAAACCAATTTTTTTAACACAGTTTTGGCATTTTACTGGGACATAGCCCATTTTTCCTATTTTTTGTGCTTTCAACCTCCTTTAAGTTAGTGGTAAAAATGGGTGTGAAACCAACAGTGGATCTGGGAAAGCTATACATTTCTGAAAAGTGGATATAATTCTGAATTTAGCAAGAGGTAATTTGTGTAGATCCTTCAAGGTTTTCCTAAAGAAAGGAGCAGCTGGAAAAAAAGAACACTATAATTCAGTTGAAAAAACTGCCATTTGTGTCTACGTTCTCATCTGTAACTTCTTTTAACTAAAGCAGATTTTCAAAATCAATACACCATTATGTCCACTAGACCACTATGGTTGTGCGGTTATATAGGGCTTGTGGGTTCACCTAGAACCCAAGGTACCCAGAGAAAATAACTGAGCTGCACCTTGCAATGGTTTTTCATTGTGTACCTGGTATACAGCAATTCATTCGGTAAAATATAAAGAATGAAAAATAGGTAGCAAGAAGACAAGTTTAGAAGCAGTAATTATTTGCACTTCTTTGAATTTGTGGGTAACAAATGTATCTGGTAGAGACATATTCTAGTTGCAAATTCCTTACCTTAGAATTTCCCCTAGGCATCAGACTGGATCCAGAGATTTTTTTTCAAGCAGTACCCCCGTGCACCGTCAGGTGGCATCGGTAGACTCCACATGCATCGCTGGCATCGTGGTCGCCTTGATGAAGTCACGGTCATACATAGGCACTGGCGTGCTGACGTCAGTTTCTTTTCACAACTTTCCATGCCAGTAGTGCAGAGCTATGAAGAACACTGAGAATGGTGCACCATAACTAGTGCCCTTAATGGGAAGTCCCTGTCCTTAGAGATCAGTTCCCAGAGCAGGGAAGGATGGGTGGGTCGGAAAAGAATCTGTATGTCTCTACCAGATACATCATTACCAACGGTAAGTAACTTGTTCATCTGATAGAGACTTCTAATTGCAGATTCCTTAACTTAGAATAGAAACCCGATCAATACCTCCCCTGGGGATGGGCTGTGAACTAAGATCACACCAAAAAGTCCTGCAGGACCAATAGGCTGAAGTAGCCGTCTCTGCGGACCTGACTATCCAGGCAGTAATGTTTAGTGAACTTATGCAGGGATGCCCACGTCACTGTCTGGCAGATATCCAGGACAGGCGACTCTGCGTTCAAACGCTGTTGTAGCAGCAGTTGCTCTGGTGGAAAGAGCACGCAAACCCTCAGGGGGTTTCTTTTTCACCAAAGCGTAGCACATCTTGGTGAAGAGGACAACCCATAGTGAGACGGTCCTCTACTGCACCGCACTTCCTTTTTTCGCACCCACATAACCCACAAAGATTTGATCGTCCACCCTGAAATCTTTGGTATGATTGAGGTAGAATGGCAACGCTCTTCTTGGATCCAGGCGGCGGAGTCTCTCCTCCTCATGAGAGGGATGTGGGGGTGCGTAAAGGTAAAGGCAAGATGATTGATTGGCCTGCGTGAAAAGGTGTCACCACTTTGGGAAGGAAGGAAGCCCTAGTACGAAGCACCACTTTGTCAGGATTGACAGATAAAACTGGTGGCTTTGAAGCTGGAGCTCACTCACTCTGTGATCAGAGGTGATGGCAATGAAGAAGGCAGTTTTAAGAGTCAACAGCCACAGAGGACAGTTGTGGAGTGGCTCAAAAGGAGCACACATGAGATATGTGAGGACCAAGTTCAAATCCCACTGGGTCATTATGAAAGGATAGGAGGGAACATGTGGATGAGTCCCTTAAAAAACCTACCACAGTGGGAGAGTTGAACAGAGAAGGTTGGTCTGGCAGTCGTACAAAGGCAGAGATGGCAGGCACACAACTCTTGAGGGTGCCCAGAGCAGAGTCCTGCTGGGCAAGAGAGAGAATAAAGAGGAGAACCTCCGAGACAGGTGCAAAAAGGGGATCAACAAGTTTGTTGATACACAATGCCACAAATTTGTTCCAACGACAGGTGTATACCTGACTGCCAAGAAAACATCACAGACTGCCACCACTCAATCTCCATGCAAGGAGACGTAGGCTGGATGGGTTCGGGTGAAAGACGTCCCTTGCTGCTGCGACAGAAGCTCCTCCCGAAGGGTCAGTCTGATCTGAAGATCGATAGCCATGCCCAATAGCTCAGGTTACTAAACTCTTCGTGCCCAGTCCAGAGCCACCAGGATTACTTGGGACCAATCATGCCTGATCTTCTTCAGACCTCTGAGCAGAAGTGGTATTGGCGGGAAGGCTTAAAGGATGCCTGACCTCCACTCAAGAAGAAAAGCATCACAGAACGAGTACGGTCTTGGAAACTCTAATGCGCAAAACAGCTGACATTGCGCTTTCTCTGTGGAGGCGAACAGATCTACCCAAGGCTCTCCCCACTGCAGAAAAAGACCTTGCTCCACCTCTGGATGGAGACACCATTTGTGATCGACTATGCATCGACAGCTAAGTTTGTCTGCTCTGGCATTCAGAGAGCCCGCCAGATGTTGAACCACCAGGAAAATGCCTTTGCGTTCCAGCCATGTCCAGAGACGAAGAGCCTCTTGACATAGGGTCCATGACCCCATACTTGTTGCAGTACCACATGACAGTCATGTTGCCGGTAAACACCTGCACCACTTTCCCTTTGAGAGAGGGAAGGAATGCTTTCAATGCAAGTTGGATCGCCCGGAGCTCCAAAAGGTTGATGTGGTGCCCGGAGTCCGCTGGAGACCAGAGACCTCTGATGTCCGCCTCTCCCATGTGGCCGCCCCATCCCAGGAGTGATGCATCTGTCACTACTGTGAGATCTAGTTGGGGAAGGGAGAGAGATCTGCTGCTGACTCAATCTGGATTTGACAGCCATCACTGCAGATCTAGTGCAGTCCCCTCTGAGATCTGGACTATGTTGAGAGGTTCCCCTGATGCTGCGCCCACTGGAACTTCAGGTCACACTGCAGAGCCCGCATATGCTATCTGGCATGTTCAACCAGCAGGATGCATGAGGCCATCAGGTCCAGCAGCTTCAGAGCCATTCTCACCGAAATCCAGGATAGAGGCTGAAACATGGGAATCATAGCCCAAATATCCTGGACTCGCTTTCAGGAGGATAAGCCCAAAACTACACTGTGTCCAGAACATCTCCAATGAAAGGGAGTGTCTGAGGAGTCAGGTGTGACCGTGGCATGTTTATAGTGAACCCCAGTGAATGCAGGCAGTTCGCCTGAGTCTGGAGGTGGAAGACAACAGCCTAGGGCGAGTTTGCTTTCAACAGTCAGTTGTCAAGGTAGGGGATGACTGAAACCCCTAACCTGTTCAGATGAGCTGTAACTACTACCACCACCTTCGTGAACACCCAAGTGGTGCTGATAAGGCCGAAGGGGTGCATGGTGAACTGAAGGTGCTCATGACCTACCAAAAATTGCAACTAACGCCTGTGGGCCGGTAGGACGGGAATGTGGAAATAGGAGTCCTGCAAGTCCAATGCTACAATCCAGTCTCCAGGGTCCAGGGCAGACAGGACCTGAGCTAGGGTGAGCATTTTGAACTTCTCCTTCTTGAGGAAGAGATTGAGGGACGGAGAACTAAGTTAGGGCGAAGGCATTTGTCCTTTTTGGGCACCAGAAAGTAGCAGGAATAACAACCACAACCTACTTCTGGCACAGGGACCCTCGCTATGGCTCCTTTGGTCAAGAGGGCCATCATTTCCTCGCAGAGAAGTGCCAAATGATCCTCTGACATATGATCGTACAATGGTGGTATGGTCGGAGGGGTTGTCTCGAAGGGGAGGGAGTAGCCCCTTCAGACAATTTGCAACACCCACCTGTCTGTGATGATGGATTCCCAGTGGGGCAGGTGATGGCAAATCCTGCGGCCAATTGGTCCAGGATGTTCCAACAGTCTAGGAAATCTTGGAGGCGGTGGAGGGGGGCAGGGGTGGACTGGGTGGACCGCTGGCTCCCTGATCCACAAGCAAATGGGATCCCGTACCTACGGCCCCACAGAGACTGCGAAGCATGTGCAGTTCAGTGGTCGAGTGGAAATGGACACAGCTGGGTCCCCCTTCCTTAGCCACGATAAGGGTGAAAAGCAAACTGTGGGGGCTAGCAGCTATGAGGCTAAGGGACCGAGCCATAGCCTGGGAGCCCTTAAAGCACTCGTGTGCTGAGTCCACTTTGTCTCTGAAGAGATGGGTACCATCAAAGAGCATGTCCATTAGAGATTGCTGGACATCCCCTAAAAAGCAAGATGTCCTCAACCAGGCGTGGAGCCACAACTGATCTACCTAGTGAGTCTGTCATATCCAGCCCACAACAAATCATTAATTTTGGTGCGTCTCTCCCGTCAGTAACAGCTTGGGAGAGAACCGCCCAGGCCTTGTCCGGGACTCGAGGCAGCACCTGCACGACCATATCCCAAAGTGTATGGAAGTATTGGCCCAATAGGCATGCAGTGTTCACGGACGGCAACACCAGACTGACGGAAGAAAACAGTTTCTTCCCAAAGTTATCCAGTCTTTTTGATTCCCTATCCAGGGGAAGTGGAAGGGAATGCGCCAGAAGAAGAGGAAGCCTAGACAATAAGGCTCTCAGGCATTGGATGTTCGATCAGGAATTTTGGGTCGGTCGGTGCAGGTCGATGGCGGCGGGCGACTGTCCTATTCACAGGAGCCCCTGTGCTGGGTCTGGACCAGGTACCCAGTAGGATGTCCGTAAGGGCTTCATTAAAGGGCAGGAGGGGTTGTGAAGTAGAAGCACCAGGCTGAAGCACCTCGCTCAGGAGGTTAGTCCTGGCTGCCACAGAAGGAAGCTGAAGGTCCAGGACCTCAGCTACCCTTCTCACCACCATGGAGTATGAAGCTCCCTCGTCGTAACCAATGTAGGGGGAGAAACTATGCCAGTGTCAGGAGAGGTGTCTAGTCCGCTAGCTTTGTCCAAATCTGAACCCAGTCCATGTCAGGGTCAAGCTGGTATTCTGAAGGGCCCAGCGACCTATAAACACTCTCCCCAAATGCATATCCAAAGGAATAAGGGTCATGATCCACCCTGGGCCCAGTACAGCCCATGGCAAATGAAATTGGCGTTGAATGATGCCGTTCCAGCTCTAGGTCATTGGGGATGAGTATAGGATCGACATCAATTGTGGGCCCAACTAATGTCGAGAGCGTCACTGACTGTGCCAACACCGTGGAAGGTCGCGTTGGCACGACCAGCCTCAGTACTGACCCAAGAGCAGATCCAGAGTTGCCCTTCGGAGCTGAGGCTGAAGCCACCATTGTGGAACCCGGGGGGTCCTCTCCGACCCTCCTGGGCCCGAAGGCGTAGAGGGCGGGTCGGTCTGCCCAAAGATGAGGCGCATGGCCTCAAAGAAGTCTTTCAAATGGGCAGAGGTGGCTCCGGTTCCCGGCAAGTCGGGGAGGCACAGAGCCAACTCGGGCACAGGATTCGATGACAGAGGCCTAGAGCATTGACACTCTTCCTGTGTCGCATCGTCTGAGTGATGGGGTGAAGTCAAAGAATGTTTGGCCTTCTTTCACTTCTTCTCGTGACCCTAGCATCCGAGGACTTGGAATGGGTTGAGAAGGAATGGTGATGACTCCGTGAGCGGTCTTGTGACCTTCCTCTCGAACAAGACCAGGAGTGATGCAGAGTTCAAAAGCCTTCAGGTTCATGGCCCGACACTCGGAGCAAGACTTTAGGTCGTGGTCGCGCTCCAGACACCAAAGACAGACGAGATGCAGATCCGTCACTGGCACCATCCGGGACATCGCTTGACGCATCCAAAACTCACAGACAAAAGTGTTGTAGTTAGTCAAACAATGAGTAGGGAT
Organism: Pleurodeles waltl; assembly: GCF_031143425.1. Classification (NCBI taxonomy): domain Eukaryota; kingdom Metazoa; phylum Chordata; class Amphibia; order Caudata; family Salamandridae; genus Pleurodeles; species Pleurodeles waltl. The sequence goes on along the minus strand of NC_090445.1, from coordinate 606,653,808 downwards.
AGCTCTTCTTCTAGATCTGTGCGTTGGCTGACACAGAAAGAAAAGAACTGACATCAGTGCGCCGGGGTGGCGCACCTATATACAACCTCCACATCATCACGGGGACCACGACGCCATTGACACACACGGAGTTGACCAATGCTACCTGATGGCACGCAGGGGGTCTGCTCGAAGAAAATTCTCCGGATCTAGTCCGACGCCTAGGGGAAATTCTAAGGTAAGGAGTCTGCAACCACAAGTCTGTATCAGATCATACTAGCAAGTGAATTAGAAGGCATTTCTCAAAATCACTTCTTTCTTACACACTGTCTTACGTTTGACAGGCGTAGATGCAGAAAAAAGACAATTGGTAATAACACTTGTTCTACTGTTCTGTATTTTCCTAAGTCTCCTGATAAAAATGTTACCTCACTTGTGTGGGTAGGCCTGGTGCCTGTGACTGGAAACGGCCCAAAACGCAACATGGAAGCATCACATTTCTCCACTGAAGGCTAACCATATTTTTACAATGCGCCTAGCTGTGGATTTTGGGCACTAGCTCAACCAGCCCCAAGGGAAACCTAGCAAACCTGTACATTTATGAAACCTAGACATCTAGGGGAATCCAGAATGGGGTGACTTGTTTGGCAGGTTTCGTTACCCAGAATCCTTTTCAAACCTCAAATTTTGTCTAAAAAACACTTTTTCCTCACATTGCTGTGGTGGAATGTTCTGGGATCTGAGTGGTGCCACTAACTTCCTTTTATCCAGCACTCCACCAGGTCTCCCAATAAAAATGCTACCTCACTTGTGTGGGTGGGCTAAGTATCCACAACAGGAAAGAGGCCAAAACGTATTTTGGACAAATAAAAATGATCTATCACAAAGCAACCTGTTTTTGCTAGGGGGGGGGCACCTGTGTTTTTGGTCCTGGGCTCGGCAGCCATATGAGGAAACGTACCAAACCCATAAATTTCTGAAAACCAGACACCCACGGGAGTCCAAGAAGGTGCGGCTTGCCTGGATCCTCCAACATTTCCCTGCCCAGAATGCCCTGCAAACCTTGAACTTAGCTAGAAAATGATATTTTCCTCACATTTCCACATGGGATCACCATGCTGACACACATTTCCTACTGCTCTGCATTCCTTCTGATCTGCCAATAAAAATGATACCTCACTTATGTAGGTGGACGAAGTGCCTGCAACAGGAAAGGGCCAAAAACATGTAGAAATTTAGGGGGATCAAAGCGGATCCAAAAGGGCAGGTTTTTAATATGTTTTTAGGCTGACTCTGCTTTGGACACCCACACAAGTGGGGCAGAGTTCTTTTATTCACAAAGATGGGGCAATACTGGGTGGTAGGAATTTTGTGAATTCCTTCAGATTCTGGAAGTTCAAATCACATAAATGTAGGGAAAATGTGTGATTTCAGGCAAAGTTGGAGGTTTGCAGGGCATTGTGGGGAAGAAAATTGAGTGGGATGCATGTGAAGCACACCTCCCAGGACTCCCCCAGATGTTTAATTTTCAGAAGCTCCTAGTAGGTTTTTCCAGGTGGCAGTTATTCCAAAAAGTGCAGGCACTCAACAATGCAAGTGGAACGATATTGGGAGTTAGCCAAGCTCTCTTGGCCCATATGTAAAATCAAAACCCAAATGAGTTATATGTTCTCTTGCTTGCCATTAGGATGAGGTGATTTAGTCTGCAGGGGAGCCATAAAGACTGTTTCCCCCTTTCAATTATGGTGGGGGGCATAATCATGCCCATGGTGGTTGCAGTCCCCACCTCTCTATTTGAAAAGAAATGCTTTACTGGTGTTTTGTGGGTTTTCTGCCCATTCTGGGGGTAGAAACCAGGTAATAATCCCCATCTGCTCACCAGGGAGAAGAAAGATTGTGTCCATTTTATTGGGGGGGGGGGGGGAGGAGGAGGAATTGCCATGCCCATTCTGGGCAGTCCCTACCCCTACAATACCAAAACCTAAATCCCTGGTGCCTAATGGGCTTTGGGGGGGGGGTGGAGGGGGGGGAAGACTGTGCTGAACTTTTGTGGGAGGTTTAAGGGAATTGCAATGCCCATACTGGGCAGCCCCCACCCATAGAAGTATAAACAAAATCTCTGGTGCCTAGTTGGCTTTCTGCCCCCCCTGGAAAGGCAGACTGGGGGCTATTGCCCCCAACTGCCCCCCACCCAGGAGGCAGAAAGCCTGTGATAATTTTTGGGGGGAGGGATGTGGCTTTGCAATGCCCATTCTGGGCAGCCCCCAGCCCCAAGATGTTTAAAGACAAATCCCTGGTGCCTAGTGGGCTTTCTACCCCCACCCCCCCAAGGAAGGTAGGGAGCAGATCAGGGGATATTGCCCACATCTGCCCCCAGCGGGGGGCAGAACGACTGATTATGGCCAATAAATTCAGGGGAGAGCAAATTCTCTTCCCAAGGGACTGCTCCCCCCTCCATGGTGTATAGTGGGTGGACCTCTGCTTTGGGATCACCCTCCTGCGATGGTCCCTAAGCACAGATTGTAGGAAGATGACCCTTTATGAGGATACCATGTAAAGGATCCAGGGGTTCCCCAGCGAGTGGACAAGGCTTGCTATGCAATCCCAAAGTGCTTTATTTAGGCATAGTGTGGTTGAGCATCCTTAGGCTTAACACAGAGAAGTACAAGACATCTACAAATACACACAATAGCCAATAAATGAGACACACAACTCAAGAACGAAATCCACACCAATTTATAAAAATAGCAAGTATCTCCATATATGTTGAGGCATCAGAGAAAAATCATTCAGGTAAGTACGTTTTTAAATGTGAATTATTTGCACTTCAAAAAGTTGACACTGCAATTTCTGAGTTCTGCAATGTTATCCTATAGGAGTAAAAACAAGTTCCGCAAATAAGTAAAGTACAGCGGCTTACAAGACCAGTCTCCTGGGGTTAAGGTGAGTAGTTGGCATTTAGGGGTGTTAGCGGTATGTAGGATAGCTGCCAATGGGCTACGCCCCCTATATAACCACTTCCTGTGGGAAGTGGGCATAACCCCGTTTCAGAATTCCTAGGTATGCTATCACCAAGATTGCTACTTCTGAAAAATCGTGTCCACCTCACAGAAGCCCACCTTTGGGGTGGTACTAGCCTGGGGGTGGCACACCTACCTGACTAGCTAATTTTCTCACCTGTCCAGGTGCCCAATGGGCTCTGAACGAGAGGAGGGGTGGCTTCCTCTCCTGTGAAGGGAGCCAGATTTGCATTTCAAAGGTGGCAGCCTTTTGAGACTTGCCATCTAAGGAAGGCTAATCAGCAGGTCATCCTGTGGAAGGGGGTGTTACACCCTCTTCCCGGACAGGCTTTTGTTCTGGACCTCCTGAGAGCAGAGGACTCTCAACCTAGCAGTCCAGAATGGTGTCTCAAGTGGCATACTGGCAGAAACTGGCCAGCGAGCACACCAGAGGCTGATAGGACTTCATGGGGCACCTCTAAGGTGCCCTCTGGGTGCATGTATTAGTAAATCCAACACTGGCATCAGTGTGGGTTCACCAAATACGAGAAGTTTGATACCAAACATCCCTTCCGTGAAGTCATCATGTAGCTGGGAAATTCACATTGACCAGTGCCCAGCACATGTATTTAAAATGGCTTCTCTGGTCACTTACTATGTCTGAGAAGTCATAGCATGCAGATATGTCCTCACATGTAATATAATGCACCCTGCCTTAGGACTGTAAGGCCTGCTTGAGGGGTGACTTACATCTATTGCATGTAGTGTTAGAGGACATGGCACACAGGCTGTGTGCCATGTCATGTTTTCACTTTTGTCTGCACCAAGGCACGCAGCCTGAAATGGCCGCCTGTCATGTGCTTGGTGAGGGGTCCCATAGGGTGGCTCCATTCGTGTTGCAGCCTTTAGAGACTCTCTTTAGTACCCCAGGCACTAGGTACCAGGGGTACCATATACTAGGGACTTACAGGGGGTGGTAAAAGTTTTTGCTATTGGGTAAGCGATGTTGCAGTTATGGGAAAGAGATCTGGCACGGGGACCTGGTTAGCAGGAGTCCAGTGCACCTTCAGTCAAAATTACATCAGATACCAAGAAAGAAGTGGGGGGTAACCATGTCAAAAAGAAGCACTTGCCTGCAGAGATCCACCTGGGAGGGATATCATTGTAAAGGGGAGATTCACCCCTTTGCAATGATACCTCTCCTGTCTGCCATAGTGCTCGGGGGCTGAGATAGCCCCCTGAACACTGAGGCATGGAAAGAAAAATGAGCCGATCAGCTCAGTTTTCAGTGAAATGACGTCAGCGTGCCATGCGCACTGATCGTCATTTTGCTGAAAGTGCCTGTTTCCCCCCACCAGATAATACCTCCCCTTGTACTCTTCCACAGTAGAAACTCCTAGGCCTCTCCCACTCAGTGTCCCTCCATGTGAAACCCAGGATGAGTACCGACCCACCCGTGCACTATCATCCCCGGCCATGAAGTTCAGTAGCCAAAGCTATTTAGTGCAAGTTTGATAAATTCAATGGAAAGCAACTCAATATATGGTGCCCAAAGTCCACACTAGGCTTCTAACTCACTAGTTGGTGACAGGTACAGTTTCTCCATGGCCAGGATATACCATATTCTGTAGAGCCTCACTGTATGTGTGGGGATTTTGCCTGTGTACCAGTAACAGAGTATTGCTTGGAGTGCCGCTCCCAGCGCTAAGTTAATGTGTCCCTCCACCGGGATTTCAAAGGAAAAAACTGGTAATTAGGAAGGCCCAACTTGCACTAGTCGTCTACCACATTTGTCCCCACCAAGATAGAACATCTGCTGCAATACGCATACGCAGCCCTTTCCATGTCTAGCCCCCACAGTTGGGTCAGGGAGGATTTGAGTTGCCACCAGATTCTTAGCACCCCAGTGCGCTTATGAATAGTTTCTAGCTCCTGCTCTTCCAGCTGCAGTCCCATGTCTGTGCACATCTTGTTTTCAGTGAAAGAGATGGCTATAAATTCCCCTCTGACCACAGCCTTAAGTGCTTCCCATAGGGTTGACACTGAGACGTCCTCTGTGTTGTTGGACTGAAGGCAATCAGACATCACTTGCTCAACTTTGGGACAGTGTCTGGGTGGTGTAATAGGCTGTCTCTCAACTTCCATGGTCCTGTTGTTTCCTGGGAGGGGTCAACGTGCATCTTGAGATAGATGGGGCATGATCTAATAACGCCCTTGGCTCAATTATTATTGTTACCTTTTCAGATTGCATGGTCTGTGTGCCTAAAAAGTAATTCAGATGGGCATATGTCTTATGGGTGAGGTTGTAGTAGGTATAGTCTCTAGTGTGTAGGTGTGCTAACCTTTATAGGTCCTCGAAGCCTTCCTCCTACAGCCACCTCACTTTATCTTCTGAAAGAGCTCTGGCTTGTCCGTACCTTTGTTTCAAATTATCCCACTCATTGTCCATAACTAGGTTGAGGTCTCCCCCCAATTAGTGCAGCCTGGTAAGAGGTACACACAGTGTCCCACACCTCTCTTAGTAGAAATTGTTCTTGGCTCTTATTGGGAGCAACAATAGACACAATGGTAAAGGAGAGACCCTTTATTTGGGCACAAAGTGCTAGAAGCCTCCCTAAAATCTCCACATCTTTAGACCCTATTGTTCCAGAGAAGGAATGTGCAAATAATGTAGGAGCCCTCCAGTCTTAGTGTGGTTAGAAGAAAAGTGTTGGTGCAGGTAATGGTGAGATTTGACTCAGTGCCAGTCTCTGGACAGGAAATGGGTTTTCTGGAGAAGGCAGATGTCTCCCTTGCTGTGCTCCAATAAGGATAGCACCACCCTCCACACATCTGGGCTCTTGAGACCCCAAACATTGAGACTGATAACCTTTAGTCCAGTAGTTGTGGGCATTTGTGAAGGTGTATGTCAATGATTGTCCATCCCTCTGGTGTCTAATGTTGCAGTGTAAGGCTGGGTCACCCATGGGCCTAGGGGTATGGAAGGCCCGGGCCCATGTAAGATGAGGTGCGGTGGTGTGAATACAATGCCCATGAACAACCCAAAAATCAAAATCTGGGAACCAAACTGTTAAATATAAACTAATGATATCCAAAGCCGTCCCATGGTTAATTCCAGGACAAAGGGGGGGATCAAAGCCATCTGTCCATGTCTCCAGCCTGTTCGAACTCCTCTGCCACCCCCATTGCCTGTCCAGGGAACAGGCCACCCAGAATGCACTGGCTTTCCCCAAAGGCCTGAAGCGCCAGCTCAGAGTCAGCTCACCCCAACTCTCTCTGGGTCCCCCAAGAGGCTACCCAGAACTATTGGCCTCGCCAGGTGATGGTTTTGGGGTCAGGGCAAGGACAGCGGGCTTGTGGCATGCTCCAGATGCAGGGGGCCCACACAGAGGGCTGCATTTTGATTCTTCTGTGAGTTTCAAAAGCCATTGTGCATCCGCCACCATTTTCACTTGATGTATGGTCTCATCCCAGTGGAAAATTAGGTGGGATGGGTGGCCACAGCCATTTGTGCTCCAGAGAAACTCTGTGATAGGGCCAGAGTATCCGCATTTTTGGAGGGTCAGAGGCTATAGGCCCTAGTAGAGGGCAGGCTTATGGCCACGAAAATGGACTGGCTGGGCATTTCTTGCTTTACAGAGGATTTGCTCCTTGAGCTGGAACTCATGGACACAGGTGAGGATGTCAGGACCGAGTCTCCTTCTGAACCAGTGCAGAACATCGTGTTCACCCTGTCTAGCTGCATGCATACCTCCAATGGTGAACTTCAGATGTGTAAAAAAAGGCCTGTCACAAAGTCCACAATGTCTGCTCCCTCCATTCCCAAAGGAATCTCCCCTAATTCAAATATTGTTACGGAGGGAGTGGTTCTCCAAGTCATCTGTGTGGGCTTGGAGAACTATTTGCTGTTCCTGCAGATAGTGTACCTCCTGGCACAAACGTTCCAGTTCTCCCCTTCTAGCCATTTTGTACTCCTTGAGCATGGAGACCCACTCACCCACCATAACCAGGATATGTTGGACATCCCTGAGGTCTTAGTTGAGCTTGTGCATGACAGATTTAATATTTTCCTGCAGGGAGGCGAAGAGTGTTTTCATAATTTACCTTGTGAGTGGGGTCTCAACCTCTCTTCCCCTCTGCTGAGGGCGCGGCCTCATGGAACTGCTGGCTGTCAGTAGCCAGGCATGTGAGCATGTCCTTCACAGTGCAATCCTCCTTCCCCCTGCCGAGGTCATTCTGGATGGTTCAAGGACATGAACCCAGATCTGTATGCCACCACCTCCTCATCTGCCCCACCGTCCAGTGTCTTGCTGGTGTTGCCATTTGAGATTATGTGCTCTCCGCAATTCCTGTGCACTGGGGTGAGAGAGACCCAGGGTACCATTTGCCTCATCTTCCTTACAATGGTTCCTTCAGGGGCCTCTTTCATGCCTCCTCTGCCCCCTCACCTGACTGACGGGCCGCTGACACTCACTGTTCTAGGTTACCTTTCCAGGCAGATGCCCCTGCATTTACTCAGTCCTGGTCTCCAAATTCTGCTCCTCCCCTCTCGGGAGTTCCTGGCTGGGCTCCACTTTCCTTACTTCTGGGGGGTGGCGTCATTCAGGGGGGCCCCATCACAGGTGCCCCATTCTAGGTGCACTGTGTCTGCAGCACCAGGCAGCACCCTCGTAGTGCTCCAAGTACAGGCCACCAAGCACATTCCAGAGTCCCTGTCCCTTGTGGAGCTGGAACCTCCTCCAGGGCTGCATCAGAGTCCCTTACCTCTGCTGGGCTGACTCTCTACCGAGCCCTCTGCAATAATGGGTGCCACTTCTGCTTCAGCTCTGCTTGCTTCAGGACGTCAGCCCATGGGAGACCTCACTGATCTCCAGGTCAGCCGCTGACGCTCGCCCTCAGTACCTAGGCTGTCGCTGACTATCGTGTGGCAGCCACCATTTTGTGCAGCTCGGACTCCTTAGTCACCAGGCTATCGTTGTGATAACTCTCAATTTGACCGTCCACACCAGACCACACAGGCAATGCCGCTGGACCCCCACTCCTCTAGCAACACCACTGGGAGGCCCTCTCCCTGCTAGTATGGGCTTAAGTCTCAGCTGGTGGACAGAGGAGCCCGGCAGCACGTCTCACTCTGCAAGTATCTTGACTCTGCCCCTTGTGTGTGCTTTTAGAAGGTTCTTTCTCATGGCTCCAGATGAGCACGCACTATCATGCTTCAACAGAGCATGCCCTCTCATTCCTTGTTAAACTATGTAACCTTAAGTCTCTGCATGAAGAAGACTCACATGGTCTCAGCAGAGCATGCAACATGCATCCTTTGCACAACATGCACTCTCATGCCTCAGCAGTGTCCGTGTCATGATAGCCTCTGCAGAGTATGCATCTTTATGCCGTAGTAGAGAATGCACCATTATAATCTCTGCAGAGCATGCATCCTCATGTGTCTGTAGGGCAAGCACCTCGGTGGCCTCAATGGAGCATGCTCTCACTACCACTCACATGGTCTGAAGCTATGCAGGACATGCACTCTGTCACCCTGTGCACTCTGAAGGGCAGGTACCTTCTCAGAACATGCACTCAGTGCGCCATATGAGTCTGGAAAGAATATACCTCTTGCAGACTGTGCGCTCTATCTCCTAGTGCACGCTGAACAGAAGGTTCCTTCTCTCTTGGCCCTAGATCATAAACCTACAGTCAAGAGTCTGAAGGTAAGATTCCACCTGTGACCTCTACCAGAGTATGCACTCACGACCATGACCTGGGAAGTCTCAAGGACAATTGAAGGCTCCCAGCACCCCATTCACTCTGAAGCTAAGGGTCCGAGGCATAGCTTCCAATGGTGCAGCAGGTGCAGTGCACCGGGGCCTAGAGGCCTAAGGGGCCCTCTCAACCCTGAGTATTTCTGTATTTTATCATTCAAACAGCAGGTAGGGGGCCTATTCCCTTCATTTGACTAGGGCCTATGATCATCTGGCATACATGCCAACATTTTAAAGAGGAAAGTGGGGGATGTTTTAAAAATAATCGGGCGAATATATTTCTCCCATTGACTTCAACTGAAGGAGAGGTAATTTCAGGCGGGAGACAATCCAAATAAAGCCCTTTCTGGTTTCAAAAGTCAGAAGTCTCCCGTCTCAACCGGATCTATTGGCATGTATTCACTGGCTAACCTACTGCTAGGGTTAACAATTGTCGCAAGTGTGTTGTTGCTTACAATCACCATGGATTACTCTGCAGTTCCCATTATTTAATCAACCCCATTAGAGATCTTTTAAAAATAACAAGGCCTTTAGATTTTCTGCTTGTTAAGAATCACGGTTCATTAACATAATGCGGTCTCACTGGTGTTCACAGAAGGTTTTGTAAAACAGATAGATCTGCAAGACCTCGCTGTCGATGGTGATGTGATATCACTTCCTATGGTGTACTTGAGAGTAGAAGGGCACGGGGTCGGTGCTTCCTGTGCTCCCCTTTATGGGTTTAGCCAATTGATACCACTTCATGCTGTGTCTGACAAGGCTGACGGAGGCTGTGTTGTCTAGAACATTCACTCTGTGCAGTCTGATGGAAAGCTTCCGCCTTCTCCCTCGCGCCCCCTGCAGTCTGTGTTAATCAACAGCAAGATGGTCAATGGGCTCAGCCGCGGGCAGCTTCGGCGTGGAATCTGGTCTATTTCCTTGCAGACTGATGAAAAGGAGGAGGCGGCTACTGCACTTACTGTAGCTTAGCATTGATACAACGGACATGAAAAAACAAGATGAAATTCATGGGGGTAAATTAGAAGGAAAAAAAAAACTAAATCCCGGGCAACCTTTACGTTGTTCAAAGGAATTCAGTTTTGATACATAATTTCTTTGTTTACTTTGAGCTGCGGCTATACTTGTGAATTAATCGCAATAGATATGTTATTTATAAACTTGCCAAACCAGGAGAAGTGTATAGGGATGGTGATGCTCAAGCAGAGGTCTTGGGCTTCTTTTCACGTTAAAGTCCCGCACTTTAAAAAAATAAATAAACACTGACTTCAGTACAGTGCGCTGTGCTGATAAAAATTCTGGGCAGCAGCAGAGCAAGTACACAGTGCTGTTTCTTTCTTGAAATCGCAGAATCTGCAGTTAGTCATAGCAAGTGCCGATTTCCCTATTAGTTCTCAACTCATTTATTGGAAGAACCAGTTTCCGCTGCTGGGCTAGTAGGTGCCCATAGGAAACTGCCCGCAGTAGTTTTGCTTTGATAGTTCTTACTATGGGTTTTATGGGTTGTATTATGAACAGTAGCACCCACACCCCCCACCCCAGCGCCTTGAGACTCTACCAGGTGAGTAGGCGCTTAACAAATTATTGATTGATTGATTGATTGATTGATTGATGGGTTCTGCCAATGTCCTATGTAGAAGATTATGTAGGATGCATAACGCAAATGTTATGGCTGAGGCTTTACCTGTGAGATGTTTCAAGTGAATCAATCGGTATCCCACTGAGCTATGCACATAAAATACTGTTCTGTGATCTGCATAGTACACGTTCTTGGCAGCAGGCAAATGAACCCTCTATGCTCTCTTAGGTGAGGCAAAACTGCCACTAGACAAAATCCTAATTTCTCTCCAGCAAGTACATTAATCACAGGAGTCCTCTTGGCACTTTATTTGTTGCTTGAAAACTGCTGTATAAACAAGGAACTCTGCAGTCTTTTTAGGACTGCTGCAGTGCTGCAAAACCGGCCTTCAATAACAAAAGCAGCCCTTCACCCTTCCAGCGTCCCGCGGAAACGCCTGACGCCCAGTCCGAAGTCCGTCCTTGCAAATAACAGGGCACATTTCCATTCTTTTAGAACTCGCCACAGAGTGATACACTTTTTCCCCCTAGTTCTTAAATACATTTATTTTCCTTTTTTCGTGCCCAACCAATGCCAGTCACTTCTGCAGATATGTTTACCAATTGCAAATTTCTCAAACTGATAACTTTACAGTAAGACCAAGAAGTTCATCTACCATGGCTGCAGAGAAAGACATTAACCAATGAAACCAAAGGAATCGCCACTAAATAGGAATTGGGGACATTTCTAACATGCAATACTGCAATTAAGTTCTCTTGTCTTGTATATGAATACTGAGTTAGGTACTCAGTTGTGTTTTATTCTCGTCTTCAACACTGATGCTATTTGCATTAATTTTGTCTTATGTTTTTTCCCCCCTGTCGTTTTCCAGTGCTTATTTGTTAAGCTAGGAGAAGTTTACTTCTGTCTTTGAAGCTGCAATTCTTTTTTATTTGTGCTACTTCCCCTTTGCTAGTGCATTTCTCATCTGTTTTGTGCGCTCGCTCTCCTTCAGTCCTGACAGGAAGTGTGAAATCTTCCCCCTTCAGTACGGGCCCTTTTTTTTTTAGTGAATACAGACATGGCTGAATGAAAGCACAGTGATGCGCTTCTTGTGGGGAATGGCTTGGTGTATCTGCATCTGGCCTGGCCAGCTTCCACAGTGTGCACTGCTCAGTACCAGCAGTATCATAGGAGACATGCTTGCTCAGCAGACAGTATTATCTTCCATGGTCCATAAGCAGAGCTGCTATAGTGGTCAAGTAGAGATGAGGACGCTCACCGAGGATTATCCGCTATCTAGAGAATGTGTGTTCCCACGAAGCGTGGCTGCATTTTGGGACTTGTTATTTTTTGACATTTTACACTGGATTATATAGTTCATATCTACAAACTTAGGTCAGATGCTATGTCTTCTACTTCCTCTGTTAGCATTACTGATGAGAAATGCTTTCGGATGAGGTACTGACCATCTTTGAGCATCAGTCCTAGATGATGATGGTGAACTGAGTTTGATCTGGACATTTCCAATATATTACTGTGCTACTGCTCCCTATGTTGCAGCCTACGTTAGCAACAGGGTTAAAAAGTGTGCAACCGAGTTAATAGTTAATATGCAACAAATAAAGTGGAGAGCCTACGCCTAGTTACCTTGACAAAGGAGTTAGTAGTAATCGATAATTGTCCTCACCAAATAAGGCAAGGATAAATATACAGGCATAAACAGGGCCGGGTCCTCTTGGCAAGGGAAATGTTTGGATATGTTTGGTCCATACTCCAAGGTTGTTGAACTTTCAGAGTGGGCTGACTGGGTGGGGACCATATGGAGCTTTTCTGTTTCTCCATTTGGGCATAATATCCCGAAAGGTTGGGCAGACCTCAAGTAAATGTGGAACACGAACAGGCCACTGCATAATCATAATGTTCAGAGGATAGCTTTTATTATATTTATTTGAAGTTTCTTTTATAGCTAAAAAGCACTTGAGATAGCTCTGCGCTACAACGGATTATATTAGTGCCAAGCCTCAATTTTACAATTTTACAGTATCATCAATTATGAAATGTAAAGGCCAGTCTGGGAGGCCGAGAGTGGAGTGGCTAGTTTTAGTAATCTAACCAGCAGACCCAATGTATGGGATGACTAGAGGGTCAGCCGCATGGGAGCATGCTTCAGGTCTGGCAAAAAGATCGGGATTCTGTTTAGTCCAAACAATAGCCACGTATCTTGGTATTGAACCCTTTGGTGTTTGGTGACTGACTTAATGTGCAGGGCAGTGTACAAGCTGTTGTAGTAGTTAAGGTAGATAATTATAGGGATGATGATAATGGCCTTTTTTGAGACAGTAGGAGAAGTGAGAGGACACCACATAGCTACTTAGCTAATGAAAAGCAGGTTTGGTGACAGCATTTATCTGTTGTATGAAAGAGCTCACTGTCAAACAGGACATCTATGTTACAACTTTGAACATAAATTGTGGATGAGGCCCAAGTGACTCAGGTCATGTGAAGGCAAATTTATGGCGGTGGGAGATGGCCACCCCAAGAGGAGGATTTTTGTTTTGTCCCCATTCAAACAAAGCCAGTGATACTTTGTGCAGTGGTGACTGTGGGAGAGGTAATGAAGAGCAGAGAATTGGTTGCCAGAGTTGCCATTATGCTTGGGAAGTTGCATGTCATTAGAGTAGATATGATAGCTCGTATTTTAGGAGCCAATAATGTTAGAGAGTGGATACATGTATATGTTGAAAGTATTGGGGACAGTGTCAATCTTGTATTTTGATTCCAGACATCCTCTGTAGAAAAATACCTACCTTGACTTGGTGGAGAAGTACGGTAATAAATTATGTAACAGACTACACCAGGAGGTTGGATGATGAAATGGGGATATCTTTGAAGATGCAAAATAACTCTTTGATCGAATTGTGGGAATTATGATTGTGAGATTGAAAGTATGTCTTTTTGGCTCTGGCACAGACTAACATGTACTCCTTCTACATGCTCTCCAAACTGAAGGGAGTTTTGTTTTATACTATTGTCATTTAAGAGACTTGCCTCTGTGTTTCACCTGTAGAAGGTTGTCAGAAAACGACTTATTGGATTTTCTTGTGGCCCTCTTCCATATGGGGCCTGGAGCCTTTATGTCCATGGTTATGGTTCCCTTATTCAAGAGGAGGCAAAGGAGCTTGCTGTGGACATCAGCTGAATGACTAACACGCAGTTTACTGATTTGGACCTTAGGGCAGGTTAAAGTATTCCAGAGCCCATTAGCAATGTCGAAGTTAATTTGTGAACAGTGCATGCCAAATACAAAATAATGTACTTTTACACACCCCACTATTATTGTTGCAGCTGGATGTTAGACTGTCCTAAACACTTTACTAGTGCTCCCGTAGGGATTGTAGAGAAGTGTAATCAAGACAATCAAGTAATCAAGAATTTATGTTGAGTGAAATGCTGACCCATTGTGAATAGCCCAGGATGTCTGTTTCTGTCATAATGTGTTGACTAGAAAAATGTCCTGCATCATCTATTAACTATGGGTAGAATATACTGGGCAAGATCAAGTAAGTCACCTTAGCGGGATACAACTCCTTCACAGCAAAGAAGTTGATGAAACTTAATCCTCTCCAATTAAGAGGGACAAAGACTACATTTTTCACTATTGAGCCTAAAAATATATTTGCCATTGACCTGTCTCTCAATGGCACAGGATGTCTACCAAATTGCCAGTAAGATCTAGACTTTTTCTGTGCAGGCTAGTAATATCTCCAGTTAGCTTAATTCCCATTAATGCCGAGCTAAACTGCTCCTCAAGTGTCTCTGTGACAATGATCTTTCCTGTTTGTTCTTGACAAAGCAGATACTGAGGTGTCGGGAGACATGCTTGATGCAAGGCTTGAGAGGGTCAAGTGTTACATGTCAGCACTCCATAATACTTCCTGATTACTGTCCAACATTTGACCGTGCAGCCAGTCCTCTGACAGTGGTGAGAGTTATCAGCCTGATTCTGCAGCCTTTTACCAAGGTCACTTAGCTGCTCGTGGAGTTTATAACACGACCTTCGGCTCAACACCTTGAGACGGCGCGCCACCAGGCACACTGTAAGTACTGAAAGCATGATCCCAATCAATGTATAGTGTGCACGTCACTCTTCGAGTGATTTCTTCTGGGTACACAGAGGTGCTCAGGGTTTCTCGGATCACGACTCTAACAGCCGAATTTAGACTTGGGCAGAGCAGAAGTACTACCGTAAATCGGCGGTGCTCCTGTCACCCGAAACCTGTGGTTTCCCATCGCTAAAACCTGGTGCACAGTATTTACACTGACAGAGTGTAAACCTCAGATCTGCAGGGCCGTCCACCACATGGCCTCCATATCATACAGATGGTCTTCTGGCAAGGCGACCACCACAAATTTTCCTTGCCCGTTCTGCCGTGCTTTGCACAGCAGACAGAGGCAGGCAAAATGTAGACTAGCCGAGAGGTGTGTACACTTCTAGCCTAGTCTACACCTGAGGTATTGGCCCCGTTTTTGGTTTAGACTAAGGGGGTCGGGGTCGGCGGTAGCACCGCCAACAGGCTGGCGGTGCTCCGCCGGGCATTCTGACCGCGGCGGTACAGCCGCGGCCAGAAGCGGAAAGTCGGCGGTGTACAGCCGACTTTCCGCTGCCCATGGGAATCCGCCATGGGGATTCCGACCCCCTCGCCGCCATCCTGTTCCTGGCGGTTCCGCCCACCAGGAACAGGATGGCGGTGAGGGGTGTCGTGGGGCCCCCGTAAGAGGGCCCCACTTTGAATTTCAGTGTCTGCTCAGCAGACACTGAAATTCGCGACGGGTGCTACTGCACCCGTCGCACATCCTCCACTCCGCCGGCTCCATTCGGAGCCGGCATCCTCATGGAGGGGTGTTTCCCACTGGGCTGGTGGGCGGCCTTTTGGCGGTCGCCCGCCAGCCCAGTGGGAAACCCAGAATACCCGCGGCGGTCTTTTGACCGCGCAACGGTATTCTGGCGGTTCCCTCCAGGCGGGCGGCTCCCGCCACCCACCGGGGTAAGAATGACCCCCTAAATCTCCAGCTTGAGAACTTCTTTTCTCTAAACAAAAAGTATGCAGAGGGGGCGCTCTAAAGTTGCTGTTATGCTCAGCAAACCTTCACTGTGATCAGGGGAGTCGATTTAGCAGTAGTTCCCGCCGCAGCACACGCTGGCAGGGATATTATAAATAGGGTGGACCACCTCCCCTCCCTCCCACCCCCCCCGAGCCCCTACAAAGAATAGTCACAGTCTAAACGATCCTGTCAATCGTGGATTTCAATTCCTTTCCACACTTACAGTTGACTGGGCTATCTGATAGTTCGTTAAGGGCTAATAAAAAAACTTTTTTAGGGTTGAGCGCACAAGTACTATGTTCCTGTTGTAATCTTTTTTTGGCCTTTTAACCACGCCCATGTCACGCCTGTCACTTTCTTTGGTTTGTGGGCTTGCCTTTTAAAATCTGCTTGATTTCATTAGTAAAAGGAATGCATATGTCATGCCTTTTCCGGTGTTTAGCCCTCCTCGAGCGCACCGTCCAACTACTGAAAACATACGAGGCTCTGTGTTTTTAGCATGGTTCTCAGACTACTTTATCTTTTTATTTTCCACGCAGGCCGACCTTGCTGGGTTTTACATAGCGCACTCGCGCTAGTTTTTTTCGTTTCAATTTCAGCGCGATCGTGCTGCATTTTACATAGTGCGATCATGCTCTTCTTTTTCTTTTAATTTATGTGGCAAGGAAAATCTGGTTAGGAGTTTACAATGCTAATAGCTCTAAGTAGAGCAAATGCGAGACCAGTTGCATTGCAAATGCTTGTTTTATATAGTCGTTCTTCCATCTCCTTTCTGTGCAGAATGTGCACTTTGGGTATGTAAGGGTTTCATGAAACGAAAATTAGATTTTCATCTGTCAAAATGACAACTATGCGAATATAATTATTAAGTGCTCAGAACTTGTCTCACTGTGGGCTCTAGAGGCTGTAAGATATGTCAGGGAGTTAAGCAGTTGCTGATGATTTATCATTCCTTTGAGTGCAACAGGCTGAGTTGGGTCCAAAGATGGAAAGAGGGGGTCCAGCAGTTTCGAATCAGCCAGATCTGAGCCGGCCCCAGTGAAATATGAAGAATATGACTTATTGCAATTTGCTGATATTGTTTGGGTGGTTTATATTCACTGCAGTAACCTGCAGTGGGTGAGGAAGGCTACTATTTTGAGTTCCAGTTGTGCCAATCACAAATGCCTCACTGAAAGGCCATCTCCACCTGGTTCGGCACTAAGTGGAGCTCTAACACCTTTATGTCAATGCCACCAAGGGAAACAACAACACTCTGCAAGTGCTTAGGAGATAATCTAAGGGGCAGTGTTTTGACTTTCCCAAGGTCAGTATGTAGGAGGGATGCATGCACTATAAGAATGTCAGATCTATCTGTATATATCAGTAACTACATTAATAACTGTGAGAAATGAGGTTTGTAGTTGGCAGTGGTTTGCAGCCTTTCCAAGTAGTGACCCTCACTCTAGTCAGGGTAAGGGAGTCATACAGCTAAGATAACCACTGTTCACCCCCTTGGCAGCTTGGCTAAAGCAGTTAAGCTTATCTTAGAGGGATTGTGTAAAGTATTTGGACACCAACACAGCAACACAGTGAAAACACCACAAAAGTACACCACACCAGTTTAGTCAAATAGACAAAATAAAACAAGATCAAAACTACAAAAATCCAACATACACAAGTAAAGATGCAAAGTTTCCAAGATTAAATGTAGTATAGTGCTTACAAACACAATAGCTCCAAATGAAGCTATCAAAATAGCTTGACAGAGTCACTTCCAACAGTTCGGCGCCACCAGTGAAGGAGCGCAGTCGGCCAAGGAGTCGTATAGACTCTAACATTGTGGTGTCAGAGCTCCAGTACTTATATCTATTTATGCCTTTGAAGTACGCAAACTTCAAAGAGAACTCTTTGTAGTGCACAAGACCCTGCCTTCCTCTGCTCTGGCCCCAGACACACTACAGGGGGTTGGGGACTGCTTTGTGTGAGGACAGGCACATCCCTATTCAGGTGCAAGTGTCACCTCCTCCCACCACTCTATTTCAGGAAGACCCATCAGCCAAGTTATGGGCCATCAGGATATGCAGGGCACACCTCAGCTCCCTGTGTGTGACTGTCTAGAGTGAATGCACAAACAACCCAACTGGCACCCTGGCCCAGATGTGTATTCAGCTGACAGCCAGAGGCACAGAATGGTTAACTAAGAATATACCACCTTCTAAAATAGGCACTTTCAAACTCACAGTTAAAAAAATCAACTTCACCAAAATATATGTTTTTAAATTGTGATTTAAGAGAACCCAAACTCTGACCTCTATCTGCTCCCAATTGGAAATTACACATAAAAAATATTGCAAGGCAATCCCCATGTTACCCTATAGCAGGGATAGGCCTTGCAATAGTGAAACTCTGGTTTAGCAGTTTTTCACCATCAGGCCATGTAAAGCACACCAGTATATGTCCTACCTTTAAATACACTGCACTCTGCCCATGGGTCTGCCTTGGGCCTACTTGTCACTTGGGGTGACTTACATGTAGTAAAAGGAATGGTTTGGCCCTAGCAAGTGGGTGCACTTGCATGTTAAAACTGCACACATAGACACTGTAGTGGCAGGTCTGAGACATGTTTACAGGGCTACTCATGTGGGTGGCACAATCAGTACTGTGGGCCCACTAGTAGCATTTGATTTACAGGGCCTGGGCACACATAGTGGACTTTACTAGGGACTTACTACTAAATCAGATATGCCAATCATGGATAAACCAATCATCAATACAATTTAGACTTGAAGCACTTCTGGTCAGCAGTGTAAAGTGCTCAGAGTCCAAAAGCCAGCTAAAACAGGTCTACAAAATAGGAGGAAGAAGGAAAAAAGCTTGGAGATAACCCTGCAGAAAAGGCCAGGTCCAACAATAACCATTTATAACACTTATGTATGTTTTTATTACTGGCTAAAGGAATCCCTATTAGCAATGCCAGAATAAGGAAACAGTAAACAAAAAAATGTGTGGTTCTAAACATAAGCCTTACAGTGTGCATGCAGCTCCTAGATACCTATTCATAACTCACTAAGCAATAATACAAGGCTCTAGCTTGTAATATGCATGTAACACAAAGATCTATGCAACATATAGAGTTATAGATGGGTAACAGTGAATAACTGGGATGGCTTTCACCAAAGGGCTCTCAGTGACATCAAATAGACAACAAAAGTGACGCTTGATCTGCCTATGATGTCACTCAAAACTCTGAAGTGAAAAACATTCCTGTTATTTATTTTTACACATATATATTTTTGTTATGTATGACCCCAAAAATTGTCTGCCTCTGCTTTCAAGTGCTACACAGTGGCAGATGAGTAATGAGGGAGTTATATTTTACACAGCCCCTCCTCCCTGTCCCAAAAGTAAAAAAATACCTTGACTTCTGCCACTGGCCCTACCCACCCACTGTGCTTTCCCACCTCGCTTCTCCTCCACAAGCTGTGCTTCCTGGTCTTCAGCGCTGCACTGATAGGCTCTTACAGACCCCAGTCTGAGCAGCTTTGAATTCCTGTATGACCTAGCAACAATGGGGAACAACCTTTGCTGCCCACTGTTGTTATGTCATAGCAGTGAATAACCAGATTTAGATTCTGGTGTTCACAATAGTGCATTAACCACTATTAAGAGTTATCTTACTGCTGTGACACTCTGGAACTTGCTGGGTACACTGAGATCTCTACAACCAGTGCTTTAACCCTGTAAGATATTTTAAAATACAGTCTGGTTTTGTCCAAAGAAGTAATCCAGAATAGATTTACTTTCACATGTCTAATGCCTACTTTGTGTGCGGAGTTAAAAAAAAAAAATGTGTAAGTTGACTTGTGTGCAGAGTTTTTGCTTTTTTAAATGTGTAAGTTGACTGTCATACTTCATTCCTCATGACTCAGCCGCTCATGACACTGATCCTTTTCAACTCCTGCCACTTTACTCCAGGACATAAATCGGAAGTAAACTGTTTCCATTTTCAGCACTGGTTGGGCGAGTAATAGCTCCAGCTATTTATCATGCCTTTTATTCAGCTTTTCATCATTATGGGACTGATAAAATAGGTAGAGTTGGGCAAGGCGCTGAAAGCTCAAGGTAGGCTCTAGCTCTTGCTCATCTCCAGGTCATCTTAGAACATCAATCCCAAAACAAAGCAAGCTTTTATATGAAGCAATGTGAACTGGTGGTTACAGCTGGTGACCATGTAAAATGGGGAATCAGGTTTGAATCTCGGTCTTGGGTCAGCACCCTGAGAATCTTTGTAAATCTCTCTGGGCCCAAAGAAAGGGTAACTAGTGTGTGTCTGTTTGGAAACAATCATGTTCTTGAGCAAGGTATGTTTTATGCCAAACTGCCAAAATAAAATGTGGATCATGCCTGTCACTGGTACTTCAACCTCAACTCAACTGAACTACTCATTCAGTGATGTGAGAACGAGATACCATTTTAGTGGCTGAATTGCAGAGTGAAGCTGGAAAATCTAGGCTCAATCCCAGCTATACTGTTTAACCAGACTATGTGATCAGAAACAAGTTCACTATGACATTTGAGAGCACCATCAAATAAGTGAGTACAGAAAACTGTACAGGCTGTACAGAAAACTCTCTTCTGATTGTTTTAATAGCCTATAATGTTGCCCTGTGTATATAATAAGAATCTGGGCCCAATAGAGCGTAGACATGACAACTGATTTGCCTCTTAGCTCACAAGTGACATTGTCATCAGGGAGAGGGGGCAGGCATTTTTCTACAGTCATGTGTAAAACTCTCATTCTTTAATAAATACTTTTCAGTGTAGAGATAAAATCTGATGAACTGAAGAGAAATGCTGCAGCGTGTAAAAGAAATACATTTTTGTTTACATTTTGCATATTCTAACATGATGATTGTTGCATGATTTACGTGACCAATCTTTCCAGGACTCGGCTCGTACATGGGCTCTTACAGCCAGAGCCAAACCTAGGCTCTGCTCTGCCTCCGCCCTTAATTTGTTGGCTCCCCCACCTCTAAAAATAGGCGCATTTGAGTTTGGAAATAGTAGCACCTGGAATTGCATTGCCAAGGAGTAGAGCATTTCTCTGGTAGAAAGAGCGGTATTAAAACAAATGCATTGTTGATGAATCGGCTCTAGGTGTGGTCGAGGGACGGAGTCGCCTTCTCTGCACATCACCTCTTGCAAGTACCTGTTTCGACAAGCAGCTGAGGTTCGTGCTTCTTTAAATAGCTCTTCCATCCGCACTGGGTCATTGCGAGGTACCCAGGGAATCGCCTACTTTGCATCAGATTAGCATACATTTAAATATCTTTAGCATGCCAGGCAAATACTTTGCCTCTAACGAGGCGCTCTGGGTGCTACTGATGCGTAGGGGCCATTGATGGCGCGCAGCGGACTTGGCCCAAATGGGGCATTCATCAGGATTTTAAAATAGTCTTTTAGCTTCTTTTTCCCCCGAGAGTTTTAAGTGCACACTGGAGACAGGCAGGATAGCAACCCTGCAAACTTTTCAAAAATATTTACGTGTAATGTGGTGCAGGGCTTTGGGTGGGGGCAGGGCTTTGGGCTAAGCAAATAAAACACAAAACCTTCTGAGGCTGGCATAAATGTCCTGGATATTGCCTGAGCCCCCGAAAGATGAGCTGGAAACCAGCTTTGTGCAAAGGTTTGCAGCTCACCTGGTGGGTGATTTCGGCTGTTCACCAAGTGACCCTGTGAAGGGAGAGGAAGTTGTGTGACACAAGGCAGCACCGTATTAGTTGGCAGGTCTGGGATAGTGAGGACTGGAAACTATTACACCACACCTAGCTGCATTATGCATATTTTTCCACATTCTCGCCTAAGTGTCAAGCGAAGATTGATTTATTAACCATATTACCATCTTCCTTTTAAGGACAGGGGATTGATTGACTTCCTTAGAACAGCAGTGATCCTTAGCCTTTCCTTCAAGCAAATCAGATCTTTTTGAAATTATAACAAATATTTGGTGTTTTTGTGATCAGAGCTCACTCCAATTAAGCAAACCATAGTATACCCAAAGAAGCCGTGTTGAGAGAAGGACCAACAAATGCATATCTTACATTTATACAGAAGAATCATCATAAATGAATGGTGCCATCTCCCAAAGTTTCGGTGGTGAGGAGAGTGCCTTGGGCCTAGCCTTAAGGCACAACCTTTAATTCCTGGCCCTATAGAAATTACACTGCAAGACGTGATATCACAGAAACTGACATTACATTATCTGTGGCAGAGTGAGGACAGACAGAAGTTGGGTGAGGATGTGGGAAAAGACTGAGAACAGTAGACCGGGACGAATTGACGTCAGTATATCAAAACTGGCACTGGATGCATGTAGGTTTTAAAAAATGTACTATTAAGTGGGGTGAAAATCATGAAAGCTGGTAGTGTGAGAATGTCAGATTGGAGAGTGGGAAGCATGGAGTTTGGTAGTGGAGAATGGTGGTACTGGAGAATGGGAGATGCACAGGGCCTCATAATCGGGAACTGGCAATGTGAGCGTTGGGGTCTGCCGGGATGATATTTACAGGAGTGCCAAATTTTCGGGATACACCGCTAAGATACGAGTGTAAATGGATATGAATTAAAAAAACAGTGACTACCCTACAACTCAGGCTTGGAACAAACTCTCCTGGACCTGTATTGGGCATCCCTTCTGCGTGGATTGAAGCTAGCAGTGAGGGCAAGTGCTAGGCATGGGGGAACAGACCGGATACTTGGAGTGTTTAGAATGGGCAGCTACCTTCAGGTTCTGAGTACCTGCATTTATCTAATTTATTAAAGAGAATACTGATGCATGCTTGCAAGAATTATTTACTCTGGGATAGGGAGTTTCCCCACTCGAAGATATTCATTTAAAAAAGGAGAAACGCGTTATGCAGGCTGAATGGTCTTGTGCACGTGTTTCACATGAGCTACAAGTTTGAAAATAATCAGCATTTAATATTTGAAATGTGGTCCAAGGCCTAGTTAACGATATTCAGCCTTTAAAATAAACTAAAATACAAATCAGATAATATAGCCAGTATCCCGGGATCTTGGACAAAACGGCAAAGCTAAAGAAAGTATTACTCTCCATGAACCAAAGGAAGATTTTACAGTCGGTATGCTACAGTTGAGCCTCTTGGGTTAAGAAACAAGGCTTTTCAAAAAGTCCTCCAAGTAGATTATTACCCCACAGTATCTCCATTATGGAAGTGGAGAATGTGGTCCTCCAGGTGAATTACACACTTTTCGAGTTTTCCTGTTATGCCCCTCTATCTAGGATGTCCCATGAGACTCAAAAAGGCTTGAGAAATGAAGAAATATCTAAATGGATGCCCATCAGAACCTGCTCTGCAGGCAAATTAATACACTCAGTTCAAGTGGCCAGATCAAAATTCATTGCTCAATTTCCACAACTCCTGAAGGGCGATCTAGTTGAAGGTCAACTGGCACATTATTACTTTGCTCAATATCTTGTCCCTCTAGCTCTACTGGTAGTCAGGTTAAAGTCTTACTAATCACCTGACCATCCCTAAAAAGGGAGAAGTTCACTATTTTTGAGTCATTCTTGTATGCCCCCACCAAACAACAAACAAGGTGAAACAAAAGTTCACTTAAATAGAAATACCACTTCCTCAAAGGAGCAAAAACAGTTGATGTAGCCAAAAGGGAAAAAAATCCATATGATTAGTAACAAGGGGACTAATGTAACATTTCTCCACAGTAGCCTACAACTAAGTTCTATTCCATACTCTATTAACCATTCATTGTATCAGCAAGGATCACAGCCCCATATCTAAATCGGGGGTGATCTCACATCGATCACTTGTGAAAGATAATCTTGAAACGGTAGGCTGACTATATCAACATGAGGGTTTAAATCAGAAGGGCATTGGATTCCACAGGCCATACATTTAGTATGTGATTACTAATCATGAGTTGGACTGTTGCTGGTCTCGAATAAACTGGGCAATTTGGACTGAAATTACATTATTGAGGGACTGAATCTACCCTGTTTCCAGGAAACTTGGTGCTATATCAGCCTGTAAGAAGAGTTTTTTCATCTGCAATCATCTGGGCTCATACAGGGCCGGAAGGACAAAGGTTCAGTTCTCGTTGACACACTGGTACCAATTAATTTCCCCTATCATAGACTAATGTCTAAGAAAAAACCTTCAGTTATGTTATTTTGATGTGTATAGTGCACTAATCACCCAAGAGGGTAATCAGGTGCTTGGGCAGATGTGTGGTCCCCAAGGTGCTTTTATGAAGAGCCAGGTCTTCAGCTTCTTGTGGAGCTCAAGAAGAGAGGAGGAGGTTTTGATGTGTTGAGCGAGGTCGTTTCATTACTTGAGTGCGATGTAGGAGAATGAGGGACCTGCAGTTTTGTTTTTGCAGATGCAGGGAGTGTGTGTGAGTGAGGGTGAGGCTGAGTATCAGTGTTTGATAAGTTGGTGAAAGGGTATACGGCTGTTCAGGTATTCTGGTCCTGTGTTCTGCAGGGCTTTGTAAGTGTGTGTGAGGAGTTTGAATTGGCTGTGCTTGTGAATGGGGAGCCAGTGAAGCTTCCTGAGGTGGGTGTGATGCAGGTGCGAATGGGAGGTCACGTATATGTCTTGCAGTGGTGTTCTGGGTGGTCTGGAGTCTGTGTAGGGGTTGTTTGGAGATTCCAGTATAGAGAGTGTTGCTGTAGTCCAGCCTGCTGGTGATCAGAGCTTGTGTGACGGTCCATCTGATGTTTGGAGGCAAGCATTTGAAGGTCATTCGCAACATGCATAGGAAGTGGAAGCAAGAGATGCAATGTGTTGACATGTGTCGTCATGTTGAGCTTGTCATCTAGAATGATCCCTAAATGTCTTGTGTGGTCTGTGGGTGTTGATCCTAGCTCCAACAGCTACCAGTTGGAGTCCCATGAGGAGGTCTTGTTGCCAAAGGCCAGATCTTGTCAATTCTTCCGTCTTGCCAGATTTGAGCTAAGCTTCAGGCAGTTAATTTGATTCCAGGCTGCTACCATTGTTTAGAGTTGGTGACATTGGTGTCCATCAAGGAGAGGATGAGTTTGATGCATTGGTGTAGGAAATGACAGTGATATCTTGTGATCAGATTGGCGAGCGGTGCCATGTATATGTTAAAAAAGGTGGGGCTGAGGGACAATCTCTGATGGACTCTGCTTATCAGTTTCTTGATATCTGGTGTGAATTGTGGCAGCCTAACCCTTTTGGTTCTTCCAGTGAGGAAGGAAAAGATCCATTTGAGAGTGGATCCCTGTATGCCAAGCTAGTGGAGTCTTCTGATTAAAGTTTTATGGGAGATAGTGCTGAAGGCCACAAAGAGGTCAACCAGGATGAGGCCACTGGTTCTCCTCATCCCAGGATGATTTGAAGGTTGTCAGTGGCACTGATGTGTGCTGTTTCAGTGCTGTGGGTATTTCTGAATCCTGATTGAGTGCTGTCTAGAAGATGGTGAAGTTATTGGTGAGTTGTTCGTTGAGGACAAATCTAAGTCACTTGGCTCCATAGGAAAGCGGGGAGATGGGTCGGAAGTTGCTCAGTTGAATCAGGTTGACTGTGGGTTTCTTGAGAAGGGCATTCAATTCAGCAAGTTACCATTCATCTGGGGAAGTGGTGGAATGATGGAGGTTTTGTTGATGTGGGTTAGGGTGGTGGTGATTGGTGATGTTCTACAGTTGTAAATGTGGTGGAGGCATGGGTCCGTTGGGGCCCCCAAGTGGATGGTCTGCATGATTTCTTCTCTGTCGTTTCTAAGAGTGTGCGGGGAGCTCCGCCCCGCTGGCGGAGCTGACAGAGTTTTTGGAACACCGTGCTTCAAGAGTCCAAAAACTCTGCTAGCCCCGCCAGAGGAGCAGAGCTCACCCAGTGCTCGCTACAGCCCATAACTGGGCTGCAGCGTGAACTGGAGCAGAGGCCAGAGGGAGGCAGCCGCTGCAGAGACTCATCGCCGTCAGACAACAAGGAGAGGAGGACCCCCTGGAAGACCCAGGTAAATCCTAGTCTCTTTTTAGATGTTGTGCACACTGGTGCACAAACAGGGACTGAAACAGCACCCTTCACTGCCTACAGCGCTGGCTTGAATTCAAGCCAGGGAAGTAAGCAGTGAAATCTGCAATTTTTGGCCTCTTGTGCACCAGCCTGTCCCATGTGCACAGGTGCACTTCACATGGGGCAGGCTGGTACACAACAGGCCTGGCAGCTGAATTCAGGCCAGGGCCGCAGGCAGCAAAAGAAAGTTGCAGTTTCAGGCCTCTTGTACACTGGCCTGCCCCAAGTTTTTGTCAACTCTGCGGAATTCCGCGAAGTTAGACTCCATGAACTCCACCCAGGACTAGTCATTTCTGGTGAGGGTTGTCCATTCATTCAGGTATCCGTATTCGTTGATGGTGGGTAGGTTAGCATTGAGTTCTCTGTGGTTGGGTTGGTGTGCAAACCTGCTGTAGATGTTTGTGGTTTTGCTGTAGAAGAAGTTGGATAGGTTATTGCAGAGCAGTTGGGAGGAAGCAATGTCATTGACAGTGGCTGAGGTGAAATACTTGACATCAAGAGGATCTTCTTGCAGCTGTTGGATCTCCTTTCGATGCAGTCTCCTACTGCTTTTTTTGTTGTCTCTTATATGCTTGTTATGGCGTCTGAGAGCAGCCTTGTAGGTAGTTTTGTCAGTGGTGTTGTGGCTGGCTCTCCATTTCCTTTCTAGCTGTTTATAGTGTTGTGGGGTGTCTTGGAGGTATTCTGTGTACCAGCTGGCCTGCTTGTTTGATCTACTATGCTTGTTGGGTTTGATGGGTGCGAGGGAGTCCACGCAATTATTGATCCAGTTGCTGAAGTTGTTAATATCCTTGCCGAGGTTGTCTGTGGGGCTAGGATGATCAGTGCTGAGGGGTGCTTCTGTGATTTTGCCCCAACTGCAGCTTAGAATGTTGAACCTGGTAGGGGTTGGACTAGAGGTGAGTTGATTTGGATGTGGCTCATGGAGTGGTCAGTCTATGTGAGTGGTGTAGTGGAGTTGTATTTCATGCTGTTGCTTGTGGTACAAATGGGGTTCCAGTGTGTGCCTTTTGGTGAGTGTTGGTTCTGAGGTGAGAGAGTCCGGTGTTGCTCAAGCTTTTGAGGAGTGCTGTGGAGCAAGGGCTGTTTTGGTCTTCCAGGTGACAGTTGAGGTCCCTGAGGAGAATGCAGGCTCTGGAGGTGATGATGAGCAGAGCAGTGAAGTCGATGATGAGGTTGGTAAAGTTGACTAGGGGTCTGGGTGGTCAGTAGGGGAGAGTTGCATTCAGGGTGAAGTTTTAAAGATTTGCTGTTTGAAGTGCAGGTGGTCCATTAATGGGGTAGCATTCTCTGAGGGTGTTGTGCTTTTGGTGGATTCCTTGTAGATGACAGCAAGTCTTCCTTCTGGTTTGTGAAGGTGGTCCTGTTGAGCAATCTTGTATCCTGCTGAGACTGCTATGGCGATGTCGGGAGCTAATGAGTATTTGAGACAGGTCTCTGTGATGAAGAGGATTTTGGATGCATCGCTGCTCAACCGGTCCCGTATTTTATTGTGTTTGTTGAGTGATCATTTGTTAAGTAGCATGCATGTAAGTGAGTGTTGATGTGCAGGTTTGCTGAGGCATGTGGTGTAATGTGGCAACATAAGCATTGTTGATGCTTGTGTTGTGTGTGCGCTTAGTGGCGATGTTAAGGACATTGTTAGTATTTCCATGGGGGCGTGGGAGTGTTGCTGCTGGAGGACCAGGAGTGAGTGTAGGTGAAAGTTATTACAGAGGTGTGAGGGAATTCAGCAATTGAAGGAACAGTGTCTTGGGTTATCTATCTAAACAGTGCTGCAAAGTATCATTGGCCAGTGATCAGACCAGGGTTCCTGATATTGGGTGTGGTCTAGGCGCAGACGGGCTTTCATTTAGTATGTCTGCTGCGCACCTGAGTTGCAGCTGCTATTAAGTCAGTCCTGGGAGGGGGGAGGAGTACAAGGTGTCATGATGTTAAACTCAATCCAAGATAACCTCTCTGCCTACTTCTCTTCTGAGATGCAATTATCAGTAAAACAATTCCACTACAAATGAAGTAGGGTGTTTCACACAGTAAACCATCTCAAAGCATCACCATCACTCTACTTATATAACGGACACAAATCTTCAATATACACAAACCAGATCCCTTGAAAGAAAATGGAGGAAAACATTCAACCCTAATCACAAAAAGCAATTTCAACAACAAATAAAAAATACAAAATCTCTACAAAAATGTAAAAAGATTGCACTGTACTCAATGCTTCAGGGAGGATGCATACACCACCAAACACCTCTTCAAAATAGTCAGTGAATTTCATAAAATTACCTTTGCTAACATAAGCATGGAGCACTCTTGTGAACCCTGCAATTCCATAGTGACACACTTCTTTAAAAACAAAACTGGAAACCATTAACCAACTTTCACACAAAGGCAAGCAACAAATGACAGTCAGCACACTTCCAACAAAAACTGGCTCAAACACAAGATTAACCATGCTCATTTAACCTACTGATAGAAAAGGAATCTATTGATCTAATAATGAGTATACATTTGTCTGGCTCCTCAAAAGACATCTTCCCTCCTCACATCTTTAAAACTATTCTAACTAGAATTCTCTGCTCCCATCCCAGTCGGAGAGATGATCAAGTCCTCCCTATCTATGGGTAAATTTGAGAATTGAAACGGTCCTTCATTTAACCTCTACCAACCAAACTTGACCAGGCCAATACAGCAAATTACAGATCAACATCAAATCGACCCTCCTTAGGTAAGCTTATCATTACGGTGGTATTTTAACAGAGCTCATCATTCATTGATCATCTCAGCCACCTATCAGACAGACAAAGTCAATCAGACAGACAAAAGGAGCAGGTCCCAGGACAGCTTGCCCGGTGGGGCCTGATCGCTTTTGCTTCTTCCCTGTCTTCTGAGTGCCTTCTCCTGCATTTTCTGCATCGTTTACTACTTTCTCTTTGCTTTCCCTCATTTTCTGAGTGCTTTCTTCTGCTTCTACCCGTTTTTTTAATGCTTCCTCTTTCCTTTCTCCCTGTTTTCTGAGTGTATTCTCCTGCTTTTCCCTTGTTTTTTTACTGCTTTTTCTTTCCTTTCCCCCATTTTCTGAGAGCATCCTAGTGCCTTTTTCCTAGTTTTTTACTGCTTTCTCTTTTCTTTTCCCCGATTTCTGAGTGCTTTGTCCTGCTTTCCCCTCATTTTCTTACTGCTTTCTCTTACCTGTCTGCCATTTTCTGAGTGCTTTCTCCTACTTTTCCATAATTTCTACTGCTTTCTCTTTTCTTTCCTTCTGCTTTCTGGGTGCTTTTTCCTGCTTATCCATCATTTTTTACTGCTTCCCCTTTCCCCTTCTTCTGAGTGGTTTCTCCTGCTTTTCCCTCATTTTCTTACTTTCTCTTTCCTTTTCCCATTTTCTGAGTGCTTCCGCCTGCATTTCCCTCATTTTTTACTGCTTTCTTTTTTCTTTCCCCCTGCTTTCTGAGTGCTTTCTCCTGCTTTCCCTCATTTGTGTACTGTCCTTTCCCCTGTTTTCTGCTTTCTCTTTCCTTTTTTCCCTGTTTTCTAAGCGTTTCTCCTGCTTTTCCCTCGTATTACTATTGCTTTCTCCTACTTTTCCCCCATTTTTTTTACTGCTTTACCATTCTTTCCCCACATTTTCTGAGTGCTTTCTCCTGCTTTTCCATTTTTTTTCATTGCTTCTCCTTGGTTTTTCCTCAATTGTGACTCCTGCCTCCTGGCCATTTTCCTCCCTCCTCCTAGCCCTGCGCACCACCTCCCAGCACCCCTCCCTACTCCCCAGACCTACTAAATGGAAGCCTCAGCGCATGCAGTAGGCACACCGCTGGCGCATCAAAGTACCAGCCAGGAGAGCCAGTCGGTTCACCACAGAGCTGAAATCCTCTAAACGCAACTGCCAGCAACTAGAAAGGAAGTGGCATACTAGCGAAAAAGACAGAAGAATATACCACCTTCAAAACAGCACTCAACCTGTACCACCGCCTCCTGAGAGAAACAAAGAAGGACGCTCTAGCAGACCACATAGAAGCCTGCTCAAACCACAGCAAGGATCTATTCACCGTCATGAAGGTACTCTCCAACCCCTCAGCCACTGGGAATTACATCACCCCCACCCAAGAACTATGTGAGAATCTGGTGGACTTCTTCCATGACAAGATCCCAGCCATTTACGAGAACTTCAAACCCC
Organism: Pleurodeles waltl; assembly: GCF_031143425.1. NCBI lineage: Eukaryota > Metazoa > Chordata > Amphibia > Caudata > Salamandridae > Pleurodeles > Pleurodeles waltl. The sequence goes on along the minus strand of NC_090445.1, from coordinate 606,624,166 downwards.
AATCCACCACCACTGACAGCATCAGCCTACTCACACCCACAAACACAAACCCCAAATACCTGATCACTCATTGGGACCCTCTCACAACTGAAGCCACAATCTCCATCATGAGCTCCATACACTCTGGAGCAACCATGGACCTATATCCGTTCCACATCTTCAACCTCAGTTGCAAGACGATTCGCTAAGAGCTCAAGAAAATTCTGAATGCCTCCATCACCACTCTGAAGTGAGGCCTCGCTGAAGAAACATTCGCTGATCTTCCAAATCTAAAGGCCCATCTCCCTGCTCTCCCTTTTGGCAAAGGTTCTCAAAAAGGCAATCAATAAGCAACTCACCAAACACTTGGAACACTACAACATCCTGGACCCCTCTCAATTCCGATTCCAAGCCAATCTCAGCACCAAGACAGTCCTGATTGCAGCCACCGATGACATGAGGAGACTCTTGGACTGTGGCAAAACAGCACCCCTCATCCTCCTGGACCTATTGGCCACTTTCGACACCATCTGCCACCACATCTTGATCAACACACTCCAACAAATCGGAATACAGGGAGACTTCTTCAAATGGATCACCTCATACCTCAACGGAAGAGCAAAGACAAAGCATCTCCCACTGTTCACCTCGGAACCGAAGGAGATCTTCTGCAGCATCCCACAAGGATCGTCCCTCTGCCCCACCCTCTTCAACACATACAAGAATCCCCGGGACAACACATCAGATTGCCTGGACTTGACATAATCTCCTATGCCAATGACAACCAGATCATGCTTTCGCTGTCAGAAGGCCCCTCCAACACCTGAACCAACTTCCACAGAAGGACAACTGTCTCAAGCTCAACACAGACAAGACGGATGTCCTCATCTTTGGGAACAACACTTCACCATGGAACAACATTTGGTGGTCTGCTGAACCTGGCCCTTCCTCCTCCTCAACAGACACCACCTACAACCTCAATATCATCTTGGACAGCAAATTATCTATGCAGAAACAGGAAAATGCAGTATTATCTGCTTGCTTCAACACCCTATGCATGCTCCATAAGATCTTCAGGTGGCTCCCAATCGACACCAGAAGGTGTCACCAGCAGGCTGGACTAGGGTAATATTCTTTATAGAGGAATAACTGCATGCCTCCTGAAAAGACTACAGACAATACAAAACTCAGTGGCAAGACTCATCCTTGACCTTCCAGATGGACCCATATCACCCCCTACCACAAGAAGCTCCACTGGCTCCCCATCCAGAAGAGATGCCAGTTCAAGATGCTGACCCCCGCATACAAACCCCTGCACAACAGAGGACAAACATACATCAACAAATGAATGACCTTCCACCAACCGACCGGACACCTGCGATCTGCCTGCCTTTTCCTTGCAGACACCCCCGGATCTGCCAATCCAACAGCAGAGGTCGCTCCATCTCTCACCTGGCAGCCAAAGACTGTTACAGCCTTCTCCTGCATCTCAGAAACACAGCATCACTCTGGGAATTCAGAAAAGGACTCAAGACATGGCTGTTCGAATGAACAGATCACTTTGAAGAAGGTAGCAACGCCAGCACCTTAAGTCTCTCATGAATGATTCACCACACTTTATAAATCCTGATTGATTAATTGATTGATTGACAAAGTGGTTTCAGGATAGGAGGAAGCACTGAGTCAGCATTAATGCCAATCACAGACAACCTCAAAAATTGTTTATCTGGGGCTCTAGTCCTACTCAGCCTATTACCATTTGACACAGTTGACCTCCAAACGTGATTCCAAAGAATTTTTGAGACACACACTGGGCTGAAATGGATAAAATGCTTCCTTAAAGATACATCAAAATGGTCTCTCTACCACCATTCAGGTCCTCATCCTACACAATGCAAGAAGATGTCCCGGAGAGATCTTGAATTGCGCCCTTTCTTTTGAAAATATCTCTATCTCCTCTTTCTGTTCTAGTGAAATCATTCAATCTCACATTCTACAACTATGACAATCAATTGTTTTTTTCAATGACAGATTCTACAGCTATGCTGATTATAGCTAGATTGTTTTAAAACTTGAACAACTGTATAGAGTCAAGAAGTCTTGGCTTAGCAAATACCTGCTCAATAGAGCTACCTCAAACTTGACTCCTCTACAACAGAAATGTTGACCTGTAGATCCAGAGAAAATAATAACCCTATATCTTACTGGTTCCCTGAAATAGAACAGATGCCAACAACATCAAATGAAGTGAAAAACTGTGAAGTGATTATGGGGTCAAAGCTGTTTCTTGAATTCCAAATGAACAAAAAGATACAGTCTGTGCAATGAGAATTGTTTTATGTTTCTACCCCACCTACTGCTTGCACACAGGATACAGGCCTCTCTGGCCTAAGTAACAAGCCATGCTGATTATGCAAAATCATCAAGCTACATAACATCCTGACAGCAGCAGCCAGATAAGTTCTCAATTATCTACATTGAACCACATTGCATTACTCCTGCTGCCGTAGCACTTTACTGGCAAGAAATATAGCCTTCAAAGCAATTTGTGTTGCACAAAGGGCAATTCCTCGGACAAGGACATCCTTCTTAAATCTAAACTCAGGTCATGCATCAAAAGTAGAAGCCTTAGATCAAATATGGCCCCCTCCCATATAATTCCTCCTTATTAAAAAAAAGTCCTCCATTGGGCCGGAGCTCCTACTCTGAACAGACATGCAAACTATGGAATACATTCACAAGGGGGATAAAGACCATGAACGATCATAGGAAGCTCAGAAGAATTTATTTTGCAAAGTCTTAGACTTAATTAATTGCATGCCACAGTTGCTGACTGGTTAGTATAAGCTGCTTGCTATCCTATCCTCACACTTGTCTATTTACTACTATAAGAGTAAGGTACACACACAACACTGTGCCAAGTGAGGGACATACTCTCTGGACCGTCTACACAACACCTAAACTCAGAGCAAGATATCTGATTACTACCACCATCCTTCTCCATCTGCGCACTACAGATTTAGCATTTACTTGCCCAACTCCTTGCAAGCGTGTCCCAGTAGCTCAACAATTGGCAGAAAACATTACCGAAATGCTACAATACAATAAAATACAATTACTATTATTCATGGATTGTACCCAACGTCCAGAGAGCAGCACAGAGTGACATGGATGTGATGTGATGGGGCGGCTTAGGCCTGTGTGGGGAGTATGTGGTTGTGATTGATGGATGGTAGCAACAGTTGCGTTCAGTGCAGCACTGAGGCAAGGATTAGGTTGTGTGAGATGAAGATAAAAGATGGGAGTTTGTGGAAGTCCAATTGTAGTGCAGTGTGTGAGGGCAGAAAGGTTGTAAGGTCAGAATGAGGCAGTGTTAGGAGTGATACTTGAGTTATTAAGGTATGAGAAGATAGAAGCAGTGGTGAGTGGAAGAACTGAAGCCTTGAGTTGGGAGTGGTAGATAAATGGGTGTAGTGTGGCATGTGAACGGAGATACTTACAGGACTGACATGCAAAAGATTTGTGGGTGAGGTAAATGAGGACATAGGAGTGGGTTGAATAAGAGAGAGGAAGGAGTATGGGGTGAGAGAAGATAAATGATGTATAGGAAGAATAGACAGAATGGTAGAGGTAAGGATAAGATGCAAAAGATGAATGTGTGATGATTGTGCTGATTGCGCATGCGCTACTGATGGCCTGTTTATTATCTTTTTAACATAAAGTGCTTTTCCCACTTTCTTCTGTCATAAAGCATGTGGTGAGTGTTAGGACTGCTCACGTGCACAGTCAAAACCTCTAACAAACTCCTAGAGTTAGCCTTGATTTCTTGAATGCTGCTGCACTTGAGAGACAAAGAATTCCATCCCTTCCCTAGGACTTGAAAAAATGGGATGAGAACTCATAATCTTGGACATCCAAAACAACCACCGAAAGCAACACCCACGACCTTCAAAAGGTACAAACAATAAAGAGAACCATCGCACACTCTGCTAAATGCAAGAGCATGGGAATCTTCCGAATTAAGCACAACAAAAACAACATTAAAGCAAATTCCATCGTCATCAACCTGCTAGGAGAAGTCAACGTTATTGATATTTTTCATCCCCTGCCCACCGAAATGTGCATTTCCAGTTTTCCCTGGATTCATTTTTAGAAAATATATTTCTTAAACCTATATTATTTTGCATTTTTGAGAACAGAAATGGCCCATATCTACATTTTTATTTGACAATTATCCTTTGAGTGATTTTTGTATAGTGAATTATGTAATATGGTGGATAAGTCTCTAATCTGGAGTGGGTGGAGTTATGGATGGAGGGGTTTGGGATATACCTCATAATGTGCTATATATGTGTCTGTTTATAAGCAATCACGTTCCCTGAAGCTGACGGCCGTTTATACACTTTGGCCCTGATTACAACAGGGCTAATTTCATTTCACGCACAAAACACCGTTTGCATCTCACTCGGAATTCCACAATGGCTGGTATTTTCCCATGAGCCACTTGGGCATGCCCTGTTCGTCAATGTGCAATTTACGCACCCCACGTTATAGTACAATAAGCTACAGCATCTAAAGCCTTGCCAAAAACCTGGTGGCAAGAATGGTAAAATTCAGATGTGAAAATGCCTTGTATGGTATGTAAACTGACATTTTGCTCTTTTTTTGCTTAAACGATACTGATCACCTACCGAACCTTGTGGGAAAATAATCTACTTTATGTAAAATGTACGTGGGCAAAAAGAACTTGTGCAACTTGCACCTTAGCAAATATCACACTACTTGCAATCCCGTTACAGGTGTGAATAGAAATTTGCACCAAAAATTGAAGTAGGTCTTTTAATGTGGAATCTACGCACTAAATTCAGCATTGATGCTATTTCTGTTTCCGGTATGAAGGCCTAAATTTAGCGGTATTTAACTATAGGCTAATTTCACATGTTATTTGCCCACGTCAAAATTGCTGTCAAAAACGTGTGGCGTTTGTAGATGGACAACAATGCATACGTAAATAGTATATGAGTAATACTGCCTTACTTGGCAGTTTGCACCTGAAAAATACTAACTCCAAGGTTGTGGGCAGGGCATTGCATTCAAATAAGTATAAAGGGCGATTGCTTTTTATAATCACAAACCATCACTTGATCATTGCAAAGAGAAATGAGCAACAATGTGTACGGTCAGTTTCAATACAGGGTGATACATTGGTTTTACCTGGATAATAACACCAGTTCAATTGAGAAAACTGGGATTAAAATCTCAATCTCCAAATTCAACAATTTCCAGTGAGCAGCACTACAAGATTGTTACACACAGTAACAGTATCGAAACAGATCCGCCCTTTGCCAAAGTAGAACATCCACTGCCTTCCCCAATGATCTAACGAGATAGAATCAAAGCAGCCCGACATTATCAGAGGGCATTCCATAGCTACAGAGGACATTGTGTAGCCAGACGTCCAAGCAAAGGACCTTCGATATATTTCATTCATCCGTGTTTTACCATTTGGCTCATTAGGTAAAACATCGGAACAGACTGGCTTGTAAATCTTTTCAGGAGAAATGTATCTAAGACTCTTCACGTTGACCGACAAGAGTCATGCAGGCCAGGCCCTGCTGTGGCCCGTCTTTGCCTGCGTGGTTAAAAGGAAACTCCTATTACACATAAACAGGGTTTGCCCAATTGTTACCCTCCTGAGTCTTGGGCAGACACATAATCAGAAACACAATTGACTCAGCCAAAGGTGTCCCCGAGTGTCTGTGTGGACCTTTTCACTTCCCTCTGGGTCTTGCGTTTTTTTGGTTTCCCCAGCTACCGTTGGATGCTCCAGTCGTGCCCGGACTCTCCCGAACACCAAGTGAGCACGCCTAGCTGCTTTGTGGCACCATCTTGGACCTCCACTCCGCCACCTGAAGAGGCGAAGCAGCCGATGTGTAGCAGTGTGGCAGTGCAGTGAGTTCACCAATTAGTGTGAAGGCAGCCGCTGGTGAGTACAGTGGGACGTGTGCATGGTGTGCATAAGTCGGTGTTGAACTGTTTCGATGGTAGGCATGGCCTAGTCATACCCAGGTCATACTGCAGTGTTGAAAAGGTAGCGGCCGCATGACACTGAAGTAAGGAAGGAGGCGTAGCTGTTAGCGCCTCCATTTGTAGTCAAACTTATGTTGAAGGTGTCGGAACTATGGTGTTTTGTGCGTTGATTAGATCTACAGTTCGCAATCATGCACATTTTCTGCATATCCTTAAAGTCCCTCCATGCTTGCTGCACTGTCTGGCTGTCCATCAGTCTTGACCAGGTGACTGAGAAGATCCCAGTTTTACACTTGTATAGTATAGACAAAGATATACATGAAGTGCTTCATTATCGCTCATAAAAACACTTCCAGATATATAAATTCAGACTAACAGTTGTACAAAAAAAAACTTTAAATAAGTACTTCTCAGTGCAGCGCCTTAATGTGCCAATTAATGCCAAATCTTCTTTGTTAAAAATACCCTTTTTTGAGTCTAGAAGAGACTTTATCATATTTTCATTAAATAGCATAGCAGACCATCCTTGGGTGTGTGTTGCAATTCACCAGTGGCACATGAAGTCACGGTAGATGTTGTAGCACCCAGGATAATGCATTGCATGGCTAAATCATTAGAGCAGAGGTCTTCAAACTGGGGGGCCTCAAGTGATCCCAGGGGGGGGCCCAGACTCTGGCCAAAAATAAATATTATACAGATAACAGGCCTTTGTTTTAAGCAGAAGCATGTTATTGCAGTTTTAAAAAGGTAACAGTACTTAACTGCACTGTTTAAATAGGTTTACACATATTTAAACATTGCCATTTTTATAAAATAATTGTGAAAAATTCTGAGGGGGGGCCCAATGATTTTTATTTTTCAACTGGGGGGGGCGCGACATTGAAAAGTTTGGAGACCTCTGCCTTAGAGGTTCCCAAAGGTGAGCCCTATTGGCTTTGCCAATGCCTGTTTTTATTAAACCGATCAGTTCTACACACTGCAGCATGATTCAGAGAAAATGTGGCAATTTTTGCACAATAGGATTAGTGTCAGGTACACTGAGGGTCTCAGGCCTTTCTAGGGCACTTACTAAATTTCAGGGTGGCGTGGGGTTTATAGCGCTGAAAAGCGTTTTGAATAATTGTAGAAACATATGGCCCATATTTGAAGTATTTGCATGCCTTTGCACAGGGTGGATCCGAGCATGCTGCAGCGGTATTCCTGCTCAATGGAGTTACATATGCTTGTCCCTGTTCTTCACCTGAACATAATTATTTTAGAGTGCGCTGTGCGCGGTTGTGATGCACTGCACTTAAACAGGAGTGTTCTTAGTGTACACCTTTTCAGGCTGCCCTTAGTGGGTGTTAACTTCCCTTGCATTCTCCTACTTGTTGCTCCTGCTGAAGTGTGGTCACTCAGGTCTACCTAAGCACCGTTTCAGCCTCGACGGCTATACTTACTCTGGTGGACAACGGGGGGTTCGACGGTACACAGAAATGGGGTAGCGCTCAGTGTTTACCCTCCTTAAAAGTGGTAGCTGACTGCTGACCATTCCATCAGTGTGGGTGACACACAGAGGAGCTCGCAGGGAGGAAGTCATTTGATAATTTCAAGTAAATCAAATCTCCTTGATATGGTTTAGCGCCCTCTGCTGACAATAGGTCTCCAGCACGTGCCCTAGGTAAACGGGCTTCATTTACACCCGGTTATCAGGAATTGGTTCTTATTTTCCCTGTAAAAGGGGCACACATAAGTAAAAAGAATAAAAACCACAGGCCCACCTTGCCATCACCGGAGCTCCCACAAGCTGGGCCTGGACCGAACTCCTACCTGTCGTAGTCCCCGTTGCACAAGGCTCGCACGGGGATGCAGAAGGCCTGCCAGACTGGGTTCAGTGTGTTCTTCACCACTTCTGTTTTGTGACAGATTGTAAACCTTGAAAAAACAAATATCCATCAGAAAACAAACAAGGCTAATTACCAAACATGGATCAAACAGCATCGATCAACAAACAAGACATTACCACGGCAGGCTCAGACGTGGGGGATTAGCAGAAACATCTTGTCTGATAGGAGACAGAGATTGCCAGGTATGTCCAGTCTGTCCGTCTCCTGCCTGCGCTTCTCACACAGCCCCCCCGGCCCCCCCGCTCCCCTCACCCCCATCGCTTTGTGTGTAGAAACTAGTGGCAGTGTTTATGTGGGAGAAAGTGAGAAAAGAGCACGAAGGCTGATATACAATTGACACTGTCATCGTATGGGTTCGGACTAATTATTCCACAAAGAAGGGCATAAAGCTAGTAAAAGGAGGATGCTATTGTACCCCCGGGTTCTAATATCCAAAGGGCAGTGGTGTAGCATAGACACCCGCAGCCCCCGAGGTGCGGGAGGGCCCCGAGCTCCATGCGGCCCATCAGCAAAAGTGGTAGGTGGTGGGGCAGGGAGGGGCCCTCCATGTACTTTTGCAATTTCGTTCCGCCACTGCCAGAGAGTGGTCTTGCAAGGTCTAACAACCAAACTAAATACTCAGGACGCTTGTAATTTTGTCTGAGGGTGTGATTGCCCTCAGCAAGAACACTGTCCGTGTTCCTGTTGTGAACTTCATACTTTGCAGCAGTGTGTTTATAGTGAAACTAGTATAAAGCAGATTCTGCTTACTCTGAGATTCAACCAGTTTTGAACATGCTTACCCTGAGGTTACTAAGGATTTTGTTGCATTGACTCAGAGGCTGGCACAGTATGAGGTGTGCCTATTATGAAGTTTACAAAGGTTCAGTGTGTTTAATCCGAGGCCAGCACTGTGGGGGGTCGGCGTATGTGGAAGCCCGCAAAGTAAGCATCTGCTTATTTGAGGGCAGACACTGTGGTAACTGTTCTTCAGAGATTGGCACAGTGTAGGGATTATTATTTGGAGATGGTCACAGTGTGGTATCTGCTTATTCTGAAGTTGCCACTGTGTGGCGTTGGTTATGCGGAGCGCGGCAGAGCGGGAGCTTTGCTTAGTTGGTGGCTCGCACGGTGTGGTTTCTGATTATTTGGAGGCTGCCATAGAGTGGCCGCTGCTTGTTCATGGGTCACATGGCGAGGTTTGCGATTATTGTCAGACTGGCATGTATGGGATCTGCTTGTATGGACGTTGGCACAGTGTGCGATCTGCTTATCCGTAGGCTGTCTCAGGATGGGTTCTGAGTATTTGTAGACTGCTGAGTACTAAAAGGCTGACTCAGGATGGTCCCTGAGTATTTATTTGTAGGCTTCCTCAGCGTGGTTTCTGAATATGTGTAGGTTGCCACAGTGTGGTTTCTGAGTATTCATCTACTGCTGAGTATTCCTAGGCTGCTTCAGAATAGTGTCTGAGTATTCCTAGGCTGCCTCAGTGTGGTTTCTGAGTATTTGTAGACTGCTGAGTATTCCAAGGCTGCCTCAGTGTGTTTTCTTTGTATTCGTAGGCTGCCTCAGTGTGGTTTCTTAGTATCCATAGGCTGCCTCAGTGTGGTTTCTGAGTATTCGTAAACTGCCTCAGTGGGGTTTCTAAGTATTTGTTGGCTACCTCAGTATTTATTCGGAGGCTGCTTTGGTGTGATTTGTAAATATTCAGAGTCTTGCTGAGTGTGCTTTCTAATTATTATTCATATAGTAGGACAGTGTGCATTCTCTTACACAAAAAGCCTTGCTTGTTCTACCCACAAATTACATTTATGCAATAATGGTGGTGGTGTTGATGCTCTGGAGATCGGTGTAATGATATCTGCTTTGAAGAAAGATTATTAAAGTTTCAGTGACCATAAGGAAGCTTGTCTTTCACCTTCATTATGATCTGGTCACTATCAGATGTGATAATTATCTCAGCTGATAAAAACTGGCAGTGAGGTGTTCGGTATTTAACCAATTGCCATAAATACCGTGTATCACACGTTTGTGGGGACTAACATGCGAATTGTGGTGCTTACTGCAGCAAAATGTGCATGTTCTATTATTTACTGGGAATTTATTTCCTGATAAACATCAGCAGGTTGGCCAGACAATATAATTTAGTTATTTGTGGTAACAGGACCACTAATAATTCTTTTGAGATGTTTGTTTATTCGTTTTCAGAAATACATTATAATATATTATTTCACTGAGCAAAGTGTCATTCTTATAGACAGTATCAGTGCGCATATAATTAGACATTGTTTAGTCGGAGGTCCACCAAAGAGTGTCTCTGTACAAAAGCTTGTAAACACTTTTTATATTCATCCACAGAACTATTAAACGAAAAAACATAACAATGCATTCGTGAGACTATATATGTTGCAATGAGATGGAGTGAGTGCTGTTTTCAGTGCAGTGCTGGGCATCCGGGGGGGGGGGGATGTAATGGAGACGTTCATTGTAGACATCTTGATGTATATATGGGGCATAGCAATACCCATATCGGTGTGTGACTCACATCTCAGGGCGGACGTAAATCATTCTTGGCCTCCACGTTAAGTATTAGTCGATCCCAGCATTCCCCATCCGTACAGATAATACCTCGAGCTCGAAGTCAACGAAGATTATGTGCTTTTGCTTTGGCCCAAGTTAACAGGTCTTTTAACCATTGGGATATGGCAGGAGGGGATAAAGATTTCCATGCCACAGCAATCCTGAGTTTAAATAATGCAAAGGCTAAATCAATGAACCTGTGAAGGTATTTAGCCCTTTTTTTCCGGGAGTGAATGCCCAAGAGACAAGAGGAAGGTGTTATGGGTAGGGGATGGGTGGTCAGGTCCGATGCCATTGCAGTAATTGTGTGCTAGGTGGTTTGTAACACCAGGCATACCCACACCATTTAGTAAAATCCCGCTAAGGGTAAAGTGCAGCCTGGGTAACCCAGGTTGTGTGTGGGATATATGCGGTGGATGCGATGGGGGTTCAGATATGCTTGATGTATGTACCTGAATAATGTAAATCTGAATCTAGCATTTTGGGATATCCCCTTTACAATCTGTAAAGCCCTCCTCCACTCCACATCAGTTAGTGGCTGTGGCAATGCCACGTTCCACTTCTCATGTGCATTCTGTAGGAGGTTGACTTCAGGTGTATGTAATGAGGCATATAGGGTGGTAACAGTGAGCTGAGTGCTCCTGGTTAACAAGATAATATGTAATGCATGAGATGTGGGTTCTGTGTCCACTACTCCTCAGAGGCCGCACATGACCTGTAGTATAACATAATAAGTGAGAAATTGTCCAGGAGCAATATCATATCCAGTGATGATGTCCTGAAATGACCTAAGTGTACCTTCTGAGAATAAATACCCCATCCGGGTAATCCCTCTTTCAGTCTATTGGGTGCGATCATGAGCTCGTGTTTTCTGTACTATCCCGGGTATTTCCCAAACTGAAATCCCAGGTGAATAAGGGATGAGTGGGCCCTTGAGATGTATAAAACAATGCCATCATGTGTGGGCTACTTTTATTAGCTGTGTCATAGTATTGCGAGGGCTACTAGTGTCTATTAGCCACGCTACAGTCCCTAGTCGGGCTTGTATACCATGTGATTCCAGGTGTGTTGGTGAGAGTAACCAGGTCACTGGCCATTGTAGCTGTGCTGCTGCATAATATAGCTTGCAATTTGGGACACCCAACCCACCTTCTGTCATTGGCCTTTAGAGTTTAGACAGGGCTACCCTGCGGCGTCCATCACCCCAAATCAAATCCAGGAGCAGGCCACCAAGCGTCTTGAAGAAGGCACGCGGTACCACTACAAGTAATGCTGAGAATAGATATAGCAGTCTGGTTAGGATTAACATCTTGAATATCGCCACACGGCCAATCAGCAATAGTGGTAAAGATAGCCAGAAAGTGAGAGAATTATGGATATTTGCAACCGCCTTGTGCAAGTTACCATCAAGGAGGTCACACGTTGCATGATAAACATTAACTCCTAAGTACTTGAAGGTGTCATAATTCCACTACAAGTGTGAGTCAGCCGCGATCACTCTGTTGGCGGGGGGCATGGGGCTAGCGAGAACATGCATGACTTGGACTAGTTAACCCGGAGACCCAAAATCTCACCGAAAGTCTCCAGGAGCTGTTCAAGCTCCGGGAGTGTGTCTCGTACATCCTTAAGGTAGATGAGAGCGTCATCAGCATAGAGAGACAAGACGTGGAATCACTGTGAGTCTTGTATACTCCAGGCTTCAGTACAATCACGCAGATAACAAGCAAGGGGTTCCAAGGCCAAGGCAAAGAGAAGCAGCAAAAGCAGGCATCCCTGACACGTCCCTCTCTGTATACCAAAACTATCAGAAATCACCTGACCTGTCTTCACCCTGGTCAGTGGATCCGTGTACAACATGTTAATCCATCTGAGAAGTTGCGGTCCGAATCCCGTACATTTGAGACTCGCAAAAAGAAAATCCCATCCCAAGGTATCAAAGGCTTTTTCTATGTCTAAGGAAACTGCCACTTGGTGTGGGTCATCAGGAGGGATATTATGAATGATAAGCAATAAGCGCCGTATGTTGAGAAAAGTAGTGTGGCCTGGAATGAAGCCTGATTGATCATGGTGGACTAATGTTTGCATTATAGGGAGTAATCAGTTTGCCAGTACCTTCCCCAATTTCTTGCAATCCAAATGCCAAAGTAGCGTAATATTCGATTGGTAGTCCATCTGGAACTGGCGTTTTGTTACGAGCAATTCGTGATATGACTTCCTTGATCTCATCAAGCTGAATGAGTTCCTTCATAGCATCGCGTTGGGTATTAGTGAGTCTAGGTAGAGATATCCCTCTCATAAATTCCTGATAGCTCAGAGCAGATTCCGCCTCGCCACGGCAGATACGGTACTGTCGAAGCCGTGAGGGTGACACAGCGTGCCCCGCGGCTTGTACTTCTGCCTGACGCAGGTCTCATTCCACCACAGACAGATCTCGTAGCAATTGTCATCGGACCCCCCAAATAGATTCCACACAGTGCCCCTGAATCACCACCTTATGGGCCTCCCACTCTGTAGCACAAGAAGCTGAACAAGCATTTGTTTAGAAGAAATGTCGGATGCACTGCAATAGTGTGTCACGGAACGGGGGATCCAAAAGAGCCTATACTTGGAGGCGCCAAAAGGGGATGGTGGGTCATAGTGATCCCCAGGACAGAACCGCCACCAATGGATTATGGTCCGAGTATATCTGTGCTAGCTATTCCAAACGGTCTAAAGAGGCCCAATATGGGTGGTGCTAAAAAGGATGTCAATCCGGGTATGCAGGTCATGAACAGGTGAGTAGAACGAGTACCCATGTTCTTGCGGGTGACCCAGGTGCCATACATCGCTAACACCCATATTGCTGCTCCATCTCCTGAAGTGCTGGGAGATGCGGTTGCTTGTAGCAGAAGGTAGTGGGGGGTGGGAACGGTCTAAATACAAATCCAGGTGCAATTAAAGTCTCCACCCCATATCGCCGGAGTTAGTGGGTCTCGAAAAAGTGCAGGTGTTAGAGAGTCTAGAAAGTGTGTTTGAGTCACGTTAGGGGCATATATTGCCACTCGATTAATGGGGGTTCCATCTTACTGACCCTCCAGAATGACACACCGGCCTTCTGAATTTATTTTGTGAGTAGTTAGGACAAAAGGGACTCCCGGAGCCACTCATATTAGAACTCCCATGGCTTAGGCGGATGTAATAGTGTTTGATCATGCCACCTAGATCGTAATCGATCGAGCTCCGTGGCTGTGAGATGTGTCTCCTGAAGCATTGCAACGTGAACCTGGCGGTGCTTAAGATATGAGTATATACTATGGCGCGTGGTGAGGGATGCCATGACTGCACATTCCACGTCAAAATTCTAAATTGCGGAGTTTGCGTCAATGAAGGAGTGTTAGGTATCATATCCAACGGAGTAAGTGACCCGCTGGGCTACCAGTCGTACCTTGATACTCATAGTCCCCCATCCCTCACAATAGATACCACCCATATTCATCCACAATGTTAGTGTCCCACGTGCAGAGCAACAATTCTGTATACAACAATACAGTGCAGAACATCGTAAAAGAAGCATGTAAATCAAAGAACACCGCAATTGCATTAACAATCCCCCCAGGGCCAAAACCACGTGGTATACTGCCCAATACACATAATCATACGCAAAATAACAATTGCACTGATAACTCAGTGAATAGTGTGTCCAAGTAGGCATAGCGTAGGGGCGTGACTTGCACGTGCGTTCTGGTGCAGCGCACTAGAGCCCGGGTCTTAGTATGAAAGGGTCCTTAAATAAATCAGTATCGACAGAGAAGCCCTGTCCGCAGCCGAGAGGTACAATGGAAGTGTAGCCGGCTGGCGGATGTGCCGGCTACGATAACAGCAGAATCGGGAACGGAGTCCCGATCCGCCCTCATTGACAACGCCCCGCCCAGGCGTCTTAGCAACGAACACGCCGTCAACATCACAGGGAACCCGGATATCCGGGTTCCCGAAATTGTAGAAATTGACGACGGACTAGGCCAGCGGGCGGAAGGAAAAGGAAAAGACGCCGACAGAGACGCGAAGACGCGGAGTGAAAGACCGGAGGCAGTAAAAGGAAACCAGAACGCAAGAGAAGCCCGAAGAACCGACGCCCAAGCTCAGAGTGCGACCGAGAGGGAATCAGAAGGGCGAGAATTCGGCCACGTCCCAGGAGGGACGTGGCTTAACCAGGTACGGTCCTCTATAAAGGACAACTTCTGGTTAAAGGGAAGAGGGACACCAGGAGAGGGGAGGGGAGTGAGATTACAGGGAGGGGAAGAGGAGGAGGAGGAGGATAACGTTAAAAAGAAGGAAAAAGGGCATGAAGGAACAAAAACTCTATAGAAAGAAGGGAAATATAAGACTGAAACACTAAAAGCACTATAAGGAAAGAATCCCAAGAAGAACATCTTCGCCGGTCAAGAGGAAACCTGGGAAGGAGAAGAGACAATTTATTACAGAGAACCAAAAACTCATATAAATACTGCAGACTATCTCATATCTTTAAAGAACTGTAAATAAACTCCCCATTTATAACCCACCTGAGTATCCTAGTCCTTATTATCGCCACACCGACTGCCACAGTGGTTTCAGAAGTGGGATTGAACAGCGTGCGATAAAAAAAGGGAGACTCAAGGTGAGAATGGGAGAAAAACCCACTTTGGAGGACATGATACAGCAGCTAGCTGAAGGACAGAGTCACCTTCAGTTAGTATGGGAGGCCCATTAGAGGGAGGCTAAGGAAGATAGAGAGGCCTTGCAGAGTGCATTAAAGAGCCAAGCCACCATCACGGCCAATAACCAATTAGTACATGAGACGGCCCTCAAAAAGCTCACTGACACAATTGCAGCTAGCAAGGTCCACCCCAATGTGCCTTGCTCCATTCTCCAGAAGTACCAGGATGGGGAGGATCCCGACGCTTTCTTTACCAACTTCGAAAGGGTGGCCTCCTCTGCCCAATGGCCAGAAGAACGTTGGGGTCAATATATAGCGCCATTACTGACAGGTATCCTCCAAACGGCCTATCAGGCCGCGAATCCGGATGGTACCACTCCCTACAAAGACATTAAAAAGAGCATACTGGAGAGAGTAGGTCACGACTCGGAATACTACCGCCTGCGGTTCCGGAAGATAAAATGGGGGCCTACGGAAGACCCCCGGACATTTTATTATAAAGTCAAGGACCTGGGGTTGAAATGGCTGGGACCTATAGGAACAGAGAGGGAAGACATTATAAAGGCAGTGATCTTGGAGCAATATTTAGAATCCCTTCCGCCATCCACTCGGAGTTGGATACGCCAACACCCTAATGTCAATACGGCCATGGCCGTAGACTTAGCCTGCGCTTACCACCGGTCGACCGACTTCAAGAGCTTAAACCCCAAGACACCTACTAGACCCCCAGCCATACCGTTAAGAAGTTTTCCCAGGAAAGCCTTAGAAGACACAGGGCTTCCCAAACTTGGGGACAATTCGCAGATGCAGCAGCCACAGTGTTATAGCTGCGGTGAATGGGAACATATAGCTCGATTATGCCCCCGGAAAGGGGAAAAACCTGAACCTATGGAAATTGGGATCACGAGGGGAAGAGTCTTATGCACAGGAGGGGGTGATCCCAGATACAGACAGGAAGTTAAAGTAAATGGAAAACTGCTCCTAGCCTTGGTATACTCGGGATGCAGCCAATCCGTTGTAAGAGCTGATGTGATAAGCCTATCAGGGAAACCCACCCACCAATGGGTTTCGATCTGCTGCATACATGGGGACAAAGGCAACTACCCCCTATCCATGGTGAGAATAGAGTGGGAAGGAAAACATGACCTATTACCGGTAGGGGTTATGGATCGCTTGGTGGAGGATTGTATATTAGGAACTGACTACATACGATTCCCCGAGCTGTTACAAAGGCTAAGATCTCGAAATGCGTCTGATTCCTGGTGGGCGGAGGCCCCGTTTTATGATAGCCATATAGAGGGCAAACCATGTCGACCTAAACCCTCCAGGCGAGAAAAAAGACAAATAAAACAACAGTACTGGAATTCTGAAAGAGAAAAGAATATAGGAAAGGTAGTGGCCAATATTACAGCTCCTCCTCCTTCCTTCAGAGTCAGCCAGCGAGAAGATCCCTCTCTCTGTCATGCTTGGAAGGTGGCCAAATCAGAGTCTACTAATGAGGTGGGTCCATACTTCATTGTCCAAAAAAATCTCCTCTACCAAGTAGTTAAACGTGACAACATCGAGAAACGACAGTTAGTAGTACCCGAGCCCTATCGTTAACAGGTACTCTTTTTGGCCCACAATCAGCCGGAAGGGGGACACTATGGTAGAGAAAAGACTGAAGAATATTTGCTAAGAAGATTTTATTGGCCCGGAGAATATGCACAACTCCGACAGTACTGTTCCCAGTGTCCCCGGTGCAAACTTATAGCCCGGGCCCCCAAAGGAAAGCACCCCTCCAACCCTTACCTATCATTGAAGTCCCTTTCTACAGGATCGGCATGGACTTAGTAGACCCACTTCTCCCCTCCACCAAAGGTCATACCTATATTCTAGTTCTAGTGGACTATGCTACCCGGTACCCTGAGGCTATACCGCTTTCGAGAATGACCTCTAAAAATGTAGCACAAGCTATGATCACTTCCTTTGCTAGAGTCGGGTTTCCCAATGAAATCTTGACGGATCAAGGGACACCTTTTATGTCGTCACTAATGAATGATATTTGTAAGACCCTTGGGATCAAACAAATCAAGACCTCGGTTTATCACCCCCAGACGGATGGCTTGGTGGAACGGTATAACCGCACTATAAAAACTTTATTAAGGAAAACGGTCTCCGAATCGGGACGGGATTGGGACCGGAAACTTCAATTAGTCCTATATGCCATAAGAACACATGAACAGGCCCTACCGGGCACAGCCCCTTCGAACTTGTCTTCGGACGACAACCCCGTAGTCTGCTAGACATGGCAGAACAAATGTGGGAAGAAGAGGGGAAGGAAGAAAAGCCTCTATTAGATTACGTATATAATCTAAAATCCCACCTACAAACAGTATGGGAAGACGTGCGTAAACATCTAGAAAAAGCTCAAAAAACCCAAAAGAAATATTATGACAAAGGAACAAAACCACGATATTTACAACCTAATGATAAGGTCCTTATATTAAGACCTTGTTCCGACAATAAGCTCCTGGCCAAGTGGCAGTGTCCGTACACAATATTAAAAGCAATTTCCCCTGTTACTTACCTGGTAGAAATATCCAAACATCCCAATAGAACTCAAATTTACCATATAAACCTGTTAAAAAAATGGGAAGAACCCACGATAGTGCCAAACCAGTCAGCTACCGGATTCCTAATAACCCCTGGGGAACCCCTAGACATTGAGCTGTGTCCCACTAACACCAATGTAGATGCAGAGACACCCCACATTAATGCCAACATCACAGGAGATCAGATGAATCAACTAAAGAATCTTTTAAAAAGACATAGCAGGTTTTTCTCGGGAATACCGGGAAAAACTCATCTGATCCAACATCACATCAGAACCCCTGAGGGGAAAGTAATAAGGCTAAGCCCTTATCGTATCCCCGAAGCCCGCTGACATTTAATAGAAGAAGAGGTACAAGCAATGTTAAAGCTGAAGGTCACAGAACTATCTACAAGTCCTTGGTGCTTCCCCGTTGTCCTCGTCCCGAAACCGGACAGTTCGATAAGATTCTGTATTGACTTCCGCCGTCTAAATGAAATTTCCCTCTTCGATACATACCCAATTCCCAGGGTAGATGACCTACTCGAACGACTGGGCAAAGCCCAATATATGTCAACACTCGATTTAACAAAAGGGTACTGGCAAATACCCCTAGCACCAGCCGATAGGCAGAAAACTGCTTTCTCCACTCACTCAGGGCTCTACCATTTTACGGTACTCCCATTTGGACTCCACGGAGCTCCAGCCACATTCCAAAGACTAATGTACCACCTTTTAAGACCTTTTCATAAATATGCTGCCGCATATTTAGACAATATTGTGGTTTTCAGCGACACCTGGGAAGACCATCTTATCCATCTCCATGAAATATGTCAGGCATTACACGCAGCCGGACTCACAGCCAATCCAAAAAAATGTCATCTGGGTTTTGACCACATTGCTGTTTGGGGTATTTTATAGGTAAGGGCCAGCTCCGACCGCAAAAGAGCAAGATAGAGGCCATCCAACAAGTCCCTACCCCCACAACAAAAAGAGAACTTCGCTCCTTCTTGGGGTTAATTGGTTATTATCGACGTTTTATACCTCGGTATTCCACCCTGGCCACACCCCTCACAGACCTCCTTAAGAAAAACCTACCATCTAAGATAACATCCCTATCTGAAAAACAACTGACTAGTTTTAATCATTTGAAATCCTACCTCACTAAAGAGCCAGTCCTAAGATATCCTGATTTTACTAAGACTTTCCACCTGTATACGGACACCTCGGATGTGGGATTGGGGGCGGTACTTTCCCAGCCTGACGACGATGGTCATGACCACCCCATTGTCTTCATTAGTGGGAAACTGTTACCCAGGGAATGTCACTATCCGATTATTGAACGTGAGTGTCTTGCTATTAAATGGGCTGTTGAGAACCTGGGGTACTATCTCCTGGGCCACCCTTTCGTTCTGTTTACCGACCATGCTCCCCTGACTTGGCTGGCCTCCCATAAGGACTCCAACTCCCGAATCCTTAGATGGTTTATGGAACTTCAACCCTTCTCTTTTCAGGTCCGTCATATTCCGGGTTCCCTCCAAGGCCCTGCTGACTACTTGTCTCGATTTCCCGGTTCTTCGGAACTGTATCAGTCCCGATCTTGGGATGGGGTGTGTAGCCGGCTGGGCTGGCGGATGTGCCGGCTACGATAACAGCAGAATCGGGAACGGAGTCCCGATTCGCCCTCATTGACAACACCCCGCCCGGGCGTCTTAGCAACGAACACGGCGTCAACATCACAGGGAACCCGGATATCCGGGTTCCCGAAATTGTAGAAATTGATGACGGACTAGGCGCGCGGGCGGAAGGAAAAGGAAAAGACGCCGACAGAGACACGAAGGCGCGGAGTGAAAGACCGGAGGCAGTAAAAATAAACCGGAACGCAAGAGAAGCCCGAAGAACCGACGCCCAAGCTCAGAGTGCGACCGAGAGGGAATCAGAAAGGCGAGAATTCCGCCACGTCCCAGGAGGGACGTGGCTTAACCAGGTACGGTCCTATATAAAGGACAACTTCTGGTTAAAGGAAAGAGGGACACCAGGAGAGGGGAGGGGAGTGAGATTACAGGGAGGAGAAGAGGAGGAGGAGGAGGATAACGTTAAAAAGAAGGAAAAAGGGCATGAAGGAACAAGAACTCTATAGAAAGAAGGGAAATATAAGACTGAAACACTAAAAGCACTATAAGGAAAGAATCCCAAGAAGAACATCTTCGCCGGTCAAGAGGAAACCTGGGAAGGAGAAGAGTCAATTTATTACGTAGAACCAAAAACTCATGTAAATACTGCAGACTATCTCATATCTTTAAAGAACTGTAAATAAACTCCCCATTTATAACCCATCTGAGTATCCTAGTCCTTATTATCGCCACACCCACTGCCACAGGAAGTAACAGCCATTGATCAGAAGTACAGGACATATTGGAAACACAAAATCAGATGATGTGGTCTACTGAGCCGGGGGTGACGTGGGGTCCCCATTGCTGCAGACCGAAGAGGCCTCCGATTCGCAAGTATCAGATCCAGATTTTCTCATATGGTCTGATCGAAGAGTGGTGAATGAGTTGGTTTGATGCTGTGTCACTGCTTCGACTGCTCGAGCCTGCTCCGCAGCTGCTTGATCACGATCGGGACGGATCCTTAGGGGTTAGCTGAGATGTCATCGATGTTTAGGTGTCACCCACGTGTCCGTTTCCTCCTCATTCCAAAGTTTCGCAGTGAGGCCCTTGGCGTGCAGCCAAGTCCACACATCCTCTGGTGTTTAAAAAATGTGCGTCTTTTCATTGTCCATGACTTTAAGCTTTGCTGGGAAGAGAAGAGCATATTTGATCTTTAGTTCACGCAACCATTGTTTAATTTTCTTGTAAGAGCCACCTCTGCGTTGCACCTCCATGGTGTAGTCCAAATAGGTGGAGATCGTGGTGTTGTCAAAGTGACATGGGCCTTAGTGCGGAACAGTTGAAGGATGAGATCACGGTCGCGAAAGTTCAGTAGGCAGGCAAGGAGAGAGCGTGGTGGTGCTTCCGCTTTGAGAGGGTGTCCCGGGATGCGGTGGGCCCTTTCTATGGAGAACAAAGGAGGTGTTTTATCCTTCAACACAGTGTGCAGGAGCCACTCCTCTAAGAACAGTTCAGCAAAAGGAAGCTCTGAGCATTCAGGGAAGCCAATAAAGGGAATGTTGTTGCATTGCGATCACCCCTCTGCGTCTTCTGCCCTGCGATGTTAAGCAGATATCTTCTCCTGCATTTGCGTTATTTTTGTTTGCATGACCTGAAGAGTTGGCAGCAGAGTTTGCTTGATTGATTCTGCTAAGGTAACCCTATCTACCAACTTGCAACGGTCCGTTCTCAATCAGTCTACCTCTAGGGATATGAGTCAATTTTAGCCTCCAGTGAGGTTTTGGTATCCAGTATAGCGTGCAGGATCTTCTCAAGTTTCTCGGAGTGGCTATTAAGCATTAAATCAAGGTGTCGAAAGTGATCCACTTGTGGTAGAGGGTCCGATGTGAGGCCGTCTCCTGTTTGCATGGTGTCTCCTGCTGTTTTGGCGGGACGTGTTTTCCCCATGTTCTTTCAGGTGGAGGAAATGGGTGAATGACTATATGCCTTTACTACAAGGTCGTCAGCAAGATGGCTTGTCACTCTGCCATGAGTGTGGTGACGGATTAGTTCTGCCTCGCAGTTCCACTACATTATTGGAGATAGCCCGCCTGGCTCCCGGGGCATGTGAGGCGACAGTCCACTCAGAGATGACAATCACAATGCAGAAGAGACAATTCTGTGTTACAGGGTGGACAACAAGTAATTACAAGTGTGAAGCTGTTCATTCCTTTCGTGTTACCTCAGTCTCTGCCATGCCCCACTCTCTATGAGGATTCTCTGGGTGAGGTAACCACTTCTACCACGAAAGTCAACAGAACACTATGAATGATCCCACGACTGCGCTCAGTTCACCAAGCAGTCTTAATGCGCTCTCATCGGCTCCAGCAGCTCACTGTAGACCCATGTCACATTCCCAAACAAGGGTCCCAGGTACCTCTCAGGCCGCACATTATGTTCATAACAGCAATGCGCAACTGCTGCCCAAAGCGGTATAAGGTGTGTCGCCCTCAGGAACCACTTTTCCCACAGGGGGTGCCAATGGGTGTGCACTAACCACCTCAAGGGACGTCGCTCATCCACAGCAGTCTCTGCTGCTCGCAGCTCTTACGGTGCTCCAGCTCGAATCAGCCAGCTGTCAGGTCTGCAGTATTGCATTTCTCCTCACAGTGCAGCTGCGGCTCCCAGACCCCCCTGATCACCCACTGGCTCACAACAAGCTGGGGTCTTAGCTGTGTAGCTAGCAGCAGACCCTCACTGGCACCCCTGGGCTCTGCCAATCCTTATTGCAATTGCGGGCCTCATCGTCATTACCGTTGTCCACGTGGCGTCTGCAGCAACAGGTCAGGCGAGCCCCGTTGTGGCATGTGTGGCTCTGTTGCAGCCGTCCGAACGCCGTTGGAGTTTGGCTGGAGGTAGCGGGTCTTCACAATTCACTCAGGGGCCCCATCTGCCATTAATAACAGGATATCTGCCGGGCTCTCTAAGGAGCATCCAATGCGGTCCCCACAGGACTATTGAAATATCAGAATTTTTTAGCCCACTCGTAATGAGGGCCAATGTCTTTATTTACAATGCACTGAACATGAGCAATACAGTACTGGCAATTTGAAAACACAGGCTCCTTACCATGTAGAGTACCATGTGCATTATCAGGACCCAGGCTCTATTTTATGAGGCACTTCCAACGGGCACATCCTGATGCTGCCTTCTGCAATGTGCTAGCACAGAAGGTGTCTGTGGGCTTCTTATAGGCGTTTTCAGCGCATGTATTAACTCAAAACATCTCAGAATTAGTGCATGATTTTTCTGACAGCAGAGCTTGGAAACAAAAGGGGCACTTACTGCCCTGTGCTTCAGGACTCTGGTGTCAACAAGACACACATTACCCTGGAGAGATTTTGAGTTAATGTATGGTGTTAAGATACCACAGAGAAGCACACAAATCCCTCCTGAGCTGGCACAGTGCAGAAATCAAAATCATGATTGGGCCCCACACAAAGGGAAGATCTGTTCAATGTAATTGACTTGCAGTCTGGAACTTTGCTCCCCTATTTAGGTCTCGGCTCTAGGCAGTGAGCATGAGCTGTCTCGAACCAAGACATGCTGTATTTACTTCTGGGTTTACAGCCCACCCATAGGTTTGTCATTTGTTGGCACAATCGTCGGTCCATTTTCCGGACTCCCCATTTGACAAGGGATGCATATGTCATGCCTCTTCCAGTGTTTAGCCCTCCCAGAGAGCACCGGTCAAATATTATAAACTTACACAGCAGCCATTTTCTACCTTTTGTTTCGGGACTACGTTTTTAAATGGGTGAATAGTCCGCCACATATTAGGAGCACTGTTGTTTGAATTAGTGCTAAGCACTGATTTTTTCCATACATGCAGCTCGCTCTGCAGGCTCTTTTTGTTTCATCTGCAGCACGTCTCTAGCAGAGCTGCACTTTAGTGTTTCATAATTCCCTATAATTATGAGTATCTTGTTCAAGCACTCCCAATCATTAAGAGATTATTCGTTCAGGTTACAAACTCTCTTTCTCTCTCTTTCTCTCTTCAGCCCTCTCTCTTGGTCCAACGTCACCGTCCCCACCCCACTCAGTCCTCTGGCTCACTGTAGCAGCCTCCATCCCTTTGCTCATGCTCCCCTCCAGTAGTTTCACTCCGGATCTGCAGTTCTTTTTTCTTTTTTTTTTAAACAGATGCATCCCCCCTCGGATCCTATAATAAGCCAGTGGATATGTCTGTCTTAGATCTCTTAGATGCCATTCAGAGCCTTCGCGCATCACCATTGGTTTGATACTGGGTAAATATCACCTCTTAAGTCGTAGTTTGACTGCCCAAAATACTATTGGTCAACCAGGGCCTGTGCGCATTCGGATTACACCTACAACTTGCATGAACTTCCTATGTTTATTATCAGTGTTCCGCTAGCTCATCAAAGTAAATGTACAACGTCTTTCTTTTATACTGGATGACAAATGTTTGATTTGTGAAGCTCCGCCTAACCTTAACGCTTGGCTTGTTTCGAAAATGAAACAGCGCAATGCCTCTGTCACTTTAAATGAGCTTATTTGAACAGTATGGTGATGCTAATGCTTTTGTGTAGAGCTTCATACCAACAGACCTGCCAATCGTAGAATAATTTCAGCCTCACTTGCAGGGAGAAGGGGAAGAGCAGGTTTGGACCCCATGGCTAGGATACCTGCCAGGTTTTCCGATTCCTTATGTGTGACACTTCCATAGCTTCAGCGTACATATGAGTGGCATTTTATGGTCAAATGTGTGACACTTTCTCATGACTAAAACCAACAAGCATTGGTAAAGCCAATAGCTCTTGTGAATCTCAGAGCTATAGGCGTTAGCAATGTTAATGCATTTGTGTTTTTCAATAAGAACAGCCCCAGAGCAGTACACAAATACAGTTACAGTGCCAACGTTTATAGCTCTCAGATTGACAGATTGCTGAGATCTATTGACTTTGCTAATGCTTGTTGTTATGTTCTTACCAATGGCTCCACAGGCACAGTGTAAGGTGACCAGACATCCCAGATTTCCCCGCACAGTCACAGTTTTCAGAGGACTGTCCCGGTGTCCCTACACGTTTCTTCATTTCAAATACTGCATTTGGAATAGTTTGTGTTTGCATGCTACGTAGTTCATGCCAAGTTAGTACATCTTATCTGCTGTAGTGTCCTGCCCAGCATGCAGGCTAAAGCATCAGCTGCTGTGTGTCTCAGACCCATACCGAGGCAGGAACAGAGTGAATGTGCTCAGGTCAGCGAACTAGCTGTGTATTTTCTCAGGGTGTCTCAGAGTCGGCTGTGCTTATTCTAAGGCTCAAACAGTGTGACGTTTTGAGTGTTAAGCTACTGACACTTCGTGGATGGGGGTTATATCTAATGGGATCACTCTAGGAGCTACTTTATACTGAAGATATTATTCCGAGATCAACAGCGTGGAATGTGTTTCCTTTGAGTCGAGTATAGGTGCCAGTTTATTTCATCCTCAGGCAAGCACCCCACTTTGAAAGTGGGCTCCATGGGCAATTACTTGCCACTGATGAGCCCAGGCAGCTGGACATATATTCCTGTCCAGCACCATGGAGGAGTAATTTAATCTTGATGTGAAGGAGGAACTACTGTTTTCCTGCCACCCCTCTCCCAACAACCAAACATTTTATCATTCCCTCCACTTTGTTCCTCTATCAGCCGCTTTTTCAAAAGTTCTTCTAGGCTTAGCTCCTTTGTTGTCTTAGTGACAAAATATTTACTTTTTCACCCCTATGCCCTCTTGCTCATTTTACACTGCTGCTCCCTTCTTTTCTCACTTAGCACAGTGTCACTTATGTTTTAGCCTTCTTTTTCATACGCCTGCCCATCTTCTCCTCGACATCTCTCTTCAAACCAGAGTCCCTTTTCAATGCTATGATGTTCATTGTCTCTCCATCGTATTTAGTTCACTGACATGTTCAATTGTGATATCTTCCTTATATTCAATAGAACTGCTCTTCTCTCCCTGTGTATTCCTGCCTTTCTCCACCTGGGCCACATTTCCTATTTCTATCATCCTTTTTCTTATCATGTCTCTCTTCATCTTTTTATAAGACCTCTAGTCTGTTTTACTTTCCCCTTTTTCTACGTATCCTAGAGGCTCCATGACTTTCTGAAGGTAACCTACTTACGTTCCGTCTTCATTGCTTCTGTAGAACACCATGAAAGGATCCGACTTCCCAAAGAAATCTTTCTTGTCCAGCTTGTTGGCACAGAACTGCATGGTTGCAACATCCTGTGGATTTAAAAGGAAATCAGCTGTATGTGAAAGCCAGGCATGGTCAGCACAGACCTAAAAACCTACTAACAAAGTGTCAAAACAAGTTTGAAAACAGAGAGAGGAGATCTGGATCTGAAATCTAAGAGGGGTGTGGATGTGTGAAGCTGGATTCCAGCAGCAGCATAAGAGACACGGGAGAAGCGATCAGATTCATGAACTGAGCTGAAGTGCAAGCTGTGAGAGCACATGGACAAGCAGGCAATCACGCTGCCTATAATGATGACATGAGCTACCGGAGGGAGTACATTTGTCTCTATTCCCAGATGGTACCAACTTCTATTAGCATAACATATAAGGGGAGGTTCTGCACTAGATGAAAAAAGTATTGGCAATAACAAGTGGCCTGGTGTTGGCTGCCAGTCTTTTTGTTTTGTCTATGCTTGTTTTTTTATCATCGTTTTTGCAAAACGTTATTGTTAAGGTAAGTGCTTAATCCTTATCAGTTTACAAAATAACAAAGAAAGTACCTTTCCAATAGCGGACAGAAGAAAAATGTGAATGACACAGTAACAGACCAAAACCCCCACAGTTAAAACATGTTTGTAAAATCAAAATGTCCTGGGTAACGCTAGACCTAAAAAAGAGATACCCCTTTCTGCATAAAGTTTTATACTTGAGCCATAAGCATGAGAAAAACACAGGTCTGCAACAATATTTGCTAGACACTTCTGATATAAACGTTTGCACTAAGATACAAAATAGAGCAAACTGATTGCATTTTCTGTGCTGTTTTTACATAATGGGAAACAAAAGAGCACACTGGTCTCCATATTTCAAATATGAAGAATAAGTATGAAACAAAATTAATTTGATCAATTTCCTATTATGCAAGAAACAAAATTGTTTAAAAAAAGAAGCACACATTTGTGCAAAATAGATTTATAAAAGCTGTGTTCCATTCCGAAAGTTACTCCTAGGCATGGATGTCACTTAGTGGAAGTTATGTTTAGCAATTGCGGCTGATGCATTGAAGTCCTACATAATTTAAACAAAAAAAAGCTGATATGTTTTGAATTTTAACATTTCTTTATTGTTTGATAGCTTTGAAAGCTAGCTGTTTGGGGAAATTATTATTGATTTACACCTGGGACAGGAAAGATCTTGTGAAAGTTAACGCTTTTCGTGTGCAAAGAAAAATAAACACCAGCATTAGTGACTTAAATACTGACAATGTTATTCACATGTAGATTCATACATTTCATAAACATCTTGAAGCAATAAGATTCGCCATTAATGAACTCATGTTATCCTAGGTTCCATGGCTACTGAAAAACAAGAATTGGCAAAGCCAATAGGTCTCTTGTCAAAGATTTGTAGCCATTTTGTGCACATTCAGATGCATGGCTAAGTAAGGAAAAAGACAACCTATGATGCATCATGCATGCTCGAGCCTAGAAAATGACATGGCTTTTTTTCCTTCTTATTTGGCAATAGTAGTTGGATTGGCACATAAAAAATAAAAAAACATGCAAAGTTGTGTTTTTTTAAGTGCAGATGGGGGAGCAATGTGAATGGTTTGGTTGAGGGGGGCAACACAAAGGGCCAGATTTATCAAGGTTTTGAGACGCCCTTGTGCCACGCAAGAGGGCACAAAGCACAAGGGTGAGGCAAAACCTAAGTGAGATTTATCAAGACGCCCAAGGCCACCTTGGGCAGCCCTGAATGCCTTGATAAATCTAGAGTAATGCAAGGCAATGCAAATCGCTGACTTGCGTTATGCTGTGGCAGGGAGGTGTTCCATGGGTGGAGTGTGGGTGTTCCCACGCACCCACCGATAGAGTTTGGTGCACTCCCAGATTTACCATCAGTGGTAAACCTGGGAGTGCATCAAAATGCGAAACCTCCTCACGTGAGGTGTAACGGGAAGAAATATCTTTATTTCTCCTCATTTTTTCCTCTTTCTTTGTGTGCTGCATTCTGCAAATGCCTCTCAGGATTATTTTTGTGCAGGAAGTTGTCCCGTCCTGCACTGCACATAAACAATCCTGCCCACAAAGCAGACACTCTTGCACCATGATGCAAGGGGGCCTGCATTTCCACTAGACAACCAAAAGCACAATAGCTCTAAGAAAGGACAGGAATGTGTAGTGTAATGGTACATTCTGGCCCTTTCACTCAGCGCAGCAATGTGGCTTGTCTCATTGTGCTGCATGGAAGAATGATAAATCTGCCACTAAGTGTGTGGGTGAAGGGGAGCAACACATAGGACACAGGTGGAAGGAGCAACATGGTGGTGGTGAAGAGAAGCACTGGTGAAAGCAAAGGGGGCCACGGGTGGAGGAAACAACAGGGAGGGCAAGAGGGAACAGGAGCAACAAAGAGGGCTGTATGGGGAGAAGACACAGGTGAGCCAGCAACATAGAGCAGGTGTGGGAGAAGCACATGGATAAGAGAGCAACAGGGGAGGACACAAGAGAGATAGTGCAACATGGAGGGGGCAGGGAGAACCACTTGGGCAACAGTGAGTAGCACAGAGTGCAAGGGAAGAGAAGGACACAAGAGAGATAGCTGAAAAACATATGGAGCGCAAAAACTAAAAAGAAGGAAGCAGTGCTTGAAAAGCAAACAGTGGAAGCACAGATGCCAGTCGAACAGAAGAGATGGTAAAGACACTATGCCTCATTGGAATGATAAGCATAAGACTGACAAACTTGGACACAAATAAGAAGCAGGTAAATTAAAGCAACAGGAAATCAACCAATGGCTCTAATCCCGTCTATGTTTTTGGTAAATTCACTGTATGTCTTTCATAATCAGATAGCTTTGCTCTCTGGTAGGCTCGACCAAATCAGATTTTAAATTCATTGCATCGAGCAAGCTACATATCTGTAGCCAGATTTCCAGTTTTAAGTTTAGTCTAGAGATTGTTAGCTGATTTACCATCACTGAGTAATCTAAAATTTAAACATTAATATAAAATACACAAACACACACACACATATATATGTATAACCTCCTGCTTTAGCAGCTACAGTACAGTGGGGTGGGGTTCTTGATGAGATTCTTTTGTCTACAGCTAGGCAGATAAAGGCTCATAATAAACATAAAACAGTAGGAGAGTTAGTGAAACGATGGATGGATGGATGGATGGAAGGGTGGATGGGTAGATACATGGATGAATGAGTGAAAGGGTGGATGTAAGAATGGATGACTGAAAGGGAGGATGGGTAGATTGATGAGTGAAACAGTGCATGTATGCATGAGTGAAAGGGTGAATGGATGGATGAGTGAAAGGGTGGATGGATAGATTCAAGGATGAATGAGTGAAAAGTTGGATGGATGGATGGATGACTGAAAAGGAGGAAGGATGGATGGATGAGTGAAAGAGTGGATGGATGATGAGACAAAGGGTGGATGTATGAATGGATAGATTCTTGGATGGAGTAGACAAGCAAGCTCTTCAATCCATTGGCCAGAAAAGCATGGTGCAACTGGTCGTCCCACTTCAGCCACTGGGTCTTTTGCACGGTGACTGGTGGCATAATCCTGATCGCATATGCTCATTTGCCTAAAATAAGCAAACTTCAGGGACAGGTTTGGTGGGACAATAATTTACTTTCATTTAAATGTATTTTAGTCATCCTTTGAAGTTTAAACTATATCTACAGGTTACAGCAATTAGAAGCTACAGTCCTTTTGCATTAATAAGAAACATTGTCCAGTGAGGTGAAATTAAAAAACGTGTTTTATACTTGTTCTAAGTACACCTTCTTGCTTGTAAGTACCAATTTTGTTGACAAGTATTTATATGCACAATGTTTAATGAAAACATATGGCCACCAAATTTAGGAAGTATGTTATCTTTTTTCTTTTTATTTTATTTGTGTGACATACACTTGCAATAAAAATAGGAAAGAAATGTAACCACCAACCACATTGCCAGTGCCAGACCTAGTAACTTTGCTGATGCTTGTTGGATAATGTGTTGGAAAAACCTGTTTCAGCATAGCTAGGTTTATGCATAAAAAAATATTTTTCGTTGGGTGATTGTGGATCAAAGTTGTGTTAAGGGAGAGGGAAGGACACATGCAAAGGCAGAGTTCCTGTCATATGTAACAGGGCTGCTGTGTGATAATAAAGCTTGTTACATACAAGAGGGCCTGGCGGTATGCAAACATAACTATATTTTAATATTAGAGAGAGAGTGCTATAGGCGAAGGGCCTAGGAAAGCAAGCTATGTGATCTATCGTCGTGTTTCTAAATTTGAAAATCTTTGTTTTTAAAACCATTCAAATCGACAGGACGAAGATAGTAAACTTTTCACTTTTCTGGTGCACACATTGTAACCACGGCAACAAGGGAAGATAATCTAGTTTAGACCTTTTTAAAAGGAAGGAGGAAAGAGTAGCATTCGTTTCCATGTCTTTTGTCTGCTTCTACAAAGGAGCATTGTTTACACAGTTTTTGGTAAACATGAGCTGAGCACGAGTGACCCCCTTGTCACTCTAAGACGTAATTGGTGATAAAGGTATATTAGGTACCAACGCAAGGATGGGGTTAGACACATGGACTAGTGGTAGAGGGCAATCTGCTGAATGACTGAGTTCCAGCTGCTAGATCCGATGACAGCATAAGGTTTGAAGGGAAATCATTCACAGCTTAGTATAACACAAGCCTAGTAGACTAATACAACCATATCAGTTAGATGGCTGACAATATTTTGACACTCTAGACAGGGAATACACTAATAGGTCAGGGGTTTGTGGGCTATAGCTAACATTTGCCCTAATTTGCAAATTATCTGCTGACTTATTTAAAATAGGGTCAGTCTGATAAATGTGACCTGCAGACAAGTACTTCATAATGAATAACCATATACAACAAAGCACCAATCAGTGTGTGTGTGTGTGTGTGTGCGCGTGCACTTATTTTGAGGTGTAAGGGTGAAGTACCATTTTATCAACAACTGCAGATAAGAGACTCTCTGGTAGGTTTGTCAGACATCAAATATTCCTTGTTTAACAGAGCTTAACTCAATATTGGAGTGAGAGACATCCATTTGGTCTACTTTGCTCCAAAAGCACATATTTCTTTTTTGGGCAAAGGGGTTTTACCCGGTATGACCCTGCAGGAAGTTGGTTCTGTATATACTATCTCACAGTGAGAGATAGTGTGCACAGAGCCCAAGGGTTCCCCTTAGAGGTAAGATAGTGGCAAAATTAGATAATTCTAATGCTCTAATTTGTGGTAGTGTGGTCGAGCAGTAGGCTTATCAGAGGGTAGTGTTAAGCATTTGTTGTACACACACAGGCAATAAACGAGGAACACACACTCAAAGACTTAACTCCAGCCCAATTGTTTTTATATAAAAAAATATATTTTCGGAATTTATTTTTAGAACCACAAGTTCAAGATTTGAAGTAAACACATAAAATGCAAGGTGCTCCACACAGGTAAGTTAGGAACTTTGAATTAGAGCAGTAACATACACAATTTTAGTTAAAATGGCAATAAGCTATTTTAAAGTGGACAAAGTGCAAAAATCAGCAGTTCCTGGGGGAGGTAAGTAATGGTTAGTTTTTCAGGTAAGTAAGGCACTTACAAGTTCAAGTTCCTGGGCATAGGCAGCCCACTGTTGGGGGTTCAAGACAACCCCAAACTCACAGCGCCAGCAACACCAGGCCGGTCAGGTGGAGAGGTCAAAGAGGAACCCAAAACACATAGACGCCTATGGAGAACAGGGGTGCTCCGGTTCCAGTCTGCCAGCAGGTAAGTACCTGTGTTTTCAGAGGGCAGACCAGGGGGCTTTTGTAGAGCACTGGGGGGGACACAAGTAGGCACACAAAACACACCCTCAGCGGCATAGGGGCGGCCGGGTGCAGTGTGCAAAGCAGGCGTCGGGTTTTGTATAGGAATCAATGGAGGGACCCAGGGGTCACTCTAGCGGTGCAGGCAGGGCAAAGAGGGGTGCGGCGGGTTGGGAGCACACTGCCTCACATCCCAGTCGAGTTCGCCCCTTTGCATCCTGGTAAATGCAGTTCAAATTTAACGCTTACTTGAAAGTGTCGGTAGTTTTTCACTAAAGTTAGTGCAGTCATTGCTGTTCATCTCTATACACGTGTACAGAGGGGTTTCTCGGGCCAGCCACCGACTGGGCTAGGCAAAGGGTCACCTGAGGGTCACTCCTGCACTGGAGTTCAGTTCCTTCTGGTCCTGGGGGCTGCGGGTGCAGTGCTTGGTCCAGGCATCGAGTTCCTTGTTACAGGCAGTCGCAGTCAGGGGGAGCCTCTGGAGTCTCTCTGCATGCATCGCTGTGAGGGTCCAGGGGGGTCATCTCGGGTTACTCACGAGGTCGCAGTCACCTGGGAGTCCTCCCTGTAGTGTTGGTTCTCTGGATCTCGAGCCGGGGGGCGTCGGGTCTTGCGCTTCCGGCGGAAAGAGTGAGGTCTTTAAAAGTTGCAAGAAAGTTGCAAAGTTGTTGCTGTTTTTAAACAGAGCTGCGGTTCACTGGAGTTTCTTGGTCCTTCTGGTTTCAGGGCAGTCCTCTGAGGCTTCAGAGGTCGCTGGTCCCTGTTGGAAGCGTCACTGTGCAGTTTTCTTCGAGTCAGGAGACAGGCCGGTAGGGCTGGGGCCAAAGCAGTTGTCGTCTCCGTCGTCTCTGCAGGGCTTTCAGGTCAGCAGTCCTTCTTCTTGTTTCAGGTTACAGGAATCTGATTTCCTGGGTTCAGGGTGGCCCCTAAATACTGAATTTAGGGGTGTGTTTAGGTCTGGGGGCAGTAGCCAATGGCTACTGTCCTTGAGGGTGGCTACACCCTCTTTGTGCCTCCTCCCTGAGGGGAGGGGGGCACATCCCTATTCCTATTGGGGGAATCCTCCAAAACCAAGATGGAGGATTTCTAATGGCAGGGGTCACCTCAGCTCAGGGCACCTTAGGGGCTCTCCTGACTGGTGGGTGACTCCTCCTTGTTTTTCGCATTATCTCCTCTAGACATGCTGCCAAAAGTGAGGGCTGTGTCCAGGGGGCAGGCATCTCCACTAACTGGAGTGCCCTGGGATGCTGTAAAAAAGTCATGAGCCTTTGAGGCTCACCACCAGGTGTTACAGATCCTGCAGGGGGAGGTGAGAAGAGCCTCCACCCAGTGCAGGCTTTGTTTCTGTCCTCAGAGAGCAAAAAGGCTCTCACCCCAGGGGGGCAGAAACTCGTCTCAGTGGCAGGCTGGCACAGACCAGTCAGTCCTGCACTGAAGGATTGGGTAAAATACAAGGGGCATCTTCTAAGATGCCCTCTGTGAGCATAGCATTTTGTAATAAATCCACCACTGCCATCAGTGTGGGTTTATTATTCTGAGAAGTTTGATACCAAACTTCCCAGTA
Organism: Pleurodeles waltl; assembly: GCF_031143425.1. Classification (NCBI taxonomy): domain Eukaryota; kingdom Metazoa; phylum Chordata; class Amphibia; order Caudata; family Salamandridae; genus Pleurodeles; species Pleurodeles waltl. The sequence goes on along the minus strand of NC_090445.1, from coordinate 606,591,224 downwards.
TTCAGTGTAGCCATTATGGAGCTGTGGAGTTTGGTTTTGACAAACTCCCAGACCATATACTTAATATGGCCACACTGTACTTACAATGTCTAAGAATGGACTTAGACACTATATGGGCATATTGCTCATGCAGCCATGCCCTCACCTCTAGTATAGTGCACCCTGCCTTAGGGCTGTAAGGCCTGCTAGAGGGGTGACTTACCTATGCCACAGGCAGTATTTTGTGTGCATGGCATCCTGAGGGGAATGACATCTCGACTTTGCCTTTTTCTCCCCACCAACACACACAATCTGCAATGGCATTGTGCCTGTGTTAGGTGAGGGGTCCTTTAGGGTGGCACAACACATGCTACAGCCCTTAGGGACCTTCCCTGGTCACAGGGCTCTTGGTACCACTGGTACCTTTTACAAGGGACTTACCTGTGTGCCAGGGTTGTGCCAATTGCGGAAACAATGGTACATTTTTAGTGAAAGAACACTGGTGATGAGACCTGGTTAGCAGGGTCCCAGCACACTTCTCAGTTAAGTCAGCATCAATATCGGGCAAACAGTGTGGGGGGGGTAACTTCAACAGGGAGCCATTTTCCTACAGACCCCAATAATATTGAAATGAACAGCATGTCCCTTTGGCTTCCGAGTCTCCCCATTATGTTTAAATGGTATATGCAATAGCTCATGACAAGAACACTTACATCTAACCAAATTCAGAAATCTTTTGGTATTATTTAGATGAGGCCAGTACTGATGATGATCTAATTTTCTTTTGCATATCTTGGAATGATGAAAAGGATGCAAAGATATCAGAAGAATAGCACAGTACAATTAAGTTATGGATGCATGATTAGTAACTTACATTCAGTGGCAAAAAACATCCCTTGTGAGCTAAAAAGTGAGGTTAATTGCTAATAAGAATACTAAAACTCATTTAACATTAAAAGATATTTAATTCTCACACTTACCAAGCGAGCAATCCAATTATTTCTATTTAGGCTGAGGAGACCAGTAGAAGGGAATAGAAATAAGAAACTGCTTGTAGTAATGACCAAGAGATGGAGCCGAGTAGAGACCTCTAGCCACCAGCTTATATTCAGAAAGCAATTTATGAGAGCCATGCACTGTGTGAACGAGGTGACAATTCTTTACAATAGATAACTTTACTCAGACACTTGAAGGCACATGGTGGAAGATACATCACCAGGTTCTACACAGAACTTTTGACAACTCATCTGTACTGAAATATGGTGCTGGAAACTCCATTAATAGGTTAGTTATTTTCCCACTCAACCAAGCCCAAAGAACAATCTGGACTGTCTTTCAACAATCTCTTTATGATCCAGGCCATAAAAAATGAACCAGGACACCCTTTTCACAAAAATTTAATCAGCCAGGCCCAACAATGCATGTTCATTCTCGACACCCTTTCCAGAATTGCGTTAATAAGACAGGCCCAAACAATGACCTGGACACCCTTTTCACAATCTCTTTAATAAGCCAGGCCCTAACAATGAATCTGGACACTTTCCACAGTTTTTGAATGAGTCAACCACAATGAAAAGTATTGACCCTTTCAAAAATCTCTGTCAGTCGTGCAGTTAAGCACTGCTTTTTGCTGTGTTTCTTTGTGTTTCTTTTGCTTGATATAAATAGTAGCAAAACGGATTTAATGAATCATTGGTAAGTTTTAAAGTTCGTCATTTGTTATTTTTTATGAGTAAGGTTTGTCCATAGAGAATGCGTGAGCGATAAATGAGGGATGTTTACTGGAAATCTTTTTTAAAAAAACGCTTGTCTCTTTTGACATGTTCAGAAGCAATGGGTCAATGGACACTAGAAAGCTCATGGCACAGTGGGGGCGTAATGCGCAAGTCATTGGCCACAATCTCTGCACACTCTGTTGTAACTTCTAAGCCACGGTGACGCCCCCACTTCTCTCGATTTCAGAAATCTCCTTTCTGCTCGACTATTTCTCAACTCCTCTAGCCATAACAACTGCTGGGATAAACGCAAGCTCATGACGAAGAGCGGATGCGCCACAGACACCCATAAAAAACAACAAGGCAAAAACCAATTTCAGGAAATCCCCATTTGTTGGAAAAAAATACTGCCTTAAAAAGGAAAGAAAACAGTGTTATTTGGCACCATCACAAAAGACTCCGAAAGCCATGTGACGCTGCATGACGGGCGACTTAAAGATGCCTGTGGTGCGACTGGGAGCGCACAGTGACGCTCCCGAGCAGTGGCGGTTTCTCTTCAAGGGCGTCGGGGCTCCGCCCCCTTTACATTCTTGGTGAAAAATAATGCATGGAAGCAAAGCTGAAACTGCTTCCTTAAAACAATTTGTGAACACAGTGTATATACATGTTAAATTATCTTTCTAAGGCTGCTCTACACTACGAACTGTACTCCTTGCAGTGATGACAGTGGAGTGACGCTTTCCTGGGCAGGCACAAAGTCTAGAGAATTTTGCTGGGCTGACAATCTCACATCCCTGAGGCCTGTGAGGTCACAACTCGGCAAAGACACTGCATCAAGGTTCAGTCTCCACCCCCTGATGACGTGGAGGTAGAGTTAGCTCTGGGCGTTTCAGATTCAAGCCCTCGAGCTCTCGGCCTCCATGTCAATCAGGGAGAGGAGACCATTGTCACCACACCCTTTTCCAACTCGTCACAGGGTGGGGTGGTACCAGACCCTGTGACGAGTGGGGTAGAGACTACAAGCAGGAAGCCACGAAATCGAGTGTGCGCAGTGTGTGAGCTGGACTTTTGAAGATACACTGCGCAGACTCGAGGTGCTGCTTCCCACGCTGCAGTTTATGCTGGATGCCTTTTGAGCTCCGGTATGCCTTAGATTTACTGCCAGCAAGCAGACTCGTGGGGACAGTGAAGCAAAGAGCAAGGTGTTGCACATTGCATGTGCGTGTGTTTATTTTAACTAGTCAGTCCCGACTCGCCTGGCTTGAAGCTTCCCTCCAGGCAACAAAAATGTCAGCTGGGGGTCATAAATAATGTGAAAGGGTGAATGGGTGTATGTGTGAGTTAGTGAATGGATGGATGGCTGATGGATGTGTGAGTGAAAGGGTGGGTGGATGGATGTATGAGTGAAAGGGTGGATAGATGGGTGAGTAAACAGTTGGAGGGTAAAAGTGAAAGGATGGATGTAGGATGGATGAGTAAAAGAATGGATGGATGAGTGAAAGAGAGGATGGATGGATGGATGGGTAAAAGGGCGAATGGATGATTAAGTTCAAGAATGGATGATGGATGGATGAATGAAAGAGAGGGTGAAAGGGTAGGAGGATGGATGAGTGAAAGTGTGGATTGATGATGAGAGAAATTATGGATGCTTGAGTGAGTGAAAGTATGGATGGTTGAGTGAAAATTCAGATGGATGGATGTGTGAGTGAAAGGGAGGATGGATGGATGTATGAATGAAAGGGTGGATGGATGGGTGAGTAAAAGGGTGGGTGGGTATATGAGTGAAAGGATGGATGTAGGATGGGTGAGTAAAAGAATGGATTGGTGAGTAAAGAAAGGATGGATGAGTGAAAGAGAGGGTGGATGGGTGGATGGATGGATAAAATGGTGGATGGATGAATACATGAAAAAATGGATGGATGAATGAAAGAGAGGGTGAAAGGGTAAATGTATGGATGGGTGGATGAGTGAAAGGGAGGATGGATGATGAGAGAAGGTATGGATGGTTGAGTGATGGTATGGATGGATGGAGTGAAAGTGTGGATAGATGGATGAACGAAGGAATGCACAGATGAGTGAAAGGATGGATGAGTAGAAGAAGGAATTGATGAGTGAAAGTGGGTTGATGCATAGATTAAAGGGTGGATGGGTGGATGAGTGAAAAAATGGATAGATGAGTGAAAGGGAGGGTAGATAGATGGATTAAAGAGTGAATTGTTGGGTGAGTGAAAGGTGGATGGATAGGTGGATAATGGATGGATGGATGGAAAGATTATGAGAGATAAAATGATGGATGGATGAGTGAAAGGATGGCTGAGTGAAAGTATGGATGTATGAGTGAAAGGGAAGGTGGATTGATAAATGGATTAAAGGGTGGATAGATGGATGAGGGAAATAACGGATGGATGAGTGAAAGGTAGGGTCGATGGATTGATGAAAGGGTGGATGGATGAATGAGTGACTGACTGAAAAGATGGATGTGTGAAAGGATGGATGAATGATAGGTGCATGGATATAGGTTTGATGGCTACATATTGAGATGAATGGATAGACTGGAAATGTATGGGTGTTCGGACAGAATGGTGAAAGACTGAATGATGGATGAAAGAATGAATGAATGACAGAATGAAATGGTGGATATCAGCAGGCGAATGGAAGGAGGAAATGGGGAATGGATACAATTAAAACAGGAGCGCTCTTTTGGGAAGGGATGTGATGACTTGCTTTGTTTGCTTGGTGCCATATAGTAAGAGCTTTTGTTCGAAGTGTGTGGTGTTTCAATTTTCTGGCTTCTCCCTTGAACCAGCCACAGAGCAGATATAGTGAACGCTGGGCCAGAAGTCCCCAAAGGGCATGCAAACCCATTAAAACTCCTGCACGGCAAGGTGCCAAGTGTGCGCACAGTTGTGGCCGAAAAAACATGCCAAACACGGTATATGTTGAAACTGCCCATTAACATGTTTAGGGGGCAGTGATGGATTCATCCATTAGTGCAAACATGTTGTATGGCCAGGGAGACAGATTCTCTCCAGACACCATCTTAGTGTTGGTGTAAAAACAGACAGTACAATTAACATGATATATGTGATTTAAAACCATGCTAACCAATGTAGTGCACATAATACTCTATAGGATAACATGTAGTGGGTGTACTAAAGTAATCACGTAATATTGCAAAGGAAAGCTGATTCTTCACTAGCCCCCATCCGCTGATCAGTGTTAAGTAGCCCACAATAATGTGGAAATAACATGGATTGTACTTAGAAAAATGGGTTGGTGCCAAATTGAAAACACTGAAATGGTGACTAGCATCCCAAATATTGCCATGCTTCCCACCCCCCACAATGTGAACCTCTTCCTCCCCCCACCCCGGGCCAAGCCCAGCCCCACCACTCTCAAACTTCACCAACCGCCACTGCTCCCGAGGGCTCGCGCTGAATGCTCTTCTCTCGCCACGCTCGCAAGCCTCGCTGCCTCTGCGCTTTATCTGATGATTAATTCCCGCGTTTGGATTAGGGTTCATTATAGCGGGGACGCTGGGCGGTAGAGCTAGGAACATGGGAGCATTCATGGTATTGTGCAGCATGGCTGTGGTCCCAAGCCCGGGAGAGCTGTGCGCGACGGCTAATCTGTCTCCTAAATGGTCGGGGCCACAGACCGGAAGGAAGCGGGAGATCTTGGCCTGTGGCCGGGACGGGAATTATGAGGTCTGCGTTAGTCCCCCGAGTCGTGCAGATCTGAATTTTTTAGAGGCTTTTAGACTCTTCCTTAATGAGCGGCATTAGTTGCACAATTTATTTGGGGAGAAAACCGCAGGCCACAGCTCGCACGACTGCACTGCCTACTAGAGCCACACACGGCTGCCCTACATTCTCGGATGTGAAGGAATCTAGCGGGTGGGGTGTGCCACCGTCCGATTTCCTGCACTCTCATACCAATTAGGTGCAGACAATAAAAAATCCTTCTGCCCGAAGTCAAACAATATCCCTGTATTCGGCATATTTTTCTCCCCACAAGTGAAGAATGGTGAATCATCCGATTGTTTACATGGAACATGACAGCCATTCAGGGAAGGCCACTTACACAGATCTAAGGAGTATTTCAACGAACGAGTGCAGCAAGAAATAGTGTCAAATCCGTGTAGGTTTTGGAACTTCATGGCACGGCGCTGCTCCAAGGACAGGAATCGGAAGAGGACTGTTTCAATCTCGTATGAGGGAATCTAGCAAGGCCTGGCCGATTAGTGATAGCTGCTCTTTCCTGCACCTTTCATGTGGTAAAATATTTGAAGGGGGAGTAGACATATGCTCTCCTCGCCCCATGATCGATCGATCGATCCACCCCCCCCATTTATCTATCAATTCATTTAGTGCACATCCCACATAGGTCTTGCAGAGCTATACAAATCATTGAGGAATACAAGGAGGATAAGGAAAAATGTAAAACAGACAGTGACCAATGTCTATCAATTAAGGATTCAGGTGAATGAATCTCTCAAGGCAGAGAAGACACGTTGTCCTGCGCTGTTATAAGTTTCACACTGTTTCATTTGAAAGAATATAGCAAACAAATAGTGGTTTGTATTGTCCTTCTGTTGCCTGCACTCATCCGTACTACATCATACAAAGGATAGAGAGGGCCTTTCTACAAAGCAGAGTAGGTATATGATGTCCTAATCTCTCTTTTACTCTCCCAAGCTCACTATAACAAGCTGAAGGAGATTACTTTGATCTCATCTTTATTCTCACAAGTGCTGTGTAGCAAGACAGAGGGAAATGTCTCACCCCAAAGTGAAGGACACCCAAGACGATGAGATTTGATTTGCTATATACTCTCTTCTACTTTTTTATAACACGCTGTCCTATTAACTTTACTTAGCACGCTCTCCTTTTCTTCAGTGTAATGTGCACACTCTTCAATGCCCCATCCATCTATAGACTAAGATTTGTGTGTTGCCCTTCTAGATTATATGTTTTCTGATCTCATTGACCATTTCTCAATCATTTATGTAATGGCCAAGTTGTGCAGTATAATGGGATTCATGAATCAATCAATCAGGAATTTGTAAAGCGCACTACTCACTCGTGAGGGTCTCAAGGTGCTGAGCAAGGGAGGGGGGGGGGCGCTGCTACTGCTCGAACAGCCAGGTCTTGAGAAGTTTCCTGAAGGTAAGTAGGTCTTTGCTTTGGCGCAGGTGGGTGGTAAGAGTGTTCCACATTTTGGCAGCGAGGTGCGAGAATGATGTACCGCCGGTTGTAGTTCTGCAGACGCGTCGGACGGTTGTGAGGGCGAGGTCGGCAGAGCGGAGATGCCGGGTCGGGGTGTAGAAGGAGAGTCGTTTGTTGAGATATTCTTGTCCGGTGTTGTGCAGTGCTTTGTGAGTGTGGGTGAGGATGAATCTGCGACTCTGTCAACTTGGGAATTGGTCATTTTGTCTGTACTCAATGTGCCACTGTAGTCAACATTATTGGAATTATCAGACAGTGTTTACAAGAGATGGTGCACTTCTCAATTGGTAAAAGACAGGCAGTGCATAAGGTCTCTATCAGAGGATCTAATTCCCTTGCATGCTACAAAGCGACTGCATTTGAAACTCAGTTCGGGCTGTGATGTCAGCGAGATACGTATGGTGTACTCTAGGACAGGAGATAGGCTAGTGTCAATATGGCTTCAAAGGAACACACATCTGCCAGAAATCAGGATTTATGTGCACATAAAAATGTGTGCTTTAGGGAGTAGCACACTGTCTGTAGTTGTTACCTGGTAATCTCAGAACAGAAGCAGCAGTTGCTCACATTAGAGTTGATTGAATAGGCAAATTACCAAAAGCCCCAGGCTAGGCAAAATCTTTGAAAGACCGTCAAATACGCTCATATGCTGCAGCTTATTACTGGGCCATTGATTCACATAATGCAGATAAAAGTTGACAGGGTAAGCTAAATACTACACTTAATTGTAAACAAATTCTGGAAGATGTTAGCATGGCTTGGCTGCTGGATTTCATAATGTTACCAGCTAAACTAGATCTTGTTTGCGGCTAGCCGAGAGGTGTGTGTAAGATATTGAATTATTTAGGGTGGGTGACTACCCACGTCAAACAAATAATCACAACCTTTGATAGGGTGCACCCTTAAAGTCACTAGTTTAACTTGAGTTCAACCCCTTCGTAGCTATGGCACAGAGCAAAAGGACTTAACTTAGGGCAATGTGTAAATTATTTATCAGTACCAAACCATGTAATAAAGTCAAAATTCAACACACTAAAAATCTCAAACCAAATTAGAAAAATAGAGTAACATTTTATAAAGAAAAATGAGACAACAATGACAACAGTCTAATTAGAGGAATTGGTTATATGAATTTTAAAATGTTTAGGTAAGAATAGCACCAAGAAGCATAAAGTGCCAATGATAGTCACCAGTCGCGTTTGTTTGGGACTTGGGTGAAATTTGACACTGACTGCAATCAAACATGGGTCGGATACACCATCCGGGCTAGTCTTGGTCAAAGAATTTACCTTCTGACTTTGGGGCCAGATGTATCAAACATTTTTGCGTTGTGCGGTTTGTGATTGCAAACATGCATTTTGGGATATATCAAGTCCAATTAACGTGTTACTGAATTGCAAATTGGATTTGTGACTACATACTGATTCGGTATTAGGAAGGGGCGTGTCAAGGGCATCCCTTCCTAATACCGAATCGCAGAGGTATGTATGATTGTTTTGTGACCGTGGATGTGGTCCCAAAACAATCGCAGTTAACACCAATTTCAAATTGGTGCTAACCTTTGTGAATGCATGCAAAAATATTTTTTAAGAGCAGGCAGTGGTCCCAGGGACCACTGCCTGCTCTTAAAAATGCATCCCGTTTTCCTTTAAGGAATAAGGGCTGTATTTAAAAAAAAAAAAAAAAAGATTGCTTTATTTAAAAGTAATCACAGACATGGTGGTCTGCTGAGCTGAGCAGTCCACCTTCCCTGTGATTGTAGCCATTCGTAATGAATCACAAATTGCGACCTACGTCATGAATAATAATGAGGTAGGTCAATTTGTGAGCCCTTGCAAATTGCTATATGAAACTCATGAAGTTTCATACATTCCAATGGCGATAACTTAATTGTGATTCGTAAAAAATCGCAATTTGGTAATGGCTATTGGAAATAATGATACATCTGGCCCTTAGTTCTTTAAATACCAATCCACCACAGGAGTACACTTCTAAAGCCCCTTGGACCTTATGGGAGACACTTAGAGACTCACAAAGTGTCAGGCAGAAGCTGACAGCCGGGTCTTGACCAGGTTCAGCTGTCACTATTCAGCTGGGTATGTCCAGGAAATGGCCTCTTGCAGCTTGTTGTCTTCCTGTAGCTACACAGAATGTTAGACAGCTGACTGGTGGAGTCAACTTATTTGCCCTGAGTAGAAGGAAAGACAGTCACTCAGGGCTGCATTCAGGTCAAATACAGCAGGTCTAGTCCTCATCTGATCTCCTGCAAGTGGAGAAAGTGGTTTGAAGTGGCTGCCTGGAGGTACTACATTTAATCCTGGCACTAGCTAGTGGTTGGGAATGACTGATGGGCATGCCCCAATCAAAGGTGTAAAAGTTCCCAGAACTAACCTTACCTACATCAAAAAATATGCCCAAAATGCCATGTGTGAGAGTATTTTCAAGATCCAGACTCTTCGGCCACACTAAACTTGGGCTCTGAAGGGTAAGGGATGTGTGTGGTGAGTGTACAATGGTAACCAGTGTTCCCTCACATTTAATAGTAAAATCCAGGTTGAAGATGATACTCCATCTACGCTAAACCCACCGACTGAAGTTTGGTATGACAAAAGCAGGTCCTTCAGAGTCCAGACAGTGAATACACAAGAATTATCTTTGCATCCTGTGTTCTTTCTTCCAAGTATGCCCCAAGTGTTACCTGTTTCTCAAAAGCATTGTAAAGCAGGCTTGACAGTGCAGTGTGAAAAAGGATACCCACCTCCCCCAGTCTGCATATTCAGTGGACTTCCGAGGAGTCATCTCTCCCCATTCAGGTCAACCTATTGTTTGCTCCTTAGAAGCATGTCTCACATTTGTCATGTCTATTCAAGGCTGAGCACAGGCTAATAAATGAAAGAGGCTTATGATGATTTGCATTTGGACAGTTCAGGCATGTAAAGGGTACCTTTCTAAAGTTACTTTTCCTTAATATTTGTTAAAAGTCCAACTTCACAACTGAAGTGGATATTATTTACTATGAAAATCTGGTCCCATTCCCAAGATACAGTTTTAGCTTTTTAATCTGTGCTCTGAGTTTTTACATAGGACAGTTAGGCCTGCCCCCATGAAAAAGGCATCCTCCTGCCTTGCATTATAGGGACATGGTGACATTAACGTTGTACATATCCCTCTTTCAAACACAACAATTAAACATTTCTTGTGGGCTACAAAGGTTACCTGGAGGTGACTATTTAAAAGGGAGGTTTATTTCAACATGCTGCAGCGCATGTTCCTCTGCAACAGTAAGGCTACATCGGGTAGGTCTGAAGCTATGTTTGAATTGCCAGTGTAGTGGATGGCACTATAGGTGCAGCAGTCTACAAGTGATGCTTAAGTGTACACTAAATACTAGGGATCTATAGGCAAGTTTAATATACCAGTTAAGAATAGGCTAATTCAACCATGTTTGAAGGGGATCACAGGCACTCTACTACTGGTTAGTAGGGGTAACACAGACTGAGTTCTAAAGCTAGAAATATAGGGTCCAGCAATAGGCAACAAATCTGTGGTGACCATGTAAAAAGGCACATTTCCTACAGACCATACGATCATAGCACATATTCATGCCACACCATCCCCACTTTCCCAGTAAGAAAAGCATTGACAAACGTTGCCATTTCAGATTCCTCAATGCCAGGTGCAAACCTCTCCAGCAGTGTAGATTTCATATCCTGGAAACATCTCTGACGCTCACCCACCTTCCACACAGACTCAATAAGCTTTTCATTCCCATCTGGCAACTGTGTAAATATCTTCCAGCACACATATTTTTTTTTTTAGACAAACCGTTATTACTGCATGGGCCACACACAATTACACAATGTGTTATGATGAATTTTAATACAGCAATAAAATGCAATTCTGACTCAACAATTAAATACACCAACCAGTGTGTGTCCTTCTAACTGCCAATCTCTCAATCTGCACAAGTTTCTGACATGGGACAATCAGTGCCATCTACATATGCTTATGCCTTTCTCTTCTCATCAAGAAAGTTGTCAAAGCATTGAGTCACTTGTTTACTTTCGAAACTAAACAATATCTACCTAATCTGTGGTCGGTTGGCTCTTCTATGCAGATGATGTACATAATCTTGCATATACATGAATGCAACATCAACACAACAAATACAAAATGATGAATCAATTACTCAGAACCAAGTACCCCATTTTAACACTTGTCTCTCTCAGGGTAGTGAAACAGAACAGTCCAAGGTCTACTCAGGGGAAGTGGTGTGGGCTAGAAATCGCCAATCCAGGCAGCACTCAATAAAACATTCTCCAGTCAGTTATTTTTGTTTGATAAAAGAAAAGTACATTTGTTATACACACTACTAAATACTGAACATTCATTTACAAATATTTACATAAGGAGGATGGAAATACCTTTGGTCACATTATGAAACTATAGTTGAACCTTAGTGGGTTTATGTCTCCCAAAATCACAATACCCCTACCTATCCCACGTAGAACAGCACCATATAAGGGGAGTTGCTTTAAATAAAACAGGCCTATTGGCTTTGTCAATGGATCACCACATTAAAATTCAAGGCAGCCTATTGGCTTTGTCAAGGGATCACCATAATCAAATATCAATGACCACATGTTAAAAATCACCATCACTTCAAAGGAATCAGTAACCACATTTAACTGCAATCATTATTGTTAATAGAAAGCATTGCAATGTTTACCAAAATCATTGTCAGCAATATACTTTAATCAAAGCTGTGAAAATCTACACAATGTGCCTAAGACTTTCTTTTACACACCAAGGCCGCATAACATGCTGCCATAGGACCAACTTTTAGGGGTCCTCAAACTTAAAAGCTGTACAGCAAACGCTGTAGCCTAAGAAATTACTTTAAAAAGGAGCCATTTTTCTTAAAACCAAGTGGCAGTAAACTTAGGGCAAATTTGTGAAACCATTTCTGGGGGCCCCGGGACCAATGCAAATCCTGTACTGTGGTGCTTTTTTCTATTTCTTGGGGGTGAGGTCACCAGGCCCTAAGTCCTGAACTGGGAGTGGCCTAGCACACGCCCCCTCCCCAATGGGAAAAAATAACTAATGATGCCCCAACCCCAAAGGCTTGGCCCTCTCCAGTGGATTTTGTTAGTGGTAGTGGTGGAGCTCCACGTGCTCCATTTCTCACACAATTTGGTGTCAAAGTCAAGTTCGTTAGGGAGCCACAAATCAGGCCTTGTAGGACCAACGTCAAAGATCTCAGACTCATTTTGCTATTGGTGACATGCTCTAGTCACTGAGAGCATTTTCAGCAGGACTCCTGGCCCTCAAAAGGTACACTTCGCGGGGCACAGAATTACTTGCTCCTTGTGAAAGTTTCCTCCTCTGCTCTGTCTTCCACAGACCCATAACCTCCTGGTTATCTTGCAAGGTATCCAGAGAGCAAAGGAGTCCAAGTCTTCCCCCAGCTGGTCCTAAGGACTTAAGGACAGCACTGTCGCTGGCCCTTTAGAGACCCATCTAGTAGTGGGGGTCAGCACATCAGGTGGACTGTCCTTTCAGCTGTCCATGGTGTTGCTGCCATTGTCATCCATTTCCCGGGTCTTGTTCCCTGTCTGTCCTGTGTTTAAGACTATATGAGTGTGGGTAGAAAATATTAGATGAGATGCCATTCACCCCTGTCCAATCCTATGATGCTACATCATCCCCCTACCCTTGTCCCAACTCTCCTGTACAGCATTCTGGGTCAAACCAATATGGTGCTGTTACGTTTTCTATTTGCAGAGCTCTTCTGACAGCCTCAGCTCTACCACTAGCTGACATCACTGCCAGATACTTCCACCAAAACATCAAAGGGGCAATCCTCCTGTGTTGGCTCCAAATGTCTGGGCTGCCTCTTTATTCAGTGCACTTGGGCTGTCCAACCCAAGTGCAGTTTTACAGCTAATTACCTGATGCATTTTTCCTCCCATCCCCTTCCTTCTCAGGAACTGCGTCAATCACTCATAACTGCTCCTTTTGTGTGGGAAGGCCTTTGTTCCATCTGCTAGGGAGCAGAGTAATGAACTTGGCCCAGCAGAGGGTCAAAAGCTCTGGAATCATATTTTGAGCCGAGCGAGAGAAATATAACACTTCTGGATGTCCTAATAGGATGCATAAATATTTTATTGGGCCCTGCGTATTAGTATGCATGTTTCACTCCAGTTTGACACCTTGTTGGACTATGTAGACCTAAGAGCGGCAAAACTGCATTTTAAGGCAGACTTCACCTATGTGTATTACACAGTGATACCACAAACTTTCCAGTAAACAATACTGACCTATCTATGAATGCCTACTAATATTATAAAGCCTACCCCACGTCAACACCTACACTGGCAGGGCCCTTTCTGCACAAAGCAACCTGTGTGTAATTACAGGGCTGCACATGGCAGTATTCTCACCTATGCAGCCCACGTATGTGCACACACAAGTATGCAAGCATGGTCACATGTAACCAGCCCAGTGCCCATTACCATAGCTGCGTCACAGTGGCTGTATCTTAGATGGTGGACACCGGCGACAAACACGCGCAGACCAATTACAATGCAGTTATCGTAAGTGAGATTCAATAGTGAGACACCCACAAAAATGTCCAAAAATGGGTCATCAAGAAGCAAATAAATCCAGGTGTACAATATGGCCAGAAACTACTGGCAGCAATGCTTCTTCCGTGTTGTTTCAAGACCCAGGTTCATACAAAGTGCTATAGAGCCAAGTAATTAGCTTACACTTTGCTATTTAAATACTAACATAAGGTAGCCTATGATTTCTCATAAATGCTTTTGCACTTGAGCATCCTAGCTTGTGCCTTCTCACATATAACTGTGTCTTCTCATCAGTGGCTTCCCATCTATGCATTCTTGCTGGTGCTTTCTATATATTTCCAAACCATTCCATACCACAAAATATCACACCATGACTCAACATGTCATTCTATGCCTTACAACAGCCTGCCATACCACCACATACCAGCCCATCACATACTATCACAAAACATTACAGAGCCGAAAACATAATCACACAGCGCCACTTACAATGCCATGATGTACCATAGCATAACATTAAAACACAAAATAAATTATCCCACAAGACACTACAGCTTATTTGTATGTGTATATCCCTTAAATTCACATTACTTTATGAGATGTGCCATATTGGTGGCACATGAACTCTAATAATATAAATCAGCACTCTCTTGCACATAGCATAAGGCAACATCATATGACATACTATAGCAAAATAAGATCCCATATCTTCCTGTCACCTTCCACCCTCAGCCCAAACTTAGTTTCAAGCACATCCTGGTTATTACAACTCAAGATCAATGAGACCTGCACAGAGCAGTAGTATCTCCAGTACTCCCATGTGTCTAGAAAACTAGGGCTTGAATGGGAATTAAAAGCAGTCCTTGCAAATTCTGTCAAACCAGCCCTCAAACTGCATGTAGTGAGCAAGCAAGCCTGACCACTGCAAGAGAGGTTTAGAGGAATTCTCCTCCAAGAAACATTCTAAAAGTATTGCAAATATGGTGTATTGAACAAGATATTTTTCATTATAGAACCTAATCCAATCATGAAATGGGATAGAATGAGATTGGAGACATGGCTACATGGCTCAATGAATGAATAGTTTGATAGTGAGTATTGGGTGGATAAATTAATTAAAAAATGGATGACAACGAATAAACGTTTTCAGCTACATGGAGCAAATATTCACAATGCACTGACCAAAGGTGGGTGCTCTGGTTTTAAACTTAGCTATCACATTCAAATATCACCCTCCACTAACACTATTACCACTAATCCTTATGAAACATGCAAAACCTGATGTATTTAATACACTTCACTGATTTAGCACCTGAAAGAAATAAATACAAATCATTAAGCTATTCTCTAAAACAGGATAAAGAATAAGGTAACCATGTAGTGACTGGTTTGCATAACAATTGCATCAATCACAGCTTCTACCTGACCAAATGTAGTGAACCCTCTGCTCCAGCAGCTTGCCACTATGATAGAAAGCTCCTGCTCCGTTCACTCATTGCAGTGCGTGAGCTCTATGGGGATTGTAGTCCACAGGCCTGTTCCTCTTCCTGGAGGCATGCCAGTGTAGAACTGCAACCCCCAGAAAGCCTCAAAGGACTGTCTTGTCTCCCAAGAGAGACATGAGATGACATCCTGGATGGCCTACTCGGTCTCGTCTTGCACTGCTGATATTGCTTCTTTATTTTGACAACATAGGTTCTGGAAGTAAGAGCATGCTGAGAGCTGTAGCACCCACCCAAACAATCACCCCAGAGTTTCAAGATGAATGTTCAATGAGGAAGCCTTTTATTTTAGTGTTATGTTGTCACATTTGCTGTAGATTTCGAGACTGAGGTCAAATGTCAGGCTGTATCTTCTGATAAATTGATGGTTATTTTAATATGCAGCTTGGTGTTTACTTTTGTTTGACTATAAGCAGGAGTATTTTTAAAAGTGAACTTAACAATCTTACTGATGTGAAAGGAAAGGCTGTAAGGTGTCATTTGTTTTCACACACACAACAAAATTTAACTACCTATACATCAACTGTACAAATATTTCTAAATGCATCAGTAGTCATAAAATTGCAAAATAAATGTTTCTTTTTATTCCAAAGGGTAATGGAAAAAGAGATTTTAATAGGTTTAAAATAAATCAATTACTTCTTGTTGCGTAAGTCACAAATATTTGCTGAAACCCGTATTCCACGCATTATCATTTATCGGTGAAATGTCTATATGAATAAATGGTCATTTGAAAGAAGAATGTGCTGCCTGTAAATGACAGTATGCTCACCATGCTTTAATAATATATTTGTGGCAGTGTGCTCCAAAGGAAACCACCAGCTACAAACCAGACCCTTACCACTCTCCTGCCGAAATCAGCGTGCCACATTTGCTATACTTGTTATTTTTGTGACACTTGGGGTTTTCACAATCCTATAACTTCGGTGATGTTACACTGATGGCAACGACTCCACTCTGAATATCGTTTTAGGAGCACTGTTTGAAAAAGCTGTCTTTAACAGGAGAGCAAGCGAGGCCATAGCTGCCTTTCTCTCCCTCCTCTCTATGGAAGATGTAGACCTGCTGGAGTGTTCTGTCCAAGTGGGAAGAAAGACCTACATATTGCAAACCTGTTTCCTTTAAGCTCAAAATATTTCTGTTCTTTCTAAGCACTAAACGTATATCATTAATAATTTGAAATTAGAATAGAGAATAAGACTGAAAACAGCTTTCACTGCCAGGCTTTTAAGACTGCATAAACTATGGCACTCACTTATTTTTAACACAGGAAATTCATGTAGCTCACCGTAGAGAGTGTTTGAACACATTTGTCCCTGTTAAGAATATTTTTTTCAGCTACTGGGTATTTATATTACTCTTACATCTTATGGAGGAAGAATGCCAAACATTACATTTTTGTATAATTTATAGCTTTTTTCCCAACTGCATTAATTTTTGGCCCAAACTTGTAAACAAATGTCACAAATCAAACGTACCACATTCACCAAAACGCGTTTATTTCAACTGTCCAGAAGAGAGGGGAAAGAGAGAGGTAGTGAAAAAGTGAAGAAGAATGGTGAGGGGGAAGAACAGGGCCAAATGAAGGGAGAAGGAGAGAGAAAAAAGACAAATGGTGAGAGGAGACAGAGGTGAGAAGAGAAAAAGGCATTTGCAATGGAATGAGTCTCGAATTTGCTCGAGTTAGAGCTATTAGCATTGTAAACTCCTAACCGGACTTTTCTTGCCACATAAACTGAAAATAAAAAGTAAAACAGTTTCACGTAAGTGAGCCGACGGCCATCATGAGCGTGAAAGAGACACACAAAAGGAAACAGAACATCACTTGCAGTCAAAGTTATCAGCAGAAGTGCAATTATCCATTTAACTGGCAAAAGTGCAATTATCCATGTAACAGGGTTGATGTCATGCAAATCGCTCGACTACCAACAAGCGATTTCATGCTGGGTAGGAAATAAAAGGAAAAAGTAGTCCAGAAGCCATGCACACAACAAGGAGCCTCGTATGTTTTCAGTAGTTTACCGGTGCGCTCAACGAACCAACCAAATTGATGGGCGTGGTTAAAAGCTCACAGAGAGATTACAACAGGGGCCAGAGCGCTTGCACGCTCGGCCCTAAAAATGGACTTGGGAGATAGATGAGAGATGAGGAGAAAGACAAACGTGTGATTGGAAGTGAGAGATCAAGCTGCACATTAAAGGGGAGATGGGAGAAGATGGGGTAAAAGGAAGTAGGAAGGAGGCAGGCAGGAGAGAGGGGAGTAGAAAGAGAGATAGGACAAAAAGAGGAGGTGTAAAATGAAGAGAGTAACAAAAGAAGAACGGAGACATGTAGAAGGGAGGAAAAGGGAAAGTTTATAAATATAGCATGGTCATAGCTGGAAGTGAAAAGAAAAAATATAAGATATATGAAAGGATAGCCTTACAGGGAGAAACTGTCTTGCTCGCAGCCATTCTCGACGCGGGTCCAAGTGGACGGTATTTATTTTTTCTGGATACTCCTCTGACCACATTACATTTTCACAGTGCCTCTTTTCCCTTCATGATCACACAAGAACACCTTGAAATACATGAGTTTGGGGTGTGCACTGCACAGAAGCAAAATAAAATGTTACTCCATTTAAAGCAACACACTAGACACTGCATACTGAGACAAAAGACAACTTTTCTCTGTGTTCACCAATAGCATCATCAGGACGGTGATGGTGGTGACTTCTTTCTAAATTCATGATTAAAATCTTATCTCTTAAGCTACGTTGCTATCAAGGTGCAGGGTGCAGTGGACTAAAGATTTGGAGAATATTGACCATGAAGGAATGTACGTAGGCATATAAGCCTGCATGTAGACATACATGTATCTTTCTCTTCCCAGAAATCCTGGAATAAAACAGAGAATTATCCTCCCTGCACCCACTATGGGGTTATACCCATTCTAACATGTGCATTATCCTGGACAGTCATAGCCATGGCCAATGGTAGACAACTGGAAACTGACAGGAGTGGACACACTGGCAAACCTATGGTCGATGTTTTCTGTGGTATTCAGATTTCGGTGGACAGGATATCCCTCACAATTGTGACAGCGTAACCCCTCCACCGAGATCAAAATCAAGCCCCTGGAGTCCCTCTCCTCCCAAAAGCCCAAACGCTAGAGAAATTTGTGACTCACACTCGCCTAGAACTCAAGCCTTTTAACTCTCTCCACAACTCTGTATCCTACATATAAAAATATTATTTAGATAAAGAGAGCAAGGAGGCTTGTCTCTGCATGAAGATAAATGTATTGCTAGGAGATAGTGAGCAACTGGCTGGCCTGTCTCTCAGTGGTGGCTTGTACCCTTTGAAAGTGACTGGGCAAGTGAAGTGCCCCACCACTTCCCCCCCAAAAAAAACACTTACTTCAGCCAAAACCCAAACATAAACCACCCCTCCCTCCAAAAGGCCAAACCATAACACCAAATAAAACATAAACAACCACTACACTTACATGCATTACACACATACATGCATTACACACACATGCATTAAACATTTAAAATACATTTTAAAAATGCACTAACCCACGGGCTGTGTGTCCTCCTTGGTGCTCTTCTGCTTCTCCGATGCCAGTAGAGCTCCCCTAACCAATCCAGATGCTGCTCTCATGTTGTTAACCAGCATGAGAGAAGCACCTGGAATGGATGGAGAAGCCTGGCTGGAAGCTTCTTCAGATCCTAGAGGCCTGTGCTTAGTCTCCACCCAGCTGTCTTAAGACAGCTGAGTGGAGAGCTTCCAAGTGCGCATGTCACTCTGGCCGGTGCAAATCAGCTGGCCAAAGTTACATGGGCACTTTGGAGCATCCAGTCAAGGCACTGCTCCAGTCCTCTGCTGCCAATCATGTCACTGGGCTGGTGCATGCTGCACCGGTAAAAATAAAGTGGCAATTAAATAATTTCATTGCCATTTTATTTCAGCCTGTGAGGCTCGCAGCGGGCAGCGGGGGCGATGCTCCTCCATCTTCAAGAAGAAACCGCCGCTGCTGTCTCTGACATCTGACTGACCAGAGTTCTGGAAACCCATCAGCACCATGGCAGGGAATGTCAATTCTTAAGAAACGGGGGCAATAGCCCACATGAGCACCTGCGACTAACAGCAGAGCCATCCCTAACTCAGCTGACATATCTTCACTCGGCAGACAGCACAGCTATTTCTCAATTGTTTGGTATAAAAGAATTACTATTCAGTTGGCACAGTCAGCTCAGTCATATTTCACTTGCCAAAAAACACTGTAATATCCATCACCTTTGGTTGATGCGTCACTCTATTGAGTGATATTTTGCTCAGTGCAGACAGCAAAGCTATCCCTCATATTTCTCTGGCAGCAGTGATATCTCTTATTTGTTCTAAATAACAGAGACATGTCACATTCATTACAGACAAAATAACTATGCCTTGTTCAGTGAAATATCCGAAAAAGTGCACCTGTCCAATTACCTATCTGCCTTTCTGTCTGTCGGGGGAATCAGGTGGCCTGGGGAGACAAAACGTCTGAGGTGACAGGTGGGACAGGGAAACCACAGGCATGGTGAGACATCGGTTCAGTCGAGACAGGGACAGAAGGATTCTCACAACAGAGTGGCATTGGAGCAGGACACAACAGAGAGAGTAACACACGGAGGTTGCACCCAAGGACAACAGAAGTGAGGGAAAACAAGATGAGGGCAGACTAGCAGCACCACAAAGAAACCAGGAAACAAGAATCCAGGAGGGTGTTTCCGTATAAACCTAGATCAGGTACAATTCAACTCACAAGATGAACAAACAGTGCTCTAGAAAGACTATGACACACAACAATCTAGGTCGAATGGAAGGGCATAAAATCCACGCCCCCTTCATGATAATACTCTAACAGGTTAAGCAGAGGACCTCAAGACCTAACTACAAACTGCAAAGCGCTAGGCATAGACATCCCAGTACCCACTGGACATTCACCTAACTTTGAAACCCAGCACCCAATTCAACATGGTTTAGAAGCAAGACACTCCATTTGAAAAACTCGCATACAGGCTCTTAAACGTTAAGAGATCATGTGGTCGGTGAATGCTGTAATGTACAAATATTTAATAACATAGAAAGAACCTGGGCTTTAAGTCAGACTTAAGGGCCAGCAAATTGGCATAAACAAAATAGCACAGCTGAGAAAAGCTTGCTGGATTATCCCACTTTGCAATGGGTTATGATTTGCATTCAGAACCTTGAGTGCGGATGGGCTCTAAGTTCAAATTACAGAGCCGGGGTTCCGAGGATGTCGGTTGGAAGATGGCCGGCCGAGGGACAGCCACGCTCTGGTTGCAGGGCGCTTACCGAATACATATCTATCCTTCCTCTTACCTACTTTGTGCAAATTCATCATCCACTACAAGAACAAATACTGCATACTTTAGGGAGGGCGCCGGAGGGAGCATCCTGGCACCAATGCTTAACACACCTTTTCCTGTTGAGTACCAGCACGGATATCTGCCTCCTTTATTTTCACTTCAGCACTGTCAGCCGAGGACATCACCTTGTTCAGTCTTTCAACCACGCACCTGATTTGAGTGTCAGGTGGAAGCAGATCTGCTTCTGTTGTACCTCCTAAGGTCTTCATCTACTTACACTGTGCATCCCGTGGATTCCCATTACATCCTGATTTCCTCGCCTGCGCATCCTCCCTCTTCTTCATTCACATTAAAAATGAGTTAGGAAAAATATAGTCTACTGCAAGAACCATAGTGGTGCAAAATGTGAAGGTAGCCCTTACAGTCAGTTAGCCACATCCATCTAGTTTTAGCAAATATGGCATGGAACCCTCACTGTACAGAGCCTAATCCTTTTATATCTCTGCAATACCATCGAGGATGCTAGAGAGAAAAACACATTTTCAGTTCAGTGATTAGACCGAAAGAACCTCCTATCTGAGCCAAAGGTCGTTGATACCCACAAGCCATCTTCGCAGTTGCCTACAGTAGCAATACACCAAGTGGCTCACATTCCCAGAGTCCTTGGAGTGGTTTATATTTTCCATTATAATTTTTTCCTCTGCCCTAGTAATTATTAGAATCGTTGAGGCATGAGGTTATGGAGTATGCACATATATCATGATGATAGCCTGTGCAGAATTGCATTTTTAAGGGCTGAACACTTTGACAGATGTGATTGTTTGGAATATATTTAACTCAATAATTTAATTTGCTTGTATATGAGTTTTGGTAATTATGTCTTCGATAGTCTCTTTGCATTTTTTTTATATTTTGTTTTCCTGTGCTATTCTGTCCTCATTGATATTTGTAATGTTTTTAATATTATTCAAATTATATATATTTTGTTTGATATCTAAGTCAAACTGTTGTGTTTGCTCTATTTAAGGTGTGCCCCCGACTACAAAATTATTAGCTCAAATTATATTGAAAAATATTTGTGTGAATTATCTCCTCTGATTAATTGTGTTGTACGTATGATATAGAATGGCAGCAGCTTGGCATATTATTGGATTAATTTAGATAGAATTGTATTTCCTAGCACAGACATTTTAACAGGCTATTAATTGGCACAGAGAGAGTGACAGGCACTATGCCATAGCATTGCATTTAAAAGCAGGGTTACTTCTTCAGACATAGATTATTCTTCCAGTGGGGCACACTGGTATAAGTAGGGCACCACTATTCGTGCGGCATAAATACAGCTGACTGCTGTGAATACATTCCTTTGTATTGAGCACATTTATCACAATTACATGTATGATTTGCCACTAGGGAGAAACATTGCTCATTTTTTTCCTTTCATATGTTTCCTGCTATTAGTGCCAATAAAGTAAGTTCTCATGGCCTTGAAATGGTCCATTGGCAGCATGTGGTACTTTACATTTAGACTCAGTATTTTATTTATTTATGTGCTTGGTAAAAGGTGGGTTTGTGGCTCTGTTGCAGCTGTTGAGGCAAAATAAAAGTAGACCAAGCCCAGTCACAAGGGTGGTTGGATACAGGTGTGCAGAGCATACAAATGCATCTTCTGCGGAGAACTCTGTGGGCAACATGAAGGTCACGAGCATGAACTCTGGTGGTCCACTCGACCTCTCATCTTTGATGGGCCAGTATATAGAATGTGTATATAGAATGTGTACTCCCGAAACACCTCGGTGTCATTCTTATGGTATTCCACAGTACGTACATTCCTCTATTACATGCAAACCCTTCATCATGTTGTTAGTATGCTAGCAAGGACAGGTTCCTTGCTAAACCCTGGGAAGGCATTCATAAGAATAACCTATTACATATCACTAGCACTTTTACAAAATATTACTTCACTAAGACATGACTCACATTTCAGGTGCTATCTGATCAGTGCAAGATCTACCCAAGGGCACACTGCAGCTGTAACATATTGTATTACATTACACAACAGAGACTTGTGCTTTATCACAGAAACCTTGTTCTCTAAACCCTCTACACTTGCATTCAACATTCTGCTACCTTTCAGATTTGTCATATTGCACGATAGACCAGCCAAAAACAGTGAAGACTGATCAATCATGCATAAAAAGAAATGGTCATGTAAACCTTCCTACCCCTGCTTTGAACTGACGTCAATATTGATCAAGCTAGCACAGAACAAACCTATGAGTTTTCCACAGAATCTATGGCCCATTAAGTAATAACGTTTTCTTTTTCAGAGAGTTTCAGCAAACACATTACCTCCATGGTACTGCATTATTATATCAAGATCCTTCTACGAGACTGTAATGATATTTGTGTTTTGAACAGTGACTCCATGTTGCATTTAGCCTAGCAGCGCATCGTCACTTTAGTGACCACCAGCTTCATTTTGCCTACTGACTTTATTTTAGCGTTAGCCACTGCAACGTTAGAGGTGCAGATGTTAGAACTGCAGAAGCTGCAAGTATTTTTCCTTGCCCATGTTATGCAGTGTGCTTTTTGCTCATTTTTTTATTCTACTTGTCTGCGTGTACTTTCTCGCCAAAGGCTTTGAGAGATAAGAGTGTACTAGGATGTTTATGGCACGGCAGGGAACGGTTTTGTTTTGAGAGAGCACCTTGGGATCTTGGACAGTTCCAACCTGTTCCTTTCAAAACTGACCTGAATTAGCCAGCGTTTTTGAACATCAAATTGCGGAGCAAGGTTTTTTTTTCTAGAAATCTCCTCTCTGGCTTTTTTAAGGTATATAAGAGACCAAAGGGTGACAGTGAAGTGATTCAGAGACCTCGGACAGGGTCGGACGCTGATGCCTGTCATCCTTCCCATGAGGGTGGATCTCTCTTTCTCTCTTTACAGTCGATCTGGGGTCTACGACTTGAAGTTGGTGGGAGAAAAATGAAGGAGCAACTGTGCCCCATGGAGATGAATTTTTACTAATTATCTGCTTTGTATTGTATATATATATATCTGTATCTTTGCATATATATGTGCTGTTCATAGATT
The DNA here is from genome assembly GCF_031143425.1 of Pleurodeles waltl. Lineage (NCBI taxonomy): Eukaryota > Metazoa > Chordata > Amphibia > Caudata > Salamandridae > Pleurodeles > Pleurodeles waltl. Next base: position 606,567,761 of record NC_090445.1, on the reverse strand, counting down.
GAAGATTCTTTGTACATGTTTTCATTTCATTATTACACACATTTTAAACGTGCACTTTTGGTTGTACTGACCTTCCTTTATGAGCCTCGCAGAGTGATTTATTAAATGGATTTCGTAGACTAAGAGTTGCATTCCATAGATTCTTTTCAGTGTGTGTGTGTGGTTCAGCTCGGTCACCATTGAAGCAAAAGAGAGACTTGTATGTTTCTTGGTACCACTTTAAAATCTACCCACTTTTGGAATATTAGAAACCTCTTCCCTACATAATCTCAAACAGCATCCCACCCTCCCACCTCACAACAAGGGAACCTGATTATAAATCCCCAAGAGATCCTAAACAATGAAACAACCACTAAGCTAGACCGGCCTTATCATTTAGAATGACATTGTACACAGTCCCTTTGAAGTCCTTGTAAGTTGTCAATAAAAGCTGAGGAAGATCTTGTGAAGACTCATGAGGGGCATCTACTATTCTGAAATGTCTGAACAGCTCAATCATAACTTCAAACCTAGATACCTCTAGAGATAAAGAAGATCAATCAAATTACTATAAAATTGTGACTCTGAACATTAGGAATAAACTAGTGCCTCTTACTCTCGATCTGTTAAAAAAAGCTTGTTATGCCAATGAAATTGACACACATAAAAGAGCTACCTTAAACTATGAAAAAGCTTGGAGAGAGCTACAAACATAAACAGATGAATCTCTACAAGCTCTAGAAAGACTACAAATTCAAAGGATCTAATAAAGAAAACAAAATCAAATTATTTTACAAAACAAATTAATAAGGAATCCTAAAGCACTCTTCCAAATCATCAAACATTGTATCAAACCAACCTGGAAGTCCACCAATCCTACATCATTGACCATTGCCACAAGAATTTTTGACCAGAAAATCTCCAATAAACATAATAAGATAATTAAATAATCACATCTTGACCCAAACCTCTAAACTCCACAAAGATCCATCACAAAATGATCATCCTTAAATATACTCGATTTCCAGTCTTATTGACAATTATGCCAGATTCTAAACCTTCATTGTGTGTAGGTGACACCATGCAGACAGCTTAATAAATATGTGCACATACAACATTGCCCGTCTAATACTCAAAATTGCTAATACATCACTTGAAGAAGGGGGCATTCCTTTCATCTTTAAAACTGGCTCAGATCATACCACTACTGAATAAGCCCATTTGAGAACCAGAAGGCCTCAAAAGCCACATCCAGATTGCACTTTTTGGGAAAAATAATTGAAAAGTTATTTCAATACAACTTCTGGGACATCTGAAAATAACCTCTGAAATACTTACCAATCAAAATTCCACCAAAGAAAAAGCTACCCTTGTAATACTGGATGACTTACTCATAACTTTGGAGGGTGGTGACTCATGTCTCTTGGTCACACTAGACCTTTCTTCAGCATTTGGCCCCATAAACCACAAAACCATTCTCACTGTCCCATCCATGAGAATGGGAATTGAAGTTCAAGTGCTGAAATGGTTCTCTTTCTTCCTGCCATCAATATCTCAATTTATTCAAATTGAATCATTCAGATCATCCATTCTCCCTCTGAAATGTGGGCTGCTCCAAGGTTTTAAATTGTGCACCTCTGTGCACTATGATCAATGAGCAATGTATAAATACTCGTCAGTATTATGATGACATCCAACTTTACATGAAAATCCCTAACTCATGAGACACACACTAGACTGACAGACTGCATGAACATTTTCTCTCTTCAACTAAACCTGACTAAAACAGAGTTCCAATTCCTCAATTCTATCAAATGCCCTCACACCACGCATTCTTGGATGGATGCACATAATCTCCCCTGTAGGTATTTCATCCCACATTGGACCTTGCAGCTAGAACTCTCAGATTTATTATCGGCCAGAATTTAACTATGCAAGCCCACATAGCTAAACTGACCTAATCTGTCTCTTTCTGACTCTACCGCCTCAGGAAACCTATTGTTCTGTCTCACTTAATAGCAGCAGATAGTCTCTCAAAGCATCTATGGCACCTTTTAGAGGCATCTTACTCTCTGCTGTATGTCTGTTCAAAGAACAAAATAATCTGATAGCATTGCATAAGATTCCTCCATTGGTTGCATCTACAAGGCAGAAGTTTTTTCAAAATTGCCTGTCTCGAGCACAAGGTGAGTCATCTAGGTCTGTCCTCCTATCTAAGAAGCAATCCTGAGATCACAAGAGACAGAATACCAGAAGAAAATCACCTCTACATTTTGAATTCTCCATGACAAAAAACAAAAACTCTCAATCTGTTTTTTTCCTGTCAGCACCTAGAATTTGGAGTATCCTTACTGAACCTGTTTTTTTTTGGCTTTTAGGACTCGCTGCACTTTACCACTGCTAACCAGTGCTAGAGTGCTTGTGCTTTCTCCTTAAAACATGGGAGTATTGGCTTAGATCTAATTGGCTTATTTTATTTATGTGTAACTCCCTAGTAAAATGGCACAACATGTGCCTAGGGCCTGTAAATTAAATGCTACTAGTGGGCATGCAGCACTGATTGTGATACTTAAGTAGCCTTTTAAACATGTCTCAGGTGTGCAGTGCAGCATTGCAGCCGCTGTGCACAGTTTTAAACTGCAATTTTAGGTGTTCCCTTCTTAATTGCGACTCTCAGTGCAATGTAGGATTGTTTTGTGAACCCTCAAGTGGTGCCCTTCAATTTCTGAACCCTTGATGTGGCCTCAGTGGAGCGTAATTGAAGTTTTTGGGCTCTTCACAAATGCAGACAGGCCTGTTGGTGCCAAAACCTTGTAGCTCACACTGCCCTCCAATGCGAAATTCTGTCAACCTGACCCATCGTGCTACAGTATCGACCAACTGCAGGGAGCACCACCGGAAAGCTCAGGCCCAACCATTTTCTAGGACAACAGGATCGTCGTACAACAGCAATGACCATCCGCCATCCCAGGCCTGGTCTTCGTGCCACATCGATGAATATCTGCAACACTACCCTGCTCTTCGTGTTCCCTCCACTGCAAACAGAATTTTTTGAGCTGGACTGAGAAGGTAACTTGTCAGCGTGACTAACTTAATCCCCATATCCATCTGCACTCCATTGTGGTCAGCCTGAACTTGTGACTTTCTCCCTGTCTCTCATGACCAGATGACCGAGAGTGGAGCATTGGGCTTTTTGGTGCTATTTTCACTTAAATTGTAAAAGTTGCATATCTCCATTTCTACTGATTGGATTTTTGTCATCTTGGTCTTGTTTTAGTTATTAAATTCTACTCTATTATACTTTAAATTGGTGTAGGATTTTTAATTTTAATTCATTAACAGCCACCCACTCCCTGCCCCTTCAACTCACTCTTGAATCTTTCTGTTTTCTCCCTTTGTGACGCTTTTCCATCCTTCTCTGCCTCTGTATTTCTCATTAGTGTCTTTTGCTCTCAGTAAATGCCTGATGCAAAAAAATAAGTGCCGGCCTCAAATAAGAAGTGCCAGTGTCCCACACCAGCAAACACTGGCTCAAATTAAGCACTGGTGTTACCCCCACCCCCCAACCAGAAGCCTAATTTCTTACAATAAGGCTGTAAAAACTCACCTACAGAGCCTGCACCTGAAACCGGATCATTGGTTAGCCCATCCATTGCTACTGTTGCAGCAGTTACTTGTTATTCACTCCTTGTAATTTTCCATTGATTAGTTTACAAATATATAGTTTTAACCTTTTTGTGATGACATCTGGTTCTGTGTATCCTGTTGTTTTATGTGAAGCACTCTGCTTCCCATGTGGTGTGGTTTGCTCTAAATAAATCAATCAATCACTGCATTTCTAAAGCGCGCTACATGCCCATGAGGGTCTCAAGGTGCTGGGGGAGGGCACTACTGATCGAAGAGCCAGGTTTTGAGAAGTCTTTTGAAGGCCAGCAGGTCCTGAGTCTGTCGTAGGTTGGTAGGGAGAGTGTTCCAGGTCTTGGCGGCGAGGTAAGAGAAGGATCTGCCACCGGTGGTGGTTTTCCAGATACGGGGAATTGTGGCGAGGGCGAGGTTGGCTGAGCGGAGGCTTCGGGTGGGGGTGTGGAAGCTGAGCCGGTTGTTGAGGTATGTAGGTCCGGTGTTGTGTAGTGCTTTGTGTGCGTGGGTGAGGAGTTTGAAGGTGATCCTCTTGTCGACGGGGAGCCAGTGCAGGCCTCTTAGGTGGGGTGTGATGTGGCTGCGTTGGGGGACGTCTCGGGTTAGTTGTGCCGAGGCATTCTGGATTCGTTGTAGTCATCTCAGGAGCTTGGTTGTTGTTCCTGAGAAGAGGGCGTTCCCATAGTCGAGTCTGCTGGTGATGAGGGCCTGGGTGACGGTTTTCCTCGTGTCAGGGGGAATCCATTTGAAGATCCTGCGACGCATCCGCAGGGTGTTTAAGCAGGACGCGGAGACGGCGTTGACTTGCCTGGTCATGGAGAGGGTGGAGTCAAGGATGACCCCAGGTTGCGAGCGTGGTCTGTGGGTTCCGGGGCTGTGCCTAGCGATGTGGGCCACCAAGATTCGTCCCAGGCTGATGGGGTGGGTCTGAGAATGAGGACCTCCGTTTTGTCTGAGTTCAGCTTCAGTCTGCTGTCCTTCATCCAGTCGGCTACGGCCTTCATTCCTCTGTGGAGGTTGGCTTTGGCGGTGTGGGGGTCTTCGGTGAGGGATATGATCAGTTGGGTGTCGTCGGCGTAGGAGATGATGTTGAGGTTATGTTGTCGTGCGACGTGGGCGAGCGGTGCCATGTAGATATTGGCCAGCGTCGGGCTGAGGGAGGATCCCTGTGGGATGCCGCAGATGATCTTGGTGGTTTTTGAGCGGAAGGGTGGGAGGCGGACGCTCTGGGTTCTGCCGGAGAGGAAGGATGTGGTCCAGGCCAGGGCCTTCTCTTGAATTCCGGCGTCATGGAGGTGTGCTGATAGGGTGCGGTGGCAGACTGTGTCAAAGGCTGCTGATAGGTCCAGAAGGATGAGGGCGGCTGTTTCTCCTTTGTCCATCAGGATCCTGATGTTGTCAGTGGCGGCGATGAGGGCGGTCTCGGTGCTGTGGTTGCTGTAAAAGCCGGATTGGGAAGGGTCCAGGATCTTGTTGTCTTCGAGGTAGCGGGGTAGCTGTTTGTTGACAATCTTCTCTGTCACTTTTGCCGGGAACGGGAGCAGGGAGATGGGCCGGAAGTTCTTGAGGTCTTTGGGGTCCGCCTTGGGCTTCTTCAGAAGGGCATTGATCTCGGCGTGCTTCCAGCTTTCCGGGAAGGTTGCTGTCTCGAAGGAACTGTTGATTGTTTTCCAGAGGTGGGGCGCGATGGTTGTGCTGGCTTTGTTGAAGACGTGCTGAGGGCAGAGGTCGGATGGGGATCCGGAGTGGATGGAGTTCATGATTTTGATGGTGTCTTCGTCGCTGACATAGGACCAGGCGGTCAGGCGGCTGGTGCGGGTGGTGGTCGAAGGGGTGGTGGTCTCGGTGGTGGGTGCAGGGGTGTCGGAGTTGAAGCTGTCATGGATGTCGGTGATCTTGCGGTGAAAGAAGGTGGCCAGGGAGTCGCACAGGTCTTGTGATGGTGGGATGTCGTTGGTGTTGGAGCTGGGGTTGGAGAGTTCTTTCACAGTGATGAAGAGCTCTTTGGTGTTGTGTGCGTTGTTGTCTAAGCGGTCCTTTAAGGCGGTCCTCTTGGCGGTCCTGATGAGTTGGTGATGTCTGCGGGTGGCGCTCTTGTGGGCTGTGTGGCTGTCTGGTGTTCGGTCGTGGAGCCATTTCTTCTCCAGTTTCCGACAGGTGCGCTTGGAGATCCGGAGGTCTTCTGTGAACCAGGCGGCTTTCTTGTTGGTGTGGTTGGTTGTGGAGGTCTTGAGAGGAGCGAGGGTGTCGGCGCAGTCGTTAATCCACTGTTTGAGGTTAGTCGCGGCGGTGTCTGGGTCGGTGGGGTTGGCGGGTGGTCTCAGGGCGAGGGTGGTAGTCAGTTGGTCTTTGGTGACCTTGCCTCAGCAGCGGCGTGGTAGCTGTTGGGTGCGGCGGTGTGTGGTGGGTTTCCTGAAGGTGAAGTGATCGCATCTGTGGTCGGTCTAGTGGGGTTCGGTGGTGTGGCTGAAGGACACATGGGGGCTTGTGGAGAAGATGGGGTCCAGCGGCGTGGGTGGGTATTGTCACGAGCTGTTTGAGTCTGAGGTTGGCGAGGTTGTCAATCAGGGCGGTGGAGTTGGCGTCATTGTTGTTCTCGAGGTGGAAGTTCAGGTCCCCGAGGAGGATGTAGTCCGTGGAGGCGAGGGCGTGGGTGTTGACGAGGTCGTCAATGGTGTCGCTGAACTGTGGTAGTGGTCCGAGTGGTCTGTAGACGAGTGTTCCTCTGAGGGTGGTGTTGGGGTTGGTGTGGATCTGGAAGTGCATGTGCTCTGTGGTGGTGAGGGTGTCATCGGTGTTGGTCGAGACTCGGAGAATGTCCTTGTGGATGATGGCGATTCCCCCTCCCACTCCGTTGGTGCGGTCTCTGCGGGAGATCTTGTAGCCCTGTGGGACGGCTATTGCGATGTCTGGTGCTGAGGTGGCGTTTAGCCAGGTCTCCTTCAGGAAGGCGACATCGGGTGTGGTTGTGTCTAGGAGGTCCCAGAGTTCGATGGCGTGCTTACGAGCGGAGCGGGTGTTGAGGAGGATGCAGTGGAGGTGGTTGGGTTCTCTGGTTGGTGTTTTGGTGGGCTGGATGCTGGTAAATCTGCAGTTCCAGCAGGCGAAGGGCCCTTGGGTGCGCTTCGGGGTGGCCAAGTGGCATGGGTGGTCTCGTCCAGTGTTGAGTGCGGGGAGGGTGCTGGTGTAGTAGTGCAGTCTGATGTTGCGGGGGGCGCGGGGGTCCAGGGGTCCAGGCGCTGGGCGCGGTCCAGGTGCGGACGGGCGCAGCGGCGCACCCGCTGAGCGCGTCCACTGAGCTTCCGCACTGCGACTTCCATAAGAGGCGAAGTGGGAGGGAGAAGCAGCTGGGAGGGGGTAGCGGGGCGGCCAATGGGCGAGGGCATGGGAGACAGAAGGTAAAAGGGGGTGGGCCGCAGGGAGCAGCGGCGGGAAGTGGGGGGGCACAGAGGGAGTGGCGCAAAAGGGAGCGCCTAGCAGAGAGACAAAAATGAGAGACAAAAAGCAAAAAGCAGAATGCCAAAATATGAACAACAAGTTACAAGACAATTGGGAGAGAAAAAACATTAGCAATACAACCAACAGTCACCAGGGGCGGCGAACCCTCGGCAGCAGCGGGAGTGAGAAACGGGCACCCAGGAGGAGCTATGCGGCGTGGGGAGCAACCCGAGGTCAGGTCGCGCTCACTGCTGCGCGGCGACCTCCATAAGAGGTGAAGTGGGAGGGAGGAGCAGCTGGGAGGCGAGAGCGGGGCGGCCAATGGACAAGGGCACAGGAGACAGAAGGTTAAAGGGGGCAGGGGAGCAGCGGCGGGAAGTGGGGGCGGTGGGCACAGAGGGCAGTGGCGCAAAAGGTAGCGCCTAGCAGAGAGACAAAAATGAGAGGTAAAAAGCAGAATGCCAAAATATGAACAACAAGTTACAAGACAATTGGGAGAAAAAAAAGATTAGCAGTACAACCAACAGTCCCCAGGGGCGGCGAACCCTCGGCAGCAGCGGGAGTGAGACACGGGCACCCAGGAGGAGGCGTGGGGAGCGACCCGAGGTCAGGTCGCAAGTGCAAGTGCAATGATTATTATTATTCCTTACCCAAGCAATGCTCTTCACTCTCATACAGTGAGCCAGAGGTGCGCTTAAAAGAACTCTGGGAGAACGGCTCACCAGACCGCCATATTCTTCCCTGTCAGACTGGGTGAAAAGGGACCTTCAGCTGATACAGAATGTGGTGGCTGGTGACGGAAGAGTGCAGACCGTGATCTCCCACCTTTTTCAGGTCAGTGGAGACCCAAGAAGGCTGGAATTAAGTAGGTGAGACCAACAACTGCCATCCCATTGCCTCGTTCAAGTTTCAGATTTGTTTGACGCAGAGGAACAGATGGGAGAGTTCTCTTATGACACAACACCAGTGAGGGTCAAGCTTTTTGCTCATTATTGAAAATCATTGCAGTGAACATCTGGATTCAGAATCCGATATTTATACAAATGGCTCTCTATAAGAGCCGCACATAACAAAAGGAGTACCGATGAGTGGCAACAGCTAAGCTTTCAGATTATATAGTGCATTATTTAAAACAAACAAGTCACATATCATCACTGATATGTTGACTGCCTCACAGAAAAACATTTTACTACGTGTCTACATTGTTTATTTTCTGGCAGTAGAGATTTTCTCCAGAAAGCCTTTTAAGAACATTAGCTTAGGTGTTGGCAACTCCTGTATGCCACAGTGCAACCCGCACAGTTCAAGTGAATCTCTGCCAAATCTATATACCAGGGAGCTCGCTTGAGTGCTTAGTGCTGGCACTGGGACAGTTCTGACGCAGGTGCCAGGAATCTCGTAGGCTCCCATTAGACTCTCAGTACAGCACTCAAGCAGCCTGTCGATTACAAGCTATTTGACTTCCATTTCAACCAGTGGTGTGTAGACAGAGTTTAAAACGTCAAGCTTAAAGGTTAGCAAACGTCACACAAGTGGAGAAGTCGTTTTTCAAGTTTTGCAACTTTACTCAAAGTGTGAAAGTAGCTTACTGTGTTTTCACGACAAGTTTCCAGCAAAAAACCTTTTGGGGTACAATTCGCTTGCCAAATTCGCTTGTGACGATTTTATTTTGCAAACTCGCTGTCAGCAGAACTTTTTTTTTAAAGAAGCAAATAATATACAACTTTGCAGATTTTAGGAACTGCACTAAAAAAAAAAAAGCTTCACAGAGTTGTTAAGAAAAACCTCCGCAAATACACCGCCATTATTGTAGTTTATTTTCTCGGTCAATAAGGAATATTCTACTGTTTGTTTATGTGGTGTCGTAGGTTAACTTGTTAGTTGGCTAACAAAGAGGTCAGAGTTATAACTTTCGGTATAAATATTCATCCACAAGAAAACGCAATTTATCTTCCAAGGCATCCGTTTTCCTATTTGGCATACTTGGGAGACATTAAAATGTGTTAAGTCATAAATTAACCACTCTATGACAGATAGGACAAATACATCTAATTCAACGTGTTTAATTGAAATATTCAGGCTGTACTATCAATTCAATTCCAAAGAACCCTCTTAGAATAGTCGAAAGCCAAACAGGGATCTCACCACCTTATTTCACTACTTGTAGAAATACTCACATGCAACCAGCAATGCAACCAGCCAGTAATTAATTTAAACCATTGAGACACGAGAAAGTCAGCTGTATTGCCATCACAGGAAATGTACCATTGAGCAACAACAAATTTCCAAATCACAGTATTTTGACTCAAAAAACAGGTTGCTTTTTTGTTTGGGTTTAAGTCTCAACACAGAAGATGACAATACTATTTTGAGGTTCTGTCCGCTTTATCGAAAAATCGCAAAATATTGTTTCTACGACCTATCAAATGTTTTCTCACCTAATAAGAGTCAATAGAAGAATAAAAATGTGATTGACATCCCACTAACATCTTCCTATCTGGGCGTTCTGAAATGTTGGATATATTGATTAAAATCAAAGTACTTAGTGGGCAGCTGTACCATTCTGCCATTTTTCAAACATCTTTCATTATTTCCTTCTCAGAGACCACCACATCCTTCACATCACTGCAGGTTTTGTTGCACAAAAGGGAGTATAAACCATCGTTCCCAAACTGGGAGCCACGGTTCCCTGGTGCGCCATCAAAACTAGCCAGGGGCGCCGCACACAGTTTGGGAACCACTGGCTGTAGTTTTATTGTGTCTGAACTGGAAATAGCTCAGTGGTTCCCAAACTGTGTGCAGCGCCCCTGGCTAGTTTTGATGGTGCACCAGGGAGCCGTGGCTCCCAGTTTGGGAACCACTGGAAGGCTTCGCAGGAAGCTTACCACTTCCTAAAGAGGAGTGTATTTGCTGTCTTTTTGCCAGGCAATTGGTGGCAGTATTTTGATATGCAGATACACAGGTCTTTGTGCTGTCACCAACCTACTGGTCTTTTCAGTAAAATTGTTTAGTGCTTTATAACTGGGACTGTTAACTGTCCATGTGCTGTGTTGCTTTCTCCCACGAAGATATGTTATCCTCCTGGTAACAGCCCTTGGGGGCTGCACAACAAAAACCATGTTCATTAGATTGTTCTTTTTAGGTGTGCTTTTAAATCTGCATTCTACTCAAAAGTGCCTCATGGCAGCATCGGAGAGGTGTGTCTCTCTTTGCTACATCTGCACGTGGAGGAAGCCTGAGAAGGACCCTGGGGGAATACGGTCCTCATTATGTGCTACTGGGAAGCTCATGGTTGAGAGTGGCACACCATCAGATAAAGCTCTGACTTTTTTTCAGTGCCCCAGTATTCAAATAACTACTGACTTTCTGAGACTAGGACTTTGTAATCACCTTGACTGCAAGCAGAATCCCTGTTATACTATCAGAAAGGTCCCGCTAGAGGCTTCAGCCAAGCGTGCACATCTGAGACATTTGCAAATCTGCTGTGGCCTGCCTGGGAGACAAGTATCTAGACTGCCCCATGAGGAGAGTTTCCTGATGGGGAAGCCAATACTCAAGGCCCGTTTGAGACTCCAATTTGCACAGATGTCTAACTAGAGAAAGTGACAGCCCAGGAACTATAAGGATCTGGCACCCTTGTAAGGAAGAACAAATTCCAAAATATCCACTGGGGATCTGAGCAGTAACTTGGCCCTGCATGTTTGTTCACCTGTCCTTACCAAAATACAGCTATTGAGAACAATGCAATACTTGAAGGTGGTAGTGTGTGCCAGACCTATGACCCAGGGTGTGCTGGTTATGTATTCCACTACATCCCCTGGCATTGACTTACTTTCCTTGACTTCCTGGTATATTTTCTACAACTCATTGGCAATACAGAAAGGACCATAACCATCCCCTCTTTGCACTCAAACCATTGTGCTGACTTAATTGAGCTGAACTCAGGAACTTAACAGTTTTGAAGCTCATGGTATCATCCTAAGACTAGAAATGGTGTCTATGTTTCCAACGCTTGCAGTTGCATCTAGGGGGAGTCCACAGATCCCAAGGATTCATTGATACCTAAAAAGTATTACAATTATTGGCCAGTTCTACCTTGCAGACCTCTCAAGTTTTCCAACACCCCCAGGTGTCAGCTATTCATATCATTTCATTTTCATGCCCAATTGCCCTCCTGATGGTTCACTTTGGCCACGTTTGTGCCACCCGTGAAGAACTGTGGATGACTACAGAAAGCTAAGAGAAAACCTACAACAATTTACTAGGCACTACATTTTGACTCTTTGAACCAAGCTCCAGCAACCTTGGTCCTCAAGAGCAGTCCATAGATGTCAATGTTACATGATTATAGCATCTAGGTTCCTAAGCATTACAAACCTATTCAGAGTCCAACATTTCTTACAAGGGTTTGTTCTTTTCCTAACAAGTAGCTCTCAGTGGACCTTGATCTTTCCCATTGCATTCTCTTAGAGTGAGACTTGCCTGCTGGACACAACATCCCCATTCTTGGAGATTCATGTATACAAGTATACCAAATGTATCTTGGATAACCATTTGCATAGCAAAAGTAAGAGACCTTGGGACTTGTGGTATCCAACAGTGCCCACTATAGATATTTAATAGAAACTATGGACTCCCCCAGGATCTATAGAGAAGGCCTGACACTGGTGGCAGAGATTGGACTAATGTGCAGCTTTCGGGTGACAAGTAAACCCCAATAGACAATACAATTCAACCTTTAAAGGTCAGTTAGGATATGGCTGATGTTCAGCACCAATAGCCCAAGACATGACCGAAAGATATACTAAGATCAGGCAACAGACGTTATGGTTTGCAGAATCAAAGATGTATTATGACTTCAAACCTTTCAAACACAGGTCTGGCTTGGTAGCGAGACCAGGGTGTTCCATATACAAGGCTTGGTGTTGTATCGTGAATGTAATGGCTCGCGCTGATAGCGCGAGCCGGTGAATGGAGAATGTTGAGGGCGAATGTTGGGACAGGAGTGTGAGAGATTCGGGGACGGTTGGAAGGAGGAGACGGAACAAGGGACGGCGGCTCTGTATGCGGCCGGGGCTTTTTACTATCGGATTATACTTGTAAGCTTCAACCTACTTAAAGAATAAAGAAGTTACCTACCATTTTCGTTCTCCTGTTGTTGCGGCCGGAAACATACACAACACTTGGTCACACCAATGACCCCACATCAGACCCCCTCTAAAGTAGTAACCTTTACTGCACCTCTTGAACCCCTAACATCCTGCTGGGGCTGGCATTACTAAAATGTAATTATTAGAATTCCAGGGTCTCAGAAGCAAGTCCAACAAGTAGATCAGACTGTAAACGTTGAGAGAGATCCTAGACCAAGTCAGCTGATGGCAGATAAGGAACAGGATCAAAAAAGTCTCCAGTGAGCAGAAAAGCAACATGATAGGGATTAAAAGGATCATGTATGATGACATGAGAAGAACGGCAATGGGGATTGGCAGGAGAGCAAATAGAAATAGTTAAGAGCAATCTCTACTTTTAAATTGGCTCCAGCGGTAGGTAATACCAAGGCTGTTAAAGAGTATTTCATGTACTTGGTGTAACTAGAAAAAACGTTTCGTGAATTGAGCCCTGTGTTTTTTTGGTTCTTTTTGAGGAAGTTAAGCGAAATCAGGTCTCGCACCCAAGTGCCTAGCTCATAAAACAGTGTATTTTCCATGCTAAACTCAGGACGAAACAGACAGCGATGACGTGCTCAGCACTAGATCTTGACAGGTGCGAGCTCTGAGATTTGATTGAAGTGTAAACGAGCTGCCAGGCCTCCCGGGCCCCAAGCCCAGGTGCAACGCAAGGAGCATTCAAAGCCCAGAGCCTTTCAAAAGGATGCATTTTCCGAACTTTTCGGGACTAATCTGAAAGTCTTATGAGAGTGCGAACACAAAAGTTGGGGGGATACCTGCCTCACCACACACAATGAGAATAAATCTTCCCTTACCGCACAGAAATTACAGGCAAGCAATGCTTTAGAAACATTTTGAGCTTTGCTAAGGATGCCAATCCGGTCCAGTAGCACACAACCATCCACTCCAGTGCTTTACCAGCTCACTGAACAGAAGAATCCCACCCTGTCGTTATTTCTGGGGATAATGTACCTTAACGCTGCCCTCCATGTCAATCCGATAATTTCACACCCACACATTTCTGTATTTACAGGTCAAATCTGCCCTGCAGTACCATGTGCTATGTAGTAACGGGACACGCGCACCTCTGTAATTTGACCTCAGGTCCTTCCTCCAAAACACTATGCCCTCCCAGAACTGTCTGTGCACTTCAGACTGTGAATTCGAGGCATTATGCTGTCCAGCTTGGGTGCACTCAGATTCTGTGTATGCATCTCTGTGCTTCAGTGGTCTGCGGCCAGGGGCGGCTCCTCCGCAATGGCGGAGAAGCATAGCCCCACTGTCTAGGAGCCAGCAGCAGAAAAATAAAACAATAATTGAATATTGTTTTAGTTCTCTGCTGCTGGCTCAGCCAGCATGTGAAGGGAGGGGCGGAGCTGGGCCACAGGAGGTGGGAGGTGGGAAGGGGGTTGAGAAGGCCGTCCAAACACACATGCGCACTTAGGTGCACAGGGCCCAGGGTTGTGTCTGAGCGGCAGTTCTCATACCAATCCTGGCACTACTTTCATGCTAGCTTTAGCATGAAAGTAGTGCTAGGATTGCTAGGGAGCCAGAACAGGAAAGGAGGACAAGCGAGGTGGCAGGAGAGGGCGGTGGCGGCAGCAGCAATGAACGGTAAGTCTTTTTTTAAATTTATTTATTTGTTCTCTTCCCTCATTGCCTACCCCTCCCCTTGATATTGGCTGCAGCTGCTGCTGTCAGCAGCATTTCTTGCTAATGTAGGCCGGGGACTCGCACTCTGCTCTGCCAGTGCACCTCAATCATGCCTTGAAGCTGCTTCAGGCATTATGAACTGTGAAACCACACCAAGATGCGGACATGTGGACATGACTGAGTGTTGGCAGGCTAACTATGGGGCATTTGTATACATCTGTGCAAAATGTAGTAATGGCAGGAAAGTGCACCACCTTGTTGTGTCGAATCTGGTATCTGAGTAAGTCTACTTAAAGTGGTGCTCGTGGTCAATTGCCCTACTACCCTAAGGCAAAAAAATGTATGTATAAAAATATACACAATGTACAGAAAAACAGCTCAGACCACAGCACTCACAGCACAAATATCTACGGACATAAATGTGAAGTCTGATGTAAGAGGTCCGTTGGTGAATAGTACAGTAATCTTCTTTGTGTTCCAGTAAATAATTTATTTGGGTCAACTAATACTTCGTATAATTGGCTCAATCATAGGCCATGTATCGTGATAGCCTTTGGAATATAAATGTGTTCAAACACAGCCAACACGTGTTTTGTCACACAGTGACTTTTTCAAGGCTAGATTGTAGACGAAATAGAAACATGTCCAACTAGATGTATGGTGTGGAACAAATGTATCCAAGTTAGGCGAGCGAGGAAGTATGATGTATGGGTAATTCAGAACGATCGTAATCGTGAGTATATATCATCTGTGTGTGATAAAAAGAGTCATCAAAGAAAGAGAGATTAAGGGACCATGGTAAGTCCTGCGGAGCTGTGCTTAGCGCACCCTTCGGTGTACGAAATGTAAATAGCAGTGTTCGACCCCTAGCGCCTCCTTGCGCAACCCTAGCATCATTTTTATTTTATTTTTTTGCTAAAAGGGCATCAAGGAGGCCTTTAACCTACACCAGATTTACAAAGTGGTGCAATGCAAGCATTGCGCCACTTTGTAACCCCTTGCACCACATTATGCCTGCATTAGGCATAATGCAAGAGGGGTAGTCCCTCATTAATAGGCCCAGAAAAATGGTGCAGGGAAATTTACGAGATTTCACTGTGCCATTTTTCCCATAATTTTTAACACCTGCCCAAGGCACGAATTAAAGTGATGCTCCCATTGTTTCCAATGGGCCTCCCCATGCATTAATGGACTAACACCATCATTTTTAGTGCTAGTTGAACAATGCACCACAATTACATCCAAAAGATTGACGCTGTTGTGCTAACGTGCGCCATGGTGCATCATATTGTAAATACGGCGCTACCATGGTGACGTTAGGAGGGTGCGGGGCGGTAAGAAAAGTATAGCATCACAACTGATGTGCCACTTTTTTGTAATATGCCGCCAAGTATATTAGCTCCAGTGGCAGCATTTTGTTTTTCAGTCAGGTAGGTGATACATACCTGGATCAAAAAAACGTCATGTCAGATGTGCAAGTGAACAATCCGGACTATCAATGGGAGGTGGTGGGGTTGGGGGGGGGCAAACACTGCTAAAAAGCCCTAAGGTGGAAAGGCCGCTCTCAAGGGGCACTTATGAAATATCCTTCACAATGTTCTCTTTATTCAAGCGCAGATTCGTCCAAACGAGGGTAACAGTGTAAGGAAATAATACTGATAATAATAAAAGTAAAAATTATAGTCTACTGCCTTATGTCCAGTTCTGCCAACGCTAACCCTGTCATACACATGGAAGATTGAGCCATGGCAGCCCCCAAAGACATATTTCAAAACAGAGCCAAGAACATCATTTTACAAGGCATTTTCATAGACGTTTGGAGAGGGAATTTTGGAAGTGACAGATTCTATTGTCATTTCAAACAGCCTAGGCATGAAAATTGACATGCCCTCCTATTTTTGATCAAAAGGTGTGCCATCTTTCACCACCTACTGTTTCTTTTAGTTTTTTCACCCTGTAACCATTCAAAACAAAACAGACTCACAGTGATCTAGTGTGACTGGTAAAATACCTGGAAGGGGCTGGGTGGCAAAATGTAAAGTTACAAAGAATTCAAAATCTCAGGCTGTAAAAGCATAGCCATCCCTCAGTTTACAGATATATTTTAAAGTGTCAGATAGCAGAGCTACAATTTATTTTCATAAAACCTAACGGGCTCAGATATAAGACAAACCGCTTGGGATACACTAATCCAACAGTCTTAGTTCTAAGACAGCAGAGGCACATCTGGTGACACCAGTGTTTAATTTGTAAAACAAAAAAAACAAAAATACGAGTATGGAATCAAAGTATTTGTTGGTACTCTCCTCCAGTGCTGTTGAACACAAAAAAAATCCAAATATCAAGGCTACCTAGTGTTGATTCCATGTCATGCCTCTTTCCTCCATCACCCTACACTCTTTTGTTATCACTGTTTTGCATCTTTATCTTCCTGCGACTTTCTCCATTTCCCTTTTTCTCTCTCTTGCTCTGTGTCAAATGATGATGAATGATAACTCACATTCCCGAAAATGAGTGATGGGATGCATTTGGGCTGCTTCTTTTGACTGGGAGGGTGAGCAACAACAACACCACCCAGGCCACATTGCTTCCCTGTTCTTGGAGAGGAGGCTACATAGTGTGTTTTGCACACCTGCAGTGTGAGAAGCATCTGGACTGCTTTTTTTGTGTCAGAGGGTGAGCTACAACTGCAACTCCCAGGCCACATTGTTTCGCTGTTCTTGAGGAGGAGGACCGGTGCGCTATATAGTTCACATTTTGCACAACCATAGCTCGGGACATAGTTGGACTGCTTCTTTTGCTTGGGAGGGTGAGCAACAACTACACTTTCCAGACCACATAGCTCCCCTGTTCTCTGGGAAAAACAGGAGCTGAGTGCTATATTGTGTGTTTGCACATCTGCAGTCCAGGGATGCCCTTAGGCAAAGACCGAGCTCGTCTGCACCCATCAGCGACTGGAAGAGGATGGGCTATGCCATCCCCCTTTCATTGTTGACCCAATATTTTGAGCTTTCCTGTCTCCTAGCAAAGCTCCCGACACCAGATAACTCTCTGCTGGGAAAAATTGCCCCCTCCATACTATAATTGATTGTTTTCGTGATTGTGCCATGGGTGTAAGTTCTATAGAAAATTTACTTTGCGGAGAAGCAGCTTTCTGCTCAGGGCACTTCTCTCCTTCCTTACTTTTTGCTTTTGCACCTCTATCACCTCTGGGAAGCCTCTGCTTCTTCCACTGTGACTGCTGTTGGCCCTACAACATTTCCTACATTTGAAGACACTAAGGATTTCCATCACTTAGTCTGGTTGCTAATCACACAAAAATAGCCAGGTCACAGCCAAAAACAGAAGAGTATCTGAGCTGGACTCCTGATGAGTTATTGACCGTTGCCTTGCTGAGACAATTCTTGGAGAATTTTATGAGCAAAATTATCTGATTACTTTGAGTGTTAAATCTCTAAGAGATAGATTGTAGCAGATAGAAGAAGATATTAATCAGCGTACGTCTCCTGCCATTACTTATGCTTTTCAGGCACATGTCAATGCTGTAGAAGCCTCCTACTCCCTGATATTGATTGCTTTTTATGGTTCTTGCATGATGCCATTGCCAGTCTTCCAAGCGCCCCCACTTCTACAATAGGTACCAGTCTCGTCATTGCAGCCTCTATTCCATGCCCATTTCCTTGTCAAGCGAGTCACTGCTGTCTCCCTACTACTACCGTTCCCACCAATAATACCAATAATAATATGGGCTCAACGTCTGGATTCCTCCCACAACCTTGCATTTATTGCCAAATGCTTGCCTTTATGACTAATTTTCCTTCTCCTTCGCCTACTTTGTCTGAGTCTATATCTCAATTGAAAAACACAGTAGCACATTGGTTGGCTAAGAAAGGTAACTTAACAATGGTTCAGAAGGACTGGACATTAGGCAAATCCGTTGTGTCAGTCCATCTGCTAAAATGTATTAACATACTTGTGTCAGTATTAATTTCAAGAACCGGGGGATTATGGAGGATATTCGTTTCAGATTTTACCTTAAGGATACTACCGAAGATGCTATCAAAGTTTTTCTTCTTAGGTTGACAGGATACTGCAACAAACGTTTTTCTGCCTCCAGCCCTTTCCTGGGTCATTTAATTTCCCATTTGCAATTGTGTTGATGTCCTTGATTGTTTGGTCTGTAATGACTGAAACTCTAGTGATTTATCTGATACTTCTGTTTCTTTGTGTGAAATCTCTGTATTGGATAATGTTGCAACTATATCCAGAGCTCTTTTTTCTGATACTTTGTCTGTTAGCCAGGAAAAGTTGCAAATTTTTATGAGCTGAACCATTTCCAACATATCGAAATTGGGTGTAGACAGCTGGCTTTCTTTTGTTAAACAGTTTCATATTGTTTTGTTTCAGGAAACTTAGGCTGCTAAGGCTGCAGAGTGTGTTGGCTTTATTTGTTATTTCATTTGTTATTTCATTGCTGATGCCCTCTCACCTTCTGGAAGAGCAAAAAGGTATATTTCAACAAGGTTCAGGGTTTCTTTGAAATCTTATGGATGGCCTCTTTGTACTAGTTTTTAAGGTATTCAATCATTTTATGTTTCTTGTGGGAGGTACTTTATTTCTATTTGGCCAGCTTTTATAGTGTTAGTATTTAAGTTTATAATTTTTCTAACTTTCCAAGGATTTTAACATGGTTGATGACCTAATATACCCTTTTAATGGTGGCATGCTACTTTCCCAACAATCTAATGGGTAGTAATTTTAACACCCAAATTGGCATCAATCGAACTCATGGTAATCCCTTTTCCCTGTTTAAGAAAGACGTTTCCCTTCTCTTGCTCCACCTGTCTCCGTGGTTTTGCTTTACACAGTTTTGTTGTTGAGCGTGATTTATTATGAACAGTCCAATCCTGATGAAAGGATCACTCCCACATTTACTTGGAGTGGCTGTGTCTCTATTATTAATTCTATATTTGCTTCTAGGGAGTTCTTTAACACTAATGTTGATCTTTTCATTCAGTAGAGTGATCACAACAACCACAATCCCATCCCTGTGGATTTTTGTCTGTCTCCGCAAGATGTTTATTTCACCCCCTATTCTGAACAATGCAAAACCATCTAAGATGGTGGAAAGAGAATGTCTTTTCCTAAATTTGAATCATGCTTCCATTTTGAATTCTTTCAAATCTTTATGTGCTGCTTTAAAGAAGATGTTAACTAAATCTGTACTCAATACTAATTCATTTCCTCACAAATGTTTTAACTCTGATTGTTCTCAGGCTAATGTGCCGACATGCAAAGCAGAGATCGTTACTGCAGAGCTGCTTATAAAACTGTCTTTAAAATAGATAGTGTGATATTAGATCTGACACTTTGGCCCTATTGGAATTAGCTTGTAATTCAATTCAATTCAATTTTATTTCATGAATTGGAACTCCGAAGAGGTCCACATGCATAGCTAATACATAAAATATCATACAACAGTAAGAATAAAATTCCTAGATAAAACTAAATAATATCAATTACATTACCTATAAAAAGAGATACAATCACAATACACCCATCAAAATTATATTCCATAATCAATCACAATTATATAAATTTATAAAGTGCAGCAGACTAGAAAAATGTGCTTATACATGCAAAACATTAAACTCAACCCCTTTAGCTGTTTACGATACACTGCCTATAAAGTGCATCATACAGTGCAGGAAAACAGTACCCTAGAAGAGGCCGCTCTTATTAGATTCCTCAGTGCATAGTAGTATTATCTTCTATAATGACAAATATAAAGCATATACTTAAAATCCAAGATAAGAAGTGATCTGTAAGATACAAAACAACCATCCCTCTGTCCATCACGCATGTATTGTAGAACAATTATCATGCTCTGCTACTCAGTAAAAGAAGACACCTCTTCCTGATTGCACGAAAAGGATCAAAAGATATGCCTCAAAACATCTGCGGTAGTTCACTTACATTCATCTTGTTACCACCAATATGAGGAAAACTCAATATAATTTTACAAATGACTTGAAACATTTACAAATCCTAAAACAAGATATTTTATTAGGTGGATTGCATAAAATTTCCAAGGCCTCTCCACCAGAGAGAATATTAAAATTCAAATAGAGGGGTTTCAACCATTTTTACTAGATGTGGCTAAAGCCGGACAAACCAATAATACATGCCTAAGATTCTGCACCCCCAAATGACAAAGATCACAGATGTTAGAGGCTCCGTCCCATTTTAAGGTTAGTTCTCTGAGTGGCACTCTATCTAATCTCAACAGAATGAAGAAAGAGCCTCACCCCATGTTGGAGATTCAAGGCGAGGTATGGCTGAGAATGTTTAAAAATCACTGATTTAGTTAATATAGCTAGTCTCCTCTTTAGACGACAGGACTCAAAATCCAGGGAAAAGCCTTTGGACCATGTCGCCTCTTTAAAAAAAAATTCAAAAGAGTGGGCGTTAGCAATCAAATCAGATCCGGGTCAAGCTCAAGCAATTGCATAGCAAGATTATAGTTTCTAAAAAACGTGGATTTTTCTAATAGTCTGCTGAAGGTTACTGTGAAGGCTAGGTGTCTTAGTGTAGATTCCATACTACGGGCTAGGGAATAAGCCCTCTGGATCATCGCTGCTAGGCCCTGTGCAAAGGTATTCTTAATATCAAATTCAAGACATAAAGGCCGAGTTGTTACAAAAGGCCAAGCGTCTTAGGATCTGCCCTACTATCTTGTCAAGGAAATCCCAATTAGAGATCTCTGTACATTCTGTAGCATAAGCAGTTAGTAGATGAAGAAAATGGCGCCAGCCAACTGCGTTAAAGAAGGCCACTAAACCTTGTGCTTGAGACAGAGCCTTACTAACTTTTTTACGAATGTGATCTTGGTCGTTGAGTGAGCAGGATATTGTTTTGCCCCAAGAAACAATAGAATTATACCCGCTCTAACTTATGTTGACCCAGGGACCAAAAATAAATACATTTTCTTACCCAATTTATTCCCTAAAAAACATACTACTTGAGACTTAGATATGTTAATGTTCAATGATGCTGTATGGAGTAGTGATTTAAAGCGTCCAGGTGCTGATTTAGAACTTTCGGAGTACGGTCAATCTCAATTATATCATCAGCATATAAAAAGCAGGAGATTGAACGCTCTCCAATTCTGGGTGAAAAGTAATCCTCATTCCACAAGGAACCAGGCAGGTCATAGATATATAAAGAAAATAGCAGTGGTTCCAATAAACAGCTTTGCTTCAAACCATTTTTTGTGGGTAATTTAGATGGCAGGCCCTGTTCTCCTCCTTACAGAAGTAGCTTGTAAAACCAAAAATGTTTTCCTGTTCTGGAAAGTGGTAAATCGCCAACCTTTTAAACGATGATTGGGACCATGTTTAATTGCCAATACATCTGCACAGCAATGGGTTAACCATTTTAAGAATATCCATTGCTTTGACAGCTGCTTGGAGTCATCAGTTAGTCCTCTGAGATCTATGCATGATATCCATCTTTCATTTGTATTTGAGCAAGAAATTGCTGCCACTTGTTTGAGTCCCCCATGGAAAGCCTCCAGGCCTCATAGCATCCCAATGGACCTTTATAAGCCCAATATTGAGCTGCGGGCACTTCTTTTAACTAACATTGTAAACGTTTCTAGTAAATGGTGATTGCCTTATTTCTAGTCCAAATCTGTGGTAGTGCCTGTCTTTAAGAAGGGTAATTGTAGTGACCTTAGATGTTTTAGACCAATACTAATGAATGAATTAATCATCAATTTTGTAGGTAGGATACTTCTGAATAGGATCTTGACCCAGACCTCTGATGAAAATATTTTAACTGATGTTCAGTATGGTTTCAGGGAGGGACTAGGGACCATGGACCAGAATTTAAAATGGATCTTATGATAAACAAATACATATGGCTAAGCATGGGTCTGTTCATTTGGCAGTTATGGTCCTCAGCAGCGCCTTTGATCAGGTTAGCAGGTTGAAATTGTGGATGCGCTGAACACCATGGTTCTTGATGAGTCCCTTATCTGTTTTTTTAATGTCTGCACTTTGCCTACATTTGCACTGATTCTTTTAGTCTTGATAGGAGAGGTCATCAGATTTTCGTTCATGGTCCTGTTTATTTATTTTGTATGTTAATGTCTCCAGTTGCATTTATTAGCTAATGGTCATGATATGCTACATAGGCCTATCCCGTGGTTTAAGCAGATGGTGCAGTCCTACTTTCTCGCATTGCAAATGGTATAAAGAAAGTTAAAGGGTCTTTTTTTTCCTTTTGTTGATGCCCTGTACTTAAATACTAACCTCATTAAAACCCACATGATGATTTGTGAGCCCGGATCAACCAGGTCTAGGATCCTGAGTGTCAAATATAGAGTCATCGAGAGGGTACATCATTGTTTTCTATTTATGGATTGCCTTTGATTCAGTTTGTTCTTTGTCTGCTTGTCTTAGACTTTGTCTCCATTGCAGATTTTTTTATTTTGCCTCTAAATTGGGAAGCACGTCCTCTATTCAAATAACCAAAATATACAAAATGAAATATGTCTTCATCTTACGGTAGGTATTGGCATCTGGGGTTATTCTTCTAAAATATATCTTCAACAGGAACAAAACAGCTGTTTCTGCCAGCTAATAGGTTTGTCCCCAAACAGCCCAAACTATTTCTCTCATGAGGAGCTTGCCATTGCATTTTTAGAAGATAGAATCAAACTAGCCCCTTTCTTACTTTGGCTATCTGTTTTATCCAATATAAAGACAACCCTCAAAAGAACGATCATTACTTATTATCTGAGCTTCTCTTCTGGACTTAGAATCATGTGGCTAACCCAAATCTACCTTTAATGACTCGGGTAGGCCATCTCTTTTCTCCAATCCTGAGTATATCGTAAAACTAGACAAACAGTGGGTAGAGATGACTTTTCTTTAAATCAGACATGGTAAGCATGAGGCGATTGAGCTATCTACACTCCCTTGAGAGTATATGTAATGTATCTGAACATCTTTGGGGTAGAGCTTTATGTGCTGTTACTCATCCTTGGGAGAGATGGCCTCTTTGTCAAATAAGGTTGGGCCTTATTTTGTGTTACCTCTCATTCCCTAAGGACCAATCTAGCCGTGACTGGGCTTGCTGCTTCCTCCTCTGTCACTTTTGCACTTTAGTTTTTTTTGTACGTTTTATAAAACATTTTCAATTAGGTTATTAATTCTTTACCTTAAAGAGCAAGATTTCACCAGATGTAGACCAGCTTTGATGCATTTACAAATGTTTTGGTAATTCACTTTTTTAAGCCATTATATTGTTTTGTGTGATCTTAGGGTACGTTTTCATTCATTAATGTGGAATTTTAATTTGTGTTTTTTGTGATTATTTGTTAAAGAATGTTACATCTAGTGTTTTTTTTTTTTTTTTACTTTTAAGGCGTTTTGTTTGGCCGATCAAAAGTGTTTTTCATTTAGCTTTTCATTAAGTGTAGGTGCCTACTGACTACAGCCATTGCACAAATTATCACTAAGATCATCATAGATCATGGAATGACTCAACAGAAATAAAAAATAATCATAGCAGCAAAACACCTGTCGGTAGTGCCTAGGAAATGATGGTATATCATAGACAAGAATCCCTTAACCAGAATTCATTTTTACTGACATAACAGCTGAAATTGTTCTGAAATTGCGCCCACATATTCTCACATTAAGAGTTTGTGATTTTCAGTGTAAGAATTTATAGGTCTGAAAATACACAAAAAACAACGAAAACAACAAAAAAACACAATTGCACACCTATAGCATTTTGAGTTCACTCAGTATTTAACTGCGAATATACCAGTGCAGGTTACCAGGGCGCCAAAGACGTGCACCAAGTACGTTGAACGAGAGAGAGAGAGAAGAAAATAGTAAAAAAAAAGAAAAACTTGAGACAGTGCAACTAAATATATATCTTGGAAAATACAACCCTGCAGAGCTTTCTTTTTATCAAATAAACTCACGTAGCCCCAAAATATAACTTTACTAAGACTTACACTAATAATGTCCCCAAATGCAAGCGTGAATTTTTGTTGCGTTATAAACCATGTGTTTCCGCAAACAAGCTTGAATTATCACTCAGAAATATCAGTTCGAATATAATAGAAATCGACCCCTGTTTGCCAAATATCAGATTGTTATTTTCAGATAATAATCAAATGCTGCCCACACACACGCACAAACCAATGCAGACACATAAAGAAAGCCGGATGGAAAGAGAAGAGATATTCCAAGCACAGTAGCAGTGCAAACAAACACGTTTCAGGAGAGCGCGCCAAGCACCAGTGCAAAACTTCTTTCACGTGCACAGTATTCTATATGTAGCTAAAGGCAATGGCAGTTCAGTCTTCACGAGCACAGCGCTAAAAGGAGCAGCACAGTGCTTAATTTTTACTTGTTATTTCTGGTGCGGAGCACCGGCATTTATTTTTGAGGCCCTTCACTTATTTTTTCTGCCTCAAGCATTTACTGCGAGCAAAAGACACACATGGGAAAGCAGGCGGAAGAGAAAAACGTAAAAGCGTCAATACGGGAGAAATCAGAAAGCTGCAAGTGTGAGCTGAAGAGGCAGGGAGTGGCTTTAAATTGATTAAAGAGGCCTGGGATGGCTTCAGGATTACGCTGCCTCAGTATTCCCTGTCCGCACATTTATTTGCAGCATCCGCATGTTTAAGAGGAGAGCTTTGGCACTGGCACATTTGTATTTACAAATTAAGCACTGGAGCAGCGTATGCAGTCCTCACATTCTTAACTGATATAGGCAGCAACTGTGAAAACATCCTCACTTTCTCTGCACGTGCAGCACTGACAGAACACAGTGTGTTTGTCAATCACACACAAATCAAGTGCAGCTTAGGCAGAAGTAATGATAACATTTCTCGCCCTTTGAATATACTTCACTGGCCCGTGGACGTCATTTAGGGGATCCCAGGAATCCCAATTGCCCTTTGCTACCCCTGGCACTGCCTTTGCTACCCCTGACCTCGGAGGTGGGAAATTCAGTGCCAGGAACACAGGGGCAGCTCGTCCTTCAGTTGGGCTCCACTCTCTTTGTGTTCTGTCATTTTTTTTTATCACACTAATAGTGAAGAATAATGTATTCACTATTAGTGTAACAAAAATGGAGTATAATTACAATCTATATTAGACATAGAATGCACTGCACAAACAATAGCAGTGCAAGCTTCCTCAACATATAGAATAGGTGCAAACCTATCTGAGGCAGATGGGACATTGATAGATAAAACAACAGCATATCAAATGTCTGACACCCTAAAATAAGCACAACACTCGGCCTGGGTGAAATGTAGTTTATATTGGTGTAATTTTGGAGTAATTTCGGGCATTTTACGTTATAGTTGTTAAGCAAATCAACATACGCCATTATGCCATATTGCGTATTTGAGATTCTGTTTTGGTAAAAAATCTAGTCGTGTCAGAACGGTAACAATGCAAATGGAGAGAACGCGAGTGACTAAAGTTTGATTTACATGCAATTTGGTGCTTTTTTTTTAATTATAAAATGCATTCTCGCATTCAAAATGAACATGATGATGCATTTCATGCTAAAAAAAATTGCAAGATTGCGGCATTTCGCATACTAACTCAAAACTTCCCGTAATTTTTGTGTCATTTCACCTAATTTCTGTAAAGAAAATTGACAAATTTTGCCCAGGCTACAGGGCATCCATAGGCAGCAGCATGTATACTACATGGAACATTATCTCCAGCTCCCTGCTGGAAGCACCATTTGTCCTACCGCGGGGCATCCTGTCTCAGCACCACAATCAGTTATCCATCAAACCAGCGCCAACATCGTTTTGGAAAAATCACTGGTGAGCTAAAGATCAGACAACCAGCCAGGATGGACTTTAAAGGACAAGTGGTACTAGGACCACCATTAATGAGGAGGAATGTCTCCATTACACCAGAGCACAAGATACCAAAAATCAGGAGCAGTCAGATTATTACGAGTACAATTGTGCATAACAATAACTTCAGACACAATACAACTAAAACAATCAAAAATAATAAACAAACCCCATGTCTACTGGACATAAACATCCGTGGGCACAGGTATGATGGTTTTAAATGTTTACAAAAATCAAATGCTTAAAAAACCTTAAGGCATGTTTGACCTACTTTCTGCAGTCTTCAAATTCTGACAGGAAAAGCAGCTTTCAATGGTTAATATGAAAATGTATCTTTCAAGAGCATCGCAGCCAGATGCCTTTCATTATGTTCATAGAAATATGATCAGCCTCTAGAGAAAACTTTTTTAAAGCTGTTGTCAAGAAGCACCGTTCATGACTTACATACACGGTGCTTTGATGTGGGTACAATGAAATTCTGTCAACACAAAAGAACGCACTATCTTCCATACTGGGAACGAAGGTGGGGGGGTCACCCAGTGAATTCAAAATGTGTCCTTCTCAAGATGCAGGGTGCATTTTTAAACTGGCTTCAGTGAGAAGCAGGGATGAAATGGCAGCACCTGCAGTCCCTGCGGCCCCCGGATGTATTGTAGTCCTGCAAAATGTGCGGTACAGTTGTCAGCACCCGCCTGTATTTGGGTTTGGTTTGTTCCAGCACGCTGCCCGCTTTGCCAATAAATGTGCATAGGTGTGGCTGTTCAAGCAGTCGCATGCCTGCACGTAACAACAAATTCGTGTCTGTGCCTCCTTTATTACCCCCACGTGCGGTGGCCTACTACCTGTGGGCCTGACAAGGCCGGTAACAAGGCCAGTGCTCGGCCCACGCTCTTCTCACGTCGCAGCCAGTCACCCCGCAGCCCCGAGGCATCCGCCATAGCTCCAGGTGCAGATGGCGACTGTGCCCGCTGCATGGCCGCACAGCAAGTGCACCACCGCATGCCTGCTCAGACAGCACGTGTGGCAGATGCCCTCAAACGAAGCCTCACTACTGCCTGGTATTACTGATCTAAGAACACTCAAAAAGGGGGATAAAAGGAGTAATTGGAAACTAATAACTGAAACAGCAAACAAGCCAGATGGAACCACACAGCCCAAAAAAGGCCAGCGGAAGAGGCCGGTAACTAGACCAGGCCAGCAAGAACAGCAACAACTTGCTCCAGAGCGCAGGCAGCACAAAGTCACATTTGACCAAAACCACAAAGCCCATCATACATAAGGAGGGCCCCACATTCAGCCACCACACAGCTGGATAGCAGCGCACTTTGCTCTCAGTCAGGCAGCTGTACCGCACCCTAGCAGTGACAGTGCTCATGTTGCGAGACAAACCTGCAGGTGCCATGAAAAACCTATCAAAGATCCGCACATTGTCAGTGACATCATAGCCACAGTCCACGCCATAGAACCATTCATTGCCGAGGGTGCCCCCTTATCAGAAGCACCCAAGTGGAGAGACTGGGTAGAGCACCTCCAATTATACTTCAAAGGTGCTGAAATAGCAGCCGAACTGCATTGCACCCTAATTCTACATGTAGGGGGCAAAGACATTCACGTGATCTATAAAACGCTAGTGGAGGTGACCCCTCCAAGACACACACCATTCTGATTACAGCCCTGAATGCACATTTTGAACGTATAGCAAATAGAGACTATGAAAGATTCATCTTCAGGCAAGCCCACTAGGAACCTGAAGAACCGCTTGACACGTTTCAGAGACACCTCAAGGAGCTGGCGAGCATGTGCGATTTTCACGATGAGCAGGAATAGATATGAGGCCAGATCATTCAAGGGTGCTCGTCCACCAAACTCAGAGAAACAATACGTGAAGAATCAGGAAAGTCACTTCAAGACATTCTGACCCTCAGTAGATCCAAAGCACTATCAAGGGCAAGACTATCCCACATGGAGGCAGCCCTCTACAGGGTCATCAAAACAACCTGTAAATGCCTTTCAACCACGCCGCACCTCAGACACCTCAAAAAGGCCAATTGAAAAAAGGAGATCCTGCGAGTACTGCAGTGATCCGACCTACAGATCAAATGACTGCCTTGCTAGGGGCAAAAAATTTACATCCTGCAAAAAATACAACCACTTTGTGAAAGTCTGCAGATCAGCAAAATCAAAGCCGCCTGCAAAAGGAACTGTAAAAGCCATGGTGGAAGACTCCAGTGAGCCAGAAGACATGGATGAAGACGTAGCAGAATACATGATTCACACAGTTTTTGCAGTTGGACCCACCATCTCGGCACAGCACCCACTCCCCAATACAAGTGGGACCCTACATCGTCACAGGGACGATTGACACTGGTGCCTCAATAGACCTTATGTCCTCGAATACCTATCACATATTAGCAAAGCCCCCACAGCTCAAAAAAGCTAGAGTGAGAATTTTCGTATATGGACAGATTCGACCCCTACCTATGCTTGTAAATTTCAAATCTTCAGTGTCCTATGGCGACATGAGTATAGAAACCACCATGTAGGTAGCCCACAGAGGACACGATATGCTGGTTAGCGGCCACGCAGGGAAAACCCCGAATCTGATCTCCTATGAGTTTGGGATCCAAGTCAAAAAGCTGTCAAACATTCTGGCTGACTTCAATGATGTTTTCCAAAGGATCAGTTACTTAAAAGGAAAGGAAATGAAGTTACACATTGATCTATTCAAGCGTTAGCCCTGTGGCATAGATGCATTGCATTCCACCTCAGGCCGGAAGTGGAGGAAGAGCTTCAGAAGCTTGAGTGCAGGGATAACTGAAAAAGTAAGGGGCCCGATCCATGGGTATCCCCAATTGTGGTTTCCACAAAATAGAAGCAACTAGAGGAAGTTTGCATTTATGTGGACATGAGGCTCCCAAATGTAGCAAGTAAGCGAGAATGTCATCTAGCCCCAAAGGTTGATGATATTCTAGGAGAACTCAAAAGAGCAAAGCGGTTCTCAAAGGTCGACCTTCGCTCAGGATACCACCAGTTGCCACTTCACACTGACTCCAGGTACATAACCACATTTTCAAACCATTCCCATTTGAGAAGATACCATTGCCTCAACTTTGGAATATCCTGCGCAGCTGAGGTTTTCCAAAATACCATCCATGAGATGCTCATAATTTTACCAGGAGTCATTAATGTCAGTGATGACACCTTCATCTTCTCTAAGTCGATGAAAAAACACCATGAACACCTGCAGGAAGTCCTCCAAAGAATCCAAGACTCAGGGTTTACCCTCCATCAAGAAAAATGTAAATTTCTGAAATAGCAAATCAGATTCTTGGGCTACAGCTTTTCAGCTAACAGAGTAGTGCCAGACCTGAAGAAAATGTGTGATGTACAAGAATCCCCTTCACCCACTAGAAACATCGGTAAGATCCTGCCGGTGATGTAAAATATCAGGATTCTCCGATGCATTGACCCTAGTATACACCGAACCAGGTCCCCAACTGCCCTTCAAGTGCACCGGCTTTGACTTTGGTCATCTCCCAGATGGATGTTACACCCTCATCCTCATACACAATTACAGCAAGTATCTTGAAGTTGAACTAGTGGGATTCCAGGCAGCCTCCGAAGTCATTGCAAAG
Organism: Pleurodeles waltl; assembly: GCF_031143425.1. Classification (NCBI taxonomy): domain Eukaryota; kingdom Metazoa; phylum Chordata; class Amphibia; order Caudata; family Salamandridae; genus Pleurodeles; species Pleurodeles waltl. Next base: position 606,538,341 of record NC_090445.1, on the reverse strand, counting down.
ATAGAAAAAATGATAGCCACACATGGCTTGATGAAGGAGTTAAAAACAGATAACAGGCTACCTTTTCAAAGCCAGGAATTCACTGATTACCTCTGGTCATGGGGCATTAAACACCAGAAGATAACCTTATGCGTCCTTTAAACAAGGTGATCCGCATTGCTCATGTGGTCCAACAATCTATGGAGAAGGCTATCTGTGGAGTTCTTAGAGAGTATCAACAAGCCCCACACTCTATCACAGGCCAAGCACCAGAACACGCTACCATGGAATGTGTATTCACTGACACCATTCCCCACCACCCCAGGTGGAAGGCTAGCCTACTGATGATAGTCAGGTTTTTATCAGGAGGAAGGAGACCAACAACCAAGCTAGTACCAGTCGAAGAGCTCGGTCTTCAAATGTCCAACCTGGTGACTCAATGTTCATGAAGGACACGTTTCCTGAAAGCAAATACCATTTGCCTTTCAATTGTCAATCCTGAGTTGTTGTCAAGAGGCAGGGCACCATTATCATCACACAGCGCCCGGGTGATAAGATCACCTGGAACATATTATTCTTTAAGATAGCCCGAAGGACCATCAGAGAACGAGCCATGTCCCCCAGACACTTCCCAGAGAAACCAATGAATGACTCCCTCACCACCCTGTGCAAGAGGTCCTGACAGTCTGGAGGGGTCAAGGTCAAGCCTCAGTGCTTCAGGGAGGCTCGCAGAAGACGCCTCTGCAGTGGCATCTCCCACCACAACTTCTTTCAGGCAATGTGACCATCTGAGGTATCACCTGGGAGACAATCCTAAGCCGTTCACCTGCTTGAAGAATTTCCTGGTGTGAGCCTCCCAGAGAACTGTAAGCTGAGACTAGCAAAAGAGTAGCCTGTCTACAACCTGGTGACACGTATACCATATGCGTATATGCCATATGCCAATAGTGTTTGTAGCCATGTTTACAAAGTGTCTGTTTGTTTGGCCAGTTTTTTTTTTTTTATTTCAGTGAAATTGAGGTGGGATGTAATGTAGTACCAACTGTGTTGAGTTGTCAGCATCCGCTTGTGTTCGAGTTCGGTTTGCTCCAGGGCACTGCACGCTCTGTTAGAAAAAGTGCATGTGCGTGGCTGTTCAGGCAGTCTCTCGCCTGCACGTAACCACAACTACGTGTCTGTGCCTCCTTGGTATCCCCCCACATGTGTTGGCCTACTACTCGGCGGCCCAACGCCACATCAGGGTAGGGGCAGGGTGTGCAAGCACTTCAGGCGATCCATAACCAGCCAGGAGGCACCATCAAGCATAGGCCAACCAATACCTGTGCGATATGGGGGATCCAGGTGGCCCCAATTATTTTTAATTATGCCACTAATGAGACCGAAGAATTGTTGGCTGGTTTTTATCATAGATCAGCGCATGTCAAAGAGAAAAAAAAACTTTCACTTACATTGTTTTTTTGACTCATGCTTATAGTAATACGCCCCATGGTGAAAGCAAGGCAGAGTAGATTATGTATTATCATGAATTCTGACACACTGAAAGATACACGGTTAAGCAATTTTCCTTGAGACAGACCAAATGTGCAGTATACCCAAAGGCAAAATATTTGGCATGGCTTGGTGTGCCCAAAATTGACTGAAAGAACAAATAGTGGGCAGGCTGGGTCTGGCAGGTTTAATCATGCAGCCTCCTTTACTTGTGGCTTCTTCACTGTCCCCTCCTACGGGTGCCCTTGTGAGGTCCTCTGCTGCTTACAGTGGAGGTGGAAGTGCTGCCACCCTCAAGAGTGCCAGAGCTGGCCGTGGCACTTCACCAACTCACTGGAATGTCATTATTAAGCTAAGACCTTCTTTTGAGTATACTTCTACACAGGACACACGTTGAGGGTACACGCAGGTCGACAGCGTCTACCCACTCTTTTCACAGGGTGGACACCTTCTACCCAGCCAAGTGATTGGGTCCCATAGAAATATGCTAAACTTGTTACGGTGTAATTCTCAGACACCAGGACACATTAAGCAGAGCCTGCATGTTTTCTGTTTTTGGTTGGAGCAGCAACATTATCAGATTCCAGCTGGGCCCAAAAAAAGGCCTAAGTTATGGGGCCATCAGACCTCTTTTTGTTGAAGTATTGTGGCTAGGGAGCTATCTGAGTCTCATGCCTAAATACAATGGAGGGGGAAACAAAGGCACACAGCATATCACTCCACGCGTACTTAAGAGAGACATGCTTTTGACCTTGTTTAGTCTCTCCCTATAAGACATATGCATGCATTGCAGGCATGTCAGATGTGTTGGTCTGTCCCAGTATTTTACACAATAACAATTTAGAAACCACTATTCATTTTATTTAATTTATAGCTCTATAGCACAACTCATCCCAATGCAGTGTATCAGAGCGCTTTACATCACGTGTACACATTATACAATGTGTTAATCAATATGAAGGCTGTGTTGCATAGAGCACTGAAGGTTAGAAGGTATAGGAGACGCATGTCTTTCATAGCTCAGTGTGCTATATTAAAAGGAATATAATTTATGAACTACAAGTAACAAAAGGATCTCTGAGTTAAAAGCTGCAACCCACTTGCCTATTTACATAAAATAAAAATCTGTCATCTACGAGTTACATAATGTGCTTTGCATGAGACATATTAACCCTCATTGGTACTTTGATTCAAAACTAGGACTAGACAAAACCCAGATCTCTCCAGCAGATATCTTAACCTCCCGAGTTATCTTACCATGATTATTATTCCCTGAAATGTATTTGGCACATACATATCTCTGCATCAGGTGTCTTAACCCCATAAGATATTTTAAAATGCAGACTTTGCAACCAAATAAGAAGAACAGATTTACTGCCAATTTCTTTGTGACATGGTTTAAAATAAATGTAGAAGTTGAGGCCCAGATGTAGCTTCGGAATGCTTCATTTTTTTTGGGCACAACCCAGACGCAAAATCTCATTTGTTAAATATTGTAATGCGCTCAAAAGTATTCATGATAGATCTGCTAAACAAAGGAACATCGTAAGGATTTCGAGGGACCCTGGGCCAAACGTATTTTGGGGGCCCCTGTTTGGAACAGCTTTGAATTTATAATGCAAATTCAGCCTTTGCATGTCCTCTTTGTCCAGGTCACTGACAGCGCACAGGCACACTCATCCATATTATACATTATAAAATGTGTTTATATCTAATATTCAGGGATAGTGATGTGTTTTCAATATTGTAGTACAGCAGCAGCTCACTAATATTACTACAATAAATCTCTGAGATATCCTCCATTTCTCATATGTCAGGTCCTGGTTTGAGCTAAAAGATTTATTTATGGATGCTGCATGCAGGATAAGCAAAACATTTCTCTGCAAAATATCTATAATAGACTCTCACATATCACCCACATTATACATATATGAAAGGAAAATGGTATTTAAAACAAGCTGTTTAAGAATTATTCAGGGTCATCAGGGCAAGACTCTATGCAGAACAGAGCTAGCTCTATCAGGGGGCCCTCTGAAAGGCTTGGGCCCTGGGCCAGATCCCACTTTGTCCATGCCTCAAAACATCTCTGCCTAAACGAATGTGTGAGGTAATATGATATGATCTGATATCACTTCTTGTGATGCCACTTCCAATGAGGTCACAGGTTGTGATGCCACTTCCTGTGATGCCGCATTGTCACACGCTGTGATGTTGAACGCTGCACTGTGATGTCATGCACCATGATGTCACTTGCATGCTGCCTAACGTGGTTAGTCCTCCCACTTCTTTTTTCAGGACTTGTGTCCTGCTTCTACACACATCTAGGCAGCAGTGGGGTATCCTGTGCCTGTCAGCAGCACTGTCTGCAGCAAAACTCGTAGACAGATGTTGTTATCATCCAGAGATCAGCCAATTGTTCTGTTCTTCCATACAGGGCAACTAGGGTTGTTAGCAAGTTAGGTTTGCACTGTACACATGAGTTCTTTAACCAGAGGTATTTAAAGTTATGAAAATAGCTTACTCACAACTTACTTACAAGCTTCCTGAACAGCAAAGCTTAGCAGGTTTATTGAAAACTCTATGGTCCCTTCTAACTTATCAGGCAAAGGTTTCCACCATCTCAAGTGGGCCATGATGAGCAGCAGGTAGACTACTCCTGCATGGCAGCTGTACTCTGCCCCCACTCTCATCTGAGACTGCTTAGCTAATGCTGATGTCCCATTATTCTGGATCAGCACATATTAAATTCTTGTTGCATGGTTTTTGCATCCTATATGGGTGGGGCATCTAGTCACAGAAATTTGTCACCAATGGCAGGCCAGGCTGGCCGTGTGTGGCCAGTCGTAGTTGTGGGATACTTTCCTGCTGCTGCAATGAGCTGCTGAAACAGACCTTATGTTTTTTTTAAACAACAAAGTTATGCACTTGCAATGTTAGCAAGGCTTTAAAGAAATGCAAGATTGCAAAACTGTGGACTTTGCAACCCAGCGCCTCTTAACACCCTTTAAATATTTTACATTATGTGGAAATACTGGGGTCCTCATTTACGAGGCCCTTACGCCACTGGAGTCTCACTTTTAGCGATGCACCAGTGCCGCAATGCCTCGCGCCATATTTACAAGGCGGCGTTAAACCACCTTCGCACACATCACTTAGCGTGTAAGAGGCATGAAATGGGTGTTGCTGTGGGCATTCCACTGCAACAGCCATTGCATTTTGATGCTGCCCCAGCTTTATAAGGAATCGTAAACCTGAGACAGCGGCAAAAACTAAAGCCACCCTACGGGTGATGTTAGCATGGGGCAACAAACTTTTAGTCCTCCTCGCTTTTTCTTTTTCTATGTGTACTGCATTCTGCAGCTCACATAGAAAGAGCAAAACACCATGAATTATTGTTTATATGCGGGAAGGTGCCCATTTCTACACATAAACAATCAATAAATAATGACGATTTTCTACTTTTATGTGTGCTGCAGAATGCAGCACAAATAGAAATAGCAAATTGCCATTAATGATTGTTTATGTGCAGAAAGGAACACTTTCCTGCACATAAACAATCATTCCATGCAACACAGGCACCCTTGCACTATGGTGCAAGGGGGCCTGCATTGGCGCTAGACACTAAATTTAGCGTCAGCACTAGGGGGAAACACAAGGTTACGCCGTATTTTTGTAAATAAGGCTCATCCCTGCATTTCTGAAGTGAAGCAGCGCTGGCAATTTTGGCACAGCGCTGTGCGACTTCCTCATAAATGAGACCCTGAGTGAGCTTTTACAAGCGGTGTGGAAACACATTGCCTATTGGGTCCTGCTGTGGAATTTATTCCCTGTTGCTAGGAAACTTCAAGAAACCGAGAAGAACTTAGAAAGAGAAAGGACTTTTGGAAGAAGTCAATTAACTGGTTTGTTGGACCGACTTTTGAAGACTTAAGGCCAGATGTATCATTAATTCCAATAGCGATTACCAAATTGCGATTTTTTGCAAATACCAATTAAGTCATCGTAATTGGAATGTATGACACGCCTGGAGTTTCATATAGCGATTCGCAAGGGCTCGCAAATGGACCTACCTCATTAATATTCATGAGGTAGGTCGCAATTTCCAAGCCATTGCAAATGGCTACAATCACAGGGATGGTGGCCTGCTGGGCTCATCAGACCACCATGTCTGTGATTACTTTTAAATAAAGCAATCTTTTTGGTTTTTTAAATGCAGCCCTTTTTCCTTAAAGGAAAATGGGATGTGTTTAAAAAAGGAAAATGCAGTTTCCTTTCATTTTTTAAGAGAAGGCAGTGGTATGTGGGACCACTGCCTGCTCTTAAAAATTTTTTTCGAATGCATTTACAAAGAGGAAGGGGTCCCGTGGGGACCCCTTCCCCTTTGCGAATGGGTTACCACCATTTTGAAATTGATGGTAACTGCGATTGTTTTGCAACTGCATTCACAAAACAATCATACACACCTCTGTGATTCGGTATTAGGAAGGGATGCCCTTGACACGCCCCTTCCTAATACCGAATCGGTATGTAGTCGCAAATCCAATTGGCGATTCGGTTACAAGTTACCGAATCGCAAATTGGACTTGATACATCCCAAAATGCATTTTTGCTTGATATATCTGGCCCTTAGTTCCAGTGGTAGGAATAATAGTGAGTCAAGGGAGACTAGCTAAGTTGTAAAAAGCAACAGCTGCGTATACGCTACCACAAGAGAGGGGATATTTACCCTTCGAGTAAATAATATATCTGTTTTACCCTTTACCATAATATTTATTTGTGAGACATATTTTATTACATTTTAACTTGTTCTTTAAATTGATGTGGCCATGGTAAGTAACACCTGTATCCATTTTCTCTGAGGGTTTCCTTGGTACTCATTTCAAGACATTAAAGGTGCAAACTTTATAAGATATCTATGTAGCATAATCGTTTTCTGTTTTAATATATGTGCAACAATCTGACAGATCTGCGAATATGGTGTAAGTCTAAAAGACATGTAATACATGAAAAAATGAAAATACTTCAAACCGTGATACAAAATATGCCGCAAAAATATAGATTTAGTGCTGTTAGAGATCGTGGGTTGTCATATCACATTGTGGGGATGCCAATTCAAAACTATGGCACACTCATACAGAATGGGGTATACCAGATTCAAAACTACGGCGCACTCATGACACAAACTAAAATGTATCATTGCTATAATTACTCTGAATAATATCAGAAAACACATTTACATTTCACAGGAGAAGCAACACACCTTAGTGTGCCAAAAGTCTGGGGCTTCCTCAGAAGTGGTTATTCCAGATTCAATATATTGTCACACGATTTCTGACTTACTATAAATTATTATTGTAGGAGTAATACATATTCGTATAGAGACTCTACAGCTTTTCAAAGGAGTGGCTTATTTTTGTAAGAGGAATATAATGTGGCAGTGCTGCGTGAAAGGTCCTAATTTGGTGCTTCGTGTACTTGCACACTTTATTATTATTTCCATTTAGGAGTCTAGAAAAAATCTGCCATAAAATATCAATTTGGTTGGAGATTTAGAGCTAAATTCATTACATTAAAACAATTCCAAGGATGTTTCACTTATTTTTATGGGGAAGAGAGTCAGTTAGCTAGTTTATTCTCCAATAAAACCTATATATAATGAGCTGTGTACCCACGCTACTTTTATAACAGACCGTTATTAATATTTGATGCCATTTGCAGGACGGAAGTCACATTTTGCACTTCCCTAATTTCAATGTATCGAATATACAATATGCCGATAGAGTACTTGTAATTTAGTTAACATATCAATAGCACTTTTTATAGAAAAACAGAGTTCTGCTCCAAATTCACAGCAATGCAATGACAATACCACAGTTTAGTACACCAGATCAATATAAGCTCGCTCTATTACACTGCACTGGTGATGAAATTCAGTGTAAACGGAGGGTTTGGGCAGTGGATGGAGTGATGGTGGTGAATGTAGGGATAGGGATGATAAGGAAAGGGGAGTTTGACTCACTCTGCAGTTCCCCAGTTCCTCTGCTGACAGGATGATGGTTCCACACTTTTTCCCCGGAATACCACTGAAAATAAAGGCAGGGAAGAGTCAGTCAGAAGCGAGAGAGTAAACTAGTACACGGTAAAATGAAGAAGTTCATATCAGGTGAATACAACCAGTGTAGAGAGAGGCATGACCACCTTGGAGGAGGAGGAGGCTGAAATTGAGGGAGATGAGGCTATACTGAGGAAACCACGTAGAGGTGAGGAGAATAGGGTAGAGAACGGAGACCAAGGTGGAGAGAGCAGATTTATATAGAAAGAAATGAGACTGAGCTAGAGAGAGTGTACATGAGAGCAGAAAGGAGATTTCAGTCTAGAGAAAATTACTCTAGGGTAGAAAGAGAGTAGGTCAGGCGGGGGAGGCTGGGTAAAGAGACAAATCCCATCTCAAGAGAGCTGGGAGTCCGAGTTGGAGTGTAGGATAGACACAGCAGAGATCAGGGTGGAGAAAGGGGGCTTGCGGAGAGAGAGAGGAGAGAAAGAGAAAGAGAGAGAGAGAGAGAGCTGTGATCAGGGTGGAGGAGATGAAGAGACAAAAGTAAGCCAGGAGAGGGAGAGGTTCAAGGAAGAGTAGACTATGGTTAAAACAAAGAGGGAAGTGTGTTTAAAATAGGAGATTACAGCAGAGAGCTACAAACTCAAGGTGGAGAGAGAAGAATAAGGTAGATAGAGGAGACCAGTTTAGAGGGAGGAAACGGGATAGAGAGCAGACTGGTTTAGAAAGAGAAGATGAAGGGCAATATGATCAGGAGAGACATGGCACAATAGATAAAGGGAAGACAGGTAGAGAGCACGGATGCCACGGGGGAGGGGAGAGGGAGGGAGGGAGGGAGAAAGAGAGAGAGAGAGAGAGAGACAGAGAGAGAGAGAGAGAGAGAGAGAGAGAGAGAGAGAGAGAGAGAGAGAGAGAGAGAGAGAGAGAGAGAGACCTGTACAGAAAGTGAACCAGAGCAGATAAAACAGTGCATAAAGAAAGAGAAAACCAGGACTGAGGAAACAACACAAGATAAACAGGACCAGTTTGCAGCGAGGGGGCCCAGCATAGTAAGCGAAGACCAGGGTAGAGAGACTGGAGAGCAGGGGCGGCTCCTTCACAATGGCGAAGGAACGTCACCCCCCTGGCTGAGCCAGGAGCTGAAAGGTAAAAATTATATTTCTTTATCATTTTATCTTTAAGTTGCTGGCTTAGCCAGTAGCATGTGTAGGGAGGGGCGGGCTGGGCCACAGGAGGTGGGAGTGGGGAGGAGAAGAGAGTGCACCTAAGTGTGCATGTGTGTTTGGCTGGCCGTCTTGCACACTTAGGTTTCTCCAAACCGGCTTTGTTGAACAGAACGTGGGACATAAACAACGATAAGCGAATGAGAGAAAAAAGTGAAAAAGAGAAAGTGATTGGCAGTTGAGACAGTGGACAGGAGGCTTGTGAAAAAGGGGGCTCATTAAGGGTAGAGAAATGAAATGTGGCAGAAAGCCTGTGGTAGAAATATATGAACCTGGGGACAGAGAGGAGCGATGGGTTGAGTAGAGATCAGAATACAGGAGAAGATAAGTGGAACAAGTGATCAGAGTAGACAATGGAGACTAGGGCAACGGTGGCACACTGGGTGAAGAGAGAGACAATGATAGAGTAAACTGGGGTAGAGAGATAGAGAAGACTGGAATAGACAAAAGAGATTAGACTTGAGAGAGGAGAGAGTCTTGGTGTGTGAAGCAGTGGATAGTTGGGCTTGCAAATCGATGACAAGGAAACAACCTGGATTAACACTTAAGGAGATAATACCACAGGCAATACTTCACTCACAAAAAGGTATGTAAAGGAAAAAAGCCATCATTGCTATTATTTTCCGATGTTTGGCAATGACTACATCACAAGAAGATCGGTACAAATGTTTTCCTACTCCTCGTTTTCTGATCTCATTTTTGGTGCCCTCAGAGCTCTGACCACTTTACCACTGCTTACCAGTGCTTACCAGTGCTAAAGTGCATGTGCATCTTCCCTGAAAATGGTAATAGTGCTGTATATAGTTTGACCTGTCAGCAGTTGACGTGGTTTCCCCTATCTTTCTGGCTTCTGACCTCTTGCTCTGATTCTATGCCGAATTTCGTTTTTGCTGGCTTTAGGACTTTTGGCACTTTACCACTTCTGACCAGTGGTAAAGTGCAAGTGCTCCCTGTCTAACTTGTATTAGTAATTGGTTTACCCATGATTGGTATATCTGAAGTCCCTAGTAGAGTGCACTATATGTGCCTAGGGCCTTTAAATCAAATGCTACTAGTGGGCCTGCAGCACTGATTGTGCCACCCACACGAGTAGCCCTGTACACATCTCAGACCTGGTACTGCAGTGTCTGTGTGGGCAGTTTTAAACTGCCATTTCGACCTGGCAAGTGCACCCTCTTGGCAAGCCCAGGCCTTCCCTCTAACTACATATAAGCCATCCCTAAGGTAGGCCCAAGGCAGCGCCATGGGCAGGATGCAGTGTATTGTAACTATAGGGTATGTACTGATGTGTTTTACATGTCCTGATAGTGAACTACTGCTAAGTTCGTTTTTCACTATTGCAGGGACTATCTCTCCCATAGGGTAACATGGGGATTGCCTTGAAATATATTTTAAATGTAATTTTCTATTGGGAACAGACAGATATATGGAGCGCAGGGTCTCTGAACTCACAATTTGAAAATACATCTTTTGGTGAAGTTGGTTTTTAAACTGTAAGTTTGAACATGCCACTTTCAGAAAGTGGGCATTTTCTTGCTTAACCATTCTGTGCCTCTGCCTGGCTGTGGAATACACATCTGGGTCAGGATGTCAGTTGTGCTGTTTGTGAATTCACTCTAGAAAGTCATACAAAGGGAGCTGAGAACAGTGCGTGGTGACTGGAATTGATGTACACTGTTGGTATGTACTGACGCATATGGCGTACAAAGCAACCATCTTGGATCTGGCAAACTGTTTCTATCTGCCATTGACATCAACACACAAAAAGTGTATTGTTTTACCAGTGATGTGCACACTATCTTCTTTATTTGTGCAGCAGAACATTTCATTAGTGATACACACACTATTGAGTGGATGTTTAGAGGATTGATGAGCACATTGGATTGTCGTATTAGTGATGTGCACACTATTCATTGGATAATTGTTGCACACATTGGGCCATTGAAGTCAGTAATGTGCATTCTATTTAAATGAGGATTTCTGTACACATTTGATTTACAGAGTAACCAATAGAATATAGAGTGTGTTTACAATTATAATTGTTCAGCATACCTGTTCAAAACTGTCATTTCTGTTTGTATTAAATTATCGTTAATATATACATCTTACAATAAATATACTTGTAGTCATGGCTAACAGTCAAATGTTTAAACAACCTGGTATATTTTTACAAACACCTGGTAAGCCTACTTTGATATGGAAGAAAGAGTTTAAGAATTTTCAGAATAATTTAGTTGTTAAAGATGGGAAAGCATTCTAAGTAGAAAGAAAATTGGCATTATTATTTAGTTTTTTAAGGGAATGCTGCTATTGAAATTTTTGACAAATTGCAACCCATTCCAGCACCTACAGTGAATGCCCCTTGGGAGGTATACAAAGAGGCGGTATACAGGCTTTTAAAGCAATTTACAGAGGAGCCAAAGTAATGACTGAATGCCATTGTTTCTTTAAAAGGAAACAATATGGTGAGGAATCTGTAGAAGGATATAGAGCTGCTTTGAGGGTTCTAGCAGCAAATGATGAATTTGGTGAGAATTTATGTGTGTGTATATATGAAAAAATGAAAGGTTACAGGGACATTATAGTTAGGTTCTTCACTTGTACAAAATCATAGAAATTCAGCAGTTAGAGTTAGGGTTATTTCAAGTAACTATAACTATAACTAGCGGCCTAAGGTAACTATAACTTGCGTCCCTGCCGTGCACAGTTTTTACTTCAATCATCCTACTGCTAATAATATCTGTGGTAATTACCAGTGCATGGTGAAGGTGCAATTTTTTGTAAAAATAAAATAAAAAATGCTTTTTTGCCTTAGAGTGGTCCCTCTGGGACCACAGCACCTGAGCTAAGGGGCCAAGGTGTCTGTATATGTATATCCCCTTTTCTTTTTTTACATGTTTTTTTTGGGGATTTGGCTGAAGCCAAGTTCCAAGATGGCTGGTAACATTTTCTGGTTGAAGTTTTGGCAGCCAATCAGATCTCAGCACGAGCCCGAGAGGGTTCATGAAGCCTTCACATCTCTATTTATACAAATTTGTTTTTTCTTTAATATCTCAAAAACTACTGAACAAATTTACTCCAAATAGCAAAGAGGGCACTTTCTGGTCCAACAGCTACCTAGCTGCCGAATTTGGTGTAATTTCGTCCAGCGATTCGGGCTACAGTCGTGTTATAAAACCATAGAGGAATTAACATGGGGAAAACACATTTTGGGACCCCCCATTTTTCTCGGGCCCGCATGACTGATCACCCCAAAAATGTCTGAATAGCAGCTGAAGTGAGCCTCGAATACTTGGGAAATTGTTTTAGTGAAGATTCATCAACGGGCACCAAAGAAATAGGCAAGTCAAACAACGCTTTTTCTATAGAAACTAGGTCACAATTATAACTACCGCCACTAGGTAGAAGAGATCACTTTGTTTTTAATTGTGAGTCTAAGAAAATACAAGAGCGCCTGCTAGCTTAGCATAATCCAAAACCTTCTGAGGTGCTACATATTGCCAAAGGTAAAGAGAGGTCCATATTGTCGTCTAAAGCTTTGGCTGTGGATAAAGGTAACATTAATACACCTGTGTGTGTGATTCAGATGAATGAGAAAACCACAGAAAAGCAGAGGTTGACAGAATTTTTGTTGTTTCAACTGTGGTTCTAGATCACATCTCATTAACAATCCCAGATGCCCTACAATTAATAAAAAGTGTAATAAGTACAATAAATTTGGACATTTCCAGAGGGTCTGCAGAAGTACCAAACCGAGCAATAGTACTAGTATTAACATCATTGACACTATGGATAATGATCTCAATAAATTAGTACTTACCTTATTTGATTCAGAATCAGATTTCAACATTTCTGCTATACAGATGGGGTGTAAAGCACCTTTAGGTATAGTATGTATTGGTGATGTAGTTGTTGATACAATCACTGCTTCAGGTTTCACGATCACCATCTTGTCTGAGGTTACTTTTAAAGACAAATGGTTGGATGTTATGTTGAAGAAGATAGATATTAAAACTAAGGCATTCAGAACTTTTGATATTGAGATTCTGGGATATTTTGAGGATCATCTAGAATTTCAAGGTCGGGTCAGATACAAATATATGTGGCCACTAATGGTATGGATATTGTTGGATTGTATTACTTGGGCAAGTTGGGTGTGGTGTAGTGTCCAGGAACAGGTTGTCCTATTGTTTTGAGAAATATACCATTAAGTCATGTTGATGTTTAACAAACTAAGATTGAAAGTGTCATTGAGAAGCACAGTGCTGTGTTCACTTCTAAGGTTGGACAAATGAAAGTTGTTGTACACAGAATAAAGCACAAGGAAGGGGTTGTTCCTGTTCAACACCAAGTTCGTATGGTTCCACTGGGGGTACGGTATCAAATCAAACAACATCTTGATGCATTATGTGAAGAAGGTGTTATTAAACTGATGGAGAGTTTGGAGTGGATATCTGCTGTAGTTATGGCTTTAAAGAAGAATGGAGATCTGTGTCTCTGTGTTGATTTGAGATAATTAAAAAGAGTATTGTGGTGGACTCTCAACCATCACCAATAGTTTAAGAATTGTTGGCAGCTCTTAATGGAGCCAAATGTTTTTCTATTCTTGATCTCAAATCAGTGTATCATCAAATTGCTTTGGAGGAAGAATCTAGAGATCTGACCTCATTTATTATTCCATTTGGAGTTTACAGATTTTCAACGTTGTCATTCAGTCTGACCTCAGTGGCCAGTGTCTTCCAAAAATTGATGGAAACTTTGTTTAAAGGTTTGTGTGGAATGCAGGCCTTTCACGGTGAAATTTTGATTTTTGCCAAGACACTTGAAGACCACAATAAACTGTTAGACCAAGTTTTACAGATTATCGAGCATAGAGGATTGACTGTGAGCAAGAGTAAGTGCAAGTTTTTAGTGAAAGAAATCGATTATCTGGGACATACGATTCTTCCTAAAACTAACGTGCTGAGTTCTACACTGTATGAAATTAATCCATATGATAAGGATTCTCTCCTTTTTGGGGTTTGGGAGAATATTATGCAAGGTTTACTAAACCTTTAATTAAACTTTTGGAAAAAGGTGAGCAATTTGTCTGCACAGAAAATCAAGATGCAGCCTTTGAAAAAATTCAATCATTGATAATCCAAGCTCCTGCACTCAAGTCATTTGACAATAGAGAGTCTTATTGTACTGTACCTGTACATGCCAGCTCAATTGGTTTGGGCACAGTTTTTATCCAAGTAGTGAATGGAAAAGAAAGCACTGTCTCGTTTATTTCCAGAGCACTAAGTGGAGCAAAGTTACATTATAACACTAATGAAAGAGAGGTTTTGGCTTGCATTTAGGCAGTGGAGAAATGTAAGAACTTTTTTGTGGGGCAAACCATTTGTTCTTTTGATTATTCATGAGCCTCTGGTTTATAGGATGGGTGGATTAGCTAATTTAGACTAATTTCTAGATTGCAGGAGTTTAATTTTCAAATACTAAATATAGCTGGAGGCAAAAACATGGCAGCTGCCTGTTTATTGCTATTGTCCCAAAAATGTAATGAGAGTGAAAGGGTTTTAGATCAGCAGGGGTGTGTCATTGCAGCTGTTGATGCAATTAATAACTGTGGTGGTACTATATCTGGGTTGGAATGGTTGAGAATGTGTGAAGAAGACCAGCAATCTTTACTTCTTAAACAGTATCTTGAGAAAGGATGGCCTCCACGCAGAAATTTGGAACCAGGATTGCAAAGTTTTGCTCAAGTGTCGAGTGAACTGCGTGTGGAAAATGGTATTTGATGCATGAATTGTTCATACCACCTATTGGACTCAGGCATAAATTGATCAGTTTGGCTCATCATGGGCATTCAGGGGTTACAAATACAAAGAAATCACTCAAGCAACATTATTGATGGCCTGGGATGGATCTGGCTGTTGATAGGTTTGTTAATGGTGTAGTGTGTGTGAATTTGGATAAACACTGGCGGTGACTTGTGAGCCCTCAAATTTATCAGAAATACCAAGTAAACCATGGATAAAGCTTCCATTGATTGTTCGGGTCCATATAATATATTGGAACAGGAGATTCAAGACATGTCTGTTCAAATTAACAGAGCACCACGAAGCAGCTAGCAACTCCAGCACCTTGAGACCCTCATGAGTCAATGTATTAAATTGTATCAGCAACAAGCCTTACAATAATATAAAAGTACACATCATAAAAGACAAAAAAAAATCATAATAGCCCTATAGTCACAGTTTAAAACATAATAGCAGCAGTCTCTCTATTCATAAAAAATCACATATCCCCAAACAATTAAATATAAATGATTGATTTAAGAACGACTACCCCCCCCCCCATCCATTTCCTAGAAGAGGGGAGGCTCTTTGTCAGTACCTGTCCTCCACTCGTGGGGGGACCCGGAGGCAAAGTGCTTGTGCTCACAGTATTTTATATTGGCAGTAATAACTCACATAGCTACAGGGTTTTTTAAAGGGAAATGAGGGGCCCTAACGTTAGCAGTGGCAGACCATTATTTCATCATACCGTTATTGCCTAGGGCCCTACTTGATCTTGTAAAATTTTGAAAGTGTTAAAAATCAGTTTGGCTGGCAATTCCCTTAGCCTGGGCCAAGTGGCCCATATGTATGAGGCGACCAGGTTATGTTCGCTCATAGTACCCGGCCTTGCGCAAAGTGCAAGTGCAGTTTTCATGGAATTTTCTCCACTAGCCTTAAAAAGAGGAAGAAGCCACCAACACCTTGCTTATTCAAATTTCTTACAGGCCAGGGTGAAATGAGCCACATTATTCACCTCCCCAGAGGTGCAGTCACAAAAGTCCAAACCTTCCATCAGCCTACGAGTGGGGACCAGGTAGCCTCTTAAGGGCAATACTCCCAAACTGTATTTCATATAGAGAGTCCGTTTCAAGTATGCATGGGGAGCGGGGTCATAGACATTGTTAAAGTAGTAGTGCATGATTGAATCAGGCCTGAGTTCCTGATGCACCCTCATCTTACTAAGTTCCCAGTATCGATCTTTTATCAGGCCCACCGTATCTTTGGTAACTCTACCCGGATCCACCCACAAGTCCTTCAACCAAAGGTTCTCTGGAGTCTTTTTAACAAAAGCTCCCCAGGAACACCCCCCAGATTCATCATACGAGAAGACTTCCTCCAAAGTTTCTAAATACACCGCTGCCCTAGGGTTGCTCAGTACTCCCTCCCAGTATAATATTGGCCTTATAGCTGCAGGTTCCGAAATCGGTGTCCAGTTTAATTCTGAGAGCTTTCAGGGGGATTCCTGGTCCCAACCCCAAGTTCTCAGGAAGTTATTCTCGGCAACCTGCAGCACTCTAGCATTCGTGAATCCCCAAAGTTCCGCTCCATAGAGTGCCGCAGCCACTGCTTTTCTAGCATATATCTCCAGGATGATGCTAACACTACGGCCTCCAGTCTCATGAGTGATTTGCTGCACTTTAATAATCCTGATTGATAAACAACATAAATGTTGATGAGTTCATAAAAGAAAAGCTCTGGGGTTATCATATCATTCTACATTTGTCTACACGAGTTTCTCCATATTATTTGATGAGAGGAAGAGAAGGTCGTACCTCCATATCTACTGTGACCACATTGAGTTTGGTGAAGTAGGTAAAGGGGCCAGGAATATCTTATGTTTTAAGCAAATCAGTTGTAAAGTGTATCATGACGAAGTGAACAGAGCTAAACCTAAAGTTGTTAAAAAAGGAGATTGGGTCCTAACTTCCAAACCAAGAGTGAATTATAAGGGAGAATTAGACAATTCTTTTCAAACACACAGTTTGTCTGATAATAGAAATGCTGATAGTAGGGTTTCAAATTAAATTGTGCAAAATGAAATTTCTTTGGCGCACTCACATGATGCTGTTTTGACGCAATCACATGATGCTGATTCAATTGTTGTTCCAAGTGAAGATGAGTTATCACGCCATTCGAAGAGAGCGGTCAAAGAGAGCGGCCAAGTTGCCAGAGAGACTAAATGACTAAGTTTTGAAGTAACGGGCATGTTTTTTTTTTTTTTTTTAATATTGTCTTCTGCAGTTTTGTGTGTCTTGTTTTGATTTTTTTTTAAAGGGACATGTATAGTTGTACAGTTGTATTTTTCCTCACCAGTTGGCTTTATGGATTCAAATCAGTGCTTAGTTTGTAAATAAAAAGGTGCCAGTGCCCAAAGCCCTTCTCCTAAACACGCAGCTGCTGCAATTAAATGTGTGAACATGCTTGTTGTTTCTGGTTCTGAGCACCGGCACTTATTTTTGAGGGCCGGGGCTTATTTTTCTGCCTCAAGCATTTGCTGCGAGCAAAAGACACACGCGGCTGCTGCAATTAAATGTGTGAACATGGAATATTGAGGCGGCCTAATCCTGAAGCCATCTCGGGCCTCTTCAATCCATATAAAGCTACTCCCTGCCCCTTGAGCCCACTCTTGCAGCTTTCTACCTTTCCCTTTGTGACGCTTTTTCGTTTTTCCCTTCGTCGGTCTTCCCCATATGTGTCTTTTGCTCGCAGCAAATGCTTGAGGCAGAAGAATAAGCCCCGGCCCTCAAAAATAAGTACCGGTGCTCAGCACCGGAAACAACAAGCACAAATTAAGCATTGATTCAAATACATGTTAAAGTGGAAACTTTTCCTCTTTGTTCCCGAATAATTATTTCTACACCCCTTTTCTAAGCCCTATCGGTTTTGCACTTTGCAAAACTGGCAAGGTTTTTTGGAGAAAATTGAAGAGTTGTGAGGTGTTAAACTTCACGTCTTCACACACTTGTATTTGAATTCAGCCAACAAAAAGCTGCCTTTCCATTATGCCGATCATGGATGCCAGCATGAGTTCAGCACTTGTCAGATCCAGGAAAGATAACTCACACAGCAGCATTCATTACACTATTCACACCTATGGTTAGCAAAGAGAGGTTAACTGATTTTTAGCAAGAGATCTATCTTCTATAATGTACAAAGCTATTCAGACTTTCCGAGAAGAGTTCAGTATAAAATGTTAAACTAGCCAATCCAGGAGAGGTATATCAGGGAATTATATCGCCTTGGTGAACCCCTAATGGTTTGGTGCCAAAATGTATCAAATGGAAATTTCAAAGATGGTAACAAAGAGATTCTTCTGCCCATGTGTGGGTCATACTGGCATTCCATTTACTGATACTCCATTGTGATGAGCAAAACTGCTCAAGTTGTTATTAAAAAAAAAAGGGGGGTGACTGTCATAGAGAGGGGAGCTGACAATGTCCTTGCTTCAAGCTAGAAAATATACAAAAAAATCAGGGCAAAACTGGTCTTGCTTTGCTTGTGTTCTATTTCAGAGAGAACTTGGCCTGGCTGTTTGGGCTGAACTGTTCCTATTAGAATAGAGTTGAAACTTATTTGCATGTGGCTGGGTCCAAACTGTGGCCGGGTGGTGTACAAAATAATGATGGATTGGGATGTGGCCCAAGTAATTATCAGTGGCCAAGATTAATTCAAACATTCTACCCTTCAATTTTTTAAAATATTTCAGTGCAGAGGCGGTAGTGTCAGATCATACCATTTGTTGCAGCAACATCAGGCCCTAAAGGTCAATACTGAGATGCGAGAGAGCTCTGAGTTTGAGGATGGGTTTCGCTTCACATGGTTCACCAAATGCAACATGCCTGGAGGCCTGGGGACACACTTTCCACTTGGGCCAACAGTGAGCGCACACCCACACACATCACCTTCTTTCATAGCAAACCATGGAGGTGCAGACCAAAAGTCCATTCTCCCTTTGCACTACTTTTTGTATTTTTTGAAGCACTGACATGACGTCTTCCAAACAGCTAAGACAACATGTAGTCAGGAGGTAGGGCCCTACACAGAAAATAAAGGAATGAGCTGGCAAGAGGGAGTCAAGGAGGAGTGTGGTAAAGAGATACTGGGCACAAGGAGAAAAAAAGAAGGGAAGAAGAAAGGACAATACAGAACATGAGAGCCATTAGAGTGTGAGAGTAAGGTAAGTTCAAGGAAAAAGACAGTGAGAGAGAAGCAGAGTGAATGAAACATGAGTCACGAGTGGGAGCAATAAGCGAGGGAGAGAGAGAGAGAGAAAGAAGTAGAAAGGTGGGCATGGAAAGAGAGAGGGAATTAATGAAAGAAAGAAAGAAAGAGAAGTAGGGAAATGGGAAATGAGTAGATAGGGAAATAATGAGTGAAGGAGGGAGAGAAAGACAGGGATGAGATAGAAATATGTATATAAGTAGTGAGTGGGAGAGAGTCTGGGCTTCTCTTCTTAGACTGTCTATCCTCCCACTGAGAAAGGTATTCTCTTTCTCTCTCTGAGCAGGCAGGCAGGTTTCTAAGCAGGTAGGCACACGGCAGATCCAGAGTTTCTCCAGCAAGTTATGCAGACTTCAGGTGATGGCCTCTCACCTCTGAGAGACTGGGTGTCTGATTCCAGCCTTGGGTGCATAGCAGCTCTTTGTGTACTCTGTGGAGCGCCCCCTTCCCTAGATGAGAGGAACTTGGAACTAGAGCAAAGTGGGGTGGTTTCAGTCCCACTTTCATACCCATTTTCCAGACAGGGTGAGTAAATCCACTGTCTAAGGTTCTGCAACTGTTTTGAGAAAATTAATTTTTCAATATAATTTTCTGGCACACAGTCTTTGTGCAAGGTGATAGACCTCACAGAAGGGAGTGGTGATGCTGGCTCAGAGCAGGAAGATCCACGGCAAAAGTAGAATCGGGTATGAGATCCCTCCACAAACCTGTAATCAGCCTTCATAAAGTAGTAATCTGGTAGAGAGAAAAGGGTAGGTTCAGCCAAAAAACTTCCTCACCTTTAACAACAGAATCTGATGACTCACCCCTATCCACTATCACCGACTAAATGGAAGTTCTTAGGAAGGACCAATTATCAACCCTTGCTCAAAAGACCTCAGAAAATGTTTCCTTCCTTCCTCTCTTCAATATCCGAGTCTCCGCTGTCCAGTAACAAGCATGCAGGCAATTCATTACCATTGTTCTGTTAAGCTGTATCCACCTTCCATCTTCTGCCAGGCTGAAAATAGAGGCCACCCAAAATGGATACCACTAGTCACACGGAGTCTCACTATAGCACATGTCCTAAATCAACTATGCATACACACACACATAAACACGCTCAACACAGACATACCATGTCAGTGCAAGGGTCAGTTTTTCACAGATGAGTGGAACTTTAAACACAAAACTTTAAAAAGTGAGTCAGTAGGCCACACTTCTCTGAGTCTGATAAAAATAAGCACTGCCCAGTTCTATAAATCCTCAAAAATAAGTGCATTGCCACCAACTCTATATGTCCTCAACCCAAGACATGGACACAGTAGTATCATGTCGCTACAGAGGGTACACTTGGTGTGCCCACCTAGATCACATAACAGGTTCTGGAACTTGGCTTTACTATGGCCAGGCCTAGGCCTCCTTGCACATGTTAGATTAGCATACTGACTGGGATGAACAAAAATTCACAATACCAGATTTACATGAAGTCAGGCACCAAGGACATGTGCAGATGTCTGTGTGTCATGCAGGAGTCATTTCCATTCCAACAACTCTTCTCCCAGATAGGACCTGAAATGAGAAAGTACTCATCACAGGAAGGCTTGTGCAGCTAATGAGTTGAACATTCTTGGAGTACTTCAACACTGCCTTGGGAAGTTCCAACACTTTTTTTTTGAGTCCCATGTTCTAGACCTCTGGGCACCTTGGTTGGGGATTTTTCAAATGTCTCTGCCATGCACATCCAATAGATCAGTGCTCCGTTACATAGTGGGACCCCGCACCAAAGAGTGTCCATTAAAAAACAAACACCCTTCACCTGACATGAAAGAGGTTCCTCTCCTCCAGTCTTTGTTATCAGTTCTCCAACAATTTCAAGTGACATTGTATTGGTCTGAACACTGCTGGATCCCATTTCTGCAAAACCATATTCTACCTACTTTTATATATACAAGTGGCAGGGAAGACATAGTGCCCACTCATCCACATATGAGTATTCTTCAGAAGATTTGGTTCAGCCAGGGCTAGAATTGCTCTCAGGCTTTTCTTGTCTCATAAGGCCAGCTCAGGGCTTAAGTCCTCATCTTCTTGTTGAGTGGCTATCCTTGAAGGCAATGGAATAGATGTTTTCTTAGTACCTCACTAAACTCCACCTGAACCCAAATGGTCAGGTCAGCTACCCTTTCAAGATTGTTGGGGTGCTCGGGGCTCTTACCACACAGTAAAGACTACCTAAAGAGGTCTTGGGTGAGTAACTGATTGTCCTATCACCATCCTGTGGTTCAAGAACACAGGTGGACTATGGACAGTTTCTAATGATGGTGGATCAGGCAAATCATGGCACCCTCCATTCATAAGTGAATTCCTTGTATGTAGGGTGGCACCCTGGGGCAATCTTGAGGATGGATGAACACCAAATTGTCTCGGACATAGGATTCTGGGCATGTAGTGCCAGACACTTAGACTCCCAACATACCCTGAACCTTCTCAAGGAGCTCTCAGTGCAGTTGGCTTTTGCCTGAAGAAACAGGGATTCTAGAAGAGCAGATGTCAGCCTCTTCATCTCCAGTGCAGAACCCTTCCCTATGGGGACTTGATACCAATGTATGTCATTAGCATCTTACCTAACTAGCTCTTCTTCAGGAATGTTAAGGTGGTGCTGCAGGATCTAAGCCCAACTCTGATTTCTTCTTCTTTGGGACAAGCCTGTAAACATCCTCGGAAAATGAATGCAATACACAAACTTCTTGAATTCTCCTTCTATGTAAGGGTATGGCAGAGAGGGGAGGCCAATGTATAAACAAAATAAGATAAGCATTGGCAAAGCCAACAGATCAGACTTTTTGTTATGGAACGTAGTTGATAATAGAAGGGTGCTTTGTCAGCTTTGCCTCTGGCTTTGTATGAAATAAAATTCAATATAGATGACCTTTCTGTGCATCTTTAAGAAAGCTTATCTGTGCACAAGTATTTACTTTGTGAATAAAAAAAAGCTGTATATCCAGCAAAGGAAAACAAGTGAACATGCAAGGACACCTATTGAACAGATGTGTGTCTTTATGACAGCAGCACTTCACAAACAAAACAGGTATCAACCAACAAATAAAATGTCATTGTGTCAGCAAATGCAGTACTTCAATGAGGACAAACTGGGTCTATCCTAACACAAGGGACGTATTGATGCTCCATTCCCAAACCCTAATCAAATACAAATGAAATAATGTAACCATCAACAAAATGCCATGGCCTTGATGGCCATCCGAGCAATGATAAACCATAAAAAACACATTAACCCGATTGGATGAAGTGCCTGACCAAAAGGCCATTCTCTCTTTACATGCCTTCTTGTACTTTTTGAAGAACTAATTACTTGAGGTCTTCTAAACAACTGAGGCTCCATGTGGTGAGTCCTAAAAAGAAGGTATGGTATGTTATAGCCTGATGTTGATGTAATGCATTATCCCCATGGTTAGTTAGTTCTCTTCTGATCAGCCAGTGTGTGTGATGTAATGGAATGCTGATGAGCACATGAGCTGGGAGAGTGTCACTTGGTGAGAGCGGGCTGAGCAGTAGGGTGCTGCTCCTTGTGGGGCATTTACCTTGGTATTTAATTACTTGTGATGTGAAACCTAAGAGACTGTACTTAAATAAATCTACATCTTGAACCTATGCAATTGACTACCTGACTTCCTGCCAACAAGAGAGGTATCTTCATTTAAGACAGGGTCGAAGACGGAAAAAAGAGATGAGCAAGAAAGAGAGAGTGAAGGAAGAGTGTGGCACAAGGAAAATAAACTGGGCAGAAGTAAAATAAAAGAGGTAAAGAGGAAAGGACAATACAGAGTGTGAGAGTGAGGAAAGATCTTTTCAGAGAGTGAGCATGTGCAGAGAAGGAAAGAGACAGTGAGAGAGAAGTAGAGAGAATGAGACATAAGTGGAAAGGGAGAACAATAAGGGAGGGAGGAAGGGAGAGAAAGAAGCAGAGTGATGGACAGAGGAAAGGAACGAAAGAAAGACTTGAAGGGAAATGTGAAATCAGTAGATAGGGTATGAGAGAGGGAGATAGACAGGGATGTGGCAGTAAGAAGATAGATGGATAGATAGATAGATAGATAGATAGATAGATAGATAGATAGATAGATAGATAGATAGATAGATAGATAGATAGATAGATACCATTTAAGTGTAGTGGAGGACTGGAGACAAAGGTAGTAAAAGAAAAAGTAACACCACAGAAAGAGGAGACTGGGGAAGAGCAAGGAGAGGATCCCAAGTTAGAGAGAGAGGAGATAAGCATAGTGGAACTGTAGCATTTCAGGGCATAGAGACCGAGTAGAATGGGATGCAGAAAAATGAGAGCAGAGTAGAGAATGGAGAAAAGAGTAGAATGTAGTCCTGGCAGTCAGAAAGACACCAAATAATGGAGGCGGAAGACTGAGCTAGAGAGAGAGGAGACTTGAGTAATCAGGGAAGTTTGAGTGTGAGAGAGAAGAGACTAGAGTAGGGGGGAGAGACCGGGGCACAGAGATGGACCCAAGCCAGAAAGGGAGATGGAGAAACAAAGGAGGAAACAGAGAGATGAGAGGAGAGCAGAGGGAGAGGGAAGAGGGGAAGGAGAAGGAGAAGGAGAAGGAGAGAGAGAGAGAGAGAGAGAGAGAGAGAGAGAGAGAGAGAGAGGTATTTCAGGCAAAAAAGGCAGAGGCTGAAAGCAAGAGAAAGAAGTCTGGGGTAGGGGGAAATCAGCTCCACATAATGATACAAGACCAAGTAGGATAGGGAAGAGTGGGAAGTAGGAAGAAGTGTCAGAGAGAAAGGGAGAGAAGGAGAGAGTGAGGAGTGGTGTAGAGAGAACTGAAAGGAGAGATAGAGAAGAGATAGAGCAAAACAGAAAAGAATGATAGAGAGAAAGAGAGAGGAAGAAAGGAAGAGAGCATGACGGAGAGGAAATAGGGCAGTGAAGAGGAAAGAAGGGGGTTGAGAATGGACAGTTAAAAAGGAGGCCACTTTAGGCATGAGCAGCAGTGCCTAATTTGAGCCTGTGGTTTCTGGTGCGGGCACTGGCACTTGTTTTTGAGGGCTGGCACTTAGTTTTCTACATCAGGCATTTACTGTGAGCAAATAACACATATGGGAAAGGTGGTGGGAAGAGAAAAACAAAAAAGCGGCACTAAGGGAGTAAGCAGAAAGCTGCAAGAGTGAGCTGAAGGGGCAGGGAGCGGCTTTAAATGGATTGAAGAGGCCAGAGATGACTTCAGGATTATGCTGCCTCAGTATTCTGTGCTCGCTGCAGCCGTGTGTTTCAAAAGAGGGCCTCGGGCACCGGTAAATTTTTATTTACAAATTAAGCACTGGAGGTAGCGGACTGAACCAGAGAGTCCAGGCTGTGAAAGAGAGGCGAGAGGAGGCTGGGGGTGGACCCGGATAAGAGAGGAGATAGGAGAGTGACGGGATAGTGGAGAAGAACAGCTCAGAGAAAAAATACTTTGCGAATGCGTCTCTCCCTCCCTCTCTTTCTGTCTCCTCTTCTATAGCTCATGCTCTTCAATCCATGTTCTCCCCTCTCTCATCTAGCCCAACTCGCCTCTCTCTTCTCTGAAACCCTTGCTTCCACCTCCCCCGTGCCCCCCTCTTCTCCTTTGCAGATACATTATTCTTCTTACTAAGGCTTCCACCGCGCGTTTTGCCTAATTACGCCTAATTAATCCTGGCATAATCAGATAAAATGGAAGCCCCTGTGGGAAAATGCATCCTTTGTGTGAAAAAATGATTTTAACTTTTTTTCCAGAAAGTGGTATCTCGCAGCATCAATCAGAGCAGGGGAGATAAAATTAGCTCTTCTTTAGGTGGAAGCCCCCACCTTATTGAGGGCACGGGCGCCTAGAGGGCTGTAAGAAGATGGCAGAGCCCCTGCTTGGGGAGTTCGATTGCTCTGACAACAGGGAATATTGACTCGAAGGTGGCTTGTGATCAAAGAATATGATGTTTATACTTACAGACTTGTATTGCGCCTGAAATCGGCAATATTATGAAAGTAAACTTCAATAAGAAGCTGTGGGTCCCGGGGAGCGGAATCCCCCATCAATACAAGAATACATTTTTTTTTTTTACTGTTGAGCAGCAGCGTTTTGAGGGACCATTCAGTGAACAGATCTTTTGCGCGACTCTCTATATGCATCGTGAATACTCAAAGAGTGTAGCGCTCGATATCCTAGAGAAATACTAGCAGGCAAGCAAGTCATACCAAAAGTGTGTCTGAACAGATTGGCAAAAGCAAACTCCCAAATTAGAAAGCCAGTAGAGACCCAGAAAATCGGCTACGTGAAAAGAGGAAAGGAAAGCCCGACAGTGCATTTTTGTTTTATGTTTTGTTTTTTAATAAATACTTGAAATACTCTCATATTTTTAGTTTTCACCCTGTGGCCAGGTGGCCTCTCCAGTGCGCTGTGTAGCATAGCCCCCGCGTTACTACCAGCTTATAAGTACCAAAGGTGACATTGTGACCTACCTCTACCAGTAATGGGAGAACTTGCGAAGGTTTTATGAGGGGCAACTTTTTAAACGTACCCTTGTGATGATGCCTACTGGCCTGCACTGTATAATCCATTCAGTACCCAGTATCCAGTCGTATGTCCCTCTCCCTTAAGTGTATTTTGTGAAATAATGCACCTGTGACTGCATGAGTGTAAATCCTTCATGGAATGATCAATGTGCACTATTATTGCAACCCACTACAAAACAAAAGTACCTGCCTTGTGTAAATAGCCAATTCCCCTAAAATGGCGTTGGAAACTTCTTTGCCCACATAGGGAATATTTTTTCTTAATTTCAAAGCTGACTGGAATACGCAACCCTTCCCATTAAGCACACTCCCTCCAGTTTGCCTGGGAGGATGCATTCACAAATGTTTATCTTCCTTGGTGGCCAGAAACATTGAAGAATCAAACAGTCTAGCACCTGGAATGCAGGTCAGATCATAAAATCATGATAGGCATTGGTCTCTTCCAACTAGCTTCCGGAAATATCCTGAAGACCTAGGACACACACAAAAATAGTGTGTGGGACAGAGGATGACAAACCTAATCATAGCAAGAGCAGTAAAGTGCCTCTCTTGCAGCAGTGTGCCTGCCATGCCTGGCTTCTAGCCTCCTCTTTGCTGACTGACTTTCTCCAGTGAGGACAGCGCCATTCCAGGATCAGCCTGCCTATTTCTCCAGAGAATCATGGAGCTGTCATAGTGAACACTGCCTTGCTGTGATGCCAACTGGCAGATGAGAGGGGGTAGAGAGCAGGTAATACCAAGAGACTGAGAAGGAAAGGTCCAAGAGAAAGAATGAAAACCAGTTTAAAGTCTGGGATTGGTTAGAGTGGATACCGCAGTGGATTTAATTACAGTATACAGTGCATAAGAAACAGCATGCAGTATGACAATAGAAGAGAGGTTGCTGAGTTGGGCAGTGTTATGAAGCTAGATATGTATGCAAGGGCGTTTTCTGTAAACGTGGAGCCACTGTGCAGTTATAATTTTTTGCGAATAACTTTGATGCCATTTGATAAATCTTTACAAACCTTTAAAAAAAAAAGAGTTGAGCCACCTCAGCTTCTTCCTGGTTTTTGAGTGATTTCTCAAGTGGACGCTGAGCAAAAGGGGGTGCCAAAACACTTTTCTCCCATGTAAATTCCATAGTGGACCATATGATCTTGATTGAGACGCTTAAAGATGTTGGTGCCCAAGATAAGCTGCTGGACTGGCTCACTTCTTTTGTAAAGGACAGAACCTTTCAAATCATGGAAAGGGGATGTTTCTCAGATATTATGCTATCCAAGTGCAGGGTACCACAGGACTTGTCACTTAGCCCCACCCTTTTTAATATTTATATGCAACCTTTTGCAGTCATTGTCCAGGAGTTTGAGATGTCCATAGTCTCCTGTGCTGACAACATGCAATTAGTGGTCTCATTTGCCAAAGTTTCCAGTTTAGAGCATCACCAACTAGCGCCTTGCCTGGAAAAAGTTGAAAATTGATGGCAAACTAAATGGTGTCAAGACGGAGCTAATGATCTTGGGCAGCAATCCGCTCTCTATGCTAGTGATTGGCTGGCCAAGCTGTATGGGCAATTCTCCTGTCTCCAGCTTCCCTATAAAGAACCTGGGAATGTGGCTGGAGAAAGCCTTAGTCATAGATTCCCAAGAAAAAAAACTTGCTGCCACTTGTTTTGGGCTACCTCAAACTATTCATAAGATTCTAGATCTCATTTCGAAGTACTCCAGAAGAATCATGATACAATCACTGGTGGTATCATGCTTGGACTATGGCAATTCACTTTACCTGGTTTCCTTAAAATATGCATTTAGCCCAAAATAGGGCAGCCAGAATTCTTCTTAAAATTCAGAGATCTGAATCTGTGACAGAAGCCATGAGACCGCTACATTGGCTGCCTATGAATGTGAGAATTACATTTAAATTGTTATGTCTGGCACACAAAGTTATCCACCTCAAGGATCATTCCAAAATTAGAGGTTTCCTTTCTCCATATCTACCAACCAGATCCCTAAGACTCACCCATGGTCATCTACTGAGAATCCCAAGAATCCGGAGGGCCAGATGGGGTGGTAGATCATTTGCATATCTGGTCCCCAAACTTTGGAATTCAGTGCCTCCCAAGATGAGACATTTGGAAGAGGAACCCTGTTTCAGGAAAATGCTTAGAGTCTTTTTCCACAGTAGACTCTGAAACAGTCCTCCAAGACTGTCCCCGTTGTTTAGCTTCGCTCTCATCTACCACTGGGAAGCCTTAGGATAGCCATGCGCTTTATAAACACATAAACATAAGGGAAAATAGACAATGATACAAAAAAAACAGCTGAACAGAATTACACCAGATTTGTCAGAAAGCTAGATCTTTACTTAGAAAGCATGCTTTTTGTGATTTAGTGTAAATCCGTACACACATTTTAAAGAGATTAAAATTAAACAGTCTAGTGGGACTCCTGCAGGCATCCCGTAGTACAGTGAATTAAAAAACAGAGCATCTTGATTGGTCATATGGGCTTTTTTTCCCTTTGGCTAGTTTGGTCCTGTGAGGCTGAGTGCTGGCTGGCTGCAACATGAAGGAAAATGTGGTGGCTGTCATAAAAAGAAAGCAAGTAGTAGGGAGAAGGGTATGGGCATCCTGGTTGCTGGAAGTTAGAGGGGCCACAAAAGGATCCCCCTTTGGACAAAAACAATTGTGTCTCACCAGTAATGTGGGACTCTTGCAGGAGATTCTGACAGCTCCTGCGAGAATCCGCAGGACCAAGCATGATCCCTGTATGGTCTCAACGCAGATACCAGTACTCCTACAAGAGTCCTGCAAAAACCAAAGGAAGAATGTGGGATTGGGGTCAATGGGTGGCTGCTCACTAATAGGGCTTTGCCCGGCAGGCAGTGGCGGGGGGGGGATTCAACACCTGCGGGGTTGGGCGCAGGGCCTGGCTGCAAAAACACGAAAAATGCCAGGCATAAAAAACACTGGAATTCACCAGTTAGTCACAATTGAAACAAGTATGACTAGCACTACCAGATGTCGTCAGTGAAGTAATATGTGAAATGATAGGCAGCGCATCACAGTGGAGCAAGTTATAGCTATGTATAACTGGTGAATTTCAGTGTTTTTTTGGTTTTAAAAGGTAGTTTTTTAATTATTAAAAGACCTATGTATAAGACCACTATAACAATTTTTTTAGTCAAATTCTATGTTTTTTTAAACATAAAGTGATATCTCTTTTAATCATACATCTGTTGACAAGAACCTCCCATGCCCAGCCTTCTACCAAATGTGGTGGGGGGTGGGTTGACCACAGGGCCTGGCCTGAGGCCAGGGCCTGTACCCAATCCCTGTTGAAGACGATCTAGCCACAGACTTCCACCCCACAATTTTTTTTATTCCTGCATGACTCCTACATGATTCTCAAGTAACTTCTGTAGGAAGTTGGCTCTGTATGTACTATTTCAAAGTAAGAAATAGCATGCACAGAGTCCAATGGTTCCCCTTAGAGGTAAGATAGTGGCAAAAAAAAGATAATTCTAATGCTCGATTTTGTGGTCGTGTGGTCGAGCAGTAGGCTTATCAGAGGGTAGTGTTAAGCATTTGTTGTACACACACAGGCAATAAATGAGGAACACACACTCAAAGACAATTCCAGGCCAATAGGTTTTTATATAGAAACATATCTTTTCTTAGTTTATTTTAAAAACCACAGGTTCAAGATTTACAAGCAATACTTTAAATTAAAGGTACTTCACTTAGGAACTTTAAGAACTTTGAATTAGCAAAATAGCATATACAGTTTTCACACAAATGGCAATAAGCTATTTTAAAACTGGACACAGTGCAATTTTCAACAGTTCCTGGGGGAGGTAAGTGTTTGTTAGTTTTGCAGGTAAGTAAACCACCTACAGGGTTCAAAGTTGGGTCCAAGGTAGCCCACCGTTTGGGGTTCAGAGCAACCCCAAAGTTACCACACCAGCAGCTCAGGGCCGGTCAGGTGCAGAGGTCAAAGTGGTGCCCAAAACGCATAGGCTTCAATGGAGAAGGGGGTGCTCCGGTTCCAGTCTGCCAGCAGGTAAGTACCCGCGTCTTCGGAGGGCAGACCAGGGGGGTTTTGTAGGGCACTGGGGGGGACACAAGTCAGCACAAAAAGTACACCCTCAGTGGCACGGGGGCGGACGGGTGCAGTGTGCAAACACGCGTCGGGTTTACAATGTAGTCCAATGGGAGACCTAGGGGTCTCTTCAGCGATGCAGGCAGGCAAGGGGGGGGTCCTCGGTGTAGCCACCACCTGGGCAAGGGAGACGGCCACCTGGGGGTCGCTCCTGCACTGGTGGTCGGATCCTTTAGGTCCTGGGGGCTGCGGGTGCAGTGTCCTTACCAGGCGTCGGGTTCTTAGAAGCAGGCAGTCGGGGTCAGGGGGAGCCTCTGGATTCCCTCTGCAGGCATCGCTGTGGTGGCTCAGGGGGGTCAACTCTGGCTACTCATGGGCTCGCAGTCGCCAGGTAGTCCTCCCTGTAGCGTTGGTTCTCCACAAGTCGAGCCGGGGGCGTCAGGTGCAGAGTCCAAAGTCTCACGCTTCCGGCGGGAAACGTGTGTTCTTTCAAAGTTGCTTTTTTGTTGCAAAGAGGCTTCTTCCTTGGAGCAGAGCCGCTGTCCTCAGGAGTTCTTGGTCCTTTTAGATGCAGGGTAGTCCTCTGAGGCTTCAGAGATCGCTGGACCCTGTTGGAACGCGTCGCTGGAGCAGTTCTTTTGAAGTGGGGAGACAGGCCGGTAGAGCTGGGGCCAAAGCAGTTGGTGTCTCCGTCTTCTCTGCAGTTTTCAGCTCAGCAGTCCTTCGTCGTCTTAGGTTGCAGGAATCTAGTTTCCTAGGTACTGGGGAGCCCCTAAATACTGAATTTAGGGGCGTGTTTAGGTCTGGGAGGGCAGTAGCCAATGGTTACTGTCCTTGAGGGTGGCTACACTCTCTTTGTGCCTCCTCCCTGTGGGGAGGGGGGCACATCCCTAATCCTATTGGGGGAATCCTCCAAAATCAAGATGGAGGATTTCTAAAGGCATGGGTCACCTCAGATCAGGACACCTTAGGGGCTGTCCGTACTGGTGGGTGACTCCTCCTTGTTTTTCTCATTATCTCCCCTGGACTTGCCACCAAAAGTGGGGGCTGTGTCCAGGGGGCGGGCATCTCCACTAGCTGGAGTGCCGTGGGGCATTGTAACACGAAGCCTGAGCCTTTGAGGCTCACTGCTAGGTGTTACAGTTCCTGCGGGGGGAGGTGTGAAGCACCTCCACCCAGAGCAGGCTTTTGTTTCTGTCCTCAGAGAGGACAAAGGCCCTCACCACATGGGGTCAGAAACTCGTCTCTCAGCAGCAGGCTGGCACAGACCAGTCAGTCCTGCACTGAACAATTGGATAAAATACAGGGGGCATCTCTAAGATGCCCTCTGTGTGCATTTGTTAATAAATCCAACACTGGCATCAGTGTGGGCTTATTATTATGAGAAGTTTGATACCAAACTTCCCAGTATCCAGTGTAGCCATTATGGAGCTGTGGAGTTTGTTTTTGACCAACTCCCAGACCATATACTTAATCTGGCCACACTGTACTTACAATGTCTAAGGATAGACTTAGACACTGTAGGGGCTTATTGCTCATGCAGCTATGCCCTCACCTGTGGTATAGTGCACCCTGCCTTAGGGCTGTAAGGCCTGCTAGAGGGGTAACTTACCTATGCCACAGGCAGTATTTTGTGTGCATGGCATCCTGAGGGGGATGCCATGTCGAAGTTGCCTTTTTCTCCCCACCAACACACACAATCTGCAATGGCAGTGTGCATGTGTTAGGTGAGGGGTCCCTTAGGGTGGCACAACATATGCTACAGTCCTTAGGGACCTTCCCTGGTCACAGGGCCCTTGGTACCACTGGTACCTTTTACAAGGGACTTATCTGTGTGCCAGGGGTGTGCCAATTGTGGGAACAATGGTACATTTTAGGTGAAAGGACACTGGTGCTGGGGCCTGGTTAGCAGGCCCCCAGCACACTTCTCAGTCAAGTCAGTCTCAGTATCAGGCAAAAAGTGGGGGGTAACTGCAACAGGGAGCCATTTCCTTACAACTTCTGTAAAAGTTCCATGAAACCACATAGGGTGCCGAGGGAGCACAAGAACAAGTGGGTCAGGGTAACCCTTCACTGCCCCCTTACAGCCTCCTTATATGCCCCCTTTTTTAATCATGATTAATGAAATAGTCTGTTAGCAGTAGTCATAGAGAACAAATATCTGTGGATTGTATCATTAATAATGCTTTACAATGCTTATTATGTTAGTATGAGAAGAGATTATATTGGTGCAAGAGACATCGATTAATGATGGTGTAATCTGTTTGTAAACGTGTAGACACGTTACAAGATAGTGGATCCTATTGGGGGGCCGCATGTGGTGCTTTTTTGATATTTTAAATACTGGTGTAAGGGGAGGGGTTATAGAATTTACCTAGAAATTAAAGTATATAAGGAATTATAATGGCAGTTTTTGTTATTGTGAACAAGGCTGGTGAGCAGCCGAAATGCATAGATCTGATTCTGCAGCCACATTCTGGTAATAAAGTAATTTTGCAGCTATTGGAGTGCCAGTTTGTTCTTACATATTCAAAGGAGACCACTATATATATATCTATATATCTATATATATATATATAGATATATAGATATCTATATATATATATATATAGATATCTATATATCTATATATATATATATAGATATATATATAGATATCTATATATCTATATATAGTGGCAGTCACCACTAGGTAGTTATAGTTGGGACCTAGTTCCTATTAAACATGCAAATTTACTGAAAAAAACAAAGGTTACAGGGACTTTATATTTTGATTAACATTTAACCCATTCAAAACCACAGAAATTCAGAAATTCTGCATTTATAGTTATAGTTCTACTTATGTTAAGAAACTATGACTTGTTACTTTACTTCATGGCACAAGTTATAGTTTCCTCAGGTAAATATAAGTATAACTACAGAAAGAGGCAAGGGCAGCAAGCTGACCATACCAGACCGACAGGTGCAGCATAACAGACCATGAGGGGCAGGAGGGAGGGGGCAGGGGCACAAAAACGGACCAGGTTAGGGGCCTGTACATGAAAAACTGAGGACGGGGTGGAGGCAGCGCTGGACCATGGAGGGCAGACAGGATGGGCACTGCAAGCACAACACACCACGGAGGGCAACAGTGAGACTATAATATACACAAAGACAACAGAGGGAAGGTGGGAGGGGGTCAGGGGTAGCAAGCTGACTACCCAGGGAAGGTGGGGGGGTCTGTGGCAGCACAAAAGGCCATGCATGACAAGCAAGAGGGTTAGTGGCAGCACAATGGGCATGGTGGGCAAGAGGGAGGGGACAAGGGGATGCACAGAGGACCATGGAGGTCAGAATGGATGTGTTGGGGTTGGACACAGACAAGAGGGCATACAGATATCGGAGGGCAGGGGGAAAAGGGTAGAGGCAGCAAGCTAAGCTCATAGGGTAAGCGGGAGGGCAATGATAGGACAACGAACTGGGCATCGGAGGGCAGGAGGAGTGGGCAGGGACATCAAGCTAAATAGAGGGCAGTGACATCACATCGGATGATGCAGAGCAGGAGAGAGGGGAATGGTGCATGGACTCGGACAACACAGGGTAGGGAGGAGGTGTATGGGACAGCAAGCTAACTGTTCAGGGTAGGTGGGAAGGGTAGTGGCAGAACAACAGCCACACAGGGATGTAATGAGGGAGAAGGGGCATGGGCTTGGACAATGGATGGCAAGGGGGGGGGCAGGGGGGCAGGAGCAGCAACCATGGGTGGGAACAGCACAATGCTAGGCCAGGCCCTGAGTCCAACTCCACATTTGCTCCCTCCCCACCATGCATTGTGATGGGCTTTTAACTTAACCTTTAAAAAAACTAACAATTCACTGAGAAAAACAAAGGTTACAGGGATGTTATAGTTAGTAAATAGAATTTTTAAAAAAACCTTAGCAATTCATTAATAACCACAGGTTACAGGGACGTTGTGGTTAGGTGCAGATTTGTAATGCACAAAAACATATAAATTCAGCTGTTATAGTTAGAGTTATTTCTAGTAACTACAACTCATGCCCTAGGGGAGTGGTCTCCAAACGTTTTAATATCACGCCCTCCAAGTTAAAAAATAAAAATCATTGGGCCCCCCTTCTGAATTTTTCACAATTATTTTATAAAGATAGCAATGTTTAAATAAGTCTAGACCTATTTAAACATTGCAGTTAAGTACTGTTACCTTTTTAAAAAATGCAATAGCATGTTCCTGCTGAAAACAAAGCCCTGTTATCTGTATAAAGCTTCTATTGGCCAGAGCCTGGCGACCTCCCTGGGGTCACTTGAGGCCCCCCTAGGGGTGGCCCGCCTCCCAGTTTGAAGACCTCTGCCCTAGGGTAACTATAACTCGGGCCATCGCCATGCAATGCTAATTACCCCAGATATTACATCACTCATGACATCTTCTATAACATCATTGATAATATCACAGTAATATTTGCAGTCAATGTGTTGATTTAGAAAACTGTGCATGTTGAGGGTGCAAGTTATAGTTACCTTATGCACAAGTTATAGTTACTTGAGATAACTCTAACTATAACAGTTGAATTTATATGGTTTTGTGCGTGTAAAATCTGAACCTATCTATAACGTCCCTGTAACCTTTTTTTGTAAATATATATATAAATTAAATAGTGTCTATTCTAAACAAAAATGTGTGCATTTTCGGAACTCATAAGATGATGTTTGAAGAAAAATGACTGAATTTTCAACATATCTTTAAATCTATTACTTCAGTGATAAACCATGTGATGTTAGATCATAATATGACTTATTACTCATATTATTACTTTGGTGGCAGAGGTATTGCAGCTGTGGATGCTGTGTATGACCCATTTAAAGACATTTCAAATTGATAATGCTTTTTTAGCTTTTACTTTACAGCAGGCGCCCTGCCTGATGCGCTGATGTGATCATGGCTGACAATCCTGGAAGGGATGGTAACTATTACATCACTAATATTGGTAGCTCGAGATGATTTCCATTGACCATAAGTAGCTCCTATTACCAAAAAGGTTGGAGACCCCTGGCTTAGAGGAATTTGGGAAACTGCCTAAACAACACATTATGCCCAGACATAATCCTGTATTTTACCTGAGTGGCAATATTGATTGTATTTGTAGATTAATTGCAATATTTACTTGCATAGTATTTTTAAGGATTCCTCCCCATGATACATCATAAAATTGATTCTAGGTTCCTGTTGCGCACTGTAGTGTGGTGGGGGGTCGTTGGGTTAAAGCTGAGTTATGATGACCTGTTGGATCATCATTGTGGATTGCACTACCCAAGTAACAGTCAAGGATGAAAATAAAAAATAAAATAAGTTAAAAAAGGACCGTCACCCATTAGTATATTCCACACTCTCATCAGCAGTTACCAACAAGATTTCTCTCCAGTAGGAGAGAGCATTGATGGAGGCTTTACTTACAGCAAATCAATCATAGCAGGGAAAATAATATAGTTGACAATAAAGTGTTGACCTGCACTGTACTCAGTAGATCCACCTGGTGATCATGTTGATCTTTTGCTATGGTTATGGTCTGGTTTTGTAAAGAGGTTGATGTTTTATTGACTTACAAAGAGACCAGCAGATGATGTGTAAATGAGGTGATTGGAAGGTGCGAACATTTGACTATTTGTGTTAGCTTTTTATTTTAAATAGCTAATTTGATCAACACAAATCTAGCCCCGGGGGGAGTAAATAACTTTTCCAAGCAAGAAGGTATATAGATATTTTGGGGTACATAGAGTAAATATGCGAATCTCCAGTCATTACCATTGTTACCAGGTTTACAATTCAGTGACTCAGGAGTGAGTTTTCAGTGATCAAGATGACCATTGTTGTTAAGGCAGAGATCCTAATAAAATAATGGGTAGGTAAGAGGGAGTGAGTGGGGGCGTGGATTGTAGGAACAGGAATGTTTTCTGTTTTTTTTCCTGACCAGGTGGAGGGTGAGTGACAGTATTAGGTGAAGAATCAAATTATTTTACTGTGTGTAGATGGAGAATGGTTTTTGTGAGTTTTAATATGCTCTCTGCATTTACATGTGAATGATGCTAATGGTGCCTAGCTTGCTGGACAGGTGGTAGTTGCCCTACATTACCTGAATAGTTGGGCCACAGTGGATTCATTTTTACTCATAGAGTCCTGTTTGTTCTTGACAAAGGCTTTGTTAATGATACAATCAGTCTTGGATTTTGCCAGCTGTCATGATGATAACAAAATGAATGTTAAATGTAGCCAGTGGTTATTAAGTAATTTGTGGTGTGAAGGAATGAATTCAATGGGTTGTGGGTGGTGTTAGACTTTTCATCCTTGGTGTGGTCTCACTTAGCTTTTTGCCTCTGTTCCCCAGGTTTTTGATGTGTGCTGGACTCAGATTTTACTGTTTCTGTTACTCTGGGCACTTTACCACTGCTAACCAGTGCTAAAGTGCAAGTGCTCCTTTACAAAATGTGTATGTAATTGGCTTATCCATGATTGGCATATTTGATTTACTAGTAAGTCACTAGTAAAGTGCACTGGAGGTGCCAGGGCCTGTAAATCAAATGCTACTATTGGGCCTGCAGCACTGGTTGTGCCACCCACATAAGTAGCTATGTAATCATGTCTCAGACCTGCCACTGCAGTGTCTGTGTGTGCAGTTTTAACTGTAAATTCGACTTGGCAAGTGTACCCACTTGCCCGGCCTAAACCTTCCATTTTCTTACATGTAAGGCGCCCCTAAGGTAGACCCTAGGTAGCCCCAAGGGCAGGGTGCGGTGTATGGTTAAGGTAGGACACATAATAATGTGTTTTATATGTCCTGACAGTGAAATATTGCTAAATTAGTTTTTCACTGTTGCAAGGCCTGTCACTCTCATAGGTTAACATGGGGGCTACCTTTAAATCTGATTAAAGTGTAGATTCCCTTTGGGAGATGATAGACATGTGGAGTTTGGGGTCTCTGAGCTCACAAATTAAAAATACGTCTTTTAGTGAAGTTGATTTTAAGATTGTGTGTTTGAAAATGCCACTTTTGGAAAGTGAGCATTTTCTTGCTTATACCATTTCTGTGACCCTGCCTGTTTGTGGATTTCCTGTCTGGGTCGGTTTGACAGTTGGACTGATTGCACCTCACACTAGACAGTGACACAAAGGGAGCTAGGGTGTAGCCTGCATATCCTGATGAGCCATCTGTGCTAGGAGGGAGGGGAGGAGTGGTCACTCACACCTGAAAGGGCTGTGCCTGCCCTCACACAATGCAGCCTCCAACCCCCTTGTGAGTGTCTGGGGCCTGGCCTGGGCAGGGCAGGATTTCACATTCAAAAGAGACTTTACTTTGAAGTAGGCCTACTTCAAAGGAGAAATTGGGTATAAGAAGGGCACCCAAATCCACAGACTTGAGAAACACTTCTGGAAACAAGAGGAACCTCTGCCTGGAGAAAAGCCGAGGAAGAAGAGCTGCCCTGCCTGTGACCGTGCTTTCCTGCCGTTGCTGCTTCTGCCAGAGTTAGAGGGCAAAGACTGGACTTTGTGTGCCTTCCATCTTGAGAAGAACTCTCCAAGGCTTGATTTAGAGCTTGCCTCCTGTTGTTTGAAGTGTCAGGGACAGCAAAGACTTCTCTCTGCCAGCACCTGGAGTCTCTGGAGAGACTCCTACTCTGCCAAGTGGTGCCCATCCAGTTCCTGGGAGCCTGAAAGGGGAAGCTGGCAGCCTAAAGGGAGGAAATCCACGCACAGAGCACCGTGTGGGGAAAAGATCGACGCAGCTCTGATCTGCGGCTGGAGAAACAACGCACCGCCGGCCCCGCGGCTGAAAATCGACGCTCACCGGAAATGCGACTGAAGAATCGACGCACGGAGCAGGAGAAACGATGCGCAGCATCGCTGATGGAGACTTGGAGATCGAAACCTACACTGCGTGATTTTTTTATCATTGTGCATCTGGATTTCTGATGCAAGTACCGCTGGGTGTGTACAAACGATGCAAGGCCTGCCCGGACCTGAGAGTACTGACCAGATTGACGCATCGCACTCCTGCGGAGAGAAGGAACAACGCGCCCCGACTAGAAGAAAGGAGAAACAACGCAAGGTCCCGCTCATGAGTGGAATCGACGCATTGCAAGCCCTTTTTGATGCACACTCACCCGTGTGGGGTTCTTTTTGACGCACCCAAGGTACATTTTCACACTAACAGTGTTAGTGTGTGTTTAAAACTACTTAAAGACTCTTTTTGCATTTGTATTTATAACTTGATAACTTGACTTGTGTAATGTGGATTTTTGTTGTTTTGGTCTTGTTTTGTTTAGATAAATATTTCCTATTTTTCTAAGCCGTGTTGTGTCATTTTGTAGTGTTTTTATTAAGTTACTGTGTGTGTGGGTACAAATACTGTACACCTAGCACTCTAAAGTTAAGCCTACTGCTAAGCCAAGCTACCATGGGGGTAATCAGGGGTTAGCTGAGGGTGATTCTCTTTTACCCTGACTAGAGTGAGGGTCCTTGCATGAACAGGGGGTAACCTGACTGTCAACCAAAGACCCCATTTCTAACAGGTGGAATCCATTAACAAATCTAGAAAGAATTGCTGCTATCATTGTGCGAAAGCAGAAGACCTTGTACAGATGAAAAAAAGTGGCACAAGGAAGAAGGGGTTTATCTTCCAGGGGAGATTCAGATAAGTGCAAAGCTGTCATTTCTTGGCTGCTTGACCCACCCGTAAACCCATGGTCAGAGTCTATGTAACAGCTGAGCATCTTAAAGCAGTAGGTGGGTGTGGGTGTTGTCCCCTCAAGGTTCATATCTGGCGGGCAGAATCCAGTTTGGTTTCTGCATGTTATCCCATAAATTTCACATTGATGGCTTTATTTCAGGAACATAACAGACATCTATGACTGAATGAGACTGAGGCCTGAAGGTATATGTAATGAATGGACAGCATATGAGATTAATTCAAAGGAGAAAAATAAGTTATATAGGGTGAGGGGTGTGATGGGCTGCCCTTCACAATGGAGGCGAGAGCACAGTACTACCATCAGAGGAGGTATTAGGCCAAAGCTGCATGATAAACTATCTTGTTCAAAAGAGTTATAGGAAGATCACATTTTCTACATTATTTTTCTAGAATATATCATTTATGGTTAAAGAGCCCAGGGCGTGTGGTCTCTGCGGTCACTGGTAGCATGCGGTTATCTATAACTATTAAGTGCATTTTTGGTAGCCGGGATTAAACGGGAGGCAACATTATTTGCATTTTAAATATTTAAACACTGATTGATAGGCTATGTATCACTTTCGTGGGAGTGTAAGTATTCCCTCCGTCACACCTTTCGGCCCCATTGCCTATTTAGTATAACAGAGTAACAATGGGGAACAGATACACCCATGACCTTTCTCTTCTAGAACATTACATGAAGGTATGTGTGGCAAGTGTCAGCCACTAGCAGCAGGCTCTCTTCCTACTACAAACACAGCAACTGTAGGAACTAAGATAAGTGCCCACCACACAAGACATAAGGCGTCCCTTTATCAAGAGTGCAGGTGTCATAATTGCTCCATGTAGAAGTCTTAAATGTGCAAAAGTATCAGTTCAGTCTACCATCTGTTAAAAAAGACGTCTTGCTTTGGCAGTAGGAGGTTATAGCAAGAATAAATTGCAACAGCAATACACTGCTATGCATGAAGTAAGGCCGTCCACATTTACTCTGGGTCCAGCTGCAACTAAAAGACTTAGTTTATCTTCTCATTATATAGCTGTGGTGCGGCCTTTTAGCTGAATACCTGTCTATGTCACAACATGCAGGAACTTATTAGATAACCGAAATGCACCTTGGAAATTTATGGTATGAAAATTGGAAATTGATTCTTACCCATTGGATACTGAGGGCATTGGCTTGCCCGTCCTGGAGTGCAGTGTGTACGCACCCATCCTAAGGAAGAAGAAAGAGAAGTTTAGGAAGTGTCCTTGGGTTCAGAGAAAATATTTACTTACAAGTAAACATTGCAATCAGCAGTACTGTTTTTAAAGCCTGTGGGCAAAGTCCATCTAATACATAGATTGCTAAACTCACCTTCGAGGGAAACAGGGCCGGGTTGTCCCTCTACACAGGCAACAAAGAGAAAGTCCCTTAGAAAACAGTAGCCTTCTGGAATAAGGATTTTTGATGCCAAGAGCCAGGCTGCTGCAACACCATATCTATGTTTCTGAACAAAACTTGCATGGCTGGGTGGCTTGCTTCAAGGAGACTCCTATGTCCCTTATTTCTGCCAGGATGAAGGTACTGACTCCTCCCAGGTCTCATATGCTTCACCACACCATCTTTCTCTCGCCACTGCTGTCAGTGGTATTGGTTCTGAATGGCTGCGCGGTTAGAGCAGTGGTGCACATGAGCATGGTTATGAAAGCGCCATGGGCGAGTCAAGAACTTTGAGCTCATGGACACATGGGACACTCCGGAGTCAAAAGAATATCTCAGGGAGCGGGGACGAAAAACACTGTGGTAACCATAGGGATTATGCTTTCGGGGTGCTCAAGCACCATCGACAAAAGGGGAATCTTAGGTGTTTCATTTTTTGATCGATGGTTGTCGCGCACAGAGAGAAGTTAATTCTAAAAATGACCATGATGCTTTGGGGTGTGGGACAGACGCCCGCTGTCTTCTCTCTTCCAAGTCCCAGTCAGGAGGGACAGTGGGACATCCGCAGGTGAGAGCTTGAGAAAGACAAGTACCAATGCCTGGCTCCTAAATAGGGGTTCCGCCCCCACCCAAATAAAGACGCCCCCCTCCCGACCCACACCCCAGCTCCTCTTCGGCCTTGAAAACAGCCCTGCAGGGAAGGTCTGAAGCTTGGTGAAGGGAGGCAACGCCGCTCTAATAGAAGCTTTTGAGTAAGTGGCGTGATCACACTTGAACACACCACATCGCTTCTCATTTTACAGTGAATGCCCCGGCCACACTTGCAGTTATGTCCTCTTTTCGCTTAATTTAACACTAGACATTAAATTACTTGTAATGTGTAAATGTTCCATTCATTCCTTTCATCGTGACACTTTCTTGCCGTTTGTGCCTGGCTATTTTCTAAGCTGTTCATGGCAATATACTGCTTACGATTTGTGACTTGTAGTGCAATGCAGCTTCGGCGTCTCTCGAAGAGAACAGCGGCGCTGCTGCAGGCCCGCAGGCCGTGGATCTCGGAGGAGACAAGCACGTGGCACGTCACACTCTCCACGTGATATTAGGATGGACATCTCCTTCCATTTAAAACACTTAAGCAATAAGAACCCTATCGTTTAAACACGTAACAACGTATTTACTCCATGTGCACAGCTGAATACATGTTTTTGCCAGGTATTTCGAACACGTTAAAATACAGAGTGAAAATGCATGGTTGTCAATGTAATCAGCAGAAACCAAACGCTCTTTGGTGGCATTAGCTGAGGTCACTGGGGAGCTGAGAACAGTGAACTGATTGGAATGAGGTCTGCGCCTGCCTGCGCTGAGCACACTGTACAAGCAGTGCAGGGTGCGAGGGGCACGTGGCCGCGCCAGTGGTTGAGCGTTTGTCTACACAAATAGTGCAGTCTGAGTGTGTCAGTCAAACTGCACTAAAGAGCAGTCAGCGGCGTTAACCGTGGCTGCATGGCTGCACAATTCAAATAGCAGTGTATCTGGTGCATGTGTGTGTTCTAAGCACATCAGCCAAAAAATGAAGTGTTTCTAGTTTGTTTGTGGATGCGCAAGGTGCTTAATACAGATTCTGCAATGTTTCTATTCAGTGTGTGTGGGTGGAGTGCACCCACACGTCGAAGCACTAAGCACATGATACAGATAGTGCAAGGTTTCCCGAATGTGTGCTGGTTTGTTTGACTCCAATAAGCACATGATACAAATAATGAACTATACCTGGTTTGTGGGTGGCTGCAATAAGCACATAGTTCAAATCGTGCAATGTTTCTAGTCTGTCAATGTCTGTGCATGCAAGAGTGCGCGCGCACTGTTTCTTCTACGCCCTTGTGCGTATTCCTGCCTGGCTAAGTTATATCATACAACCCAGACGAGAAGCATCCTAAACAACGCAGCCTAAGCCACACGGACATTAACCACACAAGCGCAACAACGCTTGCCTAAACCACGACTGCCTTTTTCTCTGCCTTAACCACGCTTGTGCCTAAACCACACATATACATGGTTAAGGCAAAGATAAGGCAGAGAGCGGTCTAATGGTGCAGAGATAAGAGAAGGAAGGATTGGGAAGGATCAGGAGAGGACACAGTGAGGAAGTGGGGCTGGGACAGGGTTGGGGTGGTAGTTTTTAGGAGGTGGATTTAGGGCTTGGGTATAGTTTATATTTTAGGGGCCGAGGCGGGGGAGTCGGGGGAGTTTATTTTTTAGGGCTTAGGAAGAGTGAGGGGTCTAGTAGTTTATATTTTATGGGCAGGGGTGGTGGGGTCAGGGTAGCTTATTTTTTAGAGGTGGGGAAGTTTAAGGAAGGGCGGGGAAGGGAGGAGAGGTGAGGAGGAAGGATCGGGAGAGGATGCGGTGAGGTAAGTGCAGCTGGGGCAGGGTTTGGGGCAGGGTTTGGTGAGTCGTTTTTAGCGGTGGGGTGGATTTAGGGTGAGTGGAGGGGGTTGGAGTAGTTTATTTTTAGGAGCGGAGTGGGGGGGTGTCAGGGTAATTTTATTTTTAGAGGCCGGGAAGAGAGAAGAAGGGCGGAGAGGAGAGGAGGAAGGATCGGGAGAGGATGCAGTGAGGTAAGTGGAGCTGCGTCAGAGTTTGGGGTAGTTTTTAGCAGTGGTGGTGGATTTAGGGCTTAGGATGGGTGGGAATGTCAGGGTAGTTTATTTTTTAGGGGTGAGGCTCAGGGAAGTTTATTTTTTAGAGTTTAGGGTGGGTGGGAAGTCAGGGTAGTTTAGCTGTTAGGGGTGGGAGAGGTTTTAGGGCCCAGGGCGGGTGTGGGGGTCAGGGTAGTTTTTTTATGTAAACAGGAGCCAGGGTTTTTGGCTGGGGTTTTAGGGGTGGGGTTAGTTTTTTAGGTTATAAGGGGCATTGCATAAGACAACCACACATGAGTTTCCACATATTCCTTTACTAAGCATACTTTTAGAACAAAGTTCATTGTAAAGGTGTAAAGAAATGGCTCCCTGTTGCAGTTACCCCCCACTTTTTGCCTGATACTGATGCTGACTTGACTGAGAAGTGTGCTGGGACCCTGCT
This sequence comes from Pleurodeles waltl, assembly GCF_031143425.1. Taxonomy (NCBI): domain Eukaryota; kingdom Metazoa; phylum Chordata; class Amphibia; order Caudata; family Salamandridae; genus Pleurodeles; species Pleurodeles waltl. The sequence continues at coordinate 606,495,715 of NC_090445.1, read as the reverse complement.
ATCCAGGCCCCAGCACCAGTGTTCTTTCACCTAAAATGTACCATTGTTTCCACAATTGGCACAACCCTGGCACCTAGGTAAGTCCCTTGTAACTGGTACCCCTGGTACCAAGGGACCTGATGCCAGGGAAGGTCTCTAAGGGCTGCAGCATGTCTTATGCCACCCTAGGGACCCCTCACTCAGCACAGACACACTGCTTGCCAGCTTGTGTGTGCTGGTGGGGAGAAAATGACTAAGTCGACATGGCACTCCCCTCAGGGTGCCATGCCAACCTCCCACTGCCTGTGGCATAGGTAAGTCACCCCTCTAGTAGGCCTTACAGCCCTAAGGCAGGGTGCACTATACCACAGGTGAGGGCATATGTGCATGAGCACTATGCCCCTACAGTGTCTAAGCAAAACCTTAGACATTGTAAGTGCAGGGTAACCATAAGAGTATATGGGCTGGGAGTCTGTCAAAAACGAACTCCACAGCTCCATAATGGCTACACTGAATACTGGGAAGTTTAGTATCAAACTTCTCAGAATAATAAACCCACACTGATGCCAGTGTTGGATTTATTAAAAAATGCACACAGAGAGCATCTTAGAGATGCCCCCTGTATTTTACCCAATTGTTCAGTGTAGGCTGACTGGTTCCAGCAGCCTGCCACACTAGAGACATGTTGCTGGCCCCATGGGGAGAGTGCCTTTGTCACTCTGAGGCCAGTAACAAAGCCTGCACTGGGTGGAGATGCTAACACCTCCCCCAGGCAGGAGCTGTCACACCTGGCGGTGAGCCTCAAAGGCTCACCCCTTTGTGCCAGCACCGCAGGACACTCCAGCTAGTGGAGTTGCCCGCCCCCTCCGGCCACGGCCCCCACTTTTGGCGGCAAGGCCGGAGAAAATAATGAGAAAAACAAGGAGGAGTCACTGGCCAGTCAGGACAGCCCCTAAGGTGTCCTGAGCTGAAGTGACTCTAACTTTTAGAAATCCTCCATCTTGCAGATGGAGGATTCCCCAATAGGATTAGGGATGTGACCCCCTCCCCTTGGGAGGAGGCACAAAGAGGGTGTACCCACCCTCAGGGCTAGTAGCCATTGGCTGCTAACCCCCCAGACCTAAACACGCCCTTAAATTTAGTATTTAAGGGCTCCCCTGAACCTAAGAATTTAGATTCCTGCAACTTACCTGAAGAAGAAGACTGCTGAGCTGAAAAACCCCTGCAGAGGAAGAACAGAGGACACCAACTGCTTTGGCCCCAGTCCTACCGGCCTGTCTCCTGCCTTCCAAAGAACCCTGCTCCAGCGACGCTTTCCAAGGGACCAGCGACCTCTGAATACTCTGAGGACTGCCCCGCTTCAAGAAAGACTAGAAACTCCCGAGGACAGCGGCACTGCTCCAAAAGAACTGCAACTTTGTTTCAAGTAGCAGATTTAAAGACCCCTGCAACTCCCCGCAAGAAGCGTGAGACTTGCAACACTGCACCCGGTGACCCTGACTCGACTGGTGGAGAACAACCAACTCAGGGAGGACCCTCCGGCGACTCTACGACTGTGAGTAACCAAAGTTGTCCCCCCTGAGCCCCCACAGCGACGCCTGCAGAGGGAATCCCCAGGCTCCCCCTGACCGCGACAGTCTGAACTCCATTTCCCGACGGCTGGAAAAGACCCTGCACCCGCAGCCCCCAGCCCCTAAAGAAACGGAACTTCTGTGCAGGAGTGACCCCCAGGAGGCCCTCTCCCTTGCCCAGGTGGTGGCTACCCCGAGGAGCCCACCCTTGCCTGCCTGCATCGCTGGAGAGACCCCTTGGTCTCCCATTGAAAACTAAAGGAAACCCGACGCTTGTTTGCACACTGCACCCGGCCGCCCCCGCGCTGCTGAGGGTGTACTTTCTGTGTGGACTTGTGTCCCCCCCCGGTGCCCTACAAAACCCCCCTGGTCTGCCCTCCGAAGACGCGGGTACTTACCTGCTGGTAGACTGGAACCGGGGCACCCCCTTCTCTCCATTATAGCCTATGTGTTTTGGGCACCTCTTTGACCTTTGCACCTGACCGGCCCTGAGCTGCTGGTGTGATAACTTTGGGGTTGCTCTGAACCCCCAACGGTGGGCTACCTTGGACCAAAAACTGAAATCCGTAAGTGACTTACTTACCTGTGAAAACTAACAAAAACTTACCTCCCCCAGGAACTGTGAAAATTGCAGTGTGTCCACTTTTAAAACAGCTTATTGTGTTTTATGTAAAAAGTATACATGCTAATGTAATGATTTAAAGTTCCTGAAGTACTTACCTGCAATACCTTTCAAATGAGATATTACATGTAGAATTTGAACCTGTGGTTCTTAAAATAAACTAAGAAAATATATTTTTCTATAACAAAACCTATTGGCTGGATTTGTCTCTGAGTGTGTGTGAGAGTTTTCTGTAAGAACTAACCAAACAATATAAATAGCAGTTTCTGGTGTGCGTATGGGAGGCTGTAGTCAGTATATTATTAAGTGATATGTTTATAATATGTGTGGTGGAAATATGGTTGATGCAAAAAGAGCAATATTTACATTCTCTCTGCATCACAGAACATGATATAAATAGGGCAGGGCTTACAGTCTGTGCCAAGCTGCTAAAAGAACATGCCATTAACTATGCTTATAAACCTTTAACGGAACAAAACAGGCTCCATTGGCTTTGTCAAGGCTTGTTTTCTCTTCCAACTTTTGGCAATTAAAACGTACCAAAAAAAAAATCATGGATATTCACAAGTTATAGTTATCTGGTGTAACTATCCCAGCCCCCACCCCTCACACTGGGCACAATGTTGTCATCAAGGATTTACTTTCAGATGTCATAAGTGTTGTTTTCAATGATGTCATAGGAGATGTTATGAGTGATGTAGCATGTTAGGTCATAAGCAGTCCATGGCGAGGGCTTGACTAGTTAACTCAGTTAATCATAACTGGTGGTTTTCAGTGTTTTTTTAGTTCCAAATGTTATGTTTTAACTGAATTTTCACCAAATTATAAAGTCACTTTAACATTTGCTTTTTTCAAGGGGGTCGGGGGCAAGACCTTTATGGCCCCACTAGCTCCCCAACCAGCACCCATCTCAGATGATGGTGAGATTCGTCCTTACTTTCTTGGGTGCCCCAGTCCCACCCAGGGCATCCACAACTTTTTAAACATTGAGGGTGCGGGGGAGGCCCAAGGCCTCTCACCCAGTGACAGCCTTTCTGTTACAGCCATAGGCATTAGCATTCTTAGTCCCCTTGTCCCTGGGGAATGGTAACTTTGAGCCAAAATCTGTCTCAACACTCCTGCCTATATTTTTAAAAATAAAATAATATGGCAACTCCCAGCCCCTTGCCCACCCTGGAGAGATAATAATGTTGAAGGGTGGGATTCTCCTTTTTAAAAAGGTTTTTAGCTGTATTGCAGTACCGTCGGGGTATTCCCTACCCTGCCCCATATGCTATTTGTTTTTAGGACACAGGGGCTGTGGCCCTGAGTCCTAACATGGGTGCTGTAATATAATTGTTGATGTTAATGGTAGCCAATCAGATTTTATCTTTTGATTTGTGGGTCCTGCATGACTACAGCATCTATAGATATACATTTTTTAACTTATTTTTTCAAAAAACTACTGAACAGATTTACACCAAATTACAAAAAGCACACTTTCAGGGTAAATATCTAGTTTTCTTTCAAATTTGGTGTAACCCCTTTCAGACGTTTTGGCTGTAGTGTTTTCTAAAGTTCTTACAGGAAATTGCCTGGGGAAAATATGTATTGGGATCCCTCCTCTTTTTCTCAGTCCTGCTTGATAGGTCACCCCAAAAATTTACTAGAAGGAGCTGAGGCAGATGGAGCTTTTTTGGAAAGTTTTATGATGATTTGTCAAACTGCACAAAAGTTATAACCAAGCCAAATAAATCAATTATCTAGGAAAGCATAGTCCTAACTATAACTACACAATGGTGAATGCTGTGTAATATGTCTGTGTGTATGTGTGTGTGTGTGTATATATATATATATATATATATATAGGGATAGATAGATAGATAGATAGATAGATAGATAGATAGATAGATAGATAGATAGATAGATAGATAGATAGATAGATAGATAGATATGCAAGCACACACAATCTTGTCTACCTAGGCCTACACATAATATCTTTACTGATTTCTCAAGTCCCTTTTTGTTTGTGCCATATTACTTCTCCCTCCTGGTTTTATGCTGAGTTTGGATGTTTCCAACAGCAAAAGTGTTATGTTTATGTGTACTAATGTATTACTACTGTGATTGTTTTCAGCAGTCAAAAAACGCACTTGTCTCATGGGTGTAATGCATGTTCGAGATGAGCTTTAAAGTAGGCCTGGGTGGAGTTCGGGGAGTTCCACATAGCAGAACTCCGCAAAGTGACCCAAAAACTCAGTCGCGGTACATGGAGTTCTGCAAGCGGTGGAGTGCGTTAGGTTGCACCGTTCGTGGAGATTTTTATTGCCAGGTGTTTGCCCCGCATTGTAAAATCAGCGCGAACTGCACCACGCACAGCGCAAAATGGCACTTCTTCTTTCTTGCTGCTCAAATAGATTTTCTACTCAAGCGGCAGCTTACTAAACGCAACGGAAGGTTTCTTAATGCAATCAGCAGAGACCATCTGCAACCACCCACTTTGAGAAATCTCACAGAGAGGTGGTCTGGAGTAAGATTTTCCTTGCTTGTGGTTGCCAACTTAACGATGGCGAGCGTGAGCAAAGAAAAGAATTCCATTATGCAGAGTTTTTCATAACTCTACGCTCCAAGCGGAGAGGGAAAAACTCTGCAAACTCCACAAGCAGAGCGGAGTTCACTGCCCACCCCTACTTTAAAGAACTCTACAGCCCTGGAAAAAATAAATAACACCTTCTTTTCAAGACCTCCACTGGCTACCATGGACAGCGCTTAGGCATGTGAATTTGGTTTCCTCACTATACTTAACATCTACAAGTAACTTCTGGCTTTAGCTACATTTTACATATTTTAAAAATAGGAACAGGAGAAGTGTTAAATGTCTCCATTGATGCTGGGGCCTAAATTGGCAAACGTAATTCTCACAGTATGCAAAGTTATCTCTGTTTCCATCTTGTTCCCTCTCGTCTCTTTACTCCCCCACTTGATTTTCCTTGCAGATGGACCTTAAATTTCCAGGAGAGAACTTTGCAGGGGTTTATACCACATGCCTAGTCAAAACCCTTGCCCAGCCTAGCCTGGTCCTAACTGTCAGATACCCAAGTCTCTTGGTTATGGCTTGTCGTGGTCGCCATCATCACTTCTATCCAGAAAGCCTGCTCAGCATGTTAGCACACTTTGATGACATCTACAGTGATCTGAAGGTCACAAGTTTGAAGCCCTGCAAGGCAGACTCTGCCTTCTCCTACTATTGATTTTCTACAATTTGGTAATTGCAGCATTTTAATAGTTGCTCAGAAAAGGCAGATGTGTGTTTCAAGTGCAATATTTTTTTTAAAAAAGCTCTTTAAAGTGTTTTCCTGCAAGGACTTTCTCAATCTTTGGATGTGTCAAGGGTGCAGAGTAATATACTTCAACTATTTTACTAAAAACCACATAAATCACCAAGCAGAATCCCTAACATACAGCTGGGCTGCAGCGTGTTCCTTCAACGTGTTACAATAACAAGCACCAAAGCATCACAACTAGAGGGCCTGGGTGTGAAATCTAATCAATCAATCAATCAAACATTTGTAAGGCACGCTACTCACCCACTAGGGTCTCAAGATGCTGAAAAGGATGGGATGGGAAGGAACTGCTACTGCTCGAATATCCAGGTCTTGAGGCGTTTCCTGAAGGTCAGGAGTTCCTGGGTCTGTCATAGGTGGGCGGGGAGGGTGTTCCAGGTCTTGGCGGCGAGGTGGGAAAAGGATCTGCCGCCCGCTGTAGTTCGATGGATGCGAAGGGCGGTGGCGAGGGCAAGCTTGGTGGAGTGGAGCTGGGGGGTGGGATCATGGAAGGTGAGTTGCTCGCTGAGTTAGGCAGGGCCCGTGTTGTGAAGAGCTTTGTGGGCGTGGATGAGGAGTTTGAAGGTGATCCACTTGGTGACTGGAAGCCAGTGTAGGTCTCTGAGGTGGGCTGAGATGTGGTCGTGGCTTGGGATGTTGAGGATGAGGCATGTGGAGGCGTTCTGTATACGTTGTAGTTTCTTCTGGAGCTTGGCTGTGGTTCCTGCATAGATCGCGTTGCCGTAGTCCAATCTGCTGCTGACGAGGGTGTGAGTGACAGTCCTTGTTTCGATGGAGATCCATCTGAAGATCTTGGGAAGCATGCGGAGGGTGTTGAAGCAGGAAGATGAAACGGCATTGACTTGATGGGTCATGGTGAGCGATGAGTCTAGGATGAAGCCTAGATTGCGTGTATGGGTGGTGGGTGTGGGTGCAGTTCCTAGGGTGGCTGGCCACCAGGAGTCATCCCATGCAGAGCGGTTTGAGCTGAGGATGAAGATCTCTGTCTTGTCCGAATTAAGTTTGAGGCGGCTCTTCTCCATCCAGTTGCAGATGGTACGTAGTCCGTCGTGGAGGATGGTTTTGGTGGTGGCAGGGTCCTTGGTGAGTGAGAGGATCAGCTGGGTGTTGTCGGCGTAGGAGACGATGTTGAGGTTGTGGGATCGGACGATGTTGGCGAGCGGTGCCATGTAGATGTTAAAAAGAGTTGGGCTGAGGGAAGACCCTTGGGGAATGCCGCAGAAGATCTTGGTGGCTTCCGACAGGGAGGGAGGGAGGGAGGCGGACTCTCGGAGTTCTGCCAGAGAGGAAGGATGTGATCCAGTGCAGGGCCTTGTGGTGGATCCCGGCATCGTAGAGGCGAGTGCATAGGGTGTGGTGGCAGACGGTGTCAAAGGCAGCCGAGAGATCCAGGAGGTTGAGGGCTGCGGTTTCGCCTTTGTCGAGCATGGTCCTGATGTTGTTGGTTGCGGCGATGAGGGTGGTCACGGTGCTGTGATTCCTACGGAATCCGGATTGGGAGATGTCCAGTGTGTTGTTGTCCTCCTGGAAGCGGGTCAGTTGGCCGTTGACTATCTTCTCGATGACCTTCACCGGAAAGGGAAGGAGGGAGATGGGTCGGTAATTCTTGAGGTCTTCGGGGTCAGCTTTGGGTTTCTTTAGCAGGGCGTTGACTTCGGCGTGCTTCCAGCTCTCTGGGAAGGTGGCAGTCTCAAAGGAGCTGTTGATGATCATGCGGAGCTGGGGGGCGATGTTGGGGCTCGCTTTGTGGAAGACATGGTGGGGGCAGGGGTCGGATGGAGATCCGGAGTGGATGGTTCTCATGGTTTTTGTGGTGTCCTCGTCGTTGATGTGGGTCCAGGAGAGCAGGAGGCTGGTGTGGCAGGGTGCGTTGGGCTTGGTGGTGGTTGTGGGGGCGAGGAATTTAAGCTGTTGTGGATTTCCATGATCTTGCGATGGAAGAAGGTGGCGAGGGAGTCGCTGAGGTCTTGCGATGGAGGGGGGGTCGATGGAGCATGACCTGGGGTTGGTGAGTTCTTTGACGATGCTGAAGAGCTCTTTGCTGTCATGGGCGTTGTTGTCGATGCGATCTTTGTAGAAGCATCTTTTGGTGGTCCGGATGAGCTGGTGGTGCTTGCAGATGGCTGTCTTGAGGACGGCATGGTTGCTCTCTGTTGGTTCGTGGCGCCACTTCTTCTCAATTTTCCAGCACTTCTGCTTGGAGGTCTGAAGGTCGGCGGTGAACCAGATGGCCTTGGTGCTGGTGCGGTTGTTGGAGGATTTCCTGAGCGGGGTGAGGGTGTTGGCATAGTCGTCTAACCAGTGTCTGAGGTTGAGGGAGGCTGTGTTGGGGTCAGTGGTGCTGGGAGGCGGGGCCCGGGCGAGGATGGAGATCTGTTGGTCTTCCGAGATCTTGTTCCAGCTGTGGCGGGGATCTGTTGTGGGTGGTGGTGAGTGGGGGTTTCTGGAAGGCGAAGTGGACGCAGCGGTGGTCGGTCTAGTGGAGTTCAGTGGTATGGCTTAAGGTGACGTGGCTGATGGTGGAGAAGACGGGGTCGAGTGTGTGGCCAGCTGAGTGGGTGGACGTCGTGACCAGTTGTTTCAGACCGAAGTTGGCGAGGTTGTCGATCAGAGCAGTGGAGTTGCTGTTGTTGGCGTTCTCGAGGTGAAAATTCAAGTCGCCGAGGAGAATGTAGTCTGTTGAGGGAAGGGCCGGGTGCTGATCATGTCGGCGATGGTGACGCTGAACTGAGGTCGGGGCCAGGGGGCCTGTAGACAAGGGTTCCTCTGAGGGTGGTTTTGGCGTTGATGTGGATCTTGAAGTGTAAGTGTTCGGCAGCATCGAGGGTGTCATTGGTGTTTGTTGAGATTCTGATGGTGTTCTTGTGAACTATAGCTATTCCTCCTCCCGGTCTGTAAGTGCGGTCTCTGCGGGTGATCTTATAGGCTTCGGAGATGGCTATGGTGATGTCAGGTTCCCAGGAGGGAGTCATCCAGGTTTTGGTGAGGAAGGCGACGTCTGGGGAAGATGAGGTGAGTAGGTCCCAGAGTTCGACGGCGTGCTTGTGGACGGAGCGGGTGTTGAGGAGGATGCAGCTGAGGTGGTTGTGTGTGGTTCTGGCGTGGTGCTTGGCGGCTTTGGGGCAGGTGAAGCTGCAGATCTGACAGGAGAAGGGACCGTGGGTGTGCCTCGGGGTGGCTTGGAAGCAGGCGGTGGAGCGGCCTGGGTTGAGGGCATGGAGTTTGTTGGCACTGTAGCGGCGTCTGGCGGTGTGGGGAGCACGCAGGCACGGAGGTTTGGTGCTGGGTGCAGTCCAGGGGTGGACGGGCGCAGACGGGCTTGGAGGCGCGACAGCGAGACAGCCACACAGCGGCCGCCATTAAGAAGGGGAGGTGGGAGGGATGAGCAGCTGGGAGGTGGGAGCAGTGGGCAGATGGAAGCGCGAGGGGGGCGAGGCCGCAGGGGACACAGCATCGAGAAAGAGAGAGCGGCAGAAGCCGAAAACCAAGCAAGGAAAGAGAAAAGAAGGAAAATGGAAGTAAAAGGCAATAAAACATGAGCAAAAAGGCACAAAAAGGCAAAAGGGCACAAATACAAAATACAATAACAGGACAGACACACAATACTTAAAGCAACCACTAGACACCAGGGATGAGGCACAGGCAGGTGCCTGCGGGTGGTGGAGGGCCTCGAACTTGCAGCAGCAGCGAGGGCGGGTTAGAGCGCACGGAGGCAGTCAGGAGGAGCTGTTCTGCGTGAGGAGTGAAACCCGACCTAAAATGAGGTCAGGGGTCACTCTGTGCACCGCACAGCGGCCGCCATTAAGAAGAGGAGGTGGAAGGGAGGAGCAGCTGGGAGGCGGGAGCAGTGGGCAAATGGGGGCACAAGGGGGTGGGCCGCAGGGGATGCAGCGGTGGGAAAGGATAGAGCGGCAGAAGCCGAAAACCAAGCGAGGAAAGAAAAAAGATGGAAAATGGCAGTAAAAGGCAATAAAACACGAGCAAAAAGGCACAAAAAAGGCAAACTGGCACAAATACAATAACAGGACAGACACACAATACTTACGGAAACCACTAGACACCAGGGATGAGGTGCAGGCGAGTGCCTGCGGGTGGTGGAGGGCCTCGAACTTGCAGCAGCAGCGAGGGCGGGGTAGAGGGCACGGAGGCAGTCAGGAGGAGCAGCGCGGCATGAGGATTGAAACCCGACCTAAAATCAGGTGCAAGTGGATGGTCATAAAGGGACAGGAGGGGCTCTGCCACCTAAAATAAGCACAGGAAGTGCTAATTTATGTCTGGCCTGTGCCACAGTTTTTGGCTGAATGATGCCATAACTCATTAAAAAGCTGGAGCATTGATATTTTACCGATTAAAATAGGGTAGGTGTTGCTTGTCATTATTTAAAGAAATATGCTGCCTTTCGCTGGAATTGTAATAACATTTGTTGACACCTCTAAAGTAAATATTAAAAGATAACACAAAGCTACATGACATATCAAGTACACAATAACAATACACAACATAAGAAAACAGTTAAAACAGAACACAACAACACAACATACTAATGCAGCACAAAGTACACAAGAACAACACGTCACATCACCAATACCACAACAAAATACAGCACAACAAATATACACATTCTTAACACACATAAGCACTAAGGGCTCATAATAGCGCAATTCAAATATATTTTCTTATCCGGCCCTAAGAGTACAAAACGGGTTTTGTTTGTCTGGCGGCAGCGCTGCCGGCAGAGAGAATGGGCAGCCTGCCTTTTACAAATAACTCCCGCTCCTGGATCTCTCCAGTCTCATTCTGTAATACACAATGACATTTGTAATATAGCAAATAACCAAACATAATAAAATTGTTTATGGAATTTAAAAGGCTGCAATTATTTATTCACACATTTCAGGATCGCCAGCTCAACCATTGATTGTCATATGTCACAGAGGCATTATAAACATTAACATATGGTCATAAATCAGTCATGGGTATCATACATCATTGTCAAAACAGTCATAAATCAATCTTCCACAAAAACGTGTTCTGTCCCCATTTGTAATAATACAACCAGTGGAGTGGAGAGCGTGCTTTATAACCCCCGTTACTCCCCACTCGCGTTGTGCTCTCTGTCCCCCTATAGGTGAGTTTAAAGAATTCTCGGCCCCACATTGGCCCTTGACCTTCGCGCCCATCCTAACACGCTTTCCTCCTCTCGGGCAGATACCGCGGGGGTGAGGGGTGGCGCCATCCCACCACCAACCGGTCAAACCGGCCTCTGCAACCAACGTCCAACTGGCACCATGCCCGATACACCCAGTTTGTCCTCACACAGTTTAGCACACAGGCGACTCGAGGCCTTAACACAGCTGCAGTTTCCTGCTGCCTGTGCTCGCGCTGCACCATAGCGCCTCCTCGGAGGCAAAATGCCTTCTGCCCGAAGGTTGATCACTGGTGACCAGACGGATAGGAAAAAATACACATTCATAAAGAAGGGAAGAATAGGGAGCAGACATGGCGGATTTTTCAGTGGCAGGGGTGAGCGAAATTGTACCACGGGTCGGTTTTATTCGCCCCAGGGGGTGACACGGCTGCGTCTTATCCATTGCCCATACGTACAAATATTGTTCTAAATTTGGTTGTCAATTCCTCGGTCCACAGATTCCCCCATTATTCTCTACCACCTTCTCTACGTTCCGTGACAATCTGCGCCTCCTCCCGCTCCGTGCCCCTAATTCCAACACTCAGAAAGGCCATTTCACATCACAAAGCAAATAAATGGCTCTGAAGCCATCCGAGGCGGCGGGAAGGGGCGAAGCACCTCGCTGCCGGCGAGAGGTGACGCTAGCCGAGGAGCCCCTGCAGCACATTACACGCACCCGAGAACCATTTACATTCAGGGCACCGGTGCTGTTTTCGTGTCACATTCTGGGCCAGGGGGTCTAGCCAGCCAATCAGACTGCAGCACCGAGACGAACGCACATCCAAGCCCAGCAGGCTGTTCATGGTACCGGAGAAGCCTCGATTGGTTGGGTTTGCTCCTTTTTGTTGGCTTACACACAGTCGGTCACTACCGTCCGCCACAGCATCAAACCGCTGAAGCAAGGAGTCCATGAAAAAGAAGCAGTGTTCATCGTAAGCGAGCTCCGCCACGCCTTAGAGCACTGCAGTCGCTGGTCTCACTCCCGTGGGTTCAGTTCTAAGCACTCTAAATAACGCACAGGGTGAGTCAATGGTCCTAAGTAGTAGAGAGAATCACATGGTACCCCACCCCAGCCTAGCACCGTATCTGGCAACCTCACAACTTGTCGATCACAGTAGATTGATGACATGTAAAGGCCCATATTCTCGAACATTCTGAGAGCAGAACTGAAGTATCTGAACTTTAGCAGGTTATTCAAAAAGGAGTTTTTCAGGATGGCTTTGGTTAAAATGACTAGAGGGATCAAATGAAACAAGCATTGGCCAAGCCAATAGGTCTCACCTTTGAGCTATTGGCTTTGTCATTGCTCTTTGTTTATGTTATATACTGTACAGCATAAACAAGAGAAGAGAAAAGAGGCATGATGATACGGCTGCTAGCCTAGCTACTGCCTACATTAGCACCATAAGTGCCAGGAGGGAGCTTATCAATAGCTTCTGAGACAAATATTTCTCATTCAAAACTTAAACGATGTTTTCCAGTCTGCAAGCTTGCTTCCAAAAGCAAGGCCAGAGTTTGCCTTTGTCATGCTTTGGCTTAGAAAGCTTCAGATAGCACCAGCTTGCGCTATTGCGTGACCTTCAAAAAGATTGCTTGCAGCTTCAAAGTTCCATTGGATGTCTGAAGATGCTATCTACGGTAAAATGTCCCTGCATCCGACTTATATATCCCCTCACAACACTATTATAAGAAAAATAGGCCTCATGACCTGTGATGTAAGGTGTGAAAAAATGCTAATTTCTCCCATACGTTTGCCTAAAAGTGCTGTGCTTTATAAATCACACTTATACATTATAAAACAGCTGTAGAGAAACTATCATCCTATATCAACGCATCATATTATATTATGAATACAAAACGTGAAATAATACATTTACAGTGAATAAATGAATGCCATGAAGGGCTCAAAATGAGAAAAAAGCGCAAAGCACATGACAGGGCTGATAGATAGATGAGGTGGCTGCTGAACGAACAGGATAGACATTGAGTATTGGGTAACTGCCTGGGGGGGAGGGGTTGTAGAATAACGGTGAATTTATGCAAGGGTGGAGGATGGGTACTCAATTGATTATAATTGCTTGGCTGAATCAGAAACATGTTTGTGACTAATACAATGAATGGAATCAGGATAGGTTGAATGGATCAAAAGTGACTGAATATATCAAAGAGGCACTGAATGGACTGAATAGGGACTAAATAAAAAGAAAATTGTCTGAGTGGATTGAAGAGGAGATTGAGAAGGAACCAAATGAACAGAAGTTGGGGCTGAAATTCCTGAAAATAATATGAGCAGAGAAAGAACGGAATAGGGACTGGTTGAAGGGAATAACAAAAAGACAGAAGAGATCAAATAGAGACTGAGGGGTCTGAATTTGAAGCCAGTGGACTGGAAAGAATGTGAATAGATTGAAGAGGATTTGAATAAACAGGGATTTAATAAGAAAGAAGAGATTGTAAATGATCTGTAAAGAGAGTGAAATGAATTGAAGAAGAGGCAGAGGAGGCAATGAATTGACTTAAGTGAAACTGAATGGATTCCAGAGCAGCTGAAAAGGTTAAAAGGGGTCTGAGTGGATTGAGTGGGGTTGTAATTGGGTTGCAAAGACTAAGGAGGAGTTGGTCTGTAGAGGATCAACTTTATCTGCGAAGGGATCAATGGAAGACAATAGTCTTTGCGAGATCTTCACTGTACATAAACCTCTAGAGCTGAGGCCTTATATTCAGCCCCTAAGGCACAAACCATACAAAGCGCCACAGACCTAGGTCTTTAGACTGGTTCACAATCGGGCCCTAACTTATTTATTCATTTATTTATATAGGAGAATCCTAAAGCACTTCATAACGTATCTCAGCCAGTGCAGGGGGGTTATGGAAAAAAATTAGAGGTAAAAAAGGTGCCAAAAGGGATGTGAATAGGTAGAGTCTAATCAAATGTGAAGAGCCCCTATGGAGTGGTCTCTTATACGGTGACCAGAATTTTAGACCCAAAACTGAGACATTTCACAAAAAATATAAGAAGGACTACAATTTTACTTCAAACAAGCGCACAAAATGACAGCACCCATCAGCACAGAATTACAGAAGAAGCACTAAGAACATAAATAAAATTAAATTTTTAAAGCCAGTATGGTGCCTGTTAATTAAATTGCTTTCTGATAACACCTGCTAGCTATCGCTTCTTTTGAAAACAAAAAAATCACCTCCCACGGTTTTCAGGAGACCCTCTCTAAAAACTGGGACATGAGCTAAATTTTCCGAAATCTGCAGGGACAGCTGGTGAAAAACCAGGACTGTCCTGGCAAATCCGGGTTGCCTCGTCACCCTATCTCTTACCTCTGTCATCAAAAGTACTCAGAATAACCACAGCCTGAAAATATTGCTTTCCAGAATGTTCTTAATCAGAAGTGTTACAGTTCCAGGGGTCTCAAGAGTTGAGGGCACTGGGCACCCAGACCTCCCTACATGTTTCTGTCATTTGAATGTCTGTTGGTGGATATGCAGTGGTTGAAGAGGGTGCAATCTATTGGGAAAGTCATTCCCAATAATTTTTTCATTTTACAGAAACAGTTCCAGCATTTTTGTTAAAAAACAACCATCATTGGACTGCTAATGCCGAACCTCGTTGTCTCTAGCTGCAAGGGAAGGGAGGGGGACTTCTATACTGTGAAGCCAAGGGAGAGGCAGACAGTGAAAGAAGAAACACCTCTTCTTGCCAGGATGCATGTTACCTCAGAAGAAATGTAAATCTGTGCAGTTGGTTAATCAGCAAATCTAAAGGCTCTGTGGGAGCCAGTATGTTGCTTTAATTGGTGGGAGTTATTTGAAACTTTGTAGTGACAAAGTTGTCTTTTCTGAGTTCTGGAGAGTATATTGCCAATGGACACATACAAAAAAGGTCCTCACTAGGTATAGTCCAATGAAATATTAATAAAACATGTATTTTTTTAAGGCTCTTGTTTTATCTTTAACACTTAATCCCTCATCATGACATTGGTGGTAAATCCAGCTTACCGCCACAGTGACGGCCACCAACATACCGCCGTGGTGGCGAATATCAGTTCTCCATATTATGACACACACACACCAATTCAACAGAATACTGCCACATACACAAATCTGCCAGCCCAAAGGTCAGTGCTAAAGTGGCAGTACCAACACCCATACCGTTACGCCAGCAGAATGACGTCCACCACATCATGACCCATGAATCATCACTGTGGACATTCAATGGCAGTACCCGATTGGTGGTATACACCGGCGCGCTCAGAATGGCCACCCAAATACTAAACTACACAACATTGGCCAATACCAAAACACACACTTGACACTAATACACACACCACACTCACTCACCCACCCACAGCACTATAAAACACACACCCACATTACCCACAACCCTTTACGAATACAAATAATTGCCACCAGACTGACACCAAAACCACTGCGACAACTAGACACACACAGCACATACACCCATACATCCCTCACGTACCTCACTTCACACACCCAACCACAGTACCCAACACCCACACACTTAGACACACCACACAAAACTCATGTCCCCACAAAGGCACCCCCGTTTCACAGATGAGGAGTTGCGGGTAATGGTGGAGTAAATAGTCAGGGTAGAGCCACAGCTGTTTGGAGCACAGGTACAGCAAATATTCATTGCCAGGAAGATGGAGCTATGGTGGAGAATTGTGGACAGGGTGAACGCTGTGGGACAGCATCCAAGAACAAGGGACGACATCAGGAAGAGGTGGAACGACCTTTGGGGAAAGGTACGTTCAGTGGCAGCAAGGCACCAGCTCGCCATACAGAGGACCGGTGGTGCACCCCCACTTCCTCCCCTAAAGCTCACAGCATGGGAGGACCAAGTTTTGGCATTACTGCATCCTGAGAGACTCACTGGAGTTGCCGGAGGACTGAACACTGGTGAGTCAACATTTACCACTTATCACCCCCCATACCTGCCTGCCATCTCACACCCTCACTCCCATCACTCCACTCCATCCTACACACTGCACCTACATATAAGACTAAAATCAATGCCAAGCCCTGCATGCAATACCAATGCATGGACAGCCCTCCCAGCCCTGCATGAACACCCATCACGAAAGCATGCACAGCATGGAGAAGCAACAATCCCACAATACATCACCATACACAAACAAAGGTGGCAGGGCAACAGCAACGATAGAGGGGAAGCTGGGGATATACAATATGTCAAAGACATGAAGCATAATACATCACTTACATCCCCACAGGTGTCCCAGCCAATCGCAGCAGAGAACAAGTGCAACAACTAACCATTCCCTTAACAAAAGATGCCCCCAGTGATGACAGTAACTCTGGACTTCAGGATCTGGATGAACTACCTGGCCCATCAGGGACCACTGGTCAGTCGGTCACCCTAGCCCACTCCAAGTCAACCACAGAGCCTCCCCCATCAGTATCCAACACCACAGCACCCACCCAGCGTCCCCACACCTCTGTCCCCAGGATACATCAATCAGCAATGTACCCACCTGTACAGGGACCCCAGTCCACACCTCGAACCCAAGACAATCAGGGACCTGGGGTCAGTGGCAGTGGGCACACCGTTCAAGGGACACAGGCACAGGGCAACAGAGACACTGGCAGGACCGCTGCGCCACAGGGGGAGGACAGGCCCAGGGAACCGACTCTCCAGGAGGCACTCACCAATGTCCTGGGGGGTCTACCAACAATCCCAGGACACGATCGGCCAGATCCTTAACAACATGCAGGAGAACAAGCGGCTGCAGGAGGAACACCATCAGGAGATCAGGGAGGACTTCCAGGCTCTCAACACCACCATGATCTCCATAGCAGGGGTGCTGGCAGACATGGCCAACATCATGAGGCAATGGACAGCACACCAGCGGGCCCCTACCACTAGCCAGTCTATTGACCAGCCCTCCACTTCCACTGCAGCTAGTGGGCAGGAGGCCCCACCACAGGACCCACGGGCCACCAGAACCCCTCTCCCTGCAGAAGGTGAGCCACCCCACAAACATTCCCTGCGACCCAGACTGATGCCAGAGACACTTGCCAAGACCACCACCAGAAAAGGAGATTCTCCTGATTGCCCCCCTTGTGTCCCACCCTGTCACCTATCACCTTGTTCACTTTGAACTGCCTTTGCTCCTCTTCCTATGGTCTCTTGGACACTGGACCTGTGCTACAAACAGACTGGAACAATATCCTGGACTTTCCTCTACTATCACCCTATTCCATTGCACTTTTCAGTCAATTATTTGCACTACAATAAACACCCTTGAACACAATTTGAGTGACACCGTTTTATGTGTTGAAAATGTGTATTTATGGGAACAGGCACATCTAGTGCAAATTATCTGAACACTGTGATAGCATACAAATAATGACCTGCAGCTGTATGCAGTAAACACACCAGGACACTGTTGTCATATCACCAATATCCGTAAAAGGACAAGCCACAGGTGACAGTAAGTTGAGATACAAAGGAGGTGAATGCCTTCATGCTACATCCACAAAGCGTCAGAAAGGGGAAAAGCAGGAAGCTGCAAGAGTGAGCTGAAGGGGCAGGGAGTGGCTGTAAATGGATTGAAGAGGCCCGAGGTGGCTTCAGGATTACACTGCCTCAGTGTTCCGTGTTCGTACTTTTAATTGCAGCAGCCGCGTGTTTAGGAGGAGAGCTTTGAGTCCTGGCACCTTTTTATTTACAAATTAGGCACTGTGTATAACTGATGTTTTGTTGTCCACATCCTCATCCTCTGCCTCCTCATCCTCACTATCCTTAGGGTCCACTGCTGCCACAGGGTCATCTCCAATCCCCTCCTCCTGCAGAAAAGGCACATGTCATCTGATGGTCAGGTTGTGCAACATGCAGTATGCCACTACTGTCTGGCAGACCTTCTCGGGTGAGTAGCACAGTGATCCACCTGTCAGATGCAGGCATCTGAACCTGGCCTTCAGGAGGCTGAAGGTCCTCTCAATTATTCTCCTGGTTCATCCATGTGCATCATTATAACGGTTCTCAGCCCATTTCCTGGCATTCCTCACAGGGGTCAGGAGCCACAATAGGTTTGGGTAGCCAGAGTCACCTGCAAATATTGAGGTACAAAATGTAGCCTTACCCAATCCTATGGGGATAACACTTAAAGGCATACACTGACATACAGGGGATGGGGACTCTGACTCACCTATCATCCACACCCTGTGCCTCTGTAGTTGGGCCATCAGATTTGGGTTGCTGCTAAGCCTGAGAACGAAGGCGTCATGCACCAACCCAGGATACTTGGCAGTGCCGTGGGAGATGTACTGGTCCGCCAGTCACACCATTTGCTCATTCCGTGAGTGGAAACTCTTCCGATTCCTGAACACCTGTTCATTCTTGCGGTGAGGAGGGGAACAGATGCAATATGTGTACCGTCAATCGCCCCAATAATATTGGGTATATGTCCCATTGCATAGAATCTGGCCTTCACAGTGGCCAAATCTTCCACCTTGGGGAAAGCAATGTAGCTGCACATGTGTGTCACCAAGGCAGACAATACTCTTGCAAGCACGATTGAGAACATGCGGTGTGACATTCCTGCTGCCAAGCCCACTTTCACTTGGAAAGAACCAGTTGCCAGTAAATGGAGTACTGATAGAACCTGCACAAGAGGGGGTATTCCAGTGGGATGATGGATAGCTGCTATCAGGTCAGGCTCCAATTGTGCACACAGCTCTATGATTGTGGCCATGTCCAGTCTATAGGTGAGTATAATGTGCCTGTCGTCCAGTGTAGCCAAGTCCACAAGAGGTCTGTATACGGGGTTTGTCTCCTCATCCTATTCATCCGCAGTGGTAGGTATCTAAGGGACACAAGAGTGAGTAGGCCATCACAATTTGAACAATGGAACCACCACCTCATTGTGAATACAGCATTAATGTGATGGGACAGTGGGAATGGCAATGTATGTGCAATCTTCGGAAATGACGCAGTTATGGAAGATCTGTATATAGTCCACCACCATGAAATGGCGACCACCTGTCCTGTATCTAGGGACAGGCGGAAGTGAGGTAACTCTGCCGACACTGGGCGTCGTTGCAGACGGCGCCCTTGCACCACTATGCAATTCCTCATTGGCTAATATAGGGCTCTATGGAGTACAGTGGCCAATGGAGATCAGCGGCGGCGGTGACGGTGTACACCACTGTGGATGTGTCCATCATTTTCTGTCTATAACCTCACTTGATTCCTGACTTTCAACAGGACAACACCTACACTGCGTGTGCTGCTGTGACCTGTGTCTGGAACCTACCATGGCCCGTGTGACCGGGGAAAGGGTCCCTGCCTTCACTTCAGAGGAGTTAGAGCGCTTGGCGGATGGGGTCCTACCCCAGTATGGACAACTGTATGGTCCTCCAGACCAACAGGTGAGTGCACCTCTGGCACGATGCTCGTTGGAAGGTTGCATGGAGATGTGTGTGCAGGCATCGCATTATTTGGGGGGCAGATATCTGTTGGTAGTGTACATGGTGGGCGCCGGGCTATGTGTGTGCCAATGGAGTAGGAAATGGGATTTGTGGGCCATATGTGTGACAGGCTGGATTGTATGTATAATGGTGTCCTCCTGTCTGTATTACCTCTGCACCCATCAAAAGAAGGGATTGTGGTGTGCCATCGCCAAGGATGTGTAGATCCTGGGGGACCACAGCAGGTGGAGCACCCACAGCAGGAAACAGTGGGAGGACCTGAGACTCTGGGCATGGAAGACCACAGAGGCCCAGCTGGGGATGGAATCCCAATGAGGAAGGGGTGCCCGTCGGAACTTGACCCCCCTGATGGCCTGCATACTGGCAGTGGCCTACCCAGAGCTGGATGGGCGCTTGAGGGCATCACAGCAGCCACAAGGGGGTGAGTACAATGGGCATTACTACAATAATTGGTAGGTGGCATGGGATCCGGGTGGTGGGTGTGAGTTAGTGGGTGCCCCTTATTGCCAGGTCAGAGTTTGCAGCGTGATCCAGCTCAAGGGTGATGGGTGTCTAACAAATTTAGGTAACCTAGCTCAGTTGCATTCCATGTCAGTCGGGGCTTTGTGGGACCCAGGAGGGGTGCAGTAGGCAGTGGTTGGCCCTCATCTTGCTGTGGCATATAGCCAATTGAATGCCAGTGCAAATCCTAGTGCTCATTCCTGATCCCTGTGTGTGACGGTACTGTGTATGCCAACTGTGGTGTTGGTGCTGTAATTGACCCAGTGCTCCCTTTCTCTCCCTCCCCTCCCTTTCTCCTTCTGTCATCCTATTCATGTGTGCATTAGCATCATCTGGTGGAGGAGCAGGGGCACCAGTGACAGAGGGAGCTGCATCCCACAGGACCCAGGAGGCAGAGTCCACCGACGTCGAGGGAACCAGTGGGACAGAGGGCAAGGGGAGCACCACAGCGGGGACAGGAGGTGACAACACTGACTGAGTCCTCCTCTGATGGATGCTCCCTGGTGGCGGCGGACACATCTGTGACCACCCCAGGTGCAGGTATAGCCGCCACCCCCGTACCAGCACCGCCAATCCCAATAGCCCCTCACAGAGTTGCCCATGCCCGCTCACCCAGGAGGGGGGTCTTCTTCTTTGCCCCAGGCACCTCAGGCCCTGCCCCATTGAGCCCTGCTGCCCTGAGTGAGGAGGCTATTGACCTCCTCAGATCCATCTCTGTAGGGCAGTCAACCATTGTGAATGCCATCCAGGGGCTGGCCTCCCAGATGCAGCAATGCAATGCATTCCTGGAGGGCATCCACGGTGGATTGGTGGCCCAGCAGAGATCAATTCAGGCTCTGGCCTCCTCTCTGATGGCAGCCATTGTCCGTGTTTCTACTGTCCCCCCTCCAACTACCATTTCCCAGTCCCAGTCTCCTCAACCCCAACCCATCCCATGCACACATACAGACAAGCATGCATACAAGACATCACACAAAAGTGGCACAGTCAAACATAGGCACCACACTTCAGTCCACAAGCACTCACACAAACACCAGACAGTTGCACACACATCCACATCCACTGCCTCCACTGTTTCCCCCCTCCTCCTCCTCCACCTCCCTCACAGTCACTTTCACACTCAAACCTGCATGCACTGCTTCAACAGCCACCACCAGCCTCACCACACCAAGCAGCACTCACACCTCACTAGCAGACCCCTCCAAAACATCCATCCACATGTCCCCTTTGTCCTCTCCCACCCTGTCTGTCCCCCCCTCTAAAGGACACAAACACAGGCACTCAGACACCCGACATCCATCCACCTCACATCAGCACACTGCCCATGCACCCAAGTCCAGCAGACCTACTCCTCCAAATACCACTCCCTCAACCTCCACTCCCATCCCTCCTCCCTTATCTTGCCCCACCTTCCCTAAGAAGCTTTTCCCCTGTAGTCCTTTTATTATTATGCTGTGTGTCCAGTGCCATTGATTTATGTGTGCAGCTAGTTGTGTGTATGGTGTGTGTGTGTGAATGGTGTGTGTCGTGCGTTTGTGTGCCACTCTCCTTTTCCTCCCTCCCTCCAGACATCGTCGTCTTCGTCAGTGTTGGTGTTCCAGGTGGAGCATAGCGTAGAAGGGCATCGGGAAGACTTGAAGTTCCGGTTCCATGGCGGCGTTGATCTTCTCTGTGTGTCTGTGTCTCTGTTGGTGATTGGTCTTCTGTGATGTGTTTCCGCCAGGCTTTTGATGGCGTGGGTACCACCTTGGAAATCATGGCGGATTGCAGTGTCATGATAAGGTGGGTGGTACCTTGTCTTCCACCTGGCTGCTGATGGCTACCACTGTGGTGCGTGGTGTTAACGCCCTGGCGGATGGTGTGGTACATTGGCTGTCAATGGGAGTTATCACCACCATTGTCTTAATTTGGCGGTAATTACCGCCAGCTTATTGCCAGTATTACCGCCACTTTAACAGTCACTGCCAATGTCATAATGACCACTTTAACCTCTGCACATTTTACAATATCCTATCTTATGATGTGTGCAATACAATTTTAAAATAATGACTTGCATATTCACAGTGCTTTCAGTTGCAGCCTGAGACCTCGTAGCACTATAAATACACCTGCCACTATTCCCCAATGTACCAAACAGTATTCACTTCTGTGACTGTCTGGTTACACACGTAGGCATCTGCAGTGATTACATTACCTAACTGAGTGTTCATAAGGTAGCAGTGTGCATTTCCCACCAATTATTTTAACTTGCATTGATTTTTCATTTAAGATGTGTGTGTTAAATTTTATAGTAAGTTACAAGCAGGTCAAAGGTCTACAAAAAAGTTATAGATCATTGCTTTCTTTTTAGCCACTTCTCAGGCCATGCATCCACACCAACTCATCCTGTCCCTATTGTATTAAGGCTCATAGTTTCCATACTTTTTCATACACTTCGACAACCATAGAAAAAGTGCAGATTTGATGGTCAAAGGTTCCTAACTGGGGTGTGTGGAAGCCACACTTCATAGGTATCCAAGTCCTTGGTGTTTTGGATGCGAGTCAGGACTTTGCTTGAAGCCAATAGATAGCTTTCAAAGCTGGTTTTGCGCTACTCTCTTTTTGAAGATTCACATCATGTATGGCCTCATGATTTTGTAGTCTGTGTAGTGTGTGTTTTGGCATCCCTTTATAAAGTAAGAGGTGGTAGCCCAGCCATCCCATTACTAGAGCACTCAAGTTGAGGCTCTGCATAAAGTCGCTTCATAAAGTCAATTTACCAGAGTGCTGCAATCATTCCCTTGCTAATAAAGTTAATGTTCAAACGTCGTCTTTGACCCCTTTTCATCCACCAGTGAATTGAGGCCAAGAGTAGTCAAACTGAACTGTAAATAAAGTGGCATCTGCCAAAACAAACACCCCCGTGCATCCCAAACACCAGCTGCCTAACCTGGATCAGCCTTTGAATGAACGCGCTTGTCACACATTTAGAAACACAAGCTGTTTTCTCAAGCTGTACAGACAAGACTATGCACTGTTCCACATTTCTCACTGGAGCAAGAGATATCTTCTCGCCCACACTGTTAGACATTACTTAAAATGCCTATAAAATAGCCATTGTTTGAGGACATCTCTATAGTGTAAGAGGCACCACCAGAACAGCAGACTGTGCTATGTTAGGGTAAACGTCTTTAAATAAACTCATACTACCACTAGTAGGGCCTTGCAGCGCCATCTAGGTCCATTACGTTCTGACATAGTCAGTTTCGTTGGGTTTACATTATGCTGTAATATCAGTACTGTGTTCGTTTTTTTTTCTGTTTACAATATTTCTGTTTTTAATAAAGAACGAGGTATGGTATGCATATGGCTGGTGGTCCTGATTTAAGTACTGCGCTTCTGTTTTGTTCATTTTACTTGCTCATTGCCTAGTATATTCTTACATGCATCTGTTAACTTAACGTAGCACTTTTTTTAAGGAGTCTTGATCATGTTGGGGCATTGCCTTTCATGCTCGCAAATTTGGTAACATGTTATGGCATGCAAATTGTAAGAAATTTCACAAGATCTCACAACCGCAAAATTTTGCACAATTTTTATCTGAAGGAAAACTGTTTAAACACAAACCATTAAAGATTTTTTAATGGAAGCTATGTCATCAAGTTCATTTTCAAGTTTGAAACTGGTAAATGTATTTCCTGAAATTTTGCAGAGTTTCATATAATTTCCACTAAATGCACCATAAAATCAAGTTTTTTGCAGATCCTTAGCCAATACAAGTTTTCCGCGTCATTGGCTGAATGTAGAGTTTTCTGTTTAACAGGTTCGGTTTTGTTGATTGGTTGGCATGTGAGGTATTGTTTAGTGCATAAGCATAAGTGAGAATGGCCATATGCATTTAAAAAGGACATCTACGCTGTGTTATGTGTAAAGAGTGTTCTATCTAATATGTTGTGCTTTGTGTTTTGTATTAAGGTTTTAAGTGATTAGTGTTATTGTGATCATGTTTATGCCCAACTATATGGAATATCCATGCAGCGTTGGATGTGTGTGATAAGTTCTGTCTTATCTGTTATGTTGCATAATTGTATGTATTCTGTTTTTAGACAAAATGCTGTCCTTTTGTGAACACATTGCTACCCAATGAGATGCATGGCACATCTGTGTTGCAGTGAACATGTAAGCATTGTTTTGTTTGTCTAACGTATGTTGTGGTCTGTTGGGTTAAAGGTTAGTGCTATTGGGCACAGTGATAGCCATTTAATTGTATGTCTATGCTGTGCTGGACTCACGTGAAGTGGTCTGTCCAAAGTGTTGTGTAGAGTGCTCAGCTCCCTTACAGGCCCATTCAAGCAATGCTGCCCTTTCAGTCGCAGGTAAAAAGAACATGCAGCAGCCATTGTGTTTATGGCAAAGCACTGGCACAGTGAGGCAGCGCATGCTACCCTAAACGATTCTGAAGTTAGATCTCCAACATCACAAGAGGTAGCACCCACAGTGCTCTTTAAATCAACCCACAGAGATCTCATAAGAGGCACAACATCTATGAGATGTCATATCACAAGGGATTATTTCAAAAGGAACCATGGGTGATGGAGTCTATGCTCTAAAAGTGTCCTACACCCACAGCTATCATATATAGTATTCCACAGGAAACATAGCCACACTACTGACATATTAATACAACAATGGGTATTACATAAATGCCAGTATAGGAGGCATAGCTTGCGGTGCCTGTTAATGTAAACTAGAGTGCCGGGGCAGCCTTTATAAGGTAACGGACATCAGTCAGCTGACCTATCTCAGACTAATCGAGGCATCACTTGCAGACTCTGTTAACTCGAGCTTTTTCACGTATTTGCAATAAAACACAGCACTTCTGGTGCTCTTGAATACAGTGTGTCAGATGGCATATTAACAAACAATGTACATTGACAGAGATTTACCAATTTCACTTCCTTTTAACTCATCTCTAGGTGAGATAAATCAGCACTACTGTAAAACGTATCACCACAGTGTCAACTAAATTATAATAAGATGGAGATTAAAGTTGTAGTGCCTAGAAAATTGTTGGGCATGAATCCAGGGGACTAGACTTTTTGTCCTATGGTTACCACTTCACCACATGTGTGATCCTAAGCAAATTACTGTGTGTCTCTATACTTCAGTTCCATTATCTGGTCAAAACAGAAACATTCAGAAACAATAGCTATTCAGTCTTAGGAGATGTACATTAATTCATTAGAACTTTTATTTACAGATTTAAATGATTACAGTAGATAATATGTAGCTGAGATTAAAGACATGTAAGGTGCAATGATTTGTTGCCCGTTTGTGGTGTAAAATAGTTCTCCGTACACTGCAATACAAGCATTTCATATGAGGCAGAATAAAACATCAAACAGCCAATAATATGAGGCTAAGTATGAGGTTTGCAGAGCCAAATAACGCTGGTAACGCTAATGTATTATAGAGTTATTGCTCCGTACACAAAAGCCTTGCAGACAGAACTTTTCTTCAACTAGAAATGGCCAGTCCTAGGGAAATCTGCTCAAAGGCTTTTGTTAAGAGGACCAGTAGGTTTCATATAAGGTCTGATCTGAGCGCCCTCACTGAAAAGATAGAGCATTGCACCGAGGAAGATGGGTCTAACTGTGAGCAACTTGGTACACATTTAGTAGCTAGGCCTGAGCAGCATACTGGTGCCCCGAGACATTGTTGGAGATGTTATGGGCAAGAGCCCAACCAAGCTTTAGTTGTAGTTAGACCCACTCTGTCCTCCCTCCTTTCTTTTGTGCCTTCACGTGGTTTCTCTACGGCTGAAAATGTAACCACAGACAGAAACATGTGGGTAACTGAACATATTTCAGAGCTCTGTGGAAAATGTGAAACATGTCAACATTATACGCAACTTTAAAAAAAACACCAATTAAGTGGGCATGAGCGACCCGGAAGTGGCAGAGCAGTGAGGAGAAAGGACCATAAGCAGAGCACCTGAAAGAATTATAGTACGGGGAGGAAGCATGCATGGATTTTTAAGGGTGTCTCAAAGAGACTAAACACAAATGTTCTGGGTTACAACATCTGAGATAAATAAAGTCATTGTGGTTTTCAGCTCGGTCACATCTCTGGCAAGGGTGGTGATACAAATGCATTATATCAGAGATTTATCCTTTCGATACGGGGCACATTCTCACAATCACATATGCATAAGTGCACAAAAAAAACATCTCCTCTAAACTGGAATTATTGCATTGAAAATGCACTCCTTCTTATGAAAATTTAATTCCATCTGTCGGAGGTACTTTATCTTTCAAACATACATTTCCGCCTTTAGAGATACATTCATTCTATAATGAGCGCAATAGCTCTTTTACCAGACACGCATTACTTCTGGTGGAAAATCCCTTAGCAGACATGCACTACTTCTAACAGATACGTATACTCTCTACCACAGAAACATGTCATCTGCCAGAGGCCTTCTCTCCAGCACAGATGCATTTCTTTTCTCAGGAATGCATTATTGCTGTCTTTCGATATTATTCTTGCAGTGAAGATACGTCCCTTATAACCAGATGCGTCCCCCCTAGGAGAGATGCATTCCTTGTTGAAGTCCTGCCCTGGCCACCAGTGTGCACCATGTCCACCCCAGCCATATGATCATGAGCTCTGAGGCATTCCAGAATGGATCCGCTTCTAGGCACCAAACAGACCGAGAAGACTAACATCCCTCTCCTTCCCCATACACACACACTTTTACTAACACCCACTCCTCCCTTGCCTACGAAAGGCTCTAAACCTATGTGTCCCCGACTCCCAGAAGAAGTCGTTCTTCCAGAGGAAAGCCGCTTTTTATTACAGAACGCCTGACCGCAAAGTGGATGTCAAACAGTGTTTTACGGCGGCTGACGGCGCCCGCGCTGCCAATTAGTTTGATGAATGACAGAACGCGCCCTCCCCCCCCCCCGCGCACGGAAGACACGCTGGGGCTCCCCAGATAGTACATCAATCACGGGGATGCAGGACGCACGGTGTGCTGGAGTACTGAAACCATAAAGCATCACTCACCAAAGATGTTCACCCCTCCCCCCAACCAATATCTTCGTATTATACCCCCGCCGTCTTCACCTCCCGCCCCGTAGGTATGGAGTAAGCGCTGCTGGGGCAGGCGTCCTCCTTCACCCTTTGTCGTTCAAAGAGAAGAGACGAATATATCAGTTGTTTCAGCAACAACTTAGACACCTCTAACATGTGGAATTGGACGGTGTCAGATATAAGAAGCTTATATATTCCTTATTTATTTGATTTTTTTTTACTTAAGTATATTCTTTTATTTACTTATGCATGTATTTTTGTTTTTTTGTTTTATGGGATTTGAAAGGCCTACCTCTACTAGTTAAAGAGGAACCCACAAATACCAGTAGGCAAGGATAACCCGGGCATGGCCGAGTGGCATACCCCAAGTAACGCCACAAATGTTTTCCCTGAGACTGCAGAATTGCTCTAGGAAGGTGTACTGCTGCCCAACAGGGGTACGAGCATGCACTGCTAGCGCGAAACAATAATACTAAGCAGCAGTGCTTGATTTGTAATGAATAAATATATACATAATAATTGCACAGGAGCAAAAATATTCTTAGCACGTCACCGCCCACTTCCATCACAGTCTCGGCCGCCATCTGCCTGGCCAGTGCTCGAAGGTGGAGTGCAGTGAGCGAAGCGAGTAAACCCACACACCTAAGGAAAAAAACCTGACAAAATAGGGATCGATTGAATATTTCTCTGTGCAATTTTGACGAAAAGCAATGAGTTTTGAATAGGTCATTCATGGAATTTAACAGTACTTTCAAGGCGGGTCCGAGGGGTCAAGAATCAGAACAAACAACTTCTCTTCCTTTGCATCTCCAAACCAATAGGCAGGTGAACACCTATGGGGCAGGCTGAAAGCCCCTATCCCCACCCGCCTTTCAAAAGCTAAGCCTGCAGCGAAATCCACAGCGAACCCCAGTAGTGCTGGAGCAATTTTCCTAGTGGAGGGCGGGGAGGAGGCGGCAATTTTTGTTAAATCACTGAAGTCATAGGGATTGTGAAAGATCCAAGCGTCCTACAAAAAAATGCAAGTGTAGCTAATGTGCCACACCCGTTCAGCAGGAGAGTGGTAAGGGGGTGGTATGTAGCTTTTGGTGCATTTTGGAGCACTGGTGAGGAAGTGAACAGTCATTTACAGAAAGCACACTTTCTGTTGAAATGTCCACAACATTCGCATAGACATGCAGTTTTACTTGTAAAAAATATATAGGGTAAAAACGAATTGGTGTGGTAATAGAATTTAAGTGAATATCACTTGTGCATAACCAAGTGAAGTGGCTTGATTTCTTTCGATCCTATTAAAGTCTTTGTTTCCATCACACTTTAGAATTACAAAAAAGTGCTTCATTTGTGCTTTCTTAATTGATGATATAATTTGAAATATGTGTACAGTTAATTTACAGATAATTAAATATTGTTGTGTGTTAGAAATAAACTGGCAGGCTACTGCCTTTCCTTTTGTTTCCTGTGCCCCAGCAGGATTGTCACCTAGATCACTTTTACAAAATCCACTCACTTTGTAGTCACACTCCTATTTCTGTTTCGATTAAGCATCACTTTGTCAGAACATGTAGCTTTATATTTTACTTTTGTCTTTGAACACAGCAAATGTGACCGAATACATACACAATTTAAAGGCTTATTCACCTTCTGAGCTCCAACATGATTATCTCTGGGGGATTTCAGCACCCCCAACTCCCCTACTCCCAGCGCCTATGGCAAACTCAAAAGGGCAGTCAGCCATCAATAATTCTCACAAAACATGTGAACCTACCCAGCCCAGAATAGGGAGTGAAAACACATGGCACTGAAAATGTGTTATTTTGTATTAAAATCTGACATGATAACACATGCCACCTCTTAACTCTCTAACAAGCAGCATTGGTACTAAGCAGGACGAGCCATGGGTTGGGTTGAGCTCAGAGAAGTTCTCTTAGTCCTACAAATGTCTCAGCATCTTTGCATGGCCCAATCCCTTGCTCAGAGAGGCTCAAGGATGTACTGGGATTGGTAAAGAGAAACTGCTGACAAGGAGGGAAGAACGAAGAGGAAGTAAAGACCATCAACAAATCAACCTAGATATTCATTGAAGACGTTCGGGGGTCACATGGAGCTCTTCCCAGGTGACAGAGCTGTGAGCTGATAGGAGAAACAATTACCTATAATGAAGTTTGAAGTCCCCTGCTAACAGGTATGGAACAAAACATCCAGAAAAAGAGGTTAACATGACAGGTCACGATATCATGGCGGCTCCACCTCTATAAGTCATTGTAAAGCCCTCAGGTTAAAAGCAATGAGATATACATTCTTTAAAACACCAAGACCGACTCCAGGCACATTAAAATATTTAAGATATAAATTTACAGCCATACTGAGGTGAAAAGGACATGGTCCTATTTGTAGGAAATTTGGTTACTGGCAGAGGGGGTGAAATCCTACTCAAGCAGCAACCACAATTCTTGTCAGGATGAAACACAAGCAAACTTCAAATTAACCTGTGCTTAATCCTATGGTAGCGTGGCACAAAACACGTCAGGCTGAACTTAGAGGTAATGTGTAAAGTATTTATGCAGCACTTCAGACAGTAATAAAGTAAAAACTTAACACACGAAAAATCCCACATCAATTTAAAAGCATAGATTAAAAGGGAATAATTTATTTGAGACCAAAACAACAAAAATCTAATTAGTAGGACAGGAGATATGCAATCTTAAAGTTTTTGTGAACATCAAGCACTGAAAAGCTATAAAGCGCCAAATGCAGTTATCTGGTCATGGTAGGCCGAGTCCAAGTTACAAGGCTGACCTTGATGGAGCTTGAGCCGGATATACGACTGAGTTCAGAACTTTGACAAAGTACCATGGGACCCTGGGCATCAAGATTAAAAGTCCTTGCATGGAGGTGAGCAGGCTGGTATTGCGAAGCTTATATGTGAGGTCCAGCGTGAGATACGTTGCACAGCGGCGGAGTCAGAGGTTAAAGTGGGTGGAATCAGAGGGGCATGACATGCCCATACTTTTTTAACTTATGAAAAAACATTCCTCTACTTTTTTACTTTTTGTAAAAAGACAACCATCTCAGGACAGTTAATTCCAATAGTTTAAATACTTTAGCTGAAGTGTCTTTTAGTGAGTCTCCTGTGCTGGGAAACCGGAGCAAAGCCATGCAGGCAGCTGCACAAGCCTTTCTGACAGGGTGCCTGCTTACCTGAAAAAAGTGCAAATGTGTGATATGAGGTAATCTGCAAATGTAAAGGTTAATCTGCAAATGTAAAGGATTCTTGGGAGCTGGTACTGGTGTTAATTGTTCGAATCACTGGAAGCTTTGTGATGACAAAGATTTATTATTTTTCAGTGGTAGTGCACAGAGATAACAAATGACCTGTGTGCTTTTAATTGTAAATGTATTTATATATCACTTGCTAACCCTGGAGGTGTTGAAGGGACAGTATTGTAAAAAATGTGTTATGTATAGTCTAGATATTACTAAAATCTATATTTTGGAAGCACCATTTTATCGTAAACTTTTTGCACATTTTATAGTAATCTATCTCATACTGTGTGTAATGCAAGTTTGAAATAATCACTTACATATTCACAGTACCTTATGTTACAGGCTGTGACCTTGCAGCACTAAAAATACTGAAGTCACTACTCTCCACTGCGCCAACCAAAATTTAATTCTGTGGCCTTCTGGTTACACTCAGACCTCTGCACTGCATGGACTTACAGAGGTTTCATAATGTACTATAGTGCATTTCCCACCGAGTAACACATTTTTAAAATGTATTTTTCATTCAAACTATGTGTTTTTATATGTAGCTACCTGTCAATGAAAGATCAATAAAACGTACATATTTTTTTTTTTTTTTAGCCACACCTTTGACCCCGGGTACACATTCACAGACCCCGCTCCCACAGCTTGCAGCATCACAGTTCTCATGTTTTTTGTTTAATAAACTTTAACCGCTAGGAGGAGTCAATGAGCATTGATCAAGAGCTGCAATGCGAGGTCCTGTTTCATCGTTGAGGAAGCTGGTGAGGCTTGTAGAGACTTGTGCTGGTGAGGCTTGTAGAGACTTGTAGAGACTTGCAGTAGAGACTTCTGCTGGGGACGATATGGGTTGCACTGGGAAGGTATCGGCATTGGGCTGCATTAACATCGATAAAGTCACTGCTACTAGCAAGGACTTGCAATGATATCCTTTGGTGTCTAGGACGAACTGTGTTGCACTGGGGCGGATTCAATGGCGGGAAGATGTATGGAGATGCATCAACGTCAAAGAGGCCTGTTATATACCTTTGGCTTTAAAAAGGGGGCTAGCCAACTGATCCTTGGAGATGTACTGGAGTTCTTGGTCCACACAGGCAGCCTGGATTCAGAAGAGCAGTTCACAGCAACAGAAGATTCCTGGCATAGCAGCATGCCTTGGCAGCCAAACAGCCCTTGGTCAGCAAGAAGGACAGCAGGGCAAACTTCTCATCTGGGAAGTCCTTCTTCCTAGCAGAGTACAGAGGTACAGAAGTGATGTGAAGTGTTGGGTCTAAGAGTCCAATATTTATACCTGGTGCCAGCTTTGAAGTAAGAGAGGCTCTGGAGGTTTTCACTGCCAGAGGTTTTGGATTTCATACCTCCTTGCCCTGGCCCCAGCTTGTCTGGGGGCACAAATGACTAACCCTTTGTGAGTGTGCTGAGGCAGTCTTTGTGGTGTTGAAGTGTAGAAGGTGACAGCTCTGCCCCCCTATCAAGTCAGAGATGGCCCACCCAGGATGTTCTTGGATTGGGAAGAGAAGCTGCTGGCAGGGAGGGAAGGGTGGAGAGGAAGTGAAGACAATCACAAATGAACCTAGATATTCACCAAGGACAGTCGGGGTCACATGGAGGGCTTCACAGCTGACAGAAAGTGCTAGAAGTTGATAGGAGAAACAATGATCTACAGTGAGATTTGAATCCTCCTGCTAACAGGTTGGTCCAGGAAAAGAGGTTAACATGACAGGTGAGGCTGTCACGGCTGCTTCACCACTATAGGTCATTGTAAAGCAATCAGATTAACAGGAATGCGTTATAAGTCAGTTAAACCACCAAGACAATCAGCAGGCATGCTAAAATATTTAAGATAAAGAGAAATAATGTATGGGCCCTATTGAAGTTAAAAGGGCATGGCACCTAGCTGTAGGAAACTGGGTTACTGGTTGAGGGGGGTGAAACCCTACTCAAGCAGCAACCACAGCTCTTGTTGGGATGAAACACAAGCAAACCTCAAATTGACCTGTGTTTAACACTCTGGTAGCTTGGCACAAAAGCAGTCAGGCTTAATTTAGAGAAAATGTGTAAAATATTTATGCAGTACACCAAGCAGTAAAAAGTAAAAAAAACAAGAAAAATCCTACACTGACTTAGAGAAGTAGTGTTAAATTTAATAAATTATTTGAAACCAAAACAACAAAAATCCAATCAGGAGACCTCGCAATAATCAATTTTGAAGCTTTTTAAAACATATCAGTTATCTGGTCACGGTAGGCCAGGTTCAAGTCACAAGTTTAGGCAAACTGTGATGGACCATGGGCTGGATACAGGACTGAATTCAATCCACTGAGAGAGTACCTTGTGGGCCTGGGCATCAAAAAACAAAATCCTTGCATGGAGATGGCATGAGATGCATCACATAACAGCAGAGTCGATGACAGTCAACAAGGAACTGCAATGCGAGGTCCTGCATCATCATCATCATCGAGGAAGTCAGTGGGGCTTACGGAGACTTGTGCTGTGTTGAACACATGCTGCATCACACTGGGCCAGAGTCAATGATGGGCTTTGTCGCACTGTGTTGAGATGTGTGGAGGTGCGTCAACATTGAAGAAGCCTGTTATGTCCCAGTGGCTTTGAACAGGGGGCCAGCCAACTGACCCTTGGAGATGTACTAAGAGTTCTGAATCCACACAGGCAGGCTGGATTAAGCAGGGTAGCTCCCAGCAACAGACAAGCAGCAACAGCAGGCCCTGCAAGCAAAGTCCAGAAATTATCCTAAGAATTGGATCCGAGGGTCCAATATTTGTACCTGGCATCAGCTTTGAAGTAGGAGAAGGATCTGGAAATGTATACCCTCAAAGGTAATTTAAATTTCCTGCCTCCCTGCCCTGGCCCCAGCTTGAATGGGGGCACAAAATATAGTGTGAAACCTTTTGTGAGTGTGCTGAGGAAGAGTCTTTCTGATGTGCAACGATGGCAGGTGACAGCTCCACTCCCCATCAAGTCACAGATGGCCCATCCTCCCAACACCTCTTCCCCCCTTTGTCTCACTGTCTGGGAGCAATACACAAAGACTATCTGCTCGCTACACCTAGTTATGTGATCCAGGATACAGGCATCAAATGGTTGGGACAAGAAGATCCCAACTTTCTACATGTCATTTTCAGAATTGTAACTTAAAATCCGACTTTACCATTAAAGAGGGTTTTAAATTACAATTCTTTAGAAACCAAACTTGAAATTCTTATCTGCTCCCAATTGAAGGTTATCATTTATTAAGTGTAATAAGGTAACCTCAATGTTATAGTATCAAATAGGTAGGCCTTGCAGTAGTGAAAAAGGAATTTAAAAGTTTTTCTCTACTGGGACGTGTAAAACTTATAAGTGCATGTTCATCATTTTAAATACACTGCACCGTGCCCTACGAGTTGTTTAGGTCCTACCTTAAGGGTGCCTTATATATTAAAAAGGAAAGTTTAGGCCTGGCAAAAGTTTTATTTTGCCAGGACAAAATGGCAGAATAAAACTGCACACACAGGCTTCAGTGGCAGGCCTGAGACATGTTTAAAAAGTATACTGAAGTGGCTGGCAAAATGAGAGCTGCAGGCCCTCTGGTAGCAATTAAATTACATGCCGTTGGTATAGGTAGTACCATTTTACTACGTACCTATTAGTAAATAAGATGTGCCAATTGAGTGTAAGCCAATGTTACCATGTTTTAGGGAGTGAGAACATGCACTTTAGCACTGGTTAGCAGTGGTAAAATGAAGAGTCCTAAGGCCAATAAAAGTGGGATCAGGAAAAATAGAGTAAGGTAATACAATTGGGGAATGTCCCTCCTAAGGTTGACAGGTCTAGCACATGTTGAGGGTGCATGAGCTATTCAGCACGAAAAAAATAAGATTAGTAAATTAATTGGAGACGACGATCTATGAAGTACCCATATTTCAATGTGCACAGCAGCTATAGAAATGAACGGATATTTGCAAGAAGCTATAAAATGCATGTGCTCTTTCTAGATAACTTCCATGATTAGAAAAACATATTGAAAGACTCACAAGATATCAGAGCCCCTTAGGGGACACAAGACAGCCAGTGGCTACTGGGCACTACTGTGGTGGTGGGGTCATTTGTGCCTGCTGTACTGGAGTCTGTTATACTTTGGGTCTGCAAACCGGGCCAAGCACAACACTTTCTACACTTGACTTTCAGGGTAGGCAGGGTGAGCCTGGATGGAGGCCAGAAATTCCCACACTACCTACAGATTCCCACACAACATTCAAACAATAGACACAATTCATACTGTACAGTCTAGTGCTTGTCTTAGTAAAATACAAGTAGCTTAACATCACAGCAAATGAACTACTACACATAGTAAAGGGGGTTCAGGCACAGATTCCACCAAACAGATCTAAAGGACACTCCTCAAGTAAGACAATCATAAACCATCTACGGTGGTCTAACAAGGCTCTCAAGGTGTCCACAAAATCTACAGTCTTAGAAGCGATACAATATCTCAGGTAAGAATCATGTGCAGATGCAAGCTCACTGTTAGGTTCCTTAAGCTTCTTCCATGTTTGGTAATCTGTAAGTGAATTTGTTCAGATCTTGAGCAAAAGAGTTCACACCAGTAATCGTTAATGGAGGGCTTGGGTGCATAGGTGTTTTTTTTCTGGCAGGTCAGCAAGTTTGAGGCTCTCACAGTTCTTGGTGCACCTGCAGAAGAGGGGAAAGAAACACAGCATGATGACTTCTGGCATGGAGCTGGCCTCTATCCAAGTCCCTCAACATGCAGGTAAGGTTTGGTGGGGGTGATGTTCCGCTGAACCTAAACAAGCCTTGGTGCTTGCAACTGGCTGGGGTACCCTGGGTATTTGTGTAGGGAGGATCCAGGAAGGCTCTAAAGCTCGAAGACTGAATGGATCAACAGGGATAATGTCCTGGTCACACTGTATCCTCTTCCTGGTGAGATGCTTCCATGGTGGACTCAATGGTCAGCAAAACAGGAGACTGGGCAGATGCACTCAGAGCTTACTGGTGCAGGGAAGTGGCTCCTCCACTCCAAAGGAAGATGCTGGCTGGTTGGCAAAGTGCTGACACTCCTCCAAGGCTCTGTGCAGATGCACAACTGGAGGTCGAGTTGAATCGTTGCAACAGTCTGGACAGGGGCAGGCAGGGTTTTGTGCCTAGTCCACAGATGCTCAGGTGGTCAATATCTCTGCAGGGACTAGATTTTACTGTGTAAAATAAAGCAGGCTTCCAGCACGGTGATGCTGATGGCCTTTCCCGCAGGTTTACCCAATTAGATGACCAGGCTTCTCCCACTGGAGAGTAAGCACCGGTCATTCTGATCTGGGGGGCATATGTTGGGATGGTAAGTCTTCTTTGTGTCTCTGGAGAGTGTACTTCCCCTGCCTTATGGTGGTATGCAGGCAAGTCACTTAAAAGTTACTGTACGGTTTCTGGATCCCTACCTCAGTGAACATGACAAACATGTATGTCCACTGAGGATCTCCCTATTTACATGGACTGTGACCCTAGAGAGTAGCTCTGAGATCGAGGGGGCATGCATAAGGCACCACTATTTCACAAAGAGTGGCTACTGTCCTCCCTACCAAGGCAGTGGTAGACTGACAGTCGTGGAAGCAATAAATCTATAGTGAGGGATATCTGCATCCTTTTACCCTTGGTGGGGAGGGTGGATACTAGCCACCCTCCTGATCAAGTCTGTGCAGTCTTCTTTGCCTGTGGTCTTGTTGACTTTGTCTACCTGGGATGTGTGTTTGAGAGCCTGTAGGTTTCCTAGGGGAGAATGGTGAAGTTAGCCACTGTGTTTATTGTGAGCTGAGCTGTTCTGCTTGACATTCCAGCTCTCCTGTGCCCCTCCCTATTCCTTGGAGAAGCTGGGTGGGCTAGGGTAGACACCTGCTCAAATATGTGTTTTGCTGCCCTAACTCAGCTAGGAGGGATGATGGTCAGTGCCTCCTGGTCTGGAGTTAATTAAAATTCCTCTATGGGGAATAGCCCGGTCTAATACCAGGAGCCTGTCCTGAAGCACAGTAACTCATCCTGGCATGCATTGTACATGCAGTGAGTATGACGGACATGTGCCTCCAGATTGGAGGGGCACACAGGATTCAAAAGCATCAGATTCTCTGATTTGATGAACCTATCAATCAGAGGTGATAAAAGTCTGGCCTGAGTAGTCAGTGGTTGTTCAAGGGTGGTCTTTGGTTCTAACAAGTATCTACAGAAGCCAGCCGTGGGCCCGCACTGTAAGGGCAAGGAAGCTTGCTCACTGCATCTGAACTTGAGGTAGTTTTTTCTGTGATGGATGGATTCTGCTGTGAAGGAATTTGCAAGCTGTGAAAGAGCAAAAAGATCAATCAGTAGCCTGGATGCAGATGTAGAGGATGAGCTGTCTGTGAGGCTTGTGGAACATCAGCTAGGAGCAAGGAAATTACAGACAGCTGCTCAAGATAAGAAAGCTTGCAGCATTTCAGCAGAGAGGGAGACGGGGAAGCTTGATTCCACCAGTCCTCTGAAGGTGAAATCACTTTGCCCAGATCCCTTCCCTCTGCTTTGGGAGCATGTGATACTTCCAGTTGCTATCTGTAGCTGGGGTACAGGCCTCCCCTATTTGTGACACATGGGGTTTCCAGGGTGTACTGGCACTCTGGTCAGCCAATACCCTCCGACAGATAGCCAGTGGCTACTGGTCTAGTGGGATTTTAGTAAACTGTACAAAGACAGCAGGAGCCTGTGATCCGATCCCTGGCACCACCAGAGTGGTGTCCTTGCTAAGGATGGGATGGCTCTTCTGTTCTTTGGGTGATGGGTTCTGGGGCTGATCTGGATCATTTGACTTCACATCTTATGCTGAAACGATAACGATTTGGAAAATTATTTAAATTCAAATATATCAATGAGTTTCAGAAAGAATCAGAATTTTAAGAATGTGATTAAGGGAAAACTGGGCATTGATGTGATCACATGACGTCTTGAAAATATCTGGAATTGAAGAATATTGAAATTCAGGGGATATTAATGGATTTAAGATAATTAGATTTGACAAATATTTAGGGTTTTAAAATATAGTATTCTGCAATGGAACAAGACATAAGAACACTGTAATACAAAAAATATCTAGTGTTTAAGGCGGTTATCTCAATGTCAGTAAAAATGATATCCTTTATTTAAGAATACGTATGCCTGGGAAAGGAGTTTCATTGACAAAGTGTGATGAGATTTGAAAAAGTGTCTGGGTTTTATGAATATTAATATCCGGTAGAGAAACTGAGGTTTAAGAACACTGAGATTAACCACATCATTTATATATCCAGAATAAGATCTTGGGTTGAAGAAAACTGAGATTCACGAAAATACATGTGAGTGAAATTCATTAAGACTCAGGAAATAGTTCTTATACAAGGATGGGAAGTACTGTGCTTTACATATGTTTGAATAGGACATTTATTAATTGAAGCATTTTAGACAGTAAGAAGATCTACACTTAGAATTATCTTTGGGTACTTAGCAAGGCTATAAAATTGAAGGATGTTGCTTAGTGTTGAGGATTTTGAGGACTCGATTTGTTCCAAAAAAGAGTTCCATTGCTGAGGAAGTTATTATTGAAATCAAGTTCCAACGTTAAGTAGATCCCTGGTCTTAGAGCTGGACAGAGAATATGATCTGTGGATACAGTAGTCTTCATTACATGTCTTCCTGCTTTCCAGCTCTAAAATGCAATCTACTCTGGATCCAGAATAAACATTGAACAAGGAACATACAGTAAGGTGCGAATAATTATGCCAGCTTGAAGTAGCTATTTAACTTGTCTTAGGATAGCTTTGGAACAATGTCTGATCTAGGTAGATCTATAATATTATTAATTCATAACAGAAGGAAACGAGACTTGTGTTACTCTGGTGTTGCACAAGATGTTCTCATTAGCATTAGATCTTGCACAGCTAGGTCTGTAATGTCTTTAGCAGGTTGTTAGATGGTATCCAAAGGGCAGTCAGTAACAAGGTATGTGCTGGCAGAACTGGGTAATGTGCATCAAGCGGAATGCTAATGTAAATCTGGGTGCAAATGAATATTATGAGAACAAAGCACCTTTGATTAAAGCTGCATTGAAAGATACTATGATATTTTGTGAGTGACATGGAAGAGATGCAGACCCAGCATTAGACTCCAAATTGCAGAAAACTATACATAATTAGCTCTTGTTTAGTAAAGCACTCATGTGTGCTAACATTTAGTCTAAATATTCAGCACCAAGAGGATAAGTGCCCTGGGACACAACCATTACATCCATTGTATGTGGCATTATACAAAGGATGAGGAACATTTTCCCAGAGTAGGGGATGAATACACTGTCTCTCATCATAGATGGACTGTAGGTTATCCGGGACTGCTGAATATCCGTTGGTCATTAGATGTCCTTGGTGTGTTCCGGGATTGATTAATACATTTTTTTATCTAGGTTTGGATTTTGTGATTTCTCTATACAAATCACTGCTGTGATCTGTGATCTGCTGTGATATTATGATACAGGCTAATCCTCCAGGAGGAAACTGAAGAACAATCTCTGATAACGTGCATGGCCACCCTGCTAACATTGTTCTTGGTCCGTTATCACAATAAGGTTAGCCTAACAGAATCCTAGGTATCTTGGCTTCCCAATACTCAAGGAACGATATTAGTGTAACCTATCTTACAACATATACAATACATAAAAAATTGAAGAATGAATGGCTTGTGGAGTACAGCCCTCTAGCATTTATTGTGAACGTAAAAGGGGCATTTGAATGAGGATAATGTACCACATGTTTTGGAGCTCTCTCTACCAATTTTCTAATGATAGCAGAATGTCTGCTTCATTAGGCTTACATTGTGTCTTAATGTTTGTGATGTAGCTAATAAAGGTTTGACTACTTGAAGAAATACGATTTTGATATTAATTGCAATAAAAAAATCTGTATGTTAGAGGGTATCCATATGTTGGAGGACGGGTATCAAAAACATTATTGCTTGAGTATGGTGCATTGTTTGTTCATAGACATAATTAAAATGTGTTCCTTAACCCTTGGAACCTTGACATGGGCATTGGAGGAGGGGTAAAGATGAGAGGTCATTCAGTTCCTCAAGGACCTAGTGCAACCATAACGTTCCTTCAAAAAACATTAAACTCAATGTTCTGAGACGTACACACACATTCCTTCTTCCATCTATGGTAAGTTCTCCAGCAGGGTAGAACTTTGAGGGTATTTTACTGGATAAGTCTATGGTGAATTGAAAAAAATTACATTACTCAACAAATTTCAGAATGCAGTGAGCCATATCACTATTTATAGCAGAACCGCCCGAGTCTTCTAGAATTACGATCAAGATATATTTTTTTCATACTAGGCAATATCCAGCATTTTAGATTATGCACATGGTCATGTTTCACCTGTCTATTAAGAATCTGTCAAACGTACATCGTAACAGAGGGCTGGAACCCGATTGGAAAAGGAAATCTTAGAGCATTATAATCTTCAGGTATAACTTAAAAATACCAGTCAGATTGGACTGAATCAATATGAAACTGCTAAATTAATTGTGTTCCTTCGAGGGGATCAAGATCAATTCAGATATCAGAACACCTTTGTGACATTTGGTTTCAGAAAAGTGCCTCATTTCAAACTTCAGTTTCAAATTCAGTATTTCAAACCAGATGCTTGAATTCACAGTTTATTATTTTGCTTTTCAATTCGACATTTCCATAAGTTAGAACTGTAATTGATTCATACCTTTACTACGTCTGTGGGACTACATTAAGGCGGTGATTCTAACCGCGGCGGGCGGCGGTCGCCGCCCGCCATGCGGTTACCGCCAAATGACCGCACCGCGGTCACAAGACCGCGGCGGCCATTCTGGCTTTCCCGCTGTGCTGGCGGGCGACCGCCAAAAGGCCGCCCGCCAGCACAGCGGGAAAGACCCAGCAACGATGAAGCCGGCTCCGAATGGAGCCGGCGGAGTTGCTGGAGTGCAACGGGTGCAGTAGCACCCGTCGCGAATTTCAGTGTCTGCTAGGCAGACACTGAAATTCTTTTTGGGGCCCTCTTACGGGGGCCCCTGCAGTGCCCATGCCATTGGCATGGGCACTGCAGGGGCCCCCAGGGGCCCCGCGGCACCCCCTACCGCCATCCTGTTCCTGGCGGGAGACCCGCCAGGAACAGGATGGCAGTAGGGGGTGTCAGAATCCCCATGGCGGCGGAGCGCGCTCCACCACCATGGAGGATTCTCAAGGGCAGCGGAAAGTCGGCGGTACACCGCCGACTTTCCGTTTCTGGCCGCGGCTGAACCGCCACGGTCAGAATGCCCAGCGGTGCACCGCCAGCCTGTTGGCGGTGCTACCGCGGTCATTCGCCCTGGCGGTTTTTACCGCCAGGGTTAGAATGACCACCTAAGTGTAGTATTTTAATTAAAGGGATATTGCTTCCTCGACATAAAATTAAACATGTAAACAATGAGCAACCTAGGATATGGTCTAATCTTAATTTGTAAACAAAAATGTGTCCAAAACATATTAGAGTCTGCCACACTGCCAGCGCTGCCAAATCCCAAAGCAGGGTATTCTTCATTTCACTTCAAGCCTCTTTCCTCCACCAGTCTACACTTCATATCTCTTTCATTCATTATCTCACTCGTAGAGACTGTTCATCGTCCCCATCTTCTCCCTTTGTCACTGTTTTCCCATCTTTCCCTTTCACTTTAAGTCTCCTTATTGCTCTTACTCTGGTGCTGATGAAAGATCAATTCTGGTACCCAAAAATGAACGCTACTATCCACCAGCAGCAACCTCTGTTGCAAATTAAGCATGAAAAACAAAAAGTCTTACACTATAAATAGCAAGCCTTTTACATGTAAATGCCAAATTGCCCTGGGAATTGAAACCATGGAAGCTATCCACCTAAAGAATATTAGCAGAGCTCCAGCTTGTCGCTTGTTTGCTCTCTGTTGCAAACATAAAAGTAGTCTTGATAGGAAAACCTTGAGCGCAGGGTTATTGAAATCATATTTCTGCACTGCAAAATGTAATACAATAATCATGTAATCACATAACTCATGGCCTCACATGAAAAATGCAATTCCTATGGCCTCAAAATATGTATCCAATATATAACACCTACATTCATAACTCTAATGAATAATAATGCAAACTTAAACCAAAAAAATACTACATTCATAGTTGCCTCTTTCACAGTCATAAGGGTAATTTATAAACTCTCATCTGTAGGATTACCTACAACATTTGTAATTGCACCTGTCGCATCAAAACTGAGGCCAAAAGTATAGAATCTGCAATGACGGTTATGATTTGATTGCATGGTTTGTGAGTTATGGATTGTGATCCTAACCATAACTCGTAATTGCAGAAGTATATCTGTTTCATTTTACCAGTATAACTCCACTTAAACTGTGCTTTTCTCAATGAATAAATCTATAAAACACACATATACACTTTCTCTCTCTTTTTTTCCATTGGTACTTCGACAAGGCCATACAAAAATCAAAAGCTACGAGCGTGAAACAAAGAAAAATAACTAAACTCTGCACTGTAACACACAGGCAGCCTCATCCGTACTGTAGCTGTAGCGGGGTAAAAAGGGGAAAACAGGAGAAATAAGCGTGTTCAGGTATCGCACTTTTTAGCTCATACTTTTTCACCATTTCCGCACCAGCACAAAAATGGCAGAGAAATCTGTGTTTAATATTTGCAGGATTGGAGGGTAAGTTGGAGATAAATGTCCAAAAAATGTGGTTTAGTAATTATTATTCCACTTTCTCATCGCAATTTTTCCTCCAACCCTCTATTCATGGATTCCATCTCTTGTGGCAGGAAGGTGGGCAGAGCAATTCAAAGACCGCGAGGATCAAGATGTTGGTTTCAGAGAGGCAGTGCTTTCTTAAATGATTGTTTTAATGTATTGTTCTACATTAAAAAAAAATGTTAAACAGTACTGCACGCACAATGGTGGACTGGTGGAGCAAACAGTGACGCCCACCAACAAATAAGTCATCTTCCGCTGACTGGGTGCTAGACCACCATGGCATGAGGAAATGCATGCCGATAATGTGCAGGCTGTCTGGGTTTCTTCCAGGCTGGTAATGTTACTTCTAAGATGTTCGAGATACATTTGCCTACTCTAACTTGCTTTTATTTCAACTCTCTTGCATAGTAATCGTTTTTGACGTCTTGACCATTGACTGAATACTAGTTTTTCGCTCTCGCAGTACCCCTTGATTCGGTAGATTTGAAGGTAAGAGCTTGGAGCTCGGGATCAGGATGGGGGTTTGAGCGCACACCTTTGGTAATTTTCCAGGGTGGGTGGGCAGGAGTCATGCTAGGACACACAACCAAGCCAGCTATGTACCACAAGGTAGTAGGTAGGCCAGTCCTTTGGTGTTTAGGCCATGGTTGTGTCATGCCTCACCTACTTTTTTACTTTCTTTCACTTAGTATGGCCCTGAAACTCGCTCACTCGACCACAGATAGCCCTACTACAGAGGAAGAACTTTGCTCCTTCAGCAAAGCTTTGGAAAGCAATGAAAGCCCATGGTATTGATTGTGCACTCAAGATCGTGTCGGAGGGACAGGGCAAAGCTAACAGTGCCTCGAGGAAATCAAATCAAATCAATGTTTATAAGTGCAGCTACTCCCCTGTAAGGGTCTTAAGGCGGTGAGGGGGTTTGTCCTCTGAGCTTCATTTGAAGAGCCAGGTTTTAAGGTCCTTCCTGAACTGATGCAGCGATGGTGACTGTCTTAAGTGCAGGGTGTCCCAGCTCTTTGCCGCCAGGAAGGTGAAGGATCTTCCATCAGCAGAGGTCATCCGTATGCAGGGTACAGTGGCTAGTGCTTGTTGAGTGGACAGGTCTGTTGCGGGACTAGAAGGTGATGCAGTGGTTGAGATAGGTGTGTCTTAGGTCATGAAGGGCCTTGTATGCATATACAAGTAGTTTGGAGTTAATCCTTTTCTTTATGGGAGGTCAGTGGAGGTCTCCTAGGTGATTGGAGATATGTTTGTGGTGGGGAATGTCTAGGATGAGTCTGGCGGAGGCTTTTTGGATGTGATATAGTTTCTTCAGTTTCTTCTGGGTGGTACCAGCATAGAGGGTATTGCCATAGTCAAAGCTGCTGGTAACCAGGGCGTGGGTCACAGTTCTGTAGCAGTCCTTTGGGATCCATTTGTAGATCTTCCAGAGCAGTCAGAGAGTGTAAAAACAGGAGATGCGACTGAATTGGCTTGGCGGGTCACAGTGAGTGATGAGTTCAGGATGAAGCTGAGGTTGCGTGCATGGTCTGTTGGGGTGGGGTGGTGCAGAGGGTGGAAGGAGTTATTCTAGGCTGATGTGAAGGGTCCCAGCATGAGGATCTTTGTCTTGTCAGACTTTAGCTTGAGGCAGCTATCCTTCACCCAGGCAGCGACAGCTTCCATGCCGTTGTGGAAATTCTTCTTGGCAGTGGTGGGGTTTTCAGTCAGAGAGATGATCAGCTGAGTGTTGTCAGCGTAGGAGACGATGTTCAGCCTGTGGTTCCTGTAGGAGGCTGGCCTGGCTTGTAGTGGGTACC
Source organism: Pleurodeles waltl (assembly GCF_031143425.1). Classification (NCBI taxonomy): domain Eukaryota; kingdom Metazoa; phylum Chordata; class Amphibia; order Caudata; family Salamandridae; genus Pleurodeles; species Pleurodeles waltl. Next base: position 606,452,106 of record NC_090445.1, on the reverse strand, counting down.
AAGGGGTACTTACACTCTGTACCAGGTCCAGTTATCCCTCATTAGTGTAGAAGAGGTGTTTCTAGCAGCTTAGGCTGATAGAAGGTAGCTATAGCAGAGCAGCTTAGGCTGAACTAGGAGACATGCAAAGCTCCTACTATATCACTGGTGGCATATGCACAATATCATAAGAAAACACAATACAGAGTTATACTAAAAATAAAGGTACTTTATTTTTATGACAATATGCCAAAAGTATCTCAGTGAGTACCCTCAGTATGAGGATGCCAAATATACACAAGATATATGTACACAATACCAAAAATATGCAGTAATAGCAAAAGGAATCAATGCAAGCAGTGTAAAGTTACAGTAGATTGCAATAGGAGCACATAGGTATAGGGGCAACACAAACCATATACTCCAAAAGTGGAATGCGAATCACGAATGGACCCCAAACCTATGTGAGCTTGTAGAGGGTCGATGGGACTGTAAGAAAACAGTGAGGGTTAGAAAAATAGCCCACCCCAAGACCCTGAAAAGTAGGTGTAAAGTGCACCTATATTCCCCAGGGAGCACAGAAGTCGTGATAGGGGAATTCTGCAAGGAAGACCAACACCAGCAAAGCAACCAATGTGGATTTCCGGACGAGAGTACCTGTGGAACAAGGGGACCAAGTCCAAGAGTCGCGACAAAGTCGAGAGTGGGTAGATGCCCAGGAAATGCCAGCTGAGGGTGCAAAGAAGCTGCCACCGGATGGTAGAAGCTGTGGATTCTGCAAGAACGAAGAGGACTAGGAACTTCCCCTTTAGAGGATGGATGTCCCACGTCGTGAAGAAGCTTGCAGAGGTGTTCCCACGCAGAAAGACCGCAAACAAGCCTTGCTAGCTGCAAGGGTCACGGTTAGGGTTTTTGGATGCTGCTGTGGCCCAGGAGGGACCAGGATGTCGCCACTTGGATGAGAAGACAGAGGGGGCACCCAGCAAGTCAGGGAGTCCTCACAGAAGCAGGCAGCACCCGCAGAAGTACCGGAACAGGCACTTGGGAGAGGAGTGACCCGGAGTCTACCTGAAGTCAGAAAAGGGAGTCCCACGATGCAGGAGGACAATTCAGACGGTTATGCACTTCAGGTTAGAGTGTCGGGGACCCAGGCTTGGTTGTGCACAAAGGAAATCCTGGAAGAGTGCACAGGAGCCGGAGCAGCTGCAAATCACGCGGTACCCAGCAATGCAGTCTAGCGTGGGGAGGCAAGGACGTACCTCCACCAAACGTGGACTGAAGAGTCACTGGACTGTGGGAGTCACTTGGACAGAGTTGCTGAGTTCCAGGGACCACGCTCATCGTGCTGAGAGGGGACCCAGAGGACCGGTGATGCAGTCTTTTGTTGCCTGCGGTTGCAGGGGGAGGATTCCGTCATCCCACGGGAGATTTCTTCAGAGCTCCTGGTGCAGAGAGGAGGCAGGCTACCCCCAGAGCATGCACCACCAGGAAAAAGTCGAGAAGGCGGCAGGATCAGCGATACAAGGTTGCAGTAGTCGTCTTTGCTACTTTGTTGTGGTTTTGCAGGCGTCCTGAGCAGTCAGAGGTCGATCCTTTGGTAGAAGGTGAAGAGAGAGATGCAGAGGAACTCTGATGAGCACTTGCATTCGTTATCTAAAGAATTCCCCAAAGCAGAGACCCTAAATAGCCAGAAAAGGAGGTTTGGCTACCTAGGAAGGAGGATAGGCTAGCAACACAGGTAAGAGCCTATCAGAAGGAGTCTCTGACGTCACCTGCTGGCACTGGCCACTCAGAGCAGTCCAGTGTGCCAGCAGCATCTTTGTTTCCAAGATGGCAGAGATCTGGAGTACACTGGAGGAGCTCTGGGCACCTCCCCTGGGAGTTGCAGGTCAGGGGAGTGGTCACTCCCCTTTCCTTTGTCCAGTTTCGTGCCAGAGCAGGGCTGGGGGATCCCTGAACTGGTGTAGACTGGCTTATGCAGAGATGGGCACCATCTGTGCCCATCAAAGCATTTCCAGAGGCTTGAGGAGGCTACTCCTCCCCAGCCCTGACACCTTTTTCCAAAGGGAGAGGGTGTAACACCCTCTCTCTGAGGAAGTCCTTTGTTCTGCCTTCCTGGGCCAGGCCTGGCTGGACCCCAGGAGGGCAGAAACCTGTCTGAGGGGTTGGCAGCAGCAGCAGTTGCAGTGAAACCCCGGGAAAGGCAGTTTGGCAGTACCCAGGTCTGTGCTAGAGACTCAGGGGATCATGGAATTGTCACCCCAATGCCAGAATGGCATTGGGGTGACAATTCCATGATCTTAGACATGTTACATGGCCATGTTCGGAGTTACCATTGTGACGCTATACATAGGTAGTGACCTATGTATAGTACACGCGTGTAATGGTGTCCCCGCACTCACAAAGTCCGGGGAATTTGCCCTGAACGATGTGGGGCACCTTGGCTAGTGCCAGGGTGCCCACACACTAAGTAACTTAGCACCCAACCTTCACCAGGTGAAGGTTAGACATATAGGTGACTTATAAGTTACTTAAGTGCAGTGGTAAATGGCTGTGAAATAACGTGGAGGATGTTATTTCACTCAGGCTGCAGTGGCAGGCCTGTGTAAGAATTGTCAGAGCTCCCTATGGGTGGCAAAAGAAATGCTACAGCCCATAGGGATCTCCTGGAACCCCAATACCCTGGGTACCTCAGTACCATATACTAGGGAATTATAAGGGTGTTCCAGTATGCCAATGTGAATTGGTGAAATTGGTCACTAGCCTGTTAGTGACAATTTAGAAAGCAGAGAGAGCATAACCACTGAGGTTCTGGTTAGCAGAGCCTCAGTGAGACAGTTAGTCATCACACAGGTAACACATACAGGGCACACTTATGAGCACTGGGGCCCTGGCTGGCAGGGTCCCAGTGACACATACACTAAAACAACATATATACAGTGAAATATGGGGGTAACATGCCGGGCAAGATGGTACTTTCCTACAGTTCCTAACCATGGATGCGAGCGGGGCCATTCAGATGTTGAAGAGTGTGGGGCTCAGAGAGGAGCCCTGTGGAACTCCGTAGGTTCTGACAGGTAAGGCAGGAATCTGACTCTCTGGGTTCTGCCAGACAGGAAGCGACGTATCCATTGTAAGGCCTTTCCGCGGCTGCCGGCTGCGTGGAGTCTGGAGCAGAGGGTGTGGTGTGAAACCGTGTCGAAGGCAGCGATAGGTCCATTAGGATGAGGGCTGCTGTAAGGCTACGGTCGAGGAGTGAGCAGATGTCATCTGTGGCGGCAAGGAGGGCAGTCTCCATGCTGTGGTTGCTCCTGAAACCTGATTGGGATACGTCCAGGATGCTGTTGTCCTGGATGTGCTTATGGAGCTGAGTGTTGATGGCCTTTTTGATTACCTTGGCTGGGAAAGGCAGCAGAGAGATGGCGTGGTAATGCTTGCGGTCCAGAGGGTCGGCCATGGGTTTCTTCAGGAGAGGGCAGATCTTGGCTTGTTTCCAGTCCTCTGGGAAGGTGGCTGTATCTATGGAATAGTTGAGGGTGTTGTGAAGCTCTGGTGCGATGGAGGTGTAGGCTTGTTGAAAGTGTGGTGAGGACAGTGGTCCGTAGGGGCTTCAGAGTGGATGTTGCTCATGATGGTGCGGGTCTCGTCCGTGGAGAGGGTGGTCTAGCGGTGCAAGATCTGCGATGGTTCAGGGTGTAGCAGCTAGGGGGTTCTAAGAGGGCTCGGAGGGTCTTGGGTTCTGAAGGTGTCATATATGTCTTTGATTTTCCGATGGAAGAAAGTGGCTAGTCTATCACAGAGGTCTTGAGATGGAGGGATGTTTGCTGTTTCCGACTGGGGTTTGGCAAACTCCTTGATCACGGTGAAGAGCTCTTTCATATTGTGAGTGGTGCCTCTGATACGGTCCTGCAGGGCGGCTTTCCTGGTGACTTTGAGGTGGTGAGATTTGGTGGCAGCTCTGAATGCCTTGAAGTCTTCCAGGAAAGTGCCAGCATGCTACAAGATTGCCCTCCCTATACTGAGGAGCGAGGTCAGTACTCAGTCTTAGGTCGCACCCACAGCACAGGATGAATCAGGGGGGCAATCACCTCTGTTCTGTCCAGGAGGGCAGGGCTCCATTGGGCCCATCTATAGTGCTACAGGGAGTGCAGAATTATTAGGCAAATGAGTATTTTGACCACATCATCCTCTTTATGCATGTTGTCTTACTCCAAACTGTATAGGCACGAAAGCCTACTACCAATTAAGCATATTAGGTGATGTGCATCTCTGTGATGAGAAGGGGTGTGGTCTAATTACATCAACACCCTATATCAGGTGTGCATAATTATTAGGCAACTTCCTTTCCTTTGGCAAAATGGGTCAAAAGAAGGACTTGACAGGCTCAGAAAAGTCAAAAATAGTGAGATATCTTGCAGAGGGATGCAGCACTCTTAAAATTGCAAAGCTTCTGAAGCGTGATCATCGAACAATCAAGCGTTTCATTCAAAATAGTCAACAGGGTCGCAAGAAGCGTGTGGAAAAACCAAGGCGCAAAATAACTGCCCATGAACTGAGAAAAGTCAAGCGTGCAGCTGCCACGATGCCACTTGCCACCAGTTTGGCCATATTTCAGAGCTGCAACATCACTGGAGTGCCCAAAAGCACAAGGTGTGCAATACTCAGAGACATGGCCAAGGTAAGAAAGGCTGAAAGACGACCACCACTGAATAAGACACACAAGCTGAAACGTCAAGACTGGGCCAAGAAATATCTCAAGACTGATTTTTCTAAGGTTTTATGGACTGATGAAATGAGAGTGAGTCTTGATGGGCCAGATGGATGGGCCCGTGGCTGGATTGGTAAAGGGCAGAGAGCTCCAGTCCGACTCAGACGCCAGCAAGGTGGAGGTGGAGTACTGGTTTGGGCTGGTATCATCAAAGATGAGCTTGTGGGGCCTTTTCGGGTTGAGGATGGAGTCAAGCTCAACTCCCAGTCCTACTGCCAGTTCCTGGAAGACACCTTCTTCAAGCAGTGGTACAGGAAGAAGTCTGCATCCTTCAAGAAAAACATGATTTTCATGCAGGACAATGCTCCATCACACGCGTCCAAGTACTCCACAGCGTGGCTGGCAAGAAAGGGTATAAAAGAAGGAAATCTAATGACATGGCCTCCTTGTTCACCTGATCTGAACCCCATTGAGAACCTGTGGTCCATCATCAAATGTGAGATTTACAAGGAGGGAAAACAGTACACCTCTCTGAACAGTGTCTGGGAGGCTGTGGTTGCTGCTGCACGCAATGTTGATGGTGAACAGATCAAAACACTGACAGAATCCATGGATGGCAGGCTTTTGAGTGTCCTTGTAAAGAAAGGTGGCTATATTGGTCGCTGATTTGTTTTTGTTTTGTTTTTGAATGTCAGAAATGTATATTTGTGAATGTTGAGATGTTATATTGGTTTCACTGGTAATAATAAATAATTGAAATGGGTATATATTTGTTTTTTGTTAAGTTGCCTAATAATTATGCACAGTAATAGTCACCTGCACACACAGATATCCCCCTAACATAGCTAAAACTAAAAACAAACTAAAAACTACTTCCAAAAATATTCAGCTTTGATATTTATGAGTTTTTTGGGTTCATTGAGAACATGGTTGTTGTTCAATAATAAAATTAATCCTCAAAAATACAACTTGCCTAATAATTCTGCACTCCCTGTAGTGTGAGGGCAGTGTGTCAGAGTAACGTGGTCTTTTTCCAAGCATCCTAGGTCAAGGATCTCCCCCCAGGCCGGGTCTGGCCCTCCTCTTGTGCAGGCAGCAGTATATAACAACACCTAAATTCATAATTCTAATGAATAATAATACAGACTCAAACTAATAAATACTACATTCGTAGTTGTCTCTTTCACAGTCATAAGGGTAATTTATAAACTCTCATCTGTATGATTACCTACAACATTTGTAATTGCACCTGTCGCATCAAAACTGAGGCCAAAAGGATTGAATCTGGAGTGATAGTTATGATTTGATTGCATGGTTTGTGAGTGTTGGATTGTGATCCTAACCATAACTCGCAATTGCAGCAGTATATCTGTTTCATTTTACCAGCATAACTCCACTTAAACTGTGCTTTTCTCAATGAATAAAGATATAAAACACACATATACACTTTCTCTCTCTTTTTTCCATTGGTACTTCTACAAGGCCATACAAAAAGCAAAATCTACGAGCGTGAAACAAAGAAAAATAACTAAACTTTGCATTGAAACATATAGGCAGCCTCATTCGTACTGTAGCGTGGTAAAAAGGGGAAAACAGGAGAAATAAGAGTGTTCCGGTATCGCACTTTTTCCCCCATACCCTTTAACTATTTCTGCACCAGCACAGAAATCTGTGTTTAAAATTTGTAGGATTGGGGGGTACGTTGGAGATAAATGCCCAAAAATGTGGTTTATTAATTATTATTCCACTTTCTCATCGCAACTTTTCCTCCAACCCTCCCCCCAGGCCGGGCCTGGCCCTACTCCTGTGCAGGCAGCAGTGGCAGCCCTGCCCCAACAGCCCTCAACTTCAACTGTGGTCGCTACAACTCGCCCACCCATAGTCTCAGCCTCACTGATAATGGGAGTTGGGGCAACGTCCACACCTCCTGAGGCACAACCAGCTGTTTCTGCTACCACTTCTGTTGGCAGCACAGGGCAGTCAGTGCTCTCAATCAGTCGCATGTTCTTTGGCACAACATCACCAGCTCTGGCCTCTTCTTCGGTACTTGCATGGCACATGCCAGCTGAAACCAGGGAAAAGATCCACAAAGGTGAATTCTGTGATGTATTTGACCTAATAAATGCAGGTGTGAGAAAGACCATGTCTGGGAAGGAGGGCGAGCAGAAACTAAACATGGTTTGGATTGAGTGGTCACTGAAGAACTGGGTGGCAGGTTTTTCCATTTGCTCAGCTGTGCTGACAGAAAAGTTGCGTGCTTTAGCTCCCCAAATGTTTGGATATATGTCGCTAATACACAGTGCAGCATCCAAATTCCATGGCTCAGCTTGGTTACAATATGACATCAAATTTAGGAAGATGATGGCAATTAGGCCCAAGGTAGCATGGGATCAAAGGGAGATTAACATTTGACACTCCAAATTCAACATGGCTCCATCTTATCAAAATATTCTCTGTCCTTTAACATGGAAGCGGGGATTGTGGATAAAAGTCCTCCGGCTGGCATTACAACAAGAAAGAATGTTACAAAAGCATGGCCTGCAAGTACAAACATCTCTGCTCCTTCTGGGGAGCCCAAGGACATCTCGAGATCAAGTGCTTCAGATAATAAAGGAAACCAAAGGAGCAGCCTGCCTCCAAAGGTCATTGACTTTCTCCTGCCATCAACCAAGCTCCCATCACACATCCGCTTGTGTATTTTAGCTCAACTCCTCGACAATACAAAAATAACCAACATGCTCACATTTTGTACTTTAGTTTTAGGGAAGGTTTTCACATCCCTTCTAACGCCCTTCCAACCACAGCAACACCTAAGAATCAAATGTCTGTGGTGAGCCAACCTGAGATTGCTAGGAGAAGATACAGAAGGAAATGCGGGCGGGAGAGAGACATGTCCTTTTGATTCCCCCTCCATGTGCAGTCCTGGTCTGCTTGCCTTTAGGGCTGATCCCAAAGAAAGAGCCAGGCAAGTTCTGGCTGGTCCAAAACTTCTCTTTCCTCCTGGGGTTGTAAGTCAATGAAGGTCCGGAACAGGAATTATGCACATTGTGTTATACTACCTTTCATGAGGTGACTTGCAAACTGCAGAAGCTAGGGCAGTGGGCGTTGATGGCCAAATCTGGTATAGAGGCATCTTTTTGCATTTTGACAGTATACCCGATGACACCCGCCTTCTGGGTTTCACTTTTGAGGGACAGTTCTATGTTGACTTGTGCTTGCCCAAGGAGTGTGCCATAGCATGCTCCTTATTTGAGACCTTCAGTAGGTTCCTGGAGTGGGTAGTCCCAGACCTAGTTGTCTCCGATGACGTAGTGAATACCTAGATGACTTTTTGTTCATTGGCCCTGTGCTTTCTGGCTTGTGGGAATGCCCTGCTGGGCTTTCATGAACTGATGAAAGCTTTCGGAGTACCATTGCCTCAAGACGGAGGGCCCAACGATTTGTATTTCAATCCTTGGCATAGAAATAAACCCAGTCCCAGGGGTATTTTTGCTACCTCTGTGAAAAGTGCCTGCCTTCAGGGCATTCATTGAGTCATGTCTGTCGGTCAAAAAAGTCATGCTTCATCAATTTCAGGTATTGGTGTGTCAGCTAAACTTTGCACTCAAGGTGATTCCCATGGGGAGGATGTTCTCAAGAAATATTGCCAGGGCCAGGTACGGCATCCAAACACCACCACACTAGGCTATCACCTGTGATCAGGGAGGATCTGTATAAATGGAGGGACTTCCTTTCAAACTTTAAAGGGACTCTCTTGTGGCATCAACCAATGCAGTCTAACACAGATCTGGGTCTCTACACAGACGCTGCAAGCAGTGTAGGCTTTGGGCGGTGTTTGGCACCACTGCCCGAGTAGTGCATGCAGCATTGGCCGGCAGAATGGGCATCATTTGGTCTCACCCAGAACATTACATTTTTGGAGATGTTCCCAACTGTAGTGGCTCAGCAGATTTGGGGTGTTTCCCTATGCAATAGAAGGTTCACCTTCTGGTCTGACAACATGTCAGCGGGGGCCGCAACTAACATTCACAGTGTTAGTTGCCATTTTGTATTAAAACTGCTCAAGGCCATCACCTGCAGCTGCCTCGCATCAAAAGTATATTTCTCTGCCAAGCATGTTCACGAGGTAAAAATTACAGTAGCTCATTCCCTATCCCATTTTAAGTTGGCAGAGTTCAGAGCATTGTGGCAGCATGCGGACGAGGTGAAGTCGGACTTCTCAAGACATTGTGGAGGCTTGGTGCCCCGTTATTCCAGAGTTAATTGCAGCATCCTTATCCCCCGGGAAAAAACGTGCATATGAGGCTGCATGGTGAGCTTATGATGCATCTTTTAGTCTGAGGGGTGTTAGGGATCCAACCAAGGAGATTAGAGTGTGGAGGGCCATCAATGAATGGGAGCGCCTGGTCCCTGTGGCATAGCCGTTGGGTATTGTGGGCATTCAGTCCCAGATCTGCTCATCCCAGTATTAAGTTCTGTTGCTTAGTCTGGCTTACTGTCTTGCTTTCTTTGAGGCATTCAGTATCTCAGAGTTCGTAGTGACCTCCAAGGACGGACAGGACATGGGGATTGATGTTTCTGATATAATTTTGTCAGGGAGCTCCTTATGGGTGAGAATGATTAGGTCAAAGACAGACTCAATAGGGAGAGGGGCATGGGTGCATATCTGTGCAGCTCTGGGTACTGCTTATTGCCCAGTGTCCCTGATGCAGTACTTCCTTCAATGCAGCACAATAGGTGGAAATACCAATTTGCTGGTGCATGCAGATGGTGCCTCAATCATGCATTTTCAATTCACGCCGCTATACAAGCGCTCTATGGCCCTACTGGGTGAAGAGATGGCGCACTTTACCTCCCACTCCTTCACTAACAGTGCAGCCACTACTGCCGCAGCATTGGCCATATCCTCAGAGGCCATTAAAGGAGTAGGTACACGGAGATCATCCTGCTTCGAGCGTTACGTCAGGCCACACCTGGCCTACGGGTACAGGCAGATGCCTGACCGACGGGACTGATATCCCCCATAACAGTTTTCTCTTGTCTTTATCTGCAGTTTACAAGCAAAGGCTGGTGAATGCTTGTTGGCGTGGTCACTCGTTTTTCTGTAGAGCGGCTGACCATTTTTGTGGATCTGGGCTTGAGAGGGCCCAACTTGCAGCAGAAGTCAAACATCATTGGGTGGGCCTCAAATTGGAGAACCTTTCTGAACACCTCTAAATGGTGCTCGAGAAAGGTGGTTTGCTCATCACTGATATTCTCATTATCCATGCCAGGGATGACAATATGATCCCATTAGGGTGGTGGGGGGTGTGGGAGGCACCATTCTCTGCCCTTTCTAAAGTGAGGAAGTGACTACCGGATGCTTAGATTTTTTTGCTGTGAGGCTATACCATGATCAGTCTAGTATGGGGGGGCGCCCGCCAGGCCTGTGAATGATGTGTTGAAGAAGCTTAATCACTCGGTGCAAACAAATTCAGGCTGGCTCCTCTATGAGCACGATCTGGCAAAGTTTGATCCAGCTATCCAGGGTGGAGTTGTTCCATAAGGATGGGGTTCACTTGTCTTTCAGGGGTCAGGAGCTCTTCATTCAGATTATCTTGTGGGCCACTGCTGAACTCAGCCAGTGGCTGTAGGGGGCAAAATAGCCAGTGATCTCCTCTCCCTGTGGTGGAGCTGCTGTCAGCAGAGAAACTGGGGATACCTAGGTAGAGGGGCTGTGAGATGTATCATGACTGGGGCCTTCTGGCTCAATTTATTCAGCATATTTTGCGGGCCAATACAATGTGAAGTGTCACAAATGTGGTATTTGATGTTTAATAATTGAATGTTGTTTCTGTGTTGCATCTTGTATTTTTATGATATCTTGATTGCTGAACAAGGGCTATTTTCACCCTGTTACTGTCAATGTGGTATTTGATGTTTAATACTTGAATGTTGTTTCTGTGTTGCATCTTGTATTTTTATGATATCTTGATTGCTAAACAAGGGCTATTTTCACCCTGTTACTGTCAATAAAAGGCTACTCCTTGGTCGAACCATCATAATTGTCTTCTCCTTCCTGAGCTCCTGAGGTGGGGGGGTGATCAGTGGGGGCAGCGACTTGCAAATTGCGCGCGCACTATTGAAAAGTCTCCAATGGGAACGGGAGGGTTTATGGAGCAAGTAATAAATAGAAGTGGTCTTTTAGAGGCGAGCCTGGCATATGACTGACTTTTCCCCAGCCCACTTTCATTTATTCTGATGAGTAGTTCTGCAAGGATGACATCAGAGACTTTGTCCTCGGCCCATTGACAGCTCAGAGGTCAGCGTGACATGTAAATAAATCTGTGAGTCTAGCTGGCTCTACCACCTTCACGCTGTCTGCCGTCCAAGGCTAGTGACCAAAGGGAGACTAGGCGAGGACCACTTTCTTGTGCTTCGGCCCCATTAACCTGCTGAAATGTAGACAGCCTTGGTCACGAAGGCCAGGCGGTATAGTGGTGGAGTCTGCCAAGAGTCCCTTTGTTAATTGTGCTTGATGCGAGACAGACCAGGAGGAAATGGGCATGCGCAGTACTTGCTTTCTGCCTTCGCTGCCGGCTGCGGAAAAAACGCCTATTATGTACAGGTACTCTTTGGACATTAGAATCACAACCAAACTGCATGCTGTTCTAAACATGCGGTTTTGTTTGGGTTTTTTTATAATGTTGCGCTCGCCTGTTATCCACTCGTGGAAGTGGAAACACTGCATGGGCTATTAATGGGAGTTAAGATTGCTTAACTCTAAACATCTTTCTGGGGCAGTGGTGCCACATGGGAAGACAAGGTGTGTCATGGGTATTCCATATTAATGCACATCATACGTGCTCAGAAGTAAAATCGAGAAATAAGATCTCATTGCCATTCAGTCATTGACCGCATTATAAAACTTGCCAGCAAGTGACAGTCTTTCTTCACTTAAAGTAAAACATCCCTGCTGGGAAGTTGTCTTACTGCTTCCAGAAATGTGCCGTTACTGGCCCATTAAACATACCGCAGCCCTGTGAAAAAGTGCTAAAACTGTCCCATTAAAAATAGACAAATCCGGTTCAGAATTGTGAGAATTATTCCAAAAAGGATACAGCAGTCTTGTAGAGCTGTGCTGTATTAACCCATTATTAGAGGTGGACCGGTCGTGTTTTTAAAGATTAAAATCATAGCAGCTTTTCCCTGAAAAGTTAATGTTCTCAGGTTGAACTTAGAGCAGACCTACTGAGATGGGTTTCCACTTCATACTGCCAGTGTAGCTGGTACATTTACACATTTTGTCCAATTTGCATTATTCATTATAGGAAAAAATACCAATTGGTTTTGTCAGTGAGTTTCCCAGCTACCAAGCGCTACCTCTTTTCCCTTCACTACTAGTTCGATGTCGTTTAATATCCTTCATGCTTGCCAGCTTATTGTCTGTAAAGTTTATGCATGGGTTTTGTTCTAATATCACGCACATTCTAAGAGCTTCGTGGGAACTCTGTTCATAATGGCATGGTGAGAACATACAATAAAGCCATCAGTCTTGACATTCTACTTCGAACATTTATTGTATTTAACATTGATCGGCACATTATTCCATTTGTCCACAAAGTCGATAGAATTTGATCTATTATAAATAAGAATGCTAGTTTCAGTTTTTACTCAATTTTATAGGCAAATCCACACATATCCTTGTCTGTAATTACTTTTGAAGAGGAAACAAACTGAAAATAGGTACTTTCGGAGTAGTTTTCAATGATATCAGTCTTGGCTGCCATACCGAGCCCTGGAGATTTTGGTGAGGAGGAAGTATGCGGAGGCTAGTCTGGGGGAATACTGGAGTCACATTCCCTCCTCATAGGAATCTACGACCTCACTTTTTAGACACTATCCATACCAGCCCTCATCCACTGATTGGAGTAGCTAGGGAAAAAATGTCAACTGCTCTTCGTGGAAGTGGTAAGAAGCAGCAAACAATTGAATACCAACTCACAGCCTGCACAATGGGCCACCATAGAATTCGTTTTGAAAGAAATATCCATGGTGGGCATGCAGCCTAGATCTATAGATGAGAAGACTTTTGAACTCACAACGGAAATGAAGACACTCTGCCCTGAAGTGGGATTCTTTCATTCCAAGGTAGATGTCTTGGAAAAATGTGCCCCCCGCCTGAAAGAAAGGCTGGATAATGCAGACTCCTATGACCTAGACCTATTGTACCTCAAACGTAAAGTGCTGGACCTGTTGGACAGGGCAGGATGGGACAACGCCAGCTTCAATGTAATTCCAGAGAAAATGAAAGTAACAAAGATGTCTGGTACTTGCTGATATAATGGTTGCTCAAGCTATGAGACATGACCTTTTTTGCCTTCACTGGAATTGCAAAGGGCCCACAAGATACGATTTAGAACATCACCACTGGATAAAGCATCAAGGCAGAGGCTAATCATTGCCTGCTTCCTGAGACATGAGCAGGCCCATCAGACCCTGTGGGAGCTTGGAAATATGGCCCCCTATGATCTAATGCAAAGTGCAGACAACGGCTGATTTCTCACCGGAAACCAACATAAAATGCATTCTTGGCACTGCCGCCCCAACTGCGCAAATGGGACATTAAATTTGGCCTCCTTGAGCCAGCCACAATGTGGATTACTATGGACAGCAACTCAAAAGACAACACTCATATTCATGAGATGGCCCATTTTTGAGCCAGCCTACAGGACCGACGGATAGACTGTACCCCATCACCCTCATCACCCTCAATGGATATGGCAAATTCCTCACTGCTCCATGATAGGAAAAATCCACAGTGCAGCGGACAGCTAAATGACCATGATTTTCAAAAGCGAATCTACAGAGAACATGTTCTTGAATGCGCAGAGGAAGTCACCCATGACAACTCCAGGAACAAATTTAGATCACCACTTGAACAGTCACAGGGAGTGACTGAGTAATCTGTGGTTCAACATTCAGTAAGCATCTGATGGGGCCAGATGAGTACTTGCAAGAATTGATGATTATGATACCTTGTTACTGCTGTGTTTTGCATATTTATGTTCAGATTGATGTTATATCATATAATGCTCCTCATCCATAGAGCTCCCAAATGGGACCGTGGTTGCTATAACCAGCCTATTCTTCCCCTGGTCACCTCTTGTACAGCCTTCCCCCTTGCATTTAATCCTCCCTTCGATCTTCCTTGGGACTTGTATCTGTCCCTGGATAGGCTGCCCCCCCCATTTCCACCGTGTAGGGCGTGGAGGACATAAACCCTTCAGGCAAGTGACTGCTCCTTGCCCTAATCTTGACGATCCTGTCATACTCAGACTCCTTTTCCAATTCAGACCAGTACCCTGACCTCAACTTGCACTCCACACTCCTGCCCCCACTCATGAGACAGAGACACCCATTGAACATTTATACAGTTGGGAGACCCTCAACCCCGCAGGGCTTGATGATGGGCTAGGGGAGTAGACCCACCAGCAAAAGAGTAGAACGGCTCAGTGGTTCTTCAGACTGTTTGGAGCAGACAACTCAACATGCACTTTTTTACGCTGCTGCATAGGTGTGTGGAGCACGTACACAGGAACTTCAGTAGGTTAAGGTATTGCACTCTCCCTTTTTCCTTCCTCTTACCCCCTTCTTCTCTCTCTCTCTCTCTCTCCCCCTACAATCACACACTATATTACCTGTATGACTTTGTAGTGATCTATTGCTAAGCGTTTGGCATCTGCCTCCTAGTAACAGATGGAGTCTATTACACGTGAGGTACACATTCTCTTTTGTCATGATCAAGTCCTCTTGACCACTACAGATTGCTTACCTTAATGTGAATGGACTGACTAACTACATTAAATGGAAGACGATCCTCCCCTACCTGGCTTCCAAATGAACAGACATTGCACTGATCCAAGAAACACACTTATTGCATGCTGAATCCACAAAACCCAAAAGGGACTCTGGGTGGGTCATTTCCGTTTCAGCTGCAAACCTCTCCCACAACAGAGCGGTGGAAATGCCAAGAAGTTAGAGTTCTAGGAAATGAAATGCTGAGTTGCTATTTTATTTAGGAAATCCTTGCACCAATTGGAGGATGATGAATTTCAGTATGTGATAGCTGAATGAAACAAAGTACACTTCATACAGAAGAAGTGTGAGAACTTTGTTTATTAAGACATGAATTTACAAGGCTCAACCATAAAGAGGAAGGGAGAGCTCCACACTGCCTGTCTCCACCAGAGACGGCTCATTCTCTCCCTTCACTCGCATTCCACCCTGATGTCGAAGATGACATCAGAATGGAATACTACACTAAACTTAACGTGGGAGGTAAAATACTAAGCATACCCATAAAATGGGAGTTAGGAACAATTTCTCCTCTGGCTCTACAGAGTCTTGACAGAAACAGGGACCTTCCAGCTGATTCTGTGTGGGAACTAGAACCTCACCCCTGACACGATCTTGGACAGGACGGGCCCTGCTGACATGACTCATAACAAAGGCAGAGCGATACTGGCATATGTTAGATACGTCTATGGCCTAACTGACATTTGACACTTTTCTTCATCTGGCAGAGAAAGAATACACACATCATTCAAAGGACCATGATACACGACTGAGGATAAATCCTTTTCTGATCTCCCATGCAGTGATACTGACAGTCATGAACTTTAATATATTGTTGGAATCTCCCTCTCTGACTATGACCCAATCGGTATACAACTGTATTGCAATTCACAGAAGGCCCATAGAAGTTTGTGCAGCCTAAATTTCTTCTTACAAAATGCCCAATGAAAAAACACTACTCAAATCCCTCGTCACCACTTACGGCACAGACAATAGGGGATCAGTCTAATCAGCCCAGACTATATTGGCTGAAGCAAAAGCCAGGATCAGAAGACCATTAATGAGGAATGCATCACTAGCCATTAAATGGAAAGTCAACAAACAAGCATCCTCTAGAATGAGACATTCAAACTATGACAAGGGACGACCATTCCAGACAATCTGAGAATTCTAGGCGCAAGCTTGAAAAGGCCAAAATGGAACTCAATGCCCTATTTACTGGAAAAGGATAGTATATGCTCTACTGGCTGAATGAAGGCCCGTCACTATGAACATGGGAAAAGACGGGCCAGTTGTTTGCCACACAACTGTGACAAAGGGAGGTGGCAATGGCCATCCCTACCATTAGAGACCAAAGTAGCAAAATCCTTAATGAGCCCCAGGACTTTTAAGAGTAAGATGATGAAAAAAGAGTACAGCACTTAATAGATTACAGAAGGACAATACTATTGTTATAAGAGTAGCAGAGAATGGTGGCAATGTAGTTATCATGAATAAAGAACGTTATCATGGAGAGATTCTGAGAAAACGATGATATAACAAGAGTTATGACACAATTGAAGGAGAAGCCTTTGCCACACATAACTAAACAAATGAATGCAAAATGATTGAATGGCGGGAGTGTGGATTACTGTCTAACCTCAGAAGTCCTTGTACATACATCTTGCATGTTGCCAAAAGTGTATAAAACATAAGGGTTCCCAGCTGGGAGACATATCATCTCTGGTACTGGATCACTGACTGAAAACATTCACAATATGTAAATACTTTATTGCAACCTATAGTTTGAAACCTTCAATCACATGTATAAGATACTAAGGACATTTTGTGTACACTCGATGATTTTCAATAGGATGATGATTGTATGATATTTGTGACCATGGGTGTCATTAGTTGAGACACTTGTATCAAGCTTGAATGCAGAATAGGGCACTTGATTATCATCTTTACAAACGAAGTGACACTCACTATGAACATACTGGCATGCTACTGGAAATGGCAAGAATTGTTTTGACCAATGATGTATTCTTGCATTACCGCATTTGGTCTTTACAGAAACAATGCACAGCTATTGGTTCCATGTTTGCTTCATTGGATGCAAACCTTTTTATGGGCCAGTTTGAGAGGGAGCATGGCTAGTAATGGGGAGCGACTCAGTGGTTGCAGTACATATTGTGTTGGGGTAGATATCTAGATGACATTTTAATCATATGGAATGAGACAAAAATGATTTAATAGCATTCTATATGTATTTGAAATACAGTAGGTTAAATGTTTGTCTAACCCTGAAATATGACATGGTGAGAATTGAGTTTTTTGGATGTGACACTCTATGCCGAGTCAAATAAGGTACAGAGTGATATTTTTTAGGAGAAACAAAACCTCCTGTAATAGTATTTGACATGCCTTTGGTGCACATACTAAAGCCACTATTAATTCCATTCTATATAGCAAGATAGTATGGACAAGATTGAACTGTAGCCAGGATAATTTTCCTGGAAAGAATAAGGAAAACAAGGAATTACTTTAAAGAAAGATAGAGGCTACAGTGAGGCTTGCCTAACCAGGGAGAGAATAGGGTTCTGAAACTGTGAAGAAAAGACACATTAATGAATTGATCTCAACAACAACAAACTAAAAGGAATACAACATTTGATACGGAGATTGCTTTTATTAACAAATTTCACTCCCAAAGTTGTCAGATCTGCAATATACTTAGAAAACAATGGCATATTCTTACAGTTCTTATACGCTTCCTGAATTTATCTCCAAGAAACCTAGGGTTATCTATAAGCATGGGGCTACTATTAAAAACATATGGGGCCTGATTCTGACCCTGGCGGCCGGTGACCGCCAGGGTCACCGGCCACGGGAGCACCGCCGACAGACCGGCGGTGCTCCAAAGGGCATTCTGACCGCGGCGGTTCAGCCGCGGTCAGAAAGGGTAAACCGGCGGTCACCCGCCGGTTTACCGCTGCCCTTCTGAATCCTCCATGGCGGCGGAGCGCGCTCCGCCGCCATGGGGATTCAGACACCCCCTACCGCCATCCTGTTCATGGCGGGAAACCCGCCATGAACAGGATGGCGGTAGGGGGTGCCGCGGGGCCCCTGGGGGCCCCTGCAGTGCCCATGCCAATGGCATGGGCACTGCAGGGGCCCCCGTAAGAGGGCCCCGCAAAGTATTTCAGTGTCTGCTATGCAGACACTGAAATACGCGACGGGTGCCACTGCACCCGTCGCACCTTCCCACTACGCCGGCTCAATTCTGAGCCGGCGTCCTCGTGGGAAGGTTGATTTGCCCTGGGCTGGCGGGCGGCCTTTTGGCGGCCGCCCGCCAGCCCAGGGCAAATCTCAGAATCACCGCAGCGGTCTTTCAACCGCGGTGCGGTGTTCTGACGGGGTTACTTTGGCGGGCGGCCTCCGCCGCCCGCCAAAGTAAGAATGACCCCCCTGTTGTCTTAGCTATGTGAGGACAGATACATCATGTGTAATGTTGGTAATTGGATCCCGGAAAAGCCAATGGGATTCTTCACATGTGGCATGTCCATATAGAAAGAATAAACTACAAGAATTGAGCTATAACAGCAAGAGAAAACACAGGGTATTCATTCATTCATTAACTGCAATACTGCTTATAGAGTATAACTGGTTGGGTGCCTCTGCAATAAGATCTATGCAGGGAGCAGTATACGCCCACTGAAGAACGGAAGGAACACATAAAAGCAATTAAAAATAAGAATACTGATTATCCTGTAACAATGCATTACCAGATAGCCAATGATATAAGATACATAGCTGCGCCGCCATGGGGATTCAGACACCCCATACCGCCATCCTGTTCCTGGCGGTTCGCCCGCCAGGAACAGGATGGCGGTATGGGGTGTCGTGGGGCCCCTGGGGGGCAATGGCATGGGCACTGCAGGGGCCCCCGTAAGAGGGCCCCACAAAGAATTTCAGTGTCTGCTTTGCAGACACTGAAATTCGCGACGGGTGCAACTGCACCCGTCGCACCTTCCCACTCCGCCGGCTCCATTCGGAGCCGGCTTCCTCGTGGGAAGGGGGTTTCCCGCTGGGCTGGCGGGCGGCCTTCTGGCGGTCGCCCGCCAGCCCAGCGGGAAACACAGAATAACCGCAGCGGTCTTCTGACCGCGGTGCGGTATTCTGGAGGGGGGAACTCTGGCGGGCGGCCTCCGCCGCTCGCCAGAGTTAGAATGACCCCCATAGTTCCATGGTTTGGATCATGTTAAGAAGCATGAAAGAGGAGGTATTAGAGAACTGTTGGTCAGGAGAATGAAAGCCAAATGGATTAGTAGATTAAGGAGTTCACTATTTGGTCAAAATAGTGTGGATGAATTACATCATTTTCTTTATGACTCACTGTCGCTCTTTGATACGGGCAGATAGCCTTATGATAACTGTATAGCTTGATGTAAGGTTAATAATTGGTATGAACTGAACCTTTTGAGGACAAACTGTGTAAGTGGACTATCACCATGATAAAATACCACCCTCTTAATTATCCTTATACACTTAAATTAGAAGATAAACATATATTACATAATGGTGTAAAATATGATCCTGGCCCAGTGACATTTTATATATCACATAAGTGGGATTGAAATTTGAAGTGACTGGAGAAGAAGTCGTTTTCTTGTTGAATGATGTAATGGTAATTATAAGACAAAAGATATATATATTATAAAGAATGATGCTTAGGGTTTAAAGATGATCTGTTAAGAACAGGACATCAAGAGTATGTTGTCACAGTACAATAATTAGCCTGTTTATAACATTTGATAAAATTAATATTAATTTCTGTTTTTATGTGTAGGGAGATTTAATACTATTTTCTGTTTATCCTTTATCCCTTTGTTTTGTAACCTATATATGAGTATCTAAAATGGTGACATGGTGAATGCTTACAATATGAAATGTGAAGACTGCATTCCATATTATAGGTTGGGTATTTTACCGGACAGTGAGGACAAAATGTTATCATTTCAACTATTGTTATTTTTTATTACATCAGCTATTGTTAGTGTGCTGTCCCAAAACATATCTGAGAGTATGCTACTCACTTTGCTTTGTTGTAGTTAATATTGGGTCCTTTGATGGTTTGAATTCAAAGTGATTTTGGCACCGGTTGCTGTTTGACTTTTGGGACTGGCAGTTGCGTGGGTTTGGTGTGCATTTGATGGTTGTTCTGACTTGATGCGTTCATTGGTTTAGTGGTTGTGTCAGCCCAAAGAGTGCTTGATGTAAAATATAGGGCACATAAGAAATAGATATAAGTAATCTAGTTAGAAGGAAATAAATTAAGAGGTGACCTGATTAGACTGAATAGATTGTGGAAGCCACTTGATTGATACTATAATTGATATGGGCTAACCCTCCTATGGGACAAATATGTGGTGCTAGCAGAGTTTATTAAACTATGAATTAGTTGTATAAAATGGGAATTAAGGTCTCTATAGAGATATAATTGGGTGAAACAATAATAATCAGTTATATAAAACAGGGGTTTAAGGTCTGTAGCGCTACAATTTGATGAAACAATAATAATATCCTGTGATTTTAGTTATACTATAGGGTATAATGTACCCTATACATTATGAGACATTATTGAAATTCTGCACACTCACTTTCTTGAACTTGAACTGTCTTACTTTATATTAATTAAGGAATATATACCATTATTAAACCACAAATGCTTGACTGGCGGTGATACTAGGTTCCCATTAATCCCAAGCTACATTGGATATAGAGGTACCATGTGGCTTGAAAAACATAGGGGGTCATTCTGACCCTGGCGGTCGCGAATGACGGAAGCACTGCCAACAGGCTGGCGGTGCTTCAATGCCCATTCTGAGCCGCGGTCAGAAAACCGGGACCGGCGGTTTCCCGCCGGTTTTCCCCCGGCTGGGCGAATCCGCCAGGGCAGCGCTGCAAGCAGCGCTGCCATAGGGATTCTGACCCCCTTCCCGCCAGCCTGTTTCTGGCGGTTGTCACCGCCAGGAAGAGGCTGGCGGGAACGGGTGTCTTGGGGCCCCTGGGGGCCCCTGCACTGCCCATGCCACTGGCATGGGCAGTGCAGGGGCCCCCTAACAGGGCCCCATTAAGCTTTTCACTGTCTGCCGTCGCACACCCACAACACCGCCGGCTCCATTCGGAGCCGGCTTCTGTGTTGCAGGCCTCCTTCCCGCTGGGCCGGCCGGCGCTACCATGGGTAGCGCCGGCCGGCCCAGCGGGAAGGTTGGAATTCCGGCAGCGGTCTTTTGACCGCGTAGAGGCCAAATGGCGGTTCCCGTCTGGCGGGCGGCAACCGCGTCCGCCAGGGTCAGAATGACCGCCATAATCTGCTCATAAGTATAGAAGTTACTTGACACACAAGATACTGCTATTGACTATCATCTCCCTGTTGAATACTCCATACTGTTTTCTTTCTTTTGTACTTTCCTAATGATTGTTCCAATGTGAAAAGGTGAACTACATTTATGAAGGAGTTTTGGGACATGAAGTGTATGTATAAGCTATATGCATAAACTCTACACTGTTTTCTTTTGTTCATATTTTACTAATGTTTGTTCCAGTGTTGAAAGGTGAACGTCATTTAAGAAGGATTTTTTGGATATCAAGTAGCTGTGTAAGCCATAGGTATAGCAGGTTATGAAAATCTAAACGTCAATAAAGAATTATCTGTGTAGGAGATATTTGTATTTGCCATATTGTCTGTTTAACCTTTGATTATTATCTGCAGTCTGAATACCGTAAGTGTTATTTCGGTCATTGGCCTGAATGGTTAGAATTTTGAAATATTTTTTAAATTTGCATGTATTTATATAATGTATGTTTGTTATGATTTTTTTGTAGCCTGAAGAAGCTCTCATAAAGTGAAAACAGTGGCTACAACAAAAAGTTGGATCATGTTTTGATGAATGTGAAGAACTTTATAAAAACAGATTATCTTTTTATATCTCACATTGGATCATCGTGTGAATACAAAAGGATTTCTTAGCTCGTTGGTATGCTCTTATGTTAACTCTATTTTGAGTTTGGACTCTACCATATATTAAAATCTAGAATGCCGAACCATATTTTATTAACTGAGCCCCAGGTCATATCTGTTACATTTGTGAATTATGACATGGAGATATATAAGCTGCTTGTGTTTCACCCTGACAAGAATTGTGGTTGCCGCTTGAGTAGGGTTTCACCCCCCTCAACCAGTAACCCAATTTCCTACACTTTGTAATTGCTATTGCCTAATCTCCCTGCAGAACTTAGATATTGAAATACTGATGGGTATAATGGCCTCATGTTTCAAAAAGGTCATCTCTACCCTACATTTTAGCTCACAAGTAGAATTTGTGCCAGGCAGAATCTCTCATAATCATCTGCACACTCCAGCACATGTCTTGTGGCTTTCAAAGAATGCATCTGAGGAACGGACGGCATTATCTATAGATGCTGAAAAATTATTCAATAAAATAGAGATGGAGTACATGTTTTTCACCCTTCGTAGATTCGGTCTAGGTAATGACTTTGCCACAAAGGCCAGATGGTTATGTAAAGCCCCATGAATAAGATCAACTGTGGAGGTTTTTTTATCAGACCACTTCTAAGTGCTACATGGTATGCATCAGGGATGCACCCTCTCAACTCTTTTGTTCTGGCTAGAATTAGGACCATTGGCAGCAACCATAATATAAGATGTCTAGATGGGGGGGGAGGGCATGCCAGTAATCCAGTCGAAAATTCTTCTTTGCACAGACCACATTCTAATTACTTTGACAAACCTGACCACCTAGCTGCCCTCCCTGATGTCCGTAATAGCAGCTTTCTCAGACATCTCTGGCTACAAGGTAAACTGGGACAAAAGTGAGATATTACAGCTGCCCAGAATAACAACAAGACTAGCCCTTACAGATTATAAATTCCAATGGTGGCAAGAAAGCCTTAAATACCTGAAATTTACTTTTCTTTGAATAGGATGGTATCAGACAACATAGAGCCACTTGTAGAAAAGACTAATTCAGAATATGTGAAATGGTCCCAGTTGAATCTTTTATTATGCAACAGGGTACAGACAGTCAAGATTGTTACAGCCCCCAGATTCACATGTGTGTTAGGGATGCTACCACCTGCTGTCAAGACTTCAACCCTGAGAAGCACTGACTAGGGGACAAATGAATTTGTGTGGGGGACCATGAAGCCTAGAATGAGGCTGCCTAAAATGATAGCTCATAGAATGTTTGGTGGAATGAGTCTTCCTAGTGTAGAACACTATTCAATAGCCCTCCATTTATCTCAGCTAATATACCTCTGACTGACCCTTTGTGACCCTCAGTTTTGGGTGGACATTGAGTAGGAGACTTTGCGAAGTGAAACAGGCCTTCAAATACTATATAGCCAGAAATTAATGGCCCCATAGCCCTCAAGTCCAATCATTCATGCGACTAATTTCACGTAGGGTCATTCATAAATTGTTTCTAGATGATGCTGACATCCAAACTGGTACATTGATTCAACATAACTTACGGATTCAAGTAGGGGATAAACCCATAGCATGGGAGCAATGGTAGACATTGGGGATTTAGGTGATGGATCAGCTTCTGATAGAGAGCACCTTCAACCCTTTGCAACACTACAGGAAGAGTTGTATCTCCCTCATAGACAGGAATGGAGGTAATTACTATAGAAGCACTCCCTTCACGATACCCTGGGTAAACCACCATGGGACATAAAAGTTTCCCCCATACTGTAATATCTAAAACATTGGGGTCTATTTAAAAGGTCTCTGGCTATTAGAATTTAATAGTGCAATATATACACTTCCAACCACTATTAAAACAATTGTGCACCAAGTGGCAATGACGACTACAAGTAGACTATACAGAAGATGATTGAAAGAGGTGGTTGGAGATCTAAATGAGGTGTTTGAGAATCTATGATGAAGTTTATACTATTCAAAACGATACAGATCTCGTACTGAACCCCACTAAAGCTCAGAGCCACAGGCCTATTACACCATGCTGATTGTTGGCAATGCGCCCACCCAGAATATGGCATAATTCATATACTTTATCATTATCAGACCTAAGTGGGTGCTGGACCACCATACCGAATACTAGTAGTACACTAGACTCACCAGTTCCCCTGTCTTTGTGACTAATCCTTTTACATGACATGGGGGACATACCAACTCTCACTTGCCATGAGAGATGACTACTGGCCATGGCACTCCCTACTGTAAAAATGTGCATATTACCACATTGAAGTTCATCCTTTAAATCAACCTATGATGAGGGGCAGATGGAAATGTAAAAGACTGCAATGTACCAGTGACTCTATAGGCTACAAGAAAGGGCTTACGTCTTTACACACATGTGGGCGCCCTTCATAGACAACTCCAAGACCATGGCATAACAAGAAGCAGGGAGCAATTTTGCTTTATTTTTTACCACAGCTGCTGCCTGGCTGTAATTGGAGACTCTGGAGGTCATTCCGACCCCGGCGGTCAAGGACCGCCGGGGCCGGGGATGCGGGAGCACCGCCAACAGGCTGGCGGTGCTCCTCAGGACATTCTGACCGCGGCGGTTCAGCCGCGGTCAGAACAGGAAAACCGGCGGTCTCCCGCCGGTTTTCCGCTGTCCTGCAGAATCCTCCATGGGATTCTGACACCCCATACCGCCATCCTGTTCCTGGCGGGTCGCCTGCCAGGAACAGGATGGCGGTATGGGGTGTTGTGGGGCCCCTGGGGGCCCCTGCAGTGCCCATGCCAATGGCATGGGCACTGCAGGGGCCCCCGTAAGAGGGCCCCACTTCGTATTTCAGTGTCTGCTTTGCAGACACTGAAATACGCGACGGGTGCCACTGCACCCGTCGCACATACCCACTCCGCCGGCTCCATTCGGAGCCGGCTTCCTCGTGGGAGGGGTTTCCCGCTGGGCTGGCGGGCGGCCTTCTGGCGGTCGCCCGCCAGCCCAGCGGGAAAGCCAGAATGACCCCCTCTGTGTTGCTCATTTACCCTACCCCTTCGTCACCCCCTTTTTCCACCCACTTGGTGGGATTCATTGCCAGAGACGGGGCGAAAATGAGGGGGTGCCATCCACTGTAACAAACCATCTCTTTTGGCAACCGCAAGTTAATTCAGCATAATCTTGTTTCCTATCCACTTCTATCCCTCCCCATCACACCTCTACCCCTCCCCCAAGAGGAGGTCCCTTTATTGCATTTGTGTGATCAGCAGGAACTGCCCCGAGAAATATAGCCACCTCTGTAGGACTTCAGCTTCTTGTCAGCTTGTTTACATGTTAAATCAGTGGTTCCCAACCTTTTGTCTTCTGTGGACCCCCACTTTATCATTACTGGAACCCACGGACCCCCTCTGAATCATTATTGGGATCTGGGGACCCCCCCAAAGAGTCATTACTGAAAGCTGGGCACCTAATATCTCAATATTATTTAATTTTCTAAGCAGTGGTAGACCTACTGAGGTGGCTTTGCAGACCCCCAGGGGTCCCCGGACCACAGGTTGGGAACCACTGCATTAGATAGTTCTTTAGGCTCTCTATTCACCTTAGGGTCTCAGGCGAAGACGACAGCAGGTCTGGAAAAGGAGAGGCTGCAAACCGGCATTGTAGAGGTTCTGTTTTTCTTCTCTCTTTACCAGGCAGCACAGGTGTTTATGATTCCTATTATTTTTCAGCAAACTGTATGTAACCATACCATGCTGCCATATTGTGCTGTTTGTATACAATGATATACCAATTAACAATTGCAAAACAAACATGGGACATCTTTTAACCCTACCATCTATAAAGATGGCAACTATTTTGCAGTTTGCTTAGCTTTCAAAAAAGACATGCCTACAGTGGCTGCCAAGAACATGATGATTTGGATAAATCAAATTTATAAAGCAATTCTGTTGGAAAATTGAAAAAATAAACATATGTCTCTTCAAAGAAGTATATTACAGATGGCAAATAAAAAATTACCTCATTGGTTGCAAGTAAAAATATCGAGGTCACAAATATCTTCTGCCATAAATGTTATTTTACGTTATGTATTGATATGTTATGTTAATTTGTAGAGAGCTCAATCCTCCAGGGCATATTGATGCGCTTAAGAAGGAGCAGCATTGTGGTGGAGCATATTTGAAGAGCCATGTCTTAAGTTACTTGCGGAATTCGAGAATTCAAGAGATGCTTATGATGTGCAGCGGTTTCGTAGATATTTTGTGCAAGGTTCTAAATTTTGTTTACAAAAAAAAAAAATTCCTTTGGGTCTATTATTTATTATTAGTAACTCCAAAGGGGGGATGCTATGTTTATAGTCGATAATTGGG
This sequence comes from Pleurodeles waltl, assembly GCF_031143425.1. Lineage (NCBI taxonomy): Eukaryota > Metazoa > Chordata > Amphibia > Caudata > Salamandridae > Pleurodeles > Pleurodeles waltl. The sequence continues at coordinate 606,426,235 of NC_090445.1, read as the reverse complement.
AGCCAATAGTTATGTTAGACGATATTCTGACACCAAAAGTATGGTACCACACCACTCAATTGCACCTACTCATTCACTCTCCTAGAACCTTACATAATCACTGACTTACACGCTCATCCATTGACCCACACATACACACTCATTATCCTACTCACTAGCTCATCCACTCTCTCATTAACTCACACACTTCCTGGTTTTAAGCATTGTTATACACTGTCCAAACTCCAGACCTCGGAGGTCTCCACGTTTTCTCACTTCCCAGCCTCACTGACGTAATTTCTACCCATAGCAAGGTAAATATAGATGTGGCATCAATGGTGTCCGTCAGCCCCAGAGAGAGAATGTCTGTAGTCAATTCCCTATTTAATCCTAGTTCGGCAGTATGTGGTCCAATGCAGACTCTGTGAGCTCTAGTCAAATATGGAGCTATTGAGGGTGATACAATGTGGAAGTTACATACAGTGGTAGCTCGGCTTGGACCTATGGGAACAGGAAGGAACCACAAATAGTAATGGTATGCCCATTATGTGTCCTGAGTACAAGCTGCACCTCACTGATGGGGCCCATTGACAATGAAGCAAGGCTGTGTTAATTGGGATCCCACGCAGAGTGCACAGTGGCCTAGCATCACAGTTTGGGCTCTCCTTTTGGTTTCTTCAAATGTTCCAGTCAATATCTTATTTATTCTTAGCAGATATTCAGCAAGCTAAGGTTCTTCTCTTTTGTGACAAAGACGTTTTCCACTGTGCATCAAGTGTTTCTGATGGGCACAAATTCTTGTTTCCTGACTGCAAACAATAGAGTTTATTCAATGTGAAGTAAGGTGGGGGTTAAGTCCCCTTGTTGCAAATGCCTCGCGGATATGCTTCAATGGATTGCTGCATGAACCTGCAGCAGTTTTTATCCCTATGATTTCAGCAGTAAGTACTAATGATGGGATATGGATGAAGTCGTATCAATGAGCAACAGCTATAACGAGACAAGGTAAAACAGAGCTGTCTATGGGGTTCATCTGTGGAATATTAGGAATTGCTGCACGTCAGGATTTAAGGATGTACTGGCAGGGTTGCGTGGGGTGAAAGGAATGGAATAGCATTTCCAAGGTTCTGCAGGATACATTTGCTGTGCCCATGAAGAGCTATGTTTTGGTCCCTACTTGTAATGTGTAAGGGTCCTCTGCGTTAGGACTGGCAAAACTGTGTGAAGAGGCAGGAAAGTCCAAGGTATACAGTAGCAGGGGTTTCAGGAGGGCTTTGGTTGCTGGTACTAGATTTGATGCGGATTTGCAGGTGTGGAAATTGGAGATGTATGGTAGCTGCAGTGGGATCCTAGGATCTAATAGGTGGGAAAGCGATGTGGTGTGATGTCTAGCCCACAAGGAGGGGACCGAGCTGCGAGTAGTTCTCAGGCCCTGAAAATGGAGAAAGACTCCAGAAGGATAAGAGACCCTGAAAGATTTGGCAATCAGTGACTGCATTTTTTAAGTGTTGAGTAACTTTAACTGTACAGTGGAGGCTGGGCTTAGAGTGCCCTGGTGGAATGCCACATTTACGTAATTTAGAGGTCGCCAGGGGTCACAACTGCGACCCCTGACCTTCCCCTTGTGACCCCAGCACTGCCTTTACGACTTCTGGCCTCAGAAGTGGCACAATCAGTGCCAAGAACATGGGAGAGGCCGGCATCCCTTCTTTTGTGCCTGTTTTCCATTACACTAACAGTGAATAGTATTTTATTATTCACTATGTGGAATACAAATGGATCACACTTATCTGGAATTGGCGGCAGATGTGGTAAGTACTAATTGTTTTAAATATATGTTGTGTACGTGCTTGTCGGTGAGAGTGTGTTTAAGTGAGAGACAGCATGTGTATCTGTGAACAAGTGTGTCTTTATGTGTAAGCATGTGTGTGTGAGTGAGACTCAGTGACAGGTAGTGGTGGAGATTGTTTGAGACCAAGGCTCAGATTTACTATTGTTTGACGCAAGACAACTCTGCACCAAAGTTGCCGCGCTGCCTAGTGTCAAACAGAGAAAGAAAGAAATGTGCCATTGCTACTAATAAATGGCGCATTTTTGCTATCCCCACGTGCTTGTACTCTTTTGACAGCCATGTACCAACACACATGCTTGTGCCATAGTGCATAGGTTTTGTACTGGAAGGAATACCTTCCAGTAGAAAAACAACACCTTGGGGTTTTCCCTGCTTTGTATGTGTGCTGTACAGCGCAGCATACATGAAAAGTTGGAAAAACGAGGAGAAATAAAAAAAGTCTCTTTATTACGCTTGCCTCAAGGAGGCATACATTTGGTGCACATTTCTGTCTATTAATGCTTATACATAAAAATGTGCATCAGAACCTATGGGTGGTTGCATGGGAATGCTTATGCACGACCCACAGAATGCCCCTTTGACGCAAAATAACACAAATCAACAGTAAATGGATAGCAAATACCACTCTAATACTTTGTGCTGGTTTTGTTCACAAACATGATGCAAACGCAGCACATAGTGTTGGTAAACCTAGGACATCTTAAGGCTTTTGGGGGCCCTGGGCCAAACGTATTTTGGGGGCTCCTGTTTGGAACAGCTTTGAATTTATGATCTAATGTCATCTCTATCCTGCCCTCTTTGGCCAGTTTACTGGCAGTGCACAGACACTCTCACCTAAAATCTCACTAATATTACTGCAAATAATCTCTCTGACACTCTCCCATTTCTCATATGTGGAGCACTGTTTTGATCTAAAAGAAACTTGTTTTATGGATGTTGCATGAAACAACAATTCTTTGCAAAATGTCTGTAATAGACTCTCAGACATCACCTATCTATGAAATAAATCAAAGGAAAACGGTATATATATTAAAACAATCTGATTAAGAATTGTTAAAGGCCATTAGGGTAAGACACTGCAGAACAGAGCTCTATCCATGAGCCCACAGTGGGCCAGAGCCCACTTTGCCCACGCCTTAAAATGCCTCTGAGTAAACCTGGGCCTGTCTGTCAGTTTAAGTGAGTGAAATGTGTGAGATTAAGAGTACATCCAAGTGAGTAAGTGGGAAAGAATAAGAATGACTGCAAGGGGTGTAAGAGACAGTGAGTGAGAATGATTGAGGGAGAGAGAGTGAGTGAGAGAATGACTGTGAGTGAGTGAATATGGCTGTGAACAGGAATGTGATGTGATGCTTGTGAGTTTGGTGTTGGCCCTGGTATACTGAAAGTAATTACTGTCTCATAGAGACACCCAGGCAAAATACTGGTGCTGGCATACTTGAACAATTCTTAGCATGACAGACACATGTGGCAAGATACTGGTAATGGCACATTAAGAGTAACTCTGCATAAAGGGAACCAATGGTAAAATACTCGTACTGGGATACTAGAAGTAATTCACTGCATATAAGGCACCCATGGAAAAATACTGGTGCTAGAAAAATATTGGAAATTCTAGGCATGTGGACATCAGTAGCGGAATGTTGGTATTATCACAACAGAAGTAATTCTTGGCATTAAGGTGGACCACCTGGCATATGGGAAAGTGAATAAAGTCTGGCCCTGTCATACTAAGGTAATGTTTTGCATGCAGGTCACCTTATGTATATGGTTGGTAAAAGTTGCAAAATTCTGACTCTGGAATATTTTATGTCAATTTTTGATAAAAAGTGGGCACCCATGACAAAATGTTGGCACTAACACAATGGAGGTAATTTTTGACATTTGCAGGCACCCACACTACTTTTTTAAAACAATTTGATCAACTCCTGGGGAACATCAGGTTTCACTGTCTTGGACACCATGAAAAGATTTGAATATTTAATGAGTGCCTGTATCGCACCTATCGCATTTTAGCAAATATATGTAAAAATCGTCCTTTAATTTGCCACCATTTTTTCACATTCTTCTCAAGACGTGGTGGAACATCCCCCGAGAAGAGGTTTTGCTTGCTTACTTTGCTCAAGCACTACAATCCAGGACAAGTATTATGCCTCAGAACTTCCAAAGATCATGCCAGCACCATATTGTAGGTGGTATCTAAAATAGACATGTGTCTGTGCTATGCTGTTATACTAATCATGCAGTTATGGAATTTCATTGATGTTAATTGTTGTGATGTTAGGTCATGTGACATGCCTTCCAGGAACAACTCAGGGTCAAGGGTCCTGTGATGTCATTAAAGTCAAAGGGTACTTAATGTCACTTCTGCTACCCTTGGCATTTTTGTGAATCAACGCCCATGGAATGCCATGTTCTAAATAGAAAAGAGACAGCTGTTGTGAGATGTTGTGCCACAAAAGACAGCCAGAGTTGCCTTGTGAAGTCAGGCCATAGACGAGATGATAGCACTGGGGGTAGAGGAGTTAGAGCTGAAGATATATGTCAGTGCTGGTCCTAAGAGGGGCTAGAGCTGCCAAGAGATATCAGGCCTGTTTCAAACCTTTAGCCATCCCCACTACTTCATGTTCTTAATAAGATGAATGTCAAGCCTCTAGAGTTGCTGACCTTTCAGCCAATCAAGGATATAGGAGCATTCGGCTTATACATTTACCACATCAGAGAATCTGTCGCATTTTCAAAATTGATTACGCAGCTCATCTTACCAAACGCTTTGATTATCAATCTGCATCTCCTGATTACATTATGTTTTTGGCACATATAGATAGCTAAATTCGCCAGGTGGGTGTTTTCTCGTGATTACGTTTCCTTTTCCACTTGGGCCTCTCACGGTTCAAGTGTCTGTTAGATTTTCTTCCCATTTCTGAATGGAAATGTAAGAACGCCACCTGCGATGCATGCGTGGTACTCGCCATCGTATACGTGCTCTGCATGGAGGACTCTATCTCTCTCTTTTACTCTCAGACCAGATGCTCTCCCTTATGGTTCTTCCTCTCATTATTTCTCCCTTTCCCCTTCAATATTAATTCCCAGTCTTTGTTCTGGGAGTTTCTTTTGCTGTCCTGCCCTTCACCTATTGGTGACTGCAGCTCCCTTCCTCTCTTTTCAGATGTGCCTGGCTGCTGTTAATAAAGTGATAACAATGTAACATTTCTATCTTAAATGCTGTACTTAGCAACCGAGATGGTACTTAAGTCAAGAAAGCTCAGATTAGTTACATAGATATATGACTAACAGATTGATTGTTCATGATAAAATATGCCAACATCTGTATATGTTTAGTAGGAACAACTCAAAACATGAGGAGATTGATAAGTGATCTGCTATATGCAAATATACAACAAAGTAGGTGATAATCCGTTTCGTTTTTGAAAAGGTGTTCTCTCCATAAAATATTGAATTGCTCGAGTGAGATCACAAAGTAAACTGAAAATAATGAGTTCCAGTGGAATGGGCCGCGCAGGTAGAAGGCAGCACCGCTGACCAAGGCGCTAGTGATTTAGGCGTGACAATCGGCTGTGTTTAGCAGATAAAAAATAGTAACATGATAGTGTGCTGGTAAAATATCTTTAAGACAAATTATTTAGTGACTATGCTACTATTTAAAGTTTACATGACACTCTGTTTTAGTCATTCAGCCATGGTATCCTAGCGGCAGCATGTGGAGGTGAGAATGACTGGGAACATTAAAGAAAGTTCAGGCTGCGAAGTTCAGAATTTTATCTCAGGACGGGAAGGGAAGGAAAAGGAGTTAAAAGGACAGGAGAGAGGAAAAGGTGGAGGGATAAGATGGAAGGAAGGAAGACAGAAAGGATGAAAATATTAAAAGTGAAAGAAGTGGGAAAACATACTAAAATATTGACAAAAAGAAACATGCAAAAAAAGAAAGGACATCCAAGAAGAACAGATATGGAAAGAAAAAGGGGAAGCTATGATGAACAATGGAAAAGGCTTAGCAGAAGGAAAGAAAAAAGAGAGAGCAAAGGAAGAAAACTAAATAAAACACGGAAAGATGAAATAAACTAAAGAGGATAATGAAAGAAAAAAGTCAACATGTATTGAGGAAGATGGCAAGAAAGTTCCAGGTGGAAAAAAAAGTGAAAAAGTGAAACAAAAAGCAGAGAAAGAAAGCTGGATTAAAAAGAAAGTAGGACGAAAGGAAGAGTGTATAGTAGAAAAAAGAAAAACATGAGAAGATTGTAAGAAAGATGCAAGTGGAAGGAGTGAAGAGGGAGTAAGGAGGGTGGAAAGAAAGTTGGAGATGTAAAAATTAAAAGAAAATGGATAATTAGAAAGACATGGAAAAATGAGCAAAACTGCAAGAGAAAAAGAAGGTAAAAGGGGAAGATGAAAAAGGGATGAAGAGAAACACAGGAAAAAAGAAGACAAGAAGAACTGTGAACATAAAGGAAATAGGTGAAGGAAGGTAGCAATGGTGTAACAAAGGCCCCTGCGGTGCACTGGGCCCCAAGCTCCAGGGTGCCCTGTCAGCCCAGTACACTGTGCAGGGGCAGCAGGCCCCTGACTGGGTCCGGGGGGGGGCTCTACAGGTACTTTGCCTGGAGGTCCCTTAAGTTTTGTTACGCCACTGAAAGGTACAAATGCAAACAAGGGATGAGAAGGGTGAATTGAGGCACAATAGTAGAAGTGTTCAGTATTGGTGAGAGAAGGAGGAAACAAGTGTGAAGGGGATTAGTGAGTATGAAAATAAAAAAGGGGAAATGGGAACAACTGCAATAGGAGTGTAGTGAGAACTAAGCAAAGAAGTTTGGGGGAGCTAAGAGGGAAACAAAGAAAGATGTGAAAGAGAACTATACATTTAGGTAAAAAAGAAGGGGGGATCTATATCTGTGAAAGTCAGCTTTCTGGTCTCGCAACTGAGCGTCAACTTGTTCGATCATTCTTTTCTGGATGACTGTTTTTCAGTATTCTGTGCTCACACATTTGACTTTGGGCACCGGCATGTTTTTATGTACAAATTAAGAACTGCTATGAACTAAGGCCAGGGTTTTTGTCGTGGTTTTAAAGTTAATTTCTGTGAGGTAGGGATCAATTTTGCAATGAGCACAAGTTGAATCAGACTAGGCAGTCTATTGCCTTTCCCTATGTCCCCAATGTCCATTGATATGGATGCAAAGGCCGTCAGTGCTTAATTTGTAAATAAAAAGGTGCCGGTGCTCAAAGCCCTCCTCTTAAACACACTGCTGCTGTAATTAAATGTGCGAGCACCAAATACTGAGGCGGCGTAATCCTGAAGCCATCTTGAGCCTCTTCAATCCATATAAAGCTTCTCCCTGCCCCTTCAGCTCACTCTTGCAGCTTTCTCCTTTCTCCCTTTGTGACGCTTTTTCGTTTTTCCTTTTCTCCGTCTTTCCCATATGTGTCTTTTGCTCGCAGCAAATGTTTGAGGCAGAAGAATAAGCCCCGGCCCTCAAAAATAAGTGCTGGTGCTCAGCACCGGAAACAACAAGCACAAATTAAGCACTGCAGGCCGTAGAACTCTCACTATTTACACAAAATATATGCTGAATGTTTGGTGGTAGTGGCTCGTGGTGGGCAGGTATAAAAGTTTTATGCCCAGAATTTGGGTCTGGAGTATCAGTAGAATAATGCATCCATTGCAAGGACATCTGTTTGACCTCATGTTCACAGGTTCAAATCCTTGAGGGATCACTGTGGCTTTCATCCTTACGAGGTCAATGACAGGAGTAATGAGTTGGGTAACAATATACAACTGCTAATACGCACCAAGATACACTTCTGATCAAACACATACTTTACAAGTACATATTGTTTTATGTGGCAAACACATTTTGCATGTTCCTTTGCAAAACTCAGGAGCTTTACGTGGCTTTGCCTGAGGGCTAAGTATTCTGCAAGAGAACTTCCCTACTAAAAGCCTTTTTTCATGTAAAGCCAACTTTTGCTTAATTTTATTTTCCATCTCATTTTTTTAAATATCTGAAAAACAATTGTGGAAGCAATGTCCCACAATGTCACACTCACCTATGGTAAAGCCAGTGACATCCTTTGATTCATGGATGCTGGTGACAGTTATGTACCGGGGGTCATAGTACAACAAATGGCCTAACAACATACTAACCAAACATGTTCCCTAAACAGTCCTCCATTTACACTCCACCAGCACCCTAGGTCAGTCAGTAGTGAAACATCAGACCCTGAGCTGACATTTTCAAGTGATGTGACTGCAGTGGAATACGTATTAAAGATCCTTACATGCAGACCAGTGAGACTACACATTATTTCTCCTCGTGACGTCAGACACCGAATATATTACGTTCTCATCTTAAACGCGAAGGCACACGTGTGGTTGGCAGCTGGAATCACATAAGCCACTACACTGGCCCAGGCAGATTTATGGCTAATTCTAAAACCAGAGGATGACAAAATCAACAGCAGTAATTGAAAAATGAACAGACCATATTTTTATATGAAACTGTACAAAGAGATAAAACATTGCTATAAAACCAAACCTTGCTCTGGAGATGGCACCTTCATTACAAAGAATGCTTTCTATACCTGTATCAGAGATGAAATATTGCACTACGCCTCATACGAGAATAAGGAACGCACGACACCTCGCAGTGAATACACAACTGGCAGATCAAACAGTGACTGTGAGAAAATGAGCCAAAGCCGCCCAATACATCAGAAAGAGAAGCTGAACTTAAAATGCTCTGCTGGCTAACGACAGAACAAGGTACATTTCAAAAGACTGAAGTTACTGCGTCCTCCGTTAAAAACCGCAGAAAACTCCAGGAATTAGCACCGATCGGGGACCAGAACCACAAAACAGAGAGTGAGCACTGAGAAACAAGATGGCGGCATGGATGCAGTAAGAGGTGTAATTGCAGTCATGCTAAGAGTCGAGTGGTTTGCTCCAAAGCAAATGTTGGTAGGGAATGTAACCCATAGAGTTAGTTGCTGAACCGCAAATCATTGCTTGTTCAAGACAGTGCAGCCGTCTGTGGCTGTGAGATAGGTTTCAGTCAGATACAAATTGAAGGCAGAATCCTAGAATATCAAGCTTTACTTTTCTGGATGAGAATTTGAGGTTTTATCCTGGATGAAGTTGTGAATGGTGGAAACAGTATCTTAAAGGTGTTTCTGGCACTCGTGGAGAGCCAACGGAGTGTTATTAAAGGTGGAGTACTTAGGGTTGTGACATTTTAAATTCTCGTTGCCAGTTTTCCTTCAGCTTTCTGGGATCCTTGAAGACCAGGAACCTGGTGTAAGCAGAGGTAATGTGCAAAGATGTGAGAAGACGAGTCCAGTTTTGTATAAGAGAAAAAAGGAGCTCAAGTGTGAGGGCAAGCTGAGTTCTATAGGAGGTACATAGAGTTCATACTCAGTATCATATGAGATGTGTAAGATTCTTCATCTCAAAAGATGGACACACTTGTATTTGTATTTGGTTCCAATTACTTCTAGTCCCCAAGACATGGAAGCAGGTCAATAAAAGCTCTGATTTAAGATCAACATCTTTATAAGATGTGTGGATAACTCTCCAAAATGCCTGCTCTCTGTTCCATAAAAATATTTCATCAAGGAAAATATCTATTGCAATAGATTTATTCAACATATCTATGAGCGGACAGAATAAAAATCACAGGTTCGCCCTTCAGTTTCATCAGTGTGGTGATTGGTCTCAATGCGAACCAAAGCTTGAAACTCCTGAATTGTGGAATGATTCGAGATATGCTGAAAATCTAGCTTGCAACTGGGCCCGTAATTCTACCTTTTCAAATTTGCATTCTTACAAAACTACATTTTAAAATGCGCTATTTAGAAGGCAAATGTGCGCGTCTTGCTACCTTATGGCACCTATATTTTATTTGTTTCTGATGCAGTACATTGTGATTGACCAAGGGTAAAAAAGACAACCACATGTTATGGATGAGGCAATCAACTAGTGATAGGTTTTGTTCTTTCAGAAATTATTGTTTTCAGGTTTCTAACTGCAATTTAAGCAAATAAGGACTACAACCCCCGAAATGCATTTTGCTAAAAGAACATCCTTGGAAAGCAGCACTAAGGTGGTCATTACGAGTCTGACGGTCGCATGGCCGCCAGACTTGCGGTGGCGGCCCCACCGCCAACAGGCTGGTGGTGGGACTACCAGATTATGAGAAGGACGACACTATTCGGCTGCCGCAAGCCGGCATCCTGGAGGTCCCAGTGGTTTCTCATTCTCCAGGGCAGTGCTGCTTGCAGCGCCGCCCTGGGGATTAGGAGTGCCCATCCGCCAGCCTTTCCATGGTGGTTCATACCACCTTGGAAAGGCTGGCGAAATGGGGGACTCAGGAGGGCCCTGAGGTCCCCTACACTGCCCATGCACTTGGCATTGGTAGTGCAGGGGCCCCCATGCACAGCCCCATCGCGCATTCCACTGCCTGAACTACAGGCAGTGGAATGTGCAACGGGTGTTGCTGCACCCACTGCAGTGCCACATTGGCACCGGCTCAATGTTAAGGCCCTGTTCACCGCAAGGCCGGCAGGCGGAAACACTGTTTCTGCCCGCCGACCCTTCGGTGAAGTCCTATTAGGGTCAGCGGGGTTCAGGCCACACAGGCTGTCTGAGGGTGTGAAGAGTTTGGCGGGTGGCTTCCGCCGCCCACCAAACTCTTAATGACCACCTAAGTTCCTTCTGACATGGAGCCCTCTAGTAATCTTAAACTCTGAACCTCGATGGTGCTGCTCTGAAGACCTGTTAAATTTCTGGCATCTTCCCTAGGGTGAAGATGGGTCTTCACACAATGGAATGCTGTCAGATCCAAGTTACTTGGAACAGGTGACAAGATGTGGCAATTTAATTTGTTTTTTTGCTATACCACGCACATTAGCTATCAGCTACATTAGTAAGGCAAAAAGCCAATGATCCCATCAATCAAGCATAAAAGGAAAGACTTCAAAGTACTCTAATATACCACACATTTTTCATAATATTCCCAGCATATTCTTTGCAGTGATTTTGGATAAACAAAAATATTACTACATTTTCGACGGCCATCAGTAAGAGATAAATAGGCAATCGAAATGAACTGTTCTAAACTTACTTTCGTGGCCATGCCAGCCATTTCATGTCGAATTCCCTGCCTTGACCGCGGGCATCAAATTAATAAAAGGCACCTGGTGGAAGACTGCAGAAAACCTGAAACCAGAGCTTCAGGTGCTGAGGGTTGCAGGCAAAAGACTGTGTTACGTGATCTACCAGTTACTCTAATTATGGAGGAGAGAAATGTAAAAATAAGCATAACTTGAGAGACACTTCGCATTTTCAATGCCTTTCTTCTTCCTGGTTAAAAAAAGCGTACAACTGTGTGATAGCAGATGTTAAATGACTCCCTCTGGGGAAAAACTTTGATCAAATTTCCAGGAAACCCATTCAAAACAGCTCAGCTTTGGGAGGATTTTAGATTCAGGGATTTGTAGGATGCCATTACCAGTTTTTCAATTTAAAAGAAAAATGCTCGGCTGTAAGAGGAGAATGGTACCATTCCAAGGCGGGTAAAAACCGAATGGAGACTACCAGCTTTATCCGATGGCTGAGTCCTTTTCAAAGATGAGCCCTTCAAAGGAAGCCTGGCACCACCCACCACCATCTCACGTGCAACTCCAACTACTGAAGGGACCTTAATGATAACGTGAGCTAAATATACATATTCATTAATTTAGATGCATCACTATTGGAAACCCCTCATTAAGGTTTTACAAAAATAAACTGTACTGAACTTGCAGCAGTTATTCTTAAAATATGCCGTGTGGGGGTTGATGATTTTATGATTTACTCTGAATATCCTGCGTTAAATATAGGATGTCACGGGGTGAGAGGATGAACTATGAGACTTCTCGTTAAGCAGAGTCTTAGGAACCATGGCGACAAGGGGGGACCTTTCGAATGACGACTCCTACAACGCAGTGGACTACCAGCTGCGACCATCTGGTTATTCTTACTGCGTGAACATTTCATCACTAGCTGGAGTGAGGTGCCAACCCAGCAGATAAGGGCAGCACAATATACAACAAGGTAGCAGATGATCAACAGCAGCATAGATTTATGCTGAATGTGTGAAGAAAATACATATTTACAAGGGGCCATTGCCACGGAAACGATTTGGTAAGGGCTATACGTGTGTCCGGGACTGATAGAGTGCAAATCTAGCTACAAGGCAACTGAACAGTGCACGAAATGGGGATTACCATGTAGGTGCCCACAGCAAGAGACATTGGTGTGCAAGGAGAGAGGGGAATCTTCAGTGCTTTGGATTAGTAAGGGGGGGCAGTTTGGAAATATAGTATATGGTGAAATGTTGTTTAAAGAGATTCTTCATTTACTTGTAGAAGTAAACAAGGGAAGGAAGTTGGCAATGGTGCTGGAACAGTTTTAAGACAATGGTGCTGGAACAAGGTGCTGGTCAGTGATCTCTCCTCACTAAACATATAGGGGGTTATTACAACTTTGGAGGCAGTGTTAATCCGTCCCAAATGTGACGGATATACCACCAGCCGTATTACGAGTTCCATAGGATATAATGGACTCGTAATACGGCTGGTGGTATATCCGTCACTTTACCGTCACTTTTGGGACGGATTAACACCTCCTCCAAAGTTGTAATAACCCCCATAGAGCCGTATTCACAGAGGTATGATTGCATGTGTAGATCTACACCTACACATTTGTGGAAATCTGCTCATCGATACCATTCTCCTTTTCCATGTGTAGATTTACACCGAGATGCAGACCTCAAATGAAGATTGAAGACTCCTATGACTGAGTTTACCATAGAAAAGTTACTATTAGTAACTTTCCACCTATTTGTGGAGCTATCCGCCAACACAGCAGGGATCCCCCTGGATAAAATAATAGGGAGTTTTAGGAAACTACATCTTAAATTAAAAAAAATACATTTTATTATGTTTTATTTTGCAAATATTAAAACACATTGCCCTAACTGTTATTTACTTCTTACTACAACAGTTACTGGAGACAGCACACCTGCAATAAAAAGTAATGCATTACTACATCATTTTTTTAAATTTAATTAAAATAAATGTTACTTTTCCCTCCCTAACCCCTTACACTATCATTTGCGTACAATGTGTCATATTCTTTGATGCAAGTTATATAAAAAAAGCAAGATATCATTTACGATATAGTTTATTAAACTGTAATGTTTAGCAAAATACTTGTTTTTCATTTTAAGAAGTATTTTAAATATTTAATAGAAAACCTAAAAGAATTCAACTTAAGTTTAAGTTAAAATATTACTTAATTTATTTTACAATCACCTAAGTGGTAGTGTTATTGCCTGCTTTCATTGCTTTCTATATAAGTGTGTTGACCATTTGTGGTTCTTGATTTATAATTTATTTTTACTACAATCGTGGCCAATGAGCTCCTCCCTCCGTAGCGTCAACGTGATACCATAAACCGTCTGCCATGCTCGTGCCCACCTGTCTGAGAGCCGCTGGGATTCAGAATCGGCTTGCCTGCTCATTGGCACCAAGCATTCAGAGTGCAGGGACTCCTGAGACTTTGGAATTTGAGGTGTAATTTGCCTCACATTGCACTGTTTTTCCCATATTGTCTCACTAGACTACTGGAGATAAGCTTGGCTGCCTGGTCAGCCCTGTCTGGTGAGCCATGCCATGCCACCACTGTGTTTGCTTTCCTCAGGGAGCTGAGGAAAGTCGGCGCATGGCAAAATGGGTATGTGCTTAGTGGTGAGGGCTAGGAGGAGTAATTATTGTGCATATCACGCAGACCACGGCAAGAGTTAAGATTCAGCACGTTGGTGGTGTCGGCGACAGCAGTGTAGTGGTTGATTGAGGGGAGGAGGGAAGTGCAAACTTATGTATACGCCATACCTTTTAGTATGGTTGCAAGTGGAGAGGCTGGAAAGGCTCTTGAGGGACAATAAGAGACTTTTGGAGAGATATCTTTGAGCTATCTCAAAAGAGTTAGTTGGTGACACCTGGGGATATCTAGAGTCCATTGCAAGAGGGTGTAGCAGTATGCTGCAATAGTACAGATTAGCAGGGGCACTAATTGCCAAGCTATAAGTGGAAAGTACAACGCTAATGGATATCTCTGGCGCACCCTGTTTACCCAGCTATCACTAGCAGAGCAAAGGAGATACAGTCAGAGGACATAGGAGTGGTCATAGAAGGTGAGGCTTACTACCTGGAAATTATGGGTCTAGTCTAATGGCTCCCAATCTGTGGTCCGGGGACCCATGAGGGTCTGCAAAACCTCTTGAGGGGGTCCACGACTGCTTAGAAAATTTAATCACATCCCCAGCTTTCAGTAATGACTCAGTGGGGGGGTCCCCAAATTCCAATAATGATTCAGTAGGGGTATCTGTGTTCCAGTAATGATAAAGTGAGGGTCCACAAATAAAGGTTGGGAACCACTCGTCTAGTTGGTCGGAGGCTAAATAGTTTGGCAGGATGCTGCAAAATAAGCTCAGGCCACAGAGAGTGTTCTCACCAAAAAGAGGTTGGGCATGTGAGGTGGTGAGCCTGCATTAGGGTGAGATCATGTAGGGAGTTTAGAAGAAAGTATAGTAAATCTTATTGTGGAAATGGGTCACACGAGCAAGGGAGAAACAACTAAATACCACTACTAATGTGGAGCTTAAAGTATCTAGTAGGACACCATTAAAACAATCAATAAAAGTGTGTGTGGGTAATTATTTGAAGAGGAATCTGAGATACATTGTGTTATCGAAAAGGGAGGCCCCTATTCTACTGACCTCACTGGGTTTGGAAATATTTCCTCCCCATCATCTTCAATGTAGGATGTGATGGCTTTAATGCACAAAACATTACAAGGAATACTGGAAATAATACTGGTAAATAACAATCTGCTGCAGTCTCAGGAAATAAAATAGCAGGGCAATGCAGCAGAAACTAAAGCAGATAAATAGCTGTTTGCTGACACTAGTAGGACCAGTAGTAGGACGCAATGAAATAATGCAAAAATTCCTGGCCCATAATAGGCTTTGTAACAAATATGCATAAAAATCTATGATTACCATATCACTTATTCAACATGGATGACTATTTATCGATTTTATATGGAAGTAACAACTCAAAACTACAACTAAACACATCACACCTAGTTTCCTAACCACAGATAATGTAATCAGATGGATATTTAATAATAGCAAAACTTCACGTGTTTCCAGGTCAAATGAACTGTCAATTGCAATTCTAAAGATCGACTACTGATACTTGTTATTAAAAAAGTCATATATCAGAAACAGGTCATCCCATCCTGGAAAGGCTGCATACTTCAAACAATTTAGAAAAGGGGTTCAAAATACACACCAAGTAGTTACTGATTAATCACCCTTCTTGACATATGTAGAAAAAGATTTGTGAAACATCTTTCATACATGGAAGATTGGGAAGAAATGGAAAACACCTTAACTTTCCATCAAATGGGCTTTGGAGCTGTGTGCTGCACTTCAGATAATATTGTTGCAATAATTCTTTTGGCTCAAAAAGCAAATTCAACAAAGTCCGGTAACCTTTTGTTCTTGCTTCATGGACTTTTCCACCACTTTTGATAAGGTGGATAGACACTGACTTTGTTGGAAACTAATTTGCTGGGGTTTGGAAACAGAATTATTACATTTATTGATTGAAATATAATGCAACACATGAGCCAGGGTAAAACTCATTGAAGATAAGGGCTTCCAATCGAACATTTATACTTACAGTGGCTTAAAACAAGGGTGCATTTGTGATTTTTTTTTTTTTTATATATTTATGCGGCTGATTTAGCGCCAGTATTTCTCCACAGCAATAGAGATGCACTCTAATTAGCCAATGTATCAATAACACTTCTAGCCTATGCTGACAGCGGCATCTGTTTTGAGGTCATTCTTATAACATTGATAACAATCTTCAGATGGGCATCAGAAAGACAAATCCTATGTTGTTGGGCTGCAGAAAGGCAAATTTTAACTGGACCACACGTTCAACAAAAATTGAGCAACACGTCAATATAATTACCCTGGAATTATTGTAGACAAAAATCTTAACTGTAGTTCATATAAGGAACGTCTATGTCATGAAATCCATATGATAACAGGTGCAATAAAACTATCCATTACAAAATATGGAGGAGGGCAATGGTTCCTACCTTAACTATAGTTAAATCCAAATTCTCTCCAGGCCTTACCTATGGTTGCCTACTTTGGAAACACATAATCGGAAAAATAGAATGCCTTTGTCTAAGTTCCATTCGAAAACTGTTCAATTTAGGCAAATCCACTCCCCAAAGATGTTTAAGACTGGAACTCGAGCTGACCCCACTGTTTGCTACCATAACAATTAATCAATTACATTACTATTTGTGTTCTCATTCAGCTAGCAACAATATTTTACATCTATTATCAAGAATGACCTGGCCAGACAAAATTCAGAAGTAGTAATGACCAAACAATGCTTATCCTAAATCTTATTATCTAAAAACATGCCTGATTGAAGAAATTAATAAAGATGCAATGAGCAGCTCACAAATTAATTTTAAAAGGAGAAATCACAATATTTTTACTTCGAAAGGATTCCAAGAAATCAGCAACATACAAAAATAGTACTTACATCACAGAAACGTACACCTTACCGCATCAGTCATTTTTAGGATTTAATACTGGTACTAAAGCAAAAAAAGCCTTATTGCGACTTAGATTGTTGTATCTGTCTTTTAGTCAACTTAATGTATCCTAGAAACAAAATCAACCAATAAAATCTGGTGTATCTTTTTGGCTATGTAATCTGAATCAAGAGTAACTGGAACATGTATGTGGTTTATGCCTAGCACTCCTCAACATACATACAAAATACCGAAGGACAATCTTCTGTGTTGAAGGAATTAAAGCAATATCTGAAGCTATTTTTGCTGTTGGGGCACTTCGCCCAAATATATTTGAACTGACCTTAAAGTTTTATGAGGCAAAAATCAATGTACAACATTTATCACTGGAACATACTGAGCGGTACCTGATTTTTATTGTTGCATGTTTTACATTTTTTAATATATATGCTCTTATTGAGCATGCAACACATTTTCATCATCAACAACTAATGACATAAGGGGCACAAAACATGTTACTGGTAAAATAGCTCTATTATTTAGAAAGTTAAAAGGCAGATGTAGTCTACCTCCAGGGAACCATGTTAAACACAGACAAAGAAGGAAGAGTGAAGCCCAAAATGTGGCCACAATTATTTTCTTCTCAATCTACTTGTATAAAAAGGAGTGACCCCTGTATCAAGGCAAACACATCTCTTCCAATTGGAGTCATGCTCACAGAAGAAATGGAGATAGTTCTGCACTGAGGGATAGTAAGTATGCTTTAGGTCACTTTAATAACTAAGGACCAGCTTTATATCTCGGCGGACAGGTTAACCCGTCACAACAGTAACCAATATCCCATCTGACAAAATATAAATCCCATAGGAATTATGGGATTTATATTTCCGAGGACGGGATATCCATCACTATTGTAGTGCAGTAACATATCAGTAGAAATCTAAATCAGGCCCTAAATCTATATTCTACAATTCATTGGTGACTCATTGAAGCACAAATCAACTTCATGAAAGGAGGCTCATTAAAATTATCTTAAATTATAAGAGTAAAATTGAATACAAATCTTGAATAGATTTATGTGATGAAATTACTGACAAAATGAAAAGAAGTAGCACTACAGATATATGAAGAACATAAAGCGTTTGATTCGGGTTTGAGTGAAAATGAAAATCTTTCAATTTCTGGAGGAAGTGCTAAATCCGGAGAAGAATGCACCAATGGATGTTTTCCAATATAATAATCTTATGGTGAAGGAGAATGGACCGATGATTTCATTGGTTCAGCAAAACCATTTGCCATTTACAAATCTCAATATTATTCCCTGTATTCAGCTCGTTGCTTCATTTAGAAAGTCATTTCTGTGACTTTTTATAGTGTGGTGAAGGTTGGTGCTAGAACTAATTCATTGGTTCTTGGTGGAGGTTTGTGCTTTGAACAAATCAGTAGCTGTCCTTATAATTTTTTGTCCAAAACCACTAACACTCACTCTCCTGTAGCCATTCTTTCCAGTATCTGAAAAGCCAGTCATGGCACATAGGATGCTGAAAGAATACTTTCCAAGATTTAACAGTGTTGGAGGATGGAAGATTGACCCCCACACCCAAGAAGACAAAAGCCGTTCTATTACTAAACGGCCAAAGATTTTTCAGTCAAACTCCTTAGAGAGATCTCCTCTATTATTGATTTGCAACACCGGATAAGGTTCTAATGGTTGCCTTAAGGGCCCTGTACAACCTTCCCAGATACATTCGTACCTCTCAGGAACATCTCCTAAACAGGCAGCTGTCAGCTAAAAATAGAGTTCTTTACAAACTGTTGAACAGGTTTTCAATACCATGAATGGTTCCTTCCTTAATTAGGGCTCTGAAATCTTGAGTCCATATTTCTCAACTTGTAATATACACTCAGCCAACAAACGTTCCTGTGATCCATCTAAAGTTAAATACTTTCATTTATTGGGTAGTCTGCACTCAAACTTTCTTCCTGCTAAATGTACCCTATCCGACCACTTAAAACTGCTGAGTACCCCATTTAAAAATAAACTCTCTTGTTAACTACTCACTATATTATTTACACACTAAGGGCCTGATTCTAACTTTGGAGGACGGTGTTAAACCGTCCCAAAAGTGGCGGATATACCACCTACCGTATTACGAGTCCATTATATCCTATGGAACTCGTAATACGGTAGGTGGTATATCGGCCACTTTTGGGACGGTTTAACACCGTCCTCCAAAGTTAGAAATCAGGCCCTTAATCTGTATAAATATATATGGGTGTGCATATCTTGCTTTCTTATTGTTCAACATTCATTCAGCATTCTACTGCATGCATCCACCAAACTGCTACTGTCCTATATAGGGCAATACTGGTGCTATGCACAACATACTCTTTGAAAGTGCTCTGTTGCTGTCAAGTGAATGAAGAAATAAACTATCACAAGGCAAATAAGGATGACAGAAAGTGAAATGCTCGTAGGCTCCTATTCGCTCTCAAATCGGGCTCACCTCACGTCCTGTGCCCTGTTTCCATTCCACTTGTCCTAGCCCCTGGTACCACCCACAGAGTCATGGACACTATCAATTAGTCTCTTTACTTTAGCTTTATACATACCAAAGAGAAGGTGGATGTTGTCACTCCCTTCTTAAAAAAGAGTAATTTGGATGAAGCCATCCCAGCAAGGTATCTTATCATCACATTGCTCCTGACTTTGAGTAGAATTATTGAGAATGCATGATTAAATACCTCATCACTTAAAGATTGATATGTGGTAGCCTGGTTTTCGTCCAGGGAGAAATAGCATTTTTTGTTTTGCTGATAACTTTGGCTCCTTTTGCTTAATTTTCACTACATTTTCCAAGAAAATATAACACTTACTTCAGCAGCTGTCTAGAAAGTTTTGGGGTGATCCATTAAGCGAGTGCCAAGAAAAAGGGGGTCCAAAAACGCACTTTCCCCATTCATTTTTCCATAGCGATTTTGAACAGCGATAGCGCCCAAACTACTGAGCGGATTACACTAAATTTTGCAAGGCAGCTGTAGGTACAGAAAGAGCCATTTTGTTATCTGGTGTAAATCCATTCAGTAGTTTTTGGAAAATTGAAGAAAATCCAAATTTGTATATATATATAGGGACACGAAGGCTTCGCGAACCCTCCCAATCTCGTGCTGAGATCAGACTGACTTCAGCAAGGAAGTGTTGGATACACAAGTTTGGCACTCAGCTTCAGCCAAGTCCCAGAAAAAAAGTTTTCACAAAATAAGAAAAAGGACCAGGATAGAGTCACCCTGACCCCTTAGCTCTGGTGCTGGGGTCCCAGAGGGACACCCCTAGAGCAAAAGAATTGGCCACTGTGGATCAGCTGAAATTGTTTTTAAAAAGCAAGGGGTCCTGTGCTTGCTTTAACTGCAGCCCCTGGGTGGGCAAGTTCCCAGAGGCATTTATATTTTGAATGCGGGGGAGACCTCCGGTCCCACTGTAGCCCTGAGGACTGTCACCTTCCGAGGCGCACATTGTATTTCAATTTGGGGGCTGTGTGGCCACCCCACCCCCTACAGCCCCTGGGACTGCCACCTCCCCAGGGAACACATTCTATTTCAATATGGAGGGGCCACAAAGCATTCCCACGGAGACCCGGGATCTGCCACCTCCTTGGGGCACACATTCTATTTCAATGCAGGGAGACTGCATGCCCCCCACTCTCCCACACACACAGTCCCAGGGACCGCCACCTTCCCAGAGCAAAGTAAAATAAAAAATAAAAACAAAGGGGGTCCATTTTAGAAACCTGCAGCCCCAGGGACCACCACCTCCCCGGGGCTAAATGTAGCACTGGAGGGGGGCCACATGGTCCCCTTGAGGAGTCACAGTAGGATGGAAGAGAGAGAGAGAGAGACATTACAATGGTCTCTCAGTATGAGTCACCTGTGGCATAACAGTTGAGGTCACAGACCCTCACACTGAAAGTTGAGGGTTCTAGTCCAGGTCTGTCTGTGGTAATTCCCTACTTTAATTTTTTTTCTACATCAAAAGTTGAAGATTCATAATAAAAGGTGATCTCACTCTTTTTAATTTACAAATATTTTTTTCTTTTCAATTTGTCCAGAAATATCTCATTTTAAGTATATCATCCATTAAAGCATAAAAAATTATCTATCTCTCTCCCTCTCTTTCTCTCTCTCTCAATTTCTCTTTTCAAACTCTTTCACCCAGTCACTCACTCAGACCCTTACGCACCCACTCACAGACCTACTCAGACCCTCTTGCACCCACTCACAGCCCCACTGACACCCTCACGCCCCCAAACACAGACCCACTCAGACACTCACACACCCATTCACAGACCCACACAGAAACTGATACACCCACTAAGACACTGATGTACCCACTCTCACACCCAGACACTCTCACATCCCCTGTCATCCCCAGATACAACATCTGGCACCTATTCTTACACCAGAGTGACAGGCCATGGCCAAATCCCGCTGCACATGGTAAAAGGGCCATGTTGGGGGGTGAGAGGGGTGGCTGCAGGCCCTGTGGTCAACCACCGCCGCACATGGCCAAAAGCAGTATATGGTGGCAGTGTTTGGATAAAAGTATAGTAATGAAAACTACTTTAAGTTTTTTTTAAAACATAGAAATTCACTGAAAAAAACAAAGTTCAGAGGGACATTATAGTTAGGAAATAGAATTTAAAAAAACATAGAAATTCACTTAAAACACCAAAGGTTACAGGGACATTATAGGTAGGCTCACATTTTTAACGTACCAAACCATATAAATTCACCTGTTATAGTTAGAGTTATCTAGAGTAACTAACTTGTGCCCTAAAGTACCTATAACTTGTGCTCTCACCATGAACTGCTAATTACCCCACAAATTACAGCACTCATGACATCTTTGATAACATCACTGATAATGTCACTGTAACATCTGAAGTAAAATTATTGATCAGATAACTGTGCATGGCAGGGGTGCAAGTGCGGGCATGGAAACAGATCAAAAATCCACCTCCAGCGTGCAACAGTATTTCAAAGCTCCTGCCTGCTGGGAGTGGACTTAGTGTTTCCTTCTGCTTGCTTTGTGGGAGTTTTGAAAATGCTCCTCTCAAGCAAAAGCAAATTCACATAACATGGCATGATCAATATTCATTATTTGGACTGATAGTTATTTCATCAGAGACCAGTAGCACAATATTATCAATAATAGACAGTTTCTCATACGTTGCTGTATTAAAAACATGTTAGAACAATGTCTCACTGACTCACACAGTCCAGTTACCAAGCAAATTGGGGAACAATGATTCTTAAACAGACAGATTAAAGCTCCCTCCTTGTAACAAACATCCTTGTTTAGATTACTACAGTACCTAAAAGTTAAAGGGTAGCCAAAGAAACTCCTGGGTCTCTTACCTCCAAAAAGGGGGCCAAGAACCAGGGGACAAGTGTCTTGTGGAAATAAGAACTTGCTACTCACTTTGCTCATCACTGAGAAAATGGGGTATTTATGTATTAAACATCTGAAAAAGGACTGCTAGACCTGTACTCATTTTTGTCTTTCTCTCCACATGGACCACAAAAATCGAGAGATCGCAAACAGTATAGACAGCCAGGTATCACTCTTCAAAATTCTGGATGCCACAATATATTCCCTAAAGCCTAAAATGCTGCACAATGAAAGTGTCCATTTCCTTCTGCTTCATAAATATACTGGGGAAAAGAAGAGTACAGGGACCACCGTTTCAGTGGCTGCAAGACAAGAGGGGCAGAGCCTATCAGCCTCCTCAGGATGTCGCAGTTATTTTGCCATAAAGTAGTGAAGGGACAGTGGCCCTCATTCTGACCTTGGCGGGCGGCGGAGGCCGCCCGCCAAAGTCCCGCCGTCAGGTTACCGTTCCGCGGTCGAAAGACCGCGGCGGTAATTCTGACATTCCCGCTGGGCTGGCGGGCGGTCTCCTTCAGACCGCCAGCCAGCCCAGCGGGAAAGAGGCTTCCACAATGAAGCCGGCTCGGAATCGAGCCGGCGGAGTGGAAGCTGTGCGACGGGTGCAGTTGCACCCGTCGCGTATTTCACTGTCTGCGCAGCAGACAGTGAAATACATGTAGGGGCCCTCTTACGGGGGCCCCTGCAATGCCCATGCCAGTGGCATGGGCACTGCAGGGGCCCCCAGGGGCCCCGCGACCCCCCCCTACCGCCATCCGGATCTCGGCGGTCCGACCGCCGGGATCTGGATGGCGGTAGGGGGGGTCAGAATCCCCGCGGCGGTGCAGCAAGCTGCGCCGCCGCGGAGCATTCAATGGGGCCGCGGTACACTGGCGGGACCCCGCCAGTGGTGCCGGTCCGACCGCGGCTTTACCGCCGCGGTCGGAATCCCCATTGGAGCACCGCCGGCTTGTCGGCGGTGCTCCCGCGGTCCTCCGCCCTGGCGGTCAAAGACCGCCAGGGTCAGAATGAGGGCCAGTATCTCTATTTGAAATTCCAAAATACTTTTCACTCTGCACCTGCCTGGAAAGGCTCATCCCCATATAAAAAGGAGGGTGGCCGGACCTCACAAGCCAGCTATATGAGAAACTGCCCTTTCAAATAACAGACCACATTCTGGCACCATAATGGAAATTCACAAAATTATGTGCAGGAGATTTTGGGTGGGGTGGAGTAATGATGCGCCACCCCGATATTGTACATGGAGGAGAGAGCTTCACTTACCCCAGGTCTAAGCTGAATCTGAGGGAAGCGACACTCAAGGAATGCTGAGCTGAAACAGAGAAGAAACCTGACCTTTATTGCAAAGATGGACTCAAGGACTGAATTCTGCTGGCACTCAGCGAATATGATTTGTCTCTCCAGGGCCAGTGGCTCTAACCCTCCTACACCCTCTGGGGAACAGTAGAGGGATGAACCTCCAGGGGATGACCTTGCATTGCTGCCCTGGATCTTCAGTGGACTGTCCCAGAAGGAGGGGGTCTCTGACGTCTGCTGCACTTGGTGCCCTGCAAGTGGGTCATGGGACCTGGAGATGTAGGAAGGGAAGGCACTCTGCCTTGGGGATTTGGGGTTGCTGTTGTGGAAGACACTGGGCCCAGTAGAAATACCAGGTGCACATCAAAATTGCACACACGATTCCAAAAAGAAAGGTTCTTCATAGACCAATAGGTTCTACATACCACAGAAAAGAAAAAGTTATTTCTTTTAAAGCACAAGCCCTCACTCACCTTACGGTGACATGCTTCATCATAGGGCTGTGCTCCTCGTCAGGCTGGCGCTGCAATGCCTGACGGGCCCCACGAGGGGGCTCTTTGCCGGAGATCTTGTTTAAGGAGAAATGCACAACCGGTCAAAAAGAAGTGTGGAGGATTGGTATAGTAGTGGTTAAAATTGTCTAGAGGTAGAAAATAAATACGTCTTTAATTTGGTGTAGATACCTCTGACAAGGTTAAAAACAATAAATAGGGAAATGGTAAAATAATGTCTACGCTCCCCATAAAAAGAGAAATTATTATTAATAGCAATGACTGACTCTCACATTGGGGAGTAGTATAAATGAAGCAAGTAGACACAGGGTCCCCTGTGCTACTCTACATCACAGGTCAACATGTTTCTCGCTAAATGGTAGTCAAAAATGATCTTAGTGCGATTCGTCAGGACCTTAATAAACGTACCTAATCCTTTAGATATTTGGAAAACCCTTATTTAGGGAGAACAGAGCCCTCATAATTTATATGTAGGGCCTCATCAGGGAAAGTAATAACTTGAAGCTATCCTTGGATATGGATAGAATCGTGTGGGAAGACCTAATGGTATCAACACTCCCTGGAACTCCAGGTGCCCAGACATAAAAAAAAAAAAGTCCTGTGTAAGTAGAGAGGGCCCTAAAACTCAAGTTTTTCAAGGACTGAAAGGAACAAATGATGAAAGCCAACAGGCCTGCTGGGCAGAGCTGGTTACAGGGTGCAAAAAGACACCAAACTTCTCCAAATCAGTCCAACCGGGCTGGAAAAACTAAGGGAGAAATGTGATCCCCAGGAGAACAGGATAGGACTCGGTGTAAGATGGGTCGTGCTTCTTTTCTCGGAAATTGTCTGTGTGAAACCTAATGCCTGTAAGGACTGACAAGCAGAAAGTGGGGGCAGGAGAGGCCATTTGTGGGGGCCTTTCCTCATTACTGAATTTGCTGCTGGGGGCCCTCATCTCACCAAGAGCTGGCACCAACGACAGGGAAAAAGTCAAACTAAAGGAGTTCCTCAGTGCTCTTAACTTATCTATTCCTGGGGCCCTCATCTTCACAAGGACCGGCCAGTGATGTAATGGGTGCTGCCACCCCATCCCTTGTGCTTCTGTCAGGTGGGACGGACACACCCAGCATCGAGCATCCCACCTGCACGGAGAGTTGACAGGCATGAGGATTTTGCTGGGTGGCTCCAGCACCAACACAGCAGCATGTCAGGGAGGGCTGGATGGTTTGGCTCTGCGGGGCTGAGGTCCTGCACTGCCACCATAGAAGAGAGGATTTGTGGCCCATACGAAGGTCAGAGGCACCCGTCAAAAGTAAATAAAAAGATGTGACTCAAGGCCCCATGCCCCAAAAGGAAGGCTCGGAGTGTGAGGCCACTAATAAACTGTGCTCAGCCTGAGTCAAGGATCGCCCCATGCGCAGGCATTTGACAATGTGCATGTTTTCCTTGTGGTGCCCCAGTGAGGGCAATGTACATAAGAGTTCTAGGGACTGCCAAGAGCACACCAGCCTCAAAAAGAGCACCCCATTAAATTTTCTAAAATTCACCTCAAGTTCCCAAGGTTTTTGAATCTGTGACCCCAGGCGTGGTTTCAATACGATTCATGCCTTATAGACAATCACAAAGTTAACATGTGAGCCATTTAGTGCTCTTTAGTGTAAGATGGTGCCTTTTTTAGTGATTTTAATAGTGTTGCCTTGGCTTATTACGATATATGTATGCTTTTATAAAGTGTTAATACCTTGACAAAGCCAGCCGGTCTGCCTTTTGGTAAGTATTACATTATGCCTACTCTATGTGGAGGGTATCACTTTAGGCATTCCCACTCACCATCATGAATACTATATATAATATATTGCGTAATATTGAGCAGTGTGTGCTTAATTAAGCATTTTCCTTTTCATAAGTGAAAGCATATACTGGACAATAATGTATTGAAAGTGTTTGTTCTGTGTCTGTGGAATGGGGTATTATCCTACACCACCTCCCCTGATTATGCCTTGTATTGCGCCGTCGTGGTACCCTGAAAGAGCCAAGTGTTACAACTGGGTACTTGGATTACACCAAATCGAAGGTTGCATCCTTTGCAACTAATAACACATTTCTTGTAAATGTATTTTAGGGAAGCATTCAAAATATTCCTATTTTTTGACTCTGTGCCCTGGTATTGGTTTTATTTTTCTATCTTAGCATCTTTTTCTCGTTTTCCTTAGCGTTTTGGGTGGACAGCTGTACTTAAGGGATCTCAAGCAAACAAGTCATGCGTATATAATAAGGTGTTTGCAGAATTTGTTTGTTACTATGTACTGAGCAAGTGTGTCCCTATTGCAAGGTCCAGGTTTCTGAACAGGTAAAAAGAAAATATGAAATTATTGATGTTTATGTAACATGATTGAAAGAAGTGGCACTCAGTAACATTGAAACTTTGTATGAGTTTTTCTGTGGGATTATAATACACAGCAATAGCTTAAGGCTGCAGGAGAGGATGTGGGTAAATGGGAAAGTTTTGTAATAGGACATATAAAAGAGCCAGGAACACCATAATGCACATATAAATCTTCTTTATTCTGAGATCAGATCCACACATCCAACCCTGGCAGATCTCAGGGAAAAACTGAGTCCACCTCACAATCTACCTCAACATTCCATCCCAGTTGCTAAGCACTTGTTAGAACTACTAGCCAGTTCTCAACTATAATACAACATATCTTCCCCCTTACAATAACAACAAATTAAGAATAATTTAATAATCAAATTAACTATATACATATTTCATTCAAACTTAAACAGAAAATTCTACATACTTTTTTTTTAATTCTGTATGGTAATCTTTTAAATACGCAGGCCTCCTAGCCACTCTTTGTGACCTCCTAAGACACTTATTCTCATAACCTCCACACTCCTGCACATGCTTCTTCCATTCCTCCATTTCCTTATCACAACACTTAACTACATCAGCTATGTTCCATCTTTTACCATCACTTAACACAACACTATACATCTTCTCCTTGACCACTCGTTTAGGTTCCGACCATTTAGATAAACCCTTCCTTGTGCCCTGCCATAACCTAGTCCACACCCAGTCACCAACAACAAAATCATATACTCTTGATTTTGTCAAATTCCTCTCATCATACCTTTCTTGCTTTTTCTCCACACATGACAACAAATTTCTTACACACCGCTGCTTCTTGTCCGCTCTACCCATCCAACCAGGAACAGCTTTGGTACAAGGCTTCCTTCCCTTCAACAACATAAATGGGGTTTCTAAAGTCATTGAATGTGGAGTAGTGCGATAATTTCACAACATATTTTTTACTTCAGACCTCCAGTTCAAACCATTCTGTAGTGACAGTTGAATGTTGTCACATAAAACTCTGTTAAATCTCTCAACTACTCCATTTTCCCTTGGGTGTGCTACAGCATCTTAACATGTTTAACACCACACTCTGCTAAATAGTTCTCAAACTTGTGTGACGTAAACTGCGCGCCATTGTCGGTTACAATCTCTTCGGGATAACCCCCCCTTTTCCAAATTTCATCGCAAAATTCTATCACCATTTCAGTTTTTATGTCCCTTACCATACTAACCTCCGGCAACTTAGAGTGATAATCCATCATGACCAAAGCAAAATGTTTTCCCCATCACCAAATACAAACTGCCCATGCACATCCATTCCTACCTTTTGCCACGTTTTTTCTGGAAATGGTATCGGAACAACAGGTGTTTTTTCACACAGATGTGTTTTGTCACTGCAAGCACAACTTATGCAATTTCTGACAAACCTCTCAACATCCCTGTCCATGCCTGGCCACCAGAAATCCTCCCTGGCTTTCCTTTTCATACCGGACATGCCTCCATGTCCACTGTGCAAAATTTCCAACACCTTCTGTCTCAATCAATGACGTAAAATCAGTTTATCACCTCTTCTGACCAAATCATTCTGCACCGACAATTCCGACCACACATTCTTAAAATTCATCACCCAATTTGCTTAATCACCGATCTCAGACCAACGCCTATTCAAATTCCTTTTTACTGCCTGTAGTTCTACATCCTCCAACTCAGCTGTTTTCCACCCTTTTTCACTGATAGCTTTCATCTTGATGTCCTGTATATCAGCCACAACCCAATCCTCTTCTTCTTCCACACACATTCCTTCTAATGCCAGTCTAGAGAGACAATCAGCATTAACATTCGTCACGTCAGGTACATATTTCACAGTAAACGTATATTCTTGCAACCTATATAACGACTTTGCAATCCTTGAAGATGCATGACTCGCCCCTGAAGTGGTAAAAATGTCTACTAACGGCTTATGATCAGTATGCAATTCAAATTTTCTTCCCCACACATCATTTTTCAAATACTGAATACCCCACCAACAGGCAAGAGCCTCCTTCTCCACAGCAGAGTAAGTTGTTTCAGCACCCCTTAGCGTATGTGAAGCAAAAGCTATCACGCATTCTCTTCCGTTGTGCACTTGCATCAACACTGCACCCAGTCCTTACATACATACTTGCATCAGTTGCTACAATTGTGTGGTAATGTGTTACAAAAGGATTTAATTTGACTGCATCAAAAATATTGTTCTTCAATTTATCAAATGCTTGTTGACATTCCTCAGACCAAACGTACCTTTGATTTGTTTTCATTAACACCCTCAGCGGTTGTGCTATATCGACAAAGTTTCTCACAAACTTAGCATAATATTCTGCCAATCCAAGGAATGACCTCAATTGATCTTTATTGACAGGCCTAGGTGCCCTTTCAATTGCTTCCATCGGACTGACCTTAGGCTTAATACCCTTCCCTGAAATAGTATGTCCCAGGTATTCAACACTCTGGCATGCAAAGTTACATTTGTCAGGTTCAACTGTCAAACCTGCATCCTCCAAAATACGACATACATTTCCTAACACACGATCATGCTCATGCATATTTTCTGCCCAAACCAGTACGTCATCCTGAAAGAATCTAACACATTTCACACCTCCCAGCAGATCTTGCATAACTCTCTGAAAAACTGCCGAAGTGGACGCAAGCCCAAATGGCATGCGTACAAACCTAAAAGCCCCTTCCGGTGTAATGAATGATGTGAGAATTCGAGATTCAGGATGCAACATAATCTGATGATATGCATTAGACAGATCTAAGGTCGAATACACTTCACCCCCTTGAATTCCACACAAAAATTAATTAATATGTGGAATCGGGTGTCTGTCAACCCAAGTATTATCATTTAGGTCTCTTAAATCTACACACATTCTTATTTTTCCATTAGGTTTACGGGCTAAAACAACTGGGCTCAACCACTCAGATGCCTCTATTCTTTCAATCACACCTAAATCCAGTAATCTTGATAACTCCTCTCTCAGCACATCTCTTAATACAATTGGCACACTCCTCACCTTATTTACACTCGGTACCGCCCCATCCTCCAACACAATGCGAAACTTCATCCTCCACTTCTCAGTATCCTCTCGCACAACTGATAGAACTTGCTCCTCACTATTCGGGTCCAACACCACCTTCAATTTATTTTGTTCATTCCAGCCCAATAAACATCGTCCACTTTCCACCACATACACATCACAATCCGTCTGTCTATGATTAAGCATCAAGCTCCCAAGGAAATACCCCAAAACAGGAATCTTGTTGCCTCCATAGCCCACCAAATCCACTTCAGCATTAACCAACTCCCTACAACCCACTCTCTCCCATGTCACTTTATCTATGAGAGTATATAGCAAACACGAGTCAGCCCACATGTGTACCGTTACACCATTTACACTAACTTCACACTTTGGAGGTTTGTACTGTCTCTGTTCCAACACAGAAACATTCATTTGTTCATTCATAGATATGACATTAAGCATTAATATCTCAATATGGTCATCTTTTACCTCCTCACCACTGGAACTTCCTTGTTCCCCTCCTAACTGGGCACTGTCACATAAATAGTTCACACTTTTCCTTTTATATATCCCTTTCTTCTGATTACATACCTTTGAAAAATGCCCCCTCTTCTCACACGTGAAACATCTAGCATCTCTTGCAGGACAACTTGTTGAAGATGCTAAATGTTTGGTACTACCACACTTATAACATCTCCTCCTGTCATCCAACCTGTCCATAATCTTAGTAATCTTAACAGAACTCACAGCCTGTATCAGTGCATCCTCAGAATCATTCTTACTCAATTCTTTAACATATTTCGACGTACTCTCCACCCGTTTTCCAACCCTTATTGCTTCTTCCAAACATGGATTCTTCAAGTTCAATAACTTTTCTTGGATCTTTAAACATTTTGTACGATTGATTAACTGATCTCTAATAATCTCTTCATGTAAGTCTCTAAATTTGCATGTATTTGCTAGTGTGCGTAATGCACTCACAAATTGATCCACAGATTCATGAGCAGCTTGGGCTCTAGAAAAGAATCTATGACGCTCTATGACAATGTTCAACTTGCAACTAAAATGTTCCTCCAATGCTTCTAAGGCCCTTGTATAAACATCGTCTTCATCACCATTCTCATCCTCATCCGAACCTCTACCCTCACTAGTTAACAAATTTGCAGAAGGTAATGTTTTCAAAATCTTCCTACCTTCCACCCCCAAATTATGTTTTAATAAAGCAAGCTTCATCTTATCTGTGAAAATAGCCCCCCCTAAAGCTTTCAAATAATTCTCAAATGTCTCTCTCCAATCCTCCCAAGACATGTTTGGTTCACCCAGTACGCTCAAAAACGTGGATGGTGGTGCTCTGGATTGCATCTTCCCACCCTTTTTAAAAAACTTTTTTTTATAAATTATAATGTTCTTATAGCAAAACAAAAAAAGCATTCACAGTGACGACATTCCTCTAAAAACAACAAACTGACAAAAAAAAAGTAATCACCGTCGTCTTATGATCAACAAGGAATCCAACTTTTGGAAACAAAAATATATATATTTTTTTCCACGTGTTGTCTCTCATTACATCCCAAAAAAAAATGTCATGTGACATAAGTTCAGAATTCCAGTGTGCGATCGGCAGAAATTAGCTTGAATTTCTTCACAAGAAACTCCACTTGACACTGTACTTATAGCGCGCTACCCATGCATCCCAAATAAAAAACAATTCACGTCCTTTTATGTACACAAACCGATGGTTTTGTTTCAATGAATGGTTTCCCTTACACCAACACTGTGATGTAATTCATGCAGCACACCTATGACGTTGTGACGCTGTCCCCTGCACAACGTAACCGACGCTTGCACTCAGGATGTTCACGCGAGCATAGTACAGGGTTCTCGGCACGCAAGGTAAGACCACAGCCAGCTCAAATGCGTGGTAATGGTAAACGCGCGAGAGCTGCTACAAACAGAAACAGCAACGCGCGAGAGCTGCCGGATACACCAACCCCGATCAAATTTACAAATTTGTTCCACTCATCGCAAAACATGCCGTGATATTCTGCAGCACCACATCTTGTACCACCACATCTTGTACTGCGGCACGCTGGGACACAGAAAATACTTCCCCTTTTGTTTCCTTTCCTCTTCTTCCACCAAATCCAAATTTGGAATAAATAAATGTCCTAACAAACGACACGAAGCTTCCGAGCAATAGGTCACACTCCTCGCATCTGTGCCCCAAGAAAAAAAAAACTTTGTTCCAAAAAAAAAATGTTTACTTCCCAGTTTAAAAAAAATATTCGTCAATATCAAATACACTGCCAAGGTTGAGCCTCATCGTCAGCATCCAGGAACACGATAATGCACATATAAATCTTCTTTAGTCTGAGATCAGATCCACACATCCAACCCTGGCAGATCTCATGGAAAAACTGAGTCCACCTCACAATCTACCTCAACATTGCACCCCAGTTGCTAAGCACTTGTTAGAACTACTAGCCAGTTCTCAGTTATAATACAACAACTGCATACGCATTGAAGCATGGCAGAGGTGACTTTGTATTGTGCCCATGTAATCCAGGTTGCCACAGGAGAGGAGGCACAGAGAGAAGTCACTAAAGCTGTTGAACAAAACAGAAAGTGGGATGAAAGAAAAACAGTCTGTAACATGCAGGGTTGGAGGCCAGTAGTGAAGAAAGAAGTAAGTGTGATCATGTGAGAGTGTGCTACATTTAGGCAGTTAGGACACTGGCAAGCGCCAAAGTTATCAGAGAAAAACATTAGCATTGTGCCCATCCAAAATCCCATATTTTGTATAGAATACATTTTATTGAGTGTGCTATGAGGCTCAAAGTGAGGCTGTTCGTTAATGTTTTCATGAACTTTGTACAAGTTTAACAACTAAGGCATAAGGCTGCTTCCACTGTAGTAGATCTTGACTACAAAGTAATTCATGTACTTTGTGGCCAGCAATGATGGTGGTTAACGTTCACCTCAGAGGTCAGCTGGCCCATAGGTAGAATGGACAGTGTCCCAGAAAAGCTCTCTCAATGGTCAATATGAGGACTAGGATAGAGCCTAAACTCTGCTCCAACCAGACGAGACCTTGAGCAGCACTGACTGGGAATTTGTCAAATTGACCATATGCCATTCTGACTGTTTTATGGCACACAAGTCACTTAGTGAAGAATATTTAGTTGCCATTCAGTGAAAATCGCCAAGGACTGTGCTGATTTCAGCAGTTCCTGGGCTGTTCACAATATTAGACTCTTTTTTGAGTCAGAGTGGGACAGTGCTGGCTCCAGATGAGGTGGACAGATGCCTGCCAGCTGCAAGCAAGTGAATTGATCGTTAAACCACTGAGAGCTTTTGCTTACAATGATTAAAACTAACTCGTAAGTGATTCCCATTTTGCCTTTAGATACACTGTTTTGCCTTTGTCTTGATTCTATGATGAAAATCAGCCAATGGACGAATATAGAGATCCATGTACAAATGGATAATTGAGAAAGCACTGTCCGACTATATATTCCAAACAATGAGCTGACATTTTATTTGCAAGGCTATTAAATAATAATTCTAAAATGTTTGCCCTTTCTGATATCTGCTATGCTAACTTTCATTTCACCGCGCAAGCAGCTCTTTCATTTCACTGTGCAAGCAGCTCTTTCACCCCTCCACTGCTTTTTCAGGTGTGTTCTTAAGTATTCTCATTTTCCAGCCAGATGACAAACCATCCTGATGCCCATTATATGCTTGCCTGCTACTAGCCCGGGTGAGGCCCCATTTGCCCTTCAAGGGCAACATTCAAAAGCGAGAGGCTTTGGATACTCCTGTTTGAAGTGAGCACCATTGCTCCTTGCTGTGAGAGTCATCATCTTGCACAATGACTCTGTTCTGTACTTTACAGAAAAAGGCATTTGAAAGGGAACCACCTAAAACTGATTGTAGAACCTTGAATGGACATCTCTGCACCTTGCTGCCATTAGCCTTCTTGAAGCTGTAATCGGGGGCAGACACAACGTCTGGCCATGCCTAGAAACTTCCTCACCTTTAACAACAGAAACTGTTGAACCACGCCTCCCACCATCCATCCACCAGGAAGGTAGGTGCTCAGGAAGAATCAATCAGCAGATCTTTGCTAACAAGGACCTCACTGAAATTCTAAGGGTAACTCCGTCTCCATCCTCTCTTGCTTCATTGTCTGAATCTTTACTTTCTTGGACCAGAAATGTAGTCAATGCAGTTCTCGTGCACATATATGATTTCTATAAGCACATGGAATGTCCTTGCAAAGTTGTGGGTGTCACTCTAAAGCAGATCCTTACACAAGTGTGGCCAATAGACCACAATCTCCTCTGATACAGACAAAAATGTCTGGTTTTGACTAATATTCACAGTATGCTGCCACCACCCAGGACATGGACAGTAATCTGGTGTTGGTCATGATAAGTATAAGGATCGACTTGATGCTCGCTCCAGGTCACAGAACAGGATCTTTTTTTACCATGAACTGGCTAGGGCTCTGCGTACACACTAGGTTTGCATGGCTTCAGGACCATCAAAAAATAATGGTAAGAGTTTCACATGAAGTCCTACACTCAGAGCATGGGTACCTGCCCGTTTACCATGTAAGAGACATTCCCATCCCAAGATAAGACTTACCCGGATCAGACCATCCCGAACCTTACTCCACCATTGCAGAAGTCTAGTTACCAGATCAACAAAACTGATGGTAAAGTCCACCTGCATTCCCATGTTTGAATCCAGTTTTGTGCTGTACCATGAAATCTAGGCATTGCAACAAGAGAGTGCATCTCAACAACCTATGACCTTTACTATTCATTGTTATCACATAATGGAGCGGTTTCCAATCGGTCTACACTACAAACCTGGTACCAATGAAGTATGGATGGAAGGGCCCACTCTATCGCAAAGTATTAGATTTCCATGGAAGCCCTGTTCTGTTCCCTAGGAAGCAGTCTGCAAATGATGAATGTCCTGTTGTGCTCTTTGCCCTTGTCATCAGATTGAGCCATTACTGCACCAACCCCCTTAGCTGAGGTGTCAGTCTGTGGAATGAAGGGCTAATCATAGTCAGGTACCTTCAAGCTAGGAGCATTGCATATCGCTTACTTATAGCCCTTAAAAGTCTTCTGACACTTTACAGTTCAAATCACCTTCATAGACTTCCTTTTTGGATTTTAAGACTGTCAGGAGAGCAGTATGGACCCACAGTAGGCCAGACTCCCATTCCAATGCAGCCTGTGTATTAGCATCTAATGGGTGGATCTTTCTGATACCCACCTGATGCCCCGGGTAGGCAATAGCTGAATGGGCTACTGGGCACCTGATGGTCTGTTTTGCTCACTGTATCCTAAGCAACATCTCTTCTAGGTGCCTCAGGTGATTCTCACATGAACTGCCGAAAACGGCAATGCTGTCAAGGTAGAGTGCAATGACCTCTGCACGGCCTGACACAACATAGTTCATTAGGGACTAAACAGTGGCTGGAACATTCTTGAGTGCAAGAGACATGACTTTCAACGGATACAAACCCTCTGGATTGTACAATGCAATCTTCTCATTGGCACTAGGTGCCAATGCAATCTGCCAATAGTCACTGATCAGAACAGATGTTCTCAAGAAGTGAGCAGCACCCAATGAGTCCATCAGCTCTGGGATTCAGGTGTGCATCTATCTCGGTCACCTCATTCAATGGATTAAAAAATCCATGTCTGTGGATCCTTGCTTGGGCACCAACACTACTGCACTGACCCATGGACTATGGGAACAGTCGATCACTCCCAAGTCCAACATGTATGCAACCTCTTCTTCAATGAATTTCTAAATTGACCTGACATCTGTAGATATTAGTCTTTACTTCCAACCTATGCCCTGTATCTATGCCATGTATACATACAGGGGAAATCATCCAAACACCAGCAGAAAGAAGCCTTTTCTTTCCCACTGGGAGCAAAGACTTTTTTTCTCTCCTCCAATGGCCCTGTAGCTTTGCTTTCCCTCTTATTAAACCTTCTGCTGTGCAAACCATGTACTCTGGTGATCTCTAGGCAAACATGGAATGTGAAAAGTCTGACCAGAAAGTGTGTGATGTACGGGGAGAAGGGAAGTAGAAATTGAGTATCAAGGGTCCAAAAATATAGATTTACTATTACTTTGAATTGTGTGGCTCCTAATTCCATATCTGTCTTCGCACAAGGAGGAACGAGTATGCTAATACGTTTATGACACAAAATCTCAAATCTGCCATTATGTGGTGCCAGCTCACTCTACTTTCTGCCAGGCATTGATCAATTTATGAACAACAAATTGAAAATTTAAAATGCTAAGGAAATTCATGTCAGTGATTTAGTTCCTGTTTACATTTCACGTTTTATTTAATCTTTTATTTCCTAAGACTGTTAGCTATTTCCAGGATGTTGTGTTTTTGTATTTTTAATTGTCTTAATGTATATTACTCTTGTATAGTCAAAACTTTGAACTGACTCACCACAGGTGTTTCTAACAGACCATGGAGATGAGGCTGGAAGCAGTAGGAGTGTCTCACACTGACCATTACTGGTCAAAAAGAAAGTAGTTCTGAATACATGAACATCCAATCTTTGGCCTCCCTGCAGAGCATACACAGCAATGAACAGGTACTCCTGTTGCAATTGTGATTCTGTGCAAATATGTATGGAGAGGTACACGGTTGTCAAAATTAAGGCAAGGTAAAAGTAAAAGAAAATTCAATGCTTACAGGTGAGTGGATGTGTTGAGTTTTGAGGATGGAAAAGTGAAGGAGATATGAAGACATACATTCAGGGGAAAGAGGAAATGGGGCACAGAAGAGGAAACAGATGAGGTTTAAGATATGCAGATGAACGAGATGTGGAGATTAAAATGAGGTGGATGGCTTGCATTGAGTGAGCATAACATGAGGGATTGAGACACAATGCAAACCACTACCCCTTCCACAGGCCTCAGTTATATGTAATTCACAGTCTCACAAATTCAGAATTGAAACAATTTCAGTATTAGGTATTTAGGACAGAACCATTGTTTTCACTCATTAGTCCTAAACAGCTAACAGCCACTGACAATAGTACTGGCTGGTTTTAGCTGTAGGTCATTTGTGCTATATATCTGGATGAAATAACAAAACACTCATAGCAACCAAAATGCTGTAGGGTGGCGCATTAAGAGAATCACAGAAAAGTGTTTAACCAATTTAAGCTGCGCCCTTATTTACATAGACAACTTCCCTTTTGGAGAAACCCCAGTATCCACCCCGCATTTTTTTATCACACTTAAAGCCCTGGCCTCGGAGAGAGGACTTCGCCTTCCAAAAAGCTATAAAATATTCGAATTCACTATACATTATACTACCTTTGGGCACACTGACGCCGATGCAGTCAGGCACGCATTGCAAATTGGAGGATTTTAGGCGCTGAAGCTGTCTCCTTTTGCCGGCACAGCCAGAGCGACGGCGACTGTTTACCGACTGGAGAGATTTAAGTGACATCTCAGATGTCAACCGGGAGACGAGGCAAATTCATTTTTGACATTCTAAAAATAGGCTCCTCGAGTCATTGCAGAAAAATGATGGATTCTTTAGGAGTGGGGAGGCGTGAACGGCCTCTCTGTCACTCTCCACCCCCTCCCCCGATGGCGCATGGAAAAATGTTCTAATCCACGGCAAGGTGTTTTTGTATTAAGGTCAGTCACGCGTAGAGAAATTCAGACTCTCGTGTTTTTATAATTCCGAAGTAATCTCAATATTCTGGCGACTAAAAAAGGGAAAACCTATACTCTGTTTCTGTAGGTAAGAAATGGTATCCGTTTTTATAGACGAATTCCCGAGCCTCCCGCTGCCAGCATCGGAAGAGAGTTCACGTCATAAACGGGCATGCAAATGCCCCCTGGACCGGCGGCACATGTTAACGAAGATGTATGATTTCTGCTTCTGCCCTGTTCGGAGAGGATGCCAATAGCTTTCAATTCTAAACCACATTCTTTATTCGGATAGTCGTGTCCTTGAAAAGTATACGAAATCACAATATAAAATACATGAATCAAAGAAAAACAGAGTGCATTAAGATCCTACATTGCATGTTATGTATATTGGTTAAATATAGTATCTAAATTTGACATAGGTATGACAATTGTACAATAATTCACCAATGGGATTGATGAATTGTAAATGTTGACAGCTGAGATGATAATAAAACACTGTATCTGGAAATCAGGAATAAGGGTCACCCTTCTTACCTTGTCCTTGACCCCTTCAGCACCAGGTACCTTCTGCTGCTGGTCAGTGTTCCTTAGGCAGGGCATAACTCGAATAATTCTGTGTGGCGTAATCATGTGGAATTACCCAGAAATTACACGAGAAGAGTAATGCTGCATTTAGGGTTATTTTCTTAGCGCAAAAATGTCTCCTTGTGTCCACAATGGATGCAAGGATGCATTTTGCACTAAGAGTTAGCGCTAACTGCAACAGAGCATGAATAGCGAGTGCAAGCAGCCACTCACACTGTCTAGATGTAGGATCTTTCCCCTACTTACTCCGACATTTAGCACTAGTTTCAGCATCCAAAATGGACTTGGGGATGCATTTGGAGCCACGTGTAACTTGCGGGAGGGAAAAGGGGCGAGGCGGCGCAGCGTGTGGCAGGGACCCCCCCAAAAAAAGGTCAAACTTACCTTTATCCACGCTTCGCTGCGCTGCTGCATCCGCTCTCCTCTGTCACTGGAGGCCCAGGCTCCCAGCCTGCCCTGCAGTTAATCCTGACGCTGCTTAGCGGGAGCACCCGGCCAGGGCGCTCCCACACTGACTGGGAGCCTCTGCTTGGTATCTCCAACCCAGCAACGCAGGGCCAGGTTGGACAGACCCTACTGCGCATGTATGTTTGGCCGGCCTGAGACATCCGGCCAAACATACATGCGCATTGAGCGGGAGTGCTGTGCACTCCCCCTCCTTCCCCATCACACTTGTGGCCCCGCCCACTTTTTTAGTAAAAACGTAATAAACAGAGTTTATTATGTTAATACTGTAAAAGTTTTGCAGCTACTGCTGCTGGCGAGAGGGGGCAATGCTCCTCCACTGCAGGTGTGTAGCTGCCACTTTTTGGAGCTAAGGAAAACGTGCTAAATGCAACAGAACATAAACAGCAGTACGAGCAGCAGCTCATGCTCTCTAAATGGGCTGTTCTGGTAGGATTTCTTCCCGCATATTACCCTTATTTACACGAGTGGGCCTACTGGCATTATTATCAGTAACTCCGCTTCAAAGAGGAAATCCCAAAAACACTTTGATTAGAATTAGAAAGGAGAAGGCAACTACTTGGAAACACACTGCAAAGATGGACTTAAAGGTAAGTCTGTTGGATCCCCTTAGAGGATGGCAGTTGGAAGGGGTTAGGGACCTCTAGATACACCTGATTGTTCAATGCAAGGGCCAGGGAAGCTGGGTACAGCGCATATAGGTCAGCCAGGAGTCATAAATCTTGGAGTCCTTTGAGTCAGGAGCAGGTCACTTGGAGAGTGGATTGCAGGTCAGCAGGGCCACTCCAGGAGTGGTTCTTGGGTGTCCTGAAGTCCCTTGACTGGTGCTTGTTTCTTGGCTTTTAGGAGTCCAGAGTGGATTTTGCTTCTGGGTGTTGGACTGTCCACAGTCCTGGAGAGTCTCAGTGCCACCAAACTTGGCACATAGACAGGTCTTATCCTTAAGGGCTGTTATACAGAATTTGTCTGGGCTGCTAGGCCTGGGTCATTGGCCAGCAGCTGGTCACTTTACAGGACTTTGCGGGTTCCCTGCCTGCTAGGTGCAGCAAGTGATACCTTCAGTCAAAGGGAGGTTCTTGGCATTTTTAGAAGGCTGGAGGTGCTCTGTGGTTTTGTATGGTCCTTTATGTTTCCATGCAACACCTCTGTGGCGATTGTCGAATCCTTGGATCAGCAGACAGTGTTTGGCACCTTTTTTTCTGCAGCAGGGATTCAGTTCTCATGCCTTGGGTCTTCTTTGTCCTGGTCTTCTTTGTGTCCATCGAATCTCAGATCTTCGTTGAGGGATGCCCTCTAAATACTGTATTTAGAGCGTATTAGTGTGAGGACCTGGTAGTGGCCAGTGGGCTACCTACCTTAGGGTGGCTACATCCACTAAGTGACCACTTTATGTGGGAAAGGGTCACATCCCTAACCCTGATTGGCTATTTCCTTGCCATTCAAGATGGAAGAAAATTAAATAGAGTGTTCACCTCGCCTGCCACACCTGAGGGGTGGTGCAGGCTGAGGATGTACACTCCTCCTATTCTTGCTAGGTTTCCCACCGGTTTTCCCACATAAAGTGGGGGTAAAACCATTGGGTGGCCATCTGCTGTTAGCAGCAGAGGCAGAGGTCAGATTTCAAAGGCAGCAAAGTATTTGAAGCTGACCACTGGTGCAGAGTGCCTGCTTGGGGGAGGACGTGCAACACCTTCACCCAGGAAAGGCTTTGTGTTCTTGTTCCTGAGAGCAAAACGCTGTCGGGTTCTGCAGGGACAACCTTTAAGGTGCCCTCTGTGTATAGTTTATAATAAATCCAACACTGGCGTCAGTGTGAGTTTATTATTCTGAGTTGGTTGATAACAAACAACCCAGTTCAGGGAGGCAATCATACTGACCAGTGTCCAGCACATGCATTTGCTATGGCTTCCTGTTACACTTACTATGTCTAAGTATCAGCAAAGATGCAGTAGGGGCATATTATATGCATTATAGTGCACCCTGCCTTTAGGGATGCAAGGCCTGTCAGAGGGGTGACTTACCTATATTGCATGCAGTGTTAATGGGCATTGTGCTCTTGGTGAGTGCTATGTCAAGTTTGCAACTTTGGATATACCTTGTCATGCACTTGCAATGGCAGTTCACATGAGGCTGGTGTGGGGCCTCTCAGAGTGGCACAATTGTTGCTGCAGCTCTGAGGGACCCACTTCAAGACCCATGCCCGAGGTTCTAGGGTACCATTTACTAGGGACTTACAAAGGTGGCTGGAGTGCCAAATATAGGTACATTTTGAGAAAAACATCTGGCCCCAGGAACCTGTTTAGCAGGGGCCCAGAGCACTTACAGTTTGAAACCACATTATTTTCTAGGCAAAAAGTGGGGGCTAACATGTCAAAAGAGGCCATTTCTTAGAAGCAACTTGTGTGTTTGTATTGTATGAGTACAATGATATGCTTGGGTTTGTTTCCTCTAACTCTCCCTTTGGGATTACACAGGA
The DNA here is from genome assembly GCF_031143425.1 of Pleurodeles waltl. Lineage (NCBI taxonomy): Eukaryota > Metazoa > Chordata > Amphibia > Caudata > Salamandridae > Pleurodeles > Pleurodeles waltl. The sequence continues at coordinate 606,385,813 of NC_090445.1, read as the reverse complement.
GAGCTAGTAGCAGCCAAGACATTGCATTCATAAGGCAAGGTGAAGCCTGTTATTAGTTTGTGGGGATATAATTGTGTCCACCGCATCATTGTGCCATTTTTGACAACGTTAGGGGCAGCTTCTCTAACATCAAGAACAGATACAAGCACATGGCAGCGGTGCACTCTTCTATAACACAACGAACACTTGCAGAAACATTAGGTGGCAAGAACAGCAAACCGTTCGCTCACCTACAAAAAAAAGTACTGGCATGCACAACAGTAGTGCATGCTTCCTCACAGTCAGTCTCTCAAAACCTGAAAAGAAACATCTATGTGTTTTTTAGTAAGTGGTGGTCTACCTAGGATCTTAATGATATAATAATAACGTTGAATGAGTCTAAGTTGTGATGCAGCCCATGTACTGTGTTCACCCATAGCAACACCTCACACCACGAGCTGCCCCTGGGAACCACAGGAGCTTGGTGGTGTTGCTGTTACTGTGCGCCCTAATACGGGGACAAAGGGGGAATGCTTTCTTTGGGAAATGCTGGTGACATGCTATGGCCCAGATTACGAGTTGGCTAGTACTGAGGTGACTGTAGATTAGCATGCATATTGTGGTTGCTGTGTGGTAAGTCTGCCTGGATACTGTTCAATTACGAGTTAAACACCCCGGAAAGGGAAATTACCATGTAGGAATAATTTTTCTTATCATAAAACTGTCCTGCATTCCCCATTCTGTGAGGTTTAATGCATATATTTACCACCTGCTATCAGCAGGTGGTAAATGTATGCATGGACATCTGGGAGGAGTGGGGCATGAGTAAGTGTGGTGGGTAGAGTGGCGGTGAGAAAGTAGAAGTTAATTTCTGGCAAAGGGAGGAGCCTTATATCATCTCCTTTGCCAGAAAACCTGGGGAATGAGGCTCATGTGATTTTTCTTGTCAGGCGTAGCGGTGCCATCCCCCCAGTGTGATAATCCACTGAATGCGTGCGGAGAGGAGCATCGGGGGTTTCACTGGCTGCTCCTCTCGCCGCATCCAGGGAAGGCACACTCGTGTGTGTACAGAATCAGCCCTGGATTCAGGGTGGCATCAAGAGGCACAGGCACGGTGCACAGCAGTGGCGCTCAAGCACTTGCCAGTTTTAGTTTGGCCTTGGATGAGCTCTCAGCATTACATTCTGCCAAAGGACATAGCAGTAAATGCTTCAGTTACTGTGTGTGTGACATTTGTATTGTTGCATTGTGTTTGTGTGACATATCATTACCTCAGGTGTGACACTTTACGATGCACACTTCTTCGTGAGTAGAGCAAAGGATGTATGTCCATGTTACAAGATTAATTTTAGACATTATTTCCATCTCAGTAATGGCCTAAGAAGTAGTTTAAAAAAGCTGCAACACACCTGCCATGCACATGTGAGGTATAAAATGAACAATGCTCAGAAGCAGCATAGCATCACCCCACTCTCTGCCCGGTATGCTTAAACGGGTAATGGGTCCATGCGAAAATCAGAAATGGAGTGCCCGGCGGCGTGGCTCCGGTGTCTCACAGACATCCACTACATGAACAGACATCAGCAGACACGAGGAATAGATCGCCAGTTCTGCAGCTGTCACAGTAGTCTTCCGTGCGTATGTCAAGCTGCCATTGCACTGACATAGCGCTTGTTGTCATTACTGTGACCCAAAAAGGCTCCTACTTGTCCTTCCAACGGCTGCCGGTGTGCATGGTTGCATGAAAGGTGAAGGATGCTGAGGCCTTTCAACTTAGAAATGAGGATGAGCACAGAGGCAGTTCAGGGCTTGACAGGCTGCCTCCTGGGACTCCAGGCGGGGCACATCCTGCCACTGTGCCTTCAGTGCATCAGCATCTGAGCTCTTCTTTGCCTGAAAAGGAAGAGCACAGAGGTAGCCAAAATGCAGAAAAGGCTCCTTGAGCCACATTCAGGCTACCTGTGCTGCAGATGGGGCGTGCTCACAGACCTCACCGCTGCTCATTGCTAGTGCACCTTTCCCGACCAGTGACCCAGCAGGGCTCGAGATAGTAGGCTGCACGTGTGGAAATAGCGCCGTGTATTCTGCCATGTGACTGAGGCAACGCAAATATCTTTAGGAGGCATCCGGGAGGTGGGTTAGTGTCATCACACTATGGAGACTAGCTTTGATTTCCACCGCAGATTTGCAGAACACACAATGAACTGAATCCAGCTGCTATGTGTGACTAAAGGAAGACCCAGCAGTTATGCGAAGATTTACGCCAAATGCGTTGCTCTAACCTCTGATGATGCCTCACGGAGCTGAAACGTATCTAAACATAATAAGAATAGTTTTGGGTGCACCCACATCTATTCCTCAAAGAGATACAGGGCATCCTATTGTAAAGCGTACACCCATATCCAAGCACCACCCAAATAATGAGAACATAGAGAGCAAAGAAATCACTCCTGGTCATGTACGGACACAGCTCCTTGAAACACGCTAGTGCAGAAGGAAACGGTGGTTCTGTTCATCCTTCAGGTGCTCGCTTAGCAGTGCCATCCAAAGGCACAGCAAGGCTTTCTCCTCTTTCATGGATTTCTAACATCAATTTACCCATAGAGGAAGGCAATGTTTTAGAAATGAAACTAATTGATTACTGCCAAAAAGCATTATTTACTGATAAAAAAATAAAGCTACAGAAAAAGTACCTCACAGAAAAAAAAAATTCTTCCACACAAAATAAAGCGCATCACATAGTACCCATGAAAATGTTTCGCGGGGGAAGTTATTTCCTGTGAGAATTTTACAATGACATTTCAGAAGCAGGGTGATAAATTATGCATATCCAATTTCAGCACAAAACTGTTTCCACCAGTTTCAGCAGTGAGCCTTAACTAGAAAATGTAACCTACTAAAAGGGGTGTGTGGAAACTAATTTCACTTGGAGATGTTGAAAAAACCTCTGCAATCTTAATGAAGGGTGGCAATCAGGGCCTTCCCAAAACTTTGGTTAAAGTACTCACACACTAAAACTGCTAGGCGATCGAAATCTACCAGACTCCTTTCAATGAGCCACAGGCATTCTGAGGTAGTTTGACATAGATTTCCTACTATGGATGTGCAAACTGCTCCAAGCAAAGCTCAGAACTCAACAGCCAACCAACATATACAATAACATAGTGTCCAACTCTGTGCATATCGTTTTGGTTTTAAAAAGTACTTTACTCACACAACATAAAGTAATACTTCATAACATTACAAGGGAAGTCAGACACAGGATGGTAATCCTAGTCTTGATCTTCGGTGAGGTACAACACCCTTTAGCTACCCTCTCCCGGATGAGAGAGTTTTCCATTATCTACAATCCCTCATGTGTAACATGGGACAGGACACTGATTAGGCACATGTGCACGTTATTCAAATTAACCCCACAGTGTAGATGCATAGAACAGTTCAATTTTCTTTCTCCACCTCAATTCACCTGGTAAAAGTCTTATGTTTGTATAGCAGAACTCTGTCTGCTTCCTCGGGCTCTTATTCCACTCACAGTTTAGGCCCTGGTGTTATCTATATTCTGTTGTAGCAGTTCTGGTGGTGCAGGATGGGTGCACGCAGAGGTCGTGCTCCTGGGGTGGTGGCTCTGCAACTGCAGGGGCTCTAGCCTCACTCACAATTTGATGGCTGGAGAGATGAGCACAGTGGCTCATATGTGGCACTCATCTTTGGCTGTAAAGGTCTCCCTAGGGTGGGCACAGGCAGGGAATTCAGATGACAGGTGTAGCCTCAAGGCTGATCATGAAGAGGTGGGGTCTTTGGCTGCTGCGGCCTCCAGGATGATCAGAACTCCCCACTTGGCTGCGATTAAGAATTCCAACTCTGACTTCAGCAAGTAGCACCAGTCTCTTGGTTACACAGCAAGGTGCAGATCCCACACCATGACTGGCAATTTCAAATATCTGCAGAATTCATGGCACGAACTGCTCAGGGAGACTTAGGGATTTCTCCTCCACATGCTGGTCTCTCCTAGATTCACTTCCTAGTAGTCACCAGGGGCGTAACTTGGTCAGAAGGACTGGGAGGGGGTGAGTTTCAGATTTTCCAACAATCATTTTGGCATATAATGTTAAAATACATTATATGACAAGCAGGGTGCATGAGAGGGCATAAGGGACAGTTATTAGGGAGAGAAATGCAGATTGGTAGTAGTACTAAGTGCAAGAAAATCTTTTGTAACAAAAAACACATTTTTGAGGCCTTTCAAAAGAGAGAGGGAGAGTGTATGTTCGTTTTTGACTGTGTATATGTAACAATTCCTGGTGGAATCCGGCAGACAGCTCACCATATCTAACTGAAAGTACCTGTACCCAACTATTTATCAGAAAATGTATTTATTTGGGGGGGTGTAATACCCAAAATACCCCCCTGAAGCTACACCCCTGGTAGTCGCTCACTTTCTTTGGCTGTTCTCCATGCTGGAAACATATAGGGCTTTTCCTGGACAATCTTTCCTCTTGCAGGACCTAGCACACTCATTCCCTCTCAGCAGGCAGACCCACAGCTCAACCAGCAAAAACTGCAGAGTTGTGGGGATGTCCCCCTTGCCCATGGGAGACCAGCAGTTATGCAGACAACAGCCCTGGTCACATAGCAGTCCAAATATTCGAAAGAATACTCACTTACTTGCTCATGAAGAACTTGGAATTTGAATGAAGTGGGGTGGTTTAGATCCCATTTTTATGTTTTTTTTCCAAACAGGGAATGTGGAACCACTCTCTAAGGCTTCAGATCCAGCTTGGATGTATTCTCTTTCAGGTGTAATTTTCGGATTGTTCCTCAGACACATTCTTCATTCAAGGTGACAGCAAGTTGCAATGATGCTGGCTCCAAGCAGGAGTATCAACAACAAGTGCACAGTGGAGTTTGAGATCTCTGCACCTCGCTGTCATCAGACTTCCAGAAGCAGTAATCAGGCTCTGACAAAAGGACAGGCCCTGCCTAGAAGCTTCTTCACCCTATACAACAGTAAAGTACAGTTCTGCCATTCACCTCTACCATCTACCAAATGGCGTTGCTCAGGAAGAACTAATCAGCAGCCCTTTCTTAGCAAGGACCTCATTGAATTTCTACCGATAGCGCTATTTCCATCCTCCTTCATGTCAGTGTCCGGGTCTGCATTTTGCAGACAAAGGAAGACAGTCAATACACTTCCACTGTCTGGGAAGCTGTTATCTACCCTCCATGTACCATGCTAAGACAGGAACCATCTAAAATGAATGTTATTGCCCCCAGTACTCAGACTCTCACCACACAGAGTCATAGCACCTCAAATGCGTCACACACTGACTGTACATGCATGCACTTGACTTGCGCACTGCATATTTGTGGAAGCATCTGGGGTTCATGTAACAGTGGAACTTTACACTGAAGAGGTCAGTAGACCGCACTCTCCTTGGCACAGAGAAAAAGATGATTACGAAAATCTTGGTACGTTGCCGCCACCACTTACTGACTTACTTGGGGCATGGACAGAAGTCCTATACCGGTTATAAGGGCATGATTTGTGCACGCATGCAGGTCGCAGAACAGATTCTGAACCTGACATTACCCATGATAGGTAAAAGCCTCTGCACATATGTGAGATCAGCATGGCACTAGGGCCAAACAAAAAGTCAGGTTACCATTTTTACATGCAGTCAAACGCTTAGGGCAGCATTATACACCTGTTTACCATGTAGGGGACATTCTCATCCCAACAAAACTCAACTAGCCTGTTACTCAGGTTATGCCATCAGACATGAATGGGGTGGAATTTTCAGAGCTTTAAATAAAATATCATGTTGCCCATTGATGAAGAGGCTATTTTCAAGTTTTTTTTTATAATTCAGTGCCAGCTCTAGGTGGCTCCCATGGCTGCTACTATACTTCACCTTTGGAAACGCTCTCTCTTACGCACAATCAGCCATCCTGTTTCTGGTAATAAGGTCCATGTAGATAATATTATGGTCTAATCTGCCTAGTCTTCTCTGACATGCTAAAGACATATAAAATCAAGCACTACTGTTGCTCCCAAGCAGGCTACCACCATACATAAACAGGGACTACGAATATCAACCAACCTAATCCTCTCAGACATGACACCACCACGTAAATAGTGTAAATCCAGAAGTGAACATGTCTATCCTGTCCATGCATTCAGACACCGAAACGCCATGACACAACCATCCCGTTGCTCTCAGGTATGCTGCTATACAGACACTGACAGCCCAGTGCCAAGCCAGCCTTCACCTCCCAGGATACTGAGAGCTCAGATCCCAACAAGCCTGTCCCCCTTAAGCATGCACCTGTACAAAACAGGACTGAACCAGCCTACCCTTCCGAGGCATGCACTAATACAGACACTGGGAATCAGGGCCTCTGCCAGCCTGTCCCTCTTAGGCCTGTAGCTTTACAGACACTATAAATTAAGGGTTGTGCTGGCCTGTCCCTCCCCAGCATGCTACCGTACAGAAACTGGGCATCCTGGGCTCGACCAGGCTACTCTTTCGTCAAATGCGATGATACAAACACTGGAGACACAAGTTGCATTTATTCTATCCCTCTCAAAAACCTAGACATAAACACACTGAAAATCCAGGGGTCGCCTAACCTGTCCTCCTCAGCCGTACTACCATACCGACACCAGGAGCACAGACTGCAACTACCCGTCCTCTGACATGCAGCCATGCAGACACCGGCAATCCAGGGTCCATCCGGCATGTCCCTCCATTGCCGCATACTACCGCATAGAAACTGGGGATTCAGGGCTGCGCCAGCCTGTCCTTCCGAGGTAACTATACACCCGTACAGACTGGCACTCCAGAGCTGAACCCGCCTGTCTCTCTCAGTCATATGACTATGCAAATACTGGGCACCCAGGGCTCAACCAGCATGTCCCTCCGTCACACGCAACCGTACAGCGACTGGAAACAGATCGTGGTAAACGTGTCCCTCTCAGGCTCGCAGGCATAACATCAGTGGGGATCCAATTCTAAGCCAGCCTACCCCTCCGAGGCATGCTCCCACAAAGACTCTGAGATTCCAGATCCTAACCTGCGTGTCCACAGCAGACATGCTAACATGTGAACACGAGGGAACCACGAGCCAAAGACTGGTCTCCCTGGAGCATCTTCCCACAAAGCACGCAGGCACCGGTTTGTCACGAGCTCCCTCTTATTTAGATGTACAGAGCCGCTTAGCCGCAGAGAGCTGGCGACCAGCGAGTGCCCTTTCTTGCTGTGCTGCCCTTCTGTTGCAGCCCCTTATTACCAGGCAAGCACCAGCGACATCATCAACACGCAGAAACGAGTTTAAAGTAGTTTCACCTCCAAACGCAAACAGAAAGTGACAGGCACTTTGTCTTCCAGGGGTGGGTAATTCCCCTTTTTCTTTATTACACACAAAGCCTAATCCCCAAAATCCAATGTTTCTGATTTATGAAGCCGCGTGGCTGCCGAGAAGGCTCGCACGGCGAGATGGATTGCCCGGGTCCCACGCCTTAATGTGATTTACATGTTTTTTACGTTCCATGCCTTGATTTTCATCTGCGACTCTGCTTTGCAGCTTGACACTCAGAATGTCAATGTTAGCATAAATTAGGACCGATCCTTCCAATTTAGGTGCTTCTTATATAAGCAACCACTACCCTGAGTTAGATACCAGTGACCCTGAGAAACCAGAACACCCTTAGCCTGGCACATACTCAGTGACACCAGTTCACACTCAGATAGACCACCACTGAGAGAGGCTTACACACACTCAAAGAAACCTGCACACACAAAGATATCAACACACAGAGAAGGTTGTACACTCTAAGCGACGCTTACACACTGAGAGGCTTGCAAAAACTCAGAGACCTGGACACACGCACACACACGCATACACACAGATCAACACACAGTCAGAGAAGCTTGCACACACTCGAAGATCAGCAAACACTCAGACCAGCACACACTCGGAGATATAAGCACACACCCAGAGAGTCGAGAACACGCCAGAAAGACCAGCACACACCCAGAGAGGCGTGTGCACACCCGGAGATTGGCGCACAATCAGAGAGACCAGCACACACTCAGATACAAACACACTTTCAGAGAGACGAACACACACCCACAGAGGCTTATAGACACTCGGACATCAGCACACACTGTTTGACACAAGCGCACACTAGGAGAGACCAGCACACACCCAGAGAGACCAGCACACACCAGAGAGACCAGCACACACCAGAGAGACCAGGACACACCCAGAGAGACCAACACACACCAGAGAGACCAGCACACACCCAAAGATGCTTCCACACACTTGGAGATCAGCACACACTCAGAGATACAAACACTCTTTCAGAGAGACGAGCGTTCACTCGGAGATCAGCACACACTGTTTGACACAAGCGCACACTAGGAGAGACCAGTACACACTCAGAGAGACCAGCACACACCTGAGAGACCAGCACACACACCAGAGAGACCAGCACACACCAGGAAGACCAGGACACACCCAGAGAGACCAAAGCACACCAGAGAGACCAGCACACACCCAAAGAGGCTTCCACACACTTGGAGATCAGCTCACACTCAGAGATACAAACACTCTTTCAGAGAGACGAGCGTTCACTCGGAGATCAGCACACACTCTGAGATACAAGCGCACACAAAGAGATATCAGCACACACCAGAGAGAGACCAGCACACACCAGAGAGAGACCAGCACATACCAAAGAGACCAGCACAAACCAAAGAGGCTTGAGAGAGCTCTAAGAGACCAGCGTACATAGAGAGCTTTAAAAGAGTTTGTGTGCTTCACTGCGACTACTACACTACTGTCCCACACCCACTGCTATGTTAGCATTGCAAACAGTGTCATTCTTAAATGGTCATCATATACCTGTGAAGAACGGAGGACTCGCAAGTAGTAAGATTCAATGTTATCTTTTCATTCCAAGATGCGGTTCGAACTAAGGAGCAATGCCGACACAACACGCTCCAACAACCACCCACAGCAACTGCCACAAATGTCTTCCCACCCATTCTATTCCCATTATCCAATCCCATTATGACCTATTACATTCTAATCACCACACATCTTTCACCTCAACAATTTTTTTTGTTTAACAATAAAACAAAACATTATCTATATATATATATATATATATATATATATATATATATATATATATATATATATTTTTTTTTTACACAACAAATGTTTCTGGATAAACACAAATAAATATCATTTACTAAAATAAAATGGAATTAATAACCTTCCATCACAAATTCTTTGAGGTACCTTGGTAATTTTTTTTCTCTCTGACATTTGCGAACAGCACATCGAATAGGCACATCTCCAGTACCAGACCCAACATCATCCCCACCATCAGAATGCACCGCATCAGATTGCAACACAGAATCATTTCCCCATAAATACCCATTAACATAATTTTGTCTGCTGTACTCCTACCCGTCACGTATGTTAATCTCTTTGCACAAATTCACACTCCGCAAATTGCGTATTCTCCCATCTTCAAGCTTCACAGCACCATCCAAAACCTTCCCAATCTTCATAGGTTTAGACAACCGAGCAGCTCCTTTGCTTATTAAACCAGGATTCCTCACACGTACGTACTTTCCAACTACCAGGTGAGGTATGGACCTCCCAATATTAATTCTATTCAACACTCTACCATGATACTCATGTACTCGTCTCCTCACCGAATTATAGTCCTCTGTAAATGTCTCATTTTGTCTTTTATTCTTCAACCACCAAGGAATTAATTTAGAAGATGGCTTCCTTCCTCTCAGTAGCTCTCAAATGGTGTATTTCCCATAACAGAATGGGATGTAATCCTGTAAGATAACAACATACGGTGGATGGCCTCTTTTCACGATCAATTGGATACTAACGCTAACTTGACTACCCTGTTAAACCTTTCAACCTGATCATTACCTTCTGGATGGTACAATGCCCTCACATGGTTCATCCCACAACTCTTCAAGAAGGACTGCATTTTGCTAGATGCAAGTTGTACCCCATTATTGGAAAGAAGGGTTTCAGCAATGCCTTCCCTGGCAAATACATCTTTCAAGAATTCACTGACCGTATCAGTGGTTACACTGCTAACCATGCGAGCCTCCGGCCATTTGGAAAAGTAATCAATCCTCGTCGCCATTGTGAAGAATAGAGGACTCGCAAGCAGTAGGATTCAATGTTATCTTTTTATTCCAAGATGTGGTTCGAAGTAAGGAGCAATGCCAGCACAACATGCACAGCAACCGCCCACAGCAACTGCCACAAATCTATTTTCAACAATCCTATTCCCATATTCCAATTCCATTATGACATATTAACATTGTAATCACCACACAACCTCTATTAGAAGAATGCCTCACACTCACCTTTATGATAGCACTACACACACATTAGCAAAAGAGTGACACAATTAACGAGAACATGCTATAACATAATGAGTATTCCCCCTGTTTTAAACCTGCACATGTGACTCACGTGGACTCACATGGAGCTCCACCGAGGCTCCATGTGTAAGCACAAATGGAGGTCTACAGGGCAAGAAACATTGACGGAGAAGCAATTGACAATCTACAGGGTTCACATGGGAGTTGTGGAGGGGGATCAGAAGGTGACAGAAATGGAGCCGAGAGACTAGGAAGAGGTCCCATAGGACAAATCACCAGGCTCCCTCTATAGGTTTGTGGAGGACCAATAGTGCAGCACTCCATGTGTTCATTCTTCATCTTTTCTAATGTAGATTTCAAGTTGAGTTTTTTCATAAGAAATCGTTTTTGTGAAAGTTACACCTGGGGTTTTATACACATCTGAATTGGAGGTAGAGAAAAAGCAGGACAGGGTGAGCACAGCTGCATTTAGTGCAGATTCAAGTTTTAAACTCTCTTAATTGTAAATGTATTTATATAGCGCTTACAATCCCTGCTCAGTGCAACAGGATTTAAGTCTCTGAAGCAGAGAAAGACCATTTGACAGACTTTCATTATAAAGATGCCAAATTTCAGGAGATATATCTGATAGCTATAAACCAAGACAAACAGAGACACAGTGACTGTCATCTGCAATTCCTCATCTCGCATTGCTTTCAGACTGCAAGCCTGGCAATTTAACTTAAATGTGTTACCCCAGAGACACATATCTTGACGAAGAAGGACCTAAGGGCAGGTACAGATTAGTTCAGATTTAGAAAATGCCAGAGAACCTCACTCTACTCAATATCTATGTCACAGTCGTGGCTTAAGGAAACTATATCCACGACGAATGCTGATTCTTTAAAGGGGATATAATCTTGGAAGGAGGCTTGAACCTAGTGTGTGATGACAACCTGGATAGGCCCAGCCTCACATGCTGTTTATCTTGGGCCAGCAAATGATTGAAGCCCTGATGGGTGATCTAGGGCAAGTTGACAAATGGAGGAATTCCAATTCAAGGAAGAAGCTACTCTTTTTTTTTCTTGACTGTTCATGGGGTGTACAAATGGATTAAGTATATTTTTTGTAAGCAGGACAATGTTGGGTTAAATGATGGGATGAATTGGCCACTGCCTCTGTGTCAGACCGTACACACACACACAACGTTTTTAAAGAGACAGAATTAGATGGTGGCTCAAGGCATATCTGTTAATGGATGCAAACAGAGGCATGAGCAAATCATAGCAGAGGAGAGAAGGGCATGACAAGAGGTATACTTTTAGGAAATTCTACTAGTGTCTTTATTTTATAAGACAACAAAATCAGTGAGAAGAAGCACACTCTCTGGCTGAATGCTCCTTTCGTAAATTAATAGACAACCAATAGTTGGGCCTGGACTACTGAGGAGGCTTAGGTGAATGAGGCCGAACATTCCCTTAAATCCATATAAATTCATGCCAGACTTTCATAGGACGTTCTCTGTTCTGTTGATGGGCCCTTTAATGGCCCTGTTTAACGCCCCCACTGAAATGGATGGCGTGACACCCACAATGATAGAGGATGACATCCCTCCAATTCAGAAATCAGGACAAGACCTTAGGCACCTTGGTCATGCAGGCCTATAACCATAGTTAATGCGGATGCTAAAATCTTCACTACAACTAGCATCTTGGAGTAAAGACTAGATAAATTTGTATTTGCATTAGTTCAATCCGAGCAGTCAGGTTTTGCCCAGATGTGACAAATTCCAAAAACATCCGAAGGGCGACAGAACTGATCAGAACAGTGGGAGGTGAGGATATGCCAGTAATTCTAATGACTGTCAATGTAAAAAAAAAAAGCATGTGTTCGATCAGGTTCTCTTAGCTGAAACTTTCTGAAAGAGGCCATTCTAGGGAGGCATTTAGTACCTGCTTTAGGATTCGTAGCTTTACCAATTACAGAACAAGGATACTGATCAATGTAACAAAATCAAATCCCCTGCATTTGGACAGAAGCGCGAGAAAGTGAGGTCCTGCAGTCCCACTTTTATTGACGCTTGTGAAAGTCTCCCTGACAGCTAATATAAGGTAGCAAACTGATATTACAGGCTTTCGATTCAGAGACACTTGGCGCAAAATTGGCATCTTTACAGGTCAATTCTTTTTTACTTTGATCAAACCCGACTCAGCCTTTTGAAATATGCTATTGCAACTAAAAATGATGTCGGAGGGAGTCTCTGGGTTTAAGATTAAACAGGGAATATCAGAAACTCTTATTTTAATAGTGCCCAAAGACAAACATCACCAATTGCAGAAGGCCAAGCTGTGAAGCGGGTCCAGAATTCCATTCCATGTATGGGTGTGAACTTAACTAATTCCAGGTTTACACTACTTGAGGTCAACTGGCTGAGACTCAAGAAAGACATACTCAATGATCTGATGTGATGAAAGGCTCTTTTGTATCCTTGCTGTGTCGCCTTGGTTATTATTATTAATATGGTACCCAAGATGCTGTACACCTCTTCCATGCTACTCCAACAGATATATCGAGAACCTACACTGTATCACTGTAAAAGCAATTTTAAGACATACAGCCTCTTTACGAGTTAAATTATTTCACGCAGAGCAGTACCTCCATGTTAAAAAAGTGGAGTTCCATTCGCAAGTATGTCTGGGCCTGGTCTCATAGGTTCTGAAAATGCCAGACTGATAATTCTGGGATCAAAGACACTGGGCCTGGAGATGTGGTCAGCAGCATTGACCGGCTCCCACTTGCTCCCTACAGCATTCCTGTTGGAAAAGCACAATTGTGCCCTGTACTCTTGCATATCCACCACACACGTCAGTCCCCACGCCCGCTCCAACCCAGTAGCAGTCCCATAGACACATTTCACCTGCTGAAAAAAAACAGAAAATGACTGTTTCCTCCAAAAACAATAAAGAGAAAAAATCTCACTTTTAAGCAGTTAGTAAGTCAGGATCTGAGCAATTACTCTCCATTTTGGAGGAAAAAACTCATAAAGGCTGGACTTTGCCTCTAGCCACAAATTTAAATTCTCGTCCTCCACTGCAAAGCCCGGACAGCTCAAAATAGGAGCCTTTGTTTTGGGGCTCCTAGTTGTAGTGGGCCCGACACATCCACACCTTTTTATTTTATCAGCTGGCCTATCTGAGATTGCTGCAGCAAGGAACATGTGCAAAATTGAATAAAACGGTTTCATGTGGAGCAGGAGGTCACCAGAAACAAATGTTGGCTGGAGGGCCAAAGTACCCAGACCCTCAAATGTTTACACAAGTGTAGTAACCCATAGCCTCATATAGACATAGGGCTGTGTTGCTGCCATTTTCAAACTGACAACATTCCCCAACCCAAGGGCCCGATTCACTTTTATACAGGGTCTCTTTTGCCATGACAGGAAACAGGTTTTATAAATGGTAACCCTGGGATTGTCAGGCGTTAGTGGTATTGTCGATTGGTAGACTCTTTTGAGTAATGTTCCATACCATACTTTAGTGAGAAGAAGAAAAGAGAGGGGAAATCCGCTCCCACAAGTCGCCACCCAACCACAGTGGTAAGCTATGATGATGCTTAGAAAGAGGCTCCAAAGAAGGGATTTGCTTTTCTCCAAGGCTTACAAGGACTGGTTTCTCTCTAGGTGAACAAAGACTGATCTGCAAATCAAATGATCGAGAAAGAGGCATACCTGGAAGAGCAGAGACTAAAATTTGACCCATGACACTTACCTCAGACCAGATTACCCCGAGACAGTAGAATTTTGACCAACAAATACTAGAGAGCAGTAACCACAATGGGCAAAGCACTATGAGGAGTAAAAGGGTTCCCAGGGGCTAAAGGGCTGTCATGGCTGTCCTGATTGGTCAGCAGAGGGATACATTCTATTGGTTGAAAAAGCATTGTGAACGAGAACAATATGGTAATAGGAGGAGTTCTAGTGGTCAACAGGTTTCTGTGGTGAAGATGAGACAGGACAAATATTAGACATCTGTGGGTACTGTGGGGGCTATGGAATACTGAAGATGGCTGGTTTGGATCAACAAATTCTCAATTGGCCAGAAGAGTTTCTGTCTGGAAATCTAGACGACTGCAATTCTCGTTAAATCCATGGCAAAATGCCAAGACTTCAGAGGGGTGACAATGCCCTTAAAATCTTTGGTTGTAGTGAGTCATGTCCCCTCATAGTGCTCAACCTCTCTACACCTTTCAGCACATCCTCTTCCTCAAAGCTTTGAACACCAGTCTGGTATTTGAGGATTTAGTGTTGAACCTGTGCTCTTTATATCTCTGCAATCAATCCTGAAATGCAGATCTGTACGCGTAATCACCACTTTCCAGCATACTCACACTGCATGGTGAGTCACCAGGTTTCACTCTTGCTCCCTTTTGTTCAACCATTACATGAGGCCTCAGCTTCACATTAGGATAAACATCTGTGGATGATGTATCTTTCCTTGCAAACTATCTTGAGCAAATCACTTGCTGGGTGACACAGCGTAAACTCAGTCTCAACCCCTCCAAAACAGAGTTTTTGCTGATTTCTCCTTCATAGGAAAGCTCCTTGACTATAAGTTGACTTGTAACCCTGCAAACGATAGGAACGTCCACATAGTAGTAAAAATATGGCATCATTGTTTTTTTCATAGATACATAGCAGACTGCATTGTGATGAACACATGGAATATACTTGCAAAGAGTCGAATAACAACTATAGATGCAATGGAAAATGAACAATTTATTCGAAGGCAAGTTCTGACGTGGGTCTGTGCAAAAGGTTTATAATGTTCATAACAATACACGTCATTTGCAGTTTTCTTCATTATGTTGAATTGGTGAAGTTCCACAAATTTTGCGACTGGGAAATTCTACACAAGTTTGCTCTGCCGACGAGCAAATACAGCAGAATATGTCTCACAGGAGCAGAAAATGTCTTGCAGGAAACATTTTCTCCTCAAATTAGTCTTCTGTGACTATTGAATGCATGCTATACCCTCATACATGTGAGAAACTACAACATCTAACCATGTGAGATTTCACTAAATGAGATTTCCCAGTTTTACATAGTTTTAACCTACAAATAGTGGTTTAAGCTTTGTTTCTATTTAAAACGCACTACAGCTAAGCCCTGCTAATTTGCCTGATCAGGTTTATCCACACTAAAAGCTATTTATAAATGCAGCTGCACGTCTAAGTGCCGGCATCAGACACCAATATCACATCACACTATACTAGGATATAGTGAGATGTCAATTAAACTTTCAAGTATTAAGTAAAAACCACACAAAAATAACAGAAACATAAAACTACTGCAGGAACAGGCATGTCAAGAATTAAGGTAAGGCGTCACCTGGAATTTCCAATGTTTATGAAAAAAGGACCCAGCAGTAGGCCTTTCCAGAGATGCTGAAACTTTGGAACTCCTGCTTCTCCATTAGGGAGACACCTGCTACCAATCTTCTTAAGGCTGAGCTCAAAATCTTCTTAGAAGGAATCAAGCAAGGGAAAAATAAACTTTCTAGATAACTCACAATCAGTTTTTCTCTGAAGGTTTCACCACACTTCAACTATTGGGCACACCCTATATATGGGCCGCATGATATCCCGCAATGCTACACATTGTTTACAATGAATGATTTTACTGCATAGCGTTTGGGCATGTGGTAATTTATATACTGCACTGCAGTCTATAATGACATTCTGCAATATGAATACTTTGAAGACTTTTACTGCTTAACTACTGCCTTGCGTCGAGCCAAATTGCACTCTGATTTGCTTCCAGTACTTTTAACGATTTATGCAATATTGCTGCCTTGAAGAACAGGGTAAACCAGCACTCGGAGTATGGAATCCTTTCATGTATTGTACTTACAAGGCTTCAGTACACTCATGATGCTAAATTGTACTCTTCTCAGTGTTCCTGCCCCTTCATAGAAATAAACACCTTGCTGGGCATAGCTCTTATTGTAGTGCACTACTGCCGTAAAGCATACCGACATCTATGAGGCCTGGTTCACACTTTACAAAATGAGCTCATTAAAAATGTCTAGAGAACCAGAGGCACAGCAAGTAAGGAAGACATTGAAAGTGGTAGCACTTTGTTTGGCTTTCTTTTAAGAAAAGTGACCACGGGACAATTTACACTACCCTTTCATGTCATCAGGTGTTGCTCACCAAGGGGTAGAACAACTGAGGCATCCAGCCCATCCCTAATAATATCTACCAGTGGATACTGCACCTACCTCTATCATTGTCTAGCCACATTTAAAAGGGTTCCCTACAGTTACCGGTGTCTTATTGTCACGTATGCTAGAGTGTCTGATGGACACCTTTATAGTGCCTCACTCTGGGCCTGAGTATGACCTTGGCGTATGGCGTCACAAACATGACGAATATCTCATCCGCCAGATTACAAGTTCCATTTTATCCAATAGAACTTGTAAAACGACGGGTGGGATATCCATCACGTTTGTGATGGAGTATCCCATCCGCCAAGATCGTAATCAGGCCCTCTGTCTTTTACAAGATCTGCTAAAACTCTCTTTAATAAAAGCATTTCAAGTGCTTAACCTTAGAGTTTCTCACAATCATGCTCATGACAGTATTATAAAATCATCTACTGATCATCGAATAAAGTCTCTTTCACACTCACATTCATCCAAATTTAGTGGCGGGAGATTACAATTTTAAACATATGTCTCTCAGTCACTGGAATTCAGTGAGACACCTCATATACACAATGATGGTGTAGGAATACATTGGATCGGTCTGAGACTAAAAATTGACTTTATACGTTTTTTTTGCAGAAAAGGATCCTATAATATTCTGTGTTTGTGGAACAACCCTCTTGATTGCAATGCTCGGGCATTTATCCCAAAGAACGTCTGGGACATTTAAGAGGACTGCTGTCCCATACTTGGCTCACATTTCACTGATCCATTTAACATTGGTGGAAAGTGACAAGGGTGATATTTACATACAAACGCTCGTGAAGAGAGTGCTTTGGAAGAATATGTCCTTGTTAACCGATTTAGTTTGTGTTATGCTGCCAGGATAAAAACACTCGTGTTCTTTCATCAAGCACAAGAGCTCATCAGGTGGCACACATCAAAATATTCAACATAATTGTAAATAAAAGGTCATTCTCATATTGTTTTAGAACTCCCTCTCTCAACACTTATCAAAGTAATAAGCTATTCTCTTATCCCTTACAGGATTAACCTGATCATCACTTACCGTCACAAGGCGGAGGTCTCAACAGCTTACAAATATGTCAGCTATAACCTCATCTGGTAAAAACACGAGGATTCTAAAGGTCTAAACAGTTTCCGGACAGTCACTTAATTACCCTTCGTGGCAAAGGTTGTGAACAGTTCCATTGAAGACTTGCTAAATATTTTCATTGCTGTACACAACCTACTAGATGTGCTTCAAGCTAGTTTCATGCCAGCCTGCAGCACAGAAACACAATTCTCAGAAAATACGACAATGCATTCTACATTCTAGACAAAGGAGATTCATACATCCTCATCACCCTGGAGATTTTAGAAGTCTTTGACACAGTAAAACACACAAACCATAATGAATGAGAGTATTGGGCTTAATAGTGCAGCCGTTGACTGGTTTTGTCATTTAATGAAAACAGTTGTCAGCACATAAAATTGACAAACACACTCTCCAGCCCCTCAATTCTCCAGAAAAGTGCCCCTCAAGGGCCTAATCTGTGACCGATTCCATTTAACCTTCACATTGTGCCTCTGCTCCAAAATACACTAATATCTCTTGCAACCTTGACTCAGTAAATACTCAGCCATAGCTGACAACCTCCTCTCCACGGACAGAGAAATCGAAGCCCTGGTGCAGGCAGACAACCATCATTAATTAAATGAAAACAGAGCTCCTTCTGATGTCCTCCTATCGTGTCACACCAGTCTATGCTTGGCACTGCACATGACAATTCTTAAATACCCACTAGCCATTGTAAGATGTGCCAAATCACTAGGCTTTTACTTGGACAATGATCTGACCCGGCAAGTAGCCATCAGCACACTAGCAACACACACTTGCAATGCAATAGGTCTTGTATTTTCTTGATTTAGAGCTATTGGCATTGTACAATTATAACTGGACTTTTCTTATCACATAAATTGGTCAACCCTGCCTCATAATTTTGCCTTTTCCTGCCATATAATTCCAGTGTCCCATCATTTAACTAAAGCATTTCCATTTACCTTCTTCCTCTATCTAAAAAAATATACAGTTATCATGTAAACCTTTATCAGATATAAACTTTTGGCATTAGAGTGTAATGCTCAAATCACATAACAAAAATATCATTTGGGGCGTATTGGAGGGTGAAAGGAAAGAGGGAGTCGGGAGTAAAGATGGAGAGGACAAGTGGTGTAGTAACGGTGTCATGGGCCCTGGAGTAAGAAAGGATAATGTTCACCGAAAGTTTTTTAGAATACAGCAGTATTTAGAGTTGAGTGAGGTCCATAGGTCTCTGGGCCCAGGTGCCACTGCACCTGTTGCTCCACTGATAACTAGGCCCCAGGAGAGAAAGCAGATGGGGCAGGAAAACAGAAATGAAAGGAATACAATAGACAAAAGGAAGAAAGAGAAGGGGTTGCAAAGACATAAAAGAAAGAAGGGACAGACAAAACGAAATCATGAAAACACAACTAAGAGAAGAAATCGAGCAAACGTGTGAGACAAACGTAAAATTGGAAGCTAGCAAACGAAAGATAAATCGGAACAAATAATGAAAGAAGTGTGAAAAGAAAGAGAAAAATGAACATTAGTGAAAAAAAGAGAGGTGAAGAGAGAAACAAGCAGCGAAAGAACCAGGGCATGTATGTACTGACACATATCCTACAGACACAGAATGGGACAACCACTTTGACACTTCGGGAAAAAAGAAGGATTTATAGTAAAATGTGAATTGACAGATAGAGATAAGAAAAACACCAGAGAAGGGAAGGAAGAAAAGTAAAATGATGCATACCAACTCAAAGGAAAGAGCAAGTGAAAAAGTCAAAGAAAGAATTAAGGGAACAGAAAGAAATAGTGAAGGAATGAAAGCCTGATTGAAAAAAAGAGAGGAACGAAACAAGGGAAGATAAACACGTTTCTGAAAGTTTGAAAGAGGAGGTAGCAAGAGGAAGAGGGAAATAAAAAAGGGAGAGGCGTAGAAATAAACAGTTGAAAGAAAGAGCAAAACTGTTAACGTATGGATTTTAAGAGCTGAAAAGAGAAAAGTAGGGGAGAAAGAAAAAAATTTGCGTAAACAGAGTAAAGGAAAGAACGGAGTGAGATAGATGAAACAGACCCTCCCAAATAAAGATGGCAGCTAAGAATAGATTTAGTTGGCTCCCCCACATTCGCAAGCAGAAGTCAGAGTGTGGAATAGCAGGAGGTGCATCAGCAGAGTTGTATGTGAACCACAATACAGCAATAACAGATTGCCAGGTGATAGCCTGGAGGTGCCCTGGAGGATCTGCGAGTGGGGCCCAGTATGGGTGTGACATTACCTCTTAATCACAGAAGTGAGGAGTCCTGAAGGGTATGTGTGGGAGCCTTAGTACTGAGAAGAAATGTGCATTGAATGTTAGAATTGATGGATTCTGGCGGAGCTGTGGTGGTTCTCATCCACAGTGGCGCTGGATATTAGACTTGAGGTGCACTGGCTGAGCTGTGTTGTGCTCTTTTGGGTCCAGTATTGGCTTGGCAGTGGAACTACACATTAGAATTGAGGTGCTGTAATGGAACTATTTGTGAGCCGCGTCCCAGTATAGGAAACAAAGTGACCTCGCCCGGGTAGAACTGAGGTGCACTGATGGAGGTGCACCCAAGGTCCCAGTACTGGAGCAACAGAGTGTACTGACTGCAAGAACTAAGGTGCTCTGGCAGATGGCGTGTGTGGGGTTCTGGTACTGGCATAGCTGAGAGGCCTGGAGTGTGTGAACTGAGGTGCACTGATGAAGCTGCGCCCGAGGACCCAGTACTGGAGCAGCAGAGTGCATTGCCTGCAAGAACTGAGGTGCTCTGGCAGGCAGCGTGTGTGGGGTTCCTGGCACTGCCATGGCTGAGGGCTTGGAGTGTGTGAACTACAGTGCACTGATGGAGCTGCGCCCAAGGTCCCAGTACTGGAGCAGCAGAGTTTACTTACTGCAAGAACTGAGGTGCTCTGGGATACAGCGTGTGTGGGGTTCCTGGCACTGGCACTGGCACAGCTGATGGCTTGGAGTGTGTGAACAGCAGTCCATTGATGGAGTGTGTGAACTGGGGTGCACTTATGGAGCTGTGAGTGGAATCTCAGTATGGAGCAGAAGTGGGCACTGTCTCTAAGGATTGCAGAGTCCTAGTAGAGCTGGGTGCCTAGGCTATAAGCAATTACAAGTGATCCTCCTCCCTCGCTCTCAGCACACAGGCAGACACAGCCAAGGAAGGGTGGGATGGAGGTAGCTGAGAGAGGGTGCAAAGAACCCACAAAGACCAAATGTGACCAAGATACCAGCTTGATTTCTAGCCTTGTTTGCAGCTAAGCTCAGAGTAAGAATGCTCTGCAAATGAAAAGGGAAGGTTCCCTGGACAAGAGCAGGAAACAACATTAGAAAAGTCCCCTACAGACCAGATAAACAGGGCAAAGTGTAATTATACAGTAGTTGGTCCCTGCTCCAACACAGAAGAAGGAGAGACAAAGAGGCATGATTGACCACTATCAAGCAATAACTTTTAAATGACACTGAAACTAATAAATGAAGTAGCCGGAAACCCACAAAAGACGTATACTTAAAAGTTTACAAGAGGTCGTAAGCTTTCGCTCGACCTCAAAAGGGTACAGTACTAGTTATACACCCATGAGGTACTAAACCCTTAATCCCACAAGATGGTTTGAAACTAGTAATTCAGTCCTTACTGATTTTGAAAGTTGGACTATGGAAACATCTTACATGAAGGAAAATCCAAAACTTCAAACAGACACTCCCAAGCCAACTTGACAAGCAGTGGCTTGTCTAGGCATTGGCTCAAGAAAGTTCAGTCAGGCATCTCGAATTCTGATTATGTTGAAATAGCTCCCCATTGAGGCTAGACATGTCTATAATGGAGCCTGCATTACATGCAAGACCCCCACCTAGGAACTCCAATTTACTTTGAGGAGAAACTGCTTATCTCAGGGAGCCAAATTCCACACTCAGACATCCTGCTTCTGGAAGTCCCATTCTTCAAGCAAATAAAGATATTGAAAAATCTTTCTCTGGGACAATGCTAAGATCCGCAACATACTAAAAATCAGAATCACCTCTTATGACACCTTCAAAAAAGAACTGAAAAAACTGTTGTCCCGCCACCAATTCCCATGACAAAGGACCCACGAATGAGAAGTCATTTTGATTTTCATAGTGCATTCAGCAGTTCAGTTACACATTATAATGACATTTCACTCTCATTTTACCTTCGAAAACATATTGTTAATGATTTAACTATCATTTTGTAACTGAATACAGACATTCTGTGAATCCTGTAACTACAGCATCTACTTTGTCATATGTTGCATGGAAAGATTAACATAGTAACCAGCAATGACTAGTCTGATTCTTTGTAAAGAAGGGTGGTATGAAAACTTCAGTCAATCACTCCTGCAATATATACACATAATTCACCTCTACAGAAATAAGAGATTTCTTATTAGGTAGAGATTCTGGAAGAGAGATTGTGTTGGTGAAGAGTATGTCATGTGTCAGGTGATGTATAATAAGAGTCTAAATCTTCCGCTGGCCTGCTAGTTTTCAAGACTTAAAGGATGATGAGAAATCTTCATTACAGAGTACATAACGTTTACAAACAATTGTAGAGTCTTACATGAGCGGTTTCTCCAGACGACTTCCCGGTGACCCAACAATCTCCCCAAGCGTGCAGAAACATTGGCCAAGAAAATCCTGCAGACCACAAATAAGGAAAGGAAGTGTTACTAATGGGCCTCTTAGAAACATATCAACCCCACCTCTAAACATGAGCATTTCTTTAGCTGTGCCAGTGCTTAGTTTTCTAAACTAACAATTGCTGGGGCCAAGTTATTTCTCAAGAGGGTACTGCAGTCTGCACCATCTACAGTCCCCATCAGCACTGTCAAATACCAGTAAGAAAGACAGCTACATATCATTACCATTATAGTCCTACAAACATGACTATTTAGATAACTTGACCCAAAGCTGTAAGAAGAGTCGGAGCACCTTCGTGGCATTGTTTTCCTTAATTGTATATTATGTTGTTAAACACCTTGTGCATGTGCTTTTAGAAAAATAGACTGACAGCAATGTCAGCATTGCCATGTGGTGGACTGTCATAAATATGTCCAGGAGTTGCGAAATAGGTGCCAGAGCTGAGTACCTGCAAACACTAGCACAAATTAAGCACTGACCTGTCAAGTTCAAGTATTGAAGATCACACCCATTCTGTTGAGGGCTTATACTTTTGGCAAAATAAAATGCTGTCCTTTTGACTGAGTCAGCTGGCTTATGTTTTGGTACTGCTCTGCTTATATTTCTGATTTTCCAAAGAAGCCACTCAAAGCTAGAGTTTGTTTTAGAAAAACAAAACATCAGTGGCCCTGACACAGTGAATCATACCACCATTCTGAAGAGATGGCATCATTACTATTCTTAATTTAATAAAAACAAAAGTGGTGCAGCATTTAACATCTCAATTTTAAATGAAAGGGATGTGATATTTCACACCTAAATTTTAAAGGAGAGTGTGACATTTCACAACCCCCTTCCAAAGGAGGGTGATGACAATTTCATTTCACGGACAGGAAGACATTTCATACTTTCGTTCCGACAGAAGAAAGGCATTTCATCACACTCATCCGATTGTATAGCAAGTGAGTTATTGGAAACTTTGTATTCCCAAGTGGAATACGATATGTCAAATCCAATTCAATGGGCATCACAACAACACATAACTCCAATCCAAATCAGGACGGAACATTCTATAACTGAAAAATCTCTACCTTAGTCATTGGATTTCTTTCAATTCACCCAAATAGGAACATTTCTGTGAAATAGTACTAATCCAACATTTATGTAAGAAATTCTAAGAAGGAATTTGGCAGAGGCGACGAAAAATCAAAATCATCAAAGGGAAAGAAGACATTGAGAATAATACTCCACAAAAGCCAAGGTGCAAAGTAGACAGAGATCTGGAAGCCTGGTTTCAAGGGCCGTGCAACCAGAAAAGGTCTAAATCGGAAGTTGGTTCCAAATGAATTAATTTAGCCCTTTGGATCTAATATGGTGAACATAGCATACCCATTGTTGTGCCTCTTTTGCATCTGCTTTCAAATTTAGCAATTTTAGAGTTATGTTTCACCACCCACCAGCATTTGGTCTGACCTAGTAAGTGAAATCATCACTTTACATAAAACTGATGCTAATATTAAAATATGGGCAAGAAATATCTGCATCCTTTTTAACACTGTCAGTGACTCCCAAATTATGTTCATGCAAATAAGCAAATAGCACTATGTTACAGCTTTTTGGTCATTTCTCTATATTTATCTACCACCCCTCCATGCACATGGATCTTGTGGATAAGTCTAATCTCTCACCCACGGAGGTCCAACCTACCAATACAACAGTGCACCAGCCCTCCCTGAGCGATTCAAACATTCACTGCAGCAAGATAAAAGTGTGCTTTTTAGAATACTTCAATTATCGAGTCCACACCCATTTCCAGTAATGTGCTACTAATGTTTAACAACTATTCTTTTATTCCACAATTTCTTTCGCTCTCAGAATGCAAATAAAAATAAAGAATACAGGAATTTCCAAAAACATAGTTGTATCATCCAGAATGTGCATGTCCTTCGCAGTGTTTTCAGAGGGATGAGCTGGGATATGCACCTTTTACAGGCTCGTTGCAGTCATGAGATACTAATTTACGCTGAAACCAATTAATACATCTGAGAATGGTAATTACAAGCTTTACTCTGTAGACTAGCTAGTCTCTTGCGTCTACATTTTTTTTTCTGGAAATGGATATCCTCATAATCTAGGGCATATTTTTGTATTATTCTCTTGAAAGGCCTTAAATGATGTCGAGTCAATTAAAATTCCCGCCATGTAGTTCAGACTACATGGAATTGCCAGGAGGGCGGGGCGTTGTAGTGATTTAAACACCACACTGAGGGCGTGCTTTCCTGGAGCCTTCAAAAAATGTATTGTGATGAATGTTGTGAAAATTCTCGGAAGTGTTTCAAACCCCCATCGAGAAGCAAACACAAGCAAACAGAAGGAATGAACAGGAAGATTGCATTAACTGTCGAATGGGATTCTGTTACTCACATGTTTGGTTAGGTCAGGGCTCTTGGAATCCACATCATACCTGTAAAAAATAACAGTGGCTTAGTTCCTAGAATATCCATTAAATTGAAACTAATTTTTCTGCCTAAGAAAGCAGTGTGTAGATTTGGATACACACGTGCCCTCTTTATGACCAATGTAATTGGTAATTGTACTCAGGGGTAAGTGTCCCAGAGGGACTTGGAACTCCATAGCAGGCACGCGAGCTAGTGTCGCCGCTCTGCTGGCTAAATTTGAAGCTAGTCTCCATACACAAATTACATCCACTCAAAAAGTAAAGAGTAGGAAACCAACCAACAATTACCTACAAGAATAACTGAATCAGTGTTGTCTCTGGATGAGGATAGTTGTATCCTTTTATTTGTACACACACATCAAAAGGGTTTTGTTGGCACAAACACAGTGGTTGCATTAACAAAGGTCCATTAATGTGTGAAACGTAATTGTATGTACAGTAAACATAACACAATTGTATGAAAAAATATATTAAAAGGTTTGTGTTCACAATCCTTATGTGCTGATGAGTAATATGTTGGCACATTTCGACCTTTCGAGTGGCTTGATGCCGGGGGTCTTCATCAGGGCCCTACACTTGAGAGTGATTTTAAATCAAGTGTTATAACATACATGCCACATTCCCGGGTAGAAGGAACACGGGGCTCAGTACTAAAAATCATGTGCACCTTCTTGTTGATATACAAACATTGATGGATGAGGTAGTTCCATAAATAATTTTTTATGCAGAATTAGTCTGCCAACATAATGGATAAATTGAAGTTGCGAAGTCAAGTGGCAAAGTAACACAAACAATTTAGAAGTTACATTATTTTTTCAGAAAAAAAACAAAGCTCAATGCATTTTAGGGCTAGGCTAGAACACCCTCACCAAATAGGCCCAATTTCTCGTCGTGGTATCCACATAAGCAAACTCTACCATACCACCATTTTACTAAATGTGCTAGACAGTGGGGACTGAAACAGTGCAAACATTTCCAATAAACCACAAGGCTCAAGTGAAGACTGCATACTGAAGAATAAAACTGCAAGATCCGTGTTTTTCTGAATTTGACACATTTTGCCTTCATGTTTTGTTTATTTAATATAAATACATAGGACTGTTTTCTTAAAAATGTTGCTAAATGATATGAAAAAATGCACTTCATAATCGATTGTGCATTTTTCCTTTTTTTGAAGTTTTTGAAGGGATATTTTGTTTCATTACACACATACCACACACACACACACACACGCAGAGCACCACAAGCATCGTTGATATATACAATACCAAATATTTAGCAAGGCTGGCATTACCATTGAGATTAATGTATAATCATGCCTTGAAATGTGAAAATGTCTATGGTGGGCTGGTTAGTGGGACATTTGGAGCTTACCTCGTGGATAAAAGGCATTATTCACAAAGTTGTGTGCATATGTAAGTTAAAAACTACTCAAAGCTTCAATTTGCACATCAACATCCATATACTCACAGGTAATGTTACACCAGCATGGTGTATTACTGAATGGGAGTAGCTCTGCTCCCAGTGAGTGGGAGTTACAGGTTGAGTCTGTGGGTGTTCACAAGCACCTTCCTGCCATCTTCACACCATGAAAGTCTCAAATACAGCCCCTTCAAGGGCAGGAGTAAGTCTTTTCCCAGGTGGTAATGGTCTTGAAACAGTCCCAAAATTGGTAGGTGAAAAGAGGAAGTGACAGTTAATGCGAATGTAGTCTGAAACCACTGAGAGCAAATTTCCAGCTTATTTTTTTAATCTGGATGAAAACGATTCACCCTGTGTGCATTTTCAGCTTTACTCGTTGTATTGCTATAAAGCATAGGTCTTCAAACTGGTTGATGCCAGGACCCCCTCTTGAAACAAATAGGTGTAAGGACCCCCTTCTGATAAAAATTTCTAGAACCTGGTACTCCTCATCAACAACAATAATAAACGTCCCCATTTTCCACAGCAAATCATTTTTACTGTGAGCAAATAATATTAAACAGTGTTTAGCAAACCAAAGGTCAGTGAGTGTGGGGGCGTGGTCAAGGCTGTGGCTAAAAAACAACCCTCATTTATGAGGGATTGACGTGGGGCAGTGCCGCAAGTCTTCTTGCTACACTGCCACATGCCAATACAAAAGGGCAGGAATGGACCGTATTTATGAAATACAGTGCATTTCTGTCCTTTCCCCCTGCGCTGGCGCACAATTGTTGCCTTAGTGGCAACATAGGCAGGATTGTATTTGTGCAGGAAGGGGCACCTTCCGGCACAAAAACAATTCAGAGAGGCATTGTACCTCTTTCTATATGTGCGGCAGAATGCAACACACATGGAAAGTGAAAAAAACAAGGAGAAATTAAAACATTTCCCCTCATTATGCCTGCTCTGGGGAGGCGTAAGATTTTGGCACTGCTCCAGTTTACATGATTTTATAAATCTGGGGCAGCGTCAAAATCCATGGGTGTTGCATGGGTACACCCACCACAACGCCCATGGAACGGCTCCTTGACGCAAAGTAAGGCAATACAGCGGCTTGCACTGTTATGCCTTTCTTCATATCTACAAAGCCATTTAAAGCCACTCAGGGTGGCTTTGCGTAACCTCATAGGTATGATTGAGAGGCTTGTGCCGCTGGAGCATCAAAAAAAGTGATGCTCCAGCAGCGCAACCCTCTCATAAATAAACCCGAAACATTCTCTATGTTTTTTAAAAGTTTTTCACCATCAGGTAGTTGCATATAAAATAACAGCCAGCTTAAATTAAAAATAAATAAAAGAAAGTTGCTACTCATTGGGAAATGCACTGTAGTGCATTATGAAACCTCTATTAGTTAATGCACTGCAGAGGTCTGTGTGTAACCAGAGAGTGACAGAACTAAATCTTGGTTAGTGCAGTTGAGAATAGTGACTTGTGTATTTTTAGTGCCAAGAGGTCATAGCCTGTGACAGAAAGCACTGTGTAAGGAATTATTTTATACTTGCATTACACACAGTATAAGATAGGCCACTACAAAAAGGTTTAATATAAAACAGTGGTTCCAAAATGTAGATTTAAGTAATACCAGGGCATATGCAATACCTTTTTTTTAATAGCTGTCCCTTCAACACCTCCAGGTGAAGTAAGCCCAGAGGAAATACAATTACAATTAAAAGGACACACTTCACAGCGCAGTTGTTAACTCTTTGCATTACCCTTCAAAAAGAATAACTATTTGTCCTCACAAAGCTTTGAGTGATTTGATCATTTAAAGCTGCTCCAAAGCACCTTTTACATTTGCAGATGAGCTCGTAGAGCACATTTGCATTTCATTCAGGAAGCAGACGCCCTGGGAAGGTCTCCTTAGCTGTCTGTGCGGCTTTCAAAGCACAGGAGACTCAAATTAAAGAAAGTTCAGCTGAGGCATTTTGAGGATCGGCTGAGGGAATGCACGACCCCCTTTCCAGGAATCCACACCCCCCCTGGGGGTCGTGACCCCCAGATTGAAGACCTCTGCTATAGAGAGACACATGGGATTCATTCCCCATGAAACATCTGTATCACTACAGTGCTCGAAGTACCTCCTACTGTTGTTACGTTCTTGGTTCTTCAAGCCTTCGGATAAGCAATAGCCTTCTAATGTTGGGACAGAAGAAATATGCAAGCAGGATTCCCAGTGCTTCCGAATTTATAGTTTTAGGGAAGGCACTTAATTGTGCTGGTATTGGGTCTCCATGCATGGCGTTAGAAATCTGTGAGGTGGGCAGGGAGTCAAGTACATGGTTCCACCGCTCAGTGTTTATAGTGTGGAATGCCACTTCAGCTTCCCTGTGCTGGTGACTCGGCTGTGGTTCTCTTAGACCCCTACCTCTAAGTAAAGCCTCAGTTTTCAGAATTTTCCCTCGAACTGACCTTGGCCTGAAACTGTACTTGTTCTAAGGACTTCATTAATGCCTTTCATCTATTGTAATGCTGATTTGCTTTAGTGGTGCCCAATCGCCATCTTGAGAAGGAGATGCTTTCCGATAGACAGGGGCATAAGATAAACCACAGCAGCCCGGCTGCACGTAAGGACTCCACCCTTCTCATCTCTGGGAGGCCCTGCTGTCAGCCACCTCGGCTAGTTCATGTGATCCACATTACCTGCTGCAGGCCTGAGTGCAAAGTGGAATGCTACTATTCAGTTCAAATTGAGAGTACGGAGCCAGTTCGCTTTAGACAGTGGGTGGGCTTGTAGGGCCGATACCATTAGGGTGGATGCTGGTCACAGAATCCCTTTTTCAGACTGAGTGGGCTCCTCTACTTATATTGGGGCACATCCTAGCCCCACTCAGGTTTGGATAGAAGTATATATTGCATTTAATTTATGGGGTTGAGGGTCACTCTGTGACGGCAATGGGCAGGTAAGGAGGTACCTGACCAGGGGCGCTGAAGCTAAGGGTGAGGGGCTTCAGATCCATAATGCAACACGATGAGGCCTTTCAACCAGTGTTCTTTTTTATCACCATTAGCTAATTAATCAAATCCAGGAAAAGGCCAGTGGTAATTAAGCAGAGCACATAATATTACATCTTATAAACGCCTTTGCATTTTCTTGTCATGCACACGCAGGTTTACATAACGTGGCTTTAGAGAGGTGCTGTTTGCTAACAAACTGTCACTCTTGTGACAAGAAGGATACCAATGTAAAAATATAGCTAATTTTGAATGCTTACAAATATTTAAAGTGAGGTTTATTGGAGCCTTGTAATTGCAAAATGCGGTGGCAGGCAAGTTTCTAAGTAGGTTGAGAATACATTAAATGCAGGTTTATTTTACCCTTGTGTGCGTGCATAGCTAAACCACTATGATTTATTAATGATCTGTTTTAAAGACCTCCTTTTTTAATAAAAATGTGCACAATTTGTCCAGATATTTTAGCATATTCTATTGTAATGAACCGCATCTTGGCAAAAAAATGTCTGACCACTATTTCATCTGTCTCGTTCTCCTCTACTGCATGCTCTCCCATTAAGGGGGGCGTGGCTAGAGGCCGATGGAGCAGCACGCGTAAAGCGGAGCTCCCAGTGGCCACCGATCATCACACAACAATCCTGATTCCCTGACCCCGATGCCGACCAGAACAGACCTGCGATATGCAAAGGTACCCCGGTATACGGAAAAATGGAAGCCTGAAAAGATCTAGCTGCCCCCGGGAGGGTCCACGGCTCCGGAACCGAAACAAAGCGGCAGGCCAAAATGGCGGCCCCACAGAGACGCCACAACTAACTCTGAACACAAGCGGAAAGCAGGAAGGCCGCCCGGCCCCGACACGAAAAGAAGAGAAAGAGACGTGGAGAAAGCGACCGGCGGCAGAGCCGACCCCAGAACATAGGACCAGGTGAGCGGTAGAGGGAGGGAGGTGAGGAGGAGCGCCCACGAAGAGGGCAGGGCCCGAACAGAGACCCAGGAGAGGGCCGGCGGAGGCGGGGTGGAACCTGGGGGCCCCAGTTCCGACCCTTCCTTCGGAAAAAAGAAGCAATGGAAATCGGAGAGACCGGGTAGGGGGACAACACGCTAGACCGGAGGGCCAGGAAAAAAAAAAAAACACCGAAACCCAGCGATGCACCCGGCTGGGCTGGGAGAGCCCGGGCACGCCCCCAAGAGGGAACGAACCGGAGCGGCAAGAGCTGCGGAGAACCTGACAAAGGCCGGGAGGGGCTGGCCAGGGGTCCTGAACTGGGCCCTCTCCCCTGAAAGGGGACCCAGAGAGGCAAAGGAAGCTAGGGGAACATCAGAGCGAGTAACGCTGGAAGACAGGGGCAGGGCAAGGCGACCCGAACACTCCGCACACCGAACGAAGCAAAATGAATGCTGGCAATGGCAACATGTGCTGACAAGGGCAACAACGCGCTGAGAATCCCCCACTACAGAAAAGGAGGGGAGGGAGAAAGTAAAACAAAAAAGAAAGGGGGGAAAAGAAGCGGGTGAAATCGAGAAGACGACCAGCACAGACGGGGAAACACACCCAGCCCGGTGTAAGCAGCGCACCAACTGAAAATGGGCAAGCCCAAGAAAAAGGAAAGCCCAGGAGAAGATAACAGCTCGCAAAAAGAGGGAACACATGGAGAAGCCGAAGGGAGCACCACTCTGGACACCCTACTACAAGCTATTCAGGCGTCTAGAGAGGCTCTAAGCTCAAAATTGACACCCTGTCTGCAGATCTGATGCTTCTCAGAAACGATCACAGGAAATTAACTGCCATAGTGACGGCAAATGAGAAGACACTAGAACAACTCACCCCTGAATGCAAGACACTCACTAAAACTGTGACCTTACTGACATCCAGGGTTAAACTACTCGAGTCACGAGCAAAAGACGCCAAAAACAGAGCTCGAAGAAGCAATCTACGTCTGGTGGGCATCCCTGAAAAATCTGAGCATGAAGCACCGGACATGGAATCATACCTAGAACAATGGATACGCAAAGAAATAGCGCCAGAGGGCCTATCACAATACTTTGCAATAGAAAGAGCCCACAGAGTGCCAACGAGATCCCCCCCTCCTGGTGCAAGGCCACGCCCGATCGTAGCAAAACTCCTGCATTTTAACGATCAAGACTTTATCCTATCGCAAGCACGAGAAAAGTGTGAGATCACTTTGGAGGGACAAAGAATAATGATCTTCCCGGACTTTACCAAGAACACCCAAAAGCAAAGAGCTACCTTCTTGGAGGTCAAGCAACATCTTAGAGAACGAGGTATCCAATACGCCATGTTATTTCCAGCCAAACTAAAGATCATCAAGAATAATGACACACTCTTTTTTACGGCACCACAACAAGTGCGGGAATGGCTTGATGAGCTAGGCCCATCAGAGAAACAAAGCAAGGAAGGAAATAACAGAAAAAGAGGGGGGCCTTCTCAGAGAAGAGAGAAGCACATTGCGGATATGGCACCGCCACTCAACCAGACAATTAAGGAAAAACAAGACGCTGTGCGGGCCGTGGCATCCTTGGGTCTCCGGGGGGCCGCCTCCCCGCACCGGTCGGAATCCTTATCAGAACAGGACTCGGGACAAATGAAATCTCTTGCTCCTCACAGGACACAGTTGATAGCCTCCCACGAATCACTCCAGGGTCATCAGATGAAATCATTTGAAACCTCAATGAAGAACCGCGCTTGTCCAAATGAAGGGCCGGTGACAGACAAGGAGGGCAGCAGGGGAAAGCGATGCAGCAGCACAGGCTCCACAGACATGCGATTAATCCACAATCCACCAACAGCAAGTATAACCGGGGCACCGGGGCTCGGGGATAGAAACACGTAATGAGACAAACATGCGTTGACACGGGCCTATGGGTTCCGCACACGGTCCTAGATCAGCCCCCCACACACAATGGTTATCAAGTTGGGGAAAGTTTGGACGGGGAATGTTTCGACACCGGTCCTGGGGATAGGGAGTTTGGTTTATAGGAAAGTTGTTAAGCTAGTAAGTAAGGGGTTTCAATCAAGGGAAATAGATGCACGTAACAGAGTCTACAAGCCAGGCTCCGGGGCATTGTCACTCAAGAAATGGGGACATAGGCGCAGCTGCACTAAGGGTCCACACACAAAGAATGATCATGGATAGATCACTAGATTACAAAATTCTTACATGGAACATTAGGGGACTGAACAGTCAAAGTAAGAGATAAAAGGTATACAATCAGATTAAACGACAAGGGGTACAAATAGCAATCCTACTGGAGACTCACCTGATAGGGAAAGAGGTGACAGCACTGACAAAGAGATGGAGAGGTCAGATATATGCCACAGAATACTCAGCATACGCAAGAGGTGTCCTGATATGGATACGCCCAGGGACCCACCTTCCAAAAAACGGAAGCACTTATAGACAGGGACGGGCGTTACGTGCTGGTGAAAGGTCGTCTGGGGGAAGGGACATCACACTGGCGGGAATTTATGCCCCCAATCAAGACCAGAGCTCTTTCCTACAGGTAATATCCCATAGCTGGGGACCCCATCTAACCCAATCAACAGTAATAGGAGGTGATTTCAATTGCATATCGAATACGGCACTAGATAGATCCCACCCACCACTGGGGTCCTCCCCTATCCACAGGACAGCCAAGAGCTTCACAGACTGGCAGAAGAACTGGGGACTGATCGACTCCTGGAGGCACCTCCACCCATTAGAGAGGGATTATTCCTTTTATTCACCCATACACAACTTACACGTCCGACTAGACGCAATCCTAACCTCCCCAGATGTAAACTGCACGATACGCAGTGCAGAAAACCTATCCCGCACAGTATCGGACCACAACCCGCTGTTGCTTACACTGGACTGGTGAAGAGACCGCCCCCCAACACCGGACTAGCGACTGAATGTAGAGTCCTTGGAAGATAGTGCCTACCGACAAACTATCCGAGAAGCAATCAAAGAGTTTTTCACACACAATGCAGGTTCGACCCCCTCCCGCGCGCAAGAATGGGAGGCATTCAAGGTGACAATCAGGGGCCAGTGCATGGCAGGAACACATGGGGTTAGGAGATCAATAGAAGGGAAACTCGATAAATATGAGAAGACATTGAGATCACTGGAACGTAACAGACCAGACAACCCAGACCTGGCTCCTAGTATATCCAAGACCAAAAACAAGATAACAAGCACCCTTGAAAAACTCAGATGATTTGACTACAAGAAATACACCAGTAGGCAGCACATGGAGGGGGACAAAGCGGGGGCATTACTGGCCTGGCTGGAGTCCCCACCAAGACAACAGTCGCTGGTGATGGAAATAGAGGACATAGAGGGGGGAAGATTATTTGGTCAGGGGTAAATCAATGCCAGCTTTGCCAAATACTACTCAGTACTATATGCCCCCCCAACAGAACTCCTGGAACCAGACCGTCTTGAATGTCTGGGGCACATCCGGTTTCATACATTGGGAGAAGGGGAAAGCAAACACTTGGGGAGGCAATAACCTCACGGGAGGTGTCCGTGGCACTGGAGACAATGGCTAGAGGGAAAGTGCCAGGGGCGGACAGGTTGCCAGCAGAATTTTATAGAGAGTACGCAGACCTACTAGCGCCCAGACTTAGTGAAATGTACGGGGAGGTGTCCGAGAATGGTACTCTGCCCAGATCCACGAGCGAAGCCATTGTAGTCCCATTGCCGAAACAAGACTGTCCGTCTACTGACGTGCGATCATACCACCCATTATCCATGTTGAATATGGACTATAAAAAACTGAGTCGTATCCTCGCCACCAGGCCCCACATGGAAAAACGAATCCACCCTGATCAAACAGGCTTCATCCCAAACCGTAACACAGCCATAAACATTAGAAGACTGATAGGAATAATGCATTCGGGTTCCCCAAATCTCTCCACTGCTGCAGTGCAAGTAGTGGACATTGAGAAAGCATTTGATAGCCTCAGATGCGACTACCTACAAATTGCGATGGGAAAGATGGGTCTGGGCCCAGGATTCCTTAGGTGGATCAAGCTGCTATACACCTCCCCCATGGCAAGTGTCCGCACGGGGCGAACTATTTCCAACTCTTATAGTATAGGGAGGGGCACCAGACAAGGATGCTTGTTGTCACCATTGCTGTTCGCCATCGCGGTGGAACCATTGGTGCAGCTGGCCAGAACAGAAAAACACTACGAGGGAATAGTCATTGGGGACAGAACACACCAGATAGCTCTCTACGCAGACAACATAATACTATTCTTAAAGGATCCACATAGGGATCTCCCCAAAGTCATGGCCCTGCTGGATTGGTTTGGGGACATAACAGATCTCCGCATCAGCTGGCAGAAATCTCTTCTTTTCCCACTGCAGAAGGGGGCCCCTCGAATCACAACTATCCAGAATCTGGGATGGTCCCCGACAATGTTCCGATACCTAGGTGTAAATATTTATCATGAACTAAAAGACCTACTAGAAGGAAATGTGAACCAGGCTATACGGAAGTTAAAAGCAACTACCCAATTCTGGCAGACACTGCCGTTGTCAGTAACCGGCCGAGTGGCCTTGATAAAAATGGTGGCTCTACCAAGGCTATTATATAGCTTTTCAAACCTGCCGGTGCTAATACCCCGTTCAACCTTCAAAGAAATTAACTCCATCTTCACTAGCCTCATATGGGGGACGGGCGCCATAGACTGGCCCTGCACAAACTCCAACGACCCACAACAGAGGGTGGACTAGCAGCTCCGGACATGGAACTATATTATCTGGCGGGCCAGCTACAATGGCTGGCTAAAGAATGGCACGCAGTAACAACCGTAGAAACTGAGGACCCCGGGAGGGAGAAAGTAGCGACAACTCTCGCAGGGATACTGTAAGCGCAAGGGGGACAGAAAAAGACAATGTCACTTGAGCATCAGGTCATAAACACATGCTGGAGACGTACCCTTCAGCGTACACGAGTCAGGGCCCCATATTCACCGGAGATCCCTCTGAGATACCTGAACCTACTCCCTGGAGGAAGCCCCATAAAGGGGATCCAAAAGCTAGAGTCATATGGGATCACTATGATAGGAGAACTCTTCAGGAACAGAGAGCTCATGACATACATAGACATGATAACACACTGCGGAGTACCACCTGGGATGTTCCTCATGCATAGATCCCTGACAGCCCTGATACAGCATCATTGGAAGCAAGGCACAAGGGAGCCACCCACACATGCTGGATGTCATACTATTTGCACCATAGGGGGAGATAAAAAAGTAATATCAACGATCTACAAAACATTACAGACGCACTAAAGCCTCTTAAAACCCTTAAAACCCTATGGCAAGCTGACATTGGGGAACATATGGACGACGAGCGATGGGGAAACATCACAGCCCAGGTCTACAAAGTATCTAGAAATGTCAGGTTTAAATTGATAAACATATACATATACAACAGAGCATATCTTAGCCCTGCGAAAATATCATCAATGTATAATAACACAAACAGCGCATGTCGTAGACGTGCGGAAGTTGGGGTGGACCTATTACACATGCTATGGACCTGTAGGGATTTGAAGCAAAACTGGGAAAGGGTAATATGTGACACCAAGAAGATCACGGGCAGGAAACTGGCGATCACCCCAGCAGCCGTGTTGTTGGGAAACTTTCCCAGACCACACTCAAAAAAAGTATCTAATAAATTCATAGACTTAGCGTTGATCCTAGCAAATAGGGAAATTACACTGTATTGTAAAGACCCCAAATGACCAAGGGCGCTTACATGGAGGGACACATTAGCCAAATGGGGTGAAGCAGAGGGGGAGGCGCTACGCCTAGAATTGGTAAAAGGAGTAGGAAGTGAAGAGGGGATGCAGCAATGGGACACCCTACTGGACCGCCTGAAAAACCCAACAACGGACTCACAAGAACAAAACACATCATCGGAGGAGTCAGACACAGCGGAAAACGATAATATGAACTAGCACAAAGACTAGCGCCCTACTAGACAATTTGCAATTAATAGCTTAACCCAGAGTGACAAGGCCTGCGAAGAGGGAGCCTCAATATCCACACAAGAACAAATACAGGGGAGGGTGGGGGGGTGACAGTAATTAATTGTATACATGTTTGGAACGAAAACAATAAAAATATATTTAAAAAAAAAAAACAGCATGCTCTCCCATTAAAGCGTTTTGCTCATTTGCTGCACTTCCTCCGTCAGTAATACCAGGACTTCCTCTTACATGTAATAATCACTGAATCCCTATAATGTTAGTGCACTGGTGTCTTGCGATCTCCTCTAGTCTGAAAATTGTTCCAGTACCACTTTACCTCTCGGAATGTGGGAGGAGGGAATTGTTTTGGAGTTGTGCACAAGTAGTAACAAATGCATCCCATTGCTGTTTGTTTCGTTATTACTATCCCACATGATGCAGTGTAACAAAAGTACCTGACAGCAACTTCCAGCCACAGCTTGCCAGACCTACAGTCAGGTGCTCCAGCCTATGCTGATTCCACCAGACCCACATATTTGCAGAATGATACCGTAGATTTATTTTCTTACCGTGTTTATGCATAATCTTAATATTCATTTCAGATATTTTACATTATCCAAGACAAAAAACGCATGGCATGAACAGACGAGAATGTGAGTCGTGACGTGCTGTAGTGGCCTGCAACATACAGTTCCCTTAAGATCAGGAGGCAGCAGCCATTTATAGGCCTGCAGTTGGGTGAAAAATGCATTAAGTAAAGGCGTGCCACAGGAGACTGCAGGAAAAACAGGCTTTAGATTGCGGATATGCTTGGCTTATGGAGAGTAGAAAGATCAGAGCAGTTCTGTGGAGTCTTCCGGAAGCACAGTTCTGTCAATCTGATGGGTGTAAGAAGCTACTTTACCCGTGGAGACTCCTGTGGGAAAGGCGGGCATGCGTGGGGCTGTGGTACACATCTGCTTGGCGGCATATGAGTGCAGGAAGAACAGCTCTCTTTCGGGGAGTCTGCCCGCGTGAAGGGGCTGCTACATTTCGGTATAAAGTCTCTCTTCCCTGCCTATTTATTATGCAGCAATCTCCACTGATCTAGGTATGCTTGCTTTACAGGTCTTGGCTCCAGACAGATTTAGATGTCTGTGGGCAGACCTATTGTTTTCAACATATCGCACATTCTCAGTGTGGGCTCTTGGTCAGCGTCATTGCTCATGTCTCGGCGGCTGTGTTGTCCATCTCAGTTGTTTATTCTTGATTCAGTAGCTTTTTCCTTAATCTTGTCTCTGTCCCACCCAGAAGTATTTTGGCCTCACAAGGTCCTGACTGGATGAGTTGTATGTTTAACTTTGAGAGTAATCTTTCCTCCATGTATTATATTTTTCCAATACTTTTTTATTGGTTTAGACAAAACAACATTAACTTCCAGACTGTTCTCATCTCCAGTATGATGCCTGTCATATCTTCTGGAACCAAAATCGACCAATCCCTCTTATCTGACCTCCTGCCCCAGGCCTTGTTACCACGTGTCTCTTCTCCCAGTCCTTTCAAGACACAGGTAGCCTCACGTCCCACTCCACTCTTTTATTTATTATTGAGCACTCTAGGGGAGTGCATGCACCTCCTTTCGGTTTATGCCCCACTGCTGTTTCTCACTTCCTCCACTCCATGTCTGGCTCCCATTCTGCTGGCTGGGTTACTTGCTTATTAATTTATTTATTTTTGCAAGAGCTTAGCTTCTGGAGTGTTAGATTCTTTTTTGCATACACTTCTTTTTGACCTTTTTTGGTCATTTTAATATACCATTCTAACATTACTACCATCACGTGTCATGATGCACATCGGTGGCCATCTTCGATAGGATTTCCTTTAAAAGATCACCCATTCAAAGACTGACAACTATGTGTGTCCTTCTGTCTTGATAAATGTGTTTGCATGCCAGTGCCAACAAACATTAGCAAAGTCAACAGCTTAACCTTGCCCTATTGGCTTTACCAATCCTTGTTAGTTTTGAGGTGTAATGGGGCTTAGACTATTGATAGAATATATATCATATCCTATACATATTCTAAGTGGCTATGGTTCAGCCTCCTTCTGTTATTGTCTTTGGCTAAGGAATCTTCATCCAGTGGCTTCGGGCATCCTCAATCACATCTTGGATCATCCCTACAGGAGTATTTTAGTGTCATCTTCTTTCCCCCTCCACTGGAATGCATGAAGGACTATTGTACTTTTGAAAAGAACACTTTGTCATCACACGTGCAACTGTTTATCTAAGGATGAGGCCTAAAAGCTCTGTCACTAAACTGCAAAACTAAAGCAACATTTAAAATGAATATTATTATTTTTGAACTGCTCTGCTGCTTCTTGAAGCCGAGTCAGGAACAAAGACTAACATCAAAACAACTTTCCCCTGCAATGTACCTCGCTCCTCCCTTCTACTGCCTCCGGGCCTGGATGCCACAAAGGATGAGTGCAATGTGAGCAGGTCATCAGTTGGTTTTCCATTCATGATTTGATTATTTAGCTTCCTGGTATTTGTAACCCTGCATTTCTAATTGTGAAAAGAAAACTACAAGCACCAGAAGAGGTCTCGATAACATAATCACACCAGTCATAGTACAGCTTGAGTGGTTTGCATCTCAAGCGCTTACTCTGACCCCACTTGGGGTGCTGGTCACAGCTCACGTTTGGAGTGGGCTTATATGGGATGGCTCTGATATTTGGTAGAGGATAAGTGGTTTGGCATCAAGCATTGGTGAATGGGTGGGCAGGAGAGCAGGCAGGAGTAAACACTGGAATAGACAAGGCCGTTGGTAGGAGCAGACACCCACAGGCAATACCTGGACCAAGAACACCGAGGTCTATTCCTGGTTGTGAACCGAAAACAGCCCTTGGAAAGGTTGCCACATCAGCCCCACAATGGAAAGGGAGATCCTGTTCATCGCAAAGAGAGGTTTTCCCACCCACTGCCTCACAACAAATTGGCATAGGGTCAAAGTCCGTGACATAATAGCCTTGTGCCGTTCGGCTCTCTAGTTCATCATTCTGACAGGCCCAGTGCATTCACCTGAACAGGTGACCTGTGTGATGAGTTACCTGGTATTTGATGGTGGTCTCGCTGAGAGGGCTGAACCAAATGTTGCGCCTAGTGAGAGTAAGGAAGAGTCAAACATCTGACTGCTGTGAGCAAACGGATCCCCTGGGGTACTCTGCCTTCCCCCCTGTTGCCGATTTTCACCCATTTATGGTAGGTTCTCTGGAGTGTAGCCTGTTAGCCTATGGCCTCTACTGGTCCCTACATTGAAGGACACATTATCCTCCGAAGCTTCCCGTCTTCCCACATTTGTGTCATTGCAGGCACCATGTGTGGTGATGCCCGCTCAGTACAAGAGATCAAGATTTACCAGGGTTTGTGTGGCGATGCCCGCTCAGTACAAGAGATCAAGATTTACCAGGGCCTTTTTGCAGCACCCACCACATATCGCATCGGACCACCATTCCAGCATGCATTACTGAACTAACACTTTTTCAAAATTGAATTAAACCTTTGATGAATGTGCCTATGTGTATCCTGCGTGTGTGGGTAGGATTTGCTGCACAACAAGGCTTTCAGAGTGTTCTGCACTTAACTCATTTAAAACCTATTTAAAAGTGATTAGTAGCATTCTAAGGCTGGAGTAAATTATTTGCTAAGTAATCGATCTTAATTTGAATGAACGTCTTATTTCCTGACTTGGCAATGCACTTACTATGTGCCATTGCTGCACTTACTGTACCTAATGTTCTTCCCCACCCACGCTATCCTCCAAGACTAAGCCTTGTATACTCGATCTCTGCATGCCCTGAAAGTCAAAGCCTAAATATGAGGTACGGGAGTACTGAGCAAGAAAGTGAGTTTGCAGACATACCTGGTACATTTTGATCCAGAGGCACAGGCAACGCTTTTCACAAGGGTTGCCCAATTGCCAGAGTGCTACAGGCCTCCACAACTGGCCTGGCAAAATAGTAACCTTTTAGAGTACAGTTAAGTCCACATTGATCCCCAGACACAAAATACGCACCATTATTGCTCTATGACTAACAATCTGCCTCTCTGCACACATAGAGGTTTCATTGACTTGGTTAGCTAAGACTAGTTTGTATGACCACTAGGTGCTGTTCTCCTGGACAATATTAAACAAGCACTAACAAAGCCAATAGGTTTGATACTCACACCGGAACAGAGAGAAAAAGAACAATAATAGCTACTGAAATGCAAAACAATTTAAAACAAGCATTGGACCTGCCAATAGGTTGGCTTTAAAGGAATGTTGTGAAGGAAATGTGAAACATTACAAGTAGCAAATTTGGAAATTAGAATGCATATGTGTGGAAGTAACAAACTGTAGGATAATATTGGCATAGAATAAAGGGTCAAGTGACAGTTGCACTAACAAGCCAGACTTTAACATCCATGTAGGATAATGAAAGCCCTCCTCTCACCAGTAGTGCTGCCAGAATTTTTTTTATAAATTATCTAGTTCTCTAAGGCACTTTAGTAGCATTACAATGAAATGTATTTGCCCCAGTTCAGGAAGCTGTATAAATAAACAAAATGATCACAGCTGTGCGGAGGCAAAGCACCTTTTGGGGGGAGCACACAGCTTGTACCCAATCAAAACTTGTACTCCTGTCTCCCAAAGTGTGGGCAGAGCTAAAGTCCCTCTCTTGGTTATTCTCACATAATTGTCTGGTGACAGCTGCACTGTTGAGCTAGACTATAAAAAGGAATGCTTTGTGGATGACATTGATGGATTTGATAAATTCATTTAGCAGAAGTGCAGTGCCAAGTGCTGATCATAAAAGCTGGTGCATCACTCCTGCTAGCTAAATAATCCTGCTGCTACAAGACATGTGTGAACCTGCCCTGGGACCCCTGGGGAAGAAGGCTTCCAGTGCTGCTAGGCTGAGACCAAGCCGATTGCTCTGGCTTCTGCTTTCTTGAATACCTACCTTTCTGGAGACTCCTCAGCCAGCCATACTGGATTCAAAGGACTTACCTGAGAACTGTTAAGTGCAAAGATACCAGAGACACTGGTGAGTAACTGATATTTCTGAAGTAGAAACGAGCTACCCCAAGAACCAGTGTCTCTGTCTAGAAACCATGTTGCCTTGCACCAGTGTGTGATTGTCTCTTTGTTATGTGCAGACTCCCTCCCACTTCCAACGCCCTACCTACTGCAGTGGCCCCAGTATCGCGTAGACCTCTGCTGGCATAATGTGAACGTATACAAATAATTAGCCAGTAGTCTGGACACCAGGAGAAAGTAATTGCGCCTCAACCAGGAGTTCACTGACCATGATAGATTGTGCAGTAGTTAAGCATCTGCCCTGCCCTGGTGTCCCTTGAATATTGTGATTTCAATATTTGTATTAGGCTGTGTCCAAACTCACCCTTCTCACCACCTCATATGATCTGTGTTTCCTGTCTTCAGTCAAATTAGCCAAGAGAGTCTGGTAGCCTCAAGAAACCAAGTGTTCCATTGTAGGATCCCTTACCAAGCATCCTGAGTAGTGGGAATAATGATGCAACCTTACCTTTACGGTAGGCAGTCCCTACAAATTCAAGGATCTGAGAAAAGGTGTAACGTAGGTTATCAACCCTAACATAGCCAACAATAACAGAGTATGACTCGCACAGTACAAACAATTACACCAGCCTATCATTTAATACAATGAGGAATGTAGTTGAAAACATTATTTCCATCAATGGCATATTCATACCACTGGAAGAGCACTTCTCCCCAGATGGACATTCACTAATGGATCACTCAGACGTAGCATTGAAGTAAAACATAAAAAATATAGAGACCTGGTTTAGCATTGGAATAAACTCTAAAAAAAAACGTGTGCTCAAGGGTCAACAGACTTCAATTATGCAAATGTGCTACACGCTAAAAGT
Source organism: Pleurodeles waltl (assembly GCF_031143425.1). Taxonomy (NCBI): domain Eukaryota; kingdom Metazoa; phylum Chordata; class Amphibia; order Caudata; family Salamandridae; genus Pleurodeles; species Pleurodeles waltl. The sequence goes on along the minus strand of NC_090445.1, from coordinate 606,343,669 downwards.
ATTGAGTTAGTTTTTGAGTCACGTAATTTAATAGCAGGATAACGTTTATCCGCTGTCCTATCACTACAATGCTTTATTTGACACTTCCTTAACATCCTTAACACATCCCGGTTCAGTGCCCCTCTGAGCTGCAGTTACTTATCTTCCATCTAGAAAGTACAGTCGTGTTTCTTTTCTGATGCACAATAACGCGTCGGTTGAAAATTGTGCTCAGTAGCCAACTCACACAACTGCAGGTCTTTCAACTTGTAAACTCAACAGAGTGGACACAGGACGCACTCATTGTTTGCACATCAATAAGGGAGCTGCGGGATAGCCTGTTCTTCAATGTGTTACTGCTGTTATTCAATCTCTGCCCATAAAATACAGACATACAGGTACTTCATAGGAGCCACCAGGAGAGATTCCAAATAGGTGGATCATGGAAAACACTGCATGACAGGTGCTTGCCCATGTGCTGAGTGTGGTTAAACTCTTCCCTTGTGTGTTGAGGCTGCAGATTCCCAAGTGATGACAAAGAAGTTACCCAACTTACAGGTCAAGCCGCAGGTTCTGCTTCTCCTCGAAGAAATAGTCCAAGATGAACTTGCGCACGAATTCGGGGTTCAAAGTGTTGTCGATTACTTCGGTTCTCCCAAACTAGAAGGGAAAAGATAAAAGTTGGACATAAAATGAAATGGCTAGACAAGGCCCCAGTGTTGTGGGGTAACACATTTACTGTGAGTATAAAACCGCCTACATTTTTAAAGATAATTCACCTCAAAAGAGTGTGAGAGCTCTGTGAAAGCAAAGTGTGACCTTATTTTGAGTACATCAAGAGCACTGCTTGAGCACCGCATCACTGTGATGTGGGTACAGCATCAATACATAGGGGGTCATTTTGACCCTGGCGGCCGGTGACCGCCAGGGTCACCGACCACGGGAGCACCGCCAACAGACTGGCGGTGCTCCCGAGGGCATTCTGACCGCGGCGGTTCAGCCGCGGCCAGAAAGGGTAAACCGGCGGTCTCCCGCCGGTTTACCACTGCCCTTGTGAATCCTCCATGGCTGCGGAGCGCGCTCCGCAGCCATGGGGATTCTGACACCCCCTACCGCCATCCTGTTCCTGGCAGGTCTCCCGCCAGGAACAGGATGGCGGTAGGGGGTGCCGCGGGGCCCCTGGGGGCCCCTGCAGTGCCCATGCCCATGCCATGGGCACTTCAGGGGCCCCCGTAAGAGGGCCCCGCAAAGTATTTCAGTGTCTGCTAAGCAGACACTGAAATACGCGACGGGTGCAACTGCACCCGTCGCACCCCTGCAACTACGCCGGCTCAATTCTGAGCCGGCGTCCTCGTTGCAGGGGCATTTCCTCTGGGCCGGCGGGCGCTCTTTTGGAGAGCGCCCGCCGGCCCAGAGGAAATGTCTGAATGGCCGCCGCGGTCTTTTGACCGCGGTGCGGTCATTCAGCGGCAGTACCTTGGCGGACGGCCTCCGCCGTCCGCCAAGGTCAAAATGACCCCCATAGTAATTACACTCTGCAGAAACTTCATTTTACCACTTTAAAGGACATAGGTGGTCATTCTGACCCTGGCGGTCTTTGACCGCCAGGGCGGAGGACCGCGGGAGCACCGCCGACAGGCCGGCGGTGCTCCAATGGGGATTCCGACCGCGGCGGTAAAGCCGCGGTCGGACCGGCACCACTGGCGGGGTCCCGCCAGTGTACCGCGGCCCCATTGAATCCTCCGCGGCGGCGCAGCTTGCTGCACCGCCGCGGGGATTCCGACCCCCCCTACCGCCATCCAGATCCCGGCGGTCGGACCGCCGAGATCCGGATGGCGGTAGGGGGGGTCGCGGGGCCCCTGGGGGCCCCTGCAGTGCCCATGCCACTGGCATGGGCATTGCAGGGGCCCCCGTAAGAGGGCCCCTATATGTATTTCACTGTCTGCTGCGCAGACAGTGAAATACGCGACGGGTGCAACTGCACCCGTCGCACAGCTTCCACTCCGCCGGCTCGATTCCGAGCCGGCTTCATCGTGGAAGCCTCTTTCCCGCTGGGCTGGCTGGCGGTCTGAAGGCGACCGCCCGCCAGCCCAGCGGGAAAGTCAGAATTACCGCCGCGGTCTTTCGACCGCGGAATGGTAACCTGACGGCGGGACTTTGGCGGGCGGCCTCCGCCGCCCGCCAAGGTCAGAATGAGGGCCATAATTTGGTAAGGTAGCTCAGGGAGTTGAACACACAGTTCAGCAATGTGAGTTTAACCTCACATCACAGATATCAATGGCAACAGGTTCCACCAAGACATTCTTACTTTTTCAGTCAATGAAAGTGAGTTGAATAATGGCAGTAACTGTGAAAATTCCAGTTGTCAATGCAGGCTCTGGAGTGTGTATTTTAAAGGCTCAGCATTAATAGCAATGGCATATGTTAAATTAAGCATCAACACTCAGTCTAAATAGCATGAGCAGACGATAATATTGGCGGAAGCATGACCTTCTAACATTGAAATACGTATTTGTGATGGGGCAGCCGGCTTGTCCCTCAGGTCCTTGTGGAGTTATCTGTCACTTCAGCGAGGCGTCAACCAGGTCTTCAGGTGCCATTGCCCGGAGAGTTGAACAGGCCAAGGAGGACAGCTCAGAGGGAGGTGGCGGTGGTCTACTCTAAGCAGCACCACACCTCAGCAGCCAAGCACTGGCGGGAGAGGTTTAGCAACCTGATCGGATCATTCCAGAGGGCGGACACATCATTGCGAAAGCACAGAGCAACGAGTTCTGGTCAAGTGCTGACCAGAGAAGTTAAAGCTACAGGACACACTTACAAACGGTGCTTGGTGAAATATAGCTCCCGCTGACGATATGGCCTAAACCCTTTACCAATGGGCACAGTTACCTAGCCAGCAACAGAGTACGTTCTCCCTGTTTGCATTTGTGCAATCACAGAAGAGTAAGGAATCTCACACTCAGCCTGATTTCGATTGGCTGAAATCATCTAATCAGATAAGCCAAGAAAGGAAGACATCTATGAAAAACAAACTGCTCTGCAATTGTGTACCATATATTTGTGTGGATCACTACTATGTTCTGACAAGAGGGAGAAAGAGTCGGCAGGACCCGGAACACATTTGAGTTTTTGGCATTCCACCTAAGCATAATCTAAATAGCCTGTCTCAAATGGAAAGGGCTGTAATACTAAAAACGAACCAACCTTCACTTCGTGGGTGGGGGTGGAGGGTGGGGAATGCATTCAGGGCTTATTCAACAAGCACTACCAAGCCAACAAGTCTGGTTTTCGTAATCGTGCAATTGTTTTTATTAGCTTTCTAAGCAAACATATCTAAGATGCAAAGCATATTTGAAATAAATATAACAAACCAAAAAACTAATGAAAGGCTCAGCCATGTCACTGAAGTCCAAACAATTTCAGGTGGTCTTGTACTTATGATTAGTCCTTGCTGTATACCATGGTCAGCAGAGGACAATGTTAATGACACTCGAACAGACCAATGGATGAGGTGGGCTAAACAAAACTCTCATTTTAATGCATATATTCATGTATTTTTTATCATGATTTATTTTGGAAACAAGAGGCTGGTGGGACTGATAATGTGTCTCTAGGCCAGACCTAAAAATGATTAGCCAGGACAGTGTTTGATAAGAGTAATATGTAACTGTTACAAGTGACGTGCAGTGCTTAGTTTGTAAAATAATAAGTGTGGGTGCCCAAAAATAAGTGCTGTGGGCCCGACCTACAACCACCGGCTCAAATTAAGCACTGGTGATGGAACTAACAAAGAAGATCTTTTAAGGGTTATACTTTGCTGATCAAAACAGAGCGTATGAAAGCCCCTTCACTCTTATAAAGAAGAGTGGGAAGAAGACAAAGAGGAAGAAGAGACTACAGATGAGGGAGTTGGACAGTGTGCACAAGAGAGGACGTGGGAAAGGAGAGAGGTGTAGATTGGGATGGAGAAAAGAGCTTCAGAGAAAATGGGAATGACAACTAGTGGGACTGAGTGATGGGGTGGAAGCACTAGAGCAGGGAGGTTATGGAATGTGACAGGAAGTGAGAGGAAAGAGCGATTTGGGGAATAAGAATGAAGGAGTGGAAAATGAGTGACGGTAAGAAAGGAGTCTAAGAGTTAAAAGGAGAAGAAGTTCTGGAAAAACTATGATGAAGCACAAATAGAACATGTGAAATAGGAAAAACGAATGAGCAAGTTATTGGAGCAGGAGAGACAGAATGGCACTGAACATACAAAGCAGCAGTGGCTGCCGCGTAACTCAAGGGGAGGAGTGGGGGTCGGACTGTTGCGATGGAGATGAGGTGGAAAACAAAAAGCACTTACCTGGCCTCCATCCCTGCCACCTCCTGCACTGTGTACCCCTCTTCTTCTGGTGTCCCAGCATTCACTGCTAGGACACCAGCGCAGGCTCCCCAGCAATCCTGGAGCTGCTTTCATGCAAAACCTTTCATGAATGCAGCGCCAGGATTGGTCTGAGCAGCGGTGGCTGCTGCTCAGACACGGCCCTGGTGTCTGTGCAGTTTCTCCAGCCCAGCTGTTAAACTCAGCCAGGCTGGAGAAACCTAAGTGCACATTTGTGTTTGGCCGGCCTCAGACAGCTGGCTAAGCATACATGCACACTTAGGTGCCCACTCCCCTCCTCCCCCTCCTAACCCTCTTGGCCCAGCCCCGCCCTGCACTGCTGGCTGGGCCAGAAGAAAAGTAAAACGATTAAGCTATTGTTTTATTTTTCTGCTCCTGGTACAGCCAGTGGGGCGACCCTCCTTCGCCACAGCAAAGGAGCTGCCCCTGATACAAAGTGAGACACACACGAAGTGACAACAAAAATTGCTGAAGCAAAACACTTCGTTAAATTTATGAGTCTACAAAAATATCTATGCATGGAAAGTGTTGAAGAACCAACCCTCTCAATATGGGCCCAGAGAGTAGATTACAAACTGACAGGACATTTGCAGTTTAAACTGTAACATGTCCACTCACTGCATCCTATTGTGTAGCTCTTCCTGACAGATCTGAACATGAATCCAACGTCCCCTTCTCTGTGATCCGTAGTTCATCCCACTAGGCCCGCGCCCGGAAGTTACAACCGTGTCTTTTCTAATGATCAGAGCCATCTTGCCTAGGAAACCTCTTCTAATGGAGTGCCTCGGACCTCAGAAAGAAGACTGCGCGAACAGCTTTGGGTCCCTCATAAGTGCTGTCATCTAAGTATCCTTGCCCAATTAAAAGACTCTAGGTACCTCTTTTTGCCATTAGAGGTATATTTTTTACCCGAGGTTGTCTCTTTTTTAGCCAAACAACCTGTATGCATTTTTTTCCAATTCAGTCGGACATTTCTCTAGGCCCATGAATCACTTCCATATAAGGTCGTTCATTGAAAAGATGAAGTCAGAAAGGACGTTTGCAGGATTTATTTAACATAGAGACCCAATGTTGTATTGCATTTCATGGATTTGCACAACGTTAGCTATCCGGAGTCTTGCAACACTAGTTTTATTTTATTTCTATTTGAGTTTTTTTTTTCTCTGAAGGTGTTTAGGAAACGAAGAGCAAAGAAGTTGTGAAGGTGCGAGGCAAAACGTCGAAGGTGTAAAGAGGTGTGTCTGACAATATTCATTACAACGTTGGTGTGCATAGAAGGGGATGAGGCCTTTCCGCGGGGGGAGCCACACACAATAGCAATGTAGCCTCGCACAGGTTTGCTTAACACCTTATGGTACACAGATGCCTTGAAAAGTTAAACAACAGAAGGATTGAGCCCAAACTCTGCATGATTTACCTATACCTATAAACATTACGCAGATAAGTATAGTATGGACAAGAATGTGATGGTAGCGTAGATCATGAAAACAAGTGCATCTGTTTAATCATTTTATTAGCCATGGACCGGCCATCTTGTCCCCCGTCGTGCACTAAGCTCACCTGTTGTTGTTCTAGTGGTAGGGCTGTCTCTCGTCATGGGGTGATGCCTGACTTCAATGTCATATCATAAATCCTAATAATGGAGTCACCTTTCATTACTACTGTCAGAAAGTGTGTCATTTTTCACACCGAAATTATGCAACATGCCCGGAAAATTACGTAAAATTACCAGCAATTTACGCAGAACGCACTTTGGGGTATCTCAAATGAAATCTATATACAGGGCTTTACTTTGCATTTATAAATCGCTCCATACCAGTAAAAGGACTGGTTCTCAGAGACAATTTCTCTTGCGGCATATTTTCGGCTTGAACTACTGTTCCATAAAATATTTTCCGCTCGAACTAGTCCTCTGCAGGAATAACTTCTACGATATTTAGTACTGGCGTCGTTTATGTGACATTTTTCATAGTTTGCTGAATATAAAGTTGTGTGAATTACCCAAATTATGAGAGCACAACATAAATTTCACATAGACCTTGTCAGGACTTTTCATGGAGGTGGACAGGTGATCACTCTAAAGTTTAGTGGTAGGATAACTTGAGAGCTAAGAACGATCCCAAACCGGTAGCATTGTGATCCTTGTAAACACAAGGTGCTGTGTATATGATCAGACAAAAAACTAGTGAATTCTATTTCCCCATCAAACCTCTTATTGGCAGTCAAGTTGGCAAAAAATGTCTATGGGTGAAAAACATTGTTTTGACGCATGTACATATAATTATAGAAGCTAATTAATAAGTATGGGTATCTGTATGTAGAACTTTAAGACTTGGTGATCTGTGAATGGTGAATGTGCGGGTTCTCTGTCAAGCACTGGCTTGTGTATCTGTGCCTTGGGTGAACTGCAGGTGTATTTCAGGGATCTATGTGTGTTTATGTGTGCTTTGACCTGCATGTCTATCTATGTGTTTTACTTAATTCACATTGTTACTTTAAGATCTTTTTCAAATTTCTTCTTAAAATATTCTCTTAAAATTTGCATGACAACGATTTCTGGTTTTCCTTTGAACAGTATCAAAGAGACTAAAAAAGGGAGTCCACAAAAAAAACTACAGCAAGTAAAACTTCAGGCTATTTTCTTCTAACCAATACAAATTAGCCATTGCCTAAGTAGCAACGTTTACTGAGTCAGGGTCTATAGAGCTCTGGCTGGGACAGTGAGGAGAGGTTAAACAAGCATTGGCAAGGCCAATTGGTCTTGTCTTTGGGACCTATTGGCTTTGCCAAATTTATTTCGAGATGCTGTGTAGCACGGCTAAATAAGAAAACAAACACTAAGACATAGCTGTCTGAGTAATTTTGTGGGCCAAGCCCCAAATTTACGTGTGCCTATGAAATTACATGGGCAGGTTTTTTTCCTTTTAATTTATCGGTGTGAGTTGGAGCCATAATAAAAAGACAGGAGTGCAAAAGTTGCTTTTTATTAAGCAGGTGAGGGCATGAGGTAAGCAACACAGAGGGTAGGGAAGCAAGTGAAGGTCAGCAGTGGTTAGAAGCAATATAAAGGGCTTTTAGGGGGGCAGAAACAACCCAACATGAAGAGAGCACAACGTGGATCATGGGGGAAGGACAGAAGCAAGTGGACAAGGAAAGAAGCATGGAACTGGAGTGGAGAAGCACATGAGTGAGAAAGCAACATCGGGGAAGAACCACACTAGGGCGAGGCCATCACAGAGAGGCCGGTGGAGAAGGACGGAGGAGAGAGGCAGCAACATGGACAAGGAGGAGAAGGCAAGATAAGCATACAAGGTATACAGATGGAAAACACCTGCACTTTCATGGAGTGCTTAACCAAAAAGAAGTATGTAGAGCTTGAAAGTAAGAAGTGGAAGGACACAATTAATTGGGCCATGCTCTAGGGAAGGAACAAACACAAGAAGAGGAAGGAAAGCCCACACAAGCTAATGAATGAAAAATAAGCAAATAAGAATGACAATAAAGAGAAACAATGGTAAGCAATGGGCAGGCTCCATACTCAATATAAACTGATAATAGAGCTTGTGCTGACTGGGTGACAGGACCTAAAAACTGATGTACTAATATGTAGGTCCATCATGGTTGCCACATGACTGTTTTTCTACCATCTTAATCTGTATTTTTAAATCCATGCCATTAAAAACATTGGAATACCCAGTATGTTTAACCTTTTAGAATATAAACTTTAAACATCAAACACATAAAGAAATCACACACAAAAGTACTATAGAATTATCTAAATGATTTCTAAATAATTATTACATCAGAGGGATACTTGCCTAAGTAGGAGAAACACTGAGATATTTATACAAATTATTTTTCCCCTACCGGCCCTTGGCCCTTCTATCTAAGGGTAAACTTATGTCTGGTATTTTTAGGTGAGCCGACCAGACAGTGTGGTGAGGCTACCAGACAATGCAGCTGTCTGGTTGTGAAGACATATAAAGCAGTTCAGCCAGCTTTGCTTACCACTAGTTGTCTTTACTGTCAGTCTCATTTACCTGCTTCTTATTCAATGGCCTTTCTTGTCCCAGCTTGTCAGTCTTGTGTTTGCCCCGCCCCATGGAGCAGAGTCTCTTTATCATTTCCATGACTGGCAGGCTTCTATGCGCCCACTGCTCACTTTTATGGAACTACTGTTTTCTTCTTGTTTAAGCAGTCCATATGAGTACATATGTTTTCAGCTGTCTTTCTCATGTGCTATTCTCCACCCTCCACATTGCTCTTTCTCACCCATGTGCTTCTATCTCCCCACCTGTACTCGTGTTGCTCTGTCTCGGCTGTGCGCATCTCCTTCCTGTGCTTCAGGCCGTTCACTTTCACCTGTGCTTCTCCATTTGCTGGGTCCTCTCTTGCTTCTTCCCCCACCTGCCATGTTACTTCTCTCCTGACCTCTGTGCTGTTTCACCCTCCACCCCCTTCTCACCCTACTCATGCAACCTGCTCATCCTCTTCAAATTATTTTTAAAAGCACTTTCATGCAACATTTTTTTAAGTGCTTTTTCTCTTTTTTTCTTATTTACCAATCCAGTTCAATCAGTAAATTAAAAGAAAAGCACACTCTCCTTTTATTCTAAGTGCAACAAATGCGTATTCCTACAGAATAGCACAGTGACTGTGTCATTATGTGCTTATTTTTTTCTAATACACATTCTCCACAGCAGCTGTGATACTGCACAGCATGGCTAAACAAGCATTTGCAATGCAATGGGTCTCGCGTTTGCTCGAATTAGAACTATGGGCTTTGTAAACTCCTAACTGGATGTTTCTTGCCACATAAATTGAAAATGATATGTAAAACAGTTGACATAAGCGAGCCGATTCAAAGCGCCACGAATGCCATGAGCATGAGTGTGAAGGAGAGGCACAAAAGGAAAAATAATTTTGCTCGTAGTCAAACGCATTGGCAAAAGTGCAATTATCCATGTAACAGGGTTAGTGTCTAAGTTGGTGTCTAAGGAGGGACAAACGTAAAGCACGTACCAACGATAACAAAGGATTTTTGAAAGGCAAGCTCACGAACGAGTGAAAGTGATGGGCGTGCAGTGAGCTGGGTTAAAAGCCCACAAGACTTACAATAAATGAAAGCACTTGCGCGTTCAACCTAAAAACATTGGTAAATTCACAAAGTCTCATAAGTGAGATCTACTGAGAAAGATAGCAACTCCTGCTCTATTGCCATGCGTTCAATAACGTGAATGGGAAAGAAGATAAAGTGCACTAAGTTCATTATAACTGTGAAATGATGATCTGTACATTGAAAAATAGGGGTTCCGAAGATTCAGAGATTGTGCGCTTTTAGTACTTCATGAATTAACCAGTACAGTTGACACTTCGGGCATTGATTCAAAATGACTCCATCGTTACAAAGAAAAACAGATCTTAAAACATTCCAACAACAACACTGGCACAAAAATTACACAAGCAAAACATCGCTGGTCTAAATTTAAAGAGGAGCTAGGATGAGCATCAACTACATGAATTGTTAATGTCCAGATTGTATTACACAATGGATTACTTTCTATTTGCCTCATCATTTTTTAATGTTTCTTTTGAACTCCAAACACAGATTTCTTTTAAGTGCAGCTACTCAATTTTCCTACTTGGTGGAGCCGCGGCACGCACCAATCACAGCAGGGCGCCAAGTCTGCCAACTGCTCTCTTCAAGGACAATACCTTTTGCAAGAGTTTCCAATGGGTAGCAGGTTGTATGTGGGTCGTTACCTGCAGTGTCTTCAGAGACGAGATCTAAACGTAGGTGAGGTTAAAATATTCCAAATGTATCTGGACTGGGCCCTGGCATTACCTGAGGGACCTGTTGGTGATTGGACTGCATGTGGGTGAGCGGGTCAATGAGTGAGTCACCGAGTCAATGAGTGAGTCACCATGTCAATGACTGAGTAAGCCAGATTACTTACTATCTACACTTCCAAAATTAAAGGCCTAAAGTGCAGGACTGTCTAGCGATTAAAACAACTAGGAGAGGCTTAGTTATTTCAAGCAATAACATGCCAGAAACGCCTGCAGCAGTCATGCCAGCTATCCTAGCAGACGTTCAGAGTCACACTATTCATGTTTGAAGGGCTGAAAACGAGAAAACAGTGCCTGTTTCCAAGAGGCGTTGTCTACTACTGCAGGCGCTATCGATGCCTGAGGTGGGGTACATCTAAATGCTTTTGTTGAAGAGAAAGAGAGTCTGAAGCTAGAAGACATTGTTTGGATATACTCTCAAATGTAAAGGTCTTTCTGCTACCAACAGGGACCCAGAGAGCCATAGTTGCACTCCTGAAATATTGTCCCTTTTCCAAGGGTGGTTTACCAATGCCGTCAATGATTTGCCTCTTCATCGCCCTTCGGTTCACTGCATATAATAATTCCACCAGACGCACTGTCTCAAGCACCAAGGGTTGGGTTTCTCATTGTCAATGGGTAAATGCCACTGGGCTACGCCATGTAGGGTTTCATATGTACCACTACTGCTAGATGGTTTGTGTAGACTCGCATGGCCTTTACGTGGTCCCTTGCATGATCACTGCACAAGGTCACGTACATGATAGACTGCATAACATCATCAGGGCATATTGCATGACCATTTTGCAAAACCATTATAGAACTGATTGCATGACAAATCATGTGCCAGCTGAGTGAGAAAGTGCACGACAAATTTCAGCTCACTTTGTCATGAAAAATGTCTCTAATGTTAAAGTTCAAATACCTGCAGAGTCTTTCATCTTTGAGGCTGATAAAATGAGTACAGTTGGGTGGGAACAAACAACAGGTATCTGTCAATAGCACCAAGAGGCCCCTTGAAGGGTAAACATATACTTTATAAATACACCTTGTTTGCTAAACCAGTATTTGAGCAATGCTTTAAAAAGCAGTTTTGATTGGAATGCTCTGCTCCACTTTAGTCTTGCGAAGTTGTGATTCCTATAAGCTACTGCATATTAGAACATGACCAAGTACAAGAGAAAGGAAGTCATTGTCGCTTGTCGACAATGCTGTAATATTTGTTGTATGTGCTACAGTACCGACATCCTGGGTCATATTGTGCACTCTTGCAAGAATCAAGCTCCTGTGGTGGAGCAGGAACCCATAATTCTTGCTCAGTCTTCAATCCCAGGATTTCCCTAAGGTAGCCCTAGAGAGTGTGGAGTGGGAAGAGGGGATGGCTCTCAATGCATTCTCGATATGGACAGCGTTTGCTGACAACTGCTGGCAGGATCGTATTCATTGTATTCCATACTTTGTAATGTACCTTTGGCTTTTTCATTTGATGTCTCTCCTGTGTAATTTAATGTCGTGCTTTGGACTGGATGCTTCCTTCCCTGTTCTATGTTTGTCCCAGCCCTGAAGCATAACATTTTCTTCATACTTTGTGATTGGCTGTCTTGCCCTCACCTCCCCACTACTGCATCATGATGGCTGCCAGTATTGGCTTTGCCAATGCCAGAGTCTTTAAAAATTCACTAGCACTGGCAAAGACTATAGCGCTGACTGCCCATATCAAAAGTATAGAAAACAGGATTTTTTTCTATACTTCAAGATGGCCTCTGAGCTTCATAATGCAACATGCGTTATTTGATCACACCACATCACATAAAGCGACGGCCATCTAGAAGGTATAGAAAACAATATTTTCTTACTTTCAAAATGGCCACTGCATTCAGTGCTTACTTTGTGAAAGAATCAGTACTGGGGCCCAAAATTTTGCTCAGAAGCTTGCGGCTGGTCCAGTCAAATGTCAGAGGTGCCGAATATCAAAACTATGCAGTCTTAATTAAACCTCTTGTGCCTTTCATCCACCACCTGACACTCCGTACCCCTTATTTTTCATTACTGTTTTATTTCTTTGTCACAGCTTTTCAGTCTTTTACTTCCACTTTTACTTTCTCGTCCTTTCCTCTGGCTCTGGGTCAAAGTCTGTTGGGAAAAAATAAGTGTCGGTACCCAAAAATGATTGGCGGTGGGCCCCATCTGCAACCGCTGCTACAAATCACACATTGACAGCATTGAGTGATGAGATGTAATGACATAAAATACTTTGCAACATGCAAAACAACAGCAATTGTGGAAGCATAGAAAACTACTTTCTATACTTTTACAATATCCAGTCTTACGCTGCCAATCACGTCTCTTGCGCTCAGCTTTGGTAGGATGAAACTAATTTGCTTTGCCAATGTTTGCTTTGCTTCATTTCTTGCTTTGCTCTATGTCACAGCTTAGTCGATGGAAGGGGTTCTACCTTCGAAGCTGATTTAATCAACTGTAGTAGAGTCAAAAACCATGGGGTATCCAGAAGAGACAGAAACTTCATTTCAGGGGACGTAAGAGACGTGTGAAGGGTACTATTGACAACGTCTCCTGGGTTTAAGCTGGACAGTCAGCCATGCCATCTTTCGCCCCCTCTGTCCTGCTTCAGGGGTGGTACATGAAAGGTTCCAATGTCCTTTCGTTTCTCCTATTCAATGTTGACACTGTTGTGGTCAAACACTCCACACCATTGTAGACTGCCAGGGGACCTTAGTGGCACATCCTCGGGCACAGATACCATCAGTCATCTGGGACTGGAAGACTGCTATGATTGTGGGGTATGACACGTGGTTGAGTGCTGATGAAATACACAATGATGCAGAGGTCACAAGACAACAAGGCGTGACAATTGCTAAATTCTTTGGGACAAATGTATTCTGGCATGGCCTCATGCAGAAAGGATTCAGCACAATGTTACTCGCCATGAAACCCCTTTCTTGGATATTTCAGGATATTGAGATGCAGCAGAACTACATACACCATGATCTACCACAGTCCATCTTCATACATGTATCAACTTCTAAGTTTTGATGATTCTACATAAACACTCAGGATAATGCAATACTCAAAAGACACCGTCACAACACCAGCCTGGATTTGATAACCAGAGGCAGATAACTTTTCTGTCCGGTTTCTGGGGCGGTAGAGCGCCGTGGAGAGATCAGGTATGCAACAAAAAGGTGCAAAACAATGAAACAATGTTTGTTAAATTGGGATGCGTCAACAGAGTGTTAGTACAGCGATGGCAGAGAAAGGCTGAGGGAAAACTGTACACTCCAAGGAGCCCCACGTAGGTTCAGGGGCAGGATTCATGACACATTTCCATTATTGTCACTGAGTGACTGTCTTCATTTAGATTAATTGTAGGTCAGTTTATCTTACGTGATATCCCGAAAACAGGGCATAGATCTGGCCCTCGTGGCCCTAGATCGCACATCCCTGATGTACACTGACAATCCAGGGTAGGGGTCAGGAAGAAACTAGGAATGGAGGAGAGGGAGTCAAGACTTCAGGGTTAAATTCGAAATCATTGCACAGACACAAAAGCACCATATTTCTAAGATTGCTTGCAGGGAAATAGCTGTGGGCGTCAAATGTATGAGCTGAAGTGCATTCTACTGAGAACCAAATGCCTCCGAACATTCAGGTGTAGAGGACTGCACGAGGCTTTGGTCCTAGAGAGGGTTGCCAGGGTAATGGCGAAGTAAACTCTCACCAAAACATTGATAAAATGGCATAACGTAAATAGTTACAATTGATGCTGAACCATGACATCAGAATTTTAAAACAGTTTTAAATATAACAAATTATAGTAATTCATAAATGATCCGAGCTTCCTATGCCTTCCTATAATTTTCTTGGCATCCTGCTAAAGAAAGACTGCTACAATGGAGGCTGCACATAATGGCTCCACGTGCAAGTTGTAATTAAAAAGGGGAAACTGGAGCACGACTTTGAAATAATTTAAGCGATGACAAGGAGAGCAGACTGTGAGCTCTGCAGGTGGACAAAGGGGGTTTAATAATATTTGTACCTTTTTTTAATTCGAAATCAGAAACGCATTCCTTGAGATAGAAGGCTTTTCCCAAGTCGAGAATACAGATCATATCTGAAGAAAAGAAACCTGATTAAAAATGTGTAACCATCAGCAAAGCATCTCTATCACTGCACTCACAAAAATCTGGGGACATGGATTTGAGGTACAGAGGTAGTGACGAGAGATATACTTCAGTAAAGGCGTGGGTGGAGATTGTACATTTTTCACTGGTCACCCAAATATTGATTCAAATGATATAATGGCAAATGTATGTGTATGTATAGATTGATGTTTGTGAGTCTAAGTGAAAAGAGCAATGTATAGACGTGGATTACAAGCTCAGTGTGCATAGGGACTCAAGGTAAGCTGCGCCTCACAGATGTGCTCTAATAAGGCCGAAAGGCCTCTGGGGTTGCTTATGTTCCTGTGTTTACAGAAACTATCAATCCTGGCTCAATACTTCCTTTCGGCGGTGTGGGGTATTTGTGTAAAATCACATGCGAGATACTAATTGCTGGAATGCTACCCAAAGGAATCCCCTGTGGTTAAGAAGCATTGTGTCAGCAACTTGGAACACTGGGAGGTGAGGGTCCTCCAGGGACACTAGGAATCCTTGCTTTTGTGACATTGGTTTCTGCAGTTCCTGTACTAATGGGTGGTGTGATCTGTGAGGGTCTCTTCTTTATACCCCCAAAGTCTTTCTTCTCATCATTATTATAGCGTCTTGTAGAGAGCTCATCTACCCAAAAAGGGTTTTCCGGCACTAGGCGGGAAGGCAGGGCAGACCAGCCCGATCTTCAAATTCTTACAGAACACAGACAGTGAGGTGTAGCTTGTCAAGGACTCCGGAAGGGTGTTTCACAACTTCGGGCCCAAGTATGCAAAGGAGCAGCCTCCCATTCGGGTCAGTTGGATTTTGGGCACTAAACACAGGGCCTGATTAAATTATCACAACTGACGCGTGGGCTGATGAGGTACCACCAAGTCATAAATATATCATAGGCATGTGCCAGATGTAGCACAGGGCTTTAAGCTGTATTTGCTTTTCCACAGTGAGCCAGTGAAGCTCACAGAGGACATTTGATACAGAGGCATGTTTTGGAAGATGGTCGTGGAGTTCTGAACTACTTGTAGATGTTGGATGGCTGACTTATCTACTCCTAGATACAAAATGTTGCCATAGTCCATTCTTGAGACTATCAGAGCCTGGAATACTGTCTTTGGGCTGGCTGTGGAATGGTCCGGATGATTTGTTTTGCCCATGTCAGCACTGCAAAGCAGGTGCAGGCCACTTTAACCACCTGAGGTTTCATGGAGAGACTCTCATCCAGCCAGAAGTCAAGGTTGTTTACCTTATGAGATAATTTGGGGGGAGCCCCAAGAGATTCCGGCCAGTGTTGTGGGCCCCAGCCCTGAGAATTCGTGCCCAAGACTACTACTTTGGCTTTATCGCCATTCATCCAAGTGGAAATCTGACTAAAACACCAGTTAAGGGCCCCACGATTGTGTCTCTGTGCAGATGACAGAGAAAAAAAATGTGTGTGTCAACTGCATAAGAGAATAGAGGCCCTAGCTTTCCACCACATCCACTAGTGGGTGTACATAGACAATAAATAGCATTGGGCTTATGGCTGAGCCCTGGGGAACTCCAGAAGTCAGACCAGACAGCTCTGACCTAGCACTGGCCGAGAAAACCTGGAATGTACGATCTTTCAGGAATGAGGTTATCTAGACTAAGACTGTTCCCACAAGACTCAATGTTGTCAATCTTTCAACAAGAATGGAAGGGATACAGGGTCAAATGCTGCACTAAGATCTAATAAAATTAGCACAGCTGTTCTACCCTCATCCAAGAGCCATCTTGGCTGTACCGTTACTTCTATGAGGGTGGGTTTAGTGCTGTGCTCGGCCCTAAAATCCAATTGTGAGGAGTGTAGGAAGCTTTGGGCTTCCACAAAGGTGGTAAGCTGCGAGTTCACGTTTCTCCAAAATTTTGGAGAAGATGGGCAGCTTAGAAATTGCTCTGAAGTTCGACCAATTAGTAGGGTCAAAATTAGGCTTTTTGAAAACGTTAAGACAATGGCATGCTTCCATGTCTGTGGAACATAACCCTCTTGCAGTGAGGAATTGAGAAGATTTACCATCAGTTATAGTAGATCAGGGTCCAGGAGATGGAGTTTAGTCGATGGAAGGGGATCTAGTGGAGAACCTGTATTAATCAACTGTAGTATAGTCAAAACATGAGGTGTATCTAGAGGAGACAACTTCATTTTAGGAGATATAAGAGACATAATCAGGGTATTATTTGTACCTATTGGGACATCTTCCCATGCGCTGGTTTGCATGATACCAATGCCTCCAACTTTGAGATGGTTCTACATGTAAAGGGCTTGTGTCAGGATTTTGTCTGTTTTTGAGGTGTTTGATTTGGGGGGTAGAGAGTTCTTTTTCTAGTGCTCGGTTGCTATCATTTTTCTGATTTACTTATCAGCAGCATCCTCCAGCTGCTTGCTGACAGAGATCTGGAAGTAACCCAAATGCTAATACAGTAATATGTGAAGGGTGTTAAAGATATGCTTCTAGATATTTTATTTAAATAATTTCACTGTTTGTTGCAACCTTAATTACAGATAACCAGCCATTTTTTATTTTATTAGCCCTATCCATCACAATTTCTGAACTCATATTGAGATTCTTCTGGGCACTGATGCAGCTTCTTAAATACACAAAGCATCCTTACAAACTATATTACAATTGCCTCTTTACAGACTTATTACCTTTGTGCTCAGATTCAACAAACTCCTTCAGATTCAACAAGCTCCTTCAGTAAGCATGCAGACTCTGCTTCATCTCCCATTTTCTGCTTACCACAAGTCGGAAGCCACACCTCAACACCTGTCCCAACTAGGCAGCTCTGTGCCAGGAATGTGAGGATTACTGTGGAATTTCTGAGTCAATATTCACTATGGAGTGCTGCTAGTTGAAGTTTCTATATGTCTCACATCAGATAATTTTCTTTTGTTAGCTCATTGAGTTGCTCTGTATTATGTGCATATTGAGTATATGTTGCTTTCCCCCAGAGCTGCTGTCTCATGCTCTTCTTAAAGTATATCCCAGTTAGGTTGTCTCTGAAATGTATTTCCTGCAAGGTAGGATGTCTCTATGCTCACATCGAGGTCATTTAACTGAAGAGACAGTATTTGAAGATGGGGAGTCAGATCCAAGGTATACTCTGGAGACATGTAGACCCTACTGTTGGATGAGGCTGTTTGGCTCTTCTGTGGCTCTGAAGTTGTACCTTTTGGCTCAGGACAGGAGATTCAAGAAGAAAGGCAAATCTGAACCAAGGGCTTGATTTATACTTTTTTAGCGCCACATTTGCATCATTTTTTGACGCAAAAGTGGCACAAACTTACAAAATTCAATTATATTTTGTAAGTTTGCACCGCTTTTGCATCAAAAAATGACGCAAATGTAATGCAAAAAAAGTATAAATCAGGCCCCAAATGTCTTATTGCTCTCGAAAAACACAGACTCCCTAACTCTCTAACCATCATCACTAGCAGGATAGTTTAATCCACCTCTATTATGGAAACCATTTATTACAGCTTCTTTTCCCTCCATAGTTTGGTAAATATTGATCTTTATTTTCTGTGCCAAGAGTATTGCCTACCAGTATTTCCAAGAAACGCCCCTGGCCACTAAAGACATCTGTGTTGCTCAGATCTGAAATGTATAAATTGTCTTCATTCCCTTCCTAATAAAGTGGAACTACATGCACTTTCTATTTACATAGATGTTGCAGTCTAAGAGCCTATAGGCTAAACAAAGACATTGTGCTATTTTTTTTTTTTAAATCTCATTATTATGCCAGATACAGCAACTTATACAATTGACAATCGAGTCATTACTTGCCGTTCATATTAAGCGATCCATTTACAATAGGGAAAACAGACAAGAGGAGAAGTCGCTGGCTGGAAGAGGGGAGAAGGACACAGAGGAATGCATATTACGGTATTATTGTCATTACCAGGCTGTGCTGAGCTCCCATCAGAGCATGCAAAGATTACTAAAATGAAAACATAAGACCATAATAGGGGACAGGTAGTCCCATGTGTTACAATTGCATGTGTCACAATTGCTGAGTTCAATCTGTGTTGGGGTGTTCATAACGCTGGTCGCATCTATGGGTACCTAATGTTCGCTCATTCTGTTATGGGCAACAACGGTGCATGTTATAAGTGACAATCACCTTTATCCCTGCTAGTCCTTTACTTCGGGCCTCTCCACAGATTTCAAGATGGCGGCAATGTTCTCCTATGTTAACACCAGGGTGCCTGGTTATGTAAGTCCTCAGCGATTGGGGTACTGTGTTCCGGTTTGCAATAGTCTCAGTAGCTGGTGCGACGCTCTGGTGTGCCCACCCCTGAACTCCACATGAAGCAGATGGCTCAATCAGCGTGTGACGTGAGTGTCCTCCCTTGAGCTTATTGGGGCGGCCTGCTGAAACCAACGATGCTCACTTCAATTTTGGGTAAATGTGTCCCTGCTGTATTTCTGGTCCCACTTGGGAAGCCACTCACCGGCTCATGCTTGGCTCCCCTATGGCGAAAGGATCCGGATCCCAGGATTGTCCACGTCACTGTGCTATTCTGGCTTGACTGGCCCCTGGTCTGTGTGGCCTTCTGCACAGGACTCTCTCCTCATCTGCCACCGAGCACTCCCAATGCAACCCTCGGATTGCCCGATGTCAGGGGGACCCGCAGTTGTGCTACGCTGTCACTACCCTGGTGTGCGCAGGTTCACGGGGCCTCTGCGATCAGAGCCCAAGTCACCGATGCAACCATTCGTTGAATCCTCCCCCAGGGGGCCGCGTACTCTCCCTCTGGCCTGCGCTCCAAGCTGCTAGGCCACACAGCTCAGCCCTGCCAGCACTCGCGGTGAGCAGAGCGCATCAACATTGGCTCCCACCTAAGCCCTACGGGGCTGTCCCAAACACTTTGGTAGTCACCAGGGAGGTCCGGGCGGGGTGGAAATCGGGATTGTTGTTGGGCCGAGAGCAGAGCTCACTATTTAGCGTCCACTCCGGGCACCATCTTGGCCATACCCCCGACATTGGGCTTAATTTAGCGCTCAGTGACATGGTACTCCTCCACAACCATGACAGAGTACCCTTTTCTCAAAGCCTTTGGTCTGCCCAATCAATTATGAATCAGGCAGACCATAATTTTTCCGATGGCACCACCCCTGTTGGCTGAGGGAGTAAGGGCATATGTCCATCTGCCCTGTTTGTGAGGGCCGTTTGATATCTTTTGTCCTTCTGTTTGTCATCTGGGAGAAAAGTCCTCAATTTTGGGGGCCATTACTTTTTTGCTTTTCAGAAACAAACTTCTGCTTTGGTTCTCAGCGGCCTAAAAGAAGACAGCCACTCACTAGACTTTCAGCACCTTCACATGAGGCACCATCTCAGTTGCTCCTGTAAATTTACAGATATCACTGCTGGGCCAGTGGTGATTTCTAAATATAGCAGACTCCTGTCCATGTGAGTAGCGGATACAATGACCTACACCAACCTGATGGACAGAGTGAACACCACCATATGCTAAATCAGGCCCCTTTTCGTTTCTTTGGTTCTCTTATGTTTGTGGCATTGACCACTAGAGGCATAGGCTGCCTAGGAGATACGTAAGGCTTAGCTCCAGATATAATGTAATAGAAAAATACTAAAGTAAATACATGTGGAAGCCAAGTTGAGGTAGAAACCTACAAAGGTGCACAGTGATGAAAAGTCTACACCATTTCAAAGTAAAAAGCACAAACGTTTAGGAAAAGTCTAGCAAATACCATGATATGCAGAACCATTGTGCCAGTGTTATTCTATGCAGCCAGTGCCAAGCTAGTGTAGTTCGCTGAGTTACCCACCAATCATTATTATGTAAAGACTCACGTATGCTGGTATGTTTGGAAAGGACAGGAGAAGAATTCTCTGAGTAGCGATTATGACACAGTCATCTTCAACGAAGTAGGTATTGTTGAGAAAATGTGTTCTACTTTTACATTTTATCTGCTTGAATGTACTGCATTGATATTGATTGAAAACCTTTGCATATGTGTCTTGAACCTTACTGTATTTTGCATTGTTGACCTTTATTAATAAGACACTAAACTAACATATAACTCCAGTACAGATACAGATAAATCATGCCTGGAAACACGTATACACATACTGAGAATGCCAGAAGATGTGATAATTTGCTAGTATTTTGAAAGGCGAATCAGTGCTTAGGCTCTCTCAAGGGGATTCAGAACATTCTTAGGATGTAGCAGGGAAGTGATAAATCATAAGCAACTTGGCACTAATTGCAAATTAGGGATGGGTTGGGGCATTTGCAAAGCATCTCTGTGGAGTATATAGTGCCGGAGATGTGAGTCCATCGGGTGGATAGAGGCATATCTGGAGGGGTTAGGGTTTCCCAGACTGAACCTCAGGCCTATGCAGGAACTGGAGAGTGAGATAGACACAGAGGAATCAGGAGTAGCTATTCAGGCTCTCCGTAGATTTAAAGCTCCAGGCGGGGATATCTTCCCTGTAGAGTTTTATCAAGCTTGCTTTGTTACTCTGAGGGAAAAATTGTTAGAGGTCCTTTGTGAGGCCCAGGACAACGGGATACTGCAACACATTATGAGGGAGGGTATTATTTGCCTGTTGTCAAAACCTGGGAGGAATGCTACTGACCCGTCATTGTACAGGCCTCTCAAAATGCTTAATACAGATATCAGAATACTATGCAAACTGTTGGTATTGTATTTGACGATGGTGGTCCGCACACTGGTACATGAAGACCAGTGTGCCTTCATGCCGGCATGAGGCATTACTCTTAATCTTCAGAAGGTTACACATGTATTGCATGAAACAATGGATAGTGCCTGTGACTTGGCCTTAGTCTCACTCAACCTGGAAAAGGCGTTTGGCACAGTGGAGTGGCCGTTCCTCAGGGCTGTGTTGCGGGGAATGGGGTTCGGCCTGTCTTTTGTGGTTGGGTACGACTTTTGTATACAAGTCCCTCTGTTCGTGTTAGGATTAGGGTAGACCTCTCTGGGGAATGGGAAGTGGGGAGGGGTAGCAGACAGGGCTGCCCCCATTTGCTGCTACTGTTTGCCCTCGCAATTGAGCCCTTTGCAATCCTTCTGCGTAGGGAATTGGAGCAGTGGAGGATTCAGATCGGGGAATCCACACATGTTCTTTCTCTTTATGCAGACCATGCACTGGTGTATGCACTGGTGTATGTCCATACCACTGTCCGGGCAGTGCCGATCTTGATGGGGCTCCTTGAGGCCTTAGGCAGGATTTCTGGCCTTTGGGACAACTCCTGTTCCCACTGGGCAGCCTGGTGGGGATTTCCGCCAATCGATTACCTGAGCTTGGCCTCCATTGGGAAACGGAGGGCTTTAGATACCTGGGAATATGGGTGGCTCATACCAAGGACACGTATAGATGCTTAACTGAGGATAGAATCATGACAAACCTTGAAAGCTCTGTGTCGTTTTGGAGTAGATTCCCTCTGTCAGTGATAGGTAGGGCAGCTGTAGCCAAGATGTTTTTTTTCCACACTGCCTTTATGTGGTTCAGAACATCGTGGTTCCACTTCGTTCCCCGTTTTTCTATAAGTTGGATAGTTTGCATGCTTCCCTGGTCTGGGCAGGATGCCAAAGTAGAGTGGCCTTATCAGTTCTTAAACATGATTTCGAAGATGGTGGTCTTGATATACCTGACATGCTACATTATTATTATGTAGCCAATTTACAACATGCTGCGTGATGGCTGACGGCAACAGACAACTGGGAGAAAAGGCTGTTCCTATATATGCTGGGTGGCAACACACTGGTGCATGTACTGTTGTGGGGAGGGCAGTCTGGTGAAGCAGACCGAGGCAATCTGGGATGGGAATGTGGGTAGGGTGAGTCGCAGGGGACCATTTAACAGAGAGCTGCGTATTTGGGACCTCCCCCATTTAGGGCAATTGATGCCGACATGTCTATAGACCATTGGAGAGGAGGAGGTGGCCTGACTGGGGGGGGGGGGACCTGTACCCAGGGGAGGAGTTTATCACTTTCCAGGAGGCTCAAGAAACCTTTGAGGTGGGACTGAGCCAATTCCTACAATATGCTAAACTGGAAAGTGTTGTGCGGAAGGTCTGGGTTGGGTTCCCGGCAGCCCTGCAGCCCTCTTGAGTGTTGGGTGGCCTGCTTCGATGAAGAGATGGGGGGCAACTCACTTCATCATTATATAAGACCATTAGAGGGGATATGGTTTGTCCCCCTGTGTGCTGCACGAGATGCTTGGACGAGGGAGTTGGGGGAGCCAGTCACCGACGTCGAATGGGGACATGCATGCATGTTGGTGAAGAAAGTGTCCTGTAATCATAGATTAAAATTGCTCCATTTCAATTTTTTATATTGTACCTATGTGACCCCCGGACGCTTAAACAGAACAACTCTCACCAGGGGGAGCGCGTTGTGTGCGATTTGGGGAGCTGAGTGCTAGCTTTTTGCATCTGGCCTGTTTATGGGCAGGGGTTCAGGGATACTGGAAGGGTGTAGTGCCAAAAATAACAGAGGCAACTGGCATTGAGATTCCCTTGACCACATTGGCCTGCCTCCTTGGGGTGATGGCGCAGCCCAAGAGATGAAAGATGCATCACAAGTTGGACCAGCTGCCTCTGCTGCTGGCCAAGAGAAGAGTGACCATTTTCTGGATGAGCACCCAAGTGCTCCTAATGTCTTCATGGAAACAGGATCTACTTAAGTGGGGAGTGGCGGAACAGGTACATATGCGTATTGCTCGTAAGGACACCGGGGCCTAGGAAGTGATTATGTTGTGGGGCTCTCTTCTTAATAATTTTACAGAGGAGGATGTACATGATTCAACTGAAGTTTCTAGTGAGGGGGTGATGTGGGGCCCTTCTATATTTTAGCAATGTGATTATGATGGCCGACTGTGTTATTATGTGATCCCTGCCATGTAGCCGACTAGTAAAGTTGGCTTTGGGCGCCTGGCTCGGTAGACACCGTGACCCGAATATATGTACTTCCATTTTTTGAATGTGCTTCCTTGAATACAGACTTGAAATCTTCCTTCTATTGACCTTTCAATATGCACTGATTGCTGTTCTTATTGTGTTGTTTTGCAATCAAAAAATCAAATAAACAAATTTTTTTTAAATGTAGGGTTGGGTTACTTAAGGTGGGTGCTCAATTGTCTGAGGGGAAGGTTGGTTTGGTGCTTTTGACCCGAGAGGGCTTTCAACTACAATTTTTTCAGTTAGTTGAAGCAAAAATATGGTGACTTAAATTAGGTGTGTTGCCATGTATTCAATATGGATCTCGCTTTCACTGTGATTAACGGATTGTAGCATTCTCCAACTCCTCTGTTTGATCAAGCATGCACACAGAAGTCACACTTGGAACACTTGAAGCTCTTTCTATATTCTTCTACCTCTACTTGTGAAAAACATCACATAAGCCATTCCTTACCTCTAATCCAGTTACCAACAATTTCTCAGATTTACTTTTTCAGACTATGCCTAAATCCCCATCTTTCACAAAGATAGCTCCTATTCAAACTTTCCATGAAGAAATAGGAAGTTACACATTTGGTTCCACGTAACTCATTGTAGTCACCTTAAGATCCTGCAATATTGTCACATCCCATTTGTTAGAAATGGGGTCTTTGGTTGACAGTCAGGTTACCCCCTGTTCAAGCAAGGACCCTCACTCTAGTCAGGGTAAAAGAGAATCACCCTCAGCTAACCCCTGCTTACCCCCTTGGTAGCTTGGCAGAGCAGTAGGCTTAACTTCAGAGTGCTAGGTTTAAAGTATTTGTACCAACACCCACAGTAACTTAATGAAAACACTACAAAATGACACAACACCGGTTTAGAAAAATAGGAAATATTTATCTAAACAAAACAAGACCAAAACGACAAAAATCCGAGATACACAAGTCAAGTTATGAATTTTTAAAGATTAAAGTAAAAAATAGTGCTTAGAAACAAAAATGCTTCGATGAGATGTTAACCCGGCGTTGTGACGGAGTCGTTCCCAACAAGCCGACACCAGCGGCGCCGGACACGGAGTCGTGTAGACCCCAAGTACAGTACCTTTGGTGAAGAGTGAAAACAAGCCGATGCGCGAAGTCGGGGATCACGGCGTCTGTGCGAAACATTGAATCCGCGCACTTCGAGCGGCGTCGGTCACGACGTGGTGCGGCGACTTCCACGGAGTCGCGGACTTCAGCGGGGCTGCTGCGGCGTCGGACCTGCGAAGAGCGTCGCGTTCCAGCGAAGGTCACGGCGTCAGGTGCAGGCGGCGTTACCGGATTCAGCAGCGGCGTCGGTCCGAAGTCGTCCGAAGTCGATTTCCTTGGATTTCCACCAGCTTTCCTTTCAAGGGCCCAGGGACTGGATAGGGCACCACTTGTCAGAGCAGGAGTCTCTCCAGAGACTCCAGGTGCTGGCAGAGAGAAGTCTCTGCTGTCCCTGAGACTTCAAACAACAGGAGGCAAGCTCTAACTCAAGCCCTTGGAGATTTCTTCACAAGATGGAAGGCACACAAAGTCCAGTCTTTGCCCTCTTACTCTGGCAGAAGCAGCACTGCAGGAAAGCTCCACAAAGCACAGTCACAGGCAGGGCAGCACTTCTTCCTCAGCTATCAGCTCTTCTCCAGGCAGAGGTTCCTCTTGGTTCCAGAAGTGTTTCTCCAGTCTGTAGATTTGGGTGCCCTTCTTATACCCATTTTAGTCTTTGAAGTCACCTTTCTTCAAAGGGGACTCACACCTACTTGTGAAATCCTGCCTTGCCCAGGCAAGGCCTCAGACACACACCAGGGGGTTGGAGTCTGCATTGTCAGAGGCAGGCACAGTCCTTTCAGATGAGAGTGACCACTCCACCCCTCCCTCCTAGCAGAGATGGCTAATCAGGAAATGCAGGTTACACCCCAGCTCCCTTTGTGTCACTGTCTAGTGTGAGGTGAAAAACAACCCAACTGTCAAACTGACCCAGACAGGGAATCCACAAACAAGGCAGAGTCACAGAATGGTTTAAGCAAGAAAATGCTCACTTTCTAAAAGTGGCATTTTCAAACGCACAATCTTAAAATCAACTTTACTAAAAGATGTATTTTTAAATTGTGAGTTCAGGGACTCCAAACTCCACATGTCCATCTACTCTCTAGGGGAATCTACACTTTAATTTTATTTAAAGGTAACCCCCATATTATCCTATGAGAGAGACAGGCCTTGCAACAGTGAAAAACGAAGTTGGCAGTATTTCACTGTCAGGACATTTAAACCACATTACTATATGTCATACCTTATCCATACAGTGCACCCTGCCCTTGGGGCTACTTAGGGCCTACCGTAGGGGTGCCTTACATGTAAGAAAAGGGAAGGTTTAGGCCTGGCAAGTGGGTACACTTGCCAAGTCGAATTTACAGTGTAAAAATACACACACACACTGCAGTGACAGGTTTGAGACATGATTACAGAGCTACTTATGTGGGTGGCACAACCAGTGCTGCAGGCCCACTAGTAGCATTTGATTTACAGGCCCTGGCACCTCTAGTGCACCTTACTAGGGACTTACTAGTAAATCAAATATGCCAATCATGGATAAACCAATTACATACAATTTACACGGAGAGCATATGCACTTTAGCACTGGTTAGCAGTGGTAAAGTGCTCAGAGTTGAAAAGCCAACAGCAACAGGTCAGAAAAAAATAGGAGGCAGGAGGCAAAAAGACTGGGGATGACCCTGCATAAGCAAAAGTCCAACACCATTCTTTCATAGCAGCACTACTTTCTGTATATTACGTCCTGCTTCCTCGTTCTCCTACTTTTGTTCCACCCTATAAAATACCATTTGTCTATATACAGTTGTAACTGTGGTGGTGGGTTTCCCTCCTGGTTACTTGCTCCTAGTTTACTTTGTTTTCCAGATTCATCTCCTAGAGTTCTTTCATCATCTCCAGCAACCCTTCTCCATGTCATGGGATCTTGCTCCTGCTAGACCTGGACCTCATCTACTCCAGTCGAGCTTTTTATGAGTGCAAGGTTCCTTAACAATTCTCTGCTTTGGATATCCTGTCTGCAGGTTTTTATGCTATGTGGCTCCCCTCCCCACCCCCAAACAGTTCAAGAAAAAACCTGTTTCTTATATGTGATATTCCTGTGTTCCCCAACAAAGTGGCTACAGGAAAGAATCATCTCCACTTCTGGTAGCTTCAGTGAGACAAGAAAGTGCAACTGTTGTGTTCAGCTATTGATACTATACCAGTAGGCTCATTTTGCTCTTTGACATCTCACACACCACTCTTACAAAAAGGGAGGCAGGTGCTGGCCCACTTAGTATGGATACCAGTGAGGAAGACCAACATGGTATAGTCCAAATCTGCAATTCATGGTTTCCTTAAAACCTTCAGGTTGTTCAATTTTTTCAAATGTTCACAAAAGATAGGTTTTTAGTAAAAGATCTAATCTTATCCTACCCCTTCCTTTCTCACATTCTAACATGTCAGCCACTAATGGCACCCGGCATCTTATGGCAGAAAGATTAATGTCCTTGACAGGAAGCTTTGCATATTCTCTTTCTCACACAGGAATCCCAGACAGTCCTACATCACTGTTGGACTTGGCCCTCTCTGCACGATCACCCATAATAGTTTTGCGATTTCCCTTCCTACTTTGCTGAATTAGGTTTTGTTGCCCTTAGGGCTCTGTGCACTGTATCACTGCTAACCTGTGGTAAAGTGCTTGAGCTGTCTCTATAAAACATGGTAAAATGGACTTACACCTGATTGGCATATGTAATTTACTTATAAGCCCCTATTAAAGTGTTATAGCACATACCCAGGGCTAAATTAAATGCTACTAGTGGGTCTTCAGCACTTATTCCACCCACTTAAGTAGCCTTTCTAAACATGGCTGACATCAGGCCTGTCATTGCAACCCATTGTGAGAAAGTGTGTCTTTTGACTTGATTAGCCCCCCACTTTTTGCCTAAAATTCAGGTGTGGGCATAGATGCATGGGCAATACGCCCAACTGTGTCCTTGCCAAACCTGGGACACAGTAAGTATACAAAGCAGCCATTTTAAATGCATGTGCAGGACACTGGTCAGTGTGAGTTTCTCAGCTACACGATGGCCCGTCTGAACCCTGGTTGTTTGGTACCAAACAATTCAGAACAATAAATCCAAACTGGTACCAGTATTGGATTTATTACAAAATGTACAGAGGGGCCACCTTAGAGGTGATCCCTGCAAATGCTAACTAACCCTGGCATGGTTGCTGGCTGGGCATAACTAGCTTGTCCCCACCAGACAAGATTCTGGAACCCTGATGTGAGAGCCTCTGCTCTCTGGGTGCAGAAAACAAAGCCCTTCCTTGGCGGAGGTGTTACACCTCCTCTCCCAGTAATGTGTACAGCCCTGCCTGAGAGCTTCAAAGGGCTTGCCGCCCTTGAAACTAGATTCCCAGCCCTGCTGCTAGCAGCAGATGGCTGTCCCCATTACAAAGCCCTACTTCTGGTGGGAGCAACGGTGGGAAAATGCACAAAGGACAGGAGGAGCGCCACCCCGGCCTACACCAAACCTAAGGTGTTGCATACAAAATCAGCACTCCACTTCATTTTCCTCCATCTTGCATGGTAGGGAAATAGCCAGTCAGGGATAGGGAAGTGACCTCTGCACACAGGAAGTGGTCACCTAGTTGGTGTAGCCACCCTAATGTGGATGGCCCATTTGCCACTACCAGGAACTCCCCGAAATGCCCACTAAATGCAGTATTTAGTGGGCACCCCTAGACCTGTAGATCAGATTCCATGGACACAAGATGGCCAGCAGCAAAGCGGACCCAAGGCTTGAGAAAAGAAGTCCTGTTGCACAAATAAAAAGGTGCCAAACCTTGCCTGCTGCACCCAGGACTCGACAATTGCTGCTGAGGGGTTGACTGGACATCAGACAGACTCTATAGAACCCAAGAGGATCTCCAACCTTCTGAAAATCGCCAAGGACCTCCCTCCAGAGTGAAAGAATCAGTCCCTGCAATCAAGACACAGGAACCAGTGAAGTCCAGTTAACTGACCAGCCACTGACCAATGAACCAGACACTGCAGCCAGACCAATTTCCACCCAAGTGCCCCCGAGGACAACCCCTCCAAGTATGCTGAGTTTGGTGGCACTGCAACCTCCAGTGGCTTAACCATGCAATAGCCAGGGGTACTGGACACCCAGCATTAGACACCCAGAAGAAAAGTCCACTCTGAACTCTCACCGAGGACCAGAAGCAAGCTCCAGTCAATGGACTTCAGGACGTATGTGAATCACCCCCTAGAACGGCCCTGTTGACCTGCAATCCACGCCCTCAAAGTGACCTACCTCCTGGTTCCCAGGGCACCTGTGTGCATAGCTCTTGGCTGACCTATCTGCTCTGCACCCGGCCTCCCTGCCCCTGCACCAGAGAACCAACTATGCTCTAAGGGTCTCCCACCCCTGGTGACCTCTACACTCTAAACCTTGAAGCCTGCCTGTGCAGTGCTTTTCCAAGTGGTCCCCCACTGTAGTCCTGCACCAGCTCCAAAGACTTTCGGCAGCTGCTCCAGCCGGAACCGGGAGCCGGACGAACTTTCCCAGCTGGCCCACAGGACATCTCAAACACCTCGAACTAAACTCACAAGGAAAAATTGGTAAATGCATTGCCTGATTATATATTCATTTAAAAAGTTTTCTCACATTGCTTCCTATGGTGTGTAATTATGCAAAGAAACAAGACATTTTCTAAACTTTGAAAAATCATAACTTAAAAAGTACTTACCTGATTTTGATGCTTTTGGTCTTAAAATGTTTATAAAAATCTGAAGTATTTTTGTAAATTGGTCTCAAGTTATTCCTTTGAGTGGTGTGTGTCCTCACTTATTGATACTATGGGTACAACAAATGCTTAGCCCTTCTCCAAGAATGGTATGATGATTGACCAAGCTACCACAATAATTAGAGCTTTAGGTGGTCTAGTTTTTATTTTTACCTCTGTAAACCAACGTGTGGTTGCCTGGACTCTCTGCATAGTGTGCATCATTTTTGCACAATATATAGAGAGCCATCCTTCTACAAACACGTGCAGATTCAAACTGTCAATCCGACATGGCAAAATCAGCCTTGTCACACACCTAAAACACCCTTTTTAATACATATATTTCGTCCCTTGCACAGGCTCTAAACAACCCGTAGGTCAGGGGTGTTGTACTTAAAAGGCCGGACATATACTTTTAAGTTTTACATGTCGTGGTAGTGAAAAATTCACAAATGTGATTTTCACTACCATGAGTCCTACCTCTCCCATAGGATAACATTGGATTGACTTATTACATTTAATAAGTCATAACATTTGTTTGGGACCAGATGGAAATGTCATGTTTGGTATCTAAGGAATTGTCATTTAAGATCCTTTTTAATTGTAAAGTGGATTTTAAATCACAATTCAGAAAATGCCACTTTCAGAAACTTCCCATTTTTTGTCCTAACCAATTGGTCCCTATAGCCCGTTTCCTAGGTCACATGACTAGGTGTAGCTGACAGTTGGTCTTTGTGTATTCACCCAGAAAGCCACACAATAGAGAAACTGGGTGTTGGCAGGATGGGCCATATAAGCAGGATGTGGGGGGCGCAGCTTTGCACAGCACCACTTGCACTTCAAAGATCCTGCATTGCTGGTCTGCCTGACTTAGCTGAAGTTCCCACTATGTTCTTTTCCATAGCAGCAAATATTGTTCAGCCGCTCCTGGCAGAAGGGTTAGCCAGCCTCACGGAGCCCTCATCGGCTACATCCTGCAGCTTCGTTACACTGGATATTTTGACTTCCATAAAAGAGACAATGAGTCTGATTTAGAAGTTGACGGTATTACCGCCAAGCCGTGACGGCCCCGAAGAGACCATCACCTCAGCAGTCTCCGACCTGCCGAATTCAGATGTTAGCGCTCGGGAAACAAACCGATGTGGTGGTGGTTTCCGATTGATAGCCGATTGGACTCCGGCGCCGTCAGGTTGGCAGTGTACCGCCAACCTGTTTTAGATGTTTCCACTGTACCAGAGGTGTGGCTGCAGTGCTTTAGTGATGGAGGGGAGTGTCCAATTGGACATATGTGTTGATATAAGATACGATGTATGCAACAAACTATGTCCAAACATATTCTAACCCAAAGAACAAAAATAAAAACATACTTGCATGTATGTTGACAGTTGGGTCACATTCAATAGTAAAGCGTTACCCCTTAATGTACATGTTCCATGTACCGGTCACCTTCATGTTCGGCGACAACAGGGTCGGTGTCCTTCATGCTCAAGTGTCAGCCGCACTGGAAGGGGTCCTCCAGTCATGTTCCTGTGGAAAAATAAAAAAAGAAACAGGAGAGAAAGAGGGTTTTCACCACTATACTGCCAGCTTTGGGTTGGAGGTTTTCCTGCCACAGTTGGCCTGGCGGTAAA
The DNA here is from genome assembly GCF_031143425.1 of Pleurodeles waltl. Classification (NCBI taxonomy): domain Eukaryota; kingdom Metazoa; phylum Chordata; class Amphibia; order Caudata; family Salamandridae; genus Pleurodeles; species Pleurodeles waltl. Next base: position 606,312,881 of record NC_090445.1, on the reverse strand, counting down.
GTAGATCGGAATCTGCTCGGCGGAGACAGTGGCTGCAGACCCGCTGCCAGCCACTGATTCTCATTACTCTGTGGACGCGGGATCCCAAGCCTGGCAGAGTTTACAGGACTGTGGCGATCCTTTCTTCGGCGGTCCCGCCAACATCTAAGTAGGGCAGCAGGCCAGCAAGTAGGCAGGTGGGAAATCCGACAGATGCGACGGCGGGGTGGATACCGCCAACATCTAAATCAGGCCCTATGTCTGAACATAGAAATGTTCATCACAACTTCATCCAGTGGCTCCCTGATGATGACGCCTCTTCCTCAGACACCGGTTGTCTTGCCCCGCTGAACTTTACGTTCTTAAACATTTTTCTTCAAAAATTCTCCTAAGTCCGAAGGCAAGCGGAGAACAGGCCCAATCCACTTTGTGTCTCCAAACTGTGCTCAATCTTAGTCGGCCACAACTTTCAACTTTACCCTGGTCTCAAACAATTACATGTCCACGGTAAGTGCTTTGATCTTTTCAGCACTCTTTTTTAGCTTAACCTTTTAAAATTCATAACTCTGGTTCTACTAATTTGATTTTTGTTATTTTGGTGTCAAATAAGTTATTAAAATTCACTCTGTTTTCGTAAATTAGTGTGGGATTTTTCTTGTGTTGTGGTTTCATTTTATTGCTGTTAAAGTATTGCATACATTATGTATACATTGCCTCTAACTTAATCCGGATTGCTTTTGTGACAGGCTTCCAGAGGGTTGAGCACAGGTTAATTTAGTTACTTTTTCTGGTTCAGCCTTGTTAGGAATGTGGCTGTTGCTTGAGTAGGGTTTCACCCCTGTCAACCAACAACCCAATTTATCACAATTACTGTTTGAGAGAAGGATACCAAAATCTATCTTCCTCTTTGCAAGAGAGAGCTGGGTAACATGTAATACATGTGGTATGAGAGATCTGCTGTCTCAGAGTGGAGTGTACTTAGTCCAGACAAGGTAGTTCCACACTGTCTCCAGGTTTCCTAGAGTCAAAGAGAGCATCTGAGGAATGTAAGTAAAACACCAAACCTGTCGTCATCTAACCCAGGCATCACAATACTTCAAGAGGGAGAACAAGGCTCACAATAATGAGACACTGAAGGAAGACATGAAAAAGGTTTATTGCATGTAGCTGTCTACTATGTTATCTTCATGGTTGAACACGTCTTTGTGGTTTGGTCGACAGCAAGCATTACCTAGTGGGATCCTAGATAAGCTTTACTCCTATCATATTAAATTCTGTCGTATGGAGGGATGGAACAGCTTAAAATTTGCAACTGACAAATCCTCCACTGTTATATAAATACTGTCCAGCAAATTAAAATATGTCAGAGTAACTTTGTGGTAGGGCAAGGTGCACTGGCACATCCGGGCCTGCGCATGCTCAGTCTTCTAACTGAACCAGGAAGATGACTCGTTCATCACTTTGCATAGCATTGCACAACCTTTTTTTGTGGGCATAAGACAAACAGGTAGCTTGGTATAAAAATGCTGCAATCGTATCTATCGTTTAAAAATCGTTTTAGAGGCTAGCGTGTGTGACACAATTATATTATTACTATCATATTATTTAATAATAGACCCCAGTCCTTTTCTGACGTGCTGTACAGATCAGCAGTAGGAATAATGCTGCAAGTGTTATGATTCCCTCACTAAAGAATGAGCAGACTGTCAGCTTCTAGTCATGCTATGTAACGCCCCTGGCCACCTCATAAAATTCGTCCGCTTGTACGTTAAATCACTTTTCCACTTCAAAAACCTACAGAAACTTCCACCTATGTACTCCAGATAAACAGCTATTATCATGTACTTTCCTAATTGTTATGTTTCAAATATTCGTGTAATACCATATTGCCATTAAAATGGCCAAATAGCTCTGTCGAGATTCGGGTATCATCCTGTCCTGGTCTGGATGGTTTCATTGCAGAACAAAGTATTTTTTTGTGACTGATTTGGAATATCAGTAGTGTGGGTGTAGTTAAGATGCTGATTTAAAGTATTTAGTTGTATGTGTGTTGTAATGGATGGATGTTGGGGTATGTGCTATATATTATGGCGGAGTGGTACATATTAACAGTGGAGTCCTATTATGAACTCAGTGAAGTCCAACTTTGAGGTGACTGTTGATACGGGAATGTCCCCTGCATGATAAACTGAAGTGTACTTCCGCTCTGGGTAACCCGCTGCATTTGAAACTGGATCCCTGCTTTTATTCTGGCCCGACACACACGAAATCCGTTGTGCATTCACATGCTTAAAATAAGTTGTGATACAGCCTCCCCAAGGAGTGAAAGTGCATTGCCTGCAATTCTCAGCTGGAGGGTGCGGCCACTGAGACTATAGCATGGAGGAATGGAGACAATGCTGTATTTAGAATGGCATGGTAACCTTATTAGGGGGATTGATGACCTTCAAGGGCAGAAGGCGCTCATTTTCCTGACTCCAAACGCTTGGAATGAGCTTTCTTATCTAGTCATTCCACTGGATTTGCTCCAGACTTTATAACGAAACTTAAAACCTGGCTGTTCAAACTAAATTAGTTTCGAACCACAAGGCAACAACTTTCCGTTCTGCACCAATGGGGGCTAGTCAGCAGATTAAGTTGTGAGAGGGGGAGATGTTTCTGGGCAGGGCCTAGTTCTTTTGTCTTTCACTTGAGTGGCCCTTCCAGGAAGGCTGAGGCTGACCAGGTACAGAGCATCATGTTTATTGTGCTCATGTTACGGGTACTTGTACTTGGAGCCAGCCTCATCACTGTTTGCTGGGAGAACCATCACATAATTTGTGTCTGTTCTGCATACAGAAAATGTAATGTGAAAAGCAACTGCAGCAAACTGATTCCTGGAAATCAGGCACTGCGTCTATCTTCCCTGTATGAAAATCATGCACAAAAGTGAGGCCCAAACATCTCAATTTTGTTCCAGTTACAACCTTCTTCATTAATCAAGGACTTGGATACTCTACTCCATAGAAAACTAGGAAAGCAGTTGTGATCCAGGGCTGGTATCACTGATTGTCAGTCTCCCAAAGATGAGAGGACATCACCACCACATCATACTTGAGAGCTGTCAGAGGTGACTTGTCACACAGGAACTGTCTGCCAAAGGAGGACAAGCCCAGTTACCAGATCCGAAAAGGAGACGTTCAGGAGAAGTGGACTGCTGTAGGAATGTGACCAGAGTTGACCTGAGTGTGTCTGAGGATCTCCCAACCTCCCTGCATCCCCACGATAAGCTAACGTGAAACTGTGACACACCAGTGTGTCTGCTCCAGTGACTCAAAGAGGAAGACCATAGGAACTGTGCTGACTCTGCCTTTGCTCAGCGCTTATTTTGTAAAAGAGTAAGTTCCGGGATCCAAAGTGTTTCTCAGAAGCCTGCTGCTGGTGCTACTGAATGTCGATGTGCTGAATACCAAGGCTTCGCAGTTTTGATTCCATCCCTCTTTCACCCGCCACTCCATGGCCCTTTATTGTACTCTTGCAGGTCCCTGATTCTCTCTTTGACATCTTTTGCTTCCTTCTTCTCTCCCCTTAGTGTATTTTTCACTCCCTTGCTTTGGGTCAAAGTCTGATGAGGACAGGTCCCCAAACATGAGTGCCAATGGTCCCCACCTGCAACTACCAGCTGAAAAACACACCAAACACCAAGATATGGCATCACAGACCAGAGAAAGAAATCCCCCAGCCATGCGTGCTGGACCTGCCCAATTGGAGTGCCTACACCAAGCCGTTGCAGCATTGGCCCAACATGGAGAGAAGGAGGTGGGGCCACCTGAACAAGTTCCTGTGTGCGTGATTGTTCAGACTGTATGACTGAACACAGCACACACACATGCTCAAAAAGCCTGAGCATGATTCACCTCTGGTAACTCTAACGCCTGAACAAAATATTGACTAAGAAATAGACTAACAGATTTTGTGAGAATTTGTTGAGATTATTACAAACCCTCTTAAGAGAACTGCCTAGACAATGCATATACCCTAATGAGTCACATAACTCAGAAATGGTGCTCCTTTTCACCGTATTAAACCAGCACCTATGCCTAAATCTAAAACTTCTCTATATCTGTGCAAGAACCTTAGTAGCATTTGTAAAATATCTCCCTTTAGTGCTGCATAGTTCTTTTGTGTAGTAATTCAAAGAGGCCCCACAAGACTAAGTATGCCTTTTTAATAGCCAATATTTAATATAGTTTAGAAACCACGCTGGTGTGTGACCCCATTCCTAGTGCTGGGAGGGGATCGCTACCAGAGGACTGAATGAATGGCTGATAAATGGAATACAGGCACCTCAGTTCAAAGCATTACAACTGCTAGATCACTGTATACAATAAGTATTTGAACATCATACGCAAGGCAGACTCAATTCACACCTAAGAAAACATTTAATTGACCGTTTTTTTGTTTTTTTCATATTTTGTTAATGTATTGTGTTTCAGAAAAATACTGGGAAATTGGACATCCAACAATTGTTTCGTTCTTTTGTTGATGCACAGGCCTGGGACTTTTTAAGGATGTAAGCATATTCAAAAGTAAATTTAAAACTGTGTATGTTAATAAAAATGGTGTGTGATGTAGGTAAAAGAGCTTAGTGGGCCTTTGGTGGTTTAGTGAGACACTCATGGGTTTGTGAAAAAAAAGGAAAAACAAAAATGATCATGACATGGAGTGGGACTTAGTACAGGGAGTGCAGAATTATTAGGCAAGTTGTATTTTTGAGGATTAATTTTATTATTGAACAACAACCATGTTCTCAATGAACCCAAAAAACTCATTAATATCAAAGCTGAATATTTTTGGAAGTAGTTTTTAGTTTGTTTTTAGTTTTAGCTATGTTAGGGGGATATCTGTGTGTGCAGGTGACTATTACTGTGCATAATTATTAGGCAACTTAACAAAAAACAAAGATATACCCATTTCAATTATTTATTATTACCAGTGAAACCAATATAACATCTCAACATTCACAAATATACATTTCTGACATTCAAAAACAAAACAAAAACAAATCAGTGACCAATATAGCCACCTTTCTTTGCAAGGACACTCAAAAGCCTGCCATCCATGGATTCTGTCAGTGTTTTGATCTGTTCACCATCAACATTGCGTGCAGCAGCAACCACAGCCTCCCAGACACTGTTCAGAGAGGTGTACTGTTTTCCCTCCTTGTAAATCTCACATTTGATGATGGACCACAGGTTCTCAATGGGGTTCAGATCAGGTGAACAAGGAGGCCATGTCATTAGATTTCCTTCTTTTATACCCTTTCTTGCCAGCCACGCTGTGGAGTACTTGGACGCGTGTGATGGAGCATTGTCCTGCATGAAAATCATGTTTTTCTTGAAGGATGCAGACTTCTTCCTGTACCACTGCTTGAAGAAGGTGTCTTCCAGGAACTGGCAGTAGGACTGGGAGTTGAGCTTGACTCCATCCTCAACCCGAAAAGGCCCCACAAGCTCATCTTTGATGATACCAGCCCAAACCAGTACTCCACCTCCACCTTGCTGGCGTCTGAGTCGGACTGGAGCTCTCTGCCCTTTACCAATCCAGCCACGGGCCCATCCATCTGGCCCATCAAGACTCACTCTCATTTCATCAGTCCATAAAACCTTATAAAAATCAGTCTTGAGATATTTCTTGGCCCAGTCTTGACGTTTCAGCTTGTGTGTCTTGTTCAGTGGTGGTCGTCTTTCAGCCTTTCTTACCTTGGCCATGTCTCTGAGTATTGCACACCTTGTGCTTTTGGGCACTCCAGTGATGTTGCATCTCTGAAATATGGGCAAACTGGTGGCAAGTGACATCGTGGCAGCTGCACGCTTGACTTTTCTCAGTTCATGGGCAGTTATTTTGCGCCTTGGTTTTTCCACACGCTTCTTGCGACCCTGTTGACTATTTTGAATGAAACGCTTGATTGTTCGATGATCACGCTTCAGAAGCTTTGCAATTTTAAGAGTGCTGCATCCCTCTGCAAGATATCTCACTATTTTTGACTTTTCTGAGCCTGTCAAGTCCTTCTTTTGACCCATTTTGCCAAAGGAAAGGAAGTTGCCTAATAATTATGCACACCTGATATAGGGTGTTGATGTCATTAGACCACACCCCTTCTCATTACAGAGATGCACATCACCTAATATGCTTAATTGGTAGTAGGCTTTCGAGCCTATACAGCTTGGAGTAAGACAACATGCATAAAGAGGATGATGTGGTCAAAATACTCATTTGCCTAATAATTCTGCACTCCCTGTATATCAAGTGTGTAACTGCACAGAGACAGGCTCATAAGTGTAAGATCGAAAGTGGCTGGCTTGCAAGGGAGAGGCCAAGGTGGAAAACGTGTCCTAACTTCTCACTGAGGGGTAGGGAAAAAACTGATACAAGAAAGTTTTGCAAGGTTTTTGTGTGGTTAGCGGGATACCGAGGAATTGGTGCAAGAGCTTGTATGCACTGAATCCAGACTGGGCATGGTCTGATTTAGTGAACACAGACCAAGTAATGATTGTTTCAAATTTATTAAGGTTCTTCAGCTGCTGGCGCTATTTTTTTCTTTCTTTTTTCTGCCCCTGCCACCCGTCCCCGTCCATGTTGCTTCTTTTCCCTCCCATCGCCCTGTCCATGTTCCTTCTTTTGCTACCCATCCCTGTTTCTTCTCTCCCATCCGATCCCTGTTACTCCTTCCCTGCCCAGTCCCTGATTTTTGTACCATCCAGTAGCCCTAATTTCTTCTGCACCTCACCCAATCACTGTTTTTCTTCCCCATCCCTCCCGCCCCGTATCTGTTTCTTAAGCTCCATCCTCCCCATCCCTGTTTCTTAACCACCACCGTTTCTTCTACAGTCTTCCAACGGGCAAAAGGGGAAACAAAAGCACCATGACGCGGCCAGTGCTGGACGCTTCATTAAACTTTTTTTTCCCCGTCTTGCACTCCACTCCCACCAGATTGGCAAAACCAATAACGCATTCATAAGCGTGACCTATTGACTTTGCCAATGCTTTTTTGCATACCGCTATTGAATGTAGGGTCCATGAAAGTATTAAAAACTCTAATTATGTAATCTTGTAAAGTGACAAAGGCATGGTTAGAGTTATAAAGAAAGGTTTTTAGTCCACCAGTACACCAGGGGCAAACAATATCAACCACCATGTTTGTGGCCCAATAGCCTCTGTCTGCCCTGTGGCTCCCCGAATGAGGTCTGACGAGTGACTCTGAGTGTATTTGATGCATGTACATTGTTCTTTCTAATGGGTTCTGTACAGGGGTGTGTTTGTTTATTTATTAATATGGTTGGTACTGATGTGAGCTTGGTGATACAAACTACATGGAATGCCTGATCTGTGTTGTATGTCTGCTCCATGTTCTACTATGTTCTGTTGCATGGTGTATCCTATGCAAGGAGACTGTTCTGTGCACAGTAACATATGAGTGGAGCTGCACTCATACATGCTGCCCCATGGTCTGCGCTTTTGTTCCTATGTGGGATGTGCTTAACACGTATGTTTGTGTGAGTGCAGGCCTTTGTGTGTTTTTTCAAGTGTGTGGATTTCTCTTATTGGCTTTACTTAGATAGCGCAAACCAAGCCAGAAGGGCGACATAGCACTGAGTGTGTTTACCCCGAAAGAACAAAACCCCAGTAGGTCCGGTGCATTAGTGCACAAACACCACAGGTGGACTGGTTCATCTAATGAGACCAGGGCCTGTGCTTGCTGAGTCTCCACAATGTGCCCAGAGAATAGTCGCTCTCTACAGCGTAAAACATAACATTGTCTGTGGAAGTCATGACACTTTGGCTTAGGGATAAAAGACTGCAATTTAACTTGCTCTCTACACAGTGTTTTAAAGTCTAGTATAGCACCCAGTGAGATATTAGTATCATTAACATTATGATCATTATATGCTCCACTCGGACGATGATTAACATGATGTATACGATGGTTACTTATCATTTAAAAATGAAGAGGGGATGCTCCCCCCAATTCATCAGGTAAATCTAGGGTGGCCCGACGTCCTGGATTTGCCAGGACAGTCCAGGTTTTTCAGCAGCTGTTCCAGCAGATTTCAGCAAGTTTTGCTAATGTGCCGGTTTTCAGAGAGGGTCAACTGAAAACCAAGGGAGGCATATCTCTACGTATTCAAAGCTGAACTAGTTAGCAGCTTTTCCCAGAAAGCAATTTAATTAACAGGTGCGATGGGGTTAAAAATGTCACTTTATTTATTTATTCAGTGCCCCGTCTGTTTTTCTATGTTGATGCACGCGGTCATTCTGTGCATCCTAGCTGATGAACAATGGAAGTTTTTCTTATATTTAATTGAAATGTCCAGTATTTTTTATATTTGGTCACCCTAGACCAGGTGTCTCCAACGAGTAGCTTGTTACGGGAAAGTAGCTCTCCTGTGTTCAACCCAGCCTACTAATATAGAAGCATTGCTAGGTTAAATTGATATATGTATAACAAAATTAAGAAGCATGTATTTGAGATGAAAATGTGTGTATTTTCAGAACCCTTAAGCAGATCTTTGCAGAAAATGACTACATTTCCAAAATGTATTTAAAGCTATTATCAATCATGTGGTGTTGGACTTACTAGTCATATTACCATTACCTTGGGGCACCAGTGGGTTTGCAGCTATGGCATGTTATTTATTACCCATGTAGAGGAATTCCAAATTCATAATGCTTTTTTTTTTTTTTCTTCTTTACTCCTGGCAACCCTGCCAGATGCACTGATCGCTGCTAAAAATCTTGAACGGGGTGGCCTCTATTACATCACTAACGTTAGTAGCTTGGGGCAATTTCTATTAAACACAAGTAGCTATTGTCACAGAAATGGTTGGAGATCCCTGCCCTAGGCAAAGCCGTCATATTACTGGGAGGGCGTTATGATTCCATCCTCCCCCGGAGGGTGAAGGGATTGGCAATCTGCATTATTGCTATTTAACTCCCCTGACCCCGCCCCAACATTCGTGCTCTAAACCCGGCTGGAGCACACTTAGCCTTCTGAATAAGAGGACCAAGCGTCACCTACTGGATCACAACGCGTTCATCACTTATCCTAGCAAGACGTTTGTCGTGGTTGCTGTTCATTCAGTGTATCGCACGTGTGCTCACATTTGCCCAGCATAGCGCCATTAACATAGACAGCATCTGCGGGTAAGGGCTGAGCACCCTAGCGCCTCGCCCTGGCAGGTGGGGTGCGGTGCACAGTGTAGGATTGGAAGGTTCTCGTGTGTCAGAGCGCGCGGAACTGTTACTGCGCGCGCTGCAGGACCAGGGTGGGAGCTGATTCCAGAGCCCAGAGTAAATCTGCAGCATATCAATTAGCCAGCCAGTAATTACACACTCGCGGTGGATTATGGTTTGGGAGGCGAAAAAAGGACGTGATCCCTTTCTCACACCAGCCACAATTACCGTGTCACGGAGGGCTGGTGAGCCAGAAATAAAGCCGCGCGTGGCAGATTCGCGTGCCCTCGCTGTGATAATGCACTGCTCTCATGTGTAATAGCTGGGTGAGTACACCATAAATCTGGAGCCATGGGAAATGTCCACACCCTGCAACCCTCATACCAGTTCTAACAAGTGGGTCACCCTCTGAGAGGGATACACGGAATTACTGAGAGAAGCAATCATGGCTTGAAAAAGGCTTCGAAGGGCTGAAAGTCACAAAATATGGAGAGAACAGCCAGTTGCCAGGACATACATAGAGCGTTTCAAAAGATAATGAAGAAACTATGGTTGCAATAAAAATCTAAGCGCTGGGAAGGCCTTGAAGGGCCGAGAGAAGGAATGGATTGCGGTCTGGAGCCGCCTCTCCCGTACAGACGTGTGACGTCACTCTAGGGCGCCCAGTGTAATGGGGGTTTAAATTGCAGGGCAGAAAGTGGCCCCACCTCTTTTCCCATCACAGACCCTGTGAAGTAATTCACCTGTGACAATGTGTCACAGATCAAAAACAAAACAAAACTATAATTTGAAAATTCACTGTGAATGTGGAGTAATGAGAAGCAAGCCTAGGTATCCAAAACTACTGCCGTCATATAGAACCTGACAGCCAGAGAAGATCAGATCGAGCCCATCTCTTTGTTAGCTGACCTGGCTCTATACCTGTGTTCAAGTGTGCTGACTACAAGCACACGTGTTTTTTTTATAAGTTTTGTTTCAAGCACAGCTGGTAAATTGCAGAAAATCTAAGAGGGCTACCAAAGACAGCTTACTATTTAATGTGTGTTTACCTACCTCGGAAGACTATTTGCAAAGCACTGGGCTGGGAGGAAGGGGGACCAACTTGCTGGTTTTCCTGGAACTTCTACTCTTACCACTGGATCAGCGGTGGGTTGTTAACGGCAAACGTGTTCCTGCAAGCTAGTTTAGTCACCTATTGTAAAGTAAGGGCTGATGCGATATGCGGTTCCCTGGAAGTTATGTGGTATTCTGCTTCTCATATTTTTATTGCTTATCTTTTTAGGTCGAAGCCTACCGGACAGCTAATCACATCTTAGGAACATTAGGAAAGCTTCCCTGGGAATGCATTCTGCCCATTGCTTAACACTGGCTTTGTGGTTTGTTACTCACATTTGCTTGCTTTCTATTGTCTGGCTTGAGTTCTCACCTTCCCTTGCCCAAATATTTTTTACTGTATTTTTCCACCAGTACTGGATTTTTGTAAACAGGCATTTAAATCTTGTTCTTATCTTGTCAGAGTTGCTGCACAGTTGCAGAAAGAGGTCAAATGGCACCCTCTGTCTTCAGGGAGCTAGCTGTTTACTTTTATTGCTCTCACTTCAAAATGTGCTGATTTATGTGACAATTCTGCTGGCTACTGGGGGTGGGGGTGAGGGTGCTGGACTTTCTAAATTAACTATGCAGATATTTCAGAATATGTCAGAACCAGGACAACAAAAATGAAGCACTTTTTTGGTAATTCTGAGAAGTGTGGTGGAAAAAAATATTTTACTCGGATCAAAACAAACCAATACACTATGTGATGACATTTCCACACATTAAGGTTTGTGCACTGAATAAATAAAACTGTATCTATGTGCAAATGCAATGGTCATTTCAATTGCAGGTGTGTTGTCTGTATTGTCAGTACACTACCACACCATCCATATTCCACTTTAACCTACTCCACTCTCTGCACCATTTCACACCACTGCACTCTACTCTGCAATAGTCCACACTATGCCACTCCAAACTGCAACATTGCATTCTACTCTGTACCATTCCACTTTATGCCTCTCTACACCACTCTACTCTATGTCAATGCACTCTACCCCACAGTACTCTACTATGCACCACGGCACTCTTCGCCACTGCACTCGATACCACTCCACTCTGCAGGACTCCACTCGATGTCACTCTATTCTACTCTATGACAATGCACTCTACTCTGTATCACTCCACTCTACACCAGTGCACTCTGTCAATTGGCTTTATGCCACTCTAATCCACACTGCACCAATGCACTCTATGCCACTCTTCTCTATGCCACTGTACTCTTCAGTGAACCACCCCACCCTACTCTGAAACAATCTACTCTATGCCACTGCAGCTGGCGCCACTCCACTTGGTGCCAAGGCACTCTACTCTGTACTCCTGCAGCACTCTGCTCCATGTCACTGCATTTTACTCTAACCACTGCATTCTACACCAATGCACTCTACACCACTTTACTGTGCACCACTGCACTCTATGCCACTATACTCTGCAACACTCTACATCACTGCAATCTAAGCCAGCTTCACTCATTGTACTCTACGCCACTGCTCTCTATGCCATTCTACTCTTCACCACTCTATGTACCTGCACTCCATGGCAGTAAACTCTATGCCACTCTACTATACACTACTGCACTCTACAACAGTCTGCCCTGCAACACTGCACTCTCTGCCACTGCACTCTACACAACTGCACTCTATGCCATTCCACGCTACTCTGCCCCACTCTACGCCAATACACTCTATGCCACTACTCTCCACGCCACTCTACTCTGCATCACTCCACCCTATGCCACTGTACTGTACCCTGCAACACTCCACTCTATTTAACTTCACTCTATGCCACTCTACTCTGCAACACTGCACTCTGCCACTGAACTCTACAACACTCTACTCTGCACCACTGCACTCTATACCACTGCAGTCTAGTCTGCACCACTGCACTCTATGCCACTCTACTGCACTCTATGCCAATGCGCTGTATGCCACTACACTCTACATCACTGCACTCTATGCCAATTTACCCTAAACCACTCTAAAGTACTCTATACTGCTGTATTCTACTCTATGCCACTTTATTCTACTTTGCACCATTCCACTGTACACAACTCTATTCTACACACTGCAATCTACCCCACGCCACTCTAATCTATGCTACTACACTCTATGCCCCTGCACTTTATGCCATTGCCACCTCCTCCAATTCACTGTGCATCACTATACTCTACAACACTCTGTGCCACTGCACTCTACACCAATGCGCTATATGCCACTCTACTCTACACTACTGCACTCTACTCTGCAACACTACACTCCCCACCACTGAACTCTATGCAACTCCACTCTGTGCTACTCTACTATGCATCACTGCAATCTCTATGCCACCTCACTCTACTCTGCACCACTCTACTCTATTCCACTCTACGGCACCCAATGACAATGCACTCTACAGCCAATGCACATTACTTCATTACACTATATGCAACTAAACGTAATGCCAATCCACTTTAGGCCACTCTAATCTACTGTGGACCACTGCACTCTATTTCTCCATGCTACGCTGAACCACTTTACTATATGCCAGTGCACACTACCACACTCTAGTATACATCACTGCACTCTTCACCAGTGCACTCTTCACAACTCCAGTCTAGGGCACACCACTCTACTCAGCACAACCCCATTCTATGCCATGCCACTCTAAGCCACTCTATTCTGCAACACTGCACTCTATTCCAATGCACTCTACGCCACTACTCTATGTCACTGCATTTTACCCGGCACCACCCCACTCTACTCCATTTAACTCTACTCTGAAACAATTTACTCTATGCCAACGCACTCTATGCCACTTTACTCTACACTACTTTGCGCCACCCACTCTATGCCATTGTACTCTATGCTGCATCACGCTACACCACTTTACTCTGCATCACTCTGCTCTAAGCCACTGCGCTCTATGCTCATGCACTGTACACCACTTTACTCAAAAACAATGCACTGTACACCACTGCACTCTATGCCAAGCACACTGCATCACTTCACTTACTCTATAACACTATATACCACTGCACTCTATGTGACTGCACACTACACCATTCTACACTACTGCACTCTATGTCACTACACTCTACACCACTCCATTGTACACCACTCTACTCTGCACCACTGCACTTTATGCCTCTACACTCTACAGTACTGCATGCCACTCTAATCTACCACTGCACTACACACTACTGCACTCTACACCACTCTACTCCACATCACTGCACTCTACACTACTGTACAACCCTGCAGTCTACCCTGCACCACTTCACAGTACCCTTTACCACTCCATTCTATGACACTTCACTCTACTCTGATACAATCTACTCTATACCACTGTACTCTATGCCACTGCACTCTATGTCACTTTACGTCTCTGCACTCTACACCAATGCAGTCTGCACCACTTTACTCAAAACCAATGCTCTCTATGTCACTACACTGTAGGCCAATCTACTCTACACCACTGTATTTTACACGACTTCACTTCTTACTGTACTCTAAGATGCTACACTGTATGACGTTCTTCTCCATTGAACTCTGTTCCATTCTTTGCCACTCCAGTCCACAACACTCTACTCCACTTTATGCCACTCTACGACACTACTCCGCTCCACTCTACGATGCTCTACACAACTCCTTCTATGCCACTCAATGCTACTTTACTCCTCTGTATTCTATGACACACTACTCCACTACTCTACTCTATGCCACTCCACTCTGACAGTCCGTGCCACTCCACTTGACTTTACAACACCCTACTCCACTCTTTGCTATCCACTCTCCTACGGTACTCCACTCTATGCCACTCCACTCTACGACAATCTACTGAACTCTACGACATACTACTCCACTCTTCGCATCCCCCATTATGCCACTCCACTCTGTTCTACACCTCTCAACTCCACTGTATGCCCTTCCACTCTACAATGTTATACTCCCTCCACAATACTCCACAACACTCTACACCACTCCAAGACAGTTCACTTCACTCCATTCCACTCAATTTTACTCTATGTCACTCCACAACTCTCTAAGTCACTCCATAACACTCACTCTGCTCCACTCCACACCACTCTCCTTTACCCCACTAACTTTTAGCCACACTGAACCGCATCCACCCCGGTGTATAATATGACTAAAATGTATTGGCAAAACACAGGCACGACATATTGGCTTTGCCAATGCTTGTTTTGAGGTATTGTCTTTGGAACTGTTGAGTTGACGGCCGTATGCACCTGACATCATAGGTCGGATGTTCAAATGTGTGCAAATGTGCCTGAACCGGAGGGGAGTGCGGTGTATCGACCATGTAACAACTGTAACAATGTATTACAATAATCATGTATGCAACAATGTTGTCAAGTGTGTTTCTTTTACGAATATTGTTGTTGTATAAGAAGAATGTCTAATGTTGAGTTGTTTCGGCAACAGTATCAATCTCTGTGTGTGACTGCTTTGCCTCGGTGTCCGTTGTGCCGTCGCTGCTTTGGTTTGGGATGAAGCTAAACGTCGTCCTGCTGCTGGCTGTTAAGCCCTCTCCGCTGGTGGGGTGATGGCCACTTGGATGTTGTGAGCTTGCCATCACCAAAGGGCTGAAAGAGACAGTGAAAGGCTCAGAGAAAGAGAAAGATGGGGGGGGGGAGATAGAGAAAGAGAGAGAGAGAATGACTGAGGCTGATGGGTTCAATCTGTCACTATTAAGCGGTTTAAGACTGAACGCTGAAGGAAAACGAGATCGTTTGAAAGGCTGCTCTCAAAAACAGAAAGCAAATGCCGAGAAAATCTCTTTGCAATTGGCGCAAGCATTGCTTCGTAAAGCCTCCGCAGAGGGAATGCAGATGAACCCGTGTCACAAGGGCGAGGAACAGAACAAGTCTTTGGTACACGCGTTTGTAACTTGTCTCTCTGACAGGTGTGTCTAAGCACTATGAGGCTGAGGTCTGCTGGTCCATCCAGCGGAGTAGAAACTGGATCCACTGCATGCCAGGGCTCAAGGAAGGCAGTGTGGCACCACGGCCCTCTGTAGGGGAACTACCCTCTCAATGCCAACCAACTGGGTCCTTGACAGCCTTCTTTTGTTGAGTGACGCATCTCCATCCTGCACAGTTCTTTCATGTTGCTCAGCATCAGGGTACCTGTCCCCGTGGTGCAGGGGGCTCCGACCTCAAAAGGGCCGCCCACAGCAAAACTGGCAGGTGGTGGTCAGTGGAGGGGGGACCCCTCCATGTACTTTGCAGGGGGGTGGGGGTGCTCAAGTGTCGTCATGCCACTGTGCGCAGCACCCCTCTGAACGCATACTGAAGTGTTCAATGACAAGACCCTGAGGTAGCTGGAGGTGGACAAGCCAAGGCAGGCACAAGACTGGCTCTGGCCTGGCCCTTGTCCCACTGGGACTGGTGAGTCAAAATACGCCCGAGAACAAGCATCCCTGACAATGGCCTTTTCTCTATTGCAGCTTTAAACGGAAAAAAACACCGCCAGGCTCAGAATATCTGAGCTCAAGGAATCTCAATAGGAATTGCTGATGTGTGGGTCTGCAGCCAGGCTGAGCTGCACTTGGGTCTTGTCTGACTAAAGACCTGTGGGGAGCAGGGGTACGCTCTGTTGGTATTTGGTGTAATCGCCATTGTGGACGTGCTGCAGCTTCCTCCGTTACTTTTTAAGTCAGGGGCAGGTAGAAATATTAATATAATAAAAACGGTCTCCTACCTTCACCTATGCTTAAATGTACTCAAGAAAGACATGTTGATTTTTCATACATTAATCTATTCAGACTGAATTAATGTGAGGCCTGGATTTATTTAACACAGTATACTGTGTAGGGTCATGAAATAAATGAACACAAAACATTGTCCTTTGGTGGTAAAGGGAGACAGAAAGAGCTATTCTTTCAGTGGATAAATAGCACAATGTGTGATCAAGAAAATTAGGTTCAAATCCCAGCTTCCCCACTAAACCAAATAGAAAGGCAGGCAAATCAATATCGCACTTCCCACAATGTTGCACACAATTGAGTCCGGTGCACTAATTTCCCCTATTACCAGCCATTGAATGGTATTACTTCGAGGCAGTTAAATTTAAGAAAAACACATGAGATGATGCACGCAAAGGAAGAAGTCTAAAACATCCACATTTATGTATCTTCCTTATTTTTCACCTTTTAATTCATGTTCATAAAAACAGCCTTTAGCCAAAGCGTTTCATTTATAAAATGAACTTATCTGGGCTGTAAACGTATATACACAAAACAATATATAGTGCTTGCCATTACAAACATAACCACCATATAAAAAAACATTACAGAAGTGTCAAGTTTGGTGTATGCTTTATGGGGTAGGATGTTGATGGCATCCTTCTAATGTTTTTTTAACTGTGGTGATTATGTTTGTAATGTCCAAGCATCTATGTTGCTTTTTGTTTACAGCCCTATAGAAGTTCCTTTTATGAACAAAACTCGTTGGCTAAAGGCTGTTTTTGTGAATATGGATTAAAAGAAGATACATCAATCTGGAAGTGGCTGGAATTTTGGCCACTCAACATTACTTTTAAACATGGACTTCGGGCCAAATTCTGTCAATCGTCTCTTGGTGGAATTATTGTCCCACGAGGTTCCAGAATATGCAAGCTGGCATGCTCAAGTGAGATCTAACATCCCCTAGAGCAATCTTCTATTGAGGGCAGACGCTGGCGTTTGCGAGTGGTCATGGTCAAAGGGTTGCTATCTGAGTAGATCTGGTCCCGCTGGACTAGATTTTCTACTCGAGCGACAGCAAAATCAACTGAAATTGCCACGCGATCTTGCGCAATGCATGGTGTCATTCGCACTGATTTTCATAGCTGCTCACACTACTAGTCCTAAATTGCAGAGTGAGCTGCATATTTCCAGCACATTGGTGGAATTCCACAGAATCTCGCAAAGTTTTCTTGTAACTTCACGGAATTCCATTGAGTGAACCTCCGTGAGTTCCATCCACCCCTAGTATGATCCTGGCTAATGATTGTCCTTCACTGTGCCTAATCTTAGTGTGATGCCACCTTGAGGAAACTCAGTGCACATTGTGTGCTATATAAACAGCTTGCATATGGTTTAATGGGTGATAATGCTGCTACACATACAACATTAGTGCCCTAATACACAGTGTACATGACAAACTAGCATCTCTTGGTTCTCTCCTTGCAATGCTGCCAAGGCTTGGGAGACATGTGTATTTAAAACCTATTACTTTTAATAGATGTTATTACAGTGGTGTGATCTAATATGCATTGTGTAAATAGGTGTTGAAGAAATAATCTGTTTTTTTCTAGAAATAATCTTTGCCATGTTCTTGTACGGCTCTCACATTCAGTACGGCTCTCACTGAATGATTTACATTTCCAGTCTTTTGATGACTCGGTTCGTGCTTTGGCTGTTAGAGCCAAGCCATTCCCCTGGTATGGCTCTTTCTCCAAATTAATTTCTTGCTTACCTACCGCCAAAAGTTATAGCTATACCGAGGCTACAATACAGATGGTGTGCCTAATGAAGGAATTTCAACAGGTATATTAATTCTTGAGTTGGATGTTTTCCCACCTACTGTAGCTTGTGTAAGAATCTATCAATCTCAGTGACAAAGTGTGTACTCTGAAATGGGGCATAGTGGACCTTTCATTTTCTCTCCGGTCCTAGTAAAATAGTCCCAGGAGCATATAATGAACTTACAAGTGGAGAGCCTAAAAGAGCCGAAACAGTAGAGTATTGTGCAGAGATGATGGCTGTATGGGCTTCCCATCTGATGGCCCCATTCCCACCAAGAGTTCACCAAGGTAGGATTGCTGCTTTAATAGGGAGTGGGCAAAAAATTAAATGCTAGACATTCTAAAGAGAAAGAGGGCATATAGCTTAGATTGCTTGGAGTCACTGAAGTGGTCCCTGAAAGAACATAAGCTAAAAGAAAATCAAGTGCAAAAAAGCGTGAAACACCGCTGCCAACACAGCGAAAAATCAGAACATGTTCCCTTCAAGGAAGGGAACAATATTTTGGCTTAAGTGGTATATGGCATCCAATACGTGACTTTCTTAGTCTAAGATATACATCAGTCCAAAACATGACATGTATATGTAATGTTTAGTGCCGAACACTCCATTCCAAAGTGGTAGTTTTTGAAGATGCCAGTGAGTGATATAATCATTCAAGAGACATCACGGAGATCCTCCATGCAAAAGTGAATAGCTCTCTCCTGCACCCTAAGTTCAGAAAACAACTTAAGACCTGGCTTTTTGTCCGTAAGTTTTAGTGCGGATGGCTTGTGTTCCTAACTTGTAGCGTGTGGATTTCCGAGTTTGGCAGCTGTGCACATTACAAGTACTATTGTATAGTGTTCTGTGTTCCATTTCTGCCTTTTGCTTATTGTCTTTACTTCATCTTTATCACTACCTGCCTTTTTCTTCTACTTTAACTCTCTGTCCTTTTCCCATAACCCTTGTCTTCCCATTTCTCTTGCTCAACAGCATCGGAAGTAATTGTGTGCTCAGAGGAGTGTAGGCATAGAAAGAGGGAAAGTTGACAAGGCTGTGGAAGAGAAAAAAAAGAACATTATCAGATTTCACCCAATGGAAAGGTGAAAATTCTGAGAGCGCTGCTTTGGTTTTCACTGTGGAAGCAAACACGCCAGCAATGAAGAGCGGTTTACTTGTGATTACGAATATCAGTCAACAAAGCTACAAACTTAAGCTCTATGTGCTCTGTCTTATTTTAATATTATTGCTCATGAATGACTACCCCAGATCTCCAGGCCTTGCAACATTCACAGACATCTTGCAATCTCTCTATTTACCCTAGGTCTACTCATGTCTAACTCTGTCCAGCACTCGCTGCCATTCAAAAGCACGCTTATGTCCTGATAACACCACAATGCCTGTCTGCTTTACTTATTTTACCTCTACACTTCATCTCCCTTTCCATGCTTCACCTTTTCTCTATTAATCTCTCTGACTCACAACACTTACCTGACCTGTTTCTATACCTCTTCTTATTTTACCCTGATCTCTAGCTTCTTTCACTACCTCAAGTCCCCCTACCTGTCAACCTATAACTGTTTCTCCTTTTACCTATTTTAACTCACCTCCCTTGCTACACCTCATGTCTATTTAGATTACCCTCTCCCTATATCTAATTGTCTCTACCTCACTCTACAACATCCCACCCTTTCACTACTAACATCTTCCACTTTTTAAATCTTTGTATCTCTGTGTCTTCCTCTCATTTCCAGACCCAGTCCTTTCTGTATAGGTCGCAAGTTGTTAGGTTGGTGTTTTTTCTATATACTGTCAAAGCCCTCACATTTTGAGCTCCTCGGGGTTCATCCCTGAGCCCCACTCTATTTAATGTATCTGTGTCGCCCTTGGCCTCCATTATTGAAGGCTTCGGTATTCAGGTTATCTCCTACACAGATGACACTCAACTTATTTCTTGGCTAGGTGATAGTCCCGCACTAGAGCAGGAGACTTTCAAGCACTGTATATTGATGGTGTATTGGAAGGTAAAGGCAGTGGAGCATTGCATCTCTTCTAAAACACATAGCCCCCTTTTTCGACACAAGGCTATCACCTGGTTTAATGACTGGTGGTCCCTGAACAAGGCCCAGCCCACCCCAGAATCTGATATAAACAAATCTTGGGGTAACATTTGATGATAGGTTTTCCTTTTGTCCTCACATCACTTCCCTCACTGGGATGTGCTTTGCTTTATTTTCTGTGTTTGTTTCTGTCAAATCATGGAAAACTATTGTTCATACGGCTATTACCTCCAGACTATACTATGTGAATCCTTTATTTTTGGGTCCACCTGCCTATCTGATAAAACATCTGCCAGTACTTCCAAATGCCATAGCTAGGTTGATTCTGGGGGACCCTAGACACCACTTGTTAGCTGGCCATCTCAAATAATTATACTGGCTCGCTATTGAGAAGCAGATTATTGTTAAGGCACTGGTGCTTGCTTTTTGCTGCTTTTATGGGGTGGCTTTGGTGTATCTTTGCAGGAGGCTCTATCCCTATGTACCTGCTTGCTCCCGTAGATCAAACAAGGCACTTGTGCTGATAACCCGTAGATTTCGTCTTAAGTCTAGGGTGGGACTTTTCTGGCTACCAAGGAATTAAATGAGTTGCCTCTCTTTTTTTGTAGAATCTCTATGGAAGCTCAATTCAGAAAATATCTAAAGACCTGGCTTTTTGTCAGTAAGTTTTAGTGCGGGTGGCTAATGTTCCTAACGTGTAGCACGTGGACATCCGAGTTTGGCAGCTGTGCACTTTACAAGAACTATTGTATTGTGTTCTGTGATCCATTTCTGCCTTTTGCTTATTGTCTTTACATCATCTTTATCACTACCTACCTTTTTCTTCTACTTTAACTCTCTGTCCTTTTCCCATCTCCCTTGCCTTCCCATTTCTCTTGCTCAATAGCGACGGAAGTAACTGTGTGCCCAGAGGAGTATAGCCATAGAAAGAGGGGAAAGGGGACAAAGCTGTGGAAGAGACAAACGAGAAAAGTTTCAGATTTCACCCAATGGAAAGGTGAAAATTCTGAGAGCGCTGCTTTGATTTTCACTGTTGCAGCAAACACGCCAGCAATAAAGGGCGATTTACTTGTGATTACGAATATCAAGCAAGAAAGCTACAAATTTAAGCTCTACGTGCTTATGTCTTATTTTAATATTATGCACTAAGTCATTAAATATCCACGATGTCACCTGCACTCTGGCTATGCTATAATGGGAGGAATAGGACCATTAACAATGAAATATTGTTGTAAAAAAATCTAGATCCAAGTGAAAAGGAAATTAAGTTATTAATGTTTGTACAAGGTTTAATTTGGGGTTATTTGCCAGGTTATGCAATAATGTGAGTTGAGTGACAAGGTCATTAGATACTGAATTATATGTAAAATGTTATTGCAAAAAATCTAGATCCAAGTGAAAAGGAAATGACTTTATTAAGGCTTGTACAAACCTTCATTTGGCTCTATTTGCTTAAAGTACACCAGGCAGCTTCCAACTGTTTTGCTTGCTCCAGTTTCTGAAAGTTTAACATATAATTTAGTACTGTTTGATAGAACAAGAGCTTGGATCAGCTGAACATTTGTGGTGGTTCCAAATAGGAGACCTCAAAATATGTCTTGCCCAGGGCCCCAAATATCTTTGGATGTCACTGGTTTCCAGAGGGGCTGTAAAGCTTTTCAGAGTTTTCTCTTCTTTTGTCATTAGTAATGGATTATTCTTTAGTATGCCTGCTCTCGTGTATAGAATGCTGCCAGAGAGTCACAGGCTGACCTCACCCTAGTCCCACATTCTTGCACTTTTCATTGTTCATTATTACATTCTCATAGTTAAGGAAGGCTCTCCTCTCAAAACATGGTGTGTAAGAGCCTGGTTGTCCAGGACAATGAATCAATACCTGGAAGGATTATCCTAACCATGTTCTGGCCCACCTCCCCACTTCAAGGATTCACAGACCAAGACACATACCACCCAAGGTAAGTTCTTGAGAATTACTGGGCCATAGAGGACAATGCAAATAGTAGTGAGGACATGCCAGGAATCAGCAGAAATGAGGTGTGTGATGGCAGCCCCAAATGCACACTGTTTTGCACACCTACGTGTTAGAGGGTATAAAGACTAGCCCCCTGGGATATGGGGAGGGAGATGACCTCCTGTAGTCACATATTTCTCAAGGGAAAATTGCCAGAGGGGAATGGAGAGGAGGTAGCATGACGATTTTACCTTGATGAATGCGAGACTACAGAGAGTTGTCTCTCTCCCCATATCGCAAGGGGCTATTATTGATACATTTTTGGGATTGCCAATGCATTCTGGATACAAGTGAAAAGGGAATTACTTTATTAATGCTTGTACAAGCTTTCATTTGGTACTATTTTCCTGACTATGCAATAATGTGAGGAACAGACATGAGTGATTAATATGAATGTTTTGTTGCACCTTCAACATTATAAATGACATCACAGTGACCCTGCAGACACACCAGTGAACAAAAGGGAACAACGTCCTCACGAAAGCCTCAAGCCTACAAGAGCAGAGTACTTACCTGAAACATGTTGACAATGAACAGATGTTGGGGCTTCTAAGACTGCGATACATCCACCAAAATCCTTTTTTCATCTTGTCAGATGAATCTCAAATTAAAAATAATAGGACTATTCCTGTAGGCAATTTCACTCTCTTCATTTTCCCTACTAACAATATCCCTCCCGAGAGGTTGAGCCCATCTTGGATGAACAACGCCAGGGTGCGGTCCAATGATGAATCATTCCACACCACTAGTTTAGGGTTACTTAATCAGAAAAACGACTTCTCCTTTCACTCTTTACTTACAAACACCTAAACTTTGATGTTTTGATTGGTCTGGCAGATTTAATTGTGTATTTTGTACAAGTAGCATTCTAGTTCACTCAGGTGCTTCAAATGTACCTTCTTGATATTGGTACAAGTATCCTGGAGTAGACTGGGTATGGTTTTGTGCCTCATGTTCTCTGTGCATCTCAAACATACAATAGATGTGACCTTATGCATGCACCGATCTGCAGCTCTCATTGCTTTAAAGCTGTTGGTGCTCACTAGGGCAACCAGCAAGGGTTAGGGGCCTTGAGCATTAAAAGCATACTCTAGGCCACACAAGGCAAAAAAGTCTAGCATCACACCTTTAATACACTGAGGCGTTTCCTTCTCTCAACTCTAGGAATAAAGGAGAGTCAGACCACCTCAGCTCCTCCTCCCTCCACCCTTATGGGAGCAAATATACATATTTGTGTTAGGAAGAAGCTGCTTGTTGGGGCTGCTGTGTATGGGGCAAGATAAAAGCTGCTTACTTCCCAGGGAATCTGTACAGTGTTCTGCATGTCTCAAAGAGAGCACCAGGAGGTTGATTTCTTTGCCATAGCCTGATGTTATCTCCAGTAAGGGAAACATATAGCAGACTGAACTCACCAGCCAGAAGAGCCTACAGCCAGAACTTCACTAAGGCGAACTCCTGCTAAAAGAATGCTGTGTGCAGTAATATGCAGGGGAGCAAAATACTTAAAACCAGAAATATATTCCACAGAAAGTAATTTTCATTTACTTATAGCACATCCAGAATTCTTTCTCTTAACAATTTGAAGGAAAGCTATAGGTTTGTTTTAACCACATTTAATACCCTGGCACATCTGGTGCTTAAAATTCACTGCACTGGGGGAACCTTCAGGGTGTGAAACACAAAGCAAAGGAGCTGACATTGATAATGTTATGGACTGGTCTAGGTATTGGTAAGGGGCACCAGCATTTCAGCAGAAATCCTTTGTGGGCGACGGTATAAGAGCTCCACTGATATGTGGATACAGGTACATACCCATTTACCTCTCTGGAGATCAGATATCAGTTGGACTTGAAAATGTACTATAACAGGTAATGCCAGTGAAGCATTAGAAAGCACAAGATCACTTGACTAGTCCACTTAGAATACCTAGGGGAAGATGCTACCCTAACAAGAACTTTAAAAAATGAGGCAATAGCAAGGAACCTGGTCAAGAAAAGACAGAGTGGTGGAAAAACTATAATAGCAACATCAAGACAGGACAACACAGAGCTGAATAATCCCTGCTAAACCTCTTCCAGAAGGATGAGCAAAACATTTTAAAAATCCACAAACGTATCCTGTTCCTGTACTCATTTACTCATTGTTTTCTTTTTTTTCTTTCTTCCGCCTTCCTCCATCTATTAACTTAAGCCACTACACTTCCGTTACCTTTTCAGACAGGTGTGTGATTTTTCTTAGGTGAATATTATGCATTTGTTGTTAAGTTTTTGCATGACAGTTTTAATAATTATACATGCTTTTAGAAAAGCACTGGTTTCCAAAACATTGAAGAAAACACTGGGGTGATACTGCATTTCAAAGAAACACATACATCCTAGTCAGAAGTGTGGACGTGTGTTAGCGAGAACCGGAAAGACACTGAATTCAATTCAATTCAATTAATTTATTCCATGATTTGGAACTCCAAAGAGGTCCACATGCAAAAAACGTGCACATACCAATAAAATAATATAAATACAGTTTGATATAAAATTAAGTTCTTACAGTTACTTTCTCTAAAATCATAAAAATAAATTCCTCCCCTCCCACTCTTTGCCATATACCTGATCTATGGCAACCTGAATACTATGTTTCAAAAGAAATCATTCTTATTGACTTCCCGATGACCTTAAGAGAATGTCCAGATTAAAATCACAGTTGAACAATCACAGTATGTCACTGGTACCAGAAGCCAAAGATCTAACATAGGCATGCTACCCTCTAGCCAATCACTTGTTTATACAAAATGCATTTAAAATCAACAAATCCTTATAAGATCCCTCCTCCCAGGTAATTCTAGGGAGTCGTCCAGCACCAACCCAACATTACTATATTGAGTCAGCGCTGGCAAACTTGCCACACTCACCAATTGAGAGGGATTTAAAATATGTTTAAAAAGGATTTAAAGAAATTAAAAATCCTAATACAGAACATTTCATTTGGTGGTTTATATAAAGCGTTCAGGGCCTCCCCAGCTAATTGAATATTTAGTCGCAAAAAGAGGGGTTTCAGCCATTTTTTCAGGTGAATGGTTAAAGCAGGATAGACAAATAAAATGTGCTTAATATTCTGTATCCCCTTTCGGCACAGGTCACAGATATTCGTGGTTCCATCCCATTTGGAGATTAATTCCCTGAGTGGCACTCTAGACTCTTCTTTAGGACACAAGACTCCTGATCCATTAAAAAACCTTTTGACCATGTCACCTCCTTCAGGATTTTTTTTAAGAGTAGTAAGCGGTAAGGTTGTTGATAGTTCCGGATCCAGCTCTAACAGCTGAACCGCACAAGTCTAATTTCTGAAAAATCCAGATTTTCC
Organism: Pleurodeles waltl; assembly: GCF_031143425.1. Lineage (NCBI taxonomy): Eukaryota > Metazoa > Chordata > Amphibia > Caudata > Salamandridae > Pleurodeles > Pleurodeles waltl. The sequence continues at coordinate 606,287,684 of NC_090445.1, read as the reverse complement.
TCTCAGACTATTGAAGATTTCTATAAAAGCCAGCTTTCTCAGTGTTTGTTCCTTACTATGTGCTAAACAGTGGGCCCTCCGGACCACTGCCGCAAGGCCCTGAACAAAGAGATTCCTAACGCCAAATTCTAGCCTTAAAGCGGCCACTGGGGCCGAGGTATTACAGGAGGCGAAACGTCTTAATATCCGCCTTTCTATTTTATCAAGGAAGTCCCATTTCGAAATTTCAATACATTCTATTGCATACAAAAGGGTGGGCAGAATCTTTGCTTGGTAGGCTGTGAGTAAAAGGAGAAAGTGGCACTGGAAATACACACTTTGAAGAAGTTTGTCATCAATACATTATGTAGAAAAATAGACTTGACTTCTAGAGCTATTTCCCTGTGGCTGAAGGGTGCTAAACAGCTCTCCTGAACAGAGTACAGGAATGCATGGTTGAAAGCAAAATACTTTCAAGAATTCTGACAGAATTGCATGAGGACAGATGTCCTTTAAAGCAGTGCTGCTATTCGGTCAATTTTATCTTAAGATATGGTATAAATGATGGTAATATTTGAGGGAGAAGGCTCAAATAATAAACAAAATCCTTGTCAGGGTGAACCACAAATGTCACTAAATAAACTTGTGCTTAACTCTCTGGTTGCTTGCCACAAAAGCAATCAGGCTTAACTTAGAGACAATTTTAATGTATTTATGCAGCACTCAAACAGAAATAAAGTGAAAACCTAACACAAGTAAAAGCCCAAGCCTATTTAGAAAAAGGGTAGTAAGTTTTAATAAATAAAATGACACCAAAACAACGTAAATACAATTAGTAGAAGCATCCTAAATTTTGAATATCATGCACTTTGCCCTATGAGTAGCTAGGACCTGTCTTAAGGGTGACATATGTATTAAAAAGGAAGGCTTAGGCCTCACAAAGTGTTTATTTTACCAGGTTGAAATTGCAGTTTAAAACTGCACAACAGTGACAGACCTAGGACATGTTTCAAAAAGGCTATATTACTGGGTGGCAAAATGTGTGCTTCTGCCCACAATTAGCATTTAATTTTAGAGGCACTGGGTACCTGCAGTACCATTTACTAGGGACTTACATGTAAGTTAAACGCACCAATAAGTTGTAGGCCCGTTTTACAATGTTTTAAGGAGGGAGCACAATAACTTTACCACTAGTTAGCAGGGGTAAAGTACACAGAGTCCTAATGTCAATAAAAATGAATATGGGGGTCAAAGCAAAAAGCCCGTTGGCATTCCACACCAAGGATATCAGGTCTAACAAATATCAAATGGGACCCTAAAGCATTTTATAGTATGTCCAGGTGGAATAGCATTCCGTTCTGCAGAAATGCTGAAAGTGAGGAACACTGACACAAATTAAGAGTCCATCAAATCTATTTACAGGAAATATGGCATGGGTCACATGTGACATATATAACACCCTCCAAATCATCTGGCACAAAAGGTGAGGGGAAAACCATGCATTCTCATTGGATCGACATTACAACACCAATGTATTGTTACTAAGCATCAGTGCTCAAAAGCAAAGACTTAAAGAAAACGTCCCTATTTTTTGGCACTACTTTGAAATGCCACAAATCCTTCACTTTTGAGGCATGAGTTTACCATCCTCCAGCGGCAGTTGCAGCTTCTGAAAAGCATCATAGCACTAAGAGAAACTTCTAGAAGCCTCCTTCGATGCAGCCCATGGCCTCCACAATACAATCACTAGAATCACCCCCATCCTTTGCCACCGTGTGTCAAGTGCTCACCCGCCAGAATCTGCTTTTGTTTTCCCAGGGAGGTTATGCCTTTCTATAGTGGCATTTATGTATGTATTTCTTTCTTTCTTCAAATAACACTAAACATACAAATGTTGTACATTAAACTAAGTAAATGTTCCAGTACGTAGGACAATAAACGGATTGAATGGAGTTACAGAAACTAATAAAGCCATTACCGAGTAGTGTTACATAAACAGATGCCTAAAAAGCAATATCAGCAAAGAAAAACAAATATCTTAATACTATACAACTAAAGATACCAGTGACCAGCGCATCTTCCTCATTAGCAGAAGATATATATAGGGCTCATCATTGGTAAAGTTCAATTGTCATGGCCTTCGCGTCTCATGAGGTGGTATTTCAGGTTTGCCTCTAGTTTGGGCTTCCTCGTTGTTCAACGGAAGAGCATCCCAGGGCCTTGCTAGTATATTCACATTCCAGGCCATGCCACCCTCCGTCCGTGTAGGCGGCACCCTAATGTGTCAGACATTGCTTTTCCGTGTCTAGCCACTGCAAATGGATGTTTTTTTAAACCGTGCGAGGTTTGCAGAGTTCTTAGAAAGAGTAATAGTGGAAAAAACGCTGACAAAAGTAGGCTAAGCTTTATGTTTTGTTCTTTTTTTGTCGACAACATCTTCCACAAGAAATACCGGTAAACTCAGAAACCTTCTCAGACTGTACAACGTGCAGTATTCGCCTGTTTCAACCACCCACTGATGGCACTGTGCCCTCAGCCCCACACACCCCAATACATCACAAATAGAGTTTGTGACGTTCCTGCAACCAAGAGGACTGGGCATCAGGCTGTAACGATAACGATTGTTTTTGGTTGCACTGTGATAATTTTTCAGTGCCGGATCATGGGGAACTCATGAGGTCTCTTTGAGGCCTTCCTTGATCCCGGAAGTACTCAGGGACGACTTTAAAGATGCCACAATCTCTCACACTCAGAGCAGAGGAGTAAAGAAGGTGCTCAGCACAGCACTGAAAAGGTAAGCGCTGTGCAAGGATACGTGCCACCCGGCCTGTTTTGCATAGGCGCAGTACTTAAATGTTAGGTATTGTCATCTACACATTTTTTTAATATAAGAGAGAATGTTGGGAGTTGTAAGGAGACAATAATGTTTCTGCATACTCTCTTCTGATTTGCATCGAAATCTAATTTAAGCAGCACCCTGGAGCCTACCTACAGAGCAATGTATTCACTGAATGATTTATATTTTAATACTGTGCATTGCAAAATATTTGGAAGGTCTTTTTTGTATAACTGCTGCAAACAACGTTTGATGAAGATGATGACGTGGAAACCAGTTCAACGAACACACTATACAAACATGGCTGCGAAGCGACTAAGACTCCAGATTCAGAAGAGATGATCTCAAATGCCACTCTTGATAAGGGATTGCACAGGCTGGGAAAAACCTCCTCGCTGGTGGCACAGCCCTCGATCTGCAATGCCTCAGCAGAGCAGTCAGGCTTCCTGAATGTAGATGAGGCTCTGAGTCACTGGGGCTCAGCGGGCGAGAAGCCGCCAGATCATCTGTTATATGCATTCGCCACTTATCTTTCTGAACAGAGTGGGGCAGACTAACATGGGCGATGAGAGTGGCTAATCTGCGGGGAATACACTAAATAAGCTGCGTGGCATAGCCCTGGTAAAACAGTTTCACACGGAAGTACTCATGCGTACGGCTGTGATGGAGATAGCCATTTCACATTCAAATTCACATACCAATAACCCATTAATGACATTTTGTGACCACAATTGGGGGCTTCCAAGAATCAAGCTCCAAGCCCCGCTACCTGATTTTGGCATGTTTGAGTATCACGTTGGTCTACTTTGGGTGGCAGGTCTCACCCATGATCACACAAGAAAGTAAGGGGTTCTCAGGGAGCTCTAAGCTGTGGAAAGTTTCCTAGTAGCTTTTAGACCATATTAGATAAGTTGATGCTGGTAGATACTGTGGAGAGTCGAGGTTAGGAGGTGGAGGAGGGGAGGGAAAGTTTCCTTTATGGACTAGGTGGTCTCCCACACTATATAGTGTCATGCTTCATCATATGACCACCTAGCCCCACCCAGGTAGGACAATGCCACCTGGGCGGACTCAACCTCACTGTTAAAGGAACAGGAGGGAGTGCGTAAATTATCACTGTTCTGAAAAAATGTGGGATCCAGCTAACCTAGAGGTATACTTAAAAACACCTAAGCAGTCACCTATGTGAAAGTACACTTTAATAGTGGAGACTGTTGGTGTGATTAGATACCTCTGTGAGAGCAAGGACTCAAAGGGTCGCCTATCTAAGAGTCAATGGCCAACATGTTTCTGGCCTCTCTGTTGAGCCAAGGACGGTATCAGGGTATTCGTCAGGGCCTAGGATCCCTATGTCTCATATAATATGAGGGAACAGAAAATACTCCATGCAATGAGAGAGTAGGTGGAAGAAGGTGCAATGAACGTAATGGGCCTACCTTAAGCAAGGAATTACCTTGTGTAGGCCTGGGGGGAATAAAGCACACATAAGAATTGTGAAACAACATTCACAGCAAAGCAAACACACATGTGACATAGAAAGCAGAATACATGCACTACACACGTGTGTGGAACAAAACTAAAAACGAGGAGAAACATATTCTTACCCTAAACCTGAAGGCAACTAGCCCCAGGTGTCCAGGAGGGGGAAGAGTCCCCTTATTGTCACACACAATATGGATAGAGTAATAAAATAATGGTCCTTCATCTGGCTTCTAATTGTATATGCTAGCTTAACCTATCCATTCACAGCAACCTGAGAAAGTTGGAAGATTCTAAGTTGGAACCTGTGGGATGCACAAGAATAAGCAAAATGTGACAGCCATACTGAACTGAATCCCTTCCAAAAATAGATATTTATTGAGCTGAGTCACTGAGCATTTTGGGCATTTTCCCCAACATATTTTACTTTTCTCACGTTATTTTATTCACAGTTACATTTCCTTTAGAGCTTTGCTGTCAGAAAAGTAGCTTGGGGGAAAGGTTATGTAATAACCTTCCATAGTCTCGATCCACAACTTGAAATATAAACTTAATAAAACTCGAAAGATGGGGTAAATAGTATTGTAAGGTAATTGAATTGGTTAATCTCCAGATGATGATATTCATAAAGTTGTGTTTTTCACCAACACCCGTGGCCAGAGTTTGCGTATTTACTTATGAAAAGATATCTGTTTTACTACCTTAATTATGTATTCGTGCCACAGTTTGCTGAAGGATTGTGGCAGCGGCTCTGGCTGCAGTCACAAGGTACTGACCGTCACGCTCTACGCAGTCACTCATGCTTGCACACTTGCAGCCATGCACCCACCCACAGTGAGGTGCACTTCACATGAGAGCTACTGACTGCCACGATCCCGCTGCCCCATCCCTGCGTGCGGGGCTGCTTAGTACCTCAAGCCCCACGCTCAAAGGTGCTCATATTGTCCGAGACAATGTCTCAACTCCTCTCTGCCTTGTCCCAGCACTGCAGAATTCAATGGGGACAGTTCACTGCTATTAGGGTTGAGTGATGTGATTTATTATATACAGTGAAGTGCCGCCATTTCTCCACAAGATGGGTGGCATTCAGCTACTGCCACACCCAGTCTTAAACAGTTACCGACTGTGTGCACGTCTTTATATTTAGTGCCCAATGCCTCAGGAAAGGGGAGTTTATAACACTGGACGTCTACAGGTGTTATTACATAGCTCTTTGTTTTTCCTTTTATTGAGTTCATGGTTCATCAGTGTTCCCTTTCTGCAGCTTACTGTGCTGTACCTTTTCCATTTGTGAGGGGGGTTGCACCTCTGTTCTACATACTATGTTTAATCCATCCCAGAGGGAAACAGCCACTGTTGCTTTCTATGCTATTCCTGTCCCCTTTGTGAAGCAACCTTGCACCACTGGTCCCCTGTGTAATACAGTGCTATAGACACATCCTATGCAACAAGGTCATTTATACAAGTGAAGATTCTGAAGTATTACTGATTGTGGAATAATGCAAAATGTAGGGGTGACACACGTAGAGGTGGTTTAACTCACACTGGGGTTGTAAGATTGTCTTTAAGGTTGTATGCCAGTGTGCTCATTTCAGGTGTCAGCAGTGTGTTTTGTGTATTATAACAATATTCCAAATTAAAAAAGGGAGAAACAGAAAGACAAATATTGGAATGTTGGAGTAGCAGACATATAGAGGTCACATTAAGCCCCGAGTCACTTCATTTTTTTCAATGAACCTCTCAACATTCCAATGTCCTAATATTTCATAGGGCCAACAGCTGGTGAATCAGAGGACAACAACTTTCTTGTCCTGAATTCGCTTATCAGCTTTTAAAAATATGGGCCGATGTGGTCCTGCCTCAAACCAAGTTATGGGAAGGAGTAGCATGGGTAGGGAAGGCCACTATTGCCTCATCCAATGTGGTAAGTACATCAGAAAATGAGTATGCTCCCACTCCCCCTTTTTAAGTAATATTTGCAAATATTGGAAAGATCATTGTCACTTTCATCCCCTTAACTTCCCTGATACACCTGTACCCTACACACGTGGTTCTTCAACCTTTTGAATTCTGTGGACTCCACCTAAGTAGCCATGGACTCCTGCCAAAGCAATTTTTATGATTTAAACCTTAAAATAATAAAGACAAAAAAGTATACTTAAAAAAAGCACAAATGCAAAAGTTTTTTTTAAAAGAAAAAATGTAAACATCAGAATTTTAATGGGACGGTCGGAGCATTTCAAAATCTAGTTTTATTTCTAAAAGACGAAGTGATATGCTAGACTCTAGCATATCACTTTCTCTTCATTTGCTCCGAATGTATGCTCTCCTTTTTCATCAGCACATCCCAGTGCTTCAATGGAGGCCCCCAATTGTCTCCACTATATTCTGTTTGCTTTACTTGTGCTCCTCCCACAGCTCAATATATACGCATACCAACTTAATTTTTAGCCCCTAATTTCAAATTCCTTCACATTTACAGAGCATTTAAAATTTGCAATTTTGAAATTTGCTTTTTTTAATGTATACATACCTTATTAAACAGCTAATAATGTTTCATTTTCCTAGCTGTTGTGGTGTGCAGGGTCCTCATACCTCAGGTTAAGAACTGCAGCCCTATAGGTAGCAAAGACTCTTTAAGAGGCAATACTGCCCTGTCACTTAAACCCAATCTAGAGTCAGATTAGGATAAGGAAAATGAATGTAATTTCCTTTTTAGCACAATAACCTTCCTTACCCTTGATGTTAAGTGAATATATAATTGTTTAAAATCTGTTTGCCACAAATAGCCCTAGATTGACTCTTTTTAGCACTAACAGTGTGTGCTACATGGTGTGCATATGAACTAAATGCACAAGCAAGATTCATTTTAAATGGGGGCTTAATAGCACCTGCTTATCAAGAAATGGTGAACGTAACTAACGATCAGATGCAATCCATTATTTTGTTCTGTTTTTCACTTCCTTTTTAAGAATGGTCCAAAGAAAGGATACTATGAACTACACCAATTCTCAAGGAAGGAAGATTCAGTTAATAACCAGGTACAATAGACTGCACACATTTTACAAACAATCTTCTCACCATATAAGGACAGGTAGTCTGGATTACTGTAAATATAGACCCCCCAGTCTTGATGAAATGCAGCAGTCCTCAAGGCTTTTGGATGCATATGAAAAATGATGACTACTTAGACAACAAGCAATGTAAAAGTCAGTAGGTCTCACCTATGCAAGAGCTGTTGGGCTTGCCAATGTGTTTTAGCCATGTTGTACACCAGCTTGGCTGCTTTTCAGCCTGGCTAAAGGTTTGTGGCATAGGGGACAGTGGCTTGGAGTAGCACAAAGTGGCATAAGGTGGCATCAAGTGTCATAGAGTGGAGTTTCATAGAGTCAAGTGTCAGAGTGGAGTGTTGCAGCATCATAGAATGCAGTGGCATAGATTAGAGTGGTGCAGAGTAGACTAGAATGGCCTAGAGTGCATTGGCATAGAGTGCAATTGTGCAGAGTAGAGGAGAGGGGCATAAAGTATAATGGCATACAGTGCAGTGGCATAGAGTGCAGTGGTGCAGAGTAGAGTGCAGTGTGGGAGAGTGGTTTGGAGGAGAGTGGTACGGAATAGAATGACAGTACAATGGCATAGACTACAGTGGCAGAGAGTGTAGTTAAGTAGTGTAGAGTGTTGCAGAGTAGACTGCAGTGCCAAAGAGTACAGTGGTGCAGAATAGTGGCATAAAGTTCTGTGGAGGACACTGAAGCTCTGCATAGTAGAGTGGCAGAGTAGAGTGTGATAGAGTACAGTGCTGCAAAGTAGAAAAGAGTGAAAGAGTGCAGTGGCATAGTGTAGAGTGTTGCAGAATATAGTGGCATAAAGTACAATGGTGTAGAGCTCGGTGGCACTAAATGCACTGGTTTTGAGTAGAGTGGTGTAGAGTGCATTGGTGCAGAGTGCACTGGTTTACAATAGAGTGGCATAGAGTGCAATGGTAGAGTAAAGTAGTGTAGAGTGCAGTGCATAGAGTGGAGTGGCCCAATATAGAGTGAAGTGGAGTAGAATGCATTGCTTCAGAGTAGAGGAAAGTAGTGTAGAGTGGAGGGGTGCAGGGTAGGGTAGAGTAGTAAAAGGTAGAGTGCAGTGGTGTACAGTAGACTGGGTAGAGTAGAGTGTGGTAATGCAGAGTAGATTAGAGTGGCATAGAGTGGACTGGAGTAGGGTGCAGAGGCATACAGTGGAGTGCCACAGATTAGAGTACAGTGGCATAGAGTGCAGTGTTGCAGAGCAGTGCAGCGTGGAGTGGCATAGAGCAGAGTGGTGCACAGTAGAGTTCAGTAGCGTAGAGTGGAGTAGTGAAGAGCACAGTGGAGTGCTGTATCCTGGAGTGGGGAAGAGTGCTGTGGTGCACAGTGGCATAAATTAGAGTGGTGTACAGTAGAGTAGAGAGTTGTAGAGTGAAGTAGAGCTAGGAAGTAGAAAGCAAGCAGAGTTACAAATCACAAAAGCCAATGGTAAGCAAGGAGCAAAAATGCATTCCCAGAGAAACTTTCTGAAAGTCCCCAACATGTCTTTAGCAAACCAGACAGCTAAATTGTCTGGTAGGTTTTTACCTAAAAAGACCCTTTTGTTTTTAGATGTTGCCATAGGGTGAAAGAGAATAAACTTACTGTTATAGTAAAGTTAGGTAATTGTAACCTTGAGAGGATTTGCTTGGCATCAGAGTCTCGAGGCTGCAGATCATTACACTATTTTGAGAGCTGGATAGAAGATAGGTACAAACAAGCTACCCATAGTTGAAGTGCTTCACACATGTCGAGAGCCCATCCTCAGTAGTCACACAAGTTGTGGGGCGAGGAGGGGGCACATAATAAAGCATGACACCATGTGTGGGCGAGGGCCCACCGCCTTAGACATGAAAGCATCCTGACAGAAGAGGTTAGGGCAGAAGACTACTCATTGAGGACTGCTATGGATTAATGTTGTTTGCCAGCCCTTGGTTGCTCGGTCTGTTTATCTTTGTCTAGTGACATGATGTTGCCGCAAAAATGGAGGTATTAAAATGGCGTCTTGAAAGTACCTTAGCTTCTGCCTCCCAGGGGCCAAAGCAGAGACACAAAGTTGCAGTAGGCTCACTGGATCCTTCCATAAGCTAATTAGGCCAATTGGTTGCTTGTCATTGGCCTTGCACTGATGGTGATATAAGACTAGCGTGTGCTTTACTCAGCCACAGAGCCTCATCTCAGCCAGCTTCAACAGGAGAGAGACATGCGGTCTTATGTGCAGTGCAGCAGGCACCTCTGTTTCTGTCCTGATGATTGCGGTCCCTGGCCACCGCCTTCATCCACATGTTTGCAAGTGGTGTCACTAGGGCAAGAGGTGGTGGGGGGATTGTGGGGCCAGTCCCCCATTGGTAATTGCCCTGCTTTGCTTATGCCCATCATCAAGCGACAACTGCAGCCAGCAAAAACGGACCCCAGCCTCTCAGCTAGTGGTGCTGGAACAATTATCAGAGTGGGGGTCCTTCCGTCAATGGTACATTGACATCATAAGGAGAGATACAAATCCAAGCATCACACACAGAACAAGTGTAGCAAATGAGCCACTGCAATTTGCAGGCTGCACATTTCCCACTGAAATGGCAACAACATGTTCAAAAACATGCAGTTTTACTTATAAAACTATATAGTGCACAAATAATAATGCACGCAATTCGGATATCAGCAAATATTTATCATTTGCACATCACCATGTAAAGTGTTTTGTTTTGATCCTATTTAAATGTTTGTTTCCATCACACTCCCAAAACACTGCCTAATTTGTGGTTTCCTAACTGCTAACGTGGTTTGATATATGTGTACAGTACATTTACATGGATTTAAATGCTTTTGGTTAGTAGGCAGCACTGACATCCTACAGTCTTATCTCACACTCTCTGTACCAAAGCGAGATTGCACATAGTTCACTATACAAAATCTTCTAACTTTGCAGTCAGAGAAAGAAACTTAAACACCAATATACATGTTGAAAGGATAAGCAGAAATTTGCCAGAAGGCTTTGCGAATGTGACAAGAGAGAAACAATATTTAAAGGCATCTATTGCCCATTCACCTTCTGGACTCCGCCATGTTTATTTCGGGGGTGATGCAGCTCTCAGCCTGCGAGGAGCGACGTTAACCCTGTTTGCATTTCAAGTTTTACTTACTCTTGACTTCCCTAGGAGTATTTGATTTTTCCAGGACACATTTCTGCGGTTTCATTCATGCAACACTTTACTTGTGTGTAGTGGCTACTGTGAAGACTCACCTCTACATGTTGCAGATGTTGATGATAATGGGAAACAACTGATAGCTGTAGAGTCTCAGTGTGCCTGTCATGGGTTGTAAGGGTTCGGAATATGCGCCCATCTGGTCCTCGGCCTCTCTGCAGAGTGATTACAGCAGTGGTCTGGTATGCCAATTGTAAATGTGATTCTAAGCAAAGTGTTTGAAGGAGGTAAACAGGTGTTTCCCTATATACATGTTAAGGAAAAGCCAGTTCTTAGCGGTGAGTGCGCGCACTGTGTGCGGGGAGGTGAGCGGAAGGGGATGAAAGGAAGTTGGAGAGATTGAAAAGACATAGCTGAAAAGGAAAGAGATGAGATGCAAGATATGGAGATGGTGGATGTCAGGAAGATATCAGGAAAAATGGGTAAATATCTAACTGAGAGGCTGCAGAAGAAAGTATTGTGAAGAGGAGAACTGGAGTGCTTCAGACACTTGTAAGCCCAGTACCCCTGCCGCAGACCTTATTAATGTTTAATTCATATTCTGCTCAAAATGTTTAAATGACTTCATAATTGTGTACGTTTATATAAACATATCACAAAATGAGCACAATCATGTTTATCTGCCCACCCCCTTGTGTGGGCTGATTCCCCCCCAAAAAATAATCACTCCAGAGCCGCCCCTGGTGCTTGCTCGCCGCTCACTGCACTAAGCTGCCCGCCCCCTGCCCGGATGTACAGAACCTTTACTGTAGACAAGAAGTAGTGCAATTGCTGGCTCCAGCAGCATTCACTGTCTGCATCGGGAGGACTTCCGGAGAGACAGTGTTCTTGACAAACCTAACCTTTGCACCAAGTGCTTCCCCTTGTCAAGCCACCAGATGCTTTTGATGCTGGTGGGAGGCCCTTCAAACATCTTGCTTCCTCAGGTACATTTCCTCCACTCAGGCATGCAAGCACATGTATCAGCATGTACGCATATTTATAAGCATCTGCGCATATGTATCAGTATGCACGCACCGTCTGTCTCTCTAGTCTGTCTGTTCTCTCTCTCTATCTTCTTTCATTCTTTTTCTCTTCATCCTTATCTCTGGTCTCACCCCCTTTCCGTGTCTTTCTCCCTCTGTCTCCTTTAGTCTTTCGTTACCCCCATCCTCTTCTCTCTTGTTTATCTCACTCTTCTGTTTTCCCACTGTCTTTCCATACTCATTTCTATCTAGTTTTGATCAGCACGGGTTGTGTTATTTGGTAACCTCTTTAGAAAACTGTGCTTTGATATATAAACGCCGAATGCTTTTTTCCAATTCGTGCTGGGTTTGCAAACTGTGGTCATGCTGGACCTTACCCCGGTGGTGGCCAAGTGCTTGTTTTTTGGATGTGTATGAGGTCTTTACTGGGAAGGCATATTGAATATTTCAGCCCATAGCGTCCTGGAACCATTCACTGTTACTAGATAGCCATTTTGTAGATTTTGCAGGGCTAGTTCACGATGGTTTCACTGTATCTAGTGCGAATTTGCAGTGCCTAACAAGATTTAGAAAAGTTAACCCAGCACCTTTCCTACGTCGCTGTGTTGGGCCTGAACACTACACTGACAAAGGGCGGTGCACATATTTGGGCTGACATTAAGGCTTGAAGAAGCAGGTGACGGTTTCATCATTCTTTCCCTCATTACGATTGTGGTGGTCTTAAGACCGCCTACACTCCTGGTGGCGGTCGGACCACCGCCAAAGTGGTGGTCCGATTTCCACATTTTGACTGTGGTGAAAGCAGCACGGTTGGACCGCCGGCACCTTCACTTTTAGGCCGACCTACAGCCTAGTGGTGCCGGCAGACTTAATCCGCCAGGGCAGCACTGCCCTGGGGATTACGACTCCCATGTCTGCCAGCTTTTGCATGGCGGTTCCACCCCAAGAACAACCACGTCGCACTTCACTGCTTGATTTGCAGGCAGCGAAAAATGCGATGGGTGCTCTCGCACCTGACGCACCGCAACATTGCGCTAGCTTGATTATGAGCCAGCGTCACTGTTGTGGTGAGTTTCCCACTGGACCAGTGTTAAACTTGTAATAGGGCCAGAGGTTGGAAGACCGGAGTGGCAGCCTTCTGATCCAAAGAGTTTGGCAGGCGGCATCTGCCACCTGCCAAACTCATAATGAGGCCCTCAGTGTGTTGTGGTGCATGCACTGAGGATAGAGCTTGAATATATAGGGTCTGATTAAAACTTTGGCAGAGGGGGTTAATCCGTCCCAAATGTGACGGATATCCCACTCGCTGTATTACGAGTCCATTATATCCTATGGAACTCGAAATACGGTGGGTGAGATATCCGTCACATTTGGGACGGATTAACCCCCTCCACCAAAGTTGCAATCAGGCCCATTGTGCCACAACACCGGTTCCAGGCGCAAGCCAGGCCCCCACTCTTAACTTGCATTGGCCACCTGAATGTTAGTGGTCTTGGTATTTTTTTAAACAAATATGAGTGCTGCAAAAAGCATAAAGCATTCTTTGAACACATTTTTTCAAAACTATTCTTAGAGGGGAACTGCCTTAAGGAAGGCAGGTACACTGACTTTATTTACTGCCAGGCAGGTACTACACCCATTTTTTGTCGGTTTATGTGCAGGCATAGGTTGAGGCCTGTGGTGAAAATGGGCTGTGTTAGTGAAGGAAGTCAATGGAAGCTTCTGAAGAAATGTTTTGGGCACCAAGGATCCTTAGAGAAGAGGAGAACCGAAGACAGAAAGAGGGGAATGAGAGAGAAGCAGAAAATGGGAAACGAAGAAGAAGCATTTATTTTCTTACACCGTTCACAGTGCTCCAAAGTCTCTTCATTGCATGGTCACACGGCTACCTTACCTTATTGTACTCATAGGAATGCAAATGGGTCTTTTGTTTAGTCTTTAGTTTAGTCCCTGTCCTTCCCCTCTTCCAGACTCAGGTATTTAAAACTTTTGATGCAATTTCTTGCCACAGATGCTCTAAATGCTGAGAGTAATTTGTGGAAAAAGTCTACCCTAAGAGCACATTAGCTTAAGTGTCTACTTACGCTCACTATTTGCGTTCTGTTACATTTAGTGATATTTCTTAGTGCATTTTGCATTCAATGGAACATTTTTACGCTAGGAATTAGCACTAAATACAGAATTGCTCTTCTTGTATTATGCATAATCTCGTAGAATTCTTTGGTAATTCAGTGTGATTATGCTACACACTGAATTACGCAAGTTACAGTGAACCTTGTCGTATTACACTGGCCAAGCTCACACATTTCCTCTATCCTACTCACAGATCACAGTGTACTTTATGTACTAGAAATATTTAGTCAATTAATATTTCTAATACAACAATGGTGTTAACAAAATAGCATTGAGCCATCACAGGGTGGATCGACTTGATCTGAAGATTTCAGGGATCTACATATAAAAGACAAATGACAGAAACGTCAGTCATGCCAGGAAATCATTGATCACATTAACAGAAAGAGAACTGGGAAAGGACCGGTGACTGTTCCTAATGGCACTCCAAACAACATAGAGGCATGTGGGATGGGAATAACAAAGCTGGCTGAGATTCTGGAAGGTTGACTAGCTTTACATTAGGGCAGTTTGATGAGCAGCAGATAGTTCGTTGTACACCATCACAGGTTAGAGTGCTCCACGTAACGCAGAAAAAGCTTCCAGGAATAGAAGCAGGAGAATCTCCGTACTACAAGAGGGTGTTGTGAAGTACTTCTCTCTTGAGCCTTGTTTTTACACAAATAGGCAAACTGGATAGTGTCAATCATCAGTTCTATAAATGCGACCCTGAGGAAATCAAGCGAAATATGACTAAGTTCCACACCTGCCACCATGGACATGTACTTCTGCTGCTGATAATCGTAGAGGTCGGGAAAATGACAAGCCTACCCGGCAGATGCCATATTGATTCTGCTCAGTACTGAGTCGCAAGCATACTTCTACAGTCACAGTGTGACCAAAGCTGGGATGCGAGGCAACATTATCAGCCATTGCTGTGAGCCCACCATCAGAAAGAAGGAAACAACAAGAATTATCATGACAAAATCAGAACCATAACGTATGTTCCTTGGTACTTATGGGCATAAAGGTCTTCAACTCGGCCTGGTTCCAGTTTGTGAAATCAGGGTACTTCTGCTGTTATCCAGTCCTCCAGCACTTCTTCCTTTTAGGTCAACTACTGAAAGCTTGTGGCTGTCTATTTCTCAAGATCTATTATGGACAACAGGGAGCTTTGTGTTATCCCAGTGGATGGCTTTCTTGCAGGCATGGCCCATCTTTAAGGGTGGAGGAGCTCGACCCCCTACCTTTTCAGAAACATGAAAAGTGGCAGTCATTTTGAGTATAGGCAGCCTGACAGACATGCTTCATGTTCAGGCCAGGCAGCCAGGCACTGTACATGTGCTGAATGCACAGGCACATTGCTACCTGAGATCAAGTTTCCCAGGCCGAGGATTTCACAGACCTGAGGACATGGCCTCCTCAGCCTGGCAAAGTGCTTTGCGGTCCTCCCCCCTCATGACAAGGGTGCACGTCACTGATAGACTCAGACCTGGATGCTTTAGTTTCAAGTCCTGAGACGAGTGTCCATCCATGATGTCTCATCACAGAGTGGTAGAGGGGTCAGCAGTCTCACATACCCCATCCCAATCTGTAACAAGTGAGGACCGCCTCTTCTCATTGGCTGACCTAGGGTCAGTGGCAGTCCCAATCCTTCAGGAACCTTGGAAGCTTACCTCTTGCCACACGAGACCACCGCTGCAGCCCAGTAAGTGCTTCTTTTTTAATTGTATCTTTTTTAAATGTACGTATATGCATGAATGTTTTGGGATTAGTGCACGCATGCTGTGAATGGGTGTGTGTGTGTGTGTGCTTGTGCCTGTGAATAGGGATGTAGGTGAACATGCTTGTGAATGTATGGGTGTGAGTGAGTGTGCATGTAGTTGAGTGAGTTTGTATGTGTGTGTGTGTGTGTGCGTGAGGCCAGCCTGCCCCCTGCCTTAACTAATTTCCAGCCTCCACGTCTTTCTCGTCAGTCACTTTTGCTTGCTTCTTATTTCCTTTGCTGATGTGTCACCTGTGATTTTATCTAGTTTGATCAGTTTGAGCGAAAAGGTGAATTTCTGTCTGGGGGAAGAGGATGTAATAAAGTCAGGTGCGGCTTCAAAACACAGAACATTTGCAACTCCATTTCGCACTAGAAGTACGACCTGCTAGTTGCAAGGCTGAATTTCGGCAGGGGCAAATACGCACTTCATTCTCCGTAGTTTAGCTACAGGGCGTGCCAAATCAACTGGGTAACAGTGATTTTTCTGTTTTGCAGTGCCCATAAAAGGTAAACTGAGGTATTAAGCTCTTTAAAAATGAAAATAAGGCACTCGAGAATTAAAGTTTTTAAAATAGTAAACATATTGTGACCCATTTGAACATCATTGTTTTCAGAAATGGGATGCTGCCTCTATAGGATTCAAGACAACTGCACCGTTTGAGCGCAGTACCGTTAAAGTAGTTAATAGTTTCACCTGTTGTTTACAACGCTTTGAAACCCCAGATGTGCGGTTTGAAGCGCTGCATGAAAATAGTCTCGGTGTCGTTCTGAGCGACAATGGGGTGAACAGCAAACGTCTCCCTATTAATTAGGGTAGGATTTAAGAAAGCTGATTTAATACTGTCCTGTAACAGGATGAGAATATGAAAATATCGCACCTGCGCGTGCTTGCGGCCCACAGTGTTGTAAAATTAGTTTGACAAAAACGAGTACTGGTTTTTGTTACATGCAGCGAAGTACTGTAAAATGAGTGCGCTTACTAGACTGTCACCACTTAACTATAGATATCTCCTCCCTTCCTTACTCGACTGAACATGGGCGACAAACAGGTTAATTGAAAAATAACTGACATGACGCAAAAAACCTTTTACATTGTGTACCTATTCCAACCAGTTTGTTATTTTACTTTATAGCCTTTGTGATAGACCTACAGCTCATAAAAGGCGTGCAAACATTTGTGAGTCTGAGAATGTGAGCAATGATTGAAAAATCAGATAAGGGGCGACAAAAAAGTGTCATTACACTCCTCACCTCGATGTGTTTGGACTTGGAGGCCTTCAGCTTGCCCGGACAGTGCGAAGAAAGCTTTGCAGTCATTCACGGCTCCTGTGCCCAGGTGAGCTTTCCCTCAGGCTGTACACCAGCCCCAAGGCCTTGGCCTGCTCCACCAGGCTAGACGCAGGCTTTAGCTCAACACTCCCTAGGGCCGCGCCCCTGAACTGCTGCCCAGGGAACATGGGTAAGGTGATGTTGAGGCTCTCAATGGCAGCAGCATTGGCGTTAACCACCTGCAGCAGGGAGTTGGGGAGCACGCAGGATGGCGGTCAGTGCCCAGCAGCGCAAAGCCGCTGGACAGATGGGCCTCTCCAAGCAGTCCATTTGGCAGCTCGGCATGGTGGGGGGAATGGTTTAACACCAAGGCGCTGACCCTCAGCATTGAGCACAAGGATGATGTGGACAGCAGCAGAGGGCACGCCAAATAAATAAGAAAAAAAACATTAAAAAACTAAATGAAATATCACAAGTGACAGCAGGCTTGTTATGATTGGCCATTTCTCACAGGTAATGGCCAGAACTGCAGACCTTGGAGCAGGGGAGCCAGGTTTGAGTCTTGGCATCTCCTCAAAATCCTGGAGAAACAAAAAAGATTTAACGGAAGACTTCGGACAAATAAAAAAAGGCAACATCCTGAGAGGCAGCCATATTCAAGTCAGGCTGTGTGAGTGCAACGAAGATAATAATAATAAGAGAAGCGGTGGCGTGAAACTGATGATGCACATGCAGTTCCGTATGAGGGGGGGCTGTGCTGAGAGCTGTAGGCTATGCAGCGTTAGGCAGGCAAAATATCAAGAAAAAAGTTCCACTTCAAAAGCGGATGAAAACATTACTTGGGCCTCAGGACACCATAAGAGCAAACACATGGAAGAACGGGAAATAGCATACTACAGCCAATAGAAACTGAGGAAAAGTAAGCGGCAAACATAGGAACCAATGAAAAGCAAGGGAGCAGGAAGTAAGCCCCTATTAAGATATAGATTTCACAAGCACAGCGCACGCGCTGCTGTGCCAGCGAAACCTAAAAAGCAACAGCAAAGCCAAAGGTTGCATAACACCGTTGAAAGGTGACACCTACTCGCTTTGCATATGCTTATCTAGTGAGAGATCAAATAAGGTTGAATGTGCTGCTGCTCATGCTTTCCTGTGTATCATATGAGCTTTAATATCAGTGCTTTGTTTGTAAAATAATGTGTCAGTGCCCTAAGCGCTACTCAGACACCCCCAGTCGACTTTATAAAATGTCAGGGTGCCAAACACAAAGGATGCATAGTTCTGAGGCTCAGGCATCTTTATTTCACTGCCAGGATCTCCCTGCTCCTTTATCTCACCCTTACAGGTTTCTGCTTTCTCCCTTAGTAACATATTTTCTGTTTTTCTCTTCCTCTGTCTTTCTGGTTTGTGTTTTTCCCTCTCTTGCTCTAGGGAAACGTCAAATGAGTCTTAATAATTGCCGACCCAAAAATAAATGCCTGTGGCCCCCCTCCGGCAACCACCAGCTCAAATTAAGCAGTGTTTCAGTCCACCATTTTCCCTTCCCATCTTTAGTCTTGCTACTTCCATGCTTACTCATTCTTCCACAAATGGGCTGACATCCACTCACTCCCTCCCTATTCACTGTCTTTCAGCCGTGAACAGACACTGATGGTTTCACATCAATGCACTCCATTGTGAACATTTTCCAATACTCTGTCGGATTTAGTCTGAATGACTGTGTGTATTCAGTCTGTCCACACACCCTGGAGGGCCTGTGATCCATGCATGAAGCAGGAGACTGATGGTTCTGCGATTCGGGTCAGCAGGACAATGTGTTCAGCTCTACAGTGCAATCTTCCGGTTACTGCACTGCATAACTCTATCCAGGCCTACATGCTCTCATTCGCTCAGTTCGGCCGGCCATTGTGCATATTCATTCAAAACACTACAGGATAACCTTCTCTACTTCTCAAATAAGGAAATACAATGAGCAAAGCCACAAAGTACAAAGGCGTTCGATTGTATCTGGTCTCATAATGTCAATCAATGTATGCTTTGTGCTGGAGCGCAACCCTGGTGTGCAGGGAGTAATTCCGTCCCATATCTGACATCCATTTAGTATGGAAGCATCCGCGGACGGCCAGCCCCACAGTGACTGGTGCATTTGTGGCAGTGTGTGCATCCAGAGACAGCGGGCGATGATGGCAACACCAAGAATGGAGATTGCTGTGGATGGTGAAATGTATGGTTAGCGTGAAAAACACTATATTTAATCAGTTTGACTACCCTTCCACCCACAAATGCTCCACCACGATCAAAGTATTCATCATTTCCTGTTCTCAGTGGACATTATTGAAATTAGCCAAACTCAGATTAAAAAAAAGTCCCAGCATTGAGTACTTCCGGGACTGCCACACTGTTGTGATTTGATAATAGCTTACGGGTGAGCAGGAGAGGTAACGTTTTTAAACAAAGAATTGCCTGGAAATAAATTGAGTGGCCCAAGACGATGATGGGTGTGAACGGTGGCGGTAGAGTTGAATTCATGACTCCTAAAACAGCGCTCTTGTCCCGATCAAAAGAAGATTGTGCTAACCAGAACCATAATTTTTGAAAACGCACTGTGAATATGCTTGCAATAACAATTTCCGAAAGAGGAAGGAGGAGCAGTCACCTGGGGTCCATCTTTAGTTGCACCTTCGTACATTGTGGGTGGGTTCAAGGGTCCTTCGCTACATAAGCAAGGAAAACGTTCACTCTCTTTACCTCGTGGGAGTGTTCATACACTCGCGCATGCGCACCGCACCACCTCCCGTATACTCCCAGGGAAAGGGAACCATGCAGCAGGGGTTGCATCGTATCGCATGTTCTGTATGGTTTGGTTTAATGGCCAGTGCATGGTTTTACAAACGGATATATTCAAATGCTGCTGGGTAAGAGCTGAATACCGTAGAATGAAAATAATGTATTTAGAAGCCCTTAATTTTGCGTCACGATCACACAGTTCCTTTAATTTAGCTCTTTTTTGTGTGTGTATGTTTCACCAGGTTGAATCCATAGTTTTTCTACGAAGAGAATTATTAATTCCGATTCAAAATTCAGAGAATAGACAGCTCTGTTTTAGTGCTTCAAGCTATTGTTAAGGAGATGTGGAGCAGGTACACGTGCCCCTTTTAAGCGAGTGATGGGGACATTATGAACGTCAGGAAATGTAGGCTGGAATAACTATTACCTGACGTCTGATGGCGGGGCCTACCCCTCGAATGGGTCTCTCCAATCAAGGAGGAGGCCTAGAAGACAACACACCATACCTTATAGTAAGCAGCGATGACTGGTATTTTCATCTTTGAGATCAGAAAAACAATCTCTGGCTCGTTTTAGGATGGGTAATGGTGCAGCCCCCTAAAACACTCCTGGCCTAGCACTGTCATTTGGCGCAATAAGGTCACTGCGGACCACAGTAGACCTCTACCCTCCGGAGGCCATGTCCGGATCCAATATTTAAAAAGCTAATCCTTTAATTCTGCTACTGTCTTGTGTGAAAGAACCAAGAAAGCCCTTGACAAGCACTGCTCTAAAATCAAACTGACTCCAAGGACAGCATCGCCATTTAAACCCTTTTTCATAAATTCTGCTTTCTTCTTTGCCGACAGTACAACATTTCAGTATGAAGTTAATCCGAATGCATGTTTATTGATATCAAGAATAGGCTTTTAATAAATATTTTTATTACTTGGAATGCTTCATTAAAGGTTTATTAGTTACACCTCATCCATCGGCAGCCCTTTCCTTGTTCCACTCAATCCTCCAACCTTCGCTCCGACCCTTCATTCCACATTCTCTTAGCCTGCGTGTGATTCTACTCTTAGAATCACATGCAGAGAACACCACACATCTCCCTTTTTCAATTTCACAAATATACAATAGTGGGAATATAAATTCCTGAATTCCTGCATAAGAAAACAAAGAAAATATAACTTTTCCCTTTAAAAACAACTACTTCAAAACATAGGCCCTCATTCTGACCCTGGCGGTCAAAGACCGCCAGGGCGGAGGACCGCGGGAGCACCGCCGACAGGCCGGCGGTGCTCCAATGGGGATTCCGACCGATGCGGTAAAGCCGCGGTCGGACCGGCACCACTGGCGGGCTCCCGCCAGTGTACCGCCGCCCCATTGAATCCTCCACGGCGGCGCAGCTTGCTGCACCGCCGCGGGGATTCCGACCCCCCCTACCGCCATCCAGATCCCGGCGGTCCGACCGCCGGGATCCGGATGGCGGTAGGGGGGGTCGCGGGGCCCCTGGGGGCCCCTGCAGTGCCCATGCCACTGGCATGGGCATTGCAGGGGCCCCCGTAAGAGGGCCCCTACATGTATTTCACTGTCTGCTGTGCAGACAGTGAAATACGCGACGGGTGCAACTGCACCCGTCGCACAGCTTCCACTCCGCCGGCTCGATTCCGAGCCGGCTTCATCGTGGAAGCCTCTTTCCCGCTGGGCTGGCTGGCGGTCTGAAGGCGACCGCCCGCCAGCCCAGCGGGAAAGTCAGAATTACCGCTGCGGTCTTTCGACCGCGGAACGGTAACCTGACGGCGGGACTTTGGCGGGCGGCCTCCGCCGCCCGCCAAGGTCAGAATGAGGGCCATAATCTTTAAAATATTCTGGAGTTACTTGTTTCCTCAAACTCCTTCTTTCTTCACTCATCTCAAATCTCCTGTCATACTTGAGATTAGATTTTTGTCCCCCCAACCATTCAACATTAGTCTTCTAGAAATGTTCTCACACTCAGAGAAGATATATCTCCTATGCGTTTCACTTCCACCCATCTGGAGTATAAATTCATCAACATAATCTGATACGGAGTGGATTGTTCACCTCGCAAGGGACCAACAATATCTATGGCCAATTCATCCCACAGTTTGTTTGGTAATGTTCTACAAACCATGGGTACTTGACGAGTTTTCAATACCTTGTCACTACACGAACACAGCACACATTCTCACACTGCCCTTTCAATTCCTACATCCATTCCTGTCAACCAAAAAACGGCCCTCACATTTTCTTTTGTTTTGACAATTCCTAGATGACATTCATGAGCTTGCTTTATTATCTTATTCCTCAGATTCAATGATAGAATTAACCTGGTATCTCTTAACAACAGAGATCTGTCAATAGCCAGTTCCTCTTTCATTAAATTCCAGACCTTTTTTAAATTGCCTGTCTTTCAAGGTTAGTTGATGTCAGTAAAATTAAAGAGGAACAAGTGGTGGAACAAGAAGTGGAAGAATATGTGTGTGTGGTAAATTGTAACGTGAATTAAATTACTTGTGGGGTTATAACAGAGGAAGAGTGGGGAGATACACTACGTGAAGATGAGGTGTTGGGGAAGGTCATGGAAGCAATGAAGCATGGAAATCTTCGCAATTTAAAAAAGGTCTGGAATTTAACTGGCAAAAGATGTCTTGATGAGACAGGATTTGAGCGGAAATGTCAGAAGAAACCCAGGAAGTAAGAGTTGCCTCTTTATCCCTGTTTTACGGGTGCGGGACAAACTCCACTGACTGCAGCTCGACCATAGTGATATGGCAAAGGGGTTGAATTTAATTGATGAGCCTGATGATTGATCCTCTGTTTAAGATGTCAAAGGTACCTATTGAATTGCACCGGGGGATGAAAAGAAGTTTGTGATTGCTCAGAGCCTTGGAATACAAAAATGGGTGTCCTCCCGTCGCACATTTTGATGCTGTCGATTTCAGATTAAGGTCGTGTTTTGTGTGTTGTACCCTGTCCAGGGTCGGTTGGATGTCAGCCAGTGCAACATGTTGCGGGACATGACAGTGCTCAATTGCTGTGGGAGATTGATTAAATTCTATGTGGTCAAGGGCTGATTGCCCAGTGTTGTCACCACTGCACCCTTGCACAAAGTTCTGGTTAGTTTTGGAATCTACTTCCAGGAAGTTGGGATTAGTGATCTCCCCATGAGCTGCTTTTCCATCCCAGTCGCTGTGCGGTGGCCTAGATGTCCAAAAAGCCTTGAGTGGCTGATTTCGGTAACATAATGGGCTGCTGCAAGCCCTGTCAGTTTGTATAGGATTTTCCTGCTTGTCACTTTGCATAATTGCCTGCTGTGGGGGAGGTGTTCTGCAAACCTCCTGGACTCCCTCGTCGTTCCCCGCAGGGTCTTTGCCTTGCGTACTGGTGAACTTTACAAATGACTTCCAAATGCTGTTTTATTGAGCTACATTGGCCTTCTTATGGGCTTTCCTTAGCCGTTTCTTATCCCTTTTAGTAGGTGAGACCTATATTGCTACTGTGGCTGTTAGGGCTTCTCCTGCAGTCCCTTCCTCAATGGGACTTGCTGGCGGAGTGATAGAAGCCCGGATGGAGTTCTGAATTACCTCCTGCTGGGAGGGGCCTGTTGCCTGTGGATTGCTGGTTACTAATTCCTGATTTCTAATTTCACTGTCAGCTGCAGTCCTTTCATGGAGATTCTCGTGTGTGGGCTCGGCCCTCTTACAGAGCCCATTCTGAGATGTCAAAGTTTGAGCCTTGACTTCCGTCAAGATTTCATTTAGACGTTCTGTAGTTTTGGGGCGTTATCTCCAGTGGGGGAACATTGACATTGCACTTGCTGGTTGTAAGTATGAGTCTGAGCCCTTCTAATGAGGTCATTCAAACCTTGAAGTTCGATGCTCAAAATATGTACTGCCAAAAAGTTAAGTAAGTCCACCTGAGTTTCCTGTTCGTCTGCATGATGGAAGATTGGCATGGACCTAGTGTCCATGGTTGTGAGCAGGGCTTGCCAGGAGGCCCCAGCCTTCCCAAATGCTAGCCCGGCCTCCTTGAATGAAGCATCCGACAAAGAAAGAAGCCACTGACTGACCCAGCACCATACCATTTGCCGGCTCCAGCTTAACTGGAACACTGGGAACACTGGAACACCGGGGGCTGAAAGGGGAGTGGGTCACAATCTCCACTAGTGAGCTACAGCTGATAGTAGGCTGATTCAGGGTGGTCGTTGGGCTAGCTTGAAGCTCCCCCCTCTCCTTGTCTCGTGTTTGAAACGAACAGGGAGGCCCCTATCTCGGATGAGGGTACTGAGACGTGGGATTCAGAAAGTTCAGAAAGATCAATTAGTAGTGGAACATAACTTGTTGTGCTGTAAGTGGTAAGCTGTCCCAACAAGTTCACTGATGATTGCGATGGTTGTGGCACTAATGGTACCTACAGTGACGGCTGTGGAGATGGTAAAGGGGAATTCTGGCTCCAGTTGTTCCAGTTGCTGAGATTCAGGGTAGAAAAAGAGTCCTGTTGATTACCAATGTGTACTTGCGCCCTGGTCTTATTGTTGGGTGCATTCACGGTACTTGGGGTGCTACAGAGAAGGCATATGCTGTCTGGGGAGTTCCTTTCTGTCGCTGCGACAGCTGCCTCCGTCACATTCAGGAGCTGGGGTGGAGGTGAAAACTGAGGTAGGTTTATACACTGGCTTAGGTAACAAAAAGTCAGTAATTTTATACCCCTTTCTTATATTGACCAGCCAATTTTCTTAAGTTGAGTTTGCATGAGTTGTTAGTGGCTTTCTCAGCCGCAATTAGACTGGTGATGGAGACATTTGGCTGGCTCTTTGGATCTGCTTGTCCCACAAGCCTCAGGAACTTTGCCTTAGCCTTTTTGACACCTTTCTCTTCCCACAAGTTAGTGGCATCCTTACTCCTCGGTTCTGGTTGCTGATTGCTGGTTAATGCGTGACCAAGCAGCAGAACTAGGCAAGACTAGGCTAGGGTTGAAGGCCTTATGATGGTGCTGTGGTAGCGCCGGTGCCACAAAGAAGTGGAGTGGTAAGACAGAGAGGTGAGTTGAGAGGGAACTTGGCAGACTTCCCTTAAGCACAAACCGCACCGGCCTAACATCGGCCTCTTCCGTGCAGGAGGTGGCTGCAGCCTAACGCCCTTAAATTGAGCTCCTGCTGCACTCTCACTGCACCCTTGCAGTCCCCACACTGCTGGACTGCACTGCACAGCACTAAAATATTGATCCTGGGTCCTAGGCCCTGGTCCTGGCCCTGGTCCAAGATCTTGACTTGGTCCTGCTCCTGGGTCCTGTGTCTTTGATCCTGAAGGCCCTGGGTCCCAGAATGAAAACGGCTGTGGGTGTGGCTATGGCAGCAGGGATTACCAATAAATAAGTGGCAGAGGGACTTGAATACCACAGGCATTAATTCCCCCTGCCACTCTAATCTCACGGGGGGACAGTAAGCACCCTTTGTGCCCGAAGGACCTCTGGGAGCCACGGGAGTCCAGAGCATGGGCTGAGCTGGGCAGGGCAAGTGCTGAGGCTGAAGCGCTGAGGCGGGGTTGATGGGGTCAGCGCAGCACAGTCTCACCTTGACTCACGACCACCGCCTCGCTGCCTATGACTGCCCGCCTCTGCCTCACCACCTCACTGCCTCACTCGTTGCAAGCTTGTGTGCCGTGAGCCACCCGGCACTAACTAAGGGGAAACCTGTCAACAACTACCTCCCTATTCAATGCTCTGAGATCCACACACAATCTAATGTTTCAATTATTCTTCTACACAACACCTATAGGAGCCAACCATTCAGTTGCTTCTACTTCCTCAATGACCCTGACATTTCCAGTCTTTTAAGTTCTGCACCCACTAACTCCTGTAATGCCAAAGGAACTCTTCCCACTTTTGCAACAACCGGTACTGCATCTTTCTTCAATTTAATCCTATGTTTGTATCCTCTAAGACAGCCTAAAGATTCAGAGAATACTTCTGGAAATTTATGTACAAAGTCCAATTAATTTCTTTGTACTTCCTAACCTGCACTTGAGGATGGGCATTTCGGGTTAAGAACTACCCCCAACAATCTCTGTTGTGCCCAAATTAACAGATTGTCACCTTTATTTGAAACATAGATCTTTCCCAAAAGGTGTCTTCCTCTTAACTCCAAACATCATTCGAAGAACCCTAACATTTTAATAGGTTGACCCCCATCCCCTCCAGGACTCATATCCATTGCCTACAACTTTTTCTCTTTTTCAAATACTATTTCAAAGCATTGTTTTGAAATAAAGGTTAATTGTGAACACAAGTCAAAATGCATTATTAGTTTGACTCCATCCACGATAACATTT
This sequence comes from Pleurodeles waltl, assembly GCF_031143425.1. NCBI lineage: Eukaryota > Metazoa > Chordata > Amphibia > Caudata > Salamandridae > Pleurodeles > Pleurodeles waltl. Next base: position 606,261,898 of record NC_090445.1, on the reverse strand, counting down.
TCGCTGGGGTGTTCACTCTTATCCGACTGCATGTCAACCTGAAACACTATTTCTTGAGAAACTCCCTTGACTTCTTTTACCACATTGTTACTCTTTTTCTTCCTACTGTGACAACATTTGTAAAAATGTCTTTTTTTTCCCACACCCATTGCATAGAACATCTAAAGCTAAACAACAACTTGCATTTGCATTATGTCCGCTATTACCACACCAGAAACATTCACCTTTAAATTTCCCACATGCATTCATCTCTTTTCCTTTCATTCTACCTGTGTTTCTTATTTCACATACCACTTCTCCAACCTTTCCTGTATTACTGCTCGTTATTCTTGTAGAACTCAGTTCTATAACACAATTCAGCATGTGCTCTACTGTCTTTGCCACCATCACAACTTCCTCTAAAGGTGGCTCATCCTTCAACCACAACTCTTCTAGAATATTATCACTATTCCACTTTAACACAAACTGATCACAAATTCTTTCATCCAATAGAGCATCAAATTTGTATAAAGCTGCTAATTTTCACAAACTGGTTAGGTACTTCTCTACAGACTCATCCTTTCCTTGCTCTCTTTTCCCAAAATAATATCTTTCCACAATCGTACTCACTCTTGGTAAATAGTGTTTGTCCAGTTTCAGTAAACAAACTTCAAATTCATTCCAACTTTTTTCTTCCTCCCCACTCAAATCAGGTAAAATTTCCAACACCTCTTGCCCTTCCCCTCCCAGGCAATGCATTAATAACACATTTCCTTTCTGCACTCAGGGTGGTACCACATACTCTTGCATAGTGATAAAACATTCTCCTGGACTACATAAAAAAAAAAATGGGGGTGGTGTAACGTTCTGCATATTAACAACAGAAATGTCTTTAGACTCTCCTCTAAATACAATACTGCTTAAAGTCTACTATCTCTACTACATTTGAGACTCCAACTTCACGTATGATCGCAATATTTCCTTTTGACTTCTGACCTATGGTGTACCCGCCACAGTGTAATACCAATTGTACTACCGTTACTCATGCAACAATATGTCTGACAGGGTATGGTGTGCCTGCCACTGTGTAATACTAACTGTACTACAGTTACTCACACAGCAAGGTGTCCAACAGGTTTTGGTGTGCCGTCACCGTATAAATCCAACTATATGCCACACCTCCAAATTCTTGTTCCTCAGTGTCCTTTCTCCCTCTGTTGCCAGATTGTCACTACAGCGGTTGTGCACCGCTGCTAAACTGAAAAATAAAAATAAAAAAAACTCTGCCGACTTGTAAGTTCCCAAAACGAATAGAATCCATATGATATAAAACTCATCCAAAATGGCCACCGCTGCATCATTGACGCCCAGTTTCTACAGGAACTTGAGCCTTTTATACAGGCTTACCATTCTGGGACGCAGTGCATTCCAGTGACATCAGACACATACTGTCCAGTGATGTTCGTGGACCCGAAGAAGACCCCGATCTCGTGACTCCCAAAATCAGGCAAAAACCACAACCGCTCACTCTAAAACGAACTTCACGAAACCAACAGGCCTCCAATGCCATCTGCACAACCGCGCCCACGCAGTCTCCTCATCTCTCCTCCTCCGTAAGTGCCGTTCCGTTCACAACACTAACTGAACCGTTGTGTACATCCCCTTGCCGTGTTGAGGTGTTTTCCATGCATCACTCATTGCCAAAATAAAGTAGTCATGTGTGGATAGAAAGACATACCAGGAATGCTTCATGTTAGAAATGGGGTCTTTAGTTGACAGTCGGTTTGCACCCTGTCCAAGTAGGGACCCTCACTCTAGTCAGGATGAGGGAGACAGCCACTCAGATAACCCCTGCTCACCCCCTTAGTAGCTTGGCACAAGCAGTCAGGCTTACCTCAGGAGCAATGTGTAAAGCATTTGCACATAGTACACAGTAATAAGTGAAAACACTACAAACAGACACCACACCAGTTTTAGAAAAATAGCCAATATTTAAAACAAGACCAAATACAATAAAAATCCAACATACAGTAATAAAAATATGAATTCTGCAAGATTTACTCAAAAATACAGTTCCTTGAAGTCGATAGCTCCACCTGGAGCTATCATGGCGTTAAGATCAACAAAACAAACAGTTCAGGCCCGCCGCGGCATTGCGAGCCAGCAATGGTGTCGGGAAGACCCACAAACAGTACAGTGGATTTGCAGGGCAGCGTGATCCTCGCGGTGAGCTCCGGAGAGCAGTGTCGCTGACGTCGTGGTGTCGGTCTTGGAGTCAGTGCATGAGTCGTCGGGCCCTTGAGGTCACACGCGTTGCGGATCGAACTCCAGGCTGATGAAGTCAGGTGCAACAGCTGGGATGGCGTTGGGGCTGCGGTGCAAAGAGGGACGATGCGACGTGCGGTGCCCACAGGTCACGGTGTAGACAGCAGCTCGGTGACGGCCTCCAGCAGCGTTAGTGAGACCAGGGCTGCGGTGTGAGGTGGGGCGGTGCAACGTGCGGTGTCCACAGTTCACGGTGCAGGCAGTGTCATCGTCGTCATTGCTGAAGCGCTGTTGTCGGTAGGCCCAAGCCAGTGCTGCGGGACCGGACAGTGCTTCGTGACCCTCACAAGCGGTATCCACAGGCCACAGTGCAGGCAGGATGCCTGGTGACGACACAGGAGTCAATAGTGCTGGTGTCGGTAGAGCGGGGCTGCGGTGCGGGTCGGGACAGTGCTTCGTGTACCTCACGAGCAGTGCCCACAGGCCATGGTGCAGGCAGTGGCACCGGTGTCTGCAGGAGCGGCATCGTCAGGGATGCCCTGGCTGCGGTGTGAGCAGGCAATGCCGGAGTGCGTGGCCCACAGGTCGCAGTGCGAGCAGCAGTTCGGTGAAGTCGTCCGATGGTGCGTCGGGGAGACCAGGGTCGTGGTGCGAAGCAGGGCAATGTGACTCTGTGTGGCATCGGCAGGTCACGGTGCAGGCCATCGGTGTCATTGGCGGCGTTGCAGTGGTTTCTCCTCTTGAACAGCACAAAACACAAAGTTCCCAGTGCTGTAGGTCGAGGAAACTGAAGTCTTTGGTGTTCTTGAGACTTCCAACAGGAGGCAAGCTCTACTCCAAGCCCTTGGTGAGTTTTCTCAAGCAGGACACATAGCAAAGTTCACCCTTTGCACTCTTTTCAGGCCGAAGCAGCAACTGCAGTCCAGTCCAGCAAAGCAGCACAGCAAAGGGACAGTACTCCTCCTTCAGCTCTTCAGCTCTTTTCCTTGCAGAGGCTCCTCTTGAATCCAGAAAGATATTAAAAGTCTGGGGTTTTGGGTTTTCTTCTTATACCCAGTTCTGCCTTTGAAGTTGGCAAACTTCAAAGCAAAGTCTCAAGTGTTTGCAAGAAACATCCTTGTCCAGGCCAGGCCCCAGACACTCAGCAGGGGGTCGGAGATGGCATTGTGTGAAGGCAGGCACAGTCCTTTTAGGTGTGAGTGACCACTCCTCCCCTCCAGCACAAATCGCTAATCAAGATATGCACACTACACCCCAGACCCCTTTGTGTCACTGTCTAGAGGAGAGGTGTGAACAGCCCAACTGTCAAACTGACCCAGACGGAGAATCCACAAACAGGCAGTTACAGAATGGATTAAGCAAGAAAATGCCTACTTTCTAAAAGTGGCATTTTCAAACTAACAATCTAAAAACCAACTTCACTAAAATATGTATTTTTAAATTGTGAGCTTAGGGACACTAAACTCCACATTTTTATCTGCTATCAAAGAGAATCTGCACTTTAAGGATATTTAAAGGCAGACTCCATGTTAACCTATGAGAGAGATAGGCCTCACACAGTGAAAACCTAATTTGGCAGTATTTCACTGCTGGGACATATAAAACACACTAGTATATGTCCTACCTTAAACATACACTGCACCCTGCCCATGGGGCTACCTAGGGCCTAACGTAGGGGTGCCTTACATGTAGTAAAAGGGAAGGTTAAGGCCTGGCAAGTAGGTATACTTGCAAGTCGAATTGCTGCAATGGCAGGTCTGAGTCATGTTTACAGGGCTACTAATGTGGGTGGCACAACCAGTCCTGCAGGCCCACTAGTAGCATTTGATTCACAGGCCCTGGGCACCTCTATGGCATGTTACTAGGGACTTCTTAGTAAATCAAACATGTCCATTATGGATAAACCATTCCACAGTACAATTTATATGGGGAGCACTTGCACTTTAGCACTGATTAGCAGTGGTAAAGTGCGCGGAGGCAATAAACCAGCAAAAACAGAGTCCAAAACCAGGAGGTCAGAAGGCAAAAAGAGAGGGGAGACACACTAAAAAGCTGCCAGGTCTCACACTTCATTAAAGGTTTATTTGTTACACCTCATCCATCAACAGCTCTTTCCTTGTTCCACTCAATCCTCCAACCGTAGCTCCGACCCTTCATTCCACATTCCACATTCCACATTCTCTTAGCCTGCGTGTAATTCTACTCTTAGAATGACATGCACAGAACACCACACAGCCCCTATAATACTCCTGGCTTAGTACTGTCATTTGGAGCAATAAGGTCAAATGTGAGGCTCACTGCTGACCATAGTATACCTCTACCCTCCGGAGGCCATGCCTGAATCCAATATTTAAAAAGCAAAGCCTTTAATTCTGCTACTGTCTTGTGTGAGAGAACCAAGGAAGGCCTTGACAAGCACTGCTCTAAAATCAAACTGACTATAATGAGAGCCTCGCCATTGAAACACTTTTTCATAAGTTTGGCTTTTGTCCTCACCGACAGTACAACATTTCAGTATGAAGTTAATCCGAATGCATGTTTATTGATATCAAGAATAGGCTTTTTAAAATTATCTTTATTACTTGGTTTACCTGCAGCAAAGGTAATGCAAATAGACATATTTTTTGTCTTGGGGTATTCCGTATAAGGGAAATGCCACAAAAACAAGGGGTCGTCCTCTATCAAACTTCTAAAAAAAAAACCTGTGTAATCTCCTCCCACCTATCTCTTGGTCTCTCTCCTTCCCAGGCACCACTTTGTAAAGTTTGTTACACTACTTAACAGATTAGCTGTTGGAGATCCAGACAAGTCAGAACGTTCTTTGGTTCGGGGAGGGAGGGTGTTCAAAAAGCCAAGCCCATTACAGCAGGAGGTGGAAGTATCAGAGTAGTCATTAGGGGAGTCAGGTATCTCATCCCTAGAATGGACTAGGGGTCAAACTCATGTTGAATTCATAGCAAATGGCCCATGCCCACCTCTGGTGCATGGTTTCCTAGTCCTGTTGGACAGTGTTCTGCAGAAGAGGCTGCAGGGGAGACATGTTTCTGCAAATTAGCTACTACCAATAGTTGAGGCAAAGGATAGGCCCAGCAAAGAAACCACCCCCAGTTCACTTTCAGAAAAGCCCTAGTTCCAAATAGGGAATATTGAGTTGGATGAGATGAGTAAGGAGACTGCAGAGATTGATTCTCTACACCATCAGTAAATCAAATGGACATGTGCAAGTCCTCATAGGGACCCAGAGTTGTCAGTGTAAGGACTGGGAAAATCCTCAGACTGAAAGAGAGGAGGGCCATGTTCCTCCAACCTCAGTGGGACCTCCTGGTTACCCAGCTAAGCCTACTACCTGCTGGGTGGTAAAAATTACTTACTGGCCTCTCCTCTCTGAATCTTGCGAGTTGCAACTTCCAACGTTGATATCCCGAAGGTAGATGTATGGATGTAAATCCTGAAATACTGATAGCATAACACATCAATATCACTAACAAAGTTGGTATTTTAGTATGAACGCAAGGGTAAAATGCTGAAGGATCCTGAAGTACAGCCCTGGCTGGATATTTTTTCAATAGCAGTCGAGCTAGATGAGGGTTTATGCTATTGGCTTGTCCTCTGTTCAGATGAGGGCAAATAAAAGGATACACTCTCGCCTCTCCTTTTCAGTGAAGCTGCATCAGTTAATCCTGGATGTTTTCCTTGTAGTTGCAACTTGTTGCAACTTAAATGTTAGAAGAGCACCTGCCCCCACCTATGAATGTTTTCAACTGTCATCTCGTAAACTTTGATTAGCCTCAGGAGCCACAAACTAAACATTTACTGGAGATGGTTGCTTGAGCACATTTAGTTACCAATCAGGCCACTTTTACATAACTTAAAGGACATACCAAAAGGACCACAGCTTTAAGACTCACCACAATGTGGACAGAGAATGTACCTTCTGTTAGTACTGTAGAAGCACAAGGAGGTTAGACTGTTCTGAGGAAGTATGTCCTGACTTTATTTCAGGACCTCTACATGACAATTCTACTACCTGGCAGTAGAATCAGTAGTACAGAGGTCAATGATATTCCTCATGCCCACCGAATCATCACTGCATTATTGCCAATGTTCATGGGTTGTTCTTGCCAATTTCTGTGACCTCTCTGCTTTATATGTCAACTGAAAATTGGTACCAGAACCTGTCTGTTGGTCCTGAGCAGTAGAAGCTGAACACTGCTGGATAGGAGGAGAGTGTGTGGTGGGAACTGCCATTGGAATGCTAAGCGTCTTTTGAGGATGTTCAACCAACGTGATGCTAGGGAATTCCATTATGAGAATTAGTCCCCTCTGGACCTGATCTGGAATGTGCAAGCTGTATGGATGAAAGCCCACAGCTGCACATTCTCACCCTGCCCTTTTTTATGACTTTTAACCTTAAAATATCCCAGTGGCTGTTTTCACCCAATTAACTCTAATCCCAGCGACCACAAAGGCAGTAGCTGTAATACGCAGCCAATAAGAGATTTAGAGTGTTTCAGGTGAGAAGAACCAGAGTTATTCCTTCTTTCATCTTGTGGGGGTCTCCACCTAAACATGTCTATGTGGTGTCTACATGTTTGGTGTCAGCTTAGTGAACGAGCAATGACGTTTTTCGCTACACCCCTGGCTGTGATGTCTTCAGCCCCACTGTCCACACTGTTTACCAAACCTTGGTAAATAACCCGTGTCATGTCTTGTACTCTGGCAAAAGCCAGATCACAGCAGAACTCAACCTTCACAGTGTTGGCATAGAGACAAGGATAATGACCAAGGTGTCATAATGCTGTAAGGATCTCCAAAGAAACCTGGGGCCACCTCGACCTCTGCCCCGCATGGTGCCATGGCGCCTTAACTGGTAACCTAGCATTGGATCCAGTTTATGGCCTCCATTCAGTACCTATCTTTATATGAAACAGCCTTTACCAAGCAGTCTTTACCATGCAATTCCTTTACCACACAAGACTGTAACATGCACATGTTTTTACCAGGCATGCCTTTACCATGCATATGCCTTTACCACTCATATGCATATACCACTCATGGTAAGTATAGTTAAGGTAAGGGTATTTTAGGGTTTAAGGGCTGTTAGTGGCATACGCTGGTAAGGGTATTGTTAGTGTTTAGGGGTTAGGTAGGGGCATAAGGTGGCAAGGGTAGTTGTAGTGTTTAGGGATGAGTAGGGATACACAATGGTAAGGATATTTCTAGGGTTTAGGGATGGGTAGGGGTATTAGGTGGTAAAGGTAATTAAAAAAGGTGTGGATGGCAGGGTCTCCCCAATAAAGAAAAAAGGTATAATTAATAAGTCAAAGCTTTTTTGGGGGGTCTCCCCTATATATATATATAGACATACATACATATATATATCAAACCTCCTCCTCTTGGGAAGAATCAGTTGCACTCCCAAAGTTGCCATAACCTGCTTTATTATTTGACAGCATTTGGCAATCCTGGCGCGTTTCGGTCCTCACGGCCTTGTTCACAGGTGAAGCTATAGAAAGTTAATTACAATTGAAAGCAACCATAAGCTGTTTACCATTTATCTAGTTTTGGCCCCCAAGTGGTCCTCCTTGGTGGGTTGATGCATTCTGGGGCTAGTGGTCCCAAACAATCACATGGAAACACTTCCGTGGGTAATGTCGATGTTTTAACATTTTCTAAAGCCATGGAACATACAATTTGCATTCAAGTCAAGATTTGCTTATTTCACAATCAGAAACAGATGAAAACCAAGCTTTTATCAAGGCAACTGCCGCAGCAGCTATACTCACTATTGTAATGCCCTGCTGGACACATCCTATTGCATGCAGCTTCACCCTAGGGGCAGTGTCTACACCTAGCCAACACCCATCCAACATAGGCCTCACCACTCAGGTGACCCTGTTAATAAAAGGGCCTAGGTGCACATGCTCGATGCTAAATATGTGACCTCCATCATGGTGTCTGTGTCATTCCTAATTTAGTTTGTGGGATAGGGCCCACAGCTCTGATGGCGTCGAGGAAGGTTACAGGCCATACCCCCAACAACATTTCTATTGCTGCGCAATGTCTCTCATGAGTGCTGGTCTGGGATGAAGGCAAAGTGTGTCCCCTGAACTGCCGCCTCGCCGCATAGGCCTCTGGTGCCATTCTCCTTCTCTGATTGCAGCTTCAGTGCTGGCTTGCTAGGCAGAAAGTCCATGGAGGAGATGTCAAGTACCAGGTCTCGAATGCCAGCCTAGGTGTGATGCTGTGGCTAGGTAGGACACTACCACAGCGCACCCTCAGAGGGACAGAGCAGATGGAGAAATGTGGTTGTCGCTCTTGGCACAAGTCTTCATGCTGATCGGTACAGAACTTTCAGCAGTGACCGGACTCTGTCCTTCCCCTCTTTAGTGCAGTTATGCACCTGGTTTGCAGTGCGAGGTGTGTTGCTGAAGATGAGGAGAGAGGTCAGGGACAATATCTCACCATAGCAACTTCAGTGAAGTAGACCAGGAGCAGCAAATGCTCAGTTGTGCGTGAGCTGAGTCCTGCCTGTAAGTGAGGAAAAGCCAGGACAGGGGAAGAGAGCATAGCATGCCTTTCAAGTGTCCACTTGCACTCACTGCGTTTAGAAGAGACCATTTGCTGCCAACGCAACTGCCATCGTCTGTCCGTAAAAGATGATGGGGGAATCCTTGCTCTAGTGCAACCATCCACAGCACCAGCCAGCCTGAAGAGACACTGGACTGGTGAGACCACAGAAAAAAGGAGTAGCTGCCAGGACCATCAATGTTTTAATTCCTGATATTGCTGCTACTCCCACTCGCAGCAGGGTGTTGAATGAGAGCTGAGACTGTGAGACAGAGGAACAGCCTATGTAAGGTGAGACGCAGCCTGCATGCATGCTCTAACTACAGGTGCTGTGCCCGTCATCGCCCGCGAGAGGGCACACATGCCTTAGAGAGAAAACGTGAAGAAGACATTTATCCAACCCATGCAGTGTGCACCACTGCTGCCCAACACCTTAGAGCAAGTAGCCTGGGCCTAAGAGAGACAGGAGGGAGACATAGTTGCAGGAGGCCACAGTCCAATTGCATGCACTGCACCTTCACCAGCAGTGTGCAACATGGGAGACATACTATGAATGCTAAACCACGAGGGCACTAACTAGTACAATATCATGGAAAGGCTATGGGCACCCCTACCATGTGTGGGGAAGGAGAGGAAGAACGTTGAGGGTTGCAACATTTTTTACAATATTGTTTGACATGTTTAACATTTTTAATAGTTTTACTTCTTTTTTTAACTTTTAGTAAACATTTTTAATATTTTTCCCATTGATTTCTATGAGGAGATAGTCTTTTTTTGTTTAATTTGGCAGCCATTTGTTTTAAACCGCTACCTTTTATTTTGCAATTTACTGGTGTTGTTTTGCATCTTATTTCCAAGAGCCGAGTCACAGTTAGTTGCTGCTGTTCGCCAGAACAGGTAAGTCCTTTTTTAAGGATTTGTTAAGGTTTTTGAGGGTAGAGGGATCTATGATGGATGTTTAAAAGTTGAGTATAGTGTTGTTTGGGAGTTTACAGCATATTTAGAGGCGCTTTTATTAGTGTATTGCACTATGTTGTGTTATCACTTGTTTTTATATTGTATTACTCATGTATAGTTATGTTCTTTAAAAATATGCAATGTTACGTATGTTTGAGGATTAGATGTATTGTATGTGTATTTTTGGGAATGTTACATATTGTACAAATGGGTTTTTATCTACAGACACTTTTGAGGGGAATTGGAGTTAACATTTTTTTTTAAAGGAAATCAATTTTGGTTTATTTTAAACCAATTGTTTTACTTTCATTTCCTTATTTTCGGGTTTCCTAGGGTGTTTTTTTTTAAACACTTTTCCATGTTTTTTATTCGACCCACACACTCTGGATTGCTTTGAGGAATTTCAATAGGATTGTTTCTAGTTTTGCAATTTTTTTCTGAGCTTTTTGGAATTGTTTGGAAGTCTTTTCTATTTTTTATGGATTATTATTATTTGTTACATGGAGCTTAAGAAACATCTACAGCTACAAAATGGCAAGTGTTATAGTGATTTTTTGTTGTGGGTGGGAAATGTTAGTTATGTTTATTTTATTATGTGGAGTTGTTTGGAATGTGTTTTTGCATTTATTTAATGTGATGTTTTTAAATTGGTTAGTTGTTCAGTAACTTATTATTTATAATTAATATGTATATTTTATTATATCGGTGTTTATTGATTTTTTGATTTTATATAATTATTTCACTGATGTAATAAAATATTTATATAATTATTGTAAAAATAATTTGGTTTATTGGTTTAGATTATGTTGTAGTTTGTGAGTTTTTTAGTAGGTTTACATGTGTTTTTGAGGCTAGATTGGGCTGTTATGTTTAAGTAGTATTGTCCTTTGTTAATTACAAAGATTCTGACTGCACTGTAGCATTTATTACATTATTTTAGTTTGTTTGTAAAGTTTATGGCCAATACGCACAATGTGGTGTCTTTATGCTTGGTATTTGCAAGATAAATCCTGTGTGCAGGCCCTGGAGATGGGCTTCAAAACTATTTTAATGAAAATGATGGCTCGGTCTCCTCTGTGGGCACCATTTGAGCTGCCAGCAAGGCGACGTTGCGAGGCTTTGCCAGGGGCCACTTACGAGCATGTGAAAAAATCCTCCTGCTCTAGATTACCCAATTGGAGGCCCGGGCCCTTCGGTTGAAAACTAATATTACGAGAGACATGGGAGCAACTGCAAACTGTGAATTGGGTCTTATGAGGGACGAAATATGTCGGCTCACTATTGAAGCAGCCAAACCAACATATATGGCTGGGGAGACAAGAATGGTAAACTTCTATATTGGGTTGTTTCACACCACCAGACATCCAGGATTGTGCCGGAACTTATTGGTGATACAGGCAATAAAGTACACACATTAACTGAAGTGTCACATAGCTTTGCTCATTATCGGACACTCTATATGGTCCACATCAACATGACCCAGAACACTCCCAGCAGTTCCTCGTGGCATTATTCCTCCCCTGCATCTCCCACTTGGAGGCTCAGCTGATGGATGAGCCTCTTATAGATAAGGAAATACATGCTGCTCTCTCAGGGATGGGCTCTGGGAAAACCCCTGGGCCAGATGGCTTTCCAGCTGAATATTACGCCACATTCTAAGACATTCTAGTCCCTAAATTGTTAGTCCTACATAAAGAGGTAGAACATATTGGCGCCTTCCCACCTGTACTAGATGAAGAAATGATAGTGGTGCTCCCAAAATCTCAACCTCCATCTACATCGTGCGCGGCTTACCGGCCCATATCTCCAATCAATTGTGAAATCAAAATATATGCTATCATACTAGCCTCCAGACTCAGGCATGTCCTCCCCACCCTGATCCGCCCAGATCAATGTGGCTTTATGCCAACATGAAGTACAAGACGCTTCCATGTGGCCTTTGCCCACCTGCATCGCCTCCGGACCAATCTAGCACTACTTTTTCTTGACTTCAGAAAGGCATTTGACATGCTGGACTGGGGCTATTTGGGGACAGTTTTGTTGCTTGCTGGGCTGGGGCTCTGCTTTTGTGATTGGTCTGGGCCCTTTATTCCTGCCCCTCGGCGAGAGTGCAAATTATCTATCTGACTCCTTTTCCATCAGATGGGAAACTAGACAGGAATGTCTCCTGTCCCCCCTCTATTCACTCTTGCAATCGAACCACTGGTGTACCTAATTTGCAGCGACCCTCTGATCCAGGGTTGGGACTGGGGGATTGGAAGGAGGATCGCGTTGCCCTATACGCAGACAATGTTCTCTTTTACTAAGCTAACCCTGCCCCCCTGTCCCCCACTGCCTGCATTTCCTTCAGTGTTTTGGGGAAGCCTCAGGACTTTGAACTCTTCAAAGTCGATGCTTGTTTCCTTGGTCACCTTGCAGGACTGTTTTGCCTGGCAAAGCAATATTCTTATCTGTTGCCTTAGCGATAAATACCTGGGTACATGGGCGTCTTTGCTTCCAGAATTGACATGGAGTCTTAATCTAGAACAATTGGTGAGAAAGACCATACAAGACCTCACTAAATGGCAATCTTTGCCATTAAACGAGATAGGCCATGTGGCTCTATATAATATGATGGTTCCTTTATGTATTTCAAAATACTTCAATTGTCATACCACAGAGTTGGTTTTGTCTCCATCTGGTGGAAGGGTGCTCGCTCCCAGCAGGCACTGAAAACATGCCAATGTACAACATATGAGGGTCGTCTGGAAATTACAAATTTATATCTGTATTTTCTGGCGTCTCACCTTCTCATGATTCACGTTTGGTTCAATGGTGAATGGGCCAGTCCGGCTTATTGCTTAAAGCTATCCCTCATGAGCTTTCCCCAAATCCTATCTATGTTATATGGCTCCCTGATCCCCCAAGATACTGCTCTTGTCACCAAAATGGCACTGCTGGCCCGGAGAACAGCCCTGCAACACATTCTATGGTAGAACAAACTTACACAAGAAACACATCTGTGGCACAGCATCTGGCTCCAGCAAAACGGCACAGTTGCAGGGCTTTGCACAGTGGGACTTCATCTGCCCTTCACGACTGAGAGATGTCTGGTCGGGTACATACAATAAGTCATTTCGGGACATACAGCACTTACTAACACGCAGTTTTATAAATACCTACAATTGCAACACGACCTTTACACCCAGGTCCCTAGAACTGACCCCCTTCCGGAATTCAAACCCTTAGAGGCTAAACGTCTTATAGGGGCATTAGGAAACGGGAAAATGTCTCAAATCTATTGCACATTTATCCTTAATACCCCAGGAGATCTAGCATATCTTAGATCCCGTTGGGAGGACTGGGTAGGGCCCCTAAAGATGATGACTGGCGGGATGCCTTGATGGCCCACAGAACATTTACTACTCATCCTCGCTTGTGGGTAATCCAGCTTTACTACCTCCATGAGGCATATCTCTACCCTCAGCAGCTTCACCATGCAGGTCTGCGCCCAGAACTTGATTGTCCCTGCTGTAGAGCCACCCCGGTTGATTTCTACAATATGGTATGGGATTGTACTCAAATTCAGCACTACTGGTCAGCTGTAACGACTGAACTCACAGAAGTCCTGGGATGGGAGGTTCCCCTTTCTCCCGTTTGGATCTTGCTGGGGGTGTTGGAGGGTATGGGGCGCACAAGAGCCGACACAGCATGTTTGGGAACGGCCCTCATAGTTGCAAAAGAGACATTGTGACCCTCCGGAAAGCTCCCACACCACCTACTCTCACACAATAGCATAGGAGAGTCGACTGGTGTGCACAACAAGAGAAGTCGGTCTATGAGGCTGAGGCCAGGGGTTGCCCTCGAAAACATTATAAAGTATGGGAGAAATGGCTGGGGCAAATCCTCTAGGGTGCACTATGTGGAAAGATGGGATGGTCAGTCTGCCACTAATGGATTGTAAAAGCTGTTTGATGTTTCCGTTATACAGTTTTACTATGAGCGATGGAAGTGATATGATAAAAACTGTTTGTACAAGGTATTGTTTCCTTGTGATGATACAACCTAATAAAATCTGTTTTAAAAAAAAAATTAGGGCAATTTTGGGTGACAGATTGTTCTATTCTTAGCAGCTTTGCTCTTTTTGTATTGCTTCAATAAATTTGTATATTTCTTGATCTGTTGTCCTGCTGATTGATTCTAGAGACGATGGACTATGTGGTATCCAGTTTGTTTTGTTTTGTTTCAACAGGTTGGACCGTTGTCCTTTACTTTTGGATTTTATGAAGAATGTAGTGCCCTGCTGGACACATTGTACAGCAGCCCCTCTCTAGGGGCAGTGTCTACACCCACCTCACACCCATCCAACACAGGCATCACCAGTCAGGGGACCCTGTTAATAAAAGGGCCTGGGTGCACAATGGGTGCACAAGCTTGAGACTAATTATGCAACCTCCATCATGGTGTCTGTATCATTCTTTATTTAGTATGTGGGCCTAAGGCCCACAACTCTACAACTATGTTACCACTTATCTACAGAGCAAAAAAATCTTTTAAGGAGAACAAACACTCTACAAAAGCTACTTAACATGACATAACATAATTAAATTTGTACAAAGTGAACAGCTATGTAAAAAAACATTCAGTCAAGAAAGTACATTGTTATGCCCGCTGCTGAACAAGTACATATGCATTCATACCCAACAACTCTGTAATTCTCCACAGCATGATAAACAAGACAATAGGTTATTCTTGAAGGGCTCTTGTATTTGTACAGCAGGGTGGCGTTATAAAGCATCAGTGCTTTTAGAATTGTTCTTCTGTGTGGAATGAATCCACATTAAGCCTAATTCACATTGAAAACATGTTTAAATTAACAGATATATAATTATGTTTATTTTACCAATAAACTCACAACAGAAAAGTACATGGGGCTCATCTGAAATGTGTAACTGTTATAAAACATTGTAGTGTAAAGAAAATAATATAGTATAAACAGAAACCAGGTAAAGGGTAAATGGAAGCTCATAAAATATGTACAAAGGGAGAGGAAATATGAAGGGTGCATCCCACGTAGTAGAAATATTTAAAAAGTAGAGATAACAAGAGGAGTTGAAAGGATGAGTAATGATGTTCATAGAAGCTGGGAGCACCACATAGCAGTGGTACTCTTAGGTTCACAAACAAATCATCAGCTTTGGCACAAAAAAAAATCTTTACAGCTTTTCCAGGGACACTTTGAGGGCTGTGTTGTTTAGGCACATTTGGATGGACACTTTATGTTTGCACTTCCAGTCACTTATAAGCATGCATTTGGCACTGGTGCAACTCTTTGAAATCCAGATCTGTGTGCGATTATCAAAGAGATCACTCAGGGCCCGGGCCACAGGAGTAAGCAATAACTTATTTTTATGTAGCACTTGCTCCTGCAAGATTTTTCGGACTTTAAGTAACAAGTAGCCCTATAAGGAGAGGACCAAATTATGCAGCAGAGAAGAGCCAAATCGTGCGACCTAATGCAGCACATTTTGATAGTATTACTTCATAATTGTATCATATTTTCACATGTTAACACTGTCTAGACAGGTATTTCACCTCATTAGTACCAGTTAAGCATTCAAACACAGAAATAAACAACTGAAAGATGACCAGTCAACTTTTGCATAGGGCATCCACTGCAAAGCAACACTGTTTGGGGCAATTTTAGTAACCTTTTGATGCGTTTAAGCTAGTAACCACATTTTTTATGTTAAACTCTGCAGATTATACAGCAGATGATGAATTATGAGGCAAATGCAGCAAATCCACAATTATGGAGCTGCAAAACTGCATAATTCCAGTGGCCCTGCCTATAACCCACCACTGCCTAGAATGCTTTTTATCAGTCGCAAAAAGATAAAAGGTTCGGAAGCCCTGCTTGGATTTAAAACTGTATCCTGCAGAAAACGCAATATCGGCACATACCCGACTATTTACAAATGCATATAGCCTGCAAAGAGTCACAGTGGTCTGTGGATAGAACATCATTTAACCCAGCTTCATGTTAAGATGCAACGTTTCTTTGGTTCTGTTTATTTAATTTAGTTTGTATACATGGCTGCTTGTAGCAGCTTGTCGTGAATGGGCTCCTGGCACCGTGAAATTACAAGAAATATTCTCCTAACTGCATATGCTAATTTCCTACATATTTTTGTTTATTTTTTTCTTGGGAAAGAAAAATCCTTTACAGGTGGTTTCACCCTCTCCCAACCACATTGTGGGTTGTTCTTGTACTGTGTGTCTTTTATTGTCGCCTGACTGCTGCCATGTGGACCCTAAAGCTTCAGTTTATGAGGGAAGTGGTTACCATAGCTATCCCTAAGCTCACCGCCGTATGGCTTTGGGTGAGCCAGCAGGCTCCTTTGGCTATGTCTGACCTGCCTGGCCTTCTCACCAGATTGTGATGGGCGGCATGTCTGCCATAGGCAATAGCAGTAAGGAACCAAAGCTCTGCTGTTAATACATTCTGAGATATCATCCTACTTGAATATGCTCAAAGAGAGAACATTGCTGTCATGTGGCTGTGTGGCTCTCTCTGAAGGTGGATCAAGGCTGATTACAAAGCGCATATGCTACATTTGATGTTAACGAGGGTCTCTTCACTTCATTTTATAAAATCTCATTCCATTTGTGTCAAAGGCAGCTCTTGGAATCTGGTGCCAGCTGAGCACTGTCCTTGACCTGACCTTACGGGAGATATTACCAATCAAAGAAAGGGCTGCTTGGTCATATGGATGTATATGCTGGTAGAGCGCACACAAACCTTACAGATCAGTCAAACAGGACTTTAAATGTGCCAGGACCGAGCCCTGGGAGGCTTTTAAAAGATGTCGACAAATGGAGCCTTGTCAGGACCCTGAACACGAGCAGATATTTTCCACTTCTCTGCCAATGTAAAATTCCCACCTCCCCAGGGAACAAATGGAGAATAAAATAAGAGAGTCCTGTCCAGCCGGCATTCATTGTACTTGGTGACAAACATTAAAACTTTGGGGTTTATTAAGAGTTTCGGGTAAGGGGACTTCCATCCACCGTATAATACGTGCAATTGACTATAATGCACTTGTGAAACCACAGACAGGACATCCACCACATTTGTGACTGAGTCCTTGTTTGCCAAGCTCTAAATAAGGACCTTGTTAAATATTTAGGTATGAGGGGTGGAACACAATTGGATGCCACATCACCCTGTGCCAGAGACAACCTGCCTAATTCCACAAATTGACCAAGAATAGATGTTCTTGTTTGCCACATACATGCAAACAAAATATGTTTAGAACAAGAGGCACATCAGAAAATTTCACAAAGATACTTAAAATCTGAAATGAAGATAGACCTGTTTGGGGGGGGGGGCATGGCTTACACCCGAGAAAGATGGGCTCTTGATCCAAGCTCTCTCGTTGCAATCTGGAGAGATTCATCCAACATCCAACTCACACAAGAGTTTGCTATGACCTCCATTCTCAAGAATTAAGGTGGCATGAGGTAGACAACCATCCAGCAAGTTTCCCTGCTTGCAATGCATGTCAGTCAAGATGGCAGCATCCTAATAAATCTGTGTAAGTGATAGCTATAATCCCATTGAGTGACTTGAAGCAAATTATCTCCCTAAATCAACACCTTACCTGGACTGCACCTGGACCAAACACCAAGCATTAAAAGTTGTAACGGTAGCAGGTTACTGTGAACCATGTCTTCAATAGCATCTCCAACAGTGGTAAGACAAAATGCAGTGCACACCCTGTATCCATTCTATTTGAAACTGCCAACATTTAGGACCTAAAAACGACAGGAACTACAATCGCTAGATGCCGGACTTGCAGCATTACAACCCTTACACAATTTGTGATCTAGATCTAGTTTAAGCAATCATCAATCATTGGTGTGAATGTGACCTTGTGTACTGAACTGCAAGAGCGCATCTGAGTTCAGTCATATATGGAGCTGATAGATCACCATCTCAGGTGCAGTTCAGCAAATGCTTATACCATGGTGAAAGCAGAACATAATGTTGTGTTATCTGCTTTGTACACTGTTCAGTATCCCAGATCTCTCTGCTCAAAAAGACAAAATGGAAGCATGCATGTTCTCTCCATTCTAATGTGAGCATGCCATCTACAAGCTGAACACCGATACACCGTTACACATACTGCAATTATACAGCATCTTATGGCAACTTAAAGATTCAAGCTCTGGCATTATACAGTGATCCAGTAGGTGTCTGGGCTGCCAATAACATAACAATTTAACACCACCAGACACCACTAAACAGAGTTACTAAACGTCAAACAAAATTACCGGCCATCTAGTGCTGTGTTATCCACTGATAAACACACTTCAATAAGCCCAGCATGCAGTCAACAAATTAATGTACATTGTATTACTCTAATAAGCAATACTACTGTTACCGCACTGAGAGCAGTACTCTTTGCGTGACATGCAAAGTCACAGATTATTTACCTAATCTTCAAAGCTAAAATAAACAAAACAGGTAACAAGGAGATTAGAGCGTTCTGTCACAATCTATGCTATCCCATAAATCCAACACTTTACATCATCTTGGATTCCTATGCGGGAATATGCATGTCTAAAGGATAAAGAGAAAGCCTCTAGAGTAATTATGGAGCAAAAGACAGGTCAGAAGAGGACCGACTCAGAGCCTCCTCTTCCTGAATATCTAATTGAAGGTGAAGGCGAAATGAATGCAAATTTAGACCTGTTCCTCCGAAGGCTAAACTCTTTCTATGACCTGACTCAAACTACTAAAACAAATACAGACCGTTTTCAGTCTGAAATTGAAGGCCTCAGGAAAGATTTCAAGATACAATCATCTAGGACTGAAGAAGCAGAATCAAGAATCAGTAATGTTGAAGATAGTCAGAATGCTCAACAGAAAAAAATCAGATATCATGACAAAAAAGATTGTCAAGATGGAAAGGGAAATCATAGAGCTCGAGGACAGGAGCAAAAGAGCAACCATATGATTTATGGCCCACCAAACAAAACACAGCATTGTCAGGGTACTTCCTCAATATGGATAAAAGAGAAGTCTTCCTCCTAAACAATTTCTCCACACTATCAATAATGACTAATACAAAACTCAGCTGACAATCCACACAAATTAATTGTCATGGGTTGCAATTTAAGAAATACCGTGATGACACGAAAAAACATGCTGAATAAAACCTACTCTACAAAAAGAAGGATCTCCTCTCCTCGTGGCCCCCAAATTTATGACATGGTGGCGCAGAATAAAACGATTTAAAATGATGGTGGCATCCCTTGTTACATTTATCACCTTTATGCTGCCCCTACAAATCCCAATCAGTTTCTGTAAGAACCCGGACAAACTGAAAACAGGATTAATATAAAAATAAAAAAAGCAGAATTTCCCTTAACAAGGTCAGACTAAATACATTTGAAGGCGGGGTCAGTCTCCCAAACTTCCCTAAATACCAGCCGGCCTTCTTGGGGAGGCAGGCCACATGGGGAACGCAGTCTCACAGACTTGAAAAACCATTACGTGTACCCATAGAAATACATCTTGTAAAGTCCTATTCCTTACTTAATGAATGAATGAATGAATTAATAGAATACTTTATTGTGTACGTTTTTAAAACATATACAATACAATAAATAACCCAGCAATCAATCCATGAAATCAGTATGAAAAGCAATCGATAAAAGACAGACCTCTACGGTGAAGCACTGTTTTGTACCTATAAGGTCTCTATTTTTTACCTTCCCACAACCTAAAAACTAACCTTAAGCATCTCATAATGTGACTGACGTTTTGGAGTGGCACCCTTAAAACAAGAGAGTTGCCTCGTTTCCTCATTTCTTCAGATTGAAAATAGTTTTTAGGTATTTCCTGCAATGCTCAAGAAGCTCGGGACATAAACAGAAAATATGTTCCAATGATTCTTCTCCAGAGTTATAAATCCAACATATATTTGTAAGAGCTTCAAGGGTTTTCAATGCTACATCAAATTGTCTAAAAGGTAGGTAAGATTTTTTTTTTTTACTTCAGCATTCATACTAAAATGAGTATGGCTGCCGTTGTATAATAAACAAATGTACGGTAAATTTAAAATGTTTAGAATTTTTTGCCATATCTATGTCGGATTATCAGCAGGATGCTCTCATTTCACTTTTTAGTAACAGCTTTTGTGCAGCACTTGTCTATTTTATTTTAGTTCACTCATTACCAATAACATACGTTCTCTTGTAGGATATTCTGTTAGTGGTGCCTTAGATTATTGGTATGTCGCTTCTTTTAAAACATAATACTTTAGAGGTTTTTTTATTTTTTATTTTTGAAATGACAGCCAATAAATTAATTAATCTGGTTAATGTTGGCCAAGACTCCAAAAGACATTAATCGAAATTCTATCTTAAGGAACTTTACGCTGCAAAGTTGGTTAAGTCAAGTAATTTCCTAATAGCTGCACCAACTTTTTTTGGCTCCTGGTACAGAAAGGGCCAATGGCACCACCTCCGTATTTCTGCACAAATTATTTAGTTCCTCCTGTAATATTCAGTGCTTTGTGATGCAATTTTTCCAAATGAGGGCTCCAGCTTACGTTGCTGTTGATTATGACCCCTGAATAGATATGTTTGACATGTCTTCAATTTTGTTCTGGATCATATGCCAGACATATTTTGATTTGCACATCCAAAAGATATTACTTTTGTTTTATTAATGTTAATCTGCAAGTTATGCTCCATGTTTAACATGTGCACTTAGGTAAGCAGTCATTGGAGCCCGAATTGGGGCACAGACAGAATGACAAGATCATATGCATATGCCAGATATGTCAATTTAGTGTTAGCCAATTTTGGTGCATCGCCCAGAATCTGATGTAGGGCCTCTGAAGATTTTAAATCTATAAATTGAACAATAGTGGGGTGAAGATGTAACCTTGTTTCAAGCCGTTAAAGGTATAGATTTTTGGTGTCAGTCCTCTCCCAATCAACGACTTTACTCTTACTCAAGTATTGCTGTGTAAACCAAGTATTAATTTGCTCGATGCCCCTGAGTTTAGTTGCCCCATAGTTTGGTTCTGTTATCTTTATCAAAAGCAGTTTGCGAAGCCTACAAGGTATGCAAATAGTGGCCTTAGCAAGTACGCTTTCAGTGCCAGAATTGTTAAAGATGTGATGTTATCTGTTGTAGAGCAATTCTGGCAAAAACCTGTCTTTACTATCTACTCTAACCATGAGAAAATGAAAAGTCCAACACTCCTCCGGTATTAGCCCTAGACTAGAACCTTGCTAAAAATTACACAGGTCCGAATATGGCTCGATTTGGGGGAATACAACACTTAAAGTAGAATCTGTTCTCTGGACTAACTGGGCTATGAAAGGTGTCTTATAAATTAAAGATGTAGGCTCTTTTGACGATTCTAAACTTTGGCAGAATGAACACATACAAATCTAGCTACTATAGATTTGTACAGCTTTCTAAAGTTTAAAGCAGCACTGAGCAAATACAAGAAAGTCCACTGCTCAGACCTCTTTAAACTGCTCACAAACCTATCTACACAACTACACATTACAGCAAGAATATATAAAATACGAAACTCCTATAAATATAACAAAAAGTTCACCTTATTGATCCAAAATATATGGTCGGACACCTGCTTAGCTACCAATGCACAATTCCCATCCAATAAAATATGGACATTTTCGATTATGTACAAGATCGTTCCATTCCTAAGATAATGTAAATTATTGACACTTCTTAGATATTACTTGACCTCTGATAAACTTTTCAAAACTGGCCTCATAAAATCTGACCAGTGTTGGAATTGCCACAAATGACTAGGGGCTATATGTATGAACACATTTTCCCATAGGCACAGAATGGGCAAAACCCTTTGATACATCTGGCCCAAGGCTCCCTTTAATAAGTGTTATTTCATTGCAAGATGGTCAAGCTTTTCTGGGTTGAGATAGAGAAATCTATCAATAAGATATTTCATAAGTGATAAAGGGTGCACTAAGTGCTTCATTAATCTTTAAGGGTATCTGATTGAACAGCAGTTTTGTTTGCTCACCACTGGAGTTCTATTGCTCTAAACTAAGAGACATTATATCATAAGACAGAGCTCCTGTAAACAAACAAAACACAGGAGAAATGGCTTCATATTGTGTACTCCATGATATATACAGTTAGAAGAGGTTTTGCATTGTGAGCGCTGTGAAAAACACAATAGCATGGGGTTTTACATGGTGAATTGTCTTACATATGCAATAGGAAAAGTTTCCATTGTGAACTCTGTGACAAACAAAATAGGAAAAAGTATCACATTGAGAACTCCATGACAAACACCATTGTTAGGGGCATTACATTGTATAACATTGGGAAACCTTCTTACACAATTTCTAGTTATGAAGATCAAGAGAGATAAGGCTTTTATTTTGCACATTTGTAATTTATGTTTATTTGCATGTGAATTAACATAGTAGTAAAAGCCCCAAATAGACTTTGGTTTATTAAGTGTTACTGTGTGCTTTGTGGAGTTCTGAATTTCTAACCCACACCACAATTCTGGGTAGGCCTTGGACTGCTCTGTCATATTAGCTTGAGCTCAGTAGCTCAGTAACATCTGAGTGCCATGCCTCTACTTCAAGCAATGTCCCACATTGTCACATCACTGCAGCTATAACACGTTGTTTTTGCCCACTGCCTATTAAAATAACCTGCGCTGATACTATCCATCTTCCCTAGTGCCCACTACTTTGGCACTACACTACAAGCAACTGCTGCAGTGCTGGGTGACGCTGAAAAAGCAGCTATAGCTTAATGCCATGTATGGCAACAGCATGGCTGGTACAATGTGTTATAATTTGTCATGACCCTGCTCCCTATGGGAAAAGTCCATCCTGGGAAACAAGCATCCTGGGCCCGGGATCGGGATATCACCCTTCATCAGCCAGGCTAGCTTGAATCCAGTGGCACAGCACATGTGTGCGAGTAAAAAAACACAATGTATTTAGGCCCAGATCTGTGACTGGGGTGAATGTTTGACATTGTTCAGTATTCCATTCACCATCTGTTATTTTAAAAAGTAGAACATATACTTTTATATTTTACATGTTCCAGTGGTGAAAAATGTGTACATTTGTTTTTCACTACTGCAAGGCCTACCCCTCCCATTTAATAAGTGGTAACTTTAAATTGGGGGCAGGTGCACTGGTCGTGTTTGGTGTCTGACATTTTTTAATTAAAGGCCCTCTTTAATGGCGAAGTCTGGTTTTATGTCACATTTCTGAAAATGCCACTTTTAGAAAGTTAACATTTTCTTGTCCTAAACATTTGTTGCCTGCAGCCTGATCCTGGGTCACCTGACTAAGTACAGCTGGCAGTTGGTCCTATTGTATTGCCCCCAGACAGTGAGACAAAGCAAAGCTGGCTATTAGTGGGATCGGCCACTCTCAGTTAACGAGGGGAAGAACTGTCACCTACCACACTTGCACATCACAAAGGCTCTGCATGAGAAATCCCACCAAGGGTTTGATACTGGTCTTTTGTGACCCCAGAAAAACAGGCCAGGACTGGGAGGAAGGAGATGCCTGACACCTCGTGGGTAGAAACCTCAAGAAGCTCTCTACCTCAAAGTAGGCACTAGGCATAGATATTAGACCCTCAGACCCCAACTCTTCAGTACACGTCTGGACCTGTGGACTCTGCCAGGAACAACTGCCACTCTGCTGGACTGCTGCCCTCCTGTGCTGACCTGCTGCTCTGCTGCCCGCTTGCCTGGGTGAGAAGGACAGGGCGTGCACCTCTAAACCCAGGACCCCAGAGTGACTTCAAGGGCTAGTTGGCTGGCTTCCTATTCATAAGGCTAATGGGTGGAATAGGCACCCTACAACCTTAACTCCAGCACATTGACTCTGTCATCTGTGTGTCTTTCACTCCTAAGTGGTGCCACCCGACCCGGACCCTTGAAAGTGGGCCTGAAGGTGCTCTGCCAGCCCATTTGTGGATTCAACAGAACCAACGCATCTTCTTTACCTTGAAGTGCATCCACCGCAGAACTGACACATTGCCTCTGCTGCTTGATGCATCACCCTCAGAACCGATGCATCAACTCTGCTGCACCGATTTCCCCAATACAAGGACTTTGCATCACCACTGTAGCTCATCGGAACCGTCACAGCACAACGCATCTCAATGCAAGGACATTGCCTCATCCAATGAAGCCCATCAGAATTGCCTCTGGTGATGCATCTCCAGGCAAGGACATCACACTCTACAGCTCCCTGGAAACTCCACTGCACAACACATCTCCTCAACTGGACCCTGCAATGCAACCTCAAAGCGGGACTCTGCATCTCTTCACAACCAGGCCTAAGTGGGTCCCTGTAGCCAGCAAGCCTAAGTGAGTCTGAAGCACTCCATCATGGGCAGCTTGAACTTGTGACTTTTTCTGAGTCTAGCAACATCAGATATCTACAGTTGGTGCTTTGTGCTTTTTGGCGATATTTTGACTTAAAACTTCCAAATTGCAGATCTCCAGTTCTATTGATTTGATTTTTGTTGTTTTGGTCTTGTTTTATTTATTAGAATTTACTCTATTTTTTAAATTGGTGTGAGATTATTGTTGTGTTGTGTAAGTGCTAGATAAATACTTTACATACTACATTCTTTACATATTGCCTCTAAGTGAAGCCTGACTGCTCGGTGCCAACCTGCCAGAGGGTTGAGCACAGGTTAATTTGGGGTTTGCCTGACAAGGACAATGTTGTTGCTTGAATAGGCTCACACCCCCCTCAACCAGTAACCCAATGCTTTACACTAGGTTAGTCAAACAGTAAGCTTTGCCAGATTAGTGCGCACATTCCTGATAGGGCAATTGTAGAAAAAGACAAGGGTCTGTTACTTCAGTTACTTAACAGAAGATGCAGGGTCCATAATGTGCACATAGCGTTGATTGGGAAAAGGTGGTTTATCTCTTCGTGGCTCCATCTGAGAATAAACCATTTATGAAGGATTAGAAAGTGAGGGAGCAGTCAAAATATAATAAAGAGAAACATACAACAGTATTGTGTTTCTCTGCAAATCTAATTTCATGCTACCAATGTGTTATGTTAAATGGGAATTGTCACCATCAACAGGAGCATATATGTACTGTATGCTATTGGGAAACACTGGCTGATCTGCACAAGAAACTGAGCTTGGTATTCCAATTATATGTATAGGATATTGTGCTGTATTCTGGAAAAGTTAAACTCTTGTGGCCTATATACGTGGGCCGATAGTCAATATCAGCTAAAGAAAGATGGATATCTAGGATTGATATTAAATGACTCTGTATGAGTAACAAAGGCAATTCACTTTCACGTAAAACTTGTGCCCAACATTAAGATCCCTCTTACTTCGAGCAATTGATCTTTACTTATCACGGGCATCTCCTTATCCAGGTTGGACTGTGCCAACTCCATTTACACTAGTCTACGCTGGTCAGGAGCATCAAAATCAAAATCCAACCAAAATAAAAATGCTAGAATTATTTTCATCATAAAGCCCCAGCATCACACCTTGCAGACTCTGAGTCAATTTTACGGTCGTCTGCTACCTTTCTGCATCAAATTCAAAAGAACATATCACCACCACCCAGGACCCTCACATCTACCCACTCCATCTTCTTCGTTTGACACTATTTCTGAAGCAATGCTTCCAGAGTCTCTGCTATGCGGTGAAGACTCCCTTTGGGAATCTGTCACCCACTGCAACTACAAGAAAGAAGCGTTCTCTCCCACTGCAACAACAGGGTAGAGGTTTGCATCTCCTTCTGTCACAAACTGTAGATGCGTGTAAGAGAACCAATCTACTTTAATTCTGGATTTGCTTCTTTCCCTTTGGGCTGAGGATTAACAAACAGGCCACAACCCAACATCCTGTATAAGCACAGTAGACTTTTATTTTGAGTGCAGCTCCCACTGCTGAGGTGTTCTCTGTCCCTGTTGTTTGTCAAATTATTATTCACTCTTCATAAGTTAACATTATTAGTGTAGGATAGCATAGATTGCTGCAGAGGGGCTGGCTTTGAAAATGGAGATGCATGGCATCGCAACAGACAGCCCTTTTCAGTCAAATGACTGCTACATTGAGGCTGCGCCAGTTTTGTGCTGTGCTACAGACTATTGAATAAAAATGTTTTTACTCTAAATTTGAATCTCAGGTTGGTGAATGCAACCCAAATGATACAAATTACATCCTAAACGCAGCTGGGACAGACCCTGTTAAATCTGTCATCTGGGTTAATGTTGGGAGGTTTGAGTCATGGGATGTTGTGAGCCTAGACCAACTACAGCGTCCTGGTGAATACATATTTTTCTTTAGACTGTTTTGCACTACTGCCTGAAGAACCATATTTTCCAGATTTCCTTTAAGATTTCTTTAAAAAATACTACAGTAGTAAGGAATAGAGGACAGGGGTTTCCTTGGAAGCAGAATCTGGACATCTGTGACTGTGATGGGCGACATCTAGTTGTTTTCATGAGGTGGGCCTTACCAGACAGATTGAATGGTGAGATAGTGCTGGCATGGCTTTCTGAATGTCATTATAGTGGACTGGGCAGGAATGGTTGGTAATAGGTGGAGCTGTAGATTGGGGTGAAAAATTGATCCTTAGCACTAGAGTTGTCCCATGCAGTCTATAAGTTTGAAATACAAAACACACATTGGGGAATTTGGGCTTCAACTGGCATGTGCACTACAGTTTACAGTTTAGAGTCACTCAACAACAGAAGAGCATATTTGAGGCGCTGATAAATCTCTGCCTGATACAAGAATACCTTCTACCGTTTGCAGTGTGAACATTAGAGGATTTCTAGTCCCTGCATGGACTTGAATTTGTGAGACCAGGAAATCTGCTGGGAAAATCTCTTTCTCGAAGCTGCAAAGTTTGTGGAACTAAATTAAAGTGAAGATGACTCAGAACTCAGATCCATTTGAACTTGGTGATGAAAATTCAGTTCTGAAGACATTCAAGTTAAGATCTTAATGGTCTTATATCGGTAAACAGGAGTCCTGCTGTCCTGAAATAATTCCCTGCGACTGTGAGAGGTGCTGGGGAGGACATAGATGACCTGTGTCATAGTGCACCTCCATTCTTCCAAGCAGAATCTTTATAAAACCTCACTAGGACTAATGTGTGTCAATCAAGGCTGCAGTGTGTGCATCTATCTTGTGTCCATTTTTTCTGGTTTCCTCCTATCGATTCTCCCCGCCACTAGGTTGCTACATGCCATTTGAAAACCTCTACTTTCATGAGCCTGTAGTAAACACCCATTAAATAAATATTTTTAATGTTAACTAACAAGATAAACAGAATAGAGTATATGCATGCTAAATGGTACGTGATTGTACCCCAGTCCATACAGCAGGAAAATATACATTTTAGAGGTCATGCTCGAGGACGTTCAGCGACCAGTGCCTAACGTCTGCACATACAGGATTTGTGGACACTCATGAACTCTAGGAATACTGTATGGAACCTGAGGGGAATCGTTTGCCCATATAGACCAGTCTAAGGGTTTGCAGACTTTAATTGATCACTAAGGCTATAAACTCATGCAGAACATGATCTTCATCCTCACTGCTGACAATGGCAG
The DNA here is from genome assembly GCF_031143425.1 of Pleurodeles waltl. Taxonomy (NCBI): domain Eukaryota; kingdom Metazoa; phylum Chordata; class Amphibia; order Caudata; family Salamandridae; genus Pleurodeles; species Pleurodeles waltl. The sequence continues at coordinate 606,234,481 of NC_090445.1, read as the reverse complement.
ATGTATGCGATGCCTGAATAAGCTAATGTAAAATGATTTTCAAAGCAGTCATGTTCTATTTTAGCTTTAACTAACAAACACATTATATTAGTGGGTAAAGCCAAAATCACATCATTATTTCACTTTCCGGTAAGGTAAGTGCCCAAGTTTCCGATAAGTCGCAGCAAGAATGGAATGAAGAAATGGTTCAAGAGTTGGCGGGAGCTGGCACCAGAAGGCGAAGCAAAGTGAATTTATAAAATCCTTTTGCTACTTAACAAGGTAAGGCACAAGGGTGTGTGTTGATAATGGGTCTTCTGGCCCCACTGGAGAATAGTGAGTCCATTATAATGCAGGCACGTTCAGGTTGAAGACTGCGGAGGAAACTTTGAGAAGCTTTCTTCTTTGTTTGCGATTAAAGTATGTCTCACAGAAGACTTCAAAGTACAGACGTCTACCCCTTCCTTTGAAAGGGGCTGACATGTGCAACTTAGTCCCCAGAGTTGCAGCTTTGTCGCCAATAGGATGAAGGAATAAGTACCCAAAGGCTATGCTAAGGGGTAAGTGGTCAACTGATAAGCTTTGTCACAGCTAGGTGTATGTGAAGTGGAAAAGTCAGTCTCCTGTCGACTTGATAATTTTATAAAATGCTTTGAGCTGCACAAAGTGCAATGCTTATAAAGTAATAAAAATAGAGACAGTTTCTTTCATCGGTCCTTTAACGCAACGCAAAACATTCCCGCTGCCATGATGGACCAAAGGGACAGGAATTTAACTGAAATACAGTTCTGTTACAAGCATCCCCTGTCCTACCTGAACAGTCCACAGTGCTCCTGGAACCCATCCTTTCACCCCATGAGTATGCAAGGAGGGTCGCAGCAAACCACCAGTCAGCTTAAAAGATACTCAAAGCACCTTGCAGGAAGTTCTGCCTTGCAGTGAGCAGATTTAACTTAACTTCGGGAGAACTTGACAATCTTTGCTTGGCTTCCTCAAGCATCTCTTGACATTTGTCTTCACATAGCTGTCGCCTGAATTAGCCCTCATTGGTTGAGTAACCAGGAATGTTATTCCCTATGTCTTGTATCAATCAGTATGATTGTAATTGGTGGTCTGCGAGATCCACACACAATCTATTCACAGGTCCCTCAGACCACCGAGATAACTCCTCTGGTGCTACAGTATATTGACCTGAAAAATAAAGTACCACTCAGCCGGTTCCAGTGGAAGAAGCATTTATTCACACAGTTCTATCTGCTGGTCGGTATTGCTTTTCAAGCGTCTTTAAGGTGCTGAATTAATTTTCATAGAGTTGCCTGTAGCATAGTTCACCAAAGAAGTAGCTCTGGCTCAAGAACCATTAATTAAGTAAGAGGGCCAATGAAAGGTGCAATATCACCCTCTGACCCTTCACCCCAATTACCGATACTCATGGCCAACCGTGAGAGCGTGCAGGTCATGTTTTAAGTCCCTGAAGTGGATCCCCCTAGGGGACCACTTAAAATGTGAAATTTGAGAGAAGATTTATCCAAGCTCTTCAGTGAGGAAACTGAGTTTCCTTATGCAAATCAGCTCATTGCTATTCACAGAGGTGGATCGCGGCAAGTATGGGTGACTCACGGAGCACACACCGACTTCACCGGCATGTAGATTAGACTTTAGATCCATGACTCAGAAGACTTTTTCCTGAGTCAAAAATATTTGGGAGGTCACCGTGCACTTTTAAGGAAACTATTACAATTCTGGTGTGACAGCTCAAAATGCTCAGAGGGTAAAACTTTTCCGAAACGTGAAGAGATGGATTAAAATATAGCCCAAATGTTATCGGTGTTGGTAGAAAGAGCATTATGGGAACTGATTTCACGAGGCATCAGGAAGCGGCTGATGTGGACTTCCTCCAGGTGAAATTTGTCCTATTTGGAATACAAACCATTTACAAATGTCAATAATATTTGTGTCATTAAATTGTTAGAAAAGAGGTTTAAAGGAAAGATAGAAGCCAAAAAGGAATAGATGCTTTCCTATAAATTAAAACGTCATGATTTGGAACACAGCGAAAAATCTGTCTGGAACCTGCACTGGAGCAGCACTAAAGACAGCCTGAATCTGCCTAGAAACAGGTATGTTCCCATCACTACGGTCATAACTTTCTCAAGACTTAAATGCGTGTGTTTTACATATGACATACAAGAGAACCTGCATTGTTTTTAGGGCTTAATCCACACCCAAGTTCTACCTTTTGCACATTATTCTTGGCACTCAAGACACTGGCACTATTCTCTGTATAATTGTATAAATTGTGTTGGTTGCTGGTTTCTCAGGTTGATGCCCGCTTCCCCCTATGCTCACACAAGGACGTCTTCTCCATACTCCGGCGAGGCCCTAGTACCTAAGCCTTACAAGGACTGTGACTGCACTGAATGCACAGTAGGGATGTACGGCATTACCACTGGAGGTGGCATTAGGTTGAACATTTCATAAACATCCAACATAATACAGATATGGCTTACACTCAGCTTCCACGGCGCCCCCTTGCTTTGTATTATCCACCATAAGCTGACACACATACAAAAAGAACACTTTAGATAAAACGTCAAACAAACTCCAACACAAAACAAAATAAGATTTAACTGGCAACACCATGAGCAGAACAACTCTAACCTCTGGGCATAGGGTGGCCCACTAATCGTATATGAAATAGTAAAATGCCCTGGCCACACATCTACTATCTGAAAATCATACATTCCAGCTCAGAGAATAAGACACTGCCACCCAGTGATCTAAAATGGTTGCTCGTTGTCATTCAGCAATTGACCTCAATGCTGGCTTGACGCTGTAGGTACAATATAGTTCTATGGCCGGATGAGAGTGCATTACACGGAGCACATCATCGTATGTTCTTTCAAACTCCAACCTGTGATGAAACCCTCTATCCAAGACAATCCATAGTTCTACGAGAACACAATAACTGTACAAGAGCGCAATACAAACACTGATGAGATAAAAAAATACATTACTATGGTTGTTTCGCCTGGCTGGTGATTCCCCACATCCCAGCTAAGCCCCTTAGCACCGAATTCCCTTTAACACTCCAATGTTGTTATTTGTGTCATTGTATACAAAATGGTTATTCTTGAAAAAAATTAATTAGATCAGTCGTCTGCAGGTGTTCATGTGGACATTGATAACCTTAGCTTCTTTTAGAAACTATCTTAGCTGACTGGCATTGCAGGGTCGGCCCTAGATCACCTGCCCTGAAGTTTGATAGATGCAGAGTATGAGATGGGTGATGCTCAGATCCCTTACCTCCTTGTCTGCCGTTGTCGTTGCATCCCAAACAAATGGAAAGAAAGCAAAACCGAGGAGACAAGATTCTGTTACCTAATTCAAAGAAGGAATACTTGCACCCCCTTCTTCTGGCACCTTACCTCCCTCTTTCTATGAAACTACTTTCCATCCGTGTCCCGATTCACCCCAAGGCCCACTTGTGGGCTGGAACCGTATGGGCTTGGAGGGACTGATGGAGCACCAGGACCCGGATGAGGAAGCCTTGGACTCAGAGAAATATTAACACTGAAGGCATCACACAGCACATCCGGTGCCTGGTACAACCATACTTTAGTATCTCTAGAAACTAATGGTATTCTTTACTGAATACTTTCACGTCAGCGTGAGCACTTCAAGAGCTCCTATGCATTAGCTGACAAAGAAACACTTTTACTCCTCTGTTGGCTTACTTGACTACTGCAGGTCAGGGCAAGAGAGCAGGAATCTCTTCATCTTACCTGAACACGTAAAACAGCCTTTCAATGCTACCTTGATGAAACTGTTTATTGTGATAACTTCTTTTATATATAGTGCTTACTACCATATGTCAATAGTATCAAAGTTGGTGGTAGTCCTTTCCAGTGCAATATTTCTCGATTTATCAACATCTGAGGAATAAAGGTTTGACTTGACCTTGCTATGATTTAAACATGTGACCTACCTGTAGATCACGCTGTGAGCGCAGGCGTAAAATTTAATAATTGAGACATCTTGCCTGAAGCATTCAAGCTGTGCCTGCATGTCTGTTCCTGGAAGACCTCTTACTTCTGTGATGGGTTGAAGGCCACCGCTTGTTATAAGAAAGAAAGCATTCTTTTCATTTGTGAAAAAGATGTTGTTTGTAACTCATAATCACTAGCTCACCTTTTGAGCCTATATCGTCACAACGTATGGAAAGGGGACCATATATATCAGTTTGTGCTCAGCACATAAAATAAACAAGCAGTAGAGAGGAGATTGGGCCTAACGGCTAGAGCTGCTGACCTTAGGATTTGGGAACCCGATTCATAACACAGCCTTAGCTCAACAGCCTGTATTTATGGACAAATCACTTAATCTACCTGTTCCTAAAAAAGTAATATGTAGTCCACATGTAAAACATCTGGTTCTCGTGTAAAGCAAACACGTACTGCATAAATTCTACTTATTGTGGTTTTAGCTAATCTGTGTTAAATGTCAATCCTGCATTCAGTAATGTCTGACTTGTTTACTGTAACTCCCTAGATAAGAGTACTTTTAAGGTCTCAATTAAGTTAAATCATCCTATCGTTAAATCATCCTATTCGTAGCCAAATTTTATCCCTTTCAAGCTCAACAATGTACTGAACAATGCTCAATCAGTGGCCCTCCCAAGAAAAACAACATACTGTCCTGTGACATGTTCCAGGTACTACCTTATCCTGCTCTCTGACTTAAACACAGGCCTTTCCTGCCCCATTTATTTAATTAACGCAGTAAATCCTGCTTGCATGGATCTCTGGGTTTACAAGAGCCGAGTAAATGACCCCAGATGGTTCAAACAATTTAATGAAACCTAGTGTTAGAACACTTTTTGTGTCTCTCTTCCTGCCCTAATACTCCCTTTTGCTCAGATCTAGAAGGTTCAGCGCCGAGCCAAATAATAATTGATACATATCTCTAATACCCTTGAACTCTCCCATTTGTAACTGCAACCTCACATTTCTGTTGGAGCATACAGTTAGCAGAAATGAGCTATATTAAGTCTCATTATAGACGATACCTTAGATATGCGTATGATGTAGTGACTATTTCACCTCATGAAGCAGATGTGGGAGACATCTAGATTCACCTATTGCTCCTAAAATGCTCTAAAAATGCATTTTGGTCCCAAAATTACATACGACCAAAACTTCTGCACCAATACCGATGACATATAACTCATCATTTCCCTCACCGAAGACCCGGACACGGCCAAAAAGAACTTCCACTCAGAAATGTTAGCCGTTGACACCTGGATAAGCGAAAGCTGCCTCAAGCTCAACTCCGACAAAACTTAGCTCATCATCTTCAGAAACGCCACCTCAGCTTTGGATGACTCCTGGTGGCCCACACACCTCAGTCCCCCCCTGCACCGACTGATCATGCCCGCAACTTAGGAATCATCCTTGACTCCTCCCTATCCATGACCCAACAGGTAAACTGTCGCCTTCTCCTGCTGGCACGCACTCCACAAACTTCGGAAGATCTTCAGATGGATCCCAGCAGACTGTTGCAGGACCGTCACCCATGCCTTAATCATTAGCAAGCTTGACTACGTCACGCCCTCTATGCTGGCACCTCAAATAGAAACATCAAAAAACTACAACTCATCCACAACACTGCCACCAGACCTGAGGACCCTCCACTGGCTACCAGTTGAGAAGCGAATCACCTTCAAGCTTCTCACCCACACGTACAAGGCCATACCCAATGCAGGACCAGCCTACCTAAACAACTGTGTTTCCTTCCACACCCCCGCCAGATCCCTCCGCTCTGCCCAGATGGCCCTGGCCACCATCTCTCGCATCTGCAAAACCACCACCGGAGGACCATCCTTCACCTACATGGCAGCAAAGAGCTGGAACAACCTCCCCCCTACACCTCAGACAAAGCCCGTCGCTCACCATCTTCAGGAAGAACCTCAAGACGTGGCTCTTCGGATGAGGCCCCTTCCCTCCCCACCAGCGCCTTGAGACTTTCACAGGTGATTAGCCGCGCTTTACAAAAATTGATTGATTGATTTAATGTGGACTGATATTCCATTCATGTTCTCATGTGACTTGCCCCAGAATGATCATTGAGCACACCTTTTCTACATTCCTCAGATCAAAACAATCTTAAAACTTTGTCATTTTAAATTTAGTTACTAAAAAAATCCTCCTCTGCTTTCAGATTCACACTTAGTAGTTGTGGCAAACACAACCCTGTTCCTGATCTGCTGAAACGTCCTTACTTCGGGCTCTCATAAAACAAGGTACCATACCGTAGCTGGCCCAAAATATTTCTGTGTTATCTTCTGGGCTCTACGTGAGGGCCAAGTCAGACTTTTAGGCTCTCTGCTGTTTTTTTTGTCAATGCACCAAATTTCCATCTGTGCATTTCTGTTCGGAGTAACTTGTTAAAACCTAAGTTGTCTGACAAACATTCGATTATTGTAAACCTAACAATCCAGACCAGTGTGCTGCAACACCTGGGTGAATTCCACTTTAGCAATTTCTTTGCTCCAGTAATTCGCATCCTCAGTGCACTCCACCAGAAATTCGATGCAGCACAACTCCCCGTAAGATGGAGAAAAAGATGGTTTGCGTTATGTGGCACGCAATGGAGAAGGAGAAAAAGTCCAATCAAGGACTCAACAACAGTATGGGTATGCACAAAAGTGATGAGTAGACTGGGATTGTCAAGGCAATCAGGGCCCACGAGCCACTCACATACAAAGAACAACAAAACAGAGGAAAAGGACAAGAACTGAAGTAGAACCAGGCTAGGTCAAGTGGTGCCAGAAGGGCGCTGTGCAGCTTGAAAGCAGGAAGAAGAAAGCGATGAATGTGGGTCTGAGGAACAATCGGGAATGGAGCGTAGGCAGCATAAATGCTGGTTTGTCACTGCTCCACGTCATCGACTCAAAGGGCTTTGCTATGAAGGTTAGCTGTATCTTGTGGGCTACGATACCTTTTATTGTCCCATCAAATAGGTCCATTTATAGCATTGTACATTAAAAAAGAGAAACATTTCAAATTAGATGGGGAATTGATGACTTTGCAAAGTGCATGAAAGCAAAGAAATGCAGGCAGGCCAAAGTAGAGGTGTGGGTTGAGGGGAAAATCAGAAAATCTTTAATCTTCAGTATCTATTGATGTCTTTGAACCTTTACGAAGGCTCCAACGGGACCAAAAATAACCATGCACACTTCTGATTGGTTAGATGGAGCAGGCTTCTATTGAGTGGGCTCCGGGGGCTTTATTAGCAGAGAAAGCCAGCTTGAGGCCACTGCACGCCCAACGCTGGTGAAATGAAACGAGGCCCTAGTTCACTGCAGCAGGCAGGGGCACATACTGTTGAAGTCACAAAGACATCATTGTTTTTCAACCTGTTGTTGTAGTGCCAATAATGTCATTGTGTTAAATACATGTTATCGAAGTCACCATTGAATTCTGTATCTTGGACACGTCACGGTGTTTTTATGTGGAGCACGTTGTTGAAGTCAGTGACATTAGTGACGTCTGATGCTGAAGTCACACTGATGTCGATAACTCGTTATTTTTTACTCATACTCGTGTTTATTGTGCAAGTCACTTGGCTGTGGATCCACATTGATGTTTATGACTGTTTGCACTGTTGACGTCACTGTGCTGGTATTTGGGCCCTTGCTTGAATTCATACCAATGTCAGAATGCTAGAATCACACCAAAGTTATGTGCAGGAACCCCTGGTGCCAATAGCCGCCTTATATCTGTGATGCATCGTGCTGAAGTCACACTGATGTCAGTGTGTGGGACATCTTGTGCTGAAGTCACACTGATGTCAGTGTGTGAGGGACGTGTAATGCTGAAGTCATAGTGGTCAGTGTGTGAGACGTCTGACCCTGAAGTCACAGCAATGTCAGTGTTTGAGGGACGTGTAGTGCTGAAGTCACTGGGATGTCAGAGGACGTCTAGTGCTGATGTCATAGTGGTCAGTGTTTGGACGTCTGGTGCTGAAGTGACACTGATGTCAGTGTGTTGGACGTCTGATGTCGATGTCACAGTGATGTCAGGGTAAGGGACGTCTGGTGCTGAAGTAACATTGATGTGAGAGACACATTGCGCCCTAGAGCCACGCTTATGTTAATGTCACGTTGAAATCACACTACATTATCACAACTGTTTAATATTTTGCTTAATACTGCATTGTATGGCGCTTTTATGCACCCAGCATAGTGTCGTCTGAACCTTTGGCCACCACAACTGTCATTTACAAAAAATGTATAAATGCAATATGTATTTTTTCTCTTAAATACAACATGTCCTATGCTAAGGGTCCATCCTTTGAATGGTATCTATGAATTAGTGTATTACGTTAATTGTAAAGTTGTCACTAATCCTTCAGTAGAGGTATGAAATTAGCAAGAACATAGTTATGTTTGCAAAATGATAGTATAGGTATTGCTGAAATTCATTACATGCAGAATATCTCACCGCATGAAGCAGATGCTTCATGGTTTGGGCCTGTGCAGCTTAAGTGGAGACTGATTTTGAGACAGACCAGAGGCTGCACATACATTTATATGAGGCTGCACCAGGGCATGCCAAGCTGTACCTGGCAAATAGAGGTTGTGTGTGAAATAAAGGAGGTTCTTTCTGGCTGAGCTCATGAAAGTTTTACCTGAGCATATAATGATGTGATTTGCCATTAGATGTGATGTCTGGGCATTTGAGGCTATGTCTGGAAGTACAGTAATTGTTCATGCGCATTATATGGTTGTGCCTATGATACATACCTGTTTGCTGATCACTCTTGAATTTTGGGCTTACAATGCGGCATTCTGCTTTATATATGGGTGAAAAATCAAAGATCAGATGAACCAGTCTATAAATATGGAAAAAACAAATGTATCCAGAAATTGAGCTCAAGTGTCCAGACCGACCTCAAGCAGTCATTTAGGGGACAGCCCTGGGCAACCAACAAGCACATTGTCCTGATTGAGCCCTGCACCCCCACTTTCCTGTGGGCAGTAGGGGAAAACGTCAGCTAGACAGTCCAGTAGCAGGTGCCCCGTGTGCCCTCAAGAACAATAAAATTGCAATTTTCAGAAAGAAAAGAAGGGATACTTGACTGCTACAACCCCACCTTTCCCTTCATACATTTGAAAGGAAGTAAAGCAACATTACACAAAAACATTAGCATCTTAAAACCAACACCATAGCAACCACTTGAGTAAAGGGCACTGTAGCTGGAAAAAAAGAAGTGTTGGTGAGCCAAACTCGCATGTAGCGAGGACCTTGGGATGAGTGAAAGAGAAAGAGGGGGAACAATTCCTACCCAAGGGTTTATTTACTTCTGTGCTGTTGTAAGTCCTGCACCATCTGCACCCATTCCACCTGCCACACGACCGAGGTTATTGCCACCTGGTAGTCTAAGGAGCGTGTGACCGATAATATTAGACAGAGTTCAAGGATTGCGCTATGCCAAGCTTAACCATGCCGCTCCCTAGCAAGTTAGCGGGCTGGCTGTCATTTCTAATGCATGGATTGCATGGCCTCTAACGCACTGCACCTTTACTTCCATCTTCCGCTGCGCATCAACAAATTTCACTAGTTCACCCAGGTACCCATGACAACTCCTGGCTTGCATGGAGGACTATGATTCTGGGAGAGTTGCACCACATGTTCTGCAGGAATCCCTAGAATGTCAGACTAGATGGAAGTTGAGAGGACAGACACATCTGAATAAAGGTCAGCACAACACTCAGGTATACTATAGATTCCACAACCTTCACCCACCAAAAAGAATACAAACAGTTGGTGCAACAGTCATAAACTGTGGTTGCCATGGACACAGGTAATGGTGGGCAAGCAACAACATTATCAAAGAGAACCACGCCGGGGGTCTGGATTACCCTTAAGTGTCAAAGATTAGAACCTAGTCATTGAAAAACCTACCCTATAAATCGTGCAACAGATGACATGTAACAAACCATAACAAGCTCCTTATTTTGGCTTCTGTGTGTCACGTTTGGACTTCTGCATTGAGTTACCTATATCTGAGAAATATTTTCCGCTGATTGCTTTGCAGGAGCCACGTAGCACATTTGTTCAATAATATTGTATGTGATGCAATATTATGTTCTAATAAAATATACAAGAATAAAGTTTGTTTATAAAGGCCAGCGTCCCGGCTGATTTATTGTTAATCCTCCCAAAATGTGCTGTTGGGCACAGTGAGGTGCAATCACATCAACTTGTTTTTGTTTGCTCAGGATGACACAATCTGGCCGTATGTAAAAGCCAAGATTTCAGTCCAAGTTTTCTGACGAAGCAGTCTCCAACTGACCCACATGGTTTACTTCTTTCCATTTTTGTTTTTCTGTAACGGGAAATGCACTGTGCACAGCAGCCTTTAGGTAGCTATGTGACAAGGTAATGTGCATGTAAAATATAAGCAGCTGAATACGTTCACTTTATTAATGCTTACAGATTGGTTATCACTGCCATTTAAAGCAAAATCAGAAATGTAGGCGATTCCACTTAAAAACGTGCAAGCCCTTTCCAATACCAATATTTACAATTGATATTTGTTTTCTTAATATGGCGTCTGTAACCAAAGTGTTTTAGTAAATTAGTAGTGTTAGTAATGTGCTATGCACTGCTCTTTTATAAAATATTATTTCTGTATTTATCTGCTGCCCGGGTGTAATTTCAATTATACTGGAGTAATTCTGTGTTACTCTTTGATGAGGAATTACCAATAATTACGTGATTACTCCTGCTAGTGTAATGAGTAATCTGTGGTAGGGAGTAAATCCTACCGTAAGAGCACATTTAGTGAGCAAGTGTGGCCACTCGCACTTGCTATTCGTGTTCTCCTGCATTTAGCACTATTTCTTAGCCAAAATGCTTCCCTCGTGTCCTTCTTGGACACTAGCATGCATTTTGCACTAAGCAAAAAGCTCTAAATGCTGGAATTAAGTTGGGGAAAATTCTACCCAAAGAGGTAATTTAGTGAGCGCAAGCAGCTGCTCATACTTGGTATTTATGTTCTGTTGGATTTAGCTCTGTTTCTGAGTGCAAAATGCATTCTTGTGCCCATTTTGGACACGAGGAGGCCTTTTTGTGCTAAGAAATAGAGCTAAACACAGAATTACTCTTCTCTTGTAATTATGCATAATCTTTCAGAATTCTCCAGTAATTTCGTGTGATTACACTACACTGAATTATGCAGGTTACGCCCACCCCTACCAAAGAGTATCAGCTGGTAAGATTATGCAGATCTCAAGGAACCCACTGCACAGATGTGAGTATTCGGCGTCTCACTGTTCCAGTGCTGCCGCAATAGCTCACAAGTTTGAATCCTAGAATTCTGTTCTGTTGGTTTATTTATTTTTTGCTAAAATCAGGGGCAACACCCATGTCAAAGGTTCAATTCCTGGTGTGACGATATAGTGGGTCATGCATACACTGCTAAAACCTTCATGTAATGTATATGGCATCACTTTGAATACCTACAGGGGTAACTCGTGTTTTCATGTTTCTGAGTTCCACTAGTTTACAGTCATTTCTGTTACTTCCTGTTGTTCTATGAATGCTGCTGATTTTAATGTGGCAAGTGGTATTGTTTTTTGAGAGAGTCAAAGAAGTAGATTGCTTTGTAGCTCAGTTCGTTTTTTAGGTGCCTTATTAAGCCAGGGTCCTTGAAGGATCTGAGAGTCAGAAGTATAGCATTGCACATCTCCTTCCTGCTATGTACTGGATGCACAGCACTCACTATGCTTCCACCAAGGGTTGGAGATAAAGTACTCCGAAAGTAAGACCTCCTTCCCGTGTTTCTAGGGTGGACACGTAGCACTCAAAAAGCTACACCCTTTCCCGCAATCCAAGGGTTGGTTGCACAACACTCTGAAATGAAATGCCTTTCTGTTATCCAAGGGTTGGATGCACAGCACTCAGAGAGCGAGACCCCTCTGGCGCTCCAAGGGATGGGTGCAAAGCCCTGTGCGTGCGCGACTCCTTCTGGCGCTCCAAGGGATGGGTCCAAAGCCCTGTGAGAGTGAGACCCCTTCTTGTTCTCCAAGGGATGATTCTAAAGCCCTGTGAGAGCGAGACCCCTTCCGGCTACATATGTGTTAGATGTGCAGCACTCAAAGTGAGACGCCTTTGTGCGATCTAAGGGTTGAATCAAAGCAATCTGACCCCATTCTTCAATCAAGGGCAGAATGCAAGTCAAACTGAGAACTAGAACCCCTACCTGCGATCCAAATATTGAGTGCAAAGCACTGTGAGAGCATGACCTCTGTCCTGCTGACCAATGGCTGGTTGTAAAACACTCAGTGAAAATTCCTCCTGAGAGGCAATAGCACTCTGAGGGTGAGACCCTTTACTGTGATCCAATGGATGATGCACAGCACTCTGATTGCGATCCAAGGATTTGGTGCGAAGCAAGACCTTTGTCATGCGGACCAAGGGATGGTTGCAAGGAACAGAGAGACTCCTTCCGGCTATCCATGTGTTGGATGTGAGGCACTCTGAAACTGAGACCCCTTACTGCAACCCATGTGCTGGTTGCTAAACACTCTGAAATGAGACCCTTTCCTGTGGTTCACGGATTTGTTGCAGAGCGCAACCTTGTAGTGGGTCTCCTTCCTCTGATCCAAGGGTTGGATACACAGAAATCTGAGAGCAAGACCCCTTTATGCAACCCAGAGGCTGGTCGTAAAACACTCAGAGCAAAGCTTCTTCCTGAGGGTTAAATGAGGCTGCACAGCGCTCCGAGGGTGAGACCCTTTACTGTGATCCAATGGATGATGCACAACACTCTGAGGGTGAGACCCTACCTGCGATCCAATGGATGATGCACAACACTCTGAGGGTGAGACCCCTACCTGCGATCCAAGGGATGAATGCATAGCACTCTGACGGTGAGACTCTTTCCTGTCATCTAAAGGATGGATGCGCAGCACTCTGAGGGTGAGGCCCTTTCATACGATCTACAGACTGGGCTGATGTGTAGAAGTCAGAACAAATGATGCAGAGCCTCGGACTCCATAATTCTTCAAAATTATCACCCCGGTCTAGATTCTATAGCTAACTGCTGTCACAGTCGATAGGGACAATGCTTTATCTTCCTAATGTGCAGTCTTTCCTTAGCCTGGAACCTTTTAAGGAATGCCTTACCTCCCTCCCATCCCCCTCTACTGAACATGACCGCCTCCCCGCACGTGAAGCCGTCTCTCTCATTTAGTGGGTTCTGCTGGCTGTCTTCCGTTGTTGCTGAGCTCTATGCTCGCATCACTCCCTAAATCAATGGAGGTTAGCAAGACAAAAATAACTGCAGCGATAAGCGTGTGTGTTTGTCCGTTTTCAGCACCCTGCAGATACCTTCTCTAGGGTGGCAAAGCATCCCTTCTCAGACAGACTCACGCGGGATTAAAGGCGGGCGCGTGCACGCTTTCCTTCTCTGCATTGTCGTGCTCCATACGTCACTAGCATGCTAGTGTCTTTCATTTCATCGCCCCGATCTCCCACCCTCTTGCACACTCACTTTGGTTTCTATATTGCCCCCTTGCCTCACTCTGTCTTTTCACCAGCACTCTCCCCTGGACATCATTTAGTGGCACGGGCATAACACAGCCCCCTGCGGCGCAGACAGGCCCCCAGCCCTCCAGGAGGCCTCCATTCAGCCCAAGACTAATTCATATTTGTGAGATATGTAAGACTTCTTAGCTCCTCATCACATTCCGCAGTGGGCCCCATCATTTTGCATTGTGCCACTGTATGAATCGCAAGAGGTTGCAGCCGCCACCCTCGCTTCCTCCTGACCCCTGGGGCCTTTGCGTCCCCTGGCCTCATTGGAGGCAAAGGCAGTACAAGAACAGAGGGTAAAGAGTGCTGTCATGTGCTCTGTTTATTTTCTGCATCTGGTACCCAACATCATGTAATAAACAATCAGCTCAGCAAAACAAATGCCATTGAACAGTTCAAACTATAATCTCCTAAATAAAATAAAGAAATTAAGTAAAACATATTTTTAAACAAGACATTGCCTATTTGCAGTGTTGCGAACACTGAATATTATGTGTTTGAATCAAAATCTCACCTTTGTGCTTTAGTGAGTGCTAGTGTCTTAGAAGTGTTGCTAATCAAAATATATACCATGCCGAGGAATAAATTGACAGTCTACATTCAATGTGTGGTCTACAGGAAGAACCATGGACAAAACCACTATTGTTCTTTAAATCTTTTTTTTTTTCATCTTATACATTTTATGCTGCAGGTATACGCTAGGGAAACCATTACAATATGACAGTATGTAGTATTAATAATTTGGCTTCCCAGTGTTGTTTTATGTTTTTATGTGGCACTGTATATTCTCCTCTTTCAAAAAATAATCATTTTTCATGCAATAAAAAAGAGAAATGTGTAATGTTCCTATCATGTGAACACCCTATTTAAAATGTGGGTGCTACATAAAATGGACATTTTACTGTGTAGTAACTCTTGTTTTATATAATTGTGCGCTTATACACCGTCCATTTTAGGACATCCTCAGTCCTCACTCCTCATCCCTACTTCTCATCCCTGCATATCATTTTAGTGAACCATCACCCACGATTCGCTCTCCCACACACACCCGTCATTTTTCCCACTGTGTAGAAACCCGTTCTTGCCTCCTGTCTCCCTGATCAGAAATGCAATGGTAGGACCCCTTAAAAACTGAAACATTCTGTAGGCTCTGGTTGTGTAAAAATTAGCAAATAAAGGGCTACTCTTCTCACAGATGACACGTTCCTTACTGCACCACAGAGCAGTAAAAAAACAGGGCACATCAGGCCTTAAAACGTTGAAACTTAACAGTGCTTTAAATTCAACTTACCAAGACCTTAGTACAAGTCCAGACTCTGTAGCAGTTGGACCTTGCCTAGCACAAAGAACATGTGCTGCATAGGAAGGAGAGGTGCAAGCTTCCATCACTCACAGAACAGCTACATTGGAAGCAGAAATCATACACACTTCTTCATACTCAGACACATGCAAACACAAGCCAAACAAGTGTGGCATGTCCAGCAGCAGTGCATGCTCCCCTTGCACACTATGAACACTTACAGCAGAGACAGCAGCAGTTCAAGCTTTCATAGTGCACCCAGAACAGCTACAGCACAGGCAGAAATACTGCGTGCTTCCTCCCTTGCATACACAAACACAAACTAAAAGGATGCAGCATGTGCAGCAGTAGTGCATGCTTTTCTCACATACAGGTAAGTTACAGCACAAGCATTAGCTGTTCAAGCTACTATAACAGAGAGAACAGCTGCAGAAGAGGCAGCAATAGTGCATACCTCCTTAAACACACGCCAAATAGATACAGCATGCACAGCAGTATTGCATGCTTCTCTCACACACGGATATCAGTTACAGCACAAGAAGCAGCAGTTCAGGCTACTATTACAGATAGAAAAACTGCAGCACAGGCAGCAATAATGCATGCCTCCTTACACCCACACATACACACACATGTTAAACAGATGCAGCGTGTGCAGCAGTAGTGCATGCTACTATCACACATGGAAGACAGTACAGCACAAGTAGCAGCATGTTCAGGCTACTATAACAGATAGAACAGATGCAGCACAGGCAGAAATACTGCGTGCTTCCTCCCTTGCATACACAAACACAAACTAAAAGGATGCAGCATGTGCAGCAGTAGTGCATGCTATTCTCACACACGGATATCAGTTACAGCACAAGAAGCAGCAGTTCAGGCTACTATTACAGATAGAACAGCTGCAGCACCGGCAGCAATAATGCATGCCTCCTTACATACACACACACACACACACATCAAAGAGATGCATCATGTGCAGCAGTAGTGCATGCTTCTCTCACACACGGAGGACAGTTACAGCGCAAGAAGCAGCAGTTCAGGCTACTATTACAGATAGAACAACTGCAGCACAGGCAGCAATAATGCATGCCTCCTCACACCCACACATACACACACACGTTAAACAGATGCAGTGTGTGCAGCAGTAGTGCATGCTAATATCACACACGGAAGACAGTACAGCACAAGTAGCAGCATGTTCAGGCTACTATAACAGATAGAACAGATGCAGCACAGGAAGCCATAATGCACCATTCCTCACACAAACACACCATACATATCTGCATATGTACCAGTAATGCATGCTTATTTCACATACAGAAAACAGTCATCGAACAGGCATCAGCAGTTCATGCTTTCCTAACCCACAGAGCAGCTGCAGCAAATGCAGCAATAATGAAAGCTTCCTTGCATGCACAGAAACACAATAGACAGGTGCAGTGTGTGCAACAGAAGAAAATGCCACTCTCACATATACTCAACTGCTAACCCACAGACAGTTGTAGTTCAGGCTTTCCATCAAATACAAAACACCTGCTAATGCAGAGACAGTGGAAACTTGCTTTAGCACTCGGGTTGTTTTGAAACGTTATGGTAACCCCCCTCAACACAGAGCAAGCCAAATGATATATATCAAAATAGGGCAGAACCTTATCTAGTACTGTGGGTACCAGAAACATGAACCAGGAACAATCAATACAACTTTCACGCTGAAGTCCCCCTGACACACAGCAACCTCAATTTGGAAGCATTAAGTAGACTGGATACCTAGTCTGAGAGGTCACAGGGGTAGGCGAGGGCAGACACAAACATAGGCAGATGTAAAGCTGATAGTAAGGGTGAGATTGAGGGCAAAGAGGGGCGGTTTTGAGGTGAAGTGCTATTGGTTAAGGTTGGCTGCAGAGCCTGAGGAGGCAGTTGAAGGGTGCGTGGTCTGCAGGCCTCCTGCGGGAATAGTCAATCCTCCTCACCAGTAGCTAGGGTGGCATTCTGAAAAGGACTTGAACTTCCAGGACTCCTGGTCTGGTGCTATAGAGGCCTTATCAATAGTGGCATCATGGCCACAATGACAACACCCACCACAGACAAAGAGAGTGGATGTCCCAGGTGCCCAACCCAAGACAAACTGCTGAAACTAGGTGATGACCTCTGCATGCTGCCCACTTACTGCTGCCTTCTTTCATCCGCTGTGCAATCTCGCCAACTACATCCAGTCTTTTCCATTTCATTGCCTGAGAAGAGGACCATCCGACTCCTTCCATCACCATGTCCGACTCTCGGACTGTGACTACATCCTGCCTCACCGTAATGAGAGCATTTTCAGGCAGAGATCACCAGAAGAACTGCCAGAAGCCTGACAGCTCCATCCTCACAGGAGGCTCCCAGGATGTCTCACAACTTAAGGACCCAGGCATTCTCTTTATTCATTCAACTAATTCTAAAGCAGTGATACTCAAAGTACGGCCAGGGGGGCGCATTCGGCCCTCTTGATATTTACATGTGGCCCCCAGGTCAACAACAGCACAGTGCTACTGTTTATTCGACTTTGCACCAGCACAAAAAATGGTTAAATAAACGGGCCAGTATTTAATTGGAGGCTAATTGAAAAGGGAGTAAATAGGGTGTCCTGGAACTCAACTTTAGAAACACCTTCATTATTAAAGACATTGTGCAGCAAAAATATAAAAGTATGATTTGTTTGAAATTTAAAAAAAAGCGCATTTCATTAACCTGCAGAACTGTTTCACCTTAGTACACACAATTATATCACTGTATTGAGAAGTATTTTTAGAGTGATAGTTTTCAAACATAAACTTAGAAACTTTCATCCACCTTCCCCCCACACCCTGACAACAATGTGAACTGTGAACTAAGACAAGCCAGTTGTTATGTGAACTCTTTGGGAGGGCTGGGTTTCTATTATACACGAACAACATATTTTAATAAAACAGACACAGAAGGTATTATGCAGCATACATCCTGAAGACGTATTTCAAGATTCTTATATGTGATGATGAAGGAAAAAGGAGGTAAAGTGAAGTCAAACATTTGCCTAGGATCAACCAATTTGGTTAATTGGAGAAGCCGGGATTTATACCCAAGTTTCTGGGTTCACATTGCGCAATTCAGACACTAGGGGCCAGATGTAGCTAGTAGTTTTGCCCATTCTGTGTCTATGGGAAAATGTGTTCGTACATATGGCCCTAGATGTATACACTTCACTTACCCTACAACCACTTTACCACTACACCTTCCCACCCCTCCGACTGCGGCCCTCGGTCACATCACAGACCAAATAGTGCGGCCCCTGGGAAACTTTTTGTGAGTACCCATGTTCTAAAGTAACACACAACGGGAATTCTCTCCCCATCCCAAAGCTGCATATTTTTGGCATCCCTCCTGGTCCTAGGAGAAATTATATTTTACCACAACCTTCAGGCCGTAGTGCTGCTTCCCACTGCTACCATGAAAAGTTTGAAATATACCTGTGACTGACTCATTGCACATACTCAGCTGTTCACTCTCTTTGAACACTTACACGTAATGCATAGTGATGGGTGGTTATGTACTCTTTTAGGTCCAAATCAAACAACAATCAATCAATCAAACATTTAGAGATCACAACAAATCACCACTGAGGGTATCGAAGTGCTAGAGCTGTATACTGCTGGGTGAAGGTATTACCATTCAAACAGCCATCACCGAATGATGTTGCAGTTCTGAGGTGCAGGATAGAGATAGTGTCTTATGTCGGAGAGGTGTTCCCAGTGGGTGTGATGGTGTTTGGGGTTTGTGGGTTTGAGCTGGTTGATGCTGTCTGCAGCGGAGGGTTGGTGTCCAAAGTTTTTGTAAATGGCCAAGATCTTGATGTGGAAAAAGTATGCAGGGTTGGTGCACAGTTCCTGGGAGGGAGTGATGTCATTCTTGGTGGCTGCAGGATTGGTGAACTCTTTCACAATGGCGAAGAGTTCTTTGCTGTGGCTTTGATGTGGTCTGCTAGTGCATTCTTTTTCAGGAGACAGTGATCTTGGTTGAGACTGGTCCTAAAAGCGTTGTGGTCTTCAGGTTTTTTGCTGATGCGCCACGTCCTTGCAAGTTCTCAGCAATTGCATTTGGTGGAGTGCAGTTCCTTGGTGGGCCAGCTTGTAAAACACAGTTTATATATATAAAAGGTGGTCTTTGCTCTCATTGGATCACATGACCAGAGGCAGGTCATAGTAGGGTTTCTTTTATCTGTATGAGCGCATTTCATAGGGTTTTCATTACAGAAAAGGGAACTAATAAGGTCAAAAGCTCTCAGAATCGCTATGAATGTTAACCTTGCTAACATGGGGATAAAGGGACTTCAGTGACAAACCTCTTGATTGTAGCCAGCAGGATAGCTCAAGGAATTACTAACATATGGTAATCCACATGTTACAAATTTAAATCTTGACAAGGTTGATATAGCCTTTTATCCTTCTGAGGCCAGTGAATTAGGTTTGAGTACTGTTAAACTGGGTAATAGTAACACCTGTTCTTATTAGCTCTTGTACAGTGCTTAATTTTATCCGGTGGTTGCCATGCCAGTGGGGGCCACCAAAGCAACTTAGGGTGACAAAAGCAAACAAACACAAATGTTGGATGGAATGCAGAACCAATCAAACATTCACCCCAGTCACAGATCTGGGTTTAATCCATCAATTATTTTGCTCACCGTGCCACCCCAGTTGTGACCCAGCCACATGCAAATCAGTCTTGGCCCTTTTCCCCATGTGAACAGTCCAGCCTAAACTGCCAGGCCAGGTCCTCCCTGCACTCATTTTTGGGGACTGGCACTTATCTTTCTGCGTTACCAAGAGCAAGACAGGTAAAAACAAACACAGCAGAAAGATGGTGGAAGAGGCGAGAAAGAATGTACTGATAATAGTGAGATAAAGGGTCTGGGAGTGCCTGGTAGGGGATTAATGGGGTATGAGGCAGATTCAAGACCATGCAACCTGGCTCGTGGGGACACCAACATTTAATTACACTGGTCATGGTTTTCTGAGCAGCGCTTTGCCACTGACACTCATCCCTTTACAAATTAAGCACTGCTCTTATAAATGAAGCACCATGTACACTATTATTTCGTTATTATTTTGACCCCATTCAGTTATGTAATGCCAAAACACCTGGATAAAATGAAAACATGCAGTAAAGGAAAATGTACAAACTACACTGGGACCCATATGAAGATTCTTGCCAAACCTGTGACAATCTAAATAAATACAGGATGGCGTAATGTACTTAAACACAATTCCCTCTTTTTCTCCCACTCTTCTTTCTAATCATGTAGCTTCTCATGTCTCAATTCAGTCTGTTCTCTCAAACCCATTACACCTCCTCATAATAGCTTTATGGGCCCCTTCCCAGCGCACTTAGATAGTCTTCATTTTCACTCCTCTTCCCCAGGTTCCTTCTTCCCCACCTTCTTCTTTTCCCCTGGATTGGCTCCTGCGCATTCTGAGGTGCAGGGATCTAAAGCTCCTCTTCCATAATATGATTAGCTATTCCCTGTAAGGTGCTTGTTAACCCCTAGCAGAGGAGGGCAAGCCACTGAAGGCTTGAGCCAGGCTCAGCTAGATGCCTGGCTTTGGCTCAGCTCAAAATCCTCTTGGACACTTGGACCCAAAACGAGTCGGGCTTTCTGGTGGCTTCTGCCTACCACACACGCCCCAAACTCATGCACCAAGAGATGAAGATAAGAAACACACATGTAAAGAACTCCCTTTACACCCGGGAATGGAATCATGGAACAGCCTAGAACATGAACAATGTTTTAGTGTGTCTTAATTACGCAGGAGTACATATCTACTCCAATCAAGGAACACCTTTGAATAATGTACTATTCAGCACAGAAAAGAAACAGCCTTTCAGAATGGACATATTGTAGACCTGTACTGTTGTATAAATAAGACCCACAGAACCATTGTTCATGTTCTAAGAAATAAAGATAAAGTATTAATCTTTGATGTAAAACAGGAGAGCGAAAGAAATATCCATTTAGTGGCAGAGCCACACAATGTGAAACTAGAATATCAGGGCCCAATATCAGCTTGCCTGCTTGACGAAATTGTGTGAACCTAAGCAAATATTTTATTTCACCCTGTCTCCATTTTCCTTATTATTACCCAGAGCCCCTTCAAATACCTGAGTTTACCGTGTGTGCTGTACAAAAGCCTCCCTTGAGTACAATAAACATCTATGCCACGTCTAGAGTACACATAACAAATGGCATGCCTCTTAGTTCACTAAGGGCATTTTCGTTAGTGCAGAGAGGCATATTTCTAAATTAATGTTTAAAATCTATAAAACTATTGCTTTCATGAAATGCCTCTCAGTGCAGTGATATAACCTGATGTACTAAGGTGCAATGATCCACGTTACAGAAATAAACTTTTTGAATTTTGAAGACACTTTTTCATGTGTTTTATATGTTTGTTGTACTCTTTAGATGCCAAACATGTTCATGGGTCGGCTCGTGCATGAGGTCTTAGAGCCAAGCCAGACCCTTGGCTTACCTCTCCCTTTTAATATGTTGGCTCGCTTATCTCTACTCCTAGGCAGACCATTTGCAGTTTTTGTTTCTGTCCGGCTTGGATAAGTGCTTGTTTGACCTCCTCCTGCTGGCATCCGCCTCCACATTCCCCAGTGCTGCACAATGGGCGACGAGGGAGAAACAGGCCTATACACTGGCTTTATGTATTGACTGTTCCTAATGAAAAGGTGATCCCTAGAGCTAGAAGAAAGACTTCCATTGTAATGATCTCTTTGCTGGCTACCAGAAAGGATCGACTTCTAGGAACTTTCCCAGAATTCAATTCGGTATCAGCATGCATTCCAGACTGCATGCTGATACAGCCGACTTTTGACAATTCTTCTTTTGAAGCACTGCGCTTCAAATTCCTAAAACGTCTGAACATTTCTTAAAGTTTTCTACTGAAAGTGTGAAACCTGTGAGACTGAAGTTTGATAGTTGCTGAAGGTAGAAATCTGGCACTAATTACAGACACGTTGTGCACATTCTGTGCAAGTCAGATGTTTATGAAGGTTGACTTCATAAATCAGTTGGCTAAGCTCAGAGACTGTAGCGCAGGGCACTATTGTGGAGGTAACTGAACTGTAGTACAGGTCTCTACCGTGGAGGTATGTGGACTGTAGTGAGGGACAGTACTGTGGAGGTATGCAGACTTTAATGCAGGACACTACCGTGGAGGTATGTGGACTGCAGTGCGGGACACTACCGTGGAGGTATGTGGACTGTAGTGAGGGACAGTACTGTGGAGGTATGTGGACTGTAGTGAGGGACAGTACTGTGGAGGTATGTGGACTGTAGTGAGGGACAGTACTGTGGAGGTATGTGGACTGTAGTGAGGGACAGTACTGTGGAGGTATGCAGACTTTAATGCAGGACACTACCGTGGAGGTATGTGGACTGTAGTGAGGGACAGTACCGTGGAGGTATGTGGACTGGAGTGCAGGACACTACCGTGGAGGTATGCAGACTTTAATGCAGGACACTACCGTGGAGGTATGTGGACTGCAGTGAGGGACACTATCGTGGAGGTATGTGGCCTGTAGTGAGGGACAGTACTGTGGAGGTATGTGGACTGTAGTGGGGGACAGTACCGTGGAGGTATGTGGCCTGTAGTGAGGGACAGTACTGTGGAGGTATGTGGCCTGTAGTGAGGGACAGTACTGTGGAGGTATGTGGACTGTAGTGGGGGACAGTACCGTGGAGGTATGTGGCCTGTAGTGAGGGACAGTACTGTGGAGGTATGTGGCCTGTAGTGAGGGACAGTACTGTGGAGGTATGTGGACTGTAGTGAGGGACAGTACCGTGGAGGTATGTGGCCTGTAGTGAGGGACAGTACTGTGGAGGTATGTGGACTGGAGTGCAGGATATTACCGGGGAAGTACGTGGGCCCCAGTATGCAGTCCTCCACCCAGTCACAGGATCAGGAGTGGGACACACTACCATTGACCAAGAGTTCACTGCAGTGCACAGCACTACCATCAAGCTGAGTAGAATTGTGCGTGCTCCTCTGCCACTGAGCGACGTAGGCTGGAGGTTGCAGCACCACTCCCAACCCATACATGAGATCACTACCACTCAGCAGTGGATGCTGCAGTGCAGCGCAAAGGGCCCGACAGGGCTCTCTGCTTTTACTGAGCACTGCATGGTCTTCTGCTCAACACTATCATCAAGCTACCGGGAGGAGAGTGCACGGCATTACCCCTGAGAAATGTAGGCTGAAGCATACAGCACTACCACTGCACTATAGACCAGCTCACTCCCATTACACAAAATGGTCACCAGTGCATAGCACTCCCGTCAAGCCACGTGGTCTGTGTGAAATAGAAAAAACAGCAAGCTTGGCTGCAGCACCTCAAGGCGTCCTCCAGACCTGCTTTAACACGGCCCTGCCTGCGTGCTAAGAGCAGATGTTGGATGTCACTGACAATAAACAAGAAGCAGTTAAACCCCACCCCTCCTCCATGGTTCTCCCTGTCTTTCTCAACCTCCCAACACAGAAACACGACATGCCCTCCGGTTGTGCTGCCACTCGTTTTACAAACACGTGCTACTTTTCCACCATGAACCCACCACTGACACTGTGGTTAATGTTTATACTGTGTCCACCTCCTGTCTTTTAAATGTCCATTTTGCTACCACTGCTTAGCTCGTATTTTTCAAGACGTCCGATCCGTCTCCCACCTGTTCATATTTGTTGGGAAAACATGTTCTCGAGTAGATTTCTTCAGAAAACACTCCATGCCGGAACCCACTTCAAGCAGCAAGCTTTTCTCTAAAAAATGCGTTTGTGGGAAAATCATTCTGCAAAAATGAGTGTTCGAGATTTTTTGAAAATGTATAAAGCGCAAAGGTTGTCAACTCCGCAAATTGTGTAGTTTTTGAAGACTGAAGGAAAGCGATGCCGCGCTGTTTTGCACACTCTGCAGCTTGCCCGTTGGCCTGCAGGTAGTCTCAGGTGCAGAGTATTGACAATGGCTTTCTCTAACTTTACAATCACTGATACTGCTGCTACAGCCATTGATGTTGATAGGTGTGAAGGGGAGCAAAAACCACTTAGCTAACTTGGGCATTTAGATTCAACTCCCCTTCTCTTATAAACCACAGATCTATTTTCCCTTTCTGCTCACACAGTTTGAGGCTTGAAGAAAGTAGACACCTCCATTTACCCTCGTTTAACTTCAGTCTCCTAAGTTCAGCCAACTAGCCACCATACCTAAAACCTTCTGTTGCCCACTTACATGCAGAAGGATAGGCCTTTCTCCAGGGTGGGAACGAGAGCAAATTTCTGTGGCCCTGGGAAAGCATTCTTTCACCAAGAAAGACCTGAAAGGTTTTAAACATTAAAGGGAGCACTGCAGAGCTCTCAAGGCATCACAGGACACTACTAATGAAGATGAGTGGAATTTTGAACTGAAAGTGAAGGAGCTGACACAGCTTCAATGCAGTTTCAGGTGTATTCAAGGTTTCAACAAGGTCCCTTTTCAAGAAAGTTAGAGACTACATCACTCTGCCTTTAACTAACCAGAAATCAAAAAAGAATGGCTACAGACTGGCACCTTGCTGATGAGGTTATAGAATGTACCGGATGTGTCTTTCAAACTATCCTTTCAAATACCAAGACGACACCCAGAGTTTTATGATCCTTTCTATCACTAAGGACCAGGCCACTGGATGTTGTTTAAAAGATGCTTCATGATTAGTCAAGGGGATGCACCTTCCTAAACTTCAACAAGGTACACTTGGGACACAAGCTCTCCTGGTCGAGAATTCCTCTTTGCATAGTGTTGAAAATAATGCACACCAGCGACAAGGTATCGCTCTACAGCTAATGACTTTAGAGGTACATGTTTACCTTGTTATGGTCAAAGATCCAGCTCTTTTTAACATATACCTTTATTTTTATAGTTTGCTATCATTCGCACAGGAGAAGAAGCAGATTCATTGATTTTCCCACATCAAAAGAGGGAAGGAGTGTATATTCAACCCTTCCTCTTATTCATAAGTAATTTTAAGAAGATTCGGAAGCAGTTTGTTTCTTTGGGGATATGAGAAGGTCTTGTAAGCGGGGGGCGCCCCTAATGTGGAAACTAAATATTCCAAACATTCATCTCCTTAATAAGAATGTCTTGCTTGTGTTAATCTCCCAACATATTCAAAATAATAGGTGGCTTCAATTTTGGGGTCCTATCTGATATTAATGGAGAGAGACGTGGTAGACTTTACCTCTCAGGACTAATAGAAAGGGTCGTAGAAAGGTCATTCCACGGGAATAAAAGGATGAGACTCTTTGGTGGTCACTAGACCGCCGGAGTCTAGAATTCTGTCTGGTAGCACTCTAGTGATCTAACACTGATCTATGAAATTAGGTGAAAGCGAAAAGTACCTCAGAGGGAAACATTTTTAAAATTCTGGGTGGAGCAATTGCAACAAACAGCTCTGGATATTCATCCATGAAACTGAAATCTCTTAAAAAAATGTGAAATATATATTCTATTGTTATATGTTTACATCGCACTTGCTGGTTGTATATTGGTATAGGGTCTTCGCTGTCCACATTTCATACATTTTTGTAGGGCTCCTAGGGCCCTTGTTTGTTTCTATTTCTAGGACTCTCACTTCCCACCCTTGTTCTGGGTATAGGAAATCAGCTGTGTGCCTTTTGTACATGCTTATTGAGTTCCCACTGCACATCTATGTTATGTATATATGGGACCTCCATGTCCGATGAATGACCTGTTCAGAAGCATTGTCGGCCTAGATGCATCATGCGTCCATAGTCCCTCCTCTTGCTCTCTCTATGCCTGCATAGTCGACGATACCCATCTAGTGAATTCCTGCTCAGGCCAATGGAATTGACTGTACAGTGAGCTCCTGCAGGTACTGATGTAATGTTTGCATGTGGCTCAAAAAGCAGCTGTTAGGCTAGTGGGTGGGCGTAGGTGCATGGACTGTGTGACTGGCCTGTTCTGGTCCCTCCTGACACAATTTGGCTGACAAATAATGCCTTGTTGGAAAAGACCCTTAGTTTCCTGAATAGTGCAATCAAATGTGTTCTCCAAGACCTATCCTGAGTTCAGCTGTCTTTAGTCTTCCTGAAGATGCACCAATTCCATAAACCAGCGTATGGAAGAGGTCATGGTGCAGGAACCCCTCTTGTGGAAGCAGCTGCTTGGCTCCCCCCATGAATGAGAGCAATCCTGCTGGTTTTCAGCGCCCGGGTCTATGGAGTTTTGATGCCCCTGTCTCCAGCTGTCCTTCCCGTCTGTCGGCTCTTGGTGGAAAGGTGGTTTGGTTTGTTCCTTGTGAGTGTGCAATACAAAATCCATCTTTCATGTAATCATGTTCGCTTTAACCAACTGTTAAATGCTCACTTTTGGCAAATGCATTGTTTAAATGTTGAGACGAAGAGCACATGGAAGGAACGGAAGGGACAGAAGATCTACAGGCCACATACCTAGAGAAAAAGAGGGGGCCAAAGCAGGGGTTGCCAAAGCAGACGTCTCCTGATGTCCTAGTATCTCTGCCTGGGTGCTTTCCACGCTGCCGCAGGCCCCACCCGCTGGCCCAGTTCTGTCCCATCTCTGCCGACAGTGACCCAGTTTCCCTGGCCCAGTCTCACACCATGAGACGCCCGCAGCCCATTAATCTTTCAGGAGAAGGCACCTGTGGAGAGCAAGGACGAGAAGCTTGCTGCTAAAGTGTCACTAAAGCGCATAGTTAGCCCAGCGCTATCTCTCGGTGCTGCTCGAGCGCCTTGTGAGTCAGAGATAAGCCAGTTCATCTTCATAAGCCATCGCTCAGATGCGATGTACAGGGTGTAACCACATCTCATTGACCCTGCAGGCTCTTTGACAGCTTGTGACACATGCATGGGCGTAGCTTGGAGGGGGGGCACTGTGGGGTGCTACACCACCCAATAAATGAATTTTCTGATAAATAGTTGGGCACAGATGCTTCCAGTCGGATATGGTGTGATGTCTGCCGGATTTCACCAGGTATTTTTATATACATTAGACAAAAACACACACACACTCTCTCCCTCTCAGTTTTTAAACTCGTCAAAAATACTTGTAATTTTATAAAAGATTGTTTTCCCTCACTTAGAGCCCCTACCAATCTGCATTCCTCTCTCTTTTCACTGCCCACACTTGCCTGGCCCCATCTCCTGAAAACTACAGGCATGAGACTGTGTCTCTTGATCTACGCGGATCTCACTGCACCACACTGGGCTTGCAGACCCCAAAACCAACAGCTGTCTACACGTTTAAATGGTCAGGCTGCGGTCTGTGTTGGCCTAACTTTCTCCGGCATATATATCTAGGTTAAACATCCTGTGATCTGCAGACATAGCACACAGTGGGGTCTGCTGGTCTAACTGCACCTTCTGTAACAGGGCCTAATTTGTAAATAAATAAATAAATCAGAGGCCCAAGTTTTTTCTTAGGACCCTATCGTCCAACTTCCAAATGGTAAAGCTGCCTGATTTTGATTACACCTCATGCTCTACGGTCTGTATCTAATTCTTGCAGTTTTTGACATCTTTTTCAGTCTTTCTCTCTTTCCCCCTGAATCCAAATCGGATGATAAAATATAAGTGACATAAAGGAGTCCTGCATCCGGTGTCCATCACCTGCAACCATTTGACATAATTAAGGACTGTGGGCCTGATGTATCAAACATGTTCCCAGTCGCAAACGGCCCATTTGCGACTGGGAAAATGCCTATTGGTTTGTATTAATCCAAAACTGCAATTCGGGAATATCTTCTGTATCGCAGTTCTGAATTACGAATACATACCGATTCTGTATTTGGAAGGGGTGTGTTTAGGGCGTCCCTTCAAAATACTGAATTAGAATGGGATATATGAATTTGTTAATGGGAAGGGGTCTCTTTGGGACCTCTTTCCCCTCGAGAATGTTTAAAAGGCATTTTTTGAGAGCAGGTAGTAGTCCCACAGACCACTGTCTAGTCTTAAAATATAAAAAAATTAACTTTTCATTTTTTCTTCCTAAACGCATTCCATTTTCTTTTAAGAAAAATGGACTGCGTTTAAAAAAAGTATGCTTTATTAAAGAGCAATCTCAGGTATAGTGGCCTGCTAACCCCAACAGGCCACCACCCCTGTGATGGCTGTGATTCCTAATGGGATGCACATTTTGACCTATCTCATTAATATGCATGAGGTAGGTCTATTTATGACCCACAAGAAATCACTAATTAAACTCAAAAGATTTTCATAAATTAGGAAATCAGTATTCCTAAAGTTAGTTCATCTGGTCCTGTGTGACCTGCTGCTCTAACAGCCCCTTCCGTCAGGCTCCTATCTGTTTGCAGGGGTGAAATGGGCATGACGGAGGTTCCCTACTTCCCTTCAGGCCAAGTAGACCCGAAGGTTAAAAATCGGCCTGACCTACCAGAACGATAACTGATGAATACCAATCGCTACATCTGAGCTGTCTTTGCCTTTCCTAAGCTTTTACAAGATAATAACAAGCATTTTAGTACTGCATACTTCTTGTAGTAGACAGAATTACTATGATGCAAGTACCTCATAGATTTACCTAATATCCCTTCTCCCTTTTCTGATAGGTGTAATGCGGTACTCAGGATCTGTTTACTAGATCTATAATGAAAAACTCACATGTCAATTCTAATAGCAGACATGCACGTAAGTTGATACTAATGAGTGTTGGTAATGTTAATATCGCATACTTACACACATTAAACAAATGTGGAGTAACACTGCTTCCATAGGGGTCCTAGTAACACTTAAACAAATATATCTAATGCAGAGTCCATATGAACATAGTTATGCATACTAAAAAATGTTCTTGTATGCTCTTTGATAGGCAGGCTTTTGCAGAGTCCATGAGAAAATAACATTGATAAGCGTACTCAATAATGCCCCTTGTATACACTTTGCTATGCAATCTCAACCCGGACTAATGAATTTTAGTTTGTCACATTTAGGAATAATCACCAGTGTTTTCCACTACTGACTTTACCTTTCTTGTATTTTACAGGTAGTAGCTGAAGCAAAAGAAATACTTTACCCAGCAGTGGCGACAATCCCAATTAGATAAGTGTTTACAATAGTTTCCAGGAACTGCTACAAGCACGTTACCAATCGGTATAGGTCGCCATCTTTCTTAATATGTTCATTTTCTTCTCTTCAGCAGAATGCAATGAATTATCCAGCTTGAGGATCCGGATAAGCCAGACGCCAAAACAATCAGGGAACAGAAACACGAGAGTGACCGAACAGGAGCGGAACGCAGAGAATAGGCGAAACTCAAAGGTGCGGACTGCCGTGCCAGCAAACAGGATGCAGGTGAGTAACTGTAGGCAGGGAACTTTCTGAACGACGAGTAGTCATTCGTGGGTCAGCATGCAGCCTTAAAGGCTACGAGCTCCACCTTCTTAAAGGGACTGCTCAGAAGAGAAACAGTGTATAAGGTGTGCCCAACAAACAGTGTATGTGACGCACCTGACACCTTCTATGGCGTCTGGGTCTAATTCCAGTGGCTGTGGTCTGCACAACATCCCTTTCCATAACCATCATCTAGAGAAGGATATATCTAGTCACGGCCGATCTGGAAGACTAACAATACATCTGAGGCCTGCAAACCTATTGCCTAACCTCCCAAGCTCACAGTACTATCTTTGTCTGTTGGGGCTTGAAGACGTGAAGCTTCAGGTTTTAGCAAGATGTTTCATGATCTGAGTCGGTCACCTTACTGATTGAAGCAGGAGGAGGGGAGCAGAGGGGTGGATCCCTCCAGGGCATTGATAAGAGCCATGGAACCTAGTGCAAGTGCAGACTTCCCAGGAGAGCACAGCCTGGACTTAGAGAATGTAAACTCAGCAATTACAGGCCAAACTTCCAGGGAGTTTGATGGGTATCACAGGCGCTGCTGCCCAGGACCAGTTATAGTCTACAGAACAATCATAAACAGGCAAGACACAACCTACAGAGGCACATGCAATTGAAAGAGCAACCACACAAGCCCAAATCATGACTCACTAGTGTAAGAAGTGCAGAGCCACAGCAAAAGAGAATACTCACCCATCCTTGGGCTTCATGTTGCCCAATGTTGTGCCCTCCTTAAGCACCTCTGTGTGTGAATACCCTACAAAAAAAACCTGTGCAGCTGAAACTTCATTGGAAAGCAACTGTCTTAGGAAATCACTTCTGCAGACCTCCAGGCAGATTCTCTAAAAATAAGGGGCTCTTACCCTGTCACGGAAGGAAGGAAAGCTAATACAACTTTCTCTGGAACCATGTTACTGATTACCATCTCCTCTAAAGCAGATCTATTCTCACTCAGTTCTGTCTTGCTTTGATGAGTGGAAGTGGCCACTTTAAAGTATGCTTACATAGGTCTAGGGGCAGACACATCCTCCAGGAGAACACAAAACAAGCTTCTGAGTAAATGGCTTCAACTACAGTGATGGCTGCCATTTATTTAAAGAGGTGGGCGGGCCAAACATGGTTGGGGTTAATGTAAAAAATGGCACTTACCTTACTGACTTGCCACGATGTCCTCCTCGCTCCGGTGTCTTCTCTCTTCGAAGCTCCGGGCCCAGGAAACTACCTTATCCAATCCTGTTGCTGTTCTCATAATGTTGAACAGCATGAGAGAAGCATCACGATTCGAGTCAGCAGCCTCTGTCAGTGCTCCTGAGAGCACTGGAGGCCTGTGCTTTCTCTAACCCAGCTGGGTTAGAGAAGTTTAAAGTATGCATGTCAGGCTGGGCGTCGCAAGACGGCCGGCCAAAGAGACATGTGCACTTTAAACATAGTGCACAGCTCCCTGCTGCCACTCAGCAGCAATTGCCCAGTCCCATCCTGCCACTCAGTTCAGGGCAGGTTGCTGAAAAATAAAATGGTAATAAATAAACCTTATTACCATTTTATTTTTCAGCTGCTCTGGGGCATTTTTCCAGCAGGGTGACGCTCCTCCACTCTCATGGTGGAGTCTTTCCTGCTCAACTATGTGATGTCTTGACTGATATCCATCGCACCTGTGTTCAAGTAAAAGTGTAATTCAGATAGCTGTGGTTACACGCAGTTTATAGTAATGGTGGACTTCGAGCAAGATTGGGAGTTGTTGAAAGTATCTGATAAATGACTTTCAAAGCAAACCTCACCACATCCCTAAGGTAGAGACCTGTACCTCTCTGATTAGCCTACGAATCTCCATACCACCCCTCAAGATTTAATTTCCACAGTGGGAAGGGATGGTACAAGAATACTATAACTATAATATCATCTGACAGAAATGCTGTGTCCTAAATATTTTTTACAGATATATTATCCTAGAGAAAATCTATGGCCAGGGAGCAATATTTTTGTAAATGATATCTAGGACACAATATTTCTGTAACATGCTATTTTTGCTAAAGAGCTTCTGACAAATTATTGCAGTAACATAGCCCTAAGATGGATCCTTGTGAAGGAGTACAAAAGAGTCCTTCTGCCCAAACCTGCCAATTGAAGCCAAAGTTCAGAGAAAAGACAGTAACTCCACTGGGCAACCACAGAAATGCTACCCAAAACCAAGCAACCCCTCCGTAATCACTTTCACCTGTCTTTTGTCACCTATGTGTTTATGCCATTCTGGCATAAACTTCAGTATGCATATGCGTCTCCATTAAGGTTCTCGGTATCCTCTATTCCATTCAAAGGCACCATGATATTTTTGACGGGGTGGAATTTCCGATCTATTTTCAAGCCAGCCATTTGCAAGCTAAGTAATTTCAGTTTGCAGAAGGGGATGGGAGCACACTGCCTCACATCACAGCACAGTTCTCCCCTTTGCATTTAAGTAAATGCAGTACAAAGTTTGCGCTTACTTGAATATGAGCTTCAGTTTTTCACTAGAGTTGGAGCAGATAATGCTGGACATCTCTAGACATGTTTTTCTGGATGTTATCCTTCATCAGGATTGTCAGCTTGTTAGCTCAAGGAGGCCTTTTTAAACAGAAGGGAGATGGGAGCTCACTGCCTCACATCTCAGCAAAGTTTGCCCCTTTGCATTGCGGTAAATGCAGTACAAAGTTTGCGCTTACTTGAATATTAGCTGTAGTTTTTCACCAGAGTTAGTGCTGATTGTGTGGTACATCTCTAGACACATGTGTTTCTGGATTAGAGCATTCATCGGTAGAGATCAAAAACAAATTTCATCAGGGGTGCTCAGAATGCTGCCACAGTCCTCTCAGGTCTCAGTACCTCCATTAGTGCACAGATGCATCTCCAAAAGCTCGTCAGCTTGTTGGCTCAATGGAGCCTTTTTAAACTGAAGGGGGATGGGAGCACACTGCCTCACATCACAGCCCCTTTGCATTGTGATAAATGCAGTACAAGGTTTGCGTTTACTTGAATATTAGCTGTCGTTTTTCACCAGAGTTGGTGCTGATAGTGCTGTACATCTCTAGACACTTGCTTCTGCATTTTATTCTTCATCAGTAGAGATCAAAAAAAGAATTTCATCAGGGGTTGCGGAGAATACTGCCACAGCCCTCTCAGGTCTCAGTACCTCTCACTGGTGCACAGGTGCATCTCCAAAAACTCATCAGCTTGTTGGCTCAAGGGAGCCTTTTTAAACTGAAGTTTGCACATTTAGGTCACACACAGGTGGGCACTGAAGTTCCAGGATGGCCACAATGTTACTAGCAGAAAAGAAGGGAAACAATCACATGATTCACTTTAACAATATTGTGATAGCTAATGCCATTTTGTTGAAGCCAGCGTCATTTTGTTTGCCATTATTAATCATAACTGTGCAGGCCACACTGCTTTTAATGTATTTAGTCTCCCTCTCACACTTGGAAACTCTAAGTAACGATTTTTAAATGGCAAGCTCAGCTTCTGAAATTTACTTTTTTGTATCTTGTTGTAAGGTCTTTTGCACTCTTTTCTTGTGAAAGCTATACACCTGCAACAATATCATTGTTGGGGTTTCTGTAATTTGCAATCAATTTGAAGTCTGTAAGTGAAAGCTACAAAACGTCCCTATAAAGGGTTGATTAGTTAGGAATTAGATGCTCATTCCTATGGGGAATACCCTTAATGCTTTGCAATGCGGTATCACACTTTGTTTATTTTTTCCCACTAAATGTGTTCAGACATCAAGTAGGCTTGTAAGCGGTTTCTTCTTCGACAATCTTGTGCCTTGGCTGGGAACTGCCTATATGTAGCTGAAGTGGGATGGCAGCTAGACCAGACTCCACATGACAACCACAGGTTTCAAGGTAAGGGAGAAGTGGAGTGAAGGGTGGCCCAGCACTTGCCTCACTAATCAGGTCAAGCAAGGTAAGCATGGTTAAGTTCATGAAATTTGAAGTCTTTTTATGTTTATTCTGTCTTGCATTTTTTTAAACAATCAAGTGTTGTCTGATGACAGGGCAAGCTAATAGTTTGCATAGGTAGCTACATGGTAGTCTGAGTAGTTAGGAGAGTGTTTTTAATCCACAGTGTAGTGCAAATGGGTGGTAGAGACTGTTCAGTTAGGGCAAGAGAGGCAGAATATCTAGGGCCCAAGCACTGACCCTATAAGAATGAATGTGTGTGCGAAAGAGGCTCAATGATTTAGCCACCCCAGAAACTCTGCAAGTTTAACTGCTAGGACTAGAGAAATTCTGAACACCTAGGGAGGCTGTGTATATGAGGGAGAGATACCTTCTTACATCCTTCCAAAGGGCAGTTAATGAAATAACTGCAAGGTCCCTCTTTCTCTCTCATACCCTTCTACATTACCTCTCTAGACAGGATAAGCTGCAGCACATAGCTGACAGACACTTCAAGGACTCCTGCCCATGTGGTGTACAACCAGTGTCAAAAAGCATGTGCAGGTATTTGAACTAGTGGTTGGGACTTACAAATGAGTCATTTCCAGAAGAAGATATCTTTGATATAGAGCACTTAAAAATGTGTAGATGATTAAGACACCAAGATAGACACAGAACAAGGGCCTGTATTTCTGACGCGGTATGAGGAAGTGTTAGACATGGGATCTTTGGTTGGCAGTCAGATTACCCCTTGACTAAGCAAGGACCCTCACTCTAGTCAGGGCAAAGGAGAAACACACCTGGTTAACCCCCACCCACCCTCTTGGTAGTTTGGAACAAGCAGAAAGGCTTAACCCAGAAGCAATGTGTAAAGTATTGTACCAACACACACAGTAATACAGTGAAAGCACTGCAAAATGGACACCACACCGGAAAAATAGGCAATATTTATCTAAATCAAACAAGACCAAAATGACAAAAATCCAACATACACAAGTCAAGATATGAATTTTTTAAAGAATAAGGGGGTCATTCTGACCCTGGCGGTATGACTGAAAGCACCGCCAACAGGCTGGCGGTGCTTTTTTCCCCATTCTGACCGCGGCAGTAAAGCTGCGGTCGGACTGCCGGGGCCGGCGGTTTTCCGCCATTTCTGCCCCGGCGGCAATAATCCACCAGGGCAGCGCTGCCCTGGGGATTATGACTCCCTTACCGCCAGCCTGTTTCTGGCGGTTTTCACCGCCAGGAAGAGGATGGCGGTAAGGGGTGTCCTGGGGCCACTGGCATGGGCAGTGCAGGGGCCCCCTAACAGGGCCCCTACCAGCTTTTCACTGTCTGCCTAGCAGACAGTGAAAAGCGCGACGGGTGCAACTGCACCCGTCGCACGGCCGCAACACCGCCGGCTCCATTCGGAGCCGGCTTCTGTGTTGCAGCCCCATTCCCGCTGGGCCGGCGGGTGCAAACTTGGTTTGCGCCCGCCGGCCCAGCGGGAATGTCGGAATGGAGGCCGCGTGAGTGCGGCCGCATTGGCGGGCGGCGGTAACCACCCGCCAAGGTCGGAATGACCCCCTAAGTGTCTTACTCCATAGGAAACAATTGAAATGTTGATTTTACCCAAAGTACCTGTTTTGCATTTTTTTAAAAAGCTGCACAGCGAGCGTGCATCAGAAAAGTCAGCGATGCTTTGATTCCTTACTCACATGCAAGGCTGTGGTCATTTCTTCTCCGGTCGAGTAGGCGATACATCGTTTTTCTCCCTCGCAAGAGAGCGATGAGACGATTTCTGGATGGGGCACCTCGGATCCGCGCAGGTTCATGATGACTTTGATGCCCAACGATGATGCATGAAAAATCTGGTTGCACGGTGTTAGAAAACCGCGCTGCGTGGGGTTTGCGTTGTTATCAGCAGCTGCAAGTGGGTGTTGTGTCGTTTCTCCAGCCGTGATGCATCGATTTCCCAGCTGCAATGAGTTGGGGCATCGGTTTTAGCTGCGAATCGGGTGGCGTGTCATTTTGCAGCCTTGTTGCAGGTGGTGCAACGAAAACTTCCCTGCACGGTGTAATGTGCGTTGATTTCAGTCCTTGTTCCGTCAACTTCCTCTTTCAAGGGCCCAGGAACTGGATAGGGCATCACTTGGCATGGCAGGAGTCCCAGCAGAGAGTCTAGGTGCTGGCAGAGGAAGTCTTTGATGGCCCTGAGACTTCAAAACAGAAGGCACGCTCGGTCCAAGCCCTTGGAGATTTAATGCACAACAAAGTCCAGTCTTTGTCCCCCTTCACAGGCAGAAGCAGCAACTGCAGGATAGCCCAACGAAGCCAAGATCTTCAGCTGTCCTCCTTGGCAAAGGTTCCTCTTGGTTCCCAAACTGATCTAAAGTCTGGGGTTTTGGGTCCAATACTTATACCCCGTTCTGCCTTTGAAGTAGGCAAACTTCAAAGGAACGTCTCAGCTATTGACAGGATCCTGCCTTGCCCAGGCCAGGACACACACCAGGGGTTTGGAAACTGTATTGTGTGAGGGCAGGCACAGCCTATTCAGGTGTAAGAGACCACTCCTACCTCCACTCTAGCTCAGATGGCTCATCAGGATATACAGGCTAAACCCCAGCTCCCTTTGTGTCACTGTCTAGAGGAGATTCACAAACAGCCCAACTGTCAGTCTGACCCAGACAGGAAATCCACAAACAGGCAGAGTCACATAATGATTTAAGCAAGTAAATGCCTACTTTCTAAAAGTGGAATTTTCAAACTAACAATCTAAAAACCAAATTCACTAACAGATGTATTTTTAAATTGTGAGTTCAGAGACCCCCAAACTCCATATTTCTATCTGCTCTCAAAGGGGAACTGCACTTTAAGGATATTTAAAGGCAGCCCGGGTTAATCTATGAGAGAGATAGTTTTCAACAGTGGAAAAGTATTTTCATAGTATTTCACTGTTATGACATGTTAAACACACCAGTACATGGCCCACCTTTAACATACACTGGACCCTGGCCATGGGGCTGCCTAGGGCCTACCTTAGGGGTGCCTTACATGTAGGAAAAGGGAAGGATTGGGCCTGGCAACCGGGTACACTTTCTCAGGTCGAACTGGTAGTTCATACTGAACCCACAGACACTGCAGTGGCAGGTCTGAGCCATGTTTACAGGGCTACTCATGTGGGTGGCACAATCAGTGCTGCAGGCCCACTAGTGGCATTTGATTTATAGGCCCTAGGCACCTCTAGTGCACTTTACTAGGGACTTACTAGTAAATCAAATATGCCAACCAGGGAAAGCTAATTACACATACAATTTCACATAGGGAGCACTTGCACTTTAGAACTGGTCAGCAGTGGTAAAGTGCCCAGAGTAACAAAAACAGCAAAAACAGAGTCCAGCACACAGTCAACAACCTGGAGAGCAGAGGCAAAAGGTTAGGGGAGACCACCCCAAGAATACCAGGTCTAACAGGAAGCCAATAAGCCAGAAATTAGTCACAGATACGTAGAATGAAACAAACCCATGGGAGACAACAGTAACAAACTAGCCACGTGAGGGACAGAGTTAGGGCTTCTTCCCCTATTGCTTAATCTCCTCTTTAGTTAGTACACTAAACCATCAACAAGAAATCCAAGCAAGAAAAAGAAAAAGAGGAAAACATTTTGAGTTTTCAACCAGAGGCTTACCGCAGATGCAACTGAAACAAGGGACACAGGGAAATCATGTGCAGTCTTGCTCGAAGGGGATAGTGAGATGCATAGCTGACATTGTGGCTGACTGTGAGGCGTTAGAGGGCATCTTGGGGCATGTGAGACGAGAGAGACAGCATGATACCTGCACTCAAGACTAGGGGTGTTACAAATACAGTTAATTTGCTTTCGGTGAATCTCACCAACATTAGGCATAATTAAACAGAATGCAAATCTGCTATGTTGCCCTGTATTTTAGTGTGAAAATCATCCTTGTACCAATTTTTGACAGAAGGATGCATTTTGTGCTAAAAAAGTGCAACAAACCCAAAAGCACCACAAACAGCAGCTGCTTCCATTCTGCTGTTCCTGTGCGTTCGCAGTCATTTTTTACTGCAAATGGCTCATTCACTGTAAACTTTTATTGATAATGGCCTGTAATTATGCAAAGTGGCATAATTACGGAATTTTGCGTATCAGTCATAATGAGAAATTCCTAAAATTGTATGTATTACTCCACCATAATTTAAATTACATCCAGCCCTACTCAAGATATCATGTCCATATCATGCCTGCCAGGCACTGAATGGACAGGGCCTGCAGCCCAACTGTTACCCGAGATAGTCTGAGATACACAGCGGCCGATTAGCATGGGAATTAGAATTATGGAATTAGAAAGGAATGCCCGTGAGGAAAGACACACTCCATTTTCCAGTGACACTGATGATGATGAGCCTCAGTAATAATCCCCTGGTGTACCCCTCCCTTTGAGAGAGTGCCCAGGGTTGGGGTGAGGGTTACTGCCCATGTCCCGTGGTGCCCCGGCATACTTAGTTAAAATTATAAAACAATTCTTCAATATTGACGAAAACCCCTAGATTTCTGTGATGAGGTACATGCGGAGTTTGACTGTTACAAACCTATGTAGGCAGATGTGCTGATGATGTCACTCTGGCTCCATTGAAGATGGACTGTTTATTGCTGTGATGGAAGTGCGTCCAGTCAAGGCTGACTGGACAATTTTTACTTCTAATCAAAGCAAGGGGGTCTCTCTGACAGAAAATTCAGCACCCAGTTGTTGTTTTTGTTCGGAAACTGTTACCAAGGGTTCAGGAGCATTTGTGTATCATATGATTTGGTTGCCAAACTAAAGGTTCATCTGAGGCGATTACAGTTGCCAACTACTGCGTGGAGGTGCAACAAAAGAAAATGGAATGGCATTACAAATGCAATCATTTCAGCAAATGGTAGAAGTGAGGGGAAAGGGAGTGAAGAGTCATATTGAAGAGTGGGGTGAGAAAGGACGAGGTCGAATGAGTAGCAGTCCAGGAAGGGAAAGAAGAGAATCCATTTCCATCTACTCAGAATCCATATTTTAATTATGGCCAACTGGGACATTGGAAACGAGATAGCCCTTGTTACTTGCTCAAATTGTCACTTTCGGTTTTACCCAGATATCTCAGAATCAGTACCCTATTAGGGCAGCCAGCGAGGACCTCTGGTCTGTCTACCAGTGAGGTACACATTTCTAACAATAGAGTTCCCCATAGTATTAATGGCCCATTTTTAATTACCCTGGGTCCCATAGCCGATCAAGATGCCTTTCTGCTGACCTCTGCCTCTCCTGAGGAGCAACTTTATGTGTGCAATAAGAGCCACAATATATTATACCAATGATGGAGTTTATGTGAATGTGGCCAATGCGAAAGAAATGTTTTACGTTAATCCGATGATTGAGATAAACAGAATGAAAAATGTACAACCTAGTCTGTTGACAAAGTACCTAAATAGGTCCCCATGGCTCTATGTTGTGAACATGCAAGCGATGTAGGATGATTACTATGTGCTGAACCAGTCAAGATTAAAATCAATCCTATGAGGAAACCAGCCTGCATCCCACATTATCCGCTACAGCCAGGAGCAGAAGCTGTAATCAGACCCATCACATCCTTGATAGAGCAGGGAGTTCTAGTACCTACATGGAGTGTTTATAACACCCTTGTACTCCCCAATAAAAAGGTGGGTAAGAATTAACAGGAACTGTGAGCAACAAATAACATTATACGAAGTTTCCCAGTGGTGCCTAATCCTGCTACCATAGTGCCAGGTAACCCTGTTAGGGCTAAATGGTTTACCGTTGTTGATTTATAGTCTACGCTCTATTCCATTCCAAAGTCAGCTCCTCTTTGTGCTGAAATTTTCTGGTAGGCAATTAACATAATTAATGAGGCGGCGACTTCCACGGGGCTTACAGAGTCGCCATTCATTTTCTCGCAAGCCCTTTAGAAAGCTGTAGATATGTTAGTATTTACGGCAGGTTCCACACTGGTAAAATATGTGGATGATCTGTTACTTGTGCCAGCCACTCAGGACCAATGCAAGGAGGGCTCACTACACTTAGTCACTGAGGCCCGTATTTATACTCGGTTTGTGCTGAATTAGCGTCATTTTTTTACACTAATTTAGCACAAACCTAACTCCATATTTATACTTTGCCGCTAGACACGCCTAGCGCCAAAGTTATGGAGTTTATGTCTTTTTCTCAAGGGGAAAACCTACCTTGCGTCAATGAGCTGCAAGGTAGGCAATCCCATCCAGAAAAGTACGATATGTCCTTTGTGGCATATTTATCTCCCCCATGCTAAAATCCAGCACAGGAGCCTTAAATAATGGCACTAAGCTTGCCTAGCGCCATTATTTAACGCTTGGGTCTGGCCAGGCATAAGGGGACCTGTAGGCATATTTCCATGGTCAGAGACCATGGAAATTGCCCACAGGTGCCCTTCCCTGGCCCCAGGGGCACCTCCACCCACACCAGGATGTCACCTAAGGATGGGGGACCCATCCCAGGTAAGTCAGGGTGAGTTTTTTTTTTTTCCCCCCAACACCACTCGGGGGCCCTGACTTGGGGCATGGTGCTGGTGCTGGTCCCTGCACTAATGCAGGTTTGCGTCAAAAAGTATAAATATGGGTCTGAATTGGTTAAGACAGAGCATAAGGTTTTGAGAGAGAAATTACTATTTTGCCTCCCCATTGTCCATATTTAGGTCATGACATCACTGCAAGGGACATCTGCCTGACAGCTGATAATCATAACATGCTATGCCCAGTCACGGTCTCCCAAGTGCACACTTTCTTAGGAATGTTGTGTTATTATAGACAAACAGATACTGGGGTTTGCATTCCTGGTCAAGCCCCTCCAAGATTATGTTAAAAATTAAACACTGAATTAGACTGAGGAGGCAGAGCAAGCTTTTGTGTGGAGAAAATAGATGCCCCACTCAGCCCCTACCGTGGGCTTAGCACATTATTCTAAACCCTTTACTCTGCATTGGCATTGCCTTTATATGCTCTTGGTGTATTGGTTCAAGATCACCTAAAGATATCACCTAAAGATATTGGTAGCATATTATTCATCTACAATTGATCCCATCACCACAGGTCTCCTGCCTTGTCTGCTGCTACCTATTTGGTATAACCTTCTGAAAACATTGTCCTAGGGTCCACCTTCCTGTAGCAGTGCCCTATTCTGCAGCCGCTCTACTGTTTATCATGATAATACAGCATCTGTCTACAGTAAAGCTGTCCCTGTACGAGTTTCTCCTATTATCAGTTTCCCACGTCAAACTAGTTCATTCTCCGACACTAAACCCAGCTTTCCTGATGGCCACCATGCAAGATGGTGACCACTATGATTGTCTAATTGTTACTGCACACTAACCAAAACCCAAATGTATCTAACTGATGTACCAATACCCTATAGTTAACTCATATTTTATATAGATTGATCTAATCTTAGAAATAGTGTTGTAAACCTTGTAGCAGTATATACTGTGCGCACTCTGTATGAAGCTGCTGAAAGCAGATGCTCTGCCCAGGTTGCTGAGCTTACTGTTCCCAAAGGTGACACATTTTTATTTACTGATTCAAATTATGTTTGTGGTGTAGTCCAGACCTTCGGTATTTGCAAAGTGTTCCTTACCTCTGCAGAAAAACCCATCAAGAATCACCCTTACGTAAACAATTTGTTAGATGCTCTTATGTTACCTTGTAAATTATTGTCAAATGTACTGTTCATCAGTCTACCAGAAACAAGGTATCTTGAGGTAATGCACACGCAGGCCAGACCACAAAATCGGTTTTGTTTACAAACTCTGAAATAAGCATGTATATTGCACAAGCTGATGAATTTCCTGTACCAACATTCAGAGATGTGCCTGTGTTACAGGAGCAAGCGTCTAAAGCTGAGAAGCAAGCATGGATAGCAATTATGAATATGATATTGAAAAATATAATGATAATGACAAAATATGTCATTAGGTTTGTAGACTAATGTCAATGAAGCTCCTTTAAGGTAGCGCAAGATGGTGTGTTAGAAATTGATTATTATTCGTGGTCAAGGAATATTCCCAATGCTTGTCAGGATGAACCCTCAAAGTCACTAAATTAACATGAGCTTAACCCCCAGGTAGCTAGGGCTTTGTGTATTTTATGCAGTACCTAAACATTAATGAAGCCAAAATGCAAAACAATAAAAGTCCAAAACCAAATTAGAAAAATAAAATACATTTTAATAAACACAATGCACAAAAATGGCAAAAATCTAATACAGGGATCGGGTGATATAAATTTTTTAAGTTTTGAATAGAAATAGTGCCGGAAAGCACAAAGTACCAATGACAGTCAATCATTGCGATAGACCATGACATAGGTACAATTTGAGGCTGACCATAATGGAGTGAGGATCAGATACATCAGCCAAGTTCATCCTGATCAAATATTTTACCTTCTGACTTAGGACCTGGTTTAGATATTGGCGGACGAGTTACTCTCTCACAGCGGTGATGGATAGGAAATCCGGTCTGCCAAAATCTAAATCCCATAGGATATAAAGGGATTTCGAATAAGTCAGACGGGATATCCATCACCATTGTGACGAATAACTTGTCTCCCAATATCTAAATCAGGCCCTTAGTCCCTAAGTCCCAATCTACCACAAGAGTACAAGTCTAAAGCCCTTAGGACCTCAGGGAAGGCCCTTTGAGACTCACAGAGTGTCAAACAGAAGGCAATAGCAGGGGTGAGTCCAGGTCCAGTTGCCACTGGTCAGTTGGGCACTTCCAGAAAAAAGTCCCCTTGCAGTTCATTGTCTCCTTGTAGCCACACTGGGTAGCCAATTAACATTTGGAGTCCACTTCTTTGTCTATGCCAGTGGTTCCCAACCTTTTGACTTCTGTGGATCCTTACTGGAACCCGGCGACCCCCGCTCAATCATTATTGGAATCCGGGTACCATCTAATTTGTTAATATTATTTAATTTTCTAAGCAGCCGCGGACCCCCTGAGGAGGCTTTGCGGACCCCCAGGCATCCCCAGAGCACAGGTTGGGAACCAGTGGTCTAGGCCTCTAGGACTACTCTCAGGTCACAGAGAGCAGGTCCAGTCCTATTAGGATGTTCAACAGGTCCAGAAAATGTTCTAAAGTGGATGCCTGGAGGTATCACATTTATTACCAGATATCTTTTACTATAAGCCTAGTATATGGTTGTACATGTACCCAGGCGCAGTAAGTTAAATGCTACAAGTGGGCTGCAGCAACCTCTGTGCCACCCACTAAAGTACCACTACAGCCTGGGTGTGCAGTTTTAAACTGCCATTTCAATCTGACAAAATAAACATTTTGCAAGGCCTAAACCTTCCTTTTTAATACTTAAAAAGTCATCCTTAAGGTAGGCCGTAAATGTCCAGAGGGCGGGGAGCATGGTATTTCAAAGTAGGGTGTATATATTTAATGTTTTGCATGTCCTGACAGTGAAAACCCTCCAAGTTAGTTTTTTACTGTGGCAAGGTTGGCTGTCTCATAGTAAACATCTGGTTACATGACAACTTATAATGCTTAATTTCAGTTTGAGAGATGGAACAAAAACATTAAATGACTCATTTTGACAGTAATTGAAAAGCCAACTTAATGGTCAATTTGAATTTTTTATTACTATTTTGGAAATTACACTTTTATAAAGTTATTTTCCTGCCTAAGCCAAAAGAGTCTTTATGCCAGTACCACCTGACTGCAAATGACTCCCCTGTGATGATGTGTGGATTGCTGTCAGACAAAGGACAAAGAGCTTGGGTGTGGGATTGTGTTGTTTTTTTCTTTCTTGAGA
The DNA here is from genome assembly GCF_031143425.1 of Pleurodeles waltl. Taxonomy (NCBI): domain Eukaryota; kingdom Metazoa; phylum Chordata; class Amphibia; order Caudata; family Salamandridae; genus Pleurodeles; species Pleurodeles waltl. Next base: position 606,191,413 of record NC_090445.1, on the reverse strand, counting down.
GCAGGATGGTCTAGAGGCTGTGCCAGCCCATTTCTGTGCTTCAAAGGATGACTACCTTATCATTGGCAGCTGAAGCTCACACCAAGACGTGCTTCCCTTTTGTCTTTCTGGTCAGTCTGGCACTAAGCCCAGTGGGAGGGGAGGAAATGATCCGAACTGGTTTATGGGGTAGCCAAAGCCCACCCACAGGATACATTGCTTATAAAAGTGGACTCCACAGACCTCTCCTCAGAACGCTCATGGACCGGTGAAGAATCTGAAGGACTCCTCTTCAGTCCAGGAACCTGAGGAAAGACTGGACCTGCTTGCCTTAAAACCAGGACCCCAGACAACACAGTAAAGGACAGCTGGCTGACCTCCTGTTTGAGCTACAGGGACAGAACGCATGTCCAGAGCTCTACCTGCAACTACCTAGCTGACCAGTCCCAAATGCTTCTTGACTGATGCATCAGGTGTGCTGGGAAGCCCTTGACTAGGCAGCCATGCACGGTATGAATGCCTATAGCATAGCATAACCTGAATTGGTCCCCTCTACTGGCCTCTGTGGGAGTTGAGGCCTAACCCTCAAGTAGTGTCCCCAAGGACATGGATACTTGGTTGTGGTCAAAGTGTACTTCTCGATTCCTAACTGCAAGCTTTATTAGAGTACGCACCAAGCATCAGCACCCACAACCTTCATCCGTGGCTTCACTGGATTCTATGCCAAGCAGCACCCGATCAACGGCTTCACCGGACTTGACGCTAATAAGCACCCGATCGACTGCTTCACAGGGCAAGACACTGAGTAGCCTCCAGTTGACTCGGAGATCTCGCACAGTGGACCTTTGTCATCGTGGAGTCATCCTTCACATCCAGCTTGCACCCTGCCCTGCTGACAAATTGTTGATGACCACCTTTGCTTCATAAAAGTTCCTAAGTCAGAAGATAAACTTTCAAGTGATATGCACCTGGTCCATGTATCCATCGCAGTTGACCTTAACTGTTGATGTTGACCCGGCCTACTGTAGTTGGTTCTTTGTGTGTTTTTGAACTATTTTTTATTTCAAATATTAAAAATCCATAACTCATGCTCTGCTTTTTGGGTTTTTTTTGTCGTTTGTTGTTATTTTGTTTATTTGAATATTCTCTTTTTCTCTATTTCTCTAAATTGGTTTAGGACTTTTTCTTTGTGTTGTGTTTTCACTTTGTTACTGTTTGAGTATTTCATAAATACTTTGCAAGTTCCCTTTAAAGTTAAGCTTGACTGCTTTGTGCCATGCTACCAGAGGGTTAAACACAGGTTTATCTAGTGACTTTAGTAGTTCACACTGATAAGGATTGTGATAATTTTTTGAAGTGGGTTCTCACTCCCTTCAACTAATACTTCAATTTCTTACTGCCTCATCTGCCATTCACACATCAACTGTGCCCAATCACAGATCACCTCGGGTGCAGAGAACTAGCCACTTTTCTCGCTAATTGCTTTCTGCCTCATCTCCATCCCTGACTCTCTCCTACCTTCCTACCCTTGTCTCTAATCCCCTATACCAATATCACCTGCTCACCTACTCTTTGCAGAGGCTTTGGATGCACCTTCTTCAAAGTATGCCTGCCTTTCATCTGCTCCTTTTTATGCATCGAGCTACAAATATAAATTATATCCTAACATGCTAAACACACAAATAATTGGAAGCTATTGACCATTAATAGAAGGTGACCTTTCTCACCAAAGGGCATCTGTGCATGAATGCACACGGTGTGCTGGTCCGCCCCTAAGAAGGGACTTTCATGAGAGTGCTTTAGAAGCCTCATTGAGCCCCATTAGAGACCTGAGAGACTCTTTGGAGCTGGTAGCTTTCCTACAAGGCTTCATATCTGCAAGGCTTCATATATACAAGGCTTCTAGGCGTGAGGAAGATTTAGTCACATGGTGCCTGTTAGCCTAGAAACAAGACTGAACGTGCCTCAGTCCTCCGGCCAGTGAAAGGTACAGGTTTCTAGGAAATCTTTTAATCTAACAATTGCCTGAGTAGTAACCATCTCACTCTCTCCAGAGTACATTCAGCAATGATAACCCACACTGTCCAGCAGGAGCGTCCATCACCCACACTGTCCTGTGAGGTAGAGTATCTTTTGACCATTTCTTTGACCTTCATCACTCTGTCCTGTCACCTGACACACTCTCTGCAGTCCAGGTAACTGTGAATGAATTAAAGCGAAATATAATATCCACTGGTGACAAGAAAAGCCTTCATAAAAAAGAATGCGAATAAGAGAAATGTGCCACTAAGGAGTTTTTCTTGAATTCCGATCTGCTTTAACATCGAGGAAGCACAAATGTAAACACAAAAAGGCTTCCATCTTGCATTCTCTCTCTCGAATGCCGAAGTTATTTGCTGAAGTCGCAGCATCAATTGGGAAGAAGATGAAACACTCACAGTGGTGGAGAGCACACGTTCCTGGATGTATCACACACGACGATGAAAAGGAAAGACTCCTCCAAGAGTTATTACAGCCCGTCATCAACGGAATGAGGGAAACTAAGGGATCCACAACCTTTAAACGAAGTACAGCTAATAAAGGTGCAGGGGGTGCGCTAGCATCAGAGCCCAGGGGTCTGAAGGATCCACTGCACCACCAAATGTGACTATTGTACTACCCATGCAGAGACGAGGGTCCCATGTTCCTTCCATGCATTAGACATCAGTGCAGTCTTGCTATACCACGTCCTCTGGCATGTCATGCACTTCTTCAGCAGCAGTTCTTCACCAGTTCCAGCTGGAGTAACAGACTGGCCAGTCCAGCCACCTGGCGTTATGAAAGCCACAAACTGCGTACAAGTGCATATCCTCGTCTCCAGTCTGGTAGAGAGGTCCATCATGTTAACTGAAGAAGCAGATCTGACACACAGGTGTGCACTTAGCCCTCTGTTCGTATATGGGGCAGTGGGCGTTATCAGAGTTGAAGGCAGTACTCTGGGTGTTCCTTATAGGTGGAAGGAACAGAGAAGGTTTCCACCACTACAGTTCAGTAGTACATTTAAAACAGAAAGTGCACCATCACCTTGTTTTCTAATTATCAACAATGACAGCTAAAATGTTTCGGCTAGTTTGAGTTTAGTAGGTGTGAAAAAGTGCAACAGCAATATGTATTTTCACAGGCATCTGTTAGAGAGAAAGACATATCGTGGAAAAACAATTGCCATAAAACATAAACAGGTGTTTTTATTTTCTCATTTTATATTTCTACCCACAAAACTTTTAAAAGTGTAAGTGTTAGGAAAGCACATCAATATGTTCCATGTTCCCAGGTGGTGTGGGAAAAGCATAGAATTTTTAAATATATATTTTAAGTGTCTCCAATTACCTAACCCCACAGAACAAATTAATATAACTAGGAACGTCTGGATCAATTGTATTGCGGATTGACAATAGTTTTTTCCTTTACAAAGTAAGCACCTTTCTATCAACAATTAGGTAATCTCCATTAAATCACAACACAACTAGTGATAATGAAACTAAGACGTACATGTGTCAGTCTCTAACTGGTAATGAGTTGTGATCCACAAAGCGGAAGCCTGAAGCTGGATGCGCAGGCTTTAGGTGAGGTTCAGGCTTTCTTCTGCGTCTTGGCGCTAAGGTAAGTCATTTATGATGTGGTGTGAAAATATATGTGGTATGCAAAATATGTCATTGTGATTTGCTAGTTAGAAGGTATTTCTTTTTTTTTAAACATATAAGGTAGCCAGCCACACAAATAGTAAACAATGAAATTAAAGCACTCAGAAAAACATAAACGTGTGGTTGATTAGCTTGAAAATAGCATAATTCGTTTGTAATTAAAAAAAATATTTCTCTTGTAAGAGTTAATATCGAAGTTACAACAAATCACCCGAGGAATACATACTCTTCTACTTTAAACTGTTTTCAACCATGATTGAACTAGAGTGTGCATACAAAGATTGTACGTGTATCAGTGGCGCGGGTTATGGTATCTCCGCACCTCAACGTGCGAAGTGGGCAGAGCTTCACTGACTGTTCTAAAGTACTTTTAAGAAAGATGTTGTATGCTTTAACAGAGAAGCAGATTAAAAAGCAAACCATTTAGAGCTGCTATCCACGTGGACACTGGCATCGAGCATCTACGGTTCGCATGGCAAACTGCATGAAAGTACAGCTTATAAAAACAAGCATTGGGAAAACCAATAGGTCTGACCTTGGTCCCTGAAGTGAAAGGAACAATTTTTAGGTGGAAGTGAGTGATGTGCACAGGCTTTGTGTAGTCACTCAAAGCTTAGGCAGTGAATGGATAAACTGAGCTGGCCCACTGTCTTATGCTGTGGTGGGCGGAAGCAAAATTTAACAGACCAATGAATGAAGCCTGCATACCAAAGGCCCTTCTGGGTATGTAAGTGTGACGTTTTTTGGAATAATAATAGCCTAGAGAGACAGCTAATGCTGTCTCAAAGGCAATACTGAAACAGGAGTTTAAAAGACGAACATTTAAATGTAACTGTCAAAGTGGTTTAACCCGTTAAATGCGGGCGTCGGCCACTGGCCGACGCCCACACACCCTCCCTGGTGCGGGTCACGACCAGTGGCCGACACCAGGAAGGGCATTAATAAATCCTCGGGTGCGTCGCACCCGAGGATTTATTTTTTATTTTTTTCCCCCCCCCCGGGAGACACGGAAGCTACCGTGTCTCCCCCCGCCCCCCACCCGCCCCTTTGTGACGTCAGCGCGCCGCGAGGCGCGCTGACGTTGCAAAGGTGTTTTCCCCATGAAAGCAGGAAGCAGCCTTGCGGCCGCTTCCTGCTTTCATGGGGAAAACGGCCTTTTTCACGTTCGGGAAGGCCTCGTAAGAAAGGGGAGAGTCTCCCCTTTCTTACGAGGCCTTCCTGAAAGTGTTTCCTGGCCCCCGATCGCAGCTGTGCTGCGATCGGGGGCCAGGAAACACTTTCAGGTTTCCTGGCTCCCCCGATCGCAGCACAGCTGCGATCGGGGGGGTCAGGAAACATTTTGAAAAGGCCTCGTAAGAAAGGGGAGACTCTCCCCTTTCTTACGAGGCCTTCTGAAACTGTTTCTGGCCCCCGATCGCAGCTGTGCTGCGATCGGGGGCCAGAAACAGTTTCAGAAGGCCTCGTAAGAAAGGGGAGAGTCTCCCCTTTCTTATGAGGCCTTCTGAAATGGTTTCCTGGCCCCCGATCGCAGCACAGCTGCGATCGGGGGCCAGAAACAGTTTCAGAAGGCCTCGTAAGAAAGGGGAGAGTCTCCCCTTTCTTATGAGGCCTTCTGAAATGGTTTCCTGGCCCCCGATCGCAGCACAGCTGCGATCGGGGGCCAGGAAACCCCACTAGACACCAGGGATTTCACTTTTGGGGGGCAGCCCCCCCCCGGAAAACGGGCCACCCCCCCCCCCCCGGATAATTTTCCTAAAAAAATAAAAAGGTAGGTGCCCCCTGGGGAGGGGGGGGGCGCGATCGCGCCCCCCCTCCCCCCCCCCCAGGTGATTTTTTTTTTTTTTTTCAAAAAAAAAAAATAAAAAAAAAAATAATGAAATGACAGGGGGTCGCCCGTGGGCAGGGTGACCCCCTGTGGGGGCAATTTTTTTTTTAGATGTTGTAGGGTTTCCCTGGGGGCCATTTTGGCCCCCAAGGAAACCATACAACAACTAAAAAAAAATATATGTATATATCTATATAAATATATGTATATATCTATATAAATATATATATGTAGATAGATATGTCTAGGTACATGGATATATCTATAGATATATCTATGTAGATATATATTTATATATATATATATAGGTAGATCTGTATCAAAGAGATTTATAAAGCGCGCTACTCACCTGTGAGGGTCTCAAGGCGCTGGGAGGGGGGACGGGGGGGAGGGAAAGGGGCTAGGAGGTTCACTGTTCAAAAAGCCAGGTTTTGAGGCCCTTCCTGAAAAGAAGTAGGTTTTGGGTCTTGCGAATGTGGGTTGTGAGTGCGTTCCATGTTTTGGGTGCAATGTAGAAGAAGGATCTGCCCCCGGTGGTGGTGTGTTTGATGCGGGGGTCAGAGGCGAGAGAGAGGTCAGCTGAACGGACGTTTCGTGTGGGGGTGTGGAAGGTGACTCTCGTTGAGGTAGGCAGGGCCTGTGTTGTGGAGTGATTTGTGTGTGAGGATGAGGATCTTGAAGGTGATCCTTTTGTCAATGGGGAGCCAGTGGAGGGATTTGAGGTGTGGAGAGATGTGTTCGTGTCGGTGGAGGTCGAGGATGAGTCGTGCTGCTGAGTTCTGGATGCGTGTAGTTTGCACTTGAGTTTTAGAGTGGTGCCGGCGTAGAGGGCGTTTCTGTAATCAAGTCTGCTGCTGATGAGTGCGTGAGTGACAGTTTTTCTGGTCTCTGTGGGGATCCATTTTAATGTTTTTCAGTATACGGAGTTTGTTGAAGCATGAGGAGGTAAGAGCGTTGATTTGTTGGGTCATAGAGAGGGAGGAGTCTAGGATGATGCTGAGGTTGCGTGCGTAGTTGGCGGGGGTGGGTGCAGGGCCTAGCGTGGTGGGCCACCATGGGGGGTCCCAGGTTTTTTTGGTGAGGGCCAAAGAGGATTATTTCGGTTTTGCTTGAGTTGAGTTTCAGGTGGTTGGCTGTCATATATACATCACTTTTGTCAATATGTGTGTGGTTTCCCTGGGGGGAAAAGGGTCCGACTTGTCTAGTGGCAGTTTTAGTGCCATAAAGAAGCGCAGAAGGTTTATATGCCTACTGCAAAGAGCACATCTGTATTTTATGTAAATAGCTGAGTACATTAGTAAAGTCTATGGAGAGATGAAGGGCACTTTTGCTGGGTGGTAATGAGGGAATCCGAGGAGGAGGGAGTGGGAGCACCAATAATGATTGTTGGACTGGGCGCAGGAGGTGCTAAAGACTGTGACGAATGGTATGTGACAAGGTGTTTTTTGAGTGTCTTGAAAGTACGTGCTGATTGAGGGAAGAAGCGCAGGTAAGGTGGCCTCTACTGTTGCACGTATCTCACACACACCATCGATTTTGTGACTGTCTACGTAGGCTAGTGTTTTAGAGCAACAGTTTAGCCAATAGCAGAGATGGCATCTTGATGGATGACTGCTGCCTGCACTCGGGTTATAGAGGACCGCTCTGACATAGGATCAGAGACTGAGACATCAGATACTGAGACAGCATCTGAGGGATAGGACAATGGCGCAGACTCTGGGAGTGATTTTTCAGTCAGAGGAGTCCCATTCGAAAACTCCTCTTCCAGTACATTATGAGGGAGGTGATGAGGACAGTCCTGCTGTCCCTTCGCAAGCTGTTCGTGCAACTGGGTAATAGTGGGTTAGGCCAACCCAGAGAGCAGGTGAATGCGGCGGCAAGCAGAGAGAGAGTGCTCTCTTGGGAGCTCACCAATTTAGTTCAGCCCCAAATTCCACCACCCAAATCATATTGTGGAGACATCAAAATTGTCTATGGCAAAACAAACTGGTTTTGTAAGGCAGGCACCTGTGTTTTTGGTCCTGGATTCGGCGGCCATATAGAGAAACACACTAAACCCAAACATTTCTGGAAACTAGACATTCGGGGGAGTCCACAGAGGTGTGACTTGTGTGGATTCCCCAAAGTTTTCTTACCCAGAATACCCTGCAAAGCTGAAATGTTGAGAAAAAACTCTATTTTTCTCGCATTTCTGTCACACAAACTACAGGAATATGCTGGGATCCACAACATTCCTACCACCCAGTGACTCCTCACCTGTCCTGATAAAAACACTACCCCACTTGAGTGCCTACACCTAGTGCCTGTGTCAGGAATGGATCACCCCAGGGTCAACAGCTGCCTCACGTAAGGACCAACATTGACCGTTGTGTGATCTATTCCTGTCGCAGGCACCAGGCCTAACCACACAAGTGAGGTATCATATTTATTGGGAGACTTGGGGGAACGCTGGGTGGAAGGAAATTTGTGGCTCCCCTCAGATTCCAGAACTTTCTGTCACCGAAATGTGTGGAAAACGTGGTATTTTAGCCACATTTTGAGGTTTGCAAAGGATTCTGGGTAACAGAACCTGGTCCGAGCCCCACAAGTCACCTCATCTTGGATTCCCCTGGGTTTCTAGTTTACAAAAATGTGCTGGTTTGCTAGGTTTCCCCAGGTGCCGGCTGAGCTAGAGGCCAAAATCCACAGGTATGCACTGTTTTCTATGAAAAAATGTGATGTGTCCACGTTCTGTTTTGGGGCATTTCCTGTCGCGGGCGCTAGGCCTACCCACACAAGTGAGGTATCATTTTTATCGGGAGACTTGGGGGAACGCCGGGTGGAAGGAAATTTGTGGCTCCTCTCAGATTCCAGAACTTTCTGTCACCGAAATCTGAGGAAAACTTGTTTTTTTAGCCACTTTTTGAGGTTTGCAAAGGATTCTGGGTAACAGAACCTGGTCCGAGCCCCGCGAGTCACCCCTCCTTGTATTGCCCTAGGTCTCTAGTTTTCAGAAATGCACAGGTTTGGTAGGTTTCCCTAGGTGCCGGCTGAGCTAGAGGCCAAAATCTACAGGTAGGCACTTCTCAAAAAACACCTCTGTTTTCTTCCAAAAATTTTGATGTGTCCACGTTGCGCTTTGGGGCGTTTCCTGTCGCGGGCGCTAGGCCTACCCACACAAGTGAGGTATCATTTTTATCGGGAGACTTGGGGGAACGCCGGGTGGAAGGAAATTTGTGGCTCCTCTCAGATTCCAGAACTTTCTGTCACCGAAATCTGAGGAAAACTTGTTTTTTTAGCCACTTTTTGAGGTTTGCAAAGGATTCTGGGTAACAGAACCTGGTCCGAGCCCCGCGAGTCACCCCTCCTTGGATTGCCCTAGGTCTCTAGTTTTCAGAAATGCACAGGTTTGGTAGGTTTCCCTAGGTGCCGGCTGAGCTAGAGGCCAAAATCTACAGGTAGGCACTTCTCAAAAAACACCTCTGTTTTCTTCCAAAAATTTTGATGTGTCCACGTTGCGCTTTGGGGCGTTTCCTGTCGCGGGCGCTAGGCCTACCCACACAAGTGAGGTATCATTTTTATCGGGAGACTTGGGGGAACGCCGTGTGGAAGGAAATTTGTGGCTCCTCTCAGATTCCAGAACTTTCTGTCACCGAAATGTGAGGAAAACTTGTTTTTTTAGCCACTTTTTGAGGTTTGCAAAGGATTCTGGGTAACAGAACCTGGTCCGAGCCCCGCAAGTCACCCCTCCTTGGATTCCCCTAGGTCTCTAGTTTTCAGAAATGCACAGGTTTGGTAGGTTTCCCTATGTGCCGGCTGAGCTAGAGGCCAAAATCTACAGGTAGGCACTTTGGAAAAAACAGCTGTGTTTTCTATAAAAAAAATAGGATGTGTCCATGTTGTGTTTTGGGGCATTTCCTGTCGCGGGCACTAGGCCTACCCACACAAGTGAGGTATCATTTTTATCGGGAGACTTGGGGGAACACAGAATAGCAAAACAAGTGTTATTGCCCCTTATCTTTCTCTACATTTTTTCCTTCCAAATATAAGAGAGTGTGTAAAAAAGACGTCTATTTGAGAAATGCCCTGCAATTCACATGCTAGTATGGGCACCTCGGAATTCAGCGATGTGCAAATAACCACTGCTCCTCAAAACCTTATCTTGATCCCATTTTGGAAATGCAAAGGTTTTCTTGATACCTCTTTTTCACTCTTCATATTTCAGCAAATGAATTGCTGTATACCCAGTATAGAATGAAAACCAACTGCAGGGTGCAGCTTATTTATTGGCTCTGGGTACCTAGGGTTCTTGATGAACCTACAAGCCCTTTATATCCCCGCAACCAGAAGAGTCCAGCAGACAAAACGGTATATTGCTTTCAGAAATCTGACATCGCAGGAAAAAGTTACAGAGTAAAACATAAAGAAAAATGGCTGTTGTTTTCAGCTCAATTTCAATATTTTTTTATTTCAGCTGTTATTTTCTGTAGGAAAACCTTGTAGGATCTACACAAATGACCCCTTGCTGAATTCAGAATTTTGTCTAGTTTTCAGAAATGTTTAGCATTCCGGGATCCAGCATTGGTTTCACACCCATTCCTGTCACTAACTGGAAGGAGGCTGAAAGCACCAAATATAGTAGAAATGGGGTATGTCCCAGTAAAATGCCAAATTTGTGTTGAAAAATTCGGTTTTCTGATTCAAGTCTGCCCGTTCCTGAAAGGTGGGAAGATAGTGATTTCAGCACCAGAAACCCTTGGTTGATGGCATTTTCAGGGAAAAAACCACAAGCCTTCTTCGGCAGCCCTTTTTTCCCATTTTTTTGGAAAAAACAAAATTTTCACTGTATTTTGGCTATTTTCTTGGTCTCCTCCAGGGGAAACCACCAACTCTGGGTACCATTAGAATCCCTAGGATGTTGGAAAAAAAGGACGCAAATTTGGCGTGGTTAGCTTATGTGGACAAAAAGTTATGAAGCCCTAAGCGCGAACTACCCCAAATAGCCAAAAAAGGGCTCAGCACTGGGGGGGAAAAGGCCCAGCAGCTAAGAGGTTAAAAAAAGCAATATGACACCACATTACCAGGGTCCGACTGGCCTATAAGGCAATGCCCGATGGGCTGGTCTCATTGATAAGTGTATGGGACAGTTTTTAGGCTCTTTGTGGGTCTGTTTTATGGTCTGCTGTGCCACTTTTTACTGTTGATTTCCATAATTTTAAAACAAATTTTGCCTGCAGCAAGCACAAATCCACGCAGTCTTCCATACATTGTAAAACATTTCTACATCGTGAAGTTTACAGCTGCCCAATCTGTAAACAAGGTCCACTTTTTTAAGTTATCTAATTCACTAATGGGAGCCACTCTTATTTTGGTCCCTGGGCCTATTTTCTGTCCTAGTTCAAACCTGCACATTACAAAAGCAGGCATTTGAAAATCAGTATTGCTACCATGGCTGCCGCAAGGGGAATACAGAGGTGTATAATGTCCCATTATCCATGCTTTATAGAGGCCCCACACGCATCATGTGTGACCCTTTAAACCACTCCTGACTTTTTCGGAGATACTGCTAGGCGTTCTGAGACTGTTTTGTTATTCCCAGTCGTAGTATGAACATTTCATAGTAGCATTTAAAAGGAGGTTGCCTTAAAAACATGGTACTAGATGTAGGTGTAACTCATATGGCTGGGTTACCTTGCAGGTACAAATTCAGCTCCTGGAACTGAACAATTATTGCAGGGACCTAGAGTTACTCTATAGCAGGTGTGTGTAGCTTACTCCAGTCTGTAGTTCTTCTTTACAGTTGGAACTAGGAGATTTGCTTTTCATATTACAAGTGAAGACATATAAACCCTAAATTGCACAAAAAGGCAAACATGTCGGGCATGGGCCAAGGCAAAAATATGTTAAACTTTACAAAGCACAAGACATGCACTACACCACATAAAAGCAACATAACGCGGATCATCCTAACAATGTTCCTGAGTTGCAAGGGAATCATAACGTTGGTAGCATGGAGCACTGGATATCAAATATACAAATTGCACCACATTATCAAAAGCAGTCACACATCAGCATTATCAGATCTCTGAGCCCCGGCTGCAGTTGCATGTGCACTCTACAGTCAGTCCGAAAACCAATTGTAACTTTCCTCCCATCCACAAAGACCACACCAGCTCATCAAAATTACTTCACAGGAGCATCAGATTTCTGTGTTTTATGCTGGTGCTAATTTGGTGTGCACCCAGAACTAATCTGTAGTGTGGAGCTCAGAGAGTACTCTTGTGCCTCGTAATATATACCACAGGATCCTGTAATTGGATCCTTCCTCTCAATTATTATATGTTCTGTCAGTATTAAGGTATTTCTAATTCAAGACTGACATTTGTGAAGTCTGCACCAGCCATGTTCCCTGGAAATGGCTTCCTTCCCATTGAGCGTATAATTCCAAATAGCTTGTTTGCCTTCAACAAGCACCTCAAAAGCCTAACACCTTAAGGTCCTGGTGTCATCACACAGACAGAAGCTGCTTATATGGACATATGGGTCTCTTGGTGCTAGCTGTCAGTGTCAAATCTAACAAGTACGTGAGTTAGGAAGCAAAAGAGGACTGGAACAACTATTATTTAGAAATTTGTGGGAGAACAGTTTATTGTTTTTTTTACAAGTTCAACAAAGAGAGTTCTTCATCATGCTGTAGAGGGCCAAAAAGGGTCTGCCATCTTTTGGTGCCACACTGTAGACTTCCCAAAGACGGAGGTCAGCTGACAGACTGAAAAGATATCAGACAGACATATCACATAACCCACACAGACACCACTGACTTATTTGCAAATTTGCAGTGCATGTATGAACATTGCCTTCTAACTCCATTGTGGCCGCTGCAGGTCATATTTTTTTCCTGGAGTCACAGGTTTAAGTGTCCATTTCTAGGTAAAATGTAATCTACCAGTGAAATGCCATTGTACTAATCACTCCATCAGCCGTTTCTCTCCTTGTGGAGCCTGGAGGGGGTGCTTTCAATACACCAAAGCATTACTGTTCTTCAGCTTGTTTACTATCAAAGGAATTATCCAACATGCATTTAGTTGTTTGACAGGCTGCGACAGCTATGTTTGTTAATGTGTTTCCTTAATCAGGAAACGTTCTGCACCTCTTCAGCATAGTCTTTAATCTATGGGTCTTGAGCAGACTGGCTGAGCACCCCTGTTCCCAAATGTGTGAAACTGAGCAGGGTTGGGATTTCCAGTTAATGTTACTTTACTTGAATGTTAGTGCTGCTGAGAAGTTCCCAGAACTCCACAAACCCCTATGAATCTGTATGGTGAGTGCCACTCTGCCTGTCGGAAAGGTGATGAATAGAAACCCAAACCTAGGGGCTTTTGAAAGTGTTCAGTTGAAGGCAGTCTGGACTGTCTAGAGCCTAGTGGAGGCCAAGGATCAAAGGCCCGTAGCAGTAAGAAGGATTGTGTGTGAGAAGATCTCTCAGGCATTCTGTTACTACCAGTGGTTGGTCGGTCTAACACCGGGTGGTACAGGTCATCAATCATTCAGTCCCCACCAATGTCAAACTTCAACCACTGAGATTCATCACCCATCACCACCAGCAAAAGATGAAAGGGAGAGTGCCATCTGCGTGGGAGTGACCACATTCAAATCCAGTCCAAAGCCCTTCCTTCTCTGGTTGCAAATGATGAGTAATAATGTTGGAGGATAGGTGAGCAAACTCCAAGCAGCAAACTGCTGTGCACAAAGAAGTTTCTGCAATATTCAGTAGTTCTCAAGGATCCTTACATTTAGAAGGGTACCATTGAGGCAGATGTACCCTGCCTCTTGGCCCAGTGGTCCTGTGGGTCATCATATCAAAACGTTGGTGGGCAGGGAAAAGTTCCACGTAGCTCTTTTTGGCATTTCCCTAGGAAGGGGTGGATAACATGAGATCCCTCACTGTATGGGAATGGTTGCCCAGCTGAAACATTAACTTCCTGCAAAGGTGAGAATATAATTCTGTTGCAAGGGCTTTGTAGAGAAAAGTGACAGACTTTATCAACATTTCACTGTGAAAAACGAGCAGCTCTACGGTGTCTGTATAACAAATAGGACCATCAGAAAGAGCCCACATAAGTGTGCAAAATGCTTCTCAAATTCCCAGGTAGTTACTGTGCTTCACAGCTCTCGACTGAGATTGACCAAATACTTTTACTGGTTTAATACAGAAGTAAGCATACACATTGAAGGGGGGCGTGGTCGGGCCACAATGAAAAATGGCTGCCTAAATTGAGAGCTCTGCGCGGCAGCGGTCTCGGGGAGGGGGCGGGGGCTCAGCGGCTGCGAAAAAGAATTATAAACAGCTCCGGAGGCTTTCTCAACACATCGTGCCCCAATCCCTGCAGAGGAGGCTTGTTCAAACAAACCGGGAAGACCACTGCGCGCCTCGGCAGTGGAGGCCTTGCCGGGGGGTGGAGTTGTGTCTCTGGAGACCGGAGCGGATCGGCTCGATCGGCCCCTCAGGTACAGAGACGACGGCTCACGCGCCCCACCATCGGAAAGCGGCGCTGCGCTATCCCCCTGGCCCTCGCACTCCCACCTCCCCCCTCTCCTCCCTTTGAGTGCAAAAGCCAGCGATTTGGGAGGGACAGGCACCCCACCCTCCCAAGAGAAACAAGTGAACAAGGGGCGACGGGACACAGGCACAGACCAGCGCCACTTGCCCCTTTTCGGTTACCCAACCACCAGAGCAGCTGCAAGGGCACTGGCATCAACAGGGCCCCAACTTCAGAAAGAGACCCCCAGGAGAATACACCACTGGCCACGACAGCCTGGAGGCAGCATATAGAGGGGCAACACTGGGACGCAACCACCCGCCCCCTCTCTACCAACCTTCAGCACCCCAAAAGGCTGGCAGCCCCACAGCGGCACACTAAGTCTAAGTTTAACAGCACAAGTAAGCAGTGGGTCCTATCCCACTAACACCTCACGGCCTTCAAAGACGCACAATAATCACCCGATAACACCATCTCAATGCCCGGCTTACATCCTATTGCCGGCCTCACGCTCGCTTAACCATCTCTATGCCCTCATCATAAATCTCCTACCCGGTGACACTAGACGACCATTATACGCTACAGTGGTCACTAGCCCCACACAAGCAAGGGGGGGGGGAAAGAAAAAAAAGGGGGAGAGTTGAGTGCCGACTGACCCGCGAACTACTATCCTCACCAGACCCCGAGGAGGAAAAAAAAAAGGGTCTTGGACTCAATAGGGCTCTTCCTACAGGCTGGCACTGCGATGCCCGGTGGGAAACCAGGTCACAAATCCACTGGCAAACCGGCATGACAACTGCTATTCTCAGAGGCGCTCCAATACAAACGCTCTACTTCTACAACAGCGGGACCTCACATATCCTTAATCCCAGCCCAACCTTCCATGATGTCTGACAAGGAACAGCTTACACCATGGAACGGATACTACAGGAGATCACCGCCATCAGCCGCCAGATAGAGGGGATGGACGCTTCCATATCCTCCCGGATTCTGGAGACTAAATCCATGCGATCAGACATCGCAGGCTTCCAATCTAGGGTGGCAGGACTGGAACATCGCATGGGGACACTAGAAACCCATGTGGCCACGATTCAGGACAGAGATCAGGATCTTCTTTATCTCCGGAGCAAAATAACGGACTTGGAAGATAGAAGCCGAAGAGATAATATCCGCCTTTTCGGAATCCCGGAAAATGAAGAGGGATCAGATGTACAGGCCTTCCTTGGCTCTATCCTCCCTAAGCTGACCTTGCTGACCTTCGACACGCCGCTGGAATTCCAGCGAGCACATAGAGTGGGGCCTCAAGACCTCGCCAGATCATTGCATGCCTACTACGCCATACCCAGACCTGTCAACTCCTCCAAGCAGCACGAAACCACTGACCCTTCCGGATAGACAAATATGAAATTCGTATAACGGCCGATTACTCCAAAGACACCAACGAACGTAGAAAGGCCTTTCTGGCTTTAAGACCCTGACTTCGTCAGCTGGAGATGAAATATGGCCTCTTCGATCTCACGAGAATGTGGGTCACCAAGAACGGGGTATCCAAGGACTTCTACAACGCCGAAGAACTGAGACTCTTTCTGGACTCCTTCCAGCATCAACCCATGGACTCCACCACCTCGACCCAACCACAAGACACCTCGGGAGACAATAGTGGTATCCCTCCCCCAGGATCGGAGAGGGGAGGCATGGAACGATATGACACCGACAACTGCCCTAGAGGCAGGGACCTGGAGAGACTAGCCAGGTCACACGACGACAGGGGTCAGGTCCTACACGCCGTGGCACTCCACACCCAGCCATCGGAGAGGGACAAATCCCACTCACCCCTAAAACCGGTATCTACACCCCCCTGAGACTGTGATCTGATACAGCGCCCATAGGAGACAATGGCGAGAGCTTCGGAGTACTATCGTCGTCAACCCGGCAGCCGGATGAGTACTTGCTCGGACTTTCCATTTGCATTTTCTTTATTGTTGTTGATGATATTGTCAATAAGCGGCTAACATGTTCATACCCCTACAATGCAATGTTATATACTGCAATAATGTAATACAAGCTATCTCTAGCTCAATGTCAAGCATACATAGCTGCACTCAGACTAGACCTTGCTGACACCCACTGTTTACACATAGGACAGGGTTATGCCCTATAATGATGTTACCAATGTTTAGTTAACAAGTTACTACCCCTTTAATGCAAAGTACTATGATGCAACAATGCAACACAAGTTATTTCTAGCCTATCACAAAGTTTATACTGCCTGCATTTAGACTAGAACCTGTGAACTCCCACTATTTACTCATAGGCCAAGGATATGCCTTATGACTCAAATCCCAACATACAATAGTATGGTATGATATTATGTCACAGAGATATTATATATGACTGGTAGTATATAAGCAGATATATATATGTACACTCTAAAGCCTCCTCTTGGCCCAATACTGTTCTGCTCCCCCACACCCCCTCTTCACTTACCACCCCTGCCCACCCCTCCCTCCGACACCACTACCCCCTCCTCCCCTACATGTATCACCCCCTTCCCTCCCCCCCTTTTTCCCTATCAAACCATTCCTAAGGTACAGGATCCCATATGACAACGACAACCAAGCACAGCGATCCTTTGCCCCACCATTGGGAGTACATAAACAATGCTAGTCCTCGCTCGTCAACAGAATGACCTCCCCTCACACATGAACACGCGCCTTCCTTCTACCATCATAACAATAAGATGTTACCCAACCAGTAAACCATAGATACTCTATGCACTAAGCCCTCCACACCGCTCCAACCTCCCCCTCCCTCCCCCTCCCTCCCCCTACCCTCATTCAGGATAACAAATCCCTTTACCACTACTCTCTCTTAAGCCTTCCCCGCGAAATGCTTGTAACATTCCTCCCCCCTCCGGAGTCAGAGAGACCTTTTGACACATGACGATGGCCGGCCCCTCTCCCCCTCTCGCCTCCCGGGACCTGGTCGGTGGCGCTGAGAGCTCCTATAGGAATCGGACCCGCAGTCTACAGATCTGTCCCCAGGGGACACTGTTCCCCTAGTTTTCCCCAGCTTAGCTCTTAGCTCTCTCTCCCCAACTCTTTTACTCCTCTCCCGCCCTCCCTCTTCTTTCCCTCTCTCTTCTTGATTACATATCCCCTCCCCTCTTTATCCTACATCCTAACGCTAACTACCTTCCCTCCTCCCCCCATCTTCTTTACAAATCACCTTCTCCCTTCTCTCTTTCAACCTTATCTACCTCCCTTCTCTCTCTCTTCTGAAGGACCACCCGACGTCCACCAGCTATCCCCCTCCTAAACCATCACGTTATCACAGACATTGTTCTTATTCCAACGATAGAGGTAGTCCTCCCTACTATTCTCGGAATTGCTGAGACCTCACTCTGATATCCAGCATGTCGGGAACTGCCCCTTGCGTGACACACCCACTACGAATCCTCTCCTGGAACGTGCACGGCATGACGAATTACATCAAATGGAAATAGGTGCTTTCCTATCTTCAATCTAAAAGAGCGAACATAGCTCTGATTCAAGAGACACACCTTGACAACACGGAGACCAGCAATCTTCGGCGGGACTGGGTGGGAAGGGTTTCCTTTAGCTGCTGCCCAGCAGCTCAGGAGCCAAGCGGAGGCACGCCTCGCAAATCTGGAGTAGCGATACTACTTCGTAAATCCCTCCCGGTTCCAATCATTAAAACATGGAATGATACGGAGGGGAGATATGCATTCGCAAAACTAAAGATAGGAGCCACTTTTCTATGCGTGGGCTCAGTCTATGCACCAACCGGCACTAAGCGATCCTTTTTCCTACAGCTAAGCCGCCTCCTGACCGAAATTGGGACCACCTGCTACATCATTGGAGGAGACTAGAACTTCGCCCGGGATGCCATACTAGACAGCACGGGCCCCATCGACACGGGTAACAATCGCGATAGGGCACTGCTGACAGACTTAATCACCAAAGCAGGCTTAGTTGATTACTGGAGACTGGTACACCCAAAAGAAAAGGAATATACCTTTTTATCGCCTGTCCATGGCACCCAATCTCGCTTGGACTATTTCTTCGTGTCACACACCGTAATCCCCCAACTACAAGACACCAGTATACTGGATAGCGGACTTTCAGATCACTCCCCAATTCTACTCCTGATCCAAATGGGCCTTGCTTCCCCTGGTCGCAAACCATGGCACTTCACGTGCATAGATACCGCTCCCCTCAAGGGAAAGAACAACTGAGGACTCATGTCCACATATATGGCCAATAACACTGTTACTGTGGCCTCCAAACGGGTTCTATGGACGGCGGTGAAGGCAACTCTCAGAGGGAACATGATGCGCGACGCAGAACTAGCTAATAGGGACAGGGAGGCTCGCCAACGAACCCTCGAAGACACTATCCAGACCCTCACCAGACAATACACCGCCCAGCCGTCTCTCACATTACGCCGCTCCCTCGAAAAAGCCCAAATGGCACATAATGAGCTCTATACCTCGCAGGCGGAATAGGCACTGCAAAGACTACGCGGCTGCCACTATGAACAAGGTGAGAAGGCGGGACGCCTCCTAGCGGCACAAGTCCGGCAGAGAGAAGCTGCCTCCGCCATTTCGGCCATAATGTCTCCCTCAAGAGCAGGGCTAACCCGCCCTCAAGATATCGTAAGCGAATTTGCAGCCTTCTACCAAAATCTTTATTCCCCTGAAACAATGTCCAGACACGTGCAAATTGAGGCATTTCTCGCCACGGCCAACCTACCCCATCTCTCGGAGGCAGGTCGGGCTCCTAGAGGGTGACATAAGCAGGGAAGAAATAACGCAAGCCATCAGGAACTTCCCCTACCACAAGTCCCCGGGCGAGGATGGCTTTCCTGCTGAATTTTATAGATGGGCAGGGGAAGAGGCAGTCACTGCTGTGCATAAGGCACTCATGAAGGCATGCCAAGAAGGCTCCTTCGGCGCTCTGTCCAATAAGGCCACGATTGTCGTCCTTCCCAAACCGGGCAGAGAACCCCTACTCTGCTGCAGCTACCGTCCTATCTCCCTCCTGAACGGAGACGTCAAACTCTTAGCCAGCGTCCTGGTGGCGCATCTACGTAAAGTGATACCATCTCTGATCCATAACACTCAGGTATGATTCGTACCGGGCCGCACCTCCAGAAACCATATGCGCACTCTCTGTCATACTCTATACGAATCACTAAACTTGCCAGAGGAAGCCCTGGCCCTGTCCCTCGATGCAGAGAAAGCATTAGACCACATTGAATGGTCCTATCTGTTCGCTACCATGAAACACCTCGGCCTCGGAAAACAATTTATCTCCAAAGTCTGCTTACTGTACGACCACCCTACGGCGCAAGTTAACTGCGGGGGTTTCCTATCAGATTTGTTCCCCATTGGAAGAGGCATGAGTCAGGGTTGCCTCTTGTCACCGCTCTTGTTCTTGTTTGCAATGGAACCTCTGGCAGCTACCATACGAAACTCACAACAGATACAAGGTATTCCTTTAACAGGTGGCACTTCCAAAATCTATCTTTATGCTGATGACATCCTGTTAACCCTGTCTGATCTAGAAAGATCCCTACCATTGCTGCTCTCAATCATAGAGGGCTTTGCGTCCCTATCCGGATACCGGGTAAACTGGGACAAGAGCAAATCACTACCCCTCTCACGCATAACAACAAGAGCCGCAATCCATGGCTCCCATTCAAATGGACCCCGACACGCCTCAAATATCTGGGAACACTTGTCAACCGGGGTCTTGAGCACATGGTTAGAGATAACCTAGACCCTCTTATATCCTGGATGAAACAGGATTTCGCTAAGTGGTCAGTATTGGGCCTTTCCATGTGGGGCAGGATGCAGGTGGTCAGGATGGTTACCCTCCCGCGCTTCACGTACATACTAGCCATGCTCCCCATGCAAGTGCCTCTTTCTTCGCTCCTGATGATTGACGCCTCAATAAGAACTTTTGTTTGGGGCTCTACAGGCCCAAGGCTGAAGCTGGCAACAATACTGGCATGACGAACCTGCGGAGGTTTAGGGCTCCCCTTAGTGGAACAATACTCACTAGCCCTACAGCTATCGCAACTAGCATATACACTTCCCGGAACTCCGTATCCCCCACAGTGGGTAGCCACAGAGAAACTCTTACGGGATCAGCGTGAAGGGCTAGGAGGGATATACACTGATTGTCCTAAATTGCCTAATCCTGTCCTCATGGCAACAAACGCGGCATGGTGCAGGGCTCACCGCCTACTTGGAATACACCCCTTCTTACACACCCAGGCCCCTATAGAGGGAAACAAAAGCATTAAAATAGGGGGAGATACCCTAAGATGGCTCCAATGGAACAATGCCAGTATCCGCAGCATAGCCCAAATCATAGATGGCGATCAACCCCGACCCTTTGACACCTTAAGGGAAGAGTTCGACATCCACAATAGCCAAGAGTGGCGATACCTACAGCTTAACCATTGCCTGCATAAAGTACTGGGAACCTCCCCATGGGTGGTCAAGGCCTCGCCAATTGTCGCCTACCTACAGACATGGGGCCGCCATAGAGGTGTAATGGCCGGTTTATACGGAGTGCTAATAAACCACCGTTACTCGCAACCCCTTCGTGAAAGGTTGCGCCTCAAGTGGCAGGATCGGCTCGAGACTACCTATACTGAGGAGGACTGGTCGGAGATACTGGAGGCCCTCGATAAAGGCGTCCGCGAGGCCTGACTGAAGTTCTCCCTATTTAAAGTCCTCAAGGACTGGTACTGGACCCCCATAAAACTCCTTAGGTCTGGTCTGATACCACATGCGAAATGCTGGCGATGTGCAGATCCTCATTGCGACTTACTACATATTCTGTGCCACTGCCCAACGATACAACCCTTATGGGACGCTGTGCGCCATACATTGGCGGACTCCCTTCAGATACCACACCCGATCCCGCCGTCACTCATCCTTCTGCACGACATGCGCCCGTACCTCCCGTCACGATCTCAGAAACTACTGCTACATACGGCAATCGCCACAGCCAAAATCTGCAAACCCCTGCACTGGAGATCTAGCACCGTCCCAACTCCGGTAGAGTGGATGACCGCTATGATCCAAACTGCTACCCATGAACGAGTAATCTATAACCTGAAGGACTAGGCGGCCCTGTTTACGGAAGTCTGGAGCCCTTTTCTGACAGGATCATAATGGGGAAAAAAAAATCCTCCCCGCCTCCTCCATTACAATTACAATTACAATCACAATTACAATTATCACTTCAGTCATTTACCCCTCCCCCCCTCTCCTGCATCACTCCAGCTGGTGGACAGTCGACAGCTGTCAACCTGGTACCCCCTCTCCTTCTTCCTTTTACTTTCTTCCTCTTTCTCCTATTCCGCAAGTTTCACTCTTATCCACCCCCATTCTTACTCCCCTCGTTATAGCATACCCCTTTTTTTTTCTTTTTTTTTTCGATTCCCAGACTACCCACCTCGGAAAGAATCCCTCACCCCACAATGCTTAAACACTCATCCAAAAGCCCTCTCCTCCCCCTATCCAACTTACATCAGACTGACTAGTGCAGAAATGTTAGACCCGTTCCCAGGAAATTAAACTTGTTAAGGATACCCACTCAGACACCCCTCGAACCTTCCTTCCCTGCTCTACCCCCAGCGCTCTGGACCCCATGCCTCACACTATAAATAAGTAGGTAAACGCATACTCTTATATAACCTTACATGATATCTCATACTATGTGGGAAATCAACAATATACTCTCCCAACTACCTTGGTGCGCTGGCCTAACCCCCTCCCACTTCCTCCCTCTCCCCCATCTCTCCCTCTTTCCTCTCCTTTTCTTCCCTCTACACTTATTTCCTTCATGAATATTTTTTCTCACCTCTCACCTTTTACCTATTCCTCCTCCATTTATGATCCCATATCCTATTATTCAGATTATTCTTCAGTTAAACTCACTTATATGTCAACTGTGAAATTAGCCTTTGTGATGATGCATTTAGATGACGCCTTACAATGTACTTTGTATCATCCTTTAATCTTTAATAAAAAACTTTAAAAAAAAAAAAAAAAGTAAGCATACACTTACATTTTATAACTACCGGAACAAGTGCCTCATTAAGTGCTGTACACAGTTGCTGCCTCTTTGCGCCCAGTCACTTTTCACCTTTACTCTCTAATAGTCCAGTGCAGGAGCTGGGAGAATTCTGAACCTATGACTCAGACTGCATCGTTGATGAAGGCAGCCCAACTCAGCCGGAAGCACTGCCTAGGATAACACCAGATATCAGTGAACCTGGGATGACAACCTCCGTTTGTCCATGTAACTACTTTGAGCATTCTAGTAAGACTGGTTCAAGGGAATGAACTTCACTAAAAACAAAGGTGCCATTTTCTCTTTGACCTCTGGTTGGCAGACACTGAATTTCTCACATGTGCAATATTGTCCTTTTTCTGCAAGTTTCTCACGTTTCCTGTAAACCATTGTGTATAAAAGCATGTGAAGTTCCAGATTATCTTCAGTCCCGCTATTCTGGAATATTAATAAGTACTTTTTCTTAACTGTTATTGGTTACAGATGGAACACAAAGCACTAGGGGCCCTATTACAGAGAGTGCTCTAGGGAAGCGTATGGCATGTGTGCTCCGGAGGCACTTTGGTATTACAGATGGAGCTGCAGGTGCTTGTGCAGCCCCTTCTGAATTACAGATAGCGCTGGCGCACATGTAGCACCAATGCTTTTATAAGAGGGAGTTCCCTCATTTGCATGAGGGCATGGGCAAATGAGAAAATCACTTCGCCTCTGTGGCCACTCTGCATTATGGATGCAGGCACAAAGACAAACATGCCATTAGGATGTGCACTGAAAGTGTGCCACAAAAAGGTGGGGCCCTTTCAGGTCAGCGCCTAAAAGAAGCCCTGTGGAGGGGAGAAAGGGGGTCCCATGGGCCCACCAGACATCTCCTTGCAGAAGGGTACAGTCAGTCACTGCACATGCCTGCAAGAGAATCTCGCTACCATCTTGAAATTGCAGGCAGGTTGCCATCTCCACAGCGAAACACAAAGCAGCTTCAAAGCAGCCGCTCCGTATTTCACTTGAATGCACTGTCTCCAGGGCAGCACCAGTACGGAGCTGCCCTGAATGGCAGCTCATTCACCATATTAGGGTGTACTTTCCTTGTTTGAACCCGGCACACCTATTTTAAGGGGTGCCGTGGTCTAACAGGGAAAGTGCACCCGTATGGTATACACATGACCCAGGTGTATTAAAACTTTTGTTCCACTTGTCATGTCATTCTTCATATATACCACGTATTCAGTGCCATTGGGTCTCATTAGACCAGTCCAGTCCTCTACTATTGTAGATTAAAGGGCTTATAGAACAGCTATTGAATTCATAGTCCATTTTTCTCTCACTGGTGAAGTATGACAACAGTCATAGGCAGTGAGTGTTTTCATTGCCGGGCACCGGAAGTGGTTCTCCTGAGTACCAAACTACAAAATAATTTGTTGCGACATGAAGGTGACATATTTATGTTTCAAAACACTGCAGAAGCAGGATACTCGGGGAGGATATTCTAGAACGTATCCTCACTGGTCTCCTGATATTCATTCTTCCCCACAACCGTTTCGCTTTCAATAGCAGGCAGTGTTGTAAGATGA
The DNA here is from genome assembly GCF_031143425.1 of Pleurodeles waltl. Lineage (NCBI taxonomy): Eukaryota > Metazoa > Chordata > Amphibia > Caudata > Salamandridae > Pleurodeles > Pleurodeles waltl. The sequence goes on along the minus strand of NC_090445.1, from coordinate 606,167,725 downwards.
GGAGATACCGCTGGATCCTGCGACCAGCAGCTTTTAATGAGCTGGATTCAGGCCGGCCACAGTGAAATATACTACCTCTGTCCCAGCGCAATTTGTGAAGACTGGGATATTTGTGGACACTGCCAGAAATTCAGTGGCACCAGCATTGTGTGCTTTACAATCAGAGCAGCAATCTGCAGTGGGGGATAGAGGAGTCTTACTTTGTCCATTAGGCCCAACACAAAGGAGAAAGTAAATTAACAAATTAAAAATGTACTTTTCATGTTGCTAAGTGAAGGCATTTAAAACGTGCACAACAATAAATGTGCGCAGGTTTTCTTTCCCTGTAAAATAAAAAAAATATTGTGAAATAGTGTTCATCTGCTTGGTATCTCAATCTTCCAGGTAATACGATATAACATTTCAAGGGGCGAAGACTGTAGCCAGCTGGCAGAAGTAAATGTTTTTGTTGTATAATATGTGAAGCTTCCTTCAGCATTATACATGCAGGAAGAGCGATGTGCAAAAACATTAATTCATGCACTGTATTTCAAAGTCGTTGTTTTACTTCTGGTGCAACGATTACATGAATAATAAATACATGTTGAATATTACAGTAGTTGTATTTTAACAATACAAGTGTGTGAATGAAAAGCAAGAGAAATGTCTTTATGTTCTTTTGTCCAACATCTCATTTCCTAAATCCCTGCTGACAGAATGTTCTGTACAACATGTATTGCGCAAAACAGTATAAATATACTTGGGATATTGACTGACTTTTTGTTTTCAGGGCCCTTTTTGGAAGGCACTTCCTTTGAGTTCAACTCAGAGCATTTTCTCCTGGTTGCCGGAGATAATTTCAAATCATATTATTGCTTGGCACTTCTCTGGTGGGCAGGCTCACTTTAACTTATTTGGCAGAGTTGCACTGTTGGCTTAGTTTTAGTTATTATTATTGCCAGGCATGCTTTCCGTGCACATTTTTTGGGACTTTGTTTTTCTCATACTAAGCATTTTTCTCAGTGCTTAATTTGTAAATAATAATGTGCCGGTGCCCAAAGCCCTCCTCTTAAACATGCGGCTGCTGCAATTAAATGTGTTAACATGGAATATTGAGGCGGTGTAATCCTGAAGCCCTCTTGGACCTTTTCAATCCATAGAAAGCCACTCACTGACTCTTGAAGCTTTCTACTTTCTCCCTTTGTGACGCTTTTTCTTTTTTCCCTTCATCCGTCTTTCCCATATGTGTCTTTTGCTCGCAGCAAATGCTTGAGGCCAAAGAATAAGCGCCGGCCCTCAAAAGTAAGTGCTGGTGCTCAGCACCGGAAACAACAAGCACAAATTAAGCACTGATTTTCCTACTTATTCTGAATGACTGAACTATTTGGTTCTACATTTTTAATCTAGCTAGTCCACTGTTTCCTTAAGCAATTTATGTGCGGTGTGCATAGAAGTGACTTCTGTTTTTTTACTATTTTTGTTGGTACATTACTACTGTAATTTTAATTATATTCACAGAATAAATTTAATGATAAAGAGCATAAGTGATGACCTTTTAGTAAATTATTTATGGCATAGTTTTGACTCCACCTTGCCTCCCACTGATCCTGCAGCTCAACCCTTTTTAATAGAAAGATAGTGTTGACACAAATACCTCATTTAGGGGCTGTCAGCCCTTTTTTTTTGTTCTATTTTCGTCCTGCCGGGTGATAGCTGTAGCTTCACATCTTGATGTCAATGCCAAAAACACAGATACTCATCTTGTTACTTCACAAGTGCTTAAAAGATAACACTGATTTGGAGACTAGTTTTTCAGTTTTCCAACCTCTTTATGTAAGAGTTATACATACACTGGAAGACTCTCAGATGTATCCTAATGAGTGAGTGCACTATTACCTAGTTATATAGCACTTACTAGTAGGTTTTAAATACTACCAAGAGGAACTATTTTTAGCAATCTTTCCTTAATAAAAGATTGAGGGACAACAGTTAGGTTCTAAACATACGTCTTTCAGTTTACATGCAGTTCCTTGATGCTGGTTCATAACTCATCACGCTATATTACAAGGATTGTAACTTGCGGAGTGCAGGAAACCCCCAGTTATCTTACTGCTGGGTGCACAAAGATCACCAGATGCCCTTCAACCCATCAGATATTTTAAATACAGTCTCTAACCAATTAAGTAATCCAGAACAGATTTACTATCACATTGTCCTTGTGACAAATGTCTATGGGGAAGAGTGTTTTAACAATAATATGTAAGTTGACTATCAGACTCCACTGCCATTCTGCTGCTGCCTCAACCCTTTATTTATAGGATCACGAAGTATATTTATTTCATTTCCAGCACTGTTAGCCGGCAACTTTTACACAATGTGTGTGAAGTGGCCACAATAATGGTGCCACAGCATGTTATTACATTTTTTTATGACTAACCTTGAAATGAACGTGCGGAAAGGGCAGCCACAAATCCAAGAGACTTACATCTGATAGGTGAAGGCAATAAAAGATGGTGAAGAGGCACCACAGCAATTTCATTAGGATTTCATCATCTTCACTTCTCAACTACTCCTCGTCTACAGTCACCATATCAGGACAGTGGTAATAAAACGTGTACGACCAATGCAGCCGCAGCAGAGGCAAATGCATAAAACTCATCAAACAAACACCGCCAAACCAGCTAATAAATCATCAACATTTATATTTGAAAATCGGTGAACATACAACGCATTAGATGCCCCAGGGACAATGGGCCAGATGTAGGAAAAAAGCAATTTGCGACTTGCAAATTGCGAGTCCCTGCGACTCGCAATTTGCAAGTCACAAATTGCTATGCAGTACGGTGTCTCAGACACCGACTGCAACTCGCAATGGGGTCGCAATGACCCACCTCATGAATATTCATGAGGTGGGTCGCAAATTGCGGCCTCATTGCGAGTATAGGCACTCGCTAACATGGAGGCCTGCTGACGTCAGCAGACCTCCATGTTAGCGACCTGCTTTTAAATAAAGCAGTTTTTTTTTTTTTGAAGTGTAGCCCGTTTTCCCTAAGGGAAAACGAGCTGCACTTAAAAAAAAAAACGAAACCTTTAGTTTCGGTTTTTTTCAGGGCCCTGAAAAAATATTTTGGGCTCCAGTCACAAACTGGAAGGGGTCCCATGGGGACCCCTTCCAATTTGCGATTGGGTTACCATCCACTTGAAGTGGATGGTAAATGCGATGCCATGCATCCCAATGCGACTCGCAAACAGGAAGGGAACACCCCTTCCTATTTGCGAGTCTGAAATGCATTTTGCGAGTCGGTAACGACTCGCAAAATGCATTTCTGCATTGGGATACGCGTTTTGCGACTCGCAAACGGCAAATTTTGCCGTTTGCGAGTCGCAAAACGTTTGCTACATCTGGCCCAATATGTGGTGCAAATTCGCAAAGAAGCATTTGAGCTGGAAGTGCATGTACACCAACACAATATTACAGACTGAGAAGCAAGTGGCCTTTAAAAACATCAACTTCCATAACAGCGTTAATATTTGTAGGTACTAATATTTCATAGAGTGGAGATGTGTAATTTTCACCGTGACAGCTGTACTCTGTTCTGCTAGGCAGAGATCCACATGCCTTCAGAGAACCAGCTGCCACGGCTCCACGGATGACACTATAACTTTTAATTTTTTTAAACAAAATTTGTTAAAACCTGCAAATTACGCAACAGTGGGCAGAACAGCACATGGATAGCTATATGGAAAACTCTGGAGTCACAATTCCAGTATTCCAATGGCCCTGTCTGTGTATATCTAACAACACCTGGATGCTTTCTAGTGGCCACTCGGAGATACTGTAGGCCACCAGCATCTAACATAGTTACACTCAGTCCATGCAGGAGCACAGGACATCTCAGGCAGGGTATGCCGTGCACCTGACCTGCTAGACAAGCACGGGGCGCACACGTGTGATTCATGCCTGTTCCACATGATACCTTACATCACAGTTTGGCTCAAAACTACTAGACACCATCTGAGAAAAAACCTACAGTTAGACAGCTGAAGGAATGACACTTTGGAAATCTGTAGCAAATCAAAGAGAAAACAAGTCATGCCCAGAAACTAATGTTTTTCGTTCTGTTCCAAGTAAGAACAGTAGCTAAAAATAGGTGTTTAATACCAAACCTGATCACAGCGCCTACGAAAAGGAAGATTTATCCAGAACTTAGCTGGAAGGAAACAAAGAATAGCACTTGACAGCTGCTTAGGATTGCAGAGGCACCTCCAGACAGATGATCATGAAACAAAACACGAATTAACCCGAGGCAGGACATGGCAGGTTGTGAGAATTACAGGTGGAGAATCCTAGCAGCAGACAAGGCAGCTGTCAGCACAGGAGGGAAGACGTATACTGGGAGGTGGGAATGTACTGCCTGACGCGCACAGCACCAGTGGCAGCAGCACCCCGCGCTGCCATGGCAGGGGCTGTCCCGCTCCAAGAATGAACCTGTGGCACTGAAATTCTGCACTGCCATGGGAAGGAGCTGTCCCACTCTAAGGATGAACCTGAGGCATGGAAACCCTGTGCTGCCACAGGAAGAGGCTCTCCAACTTCAAGAATGAACATGTGGCATTGAAACACTGAACCTGAGGCATAGAAACCCTGTGCTGCCGCAGAAAGGGTCTGTCCCGCTCCAAGAAAAACCTGAGGCATCAAACCCTGCTATGGGAAAGGTCTGTCCCACTCCAAGAATGAACCTTAGGCATTAAAACCTTGAATCTGAGGCAATGCTGCCACAGAAAGGGGCTGTACCACTCCAAGAATGAACCTGGGGCACTGAACCCTGTGCAGACACAGGAAGGAGCTGACCCGCTCTAATAATGGCCCCAGGCATCAAAATTCTGTGCTGCCACAGGGACGGTCTGTCCCACTCCAACAATGAACCTGGGACATCGTCGCCCTGTGCTGCTACAGGAAGGGATTGTACCGCTCGAAGAATTAACCTGAGGCACTGACACACTGCGCTGCCACAGAAAGGAACCGTGCTGCTCTTAGAATGAACCTGAGGCAGTGCATCCCTTTGCTGCCACAGGAAAAGGTCTGTACCACTCCAAGATTTACCCTGAAGCATCAAAATCCTTTGATGCCACCGGAAAGTGTTGTCACGCTCCTAGAATGAACTTGAGTCATTGAAACCCTGCTCTACCACAGGAAGGGCCAGTCCCACTCCAAGAATGAACATGAGGAATCGAAACCCTGTGCTGCTACAGAAAGAGGATGTGTCTCTCCAAGAATGAACCTGAGGCATCGAAGGCCTGTGCTGCTATGAGAAAGGTCTGCACCGCCCCAATAATTATCATGCGTCATTGAAACCCTAGTGGCATCAAAACATTGTGCTGCATCAGGAAGGGGCTGTCCTGCTCCAAGAATGAACCTGGGGCACTGAAACTCTGTGCAGTCACAGGAAGGGGCTGTCCCACTTCAATAATGAATAAGTGGCATCGAAACACTTTGCTACATCAGGAAGGGGCTGCCCTCTTACAGGAATGAAACTGAGGCTTTGAACCCCTGGGCTACCACGAAAAGGGCCTGTCCAGCTCCAAATATGAACCTGAAGCACTGAAACCCTGTGCTGCCACAGGAAGGTGCTGTCCCGCTCCAAGAATTAACTTGATCCACTTAAATCCTGTGCTGCCACAGGGAGGGATTGCCCTGCTCCAAGAATGAACCTGTGGCAATGAAAATCACATTTTATAAGAGAAGCATTCTGGGTACCTCAGTCTCATTAAACACTACCACAATCGAATCTCCATTACATAGAGAGGAGTCGTCTATCAAGAATGTTTGAATTGGGGGTGGGGGTCTGCTTCAACCAATACAGGGCTGGGCTAGGATCTGTAGCCAACATGCAAACAGCAGCTGCCTTCATGTATGCACCTGCGGATAAGCTATGTCAGTGCCAGGCCCTATTTACTTGTGAGAATGTGTTCATATAATGGCATTGGGACGTTTACAAGGAACCCAGCTCTTATCCTCTGATGTTGTGGGTTAGAGCAATGCCTTTTACATGATGTTTACAAGTTGCAAATTTGTGAAACTACCATGGAGTACCATGCTAATATCATTGTATTCTTTGATTACTGCACTGTGATAATTAGTCACTAAGAACTTAAAAAGCGGTTGGTCTTTCCACACTAAACCTGTTTGCATTTTTTCTGATGTGTAATTGAAGGTGTGTGTTATAGTAACAGTGAATCAGCTGACAGTCTTTTCCACTGGTAATCAGGGCTAGAGTGAGGTATGGTTCATGCCATCGTTTAGTGAATCGAAGAAATCATATACATCTATATTTCAATAAAAATCCAATCAGTATATGTGGAAAATGGTAGGAGGCCAAGGACGCCTTACCGGGGCCTAATCAGTCACAAAAATGTCATTGAGTCTTCGTTCTGTGCACCATAGATAAAATGGATACTACTGACAAGGAAACCATGAGTGACTCTTCTGACACGGATAAACGAGGACAGTTGTTCTGGTTCTCCTTTCCCGAGTCCGTGACTCCTCTCTCCTCCTATTCCCCCTCTCAAAATCTCCCCTTGTATCGTCTCCTCGCCTGTCTCCCAAATGTCCCCCCATATTCTGCACTGACTTCGCCTTGTCTACTAGCACTAAGCTTCCATTGTAGCAGTAGGTCCAGCGGCACTAGGGGCCTAAATGGCCACTGAACCCTGATGTTGCTGTGTTTTATAATCAAAACAGCAGCCGGGGCCCTTATCCGTGTTTGCGCCAGGGCCTAAAACACTTGGGGCCAGATGTAGCAAACGTTTAGCGAGTCGCAAACTGCAAAATTTGCCGTTTGCGACTCGCTAAACGCCTATCCCAATGCAGAAATGCATTTTGCGAGTCGTTACCGACTCGCAAAATGCATTTCAGACTCGCAAATAGGAAGGGGTGTTCCCTTCCTATTTGCGAGTCGCATTGGGATGCAATACCACGGTCGCAAATGGCATCGCAGTTACCATCCACTTCAAGTGGATGGTAACCCAATCGCAAATTGGAACCTTCCAGTTTGTGACTGGACCCCAAAATATTTTTTCAGGGCAGGGAGTGGTCCAATGGACCACTCCCTGCCCTGAAAAAAAACCTAAACTAAAGGTTTCGGTTTTTTTTGAAGTGCAGCTCGTTTTCCTGTTAGGAAAACGGGCTACACTTCCAAAAAAAAAAAACTGCTTTATTTAAAAGCAGGTCGCTAACATGGAGGTCTGCTGACGACAGCAGGCCTCCATGTTTGCGAGTGCCTATACTCGCAATGGGGCCGCAATTTGCGACCCACCTCATGAATATTCATGAGGTGGGTCATTGCGACCCCATTGCGAGTCGCAGTCGGTGTCTGAGACACCGTACTGCATAGCAATTTGCGACTTGCAAATTGCGAGTCGCAGGGACTCGCAATTTGCAAGTCGCAAATTGCCGACTTGCTACATCTGGCCCTTGATATGCTACTGCTTGTCTATTCGGCACCCCTCCGTATCGTACCCTTCCGGCCCCTGTCTCCACTAAATCCGTTTCTCACGCGACCCCCTAACAATACGCTGTGAACGCTCGTACCACTTGAATGCTCTGGGTAGGCTCTGCATTTTAATGCACAAATCATCCTCAAACGTCGGACTTCCGTCCACGCGAGGCTGCAGCCCGGTGCTCTGGCGTTGCCGTGACTGGCCGCGAGGCACCGGCCTTCTACCTGCGTGTGTTGCATGCATGTGCACGTGCAGAACGCCCGGATCCCCCTCCGGGGGCTCGCGCAGTCCGTGACGGCTTTTGGCAATCCATTAACAGACAATTTCTGACGTGCTGAACGCCAATTAAATGCTCATTTGTGAGCCTCTTAAGAAACAGATTGCACCCACCTTCCTTCCCTGATGGGCTAGGCCTCGTGTACTGTGGCGCCCCTCTCTCCCTGGGCTCACCGTCATGGGCTGCGCGGGAGGTACCCAGACCCGGTGTCTCTCAGGCGGGGCCTGGCCACCGGTGAAGCCACGGGCAGCGAGGCACGCCCGCGGCTCACTGTCGCATTTGCTTGCATGGCAGAGCTCTCACTCCAAAGCACTGGTGCAGCCTATTAATGAGGATTCTGAAGTCCGCCTTCTGCCAGCTCTACCAGAGCGAAGTCAGGAGAGACCTTTTGTGCACCTAACCGAAGGAGACAGTCGGAGACACGGAGAAGACAAAGCGGGCATAGGGGACGAAGTGACAGAGGGAAGGAGGAGTAAGAGTAGGAGGGCATAGAGCAGTGAAGCACAGATAAGGTCTCGGGAGCAGCAGGGATATTTCATCTTTAAGGCCTACCACTAAGGAGACCATGGCTCACGGCACAACAGGAGACAGCGGGTGGCTACAAGGGTGACGTGCCCTGAGCTCACAGGGATAAAATGGTCAGTGCCTCCAGGAGGTATTTTATAGGCTGTCAATAGTGGAATTAAAAATAAAATAGTTTAATACAGGTCACCGAGCTGTACTCAGAATCTGAATTTCTGAGGGCTGATGGTGCCCAACACCCACAATAAAAGATGGGTTGGGAAAGGAGCTGGGCACTTCAGAGAACAGTATCAGTACGCTTATGCACCCTAAGCTACAGAAAAGGTGTAGGGATTAGTGACCACACTAAGGGCCAGATGTAGCAAACGTTTTGCGACTCGCAAACGGCAAAATTTGCCATTTGCGAGTCGCAAAACGCGTATCCCAATGCAGAAATGCATTTTGCGAGTCGTTACCGACTCGCAAAATGCATTTCAGACTCGCAAATAGGAAGGGGTGTTCCCTTCCTATTTGCGAGTCGCATTGGGATGCAATACCATTTGCGACCGCATATGCGGTCGCAAATGGCATCGCAGTTACCATCCACTTCAAGTGGATGGTAACCCAATCGCAAATTGGAAGGGGTCCCCATGGGACCCCTTCCAGTTCGTGATTGTACCCCAAAACATTTTTTCAGGGCAGGGAGTGGTCCAAGGAACCACTCCCTGCCCTGAAAAAAAACCGAAACTAAAGGTTTCGGTTTTTTTGAAGTGCAGCTCGTTTTCCTGTGAGGAAAACGGGCTACACTTCAAAAAAAAAAAACTGCTTTATTTAAAAGCAGGTCGCTAACATGGAGGCCTGCTGACGTCAGCAGGCCTCCATGTTAGCGAGTGCCTATACTCGCAATGGGGCCGCAATTTGCGACCCACCTCATGAATATTCATGAGGTGGGTCATTGCGACCCCATTGCGCGTTGCAGTCGGTGTCTGAGACACCGTACTGCATAGCAATTTGCGACTTGCAAATTGCGAGTCGCAGGGACTCGCAATTTGCAAGTCGCAAATTGCCTTTTTCCTACATCTGGCCCTAACTTCCTAACTTTTTTGAAACAGTAACAAATACATGGTTATCAAGAGTTTTGCAATGGAATGATCTGTGAAACAGTGAACAGGAATACACTCGACTGTGCGGGGCACCCACAGCCGTGAATGGCAGAGTCTCACACTGGTGAAATAGTGTTTGTGAGTTCAGTGCCTAGGACAGAGCTCTCATCCAAAGCACTGGGAACCTTGCTAATCCCTGCAAATTTTTCTTGGAAAACCAGGCAGTTACAGATAAAGATTAGTGGTAGTAGTGAAGGGTTAGGTTGAGTTTGAAGCTTTGCCTACAAAAATGTTTCAAGTCAGAAATTCTCTCCATTCAGCAAGGCTGGCAAAATGATAAGCTCCACTGGACTTTGCTTTTTCTTTGGCCAGTTTGAAACTTTCCAGAGAGAGAGAGGTCTCATGGGTGATAGAGCCTACAATATATGGTGGTTGTCCCCATTCAACCCACTTATTTGATTTATTTAGCCAGATAGAAGATTTCTATTGGCCTAATCAACGCCCCTAAGTATGACAAGGAGCCTCACTAGAGTCACAGGCATTTCAGATAGCCTAAATAACATTGTTTGAGAGTTTGCGTGAATCATTAGGATGTACCCTGAAAATTGCAATTGTATCTAAATGCATGCTGTACTATACTAATTGAATATGTTAGGTTTCTTGATTTAGCTTTTAAAATCACATTAAAAGGTTCTAATTAACATCAGTTCAATTCATGAAAACATATTCCAAATTGTATACTTGTGCTTCTTTAACGAACTATATTGCCTGAGCTACAGTTTTTCTACATTGAACATCTTTGGAATAACCTAACAAGGTAATTCATTTGACAGATAAAATACAGCTTCAGATTTAGATTCAGTTATTCAATTTCTCAAGTAACATTGGAGGAGCACAGTCCATTAGACTGGTGTCTGAGATAATTTTCGAGAAGGAAGCACTCCAGTGAGCACTTAAAGTGACTAAAGTAGTTGGCAGGACTCTTGTTTACTGGCAAAGAGTTCTATAACAGGTGCCTGGCTTGAGAGGGCCTGAGAACCAAAGGGTATTTTCTTCAAATGTCGGAGCTAAAGGTAATCATTTCCTTTGCTTCTCCCCAAAAGGGGAACCTGAAGAAATGGTGCGTTTATGTAACAGAACAAGTGACTGCTCTGCTATCTTTAGGTTTTCAAACTGTAGGAGGGGTTTATGGTTATAAAGTCATTGAAATTGGTAAAAAAGCTTCTTTGCTGGATTTTTAAAACCAACAGTGCCTGCGGAGACAACCTATCTGTTCCCACTCTCTTACTCCCTAATCGATATTTACCCCGAGGAGCCCTGGGGTGAAGATAGTTAGAGGGATGTTTTCATGTGCACTTTGTATGCCTCACAGATCCCCAGTATTTACAGATCTCCGCCTCCCTATGAATTCCTCCTTTAGGGGATCATTATTTATTCATTGAATGTTTTACATTGATACATAAGATATTCTTCCGAAGAAAACTACCCTGCAGCCCTGTGCAGTATTTGGGTCAGCATTGGGATTGAGAAATTGAAACAGCTTTGTCTATTAAAAAATACATATTTTAACTTTGCAGCTTCACGTTCTATTCCCTATCATCCGCTGGAAGCAAAACACCCCCCTGTATACAAAACACACCAGAAAGTAATCAACTCATGAGGTTCAAATGCCTTTCAGCAGTCAGTAACAACTGGAATTGGGGTTCTGCGGGGTTCTGCAAGCATCATCGACCGATTGTTAGGTCCATGAGTGCTGGTCTTTCAAAGGCCCTAACTCAGGGGAACATCTCCATATTGCCTTTAGTATATGATGGTCCTCTTATTGGTTAGCAGAAAGGTCCATTTTGATAGATGTCAGTACTGCATCGCAAAGTCCAAAAGAGAAAAGACACTTACCTCTCGCCATTGCTTGGTCTCGATCCCTTGAGTGTAGAGCACACACACTGAGGAGAGAAGATGGGAGATGTCAGTTCAAAGCCAAGATAGACTGTATCACGTGCACTAGTGATGCTTGGGTACCCATCACTGTGAATGCAGGTTATGGAAAAAAGTTAGGAAAGATGAGTGATGGCACGTCCACTCAATGAAAATGAAATCATGCATTACAAATACATCACTACATATAGACTGCAGTTAGAGACCCATTGCCCTCACTGGGATTCCAGTTGTCCTTACTTCCAGACTATGGTCACCCTACTGTGTGTGTGTTAAGAACCTTTGAAGGTCTTGCACCTTGAGGGGTTGCCCTTGCCATCAGAGTGCATGGGTAATCACAAACATTTTCCCAGGGCCAAAAAGTATTGTGTATGGCATGACCGAGAGCTGCATTGATGCCAGCATGGTGAAGGCTGAGGATGGTGTAAAGTGGCTATGTAAAGTGAAGAATGTACATGGTTTGGACAGTGAACCATGCAGGTATTTTGAGGGTCAAATTATATCCTTCTTATTCCTTTATCCTTTAATTGCCATTATGTGACAGAGCCAAGTGACTTATTGAAGGCTCAAGCTAAGTTTGATCCAGAGGCTTGGCTCAGCTCAAGGTTTTCTTAGCCGTTAGGTGGCTCTTGTCGTCCACCCATGTGGTAACCTCACGCACCAACCATTAAAGATGAAGCATTCACTTTTGATGTAAAATGTGAGAGGGAAAGTTTTGCCCACTTAGTGGCTGAATTGCACAATGTGAAACCAGAAAACCTGGAATCAAACCCAGCTTTCCTACTTGACCTAATGGTGTGATCACAGGCAACTGGGGAGTTTCACTGTGCCTTCTTTTTCTTGTCACACATGAGAGCACCTTGCAATACACAGTTCTTGGTGTGCGTTGTACAAATCCTTCTCTTGTTTTTGATTAAATAAACTATATAGTACAACTCCAGCCTCAGCCACCCAGAGAGTGCATTTGACAAATTATTTGCCTCTTGGTTCAGTAATGGCGGTGTCAAGGTGGGACGAGGGGGCATGAATGATTCTAAATTTGTGTTTGTAAACTATCACTTCTAATATATGCCTCTCAGTGAAGTGATAAAATCTGATGTACTAAGGTGAAACTGTTCTACATGTTAATGAAATACGCATTTTGAATTTTGAAGAATTTAACATATTTTTACATACTTGTTGCACAATATCTTTAAACATGAATGTGTTCCTAGAGATAGATGATGCAGGACAGCTTCTTTGCTTCTTTTCTTTTACTTGAGTTAAATGTAAATAAAGGCTTGCCCGTTTAACAGTTTTCTGAATGTTACTGCTTTGTCTAGTAAACAGAAGATGCCTACTGCTGTTATTCACCGGGGAGCTCATGTAAAGGTCAGAAAGGCAGCATGCTGACCCCATGCAGTACACAGAGTATCCCTGCTGTGCTGGGTTCACCCATCCTTCCCTAGTGATGCACTGCTTTTCTCTCAAGCATCAACCTACACATCTGAAGCCCTCTTCAATCTTCTCACCACTCCCTCCCACCCCCAATCCCCATCTTCCATCCTTGTTTATATTTCAACTTCAGGTCTTGCACATTGCACCACAACATGACCAAACACTCTATATTTGTTGAGATTTCTGTGGTCCATACAGATCCAGTGCAGAATGAGTGAGTCTTGAGCTGGGTCTCATTTCTTTATGACACGTCTGGCATACCAGTCTCCAAAGCCCTGCAGTGCACTGCAGGATAGAGTAATAGCACATCAAGCCATTTCTTTGCTCTCTATACTCTTGAGTGCCTTGAAGCTGCTGCCAGTACTACAAAAGGCTGTTAGTGACACCTATAAGAGCCTAGCATGGTTGAGAAGCTCATACATTTCTCAGTGACAGAATCCATGATTTCCCCCACTCTGAACTGTTCCCAGTTGCACTTTTTGTCAACCTCCGAATCAGGTAACAAAGTAGGGAGAAAGATGTAATATGTGAAGTCATAAGCAATGCATTGGAGGGTGAAAGTTATAAGTAGCTCTATTATCTTCAGCTGGTGAATGTCAGTGGTGTTTTGTTTTATACAATATAATTTATTCTATTATAAGGCCTAACAATAACATCACTTTAACCTTTGTGTTTTCAGAAAAATTTCTAGAGTATTTTAAAAGAAAGTTAGATAGTATTTCCATAACTTACTATAACGTAACTTTAAACTTTGTTTTTTTTCAGACAAATGCTAAGGTTTTTTTTTTACATAAAGATCTTATTAACATATATAAATATAAAGTAGAGGTTTTGAACATGTTTACTTAACGTCCACACTAAGCATATCTTTTGATCATGGTCAGTAGAGAGATGCATGAGGGGCCTGGTCTGTAGCCAGGCCCTGCGTCCAGCCTTTTACTGGAGCCAACCATTGGCCATGTAGGTTTGGCGCATAGTCTGGCCTGTGGCCAAGGCCGGCAGTCAATCCCCCACAGGCAGCCAATGCCCCCAATGGACACCCACCCAATATTTGTTTCCCCAACAGCACTCCCATAGGACTACACAGGAGGGCATACCTATGTATATATATATATATATATATATATATATATATATATATATATATATATATATATAGACTTAAAAAAACAAAGGCTACAGGGGTGATATAGTTAGGTTCTGAATTTACTTGGACAAAACCAGAGAAATTCAGCTGTTATAGCTAGCGTTATTTAAAGTAACTATAACTAGCAGCCTAAGGTAGATATAACTTGCGCCCCCGCCATGCACAGTTTTATCTTCAATAACTTGACTTCTAATGTTTCATTAATATTTGTATTGATGATATAAAAGTTGTCATGAGTCCTGTAATATATGGGGTAAGTAGCAGTACATGGTGAGGGACCAAGGAATAGTTACCTTAGGCCACAATTTATAGTTACTTGAAATAACTCTAACTATATATGCTGAATTTCTCTGGTTTTGGGCGAGTAAAATCAGAACCTAACTACAAAGTCCCTAAAACCTTTGTTTTTTTAAGTGAATTTCATTGTTTTTTTCAAATTCTATTTCCTAAGTATTACGTCCTTGTAACCTTTATTTTTTTCAGTGAGTTTCTATGGTTTTTTAACATAAAGAAAATGTCATTACTATACTTCAATCCAACCACCGTCGTGCACGGCCTTCAGCCATGCATGGTGGGGGCTGGCCCTGTAGCCAACCCTTATAACCACCCAAACCCATGCCGTGCATGGCCTTTGGCCGTGCGCAATGGGGTTTGGCCACAGGGCCTGTCTCTCTGGGTGTGAGAATAGGTGTGAGAAGGTGTCTCTGGGTGTGAGAGTGTCTGGATTTGAGAGTGGGTGTGAGAGGACCTATGTAGATTTTAAAGTGGGTGCGAGAGTGTCTGGGTGTGAGAGTAGGCGTTAGAGGGTGTCTCTGGATGTGACAGTGGGTGTGAGAGTGTCTCTGTGAGTGGGTGTGTGAGGGTCTGTGAGTGTATGTGTGAGAGTCTGAGTGGGTCTGTGAGTGGGTGCATGAGTGTCTGAGTGGGTTTGTGAGGAGGGGTGTGAATCTCTGAGCGGGTCTGTGAGTGGGTGTGTGAGTCTCTCAGTGGGTCTGTGGGTGGGTGTGTGAGTCTTTGAGTGGGTCTCTGGGTAGGTGTGTGAATGTGTAAGAGGGTCTGTGAGTGGGTGAGTGAGTGTCTGAGTGGACCTGTGAGAGGGTGCTTGAGTCTCTGATTGAGTCTGTGAGTGGGTGCCTGAGTGTCTGAGTAAGTGTCTGAGTGCGTCTGTGTGTGGGTGTGTAAGTTTCTTTGTGGGTGTGTCAGTAACTGTGTGAGTGACTCTGCCACAAAGGAACCTCACCTGCCATTTTATCCAAAGAGAGTCCACAGCTTTGCATGAAATACAGAGTTATTTGTGTCTCCTTGGGTAAATGTTCAGTGTGTATTCTACACTACAGCTGAGTAATGGAACACAAGTAAATGTCACCAGTGACCTTGTGGGCATTTTGGCAACATGATTGATCCTGTTGCCTGTTTCTCTAGACTTCTGTGATAAGATGACTCCTCCTATAGAGAGGCCAACAAGACTAAAAAGAAGTATGGGCCAGATGTAGCAAACGATTGCGACTCGCAAACGGGCCGAATCGCAATTTGCGACAGTGCAAAATCGGAAATGGCATGCAAAAAGCCCATTTCCGACTCGCAAAAAGCGATGTGACCCGTTTGCGAGTCGCATCCGGTGCGACCCCATTTTGCGACCCGCAAATTGCAAGTCGCAATTTGCAAGTCGCAACCCATATGCAATTGCAACTCGCAAATTGCGACTAGTCGCAAAAAGCCCAGTTTGCATGTCCCATTTACCACTAACTCAGAGCAGGTGGTAACCATTACCAAAGTATAAAAGGGGACCCAGAAGGCATCTGGGTTACTCAAGATGGCGGACATATACCTGATAGCAGTGAGGAGGAGAGTCTACGCAGCCCAGCAGAGGAGGAGGAGGGGCCACAGACAGGAGAAGATATATAGAACCAGGCAGACTCTTTTTCAGCAAACTGAAGAGGAGATCTATGACAAATACCGCCTTAGCAGCGCAGCCATTCTAGAATTAATAGATTTACTGAAACCACAGCTAGAACACAAGACTCTGCGTGGCTGCGCCATCCCTACGCATGTGCAAGTACTATGCGCACTGCACCTCTTGGCCTCAGGGAGCTATCAGGGGGTCATTGCCGTGGCAGGTGGGGTATCCCAAAGTGCAGTGTCAAGGTTCCTCAGGGCATTCCTAGATTCCTTAGTCACGCACATGTCTCACTTCATATACTTACCAAGGAATGAGGCAGAAATTAACAGCACCAAGCTGGACTTTTACCGCATTGCCCACTTTCCTCATGTCATAGGGTGTGTAGATGGGACACACATTCAAATATGCCCCCCTGCTAATCTGGAACACATTTTCCGCAACAGGAAGTGTACCCACTCACTCAACATACAGGTTGTTTGTGATGCCCATTATGTCATCACGGACATCGTAGCTAAGTTTCCTGGCAGTACCCATGACTCATACATTTTTAGGCATAGTGGGATACATCAACGCCTGGAACGTGGGGAATTTGGAGACGGTTACCTCCTAGGTAGAGCCACAGACACTTGCAGACATACACACAGGTCACTGTGCACGACAATCTGGACTTCCTAACCGTGTACTTTTGTGCCCAACAGGTGACAGTGCATATGCTCTCAGGCCTTGGATCATGACTCAGTTTTTAACACCCAGAACTGAATCAGAGAGGCAATACAACAGTGCGCATAAGAGGACCAGGAACCTGATCGAGCGCACCTTCGGACTGCTGAAGGCAAGATTCAGATGCCTCCACCGCAGTGGAGGCGCCCTCCAATACACCCCCATTACCGCTTTCAAAATTGTGGTCGCATGCGCCAACCTCTCACCCCTGCAGACCCAGATCCTGATGATGAAGAGCAAGAACAACCACATCGCCATCATGGGGATAGGAGTCTAGCTAATCAAGGCAGACTGAGACGGGACCACATTGCAACGCAATATTTTGGACGGTACGTGTCAACTCCCACCATACTCACCTATTAACCATTTGTTACGTGGAACAAAAATAACTGTTTTATTAATGTCATGAAGAAACTATATACAAGTTGAAATTGTCCATGGGCAGGAAAATGCCAACCAGTCATGTGGCACATTAACGCCATGTGCCACATTAATCTGTCCTGGCTGTTATCTATGATCTCCTGCCTCCTCCCAGGTGTATTTGTTAACTTCCTGGCTGTGATGTCATCATCATGTGCCAGGAAGTGTTTCCAGAGTGTTCTGGTATGCTTTCTGGAGTGTTCTGCTGCACCTGCAAGCAATTTTGAAGGTAATCGCAATTTGCGACACCCACTCGCTAATTGCGAGTTCGTTTTTTGCACACTCGCAAACAGCGACCTCGCAAACTGCGGACTCGCACACAGCATTGCGAGTCCGGCTGCGAGTCGCAAAATCGGATCGCTTTTTTTTCTGACATTCCAATTTGCAACTCGCATTTTGCGAGTCGCATCAACTCGCAAAATGCGAGTCGCAATTTTTATTTTTGCTACATCTGGCCCTATATCTCCACCAAACCAGGATCCTTCCTCTTATTTATATGAAGTAGGTGCTTCTTTGTTTTGTGGAGATGTCCTCATATTCCTCGGCATCAAGAACGCCCATTAAGTTGGTGGGAAATGCATTAGGGGGCCCTCTGGGGCATCTTTGTAGTCTTGTTGACCTCTCTACAGGAGGATTAGTTTTCACAGAATTCTGGAGAAAGAGGCACAAGAAACAATCACATTGCCAGACACACACAAGGTCGCTGGAGACATTTCTTTGTGGTCCATTAGGCAGCTGTAATATAGAATACACACTAAACATTTACCCAAAAAGGCAGCACTTATTAACTAACCAACTAACTACTCCAGTTGGGTAGACATTTGGTGGAAAACCGTGAACTCTTGTTGGATAAACGAGCTTGTGAACTTCTATTCTGGCCGTAATGCTCATTTCACAGAAATTAAACCTCAACAGGAAGCATTTACAAATATAAATGTAGCAGATGCCCCCAAATGAAGCTCCATTTCATAAAGGACTGATGCTTCTAATTCCTGGGCTTGGTAAAGACAAAGCAAGTGTGTTTTCTCATGATTCCATATTGAAAAATCTGAAATCCTTTGAGGAGGTGAATGCATCTTTGATCTATTGGAGTGCAATCTGAATGTGACTGGGCCAAGTGGGTTCTTTCTTGTCCTCTCCTGGCTGATTTCAGACCCGGGAACCCGATCCCCCAGTGCCCACTTCTATTCAATGGGGGAGAGTGGCCACACAGACAGCCCCTCTACCCTGGCCAAATTCAGCCCGGGGATCCCACCCCTCAGGGCCAGACCTCAAAATATTATTTTTGTTTATGTGGGAGAGGGGCCACGGGGCCTCCCTCGGGCTCATTTTGGCCCGGGGGAACCCCATCCCCTAGGGCCTGACCTTAACATAATTTTTCTTTTTGGGGAGGGGGCCACACAACCATCCTCCATGGGCCAATATCGGCCCCAGGACCTCATCCCCCAGAATCTGGCCATGTCACCTGGGTGCCCCTGCGGTCCCAGACGGGTCTTTACCTACTGCAGGAGCCAGCTTTGCTGCCACAGACAGGGAGCTGCTAAACAAGCACCTCCCTGTCTTGAGAGCAATCGTTTCCTCTGTTTCCCTGCCAGTAACTCTGCGAGCAGAGAAACAGAGGAAACCCCCACTCCCAGCAAGTGAGAGCTGTTTGACAGCTCTCGCTTGGTGGGAGCAGAGATGTGTTTGCTCTGACTTGTGGGGATCTGTCAAAGCTCCCGCCAAGTCAGAGCAAACAGCTATAACCCAGGGGTGGGCACCCTGGGACATCGCAGGAGGCGGTCCTGGGGGGTGGCGGTCCTCAGGGCCAATATTTGCTCCAATATTTGCATTTAGCCCCTGGGAGGTGGAGGTCCCCGGGCTAGGGGTCTGTAACAGACCTCTTCATTATTTCAATTCAGCCCTGTGGAGGTGGCACTCCCTGGGACTTTGGGTGGTCCACACGCCCCCCTGCATATAATAAATTGTTAGCCCAGGGGAGGTGGCATCTATGTGGTGGTCCACAGGACCCACCTTCACTATAGCTAAACATTTTTGCACCAAGGAGGTGGTGGACTCCAGGGCGCGGGGGCCGTGGGGCTCCCGCATACTATTTAATTTGAGTTCCATGGATGGGAGGGTCTGGGGCATAAATAAGTCCAGGAGAGAGGTTCTATGTGCCCCCCTCCTCTATTTTTTGTGTGCAGTGGGACCTGGCCCTCAGGGGCTCTTCTAAAACAAGCACAGAAAACCACATTTGTTTTTTTGTATTTTTGCTGTGAACCCCTGTCGTGAATTTGTGGCAAACATTTTTTTTAAGTGCTTTTCTGCCCTGGGGGGTCTCTCTATGACCCTAGCAGCAGAGCTAAGCGGTCAGGGTCTCCCTACCCTGGCCCCTTTTCTTTTCCTAAATCTTTTTTTCTGGGACTTGGCTGAAGCTGAGTCCCAAGATGGCTGCCAACACCTCCTGGTTTAAGTGTTGGCAGCCAATCAGATCTCTACACGAGATCAGGTGGATTCATAAAGCTTTCGCACCGCTAGATATACAGATCTGGTTTTCCTTTAATTTCTCTTAAACTACTCAACTGATTAACATTGAATAACAAAAAGCATAACCTGCATACCGAAACCTACCCTTCTGCCAAATTTGGTATAATTCCATACTATGGTTTGGCCTTTGGCCGTGTTCAAAACTCCTATGGGAATTATCATGGGAAATGCACTTTTTTTGACCCCCCCTCCTTTTTCTCAGCCCCACTTGACAGGTCACTCTGAAACTTCCCATGCACACTTTTTAAAAAAAATGTGTGAAGACCGCCAGTAGGTAATAAAATTATATATTTATTCATATGTGTGTGTGTGTTATAGTTAAGAAATAACATTTAAAAACAGTGGAAATTCACTGCAAAGAACAAAGGTTACAGGGACGTTATACTGAGGTTGAAATTTTACATACACAGTGCCATAGAAATTCAGCAGTTATAGTTATTTCAAGCAACTGTAACTCATGCCCTTAGGTAAGTATAACTCACCTCCCTGCCATGCTCAATTTTCTCATCAATAATTTCACTGCAAGTGTTGCAGTGATATTATCAATGATGTCATAGAAGATGTCAGGAGGGATGCTGGGTAGTTAGCAGTGTATGGCAAGGGCACGAATTATAGTTACCTAAGGGGTAACTATAACTATAACTTCTGAATTTCTATGGTTCTGTGTGCGCAGAATCCTAAGCTAACTGTAACACCCATGTAACCTTCATTTATTTCAGTGAATTTCTAAGCTTTTTTACTTTTTATTTTCTAACTATAACATTCCTGTAAACTTTTGTTTTTTCAGTGTATTTCAACAGTTTTTCACTGCTGTTACCTAACTACAACATTCCTGTAACCTGGGTGTGTGAGTGGGTGTGTGAGTGGCTGTGTGGGTGGTTTTGTGGGTGTGTGAGTGGCTGTGTGGGTGTGTGAGTAGTAGTGTGGGTGTGTAAGTGGATGTGTGTGATTGATTGGGTGTCTGAGTGGCTGTGTGGGTCTGTGAGTGGGTGTTTGAGTGGTTTTGTGGGATGTGAGTGGGTGAGTGAGTGCACTGTGAGTCTGTGAGTGGGTGTGTGAATGGGCGTATGAGAGGGTATGAGTGGTAGTGTGGTTGTGTAAGTGGGTGTATGAATGGCTGTGTGGGTCTGTGAATGGGTGTATGAGTGATGTTGTGGGTGTGTGAGTGGCTGTAGAGAGGGTTGAGAGGGTGAGTCAGTGGTTGTGTGGGTGTGTAAGTGGTTGTGTGAGTGCTTTGTGGGTCTGTGAATGGGCATCTGAGTGGTTTTGTGGCTGTGTGAGTGGGTGTCTGAGTGACGGTATGATTGGTTGTGAGGGTGTGTAAGTGTGTGTGTGATGAGTATATGAGTAGGTATGTGGGTCTGTGAATGGGTGAGTGTGCTTTTTTAATTGGAGTAAGGATCCGCAGATCCAAAAGAATCCATCCTGAAGTGACTGGCACACTAGTTTTGAAATTTTTAAAATATTCATCAAAAAGGCACCAAAGTTATTAGCATAACAAAAATGCTTTTCCTATGGAAACTAGGTCCTAACTATAACTACCCACTGGCGACTGTTGAAGACAATTAATTTGGGCCTTTCTCAGCCAAAAGCATACTTTCTCATAGAAACTATATGGTGCACCAAGTGTACAAAATAGAAGAAGAAAACTATATTGTTCTACAGAAGTAATCATTGATAGCGATGATCAACTTTTGAATTCATAATGTCAACACATAAGCAATTACATAATACATAACATTACATCTCATATGTATCACTCAGCAGGACTACATTGCCCATGATACCCCATAAACAACTTCATAATATCACAGTCAAGATTGAGTTATATATTTACTGGATTTTAAACAAAAAAGATATCCATTCACATTGTATCCAATCCACATGAGATGGAAATATTTAACTTGCCTTTCTTTAGGAAAGAGCAGCATCGTAACATGTGAACTAATCAAGTAGTGGTGCATGCATTAACAAAATTCTGTTATAAATAACTAATGATTCGATAGCATGTCTTAATTTTTTATATACCATATCATCATATCAAGTATGCAATATAATGGGTTTCCTTGATTTGCAGGTGATTTTTCTCTGTATCATCTGGTTTTCTACCTAATGAGGCTATAATTATTTTAATAGTGTGAATAATAGGGGGTCATGCAATTAGGGAAGAAGGGAAGGTGGTGTGCATAGGGCACACCTTCCTGAGCCAATTTCTGACTCTTGTATCCCACCCCCAGGCACCTGGCCCCTATCTAGATGGGGAGTAGGCATGGTGCCTCCACCCCGAGCCAGGATGGGGGCTGACTGGAAAGCCAGCAGGGGCCAAGGGCAGTGGCGGCGGATGGATCCTAAAGGTGGTGAAGCAGACAATAAAAATCCAAGTACAGCATGTGAGCGAGCACAATGGATGAGCGCAAACTAAACAATCATTGGCATAGCCAATAGTTCTCGCCTTTGAGACCTCATAAATATTTAGCCTTGCAGCACATAATTCTGGGAGCTACAACACTTATGTTAACCCCAAACCCCTTTACCATGGAAACACACACATGTCTTAAAGAAGTACACACAATACCTCCTTAAAAGACACACCGCGCATTACCTGCCTTGCCACTGTTGAGTCACGGGGTCGACTTTCCAGCTGTTGGAAAAGAGCAGCTAGGGGCAGCAATGGGCACCAAAGATGACCAAGCTCCAACAAAGCGAGAGGCGAGAAGAGAGCAGGAAGAAAAAGTAGTGCGCTGAAACAAAACATATGGGCAATAGCGAAAGGCTCCATGTAGCAGGGGCCATCTCCAGGGCGGAAACAAAACAGCCAAAAGGTGGGGAAAATGTAAAGCATTTACGAAACAAGCCAAAGGAAAGTTGAAAGGCAGACCAAGGAACGAATTAAGGTGATGGGTGTGTGATGGGAGTGGTGAAACCCACAGAAGCAGATTACAGCATGTCCAGAGACACTGCAAGCCCCCTCCCTAGACTCGACCTAAAAGGGAGGGAGCGGTGGTGTGTGCGCATTGTGAAGGGATTATGAAACAAATGAGTTCAGAGGATGCATTGTAAAGCATGAATTTCTAGAAAATTTAATCTAAAATTAAAGATAACTGATTTAAATGGTGCATTTTACAGCCAAAATATTCCTTAGGTAAAAGCCCCAATTTATTTTTTCAAAATATGTTAAAACCCCCAATTCAAGCCCAAAGCGACCCAAACAAGCACCCAGGGTCGACTCTTCAGCAATGCAACTGGTGCGGCCGCTCGTAGCACTGATCTTGGGAGAGGTGCTGTGTTATTTCGTTTTAAAAACACCTGCTGTTTCCTTGCTATCTAGAAGTTTTCTGGCAACAGAAAAAATGTCAAGCTAATGCAGGCGGTAATGTTTCTACTGGAGAGAGATTAAGTTTTGTCTATTGGCAGTTTTGAGTCATAATGTTGCACAAAGGGTTAATGTGCCAGCTGCAATGTATGTGTACCATGGAGATCACAAAAGGGTATTTCTCATTGTTTTGTGTAACTTTTCCTATAGAATTATTTTCACACATAAGATGTATTGCCTCTGTAAAACATGTGTGCAATGTATTGACACCCTACGGTTGGTATGAGTAGGGCTATAAAACAAAAGATATACATTTGAGAAAGGGAATGTGGAGAGATGAGTGACACTATTTAAAGGTGGTAGTGAGGACATTTGTAGAAATGCTGGGGTGCCAAAAAAGATTGTTGCACTAGTCACCTCTAACTCTAAAGCGCCCTGCAAGCACCCTGTGTGTTTCCTACCCATAAGGCCTACCCTGTAACATTCACATTCAGAGAGCACATGGAATAGTGGAACTGCCCTGCCAGTGATTTGAAGAAAGGAAGCAGGCTCTCAGCCTGCAGTTTTTTTGTGGAAACATGGAAAAGATATGTATGTAAATCACAATAAAGGAGACAGAGTTCCCAAAATAATATTTAAATGGATCTTCACATTGGATTAATAGAGGGAAGTAGGGACTGCAAAATGTGACGGGCACCTCAAATAGTGTTTGAAGATTTTTTTTGTCTTTTTAGCACATTACTTTTGGTATTGCATTTAATTTTTACTAGTCTGTTAACCCAACAAAACATTTTCCTTGAAAAAAAACACCACTTGTAACAAACTGTGTACTACAGAGTCAGTGAAAAAACAATCCATCCCCTCTCCAAGCACCAAACCTGAATGACTGATGGCTGGAGCCGGTAAATCGTGCCACCATCATGGCTCCTTTATGGTATGAATTATGGACCTCTGGACTTATTCATTAAATCCAAAGACCAGGGTTTGACTGGCAGCTGGGCACAGTTAGTGTGAGATGCACCAAGCTGGCGCTGGTGGGAAGGTCTTGATTGTCCTTCCATTTTGTGGCCCTGGTTCTGGGTCCAGCCGCACAGTGAACTGGCAGCATTGCAATGTTTGGTAGTCTGTGCTCGACCCTCAGTTTCTAGCACCCTCTAAGCATGCTGCCACACTCAAGCTCAGCACAGTGTGAGCACTGATAAAGGGGTGACTCTAGAGTCACCAGTGGAGTGCCCTGGGGTCACTGAGCAGGGCTGGTGAATGAAAGTGACTATTCTGGCATTTGGGCACTTAGACGGGAAAGGTAGATTGGCACACACAGAGAATACTCCATTTGGGGCAGAGCTGGCAGCTACCAATACTGGGAAAAGTCAGAGGGCTCCTACAATGTGGTATGAATACTTGATAAAATGGCATGCCAAGTTGCAGGAGCACTGGTGGCCAGAGGAGGCAGCGGTGACTCCCAGGCAGAGTGCAGTTGGAGGCACTTTAGGTACTTTCAGCCCCCCTCCTGCCCCCCTCCTCCGCACGCCACCCTCTCCGGTCTATCGTCAATGTCCCCGGCGCGCTATCTCTCGCCTCCATGTCTTTTCTTCTCCTCCATTCTTCCTCCCGTGTACACGTTTCTGGTGGAAGGCTGGCATGAATAGTGGAAAGAGGTGGGAGGTGTAAATGGAGTGATATGAAGAAGAAGGAATGAAGAGAGGTGTAGGCTATGGGTATGGCAGAGAGAGGAAGAGGGGACAGAAAAACAAGGAGGTGAGGAGGAAAGAAATCCTATGGAAATGGGAAGGGGGTGACGGTGTGGATGAGGAGAAAATGAAGGAGTGGGGTGGAAAAGAAGAGTTGAAGGATAGATCAAGAAATGGAAAGAAAGAAGAGATAGCAATTATAGAGGAGGCTCAAATGAGGGGGTGATAAGAGGGAGTGATGAAAACGAGAGATGTATGATGGAGATGGGTAGATGATAAGTTACCGTTCACTGTTGCTCATTTCTATTCCAAGTGAGGTGAATCCAGTAGGGCCAGAGTGATTCTGCACTGCAGACATAGGCATGGGTGTCAAAGAGAGGCCAGGCTACATAAGCAATTAACATCTAGTGAAGGGGCGCTGAGGGGGACGCCTGAGGAGTGTGCAGGGGGCTAGTTACCATGTGCATTTCTCCTGCAGGCCTCTCCAGGACTGAGCGTCAATCACGTTGAACTCAGCTCTCACATTGTAACCGGACCCTGGGCCGAGTGAGCACAGTACAGGCATGCATGTACATTTCTTACTCCTGCAGCGTAATGGCTGGCCGGAAATAAGCGATGCACGAGACTAGTAGCTGGTGTCTCACGGGACCACGTGCTGTCCACCACCCCGGTTTCCCGTATTAGAGATGAAACCGAACAATACGAGACATGAACGCACCTGCAAATCTTAAAACATGTGCGCTTCACAATCTCCAAAAATGTCATTACCTGGAAGGGAAGGCTTCAAGCATTATTACAAAGCCAAATTCTCCATTCAAAAACTAATTCGTGTGGGAAGAGCAGGCACTTTGGTTGCTGTCTATCAGTCCACCCATTTGAGCCCTGTCCCCATTGGCCAGCCGTGCCCCTTCTCTTTAACTGAATGGCACTCTGGCAGTCTGCTGACCCTGCCCATGGCCACAGCTGATAGCACTCAAACACAAACACATCCTGTGGCACTCAAATCCAGCCACGCCCACCAGTCTGACGTTATACCTCGGCCTTATGCGTTCAGGGCGAGTACTTCACCGCCGGCACACGTGCAGCACCCCACAGAGGAAACAGCCCCAAACAATTTCATGACTAAGCACCCAGCCCTTTTCTTTGAACTGCTTACGCTGCTGGTGTTTCTTCTCCTCTTTCTTTTATGCTGGTAGAGCAACGCCCCTTTCATCCTTGAATACCAGCCGTCCCTAGTCAAGGGGCACTTAGGTCTCCCCCAGGGTGGCACCTGGGCATCCATGGCAAAATAATATCCAGCTCAAACCGGCACCCAAGATGGATGCTGGCTGGGGGGCTGGCGGGCTGGCAGAGGCTGCGTGGGACTTGGAAGTCTTCCTGTGGCCTCAAGTAAAAATAAAGTGTGGGTGTCCCTGATTGGACTGGGACATCCGAAAAATTAAAAAAAATACAACAAAAATAAAGAAATAATACATGATCGACTGGAACCATAACTGGTGAATTTCAGGGTTTTTTAAAGTTTAAAATGTTATGTTTTAACTGACATTCTTCCCCAACTATAACGTCCTGTAGATAGATAGATGGATAGATAGATACTTCATGTACAAATAAGATAAAGTCTCTTCAAAGTTCAAATTGTATGTCACTTTAACATGGGGAAGACTTTCCCCTTAAATCAGGTTATATGATTGTATTGAGAGGCATTTATTAAAAGTGATAGTTTTTAAACATGAATTTACAAACATTCCTGCCCTTACTCCCCTCCTCTGGTGACAATGCTATTAGTGATCTAAGAGAGAAGTTAGTTGTCATGAGCACTCTATATATGGCCTCGATTTATACTATAAATAAATAGAGTAACATTGTAGTCTATTAAAACAAACACAAGACGTTTTTTACTGCACACTACTGAGCTTGTGTATTTTAAGGCACTGTCATATGTGATAATAAAGTAAAAGGAGGCTTGATGAAACAAAACTTGTGCCCATGATCACACATTTTAGTCAAGTGGGGAAGCATGGATTGATACCAGGCTCTAAATTCAACAGTTCAAGCCAATAGTCCACAGCTCCTCCCCAGTTGATGCACCTGAGGTTCTGTGACTATGGAAGCTTCTGCCTGTCAAGTCCAGAGTTCTACAGTGCACAAGTCTGCTGTTCTGTGACACTGATGGCTGGGATCCCCCTTCCATTCTTCTTCTGTATTCCCTCAAGTGAGCTCTGCTTTTGGCTGCTCCTCCTCCGACCCATTGTTATAATAATCCTGGTCACAGACCAGCAGTAATACAAGGAGTTGCCTCTGGTTTACAGTGGACATCCATGGCACAATACCGGTTGTTTGGTCTTTTTGTACATTTGTCCTATGAACTTCACTGTGCATTTGATTCTGAGACACTTTCAGAAAAGTGCACTGTTGAGTTACTGGCATTTTTTGTAACTATGCTCAGCTGACACTGTATGATCAGATTTAAACAGTTAAGGGTTTAGTTCAGATCAATAAAGGCTTGTTCATATGACAGATGCAATCAACATTACTTATTTACAAGTTCCGTGCGTCCCTGGTGCATAATTTTTTGAGATGCACCAGTGGCACATAGTGCAGACCCATATCTACAAGATCACGCAAAGTCACTTTGTGTGGTTTTTGATGGCCTTGTGGATATGTATTCCACAGCACACATAGAAAGAGGAAAATGCCTCTCTGGATTGCATTTGTATAGGAAAGTGTTCCTTCTTGCACAAAACAATCCTGCCAACAACACAGACACCCTTTCACCATGGTGCAAGGGTGCCTGCATTGGCACTAGGCAGCACTTTGCGCGGCAGCACACGGGGAAGGACAGAAATGCACTGTATCTTGTAAATATGGTGTATTTCTGCCCTTTCTAATTGGTGTAGGGCAGCGCAGCAGAAAGGCTTGCGGCACTAGCCTACAACAATTCCTAGTAAATATTCCCCCCAGTTCTGTGTTGAAGATAGAATGGATGAAACAACCTTTAACAGGGATAAGATTTGAATATCACCCAGCCTATTAATGCATTAAATACGATTTGATTGAATATTCTTAAATCCTCTCATATTGCAAGTGACATAAACTTTATTTTTCATATAATAAGTTGTTAACAACAGAATTCATTCTGATTTGCATTCGGGATGTTGGCCATGAGGTAAGCCTATTTCTTATTTGAAACGTGCTTTTTAAATGCCTAAACATTTTTAATTCCTGGGGAAAGTTTTGCAACCAAGTAAATTACATCTTTAAATTTAATGTTCCATTTGAACTTACCAATAATGTTCTAGATACCCCATTAGATTAATTTCGAAGCTGTTTCTCTGATGTTGATCTAATAGAAAATGTATTAACAGTAGTTTTTCAGAAAAGTAAAAAAACAATGGAAGGATGCTACAAATGTTTCCTATCAAACATGATAGAGTCTATTATAATCAAAGCCTAGATAGACTATGGCCCTCTTTATGAGTGTGGCGGTCTTTAGACTGCCACACTCACGGTGGCGGGCTTACTGCCACGGATCCAGCGGTAAAGAAAGACGCATTATGAGCCTGGTGGTTTGGCCGAAGCCAAACTGACACATCGCCACCAGTCCTGCCGGTCCGGTCAGACTGCAGTAGCCGGCGGTGAGCTCCTCTGGGCCGGCGGCAGGCCTAGGACCGCCAGCCGTATTAGGAGGCAGCAAGCCACCAGGCTTTTCATGGTGGTCGCTCTGCTTTGAAAACACTGGCAGTAAGGCACCTGGTGACAGGAATCCCCATTCCTGTCGCTGGCACCCTCCCCCACCTGTCCACACACTTGAAAACACCCCCACACCTGTCCACACACTGGCAAACACCCCCCACCTGTCCACACACTTGCAGACACACACCCCCACCCGACCACACACTTGCAGACAACCCCATCCAACCGCACTCATCCAAACCCCCTTCACTCTCACACTGACATACATACACCCCCACTCAATCTCACACTGACATACATGCACCCCCACTCACTCTCACACTGACATACACGCACCCCCACTCACTCTCACACTGACATACATGCACCCCACTTATTCTCACACTGACATACATGCACCCCCACTCAACGCACTCCAAGGCATACACCCCCACTCGCTTGCATACACAATTACACACCCCTACTCACATGCATCCCAATGCACACACATGACTCGCACCCCGACACAACCCTCTTCCCTCTGCTTCCATTCAGACACACAAACCCTCCACTCACACATGCATACACTGGTACTCATGCACACCCATTCCACTACATATACATGCACACACCGCACACATGCACACAACACCCCCCCCCCCCTTTGGATGGTCCACCTACCTGTCTGGGTGAGGTGGTTGTCTGGGAGGGGGTGGGTGTCGGCGTTTCCACCACCAGGGCCACACCGCCGTGCAGGGACCGCCTTGCTGTATTACATCTCGTAATATGGTGGGTGGAGTCCTTTTGGCGTGGCAGTGCTGGCGGTGGAAACGCCTCACCCTCGGCCGGCCTGGCAGTATCTGGTTTGTGGCTGTAATATGGTGGTCTTCGGTCTCTGACTAGTAATACAGCGGTCATGAGACCTCCGACACTGGCGGTCTTTTGGCAACCGCCGGTATGGTGGTCTTCCCAAAGGACCACCAATGTCATAATGAGGGGCAATGTGTTCATCTTGCTAGCAGTTAGAAGAGAACTTATGTGGCCCCCACTAAGTTCTTTTCCACCCTATGTATCTAAAATATTCAATGTACATCAACCAGGATCTGAAGAAGTACCAAAGCCACTGTAGTGGATTACTTTTATTCCACTGCAAAAATATTTTTTTTCAATAAGGTCTTAATGTTTCACGTTTTACACATTTTATGACATTTGTTTACTGTAATTATTTAACTGTTTTATAACCATGCTAGTATTTTACTGTTTTAATCTAGTTTGAAGAATGTCATTTGCTACACTATCTTGTTCTATACTTTTAGATACTGTTGTTCTGCCTTTCTTTCCCTTCCTCCCCATTGTCACCTTCTTCCCACATCTATTTTCTTTTTCTCTCTAACAATATGGTATTCTTTAATGTTGTATTATTATTTTTAGAAAGATGTAGGAATGTGATTATTACTATATCTGTTTTTACATTGTGGATTTTTTTTACATTTATGAAATACATTATTTTGTATATGTATTTCTCCCATTCACAAATGCTATAAAATACTTTTGAAACTTAAAAAAACATGAACACCTTTATTAATTAGCAAAATAAAATTGTGTCATTAAATGAAAAAAACTTTGCTTAGGGAGCTAAATTGTTGGGGCGTGGTTCAGAGGGTTCTGATGGCCAGATGAAATCCTGCAATTAGGCAAATTGCAACCAAGAGGATCATTCAGTAAACATTTAAGAATTTTGTTATATTTATAACCAACTAACGTTGATGTGAGGTTGATGAGAGTGTCAACCGCACATCAAAGTCAATCATGAATATAGAGAACAAATAATTATTCAAAAGAAGGCATACATATGTATAACATTTAAATAAAAAATAACAAAAAATGTGCAGTAGAAAAAAAAAAACATTATTCAGGATAGATATTTTTTAAATAATTAGGAATACTTCTCCAGTTAGATGGGTACATAGTCTAGCATAGAGCACCTACATGTCTAGTGCAGAGAGCAAGTATTAAAATGTCCACTGTAATAAGAACAACTTGCTGATCCAGACAAATATATGCTGATCTACCCTTGAAAGAAACTATTGCTATATCAGTCATCCATTTTGTGACTTGTGTAGTTTGGAGATGCTTGGGAGTATTCTTTTGTGGAACAAACGTCCCAGTCTCTATGTGAATTATTAAATGAGACCATTTTGAGGGAGGATGAATATTGCTGATTCCATATTTTTAATAAATAATAGAGAACAATTACATGTACGCCTATTATTTATTTCATCCTCTCACTGCCAAGAATAAATCCAGCCTAGCCTCAGAGAATAAAACAAAACTTTCTTGCGGTGGGCCTGCTCTTGAAAACCTATATAGTTGATCTGCTAGTTAATAGTGAGGGGAGCACTTCAGAGATAGTGAATATACATATATCTTTTATATCTTTTGCACAGTTCTGTGAACATTCTTTCCCCAAACATCCGCTTAAGTGGATTCGTTTTAATATTTCCGGAACACTGTTGCCAAAACCCTCATCTCTCCTAGCCTGGGGAGAAGACTTTAGAGATCTGACAGTTTACCTGGTGCTGCAACAGTCCAACTTCGGAGAGTTCAGGGGTATCACCAAGGAAAACGAGTCAATAGATAACACAGCCAAAATCACACACCGCTCCTATGACTGTCTTAGCAACCCACATAATGATGTCAAGTTTTTCTGTGGAATTTAAATTTCATACACCTTTCACCTTTCATAAATTATCAACAAATGGGAGAGAGAATCAATTATGTTACACTATATCTGGCCCCACCATCACATAACCTCAGATAAGCTAGTCCTTGACTTCAACAAATCCGACTCCTTTTCTGATAGAGCCCAGTATATTGGTCAAAAAGGGACAGATGCATTACTCCTCTATATTGTGAGGTAAAGTCTGCAACCTCAGAATCTGGTATAAAAAATCACATTCAAGGGATCACAAGAAAAATTACAAATTATGGACTGCCATGAACTGAATTTACCATGATGCAATGGAGAGAACTGGTACAGACCTGTTACCAATGTGTGACTACACCCCCTAGCAATGGATATATACGCTCCTGCCCCTTTGAGAGCTTGTATTAAGTTTCTGGAGCCAGGGGGCTGCACCCTGGAGCTGCTTGTCACTCATCCACAAAACGCTAAGTAGCAAGTCATGTTCCCCCCAAGGCCCTCTTTGTCCTGCTAAGAGTTCAGAAGAATGTAAAACTGGCGGCAAGGCCTAATAGCACTGGCTGGACTTTAATACCCAAGTAACCACAAGAAAAACTGTAAGATATGGACTGCTTTAAACTGCATTTAACATCATGCAATGGAGGGGTTGGGATAGACCTGTGACCAGAGTGTGACACCACACTTTAGCAATCTGCTGTTTCATGATAACTTGTATGAGGACTGAGCTAAAGCTTTCACTATGTCCACGTAGTTGGGTGAAATCATGAAATTCAGTCATCATGAAGTCGAAGTTTCCCCGGTTGCATTCTTTATTTCAGAAGTAGTGAAAACTCCAGCCTGCCTCCCGTGTGCTGATATCTGGCTCTTGGATGTCCAGTGAGCAGACATTCTGGGGCATGAGTGGTCGCAGCCTGCAGTCCGCCCCTCATCACCAGGCGGGCGGGCCAAGCAAGTGGGCGATACTTGTGCGAGACAGGGGTTTAAAAATCCAGGTGAAGCATGAAGGCCATGTCGGCTGTGGCTCACGCAGCCTTGCTGGGTGTGCACCAGGCTGGAAGTTGGGGGCTTGGTGGTTTGTGCTGAGAGTCGAAGGAAGTGGTAGATTGCTACAGACTCTCCAATAAGTGGCGTGTTGTGACAGCAGGAACATTTCCAGCAAAAGAGGCCTCTTTTGATTTCATTTTTGCTTAAGTTCATAACATTACCACTTAGTGACTCTTACAAATAAAAAATCAAATACATTGTGAGTGATGGAACTTTACAAACCCTACCTTGTATTGGATTCACGTTTCCATCTGTGTGTGCTCATCTCATATGCTATTGCACTGATGCCATTTCAACATCTCTCTCTCTCTCTTTCTCCCCCCACAGCAACCTCCCCTAACCCTCCTGCTCCCCCCGTGTGTTGTGGTATAGGACGCGTAAGGGGGGTATTGATGGTTAAACCTATATTGAACTCATGCCTTTCCAACCCTATTGTAAGGTAAATCTGATTTGCTGGGGTCCAGGCTGCCCGCGAAAGTCTGCAGACTAATGAGGCTAGCAATGAAGATGTGATCTAGCGGTTACCTGGCTTGTTTTGGAGGTTGAAAGGCAGGCTGAAACTAAAAAAATAAATATGTGGGATCTTATAATATAAAAATATAAAAGTCTGTACAGTCTGCCTGCTTCTGTCCCAATTACATTTCCTGACAGCCCATCCCATTTCCTCCTGGACCCTGTACAAAGCCCGCCGTTCTGTGTAGAGCGCCCTCTGCTTGCAATGCCCCTGCGGCAAAGCACGTTGTAGGATCTGTGGTGCGCTGCTCCTTTCAGATGGGATCCCCCCCTCTATCTCCCGCCCTCCCTCCCCCTTCCCGATTCAGTCATTTGGCCACTTTAATGATTGAATCAACTTTGCCCTGTCGAGCCTGCATTGGTTCCCTCGCCTGCTAAGGGCCTTTTAAAGTGCTCGAATGTTTCATAATTATTAGCACAGCTTGGGCTGCGTTACCCCATGGTGCTGAATCAGCCAGCTAGTTTATTACAACCAGCGAATCTTCCAACTTTCTAACGCAAGCGAAAAGCAATGTTTCCATCCTTGCTCCTGGGATTTGATACAGTCTCAATTTTTGCAACAATATCAAGTACAAACTTTGCAGGAATTCTGCAGAGCTCTTATTTCTTTGCTGTAGTCTTGGCATGGCAATCTGCCGCAAGCACTTCGCAACACTTTATGAGCACGCATATCAAGAGCAAAGACAGACTCACATCTGTTTAAGAATTTGCTTATTACTACTTCACTCAAGCCCTCGGTGAGCTGAGTCTCTCACCAGTCCCCGGAGGATCACACAGCCCCCTGTGCCTAACCTTCAGGGGGCCCACGTTCAGGCTAAGGTATATAAATGTCTGAGATATAGTACAGTGGTGTAACTAAATTTGAGCCCCCGCCCCTGCATATTACCTGAAGGGGCCTCCTCTCCGGACTTATTCAGGAGGTCTCAGGCCAGTGTACTGTGTTGAGGGGTCCCCCCCTGGAGCTCGCCACCCTGCACCGCGGGGGCAGCGGGGACCTTGGTTA
Source organism: Pleurodeles waltl (assembly GCF_031143425.1). Lineage (NCBI taxonomy): Eukaryota > Metazoa > Chordata > Amphibia > Caudata > Salamandridae > Pleurodeles > Pleurodeles waltl. The sequence goes on along the minus strand of NC_090445.1, from coordinate 606,134,337 downwards.
CGCCACTGATATAGGAGTCTCGGGGACGCCACTCTCCATGGGCACCTCGTTCAGCATACGGCATATGAATATCTGTGACATATGCGAGCCTCGAACGCCCCTCAGCATGGCGGCCTCATAATTTCGTGCTACGACATCAATGAGAGCCATCGTCAGCACTGCCAGCTGAGGAGTCGACAAGACCAGGCAACACCCGCATGGAAGGAAGCCTCGCCTCGCGCTAAGCTCCAAGTCACTAGGTGTGAGGATTTCTCCAGAGTGGTCTACCCCGGTCCTTTGAGACAGCTTACCTGAAAGAGAAAAGGTAAACATTATTAATTATTGTCTTAACGCATATGTCGTTATTTCGCAAATCAAAGGACACCCCCGAGGAGTGTAGCCGGTAAGAGGTATGGAGATGCTGGTCATATGATTAGCTTCGTCTATGCCAGCGAGATAGCTAAGTCAGTTAAACATTCATTAGCGACGGGTGGTAGCTGTGCATGCTGAGTTCGAATCTCAGCAAGGCTGGCTCAGTCTATCATCATTCTGATGCTGGTAAATTATATATTAAATTGGGCAATAGCATTAACAATTCTCAGCATTAAGAAATAACCAAAGTACAGTAACAGCATAATGAACGGAACCAGCCCAATCAAGAGCTATCCAAAACGAGATTGCTAGTTGAAAGATGAAAGGAATCATCAGAACGTGATTAAATATAAAAGGTTGCTAATATGTAAAGTGCTGTGCATAGGGAACAAGAGAAAAACACAGGGTTAATATACTCTGTAGGGCAAGTAAAAATGTAGTTTAAAAAAAACTACCAAAACACTGAGTGTTCCTCATCTTACACATAGTTCTTGGACGAGCTAAGTAAATTGCACCCAGCAGACAATTAGTGACTCATGATCATAACAGGTATAATGTAAGTCTTACCTTTACGCCCATTGTACAGACTTTTTCCTCATTATTGTGTGAAGTCTGTCAAGGATGATGATGATGATTTCAGGTATCCGGTTCTCGGTTTCAGATAACCATATTTAGCTTTAATGTCCTTGTTGTACTAGTAAGTTGGGTTGGTCTCATTTACAGATAGTTTAGATGTTTTTCATTGTAAGTCTAATATTCACCATATTGGCATTCTTATGATAGTTTATTACTGTTAAGAATATATATGTAAGGAGTTTAAATGTTGCATTTTTAAGTTTTATGTAGTACGATATGGGTAGAAATGTCGGAATATACCCAGTTCTCATTTTCAGATGTACAAGGTAATCTTTTAAGACCAACTCGTTTTGGAGCTTGCATTTTCCCCCAAAAAAATTCTAAAGAAAAGATGTGGAAAAATACTACACCAAATATTTATGGGGTGAAACATGTCGGCTGAGCCTATAATCAACCCAACTTATAGCATAATGGAGGGTTTTAAATCAAGATGTACAAGTCAAGTCATCGCAACTAAGCAACATATTTGAAGAATGGAACTTATTTAATTTTGTGTTTGTATTCTTGGCTTTGTGTGAATGAACATATATTAACATAATTATCAAAAGAATGTGGATGTATACATCACCTTTTGTTAACACCCTATATCAGCTCCTTTGTACATAATGTTGGCTGCCACCCACTATCTTGTATACCACTAACTAATCAGTATAATACAATTTAATTTCAAGTGTTGGTAGCTCCAACTAACTTACTCAATTTTTATAATAGTATGCATTAATAATCCCTTTTTATTTTTGTAAGGGCACAACTTCTTGTTTTATTTGATGGACTGTATATATATCCATGAGTAAGGCTGTTGCCGAAACGCGTTGGATTTTGTGCTGAAATAAACTGAATTTTCATATTGGAGGTGTCCTGGTTCTCCTGATATTGGAAGGAGTGTCTAAGGTTATATTAGGGTCTCTCGGAACCCATCCAGGACCGCTGTGTGGAGCACCTGCATTCCGGGACTTGGTTACGAAATATATATATATATATATATATATATATATATATATATTTTTTTTTTTTATAGGTTTGCTTTGTTTAGTAGGGAGGAGGGCAGAAACTAAGAGAATATCATTATTTTGGTACTATCTATGGATTGTATATATTTGGCTAAGGGATGGTGGGAATGCCTTGAATGTATCATCAATTAAGATAACTACTACATTTTGTCAAGATCAATAGTTTGCTGATTTGTAAAAAATCTAATTAGTCTCATCATTACACTGCAATAAATGATAAATTCATATTTCAGGTGCATTTCCATAAAGTGGGCTGGTATACTTCTGGTTATGTTTAAGTTACAGGCATAACTTGTCTCTCGGCCTTCCAAATCCTGCTTATTGTTTTCTTAATGTTTGGGACAGAAAGCACCTTTTGGTGGGATAGGTGGGACATGGTCTTTAATTATTGCTCCGGTAGATGTCAAATAATTTGTGAATGCCTGTAAATATTGACTTATTTTCCTAAACTCACATTCAGATACTCAAGGAGAATCGCTTGTGCCCTGTGATATTTTCTACATTGTTGTTTATAGTTGTGGCAGGACCATAATACCCATTTTAGTAATATATTGTTCATTGCCAATGGGTGCATTATGTTGTGCTTTCCGTTGTATAGCTGTATCCCATTTACGCTAATAAGGGTTAGCCTTTCTGGCATCTTGAGTAGCTTGTTTAAACATTAGGGAATCTGTGAATGAAATAAATTGAAAAGAAAAATAGTTTCACTGTCAGACGCTTTCAATAATGTGAGATAGTGCATTTTATTAAAGGTGATTATTTCTTTTTACAAACATGTTTTTATACTTACATCATATTTGCCTTTTTCGGAATCAAAATGTTCAGTCCTCTTTGGCAGTTGCAAGACATTTTTGTTAATTATTCAGATGTCTTCTGGGTTTCTTTTCCAAGAGACTGTAGTGGGAATATTGGTGGACAAAATTAAAGATTGATGTGTAGTTTATTAAATTTACTATGTTGCTTTAGTTTTGTCTCTTAAAAATGTATTTACATTCATTCAAAAATATAATGCACTTACTTTTTACTGAAGTGTGAGTGGTTTCCTCTGTTCTTAGAAGCTGAACAACAGCTCAATTGCTTGGCTTCTCTTCTGTTTATGCCAATCAATAATTAGGTTATTATGTCTTTCCCTGTTGAGTAGATACTCATTTCAAATTAATATATGGCCATAAGCATGTTAGTATGAATTTGTAATACTCATTTGTTTGGGGGTTTGCATTCAATGACTATTTTGGTAGATGTTATGTTGTCAATATTTGGTGTATTCTAATATATTTACAGTTTACTCAATCTTTTCACATTTACATTTTTTGTAGTTGATGTTGTTTGAACGACATTTTGTTATGGCTTCATTTGTGTTGTCTCTATGATTTTATTTGTATAAGGCATGTTCTTGTAGTGGGTGCTTTGGCAACAATATTCTTGTATGACAATATTTTTGTTGTCAGTGTTGTGACATAAACTGCCGTGAGATCGTACCAATGGTCTTCATTATTCCGAATCCTGCTCTTCTTTGTCACATTTATGACAAAAGAGGGTTGAACGCTCCTAATGGCCATCGCGTAACAAGTAGATATTAATGTTTTTTAACATGTCTATCTCCAATTACGTCTTCCATCTTCAAAGGGACTGCTCATGCCAAGAGCATCCTGACACTAGAAAGCCAATCATACCAAACTGTGGGCTCCTGGCCCTCTCTGAACAGGAAAACGGCTCTAATACTCTGATGAAGATGTCTAGGACTCAGAGTAATAAAAATTACATGTAATAAAGCAGTTGTTACCTACTCTTCTATCTTCCTCATCATAGTCTGAACTAATGAGGACATGCCCAAAGAGCAAATACAGTACAATAAACAAGTAGCTCACTTGAGGAATTGTGGTTCAATTTACTCAAACAAAAAAAGAAACACAACATAGCAAATTTCAGGATATAGATTCCACTCAATGAGTCAGAGGACACCAACCGCTAAGTACATCAACGGGAGCAGCAAATACTGAGAAATACAAACAATAATGAGATATAAGCATGTCCGGCAATGTTAAGGAAGTATCCCTACAAACAACTGTCAACAAACCTTTTTACAATCCATCCAAAAGAAAGCTCGTGGACTTACCCTCCGCCCTAAAGGAGATAGAAGCATCAGCTAATCCAGAAGTGAATGTGCTGAAGGTTTCTATCCATGATGCCCCATACCAAAGAAAAAATAAATCAAATAAACTATTTTCTCTTGAAATATGGGGCAGAATAGCCTGCACTTCTCATCTCTTATCTTTTCTAGAAGGTTAAAGAACATTCTTTCCATACAAGACTGTCCAAGGCAAAAGGCAAAAAACAATGTCATTTGATTGACAGAATTGAGAATGAACTTTAGGACAAAAAGTAGGGGACCGTGGAAGGACCAGAGCCTCTTTTAAGAACTACAGAAAAGGCTCCCTGTAAAGAAAAGATTCAGATTCACGTAGGTACTTAGCTGATATAATAGCAACAAGGAATACAAATTTGACCATCAGCAACTTCAGTAACACATTTTGCAGAGACAACACAGGTGGACCCCCCAATGGGAACCACTGGCATCACCTTAGGACTGTCCAAGTTGAAGTCCTGTAGCTGGTGGGAACAAACCCAGCAATTTATTCAGCACTTTCCCAGGGTTCCATGGGAACCTGGGTAGCAGCGAACTGGAGCCTCAGAGAAGATGAGGGTAGATCTAACTTCCATCCTTGAGGGTGTCAATGTCATTAGATAATAAACAGTCGGTAGAAAAGAATTTAAAGGAGACAAGAGCAGGATGAGCATTAATGCTTAGAAAATGTCTTCAAAAAGGAGAGACAGCTAGACCTCTGCAATACAACAATGGCCTCTTGATGGGCGTGGTCACTCATGATGGCAACCTAGCCACAACCTAGTCACACTCCTGTGAGCTCCCACTGGCAACATCCAGGGGCAGTAAGCAGAGAAAATACCCCCCACTAGCCCGAAATACATGTGGCACTCATCTAGATTGCGGAGGAGGGAGTCTGAGAGCTGAAGCCTCTGTGTCTCATGGGCCTTTAGGAAGAGGATGGCGTCATGGTCTGGAGGCCAGGGCCATGCTGGGATTGCGGCGGCAGGGCGAAACAGTAAGGGTGGTGCCTGAGGTGATGACAACACCCTCTAGAAGTCGTGGCCCAGGGATGTGGAGACCACCTGGCTCGCAGACTGCAACTGACCTGTGGCCAGCAGCACAGCGGCGAGTGGGGGGTGAGTCTGGGCCTCACTGTGAACATGGGCCGATCAGCAGAGCTACCACAGAGACCTGGAAAGCTGTGGCCGGGGAGTGACATGCCTTGGCGGCCTGAACAGAGGGCACCTGCAGTGAGGCCTTTCTTCTCTTGAGGGCTCACATCTGTATTGGGGCTGAAAATCTGCCTGAGTCATTGGGGCGAGAGCATTTGAGCACCCTGCACAATGAGTTAACGGCAGCTGGGTGCCCATGGAGGTGCTGGTGTGAGTGAAGGCTTCAGGTGAGGCAAACAGCGGGGGAAGTCTGGTGGTAGCACTATCGGGGATGAGTCTCACTCTGGCAGCGATGCCCCACATCTGTGAAGATGTGTCATACTTCAGCCAATGCAAAAGTGGGAAGCATATTGCCCGGAGGGGGCAATGGCCTGCTGACCATAATCCAGACAAATTGGGCCTGGGCAAGTGACTCAGAATCTCAAGGGCCCCAGAGTTGGAAGAAGAGTCGATAGAGAGTGCCTTGGTCCGGGTGACACCACGCTGGAACGGTCTGACTGAAATTCTGCGATGGTTGTGCAGGCCAGTAAAATTGCCCCTCCTCTTCCTTAGTAGGGTGTGGGGTGCATAAAAAGTAGGCAAATTGATGGACTGTCCTACATGAAATAGCGTAACCACTTTTGGCAGAAAGGAGGCCTAGTGCAAAGCACCGCTTTATCAGAATAGATGGGAAGGTAGATGACAACACCTGCAGCTCACTCACCCAGCGGGCAGAGGTAATGGTCACATGGAAAGCTGTTTTCAAGGTGAGAATCCTGAGAGGACAATTGTGGAGAGGCTTAAAAGGGGTCACATCAGGAATGTCGGAAACAAATTCAAATCCCAATGAGACATAATGAATTTAGGATGGAGGAAACATATGAGTAAGGCTTTTAAGGAATCAAGAAACAATAGGTGACCTAAACAAAGAAGGCTGATCAGGCAACCTCAAAAATGCGGAGACAGCAGATAAATAACCTTTGAGACTCCCCATAGCAGAGCCCTGCTGGGCCAGAAAAAGGATAAACAATGGAACCTCAGAGAGAGGGGCAGAAAGGCCACCATTTTCTTCCAAACAAAATGTATACCATTTTGGTAGAGGGACAGCTGGCTACCAAAATAGCGTTACAGTCTACAGCCAGAAGGTCAAAATCTGTCAACTGCAGCCACTCAATCCCCACGTAAAAAGGCGGAGACTGGACAGGTCTGGGTGGAGAAACCTCCCTTGCTGCTGCAACAGAAGGTCCTCCCAAAGGGGCAGTCTGATGGGAGGATTGATGGCCAGGCTTAATAGCTCAGAAAACCATACTCTTCAGGCCCATTCTAGAGCCACAAGGATTACTTGGGCCCGGTCATTCTTGATCTCCTTGAGAACTCTGAGAAAAAGTGGTATGGGCGAATAGGCGTACAGGAGGCCTGAATTCTACTCAAGACAAAAAGCTTCATTGATCGATTGCCACCTCAGAAACTCCAACATGCCATTCTGTTGACATTGCTAATTCTCTCCTGAAGCAAACAGATTTAACCAAGCCTCGCCCCACTGCTGAAAGAGACCTTGAACCACCTCCGGATGGAGACGCTATTTGTGATCAACTAAGCATTGTCGGCTGAGTTCACCTGCTCTGGCGTTCAGAGAGCCCACCAGATGTTCAACCACCAGGAAAGTGCCCTGTTGTTCCAGCCTCATCCACAGGCACACAGCCTCTTGACAAAGTGTCCACAGCCCCACTCCACCCTGCTTGTTGTGGTACCACATGGCAATGGTGTTGTCTATGAACACCTGCACTACTTTTCTTTTGAGAGAAAGAAGAAATGCTTTAAATGCTAGGCTGATTGCCCAGAGCGCCAACAGGTTGATGTGGAGTCTGGACTCTGCTGGAGACCAGATTCCTCTGATCTCCACTTCTCCCAGGTGGCCGCTCCATCCCAGGAGTGGCGCATCTGTCACTACTGTCAGATCTGGTTCGGGAAGGGAGAGGGATCTGCCTCTGGCCTGATCGTGGTTCATTAGCCACCACTGCAGATCTTGCGCAGTTCCCACCCAGATCTGGACCATGTCGGAGAGATTCCCCTGATACTGCGCCCACTGGAACTTCAGGTCCCACTGCAGAGCTTGCATATGCCATCTGGTATGTGTCACCAGCAGGATGCCGGAGGCCATAAAACCCACTGGCCTCAGAGTCATTCTCACTGAAATCCAGGATAGAGGCTGAAACATCTGTATTATAGCCTGAATATCCTGGAATATCCTGGACTCGCCGCTTGGGAGGATAAGCTCAAAACTGCACTGTGTCCAAAACAGCTCCTAAAAAGGGGAGCATCTGAGAGGGAGTGAGGTGGGACTCTGGCATGTTTATAGTGAACCCCAGCAAATGCAGGTGGTCCACCATGGTCTGGAGGTGGGAGATGACAGCCTTGGGCAAGCCCACCTTCTACAGTGACTCGTTGAGATAGAGGGAAGACTGAAACCCCTGATCTGCGCAGGTGAGCTGCAACCACCGCCACCACCTTGGTAAACACCATAGGGGTGCTGGTAAGGCCAAACTGAAAGTGAACTGAAAGTGCTTGTGGCCTACCGTGAACCACAAGTAACGCTTGTGGGCAGACAGGATGGGAATATGAAAGTGAGCATCCTTCAAGTCCAACACTACCATATAGTCTCCTGGGTCTAGGGCAGATAGAACCTGAGCCAGAGTGAGCATTTTGAACTTCTCCTTCTTGAGAGAGAGATTGAGGGACTGAAGGTCTAAGATGGGGCAAAGGCCCGTGTCCTTTTTGGGCACCAGAAAGTATCAGGAGTAACAACTGCTACCTACTTCTTACACAGAGGCCCTTTCTATGGCTCCCATGACCAAGAGAGCCTTAACTTCATCTTGGATAAGTGCCAAGTGATTCTCCGTCATCCGATTGCAGGATGGTGGCATGGATGGAGGGGAAGTCCCAAAGGGGAGGGAGTAGCCCCTTCTGACTATCAGCAAAACTTACCTGTCTGACGTGATGGACTGCCAGTAGAGCAGGTGATAGCAGATCCTGCCTCTGACTCATCCCTCATGGGGAAGTATCAGACTAGGAAGGTTTGGAGGCAGCTGCAGAGTTTGGGGGGAGGTTTTGAGGGGAGAGCGGCACACTTGCCAGATCAATGGTGACCTGCTCCAAGAGGACGGTGGATCCAACGTCCCCAGTCATGCAGAGGCTGAGAAGCATGCACGTCATGGTGGTTGGAGGGGAATGGAAAGGGAGAAAAGCAGACTCAGGGGGTCGAAGGGCCACTGCGAGACCCAAGGACCTGGTCATAGTATGTGAATCCTTGAAGCATTTGAGTGCTGAGTCTGCTTTCTCGCCGAAGAGATGGGTGCCATTAAAGGGCATGTTCATAAAATTAGCTTTGACATCCCCAGAAAAGCTCTGATGTCCTCAACCAGGCATGGTGCCTCAAGGCCACTATCGTAGCAACCACTCTGCCCAGTGAGTCGGTTGTGTCCAGTCCACATCGGATCGTGAACTTTGCTGCATCTCTCCCATCAGCAACTGCTTGGGAAAGTACAGCCCGGGCCTCCTCTTGGACCTGTGGCAGCACTTTCACACCCAAATCCCACTGCATATGGGAATAACAGCAAAAAAGGCACAGTTGCCTAGAATTATGCCTGATGTCTGGTAGCTTAGTTGAGGTAGTGGTTAATATTTCATGCCTAGCACTCTGTCAGATCATTCCACCCCTTGCTATTCTCAGACAAAATGAGTAGGAGGGCCCTCTGGGGTGCCACTCACTATCTGGGGTACTGGACCACTAGTTTGAGGAAAACTAGGAAAGCATGAATGCAAGGGCCACAGGGTGGGACACTATGAAGGTGGTCCTTCAGAGGGAGTGCATGAAGATGATGTATGGGGTAAAATTGCAGCTCACGCGAATGCTGGATGTGCAAGAAATGAGACTGGATTTCCTGGAGGAGTGTTTGGCTTGGAGCTGCAGCAGTTGATGGAATGGAAAGAGTCTAAAATGGAAATACAGGAAACGTCGGATCAGTTGGACAAATCATAGTTATGCTGCCTAAACCTGATAAGGACATCAGGGAGGGCTCCTCTTACTGCCCCCTCCCCATGCTGAATGTGGATGTAAAAATCCTCAGTAAAGTTTTGACGACCAGGCTTCAGACTATTAGCCGTCCCTGGTCCACAAAAACCAATGCAGCTTCATTCTACGCAGAAACACTCTGTGTAATCTAAGACGACTCTCACTGGTCATGTATACACCAGAACTGAGGGAGGACCACTATGCTTCGGCATTGCTTGATATAGAGTAAGCATTTGATTCCCTGTCATGGGATTTCCAAATGGCAAGTGCTGTAAAAAGTGGGCATTGCTGAGTCCTTCATTCAATGGGTGAAGCTGCTATACAAGGGCCCAGTGTTGAGGGTATGAATTGGCAGAATAGTGCCACACTGCTTCTCCCTGTATTGGGGGACTAGGCAAGGTTGCCCACTACCACAGTTGTTATTCACATTGGCGATGGAGCCTCTAGCATACAGATTGTGCTCAATATTGCTAGGCTGGGGAATAACGGTCTGGGAGACCCCACATATGGTCTCCACGTATGCTGATTATGCACTGATATATTTGTGGCGGCCAGAGTACTCCTTCTCTATTTCGTTGGGGGCCCTGGCAGAATTTTAGGAGGTGCCCAGGCTTCACCTAAATTGGGCCAAGTCTATATTGTTCCTGCTGGGTGCACTGGGGGGATGCCACAGCAGGAATCTCCGGCACCGGGGCTCCCCTGGGAGACTATTACCGTTAGGTATCTCGGGGTAAGGCCAGCAAGGGAGGCAGAGTCATTCAAATCCTTGAGTATTGGAAGGGTGCTCGAGGGCCTCAAATCTACGGTGAGATTCTCAAGCTGTCCTAATGGGTAAAGTAGCATTATTAAAAATGATTGTCTTGCCCCGCTGTCTCTACATTTTTCAGGGCGCCATGATCAAAATCCCTAGAAAATGCTTTGTTGAACTGGACAAATTAATGGCCATACTGCTCTGGGCATCGGGTCAGAGGAGAGTAAGCTTGGCTACCCTCAATCGTACCTGGAAGCGTGGCAGGCTGGAACTTTCCAGCGTGGAGCTGTACTATCTTGCTGCACAGCTACAGCATCCAGTCTACTGGCTCAAGGAAAGGGAGAACTGGGAGAAAAGCTACTTGTACGGCACGTGTGGAGGGATACCTCTGCCCGAACTCCTTATATTGGGGGCTGGTGCACCAGACTTCATCCCGTACATGGCTGGGCAGGTGTGTCAGGGCTGAGAAGAGGCAGTCCAGCAGGTGATATGGCACACTCCCTATGCACCAGATCTAGCCATATGGACTCTGTGCCCATTTGCACAGATAGCGTAAATGATGGCAGTAGATCAGTGGCGAGCAAGGGGCTTTGACATATTGTGGGATCTTCAACCCACTGATAGATTTGGAACTCTGACTGATGTGGCGGAAACTTTTAATTAGGGACATGGGCAATTTTTGCAAGTCACCAAAATAGCAGCCATGGCTTGTGGTATTTGACATGCTATCCATGATGTCCCAGGGGAGTCACAGACATTGGTGGCGCTGCTTAACATGGCAGGTGGTCATAAGTTAATTTCCTTTGTGTACAGGGCGATGCAGGAGGATATTGTATTTTGTACCCTATAGGTCCAGGGCAGACAGCAGGACATACTAGGTGAACAGTTTATAGACAAGGAGTGGGAATGTATCCATGTTTGGGTGAAGACTACCTCAGCCAATACGTGTTGTAAATTAATACATTACAATGTTGTACACCAGGTGTATCTCACTCCCATCACACTGCACGCTAGTTACCATGGGGGGGTGCCCACCTGCCCACGCTGTTTGGCTGGTGGAGCAGATTTTGTGAAGATCTGGACTCATGCTGGAAGGCCGTAGTTGATAAAATAAATGCATCCCCGGGGTGGGGAGTTGCCAGGGATATTAAGCATTGCCTTTTGGGGCTGTCACTGATGTGCAAGAAGAAAGTCCTTAGTAGGAGGTTCTTGCTGATGGAACTGGTGCTCACTAAGCTTAGGGTGGCTATCCGCTGGGTGCCCACTAGCCCTCCAGAAGTGAATGAATGGATGAGGGATATGACTGAATGGGCAGTAGCTGAAAAAAGCCACATACAGAAGTGCTGGAGAGACAATAAGTTGGCAGATGACTTGCATGCCAGGACGGCAAAGCTTGTTGAGTTACTAGAGCCACCGGGTCCTAGGAGGGTCAATTAGACAGTGTTTAAATGCTGAAAGTGTGACATGTAATAAGGCCTAAAAATAGAAGGGGCAAGGGTGCGTGACAGTGCTGGGCAAAAAAAAGCACATATTTCTACCTCTGGAACCAGCTACTCTGGAGCCCGGATCCCACCGTCCTTCTTTGTTGACTCCCAGAGACTGTCCAATGATCCGTCCTAAGCAGAAGATACAGTAGAGTAGAGTGGAGTGGGGTGGGGTAGGGATAGTTAGGGTGCTCTATCTACAAATGTTTTGTGGAATGTATTGCTTAATTTTCCATGGCAATAAAATGTAAAAAAAAAAAAAAAAAAAAACAATGGCCTCTAAGGGTATCTCCAGATTTAGTAAACCTAGATGTTCACCCTACATGGTATCAGATTCATTTTAACCAACCAAGCATTAGACAGAAAGTCTGCTTCTGAGGGGACAGAAGTAGAGATCAGCTTGGTCAAACCAATTAAAGCCAGAGGAGGAGACCCATGAACTATGACAGACCTTCCTTCATCATCTTCTGCAAGACCCTGTGAAGAAGAGGAAGGGAGGAAAGGCAAACAACAGACCCTGAGTGAGGTAAGATAAAGGATAGAGCGTCAGGTCAAAGTATTCTGATTGGCTGCAAATAGATCCCACTAAGGCAGACCCCAACCTGTGAACAGGTTCCAAGAAGATATGCAGGCAAAGTGCAAAATACCCAGGACATGTAAACATCCTTCCTTCAGCATCTGTCAGAAGATTGTCTACGTAAGGAGGTAGGTGGCCCTAATTCAATAGAGGTCGAATTCTGTAAGAAAAGGAAAGCTTGAGCAGAAGACTTTATACCCCTTTGCATGTGTATGTATATGTTGGTGAGCTGATTGCCCTTCCTGGCTAGAAAGGCTTTCCCCTCAAGTCAGGTAGAAGAAAATGGACTTCCATCCATATTTCTTACATCTCCCTGCTACTGTAGAACTTACGAGGCTCTCAGAGAGGCTACAGACTTTGGGCATCTATAGAAGTCTCAGGGAAATTAAACTTGGAGTCAAATGGAGAATCCCTTTCCCGGACTGGCAGACAATCAAGGTATACAAAGAGATGCATAGGCATGCCCTAACACACAAGTCTCATAAGGCTGCAGCCATGTGACTCCACAACGCAAAGGGCAAAGACGTCTCCCCGAGGGACTGAGTACAGCAAAGGGGAACCCGGAAGACAGATAACAGAAGAACCTTTAGCACGAAGAAAACACTAGAGTTTCCAGCCTTATCTGCAACCCGCCCTAAAGACATAAACTGAAGCAGCATAGATGTCACCGTGTTAATAAAACAGGATGTTCAGTGAAATAACAGTGTTTTTGTAAAGGGGGTCCGTATTTGGAGGAGTAGCTTAAGTTAAAATAATTGTGTTTATCACTTGTAACGCTTGCCATTGAGAGGGGGAACCCTCGTTTATGCGGGCTGTGAACAGAAAGAGACATGGTGGTAATTGTTTTTACATATACATTACTACCAGGCCGCTGCATGTTACCTGAACGTCACAAACCGTAGGTACCACCCTTGCTAGAGATGTATGAGGTCATTCCTTTTGCCCACTTTGTGGCAATGGACGCACCTGAACCCATCCAGGCGAGTGTGGGGTCACTTGGAAGAGAGCTGTGGGCACGTGGTATGGTGGATGGATGCCTGGAGAATGAACCGGATAAACTTGTGCGTTTACTCAGAGATTTCCCGTTTCTCTGTCTCAGTTACCCATCCTTTTGAACATCCTCCCTCCGGCAGTTAGTACGCCTGGCATATTGTTTGCTTTCTGAAATTGTAAATAGATCAAACAATCTTTTATTATCAACCTCACCCCAGTAGGTATGACCCAATTAATTCCTCCAGCAGAATTTCTTGAAGGACTTTCTATCCAACAGTTAAGCTTCCCTCTCATCAATGTTGCAGGCATTCTCTCTTTCACACGCCAAGTTGGGGTGTTCGAGATTTTTCATCTAAACATCAACGCAGAATATTTTGGGGTCGGGTTATAAATTGAAAACAGGAGAGTCTAGGACTTTTTGTGATCATTCACTGCATGTTCCACAGGATGGATATGAAACGAAATCAAGGGAGAGGTTAAATCTATCCTCTCAACAAGGCTGTTTTTGTTATGTGTTTTAAACTAAATGTAAGTCATAGAATTCCTTACATTACTTACCTGTCTGACTGGTCCCTGTTAAGCGACCTTCAACCCGGTACTGGAACAGTCTCCATGACTCATGGTGTGTTTATTATCCTTAGTTTCAGCCAAAATGTCTGTCAGTTCATGAAGAATATTAGATGTTGGTCTTCCAATTGTTAACAAAACCAATAATACAGTTTTTTTCTATTCTCTATTTCCCTATCCCTAAGTTCACCTGCCACCTTCTGATCCCACAGCTACCTCCATGACTTCCAACAGCTCGCGACCCCGCCCCACAACACAGTCAGTAAAATTGTGGGAACTGTTTCTGACGGCCGGGGAAGACAGGTATTGCTATGGTCAAACTGTAACAATCAGAGCCTTTTACCACTGATGTCCTTACTCTTGAGCCTAAAACTGAGCAATAAATACACCCGGTTTAGCACTGGGCCCTCAGAGTAGGGCAGCTGAGCAGTCCAAGCGTAATCAGAGGGTACTGTAGTGTATAACTTAATGAGGCACCTAATATCTGTTAATAAATCAAGAGCCAGCCAGTGCTTTGCTTTTGTTCACAAAGAAAAAGTACTTAACTTCTCACACACATCACAATAAAAAGCATAAATATAGGAGCGCACTAAAACACAGCTATCAATGAAATTATTACTGTAAGTGGAGAGACATCAGAACCAATCGAGGCTGGTCTTCTGGGTGAGAGAACATGTCCTTGTTCAAAATAAAGTTAGGACGATGGCCTTCCTCTGGCAACTGAAGAGTAACATTCTTATTTCTAGTCATCTCTGCCCTGTCCACCCCTCTCCGAGTGATGCTGGTTAGGAAGAGCATGAATAGTCCTAAACAGCTGTCCTCCCAGAGTGTCTCACCATTGCACTATAAGTTTCTCTCCTTGTTATTCCTCGGGCACGCTCAGCCTGCAAGTCCCAGTGAGGGCCACGCTTCTCACATTGGTGTGTCCTGCACAGTCTACCCAGCAGGACTGCACAGCCTCGACCCCTGTCCAGGCAATGCAGCCATGGATTCTGTTTATCGCATCTGGTTCATACTCAGCATGAAGAAAGCGAGTATGATAAGCATCACTGATGAGAGGCCATGCTCCACTCCTCTGATCGTAGTCCAGTGGACAGTGCTGAATCCTGCCAGGACAAGAGCTGACAGGTTTTTGCATTGAAGGAAGAAGCTGACCAACTGCTGAGGAGCGGTTCAGTCCAGTGGATCTTCACAGAGAGAAAAGAGAAATAAATGTTGCATTGGTGCTCAGAATATGGAGGCTAAAGACCGCCACCATTCCTACCCAGCACTCAGTCAGCTTCTTCCTTCACAACAAGAATCAGGGAGATTTTCTCCTGGCAGAATTTAAATCTTCTAGGTTTTAGTTCTGGAACCTAGCAAAGGGGAGTTGGCAGTCAGCTACCGTAACCCAGAAACACAGAAGAGTTTCTCAGTCTCCAGTGCTTTTAGAACAATCTTAGCTTCAAGGTTGGTAATTTCTGCCCCATATGTACACCAACTTTGCAGATAGAGTTTGTGTATTCCAAAGGTCCAGCTTTAGTACCAGCCAGGCAGTTCTTGTCTTTTACTTATTCCTTCCAGGCCAAAGTCTTGGTTTTTAGGTATTAGCAGGGAGGTGGGTGGATCTTGTAAAGCAGGGCAGTAAAATAAAAATCTTTCCCTACATTTCAAAAGAACTCTCTGTCTTCAACCATGGAGCCTAATGCTCTACAAATGCGTTAGAAATGCCTTGGGGAGGTTCGGCACTGTGCACAGGGTCTTTCCAGCCTCCATGTTTTGTACCACTCGTGTCTAGGCAATTCAAACTGGATACCTAATTGTAGAAAGTCACAGCATACACACTCCATACTTTGCCACACATACGCATGTTAAAAACCACTCAACATTCATAAGACATATGAATGTAGTGACGGACAGGGATACAGGTAATTGGCAGACTAATTATAAGAGCACAGGCCAGCAGCCCATTCTCCACAGTACAGACAACAGGCAAACCAGCCTGTCCTGCTACCAAGATCAACATGCTGCCACCACTGTTAGTGCTGCTCCTCAGCCCGGTGAGCTGATGGGTGTAGGGCTGTGTAAGGAGGGATGCATATGGAGCTCACTGCCAGAGGAGAGCCCAGCTCTAGGTCTCACGCCATGCCACAATGGAGCTTCATGTGCACTGCGGCCATTCAGTACTTACCAGGGGGAGCTTAGGGCATGGGCGCACACCCTTCCACACCATGCAGTGGACCTTATCCACCCCACCAAACACACTGGGGGAAAGGAGCACAATTACAAATGTGCAGCTGTTGGACTGTCAAATGCAACAAGGGCTACATACCTTTAGGTATAAAGGGACTCTGATGGAGGAGCCCGATGCTCATTGTATTCACTGGCTCAACTGGAAATGAACGTAAGGCTCCTCAATGAAGCATTCTAAATCCGATAGCAACAGGGTGTGTGAATGAAAATGCAGACGAGGTACAAGGAATTTAAAGAAAACTGCAATTATTTCCATGCTCATTTATACTTTAATCTCAGGCAATAAATTCCTGTCAATCGGTAGAGGAGAATAAAAAGAGTCCCTGTGTTTTGGACCCATTCTTGAAATGAATTCGAGGAAGTCAGCTGAAGCCCTGGGAGTGCCCTCGATAGGGCCTGGCTGAGTGAGTCACTAGTGACTGGAAGAGAAAAGAAATAGTGCCCTAGCTCTGTTTTCTTTCCAATATTTCCACTTATTCTTTTAGTAGCAAATAAGAAGTTGGTGAGGGAGGAAGGACAGGTGGGCGGTGGGAGATGCAAACCCTTGTGGTCATTACGGTCCAAAGTGTGTATATGGTCATTCCTGCTAACTCTGGCATTTTAGTGAATCGTCGCCCATGAGAACAGTGAGTAGAGCAGTTCATGTTAGAACTGATAAATCAGCAATAATCCAGCTATTAGAAAGCTATAAATAAAGTGTGTAGGATTCCATGCAGTTCAGAGTAGCCGATTATTCTCTGTTGTAGACATGTATGGGCTCATAGCAGGTAGGTATTTCTTTGCAGTAGCTAAATCTGCGCTCGGAATGGGTAGAGCTGTCTGTGCAGTAAACAGATATGGGTTCAGAGTAGGTAGATCATTCTGTGTCGTTTATGGGTTCCGAGCGGGTAGATTATTCTGTGTGTTGGACATGTATAAACTCATAGTAGGTATATTATTTTTGGGACTAGATATATGTGAGTTTATAGTGGGTAGATTATTCAATGTGGTAGACAAATTAGGGCTCAGAGTGGGTAGATTATTCTTTGTGGTAGATAGATGTGCTCTCGGGGTAGGCAGATATGTCAGTGCAGTGGATAGAAAGATATGGGCTCAGAGTGGATAGATTATTTTGTGGCTGTAAATAGATATGGACTCAGAGTGGATAGATTAATCTGTGGCAGTAGAAAATTGAGGGGTCGGAGTAAGGAGATTATTTTGTGTGGTAGAGAGAAATAGGCTCAGAGTGGTTAGATTATTCTGTGCTGGTAGACAGGCATGGGTTTAGAGTGGGTAGATCATTCTGTGGTGTAGAAACGTACGGGCTCAGATAGTTAGATTATTCTATGTGCCAGACAGTTATGAATGCTGTCACTCGGAGGAGCATCCTGGCACTATGCTGAACTACTAAAGACCCTGAAGAGAGAAGCAAGTAGCCTTGGATTAGTGAACTGCACATTGGGTCTGGGGCTCGGAAAAGCAAAGTTTTTAATTCATTTTTAAACTTTACTTCAGATTTAATGGAACTCATACTGCGAGGAGGTAGGTTCCAAGCTTTGGAGTCTGGTCCTGCGAATGATTTTGGGTTTCGGGATTTCAGTCGGAAAGAGGGTAGTTTCAGAAGGTTCTCCGAGGATGATTTTAGGGTTCATTGAAACAAATAATGTCAGAGCTGGGCATTAAGATATTTAGGTCCAGTACTTTTAAACGCTCTATAAACAAGCAAAAGTACTTTGAACAGAATCCTTTTTGGAATCAGAAGGCAGCCCAAGGTGTGAAAGGCTCTTATGCAGAACTTCAACTCGGGAGTTGAAGAACCAATCTGGCGGCTGCATTCTGTACCATCTGCAATTTATGGATAAGATGTTTAGTGCAGCCAACATAGAGACTATTTCAGTAGTCTAAGCTCGAAGAAAGCCACAGATTTACTGGCACACATAGATAGAAGATACAAAAAAAAAATCAAAGATTTTGTGGGGTTAAAACACTCACCAGCCACAGACGACGATTGAGGCTTAAAAGAGAGGATGGTGTCAAATAAACCCCAACATCTTTTGCAATACTTATAGTGCTTGGGGGGCAGAACTGTCCACCATTGTGAAGTGGAAAAACAACTGGATTTGTCAAAAAGAAGTATTCCGGTCTTTTCAGAATTACATTTAAGATGGCTGTCATGCATCCAACGAAAGATATCAGTTAAGCAACTCTGAAAACTGTCTTCTGAATTGAATGAGTTTTTGTCTAGAGACATGATTAATTGAGTGTCATCGGCATATGATGTGGTTTGAATCCCATGTGACACAATTAGTAGGATGATAGGAGTCATATATATATGCTAAACAAGGCCCGGCTCAGAGAGGAGCCCTGAGGTACACCCATCCTAACCTTTTTTTTCTGTTAAAAAAAATGGCCAAGAGATATAGTTTGTCTTCTGTTGGTCAAAAAAGATTTTAGCGAGGCTGAAGCATTGTGGGATATTCTGATTTCCAGATTTCTGCTCGCTTGAGCCTTTTCTGCATTACTTTTTTGTAACTTCTCGTTGTTGAATGTTTCTTGTTTTCAGAGCTGCTTGTCAGTGTTCTTTGGGCAATGTTTTGCACTGAGTGCATTCTGCCACAGGATTTTAAGGTTTTATAACAGGAATGGGTTTTCTAGCAAGGCAGCTTGACTAGAATTGGCTTCTGATGTAAAAGGAACAATATCAAAATATCAAGGAGCTAATTTTAACTGTCCCTTGAATGTGGCCAGACAGGAGATTCCTATATTCCCATTAGGTTCATTACTCTTCGGCCCCACTGTGTGTAATCTAACTGTGACTGAAGATCAGATTGTTGCAAAGTGCTTATCAAAGTAAATAAAAACAGGACTTTGATTAGGACTAACAACAATCTGCACCCAATTGTCTTCTAGCTGATCCAGAAAACAATTAGTTGAGGCTATGCCAGTGCTTAACTTGAGTCAATGGTTGCAGATGGGGCCCACCAGCACTTATTTTGGGGGACTGAAACTTATTTTTCGTATCAGACTTTGGCTCAGAGCAAGAAAGAAAATGTAGAAAATGAAGGAACAAAGAGGAGGTGAGAGAGAGAGAGAGAGAGAGAGAGAGAGAGAAAGAGAGAGAGAGAGACAAAAAAAAGTGACAAAGATAGCAAGTAGGAATGAAAAAGTGCCAAAAAGAGTAAAATAAAGGGGTAAAAAGTTGCGTTGGATGAAAGAGGCTGGCAGGGGGCTTCTAAGCAAAAAAATGGGCCCCAGCACTAAATTGTTTCCAAATTAAGTACTGGTCTATACATTCGTTTAGCAAGCTCTCTCATATAGGGAGGGTGCTCTTCAGAGAGGAAGAGGCAACCAATGAGATGCGGACGAATGACCTTCAGCAGGTGGCATGGTAGGTGGAGAAGCATGGGTTTGGTGCAGGTGGCATAACCTCAGGCAAGGAGCCATGCCCTTGTATATGGTAAAGATCTTGGTGGAAGGCACTGAGGCTCAGATCAATGTATGGTTTTCTGTGAAGTGTTAAGGTGGTCTTGGAAGGCGGGTCATCTCACAGGTGAGGATTAGTTATGTAAGAGGTATGTGTTAGGTGAAGAAGCACGGCCTGGCCAGAGATATAACCCCGTAATAGGTAGAGATATAAGTAAGATTCGAGTCATGTGAACTCTCTCAAGTGGCAATATGAGGTGCAGTGCAAAACGCTGTGAGTAGGAGCAAAAAAACGGTGCCATGGGTGGACAGTCTGGAAAACTCATGCTCCATCCAGACCTAAAAGCAGCATAAGAGAACTGCGCTCGGCGGCCTTAAAAACATACATGAATTGTTTCTGATGAGAATTTCTTCTCCTGTGTGCCATTTAGTCCTTGAAACATTGGAATATTTCTGTAGTTTTCTCTTCCTATCTGGGTGCAGGTCAGAATCTTCATATGAAGAGGTCTGTGTTTGTCTCCCTTTCTAGGGAGAACTATTTAGTTGACTACAGACACTACAGACACTACAACCACAAAGTGCCTGTCCTTTACAGAATGCATGTATATTACAAGGTCACCATGGAGAGATGGCAGGTTTGGGTTTAGCAGTAAATAGACTCTGACTAAATAGCCCATGTCGTCTTGACAGAATGCACTCCCCCCTTCACTGACTCATCATAGGTCGTATAGACTGCTGAACAAGAGTGCTTTGAACAGTTAATGCCCTCTCTGTGGCCTCTTTCTGATGTTGTGATTCCTAGCATGTCCAACATGGTGCAAAAGCACGTTATAAATGCAAATGCATTTGTAAATAGAGGACAGTTGCAACCATGTCAAGCAAAAACAAACAAGCCCAACAGATGTGTGTGAGAGGATCTTCCGTGATGGTAGCCACCTTGTTTCAAGCATTAATATGCACTATAGAGCAACCAACAGCTAAAATTGATAACAAGGGTGTCAGGGTCTGAACAGATGATCGACCACCATACCGCACCAGGAGGTGAGAAGAAAAGAGGGTTTAGGGGAAGACATATCATGCAAAGTGCTACTTACTAGGATCAGACTTGGAGAACGTGTCCTTATCCAAAAGATTCCTAAAAAAGAAAAACATTGAGTTAACATCTGGCAGTCATTTGCTGTATATTTGACTGCTGGCGAAATGTCAGATACAACTATCACGCTTGAAGGTACCATAGACTTATACATTGTCCCCACACACATCTCTGTTAATAACACTCAAGCCAAACATGAGGAATGTCCGATTACCCTAAACCTGATACCCGCATGCATAGCTCTGCCGGCGTGCTACAGGCATGCTCGCAGAATCCATGTTGTTCCAGTTCTGGGACCTGCACTGTTCTCTTAATAGGCCTCATTATTGACCTGCGACTCCACTTCTGTTACTGTATTGGGACCCATTGAACTCTGCCAAGACACCTTACTACAGCTCTTCTGCTATTCCAATACATGCTTTCAAACACATCAATTGTCCAATGAACCTCAAACCAGAACCACAGCACCTCTTTAGTTATGGCTATCATACATCCCTATCAAAGAAACCCATGTCTGGCCAGCATAACCTTATCCATTCATCAAATGGAATCCCAACTAGCTCTAGTAAGGCTACCCTCTTCTACAGTGCCTTCGGCTCTCAAGCGCAAATAAGGTTACTGCAGTTCGTGCGTGCCCTATTGGGGCATCAATGAGCCATCACCGTCCTCATCATCTGCTAGAGGTATCTACTGAAAATCCTAATGTGCTCATGGTATCACTGGATCAGGGGAAGAGAAGTAATAATAGTCCTTGGCCACTCTTCACTGTGGGAGCTTTAGAAATGAAAAGAGGATTTGCTGCCTGAAGAGAATATGACCTGGGCTTATTTATAGACCCATCCTTCTGATTATAGTGCTATAGGCAGCACCATCTCCTAAAGCACTCTACTACACAAACTGTTTTCTAGTTATCTATAATACAGATTCCCTCACAGCACTTTATGACCAGGTCTCATTTGTAGCATCCTATGGTCCAGACTCTCTTAAACATTTTATAACCCAGACTCTATTCGAGTGATGTATAGCAAAGACTCTCTTTAATTACTCTATGACACAAACTTTCTTCTAATAATTAAAGCACTCTCTTGTGACATCCCTTGGTCCAGACTCTTTAACATGGCACTTTGAAGCAGACTATCTTCTAGCACTCTATGACCTAGTGCAGTTCAGGGTTTATTCAAGAGTATGACACATACTCTCTTATAGAGTGCTATGATGCAAACTTTATTATAGCACCTTTTGAAAGGTACTCTAATATAGCACACAATGGCCGAGGCTCTTTTAAAGGTCACTTCCTGTCTTATGGTGTGCTATAGCCTAGAATCTCTTATACAAACAAATGACCAGGATGACAGGACTCTTGGATAATAGTCTATGGTCCACACTCTCTAATAGCACTCTAAGACCCAAGTTATTTTAAAGAACTCTATGATGCAGACTGAACGTGGTATCATGCACTTAACCCACGTTCGGCTCCTGCATATATTTTGTCAGGGAGTCGCAGGCCAGTGAGAGGGCAGTCCTTACAGAACGGACACCTAGACATAGTGGACGTCAAATGAGCTTCATGTATATCTAAACACATGCTACTATGAGGATTACAACAGGCCTAAACACTGTGTAAAATAACACAGCAGTGCAGACACATTTTTCATTCTTTGTTTCTGTATTATTAAATACCCACCCACCAATAATTAATTTTGATTTTAAATGCATAGGAATTCACGGGCATAAAATGCAGGTATAAATATTATTTATACCTGTATTAATAAATACCTATCTGTCCTCGGACGCCTCGAAACAGGGTCCGTCCCTGTCAGTGGTGCCTTAAAAATCCTTAAAATAAATAAATAAAGACAATATTATAACATAATTTCAGAAGCGTGCTCAATGTCCAAGGGTGAAAAGTTAATATTAAGTATCTTTCGAAGAGCTGACGTTTCAGAACAGTACTTGCTTGGTATGTGTCGAATTCCCATATCAGTCGGACTTTTTAATGTCTTTAGAACACTGATCCTAGGAGGTGAGGAAAGCATGCTTCTCTATACTTGGAACAGACATTGACCAGAATAAAATCATGTGGCTTGAGCCAGGTATGTAGATGACACATGCTGTGTTGGGATGAGTCAAACCTGGTTTTACATGAAATGAGGGAAATGAGTCACGTGATTAGTTGCAATCATGCTTGTACGTCAGCTATCAAAGCAGGCTAGACGGACAAGGACTGTCTTCTGTCGGACAACACGCGCTGTAAAATATTATACCTGTCCAAGGGTGGGACCAGGACAGAGGGAAGGAAGAGGGGTAGACAAGGTGAACACAAGTGCTAAAAAGAGGAATTGAGGGGGGTATAGAAATATATAGGATTAGAGAAGGAGGAGTGAGTGATAGGGAAGGGAAGAAGAAAAGAAATCACAGTATGGCACTATAAAATTGAGAGCAGGTGGGAAGTAAACGGGAGCTAGAGGAAAGAGTAAAAGCTATGTTGACGAACACCAACCCTAAAACGATAATAATGTTTACATCTACAGCATCTGTCATAGCAACATTTTACTAAAGATGTCCTCTCTTACCTGGGTGTTTAGATACTATGGAGGCAAAACAAAGCATCCAGGTTACAGCAAAAAGTGAAGACATTCATGCCAGCTATATCAACCTAGCTATACAAAGACGCTCATTCCAGTTTAACCTACTCAGGCACGCCAACATTTACACCACCTAACCCTACACAGGCAAGCATAGACACTAATATCAGACCACAAGTCAAGTTAGAAATTCGAGCTACGCTAATTCAGACAAGCCAAGAGGCTCACACCAACCACGCTTCTATACGTGGTTGAAGATGATCATAACATACGCATCTTTGCAGGCAACTCAAGACATTCAGTTCGGCTACTTTTGTACAAACAAGCCAAGACATTCATAAGGCTACATCAATGCAAAAAAGCTAAGACATAAGTAGACAAGCATTCCAACTGTAAATATGCATACAAACCACGAAGGTTATGCCAGCTATGCTTAGCAGACAAGCTAAGAATGCTCACACCAACAACACCCATGTAGATAAAACAAAATATTTATATGAACTAGACCTACACAGGCAAGCCAAGAAAATAAGATTGGCTATAGCTACACAGACAATCAAAACATTTATACCAGCTGAACCAGGACAGGTACAGCAATAACTCTTAGGAGTGATACCACCATAGATAAAACAAGAGCTCCATATCAGCTGAGCCTTTGCAATGCATCCAACATATCCATACCATGCATGCAAACCTTGATGCTCATATCATGTATGAATACAAAGACAAGCCAATACACTAATACTACCGGCTCCTTTTTAGACAAGGCACCATACTGACACTTCTTACACTTCCTGATCATGTCACTCCACTCAAACAATGCTATACACAACAATAACAGATATCAGGTACACATACGCAAATACAAGTCACTCCGACCAGCTCCATCTGGCCAGTCAGGCCAAGGTTACCAGACAAGTAAGACCCACACAGACAAATTAAGAAGCTTTTATCAGCTCCAATTAGATAAACAAATCAATATATTCGTACTGGTTCAAGATAAATAGACATGCTATCATACTCCACCAAGTTATACCAACCCAAAAAGCCAAGATGTTCATGTCAGATATGCAGGTGCAGAAAACCAAGAAACCAATATAAGATACACTTATGCAAACATGTCATGCAGGCAAATCACTTAGACATGCACCTTAAGACCCACTGAAAATAGTGACACTACTGAAGTGTAGTTAATTAGAAAACCACAAGTCAAGCAATTCCCAGCCACAATTCAGAGAAGCTAATACACTTATAAAAGTTATACATGCAAGAAAGCGAAGATCTGGCCTTCAAATTAGTCATGCATGCTATGATACTGACATCTCTAAGGATGTCAGTGAACTCTGTAGGGCACTGATGGGGAATGGAAAGTGGGAGAGTTTACAAAGACTTGTTACATCTCAGTCGCATAGTAGACATACTCCAAGATTAATACATCTTACATCAGTTACCAAACAGTTCAATGCTATGGTGAGTATTGAAAATGCCAACAATTAACAACAAGGTGACTGATCTCGTTTGTTTTCACTGACCATTAGGCATCCTGTTTTGTGACGTGCCTCAGGTTCGTAGTGCTACCTTGTGGTATCCCTTATCCCAGAAAGCGGGATCCAGAGAAGCATTAATTAGTGGTTTTGATGTGAGGATCCACAGAGATGACGCCTAGGCCCTTTGCCTCAGATTCTTTGTGGATGCTAACACCAAGAGTCCGGCTGTTTCAGGGCATATTGTGGAATTAGGCTGTTAGGCTTTTTTATGAGGAAATGTGATTTTGGGCTTTTCATTTGGGTCTCTCGTTTTTACTAAGCCCCGTCATCAGGCTTTCTCATTTTTGTTACTTTAGTATTCTTGCTGCTGAAGTCCAAAGAATTTAATCGAGTTTTGAATCAGTTGGATTGAACATAGGATATTTCACACTGTATATCCCCCATCACACTTAGACACCAGAACAGCACTGAGGACCACCACATTCACTTCCAGTTTTATGCTGGCTATGCTCATCTGTGCAGACCCTACACCAATGAACAAAACCAGCACTATGCCTCTGAAACCTGACTGGTTACCACTAATTACTGAATTGTCAAGGACTTCACCAGCATAAATTATTTAAATACGAACTAATATCACTCAGTGGTAATTATACTGCAAACATCTATTCCAATCAAACTGCGGCGCCCAGGCTAGGACACCAAATCACCCTTTGCACCAAAATCAGAACCACTGTGCAAGAACCAGTCAGTACAGTGGTCTACATTTACTGCTTCTGCCTTCTGTGGTGCACTCTCCACTTTAGCTTTCCGGTGGACTACTTTGTGGCAGATGGCACCATGCATCAAATCGCCTGCCTAATGGCAGCCATGGTTTCCTCATAAAAACTAGTTATCAGAAAAAAGGTAGGACTGCATCTCCCAATTCCAGAAAGCCTTCCAGAAGCTGCCTATGAGGCACTCAATACAAATGGATTCTTAATTCTGATAGGAATGATAACAGCAAGTACCAGACTCATTGGAATTGTGAGATTCACAGTAACACAGCCAATCTGTTTTGTTTCACCGAATACCCATATGAAACTCTGGAGCAAATTTAGGAATTATCAGGGGATTTCAGACCTGAAATTACAATTTCCCATTGCAACTCTTCATTTTTGAGGGAACCTTTCAGACTGTACTCTCTGGGTAACTTCATTCTCTCCATGAGAAAAACACAAGGGTTGGCAAAGCACATAGGTCTAGTTTAATGCACAAGTGTGTTTTTCTGTTTGCGTTGGCAATGAGGAGCAGATGACGGGACATGCAGAAAGATGCAAAATAGTCCCTTCTAAATGATAGTGAAGGCACTCCACTTTTACTGACTGCGAGCCGGAAGACCGAATGAAGTAATGAAATAGTAGACCGGAGCAGAAGGGGTTAAATCCGTGCAGCGGGGCATACGCCCGCCTACGGCTCACTAAATCGAGCCCTGCATCCAGGCCCGAATGGGACTGTGCTGTGCCCCTGACTGACCTGTTTTACATACGAGCCTTGACGAATACCCGGAACATTTCTAATTAAAACCAGAAGTGCGTTTTAAGAGCCGTGGTAATGTAGCAAGTCACTTTCAGCGCTTATCTCAAACCGCATAAAGCTGATGCTCAGGGCCAGTTTCGAGAGCCTGTACCAGCCCCTATTTACAGCATCTTTCCGGTTGTTAGTGTCAGAGCCAAGGATCCCCCTTTCTAAGATTCCAACGGGGGTTCAATACTAGTGTTCTCAGTCGGACGTGATGTGACCCAAAATAATATTGCGGCATAGTGAATGAATGAATACGGGTTTGACATAGCGCCACAGAGCAAAATAAATCATCTGAAGGGCAATCTTCATGACTTAAACCCCGAGTGTGCACATTGTCCAGAAATGATCAGTTTTGCATTTTTTTGGAATTAGAGCTCTTTCCCAGCAAAGTTGTACACAGGGAGCT
This sequence comes from Pleurodeles waltl, assembly GCF_031143425.1. Classification (NCBI taxonomy): domain Eukaryota; kingdom Metazoa; phylum Chordata; class Amphibia; order Caudata; family Salamandridae; genus Pleurodeles; species Pleurodeles waltl. Next base: position 606,107,870 of record NC_090445.1, on the reverse strand, counting down.
GGGAACATAGAACATAGCCTATGCTTTCCTTTCAGTTGCATGGCTGCATGGCGTCTGGTGTATGTGGAATGGTGTTTGGTTGAATGAGTGTATGTGGAATGGTGTTTAGTTCAATGATGTGAAGTTTTAGGTATTTTTGCATTCTCGAATGGTTGTATGATTATGATGGCTGGATAGGTTTTCTCAAACTCCCAACATGGGAATCCCAAATGGACAGCACTTCACTCGCCTCAAAGCAGACTTGGTACATTCTGTTTTTTTCTCGTGCCTACGAAACTGTGAAAGCTGTACGGTTGCAAAATACCTAATGCAGGCTTACCAGGAACTTATAGCGGCATGCAGATCCTCCATTGTTTACTATGAGTTGGCCTTATTGTTATTCTCATTTGCATGTTTTGTATTTAATGTTTTTCCTTGTCCATGTTGCATTTGTCCCTCTCTGTGATTATAACCTCTTCATTTTTCTCATGGGCTGACTTCTGTCTTTCCACTGCTGATTTTTTACGGAACTATTTTTTTGTTTGTTTAAGAACTCCAAGAGAGTGGATGTGTTTTGTAGCTCTCTCTTGCGCGTGTTTCTCGCTCTGGGTTCCATGTTGCTGCTTCCTTTATGTTGCAAAATCTCTCTTGAGTGTTTCTCCCTCGCCAAACTCCCTGCCTCTCCCACACTCTGAGTTTCTTTCTCGCTTGTGTGCTTCTCCCCCACTGTGTGCTAGTCTCCCACGTGTGCCGCTTTTCCACTCTCCTACCCACCTCCCATTGCTCCCCAAAACCTCATGAGGTGCCTCCAATGTTCATCTCTTTTTTAAAAAAACTATAAAAAATGTTCTACCAACCCATTCTAAAAAAACTATTTTGCACAACTTCTTTTTTATATCTTTTGTACAGTTTGACCAAAAGGCATTGCTAAAGCTGATAAGGCGAGAGCTATTGGCAAAGTCAATGCTTATTTAGTTCTGGGTTTGGCATAGTCTCCAGTATTCTACAGTGGGCTTTGGGGCTTCCTCTTCCTCCAGGACTGACTTTCTGGAGACTGTGCTCGATAAGTGACTTGCCTGACAGGCACGTCCAGCGCTGTGAAGTCTCTACCGTAGCATAGCGCTGCTTCTTGTGACTCTCAGTTTAAGTGTCGCACTTGAATAAATAGCTATTTTCAGTAGCCTGCATAGTAGTAAGAGTCAAAAATGAATGTTTACTTATTTCTTTGTTATTTTTTTTTTTTATTACGACGTGTGTTTTAAGCACACGCTGTTAAAATAACTCAATCAACTCTGGGTGCTGCTCAAATACGCCAAAATACTTAAGGCCGAACATTTGTACGGGCTCTGATGTGCCTCTTAAAATCACTACGTTTTCTGCGGTTTCTCGAACTGAAGATAATCTAGCTCTTTACGAATTTTTGGCATTTTATTTGCTGCAAATAACAGATAAATGGTACTCAATTTACCAAACCCGGTAGAGTGTGACCTGTTTGTCGCATCAGATATTTCATTCAGCTTCCCAGCTATTCCCAATCAGAGTCAGTCCAAAAGCATCCCTGGAGGATCTTTGGCCTCCCTTTGGGGAGCAAGGGCCAAGATCAAGGCTATCTCTGCCAGATATGAGGATGGTTCAAAAGTCAACCAACACATTGCACTGCATTCATTACGTAGAGGATCACTTAGTTATTGGCAGAGAAGAAGTCCTGTCATAAATCAGCAGAGCGCCTGGTCCATCAAACCCATGGTTTCCCCGCCACATTTAGAGGTGGGATTACCGCTAGGTTTCTGAGGCTGGACAATCAGCTGGCTCCAGCATCACAAAATCAAGGGGGGCTAGCCCACCACAAGGCGACATGGTCGACGTATCAGGTAAGGTACTACACCATATTTGAATATAGTATGGTTAGAAATCATCTAAATATGGTTATTATTTGTGTGATAGTTAATCAGTGATAATTGGAAATGGTTAATATTTGTGTGATAGTTAATCAGTGCTAATTGGAAATTGTGAAAGGATTTTGGAATATTAAATGGTATACAGACATATTGATCAAGTGTGAGATAAAACCAATTACACTTTTGTAAACTTGACAAGTGGTGCTCACTTTCCAACATCCCTTGTTTCATTTCACCACAGTTTTCTACTTCACCTATATATGCATTTTTTTTCTTTTGTTCTTGTATTGGGAAATTTTAATGAATTCCAAGGTTTGATTAGTATCAGGGTTTACTTGCTATCTTGTTATTAATATAGATGCTTTAAATACATGTTAGGTAATTGAGCATCTCATTTTCAATTTCTTTAGTTGAGAAATATTTATCAGAGCTACTGACTGGCATATATAGGGTTGAACATGCTTGTAAGACCACTACAACATGGCAATTGATTCAATGCTAGGCCACCTGTGTTTCATCCGTTCTCACTTTCTAGGGAGACTTGATTTAATTGGGTGTTCTGTTCCTCAAACTGAAGCTGACAGAGGCATTTCTAGTTTGTCAATACATGCTCTGGAAACTGATTTGGGCCATTTCCAGATGCCAACTAACTATGGGAAAGAGAAAGTTTATGTAGGCGTATATGCTGTGTTTTCAGGGTTAGTCATTGCTTTGCTCGACTAGTGGAATGAAAGAGGTCTGATCATTGTCATGTGCATATGGTGTGAAACAAAGTGTGAGATTACTGAGGATCTTATACAGCAAGTTTTCAACATATAGGGTTACATATGCATGCAAGACCATCTCAGCATAGCGAATTATTCAACGCTGGGCCGCCTTTGTTTTTTCCTTTCTCACTTTCTAGGGAGCTTTGATGTAATTGGGTATTCCGTTACTCAAATTGAGGCTGACGGAGGTGTGTCTAGTTTGTCAACACAAGCTCCGGAGGCTGAGTCAGGCCGTTTCCAGATGACGACTAACTATGGGTAAGAGAAAGTTTATGCAGGCTTATATGCCATGTTTTCAGGGGTAGTCACTGTTTTGCTCAAGCAGTCAAATGAAAGCGGTTCGAACATTGTCATGTACATATGGTGTGTAACAAAGTGTGAGATTACTGAGGACTTTATACAGTAAGAGTTCAACATACATAGAGTTTCCAAATATGGTGTTTGCGAGTACAGAAAAGCCCTATTATTTGTTAGGTTACACAGAAGTCTTGGTCTGATGTTACGTGCAACTTGGATATCTCAATGGGAATCTTTGGACTTTGCTTTACATTCCACGAACTGAGTCGCGTTAATGTGCACAGTGACCAAATGTAGACTAGCTGGAGCTAGGACAATGTCCTCTCTGTTTGTGTTTGCCAATAGGGGAAGTTGTGGCTGGTCAAATTATCAGTACAATGTGGTTTGATTTTACAAACAATATGGATAACTTCATGGTAAGGTTTCGACTTCCGTCGAGAGATATGAATATGGCATCATGTGTAAGAAATACATTTCTGGAAGTCCTAGATATTACAAGTAGTGTGCTCCTTTCCTAATTCACAATAGTATGAAATCATATTTTGAGCTATATGAACATATAGTATGATAGATATAGGTGTAATGAAATTAGTCTTGTCCTATTTATTTTTTATTTACAGATTCTTAGAGGGACTTATCATGGTCTGGGTCGGCATAGAGTTCTTGAGCTAACATAACTATATAGTACTGGTAGGCTGGATATTGTTTCTTTATGTATGTTGTTGGACACATACTCTGGTCTGACACGCTGTGAGGATTTAATATTCACAATAATATGGACTTGGACTTTCACATGTATTTTTCTGATTCTTTTACATACATCGATTACATATCATAATAAATTATACATTGATATTGGAACAAGTGACGCTTTTTAACCTTTGGAATATGAAACCAATCATCTCTTATCTAACAGGAACATACACTTTCTTCACTTTAGTCCAAGTATAAGGTTAGAGTGTGTGGTACCTCAGGCCTCATCAGTTGTAGGAATGGCTTTAAATGTGTAGCTCTGATTTGGTGCTGTTTTTCTACTTTACTTATTGTTTTCTCTGCCAAGAAGTACTTAATACCAGGAGCAAGGTAAACAGTAATACGATATATTTGGATTAGTCTCCTTGTTTTAACTAAATCTAATTTCTACTTACAACACTCAGGAACACATGATGTTTTTCTTTTTCTTTATCTTTCTATTTTAAATAGACATGTGGGTGTTGGAGCACGTAAGTCTATTCTTTCTTCTCTTTCATTCATTTAGATCTACTTGTGAGATCGTAATGAATGTATTCTTGTAATGCACTTTTGATTGGTGACTATAGGATATAAAGCTTTTGAGGTATCTTTCAGACGGTTTTAAATCACAGGTGGACTTAATATAGTTTTTAATAAAATATTTTAACACAATAAATAGTATTAAAGAGTATGTTTTTAATATCGTTTTATATGTTGAATTGTTAATCAGCCTTGAGGAAGCCCTGTAATGGGCCAAAACACGTATCAGCTGGAATCATCTATGAAAAAGTAGGCCTGGATGGTTGGAATCATCTATGAAGAAATAGGCCAGGATGATTTTTGAAAAATTAACAGTTATGATATTTGGAGTGATGAAGTACTAAAAATGTGTCTATAAAAATGTTTTCAAATATTGGTATTGAACATGGTTATATGAATTTGTAAAGAAATAATGATAAAAAATTGTAAATTCTTTGTAAAATCTGGATATAGTAAAAACAAAAAGTGATCTACTCCTGGATGTCTAAAACATTTTTGATTACTTATGTTTTTGTTGAGTTCCATGAATTCAAAGTAACGGAAGTACTTTCATGGATATACAAGGTACTAAACTAAATGTAGAATAGATAAACAATTACATTGTGTGCTCCACTATTATATTATCTCAATATTTACTGGTCTGAGTTTTCCGGTTTCCAGCCTACACATCCTGGCAACAGATGTGTTATAGTGTTAAAGCGCCATATTTGTTCACAATACAACCCTAAAATTGTAAGGGATGTGTTCCTGAGGAGTCACTGTTGCCTTTGTTTGTCAGCGTATCGGAAAGCATGTCCTATTTAGGGCAGGCCCTCTGATGCATAGTTTTACTGTTTAGGGCTGCCATGAAAGGCACAGTGGGCCAAACCAGTAAAAGAATGGGTGGCCCTCACACACATGGAGAAAACTATATTTTTATTTGCAGAAATAACTCTCCCACTCCCCCAGGAATATTGCCCACCAAGGTCTAAATGACCACTCAGGGTTATTATATAAAAATGTAAAAATAGTTTAAGAAATTGCCACTAAAGTGTTAATGGAAAATGTATGAAATACCTTCATCAAAAATACCTTTTCAGCAAACAAACTTAGATTCAAATCTGAAATACCAAAACTAGTCCAACTGTGAAAAAATATGAACTTTCCTTAAACTACTCAGATGCGGAAAAAAAATCACAGATTAGGTAAGTCTTCACAGATAAAGGATGCACAGGAGAGAAGCCAGCGAACAACAGAGGCAGGAACTGAAGAGGAAAGTGTTTTGGAATGTATTACGCTTCTGTGTGATTAAGTTCTTTCTCTCCATGGTTCAGAGTGTTGAAAAACAAACACATTTCAGGTTTTGCAGTGAGGATAAATAACTGCACTTCACATTTCTTTGTATTAATTGTGCCCTTTGGTCTCAGCACAGGGTGATGATGCCGAGAGGTATTAGTCCATGTTTGCATTCAGAGCCTATTCGAGTATCTTTTCTTTCTTCTAGTAGAGCTTTAGGCAGGGTCTGTTGAAGAGTACCATCAATCAAGCTCGCAACCCTGCTGCTTGGGCAAAGCTGAACCCCAAGGTAAACTACTCCCTGCTAAAGAGATATAATCCTAGGCAAATAAAGCAAACACAACACCAGCATTTCCTACCCTCCCCATCACACATTTGAAGCGGTCTATAAAGTGTAAATAGCTCAGCCCCCCGATGTTGATACTCGGTGTCAGGACCCTGAGCACACAGTTCTCTTCAGATATGCCTGAGTCGACTTGCAGGATTTGCCTGTAGTCTTTGTATAGCTCTTTGAGCCCACAGCTCTAGGCTTCAAGACACTTCTGCTAGTTTCCCCAAGAAAACACCTGGTCTAGCTGGTCAATGCTCAGTTTCTTCATGACGTAGAGAGTTTGGTACCACAGATACCAGTGTCTTTTTCTTCAGACCTTCCAATAGGGATTGTCTAACAGCAAGGCCTTCAGTGATTGGCAGAGTAGAAAATCCCAGACTGTGTAGATTCATAGGGATCCTAGCAGGTTAATCGAAGACATATCCATCCAGACTGCCCTCAAGGGAGTTAGTCAGCTAGTCAACTTGTTAGGGTGTTACAATGTACAAAAATGGAGTTTCACAGCTTATAGAAGGGTTCGCCATCTCTTGATTGGGGTGGGTATTCCAACCATTTTAACTATTCAGTAAGGAATTTTCTCGCTTGAAACATAGTTTTTTTTAAATCAGGATCTCAGTTATTCTATTCAAATGACTAAAGTAAGCTGCTATTGTTTCCAGATGAAGATTCTGCCTCTTTTTCCTGTTAACTGTTTCACAGTAATGTGAGCAATCATTATTTAACACCTCAGTTATTGAAATCCCGTTTATTTGGGTCTCTCCCGGTATCAGCTTCGAGTTCTGCAACTTGTTCAGAACGCTGCTGGCTCCCCACTGCCCAGGGTGCCCTCCCCAGAAGCTTCCCTATTGGCCACAAAGCCCTTTACGTGTAGAACCCCGAGTTCCTCAAGAGGTTGGTCATCCCGTACAAACCCACGTGCACTCTCCGATCAGCTACGTTATATCTGCTTTTTTTAATAACATCGGCCCCACCTTTAATCACCTATCTTTCAAAAAACTACTTAGCACTTGGTAATTCAGGCAGCAATTCTTTCCCACTAGCTTCTGTACCTGTCGGGATCAAGGATGTCCTGACAACTAACTGTGTGCTCTACAAACACTTCGGAATAACTAAAATGCGTCAAAATGAAGCACATGGCTGAGCTAGCTCTGGAAACTGGGAATCCCCTTTCCTGTACTATTACTGAAGACGTTGCAAATCTTAGGGGCATCATGGGAAGAACCCTGTCATGATTTCAGGCTACGGGCGCGATTACCAGTTGGGGGGTGCAAGGGGATCAAAATCAACACGACAAAGGCCGGCGCTTGGTTGGAGGGAACCTTTGCAGCTACATATGTGGCACAGAAGGGGCTGGTTAAGGCCCAGGCTGCCTTTCTGCCCCTCGCCAACGCGCAAGTCAAGTCGATTTTACTGACCACCTTTTGTGACCAGCAAATCTATTTGCGAGAACCCGAAACACTCATGATCAAAGGGGGCAGTAGCTAGAGGAGTCCTGTACTAACGTATTTTTCTAATCTAAAATATACATTTTCAACTTTATAATATTGCACGAGGCATGAATTGTACTAATGAATGAAGAATGTTGTAGTGTCTAATGTAAGAAGAGTCATTAGTGGCTGATTGTTTTGTGGTGCCATAGCTGCTTTTTAAAACTCCCAGTGTCTCTTCTTTTTAAAGTTTGCCTATTTTGATGGCAAAAAGGAAAACATTTAATGTAGGAACCCAGGAAATGGTGGCTGAACCCGTACAATATCCGTATTTTATCTGTCAGATCTTTGCAAATGGGCATTACCTGGTCTCCAACTTACCACCCTGGAGGACTGTAGTTCAGATCCATGGTTTAGGTGATGAAAAATGGACTCTGAGCAATGTATTATAGAGACCAGAGGCATCATCATTTTTCATTTACATCTGGCAGGATGTGCAAAGCAGTAGCACAGTACAGACATGTCTGGTTTAGGGGTGCATTAGGGGTGCATTATATGACGGTCCACTCAATGCCCAGTCAATGCACAGTCATGAAACACTCTTAGAGATTCCTCGGGGCACAGGTAGACCGACAGGAACAATTTCACCATAGTTTCCACATCACTTAATTTCCATATCCCACCAGTGGGAAACGTCCGCAACAATGACGCCGGAACCGTGACAATGATGTTAACGCAAGCAGAACCACGCTTGCGTTAACAATTACTCCCTTTTTCTCTGCCTTAACCACGCATCTGCTGAACAACGCACATGCGCGTTTAAGGCAGAGAAAAAGGGAGTCAGCATCAGTAGAGGGCACGGACAGGTGAGTGGGGCTTGGGGGTAGTTTTTAGCGCAGTTTTGTTTTTAGGATGAAGGGGGGTCGGGGTAATTTTGGTTTTAGGGTGCAGGGGTGTGGGGGTTTGGGTAATTTTGTATTTAGGGTGGGGTTTTAGGGGCAGGGTGGGGGGCTGTGGTAAATTTGTATTTAGGGGCGGGTGGAGGGGCGGGTTTTAAGGGGCGGTGGTGGGGGTCGTGGTAATTTAGTTTTTAGGAGCAGGGTGGGGGGTTGGGGTAATTCTGTATTTATGATGGTGGGGAGCGGGTTTTTCGGGGCAGGGGTAGGGGGTCGGGGTAGTTTTGTATTTATAGTGGGTGGGGAGTCAGGTTTTAAGGGGCAGGGTGGGGGTCGGGATAATTTTGTATTTAGGGCGATTGGGGGGGTGTGGTTTTTAGGGGCAGGGTTGTGGGGTCGGGGTAATTTTGTTTTTAGGTGCATGCGGGGGTGGGGGTCGGGGTAGGACGCTTTCAGGTAAGTGGGGTAGGGAAGGGTTGGAAGTAGTTTTTAGGGGGAGGGTGGTTGGGTTATTTCTTTTAAGCAGTGACGGTGAGAAGTCGGGGTAGTTTTGTTTTTAGGGCAGGGTTGGGGGGCAGGGTACTATAGTTTTTAGGGCAGGGTTGGGGGGGGCAGGGTAGTTTTGTTTTTAGGGGTGGGGGTTTTGTTTTTAGGGGCAGGGGCGGGGGTTGGAGAATCTCACACACAAACATTAGGGACTCAAGCTAGAAGCTTAAGGAGGTCACACAGCACACTGAGGCAGTCCTACGTTTAGCCTAGACCCCGGCGTATTTGGGTCTAAATATGAACATTTTAAAGTAGACTAGTAACCAAAGAAGGGCAACTGAGAATACACTGGGCAAAGAGGAGCTGGTATTAAGCCCGGTTTCCTATGTACTTCATCCCGGAAACTGAGTATATGTGCCTGTCTCGTCTCGGGAATACAGGGTGTCAAAGTGGAACATTCTGTGTTTAATACAAAGTGCAACGCCATGTGTTGCAAAGGTCAGCCAATGTGGACATGCTTAGCTCTGTGTCAACAGACTATACTAATGTGCAAACGAGAGTTAGAGTGAGGTTTGTCCACAGTAATAAGCTTGTGACTCCTTCCTTGATACCAGCCGAAGGAAATCTCACGTAGGGTTTGTTGAGGTTTATCCACCAACCTGAAACATTCAAAAGAAATTAAACCCTTTCATAGTGCATGAGGAGGTATTGTAGTTGTGTATAATCGATGCTGTTTCCTCTTTAGCGGTTTGAGATGCATTTATTTGCAGCAGCTCTGAGGTGGGGGTGGAACGAAGTTCAGAGTTTAGCAATCATCTTTGTGTGGAAAAGCGGTGCTGTAGAAGTTCAGGAAAGATGTCCCTTTGGATCCTTGTAATCTGTCTTGGTAAAGACATTAGGCAGTATTGATACTTTGAAATAAGGAGGTTTGGCAGCTTTATGTACTGAATTGTGCAAGTTCGGACCACCTTCGTTTTTTGTAGAACTTTGATACCTCTACCTATGATATGTCTAATCCACACAATATTTGTATGTTTCGCATTTTGATGCTAAGGTGTCAGAAAATGCCATGTCCACCTCCAGACCCCACAAACTCTTATTCTGGAAATATTTCTGGAACTTTGTAGCTGGTGCAATAATGCAGTAGGTTGGATGGTGGCTGCAGGAGCCTGTGTTTAATGCAAGCAGTCAGAGTTGTGATTCTCAAAGGGGAGGCTCAGGCTCTCTTTCTTCAACTACCACTTAGTTTGTGGAATATTGACAACTGTTATTACTAAATGCACAAGTGGAATACGCTTTATAAATGTCTATATTTACTGCAAGTTAAACCAAACTAATGGTATCAATTTATCATAATATTTTTCTCTATCTACAAACCACATTCAGTGATTAATCTAAACAAGATGTTCAAAGAATACACGCCCAGGGACCAGAGCAGCCACTCAGTTGCCGAAGAAAGAACACACACGGATTGGGCATCCTTTATGAGGATATTTCTATCCATGGTTTGGGCCTGTGCAGCTTAAGTGGAGACTGATTTTCAGACAGACCAGAGGCCGCACATACATTTATATGAGGCTGCACCAGGGCATGCCAGGCTGTACCTGGCAAATAGAGGTTGTGTGTGAAATAAAGGAGGTTCTTTCTGGCTGAGCTCATGAAAGTTTTACCTGAGTATATAATGATGTGATTTGCCATTAGATGCGATGTCTGGGCATTTGAGGCTATGTCTGGAAGTACAGTAATTGTTCATGCGCATTAGATGGTTGTGCCTATGATACATACCTGTTTGCTGATCACTCTTGTATTTTGGGCTTACAATGCAGCATTCTGCTTTATATATGGGTGAAAACTTAAATAACATGACATGCTTTCGTTTATTTTACATTATTATGCTAATGTACTTTTATTGTAGGCATTCTAAGTTTAATTACGCCACTTCCTGGAAAGTAACTAATGTTGAGGTTTGTGAGGTCACATACTGTGATGTCATAAGGGGGTGCGTCAAAGTGTATGATGTCACTTGTGCTACCCTTCGCATTTTGTGAATCAACATTCATGTTACTTTTTCATTAAGGCCCATGGCACCCTTGGTTTTCTAACGTATTAAATGTGTAGCCTGATGAGTATTTATAGAAAGTGTCTCCTTATTATATTCTGCGTCACAGACAAGTTAGGTTCAGACGACAGCACCACTAGCTTGCCCTGACGAGCTGAAAAAGCTTTTAGTGCAGCAGGTTCACGACTGGACATGAGCAGACGAGAGACAGACATCAAAACCTTATGTATGCCTGCACGCCAGCTCTGCCCTGGATTAAAGAGGTGTCCAAAGCGAAAGAAAGCGTGACAGAAGAGAGAAAGAGTGGCAGTGAAAAAAGACAAAAAATTGAAAGTGAGGTAGTAGGAGGAGACAAAAAGTATGTATAGGAAGAAAAGTGAGAGTAGGACAGAAAATGTGAGAATAAATGGGGAGATCACATATGAGGGATAAGGAAGTGGACAGTAAGTCAGTGTGGTCCCGTGGAGTAGGTGAAGAAAGATGTGAATAGACACGGGAGCAGACCAATGGATGTAGCCGGCGTGCTTAAAGCTACTATACTATTCATATAATTTTAGAAAAAAAAATCGGTCTCAACTTTCACCAGAACTAAAAACAGTGGGTAAAAAAGTCCTGTAAACAGTAGGTTTTACAGGAGAAAAATATTTCATGCAATAGATTTCATGTACGGTCTTCTGTTTACTGAACATTTCTCCCACAGTTGTCGCTTTGAGCTGGTGCAAAACTTTTCAACTTTGTGAAGCTTATCTGCTAAACTTCGGTGCTGAATTATTTTCCATACACCCAGTAATGGGTGACACTGCTGGTTGGTGGTGGTTTCTTTTTGAAACAGTAGGGTTGCTGCCTTTTCCCCTTGACTCCTTAGGCAGGAGAACTACCAACCCTTTCTTATGTAAATACATCTGCATGCAAACCTTTTTACTATGCCATCTGTAGAATGTGGTATCACAAAATGGAATCTGAGTGGGCCTGGAACTCGTAGCTCCAGGAAAGTGGGCATGCAAAACGTATGTTTTTGCATCTATACGGCAATCTTTCCTGCTATGTCCCTGTATTGTCACTTGGATTCCTCTTGTATTCAGGAATAGCCTCTGTTCTATGTGCCCGGGGGACTTCTCCCACACTGTGCATCAGGAAGAGTCTGGCCCACAACATGGCTGACCCAGGGCTGGAACTGGCATGTACAGATGAAGGGTCTGATTACGACCTTGGCGGATGGGATACTCCGTTACAAATGTGATGGAAATACCGCCCACTGTTTTAAAAGTTCCATAGGATATAATGGAACTTGTAATACCCTGGGCGGGATATCTGTCACATTCGTGACGTGGTATCCCATCCACCAAGAATGTAATCAGGCCCAAAGTGTTGGGCATGTGGGTCCGCTGCATCTCTTCTTCATCATCTGCCTTGTTCATTATTCATGCTGAGACTTTGGTCAATCTTATCCATTCAGCTCTTCTAAATGTAAACAGATACTGTCCAGATCATCTTCCAGATAGATGGTGATCTGGAAACAAGTGCTGACAAGTTTTGTATGTGAGTGAGATAGGTCATCGACTGGTTCAAACCCCGGTCAGACAAAACTAAGGTGTCGCTGTTTGGTCCCCACAGACATTGACTTAAACATTGGCCTTTTCTTCCAGCGGAAGTCCTGAGGCAGGTACAGCATTATTGGTCTCTCGTCTACAATAGTTACACTCATGTGCACTATGGCTCATTAAAGATGTAAGATGGTACTTTGCAGCCCATGCTCTTCTCTCAACAAACCAAAGCTCTTGCAAGTACACTGTATTCATATGCAGAGGAACGGAGGCTGAGCCTTTCCTTTTTGGCATCTGTGAAATGGAAATTGCTTAATCTTGATCTGTGTCTAACGGATCATTTAATTCATCTTTGAAGAAAACTTAAAGTCTGCTATTAGATTAGTACTCATAACACTTTGGCTCATAATATCGTTGTTACTGGAGCTTCAGTTGCATCGAGCGCTGTAAAGCTCAGCAGTGTTTATATGTGTTGGACAAAACCTTTAAATATAATAAAAATATTAATATTACCTCAACTTATCCTGGTTTTGGTGTGCCTACCTGACAAACTGCCTATGAATCCATCCTTTCACTTTGACCAGCTGACAACAGAATTGTCAAACACAGCACTGAGCTGGTTGCTTGCCTGCATGCTAGCAGAAGAAGCCATGGAGGACCAGGCAGTCCAGCACGAGGAGTCAGAAAGAGATACGGGACTCCATGCCTCCACTGCCCCAGACACTTCCACTGCTGGCTCAGCAAACAACAGGAGACCAGAGCAACAAGCCAAAGAGAACTTGTATGTACATCATCATTAAAAGTACAGGTGCATCAGCCTTGAGTATATGCCATGTCTATCGGATGTTCTGCTTCTACTAATAAATAAGCTTTAATGCTGTCTCAGCTTGAATGGTGGTGTGAGAGACAATCCGAAGAGACCTAGTGGCTATCTGAATCCTTGAGACGTATTTTGGTTTCTACTCGTTCCTTGGCCCCTGCAGCCTTCAAATATGTCTGAAGTGGAGCCCATATCCAGACTAGTATAGGATTTGATTTGTAAACTGTGACCAGTAATTCCCATGATATTGGGATTTAAAGTTTCCATTGACAGTGCTCCCAACTGACCTACAGGTACCCACATACTCTGTCAGCCCTAAACTGTTGGACCTTATTTTAATTCCTTTTATTGAATTTTCAGACAGAGATACAGAGCACAGCTGTACAGCCCATGTCAGAGTACAGTAAACTTCTGTATCCACGTGAAATCATATCATACAGTACCACAATAGCCTACAATGCTCGTACCTCATGCCAAAGTAGTTAGGAGAAAGGAGGGAGGGGTAGGACCTTGTTCAGTTCATTTTGAGATGGAAGTCTCTTAAGATGCAGTATAACTGGGGTAACATAAAAAGGCAGCTATGTCACTTGTGTCTATCGTTTCATCCAAAGCATTACCTGGGAGCAAAAGGTGACTCCAAGGCACTGATTAAGTTTTTAGAAACTTTATGTAGTGGTCGATCAAATGGCAAGATCCCTTAACGTAACTTCCCACAAGGGAACCTAGCTACTAGTTTTTTTCAGTGCTCAATAGCTGGAGCTCACTTAGCTACCTTGGCTTAAAGACTAAAACTGTAGAGAAGAGAGTCACTGTATGAAGCAGAGTTTGAAATGTCCACATCCCTTCTTTGGATGGTAATGTAGCCTCTGTTCCTTAAATAAATCCACGCCTTTGCTTTCTCACAGTATCATAAGGGTCCAAAGTCTGTGCAGCTTGCTAGGATAAGACCTCAATTTGACACATCCTCTCCTAAGCTTCTGAAGTTCTGCTGAAGACTATAGATCAATGGCCATGACGGGGGATAAAGAAGTGCTGAGGGACTGAAATACAAGCATATGTACAATATCCAACTTATTTTTATTCAGTTTAATTTGGACATCAACCCTGCTCTTCCTAGAGAACAAAGGGTTCTTCCAACTCTCAGTCAGATGTGAAAATTTATTTTTATATTTTCTCTAATTGTTACTTTTTTCTGCCCCCAGATTTGGGAGATAGCTCTTAGCCAGTGGAGGTGGAGAATGACCACAGGCTTTCATTCCAGTATTCTCTTTCTAAATGTTAACATCTGTCTGTTTCTTAAGCTGAAGACCGTACAGAAGATCTCTTGGAGGCCTCAGTGTAGCAATCCCTGCATTAGTGTGCCCCAACCAAGATCATGGCAATCTCCTGTATTAGGGCTTGAGAACGTTCTCTTTTACGACCCTGGATGAGCCAAAATAGAGACTGGAGCTCTCAAATCTACTCCAGTAAGATCAGACACCAGGGAGACCGTGGTCATCCACTAGACCAAACAGCTGGTTCTGGTGATTTAGAATTGTGAATTTAGGAACAGACATGACTCTAAAACTTGATTCCTCTAGAACCATAAGATCTAGGTATATGATGCAAAGGCTCTAAAATTAGAATAATTGGATACAGCGATGGGACACAACCCTAAGGCTTACAGCGAAGAGAAAAACAAATCTGTACATCTGGCTGAACAGGAGCAGATACAGACTTCTATGTCAAGGAGGGAAAAGGAGGCAGTGACATTGGCCATCAACACGTGGAGTTATGGTTTGTCTGCAGTTACCTCCATCTATGATAGTACATCAGTTCTTGGATCACTTCTTGCCACCTCTATTACAAGGTGCTTTTAGATCATGAGAGGTCATTTCCTTGAGATGAGCTCCATGTACAAGTCCCACTACTAAGGAGTGTTTCTACATGTTCCTGGTCAGAGGTCTGCTCCGTTCCACACTGGGAACCACAGTTTCATCTGTGTTTGAAGTCACAGCAGCAGAGCATTCTCTACTTTTCGGGCCTGGCCATGGCTTTGAGGGGCAAAAGTCCTGTCCCTGGTAAAAATCCCTCAGGTCGGTGCACAATTTCTCCTTCCAATTGCAGGTAAAGTACCAAATCACTGATAAAGGGGGAGGTTACTTATTTCAGTTTTTTAAGAATTTTGTAAAGCACTAGATGTATAAAATTGTGTTTTCAACACAGCACTGTAGTTATCCCACTTCTGGGGAGCTGGCAGGAAGCCAAGGGAAGACAATACTCAAGTCTTTCCTAAAATGTTAGCTCATCTCCAATCTAGCAATAGGGCATCTTTTGGGGATTTTTTCTGTTTTTCCAGACTTTTGCAGAGCAGATGGAAGCAGTCTTGTGACAAATGATCAATGAAATTTTGGATTGCAAACTGGCTCCCTTGACAAAGTATTTCTGGATTTTAGGTGATGACCAATCCAAGTCAAGCAGGAGAAGAACCTTTTAATGGGATAATGTCTCTGTACCATGACAAGAAGTTAGGTCCCCTGTGAGACTGTACTAACCTTTGTTGCTAGAGGTGAGACAGTCTGTCCTCCAATTTCCAGAGCTTTGGGTAAAAAAGGCCATTGACCCTGTATTCACTTGCCACAATTGTCAGTCTCCTCTTAGCCTAATATGAATAGGCAGCTGCCTGTCCAGCACATAGTTACTACAAAACACTCTGACTATAAAAGTTAGACGTCATTGGTATCAAAGTTACTGAATAACAGTGGACGTGTGGTATATTTAGCTAAACTTTCTATAGAAGTGATGGATCCTTGGTGGTAGATTCACTCACTTTAATATCTAGAGTGGGACTAAATGAATGAACATAGTATTTATAATGGCCGTATACAAAGTAGTCGATTTTGGTGATTGTACATGAAAATGTATCAGCCATGAAGGTTTTAAAGGCAAAACACGAGTCAGTTATCTTCTTAGAAGTGCAGAAGGTGTTTGAAAGGTGTCAACTACCCTAAACTTAATCTTCAATATACTAACCGCAAAATAAAACAGCATTAGTGCTAGATACATTGACTGTAACAGTAAGAGTTAACTAGGTATAGACACACCGGGTCCTATTCACAAAGCAAATTTCATCTGGAAACGCAAGCTTACAGCCCGAAATACCTCTTACACCTGCCAGGAATTCATAAAGAGGATGTGCAAGGAGGAGAAATCCCCAGTAGTGAATCCCCCTGAAGGTGTCGGAAGTGGGCAATACAAGGAGTGGTTTGCCTTGGAAAGATGGGAAAGTTTGGGTGTGTGCCCAGACTGCTCTCCGACCCCCTTCCCTCCAGAATGACTGATCACCTACAGATTTGATGGGAGTATAGGGGAAGAGCTTTCTCCAATGTGGAAACTTGTGTTTCCTACTGAGAAAAAAAATGAAAAACTGCATTCGCACAGGTGGCTTCGTTCCATTTGTGCAGAGTTCCTTGTTATGGTACAGAGGACCATTTAGTAAGCAACGTGACATTGCAGATGACATTGGGAACAGGTGCCTGCTGATCCTTTCTATGCGTACATCTGGAAATGTTTCAGTTAGCGAATTGGAGAAAAAACTGTGAAAATACTCTCAGGCGAGATGCAAATCTTCACCCATGATTTAATGAGCTTTTTCGTGAGTAGGGCCCACTGACAATAAAAATGAAAGTCTCTACACACCGATTGAAATTGAAAATGAATAGGTTTAAATACACTGCAACAGTAAGAGTGGATTTAGAAAATAACAGACTGAATTTTGGGGCACAAAGCAACAATGAGAGTGGGTTGGTTTTACAAGCATGAACAATGAGAGTATAATACTTTTGGATGCACTAACTGAGAGAGTGCTAGCACTGGACAGACAACCCCCCCCCCCCCCCCCTTGCTCTCTTGGAAGAGGATGCCTCGGAATCGCTGCTAACAAAATTTCTATGCTTCGATGAAGTTAGCAGCATTCCTTGCCTTTGTGGAACTTCATGCAAGGCTCTTTATCTTAATATGTATCCGGGGCTAGTCATCAACTCCCACATGCCCCAGTCCCACCACACGCAGTGTACTGCAGTGCTTTTGTCTGCATGTAAGGCCTGCCCATGGCATTGTGGTTATCTCCAAGATGGCCTCATTGACAGACCTGTTCAGGGTGAAATGTGTGACTTGCTTTATTTTTCTCCTCACAACGTTTGCAGTAGATGTGGATGAGCCAGCAAATTATCAGGAAGAGCCGAGCCAGAGGAAAGATGGGAAAATAAAACATTTCCCTAAGAGCACATAATTTATGTGGGGAAGCCACGATTTGGCCAGATTTTCTGGTTTCAGTTTGTACCGATCAGCCAATAAATAGGTATATATTGGTCTTTCCTTTTGTTAACCCTTCGTTTTTACCTCTTAGTGTATTTTTCTGCAGTTTTAAACGTAGGGAGAAATCAACCCAAATGCTTTGTATTATACAAGATCAAATGCATTGTTTATATGCATGAGGAGAATAAGTGAATTGCCCAGAATCACTGGATGTTGAGCCAGCGCCTAAACTCAAACCTTGATACCCAGTTCTACAGTCTGAAGCTCTGATAGTAAAGCCAAATACTGGGTAGAGGAGTGAGGGAGGGAGGCAGGCAAAAGCCACATGGAAGGTCAGCTTGTTAAGGGCTCGAGGTTCCACCAGGGCCTCGAGCTGAACACCAGGGTTCAGGCTCAAGCCTGTCTCAAGCTTTCAGTGGCTCGCACATCTCTATGTGCGCGTTCCATGTTTTGGTGATTACATCATTGCAAAGGAAATAAATATAGCCTTTTTGCATGCTGAGGAGAAGTAACATCAAATAGCTGCTCCTGCATCCCACGTGGGTCGGTAGACGGATTCTGACACAAAAACAAACAAATAACTCTCGGAAAACGTCTGAAATAAGGCAATGCAGACGTATGTTATAGGGAGGTGAGAGATTCATCAGGTGCGCTCTGTGTCCCTCGGTTGCAGGTCAAAATAATATAGGAACTGTCATTGCTCTGGCTGCTGAGTCAGTCTCACGCTAGAGAAGTCAAATTGCCTGGTGCTGTTGAGGTCAGTCCCAAACGCGAGCTGTCCCGCTGTGTGGTGCTGAGCTCAGTCTCACGCTCGAGCGGTCACGTTCCTTCTCTCTGAGCTCAGTTCAACACCGGGGCGATCACATTCCTTGGTGAGCTGTCTTATACTCCCCCCGTCATATTCTTTCAGTTCAGTCTCACACTCAAGCGGTGACAATTGTTGCCGCTGAACTCAGTCTCACACTCGAGGGGTCACATTTTCTGTCTCTGAGCTCGGTTTCACAATCACAAGTTCACATTCCTTGGTGCTGCGCGTAGCCTCACATTCGAGCGCTCACATTCCTTCCTGCTGAGCTCAGTCTCAGTTAAGGGCAGTTTCGCGCTGGAGCGCTCACTGTCCTTGGTGCTGAGCCGCCCTCACGCGTTGTACCCGCCGCTCTCCTGGGTGCTGAACCGCACTCCCCGTTGCAGCCGCCGCTCTCCTCGGTGCTGACCCTCACTCAATGTTGCAGCCGTCGCTCTCCTGGGTGCAGCCGCCGCTCTCCTGGGTGCAGCCGTCGCTCTCCTGGGTGCAGCCGTCGCTCTCCTGGGTGCTGAACCGCACTCTCGGCCGTCGCTCTCCTGGGTGCAGCCGTCGCTCTCCTGGGTGCTGAACCGCACTCTCGGCCGTCGCTCTCCTGGGTGCAGCCGTCGCTCTCCTGGGTGCTGAACCGCTCTCTCGGCCGTCGCTCTCCTGGGTGCAGCCGTCGCTCTCCTGGGTGCTGAACCGCACTCTCAGCCGTCGCTCTCCTGGGTGCTGAAGCAGCTTCGCTCTCGCGCTGCCCTGGGTGCGGGGATCGAGTCGCGTGTAGGGGAGGTGGGTGAACGGATAACTGATAGGTTTCGTGGTTGTGTAACAGAGCTATAGCTTGTCCTTTTGTCACCCGTGTTACACCCGTTCCACTGGCAGCACACGCTTCCATTGCTCGGTTCGACACTATACGTGCAGCTCGTATCACATGTATGAAAGAAGCATGCTGTACCTTCACCTGTGTCCATAGGTCCGTGCGTGATAGAAATTTGCACTGCTGATGCCTGGGCTGTAACCGAAGGACGCTTGCACTGATACGGCTCATGTTGTGTCTGTACAGTGAGGGAAACTTTCACTTCTGTAGCCCATGATGTTCCCCTCCTACCCTGAAAGCGTGCATTGCTGTCCCTGTTGTGTATGTCTAGTGAGAGAAGCTCGCACCTCTGCAGGACATGCTATTCCTCTCCTACCATGGAAGCATGCACTGCCGCTGCCCCGTTTTATCAGTCCAGTGAGGAAAGTTTGCACGTCTGCTGCCCATGAAGGAAGCTTGCATTGCTACTGTTTCTGTTGTGCTTCTCAAGTGAGGGAAACTTGTACTTCTGCAAACCCTGCTTCTCCTCTCCTACCATAGAAACTTCCACTGCTGCAGCCCTTGTTGTATCTGTCTAGTGAGGGAAGCTTGTACCTCTGCCAACTCTGCTTCTCCTCTCCTACCATGGAAGGTTCCACTGCTGCAGCCATTGTTGTATCTGTCTAGTGAGGGAAGCTTGCACCTCTGCCAACCCTGATATTCCTCTCCTACCATGGAAGGTTCCACTGCTGCAGCCCTTGCTGTATCTGTCCAATGAGGGAAGCTTGCACCTCTGCAGGACATGCTATTCCCCTCCTACCATGGAAGTTTCCACTGCTGCAGCCCTTGTTGTATCTGCCCAGTGAGGGAAACTTACACCTCGGCCAACTGTGCTATTCCTCTCCTACCATGGATATCTTCCACTACTGCAGCCCTTGTTGTATCTGTCCAGTGAGGGAAGCTTGCGCCTCTGCAACCGCTGCTGTTCCTCTCCTTCCATGGAAGGGGGCACTGCTGCTGCCCATGTTGTATCTGCCCAGTGAGGGAAGCTTGCACCTCTGCAAGACATGCTATCCCTCTCCTACCATGGAAGCGTGCACTGCTGCTGTCCGTGCTGCATCCATCTAGCAGGGGAAGCTTGTACCTCTGCAACCGCTGCTGTACCTCTTGAAAGCTCGCTCTGCTGTTGCCCGTGTTCTGCCTGACGTGGGTATATTGCACCGCTGCCACACATGTTGTATCTGTGCTGTGACGGAAGCCTGTAATGCTGCTGCCCGTGTTCTGCCTAACGTCTGGGTAGATTGAACTGCTACCGCCATGTTGTACTGTCCTGTGACATAGGTCTTCACTGCTGCCGCCCATGTTATACTTTCCGTGTGAGGGAAGCTTGAGCAGTTCCAGCACCTGCTCTGAAGCTTGCTCCGCCGCTGCCCATTGTTCTACCTGTCTCGTGAGGGAAGATGGCCCTGCTGCACCTGCTTTCTGAATAGATCGGAGATTGCTTTTCCCGCTCAGCAGTAAAGTCGCTGAAAACGCTCAGGGAATCAAGTGTCTCGGCTGCTCAGAAGTTGCCTGTGAGCAAAGCAGTCCCACGTGAGGAGCAATTTGCAAATTGGTGGTAAAAAGCAGACAATCGCGCGCGTGTTCAGGAGGATCAGAGGAAGCAGCAGCCGGGAATGGAGCACTCTCCTCTTTGTGCAACTGTCAAGGATTGCAGAGAAGCGATCCCTGCACCTGCTCTACGCTCGGCGTCTCTTTTAATAGCTCTGCTCCTTACACTTCCACGCGTGCGCAGCATTGGTGCAGCCACGCCCTGCAGCTCGAGGCCCTGCAGGGCAGAGTGGAGGCGCGTCCTTCGGAGGTTGTGACGATAATGCCGCTCTATGTAGCGCCCGATAACTTAGTAAAAAAAAAGGGAAAGCACGAGAGTCGCGTGCTCGTTGAACAGGCAGACTCGGTGGCAATGTCCATGTTCACATTTTTAATCTCAGAGTTACCGACACATTACCGAGATACGTGCTTTAGCCCTCTGAGCTAGCTTACCGACCTTCCTCCCCAGGCTTGTGGCCATGTTGTATTGCAAATAGCAGCTGCTCAACAGGATTTAATTGCATATCAAATAAACTATGTTTGCATAATACAGCTATTTCTAGTGGTAAGGTTCATCATTAACTCTTAAGGCACATCTATAATAATTGCCAATATAAGCCCTTTATGGGGCAGACTTATGATGTTATTTAAGGAACAGCATACGATAGCGTTATATTCCCCTCTTGTCTACCTCTGAAGCATGAGAGGTTGGTTCAAGCTTCTAGACGATATTCAGGCCGAACACAGCTCTTTGCAGCGAATATATCACCATAGGAGCCGTTTTCTGATTTCAGCAAGGACAGAGTCCATATGGCTCATGGCTCTTAGTCTCCTTCCCAATTTCAAAATTAATCGCGTTTCGGTTTTCCCTAATGAGTCTCTGGTGACTTTGGCCCGAGAGTGCCCTGGGCAAAAATAAATGGCGCCCGCTCCCTCATAAGAAGCCCCCTCTAAACAAAACTATTTGCACAGTGGATGTTCAGGCTAGGGGGCTTCTTGACTGCAGAAGAAGATAATGGATTTTATCACTTTCCAACTGAAAAGCTCTCATTTTATTCACCCTGAAAGGATGGTAGACTCCCTGGGTCTGCTGGGTGGTAGGGTCCAACACAGATCTCTGCAGGGATGCCACCAAACCTATGCATTCCTTCTCTCCACTCGCAAGTTGACTGGCAATTTTAGAAGCCTACATTTTCAATACAAGGCACCTCAAACAGACACATTTTACTTAATATCCCCAATGAATATTCCATGTCCCCCACCTCCCTGTACTCAAGAGCGTGCCTCTGAGTGGCCTGAACACTCCCCGGTTCAAGCTTCTCCCAGGAAGTCTCTTAAGAGAAGGCCTTTCTCATAAAACTGTTGGTTGTAAGGACAGACTGGTTCAAACCCCCCAAAGAAAATACAGTGGTTAGAAAAGTCATTTATGAGCTACATAGAAAGAAGACTACATACAATGGCAACGTCTTTGTTCCAAATCAGTTTTTGTTGTTGTTGTTGCTATTAAATGCTTCAGTATGAGTGGCACACTGTTCTGGGAAACACTATCACACCTGGGAAATACCAGTCCTATGAGTAGCACCTCTCCATTTCAAACTCTACACCTCAAAATTAAGAAAACATATATAATTGTAGATGGGTAGCAGTGAATAATGGGGATGTTTTTCACTGAGAGGTTCTCAAATAGACAACAGCAGCCATAGGTTTCTATGCTTTCCCTTCCCTTCAGTCCAGATTCTTTCCTCCATGCTCTCCAGCACTGCTCTTATGATCAGAGCAGCCAAGAATTCCTTTATGGTACAGCAACAGTGGTTAATAAGTTCTGCTACCAATTGGTGCTTCATCATAGCAATGAATTATTGGATTAAGGCAGTTTGCATCAAAAAGTATAGCGCTGGCATGCGCCATTCCTGAGCACCAGATGGACACCAAATTTATGGAATCCCACAAGATGGCACACTCGTTGGGCTAGTGTGAGATAAAATTACGTTAGCCGGGTGGGGTGGTGGTACGGAGGAAGGGGGTTTTGCCTCAAAAAATGATGTTAGGCTGGTTAGAGGCAAAAAAATGCTGTTAACCAGCCTAGCGTCATTTCCTGACGCAAAACCATCCATACCACATGACTCCTGTCTTGTAGAAGACAGGAGTCATGCCCACCACCCCAGTGGCCAGCACAGTGGACAAGTGTCCCCTGGGCATGGCCACTGCACCCAGTGCCATCTAGGGGGGCACATTTCAGCCCCCCCAATGGCACTTAAAAAAAGTTTTCAAAATATCAACCTCTACTTACCCTATTTATATGGGATGGGAGCCCCCATCCTGTGGTGTCCCTCTGGTGTGGGTGAAGGTGTTCCTGGGGCTTGGCGTGGGCACCTGTGGTCTCTTCCCACGGTGTTTGACCATGGAAATGGGTCCCCAGGTCCCCTAACGCCTTCTGTGATCCAGGAATTAAATAATGGCACTAATCAGGCTTAGTGCCATTATTTAGGCCTGCCTCCCCCAGTGCACCATTTTTGCACGGGGGATAAATAAGGCACTATGGGCTGTGAGTCATTTTTAGGACTGGAACGCCTATCTTGCATCTCATTGACGCAAGGTGGTTTCACGCATCCAGAAAATGACTTTAACTCCAATATTTTGATGCTAGACGGGTCTAGCATCAAATATAAATATGGAGTTAAGTTTGCGCTGAATTTGAGTAAAAAAATGATGCTAATTCAGCACAAACAGAGTATAAATATGCCCTTTAGAATCCAGTTGTTCATGGCAATGGCTCTACACAAGCAACATGCATAATAATCATAATAAGGTAGT
Source organism: Pleurodeles waltl (assembly GCF_031143425.1). Classification (NCBI taxonomy): domain Eukaryota; kingdom Metazoa; phylum Chordata; class Amphibia; order Caudata; family Salamandridae; genus Pleurodeles; species Pleurodeles waltl. The sequence continues at coordinate 606,084,536 of NC_090445.1, read as the reverse complement.
CCCACATTTTGTCCATTCTGAATTGAAAACTCAGAATGTTGCAGTGGTTCCTGGCACAAATTCAAACAGGTTGTGCTGGTTAACATTTGTGCTTGGAAAAGTATGGTATTTTGATGGCAATTATAATCCTTATTGGTTTGAGAGCTTAAGTGGGGACAGCTGGAACTTGAAATATATATCTGAAATATATGCATAAATGCACATTTTCACCTTTGCTGTGAAGAGAAGAAAAGTTAAATAGGGGATGGCTGGTGTCCTGCAGATCAGTGGCTTCTCAAGTGTGAGCAGTGCACCTAATATGATTGTGGGGGAGGAAAGCAATGGCAAGAAGGGATAGTCCAGGAAGAAAGACTGAGGCTGCCTTATGTATTTCTCACGAAAGTCTAAAAACAGGTAGGAACTTTCCTCTGTACTGGGCAAATGATGCTTTTACGAGGCAAAGTGAACATCATTGCAAGCTTTGAGAAATCTAAAAGAGCATACATAAGTTTTTATCTACATTTATTTTGTGCACAATACAAGTGGCCTAACAAAGCCTTGACTTGCTAGGTATAAGAAATAGGAGAACTCCATCATGTTGGATGATTTGGGTGTAGAGTAGGTTCCAGTCTATCCAATCCTTTTTTGAAGTACATCTTTTGAGCACTTAATTTTCTCCTTGTCATGCTAGGGCTCTTTATTACTCTGTTCCTTCTCAAACAAAAGCACCACTACCTCTGCCCTGGTTCAGAGACAAACACATTCTTGTGATGTGCTTATTTCCCTGTGGTACATTACTCACGGTTTGTCAACCACACAAGACGTTTTTATAGAAGCAAAACTAGCTGCCTCCATGATGATCTCTGTGCTGAGCATGTGTAGAGAGAGCCCAGTATAATAGCAGTCTTACACAGATTAAATATTGGCTATCTTGAGGCTGCCACTTCTGTGTTCTGCAAGTAAGATGTCAACACTCTAATTAAAATAATTAAGACAGTCCATGTGCAGGACTGAAACTAGCTGAGGGACTCATTACGAGTTTGGCGATCTTGCGACTGCCAAACTTACAAAGGGGGTCGGACTGCCATTGTCCAGGCACTGCGACTGCCAGATTACAATCCTGGTGGTCAGACTGCCCGAGGACCACCACCAGGATCATGGATCCTGACGGGCTGGCAGCAGTCAAAGTTGTGGTCAGCCGCAGCAGTGCTGAGTTCAGCGCCACCATGCTGATCATGACTTCCTTTTCTGCCAGCCTTTTCATGGCGGGGTCCCCGCCATGAAAAGGCTGGTGGAAAAGTAGCGCTGGGGCCCCTTGCCCAGCACCCTCGGAATGTGCACTCTCTGCTACAAGTCCTGAGTCCTGAGATGGCTGCCGCCACATCATTGTTGATGTGGTGTTAGCCAATTAGATCTCTTCAAGAGATCTGTCGTCGCACAGATTCTCCGCAGCATGAAATATACAACGTTTTTGATCATTACTTGCTCAATAACTGCTGAAAAGATTTGCATCAAATCACAAAAATCACTCTTTTGTGACCAAAATCTAGCTTACTCCTAAATTTGGTGTAAATCCGTTCAGGGGTTTGGGTATAGCTGTGTCTGAAGTTCCTATGGAAAAATGAATAGGGAAACTCATTTTGGGACCCCCCCTTGTTCTCGGTCCTTATTTTATGGATCACCCGGAAACTTTTCATGCACAAAGTAGTCAAAACATAACACTTTTTTGAATGTTTTGTGGAGATTCGTCAAAAGGCACCAAAGTTATTATCAACAGAAAAAAGGCATTTCCTATGGAAAGACGATCCTAACTATAACTACCCAGTGGTGACCACCATATATATCTTTTTCAAGATGAACAGTTGTGGAATTAAGAATGTAATACAATTATTTTTGCTTCTCCTCATTATATTTTAGTAGTCTATATTCTGGATACAATATTTTGGCTGAAAGGTACCTTGGATACAATTAAAATCTGGACATTAAAAGCCTGGGCATTGTAATACATTTCATATCACTGTTATCAGGAGATTCTGGGCCTACGTTAAAGCTATTTGGAGCCTTGGCTAGAGCTGGAGTTTTGATGCAGAACTAAAAATCTAACTTCAGTCACAGAATGTGCACTCAGCAGCTGCCATGCTGCTGGACAAATAGGCTTATTTTCCTTTACAACAGTCCTTGTGAAACTGTTCATGCCTGGGCTTCTAACAATCACAGAAGTAGGCAGATCCCACAATCATGCTGTGGTTTCAGGACCTCAGGAACAGAAGTTCAGGGTAAGGACTCACTGAAGCAGAGGTCTCTAGCGGGGCCCAGGGCAGCCCCAGCTGGAACTGGTCAGCTGGAAATTTCAGGAAAAGCCTCTTGTATGCTTGAACAGAAGGTCAGCCTTCTGACCTTTGAAATCCACATCTTTGGTTACAAGCGAGAGTAGATCCAGTCCTCCAGGGTTCTTCCAAGGTCTTAGACAGCAGGTCCAGTCCTCTTTTGATCTTCCTCAGGTCCAGTAGTAATTTGAAGAGGATACTGAGGATTCCACATTTATGGCTGGCACCAGCTTGGAAGTGGGGGTGACTCCCAGCACCTCCCCAACCAATGAGGTAAAGGTTCCCAAGTGTTATGGTACTCACTTTTGCAGTATTTCTTATGTGCCCCACTGCAAACAATCCCACAGTGCCACTCTCTGCCTAAATCCAAGATGTTATCATTTTGGGAAGTGAGCAAACCCTAGTTTGTGGTCAATTCAAACCAGTTCTGGTGGCAGCTCCCTCCCTACTGGAATTAGTGCCTTACTGAACAAAGAAGAGGCCTGTGCAGGTGTTATCTGACACCTACCTGTGATAAGGGAGGCCCTTTGAAATTAATCGAGTTACTGGGTACCGACCAAATGGTCATCCTTCCAGAGGAACAGAAATATCTACCCCCTTTCAGGGCTTCGTCTCAGCTCTGGGAGCAGTTTTCAAACCTCATTATAGGCTTGAGTACTCAGAGGGCTGCAGCCAGCTAGGGGTATTGCAAATTAGCCACCAGATGCTTTAGGCAGGAAAAAGGTAACTTCCTAAAAGTATGTTTTCCTTAACAATTATTACAAATCTGATTTCACCATTGAATTGGGCTTTTAATAGATGTTACAGAGTCAAATAATTACATTTCTACCTTCTACAAATGATTAAAAAAGGATTGAGGCAGACAGCAAGCAACACATATCACTGTGGGAAAAGTTAACTATTATTGCTGGTGCACTGGATCAGGAGGTCAGCCCTTCTCACCCCCTGATTGGGGTGTAAAGCCCCACTCAAAACAATATAAACAGAAAATACCCAAGCACCAACACCAACAAAAAGCTATCAAAATATACAAATTGATTTTCAACACAAAAACCCATCCCCTGGGACATCAATCTTATCCCCAGTTATCTTGACAACATGATGGAGTTCTTTTCATTACACAGTACAATGCCTTTAGCTGCCATGTCTATAAGTTTTTTTCTTCTTGATTTTTGTGTAATAGTGGTGAATTCACAGGTTGTTATGTTTTATCCTATGGTGATGGCTATGTGTTCCTTTTTTATGTTTTATGTTTTGTAGCCCTGAAGAACTACTTGAACAGGACGAAACGCTTTGGCTACTTGATAAAGAAGATTTATCAGATATGAAATCTGAATAAGGAATAAAGAATTCATAAGGAAACTAAACCTTTTTGAGGACTTTGGGGGACATTCCGACCCTGGCGGTCAAAGACCGCCAGGGCGGCGAATGACGGAAGCACCGCCAACAGGCTGGCGGTGCTTCCTTGCCCATTCTGACCGCGGCGGTGAAGCCGCGGTCAGAAAAACGGGGCCGGCGGTTTCCCGCCGGTTTACCCCCAGCTGGGCAAATCCGCCATGGCGGCGCTGCTTGGGGATTCTGACCCCCTTACCGCCAGCCTGTTTCTGGCGGTTGTCACAGCCAGGAAGAGGCTGGCGGTAACGGGTGTCTAGGGGCCCCTGGGGGCCCCTGCACTGCCCATGCCACTGGCATGGGCAGTGCAGGGCCCCCCTAACAGGGCCCCATTAAGCTTTTCACTGTCTGCTTAGCAGACAGTGAAAAGCGCGACGGGTGCAACTGCACCCATCGCACCCCCGCAACACCGCCGGCTCCATTCGGAGCCGGCTTCTGTGTTGCAGGGCTCCTTCCCGCTGGGCCCGCGGGCGCTACCTTGGGTAGCGCCCGCCGGCCCAGCGGGAAGGTCAGAATGGCACCAGCGGTCTTTTCAGAATGACCCCCTTTGACTCTTTATGTGGCTGAACTTGGACTTTTTCGTCATGGTGTCAAGAGAAGTGGAGATAAGATTGATGTCCCATGGGATGGGTTTTTGTGTTGAATATCAATTCTTATATTTTTATAGCTTTTGCTAGAGTTGGTGCTTGGGCATTTTCTCTTTACATTTCTAACTGCTGATAGCATTATTAAATGGAATACCACATCCCAGTGTTTCTCTATCGAACAAGCAGCACACTACAGAGAAAATAGTATTTAGGTGCTAGTCACTGTAATGACATGTTTAACATTACATTTGTACATGACCTACTTTTAAATACCACGGATCCTGCCTTATGGACTATGTGGTCTACTTGGGAGTGACTTATTAATATTTATTAGGTTGTTTTGACCTGTCAAAGGGGTTTTTTGACCAGTCGGATTGCAGTTTTAAAACTGCTTCACATAGGCTGCATTGGTGGACCTGAAGCCATGTTTAAACTGCCACTAATATGGGTGACATATTAGGTGCTGCAGTCCAAAGGGGTCATTTAATGTACAGGCTGTGGGTGTGCCTTGTATCATATACTGGGGATTTATAGGTGAGTTAATATTCCAATTAGGGTTATGCCAATTCAACCATGTTACCAAGTGGAGAGCAGAGACACTTTATTACTGCCTAGCAGGGATAAAGTGTTCATAGTTCTACAGCCAACAAAAACAGATACGGCAAAATCTGGGGCACACCACGCAAAAGATGGTCAATTCCTATTGACAGTATGTGTGCTTCCTTGCAGGCAGCTGTTCTTACAACAAGCAAATAAACCCTCTTTGGTTTTCATGTATCTCACAGGAAAACATAATTCTTTTTCCTGCAAAGAAAAGGTACCCATGGCTTGGAAATCTTGTACCCTGAAGGCTCAGTATAAACATATAAGGATAATAGAAAACAGGATATAGATTAGAAAGGAAAAAACACCTGCAATGTAAAATATTGGCTTATCAGCCCTGGTATTGAAGTGCACTACTTTTTAAGCAGATTTACATGGAGTGCTGTGAAAAATGCAGTCACTTACAGCACAAGAGACTGAATGGCTGAAGTGGTCTCCATTTTGTATCTTCTAGGGGCCAGAAGCGAAGTGTGAATGTCAGTTGAAGAGTACTGAGTAACTGCTCTATCTATGTATTTTTATTTATTTTACATTACATGAGGCTGCTGAGACATGCTGTCTCTCAGTCAGTTCTAAAATATGTTTACTGTTGAAAAATATAATTAGACCACAAAAACAAATACTCTTGCAGCAACCAGGCTTAGGTGGGCGGCTTTCGTGTAGACAATGCCTTGTTGGCACAGGGGCATAAATACTTGGCTGTTATGGTTTTGTGGCACCTGCAGCTTGTACTTAAATTTGTACTTGAGTTTCAAATTGATAAAATCATCACTTGAGGCTATTCAGCGGACTAGTTTGAAGAATTTGTCACACACCATGACTTTCTGTAGCACTTTCAGTGGTACAAATATCTTTAAGTTGTTTACAAATGTCTGGGTCTCCATGAAGATCTGACCTACAAATCTGGTTACTCTTCCTAGCTATGAGAAGAGGTTTGGCAAAACAAAACGATGAGGAGGTGCTCACAGTGGCACCTAGAGATTCTAAAGGAACTGTTTATTTCATCCCAATAAAGTATTCCACCGCTGCAGAGTAAAACGGTGTTTAGTGTTTATGGTCACTTAATCACTGCAGAGTTATGGGCTTTTGCTCATTTCATCGCGTGGGTAACAAGCATTTGCAATGCAATAGGTCTCGCATTTGTGAGAGTTAGAGCTATTGGCGTTGTAAATGACAATGTAATTTACCTATGTGTTTTGGTTTGGAGTGTAGTGGATGTATGAACAGAGACACAGCTGTAGCACTGCCAGGAGGACTTAGAATGGGGGAGTTACTGACTGGAACAGAGACGCAGCTGCAGCATTGTCTAGAGGACTTAGATTGAGGACTTTCCACTGTGACCAGAGACACAGCTGCAGCACTGCTTAGAGGACTTAGAATGGTGGAGTTACTGACGGGACCAGAGAAGCAGCTAGCAGCACTGTTTAGAGGGCTAAGAATGTGGAATTGCCACTGGGAACAGAGAGACAGCTGCAGCACTCCCTAGAGGATTTAGAATGGAGGAGTTACTAACAGGACAAGAGAAGCGGCTAGCAGCACTGCCTAAAGGACTAAGAATGAGGAATTATCACTGTGACCAGAGACACAGCTGCAGAACTGCCTAGAGGACTTAGAATGGGGGGGGGGTCACTTATAGGACCAGAGAAGCAGCTAACAGCACTGTCTGGAGGATTTAGAATGAGGAATTTCCACTGGGACTGGATAAGTAGTTAGCAGCACAGCCTAGATGACTTAGAATGCGGAATTACCGATGGGATGAGAAGCAGCTAGCAGCACTGTCTACGGGACTTAGAATGTGACATTACCAATGGGACCTGAGAAGCAGTTAGCAGCACTACCTAGAGGACTAAGAATGAGGAATTACCAGTGGGACCAGAGAAGCAGCTGCAGCACTGTCTAGAGGGCTTAGAATGAGGAATTGCCACTAGGACAGAGAAGCAGCTGCAGTGATGTCTACAGGACTAAGAATGAGGAATTACCAATAGGAACAGAGATCCAGCTAGCAGCACTGCCTAGAGGATGTAGAATGAGGAATTACCGCTGGGACCAGAGAAGCAACTAGAAGCACTGTCTGGAGGACTTAGAATGAGAAATTACCGATGGGAGAAGAGAAGCAACTAGCAGCACTTCCTAGAGGACTAAGAATGAGCAATTACCAATGGGACCAGAGAAACAGCTGCAACACTGCCTAGAGGACTTAAAATGAGTAATTAAAAATGGGACCAGAGAAGCAGTTACAGCATTGTCTACAGGACTAACAAAAAGAGGAATTACCATTGGGACCAGAGAAGTGGGTAGGAACACTGTCTAGAGGACTTAGATTGAGGAATTACCTCAGGTACCAGAGAAGCAGATAGCAGCCCTGCCTAGAGGACTTAGAATGAGGAACTACCAGTGGGACCAGAGAAGCAGCTGCAGCATTGTCTACATTACTGACAATGAGGAATTACCATTGTGACCGGAGAAACAGCTAGCAGTACTTTCTAGAGGACATAGAATTAGGAATTTTCAACAGGACCAGAGAAGCAGCTTACAGCATTTCCTAGAGGAATAAGAATGAGGAATTGCCACTGGGACCAGAGAAGCAGCTGCAGCACTCTCTAGAGGATTTAGAATGAAAAATTACCAACGGGACTAGAAAAGCAGATTGCAGCATTGTCTAGAGGACTTAGAATGAGGAATTTCCAACAGGACCAGAGAAGCATATAGCAGCACTTTCTAGAGGACTAAAAATGAGGAATTACACCTGGGACCAGAGAAGCAGCTAGCAGCACAGCCTAGAGGACTTAAAAAGAGGAATTATCGACAAGACCAGAGGAGCAGCTTGCAGCATTGTCTAGGAGACTTAGAATGAGGAATTATCGGTGGGACGAGAGAAGCAGCTTGCAGCATTGTCTAGGAGACTTAGAATGAGGAATTACCACTGGGACCAGAGAAGCAACTAGCAGCATTGTCTACAGAACTTAGAATGAGGAATTACCAATGGGAGCAGAGAAGCAGCTAGCAGCACTTCCTAGATGACTAAGAATGAAGAATTACCACTGGGACCAGACAAACAGCTGCAGCACTGTCTAGAGGATTTAAAATGAGTAATTACCACTGGGACCAGAGAAGGAGCTGCAGCATTCTCTACAGGACTAAGAAAGTGGAATTACCACTGGGACCAGAGAAGCAGCTTGCTGCCCTGCCTAGAGGACATAGAATGAGGAATTACAGATGGAACCAGAGAAACAGCTAGCAGCACTTCCTAGAGAACTAAGCATGAGGAATTCCCACTGGGACCTGAGAAGCAGCACTGTCGAGAGGACTTAGAATGAGTAACTACCAGTGGGACTAGAGAAGCAGCTGCAACATTGTCTACAGGACTGAGAATCAGGAATTACCAGTGTGGCCTGAGAAACAGCTATCACTACTGTCTAGAGGACTTAAAATGTGCAATTACTACTGGGACAAGAGCAGCAGCTAGCAGCACCGCCTAGAGGACTTAGAATGTGGAATTTCCGACGGGACCAGAGAAGCAGCTTGCATCATTGTCTAGAGGACTTAGAATTAGGATTACCAACAGCACCATAGAAGCAGCTAGCAGCACTTCCTAGAGGAATAAAAATGAGGAATTACCACAGGGGCCAGAAAAGCAGCTGCAGCACTGTCTAGAGGACTTAGAATTAGGAATTACCAACAGCACCAGAGAAGCAGCTAGCAGCACTTCCTAGAGGAATACAAATGAGGACTTACCACAGGGGCCAGAAAAGCAGCTGCAGCACTGTCTAGAGGACTTAGAATGAGGAATTACTGATGGAACCAGAGAAACAGCAACCAGCGCTGCTTGTAGGATTAAGAATGAGGAGTTACCATTGGGACGAGAGAAGCAGCTGTAGCACTGTTTAGAGGACTTTAGAATAAGGAAGACTGAAAGTGGATGAGTGTGTGTGTGTTGGACAGTTAAAAAAATGCACACAGAGCCAATTGTTTTTAAAACAAACAGTGGAGCAAAAAGTAGCTTGGAAAACATGAATTACGTATACCAGAGCAGAGGCACAAGAACAAATGAAACTTGAAACCTTTGGTGCTTTTCTAGGTGTTCTCACTAGTGTAGTGCGAACACATTGCTATGGACAACCAAAAGAACAGTACGGCTGCAATACCTAGACAGGAGGAAGGAGGAAGGGCCATCACAGGCTGTAACAGGAGGAAGCATGAATGCGTGTCAACGTAGTGTGATGGCGAACAAAAATGTTCTCTTCGAGAAATCATCTGGGAGGGAACTAAGCACACAAAGGAAAGACATTTAGAAAAATGCACCAATAAAAATGAAGCATTTAAGACAAGCACAACAGAGAACGAATGGCATTAGTGGGAGTGGTTAAAGCCCATAGACTGAATACAGCATGTCTTGCAGACAGAGCATGAGCACTGCCTAGGCTCGACCTAAAAATAGCGTTCATTGACTTTGGTTGGTTCATCACCAAAGAATAAAATGCGCACACAAATAGATCAGACTGTGACGTGAAAAGCTTCATCATCCATGTCTAGTGCAGTCTTCATGACTCTGCCACAGAGTCAGCTCAAGGTTGCATGGTGTGCTTGCATTTGTACTTGGAGTTCAGCCTCATTAAACCTTGCATCGTTATGCCCATTGGAATCATTCAATGTGGCAAAGCCTGATTTTTACAACAGAGCTGGATAAAAAAGGGAGGGTCAGATGATCGCAGCGATTGCCTCTGTCGCCTCATGCGCCTTCAGGGCATCATCCAAAGCATGTACAATTGATCTCTCCCCCGGACAGGAAGCAGGGTCCTTACCATTCCAGGCCAGGCAGATAAGCACGGGAGATGTCATGGCGGACAGGACAATAAATACCTGCATGGAGAGCAGCAGAACAGATGATTATTTGAGATAAATACCCAGCATGGCGAGGAGGGGGACATGCTTGTTTGAGATACATTGGATGATTGTGGTGTCAGGAGTGGGGAGGGGCAGGCAGCAGCGGGATTGGTAGAGATTTCATCTGGTCATGCAGCAGCACATGGGAAATAAGAGACTAAGATAAAAAATTATATCCAGACCAGGAGGCTCCTGGCTCTGTGTTTCATCTTCCCTCCCCATCACTTTGAATTATTTCTTTACCTCGTTCAGTCTCTTTAACTCTTCGTAGCGGAGTGCTGCCATCTCTGTGTCTCTCGACAACTTTCTCTTCTGTAGCTTTAATTTTGCACCTCTGTACATGAACCTCCGCACTTATAGCTCTGCACCTCATTATATGGAGTTCTGTAACACCTCCTCTGAAACTCTCCCTTAGTACCTCGTTGCTCCATCTCAGTTCTCTTTCTATCTCTGCAACTGTATCTATAACTCTTTTTATCTCCCAAGAACTATGCCTGAACCCCTATTTCTGTGATCTCTTTTTTCTCTATCAGTTTACCGCTTAGCCTAGCCTTTTTCCTAAAACTGACCTTGTGGCGCACGTTAAAGGCAGAGGTGAGGAACAATGGATGAATGATTAATTGGGTAGTTTTGCTACAGACCATTCGAACTGCTTTACAGCACCCGATGTCTCTCCAAAGCAGGAAGGCTCGAAGAGCTTCGAGGCAAGAATGATTTCAAATTGTTCAGGATCCAAGTAGCTACACATGGCGCTTAAGGGCCCTCAAAATAAGAGGCCTTCTCCTGTTCACATCACTGCTGCTTAAAGGTTGGATTGAAGAAGAGAGACACAGTCGATAACAGCAACATTATCCAATCTGATGCAGATGCAACAGGAGAGCCGTGATGGATGGATGAAACAGATGCATTTGGAGTTTGACCTGAATGAGCCTTTTTATTAACATATTTACAGTCTTTACATATTTTCAAAGAAGCAGACATGCAATGGCTTTTTACCTGGCCAGTTGTGATTCAAGCCCCGTCCTCTTTTGGGCCCACCCGAGTCCATCATCCAACTACCCATAACTTAGAAACATGTACTTTTCTTTCACCATAGACTGGGTAATCACCAGCCTTGTAGTCTATCTTCAAAAGGGAGGGTTAACTCAATAGTGCCTTGTCCTCACCTTGAGGTGGAGAGGTCTCCATGCTGCCATGAGAGTTTTCACATTCTGCACTTTGTCTCACTCTATTATTTATCCTTGTGTCCTTTCTAGAAGTTAGCCTATGACTTTAACCCCTTCGCTGCCAGGCCTTTTCCCCCTCAGGTGCCAAGCCTTTTTTTTGGCTCTTTGGGGCAGGGCGCGCTTAGGCCCTCATAACTTTTTGTCCACATAAGCTACCCACGCCAACTTTGTGTCCTTTTTTCCAACATACTAGGGATTCTAGAAGCACCCAGACTTTGTGGGTTCCCCTGAAGGAGACCAAGAAATTAGCCAAAACACAGTGAAAGTTTCGTTTTTTAAAAAAAAAATGGGAAAAAAGGGCTGCAGAAGAAGGCTTGTGTTTTTTTCCCCTGAATTTGGCATCAACAAAGGTTTTGCAGTGCTAAAATCACCAGCTTCCCAGCTTTCAGGAACAGGCAGACTTGAATCAGAAAACCCAATTTTTCAACACAATTTTGGCATTTTACTGGGACATGTGCCATTTTTACGATTTGTTGTGCTTTCAGCCTCCTTCCAGTCTGTGACAGAAATGGATATGAAACCAATGCTGGATCCTAGAAACCTAAACATTTCTAGAAAGTAGACAAAAATCTGGATTCAGCAATGGGTGATTTGTGTAGATCCTACAAGGGTTTCCTACAGAAAATAACAACTGAAATAAAAAAATATTGAAATTGAGGTAAAAAACATCAATTTTTCTCGACATTTTATTCTGTAACTTTTCCTGCAATGTCAGATTTTTGAAAGAAATATACTGTTATGTCTGCTGGACTCTTCTGGTTGTGGGGATATATAGGGCTTGTAGGTTCATCAAGAACCCTAGTTACCCAGAGCCAATAAATGAGCTGCACCTTGCAGTAGGTTTCCATTCTATACCGGGTATACAGCAATTAATTTGCTGAAATATAAAGAGTGAAAAATATGTATCAAGAAAACCTTTGTATTTCCAAAATGGGCACAAGATAAGGTGTTGAGGAGCAGTGGTTATATGCACATCTCTGAATTCTGGGGTGCCCATACTAGCATGTGAATTACAGGGCATTTCTCAAATAGACTTATTTTTTACACACTGTCTTATATTTGGAAGTAAAAAATGTAGAGAAAGACAAGGGGCAATAACACTTGTTTTGCTATTCTATGTTTCCCCAAGTCTCCTGATAAAAATGGTACCTCGCTTGTATGGGTAGGCCTAGCGCCCGCGACAGGAAATGCCCCAAAACACAACGTGTACATTTTTGAAAACTAGAGACCTAGCGGAATCCAAGACGGGATGACTTGTGGGGCTCTCATCAGGTTCTGTTACCCAGAATCCTTTGCAAACCTCAAAATTTGGCTATAAAAACACATTTTCCCCACATTTCGGTGACAGAAAGTTCTTGACTCTGAGAGGAGCCACACATTTCCTTCCACCCAGCGTTCCCTCAAGTCTCCCAATAAAAATGGTACCTCACTTGTGTGGGTAGGCCTAGTGCCCGCGACAGGAAATGCCCCAAAACACAAAGTGGACACATCACATTTTCTCAAAGAAAACAGAGGTGTAGTTTGCAAAGTGTCTACCTGTGGATTTTGGCCTCTAGCTCAGCCGGCACCTAGGGAAACCTACCAAATCTGCGCATTTTGGAGAACTGGAGACCTAGGGGAATCCATGATGGGGTGACTTGTGGGGCTCTCACCAGGTTCTGTTACCCAGAACCCTTTGCAAACCTAAAAATGTGGCTAAAAAAACACTTTTTCCTCACATTTTGGTGACAGAAAGTTCTGGAATCTGAGAGGAGCCACAAATTTCCTTCTACCCAGCGTTCCCCCATGTCCCCCGATAAAAATGGTACGTCACTTGTGTGGGTTGGGCTAGTGCCAGCAATAGGAAATGCCTCAAAACACAAAGTGGACACATTTCATTTTCTCAAAGAAAACAGAGGTGCTTTTTGCAAAGTGCCTACCTGTGGATTTTGGCCTCTAGCTCAGCCGGCACCTAGGGATCCCTACCAAACCAGTGCATTTTTTTAAACTAAAGACCTAGGGGAATCCAAGATGAAGTGACTTGTGGGGCTCTCACCAGGTTCTGCTACCCAGAATCCTTTGCAAACCTCAAAATTTGCCTAAAAAAACACTTTTTCCTCACATTTCGGTGACAGAAAGTTCTGCAATCTGAGAAGAGCCACAAAATTCCTTCCACCCAGCGTTCCCCCAAGTCTCCTGATAAAAATGGTACCTCACTGATAAAAATGGTACCTCACTTGTGTGGGTAGGCCTTGTGCTCGTAACAGGAAATGCCCCAAAACACTATCTGGGCACATCAAAATGATCAAATAGACAACTACCTGTTTTTGCGGAGGGGAGCACCAGCGTTTTTGGTCCTGGGCTCAGCAGCCATCTAGGGAAACCTACCAAACCCAGACATTTCTGAAAAATAGACACCCCAGGGAGTCAAGGGAGGTGTGACTTGCGTGGATCCCCCAGTGTTTTCTTACCCAGAATCCTCAGCAAATCTCAAATTTAGCTAAAAAATCAAATTTTTCCAACATTTCTGTGTGGGATCATCGCACCGGGCCAAATTTCCTACCACCCAACGTTCCCCTCAGTCTCCCGGTAAAAATGATACGTCACTTGTGTAGGTGGACCAAGTGTTTGTGACAGGGAAGAGCCAAAAACATGTCGAAATTGAGGGGGAACCAAAGTGGGTTCAAAAAGGGCAGTTTGAAAAAAAACATTTTTAAGTGCAGCAGAAATTTTATCGGAATAGATGAGACAATGCTGGGTGGTAGGAATTTTGTTCCTGCAGATTCCAGAAGGTTCCATCACAAAAATGTGGGGAAAATTTGTGCTTTCCAGCAAAGTTGCAGGTTTGCAGGGCATTGTGGGTAAGGAAATGGTGCGGGGTGCATGTGAAGCACACCGCCCTGGAATCAACTAGATGTTTAGTTTTCAGATGTGTCTAGGTCTTGTGGATTTTTCTACATGGCAGCGTCCCAAAGTAAAAAAAAGTGCAGCCCTCACCATTCCAAGTGGGACGATTTTGAGAGTTACCAAGCTCTCATGGCCCAAATGTAAAACAAAAACCAAAAATAATCAAATGTCCTCTTGCTTGCCATGGGATAAGATGTTTTAGTGTGCGGGGCAGAGCTGAAAGACTGTTAGCCCCTTCAGTTCGGGTGTGGGCATAACCAGGCCCATACTGGTTGGTAACCACCACACCACTATTTTCTTTTATTTTTTTTTATTCCCTGGCATCTAATAGACTTTCTGTCCCCTGGGGTGTGGATCGGGGGTAATTGCCCAATCTGCCCACTGGTGGGCAGAACAACTTTGGCCCCATTTATTTGGGGTGGGGGTATGGCCATACCCCCAATCTTTTATTTTGAAAAAAAAATCTTCCCTAGTTTCTGGTGGGCTTTCTGCCCCCCTTGGGGACAGATGGGCCTTCCAAAAATAGGCCAATGGCCAACAGTAATGTGCCCTCGTGGGGAGCGACCCTTGCCCAAGGGGCTGCCCCTCCAAACAAAACACACACATACACACACACCAATCCATGGTGTCTAGAGGTTTCTGCCCCCTTTGGGGGCAGATTGGCCTAAGAAAAATAGGCTGATCTGCCCCAGGGGGTGCAGAAATGGCCTATTACAATTTGCCCCCCCAGGGGAGAGACCCTGGTCTAAGGGGTCGCTCCCCATACATAAAAACATAAAGTAAATAAAAAAAAATATATATATCTCTGGTGTCTAGAGGTTTCTGCCCCCCCTCCGGGGGCAGAGCCGCCTAATTATAGGCCTAAAAACATTTTGCCCCTCCTCCGGGGAGTGGCCCTTGCCATAGGGGCTCCTCCCCTTATGCGTTAGTATAAAAAAAAAAAAGCCCTGGTGTCTTGTGGTTTCTGCCCCCCCCGGGGGCAGATCAGCCTAATTATATTAGGCTGATCATTTCCCCCCCTGGGGAGCGGCCCTTGCCCAAGGGGCCGATCCCCTTATGCGCAAGTATGAAAAAAAATCAATAATCCCTAGTGTCTAGTGGTTTAGATCACAATGTTGATCTGCCCCCGGGGGGCGGCAGAAATGGCCTAATAATAATCCCCCCCCCCCCCGGGAGCGACCCTTGCCCAAGGGGTCGCTCCCCAAACATAAAACATAAAAAAAAAATATAAATAAAATTATCCCTGGTGTCTACTGGATTTCTGCCCCCCCCCCCACCCGGGGGCAGAAATGGACTAGAAATAATTTGCCCCCGAGGAGCGCCCCTTGCCCAAGGGGCCGCTACCCATATTTGAAAAAGTAAAAAAAAAAAAATTCCCTGGTGTCTAGCGGGCATTTCTGCTGCCGATCGCAGCAGAAATGCTGTGAGACATGAAAGGAGAGGAAAGGCCTTTCCTCTCCTTTCATGCCTCTCTGCCCCTCCATGTGTTCGGAGGAGAAATGCTTTTACATTTCTCCTTCGATGAGGTCAGAGCACGAAAGCACGCTGACTTCATCAATCGCCACAGAGGGGTCAGGGCGTGGCAGGGGAAGCGATTCCCCTTCCATCTCTGCCCAGGGGAGGGGGGTGCTCGGCCATCTGGGGGAGCGCTAGCGCTCCCCCCGGTGGCCCATAGCAGAACGAGCTGGTCGTTGCCGAGGGCGAGACCAGCTTATCCGGGGCACCCTAGGGGTTAAACTATACATTTACATTGATTTGGCATTTGTACCATATTTTGTTCTGCCTTGATCTGCTGTCCTAAAATACATCATCAATACTGAATAATCCACACATTTGTAGTAAACAGGCTATCACCATACAACCATTCTAAAAGATATAAAATAGGTATTTTCTGAACATTCAGTGGTCTAATCCTTGTGCTCTAGACCCCCTCCCCAGTTTTTGACTGAGTACTGCTGCAGTCTTCGGTCAATGCCTTTCTGAAGTTGAGGACTGGATACCGGTCTATTCCAAGCTTCTGTAATAGACAGTTACGCGGACCTCACCTTCATATATACAGAATCTCTTCTTCTCTGCCTTCCATGTCTGTTTCTGCAGCATGGAAGTGAGACTCTTCCTTTCACTGTAGTCATATTTACTTTTGTAGTTTTTGTGAGTTTCTTTTATCAAGTTGACTCTGACATACCCCTTTGGTTCCTGATATGATCTAAGGTTCTCCTTAAAGTATGACACATCTTATCCTTGTGTGTCCAACACCTGCATTTTCTGCATTAAAATGCCACCATAAAACGATCCCATGTAGCAACTTCCATTGAGCTTGATTTCCCGGTACTCTCTGTATTGTATTGGAAAATTTGGACCCCAAGTTTCAAAATATACTCTGAGAGACTTCATATCTGATTTGAAAAGGTTATGGGGCAGGCCTGCAATCAATTACAAATATCTAGGACTGGCTGTATGTTTGTCTTCTTTGAAATATTGTACCTGTAGTGTTGGGATTTGCATAATTCATGATTCTGGGAGCCATAGTAAATGTGCAGCTAGCAACATGATTCACTAGTTTGGTTCACCATCTTACTCTGTGAAATGGCATTGATACCTCAGAGTGATGCCTTGAAACAACTGAATGGTTCTTGGACAGAGAATCTTGTTTAGAGATTAGTCCTATGTTCCTAATAGAGTTCTTATATATCTCACTGAAATACAGTTCTCTTTAATATGATGACACAAACTCTCTTCAACTCAGCAGCATATCCATTGGGTCCCCAGCAGCTCCATGTTATGAAAATATCTTTATGGTTAATCTTACGTATGGTCCCATTATGCACAACCGTCAAAGGCAAAACAACTTGCTACTCCACAAAAGTCCCACCTATAGCATGCCCTTTTTGTATATCGTAAATAATCAACTAACTACAAAACTTTTTACTAAACCAACAGATCAAAATATATTGCATCACTATAGTTTTCATGCTACTCCTCTCAAAAACAATTTACCCACCAGTCAACTGGTGAGAGTCAAAAGAATATCCATTGACCATAGCAATTATGTTGAACAATTGGCACATGTGATGGCTAAATTCAGAGACACCCTGAAAATATTTAGCAAAAGACAAAAAAAAAGAGCTGACAGTATGTCCATGAAAAGTCTATTACAAGCCAGCAAAACAAACAACAGGGAGGTAATACGTACTATGTTTTCAAACTTAATTTTGATTTTATGTTAGTCTCTAGTTTGTGGCTATCTCTCTCCCAGAAAAGAGGACTTGATTGGGCTTCACTCAATCAGTCTGGTGCTTGCTTCAGACATCAGAGCATGTACACTGTAAGTCACTTGCTTGAATCCCAGCAGAGCCAACCCAGCCTTTCATCCTTTTGGGGGTGATAATCAGATTATGATTCCATTTGATAACAATATGTGCTATTTACAGTATATGTACATGGCAATAACTATGATAATATATGGCATATAAATCAAGTTATTGAAGTTTCACTTTCTTAAGTGTCACTGCATTGTCTTAATCACAGTATTGTTCAAGCCTCTGTACTCTTTAAGCCTGTCAATCATAGGCTTTTTAAGTAAAACTTTGAAAGATATCCCCTGCAATCGTATCAATTGTGGAAAAAAGCTTGTGCTAGGGAATTATGAGTGAGGATCCAACGCATCTCAAGAACATATTTGCCAGAGACCTAGTCTAAGGGGTCCCCTCCAACAGGCATGGTGCAATTGTTATCCATCCTTTCTACATGTGGTGTGAGATCACTCACTGACAGAAGGTGGGTATCATCAGATCTGGAAAGTGAATAGTATACATACGTGTGTCAGTGGTCTCGGCTTCTGGAGGCAGGTTCAGCATCTAACATACATGGTTGCTGAGGGGGAGGTAGTGGGTCACATGCCAGTGGTAAGCAGCTCACATGATAACACTTTGATGACTGGAACTCTGGCAATTATTGGTACATGCTCATAAGCTCCCAAGCCTTTCCTTCGTGCAAGATGGAAGAAATTAAGGATTTAATCTCCATGGAAACCATAAGGAACAACCAATGAAGAAAGCGCACCGAGATTGTCGCTATCTCATGACCTGAATAATGTCCTGGATTTTCCAGTCTTTGGTCTTTGACCTGAACATGTACCTTTGAATTCTTCACACACTGCTTCTTTCTGTAAGCCCAGACTTCCACTGTGATTCCTTGGTCACTTAGCATGGATCACACAGTTCGGTGTACATTCCTATTCAGGGAGAGCGCAGAATTCAGCTTTCATTTTTACCTCTCATTTAGTATAATTTACTAATCTGTCACAGTTTAGGTGTATCCCATACCTTCTCGTTAGAGAGATTTTCAGTGTTGCATGTATGGCCTCTGAGAACTATCAGTCCGAATACTAGGGTCCTTCAGACCTCCATTGGACCAGTATCACTCACAAACCATGTCCCCAAGAAGAAATTGATTGAAGGAAACATCAAGGTCACAGCAAATGAAGAATATCCCCATCTAGGCAGTCATGTTCGTCAGCATTGACTAGATTTGAATATTGCTTTTATAAAGAATACACGGGTCCAATAAAGAACTTTAGGAAAATGTTCACAACTAATTACATGCGAGTAGCAGTTATTGTTCCAGTAAACATGCCCCAGTAGAATTCCTGGGCCAGTATTCATGCCTCATCTCAGTTCTTCTGCCCACTATTATAAAATGAAAACATGCTTACCAGTGCCCATGCTTCAAACACAATTCTTTGTTACTCCCCAGACACAGTTCGGACAATTTTCATGCTCCCCACATTTCTTCTAGTAATCATGCCTGAACATAGGACTTCCATTGAACAGCCTCCGGTAGACTGCTGTCTGTAACCATGCAACAAACCCAACACAATACTGAAAGCTGTGACGGTAATGTAGTTTTCTGAGAGCAGTCATTGTTTAACAATGTTCTGAAAGTAACTTCCCGAGGGAAAAAACCTTTCTCACAAGCTATGCCCCAAAAACGTTTTGCAAGCAATCATGTCTCAAGAATGCGCTGGCAGGAATCAACCACCGCAAACTAGCTCTTGAAAGGACTGGGTAGAAGCTTGAAAAAAGTGCAAATATACGTCGGTGATCTTAAAATAACATTACCAGTGATTTTTATCTTTGCTACAAAATCATTTATAGGTCGAAGGGGCAAGGCATGGTAGAAAATTGTTCTTCTGGTCTTTTTTTAAATTTGCTACTGGAAATATTTGGAAATGGAACAAGTTAAACTATTTAGGTGCTGTGCTAGTTTTTATGCAGAGAAACTAGTCAAGGTTACATCGTACCTGAATTCATCTTTCAAGAATATCGATCACAGCTCAGTTCTGGTAGTAAACATGTGTCAGTGGTGCAAATAAGGATATACTTTACATTTGCTGGCAAGACAGATCCATGTTTTTAACTCATGCCACATAGATCAAATCTCAGCAGTGACAAATAAGTCTTTGGTCGTCTGAGATCAATAAAGTTCAACGGAAGTGGCTAATAATAATAAGTGCTTTTTAAGAAGCAATTCACAATTCCATTTGTGATGTCTGAAATATTAATGAGGAATACTATTATCATTCACTAAGTGGGTGCCATCCAATTTTTGACAACGTCAAATAACTGTTTATAGTTTGGACATGTGATTATGAAGCAGGCTGTTGTGTTATTGGAATATGTACTGAAACCCTGGCAGAGGTAAACTGAAAGGTCTTGAAAAAGTGATACATAAATATTAACTCATTTACGTATCAGTCACAAAAAGCTACACTATGTAATGCCGCCCTGTAGATGTTAGGGGCGGCTCCTTTTTAATGACAAAGGAGCGTCACCCCCCAGTCTAAAAGCCTCAGATAATAAATAAAACAATATTATACTATTGTTTTATTTTTCAGCTTCTGGCTCAGCCAGCAGGCGCAGGGAGGGGCGGGGCTGGTCCGTAGGAGCGGGGAGGAGGGGGGGGAGTGGAGTCAGTGCACTAAGTGCGCATGTCAGTTTGGCCAGCCAGATGCCAAACCGACATGCGCACTTAGGTTTCTCCAACCGTTGAAGAAACTGCACAGACTCCCATGCAGTGTCTGGTTGGAGAACAAGCCACTCAGACCAATCCTAGTGCTGCTCTCTTGCTAGGCATAGCATGAGAGCAGCCCCGGGATTGCGTGGGAAGCCTGTGCTGGTGTCCCAGGAAATGCTGGGACACCATCAGAAGAGGAGCGTGAAAAAGCCAGCAGTGTCGGGAAAGGTACTTTTGTTTTTAATTATTATTATTCTTTATTTTCCCCGTACCCTCCCATCCCTCAACCCGCTGCCCCTCCTGCTCCTCCCCTTGAGATTTGCGGCGGCCGCCGCTGTCTAATAAGGAAGAAGAACCTGGACAAGGAGGTTAATCACTCGCTGCATCAATGCTAACATTGTGCTAGAGACAAGTTTAGCCCTCAAGCTTACTCCATTGTTTCATGATTTGTAGGGCTGAGGGACTCATTTAAAAAAAGCACCGACTGCCTGTCAAAATGATACCATGCATTTCCTTCCAAGCTGACTCACACATAGGGCCTCATTACGAGTTGTGGAGTTTGACAATGCAGCTGAAAACTCTGGGTGAAGCAGAATGGAAAGATTGATTCCCACATTTCATTTCCCAAAGCTCCTATACCAGGAAGTATTTTCACCCCCCTCCCCCCACCTCCCCCACCCATCAGTCCTACAGAATTACCAAAGCAACAGGCATTGTCATCTCCAAGGAAAGAGCGGAGGGGAGAGGGGTTGTGGGGAGAATAGCAGACCCGACTCAGCATCTCATCAGTATGGTTAGGAAGCTCATTCATGCAAGGCACAATTTTTACATTTACCATAAGACTCTAGGAAACATAGGTGTCCAAGGCATTTCAAATTTGCATTTGATATCAACTTTTTTGTCTTTTTATATGTTTGTGCAATAAGTTGTACTATTCCTATAAGTACACCGCGCACAGGGGACTCAGAAAGATCACTGTAAGTATCCCCACCATGGATAGCTGAGAAGACTTCTCTTCAGAAAGGGTTTGGATAGTTTTGCATGCTTGCAGGACTTCTCAGATAAGAAGCTGCAAGAACGCTGCTTCCGTGAATTTGGACAAATTCCCAAACTTCCCTAGACAAGGTTTCATTTATGTGATGGCCTGGCCTATAAAAATTCAGGCATGATGTGTTTCATTATTATTGGGAGGCGAGCAAGACTGTAAGATATAGTGAAGGTTACTTTTCATCAGGTGCACAAATATATGTATGAGAAAATAGTATGTTTTTCATATACACTTCTGCTGTTGGGGCTTATCAGAATGAAACAGATACAGTGATTAAATAATGTCGCCCTTTTCAGAATCTCTCAGCATGTCAGTGTTACATTGGGGGAAAGAATCAAGTCTTCTTCACTCATTCAAGAACAACAAAGTGAGTTTATTGAAAGTAACAGGTTACAAGTAAGGTCCGCATACTTGGTAACACTAAACCCCACCAGGAGCTATTGATGTTCCCCACTCAGCCCCAGGTCATCTCTAATCCTAATATTAGAGAGTCTATTCTAATAGACTCTGGTGGGGACATTATACACACAGACAACAGTGCCTGCACCAGTCAATTCAGCCGTGGAGGCGGATTCAAAGGATACTTCAGTTTGCTTTTTGGGAAGCATGTTATGTAGGTAGGTTTTCTTGTACTTTGACCAACAAGAGATTGAGAAATGTTGGTTGGGAGTTGGTAAAATAAACAGATACAAAATAGCACACCTAAATGTACCTTCAGTTTCGCCACTTGCCATGAACTAAGCAAATCTTTGCATTTAGAGCACTATGTCCACTGGGAGGACTGGAAGAACACAGGAAAGTATGATCCTTGTTGTTAATCATGGATCACTTGCGCAGACAAGTAGTTCTTACAGACTAGCTCCCTGTCTTATAATATTATGGAAACAAGCGCTATCTATAGTCAATGCCCAGAGAGTCTACGCTCAGAAATGAGCGGTTGTGACTCAATTTTCAAGATGCAAAAAACGAAAATACATTACTTGTGGAGTTTCCCTAAAACAAAAGATCTGTGAAACTCTGTGGTCTTGCTATAGCGGGTAAGAGTTTAAGAATTTGAAAACGGTATAACCTTTGGAATTAGAAGTTTTTTTTGGTATTTATAGGAAGAAAGGCACATTTTACACAATACAACACTGCTTCTATAGCGTTATAGTTAGCAAAAGACTGACAACACATGTAAGTTGAAACTTCCTGTACTATGGACCTGTTTAGTGTTGGGAGGCTAAGTAAGATGCTCAACTCCGCCAAGGAAGAACATTAATTACATCTGGTCTTTACCCTTGATGCCAAGGTCAGAGAGTGAGCTGTGCTCTGAAGGATCAGGTGAGAGAACTCAAGAGTGGCTGGTAGTAGAACTAATGCTAGCCATCATGTGAATCCTTGAGTCAGCCCCTGCACTACTTCACATGTCTTTTCTGTGGCGTGGAGCCCTTGAATCTGTGCACCGGACTCCTGAGATTGGTTCAATTACTCAGTACAATAGAGATGTCCTTTGTAACTGGGAACAAAAACCCAAAGGTGATCCCCAGATATTGACAGATAGCCAAGATGGCCTCCATAACTGAAAGTAACACTTCATATGAGATTCACAGAGCTGTCACATACCCAAGAGATGCTCCTCAGTATGGGGCAAAAGACTTGGACTTGGTCTCCACCACTGGAGAAATCTCCCCAGAAATGGTTTCCTCAATGGGACATATCATGCCAAAGATGGTTATAAAGCAGTATTCTATGGGAGGAATCAAAAAGTGACACAGCACACCAGAACTATTTCACACAAAGAGCTGCCTTTTCTGTGGTGTAGGCCAGCTTGAGAGATCATGTCTAGAGTAAGCACTGCCTAGCATTTTTGTACATTACCATATGCCTTGCTTATCACATGCCCAGGTCTCAGTCAGAAATAAATCTGCAAGCACAAAGTCTGATTTAGGCACAAGCAGATATGAAACACACTCAATATTTTTTGAAAACAGTACTGAATACGTTTTATTTCATACACAATTCCTAAAAACAGTCCAAGTAAAAGAAAACAAATTCCAATCTGCCAAGATTATTTAGCATGCAGAATGCTCACACATGCCCTAGTTAGTGTGAAAACTCATACTGAGATCCTGATTTGCTCTGGAAGAGGCACCGTACCTCAAAGAAGGTAAACCAAACCCTGTTTGCATGGATACTTCACAGTCTCTCAGAAGTGGTAAGTCTTAAGGGTTCAGCCACAGCGCCTGATGAGCAATAGGCAAAGCACAGCTATTGCATACGATAAATTAAGCCAGACCCCTTCAATGATGTTCATTACTTCTGAAGCTCCAGAGTTCAGTTCTAATAAAAATCTGAATGGCTACCCTCTCTCACAAAGTATGCTTTTATAGGTCACCATACTCAAAAGAGCTTTGGAAGCCCTTAATATTGCTGTACATGAAGTTGAATTTGTAGGGGTAAATATTACTCGTGCTGCTGTCTGTTGCAGAAGTGCCAGGATACCCTCACAGGTGATTAGTGTGCTCCTCAAATTAACATAACATAACACGGAGCTCTTTCAAGATATTCTCTATGTCACTGTAAGTCATCAATAAATGGTAAATCAATGCATGCTATTCCATGACGAACAACTCAGCCTTGGGTCTCAGACTCCTATCAACCTTCGGCCCCCAAACTTAAGCGTGGCACCAGACCTCTCACATTTGCAAAATTGGTAGCCAATGACTTGAACCACATGAAAAATGACTGAGGCCCTCATTACAACTTTGGAGGGCGGCAACCGCCGCCAACCAAGTTGTAACCGACGCACAGCCGCCAATGCGGCCGCTCTTCCACGGTGGCCATTATAACATCCCCTCTGGGCCGGCGGGCGGAAACCGAGTTTCCGCCCACCGGCCCAGAGGGGATGTTGGCCGCAAAACGGGAGCCGGCTCCAAATGGAGCCAGCGGTGTTGCGGCCGTGCAACAGGTGCAGTTGCATCCGTCGCACCCGTCGCGCTTTTCACTGTCTCACTGTCTACTGTCTCCTACCGCCATGAAAAGGCTGGCGGGGGGGGGACTCGATGGAGGATTAAATCCACCGGGACCACTGTGGCGGAAAAAAACGCCGGTCCAGGCAGTGTGACCGCAGCGCTTCCGCCGCGGTCGTAATTACCCAAGATTGCACCGCTAGCCTGTTGGCGGTGCAATCGACAAAACAGCCCTGGCAGTCTTTGACCGCCAGGGTTGTAATGAGGGCTAGAGTGTTTATACTACTCAATATTTTATTGACCTTAAAAAAGACATCCCAATTATAAAACCAGCTGACAAAGAGTGAGGAATAGTAATACATGACACCACAGAATATGATGTCCAAGTGCAAAGACAACCATCTAACAGCAATCAGTACACCAAACTTACACACACTCCAGTAGAAGTCCATTAAGGCAAGAATTCTAGAGGTTACCACAAGCATTAAAGCTGAATGTTTCCCTAACCAAAAAGAGTTAGAGTTTTTAAATAATAATATCTCAGAGTACCGGTGTTATATACACTGCTCAAGGTGTACAAAAGTTTGGGCGCCCCTCTGCCCTTCCCTTCCTGGCAGACCAATATTATCAGGTTGCGGCTCTGTTTTAGAGGAAAAGGTGGTATATGTTAAAGTCATTATAAAAGACTGGATTTCCACATTAGACAGGACAGCACCTATGTGGTTAACTTGGAGGAAGAGATGCATTTGACCCTGAGAACAAACTGTTGGTCATCCTAAATATCACTTCACTGCATACTAATATACCACAGTAAGGAAGCATCCGGGTCATAGAAAGAATACTGAACGCATGTCCTGCACATCTGCAGGGACCCACTGAATTCTATGCGGCTCTCCTTTCCATCAGCTTAACCGCTATTTCAAATACAGAGATCAGTACTACTGGCCGTGCGGAGATACATCAATTGCCTTGAATCTGACAAATATCTGTGTGGATTGCTTTGAACATCAGCATGTTCTGAAAGACTCCAACCCTTTCAGGTCTTCCATCAAGTGTCGGAAACGGTATATTTACAATGGTTTTGCTATCTCCAACCAAGCTGGAGGACTTTGTTTCCTTTCGTAAACAGACAGAAGAAATCTACAATTTACATGTCAATATGATGATCACAAAATTGCCTTTTTGGATCTCCTAGTCAAACATAATTAGAGCAAGTTGGTTACCACACTGTAGAAAAAAATACACAGAAAGGAATACCTTTGTCGCATGCCACCATTTTCATCCAAGAGTCATGAGGGATGGCCTACCATACAGCCTCAGATTGGAGCTGAATTGTACCCACAAGTTTGATTATTTCTGGGAGGCTCATGTGCTACAGAACAGGCTACTTGAGAGGTGTTACCTCCTGAAAATAGTGAGATTGCATTGAAAAAATCCTAGCACAGTGAAAGAGAGGAGCTCCTAAAAATGACTCGTATGTGTGACTACCTACTACCCTTTTAGAAAGACAATAATGCATTCTTCCGGTGGCTCTAAGGAGCAGCATCCATATAATATTGACCTGACACCAATAAGATCACAGCATCTACTAAGAAACATTGGCATATTCTACAGAATGTAGACCCTACACTTGAACCACCATTATTCTCATAAAGAAGAGTAAAAAATATTAGAAATATTAAAGACATTTGGTGCACCCTGCAGGGCATTAGATTCACAATACTAATACACTACACCACATGTGGAGATGCTAACCGTTGAAAGGGCACTGCAAATACAGAAATTGTGTAGCATGTCGGTTTACAATCAACATAAAATGCTTTGAACACAATATTATCAGTACTGAATTAAAATATTTTATGAACTGTAATAAATCAAAAGTGATATACTGCATTTGATGTCCTTACCCATTAATTTGCTCTGGCCAAACAACCCAACCCGAAAAGACGTGGACTGGAAGGCATCAACGTAGAATACAGTGTGGTATGTCACTCACTAGTCTCCCGCTATCTAGAAGCACACAGCTAATGATATCAAATGGCAGGTGCTGGATGTGGCACATTTACCAATTTCAGCAACTAGCATATCAAACGTCTACAGGCCGGTCATGCCCACTCGGAGGTAAGCCCTTCTTGAAGGGCTTGTTCAAAATACTTCCTAAAATACTCACCACATGTTACTCTTACCCAGTTCATCACATTCCACCATAACAGAGGCATCACAAACTGCCCAACACCAAGGACATGCCACTCTACACTCATTTATACAACAAACCAGCCCACACTAGACAACTGACCACAACATTGCCATAAACCACAACTCCACATACTGCCAGTCAGCGCATCCCAAATTACCTCACCACCAAGGTCACAACCAGTCTGTTATTCAACTTGTCTAACTTCATCAGTCAATGACTAACCCACCACTGACATCTTGAGTATATATAACAACCTCCCATACACTTGCTCACACACACGATGTTCACTTCCTAAATTGTCGGACCCTCTTCCCACCACGTAATACTATTAACTACTGGAATTAACCTTTCATACCTCCATAGTCCAAAATGACATGAACATCTACTGACTTGCCCAGCACATGGCCAATGATAATGTGCAATCGTGCAAGAGAAAATGCACACAGCTACTTAAATGACGGAGTACCAGCACCATCACCAGCTGTATTTATCTACGTACAAGAGGAACATAAAAAATCATAAAGACCATCAACATCAGCTGTGACCTAAATGATGAAACCTTCAACCAAAATACAATAAGTTTTTGACACAGGGACAGTGGAAACAGGGGTATTAGGAAATACGGAAAAAAGTGGGAAATGAGCTCAAAGGAGAAAGGGCCTCCCATATCAACAGTAGAAAAGTATTTCCTGTTACTAATGTGCCCACGGTCAGAAATTCAAATTCACCTCCCCACAACACTGCAGTCTCATGCTCCATACCAATATATACCACAAAAAAACAAACCAAGTCGGTAGCATAGCATCTCCGTCCCTGCCACTGTTAAGATATCCAAAAGGACCTCTTTTGGCAATAGACAAGAAAATATAGTTGAGTCTGTGGTGGCACTTCAAGGCGTGTTCCCTCTTCATAATCACCCAGAGAGGCAAACAAACATTTCACAGGCACACATATTGGGTTGGAATATTGCACAATCTCACCCCTCCATGGAACACCACCACAGAGATAACCCTCTCCCTCAAAAACAAATCACAAACACCAACTTGGGCTGGAAGAATAATCCTATTGCCCACGAGTACGCCCGAGTGAAACTCACAACCACACACTGTAGTCTGTATTACAAACTATTGATAAACACTACACTATGCAAAAACAGTGACATTCACAGTACCTCTGTTTAAGCTGTTTTTATTAATATCTGCTTTCCCGCCCTGTTTTTCAGCATATGGGGTTATTGTGAAAGTATTAGTTTACCAGAAATCGTTTTAGGCCCATGTCCACCCATATTGCTCCAACATTATTACTCCTGAATCAACCTGTAGTTGTATGTTTATTTTTCCTATGTTTCTGCCTTCACGAGAGGCACAGATGTTAGCCTTATGCACTCTACTTACACAGACCTTTGAAGGAAGCACTAAAGAATAAACATGGTTGAATTGTATCAGCCCCTTGCACCTTCAAGAAGACATCTAAATTCTATGAAGTAGTAAGCCTGTTTAATGATAAACATACATAAAAATCTTCCATTTAACAATTTAATGTATAGCTCACGGTACTGTAAACTAAGAGGCTCATGGGCGAAGCACTTTGGTATTTGCAAACAGTGTAATTCGGTTTCCAAACACAAGGTGTTATGTAAATGTATTAATCCCATTTTGAAGGTTGGAAAGATCGTTCCAACACATAAAATGGGATTTGTGACACATTCTGAATCGCAGTTTAGATGAGGCATAAAAATGGCATACGCTCCTAATTGCACGTCGCAAAGGTACGTATCAATATGGTTGCAAACCATTGAGCAAATACCGACGCACAAAGGAGGTAGTTACTGGTTTGCAAAGATAAAGATGTCCCTTTGACCACCTTCCCATATATGAATCTTGTGAGGGATCCCAGGGGAGCAGGCAGTGATCCAGTGGACCACGGGCTGTTCTCCTTGAGATATCCCGAAAGAGAAAAGCAGCACCAATTCCTTTAGGGAACAAAAACTGCTTTAAAATAACATTTCCCATTTGAGAATGCAAACACGGGATGGCTGTCTGTGGTTCCTGATAGGCCACCAATCAGAGAGGTCACACATAGTAACCTGCCTAATTAATATTCATGACATGGCATTATTTCTTGACCAAAAAGCAGCAATCACCAAACAACAGATTGAGACTGGAGACTGTACAAACTGTTAGGGGATGGTGCCCATGACCAAGAAGAGAATGGTAGACTGTATACTACACTCGGAGAAACGGACCCACAAACAATGCGGAGCACGAAGCACTGGGACTGAGTATTAACTGCTTGGTTAATTTTAGAAAGTAAATACAAATTATGGCTGAAACAAAGTTTTAAGAAACGTGGATGTCGTATGGGGTTATACCGATATGACACACAAAGTAAAAAGCATGCAGTCATCCTGATCTCAGACAATGATCAAAGGTGTCAGATGGGATATTAGTTCAGTGAGAGGAAAAAGGAATCAGGGGGATTAATGAAGGTAAAACAACGATGTGTATCCTCCCAGAGTGTCCAGTTCATTGCCTGTTACTGTAGCCACTTTTCATTGTCAAAGCCCATATTTGTTTCCTCTTGCCCATCACCTAACGTGTCTTTTGTAACGCACTCGCTCACCCCATGAGTTTCCTGGCACTATCTCACAGACATCGGTTCACTTTTACCCAACTTACTGGTACTCATTTTATCAGTATTGAAGGAGGGCTCGGCCCTACTGAATTTGTATTTATGCCACTAGGGTCAGACAGTGCCACCTGCAGTGTCTGTGTTAGTCTACAAAGGTAGTCAGGCGGAAGGTGGTCTTCGTGTACTGAGCAGGCTGTGGTAGTTCTGACCTGCATCCTTCTTAAAACTGATTTAACTAATCCAAAAAGATTCAGTCCATTTGAAGAATTCAGTCTTGTGTTCTCCTGCTCAGTGTAGTTTGTCTCATCCCGCTGCCCTCCCGCTCATGGCTATGTACGTCTTTGCTCCAGACTGGTGTGTCACACAGTGCTTAATTTGTTCTTGTTGTTTCCGGTGCGGAGCGCCGGCACTTATTTTTGAGGTCCGGGGCTTATTCTTCTGCCTCAAGCATTTGCTGCGAGCAAGAGACACATATGGGAAAGACGGAGGAAGAGAAAATCGAAAAAGCATCACAAAGGGAGAAAGTAGAAAGCTGCTAGAGTGAACTGCAGGGACTGGCTTTATATGGACTATAGAGGCCAGAGATGGCTTCAGGATTACGCCGCTCCAGTATTCTGTGTTCCTGCATTTAATTGCAGCAGCCGCGTGTTTAAGAGGAAGGCTTTGGGCAATGGCATGTTTTTATTTACAAATTAAGCACTGGTGTCACAGGCACTGGAGAATGACGTATTGTATTGTAATTGTATTTATGTAGCGCTTACTACCCCCGATGAAGTGTTGAAGCGCTTTTCAGTGAGTAGCATGCTACTACGGAACGCAAAAAGGATTAGTGGTGGATTAGTATAGGGAAATATGTACCTTCGAAGGGCTCTGCTACGGTGAGGCAGCGGTGCCTCATATTCTAATATACTACTCCTGTACCTCGTCTCAATTACTACTGTGTTGCTTTGTAATCATATTTATATGAAACCCACTCTATTGCAGTGGTCTTCAAACTTTTTTATGTTGCGCCCCTCCCAGGGGGAAAAAACAAATTGCCCCCCCCTCTGAATTCTTACAATTAATCTATTAAATTGACAATGTTTAAATATGTATTCACTTATTTAAACATTGCAGTTAAGTCCTGCTACTGTTTTAAAAATGTAATCAGATGCATGATGTTATACATACTATTCTGGTCAGGCAGGCCCTACTAATGTGTAAAAGTATCCACAGTGTGATTATTAGAAGTGGGGGTGGGGGTTTGAAGAGTATTTGGAGTCCCTTCCCTTTTGACACATACTCCCAGCTTGGATATCAATGACAAAACATGTTAGTGATGGCCCATTACAGAGCAGTGGTTTACCGCTGCTCATGTTTTAAGCTTAAAACAAACCTATGTTATTAGCATAATGCGTCTTTGGCCAGAGCTTGGTGCCCCCCCTGGAATCACTTGCGACCCCCCCCCCCGCCCCAGGGAGGCCCAGCCCCCAATTTGAAGACCCCTGCTCTATAGTGTTGCCGCAGAGTAGGACACAGTTTCCCCACTGGCCCTAGTTCTGCGGTACCTCTGGGGGAGTCTTGGTTTCAACAGCTGCTTCCGGCCCCGGGTATTTCAGTATCCTGGAGATATTGAATTACTGATTCTCAGTTCTTCTTAAATGGAATATTCTGTCAGCTTCCCCGGCGAAAACTGCTTTTCCAAAGACAGCCTCAATATTACCGAGTTTTCAAAGGACTCCGTGCCAAAGTGCTCATGATAGGTAATCACTAGCAATTTCTTTCTCATCCAACCTCAATTGTTATTCGAAAACCAAGCTTTTTCCAGTGAAGCAGTGGCCGAGGACAGACTGAACCTGAAATGTAGCAACTTACAATAGAACATCAAATGTCTGTGTACTGCCAGCTTTACTTTCTGATTTCCTCAGTAGCTGGTTGGCTTTCATATTCTTCGTATGTGTGTATGAATTTATTTGGGGGTCTACCCGGGGCTAACTTCAGGAAGCTATTACTCAGTTTTGGTGGGTGTCTTAGTATCTCGGATCACTCTTGTTCATGAGTGCAGTGGCATAACAAAACTTGAGGAGGGGGGTACTTTGCACAATACATGAATGGGGCCATCCTCCTACCCAGTCAGTAGCTTTCAGGCCAGTGGCCCGCCACCCGTGCACAGTGTTCTGTGCTGAGAGGGTCCCCTGGAGCTCACTCCCCCCCACGCAACGCGGGGGCTGCATGGCTACTGTTATGCAAGTAGTACTCTGCCACGCACACAGAATCATTTATCAATGATCATACTGATAGTTCATCCTTCGACTGCTGAGTAGCTCACCCTCAGGGATGAGGGAGTTCCTTATGGTGATTGGATGAGGGAGTTCCTTACGGTGAGTGTCTTGACTATATGGGGAATATAGCTGTGCCCCTCCACAAGACAAGCAGTGAAATCCACACGCATTGATTGAACAAAAGTGTTTTCCACCAGTTGTGTCCTCAGAGTACTTTTTGAATAACCGATCGCTGGACTGGGAATCTATGGTCCAAGTTCAACTGTCAGTCGCATTTTGCAAAGAGCACCTTCTGCATGGCATAAAAAACATTTTAATTCCATTAATTGTTTAATCAGGCACCAGTGCAGACCTATCTAGTGGGGGAGTATATTTTTTCATATTGTGGCACATACTTTATTTTAAAGTTCGTTATGTTTCTACATCTCCATTCTGTCGTATCTCAGCAATTCAATATTACCAAAGCGCAATCGAATGACAATCAGTGATCTTATTAGCTCAATAATCTGGTCAAGTTTGAAAGGCAGGATAATCTTCAGCATTTTCCACTGGTGAGTCACGTCTGCACCACGAAGGACAGCACTGTGTAAAATATGATGTCCAAGTTTTGACCCTTTCCTGCTCATGCTGGGCCTTGAACAGCACCCACAGCTGCGAGGAAAGGATGGCGCTCAGCATATCGCCCAATATCAGAATGTCATTTTTGTATCTATTGAGGCACAGACTTCTTTCCCTTAGTCAGTGTACATATTTTCCAGGCATTTCATGGTGTTGTTTCAACTACCAGATCATTCTTATGTGAGTAAACGCGTCTAGATGCCACCAGCACATGCCAGAGAAAGGATAAAAGTTTTCCTTGATAAGGAAAGTGAATGTAAGAATAAATACATTGGATTTCTGTCGCATCAGGAATGTTGGTTGTGGCACCACGGAAGCTAGCCCAGGTGGCTGTGATAGTTTTTAGCTGTGTGCTTCATGTAACACAGAGATTCTGTCTTTTTGAGCACTGCCTGGCTCACCCTGCCCACTCTTCTCTGCATGGAAGAAGAATGTGGTGACTCCCAATATCCTAGGAGTAGGATGAGTCTAGGAGGATGGAGACAATAATCAGGTCTACATCCACGTCGATGAGAACCATCAGTCTGGACTCCAGCCCTCAGAAGGATCAAAAACCGCATTGTCAGAAGTAGAAATATTTGCTTATCTGTTTACATGCTGGTCATAGTTTGATTACCACAATATCCGGGATCTTGCTTCGTAAAGGTGAGTTTAACATGGGGTGGAGATTGGCCGGATCTTTGGGATCAGTGAGAATTGTCTTCAAGTTTCTCCAAGAAACTGTTTGTTTCAAGGCTCCTGACTCCAAACAAAATGGGTCTGGTAGCTGGTGAAAAGCCCGGCCCAGATCGGCTGTGAGTTCTTTGCTCGTGTTCCATTAGTTGACTTGATGCCTTCATTCAGTTAACGGTGTTCTCTATCTGGATTAGTTAGATCAGTTTGAAGGCTGAGAAAGGGGATTGGAACATAGTTTGTATTTGATTGAGCAGAGATTTTTCGTGGTTACCATTTCAAGTACAGACAGAATGTTGAGTTGAGGTCAGTAAAGTATTCTTAAAGGTATTTGAGGCCTTTCATGGCGAGGAAGAGCCTCGGTGTGCACCGCGCACACTCAGATAAAAGCAAAGGAGTCGGTGCACCTCTCCTGACACACACTGGCCTGTAGATTCTCAGACAAACTTGGATGTGAGGATTGTGCACCCAGGGTGCTGTTTGTGTAATTGGCTCTCTGGGCTCATTTATTCAACTCAGAAGGGACTTTCAACAGGTTGTGTCCACCCCAGGTTTGGTTTCACCGGCTTAACTTTATTATACTGAATAGAAACCTGATGATAATGCTAGAAAGGAATGTCCTCAGACCAACAGAACAGCTGCAGCAGCCGCACAGTCTGGCCTCACTCAGAGCAGGTGCAGAGCAGCAGTGTTGCATTACCTCACTGTAGCAGCAGCACAGGCTGCCCTGAGGCACAAACAGCAACACAGCTTCCCTCACACATAGGGCAGGAACAGCACAAGGCATAAGTGCACCACTTCAGCAGTACGGTAAGCGTCTCGCGCACAGAAGAGTATAGCACTGGCAGCAGTCATACAAGCTTCTTTCAGGGACTCACAGAGAAAACACATGGTACAGGTAACAAAGGGCGCTTATAGGAAGTGTTCTTAGCTGATAGCTCAATATCAAGGCCCAGGCCACGGGCAAAGGTGAAGGCTTTGTGGGTGAAATAAGGCCTTTTGACTGGTAACTGAACAGAGTCTGCTGCATCTTTTCACAGTGTAATAGAAGACAGGCCAGGTGATCCTTTACTTCAAAACACTCTTGAACCAGTCCCTTAGCGAAGCTGGTAAAGCATTGACAAAGCCCACAGGTCTCACCTTTGGTTGATGCTGTACAGCATGAACAAAAGAAAGAAAAAAAAGGTGCACCTACAATGGCATGTCCATGCGTGAAGATGCATGCGTGTTACCTGGGCACCACTTTTTTATTTACCAACCTGGGATGGATCAATAAATACTAAAAAACACAAAAAAGTATGGCTTTTATTTATAGTGTGGAAGGGATGGTAGAAATGTAGGGCCAGATGTATCAAGCTCCTGGTTTGCATTTCTTGAATAGCGAATTTTAAGAAATCGCTATTTAAGAAATGCAAAACGGGATGTATGAAATTTGCGATTCGGTAATAGCGATTTCTTAAAATTTGCAATCGCTATTACAGAATCGCAATTAGAGAATGGGACTCCATTCATCCCTATGGGCCTGTAGGCCCATAGGTGCAAATGGTTTTGCATTTCCCAATTTGCAAATTACAGTTAGGAATTCTCAAATTAGGTAATGCAAATCCCAGGGTGCTGGGGGCTTAAAGCCCCCTCTGATGCACAACAAAAAAATATTTGAGGACATGTGAAGCACACATGCCCTAGGGGCATGTGTGCATTACATGTCATTTAAAAAAATGCATTAACAATGCATTTTTTAAAATTGCACATGCTTACCACCAAATTGGATTTAGTGATAATTGCATTTCTTAAATGCCCAATTCCCATTTAGGAAATGCTTGATACATGTGCTTTGGAAATCGCAAATAGGAATTCCCTATTTGCGATTTCCTATTTAGAGAATCGCAATTTGCGATTCTCTAAATGGGGTTGCAATTTTAAGGAATCGCTATTTTAGCGATTCCTTAAAATTGCACAGTGAATGCCTTTCATACATCTCGAAAGGCATTTTTGCATTCGCAAACGGACGAATTTTGTGATTCGCACCGTTTGCGAATGAAAAATTGCTTGATACTTCTAGCCGTAATGCCTAACCCTTCCTAAGAAAAAATATATATATAGGGCCACGGAGTGGGGGTGGGGTGATCGGGCAACAGAAGAGAGTGTCAGGGTAGTGGGTAGGAAGGAAAAGAAGTACAGGAGAATAAAGAGGGGCGGAAGACAAACATGAGGGACAGAACACGGGACAAGGGAAGACTCACATGGACAAGAGCAACACAGAGGAAAGGAGCGCATTGGTGGAAAAGAGCAGCAAGGTGTGCGGGGAGAAAAACACACAGAGAAGATAGTGCAACATAGAGCACAGGGGAGAGAAGCACAAGAAGAAGAGAGAGAGACAGAGAGAGCTGGAAGAACACATACACTTCTTTGGAATGATTAGGCAAAAAGAAAAAAGTAGTTCCCTAAAGTGATCAATGGAAGTATACAAGTAAAGAGAATATGCTCCAAGGGATGAGCAGGGTAAGCCACCCAATCAGAAGCAAGCAAATGAGAATGATAATTAAGCCAATCAATTGTAAGCAGTGGGAAGCCTTTAATCCCAATGTAAAATCTTGGTAAACCAATATTTTTGCCTACCAAAAGTGCGAAGAGAGACCTATATTATGAGTCCTCCCTGATTTTGAAAATAATTGGGGAAGAGAAAATTGTTGAGTACAACATCCTTTGGGATTGATTTGAACGAGGTGAACTACACACTCTACGAGGTGGCATGAGGCTGTATACTGAAGAAATGCATTGATTGATACTAGAGAGTCTTGAAACCCCGCATGACAGTCTGTACAATGACCGGGGATTAAAACTGGAAGAGCAAGGGATACTGAGCTCTAGCCTTAAAGAAGCAGTTTACAACCACTTAAACATGTGTTGGTTGAGTGGAGTTTAACGATGTGTAAACACCGATGATCATGTTTTGAACACCAGCAGTTCTGCTATAAATATCAGTGCTAGTTTTGTTCATTAAAGGTAATTTATATGTGCTTATGTGTTTACGGTTTAACATTTCATATGAATATGTCACTGTGTTTGTTATAAATTAAATAGGAATGATCTCCATGTATTTTTTTCTATAAATATTAAGGAAACTATGTCTATATATATATATATATATATATATATATGGACATATATATATATATATATATATATATATATATATATATATATATATATATATATATATATATATATATATATATATAGGATTGTCATAAGTGAATTCAACTGAAATTGCATGTCTATTGAAGTCATTGCTCCCTATGTATGTATATCTTTTGGATTTCAAATTCTAAGTCAGTAGGGTTACTGAAATAGTTGATAGTACCAGGAGCAGGGCACTGTCTTCCCATAACCCAGAAAAAAACTAAAAATAAACCTTGTGATGTGGCTATTTCTAGGTATGCCCACTGTGCAGCCATGCTCCTTCAAAATGATGGAATCACCTCTTTTTTCTTTTTATTTGGGGATCTGAGTTGGACTGGTAAATAAAAAGAAAAAAATGCATGTAAAAAGTTTTTGAAGCATGAGTACAGGGAGCAACATGGAAGCCTGCGGGAGAAGGGAGCAACACGGCAAGACTGATTTGCATATGGATGGGTCCAAACTGGAATGGTATGGTGGGCAAAAAAAGAATGAATTTAACCCAGATCTGTCACTTGGGTTGAATGTTTGATTTATTCAGCATTATGTCCATCATCTGTTCATTTTGCATTTGTCGCCCTATGTGAAAAGAGTATGCCCAGACGTGGGTCCCGTGCTCGCTATGCCACCGGATTTATGTTAGCTTGGCTGATGATCAGTGATACCTGAAACCGGTCCCAGGATGCTTGTTTCCAGTCCAGGGAGGACCTAGCCTAGCAGTTTGGACTGGACTGTTCACATGGTGAGTAGGGTCAAGACTGATATGTGTGCGATTGGGTCCAAAGAGGGGCGGTGTAGTGAGTTAAAAAACAATGCCTTAAGCCCAGATCTGTGACCGTGGGTGAATGATTTGTTCAGCATTCCATCCATCATCTGTTATTTTTGCAGTTCCACTAATAGCATTTCATTTACAAGCACAGGTAGTGCCACCAGGGCCGGTTTTAGGGTTGTACAACCAGTGCGGCCGCACTGGGATCCTGACTTGGATTGTGGGGGGGGAGGTGGGCGCTAACCTTAGGTGGGTGTTGTGCTTAGCAATAACTTACAAACTTGTGATTTAAAAGCACCTGCCGGAAAGTTCCTTGTGTGTTCAGCCTTCACGAAGCAATTCAAATGTCAAGATAACTTGTGATTAATGTTCTGGCTAGAGAGAGAGATGTTTTGTCCAGTGGCAGTTTTGACTCACCATAAAGTAGCACAGAGGGTTAATATGCCAGATGCAAATAACATAACTATATTTTGTGCAGATAGCTGAGTGGATTAGTAAAGCTAGCCTTTACCAGTGCTTTAAAACACAAGAAATGTATGTGAGAGGTGCTACAGTGAGATGAGTGGCACTTTTGCCGGGTGTAAGTGAGGGAATCTGAGGAAGTGGTCATGGGGTGGTGGGGATGCCAAAAAGACGATTGCTGCACCGGGCGCAACCAGTGCTAAAGCCGGCCCTGAGTGCCACTTCACTCGGGACTTACAAGTAAATTAAATATGCCAATTGGGTAGAATCCAATTCTACCATGTTTTAAGGAGAGCACAAGCATGTTAGAATTGGTTAGTAGTGGTAAAATGTGCAGAGTCCTAGAAGACAACAAAAATGGATCCAGAAGCCACGGGGTGTAAAGGCAAAAAGTCTAGGGATGACCCTGCAGTAAGGCAGAAGTCCAACAGAGATCATACACAACTATGCCAAGAATGGACTGTCAGAACTTTTCTCCCCCGGTTGTGTACTTTTTTCTGAGCCACATCCCCCCTAAACACAACTTCCCATGACTGGCTACAGACTCCAAATTTAAAGATTTTCAGCACCAAGGATAGTTCCGGCGTAGCCATAATATAGAAACTCCTAACGATAAGACTAGCACATTTTGTCCTAGGAGAGACTGAATTACGTGAAAGAAAATGTAATCAACTCAGTTGATGACAAACCCCAAACCACCAAGCTCTTGGCTTGACTAGCTCTTAAACTAGAGAGCTGCCATTTTTTCCCCTCCGTTTGAGATATTCTTTTATTTCAATACGTTAATGAAATTGTATTCATTTTAAAGAAATACCGTGAAATGTATATTTGTATCAATGGTGTGCATGTTGATCAGTTGTGTTCTATAACATTTGGTCTCAGCCTTTCCACAACTGCCTCTGAGCTAGGCCTTAACTTCTTCAGCAAACTAATCCGGACAGTCCGTATATCTCTGGAGGCAGTTTCAGATTAAGTTACCAGAATAAGGTCAGTAGGGAGCAGAGGGGTCTGTTAGTGGTCGGTGGCCCGTAGGGGTTGGAACTACGAGAAATGAATGACAGAGGAATAGTTTAGTGCAAGGAATGATGGCTTAGTCAATGCCCACATGTGCTTAACATGTTTTCCGGGAGGTTATTAGACGCAGCTTCAACCTTGACAGGAAGGCCTAGTTTACACCTAAAGTGAGCCAATGTAAACTGTGTGGAAATGTGTGGGAAGCTGTTAAGTGTTGCAAAATAAATTATGCGGCAGAAAAAATGTGTAATAGTGTCTAATGTAGTAGCCCAATGAGTAGGTAATTAATACAATGTAAAAACGGTCACAGACAGGCTCGAGTCATATTTCTAGAAAATCTCCCGAGCTGTATGGGTAGTGCGCAGTTACCTATGGAAACCTTTGGCAAGACCAAAATGTTATCATTTACTCCAGTGCCTACAACATGTTTGAGGTTTAATCCATTGTCTCTCTCTCCTGTGTGTCAGTCGGACCCTGTTAGTTGTTTCATTCTCTTTCTTCAAACGCACTCCTTGTAAGTTTAACGCTGTTTTTTCAGTGAAGTCAGTTCTCCCTCCTCATCTTTTCCTCTGTCCCTCTCATCTCCTCACTCCTTTTCTCCTCTCGGACCGTTATTCGGCGCCAGGTTCCTCCACACACAACCTTCAGAAGCTCGCTGCATTTACGGCGCCGCCGCCATTCCCGAAGGTGTTTGGGGGGAAAGCGAGCAACGTGTCAGGAGAGATAATGGGGCCCGGAAAGGCTTTAATCAAATTCAAACTTTCAGAGGCTCTTTCCATCCGGAGACCTTTAAAACACGTTCTTAGGAAGGCGTCTGCGCGAGACAAAGAGGTGCTCGGAGAGCGGGAGAATCTGGTGCATGAATGCGCGGCGCGTGAACCGCTGCACCGGAGGCCTGCGCGCAACGCCAGGGCCTGATAAAAGGCCCGGTTATTACAAATCACTCTTGGGCCTTGGAGACGGACATTATTGCTTATTCTTCCTGACCTGCACTCTCTGGAACCCACGGGTGCCATTTTCCGAATTTCTCGCTCTTGGCAAGTGTAAATATGCAGCTCCTACCTGCGGCGTCGCTCAATAACCTGGTTTAAATGTTCTCCGTTTGGGAGCCGCCAAGCGAAGGGCGATGCAGAACGAAAAAGTGGTTCACCCAAGACCAGCAAATTCGCAGCCTATGAAAGCAATAAAAAGAAACCTGGGGCCATATGTACGAAGACATTTTCCCATAGACACAGAATGGGTAAAACCCTTTGATACATCTGGCCCCTGGTCTCATGCCCCCCTCTTGACCACATTTTATGACGTGGCCAGTTCATGCAATGCATTGGTGTCATGAAGCGCCTGGAAACCGACTAATAGTGTCTGCTGTTCGTTATTTATAAGGCATTCTCCCCGGTCCTGTATTAGGGTATAGAAATGGGACTGTCTTGGAATTATGTATTAATGTATTTAACTTAATTGCTTAGTGGAGTGCTCGCTCATCACCTTCCGGCCAGAGCCGACCCCCTGACCTCAGCATGTCCGCCGCTCCCACTTTCCACTACTCAGCAGACAGTAGGCCTGGAAGTACTCTTGCGTCAGACGTCGGCAGTAATTCAGAGGTCGTTTCTACGCTTGCTGACGGGGTCCAATTATTGCTTATTCTTCCTGACCTGCACTCTCTGGAACCCACGGGTGCCATTTTCCGAATTTCTCGCTCTTGGCAAGTGTAAATATGCAGCTCCTACCTGCGGCGTCGCTCAATAACCTGGTTTAAATGTTCTCCGTTTGGGAGCCACCAAGCGAAGGGCGATGCAGAACGAAAAAGTGGTTCACCCAACACCAGCAAATTCGCAGCCTATGAAAGCAATAAAAAGAAACCTGGGGCCATATGTACGAAGACATTTTCCCATAGACACAGAATGGGTAAAACCCTTTGATACATCTGGCCCCTGGTCTCATGCCCCCCTCTTGACCACATTTTATGACGTGGCCAGTTCATGCAATGCATTGGTGTCATGAAGCGCCTGGAAACCGACTAATAGTGTCTGCTGTTCGTTATTTATAAGGCATTCTCCCCGGTCCTGTATTAGGGTATAGAAATGGGACTGTCTTGGAATTATGTATTAATGTATTTAACTTAATTGCTTAGTGGAGTGCTCGCTCATCACCTTCCGGCCAGCGCTGACCCCCTGACCTCAGCATGTCCGCCGCTCCCACTTTCCACTACTCAGCAGGCAGTAGGCCTGGAAGTACTCTTGCGTCAGACGTCGGCAGTAATTCAGAGGTCCTTTCTACGCTTGCTGACGGGGTCCAATTCTTATTGAAGCGGGGAAGATGGATTAATTTTCAGTGGCGGCTGGTGACATTTAAAAGTAGTGGGGCGTAAAAGTTCTGTACGAGTGCCTGTAGGCGAGCGAGCATAGCGAGAGAGCTCGACCATCATAAAAGGAGTTCGGGGGATGACCCCAGCATGTCCGCCGCTCCCACTTTCCACTACCCAGCAGGCCTGGAAGTACTCTTGCGTCAGACGTCGGAAGTAATTTAGAGGTCCTTTCTACGCTTGCTGTTCGGGAAGCAGGAAAGTTTATAAAGCAATTGAGAAAGTGCAAGCAATAAAGTGATTTATAAGATGACAGCGGTAGCTGCTTATGCTTAAGTAATAAGCAAGGTTTAGCATTAAAGAAAACAACTGTTAATTAATGAGAAAATAAGCTAGTTATCTTGGTTATAAACAGTCTTTCAGGTGGCACTATTCCACACATGAATGACACAGCTTCAATGTATGTTTGTGTGTCTGTGACACACAATAAACATATCACTTAGGCTTCCTAGAGGAGTACCACACCCTGGAACCTTCCCAATCCAGAATTCCACAGCACCGAAACTGCCCTCATCGCCGCCACCGACGACAGCAGAACCATACTGGACAGCGGCAAAACCACAGCCCTCATCCTCCTGGACATCTTGGCCGCGTTCGACACAGTCTGCCACCACACCCTACCCTCACGACTCAGCAATGCTGGAATCCGTGACAGAGCCCTAGACTTGGTCTCCTCCTTTCTCACCGGCAGAACCCAGAGAGTCCGGCTCCTCCCATTCCGCTCGGAGGCCACCAAAATCATCTGCGGCGTACCCCAGGGTTCGTCCCTCAGCCCGACTCTTTTCAATGTCTACATGGCCCCGCTCGCTAACATCGCCCGATCCCACAACCTCAACATCATCTCATACGCCGACGACACCCAGCTGATCCTCTCCCTTACCAATTACTCCGCCAAGACCTACCTCCATGAAGGAATGAAGGCCATCGCCAAATGGATGAAGAGCAGCTGCCTCAAACTCAATTCGGACAAGACGGAAGTCCTTATCTTCGGCTCCACCCCCCCACATGGGATGACTCCTGGTGCCCTGCCACTCTCAGAACTGCTCCAACTCTCACCAACCACTCACGCAACCTAGGATTCACCCTGGACCCCTCACTATCCATGACCCAGCAAGTCAACGCCATCTCCTCCTCCTGCTTCAACACCCTCTGCATACTCCGATAGATCTACAAATGGTCACCCACCAAAACCAGAAGAAAAGTCACCCAAGCCCTCGTAAGCAGCAAGCTGAACTACGGCAATGCCCTCTACACAGGAACCACAGCCAAACTCAAGAAGAGGCTGCAACGCATCCAGAATGCCTCCGCACGCCTCAACCTTGACATCCCCTGCCACTGCCACATCAAAGACCA
The DNA here is from genome assembly GCF_031143425.1 of Pleurodeles waltl. Taxonomy (NCBI): domain Eukaryota; kingdom Metazoa; phylum Chordata; class Amphibia; order Caudata; family Salamandridae; genus Pleurodeles; species Pleurodeles waltl. Next base: position 606,043,119 of record NC_090445.1, on the reverse strand, counting down.
CCTGAAAGACCTGCACTGGCTCCCAGTCAACAAGAGAATCACCTTCAAACTCCTCACCCACGCTCACAAAGCAATGCACAACACCGGACCAGAATACCTCAACAAATGACTCTCCTTCTACACCCCAACCTGGCATCTCTGGTCCGCTGACCTCGCCCTCGCAACTGTCCCACGCATCCGCAGAACTACAACCGGTGGTAGATCATTTTCACACCTCGCCACCAAAATGTGGAACACTCTTCCCACCCACCTGCACCAGACGAAAGACCTCCTTACCTTCAGGAAACTTCTCAAGACCTGGCTGTTCGAGCAGTAGCAGCATGCCCCCCTCTCCTGCTCCCCCTCCCGTCCTCAGCGCCTTGAGACCCTCATGGGTGAGTAGTGCACTTTACAAATCCCCTGATTGTTTGGTTGATACAATTGGCGTATATGGTACCCAGAACCTGCTCTCCCTGAAGGAGGGAAGCTGTCCAGTGGATGATAGTCAGGGAAAAATGCACGCACGGTACCAAATAAGTTTTATTAATATGCGGGTTGCTGAGTTATTGCTAACTTTTAAAGGGTTAGTAGGGTTTGAGCTGCAGGTACAAGGGGACCCTTTTATGTGAGGCCAAGCATTTGTCTACCTTATTCACACAGCAGTGCAGAGCCCTCACACCTCTTTCAGCCTCTGTTGTGGTGCTCCACGCTGGAGACAGTCCTACTGTGAGGGGCACCACTACACAAAGGCTGTGTCTGGAGCACAGCCTAGAAGACATTTGAAATGTCAAGGTATTGGATTTGTCCTTTCCTCATCAGGAAAGGTAGCTGCCACGTCCTCTTGTTTATGCAGATCTGGGAAATTTTAAAGTGCCATTCTTTGTTCAAAAAACGTGCGCACCTTTAATTGCAGCCATATCCACTTTGTGTTATTCCACTAAAACGCGCATGTTTTGCTTTCAGGGTGCCTGCGTATTCTCTACCACCTTTCTCAGCTACTCGGTACCTTCACCGCGACCTTATCTGAGTCTTCTTTTCAGGTCTCGTTCGTTTTTGTGCGTGGAGAATGAAACACTGGGTGTGGGTGTGGTTGGGGGGGGGGGTGCTGTCTAGTGACTGAAAATGACCGGTATGAACCATCACATCAGAAGGGGGGGTCTCAAGAACATTCCCACGAAGTTGGTGAGACCTGCGAAAGGGAGCAAGTTGTCAATAGAGGAGTAAAAGAGGGCAGAGGTGATGAGAGAGGGCGATATGGAGGTAGGGTGTCCGGAGGAACAAAAGTAAGAGGAAAGTAATTATAAAGGGAGTCACAATAAGGAAGAAGAAGAAATAAGAAGGGTGTGAGTAATGGGAGACATCACCGAGATGGGTGGAGGGAGGTATACGAGGATAGAGAGAGGAACATGTACGTAGAGATGGCAGACGAGTGGGAGAAGGTGGGAAATGAAACCATGTGTGAACGGAGAGATGGTGATGAGAGAGGGAGCGAGGAAAATGGAGAGAGGGCGGGGGAAAAATGAGCAAGAGGGAAGACAAGCAGCGATGGGGAGAGTGGAATCAGGTAGAGAGGGAAGGCGTGTGGGAGAAGTAAATGAAAGAGAGGTCGATGGCATACCCAGGCAGGCAGAAGGAATGGGATTCGAGAGAAGATGGTGCGATCGAGAATAGAAAAAATAAAATGGGGGAGTGGTGTGTGGTGCACAGTGTGAGAAACATGGTGTAGTCATTATTATAAATATCGAGGATGTCTTTCTTCTGCTCTGCTGTTGGAACATAGGACGGAGCAGCAAGGAGCTGCTGACAGAGGAACCGGGAGACCTGATTTCTGATGCACTCTTTGGCACATTGAACTAAAAAAAAATGTGTGATTCTGGGCACATTACTTCTTTGATCTCTTCCTGGGTTATTGTATTAAGGTTAGGACATTAAAACTTGTGCTGAACACTGGCATTACACATTATTTAGAAACGAGCACGGGAGTCTAGTTCCAGCTACTTTGCAAGGTTTATTTGAGGAAATACACAATGCTTTCACCTTTGGCCTGTTAATGGATTTAGCGTTAGTCAGAAAAGTTAAAATGCACCCCGGAGCACCGAATCAGTCTGGAACACTATAATTCACTGTACAAGGTGCTAGGCTGTCAGCGCAACAGGTGTCCTGTTACCCACTTTAGTTAGATTGTAACTTTATAACCACATTTTATCACAGGTCCTATAAAAGTGCATCATATAAATAATACCTTTCACAACGTAAAGCGTGGAAAACGTTCCAATACTTTCAAGTCCCTACCGGCCGGTCCTTACCTTGCAGCATGGCCTTAGGTCGTCCTCTGAGTCAGGCAGCGGGGAGTTGGTTGAAACCAACGAATGTCTGTCTCGAATCACACTAAAATGGGGGAGAGACTAGAAAAACAGCCTTCTCCCACCCCTGCGTTGCCTCACGTGCACACACTGCACAGAGGTCCGTAGTAACCACTGCTTCTCACTCTCTAAGCCAATCCTGGTGCTGCTCCTGCTGTTACAGAAGCGCCAGGATTGGCTCGGGCAGGTGGCCTCACCTCTCATTACTGAGACTGGGGGATGCAGCTTTGAGTCACCCCAGGCTCACTAATGCGTAGGTGGAGGTGCCTCTAGTGCGCATGTCGGGCTGGCCGCACAAAGGCTGCAGTCCAAACTGACATGCGCACTTGTGCTAAGGTGCACACTGGCTAACTTCACCAGTGCATACTATGGGTGTCTGTCTGTTAATATAAGCCCCGTCCCATCATGCTGCTTCTACATGCTGCCCCAGCTGAAGATGTTTAGAAAATGTAATTGTTTTTTTCCATTTGTTACTGTTAGTGAAATACTAGATACTTGCATGTAATTGGGGAGCCATGAGGCCAAAATATGAGTGGGGCAACGCCCCAATGCCCTGAGAGAGGCACAGCCCCTGTTCATTGTGTGAGGTGAAGGTTTGTTTGAAGCACTGTCTTGGGTTGCTTACGTTCCTATCCAGATGGGACATGTCCTAGTGGTTCAGGGTAGACCGTCTCTTTTAGGGACGGCCCCAGATCGATTTGCATACGGTTGCTCCCTTTCTAATAGAAAGGTGAGCAAAAAACATTACCAGACCAGCACTAAAGATTGGGATTAGGTAAAGCATGCTATACATTTCTTTCTGTGTTCTTCTGAGTGAGTCATTCTCATACTGGACCAGTGCTTAATTATTTTTGAGGGCCAGCACTTATTTTTCTGCCTCAAGCATTTACTGCGAGCAAAAGACACATATGGGAAAGACAGAGGAAGAGGAAAAATGTCTCAATGGGAGAAAGCAGAAAGCTGTAAGAGTAAGCTGAATAGGCAGGGAGTGGCTTTAAATTGATTGAAGAGGCCCGAGATGGCTTCAGGATTACGCTGCCTCAGTATTCTGTGTTCTACATTTAATTGCAGCAGCCACATGTTTGAGATGAGGGCTTTGGACACTGGCACATTTTTATTTACAAATTAAGCACTGTACTGGACGTCACCCATGAGGCCTAATAAGCGCAAGTCAATGGTTGGGATTCATTCAATCATTCCACCCATCACCTTTTTTGTCATTATTATGAAGGTACCCAGGTTTAGCTGATTCCCAAGGTCTTGGTTCAAGGAGTTACAGCGATATGAAACCCATACACTGATTCTTCCACCCAGATGCCACTGTTGGTTTTGTTTGGTCAGGGCAACTGCGTTTGCAATGCACAAGCCACTGTGCCAGAGGCGTAGTAGAGTGCCATCTTCTGAAGCACATTAGGCAGTAGTCTCAAAACACTATGTAAAATGGTGGTGAGCATTGAAGAGGTTGTCAATGCCAAAAGGCAGTTCCATTCTTCCAGTTCCAGGTGACGTGGTCAAAGTTCAGAGAAAAGCTATTCGCAGGATTCTGCATTCTCTGCAGTTTATAAATGTCTTTCTGTGGTACCCAGTGTAATTATGTTTCAGTAATTAAGCTTTAATAGCATTAAGGACTAAGGGGGTCATTACGTCCTCAGCGGTCTTTTCGCAAGACCGCCGAGGTACCGCTGTGCTGAAGACGCACCGCGTATTATGACCGCTGGCAGCCCGCCATCCTTTTTCGTAAGGAAAGCCGCCAGCAGCCATACTGGCGGACGTCGGGAAAGTGGAGGTTGCTCAACCTCCACCGCCACGTCAACAGAACACCACCCACTGAATCACGTCCCATGATTCGCTGTGGCGGTGTTCTGGTGATGGTGTGCTGGTGGCGGAGCTGCCCCATGGATCCCGTCCCCTCCCGGAGGATCAACGGACAAGGTAAGTTGATCGTCCGTTAGGGAAGTGGGTGGGGGGGTGTTGTGTGCGTGCATGGGGGTGTGCGTGTGATAGTGTAGAGGGGGTGAGTGAGTGAGTGTATGCGTGCGGGGGGTGTTGTGTGTATGGGAAATGTGTGCGGGTCAGACGGTGTACATGTCTGTTTGTATGTGTGCGGGTATGTGTTCTCGGGGTGTATGTGTGCGTGTAGGGGTGTGTATATGTGCATGCTGGGGGGGTGTGCGTGTAGGGGTGTGTATATGTGCATATTCGGGGACGGGGTGGGGAGAGGGGTTGTGCCACCTTTGGGGGGTGGCAGGCAGGGTGTGGGGGTAGGATTCGTGGGGGGTAGCGGGGTTGGGGGAGACCCCTAGCAGTGCCAGGGAAGGAATTCCCTGGCACTGATAGTGCCTACCGCCATGGATCTCATGGCGGTTCCCAACCACCCGAGATCCAAGGCGGTATGCAGGGTCCTGATACCGTCGGTGGTCTAGTGACGACCTCCGGGCTGGAGACCGCAATTTCCAGCCCAGCGGTCTTCACCGCCATGGTGGTCGGAATGGTGAAGTGGTGGATGACCGCAGCAGTTATTTTTTCCGCCGGCCTGTTTGCGGTCTTACCGCCGCTTTACCTCCAACCGCCAGGGTTGTAATGACCCCCTAAGTGCCATCTCTTTTAGTTATTATGCACGCTTAGAAAAGAAAACAGTGAATTGCTTATTTTTAGTTGCAGTATTTTATTCCTAGAATGCAATTACGTTTTTCTATTCCAGGTGGTTATTTTTCATAGAACTTGGTTTCCTGTGTTGCCTTTGTACAGGAACCTGTTATCTTACAGAATCTGGAAGCACTTTAATAAACGATAAAGTTAAAAAAAACATAATGAGTAAAGTAGCCCATGGAGCCCATAGAAAACGTGGTCCTTCAATAGGAGAAAAAAACAGTGAGGCGTAGGCCACAGTGTATGCTCTTCAGAAACTATTTTGGTTAAATGTTGAACCATGGACTCCAATTGTAAGCTATCAAAGTTGTTGCAATTCTTGTTTTTAAATTTTTTTATTTTTATTTTGCTCTTGTATATATTTTAATAAGTTGGATTTGACTAAACAAATCAAAGCTTTCATTCTTAAAGAAAGATTAATTCTGTTGCAAAAAGATTTTTTCTCTAAAGTTAATTGAGCAACTTTCCACTCAACAATAAGTTTTGAAACTTCCACAGTTTGACACAAGACAGTGGCTAGGTCAACAGTGGCACACGTTACGGCCTCTTGCAGTGTCTGAGGCTCTCAAATTTAATAACAAGGACCAGGTGCTCATATTCAGCGTGCTCATTGTTACTACTGCTCGTGCCTTTGCTGGGGTGGGACTTGGTCCCCCAGCTTTCCACTTAGCAGGAAGGAGGGGCCAGGAGAGGCCCGTTGCGCTTATCAGCATTGGACTCTTCCTGCTGCGTGGCACAAGCAAGGGGCTCATATCCAGCCTGCTCGCTGTCACTACTGCTCATGCCCTTGCTGGGTTGGGACTCGGTCCCCCATCATTCCATTGGGCAGGGAGGAGGGGAGAGGGGAGGCCCATCACACTTATCAGTGCTCGACTCTTCCCGCTGCACAGGACGTACGTGGGACACGGGCCCGGGCGTGTGTCCGGGCAAGGACCGGACTAAGACAGGGCCAGTCCACTCTCAACCGTAGCTGTGCCACCCCTTCTTTTTTGTACCAGCTGATAGTGTTATGACCTTGAGGCCGCAGAGGTGAGATCAATTCTTGTATTCTTTGTATTTGTGAGGAGAACCCTTGGCCATGGAAAAGTGCAAGTGTGTGGGCTGTCCAGGCACACCCCAGAAGGTGCCTTACATACCTGCACTATTGATGGAATGCTGGAAGGCGCTGTAGTGCTGGTGAGTAATGAAATTGCCCTCATTAAGTAGCCATTGTCTCTGGGTCATGGGGAGGGGCTGGTACAGTCCTGGTAGAGACTGGTGAGGCCTCAGTAATTAACAGCACAATGGAAAGTAATTCAAGCGCCTGTGAGCATACGGTGCCCACAGCCTTAGGTGTTTTCTCGGAGGGAGGGGAAACTGATAACATGGAAGGAAATATCATGTAGGATGTACATCTGTAGGTTCATTTTCATCCTCTTATCCGGCCCATATCTACACCAGCGATTACTTGCAAAAATCCCTCTATACAGGTGACACGAGTGAAGGCAAAAGGATCATATACAGCAACAAAAAAAGGTCCCCGCATACCTAAGGCATCTCCTGCTAATGTATCTATTGAGGAACTGTATGGTAGTTTTAAAAAGATTCTGGATTCATACTTGTAGCCTGCAAGATAAGCCTTGATAAGATTGAAAGTAATTTAGCCACTATTATCGGAAGAACAGAACACATTGTGCATGTAGAATCCACAAGTGATATTATGAGTAAGCAGAGAAGTGCACCCGAAGTATTAACTTGTGCGTCCTCATTGGTCTCCGTAAAAAGGCCTGTTCCACAGGCGGGTGTTAATGTGAATCCAGCAGTACCACAACAATGCTCTCCCCCCTCCAATAATCGCTCTGATAACCATGCTGATCTTAGAAACTGTAATTCAGCTGTTCAAAGGGACAGCGCCATGAAGTCTGACTCTGCTCCTAGTAAGATTACTTTGAGATTACTATGCCATCATGTCCCTTTGTGCTGGTAATGGCAGGGGTTCCCCCGCTGCGAGCCAACCAGGATGACTCGTGGAACAGACTTCGAAATAAGGCTAGTAGCTGATTGAGTATGCACAAATCTTTCAACCCTGTGGACAGTCCCTACATTTTTCTGGTGCGTAGAGTGCAGTGGATTGGCCCATCTAAGAAAGACATAAATAGTGACTGCATGTTAGTCAACTTTAAGAACCCTGTGATTGTGCAGAAATTACTGGTTGCCCAATTCCGGAGTGCTTTAAAGAACTCTAAGATCACCACACTGCCCCTGGGTTAATTTTATAAATCGACTTTTCAACCTATCAAGAGGATGTCCCAATGCACGTCATGGCCGATGGAATGGGGCTTTATTTGTCAAAATAGGTTTGCACCATTAATGTATTCTGATGGGGTAGATTGCCTGCCGTATCTGCATATGGATATCTGCCCATCACCCAATATAAAGGTTAATCCCCTATTTAGGGGCTCCAGTCAGGAGGATCTCATAGGAGCATCTCATAGAAGGAACCTAGGCCCCACTGGAAGTAGCTGAGGTCTCTACACTAAGGGGCCCACATGATCTTATTGAGCACAACATTACTGGTGATAGCGTCCACAGAATGGAATCCCCTGACAACACGCTGCCCGGGTGTTCTGGGCAAATGTCTGGATGCAGCAAACAATTCCTTGTGGTTAGTACCTTGCCCAACAAAAACAATGGTTTCAAGATAATAAGTTGGAACACTGGAGGACTTTGTGCAAAGATTGCATTACTAGATTGGCAAACGTTTATTAGATTGTACGACATAATTATGCTATAGAAAACATGGGAAGTAAATACAGTTAGGTTTGATGGGTATAGATGTTTTAGTGTTCCAGTGACATCTTCGAGGTCTGGCACGGCTGCTGGCGGCCTATCAACCTGTGTTAGCCTTTTATTAGAGGGATGGGTGGAGGAAGTAAAAGTATGCAGTTCTGATTTCTAGGCTGTTACACTCAAAGGGGCAATTGTGCTAACCTTTATTAATTTCTATAATAATGATTTCATGAACATACCTAATCAGAGATTCCCCAGCCTCCTCCTATATTACCTCTTTAGTGGAAGACAGGACTCAGCATGACCACCAGCTCTACCTTTGCCTTGGGATGGGGGGGGGGGATTTTAACGCTAGTTTTAAACATCTAGGAGGCAAAGGGGGGGGGGCCAGTAGAGGCTAGCAGGTGTGTTGACCATGGTGAGGAGCTGGCGGCTCTTGTTGCCTCTGCAGATCTATTTAATGTTATGGATGAGGATGGTATAGGTACATAGGATTTACTAACTTTTAGAGGCAGAAATAGCTCCTTGACTATTGATAACAACTTTAACTCACATAACCAGAGGGATCTTTTAATGCATGGGACAACTGTTGCAACCGATTATGGGCATCATAGCATAAACATTATAACCCTGGAGTTCCACATAAGGAGTTATATCAGGAAGTAACACGTTTTGTGAATTTATGTCCTTCAAGTGATAAACTCAGGCTATATTGGAATTTACAAGACCCAGTAAAGTTTCTAAATGAGATAGTTCCCAAACATTTGCAAACAGTCCTGTAGTGTTTACAATTGGGTTCATGTAAAGTTAATACTGTTAATGACTTTGTTAGTTTTTGTGAGCAGATTGGATATTCCCTTCCAAAGCCTATTAAAGTTGATTCTGGGTGTCCGCAGTGTTTTGACCAGGAATGTTCTCAAACTAAGCCTTGCATAGGGCTTTAACCACTAGACCCTCTGATCATATTTTAGTAGCTGCCCACTGGAAAATCTATAAAGTAGTTGCACATAGGAAAAGGAAAAGGTTATTACAGAACAGTGGGAAACCATAACTAATGTGGCCTGTATAAAGGATAGGACATCATTCTGGAGGGCTGCCTTTCATCTGCGTCATTTGGATTCTAAAGCGGTATTGGCCAGTTGCCACAAAAAGGGGAAGAGTGGGTGGCTCATTTTACACAAATATATTTGGCAGTTACTGTGTGTGTTTCACAGCTTTGGCCGGAGGATGCTCTATTTTTTCCACTGTTTACCTTGCAGAAAGTGACACTGGCTATCCAGGAAAGTGTGGGAGGGAAAGCGCCTGGGCCTGACGGGGTCCAGATAGATGTTATTAAATATAATATAAATGTATACACTTATTTGGAGGAGTCACTGATCCCTTGGTCTTGGCTGAGCTCGATTATTGTCGTGTTTTTTAAAAAGGAAAATAGGGCAGTGCCCAAAAACTACCATCCTATCTCTTTGATAGGTATACCGGGCACATTTTGGGCAGAGTATTATACAATAGGATAGTTGAGTGGGTCAGTGATAACAATGTGATAGATAAGTGTCAGTATGGTTTTCCGAAGTGGCCTTCGGATGACTGAGCAATGTCTTAATTTAAATTTGATTATTGGCAAGTATACAGTGGTTAAGAAGTCTAAATTACACTTAGCCTTTATGGACCTGTCCATGGTATTCAATTGTGTGGACTGAGGAACACTATGGCAGATTCTTATCAATCTACAAATGGACTCTTCCCTTGTGCACATGCTGATTTCTTTGTATGCGGGCACCAAGGCCAGAGTAAGGTTTGGAAGAAATGGGGATGTGACGCATGAATTTGGAATTGAGCAGCGGTGCAGCAGGGATGTGTCCTTTCACCACTCCTTTTTATTTTGTACATTAATGAGTTGAGTTCAGAACTAAGTAGGTGCACCCCAGATGTGCCGAGGGTCATGGGTGCCCCCCTCCCAGTATTGCTTTCACGCAGATGATGCAGTATTAATAGCCCACACCCCTAAGGCCCTGCATCTTTTAGTTCATACTTTTGTTGATTTTATGGGGAAATGAAACCTACCAACAATTTTACAAAGTCATTTTTAATGATGTGTGGGCTAAAGCGGATGAAACCTATATCTATCTCAATGGGTAATAAAGTATTATTAAGCACCAGTACTTTTTCTCATCTGGGAGTTAGTTTTAGCTCCTCTGGCTCTTGGGCAATGTAGGAATAAGTTCTTGAGAGCCATTGGCTCTTTATTGAGTCTCCCATCGCCCACAGGGGAAAGACTTCTTAAATCCACTATACAAATATATTCTACCCAGTGTGTCCCCATCGCAATTTATGGGGCAGGAATTTGAGGCGTGGGGAACCCATTACATCTCCAAAGAGAGGAAAATCGTTTTTGTCGGAGATTATTATCTGTTTTGCCAACAACTGCCAGTTATACATGTCATAGTGAGCTGGGCCTAGGATATTTGAGCGACTCTTTTCATAGTAGTTCAGTACTATTGTGGCTGTCCGTATGGAGCTCCGAAGATGCAGTGGTAACTAAAGAAATAATTCTAGAATGTTAGGCGTGTGACCAGGGTCTTTCCATACCATGGTTAACTTATGTTAAAAAAGCCCTGGATCCAGCTGGTTTATCTCGTATCTTCTTAGATGGTCCACAGTGGGCTTCCATTAGTAGACAGCGTGTTCGTGATTTATTGCTGAAGCAGGCCAGTGAGGAGAGGCTGCATGTAGAATGGCTTAAGACAAGTGTAAGGGACTATTTATATCTAAGTCCCAGGAATCTGTCTACAACTTACTTGTGGACCAATATTTGTGGAGCAATAATGCAAGCTGGCATCGCTCTTTATTTTTCAGGTTCCATGTAGGCACTATGAAATATTCTCTCTGTTTCCCTAATGGCTTTCAGTCTAAATTGTATTCTACGGTATGTCCTTGTTGTAATGTGCACAACCAGTTTATGATGCACTTTCTATTTTTCTGTGACTTTTATCGAATGTATACCAAAAGATTTTTAGTAACTCTTTTAAAGCATAGGAATGTTCAGCTCTGTCTACCTGCCTATTACTATTTATTGGGATTAGCGGATGATGATACATTTTAGAAGATTGTATTTATCTGTGTTTACCTGCTTTTATGGCTATTTGTATAAAGATGTCTTGACTTGACTTGACTAGTAACAGTGTATTACTGTCCTGCTGATAGCGTTTGGGGCTCAGAAATCTAAAAACAGAAGGGTTTTGGCCTGTTGCAAGTGTATAAAGCTGTCAGATATAGTGACAGATGGGTCTAGCCTGCTGCTAGTGCTTGGGCCTCTCATTTTTTGGGGACATGCGAATTTTAGCAACTGACTGCATAGCTGGAGCCTGGTCCCTGTGTTCACTGTGACACCATCATCTCGAGGTGCACTTGGTACTGGACTACAAAATATAGTGTGCTTTCTTTGCTCCTGTACTGGTGACAGTGCCACAATGAAGGGAAGAGCGATGTTCATTGAGCTGCCACTCTTGACAGGCTGCTACATCTGTCACTGCGAGTGGACTGCATCTGACTTTGGAGGGTCAGCAGGGATACCATGCCTATCTCTCCAGCAGAGATGTTGTAGTCTGTGAGTGCACCACCCTAGAGTGAAGTGTCTGTGCAGCACCTCGCACCCTCCATGCAAAGGAGCAATTGGCATTGTGCAGCCACAAAATGTGCACCTGTACAACAGGTATTACCAAAATATCTACGTAAGCAGCCCTTCTGTCAACTTGTAGTGCGCCCACAGTTGCATTAAGGTGCCACAGATGCTTGCTACATTCTCATGACAGTGCTGCAATCTGACATCTGACCTGTTGCCAGTATCTGGGGTCATTAATTCTAACAACCGGGTTTATAGAGGCTCAAATTGCTATGCTCACAAAATAACGTTTGCTCCCAGTTCCACCAAAGAATTTGTTAGTCAGAGCTAATGAACTCACCTTTCCATGACGTGAGAGATGCAAGTCTCCATTTTGCAGGACTTTTTGAGGTGTCAGTTTTTTTGTTTTTTTTTAAAGAAAAATGTTGAGTAAATTTGATTAACATTTAACCAGACCTGTGCAGCATCAGAATGTTCTTGTTCAATTCAGAAAACTTCCACTGACAGTTTTTTGTTTACAGTATTATGGTCAATCAATGGAGGCAAATCAAATTAAGACAGCTAAAACTGGGCCTTCCCTGGTCCTGTGCAGTACGAAGATGACTCATTCGGCCACTGACATTATCAGTCAGAACTTAGAGGTACTTATCAACCAGTCACTAGATAACGGGCAAGTACCCTCATACTGGCAAACTGCTCTGCTTGTACCCCTACTAAATAGAAGGGTGCAGAAACCTCTTTGCCCCCAGCTGAAGACCTATATCACGGCTGCCTGGTAGACCTAAAACGACGAAGAGCCTAATAATCACATTTCCAGTTTTCTGGGGAAGAAAGGTTTTAAAGATCCCGGTTAGCCTGACTTTAGGTCGCCACACTCTGCTGCACTGGCCGACCCCCAGCTATGTTCAGACGTGGCTAAGTCAGCCTTTTTGGCCAGTCTGCTGCACTTTGGCCAGTCGGCTGTATTACACCCTATTCTTTTTCTTCGTTTGAATGAAGCGGGGTTGGGGAACAGTGCCTTGAGCGGGAGACCCTTCCTTCAATATAAATCACAATCAATCATTCTTTGCACCTTTACATCAGCACCTACAAAAATATAATGTGACATCCCACAGGGCTTGTCCATCATCCTTACATTTTTTGCTGTATATGTAAAATCACTTGCAACATTATTTCAGTCCTTGTTTTGCCTTTGCTTTTTATGATTATGCTGAAGATACTCAATTACGGGGTTAACCGGTGACCTTGATCAGGCTTAACAAAACTGTTAGAACTCTATGGCCATGGTAGCTGGTTGGATGAGAGAAAATCTCATACCGCTTAATACCAGGAAGACTAACGTTTTCTGTGTAAACAAAAACAAGCATTGGCAAAATTAATAGGTCTTGCCTATGTGAGAACAATTGGCTTTGCCAATTTCTTTTAGCCATGTTGTAGAACAGCGTGGCTGCTATACAGCATGGCTTAAAGTTATTTGAAATAAGCAATATGGAACAGGAAGGTGAAGCAAAAACAACAACAGTATGACAAGGCCAGCACTGGCTGCCTCATATTGTTTTTTTTTGCTATGGGGTGAAAAGTGGAAACAGGGAAAATGGGAGGAAGGGGGGTAGGTAAGGGGCACACGGACAATGGAAAGGTGGGTGGGAATGAGAAAAGTCAATGACACAAGGTAAAAAAAAATGCTATGATGAGTCCAGAGCTGGCATTGGGATATCCCTTTTTCTCTTAAGGGGGGTTGAGTGGGGAACAACAGTGACAGAAGGAGTGTGGGAGGTGAAAGGGAATAAGCAACAGAGACAGTGCGGGTTGGGTGGGATGGAAGAAGCAACACGAACAACATGGGGGTAGGGGGTGGGAGGGAAGAAGCTACAACAGTAAGAAGAACATCCTAAATGTAGAAATTGTACGAAAGACATGCAAATACATGCTGTCGCATAAAATGATTAATGTTAAACAAAACAAAATTTAAAATAAATGCACAACCTAGTTTTGAAAGCATTCTCAAATTCGTGGGTTAATAAATAGAAAATGTCAAACTAAATGTATGGTATAATGTATGAAATTTGTTCCAGTGTGTGAAACATGCAAAATATTCTCGTGTATTTGTAATTAAAAAGCATTATTTTTGTGCACGAGGCTGAATCTGGTGAAATTAAGAAACGTACGGAAGAAGAAATTTACCAAAAAATAGTGTGTGCCGAAGAGACGGGGAAGAACACATGTACCTAGAGCTAGTCAATGCTTGATGGAGAGGTAAACACAAGACAAAAACAACGAAAAGTAAGCGGTGGGAAGGTCGCTAATCAGTAAACAATACGTCTTGCAGCACAGTGCATGTATTGTGGTAGGTGAGACCTAATGAAATCCTGGATCTGATCTGTGGTGAACTCATAATATAAAGCAAGCCCCAGACGCATATTGGGTGGTTAAGAACCTGTGTGTTGCGTTTGTCCCTGATAGTTCAAATTATTAGTGTTATAGCTTCTTTTGGTATTGAAAACTTTGTAAAAAATGGTTCTCAATCCACAGATTTACTATACTGCCGTAAAATGGTGGCACAGGCCTCTGTAACCACGTTTATAGGACTGCAATTCATTGTAAAATAGGCTACTCAGATATTTATCCAGACTTCTGAAAGCCCACAATATGGCAGCCACGCTAAGTCTCAGAATCTACAAGAAAGATCTTGTTTTCCACCTTTAAGCAAGCTTGCACCTGTTGAAGCAGATATGCTAATTAAGAAAATTATTAATGATCTGTATGTTATTAGTAATGAGAAAATTTGTAGAGAAAATAATAATAGAAATTACGTGCATGTTTGAACAATGTGCCTTCGGGGTAGTATCACCATGTGTGCTAAACGATTGAAAATGTGCAAAATAATGAAAATATATGAGAAAAATGTAGTAATATGTCATAATGAGACGCATAACCTCTGTTTTGTATTACTAAGTTAGCTGAACTAACGGCCTAGTTCCACTGGGCCTCGCTCGCTCTGAAACATGAAGAAATCGGACGCCTTGCAAAGGACTGGAAATCGTGACCTGCAGCCTTGACCAGTTCGAAGTTCAAGTTACTTAGTTAGAATTTTCTGTAATGTACTGATGGGCAGGAGATGATGAAGACAACTTGATACAATTATGTGTAGAGCAGACTAAATGTACTTTCCCAGGACTTGAACAATAGAGACACTGACTGAAGGGCCATATGCAACAATTTTGATACCTGAAGGGCCGGATGATGAGGGCATCGCAAGAAGAACCAATCTGTTTCGTGTAACTTGAATTTTATGAAAATTAGTAGATTCTGTAAACAAAAACTATAGGTTTAAGTCATATCTGGTGACTGACTAACCAATTAGCAATTAGTGGGATGGACTGGGAGACCCTAATAAAAAGTCATAACAGGGGGCTGAGAATTCAGAATTTAGGAGAATTGTGGGAAGGACTTGATGACGTCAGGAGACGCTGTCCGAGGTGCTGATTTTGGTTTCATACTCTGTGAGCCTGATTCGTAGCTGACTGATTGATGACCTGAAGATGAAGATTTACTTGTTGCTGATCCATCTTGGATAGGTAGCTATGAAAATGTGACTGATGATTTTATGCCTTTTCTTCTAGGTACCAACTGTGCTGTTTATAGAGACACTCACTTAGGTAGATTTCTCCAAATTAATGTTTTCTCCAAATTGTTTTTGCATGAAGACCCCCATGCTAATGCTAATCTTGGTTA
The DNA here is from genome assembly GCF_031143425.1 of Pleurodeles waltl. Taxonomy (NCBI): domain Eukaryota; kingdom Metazoa; phylum Chordata; class Amphibia; order Caudata; family Salamandridae; genus Pleurodeles; species Pleurodeles waltl. The sequence goes on along the minus strand of NC_090445.1, from coordinate 606,028,005 downwards.
GGTAGGCTGATAGCGGTGATGCTGACGGTGACAAATGACTGACTAACTTAATTGCTGAATTGCATTATTAATGCTGGTATTAATAGTTTATGGTATTACATTGTTGCACAAGTTTTCTTGAGAAGTAATGTCTTCTATTAATGAATTAATAAAGTTTGATTTGAATAAAGATTGAACCAACGGATGAATTAGAATTGTAATCAATAGGGAATAAACATTGTTAAACTTTCCTTGTGTATTGGTTGTTCTTGCTAAATATGGTTTATAGCTGTTTTTCATAGAATGTTTTTTGATTATTGATGTTAGATACCACTTCAGTAGTCACTGCATGATTAGGATAATCTATGTGATTCAAAAGGTTCATCGACCTATACGCGTCCCCTTGTAACTTTACTTACTAAGGACCAGGTGCGCTATCACACCATTTGCAGGTAAAGAAACCTGTCTGATTCAAATACCTCTGAATTGCACACAATATTTTTTATGACAAGGACCCATTTCTTAGGAGAGAAATATCACTGTTCACAACTGCTGTTCTGTGGAAAATTCCCTGAATTCATAAAATGGGAGGAGGAAGTACATACTTTTCAATTTGAGCAGCAAAGGCCTCGAATCAAAAATAAACCAGTCATCTCAATTTCAGAAAACGCAGCTCTTTTGCAATCAACCTCCATTGCCACGTATATTGAGTTGTGTATATTTCATTCCCCATTTTGCCAAATCTGTTCTTTGCTATTTCTCCCTTTCACTCCCTGCACAGAACAAGTTCTCTAAATAAATAAATAGAGAAGGGTTCTGAGGGGGTGCTAGCTACATCCCAATAATATTCAAAATGACGAACCCTGGCTAGTGTCCACGATTAGGCACCATGGACAGAGCTCGCCATCTTCCGAACCCTGCTGAATATCACATCATACAGAAGCGGATCTACTGCAACCCAGGAGCGGCTGAAGCAGGCACTGGAATCAGCAGCCAACGTCGAACGCAGACAGAGCAACCAAGGCAGAAGAAAGTAATCGAAAGTTGACTTTAAATAAAAACTAAATATAGATTGAGGTAAATTTAAGGGATGACAATGATCCATGCCATAAACTGCTCTCTTGGCATCATACAATTACAAGTTCATGGGGCTACATTAGAAATATGACAGGGTCTGCATTCCAAGCACACACGACTCCCCAGTCGTATCCATGCATGTAAGGAAGGGCCTCCCACGGGCTGCTACACATTCGACACGTGCTGAGACTAAGGCCCTCATTCTGACCTCGGCGGTCTTTTCGCAAGACCGCCGAGTTACCGCCGCGGTGAAGACCGCCGACCGCGGCGGTATGCCGCTGTGCGCATTCCGACCGCTGGGAGCGTTCCGCTGGGAAACCGCCAGCAGCCAGACTGGCGGTCGGCGGGAAAGTGGAGACTGGTCAACCTCCACCGCCACGCCAGCAGAACACCGCCCCCAGAATTACAACCCACATTTCTGTGTGGCGGTCTTCTGTTGGCGGTGTGCTGTCGGCGGTCACGTCCCTATGGCTCCCGTCGCCTCCCGGAGGACCAACGCACAAGGTAAGTTGATCGTCCGTGAGGGGAGGGGGTGGGGGGGTGTTGTGTGATGTGTGCGTGCATGGGGGTGTGCAGATGTGCATGTTGGGGTGCGTGCATGTCGGGGTGCGTGTATGTGCATTTCGGGGTGGGGGTGGGGAGGGGGTTCGTACCACCTCTGAGGGGTGGCAGGGGGGTGGAGGGGGTGGGGGGAGGAGTCGGGGGGGCAGTGGGGGGTGGGGGGGACCCCTATCAGTGCCAGGGAAGGAATTCCCGGGCCCCGATAGTGCCTACCGCCATGGTTCGCATGGCGGTTCCCGACCGCCAGAAACCGCGGCGGTAAGCAAGGTCATGATACGGGTGGCGGTCTTGGGGCGACCGCCGGGCCGGAGTGCGCAAACTCCAGCCCGTCGGTCATGACCGCCGTGGCGGTCAGAGTGGGGAAGTGGCGGTCGGTCGCGGCGGTGACCGCCGCGGTCAGAATGCCATTTTTTGGACCGCCGGTCTGTTCGCGGTCCGACCGCCGCCTCTCCGCCGACCGCCAAGGTCAGAATGAGGGCCTAAGTGTTGCATTCAACAATGTTACCATAAGCCACTTCTCATCTGAAACCATTTTGCACTGGAGTCTAGCGAAGGTGACCATGTAGGTGTAATGTATTTTCTACATAGCGCTTAACATTGGAGTCCCGACCCACCGACCCTCCAAATACTTTTCTCTTTAATCTCTTTTCTGGCCACCCTACCCTCTCTTGCACCCTCGCACACCTGGTCAATCTGCGCAATACTCCTTCACACTCATCACACAGTTCCTCCTCAATGTCTCAACAGGTACCCTCAAATTCCCTCCTCTCTCAAGCTTGCTGCGCACCCACTCCCCTTACTTCCCTCTGCGTCTTTCTAGACACAACCTCGCCTTACATCTTCCCCCATACATCTTCCCATACACGGGCACTGAACCATCCTTGCCCATATACGTCTCTCCTGACTCACTCGCTTCACTGCCCCATAACCCGTGCCCTGCAGGTCCGGACTGCTCTATTTTTGTTTTTTTGGAGGTGGGGGCGTTAAGTGTTTTGAGGCGAGCAAACCTTTGTAAAGTACCTGATTATTGGCCGTCAGATAGATCATGGTGTTTCCTTCTTTACCATCAACTGCTCTCTAACATAGTTTTTTCCCACACTTACCAGTTTATTGCTTGAATATTCTGCAAAGAGAGGAGCTGAAACCGGTGTGCGTTTCCTTGCAAGTGTTGGTGGGCACCGAACATGGATATACCGTTCTCTCGGGAGTGAAACAAATCTAAGCAAAAATAGCATGCTTGCAGCAGTGATAAAAGGTTTCCTGTGACATCTCTCCGATGCTGGAAAGCATTTTTGCTTACAATTGCGAGAATGATTTATTAAAAATCTGAAGAAAACACACCTTCAAAACCTAACACACACGGCTCATCCCTCGTCATTAACATCTGCATTCTCCTTTCGCCCTTCTGCCTCTACCCTCCTCTCTCGGGCTTCCTCTTATCCAGTCTCTGTATCTACATAAATGTGCTTTCTCTGCAAAAGCCTCTCTCTTACACTCCCCACCATCCTCTAACTGTAACTGCTAGAAGGACAAAATACCTTTCCTGTTTCTCTCATCCCTTTTCCCTCCTATCTTCACAGTTCTTCCCTTTCCTCTTGGCACTCATCCCTCAGTTGAATATTTCTCTGACAGGTTCCCTTCCACCAAACTCATAACATTTACTTTGGTATCTAGGGATCACATGTCTCTTGTTTCACTAGTCTGTGTCCTTTCTACAGTCGCCTCACCTCTCTTCTAAATCCCCCACACTATCTACCTCTCTCTTGGCTCTCCCCTCCTTCTATTCTACTGAGACAGAAGTCCTGAACTGTGAGATTTCTACATCTTTCTTGACGTTTTTTTTTATTTTTCTAGATTTGCACAGTTTGCGAATTTTAAAATGCACGCTGTGATTCCAGGGGACCAGAAGCAAAAGTAACTCTGGCTTTGAGCCCAAGAAGACCATGGGCTTTCCCTGGGCCAACGTGATCTAAGCATCCTATGATCTCTGGACAGCGACTAATACAGCTGTCTTTCTTGTGGCTATTGTATTCGTGGCAGAAAAGTGCATGGAATACATTTTTATGAAAAAATAAAAGTTTCTGCACACAGAGGCAACTCTAGTAATAGTAAAAAAATGTAGTATTCTGGATTTGACCCACCAAAGAAAATGCATGGTAGAATCTATTTTGACTGAAAGGTTTTAAGAGTTTTATTATTCTATATCGAATACCTCCGCAAAGGTATTTGTTAAGGTTGTCAAGGTTAAAGTACCATTCATACTGATGTGTCAGGGATGTAGGACCGCGGGCCCATAGTGTGAGGACTCAGGGAGCAAACACAATTAAAAAAGAATGCTTTGCATATTGTTGAAGGCACCATGCCATATTTGAGCTACAAAATATAACAAGGTGGGCGCTGATATATGAAATGCTACCTTGCTATCCTTGAAGGTTCTGTTTGAAGCGCACTTTGAGTTAAACACTTGTGATGCCTAATGGAAAGATACTGGTGGCCTAGCACAGGACATTAGGTAATATAAGGACCCGTGGGAGACTCTAAGGTCCAAAACACACTGTTCGTCAATCAGCTATAAGCCATTGTTTTGCCCTGAGGAAGACCTTCCCAGAGTTGTAGACTGACCATGAAAGTCGAAACGCGCCAGCATAAATTTCAATGCGGTATAGGGGCTAATGTATCTGATTAAAATATTGTCTTTATGGTCTATGAGTCGAAGAACATTGCTATTTAAATTGGCATAATCCAGTAAACCATTGAAGGTGCTAGCTCCATCTGCACAGGGCCCCATTCTACCTAATGAGTATGTAGGAGGACAAGTGCATACTCCTCCACACACACAAGATTATAATCGGTTACAGCTAACAATCTGTATTCATTGGACACTTGTTTTTGTGGACACTTATTCTTGTGACACTTATTTTTGTTGTATTAGCCTGTAATTGTTGTGTAAGTTTATATTTACATATCAACCTTTTGTGGTTTAAGGAATACGTGGTTAACCATATGGAACATAACGTTGATGTAGCAGAATACTTGCAATTGAATATAATGTGTGTAACGTTTCACTTTGTTGAATATAAGTTGCATCATGAACAATGTCATTGAAGTGCTTTTCTTTCATGTATAAATCACTGTTTTGGGGAGCACTAATGCAATGCCGGAGGGATGTATGTGCTCATATTAAGATTGAGATAAAAAAAAATATCCATAGTAGTAATGGTTTAGTGGCGCTGTACAGGTAGGTGTTCCAGGAAAAGGAGCTAATATGATTTCATGGTGAAAGGGGTATAAACACTACATATTATATATTAGTTTAAAGTGAGGCCAATCTTAGGGTAAGATAGCCAGGCAACCTACTGAGAGCAAAGACCAGTCCAAAATGTGAACCACAAATAACTGTGACAATTAGATGTGTAATGTCGTCTTTTAATCCCGATGGGTTTATATACATTTTAACTCTATATATAACAGTTATTATGAGGCTTTTCTATTAAAGATAAGAAGACACAGGGAAGTAAGCTTACTGTACTTCCCCATGCAAACGGAGTGAATATGTTCTTTTGTGTGGTGTAATGTCTGGAGTCATATAAGGCTGAAACCATTTCGAGGTGAATGAGCTAAGCTTCCAGCATCACAAGAAGCACAAGTGTGTGACACTTTGTCCTAACCCCTGTCTCTACTGACGTCTTTTTGCTATTGTAGCATGATTTCAACATTCCTGACTCTTTAAGCTGAGACATGGGTTTGGCGTGGTTGCCATGACTACCATGATGCAACATGCACATGGCATCTGAAAGTTTAGAAACCACTGGCAACCAAAGGGACAAGGCATGAATGTACTCTGCATTGGTTGATACTGACAGAGTACCAAAAACCAATGAACATACAATAAAGGATAAATATTCAGGAAGCTTTGTCAGATAGAAATCTTGTCCCCTAAATGGTGTTCCAGGCTCCTCCACAGTCCCCAGCACCCCCGATGTGCTCCCAGTCTTGTTCAATTTTCTGTTCTCATGTGAGTCTATTGGAATTACTCCATGCTATAATGGAGGGCAGATAGTGGAATCTATGAGACTGCTTGATCTGGCCTCTGCACTATTAGGATTTGAGAAACTGTCTGACGCTCCCAATCTATCTTGTTACCACATTTTTTGGTCTAATGTTCTATAGGTCTCACGTTGTCTGCTATCTCTCTAATCTCTTTTGGTAGCTCTTCTCTGAATTCACCTCTCTTTTTTCTGTTATTTTCTCCCTCATCCGCCCATTTATCTCTCTCTGTTTTTCCCACCTCACTTGTGATGTCCCTCCAGTCATGCACATCTTTTCACCCCTCCTAACCTTTCTATCTTGTGTTTCTCCCATCTCTGTCCTCCTGCCTTTCACTCCCCCTCCTCTCCTTGTCCCCCACTCTTTGTCTTTCTTTCACCTCCATTTTCTGGTCTCCCATATCTTTCTAACTGCCTAAACATGGTATTAAACACTTACTTGTGATTACCTTTTTGTGCAGCACTGCTACATGTGAAGTATGTAAGTGCTTTACACCCCCTCCCCCGCCACGCTGTATAAAAGAGCATAAGTCCTTCTCCACTGGGTCACATCCTGCTTTCTCTAATCAACGTGGAAGATTTATGGAGCATTTGCTAGAGAGAAGAGCCTCTCCACGCCATGAACTTCTACATACACCATCTGAGGAGATCACCTCAGTGCCTTGGGTTTAAAGTAGACTGCAACATGCCAATTAATAGCCATAGATCACATTTTCACTTATCATACCAACATAGTGTCTGCAGGGTCAGCATGGGCATGTGAGGTTGTCTCCAAGGCCTAGCCCTAGATTTCGCCATTACGCTTCCCCTATACCTCTAAGTTGAGTCACAACATCGGTTTCCTCTCAGGAGTGTGCCTCACTACACCCCGAAACCCTCCTGAATCCTGGTTAAGTGGAAGCATTCAATTAACTCAACTGGTACTACCTCCTTCCCTCAATCTCTCCAAACATAAGCACTGGGATGAAGAAAGAGAAGGACCATCACGCTTCGAGAATGGAGAATGATTGGGTGCAGGTGGTGAATCTATGAAAATGTGTCTTTCTCCATGTGTCCATGTGTCTGTTCCACATTTTGTTCATTTCTCGAATCTTTCCTAGTTTATATCTCCCGGCCTCATGGTTTGCCCCAGCTTTTTCCCATTTCTACTAAGGATGTGCAAAGGTTTTGCTATGTAAGGGACTTTTTGTGCAGGTGCCAATTATTGGACGTCCTGAACATAGTTCCCCTTTTGCTGGTGTTAGTTGGAGCTAAAAATGGGAGTTCTAAAGTGAAACGATGTTGAATCATTAACTCATAAGCGTTTTTGTACGCAAGCGCACACCTTCCTAGCTGCAAGGGAATGGTATGCCAAATAATACCTGTATAGAAAATGTTGTTAGTAGGAATAAAGTGATACAAAAGTATCAGAAAAGTCATAATTTTCACAAAACAAAACCCAACTCATATAGAACTGTTTGTACTTTTTGCAAGAAACATGCAACGGTCATACGAAAAAGGTTCTCAGCTTTGCACACCTTGAATTTCACCCATTTTTAATCTCCATCTTTCAGACCTCCCTTTTTAGGTCAGTTTAACTCTCTCCTGTGTCTTTCCTTCTTATCTCAAAGAGTCAGTGTCTGTCATTCACATACATCTCTCCAGTCCAGGAAAGAACATATGCTCTAGAGGCTAGAGAGTGCTTTGAAATCAAAGAAGCACGAATCAGAATCCTGGCCCCTTCGCTTCACTAACTAAAATGTTGGGGCTGCGCAAATCAGTTTATCTTCCTGTGTCCCAGCTACCTTATCTGTCCAAAAATATGGAAGATCTTCCTACAAGTAATTCAATTTTTAACATTTGCTACAACAGAGAATATATTATTTCCACATCTTTTTATGTCAGAATATTGCTTATAAAAATATCAGCATGCCATAATATTGCGTCCAAAACATCAGCAATCAGAAAATGTAGAGTTCAGAATGTTAAATCTATACTTACCTTTATATGATTACATTCATGGTATTGATACTCTACCCATGATTTTTTTCTTTTAAGATGATAGGTTTGTACATAATAGTCTGGCATACACCTTAAATGGTTGGTGGTAGGGTAATGGAAACAAAGGGAGTACCATCTCCCTACAACCAACCTACATTCAATGAGGTCACCATGTAGTTTGCTTTTTATCCCTCAACCAAGAGAGAAAGAGTATGAAAGAGAGAAAGGGAGGCAAACGGGAGTTTCCAGCATGCCAGGGATCCAAGTAACAAATAATATATTCAAGATACCAAGAATTCTCCAACTGCAGAAACGCTGACTTCAAACTCCAGTGCTCACCAAATGCCAAATCAGTTTTACTCTCCCTAGACACAAACCTTTCCCTCATGGAACACATTGCCCAAAAAAACAAAGATGTCCTGATACCAGCCCTTTCTTCCAAAGAAAGTCAAAACATATCTTCCAGAAAGCGACTTTAGAACTGCTGTTCAAATCCTTGTACTCTCACATCTTGATGATGTCAATGCCCTACTTCGTGGCCTCCAAGGCTCTACACTGTCACCCCTTAAGGGCATTCTTCATGCTGCAGAACATCTTATTCAGGGCTTGAAGGAATATAATCACATCACCCCCATCCTGATGGAACTCCAGTGACTCCTCTTGTCAGCCTGCACCATCTTCAAAACCAGTTATATCATTTACATAACCATCACAAACAGCACCCCACTTGTTTTGCAGACAAGCTCTCCATCTCTGGTTGTTCTTGGCACACCTGAGCGAGGACACCATTGATTGCAGACTAAGTGTAAAAAAGAAAAAACACAAGACAAAAGGTATTTTCCATCTGTGCACCAAGGATCTTGAACAATCCATCAGGACTGCCCCAGTGTTGCTAAAATTAAGAAAAGAGCTGAATCCTCTCCTTAAAGAACACTACATCACAATGCACTCAGTAAACATCCACCACTCAGCTTCCCCTATTACTCACTGACCTCCAGCTTTCCTTTGACCATGTACAGTGCTTCACTGCCATTTGGGTAGATTCACAGGACCCAATTGTGTATCCCAGTGTGGGGTATTAGGTGCTTTGGTTCCTTCTCCCATCTTCAGAAACGTAAGGTCAGGAGCTATGTAATGACTACTGTAGGCAGCTGCTTTCAGGCACTATGTAAGGGTGCCAGATATTATCAAGTGGTCTCAAAAATAACTTTGTTGATAGGGGAAAGAAGAAGCTAACACCAGCACAAAATCCTAGCAGGAAAAAGTTTCTTTTTTTTGGTAACCCTGAGCTTTACTCTACATCCTCCCATTGCCCTCCAAATTAGAATATCCTCTGAAGAACAATAACTGGATGACCTTTATTTGCTAAGTGTGCGCTGGTGCTCCTCTGTGAACAAACTCTGTGAATGCAAGAACCTTCTGATTGCTCACAGGGAGCTACACAAACTTTCCCACTCAACTTGGTCCCACTTGATGTGAGATTTTGGGGTCACAGTTCTCCCTCAACAATTGCATGCATAACCCCTTTTTTGATCTACAGTAAGACCCTTGCCTCAGTACGCTGAACCATATAAATACTATGCATCAACAGCCTATCTGGTCATGGAGTAGAGAGCTGTCATTTCCCTCCAGCTAGTACCTATAACCTGGCTTCAAGTGCCAGTCTTAACTAAACAATTGTCTGTGAACTGAAGGCAGCCACCCTGATAAAAGACAACACTAAAACCAGCATTCCAGCTCTCTTAAGACCACAAATCTGCTCAATGATCCATGTCATGGTGGACGAATAAAGGAAACCACCCTGCGTTGTATCAAATGTGTGACTGGCATTCTCAACCTGTATTCATGATAACAGAACTAACTCCCCCATTGACCAATGATCCAAGTAATGCTGAGGTCTCAAACTGGTAAACATTGTGCCAGATTCTGGCATTTTAACAATTAAAAAGACTTGGGGCCCTTCTACTTCTTGATCAAGATGTGAGAGCACAGAGACAGGAAGTAACTCATGGGCATAACTGAAACCCAAGTACTAGTGACCACAATTGAAAAAAGTATCTAACTGTGCAGAGACTTTCCTGGGGCAACAATAAAATGGAACTGGAAGAGTTCTACCAGGAAGATAGTTTGAGATGTTATCTAACTTTGATGAAAGACACCACTAAAACTTGTTGTCAGGGACCAGACGTCATGAGACATCCCAGCAGTTTTGATTTAATCTCCCTTTGGCACCAGAAAACCTTAATTCCTGCAGCTCACCATGACCTTCAGAAATGCCTCGATTTCCTCTTTAATATGCAACCATTGCTATCACCAAGGAGCTTCTGTTTCTAAACTTAAATTGCATGCCACTTTGCAGCCCTTTATGAATCATAAAATGTAGTGCTGATTCACTAAAATCCCATTCATAATGATTGGGAATTGAAGAATTAGCATCCTATATTTTGTTCTTAGCTTACTGCTGCCATATTTGTTAAATGGTACTCATTACATATGAACCATTGGGGCTAGGGACATCCGGTCTTTACGAGAGACCATAATTCTGATGGTTGTGTTAAGCTAATTGTACAATACAAAGATATTACTTATAAAAGCAATACATCCCACTGTGCTGTGATTTTATTGACCATCATAACTTTGCACTGTATTGGGTACTAATAATATTCACACCAGTTCCCATAAGCGAATCCATGGCCACTCAACCACACCTACCACTGGGCAGTTAAACATACTACAGAATTGTGTTTTACCACCACAAGAGACCTAGTAACCAGTGCCACTATTGAGTATTAGCAGTTCTAGTAGGTTCTTGATACAGGTAACAGGAAGCGCTTCAGAATGAATATCTTAGATATGATTGCTACACATGGAACACTGTTACATGTGTTAATACTGACATCTAAAATAAAGTGAAAAAAATGCATCTGAAAATAAAAATACAACAAGACAGTTCATACAAAGCCAATGTCTTACATTTCAGGGGATTGAACTTACGGCGCAACAAGACCTTTTCTTTGGGGATCATGTTACTGTAAAAGAGGTATAGATGAAAAGCAGAAGCCATTATAGACATTTTATGAGAAAATAAAGTTATGAAAGCAATCATTATGCTTAAAAAGAGGGCAGAATTTGTTCTGTGGTTCACCTTGTAATATGCAAAATGTTCTCAAAGAGTCTTGATTGTGAAGATGGAGTAGGCAAAAGAACATCTTACTAACTCTCTGTATTCCTGTACAGCTTTTGTGAGATAGATAAAGATCCCACTAGCTCCCTGCAGTCCTGTATTCGCTGTTGGCAGGAGTGGAATGGAAGAATGAGTTTCCTCACATTCCTTTGGAACGATACAAGAAAACAAAAAGATACACACCGTTATCATAGTCGAGAGGCAGCTGGACCTTCAAAAGAAAACAAGGTGTGCAGTTCTATACTACAAGAATTACAGAAAAAGTCAATAAAGAAATACTTTTGACAAGGAGGAAGAACCATGAATGGTATTCTGGAGAAATATCACTCACAAAAAGAGAGCTGCCAAATCTCTCAACAGAGAAGACAGCCTACTTAAGGCATGTCAGTTGCCATGAATAGAGAAATAGCAGAGTTGGAATTGTTAAGTTGTCCGGAGGAAGAGACAAATTGATAGATAGCATCACAACAAGTAGAAACAGTGAGCCAATATTTGTAGTGGCTACAGTATGGTAGGTGGCTACAACAAAAACAATGGTAAGTTGCTATAGATGTGGTGCAGAAGAAAGAATGGGCTGCAGTTAATTGCTGCCTTCTTATTAAAGAAAAAGTCCCCCTTGAATCTGCAAGGTTGTTAGAAACACACAGAACCTGAGTTCTGGAGTGGCATCAGGTGCAGCAGCCTTTGGGACCAATACCACTGGACTGGCCCAAGGACTGCTGGAGTGCTCAATAACCCTTAGGGCAAGCATTTTGGATACCTCATCCTTAATGCATGCCCTGACCCTGTCAGTCACCCTGTAAACCTTCTGTTTAATGGGTGTACTGTCCCCAGTGTCCACATCATGTGTGCACAAGTGTGTGACTCGTGGGACCATGGAAAACAGTGAGGAAACTGTCCCAACACGTTGCGACAGTCACCTTGCTGCTCCTCAGTCAGGGAGGGGGAGAGGATCACTCCCTCCACTGACCCATCTTTTTCTCCTGCAGACAGGAGGTCAGGAAGAGGCTCGCTCTCTTCCTCTACTCCATCATCTGTCGCAAGGAGCATGGACAGTTCAGTCCGCTCAAAGTGAGGTTTGAGGCGGTTGGCATGCAGGACCCTTATAGGGTTCCTTGGAGACCGCCAGTCCACCAGGTAGGTGACTTCACTCTTGCGCTCCACCACCTCAAATGGCCCAGTCCACTTATCCTGGAGTGCCCTAGGCTCCACTGGTGCCATCACCCACACTTTTTGCCCAGGTTGAAACTCGACCAGAGTGGCATTCTGGTCATACCAGTGTTTCATGTCCTCCTGGCTTGCTTCCAGGTTCTCCTGAGTGAGACTTCTGAAGCGGGCAGTCTGGTTTCTCAAAGCCAGCATGTAACTGAATACATCCTGGGGGGGATTACTATGAGCTTTCTCCAAAGCTTTCTTTACCAGACTCAAAGGTCCCCTCACAGGGTAACCATAAATCAGCTCAAAGGGACTAAACCCAAGTCCCTTTTGAGGCACCTCCCTGTAGGTGAACAGAAGGCATGGCAAAAGGACGTCCCACTTCCGCCTCAAGGGCTCTGACAGGCCCATGAGCATGCTTTTTAAGGTGCGGTTGAATTTCTCAACCAGACCATTACTTTGGGGGTGGTAAGGGATGGTGAACTTGTAGGTCACCCCACACTCCTTCCACAGAGACTTCATATACGTGGATATGAAGTTGGTATCCCTATCAGATAACACTTCCTTGGGGAACCCCATGCGGGTAAAAACCCCCATCAACGCACAACCCACCACAGGGGAAGTGACTGATCTCAAAGGAATGGCTTCTGGGTACCGAGTGGCATGGTCTACCAAGACCAGGATAAACCTGTTGCCCATGGCTGTCTTGGGATCCAGAGGACCAACAATGTCAATGTCTACCCTCTCAAAGGGAGTACTGACAACAGGCAAAGGCTGGAGAGGAGCCTTACATTTCATCCCACTCTTGCCACTTGCCTGGCAAGTCTGACAAGACCTGCAATGTGCATTTGAGTGCCTGCGCATTAGGGGCCAGTAAAAGTGGGTGACAAGCCTCTCAAAGGTTTTGTCCTGCCCCAAATGTCCAGCTAAAGACACATCATGAGCCAACCCCAGTAGTAAGGTCCTGAAGCACTGGAGTACCACCAGCACACGGGCTGACCCAGGCTCAGGAACCTTAGGCTCGCTATACAGGAGGTCATCCTCCCAATAGATCAGGTGTGATCCTTGCCAGCCGCCTGGTCTGCAGCCTGCTGCCGCAAACCCTCCAGAGTGGGGCATGTCTTCTGTGCTGCACAGAATGCTTACCTGGTGGGCCCCCTTCCTGCTGCCACTGCGACAGCTCAGGGACCTGCCCCAGTTCAGCCACCTGTTCCCCTGTAGGCTCCGGGGCGTCACCCTCAGGCTCCGCCTCTCCCGGACCGTGGGAACTGCTGGGGCCGGTTTCCCATGCCCCCTGCCCACTGTTTCAGGCTCCAGGGGCTCTTGATTGCCCTGACGGGCTGCCATTGACTGGGTGGATACGCATACCCACCCAGGCAGACCCAACATCTCCAAGTGAGACCTGTGTTCCACCTCCTTCCAAGGGGAATCCTCCAGGTCATTGCCTAGAAAACAAACAACAGGCATGGTTGGACTCACAGCTACCTTCAAAGAAACCTGAGACTCCCACATTTAAATGGAACCTGTGCCACTCTGCACAGGCGCTCTGAGTTATCCACTGCAACTACTTGGTGAAGTACCCGGGGATCTATGTGCTCTTCAGACACCAGCTGACTCCTCACTGTAGTCACGCTGGCTCCAGTGTCCCTCAGAGCCTCCACCCTTTGTCCATTAATGGTAGGGTTTTCAGGCACTGGGGTTCTCTGGACCATCTCACTCTCCCCTAGTGAGACAAGGGTCATCTCAGTTGGTTCCCACCCACCTGAAACCAACTCCTCCCCAATCGCTACACTGGCCAAACCCTGGGACGGTGCACCAGTGGGTGCTGGTATACTTTTGGGTGGGGGACCACCTGCCACTGGCTTCCCTTTGGAGAACCATGGCTTCTTTTCACTGGGGGGTTGGTAATCCTTACCCTGGGAATCAGTTTGGGGCCCTTTAGAAAACTCCCCCTGTTTACCCTTATCCCCCCTTCCTCTGAGAGGGACCCTGCCCACCCTTGGCATGGTCTCCCCCATATCTCTTTTTGATCCTGGTGGTCTCCCAGCGGTCCGCTTCCTGCACAAGCTTCCTGGGGTCAGTCAGCTTGCTGTCAATCAGGCGCTGGCGCAGCTCTGGAAAACATAAACTGTACAAGTGCTCCCAAGCAATCAGATTGTAAAGCCCCTCATACATAGTTACCTTACTGCCCTTCACCCAACCATCCAGTGACCTGCAATAAGAATCAACACATTCCAACCATGTTTGGCATTCCTTCTTCTTGTAGGACCTAAACTTATCCTTGTACTGCTCAGGGGTAAGACCATACCTTGTAAGCAAGGCATCCTTCATGCTACAGTAGGTGAGATTCTGAGCATCCCCTAAGGCTGTCAGTGTATCCCTCCCCTCTACCTCAAAGTGCTTCCACAGACCCGCCCCCCCCCAATGAGCTTCAGGGACCAGATTCATATGGAGAGCAGACTCATACCCCTTAAACCACAAGTATATGTTGTCCTCCCTTTTATAATCCTTCACAAGATCTTTAGGAATGTGCACCCTCCTTTCAGGCTGCACTGTGATGTGGCTGCCACCATCCCTACTAGACTGGCTTCTCTGACCCAGCTCTCTCAAGCTACGCTCATGAGCCAACAAAATCTTTTTCTCTTCTAGGGCCATCCTCATTTTCTCTAATTCCCTCTGGTGCTCCCTCTCTGCCTGTCTGTCCTGCAATTCTTCAGGGGTCAGACCCTTAGATGAGACACTGCTACCTGCCCTGGAGAGCCTCTCCCTGGACATAACAGGCCCACCCACAATGCCATTGTGTATGGACTGCCCTGCCTCCTCCTCATCCTCTGTGTGCCCTTCAGTGCTCTTGGCTGTCACCCAGGCCCTCAGTGCCTTTTGCAGCTCCTTCTTCTTGGATGAGCTCTTAATGGGACAGTCAAAACTTTTACAGAACTGCTTTAACTGAGCCTTGGTATAGCTATCCAATTTATCCAGGTCAAAAGCAGCTCCAACTGATGCATCTCCAGATTGGGACATGATGAAAAGTCAACAAAAGTGCAAAGGTCTAAAAAGCAGAAAAGTTCCCAAATGAAGTTCAGAAGTCAATCAAAGATTACCACAAAAATGGATGTAGGGAAAAATCCAAGCAAAAGAGAAAAATCTAAGATCACCAAACAAGTAGTATGTGGTCACGTAGTGGTCTGCACTCAGAACAGTAGTGTACACTAGATCACTGTATGTCAAGTACAAATACAAGTCCAAATCCCAACCGCTGATCACCAATGTTAAAAATTGGGTCTTTGGTTGGCAGTCAGGTTACCCCGTGTCCAAGGAAGGACCCTCACTCTAGTCAGGGTAAAAGAGAATCACCCTCAGCTAACCCCTGCTTACCCCCTGGTAGCTTGGCACAAGCAGTAGGCTTAACTTCAGAGTGCTAGGTGTAAAGTATTTGTACCAACACACACAGTAACTTAATGAAAACACTACAAATTGACACAACACAGGTTTAGAAGAATAGAGAATATTTATCTAAACAAAACAAGACCAAAATGACAAAAATCCACAATACACAAGTCAAGTTATCAATTAAAAAGCAAAAAGAGTCTTTATGCAGTTTAAAACACACACTAACACTGTTAGCGTGAAAAAGTACCTTGGGTGCTTCAAAAATAACCCCGCACGGGCGAATGTGCATCAAACAGGGCTTGCGATGCGTTGATTTCACTCACAAGTGAGACCTTGCGTCGTTTCTCCTTTCGTCGGGTTAGGGCGCGTTGTTTCTTCTCTCCACAGGAGAGTGATGCATCGATCCGGTCAGCACTCTCGGGTCAGGGCCAGCCTTGCTTTATTTTTACACGCCCTGCAGTACTTGTGTTGGAAATCCAGCTGCAAAATGGTTAAAAAAAACACGCAGCGCGGGTTTCAATCTCCGAGTCTCCGTCTACGATGCTGCAAGTCGTTTCTCCAGCTCCGTGCATCAATTCTTCGGTAGCATTTCCGGCAAGCATCAACTTTCAGCCGTGAAGCCGGCGGTGTGTCAATTTCCCAGCTGCAGATCGGAGTCATATCAATCTTTTCCCCGCACGGCGCTCTGTGCGTGGTTTCCTCTTCGTAGGCTGCCAGCTTCTCCTTTCAGGGCCCCAAGAACTGGATGGGCACCACAGGGCAGAGTAGGAGTCTCTCCAGAGACTCCAGGTGCTGGCAGAGAGAAGACTTTGCTGTCCCTGAGACTTCAAACAACAGGAGGCAAGCTCTAAATCAAGCCCTTGGAGATTTCTTCTCAAGAAAGAAACTGCAGGATAGCTCCACAAAGCAGAGTCACAGGCAGGGCAGCTCTTCTTCCTCAGCTCTTCAGCTCTTCTCCAGGCAGAGGTTCCTCTTGGTTTCCAGAAGTGTTCTAAAGTCTGTGGTTTTGGGTGCCTTTCATATATCCAGTTTTTCCTTTGAAGTAGGTCTACTTCAATGTAAAGTGTCTCTTGAATGTGAAATCCTGCCTTGTCCAGGTCAGGCCCCAGACACTCACCAGGGGGTTGGAGACTGCATTTTGTGAGGACAGGCACAGCCTTTTCAGGTGTAAGTAACCACTCCTCCTCTACCTCCTAGCACAGATGGCTCATTAGGAAATGCAGACTACACACCGGATCCCTTTGTGTCACTGTGTAGTGTGAGGTGCAACCAGCCCAACTGTCAAACTGACCCAGACAGGGAATCCACAAAGAGGCAGAGTCACAGAAATGGTATAAACAAGAAAATGCTCACTTTCTAAAAGTGGCATTTTCAAACACACAATCTTAAAATCAACTTTACTAAAAGATGTTTTTTTAAATTGTGAGCTCAGAGACCCCAAACTCCATATGTCCATCTGCTCCCTAAGGGAATCTACACTTTAATCAGATTTAAAGGTATCTCCCATGTTAACCTATGAGAGGGACAGGCCTTGCAACAGTGAAAAATGAATTTAGCAATATTTCATTGTTAGGACATATAAAACACATTACTATATGTCCTACTTTAACCACACACTGCACCCTGCCCTTGGGGCTATCTAGGGCCTATCTTAGGGGTGTCTTACATGTAAGAAAAGGGAAGGTTTAGGCCTGGCAAGTGGGTACACTTGCCAAGTCGAATTTACAGTTAAAACTGCACACACACACTGCAATGGCAGGTCTGAGACATGATTACAGAGTTACTTATGTGGGTGTCACAACAAGTGCTGCAGTCCCACTAGTAGCATTTGATTTACAGGCCCTGGGCATCTCTAGTGCACTTTACTAGGGACTCACTAATAAATCAAATATGCCAATCATGTATAAGCCAATTACATACACATTTTGTAAAGGAGCACTTGCACTTAAGCACTGGTTAGCAGTGGTAAAGTGCCCAGAGTAACAAAAACAGTAAAATCAGAGTCCAGCACACATCAACAACCTGGGGAACAGAGGCAAAAAGTTAAGGGAGACCACGCCAAGTATGAAAAGTCTAACAAAGGTGAACAAGGCAATGTGAAACAAAAGAATATATCCTAGCCCATAAACATGTTTAGAGATGTGGCAAGACCCCAGTAGATCTCACAGGGTGACTGGTGGTTGCACTGTAAAAATCAGAATGTATGTCAGAGTATGATTGGCAGAGTATCGTCTGACATACATACTGTGCCCTAAATATTGTACACAAAATTAATGTCCCATTGGATGTAGATTTTCTATTATTATATACAGTTGGGTAATAATATTGTGTTTTTTTATTTTGGGCCTGATATTTTTGTCAGATGATATTCTATGGTATTCTGATACTATTGTGGAAATAAATAAATGTATTCAAACACAGTCAAAAGGTTTGAAAAGAAGAACTTATCAGAGTTGAAAGCCGTTTGGTTTCCTAAAAAACAAGTGAGGCCAGACAAATCGAATTCTTTGACTGAGTGACCAAAGAACTAGAGCAAAGCAGTGCACAGGATGTGTTTACTTAAACCTCAGTAAAGCCGTCAATACTGGTACACACAGAAGCCTTGTAAACACATCGAACAGCCTTGGGATGGGATGCAGACTGTCAAAATGAGTTAGGAATGGGCTGAGTGATCGGGAGCTGAAAGTGCTGGTACAAGGACTCAGTTCTGAGGAACAGGGGCTGACAAGCGAGGAGTTCCCGGGGGATGGGTTCTCTACCCAGTGCTTTTCACTGTATTCAGAAGTGGCATTGTTCTTCCTCCATTTTCTTGCTCACTGGAGAATGTGTTTTAGTGATGTTCAGATGTGAGCTGATGCAGGAGTGACAGACACAGAAACAGGATAATTGGCAAGACAGAACTACCAGGGAAATAAAGGATTGGTTGCATGGATGTGGTAGTGTGGTGGTGCATCAACCACTGGCATGAGTACTGACAAGTCACAGAAAGAAGCAGGAAATGTCACTTTAACTGCAGTTTGGATGAGGTCTTGTACCCAGTATCAGCGACATCATAGCGTGTGGCTATAGGCTGGTGTATGAATCGCCATGGAAAAGAAACCTAACACTAGCAGTAATTCAATCTTCGGCATTTAATAAGGAGTGGTAGGAATGGATAGCCACAAAATGATTTAACCGGATTCTATTTTTCAAAAGCTCCACAGAAGCAAACTGACCTGTCTGGACTTTGTCAGCTATGTGATGTGTTTGAGAGTGGTATTCAATAGAACAAGGCTGTCCATGCTAGAATTTACTCTCAATGCGTTCTCTGCAAAAAATGACTATTTAGAGTCATGTCAACATACTTATCAACACTGCTGGAAACGTGTAGGCTGCATCACCAGAATGCATTCTTAAGCATGCAGTGGAGCTGAATCACCACTATAGAGAGTTGTATACGGATTGGTAGCCATTAACCTCTGGTCATTTGCCAGACCAAGGGAGTGGTCAACATTCTTGTCTTCAATTTCATTTTGCCAGTATACAGAGTCAATCCTTTCAATGATGAGGTTATCCCAGTGACGAAAGTGTTTAGGGAGACATTTTATACAATTAGTGCTTCCAGGCAAGACTCACTTCTGACCAGGCTCTAGACTTCATAAGCAAATTAATAAAGGAAAGGGTTTACCCGTTGCCGTGGTGAAGACCTGCACAACTCATCACCATTTCCAGCATTAGAATATAACTCTGCTATCTGGGGACCATCAAGCCATATGAGAACCTGGGGTGGAGTCAGAGTGCAGGCCCTTGATTCATGCACACAATTGCACCCAAAATGACACCATTTGGGTTTCTTCTTATTGCAAACTATTAGGTAGAAATTCCGGAAAAAGGGATAATGTCTGCTGTGGGGTCAGAGGAAAAGGCAGGGTTCCTGAGACAAATCTGTGTTGCATAAGGATCTGAAGTAACAAGTGGAAAAGACTCACAAATTCACTTTTCAAACCACAGCCAAGAAAAACCTGCTGCCATGAGATCAGGGCCAGTTTTGACGAATTAGAGAAAAGGGAAGAACACAAGCGGAGGCCTATGGGGTTTTGCATAAGCAAATAAGCAGTGAACAGATTCTAAGGCACTCCTGAGTACCTTTCCCACAGGTAGTGTCGAGGTACAATTCCATCAGACTATTTTATCTGTAGGGCAAATAGCTGAGTGCCCCAAACATGATATTCAGCAAGAGCATCAACCTGCTACTCATCACTGGCCCAGAACACTTTCACAAGAGGTCAAAAGCAGGGGTTCTCTATAGAAAAGTCGCTATGAAGAGTACACAAGAATTTCAGTGTTACTGATGTGAAAGAGCAGTTGGGATGCCTCTGTATGTTTAAAGTTGTTCATCTGCTAGTTATAGGGAGGACGATAGGAACTTTGTACATCTGTATCTGAGTCAATCATTGGTAATGTACATGTTTAGTGTTCTCTGGGTGCATGCAGTGATTCAAGGAGGGAATGCTTTGTCCTCGCCTCCTATTTGGTAAGGGGTAGAGTCTTGCCTCGGTTAGAGGGATCATGCTTTGTATCATGTGCTACTACTTGGGCTGCTACATTTTTGGTTCCCCACTCTTCATCCACTATGAGAGGATGGATGCCTGTCTTCATCTTCAATCACTTTGGGCAGCAGGCCTGTCATGCCTTGATCAAATACATACAATGGTCTTAGGAGGGGGGCTGTCTGCCTTTCTGAATCGTGGTAGTTTGCATTTAACTAATGAATGAGCTGCGTCACCAATCATCTAGTGGGTGACAGTTCCTCCTAACCCATGGCCGGGAAGGGGGTCGTTGGGTAGAGAGAATCACATAACTGGGAAAACTGCAGAGAACTTTTGTCCATTGAAAGAGCTAATGAAAGGCACCGTAAAGCTCATGAAAACAAATGCTGTGTGGAAACACATGGTAACAGATTGATTACGTTGTTTTCCCACGAAGAGAACACAAAAGGAAGAGTCCAAAACTAAAGAAAATAAAGATCAAACTTGAGGTCTTTCAGAAGAAAATCGTAGTAAAAACTAACCAATAGCAGATTTAGAACATAAATGAGATTTTTTTTCATCAAACAAGCAGGCGTTGCATGGCTATTTGAAAATAATATTCTGTATCTCAAGAAAATTCACCCAAGGTATGACCCGTCTGTGAGAAAAGGCAAAATGAGCATTATGTGCTAGACAGATCAAACTTCATGTTGTGAACTTATGGAATAATCATGTTTACATAAATGATTACACCAGGTGGGACATCAGAACGATAGAGCACCTATAACTCATTTTGTGTAAATATGTTCTGGAGAATCTGGGAAAGTCCCCCAGTGATGCACACATAGTAGAACTCCAGCAGCACTTATTACAGTTTGAACTAGACAAACAAGTCCCGTCATTTTGAATGCACCTTCAAGAAATGTACCAATAAGAACCATTTTCAACTTTAACTACTGAAGACCAAGGTAAACGAGATGACGAATTTCTGGTCATAGAAAAAGGCCACACAGCAAGGACTGACGCCCAACCTTCCCTGAGAAATTATACAAACCGAAAGACACATTAAATAAATCGGATATTGAAAGATGCTAAGCAAAGTTATAAAACCCATCGTAAAACTCATATACAGGCAAAGCAAAAATGACTGGACATAGAAGAAGGCCGCACACCAAGGACTGACACCCAACCTTCCCAGATAAATGATAGAAACCGAACAACACATTAAATAAATCAGAAACTGAAAGATGCTAAGCACAATGCAGACAAAGCAAAATGACATGCCACAGACTGCACTAGCTGAACAAAGGAGATTATCTGCTCATGAAAAAGATTCACAAGTACACCAATGGTGAAATGGAGGGTATGTGACCTTGGACATGAACATTTAACATGTGTGCACAAACAGGTCATTGAGGCAGACAAGACTCGGTCTGTTAGTAGATATCCAAGGATCCCACGAACAACTAGGAGAGCAAATCCTTTGCTGCTATAATGGGACTGGAAAGTCAGAGAGGAAGGGTTAAATTAGTTCTTTCCTGTGGCAGAACATTTCTCTCATGTTGAATGTGTTCTGGTGGGAAAGTTCAGCTAAAGGGGAAGCTTTTCTGGACTCCGTGACATCTCAATGGTGTAAAAAGAGCGGGAAAGAGTGTCGGAATTCTTTAGGGGCTGGGTGTTCCCGAAGGCTGGTTGTGCCTCTGGAAATGTACTTGACTTAAGTGCAAGTAGACTTGCTCCAGTTTTACATGTCTCCGTTCTGAGCTGTGTGTTCGTCTAGAGGTGTTGAACAAACCTCATAAGGTTTGCCCTTTGCAGTAGACGGGCAGAGGTCAGTGAAGGGAAGCCTGAAATGTCTTAGTGAGCCCCTTAGAAGGGCTGAATGGAGTGAGCAGATACTTCATGACGGGTTTGGACTTCCTGCAGCAAGACAGAACTGGAGAGCAATAATACTACTTTAAACCCTGTAAGTTCACTACAACATTTTCTGAAAATATTGGATATTTTGAGGAAATAATATTGGATATTTCGGATATTTTGAGGGGAAACAAATCTGATGGTCCCTAAATTATCCTACAAGAATATCCCACATAAATCAACAAGGATCGCTTTTGGGGATCATGCGACGTTGCAGCGGTTACCCCTGGCTTATACCTTGACAGCCCAACATTGCCCTTGCAATCTCAGGTCTCAGATGCAGCTCACTATGGGCCTGATTTAGAGTTTGGCAGTAGAATTTACTCCATCACGAATGTGATGGATATCCCGTCCGCCATATTACAATCTGATTATAGACTAAGGAGATCGCGATACAGTGGACAAGATATCCGTCACGTTTGTGACGGAGTAATCAGTCCACCAAACTCTAAATCAGGCCCTATATTCAGAAGGAAAACAGGGATTGTCCTGTTTGCACAGATCTGGGCTGGCCCACTTACTGGGAGCCACCCACCCAGGGAAGGTAAGGTCTCTCACCCACTGACCCCTAGGCTTAGTTCTTCATCACCAATCCTCCCTCTCTCAAAACAATTCTGCTTTGTTAGAAGTTGACATTAACTAAAATGGATGTTTATTTAATGTTTTAACTGATCGCAAACATCATTAAACCATCAACACCTGTAATATCTTTTAGCTACCTTTCCAGTGTAGTGTGCTTTAAGCATATGATTACAATCTTCTGAAAGTGTCAGTTGTTTTAATACAAAGCTTATGAAAAAAGTATGTTTAGTCGAGCTGCTTTAACAAAAGTGAGGATTCAACTAAATCAGTAATTCATGTCAGTTTTACTAGAAAATTGGCACGCAAATTAAGTACGTTTGTTACAATTCACGAAATATTCTCCTGCTAGCATTACAACCAGTAGCTCACAAAAATATTCCCATGCTTGCTTCACAATCCATTATTAACCAAATATTCCCCTGCTAGCTTCACAAGAAGTACGAATGAGGCCCATTGGCAGTTTTACAGTATAATGTTACGAAAAGTATGTGAATATTAAGAATGGAAAAAGCCTTCTGTAGATTTTCCTTTCCCACTACCATTTCAATGGGAACGTGCTTCAGGTAATAGTAACAACCAGGGGTGGCTCCTCCATTTGGGCAGGGGAGCGTCGCCCCCCCACCGCCAGCAGCGGTAACTGCAAACCTTTTACTGAAAAACAATAATAAACCACGTTTATTATTGTTTTTCAGTAAAAGGGGCAGGGCCACGGGGTGACGAGTAGTGAGGGTGCGTGCACAGCACTCCCCCTCACTGCACATGTGTGCTTGGCCTACCGTCTCGGGCCGGCCAAACATACATGCGCACTGGGCTCTCTCCAGCCCAGCAACAGAGTTGCTGGGCTGGAGAGAGCATGTACAGGCTCCCAGTCTGCCTGGGAGTGACCTGGCTGGGCGCTCCCAGCCAATACCGACGCTCTTATGAGCAGCGTCAGGATTGGCGCAGGGCAGGCTGGGAGCCTGTTTGCAGCCAGCGACAAAGCAGAGAAGTGGAGCGGCATGCAGCGGCAAAGTCAAGTTACTTTTCTTTTTTAAATTCATTTATTTTTTATTTCCTCTCCCCACCCCCGCGTGCTGCCACGCCCCTTCTGCGCTTATTGAGACACCACTGGTAACAACTGAATGCAGTGCTTCGACGCCACAAATTGTAAAAGTCATCTTTTATTGCGTAACAAAGAAAGAAACCAAGAAGCATGGAATGAGCTCCGGAGAAAGAAGGCGAAGAGAACTTAGAGAAGCACATAATGACGAGGGAAGTGAGCAAATGACATTGTAGGATTGAAAAGGGATAAAGGAACAAATTGTCAGCGAGAGGGTGAGGTTTAGAGGGGAAAAAAGAGAATGAGTGAAGCTAAACATGAAAATCATATAAAACAAGTATTTGCAATGCAATGGGTCTAGCGTTTGCTCGAGGTAGAGCTATTAGCGTTGTAAATACCTAGCTGGACTTTTCTTGCCACACAAACTGAAAAAAAAGTAAAACATTTGCCATAAGCGAGCCGATTCAAAGTGCTGCCGTGAGCGCGAAGAGAAAAACAAAAGGAAAAAGAAGTTCACTCACAGTCAAAGTTATCGTCAAAAGTGCAATTATCCATGTAACAGGGTCGATGGCCATTGCGGTAACAAAAACGCTCTGAGGAGGGACAAACATAAAGCAGTTACCAACGAAAACAAATGATTTTTGAAAGGCAAGCCCATGAACGAGTGATAGTGGTGGGCATGTGATGAGCATTGTTAAAAGCCCAGCTACACACCAACACGTAGGAAAAACAGCGCTTGCGCGCTGCTATGCTCTATCTACAAAGGGTAGAGGACCAGTCAAAAAGAATGGATGACAGTGAGAAAGAGAACCTGTGGGCGGTCATAAAAGGTAAAGTAACGCAGGGGAAAAAAGAACATAAGATGGGAACGAGGAAAACAGGAAGAAACAATAACACATCAGTGATTAAAGGAGGTGTCTTTCACTGACAGTAATTATAAACATACATAAAAAGGCCTAATCTTCTGCATTGGACTCTCAGACAACCCCACCTGCCTAGAATAGCCCTGCACCTCACAGGGTATGTGTACAGAAAAATAAACTTGAATAAAAATCGCCTTTATTTTTATTTATTTATCTTTTTCTATAGTACCACTCTACAAATAGGTGCCAGTGCACTTTACATTGAATCAGCTGTGAAGATGATGTCTCAGGTCACAGTTACCATGCATTATAAGAAGCTGATATAAAACAGTATCTGACAGTATCTAAAGACCTGTCGCTGACCTTGTAGGAAGGAATGAGCTGTAACATTATCAGACCATAAACAAAAGAGTTGGACAGGCGAACAAAAGGGGTCTGAGCAGTGGCGGTGGGAAGGCTGCTGAGGAGAGTGGTATTCTGTGTTTCACACTGAGCTTAGACGGAGCAGAGTCTGGAAGAGGGATATTGATTAGAAGAGAAAGCATGAAAATGAGATCCGTGAACAAGGTAGAAATGTGAGGGGGTGGAGGCGAAAGGTGGAAGGAGAACGAGCTAGGCGGTGGTCCTGGGATGTGAGGGGCCAGTGAGAGGCCTTGGAGCGAGTGGGTTGCCAGTTCATTCAAGCAACATTTGAATAGGAATATCTTCATTCTTGTGTTTTTTGTAATACCCTAAGTCCTCTGGCATCTCTTCTTGGAGGGAAATCAAAAGTGAAAAAGATCGTCCCGATGGGAATATGCATGCTCGAATTGGGGGATGTTGCTAGATTTGGAATAGGGAACCCAAGCCAAAAAAATCTTACAAGCAACTTCAGCTACCCTATCGTGCCCTGGTCACCGAATCAAGATGGGCATGGCAGACTTGTGTCCCCCCCTCTGTTACCTTCTGGGCAAAGGACACCCGTGAGAGCTGATAGAGCAGGGCACGGATAGAGCCACCTGAGAATCTAAACAGACAGAAGACTTGCATTCATCTGGGAACGGAGTCTGTACCTTACCGTGCTGCCGTGAAGTCACGATCTGACATTGTTGTAGTTTAGGACTCCGGGCGCAGTGAACAAGCAATGTTGTTCTTGGAAATATGGTAGTGAGCCACGTTTAATGGCATGCAAAGGATGAAGTGAGGCTCACACAGCACTGGGAACTATACAGTGATGTAGCAGTCATGCACTTACAGCGATCTGACAAGGTGGTGCTTGGAAAGCTGGATGACAGCCAGTGTTTGAGATAGGGACATGATGACCTAGAGTGAAGTGTCAAAGGTGAATTGAAGTCTAATCCTCACCCACTGGCAAGGCCTGGCCTGTGGCGTGCACTTGTCACAGTGTTGTGATGTTTAGTGGACTCTCACGGTGCACCTCTGTACTGGCCTGCACCAACCCTGATATCCCACTACCAAGAACATATGATGCTGCTGATAGGTCACTAAGATGGCCATGCTTCAGCACACCCTCGAACTGCAGGGTATAGATTAAGTCCAAACAAAGTACCCAGAAACTGAATGTCAGCCAAAGAGATCCTCCTGCACCCCAGAGGCGGAGGTAGCTATGGTATAGTGCTTATTTTACGTGTTGCAGATATGTGTGTATTCTAATTGTTCATATGCACGCAGAAATACCTTTATGTAGCATGTGCATTAACCCTCAAGGAAGCATTATGCCTCTGACCTACAGGTCAAGAAAATACGTAATGGGCTGTGTAAGAGCTCTGTGAATATGTCTACCCTGGAATATCAGATCAAAGCCCACAGTGGGTTAGTGATTTTAAAGGTTTTGTCGCTCTTTCAGTACTGTGACACCAGGGTGTAGGGTAAACCAGGATAGCGCTGTGGTGTACGACCCCGTGGGTCTCTGCAGGCCAATATGTGATTGCATGATGCAAATCAGGATTGCAGTCTTTAAAAGAGTCATGGGTGCTTCGATAAAATGATTCCAGGGTGCAGTGAAACAGAGGTCCACTGTGAGAGCGTAATAAAGATCCCTTGATTAGGCTCAAGCGCACGCTATGGGCTATGATAGAAGGTTGTTAAAATGTCTGAATGTATCAGTATTGTGAAGCCACTGCTTGATACACATCAGGATAGGTGCATTGTGAGAGTTCTGTAGATTGTTTTAGCGCACTAAAGCAACTTATGTGAACTCCCATTATGTCTCGATGGGACCTCAGGGCAACATTGCGGGGCATTGTAACAATTCTGAATGTCTCAGTTTTTAAATATTAGTAGATGGTACACACCAAAGTGGGATATGTGTGAGTGGCATATGATGGTTGTGACTATACATTTAAGGCTTTTCTATGCATTTGAGGATTTGCTTGGCTGCTTGAAACCGTGCCTGGCATTTGGGGACTGTAATTGGGCATTTGTAAATAGTCATTTAAGACTGTGCCTGCCCATCTGAGGTTGTGCTTTATTTTATGAGTTAAATTTAGACATTTGAGACTTTGCTTATGCAAGTCAGGTTTAAACACTGCATTTATGGTTCTGCTTGAGCATATGATCATTGTCCAGATGTTACATCTGCATCTGACTGGGCTGTGAATGTGCCTCTAGCATGTCATTACAGCATAACAGGTAACGCACAGACGTGCAATAAACTACACATTCATCTGCTTTAGTAACCTTTTTGTTAATTCATTGGTGTGGCCTATTTTGTAGACTTTTGTCAGCGATGTCACATACTCTGACTCCATCAAGGATAAAGGCCAATTAATGTATTTTCCTCCCATGCCATAGAGGTTAATTATTGTGTATGTCACATTCAGAGATGTCACTGGGGGAGGTAAAACTGTGTGTGTAATATCACTTCCGTATTATGCTGAATTGCCATCCATGCAAATCAGGGGTCCAGAATTGAAGTTGCATCTCTAATTAAGAGACAAGTTGTATCTCTCCTTCTCAGCTATACCAGACTATATGGTGACATTATCTGGCTGAGTTTAACTTGGTCCACCAAAGAATATCTGTTGTGTCCTTCGTGACCTCTGTTGTGGCATTCAACACTTCGCCTTTCATACTTTTTTTAATTTGCCCCAGAGGAGATGCTTTTCTAGTTTTTTCATCGTTTCACTTGGGCAGAATGTCATTTTTAGAACGTTTACCCTTACTTTGAATGTGATGTCTTTGCATTTTTGTTAATATATAATTGTGTGTTAAACTTTCAGAAAAAGAAGGGCACTAAAACACACGAAGGCTCAAGATGCCTGGGGCCCACCAGTTAAATATTTCCATAAGAAAACTTGCACAAACATTGATAAGGCCATTTCTTTTTGCACTTGGATCTAGATTGTAATATGTCTTGCAATAACGTTTTATGTGCAAGTCAGTGTCTAACCAGCCATTTCCTCCCATTGAAGGGAAGCTATACTAAGGCGAAGAGGGGGATATTTAGTGGGCTCTGCTTTAGTATTAAAATAAGACAAATCCATCGCTTGCTTGAAATGTTATTTTGATAAGCAGGCATTCGGAAACACAAATAAATCCCCCTTCACAACTGGATTCTTGCTGAAATAGGGAAAACAAGGCATGGGACAGGGAAATAAAGAGAGTGGAATGCGAGAGAGGTGAGACGTGGAAGTAGAGCTAGAGAAAGGAAATGATGGAGGAACAAAAGGTTGAGGTGTGGAAAAGGGTAACTAGAAAGAGTAAGATAGTGAGAGAGGAGAGGTAGATGCACCAAAGGAGATAAAAGGAAGGGAGATGAACAGGTGGAAGTGAACAAATGTTAAGGTGAGAAGGTAATTAATGAGAGAAGTGGGTGGAACAAATGAAGTAGGAAGAGAAATGAGATAGGTGAAGTAGAGAGTAGGCCAATGGAGACATGAGAGAGAGGCGAGGAAAAGAGATGAGATTGGAAGAGGTAATGTAAAGAAAGAGAAGACGTTGAGAGAAGGGTGAAGTACAATGAAGAGAGATACAGGAAGGTGAGATGGAAACATGAGTGAGGTGCACAGAGAAGACTGAGGTACACAAAGATAGTGAGTTTCTGTAGCGAGAGGAAATAGACTAGTAGAGGTAGGCCCAAGGAGAGGTAGAAAGAGAAAGGTAAGCTCATGTGAGAGGCGTGGATTCAGAGGGAGAGGTGATGTGGACAGAGGTAAATCAGAGCGCTGAGATGTATAGAGGGAGAGTAGGTACATAGAGATGAGAGCTACGTGGAGAGATAGACATAAAAACAGGGGTGGGATAAAAGAGGCGTGTTCAAAAAGGAAGCAGAAACACAAGTCAAACTTTTCATTAACTTAATTGCCACCAACTGCCTGAGTTTGCGAGACATATACAGTAAGCTTTGTCAAGCCTTCCCGACTGTTAAATTAAAAAAATATATATGTTTTTAAATACTCACTATGGGACTTCCCCTGACTTCTCCATCACTTTGCAAGGAGACCCCTTTAAAGATGGGGGAGGGAGGGGCTGCCGTTATAGGGTTCTGTACTGTGGGGGGTTTTAACACTGCACTGCATGCTATTTTGCAGGGGATTTAGCCTAACTGCTAATGCCACAGTATCAAAGCTGATGGGAAAACAGTTCATCTCTGAGGATCAGGTGAGAAATCAGACATCGTCGTGATATTAAAATAGTTATCTGTTATCTTGATGTGGTAATTTGATGTAATAACCAATATCCTCAAGTACTGCATCCCTTTCCCCACAGAAGGAATGGTCTAATAAGAAAATTCACCGGGGAATTAGGAGAATGGGATTCAAATTCTACTCCGAGAGGTAAAAATGTTCCACCCTACAGCCAATCACTTGGGGACTGATGCTCAAAGGTGAGTGTGATCTAGGCAGCCCCAAATTTCCTGCCATCTAAATCTTTGTGCGTACGATGTGTTATTTCTAGAGCATCTACTAACTTGCTTTCCAGCAAAACATTTGGAATTAAGGTTCTTTTCTAGAGTTTGGGGATGAGTGACATCGGCCAAAAACTGCAGAATATCCCAGCCAGCGTACCAAAAGAGTACATTGATGTCAATGGTACCCTACATATTGTGCATAGGACATTCACCACTTTTTGGTGGACGTTGCCCTCAGCCAAACTCTTCATAAGGTCTAGCATCCTTTATTTCAACTCCATAGGCTTCAGTTGCCCTCCCTTCTAACACTGGGAAACCTTATGGAAAGGATCAAATGCAGGCATTGCATGTTGCAGGAAACTTTAGCCAATTACATGTATTTTCTCAGTGACACAAAGAATGCATTTTACTAAAGGGTGCATTGCAGCATTTTAAAGGTAAAGCACGGCCTCCCTTCCCCTAACTCTTTGGTGCTCCACACTGTAGTCTGAGGCTTGTTAGCCTGGAAGTGTGAGGTGTTAATGAGCGCTTTCAAGCCCTCTCTTCTCATCGTCTTGCTCTGGCGTTCAGCTTCTATTATCTCTGCCTTCTGAGGCTTGCCCACTCCTGCCTTTCTTAGATGTCTCTGAGCTTCACTTCTCAGCACTGCCCGGAAAGAGCACTGACAAAGGGAGATGAGCAGCAGCGAAGCCATTCCCTGCACTGATTGGTCTGCAGAGGGCAAAAGAGCCCACTGTGGTCATGACTGGTGGTAGTCTGTCTGTCACTGAGAAATCACCTGTAAAAACACACCTGGCAAAGGGGCAGTGCCTCATGCACAGGCCCAATGTGCCTCTCCCTGCCAAACTAATTGGATTTATTATTGAAAGGTTCCCCCCGGTAAGAGCATTCTAATGCACTGCCAGAGCACCCTGCCTCTGCAGCCATTTCAGCTACAGGAACGTGACCTCCATGCCACGTCTTACAGCAGCCCAAGTAAGTGCAACCCCCAGTATAAGTCATTCTCAATATTGCAGCACTTTACCAATGAGAGCGTCTAAATATAGCCCAGCCAAGCCCTCCACGCTGAAGGAAATTAGGTTACAAAACTCTGATAAAATCATCTCAAGAACACCCCCCTTAGTGAAAATATCTAGATGTGGTAACTCACACAATAGGAACACCCTAGTACAGTCTAAGTGTGCTCCTATGACGAGCTAAATGGGATTATGAAAATGCCCAGGAAGGGAAACCTTAATAAAGATCTCTCTTTGTGAAGTAAATCTGATCATTGGAACATTTACCCACCCCAAAAAAGCATCTGCTTTAGTCCGCGGGGTCTACTTCTATAGAAAGAATGATCCGCAATAAGAACATCTTAATGTCCCCAAAACCTGTAATCCAACTGTGCAGTAATTCAGGTTATAAGAACATTCCCTACATCAGAGAAGCTGAATGCACCCTCCTAAGACCCTGTCATTCCATCAGTAGGAATCAGTGCTCGAGCTTCTTGCAGAACCCTGTAATGTTTCATGAACACTAATGTGGAACCTGCGTCTTCGGCTAATCATAGTTTCCAGCATGCAGTTGAAAGGAGATCAGAGTGCATGCACTCCAGTTCAGCTAGAGAACCAGCAGCCAGCTGCTTCTACAGGCCTCAAGTCTGCTTCCCTGGCTGCTTGCACTGTCCTAGAGTCAGAAATGTCACGCAGGCGTGCTGGAGCCTGCATACACCTAGCTCCTCCTTGCTGCCAACCGACTATAACCACAGAGGTGGTGACTAGGCCATAGCTTTTTCATTTGACCCTGCTTGCATCCTCTGTGTTTCTGAACTTTCTGCTGCCTACAACCTGGCCAGCAGAAAAGGTTCGGCTATGCATCCCTGTTCTATGTTTGGTTCGTGTTGTCAGTGTCTCGAATCTGAAGCACTGAAAGCAAGCCTGTTTTGAAAGATTCCCTCTTCTAAGTCTGTGCAAAGTTGGCAGATATCATGTTAGAAGTCTATACTGCAGTACACCAGGTCCCGTTTTATCTTATTAAGATGTTTCAAAAATGTTATGTAGATGTTCGGTAGATACTTGTATTTTAATATTTTGTCAATACATCCACTAAAGCTTTCTCTGCCCAAACGTATTCTGTTCAGTGCTAAGAAAAGTGAATTAAAATATTCCTCTTAAATAAATCAACCAAAAAAGACGACAACCAGCATTAACCAAAGAGTGGATAAATGTGAGATCATTTATGCAAGTTCACTTTGAGAAAGACAACTGGTCCAACTCAAAGGTTTCTTCTGCACATAGGCGTGACACACTCCTTCAAATTTAGAAGTTTAGAGCGAGTCACATCCACTCACAGAAAAATCTGTGTAAATCATGCTGGGAAATCCTTCATTCAAACTACAAGGTTGGCATTGAAACACAACATTAGTTGTAGAAATCACTTCTTACATTCGTTGCACCAAAAACATTGAGAAAAACAACAAGCATTTGCAATAAAACGGATCTCACATTTGCTGGGGTTAGAGCTATTAGCATTGTAAACTCCTAACTGGACTTTTCTTGCCATACAAATTGAAAGAAAAAAAAACTAGCGCAATGATAGTGACAGGCGTGACATGGGCATGGTTACAAGCCCAAAGAGAGATTACAACACGGATGATCAACCCTATACAGGTATAGAAACATTGACATCATCATTCAGCATATACATTCAATTGAAGTCAGTACCCAAGAAGGGATGATGCAGGACAGAAAAGGGAAGTGTGAGAAATTTGAGTTTTGCTTATCCTCTGTAGGTAAAGTCATGGTGCTCTCTCAAAAAGACCTATTTCAAACAAGCATTTGGTAAAGCCAAAAGACTCACTTTTGAGACCCATAAGCTTTGCCAGTATTTTTTTGCGTTGGTGTACAACATCCCGATGTTGTGCAGCATGAATAAAGAGTAAAGCAAAAAAGGGGGGACTATGAAGCATCTGCCCATCTCATTCAGCAGATGTGCACAACACACATGAGTTCGCTTACCTAATCACGAGGGGGCCTTTTTCTTTTTATTTACCAATCCAAGCTACTTGGATCAGTATAATAAAAAAAAGAAAAGTAGCTCAAAGGTTAAATAAAATGGAGGGCACATGTGAGGGGAATGAACATGGAGGGTGTGAAAGCATCCAGTATGGGGGGGCTGAAGCAACAAGTGGGGAAGAAGCAACATTGTGTGCTGGGGTGGGAATAACTCCACTGAGGGAGAAGAACATGTAACACCTGAGGAAAAGAAGCACTTGGACTACACTGAAGAATGTGAGCTGTTATGGAGGGGCCAAGCAGGTGAGAAACCAATAAAGGGGAGAAGCACAAGAGCACGAGGACAAAACTGATGGGGCAGTGAGAAGCAAATGTAGGCCAGAGAGCTCCAGGAAGGCGGTGGAGTGGGAAGCAGCAGTACACAAGGGAGACAGCTGGAAAACACAAGCACTTTTGTTGACTGCTTAACCAAAAAGAAAATGTAGTGCTTCAAAAGCAAGCAGCAGAAGGACACAAGCAATTCATCCATGCTCTATGGGAGGGACAAACACAAGAAGAGGAAGTAAAGCTCAAACAAGCTGATGTAAAAAGAGGATGGCAATAAAGCCAACCAACAGTAATTAATGGGTCGGTTCAAGGTCCACTGTAGGCAGACAATAGGGTTTTCCAACAACAGGCAGTTTGCGCTCTCTGGTAGACGAGACCTAAAAATACTATTTTACAATGTTGCATTGTCTCAGCAAAGAAAAAACAAGCATTTCCAATGCAACGGGTCTCGAATTTGCTCGAGTTCGAGCTATTAGGGCTGTAAAAAAAAAAAACGCAGCGTGATCGCACTATGTAAAATGCAGCGCGATCGCGCTGCGTGGAAAATAAACAGATAAAGTAGTCCGGACCCCAGGCTGAAAACATCGAGCCTCGTATGTTTTTAGTAGTTTACCAGTGCTGTGTAGGTGAGCTAAACACCAGAAAAGGCATGATGTATGCATGCCTTTCACAAATGAAAGCAAGCAGATTTTAAAAGGCAAGCCCACGAACCAATGTTAGTGACTGCGTGACATGGGTGTGGTTTGAAGCCCAAAGAGAGATTACAGAATGGACAGAGTGCTTTGCGCTTGTCCATAATGATACTTTTCTCTCACTACTGAAAATGGATTAAATGATAGCAGATGGAATACATTAGTGCTATATTTTTACTGTGCCAACAATATAAAGATCTCTGGAACCGATTAAAACATAATGCACTGCACTCACTTTCAAGGCTAAACATTGATATTAACATTTGGTCACTTGTGTCCTACGATGAAGCCTTAAAATAAACATCCCAAGACACTACCTGGCATGTCCCCATAGACCAAAAAGAAATACATAACAATGGTTTTACTACTGTCCTTCTGAAATTAACTCTGGAAATTAATAACAATGAATTCAACTGTATCTCACATTGGCCTTCCACTGCAATCTTTCCCATCTTGCAATGTTCCGCTCCTATTATGCCGCCTTGTTCTTTCAGGCTCTTTTCCTAGATGTTGGCTATGCCTTGGCGTCTTCCTGCTGCCACCGCTCCATCCAGCATTGTATATACCAGTTTTCCTTACAATTAGAGTTACCTCTAATTTTTTCTTTATCTTGATCTGCTCTTCAGTCAGAGCTGATAGAAATAAAGCACACCTTGTTGCAAAACATTCTCTAAATCTAAACACCTTACAGAGTCAAAGCACATCTTCTCGTATTAACGTCTATCCTGTTATATGTACAATCCATTTGATTAAAAACATCTAAGTACAGATCAAGCATGTCTCTCTTCACTGAATTAAAATGTAGCCATAAGAACACGCATTCAAGCTGAACCTCTTGTTAAAGTGTAACTCTTCAATGATTCAATTCTTCCTATAAATAAGCTGGTCAGTAATTAACACTATTTTTCTGTCTTGCCAACTTTTTTCTAGATAGATGTAATTCCTACAATGACAACCTCACAAAAAACACGTTCACACAACACACAATCCCGGTGTCTCTCTTTATTTTGTAGGGAGGGTTGTTATTTCCTTAAAATGTATTGCTGCATCGGGACGCTAGAGAGCCTGAACGACGATGGTGGCTCTTTGAATCCTCTCAGTGGGCCAGAGCTGAAAACCTGCAGTCCAATCCTTTAAAACTGCATTGCTGCCACCTCACATAAGCTCGTCCGAGGACTCAAACCTGAGCAGCGCACCTGTATGTGATGGCTGGCTCCCCGGGTGTGGCGCGCACCACTGAGCTGGAGAAGGCGATACCATCGGCTGTGGCCTGCTCGGCCTTTCCTGGTAGACACAGCAGAGTAGGCGTGCCTGCACGTGCTTCCAAGGGTGGTAACGGCCTGTGCTTGAAGATCCCTGTGGCACCCTGTGGGACCAATGTGAGAACAGGGAGCCAAGGTGGAGGAGTAGACCCAGCATGGGAATGCCCCAGCCCTGAGGGCAAGAGAACAGACATGGGATTGGGCCAATTATCCTGTGGGAGGAGCACAGGAGGCCCAGTAACCGGTTGCTCACAACCGCTGGCTATGACACCCAATGCAGGTGGATCACACTAAACCAAGAGAATTCCCTGGATGGCTGCAGCCTCACGAGGAAAGTCAGAGTGCTGTCCCATATGAGTGTGAGCCCATGATTATCTACAAGAGCCCCCGCATTGCATCTCATCTGTGACAACTGAAAATCTGAGGCATCAGCTCTCATTTGCTCAGTCCCCCTGGGCTCCTTAAGGTACTGTTGAGCTGCTCACTGCAATGGGATTTCATAAGGATGACTTTTGGGCCCTGGGGCAAATGCACTATTTTTGCAAGTGCTGCTGCTGATAGTGATTCAGATGCTCCCATTGGGGATGTGATGAAGAGCCTCAACCTCAAGGTGTTGCCCAAACCCCTAGGTTTAAAGCTATGACTGCACCGTAACAAGATTACTTCCTTTATGGCCAAACCAGACAAGGAGTCCCATTTGAACCTTGAGGCCCATAAAAGCCAGAGGCAGCCATACGACCCTGTTCACCAAGTTGCTGAAGGAAAGGGGCAGCTGAGGGGGATTATCTATCCTCCCATGAGATCACATCTCTTCTTTGGGAGGTGAAAGCCAGCCTATCCACTATTAATTCCAAAATTGACTCGTTCACCCATCGGCTGGAAGACATGAGAGAACAACTAGATCGCCAACATGTATGTATAGATATGGCTGAACACAGAATCGGATGTAAAGGATGATGTGGAGCCACAAACGTGCTCCTAAAAGTGATGGCAATGGAAATGGAAACAATTAAACTGAAAAATTAAGATTTGGAGGTGTGCTCCGGCAGAAGCAATATGAGGATCCTGGGAGTGGTGGAATCAAAAGCGATGGGATGAACGGAATACTACACAGAACAACTACTCCATTAAATTTTTGAAGCAGACTAAGTGCTGGCTTTAAAGCCAGTCCCAAGAGCTCCAACCTGACCCATCATTGTGACACTCAAACTATCGGGACTTTGACACCATTCTGAAACTTGGGAGAGATAAGTGCACTATCCACTATGAAGATGTGAACCTGTCATTCTTCCCAGACTTTACTTAGAGTGTGCAGGATGCATGCCAGAAATTTGCATCAGTCAAGAAAAAACTACAAGAAATTAAAATCTTGTACGCATGTATCCGGTGAGACTATGATTCTTCCTGAAGGGCACAATGCTGATATTCACAGATCCTAAAGAAGCAGCCTCACTCCTCTACAAACATCGCGAATCTGCTAGCAATAGCCCACCAGGATGCTCAAGCTCACGTGAACAGCAGCTGAGTGACATAGAGTGACTCAAGGGAATATTAGATGCTGGAATTTTGCGCTTATGGGCACTGTATGCAAACTATATCTGCTGTGCGCAATATGGACTCAAAGGTATTGCCCTGAGTGGGACTAGGGCCCATTGGATGCCGTGGAATTTAATTTTCTGATACTATGTTCCTTAGTGGCTTAGATGCCTCTTGTTCACTGAGGACACAGATTAACTATATATTCAAAGTTTCTCTGGCCCTTCTAGGCTAAGTGCCACCAGACCTTATTGCAATATGCTACTTGCCATGGTTATGTTACTTCCTATATCTCATAGAGGTATTTGGAGAGGTTTCACAGGGCGATTGGGGCCGAGTGCAGGGAGCATAGAGGATGGATGTTTACAGTATCATGCATGCCCAGCATACAGCCTACAATGTGACAAGCTTGCCGCCTGCTTTGCACACACGTACGTCCACAGAAGTGGTCATGACTCATAACACAATTTACTTCACATGGCCCTAACAACTCCTGGAATGTTAGGGGGCTAGGCACCCCCCAAAAGTGCTACCAAGCATTGGCGTATATGACTCGCATCAGTCCAATGTGGCCTTTCTCCAAGAAACACACTTGGCTCCAACATTGGATCCAGCTCTTGCCAAATCCTGGGCAAACCATTGGTTTCACCCATTCCACCTGCTCTGGGGTGGGGGACAGCTATAATAATCCACAGGTCAGCTAACTTTAATCATATTTTAGGAGACCGGAGGGTCGATACTTCACAGCTCTACTCATGTCACCCTGGTGAACTCCTATGCCCCAAACACAGACAGTTCATAATTATTTACGCACTTATTCTCCCACACTAACATACTAAACATGCACTCTGTGCTGTGGGGGGTGACCTTAGTGCAATTGTAGACTTGGTATTCAACTGCACTAGTGGATTACCCAATAAGCACAACAGGGTGGAGATTGCCATAGCCAGTATTCTATGGGACAACAACATGGTGGACATTTCAAGGACAATGCACTCCCACGAGCCGGACAGCACGTTTCACTCATCAGTACATGACTCCTCCTCCAGACTAGAACCCTAGTTCAGCACAAAAGATATCATCAGATGGGTGAGTTCAAGTTTGCACCTTCCTCATACATTAGCAGACCACTGCTCAGTTGTTTTGGGTCCATCGCCCCCTTAGGAGCCCCACACCACTCGAATGAGGTGCCTGCATCAACAGAGCTTGATGAATGGGGCCTTTAGGGAAGAGATATGCAAGGTCACTAGAAATTACTTTAATGAAAACAAAGACTCTATGGTCTACCTTCTGGGAGGCATATAAAATCGTGATCTTGGGGAGTGTATCCCCAAAAGCAAAGGTATCCTAAAATCCCTTTGGGCAAGTTGTGTAAATTGCAGGGAGAAATTAAAACACTAGAGGAACAGAATGACCAGGATGGGGTGGGGGGCACACTGTTAGAGACATTGCAAACTAAAATCCGAGTGTACAAAAAAGCAGCCCACAGGAAAGTCCAGTTTTGTAGTAAATAGAAAAAAGCCTGCATATGTTGTGACGGGGACTGTGAGGGGGACTGTCCTGGACACACCCTTGCATTGCTGCAGAAAACAAATTGGGCTCTGAATCAAATAATAAAGATAACAATAGATGATTGGCAGGTCCTACATAGTTCCTGTGATATACTGGAGTGCTTCACCACCTTTTACAAGCACCTTTACAACTCTAGATCAAAATATTTTGCCCGTGACATGCACACGTTCTTAGATAACGCCCATATTGCATGACTAGCCGCTGACCAATGGGAGATGATGTGCCTGCAGATCACAGTGGAGGAATTCAGAGGGGTCTCCACCCACTTGAAAAATGGTAGTGCTCCAAGAAGCGATGGCCTCCTGGCAGAATTGTATAAAGCATATGCCAATGACCGGATTTAATTCTTGCTCTCTGTCTATGAGGGCGCATTTTGTACGGATCACCTCCCCGACTCCTTGGCTGAGGCAATTGTTATTACACTCCTGAAGCCTAGGAAACCCCTGGATCAATGTAACTCATGCTGCCCCGTATCCCTAAATAACATTGATGGCAAAATACTCTTCAAACTCCTGGCCAATAGACTTCTGCACCCAGACCAGTCAGGATTCATTGTGGGCTGCTCCACTGGGGACAATCTGCATATGCTCTTTACAGTCACTCATGAATTAGATCCTGGACTGGAGGTCATGGTGACCTTCTTAGATGCAGAGGAGGCATTTAATTTGATCAAATGTGGGTTCCTTCTTACAGCGCTATAGGCACAGATAAGGGTGAATGGTTTGCTGAGACGTTTTACATTGTCAGGGAGACAATGCAGGAATGTCTGCTGTCCCCACTCCTATTTGCCATTGACATGGAGTTGCTGGCCTTCCTCTTAAGAGACCGACATCACCAATGAAGGATTCACTTTGGGAAACACAATGTCATAGTGTCAATGTATACAGATGGCATACTCCAGATTAAAAACCCAGCCAAGAACCTACACCCAATCTTCTGGAATGATTGCATATGGATAGTGATCGGGGCTAAGAATACAGTGGAAGTCATTACTGGTACCTCTCACAGACGCCACTAGGCGACCACAGCTCAAACTCCCACTATGCTGGATGACAGCACCAGTCAAATCACTGAGTCTGTATGGAAATGGATCAAGTTTCCCTCACGCTGGTCGGTAGGATCACCTTGATGAAAATTCCAAAACATCCCCGTTCCCCTCCATAAAGTGTTATTCTCCCAACTGTGTTCCCTCATGATCACACTGGCTTGGAAAACAACCTTGGATTGGTTGGTCCAAGTTACACAAATCCTATGAAAAGTGCGGATTTGGTGCTCCGAACTTTGTGCTCTACTATTCAGTGGAACAGGCCTGATTTGCTCACTATTGAAATTATATCATTCGATGGGCCCAACACGTGGCTCTGGAGTGCAGCTTAGCTGAGGCGGCCCGCATCTAATGTAAACTTTATTGTAGATTACTTCGATGAAACAGAGAACTACACATGGTGGCATGCTTGAGCTGGGCACTGATGCATCTGGAGGAGCTCAACGGGGACCATCTTAAGTTTGCAGCCCAAGCTGAAATCACACACTACCTCTACACTCATACTGAACACAATCCAGCACTTCTTCCATTACTATGGCAAAAACAACTCTGACACATGGGGGACATATTCCTGAATCAAAAATACATACCACTTTAGGAATTTATAGCCCAGACACCTTCCCCTATGCAGGACATTCTAGGATATCATAATCTTAAACATGCTCTGAAGTGCTTATCCCAGCATTTCCTGAAGCCCTGTCAGAGTTGGGGCTGCTATCTTTCTTGTTGGCCAACCTAACCCCCAAAAATCTTATAGCTCACATGTACAACATAGCAGCCGCCGCAAATTCAGAACCAGAATGGCATGCCCGTAGACAGTGGTCCACAGACCTAAGCAATTAAATCACTGACAAACAATGGTCTTTTTGCTCTGCGCAAACTAGAGAAATATCTTTGATTTATTAATTATAAATAACAGCACAGGATGAACTACACTCCTGTAAGCACGATGAACAACAGCATATTGACAGATTCAAGCTGCTGCAGATGTGCTGCCCCTGGTGCTGAATTTTTACAATTGGCGTGGTCTTGCCCATTGGTTACAACAAGTTGGGGACAGGTTACTCACACACTAGACATAATGATAGGCAATGCAATACCCATATCCTTTATGATGATAATGCTGGGGTACATATTGGATGCTTCTAAACACTGCAGTGTCCTGCTGGCAATGGGAACCCTATTGGGCCAGAGGTGAATGGCTTAGATGGGGTGGCTCTCAAATTTAAATGCTGAGTAAAAGACATGATCATGTGCAGTGAATTTGCAGAAATCTAAGCCGAAGTGTTGCCACCTTCCTGCAGGTGATGAACTTCTGGGAGCCTACTGCGAC
Source organism: Pleurodeles waltl (assembly GCF_031143425.1). Lineage (NCBI taxonomy): Eukaryota > Metazoa > Chordata > Amphibia > Caudata > Salamandridae > Pleurodeles > Pleurodeles waltl. The sequence continues at coordinate 605,988,109 of NC_090445.1, read as the reverse complement.
AATGTGATGGGCTTAGATGAAAATGGACAATCAATATAGATAATGGATATGCTAGCCCAGGTGTGTGAGATGAGGTGGCACCTCTGCACAGCATGATGGCCACCCTGTTGGAACATGGTGGCATTATACAATGTCCAAGCAGCATGGGGCTGGGTGGTCTGGCAGCTTGTAATGCTTAACATGAACAAAACAAACTGAAATGCATATTTGCTTTTACCGGTTGGTCTACTGGCCATTTGTGTTGTTACCCGTCCCAAAAAAGGAATACATAAAACGATTTCTACATTGTGTTCATCCACAAAAAAATAGTCTGCCCTGGTAAAAACAAAACCTTAGAAAGAACAATTTACATGATGATATCTCCTATGTTATATTAAACAGGATATATTAACTGCTCCAGGATATCCAGAGGGTTCCTTCATAGATATACCAAAATCAGCATACATTCATGCACATCAAGTGGGGCAAGACATTTAAAAAATGAATTTTAATGGGTATAGCAAGAAGTCAAGAGTCTTTCCTGGCCTGTGAATATACTGAAAAGGATCACTGACGCAATATCAAGGTAAACAATATCATTTGACACAAATACCATGTCAAAAATATTGTTTACCAAAATATTGTGTACCAAGTCTTATAATGGTAAAAACAAAAATAAAGTATCAGAATTAAAATATAATTTCACACTAATGTAATCCAAAAACATTTTAAAAATATATATATACATATATTTTAAAGTAGTATAACTTAAATATTTTAATATAACTTTAATATAATGCAAAATAAATAAGTTCCACTAATATTTATTACTATACATAATATACACTTATATAAACGCAAGCACACATATATGTGTGTGTTTATATAAAGTGTAACACTTATGAAAAAGATATATTTTATATTAAGTTTTTTAGTTAATTTATTTAAAAAGCATATATATCTGAGTGTGCCTAGATAGGAAGATAGATAGATAGATAGATAGATAGATAGATAGATAGATAGATAGATAGATAGATAGATAGATAGATAAATTAATTGATTGATTGATAGATAGATAGATATTCTTTGAAAAACACAGATCTGTTTTTAATTTTTTTTAAACCCTCAGAAGTAACTGAAAAACAAATGTTAAATTAATGTTATAGTTAGGTGAATTTGTCAGTGACAACATTAACATTTTGATAATAAAAAACAGATATTCACTATTTATAGTTAGCAGTAACTTGCACCCCCGCCATGCACTGCTTAGTACCTCACATATTTCATCACTCATGCATGTTCTATAACATAATTTAATCACTGATGACATAATCAAAACTCCTTTTCTACACACTGCTCTATAAATAGGTGTGGCTTTAAAGCTCTAAAAGTGAAACCAAAGTAGCTTAGGATATGAGGCATCATTAATGCCATTGCAGAAACAACTCCCATATTGACCCTGTACCATACACTTCACAGGTAGCATAGTGCACATTAAAAATCAGTAACAGATATATGGGAAACCCTCATTGCATACAGTGGTCAATCTGTATGCAACTGTTCAGAGCTGTTCTGGCTCCTGCAGGAGCGAGATGGCCCAGGGAAATAAAGCTCCCCAGGCCATTCAGAAAACTTCACTTTTAAACTGGCGCTCCCACAAGAGTCTATCGAGACTCTTGTGAACCCAACCATCCAGGCATAGAATACTTTTCAACCTTAATTTATCAAAAACTACTTGACTGATTTACACTGAACCACTAAAAACTCAATCTGTGGACAAAGATCTAGCTTCTTGAATTACCAAATAAATAAAATACAACAACATTTTCTAAAACAAAAAAATGACATTGAGAATAAAAAATAAAAAGCAGAGTCAAGTCTGACTTGCATATGACTGGGCCCAAATTGAGGTGGTATGGTGAGCAAAAAAATGATGGATTGGGATACGGCCCGAGAGTTTGCCAGTGACTGAGATTAATTCAAGCATTCCATCCATCACCTTGTTGTTTTAGCATTTACTGCCCTATGTGGGCTGGGTATGCCCAAATGTGGGTGGCGGGCCTTCAACAGGCGTGACACATGTTAACAAGCATTTACAATGCATGGGGTCTCGCGTTTGCTCATGTTAGAGCTGATCGCGTTGTAAACTCCTAACCTGACTTTTCACCTATCGGGCAAAAGTGCATTTATGTACATAACCCGAAAAAGTGAAATCAAGTATGTAAAGCGCTCAACTTCTGCCAAGTGAGATCGGGCTCGTAAATTAGAGAAAAAAAAGTCCACGAGCCCGATGGAAAACAGCGAGCCTCGCATGTTTTCTGTACTTGGTCGCTGCGCTGGAGGAGGGCTAGCCACCGGAAAAGGCATGACATATGCGTGCCTTCGACTAATGAAAGCAAGCAGATTTTATTAGGGAAGCCCACCAACCAATAAAAAACACTGACGTGAAGTTGACAGGGCTCCGAGCCCTTTTCTAAATACAAAAGAGTCTCCCTGCTAAACGCATGCGCGAGCGCATGCAACGCAGGCTCGACCCTAAAAAGGAAGGCTTGGACCTGAAATTTTTTTTTATTTGCTCATTCGAAATGGCAGTCTAAACTGCACACATGGGCTGCAATGGCAAGCCTGAGATATATTAAAAGGGCTACCACAATCAGTTCTGCAGACCCACTAGTAGTATTTAATTTACCAGCCCAGGGTACATGTAGTACCTCTTTACCAGGGACTTCTAAGGAAATAAATATGCCAATTGGAGATGAGCCAATGCTACCATGTTTTAAGGAGAGAGCACATACACTTTAGCAGTGGGCAGAAGTGGTAAAGTGTGCAGAGTCCTAAGGCCAGCGAAAACAAGATCAACAAAAAAAATGGAGGAGGAAGGCACAAAGTGGGGGAAAGACCACTCTAAGGCTGACAGGAATACATTAAGTATTACTTAAAACATAACTAAAATATATTTTAATTCTATACTTTGCATAATTAATAATCAATTAAATAATGATTCATACATCAGTAATTAATTGTTAAATATTACTTAACTTCTCACCCTAGACCCCTACAAACCTAGCAACCTGCACCGAAAATATAACTAAAATAAATCAGTATTACATAAGTTGCATAATTAATATCAATCACATAATGAATTAAAATGTATTATTTGCTAATTCGTTTTTGCTTAGTTTGCTTCCCACCCTAAGTCACTAAAAGTCTAACACTCCGCTATGACACTATATATTAATATTAAAAATGTAATTAAAAATTCCAAATCACTTAAAATGATAACCTATGTTTAAAAAATGGAGTATTCCCCAAACAATAGTAAATCATAAAATGTATATAATGGCTAAAACACATTAAAATAATTAAGAAACAATATTTTTTACAACTATATATTCAGAAACAATTTTAAAAACGATATTCTTAAAAACGATATTGCATACCTAAAAAATTATATTGTCCAGAACAATATTTTTAAACCATGATTTTTTTGTCACAAAATATTTTTTCCAATACTTATGTCTCCCAACTTTGCAAATCGATAGTTTGTCCAAACACCATTGGCAACTCAAAATCTACTTCTGAGAGTAGGGGCAATTGCTCAAAGTGCAGTGTCAAATAATCAATGGCCCTCAGCCACTACTTGAATGAGGGAGTGGAGGACTTTGGTGTTTTGTGAGATACTTCCTAAGGGTGAATGTGTTTTAAGGTGGGCAGATGATCGATCCTGTGAGTCCTCTTATGTGCATGATTTGAAGGCAGTACCTTCCTTGTTTATGAGCAACAGAACAGACTGTCTCAGCTCTCTCTACAAGAAGGATCGTCTTGGCAGGCAGGTGAGGTCCCAGAGCCGGAAGCTTAGTCTCCTATATCCAGTAGGCTCAAGCAGCAGATCTCCAAGCAGGTAAGCACTCTCACAGCCTGAAGGGGAGGCCTATAGTAGTCATATCAGTTGGTCTCCAACATCTAGGCAGGCACGGTAGGCAAACTGAGATGCCCATAACTCCTAACCCGATGATAGCCCGCAAGTGCCCTTAAAAGACTGCGCGTCACACTGCTACTGTCTGCAAGTAAAGGAGGAGCATTCCATTAAAGTAAAATGGGTGCTCAAGTTTGAGCATCTTAGCCTGAACTTCCACCCACTCCCTCCCCAGCCCCAGCCAAACAGAGCATAGAATTCTGATGGCAATCACTTTTGCCTGGCACCTTGGTGGTGAAAAATGAAAAGGTGGACCTTTTGAAGAAGAAAACGGGGTGGGAAAGGTCACACATTGGGAATAGAGACCCTGTGGGCTTCCTCTTAAATGCTTCTCTTTCCTTTATTAATGTTTTCCATCTTGTCAGTTCTTCTTTTCCGCTACCTAACTTTTTGCTCTTCAATGTATTTTCTCTTATCTCTTATGTTTGATCTAATTCTAAACCCTTTCTCATCTCTGCTCTCGAGTCTCCCTTTGCCTCGATTATCTGCCATTTTCTCCAATAACATACACAAATGTTTTATCTTCTCCTTTCTCATCCATTTCTTCTTCCATTTCTACTTTTCTCTTTCCTGATTCTACACTCCTCTTTTCCTCTGCAGTTGGTTGCTCTTTATTATTTCTTATCTCCTACCTTCATTTTTTTCTTTGACCCCCCCCCCCCCTCATTTCCAATCTCTTCTTTCATTACTACTCTCCACCATATTCTCTCATTTGTTCTTAGGTCGACTCTCTAATGTCTTGTCTCCTTCCTCATTAATATCTTCTGCTGTTATTTCTCTTTTTTTATATTTTTAGGCCTTTCCACTCTTCTGTCTTATTGCTGTAATATCTTCTTTCCTCTCTCTGTCCGACTCCATATTTTCAGTTCTCTATATTTAAATCCTTTTCATCTATTCACATGCTTTGTTATGCTTTTCATGCCATATTTCAAGCACTTTCCTTTATTTTCTGTGTTCTTTTGCAAGTCTTCCTTCTCTCTTCCACTGTACCTTCTTTTTTCTCCCTTATACTCTTCTCTCTACGCTGCACATCGCCTTTTCTCTCTCATTCTCATCTCTTAATTTTGTCATTTATTGTTTTGCATTTTTTTATAGCGAGAACTGGACCCAAAGGTATTGGAGCGCTTTAGATGAGCACTATTTACACTATACAATGTCAGGTCACTCTAAATGCCTCCAGTCTCCTTTATTTTGTCTTGTATTTCCTTCCATTCTCTTTTTGCCCTTTCTCTGCTCTGATTTCCCTTCTCCCCTCCAGTGCCGTATTTTTCCTTGACTTCTTGTTCTTCTCTCACATGTTAATTTTTGACTCATCTCTCCATCTCCAGTTTTACTCGTCATCTGCATCTTCTCTTTCCTATGCCATCTCTTAAGTCCCACTCCTCGCTCTCCTTCCTTCGCTCTGGGGTATCTTCTCCATTCTCTCATCCATCCTACGCTTCCTTTATTGCAGTCTAAGGTGTCCCTCTTTTACTTCATCCTCCCCGCTTTGGCTGTTCCATCCCTATTTCATCTTCTCTTGTCTTGCATCCTCAGTCCCCTCTGCCTTTCCTATCCCCTCCCTTGCGCCGTTGATAAAGGAAGGCCTGCGAGCTCCCATTTTATAGCTCCTTCAGCAGAGCCATGTGGCTGCGGCGTTTAGCGACGCACTGCTACTCGCGCGCACAGTTAAAGCGTTCTGGGGACAGAGGCGCGCATCAGCTTTGTATTCCCAGGAGAGACCCGTCTTTCCCTGTCTCCTCTCTTTCTATAAGTGGCGGTACTTAACTACACACCAAATAGCTGAGAAGTAAAGGGGGGAAGCAGGAGGCGGCAAAAGCGTGGGCAAGGAGGTCTCAAGACATTTCCGTGACGTGCCTCAAGGTGTGCTGTATCTTCATCCCAACTGTGTCTGTTCACCGGTGCATCAGTCAGTGTCCAATTACATGCAGTCTCGGAAATTATTCCACTCCGACGCCCCTACGAGCACCTTTTTCTCTCTCTCCTGGGTATGGGTTTCTACGAGCGATGCCAGATTGTATTTTTTTACCTTCTATGGCGGGATTCCGGATCGGGTGGATTTGTACCCAGTATCCCTCCACCAAGGGCGTCGGTAACTCGAATGTTAGGACTCGTTGCAATTATGTTTTCGATGAATAAATAACACGGTAATCCTCATTTGTGGTCCCCACATGTTTTCCAGGATCAACAAACCAACAACCCCTTTTCGATTCTACCTTTTATGAATAAACAGCGCAAACATCTTGTTGTCCACTGATACTAAAATGACAGTCCCCAATTATTATTTATTTTTCAGAGGAACCTACCTTTGCACTATACACGACCAAATTACAAACCTATCAATTCTTTATTATTTTGATCGAAATTGATATCATTTATTTCGCAGTTACGTAGTAAAGAAAAGCAAAAAATCCTACTCATTTAACACATCCATTTGTACCCAAACACAGCCCTGCGTACCATTCATAGTCCATCAAGGGTGAGACAAGCTTTGCTCACAGAAACGAGTTGAGATCAGATTAATTGGGAATCTTACCAGTTGTGACAGTTTTTGATGACCTACTGGGCTAAAAGGTCTTAGTCCCTACCGGAGAACTCCGCTTGATCCCGTATAATTTCATTTTGGTACTAGTGGGGTGCAGAAAATCCTGGAACAGAAGGAGTTCATGTCAACCTGGAATAACTTCCATGGATCATTTGCAACTGGACACTTTTCCTATTTGCCGCACTGAAAAACTTCCATCCTGATGCTGGATGAGGCAGCAGAACGTTTTAGCTGCCTGGAAGAGTTTCAGTGGGCTAGTATGAACTGGACATTTTATTGTGGACCTAAAAAGAAGAACTGGAGGATTCCGCACACAACTGAAAATAGTGGCCTAGCGCCAGAGGAGCCCGTCCTACAGATCTGATGATTATACTTCAAGCTAACAGCACTACCAAATTACAGATTAAACAAGCATTTGAAATGCTATGGGTCTCACATTTGCTTGAGTTAAAGCTATTAGCGTTGTAAATTCCTAACTGGACTTTTCTTGCCATATAAATTGAAATTGAAAAGTAAAACAGTTGACATAAGCAAGCCGATTCAAAGTGCCAATGGCTGCCATGAGCGTGAGCGTGAAGGAGAGACACAAAAGGAAAAAAGAAGCTTACTCGCAGTCAAACTTATCGGTAAATGTGCAATTATCCATGTAAGAGGGTCAATGGCCAAGGCGGTAACAAAACTGCCCCAAGGAGGGACAAACATAAAGCATTTACCAATGATAACAAAGGATTTTTGAAAGGCAAGCCCATGAACGTGTGAAAGTGATGGGAGTGCTGTATGCATGGTCAAACGTCCACATAGATACCAACACGTCGGAAAAGCAGCACTTGCGAGCTGCTATGCTCAACCTAAAAATTGAATTCTGGGACTGCTAATGAAACCTTGTAGTTTTCTAGGTCTATCTCACTCAAGATTTTCGACCGACAAAAACATTTCTAAGTTATAAGTCAAAATATTCAGCATAACCAACCATTCCTTTTCACCCTTTCCTAGTAATTCATAGATCGGCCATAGTGGGTTCCTCAGTCCTAGCCAGCCACATGGAAACATGCTGGGTGCAATTTGGGTACTGTCACAGATTGAATTTTAAGATTGTTGTTTTGTTCCATATTTGTAAAACAATCCTGTTTAAGCTTTGTTATAATGTTATATTTTCATGTCGCTCTAATTTAATCATTTTCCACCTGTGCAACAGATTTCCTGACCATTACTAGCAGGCTGGTTTGAAAATATTAACATATTTATGTTAACATGTGATGTTCTTTTTGAATAATCAAAACTCATTAATTGAACTATGAATATCATTAGACAACATCTGCACACTTGAGCATCAGCATGCCTACTCGAAAATGCCATTTCGGAATACAAGTGCAAGGACTGGTCAGCAACATATCACTTCCCCGTGTAACACAAGAAGAGAAACACAGTAATTGCTGACTTGCTAAAAAAAAGTGGGCAATGTAACTTATGTTATTTATAATAGCAATGTTAAAAATCTAGTATTTCATGTGTACAATGATGAGTAAACTCGGCCACAATACTAGGACTTTTTGCGAATGAAAATGTTGTACAGTAAATTTCTAAATGTTGTAGACATCTACAACTGAACAATCAACATCTTTTGCTGATCTATGAACACTTCGTGGCTTCCAGGAATATGATCAAAGAGTTTGTGAATAAGGAGAACATTTGAAAAAGCGTAAACAAAAGTTATGAATTGGTCACTACCGACACTGCTGCTTTGAAACAGAAAGTACTGCAGCAAGCCCTGTGCAAAGCCAAATGTGAATGGATGCACCTTTAGTTTGCAGAAGGAAAAGATCTAAATTGGCTCCTTTGACCTCTCCCCCCTTTGTGTATTCCCCATCGGCTAAACTGTAACAGCTTTTTCCGGTGCTTTTGTTTGTTTTCATTCACATTTCCTATTTTGTAACTTTTTGTGGGGAATCTTTTGTCCTTATACATACCTTGGTTTGGACGGTTTAAAACAGTTTTGATAAACTTTTTTTTTTGCGCATGGGTTGCACATATGACACATGCATGTTTATTTAGAAGGCTTAGCCTGAGCTATTTTAGGGGCAATTGTTACAAAGGATTTTGGGTGGCTGCCACAGATAGGTCTAAGTAGAGTTAAATATTGACTGTCAGGTCAACAGTGATGGGGTGAGTTGGTCTGGAATAAGTGATGGGTGAAGTAGGACACAGTAGAGTCAGAAGGTATCCTTTCCAAAACTTCTGAAGCCACTTGTACAAACGTCTGATCATCCTGCTACATACAGTAGTAGGAAAGCTAAGGATTCAAAGTAAGATGGGGGCTTGGTGTTGAAGTTAGTAAATTGATATATGTGGCCTACCCCAGCTGCCTGGGATGGCAGGTATAGTTTGGCTGGGGTTCTGCAACTGTGTGCGACCAGTTAGACTGATACTTCAAAAATTATATTTTGTTGATGGTTAACCATATTTTACTCATACCCTGGTTCAACCTGGAACCATGTTCCAGCTTATCCATATCAACTTTCATTCAAATTGTCTGCCTTCATGGATTCTTTCTACTTAGGGTCTACACAATAATTTAGTTTTTAGGTTTCACTTGCACAATGCCTGGCTGTGCTTGTAAAATCTCTTGTAAATAAGAAAAGTGCTTAAAACGCCCATTACTTACCTTTACTTACCACTGGTTGGCTCCGACATCACTCTGTTTTCTTGATTATCAATAGGCAGCACGACCTCCTTGACTTTGTCTTCCTCCTGGGCTTCAAGTCTTCGTCCCTGCTGTGGAGCATGGACCAAGTACAGCTTTCTGTGGCCAGTGTCCTTCCACTATTGAAAAATTCCTCAAAATACTTTTTATTTTTGGAGTCTCTCTCCATCACTCCCACCCTCTCCCCGGTCATTACTCTTCTCTTAAACTAAATGATCTTTTCACCTTATGATTCTGTGCATTTCATGGTGTTGGTACAATATTGTTGTGGTTTGTGGTGCTACTTTAAAGAGTGCATCATTTTATTTATCTGCAGGACTGAATCGGTGGCCTACAAGTTACACACACATCTCAGTAGGGCGCTTAACTCAGTAAATAATGTTAAAACTGGAGGAGCATCATTTACCAGCAGAGTCCTCTTTACCAGTTCCAGCTCTGACGCTAAAGAGGGTAAAGAATAATATTTTGAGAGGTGTGACGAGGAGGTGCCTTCTCTTTGTTTATACAGAAATAGGTCTGTGCCTCATATGTGCTTTGATAGTGTATGGAATGCAGAAATTGTTTACTAAACATATGCACCTGAAACTAAAGGCCTTTTACTTGCTTTCCGTCGGCACATCAAAAACTAAAAACAGCAAGTCCTTTTCGAAGTCCTTTGTACAAATAAAGTTTTTATGAGGACCAAAAGAAGAACCAATACATAATGAAATCCACAAGACAACAAAATTGGGCGTATTACTCCCAGAGGCCAGATGCTGAATGCATCACTACTTCAAACAGACGAGAAAGTCATTGTCGGCCCCTCTTTCAACTTCCATTGTACATTTAGGAGGTGGTAACCCATTTGCAAAAATCATTTTGTGAATAAGAAAAAGGTTTGTTGAGAATTTGCAGTGGTCCATAGGATCTCTGCCAACTCTCAAACAAACAACATTTTTGTTATTGTTAAATGCAGCCTCATTTCTTTTAAATAAAATGGGATGCATATAAAAAAGCTTGATTATTTAAAAGTGATCAGACATGGTGTTCTGCTATAAGTGATCAGACATCATTGTCCCTGTGATTACCTCCAATTGTGGTGAGTCACACTATGAGACCTACCTCATTATTGTTCATGGCATATGTCAAGTTGTAACCAGCAGGATTCTGAATTTAAGAACCGACCTATAAGGGCACTGATCCGTTCTTAAAATTCTTTACTGGTTGCAAAAATACATGTAAATAGTTGGACAATTTGCGACTGGTATTTTGTGCCCAGGTTTTTGTATATTTGACCCCTCATTCTAAATTTAGAAATTCATCTTGATGAGCCTTAACTCTATACCTTTCATACTTTGAAATCCCACTCAACTGTGAATGTTAAATTGATAAATACGCTGCTGAACATGTGCTCTTGATCTATATATACTTCCAGACTGCCAGATCAGGTTACTGCAACTGATCCAAATTCCAATTATATGACTGCAGGATTTAAAAAGCAAGCTTTGATTCAGAAGTATCTCAATGATTAGACCCGTTGGCAGTAAAAACTAAAGTTCAAATCAGAAGTCTGTGTTGGGGTTTAAAATACTTTCCTGTGATATGTCCATCCTAAATGGTCAGTACAATTCCTAGACGGGATGGCCAAGCACTGTCCACTGAGTGGACCCATTTAAAGTTCGCAAAAACAAAATGTTTGAAAAGTAAGTATGGGTTCCTTACAGTCTTTGGCTCCTACCTTCAGAACAAGCTTTCATTATTTCTTCAGTATATCCCAACCCAACCAAAGACATCACCAAAACGTAATTAATTTAAGCACTTTTTTTTTAACTTCTGTTGCAGTACTGAGTACTGAGAAAAAAATTAAGATTACAATGAGTGCTGATGAACCCCAAATAAACAAATAAAAAGTGAGATGCTTGAGGGAGAGTGAAATTTCGGCCACAGACTAAGCACAAATTTATGATTTCATTATTCCTGTTGAATTACCCGCTTAAGCCAGATTGCTTAAGTGCACTAGAGCGAGTCACTTTCGAGCAAAAAAATACAATGAAAAAAATAACTTGGACAACGTAATGAATGAATCTATGCCCTAAGCCAAGGGAGATCACTTGACAATATACATTAGTTATGTGGACCGTATATATATACAGTACATGCCACAGGATTTGCTTGGTTCAGGAAATAATAGCTAACTGCCCATATATACAGTGTAGAAAGACTCAGGTGATATTTGGGAACGCTGATACATGCAACAGAGTAATGCAAAGGGTACATGCTCTATGGTCTCGGGCAGTGTAACTATTTAACAGAAATATATTATGATTTTCTAACGCGTCCCAAAAGAAGATGATGCATTATTATTTAAAATATCACTTACGAGAAAGGAATGTTTCCACAGCTCTTTAGAAATAGTTGTGGCGAGATACTTGATTATCTGGCATACAGATCAAAGATATTGCACATTGGTAGGTCGAATACAAGTGTAGTATAAATGAAATGCATGCTGATTTATAAACTTAAAGGACATAATGTACACTGGCTTACAGACAGTGTCTATAATATGTGCTATTGGAAAATATTTGAAGAGATTATGATATTATGCTAACTAAATGGGAAGTGAGAGGAAATTGAATTGTTGCCGCTTTGCAGTCTAGCATCAAAAATAGAATCCAACAACATAACCACAGTGCCAAAATGCTGTGTGCTACAGAAGCAGTGACAAATCAAATGACTGTTGAGGGACCTACCACCCAAGTCTTGTGTAAGAAGACGAGTTATTTTAAAAGATGCTGGTACGTCGGCCACACAAGAAGGTCTGTTGCATCTTTGAGCCTGTTTCTCGCCCCAAGAGCAATGCCTCTTGTAGGTTGCGGGCTCCAAAACAAATGCAGCATTCCGTAGGGGGCAACGTGCTTACTGCCATTACAACCCACTCAAAAATTCCTATTGGGAACTGAAAAAAAGTATTGTTGAGAAATTTGCAGTAATCCATATGGGACCGCTGCCAACTCTCAAACAGACAAATAAAAATGTTTTTGTATTTAAGTGCAGCCCCATTTCTTTTAAATAAAACAGGCTGCATATAAAAAAACCTTTGCAATATGCCCTACTGTTACATACCCAAGTAAAACATGCTGCAAAGGTCCTATACTGCTAAGGAACCCTAAAATTAAAAAATGCCTAGGTTACATTAAAGATTTCTTTTATTATGGTCTCCCTGTGGTTCTGCTAAAAACTAAATGGCAAGTTACAACCCTTGGAGCTTACAAGTCAACATGTTTCATGCATATTCTTGGCTCATATGGATTTATGGCATTTCGTCAGGATTTGGGGTGGAGGCTACCTATGTTGTTTTACGTCCGGTTAGCATAGCGTTACCACTGTGTAGGGGACAAGACTGAGGTGAATGTGCCCACCTAGACCTCCTCGGTAGACGGGGCCTACTAACCCTTACTATTCACTGATAACCCCTACCTAAAATAAGGTGCTGGCTACTGTAAACTGGGCTGTATGCTTCACCTCAGATTGTGTGTTTCCCGTAAGCGCTTGAAGCAGGGGTGAATGCGTGTATTTGTGCAACAATGCTCAGTCAATGTGTATGTCTTCAAAGTGGCTGAGCAGTACCACTCAGGGCCCTACAAAATTGCACACTTGTTTCTGAGCCCATCTGCTAAAAAAGGCACCTTGTTTGCGGTAAGGAGTGCACCTGAAGATCAAACATACCACTTTGTGTGGGTGATGTACCAGCATTCTTTAAACAATTTAGTCTTTCTACTCAACACTTGTGTAGTATGTTCCTCACAAGTCATTTGTGACTGCCTCTGTCGCACACTCAATTTTAGTTTTGCAGCCTTTATATTTTTCGAGATTTATGATAAAGCCTCAAATTTGTGATAAATGGGCTTTTAAAGTTTTTTATGCAGATCAGGTTGTATTTAAAGACCGCATATCCTCCAACACATGAAGGTTATGTAAAGGTTTGCTGATTGAGCTTCTGTATATTGTGTTGACAGACATATGGGGCTACTGCCTCCTGATGAAGCACTTGTAAACATTAAATGCACTGGGCTTCTTATGTACAAAAGATAGATGAATTCTGTGTAAATGTTTATGAAATGCACTGACAATTATTGAAGAATCTAGCAAGATGAGGATTACTCAATACATTTGAATTTTGAAAGCAATAACCAATGAAAGCAAAAAGTTGAACAACTTAGTTGTAATTAAATTAGGAAATTATGACAAAACCCAGGGTATAGGTTAGTGTGCATAGTGGCATTTGAGTAGATTACTTAAATCATATACTCACCTTCAATTTAAATAAAATCTAGTTATTAGGAGAAGTAAGAGAAAGTAAAATTCATATTTCATGCTAACTACTGAGTGGTCATAGAGCTGATGATCTGAAGAAACTTTATTGGCATAGCAACTAGCTTGTTCAAAGATACTGAAGGATTGACAGGCAGACCGATGTGTCTATGGAATGTGCACAGAAGGGTGCGGATAAAGCACCGAATGTAGTTAAACAGCAGAGAAACTCAATAATACTACATCTGATTTAAAACAAAATTTAAGACAGCTAGATTTATTTCCAAGAAGAAGAGCGAACCGGGGTTGATTTACAACATATTGGGGGACATTATGATCCCCTTTCGGCTGAACCGCCATACACAGTGCACCACGACAGGCAGCCTGACGGTGGAGGAATCATTTTCCGACAGGGTAGCGCTGCAAGCAGCGCTGCCCCTCGGATAATGATCCCTTCTGCTGCCAGCCTTTCCCTGGTGGGGGAACCCTGGGCCCTGGGGGCCCCTGCACTGCCCATGCACTTGGCATTTGCAGTGCAAGGGCCCCTGGGCAGTGCCCCAACGTGCAGGTCACTGCCCGGTTTGTGGGCAGTGATCAGCGTGACGGGTGCAGCTGCACCCGCCGCACATCAACATTGGTGGCGGCTCCATTTGGAGCCGCAGTCAATGTTATGACCCTTTTCCCAGCTGGGCAGGTGTGTGGAAACACTGTTTCCGCCCGCCGGCCCAGCAGGGAAAACATTATGCGGCCGGCGGAGGGGTAGTCGCGCTAGCTGTCTTCTATTGACCACCAGTGCGGATCTCGGCGGTTAAAACCCCCGATATCATGAGGGCCATTGTTTTGAATCTGGCAAGTTATTATTGTGCTAAATGAATATTGTGAGGTCTTTGAATTCAACTAAAACCAATATTGTGTGGTGATCAGAACAGCTGTTTGGATAAGTGCGGGCAATAATAAATAACTGCTCTTTGGATCCTATTGTACTATATAAACAAACTATTTGAGGAAATGTATATCTTCATTGGTGTAAATTTGGGGGAGGATTAAAGGCCTTTTTGGGATTAGTACTTTTTTTGTTTCGATTGAAGATGAAAATCTGCAAAAAAAACAAGGTATAAACTATAAACTGCATAAAATGTTAATCTACGATACGTAAGGCAACAGTGGATTTTCACAGTGTGCAAATTATTCTTAAAGATAGAAAATGCACAACTCTCGTATCCAGGACACCAACAGATGAGAAAGAAGTATTGCAACGCCTGAGTTGCCATCCATAAAGAGCGGTAGAAGTGTGTAAAACACCTCCCCGGCTCACAGCGTTTTACGATTAGACATATAATTTCAGAGAAATCAATTTATGCAGATCAGGATGAAACAATAAGTGAAATCCTTTATGGACAATGATATTTAAAACAATTATTTAAGATACTTGTTGAGATCAAAGAGAGAAGCAAACAAAGAAAAAAGTGAAGATTTTCCCCCAGCCACAAAAATGAGCTCAAAGGGGAGAGGCCTGTTTTTGAAGTAAGTTTTCTCTATAGAACAAGAAGAGTAATGATATTATGCACCAACAAAGGAAATTAAAATTTGACGGAGGGGGGTGATGAATTGAGGCAGCTCTTTGACAAAACTGATACTTGCAGACAATAGGGATCTCAATCAGAGTTTAAATAATGAAAACTTCATTTAAAACAAACATTTCACATGAAATGTCTGTACAAGTGCAGAAAAGGATATGCATCCTTTGCTTGAATTGCACCCAATGAATAACATTTTAGGGTCTGAATATGCATGACCCAAAATCTTGGGGAAAGCTCAAATTGAAACAATTTACAATCTATGATATTGAAAGGCTGGCATTTGTATAATGTATGGGTTAGGTTATATTGACAAAATCAGTAGGAAATCCATGCCAAAACCAGTCTTGGGTTGCTTATGTTCTGGCCCCTGCCTGTGTCTCTCTTTCTTCTTCTCTACAGCTTGCTTTGGCCTCTAGGACCCGGAGGCCTCCATACGACCCCCACTCCCCACCAGGAATACACAAACCGACAACTTTTTAAACGTTGGAAGTGGTTTATTCAAACATCAAACATCTTATAACTTTTCAAGCATATTATATATTTACATCTCCTCATCTACATGTCATGAGCATTTCTGTGACCATAAATCAATTCTGACAGGATCCCTTCCTGTCCTGAACCACCATTGGACCACACAGGTGACCCATCTATCACCTGTATCCCTAGGAGGGGCGGTTACCCTGACTACACTGTACCTTGTCCTCATGCTTCGGGTTCCGCCCCCTCCTCCAAACACCAATCAGACTCTGGGTGTAACGGGGCGGCCAAGGGCTTGAGCCCCATGTTCCCCCCAGCGATCTGAGCTCCCTTACCCCTTGATCTGGTGTGTACATCCGTTGGTTGGCTCAGAACTTCAGGATCCTATCCCAGGTGTCCTCCCGGGGGCCCCACCTCGGGGACCCCCCCTGTTGCTTCTAGTCACATTTATATCTCAATTCCGCAATACGTGTGCCTACTGCCTAACAAAAGGAGCGGGTGGGTGGGTTAAACGCGGGACCCCGCTTACGTCCAGCCGCCGCAGAAAGGTAAAGAAGGGCTTGCCTTCTTGGGGGGGGCCATTAAATAGCCCCCCACCAGTCAGCGGCGGCCGAAACCAGTTAGGGACCAACGTGGACCCAACGCTTGCTCCCGGGGAGACATCCGCCCCCAGGCCTCACGAGGCCTGGGGGCGGAAGTCCCCCCGGCCACCTGCGCACCACAGGTGCGCACCCGTGAGGAGTGCCGGGACTCGTAGCCCCCGGCTCCTAACGGGCCGCGCCCCCCCACTTTGGCGGGGGCGCTTTACCCTAGGACCTGGAGGCCTCCATACGACCCCCACTCCCCACCAGGAATACACAAACCGACAATGTTTTAAACGTTGGAAGTGGTTTATTCAAACATCAAACATCTTATAACTTTTCAAGCATATTATATATTTACATCTCCTCATCTACATGTCATGAGCATTTCTGTGACCATAAATCAATTCTGACAGGATCCCTTCCTGTCCTGAACCACCATTGGACCACACAGGTGACCCATCTATCACCTGTATCCCTAGGAGGGGCGGTTACCCTGACTACACTGTACCTTGTCCTCATGCTTCGGTTCCGCCCCCTCCTCCAAACACCAATCAGACTCGGGGTGTAACGGGGCGGCCAAGGGCTGGAGCCCCATGTTCCCCCCAGCGATCTGAGCTCCCTTACCCCTTGATCTGGTGTGTACATCCGTTGGTTGGCTCAGAACTTCAGGATCCAATCCCAGGTGTCCTCCCGGGGGCCCCACTTCGGGGACCCCCCCTGTTGCTTCAAGTCACATTTATATCTCAATTCCCGCCACGAGGGCGACCAGGGCCCAAATGGTCCTTCGCCCTCCCCACCAGAAAACAAGCTACGCGCAAAAGCCCACATGTCATGAATGAATTGATCGGTCCCTGTATCAGATAGGTGCACCTGGTCCCTGTGGAACATGTGTGAGCCCTTTAATAGTTTGTGGGGGATGTTCCATAGCCGCCCTGGGCCCGGGCAAAGTTTTGCCATCTCACCATTCAGCCGCCGTACCGAAACATTGATAGTCCTTGACCTGATCCCATCGCCCCATTTTCGACGTGGCACCATGTGGGACCATGCAATCGCAGCATTTGGAAATTGCTTTGACAATTTAGTAATCTCTAAAAATAGTGTTTCTCTTAGCGTCTTGCGGCCCAAACGCACCAAGTCGTTGCTTCCTAAGTGAATAATGACAAGATCCGGGGGCTGAAGCCCCTCACATCCCTTCGCCATATTGACCAAATGCTGCAGCTGGGTGACGCCCATACCGCCAATTCCACACCAGCGGAACGCCACACCTTGAACCATCGCCGGATTCGACCCACGGAGCTGTTGCACCCGGTACGCCGCCTGACGAACAAATGAATGCCCCAGAACCCAAACTATACGTTGAGACATTGTACTGAAATGAAAAGAAAAGAGCGTGAGGCGTTCATACACTAGCACAGTGTTACCTTTACACCAATTCAGGCCTAATGTATCGTCTGTAACACTCCGATGACCACCGGCCGATGCCTTTCACTGCGGTGGCCGTCAAGCCAGCACTTGCTGCTAGAATGGCTGCCCCTATTCTAAAAGAATGTGAGGAGTAACCTGAATGCTCCAAGCCTAATGCCCTCAAGGCCAACTTGAAGATCATCAAGAATTGTTAAGGCGATAAGCAATCCCCGTTAAGGTGTAAGAACAAAGCGGACGAGCCAGCCCGGGGGCGGACCTGGAGGTAATTATTCGTAAGCAGTACCGGGCATAATGGTGAACCGGGTGCGGCCCTGAGTGAGATACGCGCCCCCCTCTGAAGCTGGTCCGACTTTGATTTGCACAAGACTATTGAAAGTATCTCAGCACCGGATGTAATGTCACCCCACTGTAGCCCCCCCGCATGATCGCCCTTGGAAGCGCCCACCAATTCACTGATTCGGAAGGCCCCGTAAAAGGCCAACGCAAAAGCCGCGGAGAATAAAGCGGCCTCAGCGGGGGACGAGCAGATGCTTGGGAGTGCGCCCAGTATGTTCCCAAGCAGGGTAGCGGTAATGGGGCGCCTAGTATCTGCCTGAACACGAGCCACCCTGGCCCAACCTGCTAAGGCCCTATTTATAATAAATGTATTCAAGGTTGCCTCCATATTTTTGATCTTTGCGAAGAAACGTATCGCTGCCAAATAAGCCTTTGCGCACGATACTGGACGCCCTTGGGTTTTTTGATGCTTCAGGAAAGCACAAACCCCCAACTCGGTGAATGGTTCAGAGATCTGCCGTGACTGTAAGAACCGCCTGTAATTGTAAAAATCATTCTCGTAAGCTTTCTTAGTACGTAGTGCTAGAGATGTTGCTACTAAATTGGGGAGGGTGGGGCACCAATTCTCCACAGAGACTCTGGGAACTCCGTCATCTTCTCCATCGCCTGGGGGTGATACCGCAGAAATTCCTGCATTAATGAGCGAGACAGAGCGTCAGCTGCGTTGTTATGAACCCCCGGCACATGTTTAGCCCTGAAAGTAATGTTGTGTTGTAAGCATGTCAAGATCAGGTGCTTCAACAGGCGGAGGACCAGCGGGCATGAAGCCCCTTGGCGGTTAATGACTTCTACCACTGCCATGTTGTCAGACCAAAAGATTACCACCCTATTCTCCAAAATCTCCGCCCAGATATTTACCGCTACCACGATAGGGAATAACTCCAAGAAGGCTATGTTCTTGGTCCAACCCCTGCTTACCCAATCCATGGGCCAGTCAGCTCTGCACCACCTGGGGCCCAAAATTGCTCCAAAACCTACGCTACCAGCCGAATCAGTATACAAACCCAGTGTTGGGCTGGAGATTGCCTTTTTGGGCCAAATGACTGCACCATTGAACTTTTGTAGGAAAAAATCCCACAACCTTAGGTCACCCATAACCTCCCCAGATAGCCGAGTGTGGTGATATTTTTCAACCAGCCCGGACATTGAACGAGCAATAGATCTAGAAAAGGGGCGGGCCATGGGGATGCTTCTCAGAGCGAAATTTAGTTGGCCTAGTAGCACCTGAAGCTGGTGTAAGGTAACTCTCTTCTGAGACAACATTACATGAATGGATTCCTTGAAAGCCAGCAACTTCTCCTGAGGCAAGGACCCCGCTTACGTCCAGCCGCCGCAGAAAGGTAAAGAAGGGCTTGCCTTCTTGGGGGGGCCATTAAATAGCCCCCCACCAGTCAGCGGCGGCCGAAACCAGTTAGGGACCAACGTGGACCCAACGCTTGCTCCCGGGGAGACTGCCTCGCGAGGCCTGGGGGCGGAAGTCCCCCCGGCCACCTGCGCACCACAGGTGCGCACCCGTGAGGAGTGCCGGGCCTCGTAGCCCCCGGCTCCTAACGGGCCGCACCCCCCCACTTTGGCGGGGGCGCTTTACCCTTGTCATCTGTCGGGTTTCCCTCATCTGTCTCTCTGCACTTGATCGGTCTACCGCACTCCTGCATGGCTCTCTCCTCATCTTCTATGTCTTTTCTTTTTTGATTTGCTTTCAGCCTGTTCCTCTCTCCCTTCTATTGCCTCTCTCTGCTGTCTCTTGTCCTTCTCCTCTGCCTCTCTGATATCTCTCGCTCCACTCCAAGCCACTCCATTCTCTCGCTCTCCTTTGCCCACGCCCCTGTCTCTCATCTTCTCACAGATTCTCTTCTTGTCTCCCATGTTTCTTGCCAATCTAGAGGTTTGGATGCCAAAACATCCAAAGCAAATAGTGTGGCCTAAATATCATTTACAAAAATACTTTCATTGAGGTCAGATTTTCCGTTATAAAGTACAAATTATCGATATTTCACTATTTACTATATTTAGAACACAATATTTTGTCAGACCTATTTAGTGCAAAATATTCTGGTATCATGCACCCTAGACTCGACCTCTCTCATCTCTCACCGGTGGTCTCGACTTCTTACTGACCATCTCCTTTCTGTGCCTTGTCTCCCTCCTCATTCACTCTTTCTACGTCCTCTTTTTCTCTTTTGCACTTGTCTTTTTCTCCATTTTCTCTCGCTCTTTTCTGTCTCCTTCACCTGCTCTCTCTCCTTTGCTGCTCCTACAGGGCTCCGGCCTTTCGCCCTCGTCCATTCCCTTCCCTCGCCTTGTTTTTGTCTCCCTTCTTTGTGTTGCCTCTCTAGTAGACCTATCCCCACTCCCATCTCTCGCCCTCCGCGCTTTGCTGCCACCCTCCCACTCTGCTCACAATCCCAGCTTTATTGACATGATTGGAATGCAAGTATTGCCAATTACTCCCAAATGGAGTTAGCCACGCTCCAATCGGCGTCTATCTGAGTCTTAATGAAATCCTGGTTGTGCAAGGTTAGCGCTCAGCCAGGGCCTGTGACAGGTTGTCAGACACTGAGGCCTAGGACAGGCGCTGCTACCGAGCAGCTCTGCCTCCGCAACCCAGCAGGTCTCCTATTATTCAGGTAGGCAGCCCTGGTGGCAGCTCCATAAGGACTGTGTTTCAGCTTTTCACCGGAAGGAAATGTGCACGTGACGCAAGCAAAGCTCCCTAGGAATATTTTGGCTGTCTAGATCAGGTAAAAAAAATTGCGCTCCCTTTTGTCGTGTGTTGAAAACACCGCAGAGCTACATCGTAGCAGTGCAGGCGTGGCCTAAGTATAGAAATAGCCTTGCTCTCAAGACAACGGTGATACAGTGCCATATTTTCAGAGGAGGGTATGGTGGAGGGATGTCACACTCACCAAAGTAGTGCATTCCTAGGTTAGTAGAGGCATCTGGGCATTCTGATCCGCAAGTGGCAATGTGGCAGAGTCTGTATTCACATTTCAATTAGGGTCTGAGGTCTAGGCAAGCCTACTCCCGAATCTACCAAGAGCTCATTTTAACCAATAGCCCCCTCACAAAAGCGTGTGCGCGCGCACACACACACAGGAAGGATCAAAAGGAGAGATTTCAATGCTTGAAGAATTTGTGGAGGGAACTGAACAAAATACTGCAGAGAAACTTTACACATTTTAAAACTAAGGGCCAGATGTATCAAAATTACATTTTGCATTCCCTAGATAGCGAATTTTAAGAAATCACTATTTAGGGAATGTAAAATGATATGTAACAAAATAGCGATTCCCTAGTAGCGATTCCTGCAGAATCACTTGTCTATTAGGAATTTTGACTCCATTTATTCCTATGAAGGCATATAGTTCCGAATGTTTTTCCATTTCCTAATTTGGAAATTCCTATTAGGAAATCGCAAATTGGGAAATACAAAACCAAGGGTGCCAGGGGCCTAAGGCCCCCTTTGATGCACCCCTCCAAAAAAATTGTGCACATGTAAAGTGCACACGTGCCCTAGAGGCATGTGTGTGTCACATGGCACTTTAAAAAATGCATTTTTAATGCATTTTTTAACTTGCACATGGTTACCATCAACTTGGAGTGGTAATAGCGTTTCCAAAATGCCCAGTTCGCATTTAAGAAATGCTTGTTACACATGCATAGGGAATCGCAAATAGGAGTTCCCTATTTGCGATTTACTATTTAGGGAATCGCTAATTACGATTCCCTATCTGGAGTCACAATTTTAGGGAATTGCAAAAAATTGTGATTCCCTAAAAGGGGACCTCAATACCTTTCATACATTGTGAAAGGCTATTTTGCATTCGCAAAGAGTAACATTTATCTACTCGCATCGTTTGTGAATGCAAAACCTTTTGATACATCTGCCCCCTAGTTCTTTTATCCTATTAACATCAAGTGACCACTGAAAGTTGGGAACTTTTTTTTCCAAGCACACAAAAGGTGATGGGAGGAATACTTGTAATTTTGTCTAATCACTGGCAATCGCTCGGATAGCATCCCAGCCCATCATTCCTTTGCTCACCATGCCACCTCAGTTTGGACCAAGTAATATGCAAATCAGTCTTGACCCTGCTCTTAATGGGGACAGTCCAGCCTGACTGAAAAAGACCCAATCAGGGTGAAATCGGCCATGGGTTACTTGTGTTATGGTCCAGAAATAACATGTTGGCAGTCAGGTCTGGACTGCTCCCACTGGTGCAGGACCAAAACTGATTTGAAAATGGCTGAGTCTAAACTGAGATTGCTTGGCGGGAAAAAGTACAACGGTTTGGAGTGCACTCCCTAGTGCCTGCCAGTGGCTATACTTCTTGAAAGCATTCTCCTATCAACTCTTGTGTGTTCAACTTTTTTTTTTGTAACCAAAAATCACAACTTTGCTTTTCGCTATTTTTATGCTTAATATGTTCTTTTTACAGTATGTTGACAGCACATCGAGCTTTCTCTGAAGGCCAATTGGTCTATACTACAACAGTATCAGCTCATCTTCGTAAAGGAAACATGGACTATGTGATTCAGTTTGAGAGATTTCTTCAAGGAAACCACCTTGTTCAGTAGGAAGAAGGTTATTGTACACATCCCTTCAAGGTAAGGTAGTAGAATTTTACAAAAAATGTTTTCAGAGACATCTAACTAGCTGATTAATATATAATTTGTTGGTATATTTCCATTACCTTTTTCAGTATGGGCTTCACCACATAATCCCTCTATAAATTAAATCAGGTATTAAATCTGCTTTAGTTACCCATGCAAATAATTGAGTGAATACTTTTGCCAACCAATCACTATGGGGCAGATTTAAGAACACCTCCCTGTGCCACATTAGTGTCATCCTTTTAATGCTAATATGGGCCAACAAGGCCAAAATCGCTGCGCCAAATTTACAGAGTGGTGCAATGCATGCATTGCACCACTTTGTAACCCTTTGCACTACATTATGCCTGTGCTAGGCACAATGTATGTAAAGGGGGCGTTCCCCCGTTGGGGGGGGGGGGCGAAAAAATCTAAGAGATTTCTTTGCATCATTTTTTCGGCAATTTTAACGCCTGCTTAAAGCAGGCATTAAAAGGAGGCACACCATTGTTTACAATGGGCTTTGCAGGATTAGCATAAATATTTTTAACGCTAATCCTGCAAAACTCCAAAATAACAGCAACAATTTTGACACTAGTTCCCCAACTACTGCCATGGTGCGCTGTATATTAAATACGGTGCACACATGTTGGCGTTAGGAGGATGCTGAGGGGTGCAAGAAAAGTGGCACTGCACTAGGTGCACTTTTCATAAATCTGCCCCTATATGTCTTAGTAGTGATTGAAGGAATATGATATGGGCCTACTGCTCTGTTTAACTTCAAGACTGCAATTGCATCTTTAATTTGTTTCAGTGAGACTAAATTAATTATTTCATAATCAATAACATGAGGATGTTAACTTGCACTCCTGGAGAGCTGTAAAAGTTATCTACATGGAAAATCCACATGTCTTCAGCAATCATACACAGACATAGTCCTGGACAGCAGTCAGAGATTCTATTCACCAATTTCCAGAATTTCTTTTGATCAATAGACTGTGTAGCTACTATCATTCACACCTCACACAATTATTAAAGAACTGAGCTTTTTAGATATTTATTATGTTCTTTATAGTTATTATTCAGTTTAGCAACCACAGCTTTGGTAGTATGTGGGGATCCTTACCCAAATCATTTTGTGCTTTCTGAAGTATATGCTTTAATTGTTGACATGAATAATCATACCAGGTCTGTTAAGGATCAACAGAATTCAAATTAGACACTTGAGAATACTTTTGTGGGGTGATTTGTATGCAAGCTAGCACATTGTTCATAAAAGAAGTATACCATAAAATGTTATTGTCATCGGAAAGAGCAGTGATAGTCAAAGCTTGTCCTTCAGCCACATTCGGGCCCCTGGTCAACAGCAGCTCTGGGTTGCTGTTTACTTTACTCAGCACTAACATAAAAAAATATATATAAACACTCAAGCATTTATTTAATGATTAATTAAAATTAAAGAAAGGAAGTAAATTGGGTGTCCGGCATGAATAAGTCTCTTAAAAACTAAAAAACTATATTTTATTAACACGTAGAACCGTTTCATTTGAGTACATCAGATTGTATCAATGCATTGAGGAGTATTTTTTCAAAGTGACAGTTTTCTAACATGAATTTATAAACGTTTGTGCCTTCTCCCACCCTGCCACTAATACCAATAGTGAATTAAGAGGCAGGTCAGTTGTCATGTGCACTCTCTAAGTGACCTGGTTTGTTATTATACATGGACAACATTATAGTTTATTAAATCAAACACAAGAAAAGGTTGTGTACAGTGCACATCCTGAACTCAAGCATTTGGAGGTGCTCTTTTATGTAATAGTGAAGAGAAAAGAGGCAAATTGAACTAAAACAATTGCTTAGGATCACATAATTTGGTCAAGTGGGGAAGCAGGACTTGGCCCAGGTTTTCTGGTTTCACATTGTGCAATTCAGCCACTAGATGTATATGCTTCACTTCTCCTACAGTTGCCTTTATGTATCCCCCCCCCCCAAAGCTCCACCCAGATTCATAAATGCGCGCCTCGGTTGCACAACAGATCAACATTTTTGGCCCTTGGGAAAATGATTGCTAGTACCCATCGAATAGAAAGTCCATTCCTGAAGAATATGAAGCTTGAAACACAGAAATGTACTAAAGATGTGGCGGGGGATCCAATTGCGTGGCAAATCTTCTGATATAGTTTACTGCAAGGAAGATAACTCTCTGGTGTGGGTGCTTCCTTGAAGAACAGACTCAACTTTATTGGCCACTGATTGCTCTCCTTACACTTTATCACGTAAAATCTTTCAAATCTTTCAAAATGCCAATATGTCATGCACCAATATATATTCAGTTAGACAAACAAGACAGCTTAATTGATAAGTAAGTGCAGTTGGACTATCATTAGAGAAACGACCATTAAGGCAGACTAGCCCATTCTTTTTATCTGACCATAATATCTGCCTCCTTTGTTCTAACACCAGCTGGAAGTTTAGCCAATTCTGAAGTAAATCATCTGTATGATTATAATAACTCTATATTAAAATGTCCTCTGCTGTAACTAGAATAGAAGAGTCATTCATTTATTTAGTACGTTGAAGCTCTTCCATAATATTTCCCAATTGCGCATTTTCATCTTCATAGAAATACACTTTTATCAAGATGAACAGTTTTGTTATTGTTTTGTAAATAATTCCACATTAGATCTTCAATTTCACTTAAATCCATAACTGCTTCAGCTAACCCCTGATTATTTTAGTTGAGATTTAGTTGAGTCAATAAGCCTTCAGATATTCACTTTCTTCTCTTTTTTTCCCAGGGGCTGTTGAAGACCACAAAACCACTGATATTGGGGTTCTATTGCAACCAAATTTCTTGCAACAATAAAATGGGATGGTCGTTTCATACAGAATCTAAATTCCCTTTCCTTTTGATTCTACTACAACCATAAATATTACAAATCACCACTTTTAGGTTACCCAAAAACTCCATATTCTATACATCATCATCCCAAGAGGACAATGACTGACCATCAAATTAAGTTACCAATAGGGCAAAGCGGTTATCGAGTTCATACCAAGGAATAGCCCTCCCATAACTTGAACTCAATTTGTTTGATATGGCAATTCTTAGAGTGTCACTGAAGCTTCAGTCATTGTGGTCATAGTAGGATTTGGCATTTTTGGTGGAACAGGGTTTGCTTGAGGAATAAAATGAGACAGCCACTGACCACTGTATACTCAAACCAGCATGACAGTTTAAAACAAAAATTGCTTTGGGCTCTTTCATCTGAATATTGGCTGGAGCTTTTATAACCATGCCAGGTACCATAAATTCTTTTTTGGCTTTACATATGGTATTCACAGTGAAAATAGATAAGAAGTTGACTTTAATTTGTTGTATTCCCCCTTCACTCTCCTTAAAACCAATATATGCAAGAACACATCAATATATATCAGTTATCTTCTGGATTTCATTTAAAAGAAAAAATAATGTAACTCTATTTAATGGGTTTAATTTCTTAGATTTTTACCCTCTTTGAATTATATAAAAATACTGAATTTGGCCCATTTGTTTATTGGGCAATCTGGTAAATGAAGAAATATGAGGGTTAATCTTGGCCACAATGATTGGAAATGATTTATTTTCTCTTGGGGTGGGGGGCAATAGTTGATATATTGGACTCTTTTTAAATTCACTTTTCTGTGATAAAACAAATTGCTGGTGCTTATGTCATAAAGTAAGTGAACATGTGGGACTTTTGAATTTTGTTAGGGCTCTTTTCCTTAAAGGATCAAGTATCTGCACCTTTGATGGCCTCAACAATGCTTCCTTATTAGCTTTGATTTGACTTTTATTCTCAGATTTTCTAGACAAATATCACTTTGATGCTAGAAGAAGAGGTGAATTAAAATTGGAGGAAAATGTAAATAGTCATAGGGTTGAAATCTCATCTTACTCACATTGGGTAATGAGAGATGTACTTAGCGCTAACTGAATGCTCGAAGCTAGCTGTAGACCTTTGGGCCAATTTACACAGATTGTCTTTCACACTTGGAGAGTTAACCCTGGACATATTCTCCTTGACAGGTCTTTTTAGTATAGACAAGTATTAACTTTCTGTAATTTTGAGGACATTTCTTTCTAAAATACAGCTTGATTCTGTTGACCGAATTCCCTACATCAAGCACGCTAATATTCTCTGCAAAGTCCCTTGCATTAATAACAAAACATCACGTAATGGCGCAAATGAAGTAGGATTTATATTCACACAGATGTTACTTCTACAATGTCTAGCAGGGGTTCCATTAACTATGAGCGGATTACAGTAGTGGCAATCAACTCACTCATGGTCAAGTTCTCGCCTTTTTCAAAATCTGATATATCAAAAACATGTACAGAGTGGTATAAACATGAGGGTAGAGATAGCCTCAGGCCTTTTTATAAACCTGTTAATGAGAACCCATCTGCTGCTCTGTCAGCATTTTCATTATGTGTTACTGGCTCACTGATTTCTAAGTTAACTGAAGATTATTTACAAATTATCTGAAAGCTTTACACCTTGTCTCCTTGTTAGACCTGGCATCCTTGGTGGGGTTTCCCCTGTCTTTTTGCCTCTGACTCTGGTATTTTAAACTGTGTGCTGGATTGCGTTTTTGGGGGTTTTGGTACTCTGGACATTTTACCACTGCTGATCAGTGCTAAAGTGCAAAGTGCTCCCTATGTAAATGGTGATTATGATTGGTTATCCATGATCAACATATTTGATTTACTAGTAAGCCCTAGTATAGTAACCCATGTGAGCCCAGGGCCTGTAAATCAAATGCTACTAGTAGGCCTGCAGTACTGATTGTGCCACCCACATGAGTAGCCCAGTAAACATGTCGCAGACCTGCCATTGCAGTGCCTCTGTGGGCAGCTTTAAACTGCCATGTCGACCTGGCAAGTGCACCCACTTGTCCGGCCCAACCTCTCCCTTTAAGTACATGTGAGGCACCCTTAAGATAGGTCCCAGGTGGCCCCTTGGGCAGGGTGCAGTGTATTTAAAAGGTAGGACATGTACTGGTGTGTTTTACATGTCCTGGTGGTGAAATGCTGCACAATTCGTTTTTCATTATTGCAAGGCCTATCCCTCCCACAATTTAGGATGGGGATTGCCTTGAAATATCTCTTAAGTGCAATTTCCCATTGGGAGCAGATAGAGATGTGGAGTTTGGGGTCTCTGAACTCACAATTTAAAAATACATATTTTTAGTGAAGGTGTTTTTTACCTTGTGTGTTTGAAAATGCCACTTTTAGAAAGTGGGCATTTTCTTGCTTAACCATGCTGTGCCTCTGCCTGTCTGTCTGTGGGTCAGGATGACAGTTGGGCTGGTTGTGAATTCACTCTAGATGGCCACACAAAGGGAGTTGAGGTGTGCGCTGCATATCCTGATAAGTCTCCCTGGGCTATAGATGTAGGAGGAGCTGACACTTGCACCTGAATAGGGCTGTGCCTGTCCTTATACAATGTACAAACTCCCTAGGGCGTGTCTGGGACCAGAGCAGGAAAGGCAGGGTCTTGTGCAGTACAAAGGCTTTCCTTTGAAGTTTGCCTACTTCAAGGGAAGAAATGAGTATTGGTATTGGACCCAAAACCCCAGATTTTCAGAACACTTCTGGATCAAGAGGGGACTCTGCCAAGGAGAAGAGATGAAGAGCTGTGAGGAGGAGGACTGTCACTTTGCTGTGTGTGCTTTTCTGGGTTAGCCTGAAGTTGCTTCTTCTGCTTTGGAGAGGACAAATACTGGACTTTTCTGTACATCCTACTTGTGAAGTTTCCCCAAGGGCTTGGACTGAGCTTGCCTCCTCTTAAGAAGTCTCAGGGACATCAAAACCGTCACCTGCTAGCTTCTGGGTTCTCTTGCTGAGGACCCTGACTTGCCAAGAGGTACGCACTCCAATTCCTGGGCCCTTGGAAGTGAAATATGGCATAAAACAAGAAGAGACAGGCACATTGACTCCAGACGACTCCAGAACAGGCACCACTGCCCGACTCCATGCCACTGCCTGCACCCGAAGCCATGGTCCTAGCTGAAGTGTGATGACCATGACTGACACCGCAGGCCCGACGTTGACACAGCACCCCTGAAGTCCTGCACTATCGTGAGTCCTCTGTGCAGTGCCTTTGACATCCGTGACACCCAACTCTACTGTGGCACCTGTGGCCCCGTGGTGTGACCGCGACCCCGATAGGTCGCCCAATCACGTCTTGACCCGCTGGAATCATCGATCCTGCTGGATCGTAAGGAACTGATGCCTCGCCACCGCATCACCTCTGATTCCTCCGTAAGGAACCAAAGCCTCACCTCTCCAGTGTAGCAGTAAGAAACCGGCACCTCACCTCCTGCGTAGCAGTACAGAACCAACGCTGCACCATCTCCAGCAACGCCTCACCTCCCCGACTCCGTGCCATGTTTTTGACTCTGCCTCGTTTCTAAGTTACTGTACCTAGGGTCCGTGAGACTCTGTGACCAGCGCCAAACTTCCTTGCGAGTGGCGCTGGACTGATGGGAACTACTCCATCACAATGCAGTGATAGCACCAGTTGAAGCTATTATGTTTCTAAGCACTTTATTGGGATTTAGGGCCAGATGTAGGAAAGAAGCAAATTGCGACTTGCAATTTGCGAGTCCCTGCGACTCGCAAATTGCAAGTCGCAATTTGCTATGCAGAAAGGTGTCTCAGACACCTTCTGCAAGTCGCTATGGGGTCGCAAAGACCCACCTCATTAAAATTAATGAGGTTGGCCACAATTTGCGACCCCATAGCGACTCAGGGCACTCACGGGGATAGAGGCCTGCTGGGAACAGCAGACCTCCATGTCCGTGACTGCTTTTCAATAAAGCAGTTTTTTTTTCCAAGTGTAGCCCGTTTTCCTTAAAGGAAAACGAGCTGCACTTAGAAGAAAAAACAGAAACCTTTTGTTTCGGATTTTTTCAGGGCAGGTAGTGGTCCCTTGGACCACTGCCTGCTCTGAAAAAATAATTTTGGGTCCAGTCACAAAGGGGAAGGAGTCCCATGGGGACCCCTTCCCGTTTGCGAGTGGTTACCATCCACTTCAAGTGGATGGTAATTGCGACTCCATTTGCGACCGCGTACGAGGTCGCAAATGGAATTGCATACCACTGCGACTCGCAAATAGGAAGGGAATACCCCTTCCTATTTGCGACTCGGAAATGCATTTTGCGAGTCGGTTCCGACTCGCAAAATGCATTTCTACATAGCAAACACGCATTTGCGACTCGCAAACAGCGATTTTCGCCATTTGCGACTCGCAAAGTGTTTGCTACATCTGGCCCTTAATCTTTTAAAATACATATCTTTGCTTGTGTATGTTGGAATGTTGTTTTGGTCTTGTTTCACTCAGATAAATATTAGCTAGCTTTCTAAACTGGTCTGGTGTCCATTTCTAGTGTTGTCACTGTGTTACTGTGTGTGGGTACAAACATTTCACACATTGCCTCTGAGATGAGCCTGACTGCTTGTGCTAAGCTATCAAGGGTGTGAGCTGGGGTTACCATACAAGTGTGACTCCCTTACCCTGACTAGAGTGAGGGTCCCAACTTGGACAGGGTGTAAACTAACTGCCAACTAGAGACCCCATTTCTAACACTACTGTTCTGCAATTTGGAGCTAAATGGAAATGTTTGGTAACAGACTTCTGGATTGGTGTAGACAATGGGAAAATACTGATAGCAAACATGCATTTGCGACTCACAAACGGCGTTTTCGCCGTTTGCGAATCGCAAAGTGTTTGCTACATCTGGCCCTTAATCTTTTAAAATACATATCTTTGCTTGTGTATGTTGGAATGTTGTTTTGGTCTTGTTTCACTCAGATAAATATTGGCTAGCTTTCTAAACTGGTCTGATGTCCATTTCTAGTGTTTTCACTGTGTTACTGTGTGTGGGTACAAACACTTCACACATTGCCTCTGAGATGAGCCTGACTGCTTGTGCTAAGCTATCAAGGGTGTGAGCTGGGGTTACCATACAAGTGTGACTCTCTTACCCTGACTAGAGTGAGGGTCCCTGGTAGACCTTACAGCCTTAGGGTAGTCACCCCTAACTTTTTGCCTGCCTCCCTCCACTTTTTGGATACTGTTTTTGCTGGTTTTTAGACTCTGCGCACTTTACCACTTCTAACCAGTGCTAAAGTGCATATGCTCTCTCCCTTTAAACATGGTAACTTTGGATCATACCTGATTGAACTATTTAATCTACTTATAAGACCCTAGTAATGTGCCCTACAGGTGCCTAGGGCCCGTAGATTAAATGCTACTAGTGGATCTGCAGCACTGGTTGTGCCACCCACTCAAGTTGCCCCCTTAACCTTGTCTCAGGCTTGCCATTGCAAGACCTGTGTGTGCAGTTTCACTGCCACCCCGACTTGGCATTTAAAAGTACTTGCCAAGCCTAGAACTCCCCTTTTTCTACATATAAGTCACCCCTAATGTGTGCCCTAGGTAACCCCTAGAGCATGGTGCTGTGTAGGTAAAAGGCAGGACATGTACCTATGTAGCTATATGTCCTGGTAGTGTAAAACTCCTAAATTCGTTTTTACTCTACTGTGAGGCCTGCTCCCTTCATAGGCTAACATTGGGGCTGCCCTCATACACTGTTGAAGTGGCAGCTGCTGATCTGAAAGGAGCAGGAAGGTCATATTTAGTATGGCCAGAATGGTAATACAAAATCCTGCTGACTGGTGAAGTCGGATTTAATATTACTATTCTAGAAATGCCACTTTTAGAAAGTGGGCATTTCTTTGCACTTAAATCTTTCTGTGCCTTACAATCCACGCCTGGCTGGGCTTGGTTGACAGCTCCTTGTGCATTCACTCAGACACACCCCAAACACAGGGTACTCAGCCTCACTTGCATACATCTGCATTTTGAATGGGTCTTCCTGGGCTGGGAGGGTGGAGGGCCTGCTCTCACACAAAGGACTGCCACACCCCCTACTGGGACCCTGGCAGACAGGATTGAACTGAAAGGGGACCTGGTGCACTTCTTAGCCACTCTTTGAAGTCTCCCCCACTTCAAAGGCACATTTGGGTATAAAACAGGGCCTCTGCCCTACCTCATCAGACACTTGCTGGAGAAGAAACCTGAACCAGAAACTACATCCTGCCAAGAAGAACTGCCTGGCTGCTCAAAGGACTCACCTGTCTGCTTTCTACAAAGGACTGCTGCCTTGCTGTTGCCCTGCTGCCTTGCTGAACTCTTGTCTGGCTGTGAAAGTGCTCTCCAAGGGCTTGGATAGAGCTTGCCTCCTGTTCCCTGAAGTCTCAGGACCAAAAAGACTTCTCTTTTTCACTTGGACGCTCCGTGCGCGAAAATTCCGACGCACAGCTTGTTCCGCGGCGAGAAAAACGCCGCACACCGACGCTGATCGACGCAACGCTCTTGGGACGACCGAAAATCCGACGCACGGCTTCGCAAGGACAACGCCGCCCGACCTCTAGAGGAGAAATCGACGCAACGCCTGCTGTGAGATCGTAATTTCGACGCGCAGCCCCGCAGACCGACGTCTAGAGGAGAAATCGACGCGACGCCTGCCGTGAGATCGTAATTTCGACGCGTAGCCCCGCAGACCGACGCGCAGCCGGAGAACAAGCAGGAAAATCCACGCACAGACCCGGGACATCTGGTAATCCCCGCGATCCACAGAAAGAGACTGTCCGCGCGCCGGAAAACGACGCACGACTTCCCCGCGTGGAAAATAACAGCGTGAGTCCGTGTGTGCTGGGGAGAAATCGACGCACACACCCTTTTTCCACGCACCTCTTCCTTTGTGGCCCTCTGAGGAGATTTTTCCACTCCAAACCAGGTACTTGTGCTTGAAAGAGACTTTGTTTATATTCTAAAGGCTGAAGACACTTTCTATCACTTTTCAGTGATATCTCTACAATTTCCCTTTGCAACTTTATTCTTTTTGACCTACAATTATCCTGACAAATATTATATATATTTTTCTAAACACTGGGTGGTGTATTTTTGTGGTGCTATATGGTGGTATTGTATGATTTATTGCACAAATACTTTACACATTGCCTTCTAAGTTAAGCCTGACTGCTCGTGCCAAGCTACCAGAGGGTGGGCACAGGATAATCTTGGAATGTGTGTGACTTACCCTGACTAGAGTGAGGGCTTTTGCTTGGACAGGGGGTAACCTGACTGCCAACCAAAGACCCCATTTCTAACAGTCCCTACTTGGACAGGGTGTAAACTGACTGCCAACTAGAGACCCCATTTCTAACACTACTGTTCTGCAATTTGGAGCTAAATTGAAATGTTTGGTAACAGACTTCTGGATTGATGTAGACAATGGGAAAATACTGATATATACTTTCTCCTCAGAACTAGTTACTTTGCACCCAATGGAGTTCCACCTTTCTTATTGTTTGTCTCACTTTTACTGCATTGGAAATATTACTATTATTTTGCTTAGATCTGAAAAGGGGATGAGAACAAGATGAGTATTATTGCATCATACATGGAGAATACTGAGGTATTTTCCAAAAAATAAAGCTTGATATTTTATATTTTAGACTTAGGTAGACTCTCTGTTATACAAGTTGCCAGAAGTTCACATCTGGTGACCTTACTTCCCCAAATATTGTGTTTCAGTCATATAAAAAAGGAATAGGTTTCACATAAATTTGAGAGAACAGACCAAGATGGTTTTATGGAATGACCTTCATGTAGACACACTTTCTCCCTGTTGACAGCTGCTGCCACCTCCACCTACCCAAAGAACCTGATCGAATTTTAGGTAGATGTAGACAAAGAATAAAAGGAAAGCACTGTTAGCATACCTTGTTCCTGCAAAGAAACCCCCCTGCCAGGCAATATTTTCTGTCTCTTCTTCCAAGTTTGCAGCCAAGCCCAGAGACACTTTCACTGAGAGAAAAGGTGTTAACTCCACCAAACACCCTGCTGCGTACTCTACTCACCCCTAACCCCTACCCCTAGGGTAGTGAGCACAGTCAGGGTTGCTGTCTGGCTAGGCTAAAAGGACATCCTTCAGGTTATGATCATACAGTTTATGAGAGTACAGAATGAGGGACAATGGGTGGCTTACATAAATCTTCGGGCATAAGCACTAAGTCACGGGATGGCACCTGAATAAGAAAGCAGGGAAGAAAACCGTTTAACAATCCACTACCCCCTCATTCCCAACGTCTCCTACATATCTCAGCGGTGACCACCACAAATCTCAAGGTGAGGGGTGGGCAGCGGGGGGACGGGGATGAAATAAAATAAATAATATATTTTTTTTAATTACCTTTCCGACACTGGCCGCCTCACTCCTGTTCCCTCTAGATGGTGTTGATGTCTCAGCAGTCCCTGGGACACCAGCACAGGCTCCCCACGCTAAACTTATCATGAGAGGAGCACCAGGATTGGTCTATGCGGCTTGGTCTGCCACTCAGACACAGCATGGGAGTCTGTGCAGTTTCTCCAACCCAGCTGTGTAACACAGCCGGGTTTGAGAAACCTAAGTGTGCATGTGTGTTTGGCCGGCCTAAGATAGCCGACCAAACACACATATGCACTCCACTCCCCCTCACTTCACCCCTCCCATAGCCCAGCCCACCCATCCCTGCACATGCTGCTGGCTGAAAAATGAAACAATAGTTTACTATTCAGTAAACTATTGTTTCATTTTTCAGCTGCTGGCTTAGCCAGGGGGGCAACACTCCTTCACCATTGCAAAGGAACCACCCCTGACATATTTGATATCCAAGGTCAGGTCTATCAAGACATCTTCTCTGCAGAACAACCAAAACACAGATCCCACAAAATGTAGGATTAGGGATGATAATCAGATCACAAAGCAGACCCAAATCTGACCGATTAAGTTAGCTTTTTAGCTTAAGTTAGCCGAGTGAACTGGCTAAAAAGGCTCCTTTAATATGATCAGAAGACTTCAGAGGTCTTCTGAGATTGCTAAAGGCTAGGGTGCCATAAGGGGACGAACATAGCAGTGCACGATGACACAGCGGCAACTAGCAGCAAACTGCAACTCTACAACATACACAGCAACCCGATAAGTCCACTGTTTCGTGACATTTCAAAGCGGGGCCCAGAGCAGCTGGTGTAGCCAGAGTGAATAAGAGGAATCCAAGGATTCAAGAGCTGGAGCAGCTGAAGCAGAGAAAAATCAAGTGTGTAGGCACAAGCACAGCGAACCAGCCATGCAGTGGGTCTCAGTTATAAATGTAAGGATTACGAACTAATGAGGATTATGAGATAAATGCCCAGTAATCAGGATCAACCTGCTGAATCCAGAAATACTAGATCCTAATTCTTGAGAATGTATTGCTAATATTTACTAATTGCATCATGCAGGTGGTAAATATTAGCAGGAAGGTGTGTGGATTGGATGGGTTTGGCCAAGAAGCAGAGAGGCACCTGAGGGTGTGGAGAGGGTGTGGTCTCTCTGGAAGGGAGCATTGTTTGCATTCCCCTGTACTGCTGGAGGAGACAGTCAGGGTCCAAGGGCCTATGCCTGCAGCCCTTGCCCCTCTCTCAGTCATGCCTTTATAAGGTGCTGAGCCCCACCAATTAAAGCCAGGTCCAGTATTTCATATTTATCCTAGTCATTATCCTGAGAACTGATCCTGTCATTATATGAGAACTATCTGAATAGACCTTGGTAATGATATTTATTTTGCTGTTCTTTGTAAGTGCTACAGTGAAATTAATCTAATACTTCTTTGTCATCCCCTAAGATCCCTTGTGGTTCAAAGGTGAAGTGATGTCATGTCGTCACCCTCTGTAAGCATGAGGGTACACGGTCATGTGATGTTACTTCCTGCCATATCACCAGGGGTCAAGGGTCAAGTGGTGTTACTTCCTCTGGTGTGCTGTAGGGCCAAAGAATATGTGATGTCACTTCTGTTACCACTGGCTTTTGGTGATCAGCGACCATGCTCACATAAACAGAACATAAAATAAAAATAATCCTGAGGCTGCATACAGGTACATTACCCATGCAATGCTCTCTTACTAGCATTGGAACCTGTGACCTGCAAGCTACATACAGATCAATAAATCAGGCACTAAACCTTGTGAAGTATGTGCAGATACGTGGAGGTTACATACTTCAGTTTCTGTGGCGTAAATGCACTTAGCCGACCTATTGCCAGCTTTTCTCAAACTCTTTTTATGCAACACACAAATACGTCAATGCTTGGATAGATTTGAGGGACATCATTTATCAAATTCTTCTCAGTGGTCTATATAAGCATTTGGGTTATGCATATGTAATCAAGATCATTTATAGGGTACTTTTAAAGTGAATCATTTAAAAGCAACTAACAACGTGTTATTGCTAAACAGAACCGCACTCATTTTATCAACCAACCAGACAGAATTCCAGGTATTTGCTAAGAAAAATAAACAAAAAACAGTGCAAACCTCGTTCAATAACATGAACCTTCACAGCTTCGTGCCCCAACTTTCACCAAATGCAAAGTCACTTGGATTCACCCTGTACACCAACCTTATCCTCAAGGAACACATTGCCCAAAAATAAAGACAGCCTGGTATCAGCTTTCTTTTCTAAAGAAAGTGAAGTATGTCACAGAAAGCGATAGCAGAACTGCTATTCAAGCCCTCAGTCTCTTACATCTGAATGGTGGTAACACCCTACTTCATGGCTGCCACTGCACCTGCTGCAGACTGCAGGACATCGCATTGAGGGCTTGCAGAAATATGATAACATCACTCCCATCCTGATGCAAATCCATTGGCTCCCTTTGCAGGCCCACTTTATTTCCAAAACCAACCATAACGACTGACACCCCTGTTTTTCTTGCAAACTCTGGTGTTTGTCAGCACATCCACAGCCAGGTCAGTTTCAGATTGCAGACTAAGAAGTGTATCTCGAAAAACAAGGCAGCAGACATTTTCCATCTATGTACCCTCTGGAAAACATATTTGTACTCATCAGTATTTCCCCATGGTTGCTCTAATATAAGAAAGAGTTAAAAACATACTTCTTTAAAGAACACTACATCACAATGCAGTAACCACCCACAAACCAGCTACAGCTCCTGTTACTCGTTGACTCTGTGTTTGTCCTTGACCCTGTACAGATATCCACTGCCTTTTAGATGGGCTTGCACTATAGAAATACCACATATATACATACAATCCAGGGCAAAAAGAGAAGTTTGCTTCAACTTGCTTCTGAAACACTACAGACCAAATCAAAATCCAAAAAAGTACTCAGAGCATCACAGTATGTGCTGAAATTTGCATTCTGAATACCAGAAAACAGTAATTTTCAAAGTGTTATGAAGATGTGTCTGTACTGGGATAGCAGTGCAATCTGCAAATCGGGACAAATGTGTAATAGAAGAACCTAATGGATCTTTTAGTAGTAGGCATAGTAATGGCTGGTGCAGGGCCTTACAAGAATGTCTCCATACTGGAACATCAGTGCACGACTCAACTGAGTGCAGGTGAGTTATGAGAGGTCTATGGCTCTATATGTGGCTAGTCATAAACACTGTGCATCGGTTGAGATCTACAAATGCTTTAACAGCGGCATGTAAAGGTTTTGTGGAAGACAAAAAGTGTGTCATTTGCAATTTACTTTATTAATTAAATTTGTAAAGTGATAACTGTTGGCACTGCGATAGAATGGATGCATTGTAACTTGCAAAATTCCAATATTGCTCCATCTTAATCACCATAACAAATACAACTCTCAATGATGCTATCTTGCATTTAGGAATTCGTGCTACATACTAGTGCATTGCTTTCAATGTTGAGTGAGAGGGGCACTCAGATACCCCAGAATGCAGTTTACAACTCTTGTTATAGTCAAATCGCAACATAGAGAGGCAGAAAACAGGAGGGGCAGGAGATCGAAAGTGGTGACGGAGCAGTCACATCCATATAATAATAGTATTACTATGTTAAATCCATTGTCATTAATTGTCGTCAGCTACAAGCAACGTTACAATGTGACTGAGTCCTGCAATAATGCATATCTGTGTCTTTTTGTGTTTTTTTTTACATTCATGATATTAAAATGCTGTCCTATCAGAATATC
This sequence comes from Pleurodeles waltl, assembly GCF_031143425.1. NCBI lineage: Eukaryota > Metazoa > Chordata > Amphibia > Caudata > Salamandridae > Pleurodeles > Pleurodeles waltl. Next base: position 605,950,530 of record NC_090445.1, on the reverse strand, counting down.
ACCTGTCCTCTGACTTGGACCGTCACAACTGTCAAGTGTTTAATTTCACAATACTGCTGCCATCTGTACCCCCCTACCTTCCCCACACCATATCTTTATTCATGCAAACCACTGGGGCTGCCTGGAAATCTCAAACTCGACCCCTTCCCCGGCCTCAACCAGCATGTTTTTTATTAATATGAATAAAGCTTTCTTGCTGTTACCTCACCCATGCGTAGTCTGCGGACGGGAAGCTGCACTGCTGTTGCCTTTGCTGTTCCTCTGTGTTGTGGGCAGCTTGCACTTAAACCTGCCCTGTACCCGTTTATGTGCAGTACAGAGGTGCTTTCTGTCATGTCAGCGTCGTGTGTGTGAGCGAGGGAAGCTTCCACTGTGGCGGGCTAAGCTCTACCGCCTCTATGTATGAACGCACACTGTGTTATGCCTGTGTGTGTGGGACCCTTGCACTGCTTCTGCCCAGGCTGTCTCTTCTGTTTGGGTGAAGGAAGTGTGTGAACCTCTACCTGTGCTGTACATGCTCTGTGCATACGGAAGTGTGCATTCGCACCGCCTGTCCCGTGCCTGATCTGTAAACACGCAGGCGAGGCCGCCACTGCAATTGCTTGCGCCACGCTTTCTCTGTTTATGACAGACAGTTGCGCTGTTCAGCATTATGTGTGTGAGAGAAAGAGTGTGTGTGTGTGTTTCATCTGTGTAGCTGGATAGCACCACTGTTTTTCTTGCCTTGCCTCGCCCATGCGTTGGGTCAAACTTGCTCGGCTGCTGCCTATGCTTCACTTGTGTGTGCTTCCAATGCGTCCACTTCCGGTGCCCTGGCTCTTCCTGTTCTGTCTCAGGGAGGCGCGTGTCTCGCTCTTGCTGGCCGTGTGGTACCTCATCCGTGTGCTATGAAGGGGCCCGCGGAGAGAGAGACGCAGTCTAGTCTCTCCGCGGGCAGTTTCGGGGTAGAGGAAGTGGCGCGTAGGGCGCCCGATTGGTTGGAAGGTAAGAGGGGGTGGGTTTAGAGCAGGTAATATAAAGGGGGTGGAGGGTGGGATCGGCCTTTTCGCTGCGCCGATTTAGACTGGGAGGGTCGAATTAGTTAGGACCACCCACCCACCCAGCTTAGGAAGGGAGAGGTTTGAGAGGATAGGTAGGTAGGGAAGGGGGATCAGTTGGGGAGATTAATAGTCATTTAGGACAGGTGAAATTGAGAGTGATGGCAGGAGATGGGGGAGGGTGGAGAGCCAGGTGCGGGCTTGTCCACCCTTCCAGGGGGAAAAACAAGGAATTGAAGGATCAGAGCGGGGAGGGGTAGGCTACAGGCAGGGAAGGCATGGGAGGAATAGGGGAGCATATCGGTAGGAAATTGAAGGGAGAGATTTTAAAGAGAAAATAAAGGAAAGGGAATTGTTAAGTTAAAGTCTGTTTAAAAGGAGATACAGTTAAATGTTTAAGTAATGATGTTTAAAACCTGTTCTAATAAATGACCTTTTACACCAACAAGAGCGTCACGTATGTATGTCCCGAAAGAAGCTTGACCTGCTCCTGCCCACGCTGCACCCGTTCTACGTGCAAAGAAACTTACACCACGGTTCACGTTGTGCTTGTTCGGCGAGTCTGAATCAAGTGCACTGTCACGTCTTTTGATGTACTTATTACAGCTAAATAATTTGGCTTCCTAACTGGTATTCTAACGCTCACCATTGGAAATCCGCGACGGTATGATAAACATACCCGCTTTGAGGACACGTGCAGCTAGGAGCAAATGCTAGCTATGTAAAGCTTCTGAAACAGAGCGCTTACAGTGAGGGGTCAGAAAGGAGAGGAAAAGCCAGCAGGCTCTGAATACACCCCTGTGGTGCTAATGCAAGGACAGCACCGCCGGGAGGCCTCCAGACTCACAGAGGATGCCTGCCCTGTGCTAGGCTGAACTACAGATGGTAGATCGCTGCATTACACAGCCTTATTGTCAGATAGAGGTTGCTCCGGGCCCTCAGATGCAGGACATCCAGGTCCCTTCTGATCTGTGGTTCTCTGGGCCTGCTGGGGACCAGCTATACAGCAAAGCAAGTATCACTAAGGGGCTGAAATACCCACAAGGTAGCACTTTATGGACAGAGCATAATATAGATGTAGTTTCCTCTGGGGTTTGCAAATTAGAAATATACAGACAATTCACAAAGATTTTGCTGTGAATTGCTCTTGTAGTGCTCCTGAATTCCAAGAGTAAAACAAGAGTAAGTCAAAGCTACTCATACACCAGTCTTTGAGAAGTTTGCATGAACTAAGCATAACATAGAAATGGCGTTTAATTGGAACGGTAAACTGTAAGGGTAGCTGCATATTGACAAGACCTAATGCAACGAATACACATTTACAAGCATTTTCCAGAGGCACCGTATTATGAAACAATAAATCTTCAGCGTGACATGAGGAACGCTGTAAATTAAGAATATCTGGAACTAGTTGGAGCAGTGCAGAGTAGTATTGCTGTATTATTTATATGTTTATTGGGTTGTTTTGTTGGCACATCGTGTCAATAACAAATCTCCATGCAAGAAAGGGTGGCGTGAAGGTCAAAGACCTTTTAAAAACAAGTATTTGCAATGCAGTAGGTCTCACGTTTGCTTGACTTAGAGCTATTAACATTGTAAATTCCTAACTGGACTTTTCTTGCCACATAAATTGAAATTGAAAAGTTGACATAAGCAAGTCAATTCAAAGCGCCACGGCCACCATGAGCGTGAGCACGTGAGTTATTGGCTCCCTGTGTGACTGTCTAGAAATGATCGCGACTGGGATGAAAGGCAAATAAAAAACGGAGGAGGGGCCATCACACACAGGAGGAAGCATGACGTAGAGTGATGGCCAACAAAAATGTTCACTTAGTTAAATCGCCTCGAAGGGAATTCAGCACACAAAGGAGGGACATTTCACAAAATGCGCCAATAAGAATGAAGCATTTAAAACAAGCACAACAACAAATACATAGCAAGAGTGTGTGTGGTTAAAAGCTCACAGAGAGATTACAATAGGCCAGAGAACTTGGGCGCTCAACCTTAAAAAGGATACAGTAAACCTTTCACAGCACCTTCAGCACATCAAACTCACAACGAAAAAACACAGATTTCAACTGTAAGTAAAAGGGGCCAATGTTAGAATGGACCAGGGGCAAGTCTTTCTCTGAGGTAGGTGCTGAGGCTGTGCAAGGATTCAACTCAAAACACAGCTAACTTACACAAACAGTTAAAGGAAATTTGAAAACTAAAGAAAAGAGCTTATGCTCTCTCAGTAGCAGCCAAGGAGAGACCATTAAAATGGAACTGGTCTGATGTGCCTTTTTTAAGTGAATAGGCAAAGGTAAGCTGACTTGTGAATGCACGTGGCTGGACAGTGCTTAGGGCATTGTCGCACTGAACCAAGTCAGCTCAGGACTTGGACATTGTTGTGGTACTTGCCCTCCCGGATCACCAGCTAACATAGAGCCCTCCAGTGGGTATCTTTGTATTTATGGGTGGTATGGTTTTATTGCTAGTAAGCAGCCTTTTACCCAAGTCTCATTACACTACATGATTAGTGGTTGTCAGTGGCTCAAGTGAATCTACTATAGAGGCTTTGGCTGGTTCAAGGCTAACAGCAGGGATTTTCTTGGCTTGAAAGTGCTTTCTATACAGGCTTTCAGATCCTGTGTTCTGTCTGTACTGTGCAGTAACGATAGAATCAGTCTTCTTGTCAATTGAGAATTCCAAAGGAATCTGGCAGACCACCGGAAGGTGAATACCCTGCTGTCAATGGTGGTGGATGAACAAAATAGCTTTCCCTGTTGTGGTAGGAAATTTCTGTCCAGAAGCCAACATTCGAGATGTGAAGAATGTCTGTTTTCTGCTTTTTGGTCCAGGAAGTCAGAAATGTCTTCTTCATTCAAAACAGCAGCAAAGATCATTTTAGGAAGATAAATAGTTTAAGAGGGATATATATAAGCTGTTGGTACATGGACATGTCTTCACCCTTCCAGATCCAATCTGGGGCAGCAAACGTTCAGCCTTCTTCATCATCCCAAGTCTAAATGATATTGGCCTTTACTTACCATTAGGAGGCTTCCTGTTAGGGGGCTCTCTCCACTTTGTCCCCATGACCCCTGCTACTTTGATGAAGATTGTCAGTCAGTCAGCACCATTGGGGTTTGGAGCCTGTCTTCTAACCTGTTCCCCAGAATCAACAGCATTACTGTTAGGCCTTTGCTCCTGGTCCTGTGGCAGATGGGAAGCAATGGGCTGTACCAGTGTTTTTGGTACTGCTGGTCACAATGGATGGGCAATACTCTTTTAGTTGCCTTTGCTCCCTAGTGGTAGATTTGGGCAAGCACAGGGGTCTAGTGCCCAGATTCAATATAGTGTTATACAGTTCATACTAAGATAATAGGACTGCATATTAGGATGATAGAACTTCAGAATGTTGGGGACTGAGTCCTTCCACACCATCAGAGAGTGTCAGTGCATTCCTGCCTAGGTCACAGTGCCTGACCTGAACTCCTAACCTGACCTCAGTGGAAAGTGATCATGGGAACCTGACTCCTGATGGCAATCGTGCAAACAGGTCTCACCCTTTCATTGTATTGCTCATGTATGCCCAGGCAAAACATAAGAGAGAAGTGAGATAAGTTCAGACCTGACAACTCACAGGGTGCCACAGTGTGATACACAATATCCACTCACTTCACACAGTCACCCAGTGAGGACCCGATATCACACAGTGGCAGAGAAAATGAACTGAAAACCACTGAAAACATTGGATTTTGAACTCGTTTTCATAGGCTTTGAACTGCCGATGTCCATTAAGGGATGTGAAAACACCCCAAGACATCAACACCAGGCTCAGCTAGGTTTTTTCTTTTTCATTGGAGGCAGGGGTTTTGGGCAGGGCTGGGGAAAATGTGCCTTGTAGGTACTTATCGGCACTGGACCTCACCTCTTCAAAGGCCTGCACCCTCTCAGACAGTGAATATTGTGTCTGGTTGGCAAGCCTGTAAGTTTTCAATACATTTATTGACACAATCATAATCTTGTGTAGAGAGAATGAGCTGTGATAATTAGGCAGATGAAACAAAGCAAAGTTTCCCGCAATATGAACATGATAAAGATAATGAACAATCCAACCATGACACATGAGTTTTAGAGGTTCTAGAGGTTCCTACCTAACCCTAAGACTATAGAGTGAGCATAGAGGGTGGACCCTTCTGCCTGTCCGGATATGTAGGATTAGCCTTAGCCCCATAACTAGAACTGGTGTCAGGAGTCAGCCTGTAGTGTAGATGGCAATCCTCTAGGGAAGCTGGTAGATTAGCACCAGCAAAGCTGCACGCCAAACACAGTTTTCGTCCCAGGATGGTCGTGGCTGGAATGTCTCTCTTCTAGGTCAGTGAATCATTTATATAATAAAGCCACACTATGTTAGAAGCACAGCTCTGATGCAAAACGTGTAAAATGTAAAATATAAAACAAAGCTGAGAAAACAAGGGAACAAACTCGGGTCCAAGAGATCCCCACGACACCCTGCCCTTGCTTGTGAAAAAGACGGATTCTAAAAAACCATACTATAAAAAGAATACAAAAATAAAATGTTCACTCCATCAAGCAAATCAAACAAACTAAATAAAAAATAAGCCAATTAAAAAAATAAACAATTTGTTTAAAAACAAGGGCCAAATTTAAACATTTGTGGAGACGTCAAAGATGTCACCCATATTGCCTTTGTCAATTGAATACAAAATGGATCATGCTTCCGCAGACAAAAGATCCACAAGAGCCTCAGTGAGCAAGTCAAGGGAACAAACATAGTCGGAGGCTTCAGCCACTGTCGAGGTAATAGCTGAGATAATACAATTCTGTGCAGTGCCCGCAGAGGATGAGCCAGAAAGAAGGACTCCAGGAGCCGTAGCACCCATATCCATGTAGAATGGCTCATAGAAGGCATTCTAAAGCAATCATAATCTCATAGGACAACTCCAAAAATGAACCCTTAACGGCGACATCAGCAGATTCATATCCGTAGATTGTACTAATTGCATTGCAAGACAAACTTGAGTGCACATTCGAAAGAGCACCAAAGACATAGGTACACAGGTTGAACACAGTAGAACCATACTGGTCATAAAGACAAAGACCAGTTGTCATCCAGTTTCTCCAATAAAGGTACGGCAAAGCACTGTATAAAGTGTTCATAACACAGCTGGTTATGTAGTAGTTCCATCACCATTTGGCTTCAGGGTAAGACATCCATTGCTGTGCAATAAAAGCAGAATTCAAATATCACTAATTAGTAATGCCACAAGTAGTATGCCCTGAAATACACTAAAAAACAGTGTATAAAAGATGGAATCTCTCCAAAAACAGTCTGGAAAGTGCTGAGAAACTAATACCCAAATGCTTTAAAAAAGTGTACAACACCTGCGGTGTTAGAGGCATTAAAAATGTGGCTCACAAGTTCACAGAAATGTCTTGGAAAGCTGGTGTTTAACAACAATTGTATTTCAGAGGACGACCTTGCAACTTGCAATTTGAAAGATTCGCTGGCAGATGTAAGCACATGTTTTTCTGAAACAATGGTGCTTTCAGCAGGCTCAGCTTGTTGAAATTAACATTAAATAATTAATGCATTGCATACCTACTCACAAATGAGAGGGAGACACTGAGCACACACTCTTTTCCTTTGTTATTCAGGATGGTTAATCATTTGTACATTTCGGACTTGCAAAGTACACTTTGTGCATTGTGACACACTATTTTGAGGTCACGAATTTTGTAATTTTGTGAATTACACTACTAATCGTCAGGCCCTATGTTATGTTACTAGTGAATATAAGGTACACGTATGCCCTAGGCTTCAAGGTGCTGAAGAGGACAATAACACACCTGGGATCTGCTAATGAAAAAATAGTAACAACCTTTTTGGTTAGAAAGGACCATTTTCAGTTTTCTCCTAAACATGAGAAGAAATCATTTAATTCAAAAGGAGGTTTGTTCCTATCAGCAACTTTGATAAGCACACACGGGGAAGTAAAGTAAAGTCAATGCCTGAAAAAGGTGCACAGCCAGATCATTGCCACAGTGTAAAGGTCCATCCTTCACAACATGTTGCCTAACCAGAATATCAATCTGTGCTGAACGCTTACAGCCTTTATATTTAAAAAGGTGCCAAGGTTAAGTGAAGAGGCCTTGTGTTTTTCGAATGTTGTGCTTGAAGTTTGATGCAATCTGCTCACACTATTTCAATAAAAAAGCTGAAATCAATAACTGTTTCTGCTTGGGGCGTTTGGTTACAGAGAAATACAGCACAGAGTTCTCATTTAAAGGCTATCACATTTCCACTTAATGTACTAGACACTTTCAGGTGCCACGCAAACACGTTAACCAGCGTATCCAACACAGAGCCATTAACAACACAAAATAAATACATCAAGGGCATTGTCCCCTCAAGAGACATCTGTATCACAAATACAAAGAACTGACTAGACTAAACATCAGGCACACTTCAAACAAAAGTCAGACATGTAAACAGCATTAGCATGCTCAGACTATACCTAAACTCAAGCAGCAGGAATGTTAGTGACTTAAGAGATGTGCATTCAGTCAACGCAACCTTCTGGGCTCACTTCGTAAAACATACTTCAACAGCCCCCAGAAGACAACAGAGGGGCTCAGTCATCCAACGGGAACGCACATAATCCTATGTGCATCCAGTCTTAACACTCATGCCGGAGCCTTCATACTGCACAGCTCCACAGGTGGACCAGATTGCTATAACCAAATCACATGATCCAAGGCCGGTTCGGAGATCATTCTACGATGGGAACCTTTCAGTTTTGTGGAAGACCCCTCACTGCTCCATCCACCCACAGGCAGCAGTACAGCAAGGCAGATTGTGTGTTATACAAATACCACTGAAACAACATGCCTCATAAATGTGAGAACCTCGCCAATTCCTCAGCTCAAGTCCTCCCTCTGTTATTATGAGCCCCAGTCACCAGACGTGCTTCGACGCGTGCATCTTGTCAAGAGGACTATCTATTTCCCAATCTGTGGTCGCCTCAATTCGGGGCTCTGCATCCTTCCTGTCTGTACACTCAGCAGTCACTTTACAGGTGTGCAACTTTTACCCCGCAGCATTTTTTTTTTACCACCTGGCATTCCATGTAATATAATTTTATTATTTGCTGTGTCCATTTTGTTACAAACCTCTCCCTTGGTTATAATTCCAGGCGCCGTTTCTTCTGGGCCTTCCAGCCCCCACCCCACCTCCAAGGTGAGCTAATTTCCTGGGAAATAACCTCTTTTGACCCATCATGTAAATATACTTATTTATTGTGGGGGGTTTTGTTTTCCCTTCATTTGTGTGTTTTGCACATATACTTTCTAGGAGATAAGAGACCTCCAGCCACTACTTCCTGGTACCCTTTGCTCCGGGGCTTCGGGTCTGATAGCTCGTCCAGTCTTTGTAAATTACTTATACTTGGACACGCCGGAGGTCGGTGAACATTTTGACCGGGTTGGGTTCTCCTCATCCAAAGAATTGTCGGATCCCTCAAATCAATAATCAATAACCATTTATAATCAATTAACCAATACTCAATTAGTACTCAAACAACAAATTAGTTAAACAGAAAATCAGTAATTAGACACACCATGACCTTTCCGTCATGAATAACCACACCTGTTTATTAAAAGTTAATGAGTTTATTTCCCTATATTAACAAAGCTGATACAATATAAGTAAGTCTCAAAATCAAATGATATACATTTACGAACATTACTAGCTGTCCATAACGATGGAAGAAACGCAATCTATGCAAAATCTGGATTATAATGCACTCGGTTATAGCAATGCAAATCACTAGTAAAAGTAACTGAATTTGACTAATTGCATACATTGGTCAGCATAACAAGATTTCAATTCAACATGGTGCATCAAATGAATACCTCAACTAACCTCTGATTAGCATTGGCATCTGGGGCTTCATGCGAAAAGAATTTAATCAACATAAATTTAGAAAACTTCTAGCTTCGGCTCTGTCAAAATAAGCAGTTGGTACCTAAGAAGGAAAACACAATGCATAATACATTTATCCTTTCATAATTACCAAATACAATCAGCATTCAAGGTAAGTCTTCATCCTTCAGGTACCGATTCGATCAGCATGGGGCAAACTTCAAAAGGGGCAAAGTTCAAGTCAAGTTTTCCTTGCAGCAGCAAGGAAAATGGGGCAAAAGTTATTGTATGGGCAAGACGGGGTAAAGTTAAAATTAAAGTATCTAGGGTGAGAATTCTTTAAAGTCTCTCTCTCTCTGGGATAGAGAAAAAGCATCAAAGTGTCATTAAAATGGCGTCTTGAATCTGGCTTCAAAATGGCATCAAAGAAAATGGCTGGCTTCTCTTTGTCCGGTGGGTTTAAGTAAGAAAACATTCCAAATTCTTCAGAGTCTTCCATTGGAGGGTCCATAGGGTGGTTTCTCTTTGACCAATGAATAGTGTCTTTCTCTTAGTACTCATGTATGCATAAGGTGTCCTTGGAGTTTTGGAACACAGGTAGCAACAAAGTTTGCCAATTATTTCTGTATCAGTGTCTTTATTGTCTGCACCTGCAGAAACTGACCTTGCTTCAAAGGGGATGAAACTTGCCTAGCACGAAACCTTGAGATAAGTGTATTAGTCATTCTACTCGAAAAATACAGCTTTTAAAGTTTCAAACATGTCTTTGTTAATACAAGTGAAGACTACGCAGTTAAAATTGAGACCAGGCAACTAGGCCAAAGCCTCTGCTAAATTTAAGCTAAGCATATAACAGTTTTAACGAGAAAATCATAAAATACATCTGCAATTATGACGGATTACTACATTATCGATTCTTCATGATTAATCAAGCTCATTTATACTAATGACGACCTACTTCGTGGGCACATTTTCTACACACATAATATTTTCTTTGCTAAAATCACGTTGCCTTATACGATTTTGTTACATGATATATGAATGTTTGTTAGCCTTTCTTTTTCTGCTTCATCAGGTCCTCCTCCGAGGTGAGCCTACTTTTCAGATACTGTCCTTCATGACTTGTCCCCACCATGAGTATATCCCTATTCATTTTACTTTTTTGTATGTTAATTTTCACCCCATCTAGTGTGATTTGCTCATCCCATCAAGGGAAGGGAGTAAGAGGCCGCAACCACTTACCTCAATATGCCTTGTTTTCTTTCTCTTTATTATCTTTAAATATCTCTGCTTTATTTTCGTGTCTGTATTATTTATGGTTTGATTTCTTCCTCAGGCTGCTCTGTCATGCCAGTCCTGGTGATGATCTCGAGATTCTCACAGAGATCAAAATATTGTAGACTTTAAATACGGACCTTATGGGCTCTGCACTATATTAATGGGGCCAGTGTTTCTGAAAATCCTCCGTCTGGCAACTCATTTTCGGTCCATCCCTTGAACCAGTTAAAAACAGTTAAAACCCCAGGCATGCACGTCAGTTCTACGTTTCACATGGCTCCTCAATGGCCTTGGTTATTTCCTCCTGTGTATTGCAAAATGCCTTCGGCACATCCTGCTATTTTGAACCCCAAAATGTAGATGCCTCCCCATTAAGCCAATTATTGCTGCAGATTCGACTATAATAGTCTTTATCTTGGAAGGAAGGCCACTTTAACACAACCTCTGCAACCTATAAAAAACCAAGGCAGTCCGGGTTAGACACTCCGTGGCACTAGTGAAATTACTGCATTAGCTCCCCATTCAACAACAGAGGGCACCTTCAGCATCCATTGTATTTTGTGTGGCAAAGCACCTGCATTTATTTCTAAACGCTTGAAGGGATATTTACTTAATTCCACCAATACCCTTTATCTCTACATTCCTCAGATCTCGAAATCTTGACTTGGTGGCAGATCTTTCCCTCCTGCTCTTTGGGACGACCTCCCTAAGGGACTCCAAATGACTTCTGGTCCTCTGTTTTTCAGGAAATCCCCCAAAACTTGACTCTTGTGCTAAGTGGTGCATTTTATTCTTGCCATCCTTGCTCTCAGTGTGTAGTGACAGGAGACCCTTGGGTGAGGTGTGCCTTACCCAGGTTCATGTACACGATCTTCTGCATCTGCATCTGCGCGCCACTCAGAAGGAGACTGTTGTTTTATAAATATAATAAGTTTAAAACGTTTTAAAGTGCTTACTTTTAATTCCTGTGGAGGTTTGTAGTGGTACAGAGTTGGGGTTTATTTTTACTTTTACTGTTTTAACCGGTAAACTGGTAGAATTTTGCTTGTAACGTTTGGACTTTGTTTAATTGTATGAGGCGGAAGTGAGGGTCTGTCAGAGCCCTTCTTCCAATCCTCCCTTTCAGAGGCTGCAAAGTCGGCGTTCTAGTCCACGCAGGTCATTAGACCTTGCGTCTTTCAATGACAACGGAAGAGTGGTCGCCCAGCAATAGGTAAGCGCGCCACTCAGAAGGAGACTGTTGTTTTATAAATATAATAAGTTTTAAAAGTTTTAAAGTTCTTACTTTTAATTCCTGTGGAGGTTTGTAGTGGTAAAGAGTTGGGGTTTATTTTTACTTTTATTGTTTTAACCGGTAAACCGGTAGAATTTTGCTTGTAACGTGTGGACTTTGTTTAATTGTACGAGGCGGAAGTGAGGGTCTGTCAGAGCCCTTCTTCCGTTCCTCACTTTCAGAGGCTGCAAAGTCGGCGGTCTAGTCGACGCAGGTCATTAGACCTTGCGTCCTTAAATGACAACGGGAGAGCAGCCGCGCAGCGGGCGCATCAAAAGCCCGCGTAAGGCAAGCCCGTATGCGCCCGTCTGCGCCCAAACGGGTCCAGGGGCCAGAAATACTGGTCTTTTTTTAAATAATATCACTCATCCTGACTTATTTGAAGGTAGGGGGCTGGCCAAATTTTGCAATCATAAAGCTCCCTTAGATTGCAGGTCGGTTTGGGTATGTGAGGTATGTAATTGGAAATTACACGCTCCCCTGACCCTGAAGGAAGTTAGAGCTGAACGCAATAGCAAGGCGAAGTTAGGTAACTTAAATAAGGGGTCTAAAATGACTTATGTTAAGTCGCTTTGTCAGGCACTGGTCAATGCTCGGTCACTTCCTAAACACAAACTAGAAATTAGGGAGATGATTGAAGATTGGCATATTGACTGTCTCTTTATAACAGAAACTTGGGGTAAGTTAGAGTCGGATCCTGATTTCATCGAAGCAACTCCCCCGGGGTACATGTACTATAGATTGGATAGACCTGTGGGTCGGGGCGGGGGACTGGTTATTATTTGCCGAACTACGTTTTCTTGCATTTGGACAAACGTTCCTTCCGTAACTTGTGAAGCAATGGCTTTTAAGATCTCACAGAATGACCAGGTGTTTCTTGAGGGGTTATTGATCTATAGACCACCTGGTTCTTTTGTTAATTTTCTTCAATCCTGGGTGTCCCTTTTGGAACCTATGGTTATGTCTCCAAAGGCAATCATTTTAGGAGATTTTAATATTCATTTTGATGAATCTTTTAATCCAATGGTCCAGGAATTCCTTGATCTTATGATAGCTTTAGATTGGATTCTTAAAGTTTCATCTGTTGCGCATATAGCCGGTCATATATTGGATAGGGTTTTTGCACGTACTGATTTATGTATGGAGTTAACTAGCTCTCAGTTTAGCTGGACTGACCATCATCTCCTGCTGTTTCAAACTGCGTGGAACCGCACTCCCACTCTTTTCAACAGGGCGAATAAAGAGATTAGACCGTGGAAACAAATTAAACAAGTAGAACTTGTACCGGCCTTAGAAAAGGTCGGGGTCAGGGACAATAGGCAATCCTTGCCCCTACTAGAAACTTTCTATCAGGATCTTGAGACTGTTATGTTTCAATTGGCACCTCCTAAGACCCTTAGGCCCATTTGTCGGAAAAAGTTGAATCAACCCTGATTTTCTAGTGAACTGAAGTCTCTCCAGAGGAAATGTCATCAACTTAAGCGACATTGGAAATTGAATCCTGGCCTAGAGGAAAGAGACTTACTTAAGTCTACTTTTAAAATCTATAATGCTGCCCGGTTCAAGGCCAAGTCTACTTTCTACAAGGGTTAGGGTGCAAGAGGCCTTAAATGCTCCAAGGGAGCTTTTTACGGTGATCAAGGAATTATCTACTCCCTCCAAGCCACCTGAACTAGTCAATACACAAGAGTACTGCAACAAGGTAGCTAAACATTTTGAGAATAAGATTATCTGTTCTTATGCTAACTTTGTCCCTCCTGTGGAAGGTAGGGAGTCAATTTCCTGGACCTCTCCTGATCCTGTTGCAAGTGAGTTAATTCTATCGGATTTTCATTGTCCGACTCAGAACAGGATTAGCGAATTGATTCTTAATATTAAATCTGGCTCCCCTTTAGATCCCTGTCCTCCATCCGTGATTCAAATGGCCCCCGATGTTATAGCCCGGACTTTAGTTCCTATTTTTCAGGAAATCCTTAGTTCTGGTGGCTATCCTGCTAGATGGAAGGAGACCATAGTAGTTCCTGTCAAAAAGAAACTAATTGGAGACATGCAGGACCGTGACAACTTACGGCCAATTGCGCTCCTTCCTTTCTTTGCTAAGATTCTGGAGAAAATTATGAATAGGGAACTTGCAGATTTTCTTGGGGAAGTGGAAGCTTTAGATCCTTCTCAGCATGGCTTCAGGAGAGCACGTAGTACGGAGACTGCTCTTATCTCATCCACCGACTCTATTCGAAGACTTGTTGATGAGGGACAAGGTGCCATTCTAGTCCTATTAGATTTATCGGCAGCCTTTGATACTATTTCTCCTCAGATTTTGATGACCCGTCTTCATCAAATAGGCGTCAGAGGTAGGGCCTTGAAACTATTGGAATCTTTTTTAACTATTAGATGGACCACTGTTAGATGTGGTAATTTTGATTCTACACCTTATCTTCTACCTTGTGGGACTCCTCAGGGTTCCTCACTAAGCCCTACCCTGTTTAATATCTATGTTGCCCCGTTGGCCAACTTGGTTCGATATTTTGGTTTTATCCCCACCTCTTATGCAGATGACACACAGCTTATTATCCCAGTTAATAAAAACTGGGAGGAGGTGGCAGACCGCTTTAACCACTGTATGAAAGAGGTCAGTAACTGGATGGGGTCCAACTGGCTGAAATTGAATGCTTCAAAGACTGAATTTTTTTGTTTTGGATCTGGTGTTAAACATTGGAATCTGCGCTGGTGGCCATCAGAGTGTGGCTCCCTTCCTATCCCTACCAATGTTAGCAAAAACCTGGGTATTAGGTTTGATGATCAACTGTCCTTCAAATATCAGGTAAACCACATGGTTGAAACATGTTTGTGGTTGATTAAAATGCTAAGGAAAGTTTTTCCTTTTCTTCTGTACAAATGGAGGGTTGTGGCCACTTTAGCTCTGGTAGTGTCTAAAGTGGACTATTGTAATGCCTTGTTTCTTAATCTAGATAAAGGCATTCTTAATAGGCTATAGCTGATTCAGATCTCAGCCGCCAGAGCTGTTCTCAATCTCTCTCGTTGGACCTCAGTCAGAAGTAGTCTTAGACAATTACACTGGCTTCCGGTTGCTCAACAGATTATTTTTAAATCTCTTTGCTTGTCTTACAAAGCAGCGCATGGCCAAGGTCCAAAATATTTGTCCGCTAAATTATGTTGGTATAAACCAAAGAGACATCTTAGATCATCTTCAGCCTATTATATTCAGGTTCCCCGGACTAATAGAGTGAAGTGGGGTGATAAAGCCTTCACTGTAGCTGCAGTCAAGCGCTGGAACTCCCTCCCTCTCAACATTAGGGCAGAAACTAGTTACTTACGTTTCAGGAAATTGATTAAAACATGGCTCTTTCCTAACTAATTTTTGTTTTCCTTTTTGCGGGTTTGGGGTTTCCTAATGAGTTCAGTGTCATTTTTACCTATGCTAGCGCTTCGATGCTCTTTGTGAGCCGGAATGCGCTTTATAAATATACACAAATACATACATACATACATACATCTTCTACTATCACCAGTGATAGACTGTAACCCAAGATGTACGTTCCTTTGCAGCTCAAATAATGTTGCAGCAATACATGCATTGGCGGGATACAGGAAAAGTAGGTACAGCCGCTGACTTTCAGTTCAACTAATATGAGTGGTCAGTCCCAGTGTGCCTCTGAAAGAGACTGGTTCTTCTGATACAAACTATCAGGCTACTGACCCTCTTTGTTACATTTGCAAATTCAGATGTCTTCTCATGACTCAAGAGATTGCATCTATATAGGCTCGGATGGCGTGGCATCTTTATTTTTAGCATGTTATGGTATCTTCACAGTCCTCCCTCCTGGCTTTGTACATCTGTAACCTTGTTTGCCCTTGACACTGAAGCCAGTATCTGCTGTCTCAGAGGTAGACTCACAGACAGCCCTGTAATGGCCAGAAGTGCACATGCTGGGATGAGTCTGGTCCTCTGACAAGCGCCACATAGAGCAGACAGGTCCGTCTCATCAAACAGACCCTTTCTAATATGGTCCAAACTGGAGAAGTG
Organism: Pleurodeles waltl; assembly: GCF_031143425.1. NCBI lineage: Eukaryota > Metazoa > Chordata > Amphibia > Caudata > Salamandridae > Pleurodeles > Pleurodeles waltl. The sequence continues at coordinate 605,934,967 of NC_090445.1, read as the reverse complement.
GGCAACATGCAGCTTCTAGCATCCACGGGTCCAAGACCGACGGGTACCTATCCAAGGGACTGGAAAAAGGGGTCCGCATCTTATTCTGATTTCGAGGAGTAGGACAATTGTCGGCACACACATCAACCTTCCCCCAGATGCAGGTGTGAGAAAGGTGGTTACCATGCTGAAACAATCAATTTTGCATTCCCCTACAAACAAGTTATCTGCCCATCCCCCCCTAGAATGCACTGCAGCTCAGTGGTATATTCTCTGACTCCTAGCAGCAAGGGGTCAACATCTGAAAGAGGCCCCTCAACATTGGAGTCAACGGGTTGCATCAACCTGACAATGCCCGTAGGTTTCCCCAGTTACAGTCTGAAGTTCAAGTATTGAAAGCTAAGGGTCCGCCTCGATACACACGTGTAAAGAGGCTGTCAGTCTAGTGCAGCACTGCAATCTGGTAGCGCTTAGAGGAGAGCGGGTATGTTTCCCAACCAAGACAGCTCGGCTGCCAGGGACTAAATTGCCAAGCAACCCCTAGGTCGGAGAAAGAACAATTGCCACCTGCCTACCTCCTTCATCGATGACGTCCTGCCAATGATTACCTCCTTTCCGCCTCTATATCCTCGTCTCATTGGCACTTCCCCTTTTCTTAGCACTGAGCATCCTCTCTCACGTCTAACCACTTTCTGTAACATCCCTGGCCCTCTTGTTCTACTCTTCCCCCTGTCCACAGCTCTCCATCTTCGCTCACCAACGTGGCAACCACCGTCGCCAATCTTCTTCCAGTGCTGTTCTCACTCCTGTGTCGTCACAAGTCTTGTCTGTGCCACTCTCTTTGCGTCTTTCCTTTTTACTTCCGCCTTTTGCATTCTTTAAGCCCCTCCCTTCTCCCCCCCCCCCGCCTTCCTAACCTGTCGCCCTACCTTGTCTCTTCCCAGCCCGCTGTTACTCTTCCAATCCTTTCTCTGACTTTTCCCATTCTGCACCTCAACCCGTTTTATAATCCGTTCAGTTGCTTCAATTTGGCTGACTGCCTGCGATCTAGAGGTCACGGGTTCAAATCCCGGCAGGTCTGACTCATTCTCTCACGGTCGATAATAGCAATAACGTTCCGTTGGATAATCATTACCATGCACTTTATTGCAGTATTTGGGTAGCTCAGGGTTTGGACAGTAAATTAGGAATTTAATTTGTAATTATCATCACTACCACCATCATTGTCACATGCTGTAGTACTCCCATATCCTAAAGAGACCACCCACCTTAGCTGCAGTAAGAGGAAATTAAAAAGCATTGGCAAATCCAATAGGTCTCGCCTTGTTGACAAGCAACAGAAGCGTGGCTCGCAGGTGTTTGGCAGTGGAGAGAAGCAAATGAGGGCGAGAACAAGACAAAGCACGTGTCCTGGGAGAGTGCAAGGGGGAAAGGAAAGCTCAAGGGAGAGTAAATTGGAGTGCTGGGCGATTTATGCTGAGGGGAAGAAAGACTGCGAGGGAGAGAGCAACACCGAGCATGAGCGGGCAGGGGAAAGCATTTGACATGGACAGAGCAAAGGAGGGAGAAAGTGTGCCCCATCTCCCTAGGAACATCAAGAATGAAATAGGAGGCTCTACAGCACATAACTGCAGCAAGGCTCCATGTGTTTTACAGAGCGGGCAGTGGTTTTAAAAGACATTAATCAGGGCTGGAGAAGGGGGTGAATTAATCTGCATAGTTTAATAGGCTGGAAATGGCTTGGAGTCAAACGTCAAACAAGAGCATGGCAAAGGGAGTAGCTTAGACTTCAAGACTTTACAAGAGCATGATTGAGCAGGACTTTAGATTTCAAGACCCTAGAAGATTATGGTGTAAGGTACTAACATTTCAAGACCTTGGAAAAGAAGGTGTGATAATACCTTGGATTTCATGACCTTGGAAGAGCATAGTTTGGTAGTACCTTAGATTTCAAGACCTTGGGCAGCAGGCCATATGAGCATCACTTTGAACAACTGCCAATCAAGTGGTCTGCAAATCTGGACCTCCTTGTAGCTCTCGAAGACATTAGCTTTAGGAAGCAACTGTCCTATAGGATTCTAAGGGCAAAAATAGCGCAAACTTACAATTATATTTTGTAAGTTTGCGCCGCTTTGGCGTCAAAAAAGGACGCAAATGCTGCGCTAAAAAAGTATAAATCAGGCTCTTAAAGTATCCCACTTAACAGTTCTTTTGTTCAAGGTTTTATATGATCTGTACTATACACCTCTTGGGTCTTGGAGAGACTTCCAACTGTTTTTGCTGGGGGGTCCAGATGCTAGCCCAACTCAAGTTTTCGTCACTTACCCAATTCTGCTATAATTTTGGGCCACTACTTTTATAAACTGAACAATCTGATACAGGTTGATACTAGATAGGTCTCGAAGATTAGGTAAAGCCACTCACCAAGCACACCCATCAATTTAGCTGGTGTTTTTTTTTTTGTAATAATGGTTGCAAAACTGGGCATTGCTAGGGCCTAGCTTCAAAAGGAACTGCCAGATCCAAAAGCTTGCTGACAGGAATTTATCCAGGCCTCTGGGCTTGAATTTACCATCATTCAGAATCACCCTAATAGACGCCGAGAGCCGAGGTCACCTGTCAGGGAAAGACTTGCCTCACATATGTCTGGCTATCTGCATGAGGTTTTATGAATCGCGTATCATCGTTTCTATTCTTGCTTAAATTATATATGTCCATGTTTATGAGACTGATATGACAAATGAATTTTCAACATGTGGATTTAATTAATTATGCATATTGATTCTCTGGATTTGTTGGATTTTTTTTAAAACATTTGATAATTTCTCAATAAAGAAAAAGAACACGTACATCATAGCACAGACTTACAAAAAGTAGCCTGATACAAAATAGTACAGCAAACATAGCTGGAGCATGACACATGCTTTTGTAACATGGGCATAGCAGGTTTCCATGCCTTTACTGAAGCTTCTACATTCCTACACAACATTATTGTCATAGGCCCAAAGAACAAAAGTACACAACAGCAGGCATGTGCCACGTGCGAGAGCACAGGGGTGACACTCTCACTTGGACTAATCAAATATCTGAAAATCAAAAAGGCATTCACTTCTTGGCTAGACAAATAACCAAGTTCCAAGAACTTGAAAAGCAATGCTCTGGTCAGATACCATCAAACTCACGGACCTCGCAGAGCTAACACTACAAGATAGTGCAGCAGGTTAAAGAAACTACTGCACGCCCTCTCTGCAAGCGTGAATCCGCATGGAAAAATCAAGCTTCTCTACCTTAGGTAAAACAGGTATAGTTATGTATACAAGCATGGTATAGGAATACTTGGGCTGAAAATAGCTCCTTATACTTGCAGCACTCAAAGTCTGCAGCAGCAAGAGCTATGCATACGCTATGGTATTTATTGCTATACGTGCTGGCCATCCTAAGATGTACTTTTCAGCCATACAGAGAAGGCAAGTAGAGTGACCCAGGGTCACACAAAGCCAGTTTCTGAGTTGGGATTGGAGCCCTTGAGTTCTCATTTTCTGCCCCAGAATTTCCCAAACTTAAATGTCCTGCTGGGCAGAGTCTGGAGTGTACCGAAAAGGTAGTGGGATGAGGAGCAGCCGGGGTGGGGTAAGCAAGGGAGGATGCTGGTGAGTGGGAGTCTGGCTGCCTGGTGGCTCGTCTCATCAGAAGCACTGCAGAAACAACCAACTTCAAAGGGAGTACCAAGTACCACTCTAATAGAAAGAGGTGTGCTTCAATCACAAGCACTAAAACACTGTAACCATAGAATTGTTCAGGAAAACCAGTGAGACGAAGAATAAAAATGGCAATAGTGGAACACAAGGCACTGTTTTAAAATTGCCTATTCATAGGGCCCTACATGGGATGAAGGATGAAGGGTTGAGTTTGATTTCAAACTGTTCCCTCGCTGGACAGCACAGGTACCCATCTGTCTTCAGACAACACAATCTCTCTGAACATAACAGCTGTAGGTACAAGGTGATGGAGAGGACAGAGGACAGTGCCCCTCCCTCACCCCCCCCCCCCCCCAAGAAAGCCACTGATCACACCTTTTAGAAGTGGAACCTGATCTCCTAGAGCCATTAAAAAGTAAGGGAACTTGAAAACAGCCAGTATCCATTCCTCAGCGCTACAGGCCTTCGAGGCACCGGACACTCAATACATTTCACGATTTCATATGTGCCATCCATTCGAATCTGCAACACTGTGGCGATAAGTATTATCAAATATATTATTAATGCTGGTTTCATGGTCGTCAAGGTAATAAAACCAATAGATCACGGAGACCTTATCCTGACCCCGACAGCTTCGAAATCAGCTTGAAGTAGGAAAAAGGAGGGGGCTTTGTGACCACGGAGGTTATAGAAACACCACAGTCTATCTGGTGAGCTCCGGGCTGGTGATCTCATATGAGTACTAGGTAGATTTCGAAGAAACACACCCCAAAACAGCAAAACATTGTATGACATACAACAAGCACTGGCAAAGCCAATAGGTCGCTCTTATGCAAAAGCTATCACCTTTGCCAACTTCTTTTAGTCATGTTATAGAGCAGCGCGGCTAACTAACATTTATATTTATAAAGAAAAAACGCTATTACAAGCCCAGTACTAATAGCGTCATAGCACTTTTTTTCTTACACTGGGTGGGGAACATGGACAATGGAAGGGGAGTGAGTAACGGACAACGGGAGGGTGGTGGTGGGAGGGTGAGAAGCAACATGGACAAGGTGAGGTGGTAGGGGGATGAAGCAACACAAACTAGGGGCAGGAGGGGGAAGATGCAACACTGACAATGGGGATTAGAGGTGGGAGCTGAAGAAGCAACACAGGCCATGGTGAGATGGGAGAGTAAGAAGCAACACGGACAAAGGGGAGTGGAAGGATGTGATAGGGACATCGGGGAGGAGAGGAAGAAGCAGCACGCTGATGAGAGGGAAAAAGCAACAGGGATGACAGGGGAAGTATGAAAATTAAAAATAGTGTCTCGATCACAGTGCGATCAGTGGAAGGACAGCAATCAAGCTGAAGCAATCTGTGCTTGGTCCATGGTCCAGCCAAAATAAGAGGAAGTGCAGCTGGCATGCACTAGCCAAACAGAAGGCAGCAAATAAGAGTAACAAAGAAGCCAGCGAATGGTAAGCAATGGGCGGGGCGCAAGACCCTTGTATAGAATATCTCTTGAAAACGCGAGACAGTGCATGCTCTGTCACAGGCGAGACGTAAAAACTGGCTCCCACCCATCACTGGAAATGATGCTATCACTGCAAAAGACAAAGAGGAGGGTGGTTTGAAATTGAGAGTGCATGTGTTATGGCTGTGTCTGTGCATATGATGTATGCAAATGTGTGTAGCTTGTGGGTTGGTGTGTGCGTGTTTTTTGTGCTGGTGAGGCTGTGTTCACGTGAAGCGGTGTGCGCTGGAGTTGATATGGATGCATGCAGGGGCTGTGTATACGGTATGTGTATCTCTTGTTTATTTTACTCTTCATATCAGGTTTGGCTTTATTCAGTGTTTCCTTTCTCTGTTGCTTACATCTTTCTTCTTAGAAATATATTTTTTTTTCAGCACAAAGCTGACAAAAGATCGTTGTATTTCAAAAAGCATTTAAACATTTAAACAGAAATATGTGTCTTTAAAGTGATGTGCAGATGGAGCTCAACAGAGACAAAGGATATCCGAGATGCAGAATTCCTGACTTACAAGTTTGTATCTTTACTATTCAGACTTTGTAAATCTTATAAGAAATATGTACAGCTAGAAATCGGCCACACTCGTCGTCGCACAGGCAGGCCTGTCTTAAAAGTAATGGCTTCAGATTTATTTCGTTGTTGTGTTTAGCGCAGCTGGGTTCCAACATTTGTACAATTCACCCGTTTTCAAGCCCAAGTATACCAGGATATCTATCATCCGCATAAATTAATGTCAGTACCTGCCGACCTTTTCACTAAACGTGCTTCTAAAGCAACTGAAAAGTGAGTGTAGAACAGCTCATAACTGAACCACCCATCACATAAAGATGCAAGGCTGAGTCCACCCGGCAGGTCTTTGAACCGCTAGATTACAGATACAGCTCTGTGGCAGTGACGTAAATATAGGCCCCGCAGCCCCCAATGTGCGGCGGGTTGAGGGGGAGGGGGGGTGGCAGCTGCCGGATGGCCCCCTCCGGTACTGTGGACGGACGGATGGCTCATGGCCGATAGCTCCTGACTGGGTGTGACGCGTAGGGGGCACCGTCCGTGTATTTTGCAGGAGACCCCCTCAAGGTCTGTTACGGCACTAGAGGGCCCTGGGGGAAGCTTGGCACAGTCTAGTCTTCCCCCAGGGAGTTAGTGAGGACATGACATTGGAGGACTGGATTGGTGGGGTAGTGGACGGGGGATCTGAAAGGCACTTAAGAAGTCAGAAAAGGGAGTGACGCCCTTTCAGACTCCTTCTTGGACCTTGGGCGGCTGCAGAGATCCTTTGAGCCACCCAACCGCCCTGCAGTATGTTGGAGGTGGGAGCTGTGTGGTTGCCAAGGTAGAACGGGTTGCATGGTGAGGGACGGTATTTGGACGGCTGGAGAGTCAGATGCAGTCAGGTCCACGCCCCGGGGGGAGTAAGAATGAAAGACAGGTGAAGGAAGATATTTGGGTAGGATGCCTGGAGTACGAGAAAGAGATGGCGTTTGGAGTTCGTTTGGTAAAAGTGGTGACAAAGAGGTAAGGATTATGGTGAATTGAGTGGAACAAGGCGCAAAGAATGCATAAAGCCTTATGGAAAAGGATTTGGAGGGAGGTAAAAGAGGGCACAATTTCAATATGTTAATGTTAAGAAATGTTGCTTGCTACATGTTACAGTACTTTGCAGTCCTGTCCTAATAAATGGTCTTGTGCACAAAGTTCGGAGTCTGGAGTGTGAATGCCTCAAGATGCACTGTGACTGACAAAGCTAATAAACTGGAGCTAGGTTTTAGTTTCTATTCAAACACAAGGAAGTATGGCTGGCATAACAACATGAGAAAGGGGCTTTTGGGAGGGAAAAGAGGTCCTGACGGAGGGCAGTGCTAAGAGCTGCGGGGGGGGGGAGAAAGCAAGACGGAGCACGTGGGTGTTTTAAAGAGGGTTGCAAGAGGAAGACAGCAACTCCGGGTACAGGTATGCAGGGGCATGTTTGACATTGGCGGGAAGCAATGATAGAGAGCAACACGGAGTGAGGGAGATGCTGATGGCCCAGGGTCGGGCTGGCAAGCAGGCAGTCAGTCATTATCCGATGGGCCGGTGACTGAGCAACAGTCGTGAGCCGTTGTTTTTGGAGATCCTCTGTTAATCACCCAGTGCCCTGCAGTCCTCCCCTGCCCCGTCATGCCTCCCTGACAAGGCCACTGTCAAATGGGGCTCCTCTGGGCAGGCCCTTTACAGGCTCACAGTGATGTATTTAGAGACGGGGACACGTGAGCTCGCAGTGGTGTAATTGGGAGACTGGGATTGTGGTTGTAGTTGTGCTATCTTTAACTTGGCCCTCATATGCCCACCTCAGAGCCTAGAAGCAGTGTTCTTTCTCTCCACTCTCCCTCCAACTCCCCCCCTTTTGGGCATCACACTGAGGCAACAATGGACAGGAGAGGGAGATGATTGCACCAGCCTCACTCTAGTGTCCAAGTGGTACTTTGGCCATTGGGCCATTGTCACCTCAGCCCCTGGGTCCACTTATTGCTTAACATTTGTTGTTTTCACTGTCACTCTTATTTTATGTCTTCTAATTGGCCAGCACATGCTGGCTTCACTTCCTCTTCTTTCTGTTGGAGCATGGACCAAGTACTGATTGCATCAGCATGATTGCTGTTCTTCTACTGAATGCAGTATGATTGAGGTACTATTATTTTTTTCTTCCCTCTCGTCCTTGTTGAACCTCTTTCTATTTGTACCTATGATTTACCTTGCCAATCACACTTTAAAGAAGCCCCTTTCTCATTTGAAATGGATGTTTATTGTGACATTATATGTTTTCTGCTTCCAAATGTATGTTTACAAAGACATGGACATAGGTGCAATTGTTTTCTTTATGTGATAGCAATTTTTTACCAAATGTCAGATTTGTTTTCTTTTTCATGCATGAGAAGATTAACTGATATGCTTAGAATCACAGGGATGTTGGACCAAGACCTAACAAACATTGGCAAAGCCAGTAGGTCTCACCTTTGAGACTAATGGCGCTGTCATTGGCTTTTGTTTATGCTGTGCAATGATTTGTAACAATGCTGTATAGCAGTGTGGCTGCTGCGCAGCCTCGCTAAAAACAATAATAATAATAGTAAAAAGCACTGTGATGCATCCAGGCTGATGCACTTAAAAAAAATAAAAAAGCGCATTAGCCCTGGATGCATCATAGGGTTTTTTCAAATTAGATTTAGCAGCACTGCATAGTATTTGTGCTGGTGTCCAGCATAGCTACAAAACATTGCCAAAGCCAATAGTTCTCATTGGCGCGACCTAGTGACTTTGCCAATGGTTGTGTTGCTTGCAGTTAATAAGTCACTATCTTTCCACTGTAGCACAGTAGGCATGAGATATAACCATACTGTTTTTATTTCATCTTTCTTCACTCTAAGGTTGCTAAAAAAAGGGTTATTTACACAGTAATACAGACTTACTAGTGAAGACAACTCCAATCACTGCATTATGTTTTATATCTCAACTATGTCTCTTCAGGTCAAGCACTCTTTGCATATAATGCCTGCCAGTATATCACTCCCACACCTTGAAATCCTCATTGTCTTGGGTAACATTTTCTATACATTGATTCACTTAAAGATAAGGTTCCTTGTTTGTGCACAACATGTTTGATGTAAGGCGTTTTAATGCCCTACATTGGGATAACTAGCGCCATAAAAGAAATTAAGTTTTTTTAAAAAAATGAGTGCTATTTAAATCAGTATTAGTGTACTCACTCATGTGGAGAGCTACCTCTGACATTTTACAGTGTATGAATGTCTCTTACATACAGAGGTTGAACAAAGTCAAGCATGCCTCCTAATCACAGTTTCTCTTAATCACCTGTGAAGTGGAAGTTAAAACAAGCTGAATGCATTTGTTTCCCTCTACGTTATTGGTATCTAGATGTTAGGCTCCAGACAACATGTGGGCACTACAGAATGTGTCGTGGCTTCAGCAAATTACACCAGGAGAAATTCAGCAAGCTTCAGTCGGTCGGGCTGGCCCGGATCCAGCTAATAACAGCTTCTAGATCCACGATCCAACAGTATCCTCCCTCACTTCCTGCACTGCATCCAACCCCATAATACTCATTTTTATTGATCTATTTATTATGAAAGAATGTGCACTTGTCAGGATGTGAATCTGTGATCATTAGGTCAAACACAGATCTTTGCAGTGGATGCATTACCCCATTGAAACACCACACTCTGCTTCTCATCATGAGTCTGCCTGGGCTAAGATGATGTCATTAAAGTACGGTTTTCTCTGAGCTTTAAAGAGCAGCAGGCGGTCAATGCAGGTCAAACTAGGAGGGAGCAACAGCCTCATTGCAGGTGTTATCGCCTGAAGGAAGACTTACCTGGCCTACCCATTACCTAACCTCCTGGACGCGTATACATGCCTATTATACAATGCCTCAAGACCGCACCTGCGCCAGCTTTTCACACACTGTCAGCTAGAGTCTGACAACACTTTTTGTTATTGGAGCCCTTACCTGGAACTACCTGCCCAACCCCAGGTATTGCGATCTTTAACAGCAAGGCTGGGCTGGAGACAGGGAAGACAGCTGAGTATCACCCTGTGTTTATGTTTGGCCAATGCTCCGCTGTGGTATGTCAGTCTGCAGTGCATCCTCATTTTGCTGTGTGTGTGAAGCAACCAATAATCTCGGCAGACCTGAAGCAGAGACATTAGACCCTCTCTGTTCACAAGGGTTGTCCTTGCCGTCCTGGCCTGAACTTTCCACCAATTGCATCTCTTGCTAAGCCACCCCTACCAGCTTCCTCCGTTGCTGTTTGCCATGGAAGGTGACGAGCATTTTCAGCAGTATTCCTCCACCCCTACTTCCTGTTACAGAGGACATGAAAAAAGTACCACTGTTTCAAAGTCTGGGCTGCTCTGACTTGTGCCTCTAAGTGAAGCACTAATTTTACCTTACAACGGCCTGAAAGAAGTATCTTGTTTAGTGTGCACCATGTAAATGGTCAATAACATTTTTACATTTAGAGCAAACGGCGTCGTTTGCATTTAAGTGCTGATGTTAGTTTAGCGGTGAAGTCAAACAATTGTCCTTTTTTAACACGCTCATTTTCTAGGGCAAATAATGCTAAACGCCATATTTAGAAACGCATGTGCCATAAACAAGAGTTTAGAAATTTCGTATTTTAATGGCTGACTTTTAAACTCTTGCTTACAGACAGTGAGCATGTAGTATGCAAAGAACTCTAACTAACCTCTCCTACTGCCAATAGTAACTCACCTTCAAGTACTTTTAGGGTGCAGTAGCAACTGGTCATTTTTTAAAGTAGTGGGACTTAATACGTGCCCTAATGTCAGTGATCTAACAAAGTGGGTACATCCAACTTCTGGGAAGGTTAAGTGGGAATTCTCTCCCCAAAGAAAATGTAAAAAAAAGTCAGACTGTGTATTTTAATTATAGGTTCAAAAGGGTATTGTAGGAAGCTGGCTCTGAATATACTATATCAAAATGAGATATTGGCCCTCATTTTGACCCTGGCGGTTTGTAACCGCCAGGGCAGAGGGCAGAGGAAGCACCGCCAACTGGCTGGCGGTGCTTCCGGGGCAATTCTGACCGCGGCGGTAAAGCCGCGGTCAGAAAAGGGGAACCAGCGGTTTCCCGCCGGTTTTCCCCTGCCCCAGGGAATCCTCCATGGCGGCGCTGCATGCAGCGCCGCCATGGGGATTCCGACCCCCTTCCCGGCAGCCTATTCCTGGCGGTTTATACCGCCAGGAAGAGGCTGGCGGGAACGGGTGTCGTGGGGCCCCTGGGGGCCCCTGCAGTGCACATGCCACTGGCATGGGCACTGCAGGGGCCCCCTAACAGGGCCCCATTAAGATTTTCAGTGTCTGCAAAGCAGACACTGAAAATCGCGACGGGTGCCACTGCACCCGTCGCACCCCAGCAAATCCGCCGGCTCCATTCGGAGCCGGCTTCATCTTTGCTGGGGCTTTCCCGCTGGGCCGGCGGGCGATCTGCTTGAGATCGCCGGCAGCCCAGCGGGAAAGTTGTGATCACCGCCGCGGTCATTTGACCGCGGTGCGGTGTTTGGGCGGTTTCCTCCCGGCGGGCGGCGCCGCCGCCCGCCGGGCTCGGAATAACCCCCATAGTGTGCACAGAGTCCAGGGGTTCCCCAGAGTCTTAACAGAGGCTAAGGTAGGTAATACTAATGCTCTCTTTTGTGGTAGTGTGGTCGAGCAGTTAGGCTTATCAGAGGGTAGTGCAAAGCATTTGTTGTACACACAGAGGCAATAAATGAGACACACACTCAATGATTAACTCCAGGCCAATGTATTGGAAAAATATATTTTGTTACTTTATTTCTAGAACCAAAAGGATCTTGTTGCAGGTAAGTACATTTGCAAGTATCAAGCATATGTATCATTGACACTTTGTTTGGATTTGGTAAAAAAACGGTTTATAGGCAAGTAACACTTTTCACTTTCAAAAGTTGACACTGCAATTTTCAGAACAGTCCAGGAAGTGTGGAGGGGGGGCGTAGTCGTACTGCAGTTTTGAAGTAAGTACTCAATTTACAGTTCCAGTCTCTGGAGGTTAGGATGTCCACTGGTCAGTGTTCAGGATGACCCCAAACTTACACCACCAGCAACACAGGGCTGGCCGGGTGCAGAGGTCAAAGTTGAAGGTAGATTTAGAATGGGATCCTATGGAGACTGGGGGCACTCGGAAACAGATCTGCTGGCAGGTAAGTACCTGCGACTTCTGAGGGCAGACCTGGGGGTTTAGGTGAGCACCCGGGGGGCACATGTCAGCACCACAGGTCAGCACCAAACACACACCCTCAGCAGCACAGGAGCGGCTTGGTGCAGGGTGCAAACACAGCGTCAGTCTCCCAATGCCATGTCAAGTTTGCCTTTTTCTCCCACCCAACACACACAATCTGCAATGCAGCGTGCATGTGTTAAGTGAAGGGTCCTTTAGGGTGGCACAACACATGCTGCAACCCTTAGGAACCCTCCCTGGCCACGGGATCCTTGGTACCACTTGTACCTTTTACAGGGGACTTATCTGTGTGACAGAAGTGTACCAGTTGTAGAAACAATGGTACAGTTTAGAGAAAGAACACTGGTGCTGGGGTCTGGTTAGCAGGATCCAAGCACACACTCAGTCAAGTTAGCATCAGGTATCAGGCAATAAATCGGGGTTACTGCAAACAAAGCCCACAGGCCAGGAGACTCAGCCAAACCTGGGCCATTCTTCCTGGTCTGTCAGGCAAGGAAGAGTAGGGAAACAGGCTGGTTTCTTGCAAGGCCTACTCTACCCTACATCCTCCTGTCCAGGTCATTCCCTCTGGGGAACTGACCTACCTCATCAGTTATAGGACCCAATCTGAATTGCCTCTTGTCTGTGTTTTCAAGGTCTTCGACCATTCTTTTTAACCTAGGGCCAGAAGCATCCATCTCTGCTAATTCTATCTTAGCCAGGGCCACCCCCAGCTTATCCAAAGAGGTTGCCCACAACTTGAGTAACCCCACCATGACTAGCAGGTTCAGGTGGGCTATCTTGCTATTTGGTATGGGGTCAGACCCCCATGCCAAGGACGTGCAGCCATAAAGGCTAATACCCAGCAGAGGCCTCTGACAGCTGTCAGTGTCCAGAACCACACCATTAGCTCTTCACCTACAGGGGAAGGGGCTACGATAAGGCTTCTTTGGGTTCAGGGTGCCTGTTTACTGTGTTAGAGTGGGGCGTTGCTACATCTTGTAGTAAACACCCTCCTTCCACTCTTTCTTCTGTTAGCTGAGAAGCCACCGACTCATGCCTAACAGTTGCCTGACTGGTCAGGACTTCTTGTGGGTCAGGCTGGACTTCACCGGGGCCAGCTTTGGACTACTCCCCTCCTTGAGTAGAATCTCGTGGGCTTACTGGAGCCCTGGCTAAAGGCTGCTCGCCTTTCCTGCACTTCTGTTTCTTCTTTTTCTTCTGGGGCCTACTTGCAGGCACTGCAGAGGCAGTATCTTTAGAATCCTTGGGAAAGCACCAGCCTATCATGTACAATTGAATTACTGGCACAGGTATCTCTCAGAGCAGTGGATGGGATCCCATTCACCAGTAGGTGGTGGAAGTATCTACTCCCCTCTGGAATCTCCAACTCACATTCCAGTTAGAGGCTATGAGGACCTCCTCATCTGAGGAGTCATCCCCAATGGCCACACTGGCTACCCCTGGGGGTTTGCTACTGAATTTGTTTTTAGGACAAGAAGTGTCCTTGGTGTGGTGCCCTATCTGTATTACCTATGCCACAGGCAGTGTTTTGTGGGCATGTTACCCTGAGAGGGATGCCATGTTGACTTTGCCTTTTTCTCCACACCAACTCACACAACCTTCAATGGCAGTGTGCATGTGCTAGGTGAGGGGTCCCTTAGTGTGGCACAACACATACTGCAGGCCTTAGGGGCTGTCCTTGGCCACAGGGCCCTTGGTACCACTGGTACCTTTTACAAGGGACTTTTCTGTGTGACAGAGGGGTGCCAATTGTGGAAAAAATGGTACAGTTTAGGGAAAGAAAACTGGCGCTGGGGCCTGTTTAGAAGGATCCCAGCACACACTCAAGTTAACATCAGAAATGTTGGGGGGGGCTGCAAACAAGGGGCCAGTTTACTGCAGGTATTCATTAAATAATGAAATACTTTAATGGTGTGTCAAATCAATAGATCCAAACACTCCAAAGGAGATGACCCCATTTATTTAAAAAAAGTGCAGCGCATGCCCATGTAGGTCAAGAGCTGCCTCCTTTGTGCCAGGCACTGGATTTTGATTATGGTTGTCTCCCATATTCTAAGGACACCCCATTAATGCCAAGAATTACATACATTATGATAGTGCCAGAATGTTGCCACTGACTGCATCTATATATTGATGGGTGACCTAAATGTCAAAACTACTACTAGCATGTAAAGGCCAGCATTCTGTCATGGTTGCCTGCCTCCCACATCCCATATGGCAAGGTTGCCCTCCATAATGCCAAGAATAATCTCCATATGATAGTTCAAGCATTTTGCAATGGGCATTCCATATGCCAATAATTACTTCTTAATTGTCATTATTTTCCCAAGTACACCATATGCCCTATATCCTTCACCCTTATTCATTCTCTCTGTCACTCTCCCTCATACTTACTTGAACTAAGTGTTACTCACTCTCTAATTCTAACTTAGTCTCACTTACTCTCAATTGCTCTGACTCACTCGTTCACACTTAGGGCCTGATTTAGAGTTTGGCAGATGGGTTACTCCGTCACAATTGTGAAGCAAATGAGGGACAGGGCTGGAAATCACATGCTTTCTCATGGAATGTGTAACCAAAAAGAAAAAATGTTGTACCCCAAGAGTGAGTAGTGGAAAGTCACAATTAAGAGGCTATGCTCCAGGGGAAGGACAAACACAAGATGGACAATACAAGCCTTTGTATAATAAGCAAGCAAATTAAAGTGACAATAAAGCCAAGCCATGGTAAACAATGAGTAGGCTTTAAACTAACTATAAGTAAGCAACAAGAGTTATTTTTTTTAGAATATGGTTGTTCTATCTGGTAAGGTCGACCTAAGAACATTCAGACATTGAGTTGCAGACATCTTGAGCAAACAGTTTTTGATAAACCTTGCATTGTCTTTGCATGACAGATTTCTCTCAGGATAACCGTCAAACTGTTTTGCAGCTCTGTTTTAATTACTTTGACTTAATTTCCTTTTTTCATTCATGACATTGTTTTTTCTAATATAAATGCTGGGACATTGACCTTGTCATGTCCCATTCTCCCTAAAATCCTGATTGGCCTTTTCTGACCAGAATGCACACCATCTAGTACTTAAAATCTCCTCCTAGGGTTTCCAGGTAAAAGTTGGAAGCGTGGGGGTACTCCTTGAAAAAGGTCCCAGTTTGGCCCTGTTTAAGCCTTATCTGCTAGGAATTCCTGCCATTATGGTTCTATCACTGATCCTGTCCACTCAATAACTAGGCAGAAATCCTGTTTCATCTGTTTGAGTAATTAAGTTGTCATTATTAGTAACACACGGGCTATAGCTAGATGGATCACTCTATCCCTGGCTAATATTGTCAAAATTGCGGTCTTCCTTTGGTTGCATGGTTTATTTAATTAGCAGATGATTGTATTTGCTACTTTTATATGGGACTCATAGAGCCTGATTCAAAAACTGCACATTTCAGTACGTTTACTTCTTTTTAGTACTCACAAACTGCACTTTTGTAGTAAGTTACATTTTTGTAGTAAGTTCAGTACTACACATGGCCAACCACTGATACTGCAACCATGCTCTGGTAGCACTTATTGTGCTCCTTGGAGGACCTGTTTGGGCAACTGTGTGTTCCTTTAGTTTTTAGTCACATCTGATCCAACCACGCCCTGGTGTACCCTACAGTCTTTGGGTAAATTTCTCTCTTCTGCAAGGATAGTCTTACTTTTGTCACACCCTGACCACAACTGGGTGGATGTAAAATTAGACAGTATTGTGTTGAGGAAATGCTATATCTTACCTTACTTGCAATCACGCTGGTCATGGACCAACTAAATTGTCTTTGTGTTGTATGTTTGTTAAACAGTTGGAACTAATGTCTTCCCTTAGTTACATCCATGGCACGCCTGAGTGGACGATATGGATGTGTCTCAAGTTGGTCCCACCCCTAATGGACATCTGAGTCTTGACAATGTGTTTTTTGTGAAGCCTGTCTTCATTTGGTTGCACCCAGGGTGCTTCTGGGGAGACCTCAGTTTTTGGTAATATTGTTTTTTACTTGGAAGCTCTGACTGCTTGTGTTTGACAGCAGGGAAGGTTCTGAAATGGAACGGTGTCTTGTGCAAAACACTAGTACAATAAGAATGAACTAAATTATTAGGACATTTTTATCCGCTACTTTGAGGAGTTTAACAATAAAGTACAACTGTTTCTTCTTTGCAGTATGCACACCTGTGGAATGGCGAGTTTAAAGGGACAAGCCCAGCACACCTGTCCGGTCCTCATTCACAACTCCTAACACATCCCATATAGGTTCCAAGGCAACCATACACTCTCCCAACCATGCAGCCCATCCTCAGCTTGTGTTACAATAGACAAGAACTGCACAGTGCTACTAGGCTGCACCAGCAGTATGCCACATAAATGATAAACACAACACAATACAATCATAAAGGATAAATCCATTGCTATAATTCTTGACATTATCTTTATGGATGTTGTTACCACCATTATTATTGTTATTATTAGTTTAATAGTAGGTCCCAAGCCCAGCTCTCTCTCACTCGCTATTGGCCCAAATTCTTGCCCTCCTAGTACTTAATTATTTCCTTCTTCTGGCCTTTGCCTTTTGTGGCTCTTTTCTATGCCTTAGTGCCTTTCCCTTTTGTGCCTGCCTCTGCCTCTTTTTTTACCTTCTTTTTCTCCCGCTTATTTTGCCACCGCCCATTTCCTGCTTACTGCTAGCCCCGCCCACTGCTACCCAGCACCCCTCTCTCTTCCCACAACGTACCTAATGGAGGCCGCAGGCTGACCCCATTGAGCAGGTCCCAGGCCAAGCTCCCTCTCTCACTGTCAGTCTCAATCAGCCAGATTCTTTCCCTCCTTGTGCTTCATTTTTTTACTTCTTCTGGTCTTTGCCTTTTGTGCCCTTCCTCTTTGTGCCTGCCTGTGCCTCATTTTGTCCCTCCTTTTTGTTCCGTTTCTTTTCCCTCCTTTTTCTCCCTCCTTTCTCTCTTGGTTGTTTTGCTGCTGCCCATTTCCTGCCTGCTACTAGCCCTGCCAACCTTCACCCAGTGACCCTCCCGCCTCCCAGGACCTAATTGATGGAACCTGCAGCACGGCCGCACCCCAGGCATGTCAAAGGTGCACCAAAGGCAAGCCCGTCTGCGCCCGTCCGCAGCTGGCCCATGCCCACCAACCCTGGTTCTCCTACACCCTGCAGCTACACCGCTGTGAAACTCAGAGCCCTGAACCACAGAAGCCATGATAACCACTGCTCCAGCACCTCCCCTCAATCCATGGTAGGACTGTTCTCCCTCATCCAACACTCATTATCTTGCATCATCAGATCGCCCACAAACACTCCATCCACCAACACATGAACCAAGCAACACAATGCTCCTACTTCACAACAACTTGCCTGTGTCCTCCTCAACATATGCTTGCTTTGCAAACATGCCACAAGTTCTGGCACTCTAGGACCTCATCACCACCCTCAGCCCTGATGTTGTATTCCTCAATGAGACCTGGCTCACACATTCTTCTGCTCCCTACATCACCACAGCAACACCCGATAGCTAAAAGATCACACTCAAAGTGTTCGAAATGGGGTCTCTCATTGGCAGTCAGTTTACACTATGTCAAGTAGGGACCCTCACTCTAGTCAGGGTAAGGGAGTCATACTCCTAAGATAACCCTTGCTCACCCCCTTGGTAGCTTGGCATGAGCAGTCAGGCTTATCTCAGAGGCGATGTGTTAAGCATTTGTAATCACACACAATAACACAGTGAAAACACTACAAATGGACACCATACCAATATTTATCTAAGTAAAACAAGACCAAAATGACAACAATCCAACATACACAAGCAAAGATATGAATTTTTAAAGATTAAATCCAAATAAAGCACTTAGAAACACACTAGTTTCAAATGGTGTTATCTCGGCGTTGTGATGGAGATGTTCCCAACAATCCAACGCCAATCGCAAGGGAGTGCGGCGACGGTCATAGATTCACAAGGACCCCAGGTACAGTACCTTAGAAACAAGGCAGAGTCAAAGACGTGGCACGGAGTCGGGGAGGTGAGGCGTTGCTGGAGCAAGTGCAGCGTTGGTTCTGTACTGCTAAGCAGGAGGTGAGTTGTTTGTTACTTACTGCTACGCAGGGGAGGTGAGGCGACGGTTCCTTACAGAGGCAGCAGAGGTGAGGCAGTGGCAAGGCATTGGTTTCTTACAATGCGGTGGGGTCGATGAGTCCAGCAGGTCAAGACGCAATGAGGTGTCCTGTCGGGGGTGCGGCCACACCACGGCTACAGGTGCTGCAGCGGAGTCCAGTGTCACGGATGTCGGTGACATGGCACTAGGGACTCATAGTGTTGCAGGACTTCAGAGGTGCTGTGACAGCATCAGGCCTGTGGTCTCAGTCATGGTTCGCACTCTTCAGCAGGGGCACGGCCTCAGGGTGCAAGCAGTGCAGGGGAGTCAGGCAGTTGCGCAGGTTCTAGAGTCGTCCGGAGTCGGTGTGCCTGGTTCTTCTTGTTTTTTTTGGCCAGACGTCACTCCCAAGGGCCCAGGAACTGGAGTGGGCACCTCTTGGCAAGTCAGGGTCTCAGCAAGAGAACCCAGAGGCTGGCAGGTGAAGTCTTTGATGTCCCTGTGACTTTTTAACTGGAGGCAAGCACAGTCCAAACCATTAGAGGAACTTCACAAGCAGGATGCACAGCAAAGTCCAGTCTTTGTCATCTCCAAAGCAAAAGCAGCAACTGCAGGGCAACCCAGCAAAGCACACACAGCAAAGGGGCAGTCCTCCTCCTCACAGGTCTTCAGCTCTTCTCCTTAGCAGAGTCTCCTCTTGAACTAGAAGTGTTTTAAAAGTCTGGGGTTTTGGGTCCAAGACTTATTCCTGCCTTTGAAGTAGGCAACCTTCAAAGGAAAGTCTTTGTACTGCACCATGCCTTTCCTGACCTGGTCCCAGACACACTCTAGCGGGTTGGAGACTGTATTGTGTAAGGACAGGCAAAGCAAGTGTCAGCTCCTCCCACCACTCTAGCTCAGGAAGACCCATCAGGATATGCAGGACACACCTCAGCTCCATTTGTGTGACTGTCTAGAGTGAATTCACAACTAGTCCAACTGTCATCCAGACGTGCATTCCACAGCCAGGCAGAGGCACAGAATGGTTAAGCAAGGGAATGCCTACTTCTAAAAGTGGCATTTTTCTTAAACACACAAGTTAAAAAACACCTTCACTAAAAAATGTATTTTTAAATTGTGAGTTCATAGTCCCCAAACTCCTTATCTCTATCTGCTCCCAAAGGGAAATTACACTTAAAAGATATTTCAAGGCAATCCCCATGTTAACCTATGGGAGGGATAGGCCTTGCAATAGTGAAAAACAAATTTGGCAGTATTTCACTATCAGGACATGTAAAACACACTAGTACATGTCCTACCTTTTAAATGCACTGCACCCTGCCCATGGGGTTACCTTAGGGGTGTCTTACATGTACTAAAAGGGACTGTTTGGGCCTGGTAAGTGGATGCCCTTGCTAGGTTGATGCAGCTGTTTAAAAATGCACACACAGACACTGCAATGGCAGGTCTGAGACATGTTTACAGGGCTAATCATGTGGGTGGCACAATCAGTGCTGCAGGCCCACTAGTAGCATCTGATCTATAGGCGCTGGGCACATGTGGAGCACTCTACTAGGGACTTACTAGTAAATCAAATAGGCCAATCATGGATAACTAATCATAATCTCAATTTACACATGAATCACTTGCACCTTTGCACTGAACAGCAATGGTAAAGTGCCCAGAGTGCCAAAACCAACAGAAACGAAATCCAGTACACAGTCAAAAATACAGGAGGCAGAGGTAAAAAGACAGAGGAAACCATGCCAAGGATGCCAGGTCGAATACCGAGAACTCACCAACAAACCCAGAGGAGGGGTTGCCATCATGCACAAAGGAAACATCCACTGCAACATTGAGACAGAAGACACCATCCATATCAGGGAACACCGCAACGTCAAACTCCAAACGGACAGAAAAACCATCATCAGACGCACCCTCACCTACAGACCATCCCCCAGCTTCTGCACTGTTATCCCCGACTTCATCGCCCCTCTAGCCATTGACTCCAAAGACTACCCCTTCACGGGAGACCTGAATTTCTACCCTGACGACCACAACAACACCAACACTGTCAGACTCCTCAACAGCATGAATACCATCAGGTTCATCCAACTTGTCACTGACTCCACCCACAGCACAAGACACACACTGGACCTCATCTTCACCCCCAGCAACAAGGTCAAGTACAGTCACATCACCAAACTCGCCTGGACCGACCACACCATTGTACACTTCAACATCTCCTGATCCTGCACCTCCGCTGCCGAGTCACCCAGCACACTGTACTGCAGCTGCAGCACATTATCAGGGAGCCAATGGGCCAACACTCTCAACACATCATGCCCTAACCCTGCGTCAGACCTGGACAAAGCTGTCAAAAACTTGAACTCTTGGATCACCAACTGTGCCAACATCATTGCTCCCATCAAGGCCAGCATACACAGGAGATCCACCAAGCAGGCAAGATGGTACACTAAAAAACTGAGAACAGCATAACACCACTGTCAACACCTGGAAAGAAAATGGTGCACAAGCAAGGACATCTCAGACAGAACCATCTTCCAGCCTCCCTCAACCTCTACCATGGGATACTGAGAGAAACAAAAAGGAAAGCCCTAGTCGATCGGATCAAGTCCAGTTCCAACCACAGCAAAGAGCTCTTCAACATCATCAGAGAGTTTGCCAGGCTCGCAGCCACAGAAAACAGCATCACCCCCCACCAAGAACTATGTGAAAGACTCACTGATGTTTTCCACAACAAGATCACCAACATCTATAAGAACTTCATGCTAAAGCCCTCAGACTTCCTTCACCTTCATTCAATCACCAAAATCTACACGGACCACCAACTTATCTCATGGGACCAGCTCACCCCCAGGACACTACCACCATCATGAACTCTGTTCACTTAGGAGCCCTCACAGACCCCCGCACCACATTTTCAACCTCAGAAGCTGCAGGATCACCAGTGAGCTCATCACCGTCTTCAACTCCTCACTTGCCAGGGCTACCTTTCCCATAGACTGGAAAACTGCAGAAGTCAAACCACTCCTCAAGAAATCATCTGCCAACCCGAGCAAACTCAAAAACTACCGCCCCCATCTCCCATTTCCTTTTCCCTGGCAAAGTCTTGGAAAAAGCCATCAACTGACAACTCACAAAATATATAGAGCAAAACCTACTAGACACCTCCCAATCTGGATTCCGCCCCAACCACAGCATCAAGACTGCCTTGATCGCAGCCACCGATGACAACAGAGCCCTCCCCGACTGGGGAGAAACAGTGGCCCTGTTCCTCCTCAGCCTCTTAGCACCCTTTGACAACATATCTCATCACACTCTTATCAGAAGACTGTATCACATCGATATCAAAGAAAACACCTGCAAGTGGATCACCTCTTTCTTTAATGGAAGAATGGAAATGGTCAGCCTAACTGTGTTCATATCCGAACCCAAGGGTATCATCTGCTGGGTCCCTCAAGGATCCTCCTTCAACTCCACCCTCTTCAACACCTACATGATCCCCTTGGTGAACGCCATCCGATCCCACGGACTAAACATCCTATCCAATGCAAATGACACCCAGCTCATCCTCTCAGAAGATCCTGCCAACACAAGGACGAACTTCCAGAGGTGCATGACGAGCATCGCCAACTGGATAAAGGGCAAATGCCTGAAGCTCAAAACAGAAGTGATGGTCTTCGGCAGCAACACCACCTCTTGTAACGACTCCTGGTGGCCTTCTGTCTGCTTTTGCACACTTCACATTTGAGGAAAGGCCTTCAAATGACTCTGCCTGAATACCAGACATGTCGTTACTCAGGCCCTACTCACCAACTGATTAGACTACGGCAGTGCACTCTACCCTGGCCTCACCACACACCTTCTGCAGAGACTCCAGACCATAGAGAACTCTACTGCCACACTCATCCTCATCCTCCCGAGACGGACCCACACCATCCCCCACCTAAGAAAACTCCACTGGCTTCCCATACAGAAGAGATGCCAACTCAAGCTGATGATCCACGCCTACAAAGCACTGCACAATCAAGATCTAGCCTACATCAACCGTCGTCTGCACTTCCACCAGCCTACCAGGCAAATATGCTCCACCTCTCTCTCATTCGCCCGAACTCCTCCCCTCCTTGATCTATCAAAGCAACAGCAGAGGACACTCCTTCTACTACCCTCAGTGAAATCCAGGAATTACCTCACTCTGCAGCTATCGACCTCCACCTCTCTACTGGAATTCCGGACAGCACTCAAGACCTGGCTTTTTGACAGAGCCACCTGGGCTATCATGACCCTCATGTACCTGGAAACCCTTTGGGGGTGATTAGTCGCATTATATAAATCCACTTTATTGATTGATTGATTTTTATTACAGGGATTATTGTCATTACAGTCACTACAAGTAAGATTGTTAAAATTATCAGTAGCACTTCTAACATTGGAATTAGCACTACCAATATTTTTTAATACTCTTATTAAGTGCTAAGAACTGTGCATCGGGACAGCCAGGAGTTGTCCGAAGCCATGCAGTGTTTAATTTGAGCCTGTGGTTTCCGGTGTGGGGCACCGGGACTTATTTTTGAAGGCCGTTACTTATTTTTCTGCCTCAAGCATTTACTGCGAGCAAAAGACACATATGGGAAAGAAGGAGGAAGAGAAAAAACATAAAACGACAGAAAGGGAGACAGCAGAAAGCTGCAAGAGTGAGCTGAAGGGGCAGGGAGTGGCTATATATGGATTAAAGTGGCCCGAGATGGCTTTAGGATTAAGCTGTCTCAGCATTCTGTGCCTGCACATTGAGTTGTAGCAGCCGCATGTTTCAGAGGAGAGTTTTGGGCACAGGCACATTTTTATTTACAAATTAAGCACTGATGCCACAGTGCCCATTTGCGTCGGATGGCTCCCAGCCGCCCGACATACACCGCACTGAAAATCCCTCGGGTGCAGGCACCAGAGGGATTTCCTCCAAAACGGAACAGCCTCAGGAGATGGGAGAAAGCTTCCCCACCTCCTGATGCTGTTTCTTTGTTTTCAAGAAAATTACATCATCACGCACAGCACGTTGATGTAATTTCCCTGAAAACGAAAGTGAAATAAGCTAATAGGCTCAATTTCACTTTCTCTGCACTGGTGCATGTGGGCCTATCTCAGCCCCCCGATTACTGATTTTGAAGGAAGGGGTATCATTAGAAAGTGGGAAATCTCTCCTTTCCAATGGCACCCCTCCCAAATGGCTGGCCATGAACGCCACATCAATGCCCCACTGCCAAAAAAATGGGTATACTCTTTCTTCTTCCGCCCCCAGGGGAGCAGATGGAGGCAATAGCCCTCATCTGCTCCCCCAAGGGGCAGAAAGCCCACTAGGACACCAGGGATTATTTTTATTTCTTATTATAGGGGTGGGGGCTGCCCAGTATGGGCATGACAATGCCCCCACCCTAAAAAAAAACTTGGCACAGTCATTCTGCCCCACTGGGGGGAAGATGGGGGCAATAGCTCCTGATCTGTCCCCTGGGGGGCTGAAAGCCTACTAGGCACCGGGAACTTTTAGGGGTGGGGGCTACCCAGAATGGACATGGCGATGCCCCTTACCCCCCAAAATGGGCACAGTCTTTCTGCCCCCCTTGCTGACCAAAGCATCTCATCCCAATGGCAAGGAAAAGGAGATTTGGCTCTTTGTGGTGTTGGTTTCACATATGGGCCAGTAGAGCTTGCTTAACTCCCAATATCCTTCTACTTGCAATGGTGAACAGCTGCAATTTTTGGGATCTGGTGACTGCTTACTGGAAAAACCTACCAGGCCCGGTCCTACCAAGGAGACATCTGGGGAATCCCAGGGTGATGCGCTTCAAATTCACCCCACACCATTTTCTTACCCACGATGCTCTGCAAAACTCCAACATTGCCTGAAGTCTTTCATTTTCCCAACATTTCTGTGATGGAAACTTCTGGGATCTGCAGAAATCCACAAAATGTTTATGACCCAGCATTGCCCCACCTGTGCTGATAAAAACCTCTGCCCCACTTGTGTGGCTGGGCCTAGTAC
This sequence comes from Pleurodeles waltl, assembly GCF_031143425.1. Taxonomy (NCBI): domain Eukaryota; kingdom Metazoa; phylum Chordata; class Amphibia; order Caudata; family Salamandridae; genus Pleurodeles; species Pleurodeles waltl. The sequence goes on along the minus strand of NC_090445.1, from coordinate 605,910,840 downwards.
CAGTGACAGAAACAGATCCAACCAAGATTGTTAGTTGTCTCTACACAAGAGCTCTGATTGTCCTTGGTTTGATCCATTCTGTTGCAGCACTAGGCTCAGCCACACATGTGGGGCAGTGTGTTTTTTTGGCACAGGTGGGACAATGCTGGGTGGTAGGAATCTTGTGGCTTGTTGAAGATTCTGGAAGTTTCCTTCACAGAAATGTAAGGAAAATGGGTGATTTCTGGAAAAGTTTGAGGATTGCAGGGCATTGGGGTAAGAAATCCTGATGGGGTCCACACAAGTCACACCGTCCTGGATTCCCATAGGTGTCTAGTTTCAAAAGATTTACAGGCTGACTATGTTTCCCTAGGTGTCGGCTGAGGGAAGGTCCAAAGTCTAGAGCCACCCGATCAGAAAAAGAGGTCAGTTTTCGGTGGAAAAATGTGCTGCGTACATGTCCTGTCACGGGCACTAGGTCTACCCACACAAGTGAGGCACCATTTTTATCGAGAGACTTGGGGGAATGCCGGGTAGAAGTACGTTTGTGGCTCCCCACAGTTTCCAGAACTTTCCTTCACAGAAATGTGATGAAAATGTGTTTTTTTCCTCACCGTTTGAGGTTTGCAAGGGATTCTGGGTAAAAAAGGGTGGGAAAAGCCATGCAAGACAGCCACCCTAGATTTCCCTATGTGTCTATTTTTTTTTAATGTACGGGTTGGCTAGGTTTCCCTAGGTGCCGGCTGAGCTAGAGCCCAAAATCCACAGCTAGGCACATCGCAAAAAAGCGAGCCAGTTTTCAGGGGAAAAATGTGATGTGTCCACGTTGCGTTTTGGGGCACTTCCTGCCTGGGCACTAAGCCTACCCACACAAGTGAGGTACATTTTTATCAGGAGGCTTGAGGGAATGATGGTTTGAAGGAGTTTCTGTTTCCTGACAGATTCCAGAAGTTTGCATCACAGAAATCTGAGGAAAATGTGTTTGTTTTTTAGACACATTTTGAGGTTTGCAAGGGATTCTGGGTACAAAAATGTGGCGAGAACCACACAAGTCACCCCATCCTGTATACTCTTACATGTCTAGTTTTCAAAAAAGTGCAGATTGGCTAGGTTTGCCTAGGTGCAAGCTGAGCTGGAGCCCAAAATCCACAGCTAGGCACTTTGCAAAAAGCTAGTCTTTTTTTAGTGGAAAATTGTGATGTGTCCACATTGGGTTTAGGGGCATTTCCTGTCGTGGGCACTAGGCCTACTCACACAAGTGAGGTACCATTTTTATTGGGAGACTTGGGGGAATGCTAGTGGAAGGAATTTTGTGGCTCTATTCATATTGCAGAACTTTGCATCAATGAAACGTGAGGAAAATGTGTTTTTTAGACACATTTTGAGGTTTGCAAAGGATTCTGGGTAGCAGAACCCAGTGAGAGCCCCAGACGTCACACCATCCTGGATTCCCCTAGGTATCTAGTTTACATTTTTTTACAGGTTTGCTAGGTCTCCCTAGGTGCTGGCTGAGCCAGAACCCAAAATCCATAGCAGGGCACTTTGTAAAAAACGTAGCAGCTTTCAGCGGAAGAATGTGATGTGTCCATTTTGTGTTGTGGGGTATTTCCTGTCGTGGGGTCTAGGCCTAACCACACAAGTGAGGTACCATTTTTATCTGGAGACTTGGGAGAATGCATAATAGCAGAACAAGTGTTATTACCAATTGTCTTTCTCTGTATTTGCGCCTTCCAAATATAAGACAGTGTATAAGAAAGAAGTAATTTTGAGAAATGCTAGTATAAGTACCCACAAATTCTGAGATGTGTAAATAACCACTGTTTCTAAACTCCATATCTGGTGCCCATTTCGGAAATACATAGGCTTCCTTGATACCTATGTTTTACTCTTTATATTTTAGCAAATGAATTGCTGTATCCTTGGTACACAATGAAAACCCATTGCAAGGCGCAGCTCAGTTATTGGCTCGGTTCTTGGAGAATTTACAAACCCTATATATCCCTGCTACCAGAATGTTCCTGCAGATATAATGGAATATTACTTTCATAAATCTGCCATAGTTAAAAGAAGTTACAGATGAAAACGTAGACAGAAATGGTTGCTTTTTTCAACTCAATTTCAATATTTCTTTTATTTCAACTGTTAATTTCTATAGGAAAACCTTGAAGAATCTACACAAATAATCACTTTCTGAATTCAGAACTTTGTCTACTTCTCAGAAATGTATAGCTGTCCAGGATCCACCATTGGTTTCACACCCATTTCTGTCACTAACTGGAAGGAGGTTGAAAGCATAAAAAGTAGAAAAATGGAGTATGTCCCAGTAAAATGCCTAAACTGTGTTGAAAAAGTTGTTTTTCTGATACTAGTCTGCCTGTTACTAAAATTTTGGAAGATGGTGATTTTAGCCCTGCAAAACCTTTGTTGATGCCTTTCACAGGGAAAAAACAAATGCTTTATTTTGCAGGACTTTTTCAAATTTTTCCCACCAAATGGGAATATTAGTTGTATTTTGTTTAATTTCTCGGTTCCCACCAGGGGAATCCAAAACCCTGGGTACCTTTAGAATCCCCATGATGTTGGGAAAATAGGATGCAAATTTTGCATGGATAGCTTATGTGGAGAAAATGTTATGGGGGCCTAAGCGAAATCTACCCCAAATAGTTTAAAAAATGGCTTTAGCACAGGAGGGGCAAAAGTAGCGAAGGTGTTAATATTGTTAATAATAATGACAATGTTAACAACTACGACAATAATAATAAATAAGCTGATCTCTATTGTTAATTCATTTATTCCTGTCATTATAATTACTCGTTATTTATTTCCATCGCCTTTATTTTCCCTCCTTAAAGTTGTCCTCTCCAATCTACTCCCTCTGGGCCGCCCTGTATTGCCCCCTCCTCGCTTTTAGGTGGGCCTCCTGCTATGCCTCTTAATCAGGCCAGACTGGTTCTTGTAGGTTTCTCTTGTTCACAGAGAGAACCGTCTGTCACTGTCTAATTCTCTGCTGGATGGCCGGTGAATCACCCTGCAGCAGCCAGCAGCTCCAAGAGCTCCCAAGCATCCGGCGTGCTTTTACCTGCAGGCATCAACGCGCCCTGCTCACGAGAATTCCATCAAGCGCGCGGGCTCTCCGAAGCTAGCACACGACCGCGATAAGCATGGGAATAAGCAAGCATTTGCAATGCAGCGGATCTCGCATTATGTCGGGTTAGAGCTATTAGCACTGTAAACTCCTAACCGGACTTTTCTTGCCACATTAAATAAAAAAAAAACGAGCATGATCACGCTTCAAAATAAAGAGAAACAGTAGCCCAGAAACCATACGGAAAACATGGAGCCTCGTATGTTTCCAGTAGTTTACCGGTGCTCTCGCGGAGGGCTAAACACTGGAAAAGGCATGACACGTGCATGCCTTTCACAAAGTAAAACAAGTGGATTTTAAAAGGCAAGCCCACGAACCAATGAAAGTGACTGACGTAACATGGACGTGGTTAAAATTACCCTAAAGAGAAATTAGAAGAGGGACGGAGCGCTTTGCGCTCGCCCCTAAAAAGGAACAGAGATGGCGCCCGGTGTTGCAGCACAAGTGCAAACATCTTGGGCTGCGAACTACAAATACACGCTGCCTATTAACTGTTATTTTTCCCTCCCCACTTGTCAGAAGCGGCCTTCCCTGTTGTGTGATCCTTAATGCCACCACTTCCCATCTAGGATGGAGTCAGTGCCAGCTGGCCCATGTGAGGTGCTGAATTCCAAGAGCTGTTTAAAGAGATAATACAAGTACAGAAGGTGTGAATAGCACACATCACTCAATTGTCGCTTGGGGCTTATGTAATGGGTGTCATGATTATCCAACTTAGTAGTTTTCTAAAATTCCCTGGAACTGACTCGCAGACATTATGAACCATAAATCTTTGTTTAGATCCAAAACGCCTCCTTTTACATCAGCTAGAAATTCTGCAGAAGCAATATTATGGCTGGTGTAATAGTTGTACTAGTGTGCATTTCTCTGCAGGAGCGCTGACAAATGTACGGTAGTAGTAACTCCTGTGCAAGGTGTGGGAAAGGGATGGAACAAGCTGTGGTTAGCCGCGTAAATGTGTGCACACCCACAAACATGGACTCTTGACCATGGATGTCCGCAGACATTTTTTCGGGGGGGTCATGATTTTAACCTTATCAGCTGTACTAGTGCAGGCAGCATAACACTATGGTGGCCGTAGTGTTACGCTCAGTCGCTGCTTGTGGGAGGGAGAAGGGGCAGGGAGGCGCAAGTGGGACCAGAAATATGTTTAATGGAAAAGAAAATACCTGTTTCGCCGCTCCATCTCTGAACCGCTCCTTATCTGCAGGGACAGGCTCAGGCTCCCAGCCTGCCCTGCGCCAATCCTACCGCTGCTTTCATGCTGCCAGAAGTAGTATTGGACGGAGCGTTCCAAGGTAGAGTGGGAGCCTTTGCCTGTTCTCTTCAATCCGGCACTGCGTTGCTGGGTTGGACAGAGCATACTGCGCATCTATGTTTGGCCGGCTTGAGACAGCTGGCCAAACATACTTGCACACTGAGGGGGAGTGATGTGCACTACCTCTCTGTCACGCCAGTGGCCCCACCCCTTTTGCAGTAAAAACGTAATAAACATAGTTTATTACGTTTTATCTGTAAACGTTTTGCAGCTGCTGCTGCTGGCAGCAGTGGGGGGTGTACGCTCCTCCGCTATGAGGAGCCGCCCCTTGTTACACTGCACTGTGTGCCTGTGCACCAGGCTGTACCTAAATCCAGGTTGGGCGGGGGGGGGGCAGGCACCCTCCCTTAACCCCCCTGCAGAGGCCTATGCTCCTGAGGGCACTTTCGGACTCAGGATCTTACCCGTTGCCACCCTTGACATGGCCAGTGATGTACTTCCTTTCCAGGATGGGAACATCAATGATTTACCTCCAAACTTGGAGGTGATGCAGATTAAGGGGTTTCTCGCAGGTGATAAAAATCTGAAAACAGTCAAAGAACGTTTTTTGCTGTTGCAATTAAAAAAATGTGCATTTGCACATTGGGCTCACAGTTTATAGTTGTACACTATGTAAAACTATGCAGTTAGAAAATTACGTAAATGGGGAAATTAGAGCCTGGGGAATATGTCAGATTTCATTCCCAGTAGTACATCTGGAAAACTGCTTGGTGCAGCTTTCCAAGTGTATTTCTTGACATTTCTTTGAATTCCAAAAATAAATCTGCACCTGTTCATAGGAGCACTTTTGCAGGTACAGATTTACTACTTTTTATGAAATAGCCCCCGTGTGAATTAGGTGTGGAGGATAAAGCCAACTTGTGGACACTAATATGAGGATGGTGATAGAGGAGAAGGGAAGCGGGAAATGTGAGTCACACTGGGGAAAACGAATGACTGTGGCGAAGAGATATGTGGAATAGGGGTCAGTCTCGGGAGTAATCGTGAGTAGGAGAGCGGAGGGGAAAGGGTGACAAAGGTCTGTGTGTGAATACGTCACGTTTTGGGGATAGAGAGGAGAGCGTGTGGAATAACACCTCATCAGTAGTACTATGTCAGGTTCTAGAGGCTTCAATTTTCATACAGTGTCAAGTTTTGTAAGTTTCATCAGGAGTATAGTGTTCAGTTCAAGAGGCCTTTGTTTGGTCAGGAGTATTGTTTGGCCTTATCTGCAGTAGTCCAGTGGTGAGAAGTGCTAGAAGCTGAACCACTCACTGAACCATTCCCTCCCAGAGGATTACTTATCTTTGAAAAATATTTTTCCAATGGCTAAGAAGTGGACACATTGCATTTCTATCTCTGATCCTCCACTTAGAGAAGCTGCACAATGCACAGCTCCATACCTCCCAGCTACACCACTCAGATGCGTCATAGTTCTATACGTCGTAGGTCTACACCTCTCAGCTCCATAATTTATAGTTGCATACCTCCTACCTCCAGACTTCTACATATCACAGCTCCCAGCTCCATAATTTATAGTTTCGTACCTCAGACCTCCACACCTCTACATATTACACCTCCCAGTGCCATAATGTATAGTTTCATACCTCCGCACCTCTACATATCAAATCAAATCAAATCATTAACATTTATAAAGCGCGCTACTCACCCGTGCGGGTCTCAAGGCGCTAGGGGGGAAAGGGGGGGTTATCGCTGCTCGAACAGCCAAGTCTTTAGGAGTCTCCGGAAAGCGGAGTGGTCCTGGGTGGTCCTGAGGCTGGTGGGGAGGGAGTTCCAGGTCTTGGCCGCCAGGAAGGAGAAAGATCTCCCACCTGCCGTGGAGCGGCGGGTGCGAGGGACGGCAGCAAGTGCGAGGCCAGCGGAGCGGAGGGGGCGGGTGGGGACGTAGAAGCTGAGGCGTCTGTTGAGGTATTCCGGTCCCTTGTTGTGGAGGGCTTTGTGTGCGTGGGTGAGAAGACGGAAGGTGATCCTTTTGCTGACTGGGAGCCAATGCAGGTGTCTCAGGTGTGCGGAGATGTGGCTGTTGCGGGGTACGTCGAGGATGAGGCGGGCCGAGGCGTTTTGGATGCGTTGCAGGCGGTTTTGGAGTTTGGCGGTGGTCCCGGCGTAGAGGGTGTTGCCGTAGTCCAGGCGACTCGTGACAAGGGCGTGGGTCACGGTTTTTCTGGTGTCGGCGGGGATCCAGCGGAAGATCTTGCGGAGCATGCGGAGAGTGAGGAAGCAGGCGGAGGACACGGCGTTGACTTGCTTGGTCATGGTGAGAAGAGGGTCCAAGATGAAGCCGAGGTTGCGGGCATGGTCTGCGGGGGTCGGTGCGGTGCCGAGGGCCGTGGGCCACCAGGAGTCGTCCCAGGCGGACGGGGTGTTGCCGAGGATGAGGACTTCCGTTTTTTCAGAGTTCAGCTTTAGGCGGCTGAGCCTCATCCAATCTGCGACGTCCTTCATACCCTCTTGTAGGTTGGTCTTGGCGCTGGCGGGGTCCTTGGTGAGGGAGAGTACAAGTTGGGTGTCGTCGGCGTAGGAGGTGATGATGATGTCGTGCTTGCGTACGATGTCGGCGAGGGGGCTCATGTAGACATTGAAGAGTGTCGGGCTGAGCGATGAGCCTTGAGGTACGCCGCAGATGATCTTGGTGGGTTCTGAGCGAAACGGAGGGAGGTAAACTCTTTGGGAGCGGTTAGCGAGGAAGGAGGCGATCCAGTCCAGGGCCTGGCCTTGGATCCCGGTGGAGCGTAGGCGGGTGATTAGGGTGCGGTGACAGACGGTGTCAAAGGCAGCCGAGAGGTCGAGGAGAATGAGGGCGACTGTTTCACCGTTGTCCATCAGGGTTCTGATGTCGTCTGTGACTGAGATGAGGGCGGTTTCCGTGCTGTGGTTGGTTCGGAATCCGGTTTGTGAAGGGTCGAGCAGGTTGTTGTCTTCCAGGAAGGTGGTCAGCTGTTTGTTGACGGTCTTTTCTATTACCTTGGCTGGGAAAGGTAGAAGAGAGATGGGGCGGAAGTTTTTCAGGTCGCTTGGGTCAGCCGTAGGTTTCTTTAGTAGGGCGTTGACTTCAGCGTGCTTCCAGCATTCGGGGAAGGTAGCAGAAGAAAAAGAAGAGTTGATGACGGTCTGGAGGTGCGGGGCGATGATGTCGTCGGCTTTGTTAAAGATGAAGTGCGGGCAGGGGTCCGAAGGGGCGCCGGAGTGGATAGAGTTCATGATGGATTTGGTTTCTTCCGTGTTGATGTGGGTCCAGTTGTTGAGGGTGATGTCCGGGGAAGCGGGTTCAGTGGTGTATGGTTGGGTCTGGTGTCCGAAGCTGTCGTGGAGGTCGCTGATCTTGCGATGGAAGAAAGTGGCGAGGGATTCGCACAAATCCTGTGAGGGCGTGACGGCGTTGGCGCTGGCGCTGGGGTTGGAGAACTCTTTGACGATGCTGAAGAGTTCTCTGCTGTTGTGGCTGTTTTTGTCTAGTCTGTCGGTGAAAAAGTTCCTTTTGGCAGTGCGGATCAGGTGGTGGTGTTCGCGTGTAGCGTTCTTGAGGGCGGTCATGTTGTCAGCGGTGTGGTCCTTGCGCCAGGCCTTCTCAAGGGCACGACAAGTTTTCTTTGATTCTTTGAGGGTGTCAGAGAACCAGAGAGGTTTTTTGGTGTTGGTCTGTCGATGCGTGCGTTTGAGGGGAGCAAGGTTGTCAGCGCAGTTGGAGATCCAGTTTGTGAGGTTGAGAGCTGCGTCGTTGGGGTCGGTGGTGAGGGTGGGTTGGTTGGCGGCGAGAGCGGAGAAGAGTTGCTCTTCAGGGATCTTGTTCCACTGTCGACGAGGGATGGGTTGAGTGCGGAGGTGGGAGGTCTCGCGTCGGAATGTGAAGTGGACGCAGCTGTGGTCGGTCCAGTGTAGGGCAGAGGTGTGGCTGAAGAAGACGTGTTTGCTGGCGGAGAAGATAGGGTCGAGCGTGTGTCCGGCGATGTGGGTGGCGGTGTTCACCAGTTGTTTGAGGCCGAGGTTGGCGAGGTTGTCGAGCAGGGTGGTGGTGTTGGGGTCGTTGTTTTGTTCCAGATGGAAGTTGAGGTCGCCTAGGAGGATGTAGTCCGGTGAGGCGAGGGCGTGCGGGGAGATGAAGTCGGCGATGGCGTCGCTGAAAGAGGCGCGAGGTCCGGGAGGACGGTAGACGAGGGATCCTCTGAGGGTGGTCCTTGGGTCGGTGCGAATCTGAAAATGCAGGTGTTCAGCGGCGAGGGGGGGGTCTTCGGTGGAGGTGGTGACGCTGATGGAGTCTTTGAAGATGATGGCGACACCTCCTCCTACTTGGTTGGTGCGGTCTTTTCTGGAGATCTTGTAGCCTTCGGGGATGGCGGGTAGCGATGTCTGGAGCAGAGGAGGCGTTCATCCATGTCTCCGTGATGAAGGCGACGTCCGGGGCTGTGGAGTCCAGGAGGTCCCAAAGTTCAACGGCGTGCTTGTGGACGGAACGAGCGTTGATCAGGATGCACTTGAGGTGGTTGATGGCGCGTGGGCTTGTGGTCGTGGTAGTTGCGTGGTGGAAGATGCGTTTGCAGGAGTTGCAGGCGAAGGGTCCATGGGTGCGTTTGGGGTGAGCTAGGAAGCAGGTTTTGGAGCGCCCTGGGTTGAGGGCGTGGAGGGTGGTGGGGTCGTAGCGGATCAGCAGGGCTTGGGGGAGCTGGGGACCAGGGGTCGTGGCGCTGGGCGCGGGCCAGGCGCAGACGGGCGCAGACGGGCTTGCCTCTGGCGCGCCTCCGGCGCGCGCAGCGGCCGCCATAAGAGGTAGGAGGGGGGGGAGGGGTCAGCTGGGGGCGAATGGGAGCTGGGGGGCGGGGGCGTGCAGGAGGTCGCGGCGGGAAAGCGCGAGGGAGGGGGGGGGACAGGTAGAGTGAGAGGAGCTGGGGGAGGGGGTTTAGGGTGGAGGAGGGTGAGTGTTAGGAGGTTTGGAGATTAGGGAGAGAGATAGGAGTAGGGTTGTGAAGATAGGGGGGGGGGTTGTAGAGGTGGGTGAGGGAGAGAGGTAGAGTGAGAGGATAGGGAGATAGGTAGTAGAGGGGGTGGCGGGAGGGGGGGAGAGATAGAGAAATAGATAGAGAAAATAGATAGAGAAGTCGATAGATAGGGAAATAGATAGATAGACAGATAGGTAGGTAGGAGGAGGTGGAGAGTGGGGGAGTTAGATAGTGAGATAGGGAGCTAGAGAGATAGGAAGATAGGAGGAGTGAGGGAGGTAGATAGCGAACGGGTTAGCTAGGGGTGAGAGAGGGGGAGGCGAGTGAGGGAGGGGGATGAGGAAGGAGCAGGAGGGCAGGCTCGGGGGAAGAAGACGGAGGAGGTAGAAGAGCCGAAGACAGGAGAACAGAAGACAGAAGAACAGAAGACAGAAGAACAGAAGACAGAAGAACAGAAGACCGGAAGAGCAGAAGACAGAAGACAGAAGAACAGAAGAACAGAAGAACAGAAGAACAGAAGCACAGAAGATCGGAAGAACAGAGAAGAACAGAGAAGAACAGAGAAGAACACAGAAGAACCGAGAAGAACACAGAAGAACCGAGAAGAAGAACACAGAAGCACCGAGAAGAACAGAGAAGAAGAACACAGAAGACCGGAAGAACACAGAAGAACAGAAGGGAAGAACAGAAGAACAGAAGAGAAGAACAGAAGAACACAGAAGAAGATTGCAGAGGGGGAGCGAGGAGGAAGAGACAGAGAGGAGGAAAAGAACCAGGAGCAGGAGAGAAGGTGAGTGGCGCGGGGCAGGGCGAGGGGCTGGGAGGAGGGGGGTACTTACAGTTAGGTGGGTCTCAGGAACACAGGAACTCGGGAACTTGGAGGAGCTGCAGCGGCAGGGGGAGCGACCTACCCTTGGGTCAAGGGTCGCTACCACTGTCGCGCAGCGGCCGCCATAAGAGGTAGGAGGGGGGGGGAGGGGTCAGCTGGGGGCGAATGGGAGCTGGGGGGCGGGGGCGTGCAGGAGGTCGCGGCGGGAAAGCGCGAGGGAGGGGGGGGGGACAGGTAGAGTGAGAGGAGCTGGGGGAGGGGGTTTAGGGTGGAGGAGGGTGAGTGTTAGGAGGTTTGGAGATTAGGGAGAGAGATAGGAGTAGGGTTGTGAAGATAGGGGAGGGGGGGTTGTAGAGGTGGGTGAGGGAGAGAGGTAGAGTGAGAGGATAGGGAGATAGGTAGTAGAGGGGGTGGCGGGAGGGGGGGAGAGATAGAGAAATAGATAGAGAAAATAGATAGAGAAGTCAATAGATAGGGAAATAGATAGATAGACAGATAGGTAGGTAGGAGGAGGTGGAGAGTGGGGGAGTTAGATAGTGAGATAGGGAGCTAGAGACATATCACACCTCCCAGCTCACTCTGAACACCAGTTCACAGCTCCTACCTCAACATCTCCAAGCTCCACAGCTCCATACCACACCTGTCAACTCTGCTGATTTAGGAGGTATTATGCTGCTGCTTTTTCAGAAAACTGTGCCTACAGATTCCGCAGTCATTGTGTAGCTTTTGAGGCTGTATTTTAAACCGGTTAAGAGGTGAACCCCAGTTCTCCGAGCAAGAGTGAACCCCAGTTCTCTGAGCAAGAAAGGACATGTATTTTACCGAGTTGTCAACAGCAATGACCGTGGCCATTTTTATTGACGCCATCAATATGCTAATTAGTTTTAAAACACGTGTGCAAAAACAGAGCCCAAGGGAGGCCATGCACATTATCTGATGAAGCACCTGGGACCTTACCTGGGGGGTTTATTGGACTCCGCGTACAACTCATAATGGAGAGGCCCTGGTGTACTGGCTCAGGAATTCATAGGACTGCACAAGAATCGATTCTAACAGACTTTCTTCAGTCAATGGCTATTGCGCACTTGTCCACAGTCACCCACGCGGCCGTCCCTGTTTCCCTCAGCCAGCCACGGTGCCCCGCGCCTTGAAAATCCGAGCCAAATCAGAAATCGAAAGCCATTAGCTGCAGTTTGAAGCCTGGAATGAGGTGGATATTATCTCAAGGCTCGCGCTCTAGGGGCTCGGCCACGGCAGGAGCCGCGCCAAATGAGTGCAGAGACGAGGGAGCCAGCTGGAGGCAAAGGGCTCAAGTTTTAGATTGTTTTCTTGCATGCCTCCAATCACTCGCTTTTCTGCCTCCTCGGATTTTCCTTTCGAAAATTTCTCGCTCCTCAGAAGGGGAAAATCATGGGCGGCTGCTTCTGGAAAGGAAAATACATTGGATATCTGTGTGTGAATGCCTCAGTTTTGGGGAACAGTGGGAAGGGTAGGGTTAGACTTCAAGTCTATGTCACGAGGAGACCTACTTTCCGGTCGTAGACTTTCATTTGTCAAATTTGAGCATTCTGGAACTTGTAGTTCAGTTTAACTCTAGTCACACCTTTGCCCCTGTGACATGGAATCATTGGCTAGGCTAAAAGGGGATCAAAGAAGCAGCATGGTTTCTATATATCTATCTATCTAGCTATCTATCTAGCTATCTATCTATCTATAGAAATATATGCAGTATTAGTGAGGAACAGTGACAGCGCCAAAACCGTGTATTAGGAGTTTATAAGGAGGTCAGTATGAAAGACGTCTGTGCACAACAATATCTGTGGTGGATGCTGTAGTGAGTGCACAGGGAACATGATAGTATTTTCAGTCACGTTTTTCATTGTGTGTATGCACGGTGTAGTGAAAAGTGTTGGCATGAGACTATAGGTGATGTGCTTGTATTGTACACAATGTGTATGAGACTGTGTGGGTCATTACAACATTGGCGGGCGGCGGTTTGTAACCGCGGCCGCACTCCCGCGGTGCCCATTAAGACATCCCCGCTGGGCCGGCGGGTGGAAACAGAGTTTCCGCTCGCCGGCCCAGCGGGGATGTGGGCCGCAACATGGGAGCCGGCTCCAAATGGAGCCGGCGGTGTTGCGGCTGTGCGACGGGTGCAGTTGCACCCGTCGTGCTTTTCACTGTCTGCTATGCAGACTGTGAAAAGCTGCACAGGGCCCTGTCAGGGGGCCCTGCGACTCCCCATACCGCCAGCCTTTTCCTGGCGGTTCAAACCGCCAGGAAAAGGCTGGCGGTACGGGGACTCGTAATCCCCTGGGCAGCGCTGCAAGCAGTGCTGCCCTGGCGGATTATCACTGCCAGGGCAAATGTGTCGGGAAACCGCCGGCCCTGGCGGTGCGACCGCGGTACTACCGCAGAGGTCGTAATCCCCTCTGAAGCACTGCCAGCCTGTTGGCGGTGCTTCAGCCAAAACAGCCCTGGCGGTCTTGGACCGCCAGGGTTGTAATGAGGGCCTGTGTGTTGTTTGTATGGCAGTGGGCAGAGTCTCTCTGCATGATAGTGTTAAGTGTGTAGTAGGCTGAAAGTCCTCTTGGTGTCAAGTGGTATTTATTGTTGTTCAAGTACAAAGGATGTCTGTGCATCAGTGTCAGGGGACTATTTTGTGGAAGATGGTTAGTATGAAGTATGTTAAACTATGACTGTGACAGACATGTCACTGGTGTGTGTTGTGAATCTAGTTACAGCATGGAAATATAGACCAGTCGCAGCTCGCACTTAAGGGGCGGGGCAGCACGTGCACGCTATGGGGAAGGAAAGACAAATTAAATAAAAAAAAATAATTTTTTAAAAACAAGCACCTCCTCTGTTGCGCGCCGCTCCATCCGCTCTGCTCCGTCTCCTCATGGCTGCAGGCACAGGCTCCCAGCCTGCCATGTGGCAAATCTTGACGCTGCTCATAGCAGCATCTGGATTGGCTGGGAGCGCCCAGCCAGGGCGCTCCCAGGCAGACTGGGAGCCTGTGCAGGCTCTCTCCAGCCCAGCAGCAGTGTTGCTGGGTTGGAGAGAGCCCTGTGCGCATGTGCGTTTGGTTGGCCCGAGACGGCCGGCCAAACACACATGCGCTCTGAGCACTCCCCCTCGCGCACGTCACCCCGTGGCCCTGCCATTTCCCCAAAACACGATCATAAACGCAGTTGGTGCAGGGGGGCGAGGAGCAGCCCTGATATAGACTTGTGACACCCACTAGACCTGTGGTGAGTCTGGTCATGTGGACTCAAATATATTGAAGAAACCCTGAATGTACCTGATGCTTGCCCTGTCAAGATTTTTTGTGTTTCGGATTTCATTTTTGCCTACAGTGCCCTTCAACATCTGGAAGCAGACCTACAAACAGCACCCATGAAATCTGGATTCTGCTCAATCTCAAATTAACACGTTATCTTCTCCTGGCAATAAAAAAATGCTAAACTCAGAAGGTAGTATTCTTGAAAGTAACAGAGTGCACCCTTCCTAAGGCTGAAGGCACCATCATACAGATTTGAAATGTAGAACATGCTTGTAAACTCCTTTGAGTCAGACCTGATTGAAGCCCTTTGCCAGCATTATTATACATGAAAAAGAGGAATAAAGTTACATTATTATGGAGAATCAGCCTGAGTCTACCCTGGTAACCCACTGTAGCCCTCATCCCATGAACATTGTGAAAAATATTGGGTCGTTGAGACCTCCAGCATAGATGTTTTTTTCAGAAGTTCATGGACTCCAAGTTAATAATGAATGCCCAAGTGGACAAATTAGCACAAACAAGATTCATCACCTTGAAGACTCTACGACGCATCATGCCCCACCTCGGATTTCCACACAAGGTGCAAGCTACTATCTCGCTTGTACTGTCCAAACTGGATTTTGCCAATGGCCTCTACCATGGATCATCTCTATCTAATATGAAAAAACTACAACGTATTCAGAACTCCGCTGCCAGGCTACTATTACATGTAAAGCCACAAGCCCACATCTTCCCTGCCTTGAGAGCACTACACTGGTTACCCGTTGCCAAAAGATGCACTTTCAAGCTGCTTTGCATCACCCACAAAGCTATACATGGAACAGGACTGCTTATTATCAGAAACAAAATAACCAAATACATTCAACAAAGAAACCTCTGCTCAAGATTGGCACCCCACCTTAGAATACCACCAAACAAGAAAAAGACTATAGGTGGTACATCCTTCTCCATTCAAGCAGCCAAACCATGTAATTCATTACCCCCAACTATAAGGGCCACAGATAACTATCTTGTCTTCAGAAGACTACTCAAGAGTTGGCTCTTTCCTTCTTAACCACCATATTCAAACAGCTATGGACTGCATATGCCTATGTTGATAAATATTTTTTATCTGATTATGTGTATGTTCTTGTTATATACAGTTCTTTAGAAAATATGTATTGCTACTATGTCATAACAATAAACTACACACACACTCTTTAAACCTGTTTAACTAATGTATATTTACTCATGGTTTAAATATGTATATGTATGTACATATATGTGTGCATATGTGTGTGTGTATTCATATATGTATGTATGTGTGTGTATTTATAAATATATATACGTGTGTATGTTATTCTATGCGTAACATGTTCATAGGTCATTGCATAACTCCTAGATAAGTTGTTATACTAGATACTTATGAATCCCTGCTCTCATCTTATATCACATTTATCTAACCATCACCATATGTCATGTCTCTATCAATCTATCCTCCATTCCCACTCTGAGTCTCCCAAATCCATTCTACTACTTTCATCTCCTAAATAACTCTGCCTAAGCTCTTCCCTCCGCTTCCACATCTAACTTACCCAAACCTCACTTTACTACCATGATCTCCCAAACAACCCTACTATATTCTCTCTCATTTATGTCACCCTGCTACTATGATCTCCCTAACATTTTCCACAGACTCTTCCTTCCTCCATCCCCCCTTTACTCATCCCAAGCCTAAATCCTATTACCATAAACTCCCAATTAACACTTCTGGATTCTTCCCTCCTCCACCCCTCCATTACTCCAGTCAATCTAATTAACAAACTCACATATCAGCGGCTCAAATTAACTCATAATAATACTAAAACTGTACTCATTTCCCTATACTAATCCACCACTAATTCCTTTTGGGTTCCGGAGTAGCGTGCTACTCGCTGAAAAGCGCTTTGACGCCTCATCAGGGGTAGTAAGCGCTATATAAATACTTTTACAATTACAATACAATAAATCCACTCCGGTTAGGTCAAAAACAGTTCTGAGAGAAACTCTGCTCACCCCTGGTAGCTGTGGGACAGGCAGCAGGCAATCCTTAAAGAAGTGCATGCTACATTCAAGCATTACCACAAATTTCAGAGCAAAGGGCACAACAAAACAAAATTCCCAAACTAACTTAGAACACTTTAATGAGCAAGAATACACCAAGATCATAAAAATCGAAAGGAAACCACAGATGTGATTTTTTAATGCTAACGGTGCCTAGAAAAAAATAAGCACTATGCAAAAGAAAGTTTTTGGTGTACTGGGTCATGGGTGCAATTTCAGCTGATTGCAATGGAGTGAAGATCGGGTACACCGAGTGGGTTGTCCTGGTCAAAGCATTACCTTTAGTCTTAGTCTCCAACTACTGGGAACGTTTTTCAGCTCCTCTAGGCAGGCTTCTGGGTACTAGGTATCTCCCCAGCCAGGTCTTTTGCAAAGTCTAATACTCTTTATTCAGCTGGGCCCCTCTTGGAGTCAGGGGTCCTTCAGCTTTTTGTGTCCCTGAGGCAGGAAATTAGGAGGCCAAGCATTTTACCACTGTAAAGCAATTCCAATTCCTGGGTGCTAGGAGGATTCAGGAGTCCTTGAGTCCTTGTGCAAGTCTTCTTCTTCCACCAGGAGTCAGAAGTCAGCACTTTTCTACCAGCACTGCCTTCTTCTTCAGATGGAGTCTTCCTAGGTCCAGGGATGTTAGGAGGAGGTGGTAGTAGATGTGCCTGATTTATTCTGTGCACTAGCCAGTGATTAGAAAAATTCTGCTGTCCAATCATCATAATTTTTTCAAAGTCCCCTACCTCCTTTTGCGCACTTCCTGTTTGCCTTACTGTAAGATTACACTGTTTCAAGGTGGCAGGACCCAGCTACCACCAGTAAGGCCTGCATTCAGTTAATGGACCCTGCCCAACTCAACAGGGTCAAAACTGGTTTTCCTTTCTATTGTAAGTATAGATTTACTGTCTACGAGGGTTTCAGGGAATGAAGAGGAGAACCCTTTATGGCATCTCAAAGTCAAAAGAGGCAGACCTAAAGCTGCCCTTTGTTTTGCCAATTACACCTATCCACTCTAAAATAGCTAATCCTTGCTAAGTGGTCAGCAGATAATACCCATCAGCCTTTCCTGGTCTCAGAGGCAAGCATTGTCCTCTGAGCCAAAGTCATTAACTTTTGCAACCAAGAATGTGTATTACAGCTCTGGAGGTGTGATGAGTGGCAGAACTGGTTTTACGCCTCTTCTGGGTCAGGCCACCTAAAGTACAATTTTACAAAATTACTTTTCTGCTTAAAACAGCAGAAATTGGATTTCACCATTAAGTCAGATTTTGAAAACAAAGTAAGGAATATTTTTTAAGCATTTTTCTAGCCCATTTGTAAGCTGAGGTGTAAAATAAAGGTTTTAATCCTATCTAGGCCTTTTAGAGAAAAGTCTAACCAGGCATACAGGGTTAAATAGCTTTTGGCTTTTAGTTGACTGTGAGGGCTCAATAACCCCTATATGTAGTGTGCCCTATTTTTTATAAATTAGCACCCTGTCATCTGCACTTACAAAGTACACTTTAGGGTTGACTTGGAAATATATAAACATAGGATTTTTCTACATGGCAAAGGCAGTTTGTTTTTCTGTTTTGTGGCACTGTAGCGCCTTTAAACTGTAACCTAGCCAAAACGCAATGGTGCTCCTGACAGAAAATGTTTTTGTCACATATGTAAGTCATGTAAATATACACTGCAGCCCATGTATGACATTTAATTTTCCATGCCATAGGTGCACTTTAGGCACCACTTACAATGGATGCAAAAGGGTTACATAGAACAAGGCGCACAGGCACTTTGCTTCTCTTTAGCATTGGTAAAGTGCACAGAGTTCCAAAACCAGCAAAAAAAGGGTCAAGAAAAAGATGAATTTGCTACAGTTTCATTTTTTGAATAGCGTCTGCTTGGGTTTTGATACATAATATGAAAGTGTTCACTTGAAGGCCCCTTTAAGGAGTTTATTGGTTTGCATTTGGCAGCCACTCAGTCTCAGCATTATGGGGTTTGAGATAAAACACATATGAAAGCCACCTTTCCACGCTCCCCTTCAAGGGACTCTTGTCCTGAGTACCATCAATCTACACGTGTTAGCCAACGCTGGGAGATTCAGAGATGGTGGTGAAGTACAGAGGTACATACATTATGAAAGTCTTTGAGCATACAACAGATTCTGTTGGCACTTTGCAGATACCAGTGGTTGTTTTGGATAGATCAGAATGAAGTATCACGTGGTGGGACCTGATGTGAGCCCTCCTGGCATACCTTTTTGTGTGAGTGCCACACATTCACTGCTGTATTTGTGTGCAAACGGGCACTGATGCTATCATTACTCAGAGGCATAACATAGGTCACTGGGGCGCAGGGTGTGCATCCAGGTTAAGACCCATGTCTATCTTTGAATTACAGAAGTCTGAGGGGCCCTCTTCAATTCTGAAGGTGGGGGCATTATGGTGTGTTCCGCCAATGCCAGTAATGCGCACATTCTGTGCCACAGGGGAGGTTTAATTAATGTCGCCTGTGTTCTATCGCTCTTGTTAGTGGGGAGCAGTGGATTTTTACGTATGCTCCTACTGCTGCACCTGGCCTGTGTGAGTAGGATGCTTTACTGCCGCCTGTGCTACCCTGTTTCCAGTGTGAGAGGCTTGCACCGAGGCGGGCAATTGTGTAGGTTCCCCGTGAATGACACGGTCTGAGTTTTGGCTCTGGCTTTATGAGTGTCACATTCATTCCCCATCAGTACACACAGCCCTGGGTGAACAATCTACCCTTTGGTTTCACACACTGCTTCTTTGAGGGCTTTCCCATTTATAGGTCAGTGCCCTTCATGTGTGATTTGTTTGTCACATCGTGTCTGAGATGTAAGGGGTTGAGAACATTTTTCTCGACACTCAGCTGTCCAGTGAAATTTCTTCTCTGTAAATTAAAGTGTAAGGGACGGGGCTTCGTGTATTGGATGCGTGGCTGTGCTGTTCAGCTGAGGCCCCAGGAGAGGTGGGCTTTAAAATGAGCGCCTAGGGACGGCGCGCGCTGGATGCATGCTTGCCACCTCCAGGACGTGTGCGGTGCGCACGCGCTCAAGACAGCATAGACAGTGAGTCACTGAAATGCTCGGGGGTATCATAACTTCTCCCTCGAAGGCGCCCTGAAGACATGGAAAGTGCAAATAGTAAACCATGTTACTTTCTTTTTTCTGGGTTAGCTGTGGTGTGCATTGAGTTCAAAGACAGAAAGGCTAGTGTCAGGGTAGGAGTGTAACACAGGTCCCTGTAGAGGAGAGTGGTGAGGGAATTTAGGTTAAAGCCAACGAACATCTGTGAGATATGGGAGAGTCAGGGGCCACTCATCACATAATGTTGAGGGGGATGGTGGGGAGGCGGGGAGGGTCACCTTAGCTGTGCATCACAACACTTCAGGGCGCAAAAGGGCCGGATACCCTCAACTCACCCCTGTGAAAGGTGAGTGGCTTAGCACGAATGAGTGCAAAGAACTCACAACATAAACGACTGCCAAAGGATGAGAGGACAGTGAAAAATCAGGAACTGCACCTTACCTAAAGGCTGAAGTCAGGCCCTGGAGGGTCAGCATGGTAAAGGCCTACAAGTTTAGAAAGTGGGAAGAAGATCACCACGTTCTGGTAGAAAATATGGGAATGATAATATGCAACCCTGCAGGGCCCCTTAGGGCATGAGGAAAAGTGGTAGTTGCCAAGTTTCACACGCTGGTAGTTGGTGTCTAAACCTGATAAAAGAAAAGAAAAAATCAGTACATTGCAAAATCTGATGCCCTGAATTTGATGCCGAAGCAAATCAGCCAAGACTGAGTGGTCCACAGTCCCGAATGCCACCAAGAGGTTTTGGAAGATGACATTGGGGAAGCCATTTCCATACATAGGTGGTCATAACAACCCTGGCGGACGGTGTTAAAGATGCGGTAATACCGCAAACAGTCAGACTGACAAAAAAAAAGGAATTATGACCCTGGCGGAAACCGCCAACAAAAACAGCCACTTTAACACTTCGCCCGCCACGGCGGTACAGACAAGCAGCGCAGCGGTCACCGCCAACAGACAGGCGGGAGACAATGTACCGCCCAGAGTATCACAACAGGCCAATCCGCCACCTTTTCCGGGGCGGATTCACTGTGGATAAAAACACAGCGGAAACAGTTTTTGCTATGGGAAAACGCTCACCTTAACATATCCCACGAGGAACGACGACTCCATGGACCCCGAACTCCATATACTACCTGCCCTTGTCTTTCTGCTCCTTCACGACCAACAGCGACATAGGCGCAGAAGAAACCGGTGAGTACAGCACCTACGACACGGGGGAGGGGGGAGGCAAAAGTTAGGGGGACACCCACCAAACACCCCCACCCCCACCCTCGCATATTACAACATACACACCAATGCAGTCACAAACATCACAGTAACAACCCACAATTCCCCCGGAAGAATGCAAAGACAATGCGAATTTCGGTCAAACTTTGCAATGTGCCAATATACATGTCATACAAAAAAAAACAAATATATGTTTACTAAAATCACTCTTATTTACATATATACAATCCAAGAAGTAGTGCAGATATGTACACAACAATGTCCGTGCACAAACAGTCCAAAAATGCATGGGCAAGGCCCACAATAGATACCTGACCAAAATCGGAGAGAACACTGCCGGGGCATCAGATAGAAACACTACAGGCACCTCAGGGGGAAGGGAAGGCACCTCAGCCACATAAACGCAAAGCCAGATCCACGACGGGGCTCCATGCCCATTGATGTATCCTGGGGAGTGCAAAGCCACAGTCTCTCAAGTCTATACAGTGGGTGGGTTGCCCACTGTTCAATCCTGGGGAGTGCAAAGCCACAGTCTCTCAAGTCCATACAGTGGGTGGTTTGCCCACTGTTCAATCCTGGGGAGTGCAAAGCCACAGTCTCACAAGTCTCTACAGTGGGTGGGTTGCCCACTGTTCAATCCTGGGGAGTGCAAAGCCACAGTCTCTCAAGTCCATACAGTGGGAGGTTTGCCCACTGTTCAATCCTGGGGAGTGCAAAGCCACAGTCTCTCAAGTTGATGCAAGTCCATACTGATACTGGGGGGTGACTGGTGCCCAGACTGGATGAGTCTCCCCGTGAATGGTAGTGTCATGTCACTGTCCCAGCTGCACATGGGATAAGGATGCCTGATGTGGTGGGCCATTCATTCCTACCCGGTGCATTGCCCTCTTCAGCGGTGCTTTGACATGGCGGTCTTTGCCCTCTTCAGCGGTGTTTTGACATGGAGGTCTTTGCCCTCTTCAGCGGTGCTATGACATGGCGGTCTTTGCCCTCTTCAGCGGTGCTATGACATGGCGTTTCAGGACTGTTCAGCGGTGCTTTGACATGGCGGTCTTTGCCCTCTTCAGCGGTGCTTTGACATGGCGGTCTTTGCCCTCTTCAGCGGTGCTATGACATGGCGGTCTTTGCCCTCTTCAGCGGTGCTATGACATGGCGGTCTTTGCCCTCTTCAGCGGTGCTATGACATGGCGTTTCAGGACTGTTCATCGGTGCTTTGACATGGCGGTCTTTGCCCTCTTCAGCGGTGCTTTGACATGGCGGTCTTTGCCCTCTTCAGCTGTGCTATGACATGGCGGTCTTTGCCCTCTTCAGCGGTGCTATGACATGGCGGTTCGGATACGGACATTGGTGTGTGGCATGACGATTTCCACACTGGACATTGGTGTGTGGCATGACGATTTCCACACTGGACATTGGTGTGTGGCATGACGTTCCATCATTGCCCAGCGGGGCTGTGGCATCCTGGCCCCGCCTGGGCTGTGACTCCGGCGGTGGTCTCTGGATCAGTGTCGATACTTGAGCCCTCCTGGGCTGTGACTCTGGCGGTGGTCTCTGGACCAGTTACGATACTTGAGCCCTCCTGGGCTGTGACTCTGGCGGTGGTCTCTGGACCAGTGACGATACTTGAGCCCTCCTGGGCTGTGACTCTGGCGGTGGTCTCTGGACCAGTGACGATACTTGAGCCCTCCTGGGCTGTGACTCTGGCGGTGGTCTCTGGACCAGTGACGACGGTGCTGGCGGTTGTGTCTGGTCCGCCGGAAATGATGGCGCACTTCTCCGCCGTGACACTCACAACAGGCTGGGCAGACTTCCTCTGGACCTTCCCCACCTTTTTTGGAGTTACAGCTGACTCACCAATCGCCTTCGATCCCATTTCACTTGTTGTCCCACCAGGAGTCTTGCTACGGTCCCGTCGTCCACTCTCCAATTTCGGAGCCTTTACAGGGGGTGGGCTGCCTGTGCCTTGGTTCCGGTTCCTATTGCCTGCCCTGGTGGATGGTGCACTCCAAAAACCTTGAACAGGCACCACTGGTCCTGGAGGCTTTTTGGCTGAGGCGCTACGACGGGACTGATGAATTGGAGGGGGGGGGGGCAAAAAGGTCAATTTGACAGAGGGACAGTTTCTGACGAACACTGGGATGGGTAGCTGGAGGGGGTCTGGGAGTGGAGGAAGAGGAGGTGGTTGTAGGAGGTGTCACTTTAGCTGTTTTGGGTGCAGGTGCAGGTACTGGAGGCTGTCATGAGGTGGATGGATGTTGGGTGAGTGATTGCCGGCGTTTGGGTACTTTGGGAGGGGGCGTCACAGACACACTGGGAGAGGACACAGGGGACGTGTAAATGGTAGTGGAGGTGGTGAGTGCAGGTGAGCAGCGTGTGGTGCTGGGTGTCCTGGTGCGAGTCCTAGTGCCTGTAGATGTGGTGCATGCAGGTGTGTGTGTAGACGAGACTGGGAGGGAGGACGGAGAAGAGGAGGAGGGGGACACAGTGGAGACAGTGGATGTTGCAGTGTATGTATGGGTGTGATGCTTGTGTGAGTGCTTGTGGTGTGTGTGGTGCCTATGTTTGCTTGAGCTACTTGGGTGTGTTGACTTGTCTGCATGCTGGTCTGTAGGTGTGCTTGGGATGGGCTGGGATACAGCGCATTGGGTCTGGGTGGAGGAAGTTGGAGGGGGGAGGCTGGACACAGGGACAATTGCTGCCATCAGTGCTGAGGCCAGAGATTGCAGGGTTCGCTGAAGGGCAGCCTGACCAGAATGAATGCCCTCCAGGAATGCATTACCATGTTGCAACTCCCTTTCTACACCCTGGATGGCATTCACAATTATAGACTGCCCAACAGTGAGTGAACTGAGGAGGTCAATGGCCTCCTCACTGAGGGCAACAGGGGTGACTGGGGCAGGGCCTGAGGTGCCAGAGGCGAAGGTGATGCCCACCCTCCTGGGTGAGCGGGCACGGGGCGAACGGTGAGGGGCTGCTGGGAGGGCGGTGCTGGTAGGGGGGGGTGGCGGCTGTACCTGTAGAAGTGTGGCGCACAGATGGTGCCGCCACCACAGGGGACCTCACATCAGCGGACGAGTCTGTGTCGCTGGTTGGTGATCCGGTGGCCGACGTGAAGCTCCCCTCGCCCTCCGTCCCACTGGTGTATTCAGAGTCTGTGGTGTGGCCCTCCATGGCCATGTGGGATGCAGCTCCCTCGTGCTCCGGTGCCACTGTACCTCCGCCTGTTGATGCTGATGTACAAACGGACAGGGAGAGCAGGAAAAGGGGGGTAGACAGAAGAAAGAGAGTTTTAGTACATGGCATACCGCGACCGTTGGCGGACAAGACAGACGCAGCAGCCCCATGCACAACGCCACGCTCCTGCCCTCTGCACATGCAATTTCATGGATATGGGCTACATGGCAATGCTGGAAATCTGCGCAAATGGATGCCACAGGGGCAACTATACTTCAACTTGCTAGTTTTCTGAGGTGGGGTAGAGTGCCACATGGCCTACATTACGGAGGGGCCTTGCCTAACTAACTCGCCCTGGCCTATGGACATCCACACCCCACCTCCCCCACCCACACACCATCACTGCACGCACAGTCCGCAGAATGAGTTTGTACTCACCCCCTTGTGTCTGCTGTGATGACCTTAAGCGCCCATCCAACTCCGGGTAGGCCACCGCCAGGATCCGGAACATCAGGGGGGTCATGTTACGACGGGCACCCCTCCCACGTTGGGAGGCCATCCCCAGCTGAGCCTCCGCCGTCTTCTTGCTGCAGCGGCGAATGTCCTCCCATCTCTTCCGGCAGTGGGTGCCCCGTCTCTGGTGGGCCGCCAGGGTCCGGACGGCCTTGGCGATGGTAAGCCAAATGTCCCTCTTCTGGTGGGCGCTGACCTACATGACATGCACAAGGGAAGAGGAACAGTCATTACCAATTGCACCATCAATGTGTGTGGCCCCCTCCATACTCTGACCATGTGGCCCATTTATTCCCATGCTTTACTGTAGTATGACTTCTACCCCCTTCCCTCTTCCACCCAGCCCTCTCCACCCAGGCCTAGCCCCTACAACGTGCTCCCTGTGTACTAACCTGGTGGTCTGGAGGACCGTAGAGTAGCGTGTACTGGGGGAGGACCCCATCCACAAGTTTCTCCAACTCCTCCGATGTGAAGGCAGGGGCCCTTTCCCCAGACGCAGCAGCCATCGTCGCTTCCAGACCGAGGTCACAGCAGCACTAGCAGTGTAGGTCCTCTCCTGTCGAAGGTCAGGTATCTAGTGATTGAAGAGATAGAAAATGGCAGTGACGACCGCAGCGGTGACGTCCACGGCGGGGTGCATCATCACCACCGGCGCACCTGTTCATTGGCTCCTGGGACCCATAGGGTCCATTGTTAACCAATGCAGCATTGCGCCGCGCTCTACGACCGCCTACCGAGACGGTGTGCAACGCCAGCGCTGTTACCCCACAATCCCATGGTCCCAGTTTAGAGGTCAGGCTGCCGCCATTTCAGGGGCCCACATGGAATCATTTTCAAATGCGTCACACATACTGAGGCCTACACTCAACACACATACAGGAAGGGTTTATTGTCTGGGGTAGTCTTGTGTGTGACTGTGGGTACATACCTGGAAGAATAGTGACTGTTTCTTCGCTGTTGTCCTTCGTAGGCACCGTCAGCTGGGACATATAAGAAGATGGCGGAATCCGCCAGTGTACCGACTGCTGGTGGACCTGTTGACAATGGAGGAGCGACATTTAATCGTGACCTACAGGTTTGACCATGCCACAATCCAGGAACTGTGTACCCAGTTGGAGCCAGAGCTGATGTCACCAATCCGCCATCCGACTGGAATCCCCCCTGACGTGCAGGTGCTGTCAGTGCTCCATTTCCTTGCAAGTGGGTCATTTCAAACAACAGTGGCCATGGCATCAGGGATGTCCCAGCCTATGTTTTCCAACGTGTTGTCCAGTGTTGTCTGCCCTGCTGAAACACGTAAGGAGATACATAGTTTTCCCTGAGATGGAGGATTTGCCTACAGTGAAAGGTGACTTCTATGCCCTTGGACATATCCCCAACGGCATAGGTGCCATTGATGGGACCCATGTAGCTCTGGTCCCCCCCGCAGGAGTGAACAGGTGTACAGGAACAGGAAGAGTTATCATTCTATGAATGTCCAGATGGTGTGTTTGGCAGACCAGTACATCTCGCAGGTAAATGCTATGTTCCCTGGCTCAGTGCATGACGCCTACATCCTGCACAATAGCAGCATTCCTGATATGATGGGTGAACTCCAGAGGCACCGTGTATGGCTATTGGGGGACTCTGGTTACCCCAACCTTTCGTGGCTATTGACCCCAGTGAGGAATCCCAGGACCAGGGCAGAGGAACGGTACAATGAGGCCCATGGGCAGACTAGGAGGGTTATCGAGCGCACCTTCGGCCTTCTAAAGGCCAGGTTCAGGTGCCTCCATATGACAGGTGGATCCCTATTCTACTCACCGAAGAAGGTGTGCGACATCATCATCGCCTGCTCCATGCTCCATAACTTGGCTTTGCTACGCCAGGTGCCTTTTCTGCAGGAGGATGATCCAGATGACGGTGTTGTAGCAGCTGTGGAGCCTGTGGAGCCTGTGGACAGTGATGAGGATGAAGCTGAGGAAGACGAAAACGACAACAGGGAGTCAGTCATACAGCAATATTTCCAGTGAGACACAGGTGAGCACATTTTCTAATTTACCTTTACATTCACTTTCACACATCTACCTATATCCTGTACCTCAATTTCACTCACTATTTGTTAACTGAGTTGTCCCCTTCCATTTCAGTTCCACAAATGTGGTACCCTACGTGTCAACTGTTTGCATCCTTGAAGGGCTTGTGATGTGTGACATACGTATGTTAGCCTTCCAATGGGTAACCCATTATGCAAATGTAATTGATTATACAGATTTACAAATCATTGACTGACTCCGTTTTTTTTGGTGTTTGAAGGCTGTTTATTTAAGTGTACAAAAATGAAGGGGGGTTGTAAAATGGTGATGGGTGATGGTGGAGGAATGTCCATGGCAGAGTCCAGTCTATTAGTCTCACAGGTACATTGCACATCTGGGCATTGGAAGTGGAGCTGGGCCAGTTCCGATTTGGGCAGGGTAACAAAGTGGGACAGTGGGAGGACTATCAGGGTGGTCTTATTTCCTGGCGGGGGTCTTGCCATCTTGCTCTGTCCTGTTCCTGGATCTCAGTGCCCGCTTGCGTGGTGGTTGTCCGTCTGCAGGGGGTGGTGTGCTGATGTGGTGGTCCTGTGGCGGGACGTCCTGTCCACTAGCGCCGGCAGAGGTGGTGGGCAGTTCGTCGTCCTGCCTAGTGTTAGGGGCCCCTTGGAGTGCCACGGTGTCCCTCAAGGTCTTTTGAATGTCCGTCAGCACCCCTATGATGGTCCCCAGGGCGGAGCCGATGGTCCTGAGCTCCTCCCTGAACCCCAAATATTGTTCCTCCTGCAGACGCAGGGTCTCCTGCAACTTGTCGAGGACCGTGGCCATCGTCTCCTGGGAGTGGTGGTATGCTCCCATGATGGAGGAGAGGGCCTCGTTGAGAGTGGGTTCCCTTGGCCTGTCCTCCCTCTGTCGCACAGCAGCCCTCCCAGTTCCCCTATGTTCCTGTGCCTCCGTCCCCTGGACCGTGTGCCCACTACCACTGCCCCCAGGTCCCTGTTGTTGTTGGGGTGGTGGGTTACCCTGGGTGCCCTGTAGTGGTGGACACACAGCTGATTGACCTGTCCTGGGTAGGGAGGTTTGGGCCCGCTGGGTGGGTGCTGTGCTGGTGTTACCAGAGGGTGGCAGCTCGGTGTTGGGCTGTGGCTGTGCGAGGGGAACCGACTGTCCCGAGGCCCACGATGGTCCGGGCTGATCATCAAGATCCAGTGGGGCAGAGCTGCTATCGTCACTGTGGGCCTCTTCTGGGGGTGGAGTGGTGTTGTCTGGACGCTCTGGTGTGGTGACGTTCCTTCGGGTTCCTGCGGGGGTATAAGTACATGATTATTGCATGTGTGTGTTTCATGGTGTGCAATGGGTGGGTGTGCGTGAACCCCAGTGCAGGCATTCCTGTGGGGGGGGCTTGTGTGCTGATGGTTGGGGGGTGTTCTGGGTCTGTGCAGTGGGCATGCTTTGGTGATGTGTGTCGATGCTTAGTTATGTCATGCAGGGCTTGGGTTTGGGATGGGTGGTTGGTGTAATGGGTAAATAGGTGAGGATTTGGGGTGATAGGGGAGGGTGTGATGGTGGGGGTGTGTGATATCATGCAGGTAGGGTGGGGGTTATGATAGTTAAGATTTGACTTACCAGTGTCCGTTCCTCCAGCGACTCCTCCGAGGCCCTCAGGATGCAAGATGGACAAGACTTGCTCCTCCCATGTTGTTAGTTGAGGGGGAGGAGGTGGTGGTCCGCCACCAGTCCGCTGTACCGCGATGTGGTGCCTGGATACCGTTGAATGCACCTTCCCCCGTAGGTCGTTCCACCTCTTCCTGATTTCTTGGGTGCTGTCCCACAGCGTTGACCCTGTCCACTATTCTTTGCCATAGCTCCATCTTCCTGGCTATTGATGTGTGCTGTACCTGTGAGCCAAATAGCTGTGGCTCTACCCGGATGATTTCCTCCGCCATGACCCTGAACTCCTCCTCGGAGAAGCGGGGGTGTCTTTGGCGTGATATGGGGTGGTGTGTGTGATGTGTGGGGTGGTGAATGTGTTGATGAGTGTGGTGAGTGTAGTGGTATGCGGTGTTTTGTGCGTGGATGTTGTGTGGGTGATGGTGTGGTGTGCCTCTGTGTGGTGGGGTTGTCTATTGCTGTGCTCTCTCTGTCGCCTTCAACTCAAAATTGTGGTCGTAGGGGTTTGTGGGTGATGTGGGTGTGTGTTTTATATTGTGTTGGGTGTGTGGGAGTGTTGTTTGTATGTGTATCAGGTGTGTGTATTTTGAATTGTCCAATGTGGCGGTGTTTTGGAGATGTGTGTGTATTCTGAGTGCGGCGGTGTGTACCGCAAATGGAATACAGCGGTTGAATGACCGCCGCGTGGATTCGTGGGTCATAATAGCATGGGTGTGTTTCTGTTGGCATGGAGGATTTGTTTCTGCATGTTTATCGCTGACCTTTGGTGTGGCGGTATTGTGTGGGTGTCTGAATTTCGGCGGATTCCGTGATGTGTGTCATAATAGCTGTGGCGGTCTACCGCTGCGGCGGCGGTGTATTGGCGGTCTTCTGCACGCGGTGAGCAGCTTATACCGCCAATGTTGTAATGACCCCCATAGTCTATCGTACCTTGTGACAAACAAGGGTCCCAAACAAAGAGGGAGGTCTAAGTCATGCCCACATGGAAGGAGAACCTAATTGGGAGGGCCATGGTTCACACTCCAAACCTCACGTGCTGTAAATGTGCTGCAGAGAGCAGACTCGTTATTTCTCATAGAAGGTGGATTACTTATTTTGGCTCATTACATAAACATTGGTGCATCTTCCATATAGGTCAAAACAACCATGCATTTGTAGATCATACATTTTGGGATATTGCTTCCACTTAGTTGATATTTACTTATTTATTTAGCTTTGTGACTGGTATAGTCTAAATAAGAAATAGGAATTAATTCCCAAGATTTATTATTCATGTTGTGGGCCATTAACTTTCTTTTAGATGCCATTAATTTTTCTTACAACACTATAGGGGTCATTACGACCTCGGCGGGCCGCGGGAGACAGAATACCGCCATTGCCGGCGGTATTCCTGTCTCCCTATTATGACATTTCCGCTGGGCCAGCGGACGGTAACAGTGTTACCGTCCACTGGCCCAGCGGAAATTTCACATCAACATTGCAGCCGGCTCGTAATAGAGCCGGCGGCAATGCTGATGTGCAGCGGGTGCAGTAGCACCAGTCGCGCATTGCACTGCCCGAAATTCGGGAAGTGAAATGCGCGACGGGGCTATGCCTGGGGGCCCCTGCACTGCCCATGCCAAGTGCTGGGCAGTGCAGGGGCCCCCAGGGGCACCCCAAGTCCCCTTATCGCCAGCCTTTCAATGGGGGTGTTTACCGCCACGGACAGGCTGGCGGTCGGGGACTCATAATCCCCAGGGCAGCAGTGCTTGCATCGCTTCCCTGGGGATTATGACCGCCAGGCGGAAACCTGGCGGGAAAGTGGAGGGGCCGGCGGTATGGCCGTGGCTTTTCCGCCACGATCATAATTGCTGGCGGAACACCGCCAGCCTGTTGGCGGTGTTACCGCCAACTTACCGCCGGCTGCCAGGGTCGTAATGACTCCCTATGTTTGGGCACGTCTTTTTATACTGCTAAAAAAAATAGTAATCCCATATAAAACAGGGGTGTTCTTATACTTCGGACTTGCTACCTGCTCAATATCCTCTAAGTCCTAAACGGTTACACTGAAAATAACTGGTGAAAGGGACATGGATATAGATTGATTTTTTATCCGATTAGAAAAGTATTTGCTAAACTTGTATATCTAAGTCTCAGGAGATTTACTTTTATTTCTACCTTATTCATTTTACAAAGTGGGGCAAAACAACAAACCTTTATTAAGTATTGGTTATACTTTATCCATTAGTAGTCTATGTGAAAGATTAATAATGTTACTTCTCAGGTTGATCTACCCCAATGGAAATGCAATCTATTGTATACACCGCTTCCTATAATTTTATCTACTTATTTTTATCCCATTGTGTCTCTTCTCTTTCACTCTTATTTGTCTCTTTGATTAGTTGTTTGGATCATGTGTGTCGGTGGAGGTTTCATTTTGTTAGTCTGATCCTTTTTACCTCTAAAAAAGTAGGACCTCTAGTTGTTGACAGCTCCTCAGTGTGTGAGTTGCTGTCAATATTGCTATCAGTGTATGATATACTTTCATTTGATCCCTTGTTAGAGATGGATGGTTGTTTAGTACTATCTCCCTATGTTTTCTCTAGCTTTTACAGTCTCAAAATGTTTGTAGTATAAGGGCAAACTATACCCAATTAATAATCCCCTCTGCCCCTATTTAGTTTATTTAGTTTCTTTTTTAAATATATTCATTATAACATTTCAAAATTCTTCTTTTGTGGCTCGTCTAACTTTAAGGTCCTTTATGTCTTGGTTTATTTTATCAATCCTAATAGGAATGGACTAGGAATGGCAACTAAAGTTTTCGCACATTTCACATACCCTGTAAGTAGATTAGTTGAAGTGGTGCTTTACCTCTCCTAGGTTCAATTGCCATAAAACCTACTAGATCAATCAACACAAAATCATTTCAGAGGAGGAACTCAGTTATTCACATCAAAAAGACATTACATTGATATTTGTCAAAGCTGAGTCAACCCTGGGAGCTTGTCTCTTTAATACATAAGGATCCATTCCTTCAGACACAGAACAATTCAATCAATGTCCGCATTTCTTAGTGATGATCTTTTAGGAGAGACTTTTGATACATATCACTGCACCCACAGAGCGGGGGATCCACAGACAGTGCAGTTTTAATAGCAATCTTCTTTATTGTATATTTTCCAAATTTCATATACATCTTTAAATTAACCCTAAGAGGTTTTTAAAGACGTATATGAAATGTGGAAAATACACAGTAAAGAAGATTGACCCTAAAACTGGACTGTCAGTGGTTCTCTTATGCTGGCGGTGCTGTGATTTGTATGAACCGTCTCTCCCAAAAGCTCATCACTAAAAAGAGTGGATATTGATTGAATTGTTTTGTATCCAAAGGCATGGATATGATGTATTGAGGAGACAAGTTCCCAGGGTTGACTCAGCTTGGACCAATATCAATGTAATATATTTTTGATGCGAATAATTGAGTGTCTCTGCTCAAATGATTTTGTGCTAATCATCATAGGAAGTTTGGACGTATGATGCTCCAGGATTATGTACACTGTCAAGAAGCATTCTTGTTGGTCAAGGATTATAATGAATACTCTAAAGGAACAATGTGGAACACAAAAGAATTAAACTAACTGTCCTCTCAATGCTGGATGTTCGTTTTCATCAAACTCTCCATGCCGCTCTGGTTGATTTCTATCTCCCTCCCTCTTTCTTTTTCTTTCTCTCTGTTCATTTCCATGTATTTCAGTCTTTGTCTCTCTCCAAACTCTCCTACCCTTCTTCCCTGTCTCCATCCTTTTATCTATCCAATCGGGCTGTCTTTGTTTAGTTCACTATTTTTTTGCATTATTCTTCAGCTTTTCTTACTCACGCCCTGTCACCCCTGCCTCCTCTTCCTGTCATCTCCTACCCACATCTTCCATCTTCCAACCTTTACCTGTGATGGTCACATCTTGCTTCAGAAAGTGGCACTCATCAGGCCCATTGGCTGATCACAAACATTGCACCCTCACCGTTTGCTTTTTTAGCCAATCTCCGTATGTGGATGCATTTTCAATTATCAGCACTTTTCGAGTAAACTACATTTGAGTGCTAACTCTTGCATTACTACCAATAAAAACTAGTTAATTTTCAGACGGGGCAAAATATCATTTAATATTAAAACTAAACACCCATCTGTTACATTCTCCAACCAGACCTCTGTGATGCTGGGAAAAAGAACATCTGCCACCGTGTTTGGTCAGATACCTTCATGATTAGACTGAAATAAGGCGTCTCTGCCCAGCAGCTGTTAGACCACAACACACTGAGACTTATCTCTTTACATACAGATGGGATTTCTGTATTCAACAGACAGCGCCAATTCCCCCGGGGACAGGACATCTGATTTAAGTATGGTATATTGTCTCCCGACAAGAGACACTAGAGAGAAGAGAAAGCCGAAGATGTATCCAACTTTGTGATAATCTCAGTGCAACCACTGTCACTGGGTCTTAACAGCGTTTCATCAGCTAGGTTCTGTTCTTAAAACATATGCAAACATAAGAGTACAGAAAAAATCTTTCACAATCCTCCCAGTCAAGAGGAGTTACAGTATGTTAAGGGGAGATTATTTTATCTAGTGGGGTTGGGTCGTAGAACAGAATTCTTATTTACATCTCCAGTTACAGATTACATTGATATCGGATTTCTACAGGAAAGGAAACCCTTTTCTGACCCTTGCTTCGTGTAAGTCAAAGGCGTTAGCATTTGGAGGGAGCCTGACATCAGGCTGCCCCATGCTCAAATAACCTTTTCTTGACATTAATCGTATTTCCGACCTCCACTAACACAAAGGCTATGCTCTTGTAGTTTACAATCACTAATTATTTTTAAAAAAACGGAAATGGCTTTTCACATGATGTGTGTGATTCATGATGATCACACATATGCCTGAGTCAATCTCCTCGATCTTTCCTATCCGTTCTCTTTCTGTCCTCCTCCTAGTCTGGAGATGTTTTAAGGCATGGGCAAAGTGGGCTCTGGCCCTGGGCCCCAGCCTCTCAGGGGCCCCTGATAGAGCCGGCTCTGTTCTGCAGAGTCTTGCCCTGATTACCTTGAGTAATTCTTGAACAAATTGTTTTAATTACCGTTTTCCTTTCATTTATTTTAATGTGGATGATGTGTGAGAGTCTATTATGGACATTTTGCAGAGACATGCCGAGTTTGTGCTTTGGGCAACATACATCAAAAAGTTTCTATTAGATCAAAACAGGACCTCACAAATGAGAAGTGGGAGGGTGTCACAGAGGTTATTTGCACTAATCTTAGTGAGCTGCTGCTGAGTTAAATATTGAAAATACAAGTGACGATCCCTGAATATTAGCTGTAAACTCATTTACGTTTTGGACGAGTGTGTCTGTGACCTGACCAAAGAGGGCATGAAAGAGCTAAAATTGGATCATAAATTCAAAGCTGTTGTGAACAGGGCCCCTCAAAATACGTTTGGCCCAGGGTCCCCAAAATTAATAAGATGCCCCTGTCCTAGTTCTATGACAATCTTTATTTATTCATTTTTTAATCCTCGTCTGATGTTCTCTAACAGTGGAGGTTGAATTTTATTCTCCAATTGCTCTGTGCCTGCTGCTCCACCACTTCCTGGTCTCTGTGCTCCCCTTCACAGAGAGAAATAGTGAGAAAGAACAAGAGCCTGTAAAGGGTGTTTTATTATAAATACCAATTAAAAAAAATTACTAAATTAAAAAATATGTAGGGACCATGGGGAACCCCTGAGAGCTCCCTCGCAGTCCCAGGAAGCCCATCAAAGGCTAAAATGTTTAAAAAAAAACAAAACCCCCTTAGCTCAGTGTGAAGGTCGCACTGGACTCATTACCATTTAAAAAAAAATATATATATAGGGGGTCATTCTGACCCTGGCCGGTGGCGGAAGCCGCCGGCCTGGCTGGAACCGCCAGAATACCGCTGCGCGGTCAAAAGACCGCCGCGGGTATTCTGGGTTTCCCGCTGGGCTGGCGGGCGACCGCCAGAAGGCCGCCCGCCAGCCCAGCGGGAAACACCCTTCCATGAGGATGCCGGCTCCGAATGGAGCCGGCGGAGTGGAAGGGGTGCGACGGGTGCAGTTGCACCCGTCGCGATTTTCAGGGTCTGCATGGCAGACCCTGAAAATCATGGAGGGGCCCTGTTACGGGGGCCCCTGCAGTGCCCATGCCATTGGCATGGGCACTGCAGGGGCCCCCAGGGGCCCCACAACACCCCTTACCGCCATCCTGTTCCTGGCGGCCACGACCGCCAGGAACAGGATGGCGGTAATGGGGGTCGGAATCCCCATGGCGGCGCAGCAAGCTGCGCCGCCATGGAGGATTCCCCAGGGCAGCGGGAAACCGGCGGTACACCGCCGGTTTTCCGTTTCTGACCGCGGCTGTACCGCCGCGGTCAGAATGCCCATGGGAGCACCGCCAGCCTGTTGGCGGTGCTCCCGCGGTCGTTGGCCCTGGCGGATTTTACCGCCAGGGTCAGAATGACCCCCATAATGTTTTTATTTTAAATTGGATAGAAATATCTTATTGTAAGTATATTAGACATAAAAGCCTAAAAACTCTCTCTCCCTCTCACTTTCTTTCTCTCTCTGTCTCTCTTTCAATCAATTCTCACACACCTACTCAGACACTTACGCACCCACTCACAGACCAACTCAGACCCACATGCACTCACTCAGAGCCCCAGTCAGACCCTCGGGCACCCACTCACCTCTTCTTCCGTAAACCCCTTAAAACCTGTCTGTTTAGGTGCTAGTTTCCCACTCTGCCGCAACCTGATGACTTATGATGTCTGTTCTAGCTCTTGGACCCTCCAGGCAGGCATGCCCTTTATAAGAACGCTGCATTCATGTAGTAGTGATTGTGCTATTAAATAGTGTGTGTATATATATATATATATATACATATATATATATATATATATATATATATATATATATATATATATATATATATATATATATATATATATATATTGTTAGAAATGAGGTCTTTGGTTTACAGTCAGGTTACCCCCTGGTCAAGCAAGGACCCTCACTCTAGTCAGGGTAAAAGAGAATCACCCTCAGCTAACCCCTGCTTACCCCCTTGGAAGCTTGGCAGAGCAGTAGGCTTAACTTCAGAGTGCTAGGTGTAAAGTATTTGTACTAACACACACAGTAACTTAATGAAAACACTACAAAATTACACAACACCAGTTTAGAAAAATAGGAAATATTTATCTAAACAAAACAAGACCAAAATGACAAAAATCCACAATACACCAGTTATCAATTAAAAATCAAAAAGAGTCTTTAAGTAGTCAGCGTGAAAAAGTACCTTGGGTGCATCAAAAATAACCCCGCTCGGGCGAGTGCACGTCAAAAAGGGCTTGCGAGTGCGTTGATTCCACTCACGAGCGGAACCTTGCGTCGTTTCTCTTTTCACCAGGTCGGGCCACGTAATTTCTTCTCTCCGCAGGAGAGGGATGCATCGATCCAGTCAGCACTCTCGGGTCCGGGCAGGCCTTGCGTTGTTTTTCCATGCCCAGCAGTACTTGAGTCAGAAATCCCGCCGCACGATGATCCGAAAACCCTGCAGTGTGGGTTGTGATCTCCCAGCCTCCATCAGCGATGCTGTGCATCGTTTCTCCTTCTCTGTGCGTCTATTTTTCGGTCGCTTTTCCTGCGAGTGTCATTTCTCAGCTTCGGAGTCGGCGGCGCGTCATTTCTTCAGCCGCAGATCGGAGTCGCAACGATCTTTTTTACCCGCACGGC
Source organism: Pleurodeles waltl (assembly GCF_031143425.1). NCBI lineage: Eukaryota > Metazoa > Chordata > Amphibia > Caudata > Salamandridae > Pleurodeles > Pleurodeles waltl. The sequence goes on along the minus strand of NC_090445.1, from coordinate 605,875,808 downwards.
GCTCTGTGCGTGGATTTCCTTGTCTTTAGGCTGCCAGCTTCTCCTTTCAGGGTCCCAGGAACTGGATGGTCACCACAGGGCAGAGTAGGAGTCTCTCCAGAGACTCCATGTGCTGGCAGTGAGAAGTCTTTGCTGTCCCTGAGACTTCAAACAACAGGAGGCAAGCTCTAAATCAAGCCCTTGGAGATTTCTTCTCAAGATGGAAGGCATACGAAGTCCAGTCTGTGCCCTCCTACTCTGGCAGAAGCAGCAACTGTAGGAAAGCTCCACAAACACAGTCACAGGTAGGGCAGCTCTTCTTCCTCAGCTCTTCTCCAGGTAGAGGTTCCTCTTGTTTCCAGAAGGGTTTCTAAAGTCTGTGGTTTTGGGTGCCCTTCTTATACCCAATTTCTCCTTTGAAGTAGGCCTACTTCAAAGTAAAGTCTCTTTTGAATGTGACATCCTGCCTTGCCCAGGCCAGGCCCCAGACACTCACCGTGGGGTTGGAGACTGCATTGTGTGAGGGCAGGCACAGCCCTTTCAGGTGTGAGTGACAGCTCCTCCCCTCCCTCCTAGCACAGATGGCTCATCAGGAAATGCTGACTACACCCCAGCTCCCTTTGTGTAACTGTCTAGTGTGAGGTGCAACTAGCCCAACTGCCAAAATGACCCAGAAAGGGAATCCACAAACAGGCAGAGTCACAGAAATGGTATAAGCAAGAAAATGCTCACTTTCTAAAAGTGGCATTTTCAAACACACAATCTTAAAATCAACTTTACTAAAAGATGTATTTTTAAATTGAGAGCTCAGAGACCCCAAACTCCACATGTCCATCCGGTCCCAAAGGGAATCTACACTTTAATCAGATTTAAAGGTAGCCCCCATGTTAACCTATGAGAGGGACAGACCTTGCAACAGTGAAAAAACGAATTTAGCAATATTCCACTGTCAGGACATATAAAACACATTACTGTATGTCCTACCTTAACCATACACTGCACCCTGCCCTTGGGGCTACCTAGGGCCTACCTTAGGGGTGTCTTCCATGTAAGAAAAGGGAAGGTTCAATCCTGGCAAGTGGGTACACTTGCCAAGTCCAATTTTCAGTTAAAACTACACTGCAATGGCAGGTCTGAGACATGATTACAGAGCTATTTATGTTGGTTCCACAACCAGTGCTGCAGGCCCACTCGTAGCATTTGATTTACAGGCCCTGGCCACCTCTAGTTCACCGTTCTAGGGACTTACTAATAAATCAAATATGCCAATCATGGATAAGCCAATTACATACACATTTTGTAAAGGAGCACTTGCACTTTAGCACTGGTTAGCAGTGGTAAAGTGCCCAGAGTAACAAAAACAGTAAAAGCAGAGTCTAGCACACATCAACAACCTGGGTAACAGAGGCAAAAAGATAAGCGAGACCACGCCAAGGATGAAAAGTCTAACATATATATATATATATATATATATATATATATATATATATATATATATATATATATATATATTACAGAGTGGCCAGAGTGGCAGTCACACCTGGGGGGTTATAGCTAGCACCACGCTTCCATAGGAAAAGCATTTTTTTGTTTTCTTCTAATTTTGTAGCCGTTTGACGAGTCTTTACAGAAGTTTCCAAAAACAATATTCTTCTCCTCAGCTCCTCCTAGAAAGCTGTGAGGTGATCCATCAAGCAGGGGCTGAGAAAAAAGGGGTGGTCCAAAAATATGTTTTCCCTATTTATTTTTGCATAGAGAAATCAGAAACACCTACAGCCAAAACAGCTGAACATAATTACACCAAATTTGGCAGAAAGTAAGATCTTGCTCCAGAAAGTGTGCTTTTTGAGATTTGGTGTAATTCCATACAGCAGTTTGAGGAATCAAGGTGTAAAAAATATAGATATTTCATTCAACAGAGGATTTGTGGAGCTGAGATCTCTAGATAAAATCTGGTTAGCTTCAACCACATTAACAAAGATGTAATGACAGCCATTTTAGGACTCCAGGACAGAAACATATTAGGGGGCAGGGTAGGAATACACTGCCCCTCTAGGCCTGGGGTGCAGGGGTCCCTCTGAGCTAAAAACAGATTTTGTTTGTTTTTTCAAATCAGTTCTGTGGATCTGCAGAGCAGCTTAAAAAAAATTGCAGTCTCCAGCCTTTTACAAGAACCGCCCCCCCTATCCCCTCCACCCAAGGCTTAATTTGTCCCGGGGACCCCTTCCCCCCTGGGCCTCTGTTCATAAGAGGGGGCATCCAGCCTCCTCCCCATGGCCCTTAGAGGAAAGTGGCATGCAGGCATACCCTACTCATACTCTCCTGGGCAGGGTATAAAACTTTGCTCCTACCTGGGCAGGAACATTGAAGAATTCTGCTCATGGTCAGGCAGAAGTAAAGTAATTGTATTTTGTAAGTTTGCGGCGCTTTTGCATCAAAAAATGACGCAAATGTGGCGCTAAAAAAGTATAAATATGGGCCTAGGTGTCTTGGGTCAATAAATCCATGACTCCCAGGAGAGCTTACAACATTTTTTCTAAGCAATCCAAGCTGGAGCTCTGTGCTCCTCAGCTGGAGTACAGGGGTCTCTAGTAGTTAGTTTTAGGGATGCACTTTATGTCCTAAAACTCAAACACATGTTGTTTTTTTTAATCTTTATTGAAGGCATTTTATCACTACTAATAAACATTGCAATGTGTGAATCAATGAAATATACACTTGATTATGTTTATTAGTGAGTTTTTGACAAAGCTAATAGTTCTGCTTTATGTATGTTTAATGTTCTGAACCCATGAGAGAGGTAATAGGCCCTGCCACTATGATTTTGATTTTTTGAGCCTTTGACAAAACCAGTAGGTCTGCCTTAGTTAAAACAACAAACTTTATATTGTGACATGACATAATCAGCCATGGGCAGTCTGTAGCTGGTCAAAGGGCCCTGTGCCCAAACCCACACTGTGCACTTAATGGGAGTAGGAGCAGGGCCGTGCAATGCACTGTGCACCCAACCTCACACCACGTATGGCGATGGACATCTTACTTTACCTAACTCACTAAAACACAAAGATTAAACTGAGATGTGTAGTTAGGTATTTTTAAAAAAACTTAGAAATTCACAGAAAATAACAAAGGGTAAAGGGACATTAGAGTTAGGTCAAAATGTCAGTTGCAACATACCATTTTAAATTAACAAAACCACTGAAATTCACCAATTATAAATATTTCAAGTAAATGTAACTCATGCCCTAAAGGAACTATAACTTGCACCCTTGCTTGCACTGCTAATTATCACACATAGTATATCACTCATGGAATGTTCTATGACATCATTGATAACATCACTGCAACATCTGAAATTACATAATTGATGTCAACATTATATGGTAGGGGTGCCAACAGTGGGATTTTAAAATCAGACATGTAGGTGTCTGGGGTGGATGTTTGCTGGAGGGAGATGGTGGATACTCTGAATGACACTATTGTTTTGAAAATAGAGAAATCTATTAAGTCCAGTCTGTTGATGATATGGCTCAAGCGAAAACAGTTTAAAATGAAATCGACAAATAGCCATACACTGGGTACCCTCAAGAGTTCCCGGAATGTCATATTGGAAAAAATACCTGCTGGAGGTGGGTCTATCTAGTAAGTAGTATATCCCAAAAACCTATAGAGATGAGAAGGCAATAAACAACCTTGCTGAATGGGCAATGATGTTGGCGAAGTTGTTTGAATCCCCAGATAATAGAGCTTCTTTAACATAGTAGGTTTGCAATGATATAGTGAAAAGTGAGAATGTGTGGGTATTGTAAGCCCCTGGTGTCTAACGTGGACTATTAGTGTTGAAATGATGTCTCCAAACTGTAAAGGTTTTATGTTATAAGAAATGAGGCTATCTGTGATGTCAACTGTTTTGTGATCTGTGTTCAAAGAAAACAGATATAACCAAAAAAAGTAATTACAATGCATTCTCACTACTGTAGATACATGTAGGGCCAGCAATGTATAATATGACAAACTTGTTTTCATCAATGTAGTCACAGACAAACCACAATTATCGAAGTCCTGTAATAGGGTAAAGAGATTAAGATTAGAATGGAACCTCTTTCTAAATGTCTTTGTTGGGTGGTGATTATACCAGCTACTCTGATCTTCATTGTGAGCTGGTTCCCGGCCACTGCACACTGCTGTACATCTTGTTGCCTCCTTTCCCTTAGCCCAGGCTTACATTAGAGTTGGGGTGTTACTTGGAGGTCCTCCCATAAGTTTCCATCAACTAGGTACCATGATAGCTCAGAGGGGCCCTTCCATTTTTGTCCTTTAAGGTGAGTCCATGTGGGCTCCTCCATTTGAGAAGAGAAGGGTGAAGGGAAGGAAATAGGAGGGGAGAGAAGGACATGGGTAGAGTGCGTACCGAGAGAGGAAACAAGAGATAACCCTGACTCAAGACCCTTTGAAGTGCACCAACTGCAGGAGGCAGTAAAGGAGGCTGCGCCATCCAAAGACAGAATGATGGTCTGCAATTCTATGCTTACCACTGCTCCTTCCTACACTGCACTGGAACCCATGCTTCTTCAAGCCATTATAGCACCCAGAGGTGAGTTGTGGAAAGATTAAGACTCATTTGAAGGTTTTAGCTCTTGGTTCATCCAAATCATGTCCCATTCCTATGTAAATACCCTGCTCTCCGTCTGTCAACGCATCCCTGGTTGACTGACCTGTCTTAAGTGACCTCCATCCATCAGTCTATTCAATACACCTACAGACTTCTAATCCAGCTTAAGCAATGTCTGTTGATAAATGATTAGCAGTAACCCCTAGTGACAGGTGGGTATTTGGAATGTTTTCATTTCATCAAGATGGTAGAGTTTGCTGTATTGCACAGTAGAATATACACAGAAACTACTGAATCTGCTGTTATGTCTGATGCTTGCTTTGCCTAAGGGTACAAGAGAATGTTGAATTACAATGCTGTGAATTGTAATATGGCATGCAGAAGATTAAACATTATCCAACTGAGAGGAGTCTGCCAGGAGACTGTCTGAATTGGTCATGTGATCCCTCAAGGCATTAGCTGATGATCACGATATCCTAAACACAGTACCCATGTCTGTGTACTATTTAAATAGATGGGAAGAGGTTGGTGGAACCAATTGACTCTGGGACCAGTGCTTACATGATGAATAACACTATGGCTGCCCCTGACAGATAGTTGAAGGAAGTGTAGGCTCTATGATGGGACAATAAATAGGTACTACTGGAATCAACTAGCCATGGAACAAACCAGTTCCCTTTTGCTCAAGTGACGCTGCTAGAAAGAGACAAGATTAACTACACAAACATGGATGTGAGAGATCATCATTCAGTGGATTGTCTTTTGGAGAATGGCTTCTGTGAGCTTTAAATTTCCAAACAGGACAGCCCTGGGAGAAGATATCCCATGAGTAAATGAGAGTATAGCACAGGAAGCAAGTGCCGTCACAGGTCATTCGAGAGCTGGCATATTGTCTATCCAGGCAAGGAAAGGACCAGTCTCATTGGCCATAGGTACCAGTGCCTCACCTTAAAGAGATCCCTGAGTGGCATAATACAAGAATAGCTTACAAAGGGAGGCGCAGACCAAACAGAGCTTTTTCAAGTCCACTCTGACGGGACAGTACACACAAGGGCAGAAACAGCCTGACTATGAGGTAGTGAGACCCTTTTGAATCTTCTCATTTGATGGGCTGTCAAACAATGAGCCTCATGCCTCTCAACCCTGGACCAGCCAGAGGCTGATTCCTGTCGTCCCTCCCGCACAACATTCCCTTAATAGAATACTTTGGGGCAAAGAATACGAAGACGGATTCTTGTCTCACTTTCACTGTTCTAGCAAAGGTGCACGGGTTGAATTATTTTGCCAGAGTTGCCAACTGGACACCTGTCAGGAAAATCTGGAGGTTAAATGAGGTGGGGGTACCCCATCATACCAGTGGTTAGGGAACAATTCAAGAGAGAGAGGAAGAGCATCATTGGACACCTGGACTAATTCTAACCACCTTAGGAAATAAATACATTCTTAATGTAGTCGACCATGCCTATGGTAGTCGGTCCCAGCAGCCCTAGTGATCAGCTGTTCTTGATCTTGCTGTTTTCCAGGTCAGTTTGCCTAACGTCATCTGTACTTAAAAGGCTCCCTTGAGCCAATGAGTTGACAAGCTCACCTGGGATACACCTGCGTGCCTGTGGAGTGGTACTGTGACCTGTGAGGTCTTGCACAGCATTTCAGCAACCCCAGATTATGTTTCTCTGCTCTCTACTACTTCTGCTCTTTACTGATGGAGGGCTAAACATAGGAACACAGGTCTAGAGATAGCAGCACTACCTGCACCAACTTTGGTGAAAATCTAAAGCAACTTTGAAGTAAGCGTAATGCATTTACCAGAATGTAATGGGGTTAACTGTGCTGGGATGAGAGGCAGTGTGCTTCCTCCCCTTTTTTTTTTTTTACATTTTTACATTTTTTTAATTTATTGGTGTATCAGAAACAAACAATAAATGTCAAAGAAGACAAACTCACTTAACACAAGGTAAGGAAAATGAAGGATCCAGTCCCTGTACAGACACCCGGTTCCCAACCGTGACACAAAACCGACAGCTATAATCCAGCTAGAACACAGTATCAGAGTCCATAAGTGACACCCAGGGAACCCAGGGAACCCAGATCGCAAAACAGTGTGCATTGCAAAACATACATCGAGGGACTAGGACATAAGGCAACACGATCATAGGCCAACAGAGCCTAAGAGAAACCAACAGATGAATAGGGGAAGGTAGGAAAGCAGACAGAGAGGGAGGAAGGAGCATCAGCCAGCCAACCAGCTTTGCACAGGGATCACATCTCAATTGGAGCAATGGCAGTCAGGGCCACTTGATGCATAGGCAAACATATACCACTGACATAGCCGCGCTATAAGGTTTCCAGATAGGAGTGCAGGGGAGCCCATATATCCTTTGGCTGCGCGCCTTCAGGGTTAGTTCCCAGAAAATCATCAATTGCTCTTGACAAAAGGATGCATCGCGGAACCAGTCAGATCCACAGGGGGCCCAGCACATTGTGACCCTGCGCTTGGCCAACAAGAGGAGCAAGCCTACCAAACACCTATGGGTCGGCCGCACAACATCCACACATCCAAGCAGCGCTAATCTGGGGGAGAGGGGCAGCTCCAAACCAGTCATCTCCACAATTACATGCATGACCTCCTTCCAATAGGCATGAACTTCAGCGCATTCCCACGCAAGATGTAAAAAGCCTGCATCAGGAGTGCGACACCGCTCGCAGCATGCGTCAGCACGCAGGCCCATGGCGTATAGACCACGCGGGGTATAATACAGGCGGTGCAAAAACTTGAAATGGATTAACTGTCGCTGATAATTAGAAGATAGAGCTCTCATGTGCGCACAGCATCTCTGCCACACCTCCTCAGATATGGGCTCACCAGTATCCCTCTCCCAGCGCACTCTAGCAGACATTCCAGTGCCACCCTGCTGATTCTGCATACAATTATACAATTTAGTAATAAGCTTGCGCGGCGACTGGGCACAGCACAGCACCTTTAAGGCATGACACTCCAATGCGATCCCCGCAGTGCCGGAGAAACGAGCACGCAGCATAGCGTTGACACGCAGCACATACAGCCGCTGCAGAGCAGCAGCGTGCTAACCATCTAGCGCCTCCCCAGGAGAGGTCAACCGACCGTCTACAAACCAATGTCCCAACTCAGATAGGTTCGCATCGCGTAGAAAGTCACGTAAACCCACATCCCGAAACACCACAGCATCCGCAACAGAGAGAACAGGCAGCGAGGGTGCGAAGGGCGCTCTCATTCTAGACTGATGTAATAAAACAGTCCAACCGCGTCCGGTACACGTAACGGTGTCCACTCTCCACGTTCTAGGCCTGGAGGGATTTTCAAGTACACGGGACAAAGCCATCCGGCCACACCACGTCACTCTCAGGTGCAAGGTACGGTAAGTACTGAATCGGGCGCAGCCAATAATACGCAAAGTGCGCCTGCGCACAGTAATAATAAAGCTCCAGGTCCGGGGCGGCAAGGCCACCCAGTTCAAAAGGTAACATCAGCTTCTCCCAGGCAATCCTAGGCTGCCTGCCAGTCCACATCAAGCGTACCAAAGCAGAGCGAAGACGCCGCAGGAAGGCCACAGGAAGGAGAAGAGGAAGGTTAACAAACAAATACAGAAATTTAGGCAGCACCACCATTTTAGCAATAGCGATACGCCCAAAAAGCGAAAGCGGCAGCGAGCGCCACGCCTCGACTTTATCCTCCAACCATGATATAGCCTTACCATAGTTGGCCCGCCAGAGTGCCTCCGTATCACAACTCACCCAAACCCCCAGATATCGTAGTGGGTCTCTCGACAAACCGATTGGGTTCCGGGAAGGAAAGTCCACCACACCCGACAAGGACATCACCACTGATTTGGACCAATTAATCTCAAACCCCGAGAAGGAGCCAAAACACACTATTTCATCCAGCAGAACGTCTAAATTCGTCTGTGGTTCGCCAATGTACAACGCAATATCTTTGGCGTACATGGAGATCAATATAGGCCGCTGCCGGAACAGCAGTCCCCTGTCATTATTATGTTGTCTCAGCCACGCCGCAAGGGGTTCCATCGCCACAGCGAAGAGCAACGGAGATAGAGGACACCCCTGACGAGTCCCCCGAGCTACCGGAAAAGGATCCAAAATATTCCCATTCAAGCGCAGTCTGGCAGTGGGGGCCGAATATAACAAGCGAATCAGTTTTATAAAGCGCGCACTCAGTCCAACTCTAGCAAGCAGGGCAAACATGTACTCCCAAGCCAGTGAGTCGAAAGCCTTGGTAGCGTCCAGAAACACCGCCGGCGCGTCTGTTTCAGGCTCCAAAGAACCCACGACAGCGAAAAACGTGCACAAATTGTGAGAGGTAGACCTGCCAGGTACAAACCCAGACTGATCCAGCAACACCAGCTTTGGGAGCAGCAGCTGTAGCTGCGCAGCAACCATCTTGGCCAAGATTTTATTGTCTATGTTGATCATAGAGAGTGGGCGATACGAGTCACAGCAATACGGATTCTTCCCGGGTTTGAGTATGGTAACAATCAAAGCCTCACAAAGTGAGGCGGGCAGATGCCCAGTCTCCATAGACTCCGCATACACCTCCAAGAGATGAGGAGCAAGAATATCAGAGTACTCCTTATAGAACGCAGGAGTCAGTCCATCCAGTCCCGGAGACTTTTCTCCAGGCAAACTGCGAATCGCAGCGACAACCTCCTCAACAGAAAAAGGAGCATCGAAATAAGAGCGGTGTGCGTCATCAAACCTGAGCAGGGCAATCTCTGAAAAATAAGACTGAGCCGCACCCCAGTCCAACCCGGCAGGTTCCGCATACAGATTTTTGAAGAACTCAGTAAAAACCTGCATAACACCCTTCGTCTCAGCCACACGCTCACCAATCACACTGTCTATCTCAGTAACATAATTGCTGGCCCATGGCCTGTGCAGCATGCTCACCAACGTACGTCCGGCCCGCTCCCCCTATCCGTAGCGCCGCGTCCTGGGGAACCTCCCCAAAAAACAAATCTCCTGAAGAGAGGCCTCCTCATACAAAGACACAGCACTTCTCAGCTCGGCCAGCACCGCACCGACCAATCCGTCACCAGGCGCCGCTCCAAATCCGCTATCCTCCCCTCAAGATCAACCAATTCCCAGCATAGCGCCTTCAGCACACCATGTTGCTTCGAGAGACACACTCCACTCCACGAATCACCACCTTAAACGCCTCCCATAAGGTGCCAGCCGAGCTCACAGTTCCGCAATTCTCAGCAAAGAAATGGACAATAGCCTCACGGACCTCCTCCTGGAATGCCTGGTGCCGAAGCGCCCTGTGGGGCAACCGCCACATAAAGGAGCGCTCTAACCCGCATGGCACCGCCAATATTAACTTAACCGGCGAGTGATCTGATAAGGTGCGAGCCATATGATCCACTGACTACGTCCAGAGCTCCACGTCCCTGGTGCCCAGCCAACGATCAATGCGGGACCAGCTATTTTGAACATAGTTAACACACATGCCCTCCATTGCAGAGCCATTCTTCGTCCTCCACAAATCCACCAAAGCGCCCTCCTCCGTCACCGCCGACAGAGCTTTAGCCGCCGCGACATGCTGCACCATGCCGAGCTCTCACGGTCCACAGACGGATCTAAGATCACATAGAAATCCCCACCCCAAATCACCGCACCGCTGCCCAGCGACTCCACCAATCTCCAAATCTCACGAAAGAACTCAGGGTCATCCATGTTAGGACCATAAACTGAGACGAACCTGCATGCTCTATCCAGCAGCGTGCCGCCTAGCAGGACATATCTGCCATTGGGATCAGCTATAACTTTCTGAGCACTCCACTGCAACCCCATGCGTAGCAATATCGCCACACCACAAGCATAGTGCGAGTACACAGAGCAGAGATATTCACCAATCCATCCGACCTTCAGCCTGCCCTGCATTGACGTCACTAAGTGAGTCTCCTGCAGCATGCATATATCGATATCATGACGCTTGACATAAGCAGGCATGAGGTGCACCTTTCGGCCATTATCCAAGACACGCACGTTCCAAGTCAGACAACGGACCGTTGTCACATTTCTCGTCTCCATTGCATCCACCCGTCAGGAGAGTAGCGCACCCACCACACCCCACCCTGCCCGCCAGAAGCAATCAAGTAGGAAGAAAGAAAAGAAGGGCACAGAGAAGAGAGGATCCAAACATTAACAACCCCATCCTCCACCCACGCTGAGCCCCCAAACAGATCAGAGCTAAAATCCCCCCTCAAGCAACAAAAGACCCATTTATAACAAATGGAGTAGAAGAAGGACTCATCCGAAGGGCGAGAGCCAGGCCATCCATCCCACCATCCCAAAAGGGCAAGGGATGGGGGGCAAAGGGCCATACGAACAAACAGTACAGCAGAGCGGCCAGGAGTGCAAAAAGCACATCTCCTAGGCCCCCCACCAGTAACAGTAATACATTCATAGCCATCAGTGTCGTGCCAATCAGACATTGTCACTCAGGGCTGCGCGCTCAGAACCAGAACCATCCGGGCCCGAAACTTCCAGCCACCTAGGCACTGTCTTGGTGAACTTGGCAGCCAGCTTCGGGTCAGTAAAGAAAAGCAGCTTCCCCTTATGCTGCACTTTTAGTTTAGCCGGATATAGTAGAGAGAATCTTGCGCCAGGTTGGCTGAGCGTACGCCTGATCGGTGCAAAGGCGCATCGGACAGCCTGCACACCAGGGGTATGGTCCGGATAAAAGTTAAGTTCAACTTTTTTATATACCACTGGACTCCACTCCCGAGCCAGCCTAAGGACAGCATCCCTGTCCCGGTAGTTCAGCCGGCGGGCAATTATGGGACACGGCGGGATACCGGGCAGGGGCCGAGGACCCAAGGACCTATGAGCCCTTTCGACCACCAACAGCCAGAAAAGTTCTCCGGGGAAAAGATCAGCGAGCATGTCTTCCACAAAGTCCTCCATGCGACCTCTGTTGACTCCGGTAGACCAATTATACATATGTTGTTGCGGCAAGATCGGGCCTCCAAATCTTCATTCTTATTGCGGATGACTTCCAATACTCGCTCCATTTGTAACAATTTTTCTCTGTCACCATGGCGTTGGTCCTCTAGATCAGAAGTCCGCGACTCCAAATGTTCAAATCTGGAGTCATGATCATCCACCCAGGCCTTAATGCGGTCCAGCTGCTCTGTTACGTGGTCAAGCTTTGCATCTATGCCAGCAAGGCTGTTCTTAAGGTCCAAGAACATAGCCCTGATCGAGGGGTCCGGGCTCCCTCCCTCCTCAGGTTCATCTCCAGGCAGGGTGGCAGAAGAGCCACCCTTCCTCTTTCCGCCCACAAAGGAGAGCTTAGCTTGTTTCTGCTCGGTTTTGCCCATACTCGACGCCCCCCCGGGACAGATGACCTGGCGCCACCAGCAACAGGAGGCAACAGTCCAGAGGGTTCTGGCACCAAAGGGCCACCCAGCAAGCCCAAAAGGGCCGCAAAGTGTAATTCAAACAAGGCAGGAATACGCCGCCGGAGCGCAGAAACGGCGCACTAGCCACAGCTGCCAAGCGAGTCCCAGCCCACTCCTGAACCCACTGTCAGGGCAAACACCAGGGCCGGAGATGGGGCACCCCTCTGCAAGGCCAGAGTCCAGCGGTCAGGGTACCTCGGGTTCAGCCGCTCTCGGCAGCACCCAACAGCTCGCAACAGCACACCGCAGCCGCCAACCATCAAAAAGGGCTCCACCGCCCGGCAGCCCCAGTGGATTCCTGCAAGTGCCCCAGTCCGATCCGACCGGCGATGGCTACCAATCCGGCGGCGCCCAGCTCCCAGCCCGGACAGCAGAGAGCCTGCGCGTCCACCAGCCAGTACAGTGGCTCCCACAAGCCACCTCCCACTTCTCCAGCCCTTAGGGAGACAGCCAGCCAGCAATATTCCTGAGCGCTGCCGGGCCGAGGGCCCAGCCAGTGATCCCCGGCCCCAGCCCGCACCTCTAAGTCAAATCCGGGGGAGAGCCGTTCCGGACCCACTCCACCAGGCGGCCCCTCCAAGCACGCCGGCCCGGACAGGTGGAGCTCCCCCAGAACCCAGCAGCAGCAAGGCCGCGGTCTGACCCGACCGCCGGTCAGGCCTTGGGGAGGTGACCAAATAGCCCCCCCCAGCTGCCACCAACTCAGAGGGAAGCAGCGCAGTCCCACGGGACAGTCAGCCAGGTCCACAGGCCGGGGGAGGCAAGTCCGGCAATGCCCCAGGCCGCGCCCAGGCGGCAAGACCAACTCCTCACACCGGAGGAATCCACACAAAGCGGCTCACTCCGGGACACGCCGCCGGAATGAAAGACGGCACCCGGGCCTCAGGGGAGGCCGAGGTCGATTTGCGAAGTCAGTCGGCCACTCAGTCAGGAGAAATTAAAGGATTCGGCCCTCAGCCCGGCAGAGCCTCACGGAATGATGGCCATCTTGCCGGCAGGCCAGGCCACGCCCCGTGCAGTCTCCCCTTTTTGTTTAAAAGGCCCCCTTGGGCCAACAAGCTGACAAGCTCACCTGGGAAGCACCTGTGTGCCTGTGGAGTGGTACTGTGACATGTGAGGACTTGGACAGCATTTCAGAAACCCCAGACAATGTTTCTCTGCTCTTTACCACTTCTACTCTCTTCTGATGAAGGGCTAAACCCAGAAAAACATGTCTACAGATAACAGCACTACCTGCACCAACTTTGGGGAAAAACTACAGCAACTCTGAAGTAAACGTACTGCATTTACCAGAATGCAGTCTCCCCTTTTTGTTTAAAAGGCCCCCTTGGGCCAACAAGCTGACAAGCTCACCTGGGAAGCACCTGTGTGCCTGTGGAGTGGTACTGTGACATGTGAGGACTTGGACAGCATTTCAGAAACCCCAGACAATGTTTCTCTGCTCTTTACCACTTCTACTCTCTTCTGATGAAGGGCTAAACCCAGAAAAACATGTCTACAGATAACAGCACTACCTGCACCAACTTTGGGGAAAAACTACAGCAACTCTGAAGTAAACGTACTGCATTTACCAGAATGCAATAGGGGGGACTGTGCTGGGACGAGAGGCAGTGTCCTCCCCCGTCATCTGTGATAGTGGGAACTCCATGTCCATGTATTTGAGTTGTGAAACTTGTGTGGGTATCAGTTAGTTCTTGAACTCATACCACCCCCAGTCAAATTGCATGACTGAATGCATTAACAGGATAAACAGATCATTGATGGGACATGGCAAAGCATTTTTGAAAATGAAATTTGATATCCTCCTCCTGTGCTAACGTTTGGCTCCTGGGACGTGGCGCAGAAAGTCTCATTCAACCATCTACCCTTCTCCTTGGCTACAATGTTGGGAGAACTCTTGCCCTTACGAAAGAAGGGCACAAGGGAAATCTTAGTATTCCATTAGTGCTGCGGTTGACAATGTGCTGGGCTTTCCAAACAATAACAGATCAGCATAGGAATAACGTAAAAGCACACATTCATAACAGGTGGGAACTTCCAAAGGAATGGTGTGACATGAAGGTCACTCTGAGTATGAGGATTCCCATAAAGTGCCTAGCTGGATCAGACCATGCCATGTGCTTTGAAATACAGGTAGTCAGGATCCTAAGAACAGCAACATCAATAACTGATACAGTGACCCTGAGAATCCTGCAGGTTTTTCGAATTAAACTTTCAAATCATAGCATCCCTTCATTTAGCCTTAAACATGGACAGCAATCAAATTTTGCCCTGCGTGTCCTGCTTAAAGGAGCTGAAAAGTATGCCTCAGCAGAGGGAATGCAACTCTCCCCTACTTTAACATCCAAATAGCAGAATATATTCAAGACTCTGCTGATACATTTGCTAGAGTTGATTCTTTTGGACATAGAAGTGAAGATTCCCTGGTGCACCCACGACATTGACACCGATTCCAAAATTTCAGATAAGACCAAGACCTAGTGGCTCTCTGACTGAGCCCAATAATGCATGTGTTTGAAGCTCACAAAGATGCTGTTGGTGCAGGTTATTGAGCCTCACTGAGTCCTTTGGCAAGCTAAGTAGCAATAGCTCCACTATAGTATTATGTGTTGATTCCGAAGGACTCAAGCAATTCCCAAGACTAGTGTGCATTTCATCCTCACTGTGTAGACAAACACTTCCAGCAATCAGACACAGTAGACAAAGGTAAAGGTAGACAACTTCATGACTACTTGGTCTCAGTTGGAAGTGCACATCTCCATACCCAGGCACAGGATGTCAGTGAGTTAACTGTTCGAATCCTTATAGAGCATGCCATTTCCAATAGGTATGCAGGTAAGAAGAGGGTTGTGTATGCAGGCTGGTCATGTAGTGGAGAATTACTGTACTGCAGACAGCCCAGGAATGCAGGTATCTCCACTTCACTGTATATCTATATCTCTTCAATACACACGCGAAGGGTGGCGGTTGAGAGCCAACTAAAAGGGACAGTATGGGAGACTACACACATTTTCCCTGAAGGTAGCAAACCCCATCTAAAGGGAACAGAAAAACGGCCCACACCCTCGACAAATGGCAGTGTTCCACTAACCAGGCAGACACCCCTTACCTGGAAAACTGGAAAAAGGAGATGAATTTCTTATGCACAAATCATTGCAACATATGTGGTACCCCAACTCACCCTATCAGTGACTGAGTGATCTGTGATGAGCATTGGAGCTGGTCCCCGATAGAACAACGGGGAAAGGAATTTCAACAGATGAATTTTCAGTGAAAAGTAAAGCAATGCAGGGTGGGGCAGCAGTAACCTACAGGTCCCGGCTGTCATCTGTACATCACTTTTCCCACAGTAATGAGCTTCTACTAAAGCATACATTTTTAATGCATGTCTGCCTCCGGCTCTCCTCTCTAGTATGACAACTGTATGCCCCTGTCATCTCCGCCTCACTCTGCCTTGACACTGTTAGTTTACTATAAACAAAATCCAGTGTGAGCAAGCTAAAAAGACGGAGCCAGCGCAGCAGGCGATCGCCCTTAATGTGATAAATTAGGAACTCCAGGGTTAGGGTTCCATAGTAGCGTGCTACTCACCGAAAAGCGCTTCGACGCCTCGTCAGGGGTAGTAAGCGCTATATAAATACGATTACAATACAATACAACTAGCTTTATTCTTAAGGATACGAGGAACATGCCGAGTATGACGAATATGGGTGCATTACACACAATGATTTAAATAGCGCATGTATCAAATTTTCAGTGGCTCACGATAAAACTGCAAGCAAACAGAAATGCGATCTTGAGTGGTCTCTAGGACTGGTTCTTGATGCCGTAGACGTTTGAGCAGGAACCGCGAAATGCCTGATTTCGAAGAAGGTCATTCCAGCCTGTAATGTGTGTACATCCCCAGGTGGCCATAAAAGAAAGGGTGAATATTTCAAAGGGCTGCTGCTTCCGCCGTGCTTCGGGAACAGCGCCAGCAGCGATGGGCTTGCAGTAAAATGATAGGTGAGATACAACCGTGTGCAAGGAAGGCAAGTTCATAAGAGCAGAGAGATATCTGCGCACTCACGGAGCAGGGCAGCCAAAAAGCGTGCACGGGAACCCAAATCAATCAGGCTGCATTCGTCTAATTTGCATGAATAAATGTGACAGGTTTATAGAGATTGGATGATTTACACGTGATTCTGGTCGGTTCCTTCAGCCTCACCATGTGAGCATTCACCCCAAGCACTCTACAAGCCGCTCTACCGAATGTCCACTCCCTTTCAGTAACCTCCTACCTCCCAGGTGATCAGTCACATCTGGGACTTCTAGCTAGCCAGTCTTCCATTCCTTCCCGGATATTGCTCTCCTCCTATGAATACGCGCATTCATTTATTCTCGATGCTGTCTCTTCAGATACCCCTGAGCATCGGATTACTTTACACATACTGCTCATCATGAGGTGAGCTCCAGGACCGGCATGGTGGGTTAACATGTTGAATTCTGCAGCATCCTCCTCTAGGTCATAATTCGCTGCCATTCCCCTCCACAGGCACAGTGACTTGGGCATCTCCATACCAGGCCCGGTTCTAGTGTGTGGGCCAGGTAGGCCAGGCCCACCCAAACATGAGCTTTGACCCTCCCAGTCAGCAGAAGATGCCTTGGAGAACGCACCTGAGAATTGCTTCCTCCAAGTGGAGGGCCACACCTTGTGATGCTTTTTCTCTTTGTTTACTTTAATTATCAGTCAAGGGTAGGGTTGCCACCTTTCCAAAAGAAGGATACCTGCCATATGTTGTAGTTTTGAGAGTTTGCAAAGGCCTTTACATGATTCTAAACAGAACATTGAATAAGATAGAATGTATTCATTTGAGAAATTACTCTTTTGTCTGCATTTACTTTATTTATTAGTCAGGAATCTTTGCTGCTCTAGAACACATTTAAAAGTATTTTCTATTTATATATGCTGTTTGACCTATGTACAGATAAGGGCTACAAATTCTGTCTTTAGGTGATTTGCTATTTGTGTACCAGCCGGGATCATTAAAATACCGGTGGTACTTTTAGAAAGCCAGTTGGGTGGCAGCCCTAGTCATGGGTCATTAAGGAACATCTAGAACATATTTTATAGTGCATTGTTTTTATAAAAACTGTTTAAGCATGCACCGAACAGGGGCTGCAGATTTTTTTTATTTTTTTTACCGGCTGTGACAGTAAAATATTCATGTGGGAAGAAAGTGTCCATGTGGCAACCCTAACTTGTGGCTGAGGCAAGCTGCAGTTGAATGGTGTGAATTGGGGGAGTGAGGACAGGGTCTTGCATGCCAGTGTTGCAGCAGATGCAGTGGCACTAGGACAAAGGGCTGTGAGCGCCCCTATGAACGTCTATTATGTCTGTTTCTGTGTGAGGGTTATGAGGGTGTTTATGTATTTTAGTCTGTGCATGATGCACGCAGTAAGATACAACAGGGTGGGATATACATTATAATATTCATATAATGGCAGTGTATTCCTTATTGGATGAGCAGCCACAAGGTAATCATAAATGACCATTATCTAAGACTAAATGTGGAATAATTACAATACCTATTACTGTGTGTGTGCCTGTCTGTTCTCTGCCAGGTGTTGTGGTAAACTAAATCACCATTTTGTCTCATTTAAGATATTGTGCCAGGCTGAATTTATTCTCACAGTATAGCAGGGTTGCAAATGTGAGCCTTTCATATTCTGATCTCTCGTTGCTGTATGTTACACATTCCCAGGTTTTAGTCTGGGCCATTAGAATTATGTAATTTTGAGGCTGTAGTGTTTTCCACATAAGTATGGATTTGCCACATAATCCATCATCTGCTGCATAATCTGCACATTAAAAAAAATGTTTGTACCTCACATTGATCAAAAAATAGTACAAATGCTGCAACTCATGTTGCTTCACAGTAGGCCTGGGCAGGAGTTCGCAGAGTTCTGCTACGCGGAACTCTACGAAGTGCCCAAAAAACGGCCGCGCTATGCAGAGTTCAGTGAACAGCAGAGTTTGGGTAAGGCACGCTGATCGCACTGAATTTCAGTGCGGAAGTTTCTCCTGTGCTCTAAAATCAGTGTGAATGGCATCACGCAGAATGCCAGAGGGCACTAACTTCTTTTTGCCGCTCAAGTAGATTTTCTCCTTGAGTGGCAACTTCCTCAACATGACTGGCAGCTTTCTCATCACGAATGGTCGAGGCCTACCTCGACCACTCACGTTGAGACATCTCGCTTGCACTTGCCAATTTAGCAATTTCTCACGCTCACCAACTTAATGCTGGCGAGCGGGAGCGAGGGAAAAACTATGCTCTGCATCATTTCACAAGAGGTTTTTTGAACTCCGCACAAAGTGCAGAGTGGGGAAAACTCTGCTAACTCCGCCGGCGGAGCAGGATTCTTCGCCCACCCCTACTGCACAGTTGAAGGCCCTTTGCAAAGACTGACTTGTCACCTTTCTGCTTCTTATTGATATTCTTGGGTGTTAAACTTATATTAATAAGGTGCAACCTATGCTCAGACAGTGTTAACAAGTGTAAAAAAAAAATAACAAAATGAAATAATACTATCACAAAATTTGTCGCATTACACCACATAATTTGTCTTTTCTTTCCAAACAATTTGTTCAACGCTGCAGCACAATTTGGTTCTCCCCTGCTGTGTAATTTCAGTGGCCCTGAATATAGTGATCTTACTCTTTGTCTAATCACATCTACACATCACATCATGGGAGTGATCATAACTCAGTCCAATAGATGACTCCATTAGGTTATGCAATGTGTCAACATATACACACACTGGTATTATTGCTAATTATCCAAACTTATCTCAGGACTAAATAATTAATTCAACAGGTATGTTTTAAAATGGACATCTCTAATGTTTTGCCACAAACAAAATATAATTTTCAGATTAGTGGATAGTCTCTGTGTACATCACAACATATACTTTATACATCTAGTTTAAAACCAAACATGTACACGTTTTAAGACAATATTTCACCTATTCTATTAGGTCACATTTCTTAATAGGTGTTTCTTTTAGCTTTACATTTCACAGCATAGGACTAGCTTTGATAAGGTTCTATGTTACGATGAGAGGTCCAACAGCTGATGATTCATGCACAGGAGCTGTAGAGTGTGTGGTTCCTCAACCTTCAGAGTCCAAAGTTGCGTCACATACACATTTAGAAAACACATGCTGTCTGTTTTCCTGTTTCACCTCCACATAACTGGGCATGCACAGAGGTAAAGTGATCCCCTCATTGCATGAGGCCATGCCCCCTTGTACATGAGAATGCCCTCTGAACATAGCACTGGCTCCGCATGTGCACCAGCGTTATCAGTATTACAGCAGGGGCTGCACAAGTGTCTTCAGTCCCTTCTGATATACCATAGTGCTGCCCTCAAGCCCATTCTACCACTTCTGCAGTGAAAGTTCTCTTTTCTCATGCACTCCCTGGACAAGATCATGCCTATTCATATTTATGTTACTCCTTTGTATTTTTGAATCACCTAAAAAAATAAAATAAAAAATACATCTGTTCTCTCACTATCCTCCAAGATTATGTGCTTCCCTCTATCCCCTTTCACTGCCCTGACCTATTAGCTTACACCACCCATCTTCATCCTGTTCTTCCCTAAGGGATATAGCTTGGATCAGCATTTTCCCATGTCTTAAAGCTGTGAGGGCTGTCTGGGAGTCTTAAATGTGACAGGCTATATGCTTCATGAGCAGGTTGCAAGGAGTGCTTTTGTCATAAGGAATTCTTGTACCCAAGTTGGAAACCCCTGCTTTAGCTTCGTTTTACAGTTTATATTTTATTTGTTGTAGTATGACTGCTTTAGCAATGGTTTTTACATTTTTTTATCAGTGTGATTCGATTCTAGCAATATGATGAACAAGTTGTTTGTTTGGTTACCCTTTGCACTACATATAGTCAGTACTAAATGTCCAAGGCTAAGAACATTAGGAATGTACATCCAAAACAGGATGGTTCATTATATAAATGGTGCACTCACCCGAAAGGAGCAAAGGGCTTTCAGGCCATGACCATCCTGGGACACGTGCTGTGAGACTTGCAGCTTACTGGCGCTAATATACCAGTCTCCTGAGAGGATTATCATCTACACTACAGATTGACTCCTAGCACTGTTTCCAGGTATGGAGTTGGCATTAATCCCTTAGATCGGGTCATGCAGAATGGTACACCCGCTATGCTCCTAGTGCAGATTTAGGGTTAGGTAGGAACCTCTAGAATCTCTACAACATCTAGAACCACACACACCATGGTTGTATTGTTTATCTACTCTACCATGTTTGTAATGCTTCAGGCCTAGTTCATAAGAGGTGATGTGAACACTCAGCCAAATAAAGTGAACAAAAATAGTATTACACAGCAAATACCAATGTACACTTCCAGGTACCTCTGCAAAAAGATCTAACAATCTAAGCAAACACCTTCAAATAAAAGTAGAGTAGGAATGAGGAAGAAGAACAAAACTGAAAGTCTCTAACTTTAGGGTGAGGGCTATGGCCCGCAGGTTAATAGATAGATATGTGGCTGTTTGTAGAAACCACTGTCTTTGATCGTCCAGAGCTATCATACAAGAGTTCTCCAACAGCAATAGCTCCAAAGATGTTGTGTTAGCATTTGCCAACATAGGAGTCAATGGAGCTATTCTTGGGGATTGGCAGCCCAGAGCCAGGAGAGACATATTCTGATGGCATAATCTGTATCTATTTTATACTACTCCTGGTCTTTCAGGCTATTTATTCAGCTATCTAGTCTGTATTGTGTGAAACACGCTAAACGTCAAAGATTGATATCAAAACTGAAAATAATCTGGACTTAGCTCAGTTCCCAATGGAGCCAGCAAAAGTAATCGTTCCACTCCAAACCGTTGGTTTCCTGAGAAAACTATTGTCACCTAAGACTTGTGTTTGTGGTCAGTGGTTACCACAGGCCACCAGAATTCATATCGGACTTGTACTTGACTGGGTATTATTTACCACATTTCCAGGGGTGTTTACAAATTAGATTGGCCCTCAGTAAGTATTAGTTTGGCCTCCAAACTGAAAACACTGACGTTTTTTGTAATACTAGTCGAATATAGAACATTCATACATTGCCCATTCATTATCTTTAGTTTTGATTTTTCACCTTCCTGAACCTTGGCCTGCAATTTAAGAGGCTAATGAATGCACAAGCAGTGAGACATATAAAGTAAGAGATACACAGCTTGGAAAACAAACGATGGTGGTGACCAAAGAACAAGGCATCTACCATATTAATTTCAGTGTTTTATTTACAGCAAACATACAGCCATACAGGCATATTAGCACTGTCATACACTGTAAAAGTTAAAAACATGCATTGACGGAGCCAGAAGGCATGGCTTTATTATGCTAATGCATGCAAACACAGGTTTGCACAAATGAACAGAGGTTATTAGTGCCTTGTCACTATATAACAAGCTTCGTGGCTCTGCAAGATTTGAGAATAGAAAACAAGGTGCAAACATAGGAGGTACAGAAGGATTCATGTAACACCAAAAAGAGTCCCTATTAGTCTGTGCACCTTTGTGCATGCCTAGGTTTATATACATCAGCACATTAAAGCCAGATGCATTGGCTTTGACGGTGTTTGTTTGGTTTTCTCAGTGAGATGCCGTAAGTGCTAGTGACATAATCAGATTCTGGTCCCATGTGTGGTGAGCCAAAGAATTTCAGCTGTCCCTCAATGATGAGGCTCAATAGGCAGATAATAGTTTTTTTTTCTTCTTTCAGAGGGGACATAATTTAGTAGTTTGGTCTGTGCTGTTGCTGCACAACCCAGGCTGATCTTTAGGTCGAAGCACACCAGCCCGCGCAGCTATCTGGTTTGCTAAAGACATATTGGGGACATTCCGAAAGCTAACCTAGGAAGGCATTCCGCCCATTGCATACCATTGGCTTTCTGGTTTATAACCCACATTTTCTAGCTTTCTAATTGCTGACTTTATTTCCTTTAGGCTGCCCAGCTTGAGTTCGTCCCTCCCATTGCCCAAATCTTGTTTACTGTATTTTTCCCCAAACTCGCTTTCTGTATACAGGCCTAATAATCTTTTCCTTATCTTGTCACATTTCCTGTAGATTCAAAGACAGAGGTCAAGTGCCAAGCTCTTTCTTCTGAGGGAGCTTGGGGCCAGATGTACAAAGCTATTTAGCAGCCGCAAACAACAAAATTTGCCTTTTGCAACCGCTAAATGGCCTTGCACCATGTACAAACCCTACTTTGTAAGTCGGTAGCCTATTACCGACTTGCAAACTGGGGTTTGTAACAAGGGCATCCCTTCCTAATAGCGAGTCGCATGGGGATGTATGATTGTTTTGCACCTTGGAATGCGGTTGCAAAACAATCGCAGGTACCACCAATTTCAAATTGGTGGTAACCCATTCGCAAACAGGAAGGGGTCCCCAAGGAACCTCTTCCCCTTTGTGAATGGAGGGTGCCAAAAACTTTTCAGAGCAGGTAGTGGACCCACGGACCACTGCCTACTCTTAAAAAATGAAACTGAAACATTTCATTTTTATTTTTTAAATGAATCCCAGTTTCCTTTAAGTAAAACGTGCTGCATTTTAAAACTAAAAACTGCTTTATTTAAAAAGCAGTCACAGATGTGGTGGTCTGCTGATCCCAGCAGGCCACCATCCCTGTGAGTGCACCCACTCCCAAATGGGTAGTAAATTGTGACCTGCCTCATAAATATTAATGAGGCAGGTCTCTTGCGACCCGTTTGCGAATCGCATTGTCTGAGACACCGTTATAAATCAGCTTTTGCTACTAGCAAATACGTAGTTGCAAAAATTGCAATTTGCGAGACACAAAAGCTGACTGTCGTACATCTGACCCTTGGTGTTTACTTTTCTTTCTCTGACTTCAAAGAGAGAATTTATGTGGGACTCCTGCTGACTATCCATGTAAGAGGCGAGAGTGTAGGATGTGTTTTTTCTAGCATGCAAAAAAATGTACTGTACTGATATTTCAGTATATATCAGAATTAGTGCAAACGAACCACTCGTTTTTGCAGTTCTGAAGTGTGGTGAAAACAGATATTTGAATACAATCAAAACACATCAATACACTAGGTGATGACATTTGCACACATTATCGTTTGAGTGCAGTAAAACCTTATTTTGGTGCAAATGTAATGGTAATTTCAGATGAAAATGTATTGTCTGTAATGGCAATGTGCTACCACATTATGCAAACTCCACACTGCGCCACTCCATTCTACTGTATGCTGTTCCTCCCTATGCCTCGCCACTACATTCTAAGCCATTCCACTCTAGTCTATGTGCCACTCCACTCCATGCCCCTCCACTTTTAGACGCTCTATGACACACCATGCCACTCAACTCCACGCCACTCCAATCTACGCCACTCACTCCACAACACGCCACTCCACTCTACACCCCTGAACTCCACTTACCTCACTCCAATCTACCCCACTCCACTCTAACAAAATTTACCCCATTCCACTCCATTCTACCTCACTCCACTCCAGTTTACTCCACTCCACTCCAATCTACCTCACTCTGCCCCAATCTACTGCATGCCACAGAAATCTACCTCACTCTGTTCCAATCTTCCCCAGTCTACCCCACTCCACTCCTTATCCACTCCACTCCAATCCATCCCAATCCACCCCACTCCAATTTACCCCAATCCAACCCACTTCAATCTACCCAACTCCACTCTACTCTATGCCACTTCACATCAATCTACCCCACTCCATGCCAAATTACCCCACTCCACTCTAAACTCCACTACAATCTATCCAACTGCTCTCCACTCTAAATCTGCCCACTCCAATCTACCTCAATCTACCCAACTCCACTCCAATCTACCAGATTCCAATCCACCCAATCTACCCCATTCCAATCTACCCCATTCCACACTACCACACTCCACTCAAATGTACTCCACTCCACTCTACCCCAATTTACTACACTCCAACCTACCCCCCTCCACGTCAATCTACTCCACTCCAATGTAACCCACCCAACCCCATTCCACTCCACTCTAACTGATTCCACCTATCTACCACACTCCACTCAAATCTATCCCCCTCTGCTCCAATCTACCCAAGTCTACCCCAATCCAATCCACCCCACTCCAAGCTACACCAAACCAATCCACTCCACTCCAAGCTACCCCACTTTACCCAATCTACCCCACTCCATTCCAATTTACCCCACTCCAATACAATTTACTCCACTCCACACTCCACTCTAAACTATCCAACTCCTCTCCATTCTAATCTGCCCCACTCCAATCTACCACAATCTACCCCACTCCACTCTACCGGACTACTATCCACCCAGTCTACCCCACTCCACTCCAATCTACCCCATTCCACTCTACTACACTCCGCCCCACTCTACACAAATATACCCCACTGCACTCAAATCTACACCACTCCAATCTTTCAAACTCCACTATAATCTACCCCACCCCACTCAAATCTACCCCATTCCACTCAAATCTACCCCACTCCACCCTATTCCACCCTACACCAATCTATCTCACCCCAATCTACCCCAATTCAATCAACCCATCTACTCCACTCCAATCTACCCCATTGTACCTCACTCTACCCCCACTCTACCACAAACCACCCCACTCCACCCCACTGAAATCTACCCCACCTCACCACACTCTACCCACTCCAATCTAACTGCTCCAATCCAATTTACCCTACTCTAATGCACCCAATCTACCCCATTCCACCCTAATCTACCCCACTCCACTCAAACCACACTCTACTCTCCCCCAATCGTTTTTACTGTACTCCAATCTCGACTCCACCTCAAATTTAGCCCACTCCACTTAATCTCAGTCTGTTCGACTCCAATCTACCCACTCCAATCAACCCAATCTCTCCATGCTGCTCCAATGTACCACACTCCATTCCTCTTTACTCAATCTACCCCACTCCACTTCACTCCAATCTACCACATGCTACCAAAATCTACCTGACTCTCGTCTCATTAAACCCACTGTACCCCAAACCACCCCACTCCATCCCACTTCAATTTACTCAACTCACTCCACCCCAAACTACCCTACTCTAAACTACCTCATCCAATCTTTCCCGTTCTAATCTACCTCACTCCAATCTACCCATCTCAAATCTAGCCCACCCTAACCCAATCTACCTCACTCCAATCTACACCATCCCAATCTATCACACTCCACTCCAATCTACCCAAAATATATATCCCACTCCTCACTCCAATTCTATCTACCCCACTATCCCACTCCAATCCCCCCACTCGACTCCACTCCATTCTACTCCACTCCACCCTTTACTCCCACTCTACCCCAGTCCATCCCACTCTACTGCACTCTACCCTAATCCACCCCACTCCAATCTACCCCACCCCATCCCAATCTACCCTACACCTCTCCAATATACCCCACTCCACTCTACCCCAATCTACCCCACTCCAAACCACCCAACTCCATTCCATTCTACCCTACTATAATCCAGGAGCGAGATGGCAAAGGGGTGGTGCGGCGTGGTATGTGGCACGGTGGGGGGTGGAACATGACAAAAAAAGTAATGCAATTTTTTTTAAAACTTACCTATTTGAACAGTGCTGCGCCGCTCCCATCCTCGACTGTACTGCAGGCACAGGCTCTCAGCCTGCCCTGAGTCCAATCCTAACTCTGTTTTCACGCTACTGGCAGCATGAAAGCAGAATTAGGATTGGATGGAGCGCCCAGCCAGAGCGCTCCATGGCAGACTGAAAGTCTCTGCCTGCTGTCTCCAACCCAGCAACTCAGTACCTGCGTTGCTGGGTTGGAGAGAGCCCAATGTGCATGTGTGTTTGGCCGGCCCAAGACGGACGTCCAAACATACATGCATACTGAGGGGGAGTCCCCCTCATCGCCATCACAGCCCCAAGGCCCTGCCCCTTTTACTATAATACAATAATAAACGTTTTAAAGTAAAAGTTGTGCATGTTGCTGCTGGCTGGGGCGACGCTCCTATGCCATAATGGAGGCGCTACCCCTGCTATAAACCACCGAAACTACCCCACTCCCGTCCACCCAACTCCCCTCCAGTCTACCCAACTCCACTGTACTCCAACCTACCTCAATTAGCCCCTTTCCACTCTTCCCCAATCTACCCCACTCCTCTCTACTCCAATATATCCCAGTCTATCCCACTCCAATACTCCAATCTACCTCACTCCACCCCAATTAAATCTACCCCACTCCACCCCAATTCAATCTACCCCACTCCATACCACTCCAATCTACCCCAATGCACCCCACTCCATTCTACCCTCTCTACCCCAACTCCACTCCAACCTACCCCACTCCACTCTTCCCAAATCTACCCCATTCCACTCTATAAGAATCTACCCAACTCCAATCTACCCCACCTGACCCCACTAACTTTTAGCCAAGTTGAACAGAAGCCACACCAGTGTACATAATGGCCAAAGCACACTGCCACAACCGATAGCTCTTGCACAGGCGAGACCTATTGGCTTTGTCAATGCTTGTTATATGGTTGGTCTCTGTCTGTAGTAGAACAATGGAGCAAAAAAACACACCCTGGGATGTGACCTGGGTTATTTGCAAGTGTCTGGGATTAATTAAAGTATTCAAAGCAAAGTATTTTTTGTTTCTCTTAGTTGTAACAGCTGTGGTCACTTATATTGTCCTTACATTGCTCCTAGCTGTGGTTATTGTCCCTGCCACAGTGGCTCTGGTTACGATTGTGGTCAGTTCAGTTGCCCCGCCTTACTGGAAACTGTTGCTGATGTTCTTCTTGTCACTGTGACAGCTGTGGTCAAGGCTGTGACTATTGCTGTGGGTGCTACTATTGTACTTGCTGATCTGGTAGTTGTTGAAGTTATCATCCATGGTCGGTGGGCAGGGATGATCGCTGATGTGGCGGCTGTTGTGGCAGTAGCTGTGCCACCTGATGTCTCAAAAGGTATTGTTACTGCTGTGGTGCATGCTGTGGTGATAGATGTGGTTACTTCTGGAGTCTTGCCTGTGGAAGCACATTGATGTCACAGAGAGTACCAGGGCAGCATCTGTGTCTAGGATGCGCTGCAGCACGATCACAGAGAAGAACTTCTTTTTTATCTCCCTCACTAAGGCAAAAATATAATGCAAAATATATAACAATGCAAATCAACACTTGAAGCCTTTCTCTGTATTTTCTCTTTTGTTTTGAGTTCTTACAGACAGCGAAAACTGTCTCTGGCCAGGTAAAAAGATGCTAACTGAACTCAGAAACCGAAGACAGCATGGATGGTCTCAGATGCACTTCCTGTCAGAAAGACTTGCCTGCAAGGCTGCTTAATGTCTGTGGTTGTGTTATTCTGGGGATCTGGCTCTGTCATATGACAATAAAACGGGCCCTATCTTCATGCCCTTAACATTAATACCAAAAAAGGGACTGATTTCCAAACAATGTCTGTTAAAAAAACGAGAAAGCAATGTAAGGCAGCGATTTAGTTCTTTTTTTATTTCACGTTTTACTTAATCTTGAATTCCCCAAGAATGTCAGGCATTTCTAAAATAATGCGTTTCTATGTTTTTGTGTGCATCTTATTACTCTTTTATAGTACATACTTTGAGTCATGACAGGTGTTTATGAGGGGCTGGGATTGAGAGCTCTGGCTCTAGGGCTGAAGGCAGTGCAAGCTTCTCACAGTTCCTGCCAGTAGGTTGGCTTCTCTGTAGAGCACACAAAGCAATGGTCACGTATTCCAGTTGCAACTGAAATTCTGTGTGAATCAGTGTTAACAGGGTTACCAGTTGTCAAAATATTTACAAGGCAAAAAGTACAAGAAAATGACATGCTTACATATGAGTGTTGTGTATGTTTTTGGATGGAGAAGTGAGGGAGATACGAGGAAGTGCATTCAGGGCGAGTGAAAATGGTGTCCTGAAGAGGAAAGAGATAAGACTGAAGATGTGCAGATGGACGAGATGTGTAGATAAAAAGGCCATACCTGTCTAACATAAGGTGCACATAACTGAAGACCAATACTCCTTCCAAAGGCTTCAATAATATTTAATTCACAGTCTAACATTTTCAATGTTAACTAACTTACTTAACTAACTTAACTTAAGAGTGCGTGGGGAGGTCAAAAGTAGCACACGAGGGACAGCAACCAGGAGCAGGGGAAAAACACACAAGCAAGAAAGCAACACTAAGTGCGAGGGAGGGAGGATGTTTTGAGGGGAAGAACACACAAGAAAACTCTTGCAACACAAGGGAGACAGTAACACGGAAAGCGGAGGATGGGTATGGAGAGGCACATGAGGGAGATAGATGGAAAAAGCATGCACTCTCATACAGTGCTTAAACAAAAAAAAGTTGGGCCCTAAAAGTGAATAGTGGAAGTACAGAAAACAACCAACTAGAGAGATGGTAAAGAGTTTATGCCCCAGGGGCGGGACAATCAGAAGATGTACAAGCTAGGATATGGGAAGCCACAGAATAAGAAGCAAGCAAATGAGTGACAATAAAGGCAACCAATTGTGAGCACTGGGCAGGCTATATGTGCCTGTAAGACCTTGTTAAGATCACAATAAGTCTTTTGCAACAAAACAGCTTTCGCTGTCTGGTAGGCATCACCCAGTCACATATAGTCAGCCATTCCAGAACACAGAGGACCACTCTCTCATATTCTGTATTTCCAGAGTACAGAGAACCATCCACACAGTGCTGAGAAGAATATGGAGCCTAGTCAGTCCCTGTACACAGATGCAGCTACATATTACCCCATTGTTTGACTTAATAGTAAAGGAATGTTGGCTCTGCTTGTCCTAGATTAATGTCAATCCACTTGACCCTTGTCTCTCAATGGCGGAAAATTTGTCAGGTCCTAATTGGCGTATCTT
The DNA here is from genome assembly GCF_031143425.1 of Pleurodeles waltl. Lineage (NCBI taxonomy): Eukaryota > Metazoa > Chordata > Amphibia > Caudata > Salamandridae > Pleurodeles > Pleurodeles waltl. The sequence continues at coordinate 605,846,833 of NC_090445.1, read as the reverse complement.
TCCCATGCAGTTCCCTTTGTTGGCCTCTGTTTCTCCCAGTACTTGAATTTAGTTGAGGTGGCTGGCTAGGTGGGTTGTTGTAAAGCAGTTCCATGTGGCTGGCGCACATGTGACTTCTACTGGCGAATGGGTGCAGGGATGTTCCGTAGGTGGGTGGTTGCTATGCAGGTTTTAAATTCCTGTAGCACTCGCTTATCAGAGGGTGACGTAAGTTGGGTTCTTTACCGGAGGTTGAGTCTCAAGGCCTCACGTTAGTCACATGCTCACTGCGCCCAAGATTTTGCTTCTTTGGGATATCTAGTCCAATCCATCACTAATCTAACTTTTATAGATCATAGTGTAAGGTCTCCATTATCTTTATTGTCTCCACAATCCTTTCTACTAGTAGTGCTTGTCACCTAGTATTCACTGTCCTTAGAAAGGGCAAACCTTGTTATTGTTAGTGTTTTTATAAAATCTATCCTACATTTAATACTTCTGATGGGTGAGTGAATTACTTTACAGTTTAATCCTTCATGTTTTTTCGTGGGATTAGTTATCTTTTGTTGATTACTGATTATATGTGTTTTAGTTCCCCCTCAAAATATGCTGAGCATGCCTTTGGGATTCTGCTGCTGCCAGGCCGCTAAACTGATGGGCCTACATATTAGTATGGAAGGTAAGAGCACATGCATTCCATCCCTAACCAGTTGCTGGGTACTTGGTCACGAAAAAAGTTGAGACCACCAGATCCCCCCTTTAACTGGCCAACTTGTTGGGACCAAGTTAATGGTAGATAACTAAACACAGTATAAACCAAAGGAGTATCTCGTCTTTTTTTCAATTTTAGTATTACAATTGTTTCTCAATATCAATTCACTATGGGTTGGGGGCTTGTTTAGAAAAATCTTCATTTTAATAAATTAGTATTATTCTGTAACTAATATTGGGTTTTTGCCAAATATTTTCGACCAAACTGTATTTCTATTATTTCAGTTTTCTCACACACAGGTTTTTTTACTAATTTACGTTTTCAGAGATGGCTTTATAGTGTTGTTATTTTCTATAAATTTACACAGTACAATTCTTTCACTGTTGGGGGCCCACCAATTCCAAAACAAGAAGTCATGACAAACGGGTTGGTAGATCAGTGCAGCTTCCGGCATAGCTCCAGAGGCTTCGTCTGACTGAAGGTCGAAGGTCCAGCATCAACTCTAGGGCCACCAACCCAGCAGCAACACAGGGGTGAGTCCAAGGTCAAGAAGGCATCAAAATATTGGCCCAAGAGGTCCAGTATTTTTTCATCACTGGGGGCGTTCCGAGTCTAGCTCCATTTAATTAAGGAAGTACATTCAAGTTTGGGTGCACAGCTAATGAGGTCTCAGTACCAGTTTGCAGGTTTTCTGCCCGATTTAGCTGCAGAAATTAGTTTTGGCTGGGGCAATATGTTAATTCCTACTCCTAAGCCAGTCATGAGAACAACAACTAATTCTGTGAGTTCCTGCTCCTGCACGACACATTGCATTTGAGGAGGTCACACCCACAGGCTGCTACAGACCGTCATACCTCAGACTAAACAAGCATTTGCAATGCAAGTGGTCTTGCGTTTGCTTGAGCTCGAGTAATTAGCATTGTAAACTCCTAACCGAACTTTTCTTGCCACATAAATTGAAAATGAAAATAAAACAGTTTCACATAACTAACTGGACTTTTCTTGCCATATAAAATGAAAAATAAAAGTTTCATATAAGCAAGCTGACGGCCGCCATCAGTGAAAAGCAGACACACAAACGGAAATAACAGTTCACTGGTAGTAAAACCTATCGGCAAAAGTGCAATTATCTACGTAGCCGGCAAAAGTGCGATTAACTATGTAACAGGGTCGATGACATAAAAAGTGCTCGACTTCTGCCAAGTGAGATCGTGCTGTGAGAAAAAGAGAAAAAGTAGTCCACAAACTATACGAAAACAGCAAACCTCGTATGTTTTCAGTACTTGGTCGCTGCGCTCGAGGAGGGCTAACCACTGGAAAAGGCATGACCTTTGCATGCCTTCCACTAATGAAAGCAAGCAGATTTTAAAAGGCAAGCCCACGAACCAATGAAAGACACTGACGTGACACGGGTGTGGTTTGAAGCCAAAAGAGAGATGACAACACGGAACTGAGCGATTTTCGCTCGCCCGTAAAAAGGATTTCAGGCAAACAGCCCTTCCCAAAGGTCACATTCATTCGCTACACACCTTTTCCTGTGAGATAAAAGGGGCAGGAGTAGAGACCCACATTAAGATTAAGAAGGTTGCACAGATCTAAAATGGTGGCAAGAGTCAGTGGCCCTCGTTCCTGGTATACAGAAAAGTCCCCCAAGTAAATACAATGCTGTCACTATCCAGACAGAGGTGATTCTCTTCACCGTAATCGACATATAATTATTTCGTCAATGTGTTAGGAATTTTCATACTTCATGTAGCGTTGTCCTCAAACGTTAATTTCAGGTCTTACTCTCAGTTTAGGATGTCGTTGGTAGATCACCAGTCATGGAATTTCCCCCTGCATTTCAAGTTACTGATCCGAGGTAAGTAAAAAATACAACGCAGCCCCGTTTCAATCATTCATATGCTCGTGGCATTTTTCGAACAATTCAGGACTAGGTGAAATGGAATGAATAAACTTTTCTGAAGTCATTTGTTTCTTTCCATATTCTGCAGGTTTTTCCAACGCCTTGCACAGTCAACCATGTTCAAAGCTACTGGATTTTAAATAGGTTCAAATCTGCTCGGGTTTTTGTGAGGAAGGCATATAGTGCTAACTAACCAGGCTGGGATTTAGGGAACCCTTTTGGAGCGTTCTTGCATGACTGCACTACTAATCTGAGATTCCTGTATTTTGCAAAGGTAATTTTGGATGCTAAATGATTTGAAAATGTTAAGGAACATTGGGTTCCAAGAGCGACATACTAAAATGTTCTATGATGTGTATGTGTGGGCTAGCTGATAAACTAGCTTTCAGTCTTCTCTTTGACCCTACTAAAATGGCTCGTGATCACCCGGTCAGTTCCTCTTATTTGTTGTTCTTTTTTTGAATGTTTGAGTGTTAGGTCATCACGCTCCAACTTTGTAGAAGTGCAAAGATATCCAAACATTCGGCATTATAGATGTCAACTTCTTATTTCTTACTTTGTTCCCAGTTCCATTAGCTACTATTGATCGAGGCTGTCATATACAGGGCTCTTCAAGTGCACATTCCATTTTAATTCCCAATTCATGCTTTCTGTCTGTAGAGAAAGGGCTCAATTCACAAAGAAAGTCAGAACGTTAAGGGTGTAAATTTCCTCCACCTTCATGTAATTTCCCAACTTTCTGGAATTCACAAACATTTCCAGGCGCATAGATAACATCTGCTTCAAGTGCAGGTTTTGAGGCGTGCTTCTGAAAAGGTCATGTGACAGTCGCAGCAGTGCCTTATTCCTCCTGTGGGGTGTTCTCCGTTCTCTCCATACAGGGGAACAGAATCCACTATGTCTGCTTGGGAAAATATTCCTGCGGAGGAGGCATAAAAACTACAAGCACTCATACAGTCAATTGGGGAACCTAAGCATGTATGAAACTATTCATAATGCAAATTTAGAGTCGAAAGGAAAGATCTTATTATGAAGTCCATCTTGGGTTTTACATGGTGAGAGTTGTTTGACTGCCTTTCCCTGGGTGCAGAAAAAAGGCTATATCCCAAATCTGAGACTGCAGTTATTCAGGCCGTCTTCCTCAAAGCCATGTAAGGGAAATTAATACCTTGGACAAGAGCAAAGTAGTCACTTTGGTTGCTCCTCTTTCCACCAGGCATAGTTTAGCACTCTGTTGACAAGCTTTCGTTTCATGTAATAATTTATTTCTGTTCATCAAACACTTAAACATTCATTATTCACAAGCCAAACACTAAGGGCCTTATTACGAGTGTGGCAGTCTATACATCGCCACACTCGCGGTGTCAGTCTGGATCGCCGCCAATGCGGCGGTCCTACCACCACATAACAACCCTGGCGGTCAGACCACCAGGGAACAGCCAGCTCCTGGAGGATGGTGGTGGTCCTAATCTGCCAGGGCAGCTCTGCAAGCAGGGCTGCCCTGGGGATTACGACCCCCCTTCTCCACCAGCGGTTTCATGGTGGTAGCACTGCCATGAAAAGATTGGCAGAAAATGGGTGCGTGGGGCTCCGCAGGGGCCCTGCACTGCCCATGCACTTGGCATGGGCAGTGCAGGGGCCCCACTGGCCAGCACTGTCGCAAAGCAGACAGTGAACATTGTGAGGCTGCTGGTGCACTCTGCAGGTGACAGCATTGCCGCCGGCTCGATTACGAGCCGGAGACAATGCTGTAGTCTGTTTCCCACTAGGCCAGCAGGTGGAAACTTAGGTTTTCACCCACCGACCTGGTACAGAACCCATAATAGCTCCGGGGGGGAGATTTTCCATCCGCCAAACTAATAATGGGGCCCTAATTCTTCATTCCATTATCATAATGTTGTTGCATACCATCTGTCATGGTACCAAAACCAACCTTCGTCACTCGCACTTTCCAGACAGACTCGACACAGGTGAACCTTTTTCTCTGCTCACTACTTAAGAATTACCAATGTGATACACATCAGACCCCTAAGTCGTCTGTGTCCTAGACACGACGGGTCACTGTTCATCTAATGGGATCAGACCCACCAGCCAGTCTGTACTGCCAGGGCATACAAGTTTACTTGAAAGACACCAAAATGGAGTACAAAGTCCTTTAACACAACAATGTTGGACCACGATTGAGAGCTCTCTGGGATAAATATGAACTTTTTTCTCCTCTTAGTCAGATAAATAGATGTCACTTTGCACCTTCTTTTCCATTAACGTGTGCAAAGCAATTTCAACCTTGAACTGTGAACATAAACTCAGTTTAAAAGAGCTCTTCAACCGTGAAGAAGGGAAAAGCAGCTTCTTTCAATGTTATCTCTGCCTCTTATTACCAGAGGTCTGGAATCTCTCTTGTGGACATTTCCACGGACTATGTTGTCTACAGATTGTGTGCAGTACTGTTACAGCTCTTTAGGGAATCTTGCAGGCTCCTACCAAATGCCAAATCTGAGATTACCAAAATTAAATATTATGTAGGTACGTCCAGCATTGGGACCTAGAATTGTGTATGTCTACACTCCAGATCTAGAGACACGGAGAAGAAATGACAAACCAGCAGTACTTCACCAGGAACAATGACAAAATATAGAGTCAAGTCAGATATCTGCTACAAGCAACTTCGAACTTCATCCTTGCGTCCAGGTAACCCACAGGAGATATAAAACCATAGGCTAATGACCGTCACATTATCATTGTCCAGGAGTAGGAAGCAGAGAGTGTTGCTGTTTGCCCATTCATTGCAATGGTTCAATGAGCTGTCTTCTCCGGGGAGGAGTTTCCACACACTATGTATACATACAGAGCCTGCCAGGACTTCTTTCTCACACTTAGGAATGTCTCACCCATGCCTACTGCAATGAGATGTGAGGCCTGCTCCGGCACCTGATCTCAGGACATGGTGATTCCAGCCACATGGCTACAGTAAGGGGGCTTGTTTTTACGAGTGAATGATTGGATTAAGGGTCGGGATTTACCAATGATTTTTTTGACTTAGATAGTGGTTGCAAATAGTGTGCTGCTGCAGTGGCCAGCTTGGAGTTGATTTTTAAACATTACTAAATGCATTCAAAGAAGCCCACTGAGGATGCACGAGCATCCTCCCTGGCCATCCTTGCATTCAATTACAATGTTTTCACAACTGCCGTTCAAAGATGACCACCGTGGATGCAAGCACATCTGCAGCAGTCATCTTTCAATGGGATTTGTTCAAATGGAAAATATTCAAAAGTGCCTGCTGTACATGTGTGAATATGTGCACATGCAGTCAACCATTTTGAAATGGTCAAAAAATATTTTAAAATGGGTGCCCGCTGATAGAACAGTCTGTGGTAAAATACTCTAATCAAAAAAATGTGATCTGGAGGAAGGCAAGAAGACACTGGGGAAGTTGGGGAATGAGAGGGGTTCAGCAGGAGCGGGGGCAAGACAGAAATTAGTCCCCACAAGGTCTGACATCAGCAGTGGAAGGGGACAACATTCCAATTAGAAGACCATGGCCCAATTACAAAGTTAAATTAATATGTGTAGATCTACTCATGTGCAAATCTACTCCTGCACCTAAATGTAAGTCAACATTTTTTGCTCTTCGCAATTTATTTTTGGAGATTTACAGCTAAGAAGACAGTGAAAAGCAAAACGGAGCTGGCCTTGGGGCCCCTGCACTGTCCATGCCAAGTGCATGGGCAGTGTAGGGGTCCCCATGGGGACCCTTGCACCCCATCTCTGCCAGCCTTTACATGGCGGGGCAACCGCCATGTAAACACTGGCGGAGAAGGGGGTCATAATTCCTTTACGAAAGAGAAAGTGAGATAGAGGGAGACAGACTGTGTGTGTGTGTGTCTGTGTGTATGTCATTCCTCAGGACCTAGAGTAATTCATGTGCAATCAAGGGAGTAGGAAAAAAAAACAAATAACCGCAAATTCAAGCAAGTGATGTGAGCAAGGGCGGAACTAATTTTGGGGTAGCCATATTCCTTTTCTACCTCCGTTACATCACTCAATTCTTTTTTTTTACATCCAGCCTTTCCTCAATCTACCCTTCCATCCATCCGTCCATCCTTCTGTCTTTTTCAATCCTTCATCTCTGAATCCACTTTTTTCTTCCTTCAGTCTTTTCTTTTATCAAATCAATCATCGTCCATAATTCCTTTGTTTTCTCAGGTTCTCATTTTTCACCACACCCCATCCTTTTCTCCATGTACTCATCTATCGATTCTTCTCTTAGTTCACCCAATCAAGTTTCTCCACATCCACCCACCCATATTTTTCTTCATCATCCATCCATCTCTCCATAGCATCACCTTTTGCTTCAGCCATCACTTCAACCCCCTCCGTCTACCATCCATCCATCTCTGGTAACTTCCCTTTCTCCATCCCTCCATCCATCCATCTCTCCATCCTCCACTCACTCCGTCCCTTTGTTTCATTTGCTAACAGCTCCATTGCGCTGTTCTACTTGGAAACGTGAGTCTTGATTAAAGTCAAACGAATAGCAAACGCCAATGTAAATGCTTTACATCACAGCTAACTCCCCAGTGAAATCCAGACCCACTCTAGCTGCTAAAGTAGGGGATTCACCAATCCCCTGCGTGCTATTCTGCATTGTGCGTTCTTGTGCTTTTCCTCGGAGTCCCGTTTGTGCGAGACGTACATGATTTCGGAGACCCTCGGATGTAGCACGTGTTTGCAGTTGCTGAGACACTGATAAGATCCAAAGGGGTGTCTGATTACTCAGAAACTTGTATGGTGCATGGGTGTACTTTGTCAGACGCCTGTATGAATATGCGACATTGTTTACATTGTTGTTATGTGAGAGGCCCTATATGAAGGTGTGTTCCATTCCTTAGACCTCTAACAGTGCTGGACTCTGTGTGTGTATTGCGAGCCCCCGCCCCCTCCCCCCGTTTGATGGCATGCGTTTGTGCACAATCAGTACATGTGACTGTATGAATTTTGAGGCCGCTGTTTTGAGTGTATGTGTTTATGTGATACGTCAGACCCCCACCCCGGATTGCATTCCCCGGGTTAATGCGTGTCCCCGCGTGTGTGTGACAATTCCTAGACGCTGACGCTGTGTAGTTGCTAGTGCCCTGTGGTTCTTAAGCCCCTTTTGTAATAGACCTGGTCATCGGTATTAAACGACAATGAAGGACCAATGAGCTGTGGCAGCGCTGGGCAACAAATGAGGCAAGAAAAGCAAGTTATATCATATTATGCAGAATGTTCAGTGTCACTGTTTTGATTGTTGAACACATTGATACAAAATGGATCACAAATCTATTCAAAACTCATTTTTTTCAAGAAAGAAAATTATAAGCATTCGTCTAATCCTATTTTATCCACCAAGAAATAATACTTTTGCGTGCAGTGGGGGCGCAGGAACAGCGTTTTATTGACACTGGCTTTTCTTCTTCCCAGGGTGAAATATATTGGGAAAACCACGGAATATTGCATTGAACAGAAAACATCCCACAGGCCCCACTTATTGTCAAACTTGGCTCTTAATGGTGTGTATTTGGGTGGCACTTCTAAAGCCAAAAGGCGAAGAGGCAGCTGGTTTGAGAACTGTTAATGCGCTGTGATGTGGTCTTCTTTAAAGAGGGTCATCATCAACTCCTTCCTAAATTAGAGCAGCATTGGGGCGGTCAGCATGGTTACTGCCATGTTGTTCCACATCCTGCGTCCATAGACGGAAAATGCCTAATGGCTTCTTGTTGTTGTTTTTTAGGCTCTTTTATGGTATGCATCCAATTTACATTTGAGTGTTCACAATAGATGTCACTGGAAGCCATCTGTCTACAGTAAGAGACCGCCCTGCAGAAAAACATTGTTCAAAACTATTATTTAAATGCCACAATATAAGGCACTGTAAGCTTCAAGGCAGGAGATCCTAAAAAGATATACAAAAAATGTGGGTTTCTTTTGACTTCTGGTGCGCTGTGGATATAATGCCTACTTTGAAAACAGTGTCTGTCGAGGCCCGGATACATTTGCACAAATCTATTACAAATATTTTCACAACGAAGGGGGAGTCTCTGAATCATTATTTTCTCCCTTCTTTATGTTTAGCTAATATATTTTCGTGCAGCAGCTAAAATCCTTTCCTCCAGTAAAATAACTGGGCAAATTAATACAATTGGAGCACAACTGTTCTAAGTTAGTATCGGTTTAATGCAGCAAACAACCGCCACAAACTGGCCAGTTAATGTTTGCTAAAAATCAAATCTGTTACCCTACTGTGCTGTGTTTCCTAGTAGTGTTGGAACTAGTAAATTATTCAGCAGATAGTAGCTTATGTGGCAAGTGAAAATGGGATATGTGCTACAGCCTCATAACTGCATAATTCCAGGTGGCCCTGACGTCCATCTCTAGGATTCCCCGGATAGCATGGATAAATGCACAGTGGGGGCTCCTCCGCTATGGCGGAGGAGTGTCGCCGTCCCCTCCAGCAGCTGCAAACCTTTTACTACAAAATGATGTCAAACCATGTTTATTATCGGTTTGTAGTAAAAGGGGTGGGGAATTGGGGATGACAGCCATGGAGGGCAGTGCACAGAGCACTCCCTTCAGTGCGCATATATGTTTGTCCGGCAGTCTCGGGCCGGCCGAACACACATATGCACTATGCTCTCTCCAGCCCAGCAGTGTCTTGCCTGGCTGGAGAGTGCAGACACAGGCTCCCAGTCTGCCTAGGAGCACCCTGGCTGGACGCTCCCAGCCAATCCTAACGTGGCTCAGAGCAGAGTCAGGATTGGCCGCAGGGCAGGCTGAGAGCCTCTGCTTGCAGCTTCCAGAAGAGGAGAGGCGTGGTGGTGGCAGCGGTGGTGGCAAGTAAAAGTAAGAGTATTTTTTTATTAAATGAATTCCCCCCCCTGCATGCGCCTCGCCACCCCACCCCTTCAAAGCCCCATGAGCTGCTCCTATAAATGCATGCATGGGGAAACATCCTTTTTTACGACTTTTTTATTACGAAAGTCGTGGTTAACGAAAGCGCAACAACGCTTTCTTTAACCACGACTTCGTTTTTTTGTGCCTTAACTACGTATGTTCTGAACAACGAACATGCGTGGTTAAGGTACAAAGAAGGGAGTTGGCAAAGGAGGACGACGCAGGTGACAAGGGGTTGACTAAGGTAAGTAGTGGGTTTAGGTTTTGGGGAGGGGGTGAGGGGTCAGGGGGTTTTAGGTTTTGGGGTGGGGTTGGGGGGTGGGGCGTTTTTGGTTTTGGGGAGGGGGTGGGGAGTCAGAGGGTTTTAGGTTTTGGGTGGGGTTGGGGGGATGGGGCGTTTTTGGTTTTGGGGAGGGGGTGGGGGGATGGGGGTTTTAGGTTTTGGGTTGGGGTTGGGGGATGGGGCGTTTTTGGTTTTGGGGAGGGGGTGGGGGGTCAGGGAGTTTTAGGTTTTGGGGTGGGGTTGGGGGGTGGGGCGTTTTTGGTTTTGGGGAGGGGGTGGGGGGCCAGGGGGTTTTAGGTTTTGGGGTGGGGTTGGGAGGATGGGGCGTTTTTGGTTTTGGGGAGGGGGTGGGGGGTCAGGGGGTTTTAGGTTTTGGGGTGGGGCTGGGGGGGTGGGGCGTTTTTGGTTTTGGGGAGGGGGTGGGGGTCAGGGGGTTTTAGGTTTTGGGGTGGGGTTGGGGGGGTGGGGCGTTTTTGGTTTTGGGGAGGGGGTGGGGGCTCAGGGGGTTTTAGGTTTTGGGGTGGGGTTGGGGGGGTGGGGTGAGGGATGTGGGGTGAATGGTGCCTATTAGTAATGGTTTTATCAGGAATGCCTTTACAACGAAATTTCGTTGTTAAGGCATTCGTGGTAAAATCATTAGTAGTAAGGACGAGGTCGGTGTTCCGACCTCGTTGTTAAGGTTAGTAGTTGTTTTTAATTCGGTGTTCCGTCGTATAATCGCATGCATGTGTTTCATGCCACAGATCACTGTATGGTCGGATGTGTTGGATGTTTTGTATAATTTTTCAGACTCTTCCATAAACACATGTGTTTATGTGATTCTTTAGACCTTTTCTTGACTGCAAAGAGTCATTCCAAATAAAGCTCAGTGACTTCGCTCATGAGGTAACTGCCCATCACATCCTACCCTACTCATTATCTGACACCCCAACCTTCTGTATCAATGTCCTAGCACCTGAGCCTTATACCCTCCACTTCCATACAACACCCCTGTAGCTCTAACAAAGGTCAGGACATCATGCTTCTGGGAAATGCTCCAGGGTTCTGTGGGCTCTGGGTAGGAAACAGCAATCCCAGCCAAGCCCAGCAAATCTAAAAATGTTTGCTCAGTTTCATCGAGGTAAGCATTCTGAATTTACCAAATTTGCTGGCAATGGTTTTACATGCATCCACATCTAGTCATTTCACAATTTATGTTCAGCTGACAGCCAGCAGAGGCAAATGAAAAATAAAATGATAAGAGTTTTATTATCATTTTTTTTCATCAGGAGGCGAGTCTTTGGGTGGGGCCATACTAAGAATGGTGGAGGAGTGTTGGGCACTGCTGTCAATGTGCATGTCGGTTTGGCTGGCCGTCTTAGGATGGCCAAACCGACATGCGCACTGACATCTCTCCAACTCAGCTACATTGCTGGATGGAGGACAACAGCAAGCACAGGCTTCCAGTCCCCGATGGAGCACAAAACAAGCCCACTCCATCTAAGCCTTACACTGCTCTCATTGGTATTACCAGAATGAGAGCAGTGTCTGGATTGGATAGAAGGGAGTCTGGGAGCCTCAGCCTGTGCACAGAAGAAGTATCTGGTAGGTTATTTTTGTTGTTGTTTGTTTTTGCCTTTTATTATTGCCCCCTGCACTGTCCCACTACTTTTCCCTCCTTGACACCAGCCGCTACTGGCTAACAGTGGCATAACCAGGGGACTGAATTTAATCTGAGGCCTGAAATGAATTATCAAATGACTAACCTCTAAAGCAAGATTATCAGGTGACTCCATGACAACAAGATGCAGTATTCCAGTCCGGGACTAACCAGGGGGCTGAATTTAATCTCAGGCATGAAATAAATTACAGAATGCCTAACCTCTAAAGTAAGATTATCAGGTGACTCCATGCAACAAAGATGTAATGCTCCAGTCTTGGGCTTTTCTTTTACAACCCATTGTTTTCAGGTGTTTTACTTCAAGTGGGTCAACTGAAGTGGCCCATCACTACATCTCCCATAATGCATCAGGTTATTAAATAGAAACCTAGGGCTAGAGCACCAAGTCCTTGGTCATATGCAGTCATGTGGTAACCTTACTCTGATCTCTGCCAAACTATAGTGCACAGTCAGTTTAGCTGAGGCACAGTTGTAGAGCAAGAGGCAGAGAGAGCGAGAGAATCACATTTACATTCTGTAATTACTTGGAATGGATTAGCTGCCTGGCTAGAGCAGCCATTTTCTTGCTTTTGTGTCACTGTGCATGACAAAATTCACATAACTCATACTTGCAAGCAAATATCTTACAATGGCCGACTGACTGCATCATTTTCAAGGATTCTCTCTGTGCACATTTCAGGTGTACTCTGTGCTATTGTAGGTTTGAGAAAGATGTAAGATTGGGTGAGAGCAGGCCCTTACATTCCAGGGAGGTTTTCAATCAACCTCTGCAACAGGAAGCCCAGCAGCTCCATGGCCCTCCTGCCTGAAGCTGACAACTCTGCCAGCAGTCCAGAGCCTGACTGCGACAGCCCCACCCGCATTCCTGAGGCTGATTGCGAAAGCTCCGCCCGTATTCTTGAGCCTGATTGCAACAGCACCACCCGCATTCCTGAGCCTGATTGCATCTGCTGACACCCCTGCTGATGCTCTTGCTGATGCCTCCTTTGCACCACTGCTGCTCCCTCCCACTTAATAGGACACATAATGGAGGCCGCAGCACGGTCTCAGTGAGAAGTACTTGACCCATTGGGCCAGTCACAGCTCCATAGCTACTCCACGGCCCTCCTGCCTTCCACTGTCAGCTCCGTCCGCATTCCTGAGCCTGATTGCAGCAGCTGTGCCCGCATTCCTGAGCCTGATTGCGATATCTCCGCCCACATTCCTGAGCCTGATTGCAACAGCTGTCTGCATTCCTGATTGAGTCTGCTGATGCCCCTGCCCACGCCTCCTTTGTGCCACTGCCGCAACCGCCCTGCTGCCTTACTCCCTCCCTCCTCAGCCCCGATCTCCCAGGACATATAATGGTGGCTGCAACATGGCCGTGCAGTGTACGTGTACAGCGGGAGCACCACCAGCACGCCAAAGTCAAGCCCATATGCGCCCGTCCGTGCCTGGAGTGTGTCCAGCGCCAGGACCCCTGGTCCTCCCACCCTCCACCACTACACCATCAAGGAGTTTTAAGCCCTGAACATCGGACACCCTATCAACAGCTGCTTCACGGGACCCCCACGTTCAACCAAAGGACCCTTCACCTGCCTACACTGCCGTTTCTCCTGCAACGTGGGCCCACCTGTGCACACTAACGCCTGCAATGCACCTACACAGAAGATTATGAACAACCAAGCACCACTCCGGTGCATCCTGCTAAACATCCGTTCCTTATGTAAACACACCAAGGAAATCTGGGACACCATCCCCACCCACGACCTGGACATCGCCTTCATCACCGAAACAAGGCTAACACCCTCCTCAAGCCTCGACATTGCCACAGCCACTCCTGATGGCTGCAAGATGATACACCGAGACCACACGAACAAACATGGTGGGAGCATTGCCATCATCCAATGCACCATCACTTATGACGACCCAACGCCCCTCATGGAGCACCTCAACTTCTGACTCCAGAACAATGCCAACACCATGAAACGAGGCACCCTCTCATTCAGACCCCCTGGACCACGCCCAGCCTCCTGCTTCCCCATCGACTCCCTCCACTATGTCGTACTCAGCAATCTCAATTTCCAACTTAATGACCCCAACAACATCAACTCCACTTCCTTCATGAAGAACCTCAGCAACATCAGCCTCACCCAACTGGTCACCAAACCCACCCATAAATGCAAAAGAATGTCAGGAAACACAACAATCACACATACTAGTCACACACATAAATGCACCACTAAGAGTACCATCGTTCAAACACACAGTGAGAAGATTTTTAGGTACCGGGGGAACAGGGTGTGATGAGCTCAGAATGTAACATTCAGAGCTTTTTACCACTGGGCTCTTGGGTCTTTACAATCGATAAAGCCAAAAATTGAGCACCAAGTAGACCTCCTTAGCACCTGATCCTCAGAGTAGCAAAGTCAAGCAGTGCATGGCTTACTCAGGAGGGTGGTATAGGGTAGAAACTCAGAACTTAATGAGATATCCAAAATCAATCAATAAATCAGTGTCCAGAAAGTACAACTTTTACTTAAAAAAAAGAAAAAACACTACTTCTTACACACAGCACAAAACTGAACATAACCAACAGAGGGCACTTCAGTTGGTACACAGTTATGAAGGTGACAATCACTGTGGATCCCGAGACAGACTAGGCTGTTCTTATAGGACAGGTATTGAATGGTTGCACAATAAAAGTAAGGACAATTCCCCACCTAATGGTCCTGGTACCTTATCAACCTGTCTCAATACTTCGCATCTAGGGCAGTCCCGAAGGTGATGATTTTGCCTGGGTTCCTCACCCCTTATTATTGTTTTGTTAGCAATATTGGCCTGCATGTGCCAGTAGGAGGCACGAACATTGCCACTTGGGGTAGTGCTCCTCCTCATATGGCCCCTCAAGTGGAATTGCACTGACTCTGTTTGCGCCCAGCAAAAACTGCTGCAGTCTATGTCTACTGTGCATGCTTGGTTGGTGAAGATTACGGAGTCTGAGGTGCAGTCTTTTTGTTGCACTCGTTTAGACACCATTCAGTTATAATGTATGGTGCCCTCCCACAGATAGGCCTATCCTTTCGCCCACATGTGTGAAGTTCCAGGGGTGGCTCCTCCATGGGGGCAGGGGAGCGTCACCCCCGCCTGCAGCGACAGCTGCAAAACTTTTACCAAACAACAATAATAAACTGTGTTTATTATCGTTGTTTGTTAAAAGGGGTGGGGCCACTGGGGTGACGTGCACTGAGGGGGAGTGCACAGCACACCTCCTCAAAGCACATGTGTGTTTGGATGGATGTCTCGCGCCAGCCAAACACACATGCGCTATAGGCTCCCTCCAGCCCAGCAACACGGTTGCTGGGCTGGAGAGAGCCTCCACAGGCTCCCAGTCTGCTAAAGCAGGGTCAGGATTGGCCACAGGGCAGGCTGGGAGCCTGTGCCTGCAGAGACGAGAAGGAGAAGCAGAAGTGTAGTGGAGTTGCGCACGGCGTTGAGGTAAGTGTTTTTTTTAATTATTTTATTTGTAATTTTATTTTAATTTCTACCTTGCACACTAGCTGGTAGGCAGATCCACTTGGACCCACGTCCTGAAGAATGCATCTTACCTTCTGAAGGCATTTACATAGGCAGAAACATGTCGACTTAAGACGTTAAGGACTCCTGTAAAAAATTGTTGGTTTCAATATTGTGATAGGGAGGCATGAATCAAAATGTTTTTCACCTAGTCTTACACAATTGTATTTGGTTCTGTGGGGAACCTGGGTGTTTAGGACAGACTGGTTGATGGCATGAGAAAGGGTCCCTTTTCCAGAAGGCAACATCAGCATAACGGCACCGTTAATAATATCAATGAGGACTTATAACAACTGTACATTGAATAAAGACCTCATTCCTAATCATAACAGCTCAAAATATGGGCACCGAGATGTGGTCATAGACAGGAGTGAATCCTGCAATTACTCATGACACATTATGTGGGTGACGGTGCAACATACTGTTGATGCTCTTTAAACTAGAGTTGTCAAAACTCGGGTTCAATTTTAAGATTACATAAAGATTCCTAATTGCTCAAGCATTAAACACTACAACATTGTTTGGTATATGCATATGACAAAAGGGAGTGTATGTTGTAGCCTCTAAGCTACTTCCTCCTGCACGCTTATCCTGTCATTTTATCCACCTTAGAAAGATGAAGAGCTAAACCCGCTCTGTACTAATATTAATCTATGACCTGAATGTCTCACAAAAAATCAGTACCAAGAACCACAAGTTAAAAATCATTTTTGTGGTCTCAAATGCTCCAATTGAGAGTTTGCGACTGCAAAAATGCTGCCCAAATGAGTTTTGAAGGAGACAGTGAATCACTATTTGGAAAAGATGTGTTTAGAATGTCCCTTATAGATAAGGATTCATTATGGTTTGTTATCAATGTTTTGAGGCCGCAATCTAGTCGCCAAACAATTACATTTTGACAACTCTCAACACGGGGTGGTAACGCATAAGCAAATGTACATAAAAAAATGTGAAAAAATATTGTTGGAGAGTAGGAAGTGGTCTAGGGAACTTCTATCTAGTCTCAACCAAACTTTTTAAAAGTGTCCATTTATTTTTTATTTTTAATGCAGCCCCATTTCCTTTAAGGAAAGGTGGCTGCATTTAAAAAGTATATATATATATAAATATATATATTCACAGCCCACTGAGCTCAGCAGACCGCCATGCTTGTGTTTCCTTTTTATATATATTTAAAAAACCCTGTGACAGCCACCACTTGAAGTGAGTCACAATTTGTGAATTTGTGACCTACCTCGTGAATTTTGATAAAGTAGGTCAGATTGCAGCCCATTACAATTTGGAATTTGGTGAATTTACCTGTTTGTACACAAATTCGCAAAAGTCCAAATGAGTTACAAAAATACTGCTCACAATTTGCGACCAGTGTTTGGTACATTTGGCTTCAAGTTCTAAACTGATCAAGCTATTATACCAGATGATGATCAGAAATATGAAAACAAAAGGAGTATCACATATCTTTCTCTAGAAGATGCCTCAAGCTTGGTGACGACACCCTCCTTATCATTCACAAGGATGCCCTTTGGAAAGGAGTGCAGCATACTCGGATTAGCAATTCCCCAGGTTCTCCTTCATTCATAATAGTCAATGACACTATCAGCAGGACGCTGACCTTTACTTTCAAAAAGCCAGTGTCACTCAATAACTGGATTCATTACATGACATATTAGCTTTTTATCTAGCTTTGCTGAATGCATTAGTAGATTTCTACATTTTATGGCTGGACCATATTTTGGCTGCAATTGTGTATGTTATTTTCACGAATAAACAGACATGTATATATGTCTATCTGTTTCCATATTTATATGATGTTCACTTTTAAAAAAAACATTTACAGTATAGTTATGGTTACTAACTAAACCCCAAAATCCCTTTAAAATTCCCCAATTATAGGATCAGCTCCAAAATCATAGCTCGCAAAACCTGCCATATAAACCACATCACTCAGAGCAAATGTAGCGGCCATAGCCTCACCCTTGATGCAACAGGCAACACAAACTACATAAATGATTACACTTGTGACATGACAAATTCCTTTACCATTATGAAAGACACAACTATTGATAATGTATGAGTTCTATGGATACTGTATGAGTTCTTTCTTTGGGCATGGGTTGTAAATTAATGATGAGCTGACATGTCTTCTTATTTAAAATTGTGAAGTCATAAGCATTGCATTTGGGGTGGAATTTACAATTTGCTTGGCAGTTGTACAAGCATGGCTTCGAACAGGTCCTGCATTCAAACCTCCATGGCCTACACCTGCACGTGGACAAACCTACCGCAGAGGACCAAAGGGCAGGCCCTGTGCCTAACCACGGCTCCCTACTTTTTTCGTCAACCTGCCTGTGTCTCGCCCCTGCTCTGCAAGGCCATCAGCTGCATGAAGTGAGGATAACTTGTAGGGCCTGGCCATAGGCCTGTGCACAACCCCATGCACCCCCAAACTTTTGCTGCGTAAAGATTTTTGTGGGCTATTTTCATTTCTTTCTAAAAAAAAATGAATACATTGTGTCAGGATTTTAAAATCCCATACCATCTTTGAGGATCCAGAATTTGAGGATCCTCATTCGGATTCTCAAATTCTATTAATTAATGCAGAAAGCGTTGTCAACAAAAAAACATTTTCAAAACATCTGTAACCATGCTTTTAGTACCAAGCTTCTTTATGCACATGTATGTCAGTGTAGACTTCTGCAGCCATTCGTATTTTTCATGGTTTATATCTTCATTTTGAATTTAGGTCACGGGTAGTCACGCCCATTCATTCCAGCTAATGAAACATCATTATGCATCAGATTCGCTAGAAAAGAGTGATTTTAATAGAAAATATGTCCTTTATGAATGCAGCACCCTGCGGCAGCATGTTTTACTTATACATTGGGGACAATATAGTCCAAAATGCACCACTAAACATATATAGCTCCTTTATTACTCTCCTCCTGAAAGGGTGTGGCTCATTTCCTTCAATTTGTCTTTGTGTAACACTTGGGTGTTTGACTATTACTATGACTTTCATGACGTAACATTGATGGCAGTATCCCCACTCTGAAAACTGTTCCAGGACCACGGACCTCAAACCAAAATGAGAGCATATCCTGCAGAACTATCTTCACTCTGTCTATAGGATGACTAGAAATGTTGCATTCTCATCTGTCCTCCTTATTCCAACATTTAATGGAACCCAGAAGACAGAGAAGTATTTAAGTAGAAAAACAGATCCTCTCGGAAAAGGATCTCTCAGCCGGGGAAGGAGGCGCCCTGGAAGAGGACAGTCAATGAAAGTCCAGGCAGAGAATTTGCAGAGACCGCAAAGGTGAGATGGACCTTCTTTCTGTGATGAGATTTACTTATTTCATAAGCAGATGAGGCTCGTAGAAGGAGGGGTAAGGTGTTCGCTTTTGGGCTTTAAGTTGTCCCAGAGAGGCACCAGCATCATGAGATAAGTAACAGGTGTGAACCATTACAGACATAAAACAGGAACAAAATGGTATACAAATTGAGCCATTTTGGATTGGGAAGACCAGGATCGGAGTGGGACAGAAAAAGAGGCCCAGACATCAAAATAAAAGTGGCTCCCTGTAGTGAATTAGAATGCTAAAAAGTGGTCTGTGTTGCACACTGGGGCAGTTTTTAACTTAAGGCACGCTGTAAAAGTATTTCACAATTGAATGGAGACTACATGGATTTCAGCATGTTCCAGGCAATGTTTGTTTTATCAGATAAATCAACATTGAAATCTTCCCAGCAGATCATACAACAGGCCCAAAAGGGCCAGAAAACTAGCCCACACACTGGCCTGTCACACCAGCCCATCGGGCACTAACTCATGTCCCTATAAGCCAACCCAACCCTGGGGAAGACTTGCGAAGGCGCAGGAAAGTGGGAGGCCTGAATTTTACAGAACAAGCAAAGCTGCATGCCACAGTTTGGCCCCCTCGGGATTCACGTCCCTTTAGGGGTGCTTCATATCTTCTTAAAGAAGTCAGTGCATATGGCAAAAATGGATCTAAAATTGAGAGAAACCAAAGAAAACCATAGGGAGTTTAACCGTAGCCCCTGTGCGCTGTCCAGGGATAATTGAAAGCGAAAAGGGGGAAACACGGTCAAAGATACTGAAAGACATAGAAAACGCACTCAACATGGACGTGCCGGCATACTTCTGTTTCCATGTGGCCTTTGATAGACTATGTTCAGCAGCCCTGCGTGCTAGGTATCCAAGACCACGGAAGTCAATTCACTAAAATGCCAGGGGTATCGTATGTGAGATGGCACACCCTTTGACCATGATGAAACCACAAGTTAACCCCTTGTCCCACACTTAGACCTTCAAACGTCTCAGCTTCGCCTCTCAGGTGGCCGTGTGAAGACCAAGCAATGAGAACTACAGAAAGTAATCAAGGATCATAGAACCCTGATTAAATCCCTTTCCTGGCACCACCTCGGTGACTATTAGAATCAGTGCTACTTCTAACATCCATAAGCAGCCCATCTGCAAGGTCTTATTTTCCATCATGAAGCCATATTGGGATTGTTTCTGTGAAGCAGTGAATTAACTCAATAAATAAAAAAAAATGTTTAGGGTGAAGGGAATACATGTGTTTTACATCAAATAG
Source organism: Pleurodeles waltl (assembly GCF_031143425.1). Taxonomy (NCBI): domain Eukaryota; kingdom Metazoa; phylum Chordata; class Amphibia; order Caudata; family Salamandridae; genus Pleurodeles; species Pleurodeles waltl. Next base: position 605,827,186 of record NC_090445.1, on the reverse strand, counting down.
CCAGGCTTAAAAAGCTACGGCAATGCAATAAGAATAGATGTTCTCATATCACAGATCGATCAAGGAATCAGGGAAGACAAAGGACCTTTAATTTCATGCCTAAGACCACCTTGCACTTTGATATGAAGCTAATAAAGAAATGCTTTAGTCGTTTAATAGTACCGGTCAGATTGAGAGATAGGACAATAGCTTTTTAGACTTTGTTACAATGTAAGAATGAGAAGAGGATGTCTTTGTAATGAAAACTGAAAAAATCCGAATAAAAGTGCAAACCTATTTACTTCATAAAGGCATGATACACTGTAATTCAATATAAATTGAAAGTTCACAAGTGATCAGGTGAGCGGTTCACTGTACATATCCATGACTGTCCTGCTGGTAAATCAATCACATCCTATAAGTATTACACTGTATATCCCACTAAAAGTATGTCTAGTTCCCACCACTAGTTGTAAAACACAGAACATGTTCTTTCTGTACTCCTTCAGTCCTCTGAGGGTTCTCAGTAATGTGGCTTTTTTGATTCCCCTCACCATTCAACCCATATTTTGGCATTATCTTCGATTTACAGATCTGGCCGATTCAATTTATCAAATAGTCCCTCCATTCTCTAAACATTTCCTACCCTGTGCATCTAATACCTGACTCTGTGCGGGTGAGGAGGGCAGTCAGCACTTTTGGGCTGAGATTTTGGCTTTGTGCTTTCAACAGGATCCTTTTGCTTTTTTCATGACTTCCTTGATGAACTTTGAAAGCAGCCTTTCTCCCCAACCTCCAGTATCCCCTGCACTCGGTACTTCACTGCTCTCATATAGACCACCTCTGACTACCTCCTAGCCAGTCCACCAACGATAAGTCTCAATCCACTGAAATGTTTTATAAAATTCAATCAACCAAGATGTCCATCACAGCTCAAGACCATGGCTTGATAATAAGAAAAATCCTGTTCCCATCCTTTACCTAACATCTCTTTAAACCTCCCATGGACTTGCTACACTCCAGAAAGCAGCAATTTCAATGTAACATCTATGGCTCACAAATTGATCTGCATGTAGATGGCTCTCCGGACAGATCCGATGCAGTATAAGATACCCTTGAAATGGTTGCCATTTGGAAGGAGAACATTGTCCTATAAAGATTGCAGTGTTTTGCCAGAGACCACATCAAACCCTTGAAGACATTGGTAAGTCTTTTCAGATTCAAATATGGGGGCGCCATGGGATTCTGACACTAGTATGGATCCCCAGATCGGATCTGTAATACATGGAGCTGTTTAAGAAACTACGACAATTGAATGGCGTTTTACAATTCTTCCCTTGCATTTTAGATAAGTTGTGTTAAGATCTTTAGCCAACTCTAATTTAACTAGGCCAGTGCCCTCTCCCCAGGTCCCACGGAATATAAAATGAGAACTGAGAATATGGCTGTCTGTGAGCTCTGAAGGGGCAGAGGAAAGGGGACTCCACCTTAATGTTTATATAGCTGTAATGTAAACTTCGGCCTTGTTAGGGGTTGCCACTTTGTCGTGGTGGTAGTAGTAGAGGCAGCAGTTTTGGTAATGAATTATTCCCTTTCTTGGGTGACACAGAGACTGAAGTTTTAGTGTGTTGCTCATAAAGGCTGGAAGTTCACATATGGTCTTCTGCATTCAAAGACTCCCTTTCCCTTTCCGGAAGGGACGGCGGCTACAATGACTTCTTAATGTCTCTACATGAGCTCCTGGTGCATAAATGTGTCATTGTTCAGATTAATGCCTGTCATTTTAACTACTGCATGATCTAACTCCTGTCTGTTTATCAAGTAAATGAATGCTTTGTACTGAGGCACGTCGTCTCTGCCCAGTGTCTAAGTTACTTGGTTGTTCCTAAGGTAAGTTGTAAAAGTGGAGGCAACTGGAGGTTTGATGTCCACAAGGCCAGAGTGATCATTTCTTCCATCGGGCATTTCCCCATAGGGCTGACTCCACTGAAGTCGTTTGAAGGACCAAACCTGTCCGTTTCTCCAGCCCCTAAAGTTATGTTCACGAGGACCAGACGGGGCTTCAGCGAGAGTGATCGAAAGAGAGAGGGAAAGAAACAAAGGCATGCAGTGATAAGAGAGGAATAGAGCGAGGTAGCAAGAGGAACGACAAACAGGGAAAGGAGAACGTGAAATGCGTGAGGCAGGGAATGGAAGGAAGTAACGAGATAGAGAGAGAGCAGGAAGGGAGTGAATCTGGTCTGAACATTTTTTCCAGGGCTACTTTTGGTTCCCAGTCCGCCCGAGCTGTCAAAGCCCCACATCTGTGGAATAAACTTCCACTGAAAATTAAATCTTCACCCTCCGTGATTCAGTTCCAGAAAGCACTCACAGCTTTCATCGTGCAGTAAATTTATGTAGCCAATAATATGCAGTTGGTCATTCATTTTCTTTTTTTGGTTCTTTGCACTTAGAGGCAATCTCATTAGCTTCATCCTATTCAAATTAAGGAAATCAGTCCATTGAGGTACATCAAGTTTGCGCACGGAGCCGACCTTACCACTCATGGATACTTGCACCGTACATCTGGGGGGTGTACATGGCATGCCTGCCATTACAAATATATGTTCAGTAGGCTTTTATGACTGTGTAGTGCTGCTGGAAACCCTAATGTACAGTACAAAACGTATACCGTAAATTGAGTAGCACAGGCTCAGTATATCATCACTGACACTCCGTGGAACTTTCAAAGCACAGTTCATGTTGGCACAACTCACTACTTTAGTGCTGAGGAACACAAGAATGCAGAGTTACGGTTGTGCAGCACTACAGATAATATGTGAAGCAATACATCCATTCCTAAGTTCCAAACGTCATACTTTTACCCGCAGTGTGGCAAAGGTAACTTTACAAGCCCTCCATATGACAGCATATGTTCAATATAGCAATTACAGACTGAACCCAGGTCTGGTGTTTGCAAGTGTTATTGCGGTGTATGATAGGTGCAAAATGCTGACCTCCCTGTTTATGATACAGCTTGGCAGCTCACAAGGGGTCCACGTTCTCAGTTTTAGTTCCACAAATGTGTAATAACTTGTGTGAGGAAGGTTCATGCATCAAAATATATTCTAGGTACAGGAAGTAACTAGAAACTCATCGGTTTATAGGACAAAGTTGCTCACTAGTGTCCTGGTTGCAAGTGTTTGCATACCTTACGGTTTTACCTGAAATAGGATAGGCTTGGGCTGGCTAGGGTATTCTATACTAAAACAAAATCAAAATGAAATGCCCATTCCTTTTCCCATCAACATCTCTATCTTGGAGACAAAATAAAACATTCAGTTCCCATAAATGATCTCTGGAAGATGCCTGTCCACCGAAAGGTTGTATTGTGGGCAAAAAGTCCATTCCACTGCACGTTCATTTATTTCCGATTAGTCTACGGGGACCTGCCTAGGAGGCATGCACAGAGACCAGGGTTCTCATATATCCTATCTCCTACTTGTCTTGCAAATGCACTTTGTGATGAAATATCAATATCTCTGATCCCTGGGGCTAACCGGAAGGTCATGATTTGCAATGAGATCCAAGTCAAATGGGCTGCAGCGTGTGGCTCTGTATGCCCTTTGAAGGAATCGGCCAAATTCCGATCGAGGTTGAAATTGAACCTGTAAAACTTGCCAGCAAATTAAAAAGTGGGGGAGGTTGCAAAATAAATCAAATCAGATGAGCGAGGCATGAAAGTAAATATGCCAGCATACTGCTGAAAATGCTGCTGCGAAGTCAACAAGCCCTACGGAGATCCATTTTGGCATCAGTTTGCCAAATAATACACATCGATCCACTGTTACTACAGAGCCAGTTAGACTAAAACAATATTTAAAGAGGTAATATTAATCACCCTTGAAATTGGTTATGAACTGTAACAATTTGCTTGAGATCACTGGTATAAAGAGCACTTCTTGAACCACTCATGCATCTGCAGGCACATGCAATGTACACTTTCAACTAGCAGAGTTGGACATGCAACTGGAGAGTCCCCACCTCACCGACAGGCAAAGTATAACCTCAAACCCCTTTTGCACCCTACTCCTTGTTGTTCGTTCCATGCATCTGCACCTCTACTGGGTCTTCTTACCTGCACGAGACCGTGATCTCCACTTTCGTTGCTGGGATGTTGCCCGAAATGGGGTCAAAATCACTGACAGAGGCCATGTCGTCCAGCTTGTCTATCTCGTCGTCCTCCATGGGCATCCACACCCAGTCTCTTTCGGCCAAGCAAGTAATGTTTCCGGCCCTCTCCCTGCCCCTCTCTTCCGGAGAAGAGAGGAGACGCGATCTCTGTGAGGAAGCCAAGAGGAGGGCTTAGATGGTGTTTAAGGAGAATAAAGCCCAAGAGGCTCTCAACTTCTCTGCGCGACTGGCTCAGCCGATGCGCCCGACAACAGGTCAACCGTTGGCCAACCTCAACCCAGGCAGCTCTTTGGAGTGGTGGAGTGGACTCAGCTGGGCAGCTGGCTGCAGAGGTAGTTGGCTTGTTTGGGTAGGTTGGAGACCATAGGCACGCCAGTAGCAGCCCCAGTCTAATGATGCTCTCGCCCCTCGCTCTGCGCGCTCTCTGTCTCTTTCTAATAATAGTCTCTGCACTTCAATGCCGAGGCTCCGCCTCCCCTTTCTGCCTCAGCGTGAAGGGCTGGTCTGCGCTGCGCCAGCCACCGGCGCAAGATGCTCGGGAATCTCAAGTTTGACGTCTCGAGTGCTATCCCGTAGAACCGCCTCCTCCAAACCCCTTCCACCGTCTGCATGCAGAGGAATCTCTTCCTGCGGCCAGAGGGGTGGACGTGAAAAGCTGACTTGCAATGGTCGAGCACACACCCAGAAGGCACAACTCCTGGGATCCGGTCTCCCGAAATGTCAACCCTGAACCGAGGCATAAGCTACGCCTGTGCGCAGTCAGAGGGATGAAGCTCGCGAGAGGGAGAGCCTGGGTGCACGGAGGCAGGCACGGGAGACAGCAGGAGAGATGCTCCGGTACTCTCCGTGGAGGGCTGAGGTTGTACGTGTGCGTTTATAATATCCAATAACCCATGCAACGCACATCACTGCATGCACGGCAGCTGGAAGACAATAAAAGCGGACAATACACACTGTCGGCATCTCCAGCAGGTGCCGGGTACCAGGGCTACAAACGTGAGCCAGCATCTGCAATCGCGCGCATCAATCGCCACCGATGAGGAACCAACGTGGGTCCTTGAAGGAGCTAGCAAATGGAACTTTTTCCTTAGTTTCTATCGTTTTTAATCCAGCACAGATTCGATTCCCAGCGTGCGTTTTATAAATAGGTGCTTTATTAAATATTTCTACTTAATTGAGCGCTTAATACTGGAAACTGCCTGGTACCAAACTCACTGCATTTTGGCAACAAAGGGACAGGGACAAGGAAACAGATTCACGTGTCAACAGTCACACAATTTGATCTAGTAGGAAAGCTGGGATTCAAACACAGATTGCATTGTGCTATAGCTGACAAATTTGCCATATAACCACATTTTCCTATGTAAATTTAGGGTCGCTTGAGGAAGAACACATCCATAACCACCTACAGCTAGGAAGCACGCAAACAAGCAGGAACCGCCTTTTTACTGGCGATCCGAAATTCACAAAGGGGTCTGCGCGGCTCCCCATTTCCAAATCAGAAGGCTAATTGACCAAAAACAAATAGAGCCAATGGGTAGGGCATACAGAAAGTCTTGGACGACTATGGTGATTTTGCTGTTTCCAGGGAAACATGAACAGACCTGGTGCCATTTGTTATTTTGCGATGCCCCGTAGGTTTAATGCGTGATTTGGTTAATAGTGCTTTCCAGTTGGAAACCCGCGAGGGTTCTCCTAGTGAATTAAGCAGGAAGCACCCGCCTCCAAACATGACACGTACCGCATAGGAAACACCAGTCTGGGCAGTGGAAAGTACGCGCGTCTGCGTCCGCCACAGCCCGCTGCAGGCGGCGTTCACCCAGAACTAAGCCGAGGACAGACATGAAGCCGCCTGGCGCGCCCTGTGTGGGATGCAGACGTTATGTGGTACTATCGGAGCGCCTCGCGCTGTGAAGGTGGACTCCGGTCCCGACTATGCACGATGGCTTTGTTTTAGAGGAACTCCATAGGTCGCCGTCCGCGGTGATTTTCAGCGGCGTGTGCGCGTTACTTACGCGTGCGTGCGTACGCGCGTTTTAGTAATGCGTCTCTGTGGCAAACCAAGCCATCGGAGGTACCTTAATGGAGCTAAACCTAGGTAGCGCCCATTTCCCGAGGGTTCCTTTCTCTGAGCGGAAAGCTGACGTGGGTAGAGGGGGCACCTCGCTTGATCAGCGAGCAGTATTAGGTCTCTTCTGCTCTAGAGGAACAGGGGAGAGAAGGGGCATGTCTCCTCTTCCGCACATCCCTCATACCACGGAGGGCAGCAGGGGCACGGTAACGCGTCTTGAACTGCTCCACAGAGGCAACAGAGAGGGTCTGATACCAGAGTATCACCTTTTACATGTTGTTCTACAGAACTATCGTAGCAAGAATATCCACTCACAACCTACCGTAAAATAGCTATGTGTAGGTAAGTAGTGATGTAACATCTTTAATTCCACATATATTCACCTTCACTATATATTACGCAGTGGTGATGCCACTGCGGCCCTGGGCGTGGGGACATGTAACACCTTCCACGCCTGGGGGTATTGGGAGGCAGCGGACCAGGGCAATGACGTGGGTGGCCGCCCGAAAATGCCACCGCACCAGGCGCGTGAGAGGACCAGCTATCCCCACATCAGCAGAGTGTGCGCAGCAGCACTTCCCTCACCCGCGGAGGTGGGTAGGGCCCTGAGGAGCCTGCACGTTGCCGGCCTCCTACCGCCACAGATGTCAAGCCCTGAACCAAAGGAATCAGAGAGACCGCGCCTGGATTATCCACATTAAAGGGCACAAGTGCAGAAAAGGAGAAAGAAGGTTTGCCCCTGAGTTTGTGGAACAGGGCTACAGGCACCAAGGAATGTCTGTGAGGGGAGACTCCTGGAGGCGCACAGCCGTCCAGCACAAGAAAGGGGAAGGAGGGGCAGGGGTGCAGGTGAGCCAGTCTTGGAAGCAGGCCGCTTGGCACGGGGGACCGCAGCAGGAAGGTAGAGAGAGGGGTTGGAAATCAGGTGGGAAGCAAAGGAGACAAAGACCGGATAACTCGCTCTGGCAAGTCGCCCGAGAGTAAGTGGGGACAGTGCCAGGCACCTGTACGACCCACCGAGGGAGGCAGAGAAGGACACACGAGGCCGCGGGGCAGCTCGCAGCAGACCTGGACAGGGACAGCACATGCGGAAGTGGCAGGGCTTGGACACAGCGGCGGCTACTGGCTCTTGAAAGTGGTGCGGCGTAAAAGTCATCTTCTGTTGTCACCGAGTGAATAAGGCGAGTGACACCAACTGACACAAAGGGGTTTCAGGCCAAAGCACAGTCTGTGCATTCACTACACCAGCAAACGTTTGCAGATGGGATTTATATTAGCGTAATCCCAAAACATAAATCTGACATAAAACCTAAATCTGAAGGGATGGGAACGCAAATTGTAAATACTGTAATAAAGAACTTAAGTAAATGATGGATAACATTTAGCCTGTTGTCATAATTTCCCCAGTTACTACATGCACACAATAGTATTCTGTCACTTGCACATGCGTTGCATGACAGATTAGCGCTGTGCGCCTGCGGCCGAAGCGCCTTGTCTGCAGTGTCACCTCAAAGAAGCACCAGAAGGAAGGCAAACAAAGCCTGCACGCATGCTTTCAACTGCACACACAAACACACACGCACAGCGACACCCACTGCAAAGACATTTATACATTTGGTATTGTTCAAGGAAATTGATGGTTCAACCACCCGTGGTCCCTCTAATTGTAAAATAACACAGCACATTATGACAGCGTTCCTTACATGCACATTTCTAGTAGCAATCCATCTCCTCATTTTTCACTGAACTCTTTCCGAGGCATGCTTCTTTGAGATGACCTACTTAACTGTGAACTTCTACATTTGATGATTCCTAACTCGGTTAATGGATATATGAGATAGGAAGAAGCAATTAGGAGACAGCAGTAATACATGATGTGATCAGAAAATGCCATTTGAACTCTCTCTGGTTGTTTTTATTATGTTATGGAGCGGTAACAGTGGTTAGAGAAATAAAGTCTGAAATACAGTCCCTCGTTTTGAAAACAATTGTATTCGATAAAAGGAATACCTATCAACTTTGACTCTATTGTCAATTTATGCTTATTTATTTTTAAAATTTTTATATAGCTCCACTTGAACAAAAGGTAATGGAGCGCTTTATATGAGTACCAGTTCCATTAGACAAGGGTACATTTGTTATGTTTTTTAGGTACCGGGAGATTAAACAACTGGCATAGAAAGTCGAGCTGATCCAGAGACTCGAACCTAGCTTCCCCATTCAAAAGTCAGCAGTTCTAACCATGACTCCACACCCTCTTAGTGTTGTATAGGTTTGTCTCAAGAACCACGTAAGGTTTTATAAAAGGACTTTCCCTCATTATAATTTGCAACTGGACTTTGAGCACGAGGGCCGTTCTTGCCGAGGGCAAGTTGTTTCCCCAGTCCATATCTTCATGAACACTACCAGGAAGGAAGCCCAGGCACAAGGCAATCAACACAGCCAATTGTTGTGTGCTTTCAAATAATGTGGCTCCTTAATTAGCCATGTTGCGTGATCTACCCGCCACCGCGCTGCCTGAAGCCACTGTGTGAGAGCTTGGGGTTGCTTGGCAAGTCAGGAGCCAATCCCAACGCAGCTCCCATTAAAGTTTAATGTTATATTGCACAGGAGCTGCGCTGGAATTGAATAGGAAAGTCAGCACAGTGCCCCAGTGAAGACTTGGAGAGGTGCTTCTGCTGCCCCAACCCATGGTCTCAACACAGAGTGAGAAGCCTGAGGTACAGCATCTCAGGCTGGCCGAGTCCAAAGGCCTGATCAGTCTGTCATGTGCACTTCACCTACACAGTGCTACAAGTCTCCATAACAACAGCCGCAATTTGAAGTGCTATATGACTACTTTACACATTACCTCTAAGTTAAGCCTGACTGCTTTGTGTCAAGCTACCAGAGGGTTAAGCACATGTTAATTTGAGTTTTGTTGGTGACTTCACTTTGACAGAAGATATTTCGATATTCCATGCTCTGGTTGCAATGATATTGTATTCGCTATTCTGACATATAACTGGGGGAAGTGCTCCCCTGCTCCATATCGCTCTGAGCAGAAAGCAGCCAGGAGAGATGAAGCGGCTTCAGCTGCTCTTAAGCCTTCCACCAAAGATTCCCTCATCTGTTTCGCCATCTACCAATTAGAGAAAAGGCCAATCAAAGATGGGGTTGGGCAGAAGGGCAATGTGGGGGAAACGAGGGGATAAAAGTGAACAAGATGGAGGATTCCCGTCTTAGTCCATTAACTAATTTACATAAGACTGAACTTTGAGATGGCAACTGGTACTTTCTTGAGTTGGGAAAATAGTGACCTCCTTTCTTAGGAGTTGCATGAAACATTTCCATGTAGACTCCAATCCGAGGGGCTACAGCAACACTTTGTCTTCTATATTTACCTCCATTGCACAGGTGCGGTTAATCAGAGACTAGGTATTCCCTGAGCCTCTAGCCTGTTAGTTGCCAAGTTATTGCCTAACCACAGGGAAGATAAATAAAGCTGTCCCAATCAGTCAAATGGTGGTGACACTCAGACTTGTTTCTGACATCAGTGGTATTTATTTGCCAATTTTCAGCATTGTTTAGACATAATAATATATATAACCTGTAGTATAACATGAAGCAAGTACACAATAGCAAGTACAATAAAAAATAAATTTTTTAGCATTCAGGCACTGATTACAAGTCGGAAAGAGAGGGACTGATGCATGGAATCCCACTCTACCTGTAAGTTGGTAGATTTTTCCACATCCAGATTTTCCTGGTGTGGGTAAGCCATACCAATTGTTCTGCCTAGTAAATCAAGGCACCTAGGGGGTGTAGATAAATCGCCAAGAGTCATTTCCAGTTATTCCTTATGAAGGGTGGAGCTGGCAATGCTCCACCCATCAGAAATTACTTATGGTAAATTGGCACTACCTGTGTCCAGGGCCTATAAATTAAATGCTAGCAGTGAGCTTGCAGCACTGATTGTGCCACCCACCTAATTAGCACTTTTATCTTGTCTCAGGCCTGCCATTGCAGCTCATGTGTTCAGTTTTAAACTGCTATTTTGATCTGACAAATCAAACCTTTTGCCAGGTCCAAACATTTGTTTTTAATACATATAAGTCACCACTAGGGTTGACCTTGGACAGCCCAGAGGACAGGGTGCAATTTGTTTAAAAAGCAGGACGTGCATTTTTAACTTTTACCTCTTCTGATAGTAAAAAATTATTAAATGTATTTTTCACTACTGCAAAGCTTAGGTTTTCCATAGGATAATAAAGGAGGTATCTTATTACATTTTATAAGTGTGATTTCCCAATAGGAATCGGTAGCCAGATCGTGTTTGGTGTATCTGGAATCGCAATTTCCTTATTTATGGCGGAGTCTGATTTTAAATTTTAATTCTGAATATGCCACGTTTAGAATGTTGGTATTTTCTTGCATTTGCCATTTGGTGCCTGAAGCCTGTCTCTGGGTTCCATGACTGGTTGTGGGTGAATGTTTGGCTTTGTGTATTCCTCCTACACAGCCACACACATTGGGGAGCTTATGTGTGACTGGATGGGCCATCGCTGGCAGGATGGGAGGGAGGAGAGGGGCACAGTCCTACTTATATCTGAACTTCATCATGAACCTAGGACACCATTGACTCCAAGGACCCATCAGCTGGCCTCCTGATCTGAGCCACTTGGACATAAAAGGCTCCCCTAACATCCTGCACCAGCCTTTGGACCCAGCTGTAGTGAGTTTCTGACCACCGAGTAGTGCCAGGTCCTGAACCCTTGGTATGGCTTAAGGGAGTTGAATTCAAGCTTTTAGGCTCTTCACAACCAGGCCCATTCATACCAGTACCTCACCATTCACCGTTCACCATTCACAGTGCAATTCAGGCCAAAGCACTGTCAGCCCAACTCTTCACACTCCAGCACTGACTGCTTATGGGGACCACCAACGAACGTTCCAGCAGCGCCTGCCCATGATGCTGGCTGGCTCCTCACATTCACAGACAGTCTCCCACAAAGCTCTCTTTGCTCCTCGCGGCCCTCTGTAATGGGACTCTTGGCACAGACTTGTGAAGGTAACTTCAGTGAGTCTAACTTGGTGACTGTATCCAACCTACGCGTCATCACAGTTGGCCTTACATTGTGTCTTTGATCTGGTCCAGCGCAACCAGATATCCCAAGTTGCCACTTTGTGCTGTTTTGACAATATTTTCACTAACGTCTCTAAAACTTCATATCCCCGGTTCGTCTGAATGGACTTTTGTAGTTTTGGTCTTGTTTTATCTATTAAAGTCTGCTCTATTTTTGTAAAGTGCTGTGGGATCCTTTTTGTATGACTTTTTCACTGTTTTAGTGTTGCACAAATAATTTTCACAGTGCTTCTAAGTTAAACCTGTCTGCTCTCTGCCAAGCTACCAGCAGGTTAAGCACATGTTAATTTGGGATTTGCTTTCGACTTACCCTGGCAAGGATTGTGGTAGCTGCTTGACCAGGGCTCACACCCCAGTCAACCAGTAACCCAATTTCTCACAAGCATCATTTGGAATTAGGAACAGATTTATTGCTCACATGAGGATTGTCAGTTCGAAGAGCTCTGCTCCTGCAGGACAGTTGTAGCCCACACCAGAAAGTTTGTATTGTGTGAGGTGGAACCCTATGATGAAGCAGGCCGCCTAAAGGGGACTGCTCCCTGTGTTTGAGAGACAGAGCTCTTGTCACACAGGTCAACATTTCTTGTGACTTAGGCCCTCATTCTGACCTTGGCGGTCTTTTCGCAAGACCGCCGAGTTACCGCCGCGGTGAAGACCGCCGACCGCGGCGGTATGCCGCTGTGCGCATTCCAACCGCTGGGAGCGTTCCGCCGGAAAACCGCCAGCAGCCACACTGGCGGTCGGCGGGAAAGTGGAGACTGGTCAACCTCCACCGCCACGCCAGCAGAACACCGCCCACAGAATTACGACCCACATTTCTGTGTGGCGGTCTTCTGTTGGCGGTCTTCTGTTGGCGGTCACCTCCCCATGGCTCCTGTCGCCTCCCGGAGGACCAACGCACAAGGTAAGTTGATCGTCCGTGAGGGGAGGGGGTGGGGGGGCGTTGTGTGATGTGTGCGTGCATGGGGGTGTGCGTGTGAGTGTGTAGAGGGGGTGTGTGAGTGCGTGCATGCGGGCGGGGGGTGCTGCTGTGCCTATGGGCAATGTGTGTAGTTCGGCGGGTGCGCATGTCGGCATGTATGTGTGCGGGTATGTGTCCCCGTTGTGTATGTGTGTGTGTAGGGGGTGTGTATATGTGCATGTTGGGGGTGTGTGCATGTCGGGGTGCGTGTATGTGCATGTCAGGGTGGGTGTGGGGAGGGGGTCCGTACCACCTCTGGGGGGTGGCAGGGGGGTGGAGGGTGTGGGGGGAGGACTCGGGGGGACAGTGGGGGGTGGGGGAGACCCCTATCAGTGCCAGGGAAGGAATTCCCTGGCCCCGATAGTGCCTACCGCCATGGTTCGCATGGCGGTTCCCGACCGCCAGAAACCGCGGCGGTAAGCAGGGTCATGATACCATTGGCGGTCTTGGGTCGACCGCCGGGCCGGAGTGCGCAGACTCCAGCCCGTCGGTCATGACCGCCGTGGCGGTCGGAGTGGGGAAGTGGCGGTCGATCGCGGCGGTGACCGCCGCGGTCAGAATGCCATTTTTTTGACCGCCGGTCTGTTCGCGGTCCGACCGCCGCCTCTCCGCCGACCGCCAAGGTCAGAATGAGGGCCTTAGTGTCAAAACACCTCAAATACTCATTGTATGTATTGATTACAATTTAGGGAGTGTGTACTCATGGGGTTTTAATACTCCTTGGTCCCCACTTTGTGTTTGAGATAGAGGGAGTGCCAGAGGGTAGGGCCATTAGCAATGAGGGTTCTTCCCAGGAGCTGGTTGTGTTTTGACTGGTGAATGGTCAGAAGGGTCAAAGGGGCTGACCTCAGGTGTCTGCTCAGCTGATATTTCTGGAAGGTTTTTAGGAGACGGGCTTCAGCTCTTCCATGTACATACTGTACACAGGGGACCTGGTTCACAAAGGTTTGTGTAGTTGTAACTGGCTCTTGTAGTAATGCACAATGCCTTCTGAATTCTAGGAGTATGACATCAGAAATCTTACTAATGGCATCCTCCTGGAAATCAGGAATAAGCTAGGATTATAACAAGTTTCGGTCACAGCAAAATCTTTGTTAGTCTGGCCTAGAATCTTTATATGCCTTGCCTTTAATGATGCTGCTACTTATCTATTCAAAAAGTCCATGTTCCATACAGATACATTTAAATTACCCATCTCATGACAGCAGTATGGAATTATGCATGCCGAAACAATGAGATTTTTCTATGATCACAAATATGTTTTTCTTATCCACCAGTCAAGAGAAGACCAGAAGATAATCGAACAACACAATCAGTGGCTAGATCACACATTATTATTTGCTGGATCACAATCAGATTTGAGCCAGAGGTAAATTGATCAGTGATTGATGTTCCCACCATATTATATTTCCATTGTTGCAAGTGGTACATCTGTAACTATATTGTTGCACAGCCCTTTCCAGTACTGCTAACATGTAGTACCATAGACAAGATTGAATATTGCAAAATCAAATGTTTACCTGATCCAGCCGATATGGCCAACTAATCAGAGACAAGCGAAAGAGAGGAATAGGTGTAGCCTTTTTTTCTTGTATCTGAGGGCAGCAGCGGGTGAGAGAAGCTGTTTAAATAAGATCCCAGAGCAGGAGCAAGAGGGAACAGGCATTTTCAATGCAATGGGTCTCGCGTTTGCTCGAGTTAGAGCTATTAGCGTTGTAAATTCCTAAGTGCACTTTTCTTGCCACATAAATTGAAAATGATAAGTAAAACAGTTGACATAAGCAAGCCAATTCAAAGCGCCACGGCCATGAGCGCGAAGGAGAGACACAAAAGGAAAAATAAATTTGCTTGCAGTCAAACATATCGGAAATCGTGCAATTATCCATGTAACAGGGTCGGTGTCCAAGGCGGTAATAAAACCACCCAGAGGAGGGACAAACGTAAAGCATTTACCAATGATAACAAAGGATTTTTGAAAGGCAAGCACATGAGCAAGTGAAGTGATGGACGTATGGAGGGCATGGTTAAAAGACCACAGCTAGCATTTGCATAGTCAGCAGTCTGCAATGTGAGACCTAATCACAATGCAGGTGCTGTTTTCTTTTGCTTTCCAGACCTATTATTGCTCTCTCCGTCTTGAATTTTATTTTTCCCCTTTTTCCCAGTGCTTATGTTTGTCTGTGTTTAATGTGTACCACACCACTCTTACAGTCCTCCCCTTCTCATTTTGATTGTTTTCAGTTAACTGCAGTTTTACTGCACTCTTATACTTATTTACATGTACACTCATACATTTATTTACATGTAAACAGTTTCCAAGGTTGCTCATAAAAGTAATTATTTGCCTCTTTGATTTAATGCCGAAAGCGCATTTGTTGTTTTCCACCCGTCCCCGCCTGCTCGAGCCTCAAGGGCTTCAGCTGCACATGTGGTTTTATGGCGTTCTTACATTTACAAGTCACTGAGGTTATTTGTTTATTTACATTTCAGAGCCCCACGCTTTGATGTTGCTCCCGGTCTCATGAGGCTGATTCTGGCCTGCTGCTTTCTTCAAATGTAGGTCACTGTATGTGCTTCAAAAACACGTTGCTCTCACCGAGCGCTTGGTGTGACCGTGTGCAAATTATCAGAAACATCGAGTTTGTACCATTGCGCCATGCATCACTGAACTTAAATGCACCCTCTATAGTATTAGTACTATAAATATGGAGTGGAAGTTGAATTTCTTGAGCATAGGACAATTGACACATTTGCGAATTAGATCTACTTGCAAAATGCCCTGTCCAGTTCTTGGGATCATACAAATAATATTTTCTGAAATAAAAGTGAATGTTGTCCCACTTCCTGAAGCATGTGCCTCAACCAGTTTACCGGTGAATTTTAACATCATCCACATTGCAGGCACCCTTTGAAAGAACTCACTGGATGAAACCTGCAGCGTGCCTTTGTTTTGAATAGGCGCCTTCCTCTGAAGTGAAAACGCGCTGACTCTGAAAAAACGCGTGGACTTTGAAAAAAGTGAGCTGGAACCCTTTCCTTTTCACCCAGATAAGTCAGTTGTGACTCGTAACATTTGAAAGTGGTGGGGCGTAAATGTTGTTGAGGAGTGCTGTGTTTAGAGCGAAGCGAGTAAGCGTGGCTGTCGTAAGGAGTGTTCAAGTCTATGCAAATGTTTGTAACATATGGAGCCGTAGCTGTCTCGCAGGCTGTGCATTTACAGCGGACTTTGTTTCCTTGATCATTAAGTTACACCCAGAACTGGCGGCAACTTTAAACGGAATCTTTCAAGACATTGTACAAACAGTGGAGTACCGTTCGACAGGACAAACTCGTTATTCTACAGGCACAGACAGGAATAAATGACTGAGCGTTGCCGTGCAGCGCTGAACAGAATACATTTCAAATTAGAGTGTCACCAGCACCAGGAGGTATATCGCATTCCTAGACAGGAGCTGTGCACATGTGTCCCCATTGTCTTATTACATGCATCCTGTCGCACGGCTGCAAAAGAAAGAAAAATGACTAACTGGACTTTTCTTGCCACACAAACTGAAAATAAAAAGTAAAACAGGTGACATAAACAAGCCGATTCAAAGCACCACCGTGAGCGTGAAGGAGACACACAAAAGGAAAAAGAAGTTCGATGGCAGTCAAAGTTTTCGGCAAACGTGCAATTGTCCGTGTAACAGGGTCGATGGCCAACGCGGTAACAAAACCGTCCCAAGGAGAGACAAACGTAAAGCATTTACCAACGAAAAGAAAGGATTTTTGAAAGGCAAGCACATAAATGAGTGAAAGTTATGGGCGTGTGGTGATCGTGGTTAAAAGCCCAGATACATACCAAAACGTTGGAAAAGCAGAGCTTATGCTCCACCTAAAAAAAGTGCCTTACGACTGCAGCCAGGGCAGAGAGACTAACAGCCTGATAACATCTCTCTGAAACAGAGAGCACCAGCAAAACACATCTAGGTACTGAGAAAGACACAGCACAAAAACCTGCTGGGTAAGAGTGACGATTAGAGTAAGGCCCGTGCTGTGAATATGTGATGTTAGTAGAGCCCTTAGGGAAGGCGGCTTCGACGAAAGTGTCACAACCATTGACTTTCTAAACAATAGATGCCATTGCTAAAAGCTTGTCAAAGAATGGATAATGAAAGCATTACATAGACGGACATGGAAAGATATCCTCTTTCTGTTCTCAGCATCCAACAGGGCCTAGAGTGGCCTAGCGCTCTGTGTGTTACAATGGGTGCCTGCCATGCGCCTTACTATAAATGGAGTATACAAATAGATTTCTAGATGACTGTGTTCCATACAGATCAACTTTCCTAAGTTGAGTTGAAGAACATTGTCTTTGAAAAGTAGAGACCGACAGGCTAGACAGAAGGATATGTTATACCGTTTCTTTAGAAGACCAGTTTTGCCAAGTTATCATTTGACTTTGATTATTAAACATAACTATAGTCATTAAAATTGTTCTCACCATTTTAGTCGTCCACATTTTGGGCCTAATATTGCAGATAACATCTGAATTGTAGACCCCCTCATCTTTCCCTATGGGTGGGGAGAGAGGAGAAGCCCACCCCTGTGATGTCTTCAGATAAAGTTGGCCTTTAGTAGGTTGTGACAGAGACTGAACGGTTTAAAAAGGAGGACGAAAGTACAAATGTTCAAAATCAAGTTAAAGTTGGCACACTTGTCATCAAAAGGTTCTATGAAATATGTTTGCTCCAAACGAGCCAAAGCAGGAAGTAGAGTTCAAAAAGGCTTGATTTGCCAAAATTGTGTTTATCAAACAAGGAAATGAATTGGAAAGTCAAAAAGTTCACGTTCTAGAAGCGAAAATAAAAAAAGCCCAGGAATAAATAGCTACCACAGCGACTCGCCCATCAAAATACCTTACCAAAAACCACACCTATACACATTGCCCCAAAACTGGTCATTAGTGCACAAATGGTATAAAAAAAAAAAATACATAGATAATTCCAAACAGCAAAACGGAATGTGCATATACAAGCACACGAGCACTGCACCATCCACAAACACTGTAACCACAAACAGAGAACCGTGTATGCATATGTGTGTGCATGAAGCATATTTACACGCCTTCTCTCTTGCACATGCACACACAGTCATGAAACCACAACATTTCATAGCAGCCATGAGATGAAGTCCACACATGGCACAGCACCTAAGTGCATTCATTAGGTACAACACACACTGGGGCACCAAAAAATACCATGGTAAAAGACAAGAAATAAATAATGAGAAACTATTGCCACTCAGCATCACACCAAGCCCAAAATGACACACACCACAGGACACTAGAAATCAGTTTCACCATGAGAGCCATACAAGCTGGGGGAGAGCAAAGAATACACCACAGCACAATTGACCCAACACCCTAGACATACAACAGTGTTGATGCTCTAGAAATAACAGTCATCATGTTTCTGCCCACAACCACTACAACACCTGATAGTCAGGTGACACTCTCAGAAATTCCCCCTTGGAAATAGAGAAAGAAATAAGATACAGTACGTTATGAATAAAGAAGTGGCATGGAAATTGGCAGGGCCCCTAGACAGCAGCAGTTACTATACATTTACCAAGTCAAAAAACACCTACCATTAAGCAGGAGAACACACCGAGCTCAGTTACTTTCTTTCAGAGAAAGCTGAGAATTTGTTGCTGTGTCAAACATGCACATTATTGCTGTTTTTGAGAGGTGTCCTTTGCTCGTTTGGACCCGCCTCCCTATATTGAAGAGAAACTGGTCTATATATCATTTAAAAGTCCAAAGCTGGAAACTAATGATGTTTATCTTTCTTGTACGGCCGAGTAATAATTTGTTTTAAATTTGTTTTTTTCTACTGTGCCATCGAGCTTCACAACAGGTAAAAGAAAGGCATGGCCCTTAATATGAGAAGGTGTTATGTATGTCTGAGTATGAGCAATTCAAACTCTAGCAGATTATATTGTCACTGTGTTTTCATCGAGGGAATGCATCATGAATCTTTATCATTCGATGCCACTCTGTAACGTTGTCGGACTCCAGTGTACGGGGCTGACTAAAGGGAGTATGTTAATGCGTCTTTCTCAATTTCATGATTTCATATGTTTAAAAAAGCAATTTGTTTATTGATTTATTTATGTTTAGTTACATTGGTGTGTCTGCCCTCCCCTGCTAAAAGTGGTGATTGTCTTCCCAATCTAACCTCCTCTGCCCCCCACCTTCAGCGTTGTCTCCTCCCGGAAGACCACCATTGTGAATCAGGGCAGTCTAGTACAGAACGGTGTCTCTGGTGTGTTAGCATGCCAGGGACAGTAGTTATCTGGACAGTGGAAAAGTGCTCTGATTCGGCGGTGCATTCAGTACTTGCCTGTTGTGTAGCAATTCCATGGTCTTTAGAGTTCTTACTCGGAGCTCCTCCCACTGGGTTCAACATTGGAGAGGGTGAGGGGATAACCAAACTTCACTGCAAAGGCAAGCTCGGCTTACGGAGGAGAATATTCCCACCCACACTGGAGGACTGAATATCTGCTGTACAAGCTCAATAATTCCCCAATCACAGATTTTCATTTCAAGGGGGAGATTAAGAACAGAGTTTAAACTGGGAACTATAAACTCGGGATACCAAAGGTGAAGACCTTATTGTGGGATCCAAACAATCTTATCTCCCTGTGCCTGGTTCCCATATTCACGAAACCTGAGGGTGCAAACAAAGCACCGCAGTCTAATAAAGCTCCTATATACAAACTCCTCTGCCAGAGTCTGGTTTATTGGTAATCTCTGACCTATTCAAGCTGGTAGGGGCATGCATCGGGGATGCCACTATCAAACCTGCTCTTTGCACTGGCAGTGGAGCAGTTAGCCAGTCAGCTTAGAAAATATTGTAATGAGCTATCTGACTACCAAGTCGTGGGCGCCCAATCCACACACACACACACCTGTAGACTGGGCTCATAGGCCATTCTTATTAGATCTATCACTCTCCTACAGCATGATAACCATTCCTCTTGTGTACTGACAGTGACACAGGCAAGCCGTTGCCAACATAAATGAAGTAGGTTATTGCAACAATACTTATGTATACTTCATTGGTGTGAATACACAAATGTAGTGTTAATTTCGTGAAATTCAGAGGTTAACTACTAATAGCTATCTTGCTGTCAGTGTAATGGCCCTGATGAAGCACCTTTCATGTTGCGAAACACATACAGGCCTACTTTCTGGATGAGATATAATTAAAAATTGAAATACTTGAATCAGTTAGGATTATCTATTTTGTATTTCTGGATAAAAATACTTGAGCCACTATTGAAGCTACATTTATGAAATCATTGAACAATTGCTTTGATAGACCTCATAAAACATTGTTTTACTATCTTCCTGCAGAAACTACTTCAAGCCCATCTTTGTTGTGTGCATTTGCAAGTGTCGAGGGGAAGGCACCGCACACTGTTGAGGGATGTCTTGCCTGATCATCAGAGCCTCTTCTTCCCCTCCCTAGGCATTCTGAGCAGCATCTGGTCATTGTTGAACAAACACTAGCCCAGCAAAGGAGAAACGCAAGAAATTAATAAAGGGATGTATGCTGGAAGAGGCACAGTCAGAGGGTGAAGCTACAATAGGGTCTCCAAGGCACAGGTCCCAGTGGCGGCTCTAAGAGACAAGGGAGCTGCTTTCACCTTATTTCAGGGAACCACAAACTTGAGAAGCATGCACTATCACCTCGAGGGGCCACTGCTCATACCTCACATCCCACCGTCAACCTGTCACAGGTCAACCTGAGCACAGGTGAAGGATCCACACCCCGCCCCGTTCCCTGCCCAGTGAGCCCTGTAGGCCCTCATGGTCCACTCTTCCTTTGCAATTTCCAGGTTCCAGCAGCAGCGCTCATAAGCCCTCTCTTCCTGGTGTGAGTCTGTTGTTATCTCACAGCACTGTATGAAATACACATTAAATGAAACTTGAACAAAAGAAATGTTGCACCCTGAAACTGGATTAAAGAAAGATCTTTCCAGGAATCATTCTATTTAATTTCACAATCCTCATATGAATGGAGCCGGATACACGTAAGAGCATTTTTCCTCCTGCCAGGTTCAATGTGTAACCTGGTGGACACATGATGAATACGAGTCGGTGTATATCATATCAGAATTTCATTCTACTTAGGCTGCTAAAATCGGTATCAGTGAACTTTCATGCATGAAGAACCTGGGTCTCGTTCCCAGCTCCCAAGCTGAACTGTCTGGAATTATGTGAAAACGAAGGTGCTAAAAGGATAAAATATACAATTTGGGGGAAAATTAAGAAAATGATAACAACTAATTTGTAAAGATAGAGAGGTCTTTGGGCGAGCTCTTTGCTCTTGATTGGATGGCTTTCTTGTCCATTTCATTTTCCTGCCTCATATTCAATGGCTTTCCTCCCATTACTTTGTCACGCCTCTGCAGGATTTCTTCTTTATATAGTCCTGACTGGATTGGCTTGTGCCTTTCCACTGCATCATGTCAGGGACCTATTTTCTTTTCTTTCAGCACTCCACGAGAGTGCATGTAGTTTATTGCACACTCCCCTGTGTGCTGCTTCCCTTCTCACCCTCCCTTACTCTACTTTTGCTTTCCTCTTCCCCCCAAAACTATTCGATGCTTCCCTCACCCCTCGTCATCCAGTTTTTTTTTTCTTTTTAATTTTAAAACCTCACCGTTCCTTCCCTGTTGATTTCGTTTTTCTTTCAAAAGTTAATCTCTTTTGGAGGGCACAGCAGTTTGCTACCAGGTCGCTCCCTATCTTTTTTGAAGCACTTTTGCACATGTTTTTCTTTTTTGAATTTACTGCTCCAGATTAGTGTCTGCAATGGGAACGCCAAAAGGTGAAATCGATTGGCATTGCCAATGCCTCTTGTTTTACGTAATAATGACAAAAATACAATTGTAAACCTACATTGTTTCATTGTTAAAACTGGGAAGGGGTTTAAGGGGTGTAGAGTTATGCTGAAGGTTAGAGGTAAGAAGGGTCAGGCATTTTCATCCTTATGGTATACTGGTATTCACCATAACTATCTTTTCATTGTTATCAATGCAATGGTACCTGGAGTTTCGTTGTTACAAGCTCCTCGTTACTGTATTCCGTTAAAAGTCTTTGTTTTTTAATTGATCCAAAGTGGAAAACACTCAAACGAGCTTAACAGTCTGAATATGTTTCTGGACTCCATATCAAATGTGAGGGTCTGGAGTCAGTTGAAAACTGTGAGTAGTAAATCACGCGAGAGGGCTGAGAAACAGTGAATGCCTTGATTGATGTGCACGTTGATCATGGAAACCAATTTACTTATGTGGAAATGTGCAAATCTAACCGAGAGGTAGTGGAGTGCCAATCGCAAAATGGATTGACAACTCACCAGGGGTAATAAGTGATAAATAAATGCAATTACAATATTATACAACACAGGGTCCAAGGCAGGCATACAATCAACAAATGACTGGAGAGACAACTAGTGTGTGGACTGTTAGTGGATTGTGATATATTGTTCTTTAAAGAGGAAAATCTACAACTCTTTGAAATGCCTGCTGACTTTTTTCTGTTTTACTCCTCTCAGGGCCTCATTTGGTGAAGGGGATTACTCCATCACAAACGTGACAGATATTCCGTCCGCCGTATTACAAGTGCTATTATATCGTATGGAACTTGTAATATGGCAGACAGGATATCAGTCACTTTTATGATGGAGTAATCCTTTCTGCTAAACTCATAATGAGGCCCTTAGTCTGCAGTCTGATAGTATCCTGGCCGTGGCTGTAGGTATGCTGCAAACCACTAAAGATGGGTGTGCTTGCCTACAAGATAAGGAGGGGTGCTGGTCAGGATGGTGTTGTACATGATGCAGCAAGTTTTGAAGACGGTGAGGGCCAGCAAGGAGAGACCATGCCTATTCCAACAGAATGGCGTGATGTGACCATTCTTCTTCAGAGCATCAGAGAGCTGTGGTGTGTAGGATGCCCTTAAGTGCTGCCAGTGTGGAGTTTGAGAAGCCACAGACCCAGGTGTTATCACCATCCTGATGCAAATAGTTTGAAAATACCATCCATGTCAGCAGTAATACTATATATTTCAATTCTATTATATATCATTGTAATAGAGTGTGTTAGTCCAATTTGTGCAGTTAAGATGAATCATAGCTACAACTCGCAGAGGGTAATAGTTTACTGAATAAAAACAGTGTACTTGGATCTGGGTATCCAGGGGGATTGTGTCATGTTGTAAGTCTAAATACTATTGACAAACACAAGGTTGTCCATAGAACCATAATATAACTGCTTGCTGGGAAAATGCATTGTCATTCTAGTTAGAAGGAACCATCCCTGCTTTCCAGTGGTGTCGAGGGTCCTGTATAACTCCCAAACCAGGTGAACAGGGAGCATTGCATGCCTAGGATCATTATAACCTCTGTGCAGCTGCCATGAAAATATATTCTGGTTTTAGCAGACACTGCAGCTTATTACACTGACCCAATTTAATGACACCACACTGTACTATTATACTTCTAGAAAATAAATGTCTAATCCCAAGTCTTTCAGTCTTGAATTGTGAACAGGACTGTCCTGTTGGGTTGTAAAATGGAACCACGCATGCCATTATCATGCATGCCTTCACCATACAAACGTTTATCACGCATATGCCTTTTCCACACATACTTTTAAAACGAAAATGAAAGTAGGTTAGTCAAAACCCTTTGTTTTATATATATATATATATATATATATATATATATATATATATATATATATATATAGTACTGAAAAAACAAAGGTTACAGGAACGGTATAGTTAGGTTCTGAATGTACTCGCACAAAAGCTTAGAAATTCAGCAGTTATAGTTAGAATTCTTTCAAGTAACGATAACTCGGCCCTAAGGTAACTATAATTTGCACCCCCGCCATGCACAGTTTTTTCTTCAATAATTTGGAGTAATTTGGGGTAATTAGCAGTGCATGGCAAGGGTGCGAGTTATAGTTAACTTACGGCACGAGTTACAGTTACTTGAAAGAACTATAACTCCTGATTTTCTATGCTTTTGTACGAGTAAATTCAGAACTTAATTATAACATCTCTGTAACCTTTGTTTGTTTTCAGTGCACTTTCATAGTTTTTCAACGCACACATGAATATTTGTGTCAGGTTGTGGCAAGCCAATTAGGGCCTTGCTTTTCCCAAGGATCTGAGGAAGATCCGCAAATCCACAGATTGGCCGGAAAAAAGGGCAATTTTCTGCCCATGAGGGGTCCCTGAGGGACTCCTTCATGTGTCCTATTTAGTCAGGATACCTGTATCCTGACCCCTTAGATGTTTTTACACTGTTTTTTTCCCCAGCCCCCCGGCATTTTGAGAAACAAAATGGCGTTTGCTACTTTTCTGTCAGGTTGCAGCCAGCCAATCAGGGCCTTTCCTTTCCTCCAAATCCGCGGAGGATCCAAGAATGATCAACGTCCCTATATATAAAAATTAGTTTTCCAGTTAATTACAAGAAAAACACTAAACGTATTCACACCACATCACAAAAAGGTTGCTCTTTGGACCAGGACCTAACTTTTGTGCCAAATTTAGTGTAATTCCATACAAAAGTTTCTGCGCTATCGCTTTCAAAATCCCTATGGAAAAATGAATGGAGAAAAAGCGTTTTCTCTGCCCCCACTTGACAGATCACCCTGAGACTTTCCAGACAGCAGCTGACGTGGCTGGCAAATGTTTAGGGAAAATTTTGTCAAGATTTGTCAACCGGCGCCAAAGATATAGGCAAGTGAAAAAGAACTTTTTCGATAGAAACTAGGTCCTACCTATAACTACCTAGTGGCAACTGCCACTAGATTTAATTTGTATGTATAAATTACTTTATCAACCCCTAAACTTAACCACCCCTAAACCTTAAAAATACCCTTAATATATCCTTACCCCAACTACCCTCACCCACACTAAATCCTAAGAAAATACCCTTACCCCCAAAATGCCCTCACCCACACTAAACCCTTAAAATACCCTTGCCACCCAAATACCCTCAGCCACCCTGAAAACACCCTTGCATCCCAAATATCCTCACCCAAGTTAAACCCAAAAACACTCTTGCCACACAAATACGGTCACCCACCCTGAACCCAAAACATACCCTTGCCACCCAAAATCCTTACCAATACTTAAAACACCCTTATACCACATCATCTATCTATCTATCTATCTATCTATCTATCTATCTATCTATCTATCTATCTATCTATCTATCTATCTATCTATCTATCTATATATATACATTACACATTACATACTAGCAGTCTCAAGTAGGTAATTATAGTTAGGACCATGTTTCAATAGAAAATGCATTTTTATACTTCCCAATATATATGGCACCTTTACACAAATCTTCACAAAATGTTTCCAAAAAAAGTGTGCCAGTGATTCTTGTTGTGCATGGAAAGTTTTGGGGTGATCCGTAAAGCAGGGGCAGAGAAAAATGGGGGGTAAATAAAACATGCGTTTCCTATGTTAATTCCCATAGGTGTTTTGAACATGACTACAGCCTGAACCGCTGGAAGGAATTACACCAAATTTGTCAAAACAGTTATTTGGCTAAAATCTGTTCAGCAGTTTTGAGATATTAATGGAAATGCAAATTTGTATATCTCTGTCCTCGACGACTTCACAAATAATGAAGAGCTCGTGCAGGGAAATGCAGAGCCCTGATTGGCTGCCAACACTTCAACCAGGAAGTGTTGACAGCCATCTTGGGAATCACCTTCAGCCGAGTCCCAGAAAAAAAGACTACAAAATAAAACAAGGGGCCAGCGTAAAATCACCCTGACCCCTTAGCTGTGGTGATGAAGGGCCAGAGGACTAAAAAACTTTAAAAAACTAAAAAAAACTTTACAAAAAAAGTTTTGCACAGATTTTGCGACATTGCAAATTTGCAGGAAAAATGTAAAAAAAAACAAGCGTGGGCTGCTGCGCCAGGGATTTTTTTGGGGGGATATTTCAAATAAGGGGAGCGACCCCTTGGGCAAGAAGGGGGAAATTATTTGAGGCCATTTCTGCCCCCACGGGGGCAGAAATCCACTAGACACCAGGGATAATTTTAGTTCTTGTTTTTTTTCATTGTTTTATGTTTGGGGAGCGACCCCTTGGGGCAAATTATTATTAGGCCATTTCTGCCCCTGTGGGCAGATCGGCCTTGCAATCTGCCCCCAGGGGGGGGCAGAAGCCACTAGACACCAGGGATTTTTTTGGGGGGGCTATTTCAAATAAGGGAAGTGGCCCCTTGGGCAAGGGACGCTCCTCTGGGGGGCAAATTATTTCTAGGCCATTTCTGCCCCCCCGGGGGCAGATCGGCCTAATATTATTAGGGGGGGCAGAAATCCACTAGACACCAGGGATAATTTAATTTTATTTCTTGTTTTAAAAAAATATATGTTTGGGGAGCGACCCCTTCGGCTCCGGGGGGGGGGGCAGATCTAGACACCAGGGATTATTTTATTATTTTCGTACTTGCACATAAGGTAAGCGGCCCCTTGGGTAAGGGCCGGTCCCCAGGGGGGCAAATGATTTTTAGGCCATTTCTGCTCCCCCCTGGGGCAGATCGTCCTGGGGGCAGAAAACCACTAGGCACCAAGGATAACATTTTTTTTGTTTACTTTTATTTTCTTATGTTTGGGGAGCAACCCCTTAGGCAAGGGTCGCTCCGGGGGGGGGGGGTGGAATTATTATTAGCCCATTTCTGCCCCCCTTGGGGGAAGATCGGCCTATTTTTGTTAGGCCAATCTGAAATCTCTAGACACCATGGATTGGTGTGTGTGTTTTGTTTGAGGGGGGCAGCCCCTTGTGCAAGGGTCGCTCCCCATGGGGGCACATTACTGTTGGCCATAACTGCCCCCCTTGGGGGCAGATTGGCCTATTTTTGAAAGGCCCATCTGCCCCCAAGGCGGGCAGAAAGCCCACCAAAGACCAGCGAAGATTTTTTTGTCAAAATAAGAGGTTGGGGGTATAGCCATACCCCCACCGCAAATAAATGGGGCCAAAATTGTTCTGCCCACCAGTGGGCAGATTGGGCAGTTACCCCAGATCCACACCCCGGGGGGACTGAAAGTCTACTAGATGCCAGGGAATTAAAAAAAGAAAAGAAAATAGTGGGGTGGTGGCTACCAACCAGTATGGGCCTGGTTATTCCCCCACCCGAACTGAAGGGGCTAACAGTCTTTCAGCTCTCCCCCGCAGACTGAAACATCTTGTCCCATGGCAAGCAAGAGGACATTTGATTATTTTTGGTTTTTGTTTTACATTTGGGCCATGAGAGCTTGGTAACTCTCAAAATTGTCCCACTTGGAATGGTGAGAGTTGCACTTTTTTTTACTTTGGGACGCTGCCATGTAGAAAAATCCACAAGACCTAGACACATCTGAAAACGAAACATCTAGTTGATTCCAGGGTGGTGTGCTTCACATGTACCCCGCACCATTTCCTTACCCACAATGCACTGCAAACCTGCAACTTTGCTGGAAAGGACACATTTTTCCCACATTTTTGTGATGGAACCTTCCGGAATCTGCAGGAATCCACAAAATTCCTACCACCCAGCATTGTCTCATCCATACCGATAAAATTTCTGCTGCACTTGTCAGCCTAAACATTTTTTTTTTTCAAACTGCCCTTTTGGACCCACTTTGGTTCCCCCTCAATTTCGACGTGTTTTTGGCTCTTCCCTGTCACAAACACTTGGCCCACCTACACAAGTGAGGTATCACTTTTACCGGGAGACTGAGGGGAATGTTGGGTGGTAGGAAATTCATCCCAGTGCAGTGATCCCACACAGAAATGTGGGGAAAATGTGATTTTGTAGCTAAATTTGAGGTTTGCTGATGATTCTGGGTAAGAAAACATTGGGGCATCCACGCAAGTCACACCTCCCTTGACTCCCTCGGGTGTCTAGTTTTCAGAAATGTCTGGGTGTGGTAGGTTTCCCTAGATGGCTGCTGAGCCCAGGACCAAAAACTTAGGTGCCCCCCGCATAAACAGGTAGTTTTTTATTTGATCATTTTGATGTGTCCAGATAGTGTTTTGCGGCATTTCCTATTGCGAGCACAAGGCCTACCCACACAAGTGAGGTACAATTGTTATCAGGAGACTTGGGGGAACGCTGGGTGGAAGGAAATTTGTGGCTCCTCTCAGATTCCAGAACTTTCTGTCACCGAAATGTGAGGAAAAAGTGTTTTTAGCCATATTTTGAGGTTTGCAAAGGATTCTGGGTAACAGAACCTGGCGAGAGCCCCACAAGTCATCCCGTCTTGGATTCCCCTAGGTCTCTAGTTTTAAAAAATGCACAGGTTTGGTAGGTTTCCCTAGATGCCGGCTGAGCTAGAGGCCAAAATCCACAGGTAGACACTTTTCTAAAAACACCTCTTTTTTCTTTGGGAAAATGTGATGTGTCCACATTGTGTTTTTGGGGCATTTCCTGTCATGGGCGCTAGGCCTACCCACACAAGTGAGGTAACATTTTTATCGGGAGACTTGGGGGAACATAGAATAGCAAAACAAGTGTTATTGCCCCTTGTCTTTCTTGTCATTTTTTCCTCCCAAATATAAGACAATGTGTAAAAAAGACGTCTATTTGAGAAATGCCCTGTAATTCACATGCTAGTGTGGGCACCCCAGAATTCAGAGATGTGCAAATAACCACTGCTCCTCAACACCTTATCTTGTGCCCATTTTGGAAATACAAAGGTTTTCTTGATACCGATTTTTCACTCTTTATAGTTCAGCAAATGAATTGCTGTATACCCGGTATAGAATGAAAACCCACTGCAAGGTGCAGCTCATTTATTATGAGAGCACTTTGACAGCTGTTGCCCGCTGGAAGCAGAATGTTTGCTCTGCCATGGCAGGAGCTGTCAAAGCTCCTCCCAAGTCAGAGCAAAGAGCTATGTCCCCGTAGTGCCCCCGGCCCCATAATTAAAAAAATGGCAGGAGACTGCCCTTTAAAAAAATCTCTGAAAAATACGCAGATCTGGATCCGCATCCGCTTATTTTTCTGAGATTTAAAAAAAAGTGTTTTTTAGCCCAGGCATGGTCTGTGAAGGACCCCAAAGCAAACCAAGGTGAGGGCCTCAGGGTGACGCTACCCTAGCCCCTTTTCTTTTTCTTTTTTGTTTACTTTTTTTGTGGGACTTGGCTGAAGCCGAGTCCCAAAATGGCTGCCAACACTTCTTTGCTGAAGTTTTGGCAGCCAATCAGAAACAGCACAGGGACAGCTAGATCCGCGGATGATCTTCATCCCTGGATAGCTATATGTTCTTCTCTTTAATACCTCCAAAACTAGTGAATGGATTTACACTAAATCATAAAAAGCACAATCTGCACTACAAGATCTAGATTCCTGACAAATATGGTGTAATTTCGTTCAGCGGTTTGGGCTGTAGTGTATCTAAAGACCCTATGGAACAATTAGTTGGGAAAACGCGTTTTGGGACCCCTCTTGAAGGATCACCCTGAAACTTTCAGGACAGCAATTGAACCTCGCGCCCTAAGGTAGCTATATCTCGCACCCTGCCATGCAGTTAATAATTTCACTGCAAATATTGCAGTGACATTACCAATGATGTCTAGACTGATGTAATATGTAGGGTAGTTAGCAGTGCATGGCAAGGGCGTGAGTTATAGTTACCTTATGGCACAAGCCATAGCAACATTGGGATAATTATAACTATAACTTCTGAATTTCTATGGTACTGTGTGTGTAAAATCTGAACCTAACTTTAACGTCTCTGTAATCTTTGTTTTTTTGTAGTGAATTTTTAAGGTGTTTTTAATTCTATTTCCTAACTATAACACCCCTGACACATTGTGTTTTTAGTCTATAGTTTTTTAATGCTATTTCCTATCTATATTGTCCCTGCAACCTTTGTTTTTTTCCAGTGAAATTCTAGAGCTTTTTATTGTAAAGAAATATTTACCATACGTTAATCCAACCACTGCAACGCATGGCCTTTGGACTGTGGCCAACGCCACTGCATGCAACCAACCCCTCAAAGGCAGCCGAGCCGAGGGCACCCACCCGGGCCTCTTTTAGCCCCGGGGACACCAACCCCCATGGCCTGGTGCATTTTTTTTTAGTGGGAGGGAGGCACATAGCTTCCCTCCACAGGCCGCTTTTGGACCCGGAGACCCGGCAACATATTTCAGGAGGATCAGGACACGGGGGCATGTTGTCCCTCCCTCTACGGACTGATTTCAATCTTGTGGATCCCATCCCCTGGGGCTCAGTGCATTTTTTTGGGGGAGGAGCACATCCCCCCTTTCCACTGGATGCTTTTTGTCCCGGGGAACACTTCCCCCGGGGCCCGCCACTATATTTATGGAGGAGTGGCCATGTAGTCCCCCTCCCCAGGCAAATTTTGGGTCTAGGGACAAAATCTCCTGGGGCCTGGCCACATTGCAAAAAAGGGATGGGGTCTGCATGACCCCCCCATCCCATTTGGACATTGGCTGGACTCCAGGGGATAGGGTCCCTGGGCCTGATATTGCCCCAGGGAGTGGGGCTGCGTGCCCACCCTATTTCAATACAGCCAGGCCCCAGGGAAGGGGCTTCACTGGGCCAAAATCGGCATGGGGAGGGGAACTGCGTGTTCCCCTCCCCCTTTTGGATATGGCCAGGACCCAGGGGATGGGGTCCCCAGGGCCAAAAACTGCCTGGAATGGGTGCCATTTGCCCACTCCCACTTTTTACAAATGGCTGGACCCCAGGGATGGGGGCCCTGGGGCCGAGATCGGCCTGGGGTGGCATGCGCGCTCCTTCTCAAAATCAGACTTGCCCTGGGGGATGGGGTTCCTGGGGTCAAAATCGGCCTGGGGAGGTGGCCATGCATGCCTCCCTCCCCCCAAATATATATGATTGTTTCGCACGGGCATGGCCCACCGAGAGCCTTAATAAAAAGTGTAGTCCCAGTGGGTCCCCCACACCAGGCCTAGAGGATCAGGGTATTATTACCCTGACCCCTTGTGTTTTTTTTACCTTTTTTCTTAGGACTCAGGTGACTCCCAAGACCTATGGTGGCTGCAACCACTTTCTGGTTGAAGTGGTGTCAGCCAATCAGAGCTCAGTAGGAGATCTGTTGGATCCGTGGACCCTCCATGCCTCTAGATATATATACATCTTTTTTTTATTTGCTCCAGAACTACTGAACAGATTTGCACCAAATTAAAAAAAAGCACTCTTTCAGAACCAAGATCTAGCTTTCTGCCTATTTTAGTGTAATTCCACAGACTCAACTGCCTTGCATGCATGCATACATATATATATATATATATATATATATATATATATATATATATATATATATATATATATATATATATATATATATATATATGTATATATATATATGTATATATATATATATATATATATATATATATATACATATATATATATAGAGAGAGAGAGTGAGAGACACAGAGATAGATAGATAGATAGATAGATGGATAGATAGATAGATAGATAGATAGATAGATAGATAGATAGATAGATAGATAGATAGATAGATAGATAGATATTTGAAGCAGTTTCAATTACCTAGTATAAATTTGCATGGTAAAGACATTTGTGGTAATGGACATGTGGTAAAGGTATTGCTTGGTAACAGCTGTGTTGTAAAGGTTATTTCCCATCCGGTTAGGATGGAAATGTCTACTGCATGATAAACGGGTGTGTACCAATGCCGCTGCATGTGAAACCAGTATTTTGACTTATTTTGGCTCTGGAGTCATGCTAACACAAAGTGTGTGCAGAGGACTAGATCTGTCCTTGCCAATGAGAGGTCCAGAGTCTATCCTGTAAACTGGAGAGGTACACTAAGTGTGCCATCACAGTAGGCAGTGGACTATGGTCCATGTCCGGGGTGTGTCACAATATGCGCTGGTGACGGCGTATCATGTTCTTTAAAACTATATTGTGACCAGCCCTTTTTCCTGTGTCAGTGTGATCTATTGCCCCCACTTGTGTAAAGTTTAGCTGTGATGTGAAACTCAGGACCTGGCACAGACATTCTATGTGTATGTCAAGTGTATATGTGTACATATCAAATGTGTTTGAACAGTGTGCATGTGTACCACATGCATGGTAGTAGGACTCAATGGGATCCATTTTGGATGTCCCTGGTTTAGCATGGCCAGATGGCGGTTGAGTATAGGTCCTTCCAGTCAATGAAAGTGTTGAGACCCAGAGATTGAAATGAGGAGGATGGAGACAGAAATGCCTTTAGAAGTTCAATGAGGACCCTGTTAGCAAAGGATTGCAGATTTGTTCTTACAGAACACTGTCATTTGGTGGATGGCAGGGGTAAAGAGTGTGATTGCAGTTTCAGTTGTTTAAGGTGAGGAAATTTCTAGGTAGGGCCTCCTCTTTTTGTCTATCTCGGATTAGAGCTTCATAAGGGTGATGGCAGCCAGGTGAAGCAGGCCCATTAATATATGCTGTGAGAGATGTAACTTTGCACAATGTCCGTCTCTGGAGAGCAGCCTGAAAATGAGGTTTCAAAGAGAATCAACGTAAACTGGTTCTGAAACATAAGAAAGTGGATCCACATTGTCTGTCTTCAGAATCTCTATAAGGTTTTCACCCAAACCACTGAACTTTGCTCCTGCACACATTTTTTACCACTCTGCAGAGTACTCAAAGGACTTCTGTGTGAACATGATTGTCTGGCAGCGAGCCTCCCAGGCATGAGATGACAACACCTGAAGTCTGCATAACTTGCTGAATAAGTGCCAGACACATTGAAGCCTGTCTTCCTGCTCAGAGACAGAAGGACCATGCCTCACTCTTCAGTAGACTATATAGGAGGAGATGCTAGCTGTGTTCCCCACTTCAGGAGCACCCAGATATTGTTGACTGCCACTGGGAGCAAAGACAGAGTCGACGTGTATCATGAGGGGTTTTTCAGTCTCCCTTTGCAGCCTCGCAGCAGAAGTCATCCAGTGCTTAATGTCCAGTGCTGTCTTGGCCCAGAAGCCACAATCGCCTGAAGAAGCACAATGTGAACCTGGCACAGAGGCAACAACGAGCACCTGAAACATCTTGGCCTAAATGCTGCATCTACCTGAGCAGGCATCAACTGAGCAGTCTTGCAGGTCTGCTCCCTGGCTGTAGTCCGATCCTGCAGATAAACTGCAACCACTATCCCATGTCATCCGAGGAACCGCTGAGAGTGCCAAACCAATGAGCACCTGAAATCGCCACTTGACTATCGATTTAATTTGCAAGCAAATTCTTGAAATAAACTGATCCAAGTGAGTGGAGACTAAGTGAACAGCACCTATGCTTGATTTTTGCCTATGATTAGAATCAAAGCACTATAGACACTGTACCAACTCATAGAACAGGAAGAGAGCAACAAAGCAGGTGAGTCGTTTTAGCAACCATTGTAGTCGCAATTATATTCTTCCATCAAAACTCCAGTGAATTGAATGCATCATGTTTTGCGGTAGCAATAAAGTATGTTCGTTTTAGGAAAGACAAGTACTGGGCTGGAAAATGTAATTTTTGAGTTTGTTGGTTGACAGTTCTGAGTTTCTCCGCCTCCCCTCCTTCAGAAGTCTTTGGCCACTAGCTCCTACTACCTTGAGAAACAAGCGAAGAAAAGGATGTACTTGGTTCAGTTTGCAGGACCATAGTAGAATGGATCCCAGGACACCAGTGCTAAACTACCTCAACCACCACAGTTGAAGCCCAGTAGACCCTGTCTCGGACAGGGTGTGACAATCTCTGAAAACTTTTGTTATTTGAAACATGATTTAAAGTATTTCAGGGCACCCTTTTGACTCCCTATTACCGTGTGTTTCTATAATTGGGCCTTATTGGTGCTGCAGAAATCTGTGCAGGAACAGTAAGCCTGTGCTTTGCTCTGATGACAGAATTCAGCAGGTTAACATGATGTGTGCTGGTATTACAGCTTTGCATTTGAGTGCATAGCTACGGAAAATTGATTTCGCTGTGAACCTGGAAGAATGTCCCTAATTTACATAATGTATTCATCCCAGAATGCAGCTATACAGTTTGAACTTCAAATGAGAAAAACATGGCTTTCTTCTGTTGTTGACAAGTGTACCCATTTTGAATAGGCTTGGGGGTTGCTGTCATTAATCGTAGAACGATTCAGTTCCGGGATAAACTTTAATAATCCATGTCCTGCTGTGGATCTACGGAGTAAATGGGGTATAAATAGACAGGGGGTGGTGAAGGTGAGGAAGGATGAAAAGTACAGAGTGATCATGGGTAATGATTAATTTGCATTAAATAACACAACGGCTTTTCTCAACCTTGAATACACAGCATAGTAGGGGTGGGCGAGTCAGCAAGCTATCAGGGAGAGCCGAGCCAATGGCCAGGCTTGGCTCTAAGAGGGTATGCACAGGCTGAGCCAAGAAAGTATTTTGCATGAAAATCATATATTAAACTTCAAGTAAAGTATGATGAAGTCTCTTAACATTTAAATTAGTGTATTTCTTTAACATGCAAAAGCATTTGCCTTTTTTACATTAGATTATACCACCTCAAAAATGGGTTTTTAGACAAGATTTTAGTAACACTCCTGGCCCCCAGCCATGATGAGAATGCCATTTTTTATTTGCAGTTTTATGTAGTGCAAAAGTGACCCGAAGGTATTGGAGTGCTTAACATGAGCAGCAGTTACATTGCACAGTGTCACATTCATTTTTGTTTAGGCACATGTAAATTAAGTGATTTTCCCAGAATCAGGGTTTTGAGCCAATGCAGAGACTCAAACCTGATTTCTCAGTTTCATAGTTGGCAGCTCTGGCCTTAACACCACATCTCCCACATCTTCTTCCTCAGTTATTAGCTAATAGTAGATTAAAAGACAAGTTAGTTGTCCTTAGTATGCTAAATGTGGCCTACATTCTAATTGTACTTGGGTAACATTATAGCCTATTTAATCAACGGGGTTTTGTACAGCTCACATCTTGAATTTGTGAGTTTGAAGGTGCATGTGATAACGTAGAAACACCCTGAACTCATGTATTTGAAGGTGCACTCAAGTGTGATAATGTAGAAAAAGGAAGGTTGGTACAAAAAAAATGTTTGCCTAGCATCACTAAATTTAGTCAAGGGGTTGCCAAGATTGATCCCAGGTTTTCAGGTTGCACATAGTCACTAGAAAGGTATCTCTCATGTTTTACATCAAAGGTTAATGCTTAGCCTTCTGTTAATAGCAACACAAAAGGATGGGGGAGTGGGAAGTGTATGCCCAGATGTGGGTCCCATGCTTGCTATGCCACCAGATTCAAGCTAGCCTGGCTGATGAAGGGTGATACCCCGAAACCGGTCCCAGGTCCTCCCCAGGGAGGACCTGGCTTGGCAGTTCAGGCTGGACTGTTCCCACCGGGAACAGGATCAGACTGATTTGCATATGGCTTGGTCCAAACTGGAATGGCATGGTTAGCAAAATAACTGATGGATTAAACCCAGATATGTGACTGGGGGTGAATGTTTGATTTGCTCTGCATTCCATCCATCATCTGTTGTTTTTGCATTTGTTGCCCCAAGTGGGAAGGGTATGCCCAGGCATGGGTCCCGTGCTTTCTATGCCATCAGATTCAAGGTAGCCTGGCTGATGAAGGGTGATACCCTGAAACCGGTCCCAGGATGCTTGTTTCAGGTCCAGGGAGGACCTGACCTGGCAGTTCGGGCTGGACTGTTCCCATGGGGAACAGGGTCAGGACTGATTTGCATATGGCTGAGTCCAACCTGGAATGGCATGGCAAGCAAAAAAACTGATAGATTAAACCCAGATCTGTGAATGGGGGTGAATGTTTGATTTGCTCTGCATTCAGTTATTGGCGCATGAGGATAGATAGCAGGGACGTCGTGAACGCCCCGCTTTAGCAGCTACAGTGAGGGTGGGGTTCTTTATGGGCCTCTTCTGTCTGCAACTCAGCAGACAGAAGATCTTCATTAATGCTGGAATACAGTGCTAATGGAAGAGTAGGCAGTAGCAAGGAAAAACAAGCCTTTGCATTGAATGGGTCTCGCGTTTGCTCGAGTTAGGCTATTAGCGTTTTAAGATCCTGACGGGATTTTTCTTGCCACATAAATTGAAAATGAAAAGTTAAACAGTTGACATAAGCAAGTCAATTCAAAGCACCATTGCCACCATAAGCATGAGCGCGAAGGAGAGACACAAGAGGAAAAAGAAGTTTGCTCGCAGTCAAACCTATCGGCAAATGTGCAATTATCCATGTAACAGGGTCGATGGCCAAGACGGCAACAAAACTGCCCAAAGAGGGACTATCGTAAGGCATTTACCAATAATAACAAAGGATTTTTGAAAGGCAAACCCATGAACGAGTGATAGGGATGGGTGTGAGGTAGGCGTGGTTAAAAGCTCACAGATTACAGCACGTCAGAGCGCTTGAACACTCAACGTAAAAAAAAGACATTTGGGTAAATAAAACAGAGAAAGAAAGAAGCAATATTGGAAGGAAGGGAGTATGGATGAAAGTGGGTGGATGAATGAGTGAATGATAGATTGATGGCCTGGTGAAGGGATGGCAAAGTAAAGGAATGGATAGATGGATGAGTGAGTGAGTGAATGGATGGATAGGCGGATGGACAGGTTAAAGGGTGGCAAAGTACAGAGATGGATGAGTAAATGAATTGTGGATGGACCGGGGAAAGGATGGTAGAGTAAAGGGATGGATGGATAGGTCTTTGGAGAGGTTAAATCATGGCAGAGTAAAGGGATGGACGAACAGTGATGGTCAGGTGAAAGGATGTCACAGTAAAGGAATGGATGGATAAGTTAAAGGACAATGGAAAAAAGATGAATGGAGTAAATGATGGATGGATGGCAGAGTATAGAGATGGATGGATAAGTGAAGGGATGGCAGGGTAAAGGGCTTAATGGTGGCAGAGTGGATGGATGGATGGCAGGGTTGACGAATGGATGGATGGCAAAGTGGATGATAGATGGCAGAGTGGATGAATGGAGAGATAGATGTTAGAGTGAATGGATGGATGGATGACAGAGTGGCTGCATTGATGAATGAATGGATGATGGAGTGGGTCGAAGGTTGGGTGGATGGGAGAGTAGATGGATGGATGGACGGCAAATGTACAGATGGGTTGATGAATGGTAGAGTGTCTACATGGATTACAGATTGGATGAATGGATAGATGGATGGCAGAGTGGATGGATGAATAGAGGGCAGAGTGGATGGATGGATGGATAGAAGGACTGACGGATGGATGGCAGATTGGATGATAGGTGGGTGAATGGAAGGAAGGGGAAAAGTTTGAATGATGGAAGAAAGAATGAATGGATGACAATGTAAAGGTGAAACAGGGGGATGGAAGAGCAAAAGAAAGAATAGCTAGATGCATGGATGGAAAAGGCCAAGAAGCTGTTCTAGGGAGGGTTCTCATCATTTGCTTCGCTTTCTTGGTGAATCAAAGAGGGGGCTATTTTAATGTTTTGGCTACTCCTTTCACCGTGAGTGGCTAGGAGAAGCTGCATGAAGGCTCGTGTTGTGTTTGTACCTGATCAAAGGAGATCTCGATCTGAGCCGGGGTCAGGAAGCTGGCTCAATCTTTCAGTAACTCGACCACCTCCACACCATAGTAATTGTAATTGTAATTGTAATCGTATTTATATAGCGCTTACTACCCCTGACGAGGCGTCGAAGCGCTTTTCGATGAGTAGCACGCTACTCCGGTACCCAACAAGAATTAGTGATGGATTAGTATAATTTAATAAGGAGTACAGTTTTAGTATTATTATGAGTTAATTTGAGTTGCAGATATGAGAGTTTGTTAGTTAGATTGACTGGAGTAATGGAGGGGTGGAGGAGGAAAGAAATCCAGAAGTGTTAATTGGGAGTTTATCCTTCATTTACTCAATCCAAAGGCTTGAGATGAATAATAGGGGAGCGGAGGGGAAAGAGGATGTGGATGGGTTAGGGAGAGCATAGAAGTAGGGTGAGACGAATGCAGGAGAATTTAGTAGAGTTGTGTGGGAGGTCACAGAGGTAGAGTGAGGTTTGGTGAGTTAGATGTGGAGGTGGAGGGGAAGAGCTTAGGCAGAGATATTTAGGAGATGAAAGTGGTCGAAGGGATTTGGGATGAGTCCGAGTGAGAATGGAGGATAGTTTGATAGAGACATGACATAAGAGTGATGGGTAGATAAGTGTGATAAAAAGAGAGCAGAAATTCATAGATATCAGGAGCCATGCAATGATCCACAAACATGCCAGGCACAGAAACAACATATACACATGCATACACATATATATATATATTTATACACACACGAATAAAACACACATATGCACATACAATACATAATTAGAATCATGGGTAAAAAATACTTAGTCAGTGTAAGGAAATGCCTCCTTGGCATGGTTACCCCCTGACTTTTTGCCTTTGCTGATGCTATGTTTTGAATTGAAAGTGTGCTGAGGCCTGCTAACCAGGCCCCAGCACCAGTGTTCTTTCCCTAACCTGTACTTTTTGATTCCACAATTGGCACACCCTGGCCTCCAGATAAGTCCCTTGTAACTGGTACCTCTGGTACCAAGGGCCCTGATGCCAGGGAAGGTCTCTAAGGGCTGCAGCATGTATTATGCCACCCTAGAGACCCCTCACTCAGCACAGACACACTGCTTACCAGCTTGTGTGTGCTAGTGAGAACAAACTGAGTAAGTCGACATGGCACTCCCCTCAGGGTGCCATGCCAGCCTCTCACTGCCTATGCAGTATAGGTAAGACACCCCTCTAGCAGGCCTTACAGCCCTAAGGCAGGGTGCACTATACCATAGGTGAGGGCACCAGTGCATGAGCACTGTGCCCCTACAGTGCCTAAGCAAAACCTTAGACATTGTAAGTGCAGGGTAGCCATAAGAGTATATGGTCTGGGAGTCTGTCAAACACGAACTCCAAAGCACCATAATGGCTACACTGAAAACTGGGAAGTTTGGTATCAAACTTCTCAGCACAATAAATGCACACTGATGCCAGTGTACATTTTATTGTAAAATACACCACAGAGGGAACCTTAGAGGTGCCCCCTGAAACTTAACCGACTATCTGTGTAGGCTGACTGGTTCCAGCAGCCTGCCACACTAGAGACATGTTGCTGACCCCATGGGGAGAGTGCCTTTGTCACTCTGAGGCCAGTAACAAAGCCTGCACTGGGTGGAGATGCTAACACCTCCTCCAGGCAGGAGCCTCAAAGGCTCACCCCTTTGTCACAGCACCGCAGGACACTCCAGCTAGTGGAGTTGCCCGCCCCCTCCGGCCCCGGCCCCCACTTTTGGCGGCAAGGCCGGAGAAAATAATGAGAATAACAAGGAGGAGTCACTGGCCAGTCAGGACAGCCCCTAAGGTGTCCTGAGCTGAGGTGACTAACTTTTAGAAATCCTCCATCTTGCAGATGGAGGATTCCCCCAATAGGATTAGGGATGTGACCCCTCCCCTTGGGAGGAGGCACAAAGAGGGTGTACCCACCCTCAGGGCTAGTAGCCATTGGCTACTAACCCCCCAGACCTAAACACACCCTTAAATTTAGTACTTAAGGGCTTCCCTGAACCTAAAGATTTAGATTCCTGCAACTACAAGAAGAAGGACTGCCGAGCTGACAAACCCCTGCAGAGGAAGAACAGAAGACACCAACTGCCTTGGCCCCAGACTTACCGGCCTGTCTCCTGCCTTCCAAAGAAACCTGCTCCAGCGACGCTTTCCAAGGGACCAGCGACCTCTGAATCCTCCGAGGACTGCCCTGCTTCGAAAAAGACAAGAAACTCCCGAGGACAGCGGCACTGCTCCAAAAGAACTGCAACTTTGTTACAAGGAGCAGATTTAAAGACCCCTGCAACTCCCCGCAAGAAGCGTGAGACTTGCAACACTGCACCCGGCGACCCCGACTCGACTGGTGGAGAACAACCAACTCAGGGAGGACCCTCCGGCGACTCTACGACTGTGAGTAACCAAAGTTGTCACCCCTGAGCCCCCACAGCGACGCCTAGTATGTACATTATTGAGAAGAAGTCACCTCTGAGGAACCTCGCCGTAGTGAAAAATATATGAAATCGTTCTGTGATGTTGTAGGTCTGTTTTTGGCTGGGATCACCAGGGCAGGCGTCGGAGCGAAAAGCAGCCCTGTGTAAAATATTCACACTAGCCCAATTCCACTGTTTTCCCTCTCTCTCTCATGCCTCCACCGTCACCGTCGCCACAGCCCCTGGAGAGCTGAAGAGAGTGACAGAGGCAGCAGCCCTGAGCCTTACAAAACATCCTCCAGTCGCTCGACCTCCTCTCCCCTCACACCTGGTGGAAATGCCTAATATGACACATGTCCAGTCCATCCGCGGGCCACTCCACAACTAACGCACTGGTGCCTTTAACACCGATCACTATTCTGAAATGAAAAAGCTGAGACTTCGCCGCAGGTTGCCCTAGGTTGATACTTCATTCCTGCTTCCAGTGCTTTAAATGGGCCGGTACTGCCCGGTACTAAGTACCGGCACTTTTTTATTTTGAGAGGGACAGTAACTACACTTCTCCAGAAAAACGTCATACTTTTAGTTGGAGAGTACCGACACTTCTCGGAAACAAGCAGGTACTCTGGCAAGGAGTACCTGCACTTCTATGTACTGTATGTGTGTACATCAGAACTGTCATGCCAGAATGGCACCATTGTCATGCTAGAAACAGAACTGCCAAAGGTATGCGCGCAATCCAGCGTTCGTTTGGCAGTGTGGTTCCTTTCAGTACTCTGGAGTACGACTTTCCAAACTTTCCCATCGGAAACCGAAGACGTGCCTGGTCCTGTGGAAGTGTGTGGCCAGCTTTAGTGAATTGTAACGTTTATTCCTCTAATTAGATTTCTGATAGGTATGACCAAGAGGGCTGTACCAAGCTGAACGGACAGTGAGAGCCAAGGAATGCATGCGTTTGATAGGTGTGTGATGAGGTAGCTATATGGTCCCAGCCCTGCATGTACTTGCATGTTTAATATAAACCAACTGGATTGGGGCAGTTACCTACATTGATGTTAGGGGCAATGTCCGGTTCTGATTTGCGTGGCAGTGCCCTAATCCGATAGACAGCGCTGTACCTTGTCCGATACGTGGGGCAGTTTCCGGCTCTTACACTGGCCGGGGGCCGGGAGGGGGGCGGTTTCCGGCTCTTACACTGGCCGGGGGCCGCGAGGGGGTCAGTTTTCCCAACGGAGCTGTGGTTACTTTAACGAAAACGTGATTTTTAAATCCACCCGGAGAGATGCCACAAACAAATGCCTGGAATAAAAGGCACGCGGCCTTTGCTTTGAAAATGATACACTATTTATATGTAAATAGCAGGAGGTTTAATCAAGCAAATCTCTTCTGACTCATTCATTTCTTAATTAGGGCCTGGCACACTCGTGAAACCCTCACTCGCACAGCTACAATGCGCGTTAAAGGGGCGATGCCAAGTCATTGAGATGTTTGTCTCTCGAGAAAGACCGCATTTTGCAGCCCTGGTCCCTACTTGGAGGCATATCATGTAGGTTTAGTCAAGTGTATGGATCCCGACTATGAAATGCTCTCATATGCTTTACCAAGAAACAAGGTGAGACCTGCGTGTTAAGTGTGAAAGTGTATGCCATATAAAAGTAACGGCTTGCATAGAATTTCGAAAATCATTTATCTTACAACGTGCTAGCTGAGCCGAAGCTGTTCACTTGGCAGTGACACCTAGAATTACAAAATAAAACAAACTTTGGCAGAGTCGAAGGTTCTGGTTTTGGAACCTGGTGCGGTGGTTACATTTATTTATTTATTTATTTATTGTTATGGTAAGCATACGCCACAAAAATCTAAAAAAGAAAACATGCTGCAACAAACTTGTAGTCATATGTTTCTGATAATTCTAATAGAGACATTAAATAAACAAAATAAAATAAACATACGTTTAATAGAAAAGTGCCATCCTCCCTAGCACACAGATGTAACTAGAAAAGGAATAGACAACTTTTTATAGTTTTAATGCACAGGACAGGAAACATTGATTCTTATTGGTGCAAATTAGGGGTATACTATTGTTTTTGACTTGCTACAACCTGAAGATTTGGGGGCATATTTATACTTTTGTTGCACTGAATTAGCATCATTTTTTTACGCTAATTCAGTGCTACTTAACTCCATATTTATATTTTGATGCTAGACCCGTCTGGAGTAAAAATATTGGAGTTAGTCATTTTTTGGATGCGTGAAACCACCATGTGTCCACCCTCAGACGCCTCCCAAGACAGACCAGCACCAGGAAACCTCAATGGTTCACAGACACCCTCAAGGAATAAAAAAAAACCTGCTGTACCCTCGAGAAAGCCTGGCGCAAAGACCACACCGTAGAAAACATGTCTGCCCTCAAAAACGCCACCCGCGAACACCATCAGCTGATCCGTGCCACCAAAAGAACTTCCTTCACAGACAGACTGGACAAGAACACTCACAACAGCAAAGAACTCTTCAACATCGTCAAAGACCTCTCCAATCCGAACGCCAACTCCAACTCCAACTCCATCACGCCCTCACAAGACCTCTGCAACTCCCTCGCTACCTTCTTCCATCGTAAGATCACCGACCTACACGACAGCTTCGGACACCAGACCCAGCCAACCACCTCAGAACCTACAACCCCAGCCATCACCCTCAACGCCTGGACTCACATCAGCGTGGAGGAGACCAAAGTTATCATGAACACCATCCACTCCGGTGCCCCCTCAGACCCCTGCCCACACTTCATCTTCAACAAAGCCGACGACATCATCGCCCCTCATCTCTAGACTATCATCAACAGCTCGTTTGCTTCTGCCACCTTCCCCGAGAGCTGGAAACACGCGGAAGTCAACGCCCTCCTGAAGAAACCTACGGCGGACCCCAGCGACCTGAAGAACTTCCGCCCCATCTAACTCCTCCCCTTCCCTGCCAAAGTCATCGAGAAGACCGTCAACAAGCAACTGACCAATTTCCTTGAAGGCAACAACCTACTCGACCCCTCCCAGTCCGGATTCCGAGCCAACCACAGCACAGAAACCGCCCTCATCTCAGTCACAGACGACATTAGAACTTTGATGGACAACGGAGAAACAGTCGCCCTCATCCTCCTCGACCTCTTGGCGGCCTTCGACACCGTCTGCCACCGAACCCTAATATCCCGCCTGCACTCCACCGGTATCCAAGGACAGGCCCTGGACTGGATCACTTCTTTCCTCTCTAACTGCTCCCAAAGAGTCTACCTCCCTCCGTTCCACGCAGACCCCACAGAGATCATCTGCGGCGTCCCACAAGGCTCCTCGCTCAGCCCGACTCTCTTCAATGTCTACATGAGCCCCCTCGACGACATCGTACGCAAACACAACATCAACATCACCTCCTACGCCGACGACACTCAGCTGATACTTTCCCTCACCAAGGACCCCACCAGCGCCAAGACCAACCTGCAAGATGGAATGAAAGACGTCGCAGAATGGATGAAACTCAGCCGTCTGAAACTGAACTCAGACAAAACGGAAGTCCTCATCCTCGGAAATACCCCATCCGCCTGGGACGACTCTTGGTGGCCCACGGCCCTTGGCACCGCACCAACCCCCTCAGACCATGCACGCAACCTCGGATTCATCCTGGACCCACTTCTCACCATGACCAAACAAGTCAACGCCATATCATCTTCCTGCTTCCTCACTCTCTGCATGCTTTGAAAGATCTTCCGCTGGATCCCCGCCGACACCAGAAAAACTGTGACCCACGCCCTCGTCACAAGCCGCCTGGACTACGGAAACACCCTATACGCAGGAACCACCGCTAAACTCCAGAAACGTCTTCAGCGAATACAAAACGCCTCCGCCCGCCTCGTCCTCGACATACCCCGCAACAGCCACATCTCCGCCCACCTGAGACACCTGCACTGGCTTCCCGTCAACAAAAGGATCACCTTCCGGCTCCTCACCCACGCACACAAAGCCCTCCACAACAAGAGACCCGAATACCTCAACC
The DNA here is from genome assembly GCF_031143425.1 of Pleurodeles waltl. NCBI lineage: Eukaryota > Metazoa > Chordata > Amphibia > Caudata > Salamandridae > Pleurodeles > Pleurodeles waltl. Next base: position 605,783,787 of record NC_090445.1, on the reverse strand, counting down.
GTCGCGTCAGTTTCTACACGCCCACCCGTCAACTTCGCTCCGCCAACCTCGCACTCGCCGCCACCCCTCACATCCGCCGCACCACGGCAGGTGGGAAATCCTTCTCTTACCTGGCGGCCAAGACATGGAACTCCCTCCCTGCCAACCTCCGGACCACCCTGGACCACCCTGCATTCCGGAGGCAGCTCAAAACCTGGCTCTTCGAGCAGCAGTAATCCCCCCTCCCCTAGAGCCTTGAGACCCTCACGGGTGAGTAGCGCGCTTTATAAATGTTTTTGATTTGATTTGATTTGATTTGAGATGCAAGGTAGGCGTAACTGTCCAAAAAATGATTCAAAGTCCCTAGCTCCTTATTTGTCCTCCCATGCAAAAATGGTGCACAGGAGGGAGGCAGGCCTAAATAATGTTGCTAAGCCTGCTTGGCGCCATTATTTAACGCCTGGGTCAGGGCAGGCGTTAAGGGACCTGTGGACCCATTTCCATGGTCAAACACCATGAAAAGAGCCCCAGGAACACTCACACCAGAGGGACACAAGAGGATGGGGGGACCCCATCCCAGGTAAGTAGGGTAAGTATAGGTAAGCATTTTAAAAGCATTTTTAAAGTGCAATTGGGGGCCCTGAAATGGGCCCAACTTAATGGAATGGGTGCAGTGGCCATGCCCAGGGGGCCTTTGTCCACAGTGCTGGCCATTGGGGTTGGGGGCATGGCTCCTGTCTTTTATAACACAGGAGTCATGTGGTATGGATGGTTTTGCATCAGGAAATGAGGCTAGGCTGGTTCAAGGCATTTTTTGGCTCTAACCAGCCTAGCGTCACTTTTTTGTGCAAAACCCCCTTCCCCCCATACTTCCACCCCCACCCGGCTAACATCATTTTCCCAGACGTTAGCCCACCCTTTGCATCGGCTTGCGGGATTCCATGAATTTGGCGCCCGGCTGGCGCTTTGGAATGACACATGCCGATGCTATACTTTTTGACGCAAAACTGCGTTTGCGCAGTTTTACATCAAAAAGTATTAATATGGGCCTTAGTTTAAACACATAAGACAGGCAGACCATTGTGGGGAACGTTGTTTGATTGTGAAGTCCAAATGTCATTGCTCCCAGGTGCTGTGTATTGTAGCATGGTGGGTTCTTCTGCTATGTGGCAGTGTATGCTCTCGTTTTATTTTTGTCTTTGCTTTATAAGAGGTGGAAAGAGAGGTGTGTCTGGTTTATGCTCTGCTGCCTCATTGCAATGTTGTCTTTATGGAAATGTGACATGAGAGTATTGTGCACATTTTTCTATACTGCAGCCAGCGCTAGAAGATGGCAGATCACCACGTCAGCCTGGCTTGAAGGTAGGAACTAGTTTTGTTCCAAGTGCTGTTACAATTGGATGCTATTTGTACTATAAATGTTCTGATACTCAGTTATCTGAGATGGGAAGGCTGAATCTGCCTTCCCTAGAGTCGGTCTTGGGACCCGTAGATGACCACATTTTGTCAGTGGCACTGGAGTAAGGCTGGAGGGAGTGTAATGGGATTGTAAAAATAAAAGAGTAAAACAGGAGTGTTTTTTTAGATTAAATCAGGAGGGTAGGGGCTTGAAAATAAATCAGGATGGGTTATTTGGGGTTTGTAGAAAGAACAAGCAATGGCAAAGCCAACAGGTCTCGCCTATACAAGAGGTATTGGCTTTGGCAATGTGTGTTAGCCGTGTTGTACACCCATGTGGCTGCTGTTCAGCATGGCTAAATGTTAGTCATGTGGAGTGTTGTAGAGTGGAGTGGGAGTTGGGGAGTAGAGTGTTGTAGAGTAGATTTGTTGGAGCATCGTAGAGTTGAATAGAGGGAGTAGAGTGTCATCGAAAGGAGCAGAGTTCAGTGGTTCAGTGGCAAAGAGTGTCATGGAGGGGAGTAGAATTTAGTGGCAAAGAGTATTGAAGAGTGAAGTGTCATAGAGTGGAGTGGCGTAGAGTGGGGTGGGGTGGAATAGGGTGGAGGGGTTGGAGTGGATTGAGGTGGTGGAGGTGGAGTGAGTGGAAGGACTGGATGAGATGGATTGGAGTTGGGGTGGATTGGATTGGGCTGGCTGGGATGGATTGGATTGGAGTGGGTGGACTGGATTGGAATGATGGGGTTTGGGTAGGGTAGATTGGATCGTGGTGAGGTGGCCTGGATTGGATTGGACTGGGGTAGTTTGGAGTGGTGTGGAATCGGGCAATGTGGATTAGATTGTATTTGAGTGGATTGGATTGAAGTGAAGTGGATTGAGGTGGATGGGAGTGGGTGGACTGGATTGGAATGGACTGAAGTTGGGTGGATTGGATTGGAGTGTGGCGTATTGGAGTGGGGTTGACTGATCTGGGGTGGTGTCTATTGGACTGAGGTACAGTGGGTAAGTTGATGTTGAGTGGGGTGGACTGGAGCAGAGTGGGGTGATTGGATTGGAGTGGGGTGGGCAGAAAAGGGGTGGCGTGGATTTGACTGGGGTGGGGTGGACCGGAGTGGGGTGGATTGGATTGGAGTGGGATGGACTGAATTTGGGTGGGTGGGTGGGTGGTTTGGGGTGAGGTGAGTTGGATTAGATTGGATTGGGGTGCATTTGATTTGGGTTGGGTGGATTGGATTGGGGTGGACTGTATTGAGGTGGGGTGGATTGGACTAAGTGGGGTGGATTGGAGTGGGTTGGTTTGGAGTCAGGTGGGGTCAATTGGACTGGAGAGGGATGGGGTGGATTTGAGTGGGGTGGACTGGAGTGGGGAGTAGTGAATTGGAGTAGGGTGGATTGGAGTGGAGTGGGGAGGTTTGGAGTGGAGTGGGGAAGATTGGAGTGGGTGGATTGGAGTGTAGTGGGAAGGACTGAATTGGAGTGGGGTGGATTAGACTTGAGAGGGGTGGATTGGATTTGAATAGGATGCATTGGATTGGAGTGGGATGGATTGCTGTTGGGTGGGGTGGACTGGAGTGGGGCAAATTGGATTGTGGCAAATTGGAGTGGGGACAATTGGATTGGGGTGGATTGGTGTGGAGTGGATTGGATTGGGGAGGTTTGGGCTGAGAGGATTGGAGTGTGGTGGATTGGTGTGGATTGGATTGGGGTGAGTGGGTTGAATTGGAGTGGAGTGGATTCGAGTGGGGTGGATTGGATTAGTGTGAGGTGGATTGGGGTGGACTGGACTGAGTGGAGTGGACTGCATTGAAGTGAATTGGTCTATGGTGAGGTGGGGTGGACTGGAGTCGGGAAGATTGGATTAGAGCGGGATGGATTGGGGTGTACTGAACGATTATGTGTTGATGCATAATTTAGGTAATTACACATAAGAAAGAAGCAATGTCACTTTGCAATATTTAGAACACAATAATCATTGTCTTTTGAGCCCAGCTAGCTCCTACAAGCAAAAACAAAACATGAGTGCAAAGTGAACAAGCATTTGCAATGCAATATGTCTCACATTTACTTGAGTTAGAGCTATTGGCATTATAAATTCATAACTAGACTTTTCTTGCCACATAAATTGGTCAATCATGCCTCATAATTTCGTCTTTTCCTGTCATATAATTCCAGTGGCCCAGCATTTAACTAAAGCACTTCCATTTACCTTTTTCCCCTGTCTTAAAACATATGCAATTATCATATAAACCTTTATCAGAAATAAACTTTTGGCATTAGAGTGTAATGCTCGAAATACCATAACAGAAATATAATTTGTGGTGGGTTGGAGGAAGTAAAGATGGAGAGGACAAGTGGCGTAGTAAAAGTGTCATGGGCCCTTGAGTAAGGAAAAAAAAAGGTTGACTGGAATTTCGGTAAGAAAATAGAGCAGTAATTAGAGTTGAGTGAGGTCCGTAGGTCTCTGGGCCTTGGTCCACTGCACCTATTGCTCCATTGCTAACTAGGCCTCAGGAGAGAAAGTGGATGGGGAAGGAAAAGAGAAGCGAAAGGAATACAACAGACATAAGGAAGAAAGAGAAAGGGTCACAAAGAAAGAAAAGAGGGAAGGGAAAGAAAAAACGAGAAAATGAAAACACAACTAAGAGAAGAAATAGAGCAAACGTGTGAGACAAAAGAAAAAAGGGAAGGAAACTAGCGAACGAAAGATAAAAAGGAAAAAATAATGAAAGACGTTTTAAAAGAAAGGGAAAAATGAACATTAGAGAAAAAGAGAGACGGTGAGACAAACATGCAGAGAAAGAACCAGGGTGTGTATGTACTGAAACATTTCCCACAGAATGGTAAAACCAGCTTGACACTTCGGGTCCCAACAAGTAACTTGTGGCTTCCACATACAGACATGAAAAAGAGGTATTTATACTAAAACGTGAATTGACAGATAAAGACAATAAAAACACCAGAGAAAGGAATGAAAAAAGATCTGAAAAAAAGTAAAAGGACGCATACCGAGTCAAAGGAAAGTGCAAATAAAAAATAAAAAAAAGAATGAAGGGAAAAGAAAAAAACAGTGAAGAGGAAAAAAGAGAGGAACGAAACAAGGAAAGAAATAATCAAGTTTATGAGAGTTTGAAAGAGGAGGTAGGAAGAGGAAGAGGGAAATAAAAAAAGGGAGAGAAGTAGAAATAAACAGATGAAAGAAAGAGCTGACCTGTTAACGTGTGGATTTTAAGAGCTGGAAAGAGAAAAGTGGAACAGAAAGAAAACCTTGAGATTAAACAGAATAAAGGAAAGAACGGAGTGAAATAGGTGAAACAGACCCTCCCTAATAAAGATGGCAGCTAAGAATAGATTTAATTGGCTCCCCCACGTCCTCAAAGAGAACTCAGTGTGTGGAACAGCAGGGAGCACTCCAGAACAGCAGGAGGTGCATTAGAGAATTGTATGTGAACCCCAGTACAGCAACATTGGGGCACTTCAGATCATGATTGGGAGTATAGACAGAGTTGTGTCATGGCCCAGTGCTGGAATAACAGAAAGGCAGCAGGTGAGGAATGAGAAACAGAGCACCGTGTAATTCATTTGACTGGAATAATGGGGTGCTGCAAGATAGATTTAGAGGTGCCCTGACAGATTTGTATGTGGGCTGCAGTACTGGAATAGTAACGGGCACACAATGTCAGAAGTGAGGTATGTTAATGGAGCTATGTGTGGAACCTAGTATTGGCATGCCAGTGTTGCTGAGTGTTAGCCTGGAGGTGCCCTGGTAAAGATGCGAGTGGGGCCCAGCATGGGAGTGGCTTTGCCTCTAAACCATAGAAGAGAGGGTCGTGTGTGTGAGCCTTAGTACTGAGAATAAACGCGCACTGTATGTTAAAATTGATGGATTCTGGCGGAGCTTTGGTGGCTCCCATCAACAGTGGTGTTGGATGTTAGACTTGCGGTGAACTGGTTGAACTGTGTTTTGCTCTTTTGGGTCCCGTATTGGCTTGGCAGTAGGACAGAATATTAGAACTGAACTGTATGTGAGTGGGGTCCCAGTATAGGAAAGGAAGTGACCTCACCGGGAGGTGCACTGATGAAGCTGCACCCAAGGTCACAATACTGGAACAGCAAAGTGTACTGACTTTAAGAACTGAGGTGCTCTGGCAGACAATGTGTATGGGGTTCTGGCACAGGCACAGCTGAGGGGCTTGGAGTGTGTGAACTGAGGTGCACTGATGGAGCTGTGCCCGAGATGCTCTGGCATAAAGCGTGTGTGGAATTCTGGCACTGCTGAGGGGCCTGGAGTGGAGCTGCCCTCGAGGTCACAGTAGTGGATCGGCAGTGTGTACTGACTGTAAGAACTGAGGCTCTGGCAGACAACGTGTGTGAGGTTCTGGCATGGGCACGGCTGAGGGGCTTGGAGTGTGTGAACTGAGGTGCACTGATGGAGCTGTGCCCGAGATGCTCTGGCATAAAGCGTGTGTGGAATTCTGGCACTGCTGAGGGGCCTGGAGTGGAGCTGCCCTCGAGGTCACAGTAGTGGAGCGGCAGTGTGTACTGACTGTAAGAACTGAGGCTCTGGCAGACAGCGTGTGTGAGGTTCTGGCATGGGCACGGCTGAGGGGCTTGGAGTGTGTGAACTGAGGTGCACTGCTGGAGCTGCATCTGAGGTCCCAGTACTGGAGCAGCAGTGTATACTGACTGTAGGAACTAAAGTGCTCTGGCAGACGGTGTCTGTGGGGTTCTTGCACAGCTGAGGGGATTGGAGTGTGTAAACTAAGGTGCACTGGTGCGCTGGTGGAGCTGCGCCCGAGGTCCCAGTACTGAAACAGCAGTGTGTACTGACTGCAAGAACTGAGGTACTGAGGTGCTCTGGTAGACACGTGTGTGGGGTTCTGGCACTGGCACAGCTGAGGACTTGGAGTATGTGAACTGAGGTGCAGTGATGGAGCCGCGAGTGGGATGCCAATATGGAGCAGAAGTGGGCTCTGTCTCCAAGGATTTCGGAGCACTGGTGGAGTTGGGTGCCTAGGCTCTAAGCAATTACAAGCGATCCTCCACCCTGGGGACCACAGACAGGCACACTTGGTAAAGAAAATCCACGCTAAAGAGGGGCGGGAGCCAGGCAGCTTCGAGAGAGTGAGACCCTACAAAGACCAAATGGGATCAAGATAACAGCCTGATTTATAGCCTTGTTTACAGCTTAGCTCAGAGTAAGAGTGCTCTGGAAATGAAGAGGATAGCTTCCCTGGACAGGAGCAGGAAACAAAGTAAAAATCAAAGTTCCCTACAGACCAGATAAACAGGACAAAGTGTAACTATACAGTAGTTGGTCCCTGCTCCCACACAGAAGAAGGAGGGACAAAGAGGCACGACTGACCACTAGCAAGCACTGATTTTTAAATGACACTGAAACTAACAAATGAAATAGCTGGAAGTCCACAGAAGAAGTATACTTAACAATATACAAGAGGTCGTATGCTTACAATTGACCTAAAAAATGAGAAAAGCGTGAGGGTTGTGGTAATCAGGCCCATGGAGACAGGTAAGATTGAATCCAAGTTTATTCATAGAAAAGGGAGCCCACCTCTGGTGCCAGCAGCTAGGGTGACACCCAGTTCCATCTGACAGTAGTGGAACCAATGCAACACCAGCGTACTAGACCAGAAAGAGGAAGCTCAGGTAAGTATTGAGTAACAACGTTCTACAGGGAGAGCGTACATGCACACAAACAGTGTAAGTACATTTGCATGTCACAGTACATTAGCATGTCCCTACACATCTTTCAGTTTTTTCAAAACAAAGAATACATGAAACCATAAAGGAAAAGCAAAGTAACAACATAATTTACATGCTAGATGTATCTGGAAATAATAAACTTAACACTAAGGATTTTTGAGAAGCAATGCTAACACATATCAAAATCTTTAGTTGAAATAGGCACATTGGTTTTGTGTACAGGTCTGGAAATAGTAACATAATCTCCATTTTCTTTGTTCAAATCCGCACCACATGACTCCGTTGTTGCCTGATTGGTGTGCAGTGTTTACCCATGCAAACAATAGGTCTCCCATTAGAAACACTAGGCAGTTCCATCATGTGTGAACCACCATTCCCATCAGGTATGTTCATCCTCCAAGAGTACCCGACCTCATCATGACCATTTTGTCCATCATCAATTTTTCAAATTCAGTAACATGTGGGCTTATTCAGGCAACATTTTCACCACATGCCTTCTGCTCCATCATCCCTCCTTAGCAATATGAATTGCTCCTTTGGAATGTTTGACAATTCTTTTGGGTGACACAAATGTGGAATCACCTTTCTCAAATCTATAGGGTTTCTTAATAAACACCAAATCTCCATCATTAAGCAACATCTCGTTGACATTGTGCTTCTTATCAAACAATTCTTTGAAATATTTCTGCTGAAGTTTAACTTTGGCTGTTACCATTTTCGGTAATTCATTCTCCCAGTAACTTAATGCAACATTACCTTTCATCCAGTTAGGCCTTAACAATATGAATGGAGAAACCCCTGTGGTGCTGTGAGGTTTGGTTAGTTAAGCCCAATGTTTTGCCTCAGGAACACCTTTACCTTAATTGCTGTTTCCAAAGCAATCTGGATGCCCTCCTTCAAATATCTATTCACCCTCTCCACAAGGCCATTGGATGTAGGTGAATGTAAGGCCACTTGAAGATGAGTGATGTGATGTAATACAATAAACTGTTTCATTAGGAATGAGGCGAAGTGTGTACCGTTGTCGGTGATAATGGTTGAAGGGGCATCCTCCATTTGGATTTTTTTTCCAAAAATATATCACTGTAATAGTATTGGGACCAGTTACAAATTCATTATATACCTGTTTTGAGAAGTAATCCACCAGAACAATTAAAAATGTGTAAGATGTTAGTACTCAAAAGGTCCCACAAAATCTGGAGCAAGCTTGTACCAGGGATTCTCATATAGGGAAACCACATGCAAAGGTGATTCTACAGTTTTCCAATGCTTGTCAGATTTAAGACACACTTTACAAGAATTTATCAATTCAGTTACTTGGCTATCCATTGTTGGCCACCAGTAATACTGCTTCAGGTTTTTTCTATGTACCACTGATGCCCAAATGCCCCTCATGTGCCAGATTGCTGAGTTTAGACCTAATGATAGATGGGGGAACAAAAAGATCGTGATACATTCGACAACCATTAACAATAGCAAGTTCATCCGAAATCTTTGCAAAGGGTCTAACACCAATATCCAAGTTTCTCATGTGAGGCCAACCTCCCTTCACGTTTCATTACTTTCCATAAATCTTAATTCAAATCAAGGGCGTGCAACCATTACAATTTGGAATTAGCCCTCTTTCCTTCCATTAAGTCTTCCACTGATGCCACTACACAATCAACATCATCATCCTGAACCGTTGGCTCATTAACTTCTAATGGCATTCTGGAAAGACAGCCAGCCCTGTTGTTTCTACTTTCATACACATACATCTATTCACATATATACAGCTATTCAAAATGGTCAAACAACAAGCAGCTTGCCTTTCTAACCACCTCTTGGTAGACACCAGGACACTGCCAAGCAGTGACGAGTTCTCTTCCCATTTCATTGATAAGACAAGGAGGATCATATATGAGCTGCAATATGTCTCTCAGCTTCTGCTCAGCCATGATCAGCCCAGTCTCCTCCCAGTGCAGCTTCTGGATAGATCCTTGCTATGCAACCGAAAATAAGGCTACCTAGTCTTCCTTCAAAATCCTTAATGAAACCGACATACTCACAACAATTACGTGAATAAAACCCTCTAATCACTTTAATGATCCTCTACCCTCCAAGATCATCAAAGACCTTAGGTCTTCCATACTCCCCCTATGGACGAAGTTTGTCAGTGCATCTCTTTCTCACGGCATGATTCTTGATTGCCTAAAGATAGGGCAGGTCACCCCAATTAAATAAAAAATAAATGTGGACCAGCCAGACCTCAACAATTTCCATCCAATTTCTAACATCCCTGTTCCAGCAAAGCTACTTGAGAAATGTGTACACCTGCAACTCTGCAACATTGAACAATTTCAACTCCTAGGCCATTGCCAATCTGGCTTCAGATCTGGACATAGCACTGAAACAACTCTGACACACATTGTCAACAATGCCCTGAGATTGTTTGATCAGACCAAACCCTGTCTACTTCTAATTCTTGATCTCTCCTCCGCGTTCAATACAATCAAACATGACAGCATCATTGACCTCCTTGAAAAAAGGAAGGGGCTATCCGGTCCTGTTTTAAACTGGTTTGCTTCATTTCTTCATAACAGAGTTCAGAGAATCAAAGTCAACCAAAACCTATCTGACATTACACCAGTCACAACTGGAGTTCCTCAAGGATCCACTCTTTCACCTGCATTATTCCAGATATTCATGGAAACTCTTACAGAAATTTTTAAAGTATCAAACATTTATTACTACATGTACTCTGATGATATACAATTGTATTTGAAAACCTCCTCACTCAAAGATATCAAAGCACTCAATTGCACTCTACTGAAAACCTAACAATGGCTGACCCGTAATTACCTCATGATTAACACCCTCAAAACAGAATTCCTTTTGAGAGCCCCCCCCCACAATCACTCTATCCCGGAGAAAAATATCTCAAACAACTCACAGCTCTCAATTGGTCCCTCCCATTATTGACTCTACTCAATCTTTAGGTATAACATTGGAGAAATACCTGAATATGCAAGATCATATTAGTGCAACCACCAGGGAAACCAGATACCAAATTTACACTCTAAGGAAAATCAAGCCCTTCCTGCCCCCAGATGACTTTCAGTTAGCAGTACAATCCCTAGTCATCCCCTGATTAGAATACGGGAGTACTACTCTTGTTGGCTTACCCAAAGTAAGGCTGGCTGTGCTAAAGACCACATTAAACTCAGCTGCTAGGCTCATAACAGGATCCAGAAGAATCGACTACATTACTCCAGGCCTAAAACATCTAAAATGGCTCCAGTTTTAAGCAAGAATCCAACTTAAAATTGCTTGCATGACGCACAAGTCCCTTCAACACAACACTCCTGGCCAAAAATCTTGAACTTTCCGGAGGTAGTCGCTCCTTAAGAAGCACTAACTCCCTACTGTTGAAACCACAGAAGTTCAACAAAAATAAATCTTACAACCGCTCCTTCTATGGCCTTGCCCCCAGGATATGAAAGGCATTACCTCATAAAACCAAGACAAACCCCTTGACTACCTCCTTCAAAAAAGAAGCAAAAAAGCTTCTGATGCATAAATTCCTTCACTTGGAATCCCCAAGTTTCTCAGTTTGCCCTTCTTCTGGTGGACTTCCCCGGATCTTGAATCTGCCATGTTGACTGACATACTGTATTTGTTTTGCTCCTTGCGCATTCCTTCTTAACTGTTATTTGCTCTTTTCCTTTCCTCGTAAGCATGATTTGACTGCTTTATGTACAGCATTCTGATACCCGGACGGGTCATGTTCATGCTATATAAAACTCCTCAAATAAATAAAATAAATCTAAGATTAAAAAATAAATCTACTTCAGATATACATGTACAGTACCCTGTCTTCTGTTCTAGCCCGGTGTAGAATGTGGTGAATCATATGAAATGTGTGATGTAAGTAGTGGCAGTGTTCTATCCCTGACAGCTGGGGATTGTCTTCAGCTGGGGTGAGATGGTTCCGTCCTAGGTGCTGGTGGGGTTCCCTAGCTTGTACTGTGTTCCTCCATAAAGTACCTGTCACCGCCCCTACCTGCCTTATATGCCTTCCTACCAGCAAGCATCATTTAAATGCAACAGTGGCAGTGAGGGAGTAGGAAAGGTGTCTGAAGACGAAGTCTGGCAGCCTCAAAGCCGCGCACAGCAGCAATACGGTGAGGGTGATGCTGGAGTGAGCACTAAGTGGAAGTGTTGATTAAGAAAGGCAAGCCAGAGTCTTGCTCATCTGCTGAGTGCTGCAGAAAAGGCTTCGAATTCAGTTTAAGTGAGGCACTGCTAGTGCAAGAGTCAGAGCTACCCGAGCATGAACGGGAACTGGGTTAATGTGCTCTGGGTCCAGATTTACCTTGAACATAGTTAATGGGTTGTATCACACTTTTGTACTGCGACTACCATGATGTCCCTGGGGCGATACAAAAAGACAGAGGAAATGGAAGGACTGATCCATTTTTAATATCCCACTTTGAGGAAGACGGAAGTTGAAACTCCTCAGTGGAGTAAGATGGCATCAGAGGTCAATGTTTTGGAATAAAAGATTGAATCTCAGTCCCTGAGAGTGTGACTGTTCTTTTTGGTTTGCGATATATATATATATATATATATATATATATATATATACACAGTTGATATGCACAGAGATATCTAGAGTCTTATGAAATAAATTAATCATTAATCAATCCAAGTAAGAGTACATAGTGATTATCATAGTCAGTCATATCAATACACAAGTATTATTGTTGATGTTTCAACCATGTTATAGACAATTTATCAGGGTCATTATCAGGCCAATGAAACAATACTAGCAACCATTATAGTAATGTACACCTCATGCAGTCAATGAATCAAGAAAATATTGAACAATACTATAAGAAAAGCACAGTGTGGGGTGAAAAGGGCTTGCTCATATAAACTTTCTGAGGTACTTTTTCGTTGTGAGAGTCAGGGACCATGAGATTTTGCTTTCACTTTGTTTCTCATGCCCTGGTAAGTGTCCTACTGGAAAAAGCAACCCTCACTGAGTACATTGTTGCTGGATGAGAGTAATTTCAATCAGTACTGTGTTCCACTGTGTGTGCTCCCCTCGGCTGACGGGGGAACTTGGTGCGCAGCGCTCACTCACTGCAAAGAGATGCACCTTGTTTTGTCACACTAAATACAATCAGTATTCTGGACCTGACCTTCCCGCAACTGGATGTCAGCTAAATGAAAGATGCAATATCCAGGCTATCAAAACTGAAGTAGGTGTTGGCTGTTCCATTTCATCCCTGGGGAGACAAACTCTGTTCTGGAATGTTTTTCCCCTGTTACTTGAAAATGGCTGACATTATTACAGAGAATACATCTGGTTCGCAGAGGTGCATTTAGCCGGTGCTCAGCCATTGACTTTTTTGTGCCCCATGCACAATGCCCGCAAGGTTTGAGAAAGGCGGCCAGGACTAATAGTCAGGCCAGGAGTCTTGCAGTTGCAGGATCAGCTGCAGCTACTTTACTTTCTATCATGTATCTTATTGGGCAAGTGAACCTTTTTTGGGAGTCTAGGAGCATCGCAGAAGATGTCGGTTCTCGTTAATATTATATGTTCATGAAGTGTTTATGCATTCTTTAATACGGATTTGTCAGGCAGTTTATAAGCATTAATGTGGAAGTTAAAGGACGGTTTGGTGCTGAATGTTCTCCATTGCCAAAGTATGCCATTGTTTGTGCATATGCATGGGCTTATTTTAATTAATTATGCTGTAGGTGAGTTTAGCATCTATGGGTCTTTAATGCAAAAGTGTGTTTCATTTTGTGTGGCATTACCCAATTTCACTGACACTGATGGCTGAGTTGATTGCAATGTGTTACTGTAACCAGCATGAGTGTGTGGGTCCATGGAAGGTGAGTGTGTGTAGTGTTGAGTGTACTTTGGTTTGTGGTGACAGTGCCCACATTTGATCCCTTGGCATTCTTTTGGCTGTTGGCTGCATGGATGTGAGGGCGCCCCCAGGATATTCTGATGCCCACATGCTGTTTGTGTGGAGGATGCATAATCCACAGGGCTGAAGTCTATTGTGCTGTTTGCATGGGGTGTATATCTAGTCCATTGGGTAGAATGCCTGTGTGCTGTTTGTGTGGAGGGTGACTATTCCGCTGCACTGATCACCTGCTTGCATGGAGGGTGCATACTCCACTGGGTTGAAGTTCCATGTGCATTTGTGCTTGGTGGGTGAGTACTCCACTGGTTTGAATGCCAGTATACTGTTTGGATGGAGGGTGCATACTCCACTGGGTTGAAGCTCTATGTGCTGTTAGCTTGGTGGGTGAGTACTCCACTGGTTTGAATGCCAGTATACTGTTTGCATGGAGGGTGCATACTCCACTGGGTTGAAGTTCCATGTGCTGTTAAGCTTGGTGGGTGAGTACTCCACTGGTTTGAATGCCAGTATACTGTTTGCATGGAGGGTGCATACTCCACTGGGTTAAAGTTTGCATGGAGGGTGCATACTCCACTGGGTTGTAGTTCCATGTGCATTTGTGCTTGGTGGGTGAGTACTCCACTGGTTTGAATGCCAGTATACTGTTTGCATGGAGGGTGCATACTCCACTGGGTTGAAGTTCCATGTGCTGTTAAGCTTGGTGGGTGAGTACTCCACTGGTTTGAATGCCAGTATACTGTTTGCATGGAGGGTGCATACTCCACTGGGTTAAAGTTTTCATGGAGGGTGCATACTCCACTGGGTTGAAGTTCCATGTGCATTTGTGCTTGGTGGGTGAGTACTCCACTGGTTTGAATGCCAGTATACTGTTTGCATGGAGGGTGCATACTCCACTGGGTTGAAGTTCCACGTGCATTTGTGCTTGGTGGGTGAGTACTCCACTGGTTTGAATGCCAGAATACTGTTTGCGTGGAAGGTGCATTCTCCACTAGGTTGAATACCTATGTGCTCTTTGCATGGCACGTGCATACTCCACCTAGTAGAAAGCCTATGATCTCTTTGCATAGAGTGTGCATACTTCTGTTTGCATAGAGCGTACACACACTCACACACTACTTGGTGTGATGACCATGCAAAGTATTGGTGATGAGGATATTTTTGGTTGTGATTGCCCTGCATGGGTGTGTACTTGAGTTCCCTGTGTGGGAGGGTATGGGAGCTTGTGGGTGATGCTATTTGCCCTGTGGGAAGTTATGTAAAGTGGTGTTCAGGTTTGAGCTTATTTCCTGTATAGTGTATGCATGGTTCATAAAGTTCCATTTTAGTTTCACTGTTTCAATGTTATTTGTGTTTTACATGCAAATTAGCTGTGTTCTTTTAGTTTGGTAATAACCTGTTTCTGTTTCTTGTGCTCTTTTTATGTTCTATTATTTTAATGTGCTACTGTTCTTGGGGGGGGGGATATTCTGTCTTCTACTCTAGCCTAATATTGAATGAGTAACGTCATTATTGTGAATGCTCTATCCCTGCCAGTTGTGGTTTCTGTCTACAGCAGGGGGCCAAGGTGGTTACATCCTAGGTCCTGGTGGTATCCCCGTACTTTCAGTGTGTTCCTTAATAAAGTACATGCTCCTGTACACATACCTTCTGCATGCTCCTACCAGCATGCATTGTCAAAATGCAACAACAAGGACGATGGCCAACTGAAAACCTTTTAAAAATGCTTATAGGGTCCAATTCACAATAGTATGCAGTCATACTCCTGTAATACTACACACACATGCAATACATATAAGCACGGGCTTAGATCTCCACCTGTGCCTGTCGAACCTCTCCTGGGCAGAGTTCTCAGTCACGTGTGTGCAGAACTAGCACACATGCAGGTCTACATTTTAAGGAAGCGGGGTGGAACTGGCAAAGAGGGAATGGCTGAAAAATAGGGATAGCGACTACAAAGTTGGAACCGGGAAGATTAAGGAAAGGCACAGGGATGGAAATGCAAATACAAAAACACACCTACAAAAGGGTAATAATGTTTGCAATTTACTAAAGTTACACCCAAATCTACTCCCATAGTACTATAGTTTAAACAGGTTCAAATCTACTTCAGCCAAGCATTGGAGAAAGTCACGCACTACACTTGGCCACTCACTGCAACTGTAAGAAATCAATGGTGTCATGAAGTAACAGTACCAACAAAGATCTGCACCAAAAATAAAGAATAAATTAAAGATAAAATGGCCATATAATTTTAGACATTGCAAACATTTCAGGTATCCATACAAATCACCGTGTAAAATGTAAAGATAACAGAAGGGCATACTTAGAAAATTACAAATTTGTAAATTGCTAATGAATTATAAAAAAAATACTCTCCTCAAACCATACACTGCTCTACATACACTCGGAGAAACATCACAACATATTCTAAGTCCCAAACTAACACACATACACATCTTGTGACACACAACGCAACTGCAGCAGATGTCTGGCATCCACAACATCTCACAGCACCAGGGGTAGAGGGCAGAACATAGAGCGAGGCTCAGTTTATGTGCGGCAATAATGTTGGTCAGGTATTTTCCTCAGGCGATGCCGTTTCCCAATTCGTTTCAATCTGCATTTCTTCATAATTTATGCAGAGATATCTTTCTACAGGGCGCAGAACAACATTTGGCACACATATTCCTGAAATACGACCGCATTAAAGCTACTATTAACTGAACAGTTGGGAGTTTGATTTTAATGAGCCCCAGTCGCTGTGGTGCAGGGTTGGGGACACGTATTCCTACTTCTCGGTGTACCTCTCCAGCCAGAGTTTGCTAAATTGCGTCGAGGTGGATAGTTATCCCTAGGCATAGAAGTAAATCTGCATGCGTGGCCTTTCCCGCCCGTAGGTTAACAATTGTGAAGTAGGTTCACAATGTTTAGTCCTACAACAACCCGCCCACAGCTTGAAGTGTGAACCGTATAAGCTGAGACAAGTGGGCACCTGTGCCCTCAAATACTCATCCTTTCAGAAAATCACCTCTTTCAAATGCAGAGCATAAACGGGATGAGTTGTGAAGGGATTTCAGTATGAGAACGGTGTTCCCTCCATAACCACCTAGTTCGAAGAAACAGTTTCTGCAGATGTACTACCGACGATACAGCACTGCCATCTACAGGTAGACAGTGGAATAACGTTTTGTGTACTCCGTAATAGCAACGATTTAATTATGCACGCAGGAGGTTTAACAAATGTGGCTTGCGTAGCACCTAAAGTCAA
This sequence comes from Pleurodeles waltl, assembly GCF_031143425.1. Classification (NCBI taxonomy): domain Eukaryota; kingdom Metazoa; phylum Chordata; class Amphibia; order Caudata; family Salamandridae; genus Pleurodeles; species Pleurodeles waltl. Next base: position 605,767,497 of record NC_090445.1, on the reverse strand, counting down.
CCTTCTTTCAACGCTCAGTGTTGCGGAGGAACAAAAAATTGGATGAAGGGGACACCGCCTTGTGATCTTCAGTCCCTCTCTGTAATGAGGCGTGCAAGCGTGTGGTAAAGTAACTATTTATTTAGAGCGAGCGTCTGCACATCTTAATGGTCCCCCTGCTTCCACCAACTGCCCGTTTCCTTCGACATTCTCCCCCAGCCTTCCATCCTAGAAACCAATAGAAACATGGCAACTAACTACTCCAGATACCACACTCTCTTACAGGTGGTAGTGAGTTGCAAGTAGGGTCGCCACCCTTCCACAGAAAAATACCGGCAATCTATTTACGTTTTTTGATTGTGCAAAGGCCCCGACATGATTCTTAAGTAGAAGTTTATATGCAATCGACTGTATTCATTTTTAACATGGTTCTTCTGTCTGTGTTTCATTTAGTTGTCAGACAGGGGGTCAATGGAGCAGCTGTAGAACACATTTTAAAATTGTGAGAATCCCTTTCAGAGGGCTGTGGGGGCAAGCACGGGTTACTGGGTTTAACTTCAGGGGTTAACGTTTCTTGCTCCTGGTGTCCCTGGGCCAAACCTACTATGGATCCTGAGCAACAGGGCCATGTACACCTTCAGCTCTTGACTCTCAAGAATGGAGAGGCCCGAGCTGTCCAAGGCTCCCCAAGTGGGAAGTGGACAAAAGGGAGTGAACACAGGCTCACTACTCAAAATGCACGCAGCAATAGCATTGTCCAGCCAAATGCTCACATTTGTTAAAAAGAGAAGTATTTTTTTCTATTGCTAATAACTCAAAAGAAAAGTTGGGCATACACAAACAACTACACAGTTCCCCAGAGGTCAATGATCTAGTGTTTTTTAAGGCAGTCTCCAGGGTCCCAATCCCTCCTCATGATAGTGAGTATACCCCATTTACTATAGACAACATCCAAGGCAAGCCCCACTAGTAATCTGAGTCTTAAGAGTCTGCTCTGACTCCATTTTAAAGTTAATAGTATTCCATCGTCGCAGCGCTAACTAACAAGAATCTTCCGCTGGTGCCGACTGGCCCAAAATCAGTCTTACACGCACCAGCAACCTTGGAGCATCCAAAGTTGCCGAGCACATCCTATCCACAGGCACTTGGAGTGGCAGCTTCTGAATCAGGTGAGTTCCGCGCATGCAGCCCAGGTGGGCTGCACTCACCGGGCATAGAGGTCCTCACACTTAATTGCACCATCAAAATGAGAAGAGTTTCTTTGAGGCTTCTCCTTGCAGGGTATGAGCATGATCCGTTCCACAGTGTGGGGAGTGTTGCAACAATCCTGAAGTGGGTTCTTCGTGCCTTGAAGGTGCACAGGTGCGCCCAAGGTGGCCTCACTTCCAAGGCAGGGGGTGTTAATCAGGTTGCACAACTTCATGCACCTGGTGACTTCCTCTTGCATACAGGATCACCACATCCTCCCTGTACACAGGCTCCAGCCCATTTGGCACAGCAGAGTCCGCACCCCCAGTCCACTCAACAGGGCTTCCCATTGGGCCTCACTTTCTCCAACACTCTTCTCTTTCCTCACATGGCTCACTGGTCCTCACAAGCAGGCAGGTGCATGTGCTCCAGACTCCAGGACAAGTGGCCCTGGATTCCCTGGGTGATGTACCCTCATCTTGGAGGGAGAACAGTAGGCCTTGGTCCCCAGTCCAAGTTACAGATGGATGTCTTGCAGAGTTTCCCTTTCTCACAAAGCACATCTGGCTGCTGGCAAGTGACAATATTTGGGGTCTCAAGCTCCTCTTCTTATAATTTATTTGCAGATATCAAATGTGATTCAGGGTCTGAGTGTTTGAAGTTTATCTTGGTGGTCTTCTTTTTTTTGAAGTGCCCACTCCGCTGTCCTCACTTCTTCATAAATGCAGTCTGTCACAGCAGGAGCAACTCCAAAGCTGATACCCCCACAACACAGGCTATGAGATAGGCTAGAATTCTCACCTAGATGTGATATGTATACCAAAGGTTTTGCCATGGGCCCCATTCCCATCTTTATGATTCTCTTATCAGCCCCAACTCTTTCCTGATATGTGCCCAGGTCGCTTTCTTGTGACCTCTCACTGAATCAAAGAGCACCCTTTGGAATGTGGCCTGGCTCTCCCCTCTCTAGTGTGGGCCCCGCCTAGCTTACAGGAATGCAGCAATACACACATCTGTCTGGGTTGAAGAGCGGACGGGGTCCTCTACCTCCTCGTGCTTCACCATCCAGGCCTGAATTTCTCAATATGAAACCCAGAGTCTGACATGTATTGTACAATTCACAGGCACACATAAACCCACTGCATGTATACAGCATACATACTGCACAGCACTGTAGCTTTACAGGATTGTTCCACTAATAGGCACTCATACATGGACACATACATTTACCATGAATGGACTGTACAGCACAGCACTATATCCTCTATGTATTGTACCACTCATAGGAACACATACACCCAGCACATGCATTGAGCATGCATGCACTGCACAGTACGGCATTATCCCTGTATTGTACCCTTCCCAGGCGCACACACACCCAACACAGATACACCACTAATGAGTTGCTTAGTGCCACTCACCAAACTGATGAAGGCCAAGGGTGAGTTAAGCACACAGCAGTGGAATATTAACTGTGTGAGCCTGTAGGCCTCACTCCAGTGACACAGGATAAAAAGGACCTGTTCACTCCTACCAATCACTACACGGTATGCTGTAACCACAGTGCTTGTTCTACTTAACCCATAGTGAAGACAGTAGCCTCTATGAGGGTACCACTTTGGGCTCCCCTCCTGGTCCAACAAGACTGCAATCCATGAGACAGGCCAGTGTCATGGTGCACACGCATGATCCATGTTTGCAAAAACAAGGTTAGCATTAGGGATCCAGACATTAGTTCAGTTGGGATATTCAGGGCAGGTGTGCACATCCACTACCATGCGGAGGAGTTATCCGTCCCCAAAAAAGTATTTTCTTCTAACATTTACTGTTTAAAGCATTTACAGGACATTTACTGCTTAGGGGGAAAATAACTTCTGTGACTTTTCCAATTTTTGTACTGGCAGAGACATTAAAATACCAGTCATGCCGGTGTAAAGGCAGTGCTTTCATTTAAGATGTACTGTTTAAAGTATGCACTGACAAAGGGTAACACATACCAGCTTTAGGTAATTTCTCTAAATGTTGTGCTGGCAGATGTAATAAAATGTAGGTCATGCCAGTGTAAAATTGAGCAGGTGGCAACCCTAGCTGCACCAAGTGTTATGATCTTGCTCAAGCGAGGATCTCAGAGTGTTTCTCAACCCCTCGCTCTCAGAATGCCCAAGAAATGGATTAGTTGGGTGGGCCTGCAAATGATGTCATTCTTAAAAGATAATGGACATCTGTGTGCAGCACCCTTAAATGTATGTACCTGCCAGCTCCTGGGGCTTGTTACAAGCACAATGCGGATGCTAGTGGTACTCAGGAACTTGGCTCACCTTCAGCTAATGCTTCTGTATTCCAGGAGTTGTTTACCCCTTTTCTCTCTACCTTCCTGAATGATAAAGTTGTGTTCTTCTAATAGAAAAGGACAGCAGAGGAACCCAGAGCACACAGAGCTTGAATATGGCCTTCTGCGAGGACCTACATAGCCAGAAGACCGCCTGGATGCTGGATATCAAGGGTAGGATGGCGTGCCTACTATGTGTACATTATTGGAGAAGTGAAAGGTACTGTATTGAACTCCTGGTAGAATAAAAAGAAAACAAAGCTTCAAAAGCTTTATCAGTCCTGCAGTTGGAATGCTCAGATCTTGTTGTGGAACTGAAATTCTATTGAAAGTGCATGTGTGGGGGTGCTCCTAGATATTTTCCACTACAGTAGCACACAACCAGGTTACGGGGGCTGGGAATGTTTACCTCTAGTTCTATTATATGTCCAGGAGCCAAGATTCAAACAGCATTTCAAAATATAGTCAATAAATTTGTGATAGAAACTTAGGAAAACCCATTAAGGTTTATAATTACAAATCCAAGAGTACATTACAGAAGATAGAAAAATGCAAATGCAGTAGTAAACTCAATGAAATGAATATAATCCTGTGGTGATCCGAGGATCGCAGGTGCACCACCAATGGTTTTCAAGCATGTGTTGACGGTGCTGTAGAAAGTGCGGTAGCCCGGCCCCACATCCTCCCACAGAAATGTTTAATAAAACTCATCAGTTTCAGGGAAAGGTTTTGCTGCCTTGTGAAGCTGTCTCTGAGTCTGTGCTTTGGCACCTGGGCTTGGGAGGGCAGGGACCTCTAGTGGCTCATTCTAAGCAGCGAATAAAAGTAAGAGAAACACCCTGAGACAAGTTTTTCAACACAATGCTTTAATAATAATGTGAAGGTTAACAGTGCAAGGTTCTAGCCTCAACTAAATGCTATTGAATAATGATACTGTCCCCACTGATTTCAATGGAGTTGTATTGGTGAATTGTAACAAGTGGTCACACCCTGACAAAAGCATTATCAAAGCCTTTTTGATAATGACATCTTCTTATATGGTGAAGCTGAATCTAGTATAGGTGGAGGGTATTGTGGTTATGGAGTTCAGGGTCCAGAAGGAGTATAATGTGATATGAGGGTGTCAGCAAAGGTATTTCCATCTACCTGATTTTACATATTTTCAATTTAAAGCATAGTATTTAGTAGTATGTGTAATAAAAGTGATTTTCTTTTGTAAAGGAATACACTGACTGCACAATGATGTATTGAGTGTTACTGTGTTCCAGCGAGCTGGGGTTTATTAGCCCACTCCACCTCCCGTGAGTAGACCTTGGACTGCTCATCCTGAGAGACTTGAATGCTACAGTGGGGTACGTGGTTCCTACTGAACAGACAACGGTGTACTTATTATAATCAATCAATCAATCAGGAATTTGTAAAGCGCACTACTCACCCGTGAGGGTCTCAAGGCGCTGAGGAGGACTCACATCCTTCACATCTAATAACCCAATTTCTTACAGGCATCATGTGCAATACTACCCGATCTTGAATCAACAGATGTTGTCCTCACTACAGAATCATGTTCTACTCTGTCCTATTGCTGGCACCACTAGTGAATTGAAAGGCTGGATCCAGCCTATGGTCTGTTTTGTGGACCATCATGCCTACTATATTATACATCTGTGAGCTCTCAGGGTCTCAGCCACCACTTATGGATTTCTGGACCACTTATTAACTCCCTAGCTAGAAAGCCAAGATCCATTTTAAGGACTTACTACTGTATCCTAAAACCTATGGGGGTTAATCCTCTAACCCATTGACTAAGGGTTTTCATGGCATTACTACATGCATTAGCTCTCAAAGTCTGGATGTCATTCTCATGTTTTTTTGTGCTGACTATCTAAAACAATCTCAGTCTGTCACCCAGGTTCGAGTATTACTGGTGTGTGTGTGTGTGTAATCTATACTATTCTTTTCTATATGTTACACTCTTACATACTGTGTAATGGTGTTGCCATAACAAAGTAGCTACTCCAAGTGTGATGGCACAGTAGAGTGGATGTTATCTAAGGAACCTCGGTAGTGTTCGTAGACAGGAAGAAAAGCAAATTAACAAGCTGAGGTTCAAATTCCAGTTCTTTTAATGCTGTGGACCCACGACAAGACCAGCAGCCACCCAAGACCGACGTCCGTGAGCAACTGACAAACACGGACACTCTGGAATCTCAGACAGTGCTGACGCTGTGAAGATTCCATATACAATGTTCAACAATAAACATACTCAGGCAAATATACAATATTACATCATATCCTTTCCTTACAGCAAAAAAATAAAACAAACAATAGCTATGACAATTTAACTCAAAACAAAATCAGATAGCTTAGAAGGTAATCTAATCAAAGGATTGCTGCAAGTACGCTGCACTACAGTATCTCTTTTATTGTTAACACTCATTTCCTGAGAATTAAAAGTAGTAGACTCCCCCTCTTCACTCGCAGATTGGAATGACTCTTGTCTCTATGGAATGTTTGTGATTATATTTTTGCTAGAGCCAATAGATGTATCAGTCGAAATCATGTTATCAGTGTTCATGTAAAGATCCCTGTCAGAATATACTCTTCTGAAAATGTCAGCTTGCCATGTAGAAACAAGCACTACACTGTTCCAGTTCCACCATCCCTTTCCTTCCGACAAAAGAGAAGTTCTACTAGTCTTGATGACTTTCACAGGTAAGGAACATTTAGATTCCCCTTTAAGAACTCTTTGTGGTTTTCTGATCAGAACATAATCTTGTATCTTTAAGTTTGTTTCTGAGGTCATAATTGTTTTTTTGCAACCTTTGTTTTTCTAACACACTGCTTTGTAATTTTCTCCAATCAATTCCACATAAACATTTAGATTTAACAAACATTTAGAAGGAAGCAACCAAGGTGGAAGTAAATTGGTTCTTGCCTCCCTGCCTCTAAGAAGAGTAAAAGGAGACAACCTTGTAGTAGACTGAGGTGTGGTGAGATAAGCCCAAATTTTCTCTTTAAGAAAACATGAAACATCAACACTCGCAGCAATCGCTGTTTAAAATTCCTCTTTTAAAATACGATTGGCCCTTTCTACTAGACCATTCAATGCTGGACTATATAGAGCTACTTGAGATCCTTTACCTTAAATTTTCTAATAAATTCTTCAATTTTTTTTGAGTAAAGTGCACCCCATTATCTGTAACAAACAAGGAAGAAGAACCTTCAGCAAGGAAAAGTTTCTCAAGAAAAGAAATTACTGACTCAGAATTAGCAACTTCCACAAACGAATAGTAAATCCACCTGAAAAAGTAGTCAATCACAACAATTAAATATTTAATGGATTTAGACAATAAATGAAAAGGCCCAGAAAAATCTATGTCTAGTTTATCCCAAGCTTTGTCTGGAAGAGGAACATTACACAAAGGTTTAGTAGTACACTTCAAGTGTTTATCAGAAACAATACAGTGTGAACAATTGTCGACTAAATTTGTTACGTGTTTGTCTATACTAGGCCACAAAAAAACTCCCTTAATCTTTTTGCACATAGCAGAAATGCCTAAATGCCCCTCACGTGCGATTTTAATAATCTTCAGTCTTAGGTCATTAGGTGGAACAAATAAACATCCCCTCAGCATATGCCGTTCTCACCTGACAATTCCATAGCAATTTGGTTAAATGTACTTAACTCACTATTCAGATTCTTTTCAGAAGGCCATCCATTTTTAATAAAATGCAGAACTTGCAATAACACTTCATCCATTGACATGGCTAGACTCCAGTCATCTTTTGTAATAACACCATCACAAGTGGAGAGAGCATCCACTAAGCCAACCACACACTCCGTATCATGATCCACAATAATATCATCTGAATGTTGCAATGGCATGCGTGAAAGACAATCTGCAGGAGTATTCTTCCCTCCTTGTACATATTTCACAGTAAGATTGCATTCCTGTAATTTAGAAAGCAAACGCACCAAGCGAGCAGATACTTTACCCAAACTATTGCCACTAAGAAGATACACTAAAGGTTTGTGATCGGTGTACAGGTCACAAATTGCAACCCAAATATATGTTTTGAATTTCTGCACCGCCTGAATTTCATACACAAGCCAAGGCCTCCTTTTCAATAGTGCTATAATTACTCTCTGCATCTCTGAGTGTTCTTGAAGCAAAAGTAACAGTGTTTTCCTGCCCATTGACCCACTGGCCAAACACAGCGCCAAGCCCCTTAAGACTGGCATCAACAGATTAAAGACTTGCCAAAAGAGACAAAGGGCTTAAGAGCAGGAGCAGATAAAACTAATCCTTTAATGTTCTAGAAGGCAATAGCTGCTTGACTGTCCCATACAAACTTGTTATCCTTTTTCAGTAATGTTCTCAAAGGTTTAACCATTAATGCCTAACCTGAAACAAATCTTGCGTAATACTCACACAGCCCCAAGAATGAACGTAAAGCACCCTTGTCAGTGGGAGCTGGAGCATTTTTAATTGCCTCTAAATTTCAAGATTTTGGTTTTAAACCATCCCCAGAAATTGTATGACCCAAATATTCTACTTTATCCAGCATGAATTTGCTTCTCTGATTTGACTGTCATGCCACGTGATTGTAAAACAACAAATACCTTCTTCAGCGCCTGAATATGTTCCTTAACTGTTTCAGTGTGAACAAGTATGTCATCTTGAAATGCTTGAACATTATCCATTGCCCCAAATAAAGTGTCCATCATCTTCTGGAAAACACTAGCAGCGGATGCTAGACCAAACGGAAGTCTACAATACTTAAATGCACCAAAAGGCATGACAAAAGTGGCAAAAGCTTGGGAATCTTCACTTAATGCTATTTGATGGTAAGCTGAATGTAGGTCTATAGTTGAAAAAAACTTAGAACTACCTATGCTTGTCACCATTTCTTGTATGTGGGGAAGGTGATGACAATCTACTAAAATATTTCTGTTAAGAGATCTCAAATCAACACAAAGCCGAAGATCTAAGACCTCTTTTTAGTGAGAACACTGGGAGAAACCCATTCTGAAGAATCAGTAGGCAAAATTATTCCCTCAGATACCAACGTGTCTAATAACTCCTTCAAATTTTGCCTAATGCTTAAAGGTACAGGCGTGACCTTATGGACCACGGGTAGAGCTCCTTCCTTTAATTTAATAGAATGCTCAAAGCCTTGAACAGTTCCCACTTTATCTGCGAATACTTTGGGAAACTGAGATTTCATTTGTTCAAACACTCCATCTGCAGAAACTAGAGACAAAACAACATCACTTCCACTACCGAGAGGCATGTCCCCCAATATAATAGGAACAGCATGTCCAGGACGTAGTATACTGCCAAGCCTAGCTAAATCTTTCCAGCCTACAATGTCCCTGACATTAATCACAACTTTTGCTACTTGTTGAAGCAGGGCTTTTGTAACTGTGCATCTCCCTAAAATTTCGAGGTTAGACCAGAAAAATCCAAGGAGTTCAATGTCCTGTTCACCAAATGCTTTAGAACTAATCAGGTTGTTCCAAAATATTTGATTCCGACCAAAACTTAAAATATGTACTGTCCGCCAAAATTGTTGCAGGAGCTCCTGAGTCTGCCATGACTTTGATTCTTCTGCCATCCACAAGTGCATCACACAAAGGCCCCTTGATAGACTTAGGTTTCAAGTGCACAACAGGATCCATAGAATCTACAGTCAAAACTAAATTGGAAAATCTTCCACACAGTCCTGAGTCTTGTCTTCACAATCATTGGTATGTATGTTACTAATCTTTACCTTACTATTATTGTTAGTCGTGCCAAAACCAATCGGTGTACTTCTACACACCACTTGAAAAAGTCCTACTTTGCGACATTTCATGCATTTTTTTCCTATTGCAGGACAAGACGGATTATTTCCAATATGACTGCGAGAACCACAGCGGAAACAAGCTCTTGTATTTCTCCCTTGTTTAAAAGACTTATTGCTAACCACACAAATTAAATCATCCTCCATCTCACAACTGATGGTAGATTGGCCAGTGTGACTCAACAAAACTTTAGAAGAAACAATGGAGCTTTCTATACTCTTTGCACTGTCAATTGTCTCTGACAAAGTAGGATTACGACAGGCCAACAGACGTTGCTGTATTTTCTTGGAAAAGCAATAAAACACAAATTGGCCCCTTATATAAATATCTACATTATTGCCTAAATCACATATAGCCGCTAAAACTCGCAAAGTTGCCACCTATTCTTCAACTGTTTCTTCAGAGGATTGCTTGCACATGGCAAAGTTAAACCTCTCAAGTAGAGCGCTGGATTCATCCAAATACTGTTTTCCCATCCTTTCTTTCCCTTTCACATAAACATCCAGACAGTATCTCCACTTTTCTGTGCATGAATAGGCGGCAAATTGTCAAAAACGCATTGTCCAGTAACTCCTAGATGATTGAATAGTAAGGCCATCTTTCTAACAGGAGAAAAGTCATTTGCATCAATAACTGTAAGATAGTTTTCAAATATTCTCAGCTACTCACTCCATTTTATATCTGGTTTGCTACTCCTTTGCAAAAAAAGGAGGAGGTTGAACAACTCCTTGACTAGAAGCCATAGTGTAATAAAAACGAACTGGAAAATAAACAGCACAAAATAGGCAGAAGAATTATTGTTTTAAATGTCACAGTACCTCAGCCCAAGTTATTAGGTGGTATAGTTACTAGACTCAGAACAGGTGGCACAATAAAATTCAAATGTAGACAAGATATTCCACCAAATGAACCAATTGGGTCAAGGTGAATATAAAAACATATCCTGCGATGCATTGAGTGCTGTAATGCAAAGCATGGAAACAAGCGGTAGCCCAAAGTACTCTGCAATTCTCTGAACACTCTGAAAGCCGAGACACAGAACATAAAAGGAAGGAAATCAGATGACCGCTGGCATTAGAGAAATATGGTCACATGACCCAGGCTCGCATCAACGACATCAAAATCCAGGCAGGAAATGCGTAGCAGTGTATTTGTAGACGCTGCCATGAGGACGCTGGTACGGCAACAAGTTCAAAGCTTGCCCACGAACACTCCAAAGAAGACGGTTTGCTGGCAGCTGTAACCAGCGCAGCCTGTATCCAGGTGACCAGCCATTGATGGTATCCAGGGAACAAGTCGTTGTTGAGAACAATAAGAAATAGCTTTGTAGGTTGTTGAAAACTCGAAACAAACAACTTACAAATGTTTGTGGTGCCAACGTGGATTAGTTTCAAATTGTAGGCAGGCAATTGACTCCAGCGTCTCCACAATCCGTCGGTGGGTCCATATTCAGGAATAAAAATTACCCCACTCCTGGTACCAAAAGTATGTAGAGTAGATGTTATCTAAGGAACCTCGGTAGCGTTCGTAGACAGGAAGAGAAGCAAATTAACGAGCTGAGGTTAAAATTCCAGTTCTTTTAATGCCGTGGGCACAGGACAACACCAGCAGCCACCCAAGACCGGCGTCAGTGAGCAACTGACAAACACGGACACCTGGAATCTCAGACAGTGCTGATGCTGTGAAGATTCCATATACAGCATTCAACAATAAACATACTCAAGCAAATATACAATATTACAGGGACAGAGTGTTTATTTGTAAAAACGTTCTTCAGGAAGATGGTACAGACACTGCATGGCAGAGCAAAGTTAGGCACAGCCTGTGTAGTGACTCAAAGAAATTGATAATAGTGGCCACAGTGACACATTCAATACAGTGAGTTAAAGAGGAAGTATTTCCTTTTTTTAAACTTTTATTGCAAATGTATAGTTCTGTTTGCAGCTTTTGAGCCATGTGCCACAGAGTAGTGAAACTAGTATAAACTTACAAACATGTTACTAGAACATGGGCACTTTCCTTCAAGTTCATTGAAAACATGTGGTCACTTATTAGAAGCAACAGCTAAAGAGGGGCTCGGGGTGGAAGTAACGCATTACAACTAGATTATGAAATAAGAAAGCCTGAGCTACTACAGGCAAGTCTACTATTCTTACTCATCAATATGTTCCATCTATTCGCAACTATGGAGTCGTCCAAGGAGTAAGAAACAAAAACATACACATGAAAAAAACATGGGTGGCCTACACATCTCAGTGCCCAGGATATGTGTAGAGATGGCCAATGATCACACAGGAAAGCGATGACAGTGTAATGATAAGTTTAATAATACAACGCCCCAGCCACCTCACATCACAGTCCTTGTCACCCTCAGATCTCCTCCAACAGTCTCAGCTCTCCTCCTGGAATCCTGGTGGGAGAGCCCATTATGATAAGGGTCAGAGGGGACACCTGTGCCAGGGATGAACCAACACAGGAAATACAAGATACCACAATATGCTTTCTGAAAATTAACAGTTGCTGCACTGCGTCTGGTGGTTCAAACAGTGACATGCTATGGCACAGGCAAGGCAACACTGGTTGTTGTGAGTACACAGTGAGAAATGCAGGTCTAGGAGGAGGTTCTGTCCTGCTTCAACAAGTAGCAATAGACTGGAAGTGAAAGTCACAGCTCGTCTTTGAACTGCCAATATTGGATGGAAAGTTGAAGTGTTGAGTGTCAGAGTAACCATGGGTGTACCTGGGGAACCACTGCTTAAAGTTCAAATTGCCTAATGCTGGCGTAAACAATTAATTTTAGAAATAAATAGAAAAATAGCCTTCAGCTGCAAAACGTCTTGACTCGTGGGATACCAAAGATCAGTTTCGGACAGGAGAAGGTGCAACATTGATTTAAAGGCACATGTTACCGTCGGACATGCAGGAGCGGCAGTATTGTCTCGTCCTCAAGGTTCATTATCCTTGGATAGAAGCCTAAAAATCTCAGACATGGATGTGGCAGGTGGTTAGTATGCAGGTGGCCGCTCAGTGCAACACATTCCCATTCATTTCAGGAATCAAAATATCCTTATGTTCAAGCCCACCCTACACAACTTTCTTAAACTTGGAAAGTCATCATCAACTGGTATCAATTAAGTGATGCGCCCATTCGTCTAGCTACAAGAAGTCAATTGTTGCAAACAATAACGCTACAAGAATCAAGGAAATTATCAGGCGACGTTACTAGACACCACAGTTCATAGAGGCAATGCTTCTGGTGGGTTTGATAATTTTGTATTAGCACCAATGGTGCGAGAGTCATCAATTGATCTACCACGTTTTAAAAGACAGCCAAGCTACCAAAAAGAAAACAGCATACATATAAGGTGCCCATTAAAATCGAAAATTATTTAGAAGGTTTTTTGAAGCAAAGCAAGTGCCGACCTGCCATAGGTTCGTCCGGCTACAGGGCTGCACATTCCTAGGGTTATATCTTCCTAAACCCATGCTGCAATTTTGAAACTCCTAGGATTTCAGAGAAATGGGAGATTTTTATATTGGCAATAGTTTGATAACATGGGAGGAATTGGTTCGGCGCCGCTTCCCTTGTGGCTCGGTTTCCTGCTGATTACTAGATTCTTGACTGATAATTATGAAGAAATGAGTGAGGAGGGCAAAGTCTTCTTCCAGCTTTTAGAAAAGACTGAGCTCGTTGGGGTCGGCAATTGGTTTAGGGGCCTAAGGGCATACTACGCTAATTCCTAACCCTCATTTCAGAATATATAATCAAAGTAGAAAATAGAACCTGTTGTAGGATACCTATTGGTGAATGGGAACATATTTCTGAGATGGGTCACAAGACCCTAAGGGCAGCCAATTTTAAAGGGGTGGATTTTCTTTAGAGATGGATGGCTTATTATACCCCATATACTTTGCATAAAATGTTCGAGATGATCCCGAACCAGTGTTTTCAATGCTTGCAGACTGGCAGCATTTTTTTCATCTGCCCTATTATAGTAGGCATAATTTCTGGGAGGAATTGTTTTTAGTCCTCAGTGAGTGGTTGCTCACTGGGATTACGCCTGAAGCCATGTTGGTTTTATATGGGCAATCTCCCGTTAGCCGAAAACAGAATAAATCCGTGCAATATTTTTTAGCAGCCGCTTTAATGGTGGCCCGGTCCTTGATACTTCAGTATTGGAGGGCATCTAATATCCCGACACCAAACTTTGCTAGGTAAAATAAACAGGATTAAGGCCTTCGAGGAGGCATATGCTCAGAGGGTTGAAAGCATTAGAGGGTTTGCAGATGTTTGGACTCCGTTAGAAGCTCTCGAGAACAGTAGGATATAGACATCCACTTCATTATGTTCGTAATGCAAGATTCTGCTAATCGTTCTTTATCGCTCATCATGTAGGATTATCTTTGAATACTACGTGTTTGAAACTTTTAATTCATTGATGCAATTTCTTTCATAATAATGTTTTGGAGTTCTTTTATCCCCCTTGGCTTCACTTCTGCTGTAGCACTGTATGTCCTTGGAAAGGGTTGTAACTTTGGGTGGCAGCCCAAACCCATGAAGGAGTTTATCATGAGGGTCAAAGAGGAGACTTGTTTCTTTCATTCTACCTAAATGTTCAACTCGGTACTGTGGCACCTTACTTCTTGAAACGTAATTGCTGACGATTTTTGCACGATCTTTATTATAATATTTTAGTAAGGTGTTTTGGGTTGGGCGTTCCAGTGTTTCCAGATTTATCGAGGGAATGTGTGATAAAACTGGTCTCCCCTCAATTTACGAAAGACTTCAACTAGACTTTTGAATATGTGGATTCCCCGGGATGTAGTTCAAACTTATGTATGAGTTTATTACGAGAGTTAAGGCCGAGGTTTTTACTTTTCTTCTTTATCGAATTTGTAAGTCAGGACACCCGCACTTTATTTCTTGAGCTGCTTCGGATGTTTGGTTCTTGCAATATATCAATTGCTATTTTCTATCAGGGTGAAACGGGGTGGGTATCTTAGTAGTGCAGATGTAAGAAATATCAGGCAGCGTCATGAGGAATGCATTACGCATCTGGGTTTTTCTTGATTTACGTTTGAATACGTTACCTGTTCTTATGGTGGTGTTGCTTAAATCTGTAGGCGTTAAGGAATCGTAGCCAAATCGATGGCAAACTTGATTATAATTTACACAACGCCATTTCGTTTAGATAATGAATTTCATAAGCACCCTGCCACCTTATTGTATATTGCTGCTGAACATTTTGCGAAGTATAGCTTATTTTGATGTTATTAGTGTTAAAACTATTAATGTTGTGGGGCTACATTTGATGTATCTGCTCAATCAAAAGTAAAATGAAAAAATAGGGTTAAGGAAAGTTAGTAGGTCAAATTAAGTAAAATGTGGATTGTTAGAAATGGGGTCTCTAGCTGGCAGTCAGTTTGAACCCTGTCCAAGAAGGGACCCTCACTCTAGTCAGAATAAGGGAGAAACCCGCTTAGATCACCCCTGCTCACCCCCTTGTTAGCTTGGCACGAGCAGTCAGGCTAATCTCAAAAGCAATGTGTTAAGCATGTGCACATAATACACAGTAATTAGTGAAAACACTACAAAAGGACACAACACCAGTTTTAGTAAAACAGCCAATATATATCTGTGTAAAACAAGGCCAAAACAATAAAAATCTGGCATACAGTAATAAAGTTATGAATTTTGCAAGGTTTAAGTTACAAATACAGTTCCTTGAAGTCGACAGCCCCACCTAGAGCTATCAAGACGTCGTGATCAACAAAACCAATAGTTCAGGCCGGCTGTGGCGTTGCGGGCCACCTACGGAGTCTGGAAGACCCGCAAACAGTACCAGGATCCTCACAGTGAGCTCCAGAGAGCGGCGTCGCCATGTCGATTCCGGAGTAGGTGCAGGAGTCATTGGGCCCTCGAGGTCACACGTTGCGGATCGAACTCCGGGCTGATGAAGTGCGGTGCCCACGGATCACGGTGCAGGCAGTGGCTCGTGACGGCATCCAGCGGTGGCGGTAAAACCAGGGCTGTGATGTGAAGCAGGGTGGTGAGGTGTGCGGTGTCACCAGGTCATGGTACAGACAGCTGCGTCATCGTTGCTGAAGCGCTGTCGTCAGTAGGCCCAAGTCAGCGGTACGGTGCGGGACAGCTCCAGGCGGCATCTACAGGTCACGGTGCAGACAAGGACGTCTGTTGACGACACTGGAGTCGATGGTGCTGGTGTCGGTGGACCGGGGCTTGGTGCGGGATGGGATGGTACTTTGTGCTCCTCACGAGCAGTGTCCACAGGCCCCGGTCGCAGTCAGTGGCATCGGTGTCAGCAGGGGTGACGTCGTCAGGGATGCCCAGGCTGCAGTGTGAGCAGGTGATGCCAGAGTGCGGGGCCCACAGGTCGCGGTGCGAGCAGCGGCTCGGTGAAGTCATCCGATGAAGGCGTCAGTTAGACCAGAGTCGAGAAACGGGGCAGTGTGGTTCCGTGCGGCATCGGCAGGCCACGGTGCGGGCCAGCGGCTTCGTTGATGGCGTCACAGTGGTTTTTCTTCTTTTACAACTCAGAACACATAGTTCCCAGTGCTGCAGATCGAGGAAACTGAAGTCTTTGGTGTCTTGAGACTTCTAACAGGAGGCAAGCTCTATTCCAAGCCCCTGGAGAACTTTCTCAAGCAGGATACACAGCAAAGTTCACCCTTTGCTCTCTTTTAAGGTAGACGTAGCAACTGCAGACCAATTCAGCAAAGCAACACAGCAAAGGGACAGTACTCCTCCTCCAACTCTTCTCCTTGGTAGAGGTTCTTCTTGATTCCAGAAAGATTCATCAGGATATGCAGGCTACACCCCAACTCCCCTTGTGTCACTGTCTAGAGAGAATTCACAATAGCCCAACTGTTAAACTGACCCAGATGGGGAATCCACAAACAGGCAGTCACAGAATGGGTTAAGCAAGAAAATACCTACTTCTAAAAGTGGCATTTTCAAACTAACAATCTGAAAAAAACAACTTCACTAAAAGATGTATTTTTAAATTGTGAATTAAGAGACCCTAAGCTCCACATCTCTATCTGCTCTCAAAGGGAATCAGCACTTTAAAAATATTTCAAGGCAGCCCCCATGATAACCTATCAGAGAGATAGACCTTGCACAGTGAAAACCGAATTTGGCAGTATTTCATTGTTAGGACATGTAAAACACACCAGCACATGTCATACCTTCTAAATATACTGCACCCTGCCTATGGAGTTACCTAGGGCCTACCTTAGGGGTGCCCTACATGTAGTAAAAGGGAAGGCTTGGGCATGGCAAGTGGGGACACTTGCCAGGTCAAATTGGCAGTTTAAATATGCACACACAGACACTCCAGTGGCAGGTCTGAGCCACGTTTGCAAGGCTACTCATGTGGGTGGCACAATCAGTGCTGCAGGCCCACTAGTAGTATTTGATTTACAGACCCTGGGCACCTCTAGTGCACTTTACTAGGGACTTACCAGTACATCAAATATGCCAATCATGGATGAACCAATCAACAGTACAATTTATATAGGGAACACTTGCACTTTAGCACTGATTAGCAGTGGGAAAGTGTGCAGAGACAATAAACCAGCAAAAACAGAGTTCAGTACACCATACAAACAAGAGGTCAGAAGGCAAAAAAGACAGGGGAGACACGCTAAAAGCTGCCAGGTCTAACACATGTCCCCTCCAGCTGGGAGTAGGGGGAACTACCCAACTCCTGGGGAGTACGCCTCACTAAGGTGAAAGAAACTGGGCAGACCCACAGCGTTGGTGAGTTCTGTGCCAGGACAGTGTTCCTCTGTAAAGTCCATCCCCTGTAGGGAAATGGACCACCTCAACACTTTTGGGTTCTCATCCCTCATCTGCATTAACCATCTGAGGGGCCTGTGGTCTGTCGGAAGCCTGAAGTGAGACCCAGACAAGAAGGGTCTTAGCTTCTTCAGTGCACAGACCACAGCAAAAGCTTCTCTTTCAATTGCACTCCACCTCTGTTCCCTGGGGAGTAGTCTCCTGCTAAGGAAGACTACAGGCTGGTCTAGGCCCTCTTCGTTCAGCTGTGAAAGGTCTGCTCCCACACCATGCTCTGAAGCATCTGTCTGTACCACAAGATCCTTGGAGAAGTCAGTGGCCAGCAGCACTGGTGCTGTGCAAATGGCCTCTTTCAGGGTGTCAAACACAGTCTGGCACGCCTCAGTCCAGATCACCTGTCTAGGCTGCTTCTTAGAAGTCAGCTCTGTCAAGGGAGCAACAATGCTGACCTCCCCTTGAAAAATCTCCTGTAGTGCCCCAGGAGGCCTAAGAAGGCCCAAGCCGAATTACAAACATTTTGGGTTGTGGGGGTGCCACCCGGCCGCTTCCTACCTGATTTCCCAAGTACACCACTGACCCCTGCCTAACTGGCACTTACTGGCCTTGATAGTGAGGCCTGCGGCTTGCAGTGCCTTCAACAGTTCCCAGAGGTGGTGCAAGTGGTCCTCCCAACTGGAGCTAAAATCAGCAATGTCGTCAAGTTTTCAAGCCCAGCCAGGATCTGATTGACCAACCTCTGGAAGGTGGCAGGGTCGTTCTTCAACCTGAAGGGCATGACCCGGAACTGGAAGTGCCCCTCGGGTGTTGAGAACGCTGACCTCTCCTTGGCCACATCAGCTAATGCAATCTGCCAGTACACAGTCATTAAATCAAATGTGCTGAGGAACTTGGCTACCTCCAACCGATCTATGAGCTCATTAGCTCTGGGGATTGGGTGGACATCAGTCTTGGTGATGGCACTGAGCACCCGGTAGTCCACACAGAACCGAAGTTCTGGTGTGGCACCAGGCGCAGCAGCCTTGGTACCAAAACCACTGGGCTAGACCAAGGGCTGCTGGAGCGCTCAATCGCCCCCTAAAGCCAACATCTTGGAGACCTCCTTCTTGATGCAGGCTTTCACTCTGTCAGCCAACCAGTAAACCTTGTTTTTCACAGGCAGGCTGTCCCCGGTGTCCACATCATGTGTGCATAGATAGGTGTCGCCTGGAGTGAGTGAAAACAGAGTTGCAAAGTGTCCCAGTAACTGGCGACACTCACTCTGCTGCTCTAGAGTCAGAGAAGGGAAGAGGACCACACCTTCTACTGACCCATCCTGTTCCTTGGCAAACAGGAGGTCAGGGAGAGGTTCACTTTCCTCTTCCGTCCATCATCTGTAGCCAGAAGTATGGTTAACTCAGACCTCTCAAAGTGAGGTTTGAGGCGGTTCACATGTAGAACCCTCAAGGGGCTGCTTGGAGTCTGCAAGTCCACCAAGTAGGTGACATCACTATTGAGCTCCTTCACCTCAAATGGCCCTGACCACCTGTCCTGCAGAGCATAAGGCTCTATGGGGGCCATGACCCACACTTTCTGGCCAGGCTGAAACTCAACCAGAGTAGTATTCTGCTCATACCAGCATTGCATGTCCTCCTGGCTTGCCTCTAGATTTTCTTGTGCGAGCTTTCTAAAGCGTGCAGTTTGGTTTCTGAAGGCCAGCATGTAACTTAATACATCCTCAGGTGGTTTCCTAGGAGCTTCCTCCCAGCCCTCTTTCACCAGACTCAGAGGTCCTCTGACTGGGTGCCCATACAAAAGTTCAAAGACAGCCCCCATCTGTTTCCTTCCCGGTAGGCAAAGAGAAGGCATGGTAAGAGGACATCCCACTTATTCCTTCATGGAGTTTAACAGACCCCCCAATCATGCCTTTCAAAATTCGGTTGAATCTCTCAACCAACCTGTTACTTTGGGGGTGGTAAGGGGTGGTGAATTTGTGGTTCACTCCACATTCCTTCCACATGGCCTTTATGTACATGGACATAAAGTTGGTACCCTTGTCAGATACCACCTCCTTGGGGAAACCCACTCAGGTAAAGATCCCCATCAGTGCCCGAGCCACAATGGATGCCGTCACTGCCCACAGAGGAATAGCTTCCGGGTACCGCGTGGCATGGTCCACCAAGAACAGGATGAATCTGTTGCCTAGGGCTGTCTAGGGGTCCAGAGACCCTACTATGTCAATGCTCACTCGCTCAAAAGAGGTGCTCATGATAGGAGAGGGTTGGAGGGGGCCTTTGCATTTCCCTCCAGTTTTGCCACTTCCTTGGCAAGTCTAACAGGACCTACAGAACGCATCTGAGTTTTTTCTCATTTGGGGCCAAAAGAAGTGGGTGACAAGCCTGTCAAAGATCTTGCCCTGCCCCAAATGTCCTCGCAGAGGCACAGCATGAGCCAAACACAGTAGGAAGGCTCTGAAGCGCCGGAGTACCACCAGCACACAGGCTGCCCCAGGCTCAGCAGCCTTAGGCTTGCTATACAGGAGATAATTCTCCCAATATATCAGGTGATCCTTGGGCTCAGTGCCAGCTGCCTGGTCTTTGGCCTGCTGCCTAAGACGCATAAGTGTAGGGCACACCTTCTGCTCTGTGCAGGACTCCTCCCTGGTGGGACCCCCCTTCTTGATGCCAATGGGTCAGCTCAGGGAGGTCTCCCAGTTCCACCACCTGTTCCCCTGTAGGTGCTGGACCATCCCCCTCAAGGTCAGCCTCCTCCTGGACCATGGGAACTTCTGGGGTGGGTTTCCCGTGCCCCTTGCCCTTTCTCTTGGCCGTTGCCTGGGCCATTGTTTCAGGCTCCAGATCTGTCTAATCACCCTGGCTGGCTGCCATGGACCGAGTGGTCATGCATGCCCACTCTGGCAACCCCAACATCCCCAAGTGCGACCTGAGCTCCACCTCCTTTCAGGCGGAAGTCTCCAGGTTGTTGCCCAGCAGACAGTCAACTGGCATGGTGGGACTCACAGCTTCCCTCAAGGAACCTGAGACAACCCCCCACTCAAAGGGAACCTGTGCCACCTTACATTGGCGCTCCAAGTTGTCCACTGCAACTACTTAATGGAATACACCAGGGACTATGTGCTCTTCAGACACCAAGTGACACCGGACCGTGGTCACACTGGCTCCAGTATATTGGAGAGCTTATACTCTCTGCCCATTGATGGTCACCTACTGCCTGTATTTCTTAGTGTTATCAGGCATTAGGTTTCATTGGACTATCTCACCATCCCCTAGTAAGAAAAATGTCATCTCTGTGGGTTCCCCACACGCACCTGTGACCAACTCCTCACCAAGCGCTACACTGGCCAACCCTTTGGTCTACCCACCGCTGGATGGTGGTGTCCATTTCAGACATTTGGGATCCCCTTCATGTAACCCTCCTGGTCACAAGCAAAGCACTTACAGGGCCCTGCCGCTGCAGGCTTTTCTGAAGAGGCCCATGGTTTCTTATCTTCTGGGGGTGTGATTTCTTACCCGGGTTACTAGATTGGGACCCATTGGAAGACTCCTTTTGTTTACCCTTGTCAATCCCACTCTGCTGCTGGCAACCCTGCCTACCTTTTGCAGAATCTTCTCCATATACCTTTTTGTGGACTCTGGCACTCACCCAGCGGTCCGCCTCCATAGCAAGCCTCCTGAGGTCAGTCATCCTACTATCAGTCAAGTGCTGGCGCAGCTCTGCAAAACACAGACTAGACAAGTGCTCCCATGCAATTAAGTTCTTCTCCATGGCTCGCAGCTCCCTCTGAGCCACCGTTTTTAATCTCTCCAACTCAATATGGTGCCTCCTGGCTTCTCTCCTGTCCTCCAGATTCTCTGGAGTAAGGCCTTTTGATACACCACTGCTGCTTGACCCAGGGGGTACCTCCCCCCCAACAGCTCCTGCATCCTCTTCCCTAGGATTTGGATCCTCAGACGCCCCCACAGGATCCACAGACTGCCCACTGGCAGTTCTGGCGGCTACCCAAGCCCTCAGCGCCTTCTGTAGCTCCTCCTTCTTGGTGAGACATCTGACTTGGACTTTGAGGTTTTCCGTTCCTTCATGGTGTAGGTTTCCAACCTATCCTCATCAAAAACCAAATCCTGGGATACCACTGAAGATGCTTTTGACTGAGACATGATGTCGTCGGAGTTCACTTGAACTCAAGATCAAAAATAGGTCAAAGAGAAAAAAATCAAAAACAAAAATCTGTATGTGGCATGTAGTGGTCTGTGATATGGTAGTAGTGTACACCAATCACCGTGGGTCAAGTGCAAATGCAAGTCCTATCCTCACCGCTGACAACCAATGTTAGAAATGAGGTCTCTAGATGGCTGTGGGTTTGAACCCTGTCCAAGAAGTGACCCTCACTCTAGTCAGGATATGGGAGTTGCCTGCTCAGATAACCCCTGCTCACCCCCTTAGTAGCTTTGCATGAGCAGTCAGGCTAATCTCAGAAGCAGTTTGTAAAGCATTTGCACATAACATACAGTAATAAGTGAAAACACTAGAAAATGACACCACACCAGTTTTAGAAAAATAGCTAATATTTATCTGTGTAAAACAAGATTAAAACAACAAAATTCTGACATACAGTAATAAAGTTATGAATTTTGCGACATGCGGTCCCCAGAGGTCATGGTGCAGGCAGTGGCTTGGTGATTGCATCCAGCGGCGTCAGTGAGACCAGGGCTTCAGTGTGAAGCTGGACGGTGCGATGTGCGGTGTCACCAGATCACAGTGCAGGCAGCGTCATCGTCGTTGCTGAAGCACTGTCGTCGGTAGGCCCAAGTCGACGGTGAGACGCAGGACAGCTCTGGGCCGCGCCTGCGGGTCGCAGTGCAGACAGGGACGTCTGTTGACGTCACTGGAGTCGATGGTGCTGGCGTTGGTGTACCGGGGCTCGTTGCGGGATGGGACGATGCTTCATGCTCTTCACAAGCGGTGTCCACAGACCACGGTGCAGCCAGTGGTGTCGGTGTCAGCACGGGTGACATCGTCGGAGATGCCCAGGCTGCGGTGTGAGCAGGCGATGCCGGAGTGTGGGGCCCACAGGTGGCTGTGCAAGCAGCGGCTCTGTGAAGTCGTCCGATGATGGCGTCGGTGAAACTAGGGTCGTGGTGCGCAGCGGGGCAGTGCAGCTCTGTGCGGCTCCATGCGGCGTCGGCAGGTCACGGTGCAGGCCAGCAGCTTTGGTGACGGTGTTGGAGTGGTTTTTGCTTCTTTTACAGCCCAGAACACACAGTTCCCAGAGCTTTCGCAAGCAGGATACACAACAAAGTTCACCCTTTGCTCTCTTTTAAGGTAGATGCAGCAACTGCAGGCCAATCCAGCAAAGCCACACAGCAAAGGGACAGTACTCCTCCAGTTCTTCAGCTCTTCTCCTTGGCAGAAGTTTCTCTTGATTCCAGAAAGATTCTAAAAGTCTGGGGTTTTGTGTCCAATACTTATACCACTTTCTGCCTTTGAAGTTGGAAAACTTCAAAGGAAAGTCTCAGTTGTTTGCAAGATCCTTCATTGTCCAGGCCAGGCACCAGACACACACCAGGGGTTGGCAACTGCATTGTGTGAGGGCAGGCACAGCCCTTTCAGGTGTGAGTGACCACTCCTCTCTCTCTTCTAGCTCAGTAGCTCAGATGGCTCATCAGGATATGCAGGCTTCACCCCAGCTCCTCTTGTGTCACTGTCTAGAGAGGATTCACAACTGCACAACTATCAAACTGACCCAGATGGGGAATCCACAAACAGGCAGGGTCACAGAATGGCTTAAGCAAGAAAATGCCTACTTTCTACAAGTGGCATTTTCAAACTAACAATTTACAAACCAGCTTCACTAAAAGATGGATTGAGTTCAGAGACCCCGAACTCCATATCTCTATCCGCTCTCAAAGGGAATCTGCACTCTAATAATATTTAAAGGCAGCCCCCATGTTAACCTATCAGAGAGATAGGGCTTTCACAGTGAAAACCGAATTTGGCAGTAGTTCACTGTTAGGACATGTAAAACACACCAGCACATGTCCTACCTTCGAAATACATTGCATCCTGCCCATAGGTCTACTTAGGGCTTACCTTAGGGGTGCCCTGCATGTAATAAAAGGGAATGTTTGGGCATGGCAAGTGGGTACACTTGCCAGGTCGAATTAGCCATTTAAAACTGCACACATAGACACTGCAGTGGCAGGTCTGAGCCATTTTTACAAGGCTACTCATGGGGGTGGCACAATCAGGGCCGCAGGCCCACTAGTGGTATTTGATTTACAGACCCTGGGCACCTCTACTGCACTTTATTAGGGACTTACCAGTAAAACAAATATGCCAATCATGGATGAACCAATCAACAGTACAATTTATATAGGGAACATTTTCACTTTAACATGGATTAAAGTGGGTAAGTGCGCAGAGGAAAAGTGCGCAGAGACAATAAACCAGCAAAAACAGAGTCCAGTACACAATAAAATCAGGAGGTCAGAAGGCAAAAAAGACAGGGGAGACGGGCCAAAAGCTGCCAGGTCTAAAATAGATGTTAGACAAATGAAGACACCAAAACCAAATAGACGGATACCACATGGGCATCTCAATGCCTTGTGCACCTATTGAATGATGATTCAAATCCAGCCTTCAGAAGGTGCACTCGTGTTTAGGATTCTCCACATCTGGTCGGAGTGCTGTTTCATATGAGTACCTATCCATGGACCACTCCTCATGTTCCCAGCAAATGTACCCTCTGACTAACATCAGGATTAGGGCATTATCTTTTAATCATCGCAGACAACTTTTGAACTCCCCTCCTTTTGTACGAATGACAGAGGCAAACTACTGCCTCTGTTTTCCTTTCCTTTCAATTCATTTACTGAAACAATTATGAGAAAATAATGTTTTTATCTTTGTATTTTATAAGTAATAAATCTTACTAGTAAAATTTGGAGAAAATCGATTTTTTATCTTTGTATTTTAGAAGTAAAGTAATAACCTAACTAGTAAAATCATGAGAAAATCATTTTTTACCTTTGATTGTACTTTATAAGTAAAATATTACATCGTAATAGTTTATTTTAAATAACTGTGAATTGTGCCAGAGACATATGAATAAAATATTAACAATGCTATGTCTACTCCACGTTCATTCACTTAATCATAAATAAGATAATGTGCATCACTGTTTTAACTACAATCTGCATTTCATTCCCTACATAATTAATACTTGCTCGTAGTTTGATGGCGTCCATTTTTAGGAATGTCAGAGGGACATTTAGTAGAATACACAAATTCTGGGTGCAACATTTGCAATGGCTTAATTCGTTTTGGGGTTATTCGCACAGACAGGCTATATTTTCAGTCACACAAAAACCGTAGTAGAGGTCGGCCCAAAGGTGTACATGGCTATGGTAGAATTATGACAGTAAGTCATTAATTCCAACCTTTCCCAAATACCTAATACAGAAAATGTGATAGCTCTACCACAGAAGCCTCTAAAGGAACCAAGTGCCAGATGTAGCAAGCGTTTTGCATGGCGCAAACTGCGAAAATCGCAGTTTAAGCCATGCAAAACACACATTGCGATGTTCATTCCCATTTTGCGAGTCGGTACCAACTCGCAAAATGGGAATGCGACTCGCAAATAGGAAGGGGTGTTCCCTTCCTATTTCCGACTCGCACTGCAATGCAGAATTGCTTTGTGACCGCGAACGCTGTCGCAAAGCAATTCGCAGTTACCACCAGTGTCACACTGGTGGTAACCCATTCGCAAAAGGGAAGGGGTCCCCATGGGACTCCTTCCCCTTTGTGAATGTCGCTATTAATGTATTTTCAGAGCAGGCAGTGGTCCGGTGGACCACTGCCTGCTCTGAAAAAATTAAACCAAAGGGTTTCGTAATTCCTATTGTGTTGCAACTTGTTTTCCTTTAAGGAAAACGGGCTGCAATACAAACAAAAAAAAAACTGCTTTATTTAAAAAGCAGTCACAGACATGGAGGTCTTCTGTCTCCAGCAGGCCACCATCCCTGTGAGTGCAGGGAATCTCAATGGGGTGGCAAAATGCAATGAGGTGGGTCTTTGCAACCCCATTGAGATTCGCAGAAGGTGTCTGAGACACCTTTCTGCATCCGATTTTGTGAATCGGAAATCGTGAGTCGCACCGACTTGCAATTTCCGATTCGCAAAATCTTTTTTTACTACATCTGGCCCCAAATCCCTTTCCACCCACCAACACATTCAAACCTTCCATGTTCCAATATACCTTTTTGTTGTCCCCAGAACCCATGTTTCTCTGAGTAGCCCATGAGCGTGATTCAAAAGTGCTTCAAACTGGGCTTCACCCCTGACATCCTCCAAGCATGAAGGTTCAGGATTCAATGACTACCACAGGATGCTCTTCAACATCTGGATCAAGTAATAAACTTTGAGTGACAGGAATCAAGAAGGGTTCCTGCATCGCCAGCTCCATCAGACCTGGAAACCAGGCATGAGACAAAAAAAGTGAGTCATCAGCACCAATTGACACCTCTGACTCATACCCAAGAGAGGAACCCTCTTAATAATTGCAAATGCAAGAAAAGCATAGCCATGTATCTTCCTCCAATTCAGCAGAAATGCATCCACTGCATTTGGCTCTGGAATGGATTACAAATGAAGAACCTCTCCAGCAGCCTCATTTAGCAAAAATATCCATATCCAGTTTACCTCACCATACCTGCAACACCCAAAATATCTCCAGATTGAGACTCCAACTGCTGTAGTCCCTTAGAAACCTTGAAATGCAATATACAGTGGCTCTGATCTGGTAAGTATTCTGCTGTCAGACCTACCATTGTGGTGAAGCATGATATCAATTGCAATTTTGTATCGGGGAAAACAGGATGGGTATCTCTTAGTGGTGCATATATAAGAAATATGAGGTAGCATCGTAGAAAATGTATTACAGATCTGATTTTCTCTTGATTTACACAAGGATTTACACCATTGTGGTGAAGCACGTTAGGGCCAACGCTGAGTCTCCATTTTAGAATATACATTTTACCTTGACATCTTTTTCTAATGGTGACTTTTTACATGTTTTACATTTACGAGATAATGTGCTGAGAAGATATTTTCAGAAAGCTTTGCCACCCTGTAGACTGTACACTGTGTCCAAGGCTGTGGACTTAGAATGTGATGTCCTGGTTCCTCACTAAGTTAATTTGTTTGCAAAACCTCATAACTTTGAGCTGCTCCTCATCAGAATGCTTCTCAGCAAGCAATGCAGCATTTGTGTTATTTAGGAATAATATCACATGCTGATGCCAGCCTCTGAGCAACTCTGTGCCAAAATGATCCCCTTTGACTTTGCTTCCTCAGCCATTTGAAGGATTCCAGCTAAAGTACTAATTAGAGGAGTCTATCCTGGTATTGCTCTCTCTAAACCCTTTTTTAGGATCTTGACCCATTTTAAAACAAAAAGTGATAAAACGCGGGTCTAATTCTGGGGTTAAAAACAGTTTATTATCAATCACAGGACGAGAGCACTCCACCTTTGCATAAGATCCACCCCTATTTGTTTGGCACTAAGGCCCATATTTTTACTTTTTTAGCTCCGCATTTGCACCGCTTTTTGACGAAAAAGCGGTGCAAAGTCACAAAATACGATTGTATTTTGTAACTTTGTGCCGCTTTTGCGTCATAAAATGGTGCAAATGCGGCGCTAAAAAAGTATAAATATGGGCCTAAGTTTGTGGCGCAGATAGATCATAAGCCACTGAAATGGTTGATGGCTATGACGGAAGAGAATACTAAGTTGTTGATATGGTCTATTTCTTTGCAAGAGTTTGACTTTGCGGTGGAGCACAGAGACGACAGAGCCAGGGGAATGCTGACAGACTTTCCCACGAGTTTTACACATCTGACCACCCATCTTCTCCAGGTTAGGAGTTGGTTCATGGTGTTCTAAATTAGGAGGGGCACCTGTTGGAACGGAAATTTCCTCTGCATGGGAAAGACATGTACCCCTGCCCTGAGTGGCTTACTGTACTGTTGTCTGGATCCCCAATGCTGATTGTTTTGTCATAAGCTAACACGGATCATGCAAGTGCAACATGACATAGGCCAGTCTCATATATTTTGGCAGGGGAGCCCAAAGTGCTACCCTCATATGGGTGGAAGAATGAGGACTGGACATTAATTTATTGTGTGCACTGTTTGCCTTCTGAGTTATAAGTCATGTTCACTGACCTGTATCTACACCCCATGAGGGAGCCTTGACTGTTTGACCGAAGCTACTAGTGAGAGTCAAGTGCAGAAGGGGTACTTGGCCCATTTGCTCAGGACACATATTAGACCCAGCCCCAGGACAGCAGGATTAAAAGGCCTCCACCACCACTGTTGGACCCCTTAGCTCCTACGTGCCCCGTGGCCCTCTGACATTGATTCTGACAACTGCATTCTTTACAATACCAAGGAATAAAATTATTTTCATGGGAAATGTTTATCCTCTCTACAGGAACTCATTCACATGTCTTAGCTTTGTTTTGTAAAAGAATAAAGTCACTACCATAATACCAACTCTCAGGCACTTTATCAATATGCTGTTGTCGTACCTAGACTGTGTACTACTGGCTGGCATGGAAGTCAGCACCTATGGTGGAAAGTGGTTATGCTTTCCAAACATTTAATTTAAGTAGAAGTTCCTGATTGCCTACCCGTGTCCTACAATAATGGGCTCTTATCTTAAAGTGCCACATTGAGGTAGAAGTTGGTGATCTAGCTTCAGGCCAAAATTCCAGACACCTTTGACCTTCCCCTAGACTAGCATAAGGATGGATCTTAGTTAGTTTTGATATCAAACTCCTCATTGGGATGGCTACTGCCACTAAAATTCTTCTTGGGAGAACTGATCATAGGTCCTTCCAGTCTATAGACTCAACCCCACTTCGCTGCCTCTGTCAGCCCATTCTCTTCCACTTATAGAATGAAAGAATGCCTCCTTCATTTTGGTTTATGGGTGTGTTCCCATGCCCAGTGTTCACCTGCATGCAAACATGGAAAGCCGATTTTAATGTTGGCTCTTGCATCACATTAACGTAATGTATATGTAGAGGGCTAGGCCTTTCCCTGACAATGTAAGGTTAAGGAGCTGTACTGTGACCCACGGGGTGCAACGAGCAGACCTTCATAATGTATGGAGAACTCCTGTGCCAGTCCTGAGTGCAGCACTTAAAGCAGTGGCGGCATTGTACTGTGTTTTTATAGGGTGAAGACCCACCCACTGAAATGAAGGGGACGGCGACAAACCACATTTAGAAATTCAGTAAAGCCTTCCTTAGCCAAGACCTGCTTATTAGTTCTTTTTGAGGACCACAATTTGGTAGATGGTAGGGGTGAAGGGTGAAACTGCAGCTTCGTTGTTCCAGATGAGGAGGTTTCTATGTCAGGCCTGCCCTTTTGTCTTTTACTGATTACTGCTTCATAAGGGTTGATGACAACTAGGTGTGAAAAACTCACACTTCGTTGTGCCCATGTTGTGGGTCCTCCTGCTAGGGGACAGTCCATAACAACCTGCTGTGAAAAGCATCACTTTGCACAGAGACTGTGTCTGGAGAGCAGCCTTAGAAAGTTACTTAACAGGAGAATCATCCCAAACCAGTTATGAAGTTTGAGACAGTGGATACATTTCCTGTCAATATATTTTGCATACAAGTGGTATTCAAACCACCGCTCTTGGTTCCATTCTCAAGCTGCCAAATCAGACAAATTCAGTGCTAGAAAATGTTGTTTGGGTAAGTCCTTTTTCAGTACCCCGAAGGTGCTGCTGCATGAATCAGCCACCTTGAATTTGAAACTCTCCCCTTTCACTAGTGCAAGCGTTACGTTCCATCAGAGGTGCTTAATTCATAGCTACTGGCCAAACCAGTAACTGACAAAAATGGCCATAGCCCTGTCTTGGCATTAGGTTTGTCATTTCAAGGTCTGGGGCTGCACAAATGACCAGAGGAACTTGAAACGTGGGCTAAATTGCTCACCTAATGTAGTTCCTGCATATAGGTAGTATAATCCAGTATGACTCTGCAAGGAGACAGGCATCTGTGGAGAGGTGGAGCAGGCTGTGGCTTCCAGGTAAATGTGGTATTAGAAAATAGAGCTTGTGAACCTCTGCTAGTTGCAGAAACTCATAGATTCCCAATACTGACCTGGATCAAATGACAACTTACACCTGGCTCTTATGCTTTGCTCTTCTGACACCTTCAGGCTAATGTGGGCTCTTTTGCAGTGCATATGCACATGTCATAAACTGCTTAGTTTCCTTAAAACCTAGGACACTATTTCCTAAAATAATATAAAACTCAAATTAGATTACTGATTTTTCAGCCCCCAAAAAACTATGTGAAAACTCTCTCATCATCATCATTATAACTCCATGCGGTTATTGCAAACCAAAGTGCACAGAGCATGATGAAACAGAATGATAAAACAAATGCAATTCATAAAGAAGAGGGCAACAAATCATTTATGGACCACTCATCAAGACGAGGAAGGCACATTGCAGTCCAATCATGCGTGGAGGTCAACACAAGGCCTTTCGAGACCACCAAAATAACTTCCAGTGTGACAGTCAGTCAATCAATTAATCAGGGTTCTTGTAGAGTATGGCTAATCACCCATTAGGGTCTCAAGGCGCTGGGGGTGGTATTTGCAGTTCAGTCAAGAGCCAGGTCTTGAGGTCCTTCCTGAATTGAGGTAGTGAGGGAGATTGCCTGAGTGCTTGCAAATATTTATAGTAAGAATACAGTTTGCAAACTGCAGGATGAGTGCTGCCCACAGAAGGAACTCCCCATCTCCTCAGTTCTTTGTGTTCCAGAGGCCCCTTGTATGCCAAACTCATTTTAGAGGGGGGAAGGCTGACCCCAGCCTAATTGGCTGGCACTTCAAAAGCGTAAAGGTGTATTTGTTGTAATTGTCTTTTGATTAATTGCCAGCTGCCCACTTTATGAATGTAAGATGGCATTAGCCTGCAGCTCACTGAATAGCTTTTTTACTTGTACCTGAGTGGGCCATGGTTCTGGTAGCATAACCAGAGAGTAGGATCTGAGTGCTGCTAAGACTAAGCCTAGGCCTGCCCGGCTGCTACTCTTGCCCAATGTGATATGTCACCAGCTTGCCAAAATTGGACTGGCATATCTAGAGAGCCGCAAGGTAACCAGAGCTTGCTCTACCCATCCCAATGAGATGGACTGTGAGCTGTTGAGCATTCAGCCCCATCAGACACCAATGTTCTTGACCACCATCTGAGTCCATTGACCCCCACACCAACAACAAGATGGACTCTCCAAGAGATCAATCCTGCATGTGTAGTTGAGACAATGGCGACTCCACCTGGCAAGGATACCATTGTTTGTACCTTATTTTATTACTTATATTATTTTTTATCAATGCTCCGTTGATGCTGCTGCTGTGCATGTCAGTCCAGTACCCAGTTGAGTAGCCAACTAATTGAATCCAGGAACCATTATTGTTCACTCTGAGCTCTGTTTTTTCTTGAGAAGTTACCCACCCCAGAGAAGTTGATGTATCATTACCATACCCCTCACATATGTATATACAATACACATGCCAAGACACTGTTCCTGTGCCTTGAAAGGATGTGTGATATTGTTGACGCTGTAGCTGAACTTATCCATCATTTATGGACATTTAGATTTACGACCATCTTTAAAGTAATGTAAGAGACGCAAAGCATCCATTTTGACAGGAAGGTTTAAAGATTTTGATTAGGAGTTTCTGTATCCCTAGAGTTTCTGGAATAATAGTCATGTGTGAACTTTGGATACTGTGTCTACATAGCGTTAATGCTGCCTCTTTTCTGTTTGCAGGTTGTTCTACGAACGTTTCTGGGCTTGTGATCATTGGAGGTGTGCAAACATTTGAGCTTTGTAATCATTAGAACTTTTCATTGAGAGTATAGTGTGTTTAGCGAGAGAAGAGGGACTGGGGTAGTAGAGCAAGACATTTATGCTCATAACGAAAGTTGTTAATTTTGGCACAGCAAACTCATATAACAATAATTTTACAATCAATCAGGTTTTATTTGTTTAGTGCAAATTGTCATCCGAGTGGCCATCCAGGCGCTCGCTGCAGGTGTTTATTCAAAAAGCCAGGTTTTCAATCCCTTTCTGAAGTGGGTCAGCGACAGTGCAGTGCAGAGGTGGAGGGCGTTACAGGCCTTTGCAGCGAGCTGGGAGAAGGAGCGTTGTCCAGTGCAGCAGCACCGCATGCATGGTATCTTTGCGAGGACGATGTGTGCCGAGCAGAGGTTCCTGGTCGTTGGTGGAGGCGAAGGCGGTGGTTCAGGTAGGGGGATCCTTGGTTATGGAGGGCTTTGTAGGCATGAGCGATTTTTGCATTTGCATAATGAATATTTCAAATTTAAATATTTGAAAAATGGAAATAAGTGTGAGAAAATAATCATCTGGGTTCAACCTACCAACCACTAGGAAGGTTTACCGACCACTAGGAAGGTTTTTTACAGACCCAACAACCCAGAAAGCATATCTCCTTGCTATCCCAGTTCCAACCAGCAATCGTTATGCCCCACTCTCTGACATCCAGGAAATTAATTGACTCCCCGAGGCAGTAGAAGATTTGCCTGAGGCTGTAGCTTTGTCCACAGGTGGGGGGTGGATGACGTCTAGGCTGTGGCCCCACGTACCAGACAGATGTGCACCCCCCCTTTTTATTATTCCATCCTTAGATGGATCCAAACATGAACTATGAGTGGCCTCTCCCTCTGGACTTACTGCAGACCTTGATCATCGGTGGGTCTACTAGCAAAGAGGGTAATGGAAGGTTCTCCCCAGTCTCCTGGAATATAGCAGGCCTCTCCAGCTAGCTGGCTGACCCAAAATGGGGGTGCTTTTATTGACAGATTTGACCTGTGTGTGTTTTAGGAGACATGGCCCACAGAAAGTAAGCACAGGGGGTAGGACACAACCTAACAGGGCGAGGTTATAAGGCTCACAGATGGAAGCTGTAAATATAGGCAGATAGAAGATGCTTCAAGTAGGCTGGCCTAGGCTTTTCCTTTGTGGGCTGCCAATTCCAGCAGTTAGCAGAGCAGGTTGTAGGTGGGGAACCACTATCAGGAGTCTTGTGGGAGTTACACCAGGACTCCTCGTGTCCCCTTGGACATACACTACAAGCTCTCCCATCAATCAAAGGTGGAAGGACAGAAGTCAAGGATACAGGGGCCATTCAGTCACTTACTTCACGTGGGGGGGGGGGGCGAGAGCTCACAGCTCATGGCTCGGGACTCAGGGCATGGGTCTATGCATGGGTCTGTGCCATCCAAACTCTCCAAGCTACCAGGCTTCTTCTCCTCTTATTCCTTCTTCTGTGCAGCAACTGGTAACCTGCAAAGGAAGGGGCCCCAAGCAACTGCTACAGGTAAGGTGTTTTGCGGCACAGCTACAATATGCTTCATTTTTAATTTACTTTTTGTTGTGTTTTGTGTTGGAAATTTTGTGTGTGGGGGGGGCTTAGGGTGTTTTTACTCATTTCATTAAGTTGTTGGTAGCATTTTTTCAGCGTGGTGCATGTTAAGTGCCCCGCTTACTTTTTCATTACTTAGTGGGCATTTTGTTGTGTTTTGTGTTGGAAATTCTGTTGGGGACACCTGGGGCCTTCATACTTGTTTTATTCCATTGTTGGGAGCATTGTTTGAGTGTGGGCACAGGTTAAGTGTCCTGCTTACTTTTTCATTTAATTTTGGCTGGTCTGCGTTTACTGCACAGTTAGCGGGCTAGTTTATTGTGTACAGCCCCACTTAAGAGCAGCAGTGGCACTGACGTCCAGCAGGTGCACCACAGGTGCGCCAAAGGCAAGCCTGTCTGTGCCCGTCCATGCCCGAACAGGTGCAGTGGCCTGGGACCCTGCATCACTGCAGCCGAATAGAATGGTATTTTCGGTAGACCAAATTAAGCCACTCCACCCACCTGCTCAGAGTCCTGTTTGGCTTCCTTAGACCCACAAATGAGTCTAAAAAGCTATACACATTGCAATTTCTGGGTTATCCTAAATGGTAACTCCTACAACTCTTCCAGAGAAGAGGTCCCTTGTTCATATGGAGCTTTGAGTAATGAGACCAATGCCCTGCCTGGTGGGTTAGGGAGTACATTTCTGTTCTAGAGCATCAACTGTCACTCTCTGCAAAGCCATCAACAGCACATATTCAATTGTTTGATGGATAATTTTCCGGATGTCCTGTTTTTGACTGAAGCATGGCTTCACGAGGCCTCTTTAACAGATGCCATTGCCACTCTACCTGAAGCTATTGCATTCTTAGAAAGAATCACATGGACTTGCCATTTCCCCAGGCTGTCTGCCTGCCTGCAGCCTCTCCAGCAGCCAGCCCACCAGGGAGGTCTCATAAGCTATACCCTGAAGCCTCCTTGCCTCTGCAACTTGCATGGAGGCACACAGGGGTAAACTGAACTCCGCAGGGCCACAGTGGACTCAGAGTGGCTGGCATGGAGGACTGTCAGGGGGCTGCCAGGGACCACCTGGGGCCGAGGGCCAGGCTCCAATGGCTGATAACCTGGAGGTGCAGGGACTCTGAGATGCATAGAGCCCCGTGGCAAGCAAGCGTGCAGGGGGTGACTCCTCCTCCCTCCTGGAACCAGTCAATCTCTCACATTGCAAATTAACGTCCATACAAAGCCTTGAACAGGGGCGTAGCTTCAGGGGGGTGTTTCGGGTGATAAACGCCCTAACAGATGTATTTTCCGACGAATAGTTGGGTACAGTTGCTTTCAGTCAGGTATGGTGAGGTGTCAGTCGGATTTCACCTGGGATTTATTCATGCACACACTGACAAAACACAGATACACTCTCCCCTGTCTCTGTTCTGAAAGCCCTAAAAAGTGTTTATTGCTTTACAAAAATGTTGTATTTCTCTCACTTAGTACTCCTACCAACCCGCATACCTCTCCCATTCTTCAGCTTTTCTTGTGCTTTCCGCTTGCCATATAATGCATTTTAACATTGAATGGCAGCATGATTTTCGGGAAATCTGAAGCTCACACCCCACCAATCTTATTGACCAAGCTATGGCCCTGGCCATAAAAGACACATCTTCCTCTTTACGGGTGCAACAGTGATCGTAGATGTTTCTTGAGGAGCAGTAAGTGGGCAATAAACGACAACAGAGCTCCTGCTTTTTAATGCAGAATCTATCGAACCTTCTAGGTAGTGCAGTCGCTTTATTACACATAGTGGATCTTGCGGATTGGTGATGCATATTCGTTCTTTAAAAGGTAGCAATGTTACTTTAGTTTACAGATTCTACAGTCATACACATAATATTTTGTTGTCTTTGGTTTAATGAAGCAAATCAACCAAATATAATAATTGAACAAAGGACAATACAAAATTTCAAAAAACATTTTGTGAGGAAATACAATTTTGAGAATGCAAAAAGAGGAACAAATTAGCTAGGCATCACGGACTCAGTATCCAATTACTGGTTCTGAAAGATGATAACAATATTTTTTAAATATTTATAAAACATTTAAAAAATACACTTGGAAACTTGCAAATCCCAACAAGAAAGAGAAATGGAAAACTGTATTAATAACAATGAAAATAATTAAAAAAAGAAAATAGACAGAATTTGCTTAAGTGTGGATGGATGACAAGCAACAGCAAAAAGGAAAACAGGCAAGGAAAAGGGGAAGGAAACAAGTGGCTTGAGATGGGGGAGAAGAGGAAAAAATCCATGTGCCTTACAAGGGTTGCCATATAGTTAAAAAAAAAACAGAAACGGGGTCGAACATTAGGACGGGAAGGAAAAAGAAGAGAGAGGGAAGTTGGCTTATGAATGTGTGATTTTGGGGTTCCAATCCCACAAACAGAAGAAAAAGAAGAAAACCAAGAAAGCAGAAGAGCAGTTGGGGGTGAGATTAGTAGAGTCGAGGAAGAAGAAGAAGACAATGAAGAATCGTGGAAAAAGGGAGGAAGGTTCTATGTTCAGGGAGAGGCAGGAACTTATTCAGAAGAAAAGAAGACAACATCAAATGGGGATAATAGTTGAGTGTGAGGGAAAGATGAAAATAAAGAAATAAATCGATTAACATGATTGTTTAAGAAGAGAATTGTAGAATGTAGTTTCAAGACAGTGATCACTACATGCAGTTGTCACATTTGGTCATAATTCGTATTCTACAAGTTTGCCTTTTTTGAAGATCAAAACTGTTGTACTTGGCCCTTTCTGCAGGGTCACCAGCAAACTTTTGCCTCCACCCTCCTGATTTCTGCCAGCTAGTGCTAAAGTGATCATGTTCTCTCCTATAAAAGTGGTAAAATTGGGGAGCATGGCTTGCCAAAGATGGTGTCGGATACGGGCCAGTGAAGCTCCACTGCAGCGGACCTCACAGCGATATAGATCCTGGTACCTGGGGACAGTGAAGCCATGCAAGTCGGGTCCTGAGCTGCTGGACCATGGGCAGCATGGAGATCCCGACCTGCTTTGAGGGACTTTGATCTGGGCCCCAAGATGTCCCACGGAACTGGCGCCGGCATGGCGACGGCGTGCTGCCTGGCCCAGACATAGAGCCCAGCTGCAGTGAACGGGGTCAAAAAGGAAGTGACAGACCCATAATCGGCTGCCTCACTAGAGGTGAGATACAGTGGGCCCCCGCCACAGCCCTACGGGAGACCTGGGGCCATTGAGAAATGCTGCAAGAAGCCCTGAAGAGAGAGCCAAAGTAACTTTCAGCGACTTGATCAAATAGGACATTTTCTGCCATGGAGGAGTCTGGGACTGTGTGGAACATGGCATGGGGTTCTCCCCTCACCCACATACAGAGGGATTGAAACAACCATAGACTATGGACCGTGGTCAGTCCCCTGGCTCAAGGGACCAGCCTTAGAGGAGATAAAGCGCGCAGTGCGGCAGCGGTGACTTGACTTCCCCTGAGGTACTGAAGACTAAGGTGAGAGGGGCGCTTGTGCCGGCTGGGGGAAGTGGTTGGCTGGCTTGCATAATGGCCGGGATGGCTCCTCTCTAGTGGACCGAGGAGTCGGCCCTGTTGGTGGTGGGGGGGTGTGGTGGCATGTGGCTGGCTTCTCTTGGGGTGGTGGCAGACCCCGGTGACAGGCAGCTCCTGAGCCTCTAACTGTGGTGACTGTATCAGGGGTGACGCCCAGGACATACTGTTCAAGGTCAAGGACAACAAGTTTTCAAATTTATTTTGTCCTTGGGACATAATAAGGCCCAACCGCCCAGCAGCACAAACTCTTTGGCTGCCAGTTTAAAGGGAAGGGGACTGTCTGCAGTTGTGGTAATATGTATGTCCATGTGTTTGAACTTGTATTTATGGTTCATTAATACAAAGCCTTTATTATTAGGGTAAGCGATTTAAATAAATGTGGTTCCAGTAAAAAAATTTACACACACATTTGAAAAGTTTAATAATATGAGGCAATGTATAATGCTCTCTGATTAGATGCAATTGTTTGCAGAAGCTTGTTATCAAGATTGATGATTATTTGCTTTCAAAATAAAATGTTCAGAAAAAGAATTCAACAAGGGAAAAAAATGTTATGCTAAATTACTGCAAAATTTTAGGTACCAATTTTTTTAAGCATCATTTAGTAAAACGTGTTGATGCATGCTAGTATTTCCAGAAAATATTCATAACGGAAAACCAGTTTAACCAGTTTCAACAAGATTATGGGAAATATGAAAATAAACAAGCATTGGCAAAGCCACCCGATCCGACATTGGTGGTCAGTCTTTTGGTTTCGTCACTGCGTGTCTTGTTTTGACATGGCTTTTGTGAAACTTTGTTGTGGGAGATGCCAGGCCTTCACCATTGTAACAAGCAGGGGCAAAAGCAAAATAATATTTTACTTTTTCTCAAAAAGCACACATAGCCACATTAGTTCTAGGCACCGAACAAAACAATTCTGTGTGCCAATATGCTCTTTGTGAAAGAGGGGGATATTATCTATCACTCAGACGATAGATAGATAGATAGATAGATAGATAGATAGATAGATAGATAGATAGATAGATAGATAGATAGATAGATAGATAGATAGAATTTTAATAAAAACAAAAGGTCTTGGTTAACGCCAGACCTAATTATGGACCCAATTCCTAAAGGAAGTCATAAAAGTGCACCCATCTTATATGCCTTTGCATTAGTGCAGAATTGTGGCTTTCATGAATTCACAAGAATTTACAGAAGATTGGGAATTCATACTCCTAGAAAATATATGTGAACTGTATTTTAGCATGCGTAAATGTGTACGTAAAGATTTGCTCATGCAAAAATCTATTGATCGTTTACAAGTTCATTTTCCCTCCAAACACTTTTTTCACAATCCTGGATAAACTTCTACTTCTGCCCTTGTCAGGAGTACATTTCCGGCCTTTTTCAGTATGGTTAAAGATTATAGAAAAGCTAGTGAAAATCCTTAAAATATGCAAGTTGGTAGGTTTGCACAGACTCAAAGGCATTCCAGCCCTGGAACTATTGCTTACTGCTTCCTCCAGCCCTAGTATATAGATCTACAGAAAGGTGACAAAATAAGGAAACTGCTAGTATTCACGCCTTAATATAGTATTAGCTCTGCATAATCAGAGGCCCTTATCATAGCTCTTATATAGTGAGACTGCTGCCATAATTTGTCATCACACTACATGGCACCAAAGGGACAAGTAGATTTCTTTACAAGACAAGTAGATTTATGAAGCAAACTGTACCATCGACAAGTAGATATTTTATTAACTTCCAAACCCCTGCTGTATACCCGTGGGTGCCAGCTAAGAAGACTGAACGGGCTATGGTGCACACTAAACAGACACAGCCGAGCCCGCCACCTGAGTTGAAGGAAGGCCAGGCATCTGAACTGGAGGCAGACCGGTCCCCAGTGTGCGCAGGACTGGAGGCACATACGACAGCAATATGAACACCATTGGAGAAACAAAGATGGCACTAGAGGGCAAGATTGATGTGGTAGCCATAGACCTGGGTATCCTATGCCCAGATCACCACAAACCGGTGGACAGAGTGGAGGAAACAGAGTCCACGGTGACTCAATTGCATCCTATTACAGCAGCTCATGAGAAACAATCGAAATCCCTGTGTGCAAGAGTGACTGGAAGATGCGGAGAGCCAATACCGCTGAGACATTGCCCACGTGGTAGGCCTCCCGGAGCGGATGAAGGGCCCGAGTGTGGCACTTTATATAGAAAACTAGCTCCTAACTGTGGTCATGGAAGGCAAGGCCACCAAACTATTCACTGTAGAGAAGGCATATAGGGTAGAAGGGGCCCCCAGAAGCTGAAGGAACCCCAGAGGGTATAAATAGTTTGACTCCTCAACTAGGAATGACATCCTCCAATGGGCCAGAATGTGCGGACTGTGGGAAGTGGAAGGGTGGTTCAGCAAATATCCTGACTACACTCAAGCGGCCCAGTGCCAGAGAGAAATATTTGTGGTCATGAAACAACATCTGCGGACCCTATATTTGAAAAATGTGCTTCTCTTACCCTCCAAACTGAGGGTGGTGGAGCAAAACCAAGCCTACATTTTTAGCTCAGCAGAGGAGGCCTCATCTTGGCTGGAGAGCAAGGGCTGCATGCAGCCAAATGGACGGGAGACCCTGTATCAGGATGTCTGGCGGAAACCCAGACGAAAGTCACGCCGCCACTTGGAAGCAGGTCCAACAAAAGACCAGGCGTAAGTGGAGAGGGTAAAGATAGTGGCAGAATTGCAACAGACCTGCTTAATACCCAATACCAACAAATGGGCCGAACTGGTAAACTCATCACAAGGTTACGGAGGATACCTCTGAGGGATCCAGGGGCTCACTGGATAATCCACTTAGACCCTCAAGCTCAAACCCACAGGGACTCACAGGTGGAAGTGACTGGTTGGCCAGAGGGTCACACCCTCTACCCCTTCCCTAAAAAAAAGGAAGCTTTCGACTTATTGTCTAGAGACAAGTCTCACTTCAAGTTCTAGTTATGATGTTGGGGTGACAGGCTTCTCTGGCATTCAGGAGCTGGGTAATTTTGAGCCTTTAGTGTGAGGTGACGGGGGCTGTTTTGGAGGGGGCAGTGCTTTGAGGGCATGTGGGCGGCAAGGTGGGTCCCGAATGGATGAGACTGGAGAGCATCGCAGACACTTAGATACCAAATGAGGAGTGAGGCTGAAATAGGCTTGGGATGGGGACTGACCCTGAAGATACTCTTCTGGAAAGTCAATCACCTGGAGGGCAAACTCAAGAGGGGGTGGTACAGAGATACCAGCTCTGACACGACCCTGACATAGTCATTCTGCAGTGGACTCATTTGTTGGGAAATAACTGTAATATTTTAGGCAAAGGAAGATATGTATTGTTGGCACATACAGGCTTCACAAGGGGATCCCGGGGAGTGTGAATCCTGGCCCGAAGGTCCCTACCGCTAAAGGTCATCATGCATGGGTTGACGAGAATAGGTGCCAGGCTGAGATACACAGCAGTTGCTAAGGTGAGAACATGGTGCTGGGGTCATGGTACTTCTCTCCGGGCTTACAATACCTAGGCCTGAAATGTCTGGAATCCTGGCCAGTGGGTACCCCAGACACATTGACTACTATTGAAGGTGTCCTTAACCTAACTCTGCAGGGGGATCTGGATAGAATGCTGGGGACATACGAAAGGCCGAAACTGAGGCGTGATTGGCCACCTTCGTGGAGGCCATGGGACTGGTTGAACAATGGTGAGAGACACACCCAGGACAACACCAATACTCATTTGCAGCCAGATCTCTGAGCGCCTTGTCCAAACTGGACTTCTTGTTGGTGCCCAAACACCAGAAGGACAGATTCTCCTGTGTAGATTTTCTCTCCCAGGGCATATCTGACCACTCCCCCTTAACCATAGTGTTCCATATGGGAATGCTGGGTTGGGCAAAGATGTGTAGATTAGATGCCTGGGAACTGGGAGACAGGAAAATTAAACAGGTAGTGACCACCACCATGGATTAGTACTTGAAGACGGTCATGAGAGGCCAGCTAATTGCATGAGTAACAAGCAAAGGAAAGGAGAGAGAGGTGAAATGAAGAAAACATGAGGAGAAATTGATGCAATGGGAAACTGATTATGTTGCCACTCCATGCAGAGACCTGGCCCATAGAATAGAAGAAGTGAAGCAGGATTACACAGCTCTGGTGCATCAAGTGTCGAGAGCCCAGTTCTCAGCCATTCTGGGCCGATTATATGAAGTGGGTAATGAGGCTGGCAAAATATTAGTGTGGCTAGCCAAGAAAGAGGAGGGAGAGAGATAGATCAGGTGAATCAGAACAGAGCAACCCAAATTAAGGGTGACTTCTCAGGAAACTGTGCAGGTGTTTGCAACATATTTAGAAGAGTTATACAGGGCTCGCTCCACAACATGCTTTATTAGGGATCTGCCGACTCTGCGACTTAACCCTGACCAGGTGGAGCTGCTGGTCAAAGAGATTACTGAGGGGGAAGTGGTGGAAGCTATCTCCCAATTAAACAATGGCAGGACCCCTGGCCCTAATGGCTTCCCCATATAATTTTTTTAATGTGTAAAGTCTAAAATTGTGAAACCAATGCTGAATATGTTTACCAAGGCCAAGGGGATGGGTACATTGCCACAAGACCTTAGAGAAGCGACAATCTCCTGATCCACAAGGATGGAGACCCTACTGAAGACTGTGCCTCCTATAGGCAAATGCCGCCGGTCAATGT
Source organism: Pleurodeles waltl (assembly GCF_031143425.1). Taxonomy (NCBI): domain Eukaryota; kingdom Metazoa; phylum Chordata; class Amphibia; order Caudata; family Salamandridae; genus Pleurodeles; species Pleurodeles waltl. The sequence goes on along the minus strand of NC_090445.1, from coordinate 605,726,583 downwards.
TGAAACAAAAGACCTAGCTAAAATTCTGGCCAACCGCCTCATGCAGGTGATAGACTCTTTGGTCTCTCCAGACCAGTCTGGCTTTATGCCCTACTGGGCCACACGGCACAATTTATGGAAGCTGATGGGCTGCTTAGCATGCAACAAGAGACTCCGTGAGCAAGAAGTCCTCTTGGCCCTGGACGTCAATTAGGCCTTTGACTCGCTAGAGTGGCAATATATGAAGGCGATACTTGGCAGTATGGGCTTTTGAGCATTTTTTTTAAACCTAGGTTGGCTGGCTATACAAAGACCCAGTGCCAAGGGTCCGGGTTAACAGAGCAGTCTCTGACACCTTCAGGTTAACCGAGGGCACCAGACAAGGCTGCCCAGTATCAACCTTATTATTCACAGTGGATCTTGAACCACTGGCATTATGGATCCAAGTGGAGGCACATATACGCGGTCACCAATGAGATCTAGAGTGGGAGGATGTCATCTCGTTCTATGCTGATGATATTCTCCTATTTCTGGCATACCCTTACTTTGACATCACATATTTTATGTATACTGGAGATCTTATGGACATTTTCAGGACTCTGAATAAATTGGCACAAATCGGTGGCCTTCTTTGTGCTAATGGGGGCCCTGGCTGCATCAAGAAGGGCCCTTTCGGTGGGCAGGTCTGGGGTTTCATTATTTAGGCATCTTTGTGACCCCGGATTGAGACTTGTTTCTCCAGAAAAACCTGACGAAAGTCCTGGAGACCTACTGTCCAAATATGGAGAGGTAGAGGGAGTTTCTGTTATCTCTTCTGGGCCGCATGGCCCTGAACAAAATGATCTACTTACCTAAATTCATGTATATTCTGCTGAACACCCCCTTCCTGGTTCCACACGAATTCTTCCACAAGGTGTACGGGACTACAAGGGTACTACTATGGGGTGCCTAGAATTGCACTTTCGCTATTGAGTCGACACGTGGCGGAGGGTGGCATTGCACTCCCAAATCTCCAGCTCTATTACTGGACCTCATAATTGCTGACAGTCAATGACTGGGCATTTTCATCCCAACTGGAATTGTCCCTGAGAGTGGATCAGACTGCTATGGCACTGGAGGATTCCCTCCTCATCCCCTACCCCATGAGTTCAGTGGTCAACATTTGGAAGAGGGCAAAGCATACATTAGGATGGCACGACAAAGTGACACTGAAGAACCCTGCTCTGGGATTTGGACCTCTTGAGTGGCTTACCAGAAGTGGAGGGGCACAGGAAGTGAGATATTTTGGGGATCTTAAAATTTAACACCATATGGAAGGAGGGAACGGTGGTCTTGTTTGCTGAATATAACTTGAATATGAGCTAACGGCGAATCAGATCCTGAGATACCAGTAGACGCAATATATTTTGGGGAAGTGCGAGGACCTCAGGGTGGACATATAGGAAAAAACTCCACTTGATTAAAAAGTGTTAGGTGCTCCCATGACAAAACACGCGATATTCCAAATCTAATCCACACTACTAAACAATAGTCTTCCACTACTTGAACCTCTTAGAGAGAAATAGGACAGGGACCTGGGGAGACTCGAAGACGATAACTGGGGGCAGGTATGCAGAAACCCGAGCTAAGTCGTAGTCAGGGCGGGATTCTGCTTCATCCAATTAAAGATCATACACAGGGCACACTACACACAAACATGTCTGTTCTGCATTGGGAGGGCGGCCAATGAGTACTGTCAACGGGGTTGTCGGATGAGGTGCATCCTGCTGCACACCCTATGGAAATTCCTGAAGATTGGGACCTACTGGTAGCGGGTAGGCAAAATAATAACTGAGGTTGTGGGTTATGAGTTGCAACTCACACCCCAGCTGGTCACACTGGGCATCTAGAGTGAGCAGTCCTCAGACCGATATGCTCTGCTCTTTTGTAACACCACCCTGCTGGTGCACATAGGGATTTACTGAAATACTGGGGGGTGCAAGCTTTGCATACTGTGCTGGAGTAGGAAGAGGGCAGGGACTGGTGTATTGGTATACTAAGCAAGAGGATGCCCACGCAATCTTGATTGGATCTGGGTCCTTGGGCAGAGGTAAGGGATGAGAGAGCGTAGGACTTCGGGGCATATGAGTGCAGGCAGAGAGTAGATCCGGCCTGGGCCACCAGACAAAATGCAGGGCTCAAGTGATGGAGAGTAGAACTCTGAGTCATGGTAATAAATGATGATCCCATTGAGATTACACAAAACTTCGTTTGATGACCGCTATATGCTTGCTTGCATGCTGTTCACAGTTGGGGGGAACTGTTATCTGTTTTCTCTGAAATTTGAATTAAATGATTTTAACAAAAAGTGGCACAATTGGTTTACACCCAATTGGCATATTTAATTTAATTAAAAGTCCCTAGTAAATCAGTACTCCATGTACCCAGGGCCTGTACATCTGTAAATTAAATGCTATGAGAGGGACTAAAACACTTATTGTGCCAACCACTTAAGCAGCCCTTTAAACACGTCTTGGGCTTGCCATTGCAGCCTGTGTGTGTAGTTTTAAAATGCCATTTGAAAGTTGGCAAGATAAACCTATTACCGGGCCCAAACCTTTCTTTTTAATGCATTTATGTCAGTCCTTAGGTATGCCAAAATAGTTCATAGGGCAGGCTACTGTGTATTTAAAAAGGTTGACATATAGTTTCATGATTTACATGTCATGGTAGTGGAAATGTATTTAATTCGTTTTTCAATACTGCAAGAATGACCTCTTCCATGGGATAACATCAGGTTAACTTATTACATTTAATAAGTGATAACTTTCAATTGGAAGCAGATAAGAATCTTGTGTTTGCGGTCTGAGAAATTTTAATGAAAAGTTCTCTTTAATGGTAAAGTTGGAGTTTAAGTTACAATTTTGAAAATGCCACTTTTAGAAAGTTGCCATTTTCCTTCCCTCAGCCACAAACCCAATTGTCACCAAAAACCAACCTTTATTTTCACTGCAATATAACCTTCGGAGCTTCCAGATTTTTTCTTTCGCTATCAATACCTTGAACCATATCATGAATGTGTGCGTTGACTCAGACCAGAGTTGAATACCAGTTTTTACACGATTGGTCTGGCTAAAGCACTGACTCGTCTGCATAAAACAGGTGTCCATCTCTGCTCGAAGCCAGCACACCAGTTTGTGATGCAACTCATCGATGTCAGAACGTTTCAGGAAGTACTAGTCCTCTAGTACACCTACACTTTAGAGGTTTCCAGATAGTAGAGGTGGTTTACTACACAGGCGCTGGCGTTTTTGCCCCCCCCCCCCCCCCCCCTTGCAGATTTAAAAGACAAAAGCCACTAGGCTTAGGACAGATGAGGGCGTATGATATTTATATTTATTATTAATAATGTAATAACTAGGTCGAGAGAATACAGAACACAAAGGCTCGTCCTTTGCTGGTAAAGGAGCAAGAAGGAGGTATTCATCCAGTCCTGCAGTGCATACTGTGGAACCAGAAACCTGGGTTTAAACTTTAAATCCCAGAACCTCCCCTTAACCGAACTGTGTGATCCTACGCAAATCTCTTTAGTACACTGTGCCTCATATTGATGAAATGTCGAATCTGAATCTACCTAGACAGAATTCAGTTCAGGGGTGCACTATATAGACATCTCACTCAAGAATGGTTCAATAGACAATAGTTTTACTCCACAAACTAAGACGTTAGCCATAGAAACAGCACACATGACGGACTGACACCTCTTGGTTTAGGTAAGGCAGCTTTGTCAGAGCATTCGGGAAGAAATGCTCTTGTTCAAAAAGGAATGCTTGTTCCAGGTATTAATGACATACTTCTGACAATCTAATGTACTAAAATGAAACAAAAGCGGTCAAGAAATAACCTATTTTTTAATTTTAGGAACTTTTGTTTGAAGTTCAACTAGTAATACGTCACAGGTACCAGAAGCAGTTGAATTGGCCTTGTAGTACAATGCGAGGTCTAGGCTAAGCCCACGGAGACGAAAGATACAATAACATCGCGCGCTAAAACGAGAGATTAGTTGACCTTAGATAAATGGCGAAGAGAACCCAGTCCTTGAACTGCGGAATGTAATATGTAAGGCCGATAGTTTGTACCACTATGCATGACACGTATTATTTTCAGAATATAAAAAGATGGAATAGAGGAGTCCTTAGCACTTAGAGCCAGGCCAGAACCCTGGCTCGGACCTCCGTGTGAATTTGCTGGCTTGCCACCTTTTTTTAGTGCATGCACAATTAGAGAGGGTCCGGTACAAAGTGCAGTGCTTTAAGTGCAGCGCTGCCGCCTCGGTACACAGACTTCACAGCTCTGTTCTCGTGCATACAGACGTCAGACCTCCGGGGGCTTCAGTGCTGCTTTAGCGCACACAGACAATCGAGCTTTACAGGCAGCATTTCTGCTCTGCCGAGGAGCGCACACACTGTCTAGATTTCTAGGCGACATATGTTCATGCAGACTTTACATCCAGGTAGGCCGAGCGGGTACGTAACAGCGCCTTTTGAGAGCTTTTATGGTACTTCAGCTCCTGTCAAAGACAGACATTAGGACTTGTAGTATTCATGATTTACAATACACACACGCTGCGGAATCTTCCGTGTGTTGCTGATGATACACTGCAACCCCAGCTTTAGAGACGTGCATGAAGTATGTGTGATTTTGTGTATACCCACTGTAAAAGTTTACTACGTGCTTTTGATCGTCCAAACTTTAGACTTACGCCTTCATCGCTCTAAGCAGCCGCTGATACTTTGAACCTTGAGAAACCTGGTTAATCATTACAAGAAGCACCGGCCGTCTTCATGCAGGAGCCGTGAGAAGCCACAGAATGGCGGAGCAGGGCTTCTACCCAGCGGTGGCACTCTACTACTTCTTCAAGGTGTCCCGGGGGTGCCAAGACGATGAACTGATCCTGGACTCGAGGGCCTCGATGAATGTGGCGTGCCTCTTTGTGGTGATCCAGCCAATCTGTCTGCTTCTTGGTGGCTACACCGGCATGCTGGTCTACCTGAGCTCAGCCTTGGTGTCATACAGCCTCATTCCCAGGAAGGCCAAAGATCAGGCTAGGGCAGGCCCGGTGAAGGACACGAGGGAGAAGAAGCAGGTGAAGGACAAGAAGAAAAATGGCACCAAAGAGGACTGATATGACCATAGACTCAGGTAACCCTTGAGGGGAACTGGGGTTGAACAGTCCTAACACAGTTTCGCCCTTTGCATCTGCTTGCCCCAGGAAGCGTTCTTTATCTTCAGGGGTGGGACAAAGTGCATACTCCTTCACTCTGTCCTTTCTTTTTCTCATCTGTCTTTCTCCCTTCCCTCTGTCTGGAGCACACATCTCACTATATCAATGAGTTCCTGTCCTTTAGAGAAAAATACCCCTCTTGCTACTCCTTCTGCAGGAGGGCAGCCCTCACGCATTTCCAAATATCTCACTTTAGAGTACCATATGCTGAAAAACCTTTTTGGAAAGTTCTCATCTTCAGCCCGAGCTTCCATCCCTCTGCATGAGCAATCATATCTCCCTCGGTCTTAGTAAGTCTCACCACTTCTAGCTCTATAGGATAATCTTCTCTCTCTAGTATCGACTCCCCCTCAGAGAGGAGCCTCACTGTTTCCTGTATGAGGGGAGTTTTCATTTGTCCCTCCCCACTGTCTACTTCCAGAGAAATCTCTATCTGTCCCTCTCCAGTTTTTAGGTGAGGTAAATAAAATTGCTTGGACTTAGATATGTTCATGAGTGGGGACTATGCGAATTCTTGAAAATGCCTGGTGGGATGATCAGATAGGCTAGAGGAAATTAGTTAGTATTGAGTTGTAGGGATATTGCATGATCCCAAAACTCTTTTTTTTTTTTATTTGGCCCACAAGGTCCAGGGGGTATGGATGCCCCTATCTTGCCTCCTTATAGTTTTTTATATATATATATATATATATATATATATATATATATATATATATATATATATATATATATATATATACATATATAGGTATATATGTATATATACATATAGTAATTTTCAGAACACAGGGACAGAGTCCCTGTGTCCTGTAATGGCAGCCGCTATATTTCATTTTATTTTGCAGCCAGCCAATCAGAGCACGAGCTCCCGCAGGAGTAAGGTGGCTGATAGGCAGACAAAACACAAGCTAATCTGATCTCCCTATTATTTGAAGCTGTGTGCCTGCAGGACTCCTGCGGACTCAACCATTCAAACAGTTATACATTTTGAACCATAATTTATATAAAGAATCTATTGAATGGATATACACCAAAGAATAAAAGTAGGCTGTGGACAGAGCTAGCTTTCTGCCAAATTTAGTGTAATTCTCTTCAGACATTTTGGCTGTAGTTCTGTTAAAAAATCAGTATGGAAAGTTTTCTCATCACCCTGCTTAATAAGTTTAATAATCTCTCTTCGGACCCTAAATGGCTCTTCTGCTATTGCACTACAAAGGTCTTACTTTCCTCTAAAAAATATTGTGAAACATGTTTCCTAAAGGTATTTACATGCCAAACTGTATAGGAAAAAAGCATTCCAAGCTTCATAACCTTCAAGAGCAAAGACTTTATTCAAATATAACAAAATAATCCAATTCAGATATAGCATATATGTCTTTCTTAGGATAAAGGGCATCTTGGCCGAGCATCAGTGAACATTAACGCCCTGTGCTCCAGTTATAGCAATTTCTGGCCTTTTTTTCATATGTATTATTTTTATTGAATTTTACTAAAATGTGAATTCACAAAAGTTACTTTGACTGCAGGAAAGTTAGAAGTATTCATATTGCTAAGTATAGTACAGTATCGAAGAATAGTGGCCTCCTGTGACTACCATGGAGAGTACCTTTAACGTCCCTTCCTTACCCCCAACACAACAACCATATAGAAACGAAAAACTATAGGAGACATCATGTTAGGCAGACTGATACATGCATAAAATCCACCTATGTGGAAGTAAAAGCAAAGAACTGAACATCAAACTATGCATTCATTTCCAAACCCCACCGCTAAATAACCTCACCAATACATACTCTGTCAATATTTCGGTCCTTGAATGCATTCACTGAGAGGAGACATTCAAGAGTTCTTGCGAGATATAGGACAGATGTCGGATCCATGTACTTTATCTCTATAGTGGGTGGACAGTGCCTGCGTCAGTCGTTCTTAGCCATCCGTGATCAGAGCCTCTGATGCCCGCGTATGATGGGTGGAGGAGTCCTCTTCTTCCAATGATAAGCTAACATGGTTTTTATCATCCCCAAATATTTCCAAGAGATGGCCAGCCTTTGCTTGGGGTGCCAAGAGTGGGCTGCAAGGGCAAAGCAGCATATAAGCAATGTCTGGAGGACGAAATATCCCAGGATAGACAGCAAGGATTTCAGACCAAACGTGTCTAAAGCCGGTACCATACCACTGGATGTGTCTATAGCCCCCCAGTAAGCCGCAACTCCACCATGATATCACGCTTTTGTAAATAAATGACCAGCTTGAACAGGCAGAGAACGCAACTTTAATGCACCTCCCTTGCCTGGTTACTGCTAGAGTTCTGGGTGATATCTCATGATTGTTGCTTTTATTTAGTTTCTATTATTTCCCTTTCTAGAATGTCTCTTCATTGAGCTTTAAACAGACGGGGTGCTGTAGAAGCTGCCCCCCCAAAAAGCCAAGATTACTTCCTTCACAACACAAGCTATTTGTAATCAGGTTTCCTTCTAATAGCAGCTTCCCTAATGCTCAACCGGGCGTAAAGTTTAGTCTATTAAACTTTTTCTCGAAAGGTAAGACCTCAGGTGTCAGGGCACATATCTGTTATAATCAAGCACTAACCCACACCTCCATCTATCAAAATGGACCAGGCGTGAGTGTAGGAGTGAATGTCAGATCATATTCATTTTGTGAGTGTGCCTCATGTTGTCAGTATGGCGCTTGTGGAGGTGCTAATGCATGCATTTGAGGGCCTATTTTGTTTTGGTTTCCAAACTGGGGTGGGGTTAAATAGTTCTTCCCATCACTGTGTGGTCACAGCTTGTCAGTTTCCCTAAGGGACATTTAGATAGGACGTGCAAATATGTAATCTTGTAGTATGCCTGAAAGTCTGGAGGCACAGTTGTCTTTAATTTTCGACCAACACATCATTCTGTGCAATAGTCTAGCTCGACGCTCTGCCACATATATTTTAAGGTCACCACTATGAGATCTGTAAAGAATTCCCACCACACCAGGGCTGGCAAGTCCGGGAATAGGTAGGGAGCTCTGGGCAATTGGATAATTTTGCATTAATTCTACCCAGCCTTGAAAGAAAGTTTGGGGTGGAGGGAGGGGCAAGGGGGGGAGGGGTTTTGGTGTCGGGAAGGATTGCTGTGCAGGAAGCATGTGAGCTGTGGGTAGTTCACCCTATAAGCATCTGTGGTAGCTGAAGTTATGTTAACCTCAAAATTAGCAAGCAGCCCATCTAAAGGATGCTTGCAATGACAGTCTGCCTTTCGTCTGAGTTGTATCAGGGACAGGAGGAATTATTTTCAAAGGTTTATATGAAAGTCTGTCACTCTTCCATATTGTAACAATTGGGTCTGAAGAGCTGGAATAGACATACTTTGCTTTGTCAGGGTTAGCAGACGCCATCTGCAACTTTGTATGTGTCTCGGCCGAATGGAATGCCGTCCATTGCCCCATCTGCTATAAGACAGGCCACAGAGAGTTCAATGCTCAAGGCAAGTAACAGAAAGAAAGTGGATCGTTGGCTGAAACACAAATCTCCGAAGGGTTTTGGTGATAAAACTGCAAACCTACTCAGCAGTCTTCCTTGTGTACGTCACTTCAACCCTACACAGCACTCCTTGTTGCTGTTGCCCCTGTGCTTCTGCCCATTCCACGTCAAGTTCTCGCTCACTCGTGTACTTCTGTTCCCCTGTTAGAAATGGGGTCCCTAGTTGGCAGTCAATTTACACCCTGTCCAAGTAGGGACCCTCACTCTAGTCAGGGTAAGAGAGTCACACAGCTAAGATAACCCCTGCTCACCCCTTGGTAGCTTGGCACGAGCAGTCAGGCTTATCTCAGAGGCAACATTTTAAGGATTTGTACCCACACACAGTAATGCAGTGAAAACACTACAAATGGACACCGCACCAGTTTAGAAAAATAGGCAATATGTAAAAAAGTAAAACAAGACCAAAACGACAACAATCCAACATACACAAGCAAAGATATGAATTTTAAAAGATTAAATCCCAACAAAGCGCTTAGAAACACACTAGTTCCAACTGGTGCTATCACAGCGTCATGACAGAGTCATTCCCAACAGTCCAACACCACTCATGAGGGAGTCCAGCGCTAGTCACAGACTCATACGCACCTCAGGTACAGTACCTTAGAAATGAGGCAGAGTCAAAGATATGGCCCGGAGTTGGGGAAGTAAAGTGTCGCTGAAGCCGGTGCGGCGTCGGTTCCCTACTGCTATGCAGGAGGTGAGGCATCGGTTCCTTACTGCTACGTAGGGGAGGTGACCTGAGGCATCGGTTCCTTATGGTGGCAGCGGAGGTGAGGCGGCAGCACAGTGATGGTTCCCAATGATCCAGAGGTGTCTATGAGTCCAGCTGGTCAAGACGTGATGGGGCGACCTCGCGGTCACAGACGTCCATGGCACAGCGCTCAGACTAACAATATTGCAGGTCTTCAGAGGCACTGCGGCGGCATCGGGCCTGCGGTGTCAGTTGCAATCGTCACACTTCAGCAGGGACCACAGCTTCGGGTACAGGCAGCGGTGCCGGTTCTGGAGTCGATGTGCTCGTCGCTTCAATTTTTATGCCAGATTTCACTCCCCAGGGCCCAGGAACTGGAGTGGGCACCTCTTGGTAAGTCAGGGTCTGCATCAAGAGAAACCAGGGGCTGGCAGGTGAAGTCTTTGATGTGCCTGAGACTTTTTAACAGGAGGCAAGCTCAGTCCAAACCCTTGGAGAAACTTCACAAGCAGGATACACAGCAAAGTCCGGTCTTTGTCCTCTCCAAACCAGAAGCAGCAACTGTAGGCCAACCAAGCAAAGCACACACAGCAAAGGGGCAGTGCTCTTCCTCACAGCTCTTCAGCTCTTCTCCTTGGCAGTCTCCTTTTGATCCAGAAGTGTTCTAAAAGTCTGGGGTTCTGGGGCCAATACTTATACTCATTTCTACTTTTGGAGTAGACAAACGTCAAAGGTAAGTATTTGTAGTGCACAAGAACCTGCCTTTCCTGCCCTGGCCCAGACACACTCTAGGGGGTTGGAGACTATATTGTGTAAGGACAGACACAGCCCTATTCAGGTGCAAGTGTCAGCTCCTCCCACCACTCTAGCCCAGGAAGACCCATCAGGATATGCAGGGCACACCTCAGCTTCCTTTGTGTGACCGTCTTGAGTGAATTCACAACCCCCGACTGTCATCCTGACCCAGACATATATTCCAAAGCCAGGCAGAGACAGAGAAAGGTTAAACAAGGAAATGCCCACTTTCTAAAAGTGGCATTTTCAAACATGCAATTTAAAAACCACCTTCACTAAAACATGTATTTTTAAAATGTGAGTTCAGAGACCCCAAACTCCAAATCTCTATCTGCCCCCAATGGGAAATTACACATAAGAGATATTTAAAGGTAATCCCCATATTAACCTATGGGACAAATAGGCCTTGCAATAGTGAAAATAGAATTTAGCAATATTTCACAATCAGGACATGTGAAACACACCAGTACATGTACTAACTTTTAAATACTGCACCCTGTTGGGCTACCTTGGGCCTACCGTAGGGGTGCCTTACATGTACTAAAATGGAAGGTTTGGGCCTGGTAAGTGGGTGCACTTGCCAGGTCTACATAGCAGTTTAAAACTGTACACGCAGACACTGCTATGGCAGGTCTGAGACATATTTACAGGGCTACCTGCACATGTAGGTGGCACAATCAGTGCTGCAGGCCCGCTTGTAGCACTTGAGTTACAGGCCCTGGGCACACATGGTGCACCATATTAGGGACTTACTAGTAAATCGAATATGCCAATCATATATTACCAATCATAATCACAATTTACACAGGGAGCACTTGCACTTTAGCATTGATCAGCAGTGGTAATGTGCCCAGAGTACCAAAACCAGCAAACACAAATTCCAGCACACAGTCAGAAATACAGGCGGCAGAGGCAAAAAGACAAAGAGAAACCACATGATGGATGCCAGGTATAACATCTCCCATGCTCCATGTTGCTCTCTCACACGTGCTTTATGCTTCCACCATCCTTTGTGTTGCTTCTGAACAGGGATGTTATGAACCCCCAGCTTTATCAGGTGGGGGGGCGAGGTTCTTCTTGCACCTCTTCTGTCTGCAACTTGGCATATAAAATCTCATAATTAACATTAAAAAGAAGAAAGTAATATAGGACAATAGGAAAGGGAAATAAGAATGGAAGGTTGAAAAAAGGAAAGTTGAAAATAAGGAAGGGTGAAAAAGGTGGAAGTGTGATAGGACAGATGAGTGGGTGGATAGATGGATGAATGGATAGGTGGGTGCATGTGTGAAAGGATGACAGAGTAAATGGAAATCTGAGTGGATAGATGACTGACAAAAAGGATCAATTGATGGATAAAATGATTGATGGTTGTTCAAGTCAAAGGATGGATGTATAGATGGACTGATATTTGAACGGATGCATGCATAGATGATGAATGGAATGGTGAAAGATTGAATGATGGGCAAAATAATTGATGGATGACCAAATGTAAAAGTGAAAAACTGGATATCAGCAGGTGGATGGAACAGTGAAAAGATGGAAGAGGCAAGGGAGCTCTTTTAAGGAGGGTCGGGCTTATTTGATTCACTTGCTTGGTTTCATCAGAGCATTGGTTCAAAGTGGGATTATTTTAAGTTTCAGGCTAGTCCCTCTAGGCTAGTCCCTCTCTTCAGACCCTGTCCTCTGCGATGCTTTTCTCCCACTTGCACCTTACATGTTGCTCACACCCCTACTCTCTCTCCCTTCTCTACGCTTTTGTACTACTTTTTTTATTTACAAATCCATCTTTGATCAGTAAATAAAAAGAAAAAAGAATGTGAATTTTTTGTAGGAGCTTGCATGTGCCTACAAAATGACAGGGCCCCGTCATAGCGCCTTTTTTTTCTACTTTGAGCTTAGTGATCTGCTGTACATGCTTGAGGGGTTCATCTCCACCCCTTTTTGTCTATGTCAGTGGCCTTTAAAAAACCTTGCTTGCTAATGGGCAATCCTTTCTCTTTGTCAACCCTTTATGTCTTTTGTTTCCTCTCAAGGCCCACCGGCAAAGTACTGTATTGTTAAGCTTAGCTTGTTTACCTCTTCGTTTGGGGGGACTATTTTATTAATTCTTTCCAGCTCGTGTTACAAGAGCGCTCAATGTTTTTAGTCACTTCGACGTCAGAATTCATAACAAGCTTCCAGCCTGTTGGCTAGATAGTAGGTGAACGCGACCCAAAGGTATTGGAGCACACAACATGATCTTCAGTCACCTTACATGCATTTAAACGATCTCTTCACAATAACAGTTTTTTTTAGATGATGCCGAGACTCTATACTGGCCATCTGTGTAATTTTACAGCACATGCTGCTTTCAAAGTAGTTAAGCCACCTGGCCTGTACCCTGTCATGCTATACCTGGTATACCTCACTGTAAGTTCCGTCGGTACAAGCACATCCCAGGCTCTGAGCGCGATGCAGGGGAAGATGAAAGGTCAAGTACATTTCTTATAGTTTCCCCCTGTGAGCGGTGAAAGGGCTATACCATACCGTAGCAGGGGGTTCACAGGACCTATACCATTCCGTAGCGGGGGTTCACAGGACCTATACCATTTCGTAGCAGGGGGTTCACAGGACCTGGATGCAGGTTTACAATCCTCAAACGTTGTTCATACTTGTAAAAAAATGCCACATCCATAGTTTAGCGGCATTCCAGTGGCGGCTGCTTCTGTGACTGAGTCAACTGTTTCACCCCACCCCTCCCTTTTCGCAGTGCAGGCTGCAGTACTGCCTGGCTTACACAAAGTGGCACTGGAGACCTGGGGCTGCATGTCTGCCCCCTCCGCCTCCCACAGAATCCTTGCACTTCAATGCCTGTTGGTGATGGTGAGTTGTGACTGATGGACTTATAACAAATGTGCGAAAAATAATTTACTTTAACTGTATTGGCCCATCGTTTAAAGACCGTGTGATTTCATGCATACATTAGCAGTTTTTTGTATTTGATGCAGAAGCGGGTTTTGCGAGCTCTTCTCCCCAAGGAGCTCCAAACAGACAGTGCCATCGCCTCTCCTGCACACACGCTGCTGTTCCCGTCTCTTAAGGTTATGGAAGGGACAGCCTGAGGCCCTCTCTGCTAAAAGAACTAAAATGAAATACAGATTTCTTGGCCCCTCCCCTCCTGCAAGCAACATCTTTTAATATTTTACAAGAGACCCCTTTTAATCCTTTCAATTGTTTTCTTCACCCTCCCGCCTTTCAACCCTACCTCCTCCGTGGCCTCGCCAACCTGCATTTGTGTTCATTTAAAAATATAAATAACATTCCAAGCGTTGTCTTAAAATATCATTTGTTTTGCCAATTATTTTACATTGTGTTGTAAGCAATCCCTTTGCAACGATCGGATTTGATTTGTTGTTGTGACCCAAACAATAGACACACCCCTGATCCGCTCTCTACAAAAGCACCGGTCTTTCAATTTGCCTGCCTTTGTTTTCATTCTCAAAATTGTTTAAATTAAACAAAAAAATAGTTTTGTGGTTGTCCCTAACCTTAATCAACCTCTTCCCCTCCCCTAGGGCCTTACCAATGGGCTCAATTTTCAAGGTTATAGGTGGCATCAGGAATGTTTGTGTTGTAACCCTAAATGGAAGAAGGGACTCACCTGAATTTCCCCACACAATATCTCGGTGAAGAGGGTAAATTTTGGGCCTACTTAAAGCAGCTTTATGCAGCGTCTCCAACAGACAGAGCAGGAGTAAATACTAGGCAAGGCTAGCCGCCGTCTCTCCCAAATGCTAGTCTCAATATATCTGGAACACCGCATGCAAAACAAAAGGGACTATCTGAAAATTCAGGGACTTAATTTTCTTCAGACACAGTTAAGGGAGTGACCTTCACCGATGATATCTTGCTTCCCAAATTCAAATTCATTGACAAAGTACTTAGTTAAAACCAGTGCACATCCCACATCGAGAACAACATGGATGCAACATTAAACACTTTTTATTTGTCTTACACTCAAATTCAACAGCATTTCATTATAGGAGTTCATAGTTACAACATAACTTAAAACTGGGTAAGAATACACCCCAAACATTGGCAATTAGGTGAAGTATCTCAAGAATGCACATTATAAACTTGAATACTTAATTAATTGACACTTGCTACGATGTTCAGACGGATGGCCAGAAAATCCACGCTTCGACAATTTTGTGTTCTCTGACGTGTTGTCTCTTGACCACTTTTAACAAACCGTCCAGGCACATACCTTACTCCAGATATCTATCACATATAGAGTGATAATCGTGTTTCCAAGGGGGCGCCATTCCTTAGCTTTATTTTCGCTAAGAGGCTTCAATGACTTAGCTTCTTCCTAATAGCCTTGACTATTTCTTCAAGGTTTGTCAGAAACTTTACCATTCTGACATTTATATACAAGTAGGCGGGATCAAGGGCTGCAATAAGAGCTTGTCTACAGTTTCGTATCCTTACCTGGTTAAAAACGTCCGGCATCATCTTTCTTCCTTTCTGCCACCAGGACTGAGAAAATACAAAGGATGTGAGCCATAGTCTCCAGCCCTGAACCACAAAGTCTACTGGCAACTGATTAATGTATTCTTATCCATGGGAGCATTGAGTCCAAAGTTGGATGGACTCCCAGCTGTAGTTGCATAAACTTCATGTTTGTTTGGTACCCATACCCCTGATCACAGTATGGCTGTGCTTTAAGCAGTTTATATGTATGAATACCTTAGCAGGCATGGGCCCTCTTGATCAGACTAGATGTATCCTGAGCTAGAATGGTCATGCTATTAAGCTCTTTTTTAAAAACACTGTGGGATATGTGAGAGTTCCACAAGTTGACTGCTCGAAGTGACTGAAGTGAGCCCTCGAACACAGCTCCAAATTTGTACATACTGTTCCGTTTGTATATTTCTTGCCAATGGGTTTTCATCAACAGATTTGAAACTGTAGCACATCTTGAGAAAAGGGTACTTAAGGGCCCAAGATTGTTATGTGAGCCCAAATTCAAGACGTAATTGAGCCTATGAGGAGTAATTTGGCATGTTATACACTGCCCGTAGGTTCTGGCCACTAATAAGTGTAACTGCTTTCTAGCCTTGCCTAGCGATTTCACCTCCATATGCAGCTGCTGAGAAGAAATCTTTCGACATTGTCTTCAACAAGGACATTAACATGAGGCCTGTAATGATCTGGCAAACTTGGTGATGGCCTTAGTTATCATTGTCTCAATTTTGTGGACTATAAGTGCCCCTTGAGTCAAATATTCCCCCTAGATATTTGTATTTTGTGTCACAGGTAAGTTTGGTCTCATTGATTTGCCAAGAGTCTGGTGTATTTGACTTCTTAGCAAACTTCACGACATTAGTTTTCCTGTGTTTTTTAATTCCTAGTTTGTTCCACGACATGTAGGTGTGAGAGGACGGTTCTATCTGGTCCGCCCTGATTTTTTGCTTTTTGATCACCTGTTTTTTTAATTTTTACTGTGAGAAGCATCATAGTTGGGGACTCACCCACAGTAAACTCAGGGTAAAATGGACTGTGCGTATTTACCGCTGGTGCCACCTTGCTAAGGGAAGGCTGCCGTGGCACAACAAGAGTAGGAGGCCCCAGGCTGGTTAAACTTGATCACGTGTGCACACATGAGGGCTGGGCGGGGAGGATTCTTGGCATGCGCAGCCCAAGATCTGCACTTTGGTAGTTTGGCGCAGAAGGAACTATGCAGAGTGGGTGGTGACCTGGAGTAGGTCTCATGAGATGGGTGTATACATGTTAGAGAAAGTCAGTGTGCTTAATGTATTTTCACTGTAGGGACACTCCATTAAATGTCAATGGGAACAAGTGGCCAAAGGCTTAACTCAGGTCCATAGGGCCCAGAGAGACCAGAGTCATACCAATGTGCACTGTAACCTGTATGAAAAGAATGATGCAGTAGATAACAAAAGCATAGTTGTACAACTTATGGGTCATCCAGGAATGTTATCTTTCTCTGACTCAGCTCAGAATTAGGATCAATTACTGCTCAATCCAACTACCTGAGCAGAGCCTTGCATCAATCAGCCAGCTGTCATCCTGTACCAGAAAATGGGCAGAGAGGCCCTGAAAGGAATGTCAGGGAAGAGGGGCACAGAGTTTCAGAGCAAATGGGGCACTAGCTCCTGGACGACGTCATTTTGAGCTATTCCAGAAGACTGTAGAGGAAGGAGAGGACAGAGGCAGGGAAGTGAAATGGCACATCTAGATTGGCCAGAGGTGCAGGCTTGCTTGACACTTCCGCCCCCCCTTAAAAGGTCTTGCACAGGGGAGAGCTCTCTCTCTTGGCTGTGCTTCAATGCAAGACACTGGGACTGAAGAGGGGTGTCATGGACAACTGGAAAGAAGAAACCCCACACTGCCCTCTGGTGCAGGGACTCTTCCCCTGAAGGACTTCAGGCCTAGCGAGGCACATGCCAGGTAAGCTAGCCCTCTTACCCTCCCTGAGACCAACTGGGGAAAATACTGGGCTGGTCCAAAGGAGTGTGCGCTGCCCAGAAGAAAAGGAGCCACCCAGGGGAAAAGCTGGTGCAGGGAGTCAATGGGACTGGCTCCCTACAATCTGGGATCCTTCTAGGCCAGAAGGCCTAATGAAAGTGCTCCTGGTGGCAAGGGCTCGCCACCAGGAGCGAAACGACACCAAGATCATAAAAATTGGCCCTTGGGGCCCAAGATATCAGGAGGAGAATGTCCATGACCTTTGACCTTTTCCTGAGCCAGCAGGGAAGTGCGTGGGAAGGCCTGGTAAGTGCCCCTGCATTCCCCTCTAACCCCCAGGTTTGGCCCGCCATTCCCCCTCCAGCGCTCTGCACTGGTAGGAACGAGGAGGATGGGCCACAGGGAGCCTCTGCCAGCAAGAGTGGGCAGATCAAAGATTGGTTGCCGGCTCCCACAGCAGCCTGGGAGCCAGAGAGGGTCACCAGAGGTGGGCTCCCCGAGCGGCCCTCCTTGGGTCAGCACCACATGGGGGTGTCCAGGTGGGACTGGACACCCCGAAAACGAGGGCAGCCAGGGGTGGGCTACCTGTGCTGCCCTCCAAAAAGGCAGCATGCCAGGGGTGTCCGGGTGGGACCGGACACTCCCCAAAACAACAAGAAACACGGCACAAGGCTGCAGAAAAGAAAAAAGGAAAATAAAAGAAAATGCACACAAAGGGAAAACCAGAGCGAAGAGGCTCTCCCTGGGCACAGCAAGAGAGCCGTTCATTCAATATGCAACTCGGCCCACAATGCCTTGCGATGCCCAACGTCTTCCTGAGCTCTGTTCTCAGCTTGTGGTGGCCTCAGGAAAATGGGACCACCACCCACCAAGTGCCCATGGACAGGGGGAGGTGCAAGAGCAACGTCCCCCCCCATGCAACATTTGTGTGCCCAATCTAGGTTGGGTGGGACAAAAGAATCATAACCCCTCCAATGGTTCCCAAAGCATCCTGTAGCACAAGCTCGGTGGAATTTTTGTTTTTTGCTTGTGGAACTGTGCCCTCTAGGGGTGAAATGCTGTAATTGCAAGCCTTTTTTATTGCACTAGCTAAAGCAACAGCACGTTATGCTAAGTGTAATCTGAGAATGTGTGCTACTAGTAGAGAGACCGCTAGTATGTCCTGAGAAGGTTCATATGACAAAGCATCCTCTAGGGGTGCAGGATGGTATTACAAAAATGTTATCAAAAGTAATCTGAGAGTAATCTAGAAGTAATCTGAAAGTAATCCTATCTGCACAAAGTACTCCAACATGCATATACAGGTTCTTGTATATGCTTATTTAAGTAATGAGACTGACAGCCACTTCTTATCAAAGTAGATGTACTTTAATGAAAGATTTAGGTGCTCTCACTCAAACTTACAGTCAAATATTGCATTGGGATACAAGGAATTGTTTTTCCATGTGGGTTGCTGGGATATATTTCCCCTCAGGGGAGACAAGAATGATTACACAATGTCATTCAAAAGTAATTCCATCAATTTGTGTATATTTGTAAATTGTTACATAGTATTGAGTAGTGTGTGTGTGTGTGTGTGTGTGTGTGTAATACATGTACTTTTACTTTATCAAAAGAAAAAGCAAAGAAAACAATTTTTTGAGTGTCATGCTTGTGTGCTCGATTACTAGCCCACACCACCTTCCTTGAGTAAGCCTTGGACTGCTCTGCAACGCTACCCTGTGATAGTCAAGTGCTGCAATGGGGTGTTTGGTTCCTAGTGGTGGTCGTGTGCGGACCCATTACTTGTGCAGCCCACACAACTAATGACCCACATTCCAACAGTAGGCATCAAGAGCATCTAAAAGATGTTGCAACCCAACTTGGGTCCTGCTCAGTAGTCTGTGTACAAAATATGGGTGAAAATTTGACCCCCAAGCCTTGGTGTGTGGGTGTTTAAAGTGTCCAAATCTTTGCACAGTGTAGATATATAGATATTAAACAGTGGGGTGCAAGTAGGCAACACTGCTTAAGGTCGGCTGTAGTGCGTATTTTCCTAGACAATTTTGTGCCATCTCCTAATTTCACACGGACTCATGCGTTAGAATTCAGGAGTTGACTAACTTTAATGTTGGTAAAATCCTGGCATATGTTAATTTCTGCCACAGTAGTTTTCTAGAGACTGTTGAACGCTGCCATGAAGTTCATGAAGCAAGCATATAGAATGTTTTTTTGCTGTGATCACCTTTTCCATACTGATTGCAAGAGCAGCTAAAATTGATGAAGTACTCTGCCCTTCATGGAACCCTGCTTTGTTCTAAGGGATTAGGCCCAAACTAACACACCAGTCTGACAGGTCTAGTAATATCCAACTAGCATAATCCTTAGCTTCGACATCTGGTTGGCAGGTTTACTCCTGCTGCCACCTTTACAAATTGGGTAAATTATAGAACCCTGCCAAGAGTCTGGTACGGTCTGGTGTAAACTGACTGTGTTATACAGAATTTATTGCCCAGTATTCTGTGCTCCTTCAGGTAATGGGTCCAGAATTCCTATGTTATATTTGCGTTATGGGCTGCTGTAGGGTTCTTATCAATCCCACTGATTATTTTCCAAACATTCTACTATTTCCTCTTTCACCTATATGAGGCATTTGTAACCAAAATTTAAAATGTGTCCATGTGTTCTATTTGACCTGCCAAATTGGTCTTTTTATATTCTCGTTGCAGCTTCCTCACCCTTTCTTCTTGGGCCCCTTCAAGGGGATGTTTCTTTTGTAGACGGTTTTTCCCTATTTAGGGCTTTCTTTATTGCTTTTTGGACAGCCATTGCAGATCCTTTCTTTTGGCTGTGACACTGAGCAAGGAGAACCTTTTTCTGCCATGTTTTTCATTACTAACTCACAGTAGTGCTCCCAGTTGTTAGCTGCTTTTTGCAGTGTCAATCAAAGGTTATCTAGTAAGGTCATACAATTTTGAAAAATGGCTTCCGGAGTCTTTGTTTGCCAGTGCAGTCTCTTCAGATTGCGTGTGATTGGATCAGAGATGAGTGTATTAGCTTGCTCGTGTAAGCATTGGCTGGCATTTATAGGTATTTTCTGGGGATTCTGATCACTTTCTTCACGTTCCTCTATCCCATAGACACCAATATATTTGAAGAGTGTCAATGCAGCTGTTGTATATAGTCGTTGTGGTCTTTTGTGATATGTGTGTCCAAGCTGGAGGTTTGTCCCCTGGAAAACTTCCATTTAATATTCAAAGTCCTGACGTTGTCAATAGAGTCACGAGGCCAGTGTCTGCACTGTCTTTTCTTCTTGGTGATACAGTCAACTGTGCTGGAATATTTCTTAGGTCTCTTCTGTCTTGTGTGGCTGCAGCAAGCTAGAGGTAAAAGATTCCGTTGTTATCAGATGATGTGTTTTGTGGTCTTTCAATAGATTATTTATTATCCTTTCCAATTCCCCTACAACAGCCATTTTTTCCTTGAAAGCTGGATTGATATCTATGTTGATTAAGTTCAGTGGTAGTTCTAGGCCTCCAGTCCAGCTTTCAATTCTTATGGCCTGAAGTCAGCTTTCTGGATAGTATAGCTCTTCAACAATTGGTTTTACTTGTGCAGCGGTATGTACTGTGAGGTCAACTTTTGATCTGTCCTTATGGCTTGTTCATTGAGCTTTCTTGTTGTAGTCAAGGTACCCTATCAGCGGCACTGAGTCTTCCACCCAGATCCCTAGTAATACAATTATGTGATATTTCTTCAGATACTCAATGATTTTTCCCGGGAACCTGAAATATTCCAAGAGCAGAGATAAATTGGGCCCATATACCAACACAAAAAGATGATGGGCGGAATGCTGAACATTGTCAAACATTCACCCCAGCCACAGATCTGGGTAAAATCCATAATATTTCTGATCACCACGCAACCCCGGTTTGAACCCAGCCATATGGAAATTAGTCTTGACCCTGCTCCCCATGGGAACAGTCCATCCAAAACTGCCAGGTAAAGTTCTCCCAGGACCAGAAAACAAGCAAACTGGTGTGGCAGATCTGTGACTGGGAGTGAATGTTTGACAATATTCATCATTCCATCCATCATCTTTTGGTATTGCTATACTCACCCTAAGTGGAAGGGTACATCCAGACGTCGTCCTGTGCTCACTATGGCCTTGGATTCAAGCTAGCCTGGCTGATGAAGGGTGATACCCAGAAACCGGTCCCAGGATGCTTATTTCTAGTCCAGGGAGGACCTGGACTGACAGTTCAGGCTGGACCCATGGCGAGCAAGGCTAAGACTGCTATGCATATGGCTGGGTCCAAACTGGGTGGCATGGTGAGCACAAAACCAATGGATCTAACCCAGATCCGTGTTTGGGGCTGAATCTTTGACAACGAGCAGCATTCCATCCACCATCTTTTTGTGTTGCTATAAATTGGGCCCAGCCAGATGGTTGCCTCAGTAGCTTTTGTTGCCTGCACAGGTGGTTGACATGATGATGTTGCAGTCTCTATTCATAAATGATTTTCCTCTGTCACTGCCGAGGGGAGCCAGGACCAATCTCCCTTCTCACAAGTTGTCATATTGGGAGGCCCTTCCATATTAGTGACCCGTGTCTGTAAAGATGTTCTTGTCTCCACCCTTGGGTAAGTGTTTGTTTTTCCATTAGGATTCTGCAGAATTAAGAATGGTGGCACTTTTGACATTGTCTTCGCAAGTTACAAGTTTTGTCTTATGGCTCTTTATAATCTCTCATCAACTGTGGGAGGATGTCCGTGGACCAGGGATGGGTGCTCCAATATTCGTCCCTGTATTTTGTCAATAGTTGAATCAGATCTAGGAACTGTTAGGGGTGTTTGATAGCAATGTTCTTGATGGGGCAATCACCATCCATTGAATGTTTCTCTCTCATCACGCACTTTTGGAGCTAATTCAGGTGTAACAAAAGATATCAATGTTGGTTCTGTGACTTGTGTTCCTGACGGTTTTAAAAATGCTACTGATGAGATATCCGAAGAGCACAAGTTATCTAAATTCTTGATGTTATGAATTTTTTTTATCAAATTCCCACAATTTAGAACTTTAAACAATCCCTTAGCTATATATTGAGGGATGAAGAAAAGTTTGATTTTGTAGTACTTGCTGTTTTGTTATGTGTTGAGTTTTGAAGATAAGGCCACATTATTAGTTGACATATATTCTTGGTTTGCTGGTAGACTGTGTTGGCTGCTTAGATGGGCTATCGTCAAATCCCAGTTAATCTGACGGGGCTTCATAGTTCAATATTGGCATACATTCCTTCCGATTTTTTAAGATGGTTGTGTTCTCTAACGATCCTAAATCTTCCCTAATTCTTGCTGTTTACGAATATGGTAAATAATTGCTTTTAGCGTAACTTCAGTTAAGCATTAATTCTGGTTTCTCCTTTTCACTTGCAAAGCCTTTTAAGTTCACTCTAACATATGCCCTAAGGCCCTCGCTGGGTTTCCAATTGTGTCATGTGCTTCACCTCCCTGGTGAGTTGCCTCCCCGTGTTGGTAAACCTGTATCTATTCATTACTAGGTGCTGCTACGCCCAATATTCTTTGTACTTTGGCCTCTTCCTGATCTTGGAGAGAGCAGCTATCCTCGTTCAGGTATGGGAGTTCCCCTTGTGGTGAGAGCTGGTCTGGTCCATCCAAGGCATACTTTTTCTGATGAAATCACTGATTTTGCCTTAACCTTCGAAGATAGTAAACTCAGAGGGAGTATTTCTCAGTGATATCTCTTCCGCATATGTTGGTTTGTTCTTAGCTTGGAGGTTATCTCCTGAATTGGCAGGCCCCTTAAAATCGGGCTCACAGGCTACAG
The DNA here is from genome assembly GCF_031143425.1 of Pleurodeles waltl. Taxonomy (NCBI): domain Eukaryota; kingdom Metazoa; phylum Chordata; class Amphibia; order Caudata; family Salamandridae; genus Pleurodeles; species Pleurodeles waltl. The sequence continues at coordinate 605,704,029 of NC_090445.1, read as the reverse complement.
CGTGATTGTATTAATCCTAGAGATTTCATTGTGGATTGAAGGCACCTCTGGCAGTGGCATGTAGTGAAGTTAACATAACATCTCTCTGTACCCTGGATATCAGTTTGTTTAAGGACTCCAACTGTCAACGCCCAATATAAACACTGCAATAGTATTTAAGATATCAACTTGTATGCCTAATTTAGTGGAGTGAAGATTTATTGCATCAACGGTTGCCTGTAGGCTGATCAAGAGTGTAGCCCAACACTTAGAATGTTTTATATAATCTATTGTTTCTGGGTCTACTCGAGGGCTGGCTGCCAATTTATGGGTTAGTCCCTCACAAGTAGGACTGAAGTTGCTTGTTGGTTGCTCATTTGAATGACAAGAACAATGAATTCGTTGGGGCATTTCCCTGATGTGGGAATAGTTACTGCAAATATTGAAATTGGAATTGGTGTTAGTACAGAGCTTTTCTTGCAGATTGTTTTCATACAGATACAGAGTCCTCTGAGCAGGAGACCATGCGGTTGACGTGGGCTCACTTGGCAGCTATGGCAACGTGAGGTTGGTGGGCTTGATGCCCTAAGTGGACTTTACAACTTTTACGAAACAGAAATATCTAAATGTTCGTTTGCTGTGGTTAACTTATCATGCATCAGACAATTGTCCAGTTCAGAGTGAACTTGCTCTAAGCGTATGAGTTGGCATGCCATTTTAATTGTGAGTTGCTGTGCTTCCCTCGTTTGAGATCCAGGTTTTGAGTTCATGTTATCCTCTTGATTTGGTCTCTCTTGCGTGCTCTGTTCTTGCCCATCCTGCTTGTCCAAAGCCCCCCGTTGGGCACGGGAGTCTTTATATAATTGTTAGGGCAATTGAGCCCTTACTACACTTGCAGCTCTATCTTTTGAGATGTTGGGGGATTCATTTGGCTTGCGTTCACTTTGTTGTCAGCAGTAGCAGCTGGGGAGGGTTGTGAGTGGTGTGGCTGGGCTAGGTCCAGGGATTGATTGGGAGGGAGGGTAAACGTTAGGCAAATGGACGAGTCTACAATAAAAACCACATATATTTGAAAAAAAAAAAAATACATTGTGAAATATGGTCCACCGGTTTATTAATGATGAAGCACAAATTAACGAATTAAGAAATTACTTTGAGATCATTTACGTTCTTATGCTGGATTCATGACATTATACGTTAAAAATTAGATTTGTGGGCATGCTATTTCTTTTTTGTCAGTGCTCTGAATGAGCCACCTGACTGCTTTACCTCAGAAGACAATAAGTACAATAAAAATAATCACATAAAAATGTACAAAGACTTTTCAATGTTTCACTTATTTGAAATCACTCAGTATGTGAGCCGGAGAGGACACTTCTAAGCCCTACTCTGCTGTTAGTTGGGATCTATCCCAATGCAGTAGACGTGACGATGACTGGTTTCAGGAATGTGATCTATGGCCATCGTGAAAATAACAAGTATTACTATCATCACAAGCTATACCGCCTCACAGTAACACAGGGCCACAGTTGCATCTTAGCAGCAGCAGCATGTGATCAACACCTCACCCAAGAAAGACATGCATCCTCCTAGCAAGGCATGGACAAGGCCTGTTAATCGTCATGATCAAGGGCACGTGCACCAGAAACGCTGTACTGGATCTTAAACATGTATTTTGCACGCAATAGTAACATGTTTTCAGTATTTTTAAATCTTATTTCATTGGTGGTGATTAAAGATGCAGATTCAGCTGAGTGTGCAGTAACCTCCCCCCAACCTATAGCACATTGACAAGACCCTCTCAATCGCTTGCAAAGCTGTGAGAACACGTGCTTGCTTCTTACCAACAGGTGAAACATAAGCAGGGCACGTGCATGCAACAAAGAACAATGCACGAGACCTACCCACTGAGTCCTGCTGTGCCAAACTAAGGGAAGGATGAAAAATTGCTAAGCTTATAATGGCCATTGCACAAAGCTCATCATATCAAAATATTTGACATGAGACTCTAAGTGCAAACAAAAGGGGGAAATAAAAATGGGGCTTAAATTAGCACCATCAATTGTTCCCTGCCCTTTCAGCACTGGGCCCTCCAGATAACACAGCCACCAGAATTCCTCTGCTCTGCCCTTAAATAGGGAGCACGTTGGCTCCCCTCTGCTCCCAGACCCTTTTTAGGTTGAGCATTGCAGCATGCAAGCACTGCTTTTCCGACATGTTGGTATCTATGTGGGCTTTTAACCACATCTATCACTTTCATTCGTTCATGTGTTTGCCTTTCAAAAATCCTTTGATGACATTGGTAAGTGCTTTATGTTTGTCCCGCTTTGGAGCGGTTTTGCTACCGCCTTGGAGACCAATCATGTTACATTGCCAATTGCATGTTTGCCGATATGTTTGACTGCGAGTGAACTTCTTTTTCCTTTTGTGTCTCTCCTTCGCGCTCATGTTCATGGTGGCAGTGGCGCTTTGAATTGACTTCCTCATGTCAACAGTTTTATTTTTCATTTTCAATTTATGCAGCAAGAAAAGTCCAGTTAGGAATTTACAACGCTAATAGCTCTAACTTGAGCAAACGCGAGACCCATTGCATTGCAAAGGCTTGTTGAAACATGAGAGGGGCAACCATTCCCTCAATGGAGCAAGGGATGAAGACTGTCCGGATCTAAAATGGTGCCCAGCAGCACCAGCATTAACTTGCAACTGGAAGCAGACACCACAAGTCGATACTGCGCAGTGTGTCTTAAGTCTTGATGATAAACTGCACAGACTCGATTTCTTGCCTTCCTGCACTCAAGGGTCTACCACACCCATTCCCAACTCGTCAAAGGGATAGTGTGACAATGCTCTCCATTCCCTGAGTGACATGGAGGCTTAGAACTACAGGGTGTGAGTCTGAAACACCCAGGGCTAGCTTTACCTCCCGATCATTAGGGGGTGGAGAATGATCCTTCATGCTCGGTCGTTGCCTAGCAGGTTACCTCACAGACCTCAAGGCTGTGAGATTGTCAGCCTGGACAATACTCGAGTCCAAGGAGCAAGGGGGAAAGCAATGCCCCGTGGCGCGTCACGCTGCACGCACTAGTTTCAACATCACGATGAAAGACAGCAACAACGGTGAGTGGCAGCCAGTGCCCCTATGATTACTTTCATTTTTACGGCGAATGGAAAGGGAGTGGAGCCCCGATGCCCTTGCACGGAAACTGCCGCTAGTCATCAGCCAGCCCTCCTGGGTTGATTTGGTAAATTAGCTGCTTCTCCCTTGCAGTCCTTAAGAATCTAGGTATAGTGTGTGTTAAAGAACTCTTCGTGATATCATAAATGTGTGTGCGGGCAGCATTTTCATGGGAGGTACTGACTGATAGCTTTTGTTATAACTTGCTGTTTTCCTTCTTCTTTTTGATGGGGGACCTTATTCTCTCAGATCGCATGCTTGATCCCCAGTGTTGCCTTTTTAATCCCTTGTTGACCTTTAACTTGTAATCTCCTTTAATAAATGTTTTCCCCTCATGTACTCCTCTTGTGTACCTCAATGCCCTGTGGGCGGGCCTCCTCTGCGGTCCTTTGTGTTCTTTTCAGATAGTTTTGCCTCTACTTAAGTGCCCACTTGCATCTCTACAGTCTTTGTTTTCCTTTTTCTTTTTTTCCTTTATTTCCATTTATTTTCCAATCAAAGTTGGGGCAGCCAACCTGGTATGATGATTATTACCAACGTGATATATATTCGTTGTGCAGATGTGCAGTTTTATTGCTTACATTAGGCCTCCTTGTTCAATCTGTGTAGTCCTTAGTTGTGCAATTGTGCATTTTCTGCCTTTTAGGGCCTTACAGTGATCCTTTCACTAGGCCTCACAGTTCCCATTTCTATTCCCTTCTGTCAAAGCAGCGCTAGATCACCCTCAACTGCACTGGCAGTGGAGGTTTACTCGGGCTAGAAGCTGAGGCACTTAAGCAGCAGTAGAGGCAGCAATATGTGCACCACGGGGAAAACCTCAAGAAAAACAATGCAAGGAGCAAGAGGCAAGAAGTGAAAAGCTACGGGAAGCTGCTAAGCAAAGTGGGTTAGGAGCAGAGTGGGGGCTGCGAGGCAGACACAAGCTGCACCGGCTGCTACGCGCCCTCCACCTCCGTGTCACATGACACACTACCCCTTTCTTCATCACCAGATGTCTGCTGCCCTCCTTTCCACCTCAGCCTTATGGTCTGCGGTCCACGGTCCCCAGTTTTTCTTTTCTTTCATCGTAACGGAGCAGTGTCACTGGTTGGGTCCAGTCACTAGAGGCTCCAGAAGTCCACCACGCCTTGCCGCTCCTGCTCGTTCAGGAAAATTACACAGGAGACACTGGTTCAGAATGGTGCATCTGAGATCATCTCAGAACCTCTGCTCAGATATCCATCTCTAAGCAAAAAATACAGACAGTGATAATCCCAATTCCTGTTAGAATTTGTCCTATGGCAGAATAGCTGAGAAGAGGGTGTGGGACCACTGACATGGGGGGAAGCGGCTCACTGGTGTAGTGATGCAATGTAGTTGGTGATTTCCCTCTTTGGTGGAGATGAATGTTGTTGCTTAAGGTCTTCCTCTTTCAGTTCCTTGCTGATCTATTTGTCCATCCTCTTTTGTTTTGGTACTGGTATTGTATTCCATCAGTTGCCCCTGCAACAGGGACTGTTGGTTGGCTATAATTTCTATACACGGAGGAATACTATAGTCTATCAGCATCCAAATTAATCTTCATAAGTCTGAGGGTTTGATACTTTCGGGGACAGGAGGTCAAAGATTGGTCGTCTCCTTACAAGCTGAAACCCCCTGTTGGTAGACCCTGAAGGGGCTCAACTCCCTGGGGATCTATTTAGCCCACAATTTACATCACACCAGGATCAACTTTAAGTTACTACTAAAAATGACTAAAGCACTCCTAAGCTTATGCAGCAGTCATGCCATTTCGTGACTAGGGAGAACAGCCTTACTTAAAACGATGACCGAAGACACATTTCTTTCAGGCTCTGCCTCTCCCACTCCTCAAAGGTGATATTGCACAGCTAGCAAGAGATTTGCAATACTTTGTTTTTCTTTTTGGAGGTGAGGGGCCAGAAGGCCTCGATTGCACAGATGTGCATGTACTACATACTTTAGAAAGGGAGGATTGGGACTTCCAGATTTACACCATTATTACGAAGCAGAACAGGTATATTATGTGACAGAGTAGTTTCAGGGCGAAACTGATAAAATATCTCAGACCAACGATCCGTTCATCGGGGAAGTCCTGTTGTCCAAAAAGTGCAAATATGTCAGAACCAATATATGTCCCCTATAACCACGGGAACAGTAGAGACAACTGGACCAGTCTCACCATAGCAAAGGTGTAATTTCGGGGAGTCATGAAGGCAGGCGAGAGAGCAGAGAATAAAAGTTGGCTTAAAGTTATGGCCTGTATGCCCGCCTTAAGTTATGTGTTATGGAAACCTCAATAAAAACGATTGAACCATAAAAAGCAGAACTGTACAAAGTGCATACATGTGTATTAACTGAACACAGAAAAAGAGATGTGAATACATTTCCAAAAAAGAAAGCTGATGCAGTTCTGCCTCCTATCTGCTATAGCAGCCATCCCAGGTTAGATAGGCAGTTTGTCAACTTCAGCAATTAAAATAGTGCACACCAGGTTTACAAGCAATTCCAGAGTAGTCTCCTGCTGCTGAAAGGGTCAGTGCATGTGCCCTTCTCATGAAAGCAATCACCCTGCCATTGGCAGACATTCTCAAGAACCCATCGATTTGTTAAATTAAATTTAAACTAGCTGTCTATCTGTCTGGGAACTACATCAAACTGAGAAGATATTCATTCAAAATTACCATGTTAATTTTCTTAAATCCTAACAAAATACCATATTGCGGTATAGCAATACTCACTCAATCCTTTGAGACAGCAAAGTAGACACACTAGAAAGTTCATGAAGAAATGTAATAAGCATTTGACTTGCTCTTGTAACAATAGCATGAGCCTTTTATGCTATTTTCACACTTTTCCAGTTGCTTTCAACTAATTCTAGTTTAAAAAAAAAAAAAAAAGTATAGAAAACTTGGTTATCTTTATGTCTGCGTTATAACTCAAAGATTTGTGAATATGCATGTGTGCTATTGTGAATGGGATGAAAGCAAAAATTTGTCAGTGGGTTGATGAGAAATGAATGCATGCATGCAAGGATCAGTGGCAGAGTGTGTATGATTAATGATTGAGTACTTACGTTCACTAAATAACTAAGATTCACTTTCAGTTATAAGGCAGGCCTATTGACTTTGCCAATGGTCTTTCTTTTGTGTTGTTTTCATGCATATAGCTACTAGATTGCCATGGGTGAAATATTGCTGTCTCCCATTTGTTTGAGGACATGATTCTAGGCTTTAGTTTACTTATATAAAACCTTGTGTTAAAGACCACGGGTCAGACGTACAAATGCTTGTTTTGCAACTTGTAATTTGCGAACCGTTTGAAAATCGTGATTTGGGAGTCGCAAAACAAAATGTACAACAGTGTTAAGCACACTGTTAGCGATTCACAATGGGGTTGCAAAGACCTACCTCATCAATATTCATGAGGTAGATCGCAATTTGTGACCCCATTGTGAATGGCCGCACTCATAGGGATTTTTAGCCTCCTGGGGATAGCAACCATGACTGTGACTGCTTTTTAAATAAAGCAGTTTTTTTCTAATGCAGCCCATTTACCTTAAAGGAAACAGGATGTATTACATAAAATGGACCACTGCCTGCCCTGAAAAAAGTTTTGGGACTTCTTCCCGTTTGCAAATGTTTACCACCAACTTGAAGTTGGTGGTAATCTGCAAATGTTTTGCGACCGCATTCCGGTCGCAAAACATTCACACATGCCAGTGCAACTCACAATTAGGAAGGGATGCCCTTGGCACGACTCTTCTTAATAGCAACTCACAAAAACATTTTGCGATTCGGTAACAGATTACCAAATTGCAAAATGGGGTCTGTACATGCAAACATTTGTTTTTGCATACACAAATGGCCCAATTCTGCGAATCAGACAATTTGTGAATGCAAAAATCTTTTGTACATCTCGCTCTACGTCACAAGAATATATGAATAAACAAGACTAGAGACTAAAACTTTTTTGTCTTGAGGGGGAAGGAAACGCTAGATGATAATCTATAAAATATACATCTATACATACACACGTACATCCTTTGTTTGCAAGTCCTGTTAAAAATACTGAATTATCACCACACCGATGACGATAGACATCAATTAATCATGCTGCACTTCACATTTATGCAACAAAAAGAACGATATGTGATGAGGTAAAGCAGTGAGCCTAAGTATAGGGATAATGGAGAATATGGATTGTGTCTAAGGAGGTGATCCATTCGTTTTTTAATTTGATCCCATTCACACAGCTTTGTTTGAAATCACTTAGGGTGGTGGTTGGTAGGGAGGCATGGGCCTTCTGGCTAACCTCTTTCTGCAGTGGTATGCCCACCACTTGTTTGTTCATGCTGAATGACTCCTATGCGTGGAAGCAGTTGTTTTTTCTCTAGTGTATGTGGCACAAAAAAGCAAGCAAATTTACTGAGTTGGTCCTCCGTGCTGTTCTACTCAGAGGTGTTGTGTTCTCAAACTTGGGGTAGGGTCCTAATGCCCGTAGTGTGCATTGTTCTTTACAGTAGGAGTACAATGCTTCTCAAGCAAGTGTACGATAGAGCACGGCATCATCATACTTCACGATTTTAAGCACTGTAAAGTTCAAATGGAACAGCTCTGCATTCCGCACCGATTATAACGAAGGTAAAATCTTCCCCTTGTTATTCAATTATTTCAGGTAATCAACACGGGATGCGGACACTAGGGAGAATATTCAGAAAATGACAGGTGTTGACAGAGTCAGCGCCTACTGCAACTTTCAGTTTGAGAACTTTTGAATGGCAATCAGTTTTGGAAACGGTGCCTCAAGAAATGGTTACTAAACTTGTAGCCCTGGTTCTGCAAAGTACGAATGATTACTGAAGTCATACAAATAGAATAATTCCCCAATGTATTCGGGTCCCATAAAACACTTCTTCAACAGTGTATGATTTAATTGCCCATAACTCAGCAGACAGGGTGAGGAATCTAAGATGTCCATATGTACCCAAAACCTATCTTAGGGAAGGTTTTTCGAATTCCAGACTTTTATACATGAGAAAAAAGTATCTCGTCTTAGGCTGCATTGGAACACTTATTGAAATGCTTACTGTCTGATGAACAAGCAATGAGAAAATGAACAGCTTGATAGGCTTGCATTAAAAGAGTTGAAATTGTGATGCATTCCTTTAAGGCACCATGAGTTTTCGCTACCTATGATGCCATGGACTGGCAACTGCCTCAAATAGTCATTTTGTTTTGGAAGCAAATTGAATGAGATGAATCAACTGCAAGTTGCTGTTCTTGATAGTCAGGGTGCAGAATGAAGTAGGAAAGCAACGATTTATAACAAAGTCTACAAGTAACCATTTCTTCTGCATGGTTTGATCTTCATTGACAGTTATACATTTTAGAATAGAACGAAAGCTAAAGTCAATGATTTGCACCTGTGTGACATAAGGAGTAAATACATGAAAAATCATAATAGATCCTTCCGTAATCTCTTTGTCAAAGAGATTCTTCCGAACAGGTTGGCTCACTATGGACAATGCTTTCATATCCACATCATGCTCATAATGCCTTATGAAAGTATGCATTGACGTCTAAGTGGCTGCTTAACAAATGTCTGATAAAGTAATATTTCTCAGTCAAGCAGCCATATGTGTTTTTCTTCTTGGAGAGTGGACTTCTGGCCTGTCCAGGAGGGGCTTTTTTTCTAATAGGTAGCATGAGACTATGCAGGCTATGATCCAAGATGAGGTGGACTGCTTGAAATAATTAGACCTTGACAGATGTGCCTGAAAAGTTGGTTGGATTTGTGAAGTGTTTTGATTCTTTCTAAATAAAAACGAAAAACCCTTTTAGTATCCCGAGAATGCAGTGGGCATTTTGCTGGCAATTATGTATTAGGAAAGAACGTTAAATAGTGATAGTTTGATTGATGTGGAATTCTCAGACTAGCTTCGGGATGAAGGAGGGACGAGTCCTAAATACTCCCTGTTAGAATGGAATACAGTGTAAAGAACTCTAGCCCATTGAGCCTGAATCTCACTAACACTATGGATTGACATGATTAGGAAGGCTGTCTTCCATGAGAGATGCTGTAATGAAGCCTTGTGAATTTCCTGAAATAGTGGGTTCAATTTGGTCATTATTAAGTTAAACTCTCAAAGAGAAGGTGGAAATCTGATGGGTGGAAACGCAGTCATTGACCCTTCCAGGAAGTCTTTAACGTAAAGTCTTTTGACCAGTCTCTGTTTGATCAGGCCCTTTTCTGTATGCTGTAATAGCAATGAGATAAGCAAGGTGAACCTTAGTCCAAGTAAACTATAATTGTGAGCCAAATACAACAGATACAGAATGAAGACATACTCTTGGTAGGTGATAGAGTCATAGGTTTTTTGTCGACACCATATACAAAATCTCTTCCAAGGAGTAGTTTGTTCTAGTTGAAAGGCATTTTGCTTCATTTAACAAGACTGTAGAAAACTGGATTACTGGTTGAGAAGAGTGACGTTACTCAAGCAGTAACCACAATTCTTGTCAGTATGAAAAACAAGTAAACCTCAAATGAACCTGTGCCCACCTCTGGCAGCTTGGTAGAAAGCACTCAGGCTTAACTTACAGGTAATGTGTAAAGTACTTATGCAGCACGTCAAACAGTAATTCGGTGACAACACAGCACAATCAATATCCCACACCAACTTAACATATATAGTTAAATATAATACATTATTTGAGACAAAAACCACAAAAATCCAATCAGTAGAACCGGAGATATGCAATTTTAACGATTTAAGTGAAAATAGTGCCTAGAAGCACAAAGCGCCAACTCTAGTTATCTAATCACACTGGACAGGGACAAAATCATAAAGTAAGGCTGACGACGATGACAAGGGGGCCGATTACAGGGATCAGGTTAGGCCTACTGAACAATGTATCTAAAATCCTGGTGCACAGTATGCATGGCGTTGCTTTGTGAGGCTTCATGTTGTGCAGAGTCTGTTCCGACAAAGCTCTGTGGCAAGGCTTTGCATCGCTTTGCGTCAGTCCCAATGGAGCTGGCAGTTGTGCGACAAGGCTTTGAGTCACTCAGCATCGATTCTAATGAGGTTGGCAGCTGTGTGCCAAGTTCGTGTCAGTTCCCAATGGGGACCACAACTGGATTGGAAGAGCACCGTCAGGCCCTCTTCCAAGGATCCAGGACTGGGGCAGCAACTCTCTGGGGGCAGTGCAGCAGGTCAAGTCCAGGTGCAGGGTTTGGGTGGTTGTAGCCTTTCCTGTCACTGAGACTCTGAACAGGAGGCCAGTTAACTAACCCTTGGAGTAACTCTGGTGGTCCTGGGTTCAAGAAGCAGGTCCAGACCTTCTCACTTGGTCAGCAGAGTAACAGTCCTTTTTGCAGCACAGCAGTCCTTCTGAGTCTTCCACAAGTCCAGAGGTGTACTGAAGAGCTGGATTGGTGCCAGCCTTGAAGTAGAAGATGTTTCTGGAGGTTTCCACCCCCAGAGATGTTTGGAATTTCCTTCCTCCTTGCCTAGGCCCCAGCTTGCCTGGGGGCACAAAAGACTAGTGTCAAAACTTTTGTGAGTGTACTCAAAAAGAGGCATTGTGATGGGCAGTTGTGGTAGGTGGCAGCTAAACCCACTATCAAGTCAGAGATGGCCCATCGTGCCAACACCGATTCCCCCTTTGTCTCACCTTCTGGTAGCAATATGCAAAGACCAACTGCCAGCTACACCTAGTCATGTGACTCAGGATACAAGCTGCAGGCACCAAGTGGGTGGGACAAGAAAATTTAAACTTTCTAAAACTGGCATTTTCGGAATTGTGACTTAAAATCCAACTTAACCATTAAAGAGGGTTAAAATTACAATTCTTTAGACACTAAACTCAATAGTCCTACTTACTGCCAATCTAAAGTTACAGTGACAGCAAACAGGAAGGCCTCAAGAGCTAGATTGATTGCTCTCAGCATTAATAGGTAGTCTTCTTCGGCCATTGGTTTTGCACTACCAGAGATTTCAGATGCTCTCCCTATCCTGACGGGAACTTCTGTGATAATGTATTAAGGTAACCCAATGGTATCCTTTGGGAGAGGTGGGGCTTCCAACACTGAAAAATAAATGTAAGAGGTTTTCACTACCAGGACATGTAAAACTTAAAAGTACATGTCCAGCTTTTTAAATACACTGCACCCTGCCCTGTGGGCTGTTTACAGCCTACCATAGGGTTGAATTATATGTATTATAAAGTGTGGTTTAGGCATAGCAAAAGAGTTATTTTGCAAGGTCGGAATGGCATTTTAAAACTGCAAACACAGGCTGAGATGGCAGGCCAGGACATTGTTTAAAAGGCTACTTAAGTGGGTTGCACAATAAGTGCTGCAGGCCGACTAGTAGCATTTAATTTACAGGCCCTAGATATATGTAGTAACACTTTACTACAGGCTTACAAGTAAATTAAATATGCCAAGTGTGTGTACGGCAATGTTCCCTTGCTTAAGGAAGAGAGCATAAGTACTTTAGCAATGGTTAGCAGTGGTAAAGTGTGCAGAGTCCTAAAGCCAGCAAAAGTAAAGTCAGCAAAAACAGGAGCTTGGGAGGCAAAAAGAGACTTGCCCCTGGCCATGGCCCACTACCAAATCTTTTGAGACTCTAAGAAAAGTGGTCTCAAGTTTTTGCACTCAGCTTGTTCAGGTAGTGTTGTATTGTTCAAATGGCTAAGGAGAGAGGCCACAGTGACAGCAGAAAGGAAGGCCTCAAGAGCTAGATTGATTGCTCTCAGTGATAATAGGTAGTCTTCTTCAACCATTGGTTTTGCAATACCAGAGATGCCAGATGCTCTCCCCACCCTGACAGGAGCTTCTGTGACAACTGTTTGAAATGGGGAAAAAAGGATTCATTGAAGCAAGTTTGCTGCCATGCACCATGCTTGGCCATGCTGATGTCGTAAGATGCAGTTTGTCTTCTCAAATGTTGAGTCTCTGGGACCTCTGATCATCTAGCCACTGTTAGGTATGCCTCATATGAAATATTGCATTCAGGAAAATGGAAATGCAGTAAGCTGTGGAACTCAGTAGAGAGAAGATTTGTTGAGCTCTTGCATTTACGTTAATTAGGAGAAGAAGGCATTTCTCCGGATTTATATCACTTTTCCCTCGGAAGGAAATACTTCTTACGGTTGTTTTAGTGTTGCTCTCAGATAGGATATTATTTGTTCCAGTGTTGACATTGACTTTTGTAAATGTATTTCTAAATCTAGGCAAAGAAGAAGATGTTGTCTTGTTGAAATTGTGCTGCACTTTTTCAGGGATATGTGCTTTCATCAGCCAGTCATTTATGTAGAGACTGGTAAATATTCCTTGAAGATGTAGATGGACTGCGACTTCCGCCATGCATTTTGAAAAGGTGCTAGAGGCTGATTTCAGAACAAAATGTAGTACTGTAACTTGATAATGTGTTCTTGCCACAATAAAACGCATTCACAATCTCCTCAGTCTTCCTTACGATGATCAGGCAGGTAAAAAGCCTTAAGTCCATCACATACTGGTATATCATAATGGCCAATAAGTGTTGTGGAACTAGCATTCTTCAAAGCAGTGGCTACTACACAGCACATCTTTCTACCAGCCATATTCATCCTCTTTCTCTCCCTATCTTGAGATGCCGAGGTTTCAGGCGCTGAGGCATGACCTCTTCTGACTAACAAAATAACAGTAGAATCTGCTTTTACGTCTGTTTTCTGAAACTCTGGATCCTGATGAGGACTATACATTTTTTTAGAATCCTTGGAGCTCTCGCTTTTACTACTACAGGTGTTAAGAATTGTTCTTCCATCTGTTCCAAGAAGCTTATAACTAAAGAAAAGGAGACGTTTAGGTTAAGCTCTTGATTGCAGTGTGCCCATTATAACAGACACCACCTTCTGTGGTGCCTCCAAACGAATGTCCAGTTTAGTCATTTTTATTACGAATACATCACAAAATGTTGTAATATTGTCCATGGTGATACTATTGCCAGAGATGCAACAGGTGATGTAGGAGTGTAAGAAGATTAGATTTTACTGTGCAACTAGCATGATAGAGATGAAGACAGTGATGTATTTCTTCTATGCCTCCTTGGCACATGTGGGGCAATTGGATCCTCTAAGAGAATTATGATCCTGAGGGGAGCCATGTCGTCCTGAAGGCTGTCAATGTGATGCTGGCAACTTCCTAGTAGGTGACATAGATGTATAACATGACACCATCTGAGAACAAAGGAGAGGTAAATTAAGAGGCTCTCGAGGTACCTGCTGAGGATCCTCAGCTGGAATTGTAAATTTAGAGGATTTAAAGGCTGTGTAGGAAATCACATTTGTTTCTTATTATGAGTAGATGAAAATGTTGAAGTTGAATACCTCAACATCGATGTAGGTAGGCCATATCAAGATAGGCCTTAATGCTGGTGGCCCCATCAAGGACTACTGTGGTGAAATCTAACGTATGGACCATACCAACAGCAAGCAGGATGCCATTGGTTTTTTGGAGTGATTTGACATTGATGTCCAGGCTGTCAGACATATCAACCTCAATCATTTCTAGTAGTGCCAATGATTTTGTTGTGGTATTGAAGGCAAGCCCTTCAATGGCAAGCCAAAGGGTGCCATGGGTCTCTATGACAATCCGATGGTCTTCGACAGCAAATAGTTCAGTCAGCAGTAATAATGATAGTGATATCTCCTTTCACCTTTTGCCTCTGGAGGTCACTTCTCAACTTTTCTTCTCCTGTGCACTCAGAGCTTCAGCATGCCTCTCATGTGTATTCATTGTCTGTCCTTAAGGGTCCTTTTGAAGCTGTTTTGGCAAAACGTACACACTTTCAGAGAATGAGAAGTAGGCAGGCATACCACACATCATGTAGGTCCAAGGCAGATTTCTTCCTCTCACATGAGGTGCACTTCATGAAGAGGAATGGCAATTTTCACAGAAAAAGATCTCCAGAAGTGCAAGAAGAAAAAAAGATACACAAGCAGAGCAAAAGGAACTGACTCTGGGAGGCAAATGCCATTACAAAGTATCATGGGTAGTGGAAGTTCCTTAAGCCTTAAAAGCAATGCAGTGCTATTAGATTGCATATTTCCTCACTACTTATATTTCAGACAGCAAGTTTTTACAATACAGGATTCAATGCAGTCTGAGAAAATATTTTTTGTATGTTTTATGAGTGTGGAATTTGGAAACCCTTGCCTATGACGGCCCTTCAGAAAGTGCTCAAAAACATACAGACATGTTCAGTTCTTCATTTTTCTGCTGAAAAATGGACAGATAGAAGATATATAATGCTGAAGACGTGTTCTGAGATCCCCCAAATATATACCAGAGATTTATTAAAATGTTTATGACTATCAATGAAGATCCTAAGATGCAGAAAAATAATTTACAAGAGAACACTAGAAAAATGCTACACATATTTGTACCACCATGCACTCGACAAGTTCCCTGTCCCACTCCAATGCACACACACCATGGCCAGACAAACTTGCAGAAACTGGAACAATATCCTGGTCTAGGTCCTCTCTCAACATTAACCTGCCCGATCACAGCAGAAGCTTCTCCAAAGCCATAAAGAAATTCATCAGCTAGATCATCTCCTGTGCTGACTGTCTGGCCCTCCTCAAGCACAGCAAAGCAGCAGCATCCAAACTTGGGGTGGGCAGAACTCGTGGAATGTGACTCCGCGGAGTTACATAAAAACTATGCAAGATTTTGCAGAGTTCCACCGATGAGTGGAAACAGGCACGTTGCGCTGTGACTCAGTACCGGAATCACTTTCCATGATGAGATATCAGTGTGAACTGCACCATGCGGCGCGCCAGAGGACGCATCTACTTGAATTGATTTTGCTGTCGCTAGAGTATATTTTCTACTTGAGCACCAGCCTTCTGACTGTGAATGGTAACAACCATTCTTGGTAGCAAAATCTCCCCAGATGTCTTTCTAGTGACCAGAAGTCGCACTGGGGGACACCAAACCTCGCTTCCGCTCACCAGCTTACTGGAGTCTCCCAAAAGAAACAATTCTGCCGCACAGCAATTGGAGGAGTTTGACTGGAACTCCAGTACTCTGCCAAAATCCACCAATTCTGCGGGCAGAACAGAACATTCCACCCATCCTAATCCAAACCTCAAGCCAGCTGGTATACAAAGGAACTCGGGATGATGAAGCTCCACTGTAAACAACTGGAGAGCAGCTGGAGAATAAGCCAAGGTGACGCAGACAGGAACACATTTAAATCTGCCCTGAGATGCTACCACTAACAGATTTGGCCCACCAAAAGCAGTGCCCCACAGACCACATCAACACCAGCACCAACAGAAGAAAATACATTTTCACCATTGTGAAAGACTTCACCTCACCAGCAGCTACCTCCAACAGAACTATCCTCTCACAGGATCTTTGCAACAGCTCAATTTTTCATAAAGTTCACTGCCATATACAACAACTTCAACTCTCGACCAGACCCGACAATCTTCGCCACAGGGCTAATTATCTCATCCAGAGAACCAATGCAGACTGCATGGCCCAACATCACCCCAGACAAAACTGCCACCACCATGAAGTCCAAACACTCAGGGGCCCATTGTACCATGCCAACAGACCTACACCAGAGGACTTCAACCCATCAGCACCACACTAACACCTATACCGAACACCTTCATCATGTCTGCAATCTTCCTTAATACTTGGAAACACACCACAGTCTTCCCTTTACTGAAGAAGCCCTCTGTAGATCCATCTACACTTGCCAATTACACACTGATCTCTATTCTTCCCTACCCGGTCAAGGTCTTACAAAAAAGAATCAACAAACGCCTCTGTGACTACCAACACAGTCCGGTTTCAGACCCAACCACAGACTTAAAACTGCCTTCATCGCTGACTCCGGGGACATCCGCATGATTGCGGAGAGCAGCAACATAGTGGCCCCCATCCTCCTGAACATCTCTGCAGCATTTGACATTGTCTTCTACCTGATTCTCATTGAATGCCTGCATGACTTTGGAACCCTAGGACCCTTGCTCTGCTAGATCTGCTCCTTGCTGAGAGGCAAGACCCAATCAGTCATCCTGGATTGCATCACCTCAGACGCCCACAACCACATCTGTGGAGTCACACAGGGATCTTCTCTGATCCTGACACTTCAACACATACATCATCCCTCTCACCAGCATCATCCACTCACACTACATAAATGTCCTTTGCTACACTGAGGATACTCACTTTATTCTATTTCTGTCTGGCAGGTCTCCCAGCACCTGGAACATGTTCACAGCCTTCATGATCAATAATATTGACTGGATGAAGACCAAATGCCTAAAACTGAAAACAGACGAAACTGAAGTCGTGCTCTTTGGGAAGAGCATCTGACTGTGGGACTTCACATGGTGGCTGTCCAAACTAGGACCCACACCCACCCCTACTCACCACGGTTCTCTGGATAATTACCTACAGCAAACTCTACAGGACTGCCCAAGTCAATGCCAGCATTAACTCATGTTACCAGACACTGAGATTTTCAAATGGCTCTCTGTCAACACCTGAAAAACTATCACTCATGCCCTCATTACAAGTAAGCTATACTATGGGAACACCCTCTAGGCCGGGATCAACAAACAACTCACCAGAGTTCGACAGGCCATCCAGATTGATGCGGCTAGAATCCCCCTCAATATCCTACATTGCACCCACATCTCACCTTACATCAGGGACTTCCACTGTCTACACAAACAAGCACAGTTCAAACTTGTCACTCATGTCTACAAAGCACCACACAACACTGGCCCAGCATACCTCAAAAATCCCATCTCTCTTCATAAACACTGCAGACACCTCTACTCATCTGGACTCCTATTTGTACACATGCCACACATACCGAAAGCTAGATCCAGCTCTCGAGCATTCTCTAACATTGTTCCTAAAGCGAAGAAAGACCTATTACTACATTCAAGCCTCCTCTTCACTTCTCCCCTAGAAGTTCTAAACTTGTGCCACCTATTTTCCTTCCCACTCCTGATAAGTGGCAGGTACGCCTCCTGACTGAATATGAACTAGAGGACTGGTCAGAATTGACTGTGGCCAGAGACCGTGGAGCTCGGGAGGCTCGCTTAAAATTTACTCTTTTCAAGACGTTACATGAGTGGTACTGGACCCCCCAGAAGTTACGCTCTGCAGGGCTATTACCCCACGCCTCTTGTTGGAGATGCCCCCACACCTGCTGTGATTTACCACATATCTTGCACGACTGCCCAGTCATACAACCTTTCTGGCGGACGGTGGGATGTACCCTTCGGGAAGTGTTACCCTTACCGCCTTCTCTGACCCCCTCTCTCTTACTACTGCATGACCCCAGAGATTTATACGACCTCTCCCGACCGCAGCAACGCTTATTACACACAGCATTGGCTACTGCCAAAGTGTGTATCCTCTGGCACTGGCGCGCAGAAACTGTCCCCTCTCATGGGGAATGGATCACTGCCATGTATCAGGCTGCTCCCCATGAACGTCTCATTTATGGCCTCCAGGATAAGATGGATGTGTTCCTCCAAACATGAGCCCCCTTTCTCTTAGTGCCGGAGGGCTGAGTGCTGCCCGTAGGTGTCCTGATTCGAGATACCAGGTGATGACATCCCTGTCTGGGACCCGCATGACCACACACCAGCACGTTACCCTTCCCTCCCGCTTGGCTCTAGTTGAGCACAGGCACGCGTTTGGGCCTTTCTTTGTTTTACCAAAGCTATGCTGTCCCTCCCTACCCTTGCCTCCCTCTTTCCCTCTACCCCTCCTGCCACTTCTCCTCTCATTAGCTCCGCTACCTCTCCTCGACCATTTCCTTCAGACTCTGCCCCCCCTTCCACCCTTCCCAATCACCCCCCCAGTCACTGTCATTCTCGCCTACTTTCCGTTTACACTTCTACTCTCACTCCTCTCTCTTACTTTCGTTCTCATTGTTCCTTCCACTTTCACCTTCCTTTCCACCGTAAATAATGTCCTTTAACTGCACTCCTCTCTTTTTTCTGCTGCTCCCACCTTCGAAGACCCGACCTACCCTCCGCTAAGTATCCTTGACACACATGGTAGCAGATATGACCAATATCCCTTGTTTAGCAGATACCTTCCTTCCCTCAGGTATTCGGTATTTATTGTGTTTCCACTGTGTTCTGCTCCCATACTATTGCTCATTTACAACATTTCTGCCCCCACTGCATTATATTGCATGCAACCCGCCATTACCTCCTATCCCTCCCCCTTTCCTCCTGCATTTCTCTCTTTCTCTTCTCTCGGTACATACGTCAATCACCTCTCCCCACCGTCCTAGCCCCCTCTCCCCGCCACCAGCTTGTGTCTTTCACCCCCGTAAGCCTGCGGAAATGCCCCTTCCCCCTGAATGTTCACTCACACGAAACATCCTCATGATCCCTTCTTCACCTGCAACCCCGGTGATGGATAATGGGGTCTGGGAGACTCGAGGGAGGGACATTTAGCGGGAATATGCCCAGAATAATGGGACCTGTACATATACTGCTGCTAGGGCATGGGCACGGACGCGGGCGAGATTCCGCACAATGGCTAGTCCACCTGTTCTGTTTCAATCGCTGCACTGTACTTCCGAACCGTACCAATTGTTATTTAGTCCTGTTGGACATTTATGCATCTCTGAATATGTTTTCCTCCCTGTACGGTTGACGTTTTCTGCACAATTATGTTGGAATTGATTGTGCGCCCTGTAACTGTGTCGCATTAGACAGATTTTTATACGGTGTCGTTGATTTTAAATAAAGAATTACAACACAAAAAATAAAAAATAAATAAAGAAGTTCAAAACCTGGATCTTCAAGTAGTCCCATGCTGCCCTAGCCAAGGCTGAACTTACACCTGCTCAGCGCCTGGATGCCGTCCTGGGTGATAGTGCATTATACAAGCCAACATGACATATGTAACCAAGTGAAAAGAAATCAGCCGGTTATGCAGCTGTAGCAGAGTCCCAAATACAACACAAAGGACAGGTTCAAAATTCAGCAATCTCAACATAAACTATACAATAAGGACTACAGTTTTGAGCTTAAAGCGCTGAAAAATTACATTGTGTGTGTGCTTGTTTATACAATATTGATTTTCTTGGCCTGTTCCTTGGCTTTTACATCTCAACACAAAACAAATGTCAAGCTCGTCACCTTGCTCACATGGATATTTAAAATGTTATTATTCAGATAACGTTAGCAGCAGTAGCACAGACAACACAATTGAACGGCTAAATATATTTTTTAATATATAAGGGTAGTGTAGGAAGTTGGCTCTGTATGTGCTATTTCAAAGTAAGGAATAGCATGCACAGAGTCCAAGGGTTCCCCTTAGAGGTAAAATAGTGGTAAAAAGAGATAATACTAATGCTCTATTTTGTGGTAGTGTGGTCGAGCAGTAGGCTTATCCAAGGAGTAGTGTTAAGCATTTGTTGTACATACACATAGACAATAAATGAGGTACACACACTCAGAGACAAATCCAGCCAATAGGTTTTTATATAGAAAAATATATTTTCTTAGTTTATTTTAAGAACCACAGGTTCAAATTCTACATGTAATATCTCATTCGAAAGGTATTGCAGGTAAGTACTTTAGGAACTTTAAATCATAAAAATTGCATGTATACTTTTCAAGTTATTGACAAATAGCTGTTTTAAAAGTGGGCAATTTTCACAGTTCCTGGGGGAGGTAAGTTTTTGTTAGTTTTACCAGGTAAGTAAGACACTTACAGGGTTCAGTTCTTGGTCCAAGGTAGCCCACCGTTGGGGGTTCAGAGCAACCCCAAAGTCACCACACCAGCAGCTCATGGCCGGTCAGGTGCAGAGTTCAAAGTGGTGCCCAAAACACATAGGCTAGAATGGAGAGAAGGGGGTGCCCCGGTTCCGGTCTGCTTGCAGGTAAGTACCCGCGTCTTCGGAGGGCAGACCAGGGGGGTTTTGTAGGGCACCGGGGGGGACACAAGCCCACACAGAAATTTCACCCTCAGCAGCGCGGGGGCGGCCGGGTGCAGTGTAGAAACAAGCGTCTGGTTTGCAATGTTAGTCTATGAGAGATCAACGGATCTCTTCAGCGCTGCAGGCAGGCAAGGGGGGGGCTTCCTCGGGGAAACCTCCACTTGGGCAAGGGAGAGGGACTCCTGGGGGTCACTTCTCCAGTGAAAGTCCGGTCCTTCAGGTCCTGGGGGCTGCGGGTGCAGGGTCTTTTCCAGGCGTCGGGACTTAGGTTTCAGAGAGTCACGGTCAGGGGAAGCCTCGGGATTCCCTCTGCAGGCGGCGCTGTGGGGGCTCAGGGGGGACAGGTTTTGGTACTCACAGTCGTAGAGTAGTCCGGGGGTCCTCCCTGAGGTGTTGGTTCTCCACCAGCCGAGTCGGGGTCGCCGGGTGCAGTGTTGCAAGTCTCACGCTTCTTGCGGGGAGCTTGCAGGGTTCTTTCAAGGCTGCTGGAAACAAAGTTGCAGCCTTTCTTGGAGCAGGTCCGCTGTCCTCGGGAGTTTCTTGTCTTTTCGAAGCAGGGGCAGTCCTCAGAGGATGTCGAGGTCGCTGGTCCCTTTGGAAGGCGTCGCTGGAGCAGGATCTTTGGAAGGCAGGAGACAGGCCGGTGAGTTTCTGGAGCCAAGGCAGTTGTCGTCTTCTGGTCTTCCTCTGCAGGGGTTTTTCAGCTAGGCAGTCCTTCTTCTTGTAGTTGCAGGAATCTAATTTTCTAGGGTTCAGGGTAGCCCTTAAATACTAAATTTAAGGGCGTGTTTTAGGTCTGGGGGGTTAGTAGCCAATGGCTACTAGCCCTGAGGGTGGGTACACCCTCTTTGTGCCTCCTCCCAAGGGGAGGGGGTCACAATCCTAACTCTATTGGGGGAATCCTCCATCTGCAAGATGGAGGATTTCTAAAAGTTAGAGTCACTTCAGCTCAGGACACCTTAGGGGCTGTCCTGACTGGCCAGTGACTCCTCCTTGTTGCTTTCTTTGTTCCCTCCAGCCTTGCCGCCAAAAGTGGGGGCCGTGGCCGGAGGGGGCGGGCAACTCCACTAAGCTGGAGTGCCCTGCTGGGCTGTGACAAAGGGGGGAGCCTTTGAGGCTCACCGCCAGGTGTCACAGTTCCTGCCTGGGGGAGGTGTTAGCATCTCCACCCAGTGCAGGCTTTGTTACTGGCCTCAGAGTGACAAAGGCACTCTCCCCATGGGGCCAGCAACATGTCTCTAGTGTGGCAGGCTGCTGGAACCAGTCAGCCTACACAGATAGTTGGTTAAGTTTCAGGGGGCACCTCTAAGGTGCCCTCTGTGGTGTATTTTACAATAAAATGTACACTGGCATCAGTGTGCATTTATTGTGCTGAGAAGTTTGATACCAAACTTCCCAGTTTTCAGTGTAGCCATTATGGTGCTGTGGAGTTCGTGTTTGACAGACTCCCAGACCATATACTCTTATGGCTACCCTGCACTTACAATGTCTAAGGTTTTGTTTAGACACTGTAGGGGTACCATGCTCATGCACTGGTACCCTCACCTATGGTATAGTGCACCCTGCCTTAGGGCTGTAAGGCCTGCTAGAGGGGTGTCTTACCTATACTGCATAGGCAGTGAGAGGCTGGCATGGCACCCTGAGGGGAGTGCCATGTCGACTTACTCGTTTTGTCCTCACTAGCACACACAAGCTGGCAAGCAGTGTGTCTGTGCTGAGTGAGAGGTCTCCAGGGTGGCATAAGACATGCTGCAGCCCTTAGAGACCTTCCTTGGCATCAGGGCCCTTGGTACTAGAAGTACCAGTTACAAGGGACTTATCTGAATGCCAGGGTGTGCCAATTGTGGATACAATGGTACATTTTAGGTGAAGGAACACTGGTGCTGGGGCCTGGTTAGCAGGGTCCCAGCACACTTCTCAGTCAAGTCAGCATCAGTATCAGGCAAAAAGTGGGGGGTAACTGCAACAGGGAGCCATTTCTTTACAGGTAGCACATTTTACCCTCCTGTACAGATATTTATATATGCAACATTGGTCTCCTTGCACTGAGGGAAGTCAGCCACCCCAGCTGTAATTCTGGACTGGGATGCTTTCTTCTTATATCTGGCACTCTGATGCAGTCTGCAAAGTGCACGTGTTGCATACAAAAACCACCTAGACATAAAATAAATGGTCTATCCGGCTTACATCATCATTGTAAATGTTTTTCCTCATAAACATACTTTGTGACTCCTTTCAGATCGTCCAATCAATACCGAAAGAACCAAAGAAGTCCCCAGGCAATGAAACAGTCACCCTGTGCTCTATGCATTTTAGGACCTGGATCTTACTTTACAAATACAAAGACCACTCTCAAAAATCTATCCACCGAGAAAACCCCTGTTCACTTGAAAACAATCTTTGGTATGCCTTCAGTGTGGATGCCCCCTTACTCCCTAAAGCGTTCTCTCTGGTTCCGAATTCCTCAAATCAAGATGATCTTCTGTCCAAGCAAGGATTTCCTCCTGAAACCCAATTTCAGTACAATGCATTTTAGTTCTCAATCTGTTTTCGCTCTTTACTTTAAAAAATGTACTGAAAACACCTTCCTGAGCATATGGATATTTACATAAATCGCATGTACATTATTGTATACGACTAAGAAATTCTCCTCCAAATATCACTTATAGGACTAGCCCTCTGTTCATACCCTGTAGATATTCTTGAAAACAATATATGCCAATTGTTTTGAACAATTTTACTATGGTGTAAGTAATATGTATACTTTATTAATATGTATGTTGCCATTTTACAATGTTTCTGCAAATGTCTGTATATTTGCCGACTCACTGGGCAGACACGCGCTTCATCCTTTAAAACTGTAAACTAGCGTCCTGTTGTTAACTGGTAGACCTGAAAGAAAATTCATACTCTTTACTGCAGGGCGAATGGTATCCTGGCATCTATAAAGGAATCAAATCATTTATGTTGTACACTGCTCCCAAGCCCTCCTGGGGCAAGCCTGTGCTATATAAAACAGCTGTAAATAAACAGATGAAACATCCCACATCTAAGCCAGCAGGGCGTGAAAAGCCTAGTGTAGGGACGAAGTTACAAAAGGAGGCGTGCAAACGTAACCACAACTGTTTCTCTTGCAGGACGCACAGGAGACAAATGACGCACGGAGACAAATGACGGACCAGAAAAAAAGCATCCTGACCACCGCCGCCATTATCAGATGGGCCCTATAAAATAAAGCCACAGCAAGGGTTTTGAACCGGATTACTGAATGAGCTGTACGAAAATGGCATAGTTCTGTCCTTTCGCTAACAGGAATAAAAAAAGATTCTCGTGTGCATGTTATCTTGCTGTCTCGTGTGGGGACACTATTAACTCACTGTGTCACTGACAGCAGCTCGGAGTAGTTGTGTCTCTCTTCTGACGTAAACAGTGTATGGACCACGTCCAAGTGCCAGGCACTAGTGTAATGCGCTTCACTTGTTTGCATGACCTTCTAAAATGCTCATGATTGGTGAATAACATTAAATACTCCCGACAGAGCAATGCAGATGCTAGGGGTTTTGTGGGGCTAAACTCAAAGGTAACATGATAGTCAGTGGTACAAGACCCTTCACCTGCGCTGAACATATAAAAGGTAAAGTTTGTCCAACATGGTATACAGCTCAGGCAGAGACGGCACAGGGAACTTAGGGCCTGATTCTAACTTTGGAGGACGGTGTTAAACCATCCCAAAAGTGGCGGATATACCACCTACCGTATTACGAGTCCATTATATCCTATGGAACTCGTAATACGGTAGGTGGTATATCCGCCACTTTTGGGACGGTTTAACACCGTCCTCCAAAGTTAGAATCAGGCCCTTAGTTTTCTCAGACAGCCTCACTCAACCCTCGGCTCACATATATAAGCTGTGAAACCCAGTCACAGTTACCTAAGCACCAGAAGCCCATGTCTGCATTCTCTTAGACATACCTTCAAAGCCTTTAGTCCCAGATTCCCTAAGGTACCTCTGTAGGAATACTCTTCATCTTGCCCTAAAGCCCTTGCTGCCCACATTTAGGCATTCTGAAAGCAGCTCAGACAGTCCGGAGTCACTGCCCCTCCTCACACTCAACAATGGTGATAAATAGCATATTACGCTCAGCGCATCTGCATAAATATACACACACATTGACACACACAGAGAAGAGCAGGATATGTAAAAAAAAATGTTCAAATTACTCAATGGAATAAATGTACATACACCAGAAATTACTATTGTCTCACAATGTGATGCTACATTGAATTACTGTGCTTGGACGGCTGCAGGCAGGACCTATTAAATACACACTTTAACACTGAAATGTTAATTTTTAGAGCCTGAGTTATTGATGGAGCAACAGGCCAAATTTCCCAGGTGAGCCGTTAACCCGCCTCTGACCTTGTGTAGAAGGTCGGCACGCGCTCGTTTACGAAAGCACGCACATGGAAAAGGCCCAAAGACGTTCGTTATCTCGCGCTGAGGCCAATCAATGTTGCAGGAGCCGATGCTGGAATCTAAATGCAGCTGCCAATCGTTCCTCATGAGGAGGCAGACGGGAGGCAGGAGAGGGAGGCACGCCTGCTCCCCGGAATTTGAACTGCTGTGGTCCTCACCTGACCAACTGTATTAGTGCCGGAGGAAATAAACAATGCTTTTACAGCGAGAATAAAAGTCTCACGCTGGCAATAGCAGAAGACGCACAAGAAGTGGCCGAATCTGCTTATCTGGTGTTCTGCAAGACCCCTCAATTGATCTTCACACAGCATTCTTTCAAGGGGATCCCTCCTGGCTGGTGGCAACCTACAGTTTTGAGAGGAAGGCAGTAGCAGATGCTCTCAAATGTGATTCAAACTGCCCTAAAGTGAATGAATCCCAGTATTTTTTGGTAAAAGAGACATCTTTGGGCTATTTCTTTTTGGTAAGAGTATTAACCTTGCTTTATGATTAGGGACATGTAAGCACTGAAATACATATAGTTGAGGGAGTTTAATCATGGGGATTGTTGAGGGGGTTACTCGTGGCAGATCATGAACATCTGTGTGTGCAAGATGGAAGATTAATGCTGCTCACAGAAACAAGGATAGATGATTCCTCAGGGAGAACGTGGCTGTAATGAAATAGGGTTCCACAGAGCAATCCCTGGACTTACCCATGTGTGATGGTACATAACCACAAGAACAGCAGTGGATGCCGAGAGTGGGACAAGTTTTTCTCCTAGGTAGAAGCAGCAGAAAAAGTTGACCCACCATAGTAGCAGGCATAAAAATATCCCCCCAAAATTAAAAAAATGTACAGCTAGTTACTGGTAGGTGGCTGCAGACCAAGTTGCAAGGACTGAATACAAGATGGTGGGACACTACATTGGTGCAGATACCAATTTTCTCAAGGTTACCCATGCAATATTGAAGCTCATCCGGCCAGTCCTGCTGGAGCGGACACAGACTGACTCAAAGATCTCAGGTGGCTCCAGGACATCACATAAAGGAGGGAGCCACAAAAAGTTTTCACTAAACTTACGAAAAATACATCAAGGCAGCTGCCTATATTCGCAAATGAATTGAGAGATGGCTGCATGAGAACTACACTCTCATTGTGTCCATGTTTGTTTAAACATTGTACCCCCAACCTGCACAATGTCCTTTCCTTACACCAATTAGCCAGGCCTAGCTCTCCATTTAGCAGAGACCCATCACAACTCTTTGGTCTTAGCGACAGAAGACATACCGCTGAGCCACACTTGGTGCTTCTCACTCTGTGCAACACGGCACAGTTACACCTGACTTGCTATCATAATACACCCCTCGCGGGTCCTAAACCCCTTAATCATCAAGCCACTCACCCATTCCAGAAGCAACATCAAAATATAAGTTAGTATCATTTTAAATAAGGCAGGGCCACCCGTTTTTTCAATGGTCACCTCAGAAACATATGGCAGGCCTACTGGCTTTGTCAGGGTGTTACCACATTATTAATAATAACCACATTCTAATTCTCCAGAGAGTCACCATTAAAACTAATGAGGACAATAACCAGACTCAAATGGAATCGTTATATAAGCATTTCAATGTTCATCATCAATATATCAATAAAGCATGTGTTCAAAACAACTACAGACATGTGTCAGTCTTTGTTTTACTGTCAATCTGCAGCAGGATGCAGCCATAGGGCTAACCACTTGGGGTCACTGCTCTCCAGAGATAGGAGCAAAAGCTCCAGCTCAAGGAGTGCTTTAAAAACAACAACAAAATCTCCTGGAATCCATTAACTCAATACAGCCTAAGACTTAGGTTTTAAAAAAAATATATTTTTAAAGAAGAACGTCTTGGGACTGCTGCTATCCTTGTAGCCCCCTAAACAATGATTCACAATTGTTGGTGGTGATCCTGCCCCCCGTAGGTCACCAGAGAAGCCATTAAGTACATTTTCAGCCTCCTTATGGAGGATTATGGAGCACTCCTCAGTCCACAAGTGCATTTTTTCGGTCTGTTTTAAGGATGTCCCAGTCCCACCTGGCCTATTAACTGCCCATATCGTCAAAGGTGGCCCAAAGTGGGGAGTCCCAGGACCCCCAGCATGCACAGGTGCTGGGATCTGCTCCTGCTGCCCAGGAGCATCTCTTTT
This sequence comes from Pleurodeles waltl, assembly GCF_031143425.1. Taxonomy (NCBI): domain Eukaryota; kingdom Metazoa; phylum Chordata; class Amphibia; order Caudata; family Salamandridae; genus Pleurodeles; species Pleurodeles waltl. Next base: position 605,677,239 of record NC_090445.1, on the reverse strand, counting down.
GCTCTTTCCCCACCCATGCTCTTGGAGCAGCAGGTGGGAAGATCACAGCTTTTTCTTTCTCCTCACATGGAGTGTGGGCAGAGCACAGTGTGCTTATGCTTTCCTCTCTTTGCATCTCTTTATGCCTTCCTCTCTTTGCATCTTTCTTTGTATCGGGGTCCAGAGATGGATTTAAATGAAACACTGTGCATATCTCAATTCCGCTGGGTCAATTTTCTTCATCCAGAGCTTGTTTTGGTGCTGGTGGCAGAGGCCTAGCTACCAGGAGCAATTTCAAAAGGCCTCCTGACCTTTAAAGAGATGCCTTCTGGAAGGAGCTGGATTTGCTAACTCTCTGGACCGCCTGGCTGTTTCTTGGAACCTGATTATGAACTGAGTCAGAGAAATTTGACAATTCCTGAAGTTCCATAAGTTGCAAATGTAGTGTGTTAGGAACTGTGAATTCATACTCTGCATGCATATTTTACCCCAGTTTGATACATTTAGGGTAGATTTTACCTATATGTATAAGGTGAAAGCACTAGAGTTTTTTTTTACTAAACTCAACCGACGTACCCACTCATGAATGCCCACTCATACTACAAGGCCTAGGCCTAAAACAGGTCAGCACTAGTCCTTTCAGAGTCACTTCTGAGACAGGCTACCTTTTTATAGATACCAGGTCACGCACAATGGTAGCCTCAAATGTGTAGTCCTCATACAGGTGCACAGGTGTAACCAGCCCAATGTCTCTTACCCTTGCTGCGCAGCAACGGCATGATCTTAAAAGGTGGATACGGACAGGAAACATGCTTAGTTCAATTACCAGGAATTTACAGCGAGTTAGACTCATTCAGAGTTTTTCCCCAAAAAATAAAAAGGGTAGTGAGAGAAAAATCTGGGTGGACTAAATAGGTGGAACGCATTTGCTATATTGGGGTACAGCAAGCTTCTTCTGGATTCCAGGTTTTTAGTACTCACTGTAGAACAGCCCATCCACTAGTAAAGCAATATTTAAAACTTCAGAAAGATCAGCTTGTGAAGAATACAGCTTGCTAATAGTAGCTCAGATAGTTCCTTTGGAGAAGTTGGCAAGCCAAACTGCAGTATTTGTGTCTCTTTAGTGCCCAGAACTTCCCAAGTCCCTTGTGTGTTGCTGGGTGGTAGGATCTTATGAGAGATCTTTTTTTTCCCACTAAACTAAATAGTGATCTCCTGATGGTCTTTGCCCATGTTAGTACATTCTTCCTCAAAAGCCACTTCCCAGCACATAACTCATCCTGAGCTTTATCCTGCAGCCCAACAGTATACTTGAGCATGGATTAGCAAATTTATGGAACACAGCTGCATTTATTGTGGTATGTTTACAATACTTTATTTTAGGGACACTCATTAGCTTTCAGCTTTAAAAAATAACAAGCATTTGCAATGTAGTATGTCTCACATTTGCCTGAGTTAGAGCTATTGGCACTGGAAATGCATAACTGGACTTTTATTGCCACATAAATTAGCCAACTCTGCAGCATAATTTGGTCCTCTCTGCCACATAATTCAAGTGGGTCTGGATATAACTAAAGCACGTCAATTTACCTTTTTCTCTGTCTGCGGCAAAACTGAAAATGTTGCCATTATTTATTATATTTTTTATATTATTATTTTGGGGTCCCCCACTTTAGCGTGGGGACTCAGAGATGACCTACACAGAGAGAGCAGGTTGTGCGGTGAGTTATGGGCAAAATGTTTTGTACAAGGAATGCCCCACAAACCGAGTGCAGCGACTATTGTAGCATCTTGACTGTAGTGCTCAGAATAGCCCGTAGAGGGCACCATTATAAAAAACATTTGTAAGAAACATTGTCATGTAATCATACAGTCAGCCCGTAGAGGGCATAATGTCATGAAAACAGAATGGCAGAAAATAATGCAGTGTAACCATATATGTAGCCCCTAGGGAACATAGGGGGTCATTACAACATTGGCGGTAAAATCCGCTTACCGCCGTGCAGAAGACCGCCAACACACCGCCGCAGCCGCGGAATTCTGCCACAGCTATTATGACCGCAGCTTGGAATCCGCCAAAATCTAGACACCCACACAAGTCCACCACACCAAAAGTCAGTGATAAACTGGCGATAACAAAACCTCCACCGTCACGCCAACAGGAATATGCCCATACTATCACGACCCACTTATCCACACGGCGGTCTTTCAACCGCGGTATTCCATTGGCGGTACACACTGCTGCGCTCACAATTCACACACATTTACAAAACACTACCACATTGGACAATTCCAAATACACACACCTGATACTTACACACACACCACTCCCACACACCCAATACAATATAAAACACACACCCACATCACCCACAAACCCATACGACAACAATTGCAACAGAAGGCCAGAGAGAGACACCACCAGAAACAACACTAGCATCTACAGGCACACAACACCATCACTCACACAACATCCATGCACCTCACACAACACACCTCTAAATATCACCCCACACATCACAACACACCCCACCCCACACATCACCCACACCACCCCATGGCACCCCAAAGACACCCCAGGTTTTCTGAGGAGGACCTCAGGGTCATGGTGGAGGAAATCATCTGGGTAGAGCCACAGCTATTCGGATCACAGGTGCAGCACACCACCATAGCTAGGAAGATGGAGCTCTGGCGCAGAATCGTGGACAGGGTCAACACAGTGGGACAGCACCCAAGAACTAGGGATGACATCAGGAAGAGGTGGAACGACCTAAGGGGGAAGGTGCGTTCCGTGGTCTCAAGACACCAGATAGCGGTTCAGAGGACTGGCGGCCGACTCCCACCTCCTCCCCCAAAACTAACAACATGGGAGGAGCAGGTCTTGGCTATACTGCATCCTGAGGGCCTCACAGGAGTAGCTGGAGGAATGGACTCTGGTAGGTCAAACCTTTAACTACCATATCCCCCACCCTACCTGCATGCTATCACATACCCCCACCCACGCCCTCACCCCCATCACTCCAACTCCTCACACATGTCCCACTATCACAAACCACACATACCAAACCCAAGCCCTGCATGCAACACCAAAGCATGGACACCCATCACCAAAGCTTGTCCACTGCACATACCCATACACCCCCCTAAACCATTATCACCGAAGGTCCCACACAAGAATGCAAGCACTGGGGCACTGGGTCACCCACCCATTGCACACCATGGCACACACAGATGCAATAATCATGCCTTTACACCCCTGCAGGACCCCTACCCAACGTCACCGGACAGGAGGGTCCAGACATGTCCACTCCACCCACAGAAGAGGCCCACAGTGATGACAGCAGCTCTGTCCAACTGGATCAAGATGACCAGCCCAGCCCATCTGGGACCTCGGGACAGTCGGTTTCCCTCACACTGGCACAGGCCACTACAGAGCTTCCCCCCTCTGGAAACACCAGCACAGCACCCACCCAGCGGGCCCATACCTCTGTCCCCAGGACACGTCAAGCAGCAGTGTGTCCACCACTACAGGGAACCCAGGCTAACCCACCACCCCAACAACACCAGGGACCTGGGGTTAGTGGTAGTGGGCACACGGTTCAGGGGACAGAGGCCCAAGAACACAGGGGAACTGGGAGGGCTGCTGTGCGACAGGGGGAGGACAGGCCCAGGGAACCCACTCTCCATGAGACCCTCTCCAACATCATTGGAGCCTACCACCATTCCCAGGAGACGATGGCAACGGTACTGGCCAAGTTTCAGGAGACCCAGCGGCTGCAGGAGGAACAGTATTTGGGGTTCAGGGAGGAACTCAAATCCATCAATTCCACCCTGGGCACCATTGTAGGGGTGCTGAAGGAACTCGTCAACACCAGGAGGGACACTGTGGCACAACAAGGGGCCCCTGACATTAGCCTGGATGATGAACTGCCCACCACATCCACCGGCGCTAGTGGACAGGAGGCACCGCCACAGGACCACAACACCAGCACCCCACCCCCTGCAGATGGAGAACCACCCGCAAGCGGTCCCTGAGATCCAGGACAAAGACAGAGAACAATGCCAAGACCCTGCCAAGAAATGAGACCACCCAGATTGTCATCCTTCTGTCCCACTTTGTCACCCTGTCCATCCTTAAACTGCCCTAGCTCCACTTCCTATGCCCCTTTGGACAATGCACCTGTGAGACTAATAGACTGGACCTCGCCATGGACATTCCTCCACCATCACCCCTGACCATTTTACAACCCCCTCCACTATTTAGCACTTAAATAAACACCCTTAAATCACAAAACAATCTGGAGTCAGTCTGTGCTTTCAAAAATGTGTATTTGCAATAACTGTGGAAAAATGATATATCCAATGTAATGTCAACATACCTATGTCACACAGCTCTAGTCCATGCGGAAACAAAGCAGAGGTCACACAGTGGGACCCACATCTGTGAAACTGAAAGGGAAAGTGACAACTCAGTGTCCATACACTGGGTGAAAATGACAGACAGATGAGAGGTAGAAGAATTAAATCAGATGTAGCAGGCAGTGTTGTCTTCTTACCTGTGTCTCACTGGAAGTATTGCTGGATCACCGTGTTCCTGTTGTCTATGTCCTCTTCTTCTCCTTCCTCGTCTTCACTGTCCACAGGATCCACAGCTGCCACAACACCTCCATCTGGACCATCCTCCTGCAGAAAAGGCACCTGTCGTCGCAAAGCCAAGTTGTGAAGCATACAGCAGGCCACGATGATCTGGCACACCTTCTTTGGTGAGTAGATTAGGGAACCACCTGTCATATGGAGGCACCAGAACCTGTCCTTCAGGAGGCCGAAAGTCCTCTCTATAATCCTCCTAGTTCACCCATAGGCCTCATTGTAGCGTTCCTCTGCCCTTGTCCTGGGATTCCTCACTGGGATCAGTAGCCATGACAGGTTGGGGTAACCAGAGTCACCTGCAAATGGCGAGGGACAACTGTTAGACACACACTAACTCTTAGGGACATCCCCAGACCCAGACACCTAGTCACACTGTATTGGGTCCATGTCCTCACCTAATAGCCACACACGGTGCCTCTGGAGTTGCCCCATCATATAAGGGATGCTGCTATTCCGCAGAATGTAAGCGTCATGCACTGAGCCAGGAAACTTGCCATTTACATGGGAGATGTACTGGTCGGCCAAACACACCATCTGCACATTCATAGAATGGTAACTCTTCCGGTTTCTGTACACCTGTTCACTCCTGCGGGGGGACCAAGGCCACATGTGTCCCATCAATGGCACCTATGATGTTGGGGATATGTCCCAGGGCATAGAAGTCACCTGTCACTGTAGGCAAATCCTCCACCTGAGGGAAAACGATGTAGCAACACATGTGTTTCAGCAGGGCAGACAACACTCTGGACAACACGTTGGAGAACATTGGCTGAGACATCCCTGATGCAATGGCCACTGTTGTTTGAAAAGATCCACTTGCAAGGAAATGGAGTACTGACAGGAATTGCACTAGAGGGGGGATTCCTGTGGGATGGTGGATAGCTGACATCAGGTCTATCTCCAACTGGGCACACAGTTCCAGGATTGTGGTACGATCAAGTCTGTATGTGACAATTACATGTCGCTCCTCCATTGTCGACAGGTCCATCAGCGGTCTATACACCGGAGGATGCCGCCATCTCCTCACCTGCCCCAGCGGACGTGCTCTATGGAGGAGAACAGCGAGCAGAGAGTCAACCAACACTGAGGTACGTAAACATAACTTTATAGCAAAATGTTTGAAAATCGATATATGGCTGTATTAGTGTTTAAGCAAGGCCTAGATATGTGTGACGCAGTCAAAATTAATGCCATGTGGCCCCCAAAAATGGCGGCTGCCTGACCTGTAATGTGGGACAAGGGGATATGAGGTAACAGCGCTGGCGTTGTACACCGTCGCGGTAGGCGGTCAAAGACAGTAGAGGAATCCTGCATTGGTTAACATTGGACCCTATGGGTCCCAGGAGCCAATGACGATGTACGCCGGCTGTGATGGTACGCACCGCCGCGCACGTGACCGCCATTTTCTCTCTGTTCAATCACTTGATACCTGATTTTCAACAGGAGAGGACCTACACTGCAAGTGCTGCTGTGACCTCAGTCTGGAAGAGACAATGGCTCATGTGTCTGGGAAAAGGGCCCCTGCCTTCAGCACGGAGGAGTTGGAGAAACTAGTGGATGGGGTCCTCCAGACAAACAGGTAAGTACACTGTGAGCATGCCGAATGGGCAATGCCTGTGTGGAGTGGTGTTGATGAAAGGTGGGGGGAGAGAATGAGGCGTGCATGATACGACGGTGAGTGCATGTGCGTCATGGCAAGGGTAGGGATGCGGGCCAATGACTGTGACGGTGCGGACGGTTATATCTTCTCCTTTTCCCCTGTACTATTTGTGTTGGTCAGCGCCCACCAGAAGAAGGATATTTGGCGTGTCATCGCCAAGGAAGTCCGGACCCTGGGGGTCCACCACAGATGGAGCACCCACTGCCGGAAGAGATGGGAGGACATTCGCCGCTGGGCAAGAAGACGGCGGAGGCCCAGCTGGAGATGGCCTCCCAATGTGGGAGGGGTGCCCGTCGCACCATGACCCCCCTGATGTTCCGGATCCTGGCGGTGGTGTATCCGGAGTTGGATGGGCGCTTGAGGGCATCACAGCAGCCACAAGGGGGTGAGTACACTCTCATTCTGCTGATTCAGCGCGCATTGTAGGTGTCTGGTTGGGGAGGTGGGCTGTGGGTTCCCCTAGGCCAGGGCGAGTTTAGTAGGCAAGGTCCCTTCTTAAGGCAGGCCCTGTGGCACCCCACCCCACCTGTGTTCAGAGGCCACTACATCTAGTAGGCTCCTGTGACTTCCATGTGTGCAGCAATCGGGCATAGGCCTTGTAACCCATGTCCCTGTGATGAATTAGGGAACTCTAAGTGCATGGCGTAGTGCAGAGGGCTTCTGTGTCTGTAGTGTCCGCCAACGGTAGCGGTATTGGATGCACTCAACATGTCTTTCTTCTGTCTTCCCCCCCTTTTTTGTGGTCTCCCTGTTCTTGTGTGCATTAGCATTATCAGGTGGAGGAGCAGTGCCAGCGGAGCAGGAGGGAGCTGCATCCCACATGGCCCTGGAGGGCAACACAACAGAGTCAGAAGCCACCAGTGGGACGGAGGGCGAGGGGAGCTCCACGGCGGGGACAGGAGCTGAGACCAGCGACACAGACTCCTCCTCTGATGGGAGCACCCTTGCGGTAGCGGGTCCCTCTGTGCCCACCGCATCTACAGGTACAGCCGCCACCCCCCCTACCAGCACCGCTCTCCCAGCAGCACCTCAGCGTTTGCCCCGTGGCCGTTCACCCAGGAGGGTGGGCATCTCCTTCGCCCCAGGCACCTCAGCCCCTGCCCCAGTCAGCCCTGCTGCCCTCAGTGAGGAGGCCATTGACCTCCTCAGGTCCCTCACTGTTGGGCAGTCTACCATTTTGAATGCCATCCAGAGTGTAGAGAGGCAGTTGCAACAGACCAATGCATACCTGGAGGGCATTCATTCTGGTCAGGCAGCCCAACAGCGAGCTTTTCAGACTCTGGCCTCAGCACTGATGGCAGCCATTGTCCCTGTCTCTAGCCTCCCGCCTCCAACTTCCTCCACCCAGACCCAAACCCCTGTACCTCAGCCTATCCCAAGCACACCATCAGACCAGCATGCACACACGTCAACACACAAGGGAAGCTCAGGCAAACATAAGCACCACACATCCCACAGGCACTCACGCAAGCATCATACACATGCAGACATACCAACATCCACTGCCTCCACTGTGTCCCCCTCCTCCTTGTCTCCCTCCTCCCTCCCAATCTTGTCTCCACTCACACCTGCATGCACTACATCTTCAGCCACTACCTCCATCAACAGCACACCCCCCACCACAACCCGCTCACGTGCAGTCACCACCCCCACTACCATTCACACATCCCCTGGGTCATCTCCCAGTGTGTCTGTGAGCCCACCTCCCAAGGTACACAAACGCAGCCACACACCCACCCAACAGCCATCCACCTCACGATAGCCCCCAGCCCATGCACCTTCACTCAAAGTCAGCAAACGTACACCTCCTACAACCACTACCTCTTCCTCCACTCCCAAACCCCCTCCATCTACCCGTCCCAGTGTGTCCCAAAAACTTTTCCTGTCCGACCTTGACCTCTTCCCCTCACCTCCCTCACCCCTTCAGTCTCCTAGGGCCCGCCTTTCCAGGTCCTAACCCAGCACCTCAGCCACAACATCTGCGGGAACAGTGGTGCCAGTAGTAACCGGCTTCTGGAGTGCGCCAAACAGCAGGGCGGCCAGTGTGCCAAGGAGCCAGACCACAGACAGTCCCCCACCTCAAAAGCACAAAAAGTTGGCCAGTGCCCTGCGGGAGAGAGGCAAAACATCTACCACCAAAGCCTCTCCCAGGGGTACAGTTGGGAGTGGGAAGACAGATGCGCCACTATCCAAGGTGGGTAAGGGGCACAGAAAAACAGGCAAGTCGGCGAAAACCTGCACGGCGGACAAGACCGCCACCAGCACCGCTGCCAAGGACACCGCCGCCACCAGCACCGCTGCCAAGGACACCGCCGCCACATCCACCGCTGCCAGGGACACCGCCACCACAAGCACCGCTGCCAAGGACCCCGCCGCCACCAGCACCGCTGAACAGGACACCGCCGCCACCAGCACCGCTGCCAAGGACACCGCTACACCAGCACCACTGCTAAGGACACCGCCGCCACCAGCACCGCTGAACAGGACCTCGCCGCCACCAGCACCGCTGGAGAGGACACAGCCGCCACCAGCACCGCAGGCCAATGAGGGCCAAAGCTTCCGACACTACTGAGGCCGCCACGAGCAGGATGAATCACTCTGAGCACAAGGCTCCCTCCAGAACCAGTGGAGTATCACATCCACCACCTCTGTCCTTGGCAGGATGAAGCACTCTGGGCACAAAGCCCCCTCCAGAATGAGTGGAGTATCACATCCACCACACAAAGCCCCCTCCAGAACCAGTGGAGTATCACAACCACTACCTCTGTCCTTGGCAGGATGAAGCACTCTGGGCACAAAGCCCCCTCCAGAACCAGTGGAGAAAGGCATCCACTTGAGAGACTGTGGCTTTGCAACCCACCTACTGGAAAGACTTGTGAGACTGTGGCTTTGCACTCCCCAGGATGCAGCAGTGGGCAACCCACCCACTGGAGAGACTTGAGAGACTGTGGCTTTGCACTCCCCAGGATGCAGCAGTGGGCAACCCACCTACTGGAAAGACTTGTGAGACTGTGGCTTTGCACTCCCCAGGATGCAGCAGTGGGCAACCCACCCACTGGAAAGACTTGTGAGACTGTGGCTTTGCACTCCCCAGGATGCAGCAGTGGGCAACCCACCCACTGGAAAGACTTGTGAGTCTGTGGCTTTGCACTCCCCAGGATAAAGCAGTGGGCAACCCACCCACTGTAAAGACTTGTGAGACTGTGGCTTTGCACTCCCCAGGATACAGCAGTGGGCATGGAGCCCCCTTGTGGATCTGGCGTTGTGCACTCATCCGGCTGAGGTGCCCACCCTTCCCTTCCCCCTGAGGTGCCTGTTGTATTTCTATCTGATGCCCCAGCAGTGTTCTCTCTGTTTTGATTGGGTATTGAGTGTGGGCCTCACCCATGCATTTTGGGCCCAGTGGTCCACGGACTATGATGGTGGAATACCTTGGACTTGTACTCTTGGTGTATATATTTGTTTTTAGTGAAAATATTTATATATATATATATATATATATATATATATATATTTTGGATTACTGTATTTGAAAAGATTACAAACGTTCGACTCATTTCCTTTTGTCCTTGCATTCTTCCAGGGGGGGCTGGGGGTTGTAAATGTAATGTATCTACATGTACTTGTGTGTCTGTTGTAGTGAGTGAGGGTGGGGGTGGAAATGTTGCGTGTTGCGTGTGTGTTTCACTCTTTTTTCCCTCCCCCCTCCCCTGTGTCGTAGGTGCAGTAGTCACCGTGGTCTTCGCCGCCGTCTTTTTTGTTCCTGGTAGAGGAGCAGGAAGATAAAGGCTGGGAGTATCTGGAGCTCGGGTTCCATGGCGTCCTGGTTCCTCGTGGGGTGTGTAGAGGTGAGCGTTTTCCCTTCCAAGTCCTGTTTCCGCCGTGTTTTTGTTCGTGGTGAATCCACCCCAGAAAAGGTGGTGGATTGGCCTGTTGTAATACAGTGGGCAGTACATTGTGTTCCGCCTGTCTGTTGGCGGTTACAGTCGTGGTGTTTGTTTGTACCACCGTGGCGGTCGGAGTGTTAAAGTGGCTGTCTATGTTGGCGGTTTCCTTTTTTACCATCGGCCTGTTGGCAGTTTTACCGCTGCTTTAACACCGACTGCCAGGGTTGTAATGACCACCATAGTGCCTTGCACATTTTCAGACCTAGCAGACCTACTGCAATACTATTTTACTATTACAAACAAGGCCCTTAAAACACAATCTACTCTCAGCTGTAAAACAAAAGTTCCAGCCCTGAGAGAGCTTTAAAAACACTGATTGGTGGGAGAGGTTACTATTTTAGGGTCCCCCCAACCTAGGGTGGGGACCCAGAGATGACCTAGATAGAAAGAGTGCATCATGCTGAATGATTTGGTGGCAGTCCCATTGTTGTAGGACACCTCAGGCTGAGTTATAGGCAAAAATGTTATGAAAAATAAATGCCTTGGAAAGCATTATGGGACAAGTTTCCCCAAGTGCAGTGAAGATTGTAGTATCAACTCTCCTGCTGTGCCTGGAGAGCCCCTTTGAGGATTTCTGTGTTTATTCTTGTTATAAATGCTCCAGTTTGTATATTTTTCAACTGCTAAACTTGTAAAGTGGTCCTCATGTAAAGCACTTCTATGATGGAAACTTCACACAGTCATGTAAAGCGCTCCTCTGATCGAATTCGCACTATATGAAACTTCAGTGCTCCTCCCATCAAGCTTGCGCTATATGAACCTTTAAAAAAAAAATAATAATAAATAAATTAAAAAGAACCCCCCTCCAGCTTGCAGCCTTGTGCGCAGATAAAGAAACAGCGGCATGCCCAAAACAAGGAAGAGGAAGAAACAGCATACAACCACACAGGGCAAAGCAGTGAGGCAAAAGAGAAAACACAGCGCAACAGAACAAGGTATCTGGCCGATTGTGCAATAATCCATGTAACAGGGCCAGTCTGCAAGGCGTATCAAAGCAGCCTCAAGGCGGGACAATCTTAAAAGCATTTACCTATGAAATCAAGGGAATTTTGAAAGGCAGGCCCAGGAATGAATTAAAGTGATGGGTGCCGAGATGGGCGTGGTTAAAGCCTACAGAGTAGATTACAACAGGTCGAAGAGCAGTGCTTGCACGCTGCTAAGCTCGTCCTAAAAACTATTCCACCAGTCATATATTAAATCTAGATCAAGCACTACAGCGAATGAGGGAGAGAGAATGGATATGTCATAATTTTTTACTAATTTAACGTCTTCACCACATAACGTTTCTGCTTCTTCATAACCTCCAGATCTTCTTACCCTTCCTCCCCTGATCTCACAAAGGCCCTGCCTTGAGTCATGTCCTTCCATTTCACTAGTGATCAGAGCAGCAGAACCACTATGCAAACAACCAATATAAAATAATATATCAAGATGGATAACAATTTCACCACCACAAAAAACTGTCCTTGCACTGAACAGTTATACTTCAGGTCTTGGGCAACTCTTCCAGGCAGCAGCCTTTGGACCTCTCAGCAGGTGCACAAGTTACTTCCATATTCTTCATGTCACAGCAACAGAAGTTTGACCCTAGTTTGGAGATAGCAGCCAAGTTTCATGCTTCACACCCAATCCTTTCTCTGGGCATGAGCAAAATGTTTCACGGAATTCAAACGCTTAACTTGATTTTGGGCTCACAAAATATTTTCAAAGAGAGGAAGTTAGTGCCATGTCAACCAGCCAAGAAAAACTTCTGCACACTAAGTTTTAGAGGAACTATTTAATCAGTACCAAGTACATTTTCGTTCAGGTACAGTTTAGTCCTAGAAATTCAGTCTTTGATTCCATTGCAATTTCAAGCGCCTCTGATCGAATTCGCACTATATGAAACTTCAGTGCTCCTCCCATCAAGCTTGCCCTATATGAACCTTTAAAAACATTTATTATTAAATAAATTAAAAAGAACCCCCCTCCAGCTTGCAGCCTTGTGCGCAGATAAAGAAACAGCGGCATGCCCAAAACAAGGAAGAGGAAGAAACAACATACAACCACACAGGGCAAAGCAGTGAGGCAAAAGAGAAAACACAGCGCAACAGAACAAGGTATCTGGCCGATTGTGCAATAATCCATGTAACAGGGCCAGTCTGCAAGGCGTAACAAAGCAGCCTCAAGGCGGGACAATCTTAAAAGCATTTACCTATGAAATCAAGGGAATTTTGAAAGGCAGGCCCAGGAATGAATTAAAGTGATGGGTGCCGAGATGGGCGTGGTTAAAGCCTACAGAGTAGATTACAACAGGTCAAAGAGCAGTGCTTGCACGCTGCTAAGCTCGTCCTAAAAACTATTCCACCAGTCATATATTAAATCTAGATCAAGCACTACAGTGAATGAGGGAGAGAGAATGGATATGTCATAATCTTTTACTAATTTAACGTCTTCACCACATAACGTTTCTGCTTCTTCATAACCTCCAGATCTTCTTACCCTTCCTCTCCTGATCTCACAAAGGCCCTGCCTTGAGTCATGTCCTTCCATTTCACTAGTGATCAGAGCAGCAGAACCACTATGCAAACAATCAACATAAAATAATATATCAAGATGGATAACAATTTCCCCACCACAAAAAACTGTCCTTGCACTGAACAGTTATACTTCAGGTCTTGGGCAACTCTTCCAGGCAGCAGCCTTTGGACTCAGCAGGTGCACAAGTTACTTCCATATTCTTCATGTCACAGCAACAGAATTTTGACCCTAGTTTGGAGATAGCAGCCAAGTTTCATGCTTCACACCCAATCCTTTCTCTGGGCATGAGCAAAATGTTTCACGGAATTCAAACGCTTAACTTGATTTTGGGCTCACAAAATATTTTCAAAGAGAGGAAGTTAGTGCCATGTCAACCAGCCAAGAATTTTTTTTGCACACTACGTTTTAGAGGAACTATTTAATCAGTACCAAGTACATTTTCGTTCAGGTACAGTTTAGTCCTAGAAATTCAGTCTTTGATTCCATTGCGATTTCAAGCATCTCACAATTATATCAGGTGAAAAAACAAACTTAAAATCTTGTATGTATTATGCTATTATACTCTCATGTATTATTGTGTTAATAATTGCACATACAGCCTTGAATATTGCAACTATTTTAATCAATTATGGATCTCGTTTGTCATTAGTTTAAGGTGTTTCTTAATAGTAAACATGCTCATTTTCATGACTCTAATATGCACTGAAGCCATAGGTCTCAGGGTTGTACCTTGCAAAGTAACCTTGCTTTCGAACCGGTCACGTGGAAGCAGGATTTAGTAAGAATAATTAGGCTAGTATTGTGCAAATGAGTGATGTCTTCCCCTCAAAGCCATTCAGTGTTTCCTCTGCATGGAAGATCCTACCAATTGCACAATAGATATGGTGTCAGCTAAGAGTAAAACGTTTGTGTCAAATGATTAAGTTTTATTGACTCGTACAAAAAAAATATATATATATATCCACCAACTGCTCCAAAATAAGAGACCAGCTCCGACTCATTCAGAATCCCATTATAGTTTATTCAAACGTGGTTTCCATGAATAATGGATGTGTTTCGGCCATAAAACTGGGCTTTTTCACACATGGCAAACGCCATATTGCATTTGCCTTTTAAACATACCATAGTGCACGTGACACATAAACCTAGAAGAACAGTGCCAAATGTTACAACCTTCAAACTGGGAGCATGCACTATCCAAGCATCTCATTTTCTGTTATTTCACACCTTCCCTCATGTACGTGCAATAAGTCCAGTGTCTGCAGGTTGTCAAAATAATGAAGACCTCCAGTAAAATACCATTGACCAGAGTGGAATCCTCAAAATTAAGGCTCAACACACGCAGGTGACTGGGCAATATACACATATCATACTGAATAGAGTAAGTGGCAATCACAGGGTACATGCTTCCCACTCCACTCCCCTTAATCAGAGAAGAAATCATGTAGCTAAAAAAAGTCACTTTTCATGACAGCACTTGGTACAGTTCTCTTAAAAGTCAAGTAATTGTTATGGCGTTCCACTCCCCAATTATACTCGATGGTTTATATATATATGTATATATATATATATATATATATATATATATACATATATATATATTTTACTGAAAAAAAATCAAAGGTTACAGGGACGCTAAAGTTTGGTTCGGAATTTACTCGTATAAAACTATAGAAATTTAGCAGTTATAATTACAGTTATTTCAAGTAACTATAACTTGCGCCCCCGCCATGCACAGTTTTTTTCTTCTACAATTTGACTGCTAATGTTTCATTTATATTTTTAATGACGTTATAGAAGTTGTCAGGAGTGCTGTTATATCTGGTGTAATTAGCAGTGCATGGCGAAGGCGCAAGTTGTAATTACCTTAGGGCGCGAGTTATAGTTACTTGAAAGAACTCTAACTATAACTGCTGAATTTCTATGGTTTTGTACGAGTACATTCAGAACCTAACTGTAATGTCCCTGTAAACGTTGTTTTTTTTTCAGTGAATTTCTATGTTTTTTTAAATTCTATTTCCCAACTTTAACGTCACAGTAACCTTTTGCTCTCCCAGTGAATTTCTTTGGCTGTGCGTGGCAGGGGTTGGCCGCAGGGTCTGGCCTGAAGCAGGCCCTGCGGCCAATCCCCTATAAACACCCAACTTTGCGCATGGTCAAAGGGTCTGTCTCTCTGGGTGTGAGAATAGGTGGGAGAGGGTGTCTCTGGATGTGAGTGTGCCTGTCTGGGTGTGAGAGTGAGTGCATGAGGGTCTGAGTGGTTCTATGAGTGGATGTGTGACCTGAGTGGGTCTGTGAATGGGTGCATCAGTGTATGGGTGGATCTGTGACTGGGTGCCTGAGGGTTTGGGTAGGTCTATGAGTGGGTGTATGAGTGGTTGACTGAGTCTGTGAGTGGCTATGTGATGGTCTGAATGCATCTGTGAGTGGGTGCGTCAGTGTCTGATTGGGTCTGTGAATGGGTGTGTCCATGTCTGAATGGGTCTGAGTGGATGCACAAGGGTCTGAGTGAGTCTGTAGGTGGGTGCGCAAGGGTCTGAGAGGGTGTGTGAGTGGGATGGGAGAGAGTGACTGGACCGCGGGGGAAGCCTCAAGGCTCCCACAGTACTAGCTGACTCCCCACATCCTGTGCAAGCTGCCATTGCTCCCAAAAGCAGGGAGCTGTTTTTTGTATCAGTTCCCTGGTTGCAGGAGCAATGTTTTCATCTGTCTTCCCCGCACGCAAATGACAGATGAAAACTCTGCTTTCTGCGAGGAAGAGCTGTTTAAAATAGACCCCTTCTCTTTTTTTGTCTCCATATTTTGCCCCCCCCCCCCCCCCCAGAGGTGGTGGTCCCCGGCGCTGCAGGGTCAGGGGTGTGGAATTTATTAAAATATCTACTTGTCCAGGGGACAGGTTGCTTCTCAAATCTACTTGTCCTGTAAAAAGATCTACTTGTCCCTTTGGTGCCATGTAGTGTGGCGACAAATTATGGCAGCAATTAATAGCCTCTCTGATTATACCAGGGCTACTACCATAGTAGGGCTTGAATACTTGGAGTTTCAATCCCTACTGTAACAATTTCCTTATTTTGCCACCTTTCTGCAGATCTGCATACTGGGGCTGGAGGAAGCAGTAAGCAATAGTTCCAGGGCTGGAATGCCTTTGAGTCTGCAAACCTACTAACCTGCATGTTTTAAAGATTTTTACCAGCTTCTCTCTAATATTTTCCCATAATAAGAAAGGTTGGACATTTACTCCTGACAATGGCAGAATTAGAACTTCTTCCAGGGTTGGGAAGAAAGTGGCTGGAGGGAAAATGAACTTGCAGATGCTCAATAGATTTTCACATGAGCAAATCTACACATCGTATTTACCCACGCTAAAATACAGTTCACAAATATTTTAACGGGGTACGACATATACCATGGGTGCACTTTTGTGACTTTCTTTAAGAATTTGGGGCCACAAGTAGGTAGGTTCAGATTTGTGACCTGCAAATTGCGAGTCGCAAATCCGAATGTAGGATGGTGTCCTTGACACCATCTGTGATTCGCAAGGGCTTCGCAAATGCCCACATCATGAATAATCATGAGGTGGGTCGCAATTTGCGACCCCCTCACGAATGGTGGCCTGCTGGAGACCGCAGACCACCATGTCTGTGACTGCTTTTCAATAAAGCAGTTTTTGTTTTTTTTTTTTGTAATGCAGCCCGTTTTCCTTAAAGGAAAACGAGATGCATAACAAAAACGAAAAATGAAACGTTTTCGTTTCATTTTTTCAGAGCAGGACCACTGCCTGCTCTGAATTTTTTTTTACAGTGACATTCACAATGGGGAAGGGGTCCCATGGAGATCCCTTCACTTTTGCGAAAGTGTTAGCACCCATTTGAAATGGGTGCAAACTGCGATTGGTTTGCGCCCGCGTTCGCGGTCACAAAACAATCCTACATTGCACTGCGAGTTGCAATTAGGAAGGGAACACCCCTTACTAATTGCGAGTCGCAAACCTGTTTTGTGATTCGGTAACCAGGTTACTGAATCGCAAAACTGGGTTTTGCATCGCAATGTGCTTTTTGCATGTCGCAAACAGCGAAAGTCGCTGTTTGCGACATGCAAAAAGCTACCTACATGTGGGTCTTGGTCCCTAATTAGGTCTGGTGTTAACAAAGACATTTTGTTTTTATTAAACTTCTATTTCTCTCTCTTTCGGCTGGCTTTACTGTGAGTGATCGCATTCTGCTCTTCCACAAGGAGCATATTGCCACACAAAGTAGTTTTGTTCAGTGTCAGGAACTACAGTGGCAATCAGTGACGTAACGAAACTGGAGGGTGCCCCTTTGCAAAGAACATGGAGGAGCCCCCTCTCCAGACTCACTCAGGGCAGGTGCTGTGCTGACGGGGCCCCCTGGAGGGCGGCTGCGGGGCCTTTGTTATGCCGCTGGTGGCAACGTGTGCTTTAAGAGTTCAAAAACTTTTGGTTTTTTTTTTGCCAATGTTTGTTACAATGTTGAGGGCCTGGTAGCTCCCACAACAATAAAGTGTTACAAAAGCCATGTCAAAATAAGACACGCATTGATGAAACTAAAAGACTTATAAAAATATGTCAGATCAGTTGGCTTTGTCAGTGTTTGTTTATTTTCATGCTTCCCATAATCATGTTGAAAATGGTTACACTGATTTTCCATTAGAAATGTTTTTGGGAAATACTAGCATGCATCAACACATTTTACTAAATGACACTTCATTTGCATATAATCAGAGAGCATTCTGGGAGCATTATACTTAGCCTAAACTTTTCAAAAATGTGTGTACACGTTTTTTTTTTTGTACTGGAACCAACGTCAGTAGTGAAGTGTGACCTTAAAACATTTATTTACAGCACGCACCCTAATAATGAAGTCTTTCAAATAATGAACCATAAATACAAGTTCGAACAGCATTATCTTTTGGAAACACATTACCTCAACTGCAGAGAGTTCAACTCTCTGTAAACAGGCAGCCAAAGGGTTTGTGCTGCAGGGGGTTGGGCCTACTTGTCCCAAGGACAAAGTAAACATAAAAACTTGTTGCCCTTGACCCCAAACAAGATGTCCCGGGCGTCGGGCGATAGGAATTCCACAACCCTGAGGGTTCTGAAACGGATCCCCTTTTCTTTTTTTCATGCTTGCCCCAGAGAGGTGGTGGTCTCTGGGGCTGGGATGGGACCACGTGCCCTTCTACCTTAAATGAAAAAAAAAGTCCCAGGGAGGTGGCGGACCCCGGGGCACTGAAATGCCCAGGAGGTGAGCCGCATGCCCCCCCCCCTCCTTATGGGATCTGGTCTAGCTGGGGGCTTTACTCAAACAAGTGCGGGAGACCACACTTTTTTTGTTATTTTTTACTTTTGCTGCAAATTTGCAACAACACTGCAAAATTGTGGTAAAAATGCCCCTCTGGGATCCCAACACCAGAGCTAAGGGATCAGGGTGTTCCTACCCTGACCCCTTTTCCTTTTATTTACATTTTTGTTTCTGAAGCCAAGTCCCAAGATGACTGCCAACACTTCCTGGATAAGTGTTGGCAGCCAATCAGAGCTGTGAATTTCCCTGCACAAGATCATTATGATTTGTGAAGTCCTCATGACCTCAGGTTTACAAATTGGCATTTCCTTTAATTTCTTCTAAACTACTGAACAGATTTGCACCAAACACCCCAAAGCACAATTTACATACCAACAGCTAGCTTTCTGCCAAATTTGGTGGAATTCCATCCAGTGATTTGGGCTGTAGTCATGCTCAAAGGTTCTACGGGAATTAACATGGGAAACGTAACTTTTTTGACCCAACCCTTTTTCTTGGCCCCCCCACTTGACGGATTACCCCGAAACATTCGGTGCTCAACAAGAATCACAGTCACTCTTCTTTTGGAAAATTTTGTGAAGATTTGTCAAACGATGCCAACAATACAGGCAAGTCAAAAAATGCTTTTCCTATGGAAACATGGGGCCTCATTAAGAAAGAGGTTGGTGGTCTTTTGGAAAGACTGCCACAGTGGCTGCGGCCAAAAGACCACCAGGTTCGCATTGATCTGACCGCCATATTAAGAGTCACACACCAAAGTCTGCCAAAATACAGTAAAAACTCCAAAACCGACAGGACACTGCAGGGTGGGAAAGTGGCAGCCCCACCACCACCACCAGCACGCCGAAAAAACTCTGATCATATTACGATCCACAAATCATGAGAGTGGTTCTTCCATGCCGGAAAACCATTGGTGGTGCGAACCGCGGCATTCAGCGTTCACATCAGTAATGCACCACACCACATTGGATATTTTGAAAAGCTCACACCTGCCACACATTCACACACCTACCAACTGCACTGTAACACACACCGTCACATCCTACAATCCTTTGAAGCTAGAATGCCATACACAACCAGAGAGAAGCCAAAGTAGAAAATATTATAAAGTACACAATAGGCACCCTTACACATTTCACTCTGCACTCGTCCCACACCTGTACAACACATAATTTAGTACCCCACACAATACACAACCGTCAACCACACACAACAGCACCCACACCTCCTCACCTATTCATTTTTCTCCCCATTTTTCATTAGCTCATTGTCTCATCCACCACTACCATGTCCCCACAAAACCATCCCAGTTTCACTGATGTCGCGTTGAGATTCACGGTGGTCGAAATTACCATAGTAGAGCCATAGATTTTTGGAGCACAGGTCTAGCAAACATCAGTAGCCAGAAAAATGGATTTGTGGCAAAGGATAGTTGACAGGGTGAACTTAGTAGGCAGCTACCCACACACAAGGGAGGACATCAGAAAGAGGTGGAAGAACCTTAGGAGAAGGTCCGTTCCATGGCTGCCAGGCACCAGCAGGAGGTCCTCAAGACTGGCAGTGGACCTCCACCTTCTCCCCCTACTTTCACATCATGGGAGGAGAAGGTCTTGGACATCCTGCATCCTGAGGGCCTGACAGGAATACCTGGGGGAGTCACTACACCATTCATGTCACCAAAGAGTTTTGCATTGAATGCTCACTGATCACCTTTCCCCACCTCAATGACCAAACCACCCACCACCCCTGTGTCCAAATATACAAATACCCCTCTCTGGCATGCCACATGTCAACTAAACACACCTGGGGAACACTGTCTGAGTCTGCATGGGTAGTACAGGAACTGACAGCACTACAACTCTCAGCAGGCACTGTTCCACCTGTAAGAAAACCAGAACACAAGTAAAATAGCCTTGCATGTGAAACTAACAATCAATTCAACACACTTGAATGCTCCACTACTGGACAGTCTAAGGCAATGACAGCAATGCTGTGGCACACTACCAGTACTATTAAAAGCAAAACACAGCAACAGCTATGTTCCTTACTAAACTGGCCTTTGAAATTACCATCCAAACAATGTCATGTACTCACCTAGGGGGAAACTATATGGGAAGCTAGATGTACTTGTAGCACACCCATACAGAGACCCAAGTGAAATGGTAATTCCCATACTGTTGGCCAGCTCTGTAACCATCATGCATTGTCCAGCTGTTTGTTGTCTCAATTATGCCATACACCTTAGTAGGAGATAGCTTTATGTTGTCATGTCTTTTCTCAGACAAGATATGAGGGAATAAACAGTCATTTAATTAGAGTTTGGAGCATGGTGTATGCAATTGCAAATTTCTGTGTCCCACATAGCTGTAACCCAGATTTGAAAGCAGCTCTCATCGTCATATTAGGGGATCATGTAAAGATTTTGTGTGCTTGTCACATAGCATGTCCAGTAGTCAAAGTTAAAGATCACTTATTTCATCACTTACAGCAACTCTGTGTTCCACTTCTACTGGTAATCTTGCTGTTCACACCGTGGAGAGGGCACCAGAGACTGCCACTACCCCTCTGGACGAAGGCCACAGTGGGAAAAACACCCCTGGATGTTTGGACAAAGAAGACAAAGTTGGCGCATCAGCGACACCTGGTCAGTCATCAACTGTGAGCATCACCCTGGCCACATCGACTCCTCCCAGCCCTGTTGCATCTACATCACAGGCAACCATTTGCGCCCAAACCTGTGTCCCAAGGGCAGTGTTTACCATTGTGTGCCCCCCAGTACAGACAGGTACCCAAGTCACCTGCTGTGACCCCTGACAATGATGGACCTGCCACCAGTGGGAGTGGGCACACTGTGCCAGGCACTTGGGGGTACGGTGTGTGGGAGAGATGGTGTGGACCAGAGGATGGGGGCTCCAAGGAGCACTACTGACCAGGACACCATCTCCCAAGTCTTGGAAGCTTACCAACATTCCCAAGGCATGATGGGCCAGGTACTGACCATGATGGGGCGATCAGGTAGCTGCAGAGGGACAACCACCAGGAAGTCATGCAGCAATGGCAGGCCCAAAATGCCCACCTGGCTTCCACTGCTGGGGTACTAAAAGACCTGAATTCCACCCTGAGTAGGTTTTGTACCCAACATCTGGCCTCTTCCACTAGAAATGAAACATCAGACCATTCCACATCTGTGGCAGCTAATGGAATGGGGGACCTGTCAGCGGAAGTGAATGCCTCAGACACCCCACCCTGTGTAGCTGAAGAACGTGGCCATCAACCCGAACATCCTGGAGGAGCAGATGCCAAGACTAAAATCACTGCCAGGAAGAGAACCTCTACTGATTGGTTCCCCTTGGGGGGCACAGAAACACCCCGTTGACTGTTCTGAAACCTATCTCCATTTCCCTTTGTTAACAGGATGCTGGACTTGTGTTTCCATATGGTGTAGCAGGTACCCTGATGATTTCATCCACCATGACTGGCCCCTTCACTGTTTTCTTTCTGTTATTTTTGTTTTAAAACACTCATTTTGCTGTGCACTCCCCAATAAATACCACTGAGCCACAGATTGTGTGTTAGTGTTATTTATCAACCATATTCAACTGTCATGCATAACAAATCATGCTCTAAAATATTTCTCTCAAAAGTAAAACCTTTGTCATGGTCAACACACATTTACTGTATAACAGGCTATATATTGCATTGAATGATTATGATATACATTACACAAATCACTTGTATTGTACTTTCTCACATATAGATTTCAGAATGCCAATGATCACATAGTGAAGTACTGCTGCTAACTTCAGAGTGTCAGCATAGGTGCCATACACTACCAACCCACAGACTTTTAAAGTTATGAAAAGGTCATTCTTTAACTATGCCAGGAGACACACATATTGGTTCAATGCATCATCAGCTAAAGCCTAATCACATACCCATGCAAAAGCTTCCAAAATAACAGACCCCATGAAACAGACAGAGGTCAGTACTAATGTCCCCAGTCATGGAACCTACCACTTAGCATGGTCAGGTATCTGTAGGTTTGCCATTCACCTATGTCAGTCTTCAGACACATGCACATTAGTCTGCAAAGAGGGAATACACTGACAGCTACATACAAGTCAGTTCTCATCCAACACAAACCATTATGATAGAGCGTCTGAATACCACATCATGACATGCGTCAGAGACAAGTGAACACACACATGGAACCATTGGCCACACCTCTAATACCAAACAGGTATTTAGTGTTGAATACAACACTACTATCCCACTGTCTTGACAGTCTGGGCATAGAACTCACACACCACAAATCTCATGCCAGACAGTACCTGGTTCAATCAATGCATTTTACATGTCAGTCTGCAAATCCCATCTGCTTGTGACACTGTCTCATATTGCCAAATGAAGATGAGCCAAACAGTCAATCTGCAATCTGTCATTGACAAACATAAGGTATAGGCTACATTGATACATATACATTACACAGCCAATTTATATATACAAATATACTTCTGATTGTGCATTGTGAAAACATTAGACTATGTACATAACATGTCTGTACACAACTCCATATAACAATTGGCATGCATAGTTGAGCCATGGGCTTTGGAGCCACGTTTGACCTCTCTGACGGTCATAATATGGACCTTATCTGGCATTCCTAACCTCACCAATAACCCACTTAACCACTTTAATTACATCACATCCGATACCTTAAGTCAGGTGAAGTACTGATTGATGAGATCCACCTTGATGTCTCCAGAGTCATCCTCATCATGCTCATCCTCACTTGGCAAATCTGAATTTCCACCCGCAAGATCTGCTGGCTCCCCCCATCTGGTATGAATGGAATCTGACGTCTCAGTGTGAGGTTGTGGAGCATGCATCAGGCAACAATAATTTGACTTACTTGGTTGGGTGAGTACAGGAGGGCTCCTCAAGATTATCAATGCTACGAAATCTTGCTATCAACAGCCCAAACGTCTGCTCCACGACACGCCGTGTCCTTCCGTGGACCTCACTGAAGCGGACTTGCCCTGTGCGGTTGGGTACCTCACTGATGTAAACAACCAAGAACGTTTTCGGTAGCCAGAATCCCCTGTACGGAAAAAATACAACAAGCCAAACATCAATCTTGGTCATCCACATATGTGGTAGCCAATAAACGTTACAGACACACATGACATATATGACTTACCAACAAGCCAGGTCTTCTCTGTGTATTGTCGTTTCATTAGCAGTGGGGAATTCTGTTCAGCATGATGAAGGAATCACAGACTGAACCAGGATACTTTGCACAAGCTTGTGGTATGTAGAGGTCAGCCAAACAGACCACTTGGACATTGATGGAGTGAACGTTTTTGCTGTCCCTATACACATGTTCATTGGCATTTGGGGGCAACCAAGGCTAAATGGGTGTCACCTATGGCTCCAACCACATGTGGAATGTGTCCCAAAGCATCAAAATCAGCCTTTACATGGGCTAAATCTTCACGTTGTGGAAATCGGATGTAGCTGTCCAGGTGTTTCAACAAAGCAGCCAGTACAGCCTTCAAGATCAGACTGAACATAGCCTGAGGCATATCTGCAGTTAGGGCACTGTATTTTGAAAGCAGCCTGTGGCAAGGAAGTGTAGCACTGACATGACTTGTACAATGGGAGGTATGATATTGGGATTATGAATGGCAGGCATCAGATCAGGCTCCAACTGACGACAGAGATCCATAATTGTATGCCTATCCAGGCAGTGTATTTGAATCTCAGTTCGCGCCTCCATGGTCTGCAGTTCTGCTAGTGGACGGTACACTGGAGGTTGTCTTGCTCTTCTCATGCCAGGGTAACTATGTGGGACAACACCAGAATGTATGTATAACACTCAATCTATACAGCATACGTTTGATCACGTCACATTTAAAGCTTCATTTTGTCACTTGAAACTGTAAAAAAATTGTACTCAGCACATACCTAGGCAACATTTGACTAATAACTGCACTCAAACTCCCTAACCTGTATAATCGTTTTTAAACAGAGAAACATGTCACTGACAGTAAATATGACATTAACGTACTTAACACGGTGAACATATTTTGTACACCAATACTATTTTCAGATTGTCATAACTCTGCTGACAATCTATTTCAGGTACATAACTCAGGATACATCAATGTGTCCTCCTCTATAATTATACATGCACATTTCTACATGTTTGTATAAAGTCAGCAGTTAACACACTGCTGTAAATACGTTTCACAGTTAGTGACACACGTTTCAGAACCTTAGAGTTCCTAAATGAGCCTTAAAATGGCAGCTGCCTGACTTACTGTACTGAACATTAGGAAGTTACCTAACTCTGCTGTATGTGGTGGACGTGACCGCCATCTCATACTTCATCCTTCACTTAACTCCTGGCACTGCTGCCAGCAGGACCTTCACGACCTGAGCTGCTGTGTACTGCCTCTGAGAGCAATCATGCCACATCATACAGGTGACAGGGACCCTGCCTTCTCAGCTGACAAGCTGGGCAGGCTTGTGGAGGAGGTCCTACTCCTGCATGGACAGCTCTTTGGTGCATCAGAGGAGCAAGTAAGTGCAATGCAATGCCAATGTTTGAAATGTTGAGCGTATGATGATGTTCAGGAAATGTTGTTGAAAGAAGGATTGGGGTAATATGTGTGGGTAGATGGACATGTGCACATGTGCATAGATAGATTCTGAGTCCTGGTACATAGTAGGGAGTATGTGATGTATGTACCCTGACCCACCTATAAATTGTAAACATTATTTCAAAAATACTTGGACAGATATACCATGTTTAAAGACACGCTTGTGGTCTGGGCATGTTTCTAGCCGACACCTGGTGCTGGATATGCATGCTGTATGCCTGCCTCAACTTAACTTCACACATGGCCTAACTGTAGATGGTCATTCTACATAGAAGGGGATGTTCGAGGAAGTGTATGTATGGATACTAGCACAAACCTTTGTTTTCACACTTCTTGTTTTGGTATGGTGCATGTGTAAATGACTTTCTCCTCTTGTCTGTGTCATCCATGCAGGTCAACCTCCATCAAACAAAGGGAATTTGGTGTGCCATTGCCAAGAAAGTACGGACCCTGGGGATACACAGCTGGCGGAGCACCCACTGTAGGAATTGGTGGGAGGACCTGAGACTCTGGGCCTGGAAGACTGCAGAGGCCCAGCTGGGAATGTCCTCCCAAGGAGGACGGGGTGCCCATCAGACCTTGCCCCCCACCCTAATGGCCCACATATTGGCGGTGGTCTACTGTAAAGAAATGGCTCCCTGTTGCAGTTACCCCCCACTTTTTGCCTGATACTGATGCTGACTTGACTGAGAAGTGTGCTGGGACCCTGCTAACCAGGCCCCAGCACCAGTGTTCTTTCACCTAAAATGTACCATTGTATCCACAATTGGTAGACCCTGGCATCCAGATAAGTCCCTTGTAACTGGTACTTCTAGTACCAAGGGCCCTGATGCCAAGGAAGGTCTCTAAGGGCTGCAGCATGTCTTATGCCACCCTGGAGACCTCTCACTCAGCACAGACACACTGCTTGCCAGCTTGTGTGTGCTAGTGAGGACAAAACGAGTAAGTCGACATGGCACTCCCCTCAGGGTGCCATGCCAGCCTCTCACTGCCTATGCAGTATAGGTAAGACACCCCTCTAGCAGGCCTTACAGCCCTAAGGCAGGGTGCACTATACCATAGGTGAGGGTACCAGTGCATGAGCATGGTACCCCTACAGTGTCTAAACAAAACCTTAGACATTGTAAGTGCAGGGTAGCCATAAGAGTATATGGTCTGGGAGTTTGTCAAACACGAACTCCACAGCACCATAATGGCTACACTGAAAACTGGGAAGTTTGGTATCAAACTTCTCAGCACAATAAATGCACACTGATGCCAGTGTACATTTTATTGTAAAATACACCCCAGAGGGCACCTTAGAGGTGCCCCCTGAAACTTAACCGACTATCTGTGTAGGCTGACTAGTTTTAGCAGCCTGCCACAAACCGAGACATGTTGCTGGCCCCATGGGGAGAGTGCCTTTGTCACTCTGAGGCCAGTAACAAAGCCTGCACTGGGTGGAGATGCTAACACCTCCCCCAGGCAGGAATTGTCACACCTGGCGGTGAGCCTCAAAGGCTCACCTCCTTTGTGCCAACCCAGCAGGACACTCCAGCTAGTGGAGTTGCCCGCCCCCTCCGGCCAGGCCCCACTTTTGGCGGCAAGGCCGGAGAAAATAATGAGAAAAACAAGGAGGAGTCACTGGCCAGTCAGGACAGCCCCTAAGGTGTCCTGAGCTGAAGTGACTCTAACTTTTAGAAATCCTCCATCTTGCAGATGGAGGATTCCCCCAATAGGGTTAGGATTGTGTCCCCCTCCCCTTGGGAGGAGGCACAAAGAGGGTGTACCCACCCTCAGGGCTAGTAGCCATTGGCTACTAACCCCCCAGACCTAAACACGCCCTTAAATTTAGTATTTAAGGGCTACCCTGAACCCTAGAAAATTAGATTCCTGCAACTACAAGAAGAAGGACTGCCTAGCTGAAAACCCCTGC
Source organism: Pleurodeles waltl (assembly GCF_031143425.1). Lineage (NCBI taxonomy): Eukaryota > Metazoa > Chordata > Amphibia > Caudata > Salamandridae > Pleurodeles > Pleurodeles waltl. The sequence goes on along the minus strand of NC_090445.1, from coordinate 605,650,582 downwards.
AGAGGAAGACCAGAAGACGACAACTGCCTTGGCTCCAGAAACTCACCGGCCTGTCTCCTGCCTTCCAAAGATCCTGCTCCAGCGACGCCTTCCAAAGGGACCAGCGACCTCGACATCCTCTGAGGACTGCCCCTACTTCGAAAAGACAAGAAACTCCCGAGGACAGCGGACCTGCTCCAAGAAAAGCTGCAACTTTGTTTCCAGCAGCTTTAAAGAACCCTGCAAGCTCCCCGCAAGAAGCGTGAGACTTGCAACACTGCACCCGGCGACCCCGACTCGGCTGGTGGCGATCCAACACCTCAGGAGGGACCCCAGGACTACTCTGATACTGTGAGTACCAAAACCTGTCCCCCCTGAGCCCCCACAGCGCCGCCTGCAGAGGGAATCCCGAGGCTTCCCCTGACCGCGACTCTTTGAACCTAAAGTCCCGACGCCTGGGAGAGACCCTGCACCCGCAGCCCCCAGGACCTGAAGGACCGGACTTTCACTGGAGAAGTGACCCCCAGGAGTCCCTCGCCCTTGCCCAAGTGGAGGTTTCCCCGAGGAATCCCCCCCTTGCCTGCCTGCAGCGCTGAAGAGATCCCGAGATCTCTCATAGACTAACATTGCGAACCCGACGCCTGTTCCTACACTGCACCCGGCCGCCCCCGCGCTGCTGAGGGTGAAATTTCTGTGTGGACTTGTGTCCCCCCCGGTGCCCTACAAAACCCCCCTGGTCTGCCCTCCGAAGACGCGGGTACTTACCTGCAAGCAGACCGGAACCGGGGCACCCCCTTCTCTCCATTCTAGCCTATGTGTTTTGGGCACCACTTTGAACTCTGCACCTGACCGGCCCTGAGCTGCTGGTGTGGTGACTTTGGGGTTGCTCTGAACCCCCAACGGTGGGCTACCTTGGACCAAGAACTAAGCCCTGTAAGTGTCTTACTTACCTGGTTAACCTAACAAATACTTACCTCCCCTAGGAACTGTGAAAATTGCACTGTGTCCACTTTTAAAACAGCTATTTGTGAATAACTTGAAAAGTATACATGCAATTTTGATGATTTGAAGTTCCTAAAGTACTTACTTGCAATACCTTTCGAATGAGATATTACATGTAGAATTTGAACCTGTGGTTCTTAAAATAAACTAAGAAAATATATTTTTCTATATAAAAACCTATTGGCTGGATTTGTCTCTGAGTGTGTGTACTTCATTTATTGTCTATGTGTATGTACAACAAATGCTTAACACTACTCCTTGGATAAGCCTACTGCTCGACCACACTACCACAAAATAGAGCATTAGTATTATCTATTTTTACCACTATTTTACCTCTAAGGGGAACCCTTGGACTCTGTGCATGCTATTCCTTACTTTGAAATAGCACATACAGAGCCAACTTCCTACATTGGTGGATCAGCGGTGGGGTACAAGACTTTGCATTTGCTGGACTACTCAGCCAATACCTGATCACACGACAAATTCCAAAATTGTCATTAGAAATTGATTTTTGCAATTTGAAAAGTTTTCTAAATTCTTAAAAGACCTGCTAGGGCCTTGTGTTAGATCCTGTTTAGCATTTCTTTTAGAGTTTAAAAGTTTGTAAAAGTTTGAATTAGATTCTAGAACCAGTTGTAGATTCTTAAAAAGTATTCCAACTTTTAGAAGCAAAATGTCTAGCACAGATGTGACTGTGGTGGAACTCGACACCACACCTTACCTCCATCTTAAGATAAGGGAGCTAAGGTCACTCTGTAAAATAAAGAAAATAACAATGGGCCCCAAACCTACCAAAATACAGCTCCAGGAGCTTTTGGCAGAGTTTGAAAAGGCCAACCCCTCTGAGGGTGGCAACTCAGAGGAAGAGGATAGTGACTTGGAGGAAAATTCCCCCCTACCAGTCCTATCTAGGGAGAACAGGGTCCCTCAAACCCTGACTCCTAAAATAATAGTCAGAGATGCTGGTTCCCTCACAGGAGAGACCAACACCTCTGAAATCACTGAGGATAGCCTCAGTGAAGATGACCCCCTGTTAGCCAGGATGGTCAAAAGATTGGCTTTGGAAAAGCAGCTCCTAGCCATAGAAAGGGAAAGAAAAGAGATGGGCCTAGGTCCCATCGATGGTGGCAGCAACTTAAATAGGGTCAGAGATTCTCCTGACATCCTAAAAATCCCCAAAGGGATTGTAACAAAATATGAAGATGGTGATGACATCACCAAATGGTTCACAGCTTTTGAGAGGGCTTGTGTAACCAGAAAAGTAAACAGATCTCACTGGGGTGCTCTCCTTTGGGAAATGTTCACTGGAAAGTGTAGGGATAGACTCCTCACACTCTCTGGAAAAGATGCAGAATCTTATGACCTCATGAAGGGTACCCTGATTGAGGGCTTTGGATTCTCCACTGAGGAGTATAGAATTAGATTCAGGGGGGCTCAAAAATCCTCGAGCCAGACCTGGGTTGACTTTGTAGACTACTCAATAAAAACACTAGATGGTTGGTTAACTGGAAATGAAGTGTGTGACTATGTTGGGCTTTATAATTTGTTTATGAAAGAACACATTTTAAGTAACTGCTTCAATGAAAAGTTGCATCAGTATCTGGTAGACCTAGGTCCAATTTCTCCCCAAGAATTGGGAAAGAAGGCAGACCACTGGGTCAAGACTAGGGTAACCAAAACTTCCACTGGGGGTGACCAAAAGAAAGGGGTTACAAAAACTCCCCAGGAGAAAGTGGGTGACACTAGAAATAAAGAAAAAGAGTCCTCTGTAGGCCCCCAAAAACCAGAACAGGTGGGTGGGCCCCAAGACACAACCCAAAACAAAGGTGGGTACCAGGGTAAGAACTGGGATGCCACTAAGGCATGGTGCCACAACTGTAAACAGTCTGGGCACCACACCAAGGACACTTCTTGTCCCAAAAACAAACCCCAGAACAAAATTCCTGGGGTAACCAGTGTAGCCATGGGAGATGACTCCTCAGATGAGGAGGTCTTCCTAGCCTTCAACTGGAAACAGGGCCCAACAGGTGAGTTGGAGATTCCAGAGGGAAGTAGACACTTCCACCACCTACTGGTGAATGGAATCCCAACCACTGCCCTGAGAGACACTTGTGCCAGTCACACTATTGTGCATGACAGGCTGGTGCTCTCAAACCAGTACATCCCAGGTGAGACTGCCAGGGTAAGAGTTAGCCTAGACAGGGTCACTAAGAGGCCTGTGGCTTTAGTACCCATAGAAGTGGGTGGCACTCTTAGCTGGAGAAGGGTAGTAGTCAGTACAGACCTCCCCCTTGATTGTCTCCTTGGAAATGACTACCCAGAGGTTAGTCAGAGCCCAAGAGAGGGACTGGTCCAGTGCCAGTCCTCTCCCAAGGATTCTGGAAGTCCTGCCTCTGCAGTAAATGCAAGTAGGCCCCAGAAGAAAAAGAAAAGGAAACAGAGTAGGAAAGGTGGACAACCTTTAGCCAAGGTTCCAGCAAGCCAAGGAGATTCTGCTCCAGTAGGGGAGAACTCCAAAAATGGCTCTGATAAAGTCCAACCTGACCCACAAGAAGTCCTGGCTAGTCAGGCAACTGTTAAGCCTGAGTGGGTGGCTCCTCAGCTAACAGAAGAAAGAGTGGAAGAAGGGTGTTTACTACAAGATGTGGTGACCCCCCACTCTAATACAGCAGACAGGCACCCTGAACCCAAAGAAGCCTGTAACTTAGCCCCTTCCCTTGTAGGTGAAGAGCTAAAGGTGTGGTTCTGGGCACTGACAGCTGTCAGTGGCCTCTGCTGGGTGTTAGCCTTTATGGCTGCACTATCCTTGGCCTGGTGGTCTGACCCCATGCCAAATAACAAGTTAGGCCCCCTGACCCTGTTGGTCCTGGTGGGGTTACTCCAGCTCTGGGTAACCTCTTTGGGTAAGCTAGGGGTGACCCTGGCTAAGATAAGATTAGCAGAGGTGGATACCTCTGACCTCAAAATAGAGAGAATGGGTGAAGACATAAAAAGCACAGACAAGAGGCAGTTCAGACTAGGTCCTATCACTGTGGAAGTGGGTCAGTTCCCCAGAGGGAATGACCTGAACAGGAGGATGTAAGGCAGAGTAGGCCCTGCAACAAACCAGCCATTTCCTCTACTCTTCCTCGCCTGACAGACTAGGAAGACTCTTCCAGCGTTGGCTGAGTCTCCTGGCCTGTGGGCTGGGGGGGGCTTGTGTAAAGAAATGGCTCCCTGTTGCAGTTACCCCCCACTTTTTGCCTGATACTGATGCTGACTTGACTGAGAAGTGTGCTGGGACCCTGCTAACCAGGCCCCAGCACCAGTGTTCTTTCACCTAAAATGTACCATTGTATCCACAATTGGTAGACCCTGGCATCCAGATAAGTCCCTTGTAACTGGTACTTCTAGTACCAAGGGCCCTGATGCCAAGGAAGGTCTCTAAGGGCTGCAGCATGTCTTATGCCACCCTGGAGACCTCTCACTCAGCACAGACACACTGCTTGCCAGCTTGTGTGTGCTAGTGAGGACAAAACGAGTAAGTCGACATGGCACTCCCCTCAGGGTGCCATGCCAGCCTCTCACTGCCTATGCAGTATAGGTAAGACACCCCTCTAGCAGGCCTTACAGCCCTAAGGCAGGGTGCACTATACCATAGGTGAGGGTACCAGTGCATGAGCATGGTACCCCTACAGTGTCTAAACAAAACCTTAGACATTGTAAGTGCAGGGTAGCCATAAGAGTATATGGTCTGGGAGTTTGTCAAACACGAACTCCACAGCACCATAATGGCTACACTGAAAACTGGGAAGTTTGGTATCAAACTTCTCAGCACAATAAATGCACACTGATGCCAGTGTACATTTTATTGTAAAATACACCCCAGAGGGCACCTTAGAGGTGCCCCCTGAAACTTAACCGACTATCTGTGTAGGCTGACTAGTTTTAGCAGCCTGCCACAAACCGAGACATGTTGCTGGCCCCATGGGGAGAGTGCCTTTGTCACTCTGAGGCCAGTAACAAAGCCTGCACTGGGTGGAGATGCTAACACCTCCCCCAGGCAGGAATTGTCACACCTGGCGGTGAGCCTCAAAGGCTCACCTCCTTTGTGCCAACCCAGCAGGACACTCCAGCTAGTGGAGTTGCCCGCCCCCTCCGGCCAGGCCCCACTTTTGGCGGCAAGGCCGGAGAAAATAATGAGAAAAACAAGGAGGAGTCACTGGCCAGTCAGGACAGCCCCTAAGGTGTCCTGAGCTGAAGTGACTCTAACTTTTAGAAATCCTCCATCTTGCAGATGGAGGATTCCCCCAATAGGGTTAGGATTGTGTCCCCCTCCCCTTGGGAGGAGGCACAAAGAGGGTGTACCCACCCTCAGGGCTAGTAGCCATTGGCTACTAACCCCCCAGACCTAAACACGCCCTTAAATTTAGTATTTAAGGGCTACCCTGAACCCTAGAAAATTAGATTCCTGCAACTACAAGAAGAAGGACTGCCTAGCTGAAAACCCCTGCAGAGGAAGACCAGAAGACGACAACTGCCTTGGCTCCAGAAACTCACCGGCCTGTCTCCTGCCTTCCAAAGATCCTGCTCCAGCGACGCCTTCCAAAGGGACCAGCGACCTCGACATCCTCTGAGGACTGCCCCTACTTCGAAAAGACAAGAAACTCCCGAGGACAGCGGACCTGCTCCAAGAAAAGCTGCAACTTTGTTTCCAGCAGCTTTAAAGAACCCTGCAAGCTCCCCGCAAGAAGCGTGAGACTTGCAACACTGCACCCGGCGACCCCGACTCGGCTGGTGGTGATCCAACACCTCAGGAGGGACCCCAGGACTACTCTGATACTGTGAGTACCAAAACCTGTCCCCCCTGAGCCCCCACAGCGCCGCCTGCAGAGGGAATCCCGAGGCTTCCCCTGACCGCGACTCTTTGAACCTAAAGTCCCGACGCCTGGGAGAGACCCTGCACCCGCAGCCCCCAGGACCTGAAGGACCGGACTTTCACTGGAGAAGTGACCCCCAGGAGTCCCTCGCCCTTGCCCAAGTGGAGGTTTCTCCGAGGAATCCCCCCCTTGCCTGCCTGCAGCGCTGAAGAGATCCCGAGATCTCTCATAGACTAACATTGCGAACCCGACGCCTGTTCCTACACTGCACCCGGCCGCCCCCGCGCTGCTGAGGGTGAAATTTCTGTGTGGACTTGTGTCCCCCCCGGTGCCCTACAAAACCCCCCTGGTCTGCCCTCCGAAGACGCGGGTACTTACCTGCAAGCAGACCGGAACCGGGGCACCCCCTTCTCTCCATTCTAGCCTATGTGTTTTGGGCACCACTTTGAACTCTGCACCTGACCGGCCCTGAGCTGCTGGTGTGGTGACTTTGGGGTTGCTCTGAACCCCCAACGGTGGGCTACCTTGGACCAAGAACTAAGCCCTGTAAGTGTCTTACTTACCTGGTTAACCTAACAAATACTTACCTCCCCTAGGAACTGTGAAAATTGCACTAAGTGTCCACTTTTAAAACAGCTATTTGTGAATAACTTGAAAAGTATACATGCAATTTTGATGATTTGAAGTTCCTAAAGTACTTACCTGCAATACCTTTCGAATGAGATATTACATGTAGAATTTGAACCTGTGGTTCTTAAAATAAACTAAGAAAAGATATTTTTCTATATAAAAACCTATTGGCTGGATTTGTCTCTGAGTGTGTGTACTTCATTTATTGTCTATGTGTATGTACAACAAATGCTTAACACTACTCCTTGGATAAGCCTACTGCTCGACCACACTACCACAAAATAGAGCATTAGTATTATCTATTTTTACCACTATTTTACCTCTAAGGGGAACCCTTGGACTCTGTGCATGCTATTCCTTACTTTGAAATAGCACATACAGAGCCAACTTCCTACATCTACCCTGAGTTGGATGGACGTTTGAAGGCACACAGCGGCCATAAGGGGGTAAGTACAGCTTTAACACATTTTCAGCCCTCTGCCAGGTCAGTGTATGAAGTGATAGAATCTAAGCTCTGACAATGTAGTAAGTGCAAAGGGTCTTCAATAATGGTACAGAGGTGTGCACATTCTATTATGTATAGGGACATATTACTCACCAATGTTATCCACTCTGAACAGAAGCATATGATACACATGTGACTATGTCAAATGTGTACCACTATACAGCTTTTCATACCCTGCTGGTTGTTCCTTCCTACCTACAGATCAATACTCCCAGTACCATGTCGGTAAGTTGTCCAGGTCTTTGCCCTCTGTCCTTTTCAATGTCCCTTGATCCATGTCTATGTGCAACATAGAGTCAGTCATTCCTACTTTTCATTAGGTTTTTGATGAGTGACAGATTCATGTGAGGCTGTTATGTCCATCTGACATTTCACATGGGATGCATGCAAAACGTACTCAGAGCTGTTAGAAGGTGAACCCTTTTGTTAAGTGAGGGCTGTACATTGGCCCTTGTAATGTTTCATCTGAGTGGTCATCCTACATGTAGGTAACCATGAAGGTATTGCTAGACTCCTATTAGATCATATACATTGATATCAGAGCTATGAATGTCAGGACTATTTACATGTTCTCTATGTGGAAAATGGCTACCCAGCTATTTCCTTAGCCATAGTACTGTAGGCATGATAAATAGGCCAAGACATCTTCTCAACAGTTACAATCTTAACTGGTTTTTGCCAACATCATGTGTACATTGTAAGGTTGGGTCGAAAATCAACATTGTAATGTGTCTCAAATATACCTTCTTTTGCTGTTTTGGATAGATGTTGAATGTTTTTTGTATGGGAACCTATTGTTTGCATTGACTACATTGTGGTGCAGGTGTGGTAGATCACATTCATGTGTGGGTGGACAGCCATGTATAGACAGGCATTTGGCTCGCATCAAGGTGTATGTCACTATCATGGTAGCTTCAGGTGTGGTTTGTTTTATTGCTATTTTCCCAAACAGATGTAAGGCTAGTCATGTCTGATGTGAGGATAGTGATGTTGCCACTCAGCCCTTGGGCTATTGATGTTGCCATGAACTGTAAGTCACCTTCATGCACGACGGGTGTCCATTGTATTGCAAGAGTAGTAATACTACTTGTGGTTAAGGGTGCATAAATGCTCTGGGCAAAATGTGTCCTTATACGTGTGCAAGACTTTGTTTACAGGAGGACAATGACTTAGATGAGTAGGTCCACAGGGTACGAGTCATCCTTTCCTACATTGCCACTGGCACGTGTTGGTGACGTGTTCAGATTCTATCATACTCCAATATGCCAAATAGACTGGTTGAATGTTTGCAAATTTCCATTGTGAAGGTTGTGAACTCTGTGACATGAAATGGTTCTCTCTTGTATGCAACATGCTGTCTTGTGTTTAGCATAGAATAAGGTCCCTTTCCTGGTACATGACATCTGGTTAAATTGTAAGTATGTGTAGATTTTGTGTATGTGATATGTGGAAATCAATGTTACCACTTTCTCCCAGAGCTTGGTTGTTGGTTGACTATGTTGCTGTGGTCCGGGACCCAGATTATTGTTGCCAACTCAGCTTGTCATGGAACAGTTAGTGTGATAGCTCTACTGATATAATGGTAGTGTACGTATGAGATAGGTGGCTTAGCTGGTGTGTGACGTTGATATATGGGGTGTGCATTGTATCTTGTTGTGACATGATGTTGGCACTAACCTGGTTCTACATGGGGGTGTAGTACAACTAGATGCAATGTTAATGATGTGTACAGTGTGATGTTAGTAGTATGAAAAGAATGTGATTACCCTACCTCTCTGTTTTGAAGCATCAGCAGGCGAAGGAGACAGGGCACAGCCGAGTGGGGAAGATGCTGGCCACTGGAGCTCCAGTCATTGGAACACAGACACTGAGGGACGTGCCACGGGGAGACACAATCCACTTCATCATCCCCAGAATCCTCGTTCACTGGACACTCCCTGGCGGTGGGGGACCCATCTGGGACCACCCTAGCACCATCTCTATCTGCCACTCCCCTTTCTATCACCGTCCTCCCTGTAGCTCCCCACCTAGTAGTCTGTGCCCGCTCACCCAAGAAGGTGGGCATCTCCTTTGCTTCAGGCACCTCTGCCCCAACCCATTAGCCCTGCTGCCCTCAGTGAGGAGGCTATTGACCTCCTGAGGTCTATCCCTGTTGGTCAGTCAACCATTGTGAATGCCATCCAGGGACTGGCAACTCAGATACAACAGAGTAATGCATTCCTGGAGGGCATTCACAGTGCACTGGCTGGCCTACAGAGATAATTTCAGGCTCTGGTATCCACACTGATGGCAGCCAGTCACTCTTTGTCTCCCATAAACAAAACCACCACAGGACACACCACCGGCATACACACAGGCAACATACACCTGCACACACAGCAACAGTCACAACCTGCCCTGACACCCCCACTTCCACAGACATCACACCTGCAGACACCACACCAGCATTCACAGATCCAGCCACTACACCTATCCTAACCACAGACAGCACTCCAGCAGACCCTCAGACATCCAGTCTAGTCACCACACCTGCAGACATCACAACCACTGACACTCTTACATACACCACATACACCATACCTGCAGTCACTACCCCAATTGACAGCCATGCACCCACCACGGCATCCCCCAGCCCACACACAAACGCCCTCACTCACCCACCCAACAGACACCCATCACCCACAAGCATACCTCCCACAAACACGCACCCAAGACATCCACAACAACATCTCAAACAACCACCCCTCTTCCTCCACACCGAAACCCTTTTGCTATGACATCCACATGTGGGGTGAGAGGGGGGATCTTTACAAGGTTTGCCCTTTTCCTTACTCATCTCCACCCGTGAAACCCCTAAACGTTCTGTTTCCCTCCCCAAGGCCATCCCTTCCACATCCAAGGCCTCCCCTACCCCTTGCAAGTACCCATGCCTCTCCCCGCCAAGTGTTGACCCCTCCCGAGAAGACCCCCCGCCTAACCCCAAAACCCCACCCCTTCCGCCACCACCCCTCCTACCTCATTCCTGAGGTGCCTGCCTGCCCCCTTGATGTGGCAGTCAGGTGTAAAATTGGGGCACCAAATAGTGCCTTTGGCAATTTTGAACTGCTTTGTTATTAGACTGGCTAATAGTCTTGTATTTAGCTATTTATACCTTTAAATAATATAAAATTACCAACCAGTTGTTGGTTTTGAGGTTACATCTTTGTCCTGAATTTCCTTTTCTAGGTTAAAGTTGTTCCTGGCTGGCACTGGTTGTGTGTCAATATTTGTGTGTATGTGGTGCATGTGCTTCCTGTATTGTATGGGCAGTTTGTGAGAGTTTGTGCAGTGCTTTTGCTCCCCAGGGACAGGGTATGTGTTGTGCAATGGGCATGTGTTTGCTGCAGACATGTTGATGTGATGGTATTGTGTGTTTATTGTGTTGAAATGTGATTGTTGTATGTGGCTTTGCGTGCTCTGACTGTGTGAGTGTGTGTGCATTGTGCATGGTATGATAGGTATGATGTACTGTATGATCGATGTGTCAATTGGTAAGTTGTATTATTGTGTGTTTATTCCCTGTTGGTCGTACATTGCATTGTATGTGTAATGTGTCCGAGTAGTGTCTATTGTGAGTGCTTGCCAATGAATGTGTTAACGATGGTGTGGTTGTGGTGTTCTATGGTATTGTGTGAGACTGGGCCTGTGCTGTGTTGCCATGCGTGTGTTTTTTTGACGTGTGGTGTTTGTGTGTGGTGGCTGTGCTGAGTATGTGAGTGTGCATGTCAGTGTACTGATACATGTGAGTGTAGCCCTCACACCCCCTTCACTATGGAATGTTATGTAAGTGTACAATATGTCACAATATACAACTTTAACAGGTGAGTGTGTGTACTTATGGTTGCTGTCATTGTAGATTTTGTAGTCTTTCACCGAGCAGGAGAAGTGGAATGACGTCTAGTTCTGGTTCCATGGTGGCTCTGGATGAGTAGGGTTTCCTGAAGGTGATTTATACAGTTTGTTTCCGCCTGGGTTTCCATGGTAGTCCGACCGTGGCAGAAATCTTGGCAGCGTGCAGCCTCCTAATCTGTCTGACTACAGTGACGGTGCTTTGGCTGTATTCCATAGGGATTACCGCTGATGTCATAATTTGGCAGTCTTCTCTGCCAGCCTGTTGGCAGTATGACCGCCAAACTCGTAATGATGCCCATGGTCCTAACTATAACGACCTAATGGCAACCGCCAATAGGTTATGAGATATATATATATATATATATATATACACACACACACACACACACACACAATATGATATATAGTTAGCTAGATCGACACACACAAATCTACACACTAGGTTGAAATTCAATTAATTTTACCTCTTTGTACCAAATATTATCTGCAAGAACCCAGGCCAGTTGAAATGGCAGCTGTTTTTGAGTTTTTGCTGTGCTGCTTACAATTTTACATTTAATGCTAGTTGGACTTTGGCTTTCCGACGTGTTTTATTTTTAACAGACAGCACACTAGTAGAAGTGAATTGTCTTAACAAAAGAAGAACGCAGGAGAGAACGCGACCGAGGTCCACCAGATGGCCTATGGCATCAGAGGTAAAGAAGTTTCTCCGAGGGAACTAAGGTGGAAAATAGCCCAGCACCAGTCCGGGCAATTGATTAAAACAGAAGTGCAAATTGAACCAACATTTTTGGTACAGTCTAACAGTGTTTACAGTTTGTCTGCTGCTTGCTTGATTGGCTACTATTGTTTGTGACCAATGTATTGTTAAAAAGTGTGCAGCTGTGGTCTGGATAGAAGACGACGGGGAGAAGAAAAAAAAAAGAGAGAGAAAAAGATTAGGTAGGCAAGACAGAGTAACTAGAGAAAAAGGCAAAGAGTATGCGTGTGAACCCCGGCGAGCAGGATCTAGAAATGGTGGGTGTGATAGACCTGAGCACCAGGACCCGAAGCAAAGGCTCATGAAGGATGAACGTGTGAAACAAAAATGACCCTCTGATATAGCCCTCTGACAGCTTCAGAATCCCCTCCAGGTGTTGACTGAAGGTTTGTCGAAAACAAGGGAATCTTTGGGTATGAGTGCTTGATATGCTCCTCTCTAAATTAGTCAAAACTCAATCCCACTTTCGGTTACTTTAATTCCTCCCTCAAAGAGATTAGACGTGGGCACAAGGCCTGTAGACCATTTCCTATTTTTAATTTGAACATGAATGGATTACAAGGAATCGAGATGGGGGCTGGACAGGAAACGTAGCCAGCTACCACGGACAGTGACTCTTGTCCACACTATGCACCAATGATATGTAAAATGCAAACACTTGAGAGTGAGTGGGACTCACTAACGAGGACAAGAAGTCATTTCTTCCAGAGATTGATACCTTTGAAATAGAAAGATAAGCTAATTCTCATGAACAGACTAGACGCAAAATGGCGTCTGCTATCATACAGACGCATGAGGAGGTACACAAGCGAAATCATGAATACCATGTCCCGAGTATGAAGTTACTCAGGAGAAGCTTGAATAGCAAACTAGCCATTAAGAATGTCCCCTTCATCTTTTCACAAGCCCTGAAATAGGATTCGGACACATTGGTTTTCCCTAGGGCTCTACGCAAACATGTTGAAGAGTTACTTTGGATCAGTCCAAAACGAGAGGGGGGCTCATCTCACTGCACTGGCTAAAAAGGGCCTCAAAACTTCAAAAGGAAAAATTGAAGTTTTGCCTTCCCAGAGTGCGATATAATTGCCATGAAATTTACACTGCAATCCTCACCTGTTTTCTGAACGAGTTGAAGCCATTCATGAGTTGCCTTGCACTTTCATTGTTTCTCATGTGCATACCTTTTTGGGAATGGTTGGGTACTGCAGACAATAGATTTTTGGTTATGCTGACATAGTCAAGCCTTTGCAAGACTTTATTTGAAGATGAACCCCTGAACCCTTGCAGTTGTCTGGCGGAGCAGAAAATGCATTTGTGAAAATTAAACAAGTGCTGACTTCTGCTCGCACCTAATGTCTCCCTGATTATGCAATACCTTTAATCCTGTACTGTCATTAACGAAATGGATTTGCACTTGGGTGTCTACAGAAAGGTGGGGTGGGTGCTGTAGCAATTAGCAAACATTTATAGCTGACCAACTCCCAGTTTTGGGCCAGCTCACGGCCGGGCTCCCACCTTGTTTACGGTATGTGGTGGCTGCCACAAATCTTGTTGAGGCATCTTAAAATACTCTGTTGAATACCCCACTCTGCAGCTGCACCCCTATTCACTACTAAAACCTCAGCATCTCTCTATGGTGACCTCATACTACTTTGATCTACTGCCCTACTGTCAATCCCCGTCTCCTCTTATGACTATTAGTAAGGACTGATTTGACTAATGAACCTCTTAACAAATGTGAATTAACTTATTTTGTGGATGAGCGGGTCTTGGAAATGACGAACTGAAGTAAACAAAGTCATGAACGTAATGTGTTAATTAATCGCATCCATTAGTAATTACTCAGAGTCTGTTAGACCTGACATCCATGGCATTGTATTACCCCAGACTTTTTGCCTTCACTCCCTTAATTTTCCTGAATTTGTTTTTATTGGCCTTAGGACCCTGTACATGTTACTCTTTCTATCCAGTGGTAAAATGCATGTGCTATTTCCCTTAAAATGCTTTTCCCTACATCTAATTGGCACATTTAATTGTCCCTAGTATGTGGTACTACATCTACCCAGGGCCTGTAAATTAAATGCTACCAGTGAACTGCAGCATTCATTGTGCTACATGCTATCATAGCACGGTAAAACAGGTCTCAGGCCTGCCACTGCAGCTTGCGTTGCCATTTTGAAATGGCAAAACATTCTTCACAGGCATAAACCTTCCTTTTTATTACTTACAAGTGGTAGGAAAGTACCCTCCCTTTTTGGCATGGTTACGCCCAGTTACGCCCATTATTTGCCTGCTGTCAGTGAGTTTTGACTTTGTTCACTGGGATCCTGCTAACCAGGACCCCGGTGACTGCTCTGTCCCTCTAAATTCAGTTGTTCCTGACTTAGTACACTTCAGAATTGGCATACTGGTGCCCCCACGTAAGTACCTAGTATATGGTACCAAGGGCTTTGGGGTACCATGAGTTCCCCATGGGCTGCAGCATGTATTACTCCACCCATGGGAACCCATACAAAATGTGTCTGCAGGCCTGCCATTGCAGCCTGCATGAAAAGGTGCATGCACCATTTCAATACAGCTCACTGCAGCACTGTAAGTCACCCCTATGGCAGGCCTTCCTGGCCTACAGGGCTGGGTGCATGTGCCATGAGCAGAGGTGCCCCTATAAACTCTAGCTCAATTTTCCTGGACTTCATAAGAGCGGGGAAACCATTTTACCATGTACTGGATTGGTGTCCAGTTACATAATGGTAACTCTGACCTGGGCATGTTTGGAATCAAAAATGTCGAAATCATATCCCAATACTGTTGCCAGTTTTGGTTGTATGATTCCATGCACTCTGGGGGCTCCTTAGAGGACTACTAGCTTTTCTCTTACTAGCTTGCTGGGTTTTCCCAGGCAGCCTGCGTTGCTGCCATCCTACAGATAGGTTTCTGCCCTCCTGCTACTTGAACAGCTCAAGCCCAGGAAGGCAGAACAAAGGATTTCCTTTGGGAGTGGGAGGCAACACCCTCTCCCTTTGGAAATAGGTGTTACATGGCTTGGGAGGGTTAGCCTCCCCAAGCCACTGGTATGCTTTGAAGGGCACATTGTTGCCCTCCTTGCATAAACCAGTTTGCAACAGTCCAGGGACTCCCGGTCCCTGCTCTGGTGCGAAACTGGACAATGGAAAGGGGAGTGACCACTCCCCTGCCCATCACCTACCCAGGGGTGTTGTCCAGAGCTTCTCCAATTTGCCCACTTGATTCTGCCATCTTTAATACAAGCTGGGCAGAGGCCCTTGAGGGCATCTGAGCAGCCAGGTCAGGCAGGTGATGTCACAACCCCCCTCCTGATAGGTGGTCTTCCTGTTAGGTGACCAATCCCCCTGCCTGGGCTATTTAGGGTCTCCATCCAGGGTGGGTCTTCAGATTCAACATGCAAGATTCCAGCTGGACTCCTCTGCATTGTTTACTTCATCTTCTGGCCATGGGGCTGCAACTGGACCCTCCAGGAACCAACAATCTGGAACTCCAGCGATGACTCTGCTTTGCAAACATTGTTTCTCTGGCTCCTTCCAGCAACTGCAACATTTTACTAGCTGTGCACCCTATGAGGGTGACGAGTCTTCAGCCTGCAGAAGAAGCAAGAAGGAATCTACCTTGGAGATCTAGAGTGGTCATCTTGGTCCTCTCTACCAGCTGTCCAACTTGGGAGATGGTAAGCCCTTGCCTCTCCTTGCAGGACAGTACCCCTGTGCACCGTGACTCTTGCAGCTACCAAGGCTTGTTGGCTCTTCTTCCAAGGGATCTTCTAGCTACGTGTAGCCCCAGCCTCAAGCACTCTTCCCTGCAAAGCACAGTCTCCTGCCTGCTGCTCCAGCAATGTGGGACTCCTTTCCAAGTGTGCTGAGTGCGCTTCACTGCGATTCCTTTGCCTGCTGCCTGTGGGGGCTGCATCCTCGACTTCTGACTCTCCTCACTGCTGAGAGTCACTTGGGACTCCCCTCCATGGGTTGAGCCCCCCTGGACCTTCCTGGTCCCCGGAAGCTCTGCATCTCTTAGTCTGCAACTCTTGCCTTTGCCAAAGCTTGTTGGTGGTTTTTCCACACCACTGACTGACTGCAACTCTTCTTTCGACGTGGGACATCGACTGCATCCCCTCTGGAACTCTTCTCCTGCTCCTGTGCTGCACAGCAGACTCCTGGTCTTCACCATCGCCCTGGTCCTGCATCTCCAGAATGGTGGGTAGTAGCTCCTGCCCCAACCGGACACTCCAACTCAAACTGGACTTGGTCCCCTTCATTTGCAGGTCCTCCTCTGTCAGTATCCACCTCTGGTTTCCCCAAGTCTTTCACAGTCCTCTTGCAAATTTTACCTATGGGTTTGTGAAAAAAACAGGTACTTACCTCTTCTCTCCTGGTCGCTGGGGGGGGGGGGGCAACCTTGTTCTTCCCTTTTGGGGTTCCAAGTTCCTTCAGCTTCCCTCTACAGATTCCACTTCCTTAAGTGGGAGACTAACTTTTGCATTCCACTTAGTATATGGTTTGGTCTCCCCCTAGGATCTCCATTATGTTTATGTTATTTCACTGTTTTCTATGCAGATTCCTGACTACTGTGTATATAAAAGTGTGTTTACTCACCTTCTAGAGGCATATTGCCTATACAGTATTTTAGTATTTGTGTTACCATAACAAAGTACCTTTATTTTTGTAACACTGTGTGATTCTTTCATGTGAGTAAGTGCTGTGTGACTGTAGTGGTGGTGCATAAGCTTGGCATGTCTCCTAGACAAGTCTTGGCTGTTCATCCACAGCAACCTCTAGAGAGCCCTGGCTTCCTAGACACTGACTACACCTCACTAATAGGGGATACCTGGACCTGGTATAAGGTGATAACACCATAGGTGCTCACCACATACCAGGCCAACTTTCTACACAAGTCACCCCTAAAGGCTCATAGGACAGGCTGCACGGAAAAACAACTTGAGCCATCTTTCACTGCAGTAAGGCGATCTCTCAAATACACTAACCTTTATTGCACTTATGTGATAGGTTCGGTTAGGGAATAGACAAAATAAATGCTTCCTTCACTTTAAAATCATCTTTAATGGTAAGATCAGATGTTACATTACTATTCTGAAAATTCCACTTTTAGAAAGTTGCCATTTTTCTTCCTAAACCAAATGTACATTTCTGCCAATGCCAAATGATTGTGATTGGCTCTCCTGTGGTGTGAGGTAGGGCATTGCTTTCCAGAGAGGATGTCGTGGGGGATTGTACTCCGCTTTCCTGAATTTCAATGGGTAGTCTGAGGGATATAATCATCCTTTTACTGACTTCTTAGGCTGCCTGGCCTGCCACTGGCAAATTCAACTCACACGAAGGCCTGCCTGCTCTTTGTTATCCTAGACAGTTTGGAACCAAACCCAGGAAAGGAGAACGTTTAGACAAAGGAGGAATGGTACTGGGTATAATAGCACCTTCTGCTCCTCTCCTGAGAAGACACCTGGACTTGGGGAAGATTCAGGACTGCCCCCTGCTGACTGAAGAAGGCTAGACCTGCTTGCCTTGATCACAGAAACCGCAGAAGTGGCTCAGAGGTTCAGTTGGCAGACCTCCTGTTTGACCTACAGGGACACAATAATCTTCCAGAAGCCATCCCTGCAACCTACAGCTAAGACTGCAAGGATTTGGACTGTGAGAAGGTAACCTCTTCACCGGATACACCTGATTCTGTATCTGACCCGCGCTTCATCATGTTCTGCTAGAATCTGTGCCTTTGACTTTTGATCCTGCCCAGCACAACCAGATACCCACGAGCAGTGCTTTGTGCTTTTTGGCGCTATTTTCACCACAAACTTCCAAAACTAATTACTGTTATACCAATTAGATTTTTGCCATACTGGAGTCCATTTGGTTTTATATTTTACTTCATTTTTCTTAATTGGTTTGCAGGTTCTTGTGTGTGTTTACACTTTATTACTATTTGCGTGCTGCATAAATACTTAACATATTACTTTTAAGTTTAGCCTGACTGCTTTTGTGTTAACCTACCAAAGGGTTAAGCACTGGTTTGTTTAGTGACCTTAGAGGTTCACCCAGACAAGGATTATGTTTATTATTTGAGTGGAGCCCCCCACCAACTAATAACCCAGGTTCTTACATTGGTAGTAGCAGTAGGTTCCAGTACTTATGTTTGTGCAGTGCAACTCAGTGATTTGTGCAAACCCCCCCCAAAACAAAACCTTGCAATAATCTGACATCACAATGTTTTTTTCCCTAGACTGGCCTTTTTTCCCCTTTTTCCAAATTCAATGTCTGCCCCATATTTGTGCAACTGTAACACTAAACTGTAACACTGGAGTCCTCTGCAACAATGAAGGCTACATTGCGGCAGAGCTGAAACAGCTGTGCAGGGAAAAGGGGTTGCAGATGACAAAAAGCTTCAAGAAAGAAGAGCTCCAGAAAGCCCTCTTTGCTTGGGAGGAGGTCACCGGCTGCAATCTACAGTGCAGATGCAGGAGGAGGATGAAGTGGAAGGGGAGAAAGAAACAGAGGAGGAAGAATGAAGAACCTCCAGACCGTGTCCCCATAGGAGAGAGGAGAACCCACAGCAGTGAGATCCCTTGCTGGATCCAGAGCAGAAAGCAGTGTCCTCCTGCAACTTGACCCCTGAGGAGCTGGAGGACAGAAGTACTGAAAATACAGATGGCCAAGCTGAAATTTGCAGCAGAGGAAAGAAGGGCTGAGGCAGAGTAAGCCTTGGCAGGGAAAAAAGCAGAGGCTGAAAAGGCTTTGTAGGAAATGAAACAGCTTCTAGAGGAGAAAAGGTTTGAGGCAGAGGGCGCCTTGGCAGAGAAAAAGGCTGAAATAGAGTTTGGCTTTTATGTTCAGCTCCTTTTGACTAATTTTATAAGCCAGCAAGATTTTTCTCTCCTTCAATTAGCTCTCGGAGACCACCAGCAAAGATGGCAGCGACAAAGCAGTGTACAGAGATCACTAGTTACAGTGTAGGCAAGTCTTCATTACAACAATCGGGTCTCCACTGTACTTTCCAGATACTTAAATGGCAAGCTATAACCATTCAAGAAAGTGGCAGATAGACATGATGTGGCAGAAACTTTAGTGCTGTCCCTCATGCCACAGAAGTCAACTATATGTGACAGCTTATGCATTATGTTAATTTGTTTAGACTAACCTTAGAAACCCTGGTTGTATAAAGTTTAACTAAATGTTCAAATAAATAAACTGATATCATGATGTCATTTAGACTCTAAACTAAAAGTATGTATTGAAACTATATTGATTTTTTTATGATTTAAATACGTGTGTAAAATAGAGAAATGCAGTTCCTCGTTATACTGAACGAAATGTGTTAAATTCATTTTGGTTAAAGTTACTGAAATATGAATGGTAATGAAGAATTATCAATGCAGAAATAACAGTTTGCATATTTATTATACCCCCGAACCCTAGAACTCAGATCCTGACTACCTATGAAACAAAGGACAAAGAAGAGTCACCTGTGCTGCAGAAGAAAGAAGCAGCTGATGTGGAACCAGTCCTTCTGGCCTGTCTGCTGACATCGATGGACTCTGCCCAAAAGATGACTTGTCCTGCAGCTGAGCCTCCATGAAACCCAGTATGACTGCCTGCCTTCTACTAAGACTCAGACTCCTGTAAGCAGCAGTACTTCTCTGCAACAAAGTTTCAGGAAAGGACTCTGCAGCCCCTGGAATAGCAAGGACCCGACACCCGAAGTGACCTCTGCACCCGCTCGCTACGATCCGAGGTGAAGCTAACCAACGGTGCCAGCCCAGTTCACCAACCGTTTGGAGTCCGAGTCCAGTCAGGTTTCACCCCTATTGAGCTCCCTCAAGTTGCCTCCACACAGGCCTCACCCCCTAAGTTGCCTGCACACATGCCCCACTCTCTTGCAGCCGTGTGGTGAGAGGAAACTAGACACCTCCAGTAACCACTGCACCTGTCACCCCATCTGAGGTGGGTCACTGGTGCCAACAACGTCCCTCGGCTACCCTCAGCTTGAGTCCACCCCTGCCGGACTCCCCGACGAGGCCTGCAGCTTCAACACGCAGGACCTCTTGACCTGCTCCCTGATGAGAAAACCAGGTGCATAGAGAAACCCCTGCATCCTTCACCCCTGGGCACTGGAGAAGAGAACTGGAAGTGCACCTACATCCCAGAGCACCCCAAGTCTACTACCTACATGCTTATTGTCCCCGACTGGCTTACAAGCCAGAGCCTGCAGCCTGTTTATCACAAGGTCCAACTCCCATACAGAACCACTAGGCACCCAACGCCTTACTGCACCCCTGCACTCAGCCACCCCAGTGCTGCCCAGTGTGACCTGTTGGTGTGATTCTGATCAGTGCACAGTACATACCTTTGCTACCGGAGCTTGACCTTGTAAGTCATTGTTAACCCTGTGTTTGCAGAACATTTTTTTCCTCCATAGGATAACATCAAAAGAACTCTAAAAATTGCACTGCGCTGATTTCTGAAACTGCAAAATATTTATGCTTAAATGTCTACTTACCTGATAACGAAGTACTTGGGTTTGAAACCTACAAAAAGAATGGTTATTTTTCTAAATTGGTCTCCGATTTACTATTTGTGTGTCTCATTTATAGCCTCTTTGAGTACAACAAATGCTTAGCACTGCCCTCTGATAAGCCAAACTGCTTGCCCACACTACCACAAAATAGAGCATTAGTACTATCTACTTTTGCCTCTGCAAAAGAGCCAGCTTCCTACAGGCACAACGTCTGGTGCGTGATGACTTCAGCTGCACCAGACTCACCGGTCACACACTTTGACACACGTTCAGCTATATCACACGAGGCAGTGTATAGCACACCTTTGGCTGCACCACCAACTCCCAAATTTGCAACCTGTGAACGGGGCACAGCACACAATGAGCGTGCAGCAGAGGATCACATGAGAGAAATGTGACTCAATTGCCTACAGCAGGCCAAGAGGGGTGCCGCAACGGGTAATCCCGTTCACATCAAAAGACATCTCGACATGCAGTGGTCCCCACAATAAAGGGTCACTCATCTGAAGTGCGGGCAGTACTTGCAGGCTCTGCACCAGGTAATTCCGCTCTCCATACAGACTACTTAGTCCACGCTCACGCCTGTGTTGCCTGGTGGAGTCCAGTATACAAAGTAGGCACAGAAGAGGGCACCGCTCTCCAGATGGTATCGGCAGACAATGTAAATCCCTCGCCGGAGGTCTTTGATGTCCTTGAGAACTCCGCAGAGAACACGGGGCAGCCAACCTGCCCTAATAGAGCACACCTCAGGTTTCGACACATCAGCAGGCAGTCAGCTCAGGCCAGCCACAATACAGGAAGGGTTCAAAGGGTTCTCCTTTGAACCACAGATGTCGCCCCTATATTTCCTCCTCCATCTGCCCCAAGGATGTGGAATGCAGATCTTTATCTTTAGTGGGGCCATGCTCTGGCTCCGAGAGGCCAAGTGTCAGAAACCTATCCTTCCAATCGATCTATTCCAGGCCCCGAATGGCAGGGGTCTGTCGTTCTGGATGCCCAAGTTTTATTGCTGTCATTTGGGGAATGCACAGATGTGCTCTTCATCAGCACCCAGTGGAATGAAGCTGAATTTACGAGACACACAAAGCACTTTAGAATCTAGAATCTATGACCTTAATAATAAAACCACCTTTACCATTAGAAGGGGTTGTCACTCTGAATCCAATGATACCAAACATCGTGAGGCTGCTCCTCTGCAATCCACTATTACAGCCAGACCTACTAAGACTGTTCTCCCCCATGTTAACTTAAGGTCAGAGCTTCCCTCGTGGGCAGTTGGAACATGAATGGGAGCTCCGCACCCCTTGTGCACATACAAGCCTGCAGATTCAGGATGGACACTTAGGTTACAGGCTCGACCCCTAAAGTTTTAAATCCCATGTACAAGTGTGCACACCCTGGCATATGATGCCAGAACAAATATCTATATAGAGAACCACCTGTGTGCCACTATTCGCAAATGGGCTAGCGCCAGGTTCACTATAGGTATGACGTCCTGGTGCAGGTAGGCACATAGAGGCCAGCTATGCCAGACTCAATAAATAAAAAAACACCATCATGCAGGTGGGCGCACCCTGGCCTATTGGCTACGTGACTCCAAAGGTCCTTTGGCGCAGTGCACACCCTGAGGACTGCCATGGCTGGTCCTGCCCACGTTGGTCAGCCCTACCTCTTACCAAGTAGAGGGCATGTGCGTGCACTTCCACCCTGCACTTACAGGGGGACAGTGCCCAAGGCCCAAAGGCCACTACTAGGGGGCCGGCCCATCCCATGGGTGCAACTTAGGTGGGGGTCTTCCCTACTAGAGCAGAGTACCCTTCATATACCTGCCCTGCGCTACGCCTACCACCTCGCCCATCTTTGGGGTCCTCCAGGGAAGGTTTAAGTCTAGCTCAGGGTTGGCCCTCGCATACGGGCTGTCACGCTGAGCGCAGGCGCACTCATGCCCCAGCCTGCCCATCCAATCGGGCCTAAGACATGGTTGACAGGGTCTTCTAGGGGGTGGCACGCACAGTGCAACGTCCCCCTAGAGGCCAGGGTCATACCTGCCCAGGTATGTGCGATACCTTTCTTACAGGGTCCTCCTGGGTACAGCACCTCAATCATGCCCATATTTGCCCCTTCCTATCATAGGTAGGAAGGGAGTGTGCACTTTCCCACTGCCATACAGGGGAGAAGATTCCCAGAGTCCTAAGCTCATGCACAGCGAGTAAGCAAAGACCAGGAGGAACAAAAAAATAAAGTTTTAGGAAAATTCCCCAAGAAGTGTCATGTCCAACAACCCCTAAACTTTATTCCTGACTGTAGGCTTCCTTGTATGGCCACATTGGCCATACTGTGTACCTTAATTGGTTTGTTTGGAAATTGTTTTAATGGTTCTACCACATCCTATGCAGGGTCCAAAGATTCATTGACCTCGATGAGCATTGATTCCTGTGAAGTATGGAAAATGCTACAGCAGATCTGGTAGCAGAGGAATGGTTTGTCCCACAAGGTGAGAGAACCATCAAAGTTTAATATTAGGGAGATAGGATTGGTCCCATGCGATAGCCAGCCCAAAAATTGTTTACCGAGAATTCTGTCTTGTGATCCATTCCGTGAACTGATGAACTACCAACGTCGTGCCTACAAGAGACAGATGTGCATTAATAGAGTTTTGTGCTTGCATTGCTTTTTGCCTGAAGACTGATAAAGTGTGATGTTGTGAAGTGTTTTGTGGAGTCGTCATACTCCTTTGATTGTGCTGCTTTTCGCTAAAAAATGTCCACAGGTCTGTTGTTGCCTAAGATTCCGGGGTAACACACAAGTGCAAAAGACACTTGGTTAATTTGTCTGCAGTGAGGTACTTGTCATGAGACGCTGTTGACAGTCCCAATAGCTTCCTTGAGTGAGTGTGAGTTATTGGTTTGTATTAGGTGAATCCTGAGTGCATATTGAGGATCTGTATCAACCGGAGTGAGAATTGCTTATCAAGTTTCACTCGTGCTATTGTGAAAGCTACAGCCAGAAAGCGTATCGCAGTACAGGTTCAAAGTGTTTGAGTTCTACCCTGTAGTGTGCAGACAGGTTGTTGGTTTTGCTCACAATATTTTGCATTAGGTGTGCGAGTAATTGTGTGAGAAACAATTGCTAATCAACTGTACTGCTGAAAGAAGTGAGCATGAAGTCAATGAGTGTCGCACTCGTATAGGTCAGTTGATGTGAAGCTACCCTGCTATTGATGGATAGTGCTGCATTGCTATTGATGAAGAGCATTGAGAGAAAATGATTGTGGTATTGACATTATTTTCTGATTCAATGGAAAATTTGTTTTGGTTAATTGAATTTGGTTAAAAATGAAATTGTGTAAAGCTTTAAAGAGTACATGAAGAGGAGGTGTATGTATTCTAGTTAGAGAGGTTATGGAGGCCCCATCCGAAGGAACGTAAGGTCATTATGTATTGTCTGTTAAAGGATTTCTTGCATGCTTGTGGCTTGAACAATGGTGCAACATTACTGAGAAAGAAGGTGCTTTAGCATTTCCCCATTATGGAACATTTAATCTGAGAATTCTAGACAATTTGAGGTGAATACTGTATGAGAAGAACCCATCTTCATGACTCACACAATGTCTTAGTATTTGGGAACTCATAGTACGCAAGAAAGTGAAACATATGAGAACAGAATGCAGAAAGCCATTAAGACACGTGCAGAGGCTTTATGGGATGCAGAACAGAAAATGTAGAGACAGGACATAATTGAGGGAGTAAGAATGTTTGCAGCTATTTCAAATGAAGATGGTGAAAGCACTAAACGTAAGACTAAGAAAGAGACAGGAAAAGCAGAACAGGCAACAGATACGGAGGATAAAACGAGTGACATATGAAAGTGATTCAGATGAGCTTATAAATCAGATCCTGATTCACTACCTGCTTCGGTACCACTCAGGTGAGGTAGGAACAAGAAGTAGAGCAGTCCTAAATGTAACCTCGAATGTGCCAACTGCTCCAGTTGCACAGTGCCCTGCATCAGATAGTACCAGGCACACCAGCAAGTTCAGTGACCCAGGTTCCTGTAGCAAATCAACTAGTTCAGAGTTTTAATGCAAACCAGTCTGTACAAAGTCCAGTTGTGAACCAGGTTGTGCCAAATTCTAATGTGAATCAGACAGTGCAGTCACCTTATGTGAATCCACCTGTAAAAAAATGATACCCCAAATCAACCTATGCCCATTATATTCCAGTTTAGTAAATGCCCGGTGTTACCCAGAGTCAAACAGGAAAATGTTTCAGCACTGTCTTAAGAGGACAGAGTGTAGGAATGACAATTCCTCAGAATCAGACAAATTATAGGGGTCCAGATGCATTAACAGTCCAGTCCCCATGATTATAGGTCCTGTTGTTCCCTTGTATGTTACAGGTATGTTTGGAAGCAATGCACACTCAATAAAGGTCCCAATTGTTCCTGATACACCAGTTACATCCTCTGGGATATCACCAATTGGTATGCTACAATCAGTACATTCAAACAACTCAAAGATGGAGAACACAGCTTCTCTTGTAAGACCACTGACCCCTACACGAACTGCAGATCCAAAAGCAATGAGGAGTCAGACAGATCTAACTCCTGATGCAAGGTTTCCTCAGGGATTCTCACCATATTTTGTGCCCAGACCTGATCAGATCCCAAATGCACACTGCACCACTCCTCACGGAGGAGTACCCTTTATCATGCCAGAGAACATGTCAATCTTTAATACTCTGGATCGACAGACTGTAAGACTATCAAGAGCAGAAGAACTACAGAATAATAACATAAGTTTGTGAGGTTTTACTGCACAACAGTTGACCGATTGGTTAAATAGTTCAAGTGCTCAAGGCGCAACAGGTATGACAAACTGCAATGCTAGAACACCACAGAGAGATAGATCAGTGAATGTGCCCTGACTGAAATTGGAATTGAATGAAAGGATACTGGGAACGTTAGACAAAGCCCAATTCGAAACCTATTAAGAAGATAAACTATGTTTCATACACAAATATGTTACTCAACATGCAGGACAGGCTTATGAGAGACTAGCTGGAGTAGTCTGAAAAATATGAAGTGGATTTAGAGAAATAAAAGCCCTTAAAGAGAGGTTACAGACTATAATTCATATTAAGATATAGTTCAAATGAGATCTCCTGGATCTCCTGGAATGAAGATGCACATTAAGGAAACAATTTAAAACATTCAGAAAAGGGGAGCCATAGATATTTGGGAAGCTAGATGGGCAAAGGAAAGAGACCAGAAGAAAGCAAAGCCAAATGTGCCTCTGGCAGGAGCAAGTCAAGTCAATGGAAAGATGATGACCATGAGGGAAATACCAGCTGGAGGTTATGTTCACGTACCCTGGAGTAGGAGTGATATGTCATTCATCAATGATTATCCAAGATTAAGAGAGAAACCAGTGGAGTGGTACAAGCAACCAGAGAGATTTGTGGCACTTTCAAAATGCTGTTGGAGAATTTGAATACTTTGTTTGACATTTTGGTTCTGACTAATATGTGGAGTGAATGTTTATTTTGCCTGATTGTGAACCTCGAAGAGACTCTGTAACGGGCATGCCATCTGAAGGGGTAATGAAAAAATATTACAAGGTGATTTAATTTCTGAAAAATAAGTTGTCCCTAAAAGATATTGATTGGCAGAAGATTGACAGGATAGCTCAGGAGTCAAAGGATTCCATTCTTACCTACTACAATTGCTTCAGGCTTTCAAACAGCATAGTGGCACAGAGACAATAGAAGCTAAAGATATGGGTCATTTTGTGTTCAGATTTGTGCAAGGATTGAAGCTAGACATAAGTGACATGATTCCGCAGCACCCGATTAGTTGGCAGAACATACAGATTGAAGAAACCTTGTGGTTTGCAAAGTATTGTAGTGACAAATGAGAACTGAAACAGAAAAAGTTGAAAGGGAAAGTGATGGTCATGCAATTGAAAGCTGCACAAAAAGATAGTCCGAGTCCACAGATGATGGTGAACACTGGCGGTACACAAAGAGTACCAGAGCAGGTGACAAATGTTATCCAGCCTAGAGGTAGAGGACGTGGTGGTCAGGTAGATCAAAGTAGAGGTGTTCTTGATGTTCAGGCTTTGAAGAGAACTAATCCTGTGTCATGTGTGTGGAAATTGACATCATTGTTGACAGGAGTGTCCACTTAATAATGTGAAGAATCAAGTGCAGAGTGTTGGAGTTGCTCAGGTACAAGGCAGTAATCAAGTTCAAAGAGTCCAAAGACCAAGAGTGCAAAATGTAAATATGTCCCCAGGACTGCAGAAGGAGGTACTACAGGCCCCCACAGACACAATAGCAATTGTTTTTTTTAACCAACAGAATTTAAACCAGATTGGAAATGTGAACCAGATTGCATCACAATTTCCTCTATTGGATTTGAGTGATGAGGAATTTTCAGAAATTCTTTAGCTGAGGACTCTGATGATAAGAACTACATCCTAGGTGCATCATTAGAAGTAAATCAGTGTGGTCCCTATATAAATGCCAATGCTACGGACCATGATTTATGATTCCTAGTTGATACAGGAGTTACACATTCCACTGTCTGAACAGATGAAGTCCCAAACTTGCCCCTTTCAGGAAAGAGAATTCATGTTGTAGGAGTCGCAGATGAGCAACTGACCATCCCTGTAACACAGCATGTCCCTGTAAAAATAGGTTCATTTGAAGCTGAGCACCAAATTGTGGTATGTGATTCAAGTCTTGTAAGTTTGGAAGCCACCTATTGTATAAGCTAAACTGCTCAATTAGCTGCACACCCCAAGGAATAGCCATTCAAAGAAATGTGGAAGATGCGCCTTGTAAAATTGTAGAGCAGTACCAGAGTGTCACATTGTACCCAATGCTGTCATGTAATGAATTCCCCAAAGAACTAAAAGACAGTGACACCTGAGGTTTGGGATTTTTCAGTAAAAGAAATAAGACTCATCAAAGGAGTTCAGCCTATTAAAATATTAGTGAAGCCAAATGCAGTATTATCAAAAACACCCCTGTTTAATATGTCTTCAGAGACAATTGCTGGCATGAGCCCTTTCATAAATTGTCTTATTGAACACGGAATCTTGAAAGAGAAAATGCTAAGTCCACGTAACTCATTCACTTTAGGACTGCGGAAGCTCAATCGAAAGTACCGCATAGTCCTGTACCTGAAAAAAATAAACACGATTGTTTTCTATGTTGACCTGTGATAGCGAATCCTACAGTGATTTGATTTAAAATTCCATGAGAAGCAGAATGGTTTACAGTGATTGACTTGTGCCAGCCACTCTTTTCCTTATCAATGCATGAGGAAAGTAAATTCCTCTTCTACTTCAAATTCGGCAGTCATGATTTGGCATGGTGCAGTCCCACAAGGGTATACTGAATCATCATCCATTTTCAACCAGATCTTGAAACAGAACCTGGAGTTTCTTAAAATGTCCTATCAGGCAGTGTTAGTGCAGTACATAGATAATTTGCTTGTTGCATCAAAAACTTGAGACGCACGCAGGAGAGGCACAACTGCTCTCTTGAGTCAATTAGGAGAGAATACACAAGGTTTCTCAAGCAAAATTACTGTACTACAAGAAACAAGTTATGTACTTAGGTCAACACATAGATGGAGGTGTGTGGAAAGTGTCACAAGAGAGAATCTCAATCATGAAAATGAGTCCCCCTGCCACACAGAAAGATTAAATGTTCCTGGGAATGGTTGGCTACTGTCGCCAGTGGATTCCAAACTTTTCCTTTTTAGCCAAGCCTTTATAGAAACTGACACATAATGATGTGTCTGATCTAGTACCACTGGATGATAGCTGCATACATGCCTTCACGGAGCTGGGAGAAAACGTATGCCAAGCCCCAGCTCTGGGAATGCGTTATAACAAATGTTTTTCTTTGTTTTGCTGAGAGAGGCATGGATGTGGCCTCTCAGTTTTGGCACAGCTGCATGGAAGTGCGAACAAGTCTGTGCCTTATTTTTCTGCCACACTTGATCTTGTGACTTCAGTGCTGCCTGGTTGACGGCAGTCACTGCTTTAAGCATCAGCATAAACAGTGCAAAGGCGTTGTTATGGGTCATCACCTGAATGTTTTTATCCCCCCCAGTCTGTGTACATTTTATTAACCCAAACAAAGATGCACTACCCAGCAAATGCACAATAGAAGGAAGTTATTCTATTATCTCCCAATGTTAATATCAAAAGGTGTACTGTCCTAAATCCTGCTACGTTGTTGCCAATTCCTGTTAAAAATGTAAATGACCGTGAGGATGAGGTTGTTGTCTTAATGTGACTGAATTGTGCACCAAACCAAGACCTGAAATTCAAGATGATCCCTTAACTGAAAATCATTATGTCATGTTTGTTGATGGTTCCTGTTTAAGAGATACACGATACCCTGAGAGCTGAATATGCAGTTTGTATGGTCTCAGATGTGGTAGAAGCCTATGGCTTCAAGGAGTCTTTTCTGCCAAAGTAGCCAAATTGGTCACTCTTTATAGAGTATGCTGTGTTTGCTGAACAGCTCAAACTGACAATTTCTACTGATAGTCAGTATGGTGGTGTTCATAATTTTGGACAGTTAGGTCCCAGAGAGGGTTGATGACCTCCTCTGGACCCCCTATCCAAAACAGTGGTACAATTTACAATGTGCTGAATGCATCACAGCTGCCTGAAAATATTGCTGTCATCAAGTGCACAAAGTCATACCTCCTTTAATGGAGAGTGGAGTAATAAGGCAAGTGATGGGACAAGTCAAAATTTCCTGTTGACTGCTGTTGATACATGGAAGGAAGTTAAGAGATTGCAGGAAGAAGTGACAGAAGAAGACCAGAAACGTTGGGTTAGAGCAGGATGTGTCAAGAGAAATGAAGATGATATTTGGGTTTCAAGTGATGGAAGAGCAGTGTGACCAAACAGCTTGTCGCCACCTATGGCTAGATACTATCATGAACAGGCTCATATAGGTAAGGATGCAAAAATCCAACCCTTTAGACAGACATGGTTTAACCCCAGATTGAGTGATTGCAGAAGCTGTATGCCACAGATGTGTCACATGCCAGCAGATGAATATAGAAAAGCACAGTTGTTACACTGAATCACATAGCTAGATCAGGAGGAACGTTCTACAGGATGCAACTGGATTTCATAGAGCTGCCTGTGTGCAATGGACTTATATATGTATTAGTCGTATGAATTTTTTCACACTGGGTTGAAGCCTACCCGACCAGGAGATGTGATAGTCTCACAGTAGCAAAGCTGTTACTTAGGGAGTTGATTCTGTGATTTGGATTTCCGATTTCTCTAGATTCAGACCGAGGAACTAATTTCAACAGTGCGGTCCTGAAAATGTTGTGTGCGGCATTACAAGTTGAGCAAATATTATATTGCAGCTGCAGGACTTGTAGAACAGATTAATGGAAGCCTGTATTTGAGAATAACGAAATTATGTGGATCCACCACTTGAAAAAGTGGCCAGACGCATTGCCTCTTGTCTTGAGGAGTATGAGCAGTACACCCAACAGAAAAACTGAGCTGTCTCCTCATGAAATTATCATGAGGAGGGCCATGAGATTGCCATCAGTGCCATTGAACACGCATATGAACATTACAGATGACTTGGTACTGGATTATTGCAAACGACTGGCTGACGTGGTTCGTTCTTTGTTTCATCAGGTTGGAGAAGCTATAGTACAGCCGCAGCAGGAGCTTTGTCATGACCTATGTTCAGGCGACTGGGTGATGATCAAGAAGCATGTAAGGAAAACCTGCTTGCAACCACGTTGGAGAATCCCTCACCAGGTGGTTTTGTTAACCATTATAACTATGAATTGTGCTGGCCTCCCTAACTGGGTACATGCAAGCCATACTTGCAAAGTTCCAGGTCCCCTAGATGATACAGTACCTGTTCCACAAGGGTTGGTTACAGTGAGCGAAAGGGATCAGGCTAGTCAAGCTGTTGGGACTGGACAAGTGGCTGCTACAGCACAACCACAGTCTAATGGGGGTTCTGTGCAAGTGAACAACAGTGGATGGTACAGAATGGCCAAGACAGAATCAGGTGACTCATGCGAGTTCAGATGCTGACGAAGGACCAATTGCTGTAGATAAAAGAACTGTACCAGAAGACAATTGGCCTAAAGAGCAAACTGTGCCAGCAGTAAAAGTGCCTCCAACTATTCCTGAAGAAACTAGAGGGTCAAGTCACAGTGAAAGTGATGCAGAGTGTCAAGTATCAGAAAATCAAATAAAAAGAGTACCCAGTCAAAAGTACTCCACACTTGAAAGGACATATTTTAATGAAAATGACTGGGAGAAGGTGTTTGCAACCTTTAGCTTCAACAATTTCAATCCAGTTCAATATTTTTGAGTTTGAAATTGCAGTGGAGCTTAATTTTGAAATCTCATTGCTGCTTGATGAACAAATACATTATGCTTTGGAAGTGATTATCAGGGATTATGAACTGTGCCCTTTATTGGAGACATTTGAACCTTTAATAGTAGCTTTTGAACACTTGCAAGTAGAGAACATGCTTGATGAACTTTCTAGAAAATCAAGTGTTTTGTGAATACTTTTCACCTTATGGAGATCATTTTTGCTTTGCTCACAAATAAAAAGGACTGGAAAGAGACAGTGATATATATTAAAAGCCACTTTGCCCTTTTGATTTTTGAATTCAAAACTTTGGTCTGAAATTAGACAACTTATGGAGTCAAAAATAGAGGTAGTAAATGTAAATACATATGTATAGGTTCAGTAGTAGTGACAGTTATCAGGATTATAATAATGCTCATTGGATTGAGTTTGCCCATAGCAACTGATTCAGAATAGGTTACATCCACAAGTACTCCAAATTTAGCAAACCCTATTGCAGATCAGAATCTATTTTACAGTGATAAGAAATATTTACACACTGAGGGTTCTAGAGGGGATCTATCCACAAATGTGTATTACAAATTGCTAGACAAGTATGTACCATGGAAGCTAGAGATTCCAACATTTGTACACAACTGTCTTCATTAGTAAGTGAGGGATTCACGTACCATAGTTTAATCCTAACATTGAATTTCCTGTAGCCTGCTATTATCACTGTTGTATCAGCAGTAGTATTATCAATACTTCTACTCAAATTATGACCTAGTGTTCTCAATTGTCCCTATCTTGAAACATTTGAGCAACATTGCAAAGATGAAGAACACTGACACAGAGTGAGGCTTCTTTGAGCCTTCATTGAAATTTGATGCAGTTTATGCTGACAAGAACAATTTGACCTGCATTCTTAGTCCTTTAGAAAAGTACTTCATTGGACAAGTTGAGGAAAGGAGAAGGGCTATTAAAACAAAAATTAAAAAAGGAGCAGTTTTACAGCATCAGGAAAAAGATGAAGGGGCAGATCGGCCTATTATTAGGCCGATCTGCCCCCGGAGGGGCAGAAACCTCTAGGCGCCAGGGCAAATTTTTTTTTGTGTGTTTTTTTTTTTTTTGTTTCTTTTTTTAGAGATGGGGAGCGACCCATCAGGCAAGGATCGCTTCCCTGGGGGGCAAATTGTATTTAGACCATTTCTGCCCCCCTGGGGGGAGATTGGCCGATTTTAGGTCAATCTGCCCCCAAGGGGGCAGAAACCACTAGGCACCGGGGATTTGTTTTTTGGCGCCAATGTCACGCAGGGGGAGCGACCCCGTAGGCAAGGGTCGCTCCCGGGTTGCGGGGGGTCAAATTTATTTTAGGCCATTTCTGCCCCCCCTGGGGGCAGATCGGACTATTATTAGGCCGAACTGCCCCCAGGGGGGGGGCAGAACCCTCGAGGCACCAGGGCAATTTTTTGTGTGTGTTTTTTTTGTTTTGTTTTTTTAGAGATGGGGAGCGACCCATCAGGCAAGGGTCGCTCCCCTGGGGGGCAAATTGTATTTAGGCCATTTCTGCCCCCCTTGGGGGCAGATTGGCCGATTTTAGGTCAATCTGCCCCCAAGAGGGCAGAAACCACTAGGCACCTGGGATTTGTTTTTTGGCGCCAATGTCACGCAGGGGGAGCGACCCTGTAGGCAAGGGTCGCTCCCGGGGGGGGGGGGGGGGGGGGGAGAGGGGGGGGGGTTTGGGGGGCAAATTTATTTTAGGCCATTTCTGCCCCCAGGGGGGAGCAGAACCCTCAGGGCACCAGGGCAAATTTGTTGTTGTGTTTTTTTTTTTTGTTTTTTTTAGAGATGGGGAGCGACCCATCAGGCAAGGGTCGCTCCCCTGGGGGGCAAATTGTATTTAGGCCATTTCTGCCCCCCTTGGGGGCAGATTGGCCGATTTTAGGACAATCTGCCCCCAAGGGGGCAGAAACCACTAGGCACCTGGGATTTGTTTTTTGGCGCCAATGTCATGCAGGGGGAGCGACCCCGTAGGCAAGGGTCGCTCCCGGGGGGGGGGGGGCAAATTTATTTTAGGCCATTTCTGCCCCCCCCTGGGGGCAGATCGGACTATTATTAGGCCGAACTGCCCCCAGGGGGGGGGCAGAACCCTCGAGGCACCAGGGCAATTTTTTGTGTGTGTTTTTTTTGTTTTGTTTTTTTTAGAGATGGGGAGCGACCCATCAGGCAAGGGTCGCTCCCCTGGGGGGCAAATTGTATTTAGGCCATTTCTGCCCCCCTTGGGGGCAGATTGGCCGATTTTAGGTCAATCTGCCCCCAAGAGGGCAGAAACCACTAGGCACCTGGGATTTGTTTTTTGGCGCCAATGTCACGCAGGGGGAGCGACCCTGTAGGCAAGGGTCGCTCCCGGGGGGGGGGGGGAAGAGGGGGGGGGGGTTTGGGGGGCAAATTTATTTTAGGCCATTTCTGCCCCCAGGGGGGAGCAGAACCCTCAGGGCACCAGGGAAAATTTGTTGTTGTGTTTTTTTTTTTTTTTTTTAGAGATGGGGAGCGACCCATCAGGCAAGGGTCGCTCCCCTGGGGGGCAAATTGTATTTAGGCCATTTCTGCCCCCCTTGGGGGCAGATTGGCCGATTTTAGGACAATCTGCCCCCAAGGGGGCAGAAACCACTAGGCACCTGGGATTTGTTTTTTGGCGCCAATGTCATGCAGGGGGAGCGACCCCGTAGGCAAGGGTCGCTCCCGGGGGGGGGGGGGGGCAAATTTATTTTAGGCCATTTCTGTCCCCCCTGGGGGCAGATCGGCCTATTATTAGGCCGAACTGCACCCGGGGGGGGGGGGGGGATAGAACCCTCTAGGCACCAGGGCAAATTTTTTTGGGGTGTTTTTTTTTTTTGTTTGTTTGTTTTTTTAGAGATGGGGAGCGACCCATCAGGCAAGGGTCGCTCCCCTGGGGAGCAAATTGTATTTAGGCCATTTCTGCCCCCCCTGGGGGCAGATCGGCCTATTATTAGGCCGAACTGCCCCCCGGGGGGGGCAGAACCCTCTAGGCACCAGGGCAAATTATTTTTTTGTGTTTTTTTTGGTTTGTTTGTTTTTTTTAGAGATGGGGAGCGACCCATCAGGCAAGGGTCGCTCCCTTGGGGGGCAAATTGTATTTAGGCCATTTCTGCCCCCCTTGGGGGCAGAAACCACTAGGCACCTGGGATTTGTTTTTTGGCGCCAATGTCACGCAGGGGGAGCGACCCCGTAGGCAAGGGTCGCTCCCGGGGGGAGGGGGGGGTGGGTTGGGGGGGGGCAAATTTATTTTAGGCCATTTCTGCCTCCCCCTGGGGGCAGATCGGCCTATTATTAGGCCGAACTGCCCCCAAGGGGGGGCAGAACCCTCAGGGCACCAGGGCAAATTTTTTTGTTGTGTTTTTTTTGGGTTTGTTTGTTTTTTTAGAGATGGGGAGCGACCCATCAGGCAAGGGTCGCTCCCCCTGGGTGGCAAATTGTATTTAGGCCATTTCTGCCCCCCTTGGGGGCAGAAACCACTAGGCACCTGGGATTTGTTTTTTGGCGCCAATGTCACGCAGAGGGAGCGACCCCGTAGGCATGGGTCGCTCCTGGGGGGGGGGGGGGGTGGAGGTTGGGGGGCACATTTATTTTAGGCCATTTCTGCCCCCCCCTGGGGGCAGATCGGCCTATTATTAGGCCGAACTGCCCCCAAGGGGGGGCAGAACCCTCAGGGCACCAGGGCAAATTTTTTTGTTGTGTTTTTTTTTTTGTTTGTTTGTTTGTTTGTTTTTTTAGAGATGGGGAGCGACCCATCAGGCAAGGGTCGCTCCCCTGGGGGGCAAATTGTATTTAGGCCATTTCTGCCCCCTTTGGGGGCAGATTGGCTGATTTTAGGTCAATCTGCCCCCAAGGGGGCAGAAACCACTAGGCACCTGGGATTTGTTTTTTGGCGCCAATGTCACGCAGGGGGAGCGACCCCGTAGGCAATGTTCGCTCCCGGGGGGGTGGGGGTTGGGGGGGCAAATTTATTTTAGGCCATTTCTGCCCCCCCTGGGGGCAGATCGGCCTATTATTAGGCCGAACTGCCCCCAGGGGGGGGCAGAACCCTCAGGGCACCAGGGCAAATCTTTTTGTTGCGTTTTTTTTTTTTGTTTTTTTAGAGATGGGGAGAGACCCATCAGGCAAGGGTCGCTCCCCTGGGGGGCAAATTGTATTTAGGCCATTTCTGCCCCCCCTTGGGGGCAGATTGGCCGATTTTAGGTCAATCTGCCCCCAAGGGGGCAGAAACCACTGGGCACCTGGGATTTGTTTTTTGGAGCCAATGTCACGCAGGTGGAGCGACCCCATAGGCAAGGGTCGTTCCCGGGCAGGGGGGGCTTTAAATTTATTTTAGGGCATTTCTGCCCCCCCCTCCCGGGGCCGGCTGAGCTAGAGGCCAAACTCCACAGGTAGGCACTTTGCAAAAAACACCTCTGTTTTCTGTGAAAAAATATGTTGTGTCCACGTTGTGTTTTGGGCCATTTCCTTTTGTGGGCGCTAGGCCTACCCACAGAAGTGAGGTACCATTTTTATCGAGAGACTTAGGGGAACGGTTGGTGGAAGGAAATTTGTAGCTCCTCTCAGATTCCAGAACTTTCTGCCACAGAAATGTGAGGAACATGTGTTTTTTTTAGCCAAATTTTGAGGTTTGCAAAGGATTCTGGGTAACCGAACCTGGTCCGAGCCCCGCAAGTCACCCCTCCTTGGATTCCCCAAGGTCTCTAGTTTTCAGAAATGCACAGGTTTGGTAGGTTTCCCTAGGTGCCGGCTGAGCTAGAGGCCAAAATCTACAGGTAGGCACTTCGCAAAAAACACCTCTGTTTTCTTCCAAAAATGTGGATGTGTCCACGTTGCGCTTTGGGGCATTTCCTGTCGCGGGCGCTAGGCCTACCCACACAAGTGAGGTATCATTTTTATCGGGAGACTTGGGGGAACATAGATTAGCAAAACAAGTGTTATAGTCCCTTGTCTTTCTCTACATTTTTTCCTTCCAAATATAGGAGAGTGTGTAAAAAAGACATCTATTTGAGAAATGCCCTGTAATTCACATGCTAGTATGGTCACCCCGGAATTCAGAGATGTGCAAATAACCACTGCTCCTCAACACCTTATCTTGTGCCCTTTTTGGAAATACAAAGGTTTTCTTGATAGCAATTTTTTACTCTTTATATTTCAGCAAATGAATTGCTGTATACCCAGTATAGAATGAAAACGCACTGCAGGGTGCAGCTCATTTATTGGCTCTGGGTTCCTCAGGTTCTTGATGAACCTACAAGCCCTATATATCCCCGCAACCAGAGGAGTCCAGCAGACGTAACGGTATATTGCTTTCGATAATCTGACATTGCAGGGAAAAGTTACAGAGTAAAACGTAGAGAAAAATTGATGTTTTTTTCACCTCAATTTCAATATTTTTCTTTTTCAGTTGTTATTTTCTGTAGGAAACCCTTGTAGGAACTACACAAATGACCCCTTGCTGAATTCAGAATTCTGTCTACTTTTCAGAAATGTTTAGGTTTCTGGGATCCAGCATTGGTTTCATGCCCATTTCTGTCACTGACTGGAAGGAGGATGAAAGCACAAAAAATTGCAAAAATGGGGTATGTCCCAGTAAAATGGCAAAATTGTGTTGAAAAATTTGGTTTTTTTTATTCAAGTCTGCCTGTTCCTGAAAGCTGGGAAGCTGCTGAGTTTAGCACCGCAAACCCTTTGTTGATGCCATTTTCATGGGAAAAACCACAAGCCTTCTTCTGCAGCCACTTTTTCCAATTTGTTTGATAAAAACGAAATTTTCCCTGTATTTTGGCCAATTTCTTGGCCTCCTTCAGGGGAACCCACAAAGTCTGGGTACCTCTAGAATCCCTAGGATGTTGGAAAAAAAGGACGCAAATTTGGCTTGGTTAGCTTATGTGGACAAAAAGTTATGAGGGCCTAAGCGCGAACTGCCCCAAATAGGCAAAAAAAGGCCTGGCACAGGAGGGGGAAAAGGCCTGGCAGCGAAGGGGTTAAAGCTGAACAACGCTTTTTGTCTGTATCTTAGCTATTCTTGTTGATGTTCGGATTGTCCTTGACCAATGCTTAGTTTTATTAATTTTAGTTTGTCTGAACTTATGTCATCACCTTGGCCAACCCATCATGATTTTGTATCTTTATAAAACTTTGTCTTACGAGTTGTCTACATGACTTTGAGCTTAAGTGTGTAATAAACCCCTACATTTTATTCCTGACTGGATTTGTCCTTGTATGGCCACATTGGTCATACTGTGTAACTTGAATGGTTTGCATTGACGTTGTGTTAATGGTTCTACCACATCCTATGCAGGGTCTAAAATCAGTTGACATTGATGAGCATCGATTCCAGTGAAGGACAAAAATGCTTCAGCACATCAGTCCAAAAACAGCAGATAAGAGCACATTAGCCCCAAGTTGAAGGGTCAACACTGGTTAGCAGTCACAAGAAAAGAACCCTCCAAGGCAGGGCCGATCTTACATTCTAGACTCAAAATGTATAGTACAAGAATAGATCCACTCTGTCTTTCAAAACTACAAAAAAAAACATTGGTAGGAGGTTGCTCAATACAAGCAGGCAAACTCTGGAACAGTCTCCTTAAAGAAATCAGGATCAGCCACAGGCACTTGGAATTTAGAAAAGAAATAAAGACCTGGCTGCTCCCAAAATCATGACTCTGGTGATTTCTCGGACTACAAGTCATAATGACATATACAGTGGTGATAAACTATGCCTTACATCCCCTTTGCATTTTACTCTATGCATTAAAGATGCTGATAGATGCAACAACGCCAAATTTGGAGCGCCTTATTCTGGCCACAAGTATGACATCAAAACACACCACTGGTATATGACACATAAACCAACAATGGTTTTCAAAGAATAGACTCACTTTCAAACGTGGTTTACTTAAAAAAGGAAGTTTATTTGACACAGAGAATTGAAGAACATCAACAGTTTTGCATGAGAAATAAAAAAAACAATCAATGCAATAGGCACAGGCTCTATTTTTGTGCTATTAACCCACTCACAAAGGTGATTTCGGAGAACCCAGTAAAAAACATAACTTGTTACCTTTCACAAAGGATACTTCTTTTATTTCAGTGAAATGCAACAAACTGATTGAAAGGTATTCTATTTACAACTGTAAAGAGAAATTCACTTGGTAGATGGATGCTACTAATTTATCCACAGCATCTTTCTGCTCAGTTGCAATATGTATATTAGCCATTACGGGTCTTGGTGGATGAAAGTTCTTGGATTCATTTTTTAGCTGTTAGAGCTTAAGGTCAAGTAAGCAGTCAATCTTTCTAGTCATTGTTTTCTGGGCTGCACGATTGTTTCATGTCATTCTGTTCACATAACACTAGTCTAGCTGTTGGTGTACGAGCCAAGGACATAAAATCTATAAACAGCTCCACTTCCTTAGTTGGGAGGCTTCTATAAAACCTGTCATCAATAATTTCAAAGGAAATTCTACTAATCAGTAACAGGAGTTACTAAGAACAATCGGTTTCTTAGCATGTGTTTTAATTTTACAGTTCACAAAATATAGATGTAGAAATATTCTGTTCCATTCAGCAGATCCTTCATAAATGTTAGTAATGTCTAAAGTTACATGATCCTGACTTCTTAGCATTCTTGAGCATGTAAATGTTAAGTAGCAATAAGTAAATGTACCATGCAAAATGCCTAGATGTACACTAACAAACAACTGTACTAGTATAGCCAACAACTACCCGTAATTCACCAAGGACAAAGTTCAAAATACGTGCGATTTTAGAATCAGAAAAGTCTGATTCTCAAGTGTGACACCCCCAGGACTGTAAGGCTGGTAAAACTGACCCAAGAGGAAGACTATGCTCCAAACTTGAAGACTTGCCAGAAGTACCTGCAGGAAAAACCTCAAGGTGGTTCAAAGATTTCAGCTTCGTGGTGTGGTGTTCTGTAAAGGGAAAGGCGTTGTAGTTTAAGCATCGCTCACATTTTTTATTTTATTTTCCCAATATACCGCCTGCTTCGACCCTGATGGAACATTTACTGAAAGAATTGTTTGACTAAAGAAAGCATGGAGCTTGAATGATCATCATGTTCGAGGACTAATAATTCAGCAGTGTTACATTTTTGTGACAATAGCATCTAGCATATTAAGCAGTAAGCAGCACTAAACTAAACAGTTTACTTAATTACAGAAAATGGCACACTGAATACATACAACCTCGTGGCATCAAACACAAGTTCTCCTTCATGGAACAGAATGCCAAAACGTAAAAACACATATCAGCCACGAGAATGTGTTTGTCTTCAGCTGCCACATAGTTGAAATTGAGGCATCCCTACACAACATGGAGTAGGACCCCCACGCACCCCCACTAACCCGCACACCTTTAGTGTAGGTATACAGCAAGCAATGCAAAAAGACTACTGCACTAACAACTGGCATATGATAGATGGTAATGGCCGGCACAAAGCTGATGCCCCTTTCCTGTGCTTCCAGAAAAAAAGGTAGAGGCCACACAGACCAAGACTCACAGGAACGGATTACCATAGGATGCAGTCAGAAATACCACAGAGGCATGCATGTGAGGGGTCAATTCAGAAGGCTGCAGAAAAGAGCAAGAAACCAACAGTGGAGGCATGTGCAGGAACACATTGAGGTTTTCCCTCCAGCACACAGACAGACAACCCGGCACCTATTCTGCTTACTAATTTTACACTAAGAAGCCTCTCTACAAGTGCACAGGGGATACATTTTATGCATGAACCTTAGAACACCTGTGTTGCAGCAGCCGTAAATCGGAGATTACTAAACACCCTCAATCTTAACACTGGGATGAAACAACAAAAACAATCCCTTCTTAGGTGTCAGTTGGACTGAGCGGTTAAGAGGGCCTTACGAGGCTCTCCGAAAATAGGACTGGCAAGCCTATTCACAACAAGGTGGCCAACAAAAGGTGCACATTGTTGTGACTCTAGGCTGTGCTATTTTCAAAGGTATGAGAGTAAAAGAAACACATGGTTTGAGGAAACCTTGGAAAACAAGCGGACCTGTGGAAGAGAAGGTTAGTTCAATTTAAAAACATTCAACATAAAAAAGGTTTACCAAAAATGTAGGAATGTCCCCAACCTCCACTGAATTTTTCTGTCCTGGTTAGTAACAAACCTTTCCCGCTTTTCAAGCACTAAAATCTACCTGGTTGTGGAAGCCACCAGGAGAATAGAATGTTTAGTACATAACTAAGATATTTTAGTTGACAGAAAAAATGATTAATGTGTTTAAGAGCTTTGTGCAAACAGTAATCATGGAGGGAAAAACATTTAAACCTTTTGTAGTTTAGAGGTGCACCATTTAGCTCTTGTACCATTTTATATTTTTTAATTCTCAGGCACTTATAACAACCTACTTATTTAGAACCCGATTTAAACTTAGTAGCTCCATCAGTACGGCAGGCAGGAGAATATGGTTGGTTGATTCCCCATTATCTGCATTTTGCAACAGTTAACCTCATCCGGTCTGGATTTGCAGCAGTAGCAAATTTCCTAATGAGACTTTCTGATCCATACTTAAATAGGAAAAGTGAAACTACAAGTCCCATAATCGAGGCTAATGTTACCAATACACCAGGCTCAGTTGGCTATTACATGACGTTAGGCAAGTTTGCAACTATGAATATTACAAACAGAATCAAGTATGCTATGAGTTGATGGAAAATGAAAGTTGACATTGAGCAATGTTGACCTGCTAAAGGAAGGGAGGAATTGTCAGCACATTCTAGTAATAACCTTCCTTTCCTCCAACCCATCCCGTCTGCACCACAAATCAGAGCTTGGCGGGATGGGGCACTGATGTCTTCCTCTTCTGAATTTTAACCTGCTGGGGCAGCTTTGAGGATTTTGACGTCATCTGCTGGGCGATCCTGGGAGTTGGTCTCCACCATACCGATCCGGTTCACCACACCAATACCCTGGCAAACACGGCCAAATATGGTGTGTTTGCCATCCAGCCACTGTGTGGGCGCCAGGCTGAGGAAGAACTGACTGCCATTAGTGTCGGGTCCAGCATTGGCCATGGCAAGAATTCCAGCACCTAGAAAAAGAAGCTAGTGTTAAGCAAACGTTTAACATGAGCAGAACACGCAAGCTGCAGATTGCTAGACCATAGGCCTCATCGCTTAGGGGTGAATACACCAAATATAGATTATTGGATATCTGCAATGTGGGAGCTTCATAACTTTGAATCCTCCCCATGTCATCTAATAAACCACAAATGGCTTAACAGCCTTAAAACTCGCTATGACATTACAAAGCTCGATCACAATATCGTGGCTGTGCAATCTACATACCCAAGTATTAAACAGTCTTTCCAAAAGGTGCAATGGGAGGCACTGACATATCATTGCAAACATGCCTTTGTGGACTACTCTGTCCAGCGTGCTACCCACACGAAGGGGGGTCTGTAGTAGGACAGTCACACATGGGAAACATTATGGCAATGCTCAAATAAAATGTAAAGCAAGACAGACTCAAATGTTAAGAGATGATCATTCTTTAAAGTAAGTAGCTCCAAATAAATACATGAAAACGATGCACAGATGGCACACTGGGCCTTTTGCCCTATCTCGTGTACTATTTCAAGTCCATTTTAGCATACTAGTTTTAACCTAGCTGTTCCCAAACATTTACTGACTTGCGCATACTGTGAGCTTCTGAATTTCTATTTGTTGCAGCCTGCTACTTCCACAGAGTTTCCATTTTGAAGTTCACCATCTGAATTTTGCTTCACCGCCTGTTCATAATGAACAGAGATCTGCGCGGCTCTTCATACACGGCTACGGGTATTTAACCAACGATCAAGATAAAGATGATGTAGGACAGTAGTTCAAGAAACATGAAAGTAAGAGGTACACTAAAAAATTACAAAAAGGTAGTAACATGAAAGGATGCCATTTTAAGGGGGGATACACGTGGGAAGGGCAAGGATTCGACAAGGCAAAATTGCAGGATGCACTTTTAAAGTTTAGAACACCCATGGAGGTTTAGGACAGCAGCTCACCAAGGTAACAGGACAGATGTCATGACAGCTGCACATAAACAATCTGAAATGCTATAATTCAAGAGTAACATCAGGGGACTACAGAACAAATGGTGGTAAACCCAGGAGTAACACTATGTTGTCATCGAAAAGCAGCATGTCATACAATCTATAAAGGTAACAGCTAACAATGGCATGAGTTAGTCATAGAACGGGTGCCCATGAACAAATGCCAAGGGTGGCAAAGTCAACCAGGAGATGGGCGGAGGGCAGCTGCACCAGATGTACACCCGAAAGGAGCAGCCTCAGGAAACACAAAAGAGGTTTTATTTAAAGTGGCTCATAATTTAAAATTGAAAGCGGCAACTCTGTAACATAAGTGAGGTGGTGGTCCCAGGACAGCACCTGGAAGGAGATGCCGCCCAATGGCTAGAGGTGCCGACCTTGGAGACCGAGAAAGAGGGTGGAATCCCGGCCTCAGGCCAGCGTCCAGCGATTCTGGGCATGCCACAATCTCCCTGTACCTACAAAAAAAAATGATAATAACAAAAAAAATTGAAACGCATTCCAATGTCCTCCACTCAGGTCCATGTTATTAAAAAACAAAAACAAAAAAAAAACAGTTAACTCGGGGGGAACTGAACGAGGTTATGGGCAGTCTAATGAATCAGTTTCTTAAATCCCTTCTGCTCATCACAGGATTAATGATTCCTTGGGGATTAGGAAAGCAATTTGCGATTGATCATGGGGAAAATTAATTTTGGGTAGATGTTTTCCAAACGCCATTTTAAATCCAATGTTAATTTCGTTATAACCCCCAGATGGCAGTGTTGCCTCATTTACAAACGAGGATCCCTTTGTAACTATAACCACCCCTTCCTTAAATCTTACAACAGCAGATTTTTGCATAAAAAGACATATTTGGATTTTTTAAGGCTTGTGGTATACTAGATGTAAATAATTAGAACTAAAGATTGTTGTTATATTGCTTTCTATGTCTATACCTGCACATGCTTTTGTTATGCTTTTACTATAAACAGAACTCTGTGTTCTATGGAATTTTCCTTAGGGGAATGCTTGATTGAGTTACTGACTACCTACTCTGCAGGTGGGTGTGATGTGCTGCCAGAATTAAACTCTCCTTTCCACAAATTGAAGTTCCCTCTATTCCTACAAGGGAGACGAGCAGCAGAGGTATCCTGTCATTGAGGGCAGCACAGGAACGGATTTACCTAAGAGGACCCATATTTTTTCTATGGAAAATATTTTTTGGGAAAACAAATTTATTGAACCTGGATAAGTTCACTATTTATCTGGATATACTCTGTGATGATCGCTTGGTGGACAACTGTACTATTTACAGTGAGTACTACTCTTACATATTTTATGCGACACAGGATAGTAACGTTACTGTTTCTACAACACCGACGGAATTGCTCCTCACTCGACCGAGTGAGTGCATTCTCTGGCTGCTGACTCGAGCGTGCTTTGAAGCGGCACCGGATGACTACAAGGAAGGGTGAAACATCACAAGTCACCATTGCACCGGTAGATTCCTCACGCACCACCCTTTGAGCACCCTGCTACAAACTTTCCTGACCTTCACATATTACGCTAGCGTGTACGGCAATGTTGTATTTTATCATCACTCTTAGGCAACTGCCTTCTATACAAGGAAGTGTTCGATTATGATCGTGAGCGTCTCAGCGCATTCACAAGCAATTTACCCACTGACATTATCGCAACTCAAAGTACATATTTCTCCAACGCAGTGTCATCCTGGATTCAAGTAACAAGTGTATATGGTGGTATTATTTTGAATATCTGTCATCTTTATATTTTAATTGAATTACTATATATTTTGCTTTTGATGATTATACCACTGATGGATTACAAATCATAAAGTATACAGTTCATTAATATTTACAGATTTAGAAATGTTGGGAGAAGTGGGGCATTACTGAAAAACATCACGCAGTCTGACCCACCAACAACATTTTTACAAAGCAAAGGGGAACCTTCTATACCTTGGATAAGGTGGAAGGACGAATTTATAATCTATTATGAAAGCTATTGATGGTAAAAGAATGGGGGCTGAACGAAAGAAAAACATTTTGTTACATTGTCTCAGGTCAGAAACTCAAGTTATATTTAGAACATTACCCCAAGTAATGACCTCTGGTGGTCAGGGAGATTTAGATGCATATCAAGAGCCACTTTTAAGGATGGGACTTAGATTCAATCCTACTACCAGCACTGTTCTGAGTAGATTGAAGTTCTTTGTAAGGGCAAAACTAGAA
Organism: Pleurodeles waltl; assembly: GCF_031143425.1. Classification (NCBI taxonomy): domain Eukaryota; kingdom Metazoa; phylum Chordata; class Amphibia; order Caudata; family Salamandridae; genus Pleurodeles; species Pleurodeles waltl. The sequence continues at coordinate 605,606,646 of NC_090445.1, read as the reverse complement.
GGAGACACAGTTGATGAGTTTCTTACAGCTTTAAGAGCTACATGTCATTTTGATACCATGACAGACGAAATGATTAGGGACCAAATCAGTCCATGTAAAAACCAAGAAAACTCAGGAACAATTGTGGATCATGGGTGATCCCAAATTACAAGACGCAATATATATGGCTAAAGCATTATAACAATCATAAAAATGAATGTCTACAGTCAAGGGTACTACTATACCTGTGGGAAAAGGTGAAGATGTATATGTTGTGAAACGACACAACGAGTATCACGAGGATGGTAGCAATATAGGTGTTTCATGTACAAATCATTTTGGCAATTTGAGAAATTGAAAAGGGTAATGCATGTTACAGAAGTGGAAGCTGTAATCACATTGCTTCATGGAGTTTGTGTCCAGCAATAAAATAATTTGTAAAGTGTGGTTGCACAGCACATTTTGAACAGGTGTGCAGAGATCTTAAAAGGAATTCTAGACAAGTGCAGGGTAAAGTGTTGTTTGCTACAGAAGTGGTTAACCCCTTCCCTGCCATGGATGTAACGGTTACATCCTTGGCTGCAGCGCTGAGGAGCCAAGGAAGTAAACGTTACGCCCAGGGACTGGCTCATTGGGTGGGCGGGGGGGGGGGGAAGGGAGGGAGGGAGGGGTTAGTATGGGGTGGAGGGAGTGGTGCTCCTCCTATGAGCCTCCGACCCACCACCGCAGGTCAGGGATGGAAGGGGAATAGGTTCCTCTTCCACCCGCAACGTCTGATGATGTCAGCACGCGAACGAGCACTGACCTCATCAGAGGCCGCCCCCATCTTGCTGAAAGCTCAGCTTCCAGTACAATTGGAAGAGAAATGCAAAGCCTTTGAGCAAGGGTCGCTACCCTGGGGGGCATTTTTTTATTAGGCCAATCTGCCCCCCATGAGGGCAGAAACCACTAGACATCAGGATTTTGTTTTTTATGTCAGTTACACGCAAGGCAAGAGTCGCGCTCCCCTGGGGGGAAATTTTTATTTTAGGCCATTCCTGCCAACCTAGGGGGCAGATCAGCCCATTTTTCTTAGGCCAATCTCCTCCAAGGGGGGGCAGAAACCACTAGACACCAGGGATTTTTTTTTTTTTAGTCGCCAATTTCAAGCAAGGGTCACTCCCCTGGGGGTGCAAATTTATTTTAGGCCATTTCTGCCCGCCTTGGGGCAGATCAGCCTATTTTAATTAGGCCGACCTGCCTCCAAGGGGGGACAGAAACCACTAGGCACCAGGGATTGGTTTTTTTGGGGGAGTGACCCCTTAGGCAAGGGTCGCTCCCCTGAGGGGCAAATTTATTTTAGGCCATTCCTGTCCCATTTGGGGGCAGGGCGGCCTATTTCTATTAGGGGTGTGTGTGTGTTTTGTTTGGGGGGGGGGGGACAGCCCCTTGGGCAAGGGTCGCTCCCTATTGGGGCACTTTACTGCTGGCCATTTCTACCCCCCCATGGGGGCAGATCAGCCTATTTTTGTAAGGCCCTAGAAAGCCTCCCAGAAACCAAGGAATAATTAAAAAATAATAATAAAAAATAAAAAAATAAAAAAAAGAAGAGGGTGGGGGTATGGCCATACACCCATCTCATATAAATGGGGACAAAGTTGTGTTGCCCATCGGTGGGCAGATTGGGCAATTATCCCTAATCCACTATGGCAGGAAGCCTACTGGGATGACCGGGAATAAAAATTAAAAAAAAGTGGTGTGATGGCTACCAACCAGTATGGGCATGGTGATGCCCCCACCCCAACTGAAGGGGGTAAAAGTATTTCAGCTTTCCTCCCGCACACTATAACATCTTATCCCATGGCAAGCAAGAAGACATTTGGTTATTTTGGGTTTTAGTTTTACATTTGGGCCATGAGAGCTTGTCTAACTCTCAAAATCGTCCCACTTGTAATGGGGAGGGCTGCACTTTTTGGACTTTGGGATGCTGCCATGTAGAAAAATATACGAGACCTAAACACATCTGAAAACTAAACATCTAGGTGGGTCCAGGGTGGTGTGCTTCACATGCACCCTGCACCATTTTCATATCCACAATGCCCTGCAAACCTCCAACTCTGCTTGAAATCACACATTTTCCCCACATTTTTGTGATGGAACCTGGCGGAATCTGCAGGAATCCACAAAATTCCTACCACCCAGCATTGTTGCATCTATACCGATAAAGTTTCTGCCCCACTTAGCCTAAAAATGTTTTTTTTTCCAAACTGCCCTGTGGACCCACTTTGGTTCCAACTCAGTTTCGACATCCATAAAACCGGAGGCATATTCTCTTGACAACAAAAACCATATAAAGCAAGGATTTTCATGTTATATTCCCACTTGATGCCAAGATGCTTTACATTCCACTGGGAACAAAGGATTATACTTCTAGACATTCCATTCTTCTAGTAATTTATTGGTTTACTCAAGGTAAAAAAATTATTTAAAAAAACGAAGATAGCACTACTGGCCCTTTTGCAGCACGTCATCAAACCATGTAACTCATATTTCAAATAATATAGCACTGCTTAAGATTTCACTTGCCTGTAAATTTCAGATCAGGATGAAGCTCGTCCTCAAACTGTTTTCCAAATATCGAAGCACCACCGCGGCCTGACACAAGAGAGAAACAAATTTCTTGATGGCACTGGAAAAGCTTTGGAAATTGCGTCCCTGCTAACCACTCACAAAGTGTGCATCATTATAGGCAGCCTGAACTGGACAGTTTTGTTAGGGCATGCCATTAGCCCCGCATTTATTTCTGCCTTCATAATGAATCATAAGGAATCCAAATACTGCACGACCACACAAGCTTGTGGAGCTATGAGACACAAAGCAAGTTACTAAACAAATCGGTTTATGAAGTTCTGCCCCACGTTTTACAACTTTAAGCACCACCTTATTCACTTTTTTAAAAATGCCAACTCCATGAAATTGTGAAGTTTTAAAACTACCACTGCTGAAAAAGTAACTAAACGTTTGTCTTGAACAGTACCCAAACAAAGACCAAATTTATAGCATTTTCTGCCTCACCAGTTCCAGTTGGGTCTCCTCCTTGGATCATGAAATCTTTGATAATTCGATGAAATTTGGTGCCATTGTAATAACCTCGTCGGGCCAACTCAGCAAAGTTTTTGCAAGTTTTGGGGGCATGTCTCCAGTAAAGTTCAAGGACAATAGTACCCATGCTGGCAGGAGATTAAAAGAATGAATGAGTATTATCAAGAGACAATGAAGTTCAAGTAAAATAATCAATATCATTTTGCATGCTGTATGAATTTAAATGCTCAGTAAGGACATTTACCATTGTGTTTTCTCAAAAACAATTACTAATCTTTTGTGAAATGTAATCAATACAGGCTAAGTTTGAGAAACCTTAGTGGGTAGTGGTGAAAAGAAAGCATGCCGGCGCGCGCCGCACAAAAAAAAAGATATGTCACTTTAAATAAGAAATTTAAAATAGATCGCTTTTTGTACTTTGGCATCTTTATGACTGCAACGGCTGTGTGTTTTTCAACACACTGACGTCAATTAAAGTAGTACAAACCAAGAAAATAAAGCATGTTACATGAAGCGCAATATAAGTGCAACTACAACACAAAAGAGAGTGAGGACCTCATTGTGTGCAGACAGAATGGTCATAAGCCCTGAGGCACAGATCAGGTGTGGTGAAAGCGAAAAGCTGGTGGTGGCAGTTGGAGTTCACTGTCAAGATACATTTATAGCGTCAGACTTCTTACTCAACTGCTGAATGCTTTAAAATCGAGGAGGAGAAGAAAAAAAATATCAATGGAACAAGAGAAAAATATGGTTAGATGATAGCACCACTCCTCTTGAATCCCTAAGGAATCTGAATGTCCCCAATTCAGATCCGATCCCACCATATCTCTGCATTCCAAGGTTCATAAAAGTAAGTACCATAGAGGAATAATAGCACAATTTTCAAAGTAATTATACGCCTGGTGGTACACCAACAGTTGAAAGTGAGGCACAATCCCTAATGTCCGACCTAATCTTATGTAGGCCCCAACTCCATCTTAGTTCCTGGAGGCTGCCATCTTCTTCAACTTAGACAACATAAGTGTCCATATTCCCTGATTTATGCGGAATCATAGTCACGTCTGCCTCTTTCACGCAGATGTCGCCAGACTTTATCTTCCCAGGAACAGTGACAGCATCAAGTTCTTCGATTAATGACATAGATATAATATGTAATGCAACATTCGTCTGGGTCAGTTGTCTATTCCTTACTATGTGAAGGTCAAATTAGAACACATTTAGAGACATAACCAAAATTATGTAGTCTGAATTGATGTACTTTTGCCTTATACGTTCATAAGGAAACATCTAGGCTGTACCGAAATGGATGAAGAGCTTTTAAAAGTTGTATATACCTACTGAAACATTTAAAACATTACTGTACAAGTCCCAATAACATTCACAACATCAACAACATTCCCAGACAAATAGAAAACCGGTAAACACCAATTACTTTACAGTCCATACATCAATCAATTTAATAGCCCCAATCAGTAAAAGCGTAATCTTTCATTCACATTAATATGAAGCATCCTCCTTAAAGGTTTGGTTTTGTCTTCTTTTGAAGGCTTATTGCAATTTGCAAACATTAACAGATATGTCAGAACAAACCACATTACTCATTACTCAATGAATATTCTGCAAAAACCATTAGCAAAAGTTTCTCATCCAATACTGGGCTCAACCCAAATAGATTTTAGCTGCAGCGGGGCATTTAAAAATATTGTAAAATTAGATTTCCAATACCCAGCCATAACACCATCCAGTTACGTCCCGTTTCTGGAGGATTTAGCTCTCATTCAACTGCCTCAGCCAGCCGCTGAAATGCTGGACGCCCCTATCGAGCTAGAGGTGCTGTGACTGGCGCTGAGCATGCGCTCACAGGCAAAGGTAGTGACTGCTTCCCTCACAAATTTTACCAGGTACTCGCAGCAACAATCATGCAGAACCTCCTGGAGGTATTCTAGGAAGCATGGAAAGTGGGGCCCTACCACCCTACAATGCAGAAGGGGGAAAATATGTATGTTTCCTAAACCAGGTGGCAAAACGTCCCATCCCTTCGCCCATAGGCATCTCACCATGATCAATGTCAAAATACTCTGCAAACTGCTTGCTAACCGGCTGGCACCTCACATGTCTCAATTGATGAATGAGGACCAATGCAGGTTTGTCCCAGGTTGGAACACGAGAAAAGATTTACAACATCTTGCCCACATCTTACACGAAGTAGAGCCCAGTAACGAGGAGATTGTGCTTGTTTCCATAGACTTAGAAACAGCTTTCAACACTGTGGACTGGGGCTACCTCCTCAAAGTGCTTAGGACTATGGGAATTGGCCCACATTATTGGGAATGGGTACAACTGCTTTACGCCAGCTCCACTGCGAGAGTGCAAGTGGGGTGAACTCGATCAGAAGAATGTATAATGAAACATGGGACACAGAAAGGTTGTTCCCCTAACCCCCACCCCACCTCCTATTTGCTACCACCATACAGCCACTGGCGATATGGGCGTGCCACAGACTCAGATACCGGGGCATCCAACTGGGTACAAATCATCACATAATTTCTTTATATGCAGATTATGAGTTACTCTACATTGCCTTCCCACAAGAAGCAATACCTGTACTACAAATTTTAGAGAAGTTTGGGAATATATCTAGACTCTGCCTCAACCGCAATAAATCTCTGCTAGCCCAGGCCGGTACATCGCCGGATCAGCTCCCGTCTCTAGGACTACGCTGGGAAACAGCGCACTTTTGCTATCTAGGGTTGCAGCTGGTCCAGACTGAAACGTAGCAACTCTGGCTCAACATATAACGGGTCCTTGACACTCTCCAGACGTAAGTAAGCTTCTGGAACACATTGCTGCCATAGTTGATTGATACGCTGGCTATAACCAAAATGGTGATGTTGCCCAGATGTCTGTACACTCTGCAGAACACGCTCCGCCCCATCTCCAAGTAGGTCTTTAAATGGCTGAATTCCATAGTTATCTTGCTACTGAGGGCAGGTCGCCGTAGTAGAGTAGCCTTATCCACTATGACCAGACAATATGAAGACGGAAGCTTGGAGGTACCAAGTTTAGTTCTATAGTATTGGGCTGCACACTTACAGCATGCAGCAAAATAGTTTGAGGATGGGGACAACTGGGACAAGCGACTCCTGGCAGGCTTAATCGCCGCGGACCAGCTTCCAACAATACTAATGGAAGGGACGGGAGTACCCAGGGACAGACCTTATATAATCCATCAGACAGCAACATTAAGGCAGGACTTTGTTGAAATAATGCTAATGACAGCCCTGTTTGACACAGAACTTCCTATATGGATATTGAAGTCAATACACAATATGATCGACAATATGTCCTTTCAAGCATAGAGGGCGGGCGGATGCATCCTGTTGGAACATCTCTACCCTGGAGAGTACTTTATCACATATGAGCAAGCCTGTGAGAACTTTACACTAGGACCAGGGAACTACCTGCACTATGCTGAGCTTAAAGAGATGGCTAGAGTGACCTGGCCCACCTACCTGGATACATCACAAATCACACACACACACATTGGGCGTCCTACTGAAGTGTGAGTCAGGTCGACACCTAATAACGCTACTGTAAAGGGCAATGAGAAAAGACACCACAGGCCCTCTGGTCTGCGCACACGTCGCATGGGAATCTGATCTAGCAACTCCACTGGATGACAGGGAGTGCAACAATATCTGTAGAGACACACACAGAGTGCCTAGCAACTCGTGCTTCAAATTGGTGCACTACAACTTCTTCCATAGGACATACTTAACACCCAAGACATTGCAATGCATGACACCTACATGGCAGGATAGTTGTCCACCCTCAGAGCCAGTGGAGTGGACTTCATGCATTTAGCATGGTTTGCAGGGCTGTCCAGGACTACAGGAAACATATAGTGTTAGTGCTGGCCCGGCGCCGCATGGCTATCACATGGATGGGACAGAGGTCCCCCACTGTACAGCTATGGTACAAGGATGTCCAAGAATGAGCACTGGCAGAGGAGGTACACATGAGGCTGAACAGATGAGATGAACAATTCGGGGAACTTCTACAGACCTGGAGGGACGTCTGTGATACATTCTTAGACTCAGATAGGAAATTAGTGGATAATGATGACTTGACCTCAAGTAAAGACAATAGTACAGACTCAGCCAGGGGTCCTAGTGAAGGGCAGAAGAGCCAGTGTAGAACGCCACCTGTACATAATGTATTATAATATGTACTGGATGCTAGCAGGAATCCACGAATGTGTGCAAAGGCTGAAAACAAGTGCTTATCATTACATCCTGCCTTGTAATGTGTACAACGTTTCTCTAACTGCTATATGTTGCTATCTAAAAACTAAAAATAAAGGTTTACAAAACAAATATATATTTCAAATAGTCATACCTTGCAAAATGTTGAAAAATTGTAAAAGCTTGTAGAATCAAGGAGAGTGCATTACATTTTCTTCTAGCTGAATCACAGTGGAACACTTAAACGTAAAAGTGTCTCTACATTTTAATATTGGGGGAAGTTTTTTTATTTTTTTAAAGCCTCCCCCAATTCCAAAATTTGTCTGTGGTACCACATACCCAAGTACAATTTTAACGGAGAAACAAGGGTAGAGCCCCCAAATGGATTAATACATTTAGAAAAAGGGTAACCGTATGACATTCCACCCCAAGGACGATGTAGTTTGATAACCTAAATGTTTGAAACAGTCCATCTTGTCAACTGACTTTATACCCACACATCTTTTCCTGCAAAAACAGTTATCAAACACCATCATTTTGGCTTTAACTGTAAAGATTGACAAAGGAATTGCCTGTGTGTACATCAGAAGAGTAGATCATGCTATTTAAGAAGTGCCATAACGATCTGGGTAAACGCGGCTGCCTCATCTGCAAAGGGAAGCAGATTGGCCTGAGATATGGTATGTACACTTATTGATCCATAATGGCAAATTGCTACAGAAATACTAGATAAGGCCTTGACAAATATGTGTTTCTACCAAAGTTCATTCTTAATGCCAAATTTATTGGTTAAAACAGGTGCTAAATGGAATGCATTTCATGCATTGGGCTATTGCAACCACATTTGAATTTTAGTATTTATATTAATCGGTTTTTATAACAGGGCAAATTGCGGAAGTCTGTCAACAGTATTTTCCAGATACCCAAATACTGCGCAAAAGGTACCATCCATGAACAGTTTAATACTTTGACAGACTAGTATGAATGGAGTCAAGCTTTCTTAAGCCGGTTTTTAAAACAATACATAAATCGCACATTTCCATATCTGACACCAGAATGTAATGAATTTAGCAAATATTGTAGAAAAGAAACTCAGAGGTGCTAAACTAAGAAATTGAAAATACCATAACTCTCCTTTTCATAAATGGGTACATATGTCATCCCTAGCCAGGACAGGGGATCTGAAGTATTTCCATACCAATTGCAAAAATTAAAGAAAAATAACCCACACCATTCAAACCATCTCATCTCCAATATGAGATCCCTGCTAACATTTCTTGACACTTTTTCACTCAACACAAAAAGACATGTAAATTAACATATTTAATATCCTTTGACACTCTCATTCATTAAATTTTAAGAAGTCTTTCTAGAAATCTCATTCAAATTTGCCTTCAAAAAAGTCATTTTTTTCTTGTCAAACGACATATTAAGCTAGGGTAAAACCATTAGGCAACCACATTATTGTAATATACTAATCTGTAATTTCCTCAAATTGAGTAAGTATCAACATAACGTACAGTTGTAATTATAGGAAGTCACCTGTAGAACGCTTAATTATCTCTTGTAGTAATATAATGTATTTGGAATGTTTGGAAGGCTATGCTAGAATGTTGGATCTGTGAAAGTCACTAACGAGGTGGCTTGAGGAATCATAGCTTCTGAATAAAGGCCTTTGAACTTCATTTCTCTTGAGTGACTACTTCACTCTTTCTCTTAGACGAGGATGGGATGCACACTGCGCAGATGGAAGGGAATGAATACCTCATCCTTGTGAGATTCTACAGATAGCCACCTCACTTATACAAGTGCCAAGTTCAGGAGACGTTCTTGGCACAGTGACTGTATACTAAGGACAAAACGGGTACCGTTTCATGTATTTATGCAAACATCACTTGACAAGAAATGGAAATGGATGATTTGCACTCAGTCTAAAATATCACCTAACGGATGTTCTAGTGTGACAAGATAGAGAGGTACTAAAAGTGTTTAGGGAAATTAAGTCTAGATATCCTTGGTTTCAGCTATATTACACCAGTTTGGCACTAGACTGGAGTATACTAAAAGATAATCGTGCCAACTTACATCTGTACAGCAGAAAGTCACATACCTCAGGTGCCAGCTGCTGCGGTAAATGGAACTGCTTAGTTTCCACTCATTGGGGTGATTGCACACTGAGAAGTTGTGCCATCCTGTGAGCAGCAGGAAGTCAAGGGAAGGATTTGCTCACTGGTTTATGCAGAGAGTTAGCCAGCAGGCGTGGGGGTGCAGGACCGGCTTCACAACTATTGCGGAGACCCAACCGGACACATCAAGAGGGCCGAGAGTTTCTGTCAGTGAAATGACAGGTGTGAGGATTTGAGGCAACTGGAGGATCGAGGCGAACCTGGTAGATATGCCGCTTCAGGAAAGTTTTACGTTGAGGCTGACAGATGCAAGGATTTGTGGCGGTTGGAGGACTGAAGAGGGGCCGCTACGAGGGAACCTCGGTGCTGCACTTGTTGCTCTTGTTCCCATCATCGATCGTGGAGGGGGAGTGAGTTCTCATGGGCGTGAAGAGGGAGTTCACTCCGTTTGGCCAACACTCCATCTAGGAACCGAGGTAGACCTGGGGTTTGAGGACCGCCCCAGCCCTGCACAGATCCTGGATGATCTCTTTGTTGTCACCGGGACCCGCCCAACAGAGGTGGAGCTGGGGGTCTGAGGACTGCCCCAGCCCTGCCCAAATTCTGGCTGAGCTCTTTGTAGTAACTTGGTTATGCCCACATAGAACAGGGTGGAGTTAGGAGTTATACTGCTAATATTGCTGGAACCAATTTGGCAGTATTAAAAAGCATTGCGCAAAACATGCTTTCCCTGCAGCTTCTGCATTGTCGGTGACGAAGTCATCATGAGAATTGTACAGCTGTTGTCTAGCTGCATAAAAATAAAAAAAATATTTAAGTTCCATGACATTTTATAGACACATTATCAATAATGTTTCAAAACCAGACTACATGGAATTTCTTTGTGGAAGGAGGAGGAGTTTTATATGATTGTGAATGGCACAATAATGCACACAAAATGCATTTTGTGAAATTGTAAGCAAACGTATATTTCCAACTCTAAAGCAACTGCATAACAGCGTTCTTAATTGCTCTTCCCTGCCTCAGTTATCTCATCTTGTGTCCTAGGTGTAATATATATTCATTGTAGCATATAGTCAGTAGAGCATCAAACTGTACCAAACTATCAGTTTTTCTATTCAAATGGCAGCAGTGTGTATGACTCAACCTCCAGCCCTCCTCAATGATGTAGGGGAGCCTCTTCTACCATGGAATGAATGAGGGAAAATATTCAAATCATATTTAATTGCCATAGGTGGGGAAATGTTACCTGTGTGAAAGCAACATATCTTATTGTATATCTTAGGCATACAAGAGAGGAAGATATATGAAAATCTAACAGAAAAAGAAGATGAGGATGATGAGGAGGAGGATGGTGTACAAGATGACTATCAGAAAGCTCTTGGCAAATTAGAGACATGCTTTGGGCAAAAGGTTAATGTTGTTTTAGAACAACATACAATCTTTAGTAGAATCCAAGGAAAAAATGAGGAGGGGACTAGCTATGTAGCTTTTTTAAGCGGTTTAGCGAATGCATGTGAATTTGGATTGCTATGTGATTCATTAATAAGAGATCAATTGGTTCGTTGTACCAACGATCTACGTATTCAGGAAAAACTGTTAGGTCATAACCCTGGCTTAATTAAGCCATTGACATAGCCAAGAGTGTTGAGCACACAGCAGAATGTATTAAAGAAATGAAACATACCAATGACTCAGACACCGTACAAGTGGTTAATGAACCAAGTAGTCAAGAAAATCCCATAACTAATAAAGAGGAAAAACAAAAAGGTATATGAGGTGCGTGATAAAAAGAACGTCAATTCTGACAGGGAGGGAACAAACAACAGATGTTACCAATGTGGGAGTGGCAATTATTTAGCCAACAGTCCAAATTGCCCAGCAGGATTGTAGTGAAAATAGGTAGGTTTGACCACTGACTGTGTTTCACCACTGTGCATATTAGTTGTTCAATGTTCACCAGTTGCAGATTATATTTTGTGTTCAGATTAGCTGCCTATTGGCTTTATTGTGGCATTAGACATTGCAGATGAGCTGTGTTTTTCCACATGGCAAACTAAGCTTGTGTTTTTTGTATTTTCTCTTACCGAACACGACAGCATGATAAGAAAGCACATCTTTTTATGCTTTTCTTCAGTGCAGGGAACAGGTCGGCCTTGGAAGGGGAGCCTTGAAAGGTTGGCCAATTTTCAATGTTTTTCTTCCAACTCTGACCTACAGTAGCCAGCAATATTTCCATCTGAGAGGGGAGGGCCTTTCAGAAAGCTCTTTCCATGATTGTTTAAGCTATAAAAGAGGTGACCCTGCTCAGTAGCGGAGGAATTTCCATGACCTCGGTCAGGATTAGACGTTGAATGCCTGACACAGACACTTGTCCTGTGAGAGTGGATATCTCTTTCTAGCAGTTGAACAGGGGTCATCTTCTTGCTGGCATGAGAAAGATGAAACACTTGGCAGGCCCTACAGTGATGAAGTTTTACTTTATCCTTTGCTTTGCAATTATGCTATAATATAACCACATATATTTGCTGTGTACATTGCAGTTGAGAATCACTTTGATATATTTTCCTTTCGTTAATGTGACTATTTTTAAACGTGTGCCTTTGACCTACTAATCTCCTTCATTTTTTTAGGAACCTCCTGCTGGAATAATAATAAATGTCTTCTTTAAACTAAGAAGTGCATTCCAGAGATTTTTGTCAGCTCGGTCATTAGTGAAAGCAAAACAAGGATTTAGCGAAAGCAGAAAATGCAATAAAAAGGGAGACTATGCTTGTGTGTGTAAGAATGTGAAGGCTGAGAAAAAACAAGTTAATGCGGTTGAAGGCATGAGTAACAGCAAAGGTAAATTCATATTTCAGGTGAAGGGAGAGAGCCTAGACTCCACGTATCCTACATGAGAAATTACCCTAGATGAAATTAATGTAGCAATATTTGCCTATTAATGTTCCCCTTACACTTTTATTGAGCAAAAAGTGTTCAATAACAAATTCCAGGACAAAGGTTATGTTTTGCAACCTGCAGATATCCAACCGGGGGATGGGGGTAATAACAGGGATCCAATTCCCATAGCAGGAATGATAATGATGTGCATCACATTTAAGGACCGTCCGATAATTGTGGCAGAAAAGGGGCCAAACTTATTAGGCTGGAGACATCAACATTGAATCCTAATAACTCTTAACAATTCCTGACGGATGAAAGGTCTTTCACAGGAATGGAGATTTGCAAGGAGTTTCCTAATTTATCCGAGGATAGGCTGGGCATCTAAAGAATTTTCAGAACTACGTTAAGTTAAAAGAGTATGCAGTGCCAGTAGTGCATAAGGTTAGATCTATCCTGCATCTGATGCAGGAGCCCTTAACGGCAGAGTTAAAAAATAAAATAAAATAAAAAGTTGCTCAAGGGGTCATAGAATCTACGGATTGCTCTTTGAGGTTGGTTCCCATCATCGTCACCAAGAAACCAGGTGGTAGTGGAATTAGATTATGCATTGATCTGAGGGACTTGAATGCCAACATCTGAGCTGATCGGTTCTCGCTACCAAGAATAGGTCAAATGATAAGTATGATTGGTGAAGCTAGTAGTTTTGGTGAGATCGATTTATCATTGGCCTATCATCAAATAGAATGACATCCAGACTTCAAATCTATCACATCATTCATAACCCCACACAGAGCGTACAGTTTTTGCAGAATGCCTTTTGGATTGGCCTATCCAGCAGCTGTTTTCCAGAGAGTCATGCAGAATCTCTTAGAAGATACAGAGCACCCGATTATCTTCCAAGATTATATTTTAGTATATGGGGGTCATGGAAAATGCACACAACCACGTATTGAGAAAAGTATTCATGGCCCTGGATGATGCAGATTTGATGCTAAAGATAGTTAAGTGTTAGATTGGTGTGGGTTTGGTGGAATATTTCGACCACACCATTTCCAAGGATGGGGTTAAGCCCAAATTGGATTTGGTAGTCGCTGTTTGTGAAGCACACGCACCCACTAATAAAGAACTTAGGGCCTCCTAACGAGAGAAGGGAATCAAGATTCCCATGATCCTTTTTTATATGTTATAATACCCGGTCTCATAAAACAGGAGCGGAAGCGAGGGATTAAGGATTACTCCTTGTTAAAAATGCTGAAAGAGAAAATAATCCAGGGGCGGCCACCAAAATCAAAAGATCTGCAGAAAGAACTTAGAGGCTACTGGGATGTACGCCTGAAACTAAGTATATACCATGACATTGTAATGAGAGGAGAGAGAGAATCGAACCATCTAAAGAGTTATGGGACAAACTTGTCCACATAGCGCATGATGGAAATCTGGGAAGACACATCACAAAGTGTAAGCTCAGAGCCACTTATTGGTTCCTCCCTATCAATAGGATGGTATAATCTAAAGTGAAAGAAGGTATATGGTATGCAATGAGTGATAGAACTAAGCTGTAGGAAGCTGGCCTGGTGTGTGGTGGGTACCTATGGCACTTACACCTTATACAGGTCAAGGTATCCCCTCTCATTGAAGCGTAGGCAGGGTCTAGAAGACAGGTGCAGATGAACAGCCATGGCTTATCTGGGAGACATGCAAAGCTAATGCAATAACACTACAGCCACACAGTACATACACACCAGAAGGAAATCACTTGGTTGTACAAAAATAAAAAGGTACTTAATTTTTGAAACACAGTATCAGAAAATACTGGGGTGGCGACCCTCCAATAGGAGGTATGTAAGAAGCTGGCTCTGTATATAGTACATCAAAATGAGAGATAGTGTGCACAGAGCCCAGGGGTTCCAGAAGAGGCTTGACAGAGGAAATAATAGATAATACTAATGCTCTATTTGTGGTAGTGTGGTCAAGCAGGTAGGCTTATCAGAGGGTAGTGATGAGCATTTGTTGTACACACACAGGCAATAAATGAGAACACACACTCAATGACTAAACTCCAGACCAATAGGTTTTTATATAGAAAAATATTATTTTCTTAATTTATTTTAGAACCACAAGATTCAAATTGCAGGTAAGTACATTAAATGTAAGGTACTTTGCATAGGTATAGATAGGGCTTTGAATCAAAACAATAATGTACACAGTTTGGCATAAAATGGCAGAAATCAACAGTTTCTGGGGGAGATAAGTACAGTTAGGTTAATGCAGTAAGTAAAGCACTTAAAGGTTCAGTCTCCAAAGCATAGGCAGCCCACCGTTGGGGGTTCAAGTCAACCACAAACATCCAGCAACACAGGGCCGGTCAGGTGCAGAGGTCAAAGAGGGGCCCAAATAACAATGGTGCCTATGGAGACAGGGGGTGCTCCCGTTCTAGTCTGCTGGCAGGTAAGTATCTGCGTCCTTGGGGAGCAGACCAGGGGGGTTTAGTAGAGCACTGGGGGTCCCAAGTAGGCACACAAAGCACACCCTCAGAGGCACAGGAGCGGCCAGGTGCAGTGGGCAAACAAGGCATTGGGTTTGTAATTGAAATCAATGGAGGCAGCTGGGGGTCACTCAGACTTTGCAGGCAGGGCACAGGGGGGCTTCTCGGGCCAGCCACCGACTGGGCAAGGATGAGGGCCACCTGCTGGTCACTGCTGCACCAGTAGTTGGTTCTTCACGAGCCTGGGACCTGCGGGTGCAGTACTTCTTCCAGGCATCAGGTTTCTTCTTTCCGGGCAGTCGCGGTCAGGGGGGGTCCTCGGGATTCCCTCTGCAGGCGTCGTCGTGGGGGTGCAGAGAGGTTAGCCCAGGGTGGACACGTTGTCAGAGTTACCTGGGGATCCTCTCTGGGTCGTTGGTGTCTCAGGACATGGGGCGTCAGGTGCAGAGTGGCGGCGACTCACGCTTCTGGAGTGAGGTAAGAGTCCCTTTAAAGATGGTTTCTTCTTGCATGAGGTAGACAGTTCCGCTGTCCTCAGGAGTTCTTGGTCCTTTGTAGTTGCAGGGCAATCCTCTGAGTCGGCAGAGGTCCCTGGGCCAGCAGGATGCGTCACAGGTGTAAGTTGTTTGAATCAGGAGACAGGCCGGTAGGGCTGGGGCCAAAGCAGTCTTCTTCCTTCTCTGCAGGGTTTTCAGGTTAGCAGTCCTTTGTAGGTCATCAGGAATCTCCTTTCCTGGGTTCAGGGTTGCCCCTAAATACTACATTTAGGGGTGTGTTTAGGGCTGAAGGGCAGTAGCCAATGGCTACAGTCCCCGAGGGTGGCTACACCCTCCTCGTGCCCCCTCCTTTAGGGAGGGGGGGCACTTCCCTATTCCTATTGAGCTAAATCCTCCAAAGCAAGATGGAGGATTTTCTAAGGAGGGGGTCACATCAGCTCTGGTCACCTTAGGGGTGGACCTGGCTGAGGGGGTGACTCCTCCTTGTTTTGCTCATTGTCCTCCCAGTCTTGCTGCAAAAAGCAGGGGCTGTGTCCGGGGAGCAGGCATCTCCACTAGCTGGAGTGCCCTGGGGCGTTGTAACACCAGGCTTGAGCCTTTAAGGCTCACCGCCAGTTGTTACAATTCCTGCAGGGGAGGACTGAAGCACCTCCACCCAGGACAGGCTTTGTTCCTGGTCACAGAGTGCACAAAGGTACTCACCCCATTTGGCCAGAAACTGGTCTGGAGGTGGTAGGCTGGCAGAGACAGGTCAGCCTAGCACTAGCAGTTGAGCTGGCATGCAGGGGGCATCTCTAAGATGCCCTCTGTGTGCATTTCTCAATAAATCCCACACTGGCTTCAGTGTGGATTTATTGTGCTGGGAAGTTTGATACCAAACTTCCCAGTATTCAGTTTAGCCATTACGGAACTGTGGAGTTTGTGTTTGACAAACTCCCAGACAATATATTCTATATGGCTACCCTGCACTTACAATATCTAAGGATTGGCTTAGACACTGTAGGGGCATAGTGCTCATGCAGCTATGCCCGCGCCTGTGGTATAGTGTACCCTGCCTTAGGGCTGTAAGGCGTGCTAGCACCCCTCTACCCCTCTGCCCACAACCCACTGCCTGTGGTATAGATAAGTCACCACTTATCTATACCACAGGCAGTGGGTTGTGGGCATGGCACTCTAAAAGGAGTGCCATGTTGACTTAGTCTTTTTCTCCCTACCAGCACACAGAAGCTGTGAGGCAGTGTGCATGTGCTGAATGATGGGTCCCCAGGATGACATAATCCATGCTGCAGCCCTTAGAGACCTTCCCTGGCCTCAGGGCCCGTGGTACCAGGGGTACCTTTTACAAGGGACTTATCTGCGTGCCAGGGCTGTGCCAATCGTGGAGACAAAAGGTACAGTTTTAGGGAGAGAACACTGCTGCTGGGACCTGGTTAGCAGGGTCCAGCACACTTTCAATCAAAGCTGGCATCAACAAAAGGCAAAATGTTAGGTGGCAACCATGCCAACAGTGGCATTTTCCTACAAGGTAAGTAAATACACTTCAGATATACTCTAATAAAATAAACAGTAAGAGGCATAAAAAGGTTGTAAAACTGTGTAAAATAGCAATAGGCAATAGTAGCCCTAGGGGGAGCCAAAACCATATACTAAGAAAGTGGAATGTGAACACAGAGCCCCCACCTAAGTAAATAAATGTTGTAGAGGGGAACTGGGAGTACTAGGAAACCACACAGGTAAGTAATCAAGTACCCCTGAGCGACCAGGAATGCAGGAGTTAAACACTGGATTTCCCCAAAACCACCCCAAAGGATGAAAAGAAGAAAAAGAAAAGAAGACATCAGAACAGCCTACAAGAAATCAGCGGTGGAACACTGAAGATGGAGACCTGTGGAGAGAGGAGACCAAGTCCAGAAGTGTCTGTGGAGTCTGGGGTGAATAGGAGATAATACTCACCCAGAGGTACCTTTTGGAGTTGGTCGACGAAGAAGGAAGACAGGTCAGCACTGCAGCACAGAAGCTGGAGAAGAGTTCCTGATGCGTGAAAAAGGAATCCCACGCTGGAAGCTGGATTGCAGATGGGTGTCGGTGAAGGATTTCCACCAACAAGCCTTGACAAAGGCAAATTTGCGGTTAGAGGAAAAGAGGGGCTGCCAGGGACCAGCAAGGTCCAGGAAGACTCGACCCAGGAGGGTGGAGGGGTGGTCCCTGAACCGGTGTGGACTGGTTTATGCACGGAGGGCACCAAATGTGCCCTTCAAAGCAAACCGGTGGCTTGGGGAGGCTCCCCCTTCCAAGCCAGTCTCACCCATTTCCAATGGGAGAGGATGTTACCTTCCTCTACTAAAGGAAATCCTTTGTTCTGCCTTCCTGGGCTTGATCCGATCAAGCAGCAGGAGGGCAAAAACCAGCGAGGGGTAGCAGCAGCTGGGCTGCCCGGAAAACCCTGTAACACTGGTGGTAGCAATGCTGGGGGTCCTCTAGGAAGCCCCCACAGTGCATGGAATCATACTTCCAATACTTGCAACAGTATTGGGGTATGATTCTGACATGTTTGATACCAAACATGCCCAGGTTCGGAGTTACCATTATGTAGTCGGACATAGGTAGTGACCATATGTTCGATACACATATAAAATGGCGTCCCCCCCCCCCACCCCCCTCATGAAGTCCAGTAAAATGGGTCAGGAGTTCGTTGTAGCACCTCTGCAAGTGCAGGGGTGGCCTCACACACAGGTATCTGCACCCTGCCCTCTGGGCTGAGAGGACCTGCCATAAGGGTGACTTACAGTGACCCGGTGCAGTGACCTGTAGTATAACCGGGTGCGTGCACCTGGTTCACGCAGACTGAAATGGCAGGCTTGCAGAACCCTTTGCCTAGGCTCCCTTTGGGTGGCAGAATAACTGCAGCAGCCCATAGGGATCCCCTGGAGCCCCACTGCCCTGGGTACCATATACTAACGACTTACATGGGGGCACCAGTATGCCAATTGTTGGGATAAAAAGTTACCAACTACAACATTTAGAGGAGAGAGCACAGTCACAGGGGTCCTGGTTAGCAGGATCCCAGTGAACACAGTCAAACACACTGACAAACAGGCCAAAAGTGGGGTAACCAAGCTAGAAAGAGGCTACTTTCCTACATAAGCACACCCATAAAATAACTAATTGCCAGTTGAGGTACCCTTAAAGCCCTGGGATAAACTGGGGTTAGACATAATTGGACCCCTGAGTCACTCCAGCTGGGTGGAAAAATACATTTTGGTATCAGTCGATTATCATTCTCACTGGAAAGTCACAAAAGTAATGAACCACATGACCAACCAGGATCTATTACTTTCCTATCTTATGTTTTCATGACCGAATGGATACGTAGCATTTTGATAACTGGTAACTGGGTGCAGTTCACTTCCGTTACTATGAAGGAGTTCCTGACAGAAATGTCTATTCCGCATTATAGAATGGCTCCATACTATCCAAGAGCTAATTGATTAGTGGAAAAGGGAAACTGAATGATTAAATAATGTTTGCAACTCGCCACTAATTCTGTAGAACTGGTGAATATGGATCTCAAGAAGATGCAGTGGTCATACCACATGCACCCAATGCTGTCATAGATTGGACTCTGGCTCTGGGAAAGACTGCTGGTTTAAGGATGACAGTACTTTTGTTTGTAGGTGACTACGCCTTTCCTACAACAAGTCGCAACTGTTGTCCCAACCTTACCGGCTCACTAGCAGCACCTCACCAGAAACACAATAGTAAAAGGTGATTTGTGGCAGCCTTTACGCATGGACTCGAGAATAAGATATCTCAGGGAGTGTCGTGGTTAAACGGAGATTACCCCTTTCTCACAGATATATCATGTCTCATACAAACACAGGCAATGACAAAGATGTTTTTATTCAACATAACTGCAATTTGCGATAAGGTGCATGGGCTGCAATGATTAGGATAATGAATAATGCAAGAAAAAAAATTGTGAAGACGAGAGTCATTATTACAAAGACCCCTACCATCTTGCAATGCATAGAAAAGACATACGAGATGCAATATGCCCTAATACCCTAATGTGAAAGGCCGAACCTCCTACCTAAAGGAGAGCTTGGTTTGCTAAACCTAATCTGCCAATGCCATGTCCATGAGAGGAGCCCCCAACCCTCGTTACCTTGTAATGAGGTCTCTCTCTCAGACTCCGCAGGGACACAGACTGGGTCAGCGTCAAGACGACGCGCAGCATCGATATCAGCGATGGTGGCGATGCCTTCTGGTCGGAATCCCTCTGATTTTCTGTCTAAAGTGCGGTATATTTATACAGATCTACAAGGACCCCTGACGTAGGTGTGTTCCCAAACAATAGATAACAGACATGCTTGGGACGGCAATTAATATAAACAATCCCTCGAAAGTAAAGAGAGGGAAAATCCCTAAGTGTGAACACCTACTGTTTGTTTGTTTTTGTTGCTTGATCTTGACGCCTTAGCGCGGTAACACTGATAATGTAACTCATAACAAGTGGCCTAACTATAAACAAGGCAGCCATCTTAGAAGAAATAAATAATTAAATGGGCTAAGACAGAGCAATCTAAGTAGGTTAAAAGTAACTAGGTGACGGGGGCACGAGTCTGCAAGCCAAAGGCTAAGCTAACTCCTGTTATCCCATTAAAAACGAAGTAGGATCCACTACACCCTCCCCATTGCCCTAACAGGTATGACGAAGGTATAGGAACCCAAACGCTAAAACTGCTCTGAACTAAAAGCTAAAAGCATAAAAATCTGCCAAAAAAAATCTTTAAAATGTGTTAAAAACTTAATAAAAACAATGTCGCTAAAACACATACAGAGATGTTAATGTCAATCATGACAAGCACAGTGTGCCAAAGCAAGTTAATTGAAGTGCACAATTTTAAAACGGGAATGGCAAATCAAATCATCAAATTATGTGCTGTATGCATGATCTTGAAGAGTGTCATCGAAGTCACCAACCAAGGACCTCAAAAATGAGTCAACATCATCTGATTTAAAATCGAGAGCTGGGTGGACAAATGGATCCACAGAGCAGTAGTGAGCAGTATTTCCTGGTGTAACGTTATCCGTTCCAGTGTCCTCATCAGTGGTAGATCTCAAAACGGAAGGCTCATAGGTGGCCTCACGGAGCAAACTCAATCTGGCCAAGTTAATTTCATTATACATAGCATATAAAAACCTCTTCGAACGTTCTTTCCTAGGACCCAGCAGAAAATACTGCAAGCCTATAACTTCAGAAAGAGTATTCAGGTGTTTCTTAACTGCGGCTAACGTGTTGGTCTGTACCCATTGCTGGCACAGCTTACCCACACTGTATGTCGTAACTATACCTGTATGTTGACCCGATACAAAGCGAGGGTCTGGTCTGTTAATTGAGAAACCCCCTGAAGAGTTCAAAAAACGCACTTGACACTCATTAGTGTCAGTAGGCCAGATTAACCACCCGCCGGGACTAGAAAGTGAAGAATTATAAGTACCAGCCTTAACCATTGCATCTAGCTTGTCCTCAGTGATATTGAGGAAGTATTGCCAATCTTTAAACCTTGCCGGGGTGGGGATACTGGGCGTGTTCAAATCTTTAATTTTCGCTAACTCCAGATAGGATGTCTGTTGAATTGTGTCATTTAAGAAAATCATTTGCACAGGAATTAGGCATGCTCAAAATAAAGCCTTCCTACCCTGTATCTGCCAATCTTGTGTTCCCCATACACTTTTCAAATCAATAGTGCTCTTCCAGTATTCGTACCCGTCAACTGCGAGCCGGGAAACAAAGGGATCTGAATAAATCAGTTTTGTATCAGTTAGCAAAATCTTCCTAATTTGTGCCGGAGGTATTTTGAAATAATATGACTCTTGTGTCATGCCCAGAAAAGTATGTCAATTTATCACTATATTAACTTGGGCTCCCCACCGGAGGTGTAGAACAGTGTTCCCACTGTGTGTAGTTTAATACTGGCCTGTATCTAGTGGCATGGTGTAGGTAGTAATGTCCCCAATTGTTATAGCGAAACATTTCCCCATAATTCATTATATATTCATATACATCATCACTTTCAAAAGCGGAATAGTCCTTCATTTCAGTTAGCATGGAATCAACTGTTTGGACATCGCAATCATCAGAGACAACATCAGGTGTAATTACATCAGTCATTGAAATTTTTAACACGTATGGTATTTGAATAATTTCTGTAGGCCCGCATATTTCGAATGGAACTTTGTCACACACAATCCCATCAGAAATCGGTACTGCTGTAATATTTACAGGGGACAAATCTCTTCAGACCTTATGAGAAGAATGATGTGGAGTTAAAACTTCATCAACAGGCTCCACTGAGGAGCGATCAGGAATATAGTGACCATTTATAAGCAAAAAGAAAACAGTCAAAAACCCATAAAAATAATGCACAAAATGTCAAACAGAACCATAAGTACTTCCATGGGGTATTTCAAATAGTTCTTTTTAAGCCATTGATACAGCTTACTTCTTTTTGAAACAGTGTCAATCACAGTAGTGGATGAATCTGAAGAAAAATCATCAATGTCAATGGCATAGCCAGAGGTAGTCTCTGCAAACACGGGAGCTGGTGCACCATCCGTACTTTGGTCCACTTCACGTGAAGGCTCTTGGTAGACAGTGTCATTAGTCTGTGATGGGTTTGTGTAAAAAACATCTAGATCGTGAACCGGGGTGGTCACTGAAGTAGTGACTGGAACCAGCAAATGTTCATTTTCCACCCTCCCCATGGTCAAGGAGGTGGCTGGAACAGCAGTTGACATTGTTGCATAGTCTGTAGTAGTGACGTTCATCCTACTATGTAGATGTATGTCCTGTTGGGTAGTGAGAGGGGATCGGGAACCACCCAAGGGACCTCTTGGTCTACTGTGAAGGATCGGCCACATGGTGTAGTTTGATGTCATCAACGGAGAGGAATCTGTTTGTTTTAGAACCAGACAGTGGTAGTAAGATGACAGTCCTGGTGCCTTTTATTCCCAAGACCGGTACACGTGCTCTGTATGATGGACCGAATTCCTTCTTCACTGCGATCTTCTCACGAACCAGATCCCCTACTTTAGGAATCCAGCCAATCGACATTTTCGCTAAATCCCTTATTCCTAAAGTGGCAGCACTTGCAGATGATTTATCATCACGAAATTGCTGAAGCTCCTGTAAAACAGTGAGATGTTCATTCATGTCAAATGGTGTTTCTGCTGCCACCATACCAGGGGCATCAAGAACTGGGACATACATAGGTATCCCAAAGAGAACTTCATATGGAGTGCATCCCCCCCCAAGGACCGTTTTGGCAGATTATTCAGTGCTCTCTGGAACCCATTTAGGTGATGTAACCAACTGCGGCCTGAACCTAATACTCGAGCTGTTAAGGACTGCTTTAGATGGCAATTCCTCCTCTCCACAACCGAATTTACCTCGGGATGGTATGGTGAGGAGTAACGGAGTTCAACACCCATCGTCCCCATGGTGTCCCTGAATGCCTTAGAGGCAAATGCAGGGCCCTGGTCCGAATGGAATGCTGCAACCGCATATGTCCTAATAAAGATCAGCAAGTCTTTTATAACAGTCCGGGCGTCAGCCGACCTCTGTGGCCATACCCACAGGAATCTAGAACAAGAATCTACAGCGACTAAAATGTATTTGTATGCATCATCAGGCTGTAATGGACCACAATGATCCAGGTACACACACTGTAGTGGCCTACTGGACACTAAGGGGGATGTCTGCGGTGGGCATTTGATATTGGAGCCCTTAATCTGCTGGCAAATGTCACAGCAAAGGATGTACTGCTTTGTCCGTCTGCACAAACCTGGCCACCAGAAGCGTTTCTGTAGGAGTGTTATCGTGGCCTGAATACCAGCATGTGAAGAAGACACCCTCATGCGCTGCTTTAATTATATCCAATCTCTGGTCTTCATTGGGGATCACTCGATCTCCAACCCCAGGAATTGTTGTGTAAGCAACATTCTGCGCACTGATATGGTAAGTATAGTTTGTAGGGTATCCTTTTGGAATGTGTTTACCTGCAGCCGAAGCTTTAACGGCAATCAATATTTCATTATCCACTCTCGTCTGAGAACGAGTCACTGCAGCCACAGAAGCCGTAGCTACTGCTGCTTTGGCCGCTTCATCAGCCAATGTATTACCAGTAACATGTACTCATAAATGTTGGTGTCCCAATATATGGACTATTTGCGTTTAATGCTGTTCCCTTTAGAATCTCTAAACCCGTTCAGTTTCCAATGATTGAGATATTACTGCGTCCAGTCATACAGTGACTAAGAGTCACAAACTATTAAGGTCTGGCGTCCTGGCTCAGTATGTTCGAGCACTGGAATAAGAGCTTTAAGCTCAGCCAACTGGGCTGTGCAGTCCTCTAAGGTCTGCATGTAGGTATTGTGAGGGTGGAAAACTCCATCTTCCATCACTCCGCTCACGGCTGCAGAGTATTGATGTTTAGTACCTAAAGCCGGTTGTGCTGAACCATCAGTGTATATGACAGTATGGTAGTTGTCTAGTGGCAAGATATTTAGAGGAGTGGGGTACTCTTGTTCGTACTGGAGAAACTCTTCTGTCTGAAGTTTTGGATCAAAAATGTAATCAACATCAGTGGCGGTCAGAGACGTTGCCCATTGAATCCAATGTGGATGTAATGCTTTAGCATTAGGAACGCTTGCTTTGGTAACAGCCTCTAAGGCCGGCACCGGGGAGACAACAATAATATGTTTTCCCTGGGCAAGTGGCCTCTCTTTTATGACGGCCATCTGAACTGCCGTCAGAATCTTTTCTGTAGGTGCAAAACGCTGTTCAGCATTGGAGTATAAATGTGATTTATACGCTATGGGTACCGTGTCACTCTCATTGAAGGTGACATAAGTAAATCCAATGGCACTAGCAATTATTCTGATGACCAAATTTGTTTTGTGTTTAGCTTCTAGCATGTCCTGTTGCATTTCCCTAAGGATGCGTGTATGTTCAATTGTCCAGTGTCTGCTAGAAAAATTGGGCTGAACTAAGTCATAAAGTGGCTTAATCCGTTGTGCATAATCTGGAATGTATGTTCTGCCAAATCTAAAGAAACCTAGTAATGACTGGAGTTTCTTAAGCGTGTTGGGAGGGTGCAGTTGAGCAAATTTTTCTAGAAAGTGCGGTGCCAGGTTCTTTCCCTCATTTGATAGCTCATATCCCAGGAATAATACACTAAGAAAGGCTATCTTGCTTTTCTTAAAATTGAATTATTAACCGAGGTCTGCAAATCCCAAAATGATCCGATCGACCCTCGCAAGATGAATGTCGAGGATGTTGTCTGTGAGATATATGTCATCCACATAGGATAACACCTCGGAATCAATATCATGTAATATTGATGTTACACGGGCTGAAAATAGCCCCGGGCTATTCTTATAGCCTTGAGGTAAACAGCAAAAGCGTTTGTGAGAGCCGAATGAGAATGCACTCATGTCCCGACTTTCATGTGCTAAATTCTGGCAGAAGAATCCATTAGAAATATCTAATGTTTTATATTTTTTACGCACTATGGGCCATATGTACGAACACTTTTTCCCATAGACACAGAATGGGTAAAAACCTTGGCTACATCTGGCCCTATATTGTTTATTAGTGCCATGCTGTGTGAATTTTGTATAGCATATGTGCGTGTATGACTATTCTACATGAATGGTCTGGCTTTGCAACAGGGAATAACGGATTATTCATTGCAGATGTACAGGGCTCAGTCACTCCCTGGTACTCCAGTTGAGCATGGATCTCCATCACCGGAGCTTTTGCTTCATGTTTAACAGGATATTGTGGTTGCGGTTGGGGTGTAGACTTAACAGGAATAAGAAGGCAAGGAGACTCCTTGTCCCAACCTACATGATTGCGATATAACGCAGGTGTCTGCGCTAAAGCCCATTCAGGAGCATAGGCTTCTCTGTCTGCTTCCGGAACAAGATCGGAGAAAGAAGGCAAAATTACATCTTCCCCATGCGGGAGCTTGCGGACGTGTTCAGGTGGCCAGTCTCTTTCGGCCAATAGGATATCACTAGTAAGTTCATCCCAAAATATCACACTAGTGATGCGCTCCACGTCTCCCTCTATCTGAATTTTTAAATCATAAACCCTATCGGGGGAGAACGCGGCCATCCGCTGTTTCAACTGCGATGTAATCGCTAGTTGCTGTTGCATCCAGATGATTTTTCAGACTCTGGCGACATATTGTGACCTCTGCGGCGCTGTCTAACAGAGTCACCGCCCACGTCTTGTTCCTCAACAGTGTTCTCAAGTATACTGCCATTCTTAGCTGTCAGTGCTGCCACCGTCTTCTTTTTAAACTGTGGCTTTTGCTGGGGAGTCTTTTCTTCTTTTTTTAATGGTAGACTGCGAAGAGTCTCTTTTCTTTCACGTATTCAGGACGTCGATCTTGACAGCCCCCTCTCTCGCTACGTCTATCCGGTGCGTCCTGAAAGGAACAAGAGGGACGTGAATCAGTATATCTGTCTGGAGTTTTAATGTTCTCCCAATTTCTGAGATTGTATCTCCTTTCGAAGTTCTCCAGGTGTGGAGAATCAGCTCTCTCATTTCTTCTTTTTTTTTTAAATCTTTTTGTTTGTCCCAGCGCTTCTTAGAGCCCTCTTGTGCCTGCCTCGTACCCTCCTTATGGGTGGTACCTTGTAACTCCAATTTCTTTGGTTTGGCTCCCAAACTATCCCGTCCTATACTAGTGTAGGTATCGGAAATAATTTTCGGTAGCTGTCTCTCTTGTTCATGGTGTGGAGTTTCCCGGAGACGCTGGCGGATTGCCAGTGCTACCGCGTCCCATTTAATGTTACTGAGTATTATCAAGGATATGGCGTCAAAGTTACGCATTCATTTCATCCCCAAATCCAGGGCTGGTGCAGCCCTATGCTCATTTTGTATTTGTTTTAACACTTCCGGTAAACTCACAAGTGTCGCTGCGAACCCCATGTGGCACAGTTATCCACCGAGGGAACCATTCCAAAAGGCAAGCACATAGTGAGCAGTCTATGTTTTTCCTGTGGTCCCATATGGGGAAACGCAGCTTCCAGCTGATTAGTTTTCTGGGCAATCTAGAACTGTATTTTTTCCCGTTCCGCGGCCACTTTACCCATAATAGTATGTACTGTTTGTGGATTCATCCCAGTAGCCAATTGATAACCACCAGTGACTGGCGGTGCTGGACACGCTGGTGTTGTGTTCAATGTTCGCATTACGAACTGAACTAATCGTCTATATAATGTCACCAAATCATTATATAAATCTCGCAGATCTGCTATTGGCATATTTTGTATGCCTGGGTGAGGTGTGTCCGTCATTACTTAATGGACCTAACCTCACTATTTGTAGTACATGTGGTAGGGCGCCTTCGAACCAGTTCTGATGCGCTTGGTATGTGAGTGATATTTCATGATACTGGTATGCTCGGTACCGTTGAGGTACGTTCGCAATTTCATATGTGTGGAATGTATGTGTTCTTTGGTCGACCTCAGGAAAGGTGACCCATCAGTAAAATGTTTCCGTTTGGTATGCTTCATTAGCTTCTATTATAAGAGTAACATCCACGCTCTCATCTGTAAGGCCATGCATTAATAAATGTTGTGTTACTGCTTGTCTAGCATTTTCAGGAATGTCAATGGCTTTAGCCATATTTGTTTAGAAAAACGGAACACCAAAAACGGGGAGCTAATTCCTTTTATGAGTTCGAGCTCGAACAACCTACAGCTTAATCAGGTGTTACCTTTTTAGCTGAGGAGGATTTTCCCCAAAGACCACGGACGTCTCCGTATAATGGTACTTAGGGTACCTGTTGTCTGTGAGACAGTGATAGTCGGGGTATCCGTAAATTAGTGCCTAAACACCATTGTTGGTGGCGCCATGTCGTAGTTTGGACTCTTGCTCTGGGCAAGACTGCAGGTTTAAGGATGACAGTACTTTTGTTTGTAGGCGACTACGCCTTTCCGACAAGTCGCAACGGTTGTCCCAACCTTACCGGCACACTAGCAGCACCTCACCAGAAACACAATAGTAAAAGGTGATTTGTGGCAGCCTTTATGCATAGACTCGAGAATAAGGTATCCCAGGGAGTGTTGTGGTTAAACGGAGATTACCCCTTTCTCACAGATATATCATGTCTCATACAAACACAGGCAATGACAAAGATGCAGTAAAGTTTCAATAGTTTTTATTCAACATAACTGCAATTTGCGATAAGTTGCATGGGCTGCAATGATTAGGATACTGAATAATGCAAGAAACAATATTGTGAAGACGAGAGTCATTATTAAAAAGACCCCCACTGTAGGAAGTTGGCTCTGTATGTGCTATTTCAAAGTAAGGAATAGCATGCACAGAGTCCAAGGGTTCCCCTTAGAGGTAAGATAGTGGCAAAAAGAGATAATACTAATGCTCTATTTTGTGGTAGTGTGGTCGAGCAGTAGGCTTATCAAAGGAGTAGTGTTAAGCATTTGTTGTACATACACACAGGCAATAAATGAGGAACACACACTCAGAGACAAATCCAGCCAATAGGTTTTGTTATAGAAAAATATATTTTCTTAGTTTATTTTAAGAACCACAGGTTCAAATTCTACATGTAATATCTCATTTGAAAGGTATTGCAGGTAAGTACTTTAGGAACTTTGAATCATTACATTAGCATGTATACTTTTTACATAAAACACAATAAGCGGTTTTAAAAGTGGACACAGTGCAATTTTCACAGTTCCTGGGGGAGGTAAGTTTTTGTTAGTTTTGTCAGGTAAGTAAATCACTTACAAGTCTCAGGTTTGGGTCCAAGGTAGCCCACCGTTGGGGGTTCAGAGCAACCCCAAAGTTACCACACCAGCAGCTCAGGGCCGGTCAGGTGCAGAGGTCAAAGAGGTGCCCAAAAAACATAGGCTTCAATGGAGAGAAGGGGGTGCCCCGGTTCCGGTCTGCCAGCAGGTAAGTACCCGCGTCTTCGGAGGTCAGACCAGGGGGGTTTTGTAGGGCACCGGGGGGGACACAAGTCAGCACAAAAAGTACACCCTCAGCAGCGCGGGGCGGCCGGGTGCAGTGTGCGAACAAGCGTCGGGTTCTCTGTAGATTTCAATGAGAGATCGAGGGATCTCTTCAGCGGTGCAGGCAGGCAAGGGGGGGGCTCCTCGGGGTAGCCACCACCTGGGCAAGGGAGAGGGCCTCCTGGGGGTCACTCCTGCACAGGAGTTCCGTTCCTTTAGGTGCTGGGGGCTGCGGGTGCAGGGTCTTTTCCAGCCGTCGGGAAATGGAGTTCAGGCAGTCGCGGTCAGGGGGAGCCTCGGGATTCCCTCTGCAGGCGTCGCTGTGGGGGCTCAGGGGGGACAACTTTGGTTACTCACGGTCTCGGAGTCGCCGGAGGGTCCTCTCTGAGGTGTTGGTTCTCCACCAGTCGAGTCGGGGTCGCCGGGTGCAGTGTTGCAAGTCTCACGCTTCTTGCGGGGAGTTGCAGGGGTCTTTAAATCTGCTCCTTGAAACAAAGTTGCAGTTCTTTTGGAGCAGTGCCGCTGTCCTCTAGAGTTTCTTGTCTTTCTTGAAGCAGGGCAGTCCTCAGAGGATTCAGAGGTCGCTGGTCCCTTGGAAAGCGTCGCTGGAGCAGGTTTCTTTGGAAGGCAGGAGACAGGCCGGTAGGACTGGGGCCAAAGCAGTTGGTGTCTTCTGTTCTTCCTCTGCAGGGGGTTTTCAGCTCGGCAGTCTTCTTCTTCTTGTAGTTTCAGGAATCTAAATTCTTAGGTTCAGGGAAGCCCTTAAATACTAAATTTAAGGGCGTGTTTAGGTCTGGGGGGTTAGTAGCCAATGGCTACTAGCCCTGAGGGTGGGTACACCCTCTTTGTGCCTCCTCCCAAGGGGAGGGGGTCACATTCCTATCCCTATTGGGGGAATCCTCCTTATACAAGATGGAGGATTCCTAAAAGTCAGAGTCACCTCAGCTCAGGACACCTTAGGGGCTGTCCTGACTGGCCAGTGACTCCTCCTTGTTTTTCTCATTATCTCTCCTGGACTTGCCGCCAAAAGTGGGGGCTGTGTCCAGGGGGCGGGCATCTCCACTAGCTGGAGTGCCCTGGGGCATTGTAACACGAAGCTTGAGCCTTTGAAGCTCACTGCTAGGTGTTACAGTTCCTGCAGGGGGGGAGGTGTGAAGCACCTCCACCCAGAGCAGGCTTTGTTTCTGTCCTCAGAGAGCACAAAGGCTCTCACCGCATGAGGTCAAAAACTTGTCTCTCAGCAGCAGGCTGGCAGAGACCAGTCAGTCCTGCACTGAACAATTGGGTAAAATACAGGGGTCATCTCTAAGATGCCCTCTGTGTGCATTTTTTAATAAATCCAACACTGGCATCAGTGTGGGTTTATTATTCTGAGAAGTTTGATACTAAACTTCCCAGTATTCAGTGTAGCCATTATGGAGCTGTGGAGTTCGTTTTTGACAGACTCGCAGCCCATATACTCTTATGGCTACCCTGCACTAACAATGTCTAAGGTTTTGCTTAGACACTGTAGGGGCATAGTGCTCATGCACATATGCCCTCACCTGTGGTATAGTGCACCCTGCCTTAGGGCTGTAAGGCCTACTAGAGGGGTGACTTACCTATGCCACAGGCAGTGAGAGGTTGGCATGGCACCCTGAGGGGAGTGCCATGTCGACTTAGTCATTTTCTCCCCACCAGCACACACAAGCTGGCAAGCAGTGTGTCTGTGCTGAGTGAGGGGTCCCTAGGGTGGCATAAGACATGCTGCTGCCCTTAGAGACCTTCCCTGGAATCCGGGCCCTTGGTACCAGGGGTACCAGTTACAATGGACTTACCTAGGTGCCAGGGTTGTGCCAATTGTGGAAACAATGGTACATTTTAGGTGAAAGAACACTGGTGCTGGTGCCTGGTTAGCAGGGTCCCAGCACACTTCTCAGTCAAGTCAGTATCAGGCAAAAAGTGGGGGGTAACTGCAACAGGGAGCCATTTCTTTACACCCACCATCTTGCAATGCATAGAAAAGACATACGAGATGTAATATGCCATAATACCCTAATGTGAAAGGCCTAACCTCCTACCTAAAGGAGAGCTGGGTTTGCTAAACCTAATCTGCCAATGCCATGTCCATGAGAGGAGCCCCCAACCCTTGTTACCTTGGAATGAGGTCTCTATCTCAGACTCCGCAGGGACACGAAGACTGGGTCAGCGTCAAGACGATGTGCAGCATCGATATCAGCGATGGTGGCGATGCCCTCTGGTCGGAATCTCTCTGATTATCTGTCTAAAGTGCGATATATTTATACAGATCTACAAGGACCCCTGACGTAGGTGTGTTCCCAAACAATAGATAACAGACATGCTAGGGACAGCAATTAATATATAACACTCCCTCGAAAGTATAGAGAGGGAAAATCCCTAAGTGTGAACACCTACTGTCTGTCTTTGTTGCTTGATCTTGACGCCTTAGCGCGGTGACACTGATAATGTAACTCATAACAAGTGGCCTAACTATAAACAAGGCAGTCATCTTACAAAAAATAAATAATTAAATGGGCTGAGAAAGAGCAAGCTAAGTAGGTTAAAAGTCACTAGGCGACGGGGGCACGAGTCTGCAAGCCAAAGGCTAAGCTGACTCCTGTTATCCCATTAAAAACAAAGTAGGATTCACTACAATGCCATCACAGATATTTCTCAGCTTTTGTCACTGAAAGGGAGACTTCCTGGCATTAAGTTAAATTCTAATTGGTTGAAAGGGGGTGAACCTAGAAGGGTACAGAGGGAAGAAGAGAGTGAGAAAGTCTATCCATTTCAAAAGAAATACACAGACGGGTACAACTGGAAACAGGGGGCTAATGATGGACATTGGAAAGTAAGACAATGGGCTGTAATCAGGCTCCCTGATTCACGTCTGAACAAAGGCAGCAAATTTTCAAAACTAGTGAGAATTAAAAAAAAAAAAAAAAGAATCAAAGAAATGGTACATTAGAAGATGACATGGTATGAAGCATGTATAGGCTTGCCAAATGTGACTTATTCTCGCCCCATAAACTGCCTATCTCCGAGCAAAAATTCCATATTACTCCAGAGCAAGGGGGATCTCCTCATCTTGAGAGGAGCAAGACAGTGCCAACTTGGCATAAGGACTATGTTTTTCATTAACTGTGGGAGGGAGATGTGTTGTAATATACTAATCTGTAATTTCCTCAAATTAAGTAAGAATCAATATAATGTACGGGTGTAATTATAGGAAGTCACCTGTAAAACATTCAATTATCTTTTGTAGCTATTTAATGTATTTGTAGGTTAGTAATGTGAAACATTCCCCACCTTCGATACCCCCTTATCCCTTCCCTGCTTTGGAATGTTCTGAAGGCTATTTTAGAATGTTGGATCTGTGAAAATCACTGATGAGGTGGTTGGAGGAGTCATACCTTCTGAATAAAGACCTTTGAACTATATTTCTCTTGGGTAAATACTTCATACACATTATCCATCAACCTAATCACTAACTCTCTCAACATTATTGCACTTAGAAGTTCATAAAAGGTGATTCAGCAGACCTCCCTAAATGTTATGGACCAATGCTTCCAGAGAGGTGGTTTAATCTAGGGGACGCTCTTAATTATCAACAGATTAACGCCCCGAGAATCTGCAACTCCATACCTATTCACATCAGATCAAACCCTTCCCATCAGATCTTCAAGAAGCTATTTAAAGAATTCCTCCTCAACCAACCTCCACTCCAAAAAGAATCTCTCACCCCCACCCCTGCCAGATTTTTATCTTCTTGACTGTGTGAAACCCACTGTATAACTGTTCTCTTTGAATGTATTTGTTTATTATCTATACTGTTGTAAAGCGCTATGATACCCTTGGGGTCTTGCCAGCGCTATAGAAAACTATCTAAATAAATAAATTAAGTTTTAAAATAATAATCAGACTAGAAGGTTTTCTAAGTTTTACTCATCAAAAAGAAAGGCTGAATTCCCTTTTCAAGATTCTTATTCTCATTACCCCGAAATGGAAAATAAATAAAAATATTTTTCAAAAAGCAATCCCTTTCTCCAATTTGAGCAATTTTAAACTTGAACTTAAAATATAATTGATTGTTGAACATCGCAGGGCACAAAAAAGTTCTATAAGACACACGTCATCCAGAAAACTTACATTGAATGTCATCATTAAATTAATTATTTTTAAAAAGATTACTTTCATTTTCCACACCATTTAACGAGTGCCCGTTAACCTGGTATTAGCAACGTCCACAAATTAATTTACATTAATACCTCCAGATATCCGAATTAGTTCATTTGTGTGGGGTGGGCAGCCAATACAGAATGTTACTATCTTAACTAGACTCTACCCTAGAACCTGTAACAGCCTTCAAATCAAAGGAAAGAAAATACAAAAGTAAATCTGCATTCTAGTTCAAAGGACAATGATTTGAGCAAATATTGCACACGTTTGGTTTGTGCACTAGCCAATTTAATCTTGCAGCATTCCAAATGATGCAACCAAATATATTAGAAACATTTAGTCAAATACCCATGCACTCAAATATCCAATAAAGTAGCACTCGAACCAAGTGGGTCATGAAAAAGCCTCACAAACACCCCCAAAAAGAAACAAGCATTGGCAAAGCCAACATGTCTTGCCTTTAGGACTGATTGGCTTTGCCAACGATTTTCAGCCATGTCGTACTGCATGGCTAAAGAAGAAAAAAAACTAATATGCTGTGGCCTTCTGCATCATTTTAAAGGTGCACAAATCACACATGCAAACACCCTCAAAATGATGTGGGAGCTTTTCTTTTTACTTTCGATTTACCAATGCTAGATAGATTGGTAAATTTAAAAAAATGAATGTAAAAAAACAAACAAAAAAAAGTTAGTGTTTTTTTTTTTTTTTTTTTTTTTTTAAAGCAGGGGAAGCCGAAGCAACTCGGGAGTGCTGATGGCAGAAGAAACATGTGGATGTGGGAGGGACGAAACAGACGGCCTGGGAAGAATAGTGAAGAAAAGCATCAAGTAAGAAAGACCAACAGGGGAAAAAGTAAACAGGCGAGAGAGCAACATGGCGCTGGAGAGGGGCACATGGGTAAGAACGCAATGAGGGGGAGTAAAATACAAAGGAAAGCGAATCACGGAAGGGGATGAAGCACAAAGGCGAGACAGAGCTACACAGAGTGGGGGAGCGAGAAGAGCACTATAGACAGCTAAAAACACATGCACTCACTCGGAGTGCTTAAGAAAAATGTAGTTCACCAAACGTGACCAGTGAAACGACTGAAATTGGTAAAGCCAACCAATGTTAAGCAATGGGTGGATTGCACTCCCTCAATGTTCTTGGTAAGTCCTGATATGTATTTTGCAACCTGGAGCCTTTCCTTAGATCTATCATCTCAGAGTGTAAAAAACGAGACTGCACGATAAAAACTCTAAATATTTTCCTAGAAGCTGCAAACATTTCGCTCAATTGGAAATGAAGCTTATGGCTGATAGCAGACACACTGGATTTGAATACAATCAAAAGCAGAGAAAGTACAATTCTCATAATATTTTTTTCAGTTTTTCTTAGCTTACCCCTTAAATCTCTAACATCTCTAAAATCTGGGTAACATCTTTTTCTGTATCATAACTGTTGAGTTGCACCCGTATCTTCTGCATATACTCCATATAGATGTACATACATTTTTGATGCAAACGGCACCTTGGACACTGCATCTTTTTGTAGGATGTCCTGCTGTCGCCCCTGTATTGCTCAACAAATTCACACACATGCCGCTCGAGGTTGACAGCACCCTGATTAACAAGCTGTTATTAACTGCTTCCTCTAACGGGCTCCACACAATACACATGCTGGACTATTCTCCATCTCATTTACAGGGGATTACTGGATATTCGGCCTCCTTCAACCCAATATTACAGGTTTACTCAAAAACAATTAGCCTATTCCCTTCCTCTCAATCATTGATCCAATCATCTTCACCCTCTCCTCTTGAATTTACCTACGTTCACCATTCTTCAAACCTTATCAAACTTCCCTCCTGCCGCCATACGCTCCTTCTGGCCCACTTCACTATACAACCCACACTCCTCCCTGCCCACCACACCCCTAAAATAACATTTGCTCCACTGTCATTCAGCTCCTTTCCCATACTTTCTACTTACATGTTAGTTACAACTCTCCATCCTATCAGCCTCTATATAGTCTTTCCACCAGGACATCACCTTAACACTCCCTTCATAACAAAACATATACCCTGGTTCCCATCTCCAACAAGCCCATGGGACTATTGGTTTAATTCTATATATACACACACACACACACACCAAGAAATCCTTCCTTTATTATGTTTTTTTTTTCCGAAAGATCTTCCGCTGGATCCCCACCAACACCAGAAAAACTGTGACCCACGCCCTCGTCACAAGCCGCCTGGACTACGGAAACACCCTATACGCAGGAACCACCACAAAACTCCAGAAACGTCTGCAGCGAATACAAAACGCCTCCGCTCGCCTCATCCTCGACATACCCCACAACAGCCACATCTCCGCCCACCTGAGACACCTGCACTGGTTACCCGACAACAAAAGGATCACCTTCAGGCTCCTCACCCACGCACACAAAGCCCTCCACAACAAAGGACCCGAATACCTCAACCGTCGCCTCAGTTTCTACACGCCCACCAGTCAACTTCGCTCCGCCAACCTCGCACTCACCGCCGTCCCTCGCATCTGCCGCACAACGGCAGGTGGGAAATCCTTTTCCCCTACCTGGCGGCCAAGACTTGGAACTCCCTCCCTTCCAACCTCAGGACCACCCAGGACCACCTCGCATTCCGGAGGCAGCTCAAGACCTGGCTCTTCGAGCAGCAGTAACCTCCTCCCCTAGCGCCTTGAGACCCTCACGGATGAGTAGCGCGCTTTATAAATAATATTGATTGATTTTTTTTCCCAGTAGAGGGCCACAGTCTTTTCTACTGATCGAAATGTTTTTAGATTTAATGGGGCGGAGTTGGGGGCGGGGTGCCATAGAAGTCCACCAATGATAAGAAACGGGCCGGCTCCAAGCCACTTACTGTAAACAATAGTCTTGCAATCAAAAAGGCTCATCCTAAAAAGTTAGCTCCTGAATATAGGCAGAAGAACAAAAGTCCCCCAATCAAAAAGATGGTAAAAAAAAATGTTACTGGAGGAACCACCACAAGGAAATGCATCTAATAAACAGCACGCACATGATATTAACAAGATAGTCAACCCAAGTTAAGCAATGGGGTGGACCACAACCCATCGTAAACTCTGCCACTGTCCAATAGCTTGTTCCATTACCCAGCAAAGACATATGGGATGCAATCCATAGTTACTTTATTCTGACAAGGCTCCTGTGGCGTGTCCTGGAGGCCAGCTGGATCTGAGCTGTTAAAGCAGACCACCACAGGCTGGCATGCATAAACATTCCAAGCACTGAACATCACGTCTTGACTTAAAGCTCTATCTTTCGACAACAAATGAACGTGTTAGTCGGGATGTACGTATTCGTGCCCACCCAATATGCCTTATACCAAAACCTAACATAATATAGCCTTGTCAATGCTTGGTAAACGCTTCCTGTAGAAACGTAATTTCAATACATCTCGAACGCAACTGCTGTGGTTTCTGTCGCAAAGCATCCCACGTGGGTGTGTTCAGCACACGACTCTGTCACTTTATACAATATAAAGCAGTCTAGGCTTTCCTTTTGCAAATGGATATTATCCAGTCAGACAGCACAAGGACACGACTTCCAGAATGCCCTATTATATAAAGCGAAATGCCAGATATGGACATGTTGCATCCAAGAGAAAAGGAGTCACCGGATCACTCTACTCGTGGGTATTTCAAACATTGAGCAGCATGATGGTGTTAATCTCACCTGGTTTCTAACACCACGTTGGGCGGTTGCCATGAATCTGGTGGGACACCCGCCATAGTTCAACAACGAAGAGAATAATGACACAATAAAACACACAGATTGCAGCCCGTATCTCTGTGGCTGGTGCTACGAGTTCAAGCAAAACGCTTCCCGAGAACTGAACCAGTCCGTATCAGTTCAGTTACGCCCCTCTTGCGGGCCAAGCCTCGATTTGAAACCATTCGGAGTTTAAACGATTTTTAACTCGTAACCACCAGAAGGCTGTTTATTGTCGACCCGGCAGTGTGTAGCCAAAAAACACGATGCCCGATCGCGCCAAGCCCACAGGACGGCGTATAGAAAAGAAAAAAAAAAACAGAAATCAGCATTCCATTTAATCCGGAAAGGAAATATTCATGCTCTGAAACTGCCTACTGTTTTGTTAAAGAGCTAAATAAAGAAAGGAGGCGGGGCAGGAGGACGAAGTTGATGTGACAGAGAAGATAGACTAACTAAAGCAAGCGTTTTCCAGCTATGTAAGCTTCACCATTTTACATAGCAGAATTTCCACGTTTGGTTATAGAAAGGTAGTAGTATACCTCTGGTAGTGAAAAAACTGACCCACAGATATAGTTTGTTTTGCGAAATTTGTTAAGTAAACATGAAGCAAACATTAATCATAGTACTTTGTATGAGTTTGCATGGCATTAATACTTAAGAACGTGGTGCGTTTCCATACAAAATAAAACGTTTTGTTTTCTGATGTTTGCAAGACTACCGCCTTTTCGGGCTAGCTGCCGGAATTTGCGGCGGAGCCAGGAGCGCTGCTCGCTTGCTTCCGACGTCATCGAGGAAGCCGTTGGGCGCCCTGGATTTGAAAATGGTTTTGGACTGGTGAGGCAGGCGACTGTGAAGCAGAACCGAAGATAGGTGGAGCAGTGCGGGAGCTACGTTAGGACGGGGACAGCGCAAGTAGGTGAGGGTGGCGACAGTGAGAGCTCTGAAAGTTGGTAGCTGGCTTACTTGTCAGCTGCCGCCCACCCATCTAATTACAGAAAGTATTTTAACTTTTCAGTCGGCCGTCGTTAGAAAAGGGGTCGAGCAGTCAAATTATTTATGCAGTTTTATATAGCGCGTGCATTACATAGTTGTTCGAGCATTTTACAGTCACACTAGTACTTTACAAAACCCTCAAATCCTAAATGTACAGTACATGATGTGAACAGGGTTTAGGACTGCATTATCATATCTGAAAAGGCTTTAGTTTGCTTCTGTGTGACATTTCCACGGTTTCAGTGTACCTGTGAGTGACATGCTACTACCTACTTTGTGACACTTTGAGTGACACTTTCTTGTCAGGGAAATGTATAACTCATCAAACAGCATTGAGTTTCCTGGTAGTTTATTCAAATAAGAAAGCACACCAACACCAGTGTCTGCCTGTTCTCCACCCTGGTCAACTCCAACTGCCCCTTACTCCAGTTCTACACATCCTCTCCATTCCATTCTTTCAACTACAAACATTCCACTAACTCTACATTCTAAGTAAGAACAACATTACACAACACATCTTCCCCCTTTGGAAAATAAACAATAAGTAAAACATAAATCACAAGGAAAGGGAACAGAAGGAAAATGATACAAAGTAAACTAATTTACAATACAGATCCTAATTTACAATGTAGTCCTTTAAATGCAAAGGTTTATTAATCATTCTACCCAATCTGTTCCTGTAGGTTACATTCCTTCCAAGATTGTCCGGATGGTCCTTGGACACTTCCACTTCCTGTGCCGGGATGTCATAATTATCACCCCATTATCAGTTATTATCTTCCTAGGCAGCCCTTTCCTTTTAAACACCTCTATCCATTCCGACAATGAACTCGGACACCTCAACCTCTTGATAGGCCAAACCGTTCCTCATTTCGCTTTTTGTTCTGCACCTAAGAGAATCAGACAGAACATTAGAGTAACTCCTACAATCTCCCTTGACATTATCAGGAGGGGGGGAAATATAGACATTACAAATACATAGGTCGTTATATGCTGACATAATCATACATTATAACCATACATTATCAGATCCTCAACCGGGTGGGATAATCCTCGCCTCCGTGTCCTTAATGGAATTGAACATTCTTGGTGCGAATGCTAGCAAATGTTTTATTCTATTTCAGGACCAGAGACTCCGATTATGCTAGTTCAAAGCTGATTGAAAAACTCTTGTCGCAATATCACTCACCGGTTCGAAATAAAACTGCTCGAAAGTGGAATCGGAAGACCAATCAGCTGATTTCATAATATCCTGAATAGTCACTCCCAATTCGAGAGATCTGGAGGCCATAGCTCCTCTGACTTAGTGAACACCAAACTGAGTAACGTCAATCCCTGCCTCAACCATCACTCCTTTTAGCCATCTGGCAATGGTCGCAGCAGAAACCAGTTTGAAAGGTTTTTGCAATGAAATGAGTAATTGACCCCCCTCATCTGATCTGAAAACTCTAGTACATTCTTCATACTGTTTCAAACAATTCACTACGCACAGTTTTGAATTGAAGGGAAATGCAACGTACTCTATACTTGCAGATATTGTTTTTGTCCTTCTAGTAATAGTGAAAGAAACACCTTCCGGTGTAAACACTCTACCTTCAAGGTCCAGAGCTTTCATATCTGACGATCGTCGACATGCTGCAAGGCACAGCACCATGGCCAATTTTGCTGATAATTGCTTCCTAGATAAAAATTTGTTATCAGGCCATCTCTCAGACAACTTAAGCACGAGGGTAACGTCCCACAGAAACGTATATTTAGCCTTCGGAGGATTAGAAACTCTAATGCCCTTAAGAAGCTTAGAAATATTTGGATGCATTCCCACCGGATTATTGCCGACTTTGGCGTGACCTGCCGAAATGGCGGAACAAAAATTGTTTATTGTCCTATAGGATATGCATTCCGCTGCCTTTTGCGACAAAAAAATGACTTTTTCCACTATTCCCGCTTCCACGGGATCCACGTGCCTTCCCATGCACCAACTCCGCCAAGCTCTCCATGCTGAGGAGTATCTCTTCCTGGTAGATGG
The DNA here is from genome assembly GCF_031143425.1 of Pleurodeles waltl. Lineage (NCBI taxonomy): Eukaryota > Metazoa > Chordata > Amphibia > Caudata > Salamandridae > Pleurodeles > Pleurodeles waltl. The sequence continues at coordinate 605,567,338 of NC_090445.1, read as the reverse complement.
TGCCCACGCTCTACTGATAAAACTTGTAGCTGTGTCCAAAAAACCTGGCAAGCACCACTGTTGCCTGAAAGCCTCCATGCCATCAGACGCAATTGTCTCTTCACCACAAGAGGGTGCAACTCCCCTTGGGGACCCAACAGCATGTCCTGAGACCATGGAAGGAGTAGGGGAGAGTCACAGGCTAACTCTAGCATAAGAGGAAACCACTGTTGCGCCTTCCAGACCGGAGTGACCAAAATCACCTCCTCCCCCTGCTTCCTGATATGAGTTGCTACCCTCTGAATCATTGCAAATGGGGCAAAAGCATAATTGAGGCCTTTTGACCAGTCCTGGGAGAAGGCATCCGTGGCCATGTGAGAGGGTCCGGCCTCCAACTGAAGAAATCCTCCAGCTGCCGATTCAGACGGGAGGCAAAAAAGATCTATCTTGCAACTACCCTGTATCTCCTGGGTCAGGCAGAATAGTTGGGGAAGAAGTTTCCAGTCGCTGTGATCTTTGAGGTACCTGGAATTCCAGTCGGCAATTACATTGGATTGCCCCGGGATGTACTCAGCCACCACAATCCGCCTGTAAGACAGGCAATAGTACCAGAAGTCTTTGGCAATCTCCGCTAGCAGAGGGGATCTTATACCCCCAACTTGTTGATATAATGGACTGCCGAGATGTTGTCCATCCGTAAGAGGATGGAGCATGAGACTTTCTTTGAGGACAAGGTCTTGATCGCAAAGGATCCTGCTAGTAGCTCCGGACAATTCATAAGAAGCTGGAGTTCCTCTTGGGACCAATGGCCCCCCGTGGAAATATCCCTGCATCGGGCTCACCAGCCCCACGACTGGCATCTGATTCTATGATCGCCTCCAGTCAGGAACTGAAAATGGCCCTGCCATTCCAAGCGTTCACTTGCGTCAACCACCGCCTGAGTTCTGTCCTGACCTCCTCTGTCCGGGGAACTCGTTCTGAATACGCCAAACCTCTTTGCAAGTGTTGAATCTTGAGCCTATGTAAGGCTCGGTAGTGTAAGGGCCCGGGCATATCGCTTGAATCGAGAAGGCTAAAAGGCCCACCGGACAAGCTATCTTTCTCGGGGACAGAGACGCTTGCGTCAGGGCCACCCTCAACTCATTCTCGATGTCTTGAAGTTTGGACCGGGGAAGGATCAGTTGAGAAGTCTCTGAGTTGATCACAAAACCCAGGAACTCCACTGATCTGGTGGGCATAAGGATCGACTTGGCTTCGTTTATAACAAACCCTAGATCCTGTAAAAGAGAAATTGTCATGAAACCGTGTTGCTTCACCAACTCTTGGGATTGAGCCATGATCAAAATATCGTCTAGGTATATTATCAGCTGAATCCCTTTCTCCCGCAAGTGAGCTACCACCGGCCTGAGCGGTTTGGTGAAGCACCAGGGTGCTGAAGAAAGCCCGAAAGGCAAGACCAGATATTCTAGCCATTTGTCCTTCTATCTGAATCAGAGGAACTGTCGGTGAGGATACCAAATGGGGATCGTCAGATAAGCGTCCTTCAGGTCCAGACTCATTAGCCAGTCACCCGTTTGGAGTAAATCTGGAAGAAGATGAAGGCCTTCCATCTTGAAGTGCCGCTAAACAATGAAATAATTGAATTCTTTAAGGTTTAGTACCAAGCGGTGCCCTCCTCCCTGCTTTTGCACAAGAAAAACATTGCTGCAGAAACCAGCCGGGTGGGGATGGCAATAAGCCACTGCTCGTTTCTTCACCAAAGTCTCTATCTCTAAATCTATAAAGTTGGTCTCTGGTAGGGAAAAATAGAGAGGAGGAGGTGGAGCCAGTTGACATGGAGTCTGATAAAACTCTAAACGAAAACCCTGCACAGTCTGCAACACCCACGCATCCTGAGTTACTCAGAACCAATTGTGAACATAGAACTGCACTCGAACCCCCAACTGAATTAGTGAAGAATCCAAAAGTCTTACCTGCTGAGTAACCAGTAGGGGCTCTAGCCCGTGAGCCTCCCCACTGTCCTCTGCGCCGTTGGAAACGGCAGGGAAAGAAGGTACCACCTCGGGTGTAATCTTGGCCTCGCATAAAGGTTCCTCTCTGGGGCTTGATAGTATACGCGGCCTGACGAGCAGCCCCTGCTTCGCCCGGCCAAAAAGGCCAGAATGAAACACCTTCTTTAAGTTAGCTTGCGCCATGTCTAAGGTCGTAAATGTAGTTACGTATTTGGCAGTGTCTTTTACGAATTTGTTGCCGAAAAAGTGACCCTCTGCAGGGGACCTGCATCCACAGTGGCCAGCTCCGTCAAATTGGAATCGATCCTCATGAGGAGGGACTTGCGCCTTTCAGACAAGATGGCACAGTTGGTAGTACGCAACAGACATATCGCCCTCTGAGTCCACTCAGCCAGGATGTGGGGGATCAATAGAGGCACCAGTTGCCTTGGCTCTCAATGCCATCTCAAGGATTTTCGCCAGAGGACCCGGCAGATCAAAACGTTTGTTCTGGCAGGAGCACCAGGCCTGGTCAATCCCTTTCTTTGGGTCTTTGGCAAATTTTTTAGGAATGTAAGCTTGCTGGTATCGATCTCTGCCGTTTCCGCCACCTTATCCGGGATTTCGGGCCTAGGACATTCGGCTCGCAACATACTGCGGACCTCTTTGTCAAAGCTCTTGCGCAGCTTACCATGCAAGTATTCCGCTACAGCCTGCGCAGAAGCCCAATCCGCAGAACGGGGATGCACTATGTCCTCTAAATGGAACTGAAAAGGGTTGGAAGGAGGAACGGGGTTACCCTGCATCACACTTCTTTGATCTTTTGCGCTAGCGTAAGGAGCTGCTGGAATGAGATGATTTCGAATCACTGGGGTCAGAGTCTGATGAAGCATGGACCCCTCTAGGGAAAACACTGGAAGTGGACGGGGCAGAACAATACTGGTGGTCACTAGCAGAGGGCTGGTGCAGTGCAGCCATGACTCCATCATGAGGCCAAGAGGAGGGGGCGTCTTTTGATGTGCTAGGGAGGGAAGAACTCCCTTCTGTGGAATTACTCTCTGATAAGGGAATAAGACTTTGGGTTTTAGCGAAGGTCTCCAATTGCTGCATGAAAGGCTTTAGAGCCACCACCAATGCTTGATTAATCTGCTGAGGGACAAAAGCTCCTAGGGCCCTGCTGACTGACTGCTGAACCAAAGTGTTGATCGCCACGGACAGACCGTTGCCCAGGAACTGATAATGCTCCTCCTCCTCGAAGGGCACCTAATCGGTCATAGTAGTGAACTGTCAAAGAGCAGTAGTCATTCAGACTTCAAGGGGGGAGCCACCCGTAGTGCAAAGAAAAATGAGATTGACTCCTCAGCAAAAGCTGTCCACCAATTATTACAGCCCCCCAAGAAGGAGGAAATCTTGAGAGCCACACTTGTGAAGGAAAAATCAATATATATACGAGCGTGCACTCTGCTCAATTTCAGGGCCAACTCGGTTGCTACAGCCTGAGTATGGTGTCTACGGCACTGACAGGAAGCCAGGAATGCAGAAAGTGTGTGCAATGCCCGGCGTCCTGTCAGTGTCGGAGAGGGAGAAATGAACGTAGGACAGCGTGTAGCCCAGTCCTACCAAAATTGCCCAATTGGGCTACGCGCTAGTCTCAGGCTCTCTGCCTGGGACTGACAAGGGAAAGGCTCCGGGCCGTCGCAGATCTGCTGCCGTGAGGGGAAAAGAAACACTGCTGATGAAAGTATCAGAAACCCCCACCGTGCCGCACGCTGAAAGCTACTGACCTGTCACAACGTCTTTGGAAGGCCGGCTGGTACCGCAACTCGTCACGGATGGCAGCCGGTCAGAAAACTAAATACCAAGGAATGTAGATGCCGCAATCAAGGCCAAAAGAACGGATTGAGCGTCGCACGGACAGGAGAGATCCTGAGCGCAACGCAAGTAACACAGCACTAAGGTAACACTCTGTAAAAGGCAAACATGAGAAAAAGTGAGAGGCACTTATCTTATCCTCGAGCAGCAAAAAAAAGAGGAGTTCAAGATGGTGTTCGGGTCTCTAATAAGGCCTGGAGAAATGTGATTGGTGGACATATTATGATGTGCAATATGGGAAATGTAGTTGATATTTTTCTGTTTTGTGATTGGCTGCTGTTTTATGAGTAGTAAAGAAAGAGAAGCATAATCTGAGCCTCCGGTCCTGAAATAGAATCACAAGTGCCGCCCCAGTGACTCACTGTCAGGCTGGGCCGTGGTTTCTTCTTCGGGCTGGGAGCCACACAGGGCTCTGGAGTGCTGAATATTGCATGAGAGACCTGGGCTCAGTTATTACTGCTAGGCTCTGTGCCCTCAGTCTGGACCATGTTTAAATTCTGTGGTCTCACGGCCAGCCCAGACTTTTATCATCCCTGAAATTCGTGGACACAGTCATGTGTGTCACAGTGCGGCTTGCCTGCCAGAGAATGTGACCTTCCCCATGGTCGCACATTGACCAAAAGTGTAACTCTGGTGGCAACGGGATAGCTCAGCTTTGAAACAAAGCAGCTTCCTATTGCCTGAGCAGCTCTATGGCCGAGCAGACTTACAGGGTCACATTGGGTGGGTGCCTTACTGGAAAAGAACAACAGCCAAGGCACCGCCCCAAGATCCAGGAAAGGAACGCTGCTGATTCAAAATTATGTTTATCCATGCAGCGCTGTCAGAATATCCCATGGTACACTGAAGAGGCACGCAAGGCTCTGCTCAGATTAATGTGGGTGATAATTTATTCCCTGCGCAGCGCCCTTTTTCTGCTCTGAACCTACTTCTAGTTTGTAGTGGAATTCAGTGTTAAATCCATGGGTGATCCAGGAAAGCTATATATTTCTGTAAGATAGACAAAACTCAGAATTCAGCAAAGTGTTGTGTGTAGATCCCTCAAGGTGTTCCCAAGGAAAATAACTTGAAATAAAGGAAGATTGACAATGAGTAGGAAACATTGGGCATTTGTGACATTTTCATCTGTAACGTTTTGTCACGATGGCCGATTTACAAAAGGATTATACCATTACATTCACTGGATCTTTCTGGGTGTGGGGGTTTGTAGGTTCTCTAAGAAGCACGCTATCCAGAGCCAACAACTGTACTGCACCACACAATGATTTTTCATTGAGTTTCGAGTATAGACCAATACACATAGTGAAATAGGTAGAGTGAAAAATGGGTTTCAAGGACACCTATGTATTTCTGAAATGGGCACAAGATGTGCAGGTCTCGAACAATCATAAAAATGTTACTAGACCTGCAGGTCAAGTAATTTGAATAATCTACTCGACCTAACTGTAATGTATTTGATCTGTAAAAGGGTCTCAAATTGTGTGATCCTCGACAAATATTTTATTTTAAAGTCACCTTTTTCCTCATTCTCATACGAGTGCACCTCCAAATATGTAAGTTCAGCATTTCTGCTGTACAAAGAAAATCTTTTGTTTGATTAAATAGACTAAACATTTGCTCCATGTATAAAGTGGGGCCTATTTATGAGGCTGTTTGCATCTCTCTTCCTCCTCGCAACGTGGTGCAAGAGTGACACAAACCTTGTTGTACGGCTCCTATTGTTCGAACAAGACTGCAAGATTAGGGGCGTGGTTGTGGGTGACTGAGTAAATCCCACACTATCTTGCCAGTTGTCGGCCCATCCCTTTCGGCTAGCTAGCAGCACTTCACTCATACTTGGAGGAGAAGGTGAATTGTGGCAGCCTGAAACATGACACTGTATGACATCTCCGGGGAAGTTGTGGTCAAGTCTCACCCCTTTCTCTCTTTAGCAAAATATCTCATACACACACACAGGCAAAGAAAGAGCTGTAGGGTGGTTTCAATACATTTATTTATTGAAAAGACTGCAGTCTACAATAAAATATACAAACTGCAATTATTCGGGCAACGAGGCATAACAAGATTAGACCAGCGAGAAGAAAATAAACAGTCCCAACATATTGGAATAACATACATAGATTAATTCTACCTAACCCCTAAGCGAAAGCAAAGCAGTGATAGCCCAATCTGTCCGTACCTAGTCCATAAGAGGAGCTCCCACCCCCATTACCTGAAGGATAGTGGTCTGCCCGCTATCGTCATGGGTTGGCTGTAGAGACAGGGCTGAGGTCAGCAATGAAATGGCATGCAGTGTGTTAAAATCCTGACTGGAATGACCTCTCAATTGTCCTTTGGCCTACACAGTGTTTTTATAAGAAAACATATTTTTGTTCTGTGAAAAGGTCTGATGTGGGCAAGCTCCTAAGTGCCGGACTGTTTAAAACTCTTGTATCGAATATTACGATGTGGATCACCATGTACTTTGCCTTGTCAACCTTGGGCCATGGCACATGGTAAAATGTTGTGCACAGAATAATAATAACAAAGCATTCACAGAATTACAATGTTGAAGCTGATTTGAAAATAAAAACTTCACAGCTGAAAGCAGGCTACCTAAAAATGAAATATAATGGAGTATATGAAATCAGCACACATATGTAGGTAAAAGGGCCCGAGAAGAGTCTACAATAACCCCACTACAACCTTAAGAGAGATTTCTGAAGCCATGCAAAGCCACTTTGCGTGGGTCTGAGTGTCTCCAAAATCTATAATAATGCAATGTAGCGCTTATAGCTGCATTGCGTTACTCTGCCCTGGGAAGGCGTTCTATGGGTGTTGCATAGGTGTTCCCAAATCTCTCTGATGGAATTGGACTTATACCCAGATTTACACGAACCTGTAAACCTGGGGCTATGCCAAAATCTTACACCTTCCCAGTGGAGGAGTAGCAAGGAGAAATATCTCTATTTCTTCCTGTTTCTATGTGTGTTGCCTTCTGCAGCACATGTAGAAAGAGGACTATGACTCCCACGATTGTTTTTGTGCTGGAGGGTGTCCCTTCCTGCATAAAAACAATCCTGCATGCAAAGCAAGGCACCCTTGCATTGTGGTGCAAGGGTGCCTGCGTTGGCACTAGGCAGCCCATTGTGCGCCAGTGCATGGGAAAGGACAGGAATGTGCTGTATTGCTTTCCATATGGTGCATTCCTTTCCTTTTCCTGTCACGCAGTGCAGCAAGGTGACGTGCTGGACTTCTTCATAAATGAGGGCCTAAGAATTTAGCCCACATATAGGGTACACATGATCCCTGACTTGCCTCTTAGTTTACTAATAGCATTGCCATCAGGGCAGGGATAGGAGCATTTCTCAGTTAATGTTTAAAACATCACTTTTAATAAAAATATTAGAAAGTCATGATGTGGTAGCACACCGACATTTACAGCCAGTACATTTCCAAGAAATGAGCAAAACCCTTCCCACTAACTTGCAGCTTCACTGATTAAAAACTATATAGTGTATTAACAATCTGTGACAGTTGTTTCAGAAAACATAATTATGATTTGCACATCACCAAGTAAAGTGTTCTGATTTGTTTTCATCCTTTAAAATATTTTTTCATCACTCAGAAGTACACAAATTGGGCTTTCACAACTACTGAACTATATTTTGAAATGTTTGTACAGTTGATTTTAAATGTGTTAGAAAAAAATCTGACACTCTACAGCCTTTCATTTCACACTTTTTGTACAGCAGGTCAGACAGTTCAATATACAAGATCCTTGAACTCTGCAGTCAGAGAAGGAAAGGTAATTGTGATAAGACTGACGTTTGAACTCCGTATCTGAACACAGAGCAAATATCTCAAGATAAAAACAAGATTTAAAGGCTTCTTTATTGGTGCGTCACTTTCTGACTGAACAGAAAACCTGTTCTCTTGCAACTCGCCAGAATGGGTGAGTAGGTCCTAAATATAGCTCGACCTGATAAAATATGACTCGCCGTAGAGAGTGGGCAGGTAAATTTGTCGAGGCCTGATATGGACTTTACAGTGGTTATTTGTACATCCCTGAACTTGTGGGTTCACATACGAGCATATGATTTAAAGGGTATTTTTCAAAATGTCTTCTTTCTTATACACTTACCATGGGTCAGGAGCTTGAATTGGCATCTCTTCTGTACGGGGAGCCGGTAGAGTTGCTTCAGGTGGGGTGTGATGTGGGTTAATTGGAGAAGGCAGAGTATGAGTCTGGCTGCGGCATACTGTATGGCCTGAAGTCTTTGTAGGAGATGCGTGGCGATTACTACGTCGAAGACATTGCCGTAGTCCAGTCGGCTGGTGATGAGGACCTGTGTCACGTGTGTCTCGTGGAAGGGGTAGCCACGTGAAGATTTTTTATAGCTTGCACTAAGTCAGGAAGTAGGAGGAGGAGACGGCATTGACCTGTCATTTCATCTTAGTTTCACTGAAACTCTTCTATGTGAAAACCTTATAACTAACTACTTGAAGGCCAGCGGTCGTAGTTCTCTCCCAGCAAGAGTTGTAAAGCACCTGGGCATTTTCAGGAGCTGTGGCATAACTCTCTTACATAAGGTAGCCAGTAGTAAAAGCCTGTTTCTTCTACCTGCATACCAATATCCTGAAGTGCTTTTCTCCTTAGGTAGAATTGTTACTAAATGTAGGGGCCTGCCTTGTCCATAATGTCTTAAACCTCCTTATTTCTATAAAACCCTAAAGTCTGGGCTACTCCCCATAAAGCTCAGACTCATCACAATTGATAGGAAGCAAGTTGCCAGGATCTACTTTCGAATGGCCAAGTTCTAGAGCCAGAAATGCAGTCCTCATTTTTAGCTGCAGCACCAGCTCCAACATTTGACACAAAACACCTGACTCAACACATGCATTGGTGTCTTTTTTTAACTAGACCAAGTACTCTGAGAAAGAAAAACTGGTAGTGGATCTGAAATCATGAAAATAGGTATGCTCCACATGTCTTACAGAGTACACAGAAAAAATGCCAAGGAGAGAGAAAATGACTGGGGCTGCGAGCCTTGGCAGTGGAGCAGCGAGGCATTGACAGCGCCTCTTTCTACTCTGATAAACTTATGCATGCCCACAACTGCCCCAAGACCCTCTTTAAGGTGGTTAGAGAACTCTCTGATCCTCATAATGTGACTCCCGCTCCCTCGCTCTCTCAGACTCAGTGCGAGGAGCTTGCCCAGGTTTTCATTAAAAAGGTGGCAGCCATCAATCTTCATCTGTCCACAGATGCTAAGAGCAAACCCTTATTTAGTGTGTCAGCCATTTCTAACCACCCATTGAATCACTATCAACAAGAACTTAGTGACAGTGTGAGCAGATCTGGCTCGACTCCTGCTATGTCATCTTGGCCCCTCCTTGTCTTTTCTACCTTCTCCACTATCCTTCAATCCATCAAGTCAGGCTCTCCATTGGACCCTCTACCACCTTCCAAACTATGCCTTTTGGATCCGACACTACTACAGATGATAGTGGATCTCTTGAACACTTATCTACGTGAGGGCCATGTCTTCCCGCTCTCAAAAATGCCTAATCTGAACACGTTGATTTGGTCGAATTTCTAACCAGTCTCTAGGCTACCCGTGCTCTCCAAAATTTGGGAGAAGCGTGTGACTGCTCTGCTTACATCTTATGTAGAGGCTCAAGAGTTTTTCATGCCTCTCAGTCACGCTTCAGGGCTCGCCATGGTACTGAATCCGCCCTCCTTGGAGTCACCGAACACCTCAGACAACTCCTGGATGGGGACTGTACAGCTGCATTTATTTTATTACATCTTAGCGCAGCCTTGGGTTTTGTGTCTCACTCCATCTTGCTCAAATGTTTGGCTTCGGAAGGAAAAGCCCTTGTCTGGCTAACATCATTTCCTAAGGACTGCATGTTCCAAGTCTCTTGAGCCAACACTAGATCCGAAACCTGAGTCTTAACCTCTGTTGTCCTCCCAAGGCTCTGTGCTAAGTCCTCTGCTATTTAATATCTACATCCACCCTTTGGCAGACGTAGTGGAGAGTTGCAGTTTGGCTATTTTTTTCTTACACAGATAACACCCAAATTATTTTCTCTTTGTCATTTGCTTAGGATCATGGACCTTCTGATTTTTAACCTTAGCTTGAGCCGAGTGGCCAGTTGGATGAGTGCTAACTATCTCATGCTTAATGGTGATAAGATGGAGGTCATGGTCCTGGTTAAGCATGTCCAGCTTTAGGGCCCCCAACACTGGCCCAATTCCTTAAGACCTCTTCCCATTCTGTCCTCCAAAGTTAAGAACCTTGGTTTTGTTCTTGATGAAAAACGATCAATGAAACCTCAGGTGTCTAAAGTTACCTCCACCTGTTTCGCTGTGCTGAAATGGTACGAGGAAGAGCATCTGGATGATCCCCCCCAATCTGCCCAAAGGACTGTGATTCAAACCTTAATTTTATCTAGATTGGATTACGATAATGTCCTATTTTTGGGAATAGAACAGGCATCTATTGGGCGTCTGTGGATGGTCCAGAATTCGGCAGCCAGACTGATGTTTCGTCTTCCCAACACGCCTCCGTCTCTCACCCTTTTCTTGAGCTGCACTGGCTCACAATCTCTAAATGGATTCAATTCAATGTTCTCTGCTACATGTTTATGGCCAAAGCTAAAACATGTCCACGCCACATCCAGAACCTGTACCTAGGTTCCACCTGGCTGGGATGGGAGGGCATTCTTTTGCAGTGTTAGGTCTGAAACTGTGGAACGCCCTTCCCAAATCTCTCAGTGAAGGCCTGAAGACATGGCTATTTTAAGTTGACAGTTTGGCTTTTGTCCTGCTTAGCGCCGGGAAACTCTTTTGGGTAGCTGTGCACTCTACAAGACTATAAATAATAATTGTGTGGAACATGGAGGTAGCATCTCAGGCCTGGAGTAGAAATACTGATTTGCAGACAGTAAGGCACAGATGCTAACAATGGAACTCTAAGATGCACACATAGACATGCCTTCTAGAGGACCCAGACAAACTTGGCAACACTTAATCAGAGGCTGAAAGACTCGACATTTGCACAGGTCTTCAAGAATCATAGGAACGTCTCAGGAACGCACCTTCCATAGATCTCAAAGGAACACAATGGCATTCCAAATTGAAGAAGTAATAAGACATGCAGTAAAATAACATGACACCACAACAGCTCACTGCCTCTTGTCATTACTATGTTGCATAAGTTAATTTCAGCAGAACATTTGCCTTGAACAGACGTAAGAGTGGGACCTAATGTTATGGTGCCCAGTGCATTTTTTCCATTGTCTTTTATTATCTCAGTTTAGGAAATACACCACACAATTAATTTGATAGCATTTATAATCGGTTTGCTTTTTCCTATGTACATGCTGCCTTTTACTACTGGAAAGTTAGTGTACTTTATTTTGAAGGCACTTGAGGAAGTTCCTTAGTAGTGTCTGTTTATTTATTCATTTTTTTGGTGATTGGAAAATTATACTTCACTCTGGTATCTTTAAGCTATGTCTTGTGTTTTCTGTTCTAGGTACGCCTGAACAGACGTGGAGCTTGGCACTTGGGGAGGAGGACATGATGGATAATGGTAAGGAACCTAGGACAACTCTGTTCGCAAGGTGATAGGGAAAGCTCTTCCACAGATCTACATTCTAGAAGAAAAACGTCGAGCAGTCCAACACAACCTTGGTATTTTTTTTATTTTTTTTAATCCAGAGGGTATACAACACTGTTTCATGCTACAACCATTCTGTTATCTGCAGTCTTTTCTCTCAGCCTTTGCAGATTTATTTTCAGCATTGGAATTGCTGTGGGTTATGTATGGCTATACAGTGTATTTGTAACTTTTTTAAAGTAATGTGGAAAAGACTGGTATGTGATGAGAGACCCCATTCCAGTTCAGAATTGATAAACCAATTAGGTCGATGTTCCTGCTACCGAGAACTACACAATATGCCGGTCACACATTAGGCTCCAGCAAGGCAAACTCAGCTTTTTCTCTTTTGTAAGTCTACACAAAAACAGGTATGGTGAAAAGCTACAAACCTCCTTTATATGCGCTTTTAATGCATAATAAATTAGCAGTATCTACAAGGTTATGCGTCAGTTAAACCTAAAGCATCTGGTTGCTTATGGATAAAACGCATAGCACCTTAAAACTGGCGTTTTCTGATTGTAAAGACCAAATGTGCACTGAAAGTTTTTATACAATTTTTAGCTTTGCAGATGTCATTGAGATAGCATCTTCTTAATTCTCCATTACTTTGTTCTAGATATCACATTCATTACCGATGAGACATTTGACTTTGGAGTTAGTTCTTTTTCTGACAGGTAAGTGGAATTGTATTTGATACCCTTTTGTGTCTCCTTTAAAGTTTCTGCCGTGAACCGTATCCCATTTTGGCTGCAAATTATCAATTACTGCTAGGAAAAGGATATTACAGTTTTCATACCAGGAGCTGTAACTTAACAAGAAGCCCCTAATGTAGGATACTGAGGTAACGTGGGGGCAAAGTTGAGGCATTTAGCATGTGGCTGTTTTTGGAAATCATTTTGATTTTCCCCAGGTCCTGTAATTTTATCCGTATAACTTTCCTCATGACTTAAAACTATGAAGTAGCCCATTTGGGTACCCACAGGTCCACAGTGGAGAGATTTTAAAACATTCCACTTGTTATGTGCTTCACAGTGCCCCGAGAGTCCCTACTGTAGACCTTTTCACATAATGGAGTTGATAGAAGTTTTTTTCACTATGCACAGTGATAGAAATAATGCGTTTAAATTAACTAATTCTTTTAAAATGCCTCCGCCTTGTTTTTTAGTTGCCTAAACCAGTGGTACTGAAATCCAGGAACCACCAAGCAATTTGTATGATTTTAAATTTCAAATATTAAAACAGTAATTTGCAAAAAAAATACACAAGCAAGTACACACCAAACAAATATTCGAATTACTAATGATATCATTATTTACCCTGAAAAAATATGCAAATATCAAAACATTTTAATGGGAAGGTTGGCGCTGCATCTCGGCGATATTTGGTTTTATTTAGGAAAGCTGAATCCTCAAGTCAGATTCTACATATCCCTAGCGATTTCGTTTTTTATTTTTTCAGTAACGTAAGATCTGAGAAAGCTTTTTCACATAAATATGTGGTGGAGAAAGGAAGTAAAACCATAAGGGCCTCATCTCTCCATAGTATCTCTGTCACATGTATTTAATTTGTTTTATAGCTCAACTCAAACCAATGTAGGGAGTAGGAGCACTTTACAGGGGACTACAAGATGTAGGATTCACATGTCATCCATACTGGTAGGAATTTTCTTAGAGTACTTGGTCTGGAGAAGCACACACTCAGGATTCAGAACATAACACAGTGGTTAACATTGACTTTAATAATAAAAATGTATTTCTATGCAAGTACACCTTTTTTTGGTAGCATAAGGATAATGAAAGACTGGGAAAAACATAACTTTCTAATTTGTGCCATGAAGTTTGCATGTAGCTCTTTGATGGCAGTTAATATCTCACTCTACTAGATTATGATTGCAACTTATGAACTGCACAGTAACAAAAGAATCTCTGTGACAAAAGCAGAAACCAACTGTGCTATGCACATATAATACTGTTTCTTGCAAGATGCACGTTCTTTGCAGCAGGCATATTAACTATCTGTGCTACCTTAGATGAGTCAAAACGGCCACTAGACAAAACTCTGATCTCTCGCCAGCAGGTACATTAATCAGCAGAGTTATATTGATGCTTTTATTTTTGCCCAAAAGCTATTGGATGAACATGGAACTTTGCAGTGCTTTGAAAACTGCTTCACAAAAGAAGTAACAAATATAACAAGCATTTGCAATGCAATAGGTTTCGCACATTTCGAACAAGTTAATTGTCATCTTTTGACAACAGCGCCCACGAGCAAAAACAAAAACAAAAAGTGGAAACTGAGAAAAGACGACCTAACAAAGTAAAATGAAGTTAGCTTTAAAAAAAGTTGCAATTTTGTTTGTTCTGCTGGGCACGTTTTTGTCAGTCACAAGCCTTCTGTTTGTGGGGCACTGGAAGTTAGAACAAAATAGTACCTCGATCACGTCAGGAGCAGCGGAAGGGCACTAATTAAATTGAAATCAATTAGTGCTTGATCCCTGATCCACACAGAGTAACGGAAATGATGGTAGACATGCCTTGACAAATTACAAGGCTGTAGAGAAGAGTGCCACGCAAGCCAACAAATTGTGAGCGACAGGCAGACTCCAGGCCCTTTACTGAACACAACAGTGTCTCACATGCACTCGCAGGCTCAACCCTAAAAACGCGAGCGAGAGGCTTCAGCATGAGACGTGCCTTCGTGTCAGCCTAGGTCTGCAGACTACCTGGTACTGTGTCACGGACCCCTGGGAATTGCACAGACCACAGATTGGGAGCTGCTTATAAGTTAAAAGAGGATAACCATATCCAGTTTAAACTTTAAACAATTGTTTGAGCTTATCAATCTAATTCAGAATTGTTACAATTCTGAATAAGATCAGTTGCATCAGTTACAATTCTGAATAAGATTGTTAAGCTCAAACAATTGTTTAAAGTTTGAACTGGACTGGGTTAGCCTCTTTTAACGTATAAACTGATTTAAAACACATTTTCTCCTCTTGAATTTTAAAGGTTCAAAGGTGACAAGTAGTCACCGCTTGTGTTCATGATCCTAATATTTCTGTTAAACCATTCACTTCTGAACCTACACTACCTGGCATATTCACAGAGAACTCTGAAGTAGATGGTGTGCTAAGGCTTATTCAAGACAGACATTTGTGGTTGCTGCACATAATGGAGAGAGTACAGTCCCCTTTGAATCACTTCTCTCTAACAATTGAACCTTAGCAGGGTACATTTGGACAATGGACAAAAAATAAATGGATGCTACTTGTAGATTAAAATGTTTATTTGAATGTAAGATGTCCAAAAATCAAGAGGCTAGTATTATTGATTTTGTTGATCAAAGCCCATTTTGCGGTTTCAACTATAGAGCCCCTCTAACGCAATTATGCCATAATGTCTGAATGTCTAATGAAGGGAGCAGGCTAAAATTAAAACTGCTTATTGCTTCTTGATTTCAACTGTGTGCATTTAGATTCTTCTTATCTTTAATAATTATGTCTACTTGAATACAAGAAGTGTAGCTTGCGGTAGTGTAATGCACTAAAGTAATTTTTAAAAATCCTTCTGCCGTACTACTTATAGTGCCATCCCTTCCCACACACAGCACTGCCAGTCCCTGTCATGCTTGATACACACTACCCTCAGCATTCATGCTACTGCCAGTCATCTTCCAGTTTCTTTCTCACATGAGCGAGACCACACTATGATTGAGACTACTTCCTATTGTGGAAACTGAAAATAGCCTTATGTTTAATTTTTATGAAAGGCATTCAAAGGGTTCACATTTGAACACAGTGTCTAAATCCTTTTCTTGTACCAGCAGTCAGTGAACCAATATAACTCTGGTATTATGGCTGAGAGTCTAAAGCAGATGCACAGCTCAGTTTTGTATCGATGACTACCTCTCAAGCACTTAGCTAGGCTCAACTCCCCATTTAACCCAGTTTTCAGAATTTAAAAAACAATTTAGGTGTCCAATTACAGATAATCAGTCAGGTGGAGTGCCATGCGAGCTGTACAAGGTGCTGTGCCCTTTGCTCACACTCCTTACATTCCAGGGACCCTGGGATGAGGCGATGGTCTCTGCTGATTCTTGGTGCCACCTCTGTCGTAATGATTGCTCAGAACCTCCATGCCATTAAAAGTGGGCCCTTTTCAGCATGTCCACTTGTCAAATGTGCCCGGTGAGGAGAACAGACTAAATAGGTTTTGTTGACTGTATCAACCTGGCTTCCACAGCTAATGAAGGCATTCCCACTGAAGTGAGTATGAAAATGTGGGGTTTCCCTATGCTCTTTTGGATGAGCCATAGTTGGCTTGAGTTGTACCCACTTTGCTGAACAAACTTGGTTGACTTCTCTTGGCCCTCCGGCTAAGAAAAGGTACACTAGCATATCATCTTGAGTGGGGAAAACTGACGTGGTGTCCCACGGTTCTTTCTGAACTTACAGAGCAAGAGTTTGCGTTTGCAGCTTAATAGACAAACAGTATTGCCTGTCGGAGGCACAGGGTTTGGTGTGGGTCCATTATTTTCTTTTTGTCAAGCAGCAAAAACAAGAATTATGAAGCAGTCTTTATGTAAGGCTTTAGATCCGTGGTACTCAAAGTACGGCCCGTGGGCCGCCAGCGGCCCCACGCACCTACCTTGGCAGCCAGCGGACACGTTGGACAAATGTCATATGATAATGGCCGCCGTACATAAACATAGAAGAGGGCCGCGGGAGCATGCGCAATAGCGGCTTCTTTGCGCATGCTCCCGCGGCCCGCCTCTGTTTACATACGGCGGCCATTATCGTATGGTGTTTACATCACGAGCCTGGCTAGTGGCGGGAAGCCAAAGCCCCTAAAAGTAAGCGCTTGCAGCTAACTTTTACGGGGCTTTTTCGTCTGCTTCCTGCCACCGTCTCCACGTCTGACGCCGTACATTTGTGACATCTTTCCTCAAGAAGCCCCAACGGTAATTCATTGAACCTTGGCTCTCGTATATACATATAAGAAGTATACCAGAAGCATCTTTACAGTGCTTTATTGAGGCAGGTAACGCTCAGCAGCAGTATAATAATCATTTAACCAAGGAATTATTTGGGTGTGACTACTCTTTTTATATATTCTCTTAAAGGAAATTATGCAGCTTTGTCTAATGGGAATATATTTGCTTAGAATTTTATATAGCATTCTCACAGTAGTACAACTGTTTTCTCTCCACAATCCAAACTTATGATTGTAGAATATCCAGCCACCAGGTGGACTTTCCTCAGGTGTTTGTGCCTTTTGTGTGACTGGGAATGAGCACATCCTGATTCTGTATATCAGGAGTGAAGGAGACTGGCCCTCCAAGTAGTGTGCTAAAGTAGGCACACTGTGTAGTGGGTGCCTAGATTGCTTTCATGTTACCAAGCGCTGAGGCTAGTTACTGTACAAATCTTTTATTTGATCAGGGCACCTGGAGTCTTTGGTTATTTTTTTTTTATTATTTATTTATTTTAATGTAGTGCTACATCCTGCTGTTTCCAAGCGCTGGGACTCACTAATGCTAATTACCCAATGTATTAGTTGGTTTTGCTTGCTTTGAAAGGCTCCAGTAATTCAGGGGTTTGATAGTAATATCGCACTAATGTCAGCAGTGAATGTTTAGCTCACTAAGCCATTTTGACGCCTGGCACCAGCAATACCATTTTGGCAGCCCAAATGGTTCCGTGTAGTGGCACAAGTGCTGTCACCCAGAGGCTACACGTGAACCCATCCCATTTAGACCCTTGCTCCATCAACTTGGTAAGCCTTGTGACTGGCTTGTGATTTGCCACTGCCCTATGTTTTTATACCACCCTTGGGGGTAGTGGTGAGAGCAGATGGCGCTGTGTGTGATACTGGGGTAGGGGTGAGAGCAGATGGCGCTGTGTGTGGTACTGGGGTAGGGGTGAGAGCAGATGGCGCTGTGTGTGATACTGGGGTAGGGGTGAGAGCAGATGGCGCTGTGTGTGATAGACCGGACCCTGCAAGGGTAAGAACTATGCTGCTATATCTTTGTCTTGTAATGCTTAGGCACCAAGTTAGACCTTTGTTTGTGCAACCTCCAAACAATAATGCTTACTTTCATAACCCATACCCACCAACCCAGTACATCAAGT
Source organism: Pleurodeles waltl (assembly GCF_031143425.1). Lineage (NCBI taxonomy): Eukaryota > Metazoa > Chordata > Amphibia > Caudata > Salamandridae > Pleurodeles > Pleurodeles waltl. Next base: position 605,549,714 of record NC_090445.1, on the reverse strand, counting down.
GAGAAACCACCCACCCATGAAAACTACCAGAAATCAGATGACAATCCCAGTATAAATCAAACCATTTGGGAAGGATCCAGTGGGGTACACTTTGTGTGTTGGGCAAACACCTTCAGCTTACTCCTCCTACCAGGGGTGCAGTTGATAAATGGCTGCCGCATTTAATTAAATGTCTCTTGTGATTAGGATAGGTATATACTCTGGAAGACTGTAAATGTTCCTGTTTGGTTCCTGTGATTAGAGTAGCAATATACTTCGCAGACTGTAAACATTCCCATTTGGCTCTTGTGATTAGTGTAGGAATATACTACTAGAGCCAGGGCTGTTGAAAATGTCTTACAATAATACACTTTTTTTTATCTGCCCCCTGGCATTTCTGCACAGTTGATTTCTATTGCTGTGTGACCCAGCGTGCTGAAAAAAAACAGTCTCTAAAAAGGGGCCCGTATACCATTCACTGGCCTCATTATCACTCTAGTATGCCTAGCAGGTTGCAAGCATAATTGTAAAAAAATACTTTTTATAACATGGTTCTCTGGGAATCGGGAAAGGCCAGCATGTGTGTTGACAATTGTTAGATCACGGTATGCTTTGTTTCCTTTTACACATCACTTTATATTACTTTGGTGTTGTGCACAGAGGTTTGTAGCGAGACGCAGTGTTGGTCCATTGGTCGTGAGGCGGTGTTGGTCCATCGGTCGGTCGTGAAATGGTGTCGGTCCTTTGGCTCTGAGGGGAAAATCTGATTCCTGACCCTTGATACTCATTGCACAAACTCGCCTGAGACCAATGGCCTACAGTCCAGTTACCAAGCCTTGCAAACGACCCAGATCCATACAGAGTGAACACAGATCATTCCAGGCAGCATAGGAAGAACAGTACTTGTTTGTTGAATGGCCAAAGGAGAAAGCCACCCGTTTGCTTTGCAAAGAGAAAGTAAATGTTCTTAAGAGATATAACCTGAAACAGCACTACAAAACTCGACACGCAAGTTATACTGAGAACTTCCCATTGCACTCACAACTGCGTTCAGCAAAAGTGGCATCGTTAAAGCAAACACTTCTTTCCCAGCAGAAGCTCTTCCTTTGCCAAATGAAGGAATCTGAGGCTGTTACAGAAGCATCATTCAAAATATACTACCTGCTTGCCAAACATAAGAAGCCATTCACGGAGGCAGAGCTGGTGACGAAATGTTTCCTTTCTGCAGCTGAATTTTTTTTTGGAAGACTATAGCAACAAATCCAGCATTTTAAAAGAAATCGGTGCATTACAGCTATCGGATACCACTTGTGCACGCAGAATAGAGGCAATGGGTGAAAATATCCAGGAGCAGGTGATCAAAGCTGTCAGAGAGTCACCGTTCTTCAGCATTGCCATGGATGAGTCCACAGATATAGGCGATGTGGCCCAGTTATTAGTTTGGGTGAGGTATTTGGACCAATCGCTTCATCCCAAAGAAGAGCTCCTGTGTCTTCTACCACTGCAAGGGCACACAAGAGGAGAAGATATTCTGGACAGTATCTGCAACTACTTTGAAACACATCACATACCACTGGACAGTCTTGTTAGGATCACAAAAGATGGCGCTCCTGCTATAGTAGGCCATGACAGAGGCTTTGTATCTTTGCTTAAAAAGAAGCTCACTGGACAGCCTGTAATAAACTACCACTGCATTATTCATCAGGAAGTTCTGTGTGCAAAATTAAAGCATGGAGAACTGAATAACGTCCTAAAACTTGCAGTGAAAATTGTTAATTTTATTCGTGCCAAAGCCCTTAACCATAGACTTTTTAAGGCTATGCTGCAGGATTCTGAAGCTGAATATACAGACCTCTTGATGCATACTAAAGTGCAATGGCTAAGCAAAGGGAAAGTTCTGGAGCGGTTCATTGCTTTGCTTCCTGAAATTGAACACTTTGTAAACAGCAGAGGTCAAACATTCCCAGAACTAAAGGATGTGAAATGGCTTTTAATGCTCCATTTTCTTTCAGATCTATTTGCACACTTCAATGCTCTTAATTTGATGCTGCAAGGCAAACAACAGCTTGTGTGGTCCATGATGAATGGTATTTACTCATTTGAAAGTAAGCTTGTGCTATTCAAAGAACAACTGGATGTTGCTGACTTCACCCACTTTCCAAAACTGTTGGCTGTGACTCAGAGGTTTCCAAATGCACAAGAAATGCTGCCAACGCTAAATCTTGGTGCATGTCTTGAGGAAATTTCTGGGGAGATCAAAAGTCGATTTTCTCAATTCAGAACACTCATCCCCCTGTTCAGGTTGTTTGAAAACCCCTGGATGGTGAGTGCACGAAATCTTGAAGCTGTTGAACTTATTGGCGTGAAAAGACCGCAAGCATAAATGGAGCTGATAGACATGCAGCAGAACTCAGCTCTCGAAGCATCTTTTTTGGGGCAGGCACCAAAAGAATTCTGAAACACTGTGCCTTCTGACAAATTTCCTGTTCTTTTTACAGTGGCCCTGAAAATAATTTGTATGTTTGGGTCAACATATGTTTGCGAAAGTTTGTTTTCCACAATGGGACTTTTGAAGAGTAAACTCAGAAATAAGCTAACAGACTTACATCTGGATCAGCTCTTCAGGCTTGCCGTTTCAGACATAATACCAGATTACAGAACACTAATAAGAGACATGAAGTGCAAAATAAGTTCTTAGTATGCCTTCCTTTGACATACCTATTTTCCAGACTCAGATAAACCTGTGCTGCATTGGGCCTGTGCTGAATATCCTGTTCACAAGGATTACCATGCCATGCCTCTTAAGATTACTATTATCTGATAATAAAAATGTTTTTCAAAATGTCCTCTTTGTTGGTTTGTAGTTATACCTGGATTCAAAATGCAGCATTGTCTAACAATGTTTTGAAAAAGGGGGCGGGTGGTTGCGCCCCCTATAAGCCACCCACCCCCGCTGTCCCTTCAGTGCGGCCCTCGGCCGCAAACCATACTGCAATTTTGGCCCCCAAGAAAAAGTTTGTGAGTACCCATGCTTTAGATGAAGCCAGTATAATACATATGATAAGTAAAACTATTAAAGTAGGTATTAAAATAGCGATAGCAATAATGAACAAGCAGACAGCACATATTACTCTCAAAGACAACATGTTAAATTAATTCCCTCTGTGGTGGCCAGGGTGGGATGGGAGAGAGGAGGGCGGATGGACCGAAGGTGATACATGTGGCTGGTAATACCTTTGGAATGGCTAACTCAATGCATATTCTTACATTGATTCTGAGGGGGGTGAATTAATTTGTGAAAAGATAAGGACCCACACATATCTTAGAAGGTTGGGAGTACAATTTGAGTTTTTTCAGGAAACACACCCCTTGGAGTCCGAAGTCCAGAAACTTCATAAAAAATGGCGGGGCAACTGTTTTCCTCCACTTACTACTCCTATGCCCGAAGAGTATCGATATGGGTGGCCCCAGGTGCCCCTTTCCAGATGCATTGACAGGTAGCTGACGTGGCCAGGGAATATGCGCTGTTGCATGGTATACTGGATGCACTGGAACTATACATGCTTAAGATATATGCCCCAAACACGTATGATGAGTTCTTTGGAGCTCTAGAAACCAAGTTAATACCCTATGTTTGATTGCCTGTAATCTGGGTGGGGTATTTTAATGTTTAGGACTTATAGCTGTATCGCCACCCACTATGTATGGATACGAAGCCCCACGTGGTGGCAGGGTTGCGCAAAATTATGAATAGACTTCAATTTGTTGACATGTGGAGGGAGCTCCACCCCGCATAAAGGAATATTCCTGTTATTTCCCCACACACGGGGCTTACAACAGATTGAATCGTTACTAATGAGGACGTTCTTAATGTTGTGAAGGTAAGCTACCACGTGCTGTTTCTCTCCGACCATGCCTCCTTGAGGCTGGAGTGTGAAGTGAGAGGTCTTAGACCTCATGTCCCTTTGTGGAGGTAGCGCCCCGAGGTGCTGGGAGATCCGGAGTATAACATTGATACGAAAGAAGCCTTCTGGGGCTTCTTCACTACAAATTGGAATACCACCCAAACAAGCAGTGCAGAACGGGGAACTCTTAAGGTGGTTGTTAGAGGCGTAAGTTGGTAGAAGGGGAAGAACAATTTGGAGAGCTGCATTATCGAGCTATAGGACAGAAGTTGGAAAATGAGTTGAGGCACATAGGACGGTGGCAGTCGTTTGGGACAGGCTAGACTCCCATGTCTGGAGAGACTGTAGGCAGCGCCTAAACAGAGAAGGAGATAGGTCAGGTCGCATGTTAGCCTGGATGCTCAAACATGAACGTCCCCCACCACTTATATTTGCCCCTCTTAGGCCTGACGACTCGGTCATTATGGGTCAGACGGCTATTAGCCAGCTGTTACAAGACTACTTGGCTGGTGTGTATAGTGCTCCGGCACATGAGGAAGCCCCTAGAGTCTAGGATTTCCTGGCTCAGATGACCATTCCCTGGTTGACCGAGGCTCAGGCAGAGGGCCTCGGATAAGTCATTACTCTGGAGTAATTGGGTGAAGCCCTAAGTGATATGGCCAGGGGGAAATGTCCAGGACCAGGTGGTCTCCGGTTTAATATTAACAGGCAAACTCTGCTGCCTTGCTCCTTGCGCTTGTTCCCTGCGCTTCTTGAGACACTACTCGAGCTGCCGAACTCCCATCCCATATGAGGTAAGCAATTATTATTATGGTCCCTAAACCGGGTAAAGACCCTTCCGACCCAGGGTCTTACAGACCACTTTCCATGCTAAGCGTGGACGTTAAATTGCTCTCTAAGGTTCTGGCACTACTGTTCATCCGGGTCATTGTGAACTTGATTCAGCATGATCAATGCAGCTTCATGCCAGGAAGAGGCACACACATGAACCTGAGACGCCTGTCCAATGTGATGCACGAAATGTGAAATTCAGACCTTGGCACGGCGCTGATAGCCTTAAACATAGAAAAGGCATTCAACATCCTGTCCTCGTCGTATCTATTTGAGGTCCTCTGGCAGATGGGGTTGGGTTCCCGACATGGGTGCAACTTCTATACAGGGCACCCACTGCAAGAGTGCATGTCGCTGCTGAGCTGCTTAACACCTTTTGTATAGAGAAGGGTACATGTCAGGGCTGCCTACTGTCGCCACTTCTGTTCTCCTTAGATATGGAGCCACTGGCAGCGTACCTCAGAGATCGGATGCAGGATTGGGGTATGCAGCTAGGTGACAAGACGCACGTTGTAAGGAAATGCCTCCTTGGCATGGTTACCCCTGACTTTTTGCCTTTGCTGATGCTAGGTTTTGATTTGAAAGTGTGCTGAGGCCTGCTAACCAGGCCCCAGCACCAGTGTTCTTTCCCTAACCTGTACTGTTGTTTGCACAATTGGCACACCCTGGCATCCAGGTAAGTCCCTTGTAACTGGTACCCCTGGTACCAAGGGCCCTGATGCCAGGGAAGGTCTATAAGGGCTGCAGCATATCTTATGCCACCCTGGGGACCCCTCACTCAGCACAGACACACTGCTTGCCAGCTTGTGTGTGCTGGTGAGGACAAAACGAGTAAGTCGACATGGCACTCCCCTCAGGGTGCCATGACAACCGCACACTGCCTATGCAGTATAGATAAGTCACCCCTCTAGCAGGCCTTACAGCCCTAAGGCAGGGTGCACTATACCATAGGTGAGGGCACCAGTGCATGAGCACTGTACCCCTACAGTGTCTAAGCAAAACCTTAGACATTGTAAGTGCAGGGTAGCCATAAGAGTATATGGTCTGGGAGTCTGTCAAACACGAACTCCACAGCACCATAATGGCTACACTGAAAACTGGGAAGTTTGGTATCAAACTTCTCAGCACAATAAATGCACACTGATGCCAGTGTACATTTTATTGTAACATACACCCCAAAGGGCACCTTAGAGGTGCCCCCTGAAACCTTAACCAACTACCCGTGTAGGCTGACTGGTTTTAGCAGCCTGCCACACTCAGGACATGTTGCTGGCCACATGGGGAGAGTGCCTTTGTCACTCTGTGGCTAGTAACAAAGCCTGCACTGGGTGGAGATGCTTATCACCTCCCCCTTGCAGGAGCTGTAGCACCTGGCGGTGAGCCTCAAAGGCTCACCCCCTTTGTTACAGCACCCCAGGGCATTCCAGCTAGTGGAGTTGCCCGCCCCCTCCGACCACGGCCCCACTTTTGGCGGCAAGGCCGGAGGAGATAATGAGAAAAACAAGGAGTCGTCACTGGCCAGTCAGGACAGCCCCTAAGGCAACCTGAGCTGAAGTGACTCTGACTTTTAGGAATCCTCCATCTTGCAGATGGAGGATCCCCCCAATAGGGATAGGAATGTGACCCCCTCCCCCTGGGAGGAGGCACAAAAAGAGGGTGTAGCCACCCTCAAGGACAGTAGCCATTGGCTACTGCCCTCCCTGACCTAAACACACCCCTAAATTCTGTATTTAGGGGCTCCCCTGAACCTAGGAACTCAGATTCCTGCAACCTAAGAAGAAGAGGACTGCTGAGCTGAAAAACCCTGCAGAGAAGACGGAGACACCAACTGCCTTGGCCCCAGCTCTACCGGCCTGTCTCCCCCCTTCGGAAGAAAACTGCTCCAGCGACGCTTTCCCCAGGACCAGCGACCTCTGAATCCTCAGAGGACTGCCCTGCTCTAAAAGGACCAAGAAACTCCCGAGAACAGCGGCCCTGTTCATCCAAGACTGCAACTTTGTTTCCAAAGAGGCAACTAAAAGACAACAGCATTTTCCGCCAGAAGCGTGAGACTTTCAACCCTGCACCCGGCGACCCCGACTCGACTGGTGGAGAAACAACACTTCAGGGAGGACCCCCCGGCGACTCCGAGACTGTGAGTAACCAAAGTTGTCCCCCCTGAGCCCCCACAGCGACGCCTGCAGAGGGAATCCCGAGGCTCCCCCTGATCGCGACTGCCTGACTCCCAGATCCCGACGCCTGGAAAAGACCCTGCACCCACAGCCCCCAGGACCTGAAGGATCGGAACTCCAGTGCAGGAGTGACCCCCAGGAGGCCCTCTCCCTTGCCCAGGTGGTGGCTACCCCGAGGAGCCCCCCCCCCCCTTGCCTGCCTACATCGCTGAAGAGACCCCTTGGTCTCCCATTGATTTCAACGACAAACCCGACGTGTGTTTGCACACTGCACCCGGCCGCCCCCATGCTGCTGAGGGTGTACTTTCTGTGCTAACTTGTGTCCCCCCCGGTGCCCTACAAAACCCCCCTGGTCTGCCCTCCGAAGACGCGGGTACTTACCTGCTGGCAGACTGGAACTGGGGCACCCCCTTCTCCATTGAAGCCTATGTGTTTTCGGCACCACTTTGAACTCTGCACCTGACCGGCCCTGAGCTGCTGGTGTGGTAACTTTGGGGTTGCTCTGAACCCCCAACGGTGGGCTACCTTGGACCCAAATCTGAACCCCGAGGTGGTTTACTTACCTGCAAGAACTAACAATAACTTACCTCCCCTAGGAACTGTGAAAATTGCACTGTCTAGTTTTAAAATAGCTATATGTGTTTTATTTGAAAAGTATATATGCTATTGTGATTATTCAAAGTTCCTAAAGTACTTACCTGCAATACCTTTCATGCAAAGTATTACATGTAGAATTTGAACCTATGGTTCTTAAAATAAACTAAGAAAAGATATTTTTCTATACAAAAACCTATTGGCCTGGAATTGTCTCTGAGTGTGTGTTCCTCATTTATTGCCTGTGTGTATGTACAACAAATTCTTAACACTCCTCCTTTGATAAGCCTACTGCTCGACCACACTACCACAAAATAGAGCATTAGTATTATCTCTTTTTGCCACTATCTTACCTCTAAGGGGAACCCTTGGACTCTGTGCATACTATTCCTTACTTTGAAATAGTGCATATAGAGCCAACTTCCTACATTGGTGGATCAGCAGTGGGGTACAAGACTTTGCATTTGCTGGACTACTCAGCCAATACCTGATCACACGACAAATTCCAAAAATTGTCATTAGAAATTTATTTTTACAATTTGTGCTATTTTTCTAAATTCTTAAAAGTCCTGCTAGGGCCTTGTGTTAGTCCCTGTTAGCATTTCTTTTAGAGTTTAAAAGTTTTGTAAAAGTTTGAATTAGGTTCTAGAAATAGTTTTAGATTCTTAAAAAGTATTCCAACTTTTAGAAACATAATGCCTGGTGCAGAAGAGAATGTGGTGGAGCTCGACCTCACACCTTACCTCCATCTTAAGATGAGGGAGCTAAGGTCTCTCTGCAAAATAAAGAAAATCCCAATTGGCTTAAGACCCTCCAAACAACAGCTCCAGGAACTGCTGGCAGAGTTTGAAAAAGCCAACCCCTCTGAGGATGACCTCGCAGAGGGGGAAGATAGTGACTTGGAGGAGAATTCCCCCCTTCCAGTCCTAATTAGGGAGATCAGAGACCCTCAATCCCTGACTCCAAACATAATAGTCAGAGATGCTGCTTCCCTCACAGGAGGGGCCAGCACCTCTGAAACACTGAGGATAGCCTCAGTGAAGAGGACCTCCTGCTAGCCAGGATGGCCAAAAGATTGGCTTTGGAAAGACAGATCCTAGCCATAGAAAGGGAAAGACAAGAGATGGGCCTAGATCCCATCAATGGTGGCAGCAACATAAATAGGGTCAGAGATTCTCCTGACATGTTGAAAATCCCTAAAGGGATTGTAACTAAATATGAAGATGGTGATGACATCACCAAATGGTTCACAGCTTTTGAGAGGGCTTGTGTAACCAGAAAAGTTAACAGATCTCACTGGGGTGCTCTCCTTTGGGAAATGTTCACTGGAAAGTGTAGGGATAGACTCCTCACACTCTCTGGAAAAGATGCAGAATCTTATGACCTCATGAAGGGAACCCTGATTGAGGGCTTTGGATTCTCCACTGAGGAGTATAGAATTACATTCAGGGGGGCTCAAAAAACCTCGAGCCAGACCTGGGTTGATTTTGTGGACTACTCAGTGAAAACACTGGATGGTTGGATTTAAGGCAGTGGTGTTAATGATTATGATGGGCTGTACAATTTATTTGTGAAAGAACACCTATTGAGTAATTGTTCAAATTATAAACTGCATCAGCATCTGGTAGACCTAGGACCAATTTCTCCCCAAGAATTGGGAAAGAAGGCGGACCATTGGGTCAAGACTAGGGTGACCAAGACTTCCACAGGGGGTGACCAAAAGAAAGGGGTCACAAAGCCTCCCCAGGGGAAGAGTGTTGAGACATCCAAAAACAAAAATAGTAAAGAGTCTTCTTCAGGCCCCCAAAAACCTGCACAGGAGGGTGGGCCCAGAGCTTCTTCACAAAACAATTTTGGGTACAAGGGTACAAACTTTGATCCCAAAAAGGCCTGGTGTCGTAGCTGTAATCAGCCTGGACACCAAACTGGAGACAAGACCTGTCCCAAGAAAAGTACCACTTCCAACTCCACTCCAGCTAACACTGGAATGGCTAGTCTCCAAGTGGGATCAACAGTGTGCCCAGAGCAAATCAGGTGTCACACTGAAGCAACATTAGTCTCTGAGGGTGGGGTGGATTTAGCCACACTGGCTGCCTGGCCTCCTAACATGCAAAAATACAGGCAGCAGCTCTTAATTAATGGGACAAGTGTAGAAGGCCTGAGGGATACAGGTGCCAGTGTCACCATGGTGACAGAGAAACTGGTTTCCCCTGGTCAATACCTGGCTGGACAAACTTATCCAGTCACCAATGCTGACAATCAAACTAAAGTACATCCCATGGCTATGGTAACTTTAGAGTGGGGAGGGGTCAATGTCCTGAAACAGGTGGTGGTCTCCTCAAATATCCCAGTAGACTGTTTGCTTGGAAATGACCTGGAGTCCTCAGCATGGGCTGAGGTAGAACTGAAAACCCATGCAGCCATGCTGGGTATCCCTGAATTGGTGTGTGTCAAGACAAGGGCACAGTGCAAGGCTCAGGGTGAAAAAGTAGAGCTGGAGCCTGGAAAAAGGGCCCAGCCTACCAAGAGAAAAGGAAAGACAACTGGGAAACCAGCTGCAACACAACAACAAAAAGAGAACCTCTCTTCTCAGGAAGAAGTTCTGCCATCTGAGGGAACTGAGCCTATGGAGTTGGAACCTTATCAGGTTGATCTCTTAGGCCCAGGGGGACCCTCAAGGGAGCAGTTGTGTAAGGGGCAAGAAACCTGTCCCTCTCTTGAAGGCCTTAGGCAGCAAGCTGCTGAAGAGTCCAATGGCAAGAAAAATGGAACACATAGGGTCTATTGGGAAGATGGACTCCTGTACACTGAGGCAAGAGATCCCAAACCTGGTGCCACCAGGAGAGTGGTAGTGCCTCAGGGGTTCAGAGAGTTCATACTGACCTTAGCCCATGATATTCCTCTTGCTGGGCATTTGGGACAAACCAAGACGTGGGAGAGACTAGTCAACCACTTCTACTGGCCCAACATGTCCCAGAAAGTCAATGAGTTTTGTGTCTCCTGTACCACCTGTCAAGCCAGTGGTAAGACAGGTGGACACCCAAAGGCCCCCCTCATTCCACTTCCAGTGGTGGGGGTCCCCTTTGAAAGATTGGGTGTGGACATAGTGGGTCCACTTGAACCTCCCACAGCCTCAGGGAATATGTACATACTAGTAGTAGTGGATCATGCTACTAGATACCCTGAAGCTATTCCCCTTAGGTTGACTACTGCCCCTGCAGTAGCCAAGGCCCTCATTGGTATCTTTACCAGAGTGGGCTTCCCTAAGGAGGTGGTGTCTGACAGCGGTACCAACTTCATGTCAGCATACCTGAAACATATGTGGAATGAGTGTGTAGTGACTTATAAATTCACTAGACCCTATCATCCACAAACTAATGGCCTTGTTGAGAGATTCAACAAGACATTAAAAGGCATGATCATGGGGCTCCCAGAAAAACTCAAAAGGAGATGGGATGTCCTCCTGCCATGTCTGCTTTTCGCTTACAGAGAGGTGCCTCAGAAGGGAGTAGGGTTCTCCCCCTTTGAACTTCTGTTTGGCCACCCTGTAAGGGGACCACTAGCTCTTGTGAAAGAAGGCTGGAGAGACCTCTTCATGAGCCTAAACAAGACATAGTGGACTATGTACTTGGCCTACGTTCAAGGATGGCAGGGTAGATGGAAAAGGCAAGTAAAAACCTTGAGGCCAGCCAACAGCTCCAGAAGTTTTGGTATGACCAAAAGGCTGCAATGGTTGAATTCCAACCAGGGCAGAAAGTCTGGGTTTTGGAGCCTGTGGCTCCCAGGGCACTTCAGGACACATGGACTGGCCCTTACCCAGTGCTAGAGAAGAAGAGTCAGGTCACCTACCTGGTGGACCTAGGCACTAGCAGGAGCCCCAAGAGGGTGATCCATGTGAACCGCCTTAAGCTCTTCCATGACAGGGCTGATGTGAATCTGTTGATGGTAACAGATGAGGACCAAGAAGCTGAGAGTGAACCTCTCCCTGATCTCCTCTCATCAAACCCTAAAGATGGTTCAGTAGATGGAGTGATCTATTCAGACACCCTCTCTAGCCAACAGCAATCTGATTGCAGGAAGGTCCTGCAACAGTTTGCTGAGCTCTTTTCCCTAACCCCTGGTCAGACACATCTGTGTACCCATGATGTGGACACAGGAGACAGCATGCCTGTCAAAAACAACATTTTCAGACAGTCTGACCAAGTTAAGGAAAGCATCAAGGTGGAAGTCCACAAGATGCTGGAATTGGGAGTCATTGAGCACTCTGACAGCCCCTGGGCTAGCCCAGTGGTCTTAGTCCCCAAACCTCACACCAAAGATGGAAAGAGAGAAATGAGGTTTTGTGTGGACTACAGAGGACTTAATTCTGTCACCAAGACAGATGCCCATCCCATTCCAAGGGCTGATGAACTGATTGATAAATTAGGTGCTGCCAAATTCTTAAGTACCTTTGACTTAACAGCAGGGTATTGGCAAATCAAAATGGCACCTGGAGCAAAAGAAAAGACAGCATTCTCCACACCTGATGGGCATTATCAGTTTACTGTTATGCCCTTTGGTTTAAAGAATGCCCCTGCCACCTTCCAAAGGTTGGTGAATCAAGTCCTTGCTGGCTTGGAGTCCTTTAGTGCAGCTTATCTTGACGATATTGCTTTCTTTAGCTCCAACTGGCAGGATCACCTGGTCCACCTGAAGAAGGTTTTGAAGGCTCTGCAATCAGCAGGCCTCTCTATCAAGGCATCCAAATGCCAGATAGGGCAGGGTACTGTGGTTTACTTGGGACACCTTGTAGGTGGAGGCCAAGTTCAGCCACTCCAGCCTAAGATCCAGACTATTCTGGACTGGGCAGCTCCAAAAACCCAGACTCAAGTCAGGGCATTCCTTGGCTTGACTGGGTACTACAGGAGGTTTGTGAAGGGATATGGATCCATAGTGACAGCCCTCACAGAACTGACCTCCAAGAAAATGCCCAAGAAGGTAAACTGGACTGTAGACTGCCAACAGGCCTTTGACACCCTGAAACAAGCAATGTGCACAGCACCAGTTCTAAAAGCTCCAGATTACTCCAAGCTGTTCATTGTGCAGACAAATGCCTCTGAACATGGGATAGGGGCAGTTTTGTCCCAAACAAATGATGATGGCCTTGACCAGCCTGTTGCTTTCATTAGGAGGAGGTTACTCCCCAGGGAGCATCGTTGGAGTGCCATTGAGAGGGAGGCCTTTGCTGTGGTTTGGTCCCTGAAGAAGCTGAGACCATACCTCTTTGGTACTCACTTTGTAGTTCAGACTGACCACAGACCCCTCAGATGGCTGATGCAAATGAAAGGTGAAAATCCAAAACTGTTGAGGTGGTCCATCTCCCTACAGGGAATGGACTTTATAGTGGAACACAGACCTGGGACTGCCCATGCCAATGCAGATGGCCTATCCAGGTTCTTCCACTTAGAAAATGAAGACTCTCTTGGGAAAGGTTAGTCTCATCCTCTTTCGTTTGGTGGGGGGAGGGGGGGGGTTGTGTAAGGAAATGCCTCCTTGGCATGGTTACCCCCTGACTTTTTGCCTTTGCTGATGCTAGGTTTTGATTTGAAAGTGTGCTGAGGCCTGCTAACCAGGCCCCAGCACCAGTGTTCTTTCCCTAACCTGTACTGTTGTTTGCACAATTGGCACACCCTGGCATCCAGGTAAGTCCCTTGTAACTGGTACCCCTGGTACCAAGGGCCCTGATGCCAGGGAAGGTCTATAAGGGCTGCAGCATATCTTATGCCACCCTGGGGACCCCTCACTCAGCACAGACACACTGCTTGCCAGTTTGTGTGTGCTGGTGAGGACAAAACGAGTAAGTCGACATGGCACTCCCCTCAGGGTGCCATGACAACCTCACACTGCCTATGCAGTATAGATAAGTCACCCCTCTAGCAGGCCTTACAGCCCTAAGGCAGGGTGCACTATACCATAGGTGAGGGCACCAGTGCATGAGCACTGTGCCCCTACAGTGTCTAAGCAAAACCTTAGACATTGTAAGTGCAGGGTAGCCATAAGAGTATATGGTCTGGGAGTCTGTCAAACACGAACTCCACAGCACTATAATGGCTACACTGAAAACTGGGAAGTTTGGTATCAAACTTCTCAGCACAATAAATGCACACTGATGCCAGTGTACATTTTATTGTAACATACACCCCAGAGGGCACCTTCGAGGTGCCCCCTGAAACCTTAACCAACTACCCGTGTAGGCTGACTGGTTTTAGCAGCCTGCCACACTCGAGACATGTTGCTGGCCACATGGGGTGAGTGCCTTTGTCACTCTGTGGCTAGTAACAAAGCCTGCACTGGGTGGAGATGCTTATCACCTCCCCCTTGCAGGAGCTGTAACACCTGGCGGTGAGCCTCAAAGGCTCACCCCCTTTGTTACAGCACCCCAGGGCATTCCAGCTAGTGGAGTTGCCCGCCCCCTCCGGCCACGGCCCCACTTTTGGCGGCAAGGCCGGAGGAGATAATGAGAAAAACAAGGAGTCGTCACTGGCCAGTCAGGACAGCCCCTAAGGCAACCTGAGCTGAAGTGACTCTGACTTTTAGGAATCCTCCATCTTGCAGATGGAGGATCCCCCCAATAGGGATAGGAATGTGACCCCCTCCCCTTGGGAGGAGGCACAAAGAGGGTGTAGCCACCCTCAAGGACAGTAGCCATTGGCTACTGCCCTCCCTGACCTAAACACACCCCTAAATTCTGTATTTAGGAGCTCCCCTGAACCTAGGAACTCAGATTCCTGCAACCTAAGAAGAAGAGGACTGCTGAGCTGAAAAACCCTGCAGAGAAGACGGAGACACCAACTGCCTTGGCCCCAGCTCTACCGGCCTGTCTCCCCCCTTCGAAAGAAAACTGCTCCAGCGACGCTTTCCCCAGGACCAGCGACCTCTGAATCCTCAGAGGACTGCCCTGCTCTAAAAGGACCAAGAAACTCCCGAGAACAGCGGCCCTGTTCATCCAAGACTGCAACTTTGTTTCCAAAGAGGCAACTTAAAGACAACAGCATTTCCCGCCAGAAGCGTGAGACTTGCAACCCTGCACCCGGCGACCCCGACTCGACTGGTGGAGAAACAACACTTCAGGGAGGACCCCCCGGCGACTCCGAGACTGTGAGTAACCAAAGTTGTCCCCCCTGAGCCCCCACAGCGACGCCTGCAGAGGGAATCCCGAGGCTCCCCCTGACCGCGACTGCCTGACTCCCAGATCCCGACGCCTGGAAAAGACCCTGCACCCGCAGCCCCCAGGACCTGAAGGATCGGAACTCCAGTGCAGGAGTGACCCCCAAGTGGCCCTCTCCCTTGCCCAGGTGGTGGCTACCCCGAGGAGCCCCCCCCTTGCCTGCCTGCATCGCTGAAGAGACCCCTTGGTCTCCCATTGATTTCAACGACAAACCCGACGTGTGTTTGCACACTGCACCCGGCCGCCCCCCCCCATGCTGCTGAGGGTGTACTTTCTGTGCTAACTTGTGTCCCCCCCGGTGCCCTACAAAACCCCCCTGGTCTGCGCTCCGAAGACGCGGGTACTTACCTGCTGGCAGACTGGAACCGGGGCACCCCCTTCTCCATTGAAGCCTATCTGTTTTGGGCACCACTTTGAACTCTGCACCTGACCAGCCCTGAGCTGCTGGTGTGGTAACTTTGGGGTTGCTCTGAACCCCCAACGGTGGGCTAACTTGGACCCAAATCTGAACCCCGTAGGTGGTTTACTTACCTGCAAGAACTAACAATAACTTACCTCCCCTAGGAACTGTGAAAATTGCACTGTCTAGTTTTAAAATAGCTATATGTGTTTTATTTGAAAAGTATATATGCTATTGTGAATATTCAAAGTTCCTAAAGTACTTACCTGCAATACCTTTCATGCAAAGTATTACATGTAGAATTTGAACCTATGGTTCTTAAAATAAACTAAGAAAATATATTTTTCTATACAAAAACCTATTGGCCTGGAATTGTCTCTGAGTGTGTGTTCCTCATTTATTGCCTGTGTGTATGTACAACAAATGCTTAACACTACTCCTTTGATAAGCCTACTGCTCGACCACACTACCACAAAATAAAGCATTAGTATTATCTCTTTTTGCCACTATCTTACCTCTAAGGGGAACCCTTGGACTCTGTGCATACTATTCCTTACTTTGAAATAGTGCATACAGAGCCAACTTCCTACACACGTCATATCCATATATGCTAATGATACGTTGATTTATGTGAAGGCTCCACAAGACAGTACTGTACCCCTAGCAGCACTGGTCCACCAGGATGAATCTGATCTCCCCGGGTGGCCTGCTGTGAGAGACCCAAAGCTTTTGATACATGGGCCTACAGATATCTCACGATTGCTGCCTTTAATATGAGCTGAACATTGGTGGTATACTGGAGGGCTTATGATGTCAGTGCGGTTTTGGATTACACTGCCACTGTCGACGATGGGTAGGGTAGCATTAAGCAAAATGGTCTGGTTACTCCTCTTCCTCTATTCAATGCAAAATCCATTTTGTGTACTGCCATCCACATTGTTTAGGCAGATCGATGCACTGCTGACGTACTTGGTCTGGGCTGGTAAGAGGAATAGAGTCTGCCTGGAGATCCTTAAATTGGACCCCACTCAGGGTGGCCCTGGGCTCCCAGATCTCCCGTTATACTATTTAGAAAGTCTATTATAATATGCTGCTATGTGGTGTGATGATGGCCCTAACTGGGAAAAGGGATTGGTTTCTGGTTCCTCTGGGGTACTCAAGCTCCCGAAGCTGCTGATGTGCAGCAATAGACTCCCAGTGAGGGCCCCATTAATTGTCTGCCAAGTGTCCCAGAGTGGGAAAAGGCCATCACAAGGGTCCTGAAACGGGCACCCTATGCTAGGCTTCTCACGATTTGGTGGCTGCTACTAAATGGCTAGAGGGGGGCTGACAGAATGCAGGAGATCTATTTGGAAAAGTCACCTTCATGCCTGTGGAGGAGGTTAGATCTCAATACAGAGTCGAACAAAGGCAGTTTTTACAATATGCGAGCATATTCTGCTGTGCTTCTGAGAATTGGACCACCTTCCCTGAGGAACCAGAGCAGTCCGAAGTCCTCCAGGTGATTTTAGATCCCGGATCCTTTAAGGGAACCAAAGCCTGCTTGAATACAGCCCTAAAATGTGATAGACGAACATTGCGATGAAGTACGCCAAATGGGACAGAGAACTAGTGTCCCCGCTTACAGACAGGGAGTGGAACAGAGCCCTTGCACAGATGAGGGTAGCCAGCAATGCTTGATTAAAGCTGGTGCAGTTTTACTTTCTCTATAGGGGGATCTAACTCTGCAGCGCCTGCACAAGGCTTATTGGGTCTGTTGCCTCTTACCCAAAAAAGGAAAAGAGATGCTGTACAGATTTGCCCAATTTGGCTTAGTGCTAGCAAGACGTTGCATAGCTATAGACTGGGCCAGTCCCACATTGCTGCCTTGGCCTAAGTGGAGGGCTGACTTCCTGAAGTGGACGGATGAGGAGGAGTGTTGGCTGCGGAAGGTACACACTGATAATCACGCAGAGAGTGATCTTGAGGACTGGGTTAGCATGCTGGATACATTGAGTAGACACGATACAGCCCTGGGAAATGAATCAGACTTGACCACATCAGAAGGGAGGGTCACAGCAGCTGCTAAGGTAACCGATGCTGGCTCTGAGCTAGATGAGCAGACGTCTCTCTCACATCCAAGCTCATCTGCTCCCTCTGTCACAACCGTGTCCACTTCGAGATCACAACTAAATTAGACTGGCTTGGGCCCCACATATGAAATTCATGTCAGTGTGTTGATGCATTTTATTTTTTTGGTCGCTCCTCCTCCCCCTGTATACTTACCTCTACCTGAGAAATCCCTGACACTACGCTTCCCACACATCAATAATGTGAATGTGTTTGAAGTTACTATTCTGCACTGTTGGTTTTTGTATTATCTTGAAAACAGAATGATTGAATAGTTAAAAAAAAAAAGAAATCATTCTGTTATGGCCCATAGTTAATAATAATCAACACTCAAAAGCTTGCCATCATAAGGAGTCCACAGGGTCAGTCGCATACCTGAATGCTGAGGGCAGATGGCTCAAAGCTGCCTGGAAAGGCAGTTTGTTTCTTGCGAAGCCAGGTTCTTCTTTAACTGCAGCTTTGATAGAAAACAAGTTCCCTAGTAGATGAAGTGTTGCGCTCTCCCTGAAAATATTGAGATTACTGGTTTTATTTTGATTTCCAAAACTATGGCTGTTAGAAATGGAGTCCATAGTTGGCAGTGGTTTGCACCCCGTCCAAGTAGAGACCCTCACCCTAGTCAAGGTAAAGAAGTCACACAGCTAAGATAACCCCTGCTCACCTCCTTTGTAGCTTGACATAAGCAGGCAGGCTCATCTCAGAGGCAATGTGTAAGGTATTTGTGTATTACACACTCACACTCACACACTCTCCGTAAAACAAGACCAAAGCAACAAACATACACAAGCAAAAATATCACTTTTAAAAGATTAAATGGAATTGTAGTTCCTTGAAATTAATGAAGCACTTGACTGAAGCAGAGTACCTGAGAGGCATCAAAATCTGAGCTGATGTGGGCCACATGGAGGTGATGCGTTGAAAGAGCCAGAGATGCGTCAGTTTCTTACTGTCGCAGTTGAGGTGGTGCATCAGTTCCTTACTGCCAGAGAGGAGTTGATACGTCATTTGTGGCACAAAGCGTTGGTTCCTTACTGCAGTGCGGTGTCGATAAAGAAAAGGCACCCAGGGACGATGCATCTTTGATGCGTTGGAAGTCAGGTCGTCATGTGTCAATCTCACAACTATGAAGCAGGCACTGAGTCGATGCGGTGCGTCACAGACTCCACTGATGCGGTGCTCGAAACTCAGGCAGCTGTGGTTCTTCTGACGTGCTGCGATGGAAAGCTGGGGCCTTCGTGGAAAACCGTGGTCGTTGCATAAAGCGGGGACCACACTCCGGTGCAGGCAGCAGCGATGCGTTGAATTCTTGTAGCGATGCATCAGTTCGGAATGATTCAGTGAGTTGATGCATGGATGTTCTTCTTGCAGCACCAAAATCCTCCTTCAAGGGCACAGACTGAATTTGGCACCACTTGGCAGGACAGGGCTCTCAATAGAGGAGCCCAGGTGCTGGCAGATAAAGTCTTGAATGTCCCTGAGACTTCTTAACAGGAGGCAAGCTCAATTGAAGCCCTTCGAGAACCTCGATTGCAGGATGTAAAAAGCAGAGTCCAATCCTTTCACTCCCATGACAGAAGCAGCAAGCAGTCACTCCCATGACAGATGCAGCAAGCAGCAGGCCAGCAAAACGCAGCAACTGGCAGAGTGGCAGTACCTCCAACAGTATTCAGATCTTCTTCCTGGCAGAATGTTCTCAGTCCAGAAGTGTTCTTTGTGGGGGCAGAGGTCCAGTACTTATACCCATTCTGTCCTTGAAGTAGGCAAACTTTGTGCACAAGGCCATGCTGTTCGCTGCTCTGGGCCCAGACACACTCCAGGGGGTTGGAGACTGCTTTGTGTGAGGGCAGGCACAGCCCTATTCAAATGCAGGTGTCGGCTCCTCCCACCACTATAGCTCAGGAAGACCCATCAGGATATGCAGGGCACACCGTAGCTTCCTTTGTGTGACTGTCTAGAGTGAATTCACAAACAGCCCAACTGTCATCCTGATCCAGGCGTGTATTTCACATCCAGGCAGAGGCACAGAATGATTAAGCAAGAAGATGCCCACTTTCTAAAAGTGGAATTTTCAAGCTTACAAATAAAAAAACAACTTCACCAAAAGACGTATTTTTGAGTTGTGAGTTCAGAGACCCCGAACTCCGCATCTCTATCACTCCCAATGGGAAATTGCACTTAAAAGATATTGCAAGCCAGTCCCCACTTTATCCTGTGGGAGAGATCAGCCTTGCAATAATGAAAAACAAATTTAACTGTATTTCACTATCAGGACATATAAAACACACCAGTACATGTCCTACCTTTTTTAATACACTGCGCCCTGCCCATGGGCCTGCCATGGGCTTCCTTAGTTGTGACCTATATGTAACAAAAGGGAAGGTTTGGGCCTGGCAAGTAGGTGCACTTGCCTGCCAGATCAAAATGTCAGTTTAAAACTGCTCACACAGACCCTGCAGTTGCAGGTCTGAGGCATGTTCACAGGGCTACTCATGTGGGTGACCCAATCAGTGCTGCAGGCCCACTAGTAGCATTTAATTAAAAGGCCCTGGGCACACATAGTGCAGTTTACTAGGGACTTACTAGTAAATCAGATATGCCAGTCTTGGAGAAACCATTTACAAATATAATTTAGACAGAGAACACTTGCACATCAGCACTGGTAAAGTGCCCTGAGGCCTAAACCAACAAAAACAGGTTGGGAAAAATAGGAGGAAGAAGGCTAAAAGTTTGGAGATAACCCTGCAAAAAGGGCCATTTCCAACAATGGCGAGATGATGAGAGAAAACCTATGGTAATCATTTCCCTATTCCACACATTTGTTTTATGCTGATATATGTGCTAATGTGCCCTTGTTGTATATTTTAAAGATATTGCAGATCACCTAGGAGTTCCATGACCATATACAGGAACAAGGCCAAAGGCAGAGTTCCCTTGTAAGGGATGGGACTCCCAAGTGATTTGCAATTTTCTTTTAATGTACGTCAAAGGGTATTTTGTAGTATATGGTCACACCATCACCCTTTCCCCAAACTGCATAAATACTGTGGTTGCACACATGAAGAATAAAAGTGGAATCTGTAGGTTACAACCAAAAAGCATTTAGTAATTTGTTTAAACAAAGAAAGATATCTGTATCAGTTTAATGTCAAATTTAAAATGTGTGTAGAAACATGCAGAAAAAAATGATTTCCTGTAAAGACTTATAGCACACAAAAATTAAAATAGTTCCATAAATGTCTCCTTTTTGCTAATCACTGTTAGCTGTAGAAAAAATGATAAAAAAGAAGGGTGGAAAGTTATTGTTTTATTGATTAAACTCCAGGCACAGTCAGGCTTGTGACCTGCCTTTCACCTGGGCTGCCGGCACCAGACATTATGATGTAACAGCTCAAATGTAGTAAGTATTTACCATTGAGCAGTAACATTATTTCATTTATACAGGTCACTGGCTACACCAGTTTTTATAATGGGATTGCATGTATTATAAAACTATTCAAAATAAAAGCATATGAATGTGAAAACCGAAATGTATAATGAATATAAAACACACTACATACAATAATACGTATAATATAG
Source organism: Pleurodeles waltl (assembly GCF_031143425.1). NCBI lineage: Eukaryota > Metazoa > Chordata > Amphibia > Caudata > Salamandridae > Pleurodeles > Pleurodeles waltl. The sequence continues at coordinate 605,528,942 of NC_090445.1, read as the reverse complement.
GCAAGCGTTTGTAATGCCTATTCACTCTACGCCCTTCAGCGTGTGAAGGAAGGCCCAGCCAAATCACTCCTCCCGTCCCTAAGCACGCGTGTCACTGGCCCGCCATTTTGACTGTTGGTAGAGCTTCTTTAGATACCTGCCCACGTCTCAATGTATCCAAGCACCATCACAAGAGGTCATGCAGTGTGACCTTGAGGGTCAGCCATTTTGGCCTTATTCTTAATGCTTAATGTTGGGCTTATGTTTAATGTTACTGAGGGACCATTTTGGATTGGATTCACATTTAGTGTTTCTGGAGCAGCCATTTTTCATTGGTGTCACCTCTAATATTACTGGAGTCATTTTGCTTTGGGCTGTCTGTTGAAAGAAATTATTCATTTTCTGTGCAGTCTTTGCTTAAAGTAACAGTTCCACCATGGAACGTATCAGCAATGTAGGATACTGGCCTGGTGTGTGGTGGGTACCCAAGGTAGTTACACCTTAGACCAGGTATCCCCTCTCAGTGAAGTGTAGGCAGTGTCTAGAAGCCAGGCTCTCTAGAGGTAGCTGTGAGTGAGCAGCCAAGGCTTACATAGGAGACATGCAAAGTTCATGCAATACCACTGTAGTCACACATGAAAGAAACCACAGTTACAAAAAATAAAGTTACTTTATTTTAGTGACACAATACCAAAATTACTAAAAAAGCAATACTCCCTTAGGTGGTAAGTAAACCCACTAAGGCCATCATTATGACATTGGTGGCAAATGCTGCCTACTGCCACGGCGACGGCTGCCAACATACCGTCCACCTTATTATGACCGTAGGCAGCATTCCTCCAGAAGGCTGGCGGAATTCCATCTACGGTCATGATGGCGGTAAGGTGGCGCTGCTGCCAGCAGCAGGGCCACGCCAGCAAAACACCGCCTACCGTATCATGTTCCATGGGCAGGGTCAAAATGCCATGGGCGGCCTAGTAATGGCCGCCGGTCTGGAGACTGAAGTTGTTACTGCCGTGGCGGTCGGTTTGTTGACTTGACGGTTTGGCTTTGGCCAAACCGGCAATGTCCTAATAGTGCAGATAGGTACCGCCAGCCTGTTGGCGGTAATGCCTCCACTATAGCACCAACTGCCAGGGTCGTAATGACCCCCTAAATATGTACACTAGAAATCAGAAATAGGCATAGAAAAGGTTTGAAAACAGTGCAAATAGCAATGAGCAAAAGTGTCCCTTGGGGAAGCCCAAACCATATACTTAAAAAAATGGAATGCGAACACTGGACCCCCACCTACTTCAGTGGAATGTGTAGAGGGAGCTGGGGGCACTAGAAAACCACAAAGGGAAGTAACAGTATACCCCCCAGCAACCAGGAAAACAGGAGTAAATCACTGGAATTTCCATAAACCACCCAAAAGGAAGGAAAAGAAGACACCCAGACAAGACTGCAGGAAACCAGCAGTGGATTCCTGGAGAAGAGAACCTGTGGAGAAAGAGGACCAAGTCAAAAGTCACAGTGGAGCCCAGGAGGAGTAGGAGCTACTACCCACCAAGCTGTACTTGCAGGAGTTGGTTGACAGTGAGAAAGGACAGGTCAGCACTGCAGCCCTGGAGCTGGAGAAGAGTTCCTGATGGATGCAGAAGATGTCCCACGCTGGAGTGAAGAATGCAGACTGGTGTTGGTGCAGGAATTTCACCAGCAAGCCGTGGCAAAGGCAAACAAATGGTTAGTGGAAAAGTGGTGCTGCTGGGAGACCAGCAAGGCCCAGGAGTGGGAGTCACAGGATACCCTCAGCGTCGCAGAGAGTCCACAGGAGCAGAGGCAGCACCCAGAGGATTCCCACAGGATTGGGACACTGAAGTTGTAGAAGGAGCCCAAGCAGCACTACAGAAAGGAATCCCACGCTGCAGGAAAACCATGCAGAGGGCTGAGCGTCTCAGGAAGGAGTGCTGGGGCTGGAGCTACACGTCGCCTGAAGATCCCTTGGAGGAGATGCAAACAAGCCTTGGCAGCTGCAAGAGATGCGTACACAGGGGTACCGTCCTGTGTGGGAAGGCAAGGGCTTACCTCCACCAAAGTTGGACTGCTCCGGACCACCACCTGTGATGCAGGATCCACGCAGCTCAGGATAAGAGGAGATCCACGCAGCCGGTTGTCGTTGCAGCAGGTGTCTGCGGATGGAGGGCAGCGACTCCTTCACTCCAAAGGAGATTCCTTCTTCTTCTTGTGCTGGCTGAAGAGTTGCTGTCTTCTGAGGATGCACAGCCTGGGAAATGTTGCAAAGCTGGCAGGAGTCGTGGAAACAAAGTTGCAGAAGAGCCTTCTTTGTGGTTGAAGCGTTGTTGGTTCCTGGAGGGTCCAGTCGCAGTTCCAGTGGCCAGACGTTGAAGTTGAGGTTGCAGAGGAATCCTGCTGGAGTCTTGCAAGCCCCCCCCCCCCCCCACCCCCCCCAGGTCACGTAGCCAGGGAAGCACCTATCATGAGGGGGCTCTGATGTCACCTGCCTGGACTGGCCACTCAGATGCTCCCAGAGTTCCCTGCCAACCTTGGAAACAAGATGGAAGAACCCAGGGACCCTGTGGAGGAGCTCTGAGCACCACCCGTGGGGTGGTGATGGATAGGGGAGTGGTCACTCCCTTTTCCATTGTCCAGTTTCGTGCCAGAGCAGGGACGGGGGGTCACTGAACCGGTGTGGATTGGTTTATGCATGGAGGGCACCAAATGTGCCCTTCAAAGCATACCAGTGGCTTGGGGAGGCTACCCCGCCCAAGCCAGTCACACACATTTCCAAAGGGAGAGGGTGTTACCTCCCTCTCCCAAAGGAAATCCTTTGTTCTGCCTTCCTGGGCTTCATCAGATCAAGCAGCAGGAGGGCAGACACCTCTTAGAGGTGGCAGCAGCTTGGGCTGCCTGGAAAACCCTGTAAGACTGGTGGTAGCAATGCTGGGGGTCCTCTAAGAGGCCCCAGAGTGCATTGAATCATACTTCCAATACATCCAACAGTATTAGGATGCAGAAGATGTCCCATGCTTGGCAGTATTAGTATCTGATTCTGACATGTTTGATACCAAACATGCCCCCGTTCAGAGTTACCATTATGTAGCTGGACATAGGTACTGACCTATGTCCAGTACACGCGTAAAATGGCATCCTCGTACTCACAAAGTCCAGGAAAATGGACCTGGAGTTCATGGGGGCACCTCTGCTAGTGCAGGGGTGCCCTCACACACAGGTACTTGCAGCCTGCCCTCTGGGTTAGGAGGGCCTGCCATAGGGGTGACCTAGAGTGACCTGGTGCAGTGACTTGGTAGTGAAAGGGTGCATGCACCCTTTTACGCAGGCTGCAATGGCAGGTCTGCAGAACACTTTGCATGGGCTCCTTTTGGGTGGCATAATACATGCTGCAGCCCATAGGGATGCCCTGGGTACCTATGTACCATATACTAGGGACCTACATGGGGGTACCAGTATGCCAAATGTGGGGTTAAAATGGTTCGAGCAACCAAGTTTAAATAATTGAGCATAATCACTGGAGTCCTGGTTAGCAGGATCCCAGTGAACACAGTCAAAACACACTGACAAACAGGCCAAAAAGTGGGGGTAACCATGCTAGAAAGAGGCTACTTTCGTACAGTGCGCCTTCTGCATTTTTATCTGCGCCTGGTATACCACTTTTATGCCGGGTTCAGTGGAAGGAAGCATTTGAGGCATACGTGGATGCCATTGATGGAGAAACATTTACCAATAACATAAAAAAGCATTACTCATACACAATTTGGATGCCATTGATGAAGACACATTCACCAATAATATGAAAAAAAGCACTACTCAGATGCAATTTGGGCCTGGAAGGGAGATAAACTTTAAAAACATTACCGTAACAAGAAGTGCAATTGGAACTACACCAGGAAGGTGAATCTGACGAAATGCTAGTGGTAGACGTTGTGGATGAGTTTGCTTTTATCATTAAAACTTCGGACAAAAGTTTTTCCCACACATGAAATGTTGTGTTGGAGAGGCATAAATTCTTACATACAGCCCAACAGCAAGGGTAATAAATGTATGACTTTGTGTCAGCTTTACATTAGCTAGCGGTCACTAGCAGTTAATGGAGTTCAAGCATGAAATTATTCGTGACCAGTTGATCAAAAAAAATCCAAGAAAGATTGCTTTCTACTGAAGACCTGTGTCTAGAGATGGCGATCACCATACTAAGGCAGTGGAGAATTCCGATGCATACTTCAAGGATTTGTCAGGCCATCGTGACCTAGGCACTTCTAAATTAGTTCATGCTTTGGAAGCAAAGTATGGACTTGAGGACGGAAAGAACTCATCCTTTTAGAAAGCCAAAGGAACAAAACTGGTAACATTACTGTGTGTTTTAGGTGTGTAAGTTACAATCGTGTTACTATGTGTGATAATGCTGAGGACGAAGGGGTTGACATTGCTGGCGAACCAGTTGAAGTAGCAAATGATAAAGTAGTGGTGAAACTAAAACCTTTTCATAGGAAGCTCCCTTTATGCTATTAACTTTGTAATCAATTATGTGAATGTGTGTTTGCTGGCAGATTCAGGGTCACCTTTCACGTTGTTTGGCCCCGATATTTTCTTGAAATTTAAACCACAAGAACTTCAACTGTCTAGTGTAAAAATATGTGCGTACAGTGGTAAAAAAAAGTCTAAGGTCAATTTGACGGGCTGTTGGAATTTGATGGCAAATCTGCACGTGGAGCGGAGTATGTGGCAAAAAAAGGGTTTGAACATTTTGGGATAACACGGACAAGGAAAGTTAGACATGTTTCTTAACCCATTTCACCCTGATTGTGCGATCTCCAGATCCAAGTTGATGTCTGTGCATGAGTGTTTCTCCTGTGAGCCTGTGGATTGATAAATTTACCAGGGTATTTACCGAACATTTATGTAAACTGAAAGTGTTCCAGCATAAAATTTTATTAAAAATCATTTCCACTCCTATGGTACACAAAGTGTGGAGGGTGCCCTTATCACTGACAAAGGATCTACGCAGTGAATTAGATAAACTGTTATTTGGATGCAATTGAGCCCATTGAAACCTCAGATTGGCTTGCGGTGTTGTTGCCATGTAAGAGTGATAGTGCTCTGCATTTATGCATGGATTTACATGATTTCAACCAAAATATTTGGGTGGATAGAGAACCCCTACCTAATATCAGTGAAATGTTAACTGCATTGGATGGAGCTACTGCATTTACCGCTCTAGACATGCCAGCAGCATACCATCAGGGAGTCTTGCGTGAGGAGTCAAGACACTTGACCTCGTTTGAAATTCCAGAAGATGCATTCTGTTTTAGGCGAATGCCCTTCAGGCTTCCATCTGCTTCATCAGTATTCCAAAGAATTATGAAGGATATATTTAAAGACAGGGATGTCCGGTATTTGCAGGACAAAGGAAAAACTTTGAGGGGAGATGGGTGTAAATTTTTATATATAGATATAGTATTTTTGTTTTTGTTGGGGTGAGAATGTGATGGGTCGGCCTTTGGGTGGAATCTTGTGATGTGGGCTAGCACATGAGATTTTCCAGGGTGGGGATTCTGGGACAATGGTTGGCAAAAGGAGAGCTGTTTGGTGGTCATGCGATGTACTGGTTGCGTTACTGTGCTCAGTACTTCAAAATTAAAGTATGAGTCACTCACCTTCGTGGAAGTGTAGGATCATTGCACTAACCTTTGTCGTTTATCTCCCTTACTGTTTCCTTTCGGGATCATCAAAACCTGTCAATTTGGTAAAATGTTACTCTACCAGATTTGCCTGAGGCCATATCTTGCCTTCTTACTGCAGTATGCAGAACCAGCAAAATCCTTCCCTACCCCTACCTGGCATTCATCCTACTTTCTTCTTAGGTCAGAAACCTGTAAGAAGGCATCTAAGCTTTTTGGTATTTCCCCATTGTGCCTAGGTCAGTTTTCTGCTCTACCTGCTCACCCAGATCTATTTGACTACTCCCCGACAACTCCTATTGAAGTGGCATAATCTCCTTTTAGCATGGGGTGGCAGATCCCAAAATCCCTGCAGCTGAAAACAGAGTGACAGACATATTTTTATTGAAACTATTCTGGACTTCAGCATTAGCCACAGCTGAGTTTTAACTAGGTGAATAAACTTAACTTGAGCCAGCAATTATCTGTCCTGCTATTAGAGCAGGTGTACTACTGCACTGCATGGTTCTCTGACCGCAACATAGATGTAATGTTTGTAGATGTTCCAGTCCAAATGGAAAATACTTTGATGATGGGAGCAAGTTATTTCAGGGTGTTTTTGTCACACCCCCAAGACTCAAAGCCTACTATGCATTTCCAAGTACAGCACCATAACCCTCACCTCCCAGGCCTCTGTGAATAACTCAGGCTGGTGACTACTAGCCATCAGGGTTCCTTATGTAAAATTATGCTTTTTAGTCATAGGAGCCAAATTTCCAAATCCTCATATCTTTCTAGATGCCCACACACAACCTAACATGTTGGTGCCTCTTCCTTGTGCCCGTAAATCGTACAAAGGCCCTCCCAGAAAGAGTTATTTTGGCCACAAAATTCAACTTGTACTTAAATATTTTTTTGGGTGGCTCCTTGCTCCCCATTACCACTGGTTTTGTTACGGCCAGCATCATCTTCTCTGTGAGCCTTCAAACCTGGCCACAGAATCCATTTTAAAGTCCAGTGATGTAAGGACACTTACTGGAACCAGTGCCTTTTCTGCCTCCAATCAAATGCGCAAGACTTTAGCCCAGGGGAGCGACGATGAGTGCCGGCAAGTGTGCTGTGAGCTAGTGAAGTTTCTAAGTCAGAGAATTAGTCCCCTAACAATCCTATTAAAAATATCCTGATTGGCTACCTAAAGGAGGCGGAAATTGGAAGCATGTGCTGCTAAAGAATAAGCTGACTAAGACAGGCATTGAACAAACTGATCTGGAACATGGCCTCACAGACAATATCAGCCAGAACATAACTGGCGTCCTTGACCGAGAGGTGGCAAAGTTAAAGGTGACAAAGGGATTTGAGCTTCCAGAGAGAGGACAGAAGGACTGCCCCAGCAGAAGGAAAATTAGAAGCAGGTTGCAGTGGAGAACAGGAACATGGCAGCAGTATGGACACCGCAGTGATGGGGCATCTAACATTGGCTTGAATATGGCCTTTCTCCCCAGAGCGGTGGCGGTAACAAGACTGTGTTGATGAGAGAGATTCAAGAACCAGAGAGAGGTTAGAGGCAAAAGGGAGACCAAAAGGAGGAGAATGTGGAAAACTGATAGACACTTGCAGTAGCTCCAAAACCCGGGAAAGAGAAAGAAATTCTCAGGATCCAGAGAGAGTAATGAGGAGCAAGAGAGAAGAGAATGAAAACAGATGTTACATTCAGAAGGAAAAACAGACTGTAGGGTGGAGTCAGCTGCTTGAAGGAGACAGTTTAGATCCCCAATACCCCCACCCCTGCAATACCACAACAACAACAACATATTGGAACCTGAGGCATACGATCATCATAAGGCCTAGTAAATGGGCAGAGAAGCACCATACATGACTCAATACACTTGAGGGGGAGTGAGTGTAAAGATATTTACTAAAGTGTGGATATAGGGGAAAACTAACAGGTCACAAAGTGGTCCCATAATTGAGTTTGCAGAGGGGGTGTCCCACTCTGATAGGTGGTGGAGAATAGCCAGGAGTATGCTGCTTTTCTACTTGAATCAGTGAAGCACAGCCTATGAGGAAGCCAAAATCACCCTTAAAAGTAGAGTCCAATTTTTCCTCCCTTTCATCTTCCCCAACTTGCTGCAGGAATGAGATGTGACATAGGAGCTAAGTCCACCCAGCAGAGAAAAATGGACCCATTCTTATGCAGCAAAACAAGAGAAACTGTCCAAAGGCTGGAAGAGTCACACAAGACTACGGAGCAAGTGGATGATCCAGGGGATCAAGATCCAATTTTAATTGAACTGTTAAGGGCAGGCCACAACTTAATAAAACTCTTCAAAATAAAATAGATTCAGTATCCATTTACAGTATTCTACTAAGATGAGATCGTAAAGGAAGAATGAGAGAGTGAAGGGAAGAAATACTGCCCACTCCTATCAAGTAAAGGTTCTGAGACTTAGAGGCAGGTACGTTGAAGAAAGCAAATAGCATATTGTTTGGAGAGAGAATGATGCAGAGAAAGGTCATGAAGGAACATCATCAGGCTGGTGTGAGTTCCAGAGTGAGAAGAGGAACCTTTTGCAGAGCTGCCCATGGAATACTGGGCATTAGAAATGCTGAAACTGAAGAGACTGTCATTTTTTCTTTAAATCAGTGGAAGAGGTCATTAGGGCCCTGTACCGCCTCGAAAACCAGGGAACCTTCTGCAGGCAATGCATCTTAAAGCATTGCAACCAATATGAGATCCTACAAGTGGCTAGGGAACAAGGCCATCTACAGTATGAGAATGCAACAATAAATGATTTTCCCTAGCAGTCTGGAAGCAGAGCTGCTGCTTCGATGGTGTAACAACAGCTTTGAGAGAGAAGAAGATAAAGTACATGGTTGTTTTTCTTTGCACAGCTATGCCTGCTAGAAGATGGCAGTTCATAATTTTTCCTAACATAGGATTAGGCCTGGAACTGGCTCGAGTGGTGGTGCAAGGTAGAATGGAAATATGTAAAGGAAGAAGGTGCACAAAGAGGTCACAAAGACCTGTCCCTTTTGGTATCAGGGGTCCAAGACATGACTTTGAGGCTGCCTCTGGCATGTTATGCATCCCAAGTAACCAGAAGAGACAGAAGCGATCAGTACATGAAGATGCTGATGCATGAGTGAAGCACAACACATTTAGAGATTGGGTAATGGCCCAATATGGGCCCAGGTGTGGAAATCCTTCTGTGAATATTGGTGGTAAGGTTGAGGTCCAATTGGAGGAGAAATGTCTGTGATGCTGTGATGCATCTCCACTTTCCTCTTTAATTTACAGAGGACACTGGGAATGAAGATGATTTAAGATTAACATCATCTCCATGCCGTGCAGGGCCACGTCACTGACATATAAGAAAATACTCCAGAACACATGGGAGATCCTGATACACTTGCATGAGTGCTGGACACATGATCTGGGGGGGTCTCGAAGGCCAGAACTGAGAGGAAGCCATAGTCTTCCCTAGAGAGGTGGCCATAAATTCAGGTTTCCACCTAATACAATTAAAAATCCGTCACCATTCATATTATCCCCTCGAGTATGTTGTTTAAGATGGGGAAGACAATAAGTGTCAATTGCAGACGGAGGTGTGGACAAGTGGGTACCTTCTATCGCACAATTTGGAAAGGTCCAAAAATACAGGGTTTTTGGGTGGCGGTAATTGACTTTGAACAAAGTAAATGTGTACTTCCTCACCCCGACTGCAAAATGGTGTCTCCTGAATGTTTGGGAGGAAGTAGACCTGCTGCGTATGGAATGTATATGGTTAACATTGGGGTTGGCCATGGAAAAAAGGAATATTGCCAAGATGTGGGGAGCAGAGCAGGTGCACAGTTAGAAGATGGGGAACAGGACATGGACTGGTGCATGCTAGCCGAAAGGGCTGTCAATGAAGGCCAGGGCTGCCCTTCAAAATAGGTTAAAATTTGGGGACAATTGCATGACACCAGAGGTAATATTTGTGGTGCCCCAGGCACTTCTGTTGTTTGTGACCAAATGGCCGTGGCAGAGCCATCCAGCAGGGTTGGGAATCACACTGAGAGGGGGAGGGTCGGTTGGGGGGAAGTAAGGTTTTAAAGTGTCCAGGTGTGTGATGCCTTGGTTTTTATTCTTAACTGTACTCGATCTTGTATTCTTTCTACTGAAAATATTAATACAAAGATTTGGGGGAAAAAATAGCATTATCTTGGATAACGAGATGAGGCACAAAGGGGGGAAAGAGAAAGGCATTAGATGATGGAACAGAGTTAGAAAAAGAGGGCACTGCTACAGTTACAATTGAAACTACTAGAAGGCGAAGTTGATATCAAGTTAGTGACATTAGGCGTGATGGGAGACAGGTTCTTATTGAATTGAGGTGGCAGTAGTTCAACAGCATGCAGCACAGGTTTTCAGCAAGGAGAGAATAGGGTGGAACAGAGCAAATTATAGTTCTGCTTAAACGTTAAGAGAAGATCAGTGGTAGGATGTTTGCAGTTTTAATGCACAGCGTATAGTGTATAAATTTAATTGGAATGAAAAGTACTCAGATTACAGAGTTTCTTTATTGTAGGGAAACTTAGAATGAATAACAGGCTTAAATTATCGACCTGGCATGTTAACAACAAAATAAAAAGGGAAATACTATACCAGGCATTCCAGTGACATGACCCAGATGTCGTTCTCTTACATAGAGCGGGTGCAGACTGCCAGATATCAAATAGGGTAACGTGCAAATCTATTGCAAGTGCAAATTTCACCACTAGCACCAGGGGAGAGGGCATTCCTTTTTTAAAAACAGTGCTCATGGTGGAAGACTAAACACGGACAGATATGCAGCAGCAGTGGTCTCATGGAATGGTGGAAGATCACCCTTTTAATCAGCGTATCTATCCCGTGGTCTCCAGAAGAAGACTACTGTCAAGCCAGGGTCCCTGTTACTAAAACTGAGAGACCAATTCATAATGTTGGGTGGAGACCTTCATTTGACAGGATCAGAGTTGTATATACAATGTGTTAACAGAGAGGCAGGAGACACAATTGATTACATTCCCTGAATGCTTTTGAGATGGTATATCTTTGGCAGGTGCCAACACACAAGGAGCTGACCACATACTTTTATCATTGAACCATAACACATTTTCTCAAACCAACTGTATGGTCAGAGGTATCTCAAACCATTTGCTAGTTTGTTCTGAGCTAACTGATAATTGGACCTCAGACACAAGCCGATGGAGAATGGATCCTAACGGATGGAGAACCAGAATACAGGGTGTTCAGCTATTACCGTTTGGGAGGCATTCAAGGCCTTCATTAAAGGACAGGTGGCAGCCTGGCAAAAAAATTAAAGTGGGAAAAATCAAGCACAAAACAGATAAACGTTTTGAACTGGAAAAAGGTATCTGTTATTAGAAAGTGTTGAGATAAGACAGCATCTTCGCCTCAAGAAACATGACTTTCTGATAGCTACAACTACCTGTGGATTCCTCACCCTTTGAATTCTCCTAGTGCACCAGCATTTGATGGAAATTTCTTTCTAGCTCTCCACCTCGTTGAGGACGTCATAATAGCACGGCTCCACACGTGACTCCATCTGATGTCATCAGAGGCATAAGAAGTCCTTGCTGGCGTGCTGACGTCCATTCCTTTTGTCTGCGCCTTCAACGCTAACGGTTTTCTACCTCTCCATTGTGTTGCAACTGTTTCAAGGGAATATATCTACCACTACAATGCCTCCACTGAGGAAATCTGGCTTTAAACCTTGTAGAGAGTGCTAGGGTCACGTGTCTGTGACTGACCCGCATGAGTTCTGTCTCTGTTGCTGAAGTTTGGATCACGACGTTGCAGGTTGCTCATCCTGTCAAAGCATGAATCTGAAAGCTCTGAAAGAAAGAGAGGCAAAGCTCTTTCTCTCAAAGGCCAAGAAAGAGAAGAGAGGACGTTTTAGATCCAGGGCTTGGGAGGTCACTTCATTGCACGGATTGTCAAGATCACACAAGAAGCGATGTCGTCATGGATCAAGGCGTTGTTCGTCCCTCGGTTGGTATTCCCCACTTCGAGATCACGGTGCCGCACGACTTCGGAAGTGAATCTGATTCTATCTCACCAACCAAAGTCACCTGAGGCGTCTTCGGTGCTGTCTTTAGTGAAGATACTGGCATCACCTTCGAGCCCTGTAGCTCAATTTTGTCCTGCATCCGCACAAGGTCAGGACTTGGAAGAGCAGGCGACAGATAATGAAACCTCCAAGGAAACAAGAGTATCCAGCCTTCCCGACTCCGGGAGCGGATCCGTCTATATTCTTAAATACTATTTTTAGCATTTTTAATAGAGCGATGGCCCCCTCTTGTGTGCCTGCTGACCCCATGGGTCCTTTAGATTTTACGCTCGGGATGCCAGCGCCGTAATGGCAGGCTCCATTCATGCCCTTTTTGCCTTCGACTTCATATGAATGGACTGGCTTGGTGCCGAAGAAGAAGACACCACCTCCGTCTGAGATGGCGGCGCCCATACTGGCGTCAGATAGACCTCGACTGACGTCAGCTCAGTCTACTCCGGCGCGGAGGAAGGATTCAGCATCGCCTGCGCCTTCGCCAGTGCCATTACAAGATTTATCAACGCCGTGCCTGGAATCCAGGCTGAAATCGAGGAGTGAAGCTTTGGGGCTGCTACAAGAACAGCAGTATTTGGAGGAACAGCAATAGCTGGAGAAAGGGGAAATACCAGTACCTTCCGATGAATATCAAAGGCTTGATGTAGCAAGTGGACTTGATACATCCCCTGAGTATGATTTGTTATCCCCTGGAGGTATGCTTTTATCAGAAGTAACTTCTTACCGTGAGGTAATTAGGAAGGCAGCAGAACTTTTGAACTTGCCTCTGCCTGCTGCGGAATTGAAAACAAATATTTTGACAGAGGTTCTACATTCTACAACCTTGTCATCAGAACCCCTTCTTGCATTTAATGAGGTGTTGTCGGACCTGATATTGGAGATATGGAAAAAGCCTGTTACTACTCCTGGAGTTTCAAAATCCATAGCCATGAGGTACAGAGTTGCACCAGGTGACCCAGAGTTCTGTAGTCAGCATCCAGCTCCTGAAAGTTTGGTGGTGCAACATTCTTGCTCGTCAGAATCAGCTCTAGGGTCGTTTTCTACAACTCCTGCAGATAGGGAATCGAAGCGCCTGGAGAAATCGGCAAATAAGACCTTCTCTTCAGGAAGCATGGCTGTGGAGTCATTTAATGCAACTTGTGTACTTGGCAGGTACATTAATGCATTGATGGACTCAGCAAAGGAAGTCATATCTAAATTGATGCAAGATGTACAGAGCCATTTTGCGGAACTGTTGCAGGCCAGGCGGCGAAAAACATACCTTTCAATCAGGCCTAGACACTGCAGACTCTGTTGCTAGAGCACTGGGGGCTTCTATTTCAACCAGAAGTCATGCTTGGCTCAGAGGATCTGGATTTTCCTGTGATGTGCAATCCACTCTGCATTTGACGGACCTAGACTTTTTGAATCGGCCCTAGGAAGATTTAAGGACAGTACAGCTACTGCTAAATCTTTGGGCCTTCAGACTTTATCCACAACCTACAAACCATTCCGTAGGTTCGGGGGTTTGGCCGTGGATCCTCCTTTTGAGGGAGGCAGCAGCTCCAAGTTAATCAGCCTACCAACCCCCTCTACAGATCTTACAGAGATTGTGGAAGACTTATATCACGAAGTGCCACCCAGCAGTCTTCCTCCTCTTCCAACTGTAACTTGTCAGGGAAGCAGCTCTAGTTCTCTCCCCTTTCACCAGCATGTGTTGCCCGTAGGGGGAAGGTTTTTACATTTTCTCCAACAGTGGGAGTTGTTAACATCAGGCTAATGGGTGCTGAGCATTGTGAGAAATGGATATGCCCTTCTCTTTCAGGAGTTTCCCCCTCTGACATTCTTTTTGCTTAGAAGAACATCATCTGTTGCTTCAACAGGAGGTGCGAAATCCTCTGTTCAGAGGGCACAGTAGAGTTGGTTCCAGTGCAGGAGAAGGGTCAGGGATGTTATTCAAGGTACTTCCTGATTCCCAAGATAGATGGTAAGTCAGACAAGACAGAGATCCTCGTAATCGGCTCCACCCCTACCGCCTGGAACGATCCCTGGTGCCCCACCGCACTGAAAAATGCCTCTACCCCCTCGGACCATGCACGCAACCTGGGCATCATCCTGGACTCCTCTCTGTTCATGACCCACAAAGTCAACACCATCTCTTGGTCGTGCTTTCACACCCACCGACTCCTGAGGAAGATTTTCAAGTGGATTCCCTCTAACACGAGGAAGACAGTGACCCACACACTCGTCACTAGCAAACTAGACTACGGCAACACACTCTATGCCGGCATCACCAAAAAACTTCAATCAAGACTACAAAGAGTCCAGAATGCAGCAGCCAGACTCATCCTGGATTTCACCCGACACAGCCGCTTCTCCTTCCACCTCAGAGACCTACACTGGCTCCCAGTTAACAAGCGCATCACATAAAAACTCTTGATCCACACCTACAAGGGACTCCACAGCATAGGACCAGCATACCTCGATCCCGCCTCACCTTCTACATACCCAACCGTAATCTCTGTTCCTCCCAACTTGCCCTTGCAGCCATCCCCAAGATCCAGAAAAGCACAGCAGCAGGAAGAATCTTCTCCTACCTAGCAGCCTGGACATGAAACACGCTACCTCTCAAGCTCAGGCAGACCGCATCACTGAAGCAATTCAGGAAGGACCTCAAGACCTGGCTCTTCGACTGAGCAGCACACCCACAAACAGTGCCTGAGACCCCATGGGCGATAATCCGTGCTCAACAAATCTATGTTTGATTGATTGTTTGAGGCCTATTCTGGACCGGAGGATTTTGAATTGGTTCCTTAAGCAGGAGAAGTTCAATATTCTGATCCTAGCTCAAGTGCTTCCAGCGCTGGACAAGAGAGACTGGATGGTTTCTATCGACTTGCAGGGTGCGTATTTTCAGATCCCCATTCTGAAGTTGTACAGGAAGTATCTCCCGTTCATGGTAGGGTCGCAGCATTACCAGTTTGCGGTCCTTCCATTTGGTCTTGCTTCTGCACCTCAAGTCTTCACAAAGGTGATGACCGTTATTGCAGCACATCTCAGGAGGAAGGGAATATCGGTATTCCCTTGCCTGGATGACTGGTTGATCAAAGCCAAGTCCCCAGAGTTAGTGTTGCATCATTTCGCAGTTGTTGTTTAACCTGGGCTTTTCGTTGAACATTCCCAAATCTCACCTGGAGCCCTCTCAGCGCCCCCATTTTAGAGGGGCAGTACTGGACTCAACATTGATTCATGCCTGTCCCCTCCTATTAGGATTCAGGACATTCAGGCTATGATTCCAATGTTTTAAAATGGAGTGTCGGTTCCAGTCCTAAAGGTCCTGCATGTCCTCGGTCTGTTTGCTTCCTACATTCTGTTAGTCACTCATGCACGTTGGCACATGAGGGCTCTCCAGTGGTGCCTCCGCAAACAGTGGTTTCAACATAAAGGGGATCTTGAGGAGCCAATAACAATATCAACAAACATGAGTAGGGTCGTACCTCCTGTGTAGAGAGGCTCTGCGGCTCTGGTCCTGGGCTCAGGACCGTCAGATTTGCATAGTAGCAAACCATTTGGGCGGAGTTCTTAACATACGTGTGGATGGTCTTGGTTGGCACTTTTTAGCAGATCACTAGTGGCGTCTCCATTTGGAGGTAGTTCTTCATGTCTTCCAGCTGTGGGAAACGCCTTAAATAGACCTGGTTATGCACTGTTCATCGTTCTGCAGCCTCCAGTATTCAATGCAGAAGGTATTGGGGGACGCATTCCAGCTGAGCAAGCGGCTGCTTGGGCAAGATGAGGGGCAAAACCCTCCACAAGAGAACTCTGTCAAGGTGATCATTCTTTGCATAAAGATATGTTATTCGCTGGCAAAGGAGGATCCTCTGGAGGGCATTAAAGATCATTCGACAGGAGCTTAGTCTGCCACTTCTACTTTGGTTAGAGGTGTCCCTGTTGATATTTATAAGGCAGCAACTAGGGCTTCCGTCCACCGTTTTGCAAAACATTATTGTTTAGACTAAAGTGAGGAGGGATGGTCATTTTGCCCGTTCTGTGTTACAGGACTTCTTGGTTTAACCAGTCAGGCACCCACCTCCGAGTGCGGGGCTGCTTTGGGATTCTAAAGGTGAGGAATCCACAGGTAGTTATATCCATCAGAAGTTACTTGCCTCCGGTAATGCTTTTTCTGGTGGATACAGTATCTACCTGTGGATTCCTCACGGTCCCATCTCCTCCCCGTTGCTTGTCTGGTCCTACCAAGAGTAATATGAGAGAAAGACAGAGAGAATATATATATGTGTGTGTGTGTGTATTATAGAAAGTGTGTATGTGTATATATATATATATATATATATATATATATATATATATATATATGATGTTTATGTAATGATTTTGCACATGTTGTGCTTGTGATGTTGGCATTCACTTGTTTGCCTCAAAGGCATAGTTAAAAAAAAGTGGGTAAGACTGATAACCAGTACACCGGCGAGGACTTCTTATGGCTCTGATGACGTCAGACAGAGTCGCATGCAGAGCCGTGCTATTATGACACCCTCGTGGGGAGCTAGAATGAAATTTCAGTCGAATGCTGCGCATTGGGAGAATTCAAAAGGTGAGTAATCCACATAGATACTGTATCCACAGAAAAAGCATTACCAAAGGTAAGTAACTTGTTCTTCAGGCACTAACATGCCCGGAACCAATATTTTGCTATACAAAGGAAAATCTATGAGATGGGAACTAAATCAGGGAAGCTCCTACCATGACTGGGAAAGAGAAGAGAGCTGAGGTTAATTGAGGGATAGGAGAGATAGAAAACTGAACAGGGCAAAGAAAGAAACAACAAAGGCATAGCACAGACATTTGCTATCTATTTCACAAAGCTGCGTACAGTGCAAAGCAAGGTGGTTCCAAGTGACATTTAGGAATTTTTTATTGACCTACCATTAACCTGTTCAACTAGGGAAAACAGGGAGCAGTTGGATCAAGACATATCCACTGAGGAGGTAGCAAGCATTTTCAAAGAGATGCATACAGGTGTGGCACCTGGGCCTAGTGATTTGTCTGTGGAGCTCTTTATAACATTAGCCACTAACCTAACTGTTCCACTGCAAAATATGTCTATAACATCTCAATAAGATGCCTTCTTGCCATATTACTTAAATATGACCACAATTGTGGTTGTATAATAAAGAGGGTGTGAAGTTCCCTAGGATGGGAGGACAGAGAGGTCAGAGTGAGAACTTAGAAAGCAGATCAGGGATCTGATTGCTCAGAAGCAAGAGCCCTCACATACCCAGTTGGGTGTCGTGCTTCATCATCAGACAGATCCTCAATGGGCTGCCGCTGTAAGGCACACAGATCCCTTAAGGGGGCTCTTTGCCTGAGGTCTTTTGAGCATAAGATGTTGATGTTAAGTGTAGGTTTGAGGTGCTTTGGGTGTAGATTGGTGTGATGTGAATTTAAAACAGCTAAGAGATACCCCAGTGAATTTTAATGGGTGAGTTCTCTTGTTATGGTTAAAAGCAGTGGGTGGCCGAATGTGAAGGTGTGCAGCTCATAAGGTAATATGTGTAAAGGTCAACATGTTTCTTGTCTCAAATGTCGTTATTAATCAGGACAATTCCTCAGGACCAAAAAACCCTATCTACTGGTGAGTGGGAAAGAGTGAGTGTGACATTAGCAAATGTTTCCCAATCAAATAAAGTATATGTCTTCACAGTATATTATATCTGTCAGTATCTAAGAACCAACCTAGAATGAGAAAAAACAAAGCAAATTAAAAGCACACTGTTAAGTACGCAATAGCCTCAGCCGTATTGAAGGCGTAAATGCAGGTAACAGAGTAAACTCATGCCAAGGCGTAATCACGCCCATCAGTGTTAGTGCAAATTTCCATGACAAACAAACATTGAAGCAAGCAGGTGACACACAAATGAAGTGATGCAGTAAGCACAAATACCACATCTGGGCTCAAATCCAATTATCTTTAAACCGCAATCACGGTGAGGCTTACCCAAATTCAGTAAGCTACTGACCCTATAGGTGATGGTAGAAACTGCGTAAGCTGCGGTTTAAAACTGAGGGTGAGGCGTTATATTGGACCTAAATAAGTCTTTAGTTAAGAACAGTATTGAAAGGCAATAGCCAAAAATACTCACAGCGTCCAGCGCCAGCCTAGAGGTAATGTGGCAGCAGAGGGGACAGTCTTTATACTGGAAGTAATGAGGTAAGTGGCTACAGGTGCCGTGGGTATAGAGCTCGGATAAGAGTGGGCTGACCGTTCAAAGTCCGTGTAATGGTCTGAAACCAACACCATGTTGGAGATAGGCAGATGCGTGCTCATTAGTGCCCTGGGCGGCTGATTCCCTTAATGCCCCTGCTGATCACTGGCTAAGACCTGCACCAAAGCCCGGCAGTGCTGGCTGTGCAGGACGCCGTCTGTTGATCTCAACAGCGAAGGTGCTTGGTGTGCGTGGGTCTCCTAATCGGGAGAGCCAAAACTACCTCCATATTGAAACGGTTAGAGGTGATGCTAGTTCCATTAAAGAAATATGTGAGAGAACGGTGCACATAGACATGTAGTGAGTGTGTAGGGGTTAAAAATGATATTAAAAAACCCTCTAAAACAGGGCAGTGATAATAGTTATGGGAGAAAATGAAGTTATGAAGCAAACAGGCGACGGCTATGAGTGGTAAACAAATGAATAAGGCAGTACAATATACCTCTTCGAAACCTCAACAGTGGGGTGGTTGCTAGCAACTACTGGCTATGGGAAAATTGGGACATAGCCTCTGAGACATCGAGAACTCTATGAAACAACAACTTGTATGAAAAAAAAAAAACACCCAGCCAGGTGTTAGGTGCCCCTTAGGGAAAGCCCCAGCTGTGGAAGTCTGTGGGCTGGGGTAAACTGGTGTGGTTGGTGTGTGTTCTGTACTGGTCAAGAGAGTATATTAGGATAGTTGTACTCAAATGGATGGAATGGGTGGAGGTTGTGTCAGTTACCCAGTTACCCATCTCGCTCCATGAGTCTCATTGTTTAGGCCTCTTTAATGGGAGGCCAAACCAAAATCCAGGTTTGGTCCCTCCTGAACATAGTCTGTTTGTTCATATGTGGGTGAGCTTCTAGATTGGTCCACCACACATCATCAGAGGTATGATTTTGACTAAGGTAGTGAGCACTCATTCTGGTCGTGTGTTCTTTTTTTTTTTTAACAAGGGATCCAACTACATTGTTCCTTGATCCGTGATCCTTCCTTTCACTGGTCACATAGTCCAGAGTAACGCTTGGTGCAAGGACATAAGATCATATAGATACAGTTTTTCATGTTGCAGTTTGTTTTTGTGTCCAAGTATGGGTCTCAACAAGAATTATTATTTTGTAGGTTCAGTGAGATCACACATGCCACAAGAACCACAGGCTCCTGTCACGGGGGTAAGTCCCACAGGAGGCGTTTCTCTGGTCTAGGAATTGACAACAAGCCTGTGTGCAGAATGGACCAGTGTTTCCGTATTATTTTTTTAAAATTTTCTTGGAACTTGAGGTAAATGTAGTGACACAGGTGAAGGAGTCTTTTTGTGAGCGGATGCTGGGTTCAAATAAGGCTGCTCGGTTATTGTTCCTGGCCCTCTGATGTGCCAGGTCATCCTTGTTGGGTGGAGAGTGCCAAGCTTGCAAACTGGAACAAAGTTGCTGTGCCTGTAGGTCCTAGTCTGCAGAAGTACTACAGTTGTGGCGTAGTCTCAAGAATTGGCATAGGGGAGGTTGTCCCTCAGGAATTTGGGATGATGGTTATAATACTGAAGTAAACTGTCAATCAATAGTTTTTTTTTTTTTTTTTAGGCGGTGGTTACCAAATGCTCTTCCGTACTAGTGATGCAAAGGTCCAGAAATGGGAGACTTTTATTAGAGATGTTCTTTGTGAACTTTTATAAAGGGGTTCATAATGTTGACCCAACCACAGAAGTACTCACATTCCCTAATGTTTCCCTGCCAGAAGATCAAGATTTTGTTGATCTATCAACTCCATAAGAGGATGTTAGTTGTGTGAAGGTTTTCATTACAAACGTTCTTCCCCTTTTCAGCATTTGCCATGTAAAGGCAGGCTAAGAATGGCACAAAGATGCTCCCCACAGATGTGCCCTTGGTTTGATGGTATAGTTTGTCCTTAAATTGGACAAAGTATTCTTTGAGGGCCAGAATGGCACATTTCATATTGAAGTTGATTGGTGTGGGTGATGGCCAGTCTTCAGTCATCAGAGTGCTCTGTATCACCTCCATTGTGGCGTCTGGTGGGATGTGTGTGTAGAGTGCCTCTACATCTAATGTCCCTAGAAGGTCAATGTGACTGAAATTGTTGGATTCGTCTATCACATTTAGGACATCCCTCATATATTTGAGGAGAGATTAGGAGAGAATTGGTGGAGGGTCTGGACAACTGTGATTAGATGCTTGGGATAGGTTAGAGTTGTGACACTAAAGACACTTCAGTGACCTCTTAGGAGACTCAGGAAAATCAGTAGGTTTCAAGAAATAAAATTACGCCGGGAGGTATCTGGAATGGAACAGACATTAAGGGCCAGATGTAGGAAGGTTTCCTTTTGCGAGTTGCAAATTGCGAGTCCCAGCGACTCGCAATTTTCAACTCGCAAAAGGAAATGCAGAAAGGTGTCTCAGACACCTTCTGCGACTCGCTATGGGGTCGCAAAGACCCACCTCATAAATATTTATGAGGTGGGTCGCATTTTGCGACCCCATAGCGAGTCTAGACACTCACGGGGATGGTGGCCTGCTGGAGACAGCAGACCACCATGTCCGTGACTGCTTTTAAATAAAGCAGTTTTTTTTTTTCTCTTTGCACCCCGTTTTCCTTAAAGGAAAACGAGCTGCAAATAGAAAAAATACCGAAACCTTTTTGTAAAAAATATTTTTGTGAGCATTCACAAAGGAGAAGGGGTCCCATAGGGACCCCTTCCCTTTTGCAAATTAGTTACCATCCACTTCAAGTGGATGGTAACTGCGAGTTGATTTGCGACCGCTTTCGCGGTCACAAATCAACTCTACATCGTGATGCGGTTGCAGATAGGAAGGGAACGCCCCTTCCTATTTGCGAGTTGGAATCACATTTTGCGAGTCGGTACCGACTCGCAAAATGTGATTCTGCATCGCGGAAGGCCTTTTGCACCTCGCAAATTGCGTTTTTCGCCGTTTGCGAGTCGCAAAAGGCTTACTACATCTGGCCCTAAGCTTTGTCCAGACTCTTAAGGTTGAGTATGAACTGGCAGACTCCAAATATTTATGCTACATAAAATGAGAGACTCTAAAAATGTACACTATATTCAACTTAGGCATGCCCTTAAGGTACATCTCAAAGAGGGAAGGAGGAGGGTATTGGATAGCTCCCCTCTGGAAGGTAGAATATTAGAGCAAATCTAGTAATACTCCCCTCAGTATGCATATAATCACCAATACTACATAGGCACTCTATTCTTACAATCCACAGACACACAGCCTCTAACCAAAAGAAAGCTAGTATGAATACCTATTTCTTAATTTGAGTCGGTGGGTTTAGGTGCTCGTCACCTGCACTTATGATAATGGCAGCCTGATGGTGCTTTTTGTCAAATTTAGAGATGAGCACAAGAACAGTTGCTTAATGACTAATAGCTGCCTACCAAGCCATTCTTATAGTGTTGAGGCCTTCCATAGTCTGAATTGTTGCACTTGGCTTCTTATAGCTTCTTATAGCTTTGGGGCCTCCAACAGTCTGAACTGGAAGAGTGAGATGCTTATTAATTGTGTTAGTACGGTCATTGGCAGCGCTGGCAGGGGCAATGGGTGGTGCAAGCTGCAGTGGCCTCCTGACCAGGGCCCGACACTTAAAATCGTCCCTTTTTTAACGTTATATTCAGTAGATGTTTCTGTGTTTTACATATGTGATACTTTTAATATATTAAGTATAATTTGTTTTTCTGATTAAAATGATATACATATATATTTAGTTAAATGAAATAATGTTTGGACAGGGTAAATAAGTTAAAAATATTACACAAGAGTTAACCACACACAGACACAGGAGGTGGGATGGGGTAGAACCAGATCTTGAAGATTGTCTTAGATGGTGTGGCTGAGTAGGTTTATTTCACCATATGCTTTGGAGTTGTCCCAAGGTCCAACCCTACTGGAAAGGAAATAAAGACATGTCCTACTTGAATTACACTGAATAATTTAAAATTAACGGCCAACCTGTGTATTCGGGAGATACGGGTTGTATAACAAATACTCTGTAAACTGGTCCTGTTGGTGGCAATGAGAAATGTAGTACAATTATGATGGGCAGGTATGCTACCAGAGCTGAAGGATTAGATAAAGACATGGGCTGGTGCAACAAAGCTGAGCAGTATATACATGAGGGCAGAGGATACCAAACAAAATATGAAGAGATCTGGGGCGGAGGTTTGTGTGGGTGGGTGAGGTAAAATACAGGGAAACTACTGAGGTGCGTAGTCAGAAATTAAATGCTAGGCTGTTAGGGAATAGTATCTAAAATATCAAAAATGCTGATTCACCTTAAAACAAGGTGGACACTGTCAACGCACCACCCTGATGCATGAGGGATCTTGATGTTTTGTTTCCTGCAATGTATGAAGGATCTGTATGTTTTACCACACTTGATGTGCAGCTATGCTCCCTGTTGTATTACTTTGCAAAGCCAATAAAAAAAGTAAAGAATTTAGCCAAGAATTGGAAGCATATACCCTACTCTGCAGTTTCCCCTGAAACTTGGTGATAAGCTGCCCTCTGAGATCATTTTCTGCAGCAGTCATTCTGAGAAGGGCCTGAACATCTCCAATTGCAACAAGGACACCAGGTAACACATAGGCATAAACTCATACACATATTCTGTCCTCAAACTAGACACCCATCAGAAGGAAACAATCTGTGTGCACAAACATAAGCCTGAAAGCAGGTTTAGTATATTTCATGGCCAGCAAAGCACCGCTTCTTGTTGCTCTTTCAATATTTATTGCTTTGTTAATGGATGAATAAAACATAGAATGCTAATTTTGACATGATTAGGGAAATTTCACTTTGGCTACCATTTTGTTGGTATGACCCCAAATGTCTGTGGTCTAATTACATGCAGAGTTATGTCTGCATTTTGGGCCTGAAGCCTTGGTTTTGTTGGAATCAGGCATCCACGCCATATGTTAGCAGTATGTTGTGTATTCTGATCTCATACAAAAACAGGTCTGTACTCAAGGCATGCGCTTCAACCATCAATGTCTTCAACAGCCTGGATTCTGACTACCAATACTTTATGTTCCTGTTGCGCTTTCCTTCCCTCTTCTTGCAGGATTTCAGTCAATCCTGTTCTCTCTTTAACTAGGCAACTATTTGTAATTATTGTTCCTCCTCTCAATGATAGCTCTTGGTTTGTGTACTGTTGAATGCTGGCTTCGTTATGACATTGTCTGGGACATCTCTGCCTCACACCCAGCCAACGTGTCCAAAGTCCCCATTTGGCATATTGCTCAACCTATGTGAAGTCTGTTGGTCTCGTCTGTTCTGTTGACCTGCAGCACATGCCACGGTGAGCTGTTTGAGAGAGCATGGTCACCTGGCCGCCTTGCATTAGTGCTCACACTGCTCTTGCACATTAGAGATCTGTATGCCTGCCAATCAGTTGCAGTTGCTGGCTTGGACCTGATGCCCCACTCAATGGCTCTGTCATCATTATGCCATGTTGTAGAGTGCCCAGTGTCACACCTTTAGTCCTGAAGGTAGATGTAGATGGTAATGGGTTACTTCTACATTCAGGGCTCTGGTGTAGATAAGCCATCCCTATTGTCCTTGGGGCTGTTGTCTTCTCAGCTATGCCATTGAAACAATAGCTGGCAGAACCTCACCTTGGTCATGAGTTATCTCCAACCCGGAAGGTGTGTGATTGATGTCTGAGGAACAGAGACTGTGGCCTCCTCTTCAGCGCTATTTGGGACACGTTTACTTACTAAGCGTTGCCTCCCACCTCCACAACCTGCTTAGAGTAGATCTCTCATTGGTCTTTGATAGGTAAAGAGTTCATCATTAGCACCCAGTGTCCCTTCTCCCTAAGCCCTTCTGAACTTGACATTATGCCCATCCTCTGGAGAGTTGAAATGTGCTGTAGACCACAAAATCTCCATGAGGGCTGTCAAGTCCATTGGGACCCCCACTCACTGATACTGTGCCACCAGAAGGCTGCACTGTAGCAGCTATGTTTAACCATGAGCTATCAAAATCCTGTTATCAGAACTCTTCTCTGACACTGACATTTTTCATCATCCTTATTTGCTACAGAGACTGAAAAAACATAGGAATACAGAGCACTGCTTTGGGTTACCGTCTTCCTCACTACCAGATCCATCATTATATCACAGTCTCCCTTCTCCTCTGTTTCATTTCCCTCTATAGCTGCTGTCCCTTATGGCAGTATCATTGCCCCACTCTTCAGAGTGTACTTTATCTCTTCCAACCTCAATTGCTGTAACCGTGCTGATGACATGATAATAATTCTAAATTTTGGAAAGCCATCAGATTTAAACTCCTGTGTCATTTATCAGTGCCTTCAAATTCTGGCCGCTATTTATTCCTACAAGAATACTCATAATTGACAATCACTGTGCACTTCAGTTAAACTAAATGTGGCTGTTTGAGTTCACATAATTTATTAATTCAGACTGTAGACAGTATCTGTTCTCACAGTATGCAATGCCTTATGCCAGCTGTGACAGCCTAGAGCTGCCTCCCTCTATCCTTCAGATCTAAACTGAATTATACCTGATTCTACAAAATTTTAACAATTGGTGCATTCTTTCTCATGTAACCCTTCTGATGACTTGCTTGCATAACGCTGGGATACACTTTGAGGCACTGTTGTGCTTTCTAATTATACGTAATTTCCAGCTATGGTTATTGTTTTTCTGCACCAACAAGCAGTACATAAATCTATACCCACCTCATCCATTCACTCCTTGTAGGTCAAACTACAACTTCTATGCTACCAGCCATGCACTGCGAAAGGGAACGAGAAAATCAATGTGAATCACTTTGCTTTGCAGCCTAAATATGGGGTACAGCACAAAATCAAACAATACCCGAGCCCCAAAATAATTATTAAAGGCTGCAGTACACCACACTGCAGTTTACTAGCATTAGAAAATTATTTTTTCCCATCACTTTGTCTTGCTGCTCAAACATTTGAAGAGGATACATCTTAAAATAGGACAACAATTGCCCAAAATGTAAATTTTGTGGTCTTTTGATTAAAACAACATTATCTAATCCCTACTTAAAAGTGATTTTAGTAATAAAGTTACAACAGTCTGTTAAATAATTTTAATTTTTTTATTCCTCTTCAAAAAAGTGTTTAGTTTGTGTTATCCATTCATTGAGTTTCCCAAGTTTGGTGTTGGATAGTTTGTATTTCTATTCCCCAACAGTACTTTGTTCTTTATTCATTATATTTCCCACAAGCTTTTATTTTCACTAACCGTTTTCGCCGTCTTCGTACTGCAAAGCACCTGAGTTAAAACACTCCCCCGGACAGGCTCCTTTCTCTGACAGGCTTCTTAATGGCCAACACTGCATCCACATTGCCTAAGGTAAGCCCGTCTGTGCCCGTCCACGCCTGGACTGTGTCCAGCGCCCGTCCCCCTGGCAGTTTGGTTTTTCAAGTCCAGCCACGCAAGTCATACTCCAGAGAGGAGTTACTTGCTCACAATTTATCAGGCAACACCATGCGCTGCCCCAAGCTGAATCCTATGTTTGTTATAAATCCCACCCATACACTCTTCCAGCTCTGTAAATGTAGGTTCATTAAAATGAACTTACAACCTTCTGTTAGACCTGACAGTTTTGCACAGAACACTTGGGTAATGTCATAAGTCCTAAAGACTTACAAATTTCCACCATCTTGATTGACTCAAGATCCTTGGTCAAGCACCATTTTGAGTTTGCTGATTTCCTAGACTCATATCAGTTCGGCCTACCCTTCGGCACACAAACATGAGTAGACCTTGCTTCTGGCCTGGACATGGTGGCGACTGTACCTTTTGGATACGCCATCAATAGAACTTTTTTAACATAGAACTAACTAAAAAACAGTCCTTCAACAGACTGCTAGTCTACCACCCTCCTGGACTCAGAGGTCCCTTTACCCATATTCTCTTCCGAAATGTGTCTCCCATAAAAGTTTCATGGCGCAAGGTGATTTCAATTTCCGTTTAGAAAATTTGCTAGCTAAACATACTGAATCTTTAGTAGATACACTGTCATGTCTTTGTCTCTTTCAGGTTCTAGCTGATTCTACATATCTTGCAGGGCACGCCCGTGACGTCATTTTCACCAACAATTGTAGCATCCCCAGTTCATCCAATCTTACATTAACTTGGACGGATCACAGGGCCATAATTTACGAAATTGTGATTCTTTCCAAAGACCCCCGGGTCTCCCCCACTAAATCCTCTTACTACTCACATTTCACATGCCTGGCACAAAATTCAGGCCTCTGAATTTAATTCCCTACTATAAGCTTCACTATCAGCTTTCATCAGTGACTTGGATCAGCTGTTTTTTAATTACTCTGCGTGGCTAAAATCAGCAGTCAGTACTCTTGCACCCCCTAAAACCAGGACCGGTAATAGAAGTAAACCATCAGCACCCTGGTTTAATGAGAACCTTACAGCTCTTAAACAAGGATGTCGCAAGCAGGAATGGATATGGGGAAAGGACTACAACTTCCTAGCAAAAGAAAAATACAAACATAGTGTTACAGAGTATAACAACTAGTCCTTGGGGGGAAAAATCTATTTATTACACCAAGCAAATTGAATTGGCTACAAATTCAACCAAACAACTTTTTCAGAATGTTACCAAGCTCAGTTCTACACCCACTAGTAAGTCGGCAGAATGTAGTCCGTTTTCTGTAACTCTCTTGTCAACTTCTTTCTTAAGAAAGTTGAGGACATGTTTAACAAGTTCTCCTCAAGCAATTCTACAAATCTTCTTAGTAACAGCACTTCATCGAGGGATCCAGCAGAACCAATTTTGGAGGAATTTGCACATCTCACTACAGATCAGGATAAACAGGCCATTCTTAGTACCAAGTCCGGTTCTCCTCTCGATCCCTGCCCACCTGTAGTTGTTGAATTGGTGCCAGACACTGTAGCTATTTTCTTGACCACAGTTTTTTATCTTATGTTTAGTTGTGGCTCCTTCCCTAAACCCTGGAAATCTGCTTCCATTCTCCCTTTACTTGAAAAGGCAACCCTTAATTCTTTAGATCCTGATAACTATCGGCCCATCTTCCTTTCCCAGCCAGAATGGTGGAGAGGGCCATAAACTGACAACTTGCATCCTTCATTGATAGTAACCACTTACTGGATGACACCCAATTCAGCTTCAGAAGTAGCCACAGCAGCGAAGCAGCACTGATTGTATCCTCTGAAGAAATCTAGTGAACTTTAGATAAGGGTGGTAGAGCAGCCCTTATTTTTCTTGACCTGTGACATGATCAATCACTATTTTCTGGTTAACCGGTTACACAATCTTGGGATCAAGAATACAGCTCTGTCTTTCCTCTGTTCCTTTCTCTCAGAGCTTTTTCAAAAGGTCACCCTTGGGGGATTCACCTCTGATTTGTTCTTTCTGCCTTCGAGGGTTCCTCAGGGCTCTTCATTGAGCCTAACCCTTTTTAACCTTTATGCATTGCCCCTCGCTAGTTTAATTAGTTCATTTAAGTCTTTTGGGTTTTCTTTGGTATCTTATGCCAATGACACCCAGATTGTTGTTTCACTCTCTAACAGTAATCATAACTCAGGTGAGGCTTTCCGGAACTGCATGTCTGCATTCATCAACTGGATGAACAACAACTGTTTGGAGTTGAACTCTTCAAATATGGAAGTTCTTCTATTAGGGAATATTTCTTTCTGGTTCCCCTCATGGTGGCCACAAGATCTTGGAGCTCTCGTCACCCTGCAAACAAGGTAAAAAATCTTGCCGTCATAATGGATGAGAAACTTACCTTTAAAAGCCAACTGAACGTGATTATTTCCTCTTTCTTTCATATGCTCAAGATCATAAAGAACATTTCTTATTTTATTCCTTCTGACTTACAATATTTACAGTTGTCTCTGCGCTGGTCTTGGTCAGGTTAGATTACTGTAATGGCCTATATCAAAATCTGCTAAAACTATTGTTGAATAAACTGCAAATCTTGCAAAATTTGGCAGCCTGGATGCAGTTTGATATTCCTAGATTGCAATCTGATGCTTTGGCTCTTAATAAATTACACTGGCTTCCTGTTAAGCAACGCACCACCTTTAAGGCGCTATGCATTGCATTCAAGGTCCTGCTCGGATCCGGCCCTGCCTATCTGCGGGAAAGGTTTAGGTGGTATTCTCCCAACAGAACTCTTTGCTCTTGTTCTGCCAACAATTTGATTGTCCTGTCTTTAAAATACTCCTCCTGGTGAGGCAAAAGCTTTTTTAGGTGTACAGCTCTTCAGTGGAACAGCCTCCATGTGAAACTAAAATCTTCTACTTCATTATTAGCATTTTGAAAAATACAAAAAACTTGGTTGCTCAGCACCTCGTTTGGTTCTGTTCAACCATATCTTAATTTGTTTCAACCTTTAGCTTGGGTTTCAGCCTTGTTCACTTACATCGCCAAGATGCCTCCAAGCAATCGAGCGCGCTATAATCTTTATCCTCGAGTGATATCATTTGTACAATGTAAGTATCCTCCTAAAATATAGTTTGATTTTTCTTGCTTGGCTTCTACCATTAAAGAGCATGATTAATCTCTCTCAGATAAGTCTCCCGTGATTAGTCTCAAAGTGATTTTTAGCCTTATACTGAATTTGGTGGTCTGGCGCCCATTTGCAGACTATTGAAGTTTATTTCTTTGCTTGACGAAATACTGTCCTGCGACGAAAACTTGTGGGCACACCAACCTCACATAAGAGGGCTTGTCACTCTAAAATGTAATAATTAACCACCCAACCAGCGGCAAACTCTTTTCACAGTGTGAATTAAAGGGAGGCATCACACCACAGTATGTGGACCTTTATTTCACTAAAGGTGTATGGGATTTCATTCCTTCATCGAAGTTAATCCTCCAGACCCCTAACTGCATTCAAGTCTAGAGCAGAGAGGGTGGGAGGCCGAAAAAGCACAGATGCAAATCCGATACCAGTGATACTAAATGTATTGGTTTCTAGTCTCCTTTGTCTGCCATTAGCAACACTTGTTGTTTATTACGCACAAATATTATTGATAGCTATCAACATTGATTAAGAACACACTGATATTTTTAATAGATTTAGAGATATCCAAATTCAAGAACACAGTTCTTTTCACGTTTTTAATCTTTACGGCAGCTTTCCTTAAGCAAAGGAAATGGAAGCTGTAGAGAATCCCTTTCTGCTACATGAAACTCCAGAAGTGAACCCAGCATTTAAATTTTTTTTCTTTTATTTCATTATTTCAGTTATAAACAGCCATAGTAGCTCTACAATTTTGATATTGCAAAGAGCAGTAAACTGGCATCAGCCGACACAAATATTCTTGCACAAGATTAAGCAACACAGTATATTGCAAGGAGTATGCGGCCTAAAAGGTAGAATCTTTTGGAGCGTCATTGGTTATATATTTGAAGTATGATTGGAACCAGTAGAAGAATCTAAAGTCTTCAGTAATCATTTGCATAATATACATTATTTTGAGAAACCCTAGTTTTTGGGCATACAAATTGTAAACATTTTGAGGTGTGCTTGCACACAGAAGGCACTGAAGGTAACAATCTTTTCTTAGCTTAAAATGATCATCCACTAGTGACGAAACGTCTCTGGTTCAGTCATTTATTGCATATAAAACACACAATTTCTGATGTTAGTGTTTATAGTATGCAGGAGGGAGAAAAGCTGTACATTTTTCTTTAGAAAACACCTTACAGAACACAAAAATAGAAATAATAAGTCAAAAGAAAGATAGGACTGAATGGAAGACCAAGGAGTTGCATAAGAAACATATTATTAAACTGATAACTTCTTAGTGCAGATGGTTGTTTCAAATACAAAAAGGTCAGTGCAAGACACGGAAATATTTTAGAGAATGACTCCATTCAACACATTATTTTTAATGTGAAACTATGAGTGGTTTATCCAAAGAAATGTAATTTATAAGGTGGTGTGATCAAAGCAGAAAAAAAGAAAGTTCAAACAAATGACGTACCAAACAAAGTAAAAAGAGACATTCTCATAATTTCAGTGTTGCAAATGTGAAAATATCACAGGATGGTCCCTGTAGATCACCTGTCATAGGGAAGAAGCTTTGCATTATATAACATCACTATTGTAATGTAAGCATACTTTGCCCTGGAGAAAACTTTAGTTTGGCCAGACTTTGTGACAAATTAAAATATGCATTAAGGAACTCACATCCACAATTGAGAATGAAAATATGAAAGTTAGAGTATTACAAAACATTTCATAGAAAATGGACATACCATGCCTAAAATTATGTTTCATGTCTGTATAGTGGTAATCCTGCCTCCAGCTGGTGATATTAAAAGATTGCGGGCGCCAGTCGTTAAGGTATTCAAACGAAATTCCAGTATTGCAATCAGTTCCGCTTTCATGTACCTCTTGCTGTAATCTGCTTCATTCCTTTATGTAGTTATAAGCAAAAAGGTGCCCATGTTTGTATAAGTTTACATCTATGATCAAGCATTGTAATTCAGGTTTTAGCATGCTTAACTTTTTCTCCTAAATAATTTTCTCTTTCAGTCCAGAAGATTGTGCAGAAGAAGGCAATGGACTGGTCATTCCTGGACCCAACCACTTTACAGAAAGATGTATTGCAAAAAGGATAGACCTCAATATACAAGGTGGGGACAAGTCATGTAAGAGCAGAGAAACTCTTCTACGCTGGAGTCCGCTCAGCACTGAAAAGTTGGAAGAGATTGTGAAGGAGGCTAATCGTCTGGCAGCCCAGCTAGAGAAGTGTGCCGTGCAGGAAAAAGAAAACAGTCATCTGCTAATAAATGGAAGCAGCTTATCTGACCAGCCAACACAAGAAGGAAATCCATTAGTAAAGGTCAGGCTATTGCAGGAGGAAAGACCCAGTCCCAGGGTTCCACGTAGTCCGAGGAGGGAGACCTTTTTTGTAATGAACAGTCCTCTGAAGGACCTGTTACCCACTATAGATTTAGAGACCGTATCCCCATTGGCTTCTCCTCTGAGTATTCTTCCCTTGGAAAGTCCTTTGCCTCCAAGCATTGGAGAATCTCCTCTTCACACTTCACTTATTTCTAGAACTGCTGGATGCCCTCAACCATCTGGGAAGATTATGCAGAAGAAACCCACACCGAAACGAACACCCACTTCCTCACCAATGAAGAAAGCTCCATGTAATCCTAAGGTATGTTAGCAGATACAAATCTCCAAGTAGACGAATTGACTGTCCTCTGAACTAAATGTTCCTAAGATTTGTACAGCTTAATATTTGCTTATGTGCACAGCTGTGGTTGCTGGACTATAGCATACAGAAGGGAAAGTATGAGCCCTGAAGAAAGAGTATGTACACTCTTTTTGGCCTTCTATGTGACTGAAATTGACATAAATTTAGTGAATCCCAGATGGTCGCATGGATTGCTCAGTAGAGCTCCCTAGTGAAACTAGGAACCTGGAATAAATGTACTTTTAATGATGAGGTGAACTTGGCTATTGAGTAGATCAGATCCCTTTCTGGGGCCCTTCAGTCTATCCAATGTGGTGATGTCATCGGAAATAAACACTTTACATGGTGTGGGATTGTGTGACAAAGAGCATTCCCTATTCTGTGATCTCCTTGAGGGTGAAGTTCACCTGGCTAGAGGGAAATTCTTCTTTCTGTCAGACTGGCAAATTACACTTGTATGGTTTCTCTTGCCAAAGGCTTGGATCATTTTAAGAAGGGGAGGTCTGTGGTCCAAAAGACATACTTAGAAAAGCACAACGTATGCTGTAGCTTTTTGGAGCAGATCTAAGTCATAAGTCACAGGGGTGGTCTAGAAGCAAAACAAATAGGATCTTAAACAATTTTCTGAATTCCAACAGATTGGTCTCTGAATAAAGATGCTATTGATAAAGCAAGGTCACTAAAGCTTACCATCCTGCTTTTGGGAATTAAGAAGAGCGAGTGTGAGTTCAAATGTAATGTGCTCTTCAATCAGTACCATTAGAATTTATCAGCAGTACGTTAGGAGTTTGAGAGTATAAAGATCTGTCACAAGTAATTTAAAAATTATTTGCTGTTTAAAAGGACACCAATGTAATTGGTGTAGAACTGGACTGATATGACAGGTTCTAGATACCTTTGTAATAAATGAGCAGCTGCATTTTGTACTTGATACAGCAGATAGTCTGGTTTGGAGCTGCCAGGTAAATAGGGCTGCGTGGGCCAATCTGGACTGTATCTGAGCATTTACCACGGGCATATGTAGATCAGCATCAATAAAAGGTAGGAAGGTCTTCAACAGCTTGAGTTTCCAAAAACATGTTTTGTCCACCTTAGCTGCCTGTGGTGCCAACAATGGTTTCTTATCTGTTTCAGTTCCTAGGTTGAAAACTAAATCAGCAGAATTGGGACAGGGGCGCATTTCTATTGGCCTGGCTAAATTCTCAAATATTGCAGATAATCTGGAATAAGGAATAATTCTGATTTGTGGGATTTCGTTTTAAGTAATTGTTTGACATTCACCACCTGACATAGCCTAGGGAGTTTTTAAGGACAGGATGGATGTTTTTTGTTTATTTTCGAGATCTTGAAGATCAACTGTATGTCATCCACATCAATGTAAAAGAAAGAGACAAGCTTGTGTAGCACCAGTGCAGGGGGTCTCTTGTATATGTAAAGCCAAAGTATTGGAGGAAGCCCTTGGTTACTCCACATTTGAGTAATTTAGGATGGGCTCAAAAAAAGGAAAAATACATGCTTAAATCTCTGTGTTGGGAAAGAGAAAAAATAATTTAGTGTCACTCTTTCATCTCTGTCTTGGAGTCACTCTACGAAAAAGGTGACTATGTCAATCCGAGCCAGAGCTTCGGTTTCGTCTCTGTTAATAAAAAATCTTAAATCATCTAACAAAACGTCTCAGAGCTTTTCCCTAGTTGAAATCCTACTTGAAAATTAAACAGAAAATTACTCTGATGTATCTGAATTAATGGAAAAGTGAAAACTGAACAACCATATTGGAAGAAAACAATAATGGAAAATCAATTTTAAGGAAAGACAATTAGAAAGAATTACAAATAAGTAAAAAAATGAAAGGAACATTATAAAGAAGAGCTAAATTTAAGGGAAAAATCCAAAATTGTATGCAACGTGGGTGAAATTTAGAGGGAGTGAGGGGTTTTAGGATTCAGGGATGGGGGATGTAAATGGGTGATGATGAGTTTTCAGGGGTCAATGATGGGTGAAGTTCAGGCACGGGAAAGGGTTTTTTAAGGATCAAGAAAAAGTCAAATTTAGGGGCGGTGAGGGACTTTTTAGGTTCTCGGATGGGCAGAGTTTAGGGTGTGGGAGGGTTTTTAAGGTTCAGTGTTTAGGAGTGGTGAAGGGTTTTTAGGTTTTAGAAATAGGTGGAGTTTAGGGTAGGGTTTATAGGCAGAACGAGTTTTAGAGTTCAAGGGTGGTGTTTTAAGGAGTTGAAAGGTTTTTTAACCACTTCACTGCCAGGCCTTTTCCACTCCTGAGCCAAGCCTTTTTTTGGCTATATGGGTCAGTTCGCGCTTAGACCCTCATGACATTTTCTCCACACAAGCTACCCATGCCAAATTTGTGTCCTTTTTTCCAACATCCTAGGGATTCTAGAGATACCCAGACTTTGTGGGTTCCCCTGAAGGAGACCAAGAAATTAGCCAAAATACAGCAAAATTTTTTTTTTTTTTTTTAAATGGGAAAAAAGGGCTGCAGAAGAAGGCCTGTGTTTTTTTTCTCTGAAAATGCCATCAACAGAGGGTTTGCGGTGGTAAAATCACCATCTTTCTAGCTTTCAGGAATAGGCAGACTTGAATTAGAAAACCACATTTATCAACACAATTTTGACATTTTACTGGGACATACCCCATTTACATTATTTTTTGTGCTTTCAGCCTCCTTCCAGTTAGCGACAGAAATGGCTGAGAAACCAGTGCTGGATCCCAGGAAACTAAACATTTCTGAAAAGTAGACAACATTCTGAATTCAGCAAGGGGTAATTTGTGTAGATCCTGCAAGAGTTTCCTACAGAAATTAACAGTTGAAATAAAAGAATATTTAAATTAAGGTGAAAAAAATCAGCCCTTTTTCTCCACGTTTGACTCTGTAACTTTTTCCTGCAATGTCAGGTTTTTGAACGCAATATACCATTACGTCTGCTGGACTCTTCTGGTTGCGGGGATATATAGGGCTTGTAGGTTCATCAAGAACCCTAGGAACCCAGAGCTGCACCTTGCAATGGGTTTTCATTCTATACTGGGTATACAGCAATTCATTTGCTGAAATATAAAAAGTGAAAAATAGGTATCAAGAAAACCTTTGTATTTCCAAAATGGGCACAAGATAAGATGTTGAGAAACAGTGGTTATTTGCACATCTCTGAATTCCGGGGTGCCCATACTAGCATGTGAATTACAGGTCATTTCTCAAATAGACGTCTTTTTTGCACACTGTCTTTTATTTGGAAGCTAAAAATGTAGAGAAAGACAAGGGGTTTTGCTATTCTGTGTCTCCCTAGTCTCCTGATAAAAATGTTACCTCACTTGCGTGGGTAGGCCTAATGCTCGCGACAGGAAACACAAAATGGACACATCACATTTTTACATTGAAATCTGACATGTTATTTGCAAAGTGCCTAGCTGTAGATTTTGTCCTCTAGCTCAGCCAGCACCTAGGGAAACCTAGCAAACCTGCACAGTTTTGAAAACTAGACACCTCGGGGAATCCAAGATGGGGTGACTTGTGGGGCTCTGACCAGGTTCTGTTACCCAGAATCCTTTGCAAACCTCAAAATTTGGCCAGAAAACACTTTTTCCTCTCATTTCGGTGACAAAAAGTTCTGGAATCTGGGAGGAGCCACAAATTTCCTTTCACCCAGTGTTCCCCCTCAAGTCTCCCGATAAAAATGGTACCTCACTTGTGTGGGTAGGCCTTGAGCCCGCGACACAGAAAGCCCCAAAACACAACGTGGACACATCACATTTTCCCAAAGAAAACAACTGTTTTTTGCAAAGTGTCTAGCTGTGGATTTTGGCCTCTAGCTCAGCCGGCACCTAGGGAAAACTTTCAAACATGCGCAGTTTTGAAAACTAGATACCTAGGGGAATCCAAGATGGGGTGACTTGTGGGGCTCTGACCAGGTCCTGTTACCCAGAATCCTTTGCAAACTTCAAAATTTGGCAACAAAAACACTTTTTCCTCTCATTTCGGTGACAGAAAGGTCTGGAATCTGAGAGGAGCCACAAATTTGCTTCCACCCAGTGTTTCCCCAAGTCTCCCGATAAAAATGGTACCTCACTTTTGAGGGTAGGCCTACTGCCTGTGAAAGGAAATGCCCCAAAACACTATCTGGACACATCAAAATTATCAAATACAAAAGTACTAGTTTTTGCGGGGGCACCTGCGTTTTTGGTCCTGGGCTCAGCAGCCATCTAGGGAAACCTCCCAAACTCAGACATTTCTGAAAACTAGACACCCAAGGGAGCCCAGGGAGGTGTGACTTGCGTGGATCCCCCAATGTTTTCTTACCCAGAATCTTCAGCAAACCTCAAATTTAGCTACAAAATCACATTTTGTCCCACATTTCTGTGTGGGATCATCGCACCAGGACAAATTTCATACCACCCAAAGTTCCCCTCAGTCTCCAGGTAAAAATGATACCTCATTTGTGTAGGTGGGCCAAGAGCTTGTGACAGGGAAGAGCCAAAAACATGTCGAAATTGAAGGGTAACCAAAGCAGGTCCAAAAAGGCAGTTTAAAAAAAAAAAAACATTTTTAGGCTAAGTGCAGCAGAATTTTTATCAGTATAGATGAGGCAATGCTGGGTGGTAGGAATTTTGTGGATTCCTGCAGATTTCG
This sequence comes from Pleurodeles waltl, assembly GCF_031143425.1. Taxonomy (NCBI): domain Eukaryota; kingdom Metazoa; phylum Chordata; class Amphibia; order Caudata; family Salamandridae; genus Pleurodeles; species Pleurodeles waltl. The sequence goes on along the minus strand of NC_090445.1, from coordinate 605,493,054 downwards.
AAAGGTTCCATCACAAAAATGTGGGGAAAATGTGTGATTTCCAGCAAAGTTTGAGGTTTGCAGGGCATTGTGGGTAAGAAAATGGTGCAGAGTGCATGTGAAACACACCACCCTGGAATCACCAGATGTTTAGTTTTCAGGTGTGTCTAGGTCTTGTGGATTTTTCTACATGGCAGCGTCCGAAAGTCCATAAAGTGCAGCCCTCACCATTCCAAGTGAGACGATTTTGAGAGTTAGCCAAGCTCTCCTGGCCCAAATGTAAAACCAAAACCCAAAATAATCAAATGTCCTCTTGCTTGCCTTGGCATAAGATGTTTTAGTGTGTGGGTGAGAGCTGAAAGACTGTTACCCCCTTCAGTAGGGGTTGGGGCATAACCAGGCCCATACTGGTTGGTAGCCACCACCCCACTATTTTTGTTTTTTAATTCCCTGCCATCTTGTAGACTTTCTGTCCCCCGTCCCCCCACCTCGCTTCATGATCCGGCTTCTGAAATTTTCTGAGAGACTTCAAAGGGAAGGAAACTCCTTTCCTTTGAAGCTTCTCATGCCCCCACTACATGATCGGAAGAGAAATGCGAATCACGCTGGAAGCTGAGCTTCCAGCACGATTGGGAAGTGGCCTCTGATGAGGTCAGGGCGCGTAAAGCGCGCTGACGTCATCAGATGTCCCTGGGAGGGGGGGTTGGGGGTGGAAGGGGAAGGGCTCCCTCTGAGCTCCAGGCCGAGAATGTAATGGTTACGTCCTTGGCACAGGAGCACTGTGCCGGTGGATGTAACCGTTACTTCCCCGGCACAGAAGGGGTGAAGGTTCAGAGATGAGTTCAGTTTAGGTATGGTGAGGGGTTTTAAGAGTTCAAGGATGGGTGAAGTTTAGGGGTACAAAGAGCTTTTAGGGTTCAGGGATGGTTGTAGTAGAGGTGTGGTGAGGGCATGTAAGGGTTCATTTCAGGGATGGGTGGAATTTGAGGGTCAATGATGGGTGTAGTTCACGGATGGTGAGAGCTTTTTTAGGTGGTATGGATGGGTGGTGTTTATGGGTTATGAGGGGGTCAAGGATGAATGGTGTTTATGGGTGATGAGAGGGTAGTGAATTAAAAGCATCCAAAGTAATTGTTTGACAATGTAAAAGATATACATCCATAATAGAGTAAAACACTAAAATAAATAGTTTGCTAAAAAAAAACTTGGGATAAATAGATTCGACCTAAAATTAATACTTTCTATTGGATTTAGTCTTTTTTTTAAAATAATGATTTTATCAGGGCATTCTTCCAAGGCGTTCTTAGAACAGATCTGGAGAGGACTAATCTGTGAAGCACAGGCAAGTGAAAGGAACAAAAGGGCATTTTTTTTATTTTTTTATTAGAGTATTATCTCTCTCAATTACTGTGCCTTTCAGTGTTACAATCCTGTTTCTTCATAAGTGAGATGCCATGAATACCCCCTATAAAAATGTGCCTCATATATTATTTTAACTGCTGGGGTGAAATATCAGACGAGCTAGGTGCGAACTCTAGCGCCCTGATTTATCTGGGGAATTCTACAAAAACAGTGTTCATACACCACGATGTCAAAACCAATACAATATTAATGGCTGCAACAGATAACATATAAGCTTATAATTGTGGATCAGAAGCTCTTCATCAACAATTCCTCATTACTCAAGACAGATTGGGTTACATTGGTGGCATCATAATCATTTGATAAAAATTGAAAGACAATTATTGAAAATGGCCAGGTCAGATGTTTTTTAAATATCGTAGACCAGGAAAATTTCAACCTGTGGTACTATATTTGGCAGTGTTGCATGTAGTCATATTGTCATTGTTTAACAATTGTGATTAACTTTTGTGCTGTTCAGTCCGTGGGCTCATGAACCTTGTTGCACCTTTGTGTTTTCTATATTTAAACTGACTTTGTTAACAACATCAATTTCTCCCACATTTAGTACATATGTAATTAAGTTGTGAGTTACCATCTTTGGCTTATTAAGCGCTCTATAGAATTAGTGAATGCCATCATCTTTCTCATCTTTCCACTTCCACTAAATGTCATCTTCTTTATCTTTTCCTTCCACTTTAGTTAAGCTCTCTGGCATCAGAAAAGGCTCAAGCTCAGAATGAAAGGAACAGTCTCATTCATCCCATTCTCCAACCGGAACCGTCTCTAGTACCACAGAAGATCACAGCTCAAAAGAACCAGCTTTTTCCCATGAATTCCAGTTTCATTCTGGAATCTTTTCAAGCACAGGATAAGGTTGGAGTTCACAAGGATAAGCATTCTCCCATCCATTGTAATCCCACTACAAAATCTTCAGCAACAAGAGAGAAGGTTGAGTCAAGAACAAAAACACATTTGCTCATTCATTCTAGCCCTACATTGGAAACCTCACCAACAAAAAGGATCAAGGCAGAGGCTCGAAGCACAAGTACTTCTCCAGTTCTTTCCCATAACAATTTGGAATTCTCCACTGTACATGAAAAGGTTGACACTAAAAAGACCAGGCGTTCAATTGTCTATTCCAGTGCGAAAATAGAATCCTCATGCGTACGAGAAAAAAACAATGTTCACAAGAATAATCGTTCTCCTATCTGCGTCAGTCAAAACTTGGAATGCTTATTTACAATGCAGGATGCTGAAACGCCAAAAACAAAGCATTCAAATCACAAACTAAAATCCTCACCAGCACCTGCAAAAATAGAGTCTCTGCGAATGCAACAGTCACTTATCCTTTTTAGTCCGAAAAAGGAGCTGTCACCAGAACACAAGAAGGTTGAGGCTCGAAAGAGTAAGCAGTTGTCAATCTCCTTAAGTCCCAAATTGGAGTCCTTATCAGTACAAGAGACAATCATCACTGATCAGAGCTGTCAGCCACACAGTCACCTCATTCCCAAAGTGGAATCCTCCCCTGTACAGAAGAATACTGAGGCAGTCAGTACAAGGCATTCTCCGATTCATCCCAGTCCTAGTGTAGCATTCTCACTGGTAAAGGAAGAGGTTAATGCTCATGTGACTAAGAGTGAACCTATCCATGACAATACCAAATATGAATCCTTGCAGTCTGAAGAAGTTGATACTCTCAAGAACACAGTTTCTCCCATCCATGCTAGTCCGAAACTGGGATCCGTAGCTGAAAAGGAAGTGGCTGAGGCTCAAAATAGCATGCATTTTCCCATTGATATCAGTCTGAATCTGGAATTCTCACAATTAAAGGAGGCAGCAGATGCACGTAAAATCAGGCCTTCCCCCATGTACACCAGTACCACACTAAAGTACTCATCACAAGTGTTTGAGACTGGCATGAACAAGCATCCTGACATCTGTCAAAGTCCTCAGCTGGACTCCTTACTACCACATATGGTTGAAGCTCACAGAAACCGGTATTCTCCAGTCTCTGTCAGTAACAATCTGAAATTCGGACTGGTACAAGAGAATGCAGACAATCAAAGTAATATAGCTTATAGCAATATGAATACCACCCTGGGATCCTTGGCTTCTCATGAGAATGAGACTCCCAGGAATTCTGCTACCTGTTTATCAACAGAGATTTTAAGTCACAACAATATGGTTTCTCCCATCCATCGAAGTCCCAAAGGGAATTCTGGATCATCACAAGAGTTTGAGAGTCAGAATCACATGGATTTCCAAATCCAAGCAAGTCCTGCACTAAGATCAGTGTCAGAACAGGGAATGCATGATGATCAGAAGAACAGGGATTCTCCCCTACATACCATTCACAATTGTGAGTTGTCACTAGAATGGCTGAAGTCCGAGGATAAGAACAGTCACCCACCCATGCACTTCCATCCCACTCTGGTATCCTCACCCTCACAAGAGATTCACACGAACAGCCATTCTCCACTCCATCAAGGTGTCCAACTTGGACCTTGGCCTTCACCAGGGATGGATGCATGCAAGCACGGTTTCAAACTGGGATCCTCATCAAAATGGCAGACAACAGGTGTTCAGAACAACATTGATTCTCCCATAGATCCCATTCTCAATGTGTTGCCTTCACCAGCAGAGGAGGCAACTGAGGCACATAAGAGCAGGTATTCTGCAAGAAGCTCCAGCCCCACAGTTGGATCCTCACCATCTCAAGAGACTTATATGAACTGGCATTGTCCCCCCCTTCAAAGTGTCAATTTGGGATCTTCTGTTGAACTGAATATAGCTGATATTCATGTGGTCAGCAGTTGTCCGGTTAATGGCGTTCTCAATGATTTATCCTCACAACGAATGGAGAATGTTGAGGGATTTAAGATTGAGCATTCTCTCATTGAGACCAGTCCCAGAGTGGGATACTCGCCTTCACATCAAGTTCACTTGAGCAGGCATTCTCCTGAGCCTGAAAGTTCAGAAGAGGAGTACTTGTTATCACATGAAAAACAACCTCACACATGCAGGGATTCTGCCATCCATAATTTTATGCATGTGACATCTTCTCTAGAACAGAAAGTAGAGGCTAAAACAAACAAGCAATCTCCTAGCAATATGTGCCCCAACACGAGATCCTTGGCACCACAAGAGACTGACACTCCCAAGAATAGACAATCCCCAATCCATGGCATTCCAAGTTTGGATTGCTCTCTTTCACCAGAGGTTGGAACTCCCAAGAAGCATTCCCCTACACATATGAATCCCAAACAGGAATTTCTACCAACCTTGGAGAAAGTTGATGTTAAGAAGGCCAAATGTTTTCCTATCCAATCCAGCCCCAAACTGAGACCCTCCCCAAAACCAGAGCAGGCCAAATCCTACGACGGGCATTTTCCTACCCACACCAGTCCCAAACTGAAATGCTCACCTGAACTGGTGAAAATAATTGCCCAAAATAACAGGCATTCTCATAGTCAACAAAGACTCCATTTGGAATCTTCACGAGTATGTAAGAATCAAGAGATTCAAAAGAAAAGGCATTCACCTATTCACAATAGTCCCATAATGGGAATCTCAGCCCGGAAGAATGCCAAAGCTGAGAATATCAGGAAATCTCCCATCCATGCCAGTTCCACAATTGATTCCTCACTGTCTACACAGAAGGCAGAGGTTAGTGATAACAGACATTCACCCATCTACCCCAGCCCTAAACAGAAAGCCTCACCAGTTCAGGAGAAACTGATTGCTCAGAAGAGCACACGTTCTCCAATCCAGCAAAGGCTCACGTTTGACTCTTCAACAACAAAGGAAAAGTCTCAGACTCCTAACAATAAACATTTGCCCATGTATTTCAAACCCAAACAAAACTCCACAATAATCCAGGAAAAAGTTGTTGCTAAAAAGAATGCCCCCTCTCTGGTCCATCAAAGACTCAAATTAGAGTCCTCAACAGCACAGGAGAAAGTCAATGCTGAAAAGAACAGGCAGCACCCCAAATCGGGATCCTCACAGGCTCAGAAAGTGACACATGCTCCGATTTACACCAGTCCTAAGCTAAAACCCGCATCAGCACATGACAAAACCGATACTCCAAAGATAAGGCACTCACCTGTCCATGTTCATCCTAAACTGGTAACTGTCCCAACCCAGGAGAAAATCGAAACACAGAAGGCAGGACACCACCTACCACAATCCAGTGCCAAAGTAGAATCAACATTTGTTTGGAAGAAGACCGAACCTCGCAAGAAGACCACAGCAGGTACGTTTATTCGAGTTACTTTGAGTTTTCACGCCATGAGTGCAGTTGTTTTCCATTCAAGTACCCCATTGATATTTGAAGAGCAAATGTAAGGGTGAAGGATTTGAAATGAGTGGAAAGTAATTTTATCCACTTAATGCTTTTATAAAAGAAATCTATTTCACACGTGCTCTTGCTGTGTCGTTTTATAAGCTCGTTGAGTCTTTAAACTAGAGGAGCTATGGTAAAGAAATATATTCTGGCCCACATAAGAGCCTGTTCTCTTATTTGACGGGAGAAAGGAGAGGGTTAAGCTGGTGTAAAGGCTAACTACTTTGCCCACACTCAAGTTTTTTAACAACGTTGTCTGCTTACATTGTTTTATTAAATGATACAGTAAGAGAAAATATCACAGTAAGCACTGTCCAATAACCCTTGGGCATAATTGCTTTCTACCATAAGTCTTATATTCTGTTTTGTGGGTGCACAATTCATGCTGCTAAGCTAGAGAAGATAAATGCTGTCTAAATGCCTCTTGTGGAAAGTAAGCCAGAAACATTCAAATGTTACCGTACGTTGTGGTTTTACATATTCCTAACTAGCAGCACCTGGTGTTCTTTATGGAAGGATCAAAACGGCTAGTTCTTCAAAAAGAAAGTACTGCTTTATATGAAAGTCCTTCCCTGTCTTGCTTATTGTCTCTTCTCTGATTTATTTTAACTGCTATTAACTGGGACTTGTTTCAGAGGCTACCTAATGCATATTTTTAGGCCTCGTATCTACACATCAGTTCCCGCCCTTTCTTTATCATCATTTACTTAGCGGCTGCCAGATTTACTCTGCATGTGCCAAAATAATAATGTTTTGGCCCTTTTTCTCCGTTTTACATGGTATAAGAACTCCCTTATAGTTGCAGTCTTACTTATATATTTTTTCCTTTTTTCTCCTTTTGAATTTGTGAGGGCTAAACAACTAAACTGAAATTGTCAGTGTACCAATAATTTCTTTGGGCCATGAGGTTAAAAAAGCCTGGGAAGCACATAGCAAAAGTCAAGTTATATTTCTGCTACTTCAAATTGTCATCCAGAGCTGCAGAACATTATCAGAATATCTGTTGGTGTTGGATTTGTAAGTAGAGCAGTCTTGTCGATCTTGACACTGTAGCTCAGTAAGTCCCTCTGTCACCCCTAAAACTCCTTGTGTGAACCCACAGGCATGAGTCTTTTTTGTATCTGGACTTCCTAAGAGAACCACCCTTGCACCTTTTAAAGTCCTTTAAGTAATGTCTGGTCCTCCTTAGACAGGGAGTTCCCTCTTCACCATCTAACAAGACCTAAAAAATGAAGCCTTCTCCAAGGCTTTAAAAAGTCAAGCAAGACTCTTTTAGCATAATAGTAATGATACGTAGCACTATGAAGTAGCTAACCAGAGAAGCCCCTCGTTTTGCACCAACTTTCAGGCGGAGTTATTGAATTTCGAAAATCCAGGACCACTGTTTTAAGACTTGAGTGGCAATTTCCATACCTTCAGGTTCTTCATCATGTTCGGTGACGGACACAAACATAAAAGGTCCCTACCAATGTGTGTGATCTTGGAGCACTTTAAGGAGGGCTGTTATCCTTTTCATTCTTCATTTAAGAAGACTCTTTGTCATAAGAGACTAGTATAAAGCTACCCTTTTTCCCGAGGAAAAAATGAGGGATATGGAGCTTTATAGGAAGCATCTTTGTGAACCTATAAAATGAATAATACACCTTTAATATAGTGAGCCCACTAATCCTCTGCAGTGGCAGTTTGCAAGTTTTTGTTTTTTGTCAACTCCTGCTAGAATGACCTCTGAGCATTGGGTTCTGCCTTTTTCGGACAGAGGGAATCGGTTACACTTTAATTTTGTTATTTTCACTAATTGAACCTTAAAAATGTTTCTAGCGTTTCACACAGCTTCTTCCTCAGAATGATTCTCTCTGTATATAAGAAGTAATCTGAGAAGAAAGAGCTGTGTGCATGTGGCCCAACAATGACTCAGTGTAGGAAGTTGGCTCTGTATGTGCTATTTCAAAGTAAGGAATAGCATGCACAGAGTCCAAGGGTTCCCCTTAGAGGTAAAATAGTGGTAAAAATAGATAATACTAATGCTCTATTTTGTGGTAGTGTGGTCGAGCAGTAGGCTTATCCAAGGAGTAGTGTTAAGCATTTGTTGTACATACACATAGACAATAAATGAGGTACACACACTCAGAGACAAATCCAGCCAATAGGTTTTTATATAGAAAAATATCTTTTCTTAGTTTATTTTAAGAACCACAGGTTCAAATTCTACATGTAATATCTCATTCGAAAGGTATTGCAGGTAAGTACTTTAGGAACTTCAAATCATCAAAATTGCATGTATACTTTTCAAGTTATTCACAAATAGCTGTTTTAAAAGTGGACACTTAGTGCAATTTTCACAGTTCCTGGGGGAGGTAAGTTTTTGTTAGTTTAACCAGGTAAGTAAGACACTTACAGGGCTTAGTTCTTGGTCCAAGGTAGCCCACCGTTGGGGGTTCAGAGCAACCCCAAAGTCACCACACCAGCAGCTCAGGGCCGGTCAGGTGCAGAGTTCAAAGTGGTGCCCAAAACGCATAGGCTAGAATGGAGAGAAGGGGGTGCCCCGGTTCCGGTCTGCTTGCAGGTAAGTACCCGCGTCTTCGGAGGGCAGACCAGGGGGGTTTTGTAGGGCACCGGGGGGGACACAAGTCCACACAGAAATTTCACCCTCAGCAGCGCGGGGGCGGCCGGGTGCAGTGTAGGAACAGGCGTCGGGTTCGCAATGTTAGTCTATGAGAGATCTCGGGATCTCTTCAGCGCTGCAGGCAGGCAAGGGGGGGATTCCTCGGGGAAACCTCCACTTGGGCAAGGGAGAGGGACTCCTGGGGGTCACTTCTCCAGTGAAAGTCCGGTCCTTCAGGTCCTGGGGGCTGCGGGTGCAGGGTCTCTCCCAGGCGTCGGGACTTTAGGTTCAAAGAGTCGCGGTCAGGGGAAGCCTCGGGATTCCCTCTGCAGGCGGCGCTGTGGGGGCTCAGGGGGGACAGGTTTTTGTACTCACAGTCTTAGAGTAGTCCTGGGGTCCCTCCTGAGGTGTTGGATCGCCACCAGCCGAGTCGGGGTCGCCGGGTGCAGTGTTGCAAGTCTCACGCTTCTTGCGGGGAGCTTGCAGGGTTCTTTAAAGCTGCTGGAAACAAAGTTGCAGCTTTTCTTGGAGCAGGTCCGCTGTCCTCGGGAGTTTCTTGTCTTTTCGAAGCAGGGGCAGTCCTCAGAGGATGTCGAGGTCGCTGGTCCCTTTGGAAGGCGTCGCTGGAGCAGGATCTTTGGAAGGCAGGAGACAGGCCGGTGAGTTTCTGGAGCCAAGGCAGTTGTCGTCTTCTGGTCTTCCTCTGCAGGGGTTTTTCAGCTAGGCAGTCCTTCTTCTTGTAGTTGCAGGAATCTAATTTTCTAGGGTTCAGGGTAGCCCTTAAATACTAAATTTAAGGGCGTGTTTAGGTCTGGGGGGTTAGTAGCCAATGGCTACTAGCCCTGAGGGTGGGTACACCCTCTTTGTGCCTCCTCCCAAGGGGAGGGGGTCACAATCCTAACCCTATTGGGGGAATCCTCCATCTGCAAGATGGAGGATTTCTAAAAGTTAGAGTCACTTCAGCTCAGGACACATTAGGGGCTGTCCTGACTGGCCAGTGACTCCTCCTTGTTGCTTTCTTTGTTCCCTCCAGCCTTGCCGCCAAAAGTGGGGGCCGTGGCCGGAGGGGGCGGGCAACTCCACTAAGCTGGAGTGCCCTGCTGGGCTGTGACAAAGGGGTGAGCCTTTGAGGCTCACCGCCAGGTGTTACAGCTCCTGCCTGGGGGAGGTGTTAGCATCTCCACCCAGTGCAGGCTTTGTTACTGGCCTCAGAGTGACAAAGGCACTCTCCCCATGGGGCCAGCAACATGTCTCTGGTGTGGCAGGCTGCTGGAACTAGTCAGCCTACACAGACAGTCGGTTAAGTTTCAGGGGGCACCTCTAAGGTGCCCTCTGTGGTGTATTTTACAATAAAATGTACACTGGCATCAGTGTGCATTTATTGTGCTGAGAAGTTTGATACCAAACTTCTCAGTTTTCAGTGTAGCCATTATGGTGCTGTGGAGTTCGTGTAAAACAGACTCCCAGACCATATACTCTTATGGCTACCCTGCACTTACAATGTCTAAGGTTTTGCTTAGACACTGTAGGGGCACAGTGCTCATGCACTGGTACCCTCACCTATGGTATAGTGCACCCTGCCTTAGGGCTGTAAGGCCTGCTAGAGGGGTGTCTTACCTATACTGCATAGGCAGTGAGAGGCTGGCATGGCACCCTGAGGGGAGTGCCATGTCGACTTACTCATTTTGTTCTCACTAGCACACACAGGCTTGTAAGCAGTGTGTCTGTGCTGAGTGAGGGGTCTCTAGGGTGGCATAAGACATGCTGCAGCCCTTAGAGACCTTCCTTGGCATCAGGGCCCTTGGTACTAGAAGTACCAGTTACAAGGGACTTATCTGAATGCCAGGGTGTGCCAATTGTGGATACAATGGTACATTTTAGGTGAAGGAACACTGGTGCTGGGGCCTGGTTAGCAGGGTCCCAGCACACTTCTCAGTCAAGTCAGCATCAGTATCAGGCAAAAAGTGGGGGGGAACTGCAACAGGGAGCCATTTCTTTACACAAGCCCCCCCCAGCCCGCAGGCCAGGAGACTCAGCCCAAGCTGGGAGAGTCTTCCTAGTCTGTCAGGCGAGGAAGAGTAGGAGAAATAGGCTGGTTAGTTGCAGGGCCTACTCTGCCTTACATCCTTCTGTTCAGGTCATTCCCTTTGGGGAACTGACCCACTTCCACAGTGATAGGACCTAGTCTGAATTGCCTCTTGTCTGCTTCTTCAATGTCTCCACCCATTCTTTTTATTTTGGGTTTAGAGGTATCCACCTCTGCTAATCTTATCTTAGCCAGGGTCATCCCTAGCTTACCCAAAGAGGTTACCCAGAGCTGGAGTAACCCCACCATGACCAACAGGGTCAGGGGGCCTAACTTGCTATTTGGCATGGGGTCTGACCACCATGCCAAGGATAGTGCAGCCACAAAGGCTAACACCCAGCAGAGGCCACTGACAGCTGTCAGTGCCCAGAACCACACCTTTAGCTCTTCACCTAAAAGGGAAGGGGCTAAGTTACAGGCTTCTTTGGGTTCAGGTTGCCTGTCTGCTGTATTGGAGTGGGGGGTTACCACATCTTGTAGTAAACACCCTTCTTCCACTCTTTCTTCTGTTAGCTGAGGAGCCACCCACTCAGGTTTAACAGTTGCCTGACTAGCCAGGACTTCTTGTGGGTCAGGTTGGACTTTATCAGGGCCATTTTTGGAGTTCTCCCCTACTGGAGCAGAATCTCCTTGGCTTGCTGTAACCTTGGCTAAAGGTTGTCCACCCTTCCTACTCTGTTTTCTTTTCTTCTTCTTCTGGGGCCTGCTTGCATTTACTGCAGAGGCAGGACTTCCAGAATCCTTGGGAGAGGACTGGCCCTGGACCAGTTCTTCTCTTAGGCTCTGACTAACCTCTGGGTAGTCATTTCCAAGGAGACAATCAAGGGGGAGGTCTGTACTGACTACCACCCTTCTCCAGCTAAAAGTTCCACCCACTTCTATGGGCACAAGAGCCACAGGCCTATTAGTGACCCTGTCTGGGCTAACTCTTACTCTGGCCATCTCACCTGGGATGTACTGGTTTGAGAGCACCAGCCTGTCATGCACAATAGTGTGACTGGCACAAGTGTCTCTCAGGGCAGTGGCTGGGATTCCATTCACCTGTAGGTGGTGGAAGTGTCTACTTCCCTCTGGAATCTCCAACTCACCTGTTGGGCCCATTTTCCAGTTGAAAGCTATGAAGACCTCCTCATCTGAGGAGTCATCTCCAATGGCTACACTGGTTACCCCTGGAATCTTGTTCTGGGGTTTGTTTTTGGGACAAGAAGTGTCCTTGGTGTGGTGCCCAGACTGTTTACAGTTGTGGCACCATGCCTTAGTGGCATCCCAGTTCTTACCCTGGTACCCACCTTTGTTTTGGGTTGTGTCTTGGGGCCCACCCACCTGTTCTGGTTTTTGGGGGCCTACAGAGGACTCTTTTTCTTTATTTCTAGTGTCACCCACTTTCTCCTGGGGAGTTTTTGTAACCCCTTTCTTTTGGTCACCCCCAGTGGAAGTTTTGGTTACCCTAGTCTTGACCCAGTGGTCTGCCTTCTTTCCCAATTCTTGGGGAGAAATTGGACCTAGGTCTACCAGATACTGATGCAACTTTTCATTGAAGCAGTTACTTAAAATGTGTTCTTTCATAAACAAATTATAAAGCCCAACATAGTCACACACTTCATTTCCAGTTAACCAACCATCTAGTGTTTTTACTGAGTAGTCTACAAAGTCAACCCAGGTCTGGCTCGAGGATTTTTGAGCCCCCCTGAATCTAATTCTATACTCCTCAGTGGAGAATCCAAAGCCCTCAATCAGGGTACCCTTCATGAGGTCATAAGATTCTGCATCTTTTCCAGAGAGTGTGAGGAGTCTATCCCTACACTTTCCAGTGAACATTTCCCAAAGGAGAGCACCCCAGTGAGATCTGTTTACTTTTCTGGTTACACAAGCCCTCTCAAAAGCTTTGAACCATTTGGTGATGTCATCACCATCTTCATATTTTGTTACAATCCCTTTGGGGATTTTTAGGATGTCAGGAGAATCTCTGACCCTATTTATGTTGCTGCCACCATTGATGGGTCCTAGGCCCATCTCTTGTCTTTCCCTCTCTATGGCTAGGATCTGTCTTTCCAAAGCCAATCTTTTGGCCATCCTGGCTAACTGGATGTCCTCTTCACTGGAGTTATCCTCAGTGATTTCAGAGGTGTTGGTCTCTCCTGTGAGGGAACCAGCATCTCTGACTATTATTTTTGGAGTCAGGGTTTGAGAGACCCTGTTCTCCCTAGATAGGACTGGTAGGGGGGAATTGTCCTCCAAGTCACTATCCTCTTCCTCTGAGTTGCCACCCTCAGAGGGGTTGGCCTTTTCAAACTCTGCCAAAAGCTCCTGGAGCTGTATTTTGGTAGGTTTGGGGCCCATTGTTATTTTCTTTATTTTACAGAGTGACCTTAGCTCCCTCATCTTAAGATGGAGGTAAGGTGTGGTGTCGAGTTCCACCACAGTCACATCTGTGCTAGACATTTTGCTTCTAAAAGTTGGAATACTTTTTAAGAATCTACAACTGGTTCTAGAATCTAATTCAAACTTTTACAAACTTTTAAACTCTAAAAGAAATGCTAAACAGGGACTTAACACACAAGGCCCTAGCAGGACTTTTAAGAATTTAGAAAACTTTTCAAATTGCAAAAATCAATTTCTAATGACAATTTTGGAATTTGTCGTGTGATCAGGTATTGGCTGAGTAGTCCAGCAAATGCAAAGTCTTGTACCCCACCGCTGATCCACCAATGTAGGAAGTTGGCTCTGTATGTGCTATTTCAAAGTAAGGAATAGCATGCACAGAGTCCAAGGGTTCCCCTTAGAGGTAAAATAGTGGTAAAAATAGATAATACTAATGCTCTATTTTGTGGTAGTGTGGTCGAGCAGTAGGCTTATCCAAGGAGTAGTGTTAAGCATTTGTTGTACATACACATAGACAATAAATGAGGTACACACACTCAGAGACAAATCCAGCCAATAGGTTTTTATATAGAAAAATATCTTTTCTTAGTTTATTTTAAGAACCACAGGTTCAAATTCTACATGTAATATCTCATTCGAAAGGTATTGCAGGTAAGTACTTTAGGAACTTCAAATCATCAAAATTGCATGTATACTTTTCAAGTTATTCACAAATAGCTGTTTTAAAAGTGGACACTTAGTGCAATTTTCACAGTTCCTGGGGGAGGTAAGTTTTTGTTAGTTTAACCAGGTAAGTAAGACACTTACAGGGCTTAGTTCTTGGTCCAAGGTAGCCCACCGTTGGGGGTTCAGAGCAACCCCAAAGTCACCACACCAGCAGCTCAGGGCCGGTCAGGTGCAGAGTTCAAAGTGGTGCCCAAAACGCATAGGCTAGAATGGAGAGAAGGGGGTGCCCCGGTTCCGGTCTGCTTGCAGGTAAGTACCCGCGTCTTCGGAGGGCAGACCAGGGGGGTTTTGTAGGGCACCGGGGGGGACACAAGTCCACACAGAAATTTCACCCTCAGCAGCGCGGGGGCGGCCGGGTGCAGTGTAGGAACAGGCGTCGGGTTCGCAATGTTAGTCTATGAGAGATCTCGGGATCTCTTCAGCGCTGCAGGCAGGCAAGGGGGGGATTCCTCGGGGAAACCTCCACTTGGGCAAGGGAGAGGGACTCCTGGGGGTCACTTCTCCAGTGAAAGTCCGGTCCTTCAGGTCCTGGGGGCTGCGGGTGCAGGGTCTCTCCCAGGCGTCGGGACTTTAGGTTCAAAGAGTCGCGGTCAGGGGAAGCCTCGGGATTCCCTCTGCAGGCGGCGCTGTGGGGGCTCAGGGGGGACAGGTTTTTGTACTCACAGTCTTAGAGTAGTCCTGGGGTCCCTCCTGAGGTGTTGGATCGCCACCAGCCGAGTCGGGGTCGCCGGGTGCAGTGTTGCAAGTCTCACGCTTCTTGCGGGGAGCTTGCAGGGTTCTTTAAAGCTGCTGGAAACAAAGTTGCAGCTTTTCTTGGAGCAGGTCCGCTGTCCTCGGGAGTTTCTTGTCTTTTCGAAGCAGGGGCAGTCCTCAGAGGATGTCGAGGTCGCTGGTCCCTTTGGAAGGCGTCGCTGGAGCAGGATCTTTGGAAGGCAGGAGACAGGCCGGTGAGTTTCTGGAGCCAAGGCAGTTGTCGTCTTCTGGTCTTCCTCTGCAGGGGTTTTTCAGCTAGGCAGTCCTTCTTCTTGTAGTTGCAGGAATCTAATTTTCTAGGGTTCAGGGTAGCCCTTAAATACTAAATTTAAGGGCGTGTTTAGGTCTGGGGGGTTAGTAGCCAATGGCTACTAGCCCTGAGGGTGGGTACACCCTCTTTGTGCCTCCTCCCAAGGGGAGGGGGTCACAATCCTAACCCTATTGGGGGAATCCTCCATCTGCAAGATGGAGGATTTCTAAAAGTTAGAGTCACTTCAGCTCAGGACACCTTAGGGGCTGTCCTGACTGGCCAGTGACTCCTCCTTGTTGCTTTCTTTGTTCCCTCCAGCCTTGCCGCCAAAAGTGGGGGCCGTGGCCGGAGGGGGCGGGCAACTCCACTAAGCTGGAGTGCCCTGCTGGGCTGTGACAAAGGGGTGAGCCTTTGAGGCTCACCGCCAGGTGTTACAGCTCCTGCCTGGGGGAGGTGTTAGCATCTCCACCCAGTGCAGGCTTTGTTACTGGCCTCAGAGTGACAAAGGCACTCTCCCCATGGGGCCAGCAACATGTCTCTGGTGTGGCAGGCTGCTGGAACTAGTCAGCCTACACAGACAGTCGGTTAAGTTTCAGGGGGCACCTCTAAGGTGCCCTCTGTGGTGTATTTTACAATAAAATGTACACTGGCATCAGTGTGCATTTATTGTGCTGAGAAGTTTGATACCAAACTTCTCAGTTTTCAGTGTAGCCATTATGGTGCTGTGGAGTTCGTGTAAAACAGACTCCCAGACCATATACTCTTATGGCTACCCTGCACTTACAATGTCTAAGGTTTTGCTTAGACACTGTAGGGGCACAGTGCTCATGCACTGGTACCCTCACCTATGGTATAGTGCACCCTGCCTTAGGGCTGTAAGGCCTGCTAGAGGGGTGTCTTACCTATACTGCATAGGCAGTGAGAGGCTGGCATGGCACCCTGAGGGGAGTGCCATGTCGACTTACTCATTTTGTTCTCACTAGCACACACAGGCTTGTAAGCAGTGTGTCTGTGCTGAGTGAGGGGTCTCTAGGGTGGCATAAGACATGCTGCAGCCCTTAGAGACCTTCCTTGGCATCAGGGCCCTTGGTACTAGAAGTACCAGTTACAAGGGACTTATCTGAATGCCAGGGTGTGCCAATTGTGGATACAATGGTACATTTTAGGTGAAGGAACACTGGTGCTGGGGCCTGGTTAGCAGGGTCCCAGCACACTTCTCAGTCAAGTCAGCATCAGTATCAGGCAAAAAGTGGGGGGTAACTGCAACAGGGAGCCATTTCTTTACACTCAGGCACTATTTGCATTTCATTTTTTACTTAGCCTCTTAAAACTCCAGGGCACAAACAGGCAGTTAATTTCTCTCACAATGCTTTTATGCCCAAGAGAAGCATTGTGAGAGGAAGGAGTGATGTGTCTTTGCCCTGAAAAGGAACCAGATGTTGTTGGATTTTTTTTATTAGCAAAAAGAACAGATGACTGGGGCTGAATGCTTGATTTGTTCAGCATTCCATCCATCATCTGTTCTTTATGCATCTGTCGCCCTAAGTGGGAAGGGTATGCCCAGACTTGGGTCCTGTGCTCGCTATGCCATCGGATTCAAGCTAGCCTGGCGATAGGCTAGGGGCGATCCTCTGAAACTGGTCCCAGGATGCTTGTTTCTGGTCCAGGAAGGGCCTGGCCTGGCAGTTCGGGCTGGACTGTTCCCATGGGGAGCAGGGTCAAGACTTATTTGCATATGTCTGGGTCCAAACTGGAATGGCATGGGGGGGACAAGAAATGGTGGATTTAACCCAGATCTGTAACTGGGGGTGAATGTTTGATTTGTTCAGCATTCCGTCCATCATCTGTTCTTTTTTTGATTTTTTTTTTTTTATTAGCCAAGAAAAATACCAAGGCAGTCTGTGGCTCCCTGCTGGGGCACAGTAACACATGTCTCTGCCATAGCAAGAAAGAACTTTTGACTCCTTGCTGGATATTGGGACATGAATGTTCTCTTTATAGAGTACAGACGTTTTCCCCTGCCTTTAGTGCCGACTGTGTGTATCGGGTATCCTGACTTTTACTTCTGGCCCTGATTTCACACCAATCTAGTGTGTGTTCAGAGGTGTAAGCCTGTCTTGGTGATATGAGGGACCAGGACCTTTTCTTTGATCTGGGGGACATGCCAAGCGTATCATCTTAGTTGACAAAGGCCTACTGTTCCTGTCTAGGGTGCAGCCCATAAAGTGGTGGAAGCACCCCGTGGTGTCTGTCAGATGGAGTGATTAGATCTTTTTTATCTGGGTCAGTGAGAGTGTGGACTAGTGGTCCTCTCGTTTATAGTTCCTCTGGAAAGTGAATTCCAAGAACCTTGTGTTGGCACTCTGTGCATGTGTAGGATTTGTGAAACAAATGTGTAGTAATTAGACTGTGTGTGAGTCTTAGCATTGGAGTCAGTGGAATCCATTTTCGATGGCCCTGGATTAGCATGGCTCAAGATAGAAGATGAGGACTTCTTTCTCAAACATTGGAAGGGTATTGCTTGCATGCCTGTGACTGAATAGTGGCAATCAAGACACTGAAGTGAGGAGGATAGCAAGTGGGTTACCTTTAGAAATTCCACAAAGACATTGTTAACAAAGGGCTGCTGATTTAGTTCTTTCTGAGCTCTGCCTTTTGGTATGGAGGGTTTAAAGGTTCTGGGTCAGGCCTAACCTTTTGTCTATCCCTGATTACTTCATAAGAGAGGTTGACAACAGCCACTTATAGACATTTCGCACTTCATTGTGCTCATGATATGAATGCTGCAGTTTAGAGACTGCCCCAGAACTGTGTGAAGTCACGCTTTACAGAAATACTTTATAGAGAGCAGGCTGAGAGGTACACTTGAAATACAAACTCACTAGAACGGTGCTTAAATTTGAGGCAGTAGATCCAGATCACCTATCTGGAAAGTGTGTATAAAAGTAGGATACAAACCAGCCCACTTTGTACCAGTTCCAAGTTATTCATGAGCAACTAATGTATTGCTCTGCAGAGCACTTGAAGGACCACTGTGTGGTGTCTTCAGACAGCTAGTTTCTCAAAGATGAGTGGACATATGCAGTCTGCAGTTTCTGCTAGATCAGCTGAGGGTCTGCCTGCTATCTAGACGCCTGCCTGCTGAGGCAGGGAAGGAGGATGCATGGCCCTGCAGAAGACACTGTACAGGAGAAGAAACTCAGAATGTTATTGGACTAAGGAACAACCAGAGTAAGCAACTGCATGAGAGCGAAGCCAACAGTGGGTGCCACAGAGGGCCTCAGCCTCGCCTGGGGTTCCTAGGGTGGGCTGCGAAAGTCTGCGTGCCACAGTGTACAGACTGGGTTGGTTGGAGCTTTAACTGCATCCGTGTACTGGACGGCCCATTTACAGCTGCAACTGCTTTGGTGTACTCTCAGCCTGGGACAAAGAAGTTTTGCCTTGATGAGTACCAGCAAAGTGGTGCAATAGCCCACTGACCAACACCAGATCACCCCAACTGGCCAACCTCACAATAGTCACAACCCACACCCTACTTTCCTGGTGGCCATCATAGAACTACACACAGTAATCGCAGGCCTCCGGTTGTGGTGGATGTGAAACACCAAATTTGCACTAGGTGAGCCCAAAATATTAAAAGGCTGATTTCCTACTAGCTATACCACCAAGCGTAAAAACTCCAGCAAACAAGTGAACAGATTGCACATTTCACTTATGAGGAACCACAAATCTGCATCTGAGCTTTATTCGTACATGTCCTGTAATTGTTAGGGGTTTCATTCAGCTGAGGGCAACTAGGTGGGAGGGAGTGCAAAAGGGGAATAAGAGGGGTAGCAGGATCACTACCCCGTATAGTGGATTGAATTGTTTGGCATTGGCTACGGCTTCAAAATTATAAAGTATTTTCTTTTTAAATAAACAAGCACTGGGCTGGACATTTTAAGTTAATGTGCTGGTTGGGTGGTTGACTGAGCTCTGAATTCATGACTCTCACAATACCTCTGAGAAGCCTCTGACTACTCTCCCTCGCTACCCTGAGAGTCAAGTCTGAAGAGGTTGTATTTGGTCAGTTTGTAGAGCCATAGTAGGACACGCCCTCTGATAACTAGTGGCAAGCAACCTAAAATTCCAGAGTTGAGGCCCAGTAGCCCCTGCCTGCCCTCTGGCCCCCAAACAGGTTCTGACCCTGGAGCGCAGAGACACCGACTGTGCCACAGCAAGGAGTTTAAGAAAAAAATCCCTATAGTGTCTGGCTGCTTTCTGGGACACATACATGTGCCTGTGTTCAAGCAAGGAGCCCTAGGCTGTTTGGAAAAAATTCAAAGTGTCTCCCGCCTTGCTGGAGCACAGTAGACACACAGATCTTTCCTCTCACAATGCTGCTTTCTCCCGGAGAAACATTGCAAGAGAAAGAAGCCATGTATCTGTGCTTCAAAAAAGGACCTAGATCCTGTTTGTATCATTAGTATTATTTTTGCCCAAGAAATAATCCAACAGCATGTGTTTCCTTTCTAGGCACTGATCTACACATCTGGGCCCATCAAGAAGCCACATGCATGTTGTTAAAATCATTTTCTTAACCCAATTAAAAATATATATATGCAGGTGTAGAGACTCGTATATCTGTATCTCACCCAGCACCCAGATGCTGTTGGAATGTTTTGTAGCACCCCACAAATCCCAAACGTTCTCTTGCTCCTTTCTAAGGCATTGACACACACGTCTATGTCATTTTGCAGTTGGTTGCCCCTCCACCTTGACCTTCATGAAAGGATGCCTTCCCTGTGGGTCCATCTCTCAGGCCTCTTCCCTTTGAGGGCTTTTTTGGGAGAGCTGTTCACTGAACTGGTGCAGGTACCAGTGAACAAGAGGCCATCTGAACTGAGGCAGAGATTAATTTCCGTGCACACTGTACCATTGGAACCAAGCTATACCTTGCTGGTGATCCCTTTTAAGCGTGAAACCAGTCCTGGGTTGCTTGTCTTTGATTCAGCGAGGACTTGGCCTGGCAGTTCAGGCTGTACTATTCCCACTGGAGCAGGATCAAGACTGATCTGCCTACGACTGGGTCTAAACTGAGATGGCATGGTGTGCCAAATAATGAAGGATTGTTTTTGTACTCTTCAGGGAGTGCGGAGCTGGGGTAGGTGTGACAAACTTGTCGTACCACTGAGAAATGATCACATTGATTGGACCACTTAAGCCCGGCGCTATCCCTGTGGGGCCCATCCTTTATTATGAGGAGGGTTCCTGTCCCGTACACTCAACTTAGTTTACTACAAGAGTGAGGATTAGGTATGTCTGTTTTAGGTCCTGACGAATCACACCTTGAGGGGCCCATCAGGCTTTGCAGTGCCGCCCTGACGAGGAGCAAAGCCCGATGATGAAGTATGTCACCAAATGGTGAGTGAGGGCTCCTGTTCCTGACTTAGGATACCCACAGGAACCTACCGATCTCTCCCAGACTGGGAGTAGATCCACCATCTTTACTGTGGAACTGTGCATCCATTCTTTTGTGATTTTAAATGGGAGTATTATGCACAGGACCATTCTCTTGAAAAAGTCTCCCATCATATATGCCCTCCTTTTTTGTTTTGACTGTTTTTGTATACTTCAGCTTCAAACTCTGTCCTGCTACCAATTAGACTTGTAGTAGATGCAGACTTTTGGGATATTTTGCTAGCGTGTTCATTGGTACAGAGAAGAGAGTGAATGTAAGGGCAGTAGATAATGATAACCAGATGCTAGTAGAGAGTGTGAACAGTCTAATCATTTCTATGAGTATATGTGAAATCAAAGTAAAGTGTGAATTGGGAATGATGAAGGATGTCAAAGCTGATGTAATTACTGAAAGTTGAACTGCTGAGACGAACGGACATAGACACTTAGACGCAACGCAAGAGGAGGAGGAATCAAGGAGCAGAGCACTGCTTCCTGGAATCAGCCGAGAGGCCCCCAGGAATAAGTGAGTGTGGCTTGGAGGGGGACGCATCCAGTTTTTAGTTTTCCGTTTCTAGGTTCCTGGCCGCTCCTGCTCTACCTTTACTGAGCCGTTGGCGTGATCTTTACAAGCATAAGCTCCTGGTGCTGCTGTGCTGTGTCATCTGGACAGGCACTGAATGGGACCGGAGAGATGAGCAACAGCAATGCGGTTAAGGGGAGGCCTTGTCCTCGGTCCCCAGACCTGGAAAAAAGTCTGCAAGGGCCTCCCACCACATCCCCAGCCACCCCACCCCCCACTTCCTTCCCACAAGTCTTGCAGCTCGTAGGCTACAAACAGGAGCAAGCACAAGTGTAAGGTCCTGGGTCACCTATTGATGAAGGCCCAGGCAATTTTGATAATCACCTAACACATCAACAAAGATGCCAGACGCACAGCAACTGAGGAGAGACAAGGGAGGCATTATCACCGACTAAAGGAGCCTGGTGTCTGGAGCCTGGCACCCAGTACATTCGGGGAACCCAACGTTCCACTAACAGCTTCTGTGTCTACTAGGTCGGAGCGGTGCTGTGTGATGGGTCCAGCCTACCTTTGTGCTCCTTTGGGACCTAAATTCATACAACCTACGTGTGCTTGTGCCCCTGAAGTTGGGAGGGGCATAAATGGGAGGGACTATTACCAAGCCATTGGGAAAAAGACAACAGCATTAAAGAGAACTTTGTCCCTCTGCCCCACATCACCACCCCCATGCATCTGCAAGCGGTGAGCCTATAAGTAGCCAATAAGGTGGTCTTACGTAAGCAGCCTGCATCCCCACTTGGAGCTGTCAGATGAGTCCTGTCGGAGGGATTATCAGCAAGGAGTAAACTGCGCGGTACGCCAAAATCACAAGGCACTAGGACAAGCTCAATGAGGCATACACCTCATACTCATCCCACCATCCACTCAAGGAAAGCGAAAGCTTATGCTTCTAGGGTCACCGAGGTGCTTTTCACCAGTTCAGGAAAACTCTCCTTCTGGATCTTGACATACGAAGGCCCCCAAGTAATGCCCAGAAAGAGGTCTCACATGGCAATAAAAAGGCAAAGCCAAGGTTGCAGAAACTCCCAGGACACAGACCTTGCACAACTCCCACCCCCAGCCCCCCCACAAAGAGCCAGTACAGACTGGAATGAGCAGGGCCAGATGGGACACTAGTCCCAATCAGGCTGACTTCAAAGCAGTTCAATCAACAACAAAAATCAAGATGTGGGAATCATGGACAATGGCTCAAAGTCTGTGGGAGTGGTTGAAGAGTTGGGATCTCAGGCCCACCCCTCACAGTCCACACTTCAAGGCCTTTCAGGGAGGCTAGGCATTCCTGGGGAAGAAAAAGGTCCAGCTTCTGTCCAAAATTAGGAGTCCTTAGTGGAACAGTCTGAATCATTGAGCTCTCTTCGACATCTTTAGACCTCCATTTATCACCACAGATGAGGAAGGATGTAAGCAGTTCACTCATGTGTCACCCTGAGCCTCCACTGCATAGTCCGGCTCCTTGCAGGAATGTAACCACTGCGCAAGTTCTTCACATATCCCTGGCTCACGAAAATTAGGATGGAAAAAAGGAGGCAGCACCCCTTGAGGATGCTGTGTCCCCAGAAGACCTCGAAGCAATAGGGGTCAAGCAGACATTTGGTTACCCCCAAATGGAGAATAAATCTGGACTGAAAACTCCACCCTAGTCAGAGCCACATGTCTGGTTACAAAGATCTCCTGCTTTTCTGCCCTCTGACCTTTCTGATGCACAGGTCCCTGCCAAATTGATCCCAACAAATTGCTCCCAGCAGTTAACTACACACAGCAAGTTTTCCCAGGTACTCTGGCAACGACCTAGAAAAGATCCAGTGCACAGCCTATAAGAAGATATTCTCCCTCCCCTCTTATACAAGGAACACATTGATCAGGCTGGAATTTGGGCTTGTTCAGCAAAAACTTGAAAACCTGGCAGCTCTGGCAAAATAGTACTTCCAGACAACGACTGCGTCTGCCAACACCATGAAGGCCCTAATAAAAACAATCTTCACTAGCGCTAACAGCTCTTGGTCCGTAAATCTTACCACAGCCAAGGAAAGCCTGCAACTTGCGTTGGAGAACAGGGACACAAACACTGTTACATAAGCATTAAATCCGCAGTAGAAAAAAAAAAAACTGTACCACTGTTCACGGGAACGGGACACGGAAGCCCTTCTAGTTAGAGCCCCACACGAGTCACTAACGGCGCCGTAATAGTATGGATCAGCTCAACTTCACCTGAACCAGGCAGTGGGAAAACACGGTCTATACCACATTTAATCAGCTAGATTAGTGCCACTTCCAATTAGAGAACTACATCCAACTTGGAGAACCATTGAAACCATCACTCACTGCTGACTGTTTAACTATAGAAGGGAATTTCTCGCACACATACTACTCTGCTGTCCCGCCAGGTTTTACAAGCCCACCAAACCTTATTGAGGCCTAGTTGTTTAAAACAGGGCATCCGACCAAAGAGGCAGTTTTTCTTTTGTATACCCTGGAATCAGTGACTGACCTGGCCTAGTTTGGGCAATACATATTGCAAGCCCGCCATCTGTTAATGGGTAGGCGTGGGCATGAACCGCAAACCGCTCATCAATGAAGCGTGATTCAGTGGTCTGCGATAAAGTAGCTTGCACTTTTGCACCAAAGTCGTGTCCCCCTCAAATTGTGTATTTTGCACCCAAAAGCAACAGGTCACAACTTGGTGAACACAATTCGACACTCTTCCTCCTGTAGTATCTCTGACGTCACTATGCCTAGCACGCCCTCGAGCTGCTCTCATACGCTCCTGTCATGCATTTTATCGTAGCCAGCACTTTATTATAAACATGTACTGGCATCCACATATTCTTTTTCTAAGGTTTTTAAAGGATAGCGTGTTTTTCTTTAGTATAACATTTTCGTATTGCCATACTTTTTATTTTCCTTTAAACATTCTGTATTTCTATAAATTTTGTATTTATTTTTAGTGTCTCTAGTACTTTATTATGAACGTGTATTGCACACAAAATTATATTTTCAAGGACTTTAAATAATTGTGTGTTCTTCAGTATGTTATTTCAAATTTCACATATTTTTTGTAATCATTTTAAGTAATCCCACAATAATCTGCTGAATTTTTTAGTAAATTCGGGAGCCAAATTAACAATTATGTCTAGGGCTACAGTGATTATAGTTGTGAACGGTTGAGTGCTGGAATCATCAAATGTTACACCCACAGCAGACACAGTACAACAATATGAGTAGATGGATATTTTTGGGCTGGTATTAAGTGTACCAACAAATAAATTAAGAGTAGTGTTTGTGTGTATGTGTGTGTGAGAGACAAAGGTCAATACGTTTTACATCTAATGCATCAACTAATGTTAGACATGCGGGCTCTGCTCGGCATCCTTCTTTCAGTGGCAAACAACTCCCTAGTCACTGTACGGGTTTATCCGACACCATCTGGCTTCGAATGTACATCGATGTTCCACGATGAAGTTGTGAAGAGGATGGAATCAAAAAGAGAGGGTCAGCTCCCCCCGGGGGAGGAGCAATTTCAGGAGGTGCCCAATTATTGGGAATCAATCCTCACAAGCAAATTAGCCACTAGATAAGTTGCAGTAGTTAAACTGTGAAGCAGAGGATACACCAGTAGGGGGGTGGATATCCTCTTTTCTGCAGACGTGGAAGGCCATAAATTGAGACCAGTGAGTCCTGCAGACTTTGGAAAAGGGGTATATCCTACCCTTTCAGTAGCCATCTAAAGATCCTATAGCACGCGTAGTCCTGCTACAAAAGGGAGCAGTGGAATTTGTACCAGAGCAGGAAATTGGATTGGACAGGGGTGCTACACTCTGTACTTCCCGTTTCCCAAGAATGACAATGGCCTTCACTAATAAATAGACCTCCGGTCTTTGAACTTCTGCCTGCACAAAGATTTTCGAGATGATGTCCTTGGCTCAGATATTTTTAGCGGAGGATACTGGATAATGTCCCTTCACATGCAGGATGCATACTTTCATGTACTGATTCTGTGGTCACACAGGAAGTACCTGCAGTTTGTGGTGGGGTTCACACACTACCAATTTGTGGTTCTTTCTTTTGGATTAACTTCAGCACCTCGAGCTTCACTTAGATGATGGCAGTGGTCATGGTCCAGCTCAGGAGATTGGGGGATCTCAGTTCTTCCATACTTGGGCGACTGGCTGCGTAAAGCAGTGTAGGAAGCTGGCTCTGTATATACTTTATCAAAATGAGATATAGTGTGCACAGAGTCCATGGGTTCCTCAGAGGATTAACAGAGGCCAAAGTCGATAATACTAATGTAATCTTTTGTGGTGATGTGGTCAAGCAGTTAGACTTATCAGAGGGTTGTGCAAAGCATTTGTTGTACACATAGAGACAATAGAAGAAGCACACACTCCGTGAGAACTCCAGACCAATGTTTTTTATATAGAAACAATATCTTTTGTTAATTTATTTCTAGAACCACAAGATTCAAGTTGCTGGTAAGCACATCATTAAGCACGTATTTCACATATGAATCAATATTACTTTGTTTGGAGCTGGTAAATTACACAGTTTAAGAATAAATGGCAATCTGTTTTAAAAGTTGACAGTGCAATTTCGGAAACAGTTCCTGGGGGGAAGAAAAGTTAGTGCAATTTACAGGTGAGTACTTGACTTAATGTTCCAGTCTCCGGGAGTTAGGAATTCCACAGGTTGGGGTTCAAGTTCACCCCAAACACCCACTGTAGTGTGTTCTGATTCTTGTTTAGAATGGCTCTTAGCTGATGACTTAAGGAGATTCCACGAGCTATGACGTGTAGTCTCCTTGTGTCAGTTGAGCCTTAGCGTCTCTCCTCAACTGACCTGTTTCTCTGTACTACTGTACTTCAATAAAGAGCTTTCATCCATCCTGCATTCCGATCCTTCATTGCGGCACCACTTCAATCTGGCGACGAGGTGGAACTCTTACCTGTTATCAAGGCCTGGGACCTCTTATTGCATCGTGAATTTTGTTTTCCAGCCGCGTTTCGGGACGATCCAGCAACCCGACCGTTGAGGTGATATTTTTTTCTTAACCCCTTCAATGTGGGCGTCGGCCAATGGCCGACGCCGCACTACCTCCCTGGTGCGGGTCACGACCAGTGGGCGACACCAGGGAGGGGGTGCACCCGAGGATTTATTTTTATTTTTTTCACTCCCAGGGAGACACGGGAGCTCTTCCGTGTCTCCCCCTACCCCCCACCCGTCCCTTTGGGACGTCCGATGGGGAAAACGGCCTTCCCCACGTTCGGGAAGGCCTCGTAAGAAAGGGGAGAGTCTCCCCTTTCTTATGAGGCCTTCCTCAAAGTGTTTCCTGGCCCCCGATCGCAGCACAGCCACGATCGGGGGCCAGGAAACAGTTTCAGGAAGGCCTCGTAAGAAAGGGGAGAGTCTTCGGAAAACGGGCACCCCCCCCATCCCCCGGGGGCATATTTTGGCCCCCAAGGAAACCATACAACAACAAAAAAATAAAAAAAATATATATATATATATAGATAGATATATCTATGTAGATATATCTATGTACATGGATATATCTATAGATAGATCTATAGATATATATATATATATATATATAGAGAGAGAGAGATAGATCTCTCTCTCTATATATATATATATATATATGTCACTTTTGTCAATATGTGTGTGGTTTCCCTGGGGGCTGCAGTCGGCCCCCAGGAAAACCAGACCCACATATAAAAGTGATTATATATATATATATATATATATATATATACATATATATATATATATATATTTGCCACCAGTTGTCTTGCAGTTGCAGCTTGTGTCTTTAAAGCAATGCACATACTTCAACTGATGCTTTTCAACTGTAGCTTTTAGGCAGCAATAAAAAAGTCAAGTATTGTGATTATGTTTCTGCTACAAAAGGGTCAGACTTGTCTAATGGCAGTTTTAGTGGCATAAAGAAGCGCAGAAGGTTTATATGCCTACTGCAAAGAGCAAATCTGTATTTTATGTAAATAGCTGAGTACATTAGTAAAGTCAGCCATTACCTGCGCTATAATACAAATGAAATGTATGTGCGGGGTGGAGGGCAGCTATGGAGAGATGAAGGGCACTTTTGCTGGGTGGTAATGAGGGAATCCGAGGAGGAGGGAGTGGGAGCACCAATAATGATTGTTGGACTGGGCGCAGGAGGTGCTAAAGACTGTGACGAATGGTATGTGACAAGGTGTTTTTTGAGTGTCTTGAAAGAACGAGCTGATTGAGGGAAGAAGCGCAGGTAAGGTGGCCTCTACTGTTGCACGTATCTCACACACACCATCAATTTTGTGACTGTCTACGTAGGCTAGTGTTTTAGAGCAACAGTTTAGCCAATAGCAGAGATGGCATCTTGATGGATGACTGCTGCCGGCACTCGGGTTATAGAGGACAGCTCTGACATAGGATCAGAGACTGAGACATCAGATACTGAGACAGCATCTGAGGGATAGAACAATGGCGCAGACTCTGGGAGTGATTTTTCAGTAGGAGGAGTCCCATTTGATAACTCCTCTTCCAGTACATTATGAGGGAAGTGATGAGGACAGTCCTGCTGTCCCTTCGCAAGCAGTCTGTGCAACTGGGTAATAGTGG
The DNA here is from genome assembly GCF_031143425.1 of Pleurodeles waltl. NCBI lineage: Eukaryota > Metazoa > Chordata > Amphibia > Caudata > Salamandridae > Pleurodeles > Pleurodeles waltl. The sequence continues at coordinate 605,465,896 of NC_090445.1, read as the reverse complement.
GTTAGCCAAACCCAGAGAGCAGGTGAATGCGGCGGCAATCAGAGAGAAAGAGAGAGCGTGCTCTCTTGGGAGCTCCCCAATTTAGTTCAGCCCCAAATTCCACATCCCAAATCGTATTGTGGACACATCAAAATTATCTATCGCAAAACAAACTGGTTTTGTAAGGCAGGCACCTTTGTTTTTGGTCCTGGGTTCGGCAGCCATATAGAGAAACACACTAAACCCAAACATTTCTGGAAACTAGACATTCGGGGGAGCCCACAGAGGTGTGACTTGTGTGGATTCCCCAAAGTTTTCTTACCCAGAATACCCTGCAAAGCTGAAATGTTGAATACAAACTTTATTTTTCTCGCATTTCTGTCACACAAACTGCAGGAATATGCTGGGATCCACAAAATTCCTACCACCCAGTGATTCCTCACCTGTCCTGATAAAAACACTACCCCACTTGAGTGCCTACACCTAGTGCCTGCATCAGGAATGGATCACCCCAGGGACAACAGCTGCCTCATGTAAGGACCAACATTGACCGTTGTGTGATCTATTCCTGTCGCGGGCACCAGGCCTACCCACACAAGTGAGGTACCATTTTTATCGGGAGACTTGGGGGAATGCTGGGTGGAAGGAAATGTGTGGTTCCTCTCAGATTCCAGAACTTTCGGTCACCGAAATGAGAGGAAAAGGTGTGTTTTTGGCCACATTTTGATGTTTACAAAGGATTCTGGGTAACAGAACCTGGTCAGAGCCCCACAAGTCACCCCATCTTGGATTCCCCTGGGTTTCTAGTTTTCAAAAATGCGCTGGTTCGCTAGGTGCTGGCTGAGCTAGAGGCCAAAATCCACAGGTAGGCACTGTTTTCTATAAATAAATGTGATGTGTCCACGTTGTGTTTTGGGGCATTTCCTGTCGCGGGCGCTAGGCCTACCCACACAAGTGAGGTATCATTTTTATCGGGAGACTTGGGGGAGCATAGAATAGCAAAACAAGTGTTATTGCCCCTTATCTTTCTAAAAAAAAATTCTTTCCAAATATAAGAGAGTGTGTAAAAAAGACGTCTATTTGAGAAATGCCCTGCAATTCACATGCTAGTATGGGCACCCTGAATTCAGAGATGTGCAAATAACCACTGCTCCTCAAAACCTTATCTTGAGCCCATTTTGGAAATGCAAAGGTTTTCTTGATACCTATTTTTCACTCTTCATATTTCAGCAAATGAATTGCTGTATACCCAGTATATAATGAAAACCAAATTCAGGGTGCAGCTCATTTATTGGCTCTGGGTACCTAGGGTTCTTGATGAACCTACAAGCCCTTTATATCCCCACAACCAGAAGAGTCCAGCAGACATAACGGTATATTGCTTTAAAAAATCTGACATCGCAGGAAAAAGTTACAGAGTAAAACATAAAGAAAAATGGCTGTTGTTTTCAGCTCAATTTCAATTTTTTTTTTATTTCAGCTGTTATTTTCTGTAGGAAAACCTTGTAGGATCTACACAAATGACCCCTTGCTGAATTTAGAATTTTGTCTAGTTTTCAGAAATGTTTAGCTTTCCGGGATCCAGCATTGGTTTCACACCCATTCCTGTCACTAACTGGAAGGAGGCTGAAAGCACCAAAAATAGTAAAAATGGGGTATGTCCCAGTAAAATGCCAAATTTGTGTTGAAAAAAGTGGTTTTCTGATTCAAGTCTGTCCGTTCCTCAAAGGTGGGAAAATGGTGATTTCAGCACCAGAAACCCTTTGTTGATGGCATTTTCAGGGAAAAAACCACAAGCCTTCTTCGGCAGCCCTTTTTTCCCATTTGTTTTGGGAAAAACAAAAATTTCACTGTATTTTGGCTAATTTCTTGGTCTCCTCCAGGGGAAACCACAAACTCTGGGTACCATTAGAATCCCTAGGATGTTGGAAAAAAAGGACACAAATTTGGCGTGGATAGCTTATGTGGACAAAAAGTTATGAAGGCCTAAGCGCGAACTACCCCAAATAGCCAAAAAAGGGCTCACCACTGGGGGGGGGGGGGGGAGGCCCAGCAGCTAAGAGGTTAAAGTATTTTCCTTGCCGATCGTCTACTTCCTGTTACTTCTAAATTCAAAATTTTTTTTTTTTGACTTCCTGGATTTTGACCGAGCGCAAGCGGAGACCGTTGCTTGCGCACGTGTCCCTGGCTTGGAACTGCCGCGAGCGCCTCCAGGGAAACGGAGACGCCAACTCGAGCGGCGATCCTAAGCGTCGGCACGTGTCTCCAAGGGAACGGAGACGCGGTGTCCGCAGCAGTGACGCGTGTTTCATGGTAAACAGACACGCGGCATCCTGCGCGCTGCTGTTCCAGTGACGCGTGTTTCAAAGTAAGCAGACACGCGGCACCCTGCGCTTTGCTGTTCCAGGACGCATTTTCATCCAAACAAGCGTCTCCTTGGGAATGGAGACGCAGTATATATGATAGTAGGAAGAACAAGGAAAAACAAAAAGGAAAACACGGTAACAGAACTATTTTTTTTTCCAATTGTTTTTATACTTGAACCTATAAAAGGAAACAAGCATATAAATGGGAACAGGTCCGGGAGGGGGGAGTATTGAACAGTGTCTGCGAGTTAAGTGGAATTATAAGGAGTATTGAACATTGTCTTCAAGTTAAATTTGAATTTTTACCTCTGATATGGCGCAACCAAATTTTACCATTGTTCCTCCGCAAGTATTTTGGGCCATGGGTAATACATCGCCCATCAAGTGGTTGGAGTGGAAGGATTACTTCTTAAACTATCTAGGTGGTATCGATGGTTGCTGAACAGAAAAAAAGGATTTTGCTACATTCGCTGGGACCTCTGGATTTAAAAACCTACAATAAAATGTCCAAAAGTCCTGTAAGCGGTGAGATATGCACCTTGAGTGCTGCAATGCTGGACCTCGATAAGTATTTTGCACCAAAAGTTTGCGTTGGAATTGTCCGATTCAAATTTTTCCAGAGGAAACAGGAAAAAGGAGAACTGGTGGACGACTACGTTGCGGATTTAAAGAAATTGGCCCTTGACTGTAAATTATGTGCAATTCATGATGAACTTATTAGAGATCAAGTGGTCATGCATAGTAATAATCAATCTATTCAGGAAAGACTATGGATAAATGGCGATTCTCCACTGGATGAAATTTTGGCTATAATAAGGAAGGCTGAGATTTCAGAAAGGTGCATTTCAGAATTGAAATCTACTGAGAAGAGTGGGGATGGTATTTACAAGGTGATAAATCGCAGAACTGGGAAGGAGCAGAAAAGTTTACAAAGTGGAGAAAACAAAAGAAGATGCCACAGGTGTGATAGCAAGGAACACCTGGCATACTCCAAGTCATGCCCAGCTTTAAAGTTAAGATGCAGCAAATGCGGGGTTGTGGGCCACTTTGCAAAAGTATGCAAAAACAAAAAGAAAGTAGTCAAATGTATCTACTAAGGTGATAATGCTGTGGGAAGTGATGTTGAGGAAAAACCAGAGCCCAGAGGGATTGCGGAAGATAGGAATTTCATTCTTAACAAAACGGAGATGAACACCAAAGGAAAACATGTATGTAACATGGAAATTGGGGGGGTCCCCATTACAATGTATGCAGACTCAGGCTCACCGTTCACAATTGTGAATGAGGATGTATGGAACAAAACGTTTGTAGAGAAAATAGGCAAGCAGCTAATACAACCAGACATTCAACCAGAAAGCTACACTGGGGAAAAATGTTATCTATTAGGATTTAGATGGCTTGTGTTTACATTCAAAAGCAGGAGCGCCAGAGGAAAATTGTATGTGTCTAAAAAAGGACCATACGTTCTGGGTTGGAAGGATCAGGGACAGTTACAGATGATTTTGGACCCAAATGGCAAAGAAAAAGTGTTGGTAGTGGGTGGTAAACATTCATTGGCTTCCGAGATGGAAAGAAGGTTTCCTAAAGTCTTTGATAAATGTCTGGGGAAACTAATTGGGTTTGAGCACGAAATTGTATTAAAGAGGGAGGCTGTACCCAAAATTCATAAAGTTAGGGCAGTGCCGATGATGATAAGAGAAGAAGTTTCGAGGGAATTGGAAGAATTGATGTTAATGGACATAGTAGAACCGATTGAAAGCTCTGAGTGGATTTCGCTTGTAGTGATTGCTCGGCGCAGCAATGGGAAAATTTGTTTATGGATCAAATCTGTTCATTAATATATATTTCAATGTAAACATTGTATATATAACACTACAAAATGAGACCAATGCCACAGCATACAATGTGTTCTATGTAAAGCAGTAAGGCAAAGAAAACCTAAGTAGTAAGAAAAAAGTAAAAAGAAAAGAACATCAAACACAGTTTCCCCTCTGTTGGCCTACATGGTCGCAGCAGTATTTTACATCCCCAGGACTTGGGTCTGCATAATCATGGCTCCGGACACGAATAAACGCAGCCCACCCCTTCCCACTCTAAATCAACTTCAGAACCCTCAAATAAGTTGGACAGGTCAGAGCCGTGAACTCCGTCGACAATATCTGCAAGAATGGTCGCCACAATTCCTTAAACTCATCCCCATTCTGCAAAGAGGACAGAGTAAGCTTTTCCATGGCGAGAATGAACCATAGCTTATGAAGCCATAGTGTTAGTGATGGAATCTGGTCAGACCCCCACATACTCAGCAACAACTGAGTAGCTGCATTTAATGCTAAGGCCATCTGTCTACCTTTCATTGACCTCAAAGGGAAGGTAAGCTCATTGGGTAAACCCAGCAAGACGTATGCAGGAAATCTAGGTATCTGAGTGTCAAAGGCTGAGTCGAGGGTGTCCAAAATACTTTCCCAATACCGATGGAGCTTAGGGCAATGCCATAGGAGATGTGCAAGCGAACCGGACATTCCTCACCCTCTCCAGCACAAGTCTGACTTAACAGGATCCCAGACATGAATCCTTGCCGAGGTATAGTACCAGTAAGACGCCACCTTATAAGCTGACTCTGTTCCTGCCGCGTTGTAAGCAGTGTGATGTGTTCGGTAAAAGATACTCTCCCACTCCTCCTTCGAGAGCTCTCTTTCCAGCTCCCTCTCCCATCTCAGCTGACCCTTAGTTTTGGGCGGTCGGGCCCCTCCTCGCAGGAGAGCATAAAGCTCAGAGATCAATCGCTTGCCATCTTTTTTTGTTATAATCCATTTTTCGAATGGTGTTAATGGCCTATCTATTGATGGTCTATTGGCAGGCGACAGGGCCCAGTGTCGGATCTGATAATACATCATCCTGTCCACCTCCGCCAGGCCGTATGTCTCCCTCATCTGGTCAAAGGGAATCACACCCTGTTCATCAAAGAAACAGCCAACCCTTTTACAACCCCTGCGTACCAACGACGAAGCGCCTCCACCTGAAGACCCGGCCCGAAGTCAGGATTCGCCCCCAGAGGGGTCATTGGAGATGGAAAGGTCGTCAGGCCCACGCATCCGCCCAAACTGTCCCATATTCGCATCGACACTTCCGTGACTAGGGACACATATAACCCGCAGGCTCTGTGACGGCGCCTCAACCAGGGCTCTTTCCAAATATGTGAGCCCGCCACCGCCTGGTCCATGAAACACCAGTGCTTCTCGGAGGATGGGCGGTTCCACTCCAGTAGGAAACGCAGTTGTGTGTCCTGAAAGTATCGCAGGAGACAAGGAACAGCCAGTCCCCCCTCCCGCTTAGGGCGATACATCAGTCGTCGTGGTAGCCTCGCCGCCTTCCCCTCCCATATAAATCTTAGAACCGCTGTCTGAAGGACTGCAATTGTTCGCGGCGGGGGTTCCACTGGGAGTGCCTGAAAAACGTACAACACTCTTGGCAGGATAGTCAGGATAGCCACCCGGCCCAACCAGGACAATTTAAGCCTCCCCAACTCTCCAGATCACACTGAACCTCCCGCGTCAGCTTCTTATAATTCAGCGATGCCGTACGGGCAACTGTCGGGCCCAACTCCACTCCCAAATATGGGAGCTTTGAGGAAGACCAGATAAAGGGGAAGCGGTCCCTCAGATCCCTTTCGTGTTCAGCGCTAATAAACCTGCTCATCGCTTGCGACTTTAGCATGTTGATTCGAAAACCCGAGACCCGTCCAAAATTCTCAAGCACATGCATTAGCGCAGGGAGCGAGGTCGCGGGGTTGGCTATGGTAAGGATCACATCATCGGTGTACAATGAGATGAGATGTTTATCACCCCGAAAATTTGTTTATGTGTGGACTTAAGATACTTGAATACCAATATTCTGATCGATCGTTTTCCTCTACCGAAGATTACAGAGATGGTTTCTAGCCTCGAGTGGGCATGTTGGTTCTCCACTATTGACCTGTCATCTGCCTACCATCAGGTTCCCTTGTCAGAGGAATAAAAAAAAATAACAGCCTTTATCACACCTTTTCGGTGTTTTCAATACAAGAGGATGCCTTTTGGGCTTGCGTCTGCTGCAGCAGTTTTTCAACGATTAATGCACAAATTGTTTGGGAAGTCCAGGGGGGTAATGTGCTTCCAGGATGATATATAAATTTTTTGGAAAGGATAAGGGTGTGCATGATGAGCGATTGCAACATGTGTTGGAGGTTTTGGGGAACAAAGGTTTAACTGTTGAACTAAGTAAGTGTACATTTGCAGAAAGAAGTGTGGAGTATTTGGGGCACGAAATAAGTGGTGAAGGCGTAACACCGAAGGCGTCATTAGTGAATGCGATTGTAGGTGCGTCACCTCCTATGACTAAGGAGGAGGTAAGAGAATTTTTGGGCATGGGGGAATTTTGTGTCAAATTTATTCCGAACTTTGCTAGCAAAGTTTATAACTTAAGTTTATTACTTAAAAAGAAAACTATTTGCATGGAGTGAGGCGTGTGATCAAGAGTTTGAAAACATTAAATGAGATTGGAGCAGAGTAGCAAATTTAGAAAGTTTTGATCCCAAGTTAGATAACTTTGTTACCACGGATGCAAGCAACAAGGGACTAGGGGCTGTTTTATCTCAGAGGGATGGGAACGGGAAGGAAAGGATTATATTATTCGCTTCCAGGTCATTATACCCATCTCAGGAAAAGTACTCAGTCATTGAAAAGGAAGTCTTAGCTTGTGCCTGGGCTCTGGAGCACTTCCGAGCGTTTGTGTGAGGTAAGGACATTACTATTCGGTGCGACCACAAACCCTTAATTAAATTGCTTACATGCAAAGGTAGTGTACTAGCATCAGCAAGAATATTAAGGCTATCCATGCGTTTGAAGGATTACACATATGGCATCATGTATGTTCCTGGTAAGAAAAATGTAATGGCGGATTGCCTATCTAGGTTACCAAATCCGCTGGAAAAGTGTGTTGATGATCCGTGGTATGAGTGGAGTGTTGCTCTCGTACAGGATTCCGGTAGACCTGCACTTAGTAAGGATTGTTGGAGGAAAGAAATGGAGGAAGATGCCATACTACAGTCTATTTTGAAGTATGTTTTAGAAGGGTGGCCTAAGAGGGACCAGTTAATCAAACAATGTAAGTGCTTTTGGGAGGTTAGGAATGAACTCTCTGTTGTGAGGGATGTTACTTGGAGAGGGGATAGAATCATTCTTCCGTACGGGATGAGGGAAGCAATTTTGGAATTATGGCATGAGGGCCATTTTGGCATTGTTAGAACTAAATTGGTGGTGAAAGAGTTGTTTTGGTGGCCAGGAGTAGACAAATCAGTGGAAAGATTAGTCAGAACCTGTCCAGTGTGTTCTTCCACAGATAAGAGCTTATGTACTCTTAAGACCACCTATGCAGCAAACATATTTACCCAAGCAACCATGGGAGTATGTTGCTGTGGATCTCTTAGGGCCGGTTGGTAACGCTCAAGAATTTGTGGTAGTTCTCATTGACTTATTTTCTAAGTGGCCTGAAATTGGGATATTGGAGAGAGCTGATTCCACCAGTGTGTTGGAGTTTTTGGATAGGGTATTTCTATCTGAAGGTATTCCTTCTAAATTACTGAGTGACAATGGTGTACAATTTATGTATGAAGCAGCAAAGAAATATTTTGAGAGAGTTGGGGTCGAACACAAGACTACATCCTTGTACAATCCTAGTGGAAATGGCACAGTAGAGAAGTTTAACAGAGTTGTCAAGGGTGTTATTCATTATGCTGTGGAAGGAGGTGAGTATTGGCATATTGCAATTTTTAAGGCAATGTGGGCATATAGGATTACTGAGAATGCGACAACAGGACTGAGCCCTTTCGTTATTATGAGGGGAAGGAGTCTGAGGAGCAAATATAACCCAGCATGGTTGGTGAAGACCGGTATCCAGCACTGGTCTATGGAGATGGTGAGGGATGGTTTGGATAATTCATTGGAGAAGTCGAAGTCTTATTATGACAAATTCCATCATGTCAAGCCAGTTGAAATTAATGTAGTAGATTGGGTTTGGGTCAAGAAACCTTACAAGGTGAGGAAAGGTGAGAGTCAGTGCTTTAAACCGAAACAGGTGATGGAGGTTCTGCATAATGCCGTCAAACTGAGTGATGGTAGGGTTTGGAATCTTAAGCGAATAGTCTTACTCAATGATGGACGAGAGTCTGGTTGCATTGAAGATCATGTGAACGGCAAGATGTATGAGAAGGGAAGGGCTGAATGGTTAGAGGACGAAGTTAAAGGTCACAGTTTTTCAGGTGTGGAAGAGAGTGGGCCTTCGTATATGCTGGATGGTCATGTCTTGGGTGAAGAGGAGAATGTGATGGGTGACTCTGGAAGTGGTGGTTCAAGTGAATCTGATCAGGTGCAGGAATACTCGGAAGTTGTGTTACAGAAAGGAAAAAGGAAAGTGACACCTCCAGGTTGGTTGAAAGATTTTGTGTTAGGACACATAGCGATATCTTCAAATATCCATGGGTAGGTTATCAGTTCATCATCAGTTCCTCTAGACTTTTGTTTTTTTGTTTTTTTGTTCTCTTGTATTTTGTTTTTTTAAATTCTTTTTTATTATTATTATTTATTGTTTAAGGGGTAAAAAGGGGGGATTTGTAGTGTGTTCTGATTCTTGTTTAGAATGGCTCTCAGCTGATGACTTGAGGAGATTCCACGATCTATGACGTGTAGTCTCCTTGTGTCAGTTGAGCCTTAGCGTCTCTCCTCAATGGACCTGTTTCTCTGTACTACTTTACTTCAATAAAGCGCTTTCATCCATCCTGCATTCCGATCCTTCATTGCGGCACCACTTCACCCACCACCAGCAATACGGGGCCAGCCGGGTGCAGAGGTCAAAGTTGAGGCGAATTGAAGGTTTCATATCTGCTGGCAGGTATGTACACCTGTCTTCGGAGGGCAGACCTGGGGGGGTTTAGAGGAGCACCGAGGGGGGGGAGGCACAAGTAGGCACCAAACAAACACCCTCAGCGGCACAGGTGCGGCTAGGTGTCGGGTGCATACAGAGCATCACACTCCCAATGCTTTCCTATGAGGGGACCCCAGGGTCACTTGGATGCTGCAGGCAGGGCCCAGGGGGTCGGTTCCAGAAAACCACAAGCTGGACAAGTAGGAGGGCTGCCTGCTGAACATTGCTGCACCAGAGGTTGGGTTCTCCCATGCCTGGGGACTGCAGGTGCAGTGTACCTTTAGGCATCAGATATCTTTGTCCGGAGCTTTCACGGTCAGGGGGAGTTCTCTGGAATCTCACTGCAGACGTTGTCGTGGGGTACAGAAGAGGTCAGCCTGGGTGGGCACTTGCTCAGAATCGCCTGGGGATCCTCTCTAGTCGGTTGTGCCACCTGGACACCGGCTGTGGGTGTTAGGTGCAGAGTGTTCAGGACTCGCGGCTCCCATGAGGCTCTGGAGTCCTTGGATGTTGTTTCTTCTTTGACAGGGCATCTATCTATGGGAGTTCTTGGTCCTCTGTGATGCAGGCAGTCTTCTGGAAGCTTGACAGAGGTTGCTAGACCCGCAGGATGTGTCACCTTCTTTCTATAGGTTCTCTGAAGCAGGAGACAGGCTTGTAGGGCTGGGGCCAAGTCCGTTTGTGCCTTCCTTCCTTTTCTGCTGGGGGCTCAGCTTCTTCTTTCTTGTGAGGTCACCAGGAATCTGATGACCTGGGTTCAGGCAGCCCTTAAATCCTGGATTTAGGGGCATTACAGGGGTCAGAGGGCAGTAGCCAATGGCTACTGTCCCTGAGGGTGGCCACACCTCCCCATACCTTTGGGGAGGGGGGACACAAACCTAACCCTATTGGTCCCTGTTCTCCAAACTATGATGGAAGATTCTGCAGGGAGGGGTCACTTCAGCTCTGGACACCTTAAGGTTGGTCCCAGCTGAAGTGGTCACTCCTCCTTGTTTTTCCTAAGTTTCCCACCTAACTTGCCGCCAAAAGTGGGGCTTTGTCCAGGGAGCATGCATCTCCACTAGCCCGAGTGCCCTGGGGTACTGTAACAGGAGGCCTGAGCCTTTGAGGCTCACTGCCACGTGTTACAGTTCCTGCAGGGGGAGGTGTGTAGCACCTCCACCCAGAGCAAGCTTTGTTTCTGGCCTCAGAGAGCACAAAGGCCCTCACCCCATGGGGTCAGAAACTTGTCTGCTAGTGGCAGGTTGGCACAGACCAGTCAGCTCTACACTAGAGCATTGAGTAAAATACAGGAGCATCTCTAAGATGCCCTCTGTGTGCTTTTTAGAAAATGTCCAACACTGGCATCAGTGTGGGTTAATTGTGCTGAGAAGTTTGATACCAAACTTCCCAGTATTCAGTGAAGACATTATGGAGCTGTGGACTTCGTAATAACAAACTCCCAAACCATATACTTAAAATGGCCACACTGTACTTACAATGTCTAAGAATGTGCTTAGACTCTGAAGGGGCATATTGCCCATGCAGCTATGCCCTCACCTGTGGTATAGTGCACCCTGCCTTAGGGCTGTAAGGCCTGATAGAGGGGTAACTTAGCTATGCCACAGGCAATGTTTTGTGGGCATGGCACCCTGAGAGGGATTCCATGTCGACTTTGCCTTTTTGTCCCCACCAACACACACAGTCTGCAATGGTAGTGTGCATGTGTTTGGTGAGGGGATCCCTTAGGGCGGCACAAAACCTGCTTCAGCCCTTAGGGACCCTCCCTGGCAACAAGGCCATTGGTACCACTGGTACCTTTTACAAGGGACTTATCTGTGTGCCAGAGGTGTGCTAATTGTGGAAACAATTGTACAGTTTTAGGGAAAGAACACAGGTGCTGGGGCCGGATTAGGACAATCCCAGCACACTCTCAGTCAAGTCTTCATCAATATCAGGCAAAAACTGAGAGGGTAACTACAACAAAGGCAGTTTCCTACAAGCAGGTTCACCGCTGATGTTGTTGCTCCACCTGTAGATGACAGCATCATTGTTGTTCGTCTTTGAGTTCTCAATCAATGTACCCAAGTGTCACTTGGAGCTCTCCCAGTGCCTCTGTTTTTAGGGGAAGTACTGGATATGAATTTACTCTATGCTTTCTCTTCTCGACAGAAGATTTAGAACATTTAGAATATGATTCCAATGTTTCAGGGTGGAGCTCAGCTTCCAGTCCTGATGTTATTACACATAGTCGGTGTGTTGACTTCTTGCATCCGTCTGGTCACATACTCTTATTGGCACACATGTGCCGTCTAGTGGTGCTTCCACAGACAGTAGTTCCAGCATGAGAGAGATCCAACAGTCTCTATTGTGATCTCCAGGGATGCTGTAAATGACTTAAAATAGTGGGAAACGGATCAGAACCCGACTCAAGGGAGGTCCTTCTGTCCCCTACTGGCATTTACCATCTTTAGGTGGGGGGTTGCTCCTCTGAGAGAAGTGGAGATCCAGGCCTTCTGGTCACCAGAAAAGCAGGGATTGCTCATCAGTCCACTTTAACGCAGGGTGGTCTGGCTGGTCCTCAAGGTCTTCCTCCTCTCTTTTAACAATCAGTCCTTTAAATTCATGACAGACAATACAACTGCCATGTGGTATGTCAAAAAGTGCTGCAGCCTCTCTTTGTCGGTTTCAGAGAGCAGCAGAACAGTTCTTACTCGGTCCTTTCTCCAGTGTAGATGTGATCTGAGGTTTGGGTGCCACGTTTTTATGCTCAGAAAGCGTTAGCGAGATTCAGTGACATCTAGCCAAAAGGCTACCAGGTCCCCTCCCACCTGATAACGACTCCCTGCATGGTGTGGCATCGAACTATCCCAGAATGCAAATTCTACCCACTCCCAAAATGGCAGGACCCCTCTCTGTGTGTTTCTCCTCCTCAGTCCTCAACACCAACCTGTAAGAACAAGAGAAGCCCCACTTGTGTGTTCCCCATTTGCCTTTCAAAGGAAGTGTCTCTTTTGAAGCTTTTGTTTTTGCTGAAACCCCTCCCCCCACCCCCAGTCCCCACTCCCCCACCCCCCTCAGTCCCCACTTCCCCCTGCCCCGAGGTCTGAAGGCTGTCTCGTGGTCAGCAACTGTAAATGGTGGCTGGTAAACTTTGATCAATAGAGTGACAGCTTCCTAAAGTTCCCATTTACTTTAAGGTACATTAAATTCAAACTGAGCATCAAGTCAGGTTTAATGCAGTGATCATTTTGATACCTTGATGTACCATTCAGAAGTTAGCACAGCTGAGTTGTCAGCGTGTAACCCTGTACTTGTCAATGGGGTAAGTGGCCTTTTTACAGCAAAAATGACAGTATGGGGTATTTACTGTGAGACCATGTAAAAACACTTTTTTTTTTTTTTTTTTTTTTTATTTTTTTTTTTAACTATGCCTGCCTTAGGGCATGGTAGGCCTGCTTTAATGGTGACTTATAAATATTAAAAAGGAAGGTCTGGACTTTGCCATTATTTTAAATACCAAAAGTCAAGTTAGCAGCTGGAAAACTGCTCTGCAAGCCAGCAGTCACAGGCTGGGAGTCATGCTGTACTTTGTCACACTCATGGTGGCACAATAAATGCTGCAGTCCACGAGTAGCACTTTAATTTACAGACCCTGGGTATCCATGGTATCATACACTAGGGACATATAAGTAAGTTTACTTATGCCAATTGTTGGTGAACTAATTAGACATATAGGTTTTAAGGGTTAGAGCGCTGGCACTGAGGCCTATTTGGCAGACCTGAAAAACCAGCAGCATCAGTTCAAACCTTTTGGGGGTGATCATGCATTTCCTTACACATTGTTTGTCTAAAAATCCATAAGCATAATGTTACTAATTCAACCCTGCAGACTCACTCACCAATTTGCAACATTCAGTAATGTTAGCACATTTGTACATTGTAGGAAAATGGCTCCCTGTTGCAGTTACCCCCCACTTTTTGCCTGATACTGATGCTGACTTGACTGAGGAGTGTGCTGGGACCCTGCTAACCAGGCCCCAGCACCAGTGTTTTTTCACTAAAAATGTACCATTGTTTCCACAACTGGCACACCCCTGGCACACAGATAAGTCGCTTGTAAAAGGTACCAGTGGCACCAAGGGCCCTGTGACCAGGGAAGGTCCCTAAGGGCTGCAGCATATATTGTGCCACCCTAAGGGACCCCACACCTAACACATGCACACTGCCATTGTAGATTATGTGTGTTGGTGGGGAAAAAAAGGCAAAGCCGACATGGCATCCCCCTCAGGATGCCATGCCTACAAAATACTGCCTGTGGCATAGGTAAGTCACCCCTCTAGCAGGCCTTACAGCCCTAAGGCAGGGTGCACTATACCACAGGTAAGGGCATAGCTGCATGAGCAATATGCCCCTACAGTGTCTAAGTCTATTCTTAACCATTGTAAGTACAGTGTGGCCATATTAAGTATATGGTCTGGGAGTTTGTCAAAAACGAACTCCACAGCTCCATAATGGCTACACTGAATACTGGGAAGTTTGGTATCAAACTTCTCAGAATAATAAACCCACACTGATGCCAGTGTTGCATTTATTGAAAAATGCACACAGAAGGCATCTTAGAGATGCCCCCTGTATTTTACCCAATCCTTCAGTGCAGGACTGACTGGTCTGTGCCAGCCTGCTGATGAGAGACGAGTTCCTGACCCCCTGGGGTGAGAGCCTTTGTGCTCTCTGAGGACAGAAACAAAAGCCTGCTCTGGGTGGAGGTGCTTAACACCTCCCCCCTGCAAGAACTGTAACACCTAGCAGTGAGCCACAAAGGCTCAGGCTTCGTGTTACAATGCCTCAGGGCACTCCACCTAGTGGAGATGCCCGCCCCCTGGACACAGCCCCCACTTTTTGGCAGCAAGTCCAGGGGAGATAATGAGAAAAACAAGGAGAAGTCACCCACCAGTCAGGACAGCCCCTAAGGTGTCCTGAGCTGAGATTACCCCTGCCTTTAGAAATCCTCCATCTTGATTTTGGAGGATTCCCCCAATACGATTAGGGATGTGCCCCACTCCCCACAGGGAGGGGGCACAAAGAGGGTGTAGCCACCTTCAAGGACAGTAGCCATTGGCTACTGCCCTCCCAGACCTATACACACCCCTAAATTGAGTATTTAGGGGAACCTGACAACCCAGGAAATCAGATTCCTGCAACCTGAAGAAAGAAGGACTGCTAACCTACAAGCCTGCAGAGAAGGAGGAAGACGACAACTGATTTGGCCCCAGCCTTACCGGCCTGTCTCCAACTGCAAAAACCTGCTCCAGTGACGCATCCGACAGGGACCAGCGACCTCTGAATCCTCAGAGGACTGCCCTGGACTACAGGACCAAGAAACTCCCATGAACAGCGGCCCTGTTCAAAACCAGCTACTTCTTTGCAACAAAGAAGCAACTTCTAAGGACTTCACGTTTCCCGCCGGAAGCGTGAGACTCTACACTCTGCACCCGACGCCCCCGGCTCGACCTGCAGAGAACTAACACCTCCGGGAAGACTCCCTGGCGACTGCGAGCCCATGAGTAACCAGAGATGACCCCCCTGAGCCCCCACAGCGAAGCCTGCAGAGAGAATCCAGAGGCTCCCCCTGACGCGACTGCCTGTAACAAGGGACCCGACGCCTGGAACCAACACTGCACCCGCAGCCCCCAGGACCTGAATGAACTGAACTTCGATGCAGGAGTGACCCCCAGGCGACCCTCTGCCTTCCCCAGGTGGGGGCTGTCCCGAGAAGCCCCCCGTACCTGCCTGCACTGCTAGAGTGACCCCCGGGTCCCTCCATTGAAACCTATACAAAACCCGACGCCTGCTTTGCACACTGCACCCGGCCGCCCCTGTGCCGCTGAGGGTGTGTTTTGTGTGCCTACTTGTGTTCCCCCCAGTGCTCTACAAAACCCCCCTGGTCTGCCCCCGAGGACGCAGGTACTTACCTGCTGGCAGACCGGAACCGGAGCACCCCTGTTCTCCATAGGCGCTTATGTGTTTTGGGCACCTCTTGGACCTCTGCACCTGACCGGCCCTGAGCTGCTGGTGTGGTAACTTTGGGGTTGCCTTGAACCCCCAACGGTGGGCTGCCTATGCCCCAGAACTGAGACTGGTAAGTGTTTTACTTACCTCCTAATCTAACCTTTACTTACCTCCCCCAGGAACTGTTGATTTTTGCACTAATTGTCCACTTTGAAAATAGCTTATTGCCATTTTTACAAAGACTGTACATGATACTGTTTTCATTCAAAGTTCCTAAAGTATCTGAGTGAAGTACCTTACATTTAAAGTGCTTAATGTAAATCTTGAACATGTGGTTCTTAAAATAAACTAAGAAAATATATTTTTCAATATAAAAACCTATTGGCCTGGAGGAAGTCTTTGAGTGTGTGTTCCTCATTCATTGCCTGTGTGTGTACAACAAATGCTTAACACTACCCTCTGATAAGCCTACTGCTCGACCACAAAATAGAGCATTAGAATTATCTGCTTTTGCCACTATCTTACCTCTAAGGGGAACCCTTGGTCTCTTTTTTCTGCTGGTCGGAGAAGCTGGACCGTTGCAACCTCAAGGACTATATAAACAACATGTGGAACCATATCCACTGTTTATTGCATGTAAATTCAGGGATGTGATACTGTCAAGGGTAGTAGAAGTCTGTGCTTTTCCCATGAGGTTAATTTCCCTCTGACTGTTCTTCAGGTTATTGAGAAAGAATGTTAAAGCTGACGTTCCCTGTGTATAGAAAACTGTAACTCGAAAAGAAACCTGAACACTGCACCAAATGTGGAAATTTTTACCAGAGTATGTGCAATATATGGGTACAATGTTCAGAAGTTTAATACCAACTCTGCTTCAGTATAAACTAGAATATCTGAATCCTATATGTGAATACGTTCACTGTCTTGCTGTTTGTCTCATATGGCTAACATATCTATTTCATCTAAATGTGTCCGGTATAATTTCCTACGTAATGTGTGCTCTGTTACTATTTGCTATCAAATATAATGTAGATGTGTGGACTGACACAAGTGTTAGAAAACCATTTTAAACAGCGGTCAACAGGCTCGTAAAACATAAACCATTTACAGATTTCCTGGACCTTTGTTAGACATTTTTTTAAAACATAGCTCATCAACACATGCATAATCTCAGTCTTCTGTCACAAGTCACGTCTCCCTCAATGGCATACCAAAAACGTTTGCAAGAGATAAAGGCGTTCTAATTTGTGAGAGCATTTAAGCTAATTTCGCCCTCAAAGGGATCAGGGATATAATTTCTACTATTTTGTTATAAAGAAAAGAGAGGGCTCAGCTCTGTCTTAAAAATCCAGATCTAAACCAGACACCGCAGCATTGCAGAAGAGAAGCAGAAAACTGTGTTAGGTTTCAGTCCTGCCTTTGGGTCTTTTCCATGAACCAGAGAGTGAATCACTTCTTGACCAACCAGACATTAATTGCCAGGTGGCTACGGAGGCTTCTGGAACTGCTGGGCTTGTTCGCATAGTTGGTAGAACATACTAAGCTCCACTAGTGATCCCTAGAGCTCTAGCTGTTGGCACAATGGAACCTGCACAACCCCCTGTAGACATCCCAGGTGCCAGTTCTGTGATGTAAGACACACATCTGTAACCTCTAGTATGGATGCCCATTGTTCTTGCACGTGTGCAACTTGCTGTTAAAGCTGCCCCCATAGTTTAGCTGGGGGCATATTGCGGAGACCTCTACATTAGTGCTTGGTAGGACAAGTCAGATTCATCCTTCTATATAACTGTGTTAGAGCTGAAGGCAGTCTTTCTTGGCACAGAAAGGGCTTCCTGCCACTGGTGATCATTTCCAGAGATAACACTACAGCCCTGTTCATTGTGAGAAAACAAGGAGACACTTATTTCTTGCAGCCCCGCTAGTCGCCAGTCCTTTTGTGGGAATGGGCCTAGCAACATGGCCTGTATCTGCTAGCCTCCCAAATAACAGCCCCAGAGTAGACACAGCCTATGCAGATGTCTAGTCACTACACAAGAGGGACATTTTCCAGCTAGTTCTCACCCCTCATTTCTGAGGCCGGGGGTAATTTTGCCAAGACCAATTTAGCCACTCACCTAGTCAGACTGCCTTGCTAATTCTGGATCTCAGGCTTTGGCAATCTACTTCGTAAGGACTGTATCCTACTCCCCAGACAGATGTACTTCTGTCCATGGTGGAAAGGAGTGTATTGCACCTCTCCTACAATTGCCAAGGAGTTTACCTTTGCACATCTAGGGTTCGCCTTTTGAGACTGAACATTTAGAAGCCCTGGGAACTTGTCCAAAATCTTAACCTGTACCCAATGCAAGAGAAACTGTCCTAGATTCTGCCACTAAACAAGAAACTCAACCCACTCAGATATATGTTGTGCCCTTAATGTATCGCCTGACTGAGTTTAGGAGCAGATGGACAGGGCTTAGTGCCACTTCAGCCTTTCACAATAGACCTGGGAAATCCTTTTCCTGGTTGATGCACAAACGTTTTCAGACAATGGCTGACTATAAATGTATTTGTATTATGGAAGGTTTCCTTCTTGATGTCTAAAATAATGTCCATTTGTATAAGTGAACTTCCCACAGTTTGTGCCATGCAACCTTTCACCATTTTCCATAAGCGGAGGGTGGTTCTTAGGACTCATCCATCCTCTGTCACTAAACAACTGTTGAAGTTCCTTTAAAAACTAAAACACCAATAGTCTTCCCAGTAACACTATGGTTATGGCCAAACAACATGGATTTAGCTTCACTTCATTCATACTGTCCATCTTGCAGTTCTTCCTTGTCCACATGCTTCATTATTGAGGAGAATTTACATAATTTGGACTTGAAGTGTGCCTTGTGCTTTTACTAGACAGAACCGAGGTCCTATATTCCTCTGACCCAGAATTGGGCATAGTGATGTCGGTTAAAAACGTCCTTAGGCTACCATTCCAGATGGGTACTGTCCTGTATCACCCATTGTTACAGGTTCATTAGCAAATTCATAGGAGTTTATAAAGGGACTAGAACTTGTCCCAGGCACTTTCGTTCTGGGGGGTCCTCATCACAGGATAAAAGGGATTAAATGTTGAAGGGAGGGTGATTTCCTACTCCAAAATAGGTTGCAAAGTTTACTGCAGATGTGGTTTCAGATTATTCTAGGTGCCAAAAGTGCAAAGTATGCCCTGCGTGAGCACCTCGAACTATAAAGTCCCGCTTTGGGTCTCTCTCCGTATCAGAGAAGGGTTTTGATGCAAAATCATGATCATCGGGTATGGCGAAGTGGGGGTCAAAAACACTTGCTATGAGGAACTTACGGGTGCATTTGCTTTCCATAGCCACGCAGGGGCCTATCTCTGTCCCAACAGCAGCCATAGTATGTCAGGCCCTGGGCATCTGTCGCAAAAGAACCCAACCCCCACTGTCGAGAGACATTAATCCCTGATTGATCTGTGACCCCTGAACAGGTTCCAAAAGGTGACAGTCTGCAAATATTTATGTGTTAAAGACTTTGGCCGGTCCAGTACATGGGGTGCCTCCCATTCATTGACTCTGTGGTAATTTTCTTCTCAGAGTGATACAAGATTTAATCAGAAAGTTCTCTGCAAATTGTTGGACTGTTGTAGGCTGCTTGAAGCTGCCTTCTCTCTTTCATTGGCAAACCAATGGAATCTAACTGCAACGAGAGCCTGGGAAGATCCACTATATAAAAATAGGACAATGTTACCTTTAAGAAGACTCCCTCTTCTTGGACTCTTTCCCATAATCAGTATTCTCCTCCTGATCCCTTGGCCAGCCACCAAAAGACACATTGATTGGCTAATTTTTTTCCACAAAGAGAACTGGTGAGGATGCACATGGATGGAAAGTCTTGCATAAGAATTGCACGGAACCTGGAATTAATAAAAACAACCCATGACAACACGTGTTTTGCTCTAGTTAAAGCTCACCAGAGAGGTAAAGCTTCAGGTTGGCTTGGATGGTACTTTACCAATCCGAAGCTGTAATTCTGTGCCTGGATTAGTAAAAGGCTTTTGCAACTTTTCTGCTCTGTGTGGAAGACACCTGCTAATCCTATACCTACAGACTTTGCTGTAAAGTTGGCAAAAGGCTTTGTCACTCTAGCTCAGCATAGAATACACTGTTCTAATCCTATGCTTAAAAACTCTGCTGGAGAAGAGAAGCAGGGTGTGTGGCCAAGTCGGCATCTGTAATGGCTGCCAGGTCGTGAAGCTCCAGCGGCATCCGCTCGACAATGCAGTCTTAAGGCACTGCATCCAGCACAATCCGCCCGGACCCCCACGCCAACATGCTCCACATAACCTCTGCCCCTGCTCAGTTATTGGGGCTGGGCGGTGACCGGGGCCACTCCTATGAGATTCAGGACGATGCGGCCTGCCATGCCCTGATGGCCGCTGAATATCTGGCAGGAACCAATGTTGTGGATCTTGCCCAAAGCTCCCTGGGCAATCGCCTTTCTGTGGTATTTATATCACCATCTTCATAGACTGCTCATCACTGTGCCGCCATGGGGAGAGGGGGTACTGTCGCGTGGGCTCTCATTATTCTAAATGAGACTACTGGATTTCTAGGTAGCAGGATCGATAACGGTGTGGGGGACTGAGTCTGACCCACGTGTAAAGAACTCTGTCACCCTAAATCCGGTTTTTGCTCCGGCTAACTAGCAGTGCCTCATTTCTCCCGTGTGGAAGGAATGATTTGGCAGCCGAGCGCATGTCATCTTTGGAACTTCTCAGGGAAGTCGTGGTTACTCAGATCCAAACCAACTCTCTTATTTCCAATATGATCTCATATACAAATGACAAAGACAGTATAAGTTTTATATAATGTTTTAATAAAACGACTGTATTTTAGATATTAAGGCGTGAGCCGCAATAACCAGAACGATACAACACAGTAGGATTGTAATAGTTACCAGGAGAGTAAAACATAAAAACAAAGCTATCATATTGTCAAACAGTTTCTACTCTCCCTCTGCTTGTTTTATCTAGAGCACAGCATGTTAAGCTTCTAGCTTGCCTATTAGAATCACTATGGATACATCAGCCCTCATACCTGAGCAAAGACCTATGATCTTGGTTCAGCATCTGCAACTAGGCAGTCATCGTCAAGTTGTGGTTCCCTGGTCGGAATCTCCCTCTTGCGTGTATTGGGACAAGGAAGTGATTTTATAACTAACATGTCATCGTGATCACAAAATGTCCCTACGCAGGAATGCCAAGTCTAAACTCTTACCACGTCTATCGGCAATGTACCAGACTGTATCCTTGACTGAAGCACAGAGTAAATATGTTATGGAGAACTCCAGTGCTGGAGTAGGCAAACCAGTATGATACGAATAAAAAACAACACCGTAGAACTGGCTATTTGAAAAATAACAGTACGAAGCCTAATAAAAAGCATGTAGAGCAAAGTGCACAGAGGCTCTAAGCTGTCAGCAAATTAATAAAATATATCCAGGGAAAAATGCACAAAGGCCTAAAGCCTGAAGCTAAAGCGCAATGAATACGTAAAACTAACCACACTACACCCTCCCCTTGTCGGTAGCAAGTGGTTCCAATAATATAAAAGGATGCCCTAAATATAAACAATACCTAAAACAATTATTTCGAAAAGGTGAGAAGACAACAAAGTCATAAATTTAGGTAACGTGATCATAAAGCCAAATTCAATATAGTGTCAATTTCGTAAAAATCCAATCGTCAGATAGAAGCAATAGAACGCAGGAGTTCCTCCACTTCTATATATGTCAATATCGGAAGATCCACGCCACAAAGTACCATGGAGCAGGTGTGATCCAAAGCCCCAAAACCATTCAGGGCGGCACCCCGTGCAGGGCCTATGAAAGAGACAATACCATCTTCCTCCAGGAAGGGAATCTCATAAACTGCCTCACGAAGCAAACGCATCCGTAGTGCACAAGTCTGGGAATGAGCCCTAATCGGGAACATCAACAGATCAGTATCGACCATTGGAGGGCGCTGCAATGAGAGACAGAGAGCCAGTGCATGTTCAAACGAGCACAAAAGGCATCGAAACACGGGTTGCACACAATCCAAAACCGGTCTGAATGACAGAGACCAGTCACACTCCAAATGTCCCAGGAGTGTCGCTCCAAAATGCTGCATCATGCGTTCACGACACAGCTGCGCTGACGGGAGCAGCAATACAGGATCTCGTTGTGACGGGACAGCCATTGCGAAAAAATAGCAACAACAGCAAGACTCCAGCCAATAAAGCCAAAGTAATCGGGAAACCCCCAAAAATGCTTCCGAAAATAGAATGTATAGCCGAAGGTATCAAACCGAATATGGAAGAGAAGGTGTGAGCGAAACCAACACCAACGACTTTGAAAAAATGTGCAATACCAGCAGTGCTGGATGCATTAAATATACATCCCACAAGTTCACCGAAGTGATTCGGAAAGTTAGTATTCAAAAGGGACTGTATCTCCGCCGATGACCTTGCCACCTGAAGTGCGTAGGTCTCGCTAGCAGATGTAAGGGCCACATGATTTTGAAACAATAAAGCTTTTAGCCGACTCAACTTGTCGAAATCAACCTTGGAAGTAGCAATATGAGGCCAGATGTCCGCCACCTCCCTAATTTGAGTGGGGGAAACAACACATTCCCGCAGCACGTAACGGCCTTGTTGACAACGACGATGTAAACTATTCCGGCACGCATGCCACAGCAGCGTTCGCTGTTAAGAACAATGTAACTGCCGTTAGAAAGCACCTGGAAAGTGTTTTTAATAACCGGGACTGGAACTCCCTTCAGATAACAAGCTAAGTTAGCAATCGAAGCGTTACACGCCCCGTGCAAGGACAGCTGTTTACAAACCATTGAATGGCTGACAGAAGCTTCGCATTCGCCGCCGCTAAGAAAAACCTCCTTCAAACCATTAACACATCTGTACTGAAAGGGAAGGTCCCACACCTCGTGTATGTAACTGTCTCCCAATAGTTCATATCTTCCCACCGGAATGTGTTTCAAACACGAAGTAAATTGCAAAGTAGAGATAGGCAAATTAATAACCCCATGAATCAACCATTCAGCTGACGGAATCTCAGCTACCGTGAAAGGCAGTTTCTCTAATTTCTCAATATTTAACATAATATATGTCGCTTCCTTTTTAGCCATCAGTTGTTGTTGACGAGTCAAATTAAAAGAGATAAAGATCTCTCTGGCACGAACGAGCTGCCATGGAACGCGACCTGCCTTCAAGGTCTGAAGAGTCCAACCCAGCTGCATTATGGACCGCGTCTGACTCTGCCCATGATATAAAGAAGACATGTCCGATTTAATAATGTCAATGGCAGAGGAAACAATGCTGTCAATCGTGTAAACACATTCAGAAAGAGTATGCATGCCATTATCAACAACAGACAAAGTCTGCATCAGATTTTCTTGATCAATCTGCCTCAACCGGGCTGCAGCCTCTTGTTGTGAAAGTTTCCAAATCTCATTATAAACCTCGTATAAGAACCTTTTCTTCCGTGGTACTTTGGGACCTGACAAAAAATCTTGTAAATCAGTATTATTAGACAGTAACATGAGATGTGACTTAACTGCATCCAGTGTGGATGACTTCAACCATTGCTGACAAAGCTTCCCCACACTGTATGTAGTTATAATATTAGCATGTTCTGGTGAAACGTAACGAGGGTCTACCCTACTAGTCTTGAACCCCCCTGAAGAGGTGCCAAAAAGTTGATGACACATATTAGTGTCTACAGGCCATAATAACCACCCGCCTGGATGTAACGATGAAGTGTTAAGCGTACCATTCTGGACCCAATGTGTAAAGTCACTGAAAGTAGCATTCACATAGTGCTGCCAATTTTTTAATTTAGAAGGGACAGGTATACTAGGCAAAGTCAACTCCCTAATCGTCGCGAAGCCCAAACAGCTAGTCTGTTGTACTGTGTCATTGAGGAAAATTGTAGGAAGTTGGCTCTGTATGTGCTATTTCAAAGTAAGGAATAGCATGCACAGAGTCCAAGGGTTCCCCTTAGAGGTAAAATAGTGGTAAAAAGAGATAATACTAATGCTCTATTTTGTGGTAGTGGGGTCGAGCAGTAGGCTTATCCAAGGAGTAGTGTTAAGCATTTGTTGTACATACACATAGACAATAAATGAGGTACACACACTCAGAGACAAATCCAGCCAATAGTTTTTTGTATAGAAAAATATCTTTTCTTAGTTTATTTTAAGAACCACAGGTTCAAATTCTACATGTAATATCTCATTTGAAAGGTATTGCAGGTAAGTACTTTAGGAACTTTAAATCATAAAAATTGCATGTATACTTTTCAAGTTATTGACAAATAGCTGTTTTAAAAGTGGACACTTAGTGCAATTTTCACAGTTCCTAGGGGAGGTAAGTTTTGGTTAGTTTTACCAGGTAAGTAAGACACTTACAGGGTTCAGTTCTTGGTCCAAGGTAGCCCACCGTTGGGGGTTCAGAGCAACCCCAAAGTCACCACACCAGCAGCTCAGGGCCGGTCAGGTGCAGAGTTCAAAGTGGTGCCCAAAACACATAGGCTAGAATGGAGAGAAGGGGGTGCCCCGGTTCCAGTCTGCTTGCAGGTAAGTACCCGCGTCTTCGGAGGGCAGACCAGGGGGGTTTTGTAGGGCACCGGGGGGGACACAAGTCCACACAGAAATTTCACCCTCAGCAGCGCGGGGGCGGCCGGGTGCAGTGTAGAAACAGGCGTCGGGTTCGCAATGGAAGTCAATGGGAGATCTAGGGATCTCTTCAGCGCTGCAGGCAGGCAAGGGGGGGGTTCCTCGGGGAAACCTTCACTTGGTCAAGGGAGAGGGACTCCTGGGGGTCACTCCTCCAGTGAAAGTCCGGTCCTTCAGGTCCTGGGGGCTGCGGGTGCAGGGTCTCTCCCAGGTGTCGGGACTTAGGATTTAAAGAGTCGCGGTCAGGGGAAGCCTCGGGATTCCCTCTGCAGGCGGCGCTGTGGGGGCTCAGGGGGGACAGGTTTTTGTACTCACAGTCTTAGAGTAGTCCTGGGGTCCCTCCTGAGGTGTTGGATCGCCACCAGCCGAGTCGGGGTCGCCGGGTGCAGTGTTGCAAGTCTCACGCTTCTTGCGGGGAGCTTGCAGGGTTCTTTAAAGCTGCTGGAAACAAAGTTGCAGCTTTTCTTGGAGCAGGTCCGCTGTCCTCGGGAGTTTCTTGTCTTTTCGAAGCAGGGGCAGTCCTCAGAGGATGTCGAGGTCGCTGGTCCCTTTGGAAGGCGTCGCTGGAGCAGGATCTTTGGAAGGCAGGAGACAGGCCGGTGAGTTTCTGGAGCCAAGGCAGTTGTCGTCTTCTGGTCTTCCTCTGCAGGGGTTTTCAGCTAGGCAGTCCTTCTTCTTGTAGTTGCAGGAATCTAATTTTCTAGGGTTCAGGGTAGCCCTTAAATACTAAATTTAAGGGCGTGTTTAGGTCTGGGGGGTTAGTAGCCAATGGCTACTAGCCCTGAGGGTGGGTACACCCTCTTTGTGCCTCCTCCCAAGGGGAGGGGGTCACAATCCTAACCCTATTGGGGGAATCCTCCATCTGCAAGATGGAGGATTTCTAAAAGTCAGAGTCACCTCAGTTCAGGACACCTTAGGGGCTGTCCTGACTGGCCAGTGACTCCTCCTTGTTGCTTTCTTTGTTCCCTCCAGCCTTGCCGCCAAAAGTGGGGGCCGTGGCCGGAGGGGGCGGGCAACTCCACTAAGCTGGAGTGCCCTGCTGGGCTGTGACAAAGGGGTGAGCCTTTGAGGCTCACCGCCAGGTGTCACAGCTCCTGCCTGGGGGAGGTGTTAGCATCTCCACCCAGTGCAGGCTTTGTTACTGGCCTCAGAGTGACAAAGGCACTCTCCCCATGGGGCCAGCAACATGTCTCTGGTGTGGCAGGCTGCTGGAACTAGTCAGCCTACACAGACAGTCGGTTAAGTTTCAGGGGGCACCTCTAAGGTGCCCTCTGTGGTGTATTTTACAATAAAATGTACACTGGCATCAGTGTGCATTTATTGTGCTGAGAAGTTTGATACCAAACTTCCCAGTTTTCAGTGTAGCCATTATGGTGCTGTGGAGTTCGTGTTTGACAGACTCCCAGACCATATACTCTTATGGCTACCCTGCACTTACAATGTCTAAGGTTTTGTTTAGACACTGTAGGGGTACCATGCTCATGCACTGGTACCCTCACCTATGGTATAGTGCACCCTGCCTTAGGGCTGTAAGGCCTGCTAGAGGGGTGTCTTACCTATACTGCATAGGCAGTGAGAGGCTGGCATGGCACCCTGAGGGGAGTGCCATGTCGACTTACTCGTTTTGTCCTCACTAGCACACACAAGCTGGCAAGCAGTGTGTCTGTGCTGAGTGAGAGGTCTCCAGGGTGGCATAAGACATGCTGCAGCCCTTAGAGACCTTCCTTGGCATCAGGGCCCTTGGTACTAGAAGTACCAGTTACAAGGGACTTATCTGGATGCCAGGGTCTGCCAATTGTGGATACAAAAGTACAGGTTAGGGAAAGAACACTGGTGCTGGGGCCTGGTTAGCAGGCCTCAGCACACTTTCAATTGTAAACATAGCATCAGCAAAGGCAAAAAGTCAGGGGGCAACCATGCCAAGGAGGCATTTCCTTACACAACCCCCCCCCCCCAAACGAAAGAGGATGAGACTAACCTTTCCCAAGAGAGTCTTCATTTTCTAAGTGGAAGAACCTGGAAAGGCCATCTGCATTGGCATGGGCAGTCCCAGGTCTGTGTTCCACTATAAAGTCCATTCCCTGTAGGGAGATGGACCACCTCAACAGTTTAGGATTTTCACCTTTCATTTGCATCAGCCATTTGAGAGGTCTGTGGTTAGTTTGAACTAGGAAGTGAGTCCCAAAGAGGTATGGTCTCAGCTTCTTCAGGGACCAAACCACAGCAAAGGCCTCCCTCTCAATGGCACTCCAACGCTGCTCCCTGGGGAGTAACCTCCTGCTAATGAAAGCAACAGGCTGGTCAAGGCCATCATCATTTGTTTGGGACAAAACTGCCCCTATCCCATGTTCAGAGGCATCAGTCTGCACAATGAACTGCTTAGAATAATCTGGAGCTTTTAGAACTGGTGCTGAGCACATTGCTTGTTTCAGGGTGTCAAAGGCCTGTTGGCATTCCACAGTCCAGTTCACTTTCTTGGGCATTTTCTTGGAGGTGAGTTCAGTGAGGGCTGTCACAATGGATCCATATCCCTTCACAAACCTCCTGTAATACCCAGTCAAGCCAAGGAATGCCCTGACTTGAGTCTGGGTTTTTGGAGCTACCCAGTCCAGAATAGTCTGGATCTTGGGTTGGAGTGGCTGAACTTGGCCTCCACCTACAAGGTGGCCCAAGTAAACCACAGTTCCCTGCCCTATCTGGCATTTGGATGCCTTGATAGAGAGGCCTGCAGATTGCAGAGCCTTCAAAACCTTCTTCAGGTGGACCAGGTGATCCTGCCAGGTGGAGCTAAAGACAGCAATATCATCAAGATAAGCTGTGCTAAAGGACTCCAAGCCAGCAAGGACTTGATTCACCAACCTTTGGAAGGTGGCAGGGGCATTCTTTAAACCAAAGGGCATAACAGTAAACTGATAATGCCCATCAGGTGTGGAGAATGCTGTTTTCTCTTTTGCTCCAGGTGCCATTTTTATTTGCCAGTACCCTGCTGTCAAGTCAAAGGTACTTAAGAATTTGGCAGCACCTAATTTATCTATGAGCTCATCAGCTCTTGGAATTGGATGAACATCTGTCTTGGTGACAGAATTGAGCCCTCTGTAGTCCACACAAAACCTCATCTCTTTCTTTCCATCTTTGGTGTGAGGTTTGGGGACTAAGACCACTGGGCTAGCCCAGGGGCTGTCAGAGCGCTCAATTACTCCCAATTCCAGCATCTTGTGGACTTCCACCTTGATGCTTTCCTTAACATGGTCAGACTGTCTAAAGATTTTGTTTTTGACAGGCATGCTGTCTCCTGTGTCCACATCATGGGTACACAGGGGAGTCTGACCAGGGGTTAAGGAGAAGAGTTCAGGAAACTGTTGTAGGACTCTCCTACAATCAGCTTGCTGTTGGCCAGAGAGGGTGTCTGAGTAGATCACTCCATCTACTGTGCCATCTTTTGGGTCTGATGACAGAAGATCAGGGAGAGGTTCACTCTCTGCCTCCTGATCCTCATCTGTTACCATCAACAGATTCACATCAGCCCTGTCATGGAAGAGCTTAAGGCGGTTCACATGGATCACCCTCTTGGGGCTCCTGCTTGTGCCCAGGTCCACCAGGTAGGTGACCTGACTCTTCCTTTCTAGCACTGGGTAAGGGCCACTCCATTTGTCCTGGAGTGCCCTGGGAGCCACAGGCTCCAGAACCCAGACTTTCTGCCCTGGTTGGAACTCAACCAGTGCAGCCTTTTGGTCATACCAAAACTTCTGGAGCTGTTGGCTGGCCTCAAGGTTTTTGGTTGCCTTTTCCATGTACTCTGCCATTCTAGAGCGAAGGCCAAGTACATAGTCCACTATGTCTTGTTTAGGCTCATGGAGAGGTCTCTCCCAGCCTTCTTTAACAAGAGCAAGTGGTCCCCTTACAGGATGACCAAACAGAAGTTCAAAGGGTGAGAATCCTACTCCCTTCTGTGGTACCTCTCTGTAAGCGAAAAGCAGACATGGCAAGAGGACATCCCATCTCCTTTTGAGTTTTTCTGGGAGCCCCATGATCATGCCTTTTAATGTCTTGTTGAATCTCTCAACCAAGCCATTAGTTTGTGGATGGTATGGTGTAGTGAATTTGTAAGTCACTCCACACTCATTCCACATGTGTTTTAGGTATGCTGACATGAAGTTGGTACCTCTGTCAGACACCACCTCCTTAGGGAAACCCACTCTGGTAAAGATACCAATGAGGGCCTTGGCTACTGCAGGGGCAGTAGTCGACCTAAGGGGAATAGCTTCAGGATACCTGGTAGCATGATCCACTACTACCAGGATATACATATTTCCTGAGGCTGTGGGAGGTTCTAGTGGACCAACTATGTCCACACCCACTCTTTCAAAGGGAACCCCCACCACTGGAAGTGGAATGAGGGGGGCCTTTGGATGCCCACCTGTCTTACCACTGGCTTGACAGGTGGGGCAGGAGAGGCAAAACTCCTTAACCATGTTGGACATATTGGGCCAGTAGAAGTGGTTGACTAACCTCTCCCACGTCTTGGTTTGTCCCAAATGTCCAGCAAGGGGAATGTCATGGGCCAATGTTAGGATGAACTCTCTGAACAGCTGAGGCACTACCACTCTCCTAGTGGCACCAGGTTTGGGGTCTCTGGCCTCAGTGTACAGGAGTCCATCTTCCCAATAGACCCTATGTGTTCCATTTTTCTTGCCTTTGGACTCTTCAGCAGCTTGCTGCCTAAGGCCTTCAAGAGAGGGACAGGTTTCTTGTCCCTTACACAGCTCCTCCCTTGAGGGTCCCCCTGGGCCTAAGAGCTCAACCTGATAAGGCTCAAGCTCCAAAGGCTCAGTTCCCTCAGAGGGCAGAACTTCTTCCTGAGAAGAGAGGTTCCCTTTCTTTTGCTGTGTTGCAGTTGGTTTCCCAACTGACTTTCCTGTTCTCTTGGTAGGCTGGGCCATTTTTCCAGACTCCAGCTCTACTTTTTCACCCTGTGCCTTGCATTGTGCTCTTGTTTTCACACACACCAGTTCAGGGATACCCAGCATTGCTGCATGGGTTTTTAGTTCTACCTCAGCCCATGCTGAGGACTCCAGGTCATTTCCAAGCAGACAGTCCACTGGGATATTTGAGGAGACCACCACCTGTTTCAGGCCATTGACCCCTCCCCATTCTAAAGTAACCATTGCCATGGGATGTACTTTTCTCTGATTGTCAGTGTTGGTGACTGTGTAAGTTTTTCCAGTCAGGTATTGGCCAGGGGAAACCAGTTTCTCTGTCACCATGGTGACACTGGCACCTGTATCCCTCAGGCCCTCTATTCTAGTCCCATTAATTAAGAGTTGCTGTCTGTATTTTTGCATGTTAGGCGGCCAGACAGCTAGTGTGGCTAAATCCACCCCACCCTCAGAAACTAGAGTAGCTTCAGTGTGGACCCTGATTTGCTCTGGGCACACTGTTGATCCCACTTGGAGACTAGCCATACCAGTGTTACCTGGATGGGAGTTTGGAGTGGAATCTTTCTTGGGACAGGCCTTGTCTCCAGTTTGGTGTCCATGCTGTTTACAGCTATGACACCAGGCCTTTTTGGGATCAAAGTTTTTACCCTTGTACCCATTGTTTTGTGAAGAGGCTCTGGGCCCACCCTCCTGTGCAGGTTTTTGGGGGCCTGTAGAAGACTCTTTACTATTTTTAGTTTTGGTTGTCTCATCACCCTTCCCCTGGGGAGTCTTTGTGACCCCTTTCTTTTGGTCACCCCCTGTTGAAGTCTTGGACACCCTTGTCTTGACCCAATGGTCCGCCTTCTTTCCCAATTCTTGGGGAGAAATTGGTCCTAGGTCTACCAGATGCTGATGCAGTTTATCATTGAAACAATTACTTAACAGGTGTTCTTTCACAAACAAATTGTACAGCCCATCATAATTACTTACACCACTGCCTTGAATCCAACCATCTAGTGTTTTCACTGAGTAGTCTACAAAGTCAACCCAGGTCTGGCTCGAGGATTTTTGAGCCCCCCTGAATCTAATCCTATACTCCTCAGTGGAGAATCCAAAGCCCTCAATCAGGGTACCCTTCATGAGGTCATAAGATTCTGCATCTTGTCCAGAGAGTGTGAGGAGTCTATCCCTACACTTTCCTGTAAACATTTCCCAAAGGAGAGCACCCCAGTGAGATTTGTTCACTTTTCTGGTTACACAAGCCCTCTCAAAAGCTGTGAACCATTTGGTGATGTCATCACCATCTTCATATTTAGTTACAATCCCTTTGGGGATTTTCAACATGTCAGGAGAATCTCTGACCCTATTTATGTTGCTGCCACCATTGATGGGTCCTAGGCCCATCTCTTGTCTTTCCCTCTCTATGGCTAGGATCTGTCTTTCCAAAGCCAATCTTTTGGCCATCCTGGCTAACTGGATGTCCTCTTCACTGGGGCTATCCTCAGTGATTTCAGAGGTGTTGGTCTCTCCTGTGAGGGAACTAGCATCTCTGACTATTATTTTTGGAGTCAGGGTTTGAGGGACCCTGTTCTCCCTAGATAGGATTGGTAGGGGGGAATTTTCCTCCAAGTCACTATCCTCTTCCTCTGAGTTGCCACCCTCAGAGGGGTTGGCCTTTTCAAACTCTGCCAAAAGCTCCTGGAGCTGTATTTTGGTAGGTTTGGGGCCCATTGTTATTTTCTTTAGTTTACAGAGTGACCTTAGCTCCCTCATCTTAAGATGGAGGTAAGGTGTGGTGTCGAGTTCCACCACAGTCACATCTGTGCTAGACATTTTGCTTCTAAAAGTTGGAATACTTTTTAAGAATCTACAACTGGTTCTAGAATCTAATTCAAACTTTTACAAACTTTTAAACTCTAAAAGAAATGCTAAACAGGATCTAACACAAGGCCCTAGCAGGTCTTTTAAGAATTTAGAAAACTTTTCAAATTGCAAAAATCAATTTCTAATGTCAATTTTGGAATTTGTCGTGTGATCAGGTATTGGCTGAGTAGTCCAGCAAATGCAAAGTCTTGTACCCCACCGCTGATCCACCAATGTAGGAAGTTGGCTCTGTATGTGCTATTTCAAAGTAAGGAATAGCATGCACAGAGTCCAAGGGTTCCCCTTAGAGGTAAAATAGTGGTAAAAAGAGATAATACTAATGCTCTATTTTGTGGTAGTGTGGTCGAGCAGTAGGCTTATCCAAGGAGTAGTGTTAAGCATTTGTTGTACATACACATAGACAATAAATGAGGTACACACACTCAGAGACAAATCCAGCCAATAGGTTTTTGTATAGAAAAATATCTTTTCTTAGTTTATTTTAAGAACCACAGGTTCAAATTCTACATGTAATATCTCATTTGAAAGGTATTGCAGGTAAGTACTTTAGGAACTTTAAATCATAAAAATTGCATGTATACTTTTCAAGTTATTGACAAATAGCTGTTTTAAAAGTGGACACTTAGTGCAATTTTCACAGTTCCTAGGGGAGGTAAGTTTTGGTTAGTTTTACCAGGTAAGTAAGACACTTACAGGGTTCAGTTCTTGGTCCAAGGTAGCCCACCGTTGGGGGTTCAGAGCAACCCCAAAGTCACCACACCAGCAGCTCAGGGCCGGTCAGGTGCAGAGTTCAAAGTGGTGCCCAAAACACATAGGCTAGAATGGAGAGAAGGGGGTGCCCCGGTTCCAGTCTGCTTGCAGGTAAGTACCCGCGTCTTCGGAGGGCAGACCAGGGGGGTTTTGTAGGGCACCGGGGGGGACACAAGTCCACACAGAAATTTCACCCTCAGCAGCGCGGGGGCGGCCGGGTGCAGTGTAGAAACAGGCGTCGGGTTCGCAATGGAAGTCAATGGGAGATCTAGGGATCTCTTCAGCGCTGCAGGCAGGCAAGGGGGGGGTTCCTCGGGGAAACCTTCACTTGGTCAAGGGAGAGGGACTCCTGGGGGTCACTCCTCCAGTGAAAGTCCGGTCCTTCAGGTCCTGGGGGCTGCGGGTGCAGGGTCTCTCCCAGGTGTCGGGACTTAGGATTTAAAGAGTCGCGGTCAGGGGAAGCCTCGGGATTCCCTCTGCAGGCGGCGCTGTGGGGGCTCAGGGGGGACAGGTTTTTGTACTCACAGTCTTAGAGTAGTCCTGGGGTCCCTCCTGAGGTGTTGGATCGCCACCAGCCGAGTCGGGGTCGCCGGGTGCAGTGTTGCAAGTCTCACGCTTCTTGCGGGGAGCTTGCAGGGTTCTTTAAAGCTGCTGGAAACAAAGTTGCAGCTTTTCTTGGAGCAGGTCCGCTGTCCTCGGGAGTTTCTTGTCTTTTCGAAGCAGGGGCAGTCCTCAGAGGATGTCGAGGTCGCTGGTCCCTTTGGAAGGCGTCGCTGGAGCAGGATCTTTGGAAGGCAGGAGACAGGCCGGTGAGTTTCTGGAGCCAAGGCAGTTGTCGTCTTCTGGTCTTCCTCTGCAGGGGTTTTCAGCTAGGCAGTCCTTCTTCTTGTAGTTGCAGGAATCTAATTTTCTAGGGTTCAGGGTAGCCCTTAAATACTAAATTTAAGGGCGTGTTTAGGTCTGGGGGGTTAGTAGCCAATGGCTACTAGCCCTGAGGGTGGGTACACCCTCTTTGTGCCTCCTCCCAAGGGGAGGGGGTCACAATCCTAACCCTATTGGGGGAATCCTCCATCTGCAAGATGGAGGATTTCTAAAAGTCAGAGTCACCTCAGTTCAGGACACCTTAGGGGCTGTCCTGACTGGCCAGTGACTCCTCCTTGTTGCTTTCTTTGTTCCCTCCAGCCTTGCCGCCAAAAGTGGGGGCCGTGGCCGGAGGGGGCGGGCAACTCCACTAAGCTGGAGTGCCCTGCTGGGCTGTGACAAAGGGGTGAGCCTTTGAGGCTCACCGCCAGGTGTCACAGCTCCTGCCTGGGGGAGGTGTTAGCATCTCCACCCAGTGCAGGCTTTGTTACTGGCCTCAGAGTGACAAAGGCACTCTCCCCATGGGGCCAGCAACATGTCTCTGGTGTGGCAGGCTGCTGGAACTAGTCAGCCTACACAGACAGTCGGTTAAGTTTCAGGGGGCACCTCTAAGGTGCCCTCTGTGGTGTATTTTACAATAAAATGTACACTGGCATCAGTGTGCATTTATTGTGCTGAGAAGTTTGATACCAAACTTCCCAGTTTTCAGTGTAGCCATTATGGTGCTGTGGAGTTCGTGTTTGACAGACTCCCAGACCATATACTCTTATGGCTACCCTGCACTTACAATGTCTAAGGTTTTGTTTAGACACTGTAGGGGTACCATGCTCATGCACTGGTACCCTCACCTATGGTATAGTGCACCCTGCCTTAGGGCTGTAAGGCCTGCTAGAGGGGTGTCTTACCTATACTGCATAGGCAGTGAGAGGCTGGCATGGCACCCTGAGGGGAGTGCCATGTCGACTTACTCGTTTTGTCCTCACTAGCACACACAAGCTGGCAAGCAGTGTGTCTGTGCTGAGTGAGAGGTCTCCAGGGTGGCATAAGACATGCTGCAGCCCTTAGAGACCTTCCTTGGCATCAGGGCCCTTGGTACTAGAAGTACCAGTTACAAGGGACTTATCTGGATGCCAGGGTCTGCCAATTGTGGATACAAAAGTACAGGTTAGGGAAAGAACACTGGTGCTGGGGCCTGGTTAGCAGGCCTCAGCACACTTTCAATTGTAAACATAGCATCAGCAAAGGCAAAAAGTCAGGGGGCAACCATGCCAAGGAGGCATTTCCTTACACAACCCCCCCCCCCCCCAAACGAAAGAGGATGAGACTAACCTTTCCCAAGAGAGTCTTCATTATCTAAGTGGAAGAACCTGGAAAGGCCATCTGCATTGGCATGGGCAGTCCCAGGTCTGTGTTCCACTATAAAGTCCATTCCCTGTAGGGAGATGGACCACCTCAACAGTTTAGGATTTTCACCTTTCATTTGCATCAGCCATTTGAGAGGTCTGTGGTTAGTTTGAACTAGGAAGTGAGTCCCAAAGAGGTATGGTCTCAGCTTCTTCAGGGACCAAACCACAGCAAAGGCCTCCCTCTCAATGGCACTCCAACGCTGCTCCCTGGGGAGTAACCTCCTGCTAATGAAAGCAACAGGCTGGTCAAGGCCATCATCATTTGTTTGGGACAAAACTGCCCCTATCCCATGTTCAGAGGCATCAGTCTGCACAATGAACTGCTTAGAATAATCTGGAGCTTTTAGAACTGGTGCTGAGCACATTGCTTGTTTCAGGGTGTCAAAGGCCTGTTGGCATTCCACAGTCCAGTTCACTTTCTTGGGCATTTTCTTGGAGGTGAGTTCAGTGAGGGCTGTCACAATGGATCCATATCCCTTCACAAACCTCCTGTAATACCCAGTCAAGCCAAGGAATGCCCTGACTTGAGTCTGGGTTTTTGGAGCTACCCAGTCCAGAATAGTCTGGATCTTGGGTTGGAGTGGCTGAACTTGGCCTCCACCTACAAGGTGGCCCAAGTAAACCACAGTTCCCTGCCCTATCTGGCATTTGGATGCCTTGATAGAGAGGCCTGCAGATTGCAGAGCCTTCAAAACCTTCTTCAGGTGGACCAGGTGATCCTGCCAGGTGGAGCTAAAGACAGCAATATCATCAAGATAAGCTGTGCTAAAGGACTCCAAGCCAGCAAGGACTTGATTCACCAACCTTTGGAAGGTGGCAGGGGCATTCTTTAAACCAAAGGGCATAACAGTAAACTGATAATGCCCATCAGGTGTGGAGAATGCTGTTTTCTCTTTTGCTCCAGGTGCCATTTTTATTTGCCAGTACCCTGCTGTCAAGTCAAAGGTACTTAAGAATTTGGCAGCACCTAATTTATCTATGAGCTCATCAGCTCTTGGAATTGGATGAGCATCTGTCTTGGTGACAGAATTGAGCCCTCTGTAGTCCACACAAAACCTCATCTCTTTCTTTCCATCTTTGGTGTGAGGTTTGGGGACTAAGACCACTGGGCTAGCCCAGGGGCTGTCAGAGCGCTCAATTACTCCCAATTCCAGCATCTTGTGGACTTCCACCTTGATGCTTTCCTTAACATGGTCAGACTGTCTAAAGATTTTGTTTTTGACAGGCATGCTGTCTCCTGTGTCCACATCATGGGTACACAGGGGAGTCTGACCAGGGGTTAAGGAGAAGAGTTCAGGAAACTGTTGTAGGACTCTCCTACAATCAGCTTGCTGTTGGCCAGAGAGGGTGTCTGAGTAGATCACTCCATCTACTGTGCCATCTTTTGGGTCTGATGACAGAAGATCAGGGAGAGGTTCACTCTCTGCCTCCTGATCCTCATCTGTTACCATCAACAGATTCACATCAGCCCTGTCATGGAAGAGCTTAAGGCGGTTCACATGGATCACCCTCTTGGGGCTCCTGCTTGTGCCCAGGTCCACCAGGTAGGTGACCTGACTCTTCCTTTCTAGCACTGGGTAAGGGCCACTCCATTTGTCCTGGAGTGCCCTGGGAGCCACAGGCTCCAGAACCCAGACTTTCTGCCCTGGTTGGAACTCAACCAGTGCAGCCTTTTGGTCATACCAAAACTTCTGGAGCTGTTGGCTGGCCTCAAGGTTTTTGGTTGCCTTTTCCATGTACTCTGCCATTCTAGAGCGAAGGCCAAGTACATAGTCCACTATGTCTTGTTTAGGCTCATGGAGAGGTCTCTCCCAGCCTTCTTTAACAAGAGCAAGTGGTCCCCTTACAGGATGACCAAACAGAAGTTCAAAGGGTGAGAATCCTACTCCCTTCTGTGGTACCTCTCTGTAAGCGAAAAGCAGACATGGCAAGAGGACATCCCATATCCTTTTGAGTTTTTCTGGGAGCCCCATGATCATGCCTTTTAATGTCTTGTTTAATCTCTCAACCAAGCCATTAGTTTGTGGATGGTATGGTGTAGTGAATTTGTAAGTCACTCCACACTCATTCCACATGTGTTTTAGGTATGCTGACATGAAGTTGGTACCTCTGTCAGACACCACCTCCTTAGGGAAACCCACTCTGGTAAAGATACCAATGAGGGCCTTGGCTACTGCAGGGGCAGTAGTCGACCTAAGGGGAATAGCTTCAGGATACCTGGTAGCATGATCCACTACTACCAGGATATACATATTTCCTGAGGCTGTGGGAGGTTCTAGTGGACCAACTATGTCCACACCCACTCTTTCAAAGGGAACCCCCACCACTGGAAGTGGAATGAGGGGGGCCTTTGGATGCCCACCTGTCTTACCACTGGCTTGACAGGTGGGGCAGGAGAGGCAAAACTCCTTAACCATGTTGGACATATTGGGCCAGTAGAAGTGGTTGACTAACCTCTCCCACGTCTTGGTTTGTCCCAAATGTCCAGCAAGGGGAATGTCATGGGCCAATGTTAGGATGAACTCTCTGAACAGCTGAGGCACTACCACTCTCCTAGTGGCACCAGGTTTGGGGTCTCTGGCCTCAGTGTACAGGAGTCCATCTTCCCAATAGACCCTATGTGTTCCATTTTTCTTGCCTTTGGACTCTTCAGCAGCTTGCTGCCTAAGGCCTTCAAGAGAGGGACAGGTTTCTTGTCCCTTACACAGCTCCTCCCTTGAGGGTCCCCCTGGGCCTAAGAGCTCAACCTGATAAGGCTCAAGCTCCAAAGGCTCAGTTCCCTCAGAGGGCAGAACTTCTTCCTGAGAAGAGAGGTTCCCTTTCTTTTGCTGTGTTGCAGTTGGTTTCCCAACTGACTTTCCTGTTCTCTTGGTAGGCTGGGCCATTTTTCCAGACTCCAGCTCTACTTTTTCACCCTGTGCCTTGCATTGTGCTCTTGTTTTCACACACACCAGTTCAGGGATACCCAGCATTGCTGCATGGGTTTTTAGTTCTACCTCAGCCCATGCTGAGAACTCCAGGTCATTTCCAAGCAGACAGTCCACTGAGATATTTGAGGAGACCACCACCTGTTTCAGGCCATTGACCCCTCCCCATTCTAAAGTAACCATTGCCATGGGATGTACTTTTCTCTGATTGTCAGCGTTGGTGACTGTGTAAGTTTTTCCAGTCAGGTATTGGCCAGGGGAAACCAGTTTCTCTGTCACCATGGTGACACTGGCACCTGTATCCCTCAGGCCCTCTATTCTAGTCCCATTAATTAAGAGTTGCTGTCTGTATTTTTGCATGTTAGGCGGCCAGACAGCTAGGGTGGCTAAATCCACCCCACCCTCAGAAACTAGAGTAGCTTCAGTGTGGACCCTGATTTGCTCTGGGCACACTGTTGATCCCACTTGGAGACTAGCCATACCAGTGTTACCTGGATGGGAGTTTGGAGTGGAATCTTTCTTGGGACAGGCCTTGTCTCCAGTTTGGTGTCCATGCTGTTTACAGCTATGACACCAGGCCTTTTTGGGATCAAAGTTTTTACCCTTGTACCCATTGTTTTGTGAAGAGGCTCTGGGCCCACCCTCCTGTGCAGGTTTTTGGGGGCCTGTAGAAGACTCTTTACTATTTTTAGTTTTGGTTGTCTCATCACCCTTCCCCTGGGGAGTCTTTGTGACCCCTTTCTTTTGGTCACCCCCTGTTGAAGTCTTGGACACCCTTGTCTTGACCCAATGGTCCGCCTTCTTTCCCAATTCTTGGGGAGAAATTGGTCCTAGGTCTACCAGATGCTGATGCAGTTTATCATTGAAACAATTACTTAACAGGTGTTCTTTCACAAACAAATTGTACAGCCCATCATAATTACTTACACCACTGCCTTGAATCCAACCATCTAGTGTTTTCACTGAGTAGTCTACAAAGTCAACCCAGGTCTGGCTCGAGGATTTTTGAGCCCCCCTGAATCTAATCCTATACTCCTCAGTGGAGAATCCAAAGCCCTCAATCAGGGTACCCTTCATGAGGTCATAAGATTCTGCATCTTGTCCAGAGAGTGTGAGGAGTCTATCCCTACACTTTCCTGTAAACATTTCCCAAAGGAGAGCACCCCAGTGAGATTTGTTCACTTTTCTGGTTACACAAGCCCTCTCAAAAGCTGTGAACCATTTGGTGATGTCATCACCATCTTCATATTTAGTTACAATCCCTTTGGGGATTTTCAACATGTCAGGAGAATCTCTGACCCTATTTATGTTGCTGCCACCATTGATGGGTCCTAGGCCCATCTCTTGTCTTTCCCTCTCTATGGCTAGGATCTGTCTTTCCAAAGCCAATCTTTTGGCCATCCTGGCTAACTGGATGTCCTCTTCACTGGGGCTATCCTCAGTGATTTCAGAGGTGTTGGTCTCTCCTGTGAGGGAACCAGCATCTCTGACTATTATTTTTGGAGTCAGGGTTTGAGGGACCCTGTTCTCCCTAGATAGGATTGGTAGGGGGGAATTTTCCTCCAAGTCACTATCCTCTTCCTCTGAGTTGCCACCCTCAGAGGGGTTGGCCTTTTCAAACTCTGCCAAAAGCTCCTGGAGCTGTATTTTGGTAGGTTTGGGGCCCATTGTTATTTTCTTTAGTTTACAGAGTGACCTTAGCTCCCTCATCTTAAGATGGAGGTAAGGTGTGGTGTCGAGTTCCACCACAGTCACATCTGTGCTAGACATTTTGCTTCTAAAAGTTGGAATACTTTTTAAGAATCTACAACTGGTTCTAGAATCTAATTCAAACTTTTACAAACTTTTAAACTCTAAAAGAAATGCTAAACAGGATCTAACACAAGGCCCTAGCAGGTCTTTTAAGAATTTAGAAAACTTTTCAAATTGCAAAAATCAATTTCTAATGTCAATTTTGGAATTTGTCGTGTGATCAGGTATTGGCTGAGTAGTCCAGCAAATGCAAAGTCTTGTACCCCACCGCTGATCCACCAATGTAGGAAGTTGGCTCTGTATGTGCTATTTCAAAGTAAGGAATAGCATGCACAGAGTCCAAGGGTTCCCCTTAGAGGTAAAATAGTGGTAAAAAGAGATAATACTAATGCTCTATTTTGTGGTAGTGTGGTCGAGCAGTAGGCTTATCCAAGGAGTAGTGTTAAGCATTTGTTGTACATACACATAGACAATAAATGAGGTACACACACTCAGAGACAAATCCAGCCAATAGGTTTTTGTATAGAAAAATATCTTTTCTTAGTTTATTTTAAGAACCACAGGTTCAAATTCTACATGTAATATCTCATTTGAAAGGTATTGCAGGTAAGTACTTTAGGAACTTTAAATCATAAAAATTGCATGTATACTTTTCAAGTTATTGACAAATAGCTGTTTTAAAAGTGGACACTTAGTGCAATTTTCACAGTTCCTAGGGGAGGTAAGTTTTGGTTAGTTTTACCAGGTAAGTAAGACACTTACAGGGTTCAGTTCTTGGTCCAAGGTAGCCCACCGTTGGGGGTTCAGAGCAACCCCAAAGTCACCACACCAGCAGCTCAGGGCCGGTCAGGTGCAGAGTTCAAAGTGGTGCCCAAAACACATAGGCTAGAATGGAGAGAAGGGGGTGCCCCGGTTCCAGTCTGCTTGCAGGTAAGTACCCGCGTCTTCGGAGGGCAGACCAGGGGGGTTTTGTAGGGCACCGGGGGGGACACAAGTCCACACAGAAATTTCACCCTCAGCAGCGCGGGGGCGGCCGGGTGCAGTGTAGAAACAGGCGTCGGGTTCGCAATGGAAGTCAATGGGAGATCTAGGGATCTCTTCAGCGCTGCAGGCAGGCAAGGGGGGGGTTCCTCGGGGAAACCTTCACTTGGTCAAGGGAGAGGGACTCCTGGGGGTCACTCCTCCAGTGAAAGTCCGGTCCTTCAGGTCCTGGGGGCTGCGGGTGCAGGGTCTCTCCCAGGTGTCGGGACTTAGGATTTAAAGAGTCGCGGTCAGGGGAAGCCTCGGGATTCCCTCTGCAGGCGGCGCTGTGGGGGCTCAGGGGGGACAGGTTTTTGTACTCACAGTCTTAGAGTAGTCCTGGGGTCCCTCCTGAGGTGTTGGATCGCCACCAGCCGAGTCGGGGTCGCCGGGTGCAGTGTTGCAAGTCTCACGCTTCTTGCGGGGAGCTTGCAGGGTTCTTTAAAGCTGCTGGAAACAAAGTTGCAGCTTTTCTTGGAGCAGGTCCGCTGTCCTCGGGAGTTTCTTGTCTTTTCGAAGCAGGGGCAGTCCTCAGAGGATGTCGAGGTCGCTGGTCCCTTTGGAAGGCGTCGCTGGAGCAGGATCTTTGGAAGGCAGGAGACAGGCCGGTGAGTTTCTGGAGCCAAGGCAGTTGTCGTCTTCTGGTCTTCCTCTGCAGGGGTTTTCAGCTAGGCAGTCCTTCTTCTTGTAGTTGCAGGAATCTAATTTTCTAGGGTTCAGGGTAGCCCTTAAATACTAAATTTAAGGGCGTGTTTAGGTCTGGGGGGTTAGTAGCCAATGGCTACTAGCCCTGAGGGTGGGTACACCCTCTTTGTGCCTCCTCCCAAGGGGAGGGGGTCACAATCCTAACCCTATTGGGGGAATCCTCCATCTGCAAGATGGAGGATTTCTAAAAGTCAGAGTCACCTCAGTTCAGGACACCTTAGGGGCTGTCCTGACTGGCCAGTGACTCCTCCTTGTTGCTTTCTTTGTTCCCTCCAGCCTTGCCGCCAAAAGTGGGGGCCGTGGCCGGAGGGGGCGGGCAACTCCACTAAGCTGGAGTGCCCTGCTGGGCTGTGACAAAGGGGTGAGCCTTTGAGGCTCACCGCCAGGTGTCACAGCTCCTGCCTGGGGGAGGTGTTAGCATCTCCACCCAGTGCAGGCTTTGTTACTGGCCTCAGAGTGACAAAGGCACTCTCCCCATGGGGCCAGCAACATGTCTCTGGTGTGGCAGGCTGCTGGAACTAGTCAGCCTACACAGACAGTCGGTTAAGTTTCAGGGGGCACCTCTAAGGTGCCCTCTGTGGTGTATTTTACAATAAAATGTACACTGGCATCAGTGTGCATTTATTGTGCTGAGAAGTTTGATACCAAACTTCCCAGTTTTCAGTGTAGCCATTATGGTGCTGTGGAGTTCGTGTTTGACAGACTCCCAGACCATATACTCTTATGGCTACCCTGCACTTACAATGTCTAAGGTTTTGTTTAGACACTGTAGGGGTACCATGCTCATGCACTGGTACCCTCACCTATGGTATAGTGCACCCTGCCTTAGGGCTGTAAGGCCTGCTAGAGGGGTGTCTTACCTATACTGCATAGGCAGTGAGAGGCTGGCATGGCACCCTGAGGGGAGTGCCATGTCGACTTACTCGTTTTGTCCTCACTAGCACACACAAGCTGGCAAGCAGTGTGTCTGTGCTGAGTGAGAGGTCTCCAGGGTGGCATAAGACATGCTGCAGCCCTTAGAGACCTTCCTTGGCATCAGGGCCCTTGGTACTAGAAGTACCAGTTACAAGGGACTTATCTGGATGCCAGGGTCTGCCAATTGTGGATACAAAAGTACAGGTTAGGGAAAGAACACTGGTGCTGGGGCCTGGTTAGCAGGCCTCAGCACACTTTCAATTGTAAACATAGCATCAGCAAAGGCAAAAAGTCAGGGGGCAACCATGCCAAGGAGGCATTTCCTTACACAACCCCCCCCCCCCCCAAACGAAAGAGGATGAGACTAACCTTTCCCAAGAGAGTCTTCATTATCTAAGTGGAAGAACCTGGAAAGGCCATCTGCATTGGCATGGGCAGTCCCAGGTCTGTGTTCCACTATAAAGTCCATTCCCTGTAGGGAGATGGACCACCTCAACAGTTTAGGATTTTCACCTTTCATTTGCATCAGCCATTTGAGAGGTCTGTGGTTAGTTTGAACTAGGAAGTGAGTCCCAAAGAGGTATGGTCTCAGCTTCTTCAGGGACCAAACCACAGCAAAGGCCTCCCTCTCAATGGCACTCCAACGCTGCTCCCTGGGGAGTAACCTCCTGCTAATGAAAGCAACAGGCTGGTCAAGGCCATCATCATTTGTTTGGGACAAAACTGCCCCTATCCCATGTTCAGAGGCATCAGTCTGCACAATGAACTGCTTAGAATAATCTGGAGCTTTTAGAACTGGTGCTGAGCACATTGCTTGTTTCAGGGTGTCAAAGGCCTGTTGGCATTCCACAGTCCAGTTCACTTTCTTGGGCATTTTCTTGGAGGTGAGTTCAGTGAGGGCTGTCACAATGGATCCATATCCCTTCACAAACCTCCTGTAATACCCAGTCAAGCCAAGGAATGCCCTGACTTGAGTCTGGGTTTTTGGAGCTACCCAG
This sequence comes from Pleurodeles waltl, assembly GCF_031143425.1. Classification (NCBI taxonomy): domain Eukaryota; kingdom Metazoa; phylum Chordata; class Amphibia; order Caudata; family Salamandridae; genus Pleurodeles; species Pleurodeles waltl. Next base: position 605,423,735 of record NC_090445.1, on the reverse strand, counting down.
TCCAGAATAGTCTGGATCTTGGGTTGGAGTGGCTGAACTTGGCCTCCACCTACAAGGTGGCCCAAGTAAACCACAGTTCCCTGCCCTATCTGGCATTTGGATGCCTTGATAGAGAGGCCTGCAGATTGCAGAGCCTTCAAAACCTTCTTCAGGTGGACCAGGTGATCCTGCCAGGTGGAGCTAAAGACAGCAATATCATCAAGATAAGCTGTGCTAAAGGACTCCAAGCCAGCAAGGACTTGATTCACCAACCTTTGGAAGGTGGCAGGGGCATTCTTTAAACCAAAGGGCATAACAGTAAACTGATAATGCCCATCAGGTGTGGAGAATGCTGTTTTCTCTTTTGCTCCAGGTGCCATTTTTATTTGCCAGTACCCTGCTGTCAAGTCAAAGGTACTTAAGAATTTGGCAGCACCTAATTTATCTATGAGCTCATCAGCTCTTGGAATTGGATGAGCATCTGTCTTGGTGACAGAATTGAGCCCTCTGTAGTCCACACAAAACCTCATCTCTTTCTTTCCATCTTTGGTGTGAGGTTTGGGGACTAAGACCACTGGGCTAGCCCAGGGGCTGTCAGAGCGCTCAATTACTCCCAATTCCAGCATCTTGTGGACTTCCACCTTGATGCTTTCCTTAACATGGTCAGACTGTCTAAAGATTTTGTTTTTGACAGGCATGCTGTCTCCTGTGTCCACATCATGGGTACACAGGGGAGTCTGACCAGGGGTTAAGGAGAAGAGTTCAGGAAACTGTTGTAGGACTCTCCTACAATCAGCTTGCTGTTGGCCAGAGAGGGTGTCTGAGTAGATCACTCCATCTACTGTGCCATCTTTTGGGTCTGATGACAGAAGATCAGGGAGAGGTTCACTCTCTGCCTCCTGATCCTCATCTGTTACCATCAACAGATTCACATCAGCCCTGTCATGGAAGAGCTTAAGGCGGTTCACATGGATCACCCTCTTGGGGCTCCTGCTTGTGCCCAGGTCCACCAGGTAGGTGACCTGACTCTTCCTTTCTAGCACTGGGTAAGGGCCACTCCATTTGTCCTGGAGTGCCCTGGGAGCCACAGGCTCCAGAACCCAGACTTTCTGCCCTGGTTGGAACTCAACCAGTGCAGCCTTTTGGTCATACCAAAACTTCTGGAGCTGTTGGCTGGCCTCAAGGTTTTTGGTTGCCTTTTCCATGTACTCTGCCATTCTAGAGCGAAGGCCAAGTACATAGTCCACTATGTCTTGTTTAGGCTCATGGAGAGGTCTCTCCCAGCCTTCTTTAACAAGAGCAAGTGGTCCCCTTACAGGATGACCAAACAGAAGTTCAAAGGGTGAGAATCCTACTCCCTTCTGTGGTACCTCTCTGTAAGCGAAAAGCAGACATGGCAAGAGGACATCCCATATCCTTTTGAGTTTTTCTGGGAGCCCCATGATCATGCCTTTTAATGTCTTGTTTAATCTCTCAACCAAGCCATTAGTTTGTGGATGGTATGGTGTAGTGAATTTGTAAGTCACTCCACACTCATTCCACATGTGTTTTAGGTATGCTGACATGAAGTTGGTACCTCTGTCAGACACCACCTCCTTAGGGAAACCCACTCTGGTAAAGATACCAATGAGGGCCTTGGCTACTGCAGGGGCAGTAGTCGACCTAAGGGGAATAGCTTCAGGATACCTGGTAGCATGATCCACTACTACCAGGATATACATATTTCCTGAGGCTGTGGGAGGTTCTAGTGGACCAACTATGTCCACACCCACTCTTTCAAAGGGAACCCCCACCACTGGAAGTGGAATGAGGGGGGCCTTTGGATGCCCACCTGTCTTACCACTGGCTTGACAGGTGGGGCAGGAGAGGCAAAACTCCTTAACCATGTTGGACATATTGGGCCAGTAGAAGTGGTTGACTAACCTCTCCCACGTCTTGGTTTGTCCCAAATGTCCAGCAAGGGGAATGTCATGGGCCAATGTTAGGATGAACTCTCTGAACAGCTGAGGCACTACCACTCTCCTAGTGGCACCAGGTTTGGGGTCTCTGGCCTCAGTGTACAGGAGTCCATCTTCCCAATAGACCCTATGTGTTCCATTTTTCTTGCCTTTGGACTCTTCAGCAGCTTGCTGCCTAAGGCCTTCAAGAGAGGGACAGGTTTCTTGTCCCTTACACAGCTCCTCCCTTGAGGGTCCCCCTGGGCCTAAGAGCTCAACCTGATAAGGCTCAAGCTCCAAAGGCTCAGTTCCCTCAGAGGGCAGAACTTCTTCCTGAGAAGAGAGGTTCCCTTTCTTTTGCTGTGTTGCAGTTGGTTTCCCAACTGACTTTCCTGTTCTCTTGGTAGGCTGGGCCATTTTTCCAGACTCCAGCTCTACTTTTTCACCCTGTGCCTTGCATTGTGCTCTTGTTTTCACACACACCAGTTCAGGGATACCCAGCATTGCTGCATGGGTTTTTAGTTCTACCTCAGCCCATGCTGAGAACTCCAGGTCATTTCCAAGCAGACAGTCCACTGGGATATTTGAGGAGACCACCACCTGTTTCAGGCCATTGACCCCTCCCCATTCTAAAGTAACCATTGCCATGGGATGTACTTTTCTCTGATTGTCAGCGTTGGTGACTGTGTAAGTTTTTCCAGTCAGGTATTGGCCAGGGGAAACCAGTTTCTCTGTCACCATGGTGACACTGGCACCTGTATCCCTCAGGCCCTCTATTCTAGTCCCATTAATTAAGAGTTGCTGTCTGTATTTTTGCATGTTAGGCGGCCAGACAGCTAGGGTGGCTAAATCCACCCCACCCTCAGAAACTAGAGTAGCTTCAGTGTGGACCCTGATTTGCTCTGGGCACACTGTTGATCCCACTTGGAGACTAGCCATACCAGTGTTACCTGGATGGGAGTTTGGAGTGGAATCTTTCTTGGGACAGGCCTTGTCTCCAGTTTGGTGTCCATGCTGTTTACAGCTATGACACCAGGCCTTTTTGGGATCAAAGTTTTTACCCTTGTACCCATTGTTTTGTGAAGAGGCTCTGGGCCCACCCTCCTGTGCAGGTTTTTGGGGGCCTGTAGAAGACTCTTTACTATTTTTAGTTTTGGTTGTCTCATCACCCTTCCCCTGGGGAGTCTTTGTGACCCCTTTCTTTTGGTCACCCCCTGTTGAAGTCTTGGACACCCTTGTCTTGACCCAATGGTCCGCCTTCTTTCCCAATTCTTGGGGAGAAATTGGTCCTAGGTCTACCAGATGCTGATGCAGTTTATCATTGAAACAATTACTTAACAGGTGTTCTTTCACAAACAAATTGTACAGCCCATCATAATTACTTACACCACTGCCTTGAATCCAACCATCTAGTGTTTTCACTGAGTAGTCTACAAAGTCAACCCAGGTCTGGCTCGAGGATTTTTGAGCCCCCCTGAATCTAATCCTATACTCCTCAGTGGAGAATCCAAAGCCCTCAATCAGGGTACCCTTCATGAGGTCATAAGATTCTGCATCTTGTCCAGAGAGTGTGAGGAGTCTATCCCTACACTTTCCTGTAAACATTTCCCAAAGGAGAGCACCCCAGTGAGATTTGTTCACTTTTCTGGTTACACAAGCCCTCTCAAAAGCTGTGAACCATTTGGTGATGTCATCACCATCTTCATATTTAGTTACAATCCCTTTGGGGATTTTCAACATGTCAGGAGAATCTCTGACCCTATTTATGTTGCTGCCACCATTGATGGGTCCTAGGCCCATCTCTTGTCTTTCCCTCTCTATGGCTAGGATCTGTCTTTCCAAAGCCAATCTTTTGGCCATCCTGGCTAACTGGATGTCCTCTTCACTGGGGCTATCCTCAGTGATTTCAGAGGTGTTGGTCTCTCCTGTGAGGGAACCAGCATCTCTGACTATTATTTTTGGAGTCAGGGTTTGAGGGACCCTGTTCTCCCTAGATAGGATTGGTAGGGGGGAATTTTCCTCCAAGTCACTATCCTCTTCCTCTGAGTTGCCACCCTCAGAGGGGTTGGCCTTTTCAAACTCTGCCAAAAGCTCCTGGAGCTGTATTTTGGTAGGTTTGGGGCCCATTGTTATTTTCTTTAGTTTACAGAGTGACCTTAGCTCCCTCATCTTAAGATGGAGGTAAGGTGTGGTGTCGAGTTCCACCACAGTCACATCTGTGCTAGACATTTTGCTTCTAAAAGTTGGAATACTTTTTAAGAATCTACAACTGGTTCTAGAATCTAATTCAAACTTTTACAAACTTTTAAACTCTAAAAGAAATGCTAAACAGGATCTAACACAAGGCCCTAGCAGGTCTTTTAAGAATTTAGAAAACTTTTCAAATTGCAAAAATCAATTTCTAATGTCAATTTTGGAATTTGTCGTGTGATCAGGTATTGGCTGAGTAGTCCAGCAAATGCAAAGTCTTGTACCCCACCGCTGATCCACCAATGTAGGAAGTTGGCTCTGTATGTGCTATTTCAAAGTAAGGAATAGCATGCACAGAGTCCAAGGGTTCCCCTTAGAGGTAAAATAGTGGTAAAAAGAGATAATACTAATGCTCTATTTTGTGGTAGTGTGGTCGAGCAGTAGGCTTATCCAAGGAGTAGTGTTAAGCATTTGTTGTACATACACATAGACAATAAATGAGGTACACACACTCAGAGACAAATCCAGCCAATAGGTTTTTGTATAGAAAAATATATTTTCTTAGTTTATTTTAAGAACCACAGGTTCAAATTCTACATGTAATATCTCATTTGAAAGGTATTGCAGGTAAGTACTTTAGGAACTTTAAATCATAAAAATTGCATGTATACTTTTCAAGTTATTGACAAATAGCTGTTTTAAAAGTGGACACTTAGTGCAATTTTCACAGTTCCTAGGGGAGGTAAGTTTTGGTTAGTTTTACCAGGTAAGTAAGACACTTACAGGGTTCAGTTCTTGGTCCAAGGTAGCCCACCGTTGGGGGTTCAGAGCAACCCCAAAGTCACCACACCAGCAGCTCAGGGCCGGTCAGGTGCAGAGTTCAAAGTGGTGCCCAAAACACATAGGCTAGAATGGAGAGAAGGGGGTGCCCCGGTTCCAGTCTGCTTGCAGGTAAGTACCCGCGTCTTCGGAGGGCAGACCAGGGGGGTTTTGTAGGGCACCGGGGGGGACACAAGTCCACACAGAAATTTCACCCTCAGCAGCGCGGGGGCGGCAGGGTGCAGTGTAGAAACAGGCGTCGGGTTCGCAATGGAAGTCAATGGGAGATCTAGGGATCTCTTCAGCGCTGCAGGCAGGCAAGGGGGGGGTTCCTCGGGGAAACCTTCACTTGGTCAAGGGAGAGGGACTCCTGGGGGTCACTCCTCCAGTGAAAGTCCGGTCCTTCAGGTCCTGGGGGCTGCGGGTGCAGGGTCTCTCCCAGGTGTCGGGACTTAGGATTTAAAGAGTCGCGGTCAGGGGAAGCCTCGGGATTCCCTCTGCAGGCGGGGCTGTGGGGGCTCAGGGGGGACAGGTTTTTGTACTCACAGTCTTAGAGTAGTCCTGGGGTCCCTCCTGAGGTGTTGGATCGCCACCAGCCGAGTCGGGGTCGCCGGGTGCAGTGTTGCAAGTCTCACGCTTCTTGCGGGGAGCTTGCAGGGTTCTTTAAAGCTGCTGGAAACAAAGTTGCAGCTTTTCTTGGAGCAGGTCCGCTGTCCTCGGGAGTTTCTTGTCTTTTCGAAGCAGGGGCAGTCCTCAGAGGATGTCGAGGTCGCTGGTCCCTTTGGAAGGCGTCGCTGGAGCAGGATCTTTGGAAGGCAGGAGACAGGCCGGTGAGTTTCTGGAGCCAAGGCAGTTGTCGTCTTCTGGTCTTCCTCTGCAGGGGTTTTCAGCTAGGCAGTCCTTCTTCTTGTAGTTGCAGGAATCTAATTTTCTAGGGTTCAGGGTAGCCCTTAAATACTAAATTTAAGGGCGTGTTTAGGTCTGGGGGGTTAGTAGCCAATGGCTACTAGCCCTGAGGGTGGGTACACCCTCTTTGTGCCTCCTCCCAAGGGGAGGGGGTCACAATCCTAACCCTATTGGGGGAATCCTCCATCTGCAAGATGGAGGATTTCTAAAAGTCAGAGTCACCTCAGTTCAGGACACCTTAGGGGCTGTCCTGACTGGCCAGTGACTCCTCCTTGTTGCTTTCTTTGTTCCCTCCAGCCTTGCCGCCAAAAGTGGGGGCCGTGGCCGGAGGGGGCGGGCAACTCCACTAAGCTGGAGTGCCCTGCTGGGCTGTGACAAAGGGGTGAGCCTTTGAGGCTCACCGCCAGGTGTCACAGCTCCTGCCTGGGGGAGGTGTTAGCATCTCCACCCAGTGCAGGCTTTGTTACTGGCCTCAGAGTGACAAAGGCACTCTCCCCATGGGGCCAGCAACATGTCTCTGGTGTGGCAGGCTGCTGGAACTAGTCAGCCTACACAGACAGTCGGTTAAGTTTCAGGGGGCACCTCTAAGGTGCCCTCTGTGGTGTATTTTACAATAAAATGTACACTGGCATCAGTGTGCATTTATTGTGCTGAGAAGTTAGATACCAAACTTCCCAGTTTTCAGTGTAGCCATTATGGTGCTGTGGAGTTCGTGTTTGACAGACTCCCAGACCATATACTCTTATGGCTACCCTGCACTTACAATGTCTAAGGTTTTGTTTAGACACTGTAGGGGTACCATGCTCATGCACTGGTACCCTCACCTATGGTATAGTGCACCCTGCCTTAGGGCTGTAAGGCCTGCTAGAGGGGTGTCTTACCTATACTGCATAGGCAGTGAGAGGCTGGCATGGCACCCTGAGGGGAGTGCCATGTCGACTTACTCGTTTTGTCCTCACTAGCACACACAAGCTGGCAAGCAGTGTGTCTGTGCTGAGTGAGAGGTCTCCAGGGTGGCATAAGACATGCTGCAGCCCTTAGAGACCTTCCTTGGCATCAGGGCCCTTGGTACTAGAAGTACCAGTTACAAGGGACTTATCTGGATGCCAGGGTCTGCCAATTGTGGATACAAAAGTACAGGTTAGGGAAAGAACACTGGTGCTGGGGCCTGGTTAGCAGGCCTCAGCACACTTTCAATTGTAAACATAGCATCAGCAAAGGCAAAAAGTCAGGGGGCAACCATGCCAAGGAGGCATTTCCTTACACAACCCCCTCCCCCAAACGAAAGAGGATGAGACTAACCTTTCCCAAGAGAGTCTTCATTTTCTAAGTGGAAGAACCTGGAAAGGCCATCTGCATTGGCATGGGCAGTCCCAGGTCTGTGTTCCACTATAAAGTCCATTCCCTGTAGGGAGATGGACCACCTCAACAGTTTAGGATTTTCACCTTTCATTTGCATCAGCCATTTGAGAGGTCTGTGGTTAGTTTGAACTAGGAAGTGAGTCCCAAAGAGGTATGGTCTCAGCTTCTTCAGGGACCAAACCACAGCAAAGGCCTCCCTCTCAATGGCACTCCAACGCTGCTCCCTGGGGAGTAACCTCCTGCTAATGAAAGCAACAGGCTGGTCAAGGCCATCATCATTTGTTTGGGACAAAACTGCCCCTATCCCATGTTCAGAGGCATCAGTCTGCACAATGAACTGCTTAGAATAATCTGGAGCTTTTAGAACTGGTGCTGAGCACATTGCTTGTTTCAGGGTGTCAAAGGCCTGTTGGCATTCCACAGTCCAGTTCACTTTCTTGGGCATTTTCTTGGAGGTGAGTTCAGTGAGGGCTGTCACAATGGATCCATATCCCTTCACAAACCTCCTGTAATACCCAGTCAAGCCAAGGAATGCCCTGACTTGAGTCTGGGTTTTTGGAGCTACCCAGTCCAGAATAGTCTGGATCTTGGGTTGGAGTGGCTGAACTTGGCCTCCACCTACAAGGTGGCCCAAGTAAACCACAGTTCCCTGCCCTATCTGGCATTTGGATGCCTTGATAGAGAGGCCTGCAGATTGCAGAGCCTTCAAAACCTTCTTCAGGTGGACCAGGTGATCCTGCCAGGTGGAGCTAAAGACAGCAATATCATCAAGATAAGCTGTGCTAAAGGACTCCAAGCCAGCAAGGACTTGATTCACCAACCTTTGGAAGGTGGCAGGGGCATTCTTTAAACCAAAGGGCATAACAGTAAACTGATAATGCCCATCAGGTGTGGAGAATGCTGTTTTCTCTTTTGCTCCAGGTGCCATTTTTATTTGCCAGTACCCTGCTGTCAAGTCAAAGGTACTTAAGAATTTGGCAGCACCTAATTTATCTATGAGCTCATCAGCTCTTGGAATTGGATGAGCATCTGTCTTGGTGACAGAATTGAGCCCTCTGTAGTCCACACAAAACCTCATCTCTTTCTTTCCATCTTTGGTGTGAGGTTTGGGGACTAAGACCACTGGGCTAGCCCAGGGGCTGTCAGAGCGCTCAATTACTCCCAATTCCAGCATCTTGTGGACTTCCACCTTGATGCTTTCCTTAACATGGTCAGACTGTCTAAAGATTTTGTTTTTGACAGGCATGCTGTCTCCTGTGTCCACATCATGGGTACACAGGGGAGTCTGACCAGGGGTTAAGGAGAAGAGTTCAGGAAACTGTTGTAGGACTCTCCTACAATCAGCTTGCTGTTGGCCAGAGAGGGTGTCTGAGTAGATCACTCCATCTACTGTGCCATCTTTTGGGTCTGATGACAGAAGATCAGGGAGAGGTTCACTCTCTGCCTCCTGATCCTCATCTGTTACCATCAACAGATTCACATCAGCCCTGTCATGGAAGAGCTTAAGGCGGTTCACATGGATCACCCTCTTGGGGCTCCTGCTTGTGCCCAGGTCCACCAGGTAGGTGACCTGACTCTTCCTTTCTAGCACTGGGTAAGGGCCACTCCATTTGTCCTGGAGTGCCCTGGGAGCCACAGGCTCCAGAACCCAGACTTTCTGCCCTGGTTGGAACTCAACCAGTGCAGCCTTTTGGTCATACCAAAACTTCTGGAGCTGTTGGCTGGCCTCAAGGTTTTTGGTTGCCTTTTCCATGTACTCTGCCATTCTAGAGCGAAGGCCAAGTACATAGTCCACTATGTCTTGTTTAGGCTCATGGAGAGGTCTCTCCCAGCCTTCTTTAACAAGAGCAAGTGGTCCCCTTACAGGATGACCAAACAGAAGTTCAAAGGGTGAGAATCCTACTCCCTTCTGTGGTACCTCTCTGTAAGCGAAAAGCAGACATGGCAAGAGGACATCCCATCTCCTTTTGAGTTTTTCTGGGAGCCCCATGATCATGCCTTTTAATGTCTTGTTGAATCTCTCAACCAAGCCATTAGTTTGTGGATGGTATGGTGTAGTGAATTTGTAAGTCACTCCACACTCATTCCACATGTGTTTTAGGTATGCTGACATGAAGTTGGTACCTCTGTCAGACACCACCTCCTTAGGGAAACCCACTCTGGTAAAGATACCAATGAGGGCCTTGGCTACTGCAGGGGCAGTAGTCGACCTAAGGGGAATAGCTTCAGGATACCTGGTAGCATGATCCACTACTACCAGGATATACATATTTCCTGAGGCTGTGGGAGGTTCTAGTGGACCAACTATGTCCACACCCACTCTTTCAAAGGGAACCCCCACCACTGGAAGTGGAATGAGGGGGGCCTTTGGATGCCCACCTGTCTTACCACTGGCTTGACAGGTGGGGCAGGAGAGGCAAAACTCCTTAACCATGTTGGACATATTGGGCCAGTAGAAGTGGTTGACTAACCTCTCCCACGTCTTGGTTTGTCCCAAATGTCCAGCAAGGGGAATGTCATGGGCCAATGTTAGGATGAACTCTCTGAACAGCTGAGGCACTACCACTCTCCTAGTGGCACCAGGTTTGGGGTCTCTGGCCTCAGTGTACAGGAGTCCATCTTCCCAATAGACCCTATGTGTTCCATTTTTCTTGCCTTTGGACTCTTCAGCAGCTTGCTGCCTAAGGCCTTCAAGAGAGGGACAGGTTTCTTGTCCCTTACACAGCTCCTCCCTTGAGGGTCCCCCTGGGCCTAAGAGCTCAACCTGATAAGGCTCAAGCTCCAAAGGCTCAAGGGCAGAACTTCTTCCTGAGAAGAGAGGTTCCCTTTCTTTTGCTGTGTTGCAGTTGGTTTCCCAACTGACTTTCCTGTTCTCTTGGTAGGCTGGGCCATTTTTCCAGACTCCAGCTCTACTTTTTCACCCTGTGCCTTGCATTGTGCTCTTGTTTTCACACACACCAGTTCAGGGATACCCAGCATTGCTGCATGGGTTTTTAGTTCTACCTCAGCCCATGCTGAGGACTCCAGGTCATTTCCAAGCAGACAGTCCACTGGGATATTTGAGGAGACCACCACCTGTTTCAGGCCATTGACCCCTCCCCATTCTAAAGTAACCATTGCCATGGGATGTACTTTTCTCTGATTGTCAGCGTTGGTGACTGTGTAAGTTTTTCCAGTCAGGTATTGGCCAGGGGAAACCAGTTTCTCTGTCACCATGGTGACACTGGCACCTGTATCCCTCAGGCCCTCTATTCTAGTCCCATTAATTAAGAGTTGCTGTCTGTATTTTTGCATGTTAGGCGGCCAGACAGCTAGGGTGGCTAAATCCACCCCACCCTCAGAAACTAGAGTAGCTTCAGTGTGGACCCTGATTTGCTCTGGGCACACTGTTGATCCCACTTGGAGACTAGCCATACCAGTGTTACCTGGATGGGAGTTTGGAGTGGAATCTTTCTTGGGACAGGCCTTGTCTCCAGTTTGGTGTCCATGCTGTTTACAGCTATGACACCAGGCCTTTTTGGGATCAAAGTTTTTACCCTTGTACCCATTGTTTTGTGAAGAGGCTCTGGGCCCACCCTCCTGTGCAGGTTTTTGGGGGCCTGTAGAAGACTCTTTACTATTTTTAGTTTTGGTTGTCTCATCACCCTTCCCCTGGGGAGTCTTTGTGACCCCTTTCTTTTGGTCACCCCCTGTTGAAGTCTTGGACACCCTTGTCTTGACCCAATGGTCCGCCTTCTTTCCCAATTCTTGGGGAGAAATTGGTCCTAGGTCTACCAGATGCTGATGCAGTTTATCATTGAAACAATTACTTAACAGGTGTTCTTTCACAAACAAATTGTACAGCCCATCATAATTACTTACACCACTGCCTTGAATCCAACCATCTAGTGTTTTCACTGAGTAGTCTACAAAGTCAACCCAGGTCTGGCTCGAGGATTTTTGAGCCCCCCTGAATCTAATCCTATACTCCTCAGTGGAGAATCCAAAGCCCTCAATCAGGGTACCCTTCATGAGGTCATAAGATTCTGCATCTTGTCCAGAGAGTGTGAGGAGTCTATCCCTACACTTTCCTGTAAACATTTCCCAAAGGAGAGCACCCCAGTGAGATTTGTTCACTTTTCTGGTTACACAAGCCCTCTCAAAAGCTGTGAACCATTTGGTGATGTCATCACCATCTTCATATTTAGTTACAATCCCTTTGGGGATTTTCAACATGTCAGGAGAATCTCTGACCCTATTTATGTTGCTGCCACCATTGATGGGTCCTAGGCCCATCTCTTGTCTTTCCCTCTCTATGGCTAGGATCTGTCTTTCCAAAGACAATCTTTTGGCCATCCTGGCTAACTGGATGTCCTCTTCACTGGGGCTATCCTCAGTGATTTCAGAGGTGTTGGTCTCTCCTGTGAGGGAACCAGCATCTCTGACTATTATTTTTGGAGTCAGGGTTTGAGGGACCCTGTTCTCCCTAGATAGGATTGGTAGGGGGGAATTTTCCTCCAAGTCACTATCCTCTTCCTCTGAGTTGCCACCCTCAGAGGGGTTGGCCTTTTCAAACTCTGCCAAAAGCTCCTGGAGCTGTATTTTGGTAGGTTTGGGGCCCATTGTTATTTTCTTTAGTTTACAGAGTGACCTTAGCTCCCTCATCTTAAGATGGAGGTAAGGTGTGGTGTCGAGTTCCACCACAGTCACATCTGTGCTAGACATTTTGCTTCTAAAAGTTGGAATACTTTTTAAGAATCTACAACTGGTTCTAGAATCTAATTCAAACTTTTACAAACTTTTAAACTCTAAAAGAAATGCTAAACAGGATCTAACACAAGGCCCTAGCAGGTCTTTTAAGAATTTAGAAAACTTTTCAAATTGCAAAAATCAATTTCTAATGTCAATTTTGGAATTTGTCGTGTGATCAGGTATTGGCTGAGTAGTCCAGCAAATGCAAAGTCTTGTACCCCACCGCTGATCCACCAATGTAGGAAGTTGGCTCTGTATGTGCTATTTCAAAGTAAGGAATATCATGCACAGAGTCCAAGGGTTCCCCTTAGAGGTAAAATAGTGGTAAAAAGAGATAATACTAATGCTCTATTTTGTGGTAGTGTGGTCGAGCAGTATGCTTATCCAAGGAGTAGTGTTAAGCATTTGTTGTACATACACATAGACAATAAATGAGGTACACACACTCAGAGACAAATCCAGCCAATAGGTTTTTGTATAGAAAAATATCTTTTCTTAGTTTATTTTAAGAACCACAGGTTCAAATTCTACATGTAATATCTCATTTGAAAGGTATTGCAGGTAAGTACTTTAGGAACTTTAAATCATAAAAATTGCATGTATACTTTTCAAGTTATTGACAAATAGCTGTTTTAAAAGTGGACACTTAGTGCAATTTTCACAGTTCCTAGGGGAGGTAAGTTTTGGTTAGTTTTACCAGGTAAGTAAGACACTTACAGGGTTCAGTTCTTGGTCCAAGGTAGCCCACCGTTGGGGGTTCAGAGCAACCCCAAAGTCACCACACCAGCAGCTCAGGGCCGGTCAGGTGCAGAGTTCAAAGTGGTGCCCAAAACACATAGGCTAGAATGGAGAGAAGGGGGTGCCCCGGTTCCAGTCTGCTTGCAGGTAAGTACCCGCGTCTTCGGAGGGCAGACCAGGGGGGTTTTGTAGGGCACCGGGGGGGACACAAGTCCACACAGAAATTTCACCCTCAGCAGCGCGGGGGCGGCCGGGTGCAGTGTAGAAACAGGCGTCGGGTTCGCAATGGAAGTCAATGGGAGTTCTAGGGATCTCTTCAGCGCTGCAGGCAGGCAAGGGGGGGGTTCCTCGGGGAAACCTCCACTTGGTCAAGGGAGAGGGACTCCTGGGGGTCACTCCTCCAGTGAAAGTCCGGTCCTTCAGGTCCTGGGGGCTGCGGGTGCAGGGTCTCTCCCAGGTGTCGGGACTTAGGATTTAAAGAGTTGCGGTCAGGGGAAGCCTCGGGATTCCCTCTGCAGGCGGCGCTGTGGGGGCTCAGGGGGGACAGGTTTTTGTACTCACAGTCTTAGAGTAGTCCTGGGGTCCCTCCTGAGGTGTTGGATCGCCACCAGCCGAGTCGGGGTCGCCGGGTGCAGTGTTGCAAGTCTCACGCTTCTTGCGGGGAGCTTGCAGGGTTCTTTAAAGCTGCTGGAAACAAAGTTGCAGCTTTTCTTGGAGCAGGTCCGCTGTCCTCGGGAGTTTCTTGTCTTTTCGAAGCAGGGGCAGTCCTCAGAGGATGTCGAGGTCGCTGGTCCCTTTGGAAGGCGTCGCTGGAGCAGGATCTTTGGAAGGCAGGAGACAGGCCGGTGAGTTTCTGGAGCCAAGGCAGTTGTCGTCTTCTGGTCTTCCTCTGCAGGGGTTTTCAGCTAGGCAGTCCTTCTTCTTGTAGTTGCAGGAATCTAATTTTCTAGGGTTCAGGGTAGCCCTTAAATACTAAATTTAAGGGCGTGTTTAGGTCTGGGGGGTTAGTAGCCAATGGCTACTAGCCCTGAGGGTGGGTACACCCTCTTTGTGCCTCCTCCCAAGGGGAGGGGGTCACAATCCTAACCCTATTGGGGGAATCCTCCATCTGCAAGATGGAGGATTTCTAAAAGTCAGAGTCACCTCAGTTCAGGACACCTTAGGGGCTGTCCTGACTGGCCAGTGACTCCTCCTTGTTGCTTTCTTTGTTCCCTCCAGCCTTGCCGCCAAAAGTGGGGGCCGTGGCCGGAGGGGGCGGGCAACTCCACTAAGCTGGAGTGCCCTGCTGGGCTGTGACAAAGGGGTGAGCCTTTGAGGCTCACCGCCAGGTGTCACAGCTCCTGCCTGGGGGAGGTGTTAGCATCTCCACCCAGTGCAGGCTTTGTTACTGGCCTCAGAGTGACAAAGGCACTCTCCCCATGGGGCCAGCAACATGTCTCTGGTGTGGCAGGCTGCTGGAACTAGTCAGCCTACACAGACAGTCGGTTAAGTTTCAGGGGGCACCTCTAAGGTGCCCTCTGTGGTGTATTTTACAATAAAATGTACACTGGCATCAGTGTGCATTTATTGTGCTGAGAAGTTTGATACCAAACTTCCCAGTTTTCAGTGTAGCCATTATGGTGCTGTGGAGTTCGTGTTTGACAGACTCCCAGACCATATACTCTTATGGCTACCCTGCACTTACAATGTCTAAGGTTTTGTTTAGACACTGTAGGGGTACCATGCTCATGCACTGGTACCCTCACCTATGGTATAGTGCACCCTGCCTTAGGGCTGTAAGGCCTGCTAGAGGGGTGTCTTACCTATACTGCATAGGCAGTGAGAGGCTGGCATGGCACCCTGAGGGGAGTGCCATGTCGACTTACTCGTTTTGTCCTCACTAGCACACACAAGCTGGCAAGCAGTGTGTCTGTGCTGAGTGAGAGGTCTCCAGGGTGGCATAAGACATGCTGCAGCCCTTAGAGACCTTCCTTGGCATCAGGGCCCTTGGTACTAGAAGTACCAGTTACAAGGGACTTATCTGGATGCCAGGGTCTGCCAATTGTGGATACAAAAGTACAGGTTAGGGAAAGAACACTGGTGCTGGGGCCTGGTTAGCAGGCCTCAGCACACTTTCAATTGTAAACATAGCATCAGCAAAGGCAAAAAGTCAGGGGGCAACCATGCCAAGGAGGCATTTCCTTACAAAAATCATCTGCACAGGGATAATACATGCTCTAAATAACGTGTCCCTGCCTTGTATTTGCCAATTTTTCGTACCCCAAACACTTTTCAAGTCAACAGTTTTGAACCAGTATTCATATCTCTCGACCGACAGTTTAGATACAAACAAATTGGAATACAGTAATTTAGTATCGGTCAATAACATTTGCTTATTAGAATACGGTGTAACCATAAAATAGTAGGACCTAGCATTACGTGGATCATGCCCAGCAAAATATGCAAATTTTTCATAATACGTTTTTGAACTCCCTTATGGAGGAGTCGAGCAATGTTCCCATTGCACATAATTAAACATGGGCTTAGGGATACTAGCTTTATGAATAAAGTGGTGTCCATAATAGTTGTAACAAAACATGTCACCATGATTATCTCTAAACTGGTAAGCATCTTCATCGTCATAGACAGTATAATATTGCAAATCCGTTAGCATAGAATCTACTATCTTCACATACCAATCATCAGAAACAATGCCAGGTATGACAATATCATTCATTGATAATTTGAGGACATACAGTATTTGAATCAATTCAGTGGGACCATATATATCAAACATTACTTTATCCCACACAATTCCATCCGGAACTGGTATAGCAGAAATGTTCACTGTGGACAAGTCTCTTCGAACCATATGAGACGAAAAATGCGGTTTTAACACAGTCTCCACGTGCTCAATGTCAGATCGATCAGGAAGAAAATGACCATGTATTATCGGAAAAAAAGTAACCACAAATCCCAACCATAATAAAATAGTCATCACGGCCAAAAATAGTTCCAAGGAAAAACCAAATATGTTCGTTTAAGCCATCTCAGCAGCCGTCGTGGACCGTGGACAGAAGACATCGAGGACGAGGAGCCGGACCCATCATTATCAGCGTCGTTGAAGCAGCCAGAAGCAGTTCTAGCAAAAGGTGCAACTGTGAACGAAGAAGCAGATGGAGGCTCTCGCCGTGGCACGCTATAAACCACATGTTCAGAAACGTCAGTAGAACGTACAGCAATTTGATTACAAGATTCCATATTAATCGCCGTCGGTGGAACAATCGCAAGATCATCATCATCCACCCTCCCCAAGCTCGGAGAGGAAACAGTGTCTGTGAAAATCACCTGCAGCGGGACCTCTTCCCCAGTAGTGAGAGGGATTCCGGAACTACTGGGTGTCCCTCTTGGTCTGCTGTGCAGAATCGGCCACATGTTGTAACTTGACATTATCAATGGAAACGGAGCGATTTCCTTTGGCCCCTCGCAGCGGCGGTAAAATCACAGTTCTCGTGCCGCTCACCCCCAACACAGGGACAGGTTCTCGATAAGAAGGACCAAATTATTTTTTAACTGCGACCTTTTCACGCACTAGATCCCCAATCCTGGGTATCCAACCAGTAGGTGTTACTGGCTCATCCTTAATTCCTGAGGAGGCAGCACTGGCAGAAGAGTTAACTTCACGGAATTGTTGTAAATCCTGCAAAACAGTGACACGATCATTTATGTCAAAGGGCGTATCTGCCGCCTCCACACCAGGACCATCTAGATCAGGAACATACATTCGTGTTCCAAACAGGCACTCATATGAAGTACGACCCCCCAGTGACCTTCTAGGCAAGTTATTAAGTGCTCTCTGTACTCCATATAGGTGGGCTAGCCAACCACGACCCGTACCTATAACTCTGGCCGTTAAGGACTGCTTTAAATCACGATTTAAACGCTCCACGACAGAATTTCCCTCGGGATGAAATGGAGACGAGAATTGGAGTTGGACCCCCAACGAAGCCATGGTGTCCCTGAATGCCTTAGAGGCAAAAGCAGGGCCCTGGTTCGAATGAAAAGCCGCAACTGCAAATATATCGACAAAGATGCGCAAATCTTTAATAACAGTTCGAGCGTCAGCCGAGCGTTGTGGCCATACCCATACAAATCTGGAGCACGAATCTACAGCAACCAATATATATTTGTATGCACTATCTGGTGTCAGCGGACCACAATGATCCAAGTACACACACTGAAATGGTTTATTTGATATCAGAAGGGGCGTCTGCTGCGGGCGTCTAGCCGACGACGCTTCAATTTGTTGACAAACGTCACAACAAAGGACATACTGCTTCGTCTCTTTATAGAGACCAGGCCACCAGTAACAAGCCTGCAATAGTGAAATCGTGGCAGCCACCCCAGCATGTGCAGAAGCCACCCCTTCATGTGCTGCAGAAATTAATCGAGGTCTCTCAATTTTATTGGGAATTTCACGTACACCAATGCCTGGAATTGTAACAGTAGCATTTAGCGCACCATTCAAGCAGTAACTATATTTTGAAGGAAATCCTTTAGGAAAGGGCGTGCCATCAGCCGTAGCTTTTATGGCAGCTGAAATTTCTGTGTCTGGTTTGGAACTCGAACGAGTCACTGCGGCCACAGTGGCGACAGCCACTGCCGATTTTGCGGCTTTATCAGCCAAAGTATTCCCAGCAACGTGTATTCCAACGCGCTGGTGTCCAAGTGTATGCACAACATGGACTTTAGGAAGCGTTTCCTTCAGATCCGCAACCTTACCCCACAATATTTTATGCTTAATAGTGTTGCCTTTAAAATCTCTGAACCCATTCATCTTCCAATAGTGTAAATATTCGTTGAAAGACTGCACACAGTAGTAGGAGTCACAGACCAGCAAGGTTAAAAGTGCCGGATCCGCGTGCTCCAACGCTAACAATAGAGCTTTGAGCTCAGCCAGCTGTGCCGTGCAATCTCCCAAGGTTTTAGTATAAGTATGTCGGGGGCAGAACACTTCCCCCTCCATAGTGCCGCTCACCACCGCACATGCAGCAGAATACTGTTGTTTAGTCCCAACCGCTGGTTGCGCAGAGCCATCAGTATACATGACCACTTGATATTGGTCAATAGGCAACGTACCAGCAGGAACAGGGTATTCTATTTCGTATTGAAGAAATTCTTGAGTCTGCAGTTTAGGGTCAAATACATAATCTACATCAGTGGCTGTCAAAGACGTAGCCCATTGTATCCATCGCGGGTGTAAAGCTTTCGAATTAGGAACACTCGCTTTTGTAACAGCCTCTAAGGCCGGAACCGGGGAAACGACAACTATGCGTTGACCCTGGGCCAGCGGTCTTTCTTTAATAACCGCCATCTGTACTGCAGTGAGAATTTTCTCAGTTTGTGCAAAACGTTGCTCTGCAGCAGAATACAAGTGAGACTTGTATGCAATCGGGACAGTCTCCCCTTCATTAAAGGTGACATAAGTAAACCCAACAGCCCCAGGTATCACCCTGATCACTAAATGTGTCTTATTGTCCCGTGTGTGTAAGTGTTTAACTGCTGAGAGATCACTCTGTAATTCTCGCAGTATGTGTGTATGTTCAATCGTCCAAAATTTACTCGAAAAATTCGGGCGAATCAACTCGTATAAGGGTTTTATACGCGTTGCATAATCAGGAATGTAAGTTCTGCCAAAATTCAGAAACCCCAACAATGACTGGAGCTTCCGAACCGTATTAGGAGGCTGCAATAAAGCAAATTTCTCCAAAAAATGTGGCGCTAGGCTCTTGCCCTCACTCACAACTCATATCCCAGGAAAATGACACTGAGGAAGGCAATCCTTGATTTCTTAAAATTAAACTTATAGCCAATATCAGCAAACCCCACAACAATGCGCGATACACGCCTTAGATGTTGCAGAATCTCATCATCTGTCAGATATATATCATCAACATATGATAATGCTTCAGGGTCGAACTCATGCAGCTTTTCAGTTACACGAGCCGAAAACAGTCCTGGGCTATTCTTATACCCCTGAGGCAAACGACAACATTTTTTCTGAGAGCCAAACGCACTGAAACAGGTATAGTCCCGACTCTCGGGCGCTATATTCTGGCAGAAAAATCCATTCGAGATATCCAATGTTGTTTTGTATTTTTTACGCACTATATTATTCATAAGCGCCGCGCTATGTGAATTCTGTATTGCATATGTGCGTGTATGACTATTCAAATGTCGGTAATCCACCACTATCCTATATGAATGGTCCGGTTTAGCAACCGGAAACAAGGGATTATTCATCGGCGAGACACAGGGCTCAATTACACACTGATACTCCAATTGTGTAAGAATTTTTCTAACCGATGCCCTAGCTTCAAATTTGATAGGATACTGCGGTTGTGGCTGAGGTTTGCCCTTTATCGGAATTACATGATAAGGTGATTGCCTGTCCCACCCCACGTTATTTCTATACAAGGCGGGAGCCTGTGCTAGAGCCCATGATTTACTATAGGACTCCGCGAGTTCTCTCGGAACAAGTGGTGAGAAGGAAGGTGTAATAACCTCCTCCCCAACTGGACAGTCGCGAACAAAGTCAGGTGGCCAATCTTGTTCGGCCAACAGAACATCATATGATTTTACCACATGGTCCCAAAAAATGGCGTTTATAACACGGTCAATGTCCCCTTCCAATCGCAGACTCACTTCATATACTCTATCAGGATCAGAGACACCCATATCCGCCGTCTCGACTTGTATGAAGTCATCAGTTGCTTTCACCTCCAGATGCTCTAGAAGACTCCGGCGAACTATTGTGACCTCTGCCGCGCTGTCTAACAGTGCTAACGCCCATGTCTTGTTCGTCAAGAGAACTCTCTTCTTGAGCGGCATGTCTAACTGAGACAGCTGCCACTTTCTTCTTTTTAAATTGCTGTTTCTGTTGCAGCGGTTTCTCTTCTTGATTAATAGAAACCTCCGCCGAGCGTTGTGAATCCTGTCTCGGTTTCACGTACTCCGTCCTCCGCTCTGACCGCCCACCTCTCTCACTTCTCTTTTCCGAGGAGTCCTGAAAGGAACGAGATTGGCGTGTATCAGTATATTGATATCTATCAGGCGTCTTCAAAGTATCCCTATTCCTGAGATTATACTTATTCTGTGGGGTCTCCGGTTGCGGAGACTGCCCACCATCTTTCTTAGGTGTTTGCTGTTTCTTTTCCCAGCGCTTTCTTGAACCCTCAGGTTGTTGCTGTTTAGCATTATCTTTATTATTTTTACCCTGTAACTGGGGTTTTTGTGGCCTAGCCCCCAGGCTATCACGACCAATACTAGAATATGTTTCCGCTATTATTCTCGGAAGCTCTCGCTCCTGATTAAGCAGCGGAACATCCCGAAGACGCATACGCACTGCTAGTGCTACTGCCTCTCCTTTGAGATTACTCAAAATAATAGAAGAAACTGTGGCAAAATTGCCCAGCAACTGCATGCCCAAATCCAAGGCAGGGGCAGCCCCATATTCATCCTGAATCTGTTTAAGTACGTCCGGTAAATTAGCTAATGTCGGTGTACCGTGTGCCGTAGTGTAGAGCGCGGCAAACACCGTGCCCCAGGTATTACAAAGGTCCACCGGAGGAACCATCCCGTACGGCAAACACATCGTCAAAATTCTATGTTTATCCTGAGGTCCCGTATGGGGAAATACTGCTTCCAGCGTATTAATTTTTTGCGCCAGCCAAAACGGAGTCTCCTCGCGTTTAGCCGGTACTTTACCCATAACTGAATGTACAGTGGCCGGATTAATACCCGGAACCACAGCCTGTGGGTGCGCTGGAGCAGCACGCGCTGCATTCGTATTTAATGTCTGCATCACAAACTGAACTAATCGTCTATATGTAGCCGTTAATTCTGTATATAAACGACGAACTTCCACTACTGCCAATTGAGCAACCGCAGGATGTGGTGTATATATAGCCAATAAAGGCCAGGTAGGACCATCATTACTCAGTGGACCTAACCTAACTTGTGCTATTGAGTGTGGGAGGGCACCATCAAGCCAATTATGGTGTTCTTGATAAGATAGAGGTATTTCTAAATAAGCGTAAGCCCTGTATTGTCCAGGGACATTCGCAACTGTGTATTCGTGAAAAGTATTTGTTCCCCCATCCACTGCTGGAAATGCGACCCAAGAATAAAAAAGTTCTGTTCTATAGGCTGCATGGGCGTCCACCACAAAAGTGACTGGACCCCCCTGGACTGTCAGTCCATGTGTCAATAGATGTCCCGTGACCGGATGTCGCATATTAATTGCTATGTTCACTACATTAGGATTCGCCATTTTATTAAAAACGGCTGCAGGTCAGAGAAGGCACACCAATATCGGGGTTTTTTTCCTTTCAAAGTTCAAGCTTGAACAACCAACCACTAAGCAATAGGAAGCACCTATGCCGTGGCGGCGGAAACCCTCAGCCCCACGGACGTCTCCGTATACGGAACCGAGGAGTCAAAATATATATGAGACCAAGAGAGTCAGTCGGACCTAATCATTAGAGCCTGACCAAACGTTGGCGGCGCCATGTCGCGTGGGCTCTCATTATTCTAAATGAGACTACTGGATTTCTAGGTAGCAGGATCGATAACGGTGTGGGGGACTGAGTCTGACCCACGTGTAAAGAACTCTGTCACCCTAAATCCGGTTTTTGCTCCGGCTAACTAGCAGTGCCTCATTTCTCCCATGTGGAAGGAATGATTTGCGCCGAGCGCATGACATCTTTGGAACTTCTCAGGGAAGTCGTGGTTACTCAGATCCAAACCAACTCTCGTATTTCCAATATGATCTCATATACAAATGACAAAGACAGTATAAGTTTTATATAATGTTTTAATAAAACGACTGTATTTTAGATATTAAGGCGTGAGCCGCAATAACCAGAACGATACAACACAGTAGGATTGTAATAGTTACCAGGAGAGTAAAACATAAAAACAAAGCTATCATATTGTCAAACAGTTTCTACTCTCCCTCTGCTTGTTTTATCTAGAGCACAGCATGTTAAGCTTCTAGCTTGCCTATTAGAATCACTGTGGATACATCAGCCCTCATACCTGAGCAAAGACCTGTGATCTTGGTTCAGCATCTGCAACTAGGCAGTCATCGTCAAGTTGTGGTTCCCTGGTCGGAATCTCCCTCTTGCGTGTATTGGGACAAGGAAGTGATTTTATAACTAACATGTCATCGTGATCACAAAATGTCCCTACGCAGGAATGCCAAGTCTAAACTCTTACCACGTCTATCGGCAATGTACCAGACTGTATCCTTGACTGAAGCACAGAGTAAATATGTTATGGAGAACTCCAGTGCTGAAGTAGGCAAAACAGTATGATATGAATAAAAAACAACACCGTAGAACTGGCTATTTGAAAAATAACAGTACGAAGCCTAATAAAAAGCATGTAGAGCAAAGTGCACAGAGGCTCTAAGCTGTCAGCAAATGAATAAAATATATTCAGGGCAAAATGCACAAAGGCCTAAAGCCTGAAGCTAAAGCGCAATGAATACGTAAAACTAACCACACTACAGTACAAGGCAACACAAACTCCCCTTTGAAGGAGTGGAGAGGGTTAACAACGCTGAGGCTGTGCATCAGGCCGGGACCCCGTAAGAGCGAAAGATGAGACAGCTACAGGGTTAAAATAATTATGGCTGAAATGCGGGCCGAATTTTGAACTACTGAAACACGCTTCGATACCATGGCAGGTAAACTTGACAGGATGGGGGAAAACTCTGCACGTCTGTAGGGCACAGAGGAACGCATATCAAGTCTGGAAGATGGCAGTACTTCTCTTACCAAGCGCATGTACAAAATGGAGCGCCTCATAAAAACCCTGGCATTAAAACTGATGATCTAGAAAACAGATCTCGCAGAAACAATATCCGCATAATTGGCATAGCACAATCCACTAACATTGGCGGCCAGATCAATTTATTGAGCGATTACTGATAGACCTATTTAATTGCCAAAGCTTCACTGATACATTTGTAGTGGAGAGGGCTCATTGCTCGTTTAGCCCTCGGCCCCCACCGGGTGGTCCGCCATGGCCCCTCATTGCTCGGCTACTTAACTTTCAAGATAGACACATGGCACTTAGACTGGCACGTGAGCGCAGCCCTTTAAACTACCAGGGAGCCACTATCTCCATTTACCCCAACTTCATGCTAATGGTGCAAGATGCTAAAACCCCACTCCGGAAAAAGGGGGATCAAGTATGGCATGCTGTACCCTGCCAGACTCTGCATTGACATTGGGGGAAACCTCAATAATTGACATCCCAGCTGAGGCTCTTGCGTTCTGTAAATCTTAGAAGGGTGAGGCTGCTTCCTCCCCAGAACGTACACCAGACTTATCTTTCAATACTTCTAGAACATCCTCCGGGAAAGACCTCTTCGGTAGTGGGAGTGTGGCCTAACGGGGCCAGAAATAGCCACTCTATCTGTCTAGACTGCACGCCTCTAGTGTGCACTGAGTCCCACACTTTTGAGGCAGTTTGCTAACACACACTGTTCAAGATGCCTTAAACCTCCTCTTACACTGTTATGCCTCAAACGCAACAAGTAGGCATTGCCGATCCGGGCATTGTCCGCCCCTTTGGTATACACCAAATTTCAGTGTTTTTGCGATATGTAGGTTTCTTGGTTTATGGTATTGGGATTTGCCGAGCTGTTCTCGCTCAGTGGTAGGGTACGGGGGGGATGGAATGTTGACTGTTTTGTTAAGAATGCTATGTTACTGTTCTCGCATTGCCATCCCTATGAGGGAGACTGTTTTAACGCCACAACCAACTTTACCTACACAATTCACAAACCGACAATGTCTACGACTGTCATAAACTGCAACAAACCTAATATTATCCCATGCATCACTTGGAATGTACGGAGTTTGAATAACCCCCGTAAAAGGAAGCAGGTCCTGGCCTACCTAAATAGACAAGGGGCAAAGATTGCCTTTCTCCAAGAGACCCATCTCCAACCGAGTGACTCACCCACCTTTTCCAAGGCATGGGGACAGCATCACTACTTCTTTTGCTACAGCATCTACTTCAGAGGGGTCTGCACACTGATACATAAATCCATCCCCTCTAGCCTCCTCAACAGTTTCCTGGACAGGGAAGGCCGCTACATCATACTATTCTGCCGCCTCCTAGAGCAAGGAGTGCTCCTAGTCAACAACTACCCACCAAACACAGACTCTCCTGACTTTTACCATGATGTCTCCTCTGTTATGAACCGCTTCAGCACTTCAAATGATACAGAATACCTTGCTCGACTCCTGGTATACATCCCTCCACTAAGCCTAGGTCATTAAAGGTCCTCCAAGATATTATGGACACATTTTGTCTTCAAGATGCATGGTCTCACGTGCACCCTCCTCTTTTCACTCTGCCCCTCACTCTGTCTGGACCGGTATTGATTATTGGCTTTTATCAGTGTGCACTCTTGAGTGGATACACAAGAGCACATATGTACCCTGTACGCTTCTTGACCACACTCCAGTCCAAGTATGCCTAGACACCCCACTCCAACACAACCTGGAGAGACGCCGGTGCTTCCCCAGCACAGTTTTACTAGCTACAGTTTTCTACACTGTGCTTAAAATATTTCCAACTGAACATGGGTTCTGTGTCCTGCTACGCCACCTTGAGGGAAGCCTTAAAGCATACATTAGGGGGTTTGCATATCTAAACATGTGGGGAGTCCTTTGGGCCATTTGAAATAGCATCCGTCGAGTGGAAGATAGACTTTCTGAGCTGGACAGACCTACTGCCGTATCGGTGACCCAGACCACCCTTCACAAGCTTTCGAACCTAATGGAGGAGTTTTGCTCCCTTGCGGAGAATGAGGTCGGTTATCTGGGAAAGTATCCTAAGGCTCTCCAATATGGCGGAGGCGAGCATCCTGGGCGCACGTTGGCCAATCTCCTCTGTCCTCACTGAAATCCCACTTACATTACGGAACTCACCACAACTTACAGCGTAAGTGGTAGCACTACACCTGACATACTCAAGGTGATCCTACGCTGCTACAAAGGCCTATACTCCACCACTCTCCAGGGGAACAGTGCCACAAGGATAGCTTACCTTAAAGAGGTAACCATTGTCTGGGTTGAAGGCGCGCAGCATCAATTCCTAAGCGAGCTGATCTCTGCTGAGGAGATTCGACAGGCCATATATGCACTAGATGGAAGCAAGGCCCCGGGCCTGGACGGCTTCACTGGCAGTTTCTATAAAACATATAAATCGATTCAGACTCCACATCTATTAGAGATTTATGCTAAGGCCCTTGAAAATGTGAAACTTCCCCCTTCCCTAAGAGAGGCAGTCATCACACTTTTATTGAAGCCAAACAAAGACCCCAAACTATGTACATCATGTTGCACCCTGTCCCTGCTGAATTTCAACAATAAAATATTAGCTAAGATAATTTCTACACGACTCGCTGATAATCGATCGAACCATCTCCCCATACAGACTGTATTTGTCCCCAACAAATCCACGGCCTTTAACCTGCATACAGCATTCTCGGTATTGCACCACATTTCCCCTGTCGTCCTTGTGGCTGTGGCCCTCCTGGATGCTGAGAAGGCCTTTGACTCCATGGAGTGGCCCTTCCTCTGGGCAGTGTTGGAGAAGCTTGGCCTCCCTAAGGGCTTTTTATCACTCGTCATGGTCCTATAGTCACGCCCAACACCCCAACTCAGGGTGAATGATGTAATTTCAGACCTATTCCAGATTGCTAGAGGACCCGACAAGGATGCCCCATATCGCCTTTGCTTTTATAATAGTCATAGACCCACTGGTTTGACACTTGCAGGCTAAACGTATGCAGCAAGGGCTTTCATTCAAACAAGGCACACTGTTGTTCTCCATGTATACAGACGACATACTATTATTCCCCCGGCATCCAACCCAAAATCTCCACCCCCTCATTGCAGAAATTACACGGTTTGGAATATTCTCAGGATGACACATAAACTGGGCAAAATCTGAACTATTCACTGATTGATGCCACTGCCACCTCAATTTGTGACTATCCGCTTAGATGGTGTCAGGATTCAGGCAAATACCTTGGTATTAATATACATAAGGAGAATTCGTTTGAACTATGGCACTGCAGTCGAGAAACTGATGGTACAGAATGAGCGCTGGATAAGACTCCCCCTTTCACTAGCTGGACTGGTGGGTATAATTAAAATGGTAATACTTCTCCTGTTTCTATACCACTTTCTCAATATCCCTACACCACTAACCAACACATTTTTTGCTCAACTCAGAAACTACGCTGATCTGGACTGGTAGGAGACCACGAGTCAAATGGGAAACATTGGTGTTATTCCGGTATAGGGGAAGTCTTGGAGTACCTGATTTTCAAATGTACTATCTTGTGGCCCAGGCCCAGTTTGCTAAACACTGGTATCATGCAGATGCCAGGATCCTCCATTTGGTACCTGGGAAGAACCAAGCCGATACTACCCCTTTATCATCCCTTCTACCATGCGGTGTCAAACGTGACCCTGAGGATAGTCAAACATTGTCTACTACCTGCTGGGCATGGAAAAAACTAAACCGACTGTTGGGGGCGGGGCCGCTGTACTCACATTTGCTCCCTCTGCTTTAAAACCCTGGCTCCCACCTACCATGGAATACATGGAAAAATATGAACTAACTACAATTGGCGACCTATTACCTAGTGGCCGTGCCTTGGTACACTGCTCAGACACCAGATTCCTTACAGCAACCCATATGGTCCTCTTCTTCGTCTGACGCATACATGCTGGGCTCCATGCATGCATTCCTTCCTACCCTCTGGCCTGGGTGATTTCATCCTGCTTACAGCTCTCTTGTCGGACGAGTGCACAGTATCCAGGTTCTATAAAACCTGTATGACCCTACGACAGGCACATGACGGATAAGCGCAAGAACGTTGGGAACGAGATTTGGGCCACCCCCTGACTAACAAAGTGTGGGGATACTGTTATGCGCAAACTAAACTTGTATCATCACCACAGACTACTCCATTTTACATTTTTACATCAAGCATATGTTACCCCAGCTAAACTCGCAGGTTTTGACCCCACTAGATCACCCAACTGCCCTAAGTGTGGTGGAACTTCCTCCACTTTCGCTCATATGACATGGTCTTGTCCACCAATTTAGCAATACTGGTGGGACATATATACCCACCTTCCATTGATGACTGAGACAGACTTCAATCCTAATCCTCTACTGGCGCTGCTTGGATACATGGCTGATGTTCCCCCTTCGAACCGCAGATACACAGCAATTGCACTGCTACTCACCAAACATGAGGTGGCCCTGCACTGGGGCAACACTAGACGACCCACTGTAAAGGCATGGCTAGCTAGCCTTATCTATTGCAACACTACCAGTGAAATATACACCACCCTATAATCGCCCAAATTGCGTACTCAGGCTATCTGGCAGCCGCTAAGGGACTATCTATTGGCACTTATATCCGACTCTCAGGATACACACCCTAACCCTCCGCAGTCTCCCTAAATAACTGGGTAGATGCTTGCTGAATTTTGCCAGGACAGTGTGAGCTTTCCCTGTCCCCCATTGCCGGCTACGTGGCCTGCCGACACAATAAAAGTGCCATTCACATTGATGTAATCTTTCAACCCATTTCTAATGCTGTATTAACTGCATGTTAATGCAATTGTTTCTTTTTGTATGTTCTTACTTTGAAAAATGCTTAAAGTAAAAAAAAATATATATATATATATATATATATATAACTTGCGCCCCACTATGCACTGCTATTGACCTCATATTACATCACTCAATACATAATTGATGACATCACTCCTGACATCATCCAATAAGTGTGCTAGTTTATTTTATAATTCACATAGTGGCGGGTAACTACCATATTACTATTCTACCTAATTTTGTACAGCCGGTGTCTAGCTCAAGGGAATACATGTTTACAAAACGCATGTGCTTCTAAAGCATCATAGGTCTGTAGAGGTACTGAACACTTTATAGATCTTCATATTGAAGAGTAAGTAACTCTTGATTAGTGCGCTATACACATCAACATAACATAACATAGCTCTGTGTGCAGATTACAGTTGACAATTTGTCTCCAGTATGTTCCACACAGGTTTTTGGGTTCTGATACTAAGGATTACAAGCAGCCTTGATTTATTAGACAGAATTGTCGTAGCATGACAGTTTCTTCATAATATAGAAGACTGCTTACAATAGATACTGCACGCTTAGCTTCAAAAGATGGGCCATCTATCAGGTTTTTACCACAGTATGAAGTGTGTGGTATGGGATCAATGTTGCACATAACACATGCTTGCTACACATACATGTGTTGTATCTGTGAAGGCATTAATGATGCTTCATATTATTTTGAAATATTTTGTACTTACCTTCAGTCCTCTAATGCCATACTAGTTTATAGTGTAATGTATAAAAACAAGCTTGGATAATGTCATCAGTGATGCCATTTGAGATGTCATGAGATGTCATCAGTGATGTAATATTTGAGATCATAAGCAGTGTATGGCGGGGTGCAAGTTCTGGTAACGATCTGTGGTTTTTTTTAGTTCAAAATGTTAATGTCACTGAAATATTCACCCAACTATAATGTTACTTTAACCTTTGTTCTTTTCTGTTAATTTCTATTTATTTTTTTAACATAAATTTTTTATTAACATCCATGCCTAAGGCTGGGCCCTGCGGCAACTCCCACCCTCACCATAGGCAGCAAACTCCACAGTGCGCCCAGCCTTCAGCCGTGCACAGCAGGAGGTTGGCAACAGGGCTTGGCTGCAACCAACACCCCTGCATGTAGCCAACCTCTTGCTGTGCACAGCCTTCCGTCGTGAGGGGCATGGGGTTGACCACAGGCAGCCATCCATAGGCAGCAAACCCCGCACTGCACCCAGCCTTTGCTTGTGCATGGCGTGGGATTAGCTGCAGGACCTGTGTTGCAGCCAGGCCCTGCTTCCACCTCCCTGCAGTCTGCTAAACCTATGCTGCCCAGAGCCTTTGGCCATGCGCAGTGGGCTGTTGGATACAGGGCTTGGCTGCCGCCAGGCCTTGTGGCCAACCCCCCAGTAGGCTACCAACCCCACACCGCGTACAGCCTTTGCCGTGTGCAGCGTAGGGTTGGGATTCAGGCCCAGGAAGCCTTATTCCCCAGGGCCCAAATGCTTATATATTATGGGGAGGGGGTCGTGCAGCCCCCTCCCTACCCTTAATTGACCCTTGGGGCCCCATCCCCTGTGCCAAATATAATTAAACAGGGAAGGAGGGCGTGCTGCCCCCTCTTCCCTTCCCTGAGTGTTGATATGCCCAGGAGACCACATCCTGGGGCCAAACCCAATAAAAAAGAATTGTGAGACGTGGCACGGCCAATGTCCCCTTTTCTTCTTGGCCCTCAGGGACTCCATCTCCAAGGGTCAAAATCTATGGGGAGGGGTGCTGCACGCTTCATTAGGCCTTACGTATTTTAAGGGTAGAAGGGCTATGTGGCCCTCTTTCCCGAGCCTCATTAGGCACTGGGACCTCATAAATGATGGCCATATATATATATTTTTTTTTTTTAAAGGAGGAAGGGGGTTGCAAACTTCGCCACTCCCCGAGCCTCATTATTTCTTGGGACCCCAGCTCCTTTTTGTCCTTCTTTTAAAGGGGAGGGGGACCGTGCGGCCCACCTCCTATGCCTATTTTGGCCACAGGAACCTCATCCCACTGGCCCCCATTGCTTTAAGGTGGTCACCCTGGTACCCACCCGGGGCACCCACCATGCACAAAATTGGGGGCCGCAGAGGAGGCCCCAGCCGGCTCCCCGCATGCTGCGGGAGCCAGCATTGCTCCCGCCTGGAGGGAGCAGCGACTTAGGCTGAGCGCTGAGATGCCTACGGGCATTTGTTTATATTTATACTTTATAAATTGATAAACTTAAATTCATAAGCAGTGCAAACGGATGGATTCTTTGGGAAGAAAAATGTATGCCCCACTCGCCTCAATCATGAAAACAGCAAGTGGCACAGTTCTGGTAGACTTCTGTAATAGAGCCCTCTGGGACTCTTTACTGAGTTTTATCAAAAAGCTACCAAGGAAGGAAGGACAGACAAGATTTTCAAATGATCCTTGAGGAAGGAATGCTGGTGTCCAACTTATACATTTTTCAGCAGGATCTTCAGCCTTAGCTGCCCATAGGTGTTGCCCTTTAATTTGTCTCATGTGCTGTGCCTGGTTGGGGCTTACAGAGCTAAAACCAGAAGCCCTTCCGTTCTCTGGCAATTCAGTTTTTGGCTCTTATGCAGATGATGAAAGGGCTCGGATGAAGTCCGAAATAGCCTATCAAAGGCAGTACATCTTGAAAAGAGGAAGGATATCAAGAGAATCTATAAGCCTTATCATAGCAGGTATTTCTAACAGAGGGTTCAAGTCACTCAATGGCAACCATTACAGCAGCAAATACAAAAAGATAGCCTTTCCACCAAAGAAGGTCTGTGAAATGTAGAGGAAGCCAGCAGACATCAGCCGCCACAGGGAAGCCTACCTAAAATCAATTAGACCATACTTCCCTCCTCTCCGTTTGTCACCAAGCCAAGAAGCACTTCATTCTGATGGATACAACTACCTGTGGATTCCTCACCTTATGAATTCTCCCAATGCGCCAGCATTCTATGGAAAATCTTCTTCCTAGCTCTCCACGTTGACGAGGACGTCACAATTGCACAGCTCCCACGCGACTCCGTCTGACGTCACCGTGACAATAATAGGTCCTCGCCGGCATGCTGACGTCAGTTCCCTTTTTTCCGTGACTTCGACGCTAACGGTTTTCTCCTAGCTCTTGCTACTGTTTCGAAGGTGTTCCCTCTTGTCTCTGGTTACAATATCTCCTTCTAAGAAGTCGAGGTTTAAGCCTTGTCGGGAGTGTCGGGGTCGCATGTCGATTACGGACCCTCATGATGATTGCCTTTCGTATTTAAGTTCAGAGCATGACGACGAGGAGTGTGTGTCCTGCCAAAGCATGAATCCGAAAGCGCTGAAGGAGAGAGAAGCCAAACTCTTTTTGGCTAAGGCGAAGAAAGGACATAGAAGTCATCGTAGATCGTCTTCTCACACTTCTTCGAAAAATCATAAGAAGGGGCGTCGACACGACTCTCGGCGTCGTTCGCCTTGAAGCCTTTCAAGGTCCAGGTCTCCATCTAGATGGCGCCGTGCGACGTGGGAGGTTAGTCGTACGGTGACTCCACAGGCTTCTCCGGCGCCGTCGGTCTCCGAGGTGGTCGCGCCTCAAGAGAGTCCTTGCTTTTTGCCTGGGGTGCAGGATTCAGGTGCTCAGCCAGCGCAAGTGCCGCATGAAGAACAGCGGTATCGTGCCTTCCCAATGTTTAATATGTTTAATGCTATGGTCCCCGCTGGTGCACCGGCTGGGCCCACGGGTCCTTTGGCATTTACATTTGGCTCCCCAGCTCCTTGCAAGGTGGCGCCGTTTATGCCCTTTTATCCGGCTGAGGGTGCCGATTTGGTGCCGTTGACTTCACCTCAAAGGCCTACGGCGCCGATGACATCGCCTTATAGACCTGCGGCGCCGATGACATCGCCTTATCAGTCGACGCCTATGACGGAGCCTCAGGTGTCCACGGCGCCAATGGGATCCGCTCTGGCGCCAGATGGATCCTGATTGGACTGTAGTGTGTCTCCTTCTTCTCCTGGTCCGCGTCTTACAGTCTTGAAGCCGGTGTCATCTACATCAGCTAACTCTATGTAGACGCCAAGCTTGGAGGCCAGGCTGAGGTCGCGCAGAAAAGCACTAAGGCTTTTAGAGGAGCAGGAGTACCAAAGACAGCTGCTGGAAGAAGGAGAGATTGCAGAGCTCCTGGGGGAATATCAAGGCCTAGACTCAGCCAGTGGGCTAGACACGTCCCCGGAGTGGGACCTTTCTTCTCCAGGGGAGTTTACAGAGGAGGCAGCCTCTTTCCATTCTGTGGTCAGGAAAGCAGCAGATTTCTTGGATCTTCTCCCAAGGAAGGCCGTTTTCACTGCCTCCTCCGGTGGCCACAGTCATAACTGATGCTTCCACTCGACGGTGGGGAGCTCAACTGGGGGACCTGGAGATCAAAGGTCTTTGGTCTCCAGTGGAACAGACTTTTCATATCAATCTGTTAGAATTGCGGACAATACGTCTGGCTCTCAAGGCCTTCCTCCCTTCCCTTCGCAGTCAGTACGTTCAAGTCTTAACGGACAACACTACCGCGATGTGGTATTTAAACAAACAGGGAGGAGTGGGGTCATACCTTCTCTGCAGAGAGGTTCTGCGACTCTGGTCTTGGGTTCAGGACCATCGGGTTTGCTTGGTAGCAAATCATCGGGCCAGAGTGCTCAACGTACGTGCGGACAGTCTCAGTCGGCATTTCTCGATCGATCACGAGTGGCATCTCCATCCGGATCTGGTCCGTCACATCTTTCAGATGTGGGGTTCTCCGTGGATAGATCTGATTGCCACTCTGGAGAAGGCGCACTGCCCGTCATTCTGCAGCCTCCAGTATCCGGTGCAAGGAGCTTTGGGGGGATGCGTTTCAGATATCTTGGTGCGACCAGTTGCTTTGCGCGTTTCCCCCATACCCATGATTCCTTGGGTTCTGAGGAAGACTCGCCAAGATCAGACTCCGGATTGGCCGAGAAGGGTGTGGTACATGGACCTGCTCAAACTCTCACTGTGTCCTCCGCTCCATCTCTCTCTCGGGCAGATCTCCTCTCGTAGTCGCAGGGGCAGGTTCTACACCCCCGCCTCCAGAGCCTGCACCTTCATGCCTGGAGATTGAACGGGGCAATCTGAGTTCTTTCTCTCTCCCACCAGAGGTAGTGGATGTTATTTTATCAGCCAGGCAATACTCCACTAAGACTGTTTATGCCGGCAGGTGGGCAAAATTTGTGGCTTGGTGTGGAGAGAAACAAATTGATCCCTTGAGAGCCCATCTGTCTGATGTTCTGTTTGCTTTAACTTTAGCACAGAAGGGTTGTGCAGTTGCGACTGTTAAAGGCTATTTGTCTGCACTGTCAGCCTTTCTTTGCCTTCCGGATCAACCCTCCTTGTTTAAATTGCCTATTGTCATTAGGTTGCTAAAAGGTTTGACAAATACATTTCCTCCCACTCCGTTTCGTATGCCTCAGTGGGATTTAAATCTGGTTTTTACTTTTTTAATGGGTTCTCTGTTTGAACCCATGCATTCTTGTTCATTAAGATTTTTAGTTCTTAAGACGGTTTTCCTGATAGCTATTACGTCTGCTAGGCGTGCGGGTGAGCTTCAGGCTCTTAGTGTTAAACCTCCCTTTACTTCATTCTTGCTGACAAAGTGGTGCTGAAAACCAGGGTGGCTTTTCTCCCTAAAGTTGTCCCTTCTTTTATATGGGGCAGTCCATTAACCCTCCATCTTTCTATCCTCCTCCTCATCCTTCAAAGGAGGAAGAGCGACTCCATTGTTTGGACCCCAGAAGGGCTCTCAGTTTTTATATTGAGAGAACAAAGGACTTTCGGTTGGAGGACCAGCTCTTCATTGGATATGTAGGAAAGAGGAGGGGCAGAGGGATTTATAAAAGAACTATGTCCAGGTGGGTCATTCGTTGCATTAAGATCTGTTACTCGTTGGCAAAGAAGTTTCCTCCTAAGGGTATTAGAGCCCATTAAGTCAGCCACTTCGGCCGTGGCTAGAGGGGTTCCGGTGGTGGATATTTGCAAGGCAGCAACTTGGGCGTCCCTCCACACTTTTGTGAAGCATTATTGCTTGGACTCGGAAGTTAGGCGGGACGGCCATTTTGCACGTTCTGTGTTTCAGGATTTTTTGGTTTGACCTGTCAGGCACCCACCTCAGAGTGCGGTACTGCTTTGGGACTCTATACATAAGGTGAGGAATCCACAGGTAGTTGTATCCATCAGAAGAACAAGTTACTTACCTTAGGTAACACTTTTTCTGGTGTATACATTAGCTACCTGTGGATTCCTCAAAGTCCCACCTGCCCCCCACCCCCCTTGCCTGTCTGGTCATACCAAGACTTCTGTGCTACAAGCGTATATATGTTTTGATAATTTTATATATAAAGGATTCTTGTAATTGTGTTACATCAATATGGTTTTATGTGTGTATTCATTTGAGCTATTTTGAGGTCGGGTTTCACCTGCTCGCCTCAAAGGCACATAAATAATGGGTGAAACTGACGTCAGCACGCCGGCGAGGACCTGTTATTGTCGCGGTGACGTCAGATGGAGTCGCGTGGGAGCCATGCAATTGTGACGTCCTCATCGACGTGGAGAGCTGGAAAGAAGATTTTCCGTCGAATGATGGCGCATTGGGAGAATTCATAAGGTGAGGAATCCACAAGTAGCTAGTGTATCCACCAGAAAAAGCGTTACCGAAGGTAAGTAATTTGTTTGTCATTCCCTTTGTGTTAGAAAGTAATCAACCTCCTGTAGGGATTGCCTTTTCATCATATCTTAAAGAGACCATTTATTTTAGTAGAAATGTTCCCCCTGGGCAATGTCATTATAACATGCCAACTGAGAGGCAATAAACAGTGACTTTCTGCGCTGTTTTAGAAGAGGCAAACAGACCTTCCCCTAGAGCGTCATGTGCATTTAAGTAGAAAACTTACTGCAGCTCTAAGAGTTTACACAGAATAGCTATAACCCTATTAGATGCTAAAAAGTGGAAGTTCTCCAGTATTGGATCTTTCATAGATTCACTTGCTTGAATCATTCTCTGTCATTTAAATGGGAGTCCTTCGGTACCATTAAATAACAGTGTCAAATATCTAGAAAGAAAACAAGGTTAAGGACTTTCACTTAAATACCTTATTCAGATCATTAAAAAAGACCCAAAGTCCAGCCAGTCAGGTGACAGCTCCCTTTAGAACCCTCATCGCAGAGGCTCTATTCCCTCAGATTTTCTACTGCACACCGTATGGAGTCTCCGTGAGCTTTGCTCAGTTTTTTCTACACACTAGTATTGTAAGCTTTCTTACCTTATTGCCAATAATGTCTGAAACGCCTAAAAAATTGATATTTAGACCCTGTAATACTTGGGGGAGGAAGAGACAGAGGACCCCCTCCAGGAATATATTTACTGCCTGCACTGAAGGACTGTATGATCTGTCACACCTTTTCTACAAAAACACTGAAAGATCCTGAGGGGAGGCTTATTCTATGGCTTCAGAAGACTAAGGGGATCATTATGATCCCCGGCAGTTCAGCCCACCATTCCGGCGGCGGGTAAAAAGACCGCCACCGGCATGGTGGGCTGAACCGCCATATAATGTACACATGAAAGGCCGCCATAGGCGGCCCTCCTCCACCGCCAGGCTGCCTCTGACAGGTAGCCTGACAGTGGAAGGAATCATCATCCGACAGGGCAGCACTGCTGCCCCTCGGATAATGATCCCTACAGCCACCAGCCTCTCCCTGGCAGTTTCCCCCACTAGCAAAAGGCTGGCAGAAGGGGTCCTCCAGTGCTCCCCTGGGGGCCCCTGCACTGCCCATGCACTTTGTATGGGCTGTGCAGGGACCCTTGTGCAGTGCCCCATCGCGCAGGTCACTGCCCGATTTACGGGCAGTGATCTGCGCGACGGGTGCTGCTGCACCCGCTGCACAGAGACATGGAGCTGGAGCCGCCGGCAATGTCTCGGCCAGGCATTCTGCTGGCCGGTGGGCGGAAACAATGTTTCCGCCCGCAGGCCCAGCAAAATGTTCATTATTCGACCGGGGTGGTCCCAAGGGGGCTGGCGGTCAGTTAAATGACCGCCAGCCTAAACACCGCCATGTTCATAATGAGGGCCTAGATCTGAATCGTCTGTCTGTCTTCTGAAGAGGACAGTGACGCTTCATCGACCTCTCACAAAAAAGTCAAGTAAGAGGGAAAGATCCTATAACAAGGACTGCACAGGGAAATCTAGAAAGGCTGTAAAAAAGACTCACCATGAGTCTGTCAAAAGCACTGTCCAAAAGGGGAAAAAAGGAAAAACATCCTCAGAGCACAGTAGACCTCATCCTTCTCCTCCTCCTAAGAAACCTGAAATACAGCCCTCAAGATCTGTATCAGAACTGTCGACGGTTAAAACTACCTTAAAAATCTCTTCAATGACAACACCATTGAGTACCACATGATGCCATAGACTACTACAACAACGTCTTCCAGTCTTGCGTCGGCATCTGTTCCAGAGATGAAGATTTTGTTGGCGAAATCACTGTTGAAGCCACAGAAACTGCCATCGACGACAGTTCCACTGTCGACAGACCGCCAACAAAGATTCTGCCTCCATTAACAACCATGAAGGGCTTCACAATGATTTAGTCGACAACAGTGTTAATGATCATTAAAATTTCAAAACATTTCCTGCGCCCAAAGCACACCTCTCCCAGTAATGGGTCTCCATACCTTCCAAGCCATCTTCTGGATGTAGAAGACTGAGAATGAGGGACCATTTGGAACAGCACATAGTCCCTCGGAGCTAAGGGTTAAGTGCAAGGATATAAAGAAGAGGAAAAAGACCAATACTATGAAGAATATTATTAACAGCCCAGGTTTGCTAAGAGACCCTTAAATTAAGAAGAGCACTAGCAACACCATGACCAGTCTCATGCCCAACAAGACATCATACAAGTGCCTATGTCTTTATTGCAGGACCTGACCTACAGGGCATGTTAAAAGATTACCAATGGAGGTTTCCTGAACCTGCTCATCCACCTTCTCCTGAGCAGTTCATTGTTCTTCTACCTCTGTTGCCAAAAACTCCATAACCTATTCCACCACCAGTGACGCCCAGGATGACCCCAGTATCCAACATTGCAGCTCCCCCAAGAGACGACCCGTTTTCACTGGAGGACAATCAAGAGGAAGGAGAGATTCCTGAGGATCGGTCAGACCAGGAACGAGTTGATTACTTAATTCATACACCGTACCAACCCCCTCCCGCCACACCGCCCAACCACCCCCCCCCCCAACACCCCCCAGCCCCCCCCCCACCCCTCCACCAAGAAGTGGATTCTCCTTCCAATGATATAGGAGTATTCCACAACCTTAGGGAGAGGGCTGCAAAAAGGTTTCAGCTCCCGAAGGCTGTCAAACAGTCATACTGTTTTTTATGACGTCAATGAGCCAGCAAGAAAATCTGTGTGTACTAACCCCATAGTAGATTACATCTGGCAGGAGGGCACGAAAATAATGCAGAATATTTTATTGTTCAGGCAGTGCAATGCTGCTCTAAACCCCACTCACCCACCCCCCCCCCCCCCCCCCCCACCCCCCAAACCTGTTTCTGCTCCTTCAGATTGTCCAGACAGACGCCTAGACAACATAGGCAAACGATTTTCATCGATGTTTGCCATTGCAGTACGGGCTGCTAATGCTCCTGCCATATTGGGTTAATGCAACCGGCAGATGTGGTTGAATATTGGGGCACTGAACACCAAGCAAGGGCCTTGCTGTAAGCAAGCCTCACAGGAGAAAGAATCCAGCAGAAAACAGTGACCTGTCTCGAGTGTCGGCTACACCCAACCCCTCTCTACTAGTGGGTACGAACATCTCCAATTACTCCCATCATTTGTGGAAAATAACAACCGACAAGTGGGTATTGGATCTTGTCACCTATGGTCATACCCTAGAATTTGTCCAATGACCAACTATAATGCCCCCAAGGGGAATGCACCCACCTCACCTTCACTTACTTCAGGAAGAAGCCCACATCAGGTTAAGGAAAGGCGCAATAGAAAAAGTTTCTCAATCCCAAAATGAAATGGGTTTCTACTCCTGTTACTCCCTTATTTGAAAGAAATCAGGGGAATGGTGACCCATTCTAGTTCTACGGAAGTTAAACAAATTCCTCTGCATGTAATCCTTCAATATGCTCACTCTTCAGGACATCCTAAGGCTCCTACATCACAAAGACTTTATGACAACACTAGATTTACAGGACGCATACGTTCACATCCCCATACATCCCTAGCATTGAGATTTACAGTAGCCGGTGCTCATTACCAATTCAAGGTTCTTCCCTTCGGTCTCAAGTCAGCTCCACACATATTCCCAAAATGCCCAGCACCTGTGGCCAATTTACTGAGAAGCACTAGATACAGGTATTCCCATACCTCGACGACTGGCTGATCAAGGCACCCACAGCCAGTCAAGCGATGGAAGCCACCTCAGCTTGTCTGATGTTATTCAACAAATTGGGGCTCAGGTTCAATCATCTGAAATCATTGAGTACCATCAACAAACAGTGTTCCTAGGAGCAGCTTTGGATAGTACGCAGAACAAAGTTTTTCTATCAGAAGACAGACAACAGAGACTACAGAGTTTAGCCCTGAAACTACAAATAAAGAATTCAGTACAAGTCGCTCCTAGGGATGATGTCCTCATCCATAAATCTGGTTCCTTTTGCCTGCTTACTGATGAGGCCTTTACAAGAGATGCTTGACAAGCAGTGTGTACAAACAGATCATTCAACAACCTTGTAAGGATTACACCACACATGACAACAGCTCTAAAATGGTGGTCACAACCACACTATCTTTCCTAAGGTCTTACATCCCTGCCCTAGGTTCCCGATAATGTTATCACCATGGATGGCTTCCCTAGAGGGATGTGGTGGACAGCTTCAGGATTTAC
The DNA here is from genome assembly GCF_031143425.1 of Pleurodeles waltl. Classification (NCBI taxonomy): domain Eukaryota; kingdom Metazoa; phylum Chordata; class Amphibia; order Caudata; family Salamandridae; genus Pleurodeles; species Pleurodeles waltl. The sequence goes on along the minus strand of NC_090445.1, from coordinate 605,385,394 downwards.
AAATGCAGGGGAAGTGATCTCCAACTTAGAAGGCCATGCACATCAACCAGCTGGAGCTCAAAGCAATTTATCTCTGCCTCCAGACTTTCCTGCCAAAAATAAAGGGCGTCTCTGTGTTGAAATGTACAGACAATACCACCAGGATGCACTGTGTCAACAAGCAAAGGGACAAAAGATCATTACCCCTTTCCAGAGATGCACAGAGGAACTGGAATTGGACAATGCTGCACAGGATAACTCTCAAGGGTGAACATTTTCCCGGAATAAGCGGCACCTCAGCGGCAAGGCTGAGCAGGACAAAGTCAACTTGCCATGAATAGGAGGTGGACCAATCCACACTTGAGATATTTTCTCAATGCGGCAAACCAGCAGTGGACCTTTTTTGCGACACAAGAGAACCACAAATGCCAGTTCTTTGCAACCTGCCATCCACATCCAGAGCCGTGGGGGGAATGCCTTTTCAATTAGATGGTCAGGAATATTTTCCCTGATACCTTTGAGCCCAGAAGTTCTCAGCAAGATCAAAGCAGAGGAGTGCCACATTATCCTCATAACTTCCAGGTGGCCCAGACAACACTGGTTCATGGAACTCCTTCTTCTCTTAGAGACCAGCCACATTCACCTGAGATCATTACAAGTACTATTGAAAATTAACATCCCCAGAATCAAGAAAAGCCCAGCTGGAGGCAGATCCTTCTCCTACCTTGCAGCCCGGCCATGGAACACACTCCCTCTCAAAAACAGACATGCTGCACCACTGAAGCAATTCAGGAAGGATCTCAAGACCTGGCTCTTCGAATGATCAGCATCCCCACCACAGCGCCTTGAGACCCTATGGGTGATAAGCCATGCTCTACAAGTACTGATTGATTGATCCATCATCCAGACCCGACCTCTCTTCACTTGTGCGCATGGCTCCTGAATTCAATGAATTCCAAAGCCTAAAAATCTCTCAACTGCCAGAACATCATCTCAAAGGCACAAGCGGATTCTCGATCAAAGACATACAAATTAAAATGGAAAAGGTTCTGTATTTTGTGTCAGAAGTCAATCTTACACCCTCTGCATGTATCACCTGAGCAGAATCTGTCTTATCTCCTTTGATTGGCTCAGTCAGATTTAGTTAATTCCTCTATTATAGTGCCCTTGGTTGCAATTCCCAGATACACAAGTTCAGAGCATTCTCCCTTCCTGTACTCCACCAGGATCGTCAAACAATGTATGAAAGGACTGTTTAAAGTCTTCCCACCAGTGAGGGCTCCTCTGCTTTAATGACACCTGATTATAGTCCTGTCTTAGTTAATGAAACAGCCTTTTGAACCCATTCCCAAAACAGACTTCAAGTTTCTTACCTGGATGATTGCTCTGCTATTAGCTCGGACAACCACCAGGCTTTTACAACTCCAAAACCTTTCTTGTGCTTTACAGATGTGCTATAATTCTCAGGGCCAATCCAAGGTTCATCCCTAAGGTGCCCTTTGATTTTCATCTCAATGAGCCTCTAATATTGAGGACATTATTCCTGAATCCAGCATCATTGTCAAAAAGACATTTACACATGCTAGATCTCAAAATGTGCCTCAAGTTTTACTTGCATCGCACAAAACATATCAGAAGAACAACTCAGCTGTTGGTCTTTTATGGTTACATTCATAAAGGAGCCCAGTCACTAAAGCAACCGTCACTCGGTGGATTTCATCCGCAGTCCTGTTTTGCCATTCAGAGGCAGGAAAGCCCTTATCAAATAAAGTCAAAGCAACTGCTTGCTACTCTGATTCAAGCGTATGAATCTATGAAAGATACAATACTGGAGAAAAATGAGTTACTTACCTTTAACTTTAGTTCTCCAGTGTTGGTATCTTTCATAGATTCACATGCAACCCATCCTCGTCCTCAAAGAGGCTCCCCTTAGCTTCCCTAGATTTGGATCACACTCGTACTGGAAACTCTGAGGCAATGGAGCCTCTTTGAGGGTTCTAAATGGAGTTATTGCCTGATTGGATGGACTTTGGGTCTTTTTTAATGATGTGAATAAGCTATTGAAGTGAATAGTCTAGTTGGTGCTTATAGCTATTAAAGAGTGTCCCCTGAAAGAGAAGGAAAAATGTCTTACCTGTAATCCTAGTTTTTTTCCAGGGCAGTCCTCATCAAAGTCATAAGTAGCTCTTTCCCCTCCCCGGGCAAGAGGTAAAACGATGGCCCTCATCTTTGCTAAGGATCTTATTATCTGTATAAAAATGAACTGAACTGTCACCTCTCAGGCATGATGGGGCACTGGAGGAAGTGTGAGGCCCTTAAAGGCACAGTGCCAGTTTTTCTGTTTTGCGTGTGCATCCTACCTGCTAATATTGCCCTGCATTCCATTTATTTTTTTCTTTCTCAAGGGGCTTGTGAGTACTATTTCTAGTCACTTTGGCAGCAGTGACTATTTTTCTAAAACTGGAGATATTTTCAAAAGGAAAACCTAAATGAAACTTGACAATGGCTAACCTTCTTTAAGCCTAAAGGAACAATGGTCCCTGAATTAAATAAGATGAACGTACAAATCATAGAGTTGCAATGAAATCTATTAAAACAGGTGAATACATTGTTTCAAAATGGAACTTGCATTTATTAAATAGACAAATAACGTGGTCAGGCAAGGTGGCAGAAAATTCCAAGCACCTCTGGGGATGGAACCCTCTAGTAACATCTACTTCAAAGCTGACACCAAAGATATATAGTGGACCCTTACACCCATCTATTCAGTACACCTCTGGAATATTCAAAAGGATTGCTGTGCTGCACTGCTGCAAGAAGGAAGCAAACCTGCAACTGGCCTGCCTTGAGCTTTGCTGACCTCTGCAGGAGCACGTTCCTCGTCCCCAGGAGGTGCCCCTCAGGTCCTGGACCCTTGGTCTGGCATCAGTTGAGTTACCCCCACCCCCTCAAGAAAAATGGTAAATCTTGAAGTTATGGGCTTTTTGCAACCATGAACAAGCCTTTTTGTGCCAAGATCATGCCGTCTGTGGCAAATGCCAAAGCGACTCTCTGGAACCAGACTCTTCACGCTACAGCAGCTGCCAGTGATGACCGGCAACACGAAAGCTGCACTGTGGGCTACAGCATCAACAGACCATGGTGACTACCAATGGGAATTTCCAACAACGAGCATCCGCGGCACCCGACAAGATCTTTGCCCTACAGCAACGACTGTTCACAGAATCAGCCTCCTCTTCACGCTACAGCAATGACCATCCACAACCTCGCCCTGCTCCTCGCAGCCCCCTCCACCGCAAACCAAAGATTTCAGGCTGTACTTTATAAGGTAACTCTTTCAGCAGGACTACCCAAATCCCTTTATCCAGCTGGCGCTCCATCGTTGACGGCCTGTACTAGTGTGTTTCATCCGGTCTCCAATTTCTAAATAACTGCAAGTAGAGCTTAGGGCTTTAAGGCGCTTTACTTACAGTAAATCTTTAAAATTGCATGTCTTTGTTCCTACTGACTGAATTTTTGTTAGTTTGGCCTCGAATAATAATTTATTACATTTTACTTTATTAGTCTAAATTTGTGTGGGAGTTGTGTTTTATTACTGTTTCAAGTGCTGCATAAATACTTTATACATTCCCTCTAAGGTAAGCCTAACTGATTTTGTGCAAAGCTGCCAGAGGTTTAAGCAATTTTCTATATATGTGTGTCTGTCTCTTTCTTTCTCTCTCTCTCTACATACATACACATACATATTTTGCAATGTGATCTGTGATCCTGTATGTGGGCAAGACAATTCAGTACTTGTGACTTCGATGAAGATTTCTCTTTAAGAGAACTAGGAATACAGGTAAGAAACCTTTCCTTTATCCTTCTGCAGTTGGTGAAAATGGAATAAGTGGGTATTTTGTTGACGTGTAAAAGAGAAGATGCCCTTTTGATTTGTCAAGACACCTGTGGCAAATAGTATGGCATTGCATCCTCTTTGAGTACATGTTCTGAAAAATGTTATTCTGTTTAAAGATACAAAAAAAAAAGTAGTACCGCACATTATTCTTTTACGAAGATGCCTTTTATATTTATTATAAACTCCAATTCTTTTTATTCCCATGTTCACAGAGATCGGTCTAATGAGACCTAAAGCCTTTAGTTCAGCAGTGAGCATTTCCACAACTGAAAAGCAAGTAAGAAATACAGGGATTCCCTTACCAACAAGCAAGTTGCCTGTCTCGTCCATTCCAAAGTCAATTGGCCTCAAAGCTCGATCTACAACCCCTGGAATGGAAGCACCACAGCCTACTTTAGACAAAACAGCTGGAACACGCATTGGATTGCCCAGGCCAACATCAGCTCCTGCTTCAAAAAGACCACACGGTGAGAGCCATAACTGGTGTTCTAGCTTAAATGTGGATGGAAAAAAGTGTTTGTTTTCTTACCAAAGCTTTCTCAGTGGTGTGGTGAATGATAAAAAATGGGGAAGTATCCAGTGCTGAGTACCATAGAAAATGACCTGTGACAATAATCAAACCACGTTGCCTCTGTTCAAATAAAGCTAATCGAGAATTTAGCTCTGAGAACTGGTCCTTGAACTGAGGCTGTAGTTGCGCACATTATCATTACTAGAAAACAGTAACTTTAGATCGTAATTGTTTGTGAGTAATATTTCTGATAAATGACAATGTAAATCTGATTAGTTTCATTGCTGTATAATCTAGCGTTCTACTCTAAAATAGTGTCATCTGCTTCAGAGTAACAGGCCTCAAACAAGCAGTACAAATCTGTTAAAGATGAATATCTGTGGCAGATTAGCAAAGCTATGTTTGAAGTTATTCTGACTTCAGGATATAACACAGCTTGGACTTTGATCACGAATATTCGTGGCTTTCATGTTCTCTCTCCTCTCTGAGATAAAGAAGTTAAAAAAAGTTTGTCGTGCAGGGTAATTCTCTTAGTTCGAGCAGACCTAAACAGAACATGATTCTGTTCATGGTGTAAAGTGTGGAGATTCTTACAGCTGTGGATGCATACTGAATTAAAAGGAACAGGGAGTGCTACACATATCCTATCTTAGTGACCTTGAGCGATTTATTCCTGGACAAATTAGATACAAACATTTGATTTTCTCTGGTGAAGAGTAAATAATTATCCCGGGTAGTTTTATTTATGATGAATGCTCCACGGATTGCCCATGAAGTATCTCTGGCTGTTTTACTGGATCAATTACCTTCCTTGCAGTTCACCAATCTAGCACTCTGTGGCACCGGTCACAGATCTGCTAGGGCACGTACTTGCACAAGGTGTTTGTAGAGTGGCCGACTTTTCATCATCACTTCACAAGACATTTTGCAAACGTGCCGACATTTTCCATGCACGGATACTCTTTCACATTGCTTTTGGGATTTAATTCTACAACCCCGTGCTCTAAATCAGACTCTTTAAAAAAAGGTATAGATCAGCTGGATATTAAGCTTGTTGAGGCTGTTATACTTCATTTGAGTTCCAAACCATTTACCACCTGCTTGAGTAGCCTTGGCTACTCACTATTGGCATATTTGGAGTAGTTTCCAAAATATATAAGTCTTTGCCACAAATGGAGTAAAATAGTCTTATGACCTGAAATGCCAATGGCAAACACCTGCATTGACTATGGGCACTTTCCACTAACCACATACTGCTGCAGGCCCTAAAGAAACAGTTTCATAATCTACTTCTGCTTTTTACCATTGTATTAAAATGACTTTAAAATGTGCACAGCACAATACAGTTGGTGAGTGCTAAAACGCGTTGACAGGACTCTTGGCAAGGTGGGCAATTCCGATGCATGGGCAGACATCACCATTTGACTTAAAATCTCATCCTGGCTTTACAATTTTACCTAAATATTCTAGAAACAAAAACCGAATTCTGAATCGTTTGGTCCCACAATACCGTGACGTTTTTTTGGGACGGGTAGTAACTTGGTCTTTCCACCAGAATCACTGCAACCCCATTTGAGGGCTAGTGAAATAGTAAACAAAAACAAAAAAACTGTGCAACCAAGAGGCATTGGGGCCTATTCACAAAGCATTTTCGTTGAATAAAGTTTCACTGATCTATTGCTCTTATATGTTCTTATATAAATGTGTGAACTAGCCTCAAAACATCTAAAACGGGAACATTCAGGCAATTTTCATATTCAATTGTGCACATTTACTAGTAGCGATTTGGAAGTTTTGGGGCCGATTCACAAAGGCGTGTTTTTGTACCTAAAATAATACTACTGCATTACTACGTCCTGTAACCTAAATGCTTTTTTGAATCGACTCCAGTGTTTTTAATCCCGGCCTCCCTAATTAACTGTGTGTGGGATTGTTTAAAAATTACCAAAGGATAAAAGCTTCTTTAGAAGAGAAGGGATGGTGAAGAGGATTTAGCAGGAAGGCAGAAAAACCATCGAAAAAACATTACTAAAGGTAAGTAACTTATTCACGTAATTATCACTTTTTCCACATAAATTTTATTCAGAAAGAACATGCAGCAATGCTTGCAACAGCAGAAATGTCTGAGGACCGTAATGAGAATGGAATGCAGGCCAGAACTTATTGTAAAGCAGCTCATCGAAAACGAAAGGACAGTTTCATCAATTGTATTTACCAACAGTGTGCTGCAGGTTGCTACCGAGCTTTTATTCTTGACAGCCCAGAAGTAACAAACGTCCGTATGTTGTGGGTAATTCGTAGCCCAAATTAATGCATAGCACAGCCACCTGTAATCATCCCTTCATCGCCATTCTACCTTTTTTCATTCCAGAGGAGCCAATTGGTCATCCTTCCTATTTACTCTATTCCTTTGAGTGCTTCGCATAAAAACATCTGGCCCTGTTTAGGTCTTGCCTATTAGACCGTGCATGCACTACACTGTCTGCTTCAAGATAGTGTCTGCTTACACTGGGCTTGAAGCCCGCCCATTACCATTGGTTGGCTTTATAGTCACTCTCCTTTGCTAGCTTCTCACATGTTAGCTTGTGTGCGCTTTGCTTCCTCTTCTTGTTTGTCCTTCCCCTGAGACATGGACATATTATTGAGTTCTTCCACTGCTCATTTCTCGGTGCTACTTTTTTCTTTTTGTTGTTTTTTTCCAGCTTTCTCCTTCATGTACATCTCTGCCACGCTTGTGTTGCTCTTTCTCTGTCCGTATTCTTCTCCCTATCGCCTCTGCTCTGTTCGTAGTCTTCTCTCCATCACTTCGGTCATGTGTTTCCCCCTTTGTGTGCTTCTCCCCCCACCATGCTTTGCATTATCCACATTGCCTTCATCTTTGTGCTTTCCCTCTCCCCCTCCAAGTTACTCTCATCTGTTTGCTTTCCCTCTCCACATTTCTGTCTCTCCTTTTTGCTTCTCCCACCTGCACCCACCTGTTGTTTTCCCTCACTTGTGGCCTGTGTTTTGCTTCCTCCCACCTACTCCCTCTTTATTTCCCCACAGCAGCTGCACCCCTGTGTTGCTTCCGCCTGTTCCCCGTATTGTTTCCCATCCTGTATTTCTCTCCCTTTTTTTCTTTTTGTTTGCCGATCCTTCTCTGATTGGTAAAGGGGAAAAAAAAGCAAATAAGTCCAAAAGGCGAGGCATACTGACTTTGCCAGCACTGGGATTGTTGAGCTGCTATAAGTGGTCCTCTGATTTGGGTGAGATGATTACGTTGGGAAAATTAAGTAATGTAAAAGTGACATTTGGCAGAGGAAAAAAGGCCTGATTTAGGATTTCACAAACATGATGGATATCTCACCCACCTTATTACATTATAACCATGACCCTTGGAATAAGGCAAATGGGATACCCATCACATTTGTGACGGAGTACCCTTTTACCATTTCTAAATCAGGCCCATAAGCATGCCTTAAGCAGGCAGAAAAATTGTAAACCTCGTGGGTGCAGGTGGCTGCAGCTCTTATACCCTCCAGGATGACATGCCATAAGTGTAAGTAAGACTGTTTTCATTATAAGTAGCCATAAATTTACAAAAATGAAGACTGTGCCATTGAAAGGGGAGGCTATGCATGGGTGTGAAGAAAGACTTAGAAACAAAGAACACTCTGGTCTCGAAATGGGGTCTTTGGTTGGCAGGCAGTTTGCACCCTGTCCAAGCAGGGACCCTCACTCTAGTCAGGGCAAGGGAGATACTTGCTTAAGATAACCTCTGCTCACCCCCTTGGTAGCTTGGCACAAGCAGTCAGGCTTATCTCAAAGGCAATGTATAAAGTATTTGTACCAACACACACAGTAACACAGTGAAAACACCACACCAGTTTAGAAAAATAGCCAGTATGTATCTAAACCAAACAAGACCAAAATGACAAAAATCTAACATACACAAATAAAGTTATGGATTTTTAAAATAATAGAATCTTACTCCATAGAAAACAAGGGAAATGTTACACAAGTACCTGGTTTGCGTCAAAAATAAAGCCACACGGGTGAGCGTGTGTCGGAAAAGTCAGCGATGCGTCGATTCCTTACACGCAAGTGAGGCCCTGCGTCGTTTCTTCTCCGGTCAGGTAGGCAATGCGTCGTTTTTCTTTCCCTCAAGAGAGTGATGTGCCGATTTCCGGACGGGGCACCTCGGATCTGCACAGGTTCACATTGATTTTGACGCTCAGCAATTATGTGTGCGAACTCTGTCCACACGAGGATGAGAATCTGCGCTACTTGGAGTTTGCGTTGCTTTCAGTAGCTGCAAGCGGGTGTTGTTATTTCTCCAGCCACAATGCAGGTGATGTCGATTTCCCAGCCGCAAAGCAGGCAGTGCGTCAATTTCAGCCGCGAGGCGGGTGGCGCGTCGTTTTTACAGCCGCGTTGCAGGTGGTGCATAAAATTTTTCCCCGCATGGCTCTTGTGCATGGATTCCCGCCAGCTTCACCTTTCAAGGGCCCAGCGACTGGGTAGGGCACCACTTGGCAGGGCAGGAATCTCAGCAGAGGGTCCAAGTGCTGGCAGGGGAAGTCTTTGATGGCCATGAGACTTCAAAACAGGAGGCAAGCTCAGATCAAGCCCTTGGAGACACTTCACAAGCAGGAATATACAACAAAGTCCAGTGTTTGTCCTCTCTCACGCAGAAGCAGCAACTGAAGGCCAACCCAGCAAAGCACAGTCACAGGCAAAGGGGCAGTACTCCTCCTACAGCTCTTCTCATTGGCAGCGGTTCCTCTTGGTTCCAAAAGTAGCCTAAAAATCTGGGGTTTTGGTCCACTACTTATACCCCTTTCTGCCTTTGAAGTAGGCAAACTTCAAAGGAAAATCTCTGGTGTTCACAAGTTCCTCCATTGCCCAGGCCTGGCTTCCAGACTCACACCAGGGGTTGGAGACTGCATTGTGTTAGGGCAGGCACAGCCCTTTCAGGTATAAATGACCACTCCTTCCTCCACTCTAGCCCAAATGGCCCATCAGGATATGCAGGCTACACCCCAGCTCCCTTTGTCTCACTGTCTAGTGGAGATTCACAAACAGCCCAACTGTCAATCTGACCAAGACAGGGAATACACAAGCAGACAGAGTCACAGAATGGTTTAAGCAAGAAAATGCCCGCTTTCTAAAAGTGGCATTTTCAAACTAACAGTTTGAAAACCAACTTTACCAAAAGTTGTATTTTTAAATTGTGAGTTCAGAAGCACTAAACTCCAAATCTCGCTCTGCTCCCAAAGAGAAACTGCACTTAAAAGTTATTTAAAGGCAGCCCCCAGGTCAACCTATGAGAGGGATAGGCCTTGCACCAGTAAAAACCAAATTTAGCAGTATTTCACTGTTAGGACATGTAAAACACATCACTACATGTCCCACCTTTAACATACACTACACTGTGCCCACGGGGCTACCCAGAGCCTACCTTAGTGGTGACTCACATGTGCAAAAAGGGATGGTTTGTACAGATTTGGCAGTTTAAAACTGCACACACATACACTGCAGTGTCAGGTCTGAACCATGTTTACAGGGCTACTCATGTGGGTGGCACAATCAGTGCTGCAGGCCCACTAGTAGCATTTGAGTTACAGGCCCTGGGCACCTCAAGTGCACTTTACTAGGGACTTAGTAGTAAATCAGCTATGCCAATCATGGAAAAGCCAACTACACATGCAATTTACACAGGGAGCACTGGCACCTTAGCACTGATCGGCAGTGGTAAAGTGCCCAGAGTACCAAAACCAGCAAAAACTAAGTCCAGCACACAGTCAAAACATAGAAGGCAGAGGCAAAAAAGACAGTGGAGACTACACCAAGGATGCCAGGTCTAACACACTGCAATTAAAGCCAGCATTGACAAAGCCATTAAGTCTGGCCTTGGTAATCTGGGGTGAAGGTTAATTCGTTTTTTTCATTATTATTCCAAGCATATACCACATAAATGCCTTTTCCTTGTGCCAACAGGAATCATGTTTTCCTGTGATATGCATTAAAATAAAATAAAAGGTTTTTATACGTGTTCTAAATACACCTACCTGTTAGGAAGACCTGTATCGGTTTAGTAAAATTATATGCAATGCCACTTATTTTTTTTCAAAATTGTATTGCAAGCATTTGGCTGCCACGTTTATGTGGTAGTAGCATGTCTACTGTTTTTGTGGCATGTGTTTCTGATATTTATTTGTAGAATAGCCATCACAACAGTTTTGCAAGGCCACACCTGTTAGCTTTCACAGTGTTTGTTGTTAGAGCAGTACTTTACCGTTGTATTGTCAGTCTGCATTTGCACCGGAACGTTTACACCAGTAGCAGAGTAGTCTATAGCATGCATATTTATGCAGATCTTAGATTCTCCTGTGCTCTAGCATGAGTAGTTGGCTTGTAAACAAGAAACATAGGGCCAAGCTTCCTAATTACACCCACTATTCCCCCGTGCAGTTTAAGTACGTTCTTTATTAATCAGGAGAAGTGGTAAGAGGGCTTTATGGTGTGATTTTGCAAAGGATCCTGTCCCCCTTTAACACTTGAGTGTTGGCCATGCTGTAGCAAGTATAGTGCCCGAAGGAGCAGATCTAGGCTTCCTAACCCTCTACTTGTTTACTGATAAAACTAAACTCATGCGTCTATAATTGGATGAATGTGGATTTTATTGCTGGACTGGAAGGCGCAGTTACCGCAGCTTGCTGAAAGAATTATGTTTATAAAAAATTCATATCTTACTGAAGCGCTGTCTGCTTGAGTATTTTCAAAAACGCTGACAGCCGAGATAATTGGTCGGCCAGGAGACTTGCTCTCATTCTTGTGTAATTTAAGGTTAGGTATGTTGATCATTCCTTATTGAGAGGTACTCTCGTTGGTTTTGCAATCCTGCATTGCGTCACTGATTCAATTCAGTATGATACTTGATTTTTATCGTTGCTGGCCTCTTCACTGCAGCACCTGGCATACCAGGTTTTGTCATTAATCTGGTCGTAAGCTTCATTGTTATACAAATCCAAGGGCCGTATTACGACGTTCACTCCGTTGACTGCATTTATTACACAATCTGATCTATTTTGGAGTTTATTTACTAACTCATTATACTCTTTCTGATGTTGACCAACACTTCTCTGTCATGTCTGCTTATACAGGTTTTTGATTTACTGAGTGACAATGTCATAGTGTATAGCAATTGCATCTTTTGCATCGTAGGAAAAAAAGTTGATGCTGGCTTTAAAGGGCTGGTAGCTTCTCCACACACTGTTTTCTGTAGACAATTTGCATGAACATTGAGTTGCATACTGTCAATTATTTCTCTTTCAGTTACTTCATCAGAGCTATCTAAAGTATAATTTATAGTTCTTTCAATTCTTCCATTAATTAATTTATAAATGTCCACTCTCGTTTGACTATAATTCAAGTCAAGTCAATGAAGTCTTTATTCGATATTTCATCATAAAAGACATGCTACACGTCATAATACTTATAAAATTATCAGTGCTAACAATTAAAACGATAAATACAATATTTCGTAAAAGCTACTAAGAACGTATTAAATCTATCTAATGCTTCAATTATTAAATATTTTAACATATTAAAAAAAAAAAAAAAAAAGAACATTACTTTGAAAACTCAGTTCTAAAGTTCAAGATAATTTACTTATCTAAAACATGTAGCTGTTTTAATAGTTCAAAACGAATTATCCATGCCCACCCCAGGAATTTGGCCACCCCTATTGCTATAGTAGGTGAAAGATCAGTTTTAAGGATCCTACAAGCAGTCTCGGCCGATTGTGTGCCCAGACTTTGGCATAGGGGAACCAGCCACTTCTTTCTTGGGGCAGCATATAGTGGACAGACAAAGAACAAATGGCTCACATTTTCCCGCATTTCTGTGCACAATGGGCATTTATCTGGGCCTCCAGTGCCCCAGGTTGACGTTAAACACCTTAATGGTAGTGAGCCCACTCTAACTTGGACTATAATTAAATTATCCTTCTATGGGACCTCTTATCACCCAGAACGATCATTTAATTATGGTCAAATGGGAGTGGACAGTTAAAAAGCAAAAGCTAATGAAATTGTACAGCACCAACAACGAGCAAAAGAAAGTGTGCAAACATGAGACCATCAGAAGCGTTTGAAAGTGTTAGGTCTTAAATTAATGATGTCCTTTGAGATGTCATCAGTGATAGCCTGTGAACGTGTCATGGGTGATGTAGTATGCGAGGTCATAAGCAGTGCACGGGAGAGGCACACATTATAGTTAGCTCACTAAACTATAACTGGTGGATTTCAGTGTTCTCTTTAGTTTAAAATGACATTTTTTTAACTAACATTTTCACGTAACTATAACCTCACTTTAACCTTTGTTTTTTTTTGTGGTAAACGTACAAGATTTACTTTAACGTAAAACAACACCTGTTTCTCACCCCTAACTATAACATCACTTTAACATTTGTTTTTTTCAGTGAATATGTTTGTGTGTGTGTGTGCGTGCGTGTATATTATGTGTGTGTGTGTGTCTGTATGTATATGTATGTGTGTATATATGTGTGTATATATATATATATATATATATATATATATATATATATATATATACAGTATATATATATAACCTTGTGGAATTCGCCAATAGGTAGGTATAGTTAGTACCTATTTTTTTATAGAAAGTGTTTTTTGTTTTGCTAATAAATTTGACGCCATTTGATGAATCTTCACAAAATTTTCTTCAAAAAACTACGACGCTAACTTCAGCTGCTGTCTGGAAAGTTTCGGGGTGATCCGTCAAGCGTGGGGAGAGAAAAAGGGGGGGTCCTTAAATGCTTTTTCCTCCTATGCATTTTTCCCTAGGGATTTTAAACGGGAATACCACCCAAACTACTAGACGGAATTACACCAAATCTGGCAGAAAGGTAGCTCTTCATCCATAAAGTGACCTTTTTGATATTTGGTGTAAATCCATTCAGTAGTAATATAGGGACGCAAAGGCTCCGCAAACCCTCCAGAGCTCGTGCTGATATCTGAGACCACCACCTCCCTGGGGCCAAACATACAATACAATGTGGGGGACACCCGGCCCTGCTGGGGACCGCCACCTCCCCGAGGCCAGACATAGAATTATTTGCGGTGAGACAGCGCGGCCCCCTCATGGGGCCAATATTGGCTCTGGGGACTGCTACCCACCACCCAGGGCCGGCTCTTGCTCTGTCCCAGGGTGCCCACCCCCAGGACATAGCTGTTTGCTGTGACTTGGCAGGAGCTTTGACAACTCCCAACACATCAGAGCAAACACTCCAGTTCCAGCAAGTAAGAGCTGTCAAACAAGTAACTATAACTTGTGTCCAAAGACAACGAAAACCTGCGCCCTTGCCATGCACTGTTATGGTCAGGCTCACGTTTTAAACGTACAAAACCATAGAATGTCACTTGTTATAGTTAGTTATCTCAAGTAACTAAAACTCGTGCCCTAAGGTAACGTAAACTCATGCGCCCGCCATGCACAGTTTTTTCATTGCATTGATATTATCAATGATGTCACGAAAGATGTCGTGAGTGTCGTAATTTGTGGGGTAATTAGCCGTGCATGGCGAGGTCGTGAGTTATAGTTATCTTAGGGCACGAGTTATAGTTACTTGAGATAACTCTATAACAGGTGAATTTCTATGGTTTTGTATGTTTAAAATACGAGCCTAACTATAACGTCCCTGTAATCTTTGGTTTTTTTAAGTGAATATATATATATATATATATATATATATATATATATATATATATATTTATATGTTTGATGGCATGTGTGGCTGTAGCTACACATGCTCTGCATACTCCTGCTATCTAGTGTTAGGTTTGGAGTGTTGCAAGTTGTTTTTCTTCAAAGAAGTATTTTTCCGAATCACAGGATTGAGTGACTCCTCCTTCTCGGTGATACTGCGCATGTGCTTCAACTCCTTCATTAGATTGTTTTCCCTACACTATCGGGTTTGGGCATGTCTTCCCTCCATCTTTCGATTTTCTCAGGTTCTAAACTTTCCTTCCGTCTTTCTTTTATCAACGGTATTGTTTACTCAATCGTGTATTTCCATCTTCTCATTCATCTCCACTCATGGTCCGGGCATCGACAGCGCCTCCCCCAGGGGCGACCTGGCCCATTCGGGCCCACCTCAATCATGCAGCACCGAAGAGTATGCTGAGCTGATGGAACAGATGCCGATTTGTTTCTGTCCTCAGTGCCACTCGAAATTCCCCCACCGACCAACATCTGTGTGTAGCCTGTGCCTCTCTGTGCTTCTCCCCAATCATTAGGAAGCTTCTTGCGATGCCTGCAAATCCTTCTGGTTGAAGAAGACCCTTCAGGGCTGAAGAGCTCGTCAGTTGGAGATGGCGCACAAGAGTCCGGACGACACCTCAGACATTTTTAGGAAGGAGCATGCCCAGGAGGAGCCAGAACAAGAGAGGAGGCCTTCTCTGTCCAGGTCTCTGATGTCCGGTCAGATGTTGAAAGCCACAAGGTATCATCAGCGCAACCCGTGAGTACCGTGGCCCTTCCTGTCCACCCTAAAACTGTTAAAAGGCCCTTTACAGAGGTCACCGGCCTACCAGTGTCACCAGGGCATGTTTGGAACTGAAAAACAGTTTTGGACGCCCCGCCCTCTGGCTCGGCTCCGAAAATAGGCAAGACTCCAGCAAGTCTTCAGCTATGCCATCACCAGTGGAGCCTATTTTGAGGACTATGCACACTCAACAGCACTGTCTCCATATCCAGGAGGGGACAGGGCGCACTATTGCTTCCTTCCTGTCACTTCCCAGAGGAAACTGTTCTTCCAAGAGGCTCTGGACACTTCACCACCAACAAAGAAGTCACTAAGGACAAGGCTACCACCACTTCTTGCTCCTTCTCCTGACCCACCTTCTCCACCTCCACTCCCTGCTTCTCCTCCACTCCCATTCACCTGCCTCTCCTACTACAGGAGATGTGACACCTCAGGGTTCCCCTTTATCAGGGAGGATTTGGGTGGGACACAGCAGCACCTAGATCCATGGCACGCATATGACCCCGATCCCATGAGAAGTACAGACCCAGATTTGTACCCTGCATGACCTTCTGCACAAGAGGATACTACACCCCACAGGCAGGTAGTAGCTCGGGCAGCCATCTTCCAGAATGTTTAGCTGCACAAGGGCCCCATTGAGCAGGACTTACTTTTTGATACCCTAATATCCACCCAGAGGGATATCCAGTTCCTTCCCATGCTTCCTGGTACGCTTCATCGCAGATGACATTTTTAAAGAGCAGGTCCACTCTAGGGTTATCACTCCAAGAGTAGAGAAAAAGTATATCTCTGCTCCCTCTCATCTACTATCAATCAGATCCCAGGTACCGCCAGACTCCACATAGTGGCCACCACTGCACGTAAATGGTCCAACAGTTAGGCCACATGGGACTCTTCTCCCCCAGACAAGGAGAGCAAAAAGCTGGATGCTGCCCAAAAAATAGTGACTGCACAGACATCCTGTCATTGGCACATCGCCAATTCACAGGCATTGCTAGCAAAATACGATCAGGCTCACTTGGATTAAATGGAAGAGCTCCTCCAATATGTCCCAGATGAGCACCACAAAAGAGGACAGCAGATAGTTGCGGAGGGGCCAACAATCACTAATGAGTCCATCTGTTGTGCCCGCGATACTGCAGACATGGCTGCATGTTGTGTAAACACCAGTATCTTTGTTAGGAGGCATGCCTGGCTTTGATGCTCTGGCTTCAAACCAAAGGTCCATCAAGCAGTGCTTAATATGTCTTTCAACAAGAAGCATCTTTTTGGCCCTCAAGTGGGCTCCACCCTTGAGAAGTTGAAAAAGTATACAGACACCATGGATGCTCTTCAGTCCATCTCACAAAGAAGCACTTTTCATCACCCAGTGTTCAGAGGTGGTTACAAACAACCTCAGAAGCCTATACCCCCAAGTCCAGACAGCCTTCAACCTCATATTCCTGAGGTTTTTTCAGGGAAGCTGATAGAGGCAATAACAACCGAGGTAGAGGTAAGAGCACCACCAGCCACAGCTTTACCTCCACATCAAAACAGTGACTATCTGCATCTCCTCACCCCTACTCCACACCTGTCGGGGGACGACTTCAAAATTTTCATACAGAATGGGTCAACATCACTTCGGACCAATGGGTCCTTTCCATTATAAAACACGGTTACTGTCTGGAGCTCATTACCACCCTTCCAAATATTCCCCCTCGCTCTCACAGGCTATCCCATGAACACCTCACCCTTCTCAAACAAGAGGTGCAATCCTTTCTTCTCAAAGGGGGCATAGAGCCTTTTCCAGTACAATGCCAGGGAACTGGAGTATACTCCCTCACCCCCAAAAAAGATGGCTCTCTCAGACCGAAATTGGATCTCAGGCCCTTAACCACAAAATTCTATCAGAACACTTTCACATGGCCACTCTTCAAGACGTTATTCCCCTCATACAGCAGGGCAACTTTATGATACCCTCAATCTAAAGAACGCCTACTTCTTTATCCCCATCCATCATGCACATTGAAAATACCTAAGATTGATAGTTGCAGACAAATATTACCAGTTCAAAGTCCTGCCTTTCGGCGTCATGACTGCTCCCAGAGACTTCACAAAGTGCTTAGCAGTAGTCACCACACACCTCAAAAGTCAAAACATACATGTGTTCCCTTACTTAGATGACTGGCTTATCAAAGCCAGCACCCTACCACACTGCCAACGTCACACTCAAATGACAGCGGACCTGCTTCACACACTGGGATCCACAATCAACTTTGTCAAATCCCAACTTCAACCTCTTCAAATACAGCTCTATCTAGGAGCTAATCTCCATGCAGAGCTTGGGCTAGCATACACCAGTCCTGCTCGAGTTCACACTTTTCAGTCTCTTCTCCTCCAGTTTCAGGAGAATCGTACATACACAGTCAGGACTATCATGCTCCTGTTAGGGATGATGGCTTCCTGCATTGCAATTGTTCCCCATGCATGCCTCCACATGCATCCTTTACAGCTATCTTGTCAGTGGTCTATGTCACAGGGTCACCTGGAAGATCTAGTGTTGTTAGACTGCCATACTCTCTGCTCTCTTGCTCTCTGCAATGGTGGAACACCACCAACCAATTGAAAGGGCGTCCTTTTCTGGACCCTGTGCCTCAGGTCATTCTGACCATAGATGCATCACTGACGTATTGGGGCTCTCACCTTCAAGGCCTCACATTACATGGGCTTTGGGATCTCATTCCCCAATACCTGCATATTTTTACCTCGAGCTTCAGGCAGTATTTCTCACCCTGAAAGCATTTCTTCATCATCTGTCCCACAAGTTTGTCTTAATCTGCACCGACAACATGACAGATGTGTATTACCTTCAGAAACAAGTAGGACACAGTCGTCTTAATTGTTACAACTCTCTCAGACAATATGGAAGTGGACTCTTCACCACCACATTCACCTGGTGGCAGATAATCTCCCAGGAATGGGCAGCAACTTTGAAGACCTGCTCAGCAGGATGTAGCAACAAGTTCACAAATAGGAACTCCAACCACAAGTCTTTCAAAAATACTTCCTAAAGTGGGGAACTCCTTAGCTAGACCTTTTTGCAACAACAGTAAACACAAAATGCCCAAGCTTCACCTCCAAGTACCCACACCCTTTATCCAAGGGCATAGGTCTGTGGATGAACTGGTCAGGGATATTTGCTTACGGTTTTCCACCTCTCCCTCTCATTCCATTTCTGGTTTGTAAAATCAGACAGACATCTCTCACCATGATCCTTGTAACTACCACTTGGGCACGTCAACCACACTTCTGGGTCTCTAAGTAGTTCCTCATGAGAAGCTCCCCAACAGGCCGGTCCTTCTCACTCAAAATGAAGGACAGATAAGAGATTCAGACCCCAAGTCACTCAACCTTACGATATGGCTCCTGAGGTAATAGAGTTTGGTTGCTTGGACTTGCCTGCGGAATGTATGGACATCCTCAAGGACGTTTTTAGACCCACAAGAAGAGCATGTTATCCTGCAAAATGGAAAAGTTGTGTATGCTACTGCCAACCCAAACATATTAATCCCATTAAAGGTACTGTCCAAGACATTGTTTGTTACTTGTTCCACTTACAGAAAGCAAATTTAGCTTACACTTCCATTTGCTTACATCTCACAACAGTAGCTGCATATTTACAGAACAAACAACATACTTCCTTGTTCAGAATTCCAGTTATCAAAGCTTTCATGGAAGGTCTTAAAAGGTTTATTCCACCCAGAGTGCCTCCAGCACCATCCTGGGACCTCAGTATTGTGCTTACCAGGCTCATGGACCCACCATTTGAGACATTTCATTCATGCTTTCTTCAGTATCTTTATTGGACAGTAAGTCACTATCACATCACTCAGACATGTTAATGAGCTCCAGGCCCTAACCTTGGAAGAACCTTTCTTCCAGATCCATAGAGACAAGTTGGTCCTTCATACAAACCCAAAGTTTCTTCCTAAAGTGGCTTCCCATTTCCGTATCAATCAATCTATTGAGCTATTGGTCTTCTTTCTGTGGCCTGACTCAGTTGCAGAAAGAGCCCGCAACACATTAGGTGTTAGAACGTGCATTAATGTTTTACATTGACAGAACCAAAAACTTTAAGAAAACCAAACAGCTCTTTGTAGTTTTTTCATTACCTCACAAGGGCTATCCAATATCTAAAAACAGCATAGCTAGATGGCTAGTGAAATGCATGAAAACTTGTTATGCTAAGGCAAAACAACAACTTCCTCTCGCTCCCAGAGCGCACTCTACTAGGAGAAGGGAGCCACTATGGATTTCCTTGGAAACATACCTATAGTTGACATCTGTAAGGCAGCCACATGTTCTACACCACATACATTTACAAAACATTATTGTGTGGATATACTTGCACACCAATAAGCCAATGTAGGCCAATCAGTAGGAAGAACACTTTTTCAGTCAACTGCAACTTCCACAGGCTAACCACTGCTTTCATGGAGGGGCTGCTTTACAGAATATGCAGAGCATGTGTATCTACAGCCACACATGTCATCGAACACAAAATGTTGCTTACCCAATAAGGATCTGTTCATGGCATTTAGTGCTGTAGATTGACATGCACCTCCTCCCTGGATGCCTGTGGCTGTTCCAGTTACTTTATATCTGTGTATACTCGTAGATATGTAGTTACATTTGCATGGACAGCTCTTCCTCCACACGCCTTTATTTACCCACATGTGGGAAAACAGTCTAACAAAAGTGTTGATGCGCAATATCACCGAGAAGGAGGAGTCACTCGATCTAGTGATTCTGAGAACCAACTTGCCACACACCAAACCCAACACTAGATGGCAGGAGTATGCAGAGCATATGAATCTACAGCACTAAATGCCACATACAGATGCTTACTGGGTAAGTAACATTTTCCATTTATAAATATTTTCACATAGTGGCGATTGGCACTACCTAGATATACTCAAATCAAAATTTCCATGAAAAGAGCTGTTTTTTTTTTTCTTTTGACACAATAATATCTTTTTTCACTGTTTGACAAATCTTCACAAAACGTTCCTCCTCCTCAGCTACTTTCTTGGATGTTTCGGGGTGATCCGTCAAGCGGGTGCCTAGAAAAAGGGAGGTGTGGGCCTAAACACTTTTTCCCTATGCTTTTTCCAAAATAAATATTGCACCCAGTTTGGGAGAAATCTAGATCTGTACCCAGAAACTGTGCTTTGTGATTTGGTGTACATTTGTTCAGTAGTTTTGGGGAAATTAGAATTCAAGATTTATGATTGGAGCTGTCTGATTGGTTGCAATTGCTTTCCCACCCCCACCCCCTCGGTCGGCTTGTTTGTGAGTCCCTTGGGAACAAGCAATCTGAGTGGCTGGCCGCAGCATGAAACAAAATGTTGTTACTACCATTACAAGATACAGCACATATATGGGACCAAAAATAATAATCAAAAATTGTTGGCCTTTTTGCGACTCCACAGCACTCATGTGGGAGCCAGTGCGATGCCCAGTATGCTTCAGTGTAACAAAAAATAAAATGTTTAGATTGAAATCGGATGTGTTTTTTGGAAAGTGCATAGCTTTGGATTTTGGCCTCTAGCTCAGCCGGCACCTAGGGAAATCTGCCAAACCTGTTGCCTTTCTAAACTAGACACCTAGAGGAATCCAGGATGGGGTGACTTGTGGGGCTCTCTCCAGGTGCTGTTACCTAGAATCCTTTGCGAACCTCAAAATTTGGCAAAAAAACACTTTTCCCTCAGATTTCAGTGACAGAAAATTCTGGAATCTGAGAGGAGCCACAAACTTCCTTCGACCCAGCATTCCCCCAAATCTCCCGATAAAAATGGTACCTCACTTGTGTGGGTAGGCCTAGTGCCCTCAACAGGAATTGCCCCAAAACACAACATGGACACATCACATTTTCCCCCAAAAAACTGACCTGGTTTTTGCAAAGTGCCTAGCTATAGTTTTTGGCCTTTAGCTCATCCAGCATTGAGGAAAACCTAGCAAACATAGACATTTCTGAAAACTAGACACCTAGGGGAACCGAGGATGGGGTAACTTGTGGTGCTCTCACCAGGTTCTGTTACCTGGAATCATTTGCAAACCTCAAAATGTGGCAAAAAAAACACTTTCCACGCACTTCGGTGATAGGAAGTTCTGGAATCTGAGAGAAGCCACAAATTTCCTTCCACTCAGCACTCCCCCAAGTCTCCCGATAAAAATGGTACCTCACTGGTGTGGGTAGGCCTAGTGCCCGTGTCAGGAATGGATCACACAACGGTCAATGTTAGTCCTTGCATGAGGGCAACTGTTGACACTGGGATGATACATTCCTGACGCAGGCAGTAGGTACAGGCACTCAAGTGTGGTAGTGTTTTTATCAGAACAGGCGGGGAAACACTGGGTGGTAGGAAGTTGTGGATCCCAACATATTCCTGTAGTTTGTGTGACAGAAATGCAAGAAAAAATAGAGTTTTATTCAAAATTTCACCTTTGTAGGGTATTCTGGGTAAGAAAACTTTGGGGAATCCACACACGCCACACCTCTGAGGACTACTGTCTAGTTTCCAGAAATGTCTGGGTTTGGTAGGGATCCCTATATGGCCGAGCCCAGGACCAAAAACGCAGGTGCCTTACAGAACCAGATTGTTTTGTGATAGATAATTTTGATGTCTCCACAATACGATTTGGGCGGTGGAATTTGGGGCTGAACTAAATTGGGAAGTTCCCAAGAGAGCACTCTCTCTCTGTGCTTGCCGCCACATGCACCTGCACTCTAGGTTGGACTAACCGGCTACTGTCCCGCTGCACAGACTGTGCTTGCGAAGCGACAGTATAACTGTCCTCATCACCTTCCTCAGAATCACTGGAAGTGGAGTTGTCGGAAAAATCACTCCCAGAGTCTGCGCCATTGTCCTATCCCTCAGATGCTGTCTCAGTATCTGCTGTCTCAGTCTCTGATACTACATCAGAGCTGTCCTCTGTAACCCGAGTTAGGGCTTGAGCAGCAGTCATCCAACGAGACGCCATCTCTGCTACTGGCTAAACTGTCACTATAAAACACCAGCCTACGCAGACAGTCACAGAATTGCTGGTGGGTGTGTGTGTGTGTGTGTGTGTGATGCCTTCAAAAGTCAGCTTACCTTCGCTTCGTCCCTCAATCAGCACGTTCTCTCAAGACACTCCAAAAAACAAAAAAGACACTCTTATTACTTCACCTTGTCACATACCGTCACAGTCTTTAGCACCTCTGTCGCCCAGTCCAACAATCATTATTGGTGCTGCCACTCCCATGACCGCCCCTTCTGATTCCCTCACTACCACCCAGCAAAAGTGCCCTTCATCTCTCCATAGCCTCCCTTGCACACACATTTCATTTGTATTAGCGTAGGTAATGGCTGGCCTAATCCACTCAGCTATTCACATAAAATACAGTTTTGATTATTGCAGTAGGCATATAAACCTTCTACGCTACTTTATGGCATCAAATCTGCCACTAGACAAAAGTCATATCCTTTTCTATCAGAAACATAATCACAAGAGTCACTTGACTTTTTTTATTGCTGCCTAAAAGCTACAGTTGAAACGGGTCAGTTGAAGTATGTGCATTGCTTTGTTGACGCAAGCTGCAGCTTCAAGAGAACTGGTGGTGAACATATATATATATATATATATATATATATATATATATATATATATATATATATGTATTTGTGTATGTAAAGAGATCACTTTTATATGTGGGTGTGGTTTCCCTGGGGGCCGATCTCAGGCAAACCACACATGCATTGACAAAAGTGATCTTTCTCTCTCTCTCTCTCTCTCTCTCTCTCTCTCTCTATATATATATATATATATATATATAGACATATATACCTATTTAGATATATCTCTATATAGTTCCTGCTCTTCGTCTTGGCCACACCAGCCGGGATCGGTGCACGGCTATGGGTGCAGGACCTGTAATTATGTAACAAAGCACAAAAAGAAACTTTAAATATTTCAAATGCCAGCATGCCAGATTACTCCAATAGTGGTTTAATAACTCATTAATGGCAATGCATTTCAACCCATACGGTCTTCTTCTTAGCCAAAGTGTTTTACAGAGGCCCCATTCCCCCCTAGAAATTATACTGATAGGTTTACTAGACATAAAAGAAATATAATAATCAAAGAGGTACTACACAATTTCCACAAATATTCAGCACATTTTTCTTTTTCAAAACAAGTCTACAAGTAACATATAAAAAAGGGGGTTTTCATCTGAAAAATATGTACTCACAAATTTTACCCTGTGTTATTCTAATTAGATTTGAAATGTGTATATTATAACCTGCTATTTTCATGTAAGTATCCTTCTAACATTAAATAAACATTTCTCTTAACCTATAACCAACTTAAAAATTATTTAATTAATGCAATTTTTACATTTCACAGTGAGCATCCATTCTTAACCAGATATACATTTATATGGTTACAGTATTACTATATAGGATCAAACCTTGTGCAATTAACTAAATCATACCATTTCAAATAATTTTGCGGGTGTGCCTATACCTTACATTTAATGCTAGCTATCAATAACTTTGAGAAATCAGGAACCCCAATGTCATGTGACCTTTAACAAGACCCGCTCAAACAGCAGGTATCCTCGGGGTTTGAACCAGGACGAGGAACTTTTTGTACATGTGGGTTAATCCAACAAAACAGATTCATTTAATGACTGAGCGGGATTGTAGTGGCACATAAACTGATTGCTGTAGACCTGGACTAACTGTGCCAACCACCATAATTTCAACCCGGTCATGGGCTTCTTGTATGATTTTAAACAGTGGTACTGCAAATGGTGACATCTCCTTATCTATGAACTTTTTCCTAATGTGAGGCATAGATCTTCAATAGTGCACTCCTCCTTTTACCATATGAAGCCCACATCGGATGCGAGAACATTGCACACGACCTATTCACTGACCTACAACTGGTATAATCGGACAGTAAGCAAGGGAAATAGCAAAACGTTTAGGCGCCTGTACTAATCGTGTACTGTTCTCTCTTAGCATATTAGTCTACGTAGGGATCTGTCATGGTGTGCTCACAGTCATCACCTACGTCTGATTCTCGCTCCCGAAGTTAGTGTTGTTGCACCAAGAGTACACATTCATTCCAAGTACCTGAGCAGGGTAATGTATAACAGAGGAGAAAGGGAGCAGAGAAAAGGGTGAAGACAAAAGCAGCACTTCTTGGAGTAGAACGTAGCCAATGCCTCACAGAAAGTGGGTCCTCTCTAACACTGAGGAGTGCGCTGTGGCTCTTGTAGAGTGCAACGTAAATCACACATGTTCACTTGAAACAACTGACAATTTAAAAGAACAAAACTTTTAGGTTTAAACTCAAGATGAGTCTTTCAGGAAGATGCTCTAATAAGTACCTTAATTTCTCTAGCGCACCTGCCAGTTAGAGGACAGTGTGCCACAACGCGGGCATTCCATTTGGCTCCTGCCCTTTATCACGCTGGTTGGCATAAATAAGCCATTCCGCATGTAATTCCAATGTTTGATTAACCACGTTTAGTAATAGTTTCCTCTTTAGTCTGTATCTAAATTTTAGATGAGTTACAGTATTAAGGAATAATTACCCTATGCTCAAATACTATGAGCAACCCAGTTGTACCTGTTTTGAAGCCCAGTGGCTATGGAAGATTCGTTTTGGCTGCTAGAGCGTGCCCCGGTAAAGCAAAATGGCCATTGCACAGGTTTGATGACACAGCGTACATGCAAAAAGTGCACACTTGACCTAACTAATGTTTTTTTCAAGCAAAGCTTTACCACTTTATCAACATTTCCATTAGGGTGGGGGCACAACACTGTTCACTCATTTACCGCCGAGGTATAAAAATAGACCTGGGATTTTTTGTAGTATTTATTGAGTCGTTATAAAGACATGCATGAAGTGTTTTATGTGGATGTCCTATTCTAAACTGCACGTTCACCCTGCAGATTTGACTGTAATGATAGTAGCTAGTGAAGGGTAAACAATATGTATTCGGTCAGTCAAAAGCGGTTTTAACTATGATTCTTCTGCATCATAGGTTCTTCATTGATAGTCAACAATGTTAGAATCATTGACAGCTGAGCAGGAGGGTCCCTTTTAACCTAATTATTGAAACTTTTAAATCTACATCTGACAGTATGAAATGCAGACAACCACACCACTGCTTATCTAAGGCCTAGTTTTCCAGAATGTTTTGAAGAGTTTGTATACCAATTAATGTGAAAAGGTTACAAAAAGCAACATTTAACGATAAAAGATAATGTCCGAACAGCATGGAAAAATAAAGGAAAATGCAGTCGGATAAGCAGCACCCTGAAGGAGACAGAAAATAGCGCTTTGTTCGTTTAAGTTGCCACTGTCTCTCAGCATGCTTTCTACTGCCAGTTGGCTCACAAGTCAGTTCTTTTTTCAGGCTGTGAGAGACATTCTCTAAACGTTATGGTCTTCTAGAACCCTATCTCTAGAAACTTTTCATCCAGATTATCTTTTTCAAATGTTAATTCGACATAATTGAAGTACTTCCACCCATTTTTACCGCCTTTCAGATGGATTTTTTATGTTTTCAAGAAGAAATATGCTTTCACTCATTGTGAAGTGTCCTTTGTGTAGGAAGAAAATAGGCAAAAAATAATTTACCTTCGATCTGTGTCTTGTGCCTTCCTTCATCCCACTCTATTAAGGAGTGCAAACGATGTTAAAAAAACTTCCCAGGCGAACTCTCATGGCTAGGAAGGCTATCCGCTTCACAGGGAAGCTGGAGGAGCTAAAGCATTTTTTTCATAGTTTTTATTAACTCTTTGAACATACACAAGCAAAACAGCAAGAGGCACACGAGACGCCATTTCCCAACTCACGTACAGTACATTACAGGTACATAAGCAATATTAATGCCGGTCACTCTACTCTTACCCACCCCGTTTTCAATGTACAGCTTTGTCCACACACAATTTCAAAAACACCTCTACACGAGCTCAAGGTAGTCTTGTGGGGTAGGGCCATTGTCTTAGCAAGCATGTCTCCCCAGGTGATCAAATCCTCTATCACCCAGTCATCCGTGCAAGTGACCTTTATTTGTAGTTCATCAGCTATCGCGCATTCCAATAGATCCTCCTTCCAGGCTTTACTTTCCGGGGCCCTAGACGTCAGCCATTGTATTTCTATCCACCTCTGTGATAACACCAAGCCCATCACCAACATTCGGAATTGCATTTTAAAACGTTTGTGTAGTGGCAGCACACCCAGAAGGAAGCCACACAGCAAACACACAACCCACCTCCTCTACTGCTCAAAAGAGTATCTAGATGATTATTTGGAAACGAAGTTACTTGTATATATAAATATATTGCAACATCACAGCACAGAATGAAATGATGGATGGAGTAGAGTGGTGTTGCATAGAGTAACACAGTGTAGAGTGGTGTGGACTGGAGTTGCATGGCAGAGTGCCTTAGAGTGGCATTGTGTGGAGTGGTGTAGAATAGAGTGGATTAGAGTGGTGTGGAGTAAGTGGTTCAGAAAGGAGTGGTGTAGCATAGAGTGTAGTGGCATATAGAGGAGTAGAGTGAGGTGGCATAGAGCGGGTGAGTGGCGAAGAGTGGCATTGTATAGAGTAGCATAGAGTGGGGTGGCATGAAGTAGAATGGCTTGGTGTAGAATGCCATTGAGTAGAGTGACAGTGAGTGGAGTAGAGTGGCATATGATGGAATAAAGTGGCGTAGAGTAGAGCGGTGTAATGATGTAGCATAGAGTGAAGTAGTGTAGAGTAGTACAGTTGTGGGTGCAAATGATTAAAGCTTCAATAGAGATGGCAGGTAAGTTGAAAGCAAAATAAATAGGAAGCTGTATGCTGTGTTGAAAGTACAAAAGCACATTGACCATCCAAGAATAATACTGAAATGCTTATAACATTTAAAAAGTAGCGAGTTGCAAAAAGACGAGGAAAACAAAGTTGAGAAAGAACACATGAACTTGGTCCATGCGCCTTGAAGGAGCTAACACAAGAAAGGAAGGGAAGCATATGGGTGCTAAGCAATCAAAAGATTGCAAATTAAAGTGACAACGGAAGCAACTAATGGTATGCTGTGGGCGGGTTGAATTGCAAACAATAGGTCTCACCCGCACAGCGTATGCACTGTGTACGTGACACCTTAAAATGGCCTTCTGTCTACATGTGGGGAACGTCTTGTTAATTGCATCAGAAAACTGAAACCTAAAATAAGGTGTGAGAGTCACAGTAACCACACACAACACACCTCCTCTACTGCTCAAAAGAGTAACTAGATGATTATTTGGAAACAAAGTTGCTTGCATAGCTACATATATTGCAACATCACAACACAGAATTAAATGATGGATGGAGTGTCGACATTTTTCAAACACTCACCCCCCAGTCACAGATCTGGGTTTAATCCATCTTTATTTTGCTTGCACGTCACCGCAGTTTGGACCCAGCCATAGGCAAATCAGTCTTGACCCTGTTCCCCATGGGAACAGTCCAGCCCGAACTGCCAGGCCAGGTCGTCCCTGGACAGAAAACAAGCATCCTGGGACCTGTTTCAGGGTATCGCCCTTCATCAGCCAGGCTAGCTTAAATCCAGTGGGTCAGGGAGCAAGGGACCCATGTCTTTACCACGCAAGCCTTCACCACGCATTTCTTTTTAAATGCATGTTTGGTAAAGGAATATGCTTAGTAAATCGCAACCCGCTGCCCCCCTGTCCTGCCCCCAACGCCTCATACGTCGGCCCTGAAATCCACTTCGACCCAGCCCTTAAAAAGGCCCCTCCTCCCCTCCCAGCCCTAAAACTCACCATGCCTTGCCTTTAAAACTACCCGATCCCCCTCTCCAGCCCTAAGCTCTAAAACTGACCCACCCTGCCCATAAAACTACCCCAAACCCCCCCCCCGTCCTGAGCCCTAAAACTGACCTCGCCCTGACTTTAAAACTACCCCTTCGCCTCCCCCGCCCTAAGTTCTAAAACCCTGCCCTTCCTAAAAACTACCCCAGCCCTAAAACTGACCCCCACCCATGAAAACTGGCCCATCCACGCCACCTTGAGCCCTAAAACCTGGCCCCAGCCCTTAAAACTACCCAACCACCACCCCCACCCTGAGCTCTTAAACTCTGCCCTGTTTATAAAAATAAAATAAAAACCTACCCTGAGCCCTAAAACAACACTCCACCCCTAAAAACTACTCCTCCTCCCCACCCCGGCTCCAGCCTCACATTCCTCTCCTGATCCTTCCTGTTCCAGTCTCTGGCCCCTCCCTAAAACTACCCTGACCCCAGCCACCCCGCCCTCAGCCCTAACACTGATCCCCACTCCTGAAAACTGTCCCTTCCACCTTAAAACTACCTCTCGCCCTGAGCCCTAAAGCCCTGACCCCCCTTTTAAAAGAAACAACCTTGACATCCCCCCTGCCCTGAGCCCTAAAACCACCCCCACTTCTGTAAGCTACCCCCCTCCAACCCGACCCCAGCCCTACTTGCCTCTCCCGATCCTTCCACATCTGTTCTTCTCCACCCATCCGCACAGCTAGACCGCACACAATTCTCTGCCATAACCACGTTTATGCGTGGTTTAGGCAGCGAAGTGGGGAATCATGGTTTAGACAAGCGTTGTTACACTTGCGGGGAAATGGCATGCATGACTTAGCCCGTGTTGTTAAGGCTGTTTCCCTGCCGGGGATGGCTGAGAGCAACAAATGCCAATAGATAAAATAAATTACAATAAATTACAAACAATTACTGTACAGACAAAGCTCGAGTATCGTGGGGCCTCCAGATAACAAGACCCAGTGAGCACAACTCCCTTGAAACCAATAGGACCAACACCATCATACCATTGGAATCTGCATACAGACAAAAATACCAGGAGAATAGTGAAATGTTAAGAAACACCACCTTTAAGATAAAAAGAACATTTATTAGTGCCACCAAGACATACACAATAATGCTCAACTAACCTCGATACAGCAGAGGACTATCCTATAGAAGAGAGACATTTTCTTTCCTTGCTTCTAATGCAGCCTGTTCCCTTGTATCACGGTCCTTCACTCTGTATATAGGAAATACTTCACATTGGAGGGGTCCTATACACTTGCGCTGGAGTCTTCCCAGCTATAATATCATCACCTCTCCCCAGTATTCTGTCAACCATGGGCAAGCCCACGTCATGTGCTAAAAATCAGAAACAGGCAGCCAACATTTGCTGCAAACAGTAGACTTAGTAGAGTAAATCTTGGTCAATTTCTGTGCTGTCATGTAAGTTCAGTGTCAATAGTGAAACTGAATCACTTCAAATCGTGCATTGTGAGGGACACCTGCTTAACTTGGTCACATGCCCTCTTCCACTCAGTTAGTCAATGCCTCTAAGCAGTCCATACTACACTGGTTCTTAGCCCGTTCAATCATGGCCCCCTTGACCATCACCTAGGCACATGCAAGGGAGTTATTAAACGCTTTCTTTCTGTCAGGAAACTGAAGCACAGCAAAATATGAAAGAACTGTGACAAGAAGGCCAGAGAAGGTAGATTTTTTCCATCTTCATTCTTACCAACTGTTATGATCCTGTGCTGAACTTTGTTTTTGCTGGCTTTAGGACTCTGGGCACTTTACCGCTGCTGACCAGTGCTAAAGTGCAAGTGCTCTCTGTCTAAATTAGGTTGGTAATTGGTTTCCTCCATGATTGGCATATTTGATTTACAAGTAAGTCCCTACTACAGTGCAATATAGGTGCCCAGAGCCTGTAAACCAAATGGAACTTGTCGACCTGCAGCACTGATGGTGCCACTCACATGAGTAGCCCTGTAAACATGTCTCAGACCTGCCACTGTGGTGTCTGTGTGCATGGTTTTCAACTGCCATGTTGACCTAGCAAGTGCACCGACTTGCCAGACCTAAACCTTCCCTTTTACTGCATATACGTCACCTCTAATGTAGGCCCAAGGCAGCCCCATGGGCAGGTTGCAGTGAATTTAAAAATAGGACATGTACCGATGTGTTTTACATGTCCTGATAGTGAAATAGTGCTAAATTTGGTTTTCGCAATTGCAAGGCCTATCTCTCCCATAGGTTAACATGGGGATTGCCTTGAAATATCTTTTAAGTGTAATTTACCATTGGGAGCAGATAGAAATATGGAGTTTGGGGTGTCTGAACTCACATTTTAAAAATACAAGTTTTGGTAAAGATGGTTTTTAGATTGCAAGTTTGAAAATGCCACTTTTAGAAAGTGAGCAATTTCTTGTTTAACCATTCTGTACCTCTACCTGGCTGCTGAATACACGTCCCGATCAGACTGACAGTCAAGCTGTTTGTAAATTCACTCTAGACAGTCACGCAAAGGGAGTTGAGATGTGGTCTGCATATCCTGATGGGTCTTCTTGGGTTGGAGTGGAGGGAGGAGCTGACACTTGCACCTGAATAGGTACCTTTTCTTAGACAATACAGTCTCCAACCCCCTGGTGTGTGTCTGGGGACAGGGCAGGGAGAGGCAGGCTCTTGTGCCCTACAAATAATTTTCTTTGAGGTTTGCCTACTTCAAAGTCAGAAATGAGTATAAGAATTGGACTGCTGACCCCACAACTTAAAAACGTTTCTGGACTGAGGACATTCTGCCAGGAGAAGAGCCGGATGCTTGAGGAGGACCTGCCACTCTGACTGCTGCTTTGCTGTGCTGGCCTGCTGCTGCTACTTCTTCCATGGGAGTGAAAGGACTGGACTTTGCGTACTACATCCTGCCTTTCAAGGTTCTCCAAGGGCTTGAACTGAGCTTGTGTCCTGTTGTGACGTCTCAGGGACACCGAAGACTTCATCTGCCAGCTCCTGGGCTCTCTTGCTAAGACCCCTGACTTGCCAAAGTGGTGCCACATACAGCCCACGGGCACTTGGAAGGAGAAGTTGGTAAAACCTGAGAGAAAATCCATGCACCAGGGCTGAGTGGCAGATAAATTGACAGCGTCTGCACCACGGCTGAAAAATCGACTCAGTGCCAGTGAAATTGATGAATCGCCTGCTTCAGCTCAGATCACTCATTGCCATGCATCTAGATTTTTTAACACATTGTCCCTGGGAATCAAAACTTCAACATCAGCGCATAGACCCGAGGCTTCCTGTCCGGAAATCAACGCATCCCCTTTCTGCGAGGAAAGAATGGACACATAGCTTACCCAACGGGGAAAGAATCGCAGCATGGCCTCACTTGCGAGTAAGGAATCAACTCATCACTTGTGTAAGGAAATGCCTCCTTGGCATGGTTAACCCCTGACTTTTTGCCTTTGCTTATGCTAAGTTATGACTTGTAAGTGTGCTGGGACCCTGCAAACCAGGCCCCAGCACCAGTATTCTTTCCCTAAACTGTACCTTTGTCTCCACAATTGGCACAACCCTGGCACTCAGGTAAGTCCCTTGAAACTGGTACCCCTGGTACCAAGGGCCCTGATGCCAGGGAAGGCCTCTAAGGGCTGCAGCATGTCTTATGCCACCCTAGGGACCCCTCACTCAGCACATGCACACTGCCTCACAGCTTGTGTGTGCTGATGGGGAGAAAATGACTAAGTCGACATGGCACTCCCATCAGAGTGCCATGCCAATCTCACACTGCCTATGGCATAGGTAAGTCACCCCTCCAGAAGGCCTTGCAGCCCTAAGGCAGGGTGCACTATACCACAGGTGAGGGCATTTGTGCATGAGCACTATGCCCCTACAGTGTCTAAGCAAAACCTTAGACATTGTAAGTGCAGGGTAACCATAAGAGTATATGGTCTGGGAGTTTGTCAAACACGAACTCCACAGTTCCATAATGGCTACACTGAAAACTGGGAAGTTAGGTATCAAACTTCTCTGCACAATAAATGCACACTGATGCCAGTGTGCAATTTATTGTAAAATACACCCAGATGGCATCTTAGAGATGCCCCCTGAAAACATACCCGACTTCCAGTGTAGGCTGACCAGTTCCTGCCAGCCTGCCACACACCAGACATGTTGCTGGCCACATAGGGAGAGTGCCTTTGTCACTCTGTGGCCAGGAACAAAGCCTGTACTGGGTGGAGGTGCTTCTCACCTCCCCCTGCAGGAACTGTAACACCTGGTGGTGAGCCTCAAAGGCTCACCCCTTTTGTTACAGCGCCACAGGGCATCCCAGCTAGTGGAGATGCCCGCCCCTCCGGCCACTGCCCCCACTTTTGGCGACAAGGCTGGAGGAGATAATTAGGAAAACAAGGAGGAGCCTCCCACCAGTCAACACAGCCCCTAAGGTGTCCTGAGGTGACCCTTACTTTTAGAAATCCTCCATCTTGTGAGTGGAGGATTCCCCCAATAGGAATAGGGATGTGCCCCCGTCCCCACAGGGAGGAGGCACAAAGAGGGTGTAGCCACCCTCAAGGACAGTAGACATTGGCTACTTCCCTCCCCGACCTACACACACCTCTAAATTCTGTATTTAGGGGCCCCCCAGGACCTAGGAAACTAGATTCCGGCAACCTTAACAAGAAGAAGGACTGCTGACCTGAAACCCTGCAGTGAAGACGGAGGCAACAACTGCTTTGGCCCCAGCCCTACCGGCCTGTCTCCCAACTTCGAAGAAACCTGCAACAGCGACGCATCCAACGGGGACCAGTGACCTCTGAAGCCTCAGAGGACTGCCCTGCAACCAAGGACCAAGAAACTCCCATGAACAGCGGCCCTGTTCAACAACCTGCAACTTTCTTGCAACAAAGAAACAACTTTAAAGACTTCACGTTTCCCGCCGGAAGCGTGATACTTTCCACTCTGCACCCGACGCCCCGGCTCGACCTGCGGAAAAAACAACACTTCAGGGAGGACTCCCCTGCGACTGCGAGCCCTTGAATAGCCAGAGACGACCCCCCTGAGCCCCCACAGAGACGCCTGCAGAGGAAATCCAGAGGCTCCCCCTGACTGCGACTGCCTGTAACAAGGGACCCGATGCCTGAAACCAACACTGCACCCGCAGCCCCCAGGACCTGAAGGAACTGAACTCCAGTGCAGGAGCGACCCCCAGACGACCCTCTGCCTAGCCCAGGTGGTGGATACCCCGAGGAGCCCCATGTGCCTGCCTGCATCATTGAAGTGACCCCCGGGTCCCTCCATTACTTCCTATCTAAAACCTGACGCCTGTTTGCACACTGCACCCGGCCGCCCCTGTGCCACTGAGGTTGTTTTTTCTGTGCCTTCTTGTATTGGGGTTGCCTTGAACCCCCAACGGTGGGCTACCTTGGCCCCAACTCTGAGACTTGTAAGTGTTTTACTTACCTGCAAACTAACTTTTACTTACCTCTCCCAGGAACTGTTGATTTTTGCACTGTCCCCTTTTAAAATAGCTTATTGCCATTTTTACAAAGACTGTACATGATATTGTGTTTATTCAAAGTTCCTAGAGTATCTAAGTGAAATACCTTTCAATTGAAGTATTACTTGTAAATCTTGAACCTGTGGTTCTTAAAATAAACTAAGAAAATATATTTTTCAATATAAAAACCTACTGGCCTGGAGTAAGTCTTTGAGTGTGTGTTCCTCATTTATTGCCGGTGTGTGTATAACAAATGCTTAACACTACCCTCTGATAAGCCTACTGGTCGACCACACTACCACAAAATAGAGCATTCGAATTATCTAATTTTGCCACTATCTTACCTCTAAGGGGAACCCTTGGACTCTGTGCACACTATTTCTTACTTTGAAATACTATATACAGAGCCACCTTCTTACAACTTTCTGACAATCCCTCACCCCTGCGGCTTTATATTTGACGCATACCAGTCACTCTGTGCTAAAACAACGTATCTATTGATTCTTATGGATTAAGACTATTTTTTAACCTTAAAAAGTAATATCTTTTCGTGTGTATTTTGGATTTTTGTCGTTTTGGTCTTGTTTGATTTAGATAAATATTGGTTATTTTGTAAACTGGTGAAGAGTCCTTTTGTGGTGTTTTCACTGTGTTACTGTATGTGTTTATACAAATACTTTATACATTGCCTCTGAGATAAGCCTGACTGCTTGTACCAAGCTACCCAAGGGGGTAAGCAGGGGTTATCTTAGGTTTGTGACTCCGTTACCCTGACTAGAGTGAGGGTCCCTTATTGGACAGGGTGTAAACTGACTGCCTACTAGAGATCCCATTTCTAGCAGCCTCAAACCCCAATGATGTATACTCATTCTCCAACACCACCTGTAGGAGAGAGGTGCAAGAAGTCTCCTAGACTGTCCCCCCCCCCCAGAGGAGCCATATTATTCAGATTCTGATTTCATAATACACCTCTTATACAGCCACATCCCAGCAGGTTCCACGTAATGGATTTTGCTAGTAGAAAATATTTCAACGTCCTGCCTCGATGATCCTTTAAGCTAAATTTTTCACTTGAGACACCGCACACTCTGTTGGATCTGTGTTCCTGCATGTTGTATCTTGCCTGTGGTGCCTTGTTTTGTAGAAATAGTGAAAGCAAAATGCCTGTCTCCTGCCACACCCGAAGTTGCAGCTTTTAGGTTGTTGAAAATATTCAAGCAGCCAAGTAAAATCAAATTTCCTTTGCATGGATCCAAAGCCACCACATTGTTATTTTCTCAGCAATTCAGAAGCAGCATGCCTCTACTTCAGAGACACATCTATCACCAGACAGGGAAAGCAAGAGATTAGATCTTGTTGGCAAAAAAGTATCGGGAACAAAGAGGAGTTGCCCTGAAAGCAACAAGTGCCTTATCTGTTTGGGGCAGGTAAGAGTTGAGGCACATGAGTATCCAGCCCTTAACTAGAATAACCTACCTAAAGACAGAAGGCAGGATTTTATCAGAAGTTGTCCATGATGACCATTTGGTACTTAAGAAGGTTATCAGGACATCCAGTAAATCTGTTGGCCTGTCTCTAAACGTGCTGCAATGGCATAGCCTTAAGAGGTTTGTGTTGGCTGAGACTGGCATTGTTAAAAATGAGGGTAAACAGTAAGTCATAAATCATTTGGGAGAGAAGATACCAATAAATACTTGAAGTCCAAATGAAAGACTTGAATATAGGCAGAGGTTTCAAAACGTCCCTGGTCTTACACAGAATATCGTCATCTCCAGCAACGTGTTGTGTTCCAGAGAAGGCCAGCCAGAGACAGGGGATCCCAGCAATCCAGCTCCTCTGGGAAACCACCATCTGGTTCAGAACATTTACTTTTTTCACTTCCACAAACTGGTGCTCGATATTATAAAAAAAAAAATTATGCTTTTCGTTTCAGTACACCGCCACTATCCATTCCACCCAAATTTAGTCTAAAGCAGTTGGAAATAGAAACAGCTGTACCTCTGACGACAAAGGTAACAGAA
Organism: Pleurodeles waltl; assembly: GCF_031143425.1. Lineage (NCBI taxonomy): Eukaryota > Metazoa > Chordata > Amphibia > Caudata > Salamandridae > Pleurodeles > Pleurodeles waltl. The sequence continues at coordinate 605,350,082 of NC_090445.1, read as the reverse complement.
ACAGACCCTCCTGCTCAGAAAAGAAAATGGATTCATAACAGGTACTTCTTGGTATAATTGTGGTCTATCCTACATCCGAAGCTAGCCCACTTCTGGATCAAAAGCAAGATGTTCCATGTGCTAGCTCTTTGTCAATTTTTCTGTCGACATGAGTGTGCAGATTGGATGTGTGTGATATACCTCCAAAATGCATATTTCAATAGCAAGAAAGCACAGAAGATTCCTGAAGGTCATGGTGGGGAGGTTGCAGTACCAACTTACAGCTCTGCCATTCGGCCTGAAGTCCGCTCTTCAAACCTCCAAGTGTATGGTAATTGTAGTAGCTCATCTAAGGAAGTAGACGATATTCATTCACCCTTAGCTGAAGAGCTGGCTTATCAAGGACAACAATCCAGAGAAAGTATTGCAAGATGTTCACATGACAACCAGTCTTCTGAATTAACTTGGTCTACCTATCACCCTGGCTAAGTGTGCAGAAAACTCAGTACAGCTGTTGGCTTATTTAGGAGCAATTTGAAGCAAACCAAGGAAAAGTGTCTCTTTGGTGGAAAGAATATCATCAATCTCTCAGAATTGTCATCAATACCTCCAAATACAGGCAGCTACAGCTCACCAATTTCCCTACCTTTCAGGATCGAATGTCTCATGTGACTGCCACAGCAATGTATAAGGAATCTGCAGGAGTTGGGAAAACAAAGTCCAGCTATCAGTGGGAGCTTAATAGTCCATTCCCTTGTGAAGCAAGTAAAAGAAATTGTTGTGAAGAGATCAGTTTCACCAAGGACTTCTTACCAGGAGGCGATGTGGCCTGGTGTCTTGTGCTATCAATTTTGGAAATAGCGAATCAGATTTGAATCCTGGCATTGGCTCTCCATCCTGTGGCTTTGGGCAAATCACTTAACCTCCCTGTACCTTAAAAAAAAGAAATTATCAGCTGATTCTCGTTTAAGATGTCGGGTTTTCATGTAAAGAACCCTTGACCCACATTGTGCTATATGAAACTACAAAATAAATACTAGGTTGATTTACAGATGCTTTGATGGTAGGCTGGTGGACTCGTCTTTGGCGCACAATGCTTAAGGCCTCCTGACGAAGACAAACTCTCACTAACATATCAGTTTCTTAAAGCTCAGAATCGGATATCTACCTAAAGGCCTTTCAGTCTTCTCTGAAAGACGAGATGATTCTAGTACAGTTCGATAATACTATCACCATACATTCCTTGAACAATCTAGGGGGAACCAGGCCCAGGTCCCTTTCTTTTAAGCAGAAGCAATTTCGAATTGGCTTCTTTAAAAAGAGCTGCCTCTGTAGGCTGTTCATCGCTGAGGGATGCCCCACACTTTTTCATGTTAAGCAGGTGCTTAAAGGAAAACAAACCCACACATGGGTCAGAAACAATAACGTTCTGCTAGAGCTCTTTGCACAGTGGGAATTCCCCGTAGTAAACACGTTCTCCACAGCTGAAAAAGCGACTTTGTTTTTAGGCCGCACTTATTGTCTGATGTGATGTGGTCATGCCTTCTTGTAGGATGATTTTAAAGTCCTCTTTACTATCTTCTGGAACCCAGTCAATAAAATCATCAAAAGAGTTATACAGCTACCAAACAAGTCATGCCTTGGAACTTGCAACACTCAAGAACATGACTAAAGTTGTTCAGACTTTTTTTCCCGTTGCTCCATCTGAAAATGACAGTAAGTGAATGGATGCAGAGAACTTGCAACACAAGCACTTTAGCACATCTGGGCGGTGGATACTACCAAGGAGGCTCAATGCAGAGTTTCTCTTAAGGGAAGGAGGTCAGATTCTGGAGGCCTGTAGATACTTTTGAGAATGGTCCACTGTTTTGATGGAGGCTGAAGTCTAGATGGCGTGCATAGTTGGTTCCAAGTGATCCAGAACAAAAGGTATCATGGATCTTGATTGTGGTTTTGAAAGGAGAGTTTCTAAAGGTGGAGCAGAAGCTTCAATGTTCAACTTTCTAGCTATTGGTAATTTCATGAAAAGAGAAGACTTCTGTCAGAAAAAACACTAAGAGGTGGGAAGTCTAAGATATAAATGAGAAAGCCGATAAGGACATTTCCCTACTTTGAGGATTGTGGGATCTGGATCTGCAGGACTGTTATGAACCTTTTCCTTTTGTATAGAGAGGGTGGCGATTTTCTTCTTAGCAGGTTCATCAGTGGACTGGTGATAACTACATTTATTGGGTTTTGCTTCTGCAGAACACAAAGGAGGTAGCAACTAAAGAAAAAGATGGCTGGTTGTTGAAGGAGGCAATGTTGTTGGTGTAGATGGGACCTTTTGAGCTTGGCGTAATTGAGAGTTGTCTTCTCCCAACAGTACAAGTGGTAGCTCTTCATTGGAGGGTTGTGGCTTTCGTGACATTAGAGTATCAACAGTATGTCTACAGTTTCTAACCTCTATGCTCGATATCTCCATCCGGGATCTTGGCTCTTTAGGAAGTACAGAAAGATCTCTCATAGCTCTTGGGGCACTTGACATTGATACTAATCTCACCATGATAAGGGCCTCAAGATACTGATGGTGAAGTTCCTTAAATCCTCGATGTTCACTCCTTCCATGTCTAGTGCCTGAAACGTCAAGCACAGCAAAATTGAAAGGAGCACTGGTGGTTCAAAAAGTGGGCTGAGTGACCCAAAGGGAGGTCAGAACTGTTCACAATAGAAGCAGAAGAGGATGATTAAGCCTTCCATGCCACTCTGAAGCCAGTGGACTGTGAGGCAGCGCAGAGAACTTTAATTACTCCAGTATTGGAACTTTCATAGATTCACATGCTTGAATCATTCCCCGTCGTCGAGATGGGAGTACCGGTACAATTTTCACAAGTAATGTTAAAACATATTGAAGAGAAAAAGGCCCTAGGGCTCTTCAATTTCATAGTCTATTAGAGTCATTTTGTGAAAAGGACCAAACCTGATCCTCCACCAATCAGGCGACAGCACCCTTCAGAACCTCCTGAGAGAAGCTCTAGCACCTCAGATTTTCTACCGCACGTCGTGCTAGGGAGTCTCCTCAGAGCTCTGCTCTGTCCTCACACCTTTATTCAGCTCTTTTTCTCTCAGAGAAACTCATTTATTTGGATTTGTCAGCTATTTTTCAACTATGTCTGACAAGGAAAAGAAGAGTCTCTTTAGAGACTGCAAGACTTGTGGGAAGAAAAGACTTCATTCTGAAGACCCTCATCAAGACTGCATTTACTGCCTGTACCCAGATCATTCAGCCAAGGACTGTAAGATTTGCCGTACTTTTTCTTCTAAGACCTTAAAAGATAGAGAAGGCAGATTATTAATATGGCTCCAGAAACTAAAACATAGGAAGGATCCAGTTTCTGGTTCTGAGAGTGAGGAATCATCAACATCTAAGAGATCAGCTAAAAGGGCAAGATCACGCTCTAGATCTCCCTCACATATCTCAAGAAAAGCCCTCAAAAAGACTGCTTCAGGGTCTTATAAGGGTCGCAGCCCATCTTCTTCCCCAACTAAACTCTCAAGTAAAGAGGGTAAAAGACATTCTTCCAGTTCTGAGAGGCACAGGAAATCTTCATCTGTTCCACCATCTGTGCCTTTCAAAAAGCCAGCCTCTGTGACTGGAAAAAAGGCCTCGTCGACGGATTCCCCGTCGACGGCACCGTCGGTGGGCGCATTGCCGACGACAACAGCTACTTCAGGATTTCCATCGTCAACGGCTCCTTCGGCGACGAGAACAAGTACACCACCGTCGACGAGAACTGCAACGACTGCATCAGCGTCGACAACCGTCTACACCTCGTCATCGTCGACGGCGCTGATGGTAGACTCGTCGGCGAAGCTTTCGGCTATTAAGATAACTGTGCGTCCAGCGTCGACGGCACCGTCCATGACAAAGTCGATTTACACGTCGTCGATGACACCGTTGACGAGGGGAAAACATCAAAAAAGAGGAGAAAAGTTAACTCCAACCCACGCATCACCTAGTAAGGTATCCTCCCTGGTGCCAGTACATCTTTTGGAGGGAGATGAAGATTCAGATGAAGATAGGCCTTTTGGAACAGCCCACAGCCCTTCTGAATTGAATGTAAAATACCAGAAAGAGGAGGAATATGAGGAAGCTTATGATCCCCAGGCTTACTCTGAGCATCAGCAGTATCCGCAGGGAGCGTATATTCCTTCCGACCTGCTTACTGGCCTTAGAGCGATGTTAGTGGATTACAACAGAAGGTTTACTCCACAAAGAGAACAGCCTCCTCCATCGCCTATTTCTGGTGTTTCTACTCCACACCAACGACCAACGTCTTTGCTTCTCACAGATGTGGCCACTCCGGACATGACGATTCCCCAAGACACTGACATCTCAGAAGGAGATCATGAAGAAGGGGAGCTCATTAACACTCACTCAGAGTGGGAGGAGTACATTATTCCTGCTCCATCTTCTCCTTCTCATTCGAAGGTGGAATCCCCACCTGAAGACATTGGAGGTTTTCACAATCTCCTAGAGAGGGCAGCCAAGCGTTTTGCTTTACTGCTACCTACGAAGCAAATAGATTGTTTCCTATATGATTTTAAGGAACCCTTTCAAAAGTCTGTGCGCTCTATCCCGATGGTGAACTACCTGTGGGAAGAGGGCCTTAAAGTCATGAATAATCCGGCAACAGTCACAGCAGTTTTGCCACGTCTGGATAAGAAATACAAAGCTCCTGATGATGCACCAACATGCTTGACAGGACATCCTCCTCCGGATTCAGTAGTGGCTCAGGCAGCTCAAAGAAGATCAAAAAATCCTTCTGCTCCGATTTCCGCACCCCCAGACAAGGAGGGTAGGCGGCTAGATAACATAGGGAAAATATTTTCGTCTATGGCCAGCCTAGTGCTTAGAGCTGCCAACTCCTTGGCTATTTTGTCTCGATACGACAGACAGCTTTGGGCGGATATTGCACCTTTTATTAATCAACTGCCAGAAGATGTAAAATCGGAGGCAAATAAGACTGTACAAGAAGGTCAACGCACGTCTGCAGAGCTTATAGACTGTGCAATGGATATAGCGACCACTGCTTTCAGACAGCTTGCAGGTGCTGCTGTATTAAGAAGACAGGGCTGGCTTAAAGCCACCTCATTTCGCCCAGAAGTCCAGAATAAAATCCTAGACTTACCCTTTGATGGCCAAGCGCTATTTGGGAAACATGTGGACGAAGCCCTACAGTCAATCAAAACGGACACGGACACGGCAAGGTCATTAGGAACCCTGCAATATCGAAGATCGTCCTTTCGTCCTAGGGGGCGTGGCCAACCCTCTTATAGAGGGGGATATCAACAACAGAGATATTCTTCCTATCCATCATCTTCACAACAATATCGTCCATACTACTCCCAAAGGCAACCGACTCAACCAGCCTATAGTAGACCGGCAGGCCGTGGACGTTCAACCCGACCGGCCAAAGACTCAGCTCGTAGAACCTGATGTTTTCGAGGCGCCGGCTACGCTCAGTCCTCCTCCTGTCACCCTAGGCGGGAGAATTTCCTTATTCCTCAGTCAGTGGCAAACCATTACGTCAGACAAGTGGGTCCTACAATTAGTGGAACGGGGCCATACTTTAGAATTTACCCAGATACCTCCCTCCAACCCTCCCCGCAGGACTCCTTCAAGATATCCTCAGCAACTAAAAGAAGAAGTCGACAAGCTGCTTCTCAAGGGAGCTATAGAGAAGGTGCCTCGGGCTCAACGAAGAACAGGATTTTATTCCAGGTTCTTCATCTTTCAAAAAAAGTGGAAGGATTGGAGGCCGATCCTCGATTTAAGGGAACTAAATGTATACCTAAAAAAGCAATTGTTTGAAATGATCAGCCTGCAGGACGTCCTTCTGCGTCTCAATCAAAGAGATTTTATGTCATCACTAGACCTCAAAGACGCATACTTCCACATACCCATCCACCCTGCCCACAGAAAGTATTTGAGATTCACCGTAGCCGGGAGCCATTATCAATATCGCGTCCTTTCCTTCGGACTCAAATCAGCCCCAAGAATATTTACCAAATACCTAGCACCAGTCGCAGCCTTTCTCAGGAGAAGAAAGCACCAGGTTTTTCCATACTTAGACGACTGGTTAATAAAGGCAAAGACTTACACAGGAGCACACAAGTCAACAAGAAAGTGCATTTCCTTACTGACCAATCTCGGATTCACAATCAACTGGGAGAAGTCCAACCCTCTACCAGTACGCAGTATCACTTTTCTGGGAGCAAAACTGAACACGGAATCCGGCATGGCATGTCCCACGTTAGAGAGACAACAAAGATTACTAACCCTAGGGAGTTCCATACACAGAAGACAAAAGGTTACAGTCCCTCTCTTCAAATCACTGTTGGGCATGATGTCTTCATGCATACCTCTGATCCCTCTGTGTAGGCTAAAGATGCGCCCCTTGCAGGAGCTGCTAAACCGTCAGTGGCTCCAAGTATCAGGCACTTTCGAAGACCAGATACAAATAACTCCGATAATGATCAAAACTCTCAAATGGTGGTCTCAAAAGCATCATCTGTCAATCGGTCTCTCGTTTCTTCAACAGCCAGCCCCGTGGACCATAACAACAGATGCCTCACTGGAAGGCTGGGGCGCAGTATTACAGGACCTGAAAATAAGTGGCAAATGGCCAATCCATCTGGCATCAATGCATATCAATTGGCTAGAACTCAGGGCAGTGCACCTCGCCTTACAAGCGTTTCTCCCAAGAATCTCTGGATCGCGAGTGGTGATCAGAACGGACAACACCACTACGATGCACTATCTCAACAAACAAGGAGGTACAAGATCTCTCACCCTCTCCAGGGAAGCCCAAGCGATCTGGAACTGGGCCTCACAGCAACGCATCACACGATTGGTGGTACACTTGCCGGGAATAAACAACAAGGCAGCAGATGCACTCAGCAGGCAGAAATCGGACTGCCACGAGTGGGAGCTAGACCAGACAGTACTGACCCAGATTTTTTCCCAGTGGGGAACACCAATAGTGGATCTGTTTGCGAAGAAGGACAACACCAAATGCCAGTTCTTCGCAAGTTGGCATCACCAAAAGGGATCTTGGGGGAATGCGTTTTCGATAGTCTGGTCAGACATCTTTGCTTACGCCTTTCCTCCCATTCCGTTGATCCCAAGGGTCCTCACGAAGATGAAAACAGAACCATGCACTCTCATACTGATAGCCCCGTACTGGCCGCGCCAACATTGGTTCACGGAGCTCCTCATTCTGTCAGTCAAACCTCATATTCCACTGGAGCCGTTACCTCATTTACTAACAATGAACAACGGCCAAGTTCGGCACCCCGATCCGCAGTCGATGCGGTTATCAGCATGGCTCCTCACCACAGAGAGTTTGCGCATTTGAACATCCCGCAGGACTGCAGGGATATTTTGTCAAAGGCCAGAGCGGATAGCACTAACAAGACGTATCAGTGTAAATGGAAAAGATTCTGTGCCTAGTGTCATCAGCGTCAAATCGACCCTCTACTCTCACCACCAGAAGAAATATTGCCCTATCTCTTACAGTTAGCTCAATCTGGCCTAGCGCACTCGTCCATTAAAGTTCATGTAGCAGCCATAGCTGCATACAGACGTTCAGATGACGCACCCTCGCTCTTCTCTTCTCGGCTGATTAAGAGATTTCTAAAGGGGCTTTTCAGGGTTTACCCTCCTTTCAGACCGCCACCTCCTTCGTGGAATTTGAATATTGTTTTGGCACAACTGATGAAGCATCCATTTGAACTGATCCACTGTGCTTCCCTCAAATACTTGTTGTGGAAGGTTGCCTTATTGATAGCTCTTACATCAGCTAGGCGGGTCAGTGAGGTGCAAGCGCTGTCCATCCAAGAACCATTCCTGCAGCTTAAACAAGATAGACTACTAATGCGCACTAACCCGCATTTTATTCCAAAGGTTCCGTCAGACTTTCACATGAACGAACCTTTGGTCTTCAAGTCTTTTTTCCCTCATCCATCCACTCCGGCGGAGAGGGCATTACACTCGTTAGACGTGAAAAGATGCGTTCAATTTTATGTGGACAGGACTAAATCTTTTCGGCGTTCTAATCAGCTATTTGTGGCGTACAGTGCTTCTAGGAAGGGGTACCCACTATCCAAGCAGAGTATTTCTAGATGGATCGCCTCTGCTATTCGCTTTTGCCATCAGGCAGCGGGCAGACCTTTGCAGTCTTCTGTGCATGCTCACTCGACGAGAAAGGTCTCATCGTCAGCAGCACTGTTTGCCGGAGTGCCACTACAAGACATATGTAGGGCATCAACATGGAAGAGCTGTCATACCTTCACTAAGCACTACTGCTTGGAGTCCCTCTCGCACGGAGAGGTAGCAGTGGGCCAGGCGGTTCTCAGGAATCTCTTCAGGTGAAGGAGAGCCATTTCTCCTCCATCCTAGAACAGGTATGCACATTATGAAAAGAAAAAAAAACAGAAATGCATGTAAGGATAAGAGAACGCTAGCATAATCCCATAAGTAAGCGGGGTTTTCAGACATTGATCATGTTACAGTAGTGTCTTATGATGATGTCTATTACTGTTTTGTTCTTCAAATTTCATCATGTATCTTTACTGGTATATCGATATATATATATATTAGAGATAAGTAGATAGTTATATTTATTTATGTATATATGAATATATATTTATATATATATATAGAGACATATGTCAGTACATTCATATACTTCATCAATTTATGCATGATGATAAGGTTTTGTGGTTTAAGATATTTTGTTTCTTAAAGATGCTGTCACTTTACAATGTGCATAGTTATTGCTTTCTACTCTGATTCAAGCATGTGAATCTATGAAAGTTCCAATACTGGAGTAAGAAAATAAGTTACTTACCTGTAACTGTAGTTCTCCAGTATTGGAATCTTTCATAGATTCACATGCGACCCACCCGCCTCCCCGGAGAAGCTCACTTCACCTCTTTCTTTCTATTTATACATATATTCAATATAATATAAGCACTTGTGCTTGGAAAATCTGAGGTGCTAGAGCTTCTCTCAGGAGGTTCTGAAGGGTGCTGTCGCCTGATTGGTGGAGGATCAGGTTTGGTCCTTTCACAAAATGACTCTGATAGACTATGAAATTGAAGAGGCCTAGGGCCTTTTTCTCTTCAATATGTTTTAACATTACTTGTGAAAATTGTACCGGGACTCCCATCTCGACGACGGGGAATGATTCAAGCATGTGAATCTATGAAAGATTCTAATACTGGAGAACTACAGTTACAGGTAAGTAACTTATTTTCTTCTGGAATATCAACTGGTTTAACACTTCATGTATGCCAACAAATTGGTCAAAAGAGAATGGTTCTGCATGCTGTCCCTTCATGAGATTGTTTCACATTTATATCAGGGAGACTGAATAGTGTCATATTTCCACATTTCCAGCAATAAGGCTTTACAGGAAATTCCATAGGTTTCAAGTAGGTGCAGCTCACTTACACTTACTTAGTTCTTTCCTTCTGTTCCAAGGGTTTCGTTCTAACTAAATGGCTGCAGTTGCAGCAACTCTTCGGTAGAGAGGTGTGTTTGTCCAAATGTTAACAACTGGTTGGTGAAGGCCAGTTTGCTCTGAAACGTCAGCAAAACATGAAAATCATTCTGGATTTATTATCTAGGCCTCCAGGTCAATTCAACAAAAAGCAGTTCTTCATCCTTTGCAAAGATTACCTGGATGCAAGTGTCTCTTTTGAAGGAAAATCTTTTGTCAAGGCATCTGGAAATTCTCTCTCTTGTTCCAGCATGACCTCTTGCATCTTTCAAGGTCCCAGTGCAAGTGCAAGGGGTGCATTGTCCATTACAGAAAAACCTTGACGATCAAGGGTACTAGAAGAGGGGTGGGAGGGAAGATAGGACTGTCAAGAGCAGCCTCTCATTCCTTCTCTTGGTCATGCAAGTCGACAAACATGCTTCAAGGAGTCCCTATGGGGAAAACCTCCAGTTATCTCAATTGTAATTGATGCCTTGATGGAAGCCACATGTGACAGCTCTTGACACAGGCCAGAAGGTCTCCAACTAGAAAACTGTTAGAACAGTTGTCCTAAAGATTTTGTCTTAATTCCATTTCAGGGAGTTTGCCCTACCTACATTTTTCCATATCTGCATGTCTCTATATCTAAGAAAAACAGATGCCTTAAATGTCTAACTCATTAGAGCCAGGGCGCTAAGTTCTACTGACCAGTTTTTTTTGTGTTGTTTGGAGGCAATGATACCAGAACAGAAGGATCAGGTTCACTATATGGTGCCTCATTTATTCTTTGCTTTACACTTTTTCCAATAATCAACACATTCCTCAAACCCATTAACTACCCGCTAAAAAAACGTGTTTTGGCTCAATTTTTCGGGAAGGGAGCTTGTGAGGGCACACAGGAGTGTTATGTTGAAGGGCCTTGCCTGACAATTTTAAAGTAGTTTTTGGCTTCCTTTCTGGCAAGGATGCCCACAGGTTGATAATGGGAATAAGCCCAAAGACTGAGTCTCCCTATAAAGGTAACTGTTTTCTCCTGTAACCTGTACTTTACTTCACTAACCAAGGATCCCCAGTGCTCACCCATCATGTCTGGAAGAGCAATCCTGTTGAGTATTTTTATTTGCCTTACGTTTATCTCTAGCCTCATCAGAACAGCTTTTACATTGGATTCTTGGTGCATAGTTCTACACTTAATACAAAAGTTACATTAGAAATCTGAAACCTAAGTCCGTGCATCATCTAAAGTAATTACTGCCCTCCTTCCTGCCTCTTGACTTTTCTGGAATAATATTTTATTCTCTTACATTGGAAAATGTGAGTTGAAGCTCTTAGGAGGTGAAGACGTACGCATGAATAACCTTTGGTTCCATTTGCAGCCATTCTATATATATATTCATTTCGTTTTTTTTTTTTATTTCAATACACTTTATCAAAGTTTTCTGTAGGTGTACAACAGAATTTATACCAATAAGCACCCGTTGGTAAGCAGGTAGGAAATTACAATGATCAATAGGACTGGACAAACAGCTTGGTAATTATTGTGGTTCATAGTTGCATGTCTTATTGTACAAGATAAAACTTGGGTGCATGGCAACTGATATCTAATAAATGGAAGTAATGATAATTGGCAGTATAATTTAGAGATGTGTTGAAGTCATACATATAATCTGACATATTGTCCCTAAAAGTCAACAAAGACAAGAAGAGGCGAGCAAGAAAAAGAATATCAGAGTCAAGAAGTAGGGGAGGGGAATTAGAGGCCAGATAGTTGATCAAAGTATGGTACGGATACATGAAGCACTTGGGTCATACAGTGGGTGGAAGAGTAATGGGCATGCTATAGGTGGGTCGCTACTTTACTGAGTTTGTCAAGTAGATCCCTTATACTGGTGGGCAACCTAGACGAGACCTGAAGGAGGAGTTGAGAGATGGATACGGCACGGATGGTGGGCACGGATATAATTTACCTGAGCCCACCATCTATGGGGGGGGCATGGGTAAATGATGAACAGAAGATCAAGAAGTGCATACTCTACATGGTTAGGAGTTAGGATTTGTAGGAAAGTACCATCTTGCCTGGCATGTTACCCCCATATTTCACTGTATATATGTTGTTTGTCTATGTGTCACTGGGACCCTGCCAGGCAGGGCCCCAGTGCTCATAAGTATGTGCCCTGTATGATGCCTAACTGTCTCACTGAGGCCCTGCTAACCAGAACCTCAGTGGTTATGCTCTCTCTGCTTTCCAAATTTGTCACTAACAGGCTAGTGACTACATTTACCAATTCACATTGGCATACTGGTACACCCATATAATTCCCAAGTATATGGTACTGAGGTACCCAGGGTATTGGGGTTCCAGGAGATCCCAATGGGCTGAAGCATTTCTTTTGCCACCCATAGGGAGCTCTGACAATTTTTACACAGGCCTGCCAGTGCAGCCTGCGTGAAATAACGTCCACGTTATTTCACAGCCATTTACCACTGCACTTAAGTAACTTATAAGTCACCTATATGTCTAACCTTCACCTGGTGAAGGTTGGGTGCAAAGTTACTTAGTGTGTGGGCACCCTGGCACTAGCCAAGGTGCCCCCAAATTACCCGGACTTTGTGAGTGCGGGGACACCATTACACGTGTGCACTATACATAGGTCACTAGCTATGTATAGCGTCACAATGGTAACTCCAAACATGGCCATGTAACATGTCTAAGATCATGGAATTGTCACCCCAATGCCATTCTGGCATTGGGGGGGGCAATTCCATGATCCCCCGGGTCTCTAGCATAATACCCGGGTACTGCCAAACTGCCTTTCCGGGGTCTCCACTGCAGCTGCTACTGCTGCCAACCCCTCAGACAGGTTTCAGCCCTCCTGGGGTCCAGGCAGCATTGGCCCAGGAAGGCAGAACAAAGGATTTCCTCTGAGAGAGGGTGTAACACCCTCTCCCTTTGGAAATAGGTGTCAGGGCTGGGGAGGAGTAGCCTCCCCCAGCTTCTGGAAATGCTTTTATGGGCACAGATGGTGCCCATCTCTGCATAAGCCAGTCTACACCGGTTTAGGGATCCCCCAGCCCTGCTCTGGCGCGAGACTGGACAAAGGAAAGGGGAGTGACCACTCCCCTGACCTGCACCTCCCAGGGGAGGTGCCCAGAGCTCCTCCAGTGTGTCCCAGACCTCTGCCATTTTGGAAACAGAGGTGTTTGTGGCACACTGGACTCCTCTGAGTGTCCAGTGCCAGCAGGTGACGTCAGAGGCTCCTTCTGATAGGCTCTTACCTCTCTTGGTAGCCAATCCTCCTTCCTTGGTAGCCAAACCTCCTTTTCTGGCTATTTAGGGTCTCTGCTTTGGGGAATTCTTTAGATAACGAATGCAAGAGCTTACCAGAGTTCCTCTGCATCTCCCTCTTCACCTTCTACCAAAGGATCGACCGCTGACTGCTCAGGACGCCTGCAAAACCGCAACAAAGTAGCAAGACGACTACTAGCAACCTTGTATCGCCTCATCCTGCCGGCTTTCTCGACTGTTTCCAGGTGGTGCATGCTCTGGCGGTAGCCTGTCTCCTCCCTGCACCAGGAGCTCTGAAGAAATCTCCTGTGGGTCGACGGAATCTTCCCCCTGCAACCGCAGGCACCAAAAGACTGCATCACTGGTCCTCTGGGTCCCCTCTCAGCCTGACGAGCGTGGTCCCTGGAACTCAGCAACTCTGTCCAAGTGACTCCCACAGTCCAGTGACTCTTCAGTCCAAGTTTGGTGGAGGTAAGTCCTTGCCTCCCCACGCTAGACTGCATTGCTGGGTACCGCGTGATTTGTAGCTGCTCCAGCTCCTGTGCACTCTTCCAGGATTTCCTTCGTGCACAGCCAAGCCTGGGTCCCCGACACTCTATCCTGCAGTGCACAACCTTCTGAGTTGTCCTCTGGCGTCATGGGACTCCCTTTTGTGACTTCGCGTGGACTCCGGTTCACTTTCCTTCCAAGTGCCTGTTCAGGTATTTTTGCGTGTGCTGCCTGCTTCTGTGAGGGCTCCCTGAGTTCCTGGGGTGCCCCCTCTGTCTCCTCCTCCAAGTGGCGACATCCTGGTCCCTCCTGGGCCACAGCAGCACCCAAAAACCTCTACCGCGACCCTTGCAGCTAGCAAGGCTTGTTTGCGGTCTTTCTGCGTGGGAACACCTCTGCAAGCTTCATCGCGACGTGGGACATCCATCCTCCAAAGGGGAAGTTCCTAGTCCTCTTCTTTCTTGCACAAATCCAAGCTTCTTCCATCCGGTGGCAGCTTCCTTGCACCCTCAGCTGGCATTTCCTGGGCTCCTGCCCACTCTTGACACTGTTGCGACTATTGGACTTGATCCCCTTGTCTTACAGGTACTCAGGTCCAGAAATCCACTGTTGTTGCATTGCTGGTGTTTGTTCTTCCTGCAGAAACCCCCTATCACGACTTCTGTGCTCTCTGGGGGTAGTAGGTGCACTTTACACCTACCTTTCAGGGTCTTGGGGTGGGCTATTTTAATAACCCTCACTGTTTTCTTACAGTCCCAGCGACCCTCTACAAGCTCACACAGGTTTGGGGTCCATTTGTGGTTCACATTCCACTTTTGGAGTATGTGGTTTGTGTTGCCCCTATACCTATGTGCTCATATTGCAATCTATTGTAATTCTACACTGTTTGCATTACTTTTCTTGCTATTACTTACCTAAGTTTGGTTTGTGTACATATATCTTGTATATATATCTTATCCTCATACTGAGGGTACTCACTGATATACTTTTGGCATATTGTCATAAAAATAAAGTGCCTTTATTTTTAGTAATTCTGTGTATTGTGTTTTCTTATGATATTGTGCATATGACACCAGTGGTATAGTAGGAGCTTTACATGTCTCCTAGTTCAGCCTAAGCTGCTTTGCCATAGCTACCTTCTATCAGTCTAAGCTGCTAGAAACACCTCTTCTACACTAACGGGATAACTGGACCTGGCACAAGGTGTAAGTACCTCTGGTACTCACTACAAGCCAGGCCAGCCTCCTATATTGGTTGTGCAGCTGTGGGATAAGTACTTGTAACTACTTACCACTTTGTCATTGTGTACTTTTCATAAGAGAATAATATACAAAACAAGTTCAGTGTATGTACACCTAACCAAAAAGTTTTGCTTTTCTCCTCTTAAACTTTTTACAAAGTTCTGAAAAGTATTCTAAAAAAGTATATCTAACTAAAAAGTTAGAAAACGTTTTTTTTCTCTGTTCTTTGAAAAGTTCTGAAACGTTTTCTTCCTTCTCACTATTTCTAAACCTTTTACTATCATGTCTGAAGTAGAGTCAGCTCTTAAAATGGTCAATACAACTTATGACAATTTGAATTACAAGAGCCTAAGGAGTCTCTGCTTAGAGAGGGGTTTAGTGATAGGAAAGAACCCTACCAAATAATTTCTATTAACATGCTTATTGTGAATGATGAGTCCCAAGCAGGCACTTCAAATGAGAGGTTAATAGAAGGTTCCCAATCTGACTCAGGGGATCTCCTTGAGGGAGGCAGGGAGGGTTCTGATCAGGATTTGCCCTCTAACAAGACACCCAGTAATGTTGGTAGTAATGGAGGTTCCCATCACAGTAGGGAAGTCTTTATTCCTAGAGGCTAAGTTGCTAGGGTTCAGTCAGTTAGGGACAGATCCCCCTCTGTTGTTTCCAATTTATCTTCTGTGTCCAAGCATTCCCCACCCACCCCGAAGACAACATGTTAGAAAGGGAACTCCAAAAGGTTGAGGGTTGAAGAGACCAGACTGAAGCTTAAACAGCAACAGCTGGCCTTAGATAGGGAATCCCTAGACCTGGAGAAGGAGAGACAGAGACTGGGGTTTGGACCCCATGGTGGCAGCAGCAGTATTCCTGATAGTAATCCTGTTAGAGAGCATGATTCCAGGAATCTGTACAAGGTAGTCCCCCCCCTTACAAGGAGGGGGATGACATCAACAAGTGGTTTGCTGCACTTGAGAGGGCCTGTATGGTACAGGGGGTCCCTCAAAGGCAGTGGGCTGCTATATTGTGGCCATCTTTCACTTGAAAGGGTAGGGATAGGCTCCTTACTGTTAGAGAAAGTGATGCTTACAATTTTGCAGTTTTGAAGGATGCACTCTTGGATGGATTTGGCTTAACCACTGAACAATACAGGATTAAGTTCAGAGACACCAGAAAAGAGTCCTCACAAGACTGGATAGACTTTGTTGACTGTTCAGTGAAGGCCTTGGAGGGGTGGTTACATGGCAGTAAAGTTTCTGACTATGAAAGCCTGTAGAATCTTATTCTGAGAGAGCATATTCTGAATAACTGTGTGTCTGACTTGTTACACCAATATCTAGTTGTCTCAGATCTGACCTCTCCCCAAGAATTGGGAAAGAAGGCAGACAAATGGGTCAGAACAAGAGTGAACAGAAAAGTTCATACAGGGGGAGACAAGGATGACAAGAAGAAGGATGGTAAGTATTCTGACAAGGGTGGGGACAAAAGTAAAAATGAGTCTTCATCAGGCCCACAGAAATCCTCTGGTGGGGGTGGTGGGTCCAAATCCTCTTCAAATCAACCTAAAAAGCCTTGGTGTTATTTGTGTAAAGTCAAAGGCCATTGGACAACTGATGCCAGTTGTCCAAAGAAAAACACCAAACCTCCCACTACCACAACCCCTACTGCAAATTCTAGTGCTCCTAGTAATAGCAGTGGTGGTGGGAGCAAACCTACTAACAGCCAATCCAAGGGAGTAGCTGGGCTCACTTTTGGTAATTTAGCTGGGGATGGTCTTGTTAGGGAGACCACAGAGGCTGTGTTAGTCTCTGAAGGTGCCATTGATTTGGCCACCTTGGTTGCTTGTCCCCTTAACATGGATAAGTACAAGCAACTTCCCCTAATAAATGGTGTTGAGGTTCAGGCCTACAGGGACACAGGTGCCAGTGTTACCATGGTGATAGAGAAACTGGTGCACCCTGAACAACACCTACTTGGTCAGCAGTACCAAGTGACAGACGCTCATAACAACACTCTTAACCACCCCATGGCTGTTGTGAATCTCAACTGGGGGTGGGGGGTTACTGGTCCAAAGAAAGTTTGGTTGCCTCAGATTTACCTGTAGACTGTCTACTAGGGAACAATTTAGAGACATCAGCTTGGGCAGAAATGGAGTTGGAGGCTCATGCAGCAATTCTGGGCATTCCTGGGCATATTTTTGCTTTGACAAGGGCTCAGGACAAAAAGCAAAAAGGACAGGGTAACTTGAATCTTGGTACAATGGACCAAGTGCTCCCTAAAGCTAGGGGTAGCAAGGGTAAATCCCTACCCACTATCCCTCCCTCTACAGATGATTCTCCTTCTGAGGAAGAAGAATTTTCTCCCTGTGCAGAACCTTCACCAGATGAGCTGGCAGCAGACACTGCTGAGCTTTTGGGTGGAGGGGGGCCTGCCAGGGAAGAGCTGAGTGTGGCACAGCAAACAGCAAACCTGTCCCACATTAGAGGGTCTCAGACAACAAGCTGTCAAGCAGCAAAATAGGGATGTCAGTGACTCACATAGAGTTTACTGGGAGTACAACCTCTTGTACACCGAGGCAAGGGACCCAAAACCTGGAGCAGCCAGGAGATTGGTCATTCCCCTGCAGTACAGAGAGTTCCTCCTAACTCTTGCACATGACAGTCCTTTGGCTGGGCATTTGGGCCAGATCAAAACATGGGAAAGGCTTGTCCCCCTGTTTCACTGGCCAAGGATGTCACAGGACACAAAAGATTTTTGCAAGTCTTGTGTGACCTGCCAAGCCAGTGGCAAGACTGGTGGCACACCAAAGGCTCCCCTTATTCCACTACCTGTAGTTGGGGTCCCGTTTGAAAGGGTAGGGGTTGACATAGTTGGCCCCCTTGACCCTCCTACTGCTTCAGGCAATAGGTTTATCTTGGTGGTTGTGGACCATGCCACAAGATATCCTGAAGCAATTCCTCTAAGGACCACTACAGCTCCTGCAGTGGCAAAGGCCCTCCTGGGAATCTTTTCCAGGGTGGGTTTCCCAAAAGAGGTTGTATCAGACAGGGGTAGCAACTTTATGTCTGCATACTTGAAAGCAATATGGAAGGAACCTACAAATTCACCACTCCTTATCATCCACAGACTAATGGACTGGTAGAGAGGTTTAATAAAACCCTCAAAGGTATGATAATGGGACTCCCTGAAAAACTCAGGAGGAGATGGGATGTCCTGTTACCTTGCTTCCTTTTTGCTTACAGAGAGGTACCACAGAAAGGAGTGGGCTTCAGCCCCTCTGAACTCCTCTTTGGACACCCTGTAAGAGGTCCACTAACACTTGTGAAGGAGGGTTGGGAACAACCTTTAAAAGCTCCCAAACAGGACATAGTGGACTATGTACTTGGCCTAAGATCCAGAATGGCCGAGTACATGAAAAAGACCAGTAAAAACCTTCAGGCCAGCCAAGAGCTCCAGAAGCAATGGCATGACCAGAAGGCTGTTCTGATCCAGTATCAACCAGGACAGAAGGTGTGGGTATTGGAGCCTGTAGCCCCAAGAGCACTCCAGGACAAATGGAGTGGACCCCATCAATTGTTGAGAAAAAGGGTGAGGTTACCTATCTGGTAGACCTGGGCACTACCAGGAGTCCCCTTACGGTGATTCATGTCAACCGCCTAAAACCCTACTATGACAGGGCTGATCTCACCCTGCTCATGGCAACAGATGAGGGACAAGAAGAAGAGAGTGACCCTCTCCCTGATCTCTTTTCCACGACTGAATCTGATGCTTTAGTGGAGGGAGTAGTTTTGGCAGACTGTCTTACTGCAGAACAGAAAGACAACTGCATAAATCTCCTTGGACAGTTTTCTGACCTCTTTTCAATTGCACCAGGAACAACTTCCTGGTGTGAACACACAATTGATACTGGAGACAGCTTGCCTGTCAAAAGTAAAATCTATAGGCAGCCTGACCATGTCAGGGACTGCATAAAACAAGAGGTGCAGAAAATGCTTGATCTAGGAGTGGTTGAACCTTCTGAAAGCCCATGGGTGAGTCCTGTGGTGCTTGTACCAAAGCCTCACTCAAAAGATGGAAAAAGGGAGATGAGGTTTTGTGTAGACTACAGAGGTCTCAATCAGGTAACAAGAACTGATGCTCACCCTATACCCAGGGCAGATGAGCTCATTGATACACTGGCATCTGCCAAGTATCTAAGCATCTTTGATTTGACTGCAGGGTATTGGCAGATCAAATTGGCTGAGGATGCTAAACCTAAAACTGCATTTTCAACTATAGGAGGGCACTACCAATTTACAGTGATGTCCTTTGGTTTGAAAAATGCACCTGCCACTTTTCAGAGGTTGGTGAACACAGTCCTGCAAGGGTTGGAGGCTTTTAGTGCAGCATATCTAGATGATATAGCTGTCTTTAGCTCCACCTGGGATGAGCACCTGGTCCACCTTTGGAAAGTTTTAGAGGACCTGCAAAAGGCAGGCCTCACTATCAAGGCCTCAAAGTGCCAGATAGGGCAGGGAAAGGTGGTTTATCTGGGACACCTGGTAGGTGGAGAACAGATTGCACCACTGCAGGGGAAAATCCAGACAATCGTGGATTGGGTTCCCCCTACAACACAGACCCAGGTGAGAGCCTTCTTAGGCCTCACTGGGTATTACAGGAGATTTATTAAAAACTATGGCTCCATAGCAGCCCCTCTTAATGATCTCACAAGTAAAAAGATTCCTAAAAAGGTATTGTGGACAGCTAGCTGTCAGAAAGCTTTTGAGGAGCTCAAACAGGCCATGTGCTCTGCACCCGTCCTAAAAAGCCCATGTTACTCCAATAAATTCATTGTTCAAACTGATGCATCTGAATTAGGAGGAGGGCCAGTCTTATCACAACTGAATTCTGAGGGCCAGGATTAACCAGTTGCTTTTATCATCAGAAGGTTGACCCCTAGAGAAAAGCGTTGGTCTGCCATTGAGAGGAAGGCCTTTGCTGTGGTCTGGGCACTGAAAAAGTTGAGGCCATACCTGTTTGGCACTCACTTTATTGTTCAGACAGACCACAAACCTCTACTTTGGCTAAAACAAATGAAAAGTGAAAATCCTAAATTGTTGAGGTGGTCCATATCTCTACAGGGAATGGACTATACAGTGGAACATAGACCTGGGAGTACCCATTCCAATGCAGATGGACTCTCCAGATATTTCCACTCTGACAATGAAGACTCATCAGGTCATGGCTAGTCTTATTGTCTTTCGTTTGGGGGGGTGTGGGGTTGTGTAAGAAAGTACCATCTTGCCCGGCATGTTACCCCCATATTTCACTGTATATATGTTGTTTTAGTCTATGTGTCACTGGGACCCTGCCAGGCAGGGCCCCAGTGCTCATAAGTATGTGCCCTGTATGTGTTCCCTGTGTGATGCCTAACTGTCTCACTGAGGCTCTGCTAACCAGAACCTCAGTGGTTATGCTCTCTCTGCTTTCCAAATTTGTCACTAACAGGCTAGTGACTAAATTTACCAATTCACATTGGCATACTGGTACACCCATATAATTCCCTAGTATATGGTACTGAGGTACCCAGGGTATTGGGGTTCCAGGAGATCCCTATGGGCTGCAGCATTTCTTTTGCCACCCATAGGGAGCTATGACAATTCTTACACAGGCCTGCGTGAAATAACGTCCACGTTATTTCACAGCCATTTACCACTGCACTTAAGTAACTTATAAGTCACCTATATGTCTAACCTTCACCTGGTGAAGGTTGGGTGCAAAGTTACTTAGTGTGTGGGCACCCTGGCACTAGCCAAGGTGCCCCCACATCGTTCAGGGCAAATTCCCCGGACTTTGTGAGTGCAGGGACACCATTACACGCGTATAGCGTCACAATGGTAACTCCGAACATGGCCATGTAACATGTCTAGGATCATGGAATTGTCACCCCAATGCCATCCTGGCATTGGGGTGACAATTCCATGATCCCCCGTTGGGGTGACAATTCCATGATCCCCCGGGTCTCTAGCATAGTACCCGGCTACTGCCAAACTGCCTTTCTGGGGTCTCCACTGCAGCTACTGCTGCCAACCCCTCGGACAGGTTTCTGCCCACCTGGGGTCCAGGCAGCCCTGGCCTAGGAAGACAGAACAAAGGATTTCCTCTGAGAGAGGGTGTAACACCCTCTCCCTTTGGAAATAGGTGTCAGGGCTGGGGAGGAGTAGCCTCCCCCAGCCTCTGGAAATGCTTTGATGGGCACAGATGGTGCCCATCTCTGCATAAGCCACTCTACACCGGTTTAGGGATCCCCAAGCCCTGCTCTGGCGCGAGACTGGACAAAGGAAAGGGGAGTGACCACTCCCCTGACCTGCACCTCCCTGGGAAGGTGCCCAGAGCTCCTCCAGTGTGTCCCAGACCTCTGCCATCTTGGAAACAGAGGTGTTTGTGGCACACTGGACTCCTCTGAATGTCCAGTGCCAGCAGGTGACGTCAGAGGCTCCTTCTGATAGGCTCTTACCTCTCTTGGTAGCAAATCCTCCTTCCTTGGTAGCCAAACCTCCTTTTCTGGCTATTTAGGGTCTCTGCTTTGGGGAATTCTTTAGATAACGAATGCAAGAGCTCACCAGAGTTCCTCTGCATCTCCCTCTTCACCTTCTACCAAAGGATCGACCGCTGACTGCTCAGGACCCCTGCAAAACTGCAACAAAGTAGCAAGACGACTACTAGCAACCTTGTATCGCCTCATCCTGCCGGCTTTCTCAACTGTTTCCAGGTGGTGCATGCTCTGAGGGTAGCCTGCCTCCTCCCTGCACCAGGAGCTCTGAAGAAATCTCCCGTGGGTTGACGGAATCTTCCCCCTGCAACCGCAGGCACCAAAAGACTGCATCACTGGTCCTCTGGGTCCCCTCTCAGCCTGACGAGCGTGGTCCCTGGAACTCAGCAACTCTGTCCAAGTGACTCCCACAGTCCAGTGATTCTTCAGTCCAAGTTTGGTGGAGGTAAGTCCTTGCCTCCCCACGCTAGACTGCATTGCTGGGTACCGCGTGATTTGCAGCTGCTCCGGCTCCTGTGCACTCTTCCAGGATTTCCTTCGTGCACAGCCAAGCCTGGGTCCCCGACACTCCATCCTGCGGTGCACAACCTTCTGAGTTGTCCTCCGGCGTCGTGGGACTCCCTTTTGTGACTTTGTGTGGACTCCGGTTCATTTTCCTTCCATGTGCCTGTTCAGGTACTTTTGCGTGTGCTGCCTGCTTCTGTGAGGGCTCCCTGAGTGGCTGGACGCCCCCTCTGTCTCCTCCTCCAAGTGGCGACATCCTGGTCCCTCCTGGGCCACAGCAGCACCCAAAACCCTCTACCGCGACCCTTGCAGCTAGCAAGGCTTGTTTGCAGTCTTTCTGCGTGGGAACACCTCTGCAAGCTTTATCGCGATGTGGGACATCCATCCTCCTAAGGGGAAGTTCCTAGTCCTCTTCTTTCTTGCACAACTCCAAGCTTCTTCCATCCGGTGGCAGCTTCCTTGCACCCTCAGCTGGCATTTCCTGGGCTCCTGCCCACTCTCTACACTGTCGCAACTATTGGACTTGGTCCCCTTGTCTTACAGGTACTCAGGTCCGGAAATCCACTGTTGTGGCATTGCTGGTGTTTGTTCTTCCTGCAGAAACCCCTATCACGACTTCTGTGCTCTTTGGGGGTAGTAGGTGCACTTTACACCTACCTTTCAGGGTCTTGGGGTGGGCTATTTTTCTAACCCTCACTGTTTTCTTACAGTCCCAGCGACCCTCTACAAGCTCACATAGGTTTGGGGTCCATTCGTGGTTCGCATTCCACTTTTGGAGTATATGGTTTGTGTTGCCCCTATACCTATGTGCTCCTATTGAAATCTATTGTAATTCTACACTGTTTGCCTTACTTTTCTTGCTATTACTTACCTAAGTTTGGTTTGTGTACATATATCTTGTGTATATATCTTATCCTCATACTGAGGGTACTCACTGATATAGTTTTGGCATATTGTCATTAAAATAAAGTACCTTTATTTTTAGTAATTATGTGTATTGTGTTTTCCTATGATATTGTGCCTATGACACCAGTGGTATAGCAGGAGCTTTACATGTCACCTAGTTCAGCCTAAGCTGCTTTGCCATAGCTACGTTCTATCAGTCTAAGCTGCTAGAAACACCTCTTCTACACTAATAAGGGATAACTGGACCTGGCACAAGGTGTAAGTACCTCTGGTACCCACTACAAGCCAGGCCAGCCTCCTACAGGGTTGACTTCAGGGAAAGTTTTAAAGTCTACCTGCTAAATACTAGAAGAACCCACTGAGATTCATAGAACACTTAACCACAATGCAGAAAAGACAGTTACATGGGTAACTTGTGAATTGTTTACTATTTAGTGCTCACGGATTTCAGACACATCCACACACCCAAATGTATAGTGCTTCAATGTTTTTCAAAAGGAAGCAGAGTATAGTAGCTTGGGAATGCTGTGTCATGAGTAGTTCATAGCCAAGGCATTGATTCCACATAAATAAAATTATTATGCTATGCTCATTGTTTTGTGCTTTGATATAATTTTCCGATGATCGGGTGTGAACCTACATCATTTGGTTTACAGCTGTTGTTCCTCTCTTAACCATTATCAGTCCTTAAAAGTATCTGAATGTATGTTTTTTATTACTATCCCAAGGTTCTTCACTTATTCCATCACGCATTCCAACTGCCACAACTACCAGCAGATTGCAGCCACCCAAGAAGGTGATCATACCGGGCACACAGAGGTAAAACAAAAGGTAAAAGACAACAATTCCATAATTATTTCATTTATCGCAGATATTTTGTAGAGATTGGAACAGGAATATACAATTATTCCTGACCAGAGTATAACCACCCTTTTTTACACCCAGGTTTGTTATTAAGTTCCAGGTTCCCTCTTTTCCCAGGCTTAACCATTCTAAGGTGGACCTTGTGTTTCTATACTACAAACGGACTCAATCGATCTAATTATGTTGAGTGGAGGATACATTTCGACTTCTTAGCAACTACTACTTGTACTTTTGCTCTCCTTATGTATTCCCTCTGTCCTAACTTTTTCTTTTCCGCTTCTGTGGCTAGCATCCATAGGATTTATTTTCCCCTGTTCAGTAGTATTTGAGGTTTTTCTTTCTATCCTTTTTCGTGCAGTTGTGTTTTCATATGTGTCCTAAAAATATTCAACACAGAGTGATTATGAGCACAGTCTTCGCAATTGATAACTATTAGTATGAGAAATTAGATTAATTTGCTTACACTTAATTACATGGCATTTTGGGAAAATAAAGCACAAATACATGAAAGGTAAATCTGGCTTTTAGTGCTATGTTTTAACGTGAAATGTGTCCTTGCGTCCATTTTGGAAGCAAGAATGCTTTTTGTGCTAACAAATAGCCCCAAAACCAAGGGCTGCAAACAGCCACTCACATTCAGTTGGTTGTGTTGTTCCTATGGCATAATTATGCGACGTGACGTAATGGTGTGATTTCAGGAATTTTGCATCATAATTGTAATGAAATGTGTAATGAAATTGTATGTGGCCAATCGAGCCAAGATGGAGGAGCTTAGCTCCCGAACATCTCACCGAAGCGACTGGAATCCTTGGTGCTGGTGGGGACTTCAGAAAGCATCCACCATTCTCCACACTCCCTACATTGAGGAGAGGACTTTTGCCCGAAAATTCCTACATTCACCTGCCCACTGCAATGCCCGACACCGTCGTTCACTGTAGGGCCAGGGAAGCGAGGCTGCTCCTTAGTGTTCCGGCGGATGAGCCCTGAGCCCCTCTGCAGACCCACAGTGAATTAAGGGATGGTGCTGCGACGGCTCCTCGGGGACTCCAGGTGAGGCAATACTGCAGTGCCGGCTGGAACCTGCGTCCCCTAACCCCCATGTTCGGGGCAGTGGGTGCACCTGTCTAGGACGGGCCGCAGGGGACCTCTTAAACACTGGCCCTGGCCTATCCACAACCCACAGAGAGAGACACTGGAGCAGCAGGCCCCGGGTGAGATCTGGCAAAGCTGTGCAGCTTACGTAGCGCCGGCAGGCATCGGTGCTTCTCCCTCACTCTGGGCTACAGGGGGAATTTTACAACAGTGTTAAGAGTCTGCAAGGGCCGGAGGCTGGTGACATGCGCTAAACCCCTCGGACAGGGGCTTGGGTAGCAACATCATGTGATGTCCTAGGTTCCCCCTAACTTCCCTCTCCTCAACTGCTGGTGGTGGTGATGCACCATCGGTACCCTGCTGACTAACCCCCCCCCCCCCATCCTCCAGGGTGCTCTTTACTGTGACCCTCTCTGGGCCATTACTGCACACCACCTCCTCCCTCTCCTGGACCATCCCACCTCCTCCACCCCCCCGGGACTGTCTTAGCTGCTCGTGCTGCCCCAGCTACCCCCCTCTCCCTCTACTATCCACTTGGTCCCATTTGTGGGGAATGCGGGCCAGGCCGAGGGCACTGATATCTTTCACAACCTGCATGTGCTGTCCGGTACCTACCCCTCCCTTGCCTTCATGCAGCACTTGGCCTGGTCGGAGTGCCACCAACGGAGGAGACACTCTACTGATTGACGGTCTTTCACCTAGGATATCATGGTGTGCGACAAACCCTCCATCTCCCAGTCGCAGGCCAAAATTGACAACTACACGGCCCCCTCCATGACCTTCCAGGGATCGTTGACTCCACTGGACCATCATGCCTTGCGTCCAAACCCTGACAATAGCGACGCCATCCTACAGGCCATCCAAGCCTCCCAAACCGCCCAGAAACCAAAATTGCTGAGGTGGGAGTGGAGGTCTCCTTCCTTTGCCAGTGCCTCAGGGGAGTGTCAGATAGAGTTACAGAAACTGATAGCCGGGTGCCAGAACTGGAAGGCACCATTGAGGAACTCAAGTCGATGTCCATCACCTTTTGACGTCTGCGGCAATGGGGGCTCAGGCTGAGGGTCGGGCCTGCTGCTGTAACATACGCTTCTTGGGATTTTCCGAGGCAGCGAAGGGACAATCTGCTGAGCATTTCCTGCAAACCTGGTTGACCTCCTAGTTGCTTGCCTCCTTGTCCAATTGCATTTTGTTGGAAAGGGCACACCGTTCACTTACGCAATTCCTAAACTCCTCTCCCCCTTTGCCCTCCCTCCTACCCCCCTCCTGATTGCCAAGTTTCTGAACTATCGGGTCTGGGACATCATCCTTCAAGAGGCTCGCAAGCTGAGCGGATTCCAGTTGCAGGGCAGCGATGTGATGGTCTTCTTGGACTATACATGTGAGTCAAGCAACAACTACACTCCAGGGGCATTTGCTATATGCTCCTTTTCCCTGCATGCCTCAAGATGCTCCACAACTCTAAATCATGTTTTTTTGAGTCCCCTGTGCAGGCCCTCACCCGGCCCTACAGAACAACTTCCTTTGAAATGCAACACTGCACCACCTTGGGGCTCCACTGGATAGGGGAGAAGGAACACCCCCCAAAGTACACAAGATCAACGCAATGCAACCGCTAGAACTCCCAAAGATACTCCTCGCCGGGTCCAGAAGTGGGGACCTTACGGACACACCCTGCCTCACCACTTGTCAGCCAATGGTTACCTGGATGACCGGGCCCTTTGAACAGATACCTTACCTGCCCTGGAGTCTCTATCTGTCCACTGTCATAATTACCGCCGGCACCACCATATCCTTTAATCAGCTCTAGCTTGATCATATTGGATTGGGACTCGGAGGGTTTTCTTTTGATTTGTTCTCCACTTAGTTATTAGTTGTTTTGTATTGGGATGACATGCTTCTGGGGTGGAAGTGTGAGGTGGGGGTGTTGCTTTGGGGTGTTCAAAGGTTTCAGTGGTTATGTTTATTATTCTGTTTTTTCTTGTTTTAGTTCTCTGCTGAATTTTCTGCCCACCCTTCCTCTTTAAAATTCATCCGCTATGACAAATTCCAATACATTGCTTACTGCTGTCTCCTGGAACGTCAACGGCCTCAATCAGAAAATCTTACACCGGGCTGACTTCCAATACCGTAAATGCCACTACCCTCTTGTGGTGCTTCTGCAAGAAACCCACCTGCTCTACAATCACTGCCCCGTCCTACAGTGAGGGGGGTACACCAGAGTATATCATGGCAGATATACAGCCATTTCCTGGGGCACTGCTATCTTCTTGCATAAACGGCTTACTCTGCTTCTAACAAAATTACATTGTGACCCCTTTGGTCGCTTTTTTCTGGTGGAGAGTGACATGGAGGATGTCCACTGGACAATCGCTTCCATTCAATCCCATGCTTGTATCTCTTATACAGTAGGCCCTTGCACCCTTACACCTTCAGTCTCTTTCTGGCCCCACTCTTTTGGGGGACAACTTCAACTCTGTGATGAACCCCCAGTGAGACTCCAGTGATCCCTCTGTAGGCAGCACATAAGACTTGGCAGCTGGGTCGTTATCTCTGGCCCTCTCCAACACATGGCAACTTCTCCATCTCCAGATTTAAGAATACACCTTCTACTCTCACCCTCACAAATCCCTAACCCAGCTTGATTATCTTTTTATACTCTCTATGGACACAGCAAGATTGATCGATGCCTGCATTCCTTCCAAGTGCACTGACATACCATGCTCCCATCACCCTGGCCCTCATGTCCTCGAGACATCAGCAACTAAGCCACTGGTGCCTTTGCGAATGGTGGCTGACAGACCCCAACTTCGCAGACTTTCTCTGCACTCAAATTTCGGACTCCCTCGACACCAACACATGCTCTGTCGATTCCCCTACCAAATTTTGAGAGGCCCTAAAGGCAACCCTTTGTGGCCAGATAATACCTTTCCAGACAGCTGCCTGATCCCGTAGATTCATGGAGGTTTTATCCCTAGATCATGAACTGCGCTAAGCCGGTGAGGCCTATTTTGCTAACCGTACCCCCTAGCTGAAACACAGCGGACTTAAAGAGGCCGGTACTCCGTCAGAAACAGCTGGACACTGAAACCTTTGTACACTTTGCCTCACAGAGCCAGGTCTATGAATTGGGGGGCTTAAGGCTGGGAAGCTCCTACTTTGGCTAATTTCTTCCCTGGTGATGGAGATGGGTTGGGAGGTGTCGGACAAACACTCGCTCATGCATGAATTTGCTCGCCTCTACGCCAACCGCCCGGTAATTGAGGCTGAATGCATTCACTGTATCGTGACACAGTCAGACATGGAGTGAAGGAACCCATCACAGCAGCCAAAATTACGGCGCCCATTGGGGAACTCTCCACTGGGAAATCACCAGGACCTAACAGCTTCCCACTGGAACATATATAAGAAATATGCCTCACTCCTGACCACTCCCTTGCTCGTAAGATATGAGGAAGTGCCGAGGGTGGGAGAACTCCCCTACGATTTCCAGGGAGCCACTATCTTTGTTATCCTTATATCACGAAAAACCCTGGGGGATTGCGGGTCTTATAGGCATACTTCCATCCTGAACATGGAATCTAAGATTCTTGCCAAAGCATTGGCAAATAGACGCCTAGGTGGCCTTTTGGACACAGGACTCCATAGGCATCTCAGCATTGGGGGACATCTTTACGGGCACACCTATGTGCACTTTTCAACACCTTGCGGACACTTACACTATGCACGTGACACAGTTCTTTCACTTTTTACAACTGCAACACACCCTGGAAGCCTCCCTTGACCCCTCAGAACCCCTCCCCCAATTCAACCCCCTGGAAGCATACCTCTTGATATCTTGGCCAGTCAGGAAGAGCATTTCTTGCCTCTACCACTCACTAGTAAACAATACTCCCGACCCCATGACTACTCTGAGGGAGAGATGGGAAGGGGACCTGGGCCCTTGGACGACTGGGTGGAAACCAAAATAGCCCCCAGATCCTTGGCAATACTATTGACGCTCCGCCTCATTCAATTGAAATATCTCCACTGCATATACTATAGTCCATCACAGTCGCATAGGATGGGAGGCGCTCTGTCACTGAGGTTTTGGTGGTGCCGACATCCAGCAGGCACCTTCTTCCATATAGTCTGAAACTGCCCAATTATCCAAACAAATTGGTCACGTATTTGCACCACCTTCTCCACGATCGAGAACAATACAGCCCCCCTTAATCCTTGTGGACCTGCTGGATGCTGGGGAAGGGAGTCGCTGTGTTCACTGGGCCTCATCATTGCAAAGAGGGACATCACCCGACCCTGGCATTCTATACTAGCCTCCTTGAATGGGCCCGGGGAATGGGTTTTGCCACTGCATCACAAAAATGTTTATAAGTCCAGGGGGTGCCTGGAAAAGCAACACAGAATATGGTATGAATGGTTAATATATTCAAAATGTCTGTCTTCTCTAATGTAACTTTTCTATTATATACTTCTGTATCTTCACCAGCTGGGTGAGATTGGGCTTACTGCATCACTGTTGATTTTGTTTGTTGATGTCATTTGTTATGTAACCTGAAAATCAATAAACCGATTTTATATGAAAAAAAAATTGTAACAAAAAAATCCTGAAATTATGCAAAAACACTAGTGTAATGAGGAATTCGCCCTGGCCTATAAACAATGCATACAGACTGACTGTAACATCCTCTGGGAATCTTGTGTTCTCTCCCTCAAATTCCCTCACAAAAAAAGTATGAACTTCCAAACAAGTATTCATGATCTCTATTTTTTTGCACAATACTGGTGCTACCTATTGGGGTAGTACGCCCAGTTTTGCAGAACGACAATCCAAGTTGACACAAGACACTGTTTGCTCTTATAAGTTATGAACAGGTTGCGATAGCCAATGAAAGCCACTTTACTTACTGCAATAATGGACAGAACAACCATTCTACTTGTTTGGCAAGCATGCTATTACCCATTCAGAAAGTGCTCTTAAAGTGGTGGAACACAATCTTCCATCTAGGGTGTTATCATCAAAACACCGCATTCTGGGGATATAAAGAATATCAACCATTATTCTTTATACTTAGTTATATTTTCCACCTGCCCAGAATCTTAGATGGAGCAAACTAAGGCCCTCATTACAAACCTGGCGGTTGGTGTTAAAGTGGCGGTAATACCGCCAAATTATGACCATAACGGAAAGATCTCTGATAGACAGCCAATGTACCACACCGAACACCAGGGTGGAAATAACAGGCACCACGGTGGTAGCCGCCTACAGCCAGGCGGAAGTCAATGTTGCGCCCACCATATTATGACTCAGGAAACCGCCACCTTTTCCGGGGCGGTACCAAAGACATCAAAAGCCTGGCAGAAACAGACCTCAGAAGGGAAACGACTCACCATTGGAGACACAGGGAACAACCACACCGCCATGGAGCCTGAGCTGCATGTCTTTCCCAAGATCCTCTACGTGCTGCTCCACCACGAACACCAACGCCGGCGAAGACGTTGACGGTGAGTACAGCCACCTAGCACACAAGGGAGGGAGGGAGGAAAAAGAGAGTGACACACATAAACGCAACACACACCCCAACACCATACACACAATCAGCTGCATTACTAAAACATTTTACCCCGTACCTCGGATGAATAATGTAAGGACAAAACGATTTTGAAAAAAATGAATGTAATGAGAGCAACATATCAAGATAAATAAGTGAGGCAAGATAATATATATATATACATATGTACATAAAAAGGGACACAGCCCAGTGCACAATGTACGTTGTCCACATGGCCAAAGTCCAAGGCCAAACATGGCACCTGCCTCAACACGGAGAGAACAAAACAGGGCCATCAGTTGGGAAATAAGCAGGCACCTCAGGGGGACAGGGAACGGGGGCACCTCAGCCGGCAGATGGAACAAGACCACTGGTTCTGGAGGGGGCAACATGCCCTGTGCTTGGTCCTGGGGAGTGCAAGGTCAGTCTCTCAAGTGGGTGACTTGCCCACTTGCTCTGGAGGGGGCAGCATGCCCTGTACTTGGTCCTGGGGAGTGCAAGGTCACAGTCTCTCAAGTGGGTGACTTACCCACTTGCTCTGGAGGGGGCAACATGCCCTGTGCTTGGTCCTGGGGAGTGCAAGGCCGCAGTCTCTCGAGTGGGTGACTTGCCCACTTGCTCTAAAGGGAGCAACATGCCCTGTGCTTGGTCCTGGGGAGTGCGAGGCTACAGTCTCTTGAGTGGGTTACTTGCGCACTGGTTCTGGAGGGGCATCGTGCCCTGTGCTCTTGATCCTGGGCAGTCTGGGGGTAGGTGGGTGTCTTACCCACTGGTTCTGGGGGGGCATCGTGACCTGTGCTCTTGATCCTGGGGAGTGCAAGGTCACAGTCTCTCAGGTGGGTGTCATACCCACTGGATTTGCAGGGGACAGGCCGCTCTACATACCGTCTGCCGGTGGTGAGGGCTGCTCACTGGTGGTGGTGGTGCTGCTGCTGCTGCTGGGGGGGAGGCACCTGCCCATCCCCTGCAACCTCGGGCGGCTGCTCCACTGGTGGTGGTGGTGGTGCTGCTGCTGGGGGGAGGCTCCTACCCATCCCCTGCAACCTCGGACGGCTGCTCACTGGAGGTGGTGGTGCTGCTGCTGGTGAGGGAGGCATCTGCCCGTCCCCTGCAACCTCAACGGCGCTCACTGGTGGTGCTGCTGGTGGGGTGAGGCACCTGCCTATCCTCTGCAACCTCGGCTGGGGCAGGCTCCTTAACCTTCTTAGCAGCAGCTTGAGCAGGCTCCTTTGTCTTCCTGGCAGCAGCATGGGCAGGCTCCTTGCTAATTCTGGCAGCTGTGGCAGGCTCCTTTCCCTTGAGGCTGCCTGGTGCAGGCTCCTTCACCCTCAGGACATGCGCCCTGGATCCTTTTCCACCACGAGTGGGTGTGGTGACGATTGGGCCCGTGGACTGGGTGGCTGAGGTGCTTGGCTGGCTTCTTCCCACCCTGGCCAGACGTGCAGGACAGGGCGGAGGGGTGGGGAAGAGGTCAATGGTGGATAGGAACAGTTTTTTAGGGACATTGGGGCCGGAAGAGGGAGAAGGTTTGGGAGTGGAGGAAGAGGGAGTGGTTGTAGGAGGTGTCTGCTGATTTTGGGTGCAGGTTCATGGGCTGTATGCTGTTGTGAGGTGGGTAGCTGTTGTGTGTCTGAGTGCTTGCGTTTGTGTACCTTGGGGGGGGGGCAGGAACAGTGGGAGAGGACACAGGGGATGTGTGCATGGCTGTTGTGGAGGTGTCTGCAAGTGAGGTGTGTGTTCTGCTTGGTGTGGTGGTGGTGCTGGTAGTGGATGATGATGTAGTACATGCATGTGTGAGTGTAGACAGATCTGGGAGGGAGGTGAATGAGGAGGAGGAGGAGGAGGGGGAGACCGTGGAAATAGTGGATGTTGGTATGTCTGCATCTGGATGGTGTTTTAGTGCCTGTGGGATGAAGTGTGGTGCTTGTGTTTGCCTGTACCATTCTTGTGTGTTGTCTTGTGTGCATGCTCGTCTTCCTGTGTGCTTGGGATAGGTTGGGGTTGAGGAGAATGGGACTGGGAAGAGGAAGTTGGAGGGGGGAGGGTGGAAACAGGGACAATGGCTGCCAGCAGAGAGGAGGCTGGAGCCTGGATCGCTCTCTGTTGGGCTGCCAATCCAGTGTGAATGCCCTCCAGGAATGCATTAGTCTGTTGCATGTGGGCTGCCAGCCCCTGGATGGCATTCACAATGGTTGACTGCCCTACAGAGATGCATCTCAGGAGGTCAATAGCCTCCTCCCTCAGGCCAGCAGGGCTCAGTGGGGCAGTGCCTGAGGTGCCTGGGGCGAAGGAGATTCCCACCCTCCTGGGTGAGCGGGCACTGGTGACTCGATAAGGGCGGTGCTGGTACGGGGTGGCAGCTGTAGCTGGGGTGGTCACAGAGGTGTCCGCTACCACCAGGGAGCTTCCATCGGAGGAGGTATCTGTGTCAGAACTGTTCCCTCCAGTCTCTGCTGTGGTGCTCCCCTCGCCCTCCATCCCACTGGTGCCCTCAGCATCGGTGGACTCTGCCTCCTGGGTCCTGTGGGATGCAGCTTCCTCCGTCGCCAGTGCCTCTGCTCCTCCGTCAGATGATGCTAATGCACATAAGGACAGGTTGACAAAACAATAAAGGGGGGGGGGGACAAAGAATACACTTGGTCAGTGGCTGCACCAACACCACCGTTGGCGTACACAGCACCCTCACACACAGGGAACAGGCCTATGCACTATGCATTGCACTACCAGTGATATTGCTAGCCACCAAGGCATGGGGAGGGGCACACACCGGCAAATGCGGCACACCTGGGACCCACGCAGCCCTCACCAGTAGTGGATGCCTATGAGCTAGCTAGCAGGATTTTCCCTTCTGAACCCTAGCCAGTAGGGGACCTACGCTGCAATGTCAGGCCTGACCTAGGGATACCCACTGACACACATCCACCACCCGGATACCACCCCACCAGGCGCAAGTAGTAATGAGGGGTACTGTACTCACCCCCTTGTGGCTGCTGTGATGCCCTCAAGTGCCCATCCAGCTCTGGATAGGCCACCACCAGTATCCGGGCCATTAGGGGGGTCAGGGTTCGACGGGCACCCCTTCCTCATTGGGAAGCCATCCCCAGCTGGGCCTCTGCCGTCTTCCGTGCCCAGTGTCGCAGGTCCTCCCACCATTTGCGACAGTGGGTCCTCCACCTGCCGTAGACCCCCAGGGTCCGCACATCCTTGGCGATGGCACGCCATATATCCTACTTTTGATGGCCGCTCACCTGCTGAGGAAATACACACAGGAATATAGAATTAGACAAACAGTCCTGCCCGTTACACTTATGGCCCACCATACCCCTTCACATCACCATTTGCACATACATGGCGCAGCACACATCCCCCAACCCCCTTACACAAGGCCTTCACACACCACTCCATGCATTCATGCCACATGCATCATGCCCATAGTGTACTCACCTGTTGATCTGGAGGCCCATACAGCAGTCCTTACTGGGGTAGGACCTCATCCACCAGTCTCTCCAACTCCGTGGAAGTGAAGGCTGGGGCCCTTTCCCAAGTAACACGCGCCATGGTAGGTTCCAGACACAGGTCACAGCAGAACATGCAGTGTAGGTCCTCTCCTGTTGAAGATCAGATAGCAAGTGAGGAATCAGATAGAAAATGGCGGTCATGTCCACTGTGGCGCAGACCGTCACCGCCGGCGTAGATCACCATTGGCCACTGTAACCCATAGGGCCCAGTGTTAACCAATGAGGAGTTGCAAGGCGGTTCACGACCGCCTCCCGCAACAGCGCACAACGTCAGCAGAATTACCTCACTTCCACCTGTCCCTCCACACAGGACAGGCGGATGCCATGTCCGGGGGGTAGGCCGACCCTGGATATTTGCTGCGTCACTGGTTAATTTTGGACATACTGGACAATTCACACTTACCCATTACAAGTTAACAGCATGCAAAGTTCTGTTGTAGCCCCATTGTTCAGTTAGTGAGCGGCTCCTCAATCTTCTGCCCCATAGATTGCTACCGCTGCAGATGAATAGGAGATGGAGACATACCTCCGTGTACAGACCCCTGGTGGACTTGGCAACAATGGAGGACTGGCACATCATCCTCACCTATAGACGTGTCGGGGCACAATCACAGAGCTGTGTGCCCAGTTGGAGCCTGAACTGATATCTGCTATCCGTCACCTCACTGGGATCCCCCCTCTTGTGCAAGTTCTATCAGTGCTCCATTTCCTGGCAACTGGTTCTTTCCAAGTGACAGTGGGCTTGGCAGCTGGAATGTCACAGCCAATGTTCCCAAACGTGTTGACCAGAGTCTTGTCTGCCCTGATTAAACATGTGCAGCAGCTACATTGTATTTCCCCAGGTTGAAGATTTGGCCACAGTGAAGGCCGAGTTCTATGCAATGGGACATATCCCCAACAAAATTGGGGCGATTGATGGAACACATATTGCATTTGTGTCCTTGAACCCCCCCCCCCTGCCAGAATGAACAGGTGTTCAGAAATCGTAAGAGTTTTCCCTCTATGAATGTACAGATGGTGTGCTTGCGGACAAGTACATCTCCCACGTCAATGCTAAGTATCCTGGGTCGGTGCATGATTCCTTTGTTCTGAGGAATAGCAGCATCCCAAATGTGATGGGCCAACTACAGAGGCACAGGGTGTGGCTAATAGGTGAGCCAGGGTCCCCACCCAGTATATGTTGGTGTATGGGTATGGTGTGGGCCATATGGGATAGTGTGTGGCTAAATGTTGTCACCAATATTGCAGGTGACTCTGGTTACCCCACACTATCAGGGCTGCTGACCCCTGTGAGGAATGCAAGGACAAGGGCAGAAGAACGTTATAATGAGGCACATGGGCGAACCAGAAGGATAATAGAAAGGACCTTTGTCCTCCTGAAGGCCAGGTTCAGGTGCCTCCATCTAACCGGTGGATCCCTGTGCTACTCACCCAAGAAGGTCTGCCAGATAATAGTGGCATTCTGTGGACAGTGAGGATGAGGAGGCAGAGGATGAGGATGAGGACAACAGGGCATCAGTCATCAGACAATACTTCCAATGACACACAGGTAAGACAGTGTTACTTCACATTTCAATTACATATTTTGGAATTTCTGTGGCACTGGCATGCTGTTATTTCCCACCTCTATGCCCACTTATTGTACCCTTAGCAATTCATTTTACGGGTGTTGGTGTCCTCACCTATGCTCCTGATGTGATCACTGCAGCCAGCTACAGGTCATTTACCTATGCTCATTTTCTGTACAGTTGAAGTGCAATGTTTGTACCTGTTTAAATCAATACATACTTGAAAAATTTGACATACTCCATACTTCTTTTTTTTGCAAGGGTGTTTATTGAATTGCTAAAATATTGATGGGCAAGTGAAATGGGATGGAGTGATGATGGAGGAAAGTCCAGGGTATTGTTCCAGTCTGTAGCACAGGTGCATTGTCCAAGGGGACATAGGAAGGGGACAGGGTGACTGAGTGGGACACAAGGGTGACAATCAGGAGAGTCTCATTTCCTGGCAGGGGTCTTGTCAAGTGTCTCTGGCTTCTGTCTGGATCGCAGGGAACGTTTGCGGGGTGGTTCACCTTCTGCAGAGGGAGGGGTGCTGGTGCCCTATTGGTCCTGTGGCGGGGTCTCCTGGCCACTAGCGGCAGCAGAGGTGGAACGCTGTTCAGATGTCAGTGGCAGGGGCCTGGTGTTGCGTGACTGCCTCCCTCATAATATTGGCCATGTCTGCCAGCACCCCTGCTATGCAGACCAGGGTGTTGTTAATGGCCTGCAAGTCCTCCCTGATCCCCTGGTACTGTCCCTCCTACAGCCAGTTCTTGTGCACATTGTCCAGGATCTGGCCCATCGTGTCTTGGGAATGTTGATATGCTCCCAGGATCTCTGCAAGTGCCTCCTGGAGAGTCGGTTCCCTGGGCCAGTCCTCCCCCAGGCACACAGCAGTCCTCCCAGCCTGGTGGGCTGTGCATCTCCCCTGAACGGTTACCCACTGGGGTCAGTCCCCAGGTCCCAGATTGTCTTGTGTGTGAGGTGTGGCCTGGGGTCCATGTAG
The DNA here is from genome assembly GCF_031143425.1 of Pleurodeles waltl. Lineage (NCBI taxonomy): Eukaryota > Metazoa > Chordata > Amphibia > Caudata > Salamandridae > Pleurodeles > Pleurodeles waltl. The sequence goes on along the minus strand of NC_090445.1, from coordinate 605,314,051 downwards.
AGGTGGACACGCGGCTGATTGACGTGTCCCGGGGACAGAGGTATGGGTACGCTAGGTCGGTGCTGTGGTGACTGATGGGGGAGCCTCTGTTGTGGTGTGTGACTGGGCCTGGGTGACCAGCTGTCCAGAGGTGCCTGATGGGCCAGGTTGGTCATCCAAATCTTGAAGACCAGAGTTGCTGTCAGCACTGGGCCTCTTCTGTTGGTGGATTGGTTAGTGCTGGCACCTCCTCTCCGGTGACATTGGCTGGGGTACCTGTGGGGATGTAAATGATGTGTTATTGTTTCTGTGTCTGACATATTGTGCACCCATGGCTTGCACCCTTTGGTTATATTTGCCCTGGCAGCTTTCACTTGTGTAAGTTGGTATATGGTGGGATGGCTGATTCTCTCTAGTGTGCATGCTTTAGTGTTAGGTGTCCATGCAGGGCTGTGAGTGGTGTCCATGCATTGGTATGGCATGCAGGGCTTGGCATTGGGATGAGTGAGATGTGATGGTGGGGTGTGTGGGACGTGGTGGAGTGATGTGAATAAGGGTGAGGGCGGGGGTATGTGATGGCATGCAGTTAGGGGGGTAGTAGTAGAGAGTTGACTTACCAAAGTCCATTCCTCCTCCTACACCGGCAGGCCCTCAGGATGCAGGATTGCCAAGACTTGCTCCTCCCATGCTGTTGTGGGGGAGGTGGTGGGGTTCCACCGCCAGTCCTCTGTACAGCGAGCTGGTCTCTTGCTGCAATGGAACATGCCTTCCCCCGTAGGTCGTTCCACCTCTTCCTGATGTCATCCCTTATTCTTGGGTGCTGTCCCACAGCGTTGACCCTGTCCACGATTCTCCGGCATAGCTCTATCTTCCTAGCTATAGATATCTGCTGCGCCTGTGCGCCAAATAGCTGTGTCTCTACACTGATGATTTCCTCCACCATGATCCTTAGCTCCTAAACTGTGAATCGGGGGTGTCTTTTTGGTGCCATGGGTATTGTGTGGGGTGTGTACGGTAATGTGTTGGGGTGTGTGATGTGGGGTGCATGGGTGGTGTATAGGTGTAAGTAGTGTGTGGCTCTGGTTTTGTCCGTGGTCTTGGTGTCTGTCTCGTGTCAATGGTTTGTATTCGTAAAGGGTTGTGGGTGGGTGTTTTATAGTGGTGTGGGTGTGGTGTGCATGGGCGTCAGGTGTGTGTGTTATTTAAATTGACCAATGTGGTGGTGTTTTGTTTGTGTGTTTCTGTTTTGAGCGCGGCGGTATGTACCGCCAATGGTTTACCGCCATTGAACGTCCGCCGTGGTGATTCGTGGGTCATAATGTGATGGGTGTTGTTCTGTTGGCATAACGGTGTGGGTTTTGATACCGCTACTTTATCACTGACCTTTGGAGGGGCGAATTTGTGTATGTGGCAGATTGGTGTGTGTGTGTCATAATATGGTGAACGGATATCTGCGGCGGTAAGTTGGCGGCAGTCAGCGAGGGCAGTAAGTGGGATTCTGATGGATACAACTACCTGTGGATTCCTCACCTAATGAATACTCCCATGGCGCCAGCATTCGACGGAAATCTTCTTCCTAGTCTCTGCACGTCGACGAGGACGTCACTCTAGCCCACGCGACGCCGTCTGACGTCATACAGGCAATAAGAGGTCCTCAACGACGTGCCGACATCAGTTCCCTTTTTTCCGTGCATTCGAAACGGTTATCTTCGAGGGAGCAACTGTTACTTTTGTGGTTACAGTGTATTTTTTGCTGCGTAGTCCTTCTCTGCAGTAATAATGTCGCAGAGAAAGTCGGGTTTCAAGCCTTGTCGAGAGTGTGGGGGCAAGATGTCAGTTACAGATCCTCACTCCGACTGCCTTTGGTGTTTGAGCTCCGACCATGATGTCTCAACTTGCGATTCATGCCAGCACATGAATCCGAAGGCCCTCAAGGAACGTGAGGCTAAGTTGTTTATGGCGAAGTCGAAGAAAGAAAAGCATCACAAGAAGTCTTCTTCGCCAAGGCATCGGCGTCATCGAGACTCCCGGTGCCGTAGACATTCACGGCGCCATTCAAGCAAGGAGACTCGTTCCAGGTCGCCTTCGGATCGGCGCCGGAGGACTTGGGAGGTCAGTCCCACGGTCACGCCGCATCCGTCGACGCCGTTGCCCTCTCCGGCGTCACCGACTTCACCTGGGCAGGCGTCGGTGATTGAGGTGATGCAGCCTCTTGTGTTGTCTCCGGCGTCGCAGACGTCGAGGCCGGCGTCGGGGTCGCCTTCGATACAGGCACCCCAGTATCCGGCTTTTCCCACCCCTGGAGCCGATAGTACCGCATTCCTAAATGCGATGTATACCATCTTCCAACAGATGGCTCCAGGGGGTGCTCCGGCTGGTCCTTTGGCCTTTTCATTGGGTGATCCTGTGCCTCTACGGCCGGCACCCTTTATGCCCTTTCTCCCTTTTGGGAACGTGGGCTCGGCGCCGGTGGCCGCTCCGGTGGCTTCAGAGGGATTGGCCCCGGAGATTTCCATCCCGTCGACGTCGGGATTTCGTCCTGTGACTCCGGTGGGTCCATCTGCTACAAGTTCTCTTCGTCCTGCTCTTTCATCGGCGTCGAAGTTGCCTGTGGCGCCGGACGCAGCGTCGGTTGCTTCTGGGGATCGGCGCCGATCTTCGACTTCGGCGGAGGCCATGTCGACTCCGCGTATCGAGCAGAGGCTACATTCGAGGAGACGGGCTCTTCGTCTATTGGAAGAGCAGGAGTACCAACGAGTCCTGGAGGAAGGAGAACTGGAGGACTCTGGTGATGGACTGCATGGTCTAGATACAGCCAGTGGGCTGGACACTTCCCCTGAGTGGGATCTTTCGTCTCCAGGGGAATATACGGAGGAGGCGGCTTCCTTTCACGCTGTAGTACGGAAGGCAGCTAACTTTCTGGACCTGCCTTTGCCGGTGGCAGAGGCAAAGCAGAATCTTCTAACGGAGGTGCTACATCCGGCCTCTGCTGCAGCGGAGCCTCTCTTGCCGTTTAATGAGGCTTTGCTTGATCCGGTGCTAGAGGTGTGGAAGAGGCCAGTATCTTCCTCAGCGGTTCATAGGGCTGTGGCCAGGAGGTATCGAGCTGCGCCATCTGACCCTGGCTTTCTTTCTAGACACCCTACACCGGAGAGCTTGGTGGTGCAAGCCTCCTGTTCATCAAAATCAGCGCCTGGATCTTTCCCGACGGTGCCTGGAGACAGGGACTCGAAAAAGCTGGATGCACAGTCCAAGAATTTTTTTTCATCCTGCAGTCTGCCGTTGAAGGCCACCAACGCAACTTGCATTCTGGGGAGCTACATCCATGCTCTTTTGGATGACATTTCGTCATCATTTACGGAGCTTCCCCAGGGTCTTTTGGATGTGGTTTCGGACGCCCAGGCTGCCGCGACCCAGATTATTCAGTCTGGGCTGGACACGACCGACTCGGTGGCTAGGGCAATGGGCACGGCTGTGGTGGCAAGGAGACAGGCCTGGCTCCGTAATTCGGGGTTTTCTGCGGATGTGCAGTCAACCCTATTGGACCTCCCGTTTGATGGGGACAAACTGTTTGGGGCCAAGGCAGATTCGGCCTTGGAGCGATTTAAGGAGAGCAGGGCCACAGCCAAATCGTTAGGGCTCCAAGCTCCTTCTTCCTCTGCCTCTTCCAGATTTTTCAGGAGGTTTCGTGGATTTGGGCGTGGCTCTTCCTCCTCTTCCTTTCGGGGGAGATTCCAGCAACCTGCCTCTTCCCATCCCTATAGATCTTTTAGAGGGAGAGGTAGGGCCCGCACCAGAGGAGCCTCTCAGCAGCACTCTGCCTCTTCCTCGTCCTCTGGAGGGGTGCAGCAGGGAAAGCAGCCTTAGGCTTCCACCATTTCCCACTCACTCCTCTCCTGTAGGGGGAAGATTACGGCATTTTCTCCGCAAGTGGAAGACTATTACAATGGACACTTGGGTTCGCAGTATTGTGGGAAAAGGCTACACCCTTCCCTTTCGGGAGTTCCCGCCCCCCATCCCGCCTCGCCCATCTTATTGTTCAGAAGAACACCTCTTGTTGCTAGAACAGGAGGTACAAGTCCTCCTTTCAAAGGGCGCGGTGGAGTTGGTCCCAGAGCAGGAAAGGGGTCGAGGTTGTTACTCAAGGTATTTCCTGATTCCCAAGAAGGATGGTCGGTTGAGACCAATCCTGGATCTGAGGATCTTGAATTGGTTCCTCAAACAGGAAAAGTTCAAGATGCTGACCCTAGCTCAGGTGCTTTTGGCGTTGAACAAGGAAGATTGGATGGTGTCTGTCGACTTGCAGGATGCTTACTTTCATATCCCGATACTCAAGTCACACAGGAAGTATCTCCGGTTTGTGGTAGGATCGCAGCACTATCAGTTTGCGGTCCTTCCGTTTGGTCTTACTTCAGCACCTCGAGTCTTCACAAAGGTGATGTCGGTGGTTGCGGCAGAGCTCAGAAGGAAGGGGATAGCAGTATTCCCTTACTTGGACGACTGGTTGATCAAAGCCAAGTCTCCGGAGCTTGTGTTGCATCATCTGCAGTCAACAACTCAGTTGTTGTTCGACCTGGGCTTTTCGGTGAACGAGCCCAAATCTCACCTGGAGCCCTCTCAGCGCCTCCTGTTCATAGGGGCATTACTGGATACAACATTGAGTCGAGCCTTTCCTCCGCCTCAGCGGATTCAAGATATTCAGGAATTGGTTCCAATGTTTCGAAGTGGAGAGGTAATTCCAGTCCTCAAGGTCCTTCGTCTGCTCGGTCTGTTTGCCTCCTGCATTCTGTTGGTCACGCATGCTCGCTGGCACATGAGGGCTCTTCAGTGGTGCCTCCGAAGGCAGTGGTCTCAACACAAAGGAGATCTAGAAGGTGCTGTCAAGATCTCCAGAGATGCTGCTGTGTACTTGAAGTGGTGGATTGCGAGCAACAATCTTTCACAAGGAAAGCAGTTCGCGCAGTCGCCACCAGTGGCCACGGTCATAACGGATGCTTCCACTCTAGGGTGGGGAGCTCATCTGGGGGATCTGGAGATCAAAGGCCTTTGGTCTCCAGAGGAACAGATGTTTCATATCAATCTGTTAGAGTTACGGGCTGTACGTCTGGCTCTCAAGGCCTTCCTCCCTTCCCTTCGTGGTCAGTCGGTACAGGTCCTGACGGACAATACTACCACGATGTGGTACATAAACAAACAGGGAGGAGTAGGGTCGTACCTTCTCTGCAGAGAAGCTCTTCGACTATGGTCCTGGGCAAAGGACCATCAGATTTGCTTGGTAGCAAATCATCTGGCCGGGGTCTTGAATGTACGTGCGGACGGTCTCAGTCGCCAATTCTCGGCAGACCACGAGTGGCGTCTCCATCCAGATCAAGCCTGTTTGATCTTCCAAAGGTGGGGGTTTCCTCGGGTAGATCTGTTTGCCACTCTGGAGAACGCGCATTGTCCGTTATTCTGCAGCCTCCAGTATCCGATGCAGGGAGCGTTGGGGGACGCGTTTCAAATAACCTGGTGCGGCCAGTTGCTTTACGCGTTTCCTCCCATACCCTTGATTCCTCGAGTATTGAGGAAGATTCGCCAAGACCGGGCGCTAGTCATCTTAATAGCTCTGGATTGGCCAAGGAGGGTGTGGTACTCCGACCTTCTCCAACTCTCAATGTGCCCTCCGCTCCGTCTCCCTTTCAGGGCAGACCTCCTCTCGCAGTCGCAGGGGCAGGTTTTACTCCCCAACCTCCAGAGTCTGCACCTACATGCCTGGAGATTGAACGGGGCAACCTGAGTTCCTTCTCTCTTCTGCCTGATGTAGTGGATGTTATATTAGCGGCCAGGCGACACTCCACTAAATCTATCTACGCTAATAGGTGGTCTAAATTTGTTGCGTGGTGTGGAGAGAGGCAGATTGATCCCTTACATGCTCATCTATCGCACGTTTTGTCTTTTGCTCTGTCTCTAGTGCAGAAAGGTTGTGCAGTGGCTACCATTAAGGGTTATTTGTCGGCCTTGACAGCCTTCATTTGTCTTCCAGACCAACCATCGTTATTTAAATCCCCTATTGTTATCAGATTCTTGAAAGGTCTTCTAAATAAATATCCTCCAAAACCATTTGTTATGCCGCAATGGGATTTGTCCTTGGTCCTGACTTTCCTTATGGGGTCTCCTTTTGAGCCTATGCATTCTTGCCCCTTAAGGTATTTGGTTATAAAAACAGTTTTCCTGGTAGCTATAACATCTGCAAGGAGAGTGAGTGAGTTGCAGGCCTTATCGGTAAAGCCCCCTTATACAACTTTTTATGGGGATAAGGTGGTGTTGAGGACCAAGGCTGTTTTCCTCCCGAAGGTTGTTTCACCGTTCCATTTGGCTCAGACAATTACTTTGTCCACGTTCTATCCTCCGCCTCATCCTTCTAAAGAGGAAGAAAGACTGCACCGTCTGGACCCAAAGAGGGCGTTGAGCTTCTTTATTGATAGAACAAAAGATTTCAGGCTGGAGGATCAGCTGTTCATCGGGTACGTGGGCAAGAGGAGAGGAAAGGCAGCCCACAAGAGAACACTCTCCAGGTGGGTTGTTCTTTGCATTAAAATCTGTTACTCTTTGGCAAAGAAGGATCCTCCTGAGGGCATTAGAGCTCATTCCACCAGAGCTAAGTCAGCCACTTCGGCCTTGGCCAGAGGTGTTCCTGTGGTCGACATCTGCAAGGCCGCAACTTGGTCGTCCCTTCACACTTTTGCGAAACATTACTGTTTGGACTCTGAGGTCAGAAGGGACGGCCATTTTGCACGGTCAGTGCTGCAGGATTTCTTGGTTTGACCATTTAGGCACCCGCCACAGGGCGTGGTACTGCTTTGGGACTCTATTCATTAGGTGAGGAATCCACAGGTAGTTGTATCCATCAGAAGAATGAGTTACTTACCTTCGGTAACGACTTTTCTGGTGGATACATTAGCTACCTGTGGATACCTCACGGTCCCACCCGCCTCCCCGTTGCCTTTCTGGTCTTACCAAGTAATCCTTGAGTGCGCTCCTCTTGGTCTTCAAGGTTGCAATAGATGTTGTATATATGGATACTTGTGTATATTTATCTGTATATATATATGTATATATCTTTGTGTATATACATGATTTGCATATATTTGTTCGTTTAAAAAAAAAAAAAAGAGAGAGTTATATTAAATTTACAGCTATTCATTGCAATTTTGTGTATTTTACAAGGTTATGGGATGTTGCCTTGCTCTTTCATTGCATTGGGTTGTTGTTCTCATGCACGTAAAAAATGTTGGTACTGACGTCGGCACGTCGTCGAGGACCTCTTTTTGCCTGTATGACGTCAGACGGCATCGCGTGGGCTAGAGTGACGTCCTCGTCGACGTGCAGAGACTAGGAAGAAGATTTCCGTCGAATGCTGGCGCCATGGGAGTATTCATTAGGTGAGGAATCCACAGGTAGCTAATGAATCCACCAGAAAAGTCGTTACCGAAGGTAAGTAACTCATTCTTTACCACCATTGTCATAATGAGGGTTTAAATGTATAAATTCACAAATCAGACAAAGCATTTTTTCAGCCCATTTGTCCTAAGTACTGTGAAGATAAATTCTTCTTTGTAGTAGGACATAGCAGTACTTGCAGTTCCATCTCCCTCCAGACTGCAGGCATTTCCAAGGCGCTCAAAAATATCTTTCACAGCAAGTTACATTTTTGGCGGTTGGGTGTATTCTCCCCTTAAACTTTTCCCCTTATCTGTCGACCAGCTCTCATCTCAGTCCATTTTTTTGACTTGAGGTAATGGGATGTGACTTCACAGCTTGCGGTTTTATGTTTTGAATGTGGCTTGCCCAAGGAGTACAAAACAAATAAACTTTTGAGTAAAAGCCCTTTCTGAGGCAAACCTGCTAAGTTTTGTAGTGCCCTAGAGCCAGCATCCTGAATCGGACTTTAAAACATGGGACTGGCCTACAATGTTTTTTTATATCTGCATCATTGTTGACAAAGCAAATCAGCCAGGGAGTAAAAGACCCAAGCATTGTGAGAAAAGGGATCACTTTATTGTTGCTTTATTTATGACCACTTCCAGTCATTGTCTCTGGGTAGCCGTCCATCATATCTCATGTAGTTAGTAGCACCAACACTGCTGGAAACCTTCTGGTGCATATCATCTTTAATTATGGGGTTCTTTCTTAGTTGACACATGTCCCTAAATTCACAAGAACCTTTACTCATGTCCCCTCACGCTTGCTCCACTGATGCTTACTTTTAGAGTCAGTCAAAGCATGACATTATTGTTATTCCCCCCATTTCAAGTATTTCTTCCTGGTCTACTTCTAGATCTACACTCTATAGCGTGTCATATTGGACACCTGGTGTGTACCAAGGCAAAATACTTACCAGGACTTTAGTGGCATTGTGGCATTGTGCTCAGACCTAATTTTCTCTGCACCTCTCCTAATACTGAAAGAAACTAGTTATTCTGGGTACTGTGAGATGATTTCTGAGTTGCTTGAGCGGATCCCAACCCAACCTTGATTCCACCATGTTCACTGTCAACAGATGCAAAAATGCACAGGACCTACATTTGCAACTAGTTGTGATACTCTTACCTTTACGTGATAAGTTTGTTTTTCTTGTACAAGGCAAGAACTTAGCTGACAAGTTTTGCTAGAAAAAAATACAACATAAGTTTGTTCCCAATGGCAGCCACATCTGCTGGCACTTATGGCAAGCTAACATATGAAACCTCAAGTTAATTTCTTTGTTACTCAGTGGATTTGACTTTAGGTGGATTGTTGCACTCCCTAATTTGGTGTGTCCTTGGAAACAAATGAATCTGTTGCCTGGGAGGGATCTAAAGTCATATCTTAGACATCAAGGGTACTGACACAGTGTTGCCTTAGGAGACAATCTTTGCGGGGACTACCATACAGTACTCCTGGTGTCTGTTAAAGCAGATCTGAGACATTTGGTACCTCCATTTTGTTTACGTGTCCTTCTCCTTATTTTTGCACTGTCATTGGGGTCCTGGATACATACCCTAATGAGGAGGAGAACAGAGAAGAGCTTCCTAAGTTAAAATCTTCTATAGAATTGTAGAAGACATGGATGTCTGCAGGGGATTGAAAGAATATACACTTCCTTCAGTGAAGACTAGGGTGCTGCAGCCAGGTGTTCCCTTACATTCAGTGGCCCACAGCAGATTTTTGTCTTGAAGACATAACTAAAAGATTAAGCCCAGAGCTATCAGAGAATGTCAGTTGCAACAGTTTTTCTTATAACATAATAGCCCTAGGTCCTGTTTGCAGGCCAGGCCTTTTATGTCTGATACTAGTACTAGAATGGTTGTCCTCTCAAATAATCTAAGATTGCCAGTAGTGGATTATTCATAGATTCACATGCTTGAATCATTCCCTGTCGTCAAAGTGGGAGTCCCAGGGTACCATAATAATGCAGTACATAATATTACCATAGCCTACAATGGTAATGAAACATTCACTTTCTTAACATATCAATATAATTTAAAAGGAACCGAACTCCAGCCAATCAGGCTACAGCACCCTCTAGAATACTCCCCTCAGTTCTTCAACCATAATGACAGCGGTTTTTATCTGCTATCATGTCAGAGCCTTTAAGGGAAGGGCTCTTCAGTCACTGTATCACCTGTGGGAAGAAGAGACCTAATTCTGAAGAGACACACAAGGACTGTATCTGATGCCACCACCCTACCCACAAGGTAAATGACTGCAAGTTCTGTTGCACCTTTTCCACCAAAACCCTAAATGATAGGGAGAGGAGGCTTATTTTAAGGCTACAGAAATTGGAATTAAAAAGATCTCCTCTTTCTGAAGAAAAAGATAGTGACAACTCTTCTTAGTCTCAGAAGAGGTCATGTAAAAGGGAAAGGTCATGTGACCAAGAAATATCAAAGATGTCTAGAAAAGCCTTGAAAAAGACCCACTGTGAGTCTGATGGAGACAGTTCTCACAAGAAGAGAAAAAAAAAATTCTCCTTAGAAACTGTTAGGTTTAAACCTATCACTTCCTCTTCTAAAATGGGAGTATGCCCGGAGAAGTCCTTCTCAGAAGCGTTGACGATCAAGTCTAAGATTGCTTTAAAATATTGACAACAACAGCGGTGTCTACGGTGACTATGGTGATGTCGATCGGCAGTGGCTACATTGATCCCACCTGAGAAAATATCAACGAAAGCTCCATTGACTACAGCATGACAGCAGACAATGCTACCACCGTCGACGAAGGGCCCGTCCATGAAGACATCATTGTCGAAGTTGAAAGCAGCAAAAAATCTCCTGCAACAAAAGAGCACAACCATGGACTTGATGATATTGTCAAGGACACTGTTGACAAGAGTGAAAACCTCTAAACAATTCCTGCTTTCAAAGCACCCTTCACCAAGTAAGGTCTCATCTCCCTCCAAGTGACCTTCTTGATGTGGAAGATTCGGATGATGACGGTCCATTTGGAATGGCCACAGCCCTTGTGAGCTCATTGTCTAGTATCAGGAGGAGGATGATGAACATTATTATGAGGACTACTACATACCGCAACAGACGCAATACTCTGAACGGCCTAACTAATATGGGCAACATTTCCAACATTATAACCACTCTCCTTCCCAAGAAGGCATGGTTCAGGTTAATTTATCCTTGTTCCAAGACCTCTTCAGGGCATGTTGAAAGATTATTCTAAAATATACCCAGAAACCACTAAGACACCATCTTTCACACAGCCTAACCGTCCACCTCCCATCTCTGAGAACACCTCCTCGTATTCCTCTATTCTTGACACCTAGAACGCAACGGGCTTCTACCATTGCAGTACCTCCTAGAGATAATCCATCCTCATCTGAGAAAGACCAGGATGAAGGGAAGATAGCCGAAAACCAATCTGTTCCCAAAGAATGGGATGACTATTTAATCCCCACTCCATCTCCACCTGCACCACAACCGTTGGACTCTCTGCCAGATGACATTGGATATTTCCATAATGTCATGGAAAGAGCTGCAAAACTATTCCAGCTACCATTGACATTTAAGTACTCTGACGGTTTTCTGTATGATTTTAAAGAGCCTGCCAAAAGTTCTGTTTGAGCAGTCCCTATAGTAGATTATATGTGGGAACAAAGGCACAAAAATAATGAAAATAATCCAGCTACAGTCACTGCTGTTTTACCACGAATCGACAAAAAATATAAGGCACTGGAGGATTCACCTGCATGTTTGATAGGATATCCAAAACCAGATTTGGTGATATCACAGGTGGCTCCGCACCGGTCCAAGAATCCCTCGATGCCTATCTCAGCTGCACCAGATAGAGAAGGCAGATGCCTTGATAATATTGGCAAGAGATTATCCACAATGTCGGCGATAACAGTCTGTGCTGTGAGCCAATGTTACCCTTCAGTGAAGCCCTTACTGGTGTCCAGCTGGGGACGTGATCCAAACCCAGCACAGGGGATCCTGTAAATAGGACAATCGGCCACCGCAATTGACCATCTCCTTCTGACCCTAGTTTCCTCACCCAACACCCCACCCCGGAGAGTTTGGTGGTACAAGCCTACACTTCTCATAGTGCCTTCCCTTCTGCTCCCCCAGATAGGGAATCCAAGAGGCTGGACCAACTTGGGAAGAAGGTGTTTTCTTCCTCCAGCCTGACATTGAGGTCTGTAAACACCTCATGCCTATTCGGCCGTTTTCCCCATACTTTATGGGATACGTTGGCACAGGTGCTGCCCCATGTCCCCGAGGGTGTACGCGACATTCTCACTCAAGCTGTCTAAGATGGGAGGGACGCAGCCAAGTTTACAATTTGGTGTGGTTTGGACACAACCGACTCGCTGGGCAGTGCGACTTCGACAGTGGCCCTTCAACGCCACGCCTGGCTTCGTACTTAAGGCTTTTCAGGGGATGTCGAGGCAAACCTGATGGGCATCCCTTTCGATGGCTCACGCCTTTTTGGAGAAAAGGCAGATTCTGAACTTGAGTGGTTCAAGGACCCTTGAGGTACGACCCGATCATTGGGCCTCTCAGCACCTGCTCGCCAGCAGTCTACCTTTTGCCCCTTTCGAGGCTTCGGAGGGGGTGGGGTACCACGCCACCCTCAAATCAGCCACTGCCCTCCATTATCTCAGCATCCAGTGGAGGACAAGGTCGTGGTACGTTTAGACCCAGAGGATCTATCCAGAGGTCGGCCACCTCCCAGCCCCCCACCTCCATAGCGCCCAAGTTCTCCTAGTTTGGTTCTGCAAGACCACATGCGTCCAGTTGGAGGAAGGATTCTATTTCATCTCCCTCACTGGCGGTCCATAACATCGGACAAATGGATATTGCAGATCATACAAAAGGGCTATTCCTGCCCCCCCCCCCCCCCCCCTTCAGTCTTTCCCTTCCTCTATGCTTCCATTAAAATAACGTCTGATGATTGCGAGGAAGTTACAGCTCTCTTGGCCAAGAGAGCCATAGAAAGGGTCCTGATGTCAGAAGTAGGCAGTGGTTGTTATTCCCGCGACTTTCTGATTCCAAAAAAGAACAAGGGTCTTCACCCTATCTTGGATTTAAGGGACGTCAATCTCTTCCTCAAAAAGGAGAAATTCAAGATGCTCACTCTGGCTCAGGTCTTCTCTGCCGTAGACCAAGGAGACTGAATGGTAGCGTTGGACTTGCAGGATGAGTATTTTCATACCCCCATCCTGCCTGCCCACAGGCGCTACTTGCGGTTCAAGGTGGGCCACAAGCACTTTCAGTTTACTGTGATCCCTTTCAGTCTCACCAGTGCCCCTTGGGTGTTCTCCAAAGTGATGGTGGTGGTAGTAACTCATCTGCGCAGGTTAGGGATTTCAGTCTTCCCCTACCTCGATGGCTGGCTGTTGAAGGCTCCTACGCCCCAGGCTATTGTCAACCACCTTCAGACGACGGCGAAATTCCAGCATTCACTGGGGTTCACTATAGACGTGCCGAAGCCACACCTAACTCCCTCTAAGAAGCTCCTTTTCATCTGAGCCGTTCTGGACACAGTAGCGTTTTGGGTTTATCCTCCGGAGCAGCGAGTCTAGGATATTCCGATTTATGATACCGATGTTTCGGCCTCTATCCTGGATTTCGGTGAGACAGACTCTGAGGCTGTTGGGACTCATGGCCTCCTGCATCCTATTAGTCAAGCATGCCAGATGGCAGTGGGACCTGAAGTTCAAGTGGGCACAGCATAAGGGGAATCTTACCGACACAGTTCAGATCTCGGAGGGAACTGCAAAAGACCTGCAGTGGTTGTTAGTGAACTGCGATTGGGTTAGAGGCAAACTCCTCTCCCTTCCCCAGCCAGCTCTCACAGTAGTGACAGATGTGTCGGCCATCTGGGAGAGGTGGAGATCAGAGGTCTCCATATCAATTTACTGGAGCTCTTGGCGATCCGACTGGCGCTGAAAGCATTTATTATTCCAAAAGGGAAGATAGTGCAGGTGTTCACAGACAACACACCCGCAATGTGGCACTTCAAAAGCAGGGCGGTGTGGAGTCGTGGACCCTTTATCAAGAGGCTCTGCGTCTCTGGACATTGCTGGAACAGCCGGGCATAACCCTGCTGGTTCAACACCTGGCAGGTTCTCCGAACTCCTGGGCAGACGCACTCAGACACCAGTGTCTAGCGGATCATGAACGGTATCTCCACCTGGAGGTGGTGCAAGGACTCTTTCAGCAGTGGGAAGAAACTTGGTTAGATCTGTTCACCTCTGCAGAAAACGCGCAATGTCAGCAGTATTTTGCGTTGAAGTTTCCATGGCGGCAATTGCTTGGAGACGCTTTTCGTCACAAATGGAGTGCAGGTCTCATGTACGCCTTTCCGCACATACCACTCCTGCCCAGAGTTCTCAAGAAGATCAAGAACGACCGAGCCCAAGTAATCCTAGTGGCTCCGGATTGGGCACAGAGAGTCTGGTATCCCGACCTTCTGACATTGAGCATCAGTCCTCCAATCAGGTTGCCTCTTCAGGAGCAATTTCTGTCGCAGCAGCAGGGGAAGGTTTTCCACCCGAACCTGTCAGCTCTGCGTCTACATGCATGGAGATTGAGCGGCAACAGTTGATGGGTTTTGACCTTCCCTCCGAAGTCTGCAAAGTTATTTTGGCAGTCAGGCTTCCCTCCACTAAAACAGTATATGCCTGCCATTGGAAACGCTTTATATATGATTGTACAGAAAGGTCTATTGATCCCCTTTCTGCTTCTCTTTCTGATATCCTTCTCTTTATTCTATCCCTTGACCCACAAGGTTCTGCCTTGGGTACTCTCAAGGGCTATCTTTCTGCCTTATCGGCATTTCTTCGGCTACCTGACCAGCCTTCACTGTTCAAATCTTCCATTGCACATGGTTTCCTCAAGGGGCTTGTACATATGTTTCCACCTACGCCCTTTGTTACGCCTCAATGGGACTTATCTTCTCCTTACATTTCTTATGTGTGCTCACTTCGAGCCCTTACACAACTGTTCCATCCGGATGCTTACCAACAAGTCAGCCTTCTTAGTGGCAATAACATCTGCCAGGAGGGTGAGTGAGATGCAGGCTCTTTCATCCAAGCCACCATATCTCTCCATATTTTCGGACAAGGTGGTTCTCAGAACTTGTGCCTCTTTCCACCCCAAGGTGGTGACCCCATTTCATCTGGGTCAGAACATCACCCTGCCCAACTTCTTTGCTCCACCGCATCCCTCTAAAGAAGAGGAGCGGCTCCACTGGGTGGACCAAAAAAGAGCGCACAAAAGAGTTCTGGGTGGATGACCAACTCTTTGTGAGGTACATGGGAGCAAAGAAGGGTCGGGTAGTGTAGAAACGAACCATTTCGCACTGGTTCATTCTCTGCATTAAGATCTGCTATGCACTTGCCAAGAAGCAGCCTCCTGAGGGCTCATTCCACCAGGGGCAAAGCTCTTAACACTGCGCTAGCTTGGTCGTACCAATCCTGGATATCTGTCGGGCAGCAACATGGGCATCCTTGCTCATGTTTGCAAAACATTACTGCCTGGACAGTCCGGTCCGGAGGGCCGGACACTTTGCCCGTTCAGTCTTACAGGACTTTTAAGTATAAAGGAGATTTATCCGCAGCCCACCGCCAGGAGGTTATGGCTTGGGTATCTATTCAAAGATCATGAATCTGCAGCTAGAAGTCTCTATCAGATGAACAAGTTACCTTTGGTAACGCATTATCTGGTAGGACAGTAGTGGCTTAATAGCTGCAACAGGAAATATAATTTCTGATGGATACAACTAGTGTGGATTCCTCACCTAATGAATTTTCCCCATGCGCCAGCATTAGATGTAAATTTTCTTCCTAGCTCTGCACGTCGACGAGGACGTGACAATTGCCCGACTCCCACGCGACACCATCTGACGTCAACCAGGCAATAGGACGTCCTCGCTGGCGTGCTGATGTCAGTTCCCTTTTTTCCGTGCCTTCGAGTAATGTTTTTTTTTCTTCGAGGCTCTAGGGAACAACTGTATCTCTGATACTGATACTTTGTTGTTATGTCTCCGCCACGTAAATCTGGGTTTAAACCCTGTAGGGAGTGCGGGGGCCGTATGTTGGTTACGGACCCGCATAATGACTGCTTGTGGTGTCTAAGCTCCGAGCACGACGTGGAGGAGTGTGGTTCACGCCAACAGATGAACCCGAAGGTGCTGAAAGAGCGTGAGACCAAGTTGTTCTTGGCTAAATCGAAGAAGAAGGAGAAACGTCATCATCGGAGGTAGTCTTCTAAGTCTTCTAGGTCACACAAGAGGCGTCGGCATTATTCCCGGCGTCGGTCGGGGAAAGACCGGTCCCGCTCAGGGTCTCCATTGGCTCGGTGCTGTAAATCGTGGGAGGTCAGCTCAACAGTGATGCCTCAACCGCAGACTCCTCAGACGTCTCCGGCGCCATCGGTCTATGAGGTCGAACCTCACCAGAGTCCTGACTTCTCGCTGGCGCAATCAGAGATGCCCTGATCCGTTGCCGGCTCCGCAGGAGTTCACAGCACCTCAAGTGCCGACGCCGCAGGGGTATCCGGCGTTCCCGGCGTGGATCCGGACGCATTTTTGAATGCGATGTTTAGCATCTTTGCCTCCATGGCTCCTGGCGGTGCACCGGCTGGTCCCTCAGGTTCCTTGGTATTTGATTTGGGTGTTCCGGCTCCACGCAGACCGATGCCCTTCTGTCCTGTGGAAGGTGCTGGTTCAGCGCTGATGCCATTGGCGTAGCCAAGAAGGCCTGTGATGCTGCTGCTGCCCCGGCGCTGTTCACTTCGCCTCGACTCCAGTCTATGCCAGCAAAGAGGGTCAGCCCGTCCATGGCGCTGATGGATCCAGTGTCTGACGAATCCGAAGATCTGTGTCAACCGAGGTCTTCGGCATTGGCTAATTCCTTGTCGACTCCAAGGATAGAGGCCAGACTGTTCTCCACGAGAAAGGCTCTGAGGTTGCTTGAAGAGTATGAATATAGGAGGCAGCTCCTGGAGGAGGGTGAGATCGAGGAGCCCCTGGGAGATCTTCCGGGCTTGGACTCTGCCAGTGGTCTGGACACTTCCCCAGAGTGGGATTAGGCATCTCCTGGGGAGTATACTGAGGAGGCTGCTTCGTTCCACTCGATGGTGAGGAAGGCAGCGGACTTTCTAGACCTTCCGCTTCCCGCTGGTGAAGTCAAGACCAACATCCTAACATGAGGTATTGCACCCTACTTCGGCTGTGGCGGAGCCGCTCCTCCCCTTTAATGAGGCGCTCATGGATCCAATCGTGGAAGTGTGTGGGAAACCAGTCTCTTCTTCGGCCGTCAATAGATCTGTGACGAGGAGATACCGAGTGGCTCCTGGGGATCCAGGATTCCTTTCAAGACACTGACTCCGGAGAGTCTGGTGGTGCAGGCCTCATGTTCCTCTCGTGCAGCTCCTGGGTCCTTTCTTGGGGTCCCGTCAGACAGAGAATCCAAGAAAATGGAGCAATCTGCAAAGAAAACTTTTTCATCTTGCAGTATGGCCCTGAAGTCGACCATCGCAACCTGTGTCTTGGGCAGGTACATCTAAGCCTTGATGGACGCAGCCAAGGCTGCGCAGCCTGATTTGTCTCAGGATGTTCTGGGCCTTTTGTGTGATGCATAGGCAGCGGCAACCCAGGTCATTCAGTCAGGGCTAGATACTTCTGATTCGGTGGCCAGGGCGATGGGCACGTCCATAGCAACCAGGAGGCATGCATGGTTGAGGTCGTCTGGATTCTCATCTGATGTGCAATCGACCCTTCTAGACTTACCTTTTGATGGGGACAAACTATTTGGTACTAAGGCTGACTCTGCCTTGGAGCGGTTCAAGGAGAGCAGGGCTACAGCTAAATATCTGGGCTTGCAGGCTACTACCACCACCCCTTTTCGTTTTTTCAGGAGGTTCAGGGGATTTGGGCGTGGCTCTTCCTTTAGGGGAAGGTTCCAGCAAGCCCAACAGCCTACTACTACTCTCCCGTATAAGACATATAGGGGGCGGGGTGGGGTTAGGACGAGAGGAGCCGCCCAGCAGCACCCTGCCTCTTCCTCCAGAGGGGTGCAGCAGGGAAAGCAGCCTTAGTCCTCCATCTATTCCATCCCCTACTTCTCCTGTAGAGGGAAGGCTATTGCATTTTCTCTGAATGTGGGAGTCAATCACATCGGACTCCTGGGTCACCAATATTGTGGGGAAAGGCTATGCCCTTCCTTTTCAAGAGTTTCCCCCTCCCATCCCTCCCATTCCATCCTTCTGCACGGAAGATCATCTCCTGTTGTTGCAGCAGGAGGTTCTAGTCCTTTTGTCAAATGGGGCAGTGGAGTTGGTTCCAGAGCAGGAAAGGGGTCAGGGTTGTTATTCAAGATATTTCTTGATCCCCAAGAAGGATGGTCGGTTGCGGCCTATCCTGGACCTGAGGGTTTTGAATTGGTTCCTAAAACAGGAGAAATTCAAAATGCTGACCCTAGCGCACGTGCTTTTGGCGTTGAACAAAGGGGATTGGATGGTGTCTGTCGTCTTGCAGGATGCTTACTTTCATTTTCCCATTCTCAAGTCGCACAGGAAGTATCTCCGGTTTGTGGTGGGGTCGCAACACTACCAGTTTGCGGTCCTTCCTTTTGGTCTTACTTCCGCACCTCGAGTCTTCACGAAGGTGATGGCGGTTGTTGCAGCAAGTCTCAGAAGGAAGGGAATAGCAGTATTCCCTTACCTGGACAATTGGTTGATCAAAGCCAAGTTTCCAGAGCTTGTGCTGCATCACCAGCGGATGACAACCCAGTTGTTGTTCGACCTGGGCTTTTCAGTAAATGTGCCCAAATCTCACCTGGAGCCCTCTCAACAGGTTACAATGCAGGCCTATTTTGGCTTTAGGACATAAAAAACAAAGTTATACACACAAATTAGTTTAAAATGATGACGTTTATTGTAGTGACCTCATTTCTCAGAGAGCCTAAAGAAAAGAATGAAATAAGACCATAGTATCTATATTGA
This sequence comes from Pleurodeles waltl, assembly GCF_031143425.1. NCBI lineage: Eukaryota > Metazoa > Chordata > Amphibia > Caudata > Salamandridae > Pleurodeles > Pleurodeles waltl. The sequence continues at coordinate 605,295,593 of NC_090445.1, read as the reverse complement.
TGTTTAACATTTGAATGTTGAAACTCATCGGAGCTCTTTTTGAATGAATGCCTGAGTGTGGACTTTGAATTGGACGTGTAAGGTAGCTTTTTTTTTTTTTTTTTTTTTTTACTATAACATTGGCCATAGCAGGGTTATTGAAATCCAAGCCCCACTTACTTATGAATACTTTACTCTTTTAATTGTGACAGGATGGTGTCAAGAACACCCTTTCTTTGCAATGCAATGAGGAAGATGGTCTTTAGAGTTAAGAGCTGTAAAGGACAGCAGTGCATTAGCTCGAAGGCCATGCACATGAGAAATGTTAAGACTGAGTTCATGTCCAATTGCAGAATAACAAACAGCTTCTGAGGACGTATGTAAGCCAAACCTTTCATGAAATACAAGACAGCCAAAGACTTAAACCGAAATGGTTGAAGAGACAACAAATAGCCTTTCAATATACCTACCACAAGCCCTTACTGGTGTCATGAAAGAACAACATGCATCTGAAAGTATGGCATGTAAGGTGTCAATGGTTCGGTCCCCTACCAGGCAACAAATTTGTTTCCGCACAGATCAACTGTGTAAAAGGGCGTCCAGACACATGGATGACATCAACTACCTTGATTAGCAAATCGAAGGCATTCAGCTGTGGCTGTTTAATCTTCACATGTGGAGGTGCAAGTTGTGGAAACCGAGGTGCAGGACCCTGCCCTGTTCCTGTGACACAAAGCAATAGCCTCCTCAGAGGACAACTGCTCATACTTAGGAGCTCTGGGCAGCAAACCTTCCTGGCCCAGTTGGGGCGATTAAGATGATTTGCACCCGGTCTGTTCTGATCTTCCTCAGAACTCAAGGCTGAAGAGGTAGCAGCGGAAACCAGCACAACAGTCCCTTCTTTACTCCAGTATTAGAACTTTCATAGATTCACATGTTTGAATCATTCCCCGTCGTCGAGATGGGAGTCCCTCAGTACCTTTACAAAGTAGTGTTAAGATAGAGCTAAACCTAAAGGTCCTAGGCCCACCAGTTTAGTGTTCTATCAGACTCATTTGTAAAAAAAAAAAAAAAAGAAACAGGACTAAAGTTGAGAGTCCACCAATCAGGTGACACCACCTTCTACAATCCTCCTTAGAGAAGCTCCAGTCCCTCATATTTTCTACTGCATGTCATGCTAGGGAGTCTCCACTGAGCTCTGCTCAGCTTTTCACTACTTTTGGAAATTTCAAAAGACTTTAGTCACATTTCTCAATAATTCTAATGGTTATACCTTTAGGACTTACAGCCGAACCTTAGCAGACATTTGCCATCATATCTGACAAGGAAAAGAAGAATCTCTTCAGACCCTGTAAAACTTGTGGGAAAAAGAGGTTACACTCTGAGGACCCTCACGAGAATTGTATTTACTGCCTCTACCCGGATTATTCAGCCAACGACTGCAAGTTATCTCGTAAATGTTCTGCCAAAACCTTAAAGGGCAGGGAAGAAAGGATGCTGATTTGGCTGCAAAAACTTAAATCCAGAAAACACCCAGTTTCGGACTCTGATAGTGAGGAATCCTCCTCATCTTCCAGGAGATCTCAAGAGAGAGAGAGATCTCCAATTGCTAGATCCACCTCAGGACAGCCTAAAAATGCCTACAGAAAGCCCACCCCAGGGTCTTACAAAGGCTGCAGCCCTGACACATTTCCTCACATATTCACCTCTCAATCATCTAAAGAGAGGAAAGAACGTCCTACATCTTCTGAAAGGGTTAAAAAAATCAGCCTCCTACACCACATATTAAGGTAACACCTTCTAGTAACCTTCCTCAGCTCCACCTTTCGGCAAGCCATGTAGGAGAACCCCACCAGCGACAACGACTTCGCCATCAACGAGACCGACGACAACTTCGCCACCGTTGACGAAAATGATGATGAGTACCCCATCGGCGACGAGAGCATCATCGTCAACCAAGACCTACACAACTCCATCTTCAATGAAGTTGACCGTAACTATTTCTTTGCAGTCTACGTATGCCTCATTTCCGATGACAACATCATCATCGACGACAGGTACTCCACTGACAATGAGTACAATTCAATCTATACCACCGACGATGCCACCTACACATCAACGACCTCGTCGTCAGCCCCATCGACGAGTAAAAAAATATTGAAATGGCAAGAAATGGTAAAGTTAACCCCAGAACACACTTCCCCTAGTGAGGTAACTCCTCTCATACCAGCTCACCTACTAGAAGGGGATGACGACTCTGATGATGAAGGACCATATGGCACAGCACATAGGGGGATCATTCTGACCTTGGCGGTCCATGACCGCCATGGCGGAGTGCGGCGGAAGCACCGCCAACAGGCTGGCGGTGCTTCCTGGGCGATTCTGACCGCGGCGGTAAAGCCGCGGTCGGAAAAGGGAAGCCGGCGGTTTCCCGCCGGTTTCCCGCTGGCCCAGGGAACCCACCATGGCGGCGCTGCTTGCAGCACCACCATGGGGATTCCGACCGCCTTCCCGCCAGCCTGTTTCTGGCGGTGTCCACCGCCAGAACCAGGATGGCGGGAACGGGTGCCGTGGGGCCCCCTAATAGGGCCCCACAAAGATTTTCACTGTCTGCTTAGCAGACAGTGAAAATCGCGACGGGTGCCACTGCACCCGTCGCACCCCTTCAACTCCGCCGGCTCCATTCCGAGCCGGCTTCAGTGTTGAAGGGGCTGTCCCGCTGGGCCAGGCGGCGGTCTTCTGGCGGTCGGCCGCTGGCCGCGCGGGAAAGCCGGAATGGCCGCCGCGGTCTTTTGACCACGGTGCGGTCTTTCGGCGGGAACCGCTTGGCGGGCGGCGACCGCCGCGGTCAGAATGACCGCCATAGTCTCTCTCAATTAAATGTCAGGATGGTGATGTAGAGTATTATGCTGATTATGACCCACAATATTTCACCTCCCAGGAACAGCCATACCAGGAGGGGATGGGGTGTATGCCAAACTCCCTAATCTCTGAGCAACAGGTTATGATGGGAGATTATAGAAAAATAATCCCGCCCACCAAAGAAGTGGCACCTCAACCAACCACACCTGTTAGATCCCCAGCACCTCAACCAACCACCCTGCTCCAGAGGCCAACATCCTTACCCCTAATGACAGTTTATACACCAGCAATAGCTTTGCTCCACGGCACAGACACCTCGGATGAGGAGCATGAAGAAAGTGAATTATAGGATGATCATACAGATTGGGACGATTTTGTAATTCCCACTCCATCATCTCCCTTGCCTATGAAAGTGGATTCGCCTCCTCTGTATATCGGAGGCTTTCATTATTTACTAGAAAGAGTTGCCAAAAGATTTGCTCTCCCGATGCCATTCAAACAAATGGATTGTTTTTTATATGACTTTAAAGAACCATTCCTAAAGAGTGTACGCTCCATACCTATGGTAAGTCATATATGGGACGAAGGTTTGAAAGTCATGCAAAATCCAGCAACAGTCACTGCGGTGTTTCTGCGCCTTGTTAAGAAATATAAAGCCCCGGAAGATGCTTCGGCCTGCCTAACTGGGCATTCACACCCAGATTCAGTTATCGCTCAAGTGGCCCAAAGAAGATCCAAAAAACCCTCCACCCCGATTTCGGCACCCCGGACAAGGAGGGGAGATGGTTAGACAATATTGGCAAGCGCTTTTCCTCAATGTCAAGTCTAACTGTCAGGGCGGCTAACTCTCTAGCGATAGTTGGTAGCTATGAGAGGCAGTTATGGGCTTGCATCGCCCTATACATTGAACAGCTACCAGAGGAATCTAAACTAGAATCAAGAAAGATCCGTCAAGAAGGAGAGCGGACATCAGCTGTGCAATAAATATTGCCACCACCATATTTCAACAGCTTGCTGGGGCTGCAATGCTTAGGAGACAAGGCTGGTTAAAAGCAACGTCCTTTCGCCCGGAGATGCAAAATAAGATCTTAGATCTGCCCTTTGATGGACAAGCTTTGTTTGGGAAACATGTGGATGAAGCTTTCCAGGCAATTATAACCGATATGAAGACAACCAAATCACTGGGTACACTATAATTCATAAAGTCTTCCTTTCGTATTACCAGAGGACGTGGGATGCCTTCTTATAGGGGAGGATATCAACAGTACAAATACCCTTCGCACACGTCCACCTCCCTCCATTTTTGTCTCCAATACAATCAGAAACAACCTTCACAAGCAGTGTAGGGCAGACCTGCCCCTAGGGTCGACAGGCTTGTCAAGGAAAGGAACTGACTTGCCAACAATGGTCTCCTAGCCACGCCCTTCCCTTCACGCTTCATACTAAGGGGCAAGATTTCTTTATTTCTCCAGCAGTGGCAAACGGTAACATCAGACCAGTGGGTCTTGGACCTGGTACAATTCGGACACACTTTAGAGTTTCTCCAGAAGCCACCTCACAATCCTCCTCGCAAATCTATTCCCAAATATCTCCATAAACTCAAATTAGAAGTCAACAAGATGCCTCTGAAAAGGGCGATAGAGAAAGTTTCACCTTCACAGAGGCAGAGAGGATTCTACTCCAGATTCTTCCTCATTTGCAAAAAAATGAATGTTGAGACATATCCTCGATCTCAGAGACTTAAACATCCATTTAAAGAAACAGTCATTCAAAACGATAACTCTACAAAATATATTTCTTTGCTTAAACCATGGAGGTTATCTTTCCACCCTAGATCTGCAGGATGCATATTTTCATATCCCAATCCACCCTTCCCACAGACAGTTCCTCAGGTTCATGGTAGCCGGCAGCCAGTACCAATTTTGAGTTCTGCCATTCAGACTGAAATAAGCCCCCAGAATATTTACCAAGTGCCTGGCACCTGTGGCGACATTCTTATTAAAAAATAAACACCAAGGGGGGCATTCCGACCCTGGCGGTTGTGTACCGCCAGGGCCGGGGAGCACAGATGCATCGCCAACAGGCTGGTGCATCCATGGGCATTCTGACCGCGGCGGTACAGCCGCGGTCAGAAACGGGAAACCGGCGGTGTCCCGCCGGTTTCCCGCTGCCCTAGGGAATCCTCCATGGCGGCCCTGCAGGCAGCGCCGCCATGGGGATTCCGACCCCCTTACCGCCAGCCTGGTTCTGGCGGTTTTGACCGCCAGAACCTGGCTGGCGGTAACGGGTGTTGTGGGGCCCCTGGGGGCCCCTGCAGTGCCCATGCCAATGGCCAATGGGACCACAGGGTCCCACCAAGATTTTCAGTGTCTGCTTGGCAACTGCACCCGTCGCACCCCATCAACTCCGCCTGCTCCATTCGGAGCCGGCATCCTCATGGAAGGGGGTTTCCCGCTGGGCTGGCGGGCGGCCTTCTGGCGGTCGCCCGCCAGCCCAGCGGGAAACTCGGAATTACCGCGGTGGTCTTCTGACCGCGCAGTGGTATTCTGACGGCGGGACTCCCAAGTCTTTCCATATTTGGATGATTGGCTGGTCAAGGCAAAGTCCTTCCGAGCAGCACAGACGTCAACAAAAAAGTGAATTGCCCTACTCAATATCTTGGGCCTAACTTTTATTTGAAAAAAGTTGAGTCCTCAACCCTTGCGGACTATGGGGGTCATTCTGACCCTGGCGGTAAAAACCGCCAGGGCCAACGACCACGGGAGCACCGCCAACAGGCTGGCGGTGCTCCCATGGGCATTCTGACCGCGGCGGTACAGCCGCGGTCAGAAACGGAAAACCGGCGGTGCACCGCCGGTTTCCCGCTGCCCTGGGGAATCCTCCATGGCTGCGCCGCCATGGGGATTCAGAGCCCCATACCGCCATCCTGTTCCTGGCAGTTTTGGCCGCCAGGAAGAGGATGGCGGTATGGGGTGTCGTGGGGCCCCTGGGGGCCCCTGCAGTGCCCATGCCAATGGCATGGGCACTGCAGGGGCCCCCGTAACAGGGCCCCACAAAGATTTTCAGTGTCTGCCATGCAGACACTGAAAATCGCGACGGGTGCAACTGCACCCATCGCACCCCTTCCACTCCGCCGGCTCCATTCGGAGCCGGCATCCTCATGGAAGGGTGTTTCCCGCTGGGCTGGCGGGCGGCCTTCTGGCGGTCGCCCGCCAGCCCAGCGGGAAACTCAGAATAACCGCAGCGGTCTTTTGACCGCGCAGCGGTATTCTGCCGGCGGGACTTTGGCGGGCGGCCTCCGCCGCCCGCCAAGGTCAGAATGAGGGCCTATAACCTTCCTGGGGGCAAACCTGGACACTGCATCCAGTATAGCCTGCCCCACAGCAGAGAGACAGCAGAAATTAATTGCCTTGACAAAAGTAGTTCAAAAAAGAAAACTCATTTCAGTACACCTTTACAAGTTGTTATTGGGGAAGATGTCTTCATGCATCCTTCAAGTACCATTCTGCAGACTGAAAATGCGCCCCCTCCAAGAACAACTCAACCTCCAATGGATCCAAGCCACAGGAGGCTTCGACTAACTGGTCAAGATCACTCCACCCATGGTCAAAGCTCTGACTTGTTGGACTCAGAAAGAAAATCTATCAATCAGCCTCTCCTTCTTATCTCAACCATCTCCGTGGATCGTCACCACAGATGCCTCACTAGACCTTCCTACAAGACCTACAGATCTGTGGCAGGTGGCAAACACCTCTTCGGAGTTTACATATCAACCTTCTAGAGCTAAAAGCAGATCATCTAGCCTGCCAAACTTTCCTTCCCAAGAGTGCCAACAAAGAGGCCTTGATAAAACAGACAATACCACCACAATCTATTACCTCAACAAGCAGAGGGGTACAAGGTCCCTTCTGCAAATCTTCAAATGGGCCATAGCCCATGGGATGCATCTTCAAGCAGAACACGTCCCAGAAAAGCTGAACAAGATAGCCAACACTCTGAGCAGATTAAAATCAGTTTGTCATGAGTGGGAGCTGGATCAGGAGATAGTAGACCACATATTCTCTCAACCCAATTTCGACCTCTTCGCCAGCCCTTCAAACAACAAATGCTGATGCTACGCAAGCCGGCTTCATGATCATGGAGGAATGCATTTTCAGTGGCATGGTGCACAATCTTTGCTTACGCCTTTACACTCATTCCCCTGATACCAACGGTTCTCAACAAGATGAAAATTGAACCCTGCACACTGACATTAATAGCTCCAACGTGGCCTCACTAACACTGGTTCAAAGAGCTTCTCCTGTTATCAGTGAAACCTCACATCCCTTGAAGATCTCTCCTTATCTCCTGACCATGAACAAGGATTAAGGGGGTCATTCTGACCGCGGCGGGCGGCAGTCGCCGCCCGCCAAGCGGTTCCCGCCGAAAGACCGCGGCGGCCATTCCGGCTTTCCCGCTGGGCCGGCGGGCGACCGCCAGAAGACCGCTGGCCGTCCCAGCGGGACAGCCCCTTCAACAATGAAGCCGGCTCGGAATGGAGCCGGCGGAGTTGAAGGGGTGCGACGGGTGAAAATCTTTGTGGGGCCCTGTTAGGGGGCCCCTGCACTGCCCATGCCAGGGCATGGGCAGTGCAGGGGTCCCCAGGGGCCCCACGGCAGCCGTTCCCGCCATCCTGGTTCCGGCGGTGGACACCGCCAGAAACAGGCTGGCGGGAAGGCGCTCGGAATCCCCATGGCAGTGCTGCAAACAGCGCCGCCATGGCGGATTCCCTGGGCCAGCGGGAAACCGGCGGGAAACCGCCGGCTCCCCTTTTCCGCCGCGGTCAGAATCGCCCAGGAAGCACCTCCAGCCTGTTGGCGGTGCTTCCGCCGCCCTCCGCCATGGCGGTCATGGACCGCCAAGGTCAGAATGACCCCCTAAGTCTTGCACTCAAATCCAGAATCCCTGCATTTATCAGCATGGCTCCTGAGCACAATGAGTTTGCACACCTGAACATCCCTCCAGAATGCAGGGATATACTCTCCAGGGTCAGAGCTTCCAGCAATAATAAAATTTACTCCTGTAAGTGGAAGAGGTTCTGTTTATGGTGTCAACAACAGATACATCCTATATCGTCCTCATCTGAACAAATATTACCCTACCTCTTACAATCTAGCACATTCGGGCCTAGCTCATGCCTCCATTAGGGTTCATCTGGCTGCCATCTCGTCTTTTAGACAGTTGCAGGACACAACTTCCTTGAGGTCCTCGAGACTTGTCATACAGTTTATGAAGGGACTATTTAGAGTATTTCCACCATTCAGACCTCCCCCTCTTTCATGGCATCTTAACATAGTCCTTGTGTAGCTCATTTGAGCCGATTCACAGGGCCACTTAAAAATTCTTTAATGGAAAATAGCTCTCCTAGTGGCTCTCACATCAGCCAGGTGTGTCAGTGAGATTCAAGCCATGACTATTCAGGTACCCTTCTTACAAATTAGAGAGGACATTATAATCCTACGAACAAACCCACGATTTATACCCAAGGTTCCTTCGGACTTCCATATAAATGAACCACTGATCCTGAAGACCTTCTTCCCAAACCCTTCACCACTAGTGGAGGGGGTGCTTCATTCTTTGGATGTGAAAAGGTGCATCAAGTTCTACCTTCATATTACCAAATCCTTCTGTAAAACTAACCAGTTGTTCGTGGCATACAGTGCACCAAGAAAAGGCCAACCCCTTTCCAAGCAAGGCATCGCACAATGTCTTTTGGCTGCAATTCACTTTTGCCATGAAGCAGCAGGCAAACCATTACATACTTCTGTCCTTCCACACACTACTAGAGCAAAATCAACATCCACTACACTGTTTGCGGGTGTACCGCTCCAGGAGGGCACCTACCTGGAAGAACTGCCACACATTCATTTGACATTACAGTCTAGATTCAACTCCTCAAGGAGAAGTAGTGGTGGGCCAGGTGCTCCTAGGACATTTTTTCCAGTAAAGGTGAGTTATCTCTACCTTCTCGCCATCCTAAGGTTAGTTCTACACATTTTTTATCATTAAGATATACTAAAAAGTCAAATGTTCATAGCCTGTATGATTTCAAGTGACAGTACTAAACAGCTGTGTTTGAATTAGCTTAGGTATATTTATACATTTACTTAAAAGTTCTAATTCATGTTCTTTAGAAGCACTTACAGCTGACACTACAGTGAGCCTCACTACTGCTTTCTGCTCTGATTCAAGCATGTGAATCTATGAAAATTCAAAACCTGAAGTAAGACAATGTTACTTACCTCTAAAAATAGTTCTCAAGTGTTAGAATCTTTCATAGATTCACATGCAACCAACCCACCTCCCCAGAGAAGATCACCTTTTCCTCTCTCAGTAAATTAGTATTGGTAAGCACTAGTGCTGTAAAAATCTGTGGGACTGGAGGTTCTCTCCGGTGGGATCTAGAGGGTGGTGTCGTCTGATTGGCAGACTGTCAACTTTAGTCCTTTTTTTCAAAATGACTCTGATAGAACACTAAACTGATGGGCCTAGGGCCTTTATGTTAGCTCTGTCTTAACACTACTTTGTAAAGGTACCGAAGGACTCCCATCTCGACGACGGGGAATGATTCAAGCATGTGAATCTATGAAAGATTTCCATACTAGAGAACTATAGTTACAGGTAAGTAACTTATTTTCTAATGATCCAGTCAGAATTCCCTGAGCGAGCTTCAGTTTGCAAAACAGTTGGCACTGCTCGATCTCAGAAGATCTAGCTAGTGCAAACCTCACTGGTCAAAGAATCCTCTTGCCACTCTAGGGTGGAGGTGGCAGTCGTGATCTACCAGCCGACGTCTGCTCAGCTTAACTCCTCTGGCATTCAGAAACCCTGTCAGATGGTTGACTACCAGAAAAATGTTCAGCTGGTCTAGCCACTTCCATAGGCCTATGGTTTCCTGGCACAGGACGCAATTTCACCCTGCTTGTATACCACGCAGCCGTTGGATTGTCTGTGAGGCTCTGCACCAGCCTCCCTTTGGTAGGCAGCAGGAAGACTTTCAGAGACAGCCAGATGGCCCAAACCTCCAAAAAGTTAGTGTGGAATTGGCTCTTCGATCTCCACCTAGCCCAGTTGAACCTCCTACCGCAGTAGTGACACATCTGTAACAACTGTTACAATGGGCTGCTGTAGGTCAGGCTGGCGTTTGTCTGCAAGCTTAGGAGATAATGAACTCTCTCCTGGGAGATCTGGATTAAGTTGGGGAGGCAGCCCTGATGCTGGACCTACTGAAGCCTGACATTGCACTGCAAGGCCCACATATGCCTTCTGGCATTTGGGACAAGGTAGGAGTCCAGGAAGTCTCAGTCATCCTAAACTGAGACCCATGATTGTGCCAAAACCATCAGCATGATATCCTGAATGTCCTGGACTTGCTGCAGCAGTGGAATGACTTTGAACACCATTCTACCGAGAACAGTGAGTTAAGGGAATCATCTGTGTATAGTGGAGGTGGGAATTCAGCACGGTGATGGGCAGCCTCAAAGATGTTAGGAGTTCATCTGCCCTTGAAGTGGTCCACAACTGTCTATGGTAAGTATGGGAATATGTGTGTCCCTGGCATCTGACAATAGACAGTGACCACCACCTTCACTTTCAAGAAGACTTGTGGGGCAGATGTAAGTTAGAATGGTAAATCAAGGGTTCTTGGCCCACCTTGGACTGCAGATAAAGCTAGTAATACTCTAGGGCGGGTGTATTGAAATATGTGTCCTGCAAGTCCAGGGACACCATCCCAGAACTGAAAGCGCCTACGAAAAAGTGAGCATTTTGAGCCTGTCCTTCCTCAAAAAGACGCTGAGCAGGTCGAGATGCAATAAGAGCTTGAGGCCTCCGTCCTTTTTAAGAACAAGAAAGTATCACAAATAGCACACTTCCCTCCTGCTTCTCCCGCTGAGTCTGCACCCGGTCAATGGCACTGCATCACAACTGTGAAGTGCTCCTCTGAAGATTATTCTGGCATCAGAACCAGATGTGTAGAAGAAATGAAAGTGAGGTCATAGTTCCTTTGAACAATTTGTTAGACCCACCTTTCTGAAGTGATGGATCTCCAACCAGACAACACAACACAAACAAAAGAACTTTAGACGATTTTGCCTCAGATCAGTCAACATACTTCTCCTCACACCAGGTGACAAATTAAGCCCAAGGGCCTGAATGATGGTTCAATCCCTAGTCATGAAAGTGTAGATCGTGGAGGTCTGGATAGAGTACCTTGCTATGTTGTTGGGACAGAAGGTACCCCCGAAAGGAAGGGCAAATACTCTGTCAGAAGTTCACAGAACACAATCCTTCAAAGCCAGCCTAGGGCCACTAGAATGATTTGTGCTCAATCCTGCCTGACTTTACTGAGAATGCATGGGATTAGAGGCAGGAAATGTGTTACATTAGGCCGAAGTCTGAGTGAAGAGGGTTCATGTCTCTTAAAGATCCATGAGGTGGAAACTGTAGGGGGCAAAACGCTGTCTACCTCTGTCTTTAGAGGTGAGGTGAAAAAAAGGTTCCACCATGGGTCCTCTAGGTGTGAAAGCCATTCATTATTGGCAACATGAAACCTGGTATGTTTTCTTGCCCCAGGTGTTGAAGGACATTAATAGGTGATTAATTGTTAGCAAAATCATGTTGGACTAGAGGTATTGAAGTGAAAGTCTGAACAAGTCTAATCCACGCATCTCTGCTTATTGCAAAACCACATGGTGGTTGCTTTGCCTGAGCATGTGGACGACCTTGCCCCCGATTAGCTACAGAAATGCCCTGAGAGCCAGATCTCAACTCTAATAAATGTATCTGGTGCTGCCAAATCTAGATGGACGTAAGGCATCTAATCTTCGCTTCATCCAGGTGACCGAGCCAATGCATCGGTGTAAGGAAATGCCTCCTTGGCATGGTTACCCCCTGACTTTTTGCCTTTGCTGATGCTAAGTTTTGATTTGAAAGTGTGCTGAGGCCTGCTAACCAGGCCCCAGCACCAGTGTTCTTTCCCTAACCTGTACTTTTGTTTCCACAATTGGCACACCCTGGCATCCAGGTAAGTCCCTTGTAACTGGTACCAAGGGTCCTGATGCCAGGGAAGGTCTCTAAGGGCTGCAGCATATCTTATGCCACCCTGGGGACCCCTCACTCAGCACAGACACACTGCTTGCCAGCTTGTGTGTGCTGGTGAGGACAAAACGAGTAAGTCGACATGGCACTCCCCTCAGGGTGCCATGCCAACCTCACACTGCCTATGCAGTATAGATAAGTCACCCCTCTAGCAGGCCTTACAGCCCTAAGGCAGGGTGCACTATACCATAGGTGAGGGCACCAGTGCATGAGCACTGTGCCCCTACAGTGTCTAAGCAAAACCTTAGACATTGTAAGTGCAGGGTAGCCATAAGAGTATATGGTCTGGGAGTCTGTCATACACGAACTCCACAGCACCATAATGGCTACACTGAAAACTGGGAAGTTTGGTATCAAACTTCTCAGCACAATAAATGCACACTGATGCCAGTGTACATTTTATTGTAACATACACCCCAGAGGGCACCTTAGAGATGCCCCCTGAAACCTTAACCGACTACCCGTGTAGGCTGACTGGTTTTAGCAGCCTGCCACACTCCAGACAGGTTGCAGGCCACATGGGGAGAGTGCCTTTGTCACTCTGTGGCTAGTAACAAAGCCTGTACTGGGTGGAGATGCTTATCACCTCCCCCTGCAGGAACTGTAACACCTGGCGGTGAGCCTCAAAGGCTCTCCCCCTTTGTTACAGCACCCCAGGGCACTCCAGCTAGTGGAGTTGCGCGCCCCCTCCGGCCACGGCCCCACTTTTGGCGGCAAGGCCGGAGGAGATAATGAGAATAACAAGGAGGAGTCACTGGCCAGTCAGGACAGCCCCTAAGGTGTCCTGAGCTGAGGTGACTCTAATTTTTAGAAATCCTCCATCTTGCAGATGGAGGATTCCCCCAATAGGGATAGGAATGTGACCCCCTCCCCTTGGGAGGAGGCACAAAGAGGGTGTACCCACCTCCAGGGCTAGTAGCCATTGGCTACTAACCCCCCAGACCTAAACACGCCCTTAAATTTAGTATTTAAGGGCTCCCCAGAACCTAGGAACTCAGATTCCTGCAACCTAAGAAGAAGAGGACTGCTAAGCTGAAAAACCCTGCAGAGAAGACGGAGACACCAACTGCTTTGGCCCCAGCTCTACCGGCCTGTCTCCCCCCTTCTAAAGACACTGCTCCAGCGACGCTCTCCCCAGGGACCAGCGACCTCTGAATCCTCAGAGGACTGCCCTGCATCTAGAAGGACCAAGAACTCCCGAGGACAGCGGCCCTGTTCACCAAAGACTGTAACTTTGAAACAAAGAAGCAACTTTAAAACAACTTGCGTTTCCCGCCGGAAGCGTGAGACTTGCCACTCTGCACCCGACGCCCCCGGCTCGACTTGTGGAGAACAAACACTTCAGGGAGGACTCCCCGGCGACTGCGAGACCGTGAGTAGCCAGAGTTGCCCCACCCCCGACCCCCTGAGCCTCCACAGCGACGCCTGCAGAGGGAATCCCGAGGCTCCCCCTGACCGCGACTGCCTGCTCCTAAGATCCCGACGCCTGGTAAAGACTCTGCACCCGCAGCCCTCAGGACCTGAAGGATCCGAACTCCAGTGCAGGAGTGACCCCCAGGAGGCCCTCTCCCTTGCCCAGGTGGTGGCTACCCCGAGGAGCCCCCCCCTTGCCTGCCTGCATTGCTGAAGAGACCCCTTGGTCTCCCATTGCTTTCTATTACAAACCCGACGCTTGTTTGCACACTGCACCCGGCCGCCCCCGTGCCGCTGAGGGTGTACTTTCTGTGTGGACTTGTGTCCCCCCCGGTGCCCTACAAAACCCCCTGGTCTGCCCTCCGATGACGCGGGTACTTACCTGCTGGCAGACTGGAACCGGGGCACCCCCTTCTCCATTGAAGCCTATGCGTTTTGGGCACCACTTTGACCTCTGCACCTGACCGGCCCTGAGCTGCTGGTGTGGTAACTTTGGGGTTACTCTGAACCCCCAACGGTGGGCTACCTTGGACCCAAACTTGAACCCCGTGGGTGGTTTACTTACCTGCAAAAACTAACAAACTCTTACTCCCCCCAGGAACTGTTGAAAATTGCACTGTCTAGTTTTAAAATAGCTATATGTGATTTATGTGAAAAGTGTATATGCTATTTTGATTATTCAAAGTTCCTAAAGTACCTACCTGCAATACCTTTCATTTGAAGTATTACATGTAAATCTTGAACCTGTGGTTCTTAAAATAAACTAAGAAAATATATTTTTCTATACAAAAACCTATTGGCCTGGAATTGTCTCTGAGTGTGTGTTCCTCATTTATTGCTTGTGTATGTACAACAAATGCTTAACACTACTCCTTTGATAAGCCTACTGCTCGACCACACTACCACAAAATAGAGCATTAGAATTATCTCTTTTTGCCACTATCTTACCTCTAAGGGGAACCCTTGGACTCTGTGCATACTATTCCTTACTTTGAAATAGTGCATACAGAGCCAACTTCCTACAATCGGTCACAGAGGGAGTAAGCAGAAAGGTTTTCCGCATGTGAAGTTAGTGCCCATCATCCACCACTGCAAGTTCTGTGAAGCCTCTTTGGAAATGTGGATCTTGTCCAACAGGTATCCCCAAAGCTGGATCCATTGCTTACAAAACTTCCACGAAAATGGCCGCATGTGTCACAAAGCATGTGGCACTATCACGTGACACCAGCAGGGAGAATGAAGCTCACAGCCTTTCTGGGACTGCAGCTTTCCACAGAAACATTAGCATCATTGTCTAAATATCCTCCACACACTGTGAGGAATGGAAAGCTTTCAAAGCAACAATGTACAAGATGGCCCAATGAAAGGTAACCTCTGAGGTGGGTTGCAAACTCGTTGGTGGCACACCCCAGGGTGGTTATCAATGGCATCCTGTGCAAGTGGTCTGGCACTAGCTGACAGAACTCACTTTCAACAGCCTGTCTTCAAGGTATCATAACACGTTTCCTCTACCTGCCGTGACCACTTTGTAAAGCTCCAGTGGTATGTGGTCAAACAGTATTAAGACGGTGAACTGAAAGTGAATAGATATCCACACAAAATTCAGATATTTCCTTTGGGACCACAGGATCGGTACATAAAATTTATCCTGCAGGTCTACAGATTCTATCCAGTCCTTGTTGTCCAAGGCTAGCAGAACATGCAAGTGTCATAATTTTGACTTTCTCCTTTCGAAAGAAGGAGTTCAAGATTCTCAGGTCTAGAATCAACTGACGATCCAGATTTTCTTGGCAACAGGAAGTAATGGGAGTAACATCAGAGTCCCCACTAAGCTACTCAAGCAGTCTCACTCGCCCTTTTGGCCATTAACACGAACACCTCCATTGAGAGGGTTGGAGCATGATCTGCTGAAACCAGAGGTACATGAGGTAGAGCATCAATAAAGGGTAGTGCATAGTCAACGTGGACATTTTGAAGGATCCATTGATTTGGTTGAGTGCCACTTTGAATTCTGCCTGCTGTGGTCACCCATGTTTGCACCAGGCGAACAAATATAGATCCAGTGCTTTGCCAGATGAGAAGTAGGGTTAATGTTGTTGTTGCCACTGCTGTTCCTCTTCCTTTGGCAGCACCTCTGCCTCTTAAGACCTGAATTTTTTTCATGTTTTGCAAAACCTAAAACTGATGGAAGGTTGAGACATATGGAATATCAAATATAAGGATGGAGAGCTACAGACGCTACCCACTCATCTCATTAGCATACCCTTTGAGCCCAAAACTGCACATTCCCTTAGGCCCACAGTCCATGGCCCACGCAGTACCACAACCAGATTCATCCTTGACCTTCCCTGACGATCCAACATCACACACACCTTGAGCAACTCCACTTGCTCCCTGTGCAGAAGAGGTGGGTATTCAAGCTGCTGGCCCACGCACACAAAACTCTACACAAACAGGGACCCACTTACATTAACTACCACCTGAATTTCCACCAACCGTCAAGAAGACTACATTCCGGGTCCCTATCGCTTGTCCACACTCCACACATCCACTGAAGCAGAAGTGGAGGACGTGTCTTCTCCCACGTAGCAGCAAACAGCTGGAGCAGCCTCCCCACAAATCTCTGAACTATCACCTCTCATTGGGGATTCTGTAGAGCCCTCATTACCGTGCTATTTGAAGGAGCCGCTAAGACCTGCAAGCGCCTGGACACCCTTGAGGTTGATTAGTTGCGCTTTACAAATCCTGTTCGATTGATTGATTGACACAAGATAAATTAATGCTAAATTGGAGGAGTAACCTAGCTGTTTGCTAGAAACTCATAATCTTTGACTAAATTGTCTCCAGAACTCAGTCTTCTCTCAGTGAGCATTTGGATATAAAGAAGTCAAGATTTTAGTTCCAAGTGTAAAAGAAACTAAAAAAAACTTGTATTCTTTCAGTTACTGACCTTCAGAACTAAACAGCCAACGCGTTTTGTTCCTTTACAAATGAAGCTTCTTCAGGGCTGTTATTCCTTTTATAATTTCATTGTTTGTTTATAAAATCATATACTATAATATGTAGTATATAATATGTGTAATATGTATCATAAGTATACAATAAATAGATATCAAAAGTGACTGTAAAAAACAAGAGGAGTGAGAGTTAAAATTATTTTTGTGGGTTTGAATCCTAAAAGCTAGACAATTGCATTAAGGTCCCTTTAGATAGATTGATCTTTATGATAGTGCCTATCCATGCAAATAGACTGAGAATTTTCTCCCATGGTTTAATGCCAAACTCAAGACTTTTGATGTGTGACCAATAGTTTCTGATGGATACAACTACCTGTGGATTCCTCACCTTACGAATTTGATCCCTGCGCCAGCATCCGACGGAAAGTCTTCTTCCTAGCTGTCTACTTCGACGAGGACATCATAATGGCACGGCTCCACGTGACTCCGTCTGACGTCAGCGTGCCAACAAGAGGTCCCCGTCGGCGTACTAATGTCAGTTTTTCCTTTTTCCGTGCATTCGACTTCAACGGTTTTCTTCCTGGCACGTTGGTTACTGTAGCGATCTTGTGAAGTTACAATGTCGCCTCCGAAGAAGTCCGGTTTTAAGCCGTGTAGGGAATGCGGCGGTCGGATGTTAGTGACCGACCCCCATTCGGATTGTATTTGGTGTTTGAGCTCTGAGCATGATGTGGAAGACTGTTCTTCATGCCAGAGCATGAATCCGAAAGCTCTGAAGGAACGAGAAGCAAAGCTCTTCTTGGCCAAGGCAAAGAAGAAGGAACACAAGCTTTCTTCCCATGCTTTTCCCAAAAAACAGAAGAAGCGGCGTCATCATGACTCTCGGCGCCGTCATGACTCTCGGCGCCGTTCGGAGCGGAGCCGATCGAGGAGTCGTTCGAGGTCGAGGTCTCGTTCGTCACGGCGCCAGAAGACGTGGGAGATGAGTCCTACGGTCACGCCTCAGCCGGAGAGTCCGAGGTTGTCACCGGCGCCTTCAGTCTATGAGGTCACTCAAGATAGTCCTCGTTTCTCACCGGCGCCGAGGGATCCTGATGTTCCCCAGACGTCTACACAGCAGTACCCAGCGTTCCCGACTCCAGGGACGGATCCGGCCGCATTTTTTAATGCGATGTATGCTGTGTTTCAAGCCATGGCCCCTGCTGGTGCAACGGCGGGTCCCACGGGGCCATTGGCATTCAATTTGCGCTTGCCGGCGTCATACAGGGCTGCTCCATTCATGCCCTTCTGCCCTTCAGAGCCTGGTGGTCTGGCGCCGGGGGTTTCCCCTGGCAGGAGTCCTTCGCCTGGGATTGTGGATCCGTCGGCTTCTCGTCCGACTCCTTCTCCGCGCCATCCGGCGTCTTTGGTGGCCTCATCCAGACCGGCTCCATCTCCTTCTGCGCATTCGGCGTCGAGGAGGTCATTGGCCGACTTCGGGTCGGCGTCGGTTGAATCCGGGGGTCTTCCGGAACCAACTAGAGGTTTGAGGTCTTCGGCGTCGATGGAGTCCTTGTCGACGCCGGCTTTGGAGACCCATGTAAGATCTCGGAGGAAGGCGTTGAGGCTTTTGGAGGAAGAGGAGTACAGAAGGCTTGAGGAAGGCGAGATAGAGCCTTCTGATGATTTTCAAGGACTTGCCACTGCAAGTGGCTTGGATACTTCCCCGGAGTGGGACATTGCTTCTCCGGGGGAGTTTACTGAGGAGGCCTCCTCTTTCCATGCTGTGGTGAGGAAGGCGGCTGACTATCTAGATTTGCCTTTGTCCTCGGTGGAAGTCAAGACTAACTTGTTCACGGAGGTTCTTCATCCTTCTTCCTCCAGTGCTGACCCCTTGTTGCCTTTTAATGAGACGTTGACTGAGCCTATTATGGACCTGTGGAGAAAGCCGGTGACATCTCCTGCGGTGAACAGGGCAGTGGCGAGAAGGCATAGGAGTGCCCCAGGAGATCCTTCATTCCTATCTCGTCACCCGACTCCGCAGAGTTTGGTGGTTCAGGCATCATGTTCTGCGAAATCTGCCCCTGGTACATTCCCTGGTGTTCCAACAGACAGAGAATCCAAGAGGATGGAGCAATCCTCGAAGAAAATGTTCTCTTCTTGTAGTATGGCCCTGAAAGCTACCAATTCCACTTGTGTGCTAGGCAGATACATTCATGCCCTGATGGACTCTGCGAAGGAGATGGCAAAAGATCTGCCACAGGAAGTGCGGAGATCTTTGGGGCCCTTTTCTTGGACGCGCAAGCGGCTGCACAGCAGATTATTCAATCTGGCCTGGATACTACGGATTCTATAGCCAGGGCCATGGGAACATCGGTGGCTACGAGAAGGCATGCATGGCTAAGGTCTTCGGGTTTCTCGTTGGATGTACAGTCCACGTTAATGGACCTTCCTTTTGATGGGGAAAAGCTGTTTGGGGGCAAGGCAGATTCTGCCCTTGAACGGTTTAAGGACTGCGGGCTACAGCTAAGTCCCTGGGTTTGCAGACCCCTTCTGCTACTATGTACAGGCCTTTTCGTAGGTTTCGAGGGTTTGCTAGATTCTGCCTTTCGTAGGTCTCAATCGTATGCCCAACAACCTGCCAACTCGCCCTATCGTGCCTTCAGGGGGCGAGTTCAGGGGTTCAGGGGACCAGCCCAGCAGCTCTCTTCTTCTTCATCCTCCTCGGGTGGACAGCAGCAGAAACAGCCCTAGTTTTCCCCACTTTATCTGTCACACTTCTCCTGTAGGAGGAAGGTTGAGTCTTTTTCTGCAGCAATGGAGGTCAATTACAACAGACTTGTGGGTGCTAGGAATTGTGGAAAAGGGCTATGCTCTCCACTTTCAGGAGTTTCCTCCTCCCCGTCAGAAGAACATCTTCTGTTGTTGCAACAGGAGGTTGTAGTCATGTTGGCAAAGGGCGCTATAGAGTTGGTACCGTTGCAGGAAAGGGGTCAGTGGTGTTATTCAAGGTATTTCCTGATTTCCAAGGTGGACGGTCGTCTAAGGCCGATCCTAGACTTGAGGATTTTGAATTTGTTCCTCCAGCAGGAAAAATTCAAAATGCTGACCCTAGCACAGGTGCTGTTGGCGTTGAACGAAGGAGACTGGATGGTGTCTGTCGATTTGCAGGACGCGTACTTTCATGTTCCCATAGTCAAGTCGCACAGGAGGTATCTTCGTTTTGTGGTCGGATCGCAGCATTACCAGTTCGCGGTCCTCCCGTTTGGTCTTACTTCAGCACCCCGGGTCTTCACAAAGGTGATGGCAGTTGTTGCAGCACATCTCAGAAAGAGGGAGTTAGTGGTTTTTCCCTACCTGGATGATTGGTTGATCAAAGCCAAGATTGTGTTGTCTCATCTGCGAATGACAACGCAGTTGTTGTTCGATCTGGGTTTTTCGGTGAACGTACCCAAATCTCACCTGGAGCCCTCTCAACGCCTCCTGTTCATAGGGGCAGTATTGGACACGACAAGGTTTCGGGCCTATCCCCCGCCTCAGCGGGTGCGGGACATTCAGGCACTGATTCCTTTGTTTCAAAGAGGAGCGGCAGTTCCAGTCCTCAAAGTCTTACGCCTGCTAGGTCTGTTTGCTTCTTGCATTCTGTTGGTCACTCATGCTCGCTGGCATATGAGGGCTCCTCAGTGGTGTCTCCGCAGACAGTGGTTCCAGCACAAAGGGGATCTCAGGGATTCAATAAAGATCTCCAGGGACGCTGTAGCGGATCTTCATTGGTGGTCAGTAGACGGCAACCTTTCCCAAGGGAAACCATTTTCACTACCACCTCCGGTGGCCACAGTGATATCGGATGCTTCCACTCTAGGGTGGGGAGCTCATCGGGAGGACCTGGAGATCAAGGGTCGTTGGTCTCCAGTGGAACAGATGTTGCAAATCAATCTGTTGGAATTGCGGGCTGTACGTTTGGCGCTCAAGGCCTTCCTCCCTTCCTTTCGCGGTCAGTCAGCTCAGATCCTGACGGACAACACTACCGCGATGTGGTATATAAACAAGCAAGGAGGAGTGGGGTCGTATCTTCTTTGCCGAGAAGCCCTACGACTCTGGTCCTGGGCTCAGGACCATCAGATTTGCTTGATAGCAAATCATTTGGCCGGAGTGTTGAATGTACATGCGGACGTTCTCAGTCGTCACTTCTCATTAGATCACGAGTGGCGTCTCCATCCTGATGTAGTCCTCTACATCTTCAAGATGTGGGGTACTCCTCAGGTGGATTTATTTGCCACTCGGGAGAACGTGCATTGCCCGTTATTCGGCAGCCTCCAGTATCCGATGCAAGGGGCATTGGGGGATGCGTTTCAGATGTCCTGGAACGGCCAGTTGCTTTACGCGTTTCCCCCCATACCCTTGATTCCTCGGGTTTTGAGGAAGGTTCGTCAAGACCGGGCCCAAATCATATTGGTGGCACCGGACTGGCCGAGAAGGGTATGGTATACAGACCTACTTCAACTCTTTCAGTGCCCTCCGCTCCGTCTCCCGCTCAGGGCAGATCTCCTCTCTCAATCGCAGGGGCAGGTTCTACACCCCCACCTCCAGAGCCTGCACCTTCATGCCTGGAGATTGAACGGGGCAACCTGAGTTCTTTTTCTCTCCCACCGGATGTAGTGGATGTTATACTATCGTCCAGGCGACACTCCACTAAGTCTATTTATGCCGGAAGGTGGGCAAAATTTGTGTTGTGGTGTGGAGAGAACCAAAAAGATCCTTTAAAGGCCCATCTTTCAGATGTACTTTTGTTTGTTCTCAGTTTGGCGAAGAAGGGCTGTGCTATAGCAACAGTTAAGGGTTATTTGGCAGCCCTGTCGGCGTTTCTTTGCCTTCCGGATCAGCCATCTTTATTCAAGTCTCCCATTGTACATAGGTTCCTTAAGGGTTTGGTGAATAGATTTCCTCCTACTCCTTTTCACATGCCTCAGTGGGACTTAAACCTTGTTTTAACATTTTTAATGGGTTCGCCTTTCGAGCCCATGCATTCATGTTCATTGAGATATTTAGCCTTCAAGACTGTTTTCTTGATCGCAATTACTTCTGCTAGAAGGATTGGTGATCTTCAGGCGCTCTCAGTTAAGCCTCCTTTCACTGTCTTTTTCCCTGATAAAGTGGTTCTAAAAACCAGGGCTGCTTTTCTGCCGAAAGTTGTCACCCCTTTTCATTTAGGGCAGAATATCACTCTTCCTGCTTTTTACCCTCCTCCCCACCCGTCTAAAGAAGAAGAGAGACTCCATAGGTTGGATCCTAGGAGGGCCCTGAGTTTTTATCTCGAAAGAACTAAAGACTTTCGTTTGGATGACCAACTATTTGTTGGGTATGCTGGTCAACAGAAAGGCAGAGCTGTACAGAAAAGGACACTCTCCAGGTGTGTGATCTTGTGTATCAAGATCTGTTACTCTTTGGCAAAGAAGGCCCCTCCTGAAGGTATCAGGGCCCACTCTACTAGAGCTAAATCTGCATCCTCGGCTCTGGCGAGGGGTGTTCCATTGGTAGACATATGTAAAGCGGCAACTTGGGCGTCCCTCCATACTTTTGTGAAACATTACTGTGGGGAGGAACGGCCACTTTGCTCGCTCGGTATTGCAAGATTTCTTAGTGTAATCAGGTGGGCACCCACCACCGAGTGCGGTACTGCTTGGGACTCTATTCATAAGGTGAGGAATCCACAGGTAGTTGTATCCATCAGAAGAACAAGTTACTTACCTTCGGTAACGCTTTTTCTGGTGGATACACTGACTACCTGTGGATTCCTCACGGTCCCTCCCGCCTCCCCGTTGCCTGCCTGGTTACACTCTTATCTTGCAGTATTAAGCTTTATATTTATATAAATGAAAGCGTGTATATATATATATGTATATTTATATGTATATAGTGATATTTCTCTATTTATTTTGTATATTTATGTATCCCAGCTTTCAATAAGAATGGATTATTTAAATGATCAAGGTTTTTGTGTGTGTATATCTTTCTATATTATTTATAAATTTTCATGGTCGGTTTACTCCTATTTGCTTTAAAGGCACGAAAAAAGTGAGGTGAAACTGACGTTAGTACGCCGACGGGGACCTCTTATTGGCACGCTGACGTCAGACGGAGTCACGTGGAGCCGTGCCATTATGACGTCCTCGTCGACGTAGACAGCTAGGAAGAAGACTTTCCGTCGGATGCTGGCGCAGGGATCGAATTCATAAGGTGAGGAATCCACAGGTAGTCAGTGTATCCACCAGAAAAAGCGTTACCGAAGGTAAGTAACTTGTTCTTTTGGTGTAGACCCCTTGAAGCAAAATGGAATAGCCTCTGTTCTAGAGCCTTCTGTCCTGAAGATAGGTTTTAGGTACTTCTTCCAAGCATCCAGCAAAAGTTTGCACAGGCAATACTATATGTTCAGTAGGACTCCTTGTAATCCTGACCCTCTGATATGCCTCTGTAAAAAAAAATGTTGTCCAGAGATTTTCATTTTTGATTTGTGTTTTTGGAACATTAGAGAAGTAATTTAGCTTGGATAGACATTGCTTTTCCGGGCCAAAATTTTTCTGGACCACATTTTAAAAAATGGTGGATGTGTTGCAGTGGTGATGTAATATTTTGGGAACCATGAGACCCAATTACTTCATTTTTGTGTCAAAACATAGGTTTTGGGAGTCAAGTAGTCTTATAGAGATGGAAAACAACTCCTCAGAGCAATGCCTCAGCTATTTTCCAAAATGGCGGCTATAATAGAGGAAGAAGAGATGTATAGAAATGAAATAAATAGTAATGGTTTTTAGTCCGTTTATGTATACACCAAAGAATGTTTATGATCTGATTAGGAAAAAAAATAATGTTTATCACTCCTGTTTTAGACACATTTTCATAGTTTCATAGATCATTTTATTTGTTTTGGCAATCGCTCGTATATTTGCAGAATGTTAAACATTTGAGAAGAGCATATTGACAGGGACGCGCTTGAAGCTGACACTGCTGCTGACGCTGTACGGAGGAGGAGGGGTCTGACCCAGGGACAGGGAGCCCTTTAAATTTAACAACAGCGCTCCCGCTCGCGGGACGCGCCCGGGCCAAGGGCGGGCCCGTCCTTGCCCGTCATTGCCAGGAAGAGGCAAGGCAGGGCCCCCCCCCCCTGAAATACCTTCATATCCCCTTATAGATTTTGGATTAGCCACTCCATAGGCATTTGGCTGCCTGAAGATATTGCGGGGCAGCTGTGACTGGAGCTGGACAGCAGGAGGAGGGCTGCCACAGGAGACTTTTATGCTCCCGCTCGTTGACCCGCCCTCCCCCCCCCCCCCCCCCCCCCCTCTGTGTTCTTCAGGAAGTCCCTGAGTAACCGGTACTAAGTAAGACTTGCTAACTGAGCGTTTTTTTTTTTTACATATATTATTTATATTCCTTATATTGCCATACTCTGTTTGTGTATTACTCTTGTTGGATTGGATTGGGCCAAATTTTGACACTTTGCCCTTTATCAATTGAAAAACGATAGGTAAAAGGAAGAACATCACACTTGGGGCGGAAGGAACACATGTTGCGCCTGTTCAATCGTCCATAACCAGTTACTTATCTTCAGTCATTGGGGCCATTGAAACTGAAATTGTTCAAGTAGAAGAAAGGACTGGGGTGGCCAATAACTTCACTCAAAGAGCCCTCTTAGAACCTACAACTTATACACAATCTGTAGACTCTTTAACTGCCCCCCATAATTCTGAACCGCTTCTGCCTGAAGACAATGCTAACGTCCTGCACTCCTTACAGCCCTCTAATGTAGCTAACACTGAACATTTAGCTAATATTCCCCCTCCCCCTCAAAAAAGGAAAGCTGGGGGACATCACAAATGTACCAAATTGTTAAAACAATCATCAAAGGCTAAGGAACTTATCTCTCCATCATTGGTCGCTCCGGCTGAATCTCTTTCTAAGACTAATCTATCATTTGGCGAACTTGGCTCAGATTGTAGGAATTTAAGAGATAATCATTTGACTAATTTGGACTTAATACTCAAACCCCTTTTTGTGGCTTTAGAGGAGAGATTAACATCTTTAATTAATTCTAAATTTGAGCAGTTACAAGAATCTGTTCTTAATTTTTTTTCTCAGCAGTCTACTATAAAAACTGACATAAATCCCACTTCTTCTACTCGGAAATTGCCGTCTGATCCCAAACCCTTACAGCAGGTTAATTGCTCATCGAATTATAATCAACTTTCATCTCACTGTATATCTACTTGTGGCTCCCATGATGATTCATCAATTGATCCCCTGCCCACTTCGACTGGTGGTGCGACCGCCTTATTGAAGCCCGATACAGTTTTCAAGCCTAGACCTCTTTCTAGTACACAGGAGGTTCTACAGCTTCCACCGGATAGCTTGCCCTATGTTTTAGTTTTAGCTAATGTGCCCCCCCTTGATCACAACCAGAAGGAAGATACTCATGCTCTAATAAGGAAATGTGCACACTGGATGAGCCGAAAACTTAGATATCAAGACGATTTAAATAATAGAATAATTATGGCAAGAAGGGTGAAGTGGGTAGGTTTGTCTAAAAAGGTACACAAAGGTGATTGTATAGTGATCAATTTTGCAAATTCTCACTTTGTTAATTATCTGCTGGCGACTCTACCACTGTGTGCGAAAGGGGAAGGTGGGATCAAAATGTATTAATTATGTTTTTTTTATGGGCTGACCACTCTTTCACTTCCTTCTATGATGGTTCCCCATGGACAAAGTATCGTTCTGCCAAAGGTACCTTCTTGTAACCCCACCGTCGATCCTGAGGGCAACCAAAATCAGTCCTCCCTTGATGCAATTGATTGACAAATGGAGGGGTTGGGGTTTCTAAATGATTCTTTACAGGGAATCGAGTTGGCTGGAGGGCATACACTTTTGGTTCACCTACAGGGCCTGATGAGCCAGTTAGATTATCACAGAATATAACAGATACGGCTATAATTAAGGGGCCTGGGATAATGTCCCAGCAAAGTAATGAATTTCTATCCTCAATTAGTTGGAACATTGCTGGTCTCCGTTCTAAAGCTGATAACTTAGAATGGTTGGAGTTTGTATCCACTTTTGATATCATCTGTCTTCAAGAAACGTGGCATACTGCACCTTTTTATCTAGATGGCTACTATTCTGTGTCCCAGCCAGCTCTTCCATCCAGAGCTGGCAGAGCAAGTGGTGGGCTCCTGGTACTTGTGTCATTATTACTTCCAAAAATCAAGGTTTCTTTGATCTGGTCCTCTGCTTTTCTCTTGGTGGTTTTATTATCAATGACTGGGCGGAAAGACATCTTACTTTTAAATTTTTATAACAATATTCCGAGTACCGCCCTCCCAGGAAGCCTCGAAGAGCTTACAGATTTTTTAGGCTCTGCTGGAAAACTCCAGGACAGGGAATTTGATATGATTTGGGTTGGAGATTTTAATGTTCAATTGTGCAATCACGAATTACCCCATTTGTGTGGTGCTTCCACAGAAGGCAGACAGCTACTCACCCATTTTACCCACTCTAATTTAGGTAATGCCTTGAATACCCTTATTTACAAATTTGATCTCGCTTTTGCAAGGGATATGACAAATAGTCGGTCAAGGGAAATACCCACCTATACAGGGAGCACGAATGTCAGCACCATTGATTTTATCCTTATTTGTCCTTCACTTTCACGTTCAATGGTGGATTTTAAAATTAAATCTCACTGTGCCAGCGACCATAATCCCTTGAGCATAGAATTAGCTCTTAAAAGTAGGGAAATTCTACCTAGAATAGTACATAAAGGTAAAGAGGTTTTTAAAAGAAATTCTGGCCCCCGCATGAGATGGGAGAGAGTAAACCCAAATACTTTTCATGAGGCCCTCATAACTCAAAACAAGGTCCACATTAATACTTGTTTGTCCCTGCAATCCACTTGTGATCATCTTATAACTACTTTTGAGTCTTTAAGCTGTGCTATTTCTGAGGCACTGAAGTGTGCCCAACATTCCAAAGGCGCACAACCTCAACGGTGGTTCAATTCGGCCTGTACGGCTGCCCATAGAGATCTAAAGACAGCTATTAAAACTATTCCATTCAGCCGCGATTCAGTTAAACAGGCTAGGGGCCGATACAAGTTAGTTCTTGAGGAAAGAAAGAATGAAATACGCACTAGCGCATGGTAAGATCTCCTGGCAGCCACAGAATTGCAGGACCCCTCCCAATTTTGGAAGGTGGTTAATCATCCATATTTTTCAGGGCAGGCAAATAGGGAGGATGACTGTCTGATACCAGAAGGGGTCTGGGTAGAACATTTCTCAGCCGTATTTCAGTCTGTAAATAACCCGAATTATGGTGTGGAGGCACGTGTCCTCCCACGCTCGCCCACTTCCATTCTAATCAAGAGTAGTATTTTATTTGAGGCATATGAGATAAGTGCAGCAATAAATAAAATGAAAACAAGGAAAGCCCCTGGCCTGATGGGATTCCAGTGGACTTATTTAAATCTTTACCTGATTTGTGGGTTCCACTAATTACAAATGTTTTGAATAGTGCTATTCAAAGCGCTATCTCTTCCTCATGGTTAACAGCAATACTTGTCCCGATATTTAAAAAAGGTAATAGGTTTGATCCCTTCTGCTATAGACCCATCTCTCTCATTGACTCCACGGCTAAGATTCTGGGGAGTATCATATTGACTCGGCTGGAGGAGTGGGCTGCAGGGACAAACATTTTATCGCCAATTCAATATGGGTTTAGGCCTGGATTAGGCACAGTGGATCAGGCCCTAAATTTACATCTCATTCTTAGCAAATATGTTATTGCAAAAAGGGAATCTATCCACCTAGCCTTCATAGATCTGTCCAGTGCATTTGATATGGTGAACAGAGCAAAATTGTGGGAAATAATGGACACAATGGGGATCGAGCAAGATTTGTTGGATTTGATTAAACGCCTATATTCTGACCTTACTATTATAATTCAGTTTGGACAACATGGCGAAAGATCCCACCCTCTTGCATCCAATCGGGGTGTTAGACAGGGCTACACTTTGGCACCTTTTTTATTTCTGCTGTATATAAATGGTTTGTATAGTTATTTAGCCCAAATTGGCAAGGATTTCCCAAGGATGCGTTTTAGACAATTGCCGATTTTATTATACGCCGACGACGCTGTTTTAATTGCCCGCACGGCTAATGGCCTACAGTCCGTTTCGGACCTTTTTTTAACACACATACAAGAGCTCAATCTGAAAGTTAATTAAAAAAAATCACATGTTATGATTTGCGGCCCTAAAAACACACGCACTAAACGTTTTATAATGGGGGGAAATGTTTTAACAAAGGTAAAAGATTTTTGTTATCTAGGTCCGTACTTAAGTACCACTCTGTCATGGAAATTTCATTTGAATTTTAAGCTCCAACAACTGGAAAGAAATGTTGAAGCAATTTTTCGCTTTGCCCGTAGATTAGGGCATAGACCGGTTCACCAGATCATCACGCTCTATAAATCCAAATGTGTTTCGGCGGCGATTTATGGGAGTGGCCTTTGGGGATATACCAGTTCAAGTATATTACAACTGGCAGAGAATAAATTTCTCCATCGGTTACTTATGGTGCCCAAGAACGTAGCAAATATTATATGCCATGAGGAGTTGGGAATCCGTTATATTACAGACCTGATAGATATTGCCCCACTTTTGTTATGGATAAACGTATGGTTAAATCCGACGGCCATTTTAACACATGATTGTATAAAAGACTGTATCTCGTTAGCAAATTTTAACAAAATTCCATGGTTAAATTCTGTTCGCAATGGCTTTCGAAACTTGGACTTGGAGTACATGTATTTGAAACCAGAGTTTCTGTCCGCCAATGCAAAAGAAACTGTTAAACTCCGTTATAAAGAGCATGTTACGAATCTTAGATATCAAGTGGCAGAGAAATTGAGTTCTTTTAATTCATATGTGCAAATTTCACCTTTAGATTCGTTAGAACCTTATTTTGTTTGGTTCCCGATCCCCTCCTTATACTCTTTACTTGTACTTTTTAGATTTAACTTGATACATTTTAGAGTGGCGTTCCCGACAAAATGTGTGTGGGAAAAAATATTACCACCATGCCCTTGTGATAATTTTTCAAAACAAAGCACTTGCCACTTTATTTTATTTTGTACACTTTACTCAGCTCCTAGGGAAATCTTTTTATTAACTATTTTGCGTAATTTGCATACCCTTTCCTATAAAGAAGGATTGATTGGCATTCAAAGCCTTTCATCCAAACAAATGTGCAGTTCTATTTTAAGTTTTATCAAATCCGCTATCACCATTAGGAACCGATACGAATCAGTAATGTGATTATTAATTAAGGGAATTTAGATATTGTTTTACTGCTGTATACGATTTTATAAGTATTTATTATTTTATACTGATTAGTAGGTTCAAGTGGCAAACTTAGATTTTATAGGTTTGCAGATCCAAAATATTTGTCTTTGAATTATACAAATAAGTACTGTATATTATGATGATTTACATGTATGTATGTGTACTTTTATGGCAGTATGCCGAATAAAGTCATTCTGACTGACTGGCTGGCTGACGGGGACACCTTTTTTGTAGCACATGTTTTGGAAGTACATGTATGTGTACGTTCTGGGGGTAGAGGCTTTAGAAATTTCGTCCACGCACAGAATATGACATCGGTGGAAGGTCACTTAGCGGGACTGATCTCTTGAACTCACTGTACCGAAGATCGTCAAATGTTTGACAGAACTCGTTTTTCCACATACACTTTATTTTTCTACGTCTTTAGTCACATTCTTCTGTCTCAGCAAATCATTTTGTCTCTGCCACATCCACTGAGATAACGTCCTGCACACCCAACACAACTTTTGTCATGTGGAAAACTTCACAGGTTCGGCAGTTAAAGCTCCAAGCTTTGTTCCAGTTTTGCTCATTGTCCTCACCTGTAAAAATAGAACACTGAGCATCTATGGGTCAAGTTTCTTGTAAAGAATATGAAGTGGTTAAGTGTATTTTCTTGCCTGTTCCATAATGTATCCATAACTCTGACAATCCTGGACTCATGAACATTGCAGCAAATGTAAGTAGCACAATAATAAAATCTGTGTCATTTGACAGTACAATGGCTCGATTAGAACCATTTCGAACAGCCCACTCAACATGTGGCACAACATGAATGTCAGCTTCTTCCAGTTTGCTGTGAAGTTCTTGAACAATACGCCCTTACCTTTTGAATATATCCCTGCAGACACCATTTCCTCATTGACAATTATTCCACTTGCAATAATTGGAAATTCGGTGTTCACTGAAGCATCAGCAATGTTTTGGTGAGTTAACATCTCCAAGTTCATCTTGTTCGATGTTGATGACCAGAATGTATCAAATTGCACAGGTATAGGTGTCGAATTATTGGTGCAGGCAAGGTCAATAGTTCCACTTGTAGACATTTGTGTGATTCTCTCATATTCTTTGACAGATAGTGCAAGATAACTGTCAAAGACAATGTACAGTTCTTGCAAGGTGCATACTGACTTAGATATCTGTAGAACAGTCTGAACGTCCTCTCTGAAGTTTTGCTTGGATGAAATCTTGACCATTCACAATTGTGACTTATAGTCCACAACAGCAGCAGTTTTCAATGAGGACACCTATTCGAATTGAAAATCTTCAGTTGAAAGTTTTTTTCCAAGCTCTTGTACAAGTTTGTGCTTCACTGGTTTGGCTGCAGCATCTCCATCAAATAATGTGTGTTGTTGGAAGATCATTCGACAGACTGTCCTTGTTAAATTCACTATTTATTTTGCTACATCTATGTGCTTTATTTTTTTTGTAACCTGTTTTGTAGTGATTATGTCAAACAGCTTTATCTCTTTCAATACAAATCTCTCCTGCTTCAGTACTGTGTATAGTTTCGATCTATGTTTCAGGACATCTATTAGTGATGTCTTTATTTTGTTATCCACATATTGTTTGTTCCAAAGTTGTGTAGTCGCAAAAACTCAGTCATTTCAAAGGGTTTCCTTGCTGATGCATGAAACGAAGAAGGATGTGAACATCTTTATTAAACGTTCCTCTCTCTTTCCCACAAGTTTGTGGTAAAGAACAGTTTCACAATTGTTCATTAATTTTGAATTTGCCGTCTCTCCGAAAACATTGCAAATATAAAGGACTTCCTGGTAAACTAGCTGCCATTGAGCAATATATTAATGTTTACCTGTCTGACCAACAATTCCCTTGGAGCTTTTCTGTGATCTCTGGTTCAAGTTTCCTATCTGGAGACACAGCATTGGACCTTCTTTCACCACAAAATATCTTTGGATTAATTTTCTGTAGCGGTAAGGTTTTTCCACCTTTAGCTTCTTCACTCTTTCCCGATCAGCCTGTACCAAGTTTTTCACTAGAGCTACGATCTGTAAAACATTTCCCAGTACTTGCAAAGTTCTGATTTTTTTTTTTTTCACATTCTTTGACAAACTCTACAAACTTGGTTTTCAGGTTTTCTGATTTTGAACTGAGTGTATTGAACATTGCCTGGCTTTGCATTCTGTCTTTTGAATGAAGTGCACCTGTGCCCTATTCACTCCTGAGATGAGATATAAAAAACCTAATTTGTCATTCTTGTTCCAGAAAGCATTCCAACGCAATGTTTCTATAGCCTCAGATATGATGAGCATACCTTATAACGAATGAACATAATGAGTGCTGCTCAATACTGACTGGGCAGTTTTGCTTCCAAAGATTTCAGCCTCAATAAGTGCATCGTCTGTGCCACATCTACTGAAAAACTTCCTGCACACCGCAACACTACTTTTATCATGTGAAAAACACTTATCATTGGATAAAGATCATCAAATTCTACTGGATTGCTCATAAAAATGTCAGCTACAATACAGAAAACACCTTCATCACAGGAAATTGGCAATATAGGCTGGGCTTCAAGCTGAACACACACATTTTGGACATTTTTTTAGAGCTGTGTGTACTGTTGCATAGTTTGTGACTGGAGATGGTATTACTCGTAAAAACCCAATCTTCTTCAGTGGGAAGGTATTCTGTGAGATCAAAGCATGAATTCCAGCCCACAGAGAAACTGGCTTTTCTTCATCCTTCAGTCCGCACTGTATAAGTGATAGGATAAATTCAGTTAAATCAGCTTTCCGGACCACAGCATCAGGTAGAAGAAGATCCATGTCCTCAGCAACTTTGAAACTTTCTGGTAGACTGGGATGTGTTGATGGCTTCTAGTGATTTTGCACACTTTGGCCAAGCAGTTGGGTTATAAGTTTGCAGCTTCGTTTTTTTATACCTACAGCTGGCACCGCTTGTTTTCCTGCAGCTATTATTGGTACAGTCTTGAAAAAGCTCCATAGCAGTATCATGTGTGCTGGATGTTCCAAAAAAGAGCTGTCTTCAAAATCAAAATTATCAAGAGCAGCAATTGTAAATGTACAAGATGCTAAAGTGATTTGGAAGTGGTGTGCTGTCTGAATCACAAGATTTTACAGCATGAGCTGCTTACAAGTTCCTGCTCCATACTATATAATTATAACTTATTGATAAAACAGTCCTATTTATTGAAGTGATTAGCTTTCTACTTGTCATAGATTGCGTGGGCAGTCATCATGTGTACCAGAGTTTTCTTTTTGCAGTGATATAATTAATAAAACATGATTTGGAAAAGACATTTGCACAGCATATCCATGTCGGTTCATGGAATTGTCTTCCACTTCCTCGCTTGTGTCTTCGAAGCCACCATGAATGTTGTTTGCTTCTGTCCTGAACTCATGAACTTTAGTGTGTAACACTTTTGCTTTGCTGATATTAAACAATGATGTAAAAAATGTTAAGACAGCATCAGTGGTTCTTGTTGACCCCCATGATTTGCAGAGCTCTGGGGCATCTCAAAATGTGTGATTAAGTCCAAAATCTAAATCTTCCAGGACATTTCTTTAAATGGATCCTGCTGATTTTACTGATATCCTGTGATCTTATTTTGGCAGCAAGAGCTCCAGGAGTCAAATCAGCGGATTGATGACTTATTCTTTTTGTTAGACTGACAAAAACAAAGTCTGACATTGTGCATTCTCACCAGAAAAATCTTAATTTCATTATTATGGATCAATACAGTTTCATCAATGTTGACCATTATTTCTCTGATCTCAGAGAGTGTAAATTCGTAGCTGACTGAATTTGCTTTTTCAAAGACTGCAAACATAACTGAAGGCTGGTGGTTACATTGCTGCTGGGAGCTCATTGTACATTCATATTTTCAAATGTATGCACATGTGCAGTTCAAGCGGGCATAACAAATCCGCTGCAAATAAGTTGACCTTGCTGTTTAGATCAGCTACTCGGCTTAATCTTGGAAGAAACTAGCTGCAGATAAAAACCTTTGCCCTTTGAGACTCACATACTCTGTACTTTGTTCTTTCATCAATCCCTTTGACCATTGTTCTGGCTAAACCACAGATAACACATTGGAGAGCCTCTGCTTCCTGATCAGTTGTTTATCGATCTCGAGTTGAATGGGCATTGGGTTTGGTTGTCGTCGCTTTCTCAGCAGACTCCGATTCCTGTTGTGATTCACAGTTTTTTGCTATTTTTTGAAAAATTCTTTTCCAGGCTTTTTTTCCATTGTATACGACTTGTAGCACTTGTTGTTACAATGATAAAATATTTGATCCTCTTCACCTATCGGTTTCAATCTTTTGTGAACTTTATCTTGCCATATTTCTGCAGCATCTCAAACTCTTTCTGTCCAGCCGCAGTTGATGGTAGCTTTTGTTTCGGATTAGCTTTGCATATGACACATTTTTCTTTGTTGAAGAAGTCCTCAGATTTTGTAGTTAACAGCTCTCTGTCAGGAGGTAAAGATCCTCTGCTGCCACCTGCTTCGCTCATGTTTACGAATTTGAATCAACGGAAAACCAGAAACAAAACAATATTAAAATTAATTACCAATATGATGGCTAAAACACATCATTAAATAGCCGCTATTTTTGAAAATGGCGGAAGGGTTGCTCTGAAGAGTTATTTTCTGTCTCTATAAGACTACTTGACCCCCAAAACCTATGGTTTGACACCACAATAAAGTATATAGGTCTCATGGTTACTGAAATATTATATAATCACTGCAACACATCTGTCATTTTCAAAAATGTCATACAGAAAAAATTGGCCCGGGTAGCAATATCTACCCACACTAAATTACTTCTCTAGTGATACAAAATCACAAATCAAAAGTGAAAAAATCTGGACAGTTTTTTATGGAGGTATATCAAGGAGCCCAGACTATTGGTGTTTTTGCAAACACTGCACAAATTGTGGTTTTACAACTGTTTTGCGGGAGCCGTTGAATTCCTTAAATGGGAGGTACAAGTCTAAAGAGCTTCTGCTCCCAGAGATTCATGTTAGAGTTAAGATATGGTTATTTTAGTATAGAATAACAGTTGATGGAGTAATTATGAATTTTGTACTTTGTTGCTGTGCTTAGGTCAGTAATACCAAATGCTGTTTTTACTTCTGGTTTTACCAGCAGGTCTCCGTCTTCTCCAGTCATATTTATTAAATTGGTCAGTGGTGGCAGATTGTGTTTTGTCAATAACGTTGAGATGGACTGCTCAGACATATTGGTGTCTTCAGTAACCAGATCATTCTTAATGTGTGCTTTTTGTGTGGTGATCTCTGCCAGCCTACAGTACATGAAATAGATCATTCATGTAATTTAGGCCAGAGGAGTGAGGCCTAGGTCTAGCGTTAGATGGCATTATGGTGTTGAACTCCTTAATTTTAGAAGTCACCTAATGCAGTTTAGGAAACTCCTTTCTAAGATTTCAATTCTTTTATGATTCCAGATTAGAGAACCATATAAAATGGCTGTGACAATCATTGCCTTGGATACATCTATGGATGGGCCAGTCACCCTTCCTCCATATTCTTGTGTAAACCTTTTTTCACCCTTTCTCCGTATTCTTCTGTAAACATTCTTATGTTCCATTGGTGTCTGAAGTTGAACTTCTTAGCTTCTCTACATGGAGATGACTTGGAAATGTACAATTCTTGAATCTTGAACTTCTTCTTTCTTGGTTGTATGAATGGTCCAAGTAAATTTTGAACCTCGCCGGCCAAAAGAAATCAGCTTAATTTTGTTTGGCTGTACGACATTACCACCCTTTCATTTAACACACATGTTTTTACAATGCAGATTTTGCATCGCATACCACTACCACGCATTTACATTCACTCAGATGTGAAATACATTTATCACACAATCCACTACCAGGCATATATTTACCACCCTCACAGTTATAGTGTTATTTTTAAAATGTTAATTAAAAGATTATTTTAAATATACAGTGATAGTAGTTACAGAAAAATCCAGCCACAGTCTGACACACCACTTACAGTTCAATGGAAGTAATATTACCAAAACCTATGAAATTATGTAATACATTTTATGTTATTGTAAACAAATGATATCTATTTTTAAAAAATACACTTATGTTGATTACAGGTTTACTACTATTTTTAAATTTTATATGTGGGGGGGAGACCTCCAAATCCTCCTAGAGTTGTAGGGTAAAGACTTGTGTTGTAAAAGTACTTGTGATGTAAAAAATGTGTTATAATAGCATTTCGTGGTTAAAAACTGTGTGGTAAAGGTTGTTTCCCGTTTTGCTCCTATTGATTTGGAGAATGTTTTCAACATTAAAATTTGATCCATCCAGTTGCCGTTATAAGCCAACCTGATTGGTTGACAAAATGACAAGATCATCGTCATAGGTTAGAACAGAATTTTAATGCGGGTTAACTTTGGGATGTCATTCAATTGCTGTTCTAATGTGTCAAAATAATCCAGTATACATAGACTGGAGAGTAGACGGGCCAAGATGGTGCCTTGTTTCATGCCACTGTGAGCGAAACTATTTGGAGACATTCAATGACAACGTGACACTAACCCAGGTTTTCTTATTCAGTTGTATAACTAGCTGTAATAAGCCCAGGTCTGTGCCCAATACTAGTTGCTTTGCCCAGAGTCATGCTCTTCACAATTTTGTTGAAAGCTGTTAAATAAAAATCATTAAGACATACTTGAAGATTACATTTCTCTTCCAGGGGATTCTCATCAATAGTCATAAACAATTAATATTCCCGCCCCCGTGCAGGGATCCCGGAGCATATACAAAAACACACATGAATACGTAGGAAATATATATGAAAAATATAGCATTTTTTAGTAGACAATTTTCATACCAGATTCATGTATACATGTGTATAACAGCAATGCAGATTATATTGATAAACAGGCTAAAATGATTTATTTCTATGGATTTTTTTTATTTTTTTTTAAACACTCTCATTTCTAATTACAAGAAAAAAACTTTCTAAAGCCCCATAGCCGGGCACAGAAAAAGAAGTACCAGCAACACATGTGAAAAAAAAAAGATAAAAACAACATTGAAAACAATAGAGCATTATTAGCCAATAGGCTGCATGCAGGTTAATACAGCAGAACCACAAAATTTGGCACCGTGCCTTTAAGACCCTGAGCACCTCCAGTATCCCACCATGCCTCAGGGGTGAAGGAGAGGTGACAGTTGGTTCACAGTTAGGTCAGTTCTTTTTTCCGGCTTCTTCTGAGAGGACCCTGGAGCATTGAGCTCTCAATTTTTCTGAGTTTTTCCACAGAAAAATATTCAAAAACATTGTTTTTTCTACCTGCACTCAACGTTGTTCACCTTTTTCTGAGTGAGGGGATTTTTTCCTAACTGGAAAATGCCTTCTCTTTTTGTGAAGTGCCCTTCCTGTGGGAAGAAGAAGGCCCAGTCTGATCCACATTCTCTCTGTATTGTGTGTATGCCTCAGAGCCACTGACCTGACACATGCAGGCACTGTAAAAACATGTCCAAAAGGACTCTGAAGGACAGAGAGAACATCAGACTTCATGGACTTCATGAGAGGCAGAAAACATCGTCCTCTTCGCTTCCTAGGCAGTCAACAAGCCATTCTCAGGAGAGACAGGCTAGATCGACGTCAGCTGGTAAGAAGGTGCCTGTCTTTTCCCCGTCGACGTCATCACTGCCACGTCGCATCATCGCATATCGCCGCCAACGGCGACCCGACTGACGTCGAAGGATACGATGTCGAAGGTGCACAGCCATCATCGGGACAGATCTCCGTCGATGGCAAACCACCGATCGACGTTGAGCCAGCACCACCGTGCTCGTATGCTGTCAAAGGCATCACACTCCTCGGCGGCATGGAAGACGACGTCGAGATCGCCTCAACGGGGAGAGAGGAGGCTTCCGTCGTCAGCGGTCCATCATTCAACGGCAAAGCATACGACCTCGAGCCGCACACATACAAGGGACCACCGGTCGCCGTCGAGGTGCTCAACGTCGAGACCTGAGCAGTCCACAGTACTTCCTTCGATGTCAGTACACCTTTCGACGTCGAGACAGGTCCTGCTATCTCTCAAGGGGAAGAGCGTCAGCAACCACCGGCTGACAAGAATGTCACTCCACCAAGTCCAGTGGTCTCCATAAGGAGTGGATTGTCTAGACGGTCAAGGGCCTCATCGTCAGGGCACATCTCGCCCATAAACCTATCACCAAGGTGGTTGGAGAGTCTTAACAAGGCGCCTGCTTCTCCAGACTCTCAATACTCGCGGATGTATTCACCTTCAGTGTCTCTTCCCGAGGACACCATGGCCAACGGCGCATACAGAACGGGCTCGTTCTGCGTCTCGCCAGTCTGCCACTAGGCCTCGGCTCACTACAACAATATCTAGGAGCAGGTCACGCTCCCATAGGAGGTCTAGGTCAAGGTCGCGCCATCACAGAAGGTCTCCTTGGTCCACATCGTCGAGGTCTTCCATAAGAGGTTACTCCCTGACTCTGACGGATTCTCCACCAGCTAGAGTTTCCCCGGTGGATGACATAACAACTTTCAATGAGTTGCTGCTCAGGGGAGCACAAAAGCTTAATATTTTTGTCCCTGAACCTTCAACTTCCTCGTCAGTAATCTTCGAAACCCTGCAACACAGGACGGTTTCAAAGAAGTTGTTACCACTCGTGCCTGGTCTTCTCCAGCCAACCATGGAGACTTTTTTTACGCCAGCAAATCTCCGTTCAGCTCCCGCTAGGATCTTGAAAAAGTACAAGGCCCCTGATCAGGATCCTTTGTTTCTCAGGGCTGATCCACCACCAGACTCAGTCATATTAGCCACAGCCCGCAAGACGCATTCAGTGGCGTCATCCTCTACAGTTCCACCGGACAAGGAGAGTAGACCTATGGACTCTCTGGGAGCAAGATGTGTGGCACGGCGGCGTCGATGATGAAGGTCTCCAGCGCCTCAGCACTCCTAGGCAGATATGATCGATCCCTCTGGGACTCTCTGAGCAGATTTGAGGAAAAGCTGCCTAGAGAGGACAGGCAGGACTTTCAGGAGATCCTTCAGGAGGGAAGTCTGGTGTCCAATCAAATCATCAGTGCAGCAGCAGACGGTGCAGACTTGGCGGCGCATGGATACGCGCATGGTGTTTGCGCAAGAAGATCTTCCTGGCTGAGGCTCACAGGATTAAAGCAGGAAGCGCAACAGCGTATCATGAATCTTCAGTTTAACGGAAACTCGTTATTTGGAACCCACACGGATGATGAGATGGCACGTATGAAGGCGGAGGTCGACACAATGAGGGCAACGGGCCTCGAAAAAAGGAAAGACTTCAGAAGGAGGTACAGGCCTTACGACAGGCGCCCGTTCCAACAGAGGGTTCAAACCCCTCATTGGTCTCAAAGACCTCAACAAAAACGAGGGAGTCCTCTCTTCCAGTCTCGCAAGGCCACAAGAGACGGAGGATCAAGCAGACCTCAGCAGTCTACCACCAAAGCCTCGCAAAACAATGAGGGTTCGCTTCCCTTAATACCGTACACCACTCCAGTTGGGGGAAGTATCACAGCGTTCGCTCACGAGTGGCATGGCATAACAAGAGACAAATGGGTGCTGAACATTGTAGAGAGTGGATACTCTCTTCTTTTCCGACAACCTCCACCTCATTTGCCACCAGCCAAGTCGAGACCTGCTCACATGAACTTACTACGCAAAGAGGTTCACGCCCTGTTGCAGAAAAGAGCGATAGAAAAGGTGCTAGCCACCCAAAGAGGAAAGGGGTATACTCCGCTATTTTCTAGTAGCAAAAAAGGGTCGGGAAGGAGTCTTCAGACCGATTCTAGACTTGAGGCTGCTGAACAAATACATACGGAAGCAAACATTCAGAATGCTGGCTCTTCATCAGATTTTCCCTCAACTGCATCGAGGAGACTGGATGTGCTCCATGTATCTGCAGGATGCGTATTTTCATATCCCGATCATTCCCAAACATCGGAAAGTCCTACGATTTGTGATAGCCTCCCAACACTATCAGTTCAAGGTGCTTTCTTTTGGCCTCAAATCTGCCCCTCGCGCATTCTCCAAGTATGTAGCAACGGTAGCGGCGCATTTAAGGAAGCAGAAAATCATCATTTATCCATACCTAGACGACTGGCTACTGAAAGCCTCCTCTCCGGAACAGGCGAAAAAGCATCTAGACATTGTGCTCAGTGTTTTCCGATCTCTAGGTCTGCAAGTCAACTTTCAAAAGTCCACCCTCATCCCAACACAAACCCTCCACTACCTGGGAGCTATACTGAATACAGAGCTAGAAAGAGTGTATCCTTCGGAGGAACGACTGTTATCAATAAGGAGGAAGTGTCGTGATCTTCTTGTTTCCCCCGCGCCTACGGCCCGTCGGGTGACATCTCTGTTGGGCTCCATGGCCTCTTGCATTTTCATTGTCCTGAACGCCAGATCGCATATGAGACCTCTTCAAAAGGCTCTAGAGGAAAACTGGAATCAACACAGGGAGGACAGGATGCTTCTTCCGGTAGGAGCGCGACAGTCATTACAATGGTGGATGCGCAGACATCACCTGTCAGTAGGAGTTCCTTTTCACCATCCAATCCCTTCCAACACTCTGGTAACGGATGCATCGCTTCAGGGCTGGGGAGCTCATCTGGGTTCCCTTCAAGCTCGGGGCTTGTGGTCCAGCAAAGAGAAGACGTACCATATCAACCTGCTGGAGCTCAGAGCGATTCATCTGGCTCTCAAATCATTTGCACCATTGATTCAGGGAAAGTCTCTCCTGGTGCAGACGGACAATACGACGACAATGTATTATCTGAACAATCAAGGAGGTACGAGATCCCGGCCCCTGTCTCTGGAGTCTCAAGCCATTTGGCATTGGCTCATAGCGAGGGGAATGTCTCTTACAGCAATTCACCTCCCAGGGCAGCAAAACGTGGAGGCGGACTTCCTAAGCAGAACCCTCGAGGACACCCACAACTGAGGTAGTCGAAGACATCTTCGTTCAATGGGGTCAGCCTCAGTTAGATCTGTTTGCAGACGAGGTAAACAAAAAATGCCCAGACTTCGCGTCCAGGTTCTACCGTCTGGGGTCTCGAGGGAATGCCCTGTTGATCGACTGGTCAGGGATATTTCTCTATGCTTTTCCACCGATTCCCCTGATACCAGTGGTGATAAACAAACTCTACAGATCCAAAACCAGAATGAATCTCATAGCCCCGCAATGGCCTTGTCAGTTCTGGTACACAGATCTCCTCAACCTGTCAGAACAACTGCACAAGAGGCTGCCGTGCAGACCGGATCTCCTTTGCAGGCTGCGAGGCAAGATTCTTCACTCCAACCTTCCCTCTCTGAGCTTGACGGCATGGCTCCTGAATTCCTGCAGTATGGGCATCTAGGGCTCTCGCAGGAAAGCATGAACATTTTAAAGGAGTCCAGAAGGCCTTCCACGCGGCGCACTTACGCATTCAAGTGGAAGAGATTCTACATATGGTGTCGTCAGCAGGGTCAGAATCCTATTCTGGCTCAGGAGGAGGTCATATTGTCTTACCTGCTCCATCTGGCGAAATCAGGTTTGCAAGTGTCATCTATTAAGGTACATTTATCTGCCATTACAGCTTATCGTAAGTCACCTTCTCAGGAATCCTTCTTTAAAATGCCAGTAGTCAAGGATTTCTTAGAAGGTTTAAAGAAGGTTTTTCCACCCATTTGAAAACCCTTGCCTCCATGGGAACTGAACATAGTATTATCTAGACTCATGGGCCCTCCTTTCGAGCCTATCCACAAAGTTTCTTTGCAACACCTTACGTGGAAGACCGCTTTTCTCGTAGCCCTTACTTCGGCTAGGAGGGTCAGTGAGATTCAGGCTTTGTCCTCCAAGGAACCGTACACGGTTTTCCATGAAAATAGAGTTGTTCTAAGAACTCATCCATCATTCTTACCTAAGGTGGTGTTGGATTTTCACATCAGACTATATCACTACCAACTTTTTTCCCCTATCCGGATACTCCAGCGGAGAAAGCCTTGCACTCCCTGGATTTGAAAAGTGCTAAAATTTTACCTGGATAAGACAACATTGATTAGACGATCTCACCACCTGTTTGTAAATTACGGACATATGAGAACAGGCGATGCAGCCTCAAAACGAACCATATCTAGATGGATAGTTTCATGTATTGTTACTGCATATCAGTTCCGTACCTCGTCTGTGGTGTTTGGAGCGAGATAACGACCCAAAGTCGTGCTCCGATTGCCAGGCTGTGCATCCGAAGGCTTTGAGGGAGTGGTCCCTAAATCTGATGGCTGCCCTGCAGGCGACTTTGAGCAAGTTGAGGTGCTGGTCGAGCGGAAGGTCCTGAGAGTGATCGCAGAGTCCAAAGTCTTCTGCATCCCATTACAAGTCTTTGGGACGATCGGGGAAGTTGAGGCACAAGAAGAAGAGCAAGAAGTCAAAGCAGTCTTTGACTTCTCGTCCATCGGGCAACGCAACAGGGTAGCGTCAGCATTCTAGGTCTCATTCCTTGGCAACTTGTGCTTGGGCCGGCTCATCGACTTTCCGATGCCAGCAGGAGCCTTGCCTCCTAAATCTGAGGTTGAGCCCTATTCTGTTCGGCTAGGCCTCGGAAGACTGGAAGGGGACGCTGGACCCTTTAGAATACCAACCCTATGAGGAAAAAACATACATGGACTGGTGTGAGGATCTTGGTGAAGCCATTGGACTGGATACTTCTCCAGATACTGGTATGTTTTCTCCCCGTACTGTGGCTTCCAAGGAAGGAGCTCCCTGGTCAATAATGGTGCAGAGGCAAGCTGAGGTCCTAAACCTTCAGCTACCCTGAGTGGCAGTCAAGACTAACATTTTGACAGAAGTGCTTCAACCGGGAATCTCCACATCCGACTCCCGTTTAATGATGCACTTACGGACATCCTTTTGGGCACTTAGCCCAAACCCAGCACAGGGACTCCTGTGAATAGGATGATTGCCTGCCGCCATTGTCCTGCTCCAGCAGACCCAAGTTTCCTCAGGTAACAATGTACCCCTGAGAGTTTAGTGGTCCAAGCCGTCATTCCCAAGGTGTTTTCTGCTCCCCCGGATAGGGAATCAAAGAGGTTGGACTCATGTGGGAAGATGTTTTCTTCAGCCAGCCTGGCATGGTGGCTCGTGAAGACTGCATGCCTTTTGGGGCGTTATTCCCATGCTCTCTGGGACATAGTTGCACAAGTGCCTCACAGGTACCGGAGGAGACCCGAGCTGTACTCTCTCAGCATGCTGCCATCCTCTTTGTGGACGAGGGCGTGGTATCCACAAGGCCCGTTCCCCCTTCCCTCCCCCTTCTCTGTGGGATATGGTTGCACAAGTGGTGCCACAGGTCCTAGAGGAGGCCCGAGCTGAGCTCTCAGGTTCTGTGGATAGTAGAGATGTAGTAAAGTTCTCAGTTAGTTGTGGACTTGACACAATCGACTCACTAGACCGTCTGGCTTTTCGGGGGATATCCAAGCTTCCCTTATGGGCATGCCCTTAAATGGCACATGTCACTTCGGAGACAAGGCAGATTTTGCTCCTTTCGTGATTACGGAAGGGGCCTCCAGCCCTGCTATTTCCTGCCCAACCACTGTGCAGCACATGCTGCACAGCCTCATGGTGGACGAGGGCACGGTTTCCACAAGGTTCCCCCTCCGCCCCACCATGTGCCAGAGGAGCCTCTAAACCCTCTTACTCTGCCTCTGTACCACCATGGACACACAGGTGGCGGCAGGCTTCACCTTCACCTGTACCACTGGCAGTCCATAACTTTGGATAGATGGGTTTTTACAAACTATCCGAAGGGGCTACTCCCTCCCCTTTGAGATTACCCCACCCTCACCGCGGGCGGGTTGAGAGATGTCACCATCCCTCAACCACATGCCGGAGGATTATCTGTCCCTTCTCTGTGAGGAAGTTGCAGCTCTATGCCAGGGGAGCCATTTAGAGTGTTACTGTGCCAGAAGTAGACTGTGGTTGCTATTCCAATTACTTTCTGGTTCCCAAAAAGGACAAGGGTCTTTGCCCTATCTTAGACCTCTCAGCCCTCTATCTCTTCCTCAAGAAGGAAAAGTTCAGAATGTTCACATTGGCTCATGTCTTGTCTGTCCTGGACCCATGATACTGGATGGTAGCGTTGAAGTTTCAGGAAGCTTATTTCCATATTCATGTCCTGCCTGCACACAGACTTTACCTGTGGTTCACGGAGGCCACAGTGCTCCCCTTTGGCTTTACCAGCACCCCTAAGGTGTTCACCAAGGTGATGGCAGTGGTGGCAGCTCATTCCTGGAGATCAGGGGTGTCATTCTTCCCCTATCTCGATGGCTGTTGAAGGCAAGCTTGTCCCAGGCTGTCGTCTCCCAACACCAGACAACGATGAACCTCCTGCATTTGCTGGGGTTCACTAAAATTGTGCCGAAGTCACAGCTGACTCCCTCTCAGATGCTCCCTTAATTGGAGCTGTTCTGAACACAGTGCAGTTTCAGGCTTATCCTCCCGAGTCTAGGATATTCAGACTATGATATTGAATTTTCAGCTTCTGTCCTGGATTTTGGGGAGACTGACTCTGAGGCTGTTGGGGCTCATGATGTCTGGCATCCTGCCGGTGGAACATGCCAGATGGCATATGGTGGCTCTGAAGTGGGACCTGAAGATGCATTGGATGCAGCATCAGGCAAAACTTTCCGACATGGTGCAGATCTCGAAGGGAACTGCAAAAGATCAGCAGTGGTGGTTAAGGAGCCACAATTGGTTCAGAGGCAAATCCCTGTCCCTTCTTCAACCAAATCTGATAGTAGTGACATGCATCACTCCTGGGATGGGGTGGCTATCTTGGACAGGTGGAGATCAGAGGACTGGTGGAATCCATACTGCACATCAATCTGCTTGAGCTCCAGGTTATCCCACTGGCATTGAAAACCTTACTACCTCCCATCAAGGGAAGGCTGGTGCAGGTGTGCATGGACAACACCACCATCATGTGGTACTGCAAAAAGCAGGGCAGGGTGGGGTCGCGGACCCTTTGTCAAGATGTTTTGCTCGTCTGGACATGGCTGGAACAACAGGGCAT
The DNA here is from genome assembly GCF_031143425.1 of Pleurodeles waltl. NCBI lineage: Eukaryota > Metazoa > Chordata > Amphibia > Caudata > Salamandridae > Pleurodeles > Pleurodeles waltl. The sequence continues at coordinate 605,251,745 of NC_090445.1, read as the reverse complement.
ACCCCTGCTGGTTCAATACTTGGCGGACTGTCTGAATGCCCAGAGGAGACAAACTCAGCACATGCCTAGTGAATGACGAATGGCGTCTCCATCCGGAGGTGGCGTAAGGTCTTTTTCAGCAGAGGGGAGAGCCTTGGTTAGATCTGTTTGCTTTTGCTGAGAACGTGCAATGTGAGCAGTTTTGCATGGTGCAGTTTCCAAGGAAGCTATCGCTCAGAGACACTTTTCGTCTTGAGTGGAACTGAGACCTCCTGTACCACTCTTGCCTAGAGTTCTCAAGAAGATCAGGAACGACTGAGGTCCTTGTGGCCCTGGACTGGGCACAGAGCATCTGTATCCCAAGCTACTGAGCATGTCCATCAAACTGCCCCTTTGGGAGGATCTTCTGCTACAGCAGCAGGGGAGAATTCTACACCTGAACCTGTTCAGTCTTTGCCTTCTTGCGTGAAGATTGAGCGGCAGCACTTAACAGCTTTTGACTTTCCTACAAAAGTCTGTAACGTCATCTTGGCAGTCAGGTTTCCCTCCACCAAGATGGTATATGCCTGCCGTTGAAATAAATTTGTGGCATGGTGTGTAGAGAGATCTGTTGATCCCCTTTCTGCCCCCCTCTCTGAGGTTTTACTCTTCATTCTTTCCCTTGCCCAACAGGACTCTGCCTTAAGGGCTAAGGCTATTTATCTGCCATTTCTGCTTTCTTGAGGTTGCCTGATCAACCATCCTTCTTTAAGTCTCCTTTTGTACATAGGTACCTCAAGGGCCATACTCATATGTTCCCTCCCTCTCCATTCATTATGCCCCACTGGGATCTTAATTTGGTTCGGACTTTCTTGATGTGCGCTCCTTTTGAGCCCCTCCACAATTGTCCCCCTCAGACTTCTGACATTGAAAATAGTCTTCCTTGTGGCAATTACATATGCCCGCAGAGTGAGTGAGCTGTAGGCCTTATCATCCAAGCCGCTCTACCTCTCTATATATACTGACAAAGTAGTGCTTCGTACAAGGGCCTCTTTTCTGCCAAAAGTGGTCACACGTTTTCATGTAGGTAAGTCTATCACCCTGCCTACTTTTTACGCACCCCCACATTCTTCTATGGAAGAGGAGAGGCACCACTGCCTGAACCCAAAAATAGCGTTGACATTCTACCTTGATTGTACCTGTAAGTTCCAGGTGAATGACCAACTTTTGTGGGGCATGTGGGTGCGTAGAAAGGTCGGGTGTTGCAGAAGCGAATCATCGCTCATTCTGCCCTAGCCAAGAAGCAACCTCCTGAAGGTCTGTGTACTCATTCCAACAGAGCTAAAGCTGCAACCACTGTGTTAGCATGCAGAGTTCTGGTCCTGGACATTTGTCTGGCAGCATCATGGGCATTTCTGCACACGTTTAACAAACATTGCTGTCTGGACAGTCAGGTCTGTAGGGATGAGCACTTTGCCTGTTTGGTCCTGCAGGACTTTGTCGTTTGAAATTGGTTTGCAGTCCCTTCTCCGAGGATGATATTGCTTGGGTATCTAAGGAAATCTGCAGCTAGAAGTCGCTATCAAATGGACAAGTTACTTACCTTTGATAACGCTTTATCTGGTACAGACTATGGGGGTTATTACAACTTTGGAGGAGGTGTTAATCCGTCCCAAAAGTGACGGTAAAGTGACTGATATACCACGAGCCGTATTACGAGTTCCATAGGATATAATGGACTCGTAATACGGCTGGTGGTATATCCGTCACTTTACCGTCACTTTTGGGACGGATTAACACCTCCTCCAAAGTTGTAATAACCCCCTATATCTAGTTGTAGATTTCTTACCGATCCACCCGTCCTCCCCGCTCTGCAAATCTCCACATCTAAAGCCCTACTCCTGTTTAGTGATGCACGGACTGACGTCCTTTTGACTTCCCTTTCAGGGCTTTAGTTTTGACACACCAGTGGTCAGTGTCCTTTATGGCTCTACGCTTCTGGTGTGGAAAAGAAACAGATGCTGGCACACTTGGGTTGCACCTTTATAGGAATCGTGTTGTCATTTCCAGTGCACACGATGATGGACACGGAGCTGATCAATGCCATCTAATGGCGTGCAGGGATACTGCTCACGAAAATTCTTCCGGATCCAGTCTGACGCCTGGGGAGAATTCACAGATACGGAACCTGCAGCCAGATATTGTCTCCACCAGATAAGGTGTTACTGAAGGTAAGTAACTTATCCTCAGTTTATTGGTCATGCCTATAAATGTCTATTCAACTGTCTACCTCTAGTTGACTAATAATAACAAGGCCCAGCCAAGAAAAGTAAATAGTTTGCAGGGGGCTGCAGTGGTGTTTGGACAAAATATCGGAAACCCAAATATTGTGTGACAGAATTTTGTGTCAAAATATTGAGAAGAATATTGTGAAGGTAATTTTCTAATGATAAGTAAAGTTCTCTCTTAGGGGAATTTCCATGATAAGTCATAAGCACTGAATAGCCCAGCCCACGTGCCGGGACCCCGGAGCACTTCTTTAAAATATTTTCCTATGTGGAAATTTTTGCCATTTTCTGGAAGGCCTGTAAAGTCACTTAAGAAATGGACAGATAATGCAGCCTAAGTACCTAAGCTATGCTGGCTGAACGCTTCATCTTAAATCAAAGACAGGGCCAGCACAATATAATTTGAGAGTAATTTGTCAACAGAATGAATCTTCCTCACAAACACCTTTTGCATGATCGAGATGAAGGACGGAGTAGCCCCATAGGCTGCCATTATATAGCTAAAAAAGAGAGAGTGCCTTTATGAAGTCAGAGACCAACAGTATCCCATCATGCACAGCTGGTGGCAGTTGCTTCAGTTCTTTTTTCTGGCTCCAGCTGACAGGACCCCGGAGCATTGAGCTCGCCATTTTTTTCAGGAAAACTCACTTCTAAATTTCATTGAAAACTATTTCACTCTACATCTTTTGTCTTCCTCCATCTTTCTCTGCCATTTTCTGACAGAACTCTGTGGTCTTTATTATCAAAATGCAACCTCTTTTTAATAAGTGCCCAGACTGTGGGAGGAAAAATGCCAAGACTGATCATCATAGAGTTTGTATTCTATGTCTTTCGGAGTCCCACATACCTGACTTGTGCAAAATTTGCAATACATTTTCCAAGCGCACCCTACATGATAAGCAGATTTGCCTTCAAGGTTTGGAGGAGCGGTGAAAGACGAAGGCCCAATCTACAGGTGGAACCTCAGGGCGAGGAGAGGCACAGTCCTCCACCAGGGCTCGGTCTTCGGCCTCTGGAAGGCGCTCCAGCCAAAGAAGGCCTGAAAAACAATGTTGGTCCTGGTCGACATCAAGGATGTCAAGGAGAGGTGCAGCACGACCTGTTCACCATCTCTCCATGGGTCATTGTTGAAGAAACACCTTACATCGATGTCGGAGCGAAGAAGAACGACGGTGGCACTGTCATCACACCGAAGACCTTCAAAGTCTAGGACTCCTTCGACGTCAAGGCACTCTCACCAGTCGTCGTTGAGGTCCTTATCGACATTGTCTAATCATGGTCTTTTGACGGCAAAGTCAAGGTTGACGCCAGCAAGGAACACTCCGACGTCGTACAATGTCACGAAGTGGACTGACGTCAAGGGAGATCAAAGTTGATCACCATTTCAGAATTATCACTTCTAGAAGGACGCAGAAAGTGGAGACAAATCTATAGTTCTCTTAATTCGTAGTATTTGCACACCTATTCTCCATGAAGAGCAGCCCCAAGTGACCTGCATCGCTTCCTCCTCCACAACCGGTTCGTCCACCTCTACCGACACCACCACGTCTCATTCTCCTTCAAGGCACCATTCTAGGTAGCACTCCAGACACAGTCAACGTATGCGACACTCTCTTACAGTACCAAGATGTTCACATCACCTTACGCCGTTACACCAGCTCTCGTTCCAGGCATTGCACAGATACTATCTCAACAAGTACAGGGAGATAGCCCCCAACTCTCTCCAACCCTCCTCCACTGCACATCTTACCAGTAGATGACGTTTCTACATTTCATGAAGTACTAGTCAGAGGTGGAAACAAGTTTAATATACCACTGTCCACACCTACACCGACGACATCTGTCATCTTTGAAACCTAACAGCAGAGGTCAGCCTCTCGTCCGTTACTACGTTTTGTTCCAGAGCTCTTGGAACTGGCCATGGGCCTTTTTTTGACTTGGTCATCCATCAAAGCTGCACCTTCAAGGCTTCAGAAAAAAAAACGACCACCTGAACAAAATCTGGCCTTCCTACGTTCGGACCCAACTCCAGACTCAATGGTAGTGGTAGCAGCAAGAAAATAATATGCCACTGCTCCCGCTTCTACAGTGCCTCCGGACAAAGAGTCGTAATTAGACTCAGTAGGTCATAAAGTCTGCAATACTGCATCAACTACAATGAAGGCAGCAAGCACTACAGCCTTGTTAGGCTGTTACGACAGAGCCCTATGGGAATCTCTACAACAAGTTATTGAACATCTTCCTAGAGATGAAAGAGAGGACTTTAACGAAATTCTCAACTAATGCTTAATGGTATTGAATCAGATCATTAGTGCAGCAGCAGACACCTCTTTGGTGGCAGCACCCGAATACTGCCATGGAGTCGCCATATGACAACAGTCATGGCTTCTAAGGATTCCACACTTGCCATTCTCTGGAACCATCTTCTTCGGCTCTCACACAGACGACGAAATGGCAAGGATGAAGGCAGAGCTAGAAACATTGGAAGCTGTCAGTTTAGAGAAGCCTAAGGACTCAAGAAAAACTTTCAGGCCTTTCCAACGCTTCTTCTCTTCACAGAGGGTTTAAGTCCTTCATTGGTATCGGGGTCACCAACAGACTGGTGCTCAGTCTCAACACTATCAAAGGTCCTATCAGCCTTATGAAAGAAAGCAGGTTAGAGGAAGATAGAGTCAACGACCCGCTCAGGAAGACAAAAAGCCAACAGGAACAAAACCCTGAATCATTTCTTCCCCCTCTTCCATTATCCACTCTAGTAGGGGGAAGCATTCCACATTACTTGGAAGAGTGGCAAACCATCACGCAAGACGCATGGATTCTGAATATTGTTTGCAATGGTTACTGTCTTAGATTTTCTGCTCATCTACTGTCTATTCCACCAAAACCTTCCAGTTTCCACATTCCGCAATAACAAGCGGAGATAGACATCCTATTGTAGAAGCAGGCAGTGGAACCGGTTCCTCCTCATCGAGGGGCCAGGATTTACTCCAGATACTTTCTAGTCAAGAAAAAAGACAGGTACGAATTCAGACCCATTCTTGACCTCAAGCTGGCCAACCAATGGATTCAGCGAGAAAAATTCCACATGCTGACATTACACCAGATCTATCCCCCAACTACACCAAGGAGACTGGCTCTGCTTCATCGACCTACAAGATGCATATTTTCATATACCAGTGGCCAGAAAACTTTGAAAATTCTTAAAGGTCGTATTGGTGCACAATTATTACCAATACCAAGTGCTTCCATTTGGCCTAAAGTCAGCACCCAGGACTTTTTACAAATGCATGGCAGTAGTTGTGGCCTTCCTTCGGAAACAAAAAGTATTAGTCTATCCTTACCTGGACGAGTGGCTAATCAAAGTGTCCACATTTCAAGAGGCCCAAATTCACTACAATTGGACTTGCAATCTCCTGCAATGGTTGGGACTTCAGGTCAACCATGTGAAATCAATCTCTCCCAGTACAACCAATGCACTACCTGGGAGGCCTCATCGATACCCTCTGGGCAAATGTGTATCCTTCAGAGGAGAGACCCTTATCGATCCTTCTGAAGTCTCAAGCTCTCATGAGAATTTCTCATCCAACCGTGAGAGCAGTGTCCTCTTTGCTCGGCTCGATGGCATCCTGTATATTTCTCACACCGAATGCCCATCTCCATATGTGAGTCCCTTACAGGAATGCCTTGAGGATCAATGGGAGCAACTGACAGTCAACTAGGACAACAAGGTTCAGCTGTCCTGTCATAGCAAACTGTCTCTGAAATGGTGGTGCTCTTCGGCCAACATCCTACGAGGAACACCATTCCATCAGAAGATTCCTCCTCAAACCATAATCACGGATGCCTCTCTTCTGGGATGGGGATCCCACATGGACCATCTTCAAATTCAGGGCAAGTGGTACCAGAGAGAATCTACATATCACATAAACCTCCTCGAACTGCGATCGGTTCATCTGGCGCTGAAAGCATTCTGTCCATCGTTCATCTCCAACTCCCTGCTTGTTCAGACCGACAATACAACAACCATGTACTATCTCAACAAGCAGGCAGGAACGAGGTCCAGGCCCTAGTCACATAAAGCACAGGCAAACTGGAGATGGCTTCTGGCCAGAGACTTATTGATAACTGCTGCTCACCTTCCAGGAGTGGGCTTTTAAAGAGTCGTTCAAGACGTATTTCAATGGTGGGGATATCCAGATATTGACTTGTTCGCAACCGCAGAAAACGGCAAATGCCGAAGATTCGCATCGAGGTACTTTCAACCAGGGACCCTGGGAATTACCCAATGGATCAATTGGTCTGGCAGATTTCTCTACACTTTTCTGCCAATTTCCCTAATTCCATCAGTCCTCATCAAGCTATCTCAGTCAAGAGCCAAAATGATACTCATAGCTCTGGAGCGGCCACAGCAATGGTAGTTCACAGACTTTCTTAACTAATCCATCCATCCACACCTCAAGCTGCCATGCAGACCGGATCTATTAACGAAATTCGGAGGCCAGATGGTGCATCCCAATTTCTCCTCCTTGAGTTTGGCAGCATGGCTTCTGAGCTAGTGCAATATGGTCACCCGAATCTTCCACAAGAACTGCATGGATATGCTTAAAAAAGCTAAATGGCCTTCCACACGAGCAGCCTATGCCGTCAAATGGAAGATATTTTGCATATGGTGTTCATGTAAAAGCAAAGACCCTTCCGCCTGCCAGGAAGATGCCATTCTTCCCTACTTACTCCATTTGGCACAATCTGGTTTTCAGAGTCCATCTGGCAGCTCTTACTGTATACAGAAAATGTCCTTCACAAACCCCTTTCTTCAGAATCCTTCTCATCAAGGATTTCTTAGAGGGTTTGAAGAAAGTTTTTCCTCCCATTAGGCACCCTTCTCCTCTATGGGAGCTAAATATAGTTCTTTCGTGCCTTATGGAAGACCCTTTTGAGCCCATACATAAGGCCTCTCTCCAACATTTAACTTGGAAAAATGCTTTCCTAGTGGCCGTTACATCTGCCCGCAGAGTTAGTGAACCATACCCTATTCAAATGAACCATACACAGTATTTCATTCTAACAAAGTAGCCATGAGAACTCACCTGAAATTCCTTCCGAAGGTGGTTTTGGATTTCCACTTCATCCAAACCATCTCCTTGCCTACATTTTTCAAAATCCCTCTACTCCAGCGCAAAGATCGCTCCATTCCCTGGATGTAAAGGAAGTTCTCAAATTCTACCTTGACAAGACACGAAGCATCCGCAAATTGGATCAATTATTTATCAAGTATGGTCCTCTATGCAAAGGCTTAGCCACCTCGAAGCAATCCATTTCGCTATAGCTAGACGCATGTATTTTATTCTGCTATCAAAAAGCTAACAAAACACTCGATACTAGACCAAAAGTACACTCTACTAGATGGAAAGCAGCCACTGTTGTGTTGCTGTGCAATATTCCTATCCCAGAAATCTGTAAGGCAGCAACTTGAAAATCAGTTCAACATTCACTAAACACTACTGCCTAGGCTCTGATGCTAGAGCAGATGCTCGAGTGGCGCAGGCTTCCCTCAGGAGCCTATTTGCTTAAAAATGTTTTCAGCTTATCCTCTGTCTTTTCCCTGTCTCTCTGCAGGGATGGGCTTGCTATTCTATTCAGTGCTTATGACTATACACGGAAATCCGCTATGAGAGAAGGCATGATTTCTTACCTGTAACTCCAGTTCTCTCATAGGGGAATTTCCATAAGTTATAAGCAACCCTCCCTCCTCCCAGGGAGAAAAGACTGAGGTATCCGTACACACTATATAAGTCTAACGTCGCCTTCAAAAGAACTGAAGCAAGTGCCACCAGGTGTGCATGATGGGATACTGGTGTTCTCTGACTTCTTAAACGCAGTCTATTTTTGTACCCATATAATGGCAGCCTATGGGGCTACTCTGTCCTTCCCCTTCAGCTCTATCATGCGAAAGGGGTTTGTGAGGGAGATCCATTCTGTTGACAAATTACTCTCAAATTATATTGTGCTGGCCCTTTCTTTGATTTAAGATTAAGAGTTCAGCCAGCGTAGCCTATTTACATAGGCTACATTATTTGTCAATTTCTTAAGTGACTTTACAGGCCATCCTGAAGAAAGGCGAAAACTTCCACTTAAGATATTTTAAAGAAGTGCTCCGGGGTCCCCATGCATGCGCGGGACTTATCTGTGCTTATGATTTATCATGGAAGTTCCCCCTAAGAGAGTATTGGCTTTACAGGTAAGAAACTGTTCCTTTTACTATATATAACTTCACATATATGTACCTTGACAATATATATATACTGGAGTTAAGAATAGTAAATTTGTACTTACCTATTTGCACTCACCTTATTGATCTCAATATTTCTGACACAATATTCTGTCCACACTATATTCCGATATTCTGTCACTGATCTGACTGCAACATATTTAGGTAAGTTTCTTGAACAGTAATAGCCAATATGATAGCGTCATGTTGTTGGGTGATGTATTTGCCATCATAAAATGGAATGGACTTGGTATGTCTTGAGCCTGATCGTGTCAGTGCGCCTTTGAAAATCGGTAGACTTTTATGTTTCCCTTACTTATTGGGCAATGCAGCATCTTTAGGAAAATTACATAAGCAACAATAGGCAATACATTGTGCCATCTTGTTGGATGGTGAATCTTCCACCTTAGAATGATACAGGCTTCAATTGTCTTTATCCCGCTCATATCAATCAGCCTGAAAATAAGCGCTAGGCTTGTATGTGTTAGCATGAAGACTTTTAGTTAAATAAGCTTGTTGACTCCCTAATGAGATTTCTTCTTTATTCCAATGTAAAAATGGAACTTATAAAAAAAAAATCTGTAACAGAGCTAAGAATAGTAATTGACAATAAATAGCGTCATTTCCAAGACACTGAATCTGCCATCTGAGACTTTTCATTTGGTAAAACATTTACTCTTTAATAGATGGTATTTTAAAATCCAATATGAACAGCAAAATAGTCAAAAAAGAGACTATAACAGAAATGAAACTAAATATTGTCCCACCAGTAATATGACCATTTTAAACAGGGAAAATATAAAGGAAAAAAAGGAATTACAGCAAATGCTACAGCTTGCATTATCCACAGTGTTTCAATATTGCTTTAATTGTGGGCACTAACTTGACAGTTACGGAGAAGAGTTTCTTAACAGAAAAAAATACAAAAAGCAAGTACTGAGATAGTCTCCAGCGACAGTGAGTACAAGCTGAATGGCTGCTTTGCTATCTTTTAAGATTATGTTTCACGTGACTCCTGGTCTTCAAAGTAAACACCATTTCAGATGGATACAACTACCTGTAGATTCCTCACCTTATGAATTCTCCCAACGCGCCAGCATTCGCTGGAAATTTTCTTCCTAGCTCTCCACGTCGACGAGGACGTCACAAATGCACGGCTCTGCACGTGACTCCGTCGGACGTCATTGTGGCAATAAGAAGTCCTTGCCAGCGTGCTGACGTCAGTTCCCTTTTTTTGGCACCTTCGATGCTAACGGTTTTTCCTGGCTCTCGAACAGTTACTGTTTCAAAGGTGTTGTTGTCGAGTTACAATGTCTCCGCCGAAAAAATCGGGCTTTAATCCTTGTCATGAGTGCAGGGGTCACATGTCGGTTACGGATCCTAATGAGGACTGCTTGTGGTGCCTAAGCTCGGACCACGATGTGGAGGGATGCGTGTCCTGCCAGCGGATGAACCAGAAGGCCTTGAAGGAGAGAGAGGCTAAGCTCTTCTTGGCAAAAGATAATAAGGAGCATAAGGGTCATCAAAGATCTAAGGCGAGGTACTCTTCTTCACATAGGTCCTCGAGGTCACATAAGAAGCGGCGCCCGCATGATTCTCAATGCCATTCTTCAAGGGATCGGTCTCGGTCCCCTCCAAGACAGCGCCGTACGGTGTGGGAGGTCAGTCCAAAGGTCACTCCTCAGAGTCCACAGGCTTCTCCGGCGCCATCGTTGACAGAGGTCTTCGAGTCCCTGTGAGTCCTCTGGTTCACTTTTTTCCTGTGTCAACTCATGGTCAGGAGTCGGTGGTACAAGCTTCGGATTCAGTTCAAGCGCCTCAGGAGGAGCAGAGGTTTCCTGCCTTCCCGACTCCGGGAGTGGATCCAACAGCGTTTCTTAATGCTATGTTTAGCATTTTCAATAGAGCTATGGCCCCTGCTGGTGCACCGCAGGTCCCACGGGTCCATTAGCTTTCACGCTGGGTTAACCGGTGCCATACAAACGGGCCCCGTTTGTACCCTTCTATCCAGCTGAAGGTGCGGGTTCGGCACCGATAACGTCACCCCAGATGATGTTGCTGATGGAGTCGATGCCGGCGCCACATGGGTCCCGATCGGGACGCATTGTCTCTCCAACCTCTCATCTGCTGGAGTCGACGACAATGGCTAATTCTATGTCGATGCTGCGGTTGGAGGCCAGACTGAGATCAAGAAGGAGGGCCTTGAGGCTCTTGGAGGAGCACGAGTATCGGCAACAGCTGTTGGAGGAAGGGGAGATTCCTGAGCATATGGGTGACTTTCAGGGCCTCCAGTGGTTTCCAGGACTATGGCTAGGAAGTAAAGAGTTGCTTTAGGGGAACCACAGTTTTTATCTCAGCATCCAACACCCGAGAGCTTGGTAGTGCAAGTCTCTTGTTCTGCCCGGTCGGCACCTGGTCATTCTCTGCTACTCCATCAGATTGAGAGTCTAAGCGAATGGAGGAAACAGCAAAAAAGGGTTTCTCCTCGTGCACTATGACCTTGAAGTCTGTCAATGCTACCTGTGTGCTGGGGAGGTATATTCATGCCCTCATGGACATGGCAAGAGCTGTGGTGCCAAGCTTGCCTCCGGATGTGCAGGGGCAGTTTGATGAACTTCTGTTAGACACTCAAGCGGCAGCCAAGCAGGTTATCCAGTCTGGTTTGGATACGGCATTTTCAGTTGCCAGGGCAATGGGCACTTCGGTGGCGACCAGGAGGCATGCGTGGCTTAGGTTTTCTGGCTTTTCCACGGATGTTCAGACAAGTTTGTTGGACCTTCTGTTTGATGGCGAGAAGTTGTTTGGATCCAAAGCCGTCTCAGCTTTGGAGCATTTTGAAGACAGCAGGGCTACTGCAAAGTCCTTGGGACTCCAGGCTTCAGCGTCCACACCCTTTAGATCTTTTCGCAGGTTCAGGGGTTTTGCCCGTGGTTCCTCTTTTCGCGGGAGGCCACAGTCCAGCATGCAGCAGCCTGCCAATGCTCTTTATAGGTCTTATAGAGGGAGGGGGAGGGTTAGAATGCGAGGAGCCACTTAGCAGCCTCCTGTCTCATCTTCTTCCTCTGGGGGAACCCATCAAGGAAAGCCCTAGTTTTCTCTCCATCTTGCATCATACTTCTCCAGTAGAGGGAAGGCTATTTAATTTTCTCCACGAATGGGAGTTAATCACATCGGACTCTTGGGTGCTGAATATTGTGGGGAAAGGTTATGCCCTTCCTTTTCGGGAGTTTCCCCCCTCACATCCCTCCCCGTCATTCGTTTTGCACAGAAGATCCTCTCCTGTTGCTTCAGCAAGAGGTGCAAATCCTTTTGTTATAGTGTGCAGTGGAGTTGGTTCTAGAGCAGGAAAAGGGTCAGGGATGCTATTCAAGGTATTTCCTGATTCCCAAGAAGGATGGTTGATTGAGGCCTATCCTGGACCTGAGGATTTTGAATTGGTTCCTCAAACAGGAGAAATTCAAAATGCTGACCCTAGCACAGGTGCTTCTGGCATTGAACAAAGAAGACTGGATGGTGTCTGTCGACTTGCAAGATGCTTATTTTCATATCCCCATTCTGAAGTCACACAGGAAGTAGCTCTGGTTTGTGGTAGGGTCGCAACACTACCAGTTTGTGGTCCTTCCTTTTGGTCTTACTTCCGCACCTCGAGTCATCGCAAAGGTGATGGCGGTGGTTGCAGCGGACCTCAGAAGGAAGGGAGTATCTGTATTCCCTTACCTGGACGATTGGCTGATCAAAGCCCGGTTCCCAGAGCTTGTGCTGCATCACTTGCAAATGACAACACAGTTGTTGTTCAGTCTGGGCTTTAGGGTAAACGTGCCCAAGTCTCACCTGGAACCCTTTCAGCGCTCCTGTTCATGGGGGCATTACTGGATACGGCATTGAATCGGGCCTACCCTCCATCTCAGAGGATTCAGGACATTCAGGCGTTGATTCCAGTGTTTCAAAAGGGAGCGGCTGTTCTTTTCATCAAGGTCCTACGTCTGCTAGGTCTGTTCGCTTCTTGCACTCTGTTGGTCACTCATGCATGTTGGCACATGAGGGCTCTCCAATGGTGCCTCCACAAGCAGTGATTTCAACACAAAGGGGATCTGGAGGAGTCGATAACGATCTCCAGAGGCGCTGCAGCAGATCTAAGATGGTGGGCTGTGGACGGCCTTTCCCAAGGAAGGCCGTTTTGCCTCCCACCTCCAGTGGCCATGGTCATAACGGATGCTTCCACTCTAGGGTGGTGAGCTCATCTGGGGGACTTGAAGATCAGGGGCCATTGGTCTCCAGCGGAACAGATGTTCCACATCAATCTGTTAGAATTACGGGCAATACGTCTGGCTCTCAAGCCCTTCCTCCCGTCCCATTGCGGTCAGTCAGTTCAAGTCTTGACGGACAACACTACTGCGATGTAGTACATCAGCAAGCAGGGAGGTGTAGGGTCGTACCTTCTCTGCAGAGAGGTTCTGCGGCTCTGGTCCTGGGCGCATTACCATCGGATTTGCATAGTTGCAAACCATCTGGCCGGAGTTCTAAACGTACGTGCGGACAGTCTCAGTCGGCATTTCTCAGCCGATCACGATTGGCGTCTCCATATCTTCCGGATGTGGGGATTGCCACAGATAGACCTGTTTGCCACTCGGGAGAACGCACACTGCCAGTCGTTCTGCAGCCTCCAGTATCTGGTGCAGGGAGCGTTGGGGGACGCGTTTCAGATGTCTTGGTGCAACCAGTTGCTTTACGCGTTTCGCCCCATATCCTTGATTCCTGAGGAAGATTCGCCAAGATCGGGCTCAAGTCATTTTAATAGCCCCGGATTGGCCAAGAAGGGTGTGGTACACAGACCTTCTCCAACTCTCACTGTGCCCTCCACTCCGTCTCCCTCACAGGGCAGACCTCCTCTCGCAGTTGCAGGGTCAGGTTCTACACCCCCACCTCCAGATCCTGCATCTACATGGCTGGAGATTGAACGGGGCAATCTGAGTTCCTTTTCTCTCCCTTCAGAAGTGGCAGATGTTATTTTATCGGCCAGGCGACACTCCAACAAGACTGTCTATGTTAACAGATAGGCGAAATTTGTTGCTTGGTGTGGAGAGAGGCAAAATGATCCCTTAAAGGCTCATTTGTCTGATGTTTTGCTTTTTGCCCTTTCCTTGGCACAGAGGGGATGCGCGGTTGCGACTGTGAAGGGTTATTTATCAGCGCTGTCGGCCTTTCTGATCAGTCTTCCTTATTTAAGTCCCCTCTAGTTATTAGATTCCAAAAAAGGTTTGACTAACAAGTTTCCTCCCACTCCGTTTCTCATGCTTCAGTGGGATTTGAATTTGGTTCTGACTTTCCTAATGGATTCACCGTTTGAGCCTGTGCATTCATGCCCGTTGAGGCTTTTAGTTTTAAAAACAGTTTTCTTAACGGCTATCATGTCGGCTAGGCGTGTGAGTGAGCTTCAGGCTCTTAGTGTGAAACCTCCTTTTACAACCTTTTATGCTGAGAAGGTGGTGAGATAACCAGGGCGGCTTTCCTTCCTAAAGTAGTCACTCCTTTTCATATGGGTCAGTGTATAACACTCTCATCCTTTTACCCTCCTCCTCCATCAAAGGAGGAGGAAAGACTTAATCGCTTGGATCCAAAAAGGGCTCTGAGTTTCTACATTGAGAGGATAAGAGACTTTTGAGTTCATGATCAACTCTTTGTTGGATATGTGGGCAAGATGAGGGGCAAGACCGTCTACAAGAGAACCCTTTCCAGGTGGGTCATTCTTTGCATAAAGATTTGTTATTCACTGGCAAAGAAGGTTCCTCCTGAAGTTATTATGGCCCATTCCACCAGGGCTAAGTCTGCTACTTCGGCCTTGGCTAGAGGTGTCCCAGTTGCTGAAATTTGTAAGGACGCAACTTGGGCTTCCCTCCACACTTTCGGAAGTTAGGAGGGACGGCCATTTTGCGCGTTCTGTTTTACAGGATTTCTTGGTTTGACCAGTCAGGCACCTACCTCCAAGTGCAGGAATGCTTTGAGATTCTATTCATAAGGTGATGAATCCTCAGGTAGTTGTATCCATCAAAAGAACAAGTTACTTACCTTTGGTAACACTTTTTCTGGTGGATACTGTAGCTACCTGTGGATTCCTCACAGTACCATCCGCCTCAACCGTTGCCTGTCTGGGAATACCAAGACTTCTTTTATTATAAATGTATATATACGTTTTTGGTGTTTTTATATAAACAAATATTGTGGTTTATATTTGTATTTGGATTGGTATATATTGTCCTTGTAAGATCGGTATTCACCTGTTCGCCTCGAAGGCACGAAAAAAATGGTGAAACTGACTTCAGCACGCCGGCGAGGACTTCTTATTGCCACAATGACGTCAGACAGTCGTGTGCGGATCCGTGCATTTGTGACGTCCTCGTCGATGTGGAGAGCTAGGAAGAAAATTTCCGTGGAATGCTGGCACATTGGGGGAAATTCATAAGGTGAGGAATCCACAGGTAGCTACTGTATCCACCAGAAAAAGCGTTACCGATGGTAAGTAACTTGTTCTTTAGGTCCAGTATAAATTTGCAGACCTATCCAAAAGACTAACAAATGAATGTCCATAAGTAGCCGCTCCATCATATTTGTGGCAGCGTGATTTCTAAAAAGGAGGATATTATAAGGAAATAGTGACCAATTCAAAAGCACAAAGGAACCAGCAATATTGTTGAGCAATTTAACCATAATAATTTTGACTAACTGGCTATTTATTTTGGTGAGCAAGGATGAATAAATCTATATAGGATCTGGTATAGAAAGGCCATTGTATATATCTTGTAACTAAAGCCATTTCTGATTACTTCCGTGGTAAAACGGAAAGCTCCCAAACCCCTACACTGGAGCTCTTTGCAACAGGGCAGAGCCTGTCACTTTCAAAAGCAAATTATATGACCATTCCCCCGTCACAATCTTTCTGTGACGATCTACCTGTTGTTTCAAGGATATAATAATTATTAGAACATTCGAAGGTTGGCAGCTCCATTGAAAACAATGGAGTGCTGCGGGCTTTTACTGGCCAGTAAAAGCCCGCAGCGCCAACATTCCAATGTTCGCTTTGTTCACAGCAACAGCTGTGAACAAATCCTCACGGAGCCCGAGGGGATTCTAATCCCCTCGGGCTCCGTGAGCAATTTGTTTTTTTAATAGAACATTCTGCCCTGAGTGGCAGAATGTTCTAATAGCCTTAGAACCCGCCATAGCGGGCTCTACCGGCTATTAAAGGCCCTTTCCCTTGTTAAATGCCCTCGCCTTCGGCTCGGGCATTTAACGCCGGAGCGGGCCTTTAATAGCCGGTAGAGCCCGCTACGGCGGGTTCTAAGGCTATAATAAATCAGATCTTCCAACCCCCCACTGTAAACATGAACTTAGGATTCAATATTAAAGCTGTCTCTAAAACAATAAATAATATCTCCTTGTCGGAATTATTTGTCCTCATGGAAGAAACCACAGAAGATATACTGCCCAACTTCAATACGAACTCTGCCAGACCGTTGTCCTCCTAAAAATTTACATTTAACCCCTCACTTAATCTGTCCCACCCTCACTGCACTGTGCAACAGCTCTCTGTCGAGCACCACTATGCCATGCTCCTGTAAAAGTCTATGATTGTTCCCCTTCTGAAAAAACCTTCAGTTGATCTTTCAGTATTATTTAATTAAAGGTGCATTTCTTTTCTCCCTCTGCCTGCCAAAATAATCGAAAAGGTGGTCAATCTACAGCTCGCTGCTTATCTGGAAAATAACACCCTCTTAAATACTTCAGTCAGGTTTCAGTCCTCATCACAGAACAGTATCAGCTTTACTTCCTATGACCGAAGACATCAAAAGTATCCTTGACAAGAAGGAACTGCAGCCTTGGTCTGATTAGATCTCTTTGCAGCCTTCAGTATGGTGCCCCACTGCATCTTATTGACACAGCATGCAGAATTTGGAATAGGCGTAAAGGCCCTTAAATGTCTTCATTCCTTTATCTATGAAAAAACGCAAATGGTCGTATTCCCTCCTTTCAAATCTCAAGACTCTGCTATTCTAGGTGGTGTGCCGTAGGGGTCCTCCAGAGCCCCGCTTTATTTAATGTTTGTTACCCATTTGGCCAGATTAGTCAGGCTTTTCCACTTAAACATAATTTCTTATGCATATGACACTCAGATTGTCATTTCTATTTCCAAAGACTTAGCCACTACTTAAAAGAACCAAAGCACTTGCTTGAGCAAAGTTGCAAGCTGGATGGCCCTAAACGGGTTTAAACTGATTGGTGATAAGACAGTTGTACTTATTTATGGCAAGCAAGCATTGATCTTGTCCCTTAGTTGCCGACCTGCTGAACTTGGCCTCACTCCTAATCCTGTGACGTCAGCCAGAAATGTAGGCTTGCTCTTTGATGACACTCTTATTTTTTTAGCCCATAGCAGGAAAACCTCAGCCACCTGCTTCTGCATTATGCGTATACTTAGTCATACTTTTTTCCAACCTCCTCCCGAAAAACCGTGATGCAAGCCCTAAGTTCATTTAAATTGGACTACGTCAACTCATTGTACCCAGGAACCTCTCACTATGTGGTCAACAGGCTACAAATCTTAAGAAAGCAGTCCCTCGACGCCTGAACCTACCTCATGGAGAATCTGTGCAGGGCAATCTCAAATAATTTCACTGGCTAACAATCGAAAAAAGCATAGGTTTTAAAGCTGTGTGCATTTCTCGCCAAGCTTTACATAACAACGGTCCTTGTTATCTAAGACAGTGATTCTCCTGGTACACTTCAAGGTCACTTCACTCATCTACCCTGCAGTTGACCTCAGTACCTAACAACTTCTTCTATAGACAAGGGGATAAATCATTCTCCTGCAAGTCATCTAAGGTATGAAACTCCCTTCCACTTTCTGTCAGACAGACAGGAGACCCCATATCCTTTAGAAATAAACGCAAAACGTGGTCACTTTTAAAATTAGATGAGTATCCTCCTGAGGAATATTTACATCGCTGGGATGCCTTTGGGTATTTGTTACCCGTAAAACATTTATTTATTTATTATGACACTGGTTCCCCGGCACATGCAACCATGTCTATAGAATTTAATTTCAGAGCTTAAAATCTAAGTGTCAGCATCCCAGCCTTCCTGGACAGACTATGCAAAGGATGCATCAATGTCCTCCTGATGCCCCAACAGAACATCACTTTTCATCTCTGACAGGGTGTGAAAATAACATGGCAAGAGACATTCAAATAGCGCAGCTCGAGGCTGTTAAAAGAGAAGGCTTTCTTACCCATGCATTAATATATTTTGATTCCCTATCTAGAGGTGTAGAAAGAAAGTTATTTGAATTGAATTTGCTAGTAGAGGCTTAGAGGTATAGGGGTTTGTGCCAAAAATGTTGGGTCCCCACTTTCTGGTCGTGACATCTGGCAATCAGGGATAACCCCTGGAGCTGAAAACGACTTGGATCAGGCTGCCAGGATAGGATCAACTAAGCTCTCTTTGAAAAGTAAAGAGTGTAAAGAATCTCTGCAAGTAGGTTAGCTTTGATCTCCTTGTTCAGAAGCTACAATACAACTGCAGCCTTCTTGATGAAAAGCGCGAATGAGGTGTCCAAATGGAGAATAAAGAGCAGAGACAGGCGAAGTGTTAAGGCCACTGGCACTCAGTAAATCAAGATAAAGACCAGCATCAGTATAACCCAGAAGGAGCACATTTTCTCCATCTTAATTGTGTTGGAGTGTGTCAGACATTTACCCCAGAATCAGGCCCGAAAATAGCTTCCATCCCCTTGAAATACTGGCGTTGAGAGAGTGGAGCTGCAGAAAAGTCATGCTAAACATAAGGCTGCAACTTTATAATCATTGTAGCATAACGTTGGGTGAACTCTCATAGAAGGTCCAGATCCGGAACTGGTGTCAACTGACCTGGTGCTGGCATCTAAATCAGAATTATTTTTGGTCCTGAGAATCCAAGGACAGAAAATGTAGGGGTCCTTTATAGACGTCTGTTTTTTGTGGCACACACATCATATCTTCAGTGGTGATGTCCTTGCAACACTGCCAGAAAATGTTTTTAAATCTAAATTTGTAAGACTTCAGTAAAAGCAGGAGCCAGAAAAAATGGAACTGACAGCAGCGTGCAGGGGTGATGTCTCTGTGGCTTCAGGGTGGAACAGAGTTGTGGTGGAGGCCACTGGTGCCACCCAGTCTGATGCCTGGGGATATTAAAAAGGAGGTTGATAAGGGTGAGGAATCTGAGCCATTGGTACAAGTAAGTAACTTCCGCTACCAGTTCAACCTCTTCCTCCATGTGCTCTTCAGAAATATCCCTCTAGGTTAAATACTCTTCGGGGCTGACCTGAAGAGTGGTTACTTTAAATTTATGTCTGATGTCGGCCCCTTACTTGAGTTCCAAAGGTTCTTGGCTGGGAGTTTGCACTACTGGAACAAGATAATTCACTTCACTTTCATCAGGGGAAGAAATCTGCCTCTGACCGCCCCTGCCCACCTCCCCCCCTTTGATGACTTCTTTAGACACAATCTCTTTCTCTAAAGGCAACACTGGACTCCTTACTCTTGATTTTGTCTATGCTTTTACAGCTTGGTTTATCGGTGAATCAGTGTAACTCCTTCCTCACCATGTTGCAGACAGAAGTGCAGGACATTTATATGGAGATAATATCTCCCCCCACTCCGGAAAGAGTCTTCACCATTCCCTGTGTTTAGGCCCATTTCCTTGCCAGTTTATCCTTCATTGTATGACATTACCAGACAGCTTTATATATGAAGGCTTCCTGCATCGAATAACTCTAGCTGTCTATTGGAGTTGGGAAATAAATCTGTCCTTCCTAGTCCCTGATCCTGGATGACCTGCTTTAGTGGCAACCCAGGACGCCACTGCTTTGTTGGGTGTCTCCTTTATTTACCATTTCTGACACTGATCATTGTCCTCACTGGTTTTCCATTTGGTCTGGGTATTGCAACGGGTGCCCTTCAGAAGCACAGACTTGGACACCCTCTTCCATGTCAAGATGATGTTGTTTCTTTCCCTGAAATCCTTTCTTCATCCTCTGCATGTGGGCCTGTTGTTGATCCTTATGTTTAACACAAAGGCACACCCACTATTACTAGCACTGATATCTGGCAGTTGACCTGCAACTGTTCTGATCTGAAAGTACACTGCTGTCAGCCATGGCGTTTTGGGCCATCCACACAACTCACAAAAGGGAGCTGCTCAACTCATGCAAAGCTAGGGAATCTTGGAGTTGATCTATTTCAGCAGTATAAAGGGTACTGTATTCTCCTGGGAGGTGAAAAGATCACTTGTCTGGATAATAAAAAGGACACATTGCTCATGGACTGGTGGAGGATGCCCTCCACCGTCATTATAACCGTCATTTGGTAATTACGTGATACTGTTGCGCCCTCTGTCCTAAAACCATTTTTTTTTTTCTTTGACATGAATGATCTACTAGAAATGTTTTTCTCCATCACCTGATTAGAATGAATATTGTTTTGCAACAGAAGGGGCTGGTGCTTCACCTCTGCCCTTGATTACTTACATCCGCTACCTGTTCCTTAAGCATGGCCTACTTCCATGTAGGGTTATCTGCTTATAACCTAGATTGCTAGGAGGGCATCTACCCAAATTGAGTGCAAAAAAGAGTGGCAGAAATGTGGATGATAAGATGAGATTTGGAATAAGGAAGGAGAGCAGGGTTAGAAGTGGGTATGAGATCAGATAGAACGGGTGTTGGTTGGTTGTGGGTGAAGTTAGGAGATACAGTGGGATGCAGATAATGATAATGAAAGTGAAATAGTCCATCACTACTTTAAGAATTTTGTTAATAAAATTCTTTTATGGAGATTATCACTTGCAAGTATTAACCTTGACAGTAAATGACTGTGCTGAGTATTGCCACTTTGAATGTAATAAGTCTTAGTGAAATTTGTAGGCAACATTTTATCTCATTAGAACACCATGAGTTTAAGGCTGATGTAGAATGTTTTCAAACACATGCTAATTATAATGATAAAAAGTCCTACACTAGTTTGGATATTAGCTGCTAACACCACATATCCCATTTGGGGGATCTGGTATAGTTGATCACCCCAAAGCCTGGCAAGTACTTCATAAGTCTTCCCTGATTTAAAGGCAAGTGGGCTATAATAGAGATGCACCCCCCACTTACAAAATTAGTCATATGTTCACTCAGTGGCTTAATCTTGACAACCCTCACTTTCTAGCAATAGAGTTAGTTGGGATGGCCTCATTATAGGAGGTGATTTTAATTTGTCTTTAGATTTAAAAAAAAAAAAAAAAAAAAAACCTTCTGAAGGACCCTCTTTGCAAATTTGGATGAAGCATGGAAGGTCCATGTTTTGGTAGATGGCTTGCGTTCCATGAATCAGACATTTTACTCTGCTTCACACACAAGAAATACACCCATATGGATATGTTTTTGATTCCAGGGCAGACCGGAATTGATTAAAATCTTTATTTTTTCAAACATAACATAAGCTCAGAACCATGTGGTACTCGCCAGGTTGGCTGTGCTTATCTCTTATTTATACATACATTACAACCATATCTATCACAAACTGATTGGTCCAAAAATATGAATTCACTAGTGGGAGGTCATCAAATTAAAGTCCTCACAAGTGGATCTGGGGTAATTTTCCCATCTGCCCACCAGTGGGTAGAACAACTTTGTCCCCATTTATTTGGGGTTGGGGTATGGCCATAACCTCACGCTCTTTTTTTGAGAAAAAAAAAGTCTTCCCTGGTATCTGCTTTCTGCCCCCATGGGGAGCAACCCTTGCCCAAGGGGCTGCCCCCCCCAATAAACAAAACACACACACAAATCCCTGGTGCCTGAGTGGTTCCTACCCCCCCCCCTCCCCATTTGCTCCCCCAGGGGAACGACCCTTGCCTAAGGGGTCGCTCCCCATCTGTAAAAAAAATAATAATAATAATTTTAAATCCCTGGTGCCTAGTGGTTTCTGCCCCCTTCGGGGGCAGATTGGCCTAATTAAAATGGGCTGATCTGCCCCCAAAGGTGGCAGAAGGGGCCTAAAATAAATTTGCCCCCCAGGGGAGCGACCCTTACCTAAAGGGTGGTTACCCTTCCATAAAACTGACGTTAAAAAAAAAAAAACTCTGGTGTCTAGTGGTTTCTGCCCCCCCCTTGGGAACAGATTGGCCTAATAAAAATAGGCTGATCTGCCTCAAGTGGGGCAGAAGAGGCCTAATAAAAAATTGCCCCCCCTGGGGAGCGACCCTTATGTCCATTAGAACAAAAAACATCCATGGTGTCTAGTGGGTATTTCTGCAGCCTGATCGCGTCACAATGGGGCTGCAGAAATGCTCAAAGAGATATGAAAGAAAGGCCTTCTCTTCTGGTCACGCTGGGGCCAGCCTCTGATGAGGTCAGCGTGTGATCGCCCGCTGACGTCATCAGACATCACCTGGGGGGGTTGAAAGGGGAAGAGATTCTCCTTTCATCCCTGCCCTGGGGGGTGGGTGCTACCCCGTGGGCCGGGTGCAGGACGTAACGGTTACGTCCTGGGCACCCAAGGGGTTCATGTATCCTACAAGAGGGGACTGATATTCATCTTCTCTAGGGTTTGAAACATGAAATGCCAATAGATCGAGTTGAAAGCCTTCACGAAATCCACTGAGACCAAGATACTAGCATCTTAGAGATAGTTGTCTTGGGCTAGGGATACCTCGTGACATTGGAGTTAGCGGTGAGTGCCCATTCCAGGCATAAAACCATTCTGGTCTTTGTGAAATAACTAGCAAATCACAGTGACTAGTCTATTGTGGAGCACTTTCACCTATATTTTAGCTTCTACATTGATAAGGGTTGTATGAGATGCAGATTTACCACATTTTTATATAACTAATTACGACAGTACAGAGGTCATGTAGTAGGTACCCCACCTGGAGGGCCTCATTGTATAGTGCCAAGAGAAGAGAGTCATATTTCTTAAAGGGTTCAGAGGGAGAAAAATGGGCCTAGTGTTTTACTGATTGGTATTCTGCCTGTAGCCTCCCGTATTTCCTCCACAGTCAAGGGCAGGTTTAATGTAAGTCGTCTTTCATCTGTGAACTCTAGCTTATCGTTTATAGTGGGAGTCCCTTTTTTCAGCAGCGGGGCTGTGTGGGGTGGCAACCAATTGGTAATACCTTATTTTAATATGTGGAACATGATTTGGCAATCTCAAAATTCTGGGGTCCGGTCTCCCTGCGTATTCTGGACTCTAGGAACTACCTTTGAATCTGTATCTTTATTGGTGAGACAATATAGGAGCGTGCCAGACTTATGGCTAGTTTTCTAAATTCTGTACTGCATAATGGCTCAGTAGAGTTTGGTCGTTTCCAGCATTTTTTATCTCAGGCATTGTTTGGCTACTTCTAACTGAAGGGAAGTTTCCTGATTGTACCAATTCCTGTTCTAGAGTGTACATATTCTTTATCTGATAGAGACATCTAGCCGCTGATTCCTTACTGTAGAATTCTTTCCCAGGCGCTAGACTGGATCCGGAACTTTTTCTCAGCAGTACCTCTGCGCGTCAGAAGAGGGCATCATGCGACTCGTAGCAGCGTCCACCGGATGTGACGTTGACGGAGTCCATATAATCTCCTCTCCGACGTGGTGACGTCAGTTCCTTCTTTTCTGTGCTACAACACAGATCCAGAGTTACCGCAGGCTTTTGGCCTTTCTCAACAAAAATGTTCTTTTGTTGAGGGTACAGTGTTCCCTTTATCTACATGTCCTCTGGGTTCAAACCTTGTGGGTCCTGTGGCAGGTAGATGTCAGTCATGTACCCTCATACTGTTTGCATGTGGTGCCTCAGGGAACACCACAAATACGAGGATTGCAGCTTCTGTAGTCGCCTTTGCAGGAACGCCGTATGAAGATCTTGGTGGCATGTCTGGCAGAGGCCCCCCAATGTCGTCTATCTTGCTCCAAGTCCAGGGAGCGGTTGCAAGTTCATTCCAGGAGCTGTGCCTGCTATAACACCAGCAGTCAAAGTCACAGCATCCACCTGCGGCAGGTAAGTCCGACGTTTACGACGCCCACTCCCAATCCTCAGTTGAGGAGTCAGCACATGAATCCACCACGGGGCACCCTTCTTTCAGTGGCCCAGATGCAAAACTATTACAACTCCCTTCACGCCGTTTTCGTGCCCCTACCTCCCTCTGGCATGCTTACTAGCCCCAAGGAGGTGAGGTGTCCTACCTAACTCCACGCTGGCGGAGGAGGAGCTGGGATTTAGCAACCCTGTGGACAAGATTGTCCAGCTTCCTCCGGTGGATAGTTGACTGATGGAGTTGCATGAGGCTAGTGGCCTTGAGTCCTCGCCGGCTTCAGACCTCCTTTCCCCCCAGCCTTGCGACAGAGGCAAGCTCCTGCTTCGCAGAGGTACTGAAGAGGGCAGCTGTGGTCCTAAAATTGCTGCTCCCCTCTGTGGAGGTCACAATTGACCCTTTGTTAACAACCATGGTCAGACAGGAATAGAGCCTGTGCTCCCATATCGTGAGAAACTCTTACATTTTATTCAGGACGTGGATTAAACCCGCAAAGGGGGCCCCTGTGGACAGATCCATAGACACTGGCCCACCCCTGAAGACTTGGCTTTGCAGACAGGGAGTCCAGATGGCTGGAATCTTGTGGGCAAAGTATTTTCTCCTCAGCAGGCTTGGCCATGTGGTCGATCAACACCTCTTGTATTCTGAATCGTTTTTCCCAGGCATTGTGGGATTCGGGGGCGCGGCTGCTATCTTTGCGTCGGAGAATAGGAACAAACTTGCCCAGATACTTCAGAATGGGCAAGAGGCAGCTAGTTTTGTCATAAGGTGTGGTGTGGTTACCACAGACTCAGTGGGCAGCATCATGGCTCACTCTGTTGCACTGCGCCGGCATGCCTGGCTACGTCTCTCTGGTTTTTCAGACGCTGTCCGATCTACATTGGAAGAAATGCCTTTCGATGGCACTCGCCTGTTCGGCACTCATGCCGATCCTGCGTTGCAAAGCTTCCGGGAGTGGCAAAAGTTCATAAACATGTCTATTCTGATGATAACAGATGGAGCCATTCCAGAGTGGAGTCCTATAGTTCCTGTCAAGCTCAGCTTTAGCTCCTTTTTTTCGCTACAGCCAGAACCCTTCTACCTTCAGGTGGCACCTAGTGTGGTGTACCTGCCTTTGCAGGTATTCCTAATTTTTCTTATGGCTGTTGCTGGCAGCTTTTTGTTGTTGCTGTCTGGGTAGCATATACTCTTGTGACCCTTGGTAGGTTTAGCACCTGTTACAACAGGGTTTTTTCTTTTTATCTGAAAACGGGCTTCATGTTCAAGAAATAGTTGCATTTATGGTATGATATATATATATATATTTACATTGCCAATTCTTTTTCTTTTTTTCCACTGTGTTTCTAGACAGTAACAGAGGTTTTTTTACTTGTTCTGTACCAATAGTTGTTTTTGTGGTCTTTGCCATATTTCTCTTTCAGCATTGTTCAAACCTTTTTCTATACAAATGGGTTCTTGTTTTTTCCCCCCTTTTTGTACCTGTGCTTTTATAGAGCAGCTTTGGCTGAAGTAATGGGTTCTTATGGTGAAGAGCTGTAGCTCAGTGGCATTGCCATTTTATTCCACTGCTGTGGTAACGCTATTCTCCTATTCCTCAATATTTTTAGGGCTTTACTTTCCCGTGGCACTTCCACAGTTCTTATGGTGAGGAGTATGTTCTTATTCACCTAGTCCTCAAAGTGTTTGGTCTCTCTTCTATAGCGGGGTGTTCCAGTCAGTAACTTTTCGCAGGATGAGTCGCCTTTGCATTACAATCTGCTATGCATTGACCAAGACGCAACTCCCCGAGCCTTGTGTGCTCATTGTACCAGAGTCATGTCCACGACCACTGCATTAAAATGCGGAGTTCCGGTCCTGAACATCTGCCAGACAGCAACGTGTTTCTCTGCACACATTTGTTTCCAAACATCAGTGTCTGGCTACTCAGATCCATTGTGATGGGCATTTTGCCCATTCCTCCCTTTTTAAAATTGGCCTGCAGACCCTCCTCCAGGGATGGTATTGCTTTGGTATCTATTCTAAGGTAAGGAATCTGCAACTAGATGTCTCTATCAGATGAACAGGTTACTTACCTTTGGTAGCACCTTATCTGGTAGAAACAGGATCTAGACACAGATTCCTTACTGACTGTCCAATCCTCCCACACTCTGCAGACAGATTTCTAGGACTGGGATTCTTCCTCCAGGGCCCTAGTTTGGACATCTGGCGTGGGAAGTTCATATGCAGTATCTGCATGTCCTCGCACCGAGATGGTGCCCCCAGTCGGTGACTTCAGTGCCACTTCCGGTGCGATTGACGCTAACTGAGTCACAAAGCACTCTTTCTTGGCATTTAGATTCCTTCTTTGGGAGTTTGTAATTAATTTGCACAGTGATGTATTTTTCTTTTGGCGCAGTTTCCTTAGGCAGTTTCTATAGTGGCTACCCGTTTTGGCACAGAAAACAGTCACAGAAGAAACTGATGTCAGCACGTCGGAGAGATGATTATATGGACTCTGTCGATGTCACATCCAGTAGATGACATCCCTATTTAGTCGCACAATGCCCTCTTCCAACACGCAGAGGTACTGCTAGGAAAAATTTCCGGATTCAGTCTGCAACCTGGGAAGAGAATTCAAAGGTATGGAATCTGCAGCTAGATCCTATCTCTACCAGGTAAGGAGTTACCAAAGGTAAGTAACTTGTTCTTTGGGGATGTGGTTTCCTTTTCCATTCCCATGCTTTCCCAATTGTGTAGAATATTTCATGCTCACTAAGACCTGCCTTTCATATTGAGCTGGCTGAGAAGACCAATTTGAGGATTGCCTCAAAGTAAGCTTTACTTCCCTCACGGATGAGTCTTCACGGATAAAGCCTTCATCTAATAGCCACCGGGCATCCATACACCAGTTTTTTGGGGCCTTCCTACGGGGCACCCTAGATACATTTCTGTGGGTGAGTGGCTTTATAAACACCTGGGCAAAACATGTATGCTCCTTATGTTGGTCAGCTGAATCGTTTGGGACGACGATGTGATTAAGTTGGGGAAAAATTACGAGAAACCAAGTAAATTATCTCTGGGTCGGACTCCACAACCTACAAGAACCACTAAGTCAAAGGGATGTTGCCCATCCGTAAAGGGTGGGTATTCTGTGTATGGGGACAGTCATTTTGTGTCAGTTGCGGGTTCATGACTGAGTTAAAGTCGCCCCCATTTTTCCTTCAAGTTGCTGCAAAGAACATCAGCTACCAGGCTCATTGTTTGTTTAGTTAGCAAGTTTGTTTTTCTCTTTACTACAGAGTAGTTTGACTGACATTTGGTGTAAATGAGCTTTAGAAGATTTGTGCAGTTTATCTCCTGGACAATCACATCATTGAGGAGTTTGACATTTGCAAGGAGATGCCATGTGAAAGACTGAGAGTGACGCTGTACTCATTAGAGCGCTAAACTAGCTCTTATGGGAAAAGAGGAGAATGGCAATGGTGGGACCACATGAGACCATGCAAATTCTTTCCTGCTTTAAAGGCACTATTCATTGAGAGCTTTACCAGCAATATGTTAGACATCGATATTCTTTTGTAGGCTTACCATCGACCTGTCAACCTGGGCATTGCAATAAAGGTGCTTCTTGTTAAATCTCAACCATTTCACTAATGTAGGGGCAAGAAAGCTGAACTTGAGCACCACTTTTATGTAGGTCACGATGTCAATAATTAAGGCAACTAAAATCAATCCAAACTGCTTAAGTAATAGGTACTTGCCTTTGGGAATCCACAATGGAGGTGTGTGGTCTACTGTTGAAGCAATAAATTAAGCAAAAAATTTGAATATCTGGTTCAAGACTCTCTGTTCTAGAGAGAAAATCCACCTGCAGATTCTTTAACTGGATGTGCGGTTCAGAAAAGAATAATGCTTCCTTTTTATCAACTCCCCCAGACAGGGAGTTGGGCATTAAACATTCACTTGTGGAAATAAAATCCACTGTGTCCATTGGGCACCGAGTTCTGTGGCACTCCTTTGTTGTTACTGCACCCTATGGTTACTAATGGAGCAAATTACATACCTCTTCCATTTGGACTCCAGAAAGCTTCTGCAAGACATTGATGGTATGAATGGTCACTTCAGGTTAGATGATCAGTTCTATGAAGGCCTTAGTGGAATTATATAATCATGGTTTTCTGCTGTGTAGTCATGAGGTGTTCTCCTTGTTTGTGCAGTATGCTAGACAAGATCCTGCACCTTAGCTTACTATTTTTGCATTTGACTTTGAACAACTTCAAGTGGGTGATATTCCGCATTTTGTATTTACAGACTTATATTAATCCAAGAACTTGTTAAAAAGTGCTGTATCTTTTTTATGTAGGTAAAATTAGACTACAGTTTTACCTACTACTAGTACTAATCGCAGATGTCCTTGTCAACAATTATTTTTCACTATTTGCATTTCTTCTTTGACTAGTCATAGTTGTCTTTTACCTTTGCCTTAAATGTATCTGTTGAGGGTAATCTCCAACAATACTGGCTGAGAATTGTGTGGTCAGTGATGAACGTTTGATATGTTTGTCCTTGATGGCTTCGGGTGCATAAAGGAATACTTTCTGGATGAGTTGGAGTCCTGCTTAGTACTAAGGGCACCATAAGAGACATCATGAGGTTTTGTTACCAACATCTGCTTCCAAATCATGAGGTACAGCTTAAAACCTGGTGTTTTTTCAGGGGCAACATCCATGCACACAGCCAGTTTCTTTAAAGTTTTGAGAATTGTGTGAAAACGAAATTGGTAGGTGCAGAGGGCATGCCCACCAGAGTTGCCTAAATGTCCCCTGAGAAGCCAGTAGAAAACATCAAGAGATTGAGGCGAAGTGTGACAGCATTGGTCATGGAGCTTGCCCAGAACTTTACTTGAGCAGGTGTGGCCCGCTGGCACTCGTTTTTTTAGAGGTGCAGAAAAAACACAAAAGGTGAAAAAATAGAAAGGAGAAAAATCGAAAAAAATGAGAAAGGGATGAAAAAGAACCTGCAGGAGTTGGATAAAGGGCAGTGTGTCTCTGGTGGTGGATGAAAGAGGCAAGAGGTGAATTCAAGACTAGGCAGCTTTGATATTCTGCAACCACAACATTTGGAAGTGTCAGCTGCAGGCATCTGAGCTAAACTGTGGGCTCCAGCACTTATTCTTTTCCAAATTAAGCACTGACCTGCTGACATTATTGGGGGAATCCAAGCAGCACTTCAGGATATGCTTTAACTCATCCAAGTCTTCCATGACCAAACCAGCAGATGACTCCTTAGTGTGTTCTGGCCGTCTAGTAACTGCCAGTCTGGCCCATATCCACAATGCATGGACACAGTGTCTTAGTAAGCATGTGGCGTTCACCATACAGCGAGGGAGGCTGTCTGATGCAAAATCCTTCCAGACCATGATGTCCACTTACTTAGAAATACAGTCTGGAGCATCATAGAGTAGCCACTGGGGTTCAGGTTGGAAGAAGAAGCCTGAACCAAGAGGTTGTCTTGCAACGGATGAGATGTATTCTGCAGAAGACTCTAGACAACTGCCTTTTTGTAGGCAGGCCTTAGCCCCCTGTCTTGGTCCCAAGTAGAAGGCACATAGAGCTTCTCCTCACACAGCCCAACTGTGACCATTTTTGGGGACCTCAAGCTCCCCTTCTTATATTCAATTTCCTGGCACCAAATGTGATTTAGAGTCTGAGTCTTCAAAGTTTATGTTCTGGGTCTCTTTCTTTTTGAAGTGTCCTCTCCTCTGCCCTGCCCTTCCCCCAGAAAGGAGTCTATCACACCAGTTGTGACTCCAAATCTGGAAGACCTACAACACAAGCCATGGGAGTGACTGCAATGGATGCCAGACACAGTGAAATGCTTATCTAAAGGATACCCCAGGGCCTCAGTCCTACTCTCTATGGCTCTCTTATCAGCCCCCATCTCCTTCCTGAGATGTCACCAAGCCCCTTTCCAGTGACCGCTCTTTAAATCAAAGAGCACCCTTTGAAGTGTACAGAAGAGCCTAGTTCTCCTTTCCTGCAGTGTATCCCAGTCAGCTCACAGCAATGCAGCATTATACAAATCTGTCTGGGTGGGATCCTTCTACCTCCTTATGTTTCTCCAGTCAGCCCTGGGTCTCCCAAAATGGAACCCAGAGTCTTACATGTAGTGTACCATTCACAGGCACACATACACCCAGCACATGTATATAGCAAACACATACACTGAACAACATAGCATTATCCTTTATTGTACCATTCACAGGCATGCGTACTCTCAGAGCATGCATATAACACACACACACCACTACTCACCAAACTAATGTAGGGCACGGATGAGCTAAGCACACAGCAGCATAACTTTAAATAAATGAGCATGTAGGCCTTACTCAAGTGACACAGGTAAAAGGGCATTTTCATTCCAACTGATCACTACACGGTATGCTGGCAGCACCACGCTTGTGCTGTTAACTCCTGGTGAAGGCAGTAGCCTTTCACCACTGTAAGGGTAGCACTTTGGGCACCCTTCCCAGTCTAAACAAAGACTGTAATTCATGAGACATGCCTCTGTCATGCCGCACACACCTGATATGTGTTCGTCCATGGCAAAAACAATAAACATCACTTTTCCAGGCATCATTGCAGTTGGGGTTCTCTGGGCAAAGGTACACGTCCATCACCATGCAAGGGACTTTTCTGTCTTAACAATGCATGTTTGCTCCTATTCTACACAGGTGTCTTCATGTTTAAGGACAAGGTCTGGACTGAAGTCTCATGGTGGCATCTGGTAGCACTAAAGTGTTCCCGCTGGGTGGGATTTTCAGACCAAGCCCACACATGGTAGGATATCCTTAAGTGGAGGAATCTGCATGAGGTATATCCATAATTTAGTCCCTTTTCCCTGTTGGGTGGTAGTGCTTATGAAGAGTGGAATCTGTAATTCATAACATAGAATTGGAAAGTATTGTTTTAGAACGTTGTTTCAGAAAACCTTTGGACTGTAGGCAGCACAATTATTGCACATAATTTCCTTTCAGTGTGTCTGGATATTTCCATGCCAACAACAGTTGGCAAAATGTATTTTTGCATCTATTTGCGATTACTTGAATAGATCCCATCAAAATCTATATCTAAGTCGTTAAGAATTCAATTATTCTGTTCCTTTGGCTTCATGAGTCTGGAGGGGAATGTAATGGTTTATACTGTTTTACTTGCCTTTTGCCACAAGAACTGTTTAACCTTTAAGGATTGATAGTGTAGGAAACTGGCCCCTTCTTTGCAGTTCCCTACCCCACCCCCCCCCACCCCCCCCACACACACACCTTTTCCTGATATTTGACGGTAACTTGACTGAGTGTGTGCTGGGGCCCTGCTAACCAGGCCCCAGGACTAGTTCCTTTCCTAAACTGTACCATTGTTTTTACAATTTCACACCCCTGGCACACAGCTAAGTCCCTTATAAAAGATACCTGTGGTATAAGGGCTCTGTGACTAGGGAGGATCCCTAAGGGCTGCAGTATGCATTGTGCCACCCTAAGGGACCCCTCCCCAAGCACATGCACACATCCATTACAGATTGTGTGTGCCGGGGAACAGAAAAAGTGAAAGTCGACATGGCACCCCTTCCAGGGTGCCATGGCCAAAAACTACTGCCTGTGGCATAAGTAAGTCACCCCTTCAGCAGGCCTTACAGTGATAAGGCAGGGTGCACTATGCCACAGGTGAGAGCATAGCTGCTTGAGCAATATGCCCCTACAGTGTCTCAGTTCATTATGAGACATTGTGAGTGCATTTTGGCCATATTGAGTACATGGTCTGGGAGTTTGTCATTACAAACTCCACAGCTCCATGATGGCTTCACTGAAGACTGGGATGTTTGGTATCAGACTTCTTAGCACAATAAACCAACACTGGTGCCAGTATTGGATTTATTGTAAAATGCACACAGAGGGCATCTTAGAGATTCCGCCTGTATTTTACCCAACCCTTTAGTGTAAGGCTGACCAGTCTGTGTCAGCATGCCACTAACAGACAGGTTTCCGACCCCATAGTGTGAAAGCCTTTGTGTCTCTGGGGTAAGGAACAAAACCTACTCTGGGTGGAGGTGCTTCACACCTCCCCCTGCAGGAACTGTAACACTTGGTGGTGAGCATCAAAGGCTCAGGCCTCCTGTTACAGTGCCCCAGGGCACTCTAGCCAGTGGCGAAGCCCGCCCCCGAACCCAAGCCCCACTTCTGGCGGTAAGTCCGGCGGGAAAATTAGGGAAAACAAGGAGTCACCAATTCAGTTAAGACCACCCCTAAGGTGACCAGAGCTGAAGTGACCCCCTCCTTGCAGAATCCTCCATCTAGTTTTAGAGGACAGGAACCAAAAGGGTTAGGAATGTACCCTACTCCCTACAGGGAGTGGGCACAGGAAGGGTGTAGCCACCCTCAGGGACAGTAGCCATTGGCCACTGCCCTCTGACCCCTGTAACACCCCTAAATCTAGTATTTAGGGGCTCTCCTGAACGTTTCTCACCAGATTCCTTGCAACCTCAGAAGAAAGGAGGACTGCTAAGCCGACCCCCAACAGTGAAGACTCCAGATGACAACTGACTTGGGCCCAGCCCTACCGGCCTTTGTGCAGCTTCAGAGACACAAAAGGATGATGGACGTAGTGCTGAACAATGCAAACACACCCCCAGTCACAGATCCGGATTTAATCCATCGTTCTTTTTCTCACCATGCCACCCTAGTTTGGACCCCGCCATATGCAAATCAGTCTTGACCCTATTCCTCATGGGAACAGTCCAGCCCTAACTGCCCTGCTTCAAGAAGGCAATGCATCCTGCAGGACCAGTGACCTCTACAAACCCAGCAGAGGACCAAGAACTCCCGAGGACAGTGGCCCTGTCCGGAAGAAATCACCAAAAGGACTCCAAAACCACCCAGGATCTGTGAGCACTGCACACTCTGCACCCGACGCCCACGGTCCGAGTTCAGGTGGCCCACTGGCCCAGAGGAGGTCTCCAGGCAATTACGACCTCAAGTCCACCAGGGGGTCTCCAGGCAATTACGACCTCAAGTCCACCCTGGGTTGACCCCTCCTGGCCAACACAACGAGGCCTGCAGCCTGAATCCGGAGGACCCCCCCTTGACCGCGACCGGATCCAATGAAGATTCCTGATGCCCAAGGAAACCCCTGCACCTGTAGCCCCCTGGCTTTGGGGAATCCACCCAACAGGCTAGCAACATCCAGCAGCTGCTTTCCCTACCTTTCTAGCATTTGGTTTCCTGGAACCGACCCCCTAGACCCAGCCTGCAGCATCTTTTGTGACCCCACAAGGTCCCCCGCATTGAAAAGCATAAGGCACCCAGATCTGTGTTCGCATCTGGCACCCAGACGTCCCTGTGCCGCTGAGTGTCTGTTTGGTGTGATCCTGTGCAAGTGCTGACTAAAACCCCCCCCAGGCCTGTGTCCTGAAACCACAGGTACTTACCTGCAATCCCTTTTCTACCAAGTCCCCCAGTCCTCATAGGATTCCATAACAAACCGGACACCAACTTTGACCTCTGCACCCAGCCATCCCCGTGTTGCTGGTGGTCCACTTTTGGGGTCAGCTTAAACTTTGACCTGTGGGCAACCTGACCCCCGAAGACTCGAATCATAAGTTGTGTACTTACCTGTTATATGTGCTAACATGTCCTCACCTCCCCCCTCCTACCCAGGACTCTTTTGACTCCTATGAAAAATTGCACTGTCAACTTTTGAAATAGAAAAGTGTTACTTGTAAACTGCTTTATCTGCAAAAAACAAAACAAAGTACATTTGATACATATGCTTGATACCTATTGACAACTGTACTTAATTGCAACAAAGTTCTGGTTTTAGTGATAAAAGAACAAAATATATTTGTGCTATGTAAAAAGAATTAGCCTGGAGTTAGTCCTTGAGTGCGTCTCATTTCTTGACTTTGTGTGTACAACAAATGCTTTGCACTACCCTCTAATAAGCCTAACTGCTCGACCACACTACTGCAAAAGAGAGCATTAGTGTTATCTACCATAGCCTCTTTTAAGACTCTAGGGAACCCCTGGACTCTGTGCACACTATATCTCATTTTGGTATAATATATACAGAGCCAGATTCCTACAGGTAGGTTTTCTTTAAAGTTAGCAAGTATGCCACGAAAAATATGTTTTTGTAACTTTTATTTCTGTGTGCATAAGAAATGTCTTTTGTTTATTTTTTCAGCAATTTATTCATTCATTGTTTTTCTTTCAGGAGTACAGGAACATTTGGATTTACTCCCATTGATTTGTGACCTCTTTAAGGAAGCCACGTTTGATGGATTTGATGGATGACAGCATTGCAACTGCCATGAAGATTCTTTTAACTCCGTTTGTGTGATACACACGTTTTCCCCCAAGAGTCTGGATTTTTATATGGGGAAAGCAATTTTTATTCTGTTGACAGGTCATCCTAGAGTTCGCCAGAGTTCTGCATGTAATGGAAAACTAAGAAGTTTCTGTTATGGACTTCATACTTGCTGCAGTACTGAATCACTGCAGAAATTGACACACTGGAATGTACCAGTTTTACAAGTCTTTGGACCACTACATTTTAAACTGCCGAGCACACAGTTTTCTTGGATGTCCGGATCTGCAGACATGATCCCACATGAAAGCATGTGTACTTTTATATATTTATTTTTTATACAACTTAAGAAAATATAACGGTCTAATAATTTGGGGTGCTTTACTGAGACCATCATACCGGCCTCTACTGTATTAGCTGTCACATTAATATCTGTGGCAAAACACAAACGTGGCAGAAGGCCGGCCCAGCATTACAATGCTAATGAGAGGTAGACAAAGGATTGAGAATCCCGGGTGGTCTCTCAAAGGTCTAAGAGCACGAAGACTGAATATTCCTTATTAGGGTCATCCTTGGCTCCCCTCATCCCACATTGAAATTGACCTTTTAGTTTGTGTTGCTGTACTTCTGCTCCTCATTTTATTGTTTGTTTTGTCTACTGATAAAATTGACATTTCTAGTTCCATATGAACATTTTTATGCTCATTGAAATATATGAGATTTGCACGAAAATGGATTTAAAATATATACGTGATGAGTCGTCTAGAGCAGATTGGATATGTCTCGTCCCATCCTGTGGGCACATAGTATGACGTTCCCTGCTCACTCGGCCGTCCTGCAAGTTCCATATTTACTCGCACCTACTCTGAACCCCACCATCATGCCACTACAGAGAGGTCTACAGCTTTCGTTTGTTAACTTTATTCTTATCCGCCTTTTCTTTTCCCCGCGCTTAATGGGTTCCAGCGCTAACAATATGTAAGCGCAAATGTGCTCTCGCCACCCTTCCTACTACGAATAGTATTCACTGGAAATGTTGACAGTCTTGTAGTGGAGGCAGCACTTCACTCAGTGGTAAATATTGCGACCTAAAAGACAATTTCCTAAATTCCTGAAGGATTCTTTGTTTGACCCTCTTTGTCATATCTCAATTCAAATTATTGCCACGAATAGCTAGCTGCCCAGGATGATTCAGTAGGGCCAAAGAGTGCAATTTGAGAACCCCAAGCATGCTAACGAAATAAATGAAAATGAAATTGTTTCTTCAAATGTTTTAAGGAAAGAGCACGGTGATATACTGTACATCTCTATGAACTGTAGCCTGTACAATAGTTGAAACTGTCTTGTCATAAAATTCTTCGTGGAACTTTTACCACTAGACATCAGGGTCAGATGCAAACATTAATCGCCTTTAACTTGGAAGCCAGAATTAAGGTTACTTTTAGGGACATTCATTTTACAATTCTATAGTAGTCTGTGCGAGTTGATTCATGCAAAGTGACAGGAAAACAGAGTTTCACTTTCTTCTGTCATCCTGGCACAAGCCTTTGAAGCTAGCATCACAGTACTATATTGAACAACTGCGATGCACCACAAAACAAGAACGTAGCATGCCAAACCCTATATATACGACTGAAATTTAGTGGAAAGCCTTCATAGTAGCTTCTCACCGCTGTTTTTGTAAGCATTTTATACTTGCACATATAGATAAATGTATTATAAAATTCATTTTAAACTTGTATTAACTTGTGTTGTATCATTTTGTCAAAATGAAATGCATCACATGGATTTGTATAGTACATTACTCCAGTATTGGAACTTTCATAGATTCACATTCTTGAATCCTTCCCCGTCGTCGAGATGGGAGCCCCCGGTATATCAAAACAGCTATACACATAATCTACTGCAATGAAAAAAGGCCTAAAGGCTTTCACTTCAGTAGCCTATCCTTATCACTATGAGTAAAAGGACCAAAGCAAGGCCCAGCAATCAGGCTTCCCCTCCGTCTAGAACCCTCCTGAGAGGAGCTCCCTTCCCTCAGATTTTCTACCACACGTCGTACTAGGGAGTCTCCATTGAGCTCTGCTCAGTTAAATTTTCAGAGAAGTTCATTTCTACTATTTTGTCTATAGAAAAGAGGATTTCCTACAGCAAGTAAGGTGTCATCTTCTTACTTTACTTAAAGGAGCTCTATTTTGAGGAGAATTCATCATGTCTGATAAAGAAAAGTATTTTCAGAGCTTGTAAGGCCTGTGGGGAAAAAAGACTTCACTTTGAAGACCCACACAAGGACTGCATTTATTGCCTCTACCCTGACTATGTAGCCAAAGACTGCAAGGTTTGCAGGACCTTTTCCAACAAAACCCTCAAGGACAGAGAGGGTAGGCTACTAATTTGGCTCCAGAAGTTGAAGTCCAGATCTAACCCAGTGTCTGGTTCTGACAGTAAGGAATCTTCAACTTCCTCAAGAAAACCACAGAAAAGAGGCAGATCTCCTCATGCCCACCAATCGGAGGATCTACCTAAAAAGGCTCATAAAAAGACCAAAAGGGTGTCTTCTAAAGCTGGCAGTCCTTCCAGTTCTCCTCAAAGGAGTTCTGTTTCATCTAAAAGACACTCTAAAGAATGAGCCTGGCAAAAGAGCCCTATCTGAGCCTCCAACGCCACCTCCTGTGGTAAAACATGTCTTTAAGAGGTCATCTGAAAAATCTGCGATGACGACAGTCAACAAGAGCACCGTCGACGGCAGTGTCCAAAGGTGTCTTTACAGCCTCGTCGTTGACTGCTACAGTCTCTACAGCGGCGTCTTCCTCATCGATGATCATCTCAACGACGTCCTCGCCGACGGCGTTTATGGTTGCTTCGCCCATCACCTCTCCTTCATCGATGCTGCTGCCGGTGAGACCGTCTACGTTGATTCTACCTTCGTCGGCTTCCTCGTCGACAAGATTTTCTCCATCTTCAGTGATGTCTCCGTCGCCGACCACGTTGGCGCTGCCGTCGATGATGCTGATACCGTCGACGATGCCGTCGACGATGCCATCCACGATGACGTAGGCAAGAGTTAAAGCATATAGGAAGTCTAATTTCCTTTGGCCATTGGTGACATCTCCAAGTAGGTTATCAGCCTTGGTACCTACACATTTACTGGAACAAGAGGATTCAGATGATGAAGGGCCTTTTGGGGTTGCTCATAGCCCATCAGAAATGCATGTCAAGTGCCAGGATCTAGAGGACACACAGCATGATCCGCACTCATATTGTCCATAATCACACCAGTATCCCTATCAGGAGCAAATGGTTTCTTTGGCAGGATCGCTCATAGCTGATTTGCAACTCATGTTGGATGACTATAGGAGGTGGTTTCCACCAGCTGGCTTGGAAGTTCAGCCTTCTGTCGCGCCCTCTGTGCCACTTCCTTCTACTCCGGTTTATCCAGGGTTCCAGCCATTACATGTGCCACCACAGACAACAATTTCGATCCCTACACAGCATTTGTCCTCTTCTGATGATGATGACAGAGGGGAGGGAGAATTGCCTGATGCCATAACAGAGTGGGCCGACTATCAAATTCCTACTCCATCCTCGCTCTCTCCAGTTCCTGTGGATTCCCCTCCTGGTGACATCAGTGGTTTTCACAACTTGCTTGAAAGAGCTGAGAAGAGGTTTGCGTTGCCCACGAAGCAGATGGACTGCTTCTTGTAAGATTTCAAGGAACCATTTCAAAAAAGTGTAAAATCCATGCCGATTGTGGACTATATCTGGGATGAGGGCATCAAAGTAATGAAGAATCGGGCTACGGTCACCCCGGTTCTACCTCGTCTTGACAAAAAGTAGAAGGCACCTGAAGACTCTCCGGCCTGCCTCACGGGCCATCCCAGACCGGACTCAGTTATTGCCCAGGCGGCACAGCGCAGATCTAGGAACCCTTCAGCACCAATCTCTGCCCCACCGGACAAGGAGGGTAGGAGGCTAGATGATATAGGAAAACGCTTTTCTTTGATAGCTTCGCTTATTATATTGGCTTCTCATTCTTTGGCTATCATAGGCAGATATGATAGACAGCTATGGGCTGACATTGCGCCCTATTTGGATCAACTGCCAGAGGATTCTAAGTTAGAAGCCAAGAACGTCTTGCAAGAAGGGGAGAGGTCTTCTGCTATGGATATCGCCACCACGGCTTTCCGTCAGATGGCAGGTGCTGCGGTTCTCAGGAGGCAGGGTTGGCTCCGGGTGACTTCATTTAGACCCGAAGTCCAGAACAAAATTCTAGACCTCCCTTTTGAAGGTGAAGCCCTATTCAGGAAGCACATTGATGATGCGCTTCAGTCGATAAAGACGGACACTGACAGGGCCAGGTCCCTTGGCACCCTGCAGTTTAAAAGGTAGCCTTTTCGAGGAGCAAGAGGCCGGGGGGGTATTCATCGTATAGACCATGCTTCCAACAGTATAGATACCCCTCTCTCTGCGGCATCTCATTCCTTTCGCCCTCAGATCCAACAAAGAATGCCTCCGCAGGCAGCTTATTCGAGAGCTTCACAGAGAGGAAAGGCTGGAAGACAACCAAAAGATACAGGCCGTAGACAATGACTTGCTACCGTCTCCGGCTACGAACCTTCCCTTGGACACAAGACTAGGGGGAAGGATTTCCCTCTACTTTCACAACTGGCAGAAGATAACATCAGACCAATGGGTCCTAAATCTCATTCAATTTGGCCATACTTTGGAGTTCCTGCAGTACCCTCCTACAAAACCTCCTCTCCCTAGAAGGGGAAAGCACTTGCATCTGCTCAAGAAGGAGGTCGGGTCCATGCTTTTCAAGGGAGCTATAGAAAGGGTTCCACATCAGGACAGAGGAAAGGGTTACTACTCCCGATTCTTCCTAGTTCGAAAGAACCGGAAAAGTTGGCGTCCAATCTTAGACCTCAGGGATCTCAACACTTATCTCAAGAAACAATCATTCCGTATGATCACCCTATCAGACATTCCGTACCTTCTAAATCCGGGGGATTACATGGCCACCCTCGATTTGCAGGATGCATATTTCCATATCCTTATTCACCCTTCCCACAGAAAGTACCTCAGATTTGCAGTAGCCGGAGACCATTTCCAGTTCAAAGTCTTACCCTTCCGCCTGAAATCGGCTCCCAGGATCTTCACCAAATGCTTGGCTCCAGTGGCAGCTATCCTCAGAAGGCAGAACCATCAAGTCTTTCTGTATCTGGACGATTGGCTGGTCAAAGCCAGATCCAGATCTCAGGCGCAGGAGTCCACGAATGCT
Source organism: Pleurodeles waltl (assembly GCF_031143425.1). NCBI lineage: Eukaryota > Metazoa > Chordata > Amphibia > Caudata > Salamandridae > Pleurodeles > Pleurodeles waltl. The sequence continues at coordinate 605,212,520 of NC_090445.1, read as the reverse complement.
AGTATCGAGCTATTCACAAGCCTGGGCCTAACGGTCAATCGCGAAAAGTCAGCATTCCAGCCCTTAAAGAGGAGAACTTTTTTAGGGACAATACTGGACACTTCGAACAACAATGCAGCCCCTACAGAGGACAGACGGAGAAAGCTCATATCCCTCGCGAGGCATTTACAAAAAAGAAAGTACGTTTCAAGTCCCTGTTAGGGATGATGTCCTCCTGCATTCCTCTGGTGCCTTTCTGTCATCTGAAAATGAGGCCCCTACAGGAGCAGTTAGATCTTCAGTGGACGCAATCCATGGAGTCTTTCGACGATATCATCAGAATAACAAAGCCCATGATATCATCTCTAGCTTGGTGGACTCAGGGGTCTCACTTAGTGAAGGGGCTTTCTTTTCTTCCCCAACAAGCACCTTGGGTGATAACTACGTACGCTTCTCTCGAGGGATGGGTTGCCTTCCTCCAGCACCTACGAGTCAGGGGCAAATGGAAGCCACTTCAGAAGGTCTTTCACATCAATTACCGCGAATTGAAAGCTGTTCGACTTGCGCTTTTCTCCCAAAAATAAGAGGTTCATTAGTTCTCATCCGGACGGACAACACAACGACAATGCATTATATCAACAAGCAGGGAGGAACCAGGTCTCTGCTCTTATTGAGAGAATCTCAGCGCCTTTGGGAATGGTCTATCAACCACAAGATCAACCTTTGAGCGGAACATGTGCCAGGCGTACAGAACATCATTGCGGACTCCCTGAGCAGATCCCGGTCGTCCAACCAGGAATGTGAGTTGGACCAAGGAGTCTTGAATCAAGTCTTCTCCTGATGGGGGAAACCGAAGCAGGATCTCTTCGCCACCCCGCAGAATGTGAAATGACGTTTTTTCACAAGTCAGGATCAACATCAGGGCTCTTGGGGGAATGCGTGTTCCATGGCATGGTCAGGAATTTAGGTTTACGCTTTTCCTCCCATGTCCCTCATACCAAGAGTTCTGGCGAAGATCAAGATCGAACGCTGCAAGCTCCTTCTGATTGCTCCGGCATGGCCTCGTCAGTTCTGGTGTACGGAACTCCTTCACTTCTCGCAGAGCCGCAGCAATCCTCTACCAGTGATGCCCTCCCTGCTAACAATGAACTAGGGCCAACTTCTCCACCCGGATCCAGCTTCACTTCACTTGACAGCCTGGCTCCTAAACACCATGAGTTTGCACATCTAGCTATAACTTCGGATTGCAGAGCCATCCTCGCCAGAGCTGCAGCTGAGAGTACCAACAAATGTTATCGTCTGAAGTGGAGGAGATTTTGCTCATGGTGTGCACAAGTTCAGGTGCATCCCTTTTCTTCATCACCGCAGCAGATACTACCTTATCTTCTACTCCTGGCCAGATCGGTTTTGGCTAATTCCTCGATCAAGGTCCACCTGGCAGCGATTTCCCGTTATAGGTGTACAGAGAACGTGCCTCCTCTGTGGTCGGCAAGGGTCATAAAACAGTTTCTTTAAGGGTCTGTTCAGGTCCTTTCCCCCAGTTCAGCCTCTTCCTCCATCATGGCACCTTAATTTGGTCTTGTCTCAATTAATGAAACCACCGTTTGAGCCAATCCACGAAGCGGATTTGAAGTTTCTATCCTGGAAGGTCTCCTTCCTTCTCGCTCTTACTTCAGCCAGAAGAGTGAGCGAGATACAGGCATTCACTATCCAGGATCCTTTCTTACAATTCAAAAGGGATAAGGTAATTTTGCGAACAAATCCAAAATTCATACCTAAGGTCCCGTCGGATTTTCATATAAACCAACCAGTGATACTGAAGTCATACTTTCCTAATCCATTGACACCAGGGGAGCAAGCTCTGCATTCTTTAGACGTTCAGAGGTGCCTGAAGTTTTCTCTAGACAGAACTAAACAATTTAGACAATCAAACCAACTTTTTGTGGCTTTCAGTGCTCCGTGTAAGGGACAAGCATTATCTAAACAGGGAATTGGGAGGTGGATAGCCTCTGCGATTAACTATTGTCATACAGCGGCAGCAAAACCCTTGCAGAATCCAGCGTGTGCACATTCTACAAGAAAAATGGCTGCATCCATGGTACTTTTTGCAGGAGTGCCCATTCAGGACATCTGCAGGGCAGCCACGTGGAAGTCAGTGCATACTTTTGCAAGGCATTACTGTTTGGAGGAAACTCAGCAAGGTGATATGGCAGTAGGGCAAGCGGTGTTAAGACATCTTTTCCAGTAACGGTGAGCTGTTGTATTTCTTTATTCCTTTTTTCCTGCAAGCCCAGTTTAATTTGTGCACATTGTATAGGTTTGTTTCTTCCTTTACGGCTGTGATATTTCTTGTTTTACCTACTCATGGTAACGTTCTTTTGTCATATTTATTGCTTATCTAATATGGTATATTTACCACATAATCTTTTTCTTTAAGGATTTTGCTGATATATGTATGTTCCAGGATTTTATTTATATATATATAAATATCTCCATATAACAACAGGTATACATATGGATTGATGCTATACAATGTGCTTCATTACTGCTTTCTATTCTGATTCAAGCATGTGAATCTATGAAAGTTCCAATACTGGAGTAAGAAAATAAGTTACTTACCTGTAAATGTAATTCTCCAGTATTGACATCTTTCATAGATTCACATGCCGCCCTCCCTCCTCCCCTGGGAAGCTCACCTTTTCCTGTCATCTTCAGATACTATACCACTCGTGCTTGAGAAAATCTGAGGGAAGGGTGCTCCTTTCAGGAGTGTTCTAGAGGGAGGGGAAGCCTGATTGGCTGTGCCTTGCTTTGGTCCTTTTACTCATAGTGATAAGGATAGGCTACTAAAGTGAAAGCCTTTAGGCCTTTTTTCATTGCAGTAGATTGTGTGTATAGCTGTTTTGATATACTGGGGGCTCCCATCTCGACGTCGGGGAAGGATTCAAGCATGTGAATCAATGAAAGATTCCAATACTGGAGAACTACAGTACATGTAAGTAACTTATTTTCTTATCCGATTTGCGCAGCCTGACTGGAGACTTTTTAGTAGTAGAAACTCAGACACTCTCTAAGGCCTAACCATGTAAGAGTTGCCTAACAGGAGATGGTTCTGCTTAGTGTGTAACTTGGGGGATAGTTCTGTGATCCAGGGTCAGAGCGTATAATGTGTGGTAACCTCAGGCAGGGCCGGGTGCTGGCCTGGATGGGTGGCGCTGACCTCAGGGGGGATGGAGGGTGCTGTGTTTAGCAATAACTTACGAAACCTGCTCTTGTGATTAATGTTCCTGCTACAGAGACAGCTCGAAATTGTCTAGTGTCAGTTTCGACTCGATATAAAGTAGCGCAGAGGGTTAATGTGCCTGCTGTAAAGAACAGAAATATATGTGGATAGCTGAGTAGATTGGTAAAGCCAGCCCATACCAGTGCTTTGAAACAAATTAAATGTACGTGAGAGAGGCAATATGGAGAGATGATGGGCACTTTTGCCAGGTGGTAGTGAGGGAATCCGAGGAGGTGGTCATAGGGTGGGGGGGGGGGGGGGGGGGTGCCAAAAAAGATTGTCGCACCCGGAGCCACCAGTGCTAAAGCCGGCCCTGACCTCAGGTTCTCCAACATGCCATCTTGCTTAGTATCACAAACATGTTTGAAGTTTAGCACTATATATAACAGAACAATTATAGAACATGTTTTGTAAGATCCGGCGTATATATTCAGAGAGGAGAATCCATACCCAGCATGGCTTGGCCAAACTAGACAGCAGCCATGATCTAAGAATTAAGTGGCAATGTTTACAAAAGTCTTGACAAGTAGCCCAGGTGTCCACTTTATAGATAACATACAGTTGTGTGTCTCAGATGCATTTGCTGTAACGGCATGAACATGCACTCCTAGCATAAGAGTAACGTTTTTATTGTCACTGTCCAGGATGTAAGAGGAGTCGTTTCAGCGGCGATAAGATGATGCCTAGACTACACCAATTCTTTTTTACAAAGGGCTTCCAAGTCATGTTTTCCAAAAATGCAGGTGATCCAGAATGCAGTTGCCCATCTCGTTGGTGAATCCACACCCCGCCGATCCTTGCTCAGTTTCAAGCAGCTAATCCAGATGAGGTGGTTGGAGCTATATATTCTGCTCAGCAGAATTATGTAATAACTGTCTGCCTAAAAGAGCTATAATTGATTACATTGTGAAGACTTTGCAGTAGTTTGAACACTTGGCTCTTCCCTGAAGTCTCTTACTTAATCTTTCCTTCTTATTCTCACTCTGCTTTCCTAATGGTCCCTGGAGCCAAGAAACCACTGGTGAACGAGCCCTTTACAAATTCCATCAACAAGACCCCTTTCATCGAGACTGTACAGGGTCTGCAGCCGACAAATCCTCAAGTGCACTTACTCTGCAAGTAGATGGTTTGCCATCAAAAAAAGCCCAGTAACCAATTTATTATCAGCTATAGACATAGGCTCAAATGGTTTGTAGGTCAGAGTGTTTAGGACCATAAACTGAAAATCTAACCCAGCATCAAGGCCTTGGATGAGTTTCTGACTGGGTGGAAGTGCCTGCCTCATCAAGGCCTTGGATGAGTTTCTGACTGGGTGGAAGTGCCTGCCTCATCAAGGCCTTGAATGGGTTTCTGACTGGTAGGAAGTGTCTGCCTCGGGAGAGTTGACATGCTGCTATGAGCTCACACTGCTGCCATTTAAACCTTACAGTTTGCCAAAAGAAGCATGAGTGGTAAGTGAGGGGAAATGTTCTGTCGCTCCTGTGGAGGTCCTCATTAGGGCAATGACCAGTAAAGTCCCTGAGCCAATCACAGTACATTAAACAAATCATCTGTTCAGATAGCAAGGACATATAGTGGGGGGGATCCCTTACTGTCGTAAAATCTGTCATTCTGCTTAATAGCTGAGTCCCCATTTGTGTGGTCCTAAATGCAACCCACTCCGCCCATCCACAGATTAAATACAGTCTCCTACCAGATGAGTCTCTACAAGTCTTTGTTTTTCTGGAGGGACTGTGACCATGGCTTCAAAGCTAACCCCTCCCCTTTGCTTGTTGGTTGCTAAATTGAAAGTGTAATTGAATATCCGTATGCCATTTTCCTATGAAAGGAAGGCTTGAGACCCCAAATCACTTTGAATTCTAGGCAATTTATATACTACTATGCAATGGGGACAGGAATGGCGAGGCTATTGTGTGCTTCTATACGCACTGCCAAGTATCATGCATTAATGCACTGATCTCTGGATTGAACACTTTGTCTGGTGCCCCTCAGAGTAGTTTTCTTTTTTAAGTCATGTAGTCATCAGTTTTTGTTTAGGATGGGACTCTGAGATAATTGATAATTTATATATTGGGTGAAAGTGAAACCTGAGGTTTTGGATCAGTTTCGTGTGTAGCCTTGCACCTTGTTTCTATAGGAATACCACTGTACCTAAGGCTATACGGTTCACAAGCATCTGTTTCCACAGATCCATTATGGAATCCTTTTGAAAAGGAGAACTGTCAGCTTTAAGACCTGGAGATATGTTCTGCCGTGAGATGTACACAGGAGAGTGCTAGTGAAAGTGGCATTTATTGTAACATTGATTTTTCTGAATTACACAAAGGTGTCAGTCACCTTCCTGGTTTGTGGTTGATAGGGTAAATGATCTTGTGTGGGGTCTTTGGGCCGCATACCTCACCTGACACAGGTTGTTTTTCCCCAATGGAGGACAGGCTGTAGTGATGTGCAGCTGAGGCCCTGGACCAATATCTGCCTTCTGTTGAAGTCAAGACGAATGTCCTTACTGAGGTTTTGCACTGGGCAAGCCTCATCTGAGCCCTTATTTTCATTTAATGAAGCACTGACTGTTAAATTGTGGGCAAAAGGAAAACTTTGCCCAAGTGCCCATAAGGGTGTCAGACAGGTGACTAGATGCAACAAAATGGCGCTAAATGACCTAGACTTTCTTAACAGTATCCAACATTTGAGAGTTTGGTGGTTCATGCTTCCTCCAGAAAAATAAATCCTAATACATTCCAAATCACTCTTCCAGGCAGGGAGTTGAAAAGGATTGAAATTTCCAGGAAGCAGATGTTCTCTATTACCAGCTTGGCGGTAAGGTCAATAAATGCAGTCTGCTTACGCACACCCTCTAGGATGTGGCCAGCAAGATCTTACCAGAGGCCCCAGAAGAATTGAGGCTATTTTTTTGCACAGACCTTTTAGGGGGGGTGAGATAAAAGCCTCCAGATTGCTTTAGTTTGCCCTTTGTTGTGCACAGCCACCCTGTGGTAAGCAGGATTAGATATTTGTACTAGGCCATCACATCTGACAGATAAGTCCTCCAGATCGATCAGCACGGCTATGCCCTTCGATTCCTTTCCTACCCACCTCAACTTCCTCCTACATCACAGGAGCACCAATCTTTTTCTGCACTGCCTTCTCCTTTGTCCCAGAGAAGCCCAAAAAGAGCTACTTGCCCACTCAATGGTCTTTGGTGTGATTGATGTAAAGCTTAAAGTTCTTTTAGGGTACAGCAGATAAAGTCACTCTTTTGAAGGGTGAGGTGGAGAAAAGAACGTTGGGAGGGTAGTGGACTGCCCAATGTGAAAAGCAGTCACGACTTTTTGGTAAAAAGGCCGCCTTGGTCATCAACCCCACTATATCTGGGAGAAACGTGGTATAAAGCGGCTGCATCAAGAGAGCATTGTGTTCACTTCTATGGTCATCTGAAGTAACAACAACCCGAAACAGTGTTGAGAGTCAGGAAAAGAAGTAGACAGCTGTGCATTGGTTCAAATGGTGTCCACACGAGGAAAGTGAGGACCAAATTAAGATCCCACTGTGGCATCACAAAAGGTATTAGAGGAAATGAACAAGTCAAACCTTTTATAAATCTCATCACAAAGGGTAATTTGAACAAGGACGGTTGGTTCTGGAAATGTAAAAATGCTGAAAGCGTGACAGATAACCATTAGCTGTGCCTAGTGCATGTTTTTGCTGGGCCACAGATAAAACAATCAGAAGGACATCCAGCAGTTTGGCCTACAAGGGATCATTATTGCGGGTGCCACACCAGGCTACAAACTTGTCCTAGTGCCTGACGTTGACAGTCTTAGTAGAAAGAGTACTGGCATACAGAATGACATCTACTTCTTCAGGAGGAAGACGGAATATAGTTAACTGCTGCCGCTCAGTCTCCAAGCAAGGGGTGCAGATTTTGCAGGTTTGGGTGCATGACCCTGCTCTGCTGCTGACAGGTAGTCCTCCAGAAGCAATAGGGTGATCGGAAGACAGATGCTGAGGCCCAAAACTTTGAGGTACCATACTCTCCTTGCACAATCCAGAGTCATTAAGATGACTTAGATCTGGTCATTCTTGGACATCTTCAGAACTAAGGGCAGGAAAGGCCGCAGTAGAAAGGCATGTAGTAGTCCTGTGCTCCACCCTACCTGGAATGCTTCACTGAGAGGGAGCCTTCTTGTAAACTCCAGCGTGTCAACATTTTGACATTGCACGTTCTTGGCGGTGGCAAAAAGACCAAGCCAGGTTTCACCCCACTGCTGGAAGATGCTGTGTCACCTTCGGGTGTAACTGCCATTCATGATCTGCAAGGCGCTGCTGTGTTTGTCCACACTGGCTTTCAAAGATCCCACTAGGTGTTTTTTGACCAGGGAGATGCCCTGGCTCTCCAGAGACAGAAAAGCTCCTGCCACAGGACCCTACTCCACCCTGCTTGTTGCAGTACCATATGGCAGTGGTGGTGTCTGAGAACCTGAATCAGCCTCCCTTTGAACAGTAGGAAGGCTTTCTGCACAAGGCAGATGGTCAGCAACTCCAACAGATTGATGTGGAAATGGTTCTCTGCCAGAGACCAGAGGTCTTTGATCTTTTCCACTCTCAGGTAGCCTCCCCATCTCAGCAGTAATGCATCTTTCACCACTGTTAGAACAGGGGTGGGGCAGAGAGAGGGGTGTGCTGCCAGTCCAATTACTATTGAGCCACCACTGCAAGTCTTTAGCAGTCTCCTCCGAAAACTAAATGAAATCGAACAGGTCTTGGTCCTACTGAGATTTCATGTTCCACTGCAGAGCCCGCATATGCCAGCTGGCACAGTTTACAAGAAGGAATCCAATATGCCCATAAGCCTCGAGGTCACTTTTACTGAGGCTGAAACGTCAGAATCGTAGCCCAAATGTCCTGGAATTGTTGTGGTGGAGGGGAAGGTCCCAAAAGTGCACAAAATCCAGGATGGCTCAGATGACAGGGAGCCTTTGTGAAGGAGTCAGGTGTGATTTTGGCACATTGATAGCAAATACTGGCTATGTCATGTTTGCTGTTGAATGGTCTACGACTGATTGTGCCAACCTTCAACAGCCAGTCATCAAGGCAGGGAACACCGGAATCTCCTACAAAGGTGTTCTGCTACAACCATCATCACTTTCGTGTTCACCCAAGGGGCATTGGTGTGGCAGAAGGGGAACAGTAAACTGAAAATTGTCCTTGGTGACCTTGAACAGCAAGCGGCATCTGTGAAACAATAGGACAGGTGCATGAAACTAAATGTCCTGTAGGCAAAGCCATCATCATCTAGTCACTTGGATTCACTGCAGACATAACTTGGGCTAGTGTGAGCATCTTGAATGTGTCAGTCTGCAAGAAAGCGCTGAGAGGGCAGTGATCTAAAATATGGCAAAGGTCTCCATCCTTCTTCAGCACAAGAAAATAACGGGAGTAACAACCAGTCCCTATTTCCAGGGCCAGGGCCCTTTCTATGGCTCCTTTGGATAAAACAGCCTTGGAGCAAGATGTGAGGTGCTTATATTAAAGAAGTTCTGATATGGGCAGGTGTGGTGGGTATAAAAGGAATGGCAGGGCGTAGCCCTATTGAATGATTTGCAGGACCTATCTGCCGGCTGTTGTCCTTTGCCACTCTTGGAGAAAAGGTCTGATCCTGCCTCCTACAGGGTGGTCGAGAGCCACTAAGGGCAAACAAAAATGGGTTGAGACTATTGCTGCAGGGGTTGTGTGTTGCTCCTAATGGCCTGGGCATTGTGTGCTTGATCCCAGTCCCAAACCTCAAATGACTCTGGTGCCTGGTGTAAGGGCGGTGGGCCTGGGCATTGCCTATACATCAACCCTCTGGTGTAGCCATGAAAGGGGTGAAACGGTTGGTTGTACTGTCTTGCATGAGTTGGAAAGGCGTAAGGAATGCACAGTGGCTTGGCTTTCTTTATCATCAGGCATATCCATTAAAAAGGCTTGCTTGTCCCCTGAGAAGCTCATGGATCCAATCCAGTCATGCTGCTGAAGCACCACACTCATGCCAACTACTCTGCCCAAGCAATCGGTCCAGCCCAGACTGAATGATGTACCTTGTTGCATCCCGGATGATCGGAGCCAGGTTGGTCTGAAATGCCTCTGGGAAAACTGCAAAGATCTCATCAACGATGTCCCAAAAAGCAGGGGTATAGCTACCCAGCAAACCTCTAGCATTGACTGACAGATTGGCTACATTAGCCAAGGAAAACAGCCTGTTTCTGAATTCCTCAATTTGTTTTGACTCTGTCAGAGGAGTCGGGGAGGCAGAATTGGGGTTCACCCTACTGGTGGAAGCCCGAGCCACAAAACTTTCTTATGTAGGGTGCTGCATCGCCTGCTGACGGTTTGTGGCATCTGGCATTCTGCCTGATCACTGACTGGCAGGAACAGGGCTTAGGCCAGGTGCCCTTTAGGTTGTCAGTCAGGGTTTTCTTAAGTGGAAGTGAAGGTTCTGATAAAGTTTATTACATTTGCTAAATCTCTATAAGTATGTTTGTTTTGTTTTCAATAGTTGGCAGTTGTAAATCAAATACCTCCACTGCACTTCTTATTACCATGGCATTGGATGCACCATCTTCCGTCGATGGTCCGGGGGACAACACAACCCAGTGCCCAGACAAATGTCCAACCCACTAGCTTCCTGCATGTCCAAATAGAAACTGTCATTATCATAATGTTGGGGAAAATAATCCCCTTCATCTCCATTGTCCTTTCCAAATGCAGGCTGGAGCCCTAGGGAGCGGTGTGAGGCGAAGACACAGTTGTGTCTAAATCTGATTGAAGTATTGGCAGTTGCCACAGTATGGCTTCAGTATCCAACCTAGGTGAGGGCTGAAAGGAATTTGGCTTGGGGTAAGTTATTACTGTAGGGGTCGGTTCTTCCGTTTTATCAGTGGTGACATGAAAGCCACCAGTGTGGACTTCGGTGCCAGACTGGAAGCCAGTTCCGGTGACAGAATGGAAACCGAGGTGGGTTCAAGAGACACAGACGAGGCCAAGGGTGGGCTTGCCGGCAGAAGGCTGACTGGAGGCCTCTGTTGACTCTTGGGGCCTGAAGTCATACCAGAAGGAGCTGGAATAGTGCCAATATTTTGTAACCACCTCCTGAAAGGCCTCAATCTGTTGCAACATCACCGATGGACCCAGAAGCTTGGGGTGCTTCAGCTGCGGGATTGTTTCCTTGGTTGTGGACTGTGAGAGAGACCACAAGGTACCCTGAAGTTCTCACAACTTCTCAGGAACAAATTCTGCTTGTCCTTCTTGTGCTTCTGCTTCAACTTATTTGAAGACTTAGACAGCGTCCTTTTGAAAGAAGGGTCTTGAGAGCAAGAGCAGGTTCACGCCCTCAGCTTCAAGTAGGAGTGGGACTTCTGAATCTTTTTTCAGTGTTCGGCAACGTACAGCTCTGCTTTGAGTTCCCAAACTGCCTTTGGACTCATAAGGGCACACTCCTCGCAGAACTTGGAGTTGTGCAGCAAACCTGGATACCAGATCGCCCACCTCATGGGGATCCGTCACAGACATTTTAGCTGCGACAGTCCATGCAAGGATTAAACCCTGTAGTGTTAGGAGGGGGGCATAGTTCCCTTGCACACTGGAGAAATTTTGCAAGAAAAAGCTTGTCCGGGACGACAAAAAGTTGGGAGCAAATGATGAAGGCATATACAAAGTCGCAGAAAGAAAGGAACAGCGCTGATGTGTAGGGGTGGCGCTTATATATGGCTCCACCATCACTTCTGGCGTCAAATAATGTCAACACTATGTCCCTACTGGTGCACAGAAGCTTTGCTTTTAAAATCTTCCAGATCCAGTCTGGTGCCTAGGGATATTCCAAAGGTGAGGAATCTAAACTTAGATGTATTCATCAAAATGTTGTGTTTATTGTGGATTGTTGTTGATTTTGCATTTCTGAACCTGCTATTTGCATGGTTATTTGCTGGCTGAACTAGGCTGAGATGTAAAAGCATTTTCAGAAGAGCAGGCATCTTTTCTTCTTGATCTCTGACACTACTCTCACTCTTTGGTTTGCCCTCCCTATCTCCCAAGAGACAAACAAAGGGAAGAAGATGAGGAGAGAACTAGGGGAATTGTTTTGCATACTTTGACATCCTTTAAGAAAGAATTGTAAAGCGGATATGGGAAGGAAAGTAGTGGAAAACATACTTTTGGGTTCTGATGACAGTGGTTTTTATGTCTGTCCTAGAGTAAAGAAAGGAGAGAACATTAGAAAGGTAGATGGCCACGTCACCCCCAAGGGGCCACTAAAGGGGACCGTCCCTTAGTGTTTCCCACTGCCTAGGTAATAGTGTTTCTACAGTGGCCACAGGGCCAACACGCTTGCCACAGCCAGCACAATTTCAATCCCCCTGAAACCTAGAGGTGGATGACGTTCTATCCGGTCTAGGTTTGGGGTATTTAAGAGCACTTGGCAGTTCTGCTCTCCCTCTTTCCGTTGGCCGCAGCAGAGAAAAACCTCCCACCTATCCATGCACTTGTGAGCTAAGAAGGAATAACCTATTTCTCTATAGGGTTGCAAGTGGAGTTACTGTGCGACCCTAACACAAGAAGTGGAAATTGCTCAAAAAAATGGAGATGGACAACAAACTTGGATATTGTCAGGCTATTGGGGCCCATCAGAAGAATGCAACAGCAACCACTTTAACCCACAAGGGACGGTTGTTATCCTCACATCTGGGGGTTGGCCTTAGTTTGCTTCATGTTTGACACAGGCACAGCAAACCAAGAATTGAATGAGCCGCAGCCCCAATGCAAAATAGCAAATCACTGTACAGCAAATACTACATTTAGTGTAAATCACAGTGGGTTTTTATTTTTTTAAGATGGATATATCGGTTGTCAGTCTTAAGCTGCACACTTGGATCCCCAGTAGGTGAACTCTGCCTGTGTATTGCAAATTAAGTTGTAAATCAACTTTCAACGTTTTATTTCCTCAAACAAATTAACATCTGGTCGATTGTGTGAGACATAAACTGTACATCTGTCGCAAGGATGATGATAAGGGTCTAGGGGGTGAAAATGGTAGGGCACGTCACAAGATGTATTGCTGTATGTTAGGGAGTATAATTGATTCCTAGAGAAGCCTAGTAGTTCACGTGACACTTGTGAGACATTTTCAAATATCCTTTAATTTGAGTTATACATTCATCAGTTTGTGCTGGAGGTGATCAAGCAGGAATGGAATGTCACTAACAACCACATTTATGGGAGTTTTATTTTTTAGGCAATATAGATTCCTTGCAATGTGCATGTTTACTCTTGTTGCTTTTTGGGAACATCTTCTATGGAAAATATTTTAAAGGATACTGCAGAAAAGAAAATTAATTCCTCTTTAAAGAAGGTTTACTCAGTCTGTTGTGGCTATGCAAGCTGGAGTCTATCACACCTATACAGTTCAGTCTTTGATTTCAGATTTCAAATCCTTTTTCAAGGTCACCCAGGAAGGCACAGGCTACTGTGATTAGTTGCAGAGCATAGATCACCAAACTGAACTTTTATAAGACAATCCTTTTGTTGGTCATATCAGTAGTACTGGCTAGTGGATCTTTGTTGGAAATATGCTCCTTCAGCAGGGTCACCCTGATTTTTTTTTTGCCTTTTGTGCTGAACTCTGTTTTTAATGGCTATAGAACTCTGTGCACTTCACTCTTGCTAGCTAGTGGTAACTTGTTTCGGCTTCTCCTTTCAACATAGCAAACTTGGTATACTCCGAACATATAAGTCCCTAGTATCATATGCTAGTGTACCCAGGCACTCTAAGTTACATATCACAATTGGACTGCAGCACTTGTTCCATACACTACAGTGACAATGTTTACAGACTGCAGGGCTGGATGTGCAGGTTTTAACTGCAAATTTGATCCATCAAAATAACCTCTTGACAGACCTAAATCTTCCTTTTAAATATTTATGTCACCCCTAAGTAGGCCTTACTACTCATAAAGGCAGGGTGCATGGTATATAAAAGTAGGGCATGTAAACATTTAAAGTTAAGCATTGGAAAATGCTCTCAATACTATTTACACTGTAGCATGTTTAGGAAACACTGGGATTTAACATTTATTATTAATCCTGTATCTCGGAAATAGGACCAGCTAGAAAAATAACGAAACAACTATTTTTAATAGTTACAAATACAATTCAATGGTTAAATTGTATTCTAAATGTTACACAAAAGTAACTTTTAAAAAATTACCTTATCTCTGCCTGAAGCCGTTGAAACCTAATTCTGCATTTTGTTCTCCCACTTCAACCAGCTAGTGTTAGGTGAGGTGTGAACTTGACCAAAGCAAAACAAAATGGAATGGCCTGAATGGGCATAGATAAATCCTCTGAACCTGACAACAAAAACAGTGGCAGCTGGTAATTTTAGGAGGGATAAGGGAGTAAGTGGGGGACACACATGCACACTCACTCACTCATTCATTCACACACAGACACATTAATTCACAACACTCATTACTCCAGTATTGGAACTTTCATAGATTCACATGCTTGAATCATTCCCCGTTGTCAAGATGGGAGCCCCCAGGTACATTTAACTAAGTAGTGTTGACATAGATATAATCTAAGGACCCTAGGCCTCTTAATTTAACAGTCAATCAGAGTCATTTTAAGAAAAAGGACCAAACTTGAGCATCCACCAATCAGAAGACACCACCCTCTAGAACCCTCCTGAGAAAAGCTCCAGTATCTCAGATTTTCTACTGCACGTTGTGCTAGGGAGTCTCCTTAGAGCTTTGCTCTTTCTTCACACTTTTGGATTAGCTTTAAGCTGATTTTCTTCTGCTAAACTTGTTTTGACTGATTGTGGATAAGGCCTACAGCATGTCTGACAAGAAAAAGAAGGGTTTATTCAGAGCCTGCAAGACTTGTGGCAAAAAGAGACTATACTCTGAAGACCCTCATCAGGACGGCATATACTGCCTCTATCCAGACCACTCAGCTAAGGACTGTAAGGTTTGTCGTACCTTTTCTTCCAAGACTCTGAAAGATAGAGAAGGCAGATTGTTGTTATGGCTGAAAAAACTTAAGTCCAGAGATAATCCAGTCTCTGAGTCAGATGATGTTGACTCCTCAACATCGCCGAAAAAGTCATCAAAAAGGGCTAGATCACATTCAAGATCTTCTTCAGAGCAATCAAGAAAAGCCCACAAAAGGACCACCTCAGGGTCCTACAAGGGCCCCAGACCGTCCACTTCACCTCACTGTTCTCCAAAAAAGGGGGAAGAGGTCATGCCAGCAGCTCTGAAAGGCACAAAAGGTCACCTTCTGTACCTCCATCTGCGTCTGCTGTGCCTTTCAAAAGGCCATCTTCTGCTCCTGGAGCAAAGACTGTAACGTCAACGACGGTTTCAGCACCGACAGCAGTTCTGACGACGACATCGTCGATGACGAGTATACCACCGTCGACAAGAACAGCGTCGACAAGGATCTAAACATCATCATCGTGGACGGCAGTGACAATGGTGTCCGCATTGCTGTCTTCATCGTCAGACTCTTCAGTTATGCTGTCGACGATTAAGATATCTATGCGTTCGTCGTCGACGATGGCTATATCTGCGCCATCGACGATGGAAAAACAGCACAAAAGCCAGGAGAAACTTACCCCAAAGCAAACTTCACCTAGTAAGGTAACCCCTCTCATGCCAGTACACCTGCTGGAGATGGATGAAGAATCAGACGAAGAGGGAGTATTTTAAACAGCACATAGCCGCTCACAGCTAAATGTCAAATATGAAGAGGACAATGATGAGTATGGCGAGACCTATGACCCGCAGTACTATGTATGGGATCAAGCATTCCAGGAGGAGGCATACATACCAAGCTCTTTGCTATCTGATCTCAGAGCAATGCTGGCTGATTACAGTAAGCGTTTTCCGCCTCAGGAACAGACAACAACAACCTCCTCCGTCACCCATGTCAAGGGTTACCACTCCACATCAGAGGCCAACCTCTTTGCCACTAGCGAATGTGGCCACACCGGATAGGACCATACCACAGGACACTGATATTTCTGAAGGTAATCAAGAATAAGGGGAGCTCCTTGACACTCAGTTGGAGTGGGACTAAGATGTTATTCCTGCTCCTCCTCCTTCTCAACCGAAGGTGGATTCCCCTCCAGATGACATTGGGGGGTTCCATAATCTCCTGGAGAGGGCGGCTAAACGGTTTGCTCTGCCAATGCCGTCCTAGCAAACAGATTGCTTCTTATATGATTTTAAGGAGCCGTTCTAGAAATCAGTACGTTCCATACCATTAAGCAATTTCTTATGGAAAGAGGGGTTGAAAGTCATGCACAACCCTGCTACAGTCACGGCGGTGCTTTCCCGACTAGACAAAAAGTACAAAGCACCGGAGGATGCCCCAGCATGTCTAACTGGTCACCCTCATCCAGACTCAGTGGTTGCTCAGGCGGCACAGAGAAGGTCCAAAAATCCCTCTGCTCCAATTTCCACACCTCCAGACAAAGAGGGTAGACGGTTGGTCAATACTGGAAAGAGGTTCCCATCAATGGCTAGCCTCGTTATAAGAGCAGCTAACTCCCTGGCAGTGTTAACCAGATATGACAGACAACTATGGGCAGACATCGCCCCGCATATTGACCAGTTGCCGGAGGATGTTTAGTCGGAGGCGAGGAAGACGTTACATGAGGGAGAGCGTACGTCAGCGGAACTGATAGACTGTTCTATGGATATAGCCACGACTGCATTTCGTCAGCTTACAAGTGCGGCTGTCATTCGGAGGCAAGGCTGGTTAAAAGCTACATCCTTCCGCCCTGAGGTCCAGAATAAAGTTTAAGATCTTCCTTTCGATGGCCAGGAATTGTTTAGAAAACATGTTGATGAGGCTCTGCAATCTATTAAATCCGACACTGATACGACAAAATCGTTGGGAACTCTCCAGTATCGGAAACCTTCCTTTCGAGCCACAAGAGGACGTAGAATGCCTTCATATAGGGGAGGCTACCAGCAAAACAGATGCTCGACGTATCCTTCCTCCTCTCAGCAGTTCTGTAAATACTCCACACCAAGGCAACCGCCACAGGCGGCTTACGGCAGATCTGGCTCTAGAGGACGCTCAAATCACCCTGCTAAAGACTCAGCTCGCAGAGCCTGATACACCCAAGACTCCGGCTGCATCCGAGCCTCCTCCTCTGGTTCTAGGCGGAAAGATATCCCGGTTTTTCAAACAATGGCAAGTCATAACATCAGACAAGTGGGTCTTACAATTAGTGAAACAGGGCCACACTTTAGAGTTTGTCCAAATGCTTCCTCCCAATCCTCCTCGCAGAACTTCATCAAAGTATCTAGAACAACTCAAAAGGGAGATCAACAAAATTCTCCTCAAAGGGGCAATAGAGAGAGTACCTCCATCACAGAGAGGAAGGTTTTTTTATTCCAGGTTCTTTCTCTTTCGCAAAAAGTGGAAGGACTGGAGACCGATCCTCGACCTCAGAGATTTAAACGCCTATTTTGAAAAACCAGTCCTTCCGCATTATAAGCCTACAGGATGTCCTCCTGCGATTGAACCAGGGAAATTTTGAGGGCATATGTATACTCTGTTTGCGCCAAATTTGCGTCAAAAGTTTTGATGCAAATTCGGCGCAAACCTAACACCGTATTTATACTATGATGCCCGACACCGCGAACGTAAAAATTCCTCTGTGTGCGTCATTTTCTGGATGCGGGAAACCGCTTTGCGTTAATGACATGCAAGGTAGGCATTCCCGTCCAAAAAATGACTTTAAGGCCAGTGTGCCTTATTTATACTCCTGCGTCATTTTGACGCACAGGAGGGGGCGGGCCTTAAAAAATGCCACACAGCCTGATGTGTGCAGTTTTTTAATGCCTAAGTGAGGGCAGGCATTAAGGGGCCTGTGGACTCACTTCCATGGTCTCGGACCATGTAAGCAGTCCACAGGTGTCCTTCCCTGCCCCCAGGGACACCCCCTGCCACCCTCGCCCACCCCTGGAGGACACCCATGGATGGGGGGGACCCATCCCAGGTAAGTAGAGGTAAGTATAATTTTTTTATTTCTTAAAGTGGCATAGGGGGGCCTAACTTGGGCCCTACATGCCACTGTGCCCAAAGGCCATGCCCAGGGGACAGGAGTCCCCTGGGCATGGCCATTGGGCAAGTGGGCATGACTCCTGTCTTTGCTAAGACAGGAGTCATTTCAATGGGGGTTGTGCGTCAAAAAATGGCGCAACTCCGGTTACAGCCATGATTTTTTACTCTAACCTGACTTGCACCATTTTTTTACGCACAACACCCATTTTTCCCTACGCGGCGCTGCCTGGTTAGAGTCTTTTTTTTCACTCTGACCAGCCCGCAGCGCCGGCTAACGTCAGTCCATAAATAAGGCGCCAACCTGGTGTGTTGGAATGGTGTTAGCCGGCGGTAAATCTTTTGACGCAAACCAGCGCCGGCGCTGGTTTGCGTCAAAAAGTATCAATATGGGCCTTTATGTCTACACTAGACCTAAAGGATGCATATTTCAACATCCCCATTCACCCAACCCACTGACAATACCTGAGATTCATGGTAGCCGGAAGCCATTTTCAATTTTGTGTCCTCCCTTTTGGCCTAAAGTCAGCTCCCAGGATATTTACCAAGTGCCTAGCGCCGATTGCAGCCTTTCTCAGGAGAAGAAGACATCAGTTATTCCCATATCTAGACAGTTGGCGGATAAAGGCAAACACCTACGCAGGAGCATGCAGGTCAACAAGAAAGTGTGTTTCCTTACTCAACAACTTAGGCCTAACCCTCAACTGGGAGAAGTCCAAACCTCTACCATCATGCAAAATCACCTTTTTAGGAGCAAAACTGGACACTCAATCCACCACGGCATTTCCCACTGTGGAGAGACAACAAAAGATGTTAGCTCTAGCAAAGTCGATTCAGAGAAGGGACTACATTTCAGTTCGCCTCGTCAAATCTTTACTGGGCATGATGTCATCATGCATACCTCTAGTTCCTCTCTGCAGGTTCAAGATGCGGCCCCTGCAAGAGCAGCTCAATCTGCAATGGCTCCAGATTTCAGGAAGCTTCGAAGATCAGATAAACATAACCCCAGCAATAGTCAAAGCTCTGGTATGGTGGTCTCAGTAACATCATCTGTCTGACGGCCTATCGTTTCTCCATCGTCCAGCACCGTGGACTATCACCACAGATGCCTCCATGGAAGGTTGGGGAGCTGTTTTGCAAGACCTACGAGTAAGTGCAAGTGGCCACTAGAGTTGAGGACAACGCACATCAATCTGCTGGAGCTCAAAGCAGTTTATCTGGCTTTTCAGGCTTTTCTCCCAAAGATTGCCGGATCAGAGGTCGTAATAAGAACAGACAACACCACTACGATGCATTATCTCAACAAACAGGGAGGCACAAGATCTCTTACCCTCTCTAGGGAAGCTCAAAGAATATGGAACTGGGCGTCGCAGCAAGGCATCAGGCTCACAGCGGTACACCTTCCAAGTATACAGAACAAGATAGCGGACTCGCTCAGGAGGCAAAAATCGAGCTGTCACGAATTGGAACTAGACCAGACCACAGTTGACCATATTTTTTCCCAGTGGGGAATGCCCAAATTCGACCTATTCGCCAGCGGGTTGTACGCCAAATGCCAAAACTTAGCAAGCTGGCATCACCAAAAGGATCATGGGGGAATGCGTTTTCCATTGCATGGTCAGGAATCTTTGTATACGCTTTTCCTCCAATACCATTGATCCCAAGAGTCCTGACAAAGATGAAGAGAGAACCGTGCACTCTAATATTAATAGCTCCATACTGGCCTTGCCAACATTGGTTTGCAGAGTCAGTGAAGCCTCACATCCTGCTGAAACCATCTCCGCACTTGCTGACAATTAACAGAGGGCAGATATTGCATCCGGATCCTCAGTCGATGCGATTATCAGCATGGCTCCTGAGCACAGGGAATTTGCACATTTAAATATTCAACAGGAGTGCAGAGACACTCTGTCCAAGGCCAGAGCAGCTAGCACCACTAAGGCTTACTCTTTTAAGTAGAAAAGGTTTTGTTTGTGGTGTCACCAACAGCAAATTGATCTGCTTTCCTCATCGCCGGAGCAAATATTGCCTTATTTACTGCATTTAACG
Source organism: Pleurodeles waltl (assembly GCF_031143425.1). Taxonomy (NCBI): domain Eukaryota; kingdom Metazoa; phylum Chordata; class Amphibia; order Caudata; family Salamandridae; genus Pleurodeles; species Pleurodeles waltl. Next base: position 605,193,097 of record NC_090445.1, on the reverse strand, counting down.
CAATCAGGACTTGCGCATTCCTCTATAAAGGTGCACCTGGCAGCGATTGCATCGTACAGGCGTTCAAACTCTTCACCTTCGTTATATTCCTCTAGATTGCTTAAATGATTTCTGAAAAAACTTTGCAGAGTCTTTCCTCCATTCAGACTTCCTCCTCCCTCGTGGAATCTGAATATTGTCCTTGTGCAACTGGTGAAGCACCCGTTTGAGCCGATTCATTGAGCTTTTCTGAAATTCCTCTCTTGGAAAGTTGCCTTACTTGTGGCCCTCACATCAGCCAGACGAGTCAGTGAGATACAGGCTCTTTCCATACAAGAGCCGTTTTTACAGATCAAACAGGACAGACTAATCTTGTGCACTAACCCGCATTTTATCCCAAAGGTCCCTTCGGATTTTCATCTGAATGAGCCCTTAGTTTTTAAAACATTTTTTTTTAGATCCGTCAACTCCTGCGGAGAGAGCTTTGCACTCTTTAGACATTAAAAGATGTGTTAAGTTATATTTGGACAGGACTAAATCTTTTCACAGGTCCAATCAGCTGCTTGTGGCTTACAGTACACCCAGGCGAGGTCAACCGCTCTCCAAACAGAGCATAGCTAGATGGATCTTTTCAGCAATTCAATCCTGCCATCAGGCAGTGGGTAAGCCACTGCATTCATCTGTCCGTGCACATTCTACGTGGGCAGTTTCTTCCTCAGCAGCGCTGTTTGCTGGAGTACCGCTGCAAGACATTTGTAGAGCAGCGACGTGGAAGAGCTGCCATACGTTTACCAGACATTATTGCTTAGAAGCACTATCTCAAGGAGAGGTAGCGGTGGATCAAGCAGTCCTCAGGAACCTCTTCCTGTGAAGGTGAGCCACCTCTTTCATCCCACCATCCTGATGTCAGGTATGCACATTGTTTAAGACTAATAGTTTCGGATTCAGATCCAATGTTTATGGCGATTTAAAAAAAAAGAAGGGGAACAGACAGAATTTGATTTGAAAATTTTTCTGTATATTGACATGTTTTCTGTCTGTATCTTGAAAAGATGGCTAGAGTGTTTTAATGTGCATAGATACTGCTCGCTACTCATTCGGCTCTGGGCGCTTCATGGCTTAAAACTGAAGCGCAGAGGTCAGAAGCAACCGGTGACGTTCCACCTCATCATGAGGGTAGGGCCTCGAGGCACCTTTGCTAGGCTGAAGAGGTCACACCCACAGGGCTGTGACTTCTTCAGCCCATCAAAGTTCAGCTCAGGCAGCCAGGAGCCTGCGCAAATAGCGCATATCTAGCTCCTGGCTGCCTGACCTGAAAATTAAGAATGTCTGTCAGGCTGACCTTTGCTCAGCCTGACGGACACTGTTCTTGAGGGGCAAAAGGTAGAGGGGCGTGGCCCATCAGCCCAAAATGACAGGCTGCGGCTGCACCATACATAAAGGTGGCTGAAATAATCGATTTGACTTTAAAGTGTCAAGTCCTGCTTGACAGGTCTGCTGAAGGACTTTCAAATGACACTTTGGGCTCGCTTCAAAGGGTCCTCCCCTGTAACACGCATGTGTTAGCTGACATTTAGGCAGGGCCCTTATTTTGTACTACCAGATAGTCAAGCCCCAATTACAGTGGGACTCTTCAGTGTCGCAAACTGTTGGACAGCTTCTGCTGGGATCACATACAACATTTAGGGTGCACTTCAAAGGAGCATGTTGTATATTTGTAAAGTGTGCTGCCATCTACAAGGGTATCCTGGTGCTGAGCAGGTGTGTGTGTGCCTACCACTGCCTAAGGTAGGCTAGTTAATTGAAAAATGCCAGGACCTCTTCTTGCAGAAGCGAGGAGGAGGCGGCTGTGATGTGGACTAGGATCTGGTTCTGTGCATGCAGGGTAATGTGAGCGAGTAGGAGTTGTGGAGGTGGTTGGTGGAAGGAGATGCAGCTGTTCAGGTAGGTGTGGCCTGAGCTGTGTAGTGCCTTTAATGTGTGTGTGTGTGTGTGATTGAGGAGGGAAACGTGGCAAAACACTGCGGTAGATATATCATGATTTGGTTTAGGTATTTAACATGAGGACCTGTTTTAGGTAAGCTGCTTTTAGCGAAGACATTTACCTGCATTTTTTGCATGATAGGTTTCTAGGAATCTATGGTATGAGTTGCTTGTTTAGTTAGCCTTTGCATAACATGTCATCAGTACTTTCTGTCTAAGGCTGAGAACACTGCATATGATATGCTGGTTTGTGTTGCCAGTTCAGGAGACAGCGCCTAATACCTAGACACAGAATTGTATCAGACATGTGCTTGCAACATAGTATGGTTTATTATATAAACTGTGCACTGATCCAGAGGGGCAGAGGGCATTCGAGCCACAACTATCCTGGGAATTATGCTGTGTGACATTCAGCTCGGCTGGTGCTGATCTTCCTGCCTCCTGAGAGGAGTGACATCTACATCACAAGCCAACTCCTGACACTGTTTCCAGGTATGGGGTTAAGGCTTTATATGGTCTTGTAGATATGGAGTAAGGTAAGTCACTACATTGTCTTACTCTGCATCAAAGAGGCGTTCCATGGGTGTTGTGGTGGGTGTTCCCATACAACGCATTCCTGGATTTGTAAACCTAGGAATGGGTCAAAAGCTTACACGTAAGGGAGGCGCAATGAGGAGAAATACCTTTATTTCACCTTGTTTTTTTAAGTGTGCTGCATCCGCGCTTCATCATGGCAAGTGTTAAGGTCTTGTTCTATCGCAAATTATGGCTCTTTGTGCTTCTTAGTGCTATTTCTACTTAAAACTTTAAACATTCAAATCTCTGTTACCCCTTATTGGATTTTTGTCATTTTGTTTATTAAATGGACTCTATTCTTTAAATTTGATTTGGGATTTTTATTGTTTTGCATCTTGATTTTATCACTGTTTTAATATTGCACATATACTTTATACATTGCTTTTAAGTTAAGCCTGAGGTTGAGCTCCCATTAACTTAGTGACTTCAAGGGGTCACCCTTGCACAAATTGCGATAACTACTTGATTTGAGTACTTAACCCATCAACTAATATCCCAGCTTCTTACAAGCTTCTATGGTGGCCAGGTGTAATCTTCAACCAAGAAACTGGAACACAGATTCAACCCAAAGCTATGGCATTTAAAATGCCGTTTGAAGGTCCAAGCGCTTTTGGGTCCGAAATGGAAGATAAGCTGCATCGCATTTTTAAAGAAAGGAAGCATTCTTCCTTTAGACACAAATCATCCAAGTCATCAAAATCTTCAAAGTGGAAATCTTCCTTCAAGCAACCCTCCAGAAAACAACAGGGATATGATCAATCCCCTAGAAGCCAAGGGAAGCCTTCATCTTTCACTCCTTTAAGAAACAGAAACAGGATATAAACACCAAGAATCAGTGCTCCTGAATATGCTAGAGAAAAGAAGCGATGTGCAACCTTTAAGAGTTCAAGGACTAATATGTCAGTTCTTCTTAGCGAGGCCTGCGGTATCCAAGGACAAGCAGGTCCTTCAGGTCATCAAGAAACACTATCTGCTAGAGTTCCTGATGTTACCAACGTTCTTCCAGGATTCATTCCTACACCAGTTAACAGAAATGACTACAATAAGAACGCCCTTCTCAAAGGGGTTTCTACCTTGGAAGAGAAAGGAGCTATTTCTCAGCTTCCAAGGGAGGAAATATGTCTAGGAGTTTACGCCATTAAATTCCTAGTTTAGTGAGGGGAGGAGAGTTTTGCTTGGTAAGAACTTGAAGAAGTTGAATGTTCTTAGAGGACTTTTAATTCAAAATGCAGATCTTTCCTTTGATTACATTGTCATTTCATGACTACTGTAGACCACATGGATTGCTACTTAGTCATTCTGACTGGAAGGAATTATTGGAAGTATCTAAGGTTTTGTGAGCAGGGCCATTATTAGCAATTCACGATTCTTCCCGCTCATCTACAGTCAGCACAAAGGGTCCTTAGAAACATCATAGCCCCAGTCATTGTAACTCTGTAGGGGATTCCAATTGTTCTCTAGCTGGATAATGAGTTGCAATAAGCATCCTCTGGGGAAGAGACCTTTTGTGTCTTGGATTCGACAAAGACTGTAATCAGCCTTTTAGGATTACTTCTAGGTATCCTGATTTGTCAACATCAACCCTCAAGGGACCTCAAGTATATTAAAGCAAGGTTCTGACCAGACTTGGAGTAGGATTTTCTTCCTTTGGAACAAACTGTTCATATTCCGGCTTTGCTCCAGAATTTAGTGACCAACCATTAAGTGCCAGCCCAATTGTGGATGGAGATTCATGTTCATATGGCAGATGGGCTAGATTACATCATCAACCAATGTTGTGGAACCCCCAAAGATTCAGGTTTCCAGCAAAAGAGTCTCTAAAGGATCCAATTCCTCCAACGTTCATGATCTGAAATGGTGGTTGGATGTAAGGAATCTATCTCAGGATATAATTACGCATCTATAACAGCCTTTACTTCTGACTGAATTCCAGCCAACTAGGTTGGGTAGCTACACTCAATCAGATGTCATGCCAACATGCGTGGTCTACAGTGAAGAGCTGGAGATCACTGAACTGGAGGGAATTCACAGCAATTTTTAGGGCTATTCAAAACTTAAGAGATTGTGGGTAGATGTATTTAAAATTAGCACAACACAAGGTAAGTTACTGCATTGCGTGAATGTGACAGAGCTGAAAAGCACCATGGGGGTCATTCCAACCTCGGCGGTCTTTTCAACAGACCACCGAGGGACCGCCGTACGGAAGACCGCCAGTGCTGGCGGTCTTCCGCATGGGCCATTCTGACTGCTGGCAGCGCTCCGCCCGTTTCCGGACGGAGAGCTGCCAACAGCCATACTGGCGGCAGGCGGGGAAGTGGAGGTAGCTCCACCTCCACGCCAACAGAACACCACCCAGCGAATCACGACCTGTGATTCGCTGTGGCGATGTTCTGTTGGCGTGGCGGTGTCGGCGGAGCTGCCCCCATGGGTCCCGTCCCCTTCCGGAGGATCACCGGAACAGGTAAGGTGATCGTCCGCTAGGTAAGGGGGGTGTTGTTAGTTGTGTGCGTGCATGGGGGTGTGCGTGTGTGTATGTTGAGGGGGCGTGTGAGTGCGTGAATGAATGCGGGGGGGTGTATGTGCATGAGTGTGTGCATGAATGCGGAGGGGTGTGTGTATGTGCATGAGTGCGTGCATTGAATGCGTGCGTGTATGTGTGTGTATATGTTGGGGATCGGGTGGGGGAGGGGGGTCCTCCAACCTTTTGGGGGTGGCAGGGGTGGTGGGGGGGTAGGGGAGGGAGTTGGGGTGGGGGTTGGGGGTGGGGGGGACCCCTATCAGTGCCAGGGAAGGGGTTCCCTGGCACTGATAGTGCTTACCGCCATGGATTTCATGGCGGTCCCAAACTGCATGAAATCCATGGTGGTAAGAGGTGGTCAGGCGGGTTCGAATACCGCCGGCGGTATGTGTCGACCGCCGGGCTGGAGACCCAAGTCTCCAACCCGGTGGTCGTTACCGCCGTGGCGGTCGGAACGGTGAAGCGGCGGCTGGCCATGGCGGTAACCGCCATGGTCAGAATACATGAAAAAAGACCGCCAGCCTGTTGGCGGTCTTACCGCCGCTTCACCGCCGACCGCCACGGTCGGAATGACCACCCATATCTACTAAATTATTGCACTTTTCACCTCTCTCCCTGTACTGGCGTACTTAAAGCTGCCTAGCACCAACGCAGGCACTCTTGCACCACAGTACAAGTGTCTGCCTTACAGCAGGACTGTTTTTGTGCAGGAAGGAATATCTTTCTGCACAAAAACAATCCTTATAGCTATATTCCTCTTTCTTTGTATGTGTGCTGCATCTGAACCCAACAGCGGGGTACAAAAATCTGACTATGGAGCCAATGCCCATGCACATTGTCTACAGTAGGTGGAGTCACCACACATTGTGACTCAAAAAGACTTCTTTGAACAACACAGGGTGCACATGTTTCAGCCAATACTAGTGTTGCGTAGGCTCTCAATATTCTAATGAGACTTCTGGATTTTGAGCAGCAGAATCCCCAGCGGTGTGGGAGACTGAGTCTGACCCACTGCAGGTGACACCTGTTGCTCCAATACGGGTTTTGCTCCCCGGCCAACTATCAGTGCCTCATCTCCACCCAAGGGCAGGGATGACTGGGCAGCCAAACGCATTACATAATTGGTTTCTCAGGGAAGCCGTGGCCACTCAGGTCTCATCCGTTTCTCGCAGTTACATTTAGTCTCATATATACAATGACAAACAGAGGCAGTATATGTTTCAATAATGATTTTAATAAAACAACTGCATCTTAGATAACAAAGCGTGAGCCGCAATAACCAGGACGACACAACATGACAATATTAAAATTGTGACAAGGAGAGTGAAGCATAAGAATAACGCTACCATATTGTCACTATAGTCTGTAGACTAACTCCTACCTAAGCTATAATAGAGCACAGCGTGTTAAATTCTAATTCTGCCCTTCAGGTTCCCCTGGGAAGACATCATCCCCCATACCTGAGCAAAGGCCTGCGGTCTGCAAGACAGCTGCAGCGAAGCATTCGACAATCAGCATACAGACATGGTTCTCTGGCTGGAATCTCCCTCTAACGTGTAAGGGACAAGGAAGTGTTTTTATAACAACACAGCTGGTGTTTAGAGAAAATGTCCCTACGTAAGGACGTGTGTTGTCTACAAATGTTGGAGACTAAACTTCTACCACGTTCACTGGCAATGTACCATGCTGTAGCCTCAGAAGAAGCACAGAGTTAGCAAGAATGTCTTGTTTGAGAACAGAGTGCTGGCCTAGGCAAAAACAGTTGGATAAACTGAAAATAAAACAAGACCGTAAAAGTGGCTATTGTAACAAAAAAATAAAGCTGAATAAAATATATCTAGGTTAGAGTGCACAGCTGCCTGGCCCAGTGTGGTAAAATAACGTGCATGGAGCTATAGCTAAAATGGCTACACAACACTAGGTGGTAGGAGTATGCACCAATGTGTATCCACAACTACACATGCCACAAACACATATTTCTTATTATGCCTCACTGAGGAAGGCATAGCATTTGTACACATTCCTAAGTTTACTAGGTTTAGTAAATCAGGGCTTCATTTGTAATAAGAGGTGCTTTGTCTTTCTTTCTGTGCATCACCATTTACAGAGGAAGAACAACTGTTGCATACTTTGGATGTCATTGAGCATTGCTGATTGATCTTGGCATGTGATGAGAGTTCAGGAAATCAAATCATTTGTTTGTGACTTATGAGCAAGCAAGGAGAGATAAGAGAGCAGCAACGATTACTTTGAGCAGCTAGATAAAGACTACTATTATTTAGGCAAATAAGGTTGACCCTGTTCAAAATGTGGTCCAGGGCTGATACACAAAAGGAATGGCAATGTCATGAGCCATATTGCAAGGTGTTTCTATCCATGAGAACTACAGAGCTACAACTTGGTCTTCACATGATATAAAACGTTACTGTTTGAACAAAGGCACTGACTGAGAAACTAATTTTAGTTGTTGGGCTTCTGAAATCCGTTATGACTGAAATTATGTTTTGCATCACAAACATTGTTTCTTTAGATTGGCTTCGTTTCACTAGTATGAATTAACTGGGTGAGCATACTTAAGAGTCGAAGTTGTATTTTTAAAGGCCTTTTAACTTTGATACAACTCAAAGGTAATGAGAGGTACATAGAGGTAATGCCCTTATCACGTATATCAATAATTTTCAGTACTGTTACTACTACTCTTCGTTGTCACAGTTTTTACAACCCACCCACCTTCAGGCCTCTGACAGGTTTTATAGGAGAATTCTGAAAATGCCAGACCCTTTAAGGCATCCAGTAGGATAAGTGGGCCATTTCACTTTCAAAATCTCCTGGGTTGCTCCTCTCTCTGAGGTGAACTTCACCTCTAACATAAGACTGCAACAAGGACAAGTAGGTCTAAGAGTAATATACATAGTAGAGATGATGAGGAAGAGAATGGTCAAGACAATGAATAGTGGTAAGACCATGCAGCACTATAAGCAGGTCAAACGATACTGACATGTCGTGCAGCTACCCACTGGATATGCTATGCCGAGGTTTCACCAAGTGCCAATCTGTCAATTACACCATGTGCCTTCAGCTTTCTGTAACTGGACTGCCCCTTATTGTCAGTCCTCTTCTGACTCTATGTCGTGGATTGTAGGAATTAGTGAAACTGGTGTTGGAGAAATCAGTGGAGTACGCGTTTGATTATGGATGAAAAAATATCTACATTTTTTATCTAACTTGTAAATTCTCTCTGGTGTGTAGGCGACACACAAATAAATAGAACTTGGAATTAAAATCTGGAAATGTAACCCCAACCCTCATTGCACTAAGGTAACCAAACCCCTCTCCCAGGTTTAATGTGCCCATGGACATTATAGTTTCCAAAAAAAGCTGGTGCACGTAATTTGGCTGTACATTGTTGAAATGTATATCTACTGGGCAGGAAGTAACTGCTTAATTGTCTTCCCTTGTGAAGCATGCTAAAGTTAATTAGAACATTGGAATGTTGAGTGCCCCATATCCTGACGACAAATAGCCTTTTCTGACAATCCAAAGAAAAGGATAAAACTGTCATATTTAAAACCTCTTTCCGTGACTCCTGAAATGCATTGGTATGGAGCATGGAATTGCTTTATTGTATAATCAGATGTAAGTAAGTCATTCCTGAATGTATAGTTTGAGATTAAAACATCTGTATGTTTACTTTGAATGCATTACGTTCAGACCCCCTAAGAACCACTCAGGTTCTCACATTTGGATTCTTTTTGGATGGGGTGATTCCCAGGAGAGTGGGCTGCAAGTCTGTATACAAGTTGGGTGCACAACGTCTATCAGACCCCCTGCCCAGTTAATTCTGACTAGGTCACTCACCTAAATTACCCACCTGTCTCAACCACTGAGGATGTACCTCCTGATGCAAAAAATCCCCATAAGGGTAAGATAAGATGCCACACTCAGGGAAGCTCCAAGAAAATAATTTGGGGATCAACACCTCTTTCCTCAAACAAAAGATGCTGAGCATCGTAAGGGAGATCAGGTATCAGAGTCTGGGTGACTACCACAGCTGCAATAATTGTTAGCAGCTGAAGGGCTTTAACCCCTTCGCTGCCAGGCCTTTTCCCCTCCTGTGCAGAGCCTTTTTTTGGCTATTTGGGGCAGTTCGCGCTTAGGCCCTCATAACGTTTTGTTCACATAAGCTACCCACGCCAAATTTGCGTCCTTTTTTTCCATCATCCTAGGGATTCTAGAGGTACCCAGACTTTGTGGGTTCCCCTGAAGGAGACCAAGAAATTAGCCAAAATACAGCAAAAATGTCATTTAAAAAAAAATGGGAAAAAGGGCTGCAGAAGAAGGCTCGTGGTTTTCCCCCTGAAAACGGCACCAACAAAGGGTTTGCGGTGGTAAAATCACCATCTTCCCAGCTTTCAGGAAGAGGCAGACTTGAATTAGAAAACCACATTTATCAACACAATTTTGACATTTTACTGGGACATACCCCATTTTTACTATTTTTTGTGCTTCCAGTTAGTGACAGAAATGGGTGAGAAACCAATGCTGGAGTAGACATAATTCTGAATTCAGCAAGGGGTCATTTGTGTAGATCCTACAAGTGTTTCCTATAGAAAATAACAGCTGAAATAAAAGAATATTGAAATTGAAGTGAAAAAAACAGCCATTTTGCTCCACGTTTTACTCTGTAACTTTTTCCTGCGATGTCAGATTTTTGAAAGCAATATACCGTTACGTCAGCTGGACTCTTCTGGTTGCGGGGATATATAAGGCTTGTAGGTTCATCAAGAACCCTAGGTACCCAGAGCCAATAAATGAGCTGCACCTTGCAATGGGTTTTCATTCTATACCGGGTATACAGCAATACAGTTGCTGAAATATAAAAAATAGGTATCAAGAAAATCTTTGTATTTCCAAAATGGCCACAAGATAAGGTGTTGAGAAGCAGTGGTTATTTGCACATCTCTGAATTCCGGGGTGCCCATACTAGCATGTGAATTACAGGGCATTTCTCAAATAGACATCTTTTTTTACACACTGTCTTAAATTTGAAGGAAAAATGTAGAGAAAGACAAGGGGCAATAACACTTGTTTTGCTATTCTGTGTTCCCCCATGTCTGCTGATAAAAATGGTACCTCACTTGTGGGGGTAGGCCTAGCGCCTGCGACAGAAAAAGCCCCAAAACACAACATGGACACATCAAATTTTTCTTAGGAAAACTGACCTGTTTTTTTTTACAAAGTGCCTAGCTGTGGATTTTGGCCTCTAGCTCATCCGGCACCTAGGAAAACCTAGAAAACCTGGGTATTTCTGAAAATTAGACACCTAGGGGAACCCAGGATGGGGTAACTTGTGGCAGTCTCACCAGGTTCTGTTACCCAGAATCCTGTGCAAACCTCAAAATTTTATTTGGCCAAAAAAAAAAACTTTTTCCTCACATTTCGGTGCTGCAAAGTTCTGGAATCTGAGGGGAGCCACAAACTTCCTTCTACCCAGCATTCCCCAACATCTGATACAAATGATACCTCACTTGTGTGGGTAGGCCTAGTGACCGCGACAGGAAATGCCCCAAAGCACTACGTGGACACATCAAAATTATCAATTACAAAACTACCTGTTTTTGCAGGGTGGTCGGGGGAACTTACGTTTTTGGTCCTGGGCTCAGCAGCCATCTAGGGAAACCTACCAAACCCAGACATTTCTAAAAACTAGACATCTGAGGGAGTCCAGGGAAGTGTGACTTGCACGGACCACTCAGTGTTTTCATACCCAGAATTCTCCGAAAACCTCAAATTTAGCTAACAATCACATTTTCCCCACATTTCTGTGTGGGATTACCGCACCGGCATAAATTTCCTACCACCCAACGTTCCCCTCAGTCTCCTGATAAAAATGATACCTCACTTGTGTAGGTGGGCCAAGTGCCTGTGAAGAGCCAAAAACATGTTGAAATTGAGAAGGAAACCAAAGTGGGTCCAAAAGGGCAGTTTGAAAAAAAAAAAAAAAAGTTTTTAGGCTGACAAGTGGGGAAGAATATTTATTGGTATAGATTCAACAATGCAGGGTGGTAGACATTTTGTGGGTCCCTGCAGATTTCAGAAGGTTCCATAACAAAAATTGTAGAGAAAATGTGTGATTTCAAGCAGAGTTGGAGGTTTGCATGGCATTGTGGGTAAGAAAATGGTGCTGGGTGCATGTGAAACACAACACCCTGGACTCACCCAGATGTTTAGTGTTCAGTTGTGTCAAGATCTAGTAGATTTTTCCAGAAGGCAGCGTCCCAAAGTTCAAAAAGTGCAGCCCTCTCCATTCCAAGTGGGTCGATTTTGTTAGCCAAGCTCTCATGGCCCAAATGTAAGATCAAAACCCAAAATAATCAAATGTCCTCTTGCTTGCCTTTGGGATAAGATCTTTTAGTGTGTGGGGGGGAGAGCTGGAAGACTGTTACCCCTTCAGTTGGGGTGGGGGCATAACCATGCCCATACTGTTTGGTAGCCACTACCCCATTATCATTAATTTATTTTAGTAGGCTTTCTGCCCCCCACCCCCGGGGAGTGGATCAGGGGGCAATTGCCATATCTGCCCACCAGTGGCAGAACAACTTTGTCCCCATCTATCTAGGGTGGGGGTATGGCCATAGCAACACTTCTTCTTTATAAAAAAAAAAAATCTTCCCTGGCGTCTTGTGGGCTTGCTGTCCCCCATAGGGGCAGATGGGCCTTACAGAAATAGGCCGATCTGCCCCCCTTGGCCAACAGTAATGTGCCCCAGTGGGGAGCGACCCTTGCCCAAGGGGCTGCGCCCCCAAGCAAAACACACACACACCAATCCCTGGTGTCTAAGTGGTTTCTGTCCCCCTTGGGGGCAGAGGGGCCTAATAGAAATAGGCCAATCTGCCCCTAAAGGGGGCAGAAATAGCCTAAAATAATTTGCCTCCATGGGGAACAGCCTGTGCCCAAGGGGCCGCTCCCCTTACGTAAAATAGTAAAGAAAAAAATTTCCTGGTGTCTAGTTGTTCCTGTGGCCCAATAAAAGTAGGGGGGGCAGAAATGGCCTAAAATGAAAATGTCCCCCAGGGGAACGACCCTTGCCTATGGGTTCGCTCCCTTTGCGTGAAATTGACAAAAAAAATCCCTTTCGGCTAGTGGTTTCTGGTCCCCTTGGGGGCAGATTGGCCTAATAAAAATAGGCCGATTAACCCCCATGGTGGGCAGAAATGGCTTAAAATAAAATTGCCCCTAAGGAGAGCAACTCTTGCCTAAGGAGTCGCTCCCCATCTGTAATTGTTTTTTTTTTTTAAAGATCCCTGGTGCCTAGTGGTTTCTGCCGCCCTTGGGGGCGATTGGCCCAATTAAAATAGGCAGACCTGCCCCCAAGGTGGGGCAGAAAAGGCCTTCAACAGATGCTAAGGGGTCACTCCCCTTGCGTGAAATTGGCAAAAAAAAAATCCCATGTGTCTACTGGTTCCTGACCCGCTTGGGGGTAGACTGGCCTAATAAAAATAGGCCGATCTGCCCACCAGGGGAGCGACCCTTGCCTAAGGGGTCACTTCCCACCTGTATTTTTTTATTTTTTATTATTCTTGTTGCAGAGTGGCTTCTTCCCTCCCTTGGAGGCAGATCTTCCTAATTAAAATTGGCCTATCTGCCCCCAAGAGGGGGATTAAAAGGCCTTAAAAATATGGCCCCCAGGGGAGCGACCCTTGCCCAAAGGGTGTTCCCCCTTCATTGTTTATATATTTTTTTAAAAACTCCCTGGTGTGGAGTGGCATTTCTGCGATCGTGCTGCAGGAATGCTCAGAGAGACAAAAAAAGGAAAGGAAAAGCCTTTCCTTTTCTTGCCTCTCTGACCTCCCCTGCCCCCATCCCGAGGAGAAACTAACCAGTTTCTCCTCAGATCGCTGGAGGCGACCTCTGATAAGGTCAGCACACAATTGATCGCTGACATCATCAGATGTCACTTTGGGGTGGGGGGACAGGGGTGGTAGGGGAAGCGCTTCCCCATCCATCCCTGCCCAGGGTAGGGGAGAAGCGCTAGAGATGGATGAGCTGGTTACGTCCTCGGCACACGAGCGCCGTGGCAGAGGGCGTAACCAGCTCGTCCATGGCACCCAATGGGTTAAGCTCAAGAGAAGGCTGTGTTTACTTTACATGATTATCATTAGGCTGTAGATAGCAGAGCCTGATAATGAGCAGTGCTCAGTCAGATATATGGGCCGGACTAGGGCACAGAGGTGAAGAACTGAAGTATTTAACTCTTGAATAAAAGTCATTTTAGACTCAATATTTAAGTGTGCGATCAAAATGGTGTTTCTGAATGTTTTTCAACTTGAGAAAATTAAAATGAAAAGGTACTTTAATGGGTACATTTTCATTTTCATTTTCTTCCATTTCAATGTGTCACATTTACAAGCAGCAGGCCTTTTGCTCCCAGGGGCCAGTAGACACTGTGGCATATTTATAACTGAAAAAGCATTTTTTTTTTTTAAATAGGAGAAATTTAAAGTGAAGAAAACTTTTTCTATGAAAGTCTATAAGTCTTAATGTCTTTCTCCAATTTTAATTAAGCCAATTGCGTCTTATTTTTTTTATGAAAAATGCTTCTTCACTTAAAATTCCTCTCATTTAAGCAAATGTATTTTTCTGTTATAAATTTGGCACCATTTTTTGGGGCCATTGGCAAAAAGATGCCTGTTTTTTGTAAATGTGACACTTGGAAATGGGAGAACATTTAATGATAAGTTTTATGGAATCCATAGAAACAAAGTTAACTTCAGTTTAATTTTCTTGACAGTGCCATATTAATAAGTGAAAAATACAGCTATTATTTTAACTGGTAGAAATGTAAAGTGCAGAAAAATGTTCCATATTTTGAAAATTTTTGCAGAACTTTTTTCTGCACTTTAAATTTCTCCCATTTAAACAAATATTTGTATGTTTGTGTTATACCTGTAACTGTGCCACATATGGTGAAAAGTATGTCCTGCACCACAAGTACAAAAAAACAGTCTCTCGATCACCTGTACAGATTCATACGCACACATTCATATAATCCCTTCTCCCTCCCCCAAGGACCATGCTCTCACTGGCACAAATGGCAGCCCTGTCATAGTGCCCCTAGTCAAAGTATTTTGTTCAAAACATACTATCTGGCTGTATGGACATTTGCCTTGAAGTCAATTAAGCTGGGTGTGTGGGCATCTGATAACAATGTACAAGTTGCTTATCCTTCAGTAGCTCACAATGATTTTCAATGATCAGAAGTAGCTCTCACAAAAAAAAAGGTTGGAGACCCCTGGGCTGGATCCTCCCACCCCTAAAGAAACCTACACTAGACCTTGTTGACCTCGCCAACTACTGGCCCATCACTCACCTAATATTCATCAGCAAGATAATTGAAAAAGCAGTCTATGTTCAACTCCAAGATCACATTAGTGCTAACCATCTCCTGCATGACTACCAGTCTCGCTTCAGATCATGGTGCAGCAAGGAGACAGCCACCGTACACATCCTAGATAGTTCTCTCTTGACCACAGAAAATTAAATCCTGCCTCCTCATACTGCTGAACTTCAAAGGTTCCTTCAACAGTTGTCAATCGCATCATCATACGCACCCTCAAGTCACAAATAGTAATCACCAGCAATGTCCTTCACTGATCCGCCTGTACCTTTCCAACCATCACTAATTTATTCACATGGGTACCTCTAAGATCCCTATCACATGTGCAGTGTCTGAAGGTTCATACTGTCTGCTGTCATCTTCAACCTTTACATGGAGCCACTTAGTGATCTACTCACAGATAACAGCATTAAGATTCACCAATATGCTGATGAGACAAATCTATTTGAAAGCCTCCTCTGCCTCAAACAAGCAACATCTCAAACACTGCTCGCGCATCATCCAGACATTGATGTCCAGTGCCTACTTGAAGTTCAACCCAACCAGGACAGAGTTTCTATTGTTTGCCAAAAACAACAAACAAGATACGGTACAAACCTGACCCAATGACATGAACCTTGATGATTTCAAACCCCAAATCAAGCTGAATGCTAAATCGCTTGGATTTACCCTGGACGCCAACCTCTCCCTCAAGGAACACTTTACAAAAAAAGCAAAGAATGCATGGTACCAGCTCTCTTCTAAAGAAAGTTTAACCATTTCTTTTAGAAAACAAATTCAGAACTGCTGTTCAAGCCCTTGTAATGTTGCATCTGGATGGTGGTAATGCCCTATACTGTGGCCTTTCAGACTCCACACTGGAACCCCAGTAGTTTTGTTTTATTTCAATCAATCAATCCAATTGCATTTGTAGAGCGCACAACTGCTTCCAAAAAACGCTTTGTGGCGACAAAAACAAAAGAAACTAGCCTGCTAGGAAAGAATGCAAGTTAATCTAAGCCTCGTCAAAGAGGTGAATTTTTAAGTTCTGTTTAAAAGCAGACTCTGAGGAAGACATACAAAGACTGGTGGGCAATGCATTCCTAAGTTTGCCGTCAGATATGCAAAAGATCTGCCCCCTTTTCTAGCCTTGAATATTTTTGAGACCTGAAAAAGTCCAAGGCTGTTCGATCTTAAATATCTACATTGCTGGTAAGTCTATAGTATTTTTTTATTTTATTTTAAATAAAGGGCCCAAGTCCTGATGCTACTCTAAAAGCAAAGGTGAGTGCTTTAGATTTGATATGCTTAGCAATCACAGACAGTGCAGGCATTTCAAATGAGGTGATATTGATCAATAATGAGGAATTCTTAAAATCAATCTTGCTGCCGCATTTTGAACAATCTGTAGTCTGTGGGTTAGAAAGGTGGTAGGTCTCAAGTAGAGACTGTTCGCATAATCCAGTCTAGACATTACCATCGTGAGAACAATCATTTTCAGTGTGTTCTCCAAAACCAATGTAGCATTTTCTTCAGAGATTTGAGTTTCACAAAACAAAACGCTGATTCTTGTTGGATTTGCGATGAGAAGAACCACTTTTGAATTGAATATTTTTCTTACATTTCTGGCAGTAGAGGTGGGGCGCGGGAAGGATTAAGGCCCATATTTATACTTGTTTAGCGTCTCATTTGCATCATTTTTTGACGCAAAAGCAGCGCAAACTTGCAAAATACAACTGTATTTTGTAAGTTTGTGCCTTTTTTGGCGTCAAAAAGCGGCGCAAACAAGGCACTAAAAAATTATAAATATGGGCATAAGTTCCTCTGGCTACCACTTGCATGAAGCAGGCAGGCACTTTGATCCGAAGATAAGGATTTCTTTTTTTTCAGAATTTAAGAATATTGTCATTCATCCACCGTGCAACTCCCTGCAGGCACTGTTTAAAAGTAGTAAAGGCATTGTCATTATGCTCCTGAAAATACAAAAGGAGCCTGGTGTCGTCAGCGTAAGACACTAACTGCACACCTCTGGATTCAATCCACTTAGCCAATGGCTCTAGAAATAAATGAAAACGTGGGACTCCACAATCAAGCGGTTTAGAGGTGGTAGTGAATGGAAGAAGGTGCACCATCTACGATCTGCCGTTAAGGAAAGATTTTAATCATGCAAATGCCTGCTAGTATGATTCTGTCCAACAGGGTAGGTTGTGAGACCGTACCAAAGGCACATGATAGGTCAAGCATGGCTACCATGCAAAAGGACCCAGTTCCAGATTTCCTTTGACAAATTCTGTAACCTCCAAAAGCGGTTTTAGTACTAAACCCCAACCAGAAGCCAGACTGAGAATATTGCAACAAATTATTAGAGTCCAGGAAAAAGGTTAGCTGCCTGTTAACCAGTTTCATCAAAATTTTAGCAGCTGAAGGCTAACAGGTCTGAAATTGTTTAATATTGCCCGGTCTGCTTAGGTTTCTTTAGTAGAAATACCTGTTTCCAAATTGAGGGAAATAAACCTGATTCAAGTTAATTTTAACACAGGATTGATGGCAGAAGGGACCATAGAGGACATTGATCCCCAGGTGAACTCGATATGCATTTCTCAAGTTCCTTAAGGGTGTCAGCCTCAGAAATCGAGTTGAATTTTAATAGTTGAGGACCTAGACTCAGTCCAGACTCCACTTGGGCAATAGACAACTCTGAATTTACACATAAATAAATGAGAACAGGATGGCGGTAGGGGGTGTCAGAATCACCGCCGCCATGGAGGATTCTGTAGGGCAGTGGTAAACCGGCGGGAGACCGCCGGTTTATCCTTTCTGGCCAATGCCCTTGGGAGCACCGCCAGCCTGTTGGCGGTGCTCCCGTGGTCGGTAACACTGGCGGTCACCGGCCGCCAGGGTCAGAATGACCCCCTAAGTTTTGTTTCTCCACTCCTTTTTGACAAGAAAATGCAATCTTTGTTAAATGTGCAAGCTGTGGGAAGCAAAAAAGGCAATTAATGACGCACATATCTTACATCAGCTCTATCCTCTTAATTTCCATTAGGTGGGCAATGCCTCTTTTGCGAGATCAATGTCTTGGAGGACCTTTTGGGCTTTTGCCATAAAGGTAGGCTGGAGAACAACCTCAAGAGGCAGAAGATAAGTGAGGCACAGGAGCGCCATAAGGTGACCAACAAAGAGCATCCTTCTAATGTATATGAATTCCTCATGGAGGACACCAGGGAATGGAGTGGGCACAAGAGGCACTATCACTGTAAACAAAGGCACAAGGGTCTATTCTAATCCTAATCTCATAATTCAAAGGCACCAAAGACTAGCTTGGTGCCGTTGAGTAGTGCAGTTTCGCCATCAAGACTCCTCTACAAGATACAGTATTTATAAGATCTGACCCTATCTGGACTCAGTTGTTGTGTCAGTTTTGAGGAAGCATCTCACTTCAGCCCCAGAAACAACAATTGCCCCCAGATGGGAGGGCAAATGTACTACGAAAGAAAGTCATCAAGGGGACGTGGACAGGCAAATTCTAATTTTAATAACTTCAACAAATAAATTTACAATGTAGAACTAGAATGACAAGTGACTAAATTTCCACTGCTCAGTTGATCCATTGCCATTCAGGGGGTAAAATAAAGCATATTCCTGTGTAAGTGTGTCTCAAACCAGGCCTTGGTCTTCGTCATGCATGGGGCGTTTACTACGGATGCCTGTAACTTGTGAGGGTTTGTCTGGGAGTTCCTGAACTAGTGACTGCTGGTGTCTATTAGTGGGTATTTTTGCACATGCTTTGCCGCAGTAGTGGTCTCTTGAGTTGTGTTGCCCATGTCCATTTTATTTATTTTTGGCATTTGTATAGTGCAAAACTATCCCTTGCCTGAGAGTCTCTATGTGCTGTTAATACAATACAAATGAAAAACAGAGTTAGCAGTTACTGTGTAAACAGTCAGGACTTCAATAGTTTTCTAAATTGCAGCAGATTCTGTTATATCCATAGAATGAGTCGGAATGAGTTGCAGAATTATGGGTCAGCAATGGAAAAGGTCCAGTCTTCTCATTTCTCCAGTCTACGCATGGGCACTATGAACTGCATGTTGTTCTTAGATTTTAAGGACCTACTAAGGTCTTAATTCTTTAGTTTATATGTAAGGAAATGCAGGTTGTGGCCCATAGTACATTTTATGTAAGACAAGCTGTTTTAAATTGAACTCACTTGGCAGTAGGAAGCCACTACAGTTGTTGTCTGTAATTTTTTGGGATAAATAGTAGCCTGATAATGGCATTTTGAATGTATTGTAGTTGTTCAATGGATAACTTCAATAAGGTAAAGTAAACAGCATTGCCATAACTAAACTGAACTAAATAACCTCTATCATAATAGACTGGCATTATAATGCACTGGATGCCCTGGAGGTGTGCATCAGCTTCAAGACTTTCCATGTTATTTGAACTGGGTTTTGTTTAACCTGTTGTGTGCTAAGGACAGAAAGGTTCCATCCTCAGTGGGCATGTGCTGAGGATGGAACCGTTCCGTCCGCACAACTGCCCACAGAGGAAACGCCGTCGCTCCCCCTGTGGACCACCCATTTCAACCCCCCACCAGCGATGGCAGCGGAAGCACTTTCCCAGCCACCTCCATCGGTGATCTGATGATGTCATCAAATGGAGCCGGGACACGGTGGAAGCCATTTGCTTCCAATGTGTCTCCAGGAGAGAATATACTTTAAGACCATCTCCAGGTAAGTCTGGTGGCAGGGGGCTGGGGAGGAGGGGTGGGTGGGCAGAGGGGGTTGGACAGACACAGGAGGAAAGAGTTTTTCCTTTCCATCTGTGCCTATTTGGAGTGGATTCCTGCTCCATGATCAAGGTGAGGGCTGTGATCATGGAGCAGGAATCCACCAACTGGACCCCTATGGACTGTTGTTGTGTGTAGGGAGAGACTCCTTGGACAAGGATCGCGCCCCAAGAGGCAAGTACCTACATCCATGTTTGGTAGATCAGCTGTTTTGTTTGCCCGATCTGCCCCCTCCCCCCTCACTTGAACATCAGGCCTATTTTTACCGCCATAATTTACAGGAAGCGACCCCTTGAGCAAATGTCCCTCCTTTGAGGGATAATGTATTTAGTTATTTAACCCCCTATGCCCCCCCCCTCACACCCCTCAAAACAGATCAGCTATTTTTATGCTGAACTGCCTTCTGGGGAGTGGAATCCCACTAAACCACCAGGGATTTATTTGTTGATAGAGAAGCAACTCCGTGGGGAGGGGGTACCCCCCCTTGGGAGAGAATTTATTAGTTATTCGGATTGCGGCAAGCTGCAGGATTACAGCTCAGCAGGTTGTTTGTGTGAATTTCGACTCTTCCTGACCATGATTATGAGACTGACTCTGCATCTGAGGCAGGGGAGGAAGACCACCACTCTCAGTGCGGAGGAAGTGCCTCTTTCTTTTAGAGAAGGGCATTGATTTGCCAGTAGTGCAGCAAGAGGCATCTGGATTGCAACCTGGGGCTAAAAGCCTTCCCATGGTAAGTGCTGAACTTTGGGTTACCCCAAACATGGTGCAACTAGTGTTGCCTCCCTTTACTGGTGTTGCAGGGTGTAGAGTGAATGCTGAAAACGTTTTGCCTATAAGTATCTTTCAGTTGTTTATGGAGGATGCATTTTTGACCAGACTAATTTGTATTCTGAGCAGTATTTGAGGAACAACAGTTGTCAGACTTAAGCCCCATTCTAGAGCCCGCTGGTGGACTGCCACAAACCTGGATGAGCTGAAGAAGGTTTTGGTTTAACTTTTTTGATGGTCATGATAAGGAAGCTATTGCTGTCTCCATATTGGTCTACTAGCACCTTGATGGCAAAGGCTATATTTCCGGCAACCTTGAGTCATGATCAGTATTTGCTGCTTCTTCAGATGCTTCATTTTTCTGCTAATGCTTCAGCGTTGCCAAAAGATCACCCTGATTGTGACCGTATTTCTAAGATTTGGCCTGCCCTTCATCAGTTTGTAGATCGATTTTCAGAGATCTATGTTCCAGAGAAAGAAATAGCTGTGGATGAGTACCAAGAGGGCATGTTATGGAATTAAGATATATGCTGTCTGAGAGTAGAACTGGATATGTATGTAATTTGCGGGTGTACACTGGTAAGGATTCCAGTATCGACCCCTCTGGTTGTCCCCCCAATTTTGGTGTTAGTGAGAAAATTGTGTGGGAACTTGGTGGAGGATTTATATGTAGATAACTTCTACACTGGCGTGCAGTTGTTTAGGGAATTGTTCAAAGTGGACACTATTGCTTGTGGGACAATCCAATCTAACCATAAAGGTTACCCAAAGGGCTAGTTTGTAAAACACTTGAGAGGGGACACTGCAGTACCTTGTGTATTGATGAACTTATAGCTGTGAAATTTACAGACAGGAGAGATGTGTACATGCTGACTACCAACCATGATGAAAGTACTTCACCTGTGACTGTTTGGGGGTAAGGCTGCTGAAATGCAGAAACCGGTGTGCATTTTAGACTACAATAAGGACATGAGTGGTGTAAATAGAGTTGATCAGAGGTTGGAACCTTACACTGCTGTTTGTAAGGCTTACATTTGGTATAAGAAGTTGGCTATCCATTTGTTTAATTTAGCAATCTTCAATGCTTTTGTTGTATTCTAAACACTAGAGCTACCCACATTGGAAAAAGAGAGTCAGTTTTGGGTAGAAAAATGTGCTGCGTCCATGTTGCATTTTGGGCCATTTCCTGTTGCGGGCACTAGGGCCCCTATTTATACTTTTTTAGCGCAGCGTTTGCGTCATTTTTTTACGCAAAAGAGGTGCAAACTTACAAAATACAATTGTATTTTGTACGTTTGTGCCGTTTTTGCGCCAAAAAGCGGCGCAAATGTGGCGCTAAAAAAGTATAAATACGGGCCTAGGTCTTTCCAACCAAGTGAGGTACCATTTTTATTGGGGGAATGCCGGGAGGAAGGAGGTTTGTGGCTCCTTAAGGACTCTAGAACTTTCTATCACAGAAATGTGAGGAAAATGTGTTTTTGGTCAAAGTTTGAGGTTTTAAAGGGGTTCTGGGTAACAAAACTTGGTGAGAGCAACGCAAGTCAGCCCACTCTGGATATGCCTAGTTTTAAAAAATTTGCAGGTTGGCTAGGTTTCCCTAAGTGCCCGCTGGGCTAGGGTCCAAAGATTAGAGCTACCCACACTGAAAAAAGTGTCAGTTTTGGGTGGAAAAATGCGCTGTGTCCATGTTACGTTTTGGGACGTGTCTGATCACTGACATTAGGTCTAACCACACAAGTTTTGTACCATTTGTATAGGGAAACTTGGGTGGAATGCCGGGTGGAATGCCGGGTGGAAGGACTTTTGTGGCTCCCTGCAGATGCTAGAACATTCAATCACAGCAATGTGAGGAAATGAAAATGTCACTTACCCAGTGTACATCTGTTCGTGGCATCAGTCGCTGTAGATTCGCATGTTTTGCATAGCTCGCCATCTGGTGTTGGGCCGGAGTGTTACAAGTTGTTTTTCTTCGAAGAAGTCTTTCGAGTCACGGGACCGAGTGACTCCTCCTTTTGTCTCCATTGCGCATGGGCGTCGACTCCATCTTCGATTGTTTTTCCCCGCAGAGGGTGAGGTAGGAGTTGAATTGTAGTAATAGTGCCCATGCAATGGAGTGACTAAGTATGCACCTATTTAAGGTTGAGATGATACATATACAAATAGTTGAAGGTAACTTCCAAACTGCTACAGGCTCCCGGGGAGGCGGGTGGGCACATGCGAATCTACAGCGACTGATGCCACGAACAGATGTACACTGGGTAAGTGACATTTTCAGTTCGATGGCATCTGTCGCTGTAGATACGCATGTTTTGCATAGACTAGTAAGCAGTTATCTCCCCAAAAGCGGTGGCTCAGCCTGTAGGAGTGGAAGTAGTTTGAAATAATGTTCTTAATACGGCTTGACCTACTGTGGCTTGTTGTGCGGATAACACGTCTACACAGTAGTGCTTGGTGAATGTGTGAGGCGTAGACCATGTGGCTGCCTTACATATTTCTTGCATTGGGATGTTTCCTAGAAAGGCCATGGTAGCACCCTTCTTTCTGGTTGAGTGTGCCCTTGGTGTAATGGGCAGCTGCTGTTTAGCTTTAAGGTAGCAGATTTGGATGCATTTAACTATCCATCTGGCTATACCTTGTTTTGATATTGGGTTTCCTGCATGAGGTTTTTGAAATGCAATAAATAGTTGTTTAGTCTTTCTGATGTTCTTTGTTCTGTCAATGTAATACATTAATGCTCTCTTGACATCTAATGTATGTAGTGCCCTTTCAGCTACGGTATCTGGCTGTGGAAAGAACACTGGAAGTTCCACTGTTTGATTTAGATGGAACGGTGAAATAACCTTTGGCAAAAATTTAGGATTAGTCCTTAGGACGACCTTATTGTTGTGTAGTTGTATAAAAGGTTCTTGTATTGTAAACGCCTGAATCTCGCTTACTCTTCTTAGGGAAGTAATGGCGATGAGGAATGCAACCTTCCAGGTTAGGAACTGAATTTCGCAGGAGTGCATGGGTTCAAAAGGTGGACCCATAAGTCTAGTTAGGACAACATTTAGGTTCCATGAAGGAACAGGTGGTGCTCTTGGTGGTATAATCCTCCTAAGGCCCTCCATGAATGCTTTAATGACTGGTATCTTATATAGGGAAGTTGAATAGGTAGTCTGCAGGTATGCAGATATTGCTGCAAGGTGTATTTTAATGGAAGAGAAAGCCAGGTTAGATTTTTGTAAGTGAAGCAAGTAACCAACTACATGTTCTGGAGTTGTGTGTAATGGTTGTATTTGATTAATATGGCAGTAGCAAACAAACCTCTTCCATTTACTTGCATAGCAGTGCCTGGTGGATGGCCTTCTGGCTTGCTTTATGACTTCCATACATTCTTGGGTAAGTTGTAAGTGCCCGAATTCTAGGATTTCAGGAGCCAGATTGCTAGATTCAGCGATGCTGGATCTGGGTGTCTGATCTTTTGGTTGTGTTGTGTCAACAGATCTGGCCTGTTGGGCAATTTGATGCAGGGTACTACTGATAGGTCTAGCAGCGTTGTGTACCAGGGTTGCCTTGCCCAAGTTGGTGCTATTAATATGAGTTTGAGTTTGTTTTGACTGAGTTTGTTTACCAGGTAAGGAAGGAGAGGGAGAGGAGGAAAAGCGTAAGCAAATATCCCTGACCAGTTCATCCATAGGGCATTGCCTTGGGACTGTTTGTGTGGGTATCTGGATGCGAAGTTTTGGCATTTTGCGTTCTCCTTCGTCGCAAACAAGTCTATCTGAGGTGTTCCCCAGAGTTTGAAATAAGTGTTCAGAATTTGGGGGTGAATTTCCCATTCGTGGACCTGTTGGTGATCTCGAGAGAGATTGTCTGCGAGTTGATTTTGGATCCCTGGTATAAATTGTGCTATTAGGCGAATTTGGTTGTGAATTGCCCAAAGCCAAATTTTTTGTGCTAGCAGGCTTAACTGCGTGGAGTGCGTTCCCCCTTGCTTGTTTAGATAATACATTGTTGTCATGTTGTCTGTCTTGACGAGAATGTATTTGTGAACTATTATTGGTTGGAAAGCTTTTAGTGCTTGAAAAACTGCTAGAAGTTCTAGGTGGTTTATATGCAGTTTTGTTTGATGTACGTTCCATTGTCCTTGTATGCTGTGTTGTTCGAGGTGTGCTCCCCACCCTGTCATGGAAGCATCTGTTGTTATTACGTATTGTGGCACTGGGTCTTGGAAAGGCCGCCCTTTGTTTAAATTTATGTTGTTCCACCACAGAAGCGAGAGGTAAGTTTGGCGGTCTATTAACACCAGATCTAGAAGATGACCCTGTGCTTGAGACCACTGTGATGCTAGGCACTGTTGTAAGGGCCTCATGTGCAGTCTTGCGTTTGGGACAATGGCTATGCATGAAGACATCATGCCTAGGAGTTGTAATACCATCTTTGCTTGTATCTTTTGTGTTGGATACATGCGTTGTATGATGGTGTTGAAATTTTGAATTCTTTGGGGACTTGGAGTGGCTACTCCTTTTGATGTGTCTATTATGTCTCCTAGGTATTGTTGTACCTTGCGCGGCAGAATGTTGGATTTTGTGAAGTTGACGGTGAACCCTAGTTTGAAGAGGGTTTGTATGATCTGATTTGTGTGATTTGAGCACTCTATTAACGAATGGGCCTTGATTAGCCAGTCGTCTAGATATGGGAACACATGTATTTGCTGCCTTCTGATGTGTGCAGCGACTACCTCTAGACATTTGGTAAAGACTCTTGGTGCGGTTGTTAATCCGAAAGGCAGTACCTTGAATTGGTAATGTATTCCTTTGAATACAAACCTTAGGTATTTCCTGTGCGATGGGTGTATTGGTATATGGAAATACGCATCCTTGAGGTCTAAAGTTGACATGTAGTCGTGTAGTTTCAGCAATGGTAATACTTCTTGTAGTGTGACCATGTGAAAGTGGTCTGATTTGATGAAAGTGTTCACTACTCTGAGGTCTAGGATTGGTCTCAGCGTTTTGTCCTTCTTTGGTATCAGAAAGTACAGTGAGTAAACTCCTGTGTTTATTTGTGTGTTTGGCACTAATTCAATTGCATTCTTTTGCAATAGTGCCTGCACTTCTATCTCCAGGAGATTGGAATGATGTTTTGTCAAATTTTGTGCTTTTGGTGGTATGTTTGGAGGGAATTGTAGAAATTCTATGCAATAACCATGTTGGATAATTGCTAGAACCCAAGTGTCTGTAGTGATTTCCTCCCATGCTTTGTAATAATGACTTATTCTTCCCCCCACTGGCGTTGTGTGGAGGGGATGAGTGACATGTGAGTCACTGTTTAGTAGTAGGGGTTTTGGGGCTTTGAAATTTTCCTCTATTCCTAGGGAATTGCCCTCCTCTATATTGTCCCCGAAAACCTACTCTATACTGTCCCTGGTAACTGGACGGTGTTGCCTGTGAGGTGCTGGCTTGTGTGCTCTGACCCCGAAACCCCACTCTAAAGGGTGTTTTACGGAATGTGCTGTAATTCCCTCTGCTCTGCGGGGAGTAGAGTGCGCCCATGGCTTTGGCAGTGTCCGTGTCTTTTTTGAGTTTCTCAATCGCTGTGTCCACTTGTGGACCGAACAGTTCTGTTTCGTTAAAAGGCATATTGAGAACTGCTTGCTGAATTTCTGGTTTAAATCCAGACGTTCGGCGCCATGCATGCCTTCTGATAGTTACAGATGTATTAATTGTCCGTGCAGCTGTATCTGCAGCGTCCATGGAGGAGCGGATTTGGTTGTTGGAAATGGTCTGTCCCTCCTCAACCACTTGTTTTGCCCTACTTTGTAGGTCCTTGGGCAGATGTTCAATGAGATGTTGCATCTCATCCCAATGGGCTCAGTCATAGCGCGCAAGTAGTGCCTGGGAGTTAGCGATGCGCCACTGGTTTGCAGCTTGTGCTGCGACTCTCTTACCAGCTGCATCAAACTTGCGGCTTTCTTTATCTGGGGGTGGTGCATCTCCAGATGTGTGGGAGTTTGCCCTTTTCCTAGCTGCTCCTACAACGACAGAGTCTGGTGGCAGCTGTGTAGTGATGAAAGCCGGGTCTGTAGGAGGCGCCTTATACTTTTTTTCCACCCTTGGTGTGATTGCCCTACTTTTGACCGGCTCCTTAAAGATTTCTTTTGCGTGCCGGAGCATACCAGGGAGCATAGGCAGGCTTTGGTATGAGCTGTGGGTGGAGGAGAGTGTGTTGAATAAAAAATCATCCTCGACCTGTTCTGAGTGGAGGCTTACATTGTGAAATTGTGCTGCTCTAGCCACCACTTGAGAATACGCAGTGCTGTCCTCTGGTGGAGATGGCTTTGTAGGGTATGCCTCCGGACTGTTATCTGACACTGGGGCGTCGTATAGGTCCCATGCGTCTTGATCTTGGTCACCCTGGCTCATGGTGGTGTGAGCTGGGGAATGTGATGGAGTTTGTGCTGGTGAGACGTTAATCACAGGCGGAGGAGAGGGTGGTGGTGTAACTTTTTTCACCACTTTTGGTTGTGGTGTTTGTTCAGTTTGGAACTCCAACCTTCTCTTTCTTCTAATAGGGGGAAGGGTGCTTATTTTTCCTGTCCCCTGCTGTATGAAAATACGCTTTTGCGTATGATCCACATCAGTTGATTGTAGCTCTTCCTCAAACCTATGCTTTTGCATTTGGGAGGTTAGCGAGTGCTCTTCTGTATAAGAGCCTGAAGCTGGGTCGGTTGCAGTTTGTTTTGGCACCCAAACCCTGTCTGCATCTTTTTTCGGCTCCGAGGTGACTTTTTTCTTTTTCGGGGCCGAAACCTCTCGGCGTCGATCTTCTTCGGGGCCGCTGTCTCGGCGTCGAGCCGTGTCTACACCGGTATCTCGGTGTCGATGCTTGTCTCCAGCACTTTCTCGGTCCCGAGAAGGCTGCGTGCCGGGGTCTCGACCGGAGTCGGACGATCTCGGCACTGTTTGGGCCTTTTTCGGTGCCGACGGTCGGTCACCGAATTTATGGGTCGAGCCATGGCCTGGTGGCAGTGGCGTCCCCTGGGCCTTGTAAATCTTCTTCTGAGTGGTTTTCGACGTCTTACTCACGGTTTGTGTATCGTCGAATCCTTCGGAGTCCGAGTCTTGGATCGAGAAGGTACCTTCCTCTTCTTGTTCCTCGAACTCTCGGTGGGCTGTCGGCGCGGACGCCATCTGAAGTCTCCTGGCTCGACGGTCTCGTAGTGTTTTTCGGGACCGGAACGCACGACAGGCCTGGCAGGTGTCTTCACTGTGCTCAGGTGACAGGCACAGGTTACAGACCAAGTGTTGGTCTGTATAGGGGTACTTGTTGTGGCATTTGGGACAGAAACGGAACGGGGTCCGTTCCATCGGCGTTCTTCAGCACGCGGTCGGGCCGACCAGGCCCCGACGGGGGATCGAAAAACTACCCCGAAGGGCACCGGAGCTCTTCGATCTTTCGACGCGGTGTTGAATCTAACTATGCCGATCCCGAACGCAACAATACCGACGAACATCTTCCGAAATTAGCTATCTTTCCGTTCCGATACTCGGAGCGACAGGAACACGTCCGAACCCGATGGCGGAAAAAAAACAATCGAAGATGGAGTCGACGCCCATGCGCAATGGAGACAAAAGGAGGAGTCACTCGGTGCCGTGACTCGAAAGACTTCTTCGAAGAAAAACAACTTGTAACACTCCGGCCCAACACCAGATGGCGAGCTATGCAAAACATGCGTATATACAGCGACAGATGCCATCGAACATGTGTGTTTTTGGTCAGTGTGGGGTTTGCAAGGGATTCTGGGTAACAAAATGTGATGACAGCCACGCAAGGCAGCCCACTCTGGATATGCCTAGTTTTAAAAAATGTGCAGGTTGGCTAGGTTTCCCTAGGTGCCAGCTGAGCTAGGGTCAAAAACCTACAGCTACCCACATTGGAAAAAGTGGGTCAATTTTGGGTGATAAAATGTGCTGTGTCCACATTGCGTTTTGGGCTGTTTCCTGTTGCAGACACTAGGTCTACCCACACAAGTGAGGTACCATTTTTATCAGGAGACTTGGGGGAATGCCGGGTGGAAGGAAGTCAGTGCCACCCTGCAGATTCTATAACTTTCAATCACAGAAATGTGAGGAAAGTTTGTTTTTAGTCAGTGCGACGCTTACACGGAATTCCGGGTAACAAAATGTGGTGATAGCCACGCAAGTCAGCCCACCCTGGATACCCCAATGTGTCTAGTTTTCAAAAATATACAGGATGCCTAGGTGCCTACTGAGCTAGGGTCCAATATCTAGAGCTACCCACATTGGAAAATAACGGTCAGTTTTGGGTGGAAAAATGTGCAAAGATTTTGACTCATGAATCACTCCAGAAAGTAGTCAGTCACCTAGGACGACACGACTTGAAGGGCGATTAAAAGACACTGAAAACGATAAACAGATAAGGAGCATTACAGTCTTTTTATAATATGTTTGTTGTCTACAAGTGAGTAGTGAGCATCCCTTCACTCCATCTGCTAGAAAAACGTACCCTCTTAGGCATTCGAAGCAGAATGTTCTCCCTTCCGACCACAGGCATGTAGACAATCTTGGAACACTTCATAAACCGTATTGCGTAGTGTGCAATACTTATTCCTAGCCAGATATGTGTTTTGTAAGTTCCAACACATACAATCATAATTACGATGCCAGAGAATGTAAACTGGACTGGTAACCAGGCATTCATTTAGTGACATTAACACAAAAGACTAGTGCATATACAACAATGTCACTGACAGTGACTTTCTTTAGTACCAGTTCATCATTCCCAATGTCTGTTCGAGGCTAGTGTAAAATTACCTTTATTTTTCTGATGCGATTCCAGAAGCAGAGATGCCATTGGAAAAAAAAAACAATAATTTAACAGTAACAAAACCTCTAACCACACTGTGACTTTTTTTTTTATTATACATACTTAGTTATGGGCAGGTGGCAAAACTACTAAATATGATTCCTTGAAATATATATATTTTTTATATAACTCTCCCCAATTCCTATTTCCCAAACATTTGATTTCAAAAGGACCGATTCATGTTTTCTAATCATCGTTCTGTAAAAAGACTAACAGGAGAACCAAAAATTTGCAAGGAGTCACATAAAGGGGCTTGAATCCGAGGTCAACAGTCCGCAGACAAGAATTGGTGATTTGTATATTTCTGTTGCACAATTCTAATCTAAAGCCTAGAGTGAAATGGAAATTAGGTAGCCTGTCTGCTTTCCTCCGTATGTTTTATCGATTTCCCATCCCTTCTTGTAATATCCCACTCCATGTGAGCTGGGGATTAAAAAAGAACTCTGATCAATTAAATTAGCTTGCTAAAGAGGTTATAGAATGAGAACTCAGCTCACTGTACTGTGCTCCTGCAAGTAGGAAATATTGTATGTATAGTTAATACAAAACGTTTGGTGTTCTCTTTTTCTCTTCGTTTTAAAAAAGGGTCAGAACAAGCATTAAAGGGACTGGGTATCCCAACAGTGGTTCAAGAGATTCTTAGTGACATCTGAAAAACTCTGACCTTAAAGATGGTGAAGAATTGCACGTACAGCAGGATCCTCTCCAGTGGGCACTAACTAATACAACTTGTGGCAATGCTGTACAGCAAACAAAGCTGCTGCACTGTTGGGGAAGAGATAATTGCAGCAGCATGTCTACTAAGATATGGAGCTGCAGCTCTCAAGCCCAGCGATGGCGCACAAAGTCTGCCTAGCCAGCCAGCCAGACACACACACACGCAGCCCCTGTAGTGAAATATGTGTTTTGTATTCAGTTTAGTTGCCTATTTAATTTATTGTAGCGTTAGACACTGCCATGTTAAATGTGTTCGTATTTTTCCACATTGTAAACTGTGCTTGTTTTTGTGCTCTTTCTCACCAAAGAGCTAGGACATATTATGGGGGAGTTAGGCAGTCAGCACGATATGACTGTACCAGTCTGATGTTTATAGTGCCAGCAGGGAACGGCTTAGGCTTGGGAGAGACATCTTGGGAAACTGGCCAGTTCCAACCTGTTTCTTTCAACTCTGACCTAAATTAGCCAGCATGTTTGAACTGCTAAACGAGGGTTTTTTCCAGAAAGCTCCTTCTGTTTTTTTAAGGTATAAAAGACCAAGTGCGACAGCAAGAGAGAGAGTGGCCTCAATCAGGATTCTTGACGTCGGATGCCTGATATCTGTCCCATGAGGGTGGTAATCTCTTTCTCGCAGGCGAAAGGGGTGATCATCTTGCTGGCATGAGAAAGATGAAGAGCTTGGTGATTAATTTTTACTTCATTATTTGCTTTGCATAATATAATGTAACTACATATATTTGCTGTGTACATTGCAGTTGAGAATCATTTTGGTATGTTTTCCTTTCATTGCTGTGACTATTTTTAAACGTGTGCTTTCAACATGCTAACCTCCTTTTTAGGAACCTCGTGGTGAAATAATAATAAATGTCTTCTTTGAACTGAAAAGTGCATTCCAGAGATTTTTGTCAGCTCGGTCATTAGTGAAAGTAAAACAGCTCCCCCTCGCCCAAGGGTATCCTTCAAGTGCACATGTGCAATGCGAGAAAAGGTTGGAGAAATAAACGTTTCCCCTGGGTAGTGCTAATAATGTTACATCGAGGGCTAATTAACAGCGCTAAAAAGCTTGCACTGGAAAGTAAATATTTTATCAAGACTGCACCAGTTTGTCAAATTGTGACTTTATACCGCACAAAGTACTGATAAATCTGCTCTCGAATCCACATAGGGATGTCGAAGACTCTGAAATATTTTTCTGTTTCTTTTGTCCTTCTTTATACTTTAAGAAATAATTCTTAAATGCAACGTGAGAAGAAAGAACATGTCTTCAGTCATGAATGAAAAAAATTAAGGAATTTTGCACTCTCAGAAAGCTTATGTGGAAGCTGTGGTCTCAACAAACCTGTAAAACAGAGATGTGGGATGACGAAACTACTACAGAAATCTGTTTAACCTGCAAGTCATAAACTCACCTTCCATTCTTATGATGTTGATGAAGTGAATAACTGTCATTTATCAAAGTACTTTGACACTCGAGTGTGTTCTGCGTGCTACTTCAAAAGTAAACTATTATATAAAGCACTTTTCAGATCTGAAAATAATTCAGTGCACTGCATTATTCAAGGTATGTTCCCATGAGTCCGTTTTTATTTATTTTTTTAAAAAGTTCACAAAAACAAAATGGACATTGCTTCCAACTTTACAGTATGAACACGCCTAAAAAAGATCTGTCAGCGTCTTTTTTTTTCATTCTTTTGTCTTTTCTTTAAATAAAAGTGCCTTCTGGCAACATGTAATTGAAAAATTGCAGGTCAAGAGTGGCTTGTTATCCTTCCTCCCCCTCCCAATTCCCTCGCAAAACAAAACATCGTGAATGTTGTAAAAATATTATTTTTTAGAAACAGAATCCAACTCCTGAAGTTAGGCAGGATGAAAATACTGAAATTTCCACACTAGCATTGCTTTGAAAAACAGAATAAGAGACAGGAGTTTCTTCAACACTATGTCACGCTGGAACAATCGCTTCCCGCAGCTTCAATTGTCCCTACGGTCCATCGTTTCTTGATGCCACCAAGGAACACTTAAATTATGTTGCCACAAAAATCCATAACTTTAGCACGACCTGGGCAAAACAGGCCAGGAACCCCACCTGATAACTGAAGTTCAGTGTTGTGGTTGGTCCAGCCTGACCCCTTTTCTGATGTTTGGTTCCATATATGACTAAGAGCACCCAGAGATACAGCTGGCATTTTGTTGGCCGCCAGTCATTGTCAGCATCCTTGATCATCCCAAGATATAATTTGATCCTTCTGAAAACGAGGTTTGTTACATTTTCTTTCAAAGTCTTGTCGATTTCATAGCATGGATTTTAAAAGCACAGACCTGAAGGTACCAGTGCAATCAGAGTTTTGGGGCTTTAATTTGTTTTTCTTCTGTCCAGCACTGAAAGCAGGCTGTGCTAAAAAAGATACTGTAAAGAGCTTGCCCTACCAGAGTTGGGCACTCTTATTCATGCGACAGAGGGATTCCGTCTTCGCACAAAATTCCAGATGAAACAACAAATAGGTGTCAGACACAATTATAGTTCTTGGACCTTTCAGGAAAGAAGAAAACACCATTAAATGTTCCAAATATCCAAAAGGAGGCCGCAGTGTTGTCACCCCTTCTCCCCTCAAAAAGGTAAAACATGCTAGTTTTAAAATGTTTTCCCATTCACTTATTTCCCAGGAAATACTACAGCAGTTTAGACAAAGTTTCGGCTTACTCCTGAAGTTATCCTCAAGCACTTTTCAAGTCTGTGGTGTAAGTGCGATGTGTAGATTCACAGCCCTTCCAGGCAGGGATCTCGAGAGAGCATCCGTAGCAGCAGTGCCAGTCTCATCTCCTGGCCCTATAGCGGACTAACGAGCATCAGGACGGTAGCCTTTGGCACTCAAGTTATTTGGAAGCTTGATATGAGGTTTAGAACAAATCCCACCTCTGTCCAAAGCCAGGATTTACAATCCCCAAAAGCAGTGCAGGTATTGGTGCAGTCTTCTCCAGTGTTTGGAAGGCTTCTGCAGACCATGTCCTTGCAAGTCTATACAGTATCCGGATGAAAGATCTGGTGCTCAGATGGATGTTTCGTCGCTCCTATGCAAAGGGTTAACAAAAACAAGAAACACAAGGGGAAAAAATGAAGCATGCATGGCAGTGGACGTGCAGCGCGGGTGGGGGGATGGGATAGATGGGAGAAGTCATGCACAGACTGGGGGACTTGGGAGGTATGCATGTCTGGCACAGACCAAGGCAATCTGGGTATAAAACAAAACTGAGCTCACAAGTCAATGGCGGAAATTAAAAAACAGAAATCTGAGTGGTGGAATGAGACAGAAAATAAACAAGGAGAGATTGAGAGAGAGAAGCAGGTTAGCAAAGTCAAAACCATTGATTTGTTCAGTGAGGGGGAGCTGAACCAAACCTGGGGCTCCTGATTCTATGTCCCACAGTACTGCACAATAATTCTTAGCATACTTCCAATCTGTTACGCCTCCCAAAACACGCCTACACCTGTCTGTAACTGTTCATGCAAAGCAGAGACACATTTTTGCTGCAAAGTTTTTTCAAGGTAGACTGTGGACAGCAAGCCTCTATAAAAATCACAATGTTCTCTGGGTGTCGACACGTTAAATAATAAAGCAGAAAGTTCACAGTTTTGCTTCATTTGCCCTAATGGCATTCTTTTATTTTTTCTCTGTTTGTGATGGTTTAGGCGCCCAGTGTAATATGCTATTTATTACCATTGTTATATGGGGAGAGGGTCCATGATTCATTAGAAGAGAGGCCTGGAGTGGGCCATGATGCCCCTTTTACAGCCCCAAGCGTAGAACGCATCACAGTATTGCTGCAGGTTGCTCCACTTAAATCACACCACCTAACTACAAGGCTGCAGATTGGCTCAGGAAGAGGAGTACCAGATCATTGTTTTAACCTTTTCAGTGTCTCTCTTCAGACACATTCAGTTGCTTGCATTGTTCTTGTAAATTATGTCATTTTAGTATGCTGGGGTGTTTTTCCATGCAGTATTAATCTTAGTCCCTTTGTAGTGAGATGCCTGCACTGGAATGGCCTACGGGGCTATTTAACCCTTTACTGCCTTCAAGAAGAAACGGCAGGAAGTGGAGAACTAAAGTCATGATTTATATGTTGGCGGAAAGGGACCTTTATCGCAATGGGAACGAGTTCTCTCCCCACCAACATAGTGGTCAGCCCATCCGATTTAGAGCCAGACCCACCACTGTTTGATGACAGAGGAGACTACTTCATCTCTGCCCTGGTCAAACCCCTATGGTGGCCCGACAGAGTAAGGGCCGTAGGAGGTTTGACTGTATGTCCGCCCACCTAATTTAGATGGGGCAGA
Source organism: Pleurodeles waltl (assembly GCF_031143425.1). Taxonomy (NCBI): domain Eukaryota; kingdom Metazoa; phylum Chordata; class Amphibia; order Caudata; family Salamandridae; genus Pleurodeles; species Pleurodeles waltl. The sequence continues at coordinate 605,159,181 of NC_090445.1, read as the reverse complement.
CATACAGCTGTTTTTCAATGTCCATCACCACCAGGAAAATCCTGGTGGTGAGGGGCATTGAAAAGTGCCTCACCATGGAAGAAAAGTCCCAATGCGAGGGGGACATAATTCTTTTTTTCATTTTCAAAAAGAAAATCCTGCTTTGGGATTTTCTTTTTGAAAAAAAAAAAGAAATTGTAATTTCTGCAACATGACGGAGCCCTACGACAAACTTTTAACACTTCTATAGGAACTGCTGTGATGGTGGTTTCTGCCAATGCTAGAAATGTCTGTTGGGCCAGTGGACATTTTAAAATTTGGTGGACGGCACCTCCGTCATGGCCCGCCAAATTATAAATCCGGTCCTAAATTTTATTTTGACCTTCACAAGTCTGCCAAGTGGCACTACAGGATAATATACCATCAGGTATTCTTGGCTTTTCAGCCAGCAGTGGGGTGTACTGTGAGGTTTCCACTTTTGCTTTTAACACTGTTGTTATGTGCTCAAAACTCCAGCATTCAAAGTGCTGTTGGCTAAAATCGATAACTAGCCCAAGGTATAAATGACATGGAGCCACCTGTCAGCTATGTTTTAAAAATTTACACAGTTGTATACTCATTTAAAAACTTTTTGTTTCAAAGTAAAAACACTAGTAAACTGCTCTTATATTTTGTGAGGATTTACTCTTTAATTCACATCATGTATTAGATTAATAAATGGCAATGCAAATCGTTTTGGCTTTTGTGTAGAGGAAAGTTTTATACAGTGCTTCACAATACAACAAATGCACAACATGATCAGCAGCAGTGCGACCTTCCCTAATAAAGGACAGATGGCAGAAGCAAAACTAGCATCCTACAGTTCTCTCGCACATGGAGAAAGTGTGCAACACAGGGAGTTGGCTAGCAGAGGTGGGCGAGCCAGCAAATTTATTAGGAGAGCAGAGCAAACGGTCTAGCTTGGCCCTAAGAGCCATAACACGAGGCAAGATCTCAACATATTTGGCTTGTACTTCGTCGCATAAAAACATGACAAAGACTGAAGATTATGCCATTAGTAAACAAAGAAGCAAGTCGGGTGTCATATGTACCTTACATGTTGCTTACGTTGTTATTACAGATGGAGCAACATTAAAGTCTATTAAAATATACAAGAGAAGGTTTCATACAGTGCTCATGTGAACTGGGATATTTTAGCGTGCTTTCAAATCTGATGACAATGGAAAGGGAGGCACAGTGAAATAAGGTAAGTGCCTAGAATCACACATTTTAGTCTAATTGGAAGCCCTATTCAATGATGGTACAGCCTCTTAATTATGGGTTCCCAGTTTGGGTGAGGTTATATCCATTATGTCGAAATTTGTTCTCCATTTGTTAGTGTCAGACCTATAATAAAATGGTTTTTGGGGGAGCTAAGATGGTTTTACAGGTGTATCCCTATCACAAGTTTTAAACACTCACTGGCAAAGCAAACAGTTCTCTCCTTTGGGAACTAATGGTTTTAGCCATGCAGCACCTCATCACTTATGCTGTGCAGCATGGCTTAAAAAAGAACAAACCCTATGACTTGGCCAGCTGTGTCATTTGCATTTAGTAATGAATGGGCTCTAAACCAAGTGTAAGCGGACAATACATCTCGCAGCAGACAGCGCATATGCTGTCTAGTACGCGAGACCTAAACACGAGGGTCGAGCAATAGGCACTGCTTTTTTTCCAAGAACATGTTTTGGTGCATGAATATTGCACCGACTGGGTCAGAGCCTTCCTCAAGACTATAGGTCTTGGTATCATACTGCAAATTTTGAGAAACAGTCTGTGTTCCTTAGACATGTTATGCAAGTGCACTCAATGTAGGCTTTCTGCTTTTCATAAACAGCAATGGAAACACCCCTTCTTCACACGTACACCTTTGGCAGAAGCAGTTCCAGCTTCAGAAGCCCTCTCGATGCACCTCCGTACCAAATCACGGAATAGTGTCCATGCACATGGGTATTGTGGGATTACAATGGACGTCATGCAAGGGCTCTGCCTATTTCAACACCTACTCACTAGAAAGCTTTTTCAAGACACTTCCAGACCCAACCACTAAAAGGTGGAATTTTGCAAAGTACTTATAGCTAGAAGAGAGTTTATGCAGCAAAACATTGTCAGTTTCCCTTCTTCTAAGGGCAGGTACAGTTAAGGCAGCAGCAGCACAAGCTTTCCGCATCCCTGGACACAAACAAATCAGGTGGCAGCAGTGCAATCTTTGCTTTGTCACAGAAGAGGTACAACATGGCAGTACCAAAGTAAGCTTCTCTCTCTCACAAAGGCAGCAAGTGCAATCTTCCACTCGCCACAGAACAGATTCAGCAGGACAGGCGAATACAAGTTTCATTGTTCTTAGAACATGTAAAGCTAAGGCATGAGGGATGTAGGTTACAGAAAGATCTCTGGAGCAGGTGCTTAACTCACTGAGTGGAATGTATAGATGGATGAGTAAATCACTACACGAGTTCCGACACCATTTTCAGAGGTGATATTTGTCAGCCGCCTGAAAGACCTGCTGCTGTCTCTCGGAGACTTAGGGGCATATTTATACTCTGTTTGCGCCGAATGTGCGTCAAACATTTTGATGCATGTAAGGAAATGCCTCCTTGGCATGGTCACCCCCTGACGTTTTGCCTTTGCTGATGCTATGTTTTGATTTGAAAGTGTGCTGAGGCCTGCTAACCAGGCCCCAGCACCAGTGTTCTTTCACTAACCTGTACTTTTGTTTTCACAATTGGCACACCCTGGCATCCAGGTAAGTCCCTTGTAACTGGTACCCCTGGTACCAAGGGCCCTGATGCCAGGGAAGGTCTCTAAGGGCTGCAGCATAGCTTATGCCACCCTGGGGACCCCTCACTCAGCACAGACACACTGCTTGCCAGCTTGTGTGTACTGGTGAGGACAAAACGAGTAAGTCGACATGGCACTCCCCTCAGGGTGCCATGCCAACCTCACACTGCCTATGCAGTATAGATAAGTCACCCCTCTAGCAGGCCTTACAGCCCTAAGGCAGGGTGCACTATACCATAGGTGAGGGCACCAGTGCATGAGCACTGTGCCCCTACAGTGTCCAAACAAAACCTTAGACATTGTAAGTGCAGGGTAGCCATAAGAGTATATGGTCTGGGAGTCAGTCAAACACAAACTCCACAGCACCATAATGGCTACACTGAAAACTGGGAAGTTTGGTATCAAACCTCTCAGCACAATAAATGCACACTAATGCCAGTGTACATTTTATTGTAACATACACCCCAGAGGGCACCTTAGAGGTTCCCCCTGAAACCTTAACCAACTACCCGTGTAGGCTGACTGGTTTTAGCAGCCTGCCACACTCGAGACATGTTGCTGGCCACATGGGGAGAGTGCCTTTGTCACTCTGTGGCTAGTAACAAAGCCTGCACTGGGTGGAGATGCTTATCACCTCCCCCTTGCAGGAACTGTAACACCTGGCAGTGAGCCTCAAAGGCTCACCCCCTTTGTTACAGCACCACAGGGCACTCCAGCTAGTGGAGTTGCCCGCCCCCTCCGGCCACGGCCCCACTTTTGGCGGCAAGGCCGGAGGAGATAATGAGAAAAACAAGGAGGAGTCACTGGCCAGTCAGGATAGCCACTAAGGCAACCTGAGCTGAAGTGACTCTGACTTTTAGGAATCCTCCATCTTGCAGATGGAGGATCCCCCCCAATAGGGATAGGAATGTGACCCCCTCCCCTTGGGAGGAGGCACAAAGGGGGTGTAGCCACCCTCAGGGCTAGTAGCCATTGGCTACTGCCCTCCCTGACCTAAACACCCCCCTAAATTCTGTATTTAGGGGCTCCCCTGAACCTAGGAACTCAGATTCCTGCAACCTAAGAAGAAGAGGACTGCTAAGCTGAAAAACCCTGCAGAGAAGACGGAGACACCAACTGCTTTGGCCCCAGCTCTACCGGCCTGTCTCCCCACTTCTAAAGACACTGCTCCAGCGACGCTTTCCCCAGGGACCAGGGACCAACGACCTCTGAATCCTCAAAGGACTGCCCTGCTCTAGAAGGACCAAGAACTCCCGAGGACAGCGGCTCTGTTCACCCAAGACTGCAACTTTGTTTCCAAAGGAGCAACTTTAAAACAACTGTGTTTCCAGCCGGAAGCGTGAGACTTGCTACTCTGCACCCGACGCCCCCGGCTCGACTTGTGGAGAAACAACACTTCAGGGAGGACTCCCCGGCGACTGCGAGACCGTGAGTAGCCAGAGTTGCCCCCCGAACCCCCACAGCGACGCCTGCAGAGGGAATCCCAAGGCTCCCCCTGACTGCGACTGCCTGACTCCCAGATCCCGACGCCTGGAAAAGACTCTGCACCCGCAGCCCCCAGGACCTGAAAGATCAGAACTCCAGTGCAGGAGTGACCCCCAGGAGGCCCTCTCCCTTGCCCAGGTAGTGGCTACCCCGAGGAGCCCCCCCCTTGCCTGCCTGCATCGCTGAAGAGACCCCTTGGTCTCCCATTGATTTACATTGGAAACCAGACGTGTGTTTGCACACTGCACCCGGCCGCCCCCGTGCTGCTGAGGGTGTACTTTCTGTGCTAACTTGTGTCCCCCCCGGTGCCCTACAAAACCCCCCTGGTCGGCCCTCCGAAGACGCGGGTACTTACCTGCTGGCAGACTGGAACCGGGGCACCCCCTTCTCCATTGAAGCCTATGTGTTTTGGGCACCACTTTGAACTCTGCACCTGACCGGCCCTGAGCTGTTGGTGTGGTAACTTTGGGGTTGCTCTGAACCCCCAACGGTGGGCTACCTTGGACCCAAACTTGAACCCCGTAGGTGGTTTACTTACCTGCAAGAACTAACAAACTCTTACTCCCCCTAGGAACTGTGAAAATTGCACTAAGTGCCTAGTTTTAAAATAGCTATATGTGTTTTATTTGAAATGTATATATGCTATTGTGATTATTCAAAGTTCCTAAAGTACTTACCTGCAATACCTTTCATTTGAAGTATTACATGTAAAATTTGAACCTGTGGTTCTTAAAATAAACTAAGAAAATATATTTTTCTATACAAAAACCTATTGGCCTGGAATTGTCTTTGAGTGTGTGTTCCTCATTTATTGCCTGTGAGTGTACAACAATGCTTAACACTACTCCTTTGATAAGCCTACTGCTCGACCACACTACCACAAAATAGAGCATTAGTATTATCTCTTTTTGCCACTATCTTACCTCTAAGGGGAACCCTTGGACTCTGTGCATACTATTCCTTACTTTGAAATAGTGCATACAGAGCCAACTTCCTACAATGCACATTCGGCGCAAAGTGTGCACCATATTTAACCTTTGGCGCCTGAGTCCGTGGATGTCAAAATTCCTCCGTGTGTGTCATTTTTTGGATGTGGGAAACTGCCTTGCGTTAATGACATACAAGGTAGGCGTTCCCGCCCAAAAAATGACTTTAAGGCCTGTGCGCCTTATTTATACTCCTGCGTCAGTTTGACGCACAGGAGGGGTGGGCCTTAAAAAACGGCGCACAGCCTGATGTGCGCCGTTTTTTAACGCCTGGGTGAGGGCAGGCATTAAGGGACCTGTGGGCTCACTTCCATGGTCTCTGACCATGGAAGGAGTCCATAGGTGCCCTTCCCTGCCCCCAGGGACACCCCCTGCCACCCTCGCCCACCCCTGGAAGACACCCATGGATGGGGGGACCCATCCCAGGTAAGTTGAGGTAAGTATTTTTGTAAACATTTTTAAAGTGGCATAGGGGGGCCTAATTTGCCCCCCCCCCACATGCCACTGTGCCCAATGACCATACCCAGGGGACAGATGTCCCCTGGGCATGGCCACTGGGCAAGGGCGCATGACTCCTGTCTTTGCTAAGACAGGAGAGTCATTTCAATGGGGGTTGTGTGTCAAAAAATGGTGCAAGTCCGGTTTGAGGCATGATTTTTGCCTCAAACCTGACTTGCACCATTTTTTGATGCACAACCCCCATTTTCCCCTACGCTGGCACTGCCTGGTTTGAGTCTTTTTTTTTTTTACTCTGACCAGTCCGCAGCGCCGGCTAATGTCATTCCTTAAATAAGGCACCTGCATGGCGCATAGGAATGGCGTTAGCCGGCTGTAACATTTTTGACGCAAACCAGCGCCAGTGCTGGTTTGCGTCAAAAAGTATAAATATGGGCCTTACGGTCACTACTGTAACTGTTGTCCTATCCTGCAGTCTCGCTGCTGTCACTTCCTGTAGATCCAACTGCAACAATTAACATGCACCTTTGTCCATGAACCTTACATATCAAAGGCTGGCCCTTCCTATGCCAATACATAGACCTTCCCTGCTCCTTATGAATGTGGTTGGAGGGATTACCATGTGCCTAGACAAAACAGCAAAAAGGCACATCACTATTAAATAATTTTCCTTTTGTCTCAATCTCGGTTTTACCTCTAGCCATTCTCTCCCTCCCTTTTTCTTCCCCCTCTTTCTTATATTCACCTCTTTAGTTTAAAATTCTCTCGTAAGTATCTTCTAATTTTCTTCTTATTTCATGTTAATTTGTCTTTTCACCCTTTTCTCTTACCCTCAACTTCCTTGGCCTGCATTCACACCTGCCCACTTCTATCCTACCCTAATCTATGATAGATACCTCTGTGACTCTCTTCCCATTTTCCCCACTCTTACCACCGCTTTCTCTCACCTACCCCCTTCTCTTACTTCCCCCTCTCTCTTACTACGATCTACTTCTGCATCATCTTAGACCAGCACAAGGATTTTTGCCATACTAGTTCAAGGTACATTTTTCTGCATCACACACTCTAGCAATGGTGCCACACTTGTTTCTTGTGCTGGTAATATGATACCACCTGCTGGTGGCAGCCTAAGACTCCACCCCCTATTACCTCCCAAAAATTGACCCTGCTCTTTCGTGTCTCTCAAACCATCCTCTTTTCTCATATCTACTCTCTTGAACATTTTATCTTATCTTTCATTCTCTTTTCTCTTCTTAAAAGCATAATACTCACACTTTCCCATCTCATCTCTCCACTTACCTTTGTCTATATCAAATACCGTCCGCTATCATACTTTTCATGTGCACACCATTTATGTCCATCCTCTTAAATCCTCTATCCTTCTCACATCCATCAAGCTCTTCACACAAACTACCATTTCTGGCAGTCAACTCTCTATCTTATCTCATACATTCCTTTAGCACATTATCCTTTCACACAGCTTCAAGTCTTACCTTCTTCCCATATCTTTTGCTCCAAGATCCTCTTACTCGTCCCAAACACTCTTCATACCATACTACTATCACTCACATGCACTCTTCCACTCTCACCTCACAATGAAATGGTTCTCTCAAAACCACATCGACCATGCCACCTTAATCACCAGGTTCAGATCAACTGGAATCTCAGGCTTGGCTCTGAAATGATCAACATCTTGTTTATGATATCATCTTCAAATTGTGGCCCTACCGCATTTATAAGTCCAAACCTAAATCTCTCAATTATGTTGTCCCTCAAGGTTGCATACTAACTCCCCTTATATTTAATATCTATATCTGTCTTCTAACCAAACATTTAACACAAATCATAGTGACATTTTATATGTACGCAGACGGCACCCACTTGATCTTCTGCTTTGCAAGCCACTGCCCTGCTACCCCTCACTCTGTCCCATGGCTTATATCTTGTAGGTTGCTGGATTTTGCAAGACTGTGTTACATTGAAGCCAACAAAAACCAAATTAATAATTGCCTCCACCTGTGCATTTAATGTCAATCTGTGTCCAGTCCATAGTAATGGGCCTCTGTGCCCCCTCTCTTCTGTAGTACAGAATCTGGGCATGCTTCTTGATATCAATCTTTCTTTTTGCCCTCATGTCACTAAAGTTTCAAGTGCCTGTTTTTCCAGCTAAAAATAATTCAGAATATCCTCCTGTTTATAGACAACAGATTGGACATCCCTGTTGTGATTGCATTCATACAATCCTATCTCAGTTTGGTAAGTCGACTCTTCTATTCACTCCTGCATAATCCATCAACCGACCTCAACTAATTCAAAACTGTGTGGCATACTCAATTTGTAAAGTGCTACATCCCATAACATTTTAACTTTTCTGAAGCAACTACATTGAATTCCACTTCTTTAAAGGATTGTTGTTAAGGCTATGGTCATGGTCCAGACAGCTCTCTATCAGGATTTCTAAGATGTATTGCTGCTACATGTAGCTCACGTAGGGTTTAACATAACCAAAGGTATAATGATCAACTTCCTTCTTCTGTCCGGAGAACAGGAACAGTCACTTTTGGTAAGCACGCTTTTTCAGTGACCACCACATGAAGTGGAACGCATTATCTTTAACTTTTCAATTTGAATTTCCATTCATGTGCTTCAGAAAGTTATTGAAAACCTTTTTATCCTCATATTAGTCTCTTCAACATCAATAAACCTTGATGCATGTGCTGTTTACAAGTGAACTAAAACATAATACATTACCTTCCATCTTTCAAATCCTTATTTTCCTCACAAACCCCTCTTCTCAAACACTTAACCTCCTTGACACTGAATCTTCTTTTGCTCACATCCCTCAATTTTTTAACTCCTGCTTCTAGCTCGATTGTCTCCCAACATCCCACATGCACAGCACTCTGTTACTCCCCAGCAAGGTTTTCCCTTTATAGATAACAATACATAGACTGACACACTCGAGAATGGCTCTGTTTTTATGCTCCTTACTGCCAGCACAAATGCTGAATGAATATTTTTTTGTGTGCTACAATTAGGCAATATCGACTGAGTGTCCCTTCTAATGAGCTTTGAACAGAAACTCCTATGCAGGATTGTAGACTTAAATCAACACTGATGACTTTAAGAGGGAACATGGACATTTAGTACTGAAAATGGAGCAAGCAAAGATTTGGAGCCATTTACAAATTGCTGGAGTTTGTGTTGTTTGGTTTTCCAGAGGTTGAAAGGTAGCTGTAACCAAGTAGCTCATTGTTATTTGGAGCAGCCTAGCCACAGCGTAAGTAATTATGCTCTGGACAGGCATCAGGTGCCAGTATCTTAAAACGTTTTGAATATGTGCACAGTGCACTCCCAGACGTTCAAAATGTTGAGGGTCACCAATGATGATATCCTTCCTATCATGCAATGGTAATAAGTAGCATATTTCACTCCGTGCATATGGTTTTTTGTCCTGCTGTTTTTCCATCTGCATTAGTCACAGAGATATTTACCCATAACGTGTGTGTGTCTGTGTGTTTTAAAACCTCTACCTTTATCAACTTTTTAAAAGCCTGTAACTTCCTTGCCTAAAACCCTAATTCAATTCTAAAGCAGTCCCCGAACTTGTGACCTCCTGGTTATTTTGGCGCTATGAATCTGAACTAACAGGGTTATTTTTTTTTTTACCCTCCACAGACCCTCTAGACCAAGGGGCTACAAGTACAAATAAAGGGGCTGATTACGACCTTGGCGGAGGGGATTACTCCATCACAAAGGTGACGGATATCCCACCCGCCATATTACAAGTTCCATGGGATATGATGGAACTTGTAATATGCGGGTGGGATATCTGTCACATTTGTGACAGAGTAATACCCTCTGCCAAGGTCGTAATCAGGCCCAAAGTGTTATTGCAATGCTATGCTATCAAGAAAGGAGAACAGTAGAGAGTTTTGAGATAAAGGAGACAGTAAGAGGTTACTGTAATGAGATACTTACTCTGAGCCTGAAGAGTCCTCATCCATATTGCCTGCTTTAATGCTCATTGCAATCGGCGTCATGCCATTGAGCTGCTCCTGCAGACTCTGTTTGGGCCGTGGAAAGCCTGCATTGCGACTGCCATCACTGCCAGATGAAGCCCGGGAGGACACTACCCCAGCCTTCTGGTTGGACAGCTCATTGTGTATCCGGTTGATACTGTTCTTCTCGGAGATAGTGGGCAAGGCCTTCTTCTTCTTCAGAATTCCTGCAAAGAGAAAGGGTTGCCAAATGGTTAATCAAAGAGACTGCAGCAGAAAGATGGACAATGTATTCTGCAAATAAAGCATTACCATATTCCATTATTCTCAATTCAATGGATGTCTGGTATGATAATTTCTGTTTTATACCATCCTTGTTCAGGACTCCGGGCTCCCCAGCAAAGCCACTGATTTTACTCAAAACACAGCACCATTACCCTTGTTAGAAACATCCTGACAGCAGTTTTTCATTTCCTCCCTTGTTTCTTCCTCTGCCCTCTTTGAGCATACATGTCCCAATGCCAAAAGACTAGTCTCCAAACCCTGAGTAGCTCCCCAGAATAAGAGGAGGATGGACATCTATGGCAGCCTTGTGAGTAGTTGCAATTAATCTGTCAATACCCAAATCCACCTCTAACACCAAAAGCGAACACCTCGCGAGGGATAGGACAACTATAAATTCAATCATCAAATTATCATCTACAGGTCAACTAAATCAAGAGCTTTTATTGGTCCAAAGATTGATAAAGGCAATGCCTTGTTGGTTGGGACTTGTACAGAGTTATCAAGTTGCAGGATTTTACAAAACTTTGCATGACGAGCAGCCAATAATCTATGTGAGCCTGCTCGTACTGCTTCTGCTTGCCCAAAAATGCACTGCTTACAATTGACCTCTCAAATTAGCTTTAATACTCTAATTGTAACACACAGAGTGTTGTTGGGCAATACCCAAGCTCATATGGAACAAAGTTTTTATATACCAGGTGTCTACAATCAGTAGCTCTCACATACCTTCTAAGTAGCTGGCCTCGAGTTCATCTTTAAATAAGCAAAGCACATGGTCCCATTTTTAAGCCTAAGAGAAGGCAGTGCTTACATGATTATCATTAGGCTGCATAATAAGAAGTGCTGAGTCAGATTTATGGGGCAGACTAGGGCAGAGAGGCGAAGAACTGAAGTATTTAACTCTTAAATAAAAGTCCTTTTAGACTCAATATTACAAGCGTGAGAACAAAATGATGTTTCTGAATGCTTTTCAATTGGAGAAAATAAAAATGAAAAGTTACCTTAATTATTAACTCTTCATTTCAATTTTCTCTCATTTCAATGTGTCACATTTACAAGCAGCACACCTTTTGCTCCAGTGGCCAATAGACACTGTACCATATTTATAACTGAAAAAGTATATATTTTTTTTAAATGAGAGAAATGTAAAGCAAAGAAACCTTTTTCTATGAAACATTAAGTCTTAATGTCTTTCTCCAATTTTAAATGAGCCAATTACGTCTTAATGTTTTATGAAGAATGTTTCTTCACTGAAAAATTCCTCCCATTTAGCAAATGTATTTTTCTGTTGTAAATTTGCACCATGTCTACAGACCACTGGGAGCAAGATGCCTGGTGTTTGTAAAAGTGACACTTGGAAATGGGCGAAAATCCATATAAACAAAGTTAACTCTTCAGTTGAATTTTCTTGACACAGTGCCATATTTATAAGTGAAAAATACAGCCATTATTTTAAGTGGTAGAAATTTAAAGTGCAGAAAAATGTTCCATATTCTGAACATTTTTGCAGAACGTGTTTCTACACTTTAAATTTCTCCCATTTAAACAAATATTTGTATGTTTGTGTTATTCATCTAACGGTGCCACGTATGGTGAAAGGCAGTGGTTCCCAACCTTTTGACTTCTGTGGACCCCCACTTTACCATTACTTGAGCCTGGGGACCCCCACTGAATCTTTATTGGAATCCGGGGACCCCCCACTGAGTGATTACTGAAAGCTGGGGACCTAATCTGTTAATATTATTTATTTTTCTAAGCTGTCGCGGACCCCCTGAGGAGGCTTCGCGGACCCCAGGGGTCCCCGGACCACAGGTTGGGAACCACTGGTGAAAGGTATATCCTGTACCACAAGTACATACAATACAGTCTCTCAATCACACACACATATGCACATGTTCATACATCCCCCCCAAAGGACCATGCTCTCACTGACACAAATGGTAGCCCTATCATAGTGCCCCTAGTCAAAGTCTTTTGTTCAAAACATAGTATCTGGCTCGATGGACATTAGGTTTAAAGTCAATTAAGCTGGATGTGGGGGCAACTGGTAACAATGCGCAAGTTGCTTACCCTTCAGTAGCTCACAATGACTTTCACTGATCAGAAGTAGCTCTCACTACAGAAAAGGTTGAAGACCCCTGGTCTATACACTTCCACAAGATAGCCTTGAGACCAATGGTTAAACCATTTGTTGGTGCTATCTGATGGGGAAAAAGGTAGGGAGCAGATTTTGTTTAGTTATTATCTGCGACTTCTACTACTGCTTTAGAAAAACCACTAAGACCCACTTGTCAGGTGTCTTCTCTTGGCTCATCATATCACTTAAATATGGGTTTCTGATCTTTCATAACTATCTAATTGATTGAGATGTGATGATGTGGTTTGGTCATCTTCTGTGAGCTGTAAAATATTCTTTCAAAGATGACTGGACTCACTGGTCATTCTTAAAAATGCCAAGCAGCACCACTTTATACCTGCCACGTTATAGCCCTTTATCCATGAACTTCCCAATGCGCCACCTCCATTAGCTGCAGCAGGCCAGTTCTTCCACACGAAAGTCTCATTAAAAAGGAGAGTCAACCTGAATGCTTTTTAAGGGTATTTTTGTCAATGTCATGATTTCCTTATGCCTTCCTATCCTCTCTGGGACCATAACTAGGATCATAACTCAATCCAACAGCATGCACAGATATCACAAGTTCAAGATTTAGGAGAGATTTAGCCTTACAGAGATACTAAAGGTTCAGGGCAACAAGATATACATTAACATGCAGAAGTAGTTATAAGGCAATGGCCAATGCCATTTTTTCACAATGTTACTCAAGTTACATCAACATTACAAACCTTTGAAATTAAGTCACCCTTCAGAGTTACATAGCACTTTCAAGTTTAGATCATAGCAGAGATATTCATAAGATCAAACAGATTAACACCCTCACATCTAAACAGAAACTATTTCTCAATTTACATAATTTTTACAGGTTGATACCTAACTTTTGTTAAACTACATGGACGGAGCCACATAGTTCACTGTACATTGTTGAGAATTAGATATACTGGTTTTCAGCAGCATCCCAAGCCCTCAGTGTTCTATATTAAAATGACATAATGTATAGGACTTCTGGATGGATTGCCCACACACAGAATTAATAGCAGGACTTGCATTTCACTGATGTGCACTTACCTTTCTGGGGATGACCGATGACACTGGCCTGTGTCACCAGCGTGCAATCTTTGTGGATGATATCCCCATTCTCTTTGGGCTTCTCCTCCAGAAGGCCAACCTTTTCTGGTGACAACTCTGCCTTGGTTACAGTCTCCACCTTCAGTTTCTCAGAGCCAGTCTGCCCTTCACTCTCACTTGCTGTGGTCACAAACTCCCCTGGCCAGTAGGGTTTAGTCTGTCCTGTAAGGTTATCCACTTGAGAAAGAAGAGAAGCGAGATTAAGTCAGAAATTAGGCCTTTGAGATACCTAAGAAAATACTCTTAATTTTGAGGTTCTCTGATTCACACATCACTTATCACCTTTCGGAGTACTGTTTAGTGGTTGCTTCTCACTGTTGGAGCATAGCAGATTTTCCCAGCACGGCTCTCCTGCAAACTCTTCATCTTCATCACTGTCAGAGGAATGTGTTGAGGCATAGGAGCCACTCTGATCATCCTCCATTGAGAGATCGCTATCAGAGTCTGAGTCAGGCCCTGCAGACCAACAAAGTCACAATTATTGCAGAAAATCTGGGGTAAGAACAGCTTCAATAGACAAAATGTCTTTGGATTTTACCTCAGGGCCTGATGCAGAGGTTGGTTGATCGGTTCTCTGTCACAAATGTGATGAACATCCTGCCCTCATTATTGCAAGTGCATTACATCCTAATGCACTTATAATAAGGCAGACAGAATATGCATCATGTTTGTGATGCAGTTTCCAACCCGCCAAATTCTAAATCCGGCCCTAAAAGATTAAGGAGTACAACACAGAATGGATGTGCATTTGTACTTTGGTGATATTGTTTATGGTTAACTTGAAGCCGTATGTGATCCATCTACACAACCCTCTAGACACTTATAATACTTCATGACAATAATACTGTACTCCTAAGGAAGGCCCTGGACACGCCTGGAAAAACAGCCCTTAAAAACATACGGTAATAAAATTCTCACTTATAAGCACATGAAGATCATTCCTTGTACCAAAAATAAAATGAGAAATCCACTTCTTTCTCAACCACACTGTCTTGCCTGTAAACACCCTTCAGGTACAAACTCAAGTCTTGAGGATTTGGATCCAGCTGGGGCTTCTCAAGGACCATTCACATTTTTCTTAAAACTGAAATTGATGCATTGTATGCTAAGAGTCTTTTTTGAAGATCTGTAAGCATGAAAGAGTGTTTCATAACTACACTTATGAATATGAATGAATGTGCAACTTATATAGTGCACTGCCACTCTGAGGAGTATCCTGGCGCTCTGCACCTTTTCTGAAATTTCCAGAAGCAGCAAACCATTACACCTGATTAAAAAGCCACATTTTCAACTTCTTTCTTAACTGAACGGTGGCTGAAAAGGTCCACAGCTCCAAAGGCAAGTTGTTCCAGGTTGCAGGCCCTACAAAGGAGAAGGGCTTACCGCCCGCCCTAGAACGCCTGATTCTAGGGATGTTCGTTAAAAAGGCATTGGCCGTGTGCAGGCACCTTGAAGGAGCATAGAAACGATTCCTACCGCCTAAGTACCCTGCACCAGACTGATGAAGGGCTCTGTGGACAAAGACGAGAGTCTTAAATAAAATCCTCCTTGGCGCGCTGTAAGTTACAGGGACAAATGATCTCAGCGGTACGGCCAAGAGAGTGCAGGATGCTGCTTTTTTGATCACCTGCAATTTGTCAGACAAATATTCAGGGAGGCCCAGATACAAGGCATTGCCACAGTCCAACCTTGATATTATAGGTACCTGTATGACCAGTTTCCTGGATGACACAGAGAGAAAGTGTAAAAACTGTCTTAAAATACGCAACAGTCCAAAACGGATCACTACCACCATATTAACCTGTGGTGAAAAATAAGGGGGTAGTTATCAATTTTAATGCCCAGATTCTTTACTGAGTTCACCTGCCGTCCGGAGGAGGGCGTCTGCGGGCCAAAAGGTCGCCATGTCTCAGGGGCCTCCATGCCAAAGAAAAGAAACTCTGTCTTTTCTGCATTACATTTGAGCTGAAGTTGCACAAGCCATTTAAAGATGGCTGACAGGCACAGCACTCTCTGATTTTTTCCCCCTGGGAAAAATGTGTCCCTATCCCAGGAAAAAAGTAACTGGGTGTCATTAGCATATGAAATTATTTTTGCTCCCAGAGCCTCGGCTAGTAGGGGAAGTGGAGTAAGATAAATGTTCAATAGAGTGGGGCTCAGAGCTGAGCCCTGTGGCACTTCCACTCGCAGTTCCCGAAACCCAGATGCAAAAGGAGGAATCCAGACCTCTTGACCTCGTCCCTCCAGGAACTAAGCTAGCCAGTCCAATGCTGAATTTGCAATTCCAACAGACTGAACGCTGATTAGGACTGAGGCATGGGTACCAATTCGAAGGCTGCAGAAAGATCTAACATAATTAACACTGCCTTCCCTCCAATTTCTAACGTGCAACTGATTAAATCTGGCACCTCGACTAGCACCATCTCCGTGCTAAAGCTAGGCTGAAAGCCTGACTGGCTCAGATGTACTATATTACTGCTTTCTAGGGGTTGAGAGAGCTGACGATTGACATGTTTCTTAAGAATTTTAGATAAAGCTGGAAGCAGAGATATGGTTCTTTAGTTGGATTGTTCACCTGGGTCTGTCAAGAGTTTCTTCAACAAAGGTAAGATTTTAGCCCGTTTCCAGGCGTGAGGCACTAATGTGGCTGATAAAGAATCATTTAAAGGTTTATTGGCCAGGGGATTAATGACACTTGCCCCTAGCACAAAGATGTTGGGGGAGGAGGAAAGGGGGAAACGGTCCGCCAGGGATCCACATTTTATGCCACATATGTCAGTAAACGATTCTTCCAGGGGGATCGGTTCAAACCTGGACAGAGTTGCAGTGGGCGTATATATATATTGCAACCGCATACAATCTCCTTCAATTGCAGACTAGAGAAGAGAATGGCCTGAATGGTGATGTTCTTGTTCGGAAAGTAGTGTGCTAGTTGTTTGTACCATTCAGCTGGGGGTTCCTGACGCCTAGAACTGGCTTTAGGGGACATTAAGTTGTGCACAATTGTAAAGATTTGTCTGGACTTATTTTCCACCCTTTAAACTCTATCTTCCAAGTAGACTTTTTCTGCAAATTTGACCTCCTTGTAATATTTCTTTAAAGCCTTGTAAGGAAATGCCTCCTTGGCATGGTTGCCCCCTGACTTTTTGCCTTTGCTGATGCTATGTTTACAATTGAAAGTGTGCTGAGGCCTGCTAACCAGGCCCCAGCACCAGTGTTCTTTCCCTAACCTGTACTTTTGTACCCACAATTGGCAGACCCTGGCATCCAGATAAGTCCCTTGTATCTGGTACTTCTAGTACCAAGGGCCCTGATGCCAAGGAAGGTCTCTAAGGGCTGCAGCATGTCTTATGCCACCCTGGAGACCTCTCACTCAGCACAGACACACTGCTTGCCAGCTTGTGTGTGCTAGTGAGGACAAAACGAGTAAGTCGACATGGCACTCCCCTCAGGGTGCCATGCCAGCCTCTCACTGCCTATGCAGTATAGGTAAGACACCCCTCTAGCAGGCCTTACAGCCCTAAGGCAGGGTGCACTATACCATAGGTGAGGGTACCAGTGCATGAGCATGGTACCCCTACAGTGTCTAAACAAAACCTTAGACATTGTAAGTGCAGGGTAGCCATAAGAGTATATGGTCTGGGAGTCTGTCAAACACGAACTCCACAGCACCATAATGGCTACACTGAAAACTGGGAAGTTTGGTATCAAACTTCTCAGCACAATAAATGCACACTGATGCCAGTGTACATTTTATTGTAAAATACACCACAGAGGGCACCTTAGAGGTGCCCCCTGAAACTTAACCGACTGTCTGTGTAGGCTGACTAGTTCCAGCAGCCTGCCACACCAGAGACATGTTGCTGGCCCCATGGGGAGAGTGCCTTTGTCACTCTGAGGCCAGTAACAAAGCCTGCACTGGGTGGAGATGCTAACACCTCCCCCAGGCAGGAACTGTGACACCTGGCGGTGAGCCTCAAAGGCTCACCCCTTTGTCACAGCCCAGCAGGGCACTCCAGCTTAGTGGAGTTGCCCGCCCCCTCCGGCCACGGCCCCCACTTTTGGCGGCAAGGCTGGAGGGAACAAAGAAAGCAACAAGGAGGAGTCACTGCCCAGTCAGGACAGCCCCTAAGGTGTCCTGAGCTGAAGTGACTCTAACTTTTAGAAATCCTCCATCTTGCAGATGGAGGATTCCCCCAATAGGGTTAGGATTGTGACCCCCTCCCCTTGGGAGGAGGCACAAAGAGGGTGTACCCACCCTCAGGGCTAGTAGCCATTGGCTACTAACCCCCCAGACCTAAACACGCCCTTAAATTTAGTATTTAAGGGCTACCCTGAACCCTAGAAAATTAGATTCCTGCAACTACAAGAAGAAGGACCGCCTAGCTGAAAACCCCTGCAGAGGAAGACCAGAAGACGACAACTGCCTTGGCTCCAGAAACTCACCGGCCTGTCTCCTGCCTTCCAAAGATCCTGCTCCAGCGACGCCTTCCAAAGGGACCAGCGACCTCGACATCCTCTGAGGACTGCCCCTGCTTCGAAAAGACAAGAAACTCCCGAGGACAGCGGACCTGCTCCAAGAAAGGCTGCAACTTTGTTTCCAGCAGCCTTGAAAGAACCCTGCAAGCTCCCCGCAAGAAGCGTGAGACTTGCAACACTGCACCCGGCGACCCCGACTCGGCTGGTGGAGATCCAACACCTCAGGAGGGACCCCAGGACTACTCTGATACTGTGAGTACCAAAACCTGTCCCCCCTGAGCCCCCACAGCGCCGCCTGCAGAGGGAATCCCGAGGCTTCCCCTGACCGCGACTCTTTGAATCCAAAGTCCCGACGCCTGGGAGAGACCCTGCACCCGCAGCCCCCAGGACCTGAAGGACCGGACTTTCACTGGAGAAGTGACCCCCAGGAGTCCCTCTCCCTAGTGGAGGTTTCCCCGAGGAACCCCCCCCTTGCCTGCCTGCAGCGCTGAAGAGATCCCGAGATCTCTCATAAACTAACATTGCGAACCCGACGCTTGTTTCTACACTGCACCCGGCCGCCCCCGCGCCGCTGAGGGTGAAATTTCTGTGTGGGCTTGTGTCCCCCCCGGTGCCCTACAAAACCCCTCTGGTCTGCCCTCCGAAGACGCGGGTACTTACCTGCAAGCAGACCGGAACCGGGGCACCCCCTTCTCTCCATTCTAGCCTATGTGTTTTGGGCACCACTTTGAACTCTGCACCTGACCGGCCCTGAGCTGCTGGTGTGGTGACTTTGGGGTTGCTCTGAACCCCCAACGGTGGGCTACCTTGGACCAAGAACTGAACCCTGTAAGTGTCCTACTTACCTGGTAAAACTAACAAAAACTTACCTCCCCCAGGAACTGTGAAAATTGCACTAAGTGTCCACTTTTAAAACAGCTATTTGTCAATAACTTGAAAAGTATACATGCAATTTTTATGATTTAAAGTTCCTAATGTACTTACCTGCAATACCTTTCAAACAAGATATTACATGTTAAATTTGAACCTGTGGTTCTTAAAATAAACTAAGAAAAGATATTTTTCTATACAAAAACCTATTGGCTGGATTTGTCTCTGAGTGTGTGTACCTCATTTATTGTCTATGTGTATGTACAACAAATGCTTAACACTACTCCTTGGATAAGCCTACTGCTCGACCACACTACCACAAAATAGAGCATTAGTATTATCTCTTTTTACCACTATTTTACCTCTAAGGGGAACCCTTGGACTCTGTGCATGCTATTCCTTACTTTGAAATAGCACATACAGAGCCAACTTCCTACATTGGTGGATCAGCGGTGGGGTACAAGACTTTGCATTTGCTGGACTACTCAGCCAATACCTGATCACACGACAAATTCCAAAATTGTCATTAGAAATTGATTTTTGCAATTTGAAAAGTTTTCTAAATTCTTAAAAGACCTGCTAGGGCCTTGTGTTAGATCCTGTTTAGCATTTCTTTTAGAGTTTAAAAGTTTGTAAAAGTTTGAATTAGATTCTAGAACCAGTTGTAGATTTTTAAAAAAGTATTCCAACTTTTAGAAACAAAATGTCTAGCACAGATGTGACTGTGGTGGAACTCGACACCACACCTTACCTCCATCTTAAGATGAGGGAGCTAAGGTCACTCTGTAAAATAAAGAAAATAACAATGGGCCCCAAACCTACCAAAATACAGCTCCAGGAGCTTTTGGCAGAGTTTGAAAAGGCCAACCCCTCTGAGGGTGGCAACTCAGAGGAAGAGGGTAGTGACTTGGAGGACAATTCCCCCCTACCAGTCCTATCTAGGGAGAACAGGGTCCCTCAAACCCTAACTCCAAAAATAATAGTCAGAGATGCTGGTTCCCTCACAGGAGAGACCAACACCTCTGAAATCACTGAGGATAACCCCAGTGAAGAGGACATCCAGTTAGCCAGGATGGCCAAAAGATTGGCTTTGGAAAGACAGATCCTAGCCATAGAGAGGGAAAGACAAGAGATGGGCCTAGGACCCATCAATGGTGGCAGCAACATAAATAGGGTCAGAGATTCTCCTGACATGTTGAAAATCCCTAAAGGGATTGTAACTAAATATGAAGATGGTGATGACATCACCAAATGGTTCACAGCTTTTGAAAGGGCTTGTGTAACCAGAAAAGTGAACAGATCTCACTGGGGTGCTCTCCTTTGGGAAATGTTCACAGGAAAGTGTAGGGATAGACTCCTCACACTCTCTGGACAAGATGCAGAATCTTATGACCTCATGAAGGGTACCCTGATTGAGGGCTTTGGATTCTCCACTGAGGAGTATAGGATTAGATTCAGGGGGGCTCAAAAATCCTCGAGCCAGACCTGGGTTGACTTTGTAGACTACTCAGTGAAAACACTAGATGGTTGGATTCAAGGCAGTGGTGTAAGTAATTATGATGGGCTGTACAATTTATTTGTGAAAGAACACCTATTAAGTAATTGTTTCAATGATAAACTGCATCAGCATCTGGTAGACCTAGGACCAATTTCTCCCCAAGAATTGGGAAAGAAGGCGGACCATTGGGTCAAGACAAGGGTGTCCAAGACTTCAACAGGGGGTGACCAAAAGAAAGGGGTCACAAAGACTCCCCAGGGGAAGGGTGATGAGACAACCAAAACTAAAAATAGTAAAGAGTCTTCTACAGGCCCCCAAAAACCTGCACAGGAGGGTGGGCCCAGAGCCTCTTCACAAAACAATGGGTACAAGGGTAAAAACTTTGATCCCAAAAAGGCCTGGTGTCATAGCTGTAAACAGCATGGACACCAAACTGGAGACAAGGCCTGTCCCAAGAAAGGTTCCACTCCAAACTCCCATCCAGGTAACACTGGTATGGCTAGTCTCCAAGTGGGATCAACAGTGTGCCCAGAGCAAATCAGGGTCCACACTGAAGCTACTCTAGTTTCTGAGGGTGGGGTGGATTTAGCCACACTAGCTGTCTGGCCGCCTAACATGCAAAAATACAGACAGCAACTCTTAATTAATGGGACTAGAATAGAGGGCCTGAGGGATACAGGTGCCAGTGTGTAAGGAAATGCCTCCTTGGCATGGTTGCCCCCTGACTTTTTGCCTTTGCTGATGCTATGTTTACAATTGAAAGTGTGCTGAGGCCTGCTAACCAGGCCCCAGCACCAGTGTTCTTTCCCTAACCTGTACTTTTGTATCCACAATTGGCAGACCCTGGCATCCAGATAAGTCCCTTGTAACTGGTACTTCTAGTACCAAGGGCCCTGATGCCAAGGAAGGTCTCTAAGGGCTGCAGCATGTCTTATGCCACCCTGGAGACCCCTCACTCAGCACAGACACACTGCTTGCCAGCTTGTGTGTGCTAGTGAGGACAAAACGAGTAAGTCGACATGGCACTCCCCTCAGGGTGCCATGCCAGCCTCTCACTGCCTATGCAGTATAGGTAAGCCACCCCTCTAGCAGGCCTTACAGCCCTAAGGCAGGGTGCACTATACCATAGGTGAGGGTACCAGTGCATGAGCATGGTACCCCTACAGTGTCTAAACAAAACCTTAGACATTGTAAGTGCAGGGTAGCCATAAGAGTATATGGTCTGGGAGTCTGTCAAACACGAACTCCACAGCACCATAATGGCTACACTGAAAACTGGGAAGTTTGGTACCAAACTTCTCAGCACAATAAATGCACACTGATGCCAGTGTACATTTTATTGTAAAATACACCCCAGAGGGCACCTTAGAGGTGCCCCCTGAAACTTAACCGACTATCTGTGTAGGCTGACTAGTTTTAGCAGCCTGCCACAAACCGAGACATGTTGCTGGCCCCATGGGGAGAGTGCCTTTGTCACTCTGAGGCCAGTAACAAAGCCTGCACTGGGTGGAGATGCTAACACCTCCCCCAGGCAGGAATTGTCACACCTGGCGGTGAGCCTCAAAGGCTCACCTCCTTTGTGCCAACCCAGCAGGACACTCCAGCTAGTGGAGTTGCCCGCCCCCTCCGGCCAGGCCCCACTTTTGGCGGCAAGGCCGGAGAAAATAATGAGAAAAACAAGGAGGAGTCACTGGCCAGTCAGGACAGCCCCTAAGGTGTCCTGAGCTGAGGTGACTCTAACTTTTAGAAATCCTCCATCTTGCAGATGGAGGATTCCCCCAATAGGGTTAGGATTGTGACCCCCTCCCCTTGGGAGGAGGCACAAAGAGGGTGTACCCACCCTCAGGGCTAGTAGCCATTGGCTACTAACCCCCCAGACCTAAACACGCCCTTAAATCTAGTATTTAAGGGCTACCCTGAACCCTAGAAAATTAGATTCCTGCAACTACAAGAAGAAGGACTGCCTAGCTGAAAAACCCCTGCAGAGGAAGACCAGAAGACGACAACTGCCTTGGCTCCAGAAACTCACCGGCCTGTCTCCTGCCTTCCAAAGATCCTGCTCCAGCGACGCCTTCCAAAGGGACCAGCGACCTCGACATCCTCTGAGGACTGCCCCTGCTTCGAAAAGACAAGAAACTCCCGAGGACAGCGGACCTGCTCCAAGAAAAGCTGCAACTTTGTTTCCAGCAGCTTTAAAGAACCCTGCAAGCTCCCCGCAAAAGGCGTGAGACTTGCAACACTGCACCCGGCGACCCCGACTCGGCTGGTGGCGATCCAACACCTCAGGAGGGACCCCAGGACTACTCTAAGACTGTGAGTACAAAAACCTGTCCCCCCTGAGCCCCCACAGCGCCGCCTGCAGAGGGAATCCCGAGGCTTCCCCTGACCGCGACTCTTTGAATCCAAAGTCCCGACACCTGGGAGAGACCCTGCACCCGCAGCCCCCAGGACCTGAAGGACCGGACATTCACTGGAGGAGTGACCCCCAGGAGTCCCTCTCCCTTGCCCAAGTGGAGGTTTCCCCGAGGAACCCCCCCCTTGCCTGCCTGCAGCGCTGAAGAGATCCCTAGATCTCCCATTGACTTCCATTACAAACCCGACGCTTGTTTCTACACTGCACCCGGCCGCCCCCGCGCTGCTGAGGGTGAAATTTCTGTGTGGGCTTGTGCCCCCCCCGGTGCCCTACAAAACCCCCCTGGTCTGCCCTCCGAAGACGCGGGTACTTACCTGCCAGCAGACCAGAACCGGGGCACCCCCTTCTCTCCATTCTAGCCTATGTGTTTTGGGCACCACTTTGAACTCTGCACCTGACCGGCCCTGAGCTGCTGGTGTGGTAACTTTGGGGTTGCTCTGAACCCCCAACGGTGGGCTACCTGGGACCGAGAACTAAGCCCTGTAAGTGTCTTACTTACCTGGTTAACCTAACAAATACTTACCTCCCCTAGGAACTGTGAAAATTGCACTAAGTGTCCACTTTTAAAACAGCTATTTGTGAATAACTTGAAAAGTATACATGCAATTTTGATGATTTGAAGTTCCTAAAGTACTTACCTGCAATACCTTTCGAATGAGATATTACATGTAGAATTTGAACCTGTGGTTCTTAAAATAAACTAAGAAAAGATATTTTTCTATATAAAAACCTATTGGCTGGATTTGTCTCTGAGTGTGTGTACCTCATTTATTGTCTATGTGTATGTACAACAAATGCTTAACACTACTCCTTGGATAAGCCTACTGCTCGACCACACTACCACAAAATAGAGCATTAGTATTATCTATTTTTACCACTATTTTACCTCTAAGGGGAACCCTTGGACTCTGTGCATGCTATTCCTTACTTTGAAATAGCACATACAGAGCCAACTTCCTACATTGGTGGATCAGCGGTGGGGTACAAGACTTTGCATTTGCTGGACTACTCAGCCAATACCTGATCACACGACAAATTCCAAAATTGTCATTAGAAATTGATTTTTGCAATTTGAAAAGTTTTCTAAATTCTTAAAAGACCTGCTAGGGCCTTGTGTTAGATCCTGTTTAGCATTTCTTTTAGAGTTTAAAAGTTTGTAAAAGTTTGAATTAGATTCTAGAACCAGTTTTAGATTCTTAAAAAGTATTCCAACTTTTAGAAGCAAAATGTCTAGCACAGATGTGACTGTGGTGGAACTCGACACCACACCTTACCTCCATCTTAAGATGAGGGAGCTAAGGTCACTCTGTAAAATAAAGAAAATAACAATGGGCCCCAAACCTACCAAAATACAGCTCCAGGAGCTTTTGGCAGAGTTTGAAAAGGCCAACCCCTCTGAGGGTGGCAACTCAGAGGAAGAGGATAGTGACTTGGAGGACAATTCCCCCATACCAATCCTATCTAGGGAGAACAGAGTCCCTCAAACCCTGACTCCAAAAATAATAGTCAGAGATGCTGGTTCCCTCACAGGAGAGACCAACACCTCTGAAATCACTGAGGATAGCCCCAGTGAAGAGGACATCCAGTTAGCCAGGATGGCCAAAAGATTGGCTTTGGAAAGACAGATCCTAGCCATAGAGAGGGAAAGACAAGAGATGGGCCTAGGACCCATCAATGGTGGCAGCAACATAAATAGGGTCAGAGATTCTCCTGACATGTTGAAAATCCCCAAAGGGATTGTAACTAAATATGAAGATGGTGATGACATCACCAAATGGTTCACAGCTTTTGAGAGGGCTTGTGTAACCAGAAAAGTGAACAGATCTCACTGGGGTGCTCTCCTTTGGGAAATGTTCACAGGAAAGTGTAGGGATAGACTCCTCACACTCTCTGGACAAGATGCAGAATCTTATGACCTCATGAAGGGTACCCTGATTGAGGGCTTTGGATTCTCCACTGAGGAGTACAGGATTAGGTTCAGGGGGGCTCAAAAATCCTCGAGCCAGACCTGGGTTGACTTTGTTGACTACTCAGTGAAAACACTAGATGGTTGGATTCAAGGCAGTGGTGTAAGTAATTATGATGGGCTGTACAATTTATTTGTGAAAGAACACCTGTTAAGTAATTGTTTCAATGATAAACTGCATCAGCATCTGGTAGACCTAGGACCAATTTCTCCCCAAGAATTGGGAAAGAAGGCGGACCATTGGGTCAAGACAAGGGTGTCCAAGACTTCAACAGGGGGTGACCAAAAGAAAGGGGTCACAAAGACTCCCCAGCAGAAGGGTGATGAGACAACCAAAACTAAAAATAGTAAAGAGTCTTCTACAGGCCCCCAAAAACCTGCACAGGAGGGTGGGCCCAGAGCCTCTTCACAAAACAATGGGTACAAGGGTAAAAACTTTGATCCCAAAAAGGCCTGGTGTCATAGCTGTAAACAGCATGGACACCAAACTGGAGACAAGGCCTGTCCCAAGAAAGGTTCCACTCCAAACTCCCATCCAGGTAACACTGGTATGGCTAGTCTCCAAGTGGGATCAACAGTGTGCCCAGAGCAAATCAGGGTCCACACTGAAGCTACTCTAGTTTCTGAGGGTGGGGTGGATTTAGCCACACTAGCTGTCTGGCCGCCTAACATGCAAAAATACAGACAGCAACTCTTAATTAATGGGACTAGAATAGAGGGCCTGAGGGATACAGGTGCCAGTGTCACCATGGTGACAGAGAAACTGGTTTCCCCTGGCCAATACCTGACTGGAAAAACTTACACAGTCACCAACGCTGACAATCAGAGAAAAGTACATCCCATGGCAATGGTTACTTTAGAATGGGGAGGGGTCAATGGCCTGAAACAGGTGGTGGTCTCCTCAAATATCCCAGTGGACTGTCTGCTTGGAAATGACCTGGAGTCCTCAGCATGGGCTGAGGTAGAACTAAAAACCCATGCAGCAATGCTGGGTATCCCTGAACTGGTGTGTGTGAAAACAAGAGCACAATGCAAGGCACAGGGTGAAAAAGTAGAGCTGGAGTCTGGAAAAATGGCCCAGCCTACCAAGAGAACAGGAAAGTCAGTTGGGAAACCAACTGCAACACAGCAAAAGAAAGGGAACCTCTCTTCTCAGGAAGAAGTTCTGCCCTCTGAGGGAACTGAGCCTTTGGAGCTTGAACCTTATCAGGTTGAGCTCTTAGGCCCAGGGGGACCCTCAAGGGAAGAGCTGTGTAAGGGACAAGAAACCTGTCCCTCTCTTGAAGGCCTTAGGCAGCAAGCTGCTGAAGAGTCCAAAGGCAAGAAAAATGGAACACATAGGGTCTATTGGGAAGATGGGCTCCTGTACACTGAGGCCAGAGACCCCAAACCTGGTGCCACTAGGAGAGTGGTAGTGCCTCAGCTGTTCAGAGAGTTCATCCTAACATTGGCCCATGACATTCCCCTTGCTGGACATTTGGGACAAACCAAGACGTGGGAGAGGTTAGTCAACCACTTCTACTGGCCCAATATGTCCAACATGGTTAAGGAGTTTTGCCTCTCCTGCCCCACCTGTCAAGCCAGTGGTAAGACAGGTGGGCATCCAAAGGCCCCCCTCATTCCACTTCCAGTGGTGGGGGTGCCCTTTGAAAGAGTGGGTGTGGACATAGTTGGTCCACTGGAACCTCCCACAGCCTCAGGAAATATGTATATCCTGGTAGTAGTGGATCATGCTACCAGGTATCCTGAAGCTATTCCCCTTAGGTCGACTACTGCCCCTGCAGTAGCCAAGGCCCTCATTGGTATCTTTACCAGAGTGGGTTTCCCTAAGGAGGTGGTGTCTGACAGAGGTACCAACTTCATGTCAGCATACCTAAAGCACATGTGGAATGAGTGTGGAGTGACTTATAAATTCACTACACCATACCATCCACAAACTAATGGCTTGGTTGAGAGATTCAACAAGACATTAAAAGGCATGATCATGGGGCTCCCAGAAAAACTCAAAAGGAGATGGGATGTCCTCTTGCCATGTCTGCTCTTCGCTTACAGGGAGGTACCACAGAAGGGAGTAGGGTTCTCACCCTTTGAACTTCTGTTTGGTCATCCTGTAAGGGGACCACTTGCCCTTGTTAAAGAAGGCTGGGAGAGACCTCTCCATGAGCCTAAACAGGACATAGTGGACTATGTACTTGGCCTTCGCTCTAGAATGGCAGAGTACATGGAAAAGGCAACCAAAAACCTTGAGGCCAGCCAACAGCTCCAGAAGTTTTGGTATGACCAAAAGGCTGCACTGGTTGAGTTCCAACCAGGGCAGAAAGTCTGGGTTCTGGAGCCTGTGGCTCCCAGGGCACTCCAGGACAAATGGAGTGGCCCTTACCCAATACTAGAAAGGAAGAGTCAGGTCACCTACCTGGTGGACCTGGGCACAAGCAGGAGCCCCAAGAGGGTGATCCATGTGAACCGCCTTAAGCTCTTCCATGACAGAGCTGATGTGAATCTGTTGATGGTAACAGATGAGGATCAGGAGGCAGAGAGTGAACCTCTCCCTGATCTTCTGTCATCAGACCCAAAAGATGGCACAGTAGATGGAGTGATCTACTCAGACACCCTCTCTGGCCAACAGCAGGCTGATTGTAGGAGAGTCCTACAACAGTTTCCTGAGCTTTTCTCCCTAACCCCTGGTCAGACACACCTGTGTACCCATGATGTGGACACAGGAGACAGCATGCCTGTCAAGAACAAAATCTTCAGACAGTCTGACCATATTAAGGAAAGCATCAAGGTGGAAGTCCACAAGATGCTGGAATTGGGAGTGATTGAGCGCTCTGACAGCCCCTGGGCTAGCCCAGTGGTCTTAGTCCCCAAACCTCACACTAAAGATGGAAAGAAAGAGATGAGGTTTTGTGTGGACTACAGAGGGCTCAACTCTGTCACCAAGACAGATGCCCATCCAATTCCAAGAGCTGATGAGCTCATTGATAAGTTAGGTGCTGCCAAATTTCTAAGTACCTTTGACTTGACAGCAGGGTACTGGCAAATAAAAATGGCACCTGGAGCAAAAGAAAAGACAGCATTCTCCACACCTGATGGGCATTATCAGTTTACTGTTATGCCCTTTGGTTTAAAGAATGCCCCTGCCACCTTCCAAAGGTTGGTGAATCAAGTCCTTGCTGGCTTGGAGTCCTTTAGCACAGCTTATCTTGATGATATTGCTGTCTTTAGCTCCACCTGGCAGGATCACCTGGTCCACCTGAAGAAGGTTTTGAAGGCTCTGCAATCTGCAGGCCTCTCTATCAAGGCATCCAAATGCCAGATAGGGCAGGGAACTGTGGTTTACTTGGGCCACCTTGTAGGTGGAGGCCAAGTTCAGCCACTCCAACCCAAGATCCAGACCATTCTGGACTGGGTAGCTCCAAAAACCCAGACTCAAGTCAGGGCATTCCTTGGCTTGACTGGGTACTACAGGAGGTTTGTGAAGGGATATGGATCCATTGTGACAGCCCTCACTGAGCTCACCTCCAAGAAAATGCCCAAGAAAGTGAACTGGACTGTGGACTGCCAACAGGCCTTTGACACCCTGAAACAAGCAATGTGCTCAGCACCAGTTCTCAAAGCTCCCGATTATTCTAAGCAGTTCATTGTGCAGACTGATGCCTCTGAACATGGGATAGGGGCAGTTTTGTCCCAAACAAATGATGATGGCCTTGACCAGCCTGTTGCTTTCATTAGCAGGAGGTTACTCCCCAGGGAGCAGCGTTGGAGTGCCATTGAGAGGGAGGCCTTTGCTGTGGTTTGGTCCCTGAAGAAGCTGAGACCATACCTCTTTGGGACTCACTTCCTAGTTCAAACTGACCACAGACCTCTCAAATGGCTGATGCAAATGAAAGGTGAAAACCCTAAACTGTTGAGGTGGTCCATCTCCCTACAGGGAATGGACTTTATAGTGGAACACAGACCTGGGACTGCCCATGCCAATGCAGATGGCCTTTCCAGGTTCTTCCACTTAGAAAATGAAGACTCTCTTGGGAAAGGTTAGTCTCATCCTCTTTCGTTTGGGGGGGGGTTGTGTAAGGAAATGCCTCCTTGGCATGGTTGCCCCCTGACTTTTTGCCTTTGCTGATGCTATGTTTACAATTGAAAGTGTGCTGAGGCCTGCTAACCAGGCCCCAGCACCAGTGTTCTTTCCCTAACCTGTACTTTTGTATCCACAATTGGCAGACCCTGGCATCCAGATAAGTCCCTTGTAACTGGTACTTCTAGTACCAAGGGCCCTGATGCCAAGGAAGGTCTCTAAGGGCTGCAGCATGTCTTATGCCACCCTGGAGACCCCTCACTCAGCACAGACACACTGCTTGCCAGCTTGTGTGTGCTAGTGAGGACAAAACGAGTAAGTCGACATGGCACTCCCCTCAGGGTGCCATGCCAGCCTCTCACTGCCTATGCAGTATAGGTAAGCCACCCCTCTAGCAGGCCTTACAGCCCTAAGGCAGGGTGCACTATACCATAGGTGAGGGTACCAGTGCATGAGCATGGTACCCCTACAGTGTCTAAACAAAACCTTAGACATTGTAAGTGCAGGGTAGCCATAAGAGTATATGGTCTGGGAGTCTGTCAAACACGAACTCCACAGCACCATAATGGCTACACTGAAAACTGGGAAGTTTGGTACCAAACTTCTCAGCACAATAAATGCACACTGATGCCAGTGTACATTTTATTGTAAAATACACCCCAGAGGGCACCTTAGAGGTGCCCCCTGAAACTTAACCGACTATCTGTGTAGGCTGACTAGTTTTAGCAGCCTGCCACAAACCGAGACATGTTGCTGGCCCCATGGGGAGAGTGCCTTTGTCACTCTGAGGCCAGTAACAAAGCCTGCACTGGGTGGAGATGCTAACACCTCCCCCAGGCAGGAATTGTCACACCTGGCGGTGAGCCTCAAAGGCTCACCTCCTTTGTGCCAACCCAGCAGGACACTCCAGCTAGTGGAGTTGCCCGCCCCCTCCGGCCAGGCCCCACTTTTGGCGGCAAGGCCGGAGAAAATAATGAGAAAAACAAGGAGGAGTCACTGGCCAGTCAGGACAGCCCCTAAGGTGTCCTGAGCTGAGGTGACTCTAACTTTTAGAAATCCTCCATCTTGCAGATGGAGGATTCCCCCAATAGGGTTAGGATTGTGACCCCCTCCCCTTGGGAGGAGGCACAAAGAGGGTGTACCCACCCTCAGGGCTAGTAGCCATTGGCTACTAACCCCCCAGACCTAAACACGCCCTTAAATTTAGTATTTAAGGGCTACCCTGAACCCTAGAAAATTAGATTCCTGCAACTACAAGAAGAAGGACTGCCTAGCTGAAAAACCCCTGCAGAGGAAGACCAGAAGACGACAACTGCCTTGGCTCCAGAAACTCACCGGCCTGTCTCCTGCCTTCCAAAGATCCTGCTCCAGCGACGCCTTCCAAAGGGACCAGCGACCTCGACATCCTCTGAGGACTGCCCCTGCTTCGAAAAGACAAGAAACTCCCGAGGACAGCGGACCTGCTCCAAGAAAAGCTGCAACTTTGTTTCCAGCAGCTTTAAAGAACCCTGCAAGCTCCCCGCAAAAGGCGTGAGACTTGCAACACTGCACCCGGCGACCCCGACTCGGCTGGTGGCGATCCAACACCTCAGGAGGGACCCCAGGACTACTCTAAGACTGTGAGTACAAAAACCTGTCCCCCCTGAGCCCCCACAGCGCCGCCTGCAGAGGGAATCCCGAGGCTTCCCCTGACCGCGACTCTTTGAATCCAAAGTCCCGACACCTGGGAGAGACCCTGCACCCGCAGCCCCCAGGACCTGAAGGACCGGACATTCACTGGAGGAGTGACCCCCAGGAGTCCCTCTCCCTTGCCCAAGTGGAGGTTTCCCCGAGGAACCCCCCCCTTGCCTGCCTGCAGCGCTGAAGAGATCCCTAGATCTCCCATTGACTTCCATTACAAACCCGACGCTTGTTTCTACACTGCACCCGGCCGCCCCCGCGCTGCTGAGGGTGAAATTTCTGTGTGGGCTTGTGCCCCCCCCGGTGCCCTACAAAACCCCCCTGGTCTGCCCTCCGAAGACGCGGGTACTTACCTGCCAGCAGACCGGAACCGGGGCACCCCCTTCTCTCCATTCTAGCCTATGTGTTTTGGGCACCACTTTGAACTCTGCACCTGACCGGCCCTGAGCTGCTGGTGTGGTAACTTTGGGGTTGCTCTGAACCCCCAACGGTGGGCTACCTGGGACCGAGAACTAAGCCCTGTAAGTGTCTTACTTACCTGGTTAACCTAACAAATACTTACCTCCCCTAGGAACTGTGAAAATTGCACTAAGTGTCCACTTTTAAAACAGCTATTTGTGAATAACTTGAAAAGTATACATGCAATTTTGATGATTTGAAGTTCCTAAAGTACTTACCTGCAATACCTTTCGAATGAGATATTACATGTAGAATTTGAACCTGTGGTTCTTAAAATAAACTAAGAAAAGATATTTTTCTATATAAAAACCTATTGGCTGGATTTGTCTCTGAGTGTGTGTACCTCATTTATTGTCTATGTGTATGTACAACAAATGCTTAACACTACTCCTTGGATAAGCCTACTGCTCGACCACACTACCACAAAATAGAGCATTAGTATTATCTATTTTTACCACTATTTTACCTCTAAGGGGAACCCTTGGACTCTGTGCATGCTATTCCTTACTTTGAAATAGCACATACAGAGCCAACTTCCTACACAGTGTCACCATGGTGACAGAGAAACTGGTTTCCCCTGGCCAATACCTGACTGGAAAAACTTACACAGTCACCAACGCTGACAATCAGAGAAAAGTACATCCCATGGCAATGATTACTTTAGAATGGGGAGGGGTCAATGGCCTGAAACAGGTGGTGGTCTCCTCAAATATCCCAGTGGACTGTCTGCTTGGAAATGACCTGGAGTCCTCAGCATGGGCTGAGGTAGAACTAAAAACCCATGCAGCAATGCTGGGTATCCCTGAACTGGTGTGTGTGAAAACAAGAGCACAATGCAAGGCACAGGGTGAATAAGTAGAGCTGGAGTCTGGAAGAATGACCCAGCCTACCAAGAGAACAGGAAAGTCAGTTGGGAAACCAACTGCAACACAGCAAAAGAAAGGGAACCTCTCTTCTCAGGAAGAAGTTCTGCCCTCTGAGGGAACTGAGCCTTTGGGGCTTGAACCTTATCAGGTTGAGCTCTTAGGCCCAGGGGGACCCTCAAGGGAGGAGCTGTGTAAGGGACAAGAAACCTGTCCCTCTCTTGAAGGCCTTAGGCAGCAAGCTGCTGAAGAGTCCAAGGGCAAGAAAAATGGAACACATAGGGTCTATTGGGAAGATGGACTCCTGTACACTGAGGCCAGAGACCCCAAACCTGGTGCCACTAGGAGAGTGGTAGTGCCTCAGCTGTTCAGAGAGTTCATCCTAACATTGGCCCATGACATTCCCCTTGCTGGACATTTGGGACAAACCAAGACGTGGGAGAGGTTAGTCAACCACTTCTACTGGCCCAATATGTCCAACATGGTTAAGGAGTTTTGCCTCTCCTGCCCCACCTGTCAAGCCAGTGGTAAGACAGGTGGGCACCCAAAGGCCCCCCTCATTCCACTCCCAGTGGTGGGGGTCCCCTTTGAAAGAGTGGGTGTGGACATAGTTGGTCCACTGGAACCTCCCACAGCCTCAGGAAATATGTATATCCTGGTAGTAGTGGATCATGCTACCAGGTATCCTGAAGCTATTCCCCTTAGGTCGACTACTGCCCCTGCAGTAGCCAAGGCCCTCATTGGTATCTTTACCAGAGTGGGTTTCCCTAAGGAGGTGGTGTCTGACAGAGGTACCAACTTCATGTCAGCATACCTGAAACATATGTGGAATGAGTGTGGAGTGACTTATAAATTCACTACACCTTACCATCCACAAACTAATGGCTTAGTTGAGAGATTCAACAAGACATTAAAGGGCATGATCATGGGGCTCCCAGAAAAACTCAAAAGGAGATGGGATGTCCTCTTGCCATGTCTGCTTTTCGCTTACAGAGAGGTGCCACAGAAGGGAGTAGGATTCTCACCCTTTGAACTTCTGTTTGGTCATCCTGTAAGAGGACCACTTTCTCTTGTTAAAGAAGGCTGGGAGAGACCTCTCCATGAGCCTAAACAAGACATAGTGGACTATGTACTTGGCCTTCGCTCTAGAATGGCAGAGTACATGGAAAAGGCAACCAAAAACCTTGAGGCCAGCCAACAGCTCCAGAAGTTTTGGTATGACCAAAAGGCTGCACTGGTTGAGTTCCAACCAGGGCAGAAAGTCTGGGTTCTGGAGCCTGTGGCTCCCAGGGCACTCCAGGACAAATGGAGTGGCCCTTACCCAGTACTAGAAAGGAAGAGTCAGGTCACCTACCTGGTGGACCTGGGCACAAGCAGGAGCCCCAAGAGGGTGATCCATGTGAACCGCCTTAAGCTCTTCCATGACAGGGCTGATGTGAATCTGTTGATGGTAACAGATGAGGATCAGGAGGCAGAGAGTGAACCTCTCCCTGATCTTCTGTCATCAGACCCCAAAGATGGCACAGTAGATGGAGTGATCTACTCAGACACCCTCTCTGGCCAACAGCAAGCTGATTGTAGGAGAGTCCTACAACAGTTTCCTGAACTCTTCTCCTTAACCCCTGGTCAGACACACCTGTGTACCCATGATGTGGACACAGGAGACAGCATGCCTGTCAAGAACAAAATCTTTAGACAATCTGACCATGTTAAGGAAAGCATCAAGGTGGAAGTCCACAAGATGCTGGAATTGGGAGTAATTGAGCGCTCTGACAGCCCCTGGGCTAGCCCAGTGGTCTTAGTCCCCAAACCCCACACCAAAGATGGAAAGAAAGAGATGAGGTTTTGTGTGGACTACAGAGGGCTCAATTCTGTCACCAAGACAGATGCTCATCCAATTCCAAGAGCTGATGAGCTCATAGATAAATTAGGTGCTGCCAAATTCTTAAGTACCTTTGACTTGACAGCAGGGTACTGGCAAATAAAAATGGCACCTGGAGCAAACGAGAAAACAGCATTCTCCACACCTGATGGGCATTATCAGTTTACTGTTATGCCCTTTGGTTTAAAGAATGCCCCTGCCACCTTCCAAAGGTTGGTGAATCAAGTCCTTGCTGGCTTGGAGTCCTTTAGCACAGCTTATCTTGATGATATTGCTGTCTTTAGCTCCACCTGGCAGGATCACCTGGTCCACCTGAAGAAGGTTTTGAAGGCTCTGCAATCTGCAGGCCTCTCTATCAAGGCATCCAAATGCCAGATAGGGCAGGGAACTGTGGTTTACTTGGGACACCTTGTAGGTGGAGGCCAAGTTCAGCCACTCCAACCCAAGATCCAGACTATTCTGGACTGGGTAGCTCCAAAAACCCAGACTCAAGTCAGGGCATTCCTTGGCTTGACTGGGTATTACAGGAGGTTTGTGAAGGGATATGGATCCATTGTGACAGCCCTCACTGAACTCACCTCCAAGAAAATGCCCAAGAAAGTGAACTGGACTGTGGAATGCCAACAGGCCTTTGACACCCTGAAACAGGCAATGTGCTCAGCACCAGTTCTAAAAGCTCCAGATTATTCTAAGCAGTTCATTGTGCAGACTGATGCCTCTGAACATGGGATAGGGGCAGTTTTGTCCCAAACAAATGATGATGGCCTTGACCAGCCTGTTGCTTTCATTAGCAGGAGGTTACTCCCCAGGGAGCAGCGTTGGAGTACCATTGAGAGGGAGGCCTTTGCTGTGGTTTGGTCCCTGAAGAAGCTGAGACCATACCTCTTTGGGACTCACTTCCTAGTTCAAACTGACCACAGACCTCTCAAATGGCTGATGCAAATGAAAGGTGAAAATCCTAAACTGTTGAGGTGGTCCATCTCCCTACAGGGAATGGACTTTATAGTGGAACACAGACCTGGGACTGCCCATGCCAATGCAGATGGCCTTTCCAGGTTCTTCCACTTAGAAAATGAAGACTCTCTTGGGAAAGGTTAGTCTCATCCTCTTTCGTTTGGGGGGGGGTTGTGTAAGGAAATGCCTCCTTGGCATGGTTGCCCCCTGACTTTTTGCCTTTGCTGATGCTATGTTTACAATTGAAAGTGTGCTGAGGCCTGCTAACCAGGCCCCAGCACCAGTGTTCTTTCCCTAACCTGTACTTTTGTACCCACAATTGGCAGACCCTGGCATCCAGATAAGTCCCTTGTATCTGGTACTTCTAGTACCAAGGGCCCTGATGCCAAGGAAGGTCTCTAAGGGCTGCAGCATGTCTTATGCCACCCTGGAGACCTCTCACTCAGCACAGACACACTGCTTGCCAGCTTGTGTGTGCTAGTGAGGACAAAACGAGTAAGTCGACATGGCACTCCCCTCAGGGTGCCATGCCAGCCTCTCACTGCCTATGCAGTATAGGTAAGACACCCCTCTAGCAGGCCTTACAGCCCTAAGGCAGGGTGCACTATACCATAGGTGAGGGTACCAGTGCATGAGCATGGTACCCCTACAGTGTCTAAACAAAACCTTAGACATTGTAAGTGCAGGGTAGCCATAAGAGTATATGGTCTGGGAGTCTGTCAAACACGAACTCCACAGCACCATAATGGCTACACTGAAAACTGGGAAGTTTGGTATCAAACTTCTCAGCACAATAAATGCACACTGATGCCAGTGTACATTTTATTGTAAAATACACCACAGAGGGCACCTTAGAGGTGCCCCCTGAAACTTAACCGACTGTCTGTGTAGGCTGACTAGTTCCAGCAGCCTGCCACACCAGAGACATGTTGCTGGCCCCATGGGGAGAGTGCCTTTGTCACTCTGAGGCCAGTAACAAAGCCTGCACTGGGTGGAGATGCTAACACCTCCCCCAGGCAGGAACTGTGACACCTGGCGGTGAGCCTCAAAGGCTCACCCCTTTGTCACAGCCCAGCAGGGCACTCCAGCTTAGTGGAGTTGCCCGCCCCCTCCGGCCACGGCCCCCACTTTTGGCGGCAAGGCTGGAGGGAACAAAGAAAGCAACAAGGAGGAGTCACTGCCCAGTCAGGACAGCCCCTAAGGTGTCCTGAGCTGAAGTGACTCTAACTTTTAGAAATCCTCCATCTTGCAGATGGAGGATTCCCCCAATAGGGTTAGGATTGTGACCCCCTCCCCTTGGGAGGAGGCACAAAGAGGGTGTACCCACCCTCAGGGCTAGTAGCCATTGGCTACTAACCCCCCAGACCTAAACACGCCCTTAAATTTAGTATTTAAGGGCTACCCTGAACCCTAGAAAATTAGATTCCTGCAACTACAAGAAGAAGGACCGCCTAGCTGAAAACCCCTGCAGAGGAAGACCAGAAGACGACAACTGCCTTGGCTCCAGAAACTCACCGGCCTGTCTCCTGCCTTCCAAAGATCCTGCTCCAGCGACGCCTTCCAAAGGGACCAGCGACCTCGACATCCTCTGAGGACTGCCCCTGCTTCGAAAAGACAAGAAACTCCCGAGGACAGCGGACCTGCTCCAAGAAAGGCTGCAACTTTGTTTCCAGCAGCCTTGAAAGAACCCTGCAAGCTCCCCGCAAGAAGCGTGAGACTTGCAACACTGCACCCGGCGACCCCGACTCGGCTGGTGGAGATCCAACACCTCAGGAGGGACCCCAGGACTACTCTGATACTGTGAGTACCAAAACCTGTCCCCCCTGAGCCCCCACAGCGCCGCCTGCAGAGGGAATCCCGAGGCTTCCCCTGACCGCGACTCTTTGAATCCAAAGTCCCGACGCCTGGGAGAGACCCTGCACCCGCAGCCCCCAGGACCTGAAGGACCGGACTTTCACTGGAGAAGTGACCCCCAGGAGTCCCTCTCCCTAGTGGAGGTTTCCCCGAGGAACCCCCCCCTTGCCTGCCTGCAGCGCTGAAGAGATCCCGAGATCTCTCATAAACTAACATTGCGAACCCGACGCTTGTTTCTACACTGCACCCGGCCGCCCCCGCGCCGCTGAGGGTGAAATTTCTGTGTGGGCTTGTGTCCCCCCCGGTGCCCTACAAAACCCCTCTGGTCTGCCCTCCGAAGACGCGGGTACTTACCTGCAAGCAGACCGGAACCGGGGCACCCCCTTCTCTCCATTCTAGCCTATGTGTTTTGGGCACCACTTTGAACTCTGCACCTGACCGGCCCTGAGCTGCTGGTGTGGTGACTTTGGGGTTGCTCTGAATCCCCAACGGTGGGCTACCTTGGACCAAGAACTGAACCCTGTAAGTGTCCTACTTACCTGGTAAAACTAACAAAAACTTACCTCCCCCAGGAACTGTGAAAATTGCACTGTGTCCACTTTTAAAACAGCTATTTGTCAATAACTTGAAAAGTATACATGCAATTTTTATGATTTAAAGTTCCTAATGTACTTACCTGCAATACCTTTCAAACAAGATATTACATGTTAAATTTGAACCTGTGGTTCTTAAAATAAACTAAGAAAAGATATTTTTCTATACAAAAACCTATTGGCTGGATTTGTCTCTGAGTGTGTGTACCTCATTTATTGTCTATGTGTATGTACAACAAATGCTTAACACTACTCCTTGGATAAGCTTACTGCTCGACCACACTACCACAAAATAGAGCATTAGTATTATCTCTTTTTACCACTATTTTACCTCTAAGGGGAACCCTTGGACTCTGTGCATGCTATTCCTTACTTTGAAATAGCACATACAGAGCCAACTTCCTACAAGCCTCCTTATACCTAACTTTAATATCAGGGTGGTATGTTTCCCCCTCTGTCTTTCTAAGAGCTTACACTTTTTCTTGCCATCTTTAAGTGTTTCTTAAACCAAGGGCAAGATGGCTAAGCTTTACATAAGGACTGCTGAATTTCAGGCACCAGTTCACGGGCAGTAGTGCTAATCCATCTGTCCAGAAGACAGACTTCTCATGCAATATCACCTGAAAGAGAAGAAGCACTTTCTTCAACTCCTCTAATGAACTTTTCTGGCTGGAGTTTACGAAACACTCTAGAAACATAGGGCGTTATTTCTTTTTGCAGCTGAACTTTCCCTACGGTCACTCATTTAAATGTAATCAAATAGTGGTCAGTCCAAACTTGCGGGATGGGAGAACCCACATCTGGTGACTTATTCGAAAATATCTGATCCAGCGCATGCCTTGCTTGGTGCTAAGAGCAAATTGAGACAGAGCTAGTGAGGATATTACCTCAGGATCTGCCTTTTTGTCAATATGAAGGTTAAAGTCTCCCAGTAGGACAAAATGGGAATACCTCAGGACCAAATGGGCAAAGGCACTGCATAGAGAATTGAGAAATGGAGCCGCAGGTCTATATACTAAAACCCTCATCAAGGATTGATGAGAGAAAAGAGAGAGGCAAAAACCAAGTGCCTCCGCACCCTCCAGACCCACTATTAGGAGTGCTACACAACTAAAGTTATCTCTGTAGATCATGGCTAACACTCCTCCTCTTCTGTGCAAGTAGTCCCTATTATATATTTTGTATCCCTTCGGAATCGCTGTAAAGATTGCAGGGTAAGAAGATCCAGGTAACCAGGTTTCAGTTGAAAACAAAACATCCAGCTTAACATCACATTGAAAATCAAAAATATTAGCAGTATGTTTAGACAATGACCGAACATTAATCAAGGCTGCCAAGAAATCTGACTTTGATCTAGACTTGAGTTTAAATGGTAGAATGTGTTCCTCAGTGTGCAATGCGCAGTTAATGTGAAAACCGCACTGGGTACAAAAGTAGTTAAACAGGCAGGTGGTAAAGGGCTTTAAAGTACATTTCTGTGCTGGAGCTAAACTAATTAGTTGCTCTGAGCTATAGCAGACCCGCACCTTACCTTCTGGTGGTCCCTGAGCAAAGTGGCTGGCACTGGCTGCTGATGGGCGCAGACTGGCCTGCACAGATCTGCGTGCTGTCCTAAATACATATGGCCAACGGGAATCTAGATCGCTCACTACCAAAAATGGTGGCTCTAGCTGTCCAGAAAGAGTAAAAATGGCCAGAAAGCTCCCCCTTTGTTTTTAGCTGCTTCCTCGTGGTTTACTCACAGATTGTGTAAAATTCAAGCAGTGCAAAACAGCAAATTCAGTGCCAAGTTTGTGAACAGTTTTTAAAAGCAGGTTAAAAATCAGATTAAAACTATTCAGCTCCAGAGGACAAAACTTTCAGTGCAGTTGCGTCCCCGCCAAGTGCTGTCCTAAATACATATGGAAAGCGGGAAGCTAGAGCACACACTACCCAAAGTGGCGGCTCTCGCTGTCCTGATCAAGTAAAAATGGCCAGAAAGCTTTACCTTTATTTTTATTAGCTGCTCCCTCGTGCTTTCCCCCAGATTGTGTAAAATTAAAGCAACACAAAACTGCAAAATCAGTGCCGATTTTGTAAACTGTTTTTTAAAAGCAAGTTCAAAATCAGATAAAAACAATTGAGCCCCACGGGACAAAACCTTCAGTATGTCACATACATTATGAAAAACTGGATTTTTGAGATAAGCTTTGTTTTTTTTTCCATAGGTGAGAAATTGTTTCCCATTGGCCGTCTCAGACTCAATAATTCTCACATGAATTACAGCCTAAAGTGAGGAGAGAATGAGGGTATAATGAACAGGCTACGTCCATCTCTTGATTACCTTTCATAATTGCTAGTACTATGACCTCTGTCCATTGAAAAGACAAGGATCCACCTATCACAAAAAGCCACTTAGTCTCGCTGGTTCCTGCAGCTGTCCTTTCCACTGGTGTTATCCAGCTTGTCAATACTGACAGACAAGGGCAGTCAGTAACCATCCAATTCTTTGTAACCACCAGGTACATTTCCTTGTATGTTGCTAGGAAAAGGGGCACGCTTGCACATGACCAGTTTTGGCTTACAGTTTGCAAAATATGCTTTTTAGACAGAATGATGTTGTGACACGCAATGTACTTTGACAGATTACGTCCCTCCCCACCCATAGAACCACACACAAAGCCTGCTACATTGTAATCTGCAAGCTCTGCAAGGGGGACATGTTTCATACATTAGGCCTAAAGGCCAGGCAACACAAATATCCTCTATGCAACATTCACTACCCAAAAGAAGAACACAGAAAGGAAAGGTCCCCTGAGCACCTCACTGAAGCCAGTGCGCCAACAACAGGATAAAGAATGATCTCATGCACAATTCAAAGGGAATTATAAAGTTGGTGAGACACAGAATAATCCTGTTAGTCTGCGGCAAGTGCGCAGACTTCCCATAGATATGCACTTTTCAAGTGGGGGGTGATGCCATAAGGAGATCAATATTGAGGAAGAGGGGGAGAAGAAAGTGCTCTTACCACCATGCTGGCCCTTGGTCTCCAGAAAGAGGGTGTTGGGGTCTATCTGGCCATTATTAAGACCAGAGTCCTCTCTGGGGAAAACAGATATGATGTTTCTTAGTATTATAAGATCAAATTATCACAATAACAACCTTATTCACAGTACTGAAAATATCACACACTTCATCAACTTTGATTATAAGTACACACATTAGTTGCTTTTTTCTCTGTATATACATGGAAACAACCACATAAGGCATCTGTTTGGTATGTCAACCTTAGATGAAGATTCACCTCTAGCACACATCTGCCTGTTATCAATTTAAACATACAATGAGAAAGTTGGTACGACTGTAGAACTTGGAGAGTGTCAGGAGGCTAGCAAGGGGACACTACTTGCATACTCATTTTGTGATGAGCTTTCCTAGTTTTACAACCTAAACTGTTTAGTAAAACAGTTAAGATATGTTTACCACAACGTTCTTTTATTTTTGCAATTTTCCATAAAAAGAAAGCTTAGCATTTTCTAATTTTGACTCTATCCCTTACCTTTTAGTGGTAACGTGTTACTACGGATTTACTGTCCCACAAGGCAATATGCCCAATTAATCCACCTTTAGGATAGTCTCAAAAGGAGACATCACAAACACCCTTACAGCTCTTGTGCTAACTGCCAGCAAAGACAACATCCAGCCTTTCACCATCATGACACCCCTCACCAAAGAAGCACTCACGCTTCTTACAACATCGAGCATCCCTCTTACAATGGTTTATTAATGGACCCTCTCAAAAGAGCACTGATAACTAAATGAAAGCAAAAAAAACATCCCTTGTCTGTGGCCTGGTAACTACCAACTCTGCATCTCTCTAGAGTTCATTAAAAGATAAAAAAAAAAAAAAGACAATTATTCAACTAGATAAGCATGAACTTTCTTCTATACAACTTTCAGTCCATAGTCAGACCATGCTTCAGCACTGAGACAGCTAAGATTCAAGTTGTGGCTAGTTCCCTTGTGTAGGTGGGCAACCCTGGACTCTTTGCTGTAGGTGACCTCTCAAACAGCCTATGACACTGCTGATGCTTGGAATCACAGAATCTACACTTCAATGGTTCTTATCCTACATATCAGATCAACACTGATTCATAATAATGGCCAACGACAGACTCCATCTTGATTAGTTCCACAAGGTTCCATGTTCTCCAAGTAATCTTCACTCTATACTTGGACACTCTCAGAGTACTCCTTGCCTAATGTGGAAACATGATTCACCAATATGGAGAAGATGTGCAAGTTTATCTCCAAGCCAACACAATCAAGGACATCTACTTCCTCATCATCATCCAAGTATGGATGTCAAGTCCCTATCTGAAGCTGAAATTGACCAATAAGGAGTTCATCTTGATTGGCACCAAACATACTCAAATATATATATGGTACATATTTGGCTCTCCAACATAAAACAGTGCTAAAATAAAATAATTATTTGAAGTCTTGACTTGTCAATAAGTTGCCAGAAAAAGTAAAGCACTCGGAAAAAAAAGAATGCTCATTTTCTGGGATGGACTTTTTCCCAAGAACACTTAATTCTAAACTAATTATGCTTCTGAGATCATTTCAATTATTAAGTAATTATTGATATGTGTATTTCTGCCCAAGTGTTGCAAGGAGTATTTCAGCTAACCCTTGTATGAAAATGCATAAAAAAGTGTTTAGTTTACTCTAGAAAAACAATTAGAGTGTGCGATAAACTAGTACCTTAGCTGCTCTTTGTTGGTCTTCTTTCAACTTTTTAATGTGGGTCTTGATTTTGACTGTAAGGAGCCTTACAGAAGTTAGAATGGTATATTCGAGTACTTAAAATAGTACTCCTGTAGTAATATTTTATGTGCTCTTATATGCCTTTGTGAATTGGCCTCATAACATCTAAAATGGGAATATTCCTTACATTTTTACTAATGTAAAGATGGATGTTTCGGGCCGAAGTACAACAGCATGTAGGAGCACGAAAATGAGTACCCATGGGGTGCTATCCCCCATACTCCTAATTACTTCTGTGAATCGACCCATCACTTTTTTTTCTCTAATTGTCCTGCAGTGCTGATTCAAGCATGTATGGTGGAGCTAAGCCTTCAATACAATCTGCGAAACCTAAACATGAGCCAATGGAGACTCTGGCTCTGTGTGTGAGAACGTTGGTGTATGGTGCTGTGGTATTCGACTAAATCATACTAAGCTTCTAGCTACTGCACAGAAACCCCTGCAGTGGCATTTTCAAGTACGTTCATGACTTCCTACAGTCACTAATATGCTCTTCATTTTTGCACCTTTCCACACATTTACCCATATCCTAACGCAATAGTTGTCACAAAACATTTATATTTTCAATGCAGTCTCAGCCATGGCATTTAACTGCCACAGTATTATCCACTCCACTACAGCCATCATCCACACTCAATACCCATCAGTGGGTGATATTTGCTTTTGCAGAGGCCAAAGATGGCAGCTGTTGCGAGTACTTCGAAAGGAGCTCTCTGGCAATCCTTATTGGTGAGCTACGAATACACATAGTTGTCTGTCTCCATTAAAAAAAGGAAAATGCTGCTTACCCTGTAAGCATCTGTTCATTACGTGTAGTGCTGTAGATTCACATGATAAGCATACGCCTGACATCTAATGTTGGGCTCTGATGTTTGCAAATAGTTCTTCTAAGAAGAATTCTTTCAAATCACAAGATATTGTTTGACTCCTCCTCTTGGTGTACATTGTGCATAAGCACCAATTCCATGTTGGATTGTTTATGCACCGCGGGTGAGAGTATGTGTGGTGTCTCAATGCAGGCATGGTAAGCAGGAAACCTGCACAAATACAGGCTTCTGGGGAGGAGGGCGGGAGCATGTGAATCTACAGCACTACGAGCTATGAGTAGATGCTTACAGGAAGAGTAGCATTTTCCTCTCCCATAGAGTGTGGCTGTAGATACACATGCTCAGCACAGACTATAAAACAGGGCCCCCAGAAACAGTAGCTAGCATGAGGATGATGCAGATGTCTGGAATAAGGATCTTCACACCATATGGCCCATCATGGCCTGTCGATGGGCTAAGAAGTCCATGCAGTAGTGCTTGGTAAAGGTGTGTGATGTTGATCAAATGGCTACCTT
Organism: Pleurodeles waltl; assembly: GCF_031143425.1. Classification (NCBI taxonomy): domain Eukaryota; kingdom Metazoa; phylum Chordata; class Amphibia; order Caudata; family Salamandridae; genus Pleurodeles; species Pleurodeles waltl. The sequence goes on along the minus strand of NC_090445.1, from coordinate 605,116,188 downwards.
ACACATACTGGCTAGCAGGGTGTTTCCTGAGAAGCCATGGTCACTCCTATCTTAAGAGTGGAGTGCACCCTGGAGGGAACAGGTAGCACTCTTTGCTTTGCAGTGGCAGTTTTGGATGTATGTGACTATCCACTTACCTATGCTTGTTTTGGACATAAGATGCCATTTGTGAGTCTTCCCAAAGGCAAGAAAGAGTGAATCAGATTTACAGAAAGGCTTTGTCCTGTCGATATAATACATAAGAGCTTTTTTCACAGCAGTTTGTGCAGTGCTGTTCCAGAAACTGAATCCGGTTGCAGGAAGAAAACTCAGAGTGCCACTGTTTGGTTGAGGTCAAAAGGTGATACCACCTTAGGGAAGAACTTAGGATTAGTTCTAAGAATGACACTGTCCGTGTCGACCTGGGTGAAGGGCTCATGTAGGGCGATCGCCTCCAATTAACTAATGCGCATGAGTTAGGTAATGGCCACCAAAAAGGCCACCTTCTTGGAGAGGAACTGAAGAGGGCATGGGTGCAAAGGTTCAAAGGGTGGTTCCATAAGGCATGTGAGGAATACATTGACATTTCATATAGCGCAAGAGGTACTCTTGGGGGTATGACCCTCTTGAAACCCTCCAATAAAGCCTTAACAGCTGGAACTCTAAAGAGGGATGACTGTTCCCTACTTTGCATGTAGGCTGCAACTGCAGTTAAGTGTAAATGAATGGAGGGGTATGCGAGGCCTGCATGCCACAGAAGTATGGGTTAGCCAATGATGTTCTGGATGGTAGCTTTGGAGGGTCCAGGTTTTTGGAAATAAAGTCGTGAACAAACCTCTTCCCTATCACAGAGTAGCATACCTGTGTAGTGGGACAGCAAGCTTCCCTTAAAATGGACATATATTTCTGAGGAAGACTGAAGTACCTGAATTCTACGACCTCATGTGCCAAACTGCAAAGGTGAGCTGTCCAGGATGGGGATGCCTGACTCGATGCAGTCTCTGTATGAGAAGATCCAGACTAACTGGGAGCCTCTAGTGAGGGTGCATGGCCATCTCCAGGATTGGATTGATTAATTTATGACTGATTTATAGAATGTATACAAGTGCTAAACATCTAATTCGGGAATGAAGTGTCCTGGCGCTAGAATGGTAATAAAAGCAGAGAAAAGCCCAAATAGAAGGGATCAGGAAAACGCTATGCAGTGAGAAACAAAGTCAGAACAGTGAAGATGTTATTAGTGAACAAACAGGACTTAGGATCTTTTCTAAACAACCCAAGGTTCTGTTGGGGGCAGAGGGCCAAAGGAAGTTCTGTTCCAAGACTTTGCTGTCCATTCGGAAACCGGCCTCCAATTCTAGCCTTCCAAAACGTAGGGGTGACAAACAGATGGGCCTGGCGGGATCTTAAGTCGCGTATTGGGAAATATCAGGCAAATAAGGAGCCAGGTAGACGTGCTGATATTGCTTATGAAGAATTTTATGACAGAAGCAGAGTGCTTTGATTTGGGATCTTTTCTAGGCTGGGAGCCAGTGTAGTCAACTCACTGGAGATAGGAGTAGATTTCTTTGAGCCCAGCACCAACCTGGCTGCTGCATTTTGAAGCAATTGTAAATAATGAAAAATGTACCTAGGTAGTCCTACAATAGAGTGAATTACAGTAATCAATTGCCAATAGAATCAAAGTTTGTACCAGATGTTCTCTCACAGAGGCAGGTATAAAAGGTATAAAAGGGAGGTTCTTCCTGATAATAAGGACTATTTTATCCCACATTACTTGGATGAAACCTTTGAGGGCAAGATGAATGGCTAGCAACTCCCAAGTAGTGGCAGTCCTGTTGTTGAGAGGTCCACATTCTGTGCACAGTGATGTTGATGAAATGGGCACCCAACCCTGTTAGGGAGGCATCATTGGTAATGCTTTGGTATGGGGTCTGGGGTCTGCAAAATGCCTGCCTTCCAACATGTTGTCCACCACTGCAAAAAGCAGTGCATCCTGGCCTGTGCCAATACTAGATCTTCCCAATGACCCTCTGTTTGGAACCACTGAACTGTGAGGCACTTTTTGCAGGGGGAGCATATGAAGCCTTCCATGGTCTACAATGGCAATACACAACTGTCAGCTGACAACTGAGCTGAGAAGAGGATGCAGCTTCTGAATAGCCACCAACCCCAGGCTGCGGAGCATGGACACCGCCGTCTGTGTATGGCCTGGACATTGAAGTCAGCTGCTGATCTTGATCAGCCATTTGTCAAACTAGGGAAAGATGTGAATGCACCCATTTACAAATGAACAGCGCCCACTGTAGACACTACTTGAACAACCTTAAGAGTCAAGGTGACTGAATTGGTAATGTTGTCCACTCATCACAAAGAAAGGGTACAGTTGATGAGCAAGTTGGGTAGTTATGTGAAAATAGGTGTCCTTGAGTTCAAGCACCATCATGTATTTGCCATTTTGGAGACATGGGATGACATCCTGTAGAGTTGTCATGCGAAAATGCTTTGACAGGGGATGGTGGTTGAGAGGCCATGAGGTCAAGGATAGGGTTGAAGGAGCTATATTGTTTGGGGGGGATAAGAAAGTAGAGAGAGTAAAAGCTGCTTCTTTGATGCTGTGGCTTCCTTCCGTAGGAGGGCATGCACGTCTTTCTGAAAGAGGCAGAGGTGTTCCTTGCTAACAGCATATGTACGTGTGGTAAATTGGGAAGGGTTGTCTGTAGTTGGAGGCAACAGTCGTGCTGGACCACTGCTAGAACCCATTAGTAGGGTGAAAGAGGAAATCAGGTATCCTCCCCCAACAAGTTATCAGGCAGGAGGAGGCAGAGAAAGTCACTGTCTGGAGGTGGCAGCTCCTTTATAGGAGCTACCTTTACACTCTGTTCCCGGCTTGCTGGTGGAAAAACTACAGCTGCCTCTAATAGAAGTGAGGCTGCTCGGGTGAGATTATGTTTGGTCCTTCCCTAGGTTGTTGCCTACAAAATGAGTCCTTGTATGGTGTAGTTCCCATCACCCCTATAGATTTTACTGCCTCTGTATCTTTCTTTATTTTCTCCACCATCTTATCAACCTGTGGCCGAAATTGATGTTCTTTGTGAAACGGGAGACTGAGGACATGCTGCTGCACCTCAGACTTGAACCCAGAGATAGAGCTAGGTGTGGCATCTGAGGATGATGCTGGGATTGAGGATTCTAGAGGCTGAGTCATCAGCATCTAATGCACAGCAAATACAGGAGTTTAAAATAATCTTGCCCTCAGACACAATGTCCTCCTATTATATTCCTCTGAGAGATGTTTAAGGAGTTCCTGCACCTCCCCTCAATCCTCCTTATCATATCTAGATACAAGTGGCACGGAATAGACTATGAGCGAATGTTACTGGCCTGACTACTGCTCTATTGCCCACCACATTAATCTTTTTGATCTGTGTGACTGGTGGAGGAACATCAGCAGTGGCCTGGGCAGAAGTCCACTTGAAGGCAGTGTTTATCAATGTAGAGTTGGAAGTAACCTGGCCTTTAATGTAAGAAGGATCGCTTGGGGAGCATTTAAAATTTTCTTTACCTGCAGTGTGACTACATTCGGCTTGAAACTATCAGGAGCAGACTTTAGCATGCCTTTTAGTTTTGGCCAATTTGCATGGTCTCCTCAGCTTTTGACAGCTTATCCACGAGGAAGTTATCCTCCTAATGGGTGATGTGCATATCAACATTATAGAAGGCTGTGACCCTTTGAATAACCTCATGATTTGCTATTTTGTCATCATGAGGTGAATCCTCTATTGGGTAATACGTTATGTATGGGGAGTCTGTATTATAATCACCCCAGGGATCATCAGTGGGTGCTGAACTGAGGGCTGGTCACAGGGGTCGAAAAGGCCTAAGGATGTGTTGGCTCTGAGTAGGGGAGAAGGGACTTCAGCCCCCGCTCCCCCGGACAGGTCTGGTGAAGGGAGTGAGGGTTGTGTGCATGGATGTGGTGGTGGGAGAAGAGGTAGGTGTGGCAACTTAAACAGAAGTGGGATTTGTGACAGAGGAAGAGGACTAGAGGCTCTGTCCTTGAGCTTCTTCAGTGCTGGCTCGGAGAAGTGAGGCTTCAAAAAAGGCTCCCCCACAAGGTTCAGTGTCCTCCTTCCAAGAAGGTGTTCTGGAGGCACCAGTGGAGAAGGTTTTGCTTAAATCTTGCCTGCAACAGGGCAAATGAACAGGCTCTTTTGCCTGGCATTGAATTCCTGCTGCAGTCTTTCACGAATTGGAGGCCTGACGTCCTTGGATCTGATCATCAAGAGAGGCTTTGAGGGCAGCTTTTACTTCAGCTTTGATGTCATGGAAAGTTTCTGTAGCAACCGAGTCTTGTTCACAGGTGCAGGTGGAGCCTATGTTGCGAGCTTCCGGTTTGGCTCCCATGGAGCGGATTGGGCTTGACAGTTGATGGGAGTTGTTGCCTTTGGGTGGAAGCTTGCTCTGATCTGAGGCGTTTATCCCAGTGCCAACTTGAACCCGAAGGAGGTGGGGGCCTTTGAGCTGAGTTTTGTTTGCGTTCTTGCTTGGGGATCGATACCAGACTCCCGCAGAAGCACTGCTTTTTCTCAGTGTGGGACTTCTTTTGTGGCCCCAACTTGGTGGTATGGATCTCGTGGGGAGACGCCATACTCACAACCCGAGGCATGGTCTTGGTGCCTGGGACACTGGTGTTCAGCGCTGGCCTGATGCCCTTCATCTTCTCATGCGCCAAAGCACTAGAAGTCCCTGTTTCTGGATTGAGTGTGGGATGCAGGGCCAGGAGACCAGACAGGTTGGCGTCTTCCTGTTCTTCAGCACCAATGGGATCTCCTTCCCCTGAGATGTCCGGGGTCTCTTATGCAATCTGTTGATATATCTTCCATTTTGCACAGCTCCGCTCCCTTCAGTACCTTACTGACTTTTTGGATCAGAAGGTGAGACACGATGCACAGGAGTCGTCATCACAGTCGGGGTATGCACAAATTATATGATTTGTGGTGGTCCATTCACGGAAATTTGGCATTGTTGGGGGGGAGGCAGTTTTGAAAAGGTGTCCATTCCATCAAACAAGCGAGATCACATTCTCTATGGATAGTGGACTGGAGGCAGAACTCAGGCCCTGATGGACGCAAGGTTGTCAATGCCCAGGGTGTCAACAACCGTTTTCAATACTTCTGAAAATATTCATGTGTCGAGGAGATAAAGGGACTGGAGGTCAGACAAATCAAACATGACAGGCTAAAAAAGGAACCAAATGGGGCTGTTGCATGCTAAATGCGTTTCAACAATCTATTTGTGTATCTTCAAAATGTATACTAACAGGAGGAATCACACCACATCTTGTAACTCAGAAGACGTCTCAGAAGAAAAAGAACTTGCAAATATCTGAGTTCAACACTAGATGACAGGAATACAGTCACACATCCTACAAACATATTTATTGACTTAAACTACTGTGCTTATATTTACTTTTTACAGTGGCAATGTTTTTGAAGTACAATGAAAACTCTGCTAAATGCCGTTTTGAGGAATTCCTCCCTGGAAGTTATCAAATAGTATGTCGCTTAAAACCCTGCACACTCTAGTTCACAGATCACTATCAATACAAAAGAAAGCAAATGAAGGTGGCCTTTGCTGATCATCTTCCTACAGTGGTTCATAGCGTTACGGTGAATTAATCCCATTAAGGTAGCACAGCTACGCCTATCCCAAAGCTGAAGTCTGCCCATGAAGTTAACTATTCATCAACAAGAGAACAAATAGAGCTTTAGCTTGTATATTTAACAGTGTTATATGTCAAAGTACAGTGCACATTTGTAGAACTCTTATGCCTTTTTAGAGTACTTTAAACAGTACATAAGAGAGCAAACTGTGCAACACCATTAAGTATGTTATAGTATAGCCAGAGCAACAAACATGTCTTATGTTTTTTTCCCAAAGATGACAGACCATACCCTAGGGATAGTCCTTATTATATCACTAGACATACCAACATTTTGCATTTATTTTATTTACTGTTTTTATTAAAGCGAACGAAAGTTATAAACTCTTCCTTTGTCTTTGCTTGGTACTCCTGGAGGGCTATCGTTTACATATAAACAATGGAATAGTTAAGAAGTCTAGATTTTAAAGGAAAGGTGTCAATACTTTCGGAAATGCAGAATAAAAATACATGCAATTGTTTCAAAAGAGCTGGATGTCCTGTTATTTTTTTTAAACTGAAAGAGGAAAAAGTGGCTCATAGTGGCACTCTAATATATCTGACAAAGAGAGGATAACCCGTGTTGAAAAAAGCTGCAACTTAGAGAGGGGAAATATAGGCCAGGCCTCCTATTAAATTATTTACATATTTTCTTGTCTCTTATTTAATTTGGAGCTTGCTTTTAAAAATAGGACTAACAATGAAGTGATAAATGCAGAAAGACGTATTTCTAAAGTCTGTATTCAGGCGAATATAACTAAAAGTTGAGTCCAGGTATATGAAAGATAAAGTAACATTTCGGGAGAATACAACTGTGGCACTTAACAGGAATATATGTCTGATTATTTTGCATTGTATTGTAGGCAGTAGTGCTGGAACAATTTTCAGAACTGGGAAGCAGGGTGCTGCCATCAAATTTTACGTCACTGAAGTCATAGACATTGTGAAAAATGCAATCATCACATAAAGAATATGTGTAGCAAATGAGCCATGGCAATTCAGCAGGAGAGTGGTATATATAGCTGGCGGTGTACTTTGGCAAACACAGCCAAATATTCCTAAAGCATGGTGTGGTAGCACACACTCATTTACCGAGAGCACATTTTCCATTGAAATGGCTACCAAAGTTGCACAGAAATGCAGTGTTACTGATAAAACTATATATCCCACAAACAATGTGTGGAAATCGAGTTTCATGATTATTTATCATCTGCATATGGCCAAGTAAAGTATCTTGATTTATTTTCATTGTATTAAAATCTTTGTTTCCATCATGCTTCAGAATTACTAAACATGTTTCATTTGTGCTTTCCCAACTTCTGATATATTTTGAGTAATTTGTAAAGTTCATTTACAGGTATTTACATTTTGTTGTGTATTGCAAAACAAATTACATCCTACTGCCTTTCCTTTCACACTTTCTGTAACCTAGTAATTTGTCCCTTCAGTTCAACAAAATGATCTCCCTTTGCTGTTAAAGAAAGAAAAGTAAACACCAGTCTCCAAGACTAAGCAGAAATGTGACAGTAAACATAGCCTCACATTTGACCTCTGTCTTCGAAAACAGATTGGAAAAGATGAAAACAAAATGTTAAAACATCTTTATTGCTCATTCGCCTTTGTTTAAAGTATGTGATTAAAATAATTTTACAGGAGTGTGTGGTGACCACAGCACAGTAGTAATACAAGAAGGTACAAACAGCTCTGCTTTCTACAGCCTGAGACTTAATGGCGTGATTACCTGAGCACAAATGGTAGGTAACTGTGCTGGCTCTTGCCCGAATGGATAGTACTATGCAGCGATCCTGTGGACTCCCCGAAGGGCATGTGATAGAGACGTCCATCCACGTATGTGCTGTTGCAGTTGTAGGACTGTAAGGCATCAAGGGATAAAAGAAAATAAATTATAATTAGCTTGATTACCCTGAAAGAGGCACTGAATGACATATCAACTGAAGGTGATGAGGGATAGCCATTGGTGCAAGAGTTGCTGCAGAAATAAAACCAGACAAGTCACAGCAGACAGTAAAATCAGTGGTGTAGTTCCATTCTTTCTAAGTACAACTCTAACTGAGCCCTCGGATGGAAAAGTACAGCAAACCAAACATCCTAATGATGACAAACAAAAATACCAACCCTCATCATGGAGTTTCCATCAGCAATCAATGCTCAAGCAAAAATTTGCCAGGTTAAATTTAACTTTGAAAGAAAACGTGAAGTTATGAAAGCTATGGAATACCATGCAAACACAACCAGGATATCAAAAAGGAAATCATAAGAAGCATTCCCACTACACCTGTCAACAAGAAATTATGGTGTTATGTGTATTTGTAAAGTGCACTATCACCTGCAAGGGTATCCTGGAGCTGGTCATGTGTGTGAGCCTAGCCCTGCCTACGGTGGGTTGTTCAATTGAAAAGCCAGGTCTTCAGCTTCTTGCGGAATTCAAGACGAGAGATCAGACATGGTGTTGGCCTATATTATAATCTGAGACAGGGTCCGAACGAGTCTGCAGTCCAAGTTTCTGCAGTCATTGTGCATATTCAGCATCAGACCTGGCAAAAACCCACTCCAGGGCCTGATGACATTTTTTCAAGATGAGTAACTCTCATATTGGATTAATCCAAACAAGAAGCTAACAGTAATATTTAATTTAGAGCTTATGTAGTGTTTGACCAAACATGCGCAGGTACAACACATTCACACAAGCAACATGAAAGTCTTGGGCTTTAGTTATGTGAATGTGAGCCCTCAGGAAGCAGAGAGGAATATGTGCAGATAGACTGGTGTGGAACTGGAGCATACTTCTCATTTGTTACTTACAGATGTCAGGGTTGATTTGGTAGTGACATTGGGTTCTTGCTTCTTACTGAAGGCATACTTCAGAGCCTTCCTAACTTCCTTACTGAAGACGATGGAGAAGAAGAAAATGAATGGACCCTGTGTGGTGTTAAAGGTAAAAAGAAGTGCATCACTATTAACCAGATCACTATTTGATGCGAGAATCATACAGTCAAAGAATTAACATAAGAGTTTAGCACACACAAAACAGACAAAGTTGCTATGACCTGGGCACTAATTCCAAGGACTAAGAGGCAATAACTATGTTGAACAGACTACGAAAAATGTTGGTTTTTAATGCCGCTGACCTGTATTTCTTAGTTTTACTGCAAAAGAGATAGTTTGCTTTCTTAGTTATCACATGCTGCACTTTGCATTGCCTTTATAAAGTTGGCTTTATAAAACTGCCACTTGTATGTAGTCACCCTCCACAAAATCAAACAGGAACAAACAGCAACACCAAATTGAGCATGAGGTCCTACAAACAGTTGACAAAAGCTTAAAGTTTTCCTTCTTACAGCACAACTGCAATACATTTTACATGATAATATTAGGTGACTCTTAGCTGTACATGTCCCTGGTTTAAAGGTGAGTTAATAACGTAGAGAAATCTCTAAACAGAAGCTGTATCCACGTTTTCAGTTCAGGGTGTAGTTCTTAGCTCCCTCAAAAGTGTATTGATGTGTCAAATCCGTCTCCAAACTAGAAAAGAGCTGAAGACCCATCTCTATAATGAACACATCATGATGCAGTAACACTTTGTATCTGCTCCCAGAACTCAGCTACCTCTCAAACCACTTGTTGACTCTATATTTACCTCTCATACTGATTAGTGTTATGGTGCCTTTTGGTTAGGTTTGTACTATACGAATAAAAATCCATGCATAAAACAAATGTCTTCCTTATTCAGTGAAGTAGACTCAAACTTGTTACCAAATTCTTTTTACTGTATGTTGGTTATTCATTTTGTTTATACAAAGCTATGCAAAATAATCTACCAGTTGCCTATAAAAATGCACATTTAGCAGGTGTGATGGAAAGTTACTTATTTGTTGCCACCTATTTTCAGCTTCTTCCTGGAGTAGCGCCACATGCTGTCTATAAACCTGCCTTCTGAAACAGCAAGTTCGTTTTTAAGGTATGTGTATAGACTATAAAGACTCGTCATAGGTTAAGAGTCTGAAACCTCGTCTTTGAGCATTGGCACACATAAGGAGGGCTAAGCCAACTGAATGTTTCATTGCATCCGGTAGGCAAGGACATTTTGTTTAATTGGAAGTAACACATAGTAACTATTGCTGACTGGTACTCTGGCGACATATAAAGAAAAGAGTAGCGGAAACCACAAGCAGTGGTATATTCCTGTGTCTCTCAAAATACAAGAAGAGCCTCACAGAGCATAGGAATATGAAGAACCATCCCTCTCATTCTTATAGTATGCCCTGTGATGCCTGTCCTGCATGGCCGAGGAACGCCTTGATGTATTTAAAGTTTAAACACAGCCTGGTTTTAAGCTGGCCTGTCCTTTTGCCCTCCCAATGTTACCACTTTGACTCTGGTACAAAAATACACCTTTTAGTAAGCGTAAGTTTTCTCTGTTACATTCAGTTCTTCTTGAGATGGGGCTCGGTGGATCGGGCAGAGGAGAGTTATAGTTGATGGAACATGAAACAGAGGTCCAGTCGAATGACCTAAATGTATACTTATGACCTCAACTACCATTTTGCCTTTCTCGCCCACTGTTCAGCTTATATTAGTGAAGAACTGTCTTTCTTTGATCACAACTCCAATTGAATGGTGGCAAAAATTAGGCACGTTTTTATACAAAAAATGTTTTTATATTGTGCTTGCTAGCACAGCTGTTGCTGTTTTGTAGTGTTGATGACCATAGTGTACCTCACAGAGAGCAGCAGCCATAAATTCTCCCCGGGTGCACACGACAAGCGCAATAAAACAAAGGTGGTGCAAAGGCCTTTGTCCTTGAAATTAAAGCAATTAGGTAGACTGCACTGTCAAAAAGAAAAAAGGTGCATTTTCTGCATCAAACGGGAGCACTGTAGGGAAAATAAGGACAAACTGCACCATAGGAAGCACTGGTTATGCGCATCCTCAAGTTAGGGCCACCTAACTGGAATTTGGTCACAATCCATCTGAGTCTCCTTGTCTATTAAAAGGACCAAAGTGGTCATCACAATTCTACTTGCAACATTTATCTATTAGTACAGAAATATTTTACCCAATATGAAGGACTGGCAAAAACTGCACACCTCTACAATTCAGTGTTGTTATTCACTGGCATACATATGTTCACCTTTCTGAAAGGCTGCATAGAGAGACACCACTCCTCTGTAATTATAAACATTGCAAAATCAAAGGTACAGACTTCAGGATGACTTATTTAAAAGGATGACCCTGAAATAAATGGTGGCCTGAAGTTCACTTGTTCAAAACTATACAAGGCTGACTCAGCCTTCCAACTGACGTTGGGTAAATGGAAAAGTGGATTTTTATGTGGTGTTGTTGTGGGATATTACCATATAATAAAGTCACAATCTCTGTCAGGTCCAGTTAAGTTCCTTAATAAAACCTTTAGCTCAGTCCTGGGTAGCTATAGCACACAGAGCAGGCAGGTGTAATCAAAGGAACAAGTTTAAAGCAAACCCAAAACAGACAATAAGTAAGAAACACAACATACGGAAAATCTGACACTAATTTACAAAAATAGGTTTCTTTTTTTAAACAGGCATCAAAACGACAGAAATGTATTAAGGGAAAACGGAGATATGGTTGTTCAAAGTTAACATAAATCACTGTTGAAGGCAATGAACCACGGCAAGTAGCTTAGCGGTTTTTAGCAAATGGCTTAGAACGGCTACTAAAACTCTCTTGGAGTTGCCACAACGGGTTGGGAGCCGGTCAGAGGGACTACTTAGGTACAAGAAGACAGCTATCTGTTGGGTCCAGCAGTCTCTGGGTCCTCATTGAATTTTTATTGCTTACTGCAGTCCAGCAAAGTAATAGTCCTGATGCTGTGAATACAGGATGCTTAAGAGTTGCTTCCAGGGCCACCCTTGGGTCCACAAATGTCAGGGGTCATCTTCAACCTCAGGACTCGATCTCCCACAAAGCAGCAGTGGAGTCTAGTGCAGATCGAGTTGCAACTGGTCATCTAGTCTCCTGGTTATAGCAGTCTCAGCGATTACTTGCAGGTAAGTACATCTTCCTTCTCTGGGGCCCAGAGTCTACTCTGACTTCCAGTCAAGGCTCAAACGACCATGGGGGCACCTGGTGACAATCAAGGCTTGGTCTCCCAAGCTACAATTTGGCATTAATTGATGGGCAGGCATTCCTGGGCAACTGGGCTCAAGGATGCAGGCTTCGCTAGCGTTTGTAGTCCTGATGCTTAAAAGGGGCTAGCCACCTAGCCCTAGGAGTCACTTCTTCTGTTATGGGACAAGTGGAGCTCTTTTCCAAGAGTGGACACAGCAGGCACAGTACTCTTTGCAGGTCCCTCAGGTGCAGGAGATGCAGTCCAGTCTTTGGTGCAGCCACTCTTTGCTGGGTCCAGGGAACAGCAGAGCAGCCCTTCTTCTGTCTTCTTTCCAGTCCAGTAGTGATCTCAGAACTGTGTGCCAGGAGTGCCACTTTTATGCCATGTTCATTTTTGCAGGAGTGGAGGACTCACTAACCAATGGAGTAACAGTTCCCATGGAGCAACCCTTCCCACTTTACATCACTTCCTGAGGGTTTGGCGAAGAACAATCCCAGATTACCCTTCTCTTCCAGAATCCAAGATGGCTCAGGTCTTCTCTTGTGTGGAGCTCTGGGCATAACCCTAGGGTGTACCTAGCATAATAAGCCTCTCCTCCTGGAAAACCAGTTCAACCACAAGTTTTCTCTCTTTGGAAGAGATAACAGTCTGTCCCCTACACAATGAAGGGGGCAGGACAAGAGGTGACAAACATAGCCTCTTTGAAGTCGGGTCATCTGAGGCGACAGGCTGGAAGTCATCCTGCTGGAGGAGGTCACACCTCCTCCTCCCAGGAATTCTCTTTGTTCCTGTTTTTGGGAGCAGTTTGCATTTCCTAGCGGGGGCAGCCTTTTGTCGTAGGTAACAACTACTGTAGATAGTCAGCAAGGGTTACCGAATGTTCAGCCAACAAAGTCACCTTCCTATTAAAGTTACCTTAAATCAGATCTCAGCAATGAGTCAAGTTGAATGTAACATTTAATTTGATACCTTGGAGTGATATCTTTAGTAGTCCTAAATGGAACTCAGCACTTAGAGCAGTAGCTCATGCAACTCCATGTTAACCAATTTTGAGTTTTTGCTGTCAGGGCATGTCAAACACGAGAGGAACATGCCCCTTTTCTTAATATATAGCACCATGCTTTATGTATAGGCCCTCAAGAGGGATGACTTATAGATACAAAAAGGAAGGTCTGGACCTGGCCAAAGGGGTTATTTTGGCAGGTTGAGTTGGCTGTCTGAAGCTGTCTCATTAGCCCCACTAGGCTCCAATGGCAGATCTAGAGCCATGTTTTTAATTTGTCATAACAGTGGTGGCCCAATAAATGCTGCAGTCCCCAGGTGACATTTAACTTACTAGCCTTGGGTACCAACAATACCACATACTAGGGTCTTATTAAGTAAGGTAGCTATGCCAATTAGGGATTAGCCAATTTAATATACATGTTTAAGGGGTCTGAGCACATGCACTGGTGCCTTGGCAGCAGTACACTACAGAGTAAAGAAACAGCAGCATCCGTCCACAATTTGAGGGGGTCATGGGTGATCATACAAAAAGAGGCATTTGCCTACAGAGTACCACTCTAATTAGATAATAGTAACACATCATGTTTACAACACTCCAAAACTGCATAAGAGCAAAAGAAGACGATACATAAAGAAACAGGTTACTAAATATTCACAAAAAACCCATGCTTGCTTCCTGGGTGAATTCACCTCATCTTGATTGAAATATGGCGTTCTACTCTATGTTATTTCTTATAACATGATGGGCACTTTTTAATTTTCCTGCTTTATCGGCCATCTTCTGAAAATAATTTCCTCAAAAATGGGGATAGAAGACACAATGCTTCATCACTTCTGCATCACAGTTTGTGAAAACTGACAAATTTAGATCACATCCCCATCCCCTCCCACTTTCTCTGGCTTGTCCCAAGACCCTATCCTTTCACGTCTTATTTTTAACCTCTACTTGGAACCTCTTGGTCCAATGCTTCTTGAGATTGGAACACCAATCCATCATTATGCCAATGACACCCAAATATATTTTTTCAGACATCTTCATCCTCAAATTATTCATGGGAAACCTAGGAAAATGGATGAGTGTATTCTGTCTTACAGGTTCCCCCTCAAACTGAATTCCTCTTGCTACACCCACAAAACATACCTTCTCTAGTTCATCCATCGGCATATAATCTTACTGACCTGGGCTTCGCACTAAAATACTGCCCTGTGCTAAGTCCTTAGAGTTCACTATTGACCATAATATGTCTATGTTAGCACACATCTCCAGTCTAATCAAGTCTGCATTATTCCAACTCCAGCTCCTAAAGAAAATCTAATCCTTCATCCTTCCTGAAGTTTTCAAGAAGGAGGACGGCAGCAGCACTATGCTTGCAGGTTTCTTAAAGTCTAATCTCACACCCTCATGACCATGCCACAGATGGCCACTCCCTTTGTCACATGCACAAAAATTCTTATCACATCAACCCCAGACTGAAGACCTCAACTAGTTACCATTAGATGCTATAATTAATTTTGAAATGCCTTGCATCACTCATAACTCCACACATCTAGGTCTACCCACCTACCTGAATAATAAAATCAAGAGCAAGCGAAAGTACCAGGAACCTGTCTTGTATGATTACGGAAAACTGAAAGTAAAAACAAATCCAAATCCCTGACTCAGGCATTCTCATGCTAAGCCCTCGAGAACAGCCTGCATTAGGACCCAAGGATCAACAACCTCCTTCACTTCAGAAAACAAAACGGACAACTGACCTATTCAGATCAAATATGTAACACCTTTCTCCTTGACAGTCCCTGCCTCCCCCACACCCTCCTAACCAGTCATCTTCGTTCACTGTACTGTTTTCTGGTTCGTTACATTGTCTATGTGGCTATGCTATATAAATACAAAAACAAAATAAATAAATAAAAATCTTCATTGAATGTGCTATATTTAGACAATTCTCTTACAACTTGCAAGCGATGTGACCTGTTGTGCGTATTGTCGGCTTTTAACCAGGCCCACTGCACACCCATCACTTTCACTCATTTGTGCGCTTGCCTTTCAAAAATCCTTTAGCATCATTGGTAAATGCTTTAGGTTTGTCCTTCCCTGGGGAGGTTTTGTTACCCCCTTGCAGACTGACTCTGTTACATGGATAATTGCACGACTGCCGATATGTTTGACTGCGAGCAAACTTTTTTTTTTGTGTCTCTCCTTTGCACTCATGCTCATGGCGGCCATGGCACTTTGCATCAGCTTATTTATGGCAACTAATGTTTTACTTTTCATTTTCAATTTATGTGGCAAGAAAAATACAGTTAGGAATTTACAATGCCAATAGCTCTAACTGGAGCACATTTGAGACCCCTTGCATTGAAAAAGCTTGTTTTTATGTGGGGACAGGATGAAATTCATGAAGGACAAAATTCGTGCAAATGTTTGTACCAGATCAGTGTGTGAAGCATGAATTCTGTAGCACTTACATACTAACAGCTTTGCAACACTAAGCTCTCAAACATACCTGGATGCAGTTAGCTCCTGCAAAGATGTAATGGAAGACAATTGTGTCGCTATTCACAGAAAGCAGTGCGAGGAGCCAAGTAGCACTGACCAGCACTAGTACCACTAATGCGGTCTGCATGCCAGACCTGTAACAAGCAACAAAGAAAAAATAGTTATCAATGATCCGCAGTCTGGCCTGCTAAGGAAACCTATGATGCAAGGGGAAGTGTATGAGATCTAGTGAACAAAATAACGCACAGCAAAGGTCCCCAGGGCCTACTCAATGCACAAAATACCCAGAGAAGAGGAGGATATGTGGTCTCCCATGCATTAGCAATTGCAAGAGTGGGTCTGACAACTACACTACAGACAGTGAAAGGGTCTGAGATATACTCCAGGCAATGGGAATGATCTCATATCTCTGTTACGTAAATGAATGGCACTTCAGACAATAGGAAGGGTATGTTATCTCATCTTTGCAAACAGTGGCAATGCAATGAGATGTACACTACATGAATTATTAAGAATATGAGATCTGCATTAAGCAAATGCTGGGAAGAGTCTGAGAGCAACTCTTTACAAGCTATGAGGGATATGAGATGTACTCAGAACAAGCAATGGGGAAGATCTGAGATGTAACGGACACAATCTACTGTATGGAAACAATGAATCGTCTATTATCTGCTCTAAGCAGACTACTTCTAAAATTGCTAACTTTCTTTGAAACAGAACCGCTATCTACCTGGACTCAAAGGGTATTGTCTGGCTATTTCTTGGTATATGAAAATTAATTTTATTACTGCCAACATTTTTTTGAGAGACAATGATCACGGGCACACTCCATCCATTGAACCATCACCCACAGGCTGAGGCTTTCTCCCATGATCGCCTACTCTTCCCACTCTTGACAGCAGAATGGTTGCAAAAAATCTTCAAATGGAATTTGTTCAACTGAATAAAATTACAAGCAGAAACAGTCACTGTGTAGGTGATATTACACAGTTTGGGTTTTTTGTAACATCTGTATTTTGTCTCAGCCCCGTCCTTGATTTACCACAAAGGATGCTTCATTACCCTACATGCGGTTACTCACGCTGTGCCACGCTTTTCAAATCCTTGACGCTGTGCAAAGCAGGCTGCTTTGCTGGCCAGAATGTAGAGGAAAACACTCATCTGTTAGAAAGCAAATGGAAACAAAATGTATGTGATGAAATAATAAAAAGAGATCACCTTTATAACCCCTTCCTAACACGTCGAAGTCAGTGCCACTCGCCATGAAAATGCTCTATGTGATGGGCATGCATGTCTCCTCTCATAAGTGTAAGTGATATTACACTGGTTTCAGTGGTTTCCTTAACCAGTGAATTTAAACCTGCAGCAGGGAACACATTCTTGCTATTCATATTTTGTTGATTTATAGATGGTGAATTTGAGAGTATTGATTTCGATACGAAGTCCTTCATTTAGCAATTGCTGAGGAAATCAGCGGCTCCAGCAGTGCAAGCTTTTCTGAGATACAGAAAACACGGATGAAACAGCAAGCAACATTGCAAGCGCCTCTGACATTCATAAGACTCAGGCCCTAGAGCAGGGACCTCCAACTGGTAGCTTCGGAACTACTGGTAGCTCGCCAGAACACTGTAAAGTAGCTCCTATAAATGCAGTCCAGCACAGAAGGTAAGTGGGAGAGTCTAGCCACACTGAATAAGGTAGAATTGCACATCTCTGGACCTTTATGATGGCAGCCAGAAAAGCCAATGTCAGAGTCAAATACACACTCTGTGACAGCCTACGGGACTTGCAACATGACCACGTCTGCACTCTCAATTTTGCAGTCTCACATGGAAATGTGTCAATCTGCAAGACCCACTCTATCATCTGTATTTTGAATAAGTGATATGCTGATTCCGGCTGACGGTATTCTGTTGCTCGAAATCATGGCATACATCTGGGTGGTCACTACTATGGACATATCTTATGCAGTCACTACGGAACCAAAAAGCAAATTAGTAGCTTCGGACTTTTTTTTAATTAATCAGAAGTAGCTCTCATTATTATAGAATAGCTTGGGACTTCTTTTTATTAATCAGAAGTAGCTCTCATTATAGAAAAGGATGGCGGCACCTGCCCTATACTGATACCATCAAGAAGTTCAGCAAAAGAAGCAGCAGTCAAACTTCCCACACAAAATTGGCAGAAGCCATCTAGAAGACCCTGGATTAACCATTAGATACTTATGTATCCTGTGGCCTCCAGAACACGAGTTTGATTACTGCGAAGGCCAACTAAGACTTCCATAATTTTGAGATTGGCAAATTAAGGACTATTAAATAGAATAAGGGTATCACCTGTTACTTACAGGACTTAGAAATGGAAGAAGGGTGCCACGCAGTGCTACATTTTAAAATTAATGCTATTGTTCTTTCTCACGACAAGCTTACCTGAGAGGCACCTCATCATCAATGTTCAAAAGACTTCTAAGGAAGGCTATGTTCCAGGTGTGTTCACTTAAAATTCTGAATTCCTCTACTGACTATGGGTTTGATTTAGAGGCTAGGGGATGGATTAATGTTCGTCAGGACGATAGAGTACTTTACTCCTTCACCCTAATGGACATCCTTCCTGTCCACCACATTTAGACACATCTGCAGGTCCCATGACCATTTTCCTACATTGACAGGAACCACCATCATGGCAGTTCCTGTGACTGGAGGAGAAGATTGACAGATGGTAGTATCAGCTACTACAGCTGGTCATCAAACTTTTCAAAGTTTATTTGTTTTTCATGACTGCTTGTGAACAACAAAAATAAATAATGACCCCTACTCCCCAGAAGCTTTCTTCCGGGTTGTGCATCTCATTAATTCATGGTCCTCACCAATAGGTTATTCCTGGCAGTGATGGACCAGACAAAGGCATTACACCATCCACCCTACATAGGGCAGATGGTGTAATGTCCATCTGTCGGCAGCCCCTACTCTGTCCGGCCAAACATGAAAGTATTCTGTGGATGGAGCCAACTGGGCCTTTGCTGACGGAATGCTTATGGTCCACCCGTCTCAAAATGAGACTGGCAAACAACGTGTTTAGTGAGCAGGGTACCTTGTTGCGCTTGTGAAAGATTGTCCTGTTCACCAATCTCTAAATCAGGCCATGTTTTCTCATGTACAAAGGCAGTTATAGAGTAGAGGGCATCTAATGATGCAAACTTCAACTGGTTTGAAATCTTTATCACAAAACACAGAGCAGCGCTTTTTCAATATCTTTATAAGCCCCCAGAGATGCCCATGTCAATGTGCAAAGGAACACAAAAGTGGGAGAAACCCTGAAGCAATTCCAGAAAAGAAATTTAGCACATGATTATTTTCCAAGCATGACCACAACGTGGTGAAATAACGCACAGCATAGGAATCTAAAATAGCTCCACTCTGCAAAAAGTTTATTTTTTTATCATCAACTGCTTGGCTCATAGTCAAATAACATTGCTTAACTTGCATTATTATGACACTAATTCAGAATTACAGCATTTGGTACCACACATGCACCCACTCTCCTACATCTTCTGTACATACCGCAACTGCAAAAGCGATGGGACCTGCAAAGCTCCAAATAAGGGTGTCGTAGATAGAGAGCCAGCAGAAATCCGGGTTTCCATACCCTTCAGGGTCTAGTCCTACTGCAAGACCTAGCAAAGGAGAGTGAGCAAAATGATGACCTTTTCTTTCAGTTGAATAACGTGTGCTGTAACTCAATGTTAATACTTTGACACAGATTGTATTGAGACCATACCAATTAGTATTATTCTTGACTTTTGCCTTTCTTCATTATCTTTTACCGTAACCCTGATTCAAAACACTGGCTCACATACTATGGTGCTTTATGTTGTTTAGGTGCAGAGCATAGGAAAGAGCACTAAAGAAGGGGGAAAGTCCAGACAATTTGAGGTTTACTCCCCTTCCCCCTTCAACAAAGGGGCATAGAACACAGTATTTCATGCTTACTCGTTGGTCGAACAGAACGTATAGGAGGTGGCAGATGATTATAAAAATACCCTTCTGTCTAATAGAGTGATTAGAGCACATGAATCCCAATATAGGTCCAAAGTCTGCACTGAGCTCTAAAGAGGCTAAAAATAGAAGAATGTTGTGCAAGTACCCAATACCATACCATACTGTACCATAACACAACACAAAACGCACCATACCATGTCATAACATAGTGTAACATAACATACACCATACCATACCAAAACATAACATAACCCTGAGTATGAAGCCTGCTAGAGCCCAACAAGGAACCAGCCTTTACCTACCAGTAATGAAGGCAGGAACTCCCCAGCCTAGCATGTAGTAGAATCTCATGGGGCCATAGTTGATGTCCCGCACCTCAGTCAGCATGCGGTAGATATGAAGCCCTTCCAGCAGCATCCACGAGAAAGTGCACATGTAGAAAAAATGCAGCAGGATGGCAATCACCGTGCAGGCGAACTAAGAAAAAAAGAGAAAGGACTGTGTGAGGAATGAGAAGGTGCAGGGCAACAGAATGAGTTCTTCGAAATCAAGTGGCAAGCAGCATCAGTCCTTATCGGACAGACAGATTGGTCATAGAACCTCATGTCAGCAGAAAAGAGACCAGTGCTTAATTTGAGCCGTGGTTGCCGGTGGGGGGCACCAGCACTTTTTTTTGTTTGCATCAGGCAATTACTGCGAGCAAAAGACACATATGGGAAAGACGAGCAAACAAAGACGGAAACGTATCACAAAGGGAGGAAGCAGAAAGCTGTAAGGGTGTGCTGAAGAGGCAGGGAGAGGCTGTAAATGGATTAAAGAGGCTCAAATGGCTTTAGGATTACGCTGTATCAGAATTCTTTGCTCACACTTTTAACTGCAGTAGCCGCATGTTTCAGAAGAGAGCTTTGGGTACCGCCCTGTTTTTATTTACAAATTAACCACTGAAAGAGACTAAGCATCAGCTTGCATAACGAGGAAATGGGTAATCAGGAGATAATAATTGGACAAAAATAGAACGCATCTTTCATTATCATTAGGTGCAAAGAACAAGAATATGTGTCATCACTAGGAAACTATTATAGAGAAATTATGATTTCTTTCTTAGAAAACACTGCATTTAACAGTAAAATAGACAGTGCTCTTCTCCCCTTGATCGCCCATTCACAAGTTTCACTCCTTGCCGCACAATGGCAATTAAAGCACAAAACATAAATGAGACATCATAGGCACCAGTGTGATCAGAGTTGATTGTATTTAGTTTCCTTTACATCAGTACACATGGGAGCGTGGGTTGTTGCAATGCAGGAGAAAGGAGCACCTGATGAGCGGTAAATGGCAGTCCTGTGCCCGAGGAGATCAACATGTCAGATCCGGGACTGGAAATAAATTCAAATGGCAAATAAAAGAATAAGGATCCACTGCCTACCGGAATGTCTGCCTGGTTGATTCCAAGGAGAAAGGTGAGCAAGGAGAAGAAGAGGGCCACCATCAGATTTTTGCGGATACTATGCAAGTTGGAACGTAGTGACCTCAGGCAGACGAGGAAGAGGAAGGTGAGAACAATTCCTCCAAGCGACACAGCAATGGAAGCATAGGTGATGGTTTTCAGCGGCAGGATTTCTCCATTCTGCAAATGGTCAGAAAAAGGAAAGATCACAACACATATAAAATAAGGCATCAAAGCTTTATTTTCTAGGTCTGTTATTCATTTTCTAATTGTATTCAGCTATATTAACTCCCTTGCTTCGTGCTTTGTTGAGAGCTATTGGGTTGAGTGGTAACAGAGGAAAAGTGTGATTAAATGTTTCATACATCTTCTCAAAAGGTAATTCCCCTCTGACAGAGAATGAGAATATCTGGATGCAAAGCTTTACCTTCTTTTGTTTCCTGTAGTTGGGAACACATCTGTGTGTAAGAACCCCAGCACAGGAACATGTCCATCACTGACTTGGCTTGGTTCCCATTCATGAGATGTGCCTGTTTAGTTCACGTGCATGAATGTGTTCTGCTCGTGGTAGGTACATGACTGGCCATAATGAAGATATTGCTTGCAACTACCCACCTGAAAATGTCTTGTGCTAATTTTGAAAGCCGGTATGAGACAATACCAACTTATTTGTTTAGTTCAAACAAGGCAGTTGTGTTGTACATCAAAAGCTATACACTTTTGTCATGGATCTAACTCTGGAAGCCATTCAGTGCTAGAAAGTTATTCTTGAGTTCTAGGTAATTTATGTATTTGACTGCTTATTGCAGTGACGAAAGTCCAGTTTTGGAGGTTTTCCTTTTGGGCACTCTATCCTACATGCGATGCCATGTGATTGATTGTGGAACTGGTGTTTTGAACTATCTTTCTTTAATATACGGCTCTTTTTTCACAGTTTAAGTTTTTTGCTGAACATGCTTGTTGCAGCCCCTAGATCCTTCAAGTCTCCCTGCATCTGTGACCACTGATCCTTCAACAGTCCCTGTATCCGCCTCATATGCAAACGTGACTTTGGAACCAAATGAGTACATGAAGCCAATTGCATGAAAATCCTCACTGTGAGAGACATATGGGGCAGGATAATCACATCTTCCAATCCTTTCACCCTTCTCATTGTCAGGTAGGCAACTGCCCTCATGATGTGTAATTCTGCCCCAGGAATATATTTATCTTTTCCAGTATGGGGGAAAGATTTCTTTCAATTGACTGTGAATTCCAACTGATGCAACAGGTTCACTGCTGCATGTGGATTTAATTGGCATTGCTGGAATGTGTGCAATGTCACCAGCCAGTCGCCTCAGTAAGGGTTCACTTGAAATGCTTGCCTTTTGAGGTTAGTCACTTCTGCAGCTAGGCTTTTTGTAAATACTCTTGAGTGCTGGCTTTATCACAAATGGTAACGTTCTGAACTAGGCATGCACCCCCCTTCTTCTCAAACCTGTAATGGATGAATGTGGGAGTGAAATTAGGCATATTCCATGTCTATTGAATCAAGTGGTATTTTTACTCCAGTAACAGTATGAACTCTTGTAGGTTTGCCATTTGGAATCTTTGTGGTTTGATGAATCTGTTCACAAATCAAGGGTCCAATACTGGACGCTATGTCAGGTCTTGTTTTGGGATTAAACAGTACAATGAGTATACTCCTGTGTCTCTGTCTCTCAGATGTATCTTCTCTATTGTGTCTCTGTGCAACAGCTCATGCATCCCCTGCTGAAGACTTTGTATGTGTTCATTCCTGTATTTTTGTGATCTGGACTTTATTGTTGGAGGTTTCTGTATACGTTCTATGTGATATCTGTGTCTGACTAAGTTTAGCACCCATTTATCTATTGTCACAGACTCCTATGAGCCTAAGAGGTTCATTATTCTGCTGCCCTACTGGTGTTGAGTGTAGTGGGGCCTGTTGTACAGAGTCATTTTGTGGAAGTGGCAGACCCTCTGGAGGTATGCTCTCTGCTTTTTCCTCGGCCATCAAGAGTATCTTTGGTCTGTGATGGCTGAATAAATTATGCTCCTGTCTGTTGTCTTTGGAACTGGGGTGCGTGCATAGGTTTACCTTGACCTCTTTCTGAAGTTCCAACCCTTTTATAGATTCGTCCTGTCATGGTCTGCAACCCTCCTATTGCCTTTGACATATCGTTGGCCTTCTTAATGCCAAATAGGTTGCTACCTGTAAAAGGCATGTCTATGGCGTGTACTTGAAACTCTGGTTTATAACCTTAAATGAGCAGACATGCATGTCTATGCAGTCCTGTCCTAGTTGTTAATTGTATGCTAGCTGTATCTATGGAGTCTAATGCATGCTTAAGGCATGAATGTGCATGTTTTTTCTTTTATCTAACAGATTTTGCATTCTTTTGAAAATCCCCTGGAAGGTGTTTTATTAGGTCATCCATGTTATCCCACAGCTGGTGGGCATATCTTTTCAGGATATTCTACACACCACTGCATAGCAGGTTCCCTCTTCATTTTCTTCCCTACAGTCTCTAGCCTTTCCTGTCTTTGTCTAGGGGCTGCATGGTGCGGCTAGGGATTGTGCAATCTTTCTTGCCAAAAAACTATAAGGGACCTGGGGCCAGATGTAGCAATTTCCGAGTCGCAAAATCGGATGCAGAACGGTGTCTCAGACACCGTCAGCGAATCGCTATGGGGTCGCAAAGACCCACCTCATTAATATTAATGAGGTGGGTCGCATTTTGCGACCCCATAGCGATTCCCTGCACTCACAGGGTTGGTGGCCTGCTGGAGACAGCAGACCTCCATGTCTGTGACTGCTTTTTAAATAAAGCATTTTTTTTTTTTGTATTGCAGCCCGTTTTCCTTAAAGGAAAACGAGTTGCAATACAAAAAAAATAACGAAACCATTTGGTTTTGGTTTTTCAGAGTAGGCAGTGGTCCGTTGGACCACTGCCTGCTCTGAAAAAACATTTCTGCCAACATTCACAAAGGGGAAGGGGGCCATGGGGACCCCTTCCCTTTTGCGAATGGGTTACCACCAGTGTGACACTCGTGTTAACTGCGAATTGCTTTGCGACAGCGTTCGCGGTCACAAAGCAATTGAGCATCGCGCTGCGAGTCGCAAATAGGAAGGGGACACCCCTTCCTATTTGCGAGTCGCATTCCCATTTTGCGAGTCTGTACCGACTCGCAAAATGGGAATGAGCATCGCTATGCGCATTTGGCATGGCGCAAACTGCGATTTTCGCAGTTTGCACCATGCTAAATGCTATCTACATCTGTCCCCTAGTATCTACAAATCCTCAAATATATTTAGGCACTTGTGGTGTTGCCTTGTACTGCTTCTTAATTTGTGGTGTCACTGCCTCAAACTGTGTGCCTACTGAGCACTTCTCTGCTCTGCAGCAACAAACTTGACAGATAGTGGTGGCAAACACTGTTTTTTCCCATGAAGGAGTATAGCGTGTCCTAGAGAAGATGCTTGGTGCAGACTCTTGGACCAGCAGTTATTGCTTATTGGGATAACAGCCTAGGCAATAATTGATCCACATCCTCTCTGAGAACTAGCATTGTAGGAAAGCATTCACTTTTTAAATAATCTTAGTGTCTCATAATGCAGATGTCCTAAGATTGCATAGTTTTTTTGCACAAGATATGCCTCAATTATTACTTCCTCTCCATGAGAATGAGGGTTAGGCCAGAGTCTGCACTATTTATATTTGGTCTACAAGTGAGTTTTATATTATTGCAAGTTTACAGAAGTTGTATTTTGTACATGCTACACGCAAACTATCATTATGAACGAAAAATGAACTGAGAATAAAGGACTTTTCAAACAGAATCATCAGACCATCTTGTACTCTGTTCTGTTTCCATTAAGAACCTCGAAACCTCATTCTTGCTTTTTGTTCTTAGTTTACTTGTTGATTAATTGTATGGTACATTACAGGACTGAGTTATACTTCATAATCTCGGTTGGAAACTAGGATTGTGGTCTCCATTTTAGGGAAAGTGGTGGCTCTTCCCTATTAACTTATGCACACATAATTACAAGCGGTGGCTTTTCTAGTTGGTTTTGGTAACGGTGGTGTGTACGGCTCTCTTTAGTGCCGCAGATTATGTATTTAAATTATTTGTTGTATTACTGCAAATGTAAACTACCAGCCACTAGGCTGGTGCTCTTCTTTGGCAGCTTGTCGTAAAATAGTTATGTTTATGTTGAATGATAATATCAATCAAGGTTCCTTTTATAAATACTGCTTATGAACTCAACTTCAGAGTTGCATTGACCATTCAGTGTCAAGGATTTCCCATCTTCTTCAGAAATCTAAAGGTCGTTTTTCAGAAATAATCAAATAAGGATGGAGATGAGGCAATATTAAGCTAATGATTTATGCATTTTTCAAACATACTATTTGAAAACACCTTAGTGCATCAGACAATCCCAGGAACATCAGGCTGCTGAAGCAAAGCACTACAGGCTTATTGGGAGGGTGGTTTCGTTGTTGCGATCTGCACTATGATGTAAGTTCCCAACTTGCAAGGTATTCTTTCCTATTGCACTTTCCCATACATTTTCTGACCTTAAATATAAGCTGTTCCTATCATGCACACAGGGGCTTGGGGGACACTGCCTCTGGTTATTTTACTGAGGTTTACCCATTAAAAGGATTCTTCCTTTTTTATGGGCTAATGCACAAAATATACTTCTTGTTTTTCTGTTGCCTTGAAGCAGTTTAAATAATCCTGAATTAACATTCTTTCACCAGCACAGGAAATACTTTTCCTGGTAAGTGGTCTGATTTAGAAGAGACTTGATAAGAAATTAAACACATATCACCCCAATAGTGCTTGTCCATGTTAGGCACTGCGCTTGGCCTTTGAAAAAGTGCAGCAGGATTTTCCCACACAGTCTAGTGTTTGGCCTTGCTCGCTCTCCATCCCTCATGTAGAAATAACCAAATGTGCTCAGCCTTTGGCCATGAAAGGGATGGGCTGAATGCAAGGTACAACCACGGTCAGCAGACTATACAGTGCTGCTGCGGTTGCTTATTGCCACTGGCACTGAGGCAAGTGGATCCATGGACTGTCACGGCAGTCAACTATGCTGCCGCCCACAGGGCACAGGGCTGGGCAGGAGACATCAGGAAGCTGCATAGCTCAAAGTGCCGAATCAGAGGTCTAGACTCCAGGTCCATTTCAGGAGGTAGGGTAAGCATTACCAGGGCATAGGCAGATAGTTTCTACAGAGAATGGGACAAAGCATGCAGAGACATATGGTGCATTACGTGTTATGTCGATGCATGCATGGCCCTCACTTCCCAAGTTGAGCTAGCCCAGCTCAATCAGCAAATGCAAGAGATATGAGGATGAAGTAATCTGATTTGCAGGTCATAAACTGTGATGGACATGCATAGCTCAAGTCTGGACCTGAAGAAATGGAATGTGTTGGTCATATGATCATTCAAAAAGACTTTACCTTCTCCAGTTTCAGCATGTCACACTAATGCAGTACATCTCTGCAAGTGCAAGCAGAAAGTCTAAAATATTTTGACTTTGTAAAATAAGTGCTTGCACTTAATGCCATCAAACATCGTACCAATTTAAGCATGCACCCTCTCCCTGCCTCACATTTGTTTGAACCATCAGTCCTCTGTGGCGCTCCCATGAGTCAAACAAAACTCTCATCTATTTCCTTAGAGCATCCCAATGAGACCCCTCCTAAACCCTCTCATAGGAGGCATCCTCTTTCTCACCTCTCTTCGGGAAATGTCCATCAGCACTGCAAAGCTGGTCATGTGGTGGCACTGACAGCTGACATGGGACTTATTCCTAAAGATGACCTCACATCCCTTAGCTGACCATCCACCGATACCAGTCACCCTATGAAAAGGGAAAGACAAATGGATTAACACAAAGAAGATTCTTCCACGTCACATTACTGCATCAGGGACTAATTTCAAATTGAGGTGCAATGCGATTAAAACACTTTCACTGTTTTATTACATTTTGAATTAACATTCAGAATGTCTCACTAGTTCGTCACCTCAACAGAAATGACAGTTTGAGCAGTATCAGACCATTTATCAAGAAAATATTTCGTACTCACGTTTCAAGTCTATTTTCACTTTCTAACTCACTCCAACAGAGATCCATTGTGACAGGATTGTCTCCAGTGTGATGCTGGCCTCAACTCTGACTGATCCGCTATACCAACCATCAGCTTTTTGAAGTTTTTGCTAATTGTACAAATTCTTCAGTCTGGCAATCGTTCCTGACTTGCTCATACATCTCTTGGTATTTAGTTGTACAGTTTTCATGCCTGGCTGACAAACTTTTCACACAGAGCAACCAATGGGTCACTTGAACATCTTCCCACTAACTCTGTATAATAAAACTTCCTTAACGAGTTGGGGTGAAGCGGTGTGTGGCTATTCTTAAGTCATTTTTTGCTCCTGCTCCAACAAAATGATAAATTAGATCAATGATTCCTCTCTAACAGCGGTGACCTGCGGGGTCTCCCAAGAGTTGTTACTGCCTCTCTCTCTCACCTTAAAACGTCATCAGAGCTCCATGTGCCAAATTAAACTCAAAGCTAATAAAAACATGGCTATTGTTCCAGCTATCGAGAGGCCAAGGCAGCTTCAATGGGCTGAACGAATGTGTAGAAGAAATGTAGAAGAAGCAAAACTCCGAATGGCAGAAAAATGCCTCAAATGCAGTGTTTAAAAAATCAACCTAGTAGTCTCCACCACACTCTTTTCCACAAAATAATTCTAAACACTTGATGTCCTAGAGATAACAACACAAACACCCCACAAACAAAGGTCAAAGTATAATAGCAGGGCTGGACCATGACATGTTCCCTTAGGCAGAAACAACACGGGTATCATCACCTTTCACTAACACCTGCTGGGTTGGTGTCTCCATTACGTCCCTGACCTAAGCAACATGAATGCAACAGTGTCTAAGAAAGGGCCAAAACCGTTAACATCAATATCTTCTACCTAACATTCCACAAACAAAAAAGTCTCACATTCAGGAGAGTTTAGAAAACATTTGCCTGCTCAATCACATGGATTCGAACAGGACATGCCTCTGGCTTGGCTGTAGAAATGTGCCTCGAGAGGACTCAGTTTAGGGACAACAAAGTATCAACAATCAAGCAATCCCTCCCTCAGCTCTGGGCAACAGAAATGAATGACACAAAAGAAAACATGACTTTTTGTTATCTCAGTGGTGCTAGAGCTCTTTTACCACTGCCTCAGACTGAAGTCGTCTGCATGTATTGGGATCTGCATAATGCAAACCTACCTTTCAAGCAATAGAGGACTGCACACTGCAGGATTAGGGAATTCAGGATTGTGTGCAGTGGAAGCGTTTTTTCTTTTAGTTGGGCATGATCTCAACTCTCTACCCACACTCCCATTACTCACAGGATGGAGTGGTTCCAGAAGACGCAGATGGGCTTGGAACGCTCCTCGGTTTCCAGGAGGCGGAACAACACGGTGATGGGCTTGTCAAGCACACGCTGAGTTGGCTCCTCTGTGTCGTGGATGTTGATGCTGACCACTGGGGTGTTGATGATGGGGCGCTTTGGAATCCTGTGAGAATGGGATAATAGGAATGAGGAACAGGCACACTGAGGAAAAGGACAGGGGGCACAAAGATACTGGAGAGGAAACTGAAGCAAGTGTCAAAAATAGGATTTGGATGGGAAGAAGAGGCAGAACGGATGGAAGAAGGTCAGTAGGAGACAAATGAATAACAAGACAAGTGAGAAGCAAAGGATGGAAAGCCTGATGGTTACGTGTATATGAACTCTACTGCTCAAAGAAAAGAATAAAGGGCTCTCTCCGATCGTCATCTATATCCTGCTCAAAATTAAACTCACAAAACTAATTAGAATGGTGAGAAACGAAAGCAAGCAGGAGGAGGTAAAATGAAAATACAGTTAATATTAGATCCGGCTACAGTAAGATAGGTAGAGATGGAAAATATGCTTTAAAGACCCAATGCCTTTATTCATTATTAACTGTAAGTAATCTTGAGGTAATGAAACTTTTTGTAATCCTGTTAAGTAACGTAATGAAACCAGAGAGCCTCTTCTCTCAGGTGGCCCAGAGAGGTAAGGGGTCATTGAAGAAGCCGGTGGCTCGGAGACAGAGCATTGCGTATGGCGTTGCTTGCATAGGATACAAGCGATATTTAAAAAAGTGAAAGGGAGTGTGCAAATGAAAGAGAGACATATTTGTAACCCTTGGGTGTCTGCTCACTCTATGGCACTAAGAACCAGTAAATCATACTATTTTCTGTAGCCCGCTCAGCTCTTACCTCAGACTTCTCTTGTCAGTATCGTACTGCTCTGGAAGGAGCCCGGCCAATGTTCGGTAGATGATGACACTTGCGATAGCCTGACTCTCGCTCATGGTGGGGTGGCGCCTTTGCCGGTTTACCAGGGCTGGTACCTCATCAGGCTCCGGCTGCCAATCTTTGGGCGTGGAATTATCTAAAAAGTCAAGAGAGATGGAAAGTACAAGAGGTGAAGATATGGTGCAGCATAGGAGAAACATCTTTGTTATCGTGATGGGAGAAAGCAGGGGCCGCTGACAGTGCTGCAGACACGTGTAGAAGAATTCACAAAACAACAGGATTTAAGATCAACTGATACAGTTACTATCTTGATTTAAAATGGCCCACACATTCCTCCAAAGTTGGCGTGTGAAAAGATTACATTACAGACAAAATCACCACCATGTATGGGAAGCATGGCTATACAGCTTTATCAAGCAAAGCCAAGGGTAACTCCTGCTGTTTGTAATGTAACTGCTCTGTATGCCCCAGGGAAGCTTGCAGTGATGCTGCCTTGTTTCAACTGTCTGAGGGAAGCTTGTGCTGTACCAATTTAAGGATGGCTTGAGTTGTACCGATTTAAGGGTAGCTTGAGTTGCACCGATTTAAAGATAGTTTGTGCTGGTCTTCCTGTGTACAACAAGAGGTTTCTATAAAGCATCAATTAATGTAGTGAGATGGTGTATGTTTGCACTACTACTTCCCACATTGTACCTAAACTGAGTGAGGAAATATCACCAAGTTGATTTCAGTATTAGATCTAATCTAAGTATGCACGGATGAAAGCCTGTACTGTACCAAGGATGCACCTTTAATGCACATGCGGTTGCTGTTCTTTGTGTTTGCTACTATGTAACCTGTTCCATGTCTAACTGAGGACTGGATTAGGGGTGTGGGGCGCATGGGTGTGGTGGTGTGTGTGGGTGGGTGTGTGTGTGAGAGAGAGAGAGAGAAAGCCTTTCACTGCTACAGGCTAGGCTTGAAATCTTGTGTGTGAAAAGATGCACGTTACTATAACTAATAATGTACATTCTTTGGTCCCCATGAAAATATTGTCCTCTCACTAATACAATAATAACATTAGAAAACAGACTCACGCTTCACTTCGGTGGGTTTGAAAACAGACTCGGGCAAGATCACAGTGGTTTCCAGGTCTGCCGGCTTCTCTCCACGAAGGGCTTCATACCTTGGGAGTTTGGCACCAGCAAAGTTCACCTTGTCCAGGCGTACAACAGAAATCACTGAGCACAAGGAACAAAATCTGCATTAATCACACCAACCGGAGTCATAGCAAGGGGGTATAACTGTGTTCAAGCTACTGCAATGGCAGTGAGGATTAAAGTTTTTTTGGCTAAGCAGTGCACTGTTTTCAAAAAAGATTTTTAGGGAGTAGAAGATCGGCACCATGGTGTTCTGACGGTATGCTACCAGAATATTGTGGACTGAACCTCATCTGACAAAGATATTGTATTCTCAATATTGGTTACAGAAATAGCGCGCTACTGGAGTTACCAGAAACTCTACACCCAATGGACCTTATTTTTGTAAATGATATTTACAACCTAATATTTATGCCAGACAAGATGTTTGACAAACATATTCTGATGTATAATTGTTCTGTCAGAGCTGTGTACATTTTCTGTACCGAACTGTCCAGGAGTGCTGGAAGCCAGGATTCAGGTGTGGCCAACAGGAGGGCTAACAGTACAGGCGGGATCAGAAGGTGTGTAAGATGAGCTTGTAGAGCGCAGTCAAAGCTCAGTGCAGAGTCAAGAGTCTTGAAACCAGGTTGTGCCGAGGGGAAGAAGTGCAGAATACCAGCACAACTGTTTGTGAGGCCATATTACCGCAGTCTAAAGGAATGCAGCAGGTGAGGGCAAGTACCCATCTGCAGACCTGTGTTTGGAATCCAGAACTGAAATAACAGGATTGTTGTACGAAAGGACTGAGATGCATTGACAAAGCTGTTTGTGGGGCTGAGAATCAGTATTAAAAAAAATACTCCAGGGAATAGTTGTTTTATCAATACCTCCAATAGATCCTTGCAACGCTCATGATTTGCAGCCTCTCTTACTGCCTTTTTCAAAGTGGAGAAGGAAAGTGATGGCCTTATATCATTTTTAGGTACAATAGCATTGTAGGGGGTTGCAGCTGACATCTGCTTACCTATGTTAGGGGTGATGATGGTGAAGGGTGAAAGGTAGGTCTTCCTCATGTTCTGTGCTAGGGTGCTGGCGTACTGCTCATAGTGCTTCAAGAGCTGCACGGTGCCCCCTTCCGTCTGCTGGATCAGGTCCCAGTGCCTCTTATTGCTCGGGTCCAGAATTGCACTGCCTACCTGCATCAGGTTCTGCGGCAAGAAAGAAACCCTTAAAAGGTCAAGATGCAATTGATTCATGCAGCCTACAACATCAAGCAAGTCCAAGCCCAATACTGGCCTTTCGAAGTGATTTACACTACAATTCACCATCTAATCTGTGTGTCAAAAGCTGCATTACATAGTTAACACTAACAGCATACACAAAGAACAACCATACTCTTCTGAAGCAGACTTCAGACCTGCAGTACAAGCTCCTTACACCTAACTATCAGTACGGTTGTAACACCAGACTCGCCGCTGTCATTAACTTTACTCTGAACCCACTAAAGAGCACATCCCATGCCATGGTAGACTACATCACAGAGCCGAGGACAAGCCACAGCCTCCTCCCATTGAAGCTAAAAGGAGGAGGAATGCTTCTGTCTTTAATGTCGGACTGAAACCAACCATGATGCAACACCATCCACAACACAATGACTGCATGAGCAGACCTCTGTTTAATTGGTAATTTCCTGAAGGGGTTGACTGAGCAGGTCAAAGAAAGGATCAATATGATCTGGGAGATACAGGATGGGGAAGGGATTCACCTGCAGTCTGTTGCTCTCCACTTTATGCTGAGCCGCCTCCTGAGCTACTCTTCGCAAGGGTATCAGTAGCTATGGTCATAAGTGAAAAAGGGAACCCTAGGACGCAAAGAAGTCACATAAAGGGATGCTATTCAAAAAGGCCCATCTCTAAAGACCCTGCATCCCCTACCCCCTTGTACCAATATCCCTGCCCCTATTTCTATACTAAGCCACTTGGAAGCCCAGCAGGGAAATAGATGCCTCTAAAAGTTAGCCTTTTAAAATGGCAGTGAAGGAATTGTCAACCTGATGTTAATCTCTCAAGGGAGGACACTGATGGAAGCCGGCATGGAGAATTAACTCTAGTCAGCTTACTATGGTAAAGGTGCCCTCACCCCAAGGGCCTCCAATTACCTCAGTGAATTGAATATCCTGCGTTGCAGCCAGTCCAAAACCCTGTTCCAAGCTCTCATGCTCCAGGATTCGCGAGGTCAGCTGATAGGCCACTTTCACATCGCTGCCGAAGAAGCTTGCAATGTGCTTTGTGGCATTGTGCAGAAGTAGAGCAGTCTGCTGAGACTTCCCTGTGTCCAACCGAGTGTCATTCCGGTTCAATTTCTCCACCTGTGGCATGACATATAACAACATGATTCCAATATTATTCTGCATGACCAATGAGAAAAACACAAAAAGTGATGCAAACTGGTGCAAAATGTTAAATTGTGTGCGCTCTGCGTCCTCTTTGCCTGTCATCCTCTGTATCAGGACTTTTCACAATGCTACATCTCTCTCCAACAACACACATTTTTTGCATTTTCCCATAATGCTCTTGGCAGAGAAGAACTGCCCTTCACCTGCCAGGAAATGGTGATCCCAATATGAATGGGATGACAGTGGTAACTGCTCATCACAGACAATTCAGTACGCAAGTATTTCCCTTTTCGTATGGTGGTTTCAAAGTCCATTAAACGGAAAGAGGTCATCATTCATTTTATGAGCCTAAAAGTGGTGCTTTCTCTTACAGTATATATGGACCACAAAATACATTTTTGCTGGATCTCTGTGATAGCTGAGCATAAGTTTTGAGGTATTCCCTTCACAAGTTTTCCTTCACTATTTAGAATAAATATGTTCATTACAATAGGATGATTGGGCGGACGACCGCTGGTATCCAGTTATATTTATTTATCTTTTTGCAAGCAGGATTAAACAAAATTAGTTTCTTTGCTGCAGAAATGAAAAGCACACATCTGTATCTTGATGTTATGTTTTTATACACAAACTAATATTATTGACTGATATATCCAGCTTTGGATTAGGTCTTTACCTTGAGACCTTTCCATTCATCAAACATTGTCTCCAGAGGAATAAAAGCACCATGCTCACATGTTTATGGCCCTATGCCCTGCTCTCAACATCTCTAGTCTTGTTTATATCTGTGTGCTAGAAAAGAGATCTGTTATGCTTTCCTTCCTTTTGAAGAAAGCAGAAGTGTGAACAACCTGAAGTCTGTCACCCAGTAAGGTTATCCACAGATAAACATATTGATAAATAACATATTGATGACAACGTTCTTTCCTTTTTTATGTATCTGTTATGCTCTTTTATGTTGCTAATGCTACACTAATGGTATGTGTGTCAACAGTATCTAGAAATCGAAGTGAGTAAAGTGACTATATATATACATAAATATATATATATATATAATATATATATAGGTATCTATGTGTTTAATAATATTATTAGGAAATAAATACATAGGGCAAATGTTTGTAGTACAAACAGTCTACATATTATTTTCTTCAGTCAAGAGACACACCTTTGCTACAGTATTCTGTTAGACATGGTTACCATCGCCTGAGCCCTGTGACTCCAATACCAGTCAATACCAGCAGAACGTTGATGATTGTCTGAGAGGTCTTTACAGTGCCCAAGGGCTTGAAGATTGAGTATCCTTAGAGAACATGAAAGCTGGAGCCTTGTTCATCACTAGCAATGCCACCAGTTATCTGGTGTGGATTAGCCAGGCAACCTCTCAAAAATGGAGAGACTACTTACCAAATTCTTGAGCAGAGAGAAGGCTACAGAGCTGCAGTTGAAGAGGCTGGGAGGGAGCCAACCCTTGTGCTCATCGCAATGACGGATTGCTGTACCTAAAAAACACGAACAAAGAGCAGCAGTGAGCAGGAGTGGCCTTTCATCAGTGGTTCTGGTGTCTACTTGCACAATCTACTGTCTTTCTATTGGGACCATGCTGATGCTACCTACTGGGTCTAGAGTCGACTGAGTATCCACTGGGCTCTAGGGCTTTGCTCGACCTGCTTGGTCAGAATTTGCATTCCCTTTTAATTTCATTTGAAACATTATTCACTTCAGCCTGTGAATTTGTCTCCACTTCCTCATTCTTGTGTGTCATGACGTTGGAGGCACACCTGTTCTTAAGGCAGTTTAGATGCAATCAAACTGGCAGGAACAATGGGGTCTTGTATCATGACTATGTCCATCAGAGTACATTTTAAAGGAACTCTTCCTAGCTCTACTCTGAAAGCTCTCTATAGGTTATGTTGGCAAGTATTTTTGAACTGCCCCTTCTCAAGGTGCATATACATACCTAGATATAGATGCGGAACATGAGGAGTGGTGGAATCCTGCTTACACACACTTTAATTTAAGGTCCAGCGGCTAGAGAGCCCTTGTGGTGCAGAGGGACTTACAGAATGTAAAGTCAGTCAGGTTGTGCAGATTTGCCATTAACATGCTCGTGAAATGCTTTAGGCTTCACGATCGGGTTTGATCTTGTAGCCACATTTTTCAATAGGGTTTGACTGTATAATTTCTTTGTAACAGATGGATCCTTGATTTATTTTGTATCAAATACCCAACAATTTAATATCTGCACACTTGATATACAATCTACTCTCCACTCACTATGCTTCAGCTCTGTAATATACTTCTGAGATCAAACAACAGCTAGGCTGTACACTCATTCATCCTTGGTGCCCTTGTCTATATTATACCTCCTCGGCACAAGATCTATGCGCCATCCTCTAGAACCATGAATTACAATCCGGCCCTCATGCCACACTCTAAACTATAGGTCCTGGGTTACAGGGATCTCAAATTACTCCATGTCAGATGCAAGTAACTTATTATGCCCTAGATGTTTCTTTGTTTTCTGCTAGTTGAATTTCTAATGACGAAAGTAAAACTATAAAAAAATAGGAAAACATAATGAAAAAACAAAAGTAGATACACTACTCACAATTAATATGAGACTCTAATATGTACAGATTATGCCACTGAACTACAGACAGGTTCCTGGGTCTACACGAATTGCAGTTCCTGCTATAAGATATCCATGAACCCCAGGTTCTTATTTTTTCTGGCATAATAATTTCTGCAGCATTTGCACTGGGCTTCAGTGCTACTCATCACCTTGCAAAGCAGGTCAGATGTCAGCAATGAACTATCTTTTCCTGCAACAGGTAATATTTTGGGCAGAAGCTCATGAAACAATATTTACCAAAAGATCCTTTAGGGCATGGCACAGCAGCAGGCAGTCCAAAGCGGGTCCTTGGCCACCAGATCTCTGCTTCTATTGCCCGTGGACAGCTGTCATAGTTCACTGGAAGCAAGTGAATGTAAGAAAAGATGAGACTTTCAAGGGATTCAAGCTAGGATCAGATAAAGGGATTATACACTGAGGACACACTGAGTAAAGATGCAGTGACGATATTCATGTAATTGAAAGATATGCCGATACAAAGTTTAAATGAGAAAATGTACACTATTTTTCTAGGTCAAAATAATAATAAAACTTAACATTTTGAAATACAGCCTTTTTCGCGACGCCTGTTCATCACATCCTGGCTTCCTCATCTACATTAGAGAAACAAAACTCAAAATTCCCTAGATCTAGTCCGGCTCTTGAGAGAGTCCAAGCTGCTTCAGGCTCAGTAGAATATCTGTAGAAGGGCACAGCTCTACAAATCATGCAGCCTGGAATAATGCTCTTGTAGTAGTAAAACGAAAGAGGCTAACTAAAGAAATGGCAGATAGAGAAAAGTGGGGGTTTATAATCGATTTTTTACTGTCGCACTAAAGGGAGGCTGAGCAGACAATTGCAGATCTAAGAGGAGGGAGGAAACATTCTGCATCTATTCTGCTCTGTAGCATATTTACTTGTTTAATTACACAGCCATCCAGTGAAATAAAACTTAATTAAAAAGGTGGTCCCGGTAACAAACTACTCTATCACCTCAGCCACTTACAGTGTTCGAAAATGTGTTTCTTGCAGATTACGATTTCTATCAATGTACTGTAATGCCACTGGAGTTTTGTTATTACACATTCTTACATCACCTTATTGATGTTTCACCCGTTTTGTTTCTTTTCTACATTATCCTTGTAGTAGGTGACATTGGAAAAACATATGGCAATATTTCTTCTGAGATCTGCAAAGCAGCTACTTGATATCTGATTCAGTCAGAAAGCACTGCATTCTCAGTTTATAGGATGTGTATTGGCTAATAAAGCAGTAGCTTCAAGGTGTTTTGATTGGTTCCCATGATGCTGTGTGGTGCTGCACAATCTACTACACAAGATGTCTGACTGACAAACCATTGATACGGGTAATTGATGTGTACTTCTACATTAAGGTAAATGGTCCAGACCTTCACAGCCGTTGGAGGTGACCTCAGCAAAAGGGTTGTCACAGCGGTCACACTGCCGACCGATGACACCTGGTTTGCACTGGCATTGTCCGCTCTCTCTGTCACATGTGCGGGATAGCGACCCTGTGGGGTAGCAGTCACACAGGAGGCAACGATCACTCCCCAGAGGCTGGTAATGATTTTCCTAAAAACGAGAGAGACTATTTATGAAAACATGTAGCTCCTCAAATGGGAAGAAAATGGAGATGGTGTGGCTTTTCTCTGACAGACACCAGTTCTTACTTTCTTTCCCCACAGTCAGATACTTCTCAACTGGCATGCACAATTCACTGGTACCCTATATCATTACCGCAGGTTCAGTGACTTACAAGGTATACCACCAAGGCATCTCTCAGCATTTATCATGTTTCCACACTTACCAGAAACTCTCCATTCCCAATCAGTCTTCAATATCCATCAAACTACAATTGTGATGGCTTTTCTCTTCACCAATCCACCCTTCATTTTTACACTGCCATATGTCATGTTATCCAAAACAATCAGTCACGCTTCAAAGCACATTACACTGTTCCTGCTGCTCACTTCACCCATTTACCTTTCAGTAACTGTCACTCATCTCATCCAGCAACCCCTCACTTCCCATCACACTTTCACAATCTGTTTAATGCTCATGTTACCTAGATTTTATGGAAAGACAGGAGGCTAGCATTATGCATAATGCATAATCTCTTTGGAGACATCATGGTATTTTTCCCTTCCTTATTGCACCAATAACTACCACGTTAATTTTTAATACCTTCATCCAATACTGACCGAACTATTATGTATACTTTACAGCCTTGAAAAAGCCCCAGGCAAACCTGCCACAGGGGGTGAAAGACGTGTCGGCTCTCTGCTCAATCAACGTTTCTTTGTTCAAAACCACAATAAAAAACCTTCTTGAATCACCGTTCTTGACTCAACAAGATATATATTACTACACATCTACAAGTTTGGAATCTTATATGAGGATACATTGTGGGTTACGCATTTCTCTTTAATAGCATTATGCAGCACCTTTAAAGAAACACAATTAGAACATGGAATGTTGGGAGGCCACTGAAACAATGGATTGCTCTGGGCTTCTAAAGGCTGGTAGAAGCCCGGAGCTCTAATATTCCATTGTTGGTCACAGCTGTGACTGTGAACAAAGGTCTCATGGAGCCCAAGAGGATTTCAATCCCTGCAGGCTGAGGCTTTTGTTTTATTTATTAGAACATTCTGCCCTCTAGTGGCAGAATGTTCTAATAGCCTTATAGCCCTCCGTAGCTGGGCTATAAGGCATTAAAGTCCTACTCCCTTCTTAAAGTTAACACTGGAGTGGGCCTTTAATGGCCAGTATAGCCCACGACGGAAGGCTATAAGGCTACAATACAACACTTATAGCCAATCAATAGAGAAAAACTTCACAGTCCAATAGAAGCCTCTTGTCAGCTCTTTGTTTGGTGCTTACCGAGCAGATAAGTATTCATTTCATAAATCACTTTATTTATTTATAAGATTGTTTATTTGTGGTTTAGGTTTACGTTGTGAAGTACGTTTTAAAATCCAATGTATGGATTTATGCCTTACTTTAGTTGTTTGAATTTCCTTTTGATCATTCATAGGAAAATGCGCTTAAATGTTTATCGTCAATTTTTGTTAGACATGTTTTTTTCACATACCTTAAAAAAACAAAGTTTTCGGAGGTAAGTTGTTCAAAAACTGTGGTTTTATTACCTTGTTCTCATCACGTGCTGATTTCTAACACCGTAGTAAGAGCATTTCTGTCAGCACAGATTCAATGAAGCTGTGATACAGGCGGCCATCTTTGTCTCGAGCACGCACCTTGTTGATGGCATATTTTCAACAGGCAAAAGGTCACACTGATAAACAGTACCCTTTCCTTGCCCAGACACCGCCGTGTCCATTACATTGAAAACTCTGCTACTCATCCAGGAATTGCTCACTGTTCTGCATAGTTGCACACTGCCTACTACTCACCTTTCCCAAGAAGCCAACACATTTCCACACTCATTCTGCTACTCAAACCAGGCAGCTGTCCCTCAAGGTCACATACTGCTTCTCACCTCACCAAGCCACCCCTTTGTGTCCATCACTGTTATACTCTTCCTCTGACTCAGCTACCTCTCCTCAGGTCCCACCTAGCCATACCTCACTTCAGCCACTTGCACGTAACCAACCGACCTCCCTGCCCAGGAAACACTAGCACTGAGCCTATCACTCTCCGCGCATAATCTCCCACTACCTTATCACAAATTTCCAAACCCATCGCACACCAAGGCACTCACCCTACAGCGGCACTCTCCACTGGTCTTGTTACAGTCGGGGTCAAAGCCTTTGCCAACATCACAGTTACAAGGACCACACATCGGGTGTCCCCACCAGCCTCGTGGGCAGGGCTGGTCAATCCTGCAAGAGAAAGCGCAACCATCAAAACACAATCACTACAGAAAGGTGGCTAGTTATGGAAATAAGGAACTGAAGGGTCTGGAAGCTGGGGGTATATTCTGCTGGCTGCACAGACTGGAGTCATCTGATGCAGGTCAGGGTGTGAGCATTCATCAAGCGGATTCTGGATTGGAGCTGCGTTGTTACACCCCTGTAACCACACACTGGAAGTTTTTAAACCTGGTATCACACGAAAGTGTATGCACGAGCACAGGATAGCACAATAGTGTCTACATTTGAAAACTGGAGGAGCTCATTAAAACATCAATAATGTCAACCTGGTTACTAGTAATGCGAACAATAAAAACGTGAAAAATACCATACAGCATCGCCTGCAAACGTAATAGTGGAGAAAAACAGGTCCCAACAAACAAGGTACGGCACTACACAACAAGATGTTGAATTTATGCTGGTCTTTGACCATGTACAGCGCACCATTGCCTTTTGCCTAGCTTTGCGCTATAGAAATACCATATACATACATATAACGCACAAGATATTAATGTGTGCCAATTGCATAGGTACCTCATTAAGCAGCAATCTTTCTTCCCGTCCAAGGCATGGCACAGGACACCAGGGTATCTACACTTCACAAACACAGCACTAGACAACATCAGGAAAAAACTGCACAGGTGCAGTATTATGTGAGCATGTGTGCCCAATGCAGTCCCAGCTCTGTACAGCAAATGCCTCTTCACAGCATAGGTACATCACTGGACACCATGGTAAGGTACAGCTCTAGAGGCCAAGTCTCCTATGCGTCTCCTATGCACATACACAGTACTTAGAGGAGAAAGTTGTCACTGCACAAATACAACACTGGGCAGCAATGAGTTGCCATTGCACTGGTACAATACTCAAAGAAATGTCTTCAGTACAGAGTTACAGCAGTGGTGAGCACTGTATCCTCACTGAACTGAGATAGCACCAACACTAAAGTGTCCCCACTGCACAGGTATAGCACTGAGTGTCAGTGTTTCCCAATGTCAGGAGCACAGCCCTGGGCATCAAGAGGTCCTCAGCATGTAGAGTAATGTGCCATACCCGCATAGATAAAGCTAAGGACAAACTTCAATTACACCTTCATCGGCAAGAAACACGTTCTTCCCTTTTTATGCACACTGGCTGTGGTAGAAATACTGACGGGCAGAGCCCTTTCACAGTGACTTCACACAGGTTACATGCTGTGGTAAAATGTAATTTTCTTAATTGTTTCCCGATTCAGTCACTTTACATTTCATCCATCAGGCGACAGTTGGCAAGGATGCTCCAACAGCAATTGTGCTCACATCGAGCAGCTGCCCTTAGCATCCTTCTGCTACCGAACCCTGCTCACAACTCTTGAGGGTCTCTTGCTCTGGATGCAAAACCAACATCTGTGCCAAAGTACTCTGGTACTACTAACCCATGCAACACCACACAGGGCAGTCTGAAGTTACTGTAAGTTTACAGGAGCAAAGCTCAAAATCTTTTACTACTCACCTCTTCCGCTACCTCTGCCTCAGCTGACCATTTAACCTACCCTTTTTGCCTGCAAGGAACATCACTTCATTAAACATATTCCATTAGTATGGAATAAAAGTGTGCACCTTTAATATCTCCTACAAACAGCCAGATTTTAGAATGCTGTTGGATTCATTATTTGCAGAATATGAATATTGGGAAAAACAGTTAGAAGCGATTTTGTATCGTGACACATCATTATACATATCATGTTTAAGATTTGGGACAAATTAGATGAGGAAAATTTCCTGGAAAGAAAAAATATATTTTGCCAAACAGTAGGTAAGGATGCTTCCTATCGGAATTCAGCGATGAACTTGATGAAGAGGTGCTCATTTTCCTCAGCACTCTTATAACATTTCCTTAACACCCAGCTCACTGTCACTCACTTGTTCTCGCAGTATGGTCCGAAGTAACTGTGTGGACACTCGCATGTGTACCCGTGTGACGAGCTGGGCTTTCGAGCACACACGGATTGATGTTCACAGGGGTTCAAGGCACAGACATCCGAGCAGCTATCACCATAATAACCTGTGAGACAGAAAGAAGAGGTTACCTTTAATGAAAGAGATTGCACCATTTATGGTGTCCAAACATAACATAACAGGCATGTTATGTAGAGTGCAAAGTCCAATGAAGAGTAGGTCTCTTGGCACTACTGACACATAACAGGTATTCAGTATGGACGAGAGGGGTCAACTGTTAGCCACATATTTTCCTTTTACATGCAATATTGAGACTTACGAGCATAAGAAGTCTGCGATTTCATGTAAGGAGGTGAGCAGGCCATCACTCGACCAAATGCCCTTAACACGGAACATCTCACCAAAGACGCATGGACAATAATGCTAAGTTGGCTGCTTGTGATGCTCGCACTAAAACTTGTTTTCAGGTATTCATACAGATCACCTTAGTGGATGATGTAAATCTGTTGTTTCCAATACCATCCTCCACTGGCTTTGCTTCCATCTTTTCTCTTTCTCCCATCAACTACTGCTCTCCCTCCTCCTATTGCTCCCCACTCGCCTGCTTTCAGCACATCCCTGCACGCTCTCTCACCCATCCTCTCAGATGTCTCTCCTGCCATCATTTCCACGCTTCAAGGCTCCCCTCGGCCCTGGTTGTTGCTTTTTCCCTACTCCTCCTTCCCAGTCATCATTTTACTTTCATCGACCCCGCTCGTGATTTGGAACTGGTGCCTTTAATTTAGTCAAAGATGAAAGCCCTGCTCCATAAAGCTAGAAGAACACATTTTGTAAGGGTGCGAGAGTGTGTGAACTATTCGACAACAATTTAGCTGTCATTATTCCACGCACTGTTATGGAAACACCGTCAACTCTCAGGGTGCAGCGCTTCCCTCGGCTCGATAGCTGAGGTCAGGTTGTGAGCTAGATCAGTGGTACTGTCAGGCTGCTGCTCGTAAGGCGGGTCTCAGGAAGATTCTGTGGCTGCACACCACTCAAAGAACATTTTCTTTAAATACACACTTTTACAATGTGTACATTTAGGGTGGTTTGGGGAATGGAAGATGTAGCGCTATTTTCAAGGGTACTGGAAGCAGCGGCGGAAGTGGCCACAGCACCCCCAAACTAAACATATAGGAGTTGTGAAGGTGATTGAGCATTAAAGATGATTTTAAATTTGTTTTTTTATTTTGTCACATTTGCTGCGTGTTCAAAGAGAGAGGTCAAATGTCAGTCTAGTTTTTTGACAAATAGCTGCTTATTTTAACGTGGAGACTGGTGTTTACTTTCTTTTACTGCAAAGTGAGGGAATTTTTTAAAGTGAAATATGACAACCTTGCTTGTGTGAAAAGAAAGGATGTAGGATGTATTCTTCTTCTAACACAACAAAATGTAAACACTTAGAAATGAACTGTACAAATATTTCAATATAAATAAACAGGAAAGCACAAATTAAGCCCTTTTTCTAACTCTATAGTGAGATGGAAACAAAGATTTTAATAACATCAAAACAAACCAAGACACTTTAATTGGTGATGTGCAAATGATAAATATTTGCTTAAACCCAATTTCCACATATGGCTTGAGTGCTATGTAATTCAATCAGTAAAACTGTATGTCTGTGCAAATTTAGTGGGTATTCAATTGAAAGTTTGCTGTCTGTAAATGATAGTGATTTACCACGCCATAGTTCATTATTATATTGGTGACAGTGTGCTCCTAGGGGGGCGTGGCCAAGATGGCGACCAGAGCGGCAGCATAAACTGCAGCTCCGATCCCTGGCCCGGAAAAACATCCTGTTGGAGGCGCCCGGGCCCCCCTTGGAGTGGGTCCGACCGCCGTTAAGAGTGCTGCCCGGGGGCTGCATCGGTGACCGCAGCCGGAGCCGCACTGCCATCGCATAGCTGGCAATCGGCCAAATCGAGGCCGTGATTGAGCTACGGACAATTCGCTTGCGGCGGGCGCGGCATAGCGCCATTCGGGTCCCGTACCTGGAACACGGGCTCGTGCATCGTCGATGTGGCGCAACAACATTGTTGCTACCTGGAGGTGAGGAGCGGTGGGGCGCGCCGCCCAGTCGAGAGCACGCTGGAGGGGTGGTGCCGCCCGGGCCACCTCCAGCACATCGTCATTTCTGTCGGAACAAGCCTTGCCGTGGCAGGCTTTCTCGGCTTCTCGCCCAATGGGGGAGGCTCTCCGTGCCGTTAATTTGCGGCAATACGC
This sequence comes from Pleurodeles waltl, assembly GCF_031143425.1. Taxonomy (NCBI): domain Eukaryota; kingdom Metazoa; phylum Chordata; class Amphibia; order Caudata; family Salamandridae; genus Pleurodeles; species Pleurodeles waltl. The sequence continues at coordinate 605,072,852 of NC_090445.1, read as the reverse complement.
CGCTCCGCGGCCGACCTGGAGGTCGTGCCGCAAGTAACGCGCCTTCTACCGGCGTGGCCCGTGAACCGTGTCGCACGGATGGAGAACACCAGCGTGAGCCCAACCCAGCACTGAGCAGGGAAACGACACGCCGGCCCGTAAGAGACATCCTGCAAGGACGGCGCCGGCTGAGCTCCCTTCACTGAAATGTGGCCCCTCGCGGGTCGTGATTTGCCGTGGTGAGCCCTCTTCGTACTATAATCATCGAGGTATGCGGCCGATGTGGGTGGCTATGACCTGACCCCTCCCGATTGCCTAAAGCTGCATTGCGCCCCGCGCTCCGGTTAGTGGTTGGACCACGTAAAACCGCATATCTATAAGCCCAACAAGTGACGGCCAGTAATCTCTACTGCTGCGTCCTTAGCAGACAACAGCGCCGAACTCTGCCATAAAAATCCCATCAGAGCGCTGGAGGCGAACACAGCAGTGAAATACATTAGAGCGCACACCCTGAAAACTCACTCTGGAGCGTTGTTGAGTCGCGGCACAGTCCTGTGGTATTCCTGCTCCCTGCATGGAGTGGCTTGCGGGAACGGTCTTACAAATCAACCAGCTCCAACATTGCAGGCCGCGCTGGATTATTAATCATGGCCAATTAAACGCACTGGATTAATGTGAAATGTTGTACCAGCATAAGAGGCCACAGCCACAGCCCCTGCTGCACGGTTCCTTGCCCTGTATTGGCCGGTGCTCCATCTTTAAGAGTTCGAGGTGACAAGAAGTCAGCTATCTGAGTGTGGGGAAAACGTAAAATGGTCCTGGTCGTTTATAAATGGAGTGCTTATTGGTGACAGTTACCGAACTGTAGGGTGCATACGCATGAGTCATCTCTTTTGAGACACAAGATACCATGTGCGGCTGCAACATCCATTATACTAAACAGCGGGCTGCTCCCTATCCAACTAGGCTTACAAGCTCACACCAGTACTGTAATTATTAAGATCCGTATATGATAGCAAAAGCGCCAGGCTATCATCTATTAGCAGTTTCGCTTGATCCCCGCCTTGCTCCTCCTCGGCGTCCAGGTTGAACTGACAGGACACTTGACTTGGTCGTATACTGCCTCGCGTTTTCTCAACACGCTAACGTCTAAGAGTTTCCGCACTTGCCAAATGGTCAAACCAAAAACCTCACGTGCACCGTTGGGCACGATGGAACATGCCACCTCATCCTCCTCAGAACCCTACGCCACCACGCAAGTGGCACTTCAGAAGCTAGAACTGACCCTACAATCACACACATCACAATTTGAAAAGATACTACAAGCCATCCTAGACACTAAAACTACTCTAGAAGCTAAGATAGGTTCTGTAACAGAAGATCTTAACATACTTCGCACTGACCAACACGCACTAGCTGATAGGGTATCAGAACTTGAAAAAGACACTGAGGTCCTCCCCCGCACTGTGAAAGATCTTCAATCGCAGTTAGCTCACTTAACAACAGAGGTGGATTCCTTAAAACGCAGGGCTGAGGATGCAGAAGGCAGATCCCGCCGCAACAATATCCGTATGGTAGGTTTTCCCGAGCGAGCCGAGGGCCTCAGTGCTGAACTATTTATAGAGAAATGGCTTACTGATACCATTCTGAAGGACAACATCCCGAAGTTTTTTTCTGTCGAAAGGGCACACAGGATTCCCGACAGACCTCCCCCTCCTGGCTCACAACCACGTCCGCTTATAGTAAGACTCCTCAACTACCGTGACAGAGACCTTATCCTACAGTTATTCCGTAAATCTGGTCCGGTAAACTTCGAAGATGGTGTGATTACAGCCTATCCAGATTTTACAGCAGAAGTACAGAAGAAACGCAACTCTTTCTACCATGCTAAGGCGTGTTTCCGTAAACACAACATTAAGTACGCGCTGTTGTTCCCTGCCAGACTTCGAGTACAAGATGACACCCGCACACTCTTCTTTACTTCTCCGGAGGACGCCTGGACCTGGCTACATGCCAAGGGTCTAGCTGACCCGTTAGATACAAATGCTCTGGGAGTCAATAGACCCTCCTCCACGTTGGGTCGTAGACAGCGCAAAAAACAAGGCGCGAAGCCCTCGCCTGAACAAGCGCAAACTGAACGCTCCCGACTCCTGCGGGCCACATCCAGATTTGTTAACGCTTCACCAACTTCCTCCTCTACACAAGCAGACGCTGAGCAGGAGCAAGATCCAAACTCTGACTCAGCGGAATCCACACGTGGCCCTACCCTCACACCACGCACAGCGGACGATATTTGCTAAGCAGTTGGGTTCTACTGGTTCTTACAGAGTGAAGATAGCATCACAATTCTACCACACCTCCTTCTGGGCGCCGTCGTCATCTCCCTGCTGTGCCGCGTGAATCGGATGTGCCCCTGGGCGGCACACTCTACATCACAAGCGAACAGGGCAGGGTAAACCCTAGACTTTGCAACAATGCTCCCAGACACCCCCCTACTCCATATGGACCATTCTCTCGTGCCAGCAATTGCTGGAATTGATCTTTATCTTTTGATTCAGTTGTTATTGTGTGTGGTTTTAGAGTGCACCTTTTTATTTAATCGTTGGTTCTGTCACATGCTAGTTAATCGCAAATGCAGCAGCAAACGTATATGTCATAGTTATTATAGTAACAGGATTGAAGCTCGTAATATTGTAGGTACAAGTTACCCAATCTTAGCGTGCGCATATCACAATGTTTTTGCGCCGTGGTCAGCGGACACCCATTCCCTGGAATATACGAAAATCACAAAAATATTATGGCCACTCAAACTAATCAGAGCATAGTAAAATACAAGGTGCTCACATGGAATATTAGAGGCATGGCAACTCCACGGAAGCGTCAAAGGGTTTATGCCTTTCTCAATAGACATCAGATACACATAGCTCTATTGCAAGAGACACATCTCTCTAAAATTACGCTAGAAAACACACGTTCTAAATGGAAGGGGCAATTGCATGGCACAACTTCTTCATCATTTGCCCGTGGGGTAGCGATTTGGATCGCCCCCGGGGTCCCATTCTCGGTATCTCGCACACAATGTGACTCAAATGGTCGACACGTGATAGTTGAGGGCATACTGGATGGGTCCCCTTTAGCCCTAGTTGCACTGTACTCCCCAAATGCAGACCAACGCGATTTCCTATCCACACTTTCTACCGGCAACCTTAACGACCCTACGTCGGAATGCGTTTGGGGGGGAGACTTCAACAGTGTCTTAGACACTCAAATAGATCGATCGTTCCCCCCGCTTACCTCAGCTCCTTCCAACCGCGCCTCTCAAGCACTAGCAAGTTGGGCTTTAAATAACGGCCTGAGTGAGGTATGGAGGACGGCCCATCCCACCCAACGGGAATACTCTTATTATTCCCCTGTACACAAGTTATATACCAGAATAGATATGGTCTTTGTATCCACGGCAGTAATTCAGAAAGTGTGCGGATCTGAATACTTAGCTCGCACTATATCAGATCATAATCCTTTATGTGTAACAATAGCCTGGGGTCATATGCACACTCGCATACCAACGTGGCGTTTACAGCCGGAAGCTCTTTTAGACCCCCCCTTTCAAACAGACATAGCTAAAAAATTAACTGATTATTTCCTGCTAAATAAAAACTCTTCATCATCCCGCTCTATAGAGTGGGATGCCCATAAAGTGGTGATACGAGGACACTACCTTGCAGCTACGATGGGGGTGAGAAAAGCACTTACTAAAGAGCTACAAACACTAGAGGTAAAAATCCGCAACGCAGAGAATGTGGTTGTCAGAGACGAGTCCATACTAACAACACTGAACTCACTCAGGGCTGCCCATAACGAAGCAGATACTAGGCTGGGCAAACATGACTACAGACATTATATGACAAAACAGCATGCTGAAGGAGATAGATCCGGTAGACTATTAGCCTGGCTGACTCGACAGCCCTCACAACCAACGCCTATCGGCGCGATACGCCTAAACCCCGACGATATCGTTAACACTCAGTCAGGCATTAATGAAGCTTTTTTCATATATTACCGCACACTTTACACATCTCCTCCTCCTCCGCCGGAATCACACCTCACTGATATATTACAACTTGTCTCTCAAAACCAACTTATCCTCGATAATTCCCCTATTCTGGATGGCCCCATTACCATTGAAGAACTGCGCTCAGCACTAGCACAAATGGCGCGCAGTAAAACCCCCGGGTCGGATGGACTACCGGTAGAATACTTTAACTCTTATCCGAGTCATCTCCTGCCCCCGCTCGTAGAAGTGTTTAATGAGGCGCACCATAATTTACAACTGCCAGACTCTATGCGTGAAGCCTTAATAGTGGTCCTTCCAAAAGCTGGCCGAGACCCCTTGGATGTTAAATCATACAGACCGCTATCCCTCCTAAATACAGATTGCAAATTATTAGGGAAAATATTAGCGAACAGGCTCCTCCCTCTCCTACCGAGTCTGATACATCAAGACCAGTCCGGCTTTATTCCTGGTAGGAGCACCTTCCTAAATATTAGGAGGCTGCTCCATATAATGCACAGCAGCACAAACACCGAAGCGGTCGCCCTCTCCTTAGATATTGAAAAAGCGTTTGACACTCTAAGCTGGAATTATCTTCTTTGCACACTTAGGGCGTTCGGTTTTGGACCCGGTTTCATAAACTGGATCAAAACACTGTATTCTAAGCCCACAGCACGTGTAAAAAATGGTCGTATTATCTCTGAAGCATTTTCCATAAGCAGAGGCACCAGGCAAGGCTGCCCATTGTCCCCCTTGCTGTTTGCCATTGCCATGGAGCCATTGGCAATCAAATTACGTAGCTGCGCGCATAAGTGGGGCATCCCGGATTCTAACACCTATCATGTCATATCTTTATATGCAGATGATGCCCTGATTTATTTGCGTAATCATTCTACCTCCATGTCAGAGGTGTTGGCATTGCTGGACTCCTTTGCCCTCGCCTCTGGACTACACGTCAACTGGTCTAAGTCCAGTATTTTCCCTCTTGTCCCCATTCCGGCTGACACACATACGACACTACCGCAGTACAAACTGCCGTGGTCGCATACGACCATTAAATACCTCGGGGTGCAGATTTACCACTCTGTTATAGATCTAAAAGAGGGCAACATCGACAGAGTGGTGAGATCCACCCGCAGCTCGATACCATTCTGGAGCTCACTCCCCTTATCCCCGATGGGCCGTGTAGCAATTGCCAAGATGCTTATCCTCCCGAGGTTCCTATATTACTTCACTGCCCTTCCAGTGTGTCTGCCACGCTCTTTCTTTAGTAAATTACATTCAATGTTAACCGACTTACTCTGGGGCAAAGATAGACGTAGAGTAGCGTTGACCATAACACAACATCCGCAGGAAATGGGCGGGCTGGGCATGCCTAACCTCGAAAGATACTACGCGGCCGCTCAATTGTCGTGGCTGACTGCATGGCTGCGTGATGCCCCTTCCACTGAGGGCGTAATGCTGCAGTCATGCGTGGCCCCACAGGGGCTGCTGCTCACATTGTTATCTACCCCTCATTCCTTATCCTCGAAATATATACTGATGGAGGCAGCTCGCTTTTGTTGGCATAGATATGTCCGTGGCAAGACCCTCTTCCCCCCTTACTCACCCTTGCTACCGCTGTTTCAATTACCGGGCACCCAAATTATTTCAACACATCATAACACACGTGACATAAATATGCTGAAGGTGGGTGATCTGTACTCCAATTCCGCGTTGTACTCCTTTACGGATCTGGTGTCGGCCGGGGTGATGCATAAGGGAGCCTTTTTGACATATAGCGCCATTAAACGGCTACTAAACAAAATTTGGGGCCTCGGCAATGACGAGCCTCCTGAGTCTCCATTGCTCACTACTATCCTTACAATAGGTAGCGTAAAAGGAACCATAACTAAAATATATAATATACTATTAGCAGCAGTCTGTACCACCCTGCCGCACGCTAAGGCACGCTGGGACATGGTCCTTCCTACACCATTACCACAAAAAACCTGGTCTGCGGCTCTTGCAACGATTAAATCAATATCCCGAAATCCTCGCCTACGCTACACCCAATTCAATTATATTCACCAATCTTATTTATCCCCAGCCCGCATTCTAAGAATATACCCGAACACAACTCCTTCATGCCCAAGATGTGCTTTCCCGGCAGCCGACTTTTACCACATGGTTTGGAGTTGTCACTCAATAAACTCAGCTTGGCACCGAGTTACAGACGCCACAGCAGACATCTCATCCCTCGCATTATCCCCCACACCAGAGTCCTGCTTATTAGGCATACGTCACCGTACTAAGGAAGATAAACAGACACACAGATTCATAGACCTAGCGTTTGCTGTCTTTAAACGTTTGATCGCAACACATTGGAAGGCTCCACATGTTCCATCCCACTTGGTTTGGCTGCGTGACTTACATAGTCGCTCACAGGCTGAGGCGCAGACACTCAATCTACTGCAACGCAGAGGTCTCATTGAGGTGGGCCCCGAAGTCTGGAACACTTTTGTGGTGGCAATAGAAGCGCGCGATGACTTGCACCCCCCGTGAATAGCGCACCATACACAACTCTAACAACCAGGTGGATATGGTCAGTAGGACACTTGAACTGCCTCAATTTCAATTACTGACATTGCTGACATTCTCATTATTATCCTCAAAGTATTAACTTAACACACCAGGCTGTTCTCACTGCACACAAACCTGCGCACAGGTCAAACCCAGCTCGCTTAATGCTAATCCTGTTCAGTATTCCGTTGAACACCGCAAAATGTAAATCCCTGCTTCACTCCTGTCCCCCGCTCTACACACATTTACATATATAAGATGCAATCCTTCCTCTAACGTCTCCTTACCTCCGTCTGAGGTAGTATATATTATTAATGACATCAGCCGTGCTGAGCTGCATTGTTACTCGGCAAGTATTTGTTGCACAGTATTTAAGCTGCATGTTTCTTCTTTTCTGCTTTGTTAGCAATATTTTATGTTTTGTCTATAATTTGATTTCTTCTCTTTTTTCCTACATACCAGTTAATATGCAACGAAGCTGTGCAAGTTTATATATGTAAGCAAATAATTTGTTAAATCATAAACAGCCAATGTACTGGTATGTGATTGTTATAATTAATAAACAGATTTTTTTAAAAAAAAAGACAGTGTGCTCCTAAATGCAACACCAGCTACAAACTACACTTTTGCCACCTTCCTGCTGAATGGGTGTGGCTCATGTCCTACCTTTGTTCTTTTGGCAACGCTTGGACTTTTCAGAATCCCTATGGGGTTAGTGAAGTAATGCTGACGGCGGAGCCCCCAGTCTGAAAACTGTTCCAGCACCACTGACTGGTTTTGCAAAACGACTAGGTATTTACAGTATCCTTGTGACACTTAACATCCATTTTAGAAGCAGGCAGAGTACGACAATTTGCATTTATTGTTTGCATTATTTTGTTAGGATTTTTAACAGTGATTTTAGTCACATGCGCATTATAAATTGTGTTGAAAAACTGCTGTGGATTCTGACTGGCACGCTGCAGCTTAGCTTAATATCTGAAACAAGCACTGAGCGACAGAGACGTATGAGAACAGAGTTTGGGAGTCAGTCGACCATGCGGGGATGTCAGCACAGTGACGTAGTTGCCACAGTTGCTGCTGATATATGAAATAAGCTGTAACTCCCCGAGCCCAGCGTTGCCTCAGACTCTTTGCTAGTGGTGCAGAGCTCGATCACTGGCACTCTCAGCTCAACTTACAGGCCTGTCTGGAGAAAAGGATTTGTCAAGTTTTAGAAATGATAGATACGTCACCCACCTACACTGGTACGTCACTTTTTGGAATGTCTGAAGAGTGAAAGTTGAATCATTTATCTTGCACTGCTTACAATATTTTTTAAGGAGGTCGAGAAGGATGATTTGTTTATATTGTGTGCATTATATTTCCTAAATAACTTCGACAATTGTTTAGTTATTGTGCCACAAATGTATTAAAACACGTTTGCTAAACATTTTAAATGTATGTGGTAATATCCCGGCGTAGAGTGGAGATTACACACACATTCAACGTTTGGTTACTGAGAATGCTTTGCACATTTCACTCAGTAAATAGATCTTGAAAGTAAGACAGGCACTGCAAACTTAAAAAGCTACTTACCATGTACAATGTGCCTTTCTTATCTTCCCGGCTTTGTCTCACAAAACAAAATCAATTGCCAGATATTTCAGGGGTGCTTTGACTTCAGGCCAAAAATAATTAGAGGTGGTCAACTACTTTTTGTGCCTGTGCGCATCTCACAAACTACTCACGTTTGTGCACCCTATAAACCATCCTTGTCCTGTCTGTTACTCCACAATATATGAAGTAAAATTTATATAGACAAATATTTTTTTTTAAAGAAAATGAGTTTGTATATTAGTGGAAAACTGTCCAACATAAACGATACAAGTGACATGTAGGGGGTTATTACAACTTTGGAGGAGGTGTTAATCCGTCCCAAAAGTGACGGTAAAGTGACGGATATACAACCAGCCGTATTACGAGTTCCATAGGATATAATGGACTCATAATACGGCTGGTGGTATATCCGTCACTTTACCGTCACTTTTGTGACGGATTAACACCTCCTCCAAAGTTGTAATAACCCCCTCAGTTTGGCCAACTCTTAATAAGCAAAGACAGATTTTTATAGAATGTGTTAGCAAAGCCAAGTAATAGTGTCTTGCATCAAATTTAACTTTGTACAGGTATTTTACCAAATCTTATTTTGCTTCTAAACTATATGTAGCTATTAATCTCTCAAGATGTGCTGAGAAATATTTAGAATATCTACTGCTCCAGTTTAAAAAAATAAAAAAAAATAAACAGAGGATACATATTCATGTTATAAAGAAGAATGGGTCCAAAAACTGATACGTTTTCACTCAGTCCTCCTATCCAAACTGTGTAGTTATTGTATTAAAAGTTTATGGTCTGCTTAAAACATTCCACTGTGGCACAACAATACCCAGATCTCCGAACTGCAGAACTGCTCTATTCTTGCTTCAGCTCCATTAATGTCCTTCTCCGCTTTCTGGTACCCTGCCATATTAGAGGTCTCGAAAATATTTAATTTATTATCAGACATTTGTTACAACTCTGGCATTTCTATGCGTGTGGCTAAAATTCGGTGCATTTTCATATTTTTCTAATTTCAAGAAACAGATTTCTAAAGCTATTTTAGATTAGTATTATTAAGATATATATGGCAACATGAAAGGCACGAACTAAAATCTTTAAATGATTCCGGTTCATTTTAAAGTTCTTTACTTTCATGAAATACCTTAAAAACATGAACTTCGCCATCGTAATACTTATTAAAGTTTCTTCATATTGCATCTAGTCCCGTGGCTTTCGAACTAGGGGGACACGGATACAAAGTAGGTGTAGGCCAGCTTACAGTTTCCCTTGAGTTCTTTGCTCATACTAAAATGTTATTGTTTTCTGCTGGCTCTCAAACGCAGACAGTATAAGCACAGTGATGTCATTCAAAGGAAACACCGAGGTGATTGAGAGAAGCCAATGCAACAGCAGGGAAGCTCCATCAAAGGGAAGAAAACAATTTCCTTTAGGGTTTTCTTTGAAGGGCTGTAATGACTTTCTAGGGTTCCATTGTTACCCTCACGTCTGTGCAGACAGTAGACCTTACATAGAATATTGTACATTTAGCCTGGTGGAAGATGATACGGTCACCTTCAAACTCCTTCTCCTCCCCTTATTTTATGGCATACGTAAATAAAAGCGAACTCAGGGGTGACCGAGAGAAACCAACGAAATATCAGGGAAGGGTGATTCAAAAAGGAGAAAATGATTCCAGAGAAGTACTAGTTCAAAAAGGAATAGACAGGCTTGTTTTAGCCTTGTCCATGATGTGCTGGCATCCAAGCAGGGCAAGTGCACATCACAAACCCTTTCCTAAACAACTCAGGATCACCCTCCCTGAAAGATGATTTTCTCTTCAGAAGTGAAAGAGACTGAGAGGAAGATAAAGGCATCAGAATGGAATCTTCCAAGGGTGACACCCCACTTCCCAAGGAAAAGGTGAAGCTTTCCGGGAGCTGAAACATTTTAGGCTTCTACAGAGACTGCAGAACAGTGCCTGGGGGTGGGGGGGACAAGTAGATGTCTGAAGCAACGTTTGAACAACATCCCAGGCTAGAGGAGCTCTTTATGAATTCTGTAGATGTGAATGTTATTTCCCCGACAGTGTTCACTCCCAAGTAATTCTAAAACTGTAACCATCACTAATATGTAGCATGTGTGCCCTTTTGTGCATACACGCAGTACCTATCTGGTGTGAGCATCTCATCTTGCGGTGACCAATGACCACATTCCTTACCTGGGTCGCAGCTGCATGAGTGGCTATCCCAGTCGTCGTTGCAGTAGCTGTTGTCCGGACAAGGGCTGGAGTCACAGGGGTCTGGCACGCTGCAGCCACGCTCCACGTTCACTCGTTCGGCCTGGTTTACATTCAAGGCCACAGCACTAGCTGAGGTCTCACCAATGCGCACGCCCTATCATGCAGACAAAAAAAAGGAAGAGTGGGACCAACAAAACAGAGATTAGACTAAATAAAAATCAAATGAGTGTTGGAGGAGGAAGATTGTGTGGATGTGGAGTCATTTTAGGATGGCGGAGATATTACTGTGTTTAAGATGAAAGTTGCAATGTGAGGAAGGTAACCAGGTGTAAAAGGAAAGTGTAAGGTCACTGAATGGTTGTGACTGTGTGCAAATGAAGGGTCTGTGTGTAAGGGCAGGGTTATATGTTGGTGGGTGACTGTCATGGGACGTTTAAAGAGGGGGGGGTAGGGCACTGTGTGAGGGGAAGTTCATCATGTCCAAAGAAAGCTGGTGAAGGGTCAAGGTGTCTGAGAGGAGTGTGGATGACACCGAGGGGAGGATTGCTGTCTAGCGGGAGGTCACTGCATGTGGAAGAAGGGACATCTGTCAGGAAAACACGATGGTGAAACACAAACTGTGGTTCCACTGAGAAAGACAGTGGGTGAAGGGAAGGTCACTGTGTGAAAGAACCATAACAATGTGAGGGCCAGACCAGCAAGGAGGAAGCATAGACTGTCACTATGTGTGCGAAAAAGGCCAAAGCGAGTAAGGTCGCTACACGTGTGGGAGGGGTCACTCATGAAGACGTTGCAGATCATTGTCAGAAGATAGTGCATGTAACCTCTTCCTTCTCGTAAGGCATAAACCTAGATTCCTGCAGACATACCAAGCGGAGGCAGCTTGCAAGGATTGAGCTTCCAGGTCTCGCCACTAGGCGGAAAGAATGAAAGAGTGTGGGTCTATGAAAGACAATTGCTTCATGATTTTATTTTCATGCGTGATGTAGAGATATCCACAGAGAGGTCATGTAGCCCAGTGTTATGTGCGACACCCACAGAAAGTCATGGCTTTTTAGCCAACATCAATTTGCATGCGATTTTTGACCTAAGGAAGGACACGTGGCCTAAGGGAGGACACGTGACCTCAGAACCAAGCTGTGCATTGTAGACGGTTGACACCACAGTTTTAATGCCTGGCTTCAGCGCTTTCCTGAAAATCGTGTGATGCGAGGCAACACACTTACTGTCTCTGTGCTTTAAGTAGTGAAATGGTAAATATCTGAATTGTTGTTACAAGTCCCAGAACGCAATGCATATTGGCTAAAATGCCATGGCTAGATGAGTGCATTACAGATTAAACGGGCCTCAATACAGCCAGATCACCTATAAAACGCACATTCTGCTTACATTTTTTAAAATACAATGGTGTACATAAGGATTATCTACATCACAGGGACACAGATACAGGTCATAATGGAAACTGTTCACCACAATTTAGCAGAAGACATATACAGTAACACTACAAAGAGGACACACATGCAGCATTAGCAACTTCTGGCATTGGAGCAGAACATAATATTGAGTTAACTAGAAGGGTGTGCGCCCCATGTCATGCGCATGCGCAGGTTACATACCACGCGCATGCGTCCATTATGTGCAGGTACACTGCTCAAGAATGGGGACTTGGGGGGAGTACAGGGCTTGCCCGTCTCCCCCCGGGTTTATCGGGCTGTGGTGGAACGTTCCACAGACTCGACTGGGGATTGGTTTGGGGAAGGGACTGGGTTTGTGACGTGGGGGAGGTATAAAGGACAGGGGCTGGGTGTGGGCGGCCTCTTTGGCCGTTGTCACACCCAGGGGGCGTTTTGGTCTTCGTGCCAGGGATTATTTCTGTGAGTTTGTGAATTTAGAGGCGGGCTTTACTGTGTTTTGGGAGGAGTTAGTGTGTTGTGGTAGACTTTGTTTTGGGTAACATGGAACCTAATAGGGTAGTTCAGGCGCTCAAGGTGCTGCACGATGAGGGTAGGGAGGACTTACTGAGGGAAGGAGTTTTGGAGCAAGCGTGGGTTGGGATTAAACGTCCTAAGAGATTGTCAGCTGAGGGTGTGTCAGCTGCAGTGGCGGTGTGTACTTCGCCGGTTAAGCATGGTAAAAAGTTTAAATCAAAAAGCGCGGGTGGAAGGAAAGTGGCGCGCTCACCTCGGAGCGATGATGAGCCGCTTTCTGTGATGCCATGTCCAGTTGCAGGCGTCGTGGGGAAGCGGCGAGGTGGTTGCCGCTTTCCCCGTAGGCAGGGAGCGTCATTATCCAGGCGCGTGGCTGCTGGGGGTAGGGGCGCGGCCACAGCAGGTGCGGTGCGCACTCCTGGGCGCATGGGGGCGCGGGCCGTTTTCGCACATGCGCGATCGGCTCGTAAGCTCCAGAGGGCCCTACCGCCTGTAGAAACAGGCAAGGAAAGCGAGAGCACCTCATTAGAGGAAAGAACCTTGGGAGGCGCGCGCAAAATGGCCGCCCCCTTGGTCTCTGATTGGTCAGATGACCAAGTTTTAGAGAAAAGACAGTTAGGAACGGCCGGCAAGATGGCCGTGCCCGTTTTGATCGAAGAGGATGAGGTGGTAGTTATATCGGATGAGGAGGAAGGTGAATTGAGGTGTCAAGAAGAGGTTGGGGACCAATTTTTTGGTGTTTTGGTTGGTAATAGAAGGGAAGGGGTGGGTAGAGTGAGGCAAGGTTTTCCTAGGGTGTTTAGTCCTATGTTACATAAGGTCCAGTCGTGGCATTTTGATAATGAGCAGGTTGGGGTTGTGGATACTAGTGGGAGTGTATTGAGTGGTAAGGTCTGTGGCGAGACCTCTAGGTGTGTGGTAAACTGCAGGGCATTGGTTCAGCTAGATTTTTTGCAGGCGAATTTTGGTGAGGGACCCTCTGGGTGTGACACGCCTCCTGCTTCGGGCGGGCAGGGGGTGAAGGCGGTTTATCGGCCATCTGGGCGGATGGTTGGTGACCGGAGCACACCGGTGAAGGTCCGAGCGCCTTCAGCACACCGGCAAGAAGGGAGGGCGCGATCCGGAGCGGTCCGCCTGACTTCGAGGGATGCATCTAGAGTTCGCGACGCTCAGCCATCTACTAGCCAGGGCGCTGGGGATGGTTGGGATGAGTGGTGCGACGATCTGCTTGATTATGAGGAAGATTTGGAATTTCAAGTTCCTTCCAAGCAGTCTGATCGAATTCAGAGAGAAACGCCTGGTGCGGTTCAGGGCGGCCATGTGCCAGATCGGTCACATGTATTGTCGGCAAGCGGTTTTCCAAGAGGTGAGGAAGGGTTGGGTGGTTTTGTGATACCACAGGGTGGGAGTTTTGGTCGTGGGGCTTTTGGTTGTTCAAGGGCATCGTATTTGCAGGGTGATAAAGAAATAAGTCATAAGGTGGATGCTGCAATTCAAGCGAACGTGGTCACGGAGGTCGGTAAGTTGGGGGTAAGTGCTGGGTTTGAAGGGTCATCAAATAAGGCGGAAGAGGGTGATGGAGCACAGGCGGGGTCTAAGCACATGGGTGGGGAGGGCATTGGAGGAAGCGTTAAGGCTAAAAGGTTACCATATATGGGAGTGTTGATGCCTTTGGGGGCGCATCTCACTCCGAGTTTGAAGGAAACGATTTGGAAGGATGAATTCGTGGACGTTTTTAAGTTGCTTCATCAGGAGGTTCAGGCAAAAGAGGGTTCAAAAGAGGAGGAATGGGAACTAGCTAGGAGACCTAGAGTTCCTACTACGATTGAGAACTGGACGTCAGCTTTCTTGATTTATGCCAGCGTATATTGTGAGAAGCATCAGGATTCTTGCGTAGCATTGATGAAGTACATGGATGTAGTGCGTAGGGCTCAGATGGATTTTGGTGGTTTTGGCTGGTTTAGGTATGATGAGGAGTTTAGGGCAAGGAAGGCTATGGACCCGTCGAAGATGTGGGGTGAAATTGATCAGGAATTGTGGATGCAATGGTTGAGGTCGGCGAGGAACGCGCCCACAACTCATACGGCGAGTGGGTTACTGGTGCTGTATAAGCCCTTTCAAGGGCGTCCCTCCCAATTTGGGGTGGGTTTTGGGCACCGAGGGCAGTTTCAGGCGAATGGGGCATGCTGGTCTTACAACAGTGGCACCTGTAATAGACAGCAGTGCAAGTTCAGGTATGATTGCTCCAACTGTGGGGGAAAGCATCCAGTTTTCCAGTGTCTCTGAGGTTTTCAGTGGACCTGGCATGGGCCGCAGGCCAGAGGCGTTGATAGAGGTCGAGGTTCTTCACAACATGTTACGGGAAAAGGGCCCTACGCCTATTAATTTTGAGACTGTTGCTTACTGGCTACAATTTTATACACTTGAGGAAGAGGCCAAGGTTTTGTTTAGTGGTTTTTTGGAAGGTTTTAGGTTGCGCTATCAGGGCCCGAGATTGAGAAGATGGGCCAATAACTTGAGGTCAGCGAGGGAACATCCTGAGGTGGTGAGGGCGAAATTGAAGAAGGAGGTGGATTTGGGCAGGATAGTGGGCCCCTTTTTAGCTTGGCCTTTGGCAAATTTGACTATTTCTCCTTTGGGGGTGGTCCCCAAGAAGCAGGCGGGCGAGTTTAGATTAATACATCATTTGTCTTGGCCCGCGGGGGCCTCGGTTAATGATTTTATTGCAGGAGAAGATTCGATGGTGCATTATGCTTCCATAGATGAGGCTATTGCATTGGTTCGGAGGTGTGGTAGGGACGCGGAGATGGCTAAATCTGATGTGGAGTCAGCGTTCAGGCTATTGCCTGTTCACCCTGATGATTTTTCATTGTTAGGCATGCAATTTGAGGATGCCATTTACGTTGACAGGATGCTGCCCATGGGGTGCTCGGTGTCATGTAGTTTGTTTGAGATGTTCAGCTCATTTTTGGAATGGGTTTTTGTGTTCCTTGGAGGTGCTGGCTTAGTGACCCACTATTTGGATGATTTTTTATTTGTGGGAGCCGCCGGGTCTGGTGATTGCGGCAGAGCCCTTCAAGATTTTGAAAGTTTTATGTTAATTTTGGGTGTACCCTTGGCAAGAGAGAAAACTGAAGGGCCTGCGACTTGTCTCAGTTTTTTGGGCATCGATTTGGATTCTGAAAAAATGGAAGTGAGGCTGCCTCGGAATAAGGTGCAAAAATTGATTTCTTTGTTAGAGGATGCGATAAAGAGACCCAAGTTGGAATTGCGGCAGGCGCAATCGTTACTGGGTCATTTAAACTTTGCCTGTAAAGTGGTCAGGGTTGGCAGAGCATTCTGCCGCAGGCTTGGTTTTGCAATGCGGGGAGCCTTTTTGCCGCATCATCATATTCGTCTGCGGGCAGGTATAAAGGAGGATTTGAAGATGTGGATAGAATTTCTGAAGGATTTCAATGGTGTGACGATGCTAGTGGATGACGACGATTGGTTTTGGCAAATTCTGATTTTTTCCGATGCGTCTGGTGCTCATGGGTTTGGCCTTTTTTGGGATGGTCATTGGGCGGCGGAGGCATGGCCTGCGAGTTGGAAGCGGGCAAAGTTTAGCATTGCATTTTTGGAATTTTTTCCTTTGGTTGTAGCTTTGGCAGTTTGGGGCAGATTTCTGGCTAACAAAAAGGTGGTTTTCAATGTGGACAACCAGTCTGTAGTACACTTGGTGAATCATCAGAAGGCAAAGGATGTAAAGGTTCTTAAGTTGTTGAGGATATTTTTGCTGAATTGTTTGAAGTTCAACATTTTGTTCAAGGCTCGTCATGTGCCCGGGGTTAAGAATGACATAGCTGATGCGTTATCTCGATTTCAGTGGCAGAGATTCCGTGGTCTGGCGCCGGGAGCAGACGTGTTGAAGACGGCTATTCCTCCAGAGTTATGGGCCCTAGGAGATTGAGGATTCTAGAGCTGGTTCAACAGTCTATAGCTCCGTCAACGAGAAGGGCTTATTGGCAAGCATGGTTGGAATTTTTGGATTCGGGTGCGGTAAGGCGTTCGGGAGGTGATGACACGCTTTATTCCAGGCAAGAGGATGCAGTGAATTTTGTAATGCAGCAGATTGAGAGTGGGTTGGCGGCGGTTACTATATCGGGTAAGTTATCGGGTGTTTCTTTTTACGGTAAGTATTTTTGGGGGTATGACCCTGTCGACGGGGAGTTTTGTAGGAGGATTTTAGCGGGATGGGCTAGGGCGGGGGCGTGAGGTGCGATCGTAGGCGTCCTATTACACTTAGTATGTTGAGGGCTTTATTCGAGGTTTTGGGGAGCGTATGCTTTTCGGATTTGTATGTCATGGTTGTTTCATGGTGCTTTTCGCGTTTCAGAGCTTCTAGGGGTGAAGGGCAAAGAAGGACTTATTCACAGCAATGTTCAGGTAGGTGATGGGGGTGTGTCTATATGGTTACCTTTTTCAAAAATGGACCAGTTGGGGAGGGGTCAGGAGGTGTATTTAAAGGCAGTTCATTCTAATGATTGCCCGGTGCGCTGCTGGTTTTATTTTGCAGCGTTGGGGTCGCATATTTCCAGGTATGTATTCGTTCATCAGGATGGAACACGGTTATTAGCTTCTCAGCTGTTAGCAGTACTGAGGATGGCATTGAGGAGATTGGGGTTGGATCCTTCTAATTTTGGTACACATTCATTTAGGATCGGCGCCGCCACGGAAGCTCGGAAGCAAGGTAAATCTGATCAGTTGATTAAACAAATGAGTAGGTGGAGATCGGGCTGTTTTAAGAAGTATGTGCGTTCTTTTAAGTAGTGTTCTTTATCTAGGGTTTAGATTCTCTCTATTTTCTGCCTATGCTCCTCTCTGCTTTTCTTAACTTAATTCTCTTGCTCTTTGCTGTTTCTGGTTTACTTTTAAGTTTGGTTCTGCAGGTTGTTAAGCATCACTTAACATATTTTCTCTTGTAGGTTGTGTCGGGGGTCCTGACAAGGTGTGCGCCGTGTGGATTGTGGGACACTCATTTGTTCGATGGGCGGAGAAGCAAGCAGCATCAAGACATTTTGGGAGGCAATTGGGTTTAGATAGTTCAAGGATAAGGGTTAGTTGGGTAGGTAAGAGTGGAATGAAGTGGGGAGAAGCTACTATATGTTTTGGCCAAGAAAATGGAAAGGGGTATTTGCCCGGATTTATTGGTGTTGCATTTGGGGGAAAACAACTTGGTAGCTTTGTCAGGCATTGGTTTGATAAAGGTCATGAAGATGGATCTTTGTCGGATTAAGGAACGTTGGGCAGGTACACACAGTTTGGACGTGTTTGATGCCGAGAAGAGTATGGAGGGGTGCTCATTCTTTCAAGGGCATAGAAAAGCAATGGCGTAAAATTAACAGGGAGATGAAGTTTTTGTAAAGCTCAAGGTTTTTCTGTTTTGTGTCATGTGGACATTGGGCTTTCTGACGTAGATCTGTTTCGCCAGGACGGGGTACATTTGACGTTTTGGGTAACGAGCACTATTTACTGGACATGAGGTTGTTGATTCCCGAGTTATTGGGTGAACGGTTGTGGGACAGATAATATTTTTGGGTGGGGCAGGAAAACCCCTTTGGGTTTTCCTGTGTGGCCTTTCGGGGGGGAAGGGGTAGTTCAGAAAGAGGAGAGGGTAGGGAATTTGCACTGGTCAAGGGTAATTGGAGAAGGTGACTGCAGGACAGATGGGTTAATGGGGTGGTTGGGTCAAGGTGGGGATGGGACAAAGGGTGGGGCGGTTGGGTCAGTTTAGAGGGAGGGGGAGGGGTTAGGTGATGGTTTTTGTATTAGTGAGGTTTGGGTAGTTTTGTGAGGCTATAATGCCAAGGTTTTTTATTGCCAGACCTGTTCTATTAAAGCGGCCTTTTACCCCTTACAGTGAGTGTGTGGTCGTTTCATTTTCAGCCCGATGGGGACTTGGGGGGAGTACAGGGCTTGCCCGTCTCCCCCCGGGTTTATCGGGCTGTGGTGGAACGTTCCACAGACTCGACTGGGGATTGGTTTGGGGAAGGGACTGGGTTTGTGACGTGGGGGGAGGTATAAAGGACAGGGGCTGGGTGTGGGCGGCCTCTTTGGCCGTTGTCACACCCAGTGGGCGTTTTGGTCTTCGTGCCCTCCCGCCCTCCCTTTAGCTTATTGTATTTACCTAAGGTTTTTTGTTTTGATGGGTCTATTTTTTGGGACATTTTTACCATTAGCGTTGGGTTTTTTCACTCCTTTTCGATATGCTGTTTTTTATGGTAGCAATGTTTTAACAGGGCAGGTCTATTTGTGTTTTTTGTTGGCCGTATAGGTTCATGGGTTTTGAGGGTATTAGTTTGGGGTAGAGGTTTGGGGGGGGGGGGGGTTTTATCATGTTATTGCCGCTGATAGTCAGGTCTGGTATGAATTGTGTATTTATCGGTTTATGCTGTTGGCCTTTCGGGGGGGAAGGGGTAGTTCAGAAAGAGGAGAGGGTAGGGAATTTGCACTGGTCAAGAGTAATTGGAGAAGGTGACTGCAGGACAGATGGGTTAATGGGGTGGTTGGGTCAAGGTGGGGATGGGACAAAGGGTGGGGCGGTTGGGTCAGTTTAGAGGGAGGGGGAGGGGTTAGGTGATGGTTTTTGTATTAGTGAGGTTTGGGTAGTTTTGTGAGGCTATAATGCCAAGGTTTTTTATTGCCAGACCTGTTCTATTAAAGCGGCCTTTTACCCCTTACAGTGAGTGTGTGGTCGTTTCATTTTCAGCCCGATGAGCCATACCCCTTCCTCACCTGCATACAGCCACGGAAACCCTGCTGGACTCCACCGCCATCGCTGGCCACGCCTCCCACACTCAAGTTGCGAAGTTTAATTCCATGAAGTTCAGCGCCTATGTCCACGACGACCTACAGGAAAAGAGCAAAATGTAAGAACTGCGTATGAAACAAGAGTGTTGTCAGCCAGCTGACGGTGCATTTGTAACTACGTGCGAGGAGCCGGCGCTGCAATAACAGAGTGCTGCTGCTGTGGCAGCTGTGAGTACCGCCAGTGCGGTTGGTCTGAACGGTGGGGCTTTGCCAGACCTCTGCGTGGTGCCCGAGGACTGAGACAGTATGGGGCAAACGAAGACCAGAATGGAGGTGCATTGTGGGTCCAGGGGGTGAGTTCACACTATGCGAGGTGCCAGAAAATGAACCGCGGGGTGCGCTAAAAAATGTATGTACTTTGTTAAAGCTCTGTGCGAGGTCACGGTTTTGGAAGAGCAAACTGTGTCCAAACTCAGAGAGGAGTGCATCTCCAGAGCTGTGTTCGAGGTTTAAGTATAGGAATAGCAAGTGATGCTGTTGGTCAGATCTGAGGTGTGCAGAACTGGCGTAGCATGACAGAAAAGAGGTGCACTTCCGGAGCACTGAGTGAGGTTCCTCTGCTGAGACAGAAGTGTGCATTGCCGACTGGAGTGAGGTGCACTGTCAAAGCTGGGCTGACGTCCCATTGTTGGAATAAAGGGGAGTGCGCCATGTCAGAACAGAGGGGCACTCTTAGGTGAGGACAGCGTAAGGGGGGCAGTTGGTCCAAACTGAAACGTAACCGTAGAGCCATGTATGAAACCCCAGTGTTAGAAGAGGCTTGATGCGGCAGGTCAGAGCAGAATGCGCCATTAGAGCTGTGTGGGAGGCCCCAGGGTTGGGCTACCAGATGCTATCAGTCGAAATCAAGGTGCCTGGACAGGAGCCTCTGGGAATCTTTGTACTGACATACCAGCGGTGCTGCAAACTGGGCTGGAGGTGCTCTGGTGGAGCTGTGTGCAACAGGACAATACAGGAGAATTCAACACTCGGAGGTACCGCACATGGCCCTCGCCCTCTTCTGATCATACCTCGTGGAGTCCGTAATCGAAGGTCATGACTGCCACGCCGTGGGTCTCCGGCCTCTCCTTCCGGCTTCTCATCTCCAGCTGCAGGTAATGCCAGTCTCCGTCGTTCACCTTCACCTGGTCCAGCATCAGCACCGACACGCGGCTGCTGGCGCGGTGGAGGGTCATAACGGCATGGCCGTCGCTCAACTGCAAAGACGACAAGGAAGACGGACACAGATCAGAGGTCAGATGCAAAGAGCTTGTATACATCATAACCGCCCGCGCCCCCGACTTTAATGTCCTGTTCATTTAGCGCAAAGTGCACTGATAAATCTGCAATATTTTTAACAAAAATGTTTATTATGGGAGGAAAATACTTTAAAAAAATAGAAGCTGCATCTCGACACAATAAAATGTATACTTCTTGACACTGTGTTACACACCCATAGGCAGGGTCACTGGAATTATGGGATTCTGTGACCGTACTGTTTTCTGTATATTTATAGCGCATCTGATACTTAATTTATCATCCACTGCGTAATTTACAGATTTTAATTACAACAATAAAAACAATGTTTCTAGTTCAAACGGATTAAAGGTTACTAAAAACAAAGCAGCATGTATTGCTGTGCAGTGAAGGTTAACTTGATCACCTTGTTGCTGTATTTGGATGTTAAACTGGTACTAATGAGGGCCTTTGCACGGACAATGCTAACATGTAAAAAATGACAAAAGAATTAACGCCATTAAAATGCATTATTTGATTTTTTGTGGCATAATCTGGTACTCCTGAACTGAATTCTGCATGTACGTTATCTACCTGTATATTCTCCCCTGGTAATTATCGCCAGATTTGTCCTGTTTAAAAGTGTTGGTAAAATTGCGGGGAGGTGGAAGAACAGATGCAACCATGACTGCCGAACTCTGAATGTCAATGTGTAGTGAAATGAGTTAATACACACCTCGGAATGTATCCTTCCGCTTGTAAATTGGCCGTAAAGTATGTAATAGACTGACAATTCGACAGAACTGAACTCAGAAAATTCACAAAATTACACGCCTAAATAAATATGTTCTGCCAGTCTACTCCAGTCACAAACCATTTGCTTGAACCGGCCTCACTGTATAGAAAACCCATTGAATCGCAAGCAGATCTCAGAGGCTAGTGACAGAACACGGGTGTTTGGGAGAAAAAAAAAAAAGTAAATTTAGGATGACACATTTGACATTACAAAGGGTTCTTGATTCTGATTAAGCAGCGTAGGGATTTGGTCTGAGTCCAACCCTACTTTAAATGTTAACACTTCAAGTTGGTAGAATGCAGTTATTATATGTTTTGACCCAGGAATGGCAGTCCCTGAGTTTTACATGAAGCAGACTGAACACAGGCATTAGTGCGCTTTTTATGTAACAGTGACAACAACTTACAAACCAAACTAATATATGCCAAAACGGTGGCGTAGACTATGTGTAATGTTTTGTTTTACTACATCCCCTGTGTCGAGCAGATCTGGTATGCGCCCAGCAGATGGCGCTGCAGTAACAGACATGATTTCTCCGCACTGGCCACGATTTGACAGATTTACTACCACTGCAGACAATCACTGTAGCATACAGTGCCGAATGCAGGCAGCTGTGAGTGCTAGATTGCAGGGGAATTCAAGAGAATCTCCAGTCTGCGATGGAGCAAGAGGAGAGAGGTGGCATTGGAGCATAGAGGGAGAAAAGCCTAAGGAACAGATGGCACTGCCTCTAAATAGCTGGATGAATGTGACAAACACTAGGGGAACCTAGGCGCTGCATCATGTAGGAAGCGGAGGTTGTACTAGGGGGTATGAAAAGCCCTGAATAAAGAGAGCGACGGAACAGATCAGAGGTAGCGACGGGTCAGCCTGTGCGGCGCTCTACGCAGAGAAGGGCTCAAGTCGTCCCGGTTAGAACGTAGGTGGCACCGGCAAACAGAGGGGGGCATGCCTGGCACGAATCAGGGCCTCCTGTAAGTCTATTTGCGGGTGCCACGGGGCACAAGTGAGCTGGGGGTAGGTGGGCAGGGTATAACAGAAAGGCTAATCTAAACGTCCATTTTAGAGTGTGACTTTTTTGTGGCATGTGCCTGTGGAAACTGGCTAGACAGCGCACTGAAAATGTCGTAATACAACCTGCAGGTCACGGGGCTGGAAGCTTGAAGAGACAGATTCGGTCAATCACCATTCTTAAGTGGATATACTGATTTATACTGACCTCCTAGGTGGTAGAGACAGTTCAGTGGTGGCGCGTGCGCTGGAAGGCGGTCACTAGTAACCCTGTCTACAGCAAGCTTCACCGTAGAGAGCAAAGATATCTCCAGGTTAGAATGCTACCCCATTCACAACCCGAGAGAGGACCCACGCGTACCTGCAGGGTGATGGCGGATGCCTGCTCAGCAGAGGCCCGCAGAAGGATGCCGTTTGGTTGGCGAGTGCGAAACATCAGCCCAATGTGCCAAGGCGTCGTGATGGTAATGGCCAGGTTATTCCAGGCCACCAGGCTGCTTCCCAGGTACCGCTGAGGGCTTGCCATCTCTGGGTTTCAGGAGGAGAAGAAAAAAACACACAGATCAGATGACTGAAGCACGATGCAGTTAGATCACCGTATTAAGGTACTAAAAAGAGGGAAAGAACAATCATGTTAGAAGCTTGCAAGTCCTGCAGCCAACAGATGCCAGGCGAGCACATACCGTGCAAATGTACAAGAGCAGTACGTTTTAATGTGACCGGGGTAGAGCTAACCATCGATCAAAGAAGGGCACGCCATGTCTATTGAAAAGGTCTAACATTTCCCACCGGTTGCACGCCAAGCTCTGCCTAATTTATCATTTTCAAGAAAACTGTCCAAGTATTCAAATAGTACAATGTTTTTTTTTAATGAAAAAGTGAGTTATTTTGGTAGCACCGTTAAGTTGTGCATGAACCCGCAAAAAAATCAGTTTCCGTATTTGATGGGATATACAGCCTCGAAAACAGTAATCTATCTAGGAGTGAGTGGCCTTGCTGCTAACTTGCCAAATGTGCAAGTAGGGAACTCAAAATTATTTGTGATTCTAGCATCCCGATTTAGCCAAATTGTGAATTCTGAGCAAATCACTCTCGCTCTCTCTCTCGCGCGCTCTCTCTCTCTGCACCGGTTCCCTCCTTTATCAGCCATATTTAGAGGTAATGAACAGTCTATACTCTAGTATGCTTGCCATATAAGGCAGCTGTCATACACATTCACCTGCAGTCACATTGATCACTAAAGTTTCTTTTTGTCCTTGGGCCACATTCTACTTCCAGATAGCACTGCCTTTCTTTCACCATTTCTTTGCATCACATACCTGGGGCAGTGGCTCCCCTTTCAAAACCACACCAGTGATTTACTTTGGCCTCCGGTGACAGCTGTTGGGGTCTTCTAAAAGGAGACTTATTGGCACATCAGCAACTGTTTTAGTTGAAGTCTGAGTCGATGGTGGGATTAATGGAGGAGAGTGTATTCCAGACTGGCTTTTGACAAGGAACCCAAGGCCACAGGATCTCTCATCAAATGATGTCTTAGTCCTATAGGTATCAATATGTGGTGATAACTAATCGCTTCTTGCCCTTTTGGCTAAGATAAGTGAAGATGTGTTGAAATCCACTCTACAGGATCTTGGTGCACCTGAGATAGAACTTATGCTGAGAGTAAAACTGTGGAGTCCCAGACAGAGCATCTATAGGGATGGACATCTCATTGCCTTTGCCCCAGCCATACTCTCTTTTACAGTCTCATACTCATCCATCAATCCTGCATAACTTTGGGTGAGACCAAGTGAGCACCAAAAAAAATTCTTTTTTGTATCTATGCTGCATCCCCTCAATGAGGGACAGCAGGCATGAGTTCTACAACCACACCACTCATTCATACCTACCGACCTCCCTGGAGCAGCAGATGGGACAGTGTGGCACTATCCAGGCCAGAAGCAACATCATCACTACACATAAGAACTTTTCATAAGGCCTAAATCACACACATTTTGAAATAACAAGGTAAAATCATTTTCAGGTTTATTATTCATACAGAAAGTCACAAAGTCAATATGCACCACTCACTGCTTTTAAGATGTGGTGCAAAATTAAGTTTTGGCTAGTTAGGGGACATAGTATGAAGTCTAATAACGATGGATGAATCTCAAACGCTGAAAGTTCATTTTTTCTTTAGAAACTGCCCTTGTGTGAACCGACCTCTCCAATTTCACAACCATGTTCAATGTGGGATTAGGTGTGTCAATCCCCTAGGATAAAAGATTACAGGATACATTGCCCTGTGAACTAGCACTGCCCCCGCCAGACAACTGAACTTGGCTGGCCTGTCCTTTACAAATGTCACAGAAAATCCCCATCTCTAACACCATATCACTAATTAAAAGTGTCTACTAAATCCCCCTGGATTAAGAAGAGACACAGCACTTCTCTTTTAACTTTCTCTGAGCGCATGTCAACAAGCTTTGCCCGCTGGTCCGTGCACTAAGCTGCATAAACCTCAGTGGATCCGGCCTCTTACTCAATGTCAGATCCACTGTCAACACAGCCACATCCTTCAACCCAGGAATATGATATCCAATCTGACAGGTGCACCAGCACAACAAGGCCCCCAGAAGGCTTAGCAGACCAAGCCAGCTGAGTCTGAAGCCAAGCAAGAGCCCTCAATATACCAGGGAGACTGTGGCGTCCACTACAACGGCTCAAATCATCAGAAAAAGCCATGTTTCTGAGAGTTGAAAACAGCAGCTTCCCTGTGACGTGAGCTATTGATGGTGGCATCTTTGCCACAAATGTTACAAGCTTACCACAAGTACAACAGCCACCTATGTCAGGGAAGGTTTCATTGCTGGGATGAGCCAAAAGGGATTTAAGAGTATGGTGTGATTAAAACAGAACATATGAGGCAAATTCTCATCTCCAAATACTAGACCGCTCATTACGAGTATGGCGGTCCTGGGACTCCAAGACTGGCGGTGCAGGTCAGACTGTCGCCAAAGCAGCGGTCCGGCCTCCACATTACGACCCTGGTGGAGCTGCCACGGGCAGACCACCGGCACCAACAGTCGAACACCTGGCGGTGCAGGTGGTCTTAATCCACCAAGGCAGCGCTGCAAGCAGCGCTGCCCTGGGAATTACGAGTCCTCTCTCCGCCGACTTTTGCATGGCGGTCCAACCATCATGCAAAGGCTGGCAGAGATGAGGTGCCGGGGGCCCAATTGGGGCCCCTGCACTGCCCATGCACTCGGTATGGGCAGTGCAGGGGCCCCCATGGACAGCCCCGTTGCGCTTTTCACCGCCCGAATTGCGGGCAGTGAAAAGCGCGACAGGTGGTGCCGTACCCAATGCACCACAACATTGCTGTTGGCTCGATTAAGAGCCGGCGTCAATGTTGCTGTGAGTTTTCCGCTGGGCCAGCAGGCAGAAACGCTGTTTCTGCCCAGTGGCCCAGCGGAAAACTCATACTAGGGCCGGCGGGCAGAAAACCGTAGTGGCAGTTTTCCAACCCAAAGAGTTTGGCGGGCGGCCTCCGCCCCCGCCAAACTCTTACTAAGCGCCTAGATCTCACTGACAGAAATGAAATTGTGTTGCCAAAAATGCCATCATTTGGAAATTTTCCAATAACAAAAATGACTATCAGAGAGAGGAACACTACATTTTGTGGCAGTGGACAAATATTTAAATTGGTGAAGGGTGAACTGGTCTTGCTCCAGTAATTACTGTCACCAAGCTGGTCAAAATGGTGGTTTCAAATTTTCTTCCCATAGTAAGAATTACTGTAAGAGAGAGGACAGCGATAGCAAGTCAGTGACATACGCATCTGGAAATGTCCTTATCCCTGGAATTAGGAGAGGGGGGTGTAGAGATAGTGGATGACAAGGTTCATTTCCTAGCAGGAATACTGCCCCAGAGTGGGAAACAGCCATTACAACGCAGCTGTTACCCCGAATAGCCTTTACCACGCATGCGTCATTACCACAAATAGCCTTTACCATGCATACCATGACAATGAATTATCATGTCAAGGTATGCATGGTAAGGGCTATGCCTGGCAATGGAGGTAAAGACTATTGGTATCGTTAGAGGAAACGGAGAGATCCTTCAGTTTCCTCTGAACGACCTTTGCCACACCTCGGAGGAGCTGGCTCTTCGTCTTGGAGACGGAGGTAAGGGGGATTGGGCCTGCAGTCAGGGGTTGGTTTTCCGGTCTGGGGCGCGAGGGCTCAGGGTGGAGTTAAAGGGACGGGGATGGTTTTAGGGCTTGGAGCGGGGGAGCGGGCTTAGTGCAGGCGGTTTTTGGGCCTGATGAGCTTGGGTGGAGGGACAGTTTTAGGGTTCAGGGGGTGGGGGGACAGTTTTAGGGCCTGAAGCGGGGTGGTTTAGGTGGGGGCAGGAGGGACAGTTTTCAGGCTTGGCCAGGGGGACAGTGTTAGGGCTCAGGGCGGGTAGTGATTTAGGGTTCAAGGCAGAGGACGGCAATTTTTTTTTTTTTAGAAGGGCTTGGGGGGGGGGCGGTGTTGCGCTGGGGTCTGGATTTAGGGCTTACGGTCAGGTCGTTTTTAGAAGGGCTGGGGGGTGTCACGCTGGGGTCTGGCTTTAGGGTTTAGAGCAGGGGTTGGGTAGTTTTTAGAAGGGGTAGGGGGAGGTCACGCTGGGGACTGCGTTTAGGACTCAGGGCAGGGGTCAGGGAAAACTTTTACATGCCTGTAACATAAATGCTTTTACAACATAATTAGTTGTGAAGACATGCATGATAAAGGTTATGCGTGGTAATGGCATTCTTGTTGTAACGCACACAGGGTAACGGCATGCGTTGCAACAGAATGCATTGTTCTGTCATACAACCCCCCAGAGTAGTACTCAAGAGTACCTACTCCCACCCTGCTTGTTTTGCCCAAGTCAACATGACTCTGATAATACACAGGAACATACAGACTCTTGTAACTTTATGGCTTATGCAAGTTTTTAAATATATCTCTATAGATTTTTCATTTTAATTAAAAGCTATGGGCCATATGTATGAACACATTTTCCCATAGACTTAGAATGAGTAAAAACCTTTGATACATCTGTCCCCATGTTCCTTGTTCTATAAGTACTGTTTAACTATCCCCAAATCTTTGGCACAGAATTTTCTGTCAGGACATATATTTGTTTACATACTTATTCTGGGTTTCTTGTGATTGTGAGTACGTAAATTGGAACAATGTATTATTTTTAAGGCATACAACTTTTCAAATAGGCTATTTTAAACGTGTTTAATTTTCAATGTATGCATTTAACTAAATTCAGGTAATTATTTGACCCTGTCCTGTTCCCTTCCCAAACCTAACTTTACTTTTGACTTTAGCCTCATTTTATTGAATGTTACAATGCCGTCGCTTTCAATGAGTATTCATAGTTGGCTCTTTAAACTTCCTTGAGTGTATGCGTATAAAGCCATGTTGTGTGTCTTTTAACATTTTTAGACATTCTCTGTCTACGCAGACAACCTGGATTGTGAGTTGATTTTAAATCGTCAGTTTTGCTATGTAAATAACAACTGCGGCATCTGTCAGAGCGAGGGAAGATGTTGAAACCGGCGGCACATTGGTGAAACAGGATCACTTCCTCGGCGACGGGAGGGTCGGTGGTAGGTCAGGCAGTGCTCGTTCCTACCTGTGGGAACCGGGGTTTCACAGCAGGGGAATGTTCTTGCCCGACCAGTGATTGGCACTGGGAGGAGGAACACACTGGGACTTTGTTCAAATATTTCCATGCAGTGCATGCTTTCAGGACTACGAGTCCCTGCCCTGCCGGGGACGCCAAGCCGCAGCTTGTGTAAGCTCTCGCTGCCCCGGCCTGCTCTACGGTAATGCTACCTACAAGCCGCCTTATTTACACTACAGCAGGATACAGATTTGGGCATGCCGAAACCTCCGCTGGGCCGGCAGCCCACATTCCGCAGCAGTCCCCGCCGTGAAGGGATTACCAGCCCCCGTCTGGTTACCTGGGGCGCTTAATTGACACTGACGGCTGCCACGGTACCGCCGCCGTGTCAAATTCTGAAAAGTGCGTGGCGCGGCTACGTGGGACAGTGTGTGCGTGGTGGGGTTGGGGGGTGGAGGGTGGAGTAGGAGGAGAGGTGAGGGCGGAAGGTCACAGTGAGGCGGGTGCGCATCACCCGCGCAAGGTGTTGGGGCGCCCAGGGGTGACTACTGTCACGCCCACACAATTACAGTCTGACTGCAGCTACGGTGTACTGCAGCGTGATGGAGGAGCGATGTCTATCAGCGCGAGCTCTCCGAGTGCCGGGGGCAGCAATGTACAACATGCAAGATGAAAGCATCGCAAGCCTGTGCAACACAAATTGTGTCTCTGTCGGGAATATCTCCTGCAGCCAATCTCCCCCAGTACGGCCACAGCTCTGTCAGCTTCTCATACTCAGGGTCTAGAGGCCCCTCCACTGCTCGTTTAAGACCTTTTCTGACCTTTAGAATCCAGATGACCTGGCGGTGAAAGTTAATCGTTCAACGTGACTCAGCTGCAATTCACTGCAGTGTGTTGTATTTATATAGCGCTTACTACCCCCGACGAGGCGTCGTTGTGCTACAAAACACTGTATGGAGACCGTGCAAAACGTGCTAGGGGCGTTTGTAGGGCCGCCCGGCTCCCTTATCCATTGTGCACGACATAAGTATGTATTCTGATCCATTATCCGGGCATTAACGTCTCTGATTAAAGATACACAGACAACAATATTTTACTGTGTGGACTAAAAGACTTCACACGATCATTCATTTCTGAATTCCCATAGAAGAAGAGGCCACGGAATCACTCTCATTCCAGAAATGCTGGCACTGTCAGAAAATATGTCACATGAAACTGGAAAACCCCTCATACTCAAGCAACTGAACCTTAGACCGGCACAGACAAGCACTGATTGTACTGAAACCAAACCCATACATAGCCTGAGATTTCTGAGGCGCATTGCCTAGTCTTCTCCACTTCATTGTGTGTCTGAGTACTGCACGGCCGAGGTGCTGGATTACTACAGCCAGGCATTAAACTTCAGGGTTTTCTAGTCAAAGTGTGATTATCCTTTCTGCAATGCCCAGGCATAGTGCAATTACTATGAAAAAAACAAATGTGCTCAAGACCTGTTTCACGAACAATAGGTGTGCTTATTGTGGCAAAAGTCTTCATCAGCATGAAGTAGTCACCTCTTCTAGACGTATGTTCAGTTTGGATTGACTGCTTATCTACGTGCCAGGACATGCAGGCCTGAAAGGGACAACAGATGTACGTCCCGACCTCTGGGCATCCCTGATCACAGGAGTAGCGTATTAGCTGGCCTGAACCTATTCTTTTAAATCACCCCCACCAAGGATGTTATCTCAATACTACAGGATTATGAAAAATAAGCAAAGCATACACATTTCATGGATGAAATGACAGCAACACACCCCGCCTGTTGGAATGATGGTAAATTCAAAAGCACACATGCTGTAACCACATAATCTGTCCAGCCTGCATGAGCAGAACCACCAGCAAAAGTACATTTTGAGATGACAGTAGTCTTGGACACCCTATCCAGAAATTAACGTCAGCGTGCTCACATCGTCACCTACATTAAAACATAATTACAACACTTTTGCTTTTTAGGAACATGGACAAATGTGACTACCCCCGGTTAGACTCCTAGAGGCCCCAGGGCTGAGGGCCCTAAACGGCAGATTTCCTAAAGACAATCCAAAGGACCCGAGCCACACCGCAAGAAAATCAGCTTCTACCCTAGACTACACTTTTGTTACAATGGACATCTTCAAGTACTTCCAAGATTTCAGCACAGAGATGAGATGCGAAAGCGACCACCATCCACAAATAATGAAAATAGCGAACAATAATCTTCATGCGGCTCCACTACAGAGGATAGGCGAACAAGACCAGGAAGCCACGTACAACGCATAAGATGGTCCAACATGCCTATGGAGAAATATGAGGCATGGAAAGCCAACTTACCATCTGATCAAATGGAACAGGTGGACATAATCTCAAATGGGAGGCTATTTTGAGATCACTAAGGAACCGGCTAGAGCTCAATCAACCAGTAAAGGTCGGCCCGCTGCCGAGCTGAAAAAGGTGGTTCACACAGGACTTAAGGCAACAAAGACAACAGCTTAACAACACAGCCAGACTCCTAAAGAAACAACGGCCGCCACCTCTGCACTTTTCATGAACTAAGAATGCAATACAAGAAGGCAGTATGGGAAGCAAAACAGGCCTACATAGATCAGGAATTGATCAGAATTGTCAAAGCTAGTAAAGAAAAGAACAGCCAGCCACTGTGGTCATAACAAACAAACAAACATATCAAACCACAGAGCATCATTATGACATCACATACTCAACGCAGAATCAAGAACCTACAACAGTATGCTTTTGGAAAATTAAACTACCTAACCATAAAAAAAAAAAGGACACCACCGCATCCAACCACACACTATTCCACTCAATATCATGTCATACCATCAGACAACAACCGAGGCATCCCTCTTCACAATACACACAGAACTTACAAATCATACTATCACAATATATACCAGACAATACCCTGACACAATATTACATATCACATGGCATCGCAGTGAGGACCACACCATCCAATATGTCAAGACAGGCCACAACTCTATACAATGCCACATCACACTGCACACACTGCACTCATTCACACAGTATAATATCATATCACAAGCTATCATTATACACCTCAAAAGAACTACAGCCACACGTCATGTTAAACTTCCTAAAATTCTCTGAACAATATAACTACATGCTTCTGCATGGCACACTTTATCAAAACACCTACCAACCATCTACAACATGCCACACTAAAAGATGCTGCACTTTATTACGGCATATCATACATCACACCATACTACAAAACCACACTGTACCACACATCACTCTACATGACAACAATACCTAAACTCCAAGGCTACAAAAATACTTGTGCACTGACATAACTCCAGGTCAACGCATTTGCACTTAGGGGACTCTGAGCCCGACACTCATCCTCATCGTATTGTCGTTCACGGTCTTTTGCTGATAATGAAAAAGAAACACCTCCTACTGAACACTCTCTGAGGAACCATGCCCACTCTATTCACTGTTGCTGTCTAAATATCAATTTGGCTTATTTCTGGATGCGTGCAGTAGCTTATAGCGTTTATAAGTTGTCATAAGAAGGCATGACAAATGCTATATGAACACCTAAATAATCATCACATCACACAGCACATCATGCCAACCACCACCACATCATCCCATACATTTCACCCACCACAACACACCTGACTTCACAATGCAACATTACAACACCATTAAATACTACACACATTTACGCTCAATGTCACAGACCACATCACTCCAATCCTCATACTGCTCAACTCCACATCACACAAGAACATGAAGCACAACTCATTATCATACAACCATACAGAATACATGTGCTGAACACACAAGTTTCACGTAGGAAATGTCAAAAACATTCCTAAGTGTTTAATGTTTTACTTAGTTACTGTTTTCATGCATACTCGCAGGTCACTAACAATGGCACAATATTTTTACCAACCCGTGTATGAAGTGATTTTTTTTTTTACATAGTTTGTTTGAATTGCCTTCGTAACACATTATGCTTCTTCACGTCACAACCTTCTAGAGTATAGGACATACCATACTTAAGTACAAGGAAATAAGAAATTAGGGCGACAATGACTCCTATAAAAGAATTTCAGATTTTAAACACCTAGACAAAATCAGAAGTTACAAACTGCGTTATGGAGCATTTTAGGCCACATGGAAGGGTATAAAATCTGCCATCCACACAGTAGTCCCCGAGACTCCAAAGGCAATGATAAACAATACTACAATAGCGGACACAATGCATGTGGAGGGCTGCAAGACCCAAGCCTAAACACCACAAGGTCACATCGCAGGGAAAAGTGATGTAGTTAAAATTAACAAAGTTAATACGTGGGATTGTTATGCATTATTTTCATTCTACCTGAAGATGTACAGCGCCAAGAGGACAACAAATGGTGAATGATATGCTACATAAAAACATGTTACATAACATGAACAGTAAAAATTGCATAAACTTATCCAAATGTGAAAATGACTATGCTGAATAAGAGAGAGTCCCCTCTCTGCTGTAGAGCAGGAGCATCACTATTGACGACATTCAGAATTCCATTCTACAGGACCTAACCAGAGGTGAAAATATTGCTATGATGCATACTATCAACATACCAATCGACACCCTGATAAGGCGGGTATAAGAGAACATGACAAGATCTGTAGCTCAGCATCCCATGATCCGCCATGAAACTGACATAATAAGTTCTACCCGACCCACTAGAATCGATTCCCCTCTGAATGGATGTTGCACCGCTGACGCACAATTAACACCAATGACGAAACATCCTGGAGTGGATGAGCCAAATACTCTCTTTCAGGTGGTTTCGGTATTAGCTGCAGCTCATGATGCTCTCACAGGGAGACCTCTTCTTTCTCCTCTATTCAAAGCCGGGTGGCAGACAGCGCTGGAATAACAGGCACTGGGGGGTTAAGTGTTCTGCTTGGTGCTCTCGAGAATGGTGAAGGGTGATGTCCAATAGCACCACCTCCAATTAGACAGTCGCTCAAGGCTCCAGTCAATACATGAATGCGAGCCTTCGAGTGAACCTGGGTTTATTCAGCTATCACAGGCGAAAATGAGCATGGGGGTGGCTAGCACTCAGTGTATATATCCAAAGGGATGGAAGTGCCAACAAGAAAGCACGGTAATGGTATATCAGACATGCATTACTCTGGAAAGTAGAATGGTTTCCACTAAGCAGAACCATAGGGTATGAATGTAGGTTGACTTCCAATGCCCTCGATCGCAACAGTGCCGAAAAACTCTTGCAGCAACTGAGAGGCAACACACTCTCCTAGGCAAGAGTGAGCGTAGAATGCCTTCCACTACGCTCCCCTAGGCAGAGGCAGGGTATGATGGAAGGCGTGGAAGCGGTGTCTATTACTGTCACATAGCAGACAGGATGACACTTCCCCTGCCTGAAGCACACGGAGGACCTTAGCCTCGACCTCTGTCAGCATCTTCCCTTTCATGGGGAGTAAAACAAAAGTGCATGGAGGTGATTCTGCTCATCCTGAGCACTTACTGAAAAATCCAGTCTGTGTGTGAGATAGAGGAGGTCTGGAAGCCTAGAAGTGCCTCTTCACCTAGGACTGAGCAACTATGCTCCAATTTACACCAAAACATTCTTTTCAGAGTGCATGGCTCTGATATTTCACCCTTTCCACTGCAGTATTTACAATCCCCTCACCACACACTTTGGATGATAAGAACTCTATACATTAGCATCACAGTCCAACCAGTACCCATCTCTTACCTTGTTCACAGTGCTGACCGCCAAACCCTAGGGGGCACTCACAGCTGAAGCTGCCCCAGCGGTTCACACAGGTGCCACCATTTAGGCAGGTATTGCTGTCACAGAAGTTCTTCTTGGCGGCGCAGCCTAGGAGGAATCAGACAAGACAAACAATTAGTGCTCGTGGGGTGGAGTCACTCTGGGTTTGGCTGGGTTGGACTCCTCTGTCTCTGGGTCCCCCTTCTTATGTGCGCAGTGCAGTTCTGGGGGCGCAGCTGTGCTACAGAGCGCGCGGGATGAGGCAATGGACCTTATCGTGTCTGTGTCACATTATCTCAGTAAGAAAAAAGAGATTTTAGAAAACTTCAATTGTATTTTCTTCACCGATTAATACTTAACAATAACATTTTAGTGATGGCGTCGCAAAGGCCACTAATTCCTGTCTTCTGGTCGAGGGGTTCCTGGGGACAATGGGTTTTAAGTAACCTCATAAGCCCAGAGCTGAGCTCAGCTCACATCTTTGTGCTTTTTGACCACACACCTGCCTCTTTGCTTCAACGTCCCGTGCCAACACACTGTTTTCCTAAACCCCTTTTTATGGGAAATTTGCATTTAGTCCTTCGTTTTCATAACTTTCTATGGATTTTGGATCTCCTGTTTGCGCTGTATTGTGGCAGTACAGGCTCGTGATTGGCATGGATACAGGTAGTCACCATTTACTTCCTGCATCAAATTTCATAGTAAATGGTTCTTTTTTTTAGTAACAGATGGGGTTTTTGGTGGGTTCTTAGTAAGGAGGTCCTTATGCAGCAGTCTAGCTTTCTCCTGGGTATTCAACCTTGTTGCCCATGGGTTGGAAGGGGACCAAGTTGTTGCCCAACTGACCCCACACGCATCTGAGAAGAGTGCTAGGGACGTCTCTGACATGGCTGTAAGGTCTGCGTACGAACAGGTCACACTGTATGGAAGGGAAACAGGGTGCCTAATTATTTGGCATGGGTCCTCTTTTTCCCAAGTTATTAATGTATGTGGTGTGGAGAAGAGCAGTTGGGAAGCCAGTAATGAATCTGGTTAAAAACTGTTTCCTTAAAATGTCAGCACTGCTAATGTATAATTATTCTACTGTATATAATCCTTGCACATTGTGGTTGTATTTTTATAACTTATAAGTGTTTGACTTAATTTTGTTGTGTTAAATAAATATGACTCAAGATGCTTTTCTCATATCACAATATGGTCTTGAGTCAAATTATTGTTCGGTCCTTAGTCCAAAGCCACTTCAGCTCACCGGGTCCCCCTCATATAGGTGACCAGTTAATCAAGAGCCCCTCAGCTGTCACCCATGTAAAAGGGAACGTTTTCCTCTCTCATACTTCACATACATCTGCCTGCTGCCCCCAAAACTACATACCCGGCACTGTCCCATTGTTGGCGATGAAGTCGGCCATGTCCACTGGTCGGTTGTCGATCAATAGGTTCTTCATGCAGCCCACAAACTGCCGGTTCTGAATGGGGAAGCTCTCAGGCAAGTTGGGGACACCACCGAGCAGCAGGGGCCCTGTCAGATCCAGAGACCTGAGGATGGAAAGATAATTGGAGATCACAAGAATTGGGGGCAAAATAAGTTATAAACAGGAGGGTTATGGACACAAGAGGGCTACAGCAGAGGCCAAGCTGCAAATGCAGCCGTTAGATGCACTTGCAGCTCACATATGATGCAGTTTCTGCTTGTCAATCGCTAACTTTCCCACATAACGTCGACTCTGCACCCACTGCTCCCCCTACTCACTACTCCACCCTCTCCCATGCTCTACAAGCCCTTCTCTTTCACAACCTTCTCTCTATTACCCCACTACCCACAAGAACTTTCTCTCCATAATAAAAAGCTATCCCTCTGCCCACAAAGGTCTCTCTCTTTCAGACCCAGTTATTCTTCCACATAAGTACTTTCTCTGATGTTTATTGCTTATTTTTAGATCTGCTCCCCCCACACAGATCTGCAAGACCTACTGTTAACTATACTTTCGACAATCATTGTCCGTGCTAATATGTCTGGATTAAAATGAATGTCATATGGTAATGTCAAGTATTAAAAGTAACTAGCATAGGAATAAATATGTATTTGTGTGGAAGCAAATAACTGTAGAATAACACTGATGCAGTTTTAAATGCCACATTACAATTGCACTGTCAAGCCAGACCTAAAAATCCATGTACTTTAATTTCTGCCCTCCTCCTTTCTGTACTGCTATCAGATAAAAATAACAAATTATCCAGTTATCTAAGAAACTAATAGCATTCCAATGTTGTGTGTGTTCCTTAAAGGTGTTCCTCAAAGTTCAAGCTTACGCAGCTAGATAAATAAATCATGCATTGGCAATGCCAACAAGTCTTGCTTTAAAGGAATTTTGTATGGTAATGTAAAGAAGAGACGGCTGGATAAATAAACAAATCAAGCATTGGCAATACCAATAGGTCTTGCTTTGAATGAATGTTGTATGTTAAGGTAATATGAAGAATTACAAGTGGACAGCATGGGAATGGATGTGTATTTGTGCTGAAGCAAAGAGAGCTGTAGAATAATATTGGTGTAGGTTAAAAGGCCAGTTGACAGGTGCACTGTCAAGCCACACCTAAAAATCTATATAGATTATAGATTAATGACTGCCCTCCTCGTATCTGTGCTGCTGCTAGAGAAAAAATATCTAGTTATCTAAAGCACTTTAATAGCTTTACAATGTCATGCGTGTGCCCCAGAAGTTTGAGCTCAGGCAGCTGGATAAATAGAGTGATCACAAGGGTGAGGAGGGCAAGTACTTTTTGTGGAAGAGCAGAACTTCTGTCCAATAAAAACATCTACTCCTGGCTGCCAGCATATAGAAAGAGCCAAAGCCCCTCTAGGGGATTCGCACATAATTGTCTGGTGACAGCTGTGCTGCCAAGCCAGATCATAATGATCACAGCTGCTTGGAGGGTACGCACTACATTGTGGAAGCACACAACTTCTGCCCAATCAAAATATCTACTCCTGGCTCTGTTCTTCCCCTGCCCTAAACCGTTTTCAATATTTTGGTCAGGACTCAAATACAAACCAGACCTATCTGCCTTGCCAGTGCTTTTTGAACCAGTTAGAGTGTGTTTGGTAACCTTAGCATCTGTGGATGTCCTATGCTTCACCGGAAGCTGCACATTTTGTGATGTAAATAACCAGTTCGGGTAGGAGACTCGGCCCATACGCTTGCTCAGTCAAGCAAGTAAGTAAACACCGTCCACAACAGTTGTACTTTATTCGCAATAAATCTCAACTTGGTTCAAGTGCGATTCCTCACCCGTTAGGACAACAGGTGGTGTCCAAGCTTCCCATTCCTCTGATTAACCCCGGCAGTCAGTACATAATTATGTTATTCGCCCATAAATACCGACGCAAACAACATAGAAACGTGGGGGAAAAAATACTATGTTGCCAGTCGGTTTTAAAGGGGACCTTTTAAATAATTAAAATGACTCAGAATGTTACAAAAACATACACTTCTGCTACTTTGCGTTGAACGCTTCTCAAAACAGTGTAGTCACAAAACATACAAAGTAGCCGCGGAATTCCCACGTGAGACTCTGAGGCTGAACCGGTCGGGTTTGGTTCCCCGGCAGGCCATCACCGTGCGATTTCCTTTCACAACCATTCCTGGTAAACATTTATTAAAGGATAATTCACCCGTCCATCAAGAGGCCTCCGTAGGTCCCCAGGCGGAATGTAAGACGTGCAGCTCGCCCGCACGCGAGGAGCCTACTGAGGTGTCCATCAGAAAGAAAAGCATTGCGGTTTCACTACAGCACCGCCCTGGGGGCACGAGGCGCTCCGTCTTCACGGCACCCGACCAGGGGGCAGAAATTCCTGAGCGGTGACCTTTCGCAGCAGCACCACAGGTCCCCGGGGTGACGGAGGCAGGGCCACCATGAAGCGTGACGGCGGGCACTGGGTGCCCTTGGCAAATGCCAGCGAAAGTTTAACCTCTCTTACGGTGCCCTAGTCTCCGGCACAGTCCTCCGCAAAAAAAGTAGGAAGCGTGTGTCAGTCACAACTGGATGGGCGTGGGGGAAGCCATTACCGTTCCTTCCTGTGGCTCGGTGACAACTGTGCCTGTGACGCCACTGTAATATCACCCTGAGCCTAAATTATTCAGTGATCTGGCTGTGCTTTGTTTTCAACTGCGCAGCTCGTTATGAACAATAACTATCAATAATTTCACATAAGCGCTTCAGAGCAGTATAGACGAGTCTCTCAGGAAATGGAGGCCAAAGCGCTTCTACAGGTGGGAAATGAAAGCTGTGTGGTGGCCACTGTCTGTCCATAACGCCCTTCATTATAAAATTCCTCCCACACACGTGTGCTCTGCCTCCCTTTCAACATCAGCTCTCTAACCTGCCCGGTCACTACTAGTGGAAGGCCGAAGCATGCCCACACTTAGAAGGGGGCTGCCTAGCCAGGCACATGACACACCAGCACAAATAGATCCCTATGTCATGGATGATCAGTTTCAGTGAGGCTTTGCTACAAACTCCAGAATATGGAAACGGATGGATCTAAGAGAGGTGTTAATGCATCTGACCTTATTTGGTTTCTTATCTTTAATTTATAAGGGGACGCGTTAGAAGTCCGATGGACCTTTTGACTGCTCTTAGAGTAAATCCCACCATAGCACTCAATTTCAATACAGATCAATAACAATATCAATAAATAGAATCAATAATCTTTGGAGTCAGTATTTCCTTACACCATGACCCCTTTGGCCAGGAATAATCACACCTTTCTTGTCAAAGTTAGAATGTTTATTTCCCTATATTAACAATGCTAATATCACGTAACTTAGTCTAAAAATTATCACCGGTTGACCAAATCTCCTAAAGAATCTCAATTTAATCAAAGCATGTATTGTTGGGAAAAGCGCCCCCCCCCCCAATATGGGGGGAGCGTGGCCCCTTAGTAATCGGGGCCGCCGTGGGCCGAACCCTTCGCACTAGTTGTGTGTCAGGCTGGCCAGGTACTTCCGCCCTCACACCCTGAATCGTGTGGGGGCGGAAATAATTTTATAAGGAGTATGTTGCGACTACGACCGCCGATCCGGTCTCAGCCGTGGCGCTCCAGTGGGGGGCTACTTAAGCGCCCCCCCATAAATGCTCGGCCTTGTTTTGGGGCCGTGGCAGATGATCGGACGGTTCGGCGTTGTCCCACCCACCCTCTCCCTTGTTTTTTAGGTTGGAGAAGAAGTACTAAAGTAACCAGAAGCAACCCCAAGGCTGGGGCCCCGGGATAACACCAGAGATAGGATCCTGAAGTCCTGAACCAACCTGCAGGTGTACACACCAGATTAGGGGGTAGGGAGCCCAGATCGCTGGGGTGGTCATGGGGCTTCCACTCCTGGCTGCCCGTTACATCCCTTGGCAGATTGGTGTTTGGAGAGGTGGCGGAACACTGAGGGTGTGGGTAAGGAATGGTGAAGTCGGGGGAGCCGCCCCCCCAGGGATACAGGTGAGGTACAGTTCGCCTGTGTGGTCCAAGGGATGTTCAGGACAGGAAGGGATCCTGTCACAATGATTTATGGTTACAGATTGAATTTTATGAATATGGTTATGTTATTGTAAATATGTTTTGAA
Organism: Pleurodeles waltl; assembly: GCF_031143425.1. Lineage (NCBI taxonomy): Eukaryota > Metazoa > Chordata > Amphibia > Caudata > Salamandridae > Pleurodeles > Pleurodeles waltl. The sequence goes on along the minus strand of NC_090445.1, from coordinate 605,033,575 downwards.
GTTTCTTTGAAGTGATTTATGGCTAAAACGTGTGTTATGAAATTAACAAGTAAAAAGTTCAAATAAAACTTCTTCCAACAAATAAATTTGTCGGTCTGCGTATAGCCGGTGTTGGGGTGAGGGTCTGCTGGTGGTCTCCGAGTTCTATTACGCACTCTAGAAATACAGTACAACTCAATAACAAGAGTAACTGCACAACAGAAATAGCATACATTTAGATTCAGCAAATAAACAGCATCAACTGTTGTTAATAATTGGCAAACATTTTCTGTGGGCCTCCTAGCTAGCCTTCTGATTAGACCAGCATGTTTGGGCTCCATGCAAAACAATTTATGCCATCACAAATTTGGAAAAAAATCTAGCTATGGCTCTATCAAAATTAGCGGTTGGTACCTAGGAACAAAAGACAAATTACATCAAACACTATAACATTGGATTACTACAATCAGCGAGCTGCAACTGTCTTCATCAATTGGACATTTGTTCGGTCACCATCGGACCATGAAAGGAAATGGTTCAGAACAGGGGACCCTAAGCTATCCAAACCATTTGTAAAACATAGTCTAAGAATCAGCATTCAGTATTAAAAGTTTAAGCAATAAATTTAAAGGTAGAACTCTATAAGTAAAGGAATTAACTACGAATGAGCACAGAAGGTGAGAATGATCGAAATGGCACCTCTCAGCAGAGGATTAAGGAAAACTGAGCACTTAATTCTCTGTGCAGTCCGGCTAAGTTAAAATCATCTAGAACTCATCCCACATTGCTACTGGTCAAAGAATTGTACGTTTAGATTTAGTCCAATGAAAGTAAAACTTCAGATCTAAGATATAACTAAACTGTCTTTCAAATGTCGATGATTGGCTCCTCTTCTCCTGTTCCCATCGTCGGACTCGTCAGGTAACAATTTTGTATCTCTCTGTCCTTCAGTCAGTGCATCTACTGTTAGCCCCTGGGAACATCGCTTTCACACACACTAAAACTTTACAATGTATCAATAACTAATACAGCATATTCTAGCAAGCAGTTCTCATGGGAAAAGAAAACATCTACTAGCGTATGGTCAACTCAGTGAAACAACACAAGTACTAATTTCTCTAAACAGCCATTTTATGTGAATTATTTAAACTGTGGAACTTAATATAAGGCTGTTCAACTAGGCCCAAGACCTCGCTAACCTAAGGCCTTCGGTTTAATAAAGCAAATACATAATAAGTAATCATTAATATAACATACACATTAATCTAAACATGAGCACATCATTTCATTTTAATAAGCAATTAATAAAGACACTTCGTGATTTCTGGTGGCCACTCATGTAGACACATTTTCCAAGTCGTGCATTATTTTCTACATTAATTCTAATTATATGCAGATTCATAATTCAGAATACATGAATATTTATTAGTAAAAAATCAGCGTTCACAGAGGTAACAACATTTAGGAACCTCTACTGCCAGCTGTTGCAATAGTCCTATCAGAAGAAAATTCATCAGTCCATTTCCTGTACTCAAGTGACACAATGATCCTTGACCTCTGTCTCTGTGAGACATGCTCGGATACACCAGCCCTACTGGAAGTTCAATCCATGGATCCACAAAGCTCTACAGAACGTCGCAAAGGAGAGCAAGCCATGGATGTATCACTTCTACAGGAGACCAAACTACAGGCATACCACCTCCATGGGAGACTGATCACTGAAGTCACAACCTCCACTGGAGGCAGATGCATGGATATCAACTACTTCGCTACCAGCCATGTAACAGATCCCCCACCTGCACTGAGACCCATTTTCATTAATCCTGAAGCTTGTAGTGATTAAATAAGAAACATTACCTACAGGGATAGGCCCACCTGTGTGGTCCCATTTGAGCTCCTTGGACTAATGGGTCCAATGCACAAAATAAGGGAAGAGTGAGCGTTTCTGAAAAATGTGCAAAATATGCATATACTAAAACCAATAACACACAGGTAGAGGACCGCACCCATGCCCGGGGCAGATGAGGGAAATCTGTGACCCCTCCCCAACCCCTCCAGCCCCACTTCTGGGTCTACTCCCCCCCCCCCACAATAATGGAAGGCAAAACACTGACCTGAGACAATCAGATTTGTGTTTTGAGAAACAGTTCTTAGGCCATATTTATTACAACAACAAGCATCACTCAAACATTTGGTTCAGTCAAGCAATGTGAATATTACACAAACCGAAAATGTTTGGAGAAAATCTATACACAAAAACACTTAACCGCATGTTTTAAGACATGTTTGGCCACCCTGTGGGTCCTTAGAGCATTGGTTAGTAGACTTGTGAGCCAGAATGCTACCCACCGGACCCCTACACATATACACGGCAAACTCCCCTGCTCCCTCACAGGGAGAGGAGAAAAAAAACAGCAAGTGTGCTGAGCCCATAATCACCTATGCCAGAGCAACCCAAAAGAGGGATCCCCCCTCGCACCCTTTGGGAACAGACCTGGGCAACCGGACCAGATCTTGGTCCCCTAGCACAAGGTCCAAATCCTCTCTGGTGCAGCAAGTTGCATCGGCGGTCGGCAGGGGCATAGCTCTCCAGGAAGCTATGTGGGTATTTTCTACAACCCATGGTTTAAATGCCCCTACCTGTGCCCCTGCCAGCCATCCAGGTGACCCAACTAACTTCTGGCAGCCTATGGGCACGCCTCGCGAATACGTGCAGGTGTGCAAAATGTAAAACAAAACACCAACAGCAAAAATGCTGTTGGTGCGAGCCTCCCCCAGACCAGGTGTCAGCCCCACCTGTGTCCAAGGCCTGTCAATACGGCTTGCCCCTCTCTTTCATATGCACCTATAGCCGTTCTCCTGTGTACCCTAACATGAGACTGTAGGTTATGATTGAACAGGGCTGCAAGTCCAGTGATACGTGAGAAGCTGTCCAGGAGTTTCCTGAAACCTTTGGACAATCAGCATGCACATTATTTCACTTCACATGTGCATCTCCATTGCCAAGGAGTGGGAAGTTGATAAATCAGGGAGAAAAGGTCATTAATAGTAACATCAAAAAAGTATCCCATCAATAAAGACTCTGAGAACAGTATGTCTCCACTATGCAGCTGCACAATCTTTGTGTCTGAGAAATATTAATTGCAGAATGCAAGTGGGGTAACTCTAAAGGTGCAACACAAATCAAATTGATGGGAACAAGTAACTAGTAAGTTGATTAAGCAGCCTTCACACTGACTGACTGGCACAGATTTATTAAGTAAAACTTCATGGACAGAGTAGGCATTTGTATACTGAAGTAGACAATACGAAGACCAAATAAATTCTTGGATGTTTGAGTGGCAGCCTTATTCTCTAATTTCTAATGACATTGTATATAATTTCAGAGCTATTCTTATACCCAAATTTCGAGACGCATCTTTTGTTCCAGATGCATAGAATCTAAAGATGTAAGTAGGGAGATAAATATCCTGACTATAGCGAAATTATGAGTTTTTTAGGTTAAAGGAGGCCAAACCTAATGATCTTTCTTCCCATATCAAAACCTTAGCTACAACTAATGCGAAAACTGGATGCCACTCACTTACCTTCTATGTCAGAATTATAACTACTTAAAAGGATTACCTTCCAGGCAGCTATAATAATATCCAACAAGAATTGTTTAAGAGGGTTTAGAAAAACAAGTTAAAATCCCACTACATTAGGGATTCTACTACAGGGAGTGAATGATGATGAACCTCATCAAAATGAAGTCGAATTGCATCATAAGACAAAAAAATCCTCGGAACAGTAGCTAATTCCATTTGAGTACTTCTCCACGTCCACTTATTAAAGCTGTACATCTGCAACGAATCAAACTAGACAGACATCCTTCTACATTGAGGACATATGGAGTACACTCACTCCTTCCAAGGTCTGAAAAATAAGACAAATCCATATAAACTTACAGTTTGACATGACAGAGCTTTTAGTGACTGAAATAATAATAGCAATGTCACCAATTAAAGCCTTCCCATGGGTATTTGTCAAACCTTTAAGGCGCAAATGAGAGAAAGGTAAGATAACTGCCTTTACTCTATGGCTGGGAATAGGCTCATCTTGCAGTGGATAAAAACCCACGGCCCTGACCATGAACCCTGCTTGAAGCCTGGGAAGTTGACTTTAAGCTCCAGGGTGTGGTTGTGCAACAACAGGTCTTCCTCTGGACAATGGCTGTGTGCTTGCAAAGAGAAAGTAGTGATTCCACAGTCTAAATCTTGTGGTGGTCCAAGACATGGCCTAGAGACACACACAGAGCTGACTCAGGGTGTGTGGAGCAGGGATTAATCCTTCCCACAGTTTAGGAACTCCGTTACGCACTCCTGCATTTTATATTGGACATCCTATATGCTCTCTTAGAGTATTGAATCTGATTTTGTCACTTTCTACAGGCTTACCATGAAAGCCCTCTACATTTATGAACCACCAGGTTAGGCACAAAAGAAGAGCTGGCGCTATGGTAAAGCCCTTCTGGTTCTCGCTCTTGAGTCCATTAGGACGATAGTTAAAAATGCAACTTTCTCCGTACAAAGACATTAGGTTTAGAGCACTCCAAGATCACCAGCCTAAGGTAGGGCCACATTCCAGTGTGTAATTGTCACACAGGTCTGCGGAGAGAAAGCCTTGCTACCTCCGGGGGATCTTTACATAAAGTACAACATTTAACATTTGTCAAAATATGGGCAGAGAAGCTCAGTAACAGGGACTAAGTGTAAGATATGCACTCATTTTGTTGAAGAAGAATCTAATTCTCCTCCTGTTACACATGAAAAAGACATAACCTGTCCAGGCATGTGGGCTTATATTGCATAAAAGATCCCAATAAAAAACGATGGGGTATTGGGACAAATGTCATCTAGTACCCTAGAAATAATAATAATGCTCTGTGCCACCACCGTATCATGGGCATAACCACCAGCACATGCAACGAAACAGAAGAGACTTCTGTGAATTCACATACACGTATGCATTTCCATGTCAAGAACATTAAACTTCTCTCCTGGTAGCCAGTGGGCTTCATCCTGCCTTTGGCCCAGTTCACCCCAGGGGTCTTAGTGTGCTTTTCAGTAAAGACGACGTTCTGCGGTAGCAACGGTCGCAGAATGCGATCTAAAGTAAATATGAAGTCTGGATAAACAGCAAACTATGGTGTTATCCAGGATGCAAAATCCACCTGATTAATTAATAATCTTTCCATTACATTACGATTGAGAGGGACCTCTTTCCTGCCCAATCAGGACCTTCCCGTGCCGTTGAAGGCCTGTTCCTGCCATGCGAGGACCTTCTCCTGGCTGACACTCATCTTCCTGTGCCAGGTGTAGGCCCTCTGCTTTCAGTGTGTGGCAATACCCACTGGTGACCTATTCCAGGGACTCTCTTATGCTGCCTTCCAAAGCCCAACAAAGACCTTTTACAGCCCAGCAAAATGTTTCCAGTATCATGCAGAGTCTAACTCTGCTGTTACTTTAAAGCCTGCGATAAACAGGAGGGTTTATTAATATGAATAAATGCAGGAGTGAATTTGCATTGCTAGTAATGTATATTTATTTCACCATGAGTGTGTAAGTTCTATGTAATCATACAACAAATAAGGGGTAAACTAGCATAAAAGCAGTCTCTGCTATTAAAAAATAACATAATGACTATAATAATAACATTGTCTGATTGGTCAAAATACTTAGGTGATGTGGTTGTATCTACTTTGTGGAACATAATGAGTTGACAGCAAGAAGGAGAGGAGTTAGGAGCAGTCAGGAAGCTTTAACGTGTTGCCCCTTTGTCCAAAATGGAGGGTTGCAGGCACCCAGTATATTTTGGGGCCTGTATGGTGTACCTGTAACAGGGTATGAAGGACAGCGTTAAATATGAAAGTGTTTATCTACCATAATGCTACACAAAACTTCCTTTCATTTAAAAATAATTTTGCCCACCACTGTAGCATAATTCCAGCGAAATTGAGCATCAGTGAGTGCTAATCTTGTTGAAGGGGTGAGCGCCTTGAATACAAAAAGAGGAAGGACTAAGAGGTTTGCTGTATTTTAGATAAGATACTCACTTCTTGGTTCCAGACTGAGTCCCCTGTGCTGAACAAGAATAGTTCCCCAACTCTTCACCGAAGCGCAGGGCCACCGCTGTGTCACAATCATCCACTGTCACAACAGCCACCTTTTGGTCTGATGGACCTTGGGGGATGCCCGACTTCCCAATGATTGGCTGCAAAGTAAGAGTAGAACAGGGGATGAAAGAAAGCATGAACAGATCAGGAGCAGGAAAGCAAGAGAAGAGTGAATAGGGGTGAAAGCATGGTCTGTATCAACCACAGGGAATGCCCTCCCTACTACAGAGCCTCAGTGCCAGCGTGAACACTACTCAAAACAGATCAACAGGGCCAGGGAGCACAAAACTACAACTGTGATGGCAAGCTAAACAAGACTGCTGAGCAATAGTAGCTGCAACCACACTGTTACCACCAAGCAACAGAGGCAGAATGCACAGTACTGTTACTCAGTGCCAGACTGGGAACCAAAAGTAGCCTTAGCAAATTTTGTCAGAGCAGCCCTCTTATTGCATATAGCACGCAAGCAGAGGGAGCATGCCTACCCACTGCAAGGGAGGTTTGGGGGGGGGATTCTCCACTGAATACATTTTAAAAAAATGCAAATATGGTGTGTTTTACACATGTTGTATTGTAGGACCTTGTCCAATCATTTGAAATGATAGCTGGAGATTGGAGACATGGCGGCATGGTTCCATGAATGAATAGCTGAATGGGTGAGGAGTGGGTGAATGAATTAATTCAACAAGGGGTGACAATAAATAATGACTTTTAGCTATGTGGAACAAATGGTATCAATGCACTGACCAAGGGTGGGTGCTCTGGTTTTCAATTTAGCTTCTGCATTAAAACATCACGCTCTTCAAACACTACCGCTACAAGTCCATGAGAAAGATGTAAAGCCTGGATGTAACACAGTGCACTGGCTTAGAACCTTAAATAATTAAATACAAAGTATTAAGCTTTGATCTAAAACAGGAAAGAGAGAGAGAGAGATAAATAGATAGATAACCATGTATTTGGCAAATTGTCCAGCGCGAAACCAGGAAACATTGCTTCAGTTCTAGCTTTCACTGGACAACATTGTGTTACCCAAGGAAATTACTTTTTTCACGGTGCCTCATTTTCCTTCACCATCACATGAAAGCACCTTTAACTACATCGATTCAGGGTGTACGCTGCACAAAAACACAAGACTAATGTTACTCCATCTATTACACCCCTAGGAGACTTGCCAAGGCAAAAGACAACTAACTACCCTCTTTTTTCACTAACAGCATCACTAACAGCATCACCGTCAGAGCAGTGATGGGGGACATGAATATTTTTAGGTCATAGTAATACTGACGTCTAACAATTGTCACTCAATGCTATGAAATAATTTAATATACTAAAATGAAATGCATTGCAGTGGCCATACTACAAAGAAATACACTATTCTGAAGAGTCTTTACCATATATGTATGGATTCTCTGAGCCAAGGAAAAGCAGACCCCTGGCCACATTTCCACTGAAGGTCAGCACTGCTCGTGACGAGGATGCAGGAGACCGGAACCAACAAAAAGCAAAAAGAAATGGTTTTGGAAGAAGATGGTCTGCTGGATATGCTTTAAAACCATTTATTTTGCATTGTTTGTAAAGTGCCAAAGCACTGCAGGCAAGCCCGTCCCCACCCTGACAGCCTACCAGGAAAACCCCTTGGTGTGTGGCCCAACCAGTCTGGACCTACAGCAACTGGGAGAGCACACAGCACTACTCCAAGAGTAATACTAATGAGATACCGCACGATCGGAGATACAAAACTGTTTTGGCATGTAAATTGTGCAGCAAACATCATATACAAACATGCTAAAGTCTCTTCAAAGTTCAAAATAGTGTTCTCTTAACATGCAGAAACATTTTGTCTTTGTACATCAAATTATACTACTTTTAGTGGCTTTTTCTAGAACTTATAATTTTTTAAACATGAACTTAGAAACATTTATGCTGCCTGCCTCCCCCCCTCCACCGCAACCTGATGCAGATGCCATTATCTAAACAAGAGCCAAGTCAATTATTTGAACCCTCTCTGTGGCCTATGTTAGTACACATGAGCCAGTGAGTATACTCTGTTAAACAAATCTGGATAAACTTTTGTATTTCAGCTCAAGTTTTTCGAGGTGCTTTGATATGAGATAATGAAGACAAGCATTTGCAATGCAATGGGTCTTGCGTTTGCTCGAGTTAGAGCTATTAGCGTTGTAAACTCCTAACCGGACTTTTCTTGCCACATAAACTGAAAATGAAAAGTAAAACAGTTTCACATAAGAGAGCCGACGGTCACTATTAGTGTGAAGAAGACACAGAAAAGGAAACCAAAGTTTGCTCGCATTGAAACATATCTGCAAAAGTGCAATTATCCATGTAACCGGCAAAAGTGCAATTATCTATGTAATAGGGTCGATGTCATGCAAAGCGCTCGACTAATGCCCAGCGAGATCGTGCTGCCTACGAAATAAATGGAAAAAGAAGTCCAGAAACCAAACGGAAAACATCGAGCCTCGTATGATTTCAGTAGTTGGCCGGTGCGCTCGAGGAGGGCTAAACATTGGTAAAGGAATGACGTGTGCATGCCTTTCACTAATCAAGTCAAGCCGCAACCAACCAAACTGATGGGCGTGGTTACAAGCCTGTAGAGAGATAACAGGGACAGAGCGCTTTGCGCGCTCAACACTAAAAAAGGAGGAACGGTGAAATAAAATAATTGCCTACTTTTAAATAATTTAGTCAAAAAGGGAATCTGGAATTGATCTTAGGGCTTCTTATTTCACATTGTGCCACTAGATGGAGTTCTCTTTCCCTCTCCCGTTTTGCATAGAGGTCATTGCTTTGCCTTCAATTTTTTGGCACGTGAGGTTACAGGCTTGAGTGGAAGGCATCACCCGAAGACTCAGCTCGAAGTTTGTGACTGGAGGGTCCAAGAAACCCTTGAGCTGAGGCAGAGCTCCCGCCGACCGCAAGTGTCTGGCTAAGTTTGTGTAACAAATTTTAGGAACCATCACGTTTTAACACCAGCAGCCACCCCTGAACCCACAATATGATTCCACCAATAAACAGAAACTGGGCTTGTTCATCATGGATGACAGCGGGAGACGGTTGTGACCAGCACAATGGAACACCCATAGGTCCCTCACTCAACACTCAATGAATCCTCCATCGGTTCCACTAAAAGCAAGCACTCTCCGAACCAAGCACAGCAGACAAGACATCACCCTGTCAGTTCAATACTTTGTGCATCCAGCTGTTTCACCAACATGTATAATAAGTGTAGCACCAAGTTCACAGTGGCATAACAGGAGTCCACTCCAGCACTCACGACACCAAGTGCTTCCCACAAAGGCCATGCTATAATCATAGACTATGTAAAACATACATAGCACGCTTGTTAGCATCTCACCTGACAGTACCGGATAGCGCTTTGGGGCAACGCTAGTGGTTGAAAGCACTATATAATTGTTCCCGTACAATAAACAATCACCGAGCTGTAGGCTGGGGTGTACTGCACAACTCGTGAACCACGTGACGCGTAACATAACACTACCACTGTAGCAGTTGGACACCATTAAACCACTGGCAGCCGCCTGAAAACTACACGTGAACCACGACGACAGCACTGCCACTGTGACATCAGACGGAAAACAGAGTACAATACTGTCACTGAGCCACAAGCATAGCACTGCCGCCCGGCTACTGAGCCAGCACTGCAAACCGCTAGCGTTCCGCTGCGTCCTGGGGTCCGGAGCTAACAGAACTACCGCCAGGCACGAGGCCGGGGTCCCCAGCGCTATAGTCACGTGACCTGGTCGTCAAAGCTCCGCAACAACGTCAAAAGCAAACAAGAAGTGCACAGAGAAGATCTGGGGTTTTGAAGAAGTGCCACAGAATGTGGGCCCAGCCGTTTGATATTGGAAAGGCAGAGGTACGGGTGAGGGATGACAGGACGATAGTGAAGAAAGATTGAGCTCTAAGCTCTTACTCTCTTGTCTAAAGCGGACGTCCCTTTCCTGCATCAGCGAGAGGATGTTTGCTTTGGATTAGGCAGCTGAAAAGGCGCCCAAGAGAGAAAGCACATTTCACGTTACTGCTCCGGGGGACACGGGCCTGGCTGGCACAAGGGGATGAATGCTGCTTTGGGACAGAGGGAGGCCATGGCGACGGGTGGGAGCAGCGCGGCCCTGTGAGGACGGCGTCCCAAGGACGACTACAGGTAGGCGGGGTGGGGACTGAGAAGGAAGGTGGGACCGAGGCCAGAGGGCGGTCACTGCGACACGAGGGTGCGCACTCCCACGTCAGAGAGGGGGGCTGGGGCCAAAGCGCACTGGTGACAACAGGTGGAAGGAAGTCACTAGTTAGGCCCTCAAAGGACTCCTATAGCAACAGTTAGGGTGAGTTCAAAGCAGGTGCGGACAGTGCTAACTTGGAGGGAGGCTGAAGCCAGAAGGCAGCCATGACAACAGATGGGTACGGTGCTCCTCGGGGGTGCAGTGGTTGAAGCCGGTGTAAGGGGAGCATGGCTACCTCAGAGGCGGGGCGAGGCCGGAGGGGGGTCAAAGCAGCAGCCGGTGGATAGGCATTACCTCAGAGAAAGAGGCCTGAGGTCAGAGAGCGGCCATGACAACAATCCTCCTAACTTTGCAAAAGTAATTGATCTGTCCGAAATTCTGAATATTTATATTCTAATGTCTACCCTTTCAAATCCATTGGAATTACATCTTCTTATTTGCTCATTCTGATGTTCTTACATGTTTTTCATGCTTCCATGCGAAATAATGGAGCCACAACCCCATGGTCTAAGTTATAAACTGTATAGTCTGTCAACATCTACCTGTGCAGCGCTCTAACGCCCGTAAGGCCTGCTCAGCGTCATAACAAAAAACTAGACAAGGAAACTGGTAGGGGCAGTGAGGGCTCCACAGAGGGAAAGGCCCGCGGTGCAATCCTCAAGAGAGACCCGAGGCCCTTACATGGGCACAGGAACTGACGGCATCGGCGCCACACTTGGCCCTGCCCAGGTCAAGGCTGCCTAGACCTGTCCTCCAGATTCACTCTTCCTTCCCAAGCCACATCGCTCCCCACTCCTTAGCGAAGGAGGGGTGACTTGCTCAGTGATCTGTAAACACCCGAAGCCCAGGGGCTCTTCAACATTCTGGGCACGGTGGGCAAACACTGGCAGGGTTATTGGTGCCAGAGCGAACACAGCCTGGGCCATGCCCCACAAAAGCAGCACTGGCTGCTGATGGCACCGCTCCACATCCCACGGCTCCAACCCTTCCCCGCCACACTCCTCCCTTCTCCGCCCTCCCCTCCCGTAAGGCTTCTCCCATCATGCTTCTGCCTCTGCCAAGTCTCACTCCCCTTGCTCGCTGCCCACCTTCTCTCCCACGCTCGATCGCTGCCTCGCATTATTCGCGGCGCTTCATTCCCCGCAACCCCTCGGTTTCTTCTCCCTCTCTCCTTATCTCGCTCTCCTCCGTCCTCCAGATAACGCTCCCCATTGCAGGCCAAACCCTAGTTATTTTTTGTTAATTTAGCAACCTCGCATATCTTGCACCCTCCCTCTCTTCCTAGGCATTTCCCTCCACTCCCTTCTAAATCACACTCCCCACTTCTTTCTGTGTGTGACACTTTCTTATACTCACGCTCTCCATTCTACTTCTTTCCTGCCCTCCAAGCCCTCCTCCCTCCTCCTTTCCCCACTGCTATCTCCATTTCTGGGACCCCCACCTCTCCTCTTTACCTTTCCCTCTCTCCTCTTCTTCCTCCCCTACCCTTCTCACTCTTCACTTCTTACCCTTTTCCTCTACCATTTTTTTCAAAGCCCATCTCCTCACCCATGTCTCTTCTCTTAATCTGGGGCTGCATTACAGATGCCGTCACTGTCCTACTCTGCACTGCTGTGCACACTAAAGTCTGTGTGCCGGGCGCAGAGCGGACAGTGAGCCTTATCACAGAAAACCCCCGTGCCAACATAAGGCATGCAGGCCGGTGAAACTACAGTTTGGCACCAAGAGGAGTAACCAGAAAAAGAATAACAGAGGGGAGCACTGGCTGTGACCCATAATCTGGGTTTTGCTAAAAGAGACTCATGCGAAGCTCCTGCTACCCTGAGGGTTTGGGAACACTGTAACGTCATGGAAGGCCAAGCACCATTAGTGACGTCCACTGTTTAGAATTAATCCACAGGTTAAGCCTGCGGAGAAGCATCAAGGCACTTTGACAAATGTGAAAGGGTAGATTCATGGGCCGCTAAGGGCAAATCTCTTTGATGAACCTCAAAGGGTAACTCAGACAAAAAACAATAAACAGGCCTGAAAGGTACCTCAGCCTAGAGTCGATGACCAACCCCGGAGGGCACCTCAGAGGGCTCCCACCATTGAAGACCATGAGTGAAATGAAATCTTCCTGAGGGCAAATCCCAGTGTACACAATGGAAGGGAACCTTGTGTTTGATTCTTTTAATGTCTGATGGATACAATGCTTGGGCCCATGGCCAAGGCTCCCCCACCCTGGGGAAGTCGCACATATGGTGTCAGAGCTTGGGGGCGCAATGCACTGCCGCACCCAGTAAGGTGGCCAGCAATGGGCTTCACTGAGAGTGCTTCCAGGTCGTGCAACCTTATCACGCACACACAGGCCCATAAAAGGGGTGGCGAGTGGGTCTCTCACCTGTGCTCACCCCCCTCACATGCTGAGATGCTGCCACTGTTTCCCCGCACAGACCAGAATAATTTTCTTTGTTGCACAGGCCAGAGGCATTTTCTTTGTTTTTATATTCTTTTCTTTGCTCAGCCTTTGAAACTGTCTTGCTAACCAGTTTTCCTTCTTGCGGGAGCTCATGTCGTATTTTTACTGCATGTAGCATGGCGGGTGAGATCATGATTGGTGGGACAATTCGGCATACCTTTCCTTACTTAAGCATGACACTGATATCATGGGTCCCCCAAAGGGGTTCTGGCAGGTACTCGAATGGAGGATCTAGGGTGCGGGGTTGTGAGTGATCTCTGGCATCTGGTCCATATGGCCAACCACCCACACGTGCAACTGGTGCAAATCTAGCACGGGCCCTTGGGCGGAGTACTGATGGGTGGGGGTTGCCCAAGGTAGGTATCCTGGCGGGCGGGCCGTCCCCCTGCACGAAGTGTACTCCTGGAGAGTTTGCAGGAGGGTGGGGGTCCTCCCCTAAGGAGGGACCCACACTAGGACACATTGATGGGAAGGGTGGTTTCTGGGCCAGGAGACACCATTGGGATCAGTCCTGATCTCATCCGCAGGCAAAAATTGATAAAGTGTGATACGCAGGAACATGTTTACATAGTTCTAGGAAATCGGATGTATTCGCGTTTATGTTAAGGCTAGCTATCCACATATGTAAATAAAGCTGTAAATACTAAGGGTTACTGCACATAAATATTGGAAATTATGTGGTTTTATTGAAAAATGCTTGTTTAATGAAATTACGGCCAGGGGTTAACAACCCATAACCCAAAGATGTGTGTATCCTTGCCTCCCAATATGGAAGCAATGTGAAGTGTTGGGGTGGGAGGATTTGTGGTTGGGGAGAGAAGCCTTGCCTATGCCGGGCCATATGGCCCCCACAGTATAGCTTGTGGTGCACCAGGCAAAAAAAGCTTGTAGATTATTGGTGAAGCCAGTGTTCTATCCAGCAAATAACATCAGTGCAAGGAATCGAGTAAAAGGTCAGTGGGATTCCCGGTTTGCATATCAGGCCTCAGTGAACGTCAATTTGAGACTGAAACGATGATACATAAGCAATCGGGGAAACCCCTACTGTGTTAAGATACCACAGGACACTTGGGATGAATGACCCAGTGAGAAGGCGGGTAGACCCTCAGGGTGAAAATACAGTGCTAATCCTGCAAAGCGTTTCTGGTCAAACACAAACTAAAACGTTCGAAGGCTCTTGGGGAAAACCTTGGCATTAGGCCACAAAGGCTCCTCCTAGATGTCCAGTGAAAAAGAGGGCAAGATCGTCCAACACTGAATAAGAATCTAAAGTGTAGTTCAACAATCAATATCTCTCAAGTCCAAAATCCATAAAGAGAGCACAAAATACTATAGTGCAAGACAGCGGGGTAAAAAAGCTCGGTATGACACCCAAGGGTACAGAGGAAGTGGAGACCTGCAAGCCAGAGTGAGTGGTGTGAGTCGACGCCACGCGCGCGAGTCCATGCGTGTATATAGACTAGTGTGCATGGTGCCACAGTGAGGGGGGGCGAGAGGAAGAGAGCTGGGTGGGGAAGGAAGAGACGGAGAGGGAGGGGGGAGAAAGGGAGAAAGAGAGATGTATTCTTGATGAGCAGGTGTTCTCCATCAGCAGGAGTCCTGCTGATAGAACATCCTTTCCATTTGCCCTTTTCTATAGGGGTTTGTGTTCAGTTCGCTAGCTCTTCATCCCGCTCAAATCCATAAGCCTCAAGGGGTGTTCACCGACACCCTCACCGCCCTGGTCGCATTTCAGACTTATGATTTTGACAAAATTAGACACGGAAACCTCATCACCCTCGGAAGCACGCGCTGGTGTGTGCCAGACAGACGGCTAAGCCGCTGAACCCCCTTCCTCCCCAGAATCAGCATCTGTGGTGTCGGCCAGGCGGGGGTCCCACGAGGGCAGGGAACCGGGGCGGGGGGGGGGGGGTGTCCTGTGTATAAATCAATCCGAAAACGATCTGTCAGCGCCAGACAATTCATTTCACACAATTAACAGCGTCTGAGCAGCTGTGGTGGGCGCCTCCCTAAATGCTTAATTTGAGAAATCAGGCAATTAAAACTATTCTTATCATTAAAAAAAATGCCCCCCCCCGGGCACCGGGGCTTCACTCCGCTCTGTCAGAGCACCTCAGTACGGACCTGCTCTTCTTGTTAATCTATCAATTTTGCCCCACACGCTCTGTCAGTGTACCTCCTTCCAGATGTTCTTGCTAATCTATCAATTCTGCGCCAGAAGCTCTGTCCGTGTACCGCCTTCCAGATGTTCTTGCTAATCTATCAGTGCTGCTCCAGAAGCTGTCGGTGTACCTCCTTCCAGATGTTCTTGCTAATCTATCAGTGCAGCTCCAGAAGCTCTGTCCGTGTACCGCCTTCCAGATGTTCTTGCTAATCTATCAGTGCTGCTCCAGAAGCTCTGTCAGTGTACCTCCTTCCAGACCTGATTATGCTAATCTATCAGTGCTGCTCCAGAAGCTCTGTCCGTGTACCGCCTTCCAGATGTTCTTGCTAATCTATCAATGCTGCTCCACAAGCTCTGTCGGTGTACCTCCTTCCAGATGTTCTTGTTAATCTATCAATGCTGCTCCAGAAGATCTGTCGGTGTACATCCTTCCAGATGTTCTTGCTAATCTATCAGTCCTGCTCCAGAAGCTCTGTCGGTGTACCTCCTTCCAGATGTTCTTGCTAATCTATCAGTGCTGCTCCAGAAGCTCTGTCGGAGTACCACCTTCCAGATGTTCTTGCTAATCTATCAGTGTTGCTCCAGAAACTCTGTCGGTGTACCTCCTTCCAGATGTTCTTGCTAATCTACCAATGTTGCCCCACACGCTCTTTCGGTGTACCTCCTTCCAGACCTGTTCTTGCTAATCTACCAATGCTGCTCCGCTCGCTCTGTCAGTGCACCTCAAGGGAGATCTGCCTTTCTTGCTGTTCCAGAACTCGGACCCATGGTGAATCCCTCCTGTCGATGCACCTAAGCGGAACAGGCGCCCTTCACAGCTCTACTAAAGCAACCTATTCCTAAACTGCTGTTGCGCTTGCTAAGGAAAGGCTGGGGTGGGGTGCACAGCTCGACCACAGAGCTTTGTAAGTGCTATGATATGCTATCAATGTTTACAAAGCACATTTTCGAAACCTGTAGGGGCTCGTAGCACTCTAGGTAGGCACGGGTGCCATTCCACAAGGTTATGTGCTTTTTTAATGGCCCAAGTCACAGCTGAAGGATATCTTTTTGTCGGTTTTGTGTAACAGAGCCTCAGTTTGGTGTATGATTCGTGACAGTGCCTGTTTTAATGGAGGAGCATTGCACCGACCCACTGTGTCGGTTTGCACATCATATTTGCAGGGTGCATTCAGTGTCTCAGTGAGTGAGGCATAGCACTTTGCTGTTTTTATCGCTCTTTTGTTGGTAAGTTGTTGTTCACTGCTCAGAGACCTGCAACCGTTGGTGTGTTCGAGGGTATTCCGTTGCCACCTATATGGTCTGGTGCTGTGTTGTGTGTGTTGGTGTGTGTGGGCTGACTATTGTTTTTTCTGTCTAACTAGTTTTGCGGTCTCTACAGATAGTGAGCTCAGCAATAAAACTCTTCAATTTCCAACCGGTCTCAAATTTTAACAGTTTCATGCACTCTCGTGAACAGCAGCAGAGAGAGAGCAGGAGATGCTCTCCTTCCTGTTAGCACAAGAGAACTGAAAGTAGTCCGTTTTCACTTCATAAATTCACCCACCCTTACCTCTCTAATTCTCAACATTCGTTTTTGAGTTACCCAATGACGAATGTTCCGTAGTGATCCTACATCGCACACAACTCCAAAAATATCCTTCTAGCCCAGCAAATGTAAATGGAAAGTACCAACTGGATCAAAATGTACATGTGAGAGGACCTCTAGCCCACCTTACCTTGTTGTAATACTGCAGCTGGACAGTGTGCCACTGGCCATCGCTGACCCCTCCAGGAATAAAGGGGGAGACGGTGGTCGTGGACTCCCCTGAAAGGAAAAAAACAGGGAAATACAATAATATCATGAGTACGCTTCACGCTTTTTATATTCATTTGATTCATCTTTGTAATTTTTATTTTACCAAATGTTGTTTAAAAAAGAGTTAGAGAAACCTTTACATCAGCCTAAACGTACTTGTTTTTCTGGTTTTAATTCCGTAAAACTTTTCTCAGCCCAAATCCAGGTTCCGTTTTATTTTTTTGTGTTCATAATGTGTGTATCAATTTCAACAAATGGACAATAAAGTTTGAACTTAGTGGTATTTTAGAATTTTAGTTTCTATGCTCATTTCAAAGGTAATCTTCAATTGACTCTTGTTTATGAAAAGCAAATATGAACTATAATTTTGGTGTATTAAATACCAAGTCTTTAAAATAATCCAGTGACCAGTTTATTTTTGTTGTAATTTTGAAACCAACATTCAAATTCTCTTCCACTGCTGGTGTCACAGCAGTGTTTTTGCCTGCAATTTGTTTGACGATAGCAAGGCATAGCAGTTGAGCCAGATGGGATGGCATGCTTTCAGGAGAGTAATGCCAGCAAAGGGACTGGTGCAAAGTGCTCCACATTTGCTTGGGCACGCTTTAAGGCAGTTCCAAAATACGCTTAGAGCACTTTGTCTTTTATTTTGTTCTTTAGCGTGTTTTAAAATAGGAAGTATGTTTTTCCACCATTTGTTTTAAAAAGACAGGCTTTGGTAGTAAATAATGGTCTGTTGGCAGTCCTACTTATAAAGGCAGCAAACACCATGGAATCTACTGAGATACAGCAGAAGATCAGGAAATGAATCTTTGTTGCTTTCTGAGGGCATTTACAGAGGTTAATGGTTATACTTGTAATATTAACCACTAATAATTGCTCACTCACCTTTAATGGGCTGCAGCCAAACACGCGGGTACATAATGATGGCAACGTGCATTTAACACAAGTAAACACTGAGTGCATGTTGGCAATAACGCTTGTCATACATGTCCCCCTAATATCACCAAACACAGGAAGGCACATACACTACACATCAGCTAAGGGCAGCGTTCTAAGCATTTTGGCAACTGAGTAAATATAAGCATTCTATACAGTATGCCAAATATGTTTGCAGCCCGAGAAATGTTTTTTCCAAACGTCCAATACTTTTTGTTTTATCTCTCTGCAAAAATTAGTAATATTCAGACTCAATTTATATGGCTGGGGGTTTCCCTGTTTCCTGCAGCTAGACTTTGCTGAGTTTGGTTGGGACTTGCTTCAGTGGAAACGGTGCTCGAGGTGGCAGTTCTTTTAGTTATGTCACGTGTGCACCCAGTGAGCAGCCACTGCCATGAAATCCAGAAGATGCTATCATTTTACGAAAGGACCGAAGAGACATATCAAAGCCAGTATTTTTGGTAATCACGGTACTTGTATCTTCTAGTTGTCTGACTACTTACAATACAATGGAAAGTACAACAGACCCTGCATAAGAAACTATGAAAACTCAACCTCTACCCAGGAGCAGCTCGCAGGGCTTTGTTGGGGCGGAGCAGCGCATGGAAGGGGGGAGGGATGAGATAGGAAGGGGGATTAATTAAAAAAAAACAACAAAAAAAAACACACCTGCATCTACACTGCCGTGCTGCGCCACTCCTCCGCTGCATTTGCAGGCACAGGCCCCCAGCCTGCGCTGCAGCCAATCTGAACGCGGCTGACAGCAGCGTTCGGATTGGCTGTGAGCGATCAACCTGGGCGCTCTCAGGCAGACTGGGAGCATGTGCCTGCTGTGTCCAGCCCTGCAACACAGTCCTGGGCTGGAGAGAGGCCCGAGATGGCTGGCTAAACATACATGTGCACTGGGTGGATGGTGGGGCTACGGGGGAGTGGAGTGCTGAGCACTCCCCCTACGTTCCCATCATAGCCCGTGGCTCCGCCATTTTACTACAAAACAATAATAAACCTGGTTTATTATCGTTTTGTAGTAAAAGTTTTGCAGCTCCTGCTGCTGGTGAGGGTTGGGGGGGCCAACGCTCCTTCGCTATAGCGGAGGAGCTGCGCCTGGCTCTACCCTAGAAACCTAAAGCTAACCATGCACCAATGTGTCTGTTCTAATTGTCTGGATAAGTCATCATTAAAGAACTCTTAATACCTAGATCATCTTGTGTGCTTATTCCAATGGACATGTACCCTCACAATTTCATAGACATTTTTGCACATGTACATTTTTCATGGATTATGTTTTTTTAAAGTTTACAATTGGTTTAGTGTCACGATTAAGTTCCAATTGCAAGGAAGCACTGGCAAAGCCTATAGGACTGGACTCAAAGGGCTAACCATGCAGTGTCAGCATATTATACCGAGACACAAAGAAGCGAGCCAGCAGGAGTGGACATAGAGGGTTATGGTTGTAATATAGTCTCTTATGGAGTTTAATGTAAGCACTTGACTAGACGCAGAATAGTACACTCAAACTCCCAATAGCGTTAGGTGAGACATGAATATCAGCTGGGCTAAGCCAAAGTGTGAATGAAAAAAGCCTCAAGCCAATGGCTGAAAGAAGCTCGTCCAAAAAGCCAATGGTTGAAGAGTGTGGACCCAAAGTCTGGTAACTCTATGTATATTGTAACCAATAGGTCTCTTTGACAGCTGTGATGTCAAAATGCAGACCTAAAAAAACAAAGTTTTTGTCTTTTGTCTGTAATGTACATTGTCTTGTATATTCATTTCAGTTTGATACGATTGTGAGCAGGGCGGGGCTGAACCACAAGACGGATCTGAAGCCATTGCCAGAGCTTGAAATGGGCAGATGCTGCCCAGTGCGGAGTGCCTGCACGCCTTTAGTTTGACAGGGACGCTACCTGCCCTCCTGGGCACGGCTACAATGCACTTAATGGGAGACTATCAGCGCTTTTCAGCAGGAAACAGGTGCTTGGATAGTGAACACCCGGGACTGCTCTATTCCCATTTAAAGCACTGACAAACTCGCAAGATCCGACACTGAACTGGTAAAACACGAAAAGAGGGACCTATTAGAAAATATTAATTATTTAAAAAATGCATCACTGACGAACTAGCACATTGTCTGCACAATAAACAGGGTGGGATGTCGATCAGGTTGCCTGTATCCGTGATTCCTGGTACCGGCCCCCTGCTAAAGATCTTTCAGAACAAACTTATTACTGGAGGTAGAAACGTGTGGGGGGGGGTGGGGGGAGAGTAGCAGCACTTTTAAGTGATCGCAGCTTTACTGACTTTGGAGCCAGCCCATAAGGCAAATTCTTGTTCCTAACACGTGAGGAACCTCAGGCAGGTAACGACTTATGCAGTTATTAAGTGGCTCTGTGGCTCATAATACTATTACACTGATTTTTGGAAATTCAGTGTGTGATCTGGAATGAGCTGAGACAGAACCGATAAACTCTGGTTTCTTGAGTCTCAAGACGTGAGTGCTGACCACTCACAGTGAACCCCTGACCAACCTATCTCACACTGTGAACCTCACTCCCAATGGATTCCTCTCTCACAGTGTACCCTGTGTCCTTTTTACGTAAACGGTCTGTACTCCTCTAGGGAATCTGCAGCACCCTGTGCACCCACACCTGCTGAGAATGTGTACCTGCGGAGAATGTGAGTTGGACCTGCTCCTGGACGATTTCTAGCGCTATGAAGTCGTGCTTCTCATTGAAGCGCCCATTGTAGAGCAGAAGCCCATCTCGTTCCTTTGTAGCAAACCTGTAGGAGGAAAGGAGTGAAAACGTTAGACCTGTGGGCAGGCGGTGGTCAACAGTAAAACAGCACAGAACACGACATTCTCACGGTAACGGTGCATTAGCAACTATGGACATTAAACAGGCCACAACCTTCAGGGCACATGTGGAAAGGTTTTCCCCCCCAACATTGTGATGATTTTATTAATTTCAAAATCTTCTTGAACTTCACAAAGACTGAGAAGTTTAGAAAAACACACAGCATGAGAAAATCAGGTTTGCATTAGAAAAACTGCAGGAAAAAACAAAGTTTGACGGTTTATTCCCTTCCAAACGTTTAGTGGGGCAATATTTTTCTCACAAAAATGTATTTTTTGGGCGTAAAACTTGTCCTACAGGCGAAGTTTGAAATCATTGCAAACTGTGTGAAATGCAATGCCTGTCAAATCTGCAGGTAAACTTTGAAACTTGCCAATCCCAGGGATCTTCAAATCCAACCAAGAGTCCCTTTTCTCTTTCCCAGATTGGTTTCTGTGCCACCAAATAAATAGCGTTTATGTTCAGTTTTTTTGCCAAAGGCTTTTCAGACCATGAAGATGGTGATCCAAACTTCCGAAGTGTATGGTTCAAAGAAGGGTGTTGATTGAACTGTGGTGTCTCCAGACAAGAGGCTGTAGCATGTGTGGTGGAAGGTGGAAGGAGTGTGAAGATAGGTTTGGAAGCTGCATACCAAAACCGCTTGGGGCTGTAGCCTACGAGGAACGAAGGTCCTGGTTCAGAGAAGAGCCAGGACTTTACTGCTTCCAAATTCTCAAAGGTCATTAGTTTTTCTTGCAAGCTGTATTGAGAAGTGGACACGTCCTCTACACGTTTTTTTATGGAAAAGAAGTGCTATCAAGAGTGAGGACATTCCTGAGCTCAGATCATTTTTTTAGTTGTAGAGTCTTAATCTGGATTGTAGAAAGGTTGGCCCCAGGCCATGGACAGCTTAAGGAGACTGAAAAAAATATATAGCGAGCCTCTGTACTACAACTGATATCAACCAAGGAAAACATCATGTCTCTCTTCTATACAACCGTTGTATTTATTTGATTTTTGCTTTTCTGTTTTTTCTTGCTTAGTTCTGCTCACTCCTATCGTATGCCCACTGCTATTACCCTCCACCAAACATTGTTCACTCACATTAAATAATTTTAAAGCTTTTTTAAAAAGGCTTTTAATACAAAAACATATCAAGTATACCATGAACGTTGGATGGAAAGGGCTGTGACACAAATGGACTGATAACATCAATACTGATCATTCGATACCTACTGACCAGTGAAACTCAGTTTTGGGAACTAAAACAGATACTCAAACTTTCTATTTGTTAATGTCACAACATCCCCAGTCGTTCCTCCTGGCTTTACTAGACTGGCATCATTCTCTCTCGGTAAGAGTTCCACTGCTTTCCCTCATTATCTGCCTCTACTTTCATACTGATCCGCCTCCCACCTCTGCCCTCCTGCCGTACTGGTAGGAAGGTATCCCGGAGCCCCGTAGAGGAAATCCACCCATTAGGCGCAGGGGAGCAGTCATTCAGCACATGCAAGGCCTGGAGATTAGCACTGCCTGACTCATTCATGCACTCTCTCCTCCTACACCCTCAGAACACTGCCTCAGCAGAGTGGTGCACAAAGGAAGACAGAGTCCTCGGGGGAGGCTGGCAACGCAGAGGAGTAAAAGAAGGAATTAAAACTGAGGAACACGTGGGAGAGCAGAGCAGGGTATGGGAAGGGACATCAGGAAAGGGAAGAAGATGGAGGGAAAAGGAGGTCCTGTGTAACGGGAGGACTGTGGTAACAGCACAGAAGGGCATAGCAGTAAAAGGACGATTGCTTTCTAAGGGCAATTAATCTATGAGATAAAGAATTTAACGTGTGATGATCTGGTGTACTTTGTGACGTAAAATACTCCATCAAGCACTGCAATGCAAGCTAACTATAGGAGGTGCAATGGTAAGCCTAAGAGTGAATAGCACCGACCGAGAAGGAAATGCTCCTGAGGGTTCAAACCAAAACCTACACTGTGTGCATGTGCATACTTGAGAACTGGCAACAACTGGACATGTAGACAGCTGCGCTGACAAGCCAGACCTGAAAACAAAATGAAGTACACTCTAGCGAAGAGAATGGTCCTGACATAGTATAGGAAGAAACAGCCAAATGTCCCACACCAATAAGAACGTGTTCAAAACATACATTGCAAATGCAATCGAGGGTTTAATTTTATGTCATCAAGTTGTCTCCTGTGGACCGAGGTCTAATCAAAACACGACCAGTAGATGACAAGATTTTACTCCTTGTGGCTGGCAGCGACCTACTGACCACAACCACAAAGTCTTATTTGATCCTAGTTCTCAGGAAGGAGCACAATACTTTCAGCATAACAGAAATTGGAATAACAGTGTTTACGTCAAACGTTGGATAGGCTTAGTTCAAGAAACAGAGAAGAGAACCTAAACCCGCTGGGTGGACCAATAACACAAATCGTGAATGTGCCATCAGACTCTGTCCCCTCTGGCAGTGACTGCTGTACCCACCTGGTTCATACCCAAGCTAGCATATTAATAACCTTCACCACTCAGTAAAACTCCAAGAGTGACCCATCATGCTGTAAAGCCACAGGGCAACATTACCCCGTAATAGTACATTAATGCGGTTTCCGTCTGTCTGATAGCTGCAAAACAAGGTTATAACACTGAAGCTATTTCCTTCAATAACTATTGAATGGCAGAGAAAGAGAGAGACTGTATCTGTATCTAAGTGAGTTCAAGAGGCTTTAGAGCCTCCAACCACCACCCTTTCCTCACACATGAAGTGTCCCGTTATCCTGGTTGGTATGTAACAAATGCAGTCTCACCTATGATATCGTTAGGTGATCTCTACCACATCAGAATCCTGGAAAAAGTCGGACACTCGCTTTTCAAAGGCACCGGCACACTCTTGTACAGGGATATGAATGCACATGCAGATCAGTCCCAGACTTGGCAGTTTGGGCTGGACTGTTCCCATGAGGAACAGGGTCAAGACTGATTTGCATATGGCTGTGTCCAACTTGGAGTGGCGTGGTGAGCAAAAAAACGATGGATTAAACCCAGATCTTTGTGACTGGGGGTGAATGTTTGATTTGTTCTGCATTCCGTCCATCATCTGTTATTTTTTTGCATTCTATGTAAGTCAAGCAGTCGAACATGATTCCAGGTGTACTGAGCACAGCATAACTGATTATAGTATCACAGACCTAGATCCAAGCGAACATTAATGCCCCAGTTGAGCAACCATCAACCTCAGAGAACTGCCAATAGGTTCTGAAATTTAAAAGAGCTAGAAAAAGATAAAGGAAACAAACTCTCCAAAGAACCTCAACAGTCTTGCAATTCAAGTGTCTGGAAAGGGCGAGAAAGACAAATTTGTCCGCTTTCAGTGCCAGAACTAACAAGCATGAATAGTGGCTTTTTAATTAAATGTACTCTCAGAGATCCGCTTGACAAACTAAACTCTCAGCAAGATATACGAAATCTTCTTCACTGTAGCAACAGAATCACTAAATATATAAAAATAAGCCAAAAAAAACTACAAAAACACACAAAGACCAACTGGATACTTACTTTGAAGAGGATTGGAGCAATTGATACAACTTAAAAGCCTATAAAAGATCAAGTCAAAGAATGTGGTGAACCCCAATAAACACTTAAAATACCCCATCACAACAAAGAAATATAAACCAACAGTCAGGAAAATACAGCCACACAGCAGACAAGAAGGCCCAGAACGATGCTGAACTCTTTGGGAGAGATGTGTGGCGGTACTCCCTTCTGCCTTCCTATTAAACACACTTTCTTAAACGCAAAAAATGCATCAAAATAATGTAATTGTGATCATAATAGCATTTAGGCATCACAAAGTCTGAGGCAGTAACAGACAGAAACACTTACTGTCTCAGCTTTTCTAAAAATCCTTTACTACTTTACTTGTTGGTAAGCATGTGTGTATGATGAAATAATTAATTTACATTACAGGACATCTGTCTTATTATATGGATTTAGGGGATGTAATAACAGTCATTATAACTTACACCTGGTGTCCATTTATTTGGGGGCGGGGTGTTATAGTTAATGGTTCAAGTCGTTGCTGGAAGGGAAGCTACGGAGCAAAGGTCTGGTTATTATTGGTCCTGGTTTCTGTCGCTCATTGCTCTTTAGAATCAGTTCTTGTCCACAGCTGCTCCTGAGTGGATGTAGAAGAAAGAGGAGAGACAGACAGACAGACAGACAGAGAGCGTGTCTGTCTGTGTGTCATGGGTCTCCCCAGGACCGGGACAGTGGAATTACTATGACTAACAATTAAATTGTTTTGAGGCAAAGAAAAGTATTTTGTACTCAAGAAAGAGTATAAAATAATAAGGCAAAGGGGACATCTCTGTCTCCACAATTTCAGATCTAATCCTATTTTTGCTTTACCAGGACCCAAATCCCACGGTCAGGTTTATATTTGATAAAAGACGCATAAAAACTTAAAGGAAGCAAGAAACAGATCATAGCTCTGCAGAACGGGAATAATGGGCGGGTCACTTTGGAAAGCTCTGCACACAGATGCCCACTGGAAACTCGCAGGCTAGATGGGAAAATATTCTGATCAAATTAAATCCGGTCTAAGAAAACTCTGAAGACCAACAAAATAACGTGGACAAAATGGTACCAATGGAAGATTTAAGGCCACTCAAGAACTAAAGTCCAGATAAAACACTAAAATAAATGCAAAAACACAACAAATTTTAGAAGCACTAACACGTTTGGGCTTTTGTATAGTTACGCTTTTTTGTTGAACTCATAATGCCTTAGTTTGGGGCAACAGACACTATAACCAGCACCAAGGACGTCGACTTCCCAACATTTTAAGTTAATGATCCTGGTAAAAGCCCACATTAAGAGGTTTGGAGATGAGGATGGGGTGAAGGATACTGCGAGCAGTGGCCACCGGACTGTAGTAAGCTCACAGAGGAGTGCAACACATCAGGCGAGTAGTGGCCAGGGGGGAAATTTGAACAGTGAGTAGAATAGAGAACGGCAATAGTGAGCGGTGTAAGGAACCATTAAGTGTGAGCAATATGTGGGGCCACATTTGTGTTCAGTGTAAGGAGTCAGGGTTGCAGTCTGGGGAGCTGGCACTGATTGGCAGATCGGGGCTGGCAGCATTGAGAGCAGGCACTGGTGGACGGTGTACTGAGCACACAGGGACGGGCAGTGTCCGGACAGGACACGGGTGCTCCAACTAAGGATACTATCCTGGTGGAAAGTGTGAGAACCTGGTGGACAGAGTAAAATATGCACTAGGCAGCAAGGTAGGTAGGTGACAGTTGTGGGCAGTGTGAGAAGCTGGCACTGGTTAACAATATGGGTAGTTAACGCTGATGCAAAGACTAGGGAGCTGGTTCTGGTGAGCACAGGAAGGCACTAGCAATGCTACCTGGCATGAGAAGTTTGTGATGGCATTGAGCATCTGGTATCGACAGGCAGCGAGTATGTGCATCTAATGAGCCTTTGTAAGGAGTCTACACCTTCCTGAACTCAGGAAAGGGCTAACGCCCGTCCTCCTCATACAACATCTTGCAGAAGTGTGCAGTCAGTGATAGGCCCTTCCCCGAAACCAGCTGTCCGGTCATAGCCTATCCCGCCGTACCAACTCGGGCATCTCCCCACACTTCTCTATTCTGTGAAAACACCTTACCGGCCTTGGTAAACCCCTATGAACTTCCCACCCACCTCCAGCAGTCTCTGCCTCTTGCCCCCAGCTATGTCAGCTGGTTATCCCTTACTCATTCCTCCCCGTCCTCCCTCCCTACTTGTAGTGTCTAGCACTCTATACAAAATGTTGTTGCTTTATAATTAGGGTTGTGCTTTATAGATGGCATACACACAAATATGCACACACTTCAGGTCCCAACACTCTCACGGTCGCACCTTTCACACACACACCTGTTCACCAAAATGATGCGTTTTTACAACATGGGAAGGCAGGAAGAGATCAAAGAACGAGAACTTGATACCAACCAATAACCTTTTGTCTTTATGACAGCAAACCAACATGTTTTAAAAGCCGGAGTCATGTGTCTAGCCCTCTGCTTCACTTTGCGGAAATATGATGCTAGTTCCATGTTTTATAGTGTAGGCCTTCTAACCGTCTCGGTAATAAATCACTTTTAAGTAAGATAAGCAGCTCTACTCTTTTGCTTTTCTTAACTTTACATTGCATGGACACTTAAATATTTTTGGAGGAGAAGATTGGCACATGCAGTTGGTCCTTTAACTGAAAGACAATTTACACTACAGGACTGCCACATCGAAGTTGCTGGTACTCTGAATGAGCGCATCCACATTTATAAAACTGGGGCTAAATGTACTTTCAGAAAAAAAAATCCTATGTGCTTACATGGCCATTTTGAAAACAGTAGTATACTCCAGTACACCAGACAAAACTAGAACGAAAGCCTTTTGGTAGCATCAGCTTCCCAATCTTACTTTATAAGAACAACATATGGACTCGAACAGAAAATACATTACACTAGAAACGCCTCACAGAAAAACAGCGGCTTCAGTTCTGTAAACAGGTCGCATGTATGCAGAGAAATTCAGAAAATCATGGAAGCAGAAAATATTTAGGAAGATTTTGCCTACTGCTCAAAATAAATAAAATTTAAAAAAACACTTTAAGTGTTGGTGCAAAATCAAGGAAAGTGACACAAATACTTCCACTGCCAGGCGGTGAAAGACCAAGAAAGATTGCTACAAGGAATCCCTAGAAAACCATCTCGCTGGCTTAACTTCCCACACGAGCCCCACCCCCAACAGACCCCCTCCAGTATATCATACTATATAAAGCAGAAGCAGAAAAGGGTTTTTCTCCCACCCAAAAAACATACACAATATGGTGGGGGGTCACTTGGGAAACAAATAAGGATGTGACACATCACTGGTGCAAAAAGACTTTAAACATTCAGAATACCTCACTCTCGCTGTACTAAAAACATTAAAGCACAAACACTTATCTAATCCAGACTGAGGGACCAGCTGATGGAGCCACAGATGCAGCAGGGGCGGCTCCTTCGCCCTGGCTGTGCCAGAAAAATAAACCAATAGTTTATTATTGTTTTATTTTTCTGCTTCTGGCACAGCCAGCAGTGCAGGGAGGGGCGGGGCTGGGCCACGGGAGGTGAAGGAAGGGAGAGTGCTCCTAAGTGCGCATGTGTGTTTGGCCTGCCGTCTCAGACCGGCCAAACACACATATGCACTTAGGTTTCTCCAGCCTGGCTGAGTTCAACAGAAGGGCTGGAGAAACTGAACAGACCCCAGGGCTGTGTCGGAGTGTCACTCTATGCCGCCCAGATCCATCCTGGCGCTGCTTTAATGCAAGGTTTTGCATTAAAGCAGCGACAGGTTTGCTGTGGAGCCTGTGCTGGTGCCCCAGCAGTGAATGCTGGGAAACCAGAAGAAGTGGAGCACGAGGTGGCAGGAAGCGGCAGGGACGGAGGCAAGTTAAGTGCTTTTTTATTTTTACTTCATCTCCATCCCAACCCCCGACCCTCCCCTTGAGTTACGCAGCGGCCGCCGATGAGATACAGAGTCACAGCACAAATCAAATCATAAACACAGGAAGGATCCAGACAACCAGCATCAAACCCTGTGTGAAACCAGACTCAAGTAAATCTTCCTCCTGCACTAACCCACCAAAGACATTCGGTACACTTCATTAAGTTAATTTGTCATAGTCTTTGAAGAAAAGAAGGAGTTGGATTGTAAAACTGAAGAGAACACTGCATTCTGCGAGACCTTATAAAAAATAAGGAATGAGTGGCAAAATAGGGCCCTAGATAGTATAAAATGATACATAGCGCATGAAAAGTATTGTGTAAAAAGCTGGAAAGTGAAACAACCACTACGGCAATGACCGTGACAATCTTAGGCACTCCACATATGGGAAATGCCTGTCCATCTGTCAGACTTTCTGAGTCAAATAAGTAAACTGCATTGAATTGAATTGATATTAGTCTGTAGAGGAGTTCCAGGCTTCAATGCCCAGCTGCCACTCCACACCCCACACCGCCAGTACTTCACGGTTGTTGTTCAGGAGCTGGGCACAGAGAGGTATTTTTGGAGACAGGAACTAAGTTTTCAGCACCAGAATTTAATTCATTGCAAAAGAGGTAAGCCAGGAAGGAGAGAACGGTGGAGGAAGAGAAAGACAGAAAAACACTGACAAAGGAATAAAGCATGCACAAATGAGAGCGGGCAAAGCCAATAGGTATGACACTTGCTGACACTCTTTTAGCTTTGTCAATGTTTGTAAAAAAACGCAGCAGCTAAAGGCCCAAAATATTTTTGGTCTCGAAAGGCACAGGTTGCCATAGCAGTTCCTGGCACTTAAGGAAACTACTTTGAGTTCCGAATGCAGTTACCCACAGTGAAGTTAGCCAATGCCAGAAGTAAGCAGACCTATTGCTCCATGCGGCATGCCGCCATGGGTGAAAGAAAAAAGTGACCGACACAATACCAGGCCAATGGATGAAGAGGGTCGGCTGAAAGCCCCTATTGTATTGTATTGTATTGTAATCGTATTTATATAGCGCTTACTACCCCTGACGAGGCGTTGAAGCGCTTTTCGATGAGTAGCACGCTCCTCCGGAACCCAACAAGAATTAGTGATGGATTAGTATCGTTTAATAATGAGTACAGTTTAATATTATTATGAGTTAGTTTGAGCCGCGGATATGAGAGTTTGTTAGTTAGATTGACTGGAGTAATGGAGGGGTGGAGGAGGAAAGAAATCCAGAAGTGTTAATTGGGAGTATATCCTTCATTTACTCAACCCAAAGGTTTGGGATGAATAAAGGGGATGGAGGGGGAAGAGTATGTGGAAGGGTTAGGGAGAGCATAGTAGCAGGGTGAGATGAATGCAGGAGAATTTAGTAGGGTTGTGTGGGAGGTCACAGAGGTAGAGTGAGGTTTGGTGAGTTAGATGTGGAGGTGGAGGGAAGAGCTTAGGCAGAGATATTTAGGAGATGAAAGTGGTAGAAGGGATTTGGGATGAGTCAGAGTGAGAATGGAGGATAGTTTGATAGAGACATGACATAAGAGTGATGAGTAGATAAGTGTGATAAGATGAGTGCAGGAATTCATAGATATCTAGTATAACAACCCAAAAACCAGGAGCCATGCAATGATCCACGAACATGCCAAGCACAGAAACAACATTTACACATACATACACATATAAATATATATATATATATATACACACACATGAATACACACACATATGCACATACAATACATAATTAGAATCATGGGTAAAAAATACTTAGTCAGACAGGTTTAAAGAGTGTGTGTGTATTTTATTGTTATGACAGTAGCAATACATATTTTCCAACACTCAGAAACTATAAATAAATATAAATATACATATAATCTGAAAAAAATATTTATCCACATAGGCATATGCAGTTCAGAGTTGTTTGAAAGAGGTGGTTATGAAGGAAAGAGCCAACTCTTGAGTAGTTTTCTGAAGACAAGAACGTTATCTGTGGCTCTTATAGTTGGGGGTAATTAATTCCATAGTTTGGCTGCTTGGACGGAGAAGGATGTACCACCTATAGTCTTTTTCTTGTATGGTGGTGTTCTAAGGCGGGGTGCCAGTCTTGAGCGGAGGGTTCTTTGTTGGATGTATTTGGTAATTTTCTTTCTGATAAAAAGCGGTCCTGTTCCATGTATAGCTTTGTGGGTGATACAAAGCAGTTTGAAAGTGCAACTTCTGGCAACGGGTAACCAGTGTAGTGCTCTCAAGGCAGGGGAGATGTGGGCTTGCAGTTTTATATGTAGTAGTAGCCTGGCTGCGGAATTCTGGATACGTTGTAGTTTTTTCATAACAGATAGAGATGATCCATGGTAGAGGCTATTGGCATAATCCAGTTTGGATAGTACAAGCGAGATAGTAGCTTGCACCTTGTGTGGAAATCCGAGGTGGGGGAAGATGCGTCGTAAAGTCTTTAAGGTGATGAAGCTTGTGCGTGCTAATTTGTCTACTTGGGCATTCATAGTTAACTTGGAATCCATGGTGATTCCTAGGTTTTTAACTTCCTTGGATAATTGAGGAGGTGGTCCGAGATCGTCAGGCCAGACGCACAGAGGGTCATAATTTTTCCAGTCACCACATATGAGTATTTCTGTTTTGGAGGTATTTAGTTTGAGATGGCTCCAGGTCATCCACTGATCAACGGCTCTGAGGCAACTGAAGATTTGGGAGTTTTCAATGTTTTTGGGGTCTTCTAATTTAAGTAGTATTTGTGTGTCATCTGCATAGTTGTAGCATGTGAGATGGAAATCATTGATCAGTTCTGGTAAAGATATCATGTAGATGTTGAAAAGCAAAGGTGAGATGATTGACCCTTGGGGGACCCCTGCTTTTGTGAGGTAGGGTTCGGACGAGAAGGGGGGCGAGTGGATGATATTCGTTCTTTTTTGGAGATAGGAAGTAATCCAGTCGAGAGCAATCCCTTGTATGCCGGCTTCGTGGAGTCTTTGAGTTAGGGTGTCATGGTCAACCATATCAAAGGCAGCTGATAGGTCCAAGAGAAGTAGTGTAGCAACTCCATTTCGGTCGACTGTGTTTTTAAGATCGTCCCAGATTGCCATGAGTGCCGATTCAGTGCTTCTTCCTGGGCGGAATCCAGTTTGGAAGTCTGAAAGTATAGAATTGTCTTCAATGAATTGTGACATCTGGGCGAATGCTGCTCTTTCTATCAATTTGCCCAGGAAAGGTCGGTTTGTGATTGGTCTGTAGTTGTTGGGGTCTTGTGGGTCTAGGTTTGTTTTCTTTAATAATGGTCGTATGTATGCCTTTTTCAGGTTTGCAGGAAAAGTTCCTGAAGTTAAAGAGTTGTTGATGATTCTTCTTACAGGTGTGGCAGCAGAAGTAGATAGCAGGATGTTCTTGAAGATTTGTGGTGGGCAAGGGTCAGAAGGGCAACCAGAAGGTCTGCTTGCTTTGACCAAATCCATAAATTCATCCTGGGATATTTGTTTGAAGGACTGTAGAGGTTGGGATGGTTTATTCTTAAAGGGTATTTTAGTAAAGAGGTTGGTGCTGATGGTTTTCTTCTGTTTTAAATAGGAGTCCAATGTGTCTGCCTTGGTTGTGTAGTGAGTTGCCAATTTGTTTGTGAAATCTTGAGTGGTGGGATGACTTCCTTCCATGCATGTAGGTTTTTGAAATTCATTGAGAATTTTATAAAATTCCTTGGTTGTAGATTGAGCATTTTGAATTCTGTCTGAGTAGTATCTTTTTTTAGCTTTTTTGATTGATGATTTGTATATCCTGTTAAATTTGTGTAGCTGCAGTTTGTCTTGACTGTTGTTTGTTTTGAGCCAGGTCCGTTGCAACTTTCTGATTTGTTGCTTTATCTTTTTAAGTTCTGTGTTTCTCCAAGGTGTTGGTTTTCTTTTGTTGTGTTTAGTTTTTCTGAGTGGTATTAGGACATCAAAAGCTTCCTGTAGCCACTCAAAGTTTTGGTACAGAATTAATTGTATCTAGATCTGTGTTTGCTGTTAGTTGTGTTTCTAAGTGATCCAAATTGAGTTTGCTCCATGGTCGATAGGTGTATGTATGTAAGTAGTTGTGGGGTGTGTTGATTTGTGGAGTTGTATGTCGGAAAGTTATTATATGGTGGTCTGACCAGGTGGTTGGTGTGATGCTATAAATAGTAACGAGTTCAGGCTTAGCAAAAATGACATCTAGGATGTGACCAGCGATGTGTGTGGGATTGTGTACAATTTGATGTAGGTTCAATGCGAGTAGGCCAGTGGTGATAGCTTTTGGATGGGGCATATTGGGTTTGTCAAACCAAATGTTTAGATCCCGAAGAATGCATAGATTGGAGTATAATGTAATAAGGTTTGAGACTGTGTCAAGAAAAGCATCAGGGAAAGTGGAGTTGTTAGGTGGAGGTCTGTAAAGGAGGAGAAAGTTACAGAAGGAAGTTGGAGTAGGGTGGCATCTGGTAAGGAGGGCTTCACAACCTTGTATGGAGATGTTGTCTGTTTTACTGAGGTTTATTGCCTGTTTGAATATAATAGCTAGTCCACCTCCTCTCTTGCCTATACGGTTTTGTGTGATGGTTTGATAGCTCGGAGGAAGGGCTTCGTGCAACACTGGTGCCATGTCATCTCCCAACCAGGATTCCGTAATGAATAGTAAGTCAGGTTGTGTGTCGGTGAGCAGGTCGTAGATGTGGTGCTTGTTTTTTTAGAGTGATCGAGCATTTATGAGCTGGCAGTTTAGATAAGGTGTGTTAGTGGTAGTGTTGTTTTGTTTAGTAGAAGTGTAAGTAGTGTAATGTGAGCTTGAAGCAGGAGTGTTGCTAGTTGTGATAACTGTTTGAGGCTCACAATAGTCTTGCTTTTCAATATAGTGTTCCTCTTCCAGCAGGCTAAGGAGGCATTTTGTTGGGTCTGTGTGTGTGGGTGGTGGACTTGGTGGCTGAGAGAGCCATGAGGAGTGTAGTGTTTTTTGTAGGGTAGTTTTATTATGTAACAGACAAGGGGATGCGAGGTTGCTAAGAGTGGCATGTTTTATATTTTGTTTGTGTTTGTTTAGTGTGGATGGAATATGGGTTAGGGGTGGTGGAGGAGCATGTGGATCATGATGTAAGGCTCTAAATTGTGCAATGGAGGAGAGGCGAGTGAATGAAAGTTGCTGGGTTGGGGTGCTTGAGGTAGGTGTTTGTGAAGAGTGGGGGGATAGGGGTGGAGATAGGATGGAATTTGTATCCTTTGTGTAGTCCTGGGGGTGGGAGTGGGTATGACAAGGAGTGTAATGTAAGTTTGTGTTGCTTTGATGTGCTGATGTTTGTGGTCGGTATTGTTTTTGTGGAATAATGAGAGGGGATATTGGTGTAGTTGTTTTTGGTGAGGGATTTGTATGTGAGTTAGTGCTGCTAAGTGGAATTTGAGTGTTAGATGGGGTGTTGATGTGTTTTGGAGGTGAATGTATGAAGTGTGTAAGAGGTGATGGGTGTGTGTCAGGGAAGTAAGTATTAGTTGAGATGACCAGAAGAGGTAATATGTGTGGTGGAGTGAAATGTGGGGATTGTATGGTTGTGTGTAATTGGTGAGGAGAGGGGAGGAGTGTTTGTAGATGATGTGTTTGAATGCAGGGTTTGGGCATTGTTATGATGACAGGTGGTCTGTGTGGAGCGAACAGTGGATAGTGTTGTTGGTTAGTATCAGCAGAGTGTGTATCTGGGAAACTGAAACTGAGAGAAATGTATGTTGTAGTTTTGTATTGTATGGGTGGTGGCAGGTAGTGTTAGTGGGAGGGGACAGAGTAGTGTTTTCTGTGAGAATGAAGGTGTTTGACTGTAGTAGTTGTGGGGGGTATGTGTATATATGTTGTATGCAGGGTATTGTGTTGGGTGGTGGGGCAATGCAATCTGTCTGTGGTCAGTTTGTGATGCATGGTTTGGATGCCTTTGTAGAATATGTGATTGCATGTAGAGGGATGTGTAGGGGTTGACACCATTCCTGGCCATATGTGAATTGGGCAGCATTTCTGGCCCTAGGCCCTACCTGTCCTGAACAGGCCCAAACAGACAACTGCCCTTATCCTCCCTGCCCTTTGCCTCGACGCCCTGAATCCTGGCCTTTTATAGCACTACTGGCCAATAAGAAGCTGGTCCTAACCCTAGCCAATCCTATTTTAAACCCTGATTTAGCCAACTAATGGGAGACCCAGCCCTAATCACCAGTCATAGCCCTATTCCTGACCACCAATCACAGCCCCAGCCCTAAAACCAGCAACCAATCAGAATCTCAGCCCTACCCACCAATCACAGCCCTAGAACCAACAGCTAATCAGAATCTCAGCCCTATCCACCAATCACAGCTGTAGAACCAACAGCCAATCAGAATCTCAGCCCTATCCACCAATCATAACTGCATCCCTGGAGCTAGCAACCAATGAAACACCATCTCCCAACAACCTATCCCAACAGCATATGCAACAACCACAAGGAACTTATATAAGGAGCAAGTTAACTAAACTCCAGTCCCTGTGGGCAGGGGGAAAGGCAACTGCTGCTCTATTCAGAATCTCCTTGGATACAGACAGGCTGAATCCACACTTCCAAGCTAGCAGAGTCTACTTTCCAGGTAAGGGGGAGATTGTTTAAGAGACAAACACTGCAATAGTGCTGGGCGCACACTCTAAAATTGGGCTTTTTACAGGCAAAAATACAGGGGGGCAGACAGTTTTTAAGCACAATTTAAATCACACAAACAGATTAAAACAGTCTCCTAAAACCACACTCTGAAAGATGTATCTAGCCTTTTTTACTAAGAATGGGGGGGTGGGGGGGAAGGGGGCAGGGGGGGTGCCACAAACTAGCAAGGGAATTCACACAGTCACGGCAAAAACGATTTTTAAAAAAACACCACTTTAAAAGAGGCCAGGCTGCCTGAAACACAGAGAGTCCACAGTAAAACACTTTTTGAACAAATAATACTATTTACCCAGAAAAATCTTTGGGCTCCTTACCTAGGTCTTTTTGCAATCCTTGAACACTGGGCTGTATCAGGACACAGGGGAGATGCACAGAGGAACACAAAATGGAGGTGCCTGTCTTGGCCTTCCCTCCACAAACTTAAGGAGCCAGAGCAGGTGGGGGGGGGCGGGTCTCAGGTGCAGCAGAGACTCAGGGAGCCAATCAGCTAAGTCCAGTCCCTAGGTCTTTTTTTATAAGCAAGTATATTACACATGTAATTTTAGTAAAATTAGAAGTTCTTGGCTAAAGCCAGACCTCAAAAAAGAACTTTCAAGAGAAAGGAGAAAAAGCGAAACGAAGGGTAAGGTAGAGGAAGAAAGAGTAGGAAGTGGCAGTATTCTGCAACAGCTTTTTTTTTTTTTTTTAAAGAAATTAAGCACCTGGGAATACTGAGAGTGGAGTGGAGTAGCATGGGTGGAATGCATGGTAGTAAAATGCTGTCTTAACTGACCTCCAGAGGGCACCTCGTGCCCCAGTTCTCCAGTGTCACTGCACCTGCTGGACAATTGTACATTGTGTTGTACACCCTTGTACATCTACCCCACAAGCTGCACTGAAATCAGTGCTACCCTCAACCCCTTCAAGAAAGACTCGGAGAGCGTCATCATTCTGTGACTGACGCCCATTGATTAGGACCTGTCACCGCCACCGATCTCTTCCACCAGATCCCTAGGAGGCGCATGTGGAGGAGTTCAAAAGGGCAATCTGCATTTCCAATTTTAACTCCAGGGGGGCTTTCCAGATCAGAAGAAAACACAGATGGAAAACCGAGCATCTCTTTTCATCTGTAAATTTACTACCAAAGCACCAGACCCTCAGACAGATTTTCTAGTCCTAACCTTTTTCTCCCCGAGACCTCCTCGGGCTGCTTCCCGTGAGACTGCCCATATTTATTTTCAGAATTCAGTGTTTGCTCGAATTGTTTATTTATTTAAACAGTTTGTTAAGCACCACAATTGTAATTGTATTTATATAGCGCTTACTACCCCTGACAAGGTGCAGAAGCACTTTACAGAGAAGCATGCTACTCCAGAACTCAAGGTTAGTGGTTAGTCAACTGGCTATTTGTTGGTTATTGTGATCAGTCATGATCTCTCACGAGAAGCTGCATGTATTTACTACGGTTACTTTGTGCTGTATTAATACCAGGTCGGTGAGATCATTAGTGGGAATTAAGTGGTTTCAGGTGATGGTTGATGTGAAAGCCTGGCAGAGAGGTAACTTTAGATGACAGGGCTAGGGTTTTAAAGAGGAGAGGTTGTGATCTATGAAATTAAGTATCAGCCAATTGCAGATTTCAATAAGGCGGACTGAGGAAGGCAGGTATGAGGCTGAGAGGAAGCTATTCTCAGGAATAGAAGGTATGCAGAGGATGGAAGGTAAGAAGGCTACTTCATAGAGCTGAATCTGCCTGTGCCGAGCGGGGGATACACATCTGTCAGTTCTGATGCAGTGTTAGGTTTTGTCAGGTGCAGTTCATATATGATCCCTCATACACAGTGGTGAGGCTAGTCCCTCCCTAGAGGTGGGTGGTCATGATGATGAAGCATTGGGAACCTAAAACAGTCACTATCATTGAGTTTTTAAAGGCCACCAGGTTGAGATGAGCAGTGCAATGAGGATTTAAGCTGATCCAGAGCCCTGTGGCCTCTGGGTCTTCCTCTAAATTTGGATTTGTACAGAGCACGGGGCAGTACCAGAAAAAGCTTGAGTAACATACCCCTCAACATACATAGTGCATTACATTGTGAATAATATGTTCATACAAGCAGTTCACAGGCACCAGCCTCTAGTAAAGTTCCAAAGAGTAGAAGGTAGACATTGGAGACATTCAGCGAGTACTTGTCCCCTTACAGCGCAAACTCGACCCAAAGTTATCGGAGAGTTATACATGAGTATCAGTTACATTACACAGAGACACATTCATTTTTTGCAGGCACGGAGAGATTACGTGATTTGCCCAGAATCAAAGGATGATGAGCCAATGTAAAACCCTAATGTCCACCAACCATTTTAACTATCCCACGGTCAGTTAGTACCCCAGAACAGTAAGGGGTGCTCAGAGTCTGAAGCACAACGACCCTAAAAATGTTACTGAGCGCTATGCAAATGGTATAAAAGTCAAAAGACTGGGCCGTATCTCGCCCCACAACCTATAGAGATTCATCTTTATCTGTATGAAAAGACTGAAGAGGCGGCCTATGCAAGGAGAGGCACTAAGGATGACTGCGATAGGCATTTCGTGACATGACGAGATGGGTTGTCCCACCGTGGTGACAGCTGTACTTGCGCTCAGCAGGCAGAGGCGCACAAGGGAGCGGAGATTGACACCGAAACGGTGGGGGCGGGGGTTCCCCATATGAGGAGTATGGGGGGAGGAAGGCGTTTGGCTGGCCGAGTGCCATTAACCTAATTGCTATAAACCCAGGGAGGTGGCTGGGGCCAGTGACCTCCTGCCCAGCCCGGCAATAAAGCGAGCTCTACTCACAATTGCCTTTCAGCAATTCCATTAGAAGGAGAAACAAAACATTTGCTCCCCCCTCCCCCTCACGACCACCTCTTCCAAGGGCTGCGTTCAGCTTCCATTCGAAGAAAACAAATCTGTGTTTAAAGGGGTGCCAAGTCTTATTACTCAGCCTTAACTGCTGCTAGACAGGCTGTGCATCCGGGGTACAGCCGTCATGTACGTCACCGTTAAAACGTATTAATCACATCTGTGGTAAAGTGGCCCGGAGTGGAAGCACTACAAAAAATAACTATTGGCAACGACAAAAAGTAGTGCTTTCACGCGGTAAGCTCAAAACCTGTTCTGATGTAAGGTGGTGACGGTTGTTGTGGTTAGGTTAGTGACACTAATGGTTGCTGTAGTGGCGCTGTTGGTGGTAATGGTGTATAATGGTTGTGGTAGTAAAGGTTTGAGTGGTAATACATTTGCTACAGGCATGTTAGGTACAAAAAGGAAGATCAGGTTCGGATGCTGGTAGGGCAGACTCAGGTGGTCATTCCGCCACCCGCCAAACTCATCCCGCCACCTGACCGCTATTGCCGCCAGAACACTGCCAGCCCTATCCCAAGTTTACCGCAGGGCCGGCGGGTGGAAACAGTCTTTCTGCCCAATGGCCCTGTGGTGAAGAGGGCCTTAACATTGACGCCAGCTCAGAATCGACCCGGCGCCAATATGGCGGTGCAGCAGCACCCATCACACATTTCACTGCCTGTAATTTGGGCAGTGAAATGCACGATGGGGCTGTGCATGGGGGCACCTGCATTGCTTATGCCAAGTGCCTGGGCAGGGCACAGGCCACCAGGGGACCCCGGGCACCCCCATTCTGGCAGATTTTTCCATGGTGGTGTAAACCGCCATGGAAAGGCTGGCGGATGGGGACTCGAAATCTGGAGGGGAGCACTGCCAGGCTGCAGGCTGATTGCAGCCTGGCGGTGTCAGCCGTTGGACCACGGCAGCTCTGCCACGGTCAGAATGGGCTGGATCGGACCGCCACCCTGAGTCTGGCGGATGACTACCTGAGTCTTTCATTCTTCAAATAGTTAGTGGAGGAGGGAAAAAGTAATATAAAAAACCTTCTCTTCACAGCACTGCAAAACTACGAGACGATGATAGTAAGCGATATGTAAAAAAAAAAAAAGCTTTCTCATTTATCTGCATCTGAACAAATGCCTGGCAAAGAAATGGGTGGTGTGCAATATTAGTGCAACTATCCAAAATCTACGACTGTTAGCAATATTCCTTGAAGTTCTCAATTTTTTTAAGGAAAAAAATATTGCAAACAGGTCTGATGGAAAAGCGCAAAACCATGGATTCTAGTATTCAATAGACAATTAACTATATATTTTCATTTATAGATCTACTGAATATCCTGTAAAGTTGTGCAAGTTCAAAGTAGTAGAGCAATTGGACTCTGTGATTACATTCTACAGAGCAACACTTGACACTTGTTAGAAATGGGGTACCTGATTGGCTAGGACAGGCACCTCTGCCAGGCAGGGGTCACCACTCTAGTCAGGACAAGAGAGCTACATACATAAGATAACTCCTGCTGACCCCCTTGGTAGCTTGGAACAAGCAGTCCGGCTTGTCCCAGAGGCAATGTGTAAAGTGCTTGCACAACACACACAACACTAGTGACACAATAAATACACCACAAAGAAACTCCACAAGTTATATAAAAATATACTGTATTGCACAAAACATCATTAGACCTAAAATGACATGTATAAGTAATATCCTGCAACACAAGCAGTTGTCAGATCATCACTATCCCCAAAAGTACATGCAAATAAAATGAAATTCTCAAATGGTGAGTCATCATTATCACCCAGATACAGTCACACATCATGAGAGCATTTTCATATAGCATCTGTCATAGCACCTCCTGCAATGTACAGCCTGAACATACACATATCCCCCCTAACCTGGCAAGCACGACATGTAATATGAATCCTCAGTCAGGTTTTACAAGGATACTTAGCAGGCCATGAGAGCATAAATATATCCTGGCGACAGAAACCAAATGTATAGAGGTAACCACTCCACGGTTCCTCCTGTATGAAAGTTACAGCACATCCGTGCTTATTTTCTGAACAATATGGTAATTGGGACGTGCTCCATCCCCTCGGGACCTGCTGCTCTGTTATTACCATAAATGTGGGCAATTTTCCTCCAGCGGGAATGGGCCTCTGTCTAGGATCTGTCCCGCGAAGGTTGGCAAGGTATGCCCTCAATACAAGAATTCTCAAGACGGGGCAACCCATCTAGATTTCCCACATAAACCAGTGATCCTCTGGCAGCCGCTCGCGCAGGTGTAGCTGCTCGTGGATGCGGCTCCCTCCTTCGAGCCGCCTCTCACTTTTGAGCGCATGCTGGGCACCACAAAGTCGCTGCTCTCTCCTGGGGGAGGCAACCTGCACAGGAAACCGCCTGAAGTGCTCAGCTGCAAGCCAGCTCCTTGTCTCTTTGCTGCCCAGGTCACATGGTGAATGCACGCAAGTCAGGCCTGCTTGTGCCTTGGGGTTACTGCAGAGTGGACGACTCGTCCTTGCTCTCCTGGGACTGGGGGCAGCTTAGCTGGGTCTTCTCCTCCAGAAATGTAAAGTGGGGGAGGGAAGCAGTCACACCCGAGGCCCCCGACCACAGGGATAGCAGGAGCACTCTCCTCATGCGCTCCGGCTCAAACAAACAGAGTGGTCACCTCACGCTGAGGGAATCAGACTAACAGTGTTCTTCCCACACTAGGAGTAAAGGAAAGGGAGCGTTATCCTCACATGCTCCTGCACAAAAAACATAGCACTTTCCTCACGCTGAGGTAAAGGATCACAAAAGCACCCTCCATGCACTTTAGGGAAGAGAAATACAGGGGAGAAAAGGGATACACAACCCAGCCCCTGGAGACAGCTGTGGGGGCACAATGCTGCAGGGCCCAGGCAAGCAGGCCAGCATAAGGGTCCACAAGAAGCAGTGGCAGTCCTTCTAGTGACCTAGCAGGTCAAAGGACAGTCCAACAGCAGAGCAGTTCCTGGCGAGCCTCTCCAGCGGCATCTACTGTTCAGTCCATACAGTGTCCATCACTGTCTGTCTACAAATGTGGGAGACAACCCCTTGTACTTATACTCATTTTGCTCATGTTCCACAAAGGTGGCGAGGGGGGTTCCAACCAGCACTAATCGGTTCCAGGAATATCCCCTTCTCCTCCGGCACTGGCTCCAGACATCAGTAGGGGGTTACAAGCCCTTTGTGTGAGGCCAGGGCATAGCCTTTACAAATGCATGTGTGCCCTGCCTCTACCTCACCCAGCCCAGGAAGACCATTCAGTATGCAGATGTACTCCTATTACACCTCCACCCTCCCTGTGTGAATGTTGCCTTGAAAGTATGCACAGAGCCCAGCTGTCACTCTCCCGCAGACGTAGATTGGCGCTAAGCTATAAAAGCACCAGAGTTATAAGCACAGAGAAACGTCTACTTTCTAAAAGTCCACCTACACCAGTAGGCAGCATTCCTCACTTTCCAATGCAATCCTATGAAACAGGCAGCACTCACAGCAGTGAGAAACCAAATAGTCTGTCACTGTTAGGACAGGCCATATAATAAGGCACATGGCCTACCTCTTACCTACACAGCACCCTGCCCACGGGTCTAGCTACTACTATGTGCCTCTTACTACATATGACCTTAGAGGTGACATATGTAGTAAAAGGGGAGTTCCAGGCCTGGCAAGTAAATTTAGATGCCAGGCCCTTGTGGCAGTAAAGTGCGCACACAGGTCCTGCGGTGGCAGGCCTGAGACAGGTTTGAAATGCTACTTCTGTGGGTGGTGCAAACTGTGCTGCAGGCCCACTAGTAGCATTTAACTTACAGGACTTGGGTATAAGTGATACCACTATGCAAGGGACTTACAGGTAAATTAAATAAGCCAATCAGATGTAAGCCAATCATACCAAGTTTAGAAGGGAGTACACATGCACTTTAGCACCGATCAGCAGTGACAAAGTGCCCAGAGTCCTACAACCAACAAAAAGAGGTCAGAAAAATAGGAGGAGGAAGGCAAAAAGTTTGGGGATGACCCTGAAAAAAGGGCCAGATCCAACGACACTTCAACTAAAACCCATATAATCAACTATTATTTCCTTACATGGCTTAGTAGGTTATATGTAGGTGTCTAGTTATAAAAAATGCATAGGTTTGGTAGGTTTCCCTAGGTGCCTGCTGAGCCAGAGGCCAAAATCCACAGCTAGGCACTTTGCAAAAAACAGCTCTGCTTTCTTTGGGAAAATATGATGTTTCCATGTTGTGTTTTGGGCCGTTTCCTGTCGCGGGCAA
The DNA here is from genome assembly GCF_031143425.1 of Pleurodeles waltl. Classification (NCBI taxonomy): domain Eukaryota; kingdom Metazoa; phylum Chordata; class Amphibia; order Caudata; family Salamandridae; genus Pleurodeles; species Pleurodeles waltl. The sequence continues at coordinate 604,991,600 of NC_090445.1, read as the reverse complement.
TAGGCCTACCCACACAAGTGAGGTACCATTTTTGTTGGGAGACTTGGGGGAACGCTGGGTGGAAGGAAGTTTGTGGCTCTTCTCAGATTCTGGAACTTTCTGTCGCCGAAATGTGAGGAAAAAGTGTTTTTTTGGGCCAAATTTTGAGGGTTGCAGAGGATTCTGGGTAACAGAGCCTGGTGAGAGCCCCACAAGTCACCCCATCCTATATTCCCCTAGGTGTCTAGTTTTAAAAAATGCACAGGTTTGGTAGGTTTCCCTAGGTGCCGGCTAAACTATAGGCCAAAATCTACAGATAGGCCCTTTCCAAAAAACACGTCAGATTTCAATGTAAAAATGTGTTGTGTCTATGTTGCGATTCCTGTCGCAGGCAGTAGGCCTACCCATACAAGTGAGGTACCATTTTTATCGGGAGACTTGGGGGAACATAGAATAGAAGAGCACGTGTTATTGCCCCTTGTCTTTCTCAACATTTTTTCCTTCCAAATGTAAGACAGTGTGTAAAAAAAACATCTGTTTGAGAAATGCACTGTAATTCACATGCTAATATGAAGACCCCAGAATTCAGAGATGTGCAAATAGCCATTGTTTCTCAACACGTTATCTTGTGCCCATTTTGGAAATACAAAGGTTTCCTTGATACCTATTTTTCACTCTTTATATTTCAGCAAATTAATTGCTGTATACCCGGTATAGAATGAAAATCCATTGCAAGGTGCAGCTCCTTTATTGGCTCTGGGTACCTAGGGTTCTTGATGAACCTACAAGCCCTATATATCCCCAACAACTACAGACCAATCACTAATGGACCTTTCCTGGGCAAACTGATAGAAAGAGCAGCATTCGCCCAGATGTCACAATTAATTGAAGACAATTCTATACTTTCAGACTTCCAAACTGGATTCCGCCCAGGAAGAAGCACTGAATCCGCACTCATAGCAATCTGGGATGATCTTAAAAACACAGTCGACCGAAATGGAGTTGCTGCACTACTTCTCTTGGACCTCTCGGCTGCCTTTGATACGGTTGACCATGACACCGTAATTCAAAGACTCCACGAAGCCGGCATACAAGGGATTGCTCTCAACTGGATTACTTCCTATCTTCAAAAAAGATCTAATATCATCCACTCGCCCCCCTTCTCGTCCGAACCCTACCTCACAAAAGCAGGGGTCCCCCAAGGGTCAATCATCTCACCTTTGCTTTTCAATATCTACATGATATCTTTACCAGAACTGATCAATATTTCCATCTCACATGCTACAACTATGCAGATGACACACAAATACTACTTAAATTAGAATGCCCCAAAAACATTGAAAACTCTCAAATCTTCAGTTCCCTCAGAGCCGTTGATCAGTGGATGACCTGGAGCCATCTCAAACTAAATACCTCCAAACCAGAAATACTCATATGTGGTGACTGGAAAAATTATGACCCTCTGTGCGTCTGGCCTGACGATCTCGGACCACCTCCTCAATTATCCAAGGAAGTTAAAAACCTAGGAATCACCATGGATTCCAAGTTAACTATGAATGCCCAAGTGGACAAATTAGCACGAACAAGCTTCATCACCTTGAAGACTTTGCGACGCATCTTCCCCCACCTCGGATTTCCACACAAGGTGCAAGCTACTATCTCGCTTGTACTATCCAAACTGGATTATGCCAATGGCCTCTACCATGGATCATCTGTATCTGTTATGAAAAAACTACAACGTATCCAGAATTCTGCAGCCAGGCTACTATTACATGTAAAGCCGCAAGCCTACATCTCCCCTGCCTTGAGAACAGTACACTGGTTACCTGTTGCCAGAAGATGCACTTTCAAACTGCTTTGTATCACCCACAAAGCTATGCATGTAACAGGACCGCTTTTTATCAGAAACAAAATAACCAAATACATCCAACAAAGAACCCTCCACTCAAGATTGGCACCCCGTCTTAGAACACCACCATACAAGAAAAAGACTACAGGTGGTACATCCTTCTCCGTTCAAGCAGCCAAACTATGGAATTCATTACCCCCAACTATAAGAGCCACAGATAACTTTCTTGTCTTCAGAAAACTACTCAAGAGTTGGCTCTTTCCTTCATAACCACCATATTCAAACAACTATGAACTGCATATGCCTATGTTGATAGATATTTTTTTCAGATTATGTGTATATTTCTAGTTATGTATAGTTTCTTTAGAAAATATGTATTGCTACTATGTCATAACAATAAAATACACACACACTCTTTAATCCTGTTTGACTAAGTATATTTTACCCATGGTTCTAATTATGTATTGTATGTGCATATGTGTGTGTATTCATGTGTGTATGTGTGTATGTATATATATATGTATGTATGTATGTGTATATGTTGTTTCTGTGCTTGGCATGTTCGTGGGTCATTGCATGGCTCCTGGGTGGGTTGTTATACTAGATATCTATGAATTCCTGCTCTCATCTTATCACACTTATCTACCCATCATCATATGTCATGTCTCTATCAAACTATCCTCCATTCTCACTCTGACTCATCCCAAATCCTTTCGACTACTTTCATCTCCTAAATAACTCTGCCTAAGCTCTTCCCTCCGCTTCCACATCTAACTCACCAAACCTCACTCTACTACCGTGACCTCCCACACAACCCTACTAAATTCTCCAGCATTTATCTCATCCTGCTACTATGCTCTCCCTAACCCTTCCACATACTCTTCCATCCTCCATCCTCCTTTACTCATCCCAAGCCTTTGGGTTGAGTAAATTAAGGATATACTCCCAATTAACACTTCCGGATTTCTTTCCTCCTCCACCCCTCCATTACTACAGTCAATCTAACTAACAAACTCTCATGTCCACGGCTCAAATTAACTCATAATAATACTAAAACTGTACTCATTATTTCCCGATACTAATCCATTACTAATTCTTGTTGGGTTCCAGAGTAGCGTGCTACTCACCGAAAAGCGCTTCGACGCCTTATCAGGGGTAGTAAGCACTATATAAATACGATTACAATACAATACAATACAATATGCCTGCAGAGATCCGGAGTGATCTTGCAGTGTAAAAGTTCAAAACCAAGCTTGGTCGACCCTGCCATTTAGCATTATAAGGTTATAAAAAGAGTGCCAATGAGTTAACATCTGTAGTTTATAGTGCTTCAAAGCTAGAAGCCTATGGCAGTAGGTCTCAGTGATTTAAATGAGCAGGTACTGAGTACCTGCACTTCTTGAATTTAAACGGAGAATAGCGGCAATTCTCAATACTTGTGCAATACTTATAATGGAAGGGAACCTGCAATTCTCACTTGCAAACATGTACTCTGAGTTATACGAAGCATGCATTTCTAATTTTAAAGGGTCATTTAAAACGCTAGTAAGAGTGTGATACATTGTGCGTCACTTTACTCAGTGGTAGCCCTTGACGTTTTTAACCAGTGTAGCTCAGAGGCTGAAATTAAACAGCGTCCTGTGAACATGTGCATTCAAAACCTTTTTTAAGTAGTTGGCACTTGTATGCCTTTCTATAAAATAGTTAATAGCTGGCTGGCTTGCTCCAAATAACAATCACCTGAGAAGTACTTCTCAATATGTGGAAAATCAAAGACTCAACAAAAACAGCAACAGGAGGCCTTTTCTCACAGCATAAGCTGTGAAGACAACATTGAAATGTTGGTGCTCTAGGCTTCTACTGGCCATTGGTAGCCCGGAGAACTCCATTGTTTTCAATGGAGCTCCCAACATTCCAGTGTTCTAATATAACCTCATAGCCCACCTTAGCGGGCTATACCGGCCATTAAAGGCCTGTTCCAGCGTTTAAGGCCTGAGCCGAAGGCGAGGGCCTTTAACAAGGGAGCGCAACTTTAATGCTGGTATAGCCCAGCTATGGAAGGCTATAAGGCTATTAGGACATTCCACTACTAGAAGACAGAATATTCTAATAAATAAAAGAAAGGCCTCACAGACCCCGAGGGGACTAAATTCCCCTTGGGCTCCGTGAGGCCTTTGTTTGACAACACTGGAATGTTGGAGCTCCAGACTTCTACCGGCCATCAATCAGAGGCCCGGAGCACTCCACTGTTTTACAATGGAGCTCTCAACATTCCAATGGACTAATGACATGTATATCCTGGCTTGGAATGGGTGTCAGAGGAAGGGCCTCTAAATATTCCTCATTCTCCCTTCCCCCTTTCTGATAATCACAGTATGGATACTTTTACACTTTAATAAGGCCTGGCTGACTAGATGATTAGCAATCATGTATTTGATTGAACTCGTAACAGAACTTAACTGCAATGTTTAAATATGTTTAGTTATATTTAAACATAGTCAATCTAATAGACTATTTGTGAAACATTTGCTGGGGGAACTTTTTTTTTATTTTTACAATGGGGAGTGGGGTGCAGCACTAAAAAGTTTGAAGACCACTGTACTACAATAATGAACTACAAGAGTCTATAAAACAAAATACCTCTTTGTAAGCTGAAATACAGAGTATTGGTGTTCCACACTTGAATGTCTACTTACTTTAACATATGATTTTCACAATAAATATGGCAAGCGCAGTACCTTTATCACAACATTTCATAATAAACAGATAAGCGCTATAGCCATAATCATTGGTGTAACATCACAACTAACTCAGTCCTGCTTTATCAAGTATAAGCTTTACAAAAAGGCAATAAGTGCAATACAAACAGTATTTGTAGGGAAAGCAAACACATTCGGCCCATTCAAATTCTGTACTCACGGGAACCAACATGTGGGTGTAGCCTAAGCCCCTCTCTCAGTCCTTCTGAATCTATTTTTTGTTAACCACATAAGGTCAGGTGACAATTGCACTGTCAAGCAAGACCTAAAACTAAATGTATATTTGTGTAGCTCTTGGAAATCCATAATTCTCTCAAACACAAAACTGTATGTTGAAGTCTAAAGTTAATGATGGAATAGGAGGGTTAGTGCCTGCAATACATTTCGCATGGCCTTCCATCTGTGCTGAAGACAGAGAAAACCAAACATTGTTAATTATGTAGTTATCTAAGCCACTATAACAGCATTGCAATGTCATGTGTGGGCCCCTAAAGTTCAAGTTCATGCAGCAGAACTGCTGCTGCTGGCTCAGGCAGCTGGATAAATAACCAAAATAATCACAGCCCTGTTGGAGAAGCGTGTGGCAGAGAAGCGCTTGTTCTGTGGATGAACATAACTTATGCTCAATTAAAACATGTACTCCTGGCTACCAACTTGTGGGCAGAGCCAAAGACCCTCTCAGCAGTACTCCCAAAAGCTCTTTTTAGGTTGATCACATTACCTCTGGTGACAAAGCCGGACCTAAAAAAAAGATCTGTTGAATGTACCTGATCCTGCTGTGTTTATCCTTTTGGCAGGGAGACACCCGTACAAACCAATTTTAACTCATCCATCCAGTTTTAATGTAGGTCTAACAGTTTACCAAAAGAAGAATAGAAATGTTGACGTAAGGAACATAACCTCACCCAAACTATGAAACCCACAACTAGGAGACACTCCTACCAGTGAAAAGTAGTACTCTTGGACGCTTCTCAGTGCTATAAATGGGGCCCACTGTGAACCATGCCACACTAGCTCAGTGAGGGTTCATTATCAATTTGGGTAGATACATAAACAGGAATTAAAAAAAAAAGGTTCTGAAGCTTCTTGCAGGACTACTGTACTTCTTGTATGTTTATGTCTGTTTACTAATAGTGTATAGCAGTCCTTTAACTCCTAATATTCCCTCTTTAGTGAGTTAGCTCCGTGGAATGCATCTGTGCTGTATATATGAAAGAATCTTGTGATGATCCTCCAAGCCACTGCCAGCTGTCCTTAATATAATTGTCTTAGGGATAGTTGAGCTGCTGCTGTCCATGTTGTACCTTTATTGTTTTGTGAAGCCTGATATTAAACTTCATTCTAAACAAAAGATAAAATGATTTGCATTGCCAATGCTTGTTTGAAAGCTTTATGTGAATGAAAGAATGAACCCTCACAAAATATGTAAGCAGAGTTAACGTCTGGCTTTATATGTGGAAAAAACAGTTTTATAAATGGATTGGAAGACTTTTTAATCATAGCTGATAACCTACACCATGTCATGAATAACATTTTCAGTCATGCCTTTCTGTCATTTTTGCCAACATCCCTTTCTATCTGGGGTTTGAACACATAATGAAAGTGTCGAAAGCAAAACTACAATCCCCACAAATCAACCTGATGTTGGTGTTGGTTGAAAAGCTAGGCGCAACTGATGGTGTCATATGTGTATGCTATCCTATTTTAACAGCTTATGTTTTTGAATTTCATGTTTTTTTTCTTAGCGTTTTCCAAACCTTTTGACAACAGTGCTTATCAATGTTTATTCAGCAGCCTAACACCAACGTTGACTAAAACTGTGTTTTCCAGTGCTTACAAAACATATTGTTTTTTTCAATGATTGTTATAAAACACATTTTTAATATGAAGGAGGAGTGGTACTTAGTGTCATCCCACTTGCAATATGTCTAAAAGACATGTTAGACTGCTTTAAGCATAGGAAAGTCTGTGTACTGCACTCTCAATCATACTCAAATCTCAGTTTCCTCTCTTATATCTCATAAACCTCTTAAACTCGCTCTTATCTGGTTTACGGGACTATGAATGGATTAATAAAGAGTGCTGTATTCAGATATTTTAATAAACAAATTTGTGCACACAGTTGGAAATCATGCACCTATTCAAAGGCAATATTATGACATTGTAGGGATGGTCAATGCTGTCAACAGCATAATACCTTGGGAAATATAACCTTGAAACTTTCGAAGTACACCAGAATAATTTGTAGTCCTGCATTTTGAGGCACCTGAAATTTGATGCTTTAAGTTTGCTCGCCACTGCCTTTCTGCACTCTTTGCCTGGCTATAGCGAGTTGGTGCTGCTGTTGTGTGGACATTCAGCTGCCAAATGTTTGCATAGCAACTGTGTCGCTTTAAATCAGTTCTGACCTTTTAACAGACAACATGGATTCTGAGACTTTAGATTTTATTGTTAACATTGAAACTAAGAGCTCAAAACCCACAGCAGTAAAGTGCAGTTGAGAAAAAAGCCAGAATTAACTGAAGGTATCACACTCAACAATAGGTCGCCTTGCAGCTATGAATTGTGTTGGTATGGGAAAAGCCATGTTATATTTTCACCACTAGCCCAAGTGCATGGGTGATAGCAGTCCTTTCACATGTAACTGTCAGTACACCTTGCACTGAATGTTTAAAGCCAGTGGTTTTGGCTGGTGACCTGCTATCAATACCGACTTGGTAGAAAAGAGGGTTAACCTATCAAGGCGATTCACCTGTGTCCGTAGGCAAATGTGATAGCACGTCTGGGCAAAGAACACTAGGGTTCAGCCATTTCACCAGGAAATAAAACAATGCCAAAAGATGAAACGTGATTTAAATTTCAAAGATTCCATACAGTGTATAAAATTATTATATCAGATCTAAAACATGCCTCTAACCCCTGAACATTAAGTCCAAGCCCTCAAAACTTAAGCAAACCAAACAAAGAAGAAACTGTATTTTAGTGACATCCCTAGACAACAAGACGCAAGTAGAATAACCGAAGACCAGTCTAAAATTGACTCATTCTCTTTCACTTTCCTTTCTTTGAATCAAGTTTCAGTTTGTGGTTGTGCAGGTGTTAACCAGTATGAATATGCATACACTGATGAGGGCTGTACCCCTCTCTATGAAGTTTATCAGTTACTATAAGTTTAAGTGTCAAAAATAATATGTCATGGTGCTACTTGGCAGACTTGAAAAATACAAAATAAAAATGAGTTCAAGATTTTCTGATTTGTTTCTTGCAAGCCTGTCAGGGGTTACACAGCCCAATGGATGAGAGGGCATATATAGCATTTCAAATGCAAATACATCACTGATAACAGGGTGACATTAACACTCATTGGAAAAACAAAGACAATGACAAACAAGCATTTGCAAAGCCAACAAATCTGGTGTTGGGTGCCAGCATTTTGGATTCATCAATGCTTGTTTTGTTACAGTTTTTGTAAAAATGTATTACTGGGAAATCTTCAGGACCCTCGTCAATCAAGAGTGGCTAAAAACAAAAATATTGTTTGGTCTCTAAAAGCACACATTGCCCTGGTAATCCCTCGCAATGAATGATGCTACATGTAGATATGTTTCTTGTGAAGGACAGAATGCAGCCGCTCACAAAATGCCTATGGCTGAAGTGAACTGACCCGTTAACCCATGATGTATGCAGCAGTGGGTGGAAGAATACTCTGACTGACACAATAACTGATATATGGATGAAGAGAGCTGGCTGAAACCCCCGTATTTTAATCATATAGTTTTAGTACATTAAAGTGTCTTGGTTAATGCCAGACCTAAAAAGAGTTTTCTACCAATGAAAGCTGCAGCGTCCTAAGAGACACTGTGAAGGACAAAAACTGAGCATCTGTCCTCGGCCTAGAGGTCAATGTTGATTTGGAAGGAGCACAACAATGTGAAGTACCCTGTCTTGAATAAATGCAGCACATGCTGTACCACTTGGGCCACTAGTGACTTTACTATATTTTCTCTTCTATCTTCCCAGCACCTTTAGTAATCCTAGTTTCCAGATACTCTCCAGGAGTGGCCATGCCTGATACTCACATGAGGGAGATGGTGAACCGGAAGCGCTGTCGGAGGCCCTTGAAGGTGACGAATGACTGTGCCGGAAAGCTGCGTGTGGTCATCTGGCAGTATGGCTTCTCATAATCACTGGACAGGCAGTCGCACCTGAAGCCCCCGACCAGCAAGTTGACACATGTGCCACCATTTCTGCAGACGCCCGCCGTGCAGCGACCTGATCTGACATTTAGCTCGCAGTGGTCTCCTGTCAAAACAGAAAAACAAAAAGTAAATGTAATGTAAAATAATCAGGAAGAGAAAAATAAATGCCAAATATTATAAAAAGTGAGAAATCTGTGATTCTACTTGATAAGTGAAATTAAGGAAGAAAAGACATTTGGGTAGCTCTATTAAAACATTTCTGTAGTCTTCAAAATTCCATCAAAGCTAAAGTGTTTTGCCTTGATCTCCCTAGAAAAAAAACTGTCCATCAGCTGCCTAAAACCAAAAGTAAATGGCCAGTGTCTCCATACAAGAAAGTACCTTCCCACAGTCCAGCTGCTTGTTAAAACCAATGGACATCCTGCAATGGTCTCAAAGAGAAAGAGCACAACAGGAGATCACAGATGATCTGTAGTGCAATAGGCATCCGCAGGAGATCCATACCCTTAATAAGTTTCCATGTTTCAATGAAGGAAGGGGAGAGGGGGAGGGAGCCAGTATCAGGTCCAGAGAAACAGTAGCAAAACACAGTTTGTGCTTCACATGTTGTGGGTAGGATTATCATTCCGAGGTGAAATCCATCATGATGCGCACCAAATCCAAGATCCTCTCAGGAATGGCACATTTGTAAATTGGTTCACAGCCACTCCAGTTGATACATAAAGGAAAAGAACTGTAGCACTGCCTCAATGACCAAAAACAGAAAGTGTGGTACCATCAGGATGGACAGGCAGGGGACTCATTGTGTCACTGGAAAGTCCTGGTGTCGAGCAAATAGTGGTTTTGGTGTTTCTGGCCCCCCTGACGCAGTTTGGGGTTGCCTCTCATGTAACAATAAGGGCAGGGGAAACCGTAACGATAGGAGCAGGGGAAACCGGAGTCGCATCATGGGTGCGTACAGTGTGCAGGCGTCTTTGGGGGGGACTTATTAAGCCCCCAGGGCTCAAAGGTCGATATTCTTGCCTGCCCCCATGCCTCTCAGACCTTACATGCACCGCCTTTAAACCGACGCACCCTACCATCTTTAAGTTGCTACTGTGGAAGATGGAAGTGTAAAGAGATGTCAGTTCAGCGAGCACTCGTTTGAAATGGTTGTAAGACCCTCTATACTCGTAGGGGGGTGGCAAGGTTAGTACGGCTCCAGTTAGTTAGTAATACTCTTGGGAAACTTTACATCTCCTAGTTTTACACATTAACACTCTACAGTAACAATTTTGCCTCAAATGTTGACATACACGAGTTCGTTAATTTTTGGGACACAGGGTTGGGGGCTGAATCTTCTGATTCCCCTTACCAGCCCCAGTGGTCCCAAGGGATAAATAAAAAAGGGGAATCAGGTCCAAAGCAGAGCCTCTCGGGATGAGGCCTGGTATCGACTCCAGAATATGGGTACTATGGTCACTGGAGCCCATGAGTGTGTTTTTTTCCATCTTATACAATCATTTTTTAAGGGTCAAGCAAGAGGAGTAAGGTGCTGTCAGGCATCCTGGCCAGGCCAATTTGAAACCTCTGAGATGGGTTCTGGGTTGAAGCGATACTGGCCTCAAAAACTCAGTTTTGCTGCTGCTAGCCAAAATATAAGATTGATGTCAATATTAAGTTTGAAAGTTATTAGCTAAGATCTTCTGATTACCAGGTCGCAGTGATATGGTTTGCAATCTAAACATTTTGTTAACATTGAAAGCATCCATAGCTCCCTGTTTTGTTAAAAACAATAACATTCAAACAATGCAAAGATATATAAAAATGGGTCTGTATGTTTTCGAGCAACAGAGGGTACTAGCATGGCCATTCCACAGACAATGACCAACGCTAAGATGATATGTGGTGCTCTTCCGCTCAGACACTGCATCATGCACCATTGCCAACAGTGTGGCCATTCATGTCGAGTTGCGCCCTAAGACAAGCAAATATCCAGGAAAGTGAAGATCTGAAAATAAAAATATCATGGACTTACAAAGCAGCCGCTTGTAATGAAACCAGTGTTCAACAGGTAACACACACAAGATGGATCTAGAGTTATAGACATCCACTCAGCTATTCTACCGTTGTTTTCAACTCCGGCAAAGTGACATCCATAAGTTACTGATGACTTAGAGTATCCTTTAATGTGGGGCCAGATGATCTTCTAATTGCTGTTCAATGTTTCTAACTATATAGCCAGTGACAATTACATAACACTAGCAATCATCAAGGGCAAAGGCTAACCAGACTTTGAAAAATAACAAAAACCGTATAATTTCAGAAACACAGAAATGAGACTAATGCATTGACCATGATGCAGACTATTAGTTCCTTAACAGTACCCACCAAAACACAAGACAAAGAACACGAGCATTGAAGGAAACTTTTAATAGCACTATCGTCTGTGTTAGCTAAACTACCTTCTTCTTAGCAATGCTAAATAATTCTGCACTTGAACACATAAGAACTTGCCGTCCTTTTTTTTCATGCCACAGTCTCCGAAAACCAGGATATTTGCTACATTTACTGAAATTTGCCAGAACAGGTGGTGACAAACAGACTGTTCAAGCAAATCCTGGATGCCTAGTAGCCTAACAAGGAAGTGATTTAGTGATCTTCAAAAATGAAAAATTATTCACCTAAGCAGTTTCGGGTATGTGTGCACTGTATTTTGTTCCCATTTGACAGACTGTGAATCCCCTGCCTTGCACAAATGACTTGACTGCTTATCAACATTATCAACTGTATTTGTGTCTGTTTTTAAAATTTTGCTATGCTTTCTGCATAAGGCGGTACAGCAGAACACACACACACACATAAATGTGATACATACAAGGACATATTTTTGCCTCGACAAAACGTTACACAAAACACGAAGCCATGTTTGTATTGATCTTAGTATCTGCTCCTACTATGAACACACACAAATGGTAACCATGATACAAACTGTACTTGAAAGGTAAAAATTAAAAGGGTAAATAAGTAGGCAATCAAAGCGGGAAGACGAGCGGGGAGATTAATAGAGCCAAATGCAAATACATAAAATGACCTGAATACATGGGCCGAACACTTTAGGTGATGAATATCAATGGGGTCTGGGGAGTTGAACGCCTGTGGAGGTGACAAACAGATGGGAGGATGAAAAGCGGAGGTTAATAAAATATAGAGGTGAACAAAATTTGCAGATTCATGAAGGAAGTGCGGTGATCCGGAGCAACACCCACGAAGAAAGACAGGGAATAAACGTCACAGTGTAAAGAGCGTGAATAAATAACTAGGGGGTGGAATAAAGGAAGAGAGACAACGTGAGAGGAGCTACAGAGTGGAGACAGACTAAAGTGGGGTGTGAATAAAGGGAGGCAGACGGAGATGATGTGTCAAAGGAGGGAACAAGAATAAACGAAAGATTGGGACAGTAATTAAAGCTGGAGGTGAGAAAAGGTGGAGGAACAATGGTTGCTGTCTAATGAAGGACAGGGGGTAAATAAAGGAGGGAGGAAAATAAAGGCACCTGCACGTGAGCAAAACTGGTGAATCAATATTAAATAGGCCCGTAAAATACCTGTCAAATACCTGGAAACAGGAAGCAAAAAAAAACTAACGTTGTGTAAAAATGCTGCCCATCCCCTCCCCTCCACCGCCTCACAGGCACAGTTTGATCTCATGATGAGACCCTTCCCCTGCAGTTAATCTCTCCACTGCCCTGTCTTCGACCTCCCCTGCCTCCCACTTCCAAGAAGGACTGCTAAATTTATCACCATTGCTTCTCTATAAATGTCCCTCTCCTGGTCAGCAGCTTGGCAGTTGTCATGGAAACCATTAACCTCTCCAGACCACCTCCTAGGCAGAAGAAACAAAGACATATTCACAGCCTATCCCTTCAGGCCCCACTGCCCCTTTCAGCTCAAGGCACCATAACAAATCCAGCACTGGTGATGATGAGGCCGCCAGCAAAAAATATTTCCACAATAACACCAAATGGAGTTCGAGGCTAAGCTGAACCTCCGGGGGCAAGGAGAGTATCACACGTAGCAATAACGTGGATAGGACGACTGTACCTGTAGCATTGGCTGATGCCTCTGGTAGTGTTTGGGTACAATCCTGCTTTACTAGGTATGATTAAACAGTGTGAATGAGTAGTGGCTCACTGTAGTTATAGCTGTGGGACAGTATCACTGCGATTCGGGCCCTGAGACACCCCCACTGTTTCTCTGAACGGTTCCTTGTTTGCCATTTTGTTCCAGGTAGTCTCCTTACCCTAAAAACCACCAGGGGATCTTGTATGGAGATTGCCGGCTAAACACTTGGCCAGTGCTAGTGACCTCAAAAGTGCCCTCCTTCACCCACCCCCTTACTCAACGAGAAAGTAATCCCTCTTAAATATGGAGACTGCTTGGCTGGTGGTAGCTAATTCAATGCTAAGGTTGATAGAGCTACAGCCTCATTACTGGTCCCGCTGGGCAAAATCCCATAACGTACCCATAATCTCCCATAATCTTTTTTCCTCCCAATTCCAATTCTGTTTTAGTTTGACCGTAATGTATGTTTAAGATTCTTTCTCAATGGATGCACATTCTGCAGAATAAAATTGATTTCTGAAGGATGTGTGCCTCCAGTACGGTAGTTTTTTCAACTAGCGGATGTGTTTACCTGAGCCAGTAACATTGTACTTTTTAGGTCTCGATTACAGACAGTTTTTAGATGTTTGTAGTCAAAGGCCAATTTTGCAGTTACAATGGTCTTTTGGTCAGCCCACTACTTATCACTGGTTGGCTTTCTTGTCATTCTCATTGGTTACTTCTTACTCAACAGGTTCCTTCCTCTTCTTGTGTTTATCCCTCCCTTGGAGCATAGATTATTTACCATCTTTTTGGTAGAATAACTTGTATTCTTCCACTGCTTCCACTCAGGGAACTACTTTTTCTTAAAATAACTTATCAATATTAACTATGAATATTATTTGTGAGCCTTACAAACTCATCGGGGAATACATATTGCTTGGGTTGTTAACTCTACAGTTATGGACCTGACTAAGGGTTTTTGTCTTGTCCCGCAAACTCAGGGATGGGGCTTTTATCAGGTTGAGCACCTGCTGAATAAATATTTGTGGAAGGGACAAGTCACCAGTTCAAGCCCCGGAAGCTGAGACACAGCATTTTAGCCTTCTAAAGTTAAACAAGAACGGCAAAGCCAATAGGTCTCATCTATGCATAAAATATCTGATTTGGCAATGTATTTTAGTCATGTTGTACACTAGCGTGGCTACTGTTCAGCATGGCTAAAAGTTAGGTGCTGAGAGAGGTGTGGTGTGCTGTAGAGTGAAATGACAAAGAGTGGAGTAGAATGTTGTAGAGTGGAATCGCAGAGAGTGTTGGCATAGTGTGGAGTCAGGCAGAGTGGCATACAATGGAGTGACATAGAGAAGAGTGGACTGGTGTAGAAAGCATTGGCGTAGACTCCTGCAGAGTACAGTGGTGCAGATGGCAGTGGCACTGAATTCAACAGCATACAAGCAGCGTCATAAAAAACAGTGGCATAGATTAGAGTGGTGCATAGTAGAGTGCAGTGATGCAGAATATGGTGGTACAGAGTGGAGTGGCACAGAGTAGAGTGGCATAAAGTTGTGTGATGCAGAGGGCACTGGTACAGAGTATAGTCCAGTGACAGAATCCAGTGGCTTAGAGTACAGTAGAGTCGAGTGGATTAGAGTGCAATGACATAGCATGGTGCAGAGTAGAGTATGGTGCCATAGAGTGTGGTGGCATTGAGTGCAGTGGTGTAGAGTGAAGTAACAGGGTAGAGTAGTGCAGAGTAGAGTTGGGTAGAATTCAGTGGTGGAAAGTACAGTGCGCAGAGTAGAGTGTCAGAGTGCAGTGGTGTAGAGTGCCATAGAGAGCAGTGGTGCAGGGTACAGTGATGTAGAGTGCATTGGCAGAGATTGCAATGACAGAGCACAGTTGCGTAGAGAGCATTGGCACAGGGGGCACTGGTTAAGAGTGGAGTGGTGTAGAGTGTAGAGGCATAGAGTGGAGTAGCGAAGAGTGTTGGCGGAGAGCGCTGTGACACAGTAGATTGTTTCAGAGTAGAGTGAAGTGGAAGAGTGGATTGGGGTGGTGCAGGATAGAGTGCGGTTGTGTAGAGTGGCAAATGGTGTAATGGTGTAGAGTCAAGTGGTGTAGATTGCAGTGGGATACAGAGCAGTGGTGTAGAATAGATTAGAGTGGCGTATAGTGGATTGGCGTAGAGTGCAGAGCATACAGCTGAGTGTTGCAGAGTAAAGTGCACTGGCGTAGATTTTATTGGCATAGTGCGCAGTGGCATAGTGTTCAGTGTTGCAGAGTGATGTAGAGTACCGTGGAAAAAAAGTGGAGTTGAGCAGAGTCAATTGGTGTGACCTAGACTGGAGTGGTGTAGAGTGCAGTGGTGAAGAGTGCAGTGGTGTATAGTGGCGAAGAATGCTTTGGCATACAGTGGAGTGTTACGGGGTATAATAGATGGGCATAGAGTGAAGTGGCATAGAGTGGAGTGGTGCAGAGTTCAGTGTAGTAATGCAAAGTGGAGTGGTGCACAGCAGAGTGGAGTGGTGAAGAGTAGAGTGGTGTAAAGTGGAATATTCATGGTGTTGTAGCACACTGACATTACAGACATCACATTTTCAATTGAAATGGGAATTAAATTTGCACATAGAGTTTTACAAATAAAACAATATAGTGCGCAGACAAAAATGTGTGGAAATTGCATCACATAGTGTAATGATTTGTTTTGATCATATTAAAGTATTTGTTTTGATCACACTTCAGACATAACAAAAATGTGCTTCATTGTCTTTCTAATTCTGATATATTCTGAAATACTTCATTTAAATGTTGTCATGTGCTAAGAAAAAAAACTCTTTCTTGATGTCCGTATCCAGCAAGATTGTCATGCCCTTGGAAGACAGTGCCTAACATTTTAACTTGGTCTTTGAATGCGCAGCAAATGTAACAAGATCACAACAAGATTTACAGGCCTGTTTACAGAAAGGGAGGACTCGGAAGGATAAAGTAAATAAGGTTTGGCAAGGGAAGGTACGAACTCAAGGTTGACAGCCTTTAACAGGTAAAGCCACAAAACGGAAAGCAAGAACAAGCGAGTTACAAACCACCAAGCCAATAACAAGCAACAGGGGTATGCACTCCTAAGTTAGCTTTCTGAATGTCTCCATGATGTCCTTAGCTGTCTGGTAGGCTGTGACCTAAAACGAGTATCACTGAGTTGGAATATCAATAACACTTCCTTTAGAAGTAAGCCCTAGTGAAAAACATTAATATCCATCTCTGAACTTGTGAAGTACTATTTTTGAAAATATTTTCATAGATACTCTGAACAAAAACAGTGAAAACCACTAAACACATAATTTTGCATTTCATATTTTCACAATGTGAGGCTATCGTTTTATGCTATACATATTACATTTATATATTTAAATATTCTCTTTTTTTTTCTCTCTCTCTATAATTTATGTATGTATATACTATCAAGTGGCAGTCGCCACTGACCGCCACTGGGTAGCTAGAGTTGGGATCGTGTTTCCATAGGAAATGGCTTTTTGTGTTGCTAATAACTTTGATGAAGTTTGACAGCTACTCCTGGAACATTCCAAAGAGGTGCTACTTTTTGACTAATTTGTGTACTGAAAATGTTGGGGTGATCTGTCAAGAGGGAACCGAAAAAAAAGGGGGGGGGGGGCAAAACATGTTTTCTCCATTCATTTTTCAGTAGAAACTTTAGACACAGCTACAGCCAAAACCACTAAACGGATTTACATTAAAGATCTTGGTCCAGAAAAAGTGATTTCGGAGTTTTGGTGTAAATCCTTTCAGTAGTTCCAGAGAGCTTGTGGTTAAAAAACGATATATGTAAGACTCAGGACTCAGTCATGAGTCCTTAGAAAAAAAGCAAAAAAAGGCATATGGAGCAGAGTACGGATGCTCTTAGAGCGATCCCACCTGGAGCCAAAAATGTTTTTTTTAATTTGCAAATCGGAGGTGGATCAGCAAATATGTGGCAAAATAGAACAAAAAACTAAGCAGATGCTCAATTATTATTTCTTTAAAACCCCCTCAAGGTGGGCCAGAGCTGGGTGGGGAGAGGGTACTTTTTGGGGGAGAGGGGGCATGTGGCCACCCTCCTCAAGCCTCTGAGATACACTGAGGACCCCATGCCCCAGGGCTGAGGTAAAATATAAGGGAGAAGGGTGCGTGGCCCCCCTTCTGGAGCCTAAAAGGCTCCAGGGACCCCATACCCCAGGGCTAAAATGTATTAAAAGGGAGAGGGGGGCAGCACCGTCCCCTTCTCAGGGCCTAAAAAGGACCCAGGGTCTTCATCCCCCGGGCTGAGTAATCAATGTAGGAAAGGGGGTGTGCGGCCCCCTCCCTGAGCCTAATAAGGCCCGAAGTAGCCCTTCCCAGGGGCTGAAATGTAAATAAATGGGAAGGGGTCCCACACAGACGACCCCCCCCACAACCATAGCCTGAAATGGCCCTGCAGACACCAACTCCCGGGAATGTGACACAAGTTAAAAGGGGGGGGGCCACATGGCCCCCCTGTTTGAGCCTTTAGAGGCCACAAGGACCCCATCTCCTGGGGCCGGCTCGGTTACAGTGTCCCTGGGAGCCCATAACGGAATAGTTTCCCTGCCTGCACTACTGTAGGGAGGGAAACGTATGTGGCGCTCATCTGGCAGGAGCATTTTTAAATCTCCTACCACAAACGGGAGCAAACATGGGAGTCTGCTCCCAGCTGCTGGGAGATTTAAAAATGCTCCCACCAGCTGGGAGCGGACTTGTGTTCTGTTTCCTTGCAGGCAGGGAAACAAAACACATACTGCTCCCACCTGCGGGGAGCAAGCATAGATAGCAAGCAAAGATAGTTGCTCCCTCCGTGCAGGGGCAACCAAGCGGGGAGCTGGCTGGGGCAGCGTGGCTCTGTGGGCCCCCTGTGGCCCGAACATGTTGGTGGGGGGCCCTGGTGGACACCAGAGCCCCCACCTATTATAAAGGAAGGCCCCAGGGATTCGCTCCCCATGGCCTGAGAAGGCTTGGGGGGGGGGGGGGGCACACCCCCCTCCTTTTTTTAATTGATTTTGGCCTTGGGAGAGGGGCTATGCAGATATACCCCTTTATTTGTTGAACTTAACCCTAGGGAATGGAGTATATGGGGTATGATGATACTCCCCTTTTTTAATTGCATTTAGTCTTGGGGATGGGGTCTCAGGCGTCTGTTAAGGTTTGGGGAAGGGGGCTGAATGCCTCTCCCCTTAATAGATATGTTTTGGCTCTGTGGGATGCGGTCCCCGGGGCACCAAGGCCAATCCTATGCTGCGCATGGCTACACGTGGGGTTGTCAGCCTGCAAGAGGGGGCACTGGCTGACTTCAGGTGGGTTAGTCACAGAGCCTGGCCACAGGCCAGGCCCTGTTGATAACCCCCTGCTGCACACAGGTGAAGGGGTTGGCTGCCTGCAGGTTGAGGGCAGCCTGCAGAGGGGTGAGGGGGGGGTTGGCCACAGAGCTTTGCTGCAGGCCAAGCCTTACACCCAACATACAGAGTGGGGTTAGTTGCCTGCAGGGCAAGTAACTATAACTTTTGCCCTAAGATAACTATAATAACTAGTGCCCTCGCCATGTACTGCTAATCACCCCACATATTGCATCACTTATGACATCTTCTATGACATCATTGATAATATCACTGCAACATTTGCAATGTTTTTATTGATGAGAAATCTGTACATGGCGGGGGGCGCAAGATATGGTTACCTTATGGCACCTTAGTTACTTGAGAAACTATAACTGATGAATTTCTGTGTTTTGGGAGTTTAACATATCACTTTGTTACTGAACTTTTCACCTAAGTATAACATTACGTTAAACTTTTCAGTGAACACACACACACACACACACACAGATCTGTAGTATGTCTATTTCTTCTGTTTTCCTTTGTCATGTTTGGAAATTTGCGCATCGTAGAAAAAGATTCTGATAGGCCTGAATTCAAAGCTGTCAATCCTGCACCTTTGAGCAGCACCAAAACGCCCCTGAATTGAACCATTAGGCCCATTCTTTCCGGTGTGTCAGAACTACCCTGGGGGAGGCAGCATTTTTTTCACTCATTAAATGCTCCTCGGATTACCTGAGCCAGGTAAGACGAAGAATGCCATAGTACACCAGACCAACATTGCGCAGTCTGCCTGCAGCACCAATATCCCATTACTGGGTCCCAGGTAGGAAACTCATCCTCCCTGGGGCCACAACTTTTCACATCACCTGCTCATAACCTGCCACAGCCTGTTGCAAGGTTGGCAACGGTGGGTAACTCGAGGTTAGGTCCAAATGCAACACCTTCACTTTTTACAATTCTCTGACACAAACAACATTAGTAGTAATATCACGTGTATTACCCTGTAATCATTAATAACTAAATTTACAGGTAATAGCTTCTCATAATGACAGGGCAAAACCAGATGTTTACACTTCCAAAGTAGATAAAAGTGCCAATAGGTAATAACAGCACCTACTAGCATGGTGTTATTGGCTCACCCAGTTAGCATGCTCAGAACCCGGGCACTACCTGCTGGTTTTTGTCTAAATTCAATGAGAATGTAAAGCACGGACATGAAGCAGATCGGCATAGTGGGCATGTCTCTGTCTGCCACTTGAGTTACTACTGTTGGGCATTAACATCACTGTCCTTTCATTATGCCACCTCTCGGGTGGGGGCGGGGGGTGAAGGGGTTGGAGTTGTTAGGTTATTTTATTTTATTAAGGGTGGGTGGGTCGGTACTATGGTTTTTAGGGCTGGTGGGGGTTATTTTGTTTTTAGGGGCGGGGTGGAGGGCTCGGGTGATTTTGTATTAGGTGGGGGGTTGGGTTTTTAGGGGCTGGGGGTTGGGGTAATTTTGTATTTAGGGCGGGTGGGGGGGTCGGGTTTTTAGGGGCGGGTGGGGGGGTCAGGGTAATTTTGTATTTGGGGGTTGGGGTAATTATGTTTTTAGGGCGGGTGGAGGGGCGGGTTTTTAGGGGTAGGGGTTGGGGTAATTTTGTATTAAGGGTGGTGGGGGTCGGGTTTTTAGGGGCAGGGGTGGGGGTTGGGGTAATTTTGTATTTAGAGCGGATTTTTATGGGCTAGTTAGGGTAATTTTGTATTCAGGGCAGGTGGGGGGGTCAAGTTTTTAGGGGCAGGGGTGGGTGGTTGGGGTGATTTTGTATTTAGGGCCGGTGGGGGGCATGTTATAAGGGGTGGGGGTGGAGGGATCAGGGTTATTTTGTATTTAGGGCAGGTGGGTTTTTAGGGGTGGGGGGTCAGGGTAATTTTGTATTTAGGGCGGGTGGGGGGGGTCGGGTTTTTAGGGGCAGGAGGTTGGGGTAATTTTGTATTCAGGGCATGTGGGGGTCAGGTTTTTAGGGGCAGGGTGGGGGGGGCAGGGTAATTTTGTTTTTAGGGGTTGAGTAGTTTTATTTTTGGGGTTGGGGTCGGTTTTAGGGCTCAGGATGGGTGGGGGTATCGGGGAAGTTTTTAAAAGTGGGGTCGGGGTACTTCTGTTTTTAGGGGTGGGGTGGCGGGGGTCGGGGTAATTTTGTTTTTAGGGGTCGGGTTGTTTTATTTTTGGGGTGGGTGTCGGTTTTAGGGTTCAGGGTGGGTGGGGGGCATCGGGGTAGTTTTTAAGGGTGGGGGAGCCGGGGTACTTCTGTTTTTAGGGTCGGTGGCATGCGACAACCACGCATGCCGTTTCCACACATGCCTTTACAACAAAAAATCGTTGTAAATGCATGCGTGGAAACAACACAGTTGTTGTTGCGACCGAGTTGTTCAGGCATGCGTGGTTGCAGCACGCGTGGTTCCATCATACAACCACTTTAAAAAAAAGTTTGACACACATACCTACTAAAACTTTGAAGTTGAATAATATGTTTAAAGAAGTATACCCAAAACGCCAGTTTTAAACTTCCTAATGTTACCAATTTCCGGTAATGTGTGCTGTGAGTCAGTCCTGTAATTCTCTCGATCTGCATTACGTTTTAAAGTGACCTCCTAATACCCACGACTTCTCTGCTGCGTTTCTAAAATAACACCGCTCTGTAGGTCACTTTGCTTCTACAATTTCACAGAGTGTAGTAGGGGCCCCTTCTCGGCGCCATTTTTATGGGCTCACTTGTGCACTGTATCTAATAAGGATCTGGGGGCCCTGGCGGGTGCCAAGGTTAGATGGCAGGAGCTGAACTGTGGAGTGGGGAGTACTAGCTATTGACACCTATAGGCATTTCAAGTCATTGCTCTGTCGGTGTAGTCAGTACTTCAGAAAAGATGAAAAAAAAACGTAAGGACTTCCCTCGGGGAGGAAGATTTTGAAAAATAGCCATGTGGTTGTGATAAACCTATATATTTCTATAGAGAACGGTGATTATGGGCTCGATAGAGCAGCTTGCTGGAGGTAAGACTGCTAAGACACCGCTCACAACTTTGGGAAATATTTCCCAAAAGAAGAATGTGGAGCATTTGGCGGGAGGTGTATTCGCGTGGGGTGGTGATCTGTGTGTGTGGCCTGCGCGGGAGCCCAGGGAACACGCATTGCCAGGCTCCAGTGAACCGTAAGAGAACGAACGGCAGAGGGCAGGACACCGGTGAGCTCTCCGGGTGAGACAGGCGCTGCTCAGATGCCGGGGCGGTGGGATCTTCTGGCCGTCCTCGCCACAGAAGGCTTCTTTGTTTCAAGCAAGAAGGCGGGGCCCACGGTTCTACTTCCAGAAAACAAATGTCTTGCCGTGAAATGGAAATGGGTATTAGTGTGGCCAGTGCAGCGGCCACCCAATGACAGGAGGCGCATCAGCAAGACCTCCGTGGGATCGTTAGAGCCGTTTACTGAGACTACAAACATACCTGAGCAGTGAGATTTTATCCGCCGCAGGGATACAACCACTTCTGCACAGACTGTACTGTTAAGGCCAATTTCTCAGGATTTAATGTGGCATGAATGTCACACCGAGACCTGCTGAACTGCCAATACATTCTTCGTAGGCCGGACAGTTCAAGACACACTGTGTTAGGCGGTTTTCAGCTTCAGAGCAGAAGGAACAAGCACTGGCAAAGCCAATAGGTCTGGCAGTGGCTTCCAGTTTTCTAACTCAATGAATGCTTATTTTGTGATTGTCTTTATAAAACTCTATTTTTGGAGGAGCTACTGAACTATTGCAAATACAAAAAAAAACAAATACATTGGCTAAAAGTAAAAATTATTGGTCTCAAAAAGCATACATTGTAGTCCATGGCACTGCGGGGACCTATTTTGCAAGGTGGTGCACCCCTTATGAAGGAGGAGAACACAATCACTCACAGTGAATTAAAGCCAATAGCGAAAGTGGTACATTGCCCCGTCCTATATGGCATAGTGGGCAGAAGAAAATGGAAATGTAACTGACTGACAAATGGATAAGCAAGGCCCTTGTAAGTATATTGTATATACACTTTTAGTAAAACAAAATAGCTCTTAGCTAACAGGGACCAAACCAGAGACGGAAGTTGTGATAAAAAAGCTGATCTAACAAACAGTGACAAAGCCAATACTTATGGGTTTCCTATGCTAATGCATGTAGTGTCAACACATTAGGGAGCCACCAAGAGCAGAGAGAGAGGACTACAGCTCGTGCTAACCAGGTGAAGAAGATAATAAACAAAAACTGACACATAACCACTCTCACAGCGTAACAGAGAAATGCTCTATTACCAGGCTCTCTCATGTTTTCCAAAAGAATCTGACTGCATAAAAATTGGGTAACTGTAGAAGAGGATACTAATTACTACTACTACAAGGGAAAGTCCTCAGGTACCAAATACCACACAGCGGTAGGTTTTCCTGAAAGATGGGTTTGTAGGTTCTTGCTCAAATTGACCTTCATTATTTTTTCATGGCATGAAGAACAACAATGCATGTGTCTGTCCTTTTCTGTTTTTGTTGTGTGTCACTTCAAGCAAATTAGCAGGATCCATCCCTCATCCAGTTGCAGCCTTGATACAGCAATGTGATCAACAAAGGTTTCACGTTCACTACTGTAAGCGTGTAACTACAGAGATGTGCCCCTCAGCATGCCCAGAGTGCAAGGATAGCCCTTATGAAGAGTCAGTTGACAATATAAAATAAATTAACATTCTTGCATGACCACTGTTTGCTGTGTTTGTGTGCCTCAACTTGCACGTTTCCCTAAGTACACAGATGTGTGAGCATGCGGTGTTTTGCAGACGTGGGGTGAGGTTATATAAACACTGTTGGCTGCCTATGTTTTCTTGAAGGTTTCTATCTTTGACATGATTGTTCAGCTATGATAAATAACATATCTCACTTCTACACACAAATTCCACTCAGAATTAGGCATGAAGTAGAGATGCCGTGGAGAAGGCGACCCTTAGGGTGATAATGGAGGTCAAAACAGGTTGCTAAACTTACATGGGTTGATAATCCATTATGCTCATTGTGCGTTCATACAGGGTTGGTTGCTAATCATATTTGAGGAACCCAGTGAATAAAAGGGACACCTCTTGGGTATACCCAGAGATATTTTTAGGAAAACACATCTGGCTCCCTTTTACTGACCAGAGACATTTTTATCAAGAACTCCTGACCTCTTGGGTATACCCAGAGATATTTTTAGGAAAACACATCTGGCTCCCTTTTACTGACCAGAGAAATTCTTATCAAGAACTCCTGACTAGCAGTTGAGTCCGCTAAGGTGGTATTGCCCTAGAGTGGTTAGGTCACCAATGATGAAGCATACCACAACCCGCAGGTGAGGTATCCTATCCTATTCTCATTAGATTCCTGCAAGTAGGGTAAGTGGGGTATCACTCTGCCAGTTGACAAGACCTGTACACTCTTTGTGCGTCATTTGTTTATAGAGAGACCAAGTTCAGATCTATAAAAAACACCTTAACACACCATGTGCACGCGTGTGTGTAAGTAACAGGTAACAAGTATAGGCACATATACCAAAAGTACCAGGTGAGTTAGGAATAACAGAAGGGACAGACAGATGCAGCGATCTACATACCACAGGGCACCAGAAACATCATCTGTGAGTGCAAGAATTGCCAGATCTACCAATCTACAATCATAAAGCTTCATGTTGCAGTTTTACCTCTATAAGAAGTGGAAACACCAAACATTAATACTACCCAACTTAACGGCACTTAATGTATTGACCTCTCAAGAACAGGTGGCCGAATTGGCTTTGCTGGGATTCAAACTCTTTATCCTACAGGTCACAAAATATCTCAAGAGCACGTGCTTAATTTGCAGATCCACCTTGCCGGCATACACCAAGATGAACAAAAGGCACTTTTTGTTGGTTAAGAAAAACGAGCCTATTACCCCTGATCTACACTGGAGCATGTATGAGTGGGGCTGCTTAGGTGGCTTGGACAGACACCCCCCCAATCAATGAAACAAAATAAATATTATCATTTATGAACAGAGGGTTTTTCAGGAGCATAAAGCTACACACCAAACAAACCAGAGGCTTTCGACTTTTAGAAAGCACCACTTCGCATAGGCTCTGTACATCTTTAGAAATGTACAAAATGTTATGAAAGCCTCGAAATCACTGCAGAATGACTGGTTAAAAATACATACATATAGATCCAAAGCAACAACGGATACAAGATAAGCATCTGCAATGCCAATAGGTCTGGCTTTAAAGTTATGATATATGGTAATGTGAAGCATTACAAGACAACTGCATGGCAATGGATTTGTATTTATATGGAAGCAAAGAAATGTAGAATAATATTGGTGTAGGTGAAATATCCGGTGACAGTTGCACTGTCAAGCCAGACCTAAACATCCATGCAGGTTAACAACTGCCTTTCTCCCATCTGTGCTGCTGCCAGAGAAAAACAACATACATTATCTAGTTATTTAAGACACTTTAAAAGCATTCAAATGTCTTGGGAGTGTCCCTCAAAGTCCAGCTTAGGCAGGGGGATAAATGAGCAAAATACTCACAGCTGTGTGGAGGGCAAGCACTTTTTTGTGGAAGCACACAACTTCTGCTCAATTAAAATATGGACCCCTGGCTTCCAACTTGTGGGCAGAGCCAAAACCCCTCTCTAGTGATGTTCACATAATTGTCTGGCACAGCTGCACTGTCTAGCCAGACCATAAAATGACTTTTGGGTAACAGGAGCATGTGTATAAATCTTTGCCAGTACAGGAACTAAAGGCATGGGGTTTTAGGGAAGGCGGGTGTATGCATTCATTAATCAATATGCATCAGACATTTTGAGATGGGCAGTTGACAAATATTTAAACCACAAGGACTATAGATTGTTAAAGATGGACATGTGGGCCTACCAATAGGAGCCAGGGACATTTCATTTTAAGATTTTTAGAGAGGATAAATGCCAAATGTATGAATCTATAAACCAGCAAACAAGTGTGAGATACCTGGAATAAACAAGTTCAGAAATGCAACAATCCACAGACCAAGAATACCCGGGGACATCTACTGAGTGTGATGGACATCAATGCACAGACCAACATTATTCACAGATTCTTTCACCTCTTCTGATGTGAGAGGGCAACTGTAAAAGGGGATACTATCTACCCCACAACATACTTTCCCACAGGTCACTGTGTACCTACCAGTGAAATCGTCCAGGCATTCACAGGTGTAGCCACCCTCACGACTTAAGCAGTGCCCGTTGTTGCGGCATGGGCTGGAGTAGCACAAATCCACCTCAGTCTCACAGTAGTCCCCGGTGAAGCCAGGTGGGCAGCGGCAGCGAAGGCCATTGATGGGGTGGATAGGGCGGAAGAGGATAGTGTCAGATGCAATGAAGGGAGCTGAGCTGTCGAATTTGAGAACAGAAACACAGCGCATATAGTTCTCACAGGGCTCACGCAGACAGATGTTGTCGTCGAAAGGTAGGACTCGCTGGCTGGAGATTGCAGCCAGAAGAGTGCGGTTGAGGTAGAGCATCTCTTGCAAGTCTTCAGAAGGGAAGAACTGATCCCGAGCCCCGCCCGGCAGCAGCACTGACAGACTGACGTTGAGGATGTTGGCACGCACATCAGTGTCATTCTGGATGTTGAAGATGACAATGTCATGGCGGGTAGCAGACAGCACAGTTGCCACCCCATCAATGAAGAGGGACAGCAGGGGTGAGAGGAAGCGCTCTTGTGACATGTCCTCCAGTCGCAGGGTGATGCTGTTGGTTAGCATTTCATCGGTGATAATGGTGACGAGCAGGGAGCACTGAGCGGTAACACTGTGGGTGCCATCTGCAAACAGAAGAATACATGCAGATTGTTATGGGATAAAAAGAATAAAGCACGCTGGCATGGTCATTTCGACACAGGGTCAAGACAAGTGCAGACCCAAATTTACAAAAGATTCAACATACTAGAATGGTCAACAAGGCCAATACGCCAATAGAAGCAACTTATGAACATAACATGTCAATAGGGGCAGACAAGAGCAACACTTTAACAGGGTATGCTTATAAACAAGGAATAAAATATGAGAAGGATCATCAGTGCTCCTGGATGGAAAGCTCTTTAAAGAATAGGAAGAGTTGTTTAATACATAGATAACCTAGGATGAAACAATGCCAACCTACACGTAATACCACACCTCCCCACCCAACATTAATCTGCATTTATAAAAGCCTCATCTAAAAACACAGATCAGATGCATACAAGTGCACCTAACCACTTAACAAATGTATTCCGATGACGCAACCTAAAATGCTGAGTTCTCATGTATGAAAAATTGTGTTTTTCTATATTATTATGGTGGTGGAAGGACAATTCTTGCTCACTCTGCACCATTTCATCACCCAAGCGCAACCTCTACTTCCTCTCCTGTACACGTCTTTGCCCACCTATTTCCACCTGCCTTTTCACTTGAACACCTCCTGTTCTGCACAGGCCGAAGCCAGTGCATCATTCAGCTAGTGCTGGTGCCTTTGCACTAAAATCCCCCGTAGTGTGTGCCTTTGTCCCTGAAATCATTCCGAAAGGAGGGTAATAGTGACACATCCAAATGGTGCATTGGCATCGGATGCCAGATGTATTCTCCTGTCCTAAAGGTGACCTGACGTAAGTGCATGGGAGTCTGGAATTCTAGGCTATGCGATTAGACGACAGAGAGAGGAAAGCAAGGGCCATGCTTCACATGTGGGGGACCGCATTGATACCTCCAACCAAATAGCCAAATAGTTCACACTGGTTCCCATCTATGATCCTCTCACCTGGAGGAGCGTACTTAATTTTTACAGTAAACAAAGTAGACTGAAACCTTCCTGCGATAGAGAATATAACAATTTTCAGGCCGTATTTATTCACAACCACATAAAGATGACATAAAAAACATCTTCACATTTACTGTATTTTCTTTCATCCTTCATTTTCAATATTTATTTATAATATGCATTCCAAGTCATAGTTTAGGTTCTTTAAAAGGAGCATGGTTGTCCACCCACCAGGCACCTGTGGCATTGACTGTAGACTGGAGTCGTATTCCTGTATGAAAGGATCATAGATGGGAACCAGTGTGAACTATTTGGCTGTTTGGTTGGAGGTATCGATGCGGTCCCCCACCTGTGGGCAGGGGGCACGCACCAAGGCACAGCGCGCCACCACCACACCCCCTTCAACCAATCGGCTCACCCCACGGGGTGAGCACGATTTTCAAATTTGCGCGGCGCCCACCGTTGGGCCACCGCCCAGAACCAGTCCAATACGGCCCGCACCTGACCTGGGTGCGCGCTATGCCTTGGTGTGCACCCCCTGCCCAGGAACAGAGCTTAGACTGAGTGCATTCTAACTGTGCATCTGCCGATTTCATTGGGTGGCACCAGTAGAGAGAACAGGAAAATCTATATGGACAAGAAACCACTGAAGGTTTTCCAAAACCATCCATTACACAAGTGCAAGAGAGTGGTATAAGAACTTAAGTAGACTTTTTGGATATAGAGGCTTCCTTCGATATTTATGGACAGTTTTTTTCGGGCATGTGTGCTATATCAACATTAATTTCGTAAAAAAGTAATTTCTGGGCATAGGTTGAACTGTCTATGGAAGCACCATACATAATTTTTGTACAGGTTTGAAATGTTTGATGTGTAACAAAGGCGACCTAAAACTGTTTCCATAAAAATGCACGGGTCCGAAAATTCTACAGGTATTCAGGGTGTTCGGAATCTCGTCTGGTCCACGATTTTAGAAATCTCATTTTGAATAAGTAAGCACTGAAAAAGACAATGTAACACAGAAAGCTTTCAGTTTCAGGATCAGTGAACTGACCGAGGAAGTCATTGCTTTCCACACCCTGCAGTCCTTACTTAACAATTAGACAGTTTTATTGAAGAGGATCCTCCAAATCTCTCTACAAAGTAAACTAAGTAAGAAGTAAGACGACTAAAGGGAGAAAACACGTGAAACATCCCTATTGTGTGTAGCAAGTTACAAAATATTTTCAAATAAGAGAAACAAAATATATTTGAATCTTAAATATTTGTTCAGTATCCACATTTGAATTTGTAACACGTCATGCAGCTAACTGCAATTTGCAACTTCCGTTATCAGGTGGCCACAGAAACACGTAATACCATGTTTTCATCTGTTGGGTTTTGGAAGTTGTAGCCTTTGTTTATTTGCCCTAACTGGACAAACACGTGGGAATGGAAGTCTACAATTACCCAGTCGAAGTGATTTATCAAGTACAGGCGAGACCAAGGATTAAGTGGGCATCGATGAGCTACTCCACCTCATGACTTGTCTGTGGAAAGACTGAATGTTACCTAAAAGGTGTAGCTGGAATTTGTCCAGCACCAATTACGTGTCCACCTATCCTCAGTCATCTGACTGTCCTTCTGACCCGTGTCTATGTGTGCTGCTTCAATGTGTGTATGTGTTGACGGACAGTGGTTGGGCGTGTATGCATTCTGCTTGTATGTCTGCTCTATGTGTGTTGTGGGAGAGCTTGGGGTGTTGGTCTCTCTACGGGTGCCTGCATGTGACTTGGTTAGTGTGATTTCACGGCTTTGTCTTTGCTGATGCAGGTGCATGGCTGTCTATAAGTGTGGTGGAGTGTGGACACCGGCAGATGTATTGTTTATCTGGTTTGACTCCCACCAGGGCCCTAGACTGTCCATAATGCGGAGTCTAAGAAGCCACATTCATGTATATGAGATGGGCACGTAAGACAGAATCTGAATACTGGAAGAAGGTTGCACAAAAACTCAGGGAGGAGACAGGCATAAGGTTAGAGGCAATAACCAGACACTGCTTGCTAGGTATTAAATCTAAAACCCAAAATAAAAGGTAAATGTATATAAATGTGCAGTACTAGGCCTGTTGCTGGTTAAACACTGCACAGCAATTCGTTGACTTTCAGCCAGGAGACCGCCTGGAAGGAAAAACATGATGGAGTGGACATTGGCTGAAAAATCACGGATGAGAGAGGCAAGAAAGGATGAGTGAGGGGGACAAGATTTAACAAACTGGTCAGAGATGATGAATAAAATAACAGAACACCGAGCAGACAATACTATATAAAGGACAAATGCCAGCCAGACATATACTGGGGGGGTAAAAAAGAGGATATGCGATGGAGCATGTCCTCAGGTAGCAGAGGAGAGACCACAAGAGAAGAAACTGGGATAAGCACGAAGGGTGGGAGATGGGTGGTGTGAGACTGCGACCGTAAACCCAATATCAGGTGGAGTGGTTTCAATCAATAATGTGAAAATGAGAAAAGCAATGAGTTCAGATGATACATATAGCAAACAAAATAAAATATGTAATGAGCCATGTGTATAAGATTAAAGATGTTAGGATAAAATTGTTGTTATGCTTGATTTATAGAAAACAGACATTAAAAAATGTAGTTTTGCTTGGTGCATGGGCGATTGTAAGTGTGTTAGTGCCTGCAGAAGCGCATGCGTGTGTGATTTACACAACTGTGGTACATGCACTCGATAAGACCAAAAATGTTCGATTCCCACTGCAATAATCAATTGCTTAGAATTGTGTCTTTTTGTCCAGGAACTGAGGTCTACATTCCTCATCAGTTATCCCCTTATAACGAATCTGCACTTTCCGCATTTATTTAGAGACACATCAGACCAAAGGCGTCTGCACGAGACTTTATTGTCTTTTCACCTTAACCAAGGTACCCCTACATTAAGCATAAGTATTCCAATAAGTACTGTGCAATGCAAGTACTCTTTTTTAGTGGAAGCACATAACATCTACTCAATGCAAAACTGTAGGAAGGAAGATCATCAGCGTGTGTGGAACCAAAACACCCTTCTCGCTGGTGCTCCTAGAAGCCTGTATTCTAAGGATAAGCTGTGAAGCTTGACCTAAAACAGTGATCGAGACAGGCTGCATGGCCTGTCCCTTGCAATGGAATGTGCCTGCTGCCATGGTGTGCCGGACAACGATCCGCCCAGCCGGAAACTTAAAGTCTCGTGGTATAGTTCACAATGTAGGTCAGTAAGTTGCAGGCTATGAACTGGGATATAGCTGCCTTTTGCAAATATCGGATTACCATCCCCAGATAATACATTCAAATGTTCAGCTGACTCGGCGGTTCATTCTTTCCAAGTTGATATTATGAGCCAACGACGTGGGAAATAAAACTGTTAAATCACCAAGTGTGAGAATCATGCTTCTCCAAGAAAGTTTACTTTTTAATGAATTATTCATTCGGTTGTCCCAAGAAATGGTTTAAAAGGCTTGAGAAAAGGCAAGTGTGAGGATCCAGAATGTTAACACCCCCCTCCTGCCACCCCAGCTTTCACCTCTACCCAACAAAGGCCCCCTGTTTGCTGCTGATGTCATGCTAATTAAAAGCAGTTTGGAGCCAGGCCTGGGCGGCTGTTCACAGGTCCCTGTGGAGGGAGGGACAGGTTGGCGCACAGGAGAATCCCAACACACACGCTGGAGAGGACGCGCCCCACACATTCCCAGACACTACAGACTTCCTACCGCACCCTTAGTTCTTAAAGACATTTTTATTTATTTTCGCGATGGTGGCACTGAAGACAATATCACCCACCCGTCACCCCTGTTCCAATCTCCTGTGCCCAGTCCCCGCTTCCCTCGTTTCTCGCGACAGCCCGCTTTTCTCACTCCACCCCCATTCTTTCTAAGCACCCACTGGGTTCTCCCCATATTTCATGCACTCCTATACGCCCCATTTCCCATGTTTCTTATATTACCTTACTCATTTCGTCCTTACCCTTTTCTTTCAGTCTTCCGTTGCTCTATCATCATCATAGCTTTTCTCGTGTCTCTTATCCTACCTGTGAAACATTCTCCCATCTATGGAGACATTTGCCCCGCTAGAGCCCACCATTCATCTAAGGATAGACCCATCCATCTAGAACTCACCACCCATCTATGGACCCCCTACCGGCCATTTATAGGCAAATTCACAAATCTACCAAATCACTCACCTATCTATGGACACATCTGCCTACCATCGAAGGACATATCCACCCTTCCTGAACCCGCCACCCATCAATGAACATCACTCTCTCCAAATATGGACAAATCCAGCCATTTAAAAATCACCCACCCATCTATCAGTCTATGAAGCCATATCCATGAAAACCAACAGTGTATCTACGAACTACATGCCAATGTATGAACGCACCGATGCATGGACGCTAATCAATGCCCCCACTGCAATAATTGTATGGATTTGTTGAGTGTACATACAACCAAAGGTTGCAGTGCTAAAGATTAGGAATAACAAGAAAATAAGAGCTTGAGAAGTGGACAAGGGAAAGAAAAACATTTTAACTAACTTTATGAATCAGAGTTGATTTTGTTCATTTCTGTTTGATGGCATGAAGTCACTGCAGATAAAGATTAAGAATGATCAGCAACGGCCATTCTTCCCTGGGAGATGACAGCTGTAGAGAGCAGAGTCATGTCAATGCAAAAGTTTAGAAGAATTCCACAGAGCATTTGTGGCAGGTGGGGGACTGTAGCGAAACCGGTCATATCTCCACCGAACATACCATTACACACCCTTCATATAGCAAATTATACCAGAAGGACCCAATGCGAGCCAGCTTCTTGCGTTAGAGAATATCACATTCTCCGGCCGTATTTATTACAATTCATAAACACAACAAAATGTTTTGCTTTCCACATAAAATAACACAATAAGGATAGTTCAGCATAGTGTTTGCATGACCGTATCTAATACATAAATCTCCTAGCAAATACACTCCATAGCTAATACATGATTACATTAAATTTCATATCAAATTAAGGAGTTATGATTGACCATCCCTCAGGCCCTTGGTGATGCGGACTGATTCAATTGACCTAATTGACTTTGACCCAGGACAACACCGTGTTGGTCTCTCCATAAGTTGTCTTCTACAAGGCGAACTCACTTGCCCACTCAAGACAGAGGGAGCTTGGGCCAGCATAACAGCTGTACCCCCAAACAAACATGCCAGGGCTACCCAATACAGGGATTCCCCCTGGCACCCATCGGGAGGTGGGTCTTGGCCACCCGGGCCATACCTTTGTCCCTATGCCAGCCCATAATCCCCCATATCTCCAGGGCCGTGTAATGGAGTACCCCGGCTGGCTATGGACAATGGTGGTAGCTGGCGTCCCCAGCCTTCCAGTAGTGACCACAGTACTCCTGCCCCGAATTGAGCTAAATGCTTAAACAATCCAATTCTATCCTGAATTCGACTACACATATTTTTGATACCAAGGTTGTCTACCTGTTTTTAGCAGCCAAACATGGCTCCTCTTCCACCAGAAACAATGACTGAATGTACTTCCCTTTGGACTTAACACAGGGATGGGAGGGTGGGGGAAAAGGGAAGCACTCTGGTGCTTGAAGAGGCCAAAGGGTGGCATCAGCGATCGTCAGGGGGGACCCAGGCAGCAATGTGTAATTCTGGGCAAGCTTGCCCACTATTTAACATGCCCGGCGGCCCCCCTAACGACCACACAGGGAACTCTGTCGCCCCCCCACCACCGATGGGAGCAACAAGCAACCAATGGTTGCTCACTGTGGAAGTGAGGGAAATTTCAAAAGGGGGCCACTGCCGACCACCGCCCCTGACCGGTCCGATCCGACCCGCACCTGTCTCCGGTTCCTGTGACCTGGCAGCTTGGCCCCTTGACCATAAGACAGGGTGTCTTAAAGTCAATTCTGTTTTCAACTGAGAGCCAATGCCATGCCTTAAGAGGGCTACAAACACAGTTTGTAGAGGCCCACCATACTGTTGGTCAATTGATGATGAATTGATAGATAAGCTGCACATCCAAATAGCGCAAATTATTCTAGTTTAGGCAGAGATTACTGAGGACTATGGGGCCATCACTCATCCCTTAAATTTAAAGACTAGCGCAATGGGTGCGCTCCATTACGAGGCAAGGTGGATCCTAGAAGGAGAAGGTGACCACAGACACATCCATTCTGCTGGACATGATGTCTGTTCTGTTGGGATGCTCTTCAGGTTCAGGCACCTTCCAAACCAGGCATTGAATGAGTGACAAACCTGGCACTGAATATACTAATGGTTACTGCAATGTGTCTAAATTAATTGCGCCTTGTTATATTTTCAAGTTGATGAGTGTTTACAAACATTTTTTATAATATATTGTTTATGGTGCACATAATTTGCATGAACTCCAATGCTTTATAGTAAACTATTTAATGTGGTATAAAATGTAGATGAAACTGTTTCTTTCAACAGGTTTGCATCCCCCAAAATTCTCAACCTGTTGTGTCCCTTAAACTCCTCCATGAAAAACTGACCTTCCAATCACTTACATGGTTTTAAATCAATCTCTGTTTCTTTCTACGTACCTTGTGTCTCTCTCATCTGTATACAAGTTACTCTAAAAATATTAATTCCAGCTAGTAATTGTGCCTCATGTGGCCCCTCTAATAATCACATCAAACGAAACAAGGCCCCATACAGCATGCACACTAACCCCAATAAGCAATTGACTGACCACTAACTAGGCTCGGAGTAGTGTGTTACGACAAAGAGCTTCGATGCCTCATCGGGTAGTAAGCACTATACAAATACTATATATATATACACATACATAATATTTCAAAGCATCCTAATCAGATGATGGAGGGCCAGTGCAACTGTTCTTTGCCTACAGTTCAAAAGTATGGATGGAGTCTATTTTGAACACATTATGAATATATCCTGAGAACAAGACAAGTTCCGAAAACTGTAGGCCAAAAGGCAGGTATACAGAGAGATCACGACTGTTGCTTTTTACCCATAACCTCAGTTTTGTCAGAGATTCAGTCAAGGGCTGCATATCCAATCTGAAAACAATGAGATGACTCAATCACACCGCCTTTCAATTGCCTTTCACACATGCAATAGCCACAGGCTGAATATAAATGGCTGGTCCATCTAGGACCACCTTAAGGATGAATATACAAATAGTAAACAAAGGCATTTGTATGAAGCTCTCCAGATCAAGGCAATATCGTGCACATATCATCCAAGGCAATACCCATTACTCCTGGTGCGTTTGTCCCTACCACTCCTGTAAAGACTATCATAGTCCCTACTTGTCTTAAGAATGAACTAAATCTGAGGGGTGTCAGACGAACAGAGTTCCTTTCATTGGAGCAGCAAACAGCAAATTCTATTCATTGGATTTCACCAGTATGATCAGCGGGGATGGAACTCCAGTCATCATACCAGCAGCGACACAGTTCCAGTACTTGCAGGGGAATGCGCTGAGTACCCCTCATAGGGGTAAAAGATGTAGAGCACCACCTACTGGTATGGAAGAGGCTGAGGTCCGATCACAGGAGTATCCGATATGGAGTGGAAGCGCAGGGGTCGAGTTACAGTCAGTCATTAGGAGAACAGACATTGAGTTTGCTCAGTCAGTTGGAGCTCAGCGGAGGGTGGCTGCTGACTCCGTGTTTTCGTGTCGCCGATTGTATGAACCTCAGACTCGGATGACTTCAGTTGAAGCTCGTTATCGCTCGGCCAGGCGGCACCTTTTCCGTGCAGTTGAAGGTTATGAGTGGGAAAGGCACGGTCTGCTGGGATGCAACAATACTGCACCTCAGCAGCCCAGTAACTCCCAGGACAGGCGTCACTCTCACTGCGGTGCCACAGATGTACGCAAGGGCTGGTAGAACGGGGCGGGTAAAGGGGGATAGTTATCTCACAGTGAAAAACAAAAGCCAAATGCATCAACCGACGGCTAGAAAGTGACAAACCCGTGGTGTAAACCCACTCATAATGGTGGAAATAAAGAATGAGTGATCACTGACGCGCTGTTGGCTTTTAGGCCCACATACTAACACGAAATAACCTTCTCGCCGGTCTTTCTTCCATGTCTTTGGGCCACCACGACTCAGGAAGATTGTGCATCCCGATTGTGGTGCACACCAGTAAGACATTAGATAAAAGTTGGCGACAGTATGGGACCGCCATTAGCACTGTCTCACTTTAATGTTAGCACAGTGGCAGAAACTTCGTGCGCTCGATCACTAGTGTGATAGAGCTTCCCCACGCCCCACCCTGCGTTCCCCCGCAGAGTGGGCTTGCAAGAGCACTGGTGCTGAAAGGGCTCTTGCCCCAAGGGCGAGGCGTGCGAGAGGCTCACTTAACCAGTTCTTCAGTCACTGCTGATTAATGGCCTGGATTATGGCGGGCATTAAACACCCAGCCAGGGAAGAGGGGGCCCACTGTGTTGCTTACTTGCGTCAGGATCCATGCAAACCTCGTGAACTCAAAGACATTCCCACTCTAGCCAATCTGGTTTAAGAGCTTTTTTCCCACACACTAGGGGTCCCCCTCAGATATCTCCAGTCAGGCTGCAGAGCGGGTTTATCCCGCCCGAGGCAGACAGTCAGTGGGTCCATGTGTCCCTGGTCTGAGCTGGCAAGGTGAGGCGGTGAGAGATCCCGACAGTGGGAGGGATCGGAAAGGCAGAGCGGAAGTACGGACATGAGTAGAGTGACAGGGGGACTGGGGAGAAGACCAGGAAGTGCTGCCCCGTCAGCTGCGAGACAGAGGCCTGCATGGCAGTGATTATCAGGAGGGACAGGTGTAGGCAGGCTATGCGTATGAGATGAGCTACTTATAAAAAGAGGTGGTCTACGCACAATGAGATGAGGTGGGTCTTGGATACGGTGAGTCATGTGGGTCAGGCAAACTAAGGTAGCTACTGACAAAACACAGCCTCATGGCAGTGACTAAGGATGTTCATGACAATGACTTGTAGGGTAGCGACGAGAAGATGTGGACTTCTGACAATATAGTATGTGCTACTGGGAGAAATGGGATATATTGGGAACACAATGTAGGCTCCTGATTGAAAGATGTGGGCTTGGTTCTGAGTCATAAACTAGTGATAGTGAGGTATGAACAATAAGGTGGGGAAACAGACATAGAAGGGTGGACTACTGACAGCAGGACTTGGGGAAAAGGCTGGTATAGTAGGCTGGGCTTATAGTAAGAATGTGCAGCTAAGTGACAAGTTAGTGTAGACCAGGCTTTTCCAAAGAGTAGCTCGTGGGCTACTGGTAGCTCCCCGGCTACCTGTACGTACCTTTCCAATGTACAGCCCAGACTACTAAATTAGACCGTTTTGCTTGGATCAATTAATATATGTATACTAGAATGGAGGATTTGGGAGTGGAAGATGCATATAGTTTGAAAAAATCAGAAGCTGATGTTTGGAGAAAAAGGCTAAATTTCCAAAATATGTTTAAAGCTTATATTTGAGTCACAAATCATGTCATGTTAGGGAGACTTATTAATAATATTATTATCTTGGTCCTAGGGGCACTGCACCACACCAATGGCTGTTATATATTATCCATGTAGAGGCGTTCTAAATGGAAAAAGCTATTCCTACGTTATTGCTGGCAACGCTGCCTAATGTACAGTGCTGACCGGTGCTAGGTGACCACTTATGTAATCTTCTCTGATGTACTCACTATTACACTAATAATATTAGTAGCTTGGGGTGATTTTCATTTATCAAAATTAGCTCTTTTTACAAAAAGGTTGGCAACCCTTGGTGTAGACACAGCTGAGTGTGTGCGAGCAGTGATGATGGATGTAGGTAGTTCTAAAAAGGTATCTCTCTGAACAAGATGATGTAGGGTAGTAAAGATGACCTGTGGGCTTGTGATGAGGAGATGTGTTATCCGTGGCAGAGGACTTTCTAAGCAAACCACATCTTCTCCAGACAAGAAGCTACAGCTTAAATGTCCTCTGCTTGACTTATCAAGGAATGTTCTTGCCCACATCAGTTGTTGTTGGTACACAGCAGCTATTATCATGGAATGGAGGATTGGCAAGGTAGATTGTCGGCTTCTCCATGGTTAATTCTGTAGGCCTCCTGCAGTATGGGACATTATGCTGCACCACAGGCACTTAGACTCCTTGCCCTGTTGGGTCTCTACCATATTCAGCAAATCTGGGACAAACCACCTCCCCTCCACCCGCAGATAAACCGTTCCACAACATGCAGTGTCCTAACAACTGAGTTTAAGGCCCAGCCTGTAGGACAGAGTCAGATTATGATGTGAACTAACACCTGGTGGAGTGGAGTCTAGGGAGACGAATGTGAAGAAAAGTGTGAAAGGGGATGAACTGTACAGCACATAAAGGGAGCACCTGGTGTGGCACAAGGAGACAGCATACAGACCCTACAGCAAGACCCTCACACTGAAGCAAGTGCTGGTGGAATTTTACAGTCCTAGTTCCAAGCTGTAAATTATGGTGCAATATGAAAAAAAAAAACATTTGAAAAATGTCCTTTAAGGTGAGTTGAACTAGAAATTGTGCACGTTGGCCTCACAGTGACCCAAATATCTGTATGATCATCAACAGAAAGAGGTGTTTGTGACTTTAGAGGTGTGGGTTCATCACTACTGACTCTATATTCCCTGCTTCCTACTTCCTGAGTGACCCAATAGGACCCTCCTTACGTTCATATGCTTTGCTTAAGCCAAAGACAAGGAGGTATGCCTAATATCACTGGCATTCTATCACCTTTCCTTCCTAAACCTACAGAGTCTCTAGTTATATAATGTCTGAGGGGCTCTGCTTCTAAGCTTTCTGCAAAAAAGTTGGCCATAGGCTCAACCAATCTCAGAAGAATACCAACTGTAAAGCATGAGTCCAGTCCCAAATGTTCAATTCGTAAACAAAGTTGGGGAAAAGCTGGTTAACACCTAACACAATGAAGCCGACAACGTGGTAGGTGATTAACCATCAGGTTAGAGGCCTGGAATAAGTAACTACATTTACCTGCATGATGGAAGATCTGTTGACCCTTTCTGCAGGATCACCCCTAATTTTTTTGCCTTCGCCCCTCCTTGTTTTTTTAACCCGTTTTGATGGCTTTTAGGACTCTGTGCACTTTACCACTGCTAATCAGTGCCAACGTGGTTGTGCTTTCACCCAAAACATGGTACAGCTGGCTTACACTCAATCAGCAAATATAATTTACTTGTAAGTCCCTAGTGAAGTGGAACTACATGTACCCAGGGCCTGTAAATTAAATGTTACTGATGAGCCTGCCATTGCAGCCTGTGTGCAGTTTTAAACTGCCAATTTGACCTGGCAAAATAAAGCTTTTGCCAGACGTAATCCTCCCTTTTTTAATACATCTAAGCCACCCCCATTATAGGCCCTAAAGAGCACATTGGGTAAGGTGCATTGTATCTAAGAAATAGAACATGTGGTTTTAAGTTTTACAGGCCCTGGTAGTGAAAAATTCCCAAAATTACTATTTCACTACTGTGATACCTACCTCTCCCAGTGCATTGTGTTACCTTATTATATGTACTAAGTGCTATCCTTTGATTGGGAACCGGTAGAAATGTCATGTTTGCATGCAAATAAATGGTAATTTAATATTTTCTTTAATGGTAAAGTCAGAATTTTGGATTACAATTTTGAAGTGCCATTTTAAAAAAAGTTGGCATTTCCTGTCCTAAACTTTGAGACCTTTTAAGAGTTAACATTTGCCCTGGCCTAATAATTGCTACCCCATAAGGAATGCTTACTGGGCCAAGGCAGTGAACAATAGGACCTGAGTGTAGCTGTGAGAATGTCATCCCGCCAGGATGGGAAGGGCAGAGCTTTTTCTTGTTCCACTTACATTTCATAGGGCTGCCTCAGCACATACGGAAAAGAACTTGATACCAGCCTATTGTCACCCCTACAACTCCTGGAGCCTGGGCAGAAAGAGAAACGGGAAGGAACCTTCCAGAACCAGATGTGGTGAGGGGGTGGAATAGAAATTTCCCCACTTCAAGGGGTAGCAACAGGTATAAATACTGGACCTCCTGTGCCGCTCATCAGCACACTCATGGGCCTGTGGACATTACAGAAGAAGAACTTACTTGTTCCCCAGAGGACTGACCTGCTGCTTGAGGACTGCCTTGTTCCTCAGATGACTGCCCTCCCTGCTCCATAGGCATGCCCTGCTGCTTGAGCCTGTCTTGTTCTCATAGGAGACTGCCCTGCTGCTTGAAGTCTGCTGTGTCCTTCAGAGGATTGCCTAGTTGTTTGAGGCCTGCCCCTACTTCCTGAGAAGGAGGTTTGGACCTGCACCCTTCAACTCTGCGCACCAGACATTGAGAAGGTAACTTCTTCAGCCGGACTAACCCAGTCTCTGCATCAAGCCCGCACTCATTGCAGTTGGCCTGAACTTGTGATTTTGTTGTGGTCTCATGCAACCTGATATGCACAGTAGGCACTACTTAACACAATGCCTCTAAGTTAAGCCTTGCTGCTTTTGTTCCAAGCTACCAGAGGGTTAAGCCCCAGTAAATTAACTTTTGTGGTTCACCCTGACAAGGATTATGGTTGTTGCCTCAAAAGGGTTTTCACCCCACCCACCCCGCAATCAAAAAAACTATTTCTTCAAGGATCTATTTCTGTTCTTCAACCCCAAATAATATGGCATCTGGTCTCAAAAGCTGTGAAACAGAATTGAAGAAGTAATATTTGTCACATAGAAAGCCAGAGAAGATTCTTCTCCATCCTAATAAGTAATTATGCTCAGCACATTGAGGCTATTTCATCTACCCCAACTCTTACACAGCACTGGGATTCCCATGTAGTGTCTAACGACTCAGCTCACTACTCTTCAACACGTACACAGAGCAAAAACACAGCCCAAGCTAGAGATCACATTTTACAGAAATACTGATTACCCATAGACCATTTTCAAAATCTTAAGAGAATTAATCTACACTCAATGGCTATGTCACAGTCATTAAGCATTGATTTCTACCCTGGTCAAAGTACAGCATTTAATTACATTTGTTCCTGTAGCTCAATTGGAGAGTTTTTTTTTTAACTTTCGAATGTTGACACTCATGGAAAAGGATCATACACTATCCTTGTATGGTATTGTTTAACATACATGTAAATACATCCTTTGCCCCTCCCTCCATAAGCACTATTACAGAAATACAATACAATGCTGAATCATTAAGTGGAACATAAACCTCATGAATCAACATAAAAAACTGGAGAGACTCAAAAGAATCAAATAAATTGGCAGCTTGCATACTTAAGGGCTGACGGGCAAGAAAACAGTCACTTGTGAAATCCCTTTTTGGAAAAGCATTTCACGAACTGGCTGGCATCAGAAATAAATGAAATATCGTAACAATAAGCAAGAACAATAGATGTTATGTTAAGGGATGGTACAATCAAGAGTCACAGAAGGATAAGATAGGGTTACATTAGTGAAATGCAATAAAAATATTTTGAGCCAGGCACTTAAGAATACCAAGTTAAACTTTGGCAGAAAAAAGGTCTTGTATCATAAGCAATGGACAAATGTGCGAGAAGTAACTCAATACTGGGAGATTTAAGGTCTTTCCAACATTAATAAGCCATGATATTTAAAATCCTTGGACAGCGCAACTACCTAATTGAATCTGAGACATCTTAATGAATGCATGTCCAAACAGTTGCTATAACATTCTACATTACATTAGATTACAGAGGAACACACAGTAACATTGCCAGACTGATTCAGAATAGAAGGTTTTAGACAACAGCTTAAATTCTGCCTCTACATCACGCAGACTTGGATGTTCATTGCCTACTTAAATTAAAGTCACCCAAAACAGAATTCTTGTTATCTGCCAAGAAGAGCAAACATGAAAACAGCACAAACCTGGCTCAATGACATGAACCTTGATGGCTTCGAACCCTATACTTCACTGAATGCCAAGTCAATTGGATTTACTCTGCACACCGTCCGTACACTTAACTGAAACACTGGCAAAAAACAAAGTCAAGCAAGCACCATCGCACTCTTCTAAAGAAAGTGAAATTGTTGCGTCCAGAAAGTGACTTTAGCACTGCTGGTCAATTCATTGTTTTCTCACAATTAAAATTAAGCACTGGGCTACGCCCTGCTCTACGGCTTTCCAGACTGCACACTGGTACCCCCTAGGGGCATCCTT
Organism: Pleurodeles waltl; assembly: GCF_031143425.1. Taxonomy (NCBI): domain Eukaryota; kingdom Metazoa; phylum Chordata; class Amphibia; order Caudata; family Salamandridae; genus Pleurodeles; species Pleurodeles waltl. Next base: position 604,950,270 of record NC_090445.1, on the reverse strand, counting down.
GATGCCACAGCACTTTTCATTCAGGCCCAGAAGAAATCAGATTACATTGCCTCCATCCTCATGGAACTCCATAGGCTCCCCATGCCAGCCCGCACCATCTTCAAAACCAGCTGCATCATTTACAAAGCCATCACGACCAGCACCCCCATTTATTTTGCAGACAACTTTACCTTCTATTGTTGTCCTTGGCACATCTGTAGCATGTACACCGTCAGATTGCAGACAAAGAAGCATAAAAACGAAAAAAAGGCAGCAGGACTTTCCATCTATGGATCAAGGATCTGAAACGATATCCTACCTGATGATATGCTTTTTTTTAACCTTTGTGGTATGCGGACAATTCTACTTAGCTCTTCCTGTCCCTTTACTGTGCTAGTATTTTTATTTATTTATATTCTCAATCAGAATTCCTATGCTAGCTGTGGCAGGGGGTTCAGAGACCTTATGGATCCAGGTGAAGAGAAAGCTGTGGAGAAAGTGTGAGGGGGAATAAGAGGCCTACCTTGGTTAAAATCCTCAGTTATATAATAGCCATTGCAAAATGTCAAGTAAAGTGATTTGCCAAGATCCACTGCCTTAAATTCAGCTTTTTTATTACTTACATTATATGATGGACTATACTAACAGTCCTCTGGTGATCAGCAGTTGGTCACTGATCTCTCCGGTCCTCTGGTTAGTTCTGGGTAGTTAGTTGAGCAGGCTGGTATAGCCTGTATCTCTGCCCACCGGTTGCCAGCACGGTTTAACCGGTTCTGCTGTCCCACTCATGATGAAAGCTCAGGTAACGAACTGGTACATTATATCATATGATGAGAAAGATTATATGAATTTATGGCAGGGAGGACCATCATAAACATTAGATTATACCCTCCATCCTACAAAGGTAGGTGGAAGGGAAAACAATGTTTACTATATCTGTGATGTAGAGGGGGTGGCTTTGATTACAGTCCTCCGTCTCATCAGTCAGGGAAGCAGGACTTCAAGTGCTGAGTGGCAGCAGATACTTTCAATATTAGGTGAAAGGACATTTTATGGTTGAGGCTGCATAGTTATTATATCCCACCTATATGTCGATTTTATTGCGAGGCTACTTTAGGTCCAGTTTGGGAAGTGTTTCAGTCCTCCTAGTGTGATAAGGTGGTCAGAACAGTTTGATAGCTGTGGGCTGTGCTTATACAGATATCAGAGATTTTCGTTCTGGTTCTGTCAGTCATATAGCTAATTTGAATGCTTCCAGTCTTGCATGGCAATGAGTTTCTGAGCTCGACAGCTTGCACCCAGAAAGTAGAGCCTTCTGTGGGGTTCTTATTGTATGACACTGTTTGACCATGAGGACAAACCGATTGCCAAATGATGCTCTCACTCGTCAGAATGGGCTGAAGTTGACAATGCATTATGTTTTACATAGGAGGGTCAATCGTGACTAAAATCTTTGCAGTATCTAAGATGTCAGAAAAATCAGTGTTTGTTGGTAAAGCCATACGTCTGTTTTACAGAGCACTAGGCAGCTACTGACAATCTGGACACAAACCTGCTTTTGAGGAAACTTGCTTCTTTGGTACTGGTGTCAACTTCCTCAAAATGGCATGGCTAAAAGAAGCAACATCACTCATCCCCGGAGTGCTGATGACATCACAGGATAGCAGCACATTTGACTTTGTTAAAACCTCTAAACAGGTATATAAACAGGTATCCTAGATCCCTGCTCACTTTCTGTTCTTGCCACTGCATTCATGGTATCCGAGACCAGCAAAGGATAGCAATGGTTACCCCTGTTGATCAGATCCTAATAGTCTGCATTCTAAAGGTTAAGGCTCAAACACTATAGTATGTTGGCCTCATAATGTTACAAACAATAAATGTTGAAGCAAGACTGGCTGCTTGCAAGTCCGGATTTCTCAAAATGTACTGATTTAGCCCTGGATCTCGCTAAAGTATACTAACATCCACTGAATTTGGTAAACAATGCATCGGCATGTCACGTTGTCCAACACTGGTCCACAAGTACCAAGCCCATGCTAGACTTTAAGACCATTAATGTGTGAAAAATTAATTTGAAACAGGAATCATTTAAAAAACTGTGGTAATCCTGAAAATCTGGCATTGGGTGGATCTCATGGACCAAGGTGAGGTACCCATACAGTTTATCAAAGACACAAATATTACATATAAATTTTAGATTGGACAGCCCTGGTTCCTGGCTGCCCTCCAACATAATAAATTAAATCAAGACTCAGCTGGTATGTAAACACATTAAAAATGGTTTCGGCGTGGAAAACCCCTAATAAAAACAAACTCCATATGGGACACTCAGAGTCAACAATTAAAATTCATCCTTGAATAGACAAAATATTGACTATCGCTAAACAAGGATCTTGGATAAAATGGTAATAACATAAAAAGCCGACATAGCCACACTAGGGCTGAAAAGATTGAATACCCTCATAGGGAGTTCACGACAACAGATATGTTGAAGGCTCTTAAGGGCAGCCTTGTGCCATAACTCAATGAAGAGATAGCTTTAAAGGGAAAACAAAATATTAGCATTCACACTATTATGCACAAAGGTTACTTGCAGGCCCTACTGTTAGAACAACTGAACAGTGAACAGACCAAAGTGATCGAATCACAGGCTCATTTGTGTTTGCATCAGAGCCTAATCACTGTATTGATAAAATGGAGTAACCTTCTGTCTCGCTCTGTAATCTGTACACAAGGCATCCTGTCTTAATACTTTGAGGTTTCTCTCATTAATGAGGACACATGACCCTCAATCACAATGTCACCCCCCTGAGAGTCTTTCCTTTTATTTTAGTAAGGACATATGCCACAAATGAGACAAACCTTGCGAAACCTACCTTTTGCTCTCTTTCTCAATCTCTCTCTACGTCTGTAATACTGCATTACTCAATAGAAATGTAAACACGCCTATAGCTCACTGTCTGTTTCAGCATGCTGTGCCCACACTCACACACATGTTTTAAAAGACCTATCTCCTTATTTCTATAAGCAGAAGACCAAATGCACGCCTCACTGCTAGACATGTCCCATGGGTTGCATAATTACTTACATTTTTACACAGACCTTTCTCTATCACTGTAATCATGACACAGGTTCTATGAACACAGAATTCATTTGTAGGTTTCTAAGCCTCAAACACAACCAAAGAATGCACATTCTGGCCGCACAATAAAAGGCCCACTGACGCACATGAGGCTCTTTCTTTCGGCACATAAGCAAGTAACCGGTAATCCCAAAATATAATGCTCTATCTATGGCAACAACACCTAAAATCGTAAGTGACACCGGCAGACACACGGGAATATATAACAACAGTAAACTTGCATATCTTACACTGTGTAATTGGCATTTAAGGATCTTAATGAAGTCAAAAAAAACTTTTATCTCTGCAATTAGTATATATCCACAATGCTACAACGCACCAAGCATGGCTCTACAGTCAGGCAACGGCTCGTGACCTCAAAACACCTGCCTTTCTCACAAGAGCATGAGAACCCACTCGGACCCCTGCAGAAGGCCAGGCTACGTCACACTCTGTAACCCGACACGTGTTAAGGTTCAACATCAAAGGAAGGAACCCACTAAAGGCATTCCACAAACATATCTAAAAACACAAATTTGAAAGAATGCACTTACTGAGGTTTCCTTATCTATGGCACGGCTCCTTCAGACCTAATCAAGAAGGTAGGACCATGGAGTACCACAACTGAGCACCTTTTCATGTTGTTAGTTTTGGAAAGTAAGCATTTTCCCCATCCATACCAGAAACTCTGTACAAGCTGCGTGTTCCTAGATTTACATCACTTTGGGAGCAAAATGCAGATGACTTGTAGATGTCCTTTCTGAAAGAATTGTTTACAACTTAATTCATCCCCTGATATTACTTCACAGGGCCCACCATCACTCGGTGACTCCAATCTTCGAAGGCACAACCTGCACTACTTTAGTTCTCAGTGAGTAACTCGGTAGATTTGTATCAGCACATTTATTCACCCCTGGCCCAACTCGGGCCCATGATCAGACCTTGGTGATCACTCATTGCAAAACCACCTAACCATCACAGATCACTTCCTCACACGAGTAAAAAAACAAATCTCACCTAAACATGCAGAGACAGTCTTATAGGAGTTCAGCATAAAAAGCCACAACCTCCCAATGAAAAAGAAGCCCTCAATACGATACTACTTAGCTGTCCTGCATCAGGAAGCATGAAAATTGTGAAGTATACAGAAAAACAAAATTGCTCCTTGAAAAATGTCCTTACCAAAAAGTCACTACTGGCACTGAAATTATTTACTTAGCCTAAAAGAGTGACTTAGTTCAAAAACGGATTCTGGAGGCACTTGAAGCTGGATTGGGAAAGACCCCTTACCATAATTGCATCACATTTTACGAACAGGTCACTTCCAAGACCAACAGACTCATCATGGTAAAAAAAAAATTACAAACATTTGTGTCTTGTTAATTTGTAAATACCACCATGCACTAGCTTCAAAGTACAAATATCGCCTTCGGAAGAGCTTCCAGGTGCTAGCATGCCAGGAGGATGCTAGTGAGGATTGGGCTGAACAGGAGAGTATTGTGTGACTACGGAGGCATGCTCCCTCTCTGTGAGGTCGTCTATGGGAGAAGACGGTTTCTCAGTTTTATGATTTACATATATCATATCAGTGGCGTACGGAAACCCAAGGTGGGGAGCAGGGGAGGTGGGGGGCTGCAAAGTACATGGAGGGCCCCAATCTCTGAACTCACTCAGGTGCTCTCAAGTCAGGCCACTGTACTGAGGGTGCCCCCTGGAGCTCGGGGGCCTCCCGCACCGTAGGGGCTGCAGAGGCCTTTGTTATGCCACTGAACCATATTATACTTCCCGATATTAAATGCCCTAGGAAACTAGTCAATTTCAGACCTTCACAGCTGACACCTGCAATGCCGCAATTTTCCTTTCTAAGTCCTTTAGCATGACTTACCCTTGTGGTGAAAACTAAGTGGGGCAACTTGGGTTGAGGCTTTATTTGGCAGAGCCCAGGAAAGGGCTCTGTATACACCCTTCTTCACCCTCAAGCCCAGAACACCCACAAATTCCTAGGTTCTATAGAGAGGTTTGCTGGATGGGCACTCCTAAACGAGGGTGGCTTCAATCCGCTGGCCCTCTGGATGCAAGGCTGTGAGCAGGGGACCAGCTGCTAGTTTAAAACCAGAGTGAAGATCTTAAGTTACTGTTGGAATGTGTGAAGTTAGAGACCCTTTCAGCTGACTTCAGCTACTGTGGGCATTATTTGCATAGGCCAGTCCTAGTCACCCTCAGCATATTTTGCCCTGTAGAAGACATCATTGTGAACACAAGGGTACAAAAATGGGTGTTGCTTGGACCTACATTGAGTGAAGTTCGCTGGGCCCATAAAGTTAAGAACTGCTGGCAATGAATGAGTAAGTACATCACCAACTCCCCTCCACCTCCAGGAGGTGGGCATTAAAACTAATAGAGAAGCTCAAAAGCTAACTCCTCAATACTGAACGCCATCATACAATTCTGTCCTCCATCCTGGTATCCAAAGTTTTGTTTTTGTGAGAAGCTGGATTCCTTCCTTGACTTAATTGAGAAAGGTTGTTAAGATTAAAAAATAAAGACAGGGGACTTAGCCAGCTGAGTAACTGGGGTGTGAGTGTATAGACAAAGCCTGGACCAAATAAACTGAGTATACACTGTGGCAGAAGTTTGGGCAAACATGCAGAATGCATGAGTCTGGCAGTACCTATCATGCCAAAGAATGGAATTAAAAACTGACGCGATCAATGTACTTCCAGCACAAACACAGAAGAGTTCTTGGCTCTTCAGATACTGCTCCCCGTATAACCTTCAGAAAACAACTGCTCCAGAAATGCAAACTCTTATTAGAATGAATTAGAACAGCAAGTCTCCTACATTCCAAAACTATTTCAAGCCAGCGTAGTCGAGCTGGTCCCCATTTGCTACAAAGGCATGCTGTGATTTCTTCACAAAATGCCAAGTGCCCAGAAGCATGAAAAAACCTTGACTGATGCTGCATTAGAAGAAATGCACGCTGGTCTCCGCCATCACATCAAACCACTGCCTGGTGACAAAACATCTTTGTCAATTATTAGAATGGATGGGGTTCACCACAAAACTTTCTGGATATTAACAGCATCCAGGACTCCCTAGAGGCAACTATTACAGAGGCTGCAATCTGAGCTCCACGGACGTCTCACAGGACATTCTGGCGAGAGAGAGCTGTGCCATTATCAAACTCCTCATGTGTTTGCCTCAATGGATGCCCTGAGCCATGGCAGCGCGAGGAGTTGCCAGGGTGTTTACCTCCCCCGCCAATGGTTCACATTTTTCCGGAGAGACCGACATCTCCCAGGGCAACTTTTCATTCACAATCCCAAGAGCACTGCCCCACATTCATAGATCCAACTTGTTCCAGTGTTTTTAACCTATAACTATCACTCGTTCCACCTCTGAGATCCAGTTCAAGTTTCAAATGTGGACTTTCATGTGCAGTGTGATGGTACATCATTTTATTCATGGTTATAATGGGACACAGAGTAGCAACGCATTACAATCTCCTAAAAATGCAAGAGAATCACAAACTGGTTTAACAGAACAGCATCTTAATTGAACTCTTACTAAAAACTCCAACATGACTCCAAGACATGTGAGGGCAAGAATTTAAAAGTTTAAGAAACTTTTGACTAACAATAAATAAAAATTATAATCAACCTATAAAGGTAAAAAGCAGAAGGAATAAATATACCACAGTAACATTGCAGCTCAGCAACACATGTAATATTGCATGTAAGTATTGTATAAAATGAACACAAATGGGCTCCGCAGTCATGTTGCCAAGTAGCTGACAGCCTTATGATGACACATCTATGGCACGCTGAAAATTCATATGGAAAGTGAGAAGATAGATGAGCTGCGTTAGTGGCCATCCACGCACGTTCTCAGTTGATTTAAGCAAATTGGATTTTGCCCAGTCAATGTACTAATGATTCTGAAGTAAAAGCATGTGAGAATCCAGGTCCTATGGGGGAAAGATGGATCCTAACACCAACCATGTGTTCAAAGGCAACAATAAAATATACCAGTAGCCAGCACAATGCAAATAGGGGGTGACAGCAGACTAAGAGGGGGGCAGGAGACAAAGAGAAGGCAGAGGTGAGAAGAGTAGATTAACCGATTACCCAATCAGCGTATCTTCACATCAGAATAACCCCTCTTTTCCTGCTCCCTCAGACTGATCCCCAACCAATTATAATTGTAAGAGCATGTGAAAATGTGCCACCATGCAAAGTGTTGTTGGTTAAAAAGCCATGACTGGCTGAAGGTGTCGCACAGGATATGTGGTCACTTGGTAAGCACAAGGAGATAGATCAGCGGTCTCCAATCTTCCCTGCAATGAGAGCTACTTACAATGAAAATTATCTCAAGCTACTAATATTATTAGTGTTGTAACCGTGACCACAACAGACAGGATTACATTAGTGGCCATCCCATAGAAAACTGCCAGCAGCGATGACCTGCATCAGACAGAGTTGCTAACAGTAATGTAAAAAAGGCTTTCTCAATGTGGAATACCTTTACATAGGTAATACAGTGCTCGTGGCACCATGGAAATAATATCAGTAACAAGCCCTTCCAATGGTACATGATTTATCACTCAAATAACAGCTTAAAAGTATGATAGAAATTCAACTATTTTCTCCAAATATCATCTTATGAGTTTTGAAATACACATATTTTACTATTGAACACACACTTTTCAATGTTGGCATAAATCTATTATTTCAGCGAAGCAAAAGCTTGGGGGCTGCACACAGGAGAGCTACTCACAGGTAGCTGGAGAACTACCAGTAGTTCACGAGCTACTCGCTGGAGAAGCGCTGGATAGATGCAGGCCGACTTAGCATGGGAGAAACTGCCCCAGTGCCAAATTGGGTAAAAGACGTCTGCGAATGAAAAAATGATCTTCCTGGTCTGATCTATAGGAGAACCAAAACTCCTTGCCAGTGGCACTGCCTGGTCCATCACCATAGAAGGGGTTGAGATGACCGAACTTCTGGCACTAAGACAGAGTCACCTAGCTTGTTTAACACTAGACACTGGGATTTCATCTAAAGTAGAAGAGGAAGAGGCCTCGGGTTGGAGGACAGAAACCCCAAGACTGTCCGCAGATTAACTCCCTCAGACCTGTGAATTTCTGCTGCATGAGATGGCGCTAGTGATATAGTTGGCCTTTTCTGCTTATCTTGTCTTAATGAAATGCCCTTTTACCTGCACGTGGCCAGCATAGTTCCAATGCCCTCCTCCCCTATGTCATTGTTTCCTCATTGTTCACATTACTCGAACCCACTGAGGGCCATCTTCTGTAATTATTGATAATATTGTTTAATGTGAGAGGCTCCTGAAAGTGAAGGTTTTGCAGAAAGACTGATTCCCTGACTATGTCAGTCCCACATCATGACCTCAGACGTGTTCAAAATCTCCCACTCTGCCACGTATTCGGCTATCGTTAATCACTTGTTCCTGCAATGGTTTCCTCATGGTGTCATTTTTATGCTTTTTTTAACAATTTGTGCTTCCCAAAATTCTGTTTGTGAAAGACAAGTGCCAAAAATAAAGAAGTACATAGAAATTAAAATTGAAGATATTTGAAAGAGTGCATGTTAATAAGAAGATACATTTGTAGGCAGCACAATGTGAAACGTCTATGAGATGCAAATGAGTTTGACCCCTTCGGCCATTGACCAGAGAGGCCACTCGTGGCTAAAACGCCTGGACTGAATATTAGCAAAGGTAGGGCTGCTGGCACCTTTCACCTACTGCTCATGTTCGAGGGCAGAAGGCTGCCTGGGTACTGACGTGGACAGGTTGAACCCGAGAGCCTGAGCTCACCTTTCAGATTTATGCCGCCCAGTGGCTCTCTTGATGCATCAGGTTACCTGTGCCCATGACATCAGATCCCAAAGGGGGCCTGCCTGCAGAGAACAAACAAGCCCTGCCAGCTGAAAGGTGTTGTCGAAGTGTCTAACCCACGCAGGTGTGAAAACTAAGCAGGGGGCGGGCAGTCACCTGATACGCAAGAATGATGAAGAAAATTCAGAGAAAAGAAAGTGAGCCCAACTTCCAAAAGCATAAGTGAGAACAGACTGATATAAAACCGAACTGATCTGAACAGTCCCAGATATCTGCTGCCTCTCACAAAACGTGGCAGGCAGATCCAAAAAAACTCGAATAGAACTGATGCCCTCTCCTTTCAGAAACTACAAGTTACTCAGATAAGTTACTCTTGCCCCAGTGGTCGACAGTGCCCTCAAGACTCTTGGGCGTTTCCAATCCAGAGATGAGGTATGGGGACATAGCGTGCACATTAAGACATGGGTATTAGGGGGTAAGTTTATGTAGACTACAAGCTCCACCAGCTTACATGCACCTCCGTACCCTCATATTTGCGCTTTTCTCTCTGTCTTCACCTAAGGGCACAGGCAGAGTGGGTGGCAAAATTTGGAGGACGTGTGCACAGTAGGGGTTCAAGGATGCCACAGGGGCACAGGAAGTTTAACTACATGATCCACCCCACAAACTGTCAAGATATTAACACTACAGACCCCAAATAAATCAAGGTACCAAACTCACTACCTTTGAAACCTTTGCTGGAAATGATTATCTCTTTACTAAACTTTTCATAACAGCCTCAACTGCTGCATCCTTCACGTTTACCAAACTTGATTCCTGCAACATCCTAATCTAGACTTGCCCAAAAAAGGTCATCAATAGGTTTCCACTGGTGTACAATATCCCTATCCAGGCTCTGTGAGATCTCCCATGCACCGACCAGGTTAAACCCAACTCCAGAGTCCTGCACTAGTTCCTACATAAGAGCCAGCTCAACACCATCCGCTTTGTGCACGAATTATTTAGCAGGTAACAGATAAGTACCGTCTACACAACAACATACTGTTGCCTACCTCTTGTTACCTTCTTTCCAGCTTCCTCGAGCTTCTTAACTTTTTCTGTAGAAAAACGTATGCTACTGGCGAAATAAAAGAGGCCACATGTTGGCCACGCAATGGTGCCTGACTTTCAAATGGTCTGCACTAAAATACAACAAATGTCTCTCTTTCACACAGGCCTTGTCCTGAAAATGCATCTATTCCGTCATGCCTTTGTAAAGTTTCTCCTAACCCCAACTGTTCTCAAAGCTCTAGTACCACTAGGATCTCAGAGCCAACATTTTACAGTAGACATCTGACATAGTGCAACAGAGGAGATAGTCCAGAATCTGCAAAGACAAAGAAGCCATCTTCCAAATATTGAAAAGGGGCTTTAGAATTTGAGCCAGAAATCAATTCTGGTGAGCAACAAAAAAGCTATGAATGAGAGAGACTCAAGCCAATGGGCTAGAACTGGCATACTCGAGGATTTGGTTGCATTGGGAAGAGCTCTACAATTCCCACCTTTGAACGGGATAGTTCTAACCTTGACAAGAGTAGTTCTTTAATCATATTCACAAGTAATAATGAGTTGGAAAATAAGTTAAATTCCCAATCTGTGGTTTTTACAAACTTTGGAGGCCAGTTCCTTGTTGTAATTGCCACTCTTCATCCCTATATTGCAATTTAATGACCTGAAACATTAGACCGTCATGGGGTAACGTGCCTGCACATAAGGGTTTCCAAATGCAAGTATAGATTTTGTGACTACCTTCCACTTTTGAATCAAGCTATTTGCATGATTTAAATGAGTTGGTGAGCTGGGCTCACTAATGTCAACCGCTAAAGAACGCTTACATGAAGAAATGTGTCTGATGCGTCCGACACTGCCTATATGTTTCACTAATTTTGACTAAGCCCAATAAGGTAAGATGAAGATTGAATTAAACTGAATGAGGAGAGAAATCTGTTTTCTGCTGATGTGTAAACCATATGAAGGTGAATGATTCATACTAACATTAAACTGGTACATTAGGCACACATGTAATCCATGCACAAATCAAGAGGATCCCACTAAAAGATAGCAGATGCTAGATTTTCATGGTGCAAATGAGAAAACGTGTGGAAACCTAAGGTAAATCCTCCCATGTATTACAAGCACCCTGAAAAACCTGGAAGGATGAAACCACTTGGTGCTTCTATCCAAATAGTGTGTGCACTTGACAACTGGAAAGGTAATGATAACGACATAACAAAGCCTGAAATGTTTAACTTCTGCGTGTGTTTGTTGCACACCTTGTCCATTGAAAATATAGCTAGTTCAAGGTTTATGGAGCTTGACCAGACAAACCAAGGCCCGTATTTATACTTTTTTTAGCGCTGCATTTGCGCCGCTTTTTGACGCAAAACGGAGCAAACCTACAAAATACAATGGTATTTTGCAAGTTTGCGCCGTTTTTGCGTCAAAAAACGACGCAAATGCGACTCAAAAAAAGTATAAATACGGGCCCAAGTATTTTTCACAACATCAAGGCCCTTAGCAACCAGCAACAGGACCACGGTGCAGTGATCTAATAAGTGTGGTTGTTATTGATCAGCTTTGAAAGTAATGGTGATCTTGGGGTGGTGAAAACACAACAGTCAATCACCACCCTTGTAAAAAAAAAAAAAATCAGAAAACAGCTAAAAATCATGCTTAAATCCACCTTGCCTTCACAACAATCAATCATTCTCAATTTCGTTGGTGAGAATTTGAATAACTGTGAGATCCTGGACCATCCTCTCTCCCTGAAGGGCTACAATGAGATTTTGGGGTGAGTAGCTTATTGTTAATTTGGGATTTTTGTAAAGTGTGGCAAATCACCACCACAGATTAAAGACGAAGAATGAATAATGCTACAGAATGGATATTTTCTACTGGATATTAAAAAAGTCATTTCCATATTATGTGTCTGTGTTGTTTCAAAAAACTATTTTGTGCAAGCCTGTTATTAGATGGTATTTCTTACTGCATGCCAGCTAAAAGTAGGAAATGTAAATAAGCACTGGAAAAAGAACCAGGCCCTGAACCTGGACCAGTGCACTGCAGACCAATATGCGTTATATCATCAATTAAGGAACACTGCCAGTCTATATGTGTGCGCTCTCACGATTTACAAACTCGCCCCCGCAAGGGATCCAATAGCAAGCAGTGATGTGCCCCCAGCATGCTTGTTCTTTTATTTCTGACGGAGTTATATATCAAAGTGACAAGCAGTGCTCTTTCATTGATGAAAGTTTACCTGCTGTATATCATTTTTATTTTTAGGACTGTTGTGTAATCGTTCTTGCAACATTATTGGCAAACGCGTTGTAATCTATACATACCCTAAGGATCTCTGGGTCGGCCTCCTGCAACCACTAGTTTATTTGGCTCTGGATCCTTCAGCCAATGTCTTGAGACACTGTAAATCATATTTTTGATCAGACCAGAACTATTTTAGTTTCACCTCCTTCTAGTGGTTGTTTGAATGTATTCTTCCACTTCAATCTGAATGCATGAAACACTGTTTTGCATTAAAAAAAATACATTGTCATCACGTGTACTTATTCAATTCATGTTTACACAAAGCAATCGTTTTTTTAACTGTTTTGTACAATAGGGGGACATTTTTAGTTAATTTTTTTTGTCAGCACTCGAGTGCAATCGTCATACCTAATGGCTTTGCCAACTGCTGTTGTATACAGCTTTAATGTAAAGGTGTCACTGAATTATACTAATATCCCCAATAAACGTTAAAAGCGAAGGTTTTACAATGTATATCTTTAACACAAGTCTAATAAGTGGATAATATTAATTTGACTTTAATAATCTCCTGTATTCCGTGAGTTCTCTCCCTCCTGTGCTGGTTTCCCTTCCTCCCACACCTGGCTTTATTTTTACTTTAGCCACCAGCTCCTCTGCTGCTCCCACGCACCTTGAGAGCTATTACATTTTTTTAACCTAAATTGTTTTTTGGAGGACCTGAGAGTTGTCATTTACTGGCAGGCGCTCTCCTACACACAATTTGCTTGCATGTACTTACTTAGGCGTTCACCGTCTTCTATCATCATTAAGGGAATGGAAATTGCCACCCACGTTTTTTTCCATAGTGCACAGATGTGCGTGCTTATGTCATTCCCAGTGACACATGAATAATGTGATTGTGTGGCGATCTGTGCACTATTATAAATTTTCCACATTTGCAACATAATTTGCAGATTTTAACAAAAAACAATCGCTTCGAGCTCAAACGGTTCAAAAGTTACTAAATATGTGACAACATGTTGCTGCACAGTGGAAGGACCTTTGCTAAACTGGACTGGTCACCTTTCTGTTGCTTAGTGCTATATCTGGGTGTTGGATTGGTACTAAAGAGGTGGAACCAATGCACAGAGAGTGTTACCAAGTTTAAAGATGACGAATTAATGAAGCAATATTATTACAAAATGTTCTGCATTGTACCACATATTTTGACTTTTCTGCTGCATAATTTACTCAAATCTGCCGTATAATTTGGACCGCTCCTTCCGCATAATTCCAATGGCCATGGCCATAGCGCATGAATGTACACCTCCAGACCAGAATGGCATGGCTGGCAACAGCAGCTGCGTAATTGTGCATTGTTTTCTTGCCGATACTGTACAGTAATGGCAACAACATTGGCATAGCCAATTTGCATCACGCAAGAGCTATTGGATTTGTCAATGCTTGTTCTCCTAGGTAACTATTCAAGTAGTATCCACTCATCAGATTTACAAGGGTATTTCAATGTGCGCCATTATCTCTGGTGCTCCACTGTGGTAATTCCTGAGCGTCAGGTTACAAGGATAAACCATGCAGTCCAAACATGCCTGAAGTCAGGTGGGCGCGCAGGGCAATCGCAACATGATTTAAGAGGTCGCTAATTGCTTCTTTAATGAGGGCCTCAGCGTGGAAGCTTCGTAGGGGGAAAAGGTCAAGCCCCTGGGATGCCTGTATGCCTGCACAGGCAAGGCGCTCTCCCGCGGCTGAGCTGGAGCAGTGCATCCGCTCACCAATGCCTGCAGAATGTTCAAATAATACAATCAGTGCTTAATATGTGCTTGTTGTTTCCGGTGTTGAGCACCGGCACTTATTTTTGAGGGCCGGGGCTTATTCTTCTGCCTCAAGCATTTGCTGGGAGCAAAAGACACATATGGGACAACCAGGAAAAACGAAAAAGCGTCACAAAGGGAGAAAGTAGAACGCTGCTAGAGTGAGCTGAAGGGCCCGGGAGTGGCTTTATATGGATTGAAGAGGCCCGAGATGGCTTTAAGATTACGCTGCCTCGGTATTCCGTGTTCACACATTTAATTGCAGCAGGAGCTTGTTTAAGAGGAGGGTTTTGGGCACCTGCACCTTTATGTTTACAAATTAAGCACTGAATAAAATATTTCCAAGCGCGACTCCTCAAGATTGCCATGCGCTTCAGCTCTATGAAAGTGAGACCCCGCAATCCCTCCCGGTGTCTGCTCCGTGAGGATGAGACGCTGGGATCCCTTTGCATGTCTCTCCTCAGCAGGGCTTTAAGTGCAATGAGTAAATGGGGGTCTCTGAAAGTGATGTGACCTACTTAGTTAAGGGCCTGGCCTAATTAAGTAAACTACATTTCTCTGAGTGCCAAAGCGCGTGACACGACAGGTTCTACTCTGAGCTTTCTGTCAGTGCATCCACATGTATAACAAAACCACTGACAAACACCTAAACCTAGCCAAGACTATTGGCTTTGTCAGTGGGTGCTGGCTGTTTAAGATAAATGAGTAACAGCAATCACTTTGTTGCAAATAATATTGAAAATGTTTGAATTATGAGACTGGGAGTTAAACATTACTGAACCATGTGGAAGATCTCCTGTCATGCTCACTTTATGTTAGACAGGTGCGCCATGTTTCTCCCCATATCTCGCCCACATGCATACCCACACCTCAGCTTTTTCCTCTTCAGCACCAAATTTACACTCACTCCTGAATTCACTTTCACCCACCTCTTTCACTTCACCCCCCAAATACTCAATGCAGCCACTCGCCTGCAAGCACTGCACTTTCTTTTACTTTCACCAAGTCAATAATTGGATAACTGTATACCTCCTTAACAAACATTTGCACAAAATCCCAATTTGGAACTGCAATATGCAACCACTGCTCTGTGCACTCTACAGAGAGGCCAAGGATTGGATGGTGAGGCTTTCTGAACACCCTTCTGACCCACTGACAGTCAACGTGAGAAACTTGCACTACTTTAGCCCAGAGCTCTTAATCATGGTCTGTTACTAACACCAGGAGGCGGCTGAGTCCAAAGCATGCACTATGCAAGAGTGATATGCTACACTAAAAGAGATACAAAACACACCATCCTGCAAATACCTCCCACTCAGTGGAGATCAAGGAAAACATGAAATATAAACTGGAACTAAACAGCTGACATGGATTACTTCCATTTTTTACACTCATTCTTCAGAAATTGACCTGTTTTTTTGCCATTAAGGTTCAGAACATGAATATAGAGCCTGATGGAAACCTGTTTCAATGTCTATTTTAAGTTATTCTGGGTTTGAGACCTGGAGAGACCTGGTGCACTTAAAGCTATGTCCTGTGTGTCTCTAGGCACAGTGACAAAGGCACCCAGGCTCATTATGTCTACATGTCTCTGACCTGTGCGTCTGAGACTACAGATTCCCTGTTTGTCTCTGCTTTGTGAGAATGTCTCCCCTCCGGCCAAGTGTACTCTGCGTGTGCCTGTGTGAGAAAGGCACTCTAGTTCCTTGTCTCTGCTTTAAGACACTACGGCAATCTGCTTCCGGGGTAATATGTCTGCTCTGTGAGAAAGAGATGTGGGATACCAGCAAGAAGGGAAGAGCGCCCCCCCCAAAATGGGGGGGGGGGCACGGACCTTTAGGAAACGGGCCACTATGGCCCAAACCCCCTTCACACTAGTTGTGCATAGGCCTGGCCACTACTTCCGCCCCCACGCCTCACAAGGCAGAAGTCCAAAAGAATAGGAAAGTAGTGGCTGCGTCGGCCGCCGATCCAGTTCCAGCTGCTGCGCGCCAGTGGGGGACTACATAATCGCCCCCGAGGAAGGCTTGGCCTTCTTGTTTCGTGGCAGCTGGAAGATCAGGCGGTGAATCGTGGAACCCAGATCGCTGGGGGGGCCATGGGGCTCCCGCTCCTGGCCGCCCCGTTACACCCCTTGGCAGATTGTTGTTTGGAGGGGGGGGCGGAACCCTGAGCATGTGGGCAAGGAACGGTGAAGTCAGGCCAGACGCCCCCCCTAGGGATACAGGTGAAGTACGGTTCACTTGTGTGGTCCAATGGTGGTTCAGGACAGGAAGGGATCCTGTCACAAGAAAAATGATTTATGGTTAGGAATGTGATTTATATTTTGTAAATATGACTGAAGATTATTTTGAAGTGATTTATGGTTTAGATATGTGTGATAAAATACCATGACAAAAATTTGTAATAAAACCTCTTGTAACAAATAAAGTTTGTCGGTCTGCGTATAGCCGGTGTCGGGGGGAGGGCCTGCTGGTGGTCTCCGAGTTCTAAGGATGGATGCTTGAACTATAACATTTTCTCGTTAACATTACAACATTGCACAGTAACACAGAGCTCGTCTGAAACCACAAAGTTCTCAAGTTCACCAATCATTGTCGTTTCACTAGGTCCGATAACGCTCAACTTTCCAAATCGACACGTGCAGAAGCTCGTCGAGTCCAGGTTTTTTAATCTGAATTCTGTAATATTTCTGTTTCTATTAGTAACCCAGGACAATAAATCCTAGAATGCAAAAAAAAAACCTTGAGTGAATGAGTTTCTCATGCAGGGAACTGAGAAATTTGGGAGCACGGGCAATACAACTGGCAGGGTAAAAACATTTGTTGTTTTTTTTTTTTTTTTTTTATTTTGTTAAGCACTAATGTGACTAAGCAGTTTGTGAACGAGGCTCTCACATCAGGGATGGATGAATGGGTAGTCCTTAGGCTCAAGTTTGTTTTACTGTATGTCTGAAGTCCACCTACAGGGAAAGAGGCAAACATAAGCAATCCTCTATAGTTAAGACAGTGGTCTGCTTTTTCTTGCATAGTTCTACACAGGCATCCTCTAAGAAATGGCAAGGTCGTCCCAGATAGCCAGAACCACCAATGTAATGATCATGATAAAACCAGGAAGCAGAACCCTCGGACAGATAGGGCAGTGACAGAATTCTCTGACAGCACCAGTACCCAAGCAAGAGGTGAGGCAGTAGAAGTGAAATCGCAAGTGAGACAGGAGAGGCAAGTGTGCAGAAACCCAATGCAAACTAACAGCACTTTCAAAAGTATACATGTCTGTGTTATGTGAAAGCCAGCAGAGCACTGTACAAGTGCAAGGCAAAGATACTGTCAACGATTAGGTTAAGGATTTGAAGAGTGTAAGTGGACTTTTGCTGCATCGCCATGTAGTGTTGTTTACAGAGGGGAGTCTTTGACTCTTTCCTAAGCTGTGTTTCAGTGCTCCTGATGGATGCAGGTGTGCCATTCCAGATCCGAGATGCACAGATGGAGAAAGATTGTTTGATAGTGTTTAATTAACCATTTCAGGGTCCGGTATTCCAGGTCCTCCAGGTCTGCAAAGATACAAGCGTCTCCCCCAGTGCTATACGAGGATAGCCACAAGGTACACAGAAAGGGGGAGTTCGAGCTCACCTTATGGGGCAAGAGGTAGATGATAAATCTTGTTGGAGGCAGCTGGTTTATGTACAACCCTCAATCTGATCCTTACAGACACATTCAAGGCATGGACATCCACAAGGGGTACCCAGAGGTAGGAGCCGCAAACCCCGGCTCATCCTTTGCTACCCTAGGTCTTGAAGGCAGCAACGGGAACAAAGAATAACCAGAGCAGTCGATATCCTGTTTACTTTCTGTAGCTGATGCTTGTTTCTGGGGTCAGTTGAACAAACTCCTAACATTTTGAGGAATCGAAGCCTACGTGTTGATGTAGTAAAGCACACCTGTCTACTGTGGCAGTCCACACTGCAAGCTCAGACCTTCTACTACTAACCTGAATGACTCTTGCCTCTCTACCCTGGTCAGAGCTCTAGGTTACCAGTTAACACTTCCTAGCTACTTCATGCTTTCATTTTGTTTCATATGCACGCTTCAGTAGAACTGGAAAAAATGAGACACCTATCATGCTGTCAAGCCTTTCAAAAGAGCCATCACCTGAAATGCAGAGTAAGTCTGATATCCATCTCTCTACCACCAATTCCTGAGCAAGTTTGGTGTGCACGCAGAAGCAACTAGCACTTCTGTTTTTTTATTTATTTGAGGTTTACTATTGCAAGGACAAAATCAAGTTCACATCCTGGCGTGTTACACTGTAGTGGTTGATGAGTTTATAGAGAGAAAAAACTGCACAGGCGTTGCCAGGGTAATTATGATAAGAAGCTGCATTTAGGGTCTACAGCCATTTTTAATGTCAATACTTGGAAGAGTCTAGAAGTTTGCCTGAAGCTTCTCCTCAAAGTCTTAAGATTGGCCTATTCCAAGATGGAAGGTCTTTTCCATAGCTCACATTGGTGTCTTCCAATCCATAATGGTGGTTATCTGTTCCTTTTCTTTTATGCCATTTCCTGTTATATAATAAGCTGATGCGAAGTCCCTCCTTGTGTCACAGCGCAATCAGAGTTCTTCATCTTATTTTGTTGCTCTCTTCAGCTCTGTTCATCCTGGGAGAATCCTTTTAAGTCTGTCTCCTGGTGCCATCCAGGAGGTTTTTCTGCCACCAGCTTTTCCTCC
Source organism: Pleurodeles waltl (assembly GCF_031143425.1). Taxonomy (NCBI): domain Eukaryota; kingdom Metazoa; phylum Chordata; class Amphibia; order Caudata; family Salamandridae; genus Pleurodeles; species Pleurodeles waltl. The sequence continues at coordinate 604,931,470 of NC_090445.1, read as the reverse complement.
TGAAGAAAGTGTATCCTCTCAGAGGACACCTGGTCCTTCCATGTGCCTTGTGGCTGATCAAGCTGGCTACTGAAAGGCATCTCCATTACTGTGGAGAAGCAAGTTGAAGGCTCTCAGTGAGACCTCCACGACCAGCACTTGACAGTCCTTTGCTCTGAGACTTCCCGCTCTCCGGGTGCATCTCCTGTGTGCAACTCGAACCTAAAGTGAAAGCACAAACTGGAGGATAAGTGAGACGGACATACAGTCTTGCAGAGTGCAAGATGGAGAGCTGTGGCGAGATGCACTGGGGCAAGGGGGGTGGTGACAGCTCATCCGATGTGTGACAAAGAGCATTTTGAGGGTGGGTGCAAAGTAGGTCCTTCCAGTGAGAGCCTCAAGGTCTGATCTTCCGGTGGCTGGACGAAGACACACCCCCATAGTAAGAAACATTGGAACCCTGGCCTGAGATAACAGCGATGGCGATTGTGCCCAGACCCTCCCAATGATGACAAAAGGAACTCGTTAGTATTGGGGGAGACGGCTCTGTCCAACTCTGGGAGGTTCCCATGGGTGGAATGGGCTTGGAGGCACACCTGTAGATAGACAGTCAGTAGCCACTCTTCCCATGTCTCTTCGAGGAGGTACCGAGGCCAGTGTGAGAGTGGAGGGATGTCATGGTGACTTGTCGCAATGAAGAACTCGTATTTCGGGCTGGACTGTTCCCATGGAAAACAGGGTCAAGACTGATTTGCATATGGCTGGGTCCAAACTGGGATGGCATGGTGAGCAGAAGAACGATGGATTAAACCCAGATTTGTGACTGGGGGAGAATGGTTGTAAAGTTTCAGCACTCAATCCATCATCCTCTTGTGTCGCTAAAGTTGCCTCAAGTGGGAAGGGAATGCCCAGACATGGGACCCAGTTCCGTGACTGGGGGTGAGTGGTTGAAAAGTTTCTGCACTTCGTCCATCATCCTTTTGTGTTGTTAGACAGTCAGTAGCCACTCTGTCCATGTCTCTTGGAGGTAGTACAGAGGCAAGTGTGAGAGTGGAGGGATATCAAGGTGACTTGTCCCAATGAAGAACTGGTAACTGTAGTCTTTGGGCAACAGGGTATCAGACCCCCGACTCCCTGCAGTGATGGGCAAAGAGAAATCTCGGTTGACAAAGATGGAGCCGGTCTCAGTCCAGGGACATATCTGGCAACTTTAGAAAGCTTTTGTAGGGCAATTTCTAACGTAGGTATTTGACCTTCAAAAGGACAGTGACATGCAGGAGCCCTGGGTCTGAACGGATGGACAAATCCGTTGCACCAAATGAGGGACAGAGTAAAAATAGGATTGAGTGGGCGGGTGATTATTCGCCACTAACAACCCCCCTACTCCTCATCCCCTCAGCCTCGTCCCCCCAAAAATAACCTGTGAGAGTTGCGAGTACAGGGTTCTGAATTTATCGTTTAAACAGCAAGGTGGGAAGCCGCAATCACAAGCAGCGGGATGAGCGCGCAGGGTGTCACACGACCCGCTCCCCACGGCCTCACTTCCTGCTCTGCTTTACTGTGGAAATCCGTGGTGCAAGGTGTTTTTACTTCTCCCATAGAGCAGGGTTGAGCGCCGAGTTAAACCACTGCACCTCCCGCACAAAATGCCCACGGCGAGGGGGGCTCTGTCCCCGCAGTGACCCGGGGCAGGTTGAAGCCTCAGCCTCCGGTGTCGCAGACTGCCGCAGGCGGGAAGGAGGCGCGCTAGGAATGCCGCAGTAGGTGCCACAAGTAGGACCAGATTGCTATCGTCCGCCTTGATGTAAATGCGGGAGCAGGGCGAGCCAGAAGGGAACTCGCCTTGATGGCTCAGTGAGTTAAGCGCCCGCTGATGATATCAGGTGCCGTCGGCAGATCAAAAGCTCCACACATCAGCCTTTCATCCTTCCGAGATCCGCGCAAAACCGATTATCATTTGACTGGGTGCTGGTACCACCTGTTATTTACGGCTCTTAGAAACAGTAAATCAGTAGGTATAAAGAAACAAACAATCCCACATCGCACGGCACGACCTACGTGTGCAGCTCAAACACTGACAAGGGCACCAGAGTCTAACGTGGATGCTGCCGCCCCGCTCTGCGCATGCGCTCTCTTTCTGCGATGTACTTGAGGCGCTGCGCATTCTTTGCTCGTAAGAATAGGAGACACGCTCAGTAATTGGCTGTATGGATGATATTTAAAAATATGTGCCATGTCACACCACAATTACACACGCACACAAACACATTTGTACAGGATACCGTTTTCTTAAATAAATTCGAGTTGAAGTCTCTGATATAGCAGGTTTAACCGAAACCCACGTAGGCAATCATTAACCGACTTAATCACAAATATGCCAAGAATTCCGCTCCTGTGTACACAGTGCTTACTCACTCGCACTCCTGGCTGGGCGAACCCCCTGTACACCAAAGAATCCACCTGCCTGCATGACCTCGAAAGAAGACACTGCTCACTACAGTATGTATCACGGTGAGATCAGTCTATTCCTAAAAACACGCGTTATTGTTTCCTGATCAATCCAGCACCCCTACGGCCAGACAGAAAGCACATTTCCACATGTGACACCGTGTACTATACTATCACAACAGTGCTTAATTTGAGCCGGTGGTTGTTAATGGGGCACATCCATTCACTTTTAGGGACCAGCACTTAATTTATCTGATCAAACTTTGAACCAGAGCAAAAAAGAGTCACAAAAGGAGAAAATGAGGAGGAAGCGAAAGATGGAAAAGCAGTCACAAAGTACCCGTAAGAGTGATTTAAAGGGGCAGCGGGGAGTGCGTGGTGGTGGAATGAAGGCTACACAGCCTTGGCATCAGCGGATCCAGCGACTGTGGGTTTCCGAGGGTAACAATGTGCACGACACATTATTTTACTCAGTGTGCGGACCGAGGCCTGCTGGTGCCACACGAGGCACAAAGAAGACGTCCCCAGACAAATGCGGCTGCAAAGGCACAAATGCTCTGTGTCCCAGGAGCTCGACACCATCTGGCCAGCAGTTCTCATTTGCCCGTTTGCTGTGCCGGGGTTGACATAGGGTGACCACCCGTCCGTAATTTTCACGGACTGCCCGTAATTTCGCCCTGCCATCCGTATTGAAAGGCTTAACAGACGGCATTTGTCCGTAAATTTAGCCTTTCACCAAAAGGAAAAAGGAGGGCAAGGTGAAATTACAGGCAGGTTAGTTTCTGAAGCTGGACTGAAAGGCAGGGGGTCTCCTGTGCTGTGAGGGAGGGAGGGGCCGACAGATAAGAAAAGGCATTCTTGCCAGGGTGTCTCCTCCCCTAAAGAAATGCAAATGTGGGAAATCTGCAAATGCAAAGGGGCTTGGAAACCTGCATTGAATTTCACCAAAGGAGTCACTGGAAGCTTTCTGATGGCTAAGACATTTTCTTTTAGAGAGGTGCCTTAAGGGTGTTCCAAGGTGAGAGGTGGAGTGTGTGGTTTTAATGGAGTGTTATAAAGAATGTTAGTACTATGTATAAACTACATATTATTCAAATCTATATTTGAGAAGCACTTTTTTTAAATTTAACCGAAATGTATTAGCGCATTTTGTAGCAGCCTATATTATGATGTAATTGTATTTATATAGTGTTTAATACCCCTGACAAGGCATCAAATGCATGTTTAAAATAAGGACTTACACATTCACAGTTCTTTCAGGGACATCGGAACCTTATAGTACTAACAAACATTGGCAAAGCCAATAGGTCTCGTCTACGAAAGAGTTATTGGCTTTGCTAATGTGTTTTAGCCATGTTATACACCAGAGTGGCTGCTGTTCAGCATGGCTAAAAGTTAGTGGCATAGCAGTGTGGAGTGGAGTAGCAGTGGCATAGTGGTGCAGAGTACAGTGCAGTTGTGTAGAGTGCATTGGCGTATAGTGCAGTGAGTGGCGTGGCGTGCCATGGAGTGGCGTGGGGCAGAGTAAAGTGACAGAGTGCAGTAGAGTAGAGTGGCATACAATAGAGTGGCAGAGAGTGCAGTAGTGTAGAGTGGTGCAGTGGCATAGAGTGCAGAGTAGACTTGCGTGGCAGAGTGCAGTGGCGTAGTGTAGAGTGGTGCAGTGCAGAGTAGAGTATAGTACTGTAGAGTGCAGTTACGTAGAGTGGAGTGATGCAGAGTAGAGTGGTGTACAGTACAGTGGCAGAGAGTGCAATGTTCCAGAGTAGAGTGTCAGTGCAGTGATGAAGAGTGGCACAGAGAGCAGTGGTGTAGAGTACAGTGGTGCAGAGTAGAGGGCAGTGGCATACAGTGCAGTTGTTTAGAGTGCATTGGCACAGAGTGGCATGGGGCAGAGTAGCATAGAGTGCTGTGGAGTAGAGTGGCATACAATAGAGTGGCAGAGAGTGCAGTAATGCAGAGTGGTGCAGTGTCAGAGTGCAGAGTAGACTCGTGGCATAGAGTGCAGTGGCATAGAGTGGTGCAGAGTGGAGTATTGTAGAGTGGTGCAGTGCAGAGTAGAGTATAGTGCCTAGAGTGCAGTGATGCACAGTGCAGCGGCATAGCGTGCAGTGGCACAGAATGCAGTAGTACAGAGTAGAGTGATGTGGAGTGCAGTGTTGTAAAGTGTCAGTGCAGTGGTGTAGAGTGGTACAGAGAACAGTGGCATATAGCACAGTGGTGCAGAGTAAAGGGCAGTGGCATACAGTGCTGTTGTTTAGAGTGCACTGGTGTAGAGTGCAGTGGCATAGAGTGGCATGGGGCAGAGCAGAGTGGCATAGAGTTGATTGGTGCAGAATGTAGTAGTACAGAGTAGAGTGGTGTAGAATATAGTGGCGGCCAGTGCAGTGTTGCAGATTAGAGTGTCAGCGTGCAGTGGTGTAGAGTGCATTGAACTAGAGCGCAGTGGTCAGAGTGGCATAGAGTGCAGTGGCGTAGAATAGATTGTTTCAGAGTAGAGCGCAGTTGCATAGAGTGGAGAGGTGCAGGGTAGAGTGCAGTGGCATAGAATGCAGTGGCACAGAGTGCAGTAGCATAAAGTAGATTGTTTCATAGTAGAGTGAAGTGGCTTGGAGTGGAGAGGTGCAGGGTAGAGCGGAGTTGCATATAGTGGCATAGAGTGTGATGGCATAGAGTAAAGTGGTGTAGAGTGCCGTGGCATAGAGTGCAGAGGTGCAGAGTAGATTAGAGTGACGTACAGTGTATTGATGTAGAGTGCAGGGGCATAGAGTTGAGTGTTATAAAGTGCACTAGCATAGAGTGTATTAACATAGAGTGCAATGCCGTACAGTGCAGTGTTACAGAGTGGCACAGAGTGGAGTTGTGTGGCCCAGACTGGAGTGGTATAGCATGCAGAGGAGTAGAGCGCAGTGTTGCAGAGTGGCGTGAAGTGCATTGGCATAGAGTAGAGTGGTACAGAGTAGAGTAGAGAGCCATAGTGTGAAGTAGCTTAGAATGCAGTGGCATAATGTGAAGTGGTTCAGAATGGAGAAGAGTGCAGTGGCGTAAAGTGGAGTGATAAAGAGTAGGGTGCAGTGGTGTGGAGTGGTGTAGAGCAGAGTGGAGTGGAGTATGTATGGTGTGGTAACACACTGCCATTACAGACAACACATTTTTTTATTGAAATTACCATTACATTGCACAGATATACAGTTTTTCAAATCAAACTATACTGTGCACAGATGATGATGTGTGGAAATTGCATCACCTAATGCAATGATTTGTTTTAATCATATAAAGGTATTTGTTTCCAGCACAGTTCAGAATTAACAAAAATGTGCTTCACTTGATCTCCTAATTCTGATTTATACTGAAGTTTATTTAAATGTTTTCATGTGATAGAAAAAAACTCTTTCCGAACCCCAGGATCCAGCAAGATTGTCGCATAAATCCTCCCACTTTGAAGTCAGAGAAAGAAAAGTAAACACTAAGTTCCCACTGAAGACTGAGCCAGACATTTGACTTTGTTCTTTGAATACACAGCAAATCTAGCCCCTGCTCACCCTTCACAAGCACGAACAGCAGACCATTGCACCAGAAGAGTTTGCCAAGGTGGATGAGTGTTGCTTGTTCAACCACTTGACAGTGCCTCTTCTGTTTCTCTCCTGTGTGCAGAGACAATTCCCCAGGTACCCAATACATTCCGATAGTCTTGGTGGACCCATCTTGTCTGATTTTAGGAACTGTCCCACCTTGTTCTTCTCTTCCTTATTTATCCACTTCTTAGCAACAACCCTTTGAATCACTTGCTGTGGATCTCCCATTTGATCTCAATTTCATCCTCCTCTTTTATTAGCTTTGATTGGTAGTCCGGGCTCCCATTTCTGAGATAAATGTAGAGTCCCAGACATACACTCTAGTGCTGTGAGACTACAAACAAGTTGTGGGTACCTCACATCCTGACATTAGGTGTGAGACTGTTGCCCACACCATCTGCCCTGCCTCTTTAAAGTTTTTTTAGGTTTAACGTCCATGGGCAGTCGGGGTAAGCCAGATGTTTTTTTAAACTAGCATAAGGTTAATTACCTTAATGTTTCCCAAACTGTTTGCTAGGGGTTTTAAAATGTTTAGAAACATAATCAAAATTTTGCTGTTCAAGAAAGATTGGGTAGATTTGGGTAGGGGTGAATGCCTTGCCACAGTACTGAAGGGCATTAATTTACTGCTGAACAAGAACCTAATGTGACACCTGAATGTAGCATACCAGGAGGCAATCCCAAAAAGACCACAGTGAATAAATAGTGCTATGTTAAAAAAGAGTAAATAAATACACTGACAACATAGTGAGGCATGGCCTCTCTTGCGTGTGTCTGTAAAACTGATGTTTGTTCTTGAATTTTTGTCCTGAATTTTGACCCTTTGTCCTGAATTTTTGTCCTGAATTTTGACCCTTTGTCCTGCATTTTTTACAGTCCTGTCCAGAATTTTCCTCAATGCCAGGTGACATCACCTTGTGAGGTTGGTTGGTTTCCGGTTTGTGTCAGGAGGCAATAGAGCTCACTTTGTCCATTTGTTGTAGTCATTACTGAGCTTGAGCAATTCTCTGCTCGCGTCCCCAAGCTTGATGTCGTTAAGTTTGGTGAACTAAAATGGCGCATCGCAAGATTTCCTTTTCATATTCAGGAGGGCCAGTGGGGGCAGCCCCTGGACCTTCACGTTCCGAGAGGGCGAGCTTTGTCCCTACATCACCTTTGCATATAACTGCTAGAGCAGAAACTTAGGCAGTGCAGTGGAAAATCACAGATTTATACTGAACCCAATTTGCATCAACAAAAGGTCAGCTGACAAAGGATAGGTTCAGTGTCACAACCACCAGACAGAGAAAACCCACTGCACCTGGGTTAGACTGACAGGCGGTACAGCCCCACCACCAACCCTTATATGAGGCACCTCTGGGAGGATAACTCATACCCCCAAAGCACTCACCCACACCAAATATAGCTCGGAACTTATTCCCCCAGGTAGAAAACCTCTGCTGTGACGAATAACAGCCCAGGCAGAAGTCTGTAATAAGTAGGGTACCTGGCGAGCACTATGCTATTCAGATAACCACTAACCTAACCTACACCCCACTGAGCAGTACAAGCAAAATACCAGACAACACAAGACAGGAGCGGCTGTTAAAAAGGTCTTTCAAGCACAACTGCAAGAGGAAGATCTTGGCACTATATTACATTTTAAATATAGTGACCTAATCTGTAATTCTTTTACCACCCAAGGAAACTTTACCTCAATTCAACCTTGAGTCAACATAGAAAAGGAAATACATGAGATTCAGGTTTTCTATATTTCTTTGCACCCATTCGAAGTATCTTGGAATCCTCGTCGTAATGGCGATGGCTCACGACGTCTATGTGGTTATAAGTGTGAACTCACTAAACATATTATTGGTATCTGTCCTAATTTATTAGGCCTACTTAAACACCGCCTTCAGACACTCTTTAACATGGTAAATATCAAGACCACTAAAGAAGCAACCAGTCTTTGCTTTATTAACCAATCTTCTTTCAATGCTGCTTCAATGACGTTTTACGCCTCTTTATAACTGAGTCCGTAAGCCATTTGCTGTATTTTTTTCTTTTACATAATACTTATCATCGCCTTCTTATTTTTAACGAGGGTTTGCTTCTTATGCCCTAACAACTTGATTAATTAATGTGTATTCTAATCTTAGAGTTATTGTTTTTTTAAATGCCATATGTACTGTGAATATTTTTGATAGATAAAATAGAATTTGCCTACCTACCAGTGGCTACCTTTGTAAAAATGTGACAAGGCGATGGAAAGGGACACACAATGTCTGCAACACCAAAACATTATAATCAAAAGAAAATACATAATTATAGAAGTTTCTTCAACAGTTTTGCAACAGGGGACCGGGTGGGGAGTCTCAGCTCAAAAGTACAAACAATAGATGACTGGTGGGAACACAGTAGGGATTCTAAAATACAGCTGGATGGCTAAAGATGTCCGAAGTGGCTCTTTACATGGTTGAACTGCTGGTAGGCAACTAGTCCTCAGAGAAAAGACTACAGGAAAGGAGAACAACAAAAATAGCCTAACGCTTACGCTACAGCCGAGTTACCTTCCAATGGTAGAACTCTTTGGAAAAGTCTTTTAAGAATTTTTCATCGCATACACTACAAGAAAAGGTGCCACTCTACCAGGGTTGTCTATGGCGTTGGCATCAGTGTTTTACAAAAGTGCTGAATATACTAAAATCTATGAAAAGCCTAGAGCAGTAACCTACACGTCAAAAGTCATGCACTGTCAAGACCCATTTTAGGACTAAACCACTTGTCCTTTAAAAGCAGATGTTTCTCTTACAAAAAGAGGTATGTCTTGAAAGATAGTGGAAAACATGGAAAACATACTGTTTTCTTAAAATCGAGGCAGAACTCAGAAAAACGACCACAAGTGATGTGGGCTTATTTAATGCTGTTCTAGCTACTGTAGCCCAGGAACAAAGGGTTCATTTAATACTGTCCTAGCCGCCCTCACCTGCAAGTAAGGAATTTATTTAATATTATTTTATATCTTAGCTTCTCTGACTAGGAGCAATGGGGTATTTCATGATGTCCTGACAGAAGGGCAAGATTGTTATTTGCATCGCAACAAGCAAACAAATACTTAAACACAACTAGGGGTAATGAGCTCAGTGCACAGGGTTTTTGTGTGCCCACTGCTGGCCTACGAAGTAGGACCTAGAGTGGAGGATGCCTATAGCATCTTATAGGGTCTGCAGTAATCACAAACTCCACAGAGTGCCCACCATTCACAAGAGGCCGCTGCTTCCTTCACCACGACCCAACATATAAGAAAGAAAGTGTTTTTTTTCAAGAGAAGGGGCTAAAAAGTCCATTAAAGAGGCAAAGGTAGGAAACCCCCGTGCCATCGATTGGCTTCCACAGCCTGTGTACCAATCATGGTGCTGAAGCAGGAAAGAAAGCAGAACTCTAACATTAATGTTAGATTTTTAAAAAGTACTGCTTTTAACAAAATAAACTCATCGATTTCAAAGATTATACTAGTCCCACGTTACTTATACATTTTGATTGTAAGATTTGGCCAACGTTCTTGTAAAGAACTCTGGGGGAAGATAGTGCTGTTTTAGAGCACGACGACTGCGTATTCCATTCAGTGAATCTTTTATTCACGGCAAACAGAACAAGCATTTGCATTGCAACGGGTCTCGCGTTTGCTCGTGTTAGAGCTGATAGCGTTGTAAACTTCTAACCGGAATTTTCACTCGTCATGAAACCTATCAGCATAAGTGCAATAACCGGAAAAAGGGCAATCAAGTGTGTAACAGGGTCGATATTATGTAAAGCGCTCGACTTCTGCCGAGCGAGATCGCGCTGGGAAAATAGAGAAAAAGTAGTCCACGAACCGGACGGAAAACAGCGAGCCTCGTATGTTTTCTGTACTTGGTCGATGCGCTCGAGGAGGGCTAACCACCGGAAAAGGCATGACGTATGCGTGCCTTCCACTAATGAAATTAAGCAGATTCTAACAGGCAAGCCCACGGGCCAATGAAAGGCACTGACGTGACGTGGACGGGGCTCCGAGCCCTTTTTAATTCCTAAAGCGTCTCGCTCAGCGAAACGCATGCGCAAGTGCATGCGATGCAGGCTCGACCCTAAAAATAGTCGAGGAACCACCACTAGACTTTTTACTCTCTGTATCTTCAGGGGCGCTGGTGTGAATAGTCCAAACGTTCACTGGAACATAACCAACTGCATTCAGTGCAAACCAGTACCATCTACCAAATATGCCCTTAAACAGTATTATCACAGGAGAACCTCCACTACCCAAGCACCTCAAGTACATCCGAACTGCATGGAACATATCCTGGATGGCATGATACAAAGCAATATGAACCCAATTTTAGTTAAGAAGCTGGAATAAAATAAAAAAATAGGGAAAACTCAAGTCATTCGCACGTGGTCTCGAAGTATCATAAAGCAGGGCTTGGCACTGCTACCCAGTCACATCTTTGTTATAATGACTCCCTTGACAGATCCCACGCAACATCTTTTGGAGCCAAGATGATGAGCATGGAGCCCGTCTAGGTGGTTGTTCCAGATGCTCAAGCTGGAAGCAACTCAAAATGGTGGGATTTAAGAATTGCTAATACTGGGATGTTCTACTTGAAGAAGGTTACATAGTTTGTGCTGACGTCTCAGAGATCTTAAAGGGGACATCTGATGTAAACACTGAATAAAAAACGCCGAACAATCAGTCATACATACTGTACGGAAATAAGATAAACGAGAGTGGCGTCACGTTGGGGACATCTACATTAGAATGCACACCAAGTCCATATATATAGACGAAGATTCACCCAATTGCACATGTGGAGCACAACAAGATCGCTACCACAGGTGGGGGTCGTTTCAGTAAATGAAGAAGTGTAATGTGTCCCATTCTGTATGTTTTGACAAATATAAATGTGGTAAATGTTCCACACTAATAATAATAGATTTTGAGACACAAGCACAGGTCAAAGGAAAAAGTACAGCTAAAACTGCCTCTACAATGCATATGTATTTCATATACATAACAACCGATCGCCTGCGGATGAGTCAGGTCGGACAGAACTGCAGCACTGCACATTTATTAAAACCATGGTCAGAAGTGAAACATACGATGAATTCGAGCTCTATGGAACCATATTCATCAAAGGTGTTTATCACAGGCACAACACTTAGAAAAATCTTTGATACACCAGGCCCGAGGCGAAGGCTGTGCTGGAAAGGCGGCGTTGAAGGATTTGCGTCATTGCACAGCTTCTCAGTTCTGCCTAAAATAACCCTGCACAAGCAGACACAGGCAGACTAGACAGCCAGCATCTCCCCGGCTACAGAAAGACTGGTTCTCCTCCTCCCAGAGACAGACCGCAACCTCTCTCTCCGAAGACCGGCAGCGTCATCTAGCACGAGACAAGCGGCATCCTACTTATCTAGAGACCAAGCCTTAATGTTGAAGGGGTTCGGAAAACTCAACCAGTCAGATACCTTGATGTCCAAGGGTTAAGCATGCTAGGTCTGTGGAGTCAAAGAAATCACTCCTTGTGTAAGGCCTGAGCCTTGTTTGCAGACTGAGGAGTGGCCTGCCTATAGGTGAAGCTTGCTAGGTCCGTGCAGTCAGAGAAATCACTCTTTCTGTAACACCTGTATGTAAACCGAGGGCTGGCCTGTCTAGGGATGAAGCTTGCTAGGTCTGTGCAGTCAGAGAAATCACTCCCTGTATGTAATCTGAGGGGTGGTCGCTCTAAGGGTGAAGCTTTCATAAACGACTGGCTGTCGGGCGGCTGGGACGACCCAGCATAACAGTTGGAGCTATCCGACATCCGACTTGATGGGGCGATGCACTATTTATATGGTCATCTCCTTCCCACAACCATCCCGGAAGTCATCAGGGTAGTTTTTCTACTATGGAGGAGAGCACTTCGCTTTAAGGGCTGGCACAGGCGTCTGAGAAATCAACTCCCCCCTTTGGAGAGGCCGTTGGCTATTGCAACTGACGAGGTTCCAAGGGTTCAACCGCTGGGATCTCCACGCGAGGTGACATTTGGTACGGCATCACCTTGCATTCTCTTGCAACCTTCAGGAACAGTTCTCGCTTTCCTCCACTCAGTTTCGCCAACTCCTACAGATATGCCACGCCCTTCATGCATACCACTCTGACTTACAAGACCTCCCAGACTTTAACGCCCGAGAGGCCAGCCTATTGATGGGTAGGTTAGAGAAGGAGGGATTTCCCCAAAATACCGAACTCTAGTGAATAATGCACCTGGGTCCCTGGATGCCCTACATGTGAAATAGGAGGGCTGGCTGGGAGAGCTGGACCAGACTGAGTGGCGTGAGGCCTGTATGGCTTCCAGTAAACTGGCGGTTTCTGCTCCACTGCGACTGATTCAGTTACACTCAGTGCTTTAAATGAGCAGGTACTGTCCTGCACTGAGTATCTGCACATCTTCAATTTGAAATTGAGAGTACCTTCACTTCTCAGCACTGCAGCAATACATTTATTGGGAGAGTAGTGGCACTTCTCAGGAGCAGACAGGCACTCTAAATAGTGAGCATCTGCAGTTTTGTATTTCCACTGGTTACACCACCTACACCACACCTACATGACCCCTCAGAGATTGGGCCAAGCGAAGATCCTGGCTGACCCCAGGTGGGTCCATTGCTGGTCCCTGATAGCCAACTTCTTTCACATGGATTGGCTGTGTTGAACAACAGCCCAGTACTGGTCCCGGGTGGGAACCACCCTCTCAACTGTTGTGGGGATTCCCTTACAAATAACCCCAGAGGTGGCACTGCCGGGTGCACTGGATGGACTGGGCGGATCTAGAGGAGACAGAACTTTGATTGGACTGGGAACCCTGAGGGCCAAGAGAGAGACAGCTCAAACCTGGAATCAATCCTCCCTACTGAAATTAAATGGCGATGCAGGGATGCACTGGTGCGCACAATAGGAGGAGCCGATCTATACTGCTCACGAATGTCCTTAATGTTTTTTTAGGATCTGGGGCAAATGGTGACAGTTTTATGAAGTGATCTCAACAGTGGGCCCTTTATCAAATCATATTGTCTAATAAGCAATTGAAGAGGAGTGGAGGGCTCGGATGGGACTGGGACAAAGACCTTGGAGCTTTATGTCTTGCATTGTTTACTCAGCTTTTTGCACATACAATCAATAAAATGTGTTTATATATATAAAAAAAAGGGGAATCTTGCTATGTCTGTGCAGTCAGAGAAATCACTCCTGTGTAAGGCCCAGGCCTATCTGTAAACTGAGAGGCAGACATGCTATCCGAGGCTTGAGGTCTGTCAGATGATCTTTTCAACGCGAGGCATGACTTGGCTGTCGAAAGCCAGAGCCTGTCAAAACGGTGTAACCCGAGAGATAGTTCCCCGGTCTGGTGTCTGAGGTTGTCACATCCATGTACCTGGAGGAGAGCACTGCTGCATAAGACTGGAGGCCCCAGAACTGTGTAAACAGTGGGATAGCTCCAGGTAGCATATTACTGTAATCCGAGGAACAGTTCTACTGTTCAGAGAAAAACAATTTCATGGCACAAAGAAGCAGAAAACAAGCTCTGGCAACAGCAAATCTTTTTGGCTTTTTTGTATAGTGAAAAAGAGTTTTAAGGCTTCAGTTAGAGACACGGAACAGGGACCACATGGGCAATAAAAGATTACGTGCAAGAAGCATAAGTGCAAGCTTTATTTCAGAAAGAACTAGTACACCCTGTGCAAATGAAAGTTTCAAACACACAAGCCTCAGTAGAACATCCCTCCACTTGTATCACAGTGAGACACACACACACACCACCCCCCTCCCACCTCCAGCAGTGAAGGGCTCCTTCGCACTCACTTACAAAATAGACACAAGAAAGCTGTAGTTGTGCAGGCTTCCCCCACACCCGGAAACGACACAATGTAGGCAGCTACTAACTCCCCGGACTCACAAGTTACAAAATAACAACCACCTCACAGGAATGCACTACGATATGATTAATGGGTCTACTGTATAGTACCGTGCATAACAGTACCTTTTGTGGGTGTCCCTATTAGACGATTAACATTTGATACAATAGAACTTTGTACGCATACAAAAGATAGACTGTGCTTGAAATGAGAAGGGAGCATGCCACCTGTGGTTCAGGGTATGAAGCAGCCAACATGTACAGGCATCTTACACACCTAACAGCAAGCAGAGGCATTGGACGAAAGGCCAAGGCCCAATTCTGCAGGCAGGTGCAGGCAGGATCGGACAAGTCAGGGGCAGTAGTCAGATGTGTCTGCTTTTGAATTTGGTGATCTCCCGCAGACCACAACCACAGGTTGCTACAGGATTGGAGAGGTCACCTGGGCGGTCATCAGGGGCCGCAAGAGAGTTCAAATACTGAGCAAGGCTACCAATAGCCACACTGCGGTCTTGTTGCCTCTGGGACCACCAATGCATTAGGTCAAATGGCTTCAGCCAGTGCATGGATCCTTGGTCATTCTTTTGTGGGGTATGCAGTCAATTGTCACCCATAACCAGTGTAGCCGACAGACAGCAGAAGCAATTTTTCAGTTTTACTAAGCTACTGGTCTGTCAGAGGCGGCGGCCTTAGCTTGGATGGTCTACATCAGCTTGTCAAGGTGGTTGCAGGCTAGGGGCCACAGCCATTGCCAGTCGTAATCCTCCACATTGGCAGTAACGATTTGGTAAGGATGGAAGAGGAAACGTATTTGTGAACGTAATGAAGGAAACTTCATGAATGGCAAAAAGATGTCGGGGCATGACCTCTGCATGATCCCACATCATCCAGTCTAGTCTAGAGGCTGGGACGGTACTACTAGAGGACTGAACAAATCAGTCAGGTATCTTTGACAAGAAACAGTTGCTTAACATGGTGTTGCTGAAGACAATTCATCGTTGTTGCCTCTGGGGGAAGCTGCTGTTTCACAGGGCTGGGGTTAATTTGTCAACCCAGAGCAACAAGTTGTTTTTGGAGAACTTGGTGGCATTTACTTCATGGCAATTTTTCACTGCACTACCCAAAACAATTTGGGGGAGGCCTGGTCGGCCAGGGAACCACCCAGGCCTGTGGCACGAGAGGAGTCATGTTTGGCCACAAAACAGGTAGACAATCTTGGCATCCAGAATATAAGTGCAGGCAAATTCAGGATGGAAATGTTTTTTAAGAATTTAGCTTAAGATGGGGCAGGAATACCACATTCTCTCCTGGAAGGCTGAGGGTGTATGCTACTGTGATTGTACACAGCTGGACATAGTACTCCACTGCACAGCTCTGGGCATACTGGGGGTGGTGGTTGCTCCAGGAAGCCAGGGTATGGCTGAGTTGCCAAACACCATCCCCCAATCAATGCCAGGGGGATCCTTGTACTGGGTTGGCTATGTGTAGGAAGTTGGCTCTGTATGTGCTATTTCAAAGTAAGGAATAGCATGCACAGAGTCCAAGGGTTCCCCTTAGAGGTAAAATAGTGGTAAAAATAGATAATACTAATGCTCTATTTTGTGGTAGTGTGGTCGAGCAGTAGGCTTATCCAAGGAGTAGTGTTAAGCATTTGTTGTACATACACATAGACAATAAATGAGGTACACACACTCAGAGACAAATCCAGCCAATAGGTTTTTATATAGAAAAATATATTTTCTTAGTTTATTTTAAGAACCACAGGTTCAAATTCTACATGTAATATCTCATTCGAAAGGTATTGCAGGTAAGTACTTTAGGAACTTCAAATCATCAAAATTGCATGTATACTTTTCAAGTTATTCACAAATAGCTGTTTTAAAAGTGGACATTTAGTGCAATTTTCACAGTTCCTAGGGGAGGTAAGTATTTGTTAGGTTAACCAGGTAAGTAAGACACTTACAGGGCTTAGTTCTTGGTCCAAGGTAGCCCACCGTTGGGGGTTCAGAGCAACCCCAAAGTCACCACACCAGCAGCTCAGGGCCGGTCAGGTGCAGAGTTCAAAGTGGTGCCCAAAACACATAGGCTAGAATGGAGAGAAGGGGGTGCCCCGGTTCCGGTCGGCTTGCAGGTAAGTACCCGCGTCTTCGGAGGGCAGACCAGGGGGGTTTTGTAGGGCACCGGGGGGGACACAAGTCCACACAGAAATTTCACCCTCAGCAGCGCGGGGGCGGCCGGGGGCAGTGTAGAAACAGGCGTCGGGTTCGCAATGTTAGTCTATGAGAGATCTCGGGATCTCTTCAGCGCTGCAGGCAGGCAAGGGGGGGGTTCCTCGGGGAAACCTCCACTTGGTCAAGGGAGAGGGACTCCTGGGGGTCACTCCTCCAGTGAAAGTCCGGTCCTTCAGGTCCTGGGGGCTGCGGGTGCAGGGTCTCTCCCAGGTGTCGGGACTTAGGATTCAAAGAGTCGCGGTCAGGGGAAGCCTCGGGATTCCCTCTGCAGGCGGCGCTGTGGGGGCTCATGGGGGACAGGTTTTGGTACTCACAGTATCAGAGTAGTCCTGGGGTCCCTCCTGAGGTGTTGGATCTCCACCAGCCGAGTCGGGGTCGCCAGGTGCAGTGTTGCAAGTCTCACGCTTCTTGCGGGGAGCTTGCAGGGTTCTTTAAAGCTGCTGGAAACAAAGTTGCAGCTTTTCTTGGAGCAGGTCCGCTGTCCTCGGGAGTTTCTTGTCTTTTCGAAGCAGGGGCAGTCCTCAGAGGATGTCGAGGTCGCTGGTCCCTTTGGAAGGCGTCGCTGGAGCAGGATCTTTGGAAGGCAGGAGACAGGCCGGTGAGTTTCTGGAGCCAAGGCAGTTGTCGTCTTCTGGTCTTCCGCTGCAGGGGTTTTCAGCTGGGCAGTCCTTCTTCTTGTAGTTGCAGGAATCTAATTTTCTAGGGTTCAGGGTAGCCCTTAAATACTAAATTTAAGGGCGTGTTTAGGTCTGGGGGGTTAGTAGCCAATGGCTACTAGCCCTGAGGGTGGGTACACCCTCTTTGTGCCTCCTCCCAAGGGGAGGGGGTCACAATCCTAACCCTATTGGGGGAATCCTCCATCTGCAAGATGGAGGATTTCTAAAAGTTAGAGTCACCTCAGCTCAGGACACCTTAGGGGCTGTCCTGACTGGCCAGTGACTCCTCCTTGTTTTTCTCATTATTTTCTCCGGCCTTGCCGCCAAAAGTGGGGCCTGGCCGGAGGGGGCGGGCAACTCCACTAGCTGGAGTGTCCTGCTGGGTTGGCACAAAGGAGGTGAGCCTTTGAGGCTCACCGCCAGGTGTGACAATTCCTGCCTGGGGGAGGTGTTAGCATCTCCACCCAGTGCAGGCTTTGTTACTGGCCTCAGAGTGACAAAGGCACTCTCCCCATGGGGCCAGCAACATGTCTCGGTTTGTGGCAGGCTGCTAAAACTAGTCAGCCTACACAGATAGTCGGTTAAGTTTTCAGGGGGCACCTCTAAGGTGCCCTCTGGGGTGTATTTTACAATAAAATGTACACTGGCATCAGTGTGCATTTATTGTGCTGAGAAGTTTGATACCAAACTTCCCAGTTTTCAGTGTAGCCATTATGGTGCTGGGGAGTTCGTGTTTGACAAACTCCCAGACCATATACTCTTATGGCTACCCTGCACTTACAATGTCTAAGGTTTTGTTTAGACACTGTAGGGGTACCATGCTCATGCACTGGTACCCTCACCTATGGTATAGTGCACCCTGCCTTAGGGCTGTAAGGCCTGCTAGAGGGGTGTCTTACCTATACTGCATAGGCAGTGAGAGGCTGGCATGGCACCCTGAGGGGAGTGCCATGTCGACTTACTCGTTTTGTCCTCACTAGCACACACAAGCTGGCAAGCAGTGTGTCTGTGCTGAGTGAGAGGTCTCCAGGGTGGCATAAGACATGCTGCAGCCCTTAGAGACCTTCCTTGGCATCAGGGCCCTTGGTACTAGAAGTACCAGTTACAAGGGACTTATCTGGATGCCAGGGTCTGCCAATTGTGGATACAAAAGTACAGGTTAGGGAAAGAACACTGGTGCTGGGGCCTGGTTAGCAGGCCTCAGCACACTTTCAATTGTAAACCTAGCATCAGCAAAGGCAAAAAGTCAGGGGGCAACCATGCCAAGGAGGCATTTCCTTACACTATGGCATGGTTGTTTAGGGGACCAGCTGTTATAGCGGTCCAAGCTCCCTCTGTCTTGGGGGCAGGTGAGTTCACCTTGTAAAGGACATCTTATGGAGGGACCAGCAGGTTTCATGCTGGGTCCAAGTCAATTGAACCAGTTTATTCCACAAGGGCCCGAGGGGTAGTCAACCATGACTCCTTTTGAGTAGTTGCTAGGAATTCTCATGTAATGGTTATGTAGATGTGATAATAATGATTATATTCTGCACATATTGTAATTGAATATGTAAAAGTCTTGTGTTTATGAGGTGTAATAAATACGGCCAGAGAATGGTATATTTTCCAATGCAAGAATGGTGGCTTGCACTGGGTCCTTTTTCACAGAATCCGCCAAATGCTTATGGTTGTAAAATGTCTGTCTGGTTTTAGATCTGACCAGTCTTGATATAGTCCCCCATCTGATGCAGGGCTCAAAATCCCACAAATCAACTCTGTTATGCGACTATCGAAGTAAAAAACGCCTATGGACAGTACAAGCTTATTAATTACTTTTCTGTCAAAAAGCACTTAAAGCAAATGACAATCTTGCATCTGACAACACATGCTACTTTGTTTAATCCCTCACAGGATGGTTGCAGCTTATCCATAAAACACTAGACAAAGTTGCAAAAGTATCCTGGCAGCACCTATGTTAGGTGTAGACAAACTGAAATACATGCGGGTTGCTACAGGTATGAGTGGGCTACGGTAACAGGGATCGCATTTTTGCAATGGCTGCCAAAGTATTTCTAGCTGTGGGGTGCAGGCAGCAACCCGGAAAAAGTGGCTTACGCCAGAAGTTGAGGTACAGGCATTGATGGGCAATGGTGGCTGGGCAGGCCTGGCCAATGATCAAGTAACCTCTTTGTCCTCCTGAGTCAGTAGCTGCCTCCTGCCCATGCCACCTCATGTGGAGATAGGTTCCTTTTTATCCACCTGTCCAACCCTTAACACTGTGTTACATTTACAGGTTAGGCCTCCAAGGTATGTTCCAGTGGGTCTGGTCAAAGGGATTTGTTTGTTTTGTGTCGAATTTTGGTGGAGGTTGCTACACAGTATAGGCTCATGGTTGACATTGATACAGATAAACACTATGGAATCCTACATCAAGTAATATTCAAAATGGTTGTCTTTACCCCATATATGTGTTTTGGAGCTCTAGCTGTGTGAGGGGGCTATGGTGACGCACAAGCAGCTGTTTCTAGCTCTTTGTCGGGTACTACCATTGCCCATGGAGAGGGAGGAGATGGACTTGTGCCAGGGGACTAAGTTAAAATCCAGTTTCCCAAGTACATTTCTCAGAAGGATGCCAGGGAGTCCCAACAAGGATGCCTGTGGCATGTTATTCAGGTCCGTATCTGTGCTGGTAGGAGAGCTAAGGGTTTTTTCCTTAATCTTGGCAGGGCCCCTTGGTTTTAACAAAGTGCTGAGCTACTCATTGCAGTGAAGCTCAATTTTAGAGGCCAATCCCGAGCCTGCTAAAATGTAAAAAAACATAATGGCACAAGTCTGAAAATCCTAAATGTCTAGTTTTAACTGAAAATAATATTTGCAAACACTGTATTTTTGTTTTGTTGAGGATTGGAAATGTGATATTTTGTTAACGTAATAAATATGGCCAGAGATGTATTCTCAAATCACAGTGTTGGATTTTTCTGTGCATGGTCCTTGTTCCTAGGCCCTCCCCTATCTAGTGGCTCCTTCCTATCACCGAAGTCTTCTTAAAGGAGGAGGAGGAGGAGACATGGAGTCTAATGGATTTAAGAACTCATAACATGGAAGTCATTTAGCTGCAGCTGAGCCAGCAAGTCTCGAGCATGGAGTCTCGTGTTTAAGTTGTTTTTGAATTGTGTCACCAAATTAAGGACTGCTAAAAAAAAATCCATCAGCACTGAAAGTGATGTAGTCTGTGACATTCTGAGAAAATGTCGGGAATGTCCAAGCCCTTCTTGAACACATAATGCACAATCTTCCCTCTTCTAATTGTAGTAGTGTTGATATCTGGGCATCCAATCGACCCACTGGCAGAGATCAGCGACAGAGTGTACAGTCTACAGCTCTAACCACAGCCACTGACTTCAGCTGCAGGTTAGGTGACCTCTGGCAGGTATGTCACATTCAAGAGGTGATTCTCACTCTCTACACTAACACAACTCAGATCCGGCCTTGGTGTGATGCTCCAACCAATACTCCCATAGCAGTTCTCGGAGCATAGCCTGGTGGTCAAAAACACATACTAGATGTTAAAGCCATATGGCCACCAATACTACTTCTGGTGATGGATTCAATTGCACATAAGGCACATTGTCCACCTTGCATGTTACAATGTGTCATGATATGTACTTTTAGAAGACTATTTTGATACACCCACCTACTGCCTGACAAGTATTCAATTTCTTGAAAGGTACACTACAGTAGATTTTGCCTACTAGGGCTAAAGTCCATCTCTGCCAAAAACTGAAACATTTTGAAGCAAAGCCGAGTCACCAAACTTCTGTAGCTGTATAGCAGCTCAGCTGTCTAAACCCTAAGCCTGCAAGATATTTGTAAGTTCTGCTCTGTAACGTCTCCCAACTGGGTGTAACACAAAAGATGATTATTGACTGAAATAATATTTTAAAGATGAGGCATAATGCAGCAAAAATTGATTAAGTCAGACATTTTGGCCTATAAATACAAGACAGTTTTTTTTCTTAAGTTTTCAACAACACAGATCGAGTAGGTAAAGCATGGCACCCCTGCATTCAGAGGTGGTGGGAGCACCTAAGCCACCTAAGGGCGTGTGTGGGGAAAGCAAGACCTGGCAAACTATATTATCCCCTAGAAAATATACATTGCATAGACTGTCGCCAACTCTACTCATGTAATTAACAGTGTAATGATGAAAGGTTGTTCCAACATTCTAACGCTTCCCCTGCAGGTTTCACAGACAATTTAGATTTGAGTGCAGGTGCCATTTAGTCGTTTTATTAGCTTCGCAAAAGCAGATATTTGCAAGGTCTATACTAGGCGGGACACACAGTGCACTGCAGTGTCACGCCCTTAAAGTAAGTGTTCTTTGCTGCCTAATTACTTTTTAATCCTGCCTCTGTCTTTTCGAGGCTTGACAGGTGTGGGACTCAACTTACCTGTTGGAGCAAAATCTGACGAACAGCTAAAGACGGTTACAGAATGATGCTGAGTTGATTCCTAAACAATGGTCGACCACTGCAAGTTAAACTGGACTTCCAGACTCTGTGGAAATGTCATGAGACAGGTTGCCTTTTGTGTGAGATCTGCTGCCAGAGCTTGACTGCTTTTTGTTTTTTTTGTCGAAATTCGAAATAAAACTGATAAAAGTCACCTAACAACTCAAATGTTGTTCATAAACTTATCCTACCCGGTTGTCGGTCTTCAGACACAAGATAAACATTTAATCTAGAGAAATTCATATAGCTGCTTTCCATTTAATGTGCTCTCAGGTTCACCCAGACGAAAGATTGTGCAGTTAACTAGCAATATTTCCAGGAAATGCTGCCATGAAAGGCATACACGTGCTTTTAACAACCATTCACCAGACACCTCTCTCACTCTAAGATGCACTCACCTTCAGAAACACTAGTGATACGTTCTTAGACACCCTCACTTTTCAATGATATGTGCACTCAACCCTAAAGACACTTTCGAAAAGAACACTAGGTGGTACAGGCAATCACTCAAAAATACATATACTAACTCCCAGAGAGAGTAGTGCTTATTCACAATGACTGATGCACTCACACCAGCCTAGAAGCAGTCTATTGCCAGCATCAAACCTTATGCATTCTCCCAACAGAAAATCTACACTCACCCATCGAGACAGGGCCACTCATCCCCACTGATGCATGCACTCACTGCTAAAGATACATAGGAAACTCATCCGCTTAGCAGGATGACCTCATCCCTCCAGGTCGTAACTGACACTTAGCAATCATAAGCTTTCATGTGATCACCATATGCATTCTGGGTGTTGGGTCAAACAACGATTTGTGGGTGAGAAGTTCAGGGTCGGAGACAGTGTCCATATTGAGCAGGAGTGGGTGTTTGGTCACTCTACAGCAGAGCGGTCCTTGCACAGATGGTACTAGCGGTATGGTGCCACTAATAAGGCACAATCATAATACATATGTACAACATACCTACTGGTTTCAATTTAGTAATAAATAATTCCCACTACTTTACTGAATGATGGAGTATTTATTGTGAAATGTCACACGTTTTTACTAGAGGGCCTTAAAAGGCGAAAAGTTTTGGGCGGAAACACTAGCAGGATTGTGTTGTAAAATCTGGATAATTTGATCTCATTTGGTAAAAGAAGATTTCTTGTGAAAGAGTGGGACGTCTCTGAAACTTACTTGGGAGAGTCGGACTGGCCGGTATCCCTGCACTGTGCTACATGAGGCTGACATTAAAACATTTTATAGCCCCCCACTCCGCTCTCCGGCCCTGCCTCCTAGCTTGAGGAGGACTCGAGCAATTACGGAGGCCAAGGAATTCGTACTGGGCCTCCTGCTCGCCACGCGGTCCCTTTTAAATTCCTTAGAGCCAGCGCCCCTTTGTCTCGCGGGGGTATCCGATGGCCGCCCCACATCTCTCCGCGCGCTGCCATGTGACCACCGTGGCATTGTCCTTCCCGCCGTCCCCCAGAGAGGTGTTACCCGAGCCCGTCCCTGCGAAGCCTCATTCAAACTTCATGTGCCGACAAAAGTCTCCCTTTGAATAGGGTGTGGAGTGGGAAGCAACATGGAGGGGTAGGGAGAGTCAAGGGGAGGGTAACAAGATATACAGGAAAGCAGCTGTTGTCTTGTTTACAACCGCCAGGCACTAAGCGCAGAAGGATGGCCGGGCAGGTGGGTTTCAGGCACAACTCAAGAGCACAAGCTGCAGGGAGCCTGGGACAGAGGTTCTGAATCTTACACTATTTTACGCAAGATCTTGGCTTAAACCAGCTAAAGACGAATTACGGGGCTGATTCTACCAGTCTGTTTCCCGGTGACCAGGGTTCAGGTACTATTTGTTTTAAAAGTCTTCCCTGACTTCTCTATGGTGTCAGAGTGCTTTCCGCACCACCGGGACATGTCCTGGTTGAAGTGGCGCAATAACAACAAGATGATGGGTGGAAATCTTGACTTAATCTCAGCCACTGGCGATCAATTGGTGCCGCATCCCAATCCATCGTTTTTTTCCTCATCATGCTGCCTCAGTTTGGACCCAGTCATATGCAAATCAGTCTTGAGCCTGCTCATCATGGGAACAGTCCAGCCTGAACTGCCAGGTCCCCCGTGAATCAGAATACAAGCAACCTGGGACCGGTTTCACCCTAGTTAGAGCTCTCATATGCCTGGCTGAAGAGCCTCAAAAGGCACTGCTATAAGTGGGCATGGCTACAAGCGGATTTGGGACACACTCGTCTCGTATAGGGGCAGCGAAGGGAGGCCGGAAAGTGGGTTTGGATCAGGGAGGAGATTATGTATTTGGGGAAGTGGTTCCTCCTACTGTTTTATGAATTACTTAAGGATGGAGGGGGGGGGGTTATGGGGGATTCTTAGTTATACTGTTGCTGTTACTTTCTGTTTCAGCTTTGGTTCCAGGTCCGGAAGCTGAGGTTTTCCATATGGAGTGTGGGACACTCTTTTGTAAAAGGTGTAGAAAGGCATGCAGCAGGGAAAGGACTCAGCATGAATTTGGGCTTAGATTCTCAAATTGTTTTCAGTTCAATGGTGAGGAATGGAATCCATACAATGGAATACATTGTTGGCAACGTTAAGGGAGTTTTTGAGGGGGAGGAGGATCCCTGGTGTGCTGGTAATCCATTTGGGGGGAACAACTTGGTGGCAAAAAACAGCTTGGCTCTGTTATGTAGATTGAAGAGGGAGATCAAGCAGCAGTGGGAAGATTGTTTCGTGCTCTGGACTGAGTTTATTCCCAGGAGAAGTTGGAGGGAAACTAACAGGTTGGCAGCGATTTATAAGGTCAGGTGAAAATTCAATAGAAAATGTAGACTTTCTGTAGGAAGGAGGGTTATTTGGTAGGATGGACCAAGCAGATTTGAGGAATTTTTCGGGAGGATGGAGTACATCTGTCAAAGTTCGGTATGGAGCGGTACTTGCTGCAGGCAGGGAATACTCCGAGCCAGTGATTTAAATGGAAATATAGCAGTGCAGGTACTCTCTATTCAGAGTACCTGTTTATTCCTGAGATGTGCCAGTACTCATCCATTGTAATGTATTGCAGCAGTGCTGAGAAGTGCAGGTACTCTCCCCTTCAAAGTAAAGAAGTGCAGGTACTCAGTACTAGACAGTACTTCCCATTTAAAGCACTGCTTCGAGCACAATGAGATCTTGTCCTTGATCTATCCGAGACACTTCTCATTGCAATATCTCTCCTCTCCTTCACAATGGGGAATCCTTCCCAACACACGGGCTGACGCTGTACGCTGCTTCTGAGGAAGCATGGCGTCCTGCTCAGAGCAGGAGAACCACTCCTTTCAGCTAATGGCTTACACTGCTCGGTCATTGTGTGTCTGAAGCTCCCTCCGTGTTATGGAACTCTCACACCCCCACCCCCAACATACTACCAACAGGGCGGAAAGAGAGCATTTTAATGCAATGCACCTGACAGGCCCCACCTCCCACCCCATCCCCGTCTGCTTCCCATACATAGAAATCCTTTAAAAAAGTATTGCTGCTTCCAAGCAGTCTTGAGATCACCAAGGCAACAGCTGCCTAACCAGGGCCTGCTCACTGCCAACTTCCATCTTTAAAACTGCAAGAAGGGGAACAAGAGGCAGCGGAAAGAAAAATGACAACACTGAGAAAAAGAACAACCGTGTGAGGTAATAACAAAGGACAGCAAGAGAAGTGAATAAGTGGCACAAGAAGTAAAGAAGGGTTGACGTAATGAAGTACAGAGGGAGGAAGATACAGAGAAGATGGAAGGGGTGATGGGTTGAAAGAACTAGGAACGGCAGTAAAAGAAAAGTGAGGGAGAGGCTAGACAGATAAAGTGAACGAACGAGATGGGTAAGAATAAATGCTATGGAGGAAGAAAATGAATGGTGGGGAGGGAAGTTGGTCTGGAATCGTGAGAAGGCAATGGGAAAGAAAAAGGGAGGGAAAAGGGGAATGGAGACACAAAAAAGTGGAAAAGAAGTAATCAGAGAAAATAACCACGAGCCAGAATAAGGAAGGATAGGTGGGAAATGAGAACAAAGGTTCATGGGGAAGCTTACACATTTTGAACAGCACAACATTCACCAGGTCCTTGACTGACTGGACTCAGAGTGCAGACGACCAGGGGGCTCAGAAGGAGGGAGATGGAGCTTGAGACCTCCCACCTAACCTGTGTGCGCAAGTCAGTATTATATGGGTAGTGTTCAGGTCAACATGATCCTGTGTCATTTCCTGATGACCATTTCTCCCTGTTTTTGTGCCTCCATGTCATTTGCTGAGTATTATGGAGCACCACTGTACCCTCATTTCCTCGCCCTTGTGGAGCAAGAGAATTCAAGAGGAGCCAAGGAAGAAGAGAAATGGGGTTCACAAAAGGACGCAAAATGTAGTATCCCAGAATATTTTTGATCCCAGTCTGACCCTGCAAGTACAGGGAGTAAGAGATGAAGTGAATTAATGAATGAAGAGTTCACAAATAGGGCTCCTGGTTTTATGGTATTTATTTTTGTAACATTTCTTCTGTATTTATCCATTCTTTTTTAAAGCCTTTTTATTGTTATTTATCCATATTTATTTGATGTTTTGTGAATAAATAGAGTGGTAAAGTTGTATATTTCTGCATTTATTTAATTGATAAAACATGTACTCATACTTTGATGCCTGTTGTGTTTTGTCAAATTAAGCAGACAAATATAACAAAACACTACATTGGCAGGTAAATATTAGCATTATATACAAATATATGTTAACAAATGCCTGTATTTAAGTGAATGTCATCCTGTTTTTAAGTCCCTATGGTGTATATATGGTTACCAGTTGGTCTGGAATTCATGAAGGACAACAAAGGAAAGGCACTCACAAGAAGCACAATTTTCTGTATTTTTCTACTTTTTAAAACAAATACAGACAGGAAATAGATTGTTTTCTGTTTGTATTTATCTGTAAAAATCAGTGAAAACAGAAAACTGGAAGCCTTATTTACACAGCACAGCGATACCTCAAAAGAAGTGTCCCAGCGCTCTAGGTAACAGATGGATTTGCAACTACAGTACAAGAAAAAAAGTAAGTCTACATTAAATTGTGGCATCTAACAGGTGGATTTTAATTGTTTTCTGAACTTGCCTAGAATTGATTGGGCCGGTACAGAGAAAAGTAAGGTGTGGCATGCTGAAGAAGATGGAGTCATCACCCTCCCAACCTATTTTCTTTTTTTTTTTTTTTTTTTTACTTAGGGTTCCTTGCAAAAAAACCTAGAGGTAGAACACAAACTCCGAGGTTCTAGGTGCTAAGAAAACCAAGAAGACATTTCAGTCTTTTTCCTAATTGGTAAATATCTCTTTTATAAAGGCATAAAGCCTTACACCGGCTTCTTTTAGTGATCTGTAGCCAGTGAACATTAAGCAGGAGTGATTTAAGACCCGGATAACGTCAAAACGGGGTTGTCCAAAAGCCGTTCGGTGGGTCCACAGCCCACCTCTGCTGTGTGATGCTCTGGTGGAAAGGTGGAGGCCAGTGGCAGGCCAGCATATGTACCCCTGGCCACTGCAGCCGTGGACGGTAAATATAACGTGAGACTATTCACTCCCTGTCGCCCACCACCGCATCTGACGATGTGAGGTGACAGGAAGCAAACCGTGTTGAGGAGTAGCCATGCCCTCCCTGCTGCTTGGCCAGCGCAATGCGAGAGCAAGAGGGGGCCCGGCCTTTGGTGCTTCTGTTGAGGCCTAAGACTGTGCATGCCTCTTAATTCTGTACAACTTGCAAGGTTGTAGTGCCAACTAGGAAGGATTGCAGTAAACAAGTCTCCATATAATAAGTGCTTGTACCAAGGTTTTCCTAAATGAAGAGGGAAGAAAATGAAGAAACTTTGTAATAATACTGAGAAGACGAAAACAGTGGTAGTAAGAGTTTTGATGTGTTCTTTATAGGAGAATTTGTACTCAAGAGTAATCCTTACATTTATGGCACGTTAAGATGGCGAAGATAAAGTTCACAGAGCTTCTGACCATCAGTTATTCGTTCATAAATCTGGGTGGCTAAAAAAAAAAAAAAAAAAAAATACCTACTTCGGTTTTATGCCAGTAAATTATGGTTC
This sequence comes from Pleurodeles waltl, assembly GCF_031143425.1. Taxonomy (NCBI): domain Eukaryota; kingdom Metazoa; phylum Chordata; class Amphibia; order Caudata; family Salamandridae; genus Pleurodeles; species Pleurodeles waltl. The sequence goes on along the minus strand of NC_090445.1, from coordinate 604,904,090 downwards.
ATCCGGACAGATATCTCTATGAAGCAGGACAAATATTTTTGAGCTGTTTCTTCAGTGTTCCTGGGTAGCCTCAAATTGAGTGGTGTGTTGTGCGTGAAGGCACAGATCTTAATGGGTCAAAACATTTGGCTACTGGAACAACATGTAAACAGTGAAGAACTCAAGGTTGACTCCTGCGGAACCTGTGAGGACATTGCCATGGCAGAAGACCAGAAAATACCCAAAGATACTGTTTGGCTGCAGTCTGGAAGGAAAGAGGAAACCAGTTGTAAACAGTTCCATAAGATAGCCATATCAGCTAGTACACCACGGTGTTAAAAGCAACAAAAAGATTTAACAATATCAGGGCTGCTACTCCTCCATCAACTTGAATTTAAAGGTTTGGCCAAGGTCGGTTAGGTATTAGGCCCTTTTTGAATCCCAGATTGAACACAGTGAAGAAGATGGTGTGCCTCCAAGAAAGTCATTAGCTGTGTGTTAATTAGTGCTTCTGTAATCTGTGTATTCAAGAGCAATAGAGAACCTGGATGGAAGTTGGCTAAATTGTTGAGATCGATCATAGTTTTTTTTTTTCAATTGCGGGTTGACTATGGCAGCTGTCCAGTTAAGTGGTACAATTGAAGAGGAAAGTGAAATGTTACATAAAGTAGTATAGAAAGGAGTTATGGTATGGATTACTTTCTTCAGTTCATGCACTGAATAGACATCCAGTGGAGAAGCAGAAGTTAAGGAACCCAAGATGCTGGCCATCTGACCAATCGTCACAGGTGCAAATAAGGTCCAGGATACAAAGTTAGATTCTCAGTGTAAAGGTCTGTTTCCCAAGTGTATTTGCTAACAGTTGTTGGCATAACTGGCGATTCTGCTGTGAACGAAATCAGAAGATTACACAGTTCCTGAGAAGGTGTAAAATGGTTAACACCAGAACATGGACAGGCCATATTTTTATCAATAGTGAACACTTTTCCATCCTTATAACCAGTTTGTAGTCTTGGAGTAGTTCATCTTTATTCAGCCCGATCATTTGGATTGTAACTTTTTTCTCAGTATAGTTTGATTTTTTCTTTTGCAAATCTGTTTGGATGATTTAAGTGCTTCTGTGTCCCAGAGAGCTGCTTGTGAATTTTCCACTGGAATATAGACTTAGCCATTTATTCACCAGTCTGGAGCTGGAGGGGAGATATGCATATTACAGCAAGGGCCTGAAAGTGCTTATTTGGCGCAGTCGGGACCCATAATGAGCACTTGTGTAATAAGTATTACGAAATGGACTGCAGAAGTGTCTGCTGCTTCTTCTGTAATGCGGAATAATATGACCGCAAACCCATGGGCACTTTAAGAAAAAGTACAAACGACTGTTGTGCCCATAGGCTATTTAGCTAGATCAAAAGCTAGTCAGAACCGGTGTGACTAGGATGAATCTATACAACAAGCAGTATGTGCACAATCTCCCCAACTCTGCCTGCACAGTTTTTTTTACAAAACTTGCTCCAGGTAACTCGGAATCTGTCCAGTGTCGGCCATAGACGTCAGTTCACCAAAATGCCAGGGGTAGCGGAAGTGACATCACACGCCATTACTTTACTTTCCCTCAAGCTACATTCTTACATAAACACACATTCACTCATACACACACTCTCTTTTACAGAAGCACACTCACCCACAAGCATGCGCACAACATACATATAAAAGTTTTTTTGTTTGTTTTTTTTTTTACTTACCTCAGCTACCAAGGTAGGTCATATTCCAGCTAACTGCAGTCCATTTTAATTACACTAATTGTGCATAATGAAGTATTCACTATTATTGTAATAAAAAAACTGACTGAAAACAAGGAAGTGGAGCCACAAGCAATGTCCATTAGGACGAGTTGCCCCTGTGCTCCTGGCACTGATTTTGCCACCTCTCAGGCCAGGGGTCGCAGAGGCACTGCCATGTGTCGCCAGGGGCAAGATGGAGGCCGCATCATTACTTCTGGCGACTCCTAAATGACGTCCATGGTGTCGGCCATTCAGATGCTTCAGAAGAGAGACAGGACAGAGACAGAGGAGCAGTGAAACACAGTGGGAGAACCTGTGTAAAGAGGGTGGGCAGAAAAAAAGGCAAGAGAGAGAGGCAGGGTGGTGAAATGTCGGGATATAAACAACGATAAAGTAGTTTGGGAGAGAAAAAACGTGCAGTGCAGGACTCAAAGGAGAACAATGTGGAGAACAGAATGGGGTGGAAACAGGAATGGAAAGGGAAAGTATCAGGCTGACGGAGAACGCGAGAGGAAGGATAAAGGACTGACAGAAATCCGACATGTTGAGATGCTGCCTGAAAGAGACGCGAGTGCCGCCAAGAGCAGTTCGCATCACAAAGACGCGGCCTCCAACTACATTCCTGGGCCCAATCTGTGCAAAAAGAGCTGGGGGAACAATGGCGAGCAGGGTCATGACCCCCTTCTCATGGAGGTGAAAGGTCAGCTCCCCCCACATAGACCTGTCTCACAGCTACACAGAAGAGAATAATGGTTCATCGGCCCACGCATCCCCAACAAATGAAGGAGAAGAAAGCCGCAGGCGGAAGGAGGAGTTTGGGGGTGCGCGTTCACCTGCGCACATGGCCAGCACCGGGGACAAGAGCAGGCGGTGTGCAGAGGGGCCGGCTGCGGGGCTAGGGTGTAGGCACTCACCGCAGGCCGCAGAGGAGGCGCAGCGCTAGGCGATGGAACCCTTGGCACTGCTGGCGGCCTAAATGGGCATCTCTGCCAGAAGAGAGGCTGCGAGGAGGGTCCCTGCTGGAGGCCCCGTGGGATAGAACCTCGGTGGGCAGGGAAAGGAGCGGGCACGCTTGTTCCCCGGGGATCTGGTGTATGGAGCAGTGCAGTACAGGAGGACAAGGAAGAGCACCAAACGTTTATCCAACTTCTTGGCATGGGGTGGGTGGCAATCCTTACACCCACTGCCATACATATAACAAAGGATAATAGTTCTCTTCATTCACACAGCATAGTCCCACATATACCCTCACGATGCCCAGGCCTTCAATGGGCAACACTAGGAGCTTAGCTCTTGTCCATCGTGCCACTAGTCCTTCAACACTGTCCACTGAAAAGGCTGCCATGTTGCCAGTAGGATTTCCATTTCTTTGCTAATGTCTTTCAGTTTTTGCAAATGTCCGTTTTCCTAAACATGCCATGAGTATGCCTTCACGTCTGAGATGCTGACTGTGACACATGGTTTAGTGCTGCAAAGCTGCCCTGGAGTGTTGAAGAACCTTCGTGAAGAACAAGGCATTTCTTTTCTGAGCCATCAATGTTTCAGTCCCAAAACCATAGAACCATTCTCACTTATGGTTGACAATGGAAGCTGCTCTTCTAACTGCATATGTTGCCTTGTTCGTATAGGGACAGGTCTATCTATCAATGTTATCGGCACTACCAATCTCGCACGGGCATGCATGTGTGGAATATTGATTAAGCTTGTCGGCTGAGCGGGTGGACGACAGGTACCACCAGTGCTGTCAGGCATTACTGGTCATGCATCGCCTTTATTGTCACCATTCCTTGGTACCCTTTGGCTGTAAAGACTACCACGCGGTACCACGAACAATGAAACAAAACATATTTGTCCCATCCAGCAGGATCAAGCCAATGAGCATGCGACCTGTGACGAAGGGCTCAGAGGATGACTCTGGAGCCACAAGTGACCGTCAGTTTATCCAGCGGATCTAGCGGCATGCAGGTAGGGCTTTCTGAGTGCAGCCACATGCAACATATCCGTTTAGAATCAGGTGAAGAGTCAATGCTTTTGAGGGCGCGCACTGTACCACCCCGTTGAGGTGTTTCTACGGAAGTAGTACTTAAGTTCATTCTTATAGATACAACACCACAGTGTCCTTGCACAACATTAATACAATGGGTTTGAAGTATTAGCAGCCCTGCAGGATGGCAAGTGCTTCGCATTCACTTTAGTTGCAGATCTGTTTATTGTCGGTGAAGTAAAGTAACTTCCACTGCACTGGAGAGAGAAGTTGACACATTTGTAACCTTTGAGCCCAACACAAGTGCAATATGTTGTAATGGACTGAGAGTCTAGACCGAGTTCCTGTTTGTGGAAACTTTTACTTGGGTTACATTTCTGGACCACATGTGCTCCACTTAGACGTACTACATCATCAATGATCAGTGAATGTACCTCTCCTTGCTAGTGGCTTTGTAGGGGTAATAAAACAACCTGATTTTGCCCTCTCTCTTGGATTTGGTGTGATGTTACCTGCTTTCGTACAGTGCAACATACACCGTTTCCATGGACTGTCAGTGATGCTTCATTTCCTTGCGTGCATGGCAGTGATTTATCCCTATAGAGGATGCTCCTTTGAGGGACATCTGGCATTGTGACCTTCATTCACACCTTTGTCATAGTGTTGTCACCCTGAAAGCCAGGGCATTTCTTGGCTCTGTGGTTAGAGGCCAGTAGCAGTGCAATCCCATTTCCGTTGCCCAGTGATGTTATTATCACTCTTTTTGTCAGTCTGCGGGTCGTGGGTTAATCCACTGGATGTCACCAAGTGTAGATAGGACTTGTGACATCAACCAAAACATACATATATGCAGTGTGAGTTGCAGTGGGAAACCGCAAGCAAGGGTTGAGTTGTTTTGACCAAGCCGTATCCAGCCTTGGGTTCAGCAGCAGAACAGTGGGGTGCAGCTACAGATTTTAATGCTATGGTAAAGGCATAAATGGCGTATGGTGTCTGCAAGTTTGTGTATCGACTTAACTCAGGGTTGAGTGTCTTCATGCCTCACTGCACACCTTCCTCAATCGTACACAACACTGCCAAGGGTTCTAAAGTAGGCCTATCCTTATCAAAGGTTAAAGTGAATACCTATGCTGGATGTTCCAAGTCCCATTGTCGCTGTATCCCCTGATCCAGCATCCGGCTAATTCCTGTCTCAATGTAGTGTCTCACTGTCCTAGTGGTCTTGCCCTCAGCCCCAGCTGCCATGATATTTAGCTTGTTACAGAAAAGTGGTGTACTAATGGACTTTCAGTAGTGTTGCACCGTGTGTGGCCCAGATCCCAGAGTATCCTTGTCACTGCTCCAGTATCAGTATACTCCCAGTCCCCGTGTGCATGTCCCCCTGTCATAATGAAGGTATCTTCACCAGTTCTAGTGTCTCAGACTTAAGTGGTCTCCTTGTATCAGTGTCAATTGTTCCTGTCTGGATGCAGTGTGATGTCCTGGCTCAGAGTCAGGAACTTACTTAGCTCTAGGTCCACAGGGAACACAGAATTCCACTCTTTTTCCACATAAACGTGAACTTCCCACACTTGACACATAATCCACCATCTGCTGCATATCTTACAGACTTCAACAAAAAATGATTACATTTGGAAAGGATGAACCATTAGTAAAATTGGTGCACAGAGCGTGCACTTTGGGAACATAAACCGGTCTCTTTTCATCTCCTGACTGCTGTATTTTAAGGTTAGTGTTTAATTTGTAAATAAACAAGTGCCAGGGGCCAAGGTACTGCACAAGAGGCCACCACAAGTTGCACTATCGACTGGAAAGGCCATCACTGCCACATACAAGTGTAAACGATCCCTTGTAAACATCACAATCCTGTGAATGTGACAGTTTGGGCAATTCCAGGCCATCCAAAGCAGTTAAGAATGGCCTGGATGCTCTAAAATTATTTTTTATATGACTATTTAACAGGTCATCTGATGTGCTCTATGTAGATATAGAAAGACAGCGCCACCATGTGATATACTGTCATAAGTAAGTGCCGGTGCCGAGCAAAGTCACACCCTGGCACAAATTAAGCACTAATTCGGGCATTTAGAGAGGTGCTCATTTTGGCTAATAAATGCAAACACCCCCAATTAATGGACTTGGAGAAAAGCTTTTGTTTACAGCAGCAAAGTAATAAATAGATACATTTAATTAAAACGTGATGGAAACCACGATTCATTCATAGTCTTGAAAACATTTTCTTTCACTTTTCAATGAAACCCATCTTACCTTCACAGACCTGGTTCTCAAAGCAGCAGTAATCTTAAGGGGGCACTCAGGATTTCAAAGAATCCCAAATAAGCTGCATCTTTTAAATGGTCAATCTCTTCAACCCTAAAGTGCGTCCCAGTGTGGCACATACGCAACAGAATGTACAGTACTGCTCTACAGTACTGTGATGGAAATTTGTGCATTCACAGAGCCCAGAGTGAGACCACAGGGTAAACCAGGAAATGATGACAAGTTTTAGAACATAACTGGAATACTCAGACAAAATTAGGTACACGTTTTAGTGCAAGAAGTTTGTACATGTAGGCCTGTTTTTTTCCTGAACACAAAAATGTAAATGTTTCCCCAATGTATTTCATTCTGGGAGGGAGAAAGTACAGTTATGGTTTCATGGACTTACATCCCAATGAACAAAATTGTACATAGGATCTGCTTAGTAAGCATCGTTTTCTTTCTTAAGAAATCTATGTATTTGTACTGCCCTCTAATCCACAGGTTTTCAAACTTTTTAATGCAGCCTCCCTACCCCCCGTGGGAAAAAATAATCATCGGGCTCCCCTCAGAATTTTTCAAATTATTCTATTAAATTGGCAATGTTTAAATATCTCTAGACTTAATTAAACATTAAGTTCTGTTACCTTTTTGAAAATGCAATACATTTATATCTGCTTAAAACAAACCACTGTTATTCTCCTCCCTGGGATCACATGAGGTCCCCCTATGGGGGTCCGCACCCCAGTTTGAAGACCCCTGCTCTAATCCCTTTCGTATTAGGGAGTTAAAATGTCAAAATAGCTAGACAATAATAGCCATAATGTGTCGCATTTGTTGCCTATCTTGCCTTTAAACCCATTACATGCCACATATTTTGCCTTTTTTGATGCATAGTTTAGTCAACCCTGCCATATAATGTTCTTCTCTATTACTGCATAACTCAAGTGACCCCTACTTGCAAGCGTTTGCATCTTTTACAGATGTCTTTCAGTGCACATGCATTCCATGTTCCCAAGTAGAACGTTTCCTATCCCAGTGCCTCTCTCTTCCCTAGACACAGAATTCCCCATCCCTCAGCCAGTGTTTCAGATCTTCATTCTTCTTTTAGAGTGCATGTGTGTACCTTGTATGACCCAGTTTAGGTTTTAATTCCGCTGTCCCAGCAGGCACCATTATGCCACTGTAGAATAAAAAAAAGTAACCCAAAGTCGGGGCTATCCTTATACGTAAGCCGTTCTGTCCTTGCCCATTACACCTGGAAAACGTATGCACAAATATTTCTCAATATAAAACAGAAAAAAACTGTGCTTTAGATAGAGGGAGGACGCAGAAAATGGTGCCTTGCATGAGGGCCCCTTCTGGCACTAAGAAGGTCTGGAGACAGGATGAACCACCACGCCAAAGATCAAATAGTAAACGTCATCACAATGTCCACTCACCTGCTAAGCCCTTCAGAGTTTGCAGTAGAAGCTTTTACTAAAAAATACATTTAAAAAAATCTCCGTCTTTGGCAAGCGCGAATTAAGACACACATCATGGAATGTATAGCATCACAGATGAGTACCAGTCAATAATGGCTGTTTTAAACAGAAGGGTTCCAAGTGACTTCTAAAGGAGACGGTGAGAGTGCAACTCCAGTTGTCTATAATGTCCCTCAGAACCCGAGGTGACAAACATCCCTGTTATTTACTTTTTACCCATTTATAATTTTATGTTATAGAGGGGCCCTAAAATCTTCCGTTACACAGGGCACACGAATAATGAGGGAGCCATACATAGCATAGCCAGTGTCCCCGTCACAAATCCTGGAGCTCTAGTAGAGCAGAAAGCCAGCACTGAGCTCAAACGAATTCTGCCAGCCATTCCCAAGTTTATTGTTAAGTTTATTATGTTCATTGTTATGTTTACGTATCTTAAAGTATGATGTTGCGTAGATTTGTTAAATCGCATTGTCACCTGGGAGGGTATCCTGGCACTGAGCAGAACCAGGAATTCCTTTACACCTATCTGATCAGACGCTGCTCTCATAGTCACGAGTACAGTTTTTTGCAACTAATTCCGTTGCTTTGTCCCAAGAAATGTAGAAGCAGGCTGCAAGGCATGAACGGTGTAAGTGCGCCATGCAAGGGCGCATGAGAGAGCGGCCATGGGCTTAGCTCATTTCCCAAGCAACTGCACCATGACCTTGTATTGTCTAACAGGCATGCACCGGGACAAAGGCACCTGTCAGTAAGCCCTGCTCAGCTTTGCGGTGCCTGCCCACTCTGACTGAAAGCAGCAGGTGCCCGGGGCCCTCCCCCCTGCCCTTCACAACAAACACACTACATCCACCAAGAGGCCCGTTCGAGGAACGCTTCAGTCACCACAGACTTCCGTGGACACAGAGGACAGACTTCAGTCATCAGTTACGGAACAGACACCTTCACAGTGCGCAGGCGCAGAATCCCTCACAAACAAGTGCCTGCAACAAAGACACCGACACCTGACCAATAAGTTCACACGATGCAGCAACACACACTTACTTCAACCATCACAAGCGCGTCTTACAAGAGACACACTGACTGGACACACACCTTCGTTCGTCGCAAGCTTCTCAACTCAGTAGACCCTTACACTCAACCCTCTACCCCTCACTCAGCGCATACATCCCTACTCAGTACAGACACCCGCCCAGTAAAGGCAGAGATGTTAAGCAAGGGTATACTCCTACACCCATTAAAGACACCTCTCAGAGTGACAGTGACACCGTCACCGCCACGCACCGACTTTCTCTCAGTACAGACTCCTTCACGGACCATAAAGCGACGCACTCGTGGTGGCTTCAAAAACCACTCAATAGGCCTCCATGATTCCAATGAAAATACACTAGTACTTACTACACATGCCTCCCTTACATCACAGCATTCCTCACTGCCAATGACCGGCCAGGATACTGCACACAGAGGAAGTCCTGCACACTAGCAAAAGCAAAACCAAAGGACTGCCCACTTGCAAAAGTAAAAACTAAGGACTGCCCACTAGCAAAAGTAAAAACTAAGGTCTGCACACTAGCAGAAGTAAAAGGAAAATACCACATATTGTCAAGAGCAATAGTAATAATAATAGCAGAATCAAAGTACTGACTAACTGGAATGTAAAAGCAAAGTACCACACACTCGCAAAAGTAAAAGCAAAGCACAGGACACGGGCAAAAGTAAAACCAAAGTACTGCACACTGGCAATGGTAGCACGAGCACTGCCACCCGTACACCACAGTATCGCACTCTGCCAGTGATAGGCCACAGTACTACCAATTGCCAACAACAGACGGTAGTACTGCACACTGTTAATAGTAGAACAAAGTACTGACCAACTGGAAAGTAAAACCAAAGTACTGCCCACTGGCAAAAGTAAAATCAAAGTACTGACTTCTACCACCCATATGCCGTAGTATTGCTCTCTGCCAATGATAGGCCATGATAATGCATACTGCCAACAACAGAGGGTAGTAGTTCTTTCTAGCAAAAGTAAAAACAAAGTACTGCACACTGGCAATCTTAGCACCAAAGTATTGCACACTGCCATCCACACCCCATAGTACTGGTTACTGCCGAAGACAAACATAATCTCACACATTATATATATATATATATATATATATATATATATATATATATATATATATATCTATCTCCATGGATGTGCATGTCACTTCTATAGCACAAACTTAGCCAAACTGCAGATGAGCGCTGTACACGATGAAAGGCTAGCATAAAGTCAATGAGCAATAGGAGAGGAACCTGGGTTGTGGACACTGCTAACAACAGAGAGTAGCAAAAAAAAACACAATGATAAAACCATTGCACTGCACACATGGGACTTGTGTTCACTATGCCACTAGAACCAAGCGAGAGCAGAATGACAAAGCCAAATCAGGGTGAAACTGGTCTTTGATTGCTTGTGTGTTCTGGCTCGGGGAGGACCTGGACTAGCAGTTTGGGCTGGACTGTTCCTATCGGAGAAGGGTTCAAGATTGATGTGCATATGGCTGGGTCCAAACTGAGGTGGCATGGTGCGCAAAAAGAATGATAGGTTGGAATGCTACCCTAAGCGAGTGGTTAGAGTTGTTGCAAGCATTCTTATCATCACCTTTTTTGAGCTGGATGTAGCACCACAATCATCAGTCTCTAGTACTGAACAATGCCACCAATAAACCACAGCATTGCACCCTAACAATGGCACTTCACAAAGCTGTCATATGAATGCCTGCACTTTTTTCAGTGATGGCATTGAAATCTCATCAACACGCTGTGATATGATCGGGTGTCCAGGTAACGTTATGTGGCACGTTAATCCCCGCTTATGTTGACAAGACTGGTTATTCCAGTCTCAAGCCTTGATTACATTTCACGTTAGCACAAAACAAGCATCACACCTTGCTCTGATCACTGGCTTGTTCAGGATTAGGGAGCTACATGCAAAGATTTGCCAACTCACCTCAATCTTGGTCTGCCATGCCCACCCTCAGACATTTCAGTAATGGAATGTACACATCCCTACAGCTCTGTCAATGCACCTTTAATCTATCTTCCAAAATACTCTGATAGATCAGTACTCTGACACCACGGCGGGACCTCTTACCATGCTAAAACTAGGGCAGTAAGCCAGCTCTGCCAATTTCCTTCAACCTTTCCCAGAAGCATCGGCTAGTAATCTAGTTTTATTATTCCTCACAGAGTTGTGCTACATCTCAGCCATACTCCCCCTCCTGATCGAGACCTGGACCCAGTGGCCCAAACACAGAGCTGACAACATGCATGCTAATCCTCACCTGCACCAACCTGCCCCATTTCTGTCAAGGCAGAGCTCTGTCAATGCACCTCCACATAAAACCAGCCGCCCGCCCTGTTTGTTTTAAATCTCTAAATGGTTTCCATTTGCCTAAGCTCCAACTTTCTAGTCGTTTCACCCACCCCCTTGGCCTGATATGTCGGTATTCCACTCCCTTTGCAATTAGCTAATGGCTCCCGCAAGTTTCCTTCTCACGGTTGAGAGCACAAAACCATACCTAAAAAGTTGTCAGTACTTAGGAAACTAGAGGCGCAGGTGCAGAGGTGACCTGCTTAATAAAACTGCAATCCCTTAATCTTAAAGCGTCTAAAGTCGTTATTGCTAGAAGTGAGTCCCGGCTGACTGCACCATTATAAATAGCCAAACTAGACAACAAGCACAGACATTTTACTTGAAGATTTACCTTTAAACATAACTTTTAGCTTTGGCCTCTAAATGGCAGTGATTCCTATCGGGTCTCACCCTCCACCTCCAACCTCCACGAAACAAAGATTAAACATGCACCCACTTTTATTTTACAGAGAAATTCCAAACACTCGTGTTAGTAGTTCTGCAATTCAGAGAAACACAGTCATTTGCCACGAAGCGCGTACTGAAGTCGAGAAAGTACATTTACTTAAGCTGACCACGTTTTAAAAAGACTACTCCCATCCAGAAGAGACACGCCTCTCAACCAGTCTTCACAAATTTCGAACGGGTGACATTTTTGTTGAAAGTTTCTAGGCAATAAATACAGCTTTACATGAATGTGCTTACTATTAACCAGAAATGCCATGTATAAATCTAGTATCCCCCTCATCCTCTGCTGAAGGATCCAGCATCAGCGATGGGGGGGAACATTCCACGTGTTACTCTCTGGAGAACACCAGTAGGCCCAACCACCACCGACCAGGCTTTCACAAGGTTTAAGCGACCAGAGGTCCAAACTTTCATATTAACAAGGTCCACCCGGCAGGCAAGAGATGTGAAGTGCCAGCAAGACCACATATAATGCTCAAGAAAAATACCTAAAGAATATATAAAATTCTGCAGAAGCATAAATATAATCCAGGACCAATGGGAACACCAAGGAATTACGCTAGATGTCCCGCTCTCCTCTAAAACTCAGCTTCCAGGTACCTAGTTAACTTCCCAGAAAACATGAAAGTACTGCTTACCCTGGTTAAACCACAGCTTGGTGCGAAATGTGCACATTTAGATCATCCCTTAAAGCAAATGGAATGGGTAGATTGTGCCTCGTGCAAAACACACGATCACACTTTGGTGCGAAGAGCATGGTGTTCACAGCTGAAATTAACTTCTGCAACATCCTAGGAATGTACTGCTCTTGCTCCGACCTTGTGGACGAACACTAATGTCACAGTGGTGTTACATGATGGAAGGTCTGACCTCAACTTTCCAAAACTAAAAAAAGTCACTATTTCGCGGTAGCTTCTTGAATTACTGAGCAGAATCCTCCTGCTAATGTCAGAATCACGATATGTTATGGAGTATGAGGTACGGAATCTTACAGTACTACAAATAAACAATATTAAACTCTAAACCAATATTATACTCTGATGTAGACCTCATCAGGAATAACAATTTAGCATTCTAAAAGCGATTCACGCCTTCAATCACATATATTTTACAGTAGTCAAAACAAACTGGTAGTCTCCTAAATTGGGTGTGTAATAAGATGGCTCGTTGCTGCAATGTTGTGGGACGTCTGATTGGAGACACTGAGAATACACCCTAACTAAAAAACGCTTAGAACTTAATAGGAAACTAACCAGTTCGAAGAGCCCAAGAATCTAATCCAACATGTTGACACTAGGAAACAAAGACACTAACAATATACCCCAAATTAGAGACATTAAAAATGTATTACAGACAGGTAACGCTAAAATATAATCCACAGGTAGACAGGCAAAAAGTAGCCAAACATAAGGATACCAGTACTATAACTGGAGACCACAAAAAAGGTACTCGAAGACACTATTAGGGCACGAGAACATGAATCTACGACGTTTCGGTACAAAGGTATACTCAGCATTTCATAACTTTCTCTGCTAAGTAAAAAGTCCAAGAGAGTTATTATATTAGAACATACTATAAGAAACACTGAATGCTTGCATGAACATGAAAATGTGTAACTGCAGGGGTTAGTTTTATTAGGGATTCTAAAATGCGTTGGCATCTTGTCACCAAATTTGGAGGGTTTAGGAAACTTTGGGATAGCTGCAAATGCGTAGCATAGGTTGATCACATCACTGTGATTTACCTTAGAGCCGGTACACAAGCCCTAAAAATGAGGAATCCCTGAAAACTTGATAAACAACCAAGATTAGCCTCTGTTTTTTATTACAGTGGCTGAAGATCCATCAAGGTGGCTCCTGTCTCCCCCTGAAGTCTATAATGCCATCAGCAACTCTAGTTGGACCCCTCCTCCTTCTTGGAGAGTGCATGTACTGTCGTGCTCTTGAAAGGGACGTTCCACGACTCACCCTCAGCACACAGGTCAACCTGTGAGGGAGCCGTGCAGCACCTTATGTGGTGACATGGCTCCTGGAACGGGTTTCAGACCGAAGTCTCATGCTAGGCTCTGAAGAGGATTTGGGGAAGGCAGGGGCCAACAGATCCGGCTTTCAGTCTGTATACTTTGGCTTCCAAGTGTCTGTAAGTGTAAGTAAAATCTGATGGCATAGCACACACACACCTGGGGGTTTCTTGACGCTTCTGCAGTGAATTGTGAGGGGGTAGCTAAATGGAAACTAACAGTTTGTAAGCCTTTTCTGAACAAGAAATCGGAATCGGAAATTGAAATCAAATAGGTTTTTTTGCCTTTTCTGAACAAGAAATAGCGGTTCTCTCCAGGAAGGCAGGCAGGTCGTTGGGGTGTTTAAGGAGCAACATCTCCTTATGGCAGTCATGGACCTAAAGGAGAAGCTTGTTTCAGTAAATCTTAGGAGCCTCCTGATCACCACGGTGCAGACTCTACACTGATGTAGGTAACTGCCAAATATGTATTCTGACAATCCTTCCCGATGTTGTAAATTACTAACTGGACTTTTCTTGCCACATGAATTGAAAATGAAAAGTAAAACAGTTGACATAAGCAAACTGATTCAAAGCGCCATGGCCGCCATGAGCATGGGTGCAAAGGAGAGACACAAAAGGAAAAAGAAGTTTGTGCGCAGTCAAACGTATCGACAAAAGTGCAATTATCCATTTAACACTGTCGATGGCCAAGGCGGTAACAAAACTGCCCCAAGGAAGGACAAACGTAAAGCATTTACAAATGATAACAAAGGAGTTTTGAAAGTTAAGCCCATGAACGAGTGGTAGTGATGGCCGTGTAGTGGGCGTGGTTAAAAGTCCACAGATAGATTACAACACATCAGAGTGCTTGTGCAGTCAACCTAAAAATGACAAAATAATGAAGTAATACTATTGCAGAATGTGTGGCATAATTTGGCTTTTCTTTCGACAAAATTTTGTCAATAGTGCCACATAATTGGCCCCTTCCCTGCTGTGTAATTCCAGTGGCCTTGCCTTTAGCACAGCAGATCCAATGAAAGTCTGTCTAGTAGATTTGTTGATATGAGCCTAAAACAGGTAAAAATGTTTTATGATTATTAATAACCACTAATCCTTATGCGTGTGCATTTTTATACAATAGTAGTATTTTCCAGGCTCAGGAAGCGTGCCCTGAGGGTTACTCACTGCCAGTCTGACAGGGCTGCCAGAGAACCTGTCAATCATTTATTTCATGTACCCCACTGGTATTCACCCACAAGGCTCAGGCTTGCACCACTGTTCCTTGCTTTTCACTGCCTACGGCCAGGCAAGGAAACAAGACTCATGCTAACACTGCAGTATAAAGAGGTAGCCATTTTGTGTGTCTATTTTGTAAATTCTGGCTCTTTGAATTGATTGTGTTTTGTGGTAAAGAATGGGTGTTACTTTCGGAATCAGTGTTGTAGTATCTGTGTGGTCTGTATGTTTTAAGTTTATTTTTTAGGATATGTCCATTATGATTCCAAACACTGTCATTGTATTTTGACAGCTAGGTCCAAAGGTAGCCAAATGTCTGACACAGATCCCTGAAAAGCTGGTGGTTCAGCGCCAGGTGATACCGCCTACTGCAAAGGTTTATTATGCTAGGAACAAAGAGGGGCATGTGTTGGAGACCCAGACTGATTTTTGTAGTGTCTTTCAGAGCATTTTTCTGTATATATATATATCTATATATATCTATATATATATATATATCTATATATATCTATATATATATATATATATATATATATATATATATAGTGTCAACTATCGGATGTCACATAATGGTTTAAGGTCATGAAAGGTGCAGTCTTTCCAATTATGCCTTTAGTGGCAGTAAGACTACTTCTAGATATTTATGTGGTTTTAAGGCAACACAACATGGAAACGAAATACTTAGCGCATACAATAGGCAGCCCTGAACTCTGGGTCCACGAATCCCTCCACCCACGGCCCATTCCCACCCCTCAGAAAGACCTAGAAGCCCTTCCGAACGAAAGAGCCAGTCCATTAATTATTAGCGTCTCGAGTTATCTTTAAAAAGCCATCCCTGAGCAGTGCCCTGCCTACAACTCTCATGCAAAATGCAGCAACCCGCCACACTGCGGGTAGAGCTCTGCCCAGTTCTTCGATATTCGGTGAGCTTGTTTTCCAAAAGTTGTTCTTTGAAGAAAAAAAAAACATACTGCCCCTGAAAAAACCTGGAAAACGCCCTGCCCTCGGAGAAAGCAGGAGACTATTTCGAATACAACACAAATCCCGCAGGAAAGCTCCGTGAAGCTGTGTGGGACTTCGGTCTGTCCGGGCCTCTGGTTTCACGTTAGGACGCGAAGGCGACGCAAGGGTTAATGAGGGAGGGGGGAGCAGCTGAGCTTTCTTTTAGTTTGATTTCCATCACAAAGGCTTGTGCTGGGGAGAGGTGACAGAACACAAAGCTCTTCCCATGCAAGGGAGATGAGAAGGGGAATTAATGGGAACAAAGGGGGCATTACACCAAAGAGAGGGAGAGGGGCAGGAGAGGGTGAGAAAAGGGGGAGGACTGGACAAAGGCAGGGGAGAAGGGGGAGGATCGGTTTCTAATATTCATTAAAACACAACTTCAAGGCAGCTTTGGGGGCTTGTAAAAGCCAAGCAGCCCTGGACACATTCCATGGCAGGCGGTGGTGCATCCAGGCAGACTGCTCTCGACAGACGCTCGTTACTTTCAATTTACCGATCCACTATTAAAAAAAAGCTATTTTTTTGGGAATTTCATCCAAATTTGAGAAACCGTGGAACAAATCAGCATTTTTGTTATCGTGGGGGGTGGCCGGTGGCTTGGGTCCTAGGAAAAGAAACATTCAAGGACAAGAAACAGGGCACTCTCCTTTCAGTTCACACCCACCCCTTCTTCCTTTGCACACAAGACCCTCATTAAGAAGCGGCAGCTACACACTACCCTTGTGCGAGCAATGTCACTGCTGAAAATATTGCGCCCGACTGCATAAAGATGTCCCACAAAACAGATCCGCAACACTTAAGTCAAGCACCAAAGGCAAAAAAAAAAAATATATATATATATATATATATATATATATATATATATATATATTATTTAAAAAAAATATATATATATATTTATATATATAATTATATATATATATAATTATAGTTGCCACAGAAAAAGACCCACCAAAACCAGTCTACCCAGATACATTTACTCTTGACACAGATGACAACTCTGTCCATATTTACAGGTTTCTGGAATTAGGAGATCATTTCTGAATGCGAAATAGGTATTTTTGGTGTAGAGGGTCACAGTTACCAGGTTGTAGTGAATGGGTCCTTTTACTGCTTAGTATTTACCGGCTTTAGAGTTGCTGCTTGTGCTGGGCCCATAGAGTCAGTTAGCATAGTATTGGTGGCTGTTCCAGCTACTACCAGGCTGTCCCTATGAGCGATAAAAGCGAGGTTGGGCGGGGGCAAAGTCAACTAGCGAAGAAGGGGTGGAGGATAGTCGGTAGTCGCCATATAGGCCTTCACTAGGCATTGAAGAGGCCTGGTCATGCATGCTGATCTGAGAAACAGAACTTGTATTGGCCCTAGAGCTCTGAAAGGAGAACATCGGTCAGGCTTAGTGCGTATCTTGGGCCGACACTTCCCACATGTGGCTTCAGTAGGCACATCCAGGCCTTGCACATGACTTCGACAGGAACAACCCATACAGGCTGGAAAATGGCTTTTATGGGCAGACCCCATGCAAGGCTTGTGTTTCATGAAGAGATAGACAGCTTGTAGACCATGCATGTGTCTTGAAAAGGCAGATCCCATGTCGGTCCTGAATGTGGTTTAGGCAGGAGGCTTCATATGTGACTTCACGAAGCAGACAAGACTCCCGGGTGGTTTTGGCAGGCAGACTGTGAACATTTCTTTGAAAGGGATAAATAACGCCTTCATAACATTTTGTTTCGCTAAGCAGACTGTACTCGGACACAGCATGTGGCTTTGATAGCTAGACACTTTACAGGCCTCACTCATGGTTTTGTTGGGTGGAAATTCTTCAGTCCTCTCTTGTGCCCCAATATTTCGATGTCATACAGTCCTTGTAGCTGGCTACAAAATATAAACAGTACATATCACCTTAAAAGTGACACCCCATATCTAGACCTCTCACATGGGGCCATTGCCAGACTTTCAACAATCCTCATTTGGGACTCCAATATGTCTGCCCGGGCAGTGTTTCGCTTGCGGCTCCATCTGTCAGCGTCAGCTTTCACACCTTGGTCAGATGGGCAAATTTCATTCACATCTCGCATTGGAAATTTTTGTACAGACTCGTGTATGTGGTTTCAGTGGGAAAAGACTGTGCACCTCCTGCGTGTAGCTTTGACAGTCAGAACTCAAACAGACCTCCCACATGGATTTGGTGGGCAGACCGTGTACTTGGAGCCCCACCTGATCTGTATTTGCAAGACTTGATTTTGTGATTCTACACACAACTTCCTTGACATAGTCCAATGAGGAGAAACCTTGGAAGCTCAGAGCTATTGATCAGCGGTCTGCAATAACAAAATGTCACCACTTTATCTCAAGCCCCCGATGTTCAACCCATGGTGATGCCCTGTTGACATGTGGCAGCTCTGAGAAATAGCTATGCTGTGTCACCAGATTGGAGAATGGACGGCCCATGGATACAGCCTGCCACGCACAGAAGATCCAAGGCCAGCAACAAATGTCTGCATCCAATAGCCACTGTCCCTCAAAATCCTGCTGCCAGAGTCACTCCTGAACCTCAGTCACACTATGTGACCTTTGAACCAACATGGCCAACCTCAGACTGTGCAGGCTGATGAGAATAAGTAGCAGAGAAAATGGCAAAACTAAACGGGACAGTGGACATCAGAGAGTGGAAAACACACTGACAGACTACATCTCTCACACACATGCACAGTCACTAGAGGAGCAGTAATCAGGCTCGCTTCCAGGTTAATAGTGGCAAACTAGGATTTTCAACCTCACCTGCACAGAGTTCTCTTCTGTCTGGCAACAGAGGCTATTGTGGCTCTCTGTTTTTCACTACAGTTCACGCACATCTTGCTTTGTTTCTTCACTTTTGTTGTTTTCTCCTTTGTTCAGTTCCCAGCGGTTCTCTAGTTCCCTTGCCTGTTTGGGGATCCTCCCTGGTTACCCCCGGTGTTCTTGTCCAGGCCTGCTCGCTTCCAGGGCAGCCGGGGCATTTAATCTTTGGTTCCTGAGTGGGGTCTGCAGTACGCCGGATGCTAGTTACCCCTGCTTTCACCCTGGAAGACCTAAACTTTGTTATATTTAGATCTAATTCCTATTCCATTTTGTTGACCCTTTAATTGAGTTCTCTCACCCACCGGTGGATATCTTAACGTTCATAATTTAGCCCGGAGATGCTATTCTGGGTTTTCTGAACACCAGCCTATCCTCTCCTCACTCCCTTCTAGTTCGGGTCTTCATTAACATCCTCGCCCTGGTGCAAGGGGTTGAATCAAACTACGGGGAGATGGAGGGATTGGCCTTAACATCCACAGTCTCATATTACTGTGTAAGCGACAATGTATTTGGCGCGGTATTGGGGGAGCCAACTGGAAAGTGCATAAGAGCTCAAGAAGATGGGGCGTGCTCGTGATGCCCCAGAGATGCCTACGCAGCAGGAGTACACACTGTGACAGCACTGCCGGAGAAGGTTGTAGGGTGAGCACACAACACAGAGCAGGTGACTACGAAGAGTGGTGAGGGGAGTGACTGTGCTTTGTAAACACAACAAATGCATAACCTACAGCAAACGGAAGAGAGGGTATAGTGCAGGGAGACTGGAACTTGAAGGAGAGGGCACGTACGTAGAGACAGTAACGTGGTTAAAAAATAAAGGCAGTGCAGAGGGAGAATGGCACAGGCCAGGCCTAAAAGTAATGCGAGGCAATAGCTGGAGGGGGGAGGTTACGGTGAGAGACTGGGTGCTCGCTCGTGCTTCTGGGCCCGCAGAAGCCGGTGGTGAGCGGTCTCTGCTCACATTCCCCAAAACCTGCCGTGCTGCATTGGGCTCCCGGCCCCGATACCGCAGATGGCCGCTGATAGCGGCGGAGTGCCGCGGCTGGGCCTGGTTCAGGAGCCGCCCGAGGGATAAACACAGCCTGCTTTGTCACGGAGCCAGGACCCCAACCCCCACACCTGCGAAAGGGGCCCACGCTCCGCAGACTTAAACGCGACCCTTGTCCTCAGGAGACCACTCCCAGGGTCCGAAGCATACCTCTGGGGCCGAGGAGCGGAGATAAACACCCCTCCTGCCCCGCGAAATAAGGGTCTCCGAGAGGACGCGCAGCTAGAAATCAATAACTGACCCTCCCCCAGAGATCAATGCCCTCGCCGGCGACTGAGGGCCCCTGATAGCCAAAGAGACCGGGGGCAGGAGGGGTGGTGACGTTGTGCTGTCCCGAGGCACACGCTGCGAGCGTATTTCTGTCGGGTACCTGGCATTCCGTGGACACAAAACCTCGTTCCTATTTATAGTTTGTGAGATTTGAGTTTTCAAACCTGAACGCAGTGAACAACAGAACAAGCGAGCAATGCCGACAGCTCCGGCGCGCGCCTCGCCCAGTGACACCAAGTGCAATACAGAGCTGGCATGCAAATGGCATCCTCGGGTGCCCTGGTGGGGCTTTTGCTTCGTTCCAATCATGCACTGCTTCGCCTACTACAGTTCATCAGCGTTCGTTAATCCTACATTGCATACTTGAGAAATAAATTAATCAGCATCAAACCGATGTCCAGCTCTGTAAGCAATACAATGCGGAATATTAGGCGCTACATGCACTGCGCCTCTCACATGGCTTAGATTTATGACAAACCTTCCAGCCCCTGGACAAAAGTGACACAGAGAAACATGCAAGGTGTCATCAGCTACAGTATCCCACCAAGCAAGAAAAACACCTTATACAGATGGGACGAATTAAACCTCCAACAGGGGCTAGTTTTAGATAGCGTGGTCATTTTTAGTTCTGTATAGAGTCGGAAACAGTCACCCTCGGGTACTTTCGACAACCAAACACCAAAATAAAGGAACCCACAATGTTCTCACCAGTCACTTCCTTGCTATGGTTCCTTGCTCCTCCTGCAGCAATAAGCCTAAATCTTGGAGGCCATATTTAGGGTTACGGATAGCTCACAAAATGTGCAGCCCCTCAACATAATGCTGAAGCACACACAGCCCGGTAGCGACCACACTTTACAAACAATAGATGTACTCTACGGCAATCTAACAGCAGCTGACCATGCTCTGGTGATGTGGACACTACTTCGGATGACTAGAAGCACTGAAAAGCTACATTAACTGGTGTGTGAGACATTCACTTAGGCACATTGGGTGGACTTAATATTGCTCATCATGCCTTGGATGCAGATTGAAACACAAGCCCAAATTTCATATTTGCTTTCCGTTTCTACCTGTAACAGTAAACCCTAATTTAAAAACCTTTTGGCCCTGAACCCTCTTAAGTTGCTACTTGCTACAATATTGTGTATAATGTATTTGTATATGTAACCACCAAGAATCTCATTCCACCACAAAGCCAGAAAGGGCATTTCACTGGGTGGTTGTTGTAGTTGGATGGCAGGGTCTTCACACCAGAGTCTGGAGCCACTCAGGTAGGAGGCAAATTCTTTATGCCATGTCAGGCCCTTTGGCTACAGCCAGAGCCCGATATCAACTGTTAGGGCTTCATCCTCCCTTTAACTGTAATTACCCATCAGGCTTCATCCAGTACACTGATCCCCAACATTCCATGGAGGTACCACATTTTCAGAGACTCACACTCAACATTCAACAGCATACACAGTCAGCCCATGGAACACAGACATCAATCACATCACTACAAAGTGTTCCTAGGCTCACAAAGGCACAGATGACCACCGAGAAACATTTACTATCCTGAATGCTGCATGCCTACAGCTTCTAAAGGGAGGACCAGAGCATAAATATCATGTACGAGTAGGGCACTCAGGGCAAGCCTATGCCAAAAGAAAAGCACATTCCTCTAGTAACTGCCCCACAGCCCAATTGAAAAAGCATTTGCAATGCAATCGGTCTTGCATTTGCGAGTATTAGAGCTATTGGCGTTGTAAATGACAATGTCTTTTACCTATTTGGTTTGGGGTGTAGTGGAGGTGCCACAGAAACCCTCTCAGGCCTGTCGCTCCAGGAGAGGGGACACAACGAAGACTGCCATCCTGAGGAACCACATGGCATCACACACAAAACCATGACAAGACATGACTCAAGGACAAGGAAAGGACCATGATAAAACATATATATTATCTTCCCAACATTTGTTCTGCACAATTTTGCCTTCTGTATGGCATCATCTGAAGCTGTGGCACCCTTTCCGCTAGGTTTTGAATGTTCTCACTAACTGGGATAGTGGTGGTCTGGGCTCAGTGTGTTACTGCAATAAAGGCCGGTCTCTTCCATGCAGTGATGGTGTGATATATCATCCAAAGGCTCAGGTAGTATCACCCTGGATGATGAAAGGCCAAGGTAGCCCCTCTGGGAATCAAACATTTAATCCTTGCTGCCACACAGATCTTTGCTGAGGACACATTAGGCCTCTGGGCTTCCTTAGTCCGTATTCAGGCTACCCTCACTTAAATGCCGGGACCTCAAATTTCAAATATTTGTAATGTCAACAAAATGTGTGATGCAATTATGTAAAAAACCCACTTCATGTACATTATTTCAATTGTTTGGGGTCTTTCACCTGTGTCCCTGTGCGAGACATATTATAATAACCTATCATTGTTGTGCCAGCGACAAATCTGGACTCATCATAACATCTATTTGTAGTCTTTCTTTGTTGTCTCATACAAAAAAGACTTAAGTCACAACAACACATTTAGGTTACATAGGTACAAGCAGTGGCTGGTCCTAGTGGCCACAGTTTGTGAAACAACAGTTCTCCTGTTTAAAACATCTCCTGCCCATGGAGTCTTTACTGTTACTGCCCAGGATTGGCTTTGAGATGTAGTCCTTAGGGTGTGTACCCATATAAACAGGCACGTATATTCCCATAGACACAGGGAGGTGTGGTGAAGCACTGAGAGGAACACAAGTAGAAGCAGGAGTTAGAAAATGGCCACTTGATAGGGTCAGCAAGATATTTTCTTGACATTGCCATGGTTACCAAGTACATTGAAAATCAATCAGAAATAATGCATATAGTTTACATCAAATGATCCATGGGAACTTAGTGGAGTGGTTACATGAAGCCTGGGGTTGGAAGAGAGGAGAGAAGCTTAAACATTACTGGACTGTGACAGACAATGCGTGGATCATTATACACAGGACTCCAGAGGGTGATGAAGAAGCGCTCTGTGCCTGTGACAGCAACTGTGGAGGGTGCTCGAGGTGGTGCCTCTTCAAACAGGAAGCAGTGCAATACGAGCGCTGTTTTAGACAGCGCTTCCGGAAGTGGCATCTGCGAGGTTGCAGTAGCTGTGAGAGGACTGTCAAGGACATGACACCAGTGAATTCTGAGAAGAGGAAGTGATGGAATTTGCTCCACTTTGAGCTCTATAATACACTGCTCCTCTCTCTGTGGCACCTTTGTGTTAGCTTCTTTGCGCTACTGGATTAGGAAAATGGCTGTCTCTCCTAACTGAACTCTATTTGAAGAGGCCCAATTTACAACTAAAGGCTAGGTGTTTTTTGCTATCAAGCTTGAGGCCATGAAGTACTTTGGTCTGGAGTCATGATTCCCTTTCCACCATTTTTGAGACAACACCTTTCAACATCTTTTTGCCTAGAACTAACCTATGAATTTGGTTGGTGACCATACAGACATTAACAAGAGCATGTGCTATCTACTAGTGTTAAGTTCTACTCACGTCAGTTGGTTAATGCACCCACTGCAGAGGTCTTGACAGAACAAGAATGTCACAGATTACAATCCTGACATAGCTTTTTCACCTCTTCATCTGTGCAAGGTCAATGCAAATGAATTATAGCGATTTTGTTAAGAATGCTTGCAGTGCTAGGAAATGGCAGAACCTGTAATACCAAGCACTATATTGAAAAAAAAAATAGTTATTGCCAAACTGCCCCAATACATACCAGTCAAAGAACCCTAGGAGACAGGATGTGATGTAAGGGCCAGAGCTGCGACTTTGGAGCTGGGGAACACGGTCCGAGTCTTGGCGCCGGCTCAACCTGCTGTGATGCTGGGCAAATCACTGAATCTCCCCTTGCTACCTAAAATGAACGTGTTCTTGTGTAATGTAACCGGTGCACATGTAAAGCACTGTGTTACCTGTGTATTGAATTTGTGCTATATGAAACTGCAAAAAAATAAAGCGCTCCAATACCTTTGTGTCGAGTTCGCGCCACATAAAACTGCAAGAAAAAAAAAAAAAAAAAAAAAACACCTGCAGACATTGCAAAGAAACAACAAGATGCCCGAAAACAAGGAAGAGGAAGAAACAACATACTGCCATGAGTGTGAAGTGGAGAGGCAAAAGAAAAAACAGTGCGCTACACTAAGATACATGCCTGATCATACAATAATCCATGTAACAGGGTCAGTCTCCAAGGCGGTAGCAAAACAGTCTCAAGGCGGGGCAAACGTAAAGCATTTACCAACGACAGCAAGGGATTTTTGAAAGGCACGCCCAGGAACAAATGAAAGTGATGGGCGTGGTTAAAGCCCACAGAATAGATTACAACACGTCGAGAAGAGCAGCACTTGCGCGCTGCTATGCTCAACCTGAAAAGGAGATGGGAATCTACCTGTCACACTGCACACAAAGAAAGAGCATTAAACTGTGAAGAGAGTCACAAATACTGATACCAACCTAAGGGTGGACTCCCCATCACAAAGGACAGACATTACATCCAATATGCCAATGAGAGCAAAACCATCATGCTATACTGCCATAAAGCATGTGTCATGCCCCAGGAGACAAGAGCCTCCTACCATACTGCGATGGAGAATTTTACTTTACTGTGTCCCAGAAGGGCAAAGGTCATCCACCACACTTCAACATTCCACAAGGAGTTCTTCATGGATTCCAATACTCCTAGAACAGAGGAACCTCTGTTGCCAGGGAAGACATTGAACTAGGATAGGCACAGGGACTTCAGATATGCACAAAGAGATTACAGACTCTGGCTAGCAAGACACCACAGAGAGCCCGCCGCTCCACAGTACTCCTACTTGCACTCATCCCACACATACATAGAACCAGATCAGGGGACAGACGTTCTCTCACAACACACCTTAAGCGTAGAAGGGCTGCCTCTCCACATCAGAGCCTCTGCCTTTCTTCTTGAACTGCACAAGATGCTGAAGACTTGGATTTTCAGTTAGCCAACTTGCCATAGGCAGTGCTAGGCACACACACTCCGGGGCTAGGAACACGCACACACCCCTGCTCAGCGTCAGGATACCCACGCGAGTGATAGTGCACTTTACAAATTCACATAACATAGCAGCAGTATTCCACTAGGAAGTGTTCCTTGGGTCCCACTAGGTAATGTCATATCTATTCTGCTACCACTAGAGAGGAGAGACTCCACATCACATAGAAAGACCATGTCATTCAAAGCCTTCCAAGGTTCACAATAACTTGGAGAAAAGAAAAAATATATTATTGGTTCTGCCAAGCTCTTCGCCCAAAGCACACCATGTCCCTTAAAACGGCTACTGAATGTTAGCCACCTCGATACTATCGTTGGCTGGTGCCAGATGATCGGCAGAACAGAGACCGTCTGCCTTCACCACCTGCCAAAGCATCAAGAGCAGGCAGGTACTTCTACTGAAAATTAACACAATGCCTCGCTCGCAGACAACAATTACACCTCAAAACTTTGAAGGCCTCAACATTAATGGTTGGAGCAGGCTAGTCGGATAAACCATATGGAGGAAACACCAGAACTAAATGCGCAATAATATATGTTCAAGACATAGAGACAAGGCTAGGGCTAGTCGAGGGACACAGGGAAGGACGGGGATCGGACACTGGTGGGCTATGGTGAGGGCATGAGAGGGCAATGGTGAGGGCATGAGAGGGCAGTGGTGGTGGCAGGGGCAAGCAGTGGTAGGGACAGATAGTCTTGTACTAAGGAATGAGAAGACTGTGAGAAAGTAGCCTCTTTCTAGCCTTGTTACCCCCACTTTTGGCCTGTTTGTGAGTGTATGCCAGGGTGTTTTCACTGTCTCACTGGGATCCTGCTAGCCAGGGCCCAGTGCTCATAGTGAAAACCCTATGTTTTCAGTATGTTTGTTATGTGTCACTGGGACCCTGCTAGTCAGGACCCCAATGCTCATAAGTTTGTGGCCTATATGTGTGTGTTCCCTGTGTAGTGCCTAACTGTCTCACTGAGGCTCTGCTAACCAGAACCTCAGTGGTTATGCTCTCTCATTTATTTCAAATTGTCACTAACAGGCTAGTGACCAATTTTACCAATTTACATTGGCTTACTGGAACACCCTTATAAATCCCTAGTATATGGTACTAAGGTACCCAGGGTATTGGGGTTCCAGGAGATCCATATGGGCTGCAGCATTTCTTTTGCCACCCATAGGGAGCTCTGACAATCCTTACACAGGCCTGCCACTGCAGCCTGAGTGAAATAACGTCCACGTTATTTCACAGCCATTTTACACTGCACTTAAGTAACTTATAAGTCACCTATATGTCTAACCTTTACCTGGTAAAGGTTAGGTGCAAAGTTACTTAGTGTGAGGGCACCCTGGCACTAGCCAAGGTGCCCCCACATTGTTCAGAGCCAATTCCCTGAACTTTGTGAGTGCGGGGACACCATTACACGCGTGCACTACATATAGGTCACTACCTATATGTAGCTTCACAATGGTAACTCCGAATATGGCCATGTAACATGTCTATGATCATGGAATTGCCCCCTCTATGCCATCCTGGCATAGTTGGCACAATCCCATGATCCCAGTGGTCTGTAGCACAGACCCTGGTACTGCCAAACTGCCCTTCCTGGGGTTTCACTGCAGCTGCTGCTGCTGCCAACCCCTCAGACAGGCATCTGCCCTCCTGGGGTCCAGCCAGGCCTGGCCCAGGATGGCAGAACAAAGGACTTCCTCTGATAGAGGGTGTTACACCCTCTGCCTTTGGAAAATGGTGTGAAGGCAGGGGAGGAGTAGCCTCCCCCAGCCTCTGGAAATGCTTTGTTGGGCACAGATGTGCCCAATTCTGCATAAGCCAGTCTACACCGGTTCAGGGGACCCCTTAGCCCTGCTCTGGCGCAAAACTGGACAAAGGAAAGGGGAGTGACCACTCCCCTGACCTGCACCTCCCCTGGGAGGTGTCCAGAGCTCCTCCAGTGTGCTCCAGACCTCTGCCATCTTGGAAACAGAGGTGCTGCTGGCACACTGGACTGCTCTGAGTGGCCAGTGCCACCAGGTAACGTCAGAGACTCCTTCTGATAGGCTCCTTCAGGTGTTAGTAGCCTATCCTCTCTCCTAGGTAGCCAAACCCTCTTTTCTGGCTATTTAGGGTCTCTGTCTCTGGGGAAACTTTAGATAACGAATGCAAGAGCTCATCCGAGTTCCTCTGCATCTCTCTTTTCACCTTCTGCCAAGGAATCGACTGCTGACCGCGCTGGAAGCCTGCAAACCTGCAACATAGTAGCAAAGACGACTACTGCAACTCTGTAACGCTGATCCTGCCGCCTTCTCGACTGTTTTCCTGCTTGTGCACGCTGTGGGGCTAGTCTGCCTCCTCTCTGCACCAGAAGATCCGAAGAAATCTCCCGTGGGTCGACGGAATCTTCCCCCTGCAACCGCAGGCACCAAAAAGCTGCATTACCGGTCCCTTGGGTCTCCTCTCAGCACGACGAGCGAGGTCCCTCGAATCCAGCGACTCTGTCCAAGTGACCCCCACAGTCCAGTGACTCTTCAGTCCAAGTTTGGTGGAGGTAAGTCCTTGCCTCACCTCGCTGGGCTGCATTGCTGGGAACCGCGACTTTTGCAGCTACTCCGGCCCCTGTGCACTTCCGGTGGAAATCCTTTGTGCACAGCCAAGCCTCGGTCCACGGCACTCTAACCTGCATTGCACGACTTTCTAAGTTGGTCTCCGGCGACGTGGGACTCCTTTGTGCGACTTCGGGTGAGCACCGTTTCACGCATCCTCGTAGTGCCTGTTTCTGGCACTTCTCCGGGTGCTACCTGCTGCTGAGAGGGCTCCTTGTCTTGCTCGACGTCCCCTCTCTCTCCTGGTCAAATTTGCGACCTCCTGGTCCCTCCAGGGCCACAGCAGCGTCCAAAAACGCTAACTGCACGATTTGCAGCTAGCAAGGCTTGTTGGCGTTCTTTCGGCGGGAAAACACTTCTGCACGACTCTCCACGGCGAGAGGGATCCGTCCACCAAAGGGGAAGTCTCTAGCCCTTTGCGTTCCTGCAGAAACCTCAGCTTCTTCTGTCCAGTAGAAGCTTCTTTGCACCCGCAGCTGGCATTTCCTGGGCATTTGCCCATCTCCGACTTGCTTGTGACTTTTGGACTTGATCCCCTTGTTCCACAGGTACCCTAGATTGGAAATCCACAGTTGTTGCATTGTTGGTTTGTGTCTTTCCTGCATTATTCCTCTAACACGACTTCTTTGTCCTTAGGGGAACTTTAGTGCACTTTGCACTCACTTTTCAGGGTCTTGGGGAGGGTTATTTTTCTAACTCTCACTATTTTCTAATAGTCCCAGCGACCCTCTACAAGGTCACATAGGTTTGGGGTCCATTCGTGGTTCGCATTCCACTTTTGGAGTATATGGTTTGTGTTGCCCCTATCCCTATGTTTCCCCATTGCATCCTATTGTAACTATACATTGTTTGCACTGTTTTCTAAGACTATACTGCATATTTTTGCTATTGTGTATATATACAGGGAGTGCAGAATTATTAGGCAAATGAGTATTTTGACCACATCTTCCTCTTTATGCATGTTGTCTTACTCCAAGCTGTATAGGCTCGAAAGCCTACTACCAATTACGCATATTAGGTGATGTGCATCTCTGTAATGAGAAGGGGTGTGGTCTAATGACATCAACACCCTATATCAGGTGTGCATAATTATTAGGCAACTTCCTTTCATTTGGCAAAATGGGTCAAAAGAAGGACTTGACAGGCTCAGAAAAGTCAAAAATAGTGAGATATCTTGCAGAGGGATGCAGCACTCTTAAAATTGCAAAGCTTCTGAAGCGTGATCATCGAACAATCAAGCGTTTCATTCAAAATAGTCAACAGGGTCGCAAGAAGCGTGTGGAAAAACCAAGGCGCAAAATAACTGCCCAGGAACTGAGAAAAGTCAAGCGTGCAGCTGCCACGATGCCACTTGCCACCAGTTTGGCCATATTTCAGAGCTGCAACATCACTGGAGTGCCCAAAAGCACAGGTGTGCAATACTCAGAGACATGGCCAAGGTAAGAAAGGCTGAAAGACGACCACCACTGAACAAGACACACAAGCTGAAACGTCAAGACTGGGCCAATAAATATCTCAAGACTGATTTTTCTAAGGTTTTATGGACTGATGAAATGAGAGTGAGTCTTGATGGGCCAGATGGATGGGCCCGTGGCTGGATTGGTAAAGGGCAGAGAGCTCCAGTCCGACTCAGACGCCAGCAAGGTGGAGGTGGAGTACTGGTTTGGGCTGGTATCATCAAAGATGAGCTTGTGGGGCCTTTTCGGGTTGAGGATGGAGTCAAGCTCAACTCCCAGTCCTACTGCCAGTTCCTGGAAGACACCTTCTTCAAGTAGTGGTACAGGAAGAAGTCTGCATCCTTCAAGAAAAACATGATTTTCATGCAGGACAATGCTCCATCACACGCGTCCAAGTACTCCACAGCGTGGCTGGCAAGAAAGGGTATAAAAGAAGGAAATCTAATGACATGGCCTCCTTGTTCACCTGATCTGAACCCCATTGAGAACCTGTGGTCCATCATCAAATGTGAGATTTACAAGGAGGGAAAACAGTACACCTCTCTGAACAGTGTCTGGGAGGCTGTGGTTGCTGCTGCACGCAATGTTGATGGTGAACAGATCAAAACACTGACAGAATCCATGGATGGCAGGCTTTTGAGTGTCCTTGCAAAGAAAGGTGGCTATATTGGTCACTGATTTGTTTTTGTTTTGTTTTTGAATGTCAGAAATGTATATTTGTGAATGTTGAGATGTTATATTGGTTTCACTGGTAATAATAAATAATTGAAATGGGTATATATATTTTTTTTGTTAAGTTGCCTAATAATTATGCACAGTAATAGTCACCTGCACACACAGATATCCCCCTAACATAGCTAAAACTAAAAACAAACTAAAAACTACTTCCAAAAATATTCAGCTTTGATATTAATGAGTTTTTTGGGTTCATTGAGAACATGGTTGTTGTTCAATAATAAAATTAATCCTCAAAAATACAACTTGCCTAATAATTCTGCACTCCCTGTATCTTGTGTATATTTCCTATCCTCTCAATGAGGGTACACTCTAAGATACTTTGGCATATTGTCATAAAAATAAAGTACCTTTATTTTTAGTATAACTGTGTATTGTGTTTTCTTATGATATTGTGCATATGACACTAAGTGGTACTGTAGTAGCTTCACACGTCTCCTAGTTCAGCCTAAGCTGCTCTGCTAAGCTACCATTATCTATCAGCCTAAGCTGCTAGACACCCTATACACTAATAAGGGATAACTGGGCCTGGTGCAAGGTGCAAGTACCCCTTGGTACTCACTACAAGCCAGTCCAGCCTCCTACAAAGACATAAAAGGATCTGGTTACTGACTGACTGGAACTGATACAGGTGAGACTATGGTAGGGAATGAGGGGAGAGCAGGGTCAGTGACACTTAGGTGGGCGAGGGGGAGGGCTGCAGTATGAACAAACGAGAGAACTGTACTTAAGGTAGAGGAGAGTTCAGGAGGGCTGAGTTAAGGGAAGAAGGGGGATGGATCTCAGGAGTGTTTTGAGTAAAGTGCAGTGGGGAGGTTTTGCTGGTGAGAGAGAAGAGGACTATGCAAGGGAGGGATGGGAAACTGAAGCAGAGGGATGTGTTTTGGGAAAGGTGAGTGTTCTGGGGACAGAGAAGTCTGTGTTAAGGACAGAGAGGTGCAGAGGGTGGAAGGGGCTGTGCACACTGCTGTGCTATGATAAATGTCGAGGAGGGGTGAAGGGCATTTAAAGGACATTGTGTGGCTAATAGCAATAAGACCACGGACTCGCTGGAGTCAAGCCAAGAGGAACTGTTGAGATTAGACACAAATCTTTGGCTTCTGGCCCAGAAAAATGTGAACAGGAAAAGTGAGCTCCTGTCTCTTGGTGTTGAACACAGGGCTGAAGCCAAGCCACAGCCAGTATCAATGAGTGAGCGAGGGAAGCAGCATCAGAGGGTTGAGAGGTGCAGAACAGCATGCCTCGCTCCTCACTGTCCAACACTTTTACTGTAGCCTCATACGTGGAAGGCTGCAGAGTCACAGAGGCCACTGGTCTGCCACTTCCGGCATTAGGCCAGGGAAGTCACCATGGTCATCATGGTTTCTCGCTCCTCTCTGTCCAGGGCTTTTCCAGCTCATGCAGGGAGGGCTCCTGACCCCCAGTGTCCCGTGGCCAACACTTGTAACCTAGAGAATATGAAATTGATTGGCTCCCCCTGCAAAAACATGCAAGTTCAGGCCCATCTCTCAATCTCAGCGGTGACCAGGTGGTGCTCTTCTTATAGCATGTGCAGAATGCGCTCTATACAACCGAGTGCGCACTGCGTTCTGCTGATCTTATATCAGTTCTATGGGGAAGCAGAGCTTGAGGAGTGCACGGAGACCTCAAAGGTAGAGGTGTCTAAGGAGGAAGGGATGTGGGTGCTCCAAAAGCTCTTAATAAGAAGCTGTAAGAGTATGTGAAGGGAAGCACGCGCAAAATAGAGGCCAACAGATGTTATAGAGCTAAATAATTTACACAACTGGAAACCATGTAGTTTAAGTTAATCTGATTTCTGACCTCCACTGGCAACCAGAGCATATGCTAGTCTAAAACATGCGAGTATGCTTTAAAGTAGGATTCTAAAGTCCACATACCGGTGATACTGCGTCATTCAGAGGCAGCTGTATTTGTGATCCATGCAAGGACACACACAGTGCGTCTCAATGATTTAGGCGTAAGTTTAACCTGAGCAGATCACTCTTTAAAAGTTTGACACAGACGCTAATATGACAACTCAAGTAACTGAAAAACATCTTAGCACTACCCCATTCTGCGGCTCCAAAGCGAAAGCTGTGGTCAGAATGTGCTGACAGTGAGAGACAGACTGGTCAACCCTGGTAAGGTGGCTGATACCACCAAAGGGAGAACCACTGAAGCAGGAACATAACAGCTCAGTTTCAATCCCAATGAGGTGTCTCCTGGCAGGACACACAGGTCAATTCAATGTAAAAACTGATTCACTTCTACAAATAAGGGAAAGGGAGTTTGAATGTTTGGAGAAGCAACTGGGAAGAAAAATGTGTTAGATGTAACAGAGGGAGAGCTCTTGTGTGGCGGTAAGATGACCATCACTAGCAGCATATGTCAAATGAGCCTCTTACCACTGTCCACCACTGGGCTCGTATGTCAATCAAAGTACATTTACGTGCCAGAAGTTAATCACATAGCACTGACCGCACTTGTGAGATAAAATATTAGTGTGAGGTGGTTAGTGCAGGCAAACATGGCACTATTTAAACCATGGAACTAGTGTAGCCAGACACACAAAAATCTGTAATCACAGTACTTGTATTTTAAGCTGAGCCGGTCACACGTGATATATTCACATTATTGTTGTGTCATATTGTATCATATGCTTAGCACAGTCACACACACACACTCACAAACAGCAAAAACTGTGCTATTTCTATTACGTGTTTAGTGCAGGCAGGATGACTGTAAACAGTACATTATTGATACCGTGTTTTGTGGCACCAGATATCTATATAGGCTTTTATAATTTCAGTAGGTATAGAAAGAGCCGTAGGAGTGCTGCATATGAAGTCTTCTCATCGTCCGTCCAACCACTGGACTTTCAAATAGAACTACATTTCTTCAAAAAAGAAAAAAAAGAAAAACCTTAAAATGTTGTTTTTAAAAAGCACCAGGACAAGCAGATGGGATATGGGGCGAATCTTCTCCATTACCAAAGACTTACTGAGCACTGACTAGGATGATGTAGGTCTTACACAAAAACAAATCCTTCAAAACAACCATTCTAAATGCAATTACCCAGGCTAGGAACGATCATCACCTCCACCAATGCTGCCTGTGACGGTCGGTGACATCCCCAGTGCCGCAGCTGGCAAGGAAATAATCACCGCATCCATCCTCGTCAGATGACAGGCAAAAGATGGCAAGGTTCCCCCTCTCACTAACCCCGGCCACCATGACATCCCCGGCAGGTGCCAGAAGATGGAGTCTTGCTGGGACTATGATTGGAGGGCCTGGTAGCCAGCTGCTCCCAGAGCAGACCCAGGTTGCACAAAGCAGCTTCAAATTGGCCTTGCTTGTGAGGTGTTTGTTTTCTTTTTTTTCCTTGGCTGTTTTGGCAATTGGTGGCAAACATAAGTGTACACCCCCTCTGTTGGGCAATGCCAACCACCCCTAAAATCTTTGCATGCAAACAGAGTCTGGCCGGCTGATTAAACACGGAGCTACAAGCCGTCCGGTCTCCAGGGAGGTCTCTCACATTGTGTTCCTTGGCGGGGGAAGAGCATGCCTGAATGTAGACGGTGGTCCATGAGTTTGTAGACCGAGATCATCCAAGCATGTCGGTGAGACAACAAAAAATCTTCATAAAGGAAGCAGTCTGGTGCACAGATAACCCTGGAGATCCCAAAAAAGCAAAAGGCATCTAAAAGCAAGGGCTTCACACCACTCTGCTAGGCTTCCCTCTGAAACAAGAGGGAAACACTGCTCTGGCATACAGTACTGACATTTTTTAATTACTCATCCCAAGAAACCTTTTCCATTACTTGTTCGCTAAAATTGTTTGGTTGCCCAATCCTTAGCAATTATTACTCACAGACTGGGAACATATTGGTACTAGACCATGTTTCAGTCTCTCTCCAGAGGTCTCTAAGGCCCACTGCCAAAAGAAAGGATTGTGCATTTATGAAAAGTTTGGATGAACAGGGCCCCTGTCCCTGCATTAAAACCTAGCTGTTCATTTTGGGGAGACAACCAGGTGCCTTTCAAAAAAAGTAAGTGGTGTGGTTTAAAGCCTACCTATAGATTTTACAGAAGAGAAATGTTATAGAGAGAGTATGCTCAAGGAGAGATCTTAAGATGGTGGCTCCACTCCTCACTTTAGGGCTCCACCAATAAGTTCCGGCCAAGAAAAACTACTCATACATTATTAAACGGACATCCTTCATACTCCAAATACTTCTGCCATTTCTCACCCCCAGACTTGATTCTTGATTTCCCACACACACTGCGTCTGAGTCAGTGCAAAGCCAAAGATAATGCCTAGCACCATATCCTATTTATGCCAAAGAGATGAGGTCAGGATCTTACGTCCCTGGAGCTCAAGCATGTGACCTGTGTTGCTGCACAAACACAAATCTAAAGACAACGGCACCTCAGGTTGCATGAAGTGTAATTACCCACAAGGATCACATCCAGCAAAGCGGATATAACGACAAGATGTTAGCTGACCATATACCACAGAACAGGAGGCACAAGATTAAAGACTGAGGTAGCGAGATGTAATACATTTCAAGAAATCAAGTGCCAATGCCATCACCAAAAGCAGCCCACAGCGTTGCCAATGTCGAGTGAAATAGGTATCTACAAGGGAGGAAGTAACTCAAAGACTAGCCAAGTGGGAACTTCAAAGCACAAATGATCACGACCACTCTTTCCTTACGTCACTGAGGAAGCTGTATGTTTGCGGCTTCAAAGACCAGGAACAAAAATCCTGGAAAAACTCAAGGGTATAGGAAACAGCATTCTTCACACTATCCAGCACCCTATTCCCAATCATGCTGTGCCAAAGATACGCTCATTTAGACTGCTCAGTCCTCCTGATTTGGAAATAGATTTACCATGCTCTGCCCGTCACTACCCTCCAAGGATAGGGCAACAGCACAGAGGATCTCGAGTCTCAAGCACAGTCCTGCTCTTATGGGATTATGCTGGAGGATCACAGGAAATTATATGCTTTTCTGGAGGCGGTTGAAACACAAGTTATGACAATCCTGATATCATTTCACACCAATTCTATCTCAAAATAATTCATAAAATCCTCACAAGAACTCTAACCCAAAGTCGGAACCAGGCTTCTAGTTTGACCAGTGTGTGAAAACAGTGTGGAAATCAGTCACACCAACTGCAAACTGCAGGCGCAATTCGAAATGGACCCTGAGCACTAAAAGTAATCTTCACGTGCGCTGCACCACAAAGTGCATTCCGTGATGTTTTCATGAACGTATTCCCAAAGTGCTTCACAGCCTTATTCTTCTGCATAGGGCTGTACACCCGCACCTCCTGTACCAGATTGATTTTTTAAAATTAACTTCGGATTACACTGTGTGATTCTAGGCACTTCACTTTATCTCAGTGTGCCTTAGTGCTGAAAGCAATGAGGAGTACTCAGCAGCACGATAAATGAATGCAGTCCTGAAGGTTTAATTAAAACCTAGAATCATTAGATGAACGACGACACGACAGACCTAGAAGCAAGTATAAGTATGAAATGTGTTTTCATGCAAATGACACAGCAAGAACAGATCAGGGCGCTCCAGACAGCGGCTGAAGCATGCCACTAGGCTTTCGGTCATGAGCGACCACACGTGTGCCTGTTGCCAGTCCTCTTCCCTGAGCCCTGCGCACACACAGGCCCTGCTGTGTGCAGAGATGCTGCGCGAGCCGGGGTGGGCGGAGGGTGGAGGCTGACATCCAAGAAATACAACCACCGCAGGATCCCGCCCTCGCAGCCTCCCAGGTCACCTCTGCAGAATGCCAGCGACCGGCCAGGCTTCCAGCTCCCATAAACTCCCTACCTCCGGTGTGGTGTTACACACCTCCACGAAAGAGCGCAAGACAGCAGCATCCTCCACCCTACCGCAGCACTACAGTCTCCCCCCCCCCCCCACCCCCTCAAAATTAGAGTGGGGGAAGGGGATTGCACATTCGCTAAGGGCATGTTTCGGTACACATCCACGAGGCCGGAGGAACATTAACATCCCCCCACTGTATAGTGCATTATACCAACACCTCAGGGGGTTTCCCAGAGGCCACTCCCTTCTCCTGTAGGCTTAAAAAACTCCGTAATAAACAAAGCCCGCTCCACGGGCGACCCAACTCCTCCCAAAACACACGACACACCTGATCTAGCGTTATATTGGGGGTGGGTGGGATCTCTCTGCCACCCTAGTGAATCTGTTTCAGCCAACAACCACCCTAACACAATAACAAGCCTCAGCAATGTGAGTAGGTGTGGCCTGAAAGGAATGTTGTATGGAAATGCAAAGCATTACAAGTAAACAGCATCGGGATAGATATGTATTTGTGTTGAAGCAAACAACTGCAGAATATTTGTGTAACTAAAAGGTCAAGTGACAGTCGCATTGTCAAGCCAGACCTAAACATCCTTGTAGATTAATGACTGCCCCCTTCCCATCTGTGCTGCTGCCAGATAAAACACCACAAATTATGCAGTTATTTAAGATACTTTAATAGTATTACAATGTCATGTGTGTACCCCTGAAAGTACAAACTCAGGCAAGCGGGTTAATAAACAAAATGCTCACAGCTGTGTTGGGTGCAGCACTTTTTTGTGGAAGCACACAACGTCTGCCCTATCATAACGTGTACTCCTGGCTCCCAACATGTGGGTGAAGCCAAGGCCCCTCTCTTGGTGATGCTTACACAACTGTCTGGCGACAACTGAGGTATGAAGCGAGAACACAGTGAACTGCTGTGCCATGAAATCGCAAGAGACTTCTCCCAAGACATACAGCAGTGTCAGAATAAACCATAATATGGAGGTTAACACTAGCATTCCATAGGAGATCATGCTTATCCTAGCTCCACACAGGCCACTTCTTCTACTGCTGCCTTTTAAGCTCCCTTAACAGAGAGGACAAAACACCATCTCCAGGTGATTCAACAATCACTTGCTGCTACAGCTTTGCATGCTCTATACCAGAGTGGAGCACAGATATAGACCCCCATCTGAACTGAAGCTCTACATGCCTCTACAGTAGACAGATCAAAGAACAATCTATGGGGCCTTCCTATATGGTATGTACCTCCTACTGCAGTCAAACCCAAAACCAGACCAGGAACACATCCCAAAGAAATCTGGGCGGGGAGGGGAGTAAAAGGACATGGAAGGGAAACGATGGAGGAAGAAAGGGGGAAAAAAGAGAGAAGAGGGGAGAAAGAAGGGGGAGTGTGGCAAATGAGCAGAAAAAATAAAGAGTGAAAGATGTGCAGACTGAAGAAAAGACAAGAACACAAAAGGAAAGAAGAAATAAGAAATAAATGTGTATTTCCACATAAACTACCTACGCCTCTGTATCTGCAGCTGAGATAGACCGAAACCAGGACCATTTACAATAAAAGATCAACCATCTCTTCTTATTACTATACCATGAACCTAACATATAGAGTCCAGGACACTTTACATCAAACTTGCCCTAAAAAGACAGAAAACTCAAAGCTCTTATGGAGGGCAAAAATATTACCATACTGGCAGACAACACAATGCACCCACCACAAACCACCCACAAACGTTTGTTGGCAGCAAAAGAACAAACATTGTGGTATTTGAAGAAGTGGTCTCTGGAAAACAAATCACACAAGGAATGACAGTGACAACATGACACACCAAATCATGCTAACTAACCAAAATAAAACAATACTCAGGCACTAGTTTACAACGTTTACCTTATAAAACACATTTAGCACCACTAAATCGCGCTGATCCTACCATGGAAGAATTCCACCAACCTAGCATAACTTCACAAAATAAAGTGACATCAGAGATGCTCATGGCCCATCTGCATGTTTCTACTTCACATGACGCACCCACACACACTCTCTCTACCCCATGAGCAATCAGAAATAAACACTACTGGTCCAATTACACTGTCCCACACTCGGCACTCCACACGCACTCCCCTAAACAAAAAAGAAAAAAAAACGGAAACAGCTGACACAGCACCCTGGAAGAGGACTAGCATCAATGAACACAAAACTCGAAGCTCACTGGCTACAACAGCCTGTCTGGTCATTGTTAATTTGACTGTGCTTGTGGCATTAAAATATTATTATATCTCAGACCTGAATATCACCTCTGCATTCCTTTATCCACCCATCAGAGAGGATTTCGAAACAGGCTTTGCCTGTGCAAAGTACAGTTGCTGGGGTCTAGATAAAGGCTGACACCTGACATCCGGAGAAGAAACGATGACCTGCGTGCTTCTCTTTTGCATTGGTTTTAACTCATGACGTGGAATTCTGAGAAGATGATAGAGTAAGAGTACATTGCTTCCATGACAAGGATACTCTATGCAACTGACGTAAATATCATTCCTTATATAAATAAATGTGTAGCAATGAAGGAGATGGCCTTTTCCTTAACACTCTACTGGATGGACAATGGGTGGCAGGACATTCAACAGTGGCCACAACAGCCTGTTACTGGCCTGGAAGTAGAAGCAGGACAACACATTCCAAGAGGCAGCGGATCACTGGAAGACACTGTCAGAAGCCTTAGCTAACTGTAAACAGGGAACAGACGTCAGCCAAGCATCAGAAAACAACGCCCTTCGCTGCAGCACGCCACAGCTCTAGACTCCCACAGACCACTGAACGTTCACTAATTCCACAAATCGCTGGCCTCAATCACACAAGTTACAATAAAGTTGCATGCATTCCTCACATCACAGACCTCACACAATTCAACAGTTGCACATTCCCCATGTCACTGTTCTAATCAACTTCAAGGAACGTACACATTCCACAAGTCAATGACAAAAAAAGGGTTTAGTGAAACTCGTGTTTCTGTGTGGGGGTAGTAAACCAACTCAGTCCCGGAGATTTACTAAAATAAAAACATCAGAGTCACTTGTAGGATGGACGCGCCCGCTATTGATAGGGCGCTACTTTGATCGTTTGAGAACTATTTAGAGAGCTTTTATAAGAAAAGGCTTAGAAATCTCCCTCTTAAGAGGGTTTTATAACTAAAGATGATAAAATAGAAACTGAAGGCAAAATTAGTCCTAATTAGACCTTGCTTGATCCTTCAATTCAATTAGTTTAGTCATGACTTTAACTAAAAAAAATGATATGCATTTAAGTATTATCATTTCAAAATTGTGAATTGGTTTCCGAAAATCTAGGCCCGACGTATTGGAAATTCCCACAAAAAAAACGTCACTGAAGCTCTGCGTTCATGTGTATTAAACGCTTCACCTGACCTGGAAAACGAAAGGGACTAGGCCTTGCCAAATATCCGGTCTACAGATAATGGGCTACCGCAACCCCTCCCCCAGGCAGCTCAGCACAGTTTATGTAGTGTACTCAAGAAATCAACATATTACCATTTGGGACGATTCATCTCGCCATTTATTATGCATTGCCGTACTTCCTGTCAATCAATGCGAGTTCAGCCTTATTCTGGGGAGGTAACTACCCACCCGGCAAATAACGATACTGCAAAGCGCCGTATTTATAGTATGAGTAATTACCTGACCATTTTGAGTTTTGCGCAGTTTGCCCACGCGATTTGAGCTAGGTTTTATCTGGCAAAAATAGTGTAGGCAATCACTCGATTGCGCGCAAATACAACCTCAACTGTAATGAAAATCGGACGCAAACACATTTAAGACATAATTCAATGACTGACTTACCAGAGACGGATACCTTCATGACAGCTTCCAGGGGCCGGTTGTTATCCAATGCCCGGCTCAAGCGGATCTCTCCAGTTATGTTATTCAAAAGGACCAAATCCAGCTCGTTTCCCTGCTCGAAGTGGTAGACGAGGGAGTCGGACACGTCGGGGTCATATGCGGGGATTCTGCCGATGACCCCCTCGGGGAAGCTGGCAGACCGGTTGCTGATGTAGTTGTTGAAAATGATCTGGAAGTTGCTGAGGACTGGAGCGTTGTCGTTCTGGTCGCGGAGCCGGACGTGTACCGTGGCCCTGCTCACCAGGGGCGCCGATGTGGCCTGGACCACTATGATGTACTCCGATCTGGCCTCGTAGTCCAGGTCCAGCAGCGCAGTCAGCTCACCGGAAAAAATGTCCAGCTGAAATACCTCAGGGATGTTGCCCTCCACAATCTGGTACATGATCTGGGCGTTGGTGCCCTCGTCAGGGTCCAGGGCTACAATTCGGGCCACCACGAGGCCTATGGGGCTGTTCTCCTCCACATAAATATCAAACTCATCCTTCTCGAACACAGGAGGGTTGTCATTCACATCCAACACAGTCACCTGGACCGCGACGGGGGTCTTCAGTGAGGGCATACCCTTATCCACAGCGAAGGCCTTCAGCTGGTAGAATGGGACGTTCTCCCTATCCAGGCGTCGTAGTGTCCGTACAATGCCCGATGTGGACTCAATGATAAAGTCACCTTCTCCGTCATCTCCTCCCTGGAAGGTGTAGAAGACGCGCCCATTCAAACCAGAGTCACGGTCAGTGGCAGAAACCTGCAGGACACTGGTAAAGGCTGGGACATCTTCATACACAGAGCCCTGGTAACTATCCCTCAAGAACACAGGGGCATTGTCATTTACATCATTGACCAGGATCTCTAGATATGTGGTGTCGGACTTCTGGGGGATGCCATTGTCCCTGGCGGTGATGGCGAGCGTATAGGACACCTGATCTTCATAGTCTAGATCCATCTGAGTAGTAACAGCACCAGTGTCAGCATCGATCTTAAATTGAGGAACACTGTCCTCCATAAAGTAAGTGATCCTGGCATTCTCACCTGTGTCCTCGTCTGTGGCACTGATAATCACCACTGTGGTGCCCACAGGCCGATCCTCGTTGACATTTACAGTATAGTGGGAACTCTGGAAGACAGGACGATGGGTGTTGGCATCCGTGACATTGATGAAGGCCTGTGCTGTGTCAAGCCGCGTCCCATCAGAAGCAGTGATTGTGAGGGTGTACTGCCGTTCTAGTTTGTAATCCAAAGGTAATGCAAGGGTGATGAGCCCCCCACCACTCTGGCTGGTGATGGAGAAACGGTTCCTTGTGTTACCACTGGAAATTTGGTAAGTGATCACACTGTTGATGTCTCTGTCTATAGCAGAGACGGTTAGAACGCTGGTACCAACTGCTGCATCCTCGTTCAGTCTCATGTAGTACTCCTTTTGAGTGAACTCAGGATTATTGTCATTCACATCC
Organism: Pleurodeles waltl; assembly: GCF_031143425.1. Classification (NCBI taxonomy): domain Eukaryota; kingdom Metazoa; phylum Chordata; class Amphibia; order Caudata; family Salamandridae; genus Pleurodeles; species Pleurodeles waltl. The sequence goes on along the minus strand of NC_090445.1, from coordinate 604,863,303 downwards.
AGAATGGTGATACTGATACTAGCTGAAGATGTCATAGGTGGGGTACCATGATCTGTTGCTTCAACCCCAAAAGTATAGAAATCCACAGTTTCCCGATCCAGCTCAGAAGAAATCACTATCCAGCCTGTGTTGTTGTTGATCGAGAATGGAAAGTTGGAACCAGTGTCCACCAGGCTGTACTCTAGCCGGGAGTTCTCACCAGAATCAGCATCAATAGCCTGGATATGGATGACAGAATAGCCAATGGGTACATTCTCCAAGACGGTTGACTGAAAAGGGGTACTTACAAAGATCGGTGCATTGTCGTTCACATCCAAGATCTGGATTGTCACCAGACCGCTGATGTTTGACAGAGGAGGCCTGCCACCATCCTGAGCTCGTATCCTGAGTGTGTACTCCCGGGTCATCTCATAGTCCAGTTGACTGACCACATCAATGTTCCCAGACTGCGCATCAATATAAAACTGACCACGGGTGTTGCCACTCATGACACTGTAATGGACCACAGCATTGTTTCCCTTGTCCCGGTCTGTTGCTGTGACTTGCAGAACCTGGGTGCCAGGGGCCACATCTTCTGGAACTTGGACCACATATCGTTTCTCACTGAACTGAGGGGCATTGTCGTTGTCATCCTCCACAGTGATCTGAATGTTAGCAGTGGAGCTGCGTGGACCAGGGTCCTTCCCTTGGTCATTGGCTTCTACCAGCAGCTGATAAAAATCCACTGTTTCTCTATCTACTGTGCCTTTAGTCCTGATTACCCCAGACCGGGGGTCAATCTCAAACACCTCATTCAACCCTTCATTGTTGAGGATCTGGTACAAGATATTAGCATTGATGCTGGCGTCTCCGTCAGTAGCTCGGACAGTGAGCACCTCATAGCCGATCTCCAAGTTCTCCCTGACGCTCTCTTTGTAATCCGGCTGCTCGAATAGAGGGTCATGGTCGTTGGTGTCGCTCACCAGGATAGTGAGGGTGGCCATGGCCGTACGCCGGGGAGCTCCATGGTCTACAGCAGTGACTCGAAATACATGGGTGCTCTTGGTCTCACGGTCCAGTTCTTCAGCAGTGGTTACTGCCCCAGACTGGGAGTCGATGGCAAAAAGGTAGTTGGAGCGACTGTCAAAAAGGGCACCCATGGAGTACTCTAGCCGGCCAGCATCTCCTTCGTCAGGGTCTAAGGCCTTCAGCACTATTACCGGGGTGCCCGCTGGCTTATTCTCAGGCACAGACACTTGGTATGTGGGGGGCTGAAACTGGGGACTACTGTTCACATTTCTTTTCTTCCTGTTACTGCCCAGCATAGTTCTTGGACCCACCATCTTCTCCAACAACCTATCCAGACCCACCAGTCCTGGCGACATCAAACCTAACCTCCAGTGTACCTGAAAGATGCCATCTGGAACTGGAAATCTCTTTCCAGAGGCCCTCGGTTCCCCATTCTGTGGGCACTGTTGGCATCGAAGTTTTAACCACAGAAGGTCCTCTTGAAGGTTAAGGCACAGCTCCTTCCCCGTGACCAGCACCCCATCCTGGAAAGAGAACCCTGGAGGTTCCCGCACCTCACAGCGAGGCTCACAATCTCCCCAGGGAGCGGGCACCAGTTGACCGAGGGCAAGCAGTGGCACTCCAACTCTCAAACACAGCTCCTGATCCTTTATGGCGCCATCTCGGGGGACCAGCAGAGTTAGGATCTCAAGGCGCCGGGGCTGTGGCCCACGCAGGTCCTGCCAAGCACAACGCTCACCTGGAATTTGGAGGTGGGCAGAGATAAGGCTGCCTATGCCAGCTAAAGACGGTGCCTGCGGGATAGGCCCTCCCCAGCAGCTCCAGCTCACACGGATGGATGATGAGGTGATGCAGTGGTAATGACGGAGGTTCTTGTGGTGTTTGGTTGGAAGCTCTTCACTTAGTGGTGCAAGGGTGCAAGTTCCATTCCATGGCAGGAGGCTAGTGTCCAGACTCTGCTGCGGGAGGGCGTGCAGCGAGGGCACCAGGAGCAGCCAGAGCAGGAGCATGGAGGGGTGGCCCAAGGGGCCCGACACTGGCATCTCCCGCTCCACTTCTCTGTGCCACCTGCTGCCTGCACACGGTTGCCCTAATGTGGTGGTCTCCGGGATCAGTCAGAGGAGGCCACAGCTTTTCTTTCTAGCAGGGGGGCCCCTCCTAAGCATGGTGCAGGGGTCTACGCAAGGCCTGTCTCTAGCACAGTCTGTCCACAAGCAGAAAAATGCCCCAAGAGCTGTGGGTGTAAGACTACCTTTTTCCCAAACACCAAGCGGCCCTCATCTCAGAAGCTGCTACGTGCACGCACCCAGAAACAGCCTGCTCAGCCACAGGGAACTCACGAGCCGGTAGGGTGCCACATGTAACCTTAGGGCGACCTAGCCCTCCTCGCCACAGAAAACTTGCCGATCTATAACCCCAGGGCACCCTAACAACCGCTCCCTGAAGTAGGTGAACACTAGCAGACTGCACCCACAGACCAGACCAGCTCTTCGCGTCCCCTAGGAAGTTTTACGATCTGCAGTCCGGGGCGAACTTTGCAATCGGTACCCCTGTTCCACCATTTCACCTGCAATACCGGCACCCCAAAGATAGATCACCACCTGCCCTACAGTCTTTTAGGTCCGCCCTGCAATCCACAGGATTCCCCCCTGGCGCTGGAGGGGACGCGTCATGTAAAGCAGGTGCCTGGGCTCTGTCAGCCTCCTCCCTGGTACCAGAGCCTCGCCTCCCCCTCTCCCGGGCTCTCGGCTGTGGTCTCGGTGGTCCTCTCCACGATGCCCAGTAGTGGATTCCCTGCCGGCTCTCGCAGCCGAGTCCGGGGCTTGGTTATTCCTTCCCCGGTTCTGGCAGGGCTCCGCGGGAGACAAGGGCTCTCTCCGCGCTTAGTCCCTCGCTCGGTTTTCCTTTCCGGGGCTCGTGGTGCTACTATCCCGGACTCTCGGGTCCTCTCGCTCGGGCGCTGCGTTCTCCTCTCCCCTCTTCGCAGCACTCTCCTCGCCGAGCTCTCAGTGCCGCTCTCCCGGGCTCTCTGTTCTTTTTCCCTCCGCAGCTTCCAGCACAACCTGCTCCGGAGCCGCGTAGGTTGTTAAAGTGGCGATAACAGTCGACAGAGAGGTGGGTCCCACAAAGCAGGGTGGGCGAGAATCACACAGCAGAGAAGGAGACGGAGGCAACACAGGAGGTGGGGCACTGAGAAGAGAGCGAAAGTGTTTAATGGAGTATAGGCGAACAAGAGGAAACAGGGATTTTAAAAGTAAGAAGGCTTATTGTACCAAACGAGTAGTTATGCACAGAGCGCGATATTTAAGAAGGGTCTTACCCCACTCTCAAACATATCAATAACCTATGTGTGCGACGAAACAAAACGTAAAGCCTCATATTCGCGAAATAGAACTGTACCAATGATTAGACACCAATGGGCTCAGGTTATATAATTCAGGTGTATCTCTGAAGAGAAATATAATTTACAAGTACAGTCGTCATACAAAACAGATATCCTTCAGTTTACAGTTTTACAAGAATTAGCTGATATAGCCTGCCAAGTATCTGACAGTCAATACCTTTTTCATTGCATGATAATATCTCCTGTTTTAAAAACGTCACGCAGGAGAGCTATTCTTCAAATATCACAGCAGCAGTTGCTATACCGCCGAGCAGCGGAGCTATCTCTCAGAATACCCAGAATTAATTGGTGCTTGGTTTAGGCAACAAAACCATCCTTCGGGTTACATACACCTTACAGACTCCAGCATCATATAGCAGCGCTAGTTCTCAGTCTGCGCAGAAGTTATTGGTTCAGGACTTAACAGAGCAACCCAGAATGTGTCAAAGAAGTTAATAACCCAGGCCTCAAAATCAGTGCAAGACAGGTTCAGACTTTAGACGGGAGAGCTATCTTTCAGGTTACAGAGACAGGGCCATCTGTATAGCAGGTTATACTATACTACTGCCATTTTAAGCACTGTAAATAGCAGATGTTATTAATACCTAATTATTCAATGTATCGACCCTGGCAGGATGGAAGACCTAGTTTGCCTTACCGAGATTCAGATTGTGACTTTCAGCTTACCATATTTGTTAGTGATGATCTTTCAACTCACTGAGCCGTGTTACCAGCTCGCATGAAACAAAACAAACTAGCTGCTGAGCATCATACCAAGTTTTAGCAGGGAGCTGGGGCCTGGTAACATTTCATAGAACCTGCTGCATCTCAACGTTTCGCTATTTGGAGTTCTCTTTGATTGTTTTTATTTTTATTAGGTCTCCCTTAAACCTATGTGACCACAAGAAAAAGAGCTTTAGGAAGGAGTACTGAGTGAGACGCCCTTCCTGCATGTTGATCTTCCTATCTACATGCTTGTGTGTGCTTCTGGTAAAAAATAGTGCTTATTTTGCCTTTTGGGAAAGCTTATACCCAATACTGTAGACCATAGTTGGGTATGGTGACAAGGCAATGAGCAGGATTATAGGGCTAATGGGATCATTGGGAAAATTTACTTTAGGTGCCATAGCTCTGATCTGTTTATTATAAAAAGCTATGACTAAGGCAGTAGGTCTGACACAGTTATTGCGAAAAACATATTAACATCCATAGGCTTTTAATGATGGATTGTTCTTACATTGTGTTAAAACCTGTAGAGAGGTATTATATGACATGGAATCATAGAGAATACCATAATAGTCACATGGTTTGTTATTGGTTAGCCTCTATGACAAACCGGGGGGTGAGAGGGTGGGGGGTTAAATATACGCACTGTTGTAATCTTTGTTAGGCACTCCCAAATGTAATTTCATATATAATTTTGTAATTTTATGGCAATCTGCCTGATGACTACCTTATGGGATCCTTTATTCTCAATACAGTAGACCTGAACTGGATAGGGCAACAAGCCAATAGCAAACACTATAGCCTTGATTGGTTCACTGGGAAAAGGTATATCAGATGCCACAGGACTTATCTGTTTATGGAGAAAAGTTATGACAAAGGCAGTAGATGTGAGTTATTTAGTGTGATAAAAGATAGGTTGAGGCCAATAGACAACAGAAGGTAGATTGTTACATGTAATGTCACAGATTACTGTAGCAGGCGACGGTTTTGTTGCTTGTTACCCACTCTGACAATACTGTGGTGTAGAACAGTGGTTCCCAACCTTTTGACTTCTGTGGACCCCCCCCCCCCCCCTGAGTCATTACTGGAAGCCAGGGACCCGAGCCTAAACACTGTTGATGATTAGAAACGGAAAACAATACAGAAACAAGCATTCATCATACATAAATGATAACACATTTTCTTTGATTTGCAAACAAATATCAATAAAAAAAATAATTTTAATGGGAAGGTTGGAGCTTTTCTAAATTCAGTTGACGCCACACATTGTCCATACTGTACTCTTTTTGATGCACCTGCACTGCTCCCACGAATCAATCTGAGGATACTAATTAAATTCATAGCCTCCAATTTCAAATTCCTTGATCTTTACAGTACGAATTAAAATGTTTAGTTGTACATTTAGAAACTTTATGCATATGCACTTTATTGTCTGTTAATATTTTTTAATTTTCTAAGCAGTCACAGACCCCCTAAGGAGGCTTTCTGGACCCCCAGGGGTCCCCAGACCACAGGTTGTGAACCACTGGTCTAGAAGATTTTGCTTCCTGACTCTTCGCAAGCACCGTAAGATCTTCAGATGGGTCCCTGTAAACACCAGATGCACGGTCATTCAAGCCCTTATCACCAGCCTGTTGGAATGCAGGAATGCACTCTACGTAGGGATCTCCACACACCTACTGAAGAGATTGAAGACCACACAGAACGCAGCAGCCAGACTCATCCTCAACCTCCCCAGGTAGACCCACATCACCCCCCACCTCAAGAAAATCCCATGGCTCCTCATTCAGAAGAGATTTCAATTCAAGATGTTGACCATCACCTACAAAGCCCTCTACAATCAAAGACCAGCTTACATCAGCCACTGCCTGAACTCCCACCACCCCACTAGGTACCTGCTCCCTGCCTCCCTCTCCCACGCACACACCTCCCGCATCTGCCGAAGCAACAGCAGGGAATGTCCTTCTCCCACCTTGTTGCAAAGTCCTGGGACAACCTCCCCATCCATCTCAGGACCTCAACCTCTCTCCAGGAATTCAGGAAAGGACTAAAGACCTGGCCGTTCAAGTGAACCCCATGGAATTAGACTTGCTCGCAGCACTTGGATACTCTTTTAGGAAATTAGCCATGCTTTACAAATCCAAATTGAGTGATTAATATATGAGAAGTAGTTGAGCATGGAACTCACCAGTGACTCAGTATTAAGTCAGACCTACTGCTGTTGCCAGTGCTTGGTAGCTCCGTTGAAGCAGCAATTTTGGCTCTTGCACAGAGTATTAATATTAAGCCTTCATGCAGAATCATTCACTCAGTCTCTCTTTTTATTCTTAGTTCTTTCTCTCCCTTGTTCTACTTAGCTCTGCCTCACTCCCAACACTATAATGTAAATGGGGGATTTCTTTGCTATTGAAGTATGAGTATGCTACTCAAGAACAGTACAGCAACTATACCATGGACCACAGACATCAGTGAAGAGTGAATAGAAGATCAAGGGGACACTATATGTGAGCAGGCGTATACTATTGGCAGGGCCACTGGAATTATACAATTTTGCGGCTGCACAGTTTTCTGCATAATTATAGATTTGCTGCATTTGCCACATAACCTGTCATCCGCTGCATATTCTGCACATTTTACAAAGAAAGTTGTTTCTAGTTCAAACTGGTCACACATTACTAAAATCGGAGCAACATGTGTTGTGTAGTGGAACACCCTTCGCAAAGGTTGCCTGGTCTCTTTTCTGTTGCTTATTGCTTTATGTTAACGTGCAAAAGTGGCAAAATAATGAGGTTATACCGTCACAAAATGTACTGCACTATGCCACATAATATGCTTTTTACTCGCTGCATAATTTAGTCAGCGCTACCTCATAATTAGGTCCTCCCCTGCTGCATAGTTCCAGTGGCCTTGCCAGTAAGGGAGCAGAGCAAAGGGTAGATGAGGACGGGAGTATATATAGGAGAACATTGGCAAAGTATGGAGACGCCTAAACAGAAACCGGTGGAGGATGCCAGATGGAGGATAAAGTGGGACCTTTAGGTATTCTGTGTCTAGACCCTTCCTTCTAGTCCTCATTTGTGTTCTGCGGTGTGTGACATTCCACGAGGTAAACTAACAGTGTTGTGAAATGTTTCTTGTTCCTTCATTTTGTGAGCGATTATATGAACATTCTCTTCCCGACTCTATCAACTGCAGGTTTGTGTGATGGAGTATTGCATCCCTCAATGCCCATGTAGGGCTGGTTTCATCTTTGGTGCACTCTGTGCTGCCATCCAGTTGCTGTCCTGCATGTGTGGGTCTAGTCTGGCACATCCTTCTCAATATTAGCACGATTTTGGTTTTCTTCCCATACAACCCTCCAACCTGTATCCTCTCAACATGTGCCAGATTCACCAGACTGCAGAGAGGTGTAGAGAACAGCCTCAGCCCCTCAGAAAGCCAAGTACAGTCCTTCAACCAGGGATTACGACTCACTCTGTGCTTCACTCTTACCCAAGAGGTGGAGTCCTACTAATACACTACTGATGTAACACTCTTTTTTCCAACACGATCAATGGTAGATGCACCTCCTCTCCTTCTGAAATGACCCCAAATGTACCACGAGCAGCACCCACAAGCACCACTGTATCTTTCTATAGATTAGCTCTTAACTTCTCTGTTGTAGCAACATTACACATTCATACACTTTAGACACACAATTAGCAAGCCGCTAAGAAACTAACAGTTGTGTTAATCATTCAGGCGTCCATTACATCATTACTTTTCGCATCCTCCTTTTTTATGAAGGATGTGCACATGTAGCTTCCACAAGGCCTTCAAACACGTGGTTCCCCTTGTGCTTAGATACCCGTGCAGCTGCTGAAGTCACACAGCTCCCATGTACGCACTCACACAAACCTTTATGGATGGTGGACCCTCATAACAACTTTACTGGGTAACACATATTCTGAGTGAATTGTTGTATGGCAGGATACGTTCCTTCAGGGATGTTGATGTGCAAAGTAGCCACTTTCAAGAAAAAAGGTAAGGAAAACCAGTCTTAAGTTAGACCTGGGCGGTGATCCAGGATTCACCAGGCCACAAGGTAAAAATACACTGCCCTAGTGGACCCAACTGATACACGCGGGCCTCAGGTTCTGCTTATCATGTTGTCCATCCTAAATATTCCATCTGCCTGCATGCCTATTCTCACTCTTCACTACAGCCCATGCTGAGATGCAGTGACATTAGGTGCACTGTGATTCCACCACACCATTCAAAACACACGCACCTAACCCAGCATGTCCAATAAAGGCCAAGTTACAAACAAAACATTTTCAACTATGCTTTCTAAGGTGGGCCGAGGAACCAGACACAATTAGGAGCACTTCATGATCTCGCCAGTGGTATGAAACGTCATATAACTACTGACCACTGAGGTTAGGGCTTTAGACCTTGCAAATGTATGAAAAGACACACCATGGACCTGCAGTATAGGATAATACCACCATCACCTGCAACATCTCACTGCTCAACAGGTTCAGGAGAATGGACAAAGATGAACAGAAAACCCATGGCCCGTCATAAGAATGACACAGGGCGAGCACTGAAATATTACTACTTCTATCTATATATAATAGGACATACAATTAGGGAAACAGCTCTACCAATGAAATGTGTAACAACTGTGACATAGTTATCTTTCTTTCTTTGTGACTGGAATTGTAACTTCTTTATTCTTGAGTCATCTGAACACTTTATATTCAGCTTCTAAATTACGGCAGATGTAAGACCTCATGCATTGCACTGCAAATACACCCTAATTACACAAGGCACCGCCCAGGCTATTACAACAGTAAAACAGGTAAACAGCAATGTTAGTGTATCTATACCATAACCCCCAGTAACTCCTATAGTGGGGGGCACGCAGCTCTTGCTATAGTAACAAATAAGTCCCCCCATACCCCCTGCTTCTACTAATGAGATGCTCCAAACTGGGACACAGTAACAGCTCCACTTGGGTCTGATGCAATAATGTTTTTCTTACATTTAAATCGTCTCAGAATAGGGCCTATTTATCTCGTCTCAGTATGTCTTACAGGTGGTATACCTTCAAGCACTGAAATGGTTTCTATTTTGGAACTGTTTATAACTATAAAAGCAGCCACCCACATTCGACAAGTTCTAACTGCTCCTGGCGGTCGATGTCAGGAGCATGTTGTATCGTCTTTCCTCCCAAATAAATGGGCCCTTTCATTTCATCAACATACCAAGACTACAAATCTGTTGCTTTTTATTGGAAAGCAAAGTCTTGTCAATTTTAAAAAGATAATAGCAAAACATACATTATATTTTGTATACAAAGCACGCTCTGTAAACGCTGCATAAATCTCCCCTCCATTGTGTACTGGATTCGTACACGTTGTCAGGTTCCCGGACGCAAAAACACAGAAGAAACCCCGAAGACAGCAAACGTGTAGAAGATGGTGACCAAACCATTGGAAAACACAGGCATGCTTCGGAAATGCAAGTACTTCCGGTGTTAGACAGGTCGGTTGCACTGGGCCAGCCTCCTGAGAACCAGCCAGAGTCGTGGAACGTCTGGGTCAGTGGAGGTTAAGGTAGTATCCAGACCTACCTCGTGCAGAAGCAAGCTGTCTGCAACAGCGGTTGTTATGTTTATTCAGCTTTCGCTTCACTTCAAACTTGGCCTACTTGTACCCACACCTTTGTTAGTTTTCTCCTTCTTGGCTCCCTCTGTTCCCCAGCTCTTGTTATTTCTGTGTTTGTTAGTTTTGTCTACTTACTCCCAAGCTCACTCCCTGCTGCTGCAGTCATTCCTTTCTACCTCAGCTCCTGCGCAGCTAGCTGGGCACGGATTACCGTCAGCCTGCACTTTGCACCGGGTTAAGACCTTGTTCCTGTGATACCTATAATAGTATATCTTTGGTGTGTTTCCCTCTACTGATTTTACTTTCTTTCCCAAAGTGGAGGCTTGACAGAATCCTTGAATGCTGGTCATAGACTCTGGGCTTGATTTAGAGTTTGTCGGAGTTTGTCACAAATGTGACAGATATCCCACCGCCTTAGTTCAAGTGAATTATATCCCAGGGCACCCGTAGTAAGGCGTTTGGGATATCCATCACGTTACTGATGGAATACCCCCATCTGCCAAACTCTAAGCAAGGCCCTCTATGCCATAACCTTCCAATGCCATCACCCAGCCCGCAGGAGTCTGCCTCGCTTCTCCTGCTTCTTAGCCTCTTTTCCCAATATGCTCAGGTGCTATTCACAGACTTCAGGATACTTTACAGGAAGTGACCTTGACTCCCTTAAATCTATCTGAGCTATAGTCATGACAGAAGTATATATTTATTCAAAATGGATTCCAAGGTCAGTCCATTGCAGTCCATGGCATAAGCGAAAACTAAGAAGCAAGAAGATCTTGACGTTGCTTGACAAGAGCATTGTTTCTTATTTGATGCAGTCACATGGTAAACTCTCCAGCTGCTTCCCACAGAGGTGGAGCCTCTGCCATCTCTCTTTCTGGTCAGATCCATGCTCCACCCTCTTTTTCTGTGGGTATGACACCAACTGAACATTTTCCAGGAAACCCACACAACTTTTAGGCATGCATGGCTCAATGTACTTTAAATTTCTTTGCTAAACCTCAACATTTTTTTTCAATCAAGTCAAAGTAAAGTTTGAGTTAGCCTATCTCAGCAAAGGCGTATTAGGCTGGGCTACCCCACTGATTTTAAACCAGTGCCCATGGCATACCATGTATGTTATATGGCATACCATGTATGCTATATTTGTGCAACAGTTCTCAGCTATATTTTGAAGAAACATACTCAATCAGCTGCCCATTCAAGATTATTTACCTTACGTCAAGGAAGTAAGGATATCATTTTCTATGCATATTATTGCCAACAATTGGTGGCCAAAGCACTTTGGACTGATGTCACAGTTGCACCAGTATTACCAGGTCCTCAGGAAAGAGTTAAACAAGATCCTATCACTAGTAGTTAACAGATCAACCACATCAACTATACAATACATTTAACCATACAGGTTGGCGCACAACAAAAACAGCGGTGTCAGGAAACAAGACGGTTTCCTACACAGTATCCCACCAGAGGACAGACGCACTCATTCAAGGCAGAAGTGAGCCCCCTGAAGAGCAGATGCAACTACTAAATATCAGGAAGTCAGGCATAGAAGAAATGAATCCGAGAATACATTTATTGAGGAAAGGCAGGAAAGTTTGCCAAAGATTGCCTACAATTGGCAGGAAACCCTTAGACTCGACTGTATTGGGCAAAACCCATTCAGGTCCCCTTTCAACCCAGAGGTGCGGCATCCTGGCTTCAATTGACTGTGGTGCTTCTTGTTGTTATATGGGCTGAAGTTTTCAAAAAGATCATTGTCTGCCAAAGCAATAAAAAAGACTGAACACTCCAGAAGCTGTTGTGGGCACCAAGAATAATCACTGATATTGGGAGAAGTATACTGGGGAAAACCAGTTTATCAGAACCGGCTTTAGAGATTGAACATGTGAAAACTATAAGATTTTACCTCATTGAGACCTCTGCATTTGCTGTAGTCTTGGATACTTAGTGTATTCACAAACATAACTATTTAATTGACTGGAAAGCACAATACATCACATTTTCATCTAACACTTCAGCTCAAAACTGCTTTCCCGAAGAAAGTTGGAACTGTGCCCTTCCTTCCTTCCTTCCTTCCTTCTATCTATGTTATCTTATAGGTCATACAGAGACAGACACTCTTGCTATGGCTGGTACCAAGCAGAGCGCCCGCAAGTCCACCGGAAGGAAATCGCCTCACAAGCAGCTGGCTACCAAGGCTGTCCACAAGATCACTCCTTCCACCAGCGGAGTCAAAAAGCCTCATCTCTACCGGCCCCGAACCGTGGCTCTTCGCAAGATCGGCTGCTACCAGAAGTCCACTGAGGTGTTTCTCCGCAAACTGCCCTTCCAACGCCTGGTGCTGGAGATTGTTCAGTAATTCAAGACAGATCTGGTTTTACAGAACTCTGCTGTCATGAAGACACCAACCTCTGTGTCATCCACGCCAAGATGGTTACCACTATGCCCATGGACATTCAGCTGGCCCGTTGTGCCCGAGGTGAGAGGGCCTAAGGGAACAGCAGATGGATGCCAGCATACTCCATCTGTTGTGTCACTTAACAGGATCCAGATCAATTTGGTGACCCGGAAGCTTATGAAGAGTATATGGACATATTCAGAGTGAAGGGGAGGCAATCAACTACATCCTCATCTACCATTAGACTGCCTAGTGACCTTTGTTCTAGGAGCTAAGACTTCATTTGGAAGAATCTATCTCCTAACCAAAGACAAGGTACTTCAGGATTACCTAAAGGCAAATCTATAGAAAGGTTTAATTTGCCATTGAACTTCACCAGCATGGGCCACAAAGCTTTTCATTCCGAACCCGTATGAGATTTTTGATGCTATGTAGACTTTAGAGAACTAAGGGCCATATGTACGAACACTTTTTCCCATAGACACAGAATGGGTAAAAACCTTTGCTACATCTGGCCCTAAATTCAGTCATGGTCAGTGGCAGATATCCATTATCACCTAAGTCTGTGTCAAAGGGTAAGATAAAATCAGACATGATATTTTAAAAATTTGATCCCATAGGGGCTTATAACTTAGTACAAATCCTCCAGGGAGAGTAATGGTAAACAGCTTTCAACACAAGATACAGGCATTTTGAGTGGTTGTATGTCGGAACGCCGCCTGCCGAAACAACGAGTGCCTGAACAACGAGGTCGGAACAACGACCTCGTTGTTACCACTAATGCCTTTACCACGAATGCCTTAACAACGATATTTCGTTGTAAAGGCATTCCTGGTAAAGGCAGTAGTAATAGGCACCCATTGATCCTGCATGCGTCACCCCGACCCCCCAACCCCACCCCAAATCCTAAAACCCCCTGACCTCCCACCCCGCCCCAAAACCTAAAACGCCCCACCCCCCCAACCCCACCCCAAAACCTAAAACCCCGACCCCCCACCCACGCCGCAAAACCTAAAACGCCCTGCCCCCCAACCCCACCCCAAAACCTAAAACCCCCTGACCCCCCACCCCACCCCAAAACCTAAAACCCCCGACCCTCCACCCCACCATAAAACCTAAAACGCCCGCCCCCAACCCCGCTCAAAAACTTAAAACCCCCGACCCCCCACCCCTGCCCCAAAACCTAAAACGCCCGCCCCCCCAACCCCACCCCAAAACCTAAAACCCCCCGACCCCCCACCCTGCCCCAAAACCTAAAACGCCCCGCCCCCCAACCCCGCCCCAAAACCTAAAATCCCCCGACCCCCCCACCCCGCCCCAAAACCTAAAACGCCCCGCCCCCGCCCCAAAACCTAAAATCCCCGACCTCCCCACCCCGCCCCAAAACCTAAAACGCCCCTCCCCCCATCCCCTGCCCCAAAACCTAAAATCCCCCGACCCCCCACCCCGCCCCAAAACCTAAAAAGCCCCAACCCAAAACCTAAAACCCCCCGACCCCCCACCCCGCCCCAAAACCTAAAACGCCCTGCCCCCAACCCCAAAACCTAAAACCCCGCCCCAAAACCTAAAACCCCCACCCCCCAACCCCACCCCAAAACCTAAAACCCCCGCCCCCCAACCTAAATCCCCCCAACCCCTCCCACTTACCTGAGTCATCGCCTCTTCCTCCGCGTCGTCCTCCTCAGCCGACTCCCTTGTTTGTGCCTTAACCACGCATGTTCGTTGTTCAGGACATGCGTGGTTAAGGCACAAAATAACGAAGTCGTGGTTAAAGAAAGCGTTGTTCCGTCCGCTTTTGTTAACCAGGACTTCGTTATTAAAGAGTTGGCGTAGAGGACGTTTCCCATTTTGAGTATCTGGTGATTTGTGCAGTGTTGAGTGCAATGTTATGGCAGCCTCTCAGCACTTCGTATAAGTTATTTTAGACATACATCATCATTTATCTTGATGGTATCTTGGTCGTTTTTTTAAAGGAAGAGCTAAGCCAATTACGAGAATACTCTCTTTGCCAAACTGAAGAAGCACTGTTTGGAGTATCTGATCTAGTCCAGATCTCTGATAAGGAGATATTTATGGATCAGGAGAAAGTGAAGTCTGTCAGGGACGGCCCATACCCAGAACTATCAAAGAAATTCAAATATTTCTGAGAATCTCTAATTCCTGTTGTCATCTCATTCAAGATGCCTCAGACATTGTTCATTCAATATCTAAATTAACTCAAAAAGGTGTTCAGTTTTACTAATGGGTGGAACTTTTCGAGATTTCAAAGCAGCCTTTTGAAGGCTAAATGCTGCTTTCACTTCTGCACCTATTTTGAAACCTCCTGATTGCACTCCCCCTTTCTTCATGGGAAATGATGCATTTTCATTTGCCATCAGAGTCACTCTGTTGCATAAAGGTCAAATACGGCAATCATCCAGCTGCCTATGCCCTGGTGTTGTCTTTCTTGGAAGGAAACTATATCATGTATGGAAAAGGGGTGTTGCACACCAAGGAGACTTTGGGACACTGTTTGGAAAGGACTCACAACTGCATTTCTCACTGGACAGACTATGAGAACTTGGTTTATCCGAAGCCCATGAAATGCATACATTTACAGACGGCTCAGATGGTCTCTATTTTTCTCCAGGTGACAGTACCAGGTTTGTTATGGACATACAGACAGATAAGCAAAAATTGATACTTCATCTTATTAAGTAGAAGTGCATCCTGTCAGCAGTCCCCTGTCCATTTTAGTTCTTCAAAAAGAGGCACTGTGTCAAGGGAGTTGTTCTTCTAGAGACATATTCAGAGGTATCAAGGCATCATTTGGAAAGACTGGTTAAGAGAAAGTGTACAAAAGGGAAAAGACAACAAGGAACAAGGGAGCAAAGGAACAAGGAACTCCCACAACTCGACAAAGTTAATCCTTGACAATGCTTTACACCAAATCCTGAAGTGGAGGTATGATTTTGTGGTAACTAGGCATTCGGGAATGTGAAAGACTAGGAAGTTGATCATATATATGTTAGTTCTGGTGGCCATGAATAAGAGAGAACTACATGGTAATGCTAAGAAACCTCAAATAAAGCAAGTAGGGTTACTACAACCATTACCCACACCTCAACAGCCCTGGTTACGAATCTCTATGAAATTAATTACTAATTTGCCCCCATCGGAGGGATACTCAGTAATATTGGTTGTAGTAGATTATCTCACTAATAGTGTGCAGTTCATTCCAATGAGAAGATGCTTACGGCCTGAATAATGACAATAATTTTCCTAAAAGAAATAGGTGGGCTTGCTGGGTTATAATAAGTCGTCAAAATGGACAGTCATATCAGGTTCTAGTCACATTTAGAAGGCCCTTTTGGAAAGGCTAGAATGCACTACTTGTATTACGTTTATGGCTTCTCACAGGCAGCACCTCTGGGGACTGGTGGTCTTCTGGAGAGAACAACTCTGCCTCGGAGGCCTGTGATGCGCACCGAGGTTTGGTTCCAGTAGAAAGCAGCAAGTAGTCCCATCGCCACCTACCTAAATCATCTTAAGCTTGGATGTTTCCTTTCTGTTAGTCTTTGTTGCCTCAGTGCGCTGACACCAGTCCTCTGCTGTGGTGCTCCATCTCAGTGCAGCATTGGTTCAAGATGGCGGCGTGGAGGCAGGGGTGGAGAACTACCAGAATGTGCTGATGTTCTCCTTCAAGAAACAGAAGAAGGAACATTTTTTATAAAGGCCTACAGGCACATTTAAAAGGTAGCCTTTAAATCCAAATTCAGTTCTGATTTTTATTCCCGTTCTAGCCCAAGATGGGCTAGATGATCCAAGATGGGCTAGATAATCCAAGATGGCGATTCCCAGATTCTTCAGTGTTGTTTTGCCAGTCCAGTATGCAAGCTAGTCATGTGACTGTTTTCCACATCATGTTTTCAGCGTTCCGATAAACAAAAAGGCTGACTCTCTAAAGCTGTGTCGCAATGCAAATGTGGAATTTATGAGCATGTTTATTGACCATTAGCCATTGCTTTTCTCCCTAATTATTCCCTTCAATTATCCATTCCTTGTCTGCTGTCCCTCTTGGCCTTCAGTGCTGTTTGGTACTAGTCATGGTTTGAGTTACTTACTGCTAGATACTTCAAATTATCCTCATTTAGACGATCAAGTCCTCACCACCTCCCAGAGTTCTTTCATGCCTCTGGCCTTTTCCTCCAGAACTGTGGCCCTTCTTGCAGACACCTGAAATATTAGTGTGGGGCACTGTGTCTTCTGGAAAGCACCACCAAGGAAAATGGCAGATTAAGAAGATTTCTCTGCTTCCAGCTTTGGACAATTTGTCTACCAGCGATCACCCACAAACAGAAGGAATAACAAAAAGATAGAATCAAACTTTTAAACAATATCTGCACTGTTTTCTTATGAATCACTATGATCAGTGGGTGCAGTGGATCCCTTTAACACAATTGTTCTACAACAACACATTACATACCTCTTTAGGATATTCCCCTTTCTATTGTTCTTCACGGTTCCATCCTCACAATTTCACCCTTTACATTTCCTTCCGTCCAAACTCTTCTTCAAGAAATACGCATCACACAGACATCTGCACTTATCCACTTCAGACTTGCAAAAGCCAGTTATAAAACTTTTGTGGCTAGTCATCATAACCTTAGCCCAAATTACAGCATAGTAGAAAAGGTTTGTCTTTCCACGGATTACCTTTCTGTTCCTCGAACGCACCTCAGGTTTGCTCCTAAATAAGTGAGTCCCTTCCCAGTAGTATAATTGATGGGGTCAGCTCATGTTAATTTAGACCTTCCTTACCGTTAGAAACACAATCCTTTTTTCAATTTTTCCTGAATTAATAAGGCCATTTCATCCTTTCCTTCAGTTCAGCCACTTACATTAGTAGATGAACACTGGAATAGGCTCCAGATGTAGTAGGGGGCAGTTGCAATATTTGGTTGCATTGAACAGGTATAATTGTCTGACACCTGATGGGAACCAGCCTAATTTATTCATAATCTTTGGCTGGTCTCTGCCTTCCATAGAAGATTCCTTTCCAAGCCCAAATCCAAGAGGGAAGGGGGTTGTTCAAGGATGGAGCACTGTCAGGTTACCAACACACAATAGTATAGATGTGACCATGAACACTGTAAAATTTGAGAAGGTAGAGAAGAGGCAAAAGGACATTACAAGGATGCAAATACTTCAAGAGGCAGACAGATAAGCTTCCCTGTGACAGCCAAGGGAGCAGCCAGAAAATTAAAATACCCCCCACTTCAAACCAAAGCTCGTATGACATCAAGCAAATGAAGCAAGTCATCATAACCCTTCCCAGAATAACTCTCTTGTCTCTTCCGTCCAAGCATCTATTCACTCATCCTTTCATCCTTCATTCCACCTGCTGATATCCACAATTTCATCTTTAAATTCTGTCCACCACTCATTCTTTCATCTCTCATACAGTTTCTCACCATGCCATCCATCAGCATATAAATATCCAAATCTATCCATTCATTTCCAAAGCCATCCACCCATCTACCTTGTCCCTCGTCCATCCACCCTTAGTCATCCATTCACTCTTTCACTCCATCCATCCTTTCACTCCATCATCCTCCCTTTCACTCATCCATCCATGTTTTCATTCAGCCATTCATCCATCTTTTCACTCATCCTTCTACCCATCCACTTATCCGTCCATTTACCCTTTCACTCATCCATCCTTTTACTCCATCATCCTCCCTTTCAGTCATCCATCCATGCTTTCATTCAGCCATTAGCCATCTTTTCACTCATCCTTCTACCCATCCACTCATCCATACATTTACCCTTTCACTCATCCATCCATCCACTCACTCATCTATTCACACTTTCACTCACCCATCCATTCATTCACCCTTCCTTTTACTCATCCATTCTTTTACTCATCCATCCATCTACCTTTTCATCCTTTCACCCTCCCTTTCACACATCCATTCTTTCACTGATCCATGCCTCCATCCACCCTTTCATCCATCTATCCTCCTTTTCACTCATCCATCCATCCTTTCACTCATCCATCCTTTCTCTCATCCATTCATCCATCCACCCTTTCACTCAATCCATTCACCCTTTCACTAAATCCATCTGCCCATTCTCCCTCTCACTCATCCCATCCATCAATCCATCCATCATCCCTTTCACTCAGCAAGCAATCATTTTACTCAATCATCCAGCCACCTGTCCGTCCTTTCATCATCCATTCACCTTCTCTTTCACTCAGCCATCCATCCGCCCTGTCTCTCATTATCCATCCACCCTCGCTTTCACTCAGCCATCCATCCTTTCACTCACTCATCCATCATTTCTCTCATCATCCATCCACCTTTTCACTCATCCTTAAATCCTTTCACCCATCCACCACATATCTATCTATCTATCTATCCATCTATCTATCCATCCTCCCTTTCACTCTCCTTCCATTATTCCACTTATCCAGCCTTACATCCATCTTTTAACTCATTCATCCATTCACCTATCCATCCACTCTTTTACTCATCCATTCATCCACCCTTCCACTCACTCATCTTTGTCTGCCAAGTTTCAGACAGAAGAGGCCATTCAAGAACTCCACCCCACCTTAGCTTCTAAAGTTGGGGTTCTCAAAGCCCCAGCATCCATCCTTTCACTCATCCATCTAGCAACCCTTTCATTTTGTCCATCTATCCACCCTTTCACTCGACTCATCCATCCTTTCTCTTGACCTATCCACCCTTCCTCATCATCCATTCATCCGTTCACACATCCATCCACACACCTGTTCATCTATCTATCCACCCTCCTTTTCATTCATCCATCCGTTCTTTCACTTATCCATCCATCCTTTTATTCATCCATCCACCCTTTCACTCATCCATCCATTCTTTCTCTCAGTCGTCCACCTATCCATCTACCTCTACACCCTTTCACTCACACACCTATCCATCCATCCGTTCTTTCACTACGAGCCTTTGTCTGCCGAGTTGCAGACAGAAGAGGACCATCAAGAACTCCACCCCTGCTGTAGCTGCTAAAGCAGGGGGGAGGGTCAATATGGCCTTGGTGCCAGCCCTAGCAGTATCACTCCCATGTAAGTGGAGGCAGAGACAGTATGAATTTCTACCATGTGCAGAAGCAACCTACCTGACACCAGCGGTTGTTACGGTTACTTCGCTTATGTTCAGTTCACATTCTGCCTACTCGTATTCACTATTTTTCACCTTTTTAGTTCCCTCAGCTCCCCGGTCCCTAGTATTTCTGTGACTTGCTTGTAGCCAGTGTTTTTTTAGTTTTGTCTCCTTACTCTAAGGTTTCCTCCTTTCCGCTGCTGCAGTACTATTTCCTCATGCTGCGGCTCTTGAGTGGGACTCCAGCTACCCTTAGGTGCTAGTTGTAGTCTGGCTGCACTCTGCACTGAGTTAGTCAAGATATTGTTCTTGTGATACCTATAATTATATATCTTTGCTGTGTTTCCATCCATTGTAAGTGCTTTCGATCCCAAGGTGACTTTGCCAAAATCTTGAATATTTGTGAAAGAGGCTCTGCCTTTACCCATTTTGGATTTTCCATCAACTAACCTTTAGGACTTTGTCTCTCTTACTCTCTCTTTTCATACCCTTCCCCCCTTGTGCTCAGGGCCTCATAAAAAACACTGAGGTACTCACCAGGTGTGGAAGGACCAGCAGGGAGAGCTCCTTTAGCAAACGAGCACAGTCAGGCTCACACCACCAATGGAAACCCGCCGGGGCAAGGACTAAGTGCACTTATATCTCTCCATTACACATTCCGCAGAACACAATGCAGGATAAAACCTTTTGTAAACACCATTGGCCACAAGTTCTGTCGTAGAATTGGACGGGCGCCATTTAGGAGTCACCAGGGATGCAGATCCTACCCCTGGCTTGCCCCATGTGACCCTTGGCACTGTTTTTGCGACCCCTGGCTTCAAACGTAGCATAATGGGTGCCAAGAACATGGGTGGCTCGCAATACCAGCGTCAGACTCTGCTGACTTCTTAGTACATTAATAGTGCATGATAGTCTATCATTCACTGTGATAAAAAGAGGAGCAGCAGGATCTGAAACACGACCTTCAATGGCATCTTGGGTAAGACAATTAAAATGCTTTTCAATGTAGGTGTGTGCATTTGAGCGAGAGAGTTTGCGTGAGAGAGCGTGTGCATGTGTGAACGTGTATGTTGCTATGTGGGATAGTGTGTGTGTGAGAAAGTGAGTGTGTGAAAGTGAGTGTGTGAGAAAGTATAAGTGAGTCAGATTAAGAGTAAGCAAGAGAGTGAGAATGAGTGAGTCAGGGTAAGAGTGAGTGCAATTGTGATGTCATCAGGGTTAAGGCCATGTAATATCACTTCCTGTGACATCATTAAGGTCCAGGGGTGTATGAAGTCACTTCCGCTACCTTTGGCATTTTGGTGAATTGACATTCTTATGTCATTCAGTGCCAATGGCATAAAAAGGCAAAATATAGGCCAAATAGTAGATGATCCCTGTACATGCTTTTATAATCTCATATCAGTAATTATTAATAAGGGGCGTGCCAGGTCTGTAGCCAATAATTTTAAACATGGAATTTGTTGGCAGACATGAAGAGTTCCCTTGTGATGCATGTTTTCATGACAGAACTACTGAACTTCAGAGAAAACGTTTGTAAAGTTTGAAAATATTCTAGCCAGCCTGTACTGTTTGAACTAGGTTCTCTGACCTTGTTGTCAGGACAGGACGCTCCCCCCGCCGCGCAGCGCACCCTGCAGGTGCTCTTTCCCTGACTGCCGCTGCTGCCCGGGTTCGAGTCCCTCCTCCACCCACAGGCCCCCGCCTGCGCCTCATCCCTGGTGGCCCAGTGGTGGGCAGTAAGGTTTGCTCTGTCGTGTCTGTCTCTGTTTCCTTACCGTCTCTCCCTGTTGTGTATTCTCTGTATTGTATTGTAATCACGTTGTCACTGTTATTCACTGTTATTCCATCTGTGCCCTGTGTCCTAGTATCTGTATCTGTTACCTAGTAGTCTCGTTATTTTGTGTGTTGTACTGCTTCTTGCTCTCTCCCCTTCCGCGTCTCCCTCCTCCTCTGACCCCCCCCGCCCTCAATCCAGCACCATCCGCCCGCTTCCCTGACTCTTTTCTCCCAGCCTACACCCCCTGCCCTCCCACCTCCCCCTCCCCTCTAGCTACCTAGCGTTTTTTTCACCCCCCCTCCCTACTCGCCGCTCCCTCGCCCGTTTTCCCGCCGCTTCGGCCCCGCCCCCCTCCCGCCCCCAGCTCCTCCTCCCTCCCTCCACCCCCTCTTAATGTAGGTCGCTGCGCGACCGCGCGCAGTGGGCGCGCCAATGGCGCGCCGGAGGCGTGCCAGAGGCAAGCCTGTCTGCGCCCGTCTGTGCCTGGCCCGCGCCCAGTGCCAGGACCCCTGGACCTCGCACCCCGCACTGCACACCGCCCAGGCTCAGCTACGACGCCGCCTCCCTCCACGCACTCAACAACGGCCGAGACCAACGCTGCTACCAAGCCACCCCGAAGCACACCCACGGACCTTTTGCCTGCCGCAACTGCCACTTCTGCGACCGAACCACTAAACCAACGACCACCAGACCGAACCACCTCCACTGCATACTCCTCAACACCCGCTCCGCACGCAAACACGCCGTAGAACTCTGGGACCTACTCGACAGCACCGCCCCGGACGTAGCCTTCCTGACCGAGACATGGTGGAACGACTCATCCGCGCCAGACATCGCCATCGCCATCCCAGACGGATACAAGATCTCCCGCAGGGACCACACCAACGGCTACGGAGGAGGACTCGCCATCGTCCACAAATCCTCCCTCAAGATCACCACCCACACTGACGAGCATTTCAACACCGCAGAGCTTCTACACTTCCGGATCCACACCGACCCCAACACCACCCTCAGAGGTACGCTCGTCTACAGACCCCCCGGTCCACAGGCCCAGTTCTGCGACACCATCGCCAACCTCGCAAGCACCCACGCACTCGCCTCCATGGACTACATCCTCCTCGGGACCTCAATTTTCACCTCGAGAACAACAACGACCGCAACTCCACCACGCTGATCAGCAACCTCAAGAACCTCGGACTCAGACAACTCGTCACGTCACCAACCCACGCCGCCAGACACACACTGGACGCCATCTTCTCCACCAGCTACCACGTTACCTTCAAAGACACCACCGAACCCTACTGGACTGACCACCACTGCATCCACTTCACCTACAACAAAAATACCGCACACCACCACAGCCGCCAACTCCCCCGCCGCAACTGGGGCAAAGTCACCAAAGAACAACTTCTCAGCACCCTCTCCCAGAACCCACCGAACGAGCCCACCGACCCAGACACCGCGGCCTGCAACTTCAGACAATGGATCAACAACTGCCCCAACATCCTCGCCCCACTGAAGAAACCCCCCAGCAACCTCGCCAGCAAGAAAGCCTCCTGGTTCACCGACAAACTCCTGGCCTCCAAACGCGCCTGCAGGAAACTGGAAAAGAAATGGCTCCAAGAAAGCACACCGGACAACCACGTAACCCTCAAAGACGCCACCCGCCGACACCACCACCTCATCAGGACCACCAAGAGGTCCTCCTTCAAAGACCGCCTAGACAACAACGCACACGACAGCAAAGAGCTCTTCCGCATCGTAAAGGAACTGTCCACCCCCAGCGCCAACGTCAACGACATCCCACCCTCTCAGGAACTTTGCGACTCCCTCGCCGCTTTTTTCCACTGCAAGATCGCCGGCATCCACAGCAGCTTCAACACCTCGACCACGCCCACCTCCGTCACCACCTCGAACCAAAGCATTGCCAACCGCCTGGTCCAACGTCGACGACGACGCAACACGCAAAATCATGAACTCCATCCACTCCGGATCACCGACTGACCCCTGCCCCCACCACATCTTCAACAAAGCCAACTCTATCATCGCGCCCCAACTCCGCAAGATCATCAACGCCTCCTTCGAAACAGGCACCTTCCCGGAAAGCTGGAAGCACGCAGACATCAACGCCCCCTCAAGAAACCCAAAGCCGACCCCAAGGACCTCAAGAACTTCCGCCCCATCTCCCTCCTCCCCTACCCAGAAAAAGTCGCAGAAAAGATCGTCAACCTTCAACTGACACGCCACATTGAAGACAACAACGTCCTCAACCCCTCACAAACTGGATTTAGACGCAACCACAGCACCGAGACGGCCCTCATCGCCGCCACAGTTGACATCAGACGCCAACTCGACCGCGGCGAGACCTCCGCCCTCATCCTCCTAGACCTCTCAGCGGCCTTCGACACGGTCTGCCACCGCACCCTACTATCACGCCTCCAAGAATCCGGCATCCAGGAAAAAGCCCTAGCCTGGACCTCATCCTTCCTCTCTGGCAGAACACAGACCGTCCGCCTCCCACCCTACCGCTCAGAAGCCAACAACATCATCTGCGGCGTCCCTCAGGGCTCCTCCCTGAGCCCAACGCTGTTCAACATTTACATGGCCCCCCTCGCACAAGTAGCCCGCCGTCACGACCTCAACATCATCACCTACGCCGACGACACCCAGCTCATCCTCTCCCTCACCAATGACCCCGCCACCGCCAAAGCCAACCTCCACGAAGGAATGAAAGCAGTCGCCGACTGGATGAGAAATAGCCGCTTGAAACTCAACACCGACAAGACAGAAATCCTCATCCTCGGGACATCCCCCTCCGCCTGGAACGACTCGTGGTGGCCCACCAACCTTGGAACGGCTCCGACGCCCACCGACCACGCCCGCAACTTGGGATTCATCCTCGACTCCGCACTCTCCATGGACAGACAAGTCAGCGCCGTCACCTCCCCCTGCTACAACACCCTCCGCACCCTCTGCAGGATCTACAAGTGGATCTCGACCGACACCAGGAAGACGGTGACCCACGCCCTCGTCAACAGCAGATTGGACTACGGCAACGCACTCTATGCAGGAATCCCAGCAAAAAACCTCCAACGGCTCCAACGCATCCAAAACGCCTCAGCCCGACTCATCACCAACGCACCCCGCCACAGCCACATCACCCCTCACCTCAAAGAGCTCCACTGGCTTCCCATCGACAAAAGGGTCACCTTCAAACTCCTAACCCACGCACACAAAGCACTCCACAACGCCGGCCCCACCTACCTCAACGAGAGACTCATTTCTACACGCCGACCCGCCAACTGCGATCCGCGAGCCTCGCCCTCGCCACCAACGAACCACCTCCGGTGGCAGATCCTTCTCCTACCTTGCCGCCAAGACCTGGAACACGCTCCCTACCTACCTCCGACAGACTCAAGACCTACTCGCCTTCAGAAGACTCCTCAAGACCTGGCTCTTCGAGCAGTAGCAGTCTCAACCCCCCCCCAGTGCCTTGGAACCCTAACGGGTAACTAGCGCGCTCTATAAATGTCTGTGATTGATTGATTGATTGATTTGAAGAACAATGACAAAATCACAGCATATCTCAACTAATGCTAGTTCCAAATGGAACATTCACTATAACAGGACGATGAAAATAAATATGGTCTAGTGCCATCCTATTTGGAATACAGATTCACTGTGTTAGCTCTTCAGTGGTAAGGGCAAATTCATTGCCATTAAAACAGCACTGCTCAACTGACTCAGAAAAACACTGATTTATGCCTCACAGAGCCCATTCTAGAATCACTCTAGAGAAGAAAACAACAGGGACCATTCTTATAAGGCCTAGTTATTCAGATTTTATCTCAGCGCAAGGATCTAATCCTTTGTCGTCTGGTTAAGGTTAAATACCGTTGTATATAACTAGGACACATGAAACCACCGCATGGCATATACCATATATACAGATCAATGGATTGTGTGCGCTGTTACTACCATTGCTGAAAGAGGGAGGGGCATGAAAGAGGGAGGCTTTACCTCTCGTAAATAATGGCCCCACGACACACAAACGAATAATAAGAAACAGCATTTTACAGTCTCCACATCTGCATATATACGTATGAACTATCTAAAACAAAGATGAAAACATTTGGTTCACTTTTCTTTTCCGTGATGTATCTGTTTATCTGCTACATGCTTACTTTTGTAATAGAACCACTTCCTGTGCGTGTTTGCGTGCGTGTGCTTGTTTTGTGGCGCAGTAGACTGAGGAACAAAAAGGCAAGGTTACTGTAAAACGTGCAATATCTCAAGGGAATTCCTAAGGGGCAGGGTTCGGTAAGGATTCCTGGGCCTGGGGTTTAGCTCATAGTTTGCCTTTTATTCAGAGGTATTAACGCATTGTCTGGGTGGGTATTGTCATCTCTGCTGGAGGGAAAGAGAGGGAGGTGCTGAGGGAGGTTGGTGGGAGGACAACCTGCCTGCAGTGACACCATCAATCCCTTTGAAAAGGGACGGGGTTACATCTTAAAAGGGCAATGCCACGGCAGTCTGACGTGCACCGTCCATGAGCATCCACTGTACCCAGAAGCCAAGCTGAGCGGGACCAGTGAAAGCCTTTTGTTGCACGTGGGCTTGAATTTGAATTGCTAAGGAGGAAGCGCTAGGCTCAGCTCTCCAAGGGCGCTTGGAAACTCGGTCGAGGACCGGGGCGTAACGTAAATGACGGATAATACTGCAAAACAGGGCCCCTAAAATGCCACTTTAGCGGGCCGTTTCGATGATACACATATGATGGGTTGCCCTCGGAGCGGAGGGTGGGAGCGTAGGTGCCCCCCGCTACACCACCAGGGAGCTTCGGAGCATAGTAGGATGCCAGCGACGCAGCTCGACAGCTTGCTTTCTCCGCTCAGATGCATTTTGGTGTGAGGGAATATTTATTTGTGGGTCTTCTCTTTCAGTTACCAAGGGACGGGGTAATCAAGTCTCACACGGTTGGTCGCCCCCTGCTTGCAGAGTCACCCAGCACTTGTGTCTAAGCTGCGACCTGCCAGTTCTGAATCTGAACGGACCTTGGTTTCTTCACACCCGTCTCCTGGTTCCAAACATGGAATTCGCCCAAGGAAAATGCCCCGCTCATATTGTGTTGTCTGAGGCCTGCTTGTAGATGATCTTATTAGTTTCCTGGCTAGAAAGGTAACTTTATAATACCCAAAAATATTTAAAACGTTCGACATCTCTCAGACATTGACTACGTTCATCTAATAAAAATCTAGCTAAATGCTCATCAAGTACTCTCACGTTTCGAAACGAACTTTGGCACTTTGAAGGGTCATCCGGGTGGCATTTGCAGTACGCAACGTCATTAATCGAAATATTTCGGTTTCAAGCTCATAAGGCATCAATGGACATATGTGGTCAAGAACGTCCAGACCCCAAAATCTGTGCAAGCTCCCTTTAAAAAAAACAATGTATTACTTTGTTTCCAAAATAAACAAGTACCAGAACCGTCAAGACACACGCTCTCATTACAATCCTGGCGGTCGGTGATAAAGCAGCGGTAATACTGCCAACAGGCTGGCGGTAATACTGACTGTAGGAAGTTGGCTCTGTATGCACTATTTCAAAGTAAGGAATAGTATGCACAGAGTCCAAGGGTTCCCCTTAGAGGTAAGATAGTGGCAAAAAGAGATAATACTAAAGCTCTATTTTGTGGTAGTGTGGTAGTGTGGTAGAGCAGTAGGCTTATCAAAGGAGTAGTGTTAAGCATTTGTTCTACACACACAAGCAATAAATGAGGAACACACACTCAGAGACAATTCCAGGCCAATAGGTTTTTGTATAGAAAAATATATTTTCTTAGTTTATTTTAAGAACCACAGGTTCAAATTTTACATGTAATACTTCAAATGAAAGGTATTGCAGGTAGGTACTTTAGGAACTTTGAATAATCAAAATAGCATATATACTTTTCAAATAAATCACATATAGCTATTTTAAAACTAGACACAGTGCAATTTTCAACAGTTCCTGGGGGAGGTAAGTATTTGTTAGTTTTTGTAGGTAAGTAAACCACCTACGGGTTTCAAGTTTGGGTCCAAGGTAGCCCACCGTTGGGGGTTCAAAGCAACCCCAAAGTTACCACACCAGCAGCTCAGGGCCGGTCAGGTGCAGAGTTCAAAGTAGTGCCCAAAATGCATAGGCTTCAATGGAGAGGGGGATGCCCCGGTTCCAGTCTGCCAGCAGGTAAGTACCCGCGTCTTCGGAGGGCAGACCAGGGGGTTTTGTAGGGCACCGGGGGGACACAAGACAGCACAGAAAGTACACCCTCAGCAGCACGGGGGCGGCCGGGTGCAGTGTGCAAACACGCGTCGGGTTTCCAATAGGAATCAATGGGAGACCAAGGGGTCTCTTCAGCGATGCAGGCAGGCAAGGGGGGGGCTCCTCGGGGTAGCCACCACCTGGGCAAGGGAGAGGGCCTCCTGGGGGTCACTCCTGCACTGGAGTTCGGATCCTTCAGGTCCTGGGGGCTGCGGGTGCAGAGTCTTTACCAGGCGTCGGGATCTGAGGAACAGGCAGTCGCGGTCAGGTGGAGCCTCGGGATTCCCTCTGCAGGCATCGCTGTGGGGGCTCAGGGGGGGGCAACTCTGGCTACTCACGGTCTCGCAGTCGCCGGGGAGTCCTCCCTGAAGTGTTTGTTCTCCACAAGTCGAGCCGGGGGCGTCGGGTGCAGAGTAGCAAGTCTCACGCTACTGGCGGGAAACGCAGTTGTCTTGAAGTTGCTTCTTTGGAAACAAAGTTGCAGTCTTAGGTGAACAGAGCCGCTGTCCTCTGGAGTTTCTTGGTCCTTCTAGAGCAGGGCAGTCCTCTGAGGATTCAGAGGTCGCTGGTCCTGGGGAAAGCGTCGCTGGAGCAGTGTCTTTAGAAGTGGGGAGACAGGCCGGTAGCGTTGGGGCCAAAGCAGTTGGTGTCTCCGTCTTCTCTGCAGGGTTTTTCAGCTCAGCAGTCCTCTTCTTCTTAGGTTGCAGGAATCTAAGTTCCTAGGTTCAGGGGAGCCCTTAAATACTAAATTTAAGGGCGTGTTTAGGTCTGGAGGTTAGTAGCCAATGGCTACTAGCCCTGAGGGTGGGTACACCCTCTTTGTGCCTCCTCCCAAGGGGAGGGGGGGTCACATTCCTATCCCTATTGGGGGAACCCTCCATCTGCAAGATGGAGGATTTCTAAAAGTTAGAGTCACTTCAGCTCAGGACACCTTAGGGGCTGTCCTGACTGGCCAGTGACTCCTCCTTGTTATTCTCATTATCTCCTCCGGCCTTGCCGCCAAAAGTGGGGCCGTGGCCGGAGGTGGCGGGCAACTCCACTAGCTGGAGTGCCCTGTGGTGCTGTAACAAAGGGGGTGAGCCTTTGAGGCTCACCGCCAGGTGTTACAGTTCCTGCAGGGGGAGGTGTGGAGCACCTCCACCCAGTACAGGCTTTGTTACTAGCCACAGAGTGACAAAGGCACTCTCCCCATGTGGCCAGCAACATGTCTCGAGTGTGGCAGGCTGCTAGAACCAGTCAGCCTACACGGGTAGTTGGTTAAGGTTTCAGGGGGCACCTCTAAGGTGCCCTCTGGGTTGTATGTTACAATAAAATGTACACTGGAATCAGTGTGCATTTATTGTGCTGAGAAGTTTGATACCAAACTTCCCAGTCTTCAGTGTAGCCATTATGGTGCTGTGGAGTTCGTGTTTGACAGACTCCAAGACCATATACTCTTATGGCTACCCTGCACTTACAATGTCTAAGGTTTTGCTTAGACACTGTAGGGGTACAGTGCTCATGCACTTGTGCCCTCACCTATGGTATAGTGCACCCTGCCTTAGGGCTGTAAGGCCTGCTAGAGGGGTGACTTATCTATACTGCATAGGCAGTGTGAGGTTGGCATGGCACCCTGAGGGGAGTGCCGTGTCGACTTACTCGTTTTGTCCTCACCAGCACACACAAGCTGGCAAGCAGTGTGTCTGTGCTGAGTGAGTGGTCCCCAGGGTGGCATAAGACATGCTGCATCCCTTAGAGACCTTCCCTGGCATCAGGGCCCTTGGTACCAGGGGTACCAGTTACAAGGGACTTACCTGGATGCCAGGATGTGCCAATTGTGAAAACAAAAGTACAGGTTAGGGAAAGAACACTGGTGCTGGGGCCTGGTTAGCAGGCCTCAGCACACTTTCAAATCAAAACTTAGCATCAGCGAAGGCAAAAAGTCAGGGGGTAACCATGCCAAGGAGGCATTTCCTTACACAACCCCCCCCAAATGAAAGAGGATGAGACTAACCTTTCCAAAGAGAGTCTTCATTTTCTAAGTGGAAGAACCTGGAAAGGCCATTTGCATTGGCATGGGCAGTCCCAGGTCTGTGTTCCACTATAAAGTCCATTCCCTGTAGGGAGATGGACCACCTCAACAGTTTTGGATTTTCACCTTTCATTTGCATCAGCCATCTGAGAGGTCTGTGGTCAGTTTGAACTACAAAGTGAGTACCAAAGAGGTATGGTCTCAGCTTCTTCAGGGACCAAACCACAGCAAAGGCCTCCCTCTCAATGGCACTCCAACGCTGCTCCCAGGGGAGTAACCTCCTGCTAATGAAAGCAACAGGCTGGTCAAGGCCATCTTCATTTGTTTGGGACAAAACTGCCCCTATCCCATGTTCAGAGGCATCTGTCTGCACAATGAACTGCTTGGAGTAATCTGGAGCTTTTAGAACTGGTGCTGTGCACATTGCTTGTTTCAGGGTGTCAAAGGCCTGTTGGCATTCTACAGTCCAGTTTACCTTCTTGGGCATTTTCTTGGAGGTAAGTTCTGTGAGGGCTGTCACTATGGATCCATATCCCTTCACAAACCTCCTGTAATACCCAGTCAAGCCAAGGAATGCCCTGACTTAAGTCTGGGTTTTTGGAGCTGCCCAGTCCAGAATAGTCTGGATCTTAGGCTGGAGTGGCTGAACTTGGCCTCCACCTACAAGGTGTCCCAAGTAAACCACAGTTCCCTGCCCTATCTGGCATTTAGATGCCTTGATCGAGAGGCCTGCTGATTGCAGAGCCTTCAAAACCTTCTTCAGGGGGACCAGGTGATCCTGCCAGCTGGACCTAAAGACAGCAATATCGTCAAGATAAGCTGCAGTAAAGGACTCCAAACCAGCAAGGACTTGATTCACCAACCTTTGGAAAGTGGCAGTGGCATTCTTTAAACCAAAGGGCATAACAGTAAACTGATAATGCCCATCAGGTGTGGAGAATGCTGTCTTTTCTTTTGCTCCTGGTGCCATTTTGATTTGCCAGTACCCTGCTGTTAAGTCAAAGGTACTTTAGAAATGTAGCAGCACCTAATTTATCAATCAGCTCATCAGCCCTTGGAATGGGATGGGCATCTGTCTTGGTGACAGAATTAAGTCCTCTGTAGTCCACACAAAACCTCATCTCTCTCTTTCCATCTTTGGTGTGAGGTTTGGGGACTAAGACCACTGGGCTAGCCCAGGGGCTGTCAGAGTGCTCAATTACTCCCAATTCCAGCATCTTGTGGACTTCCACCTTGATGCTTTCCTTCACTTGGTCAGACTGTCTGAATATTTTGTTTTTGACAGGCATGCTGTCTCCTGTGTCCACATCATGGGTACACAGGTGTGTCTGACCAGGGGTTAGGGAAAAGAGCTCAGCAAACTGTTGCAGGACCTTCCTACATTCAGATTTCTGTTGGCTAGAGAGGGTGTCTGAATAGATCACTCCATCTACTGAACCATCTTTAGGGTTTGATGAGAGGAGATCAGGGAGAGGTTCACTCTCAGCTTCCTGGTCCTCATCTGTTACCATCAACAGATTCACATCAGCCCTATCATGGAAGAGCTTAAGGCGGTTCACATGGATCACCCCCTTGGGGCTCCTGCTAGTGCCTAGGTCCACCAGGTAGGTAACCTGACTCTTCTTCTTTAGCACTGGGTAAGGGCCACTCCATTTGTCCCGAAGTGCCCTGGGAGCCACAGGCTCCAAAACCCAGACTTTCTGCCCTGGTTGAAATTCAACCATTGCAGCCTTTTGGTCATACCAAAACCTCTGGAGCTGTTGGCTGGTCTCAAGGTTTTTACTTGCCTTTTCCATGTACTCTGCCATCCTTGAACGTAGGCCAAGTACATAGTCCACAATGTCTTGTTTAGGCTCATGAAGAGGTCTCTCCCAGCCTTCTTTCACAAGAGCTAGTGGTCCCCTTACAGGGTGGCCAAACAGAAGTTCAAAGGGTAAGAACCCTACTCCCTTCTGAGGCACCTCTCTGTAAGCGAAAAGAAGACATGGCAAGAGGACATCCCATCTCCTTTTGAGTTTTTCAGGGAGCCCCATGATCATGCCTTTTAATGTCTTGTTGAATCTCTCCACAAGGACATTAGTTTGTGGATGGTATGGTGTAGTGAATTTATAAGTCACTCCACACTCATTCCACATGTGTTTCAGGTATGCTGACATGAAGTTGGTACCTCTGTCAGACACCACCTCCTTAGGAAAACCCACTCTGGTAAAAATACCAATGAGGGCCTTGGCTACTGCAGGGGCAGTAGTCGACCTAAGGGGAATAGCTTCAGGGTATCTAGTAGCATGATCCACTACTACTAGTATGTACATGTTCCCTGAGGCTGTGGGAGGTTCCAGTGGACCCACTATGTCCACACCCACTCTTTCAAAGGGGACCCCCACCACTGGAAGTGGAATGAGAGGGGCCTTTGGGTGCCCACCTGTCTTACCACTGGCTTGGCAGGTGGTACAGGAGACACAAAACTCCTTGACTTTCTGGGACATGTTGGGCCAGTAGAAGTGGTTGACTAGTCTCTCCCACGTCTTGGTTTGTCCCAAATGCCCAGCAAGAGGAATATCATGGGCTAAGGTCAGTATGAACTCCCTAAACTCCTGAGGCACTACCACTCTCCTAGTGGCACCAGGTTTGGGATCTCTTGCCTCAGTGTAAAGAAGTCCATCTTCCCAATAGACCCTATGTGTTCCAGTTTTCTTGCCATTGGACTCTTCAGCAGCTTGCTGCCTAAGGCCTTCAAGAGAGGGAGAGGTTTCTTGCCCCTTACACAACTGCTCCCTTGAAGGTCCCCCTGGGCCTAAGAGCTCAACCTGATAAGGTTCTAACACCATAGGCTCAGTTCCCTCAGAGGGCAGAACTTCTTCCTGAGAAGAGAGGTTCTCTTTTTGTTGTTGTGTTGCAGCTGGTTTCCCAGTTGTCTTTCCTTTTCTCTTGGTAGGCTGGGCCCTTTTTCCAGGCTCCAGCTCTACTTTTTCACCCTGAGCCTTGCACTGTGCCCTTGTCTTGACACACACCAGTTCAGGGATACCCAGCATGGCTGCATGGGTTTTCAGTTCTACCTCAGCCCATGCTGAGGACTCCAGGTCATTTCCAAGCAAACAGTCTACTGGGATATTTGAGGAGACCACCACCTGTTTCAGGCCATTGACCCCTCCCCACTCTAAAGTTACCATAGCCATGGGATGTACTTTAGTCTGATTGTCAGCGTTGGTGACTGGATAAGTTTGTCCAGCCAGGTATTGACCAGGGAAAACCAGTTTCTCTGTCACCATGGTGACACTGGCACCTGTATCCCTCAGGCCTTCTACACTTGTCCCATTAATTAAGAGCTGCTGCCTGTATTTTTGCATGTTAGGAGGCCAGGCAGCCAGTGTGGCTAAATCCACCCCACCCTCAGAGACTAATGTAGCTTCAGTGTGACACCTGATTTGCTCTGGGCACACTGCTGATCCCACTTGGAAACTAGCCATTCCAGTGTTAGCTGGAGTGGAGTTAGAAGTGGTACTTTTCTTGGGACAGGCCTTGTCTCCAGTTTGGTGTCCAGGCTGATTACAGCTACGACACCAGGCCTTTTTGGGATCAAAGTTTTTACCCTTGTACCTAAAATTGTTTGGTGAAGAGGCTCTGGGCCCACCCTCCTGTGCAGGTTTTTGGGGGCCTGAAGAAGACTCTTTACTATTTTTGTTTTTGGATGTCTCAACACTCTTCCCATGGGGAGGCTTTGTGACCCCTTTCTTTTGGTCACCCCCTGTGGAAGTCTTGGTCACCCTAGTCTTGACCCAATGGTCCGCCTTCTTTCCCAATTCTTGGGGAGAAATTGGTCCTAGGTCTACCAGATGCTGATGCAGTTTATCATTTGAACAATTACTCAATAGGTGTTCTTTCACAAATAAATTGTACAGCCCATCATAATCATTAACACCACTGCCTTAAATCCAACCATCCAGTGTTTTCATTGAGTAGTCCACAAAATCAACCCAGGTCTGGCTCGAGGTTTTTTGAGCCCCCCTGAATCTAATTCTATACTCCTCAGTGGAGAATCCAAAGCCCTCAATCAGGGTTCCCTTCATGAGGTCATAAGATTCTGCATCTTTTCCAGAGAGTGTGAGGAGTCTATCCCTACACTTTCCAGTGAACATTTCCCAAAGGAGAGCACCCCAGTGAGATCTGTTTACTTTTCTGGTTGCACAAGCCCTCTCAAAAGCTGTGAACCATTTGGTGATGTCATCACCATCTTCATATTTAGTCACAATTCCTTTAGGGATTTTCAACATGTCAGGAGAATCTCTGACCCTATTTATGTTGCTGCCACCATTGATGGGACCTAGGCCCATCTCTTGTCTTTCCCTTTCTATGGATAGGAGCTGTCTCTCCAAAGCCAATCTTTTGGCCATCCTGGCTAACAGGAGGTCATCTTCACTGAGGCTCTCCTCAGTGATAACAGAGGTGCTGGCCCCTCCTGTGAGGGAAGCAGCATCTCTGACTATTATGTTTGGAGTCAGGGATTGAGGGTCCCTGATCTCCCTAATTAGGACTGGAAGGTGGGAATTCTCCTCCAAGTCACTATCTTCCCCCTCTGTGAGGTCATCCTCAGAGGGGTTGGCTTTTTCAAACTCTGCCAGCAGTTCCTGGAGCTGTTGTTTGGAGGGTCTTAAGCCAACTGGGATTTTCTTTATTTTGCAGAGAGACCTTAGCTCCCTCATCTTAAGATGGAGGTAAGGTGTGAGGTCGAGCTCCACCACATTCTCTTCTGCACCAGGCATTATGTTTCTAAAAGTTGGAATACTTTTTAAGAATCTAAAACTATTTCTAGAACCTAATTCAAACTTTCACAAAACTTTTAAACTCTAAAAGAAATGCTAACAGGGACTAACACAAGGCCCTAGCAGGACTATAAAAAATTTAGAAAAATAGCTCAAATTGCAAAAATCAATTTCTAATGACAATTTTTGGAATTTGTCGTGTGATCAGGTATTGGCTGAGTAGTCCAGCAAATGCAAAGTCTTGTACCCCACCACTGATCCACCAATGTAGGAAGTTGACTCTGTATGCACTATTTCAAAGTAAGGAATAGTATGCACAGAGTCCAAGGGTTCCCCTTAGAGGTAAGATAGTGGCAAAAAGAGATAATACTAATGCTCTATTTTGTGGTATTGTGGTCGAGCAGTAGGCTTATCAAAGGAGTAGTGTTAAGCATTTGTTGTACACACACAAGCAATAAATGAGGAACACACACTCAGAGACAATCCCGGCCAATAGGTTTTTGTATAGAAAAATATATTTTCTTAGTTTATTTTAAGAACCACAGGTTCGAATTTTACATGTAATACTTCAAATGAAAGGTATTGCAGGTAGGTACTTTAGGAACTTTGAATAATCAAAATAGCATATATACTTTTCAAATAAATCACATATAGCTATTTTAAAACTAGACAGTGCAATTTTCAACAGTTCCTGGGGGAGGTAAGTATTTGTTAGTTTTTGTAGGTAAGTAAACCACCTACAGGGTTCAAGTTTGGGTCCAAGGTAGCCCACCATTGGGGGTTCAGAGCAACCCCAAAGTTACAACACCAGCAGCTCAGGGCCGGTCAGGTGCAGAGTTCAAAGTGGTGCCCAAAACGCATAGGCTTCAATGGAGAAGGGGGTGCCCCGGTTCCAGTCTGCCAGCAGGTAAGTACCTGCGTCTTCGGAGGGCAGACCAGAGGGTTTTGTAGGGCACCCGGGGGGACACAAGTCAGCACAGAAAGTACACCCTCAGCAGCACGGGGCGGCCGGGTGCAGTGTGCAAACATGCGTCGGGTTTCCAATAGGAATCAATGGGAGACCAAGGGGTCTCTTCAGCAATGCAGGCAGGCAAGGGGGGGGTTCCTCGGGGTAGCCACCACCTGGGCAAGGGAGAGGGCCTCCTGGGGGTCACTCCTGCACTGGAGTTCGGATCCTTCAGGTCCTGGGGGCTGCGGGTGCAGAGTCTTTACCAGGCGTCGGGATCTGAGGAACAGGCAGTCGCGGTCAGGGGGAGCCTCAGGATTCCCTCTGCAGGCGACGCTGTGGGGGCTCAGGGGGGGCAACTCTGGCTACTCACGGTCTCGCAGTCACCAGGGAGTCTTCCCTGAAGTGTTTGTTCTCCACAAGTTGAGCCTGGGGTGTCGGGTGCAGAGTAGCAAGTCTCACGTTTCCGGCGGGAAACGCAGTTGTCTTGAAGTTGCTTCTTTGGAAACAAAGTTGCAATCTTGGGTGAACAGAGCCGCTGTCCTCGGGAGTTTCTTGGTCCTTCTAGAGCAGGGCAGTCCTCTGAGGATTCAGAGGTCGCTGGTCCTGGGGAAAGCGTCGCTGGAGCAGTGTCTTTAGAAGTGGGGAGACAGGCCGGTAGAGCTGGGGCCAAAGCAGTTGGTGTCTCCGTCTTCTCTGCAGGGTTTTTCAGCTCAGCAGTCCTCTTCTTCTTAGGTTGCAGGAATCTGAGTTCCTAGGTTCAGGGGAGCCCTTAAATACTAAATTTAAGGGCGTGTTTAGGTCTGGGGGGTTAGTAGCCAATAGCTACTAGCCCTGAGGGTGGGTACACCCTCTTTGTGCCTCCTCCCAAGGGGAGGGGGTCACATTCCTATCCCTATTGGGGGAATCCTCCATCTGCAAGATGGAGGATTTCTAAAAGTTAGAGTCACTTCAGCTCAGAACACCTTAGGGGCTGTCCTGACTGGCCAGTGACTCCTCCTTGTTATTCTCATTATCTCCTCCGGCCTTGCCGCCAAAAGTGGGGCCGTGGCCGGAGGGGGTGGGCAACTCCACTAGCTGGAGTGCCCTGTGGTGCTGTAACAAAGGGGGTGAGCCTTTGAGGCTCACCACCAGGTGTTACAGTTCCTGCAGAGGGAGGTGTGGAGCACCTCCACCCAGTACAGGCTTTGTTACTAGCCACAGAGTGACAAAGGCACTCTCCCCATGTGGCCAGCAACATGTCTCGAGTGTGGCAGGCTGCTAGAACCAGTCAGCCTACACGGGTAGTTGGTTAAGGTTTCAGGGGGCACCTCTAAGGTGCCCTCTGGGGTGTATGTTACAATAAAATGTACACTGGAATCAGTGTGCATTTATTGTGCTGAGAAGTTTGATACCAAACTTCCCAGTCTTCAGTGTAGCCATTATGGTGCTGTGGAGT
The DNA here is from genome assembly GCF_031143425.1 of Pleurodeles waltl. Lineage (NCBI taxonomy): Eukaryota > Metazoa > Chordata > Amphibia > Caudata > Salamandridae > Pleurodeles > Pleurodeles waltl. The sequence goes on along the minus strand of NC_090445.1, from coordinate 604,826,775 downwards.
TCGTGTTTGACAGACTCCCAGACCATATACTCTTATGTCTTCCCTGCACTTACAATGTCTAAGGTTTTGCTTAGACACTGTAGGGGTACAGTGCTCATGCACTTGTGCCCTCACCTATGGTATAGTGCACCCTGCCTTAGGGCTGTAAGGCCTGCTAGAGGGGTGACTTATCTATACTGCATAGGCAGTGTGAGGTTGGCATGGCACCCTGAGGGGAGTGCCATGTCGACTTACTCGTTTTGTCCTCACCAGCACACACAAGCTGGCAAGCAGTGTGTCTGTGCTGAGTGAGGGGTCCCCAGGGTGGCATAAGACATGCTGCATCCCTTAGAGACCTTCCCTGGCATCAGGGCCCTTGGACCAGGGGTACCAGTTACAAGGGACTTACCTGGATGCCAGGGTGCGCCAATTGTGAAAACAAAAGTACAGGTTAGGGAAAGAACACTGGTGCTGGGGCCTGGTTAGCAGGCCTCAGCACACTTTCAAATCAAAACTTAGCATCAGCGAAGGCAAAAAGTCAGGGGGTAACCATGGCAAGGAGGCATTTCCTTACACTGACAAATTATGACCATGGTGGAAAGAGCTCAGACAGACAGCCACTTTAGCACACGACCGCCAGGGTGGAATCAACAGGCACCACGGCAAGGGCTGCCTACAGCCAGGCGGAAGTCAATGTTGCGCCCACCGTATTATGAGGCACAAATCCGCCACCTTTCCTGGGGTGGTACCAACAACATCAAAAGCCTGGCGGAAACAGTGTACTGAAGGGAAACAACTCACCTGTGGAGACTCAGGGAAGAACCACGCCGCCATGGAGCCTGAGCTTCTTGTCTTCCCCATGATCTTCTACGTTCGGCTCCACCACGAATATCAATGCCGGCGAAGACGACCACGGTGAGTACAGCCGCCCACTACAAAGGGGAGAGGGGGAGGAAAAAGAGAGTGATACACACACGCAACACGCAACACCCCCAACACCATACACACAAACAGATGCAGTAACATAACATATTTAGCCCGTACCCCTCAGGAAAAATGCAAGGACAACACCAATAGCTCAAAGTGAGTGTAATCAGATAAATATAGTACTAATACTTGCATCCAAATCCAAAACTATATACATATTTACAAAGGAAGGGACACTGCCCAGTCCTCAATGCTCGTGGGCCACAGGGCCACATTACAAAGTCCAAGGCCCCACTTGTCTCCTGCAACAAGACAGAGAGAACACTGCAGGGGCATCAGTTCGAAAATAGGCAGGCACCTCAGGGGGACGGGGAACGGGGGGGCACCTCAGCCGAAAGATGGAACAGCACCACTGGTCCTAGAGGGGACAACATCCCCTGTGCACAGCAGCTGGGAGTAGCTCCTTTCTCTTACTTACAGCAGCCGGGAGTGGCACCTTTCCCTTCCTATCAGCAGCTGGGGGCGGCCCTTGCCCTTTCTGGCACCACTTGGGGCTGGCACCCTTTCCGTGTTGCTGCCTGGTGACCGGGATCCTTTCCCACCAGGAGTTGCTGTAGATACTACTGGGCCTGTGGTCTGGGTGGCTGAGGTGCTTGTCTGGGTTTTTCACACCCTGGCCAGACGTGAAGGACGGGGGGGAGGTGGGGTAGGGAAGAAGTCAACAGTGGAGAGGAAAAGCTTCTTAGGGACATTGGGGCGGGAAGAGGGAGAAGGTTTGGGAGTGGAGGAAGAGGGAGTGGTTGTAGGAGGTGTCTGTCTGCTGTGTTTGGGTGCAGGTGCATGGACTGGATGCTGTTGGGAGGTGGATGGCTGTTGGGTGTCTGAGTGCCTGCGTTTTTGTACCTTGGGAGGGGGGGCATAGACACAGTGGGAGAGGACACAGGGGACATGTGCATGGATGTTGGGGTGGTGTCTGCAGGTGAGGTGTGTGTTCTGCTAGGTGTGGTGGTGATGGTGGTAGTGGATGAGGATGTATTGCATGCAGGTGTGAGTGTAGACGCAACTGGGAGGGAGGTGGGGGACGAGGAGGAGGGGGAGGGGGACACAGTGGAGGAAGTGGATGTTGGTATGTCTGCATCTGGATGGTGTTTGTGTGAGTGCCTGTGGGATAAAGTGTGGTGCTTGTGTTTGCCTGAGCCACTCTTGTGTTTTGTCCTGTGTGCATGCTTGTCTGCCTGTGTGCTCGGGATAGGTTGGGGTTGAGGGGAATGGGATTTGGAAGATGAAGTTGGAGGGGGGAGGGTGGAAACAGCGACAATGGCTGCCATCAGAGAGGAGACCAGAGCCTGGATTGATCTCTGTTGGGCCGCCAAGCCAGTGTGAATGCCTTCCAGAAATGCATTGGTCTGTTGCATTTGGACTGCTAGCCCCTGGATGGCATTCACAATGGTTGACTGCCCAACAGAGATGGATCGCAGGAGGTCAATAGCTTCCTCACTCAGGGCAGCAGGGCTCACTGGGGCAGGGCCTGAGGTGCCTGAGGCGAAGGAAATGCCCACCCTCCTGGGTGAGCGGGCACGGGAAACTTGTTGAGGGGCTGCTGGGAGGGTGGTGCTGGTATGGGGGTGCCAGCTGTACCTGTAGCTGGGGTGGTCACAGAAGTGTCCCCCACCACCAGGGAGCTTCCATCAGAGGAGGTATCCGTGTCCAAACTCTCCCCTCCAATCTCCGCCGTGTTGCTCCCCTCACCCTCTGCCCCACTGGTGCCCTCACCGTCAGTGGACTCTGCCTCCTGGGTCCTGTGGGATGCAGCTTCTTCCGTCGCCGGTGCCACTGCTCCTCTGCTAGATGATGCTAATGCACATGAGGAAAGGGTTACAAAACAAAAAGGGAGGGAGAGACAAAGGAAACAGTGGGTCAATGGCTGCACCAACACCACCGTTGGCATACACAGCACACTCACACACATGGAACAGCCCTACGCAGGAGGCAATGCACTACCATTAGTAATGCTAGTCACCAGAGCATGGGGAGGGACACATAAAGCCAACTCCAGCATACCTGGGACCCACACAGCCCTGTCCAGTAGTGGATGCCTACAAGCTAGGAAGGAGAAATATCATATCAGAACCCTGCCCAACATGGGACCTACTCTGCAATGTCAGGTCTGGCCTAGGGGCACCCACAGACACACATCCACCACCCGGATACCACCCCACCAGGCGTAAGTTGTAATGATGGGCATGGTACTCACCCCCTTGTGGCTGCTGTGATGCCCCCAGGCGCCAATCCAGCTCTGGATAGGCCACCACCAGTATGCGGGGTATCAGTGGGGTCAGGGTTCGACGGGCAGCCCTTCCTCATTGGGAGGCCATCCCCAGCTGGGCCTCCGCCGTCTTACGTGCCCAGCATCTCAGGTCCTCCCACCGTTTCTGACAGTGGGTGCTCCGCCTGCCATAGACCACCAGGGTCCGCACGTCCTTGGCGATGGCACGCCATATACTCTTCTTTTGATGGGCGCTGACCTGCAGAGGAAATTTACACAGGGAAAGATATTAGTCAGACTGCCTGCTACACTAATGGCCCACCATATCCCTTCCCATTCCCCTTACGCACAGACATGGCTCAGCATACATGCTGCACGCTGCCCATGGCCCAACCATCAACCCTCCCCAACAAGAGACCTTCACACACGGCACTCCATGCATTCATGCCCCATGCATTGTGCTCACAGTGTACTCACCTGTTGGTCTGGAGGCCCATACTGCAGTCCGTACTGGGGTAGGACCCCATCCACCAGTCTCTCCAACTCCACTGAGGTGAAGGCAGGGACCCTTTTCCGCAGTCACACGAGCCATGGTAGGTTCCAGATACAGGTAACAGCAGCACATGCGGTCCTCTCTTGTTAAAGGTCAGGTAGCAAGTGAGTGTACAGATAGAAAATGGTGGTGACATCCGCGGCGGTGCATACCGTCACCGCTGGCATACATCACCATTGCCACTGTACCCCAAAGGGCCCAATGATAACCAATGAGGAGTTGCATGGCGGTTACCGACCGCCTCCCACAACGACTCACAACATCAGTGGAATTACCGCATTTCCACCTGTACCTCCATACAGGACAGGCAAACGCCATTTCTGGGGGGGTGCAGGCCATGGATCCTAACTGTGTCACAGTTCACAACTGTATATTCAGGACATGTGCCACTAATAAATTATGAAAATCACATCATGCATTGAACTGTAGTGGTTACAATGTACAGATAATGACCGGCTCCTCACTCTTTTGCCCCCTAGATTGCAACCACTACGGATGAATAGGAGTTGGAGACATCCCCCTGTGACAGACCCCTGGTGGACTTGGCAACAATGGAGGACAGACACATCATCCTCAACTACAGACTGGACAGGGCCACAATCACAGAGCTGTGTGCCCAATTGGAGCCTGACCTGATATCTGCTATCCGTCACCCCACTGGGATCCCCCCTCTTGTGCAAGTCTTATCTGTGCTCCATTTCTTGGCAACTGGTTCTTTCCAAGTGACAGTGGGCTTGGCAGCAGGAGGAGCCAATGCTCTCAATAGTGCTAACAAGAATGTTGTCTGCCCTGATAAAACACTTGTGCAGCTTCATTGTTTTCCCCCAGGTGGGTGATTTGGCCACAGTGAAGGCTGACTTCTATGCAATGGGACATATCCCCAACATTATTGGGGCTATTGATGGAACACATATAGCATTTGTTTCCCCCCACCCCCGGTGAAATGAACAGGTCTTCAGAAATCAAAAATGTTTTCACTCGATGAATGTGCAGATGGTGTGTTTGTTGGACCAGTACATCTCCCATGTCAATGCTGAGTATCCTGGGTCAGTGCATGATGTTTTTATCCGGAGGAATAGCAGCATCCCAAATGTGATGGCCCAACTCCAGAGGCACAGGGTGTGGCTAATAGGTGAGCCCTGGTTCCCACCCAGTGGATGTTGGTGTATGGGTATGGTGTGGGCCATAAGGGTTAGTGTGTGGCTAACAGTTGTCCCTCGATATTTGCAGGTGACTCTGGTTACCCCAACCTCTCATGGCTACTGACCCCTGTGAGGAATCCCAGGACAAGGGCAGAGGAACATTACAATGAGGCACATGGGCAAACAAGAAGGATAATTGAACATACATTTGGCATCCTGAAGGCGAGGTTTCAGTGCCTCCATCTAACAGGTGGATCCCTGTGCTACTCACCCAGGAAGGTCTGCCAGATCATCGTGGCATGCTGTATGTTTCACAACCTTTCCTTCAGACGCCATGTGCCTTTTCTGCAGGAGGAGGAGGCTGGAGATGGACATGTGGCAGCAGTGGATCGTGTGGACAGTGAGGATGAGGAGGCAGAGGATGAAGATGAGGACAACACAACTGCAGTGATCAGACAATACATCCAATGACACACAGGTAGGACAGTGTTACTTCACATTTCATTGTCATTATTTAGATTTTCTTTGTCACTGGCAGGCTGTTAATTCTCACTTCTATGCCCACTCACGGTTCCCTTTGGCAACTCTTTTTGCAGATATTGGTGCCCCACTATTGCTCCTGGTGTGTTCACTGCAGCCAACTACAGGTCTTTCCTACGTGTACATTACTGTACAGTTGAATTGCAATGTTTAAACCTTGTTACACAAATACATACTTAAATCATTTGACGTACTCCATAATTGTGTTTTTCAAAGTGTGTTTAAGTGTTATGAAGAAAAGTGAGAAGTACAATAGGCTGGGGGGATGACGGAGGAATGTCCAGGGTAGAGTCCAGTCTATTGGTAGCACAGGTGCATTGTCCAAGGGGGCATAGGAAGGGAAGCAATGGCAGTTCAAGGTGACAGAGTGGGACACAAGGTGACAATCAGGAGGGTCTCATTTCCTGGCGGGGGTCTTGGCAATAGTCTCTGGCTTTGGCCTGGATCGCAGGGAACGCTTGCAGGGTGGTTCAGCTTCTGCAGGTGGATGGGTGCTGGTGGCCTGTTGGTCCTATGGCGGGGCCTCCTGCCCACTAGCGGCAGCAGAGGTGGAGGGCTGTTCAGTAGTCTTGCTAGTGTCAGGGGCCCGCTGGTGTGACACTGCCTCCCTCATTATGTTGGCCATGTCTGTCAGCACCGCTGCAATGGAGATCAGGGTAGTGTTAATGGATTTCAAATCCTCTCTAATCCCCAGGTATTGTCCCTTTTGCAGCCACATGTTCTCGTGCAACTTGTCCATGATCTGGCCCAGCGTATCCTAGGAATGTTGGTATGCTTCCAGGATCACAGTGAGTGCCTCCTGGAGAGTCGGTTCCCTGGGCCTGTCCTCTCTCTGGCACACAGCAGTCCTCCCAGTGTCCCTGTTGTCCTGTGCCTTTGTCCCCTAAACCGTGTGCCCACTGCCACTGACCCCAGGTCCCTGATTGTCTTTGGTTTGTGGTGTGCCCTGGGGTCCCTGTAGCTGTGGACACACTGCTGATTGACGTGTCCTGGGGACAGAGGTATCGGCCCACTAGGTGGGTGCTGAGGTGGTGTTTCCTGAATGGGGAGGCTCTACGGTGGTGTGAGACTGTGCCTGGGTAAACGACTGTCTGGAGGTCCCTGATGGGTCAGGTTGGTTATGGACAGAGCAGAGTCGCTGTCATCACTGTGGGCCTCTTCTCTGGGGGGACTGGATTTTGCTGGCACCTCTCTCTGGTGACATTGGCTGGAATACCTGTGGGGATGTCTATGCAGTGTTATTGGTTCTGTGCGTGACATATTGTGCATGGGTGGGTTGCCCTCTATGGTTGTTATTGCCCTGGCAGCTTTGCCTTCTGTGAGTTGTTAGTTGGTGGACTAGCTGTTTCCCTCAAGTGTGCATGCTTTAGTGATAGGTGTCCATGCAGGTCTGTGAGTGGTGTACATGCACTGGTAGAGCACTCAGGGCTTGGCATTGGGATGGGTGGGTTGTGATGGTGGGGTGTGTGGGAGGTGGTGGAGTGATGGGAGTGAGGGTGAGGGTGGGGGTATGTGATGGCATGCAGCTAGGGGGTGATAGTAGTATAGAGTTGACTTACCAGAGTCCAGTCCTCCTCCTACTCCTGCCAGGCCCTCAGGATGCATGATTGCCAAGACTTGCTCCTCCCATGTTGTTGGTTGTGGGGGAGGCGGTGGGGGTCCACCGCCAGTCCTCTGTACAGCAAGTTGGTGTCTTGCTGCAATGGAACGCACCTTCCCCGTAGGTTGTTCCAACTCTTCCTGATGTCATCCCTGTTTCTTGGGTACTGCCACACAGCGTTGACCCTGTCCACGATCCTCCGCCATGGCCCCATCTTCCTAGCAATGGATATCTGCTGCACCTGTGTTCCAAATAGCTGTGGCTCTACCCGGATGATTACCTCCACCATGACCCTTAGCTCCTCCTCAGAGAATCTGGGGTGTCATTGTGGTGCCATGGGTGTAGTGTGAGTGGTGTGTGTGAGGGTGTGTAGGGTGATGTTTTGGGGGTGTGTATTGTGAGGTGCGTGGGTGGTGTATAGGTGATGGTGGGATGTGGCTCTGGTTGTGTGTGTGCTCTTGCTGTCTCTCTCTGTTGGCAATTGTTTGTATTCGTAAAGGGTTGTGGGTAATGTGGGTGTGCGTTTTATAGGGGTGTGGGTGTGTGGGTGTGGTGTGTGTATGGGTGTCAGGTGTGTGTAGCTTGAATTGTCAAATGTGGTGTTGTTTTGTTTGAGTGTGTGTATTTTGAGCGTGGCGGTATGTACCGCCAATGGTTTACCGCCGTTGAATGTCCACCGTGGTGATTCGTGGGTCATAATGTTATTGGCGGTGTTCTGTTGGCGTAACAGTGTGGGTTTTGATACAGCCTGTTTATCACTGACCTTTGGTGTTGCAGACTTGTGTGTCTGTGGCTGTTTAGTGACGAATTGGTATGTCTGTGTCATAATATGGTAAGCGGATATTCGCCACGGCAGCGGTATCTTGGTGGCAGTCAGCATGGAGGTAAGTGGGATTTACCGCCAATGTCATAATGAGGGCCATAATCCTTTATTCTTCAGCACAAGTCTTCTTATTCACCTTGCTGTCAGATCTCATCACTTTTTCCTACCGATCCCTTTTGCAATGTCATTTTTGTTTTTGCAATCCGCTCCCTGGGGTGGGAGTGGGGAGGACAACTAGTCACTATACACAAGAATAGACTGCACAGTCCTGATGCCTGGGCACAGTGTTTATTTTTTACCAGCAAAGCCTGCTGGCACAGTGTTTTTCGTTTTTTTCATGTTATATCTATCTCACGCAATGGAACTGTTCAGTTTTTAAGATTCCTGTTCATGGCCATAGTGGTTCTCTTTTTAGTTTTGATTCCTATTGCACAGGTTCAGTACATGTGATTTGTGACTAGTAATATTCCACGTATTAGCTCATGCTATAACTATTCACAAACACGAAGTACAATGAGAAGGGAGCCTGCTGTAGAAGAAACAAAGCAGTGCAGCCTGTGGGCCTAACCTCTCAGGGTTGCAAAATGCCAATATATTGACTTTACTTCAAAACCCTGACAGTCTCCTGAAGCTTCTGATGTATTTATGGAGGGGAGCGGGTGACGGGAAAGGTAGGGGCAGCAGCATTAACATTTCATGAGGGACAGGATGGAAGGAGATGCAGAGAAGGCGTCCTCACGGCGTAGTGTAAGTGGATGCCCAAAATTCATAAACATGATGGTCGTGTCCAGGACACATTTTTCCATCAGACGGATATTCTTATAACAGACCAGCTTCCAAGAGCATTACTCCTCTAGAGATTGAAATCCTGGGATTGGGAAACTATTTTCTCACCACAGGTATGTTTTTAAAATAGGAAATTACGAAGGAATATTTTGCGACTGAATCAGGATGGCCTCATCCTGCAAACCATCTAAGAGCATTGATAGGCAAGAGCTGTGTCCCTCAGGCCCAATACAGCAAACTCTTGCTAAACCACGAGCCTGGGAAGCTGCTGTACCCAGCCGTGGCTCCAAACCATAACAAAGTAGAGTTGCAACCAGTCATTACTTTTTTAATCTGTATAATATTTCTCAGTAATAAGCAAATATTGAAGATGTACTTAGTACATATGTGTACACAGGTCTTAAACTCAAAAAGCAAACCTAATATACTCGTAGTCAATACAGTGACAAACAAACATGGGAGATTACTTTTATTTACAGAATTTGTTGAAAAAGTGACTCTTTTTTTCTGACGGAAGAATGGCACTATTGAACAGAAGATAAGCAACCCATCCAGAGGAGCCATTATGCTCCTTTTAGCTTATGCAGTGACAGCGAGGGCTTGCAAAGAGTGGCATTGTAGGTTCTAACTTGTGCCTTAAAACCTCTCCTGGTGTATTCCAGTATACACATTAACACATATTTCCAAGCAGACAGGTCTCACCTGTTCATTGGTGCTCTTTTTTTAATCTCCGCACCAGGCTCATCTGTGGTGTCCCTCAATGTTTTCTTTTCAACTTGTAGATGACTCCAATTGCAAATCATCTCCACTCCGACAGGGCCAAAATGTACTTGTATGTCGAAGTTGATATTCGAGCCGTCAAAACTTTATGTGTTGAAAAAAAGGGTCCAAGACCAGAATCCCTTTGCCACCTGCCTGATACTTACCTGGTGGTGGAAGTCCAAAAACATTTTAAAGCTCGGTTACGAAAAACTGGAATTACTTCTCTCCGTGGGAGACATGTCCATCTGGGAGAAGGCTGTTTGAGTGCAGATAACGAGACCTCCTGCATTGTCTGCCAAGTCCATCTGAAATCTGGGAATTCATGTGGAGGCTGATCAGTCTTTGGAGACCCAGGAATCCATACCTCCTACCTTTCATTGATTCAGTGGCAGATAGCATTGATTAATGCCTTGGTCCGGTCTCGGCTGGACTATGACAGTGCCACTCATCTAGCTGCTCAGTAAGAAATCTACATCATATGCCACTATGGCAGAACACAGCTGCTGGTGGGTTGATTAGCGGCCTCTCAAGGAGATAATGTTACACTGATTCCTAGAACTCTTTCATTCCATGCTCATCCTCTTTCATCCATTTTCCCACTCCCGTCTTTTCATGCACACTGTTCTAATAGTTTTGTCTTTTTTCTATTTTGCTATCATTGCTGGCTTTTGGTGTTTTTTTTTACCTATTTCTTTTTGCCGCCATTTGTGCCTGGGGAGTAAACTGGCAGATGTAGCTGAATGATGTCCCCAGAGTAGCTGTGCTTGAGCTCATTAACTCACCATCCCACTCCAGGTAAAGATGCATGAGAGAGGGCGGGGCGGTGCTGGTCTTCAGACTACAAGTCAGTCGCTTCCACTGTCCAGGACTCTTGGCCTGCCCGGTTCGGCTAGCAAGTGCCAGGTAATTTTGCACTCTGACCATCATCTCATGCTGTGCATTCCCAAAGCCAGACATTTTGGGTACAGCGTCTTTTTAGTGGCGACGGTGAAAAGGGGAATCGTCTTCCCATTTTTCTACCAGCTGAATCAGGCCTGATAAGGTTTATGAAAGGGGCTTCCTCTTTCTCTCTTTCTCTCTTTGTACCTTATGAATCTGGTGGGTTTCTTTGAACTTTGATGTATCCTTTTGACTGTTTTAGCTACTGTTTTGATGTATTTGCAGTGCCAAGAAGCCTTGTGTACAAGGCAGGGGAGATATAGGCTTGTGGCGCTACATGTAGTACTAGTCTGGCAGCCGAGTTCTGAATGTGTTGTCGTTTTTTCAAAGTAGATAGAGATGATCCATGGTAGAGGCATTGGCATAATCTAGTTTAAATGAGAGATTCTATTCCTAATAGACACATTGGTGATTTATAAAGAAGTCAATTTCAGGCATACGTGTCTCAACAAGTACTCTCATAGGGAGTACAGGAAGCTAGCCTGCTCAGTGAGGCGAATTCTCTAACTACTATGTAAAACTAGCTCCTACCAGACAAACACTGCATATTCCCCTTAGTAGCCAACAACTGACATTTCAGAAAGTATGTGTTAAGAATTTGCATAGTTAAAATAAGGCCAAAACAGCATAAACTGTGTTGTCACTGCAAAGTTACTATGTTTTCAAGTTACAGTTGCATTCCACATGGCTTCCCTATTCTCCATGGCTAGTCAATGAGAGTTCATGTGCAGTACTCTCAAAGCCACTAGAGGCTCATTACCCCTACAGTCACACTGCATAACTCCCAGGTCCAGGCTGCCTTTCGCCTTGAGGGACTCTAGATGGGCTGGGTGAGAGTCAATCACAGATAGTCCACAACTTACAAACTTCACAGAGTTCCTCTGGGGGTGGGATTCAGGCTTATGTCTCTATGACAGGCACAGCCTCTCTGGTGTTTTGGGTCTCCCTAAGCAACTAAACGTGACCCTCTTCTCAGCTACTCAAAAGTGTTTGCCTTCATCTGAAGAGTCGTCTTTCCAGATACTAGTTCACCATGAGTATAAGTTAGCTTGGCTTCTCACTTTCCAGTTCATTTCATCAAGTCCAATGCCAGACCAGTTACAACCGGTCAACTGGTCTTCTTCCCAAAAAGGGCCTTTTGGTGCTCTGTTATGGCCATGTGTGCTAACCAGAGATCAGTTACCACTGACCCTTTCGTAGCACAAAACACTCAAGGCTTTGTCACGGTGTGTTACACTTTCACTCACAGTTCAGGAATCTCTTGTCTTCTTCCAAGTCCTGCACCACGCAAGTTCATCTGTCTTGTTGTCTTTGCTCCATGGTCAGGCAGCCTGTGTCCCAATTTCGCAGGATACAGTCAGTAGCAGCATGCCTGTGTCAAATCATGCAATTCTCTCTAAAACATCATTAGATATGGCACCTAGAAAAGGTGTGAGGATCTAATTACCCCAACCTACAATTCTCTAACTTATGCTGGGAATTCCACTAAGTGAGTGGTCAGTTTAAGCTTTCAAAAGGCTACATTAGTCCATTTACACTGATTTCCTCCCATTGAACATTAAGGGTGATCTAATGTGAACTAATGTTGTGAGGCTCTTTTAGCGTCTTATGTAGGCATATTTATTTTTGCTTGGGTCTGAGGCCGGTGCACTCTCATCTAATTACTTGCAATTTTATTCATCTCATTATTTTACCTAAGGCTTAATTTTAGTGGCATTGTTTTATATCAGCTGCGCTTCCACACAGAACTGTTATTTATTTCTCTACACAACATCTTATCCTGTGCTCACTCCAAGGCTAAACGCAATAGTTTAATGGGTATTGCTGATCCAGAGAGTGCAATGTCTACATAACACAGACAAGACCTATTATCATGTCTGGACAGTTCTCAGAACACCGCCATGTTTTATTATATTACAACAGGATGTCTGAAAATAAGGCAGAGGAGACATTCCTGCCAGCTTGCCATATCATGCTGCATGTCATTGCAGTTTCTGCTGAAATCTCATGCTTCCTCTTTCGTCTACGTGGGAGGATTGCCAGCAGATTAACACACCTCTTTGTTACCTCTACACAGGTATGGGGATTCGGCTTCCTTCCCAGGACTAGATGGGCAGATTAGGGCTAACACTGCTATTGGTCTCATCTAGAAACTTAGTAGTGTAGGTAGGTATATTAGGGACACTATTGTGACAATGTGGTAGGACTCTTCCTGTTTTTCACTTTTCAGGGCACTGCTGAAATAGTGTTGTGTTTCATTATTCTCGTAATCACAATTTGTGCCTTTTTACATTGAATGCAGTTGCTTCAATAAAATATATTTTGAAAAAAGATCACGCTTCTGTTTGTCTTTGCACGTATGAAACTTGTATATCTGAGAGAAAGGGGTATGACCTGCTCCAGCACAACTTCCCTGAGTAGTCTGAGTGTCATGTTATAGATTGCCACAAATCACATCCACCTCTTAGTATTGGTGAGGTGCTGATAGCTAGACGGATGGGTTAGGCCAACCGTTGTCCCAGGGTGTGGGCTCAGAGTCAGTCCCCCATACTCAGTGGTGCTGCTGCCCAAAATTCAACAGTCTCGTTATCACAGCAAAAGTTTACAACACTAGTTTGGGGACCTCCGATCTTAGGCATCAATAGATAACAGACTAAGACCATGTATCTCTCTATTATAGAATACCAGCTTTTCCAGTTTTCTGATAGTTCACTGTAGCAGTGGGTTAGCACCACCCATTTGCTTTACTCTTTCTCCACTCTGGGCATCCTAGGAAGGTGGCTGTAACCTCTCCTCCTCCTTAGGATTGCAGGCTTCTGTGAGGTCCTGCAAATGGAATCAGCCTTTCTGCGGCTCTCTTCCGCAAAGGAGATGCAGATTGTGGACCTACAGCTGAGAAACTGAATACAGTCAACTGATACACCTAAAAAAGAAACACATGCACTGAGAACCTGTTATTGTTTTCTCAGTGCACAGAGTCAAAATTCTAGCAGTGTCTAGAAGAGAAAAAGGGGAGGAACCATGCAAGAAGACAGATATTCTACAGGTAGGTTACACTGAGAATGTGGAAAAATGCTCAAATGAGGGGAGTGCACTCTCAAGAATAATCAGGGGCATGAAAAAGACTATGGGGGGAGAGGGTCACAAAGGCTTGCTGGCGTGGTTATTCCAGGACCAAGTTGGACTGCGGGAAGGTGGGTAAGATATTCAAGGACAGTCAATCATGATCTTGTTGGTTTCCATTTTCCATCCTGGACCTGCTCCCATCCAAACCCTATATTTCTCTTAATGTCCTCACATTCTGTTGTTATTCTCTTAGGGGATGGAAGTGCAAAGTGGCTCCATACATGGAATTGTCAATGGTTTATTTCTTTATTGGTTGTATTAATTAGTTGACAGATAATTAACCATTTGATTGAACAGTTGCTGAAAATGCTCCTAACGGTCACTGTTGCCATGCATTTAGGGATTATCTTGGGTCATTTGACTCCTTGTTTATTCCTCCTTGTTGAGATCATGTCGTGTGCAGGCAGTGAGGCTTGAGCCTTCGATCCTACGTGAGAGGCCCAGAAGTACTCAGAGATGCAAGTGGTGGGATGGGATTGGATCATTCATCTAGTCAGGTGGTTGTGCAAGACCGACCCCCTTAGGGCAGAACAGAGGTGATTTCACCTGTCGTGAAGGTGACTGGCTGTGATTACAATGAATAATGGTTAGTCCTCTGGACTGGTTCTTTCAGTCACTTGTCATCTGTGATATAAGTATGCTGCTGTAAACATTTAATACAATTAATAGTAAAATAATGATGATGTAATAATACAACCTTTTCTAAGCCAACCACAGTGTGGTCTCGTTGTTTTGTCAGTGGCTCTTGGGGTGAGAGAGAGACAATACTGAATGCATTCCCAGCATGACAATTGACAGTGACAAGCTGCCTTCTGGGAAGACGTTTTTGTCAATCAGAAATTTAGCTTTGGACGAGATCATTTAAAATCTTGGCAGTTGTGACCTTGACTGCCCTTCAAGCTCCTACTCAGAGCTCTGCTCCCCACACTAGACCTTTCATGGCTCTGTCTGTCGTGGATCGCATGCATTGTTCAGAACACAACATTCTGATTCTCCGGGAAAATTCTGCTGCATGGGTCATTCTAGCAGGGAGAGATGGTGGAGATATCAACTGGTCAAACATTGTTAATATCATCCCTTATCTGACTGTCATTGTAAGAAGTCAAGAGGCAGGCATAGTATGAAGCATGACGAGACATACAGTGGTGGACTAAATAAAGTGCTCCGTTTGCCAGAGGCATGTGGCAGATCACTTCAGTTATTCCATGGCTGTTTGATGGTAGATGGATTGTTGATGTGCACTGGTACACTTCTGGGCGATGGTCATGATCTATGGCAGCTTTCTCTTATGTGAGTGTAAGAGTGCCATGCCATATAAGAGAATTATTATGCAGCCTGTACAAACTACAATCAACTGCGTGACCGCTAAGTGTTATGGTACCAGTATTAGTGTGGCCAGGAGCGTTATATATTATATTGTTTATACAGCATTTAATACCCTTGATGAGGTGTTAAAATGCTTTGCAACAGGCAGCTTACTGCTTTAGAACCCAGGGTTAGTGATTTTCCCAGTGGATATTGTTCCTTATTAGGGTTAGGCTTGTGCTCTTAAGGAAACCATACTATGCATTTACTCCAGTTTCTATGTGGTAGAGCACATTAATAGGTGTCAGGTTCCATCTTTAGTGGCAGGGGGAGTGTGACTTTATGCAGATTGCTGGCCATATTAATAGATGAGCAACAGGGGATACTTTATTGTTCTGACTTTTAAAGGATAGTTTGTTATCTTTTAAATGAGGTGTGGACAATTTGCAGCAATACAATAATAGGGATTAATGCAAACATACATGTGAGAAAGTAAGCTGTGCTCAGAAAGGAAAAAGAGTGCAGAGGATGAAAAGTAAATAGATGGTTATTTGAAAGAAAAGGACAGGCAATAATTGAACGTATTAAGTCAAGGTTGAGTTTGTTGGAAATACAGATGAGACAATATTTGAGACGACATGAAATCAGCGGATGCAAAACTGTAGGAAGAAACAAAATTATTTGCATGTAAGACAGTGATATATTAGGTGCTTTTGATAAGCACTAGAATCAGACAAAAATGTTGTCCAATGAAAGGCTACTGATCACGTCAATGGCTGGAAGCGTAAAACAATAGCTGCACTCATATATCAGGAAGGTTTTAGGCTGAGCTCAAAGGCAGCAGTGACTTCATGATCATAGCAATGTGACTGCACAGGTAAGTAATGCAAACACTGAAGAGGAGAATTTGCAAATGCTGCAGCTGATGATTTCTCATGTTCACTCAAAGTTTGGCTCAGAGTATTAATTACGAAAGTGCAGTGGGTCCATTTTGGGTGTCCCTGGCTGTGTGGCACTCTGTGTAACCTATACTACACAAGCTTCAGCTCTAGTGACAAAGCTCCGACCGTGCTGTGCTCTGACAATGTGAGCTCTATAATGATAGAGTGCTACGATAAAAAAAGAGGACATTTTAAAACTAAGTGAAACATTACTCTTTAAAATGCACCCCAAAAGCCTGCCCTTACTCCACAGCCTGCCTGGACCTGAGGCCTACTTTCGATTTAGGCTGCAGGGCAGTATGTGGGCAAGGACTGGGGCACAGGAAGCATAGTTCTATCCGGCTGCATGGCTATAAGCTGCCACACTTTGCCAAACAGATGATGGAACAGTTAACAGATGCCTCTACTCTGCAAAGAAAGTGATTTTTCATTGTGTGGGATTCTCCGCCTACTGGTGCCAGGTCGGGTGGATGACTCATCCAAGTTTTTTTTTGGTTGTTTTTTCAGTTCATTTAAAATTAGACTCCTTATTGCTCACAGCGAGGCAGGGTATTAGGAGAAGAAAAGGCAGCAGATTTATATGTGGGTGGGTGGGTGTTACATACTGTCTGGAAGGGGATACGCACTTCATCGCGCATTTGTATGTGCAGAGTCGAGAGTGAATGCTTTAGAACGTTTGACGTAGTTTTACAATATGTTTCCTCTAGTGCCCTGCTCCTCACCCTGTGTTGCGATGAGAGCCATAGCATGGAAAGCTGTGCCACCCTGCCACTGCACGATTCTGAATATCCCTGTGAAGATGTTACCTCACTCAGCCCAACAATTTGGCATGGCCACTCTGCTGTTCGGGGCTCTATGCCCACCAAGCAGATAAATTAATCTACATGGACACCGGGTGGTATCGTAGTGAAAACTGGCCCCAGGGTCGAGTGCCCAGTTTCTTTTACAAGCAGGTGTCACATTACTCGTGACACCTGTGTTGGATGGGCGTGGGATGAGAGCAAAGACAGCCCCCAGGGAGTGGCTGGAAAACAGCTACTTGTAGAGACACGTACATGTGCAGCAGGGCACTACATTCCTCCCAAACTTAAAGGAAATATAAAAACAAGTCCAACCTGTGGGAATAAATAAGAAAAACTAGACACCACTTAGTATCTCAGTCTCTAGAGGCAGTAGGCAGACCTTGGACAAATGGACAGGTGCTGTTGGCAGGACCTGGACATCACTGCTCACATCCATGGTTTAACCAGATGACTCTGGGCAAAAACAGATGTAGCTCGAGTCCAGATCCTTTTGATAGTATGCCGGTTGGATTAAAGTCCACCTATACAATGTTGGTCGGTCCCGCCTGCTGTCACAGAGTTGGAGTTGGTGTCAAAAGTTCACACTGGGGTGCATCAGGAGCATCAGTGGAGTCTGCTGCAGAGGTTTCTCTTGGGGTGTCTTGGCTCTGTGAAGGACAACCCAGTAACCACTGGGACGGCATCTACGATGTTCGGAGATCTTCCTCTGATGCCCGGTGCCTCCCAGTACCTGTCGGGGAGCAGCTCCAGGGCCATCTCTCCCACAGAGATGACCTCATGCAGGAATTCCCCGGAGGCCCTTTTCGATAGTAGTTTGCCACAGGACTGCATGGACTGTGCTGAGCTATGTATGGGCCACGCAGGCGTTGCTGTCAGGATCGCCAACAGAACCATGGCCCAGTCATTTCTGCAACCACAACGGTAGATGACATATGGTCAGGTGTGCTCGCCAACAGTGCCAGGAGTGCCTCCAGGGTCTTCTGGATGTTTGCTGGTGTGAAGCTCCACTCTGGTGGGGAGATGCTCATTTCTGTGGTTATGGCGATGCACCTGGTATGATGGTGTTGTTACTATTAGATAACCTGTATAACAGGTGATTAGGACTTGGAGGTGGTTAAGGTGTCTTGCGGGACCCCACATCTACGTAGCTCAGTGTGTTGTTGGTGCTGTTCTTCTCTTACGATATGTGCAGTTCTTGGCAGAAAGGCCACCATCCATCAAGCAGCAGGTGACTGTGACCGGATGGTTGCAATGGGAAGCGTGGGTCAGATACTGGTTCACACATGCGGGTCATTTACATTTGGTTCTCCAGCTGGGTTGTCACCAGTGACATTGCTCCACATCAGTGGATTGCGTGTGTCGGTGGGTGAACTCTCCCCTGCACATCTGTGGTCGTCAAGTTCTTTAGTATTTCAGGTCTGGTCACACACCTTTCTCTCATCTCCTTTTTCGGTTATCCTTTGCAGTGTAGCATCGTGCCATGTTAACTTCTTCATTGGTGCTAGGTGGTGTCAAACTCTTCAGTGTGACAGGTCTTGTCACACACTCTTCTCTCTTCCTTTTCAGGTCTCTCATTGTGATGTGGAGTTTGGCCATGTGTTGCATGCATTCCTTTGTACTTCAGGTGCAATATGATGCCAGCTGCGTGTCGTCGGTTCTTTTTCCATTTGCCTCTCATGGTCCTGTCCTGTTTATAGGACTGTGCATCTACACCCATCATGGACCCCTCGCAGCCCTGACCTGTCTGTAGGGCTTGAATCTTCCATTCAGGTCAGTGTAGCATCCATCCACACTTCACATGTCCCCTCCTTAGGAATCTTCTGGGGCCTCAGTCCGTGGATGGTGGGTAACCTTCCTGCCCCCTCTTCTTCAGTCGAAGGCTGAGTGCCTGCGCTTTGAGGCATGCTTTCGCTGTGCTTGGTCCTGCAGAGGGTCATGTGTGTCTGACAGGGTTGGTCACTCGTGTGACACTCTTGGTGATGGGCCAAGAATGGCCGTTCAGTGCTGGGCTGGCCGGCTTGTGCGTTCTCTTTCATGCAGTTATACATTGTCTATGCATCCTCTTGGCATTGTCTCTGCAATGGCAGTGGGGGGCTGGCAGCCATGAGGGGGCACAATGGGCTTGATGTTCCTGCATTTCTTGGTGTGCTGCTGGCTATCAGTCTTGCAGCTCTGTTTGCTCTCTGGCCAGACAGTGGGGCTCTAGGTGACTAGGGTGGTGGTTATTTGCTTTGCTACCTTATTAGCAGGGCCTTGCAGTGCTCAGGGGTTCTCCTTATGGATCGGTATGGATCGGCCTCCCCCTAGTGTGCACTGGCATGCACCACACCAGTGCTTGCAGTGTGTGTGCATGCTCACACCTGCTGTGCTGTTCCCTTCGGTTAGCAGTTCCCAGTGCTTGATATTCTGCCCCTTCATAGGTGTATGTGGATGGGGGTGGGCAGGTGATCTCAACTGTGACAACTCTCCACTCCAGCTACAGGGCCTTGCCTCTCTTTCCTGCTGGTGGATCAGGGCCCGTGCAGGGAATAACAGTCTCCTCTGCTGAGAGAGGCCAACAGTCTATGTTGCTTCCTGTGGTAACAGGAAGCAGGCAGCCACCAGGGGGCATGCAGTGCACTCAGCCCCCGCCTCAGCACATCCTTGCTCACAGGGGGCTCACTCTTACGTTACCTAGGCCTGCCACTGCCTCAGTGAAGCACCGGTTCATTTTGCCCATGAGGGCAGTGTAGATGTAGATGCAGGGTTGCAGGCTGTGCTGGCCACGCGGGCGCTGTGGAGGCAGGTGTGAGGCATTCAGTGCAGTGGCAGCCTTGGGCATGCAGCGTTCCTCAGCCCTCCTGCTGGCAATGCATCTAGCACCAGTCTGCTGGCCATGTCCCCAATGCCACTGCAGTAGCAGGCTTGGCCCTCTCACCTACTTTGCACTGGCAGAGTCCTCTCCTGGACCAGGTGAGTAATGACAAGTCGGGGAAAACTTTCATAGCGGTGCTGCACCTCCGCATTCTCTTTGATTACAGGCCCCTCAATATGGCAGTAGTGCTCTGAGCCTCACCTCTTCGTTGCAACCAGCAGAGTCCCACCAAGAGTTCTGGCAATCATCACAGGGCCTGCCCCGGGCTCAGCACAGCAGCGGGGCTCGTACAGAGGACAGCCATGCCATAGGGAGCAGCGGTGCTACTAGGCATTGGTTGTAGAGAACTTCGCAGGGCCTTTTCTTGCCATAACGCCTCACCCACCCATGTAAAAGAGACTCGCTAATCTCGAGCACTGCTTGCATTTCTTCACGCTGCCTGTCTACACATGCAGTCACTAAGAGGCGGGTGGCAGCAGGTGATGGAGTCATAGGACTTGGAAGCCGCCAGCAGACCCTCATCCCAACACCGGTCATACACCAACTGACAAGACAACTATTTTGTTGGAAGAAGTATTTATTTAATATACTTTCATTAAAATCAAATACCATTAATCAATTTATGCAAATCATTTAATGCAAATTACTCTATTAACCATTTCACTGCAAATCCACACTATATACTGATATACGTACTTTTTACATTTGTAACCATAAATCATTTTGACAGGATCCCTTCCTGTCCTGAACCTCCTTTGGACCACACAGGGACTGGTCGTCACCTGTATCCCTATGGGGGGCGGTACCCCTGCTTCCTCTGTTCCTTGCCCCCATGTTCAGGGTTCCGCCCCCTCTCCAAACACCAATCAGCTAAGGGGTGTACCGGGGAGGCCCAGGACAGGAGCCCCGTGACCACCCCAGCGATCTGGGCTCCCTACCCCAATCTGTTGTGTCCATCCGCAGGTTGGTCCAGGACTTCAGGATCTTATTTCTGTTGTTATACCAGGGCCCCTCCCTTGGGGTCCCCTCTGTTGCGTCAGGTTACTTTAGTCTCTCTTCTTCAGCCTAATACTAAGGAGATGGTGGGTGGGTCAACAGAAAGCCTGATCGTTCAGGCCGCTGCGCCAAGAAGAAGAAGGCTGAGCCTTCTGGGGGGGGCGCTTTTAAGCCCCCCACTGGCTCGCATCAGCCCAAACCGGTCCGGCTCTGACGTTGGACCAACGTTCTCTTCTGCGTTGTTACTTCCGCTCCCACGCCTCGTGAGGCGTGTGAGCGGAAGCCACAGGCCAGCCCGCACACAACTAGAACGAGGGTCCGGCCCCCGGCATCCCCGACCCCTAAGGGGCCGCGCTCCCCCCATGTTGGGGGGGCGCTTTTCCATAGGACTCAGAAGCCACCAGCAGGCCCTTACCCCAACACTGGTCATACACCAACTGACAAGACAATTATTTCGTTGGAAGAAGTATTTATTTTATATACTTTCATTAAAATCAAATACCATTAATCAATTTATGCAAATCATCCTATGCAGATTACTCTATTAAACATTTCACTGCAAATCCACAATATATACTGATATACGTACTTTTTACATTTGTAACCATAAATCATTTTGACAGGATCCCTTCCTGTCCTGAACCTCCCTTGGACCACACAGGGACTGGTTGTCACCTGTATCCCAAGGGGGGGGACAGTACCCCTGCTTCCTCTGTTCCTTGCCCCCATGATCAGGGTTCCGCTCCCTCTCCAAACACCAATCAGCCAAGGGGTGTACCGGGGCGGCCCAGGGCATGAGGCCCCTGACCACCCCAGTGATCTGGGCTCCCTACCCCCAATCTGGTGTGTCCATCCGAGGTTGGTCCAGGACTTCAGGATCCTATCTCTGTTGTTATACCGGGGCCCCACCCTTGGGGTACCCTCTGTTGCTTCAGGTTACTCTAGTCTCTCTTCTTCCGCCACGAGGGCGACTAGGGGCCCAAAGGTCCTTCGCCCTCCTCACCAGAAAAGAAACACCTAGTGAAGAACCACATATCAGCCATGAATTGGTCAGTACCGGCATCAGACAAGTGAACCAGGTCCCTGTGAAACATTTGCGGTCCTTTTAATTGTCGATGAGGGATGTTCCACAAACGGCCTGGACCAGGGCAGAGTATTGCCATCTCCGCGTTAAGTCTCCTAACTGACCCACTGATTGTCCTTGGTTTTATTCCTGGGCCCCATTTTTTCCGTGGCACCATGTGAGACCAGGCGATGGCTGTGTTTGGGAATTGTTTAGCTAGCTTCTTAATTTCTAGAAATATGGCCTCCCTGAGGGCCTTCCGTCCTAAGTGCACCAGGTCGTTGCCCCCAAGGTGAATAATGATGAGGTCCGGGGACTGGAGCCCTGCACAATCCACAAGCCAGATCTACCAGCTGCTGCAGCTGTTTAATTCCTTTGCCGCCAACCCCACACCACCTGAAAGCCACGTCTAAGCTTGCCGCCGGATTCGGTTTACGGAGCTGCTTCAACCGGTATGTCCGACGAACGAATGAATGCCCCAATACCCAAACCACACGAGGAACCATCTACTGTAATAAAGGAAAAATTGCGTGAGAAATTATAATGAATTTGAAGACATAACAGATAACCACTGATTAGACCAGTTCTGGCCTAACGTAACGTTTGTAACAGTTGAATGCCCATCTTCCAATGGCTTTCACCTCTGAGATGGGCAAGCCTGCCCCTGCTGCCAAGGTAGCCGCGCCAATCCTGAATGAATGGGGGGAGTAACCCAGAGGTTCTACGCCCGCTGCCAGTAGAGTAATCTTCAACACCTCTGCAACTTGGTAGCGCAACAGGCAGTCCCCATGTGCATGTATGACTAGGGCAGTGGATTTCTCTATAGGGCGTACCTTTAAGTAAGCAGCTAGATTGGCCACAGGACAGATTATTGACACATGCGCTGCCCGAAAACCGATCCTCGCACCCTTGCCTAACTGATCAGTTTTGGACTTACGCAGCTGTATAGTGGTAGAGTTTTTATCGATTATCACATCAGGCCACTGGAGACCCCCGTGTGGTCGTTCTTGGAAGCACCTATCATTTCCCCAATGCAGAAGGCCCCATAAAAGGCCACAGAAAAGGCCGCTGTGAATAAGGTAGCCTCAAAAGGTGAAGATGTAACTAAGGTGACCGAGCCCAGCAATGTTTCTGATAATTGAGGGGTGATGGGCCGCCTGGAGTCCGACCTGGCACCGTCCGTTCTAGACCACCCCACTAGCACCTGCTTAATAACAAAGGCATTGAGTTTAGAGTCTTGCCTCCTGAGCTTGGCGAAAAAACGTATGGCTGACAAGTTGGCTTTGGCGCAAGACACTGGTTTACCATTGCTCTTTAAATGTTGTAAAAAGGCACAGATTGCTTCGGATGAAAACCAATCTAATGTGTTCAAGGATTTCAAGAACAGTCTATAATGCAAGAAGGCCCTTTCGTATGCCCCCCGTGTGCGTGTCGCCAATTATGACACTACTAGGGCTGATAGTGCGGGACACCAATCTTCCACAGTGATGTTGGAAACTCTGTCATCCTCTCTGACGCCTGTGGGTGGAACCTCTGAAAATCCTGCATCAATGATCGAGACAAGGCATCAGCCGCATTGTTATTTACCCCTGGAACATGTTTTGCCCGGAATGTGATGTTGAGTTTCAAACACTGTAACACCAAATGCTTAAGTACCCATCTGCAACTAGCTTTTTGTCTATTGATAGACTCCATGACAGCCATGTTGTCTGACCAAAATACTACAGACTTGTCTTTTAATATGTCGTCCCAGACAGATACCACGACAATGATGGGAAACAGTTCTAAAAATGCAATATTTTTTGTGAGTCCTAAGTTAACCCATTCTGTTGGCCAATCAGCCCTGCACCAGGTGGAACCCAGAATAGCCCCAAACCCCACACTGCCTGCAGCGTCTGTGAATAGGCTGAAGAAGGGGCTATCTACTGGGAGATGAGGCCAGATTACCGCCCCATTAAAGTCTTGCAGGAAAGCATCCCAGACCCTCAAATCTTCCTTTACTTCTGCAGACAGTCTGGTGTGGTGGTGTTTCTTGGTCAAACCCGCCATGGACCTAGCTATAGATCTGGAAAAAGGTCGGCCATGGGGGTGATCCTCAGGGCAAAATTCAATTGTCCCACCCGAACCTGCAACTGGTGAAGTGTGACTTTACAATGGGACAGGACAGCTCTGATGGACCCCTTAAAAGCCTGAAGCTTATCTAGAGGAAGGCGACACTCCCCCGCCTCAGTGTCAATCTCAATGCCCAGTAAAGTGATGCAAGTGGAGGGGCCTTCCGTTTTTTCTTGTGCTATTGGGACCCCGAATTCATTGAACATGGTTGTTAGGGACTGCAGGGCCCATAGGCATTTTTTAGACCGACGGGGGCCCAAAACTAGAAAATCGTCCAAGTAATGGATCACATTTACATGACCAGTACGCCTGGTGAATATGCACTGTAAGGCAGAACTAACTGTTTGAAATAACTGCAGGACACACTGCACC
The DNA here is from genome assembly GCF_031143425.1 of Pleurodeles waltl. Taxonomy (NCBI): domain Eukaryota; kingdom Metazoa; phylum Chordata; class Amphibia; order Caudata; family Salamandridae; genus Pleurodeles; species Pleurodeles waltl. The sequence goes on along the minus strand of NC_090445.1, from coordinate 604,802,886 downwards.
CCATGGGCATACACTTATCATAAAAATAGTCCCCGTTAAATTGAAATCCCAGGAGGTGGTAATCTTCAGGGTGGACTGGCAGAAGCCAAAAAGCTGCTCAATATCTGTCTTTGCTAGCAACGTACCGCACCCCAGAACCCTCAGCCTCTCCAGAGCCTGGTCGACGGTAGCATAGCGAACTGAACAGAGGACCGGGTCAATAGCCTCATTCACTAAAGCACCCCCAGGAGTTGACAGGTTGTGAATCAACCTGAACTGACCAGGATCTTTTTTGGGTACTACCCCTAAGGGGGAACCGGCAAAATCATTTGTAGGGGGGAAGGGAAAGGACCTGCCAGTCTCCCTAGCGTGCATTCCTTACCAATTTTTCTAGCAACTACGCCAGGCTTCCTCACAGCAGACATAAGATTCCTGCAATGACCTAAAGGGGGGACATGGGTGGCGGGAATTCTAAAGCCCTGAGAAAAACCTTTAATCAGCAGTTCAGCTGAAGCTTTAACTGGGTAAACCTTCAACCAAGGGATAAGAGCATCTAAATGAATGGGAGAAGGCACTATACACTGGGCTTACTCCCCTCCTTAACTTTATCCCTTGCTTTTTTAAGGCATTTGAATTCGGGGTGGGAAGGATGCCCACAAAATGAACAGGAGTGCCTGAATTTGCACGTCCCTGAGGGGCGGGAACATACCTTTCTGGTGAACGCCGAACATGAGCCTTTTTTGTCATTCGTATACTGTGCTCAAAAGGGCTGCCTACTAGGTAACTTGTTATTCACGCACTCTAACCAAACATTTACTTCAGTCTGATCCCACCCGATCGCTGGGTCCTCCACCTTTGCCCACCTGAAATCCCTGTCATATTCTAGCCAAGCGTTCCCTCCATACATATGGTGGGCTTTTAATATTTTGTTCGCATAGCATATCATATCATAGCAATACCAGTTTCAGGCTTCTTCTCTAGCATGACAGATATAAACACATTAAAACCGAACAACCAATTCGTAATGTTCTCTTCAATCTTTGGCTTTTTATCACTAAATGATGAGGCTTTTGAATCCTTGTCTTTTGGTTCTACATCCCTTCTCTTAGCCCTAAACAGGCTAAAAATATCCACAAATTCCCCTTTCCATATTTTTTCCTTAATTTCAGGAGCCACATGTGCAGCTAACTTCCCTGGCCTAGATGGCAAAGTGTCCAATCCTGTCCCCTCTGCAGAAGCAAGTGTTTTCATGGCACTAACGCCTTGCTCGATAATCTTACCATGCTCTTTTTACACCGGAGGATTCTGAGACAGCGAGCCAAGTGCCAGGCTGACACAGGGGCTTGGAGTCGTCACCTGTAAAGAAGGAACATTACGCGCTGTCGCCAATGCCTTGACCTGGCGCTTAAGTTCTTGCACTGAATTCTGCAATTAATCGCTAGCCCATGGAGTCGTAGGGGGGGAGGGGTGGTTGGCGCATTAATATTGGCTAACATCTGTGACACCGCCAGTAAGGCTTGGGTTGTTGGGTCTTAGGATGCTCCTGAGAGTGTAAGTGCAACCTGCCCTGCTCTGAGGTTGTGGCCACCACTGGTGCCACCCGATGAGTATTGGGGGATGCTTGGACGGGTAACTCTTTGGTGGGTGCTGCCAATACTGCTAAAGATCACTGTATGTCAGCCAGCATGGATTCCACCCCTAACGCCGGTCCTGGGGTAGCCGTCACCCCCCCCTGAGCGAGGCACAGGATTGTCCACAGGGGGTGATGCAAGAATAGGGGCCCCAATAGAGACTGAATCAACTATAGGAGGAGGGGGGAGGAAACTGTTTGTGCCGGCCTTGGTTGTTGGACTGCTGCGACCTGCTTTTTATTCCTCCGCTTGACTGGAGGAAAAGCTGCGCGAGGGGCCACATCCATTCGCAGAGGACGGGAAAGGCCTTCCCCACAGTCCTCTCCTTCTGGAGGGACATCCCCCTCATCTGAGTCACCGTCACCCAATTTTGCTAAGACCAATTTCAATAGTTGGGCCAACTCTGGATCGGTTCCCTTCCTCTTGCCCACCCTCACCCTATTAGATGCGATAATGTAAGGACAGGTGAAAAATAAGACCCAAGCTGCAGCTAATACCCTGCTAACAAGTAATTACCCTGCAAGAATTTTTTTTGTTAAAACAACACCAACAGCAAAATTGAAATCTCAGCGGTTACCAGAAATATTTCACTGTTCAACACCTAGACAATTTCCTGTAAATATCTGAGTTTTATCTTAGCGTCTAACACCACCTTAGCCACAGTAACCATGCAAAGTTTGTAAACAGTAATAGCCACGTAACTATCCTGAAATAAATTTGTGTTAAATTAACACCAACAGAAAAATAACAGACATGCTGCTAAAACAATTTCTCAAAGCACCAGTTGGAGAATTAAACTGTAAATAACTTTGCGTTTTAAAAAACCATAAAAATTAAAGCTTTAAAACAACATTAATAACCAGTTAGTGAAAAAAAAACGATTGTGCTGTGCAGCAGGCAAAATGTAAAAGCTTTAAAATAACATTAATCCCAAATTAGTGAAAAAACGATCGCACTGTGCCCTAGGAACATTGTTTAAATACGTGCCTTGATAAAACAGTAATGTTCAAAAACACATTTGCGCACTCCCCTGCTCCCCAAACAGCGTGTTTACTAGCGTCTGAACACTTTTTGCACAAAGAAGCAGGGGGAACCCCTAGCAGGTGAGAGCGCGCACAGCCAAACACTCACTCCTAAAAACAGAGCCCATCCACCGTGCACACACTCACCTTAGTTTCAAATCCGCAAAGGTCCGTTTACGCGCAGTAAGCTGGTATCACTAGCACGTCTGGATCTCTGCTTCTCGTGCCCCAAGTGACCCGCCGCCGGCTCCACTCCTTTCTTTTCCTTACGCGAAGCCTGGAATGGAGAGATGAAGAAATCTCGACGTGCAACAGAAAGCCTGACCGTTCATGCCGGTCCGGCTCCGACGTTGGACCAACGTTCTCTTCTGCGTTGTTACTTCCGCTCCCACGCCTCGCAAGGCGTGGGAGCGGAAGCTGCAGGCCAGCCTGTGCACACCTAGTGCAAGGGTCCGTCCCCCCACCCCTAAGGGGCCGTGCTCCCCCCATGTCGGGGGGGCGCTTTTCCAAACTGCGCTTTGATTTCTCCCTCAGGTAATGAAAACGTTCATCCTCTTCTTGGGTGACACGACCTTCTGGCAGGCGAATTGTGACAGTGCCGATGTATAGCTATCCTTATCTTTCACAGCAGTTGGCAGTGAGGCGCCACAGTGTGTGGGGTCAGACCCCCTCGTCGCCAATGTGGTATTCTGGGCCCTAGGCCCACATGGCAGCTAAATGAATCGACACACGGACACATGGTGGTATCACGCTGAAAACTGGCCCCAGGCTCGAGTGCCCGTTTTCTTTTATTGGCAGACATCACGTCACTTGTGATGCTTGTGTTGGATGGGTGTAGGGTGGGTGTAAAGCCAGATCTCAGGGAGTGGCTGGAAAACAGCTACATGTCGGGAGACACGTACATGTCCAGCAGGACACTACAGCCACCAACAAAACTATTTTAAAGTTGTAAGACATCAGCTCGAGCATCTGATGTCAAAGAAGCACTCAGTGTGCACCCCTCTTTGTGAAGGTGTCTACTGTCCTCTTAACCCAGTGGTGGTAGCATAATCAATAATCTGGTTCAGGCTTTTTTTATCTGTATCCCTTTGGAAAAATGTCTTGCCAGCTCCTTCCATTCAAAATATGTACAGCAGTCCATAACTGGGCCCCTTGCTTCCATCAGGTATGAGACGTGTGGATCTGACTGCATGTATGCGGATGTGTGTCTGTGCCTGTGTGTGTGGCTCACTGCTAACAGGGTGAACGGAGGAGTCCTTTGGACTTTATTCATGCATGCCTTTCAAGGTGGTTGCCTGCATTACATAAGGCTGCTTGCTCATGGTCAGAGTCAGACCTGGGAGCCTTCCAGTCACACAATATTCTGCTGATCTCGCTGAGAGAACTGAATAATTTTGTTTTTAGGGGTGGGGTGGGAGGGTAGGGGCAATTTTGTATTTAGGGCAGGTGGGGAGGCCAGTTTTTAGGGCCAGGGTCGGAGGGGTCAGGGTAATTTTGTTTTTAGGGGTGGTGGTCGAGTAATTTTGTATTTAGGGCGTGCAGGGGGCAGGTTTTTAGGAGCAGGGTTGGGGGTCAGGGTAATTTTGTGTTTAGGGCGGGTGTGAGGTGGTTTTAGGGATGGGATGATTTTTAATTTAGGGCCGGTGGTGGGCCAGGTTTTAAGGGGTGGGGATGGGGAGTCTGGGTGATTTTGTATTTAGGGTGGGTGGGGGGTGTTGGGTTTTTATCGGTATAGGCGAGGGTGGTGGGGGTCGAGGTAATTTTGTTTTTAGGGGCGGGGTGGGTCAGGGTAGGACGCGGCAGGTAAGTGGGGCTGGGAGAGGGTTGGGGTCGTTTTAATGGGTGGGGGCTGGTTTGGTTAATATATTTTTTTAAGGCGTGGGGTGGGGGCTCGGGGTACTATGGTTTTAAGGGCGGGGATGGGGGATCGGGGTAATTTTGTGTTTAGGGGCGGGGTGGGGGTTGGAGTCATTTAGTATTTAGGGTGGGGTGCGGGGTCGGGTAATTTTGTTTTAGGGGCGGGATAGATAAACTTTTGGGGGTGGGGTCGGTTGATTTTCGGGCTGGTGGGGGTTGGGGTAGGTTTTAGGGCTCAGGGTTGGTGGGGGCTATAGAGGTAGGTTTTTTTTCCGGGGTAGTTTTATTTTTAGGGTGGGTGGGGGGGTCGAGTAGCTTTATTGTTAGGGGCAGGAAGTTTTTATTTTTGGTGTGGGCTCAGTTGTTTTTAGGGCGGATGGGTGGTCAGGGTAGGTTTTAGGGCTCAGGGTGGGTGGGGAGTATCGGGGTAGTTTTTAGGAGAGGATGGGGGGTCGGGGTAGTTTTATTTTTAGGGCAGGTGGGGGGGTCGGGTAGTTTTATTTTTAGGGCGGGTGGGGGTTCAGGGGGTCGGGTAGTTTTATTTTTAGGGCAGGTGGGGGATGTCATGCGAAAACCACGCATGCCATTCCACACATGCCTTTCCTAGGCATGCCTTTACAATGAAAAATTGTTGTAAAGGCATGCGTGGTAAAGGCATTCATGGAACAACGCAGTCGTTGTTCTGACCGCATTGTTCACGCATGCGTGGTTGGCACATGCGTTATTCCATCATACATCCGTAGTATATTATTCCTATGTCTCATTACATTTCTTCTGTAGTAAATAGCTCACTTAATATTTGCCTTATTTCCTTTTTACTACTGTGCCAACTATATTCTCACTGCCTAACTAATCTCACACCAGTTTCTTGCATAAGCCTTAGCTGCTAGACCTTGCTACTCTGTGAAAGTCAATTCCTAAAAGGTAGTACTAAGGCATCCTATTGGAGGGCATTGCATTGTTTCTCCAAGGCACCAGTGGTAAAAAGGTCTTAATTATTACAATTGAGGCATAGGCCTAGCAAGCCCTTACTGCCCTGGGACTTCAAGAGAATGCCTAACAATCCGAATGATGGCCTTTAAAAGGAAGGGCTTGTGGGTAGGTAACATCCATATGATGCAGTGCACCAGCAGACAGGTCATTGGAATACCATGGTGCGGTATCCTAAAAGCTAACAGGCTGTATGGTCTGTCTCTTGGAGTACCAGCTTAAACCTCCAACAACAACAAAAAACAAGCATTAGCAAAGCCATCAGTTCAGGCCTGGGCAAGACTGAATTATGTTTTTCTTTTGCAAACATGTTCATTGGACATTAAGAGAGTAAAAGTTATTAAAAAAAAAGATGTGCTGTAGTGCAAAGAAGCATATGTTTACAAAAAAAAACAAAGTGACCCACTGGGAAAAAAAATAAAAACCATGAAATGAAAGCATAAATAAAAATAAAAGCCATTGCACTGATGGGGACTACTTTTTAGGCGATTGTACGCATGTACACAAGTAAATGCCATCACTCACATTGATGAGAGTCCAAAGGCTGAAATGCGCGTACACATTTCCCCAGGCCAAATCTAGAAAACACCAGAATAAAGTCATACCGGTCATCCAGTTGTCTCTCGAATAAGGGATAAGTCAGGCTTATCATGGAGGTTGGACCACCACAGACCGCCTAGCAGGATGGGGGCATCAGGAGCCCCCATGGGAAGCCCTGTTGCGCTTTTGATGTCCTGAATTACCACAAAACGAGCTGGCGTCAATCTTAAAGCCCTGCTTCCTGCTGGGCTGGCGGGCGGAAACGCTGTTTCCACCCCGCGGCCCAGTGGGAAACTTGTAATAGGGCCGGCAGTGTTCTGGCCGCCCTGGCGGTCAGATGGTGATACGAGTTTGGTGGGCAGCCTGTGGGCACCCTTGCCTACTGGGTTGCTCCCCCTGCGTGACATTGGCGCCAAAAAACAAATCCCCGGTGCCTAGTGGTTTCTGCCCCCTTGGGGGCAGATTGACCTAAAATTGGCCAATCTGCCCCCAGGGGGGCAGAAATGGTCTAAATACAATTTGCCCCCCCAGGGGAGCGACCCTTGCCTGATGGGTCGCTCCCCATCTCTAAAAAAAAGAAACAACAAAAAAAAAAACACAAAAAAAAAATTGCCCTGGCGCCTAGAGTGTTCTGCCCCCCCCCCCCGGGGGCAGTTCGGCCTAATAATAGGCCGATCTGTCCCCCGGGGGGGCAGAAATGGCCTAAAATAAATTTGCCACCCCAACCCCCCCCCCCCCCCCGGGAGCGACCCTTGCCTACGGGGTCGCTCCCCCTGCGTGACATTGGCGCCAAAAAACAAATCCCCGGTGCCTAGTGGTTTCTGCCCCCTTGGGGGCAGATTGACCTAAAATTGGCCAATCTGCCCCCAGGGGGGCAGAAATGGTCTAAATACAATTTGCCCCCCCAGGGGAGCGACCCTTGCCTGATGGGTCGCTCCCCATCTCTAAAAAAACAACAACAAAAAAAAACACAAAAAAAAATTGCCCTGGCGCCTAGAGTGTTCTGCCCCCCCCCCCGGGGGCAGTTCGGCCTAATAATAGGCCGATCTGTCCCCCGGGGGGGCAGAAATGGCCTAAAATAAATTTGCCCCCCCAACCCCCCCCCCCCCCGTGAGAGACCCTTGCCTACGGGGTCGCTCCACCTGCGTGATATTGGCGCCAAAAAACAAATCCCCGGTGCCTAGTGGTTTCTGCCCCCTTGGGGGCAGATTGACCTAAAATTGGCCAATCTGCCCCCAGGGGGGCAGAAATGGTCTAAATACAATTTGCCCCCCCAGGGGAGCGACCCTTGCCTGATGGGTCGCTCCCCATCTCTAAAAAAAGAAACAACAAAAAAAAAAAACACAAAAAAAAAATTGCCCTGGCGCCTAGAGTGTTCTGCCCCCCCCGGGGGCAGTTCGGCCTAATAATAGGCCGATCTGTCCCCCGGGGGGGCAGAAATGGCCTAAAATAAATTTGCCCCCCCAACCCCCCCCCCCCCCGGGAGCGACCCTTGCCTACGGGGTCGCTCCCCCTGCGTGACATTGGCGCCAAAAAACAAATCCCCGGTGCCTAGTGGTTTCTGCCCCCTTGGGGGCAGATTGACCTAAAATCGGCCAATCTGCCCCCAGGGGGGCAGAAATGGTCTAAATACAATTTGCCCCCCAGGGGAGCGACCCTTGCCTGATGGGTCGCTCCCCATCTCTAAAAAAAAAAAAAGAACAAAAAAAAAAAACACACAAAAAAAATTTGCCCTGGCGCCTAGAGGTTTCTTCCCCCCCTGGGGGCAGATCGGCCTAATAATAGGCCGATCTGCCCCCAGGGGGGGCAGAAAAGGCCTTCCCAAAAAATTGCCCCCCCTGGGAGCGACCCTTGCCAAAGGGGTCGCTTTGTGGCGTGACATTCGCGCGCAAAAACAAACTCCCTGGTGTCTAATGGTTTCTGCCCCCCTTGGTGGCAGATTGGCCTTATCAAAATAGGCCAATCTGCCCCCAAGGGGGGCAGAAATGGCCTAAATATATATTGCCCCGTAGGGGAGCGACCCTTGCCAAAGGGATCGCTCCCCACCTAAAAAAAAAGAATTCATCACAAAAAAAAATAAAAAAAAATAAATGGTCCCTGGTGCCTAGAGGTTTCTGCCCCCCCTGGGGGCAGATCGGCCTAATAATAGGCCAATCTGCCCCCAGGGGGGGCAGAAAAGGCCTTCCTAAAAAAATGCCCCCCTGGGAGCGACCCTTGCCCAAGGGGTCGCCCCCTTTTGCCAATTTCAAGAATGAAAAAAAAAATCCCTGGTGTCTAGTGGGGTTTCAAAAGCCGGATTGCAAGCAATCCGGCTTTTGAAACCTGTGAGAGACTTCAAAGGGAAGGAAATACATTTCCTTCCCTTTGAAGCCTCTCGGGGCCTCCCCCATGGGATTGAAAAAGAAATGCAAAAGCATTTCTTTTTCAATCGCGCTGGAAGCTCTGCTTCCAGCGCGATGGGGGAGACCCTGTGACTAATCAGCGCGCGCTCGCGCGCTGACGTCACAGGGGGGGGTTGGGGGGGGGTCGGGGGTGGGAGGGGAAGGGCTTCCCCTTCCATCCCTGACTTGGGGGGGTGGGGGGGAACCCCACAGAGGGAGCGAGAGCGCTCCCTCTGGGCTCTGTGCACAGGACGTAATGGTTACGTCCTGGGCACAGCAGCACTGTGCCTCAGGACGTAACCATTACGTCCTGGGCACAGAAGGGGTTAAGAGAGTAAAAGTTATTTAAAAAAAAGATGTGCTGTAGTGCAAAGAAGCATATGTTTACAAAAAAAAACAAAGTGACCCACTGGGAAAAAAAATAAAAACCATGAAATGAAAGCATAAATAAAAATAAAAGCCATTGCACTGATGGGGACTACTTTTTAGGCGATTGTACGCATGTACACAAGTAAATGCCATCACTCACATTGATGAGAGTCCAAAGGCTGAAATGCGCGTACACATTTCCCCAGGCCAAATCTAGAAAACACCAGAATAAAGTCATACCGGTCATCCAGTTGTCTCTCGAATAAGGGATAAGTCAGGCTTATCATGGAGGTTGGACCACCACAGACCGCCTAGCAGGATGGGGGCATCAGGAGCCCCCATGGGAAGCCCTGTTGCGCTTTTGATTTCCTGAAATACCACAAAACGAGCTGGCGTCAATCTTAAAGCCCTGCTTCCTGCTGGGCTGGCGGGCGGAAACGCTGTTTCCACCCCGCGGCCCAGTGGGAAACTTGTAATAGGGCCGGCAGTGTTCTGGCCGCCCTGGCGGTCAGATGGTGATACGAGTTTGGTGGGCAGCCTGTGTTGCGCGCCAAACTCATAATGAGGGCCTAAGTCTCTGTGTACACCAGTGCTACTCAGCACACAAGAGAAACCAGCAAAGGTCTGCAGTTATAAACTTGCCTTGGCAGTCTCCTCTCATTTGTCAGTCCATATATCGACATTAGAACAGTTACTGTTTGAAAAAATATAAGAATTGTGCTTTGACTTTTTGCATCTCCACGATAACCTGCTTCCATTTGCATGCCGTTTCGTCGTGTAAACATATGATTCTATTTTCTCCAACTTCTGACTTCATTTTGTCCTAGGCCTATTTGGAAATGGCAACCTTTTACTTCCGAAGTTCTAGAATGTGGTGCTTTTTACCTTCCTAGGAAAAGTACATTTGACCCTAACAGTCAAAAGATGTCCGATCCCTCTGTCATACTCCTCATAGTGACATACAAAAGATATCATATCACACAGTAGTGACAAATGAAAGTTGTCATATCTTTCAGGTAGTGACATACATAAAAGTTCCTTGTTTTACAGCAGTCTGCGAGAGGTGCCTTAGCAAGGTGAAATAACAGCTATAACCCAAACCGTGTAGTCTCTGACATATTTCTACCTCATGAGTACATTGGATGCATATGATTATGTCAATACATTCCTTAAGAGAGATAACAAAAAGGTCAATTTACTACAAACACCCTCTGAAATCAAAGATTACTTCAAAAGGTGGTGTCCCAGATTCCCTCAACGGAACTTGCAAGATCGATGTGCTGCTGCAGCCTCCAGTCCTTTGCTGAATGCTGATATTTATGTTTTCTTTTGGGCGAACGCTCACTTTCAACCCTTCGCACTACTGTCAATCACACCACTTTGCTGTAAACAGATATGAGGTATGCAGGCTCCCAAAAAACTCTACACGCAAGTTCATTTACTCCATGCTATCATAGTGTTGCACATACAAGTAAGGGTTAGGGTGATAAATTAATTTCTTAATATATTAGAAATGTTTGTATTATTCTCCTTGTCATGTTCCTCAGTGCCTTACTAATCATATTCTGTGTGTTTTTTTTCATGTTCCAAGCAACAGAATAAGAATATTGAAATAAACATATTTTTTAACCATAAAGTGTCTCTAACTCAGTGCAGTACTTGTTTATGAAATTCTATAGATTGAAATTGAGTTAAAATTACCACTGCATTCTTCTAACCTTTTCAGCTCAGAACTGGTTGCAACCTAGAAAACACTTACACTACATCAGCCAGAGAATGGAGTGGGGTTGTGTGGAGCTACAACAACCTGGACTTTCATGCTCAAGCGTTGGTGTACTAAACTAATTTGAGGCATTTGGGGGAGTAAATCAGAGAGTGTAGAACTAAGCTTGTAGACGTAGTTGATGCAACACTTTAAATTGAAAATGCATCACCTTCCACTTGCTCCTAAAGCAGGGTTAGTCATGCTCCCTTCAAACACTCTTAAATATTGAAAGAAATTGCTGTGATTCAAAAGGAAGTGGCAAGGCCAAGCCTATCAACTACCCTTTCCATGGTCATGGACTGTCAACAGAACTGCATAAAAGCTTCCCAATCCACACTGAAGCATGACTGTTTCCTGTGATACAAGTTTCTATTTGAATCATGTCTATATGGGACAATCACGAGAAGGTGCATTGCAACACATATGTTCAATTTTTTATCAATATCATTGCCCACTTGTCTGTTTTTGTAACTTGAATTGTGTTCTTTGTAGAATGATTCCTTTTTGATTCATAATGTGGAATCCTTGGCCTGGTTATTCTCTCTTCATAATGCCAGGGGCAGACTGGTGCCTGTTTATTTTCTGCAGCATAAATCTATATCTTTCCATTTAGCCACGTTGCCCACAGTGGAAACAGCTGAATATTTTTCACAACTATTGTTTCTAGGACAGCAGCATAGCATTATTTCTGATAGAGTTACGCAAAACCATTCTCATTTTTGGAAGGCTTTTTCTTCTGGTTATCATTCTGTTAACTGGCCCAGCGCACCAATCAAAGTTTGGAAAAGTACCTTTCATGTTATTGTAATGCAGGTCAAATGAATGCAGACCTCAGTTTACCTACTGCAGAACTGATCTACAGTAATGCAACACATGGGGCTACCAAGGTTTCACCTTTTTATTGTACGCAAGGTTTTCATCCAAGTTTTTCTTCTCTCACTGGATTTACCTGTTGGTTTCAGCAGCCACTGATATGTGAATCAGTTGCAGGAATTGAGGCAAAATGTTTCTAAAAACGTATGCTGTTCAAAGATCAAGATGAAGGAACATGGTGTTTTGTGTAGTTTGTAGCTCAGTTATCCTCTCTAAACATTATGGCAATACAATGTGGCATGGTTATATAGTTTGATGTTGCCCTTACAGCAGTGACCCACAAGTAACAGTTGTTGTGGATTGGATCTAAGAATAACACATGAGAAAAGGCCCTTGAAAGTTAATTTTCATAAGAATTGAGGATTAAACCTGCAAGTTTGATACCTTTCATGCCACTTCGAATGTGCAAACATTAACAAAATGTAATACTTAACTACTGATGTTGATGTATTCATATCAAAATGGCAAAAAAGCTGATTTAAAACAAGAAGAATTAACATGCTGATAAATCAAGATCTAGTTCCTCTCTTTTTTGTTGCTGGAGTTCAAGGCTTACTATTTTGGCTACTTCCTACATTGCAAGTCAAAATTTGACCACAAATCTTTGGCCCATTTGTTGTCTGCCCGAATACCAAAATGTGGTACAAGCACTTGTCATCTCCAAACTCAACTACAGAAATGCACGCCTAACAGGCACACCAAAATCTCACTTTGCTCCACCACAGGCCATCCTCTATGCGGCAGCCAGACTAATATTGAGAACAAGTTGCTTTTTTCATTTCTCCTCTTTGCTGATCACACTCAAGTGGTTAACCATCAAAGCACGCTGCATACTAAAGACAGCCTGTATCACACACAAAGCTATCAACGAGCCCCCAAAATACCTGGCCCAGAAACTCACCCTCTCAGAAGGCTGCTGTGAACTGAGAAGCTCAAACTTACTCCTACAAGAGCTGCCCAGGGTTCAAGAAAAATAGATTTTGCTCATGCTCATTTACTGGTAGCACACCCAGGATGAGCAACTCTCTACTAACAGAGATCTGAACAATCACCTCCACTAGGGCTTTTAAGAACAGCGAGAAATATATCCTGATTTAAAGTTACTTAATGCAGTGACTGGATGTGACCACACCAGAATAACAACCATAGACTTTGTTACTGCATCTATGTTCTGATCTGACATACTCAGTAACTGTGATGTATCCTGTGGCCTAATTTGTGATTTCCTTTGACACCTGTCGCACCAGGTCCAACTATCCTATTGTTAACTGCCCTTACTCATTGTTTTTACTTAGCTATCTTCTCAAGTACAATGCTCTGATACCCTTGGGTCATGTTCACGATTCATAAATCTCCCTTTACATGAATAAATAAATTCTGTGACTTTTCAGTTTGAAGTGCCTCAAACTTGGAAGGTTTATTCTGTCTTTCATTCATCTCTCAATTGAAGACATACATTCCAGATTCTTATCGTCAGCTAACACCTGATCCTCTGTTGACTATGGTGCAAGGACAACCTGAAAATGAAATTCAAGACGTTTGTGATTCTCAAAATTTAAGAGATTGTCTCCAATTCTTTTTCACTGGAAAGACTATGCATCAAGTGAGTGATTGTGGGAAGATGTTTTTTCTCTTACTGGCCCTCCATTTCTTCACAGGCATTCTGATTAACCTAGCACTTTGGGATGTGGGAGGGCATACTGTCACATCTGTACCAGGGCTTACCGGTGGCTGTCCATGGTCAGAGGAAGTGTGTCCACAACACAGTGTGTTGCAAGAAGTCATGCCCAGTGTGTAGCTGGGAATCCCCAGAGCCTGGAAGATGCTGACGATTCAGTGATCACAGTCACCTTGAGGGCTGTTCCATGATCGATTAGAGGTATTAGTCAGCGTAAGTGGTGGTGGATCTGCAGAATCTGGCAGTAAATGAAGGTTGGCAAATTTGGTCTTTTTCTTGGCATGTTTAGCCAACACCACGTTTCTGCAGGAAGAGGTATGGCCAAGTCTATAAACTACACACTACCCTTCACAAGATGGTAGATTTTGTTGTTTTCATCACCTATTTTGCTTATTGCATCTGGATTCCTTTTGATGTATCTTGTGGATTCTTTGGCCTGGCTATTCTCTCTTCCTGATGTCAGGATGGATAATTTACTGCACAATGAATCTCTATCTTCAATCAAGAACTATATGACTTGCAAGGAGATTTTAACCTTTGTATTTTTTCCTCCTGTGACCTTCTTAAGGAGACTCCTGACACCTTTCATGTGTGCTGTTCTGTGCAGGGTGACACCTTGGCCACCGGAAGGAGTCAGCCTTTCCTCGGAAAACCAGGAACACAACCTAGCACACTTTCAATGCTCATTCTTTGCCTGTTGCAATCACTGTTCCTGTGTTCAAAAGTGTGCTTGATCCATCTGTTTTAAATTGAGTTCTATCTTTTGTCCCATCCATAACAATATTCAGTTTACCTGTGGCAATCGTAGCTCCTTCAGCTTGCCTAAATATTTCAAAACTAGTAACCCACAGGTATTTTCTTGACCTGTGGTCAGTGCCCTATATTGTATTTCCATTGTGCCCACCTCTATAAGCAATAGAAGGAAATATCCCCTATCTTCTGCTTCAACTACAGAACTTGAAAACGTCTGTGGACATAAAATGGAGTCTCTGTCCTCTGCTAGATTTGTATGAGGCCAGGGACTGTTGTGAGAGTCATGTGGAGTCGAATTTTCTGCAGTCTTCTCTTACCAGGAGTGTCTCTTGGAGTAGACATCTTTACACTACTTCAGGGGAGCGTGGCCAAGAAGGATGAGTAGGATGTGTGTTCCTGTTCCGCCGTGATGGTACCCCGCCACCCATCGATTTGAATGACCCAACTGAGCCTCCTCTCATGACAGCGTGGTCTGCGGCTGGCTCTGACAGCAGAAACAGAGCCCGGTAGTGTTGTGGCATCCAAGTCCGACCCTGGCACCCGGAGGAGACCAAGATGGCAGTGCCTGGGTGCTGAGGAGGACGCCTGCCGCTTGGGGCCCGAGACTAGTATACTGCAGCTTCCCACCCTGACACTGGGAACCTGCGAGCCCTCTAAGAGGCTGTAACCATACCAGCCAGCCCCCAGCATTTTTCTCCAGCTATCTTGTTGGGGTCACAGCACCCACGTGGCCTTTTCTTCCCGACAGCTGCACTTCGGTGAGCACCTCAGTCGCGCGGAGCCCCATGTGTCTTGCTTCCATGCGGCATGCCCCAGCGCCGACGAACAGCTCGATAGAGGAACCCTCGATCCCAGCAGGTGCCCTCGCAGCGGTCCAAGTGCCCCCCCAGCCAGCTAGCCAGGACTTACACAGCTTAATGCCCCATGGGACTTTCTATGCCTGCAGCACCCGCCTGCCAAGACCCATAACAGTTGCCCAGCATTGACTCAAGCTTACATACTGCTTGGTCCCTGGGATGTGCCCCATGAGATGATGGGCCCTGGGAAGCACTGCACCTCTATTCTGCCTGGAGGAGGCCACACATAGTGCAGCAGACGCCCTCAGACTGAGAAGACCGTCTATGCAACAGACATCAAGCGCCCACAGTGTCGGTCTCTGGGCACAGAGGGTGAGACCATAAAATACACCACCGCACCAAGGTCTGGAGGAATCAATTTCCAGGGACTGAGGTGATACAGTTGGAGAATTTGCTCCTACTGATACCCTCTTCTGCTGCAATGCAGCTGCCTCCAGCTTTCCTGGGGGAGGGGGGCGGTGCTGCACCCTGGCACCTCAGCACTTGCTATACTCATTTGCATGGCTGAGGCCCCTTGACTCGGTGAAGGATGTGCACCTTTTATTTGCTGTTTTCTTCTCCTCAGCACTGAATGCTTGTCCTGCGCAGGGCTTTGCCTTTCAGATGTCTACAGGGGCCCACTGTTTCTACCTGCATTCCCTCTCTTCCAGCTGTAGGGCCGTCAGTGAGCCCTCTGCAGGGATGCATGCACCCCCCCCCCCCCACATTGTTCTCCATCTAAGTGTTGCCATTCCCCACATTAGGGTCTAACAAGAAAGGAGGCGTCCGTACCCCACAGTGATCACTGGACATTGCTACAGTAGGCCATGGCTGTAGCCCGCACTAAGAAGAACCACACCTTGAGGGAAATGCTGACTATAAAGACAGGAAGAAGATAGGGGGATGGGCCCCCCTCTCGAGCACCCACCTGATGCGGAGGATAGTGACAGCCAGGTGACCCACACATTTCTGGAAGCCATTTTTGTCTCCCTCAGGGAAGACTTGCAAATTGTGAAGAAAGACCTCTCTAAGGACTTGAAGGAAGTTCGCCGTGAGCTGGTAGGGATTGGGTAGAGAGTCTCCCACCTAGAGAACCAAGAGATGGGCAGAGAAGAGGAAATTGAACAACTGCAGCAGGAACTGATTCAACTCTGTGAACAGCAGATTGACTTACAAGCCTAAGCAGAAGACCCTGAAAATCAGTCTTGACGGAGTAACATACGCATACGTGGGGCCCCTTCCAAATCTGAGGAGGAGAACATCGCAACCTACCTGTTTCTTCAAATCCTAGAAGCAGCACCAGAAAAGGACATCCAGCTCAACAGGGTCCACAGAGTGCCCCCCCCCCCACCGAACGGAGAACGCCTGCTCGGCTGATATCCTGGCCTACGTACATGATTTCCATTTTAAGGAACAGATTCTTAGTAAAGCCAGAGACCTGCACCCATTAAAGTTCAGAGGCCACACATTGGTCCTATACCAGGACAAGTTGACCATTACTTTACAGAAGCAAAGGAAATTCTGCCCAGTTACAACCCGTTTGTGTGATAAAGGATTAATTACTCCTGGGGTCACCCCTTCCGCATTGTCTTCCATTGGGAGGGAAAGCTTCATCAGAGCCAGTCCATGGCAGAGGCCTACAGGGTGCTGCAGCTCGAGGAACCTTCCGAGAGTGCTCAGCAGGCCGTCTCCCAAGAGCACAAGACCAGGAAGCGCTCTCGGTGGCGGGTGGGTGCAGCCCTTCCAAGTGACTGGAGACCAGACCCTGATACTATGGCAACTGAACACCATCCAGTGCCGGAGTCATTGTCTGGAGAAACCGACAAGCCAGATCCTGACTGAGTATGATGGAGACTTCCAGGCATTATTTGAGACTTGGGTGGTCAGGGTTGGTGGGGCGGAGGGATGGAACTGGAGAGGGGAGTGACTATGTGGAATCACAGATCCCTCTACCCATATAACTCATGGGACTATGCCGGATCTTCCCGGCTCCTCACAATTGTTATTTGGATGTTTTTGTTACTATTTGGTTTCTTTGTTGCTGGGAATGGAGTACACTCATCCTCACAAGACACACTACATATCAGAAAGTTATTGATGCATGTTTCCCCTGATTTCATTATGCCTCTGGCTGCACCAGAGAAGACTGATGGCTTGGGAACAGACCTTGACTCACCTTACACATGATCAGGTAAAGGTTTTCACCCTTAATGTAAAGAAGGTTAATAACCTGACCAAGCACTGTGCAATTCTATCCTATTTAGAACACACTGGTGTGGATCTGTGCCTCTTACAGGAGACACACACATTTCCTTGGTGATAGCTACAGACTTAGATCCCGGTCCTTCCCCCAACAATACTTCTCCTCAGTTGATGCAAAAAAGCAGGGGTTGCCTTCCTAGTGTCTCGCTCCTTCCGGTGGAAAGTGGGGAACAAACTGGCAGAGTTCAAGAGGTGACTATTAGTACAGGGAGTGCATGTCGGGGCTCACTCTTTTGATGTCACTTTATGCATCCAATGAGAGTCAGAAAACGTTCCTTCAACAGGCGCTAGCGAAGGTCATGTCCAACCAAGATAAGAAAGTGTGGAGAAAGCATTTTACAGGGTGCATAGGCCATACCTGGAGGTGACACTTACCCACTTTGGCTTCGGGCCTCGTTTCTGGTCCTGGATACTCATTAACTACAGTCATCACACAGCGACCATACAGGTCAATGGCCTGACTTGGTCTCCATTTCTTCTCTGCCGCTGGAAGAGGCAGGAGTGCCCACTGTTGCTCCTGCTACTTGCTTTATATATTGAGCTCTTCGTCCACAGGTTCAGGATAATCTGTGCATCATAGGGGTCACTTTCGACAGGGAGATGCACACCCTTTCCCTCTATGCAGATGACGTTTTAATAGCACTGGATAATCTGCCTTCATAGATGAAATGGAGGCCTTTGGCAGGGCAGCAGGCTTTTGGATAAACATACCGAAGTCGCAGGCCCTCATCCTCTCTGTACCCCCGGAGACGGTGGCGCTCTTTGGGCATCAATATCCGATTCTATGGCAATACGTATTTATTCCACATCTCGAGATAAAGCTCGCCCCGACAATTCTCCCTAAACTATCAAACGATCCTTCAACACATCAAACGGAACCTGGTACACTGGAAATCTTAACCCCTCTCCTTGCTTGGCCGGATAGAGGCACTGATAGTGACAGTCCTTGCGAGAATATTATTCCTGTTCCAGGCACTGCGAATCGAACCTCTGTCAGCATACTCCAAACCCTACAGAATGAACTGCACCGCTTTGTCTAGGCAGAGAAGTGTCCCCAGATGAGCCGGACATTATCAGTCACCACTGAATGCGGGGTTCGGGATCCCAAATCTCCTACTATAGAACCATGCTACCCAACTCCGCTATATGGTGGAGTGGTCCAGGGAGGAATCTGAAAAGCATTGGCTGTCTATGGAAAGAGTGGTCGTGAGTAGCTTCCTTTGGAAGATTCCATTCCTGATGTGTCAACTGAGGCCATGGGGCCTTTATTCCTCCCCGGCCACTAAAAAGGTCTTGAATGTGTGGGATTGCATTGCACTCTACAAGAGGCTTTCCACATTCTCCTCCCGGCTGATTTTCAATTCAGATTTTCCACTGGGCCTAGATCCAGTGGCATTGTGCCACTGGCTGGAGGCCGGCTGTTGCTCTATTAGACACCCCTTAGACGAGGAGGGACTTCTCTCTTTCGAGCAATTGCAGGAAACGGAGAGGATGTGGTATTTGCAGATCCGACACTGGGTAATGCACCCAGCAGTATATGCAGGAGCACAGCGGCCCCTTACGGCCTTTGAAAAGTGGCTCTTCACGAAAACTAACAATAACCACCTCATCACTTACTTCTCCGGCATCAGACAAAATGTACCCTCAGCGCCTAAGACACCACAACAGAAATGCTAGGAGATGGAATTAGAGATGACACTCACAGCTAAGAAGTGGGAGGAGGTGTTCTACAGGGTGAGCCATACAGCATGCAACACAGCTAGTATTGAGATGGCTACCAAAATCGCCACATACTGGTACCTTGCTCCTGAGCAGTTGCACAGGGGTAACTCCACCCACAGCGCGGACTGTTGGACACACTGTGGCTCCCCAAGGACACTAATAAACTTGCTTTGAGAATGCCCTAAAGTCTCACAATATTGGGAGGCAATTCTGAATGATATTGACACCCATTTAAATACTCAGCTCCCTCGATTTCCTGTATGTTATTCTGGGACTCCCCAATGTCCTTACCTTTCCGCTCAAATCCCGTAGAGGATGGCAGATTGGCTTGGCACTGGGGACAGCCCTTCAAAGCATTCTCACTCGTTGGGGTATGGAGACTCTACCAACTCAACTTGGATGGCTTCATCGACTTTGGCATGTGCTAGGCATGGAGAAGCTTACCTTGACCCTCACTGCTCAGGGATATTCCTTTAGGGAGCTCTTGCGCCCATTCCTAGCCAATTTTTCTAGGGAGTTCCAAGAGCTGACGTCCCAAGTACTTGAGACTCCTGCAATTGACAGATATAAACGACCACCCACTGCCCACAACTGTGTAAAACAAGACCAAAACATTAAAAACACAACACACAGTGCTAACAATATGACTTTTGCAAGATTTATCTTAAAAATACAGTTCCTTGAAGTCAATATCTCCACCTGGGGCTCTCACGGCGTTGTGATCAACAAAACCAACAGTTCAGGCCAGCCGTGGCATTATGGGCCAGCTACATTGTCGGGAAGACCCGGAAAACAGTACCTCTGGAATTGCAGGGCGTCGAGATCCTCGCTATGACCTCCAGAAAGCGGCATCACTGGTGTCGCGGTGTCGGTGCGGGGGTCGACGGGCCCTTGAAGTCACACGCGTGCGGATCGAACTCTGGGATGATGAAGTCAAAAGCGCTGGCGTGGATAGCGTCGGGCTGCGGTGCGAAGTGGGACGATACGACATGCGGGGCCCACAGGTCACGGTGCAGGCAGTGGCTCAGTGACGGCATCCAGCGGCATCGGTGAGACCAGGGCTGCGGTGTGAAGTGGGGCAGTGCGATGTGCTGTATCACCAGGTCACGGTGGAGGTAGCTGCGTCGTCGTTGCTGACGTGCTGTCGTCGGTAGGCCCAAACCAGAGGTGCGGGACGGGACAGTGCTTCGTGCACCTCATGAGTGGTGTCCACAGGCCACGGTGCAGGCAGTGGTGCTGGTGTAAGCAGGAGCACATTGTCGGGGATGCCCAGGCTGTGGTGTGAGCAGGCGATGACAGACTGCGTGGCCAATAGGTAGCGGTGCGAGCAGCGGCTCAGTGAAGTCGTCCGATGAGACCAGGGTTGCAGTGTGAAGCGGGGCAATGGGACTCCGTGTGGCGTCGGCAGGTCAAGATGCAGGCCAGCAGCATTGTTGGTGGCGTCACAATGGTTTCTCCCCTTGAGCCGCACAAAACACACAGTTCCCATTGCTGCAGGTAAAGGAACCGGAAGCCTTTGGTGTCCCTGAGACTTCCAACAGAAGGCAAACTCTACTCCAAGCCCTTGGAGAACTTTCTCAAGCAGGACACACAGCAAAGTTCACCCCTTGCACTCTCAAAGGTCTCAAAGGTCTTGTGTCAAAGGGTGGTTAAAATAGCTCATAAGTGTCACTGAGGGCCCGTGGCCACAAAATGGAGTGCTCCAGAAAGTGCTGCTTTGTACCCTAAAATAGTTAGGTAAAAAGATTCTCTGAAAATATCATATGGCTAGAGACTAGTAAAGAATAGTACTTCTGAAACACTGCAAGCTGTCTCTGCGAAAAGGGGAAGGGGAAGGGGAAGCAGTGGCTTTTAACTTTGAGGGCCTCGCATCATTAGGTCAACACTTACTGGTGGTGACAGAAGAATGATCCAGGTTTCTTGAAGTTGTGCTCTTGTAAAGAAGGTTGCTGGGTTGGTCATTATGGCAGTAAACATAACTTTGTTGAACTATGCAATAGGAAGCATCACCAAGTCTGACAATGGGCTACAAGAATGACAAGTTCTTGTCAGGGATGCAGAGTACTTGTTCGATTGAGAGGCTTGCAACAGGAAGAGCAGACGTTAAAGGATCCATGATCACAATGTGAATGGAAAGACATATTTTGAGAAGATCAACAAAGGTTCATTGGATTGTACGCATTTATTCTTGCAAGTGCACCCTGTTGCATGACCTTTGAACATGTGGCTACAGTTAAATTCAGTTTACGGTGTACTACGGTCATGGGAGGATGGGGGACAGATTTAATACAGGACGCCTCAGCTACCTACTTGCTATATTCTTCTTGCATGCTTTGATTTTTCTCATTATGCTCCTACAATGTAATAAGATGGTGACCAACTAGGGATCGTTTCTGCTACTATCCACATCCAGTACTGCTAACATGTTAGAGTATCACTGTCACTGTCATGGTCTTACAAACATATATCCACAGTCATATAAACTTGCCCCCCTCTGATGTAGTAAAATGCATCAGGAGCTTTTCAACTTGATCTATATTGGTGAAAAGATCTGTAAATTGGTACCCCATGGCACTAATTACCATTTTATTACAGTAAAATGAATACCACAACTTCATTGCTTATCGAAGTGAGTCTTGACTGCTGGACCACTCGATCAAGAGTTGTAGCCTTAGATTGGAACACTTGGCCTCAAATGGCAGTGGAATAGTAACAAAGCATCTGTAACACCAATGGCAGAGCACAGTGAGTTACTCAACAGACAACTCCTCCGCAGCCACTGACTGGCCCAGGGCCTGGAGATTAGACCTAACACAGTTCACATTCAAGTATGAGTTTCCTAGAGTTTTGCACATTAAAAATGTATTGTGCGATTCTATGGACATACTAGGATACGTTTATGATAACTTATGATAATCTAGTTCAGTAGCTACCATTACTTCGCAGTTTTTACTCTGTGGGACATTACATCGCAGGTAAGTACATCAGAGTCTTTACACAGGAGAAAATATGTCTTTTTAAACCTATTTTAACACTAATAATTTTTTAAGTAATTTATTAATAATTAATTGAAGTATGTTAATGAATACACATGTATATTTAATGTAAAATATAATAGAAATTCCCAGCCATCTGCGACGCAAAACTTTTTCACTGACACGTTTAGCTTTTTTCTTGTTTTGTCTAACACTCCTGCTGAATTGGCCCCCCTCCACTTCTGTCTGGGGATGATCTCAGTCTATATCAGCATTGTGCTACCCAGCCGCCTTGCTGCCCACATGAGGTTTCCCCTGATGCTTTCCAGTAGGCCCTTCCTACCAAGTTGATCTAGGTCACTGCCCCCTAGGTGTATCATTACCATGTCAGGCTCCGTGTGCCATGCGGATAGCAGCTCCCCAAGTGTGGCATGTAGGTGCTCCCATTTCATGCCCAGGAAGCCAAACCATTCTATGTTCGCTGTAGGCGTTGCTCCCTCCTGGGGCCTCTCATCTCCCACCAGACTCACGGCTTTCTGTACAAATGAGTGTCTGATCACCCATGCAATTCTGTGTTCGCCACCTGTATGTGGAAGTGACAAGGGGGAAAGTGAGGTTCTTGCTTGTTTTACCCCAGCCTTTCCTTCTGCTCCTGTAGGTGCGGGTGTGTGTGTGTGTCTACTCATGCTTGCTTGGTTGTTGCCTTCTGAAGTAACCTTTATATGCGTTTGAGCTCCACCTCCCAATTGCTTTTATGCCTGCTGCCAGCAGGCCGTATTGCGCCCCCGATGTTTCTGCCCCTATCCGGAACGAGTGTGTACCAAATTCGTTTTCTGTGAGCCCTGCCCTGGTCAGCACCTTTTTGAGCACTGCCTTAAATTGAAATGTGCTCAAGCATTCACCGTTCTCGTGCTTCATGAGCGCCACGTACCCTGCCCACCTCAGCTCTAACTACCTCTGCATGTTGCACACTGGGCATAACTCGCGGTCGTCCAGGCATCTTAGTTCCACTTTTGCTCCCTTTCCCATCTGGTCGGTTTTGGATCTCCTTAGTAGTATTTACATGAGTTTTTGGCCTATTTGCTCGTCCTGGCTTTGTATGCATGCGTTGGTGTTCCCCACCTTTGAGGGGGCCACCAGCTGGCTTACCCTAAAAGCCCCAAAGAATGCCGGCGTAAAAGCCGCTTTAAAAAAAGCGTGCTTTTGAAACTGTTCAGGCATAGATTGGTTAGCAACCCCACCGGCTGTCTTGGTGTGTGGAATTCGATGGTGTGCTGCCAATCACTAGTGGGTCCTTCTTGCCTGCGCCACCCTTTTATTGCTGCCTTTATGTAATGGGAGTCAGTGGGATCTCTTCCGGTTACTATCTTACTATATTGTGCCACTGCTGTTAGATGTGCCTGCACCCACGACTTGGATTTCTTCTGCGTGAAAGCCCACTGTATACATTTCTCCACTGCTTTTGTCGCTTCCTGGTGATCCTCATAGGCCCTTAAACCTGTGACCTCTTGCACTATTCTTGCACATGCAGCATAGCATCTTGCTGTCTTTCGGGCTAGGGCCTGTTCTATTAGTAGTGACAAGTTCCCTCCACCAGCCCCCGTAGGCTGCAAGGAAATTGTGTCATCTATTGTTCTGCTCCCGGAGCTAGGCTCCTGAATCTCTCCATCTGGAATCGAGAGAGTGCATCTGCTTTAGTGTTATTTATGACAGGGACGTGCCTCACCCTAATGTCTAGGTTGTTTGCTAGTTGCACTTTTACCAGGTGTTGCAACAATGTTAACACCCTTGCGCACTGGGATGCCCCTCTATTAATTGCGTGGACAACCGCCAGGTTATCCGACCACAGTGTGATCTTCATGTCCTTCAGCTGTTCTTGAGAGATTGTTAGGGCCACTATGATGAGGAATAATTTCAGTAGCGTGATGTTCCTTGTGAGGCCCAATGCTGCCTATGTCTGTGGCCACTTCTTGGCGCACTATTTATCTTTTAATATGGCCCTGAAACCTCTGCTGCATTAGTGTAAAGTTCGATCTGCTTCGCGGATACCCAGCCTTCTCTCCATATTAAGGTGCCATAGAATTCTACTAAAAATGGCAGCCAGGTCCTCAAATCCTGCTTCACCCCTGAGTTCAACCTGGCATGGTGGTGTTTTTTCTCAAGCCTCCTAGTCGAATGCATAATTCACCTGGCAAACACCTTTCCTGCTGGGATGACTCTTGCTGCAAAATTAAATTTTCCAATTAACCTTTGGAGCTCCCTCAGTGTGGCCTTCTGCTTGCCCAGCAACCTCTGGATGTCCTTTTCCAGGCCCTGAACTTTGTCTTGGGTCATGCTGGATGAGCCCGCTTCTAAGTCCAGCTCTATACCTAAAAAAACTAAGTTGGTGGTAGGGTCTGTAGTTTTATCCTCTGCCAGAGGAACCTCCCCAGCTCTGCTGTAAGGGATTGGAATGCCTTCAATAAATCCTCACATTCTGACCCACTGGGCTGCCCTACAAATAGAAAGTCGTCTAGGTAGTATAGTTTCCTACCCTTTGGGTGTTGTTTTTGCAGAGCCCATTCTATGAATGTGCTGAGTTTTTCAAAAAGTGAGCACGATATGGAGTAACCCATGGGCAGAGCTCTGTCTAAATATGTTTCCCCCTCAAACTTGAAGTCCAGGAGGTGGTAACTCTCAGAGTGAACAGGGAGAAACCTTTACGCCGACTCTATGTCTGCTTTCGCCATCAAGGCACTGCGCCCTTTTGTGCGCACTATTTCTACTGCATCCTCCACTGACACGTACCCCACAGCGCAATCGTCAGGGTCAATACCATTGTTCACTGACTCGCCCTCGGGGTAGGACAGGTGGTGAATAAGCCTAAATTTGCCTTGGTTTTTTGGGAGATCACCCCCAGGGGTGATATGACCAGGCCAAGGGGCGGGAGACCTCGCAACGGGCCTTCTACACTTCCCAGCTCCTTCTCTTTGTAATTTTTTTCTCTTATTATCTCAGGGTGTTCGCTTGCAGAGCGCAGGTTCCTAGGCTGTACCTTATGTGTCTTACCTCTTGAAGGGATTCTAAAACCTTGTTCAAAACCTTCGCATGTTAAAATTGCATCTTTTTTGTTATCATATTCGTTGGCTAACTGCCTCAATCTGCCTGTGTTTATGGGGGATCTAGCCAGTTCCACTGCTCTCCCTAACCAGGCTATGTTGTTGCTTTTCTTACTTCTTTTCCTCTTTGTCCCTCCTGTAGCTGCTTCCTCTTCTTTTTTTGCATTCCGCTGCGGGATGCCCCCCCACATGTGGAGAACACAGGCCTGAATGTGCAAGTCGCCCCCCAAGTGCACTCATCCTTGTCATATTTAAAAAATACCACTGTTATTCTCTTCCCAATCTGTGACCCCTTCCACTGCGTATACTGTTGCCACTTCTAGAAGGGCTTTGCCTTCCTTTCTGGTAGCTCCCGCAAAAGGACTGGTCACTCTTCCCTGTCCAGCTCTTGGCCTCTCTTGCTATCATCACCTTATGCATGTAACCTGCCACATCCTCCTCATCCCATTCCATGTCTAGATGAGCCTGCATTTTTAGCCTTAAACCTTTGTCATAATCTAGCCAGGCGTCCCCTGTGAATTGTCTCTGTGCTTCATGTATCGTTGACTTGTAGAGCCATAAATCTTTTGTGCAGTGGGGGAATTTCTCTACTATGATACAGGCCATGATTCTAAAAGCATCCAGCTAGTTATCGAAATTCTTCTCTTTCCTCACTCTATTTCTCTCTCACCTTTCTTCCTCTTTCTTGTCTACTGTGGTCAATCTAGACCTTGTACCTGAACCTCCAAGATTGAGAATATGTAAATCAATTCCCTGCGCCAGATTCGCTCCTTGACCTCTAGTGGCATCATATTTGCCAGACCTTGTGCTCGTGCCACAACGTAGGGCCTCCCTAGGTTGCCCCTTTTGTATGCTTCTGGGCTAAACCCCCAGCTGATGGGCTGCGCCATATGCGCACTTCCCTTTCTGTGCCACTGCCCCAGACGTGTGTTTGCTGCGCCCTGGAGCCTGCGACCGTTAACTCCTCCTCCCCCAGTTGGGTGACAGGCATCGCTCGCTCAGAACTTCTGCTCTAGGCGCAGGGGACCCCTTCCCATGGGTGTCGCTAGGGGGCCTGTCCCCCATGGGTTCCACCTCCCCGGACCCTTTTGCTTCTCGTGCTCCCCCGCTTCGCAAATAGCAGAGGCGCCAATGATTTTAAACGTTCTTGTACAACCACACTGATTTGCTCACCATTGTTCGCCTTTGCCTGCTTGCTTGGACCTGGGGCCCCTGTCGCTATGGGTTCGCCTGCTTCTTTCCTGTCCCCCTTCTTGCCTCCTCTGCTTGTGTTCCGCTGCTGCTTCTTTGACTCTCCGGGTAGCTCCACCTCGTCCCTGGGTGTGTCGCTAGGCCTGTCATTGTGTGCTCTTCGCTTATTCCACTTCTCCTGATCTGTTTCAGGATCCAATCTTTACTGTGCGTTGACTCCGCTTCCCTTGCTGCCTTAATAAATTCCTCCAGGTCGAGTTTTGGGTTGGCGCTGTGGTTCTCCATGCTGAGTTGTGTTGAGGCTGGTCTCTTGCTTGCTGCTGTCAGCGTCGCAATGCCCCGAGTAGTCTGTCTCCTGTTCTTGCTTGTTACTCTACATGGGTTGCGTCGCCCCCTGGGCTGTGCCGGGTTGAGTTTGCGATTGTGGTTGCAGCCAGGTTGCTTAGCCCACTGGACTGTCCCTGTCTGCCCGCTCTGCCTTGTTGCCTGGTGAACTCAGGCCACGTCACCTTATAGACTGTCCCTTGTTGCCCCTCACTGTTATTGCTCGTGGCCTACACGGGTCGTGTCACCTTTATAGGCTGTCCCCAATTGACCTGTGTTGCGAAAGTCTTTAGTAACAGTGTTATCCTGCTCAGCGATTTTGCTGTAACAAAAACATTTTTTTTTTTAAAACAAAGTGGGCTTAGGCCATGTTCAAAGTCATAGTTTGTTGTTCTTTATGAGCTAGCGCGCTCTCCTTCAGGCACCGCTCGCATGCCCCAGTTTGCGTGGGATGAATAAACCTTCTCGGACTGGGAAGGAGCGGTAGACTCCCGCCCGTTCGTTTTCTGCCAATACCGACTTTTGCAGCCTGGCCTCACGCTGCAACTTGTTGGAGGCCGACGGGTTAAATATTTGCAGATATGGGCAGGGGGCGTGTGTTCCCTCACCTGCTCTTTCCCGTGCACCACGGTGTTGTCCGGGCCTCACACTGCTCCTGCTGGCTGCCTTGTAGTTTTTTTTTTTTTTTATGTGGAGGGGGTGTGACCTCGCCGCTCGCTCTCTACCGCTGAAAACTGCCTGTCTTGACCGGGCCTCACGCTGCTCTTGCTGGCGGCCGTGGGTTAAATTATTGAGGAATTTGGGAGAGGGGGCGTGGCTATGCTCTCCGCACCCTCCGGCCCAGCCCGCAGATAACTTTGGGGTTTTGGGAGCCCTTGCGCCAATACCTCTGCATGATGCCATTCCACCGCCTTTGGGAGCCCCTGTGCCAATACCTCTGCACTATGCCAGTCCACTGCCTTTGGGAGCCCCAGCACCAGTACCTCTGCACGATGTTTGTCCACCACCGCTCCGACACGATCCTTTGCTCACACGGGCTCCTCGCTCGTGACCCCCACGCTGACGTCCAGTACCTGCAGGTAAGCCTCTCCAACCCGACTGCTGCTCCTTCAGGCTGCAACGCGGCTCCCACGCCGAGTCTTCTTGGTCTCCCGCATCATCCTCTTTGTGTTGCTGCCCGGCCGCCCAGGTAATCAAGAGGGGTTCTGGGCCGGGCAGACTCCTTTTAAGCCCCCACCTATGCCCCTGCGGCACGGTGGGGGGAATTCAAAAGATGCTTTGGCCCCCATTGGGCCATCCATAGTTATTGCCCCCCTTCTGCTTCCACCCTGTGCCAAGGGCCTGGAAGGGGAGGGGGAGTGAGTGAATGAGTGGGGGGGAATGAGAGACCACTTTCGGTCTCCCCTTTTTCTGCACGCCCCTTTTGGCGCGCTTTTCTCGAGGGCCTTGGAGGGGTTGCCTCTCCGGCCCCTCGAGCCTCCTTCGGGTGCAGGCCTTCACCCAAACGTTTACCCCCTGACACACATTAGCCTGCAGTTTCTGAAACCGGGGAATGTTTCATTATTCTATTTTAGTTTTATCAAAGTCATCTCCCTCTCATAGAATACCTTCTTTCTCAAGCCCTATCGATTAGTGTTCCCAACACACCATATAACACCTTCCCCCACTCCAATCCTCCTCCCCCTACAAGTAATCACCACATCCAACACACTCCAAGCACCTTCTTTGTAGTACAAACTGGAACCTCTGGAGGGGTCTTCCTGCCTTTCTCCTTCAGACCCCAGCCCCCCTCCTTTAATATTCAAGTGCCCAGAAACTGCAAACGATGGAGCATGCAAGGCCGCTGCAGACCCCCTAGGCTGGACTTGTGAAATAGAAATTCAATGAAAGTTATTTAATAAATACTATATCAGATAATTAAAATGGTAATATTAAGTATATGTTGACTCTAGTTTTAAAATATGTATTTTAAAATACAGGTATATGGTATTTTTTTTTATTTGAAGTTTGGGTTTTAAAGGTGGTAAGAGAATGTTAAGGTTCAGAGATAAGTAGTTTTTAGAGGTGTTTTGGGAGTCAGGAATGGGCAATATTTAGAAGCCGAAACACGTTTTTAGGGTGCAGGGATGGGTACAGTTTAAGGACAGTAAGTTGCTTTTAGGGTTCAGAGATGAGTACTCTATAGAGGTAGGAATTGGATCGAGATTTGAAGAAAGGGTGGTACTTTGGGGTAGGAAAGGCTTTTTAGGATTCAGAGATGGATAGTGTTAAAAGGTGGGAAGGAGTTTTCATGGTTTGGACTTGGTTAGTGTTTAGGAGTAGCCAGTGGTTTTTAGGGTTCATGGAGGGGTAGAGTTAAGGGTTGCACTGAGGAGCAGGTGGGGGTAGCAACAGGAAGACGGAAAGAATGCAAAATAAATAAAGGATGGTGGAGAGGATATAAAAAGCAGCAGAAAAGCGAGAGCGAGAAATACAGGAGCATGACAAAAATAACATTTGAGGGAGAGAGCAACAGCGGGTGGTGGTGTGAAAAGTACACACAGGAGAGAACTAGCATGAAAGGGTGACCAGATTTTTAAAATCACAATCAGAGACATTTCGCAAAAATCGAAAGACTGCAGTTTTACATCACCCAGAGGGCACAGACTGACAGTGCTCATCAGCACAGAAACACAGATGCATTAGGCCAGCTTTGAAATATATAAAAATGTGCATCCAACTTTTTTCAGATAACCCTCTCTGAAAACTGGGAAATGAGCCAAATGTGCTGAAATCTGCTAGTACAGCTGGTGAAAAACCGGGACTGTCCTGGCAAATCTGGGGTGCCTGATTACCATACATGAAGTGCTCAACCGAAATGGGGAAAAAAACAGTTCCCTAAAAATGAGTAGTTGAAGGATACGAGTCAATCAATGAAAGGGGTGGTAAAGAGGCGGGGGAACAATACAAGAAAAGAAAAGCAAAGCACCGAATAAGCAGGCAAATTAGATTTATAATGAAGACTATAATGGGTGGGCTTTAAGCTCAGTTTAAGTTTTTGGTGAGCCCACAAACCTTTTTTTTGCAACCAAACAGATAGATACCTCTGTCTGGTAAGCGAAACCTAACAACACCCTTCCAGCCATGCACCCCTAAAAGGTGGATGGTTAAGCGCTTCCGCCCCACACATATGGTTAGTAAGTTCTGAACTAATACTGCGGTACAAAGAAGGGGTCATTGGGAGCCCAGGAACTGGATGTAATGGAAACACTTCAGTGACTCCCATGGCTACAATGATAAATGATTTATCCGACTAGCTACTTACTCTTCAACCTCAAAGCAGTGCTGTAAATTGAAGTATAAAAGTGCTGGGGCTCACTTTGCAGAGTACATCTTTGCTCCTAAGAAGTGCCAGTACTCTCCCATTAAATGTATCTGCAGCCCTGCTGAGAAGTGCAGGGATTCTCCAATTAAATGTATTCCAACCACGCTGCGAAGTGCTGGCTTTCAGTACCTGCCCATTTAAAGAACTGTCCAAAAGCACTTTAGGCCTCGTAAGAGGTATGGGAAGTATATACAAATAACCATACAATACATCTTCCTTGTTGTTTACTTGCATGCGTTGTTGTTTAAACGTATTCAGTACTGTGCTATGACGCCAACAACCAAGGCGGTGATCTCCGCTATATAAAACTTCAAAAATAACAATAGATGTCAGGAGAGTCTATCTACAAACTGTCTTTCTACGCCGCTGGGACTGACGCGCTCTGTTGAACGACCCTCGTGTATGCCTCCTTTCCTCTGATGCTTAAATGTTCTCCCGACTCTCCCATGATATGGCGACGTCTCTGCGTGCGCGCCCTAAACCCACGCGCAGGACACTCGGGCCAGATTCGCTGTCAATAAACACCATCAATAAAATAAATAAATAATGGCCACGTTTAACCGAGCCTGACTTTTAGCCACAATCACTCTCGGGTTTTAGGAATTGCGGTTTTGCATTTCCGTTTGAAAGTGCATACAAGTCCCAGAAAGCACACCGAGGAAACACGTCTGTGTGCAGTGTCTTTCCTCTATTCTGAATGCAATACCACAAGTACCGGCATGCAATAGGGAAACGTTTCGCACCTGACACACTTAGCCTGCTGTCTCTGAAACCGGGGAATGTTTCATTATTCTATTTCAGTTTTATCAAAGTCATCTCCCTCACGTCGAATACCTTCAGTTTCAAACCCTATCGATTAGTGTTCCCAACGCACCATACAACACCTTCCCCCCACTCCAATCCTCCTCCCCTACAAGTAATCACCACATCCAACACACTCCAAGCACCTTCTTTGTAGTACAAATTGGAGCCTCTGGAGGGGTCTTCCTGCCTTGTTCCTTCACACCCCAGCCCCCTCCTTTAATATTCAAGGGCCCAGAAACTGCAAACGATGGAGCACGCAAGGCCGGTGCAGACCCCCTAGGCTGGGCTTGTGAAAGAAATCAAACAATGGCCGCACTCGGGGACTCCTGGTTCACAAGCAAAACCTCCCCATGAAGAATTTGGAGCATTCCTTGCCATGGAATCCGAGGCCACTCAACATAAAAGGGGGCGCTGGGATTTTTCCACGGCAGAATGAGGAACGCTGTTCCTCTCAAAGCACAAAGCAATTGTATTATGTTTTTATTGCACTGGCTCAAGGAAAGCACCTAAGGGTGTTTGCGACAAAGACGTACACGCTGTTTCCGAGTCAGGGGAGGCCACTTCAGAAGTAGAGAGTATCTACCTAGGTCCCCACAGCAAAACACTACAATCCCTTTATAACTGGGAACTGTGTGCTCAGCTCGTCATACCCCCGAAGCCGATGAAAAGTGGTGTACCATTCCTTCGGTGAAAATAGGCATTTGTTACATAGCGTCAAGAAACCCTCGAGTGAGCCGAAGCTTTCCAGATAAAATTTATTTACACGAGAAAGGACATAGTGGCGAAGGAAAGAACAAAATAAAGCGAGAAAATAAAAAGACAGAAAGTAAGATCAAAAAGATAAAAAGAAATAAAGAGAAATAAAGACATGCAACTAGACAACGAAAGAATTGGGAAGAAAGACTTAAAAAGAGCGACAATCAGAGAAAGAAATGGAAACAAAGAAAACTAGTGAAATAACTGGAATGGGAATGAAGTTAAAAGAAAGAAAAGTATGACGGAGTGAGAACGGAGAAGGAAAAAAACGAGAGAGATGGAACAGGTAAAAAAGAAACAAATACAGAGGAAGCAAAAGAGAGAAATGAACTCTAAGGTCTGAGGTCTTCCAACATCAGTGAAACAAACTATTTAGGAATGGTGATGAAGAAGCGGCTGATATTACAGCTTTAGTTTTTAAATTGTGTTTTTATTCAGAAAATAATGTGTTCTTTTTTCTTATTAAAATACACACATATATATATATATATACACACACAAACACACACACACATCTATATTCACCTTTAAAAAAAACAGACGTTACAGTAAGGCTCACATTTAAAAACATTTAAATGTACGAAACCATAGAAATTCACCAGTTACAGTCACCTCGAGTAACTATAACTCGTGCCCTAAGCAGTCGTGGCGTGAAGAAGGGGTGGGGTGGCGCGCAGGGAGAAGGGAGTGGGAAATAAACATTAAATTAATAAAAAAAACAAAAAACACCTTGATTGCCACCACTGAGCAGAGCAGCATCAGGATTGGCTGGGAGCGTCCTGTGCATGCTCTCTCCAGCCTGGCAACACAGTGCTGGGCTGGAGAGAGCCTACTGCGCATGAGTGTTTGGCCGGCCCAAGACAGCTGGCCAAACATACATGTGCCCATGGCCCCCTTTACAAGAAAACAATAATAAACACAGTTTATTATCGTTTTCTTGTAAAGGTTTTGCAGCTGCTGGCTGGGGACCAACGCTCGTCTTTTGTTATTTGTAATAGGGAAAAAGGGTTTTGGGACTTCCTCCTTCTTCTCCCCCCCCTCAGCCGGATCACCCCAAAACTTTCCAGACAACAGCTGACGTGACTGGTAATCTTTTTTAGAAAGATTTGTGAATATTTGTCAAGCGGTGCCAAAGATATAGGCAAGTAAAAATACGCTCTTTCTATAGAAACGTGTGTTCAGCTCTCACAGTCATTTAGCGAGAGCCATAAGTTTACAAACAAAATAATTAATACAATATACATAGTGTAATTACTTTATTATTAAAGATTAGTATGCAATAATAATTGACTACATGAAAAATATCTCTGTACAATAGATTAGACCTACATTTATAAGCGCTTTGCTCTCATGAGCCACCCTTCAAACTCACTGAAAAAAACAAAGGCTAAAGTAGTGCTATAGTTAGGTGAGCATTAACATTTTGAACTAAAAGAAGCATTGGCAAAGCCAAGAGGTTTTGCCTACGCAAGATCTCTTGGCTTTGCCAATGTTTTTTAGCCATGTTGAAAATGGCTGAAAGTAAATATAAAAAGCTTTGTGACTCAGCCAGTGTTGGCTGAGGCATAGCATTTTTTTACTTGCAGCTATGTCTGTATCTGAGTCTGTGCTTCTCTACAATTTATACTATAGTGTCCCTGTAGATCTATAGTCTTGGGGCCGCAAGCGCACTCAGGACCTTTGCATGCGGCCTCCTGTTTAATAATGTCAAGCATTTATTTACAAGTTAATTGACATCACTGCGTCTGCTGCACCATTCAAATCATGGCCCTAGCGCAGCAAAGTAATTGCACTTGTGACTGCCTGTTTACAGGTAAAATATAGCAATAATCTGTGTTCAGTGGGTTCCTGGAGCTTTTGGTTCCTGTGCCACAGCACCATTCAAATCATGGTCCTAGTGCCTGCAAGGTAACCACACTTGTCACTGCTTGTTTACTGGCAATAGTCAGTGGGTTTCCTAGAGGTTTTGGCCCCTGTGCTACTGCATGTGCTGCAGCATTGAAATAAAGGCCCCAGTGCCTGCAAGGTCACTGCTTGTTTAGTAGTAAAATATAGCAATAAACTGTGTTCAATGGGTTTCGTAGAGCTTTTGACCCCTGTGTCACTGCTCCTGTTGCACCATTCAAATCGTAGCCCTAGAGCCTTCAAAGTAAATGCACTTGTGGCTGCTTGTTTAGTTGTAAAATATAAGCACAGTTAAAGACGGAATACATAATTATTGTGTAACTGAACATAAACACAAAGGCTTTTATAAAAAATGCCTTTAAACGTATCCAAATCGCCCAATGGAGTTGCTAAAGATATAATAAATAAAGCATATACTTTACAGATCAAAGGGAAAACCAAGCATTGTTAAGTTGTGTTTCAATGTGGCTGACTCTTTCCTGTGAAAAGATCCTATCCTGTGCTTGCTAGTGAATGGGCATTAAACAGCGCAAATTTCCTTATAGTTTTCAAACATGATTTTAGAAACATTCATGCCTCCACCAACCATGATAATGGCAATAGTGAACTTCATGCCCCACAAATAAAGGCAAATGTTTTGCACAGCTGAAGAATAAGATACCTTTTGAGATGGCTATACTAAACTAAAATAAAACAATTAAAAAAAGGGTACTAGCAGTCTCCATGGAGATAGTACGCTGCATTTCTTTTTCCTGTAAACGCTCTCACTTTCAAGTCAGCTGAAAGCAAAATAAACACCAGGGCCCCTGAAGACACAGCTTGACATTTGACCTCAGTCTTTGAATTCCCGGCAATTGTGATTAGATAGCAAGATTTACAGGCTTGTTTATCACAGAAAAGGAGTTTGTGGAAGTATACTGTAAACATGGCTTTAGCATGGGAAGGTATGAATTTGAGCTGGGGAGACTAAAGCAATAAAGCCAGCAAATAGAAACACTGAAAATCTGAGTTACAAACCATAATGCCAATGGCAAGCAGTGGACAGAATGTATTCTCAGGTCAACTTTCTGAAAGTCCCCAAGTTGCCTTTCACAAACCAGACCGCTGCAACCTAAAAACCACAGAAATTCACCAGTTATAATTAGCAGCACTAACTATAACTTGCACCGCCGCCATGCACTGCTTATGACCTCACATGACATCACTGATGACATGTTCTATGACATCATTTATGATATCACTGGTGACATCTCAAATGACACCACTGACGACATCACTGATGACATCTCAAAAGACAAAGTTTAAGAATCCACAATGCTTCACAGATGGAAGAGATGTGTTAAACAAAATGCACTCCATGTAAGTGTTAGATTTCCAGAATCCTAATTTCTAAAGTTCTTAACAGTGACTGCTCTATAAAATGCCCAAGAAAGGCTTAGATTAAAACACATCATGTGCCATCATCACTGGTCAAGAGAATAGTATGTGGGGTCTCCTGAAATTCATGGTACCGCTGCAATCAATGTGGTCAGCTGGGGTCATTACATATCAAGATGGAGACAGGTATAATTTTTGTTTCACTGAAAAACCCAACGATTACAGAGAAGTTGTATTTAGAGAATAGAATTTAACAAACTATAGTAATTCACCTAAACAACAAAGGTTGCAGGGGTATTATAGTTAGTGTTAGAAATTGGGTCTCTAGTTGGCAGTGGTTTGCACCCTGTCCAAGTAGGGACTTTCCCTTTAGTCAGGGTAAGCAAGCCACACAGCTGCGATAACCCATGCTCACCTCATTGGTAGCTTGGCACAAGCAGTAAGGTTTATCTCAGAGGCAATGTGTAAAGTATTTGTACACACAGTAACAGTGAAAACACCACAAAAGCACTCAACACCAGTTTAGAAAAACTGCCAATATTTATATGAGTTAAACAAGACCAAAACGACAAAAATTTAACATACCCAAGCAAAGATATCACTTTTAAAAAGATGGAAAAAATCTTAATCAAGAGGAATCAAGGGTTGTCTCTTTTTAACACACAGTACCCGGGATGCATCAAAAACAAAGACGATGCAGGCCGCAGGGAGGTGAGGCACTGGAAAAAAGTGGTGCATCAGTTTCTTACTACGCAGGAGAGGTGATGCGTTGGTTCCTTACTGACAGGGGAGGTGATGCATTGGTTCTGTTCCCGCAGGAGAGATGATGTCTCGGTTTCCAGTCACAGAGCCTTGGTTCCTTGATGCGGTGCTGGGTTGATGCGAAAGTTACGCCCAAGGATGCAGTATGAGAAACTCCAGATGCATGGTGGTTATAGAGCTGCGTTGGAACTAATGCTGCATTGGTCCTACAGGTGCTACGTCGATCCTTCCACCGCAAGACAGGCGCTGCATTGATTTTCAGAGCATCGATGCATGGATTTTCTTCCTCAGGACATCAGTTTCCACTTCCAAGGGCTTAGGGACTAGATTTTGCACCACTTGGCAAGTCAGGACTCTCAGCAGAAGAGTCCAGGCACTGGCAGATTAAGGTGGTCATTACAACCTCGGCGGTCTTTTTACACGACCGCCGAGGGACCGCCGTGCGGAAGACCGCCAGTGGTGGCGGTTTGCCGCTCGGCCTATTATGACCGTTGGCAGCTCTCCGTCCTTTTACGGACGGAGAGCCGCCAACAGCCATACTGGCGGGAGGCGGGGAAGTGGAGGTTGCTCCACCTCCACCGCCACGCCAACAGAACACCGCCCAGCGAATCACGTCCTGTGATTTGCCGTGGCGGTGTTCTGTTGGCGGTGTGGTGTCGGCGGAGCTGCCCCCGTGGCTCCCGTCCCCTCCCGGAGGATCGACGGACAAGGTAAGTCGATCGTCCGTTAGGGGAGGGGGTTGGAGGGTGTTGTGTGTTGTGTGGGTGCATGGGGGTGTGCGTCTGTGTATGTGGAGGGGGTGTGTGAGTGCGTGTATGCTTGCGTGGGTGTTGCATGTTTTGGGACTGAGTGCGTGTATGTCTGTGGGTATGTCTGTATGGATGTGTGCGTGTATGTGGGTGTGCGTGTCTGACTGTGTGTGGATGCAGGCATGTATGTCGGTGTGTGTGCGCGTGTGTGTTGGTGGTGCCTGCGTGCGTGTCGTGTGTGTGAGTTTCTGTGATGTTGGGGGTCGGGGTGGGGAGGGGGGCCCTGCCACCTTTGGGGGGTGTCAGGGGTGGTGGGGGGTTTAGGGGAGGG
This sequence comes from Pleurodeles waltl, assembly GCF_031143425.1. Classification (NCBI taxonomy): domain Eukaryota; kingdom Metazoa; phylum Chordata; class Amphibia; order Caudata; family Salamandridae; genus Pleurodeles; species Pleurodeles waltl. The sequence goes on along the minus strand of NC_090445.1, from coordinate 604,766,592 downwards.
AGTCGGGGGGGGTGGGGGAGACCCCTATCAGTGCCAGTGAAGGAATTCCCTGGCACTGATAGTGCTTACCGCCATGGATTTCATGGCGGTTCCAACTGCAGGAAATCCATGGCGGTAAGCCTGGTCAAAATACCGGCGGCGGTATAGTGACGGCCGCCGGGCTGGAGATCCAGGTCTCCAGCCCGGCGGGCGGAACGAAGAACCGGCGGATGACCATGGCGGTAACCGCCATGGTCATAATACAAAAAAAAGACCGCCAGCCTGTTGGCAGTCTTACCGTCGCTTCTCCGCCTTCTGCCAGGGTCATAATGACCCCCTAAGTCTTTGATGTCCCTGAGACTTGTAACAGGAGGCAAGCCCTTGGAGAACCTTGGAGAGCAGGATGTAGAACGCAACGTCCAGTCCTTTCACTACAAGGCAGAAGCAGCAAGCAGCAGGCCAGTACAACAAAGCAACAGGAGTGGCAGTCCCTCCTACTGCATCCAGTGCTTCTTTCTGGCAGAATGTCCTCAGTCCAGAACTGTTCTTAAGTTGTGGTTTCAGAGGCCCAGTACTTATACTAATTTCTGCCTTTGAAGTGGGCAAACTTCAAAGAAAAATCTTTGTAGTGGACAAGACCCTGCCTTTCCTGCTCTGGGTATAAGTACTGGACCTCTGACCCCACAAAGTTAGAACTCTTGCTTTCCAGGGCTCTCCAATGGCTTGAACAAAGTTTGCCTCCTGTTAAGAAGCCTCAGGGACATCAAAAATGTCACCTGCCAGTGCCTGGACTCTTCTGCTGATAGTCCTGGCTTGCAAAGTGGTGCCAACTTCAGTTCCTTGGCCCTTAGAAGTTTAAGCTGGTGACCTGAAGGAAAAAATTCACGAACCGAAGCGCTGCAGCACAAAAATAGACGCAGCGCCTGTCCTGCAGCTGGAGAATCGAAGTATCGCCTGTCTCGCGGCTGGAGAATCGACGTAGCGCCTGTCTTGCAGCTGCAGCATCAACACAGTGCCTGTTTCCCTGTGGCTCCATCAACACAGTGTGTCCGGATTTTCCATGCATCGTCCCCGGGGCATCAATTTCTCATCAGCCCCGCAGGGCAGTAAAAAACCGATGCCATGTGCTCGGAAGTCAACGTATTGCCTTTCCTGTGAGGAAAGAATCGATGCAGCACCTCTCCTGCTAGTAAGGAACCAACGCATTGTCTCTCCTGCAAGGAAAGAATCAACGCAACACCTCCCCTGCACAGTAAAGATCTGACACATTGCTTTGCTTTTCGGTGTCTCACCTCCCCTGCGGCCCTTATCATTTTTGTTTTTGACGCATCCCAGGTGCTTTGTGCTAAAAAAGATACAACCATTAATTCCCATAGATTAAGTCTCATTGAAACCTTTGAAAAGTGGTGTATGTTAGATCTTTGTCATTTTTGTCTTGTTTTACGAAGATAAATACTGGCTATATTTCTAAACTGGTGTGGAGTATGTTTGTGGTGTTTTGACTGTGTTACTGTGTGTGTGTACAAATACTTTACACATTGCCTCTGAGATAAGCCTGACTGCTCATGCCAAGCTAACAAGGAGGTGAGCAGGGATTATCTTAGCTGTGTGAGTCCCACCCAGCCTAGAGTGAGGGTCTCTACTTGGACTGGGTGCAAACCACTGCCAACTAAAGACCCCATTTCTAACAAGGTAGGTGTTTTGTTTAAAAACAATTCTCTGGATCCGAGGATCAGATGAAAAAAAGAATTGGGCATTTTTTTCCCCACTACCACTCTATGCATCTTGTGGGATTAGGATACCTGTATCCTGACCTCTTAAGTGTTTTATTCACTTTTCTTTTCCCACCCCACAGCTGATGTGACGAGCAAAATGGCAGCTGCAACTTTTCTGGCAGGCCAGTCAATCAGGGCCTTGCTTCAAACCTACCCACCTCGGACCTGCGGATGCGAGTCTGGATCTTGAGAGGATTCACGTCCCTATATATTTATATTTTTTAAACTCTAATATATCAGAAACTACTGGACTGATTTACACCAAATCACAAAAAGCTCACTTTCTGACCCAAGAGCTAGCTTTATGCTAAATTTGGTATAATTCCGTCCAGCAGTTCGGGCTCTAGTTGTGTTCAAAATCCCAATTGGAAAATGTGTTTTGGGACCCCTCACCTCCTTTTTCTCAGTCCCTGCTTGACAGATCACCCTGAAACTTTCAAGACAGCAGCTGAAGCCACTGTTGTATTAGCTTCGAAAAGGTAGTGAAGATTTGTCAAGCTGCGCCAAAGTTACTGGCAAAACAAAAAGTTCTCTTCCTATAGAATATTTGTGAATGCACGTGCGAATACAAGTGCTGCATTGGCTGGCCACAATCTGAACAGAAAGTTGCAGCTGCTACTTTAAGGTCAAGGACACGGTTCCAGGGGCTGAAAAACAAAATGAAAAGTAGCATAAGGGATCAGGGTGGAGGTACCCTGACCTCAGGGTGTGATATAGCAGTGTTCCAGGGTCAAATTATGGGTTTAAAATGTATTTTGTTTTCCAACATGCATGATATTTGCGAATATTTTCAAACCTTTGCAAAAAATGTTTTTTAAAACATTCACAGACTAATTTTTACACTAATTTATTCACTCACACATGAACTCAATGACTCATGCCCCTCACTCTCAGACCCACTTAGAGCCTCACGCACCCATTCACAGATCCACTGACAGAGACAGGCCCTTTGGCCAACCCCCGCTGGTCATGGCCAAAGTTATAGTTACTTTAGGGTCTGAGTTATAGTATACTTAAAATAACTATAACTGCTGAATTTCTATGTTTTTTGTATGACTAAATTCAGAATCTAACTATAACGTCGCTCAAACCTTTGTTTTTTTCTGTGAATATATATATATATATATATATATATATATATATATATATATATATATATATATATATCCCTGCTGTTGGCATCTGCCTGACAATCTGTGAGTCTGTCATGGGGGGACTTTAGAAGTGTACTCCTATGGTGGAACTCAAAAGAATAAGGGGGTCATTCTGACTTCGGCTGTCTTTACCGAAGACTGCCCTGTAAGCGGGTGCTGAAAGACCGCCAGTGATGATACAAGTTACCAACACTACATTACCAAAAAATGACACCGTCGGCCTGAACGATGGCGTGAAAGAGGCATTTGCACCATTAGCACCGCCATGCCGAGAACATCCTGCCTGCCAAATCACGAATCACAAATCAGCACAGTGGTCTTAGCACAGCGCCAATCCATTGGCGGTCCGAACTGCCGCTGGAAAAAAACACCTTCACCAGAACACTGCACCACATTGGACAATACCAATACCCCATACCTGGTACACATACACACACCACACACACCTGACCATAGCACTAAAAAACACACCCCAAACACACACCCTGAACCCTTTGCACCCAGAAAGGTAGACAGAGCGAGCTAAGAGCACACTGAAAGAAGGCACTGCACCTAGATATCACAGGCACCATCACACTGAACACGCATCACACAACACACAAAATCAAGAGAAACACAAAACAAACATCACCACTGCACACAAACACCACAAACCACACACACATCCTATCACCCCAACTCACACCAACACACAGCACACCCACCATCCCTGCACAAAACACACCCCAACACCCACAACACAACCACCATGGCACCACAAAAAAAAACACGATTCACAGACGAGGAGTTGAGGGTCATAGTCGACGAAATCATCAGAGTGGAGCCACAACTGTTTGGAACACAGGTCCAGCAGACATCCATAGTCCGGAAAAACAACTTATGGCAGAGGATTGTCGTCAGGGTGAACTCTGTGGGAAACCATCCATGCACAAGGGAGGACATTAGGAAGAGGTGGAATGACCAACGGGGGAAGGTACGGGCCATGGCTTCTAGGCACCAAATCGCCACAGCTCCCTACGAACACCATACCCTCACAAGCCCACCTAGTGCATGGATACCCCACACTGCAGCAGTACTACAACTAACACAATGAAACACTCCCTACTCTTGAATGACTGCTAAATCCACTATACATCTCTGCACTTGCACCTTAAACCATGTCACCCCCCTTCACCAACAAGTAATTCGAATGCACATCAGTACATGGCAATGACAGTAGCAAGACCAATACAACTATTGCCCAAAATAGGACCATTGCAACATTCCACTGATGGGAACACAAACAGTAGTCTAGTAATTATCAATGCCATTACTGCCCTGCAAATCCAGTCAATGATGACATACATCCATGTGTATCACTTGTACAATACCATCATGTGACACACTACCTCTCATTCCACAGGACTCCCAAGTACTGTCACACAGCAGAGGATGTAAGTGACAGAAAGCCCAGGCCTGGAAGCAGGTCCAATAGAGAAGGAACCCCCTAGATGTCTGGATAGGGATGACGTACATGGCCCATCAGGCACTAGTTTCACCCTGCCCACAACTGAAACCACCTCCGCTGTGGCATCCATTGCACAGCAGAGCCCACCTTCCCAAACCTGTGACCCAAGGTCACATCAAACATCCTACCAGCAATCCCAGGACAAGATGGGCCAGATACTCACCACCTTGCAGGAGACCCAAAGGCTGCATGGGGAGTACCACCAGGAGGCCATGCAGCAGTGGCAGGTACTCAATGCCACCATGGTCTCCATGTTAGGAGAGTTCAAGGATCTCAACAACATCCGGTGTGCATCCTCCACCCAACAGAAGGCTCCATCCAGTAGTCAAACAACACCACTGCCCTCTACAGAAGCACCTGCTACTGGAATGGAGGCCCAGCAGGAGGACCCACAGGCCACCAGCACCCCTACCCCTGCAGCTGAGGGACCCCCTGTAAAAGAGGTCAGCCATCCAAACATCATGCAGGACCTGAGGCAAAGAGCAATCCCCCTCTCCTGAACTGTCACCCTTGTGTGCCACTGTTACACCCTGTTGGCTGTCCAATGTCAAGTTCCCATCATCCCACGGCTAATGGATACAGGACCTGTGAAACATACAGCTGGATCACCCACTCTGATCTTCACCTAAACCAAGTCCCCACTCCTCTGGACTGTGATGTAAAACACTCAATAAACACCAAGTTGCACAAGTCATGGTGCATGTGTCTTCATTGTTTAAAGTGACCTTTATGTTTACAAGCAACAATCAAATACACATATCGGCACTACAAGAATGTCAAAGTGACTGATATAGTAGGAATGTCCAGCAGGTGTGTAAGTACATCCATACTGTAGTAACATCCAGTCTTGATGATGCCAACAGGCAGATCAGTAATCAGCTTGCAAACAGACATGTGACCCGAAGAGGGAAAATTACATGGAATTGGGCTCAATGCTGTAAGGCATGTACTCCATATTCATACATCCCTGAGTAGTCAGAAACGGGTAGTTGCCACACAGCAGCTCACAATGCAGCATGATAGGCATACACAGCAACACAAGACTGATAAGTCCCCCTTACATTTACCAAACCAGTCAGACTGAGGATCCATAACCGTTGATACAACCATAAGGATGTTCCGTTATGGCACCAGTATTTCACATGTCATTGGCAGCAATGCATTTCCACTACCCCTCATGGTAAGTCAGCTACCTTTCAGGGTCAGAAACCGAGATGGAAGGCACTAGGCACCACACACACCTTGATGCATGCAAAATCTGAGTAAAGACTAGCTTTACCAATACATAGTCGAAGTGCACATGACATACAAATCACACATACCTGTTTATCATTGAAAGTAGTGACGAATCAGGTCAGTCCTGTTGTCATGTGCCTCATCCTCATATGCCTCCTTCTCAGTATCAGAGTCATCTGCCCCAACCACTGCTCCCGCATCAATATACCCCTCCTCCAATTGTGGAATGTGCCTTCTAAGGGCCATATTATGGAGCATGCAGAATCCAACAAAGATCTTGCAGACTTACCCTGGTCGGTATTGTAGGGCTCCGCCAGACACATAGAGGCAATGAAATTTAGCTTTCAAGAGGCCGAAAGTCCTCTCAATCACCTGCCTCGTCCAGCCAAGGCCTCATTGTACCTGTTCTCCCCTCCTGTAGTTGGATGTCTAACAGGTGTCAGGAGCCAGGGCAGGTTGGGGTATTCGGAGACACCTGTGTGGAGCAGGAGATATGATGATAGGTAACAATGCTAGGCAGAGTGCAGACTGTATAGGGAGAGGTCTCAAACGTCACACATGGAGAGCAGTACAGATACCTATTAGCCAGGCCCTTTCTCCCCATAGCTGTAACATCAATGCAGGGATACTGCTGTTCCTCAGGACGTGGGAATCATGTACCGATCTAGGGAATTTCACATTTACATGTGTTATGTACTCATCTGCAAGACACACCACTTGTACATTGAGCAAATATGTACTCTTCTGGTTTCTGTAGACATGTTCATTGGGCCTCAGCGGTACCAAGGCGATTTGAGTCCGGTCAATGGACCCTATTACATGTGGGATATGTGATATATTGTAGAAGGCTGCTTTAACAGTGGGCAATTCAGCACGTTGTGGGAACCTTATGTACCTGTTCACTTGCTTGAGTAGGGCATTAAGCACATCCTGTAACACCTTGCTGAACTTGGGCTGTGACATCCCTGCAGCCAGTCCCACAAGCACCTGAAACAAGCCACAGGCCAGAAAATGCAGGACTGCTAACACCTGGACTGTTGGAGGGATGGCATGGGGATTTCTCAAAGCCGGCAGGAGGTCTGGCTCCAACTGGGCGACCAGTTCCCTGATGGACTCACAGTTTAGTCGATAGGTCAGGATGATGTGGCGCTCTTCCATGGTTTCAAGACCTACTAGGGACCGGTAAACTGGTGCATTCCTCTTCACTCCATTTTGGGGGAATCTAGGCAGGGAGACTAACAACAATCAGGGCACCTCTCACAATGTGCACCAAGTATGACATCCGACAATCATGAAGTATTGGTCATGTAAGTTGGCTGTCATGTTGTGGAAAGACACATTACTCCATACTCTATTCCTAGCCAGACAATGTTATATAATCCCTGTGACAAGAGACAGGTACAGGACATGTAAACATAGACTTTCCATGTGTTCCACCATGTGGATTGTCAATACATACATATGTAGTGACAAGTGTGGTGATGTCACCTGACACCCACTACACATGTGATTATCCACAAAATGTAACCTACATGAATCATTTTGTGATAAAATGCAGGTAATGATGCAGTGTGAACCCAGGACAGTCATGTAACATACTAAAATGGCATCCGCCTGTCCTGCGTGCATTGGACAGATGGAAGTGACTTCATTCCGCCAGCGGCAGTCGTCATGGCGGAAGGTGGTCGTAACTGCTGTGCAACTCCTCATTGTCTAACATTGACGTCTATGGGAAACTGGGACCAATGATGATCACCGCCGGTGCTGATGGTCATGACAGCCATTTTGTATGGGCAAGCTCACTTGAATCCTGGCATTCAGGCAAGGAAGACCTCCACTTCGTGTGCTGCTGTGTCCTGAATCTTGGAGCAACGAAGGAACGCACTGCAGGTGATAGGGCCCCAGCCTTCACAGCTGAGGAGCTGGATAAACTGGTGGAAGGGGTCCTACCCCTGTATGGGCGGTTGTATGGGGCTCCAGGGCAACAGGTAAGTACAATGTCCTTTGTCCCACATTTCGGGTGGTGTTTGATGGCGAATGTGTGTGCATTTTGACATGTGATGACTGATTTGGGGTTTTGCATGCACATTATGTGTGTGGTATATTGGCAATGAGCATGGGCCATGTATGTCGGACCCTGACCCCCCCTAATGGCCCGCATACTGGCGGTGGCCTACCAAGAGTTGGATGGGAGCCTGAGGGTAGCACAGCAGCCACAAGGGGGTAAGTGTAGACTGTTAGGTGACTTCTGCATGGTTGTCTACTGTGACCCTCACTGGACTTGGGATTTACATGGTCAGATGAAACTTGGGGAGTGTACAGTCCTGGTTGTCACACCAATTAAGTTGGAGTGTGACAGGTTAGCTATGTAGAGCCAGGCAGGAACAGAAGTGGTGGTACTGTAACACACATTTTACTGTACATATGGCTTACTCAAATGCTCAGGCATTTTACTGGCTTCATACTCCATCTCTGCGTATACTGTAGTAGTCCAAAGTGATCTTATTGGCACTGTATTTGGGTATTGACAGGTATGTTTAGTTAACATTGCAATTGATTTAATTGTAATATCAATGGACAGCTGTACTAAATGTCATCCACACATACCTGCCATTTAGTTTGTGCGCACAGTTCCTCTGAGGACAGATTTGTTTCATCCTGTCACAACTGACATGTGGTTGGGTATGTTAAAGGATTAAGTTGTTGGATTAGTTAGTTAGCCAGTTGACAGGCATGTAGGACTCTTCAATCAGGTGTCTAGGCTGCAGGGGTGAGGTAATCAGTGATACGTTTGCATATGGCTTGCAGGACTCTATTGTTCATGACTGCAAAATTTGCTCTTGTTTTCCCAATAGGGGCAAATGTATGTATTGTTTGTATGTGACGTGGATGTGTGGGTTATTACCATTTTCTCCCTTTCTTTTTCTCCCACCCTCCTTCCCTCTCAACCTCTGTCTATGTGTGGATTAGCATCATCTGGCGAAGGAGGAAGGGCACCGGCGATTGGGGATGCAGCAGCCCATGGGACCCAGGGGGCTGGCACCAGCGAAGCCGAGTGGGACGGAGGGCGAGTTGAGCACCATGTGGGAGACTGGAGGTATTACCACATCTGAGTCAGATTCCTCCTCCAATGGCAGCTCCCTGGTGGTGGCTGACCCATCTGGGACCACCCCAGCACCATCCTTGTCTGCCCCCACCCTTACCAGCACCGCCCTGCCTGTAGCTCCCCACCCAGTTGCCCGTGCCCGCACACCCAGGAGGGTGGGCGTCTCCTTTGCTGTAGGCACCTCTGCCCCTGCCTCAGTCAGCCCTGCTGCCCTCAATGAGGAGGCTACTGACCTCCTGAGGTCCATCTCAGGGGGGCAGACAACCATTGTGAATGCCATCTAGGGACTGGTATCCCAGATGCAGCAGTCCAATGCCTACCTGGAAGGCATTCAAAGTGCCTTGTCTGGCCTACAGAGATTGTTTCAGGATCTGGCTTCCTCATTGATGGCAGCCAGAGTCCCTTCATCATCCGTCCCCTCTCCAGCTACCTGTTCCCAATCCACAACCCCTCTCCCTTCACCCATCCAGGGCACACCTACAGAACAGCACACACCCACTACAACAGACATGGTGCGTAAAGACAAATATAAGCACCACAAACTAACCCATAGGCATGCACACACACAACACACATCTGCATACACAACAGACACTTCCCACACTCCCTCCCTTACAGTCGCATCACCACTCACACCTTCCAGCACTGCATCATCACACACTGGTCCTGTTAGCATTCCTGTCATACCCTCAATCACCACTACAGTAGAATCACAGACACCCACCCCACACACCACATCCGCACTCACCACGACCACCTTCTCTGCCACCAGCAGCACTGCACCTCACTTGCACATGTCACCCGAACATTCACTCATGCGTCTTTCATTCTCTCTGCCTGCATCTCTATCCCCCTCTTCCCAAGATATGCACATGCACCCACTCACCCACCCAACATACACCCACCACAGACATGCACACATTGCACACACCAGCATCCACATACAGCACACCAACATGTCAGACGAGCACTCCCTCTACCTCCACTCCCATCCCTCATTCATGTGACTGCCCCTGTGTACCTACAAGAGTCTTTGTTGCCGCCCTTGACCTCTTACCTATTCCTCTCCAACCCCGTGTTGCCCCTAAACATCATGTCCCCTTCCCCCTCCCATGCCCTTCCCCCTCCCATTCCTCTAGTGCCCCCTCTGGTGTTTCCCCTGCTCCTTCACCCAGCAAAAAGTCCCCCCTCCCAAGCCCAGAGACATCCCCCTTGCAAATCCAAGCCACCCCTACAACCACCACCCCCAAACCCCTGAGGTCCCTGCATGTCCAATTGATGCCCCTATGAAATGGAGGCCTATTTGCTGTCAGGAGTCAAGTTGTGACCATGATATATGGACAATGTGTTCTGCATTTCTGCAAATTGGACTTGCCATTTAGCACATTTTGTATATATTTATATTTATTCCATGGTTCCAAATACATCTGCCCACAATGCTGTGGTTGTCAAGATGAGATGCTTGTCCTGGTTTCCTTCTACATGGTAGTGTGACATCTGTGTGCAACGGTGTGTGAGGTCTGTGTATGGGTTGTGTCTGTGTTGTTGCATGCACTGGGTAGATGGGTTTGTGCCATGTGCATGTTGTTATGTGTCTGGCTGCTTGCTTGTGGGATTGTATGGGGTGTTGTCTGCATCCGTGTATATGGTGCTGCATCTGTGGATTTCCTTGTATGTTGATTGTACGTGATGTGTCACCTGTGTCATTGTTTGGATGTGTGTTCACTGCTGTTGATTGTGTGTCATTGTAAAATACAGTTTTTGGAGTGTGTGGATGTGTGGCGTTTCACAACATGCCTTTCTATGACTGTTTTGAGGTGTTTGTTGTCTGGTTGTTTTTGTGTGATTAGGGGGTGTTGTGTATGGATGTGTATGACTGTGTTGGTGGTGTTTGTGTGCGTTGTGCTTTGTGTTTGGCACGTATCCACTTGGCTTTGTGTGTTCATTGGATACTTGGCTTTAACGTATTTTGTGTGTGCATGTGTGTGTATGTATAGGTGTGTGCTGTTATGGTAGGTTTGAATGCGTGTGTGTGTGGCCTTCGCTGTCCGTCCTGGGAGTGTGTGTTATGTGTGGGAGTGTATCACTGCCATTTCCTCCACTGTGTGCTAGGCGTACTTACGGTTGTCGTCTTCATCGTTGTCGCTGGCCCTGAAGGTGTATGGCGAGATGTAATGCTGGGAGGACTTGCAGTTTGTTTGCCATGGCGGCTGCGGATGCATATTTGTACCTGGAGGTGTGTCTCCTTTTGTACTTTCTGTTTCCGCCAAGATTTTCATCACTGTCAGCCTGCCCCAGATATCCTGGCAGACTGGTGACTCGTAATATAGTGAGCGGGACATTGGTTTCTGCCAGCCTGAAGTTGGCTACCGCTTCTGGATGAGGCTCGTTGGTGGTGGCAGTACTGGCGGTAAGTTACCTGTGTTGTGTTGGGTTCACCGCCTTACTCGTTATATGGTGGTCCTGTGACTGCCAAACTTAGAATGACCACCTAAGTCAGGAGGTACAATCTTGGATTATGACGAACCTTGTTGGTGTATCTGACCTGAGCTTCATAACAGTCAGCCTCAAATTGCACCTATGGCCCACTCTACAGTGACCATTGACTATCAGTGGTGCATTTGGTGCTATTTCTACTTAATACTTTTAAAATTGCTATCTCTGGTTCCCCTTACTGCTGTTTTGTCATTTAGGTGTCATTTTGTTAATTCAATTCTGCTCTATTTTCTTAATTCGTTTTGGGATTTTTATTTTGCTGCATGTCTACTTTAACACTGTTTTGCCTTTGTATAAATACTTTACACATTGACAGTGGTTCCCAACCTTTTGACTTCTGTGGACCCCTACTTTGTTATTAATGGAATCCGGGGACCCCCACTGAATCCTTACTGGAGTCCAGAGACCCCCAATGAGTCATTACTGGAAGCCAGGAACCCAGGCCTAAACATTGTCAATGATTTGAACAGCAAATAGTACAGAAAGAAGCATTCCATCAAACAGATACACAATTGAAAACACATTTTATTTAATTTGCAAACAAATAATGGTAATTTGAATAGGAAGGCTGAAGCTTTACTAAATTCTACATTTCTAAATTCAATTGAAGCCACACATTGTCCATAGTACATTCTGTTTGATGCACCTGCATTGCTCCCACAAATCAATCTGAGGATACTAATTTAATTTTTAGCCTCTAATTTCAAATTCCTTGACATTTACAGTACATTTTAAAATGTTCAGTTGTACACAAGGGATGCGGTTATTCCTTAAGGTGGATAGTCACCCACCCAAAATAATAAGCCAATTTCTTCAATGTAATGGGTGTATATTCATTACCATTTAAAATTGCTGATACACCATATTAATGATTGGTTGGCTAACCCGACAAGAGCAACGAGCTATCGGTTTATTGATGGTCCAGCTACCAACAGGTGTACCTACGTAGCTTGTAAGAACCCTTAACAACACCTATGTTCTTTTTTCCAAAAGGAATGCCACTTCTGTAACTTCAGGCTCGAAGACTGATTGAAATTCTCTGCAGATGGCCCAGAGAACTAACATCAAACGAACACAACACCGAGACAGCCCCTGCAGCACCCCCTTTAAACAGACTCAGTCAGCAGTGGATGAAAATGATGGTGTTCTATATACCCTCCACTCAACAAAATTATACATAAAACGATTGATATACTTTTTTATCAGCCCTGAGAAGCTTTCAAACGGATGGGATTGAATCCTGTGTAACAAAGTTTGCAGCAGTGGATAATTTGTGCTTGTTGTTTCCGGTGGGGGCACCAGCACTTATTTTTGAGGGCTGGCGCTCACTTTCTGCCTCAAGCATTTACTGCAGACGGAGGAAGAGAAAACCGAAAAAGCGTCTCAATGGGAGAAAGCGGAAAGCGGCATGAGTGAGCTGAAGGGACAAGGAGTGGATGTAAATGGACTGAAGAGGCCCGAGATGGCTTCAGGGTTACCTGCCTCATTATTCTGTGCTCGCACATTTAATTGCAGCAGCCGAGTGTTTAAGAGGAGGGCTCTGGGCACTGGCATGTTTTTATTTACAAATTAAGCACTGGTTTTCAGGCAGATCTTTGCAACATATGGTTGAACCCACTGAGTTTTATTAAGTGCTAAAACAATTTTGCCAGCCAACCACGTTCATTGCCAGTTTTGGCTCTGTCTAGCTACTGTGATGCTATCTTGGGCACATGTTGGCATAGGAGGCTTCCTATAGAAGCTCTTTAAGGGGGCACTCCGTAAACAATGTCAAAAGTCCTGAACCCGACGTCAAAGGGCGTCCTGCACTTTTTTCGTGGTAATGTAGGACTGGATAAAAAAGCTCCATTTATTTCACTGGATCGCCCCTTTAAAGGTACTACTCGTCCCACAGGTCTGATCGCTCCGTCATACTTTTGAAAGAATCCTCGCCACGTTAAGTGGAAAGTTAGACTGCCTTCCTTTTGTTGAAGACATACCTTCCCACCTGGTACAACTAGTGAGGTCAAGAAAGACAAAAAAAAGTTTTCTTCTGTTTGCCCATTTCTAAACCGAACTTCCGCAAGAAACAAAAGACAGACATAGCTGGCACACTACAACGGTGAACGACAGTGGGATTAGTGACGGACCTCAGGGGAGTAGGCCTGTCACCGGAAACATTGCCCAACCTTGAGTCACTATTGTTGCAGGCTGTATTCATTTACGCCCAACTGTGGGAATTACTGCCCTTGCAAGTTCCAGTTCTACACCTGCAATGTGAAATTGCGGCTTATATATTCAAACTAGCAGGTGGCGTTATCATAGTATTGGATTTACGTAGCGCTTCATGTCCCTGACGAGGCAACAAGGCGCACTAGCACACTACTAACACTTGGGGAACGCTTGGTTGATGGAGTGTGGCCTACGTGGGAAGAGTTTTGGCGCTAGGAATGGTCAGTAATAGAGCGCCCACATCTTTTTTGCTGTAATTCTGTAGCTGCGCTTATACCTGGAGTGCCATGAAGCAGAGTGCAAAGTAGAAGCACATGTGGTCCTGCCTACTACGATCGAAAGGGAACAAGATCTACTACTGTAATGAGTAGAAGAGACATAACCCACAAGAAGGGACTAGTTACAGGGACGGTTTTAGGATTTTTGGGGCCCTGGGCAGGAAGAGAATGGTGCGGGCCCCCTCTAATTGTCATACTACGTGACACATTCATGGCTGCTAGCAGCTCAGTAGATGACCCTGCTCCTGAAGCTGCTTTCTGCCGACCTCTCCTGTGCTGCAGCCCCATCCTCTCGGCCACTTACAAGAAAACTCTTACAGCTCATTAAGAGCTGAAGGTGTGAGAGTTATTGTGTGTTAATACTGAGGGTGGGTGAGAGGGGCGTAGGACAACAGGCATGCCACGGTGCCTCTGTGTGGGCGGGATGTCTACTTGCAGAATAAACACGCAGAATGCATCTCCTTGCAATTGGGACCGTAGGAGCGGTGGTCCTTCCCATGGGCCTTACCACCCTACACCACAGCAGTGAGCTCTAGGGGAGGGTGGGGCCTCCCTTGGACCCAATTACAACAAGACACCTTTCTTTCAATTGTAAAGACATGGGGCACAAAAGGACAGGTGTGCCGCCATGGCCAGACTGTAGCATCCTGGTGCAGAGCCCCAAGTTGGTGTGCTGAGTCCAGGGCCCTGGGCAGCTGTCCACACTGCCCATGCCTACCACCAGGCCTGACTGGGTAGACACAGGCAGGGTATATAGTTTATATAGCAAGCTTGTGACAAAAGGAATCTCGTACTCATGAACATATTCTCAGAGCAAAAACTAGATATCTGCTTACTCCACTGGAGAAAAAAACATAAGTTAACAGGAACTAGGTGGGTGTGGAGAAGGAGAGTATCTGTTTGGGCATAACCTTTCTTCTCAGACTTGTGAGCTTAGGTCCACAGCTATGTATGTATTGTTGTATCTCCTCTTCCACCTACCATCCAATAAACAGACAACATACTGGTGCAATATGGGGAATGCCTCAATTAAACTCATGCACTGATAATGACTTGGTGTTTTTCAAACCATAGTTTTTCGCTCAGTGAGCCCCTACAGGCAAGGTGAAATGATATGCAAATCAGTTTTGGCCCACCCCTTTAAAGGGAACAGCCAGCTCAGTCCACATGACTAATTCACATCATCCACAAACAGGAAGAAATATTAAGGCTGTCTTCTTTAGTGTTTTTTTGTGAATTTCAGTGGTGTTTTTTCAGTGTTTTTAAAACTCTTTGAAATCAGTGTTTATTCAGCTGCCATACTTCAAAAACAGACAAAAGCAGTATTTCCCAATGTGTATAAAACAAGTTCTGTTTTTGGAATGATTATTATAACACACATATTTAAGGGAGACATCCTGCAGGGTACTTAGTATCTTCACACTGGCAGTGTCGCCAATGGGCTTATATTAGACTGTTTTAAGCACTCTCTCTTACACGTGAATCTAATTACACTCTTTCACGTCTCAGTACATCTCACATTCACCCTGTCAGTACCTGGTTTGAGGGACTAATAATGGATTAAAAAGGTAAGGGTGCTATTTCTATAAATGTTTTAATAAATTAATTTATAGACACATTTGGGTGGGTGGGGAGGGATATCAAACACCCACTCCTTACAAAATATTATGACATTGTAGGAATGGTCAATCCTGCCAACAGCATGGTCCCTTGAGAAACCTTTACAATTTGGAATTACAACAGATTACTTTTGTAACCCTGCTTTGTAGGGCACATGAAACAGGATGCTTTAAGCAAGCTCACCAATGCTTTTCTGCACTCTTTGCCTGACTAGATTAAGGTGGTGTTGCTGTTGTGTGGAGATTTGAAGCTGCTAAATGTCCACATGGCAAATATTTCACTCTAAGTCAGTCCTGACCTTTTAACAGACATCACATTGGATTCTAAGACTCGATTTTTTGCTGTTAACATTGTAAGTAGGGGTTAAAAAACACTCCAATAGCAAAGTGCAGTTTGGTAAAAAAACAGGATTATCTGAAGGTATCACACGTAACAATGGGATGCTTTCCAGCTATGAATTTTGTTGGTAAGTGGGGAGTCTTGTGTTGTGTTTTCACAGCTATCCCCTGTGCATAGTCACTTCACTCTTTTCACAGTTACCAGTCACTGCAGTTTGATATGAATGCCTAAGGCCTGGGGTGTTTGGCAGTTGACCTGCAACCAATACTGACTTGTTAGAAAAAGAGTCTCATATGTCAAACGGTTTTTACCCACTCGGTCTCTGTGGGTAAACGTGATATTACCTATTGGATACATTTCTCCTGAGGCAACCATTTCACCAGTTAGCCAAATAATTAAACACTGCCAAAAAATCAAATGTGATTTTAATATTCCCAGATTCTCTTCTACAGTATATAAAATAATTAGATTAGACTTAAAACATGCTAAACTTTGCACCTTTAACCCAAGCACAAAATTTTAGAGACATCACTAAACAACAAAACTCGGACAGGAGTAGACATCGGCATATGCTTTGACCATAAGTGGATATCAAGCATCTTTTTCAAATGGTTATATGGCCACAACACTGAAGTCTGGACACAACCAGGATAATCATGTCAAAATCCATACATTCGATCGATGAGAATGATTGCCAACTAATTAAATATAAAAGGTTGTAATTCTGTGAGACAACCATGAGACTTTGTACACAGACTAGTGCATATTGCTGCATGTGCCCATACTGTCACCCTTCTGCAGTAGTGGATGCGAAAGTCAGCAAGAGGTCTTTGACGACGCTTTCAATAGTCAAAAGAGGTTCTTTGTTGTCTGCACTCACATTAATGACTGTTTATTCTTTGAATTTATGAAACTGCCATGCGATATCACTCATGCTTTTTATAACAGTGCTGCTATAGATTACTGTTGTGAATAAAATGACATTACAACTGCATTATTGTGGGCATGTCTGAGGTTTCTATATCATTATTCCACTTTGCGCTTACTCAAAAGAGCATTCTTGGAGCAGGTATTGACATCTGAGCACACCTGTCCAAAACAGTGGGATGAATAGCCGCTCTACATTCTTGGACTATGAAGTCAGAAGAGACATCCACAGGTCTTTCAGATTTTTTGAAGAGAACCTCTTGCATAATTTGTGGTCTTTGACCCTATGCCTCAGGTAAGGCCGCTAAGGAATTTTCTGAGTGAATCCACCACACACAGACACGTTTGCACACAAAAAGGGCCTACAGACATACATTTGCACAAAAACCAGGACCTGAAAAGGACCTTATTATGAGCGTGTCATATTCAAATCAAAGTTTCTTCTGCTTGTCTACACCATACATACAACCTACTCAATCACAAAGGTCCTGAATCGCTTGGAGAGATGCAAGGAAACAAATCTGATCAAATCTAAAATACACAGCAAATTAATCTTAGAAAATTGAGCAGAATCCAGAGGGACGTCCCCCAATGATGATATGAAGTAGAAATCTGAATTACGGTGGCCCCTGGAGGGAGTGGTGTTCAGTGCACTGTCACCTCAAAAGCTTCAGTTTGAGTTTTTTCCATTTTGGGTATTTTCCAATGAGGCAATTACGCTAATAAAGGGGCACAGCCTGGAGTCTTTAGGGCACATTTAAAGTTCACCCGGCTATGTAAACGCTTTAGCTGCTAAGACTTTTCCGGCCCCAGTGCTGAGCCATGTTTTTTGATGTGTGGGGCATTTCGCGCTTAGGTCTTCCTCGCGTTTTTCCCCACAAAATGTACCCAGGCACATTCTAACCAGGGCTTGTGGATTTCCCAGAGGCAATTGAGCAATTAGCCAAAATATACCAACATTTTTGTGTTTTGGAAAAATGGGAAGCAATGCTGTGTAAGAAAGCATGGGTGTTTTTCCCTAACATGGTATCACCCTTCCCAGCTCTCAGGATCAAGGAGAGTTGTAAAAACAAATGCTTTACCACAGTTTTTGCATTTTCCTAAGTGGTAGTTGATTTCCCTATTTTTTTATGTGGAGTTTCTACCTACTTGCAGTTTGTGGTTGAAAAAGGTGTGAAACCCGCTCCTGAAACTGGAAAGCTGTAAGTTTCTGAAAAGAAGACAACATTTTGATTTCTGTAACAGAAAAATGTTTTGGTCCCTCTGGGGAAAGGATATGAATTAACCTCCACGACAGTCGTTGTACCATAAAGAACTTTCTGTACCGATGAAGTTTGTAACATATCACATTTATTAGAAACTTAAATTCAACAATTTAAAGTAATCGAGGCGCTCCTGTATAACGGCGCAGTGTGAGTGAACTATGTGTTAGTGTAAGTATTGCAGTGCTATTTACATGAAAACTAAAACCAAACTGTGGTTAAAAGAATGAGGTCTCAAATAAGCACCTATAACCATAGGTAGTGTGAGCATTCTTAATTTATCAAAAGTCAATACACAATTTCTAATACAAATTCAAACCCAATCAATCCTCGTGAATTTGTGTTGCATCTGTCCATCCAATACAGCTCTCTCTTGGATAGAAGAACATCAATGTCGCCTCCTCTTGGTCCCATCCTAACATGTTCATTCACTTGCCACTTTATGTCATCATTGTTATGCTGTAGGCTCTGGTAATGTTCCACAAGAGCTGCCCCAATGGTCCCGCATTTGATCCTACTTTACTTTAAATTGTTGAATTTAAGTTGCTAATAACTGTGATATATTACTCACAAACTTAATTGGTACAGAAAGTTCTTTATGGTACAAGCACTGTTGTGGAGGTTAATTCATATCCTTGCCCCAAAGGAACTAAAACATTTTTCTGTTACATTATTCACTTACCCAGATCCCAGGGTACTGGGTTGCCCCATTTTTTCAAAATAATATTTTGATTTCAGCTAGTAGTCATATCTGTGGATTGCTTGTGGTTTTACCAAAGATATTCATCTGTGACATGAAAAAAATAATGGAAACAAGTAGGGAAAATGCGATATTTACATCAATAATGTTTTGCTCTAGTTACTGATCACAAGGCTATATAGTGTTTGTTGGTTGTACACAAACGTAACGTTTCTTACCTGTAGGTGCAGTTTTGTAGCTTGAAGAATTTTCTGGATTCACATGCTGAGCATTATCCCGCCATCTAGTGGTAGGGTCTGGAATTCCTACTATTTCACTTAATTTTTTTAGTCCTCCTTTTTCCACTCATGTTTGTCGACAGAACCTTCATTTTGTGTCTCCTTGTGACGTCATCGTACTTCCTCCGGATGCTCCCACCTTAGGTCAGCATCTTCAAATTCTTATTTTTTCCTTTTCTCTTTGATCCTCTAATCTTCGTGGTGGAGGTGGATGAGTCGCTTGTGAATCCAGAAAATTCTTCAAGATGCAAAACTACACCTACAGGTAAGAAACATCACGTTTTGCAGCGTGAATCTTTTCTGGATTCACATGCTGTGCATCAATTTTAAAACAGTTTCTTCACTTTGGTGGCTGGGTTGAGGATGGGCATTGATTTGTGATTAGATGTTTTAACACCTTTTGTCCCACTTGAGCTTCTCTGTTCTTCTGAATGTCAACACAATAATGTTTTGTAAACGTGTGCACTGATGACCATGTTGCTGCCATGCTAACTTCTTGTATGGGAATATTTGCTAGAAAGGCAATAGTTGCTCCTTTTTTCCATGTGGAGTGTGCTCCCGGTGCTATTGTTAACTGTTCACCTGCATAGGTATGACATAACTGAATTATATGCGCAAATCCATCTTGCAATTGTGATCCTTGAAACTGGTTTTCTCAAGTAACTTAAAAAAAAAAGATACAAACAGTTGCTGAATCTTTCTGAAAGATTTTGTTCTTTCAATGTAGTACATAATTGTGTGTCTTGACTCTAGTATATGCAACTGTCTTTCAGTGTGTCTTTGGATTTTGAAAGAAACTTGGAATTTGAATAGATTGATTAATCTGAAACTGTGAAACCACCTTTGGAATGAATTGTGGATCTTCTCTCACGGACAATTCTGTCTTTGTGAATTTGAAATTAGGGTTCTTGTATCGTGAGTGCCTAAAACTCACTAATCCTGCATAATGAAGTAATAACTACCAAGAAAGCGGTCTTTAAAGTTAGCATCTATAACAAAGCTTTGTGCAATGGCTCGAAGGGTTCTTTCACAAGTTGTGAAGTAACTACTTTAAGTTCCATGTGGGTGCTGGTCCCCACTTTGGTGGTGCTATTCTCTTTACACCCTCTAAGAATCTTTTTATCACTGGAGCAGTGAAAAAAACATCTCCCCATATGTCCCCTTGTACAAGCCACTAGTGCTGTCAGTTGACCTTTAATGATGAATATGTAAGTCTCTCTTGTGAAAAGTGAGTAAAATATTTCAAAATGGTCTTTTCTGTTGTGATCATCTTGAATAACTTATTTTAACACATCAAAATGAAAATCTCTTCCATTTTGCCATATAAAATGTTCTTATTAGTTTTCTTGCCTCTCTTAATACAGCCACTGTTTTTTCTGGTAAGTTCATGTGACCGATTTCTAGGTCTTCAAGAGCTAGGCTGTTAGTTTGAAATATTCTGGGTGCAATACTGTTCCCCTTTACATTGATAACTCGTTCTGAATTCTAGGTAGTCTTTGAAATATTCCTGGAGCTAGTTGTACTGTCTCTGAGTACCAAGTCTGTTGCGCCCATAGCGATGTTAGTAATATCAACATCATGCGACTTCTCTAGCATTTGTTAACAGTGGAATTGGGTGAAAAGCGTGCAACAGTGGAATTGGGAGAAAAGCGTATGCAGAGGTCCCTGACCAGTTTATTGAAAAGCCATTACCTCTGAGTCTTAGGGTGTGGCTATCTGGAGGCAAAGTTTGAGCATTTTGTGTTCTGAGGTGTTGCAAAACAATCTATAGTTGGGGTGCCCCACTTCCGAAAGATCTTCTGCGCACTCTCTGATTGAGCTCCTATTCGTGGGAGCTTGAAGCCCATCTGGCCAGTCTGTCCGCTTCATAATTGTCTCTCCCTGGAAAATGTATAGCTTGAATCTCCATGTTTCTCTGGATTGCCCATCTCCAGAGTTTCTGAGCTAACCTTAAGAGAGGTGGGGATTGAGTCCCTCCCCGTTTGTTGACGTAAAGCATTGTTATTGTATTATCTGTCTGAATCAGTATTGTCTTTCCCATCAAAGGTTTTTGGAATGCTTTCAAAGCTAGAAAAACAATCTTTAATCCCAGAATTTTGATGTGTTGTACTGAATCCTTCTCCCTCCAGATTCCTCTTATTTTCAGGGAACCCATATGTGCGCCCCATCCTAAACGTGTGGCGTCTGTGGTTAATTTCACCAATAGAGTTGGTTGCTGAAAAAGCCTTCCTCATGTAATGTTTCCCTTGCTAAACCAGGCTACCTCTTCATGAACCTTTTGTGTGACAACCACTAGATCGTCCCAACTCCCCGTTGCTTATGACCATTGATTTGGGAGCCACTCCTGTGTTGGTTTCATATAAAGCCTCACATTTGGGATCAAAGGAATGCATGAAGCCATTTTTCCCAATAATCTCACTACAGTCCTTGCTATCAGAGCTTGCCCCTTCTGGTAAAGGAGAGTTTCCTCCAGCAGTGATTGAGTTCTCTTCTGGTTGGGAAATGTTTTCCCTTTATTTGAGTTTAGTCTTGCTCCCAACAATATCTTCACCTACTCTGGATCTGGTGATTTCTTTATATTTAACCCCATGAGTGCCTCCCTGGTTTGGGTCACAACCAGTAGTCGACACCAGGGACGGGGGTTGAAAAATACTCTGGTACGTCGTGCCGGAGGATCTTTTTATTTAATTTAATCCCCCATTGGGACAGCGGGTCAATAGTGGGTTAGCCAAACCCAGAGAGCAGGTGCATGTGATGGCAAGCACAGCAAGTGCTCTCTTGTGAGATCCCCAATTTAGTTCAGCCCCAAATTCCACCGCCCAAATCGTACTGTGGAGACATCAAAATTATCTATCACAAAACAACCTGGTTTTGTAAGGCAGGCACCTGCGTTTTTGGTCCCGGGATCGGAGGCCATATAGGGAAACCTACCAAACCCAGACATTTCTGGAAACTAGACACCCAGGGGAGTCCACTGAGGTGTGGATTCCCCAAAGATTTCTTCCTCAGAATACCCTGCAAAGGTGCAATGTTGAATAAAAACTCAATTTGTTCTTGCATTTCTGTCACAGAAAATGCAGGAATATGCTGGGATCCACAAAATTCCTACCACCTAGTGTTTCCCCACCTGTCCTGATAAAAATTCTACCCCACTTGAATGCCTGTATCTAGTGCCTGCGCCAGGAATTGATCACCTCAGGGTCAACAGTTGCCCTCATGTAAGGACTAACATTGATAATTGTGTGATCCATTCCTGACACGGGCACTAGGCCTACCCACACAAGTGAGGTGCCATTTTTATCGGGAGATTTGGGGGAATACTGGGTGGAAGGAATTCTCTGGCTCCTCTCAGATTTTAGAACTTTCCATCATGGAAATGTGAGGAAAAGGTGTTTTTTGGGCCAAATTTTGAGATTTGCAAACAATTCTGGGTAACAGAACCTGGTGTGAGCCCAATTCACCCCATTCTGAATTCCCCTAGGTGTCTAGTTTCCAAAAATGTATAGGTTTGCTAGGTTTCCCTAGGTGCCGACTGAGCTGGAGGCCAAAATCCACTATTAGGCACTTTGCAAAAAAACAGGTCAGTTTTCTTTGAGAAAATGTGATGTGTCCACTTTGTGTTTTGGGGCATTTCCTGTTGCGGGCACTAGGCCTACTCACACAAGTGAGGTACCATTTGTAATCAGGAGACTTGGTGGAATGCTGGTTGGAAGGAAGTTTGTGGCTCCTCTCAGATTCCAGAACTTTACAGCACCAAAATCTGAGGGAAAAGTGTTTTTTCGTCAAATTTTTAGGTTTGCAAAGTATTCTGTGTAACAGAACCTGGTGAGAGCCCCACAAGTCACCCCATCCTGGATTCCCCTAGGTGTCTAGTTTTAAAAAATGTCCAGGTTTGGTAGGGTTCCCTTAGGTGCCGGCTGAGAGGCCAAAATTCACAGCTAGGCACTTTCCAAGAAACACGTCAGATTTCAACGTAAAAATGTGATGTCTCCATGTTGCGTTTCCTGTTGTGGGCAGTAGGCCTACCCACACAGTGAGATGCCATTTTTATCGGGAGACTTGGCACTTGGTGGAACACAGAACAGAAGAAGAAGTGTTTTTACCCCTTATCTTTCTCTACATTATTTCATTTCAAATGTAAGACAGTGTGTAAAAAAGAAGTTTATTTGAAAAATGCCCTGTAATTCACATGCTAGTATGGGGACTCGGGAATTCAGAGATGTGCAAATAACCACTGCTTCTCAACACCTTATTCTGGGCCCATTTTGGAAATACAAAGGTTTCCTTGATACCTATTTTTGACTCTTTATAGTTCACCACATGAATTGCTGTATTCCCGATATACAATGAAAACCCATTGCAAGGTGCAGCTCATTTATTGGCTCTGGGTACCTAGGGTTTTTGATGAACCTACAAGCCATATATATCCCTACCACCAGAAGAGTCCAGCAGACATAATGATATAATGCTTTAAAAAAACTACCATAGCTGGAAAAAGTTATAGAAGAAAACGTGGTCAGAAATGGCTCTTTTTTCACCTCAATTTCAATATTTTTATTTTTTATTTTAGCTGTTACTTTCTGTAGGAAAACCTTGAAGGATCTACACTAATGACCCCTTGTTGAATTCAGAATTTTATCTACTTTTCAAAAATGTTTAGCTGTCTGGGATCCAGCATTGGATTCACACCCATTTCCGTCACTAATTGGAAGGAGGCTAAAAGCACAAAAAATAGTAAAAATGGGGTATGTTCCAGTAAAATGCCAAAATTGTGTTGGGAAGCTGGTGAGTTTAGCACCGCAAACCCTTTGTTGATGCCATTTTCAGGGACAAAAACACATGCTTTCTTTTGCAGCCCTTTTTTCCCGTTTTACTGAAAAAAATGAAATTGTAGCTGTATTTTGGCTAATTTCTTGGTCTCCTCCAGGGGAACCCACAAACTCTGGGTCCCTTTAGAATCACTAGGATGTTGGAAAAAAAGGACGCAAATTTGGCATGCATCGCCTATGTGGCCAAAAAGTTATGAAGGCCTAAGCGTAAACTACTCCAAATAGCCAAAAGGGGCTCAGCACTGTGGAGGACGGGGGGGAGAGAAGGCCCAGCAGTAATGAGAAACCTTGAGTGTACTGTGTTTTCATTACCATTATAATGTCTTGTTTTAATTTTTGGTAGGAGTGTGCTCT
Organism: Pleurodeles waltl; assembly: GCF_031143425.1. Classification (NCBI taxonomy): domain Eukaryota; kingdom Metazoa; phylum Chordata; class Amphibia; order Caudata; family Salamandridae; genus Pleurodeles; species Pleurodeles waltl. The sequence continues at coordinate 604,742,541 of NC_090445.1, read as the reverse complement.
TACTAAGCAGGTGTCAAGGTATGCATATATATACATACCCATTCTCCTGAGATGTGCTGCTAGGCACTTTGTGAATACTCTTGATGCTGATTCTATTCAGAAGGCCAGCACTTTGAATCAATAATATTTGTTTACCACAGATCTTCTTGTGCTTTGCATTTATTGGAACACACAAATAAGCATCATTCAAATCTATACTTACCATATAATATCCCTTTTGCAATTGTGGAATACCTTCTTGATGAGTAGTCATCTTGAACTTTTGTATATTTAAAGACCTGTTGATAAACCTGAGATCTAGGATGAGGCGCAGTGATACGTCTAACATTGGTATCAGAATTGTTTTTGAATAATTTCCTTTGTTATTTTCTCTGGCTCTGTATGCACTATTTCAAAGTAAGGCATAGTATGCACAGAGTCCAAGGGTTCCCCTTAGAGGTAAGATAGTGGCAAAAAGAGATAATTCTAATGCTCTATTTTGTGGTAGTGTGGTCGAGCAGTAGGTTTATCAAAGGAGTAGTGTTAAGCATTTGTTGTACACACCCAGGCAATAAATGAGGAACACACACTCAGAGACAATTCCAGGCCAATAGGTTTTTGTATAGAAAAATATATTTTCTTAGTTTATTTTAAGAACCACAGGTTCAAGATTTACATGTAATACTTCAAATGAAAGGTATTGTAGGGAGGTACTTTAGGAACTTTGAATTAGCAAAATAGCATATACAGTTTTCACATAAATCACATATAGCTATTTTAAAACTAGACAGTGCAATTTTCAACAGTTCCTGGGGGGAGTAAGAGTTTGTTAGTTTTTGCAGGTAAGTAAACCACCTACGGGGTTCACGTTTGGGTCCAAGGTAGCCCACCGTTGGGGGTTCAGAGCAACCCCAAAGTTACCACACCAGCAGCTCAGGGCCGGTCAGGTGCAGAGGTCAAAGTGGTGCCCAAAACACTTAGGCTTCAATGTAGAAGGGGGTGCCCCGGTTCCAGTCTGCCAGCAGTTAAGTACCCGCGTCTTCGGAGGGCAGACCAGGGGGGTTTTGTAGGGCACCGGGGGGGACACAAGTCCACACAGAAAGTACACCCTCAGCCGCACAGGGGTGGCCGGGTGCAGTGTGCAAACAAGCGTCAGGTTTTCAATAGAAAGCAATGGGAGACCAAGGGGTCTCTTCAGCGATGCAGGCAGGCAAGGGGGGGGGCTCCTCGGGGTAGCCACCACCTGGGCAAGGGAGAGGGCCACCTGGGGGTCGCTCCTGCACTAGAGGTCGGATCCTTCAGGTCCTGGGGGCGGCGGGTGCAGAGTCTTTACCAGGCGTCGGGTCTTTGAAGCAGGCAGTCGTGGTCAGGGGGAGCCTCGGGATTCCCTCTGCAGGCGTCGCTGTGGGGTCTCAGGGGGGTCAACTCTGGCTACTCACGGTCTCCTAGTCGCCGGGGAGTCCTCCCTGAAGTGGTTGTTCTCTGCAAGTCGAGCCGGGGGCGTCGGGTGCAGAGTGTCAAGTCTCATGCTTCCGGCGGGAAATGCCAGTTGTTTCAAAGTTGCTTCTTTGTTGCAAAGTTGCAGTCTTTGGTGAACAGAGCTGCTGTCCTCGGGAGTTCTTGGTCCTTCTAGATGCAGGGCAGTCCTCTGAGGCTTCAGAGGTCGCTGGTCCCTGTGGAAAGCGTCGCTGGAGCAGTGTCTTTAGAAGGGGGGAGACAGGCCGGTAGAGCTGGGGCCAAAGCAGTTGGTGTCTCCGTCTTCTCTGCAGGGTTTTTCAGCTTAGCAGTCCTCTTCTTCTTAGGTTGCAGGAATCTGAGTTCCTAGGTTCTGGGGAGCCCCTAAATACTAAATTTAGGGGTGTGTTTAGGTCTTGGGGGTTAGTAGCCAATGGCTACTAGACCTGAGGGTGGCTACACCCTCTTTGTGCCTCTTCCCGAGGGGAGGGGGCACATTCCTATCCCTATTGGGGGAATCCTCCATCTGCAAGATGGAGGATTTCTAAAAGTCAGAGTCACCTCAGCTCAGGTTGCCTTAGGGGCTGTCCTGACTGGCCAGTGACTCCTCCTTGTTTTTCACATTATCTCCTCCGGCCTTGCCGCCAAAAGTGGGGCCGTGGCCGGAGGGGGCGGGCAACTCCACTAGCTGGAATGCCCTGGGGTGCTGTAACAAAGGGGGTGAGCCTTTGAGGCTCACCGCCAGGTGTTACAGTTCCTGCAGGGGGAGGTGATAAGCATCTCCATACAGGCTTTGTTACTAGCCACAGAGTGACAAAGGCACTCTCCCCATGTGGCCAGCAACATGTCTGGAGTGTGGCAGGCTGCTAAAACCAGTCAGCCTACACGGGTAGTCGTTGAGGTTTCAGGGGGCACCTCTAAGGTGCCCTCTGGGGTGTATGTTAGAATAAAATGCACACTGGCATCAGTGTGCATTTATTGTGCTGAGAAGTTTGATACCAAACTTCAGTTTTCAGTGTAGCCATTGTGGTGCTGTGGAGTTCGTGCATGACAGACTCCCAGACTATATACTCTTATGGCTACCCTGCACTTACAATGTCTAAGGTTTTGCTTAGACACTGTAGGGGCATAGTGCTCATGCACTTATGCCCTCACCTATGGTATAGTGCACCCTGCCTTAGGGCTGTAAGGCCTGCTAGAGGGGTGACTTATCTATACTGCATAGGCAGTGTGAGGTTGGCATGGCACCCTGAGGGGAGTGCCATGTCGACTTAGTCTTTTTATCCCCACCAGTACACACAAGCTGACAAGCAGGGTGTCTGTGCTGAGTGAGGGGTCCCCAGGGTGGCATAAGATATGCTGCAGCCCTTATAGACCTTCCATGGCATCAGGGCCCTTGGTACCAGGGGTACCAGTTACAAGGGACTTACCTGGATGCCAGGGTGCGCCAATTGTGGAAACAAAAGTACAGGTTAGGGAAAGAACACTGGTGCTGGGGCCTGGTTAGCAGGCCTCAGCAAACTTTCAAATCAAAACTTAGCATCAGCAAAGGCAAAAAGTCAGGGGGTAACCATGCCAAGGAGGCATTTCCTTACACAACACCCCCCCCCAAACGAAAGAGGAGGAGACTAACCTTTCCCAAGAGAGTCTTCATTTTCTAAGTGGAAGAACCTGGAAAGGCCATCTGCATTGGCATTGGCAGTCCCAGGTATGTGTTCCACTATAAAGTCCATTCCCTGTAGGGAGATGGACCACCTCAACAGTTTTGGATTTTCACCTTTAATTTGCATCAGCCATCTGAGAGGTCTGTGGTCAGTTTGAACTACAAAGTGAGTACCGAAGAGGTATGGTCTCAGCTTCTTCAGGGACCAAACCACAGCAAAGGCCTCCCTCTCAATGGCACTCCAACGCTGCTCCCTGGGGAGTAACCTCCTGCTAATGAAAGCAACAGGCTAGTCAAGGCCATCATCATTTGTTTGGGACAAAACTGCCCCTATCCCATGTTCAGAGGCATCTGTCTGCACAATGAACTGCTTGGAGTAATCTGGAGCTTTTAGAACTGGTGCTGTGCACATTGCTTGTTTCAGGGTGTCAAAGGCCTGTTGGCATTCTACAGTCCAGTTTACCTTCTTGGGCATTTTCTTGGAGGTAAGTTCTGTGAGGGCTGTCACTATGGGTCCATATCCCTTCACAAACCTCCTGTAATACCCAGTCAAGCCAAGGAATGCCCTGACCTGGGTCTGGGTTTTTGGAGCTGCCCAGTCCAGAATAGTCTGGATCTTAGGGTGGAGTGGCTGAACTTGGCCTCCTCCTACAAGGTGACCCAAGTAAACCACAGTTCCCTGCCCTATCTGGCATTTGGATGCCTTGATAGAGAGGCCTGCTGATTGCAGAGCCTTCAAAACCTTCTTTAGGTGGACCAGGTGATCCTGCCAGCTGGAGCTAAAGACCGCAATATCGTCAAGATAAGCTGCACTAAGACTCCAAGCCAGCAAGGACTTGATTCACCAACCTTTGGAAGGTGGCAGGGGCATTCTTTAAACCAAAGTGCATAACAGTAAACTGATAATGCCCATCAGGTGTGGAGAATGCGGTCTTTTCTTTTTCTCCTGGTGCCATTTTGATATGCCAGTACCCTGCTGTTAAGTCAAAGGTACTTAAGAATTTGGCAGCACCCAATTTGTCAATCAGTTCATCAGCCCTTGGAATGGGATGGGCATCTGTCTTGGTGACAGAATTAAGTCCTCTGTAGTCCACACAAAACCTCATCTCTCTCTTTCCATCTTTGGTGTGAGGTTTGGGGACTAAGACCACTGGGCTAGCCCAGGGGCTGTCAGAGTGCTCAATGACTCCCAATTCCAGCATCTTGTGGACTTCCACTTTGATGCTTTCCTTAACTTGGTCAGACTGTCTGAAAATGTTGTTTTTGACAGGCATGCTGTCTCCTGTTTCCACATCATGGGTACACAGGTGTGTCTGACCAGGGGTTAGGGAAAAGAGCTCAGCAAACTGTTGCAGCACCTTCCTACAGTCAGACTGCTGTTGGCCAGAGAGGGTGTCTGAATAGATCACTCCATCAACTAAGCCATCTTTAGGGTTTGTGGTGAGGAGATCAGGGAGAGGTTCACTCTCAGCTTCCTGGTCCTCATCTGTTACCATCAACAGATTCACATCAGCCCTGTCATGGAAGAGCTTAATGCAGTTCACATGGATCACCCTCTTGGGGGTCCTGCTAGTGCCTAGGTCCACCAGGTAGGTGACCTGACTCTTCTTTTCTAGCACTGGGTAAGGGCCACTCCATCTGTCCTGAAGTGCCCTGGGAGCCACAGGCTCCAAAACCCAGACTTTCTGCCCTGGTTGAAATTCAACCATTGCAGCCTTTTGGTCATACCAAAACTTCTGGAGCTGTTGGCTGGCCTCAAGGTTTTTGCTTGCCTTTTCCATGTACTCTGCCATCCTTGAACGTAGGCCAAGTACATAGTCCACTATATCTTGCTTAGGCTCATGAAGAGGTCTCTTCCAGCCTTCTTTCACAAGAGCTAGTGGTCCCCTTACAGGGTGGCCAAACAGAAGTTCAAAGGGTGAAACCCCTACTCCCTTCTGAGGCACCTACCTGTAAGCGAAGAGCAGACATGGCAAGAGGACATCCCATCTTCTTTTGAGTTTTTCAGGGAGCCCCATGATCATGCCTTTGAATGTTTTGTTGAATCTCTCAACAAGACCATTGGTTTGTGGATGGTATGGTGTGGTGAATTTGTAAGTCACCCCACACTCATTCCACATGTGTTTCAGGTATGCTGACATGAAGTTGGTACCTCTGTCAGACACCACCTCCTTAGGAAAAACCCACTCTAGTAAAGATACCAATGAGTGCCTTGGCTACTGCAGGGGCAGTAGTTGACCTAAGGGGAATTGCTTCAGGGTATCTAGTAGCATGATCCACTACTACTAGTATGTATAGGTTCCCTGAGGCCGTGGGAGGTTCAAGTGGACCCACTATGTCCACACCCACTCTTTCAAAGGGGACCCCCACCACTGGAAGTGGAATGAGGGGGGCCTTTGGGTGTCCACCTGTCTTACCACTGGCTTGACAGGTGGCACAGGAGACACAAAACTCCTTGACCTTCTGGGACATGTTGGGCCAATAGAAGTGGTTGACTAATCTCTCCCACGTCTTGGTCTGTCCCAAATGCCCAGCAAGAGGAATATCATGGGCTAAGGTCAGTATGAACTCTCTAAACTCCTGAGGCACTACCACTCTCCTAGTGGCACCAGGTTTGGGATCTCTTGCCTCAGTGTAAAGGAGTCCATCTTCCCAATAGACCCTATGTGTTCCTGTTTTCTTTCCATTGGACTCTTCAGCAGCTTGCTGCCAAAGGCCTTCAAGAGAGGGACAGGTTTCTTGCCCCTTACACAACTGTTCCCTTGAGGGTCCCCCTGTGCCTAAGAGCTCAACCTGATAAGGTCCTAACTCCATAGGCTCAGTTCCCTCAGAGGGCAGAACTTCTTCCTGGGAAGAGAGGTTCTCTTTTTCTGGTTGTATTGCAACTGGTTTCCCAGTTGTCTTTCCTTTTCTCTTGGTAGGTTGGGCCCTTTTTCCAGGCTCCAGCACTACTTTTTCACCCTGAGCCTTGCACTGTGCCCTTGACTTGACACACACCAGTTCAGGGATACCCAGCATGGCTGCATGGGTTTTCAGTTCTACCTCAGCTCATGCTGAGGACTCCAGGTCATTTCCAAGCAAACAGTCTACAGGGATATTTGAGTAGACCACCACCTGTTTCAGGCCATTGACCCCTCCCCAATCTATAGTCACCATAGCCATGGGATGTACTTTAGTCTGATTGTCAGAGTTGGTGACTGGATAAGTTTGTCCAGCCAGGTATTGACCAGGGGAAACCAGTTTCTCTGTCACCATGGTGACACTGGCACCTGTATCCCTCAGGCCTTCTACACTTGTCCCATTAAGAGCTGCTGCCTGTATTTTTGCATATTAGGAGGCCAGGCAGCCAGTGTGGCTAAATCCACCCCACCCTCAGAGACTAATGTAGCTTCAGTGTGACACCTGATTTGCTCTGGGCACACTGTTGATCCCACTTGGAGACTGGCCATTCCAGTGTTAGCTGGAGTAGAGTTTGAAGTGTAACCTTTCTTGGGACAGGCCTTGTCCCCAGTTTGGTGTCCAGGCTAATTACAGCTACGACACCAGGCCTTTTTGGGATCAAAGATTTTACCCTTGTACCCAAAATTGGATTGTGAAGAGACTCTGGGCCCACCCTCCTGTGCAGGTTTTTGGGGGCCTGTAGAAGACTCTTTACTATTTTTCCCTTTGGATGTCTCAACACTCTTCCCCTGGGGAGGCTTTGTGACCCCTTTCTTTTGGTCACCCCCTGTGGAAGTCTTGGTCACCCTAGTCTTGACCCAATGGTCCACCTTCTTTCCCAATTCTTGGGGAGAAATTGGTCCTAGGTCTACCAGATGCTGATGCAGTTTATCATTTGAACAATTACTCAATAGGTGTTCTTTCACAAATAAATTGTACAGCCCATCATAATCATTTACACCACTGCCTTGAATCCAACCATCCAGTGTTTTCACTGAGTAGTCCACAAAATCAACCCAGGTCTGGCTCGAGGATTTTTGAGCCCCCCTGAACCTAATTCTATACTCCTCAGTGGAGAATCCAAAGCCCTCAATCAGGGTAGCCTTCATGAGGTCATAGGATTCTGCATCTTTTCCAGAGAGTATGAGGAGTCTATCCCTACACTTTCCATTGAACATTTCCCAAAGGAGAGCACCCCAGTGAGATCTGTTTACTTTTCTGGTTGCACAAGCCCTCTCAAAAGCTGTGTACCATTTGGTGATGACATCACCATCTTCATATTTAGTTACAATCCCTTTAGGGATTTTCAACATGTCAGGAGAATTTCTGACCCTATTTATGTTGCTTCCACCATGGATGGGACCAAAACCAATCTCTTCTATGGCTAGGAGCTGTCTCTCTAAAGCCAATCTTTTGGCCATCCTGGCTAACAGGAGGTCATCTTCACTGAGGCTATCCTCAGTGATTACAGAGGTGCTGGACCCTCCTGTGAGGGAAACAGCATCTCTGACTATCATATTTGGAGACAGGGCTTGAGGGGCCCTGATCTCCCTAATTAGGACTGGAGGGGGGGATTCTCCTCCAATTCACTAGCTTCATCCTCTGCGAGGTCATCCTCAGAGGGGTTGGCTTTGGCAAACTCTGCCAGCAGCTCCTGGAGCTTTACTTTGGAAGGGTTTATGCCAGCTTTAATATTTTTTAGTTTGCAGAGAGACCTTAGCTCCCTCATTCTAAGATGGAGGTAAGGTGTGAGGTCGAGTTCCATCACTCTCTCTTCTGCAGTAGACATTATGTTTCTAAAAGTTGGAATACTTTTTAAGAATCTAAAACTATCTCTAGAACTTAATTCAAACTTTCACAACATTTTTAAGCTCTAAAAGAAATGCTAACAGGGACTAACACAAGGCCCTAGCAGGACTTTTAAAAAATTTATAAAAATAGCTCAAATTTCAAAAATCAGTTTCTAATGACAATTTTTGGAATTTAGTCGTGTGATCAGGTATTGGCTGAGTAGTCCAGCAAATGCAAAGTCTTGTACCCCACCGCTGATCCACCAATGTAGGAAGTTGGCTCTGTATGCACTATTTCAAAGTAAGGAATAGTATGCACAGAGTCCAAGGGTTCCCCTTAGAGGTAAGATAGTGGCAAAAAGAGATAATTCTAATTCTCTATTTTGTGGTAGTGTAGTCGAGCAGTAGGCTTATCAAAGGAGTAGTGTTAAGCATTTGTTGTACACACCCAGGCAATAAATGAGGAACACACACTCAAACAATTCTAGGCCAATAGGTTTTTGTATAGAAAAATATATTTTCTTAGTTTATTTTAAGAACCACAGGTTGAAGATTTACATGTAATACTTCAAATGAAAGGTATTGCAGGTAGGTACTTTAGGAATTTTGAATTAGCAAAATAGCATATACAGTTTTCACATAAATCACATATAGCTATTTTAAAACTAGACAGTGCAATTTTCAACAGTTCCTGGGGGGAGTAAGAGTTTGTTAGTTTTTGCAGGTAAGTAAACCACCTACAGGGTTCAAGTTTGGGTCCAAGGTAGCCCACCGTTGGGGGTTCAGAGCAACCCCAAAGTTACCACACCAGCAGCTCAGGGCCGGTCAGTTGCAGAGGTCAAAGTGGTGCCCAAAACGCATAGGCCTCAATGGAGAAGGGGGTGCCCCGGTTCCAGTCTGACAGCAGGTAAGTACCCGCGTCTTCGGAGGGCAGACCAGGGGGGTTTTGTAGGGCACCGGGGGGGACACAAGTCCACACAGAAAGTACACCCTCAGCGGCACGGGGGCGGCCGGGTGCAGTGTGCAAACAAGCGTCGGGTTTTCAATAGAAAGCAATGGGAGACCAAGGGGTCCCTTCAGCGATGCAGGCAGGCAAGGGGGGGGGGGGTGCTCCTCGGGGTAGCCACCACCTGGGCAAGGGAGAGGGCCACCTGGGGGTCGCTCCTGGACTGGAGGTCGGATCCTTCAGGTCCTGGGGGCTGCGGGTGCAGAGTCTTTACCAGGCGTCGGGTCTTTGAAGCAGGCAGTCGCGGTCAGGGGGAGCCTAGGGATTCCCTTTGCAAGCGTCGCTGTGGGTGCTCAGGGGGATCAACTCTGGCTACTCACGGTCTCCTAGTCGCCGGGGAGTCCTCCCTGAAGTGGTTGTTCTCCGCAAGTCGAGCCGGGGGCGTCGGGTGCAGAGTGTCAAGTCTCACGCTTCCGGCGGGAAACGCAAGTTGTTTCAAAGTTGCATCTTTGTTGCAAAGTTGCAGTCTTTGGTGAACAGAGCCGCTGTCCTCAGGAGTTCTTGGTCCTTCTAGATGCAGGGCAGTCCTCTGAGGCTTCAGAGGTCGCTGGTCCCTGTGGAAAGCGTCGCTGGAGCAGTGTCTTTAGAAGGGGGGAGACAGGCCGGTAGAGCTGGGGCCAAAGCACTTGGTGTCTCAGTCTTCTCTGCAGGGTTTTTCAGCTTAGCAGTCCTCTTCTTCTTAGGTTGCAGGAATACGAGTTCCTAGGTTCTGGGGAGCCCCTAAATACTAAATTTAGGGGTGTGTTTAGGTCTGGGGGTTAGTAGCCAATGGCTACGAGCTCTGAGGGTGGCTACACCCTCTTTGTGCCTCCTCCAGAGGGGAGGGGGGCACATTCCTATCCCTATTGGGGGAATCCTCCATCTGCAAGGTGGAGGATTTCTAAAAGTCAGAGTCACCTCAGCTCAGGTTGCCTTAGGGGCTGTCCTGACTGGCCAGTGACTCCTCCTTGTTTTTCTCATTATCTCCTCCGGCCTTGCCGCCAAACGTGGGGCCGTGGCGGAGCGGGCGGGCAACTCCACTAGCTGGAATGCCCTGGGGTGCTGTAACAAAGGGGGTGAGCCTTTGAGGCTCACCGCCAGGTGTTACAGTTCCTGCAGGGGGAGGTGATAAGCATCTCCACCCAGTACAGGCTTTGTTACTAGCCACAGAGTGACAAAGGCACTCTCCCCATGTGGCCAGCAACATGTCTGGAGTGTGGCAGGCTGCTAAAACCAGTCAGCCTACACGTGTAGTCGGTTGAGGTTTCGGGGGCACCTCTAAGGTGCCCTCTGAGGTGTATGTTACAATAAAATGCACACTGGCATCAGTGTGCATTTATTGTGCTGAGAAGTTTGATACCAAACTTCACAGTTTTCAGTGTAGCCATTATGGTGCTGTGGAGTTCGTGCATGACAGACCCCCAGACCATATACTCTTATGGCTACCCTGCACTTACAATGTCTAAGGTTTTGCTTAGACACTGTGGGGGCATAGTGCTCATGCACTTATGCCCTCACCTATGGTATAGTGCACCCTGCCTTAGGGCTGTAAGGCCTGCAGGAGGGGTGACTTATCTGTACCTGTAGGCAGTGTGAGGTTGGCATGGCACCCTGAGGGGAGTGCCATGTCGACTTAGTCTTTTTATTCCCACCAGTACACACAAGCGGACAAGCAGGGTGTCTGTGCTGAGTGAGGGGTCCCCAGGGTGGCATAAGATATGCTGCAGCCCTTAGAGACCTTCCCTGGCATCAGGGCCCTTGGTACCAGGGGTACCAGTTACAAGGGACGTACCTGGATGCCAGGGTGTGCCAATTGTGGAAACAAAAGTACAGGTTAGGGAAAGAACACTGGTGCTGGGGCCTGGTTAGCAGGCCTCAGCACACTTTCAAATCAAAACTTAGCATCAGCAAAGGCAAAAAGTCAGGGAGTAACCATGCCAAGGAGGCATTTCCTTACAATTAGGTACAAATTATATTTCTTGTTTGAGTAACAATTCTTTGACCTCATTGAGAAGTTCATTTGTTTCCTCCTTTAAATGGTTCTTTTTCCCTGGACCCCTTGATGGTGGGTATTAAAATTATATGCAATAACCGAATTGTATTGGGTTTAAAACCCATTTGTTTGACGTAATGTTCCTCCACTCCTGGAGACAATATGCAATCTTCCACCCACTGGTGTGTTGTGATGGTATTCGGATTTTTTGATGTTTTCTTTCACAATTGGTATATGTGATGTTGTCTCAGCTGCAGCGCAGTCATTTGTTAGCAGGGGTTGTACCTCCTCTAGCTGGTTGTCTTCTTCCCCTGGCTCTTCCTCAAAAATAACTTCTTCCTTGTTGCTGGTATTGCCAGCCTTGTTGTAAGAGGGGGGGGGGGGCTATGTGCCACTGTTTAAGCCTTGATGTGAACTCACTGGCTGGAAGCTACCCCTGGAGCCTGGTCTTCTTGCTGAGAAAGATATCCATATTCCTCCTTGAAACTGTAATGCGCCCATGGACTTTGCGGTTTTGCTGTCCTTTTTTAGTTGATTTAGGCTTTTATCAACAGATTTCCAGAATAACTGTTGTCCATTGAAAATAGGTGTTTACTATGTGTGCTTGGACCTGTGGGTTGAAACCTGAAATTCTCAGCTATGAGTGGTGTCTTAAAGTAAGCCCCATCATTAGCTGGAGACTAGGTGTGTCTGTTGCATTCAGTGCATATTTCAAGCTTGTATTCGCTATATTTTTTCCATTTTCCACCAAAGTTCTGCCCTCTTCTTGTATTGCTATGGGAGATGTTTAATTAATTCTCCTATTTCCTCCCAATGTTGGTGGTGTCTCTATTGGGCAAGGAATTAGAATTGGCAATACGTCACTGGTTTGCTGCACTCCTTTCCATCCTCCAACCCATGAGGTCCATTATTTTACTCTCTTTATCTGATTGAAGGGATATGTGCCCTTTTCCTAGTAGTTGAAGTTATTATTGAGTCTGCATACAGTTGATGTAAGTTGACCCTTTTGAAGAAAACTTGTATTTCTTCTCTGCCATGGGTGTGACTGCTATGCAAGTACCTGGATCTTTAAATGCTCCCCTGTCCTGATCCAGAATACGTGGAAGCATAGGCAGATATTGATTCCTTGTCTGACTTGGCCGCAGCGTTTCTCAGAAGAAACATGACTATGGCTTATCCTCTTCCAAATGTACGTTAAACCGGTCTGCTGCATTTTTTATTAAAATGTTATAAATGCCAATATCACCTGGGGGTGAGGGTTTGGATGGATAAGACTCTACATCCTCTTCAGGAGAATACCCTACTGAGTTTCCATATATTCTCATTCTGAAGGCTGAAACATTTCCTGTTCCTCTTCTTCCTCGTAGAAGAATTCCTCCTCTTCCACTTGAGGTTCAGGTGTGTGAGGGGGTTGAATTTCTTCGACTTCAACCTCAGGACACTCCTTGGTCATTGAAGGTTTCAGTGGGATTCTATATGCCTTCAGGCTTTCATCAAACTCTTCTTTCTTTTGGATCAAAGCGGACATTTCAGCCTCGAGTCTCTTCTTGTTTTCGATCTCAACAGGCGGCTCAACTGGACTGGCCGATGAGTGTTTTCTTTTCCACATCAAGAGTTCTTTCGACGTCTATTCTGACTGGGAGCTTTGCTGACCCGTTTGTGAAGCATGGTCTTTCAACGACAAAGCATCTGTTGCCCTTGCGCCTTTCGACCATACATGTTTTTTCTGGGTTGTTTCTCCCCCGAAGACCACCTCGAGGGCTCTGTGGGACTCCCTTTTGTGAGGGCATGTCTGTAGACGAGGAGCATTTCAATATTGAGGCTCGCTTTTGTACTCTTGAGTCTGACGTCTTCGACTCTTGTGCCTTTGCCTCCTTTCAGCTCTTCTTTGGCACCTCCTCCTTGACCTCAATGATCTCCTGATTACCCTTCAAAGTTTCCTCTTCAGCTCCTTCTTCTACATTTTCATCAATGTCGCTGGAAAGGCCCAAAGCTCGAAAGGCTGGTGCAATCTTTTGGTCATGTAAGGAGTGATGTACCATCCTTTGCTTCTTTCTCACCCTCAGCATCTTCAGGGCAAACACTGAGCAGGCATTACAATCTTTGCTCCGGTGGTCGACAGAAAGGCAAAGATTGCACACCAATGCTTGTCTTTTTGAGTATATCAGTGATGGCAATTCTTGCAGAACTGTAATAGTGTCTTCTTTATTATGCCACGCGAGGGAGGCCCTATCCGGGCATTCTCTGCAGTCCGACAAGGTAGATAAAATAAATATGCGCTCTCCCTTTGTTTTTAGGCCGACCCTTGTTGATAATGTTGAGTTCTCTTACTTAAGTTTTCATTTGCTTTCCTGTAAATTCTTCTAAGTTCTTCCTTCAATTGGAGACGTCTCTACCTAACATCCAGACCCAACAGTGGAAAAAAAGAATCTGAAGATGGTGACCTAAGGTGAGAACATCCGGAGGGAGTATGACGATGTCACAAGGAGACACCAAATTGAGGTTCCGTTGACGCCCACCAAACAAAAGTAGAAACAAAAAGGCTAAAATATTTAGTGGAATAGAAGAAATTCCGGACCCAAACACTAGACGGCGGAATAACAGAGTCAACAAGTAAGCTGCAGCCTATAACGATATTTCATTGTGTTACAACCATGCAGCAATTCATATGGTAAAGCCTAATGAATAAAAGTGTAAATAAAGGAAACCTATGCATGTTTTTAAATGTGCCCAAGATGCCCAAAATACTTAGTTTAGGAATAGTAGTTATTTGTACTAACTAGGGTAATCTAGGGTTACCCATACTAACATATGATTCAGGGGGTATTTTTCAAAATGATTTCTTTCTTGCACATTGGTTCCAAAAATGGAGAGAAATTACATTGCTGATAATAATTGCCACACTTCTCCAATAAAACGGGTTACTTGTGTGGATGTGCCTATCGCCCAAGACAGAAAAGGCATAAAAATGCAATGTAGAGAAATAAAAAAAAATTGCCTTGCAAATTGACTCATTTTGGAGATGTTGGTAGCTGCAGTATTTGTGCCCAGACTCAGCCTCCATCCAGAGAAATCTACTAAAACTAGACATTTCTAAAAATTAAACTCCCAGGAGAGTCCAGGGTGGTGTCACCTGCATGAATCCCACGAAGTTTTTTTTTTTTTTTTTTTTACACGTAATGCCCTGCAAACCTGAAACTTTGGCTAAAATGATGCATTTTGTTCAAATTTCTGTGAGGCAAAGTTTCAGAATTTGTGAGGATCCACAAAATGTATATCACCCAGCGTTCTCACACTTCTCCTGATAAAAAACATTGCCCCACCTCTAAGGATGGGACTACCACCCATAACATAAGCCCCAAAACGAGACTTGGAAACATCACATTTTTGCCATGAAAATTGCCCCATTTGGGCTATGTAGTTAGCTGTGGTATTTGAAACCAGCTCACCGCCACTCCACAAAACCTAACAAACCAAGATATTTCTGAAACCTAGATACTCAGGAGGGTCCAGGGTAGTGTGATTTCCATTGATCCCATGACGTTTTCATACCCAGAATGCTATGCACACCCCAAACGTGGCTAAAAATCACATATTTTTGCATATTTCTATAGAGGAAAACTCCAGAACCTGTGCAAATACACAGAATTCCTCTCACCCAGTGGTTCCCACCCTTCTACCAAAATAACAGTAACCTCCCTTGTGAAGCTGGGCCTACAGCTTGCGACATGGATAAAACCGGACTTTGAGTTGCCTTGGCATTGTCCCCAATTTTCTTTTCCTCGCACCAGGTAAACCTCCGCCCCTCAGACTGTTGGGGCCTTTTTCGGGTGGGCACAGCCTATGACCCGATGCTAGAGGGCTGTCCACACCCCTTCTTTCATATTTATTTCTCCTTTGGCATCTAGCGGGCCTTCTATCCCCAAGCTCCCTCTAACAGGAAGATTTAGGGTATTTCCCCCTTTTTTAGGGTCGAGCCTGCTTTGCATGCGCTCGCGCATGCGTATAGCAGGGAGACTCTTTAGTATTTAGAAAAGGGCTTCGAGCCCTGTCAACTTCACGTCAGTGCTTTTTATTGGTTCGTGGGCTTCCCTAATTAAATCAGCTTGCTTTCATTAGTCGAAGGCACGCATAGGTCATGCCTTTTCCGGTGGCTAGCCCTCCTCGAGCGCAGCGACCAAGTACAGAAAACATGCGAGGCTCGCTGTTTTCCATCCGGCTGGTGGACTTTTTTTTAAAACTAATTTACGAGCCCGATCTCGCTTGGCAGAAGTCGAGCGCTTTACCTACTTGATTTCACTTTTTCGGGTTACGTGCATAAATGCACTTTTGCCCGATAGGTGAAAAGTCGGGTTAGGAGTTTACAACGCGATCGGCTCTAACACGAGCAAACGCGAGACCCGATGCATTGTAAATGCTTGTTTACCTCATGTGCACTAGATGAGCCGTTGACATCAAGTAGGAGCAGTGCCGCTGGAAGGGGGTAATGCCCCGTTTCTAGTGGTACCTCTCTTAAGTGGATCCCTGCTCTGGGATCAAAGATACAAAGATAGTGCGCTTGACTTGTACTATTTGCCAAGCGAATTAAAGCGGCTAAAAAATCTGGAACTCCTAGCTTCACGATGGGGAATGATTCAAGCATTTGAATCTATACAAGACCAAATGCAGAATAACACAGAGAACACCCCAGACCATTTTCAGACTTTTTATGCCTCATCAGTGATCTGTTGCTTGAGACCTTTGGTATAGCAAAACAAGTCTCGTGTCTGGGAAACCTGTCACACTTCAGCATCTCACTGGAACAAACAAATAAGTGAGTGAAATTCTCGATTTGATCTCAGCCACTCGTACTTTTTCTAGGGCTCACTGCAGTACACAGTTAGTTTGCTTACTGCACACACAAGGGACCACTTATATGCAAAATTAACCCCTGTTCTACCCCAACAAGGAAATACCAGTCACACTTTTTACCTCAGAGATGCCCTAGCAATGTCAAAAACCATGTAGACAGACACAAAGCGTAAAATATGGTGGTTAAAGCAGTTGCAGAGTGTGCAAATGGTTATAACTCACTCATGGCTCTGCTTCTTGGGAGTTAGGGGCTCACCCAACGTACTGGCACATACCTTATGACTTCGTGTCATTTTCACTCTTATACCCTGTTCCATCGCAGAAGTTCATCTTTACTTGTTTGGCAGATTCTCTTATTTCTAAAGCATTGATGTCACATGGGGAAAGAACTCCGATTCCCTATCCCTTCAAGGCACCTTACTGTCCGTTTTTTTATCCTTCCCTTGCCTTCTCATCATTTATGTTCAGTTATCTACTGACTCATCTGATTATCCTTTTTAGATAGAGCCTAGCAGGCAGCACAGCTGTTTGGCTGCACTCTACATATTGTGGGCTTCTCACGAACTAAGAGGGACTTGCAGCCTGCCCACTGCTTACCATTGGTTGGCTTTAATATCACTCATTTGCCTGCTTCTTATTTAATGGTTAGCCTTCTTCCCCATCTTGTGTCTGTCAGCTCCACAGAGCATTACCAATTTACTGGTGTCTCAACTGCTCACTTTCAGGAAACTACTTTTTTCTTTTGTCCTAAACACTCCCGGGGTGTGCAGGTGTTTTCAATCTGTGTGTAAACTGTGTCCCGTGTCACAACAAATCTAAAGTCTTTGTCAAGATAAACTGCATCATTGTTTATGGCATACAGATTTGGACTGTTAATAAATTTTAGATTACACAGAATTTCCACCAAACTGTGATAAGACAGTAGCAATGCAACTTGTATCATGCACGCTGTGGAACATAGATATGCTAACAAAGGTCAGTCCTGTAAGCTCCTGTTTTTAAACTTTGTGAATAAAGTGTGCATTGAACGAAATTCGTTTTTTGCAGGTGAAGCTAAATTTTTCCTGACAGAAGAATTTCAGCATGTTCAGTATGCCATTGCTGATGATATTAGCTACGTCAGAATATGTAAACGTACGTCAGAATATGAAAACGTTTTAAACCACTTCTGATTGGATGATCGTTGTATGGATTTCTTTTATGACCGTGTTTTTGTTTGACATTTCTCTGCATTTTAAGGGGGAATGCTGACAAAATATCACTGATATATAATATTCAATATGGAAAACACTTCCACTGCGCAAATGTACACACAAATACACAAAATGTGCACTCAGATTTGACATTACAATGTTGCTTTATTGAATAGTGGTCTCAGTCACCAATAATAAAAGTTGTAGGTCCATGCCTAGAATAATAGTTTGCGATACAGGATTTATATAAAATCAAATTACACCTCAACTCATTTCTGTTTTACCAAGGTTAACCAACATTGCTGGGAGCAGCCAGACAAGCACTTTCGAAGGACTCCCACTCTCTTCCCAGAGTTTGGTACAAGATGGCATTTTTTGACATCTGAAACAGAAGTAGGATTGCATAGGGGTGGAATCAGAAACTATACATGACCAGAAACGACATATCATTAGCGACAGTGGCCATACCAGTGAATAAAATGTCATACTATTTCAGGTGGTGACGACTCGTCTCCATAATCTGAAAAGGGGTCAAGTGTAAGGACAGGGTCCACAATCTCCAGTACTTGCTCGCTCTCAAGGCATACTAGGCGCTGTGCACATTATTGGTCAAGAAGAAGAGATGAGAGCTCGCGGGATGAGGTGCTCCTTTTTACACATAAAGAAACACACGCCTCCAGGGTAGATCACTGGTCATAATAATTTAGGAGGAGCGGGACGGCAGAGAAGCAGCTGTAGCCTAGAGAGGCTCCATTTAAGCGTCATTTACTTCCATGTTCTGCATTTGATCTTCCAACACCGCAGCACTAGGTTTCTTTTTGGTTCCTTCTTGTTGCTTCTTCTGTTTTTTCGAAATCTCCACATCAATAGGTGCAGGTTTCACAAACTTAATTAACTCTTTCATTCCTAGGAAAAAAGTATAAAAGAGTTAATACAGTGATGCAGTTGTATAAGCGATAAATCAGAAATAGAAACTAAAAAGACTAGAGAGGGAAATGGGGACAACACGCATCTCCATAAAACAAATCAGATTTTGGTCTGGGTGGGAAGCCTTGGAACCACCTGGGAAGTCATCTCTAGAGAACTAAGAAGTGCTGTGATGCCATACCAAAGACCAACTGTACCACCAACTACAATCAGGATAAGTGGTATCCATCATGTACTGAAATAGTCGGTAAAGAGATACTGTGTCAATCTACGTCATAATGAAAATGTCACTTACCCAGTGTACATCTGTTCGTGGCATCAGTCGCAGTAGATTCGCATGTTCTGCAATAGCTCGCCATCTGGTGTTGGGCCGGAGTGTTACAAGTTGTTTTTCTTCGAAGAAGTCTTTCGAGTCACGGGACCGAGTGACTCCTCCTTTTGTCTCCATTGCGCATGGGCGTCGACTCCATCTTCGATTGTTTTTCCCCGCAGAGGGTGAGGTAGGAGTTGAATTGTAGTAATAGTGCCCATGCAATGGAGTGACTAAGTATGCACCTATTTAAGGTTGAGATGATACATATATAAATAATTGAAGGTAACTTCTAAACTGCTACAGGCTCCCGGGGAGGCGGGTGGGCACATGCGAATCTACTGCGACTGATGCCACGAACAGATGTACACTGGGTAAGTGACATTTTCAGTTCGATGGCATCTGTCGCTGTAGATACGCATGTTCTGCATAGACTAGTAAGCAGTTATTTCCCCAAAAAGCAGTGGATCAGCCTGTAGGAGTGGAAGTAGTCTGAAATAATGTTCTTAATACGGCTTGACCTACTGTGGCTTGTTGTGCGGATAACACGTCTACACAGTAGTGCTTGGTGAATGTGTGAGGCGTAGACCATGTGGCTGCCTTACATATTTCTTGCATTGGGATGTTTCCTAGAAAGGCCATGGTAGCACCTTTCTTTCTGGTTGAGTGTGCCCTTGGTGTAATGGGCAGCTGTCGTTTAGCTTTAAGGTAGCAGATTTGGATGCATTTAACTATCCATCTGGCTATACCTTGTTTTGAAATTGGGTTTCCTGCATGAGGTTTTTGAAATGCAATAAAGAGTTGTTTAGTCTTTCTGATGTTTTTTGTTCTGTCAATGTAATACATCAATGCTCTTTTGACATCTAATGTATGTAGTGCCCTTTCAGCTACGGTATCTGGCTGTGGAAAGAACACTGGAAGTTCCACTGTTTGATTTAGATGGAACGGTGAAATAACCTTTGGCAAAAATTTAGGATTGGTCCTTAGGACGACTTTATTTTTGTGTAGTTGTATAAAAGGTTCCTGTATTGTAAACACCTGAATCTCGCTTACTCTTCTTAAGGAAGTAATGGCGATGAGAAATGCCACCTTCCAGGTTAGGAACTGTATGTCGCAGGAGTGCATGGGTTCAAAAGGTGGACCCATAAGTCTAGTTAGGACAACATTTAGGTTCCATGAAGGAACAGGTGGTGTTCTTGGTGGTATAATTCTCCTAAGGCCCTCCATGAATGCTTTAATGACTGGTATCTTATATAGGGAAGTTGAATAGGTAGTCTGCAGGTATGCAGATATTGCTGCAAGGTGTATTTTAATGGAAGAGAAAGCTAGGTTAGATTTTTGTAAGTGAAGCAAGTAACCCACTACATGTTCTGGAGTTGTGTGTAATGGTTGTATTTGATTAATATGGCAGTAGCAAACAAACCTCTTCCATTTACTTGCATAGCAGTGCCTGGTGGATGGCCTTCTGGCTTGTTTTATGACTTCCATACATTCTTGGGTAAGTTGTAAGTGCCCGAATTCTAGGATTTCAGGAGCCAGATTGCTAGATTCAGCGATGCTGGATCTGGGTGTCTGATCTTTTGGTTGTGCTGTGTCAACAGATCTGGCCTGTTGGGCAATTTGATGCAGGGTACCACTGATAGGTCTAGCAGCGTTGTGTACCAGGGTTGCCTTGCCCAAGTTGGTGCTATCAATATGAGTTTGAGTTTGCTTTGACTGAGTTTGTTTACCAGGTAAGGAAGGAGAGGGAGAGGAGGAAAAGCGTAAGCAAATATCCCTGACCAGTTCATCCATAGGGCATTGCCTTGGGATTGTTCGTGTGGGTATCTGGATGCGAAGTTTTGGCATTTTGCGTTCTCCCTTGTCGCAAACAAGTCTATCTGAGGTGTTCCCCAGAGTTTGAAATAAGTGTTCAGAATTTGGGGGTGAATTTCCCATTCGTGGACCTGTTGGTGATCTCGAGAGAGATTGTCTGCGAGTTGATTTTGGATCCCTGGCATAAACTGTGCTATTAGGCGAATTTGGTTGTGAATTGCCCAATGCCAAATCTTTTGTGCTAGCAGGCTTAACTGCGTGGAGTGCGTCCCCCCCTGCTTGTTTAGATAATACATTGTTGTCATGTTGTCTGTTTTGACGAGAATGTATTTGTGAACTATTATTGGTTGGAAAGCTTTTAGTGCTTGAAAAACTGCTAGAAGTTCTAGGTGATTGATATGCAGTTTTGTTTGATGTACGTTCCATTGTCCTTGTATGCTGTGTTGATCGAGGTGTGCTCCCCACCCTGTCATGGAAGCATCTGTTGTTATTACGTATTGTGGCACTGGGTCTTGGAAAGGCCGCCCCTTGTTTAAATTTATGTTGTTCCACCACAGAAGCGAGAGGTAAGTTTGGCGGTCTATTAACACCAGATCTAGAAGGTGACCCTGTGCTTGAGACCACTGTGATGCTAGGCATTGTTGTAAGGGCCTCATGTGCAGTCTTGCGTTTGGGACAATGGCTATGCATGAAGACATCATGCCTAGGAGTTGTAATACCATCTTTGCCTGTATCTTTTGTGTTGGATACATGCGTTGTATGATGGTGTTGAAATTTAGAATTCTTTGTGGACTTGGAGTGGCTACTCCCTTTGATGTGTCTATTATGGCTCCTAGGTATTGTTGTACCTTGCGCGGCAGAATGTTGGATTTTGTAAAGTTGACGGTGAACCCGAGTTTGAAGAGGGTTTGTATGATCTGATTTGTGTGATTTGAGCACTGTATGAACGAATGGGCCTTGATTAGCCAGTCGTCCAAATATGGGAACACATGTATTTGCTGCCTTCTTATGTGTGCAGCGACTACCGCTAGACATTTGGTAAAGACTCTTGGTGCGGTTGTTAATCCGAAAGGCAGTACCTTGAATTGGTAATGTATTCCTTTGAATACAAACCTTAGGTATTTCCTGTGCGATGGGTGTATTGGTATATGGAAATAAGCATCCTTGAGGTCTAAAGTTGCCATGTAGTCGTGTAGTTTTAGCAATGGCAATACTTTTTGTAGCGTGACCATGTGGAAGTGGTCTGATTTGATGAAAGTGTTCACTACTCTGAGGTCTAGGATTGGTCTCAGCGTTTTGTCCTTCTTTGGTATCAGAAAGTACAGTGAGTAAACTCCTGTGTTTATTTGTGTGTTTGGCACTAATTCGATTGCATTCTTTTGCAATAGTGCCTGCACTTCTATCTCCAGGAGATTGGAATGGTGTGTTGTTAAATTTTGTGCTTTTGGTGGTATGTTTGGAGGGAATTGTAGAAATTCTATGCAATAACCATGTTGGATAATTGCTAGAACCCAAGTGTCTGTAGTGATTTCCTCCCATGCTTTGTAATAATGACCTATTCTTCCCCCCACTGGTGTTGTGTGGAGGGGGTGAGTGACATGTGAGTCACTGTTTAGTAGCATGGGTTTTGGGGCTTTGAAATCTTCCTCTATTTCTAGGGAATTGCCCTCCTCTATATTGTCCCCGAAAACCTCCTCTATACTGTCCCTGGTAACTGGACGGTGTGGCTTGTGAGGTGCTGGCTTGTGTGCTTTGACCCCGAAACCCCCCTCGAAAGGGCGTTTTACGGAATGTGCTGTAATTCCCTCTGCTCTGCGGGGAGTAGAGTGCGCCCATGGCTTTGGCAGTGTCCGTATCTTTTTTGAGTTTCTCAATCGCTGTGTCCACTTCTGGACCGAACAGTTCTTTTTCATTAAAAGGCATATTGAGAACTGCTTGTTGAATCTCTGGTTTAAATCCAGACGTTCGGAGCCATGCATGCCTTCTGATAGTTACAGATGTATTAATTGTCCGTGCAGCTGTATCTGCAGCGTCCATGGAGGAGCGGATCTGGTTGTTGGAAATGGCCTGTCCCTCCTCAACCACTTGTTTTGCCCTATTTTGTAAGTCCTTGGGCAGATGTTCAATGAGATGTTGCATCTCGTCCCAGTGGGCTCTGTCATAGCGCGCAAGTAGTGCCTGGGAGTTCGCGATGCGCCACTGGTTTGCAGCTTGTGCTGCGACTCTTTTACCAGCTGCATCGAACTTGCGGCTTTCCTTATCTGGGGGTGGTGCATCTCCAGATGTGTGAGAGTTGGCCCTTTTCCTAGCTGCTCCTACAACGACAGAGTCTGGTGGCAGCTGTGTAGTGATGAAAACCGGGTCTGTAGGAGGCGCCTTATACTTTTTTTCCACCCTTGGTGTGATTGCCCTACTTTTGACCGGCTCCTTAAAGATGTCTTTTGCGTGCCGGAGCATACCAGGGAGCATAGGCAGGCTTTGGTATGAGCTGTGGGTGGAGGAGAGTGTGTTGAATAAAAAATCATCCTCGACCTGTTCTGAGTGGAGGCTTACGTTGTGAAATTGTGCTGCTCTAGCCACCACTTGAGAATACGCGGTGCTGTCTTCTGGTGGAGATGGCTTCGTAGGGTATGCCTCCGGACTGTTATCTGACACTGGGGCGTCGTATAGGTCCCATGCGTCCTGATCTTGGTCACCCTGGCTCATGGTGGTGTGAGCTGGGGAGTGTGATGGAGTTTGTGCTGGTGAGACGTTAATCACGGGCGGAGGAGAGGGTGGTGGGGTAACTCTTTTCACCACTTTTGGTTGTGGTGTCTGTTCAGTCTGGAACTCCAACCTTCTCTTTCTCCTAATGGGGGGAAGGGTGCTTATTTTTCCTGTCCCCTGCTGTATGAAGATACGCTTTTGCGTATGGTCCACATCAGTTGCTTGTAGCTCTTCCTCAAACCTATGCTTCTGCATTTGGGAGGTTAGCGAGTGCTCTTCTGTATAAGAGCCTGAAGCTGGGTCGCTTGCAGTTTGTTTCGGCATCGAAACCCTGTCTGCGTGTTTTTTCGGCTCCGAGGTGACTTTTTTCTTTTTCGGGGCCGAAACCTCTCGGCGTCGATCTGTTTCGGTGCCGCTGTCTCGGCGTCGAGCCGTGTCCACACCGGCATCTCGGTGTCGAGGCTTGTCTCCAGCACTTTCTCGGTCCCGAGAAGGCTGCGTGCCGGTGTCTCGACCGGAGTCGGACGATCTCGGCACTGTTTGGGCCTTTTTCGGTGCCGACGGTCGGTCACCGAATTTATGGGTGGAGCCATGGCCGGATGGCAGTGGCGTCCCCTGGGCCTTGTAAATGTTTCTCTGTGTGGTTTTCGACGTCTTACTCACGGTTTGTGTATCGTCGAATCCTTCGGAGTCTGAGTCTTGGATCGAGAAGGTACCTTCCTCTTCCTGTTCCTCGAACTCCCGTTGGGCTGTCGGTGCGGACGCCATCTGAAGTCTTCTGGCTCGACGGTCTCGGAGTGTTTTTCGGGACCGGAACGCACGACAGGCCTCGCAGGTGTCTTCGCTGTGCTCAGGTGACAGGCACAGGTTGCAGACCAAGTGTTGGTCTGTGTAGGGGTATTTATTGTGGCATTTGGGGCAGAAACGGAACGGGGTCCGTTCCATCGGCGTTCTTCAGCACGCGGTCGGGCCGACCAGGCCCCGACGGAGGATCGAAAAACTACCCCGAAGGGCACCGGAGCTCTTCGATCTTCGATGCGGTGTGGAATCTAAGTACGCCGATCCCGAACGCAACAATACCGACGAAAATCTTCCGAAATTAGCTAATTTTCCGTTCCGAAACTCGGAGCGACAGGAACACGTCCGAACCCGATGGCGGAAAAAAAACAATCGAAGATGGAGTCGACGCCCATGCGCAATGGAGACAAAAGGAGGAGTCACTCGGTCCCGTGACTCGAAAGACTTCTTCGAAGAAAAACAACTTGTAACACTCCGGCCCAACACCAGATGGCGAGCTATTGCAGAACATGCGTATCTACAGCGACAGATGCCATTGAACATATAATTTTGAGACAGCTGCAGCTCAACAGTGACTGGTGTGGGGCACAAAAATGGACACTGCGATAGCATGGTGCCTATAGATTTACATAACAAGGCTTGTACCTGAAAAATATACCAAACAAATAATGAAAAGCAGATCAGAGAGTGTCTAGGGACGGTCTTTCCAGTCGAATTTCAAGTTTAACTATTACAAAGGAAACCCAAAAGGTACAAAACAGACTTAAAGTCTGAGCCTCCAATAAGACACAGAACTTGGTATTTAGCACCTCCAAGTCTTCTCTCCTCCAACTGCCTCCATAATCTTCCCTCCTTTTGCAGTGTCATGGTACACATGGCAATACATGACACAGCGGGCAGGCTGCTCACCGGGTGGCATGAAGTGCCGCAGTTTCTCTGGAACCACAATGCCATCGTCCGTCTGGTAGTTCTCCAGGATGGCACAAATTGCTCGCGTTGTGGCACACATGGTGGCGTTCAACATATGCACAAAGTCCACCTGTAGAAGAACACAATTAGGGTCTGCCAGGATTGGGTGCTAGGTTTAACATTAGATCTAGAACTTTGAATGGCGCTGTAAAACTGAACTAGGACCAAGTATGTCCAATACACGATTCTACCAACTAACATTTCTTGCATGCTAAAGTGGTAACAACACACATCAGACTACTGCATACTTCCACCATACATTCTATTTTTAATTATTGATCCTGTTGAAACATCTGATCAACCAACAGTAAAGCTATGAAAGAGAAAACAAAATCATTGTTTCAATGGGTCAAGCAGGAAGGTTTTGTGAAGTTAAACAAAGGTTTCTTAAACCAGTAACTGCTGTAGTGCAGAGCTATAAAATAATGACGCCCTCCCGGTAGTCAGAGGAAGGTAACTTGGGTTTTAAAATGCAATTTCTCAAATGTGCTTTGCGTTTTTGTTTCCGAAACCTATTTAGGAACGCATGACAGTTCACGCGACCCTCTCAAAGGCAATGGCATGAACCTTCTTCTGGGTTAAACCAAGATATTGCATTATTGACATGGCCAAGATGCCTATGAACCAAGCTTTGCCGTGCATACCTAGAACAGAGGAAGAAGTGCGCCGCTCATTTTTAAGAAGGAAGATTGCAGAGGGCAATTTTACAATGCCAGAGTTTAGTCGCTTTCCAAACTAAAACATTATCAAGCATGATACCTGTATCTATGTACATATATACCGTTGCCTGCAAAGCAAGAAACGTGCAAGGAACTAACCAAGTGCTGAAAATGGTCTTGGGCCCCAGTAATGCTCGTCCTAGCGAGTTTGGGACCTGAAGTGGTGCACCTTCAGTCTCTTTTGGAGCAGTTCTCATGTCAGTGTCCATCTAGGTTAAGAAAATCATTGCCCTCAGGTAAAATGTATAGCTTTCGGTTTATTTCAGTTTATATCGGGGTTTTGCAAAGCACTGTATATCACTGTCTTGTGGAAGTCTCACAGTACTCTTGGATAGGGGTATGTAGGAAGCAGAATGTATAATGATTCACAAGGTAAAAGAACACATCAGTCCGCAGAGAAGTAGAGGCTGCTGGGAGGAACCTTTGGCAAGTATATTGACGTATGGAAATATCTGGAAGGAAAGGAGACTAATAAAAGGACGTGGCTGTACTAGGATTCTGACCGGCAAGCATTTTACAGTGTGGATGCTTTAGTGACAAACACTCTTGTGCCCTCTGGATGACAGCAAGTCTTTCCACCCTTTATACTTCTTGTGCCTGTAGATGGTGTCTTCACAAACAGCAAAGTTTATACTGCGCCTTAAACTGATTTGTCCAAAATAGCGTATCCTGAGATTTGAGTTTTTCTCCATTCTTGCAGATTATCCTGTTTCAATAGCTCACTTAAGGCATCACCCTTGACTGATGCACACTCGTAAGAGCGTATTTGAGCGAAGGTTTTGACTTTGCATGATCTGCAAGTTTTTGGGCAGAATTTTCCAGGAAGATGCACGCCGGGTGTCATCATGGTCAAGAGGCAAGCACTGGCTATGCTCATTGTTGATCGAAGGGACACATTTTAGCACAAGAGGCAATTCTTTTTTCAAAAACTTGGCTCCAATTGCAGAACTTCCCATTAACTTTGGAATAAAATAGAAGACATTCTACTAAATCCTTTGAACCTCAATCTCTCCCTCCCACCCTACTCCCCCAACAAAGCTTGGCTTTCTGATATCTCTTACGTAGTTTCTAATGTGTAATTTTCTTTGATTACTTCAGTTCTGCTGGTTCGGACTGAACAGGACAACAAAAAAAAGCATGAAGTCGGTGCAGAGGCTTCGCGAGTTTCCACTCAAGGACAAACAGTATCACTGCAGACACACCCATGACAGAGAGACAACATTTATTCTTTAAATATAAATATACTATGCACAATTTCAAAATAAATTACTAAGTGGTTGAATAACACAAATCAAATAAAGCTCTGACCGATATTAGTTGCGGTATTATTGTTGCAGGTCAGTAACTTGCTCCTATCATAATTCTAAGAAGAGAAACTGGCATCTCTATGTGGACAGAACTGACTAGAAGTTTTATGAAGCCGTCAGACATTTATGTGAGCTTTCATTTACTCTTATATCTGACTACACCCCCAATGCGAGAAAATTCTAAAACGGTCATAATAACGGTAATAACGATGACAACACTAACAATAATAATAAAATTATGACAACTTAGACTGCTCAGTCTAAGATGTTTTTGGGGACTGCCTTTTCAAATTAAACATTATCATTGGAGTTTCTTTCCTAGGAGTACCGATTACAGAAAGCTGATGGGAGCTCAAATGGCTGTCACCTTTAATGTTCTTTTTTTAATCCGTAAAGAGATGTGAACAATATTTCCATAAAATGTAACTTTCAAAATGTGTAACGTATCAATGCTCTGATTGCCCAAGGTGTGTAATCAGGTCAACAGTGAGAGGTATACAGCAGTTTTGTGATTAATAAATAAAGTGAAATTGTGTTTTTTAATATCGAGGCTCCAATTGACTTTATTTTGCATGTCAGGGCACTAAGAAAAGCCCCGCCTTCACCCCATTCTCAAGCTGATCGGTTATGTAATGCTACAAAACTCTATTTTTAGAAGTATTATCCTCAACCTCCGAAACAAGAGATTTGGCAAGAAGCCTTTCGACTCCCAATTACACTTAGGGGTCTGATCAATCCCCTGTGTGCCAAACATATTCAAGGTGGCACCAAGGATGAAATGCCTTTTCACAATACTGGCAGGAGTGAAAAGGTCGCCTGTCACTATAAAGTCCAAGTGTAGCGCCACAGGTTACCCTTTCAAAACGGGTGACTGAGGACACAGGACCTTATGAGAGTTTCAGTTCCACTGTCAATAAAGGACAAAACTTGATTCCAATTAATCCTATTAACGTGTACTAACTGAGTAACTTGATAAAATTAAAGGGGCTCTTTTGCTATTGATCCATCCTTCCACGTTAACACAAGCCAGTTCCTCAGTGAAATGTGGTAAATTCCATCTAGATGTTTAGGGGTTTATCAGATGACAAGGCCTTATAAGTATCAGAGATTTAGAACTGCCAACAATACATGGTGCACTTACTAAAGCCAAATGTAAGCAGCATGTACAGAATCCCAGTTTTTGGGGCCAATATCAACGAGAAAGATAAAAAAAAAACCCTACTAGGAAGGGGAGGAATATATTTTCACTGAAAAATCTAAGGTTTGTTACAGTTCGGTTCAGATGTCACACACAAAACCACAGAATTTCAGCGGTTACAGTTAACTCAAGAAACTATAACTTGTGTGCCCTAAGATAACTTAAGTTGCGCCCTCCCCATGCCCAGTTTTCTCAATTATTTCACTGCAGATGTTGCAGTGATATCATGAATTAGGTTATAGAAGGTGTCATGAGTGATGTAGTATGTGGGGTAACTAGCAGTGCACGGCGACAGCACGAGTTATACTTACCTTAAGCCACAATTTATAGTTACTTCAGAAAAATGTAACTGTAACTGCTGAATTTCTGTGGTTTTGTGAATAAGCTACACACCCTGTCATGAGTTATGTATGTATACGGTATTTCTATAGCATGAAATTAGCCAAAAGTCAGTGGAGCACTGTACATGGTCAAAGACAAGCATAAAGACAACGAGTAATAGGAGAGGAAGCTGGAAAGGATGAATAATGCATTGTGATGGAGTGTTCTTTAAAGACGTGAGGCTTCAACTTTTTCCTAAACTGGAGAAGGTTGGGGCATCTCTGGTGGATACAGAGATGCTGCTCTAGACCCTGTGTGCTGTGATGGATATTAAGTAATTGGAGATCTCCATTATCTTTAGTGCCGTAAAACAACATATCAGGATAGGTTTTTAACTCAAAACATTTATTTCACAGGCCCAAAGAAGTACATGGCTAAGTCACATAAAATAAAGTGCCTTGGTACCTAACATACGATAACTTCCGGGATAGTTCATGCAGTCAGTTATGTTTTTCTTGCATGCAGGTACATGTGACTGATAGCAAACAAAAGTAATCATTGGCAAAGCAAACAGGTCAATTGGTCTTATCCTTTGTACTCACTGGCTTTGCCAATGCTGTTTACCAATGACGCAGCCGGATCATTCCGTAGGTGCATGCAGGCATGACCAATTATGCATGGACATGGATCGCGGTGCATCTACGCCAGACCTGGCAACTTAGTAAAACATTTCACTGTCAGGGGAGGGTGCCTTGGAAGAAATGGAACCTAGTGCCAAGAGATGCCTCTAAGGGGTACTTCTGCTCCCTCATTTCCCGTGTTCTCTAAAAACACAAAAAAATTAACAAAAGCTTGCTAAGGATACGACAGTCGATGTCCTCAGGTGTTTTCATGCCCGTTAATGGAAAATCAGAGGCTCAGATCTTCCCAAAACAGCTAAAAACCCACTATTGTACAGTAGTTTCCAACTGTTTTCTCTACCATCGTGTGATATTGGCTGATCACCATGTAAAGTGTAGCAATATCGTGTGAAGCACTGTGACACCGTGCGAGTTGGCAGGTCTGATGTACCCACCTATGAAATGACAAGTTCATTTTTTTATTTTATTAGACGATCCCCGATGGCTCAAGAAGGGGTGTCAATGGGAGCTAGTGGGAGGATCAAGGATTGTTTGGGATGCAAAAGGGAGGGAGGGGAAGAGATATATGCAGACACCTAAGGCTGAGGTGGGGAAGACTCCCATAAAATAAATAAATAAAAGTCAGAGAGGGGTGAGGAAACTAATGGAAGAGCTGTTGGGAGAAATGAGGGAGCAATATGGAGCGGCCCAGGGGTGGGTGGCTGGGTAGATGCTTGGTAGTAAGGAACCAGCACAAAAAGGAGAGAGCTGGAAAGCAAAAGCACTCTCATTAAGTTCTGAAAGAAAAAGTAGTCCCTAAATGTGGGGAGCGGAGGGATACCAATCATACAATCAAAACAATGGCAAAAAGGCTATGTTCGAGGGAAGGAATAAAGAGAATGGGAGGGACAAAGAATAGACAAGGGAAGCTACTGAATAGAAAGCAGAAAAATACGAGTGCAGCAAAGGCAACCAATAAGCAATGGGTTGACTCAAAGACCACTGTAGGTTTTTGGTACAGTCCACAATAAACGTTTGCCTATCTGACAGCGAAAAGCTGTCTGGTAGATGAGACCTAAAAATAACACTCACCTCTATGCTTGGCACTGAAAATGTCAACTTCAAAACAGCTTCAGGTCTTACAATTAATATACTGACAATTTCACCGCTTACACCTAGATCAAAACTGAGCCCTGAGATTGTCAGCACGGTATGAACCATGGACACAAAGTGACTGTTACATTGTCTGTTGTAAAAAGACCTATTGTGCACAATATCCAAGAGTGTGATTTGGGTCAGGCCACTGGTATTTATTGCTTGGCTTGCATGTCAATCTTATTTGCTTGCTTCTAGTTTGATAGCTTTCCTTCATCTTCTTGTATTTGGCTCCCCCTTGAAGCACAGCTGTTTTAAGGGTTTTCTGACTGGATAAGCGGTATCCTTCCACTGCTTACAATTAAGGCCCCCTTTTTCCTTTTTCTTCCAGTACTCCATTGAAGTATTTGATTTTCATCTCTCTTCCGCGAGTGCTTCTTTTGTCATACACCTCACCCCTTCTCACAGAATACTTGCACATACGTCAGAAAGTGCATAATACACAGCAGCTGGTGCAATTGTTTGTATACGTCAAAACAGATATCCTACAAAGTTATTTAAATAAGAGAACTTGTACAACAAGCCAAATGCGCAATTATACTCCATTCACACTTAACCAAAAAGGTGTGTTTTGCCCTCCCTCCCTCGAAAGTCAGCTCTTCCTGCAGATGAACATGCTCACTCCCCAACGCACCCCAATATAGTTAGCAACATATAGCTCTTTTTTTCGTGGAAGTTCAAACTTTCCCTCCAGAGGCTGCTGATTCCACATTGCATCCGTTGACCCATTTGAAGACCATGTTTTTATTTTGTCCCTAGTTTTACAGCTTCCCCTTACAACTGCATTTAAGGGTGCACCCAAGCTCCTTTGCTTAGGAGTGGTGTGGTCTCTGAAGGCGGTAGCCAGGCACATGTCTAGTCAGGAGGCCCTGCCACAATATTTCCCCATGGATCTTCACCCATAATTCACAGAAGATAAGTTTCAAAGATGATCTACACCTACAATGGCTGCACAAATCTAGAGGAAGATTTTTCTTTTCATAAATTCTCCCTTTTTAAAGGCCACCTGCCCCAAGTAGCAGATTACAGACTGGTTTCTTCATGACCATTCAAATTTGTTATATATGGAAAATGTCACTTACCCAGTGGACATCTGTTCGTGGCATGTAGTGCTGCAGATTCACATGCTTTGCATAAGTCCGCCATCTAGTGTTGGGCTCGGAGTGTTACAAGTTGTTTTTCTTCAAAGTAGCTTTTTCGAGTCACGAGATCGAGTGACTCCTCCTCTTGGTGATAGTACGCATGGGCATCGAGTCCTTTGTTAGATTGTTTTACCGCAGGAGGGTTAAGTAAGGACTGAAGAAATGTCTATGTACATACATGTAGTAAGAAAAGAAGATGTCCATGCAATGTATATACATAAAGAAAGTACTGCAATGGCTATAGGCTTCCGGAGAGGAGGGAGGGTGCATGTGAATCTGCAGCACTACATGCCAGGTACAGATGTCCACTTGCTTTGCATAGACTGAAAAGCAGTCTCCTCCTAAAGTAAGCAGTGGCTAGCCTGTAGGAATTGGAGTAGCTTGAAATAATGTTTTAAGCACTGCTTGACCAACGTTTGCTTGTTGGCGAGATAACAGACCACACAGTAGTGCTTAGTAAATGTGTGCGGTGTGCACCATGTAGATGATTTGCATATATCTGCCATTGGTATGTTTCCTAAGAATGCCACGGAAGCTCCTTTCTTTCTTCTAGAATGTGCTTTGGGAGTTACTAATAGCTGTCTTAACTTTAAGATAGGATGTTTGAATACACTTTACTATCCATCTAGCTAACCCTTATGAGGTTGCTGAAAAGCTACAAAAAGTTGTATAGATTTTCTGAAATCTTTTGTTCTGTCTATGTGTTACATGAGGCTCCTCTGACATCAAGAGTGTTAAGAGCTCTTTCAGCAACTGAATCTGACTGCGGAATCAAGGATGTGAAACAGTGAAACCACTTTGGGTATGTCCTAAGTACTATTTTATGTTTGTGAATTTGGAAGAAAGGTTCTTTTAAAGTGAATACTTGAAAAAAGTAATTACTACTAGGAAAGCAACCTTACATGAGAGAAACTGAAGAGTGCAAGAATGCATGGGTTCAAATGGTGGACCCATAAGCCTTGTGAGCACAATGTTAAAATTCCAGGCAGGAGCTGGTGGTACTCTAGGTGGAATAACTCTTTTAAGGCCTTTCATAAAACCTTTTATGACAGGAATTCTAAACAGAGAAGTATGCTGTCTGTTTTGGAGGTAAGCTGATATTGCAGTTAAATGAATTTTAACAGATGAGTATGCAAGATTAGCTATTTGTAAGTGAAGCAAATAACAGACACTATCCTGTACTTATGCTTTAAGTGGATCAATTTGGGTTGACAGTAATATACAAAACGTTTCCATTTAGCTGCATAGCACTGTCTGGTTGTAGGTTTACGTGCTTCCTTTAGAATGTCCATACACTCTGATGGAAGCTGTAGATATCCAAACTATGACCTCAGGAGCCAAATCGCCAGGTTGAGTATACTGGGATTGGGGTGCCTGATTTGACCTTTGTTTTGAGTCAGTATGTTTGGTCTGTTTG
Source organism: Pleurodeles waltl (assembly GCF_031143425.1). Lineage (NCBI taxonomy): Eukaryota > Metazoa > Chordata > Amphibia > Caudata > Salamandridae > Pleurodeles > Pleurodeles waltl. The sequence goes on along the minus strand of NC_090445.1, from coordinate 604,710,288 downwards.
GGAGCTTGTGATGTGGTGCTACAGATAGATCCAATAGTGTTGTGTACCAATGTTGATGTGCCCATGTGGGAGTGATGAATATAATAGTGAGGGAGGTGTGACAAATTTTGTTGACCAGAAATGGAATTAGTGGGAGAGGGGGAAAAGCGTAAGCAAACATCCCTGACCAAATGATCCATAGAACATTGCCCTTGGATCGAGGGTGTGGGTACCTGGATGCGAAGATTGGACACTTTGCGTTTTCGCTTGATGCAAAAAAATCTGTGTCTGGTGTTCCCTACATGTGAAAGTACTGTTGAATTACTTGTGGGCAACTCTCCCATTTGTGTATTTGTTGCTGCTCCTGCTTAAGAGGTCCGCTAGTTGGTTGTGTAACCTTGTGATATACTCAGCTAGTAGTTGAATGCGATTGTGAATTGCCCATTTCCAAATTGTCTGTGCTAGAAGGGACACTTGGGATGAGTCTTGCCTGCTATCACAAACCTTAAGTATTTGCGATGTGCTGTTGTAAAGGAAATAACTGCTGTTGGTTAAACGGCATATTAAGGACCGCTTGTTGTATCTCAGTTTTGAATCCTGAGCATCGCAACCAAGCATGCCTTTTTATTACGCTAGTGTTTATACCCCTAGCTGCGGTGTCTGCTGCATCTAGGGCGGATATAATCTGCTGCTGTTGTTGGAGATAGCCTGTCCTTCTGCAACTACCTGCTGTGCCCTTTTATTGGTGTTCCTGTGGGAGATATTGCAGGAACTCCTGCATCTTGTCTCAATGGGCCCTATCGAACCTGGCTAAAAGAGCCTGATAGTTGGCAATTCTCCATTGATTTGCAGCTTGAGTTGCCACTCTTTTGCCTGCATCAAATTTCCTTCTTTCCTTATCGGAGGGAGGAGCATCCCCAGTGGACTGACTATTTGCCCTCTTTCTTGCTGCACTCAACAATAGAATCAGGTGGCAATTGCTCAGTGATGACGACTGGATCTGATGGTGCAACTATATATTTTTTGTCCACTCTTGGTGTCAGTACCCTAGCCTTTACTGGCTCTTTATAAATGTCAACAGCATGTTTTAGCATGCCTGGAAGCACTGGTAGGCATTGGTACTCTGTGTCTAGAGGATAGTGTGTTAAATAAAAAATAATCCTCTTTGAGTGCAGCTGCACACTGTGGTATTTCGCTGCTTATAGGCCGTGGTGTCTTCAAGCGGAGACGGCCGAGTGGGATATACATCAGGATCGTTAGAAGGTGGGATAGGGTCTGGGTCATACAAATCCCATGAGTCTACAATACAAGTATTGTCACCCAGGTAATCCCCATGTGAAGAGACAGGGGATGGCATAGAAAAGTGTGTAGGTGAAGGTGGTGGAGTATCAGATGGTGGAGAAGTGGGAAGCAAAGGGGAATGTGGTGGTGAAGGCTGATGTACTGCCTTTAGTTTCTCCTTGTGTTTGAAGATTTTGACAGGTGAAGGCCCAGCTTCCAACGTCTTTTGGAAAGATAGTTTCCTTTTGGTTATAGGAGGAGAGACAATAACCTTTCCAATATCCTTATGGATATGGATTTTTAGTTGTTTATGGTCCATCACTTTAAGTATGGGCCTAAAGTCTGTTGATTCTTCTACAGATGGAGCATATTTCTTTCCCACAGTTTTGATCTCCGAAAGCTTGGTGACTGGCTGCTTTAATCGGGCCGAAAATGTTGACTCCGAAGTAGATGGAAGTTTTTTCAGCTCTGAAGAGGAGCTTGGGTGTTTCCGCTCTGAGGTGGAAGACTAATGCTTCGGGTCCGAAGTGGAAGCCTACACTTTGAGTCGATCCCGAAACAGGCGTGGCAGTCTGTTCGGTTGATGTTGAATGCATTTTTGTCTTTTTTGATGCCGAACCCAGGGGCTGGCCATTGAGATGTAACTTTCGGATCCGACCATGGCCGGCAAGCAGTGGACGCAAGACCAGTTGTGCTGATTTTTTTTTTGGGATGGTTTTTGGTGATGGGAAAGGGCTGTTGTACTCACGTACTGTGCGCTGGAATCACTTGGCTGTCCCCAGCGGAGTCAGAGTCTGCGATGGAAACTGCAGTCCACGCCTGTTCCTCACTGAAAATGTTGGGAGTTTGTTCGGTTGACTTGATTGCCATCTGTAGCTGACGCGCTCTTTGATACAGCAGAATCGACAGTCCTAAAACACATTATCTCCATTCATTTTCCCATGTGCAATTTGAACAGATGACTACAACCTGAACCGCTGGACAGAATTACACCAAATGTGGCAGAAGGCTAACTCTTAGTCCAGAAAGCATGCTTTTTGTGATTTGGTCTAAATGTATTCAGTGGTTCAGGAAATATTAAGAGGGCAAAAAATATAGATATCTAGGAACGCGGATCCTCTTCAGATTCAACTGTCCCTGTGTTGATAGCTGATTGGGTACCAACACTTCAACAAGAAAGTGTTGGCAGCCATCTTGGGACTGCGCTTCAGCCGAGTCCCAGAAAAAAAAAAAAAAAAAAGAAAAGAAGCCAGGGTAGGGAAACCCAGACTCCTTAGTTCTGGTGCTGGGTCTCCAGAAGGCTAAAACTTATATATTTCTATTTTTTTTTTTTTTTACAGCAGAAAAATCCAGATATTTCCAATGTTCTGGAAAAAAAAGGGTGGTTTCCCACCCATATCTTTTAATTAGCCCCCGGGTGGGCCAGGTTCCCGGAGCACTGGGTGCTTTAAAAAGAAGGGTGCATGTGCCCCCCCCCCCCACCTCAAGGGCTTCTATTTGCCCTGGGGGCCGCCACCTCCCTGGGGTGATCATAAAGAATAATGCAGGTAGCCCCGGGGACCGTCACCTCCCCGGGGAAAAACAATGTTTTAATGTAACCTTCGTCTCCCCAGGGCTAAATTAAATCTGTATGCAGGAGGCCCTATGGCCTCCCTCAGAGCCCTGGGGACCACCATCTCCCCGGGGATAAATTAAATCTGTATGCAGGGAGGCCTTATGCCCTCCACAGCCCCAGGGACCACCACCACTTTGGGGCAAAAGATTGTTTTAATACGGGGAGGTCCTCTTGCCTCCCTAGAGCCCCAAGGACCGCCACCTCTCTGGAGCAAATATTAAATTAAATGTGTAAGGGGGTGGTGCACCCCTCCCCGGCATCACTGGAGCTAAAATAAAAGAATGAAGCAGGTCCATTGAGGACCCCTTGCCCCAGCGACCACCACCTCCCTGGGCAAATACAACATTGGAGGGGGCAGCGTGCCCCCTTCGTGGAGCTAACAGCTCCCACCAAGCAAACTCAAACATAAGTCCGCTTTCTTGAAGCAGAAGCTGTCAAACAGCTCCTACTTGCAGAAAGAAGAGTTTTCATCTGTTCTCATGCATGCAAATATGTGTGCAGGGAAACAGATGAAAACATTGGTCCCGCAAGCAGGGAGCTGTTATGGGAGAGAAAACATACACAGCAAACAGATACTTCAGAGGAACTTACAGGACCAATCTTCTGGACTTAAGGTGAGTAGAGGGCACACTAACAGGTCAGCTCAGGCGACACTGTGGCAGCTGGGTGCAGTTCAGCCTGGGTGCCCCATGCAAGTCAATGGAGATAGGTCTGGTCATATAGTGCAGGGTCCAGTCCGGGTCAACCACCAAGGGGGTTCAGTTCTTGCGATGCTGGGGACGTACAGACACCAGTAGTCCAGTTCTTGCTCCAGGATGGTCGGATACCTAGGTGGTTTGGACCGTTGCGTTCCGTCAACGGTGGCAGCTGCAGTAGAGGGGGCCCACAGAAACAGGCTGTAGGCGTGGACAGGGGACCACTCAGCAACCAACAAGTAGGCTCGGATCTCACGAGCCTGGGGGACATAGGGACACCAGTGATCCTTTTCTATTCTGTCGGGGTGCAGAGGACCGTCCGGTCTCTGTCAGGAGAGGTGGTCACAGTTGAGGGGGTCCTGCAGACAGGCTGCAAGCGCCATCAAGAAGTCAACAGTGGGCAAACTCAAGGTGGGCTAGGCAGCTCCGATGCAGTGGTGATATCTGGCGTCGGATTTTGGCGGTACCGGGTCCTCACAGTTCTTTGGTTGCCTGTGGATGCAGGGAAGCAGCTCCATCTCCATGGGAGTTCTTAGCGATTGGTGAAGCACTGGCCTGGTTTCTTGGAGGCTGCAACAGCAGGAGAGGTCCGTTGCTCCACAAGGGTCGGGTGCACCAAGGCTGGAAGGGTTGGTGCCAAGTCCATCATGCTCCTCAGTTCAGCAGGCTTTCTGTTTACTCCTTCATTTGTGTCCAGCAAAGATCTGTTTTGTTTTTGGTATCAGGGGCCCACTAAATACTAAATTTAGTGAGTGTTAAGGGGAGTGAGGGGTAGAAGCAAATGGGCTACTTAGCCTGAGGATCACTACAACCCAGATGACCACTTCATTTGGGACTGGGCATCACCCTGTCTCAAAATTCCTAATTCCACCACACACAATATGGTGGAAATCCTAAGGCTGTGTTCACTCAGGTTGGTCAATCTAAGGGTGCGTCCAGCCTGCAAATGCAACACGCCTCTTGCATAGCTTTTTTTTCCTGCCTGTCCGGGTGCCAACTGGTTCGGAAGGGGGGCAAGGAAGTGGAATGCAGATTTACAGGTCATCCTGTTGGGATGTGTGTATAACACCACTGCCAGAGCAGCTTTGTTTCTGTTCTCCAGACAGCAAAGACTCTCACCCTGGGGGTTCAGATTCTTGTATGTTGGTGGCAGGCTGACTAGCACTAGCCAGTTAGCCCACCAGCAGTTGGTAGGTTTTCTGGGAACACTTCTAAGGTGCCCTCTGGGTGCATCTATTAATAACTCCATCATTGAAATCAGTGAGGATTTATCACTATGAGATGTTTGATACTAAACATACCTATTTTCAGTGAAGACATCATGGCGCTGGAGAACTCCTATTGACCACTGTCCAGCACATGTATTATGAATGGCTTCACTGTTCACTTACCATGTCTAAAAATCAACAAAGACATAGTAGGGTCATATGTGCTCATGTAGATATTCCAACACCTGTAATATAATGCACTCTGCCTTAGGGCTGTTAGGCCTGCTGTAGGGGTGACTTACAAATATTACAAGCAGTTTACGGGACATGCCAAACGAGTGTGAGCCATGTCGGGTTTTTACTTTTTGGAGGACCTTGTCACACAGCCTGCAGTGGCAGTCTCCATTGGTGCGTGGTCCCTTAGAGTGGCACAAGCTATGCTGCAGCTCTCAGGGACCCTCTTTAGTACCTAGGCCCTAGATACTAGAGGTACCATTTTCTAGGGACTTACAGAGGTGCTACAGGGTCTGGTCACTTGGGTTGCCTCCCCATCCCCACCATTCGTGTTGCCTCTTAACTTTATTGGGGAGGAAGCACTCCCTCATTGAGCCTTGCACCATCATTTCTCTGGTTTTAAGCACAGAAGCTCGATGGGGGGTGGGGCAGGGGGTGACACACAAGAAAACTCTACAACAGTGGCAAATCCAGATGTGCATTGAAGGAGTTCATAGCTGCAGCATTTTACCTACCCACAGTGGCTTCCAAGGGAGAAGCTCAGTTTGGAGTTCAACACTTGGAATCCCCAAAAAAGGAAACAGTTGCCTTTTGTGAATCAAAGTTACTGTACTTGCTGGCCTCCTTTTATTCCCTTGACGTTCAAGTCTTCCTTCATTTAATGGACCTACTAGCCCCCCCTCTTCTTTTGCCAGACCTAGTGGTCCCCTAAAGCCCACCGGCGTCATGACGTTATTGCACCACCTGTTTGTCCGCACAAGAAGCATTGCCGTCTTTCTTATCCAAAACATGCAAAACCAACAATAAACTGCTAGACCACTCCTTGTACAAAACTCACTAGGCAGCCATCCTGGCTAACATCACTGAGGCGATATTACTTACGTTCACACCCAATACGCCTATACTCAGCCTCTCACATAAAAATAAATAAAAAAAATCCTGTAAGAGGAAATGAACTACGTAACATGTTGCAACCAAAATGCAAATAAAAGGAGTGTTATGGCAACCTCCTTGGCATTCATGCTATCCATACACATCACAGGACTGCATACCAATGAAAAACTAAACCTGTTCCTGCAAGGCAGCATTTGTAAGTGGAGACCAGGCTCTGCCATTCAACTGTTCCATTTGCCCAAAATCCAAAGAAGAATACAAAGGCTGCTCCCCTTTTGAATTTAAAAATGGAAATGGAAGTCTTTCCTTCATTGTGGTGATAAAAAATACATTTTAAATTAAGATTATAACCTTGATCTGTTCGTTTTTTCAACAGCATATCAATCACCAATTCATGGATTTTTAAATCCATCAATACATGATAGAGCTGATATGCAATTAACACATAAATGTTTTTGAGGTTTCCCCCACAATTGTAGCTCTACAGAGTGACCTTTATTTATTCAAAGTATCCGCCACAAAGAGACGTATGTGTAGAAGCTTCTATTTATATATCAAGAATACGCAACTATGCAGTTGCTAAAAACTTTAGGACAATTTGACAAGTCTGCATTACATTTGGCAATCGTCTGACCCATCAAGCTCAATATTCATTTCAAACGTCCTGCAAATTCTTCTAGAAGGGGACAGATTCATTAGGGGATTCATTTTACGTGCAATGATGTTTCTTGGTGCCTGCTTCCACAAGCACTGTGCATCAAAATTACAGCACCCTTGTATGAATTTTAATAGGAATAGGCCATTTTTAGGTTTTGCCTACTAGGCAGTGCATGCGCCGTCTGTGAAGAGATGGATTGTTAACTTACAGTGGACTTAGAGCCAGCTCATTGCTTACTATTGGTTGGCTGTATTGTTAATCTCATTTGCTTGCTTCTTATTTGTTTGTCTATGTAGGCTTTACTTCCCTTCTTGTATTTGACCCTCCCTGGAGCAAGGGTGCATAACTTGCGTCCGTCCACTACCTGCTTTTCAAGCACCACTACTTCTTTTTGTGCATGTGTTTGCGTGTGCTTCTCACGCAGTTCCTCCAGCACTGCGTTTCTCGCACGTGTTCTCCGCGCCAGTTCAACGTCACATTCCTTCGCCCCGTTTGTTACCCCCCACGCTCCTCTTTGCTCTGCATATGACATTTTACTGTCCTCTACTAGAACCCCTCACATGCTTCCCCCACCTGGACCCTCATGATACTTCCACTCTCACCCGTGCCCTTGTGTAGCTTTCCACAATCCAGATATTGTATCCCCTCACATGGTTAAAAAAAAAAAGAAAACACAAAACAAATGACATTTTTTCATGTTTTTTTCTTTATTTGTCCAACTCGAAAGATAACTAAAAAAGAAAAGAAAAAACATCCAGATTACGGCTAGTGCTCGTTTCTAATGTGGATAATCTAAGCCTTAAGAAACTGGGTGCTCTGAAAAACATGTAGCTGTTAGTATGCCAAAAAACTCTATCAACTGTGTATTTTTATATCAACATATGAAGTGAGGGATTTCCATTAAAAAAAGGACAATAAAGAGTGAAGAAGTACTAAGAAGTTGTATATGAGAGGACTATTTACTTGAAAAAACGTTCTGCCTTTAGTTTCTCCCATTAATGTTCAGGAAAAGGGGTGGCTCCACAGCGATGGGCATTCCAGCATAGCACATGGGCAGGTTACATGTCTGAATCCCGCATAGCACTGTTGTTGACCTGTACTATCATGACCTCAACAAGCTGGCCCCTTTGCATCGTGTGCCAGGAATAAAAGGGACAATATGGGAACTTTACATGGACTGCCCTACTTGAAAACCCTGTTTTATTATAATTTGTAACCCAAATGCTGTTCTCAAGAAAATGCAATTTAAATGAATAAAACCGTTTATTGCAAAATTCGTTAAGGAGCACACTCTGACACCTAGCGGGTCTTATCTGCACTAACTAAAACTCCACAAAAACATACTTGTCAAACCATGTGGTATGTCCTATATGTCTGCTATTGGACATTAGGTGCATGAACATGAACCTAGAGTGAACTTCAAAATTCCTCAAATACTGGGCTTAATGGCTATATTTTTTAAGCATATAAATGTTTCTGCAATGTCTTTCCATTTGAAAGGCAATATGATGTTTTCATCACATTCGTGTTTTGAGGAGGAAAATTCTCACCAGGTGGGAATCCGTTATAAAATAAGACAAGAATTGCTGTTCTCTCTCTTTTATTCAGATTTAATTATTTTGTGGTTTAAAAATATTTGGAATATTTGACAACTTCTCTACGTTTCATTTCATAAAATGGTTGTCACGAATGACATTATTTCTGCATGGCATTCGTAGATGGATTTGGAGAAGAATTTGATTAATGTCTTTAGTTATTGGTCCTGATGAAGCGTCATTGGATCCGTGAGGACCGCACAACACGAAACAGGACGACCCTGGTTTAGGGGTACTATTACAATTATAGTCCCCCGCAGTTTGTTGCTCTTAGAGAGTAATTGAGCATCAACACTCAATTTATTACTTTCCTCTTGGTTTTAATCTTGGTCTTCATCCTAGTGTATTGATTAAAATGAGATATTTTGCGATGAATAACCAATTTTAATATTTTGTCTGTTCTCTCCTTTCGTGTGCTGGTGCCTGAATGTAGGCATATCAGTCTGGATAGTTTGAACCCACCAGTCACTATCAGAACAGTACGGCTGAGTGCCCCCCCTCGGGGAGCCCGTCAGGCGTTGCAGCGCCGGCCTGGCGAGGAGCATTTCCCGATGATGATGCTAGTCATCCATTGTGATGCTTGAGGGCTCTTGCTCCTGATACCTCAGGTTTCCTAGGCCATTATTGCACGTGTGGAACAGTGTACTTTTGCATGTCTTATTCGTAGATGGGGCTCAGCTATGTTGTTCCAATTACTGTGAGCCAAGACGCGATAATCATTTCTTACGTTTTTTATTCACTTCATAAAGGGAGCCTGTATGATTTTGTTGAATAAATTAAACTAATAACATAAAGCACAATCCTACTTAACTTTGCTATTTTAATATGCAATGTTAAAACTTTTGAAAACTGAACAATAAGTGAATAGCTAATATTCATGAAATACGGCGATCACTAACAGACTCTAGTAGGGAATCGTAGTTCTACTGTTTGTTATAAATCCAATCTGAATAGCACCACTATCATCGCTCTGCGACAATACAACGGTACATTTAAGAGGTGAGCACTCTCTTGCTTGATACTGCTTCCAATACTGATGAATTCAAGTTTTGACTGAATGTCTCCCATTATATTTGTTTTAAGAATGTTCATATCATTCACTGAGTATTAATTTTTTGTTCTGATAATTAACACCTTCAAGTAAAATTATTGAAAAATATGACTTTTTACTTTACTGCTGAAAAGTATGCAGAGCCATCTCCAGCCAGGAAACAATACCCACACTTGTTCAGAGATACCGACCTTGTCCATCATCTTCTTGGTCTGTCCGTACCGGATCCGTAGCCGCCGAGCCTGGTAATCTGTGCAGTTCGAGCAGGAGACAAGTTCTCGGTATGCAGACGAGCCTGGGAACCAGGCCTCCAGGTCCAGCTTCTTGCTAGCAGCGTGATTCAGCGAACCTGCAATGTCAGCAGAGAGAAGCAAGTGAGGCCCAGGCATGGGAAGCTCATTTGCCACTGGTGTCAGGTCATGGCCTTTCTGCTGCTCTTAAAACACCGCCCCCCTTCTCCAATGACATGCCTAGTGAACAAGGTCGCATATGCGCTTTGGTTTTATGAGCCATAAAGCTAACCGTATATATGTGGCTGTTAAACAGACCGGATAAGTCTTAAATGACTTTTGCCTGGAATAAATGACTTCAGAGGCCAATGGTCTTCAGAATGGCAGAGGAGTGGGTAGTATTTTGTACAAGATCTATACTTATTTAGCGGGAAACTGCCCTTTCCTTTTAGAAAAAATAGGTGAATAAAGGCCCTAATAAGAGATTGCCATTTCACGAACTAAGATACTAATAACCGCTCTTTTTCCTGTGTCTATGTCAGACGTATCTGTTAGAAGCATGCCAACATTAAAGTCTGAAGTGACACCACTACGAGTGGCGGGTTTGTGCTGAGAGGTTTTGTTTCCTACAAAAGGGATAATCAATATAGTGAGCATAAGTCTAATTCGGGGATAAAAACCATAAATCATGTTTGGTACTGGGAACTCGTGGTAGTCCCATAAGCTCTAACAACAATATATTACATTTCTGTATGGGCTCCGTTATTAGGGGTCGGTATGTGCAGAATATTTCTCAAAAGCGGTAAAGATGATATTAACTTCTCCTTGAAAAGGAGATGCTGGCACTTTACGTATCGAAGTGCTACATATAATGGGTGACTTTCTTTTTTTTTTAAAGCACCTGTTAAATTGAACAGCAAGAGGTGCTGGATGCTCAGACGCATGCTAATGCGGCTGCCCTAAAGGACGTGCGTGCAGTCTAGGGTTCCTGATTTGTTTGGGTCCTTCTAGTTTCACAAGTCGTGCCATTTGGCACCCGTCCATTTTTTAGTACAGCTTTTTCTCCCGGACCGTATCTTGCATTTCTGCACTTATGCGTTATTTTTTGATGTGCTGATGACCTGCCAACCACTCTGGGTCGAAACGCTGCTGACATTTCAGGCTATAAGAACAATATCCACGAGTTGTATTGGTGTCTGACCATCAAAAGCCCATTCTTTGTACAAATTCATATACTCTGTTGATTGAATATTGTTCAATTGACGCCATTTTATTATACCTAAAATACACGTTCCTAAGTCCCTAGCACTGCGGTAACTTGAGCTCATTATTGAAGCAGTTTAAAAAAATATATATTTCTGTTTCTTCTGTTACTGATATCTTTCTTGTTATTTGGTAACCTTCATTTTAGCAGCAATCTGGAACCCTGGTTTCTTTTATTGCTCATAAGCCCCTGGTTCTAGGTGGTTACTGGACTGCCCCTGCGTTTGATTAACCATTGAAAAGTGAGAAAATGGACATTTTCTCTCTTCTCCACTAATGTAACAACGTGAAAGTCTTGGGCTTGTGATGTTGGTTTCTAACTAACGGTATATTTATTAACCTAATGGTCTTAATTTTCTTGAAGAAAATACTGCAAACATTTTTCTGACTCGCATGGTCTAAAATCTTCAAGTAATATGTGAATAAAATCCTTTCCCTTTTAGAACATTTTGACCCAAGTGGACTGTGGCGGAGGGGAAATAGGTACCCTAGAAAGTGTGATATTATTAAAATCCCTCAAAACATCAGACTGAGGAAAGGGGAAGACCATGCTGGACAACAGAGACTTAAATGCCGCACAGCTAAGAGCTAGTCTGCAATATGAAGTTTTAGGTACTGTTAGGTTAGTGGACACAGTGTTAAAGAGTAGCAGTATTACAGTAAGTGCTATAGGGTGTCAAAGGCATTCCGCTTCCTGTATCACAGGGCACTTTGGCATTATCGTACAGGCCACAGATGCCTGTGCAGAGCCTATCATAGTACAGATCTCGCTGGTGGACCAGGTGGCTCCAACCAGTCAATCGTGAGCTACGAGTAGCTTCCAGACACCTTCTGAGTAGCTCACCCTGAGTTAATTTTTTAATAAGCAAAGCACAAGGTCATACATATTTACATACGTTGAGAAGGCTGTGTTTACTTTACATTACCATCATCAAGCAGCAGATAGCAGAGCCTGATAACAAGCAGTTCTCAGTCAGATTTACAGGCCAGGCTGGGGCACAGAGGTAAAGAACTGAAACACTATAGTATTAACTCTTACATAAATGTCCTTCTCAACTCAATAATGGAGTGTGAGAACAAAATGATGTCTATGAATGCTTTTGAATAGGTGAATATTACAATTAAACGTTACCTTAATGATAAGCACTTCACTTTAATTTTCTCCCATTTCAAATTGTCACATTTACAAGCAGCAGGCCTTTTGCTCCCAGTGGGCAGTAGTCACTGCCATATTTATAACTGAAAAAATAGTAATTTTTTAAATGGACAAATTTAAAGTGAAGAAAACTTTTTCTATGAAGCTTGACTTTCTCCAATTAAAATGTATCCACTGCTGAAGTCTTAACGTTTTATGAAGCATGTTTCTTCACTTTAAAGTCCTTCCATTTAATCAAATGTATGCTTCGATTATAAAAATGGCACCATGTCCACAGGCCACTGGGAACAAAATGCCTGATGTTTGTAAATGCGACACTTGGAAATGGGAGAACATTTAAATGATGAGTTTTATGGAATCCATATTAACCAAGTTAACTCTTCAGTTTTTTTTCTTGACATTGTGCCCCATTTATATTTGAAAAATACAGCAGTTATTTTAAGTTGGAGAAATTTACAGTGTAGAAAAATGTTCCATATTCTGACATTTTCGCTGAACATTTTTCTGTCCTTTACATTTCTCCAATTAAAAAGAAAAATGGTTGTATGTTTGTGTTATTTATGTAACTGTGCCACATATGGCGAAAGGTAGGTAGGTTCTATGCCACGTGTACATATGACATATTCTCTCAGTCACCTGTACATATATTCCATTGATATGCACACGTTCATGCATCCTCAAGGACCAAGCTCTCACTGACACACATGGCAGCCTTGTCATAGTGCCCCTACTCAAAACATTTTGTTCAAACCATAGTATATGGAGGCATGGTTTCAAACAGCAACCACGTATTTTACTAATGTATTTTGTTCAAACCATAGTATCTATATTAAGATGGACCCATGGTTCCACACCGCAACCATGCATTTTACTAATGTACTCTCCTCGGTGCAGGTGTGAGCTACCAGAGTTCGCACCTGAGCTGGGGAGAGCCCATTTGTTAGTGTACTCAGGTGTACTGCTCAGGGTGCCCCAAACACAAATCTAGAAATAGATTTAGGTGCAGGAAAATCAAAGGCCTTAAAAAGTTGCACACTAAGCAAGAACTTTTTTTGTACTTTAGTTCTCTTATTTCAATTTCTTTTTCTGAATTTATGATGTGAAATTAGTGAAAGCCAACAGTTTTTTTGAGACAGACAATTTTAGCTAGTTTTCAACATCTGAGAAGGGTAGAAAAAATGTTAGAAAGGTTGATCAAGATCATCAGTCTGGTGAGTACAGCTTTGGTAGCAATGATGATCAACTATATTATAAACCATGTCTATGTAAGTAATTCTAGCAGGCATTTACATCTCTAAGTCATTTTGCTAACTGAATTAAATGGCTTGATTGACAATAGGGGTTGTGTTTTGCTTTAACGTTGCTTTAATGTTTTCTTCATTACCTCTTAGTAAGTCAAAAGCTGGAGTCCCTAAAATATATACATGTATAGGAGCACATCATGTCTCTCATACGAAGCAATTACTGCTACTTTGGAGAATCGGGCTGACAGAACATGACTAACTGCAATATGTACATGTCTGGCACCAGATCCCTCACATAATTTGAAAAGTAACCACAAGGCATTTGATCTTGTTCGACATTTTATCAGTCAAACCCTCTTGAGGCACACCAAGTGTTTTTCCATTCAAGGGCATACACAAGAAACAGGTCAACAATCTAAACAAATAAAACTGAGCTGTTTTCCACAACATTGCTTCTGGTGTTGCAAATAGGTTAGAGCAGTGGTTCTTAACCAGTGGTCTGGGGACTCCTGGGAGTCAGTCAAGCCTACTTATGGGGTCCGCAACTGCTTACAAAATTGAATAATATGAGCAGATTAACAAAGTGTATTTAACTTGAAATTGGCGGCTAAAAATTCACTTAGTAACTTAAGATTAATGTTTTGAATCAGTGGAAATGCAGCAAACAGACTACAGTATGGACAATGAATGGCCTTAATGTCAGGTGTCCCTGGCTTCCAGTTAGACCCAAAGGGGGTCCCCGGATTCCAATAATGATTCATTGGGGTTTCCAGTAATGATTATGTGGGGGTTCACTGAAGTTAAAAAGTTAAGAACCACTGTGCTACATGGAAGCTTGAGGTAGGTTCCACTTTATGAAAAGAAGCAAGAGGTATCCTTTATGTTACATACCTGAGACAATATTAACAATACGGTAAGGGATGCCAAGGGACTGGTAGAACTCCTCTGCTGTGCCAATCATCTCATCGAAAAGTTCCCAAGACTTGTTATCGTGGGGTGATGCATAGATAAACTGTTCTATCTGAGGAGACAGAAGAACATTATTCATATCACTATTTTCTGAAGACTGGTCACAGATCACAAGAGACAACACTAATAGGATGAACATATTACTGTGATAAACCATTACTGTGGCTGCAATAAAGGCTTACTCTCGAGCAAGTAATTAGTAGCCAAAAACCACCGTACTACACAGTGTTTTAAAACATATTTTTTAGCACATTTGGCCCTTTAAGAATGCAATGATTTCAGCCTTACAGAAATTTAAATAGTCTGAATCTTTACAACATCCAAAATGATTCCTAGATGTTTACGTTGTTTTAGATTGAAGCGTATGCAACATTTGTTTCACTTAAACCCAGTGTTTAAAGGTCTTGCAAAAGGAGGCTAAGTTATTAAGTTTGTCCTGAGGACATTCCATGAATGCAAAAAGTTAAAGAAAGACTTTCTCATAGATCCACAATGCTTCACCTACTCTTATTGTGAAGAGGACCTTGGGAAATGCTAGTCTGGAAAACAAGTAGCTTGCACTAGATCAGCAATGCAAAAGAAACCCAAAAGGAACAAGTAAAAAGTCAGTCTTCGGATTAATCGTAAACAATAATTTTCATAGTTCTGCCTTGAAATAAAAACATTATTAAACAATCTAAGTTATTTGTTCAGAGTTGTAGCTCACAAATCAGTGGCAGAGGCTCATTAGCGAAGATCTTTTTCCTGCCCCTAGTGACTGGTAGTGAATCAGTCAGTAATGATAGCGGGTAGTGGTTGTGATGGGTGTTATTAAAATAGCCTAGACATGAACATGACATGATCCTTTTAGTCTGTATTGGTGATCTATAGCAAGGGTAGAAACAGGTGTGGACCACTTGAACATTAGTTATTTGTTTGCCCTATTGTCTGGTCTACATGCTTTGTGCCATTTTAACATCCCAACCAACCTGTCAAGGGGCGTTTCTCCAGGACCTTATATATATGTAATGCTCCAATGTGTTGTTTTCTATCACCAATGTAGATTAGGGATCTCTACAGGACACCACACTTTTCTGCACTATGTGTTTATCCAATACCTTAAAACTGAAATGCTGAAAAGGACATGAACAATTACATCCTAGGTCGAGGTTTCTCAAAATGTCTGTTGCAAGCCTTTTTTTTTGAGGGTCGTTAAAGTCAATGCAATAAAGAGGTCTTTAAATTCTGTATTTATCTTGTGCCATTTGCTGAGATTTAAAGACGGAGGTCAAATTTCAGGCTATGTCTTCTGACAAATTGCTGCTTATGTTTTTTTTAACATGGCGATTGGTCATTACAAACGTCTCTCATTTTGCAGTCAGTGAAAGAAAAGTAAAGTGAATTATGTGACAGTCTTTCTGAGGTACAGAGAGTATGAAAGGAAAGGCTGTAAGATGTCATTTTTTGAAACACACAAAAATTCGAAAATACCTGTAGTGGGAAATTGACCTTTTTGCAGAGTCATCCCCAAACGTTTTGCTTCTGATCTCCTGTTTTTGACTGGATGCTGCATTTCATTTTTGCTGGACTCAGGCCACTTTACCACTAAAGTGCATATGCTCTCTGTCTAAATTGTATTAATGATTGTTTTCTCCTAGATTGGCATATTTGATTTACTAGTAAGTCCCTAGTATAATGCACCAGGTGTGCCCAGAGCCTGTAAATCAAATGCTACTAGTGTGTCTGCAGCATTAATTGTGCCACTCCCTGCAAACATGTCTCAGGCCTGCCTTTGCATTGTCTGTGTGCAGTTTTGAACTGCCATTTCGACCTGGCAAGTGCACCCATTTGCCAGGCCCAAACCTTCATTTTTATTACCTGTAAGTCACCCGTAAGGTAGGCCCAAAGCAGCCCCATGGGCACAGTGCAGTGTATTTAAAAGGTAGAAAATGTACTGGTGCGTGTTACATGTCCTGATAGTGAAATACTACTAATTTCGGTTTTATCTGTTCCAAGGCCTATCTCTCCCTTACGGTAACATGGGGATTGCCTTAAAATATCTTTTGAGTATAAGTTCCCATTGAGAGATAAGGAGTTTTGGATCTCTAAACTCACAATTTAAAATACATCTTTTGGTGAAGTTGGTTTTTGAACTGTGAGTTTGAACATGCCATTTTTATTATTTATCATTTTCTTGCTTAACTATTCTGTGCCTCTGACTGTCTGTGGAATACACGTCTGGGCCAGGATGACAGTTGGGCTGTTTTTTGAACTCACACTAGACGGTCACACAAAGTGGAGTTCAGGTGTGCCCTGCATTTCCTGATGGGTCTTCCTGAGCTAGAGCGGTGGGAGGAGCTGACACTTGCACCTGACTAGGGCTGTGCCTGTCCTGCCATAAAGCAGTCTCCAACCCTCTGGAGTTTGCCTTTTGCCAGGGCAGGGAAAGGCAGGGTCTTGTGCACTACAAAAATTCCTCATAGAAGTATGCCTACTTCAAAGACCGAAATGGGAATAAGTACTGGACCTCTGACACAACATAGTTAGAATCGTTTTTGACTGGGGATATTCTGCCACGAAGAAGAGTTGGATGCTGTAGGAGGGAATGCCACTCTGTCTGTTGCCTTATTGTGCTGGCTTGCTGCTTCTGTCCTGGGAGTGAAAGGACTGGACTTTTTTTCTACATCCTGCTTTTGAAAGTTCTCCAAGAGCTTGGACTGAGCTTGTCTCTTGTTAAGAAGTCTCAGGGACATCAAAGACTTCACCTGCCAGTACCTGGGCTCTCTTGCAGAGTCCTGACTTGCCAGGTGGTGCTAAATCCAGTACCTAGGTCCTTGGGAGTGAGTTCTGGTGCAACCAAGAAGAAACCAAGCACATCAACTTCAAGTGGCTTTGGAACTGGTGCCGCTGTCCGACTCCGTGCCGCTGCATGCACTGGAGCCATAGTCCCCACTAAGTGCAACACCGCTACTGACGCCGCAGGCCAGACTCCACCGCAGCACCTCTGAAGTCCCGCCACAGCGTGAGTTCAGAGTGTGGTGTCACTGACATCCATGGCACCCAGTTCTGACTCTGCGCAGCACCCGTGGCCCTGTGGTGTGATCGTGACACCACTGAAGTCGATGCCTCGCATCTTGACCTGCTGGATTCATCAACCCCACCTTGTCACAAGGAAATGATAACTCTCCACCGACACCGCATCACCTCCCCTGAAACCGTAAGGAACAGACTCCTCACCTCCCCTGCCTAGCAGTAAGGAACCAATGCCTCACCGCCCCGGTAGCAGTAAGGAACGGACACCGCACCTGCCCAACTCCATGCAACATCTTTGCTTCCTCTTTTCCCAAGGTACTGTACCTGAGGTCCGTGTGACTCCATGACTGGCCTGCACTCCCTGGCGAATAGCCTCAGACTACTGGAAACGACTCCGTCAAGATGTTGTGATAGCCCCAGTTGGAGCTAATGTGTTTCTAAGCACCATACTGCATTTAATCTTTAAAAATTCATATCTTTGCTTGTGTATGTTGGATTTTTGTCATTTCGGTCTTGTTTTACTCAGATAAATAATGGCTATTTTTCTAAACTAGTACATTTATGGGTGTGTGTGTGTGTGTGTGTGTGTGTATACACACACACACACACACACACACACACAAATACTGCCTCTGAGCTAAGTCTGACTGCTCGTGCCAAGCTACCAAGGGGGCGAGCAAGGGTTATCTTAGCTGTGTGGCTCCCTGACTAGAATGAGGGCATCTACTTGGACAGGGTGCAATGCACTGCCAACTGGAGACCACATCTGTAACACCTGCAAATGGACTGTACACATTCAGCAGTTGGGAAAGCAAAAATAAAGCACATTTATTTGTAATTCTGAAGTGTGATGGAAGCAAAGACTTTAATTGGATCAAAACAAATCAAGACACTTTACTTGGTGATGCCCAAAGGATAACGATTCATTGAAAACCAATTTCCACACACTACTGGTGCGTGATATAGTTTTATCAGTAAAACAATGCCTCTGCAAATTTAGTAGTCATTTCAGCAGAAAAAGTGCAGTCTGTAAATTAAAGTGTGCTGTCACACAATGCTTTAGCTACATTAAAATAACTGCCCACCTCCTGTCCATTCAAGTTAGGTGGGTCACAAAAGTTTGTTGTTCTAAAAAGTGGGTTGTGGTTCTTATTAGGGAAGCTCTGTTGTAGATGCTAACTCGTAGACAACGCTTAATGCCAGCTAATGAGGTCAATGACTTAACTAGCGTGCAGCTTTGTACCAAGGAGCATTTGCATGTCAAGCCACACATTGTAACCAAATGGTGCCTTCAAACAGTTTCCTGGTTTGTAGGGCTCTATAAATAAATTCAACACAAGTAACTGCACAGATTTGCAGTCAACATCCAGACAAAAAGAGGACGTGTAGGATTTTGAAAAATACCCAGTATACATTCCTAATGTTTAAAACAGATATTGTTGTTATCCAAAGCTCAATGACAGCTTGGATTGATCAAAGCAAGTACAGCAATCATTGTACACAGTGTATATTTAATCCACTAACTCCTGAAATACAGAACAGCTCAAACACTACAAGCTGTTGAAAATACTGAAAGAGCAGTCAACTAAGGATAATGGCAAAGTGAATGAATTGAGAAACATATCTTGTGACTACAGGTGGGAGGGTATTTGCACTGACTCAATTACTGAAATGCAGATTGGTATGAAACAGAAAGGTGCAGATTGCTAGATCTCTGCTGCAGTACCATCCCCATTTCCAAAATACTTGAAGTCATTAGGCTGCTTCCAAACTACTTTAAAGGCCTGGCAAGTAAACAATGGAGGAAACTAATTGTATTCAAAAAGCATTCTCTACGACCATACCCACACTTTATTCTGATCAATTCAAATGCAGGACTCAGTTAAATGAACACACTTAGCAAATAATGCAGAGGAAATGCTATTGTTGGTTTTTTGGTTTTCAAAGTGTTATTCGGCCACACAAAGAGTTAAAATGAACTATTCACTATACTACACTATCACAGCATAAAAATATAAAGCATACAAGGTTCCTCACTTGGGTACTCTTGATTTCAACATCCTTCCCTTAAAGTACCCCCTACTCCGTCATCCTGCTTCCTCCATTTGGACAGATGCAAAAGAGAGGCTACTCACAGAACACAACACTTTTCTGTCTAGTCGGATATAAACATTTTGGGGAAGATCATTCAATTTGCAAAGCTCCTGCCTCATTCTTGTTTCCTCATTTTCTCTCCCCTGCCCTGTTGTACTTCTTTGAGATGACATAAGGTACTTTAAATTTACAAATATAACATAAGTGACTTTATCATAAAGAACATTCTGCTTTTCCACATACCAGAAGCATCCCGAGATACTAGATCGAATTGGCTCCCCTTACCTTTTCAAACTGATGCACCCGGAAGATGCCTCTGGTGTCTCGGCCATGAGAACCGACCTCCTGGCGGAAACAAGTTGAAATACCAGCATAGCGAATGGGCAGGTCCTCTGGTTTCAGCCACTCGTCTCGGTGCAGGGCTGCAATTGGCTGCTCTGAAGTTGCAATCAGGTATTTTTCATCAACTGAACTGTCCTCTGATTTCTCACTACCTTTTCCAATCACCTGTAAGACACAGGGAAAAGGAACTGGTTCAGGACAAGATGCAACTAAAGTTACTTGAATAAAATCTTTGGACAAGCTAAAGTAAATCAGAAATCAAAATGCAAGACTATTTTTTAAAGCAGACCGTAAAATAAAGAGCACCTCGGATTTAGACCACATTATCACTGTATTTATTATATTTAAAGTATTTGTAAATAACACAATTACCAGCAGGTGTCCAGGAGCTAAGAAATAACATTCAGTAAACCTAGGCTCGCAGTAACAGTAGCCTAATCAGTGAAGATTCCCTATCACATATTCATGGAGATACACAAATCATCTAAGAGATCCAAAGCAGCTGCAAAATCAGCTTAAAAGTTAGGAGACTGGCCCTTGTAATCAATGGGGCACACATCAGGTAAAGTGGACCATTTGCATTCCACAAGTGCACTTCCTACACAGTATTTCTCAGTGGGTTGTGTATGGATTACAGTCCAGTTGGATTTATAATTTGAATTGGCACACTGATTAGTTCTTGTGCCTGGAGGTTAAATATCCGACCCCTGCGATTGGCGCAGGGGATGAGGGATTCCCCAGAGAACATATCATACTGTCATGCTCATCTAAGCATAAGCACAGAGTCCTAGGCCTGTCCCGTACTATGTGAGGTCTTGGCCTAACCTGTCAGTTGGAGGGGCGCAGCAAGGGTACCCTTGAAGTGGAATGAGTACTACTGTCTCTGTCCAGGGAATAGCATAGGAAGAGGGGGGTGGGAGTATACCATGTTTTTGAAATTGATAGTTTGCCCACACCATTTTTATGTGTCACTAAGAGTGCAACTTACATACCTCTCGTCTGTAAGGATCTACTGTTATGTGAATGTGCAGAACCTTGTGCTGACATTCTGCCTGTAAGTCAGGTGCGTATGCTGGTTGCATGGAGCACAGGTACAGCCGTAGAACTCTGTGCATGAGCTAGTTAAAGTAATAAAGCCAGAAGGTCCATTTTAGATGCACTTTGGCACAGCACAAGAAGGAATTGCCTTCACTGCTGTGGCTGGATGGCTGGGATCCAGACACTGAAGAGAGGGGGATGGAGACAGAGCTACTGTTAGAAATTCCACAAGGTCTTGTTAGCAAGGGGCTGCTGATTAGTTCCAATCACTACTATTTGGTAGATTGTTGAGGTGAGGGGCCAAATTCCAGTTTCTGTTGTGCCTGGTGAGGAAAAGTTCAGGTCAGGCCGGCCCATTTGTCTTTCTGATTACTGTATCAGAGAGGCTAATGACAGTAAGGTACATAATCCAAACATGTTGATGTGCCTGTGTTGTGGGTGATTCAGTTTGGAGCCAGCCCCTGTGCTACCAGCTGTGGGAAGCATCACTCTAAGAAAGATGCCTGAAAGAAGAACTGTTCCAAAACGGTTCTGCAGTATGAGACAGTGGTTCCAAACCTCGTCATAAAATGTGTGAAAAAAGCAGGACCCAAAACCAACTCATGCTCCTCCAGTTCCAAGTCCTTGATGTCCAAGGAAGGGAGTGCCCCTGGTGGAACTGCTGTGTGAGTGCTGCTGGTGTCTGCCTGACAGCCAGTCTCCCGGACACAAGGGGGCATCACCTGAGGTCTGCACTTTCTGTTTCAGGAGCTGAGACTGTCGAGTGACTAGAATCCTGCCTGTTGAGAGAATGAAGGAGTCTGCTAGTATTGAAGAAGGAGAGAGGCTGTACGGAAACAGATGCCCAGGGGTATCCGGCGGGAGAAACAGCCAGAGAAAGATGACTGTCCCAGAGAGCAAAACCAGGGAAGACCAGGGAAGACCCATGCTGTGAGAGGGTCACCTGGCTCTGTGCTATTTCTGCGTGAACTACATCAAGACTTTGCAAAGACAAGCACTACAATGTAATTTGGCAACCTGTAATGGGTCTGAGAAATAGTGCTGCTGATGTTAGAGAAGATCTGCATTGCTGCTGAAGATGAAGCAACTGCCAACCAAGCAGTGCTGCCACACAGGACCTGCTTCACTGTTTCAAAAAGAGGTAGCTGCTGAGGCTCGTGATGAGAGAAGTTGCAGCTGTGAATAGTGGGGACGTGAGCCTTGCCCGCTGTTCAACTAGATCTGCCATAACAATCAAGTAAGTAAAATAGAGCTTAGCCTGCAAACGGAAAAAGCACTGAACATTCAAAATGGAATCTGGTACTAGTACTTAAGCCTTTTCATAAATGACCCAGTTAATGTTGAACTTAGATGTTCATCTAACTAGCGGGGTAAATAGAAGGGATCTCCACCCATGCCTAATTAATGCCCATGCCTACAAAAGTCTGAGGGAAAGGTACATATTCAAGATCTCCTAGACTGGGGAGAGGGTACAAAGAGTTGATGTACCACTCTGTTGGGATTGTAGCTTAGATTACGACCATGTAACTGAAATTCCTTTTGAACTGTGAAGTATGAGCTCAGTTGCAATACAAATTCAATATACAACTCATGTGGCCATAATAAGGCCATGGTCATATGATTATTTTAACTGATGAACTAGAGCATGTCCCCCAATGGACAACAAAGGAAGTTTTGAAATGGAATGAAACAACTTCAACAAAAAGGATCTGCCCATCCTCTTAGAATTGATATATATCTGCATGTAGCACCAAATCACACCTAGAAGTCGGCAAAGTGTAATGAGTACCTGTGATGCTAACACAGCTGCATCCTCTCCACTCGAGCGCCTAAAACCACCTTTGATATACGAGGTAATGCAGTTTGGGACTAGGCATCAGACCTATTTCCATCAGCAGATGACTATAAAGGTTGCATTATAGGTGACTTAGAAGCAACAAGTGTTTGCAATATACCTGTCAATGAGTCAGATATGCAGTCACAACCTCTAATGGATTTCTCCATCACTATAAGAATAAAGCACAGTACGGTATATAAAATGTGCACTGCCATGGAAAATGACTCCTGTTCTCTCATACAGATATTATTTTGCTCTCCCCATCACAATGGGGATGCCGATGGGTCAGTATCCAAATTCATGATATGCTCCAAATGAAGTTGAGTGCTATTAAGAAACACCTTTTTCCCATATTAAGAAGGGACATCTGTGTGTTGAAAACTTTTCTTTATTTTCAGATAAAATGTAATCTTCTATAATGATCGAATTCAAGGACAAGGAAATTCTAGACTGCTGTACTTACTCACATATTAAAAGCATAAAACCAGCTCTTTCAGTTTTAACTCACTCAAGTGATATTACTTGTATTAGCATCAAGAGGCACCTGGTTCTCAGAAGTCTCTATTGGGGAAAGCTCTGTGTAGGTGGATAAGTTTGTTTTAAGCATACTAACTGGCAGTGTTCAAATTTAAAGCTTGAATAGTAGTTAAAGGGAATTTTGATTTCAGTCTTTTTTCCTTTTGTCTATGGCAGTTGCTCTTAATTTCCTTATAACAATTTCAATCTATGAGGTGATCAATATTCATAATACCAGTTTGCTGAGTACATATATATGTCCAAGTGAATGCTACGCAAAACTGTATAATAGCAAAAGAGATAATTTGGTTAGCCCAGTAATCACCAGATCCCAAAAAAACATAAACTGCCTTATATAGGATGAGGAAGGAACATGTTTATCCAAGGGCAGTAAACAAGGCTTTAATTTTATACAGTGAACTGAACGAAAGGAGAATGATCCCAAGATGTCTGCTGTAGTTATGCAGGACACCGCAAAATGAAAAAAAAAAAACAGCAAACAGCAGAGTGATGGCAGGATCATTCAAACCCTAAACACCCTGGCTAAGCTCAACTCTAACTTCTCTTCAGGTGACCTCATTATAACAGGCTGTGTCTCACAAATAGAGAGAATCCGCGTTGGAGTTAGAGTGCAGCCACAGTGGGTGACACCTTCGCTCCTTAGTGCGGGCCACATGCACACTGCCATTCTCTCAACAGCTTTGCTGCATGTGAGATTCCAGATATTAGAAAAGCACTAGTCACGCAGTGAGCCAAGGCCCTT
Source organism: Pleurodeles waltl (assembly GCF_031143425.1). Classification (NCBI taxonomy): domain Eukaryota; kingdom Metazoa; phylum Chordata; class Amphibia; order Caudata; family Salamandridae; genus Pleurodeles; species Pleurodeles waltl. The sequence goes on along the minus strand of NC_090445.1, from coordinate 604,686,614 downwards.
TCATTTCATGTTTCAGAGTGAGGTGTAGGAGTGCCATTTAATTAAAGAATATTACCTCTAATGTCCCCACACACCTGAATTCTTTGACAGCAGACATCACTGCACATGTTACTACCACAATCTCCAGAGTTTGTTATCAGATACACACATACTGTTAGAAAGATGATCTCTAGTTGGCAGTGCTTTTCACCCTGTCCAAGTAGGGACCCTCACTCTAGTCAGGGCAAGGGAGTCACACAGCTCAGAAAACCCCTGCTCACCCCAGTGGCAGCTTGGCACGAGTAGCAAGGCTTATCTCAGAGGCAATCTGTAAAGTATTTGTACACATACACCCACAGTAACATGGTGAAAGCACTACACACTAGTTTAGAAAATATCCAATATTTATCTTAGCAAAACAAGACCAAAACGACAAAAATGCAACATAAACAAGTAAAGATCCAAATTTTGACAGATTAAATCTAGTATAGTGCTTAGAAACAAATTAGCTCCAACGGGGGCTATCACAGCACCTCAGAGTAATTCCCAACAATCCAATGCCACTCACAAAGGAGTGCGGGCCAGTCACTGAGTCCCACGGACCCCAGGTGTAGTACCTTGGAAAAAGATGAGGAAACAAAGACGTTGCCGAGTCGGGGAGGTGAGGCGTTGGTTCCTGACTGGTAGGCAGGAGAGGTGAGGCGTTGGTTCCTAATGTTTGCAGGGGAGGAGATGTGGAGTTGGTGGCAAGGCGTCTGTTCCTTAAGACAAGGTAGGGTTGATGAATCCAGCAGGGCAAGATGTGAAGCATCGACTTTGCGGTGGCGCGATCACACCACAGGCCCACAGGTGCTGCGGCAGAATCAGAATCGGTGTCATGGATGTCGGTGACACCGCACTCGGGACCCACGATGTGGGGGAACTTCAGAGGTGCTGCAGGTCTCGGTTGTTGCACTCAACTGGGACCATAAATCCGGTGCAGGCAGTGGCGCTGGTAACAAAGTAACTGTGCTTAGTTTGTTCGTGGTTGCACCAAAGCTTACTTCCAAGGGCCCAGGGACTGGATTTGGCATTGCTTAGTAAGTCAGGACTCTCAGCAAGACAGCCCAGGTGCTGGCAGATGAGGTCTTTGATGCCCCTGAGACTTCTTAACAGGAGGCAAGCTCAGTCCAAGTCCTTGGATAACTTGTGGAAGCAGGATGTAGAAAGCAAAGTCCAGTCCTTTCACTTCTAGGACAAAAGCAGCATGCCAGCACAACAAAGTAACAGGCAGAGTTGCAGTCCCTCCTACAGCATCCAGCTCTTCTTCCTGGCAGAAGGTGCTCAGTCCGAAAGGATTCTCACTTTGTGGGGTCAGAGGTCCAGTACTTATACCCATTCCTACCTTTGAAGTAGGCAAACTCCAAAGTAAAGTCTTTGTAGTGCACAAGACCATGCCTTTCCTGCCCTGGTCTCAGACACACTCCAGAGGGCTGGAGACTGTTGTGAAAGGACAGGCACAGCCCTATTCAGGTGCACGTGTCAGCTCCTCTCACCACTCTAGCCCAGGAAGAGCCATCAAGATATGCAGGGCACACCTCAGTTCCCTTTGTGTGACTGTCTAGAGCAGAGGTCTTCAATCTGTGGGGTGCGACCCCCCGAGGGGGCAGTGGAGTCCTGGGCATGGGGCGCACATTGCCCCAGCCTCATTTCGTCCCATTGTTAAAATGCTTCAGCTGAACTTTGGTTCACTGAGCCTCCTGTGAAACGAAGCCCGCACAGACAGCTAGAGACACCTTTGTGCCAGGGGGCCTGCTTCCTGAATTAAATGTGCGCTACGAGTTAATCTGCACATGTGAAGGAAGCTTTGGTGCCGGTACTGGCTTTACTTGACCTAACCATGTGAACCTTTGTGATGATAAACATTTATTCTTTTTGAGTGGTGTTGCAAAGAGTTAACAACTGCGCTGTGAAGTGTGTTTTTAATTGTAATTGTATTTACATAGTGATTACTTCACCTAGAGCTGTTGAAGAGACAGCTATTTAAAATGTTTTTATTGCATATGCTCTGCTTTTACTTACATATGGAAGCACCGTTTTACCTGAAACCGTTTTTGTAGTTGCCTATCTTATACTGTGTGTAATGCAAGTATAAAATAATGCCTTCAATATTCACAGTGCTTTCTGTCACAGGCTGTGACCTTGTGGCACTAAAAATACACGTCACTATTCTCCACTGCATCGATACATCTCTGCCTCTGATCACATTTTCCTGAGAAATTTCAAACTCAACTGAGAAAAAGAGGTAGACACCAACAGATCCCTCCTTACCCTTACAATAGAACTGAAACCTACTAAAAACTATCTTTCCTACCCACATTAATATTCATGCCATACACAAATTTCTAGCCCTCTAAATTTGTATTGATCAGGTCACATTTTCTTTTCTTTCAAAATCCTTAACTAAATCCACCCTCTGCATGCTAAACCGATGACAGAAATGGTAAAACCTAGACACATTGAACATACTGACAACAAGCACTGGCAAAGTCAACATGTCTGGCTTTAACGTGCTATAATGCATGCAAACAAAGGCACGGAGAAATGAGAAAAGGCCATTTGTGCCCATCACTGAGCAACATATCTATTTTTTTGATTGTGTCTGAGCCCTGTTTTTTCATGGGCGAGCTTGAAGCTGGTAGTGCTGCTGTTTTTTTGGTAAATAAGTTTGAATTGCTGCTGCTGCTTTTATAATAAAATATAGGGCAATGGCATTCGGAGGCAGAGAAAGTGGCGAGCTACACAGAGACACTGCACAAGTAGTACGAGCTCATTTGACCCTGCTTGTATCTGCATGTGTTAGCAAATGAAAGTGAAACCCATTTGATTTGCCAATGCTTTCCACTGAAGATCTAGACATACATGTTACCAACGCAAATGCTAATAATAGGGTATTCCTAGTTTTTTGCCCAGAGGGCAGCATTTTCTGCCATTCAAAATTACTGCTTACTAATAATAGGGACATGGCTCCACCTACTGGAAGACATCAAAACATGCATACACTTTAGCTAGCAAAAACAGTATGGGCCGACCTCAACAACAATTTAAGTTTTCCCCCCACCAGAGTGTTCCTCACTTATGAGAAGGATATTTGGAACAGTTCAACATACTTGTATTATATGTATGGGAAACATGGGGTGCAAGCGGCCAACAGAAATGGTTTTAACAGCAGAATACTAAATAGGTGCTTCTATTACTGAAATATTCTAGAATAGTGGTTCTCAACCTGTGGTCCGCAGACGCCCAGGGGTCTGTGACATATTACCAGGGGTCCACAGGCCCGGGCCAACAGGAAGGCACTTCTCCAACTGGGGCCTCTGACAAACACATGGATTTTATATACGTCTTACTTCCTTTCCAGCAGTTCTAAAAGCACTGCAACCTTCCTTGTACATCCAGCGGCTTTCAGGCAAAAATAAAAGCATTAAGATAACTCTAGTGATTAATGTACTTGCTGGAGAGAGATGGGAGTTTTGTGTAGTGGCAGTTTTGACTCAGGCGTATCACAGATGGTTAATATGCCTGTTGCAAAGGACGTGTATCATGCAAAGAACAGTATTTCATGTTTATGTACACCCTGAAGAACACAGATCCCTCCCTCTCTGGGATATTTAGTAGCTTCTCCCACTGGTACAACCCCCCCCACCCCCCCAAGACATAGTCGTGATATAACTTCAGGTGAGGTTACATTAAACCTTTTCTTTAGTCCGAAAGATAGAACGACTAGGAAAACATATTAAGAAAGAAATGTTTTTAAACGTGAATAAGACTATTTAAGAACGAAGGAAAGTGTTTCATGATACACTGGCCTACCTGAACAAAAGTTAATGGGACTGTAATGCTAAAAGTAATACATGCTAGCTATTAAAGCAGTAATCTTTCAAAAATTGCCTAAATGCTAAGCCTGTCAACAGGAATGCACTCCAACAGTGGTTCCTTTATTGGTGGAAGCATACATTTATAACCCTATAAAAGTTTGTCCACAGAATGATTTGCCTAGAAGAGTAACACCCCAGCCTGGAAGACGGTCCGTAGTAAATAAAATGAAAGCAACAAAAACTGACAAACAGATCAACCGATGCAAATTCTTTCAGCATGTTACCAAGATCAGAACTGGGTATGCACCTATCCTCCTCCCTACAGGACCCCTAAGGCAGTGTTAAAACAACATAGAGAATTAGCTCAGTGGTAGGATTTTATCTGCAGCATTGGTAGGTGATTCATAGGCGGGTGCATAGTAAATATTCTGCCCCTGGCAAATGAAAGAAAGTTTTGGAAGCCGAGTGGTCTGAATAAATCATTGTCATTTTGTTTTTACCAACACATTTGCCTTTCCATAGAAGGTCCTGTTTTCCCTTTTCATACCTTATACAGTTCCTCATCAAACTGGCTGAGCTGCGCGACCTCCTGCATCACTTCCTTTCTCATGAAGAAAGGAGTGTAGATCGGGGTATAACCCTTGCTGCCCAGAGTCTGCAGAGCATAATTTATTAAGGCCTGCTCCAAGAAAACCAGGACACCCTGCAAGACAAGAAAAGAGGAACTATCAGACTAAAACATTACCAGCAAACAGCAAAATGATCTCTTAGAATAAACTGCATTCTCTCAACAGTAAACTGTTCTAAATTGTAGCTTGGGGGCAGGGCAAAAAAATCCAATGATATTTTCATAACAGTTAAAACATTTAGGAGCATGCCCGCTGAATACGACAGGACTTAAGTAAATGGCAATACATTTTTTCAAACTAGTGTATGCCGGGAAATACATACTGCTTATTATTAATAGTCAATGGTGAAGCGAAAGCATCAAACTTTGTGGGGTGTTCTTGTGACTCAAAACAAAAGCCTTCATGGTTTCCATGTGATGCCACATCCACAAGTCAGTTAAAAGATATGCTGCTGTTTGCTTCACACTGCTGAATTCATTAAAGGATCAAAGGCGAGATACTGGGAGAAGGCTGGGACAGCATTTGTCTTGGGCCTAGGGAAACCCACTCACCTTCAGGAAGTAGCCTCGACTCCCGGCCACAATAGCTCCTTTTTCTCCTTCATAACCATCAACCATTACCACAAGGTCAACATGAGAGTACTTCTTACGCACGCTGCAATCACCCCAGGTCCTCTCCACCCTGTTATCGTTATCCTATACGCAGAAGACAAAATGGAATGAAAAAGACAGGAATATGGCATAAAGAGTTCTGCCCTTGTATCTTCACGCTTACTGGAAACCATAAAATTAAAATATAATCAGATGCATTTCCAGCACTATATATTATGATATTCGTATCAGTTGCACAACAGCTTTTCAACAATCGAGCAATGCAGTCATCTAATATCAGATCATTTTAAGGACTATGAGCATATTAAGTGCAAAAACGTACTCTAATATGCTTCCCAGTGAAAACACTCTAGCCAGTGAGGCATCTTTGCAAAATAATGTTATCTAAAGTTTCTGAACAATAAAACACACATTACTCTTCCTGATCATAGCATACAAAGAGGGAAAAATATTGTTTAGAACACAAGGATGGTGGTGACAAATGTGGAAAATCACACTAAAGCTCAAGCAATGTATGGACAGCGGAATGCCTCTGGCTGTCAACAGTAAGATGTACTGAGGTATAATGTTACGGTTTAAGACAGGGAACATAAAAATGACCAAGTGAGTCCATGAACAATCAACAGATCATGGCAGAAAATCAAAATAATAAAGCCTCCCCCACCCCCACCCCCACCCCCACCCCCACCCCCACCAGTAAGCAGTGGATAGCCTGTAGGAGTTGGCGTTGCTTGAAAAGGTGCCCTGAGCACTGCTTGGCCAGCATTAGCTTATTGACATGCTAGAACATCTTCTCGATACTGTTTAGTATATGTATGTGGTGTAGACAAAGTAGCAGCTTTACACATGTCCTCTGGGAGTAATAGGTAACTGTGTTTTGGCTTTGACATAGCAAGTTTTAACACATTTGACTATCCTTCTGGCTATGCCATTTTTTGATATTGGGTTACCTCTATGAGGCATTGAAAATGCTGCAAAAAGTTGTTTGGATTTCCTAAACTGTTTGGTTCTGTCAATGTAATACATAAGAGCCCTTTTAACATTTAGTGTGTGAAGAGCTCCCTCTGCAACTGAGTCTGGCTGTGGGAAAAAGACAGGTAACTCAATTGATTGACTAACTGGAATGGTAAAACTACTTTTAGAAGGAACTTTGGGTTTGTTCGAAGAACTACCCTATCTCTCTGTAACTAGAACAATAGTTCTTCTAAAGTTAGAACCTGGAGTTCACTTACACGTCTTAGGGAAGTGATAGCTATTAGAAAAGCCACCTTCCATGAGAGAAAGGACAGGTATGCACATGGCTCAAAGGGTGGACCCATGAGCCTAGTAAAAGCAACATTAAGGCACTGCGGGACACCCTGGATGAAATGACTCGAGGCCTTTCATGAAGGTTTTGATAACTGGGATATTAGCAAAGATATATGTTGTCTGTTTTGGAGGTAAGCAGCTATAGCTGCCAAATGGAGACGAATAGATGAGTATGCTAAGTTTGCCTTTTGCAAATGCAGCAGATAACAATGTCTTGAATTGAGGCTTTGAGTGGGTCAATGCGTTTAGGTTGTCAGTAGCATACAAAACATTACCATTTTGCTGCAAAACACTGTCTAGTTGTAGGTTTACATGCCCCCCTAAGAATTTCCATACATTCTGAGGGAAGATTCAAATAACCAAACTCTATGACTAGGAACCATATCGCAAGATTATTTTGGGGTCTGTATGTCTGATCTGACCTTGACTTTGAGTGAGAAGGTTTGGCCTGATGATGAGTTTCTCATGACGAACTAGAGACAGATCCAAGAGTGTTGTAAACCAAGGTTGACGAGCCCATGTTGGAAGTACAAGGATCATTGTGAGTGAGGTTTGTCTCAGTTTGCGAACTACAGACGGAATGAGTGGGAGAGGGTGGAAAAGCATAAGCAAATATCCCTGACCAATCCATCCAAAGAGCATTGCCCTTGGGCTGAGGGTGTGGGTATCGTGACGCGATGCTTTAGCATTTTGAATTTTTTGTGGTCACGAAGAGCTTTATTTGTGGTGTTCCCCACCTTTGAAAGTACTGGTGAAGGACTTACTTATAGGTGGATTTCCATTCTCGGACTTGTTGCTTCATCCTGCTGAGGTGGTCTGAAAGCTGGTTGTCCATGCCTGGTAGAAACTCTGCCACTAAGTGAAAGCAATGGTGAATTGCCCATTTCCAGATTGTCTGAGCAAGAAGGGACAATTCAGATGAACGTGTCCCTCCCTGTTTCTGCAGGTAATACATGGCTGTCATGTTGTCTGTACGGACTAGAACCACTTTGTGGGAGAGTTGTGGTAGAAAGGCTTTGACTGCTAGGAAGACTGCCTGTAACTCCAGGAAGTTGATGTGAGAAGCGTGCTGAATGAGAATCACATATACCTTGTATTGTGAAGTTATTGAGGTGAGCTCCACATACTGTCTGTGATGCATCTGTAGTGAGAGTGGTTTGTGGCACAGGGACCTGAAAGAGCCATCCCTTGGAGAGGTCGGTGGGATTCCACCATTGCAGAGGGAAGAGCGAAATCTGGCGGTCCAAAAACACTAGATCTTGGAGATGATCTTGTGACTGAGACCACTGGCAATACAGAGACTGCTGTAAGGGACGCATGTGTAGTCTGGCATGGGGAACAATGGCAATGCAGGATGCCATCATTCCCTAGTAGCTGCATCATTAATCTCACTGTGACCAGGGGTGTGGAATTTAATAAAATATCTACTTGGCCATGGGACAGGCTGCGTCTTAAATCTACTTGTCCTGTAAAAGAAATCTACTTGGCCCTTTGGTGCCATGTAGAGCGGTGACAAATTATGGCAGCAATCGCATTATGTAAGAGCTGTAATAATGGCCCTCTGTTTATGCCAGGGCTACTACTATAGTAGGGCTTGAATACTTGCAATTTCAATCCCCACTACAGAAATTCCCTAATTTTGCCACCTTTCCGCAGATCTACATCCTGGGGCTGGAGGAAGCAGTAAGCAATAATTCTAGGGTTGGAATGCCTGTGAGTCTGCAAACCTACTAACCTGCATGTTTTAAGGATTTTCACCAGTTCTTCTCTAATCTCTTCCCATAATGAGAAAGGTTGGAAATTTACTCCTGGAAATGGAAGAAGTAGATGTCCTTCCACGGTTGGGGCAAAAGTGGTTGGAGGGAAAGAGAGCTTTCAAACACTCAATAGATTTTCCAACGAGCAAATCTGCACATGTATATTTTCTTGGGCTAAAATACAGTTCACAAATATTTTCTAGGAGTACGATTTCCTGGTCTACTTCTGTACGCACTTATGAATTCATGAAAGCCACTAATTCAAAGACGTATACCATGGGTGCACTTTTGTGACTTTCTTTAACAATTGGGTCCCTAATTAGGTCTGGGGTTAACAAAGATATTTTGTTTTTATTAAACTTCTATTTTTCTCACTATCGGCTGGCTTTACTGTGAGTGATCACATTCTGCTCTCCCATAAGGAGCATATTGGCACACAAAGTAGTTGTGTTCAGTGCCAGGAACTACTGTGGCAATCAGTGGTGTAACAAAACTGGAGTTCCCTCCCTTTACCCCCCCCAGACTCACTCAGGGCAGGTGCTGTTTTGAGGGGTGGCTGCAGGGCCTTTGTTATGCCACTGGTGGCAATGTGCGCTTTGAGATAAAAAAACTTTTTTTTCTTCCTTTCTGCCAATGTTTGTTACAATGGTGAAGGCTTGGCAGCTCCTACAACAATAAAGTGTTACAAAAGCCATGTCAAAACAAGACATGCATTGACAAAACCAAAAATCTCACATCGGTTGGCTTTTCCAGTGCTTGTTTATTTTCATGCTTCCCATAATCTTGTTGAAAACGGTTACAGTGATTTTCCATTAGGAATATTTTTATTATAAATATCAACATGCATGAACACGCTGGCATTGTTGGATGGTCCCGGCTTTGATGAGCCAGTCATCCAAGTAGGGAAAGACATGGATGTGTTGTCGTCTGAGGTATGCTATGACTACTGCTAGACATTTTGTGAAGACTTTGGGGGCGGTTGTGACCCCGAATGGTAAGACCTTGAACTGATAAGGTTTTCCTGCAATGACAAATCAGAGGTATTTGCGGTGTGCTAGATGGATGGCAATGTGAAAGTATGCGTCCTTCAGATCTAAAGCTTTCGTGAAGTCGCCTTGTTGGAATGACATCTTGAAGAGTGACCATATGGAAATGCTCTGAGAGAATATACAGGTTGAGCGGCCTGAGTTCTAGTATAGGTCTTAATGACACATCCTTCTTTGGTATGTGGAGGTATAAGGAACATACTCCTAACCATTGCTGTGAGAAGGGAACTGGCTTTATGGCCCCTTTGAGAAGAAGGGATTGTACCTTTTCTTATAAAAGAGTAAGATAGACTTGTGAGAGTTTGTGAAATCGAGGGGGAATGTTTGGTGGAATGAAAGTGAGCTGTGGTGATATTGAACCGTTGTGGGTGGAAATTAACTAGTCTTCCCTCTACTGGAGAAGTGGGAATCAGTGGAAGCTGTAAGTAGTCACTGGCATGTGGTGGAGGTAGATATTCTGGAGATAAATATTCTAGAGATGGATGCCTTTACCCTACCTTTATTGTTTGCACCTCTGTAGGAACCTCTATTATAGAAATGGGTGCCTTGCTTGCTTTGAGAGGTGGAAGATTCAGTAGAGGATGGTTTGAATCCTGCCTTGAATTGTGGGTGACGAAAATTATCCCTTTGTGGTATGGCGAGTAGGGCCTCATAGCCTTTGACGTCCGAGGCCTTCTTGATTTTCTTCATGGTGTTGTCGACCTCATGATCAAACATGTGTTCCCTGTTGAAAAGCATGTTAAGAACTGCCTGCTGAATTTCTAGCTTGAAGGCTGAGCATCTCAGCCAAGCATGTCTTCTGATAATAATGCTGGTATTAATACCTTGTGCTGACCTATCTGTGGCATCAGCTGCACACCTGATGGAGTTGTTGGAAATGGTTTGACCCTCAGAAACTACCTCCTGTTCCCTTTTATGATGTTCCTCTGGGAGATACTGAAGATCCTCCATTTCGTCCAAGTGGGCCCTGTCGTATCGTGCCAAAGTGCCTGGGAATTGGCAATACGCCAATGAATGGCAGCTTTTGCAGCCACATTTTCCCCTGCAGCATCCAGTTTTTTTGTTCTGCTTATAAGGGGAAGGTGCATTTCCGGCTGTTAGCACGTTTCCATTCTGTGCTGACGACTACTGAGTCAGGAGAGACTTGTGAACAAATAAATATAGGGTCTGTGGGTGCTGCCTTATATTTTTTATCTACCCCTGGGGTGATAACTCTTGACCTAACAGGTTCTTTAAAAATGTCGGCAGCATGTCTAAGCATGCCTGGTAGTTTTTTTTTTATGGAGTTAGTGAGTGTATGAAAGAGGGAATCCTCTTCAATAGGGTCAGTGTGCATTTGTACTTAGTGATATGCAGCTGCCCGTGATCTGACCCGCTGATATGAAGTTGAGTCCTAAGGAGGTGATGGGCGTACAGGATATAGATCAGGGTCATTTTGTAAAATGGGATCTGGATTGTATGAATCCCATGGGTCAATATCCTGTGGCATGTCCCCCAAATAATCTCCTTGAGGTGGAGGTGAACCTTCTGGAGAAAATTGTGGTTCAGAAATAGGTGAAGAGGATTGAGGAGGTGGTGGAGGGGTAGAACAAAGCACAGGAGAGTGTGGAGGAGAAGGCTGGTGTTGAATTGGAGCCTTGTCCTTGGAGACCTTTTTAGGTGGAGGAACAGTGTCCAAGGCCTCTTGAAAAGTACATTTTCTCTTGATTGAATCGGGGAATGGGGTGGAACAATTATTCTTCCTGTTCCTTTTTGGCTATGGAGCTGGCGCTGACAAGTGTTCATTAAGTCTAGAATGGGATTCACTGGTGAGGCTGCTTCCAATGAGTGACTGGAGACTTTGGAAGGCTAAATCTTCAGTTCTGAAGTTTTCAGAGTAGAAACCTTGTGTCGAACCGAAGTTGTCAGCTCTGCAGCCGAAGTGGAAGGCTTCTTGGTTGGCACCGAAATGCTTGAATCGAAGGGTCGACTCGAGGCGTGTGGGATGCTGGCAAGCTGGAGGTTGATGCCAAAAATGACTTAGTCTTGGCAATTTTCAGTGCCGAGTCGGAAGGCGGGGCATCGAAAGGTGTCTTTTGGATCGTACTATGGCCTGAAAGCAGTGGTGGTCCAACGACCCGCTTGTGAGTCTTCTTTGAAGTCTTTGTATGGGGGGTGGGGCTGATGTACTCACAGGTTATGCTGAGGCGAGAGGCTGGCTTTCTATGTCGGTTCGGACATCTGACTCCAAATCTTCTATGGAGAAGGTCTCCCCCTGTTCAATCTCTTCCTGGGCGTCCTCTTCCCCAAAAATACCAGGAGTGTCGTCTGGTGTCTTCGAAGCCATCTCCAACTGACCCAGAGGGTCTTTTTGGATCGGAAAGACCGACAGGCGTCGCAGTTTTCTTCTTTCTGGTCCACGGAGAGGCACAAGTTAAACATCAGGTGTTGGTCGATTTGTGGGAATTTTGAATGACATCAAGGACAAAAAAGAAATGGAGTTTGTTCCATCAGCACTGCATGTCCTGACACTACGTGGAGGAGTAGGCCCGAGATGGGTGCAGACACCTCGAAGAGCGATTAGTCAAGTCCCAACGCAGAAATTCAGATCGACGTTAGATAGAAAAAAACTTGATCGAATTACAATACCGTCACTAAAAGAAAAAGATTTTCTTCCGATTTGGGGTGGGGGCAAATTACAGACATACAGAGACAGTTTTCTGCTTCCATTTAAATGACAGGCCCAAATATTGATAGAAACTTCCTTCACCAGTCTCTGCTGGTACCTAGTTGTGTGACGTTCGTATCTTGGTCTTATCTGGATTAATCTTAAGTCTACAGGTCACTGAACAAGCTTCCAAGTGGCCGAGGTTGTGCTGTAAACCTACAAGCGTTCTATGCATTAGTATTATGTTGTCTGTTTTGGTGTATATAACGTCTTATTGCTTTCAAATTCTTCATCTGCAAAATTCAGCCCCAAAATGATTGTACAACGACATTAGATTTTACATATAATGGGAGGAGCTCTGAAGGTCGTCTTTAGACCTCGCTAATTATAGTGGGGTGAAGCAGGGATCCAATGTGCATGTTCTATGTTGATTTGGGTATACATTAACATGGACGTTTAACAGTATTTTGGCCCATCCCTCTGCCCACTACTTTACAAATAATTGGTTGTTCTCCCCTCTCAAATTATGTCCAACGTCCTGGACCAATTAATTTGACATAATCCTTGTTTCTTATATTTAACAAGATTTTATATCGCTGCCTATCCTTGTTTATCTCAGCCTTATCAAAGTAACTACATTTCGATAGGTATCTCAAACTGGTCGATTCTCTAAAGAAGATTCCTTAGGGAAAATGTATCATGGTTAAGCCCGATTTACATATATAGGTCTTGGTCAGCCTATTTTAAATGCATATAATTATTCCACATAATTAGTGTGCTTAGAAATTAGAATTGATGAGTAGTCTCTGTATCTTAACCAAGAGTTTGAACTTGCTGCTACCAGGCTCATTATTTATTTACGATCAAATGTGGTTACAAAAGTTGTAATACTTTTAGTAAGAAAAAGTGAGGCTTGCCTTTTAAGTGGACAACTATGCTAATTGATTTTTTACAAAGTATAACTGCAGCAGCGCCAAAGTATGTGTGGTATTCCTTGATCTGTTGTTTCCTTCTCACTGTCTGTTCCACCCCTCACTCTGTTGTATTTCTATCTGTCCGGTATGCTTTAAGCCCACAGACCTCCTAATCGCCTCCTTACTGCTTATGTCCTACGAACAGAAGCACAGTAAGAAATATGTCATACTCCTGGTCTCCTTAATTAGGAATCTGGAAGGAAAGTTCATAAACACAGGTGAAAGTCAGCCTGGCGTTGAAAACCATGTCAATTCTTTCAGGGACAAAAGGTTAAACTTAGCTAGTACTCACTGGAACATTAAAAAGTGGGAAGAAAGTGTAAGAGGGCGAGGAGGAATGACATTTCTCTCACCTAAGAAAACACATCCAACTTTGAACACATTTGAGAAAGTGCAATTCAGCTACTCACCTCATCATTGCTAATGGGCACGGAGGGATGGAGAAGGTTTCCAATCTCGCGCAGATTTTCAAATCTATCAGCTTCCAATTTTATCCTCTCTGCATTACCCTTCTCAATGGCCTCATCTATGAGAACACGCAGCCTCTTAATTTGCGTTACTGTAAGACCCTGCAACAAATCAAATAATTAACTTTTACACCAGAATTAGTTTAAAGGAGGACAAGAACTCTGCTGATCAGAGGACTTGCACAGAACACATGCACAAGAGGCCTGGATCAGAGATTACAATTAAGTCCCCATGTAAGCACATTATCAACAAAGGCATACACCCAAGATCTGTTGATAACCTCCAACTGCCTCTATCCTTTCAAAATCCTCTGCCAGGCACGAGGTAAAAAGCCAGGTTATCTGGAACGTTTGACTGTCACATGCACAATAGAGGCCAATGCTTTCTAAGAGGGCTTTAAATGGCAATTTCGTTTTACTTGTCTGGGTGCCTGTTAGCTGGGGGAAACCCAATTTTGATTGCAAACAGGGTATTGCGCATACCACAAGTATGCACTGCACATTCAGCCAAAGTCATAGAGACTGATGATCTAGGACGGCCACCAAAAACAAGGTCTTCTTTCTTGGTGCTCAAATTCCCACCTTATAGTCAAAATGTCCTGCTTCCCAGAAGGAAGAAGAACAGGGCCATAATTTATAAGTGGCTGAGAGGAAAATGCCTTATACAAGGGGGTAGGAAAAAGGGAGGGGTCAGCATAAGTTCTGCCCCAAAACTACCGCATGGAAACAGAGATGAAGAGATTCCTCTCCATAAATCCTATGTGAGCTATTCTCCATTGTTAGTCTACTGGCAAGGAGAGAGAGATTTTCATTTCTAATAGGCAAGTGGGAACGGGAAGAAGGATGGCTTCCTACAATACACAGACTAAAAGCGACAGGAGTGAGGAAAAGAAACTGAAAGAAACTATCTGCTTCAGGAAAGCTGGATGCATGACCCTGATCAGGAATTGCGTGAGAAAACGAAAAAAGATGGTTATACTTAAACCAGAGTCTTACTAATGAATTATGTAGAAAGTACCTGGACAGAGCAGAAATGAGAGAGCATATATTCTTTGGAACTAGGTAGTACTACATGCACACAGGACACTGTGTAATGATTCTGATGGACACATCCACTAATTATTCACCAATTAAATAGCCTGCACATATCTTTCACAAATCTGAATAGTTTCTTGAGTGTGAGCGACAACAGTGGGCAATTACAAAGACTCATCTAGCAACTATACCTAAACAAAAAACCATAGTGCTGTTATAAACAGATTTGCAAGCAATAATCTTGGTTTCATCTCTTCTATGTGTCATTTACGCTAACTAAATTGAAAAGATGAACATTGAAAATGTTCCACTGCTGAATTTGACTAGATTTCACATAATGTGTCCATGAAAAAGCAGGTGGGATGAACTCTAAATACACAAACGTTTTTTACAGACATCCAAAGTTGGATCAAACTTTTCAGTCCTAAGTCTTTGGTTAAATTGTGCTTCTATGGAAATACAAATGTGAGCCAAGGTAAAACGTAAAAAAAAAAAAAACAAAAAAAAAAAAAAAAAAAAAGATTTTAAGAAGTGTATATAACAAAATGCAAAATTTACAGGAATCTCGAATCATTTGTGCATTAATTATATGATGGAGGATCACCACCCAACATGGTGAATGCATTTCCCTGCCTTTCTCTTTGAATGTTCCTTATTTTGCCACAAACTTCTTCCAATATATTCATAAAGTATTAAATCTGGTTAGCTTAAAGAATGGGATAGGAGAAAACAGGCAACTCTTTAAACTGATATTTCCAAGAGTCGTTGCTATCCAAATTAAAGTCAAATGCTGATGGTGCAGTCACAAAATCCAACTTTAATAGTCAATTCAACTTATTTATTTATTAATTCTTTCAAGCTTACACCAGAAAGCGGGTTGCAAATTTTAGGTGCAAGTGACAGAAACAATGCACAACAAATTATAAAAATGGCAAGTAAAGCAAGCCAAACAGTGAACAGTCACGGTGCATTCAAGTAAGACTTACAGCAAGGATCTCTGCAGTAAGGTCATCAAGGTTTTGTGCATTTTCTGGGATGGTCTCGTCATCCCCAGCGGGTTCTTTTTTCTAAATCATAACATACAAAATAAGTATTATACCAAAAAAAGATGAGGTGGAATCTACCTAGGAAAAAAAAAGGTTAAGCGGTGTAGCCAATGTTAAACAATTTTGACAAAATAAAAAAATAAAAAAATGAGCACATGAATTCTCCAATATAAAAACGTCCACACAATACTATGCGTTTTGACAGGGCTCACTTCCATGGTCTTATTTTGTAGCACTGTAAATATTTCACTCAGTGACTCATCCTGACAATAAAACGATGCTAGTGTTGAAAAAATTCCCATTGATGATACATGTCAAAATTCTTGGTGTGGGTCATCCAAGTAAAGGCATATATATCATAGAGAAACATTTAATTGGTGGTGTGGTTCATGCTCTTCAGAGCCTGGGTTCAATTGGTGGTGTGGTTCATGCTCTTCAGAGCCTGGGTTCACTAAACCTATGTGATATGTTATTTTTAAAATGAGCCAAGCTTACATGAGGAGGAAATTCGTAACCGTGTATACGTTTAAAGGCCTACTTTTATTTTCTAAGCCCAATATTAGTCATATGTCAAGTGGTAAACAATTTAATAGTTGGCACCCTAATGGAGTTGGCACTCCAAATGCGCCCCTGTTTAATGTGGGTGAGATTGCCAGTTGCGTATCTTGAGTGCCTGTTAGACAGATGTTAGTTGATCTTTGTTTTTTTAGCTCTTCCCCAAAACTGTGCATATGCTGTCACCTAAGAGGCAGTTTGCTTACTTACAGAGAGGGGACATAAAAGCCGTCTATTGCTTACTATTGGTTTGTTTCATTGTCTCTCATTTGCTTTCTTTTCATTAGTTGGCGCTTCCTGCATTAATTTCTACTATCTTTGTCCCTCACCTGGAGCATGACCCCAGCACTTGTGTCCTTCCACTGCTTCCTTATTGGGCTCCACTTTTTACTTTCTGTCCCGGCACTCACCTAGTGTGCATGGCTTTTCCAGCAGTTTCTCTTGTGTGCTTGTCACCCATGTTAGCAATCTCCCTTTTGCATTCTCCCACCTGACCCACTGTCCATGCTGTTGTTTTCCATCCAGCCCCTGGTCATGTTGGTTTTCTCCTTCCACCCTCCAACTACTCTCTCTCAGTGTGTTACACCCTCATTATGCAATAAACGAAACAGAAAAAAGCACAAAAAAACGGCTAGCGATTGCTGCGCCATACCACTTTCTTTCTGCCACACCCTCCTTCCCTGTTGCCCCATACACCCCCTCATGTGTTCTCCCTCTGTTCTACCAAACTCACCCCCACAAATAAAAAATAAAAAATGCTATGACATGGCCAGTGCTGGCCATGTCACACATACACACAGTCAGGCCTGGAGAGTGGCCTGTCTGCCTGCAGTAAACAAAGCAAACCCATGTAAGGAGATATGGTCTCCCTGCTACTCTTCTCGAGCTGTCAGAGCTCCCCAAACAAATGTGTATGTACACTGAAGCTGCCTCTGCCAGCAAGGCCACCTCACAGACTGCCAATTTCGTAGGTCCAAAACGAGTGGTGTTTAGGCCCATGCAAGGGCGCAGGGCTCCGCCTGGTGTTCACCCCCCACCGCACATGGGGGCGGGATGAGGAGGTGTAGGATAGAAGAGAGGACAGAAAGGAGGGCAGAAGATAAAGCACAGAAATGAGAAAAACCATGAAATTCTGAAGGAATGAAAAAACAAGATCGTCAGCGCTACAGACTCATGAACTTTTGAATGCTAAAGCATCAAAATGAAGAAAAAGTGAGACAGATTGGAAGAGACACTTTTTCAATGAGAACGAATGAATGAGAACGAATGAATGAGAACGTTATAGATGAAAAAGAATTGCATAAATCTCATCTATGGAAGACAAAAACTTTCCTACTGACTGAATTCTAAGGAACTTTAGAATTGCCAGATTTGTTCTACTAAATTGAAAAGATCCACGTCTGAGAGAAGTCTACCGTTTAAACCTAGACCTAAGATATTTTGGAAGTATTGTGAGAATAAGCCAGTAAGTCTTCATTTCATGCAGACAAAGCCACTGATAAAATTGCCTAAAATAAGAAAAAGTTTCATTAATAGAAACAGTCTCTTCCCTGGAGGCACAGTTTTGCAAAACTTGGGACCAGATGTCCTAGGAGTACATTTTCAAAATCTGGTTGCACTGTCCTTTTGCCATTCTATGTACTAATAAAGTGTGTCGCAAAGTCACCATTTGTCAGGTGAGGGCGGGGGGGCACAGAACAACTTGCCTAATGAATGTTAATTAGACAGGTTGAGATCTGCAACTACCTGTGATTGGCTACAACAACGGGGATGGTGGCCTGCAAGGAAACAGCAGACCACCATTCCTTTACTTGCATTCCAAAATGTATTTATTTTTCCTGAAGGAGCCCAGGCTCAATAAAAGGAACCTGTGTCACTTAAAAAAAAGAAAAGAAAATCTATTTAGGGACACCGGTGCGGGGGCTGGGTGGGTTGACAGGCAGTGGGACCCTGGACCACTGGCTACTTCCCCTCAGACTGTGACATTTTGAATAGACCCATGGGACCTCTTCTCCGATATGAATGAATCAGTTACCACCGCTTTTAAAATAACTGATCAGTGGTTTGCAACTGGAATTGAGGTAGCTATCCGTTGATACATTGCATACCAAATAGCAAACATTTGGAAGGAACTCCCCCTTTATGTACGTTCCAAATTGTGATACCATTTGAGTCACAAAAACGAATTTATGAGTTGTACAAATGCATTTTACAAGTTAAAGGTTCTTCCATTTGAAAAAGGCATTTTGCGGACACAACCTCAGTGATTTTGAAAAGTTGAAACTACAAAATCCTTCCATATGTCTGTCTTTTGCGGTCTTACTTAAGAGTTTGGCTGAGTGGGGCATCCCCAGTAAAGTGGTGGATGTCCCAGGTTTTGGGTCAAAGCCATTAGTATCACAAGAACAGCTTTGTAAATTTTCTGTTGGCTAATTAAATTTGACATAACAGTAATACTGTCTTTTGGGACTGCAATGGGCCTCTGCATGGCTCTGGCGAATAAGCACACTTGCTCCAGACTGCCTTAGCAGCATGTCTGTAGTTTTCAAATTTTCACCTCAGCACACGGCAAAGAATGTGCTCATTTACATATTTTATGAAACCCTGAGTAGTTGCTCTATGGTCTATAGGTATAGGCCAAGTGTATGCCTCATTTAGTGGAGAGGAATGGAGGTGGTGGTAGCAAATGACAGTAGTAAACGGAACAGGCCTTTTCAGGTCTGGCATTAGCAAGAACTTATGATTTTACTAAGATTATGTGTGCAACAAAATGAGTTACTTACCTGTAAATACAGTTGTCCAGTTTCGGTATCTTTCCTAGATTTTCATGCTTAAATCATTCCCCACAATCGAAGCGGGACTCCCACAGTAATATAAAATAGCAGTAGAGATACATTTTATGTATCAACCAATGTTAAAATGCATTCACTTTCACAGCTTATTCACATTATTTGAAAAGACTCAAAGTCCAGCCAATCAGGTGACAGCACCCTTTGAAACCCTTACCAGAGAAGCTCCAGTCTCTCAGATTTTCCAACACAACAGATCTTCTCTGAAAACTGTATAGTGGCAGAGATCCTTTGTGCAATGATTGCTTGTCTCGACTGTCCATACGCAATCAAAAGTTGATCAGTTTTATGAAACTGTCTGGTACGGTGTAGGGAAAACTCAAGATATCTCTTAATGTCTAGTGCAGGTAGAGATTGTTCTACTGGAGCGGACGGTTTTGGGAAAAACATTTGTAAAATGATAGGCTCATTAAGGTGAAATTGCGTGATGGAAATACATTTTGGATTAGTCCTTAGAATAACTCCATTGTCCCTGAACTGGAAAAAAAAGGAACCTGGGTCGGAAATGCCCGAATCTCACTCACTCTTCTTGCACCAATAGCCTTGCTACTTTCCAGGTAAGGAATTTCAGATCTGCCTTGTGAATCTGTTCAAATGATGGTTTGACGAGTTGGGAGAGAACAACGTTAAGATGCCATTACTTGGTCTGGGAATAAAAAGGTGTGGACTCCGACAGCAGGAGGAGCTCTGAAAACCAGAACTGTCTGGGCCACCTGTGAACAATCAGGACCAGGAGGTACCTCCCCGCTTTCATTTTGTTGAGAACTCTAGGTTTTATGGGGAAAAAGAGGGGGGTGGGGTGGTCAGGGGCAGAGAAGCGTACCTATATATCCCGGACCTTATCAAAAAAGTGTTCCTCCATGATCCTGGGAGTGGGTGCTGACTGGTGTAGAGCAGGCATTTGCTGTTCTCGTTTGTAGCGAAAAAGTCTATTTCTGGTTTGCCCCAAAGATGTTGTTTAATTCCTTCTGGTTCAGTTGCCATTCGTGGCAGCTCTGAAAGGATCTGCTGAGATTGTCCACCAACGGATTGTTTGCCCCTGCTAAATGCTCTGCCTTCAGAGTGATGTTGTGTGTTGTCAGCCGGTGCCATAAGTCCTGCGCTTTCAGGGAGAGTCAGCGATCTTTTACCTTCGTGTTTGTTTATATAGTGCATGCTAGTTGAGTCTTTATGCACCAGCACTGAAGATCCTTGTATGCAAGGTAAAAAAGCCGAGTGAGACATATCACCTTGAGCTCCAGGCGGTTTACATGCATGGGCCTCTGAAAGGTAGATAATTTTCCCTTAATCTGTAGGTCCTGGCGATGTTTTCCCCAACCTTCCAGAGAGGCGTCTGTTGAAAAGGTGAAGTTGGTACTAAGGGCAGAAACGTGAGACCCCTGGAGACGCGAGGAGTGTGAGACCACCATCTCAGAGCCTGTTGTCTGTTTCCACTGGAATTGTAGCTCCTCTTGCAAAGGTCTTCAGCCGTGCTAAGAGAACAAGATTTATTGCAGATGACATCATCCCTAACAAGAACTTGTACAGACGTACTGAACCTGACTTTTCTCTGGCGAGATATTGAGGGGGCGAGATATTGAGGGCCAGTTGAGTCCATTTTTGCTGTCTTTCTCGGAAAAGAAACTAATTGTCCTTCTCGGTATCTAGAGTGGCACATAGAAACATTATGTTTTGCTGTGAAACACTAGAGGACTTCTGAAAGTTTCATGTAAGTGCCAATTTGTGAAACAGTACAATGCAATCCTGTGTTGCCCTGGATGTTTGCGTAGGTGTTTGCGTAGGTGTTTGCGCTTTCACCAGCTAGTCGCTCAGGTAGGGGAATACCTGGTGTCTCCGCTCTCTGGGGATGGCTGTAACTGGGGCCACGCATTTAGTGAAAATGTGGGGAGCTGATTTGATGACGAAAGGAAGGACTTTGAACTGGTAATGGGTGCCACCTACGGTGAAGTGAAGGTATTTGCGATGTGAGGTGTATAGGAATGTGGAAATATGCATCCTGCATATTGGGAGTCATCATTTAATCCCCATGGTTCAGAAGAAGCAGGATGTCTGTTAGAATGACCATGCCGAAGACTGCTTCCTCAAAAATGTGTAAGCTTTCTGAGGTCCAGAATGGGTCTCCACTCTGATTTCTTTCTGACAAGGAAAAAAATGAGAGTAGAAACCTGTGACCTTCTGGTTAAAAGGTTTTTGTTCGATAGTCTCCGTGGCAAGCATGACAAGAGCTTCTTTCCGCAGTAAGAGAAGATGAGGGGGGTGCACACCTTTTGGTGGCATGTTTGGCAGTCATTGTATAAATTCCAGGGTATGACTACAGGTGACACGGTCTAGTACCCACTTGTCTGTAGTTATTTGCTGACATTGGTGAAGATAGTTCAGGATGTTTGCACCCAGGGGTTGAGATAATGCAATGGCAGGTGGCACCTGGTCGAGGTCACTGTTTACGGGGAGCATCCGAGGACTGGTTGGGCTGCTCATGTCGTGCATGCCGCTTTCAGTAGGCCGCTGATGGTGGTAGATGGTACTGCTGTTGGTAGGTGGCCTATACTGTGATTAAAAGGGTTGGTATTGATGGAAACTTTGGTAAACCCCTCTGTAAGTAGAGAAAACTCTACTGTGTGCTCCTCGAAAGGGAAATTTACAGAACTGTAGAGTGCCCAATGATTTTGCAGTGTCTGTATCAGTTTTGATGGCCAGTAAGGCATCATCCATGTGTTTCCCAAATAGTGTCTCTCCATCGTATGCCATGTTGAGCATTTTCAATTGCACTTCTGGCCTGAACGATGTAGATCTTAGCCAGACTTGCCTCCGTAAACATCTACTTCTGCCAGCTGTCTGAAGCCAGTGGAAGCAATATCCATCACACAGTTGATTATTTCAGAAGATATGCCTTCCCCTTCTTGTAATATTTTATGTACTTCCTGTCTTCAGGCGCTAGATTCATCAGAGCTCCGATGTCTTACCACATCTGCTTATCATAACGGCCTAATGAATTGGCCGCATGAACTGTAATAGCAGACATAGTGGAGAAGCACTTCCCGATGTTATTTAGGCACCTACTTTCTCTATCAGGTGGAGCAGAGATCAGAGTAGAAGGATTCTTGGAGCATCATTGTGCTGCGTGAGACTACAGAATCTGCCTTGGGGTGTCCTGTAAGGCAAAAGGGAGAATCCTCAGGGGGCCTTGTGCTTTTAGTCAATGTGTGGAGCCACTGCTGATACAGTCACTGGAGTCTGCATCAGTTTGACACCTTCTTCCCAAATGGGATCTATTATTGGGATAGAATGAATAGATAGAATAGGGGGGAGGGAATATTAGGGGTGTGGTGCCAGTCGCGGTGGAGTGGTGATTAAATAGTCATCCCACTCATCATGGGGAGGACATGATGGTGAATCTCACCCTCTTCCCTGTCATCTTCCGATGAGGATGGCTCATACCTTGGCAGTGCTGAGATAGTGGAAGCTGGCGTCATTCTTGGCATCAGTGGTGGGGGACTAGGCCATGGTGATGCTGGGACAGTTGGTGGTGGAGGTGATGGTGGTTGATCCTCCGAAGGTTCTGGAAACATTCTACGGTAGTCCTGCAGCATAGCAATGTACCATTGATACTTGCACTTCTGGTTGGGTAAGAGGGCGTTCTGGATAATCTTTATAGTATAGATACCAGTGTTTGGCTTGTGCATTGTAATAATGCCCATATTAGGATTCTTCCACTTCCTCATCTTGATATTTCACCTGTAATTTAGATAGGATGTGTGTGGGGCCAAACAGACCGTCATCCTCTGAATCCTCCAGATCAAGTAAGTGGCTAGGAGGATACGGTGAAACCTTACTGGTGGAGGTATCTTGAGGCCTTAAGAAGGTCTTTGTAACCTTTATCATCGCCACCCACGTCGACGAGGGAATATGGGTATGTGTTGATGTCATGATCATCAATGGCGGCGTTATGGACTATGAAGGTCTCGTTGATGGTGGTGCCATTGACTACGCTCTTGTTGATGGTGGTGCAGAGGACTATGGTTTTGTCGACGGTAGTGTCATCGTCGACATTGGCACTGTTGTCATAGTCTTCTCCGACGAGGAAATCTTAGTAAATGGAACTGGAGCATCGAAGGCTGAAGTAGCTGCTGATGGTCTTGTTGACGACAGTGGTAACCGTCATGGTAGTAGTCATCAACGACAGCGCAGTCGATATGCAAGAGCTTGACGACGGTTCTGAAGAGGTCTTTGGACAGTCTGAAGGACAAGAGGTTGGTGTAGCAGGCTCAGAGCAAGAAGTTTTTTTTAGGAGAATTTTTGCGCTTTCTCCTTCTTTTGAATGTCCTTCAGAGACCAATGATGGGAGGTCTTCTGGCCCTTCCTGCTTTCCTCAAAGGTCCCCCGGTCGTGGGACCTTTCCCTCTTGCGAAGTGTCGCTCTCCTCACCTGAAGATGTATCTTTTTGTGACTTGACCTTTTGGAGCCACAAAAGAAAAGAGGTCTTCTTTCTCTTTCTTTCAGTGTCTTTGATGAAAAAGTGTTACATACTTTGCAATCATTGACTTTGTGATGAGAATAAAGGCAATAAAGGCAGTCCTTATGTGGGTGGTCCACATTTAATCTCTTTTCCCCACAAGATTTGCAGGATCTAAATAGTCCTTTCTTTAAAATATCAGACATTTTGCTGCTTTTTTCTAAGTTGAAATGAAGAAAAACTGAGCAGAGTTCAGGGAGACTCTTCACACAACGTGAGGTAGAAAATCTGAGAGACAGAGCTTTTGTGGTGAGGGTTCTAAAGAGTGCTGTTACCTGAATGAGTCTGATTCGGGTCTTTTCAAATTATGTGAATAAGAGGTGAAAGTGAATCCATGTTTAAATCCCCTTAAGTTTGGCTGACAATATGGAGAGTTAGGATAACATTTCATACAGCGATAAGAACTGGTAAAAAACCATGGAACACTCCTGGGCTCTTTTGTCTAAAGTGTGCTCTGTATGTTCTGTCTACTGACTTTGGATTGTACTGTCAACATACCAAGTGCAATGGTTTTCAGCACAGATTGCAGTGGAACACCATGATGTATTACTGCATGCCCAATGTCTTTTTGCATATTTCAATCAAAAACATGTCTCTTAAGGAGGATGTTAAATCTGTTTGTTCCATTCTTCTGTGTGATCTATCCATCATGAAACATCTATAATGTATCACCGGAACAAGACAGTGTAAGTGTGTGAGAGAGAGCGTCTTTTAGGCAACATAGCAAGGGATCTGTTAATCATGATAAAGCCACTGACTCAAAGTAAATTAGAGGACTGGCTCAAACATGTTGATTAAAGGATATGGCGGATAATTAAGATCCCAATAAATCTGTTTTGTTGTTGAGGGTACCCTTATATATCTTTTTATATTCTTACTTCCATCTATATCATGCATCCCTTTGGATTATACAAAGAGCACCCAGGGTTGGTGGAGTCCATCCTGACTATAGAAATATGACCGTGATGCGATAGGACCCAATGAATGAAACATGCCGCAAATTATTGACAAGGGTCTTCGTATCTACCAAGTAAATTGATATCATGGAGAGATATTTCCTGAGTGGGGCAGCTCATGTTTTTAAGGGTACGAGTTTGCTAATCATATGTGATTTATCCTCTCTGGAGTAAGCCAGGCTCACTTAAAGTGAACCCTCACGAGCTGTTGCAAAATGGCAAAGCCCAGCCTGAATTTTCAGCTGCCCCAGTCCAAACATGTATTGGAGCATAAACATTTTTTTAAGGCCACGGTTAATCTCCTGCCAAGTGGTAATGATTTTCAAATGTTGAGTGTTTTCCCTCGAAACCTTCATTTTCCTAACACGGGTGAGGTTACCAGTTCCCGATCTTAAGTGTATTGTTACACTGATTTTAGATCTTGTTTTCCCTGCAGTAAGATCTAATTTTTGAGTGTGCCAAAAGGTTTGTATGATGTTTAAGTAAAGGTGGAACAAAAGCCATTAAGATTTATTAGCTTCTGCTAACAGGCAGATATAGCCAGTGTTATGAATGGGTTGTATCAAAAGTGAATACGGAAATCCTTGTTAATCATTGAAGTGATGGATTTACAGTGGTCAATTTGTACTTATGAGTCTGAGGAAGAATATTTAACCATTCTAGAGACTTGTTTTTTAAACCCCCGTTTTTTTACCCCTCTGTTTAAAGATGCTGTGACAGACAATAAAATCAGCACTCAAGTCTTGAAAACTAAAGTAGGTTGGTAAATGTTTATCTCTCTCCATTAAAAGGTTGCTGCTGGTAAGTAAGTGCACTATAGCCATGCTCTGGCACATGCAAGGGGGGCATTTTGCTAGTTACTGAATAGAATGTTTGCATAAAGATAGGCTTGTAAGAATTTGGTGACAAATGTTCCTAAACTTTTAGGCACAAAGAAGACGTTTTAGGAGCCCGTATAAACCAAGGTGAGCTTTTGATTTCTTTAACAGAGATGTATTTTTATTTTGAAAAATTGGGCTAGGTCTTACTATGCGACAGGCATTATATATGGTGGTACTGTGTGTGCTGAGGCCTTTGTTCAGGAAGCAGGACAAAGATCAGCAATAACAGTCCTACTTAAGTGATGTTGAGGACTTCCTTCACACTAGTTGTTTCATGGACAGCGAGTCTACTTCATCAATATCTTGGATGAGTAGTGCTTTTTCATTTTAAGCACTTATGATGGTGTTTTCAAGGGCCTACCATTCGGAATTGAATACATTTGAATTTCACTACATAATTCAATGGATGAGTCCATCAAATATGGGGGCTCAGGCCAATTGTCTTTTGAAAATTCAGTTCTGTGGTTTTAATGTCTGCACTATTTTTACCAAATAAAAAAGAGGCTCTGTTAACTGTCAATTCTTTCTCTTTAGCCTTTTGTGTGGATTATACAGAAGTCACGGTGTCCCTATTTAGTCATTATGTTTCTTAGACCCATTGTTTCCTTGGTTGTTTTAGTTAATTGTCACATTATTTGTTTTTTCAAATGTTTCTGTTTTTTAGCTGGCTTTTAAAGTGGCAAGACCTGGTCAAAGAATGTTAGGATCTTTTAGGAAAAGTGTATCACTGTTGATTTGCTGTGCCATTTGTCCTTTTTAAGCTGGAGACAGTACAGTAACCTTGTGGATTTGTTCGGAGTTCAAATTCTTGTAGTTTCAGAACCATTTTTGAGTTGTTACCCAATTGGTGTTCTTTCTGGTCTAGCAGAAGCACTAAGTAGCTGAGCTGGTGAAGAAAATCATAAAATGATTGGACCAGTGTCCAGGGATGTGGAATTCCTATCGCCCGACGCCCGACGCCCGGGACATCTTGTTTGGGGTCAAGGGCAACAAGTTTTTATGTTTACTTTGTCCTTGGGACAAGTAGGCCCAACCCTCTGCAGCACAAACCCTTTGGCTGCCTGTTTACAGAGAGTGGAACTCTCTGCAGTTGAGGTAATGTGTTTCCAAAAGATAAAGCTGTTCGAACTTGTATTTATGGTTCATTATTTGAAAGCCTTCATTATTAGGGTGAGTGCTGTAAATAAATGTTTTAAGGTCACACTTCACTACTGACGTTGGTTCCAGTACAAAAAAAAAAAAACGTGTATACACATGTTTGAAAAGTTTAGGCTATGAGGCTAAGTATAATGCTCCCAGAATGCTCTCTGATTAGATGCAAATGAAGTGTCATTTAGTAAAAATGTGTTGATGCATGCTAGTATTTCCCAAAAATATTTCTAATGGAAAATCAGTGTAACCATTTTCAACACGAATATGGGAAGCATGAAAATAAACAAACACTGACAAAGCCAACTGGTCTGACATATTTTTTAGTTTCATCAATGAGTGTCTTGTTTTGACATGGCTTTTGTAACACTTTATTGTTGTGGGAGCTACCAGGCCCTCAACATTGTAACAAACACTGGCAAAAAAAAAAAAAAAAGTTTTTGAACTCTAAAAGCACACGTTGCCACCAGTGGCATAACAAAGGCCCCGCAGCCATCCTCCAGGGGGCCCCTTCAGCACAGCACCTGCCCTGAGTGAGTCTGGAGAGGGGGCTCCTCCATGTTCTTTGCAAAGGGGCACCCTCCAGTTTCGTTAGGTCAATGATTGCCACTGTAGTTCCTGACACTAAACAAAACTACTTTGTGTGCCAATATGCTCCTTGTGGAAGAGCAGAATGCGATCACTCACAGTAAAGCCAGCCGAAAGAGAGAGAAATAGAAGTTTAATAAAAACAAAATGTCTTTGTTAACACCAGACCTAATTAGGGACCAAGACCCACATGTAGGTAGCTTTTTGCATGTCGCTGCTTGCGACGTGCAAAAAGCACATTGCGATGCACAAACCCAGTTTTGCGATTCAGTACCCTGGTTACCGAATTGCAAAACGGGTTTGCGACTCGCAATTAGGAAGGGGTGTTCCCTTCTTAATTGCGACTCGCAGTGCAATGTAGGATTGTTTTGTGACCGCGGGCGCAAACCAATCGCAGTTTGCACCCATTTCAAATGGGTGCTAACACTTTCGCAAAAGGGAAGGGGTCCCCATGGGACCCCTTCCCCATTGTGAATGTCACTGTAAAAAAAAATTCAGAGCAGGACCACTGCCTGCTCTGAAAAAATTAAACAAAAACGTTTCATTTTTCGTTTTTGTAATGCATCTCGTTTTCCTTTAAGGAAGCAGCCACAGACATGGTGGTCTGCTGTCTCCAGCAGGCCACCATCCCTGTGAGGGCCGCTATTCGCAAGGGGGTCGCAAATTGCGACCCACCTCATGATTATTCACTAGGTGGGCATTTGCGAAGCGCTTGCGAATCACAGATGGTGTCAGGGACACCATCCTACATTCCGATTTGCGACTCGCAAATTGCGAGTCACTCTGACTCGCAATTTGCGGGTCGCAAATCTGAACCTACCTACATGTGGCCTCAAATTCTTAAAGTCACAAAAGTGCACCCATGGTATATGTCGTACCCCTATAAAATATTTGTGAACTGTATTTTAGCATGGGTAAAATATGCATGTGTAGATCTGCTCATGTGAAAATCTATTGAGCATTTGCAAGTTCATTTTCCCTCCGGCCACTTTCTTCCCAACCCTGGAAGAAGTTCTAATTCTGCAATTGTCAGGAGTAAATGACCAACCTTTCTTATTATGGGAAAATATTAGAGAGAAGCTGGTGAAAATCTTTAAAACATGCAGGTTAGTAGGTTTGCAGACTCAAAGGCATTCTAGCCCTGGAACTATTGCTTACTGCTTCCTCCAGCCCCAGTATGCAGATCTGCAGAAAGGTGGCAAAATAAGGAAACTGCTACAGTTGGGATTGAAACTGCAAGTATTCAAGCCCTACTACGGTAGTAGCCTTGGCATAATCAGAGAGGCTATTATCAGAGCTCTTACATAATGAGATTGCTGCCATAATTTGTCGCCACACTACATGGCACCAAAGGGACAAGTAGATCTTTTTACAGGACAAGTAGATTTGAGAAGCAACCTGTCCCCTGGACAAGTAGATATTTTAATAAATTCCACACCCCTGCTCAGTGTAGTCCAGTAGTTACAGATTAGATGTTGCTGAAACTATGAAGAGAAACATCATCGAACAATGGTCCTTTCTTGTGGTACGGATCTGAAGACTTTTTTTTTTTTTTTTTTTTTTTTTTTTAACTGAAGCTCAGGCTATCCAAAGAAACTAATACAAACATACTGCAAAGAGGATCTAGGGAACGGGAACTGTAGGATGCCTGGAGGGAACTACACCTGCAGGTGGAAGACACTCTTATTTTTATACTTGGCACAGAGCTTACACTAACAGGTCATGTTCAGTACCTGCAGGCTTATTGGTGAGGGGGTAGCGGCATCTATAGACTGCTTTGTACTATTGCATCCTGCTCCAATAACAGTAGCACTGGTATTAGTAAACGAGACATCCAGACAATGCATCTGAATGCTAAGCAACAACTTATTTATGGACTCTGACCAAGCTACCTTAAATATAAAATTCTGGAATATTTTCCTATTTAATAATAAGGATAAGCTCATGTACAGACTCTGGAAGCGTGCAGCCCAATCACCTCAGAGCACTTGCTTGGTGTAGCGATAAGTCTGTTTAAAACATACAAAACATTTCTTGCTTAATTCAAACTGATCTAGGAGCGCGAAAGCAGTTTCATAAAGTCTTGTGCTTGCAAAAGATATGGTAGAAAAGCAGAAATGAACTCACAGCTGACAGTCATGGTTCACTGCAGACTTTGTACACTTATTTGAAATACTAACAGGGAGATAACAGTGTGGTAAGATCCTGGTGACTGAACTGAGATGGCGGTAGTGAAACTTATGTGAGCGAATAGGAGTAGGGGGAACTGTTTCGGACCTTTAGGAGGCAGACCTGGCCTCTAGTAAATGAGAGGAGAAGACTTAAATAAATAATTCAGAGCTATGTCAACAGGAGAAAGAGCATACTCTTTGGAATCCAGAAGGTGGAAGGTCCTTGAGGTCAAAGGAAGAGGAACATTAAAAAGGCATTGGTTTTGGAAAAGGTTTCCACACTATTTCATAACACACAGCCACCTTCACTATTGGGGGCTCTCACATAATTGGGTAATGACATTCAAACGGTGGGTAAAGTTACAGCTTCCATATCGGATACCTATGTTTATTAGTCTGAAAACTGGAATATTCAGAGCAATCGAGATGGCAAAACCAGAATTTGTTATAGCATCACTTCTATATGTAGATCGTATAGGCACATAACAGACATTTAAAAGATTGCTCATTTTTAAATAAAGAAATCATTTAGCAAGCTACCTTTCTCTGACTCGATGTGAAAATGTATGTTTCTCCTTGAGGTAATGAGGTATACAAGGTACATAAGCATAGTCACTGCCTTGCATAGACGGTTGCCAAAATCTTTCTGCTAATGGAGCGGTAAATGGGCACTTGAGAGTTGGGGGCGCTCACTGGGGAACATGGTTCAAAGACTGCCTGCACAGATCAAGCTAGTTACGAAAGTTTCATATTCACTTGCATATCTTTGTGCAGGCCAGTTAGATATCTTCATTTGCAGAGCAGATTATGTAACCAAAAGATCACACTCAGATTCAGACATTTAGTATTTTGAAGGCTCATTTCAGTGCACGTTATTTGAAGAACTAAGAAACAGAACACTGCAGCACCATTAAAAAACTGAATTTTATAGGATACGTTTAAGAACTTTAAATGTATTTACCTTCATTTTTTCCCCTATCGTCTTGCTGCACAGATTCTTCAGTTTGTTCAGATTGTCTGCCTGGAATCTGCCTACATGGAATACAGTAAGTGAAAGAATGAGTTTTAACCACAAAGCAGAAATCACTCTCTAAGCACTAATGAACATACAGTGAGTATACGTTTTTACTACGGAAAAGTGATTTCCACCACTGTGAGCTACAGGGTAAGATAGACCACAAAGCCTTGGGGTGAAGACTTTTTGTGTCAAGACATAGTTTCTTTTAAGTTTTTGTTCTAGAAGCCAATTAGAAATGGAAGAATGTGTTTATGAGGATCAGATGCACACGAGATTCCACAAATTACAAGGTCCCATACGAAAATAAAGTGGCAGTTAAAGAAACCATACTAACAAAAAAGTCTCCCCTGGATATTAGATTAACATGAACGTTTCTGAATCCTTGTGCAAAAACATATTTTCAAAATACAGGCAACTTTTCAGAAGAAAGCTCTATTACAGGAAAAAAGAATCCGGTGTTTAAACCTCTCTGAAAAAATGCCTCTTACATTTGTAGTTTGCTGCACCTGAAATGTGACTTAAGGCATGAGACATCAAGATCTCTGCTTAGGAAAATTTATGTTATTGTTATGGAAAAAGCAGGTCCCTTGTGCCAGTTTTCATTCTCTTATATGAGACACTCCCTGGACACCGAGGCTCTAAGACCCAAGACGGTGCTGCAAGGCAGCAACCGGGGTGATTTCATTAGTGGGCAACACAGTGTCCAATGCCAACGTCTCCAATTAGTTTGCCAGTGGGAAAAAAAACTGTTTGGCAAGAAGCATCCACTGCCAGGAAGAAGAATGGCAAGGCAATCACCAGACAACGTTTTAGACCAAAAAAACAGGTCACCAGGCTGAAAAGTGCCTCTACCTCCAATTAATGAACGGGGGTTTACTCTCTGGTGTGTGCTGTAAGTCAGTGCTATTTCATTCACTCTTCGTTTACATTAATATTTACAGTC
Source organism: Pleurodeles waltl (assembly GCF_031143425.1). Lineage (NCBI taxonomy): Eukaryota > Metazoa > Chordata > Amphibia > Caudata > Salamandridae > Pleurodeles > Pleurodeles waltl. The sequence goes on along the minus strand of NC_090445.1, from coordinate 604,655,635 downwards.
CCACACAGGGAATGCATGCCTCTTATGGAAAAAGATGGTCAAATAAAAATATCCAAGGGGGTCTTTTGAAATTGATAGTCTAGCTCCATGAGGGTTCATGACTAGAGCTAGGGGACAATGGGGCTTTGTCCCAAATGATCAGTATCCCACCTCCCCCCAAATGGGTTGAGGCACGGGTGCATTTTGGCTCCGCTGTTGTTTTCGATCTACATAGCAGATTATGGTTCTGTCTAAAGGCAAGAAGGAGCCTCCAGGGTTCAGGAGGTTGTCAAGGAATACAGATATTTAGTCCTGTTGTTCGGACACAACCTGGATTTTGGGGCTCAAGGTTCATTGCAAGAATCTAGTGTCAAGTTGAATGCAGGTGCACTGCAGAGAATAGATGCTGCTTTTGGACCAAAAGTCTGTTGAAGGGCTGAAAGAGGCACATAATGCAAAAATAGTTTCTCTGTTGCTCTCTGGTTGTGAGGTTTTGCTAGAAAAGCAAGTGAAGTGCATCCAAATTATAGAAACAACCATGTGAAAAAGATGGCAAGGACTACCCATGGGTTCTGTGAGTAGTATCTAGAAGTTAGAGCTGGGTCTTACGGACATAATATTCAAATACAGACACTGAGTGCTTAACTATTAAACAGGGCTCTTAAAAGCCAAAGAAGAGACATTGAGGCTTTTAATAAAATTGCGTCTACAAGAAAAAGACCTAGGTCAATGGGCAAATAACATACAGGCCATTGAGGTTTTCCCCCTTAAATATGTTGGTGCTTCACCAGAAACAAGCACTAAAAGGATTAATAAGAGTGTTTGCGTAATAGCAATGTTGCTGATGTTCGCAAAAGAATTAACTAGCAGCATTTATGGGAAGTAATTTACAGGAGCCTGTTACAGCCCTACTTGAAGGATATTAAGAGCAGACCTGTTAAGCGGTGGGCCTTAAAGGTCAGGCAGGGCCAAGTCCCCTCCTTTATAAGGGGTAAGCTGTGAACACGGTCATTGGTCCATATTTTTGTCACTCCTTTATAAACATAAGAAGAAGCATGCTATCACCGGTTTTCAGAAGATAACAAGTACGCTGTGTTAGAGAATCGGAGACGATAATTCTGCAGTATAACAAGTTGATATGCCGGGCCATGACAACATTTTTATCTGTGGTATCTGAAAAGGTAGCTATTATGACCTGATTTAATAAGATAATGCTGTTTTTGCACAATATCGCTGAACGTGGGAATACAAGCATTATACTAGGTCGCCAGCTTTTAATGTTATGGAGGATTTTTTAACCGGATTTGCACATCTTATGCTCTTTGCACAATCAGCTTCGATAAGTATAATGTTTATAATGGTCAAATGTGCTGTTATAATAAATAATTGCTACCTATGAGGATCTAGGTGGGAAGATTAAGGAGCATTTTCCCTTTCCCTTGGATTTGCATATTTCAAGCTCCTCGCACAATCTGCCTCTATAAGTCTAATGTTTACAAGTGTCAAATTTGCTTCTATAATATATAAATGCTAACACTGGGGCTCTGGGTGGGATGACTTTTACACGTGGCTGAGACCAGGAATGGGGTAGGTCTAGTAATCACTTTTTGAAGTATACGTAAATTTGAATGAATTTCATGTTTATGGCACAATTGTGCATGGGTTTATTGTATAATGTTATTTGCTTTTTGCACAAAAAGTGTCGACTGTGGGCAGGTAGTATTGTATTAGGTGGTCAACGCAAAGTTAGGAAGGTGAATCTCCAAATGGATTTGCTCATTTTGTGCTTTTTGCATAATGTGTTATTTTAAGCCCGGTGTTGTCATGGTTGAGAGGAATGGATCTGTATATGATTATTAATTGTTTTACTGATATCTGAATTAATTTTAAGCGTATTGTATCTTTTATTGCTGTTTTATGAGTTGTGGGGTTTGTATGGCCTAAGTGGCTTGATATCATACTAATAAAATACAATAATATGTACCATTTTCCCTGGAGTTTGTAGTTAATAGTGATGAACAGAACGAATAAGAACATATCAAATTAAACATCATCTAGAACAGACATATTTTATTTGAGTCTTCTGTACAAGGTGTGCTGCAAATGGAAAGCTTTTGGTGCATAAGCTCAGTCTTTATATACCACAGAAATAATAATATAACGATGTAGGGATCACAGGAAGCATCATCACCTCTGTATTGAGAGATTTTCAAAGGAGACAGCAAACCTCTTCGATAGGCACACATACATCCCTGACATTTCAATGAAGGACATGGAAAGCCACCAGTCATTACCTGACTACACCCACAAGTTACCAAACCCTATCATCTTCGGTGCTTGTGCATCATAGATCCCACCCACATGACGTGGGATTCACAAACCTACAAAAGCCCTATGATAATATTAACCTCATGGATTTCCAACTGTGCATGCACATGGGGAAGAACTTTGCCATCTTTTGCATCTGTGGTGTATGCTATGGTCCCTCAATCCTTCCATATAATTTCGTTTAAAATCAAATGGTGAGGAAAAATTTAAAAGCTAGGTCAAATGGGTTTTAATGGGGCCAGTAAAATTATAAACATCAGATGGGTATCTTTGAAATGCTCCTAATAAAGTACAAATTTGAGTTTCACTTTTTATGAAACAGCATGACTGCAGTATTTTTCCATAATAGGAATTATTTACAGTAGATTCATTAAATTTGACAAAAATGTTTGATTATTTGCTCATATAATTTCAATTTCCTAGTCGGCCAAAAAGGAGGCTTAAAAGTTTAGGTCTGGATTGACAGCACAGCTGTCTGCAAAATACACTTTAACAATTCTTGAAATATGCACAGAATGGGCTTTGACTACAGTCCCAGGAGTATCACTTTCAGGCTGATGCATCACTGTACCTCCTATGAAGCGCTTACACTGTCATATGTGACACTTTAACATTGATCTCAAAACTATAATGTATAAATGCACCCAGGAGCACCACGAAGTTCGTTGATGGTCTGCTTCCCAAAGCAGGTACAATCTATTAATGAAACATCACCGATCCAATTGACGAATTGCGTTTCCAACATCAATAAAGATTAACTGTATTTCCAACAAAAGCAGACAGCTGACACGTTCTGACTTAGGGGGCTTTTTCAAAGCGGATGTATGCAACTACCAAGTAGCGTTAGAACGGAATTAATTCAGATAGACAGTCACTCGAGAATCTGAAAGTATACAGGAACCTCCGAGAAGCGGAACCAGGTGAAAATGTAATCCTGGTTAAAGTAATAATACATGCCCTTCCGTAGTGCAGGAGAGCAGCGCGTAGATACAAAGACGTATCGTAAACAGAAAGAAAGTTTTTGTTTTGCTTTACGCAACCAAATGCTTTATTAAATGGTGTGTCGTGACAAAAAATGTAAACCAGGCACACTGGCTTTGCCAATGCTTGTTTCAGCTTAGTCTACTCGGGCGTGTGAACGTTGAGGGGGACGAGTAGTATTATGGGATATGGCACTAAGTAAAGTCTAAATGCCGTCCTACAGGAAAAAAAGATAATTTCACTGCAGGTAAAAGAAAGCTATGGGATAAACTCGTTGGACAGGAACGGCGCGGCCTCCGCGCTCGGCAGTATGAATGAGCCTCTGCTGGTTGCAGCAATATTGCATCAGACTGCCCGGTCTGAGGACGCAACAGCACGCGTCAGCACAAGAAGCCGCATATATGCTGGAACGCTGACCCAGTAACCGTCGGGAAGGAGTTAAACAAAATTAAAGTTCTCATTTGAATCATACAAACTTGCATACCCATTTTCGTGAATCCCCAAGTTAAAAATAGTTAACCGAGTACTTAAGGGCTGCATCTATAAGAAAGCTTTGGGCACGTTTCAAGGAGAGTTGCAAAGAATCCTAAATATAAGATGATTGATATAAAGCCTACAACAGTTATTACGAAATAGTAGTGCTATTTTGAAACTATTTTTGCAAATGTGTGTGTCCTTGTGGCAGACCTGCTACTTCGGCAGGATCTGTGCTAGTTCGTGGAAGCCAAGAAAAATAGTCTGGACGTCCCTTTACAAATTATTCTGGATAACTAGTAGACAATTATTTCAGTTGGACGAGAAAGGATTGTTGGAAACGACTCGGTGGATTGTAACAGATAGACTCCAAGTGACATTGTGACATCACTATATCACAGACTGAGATCACGCAGTTACTGCTACACGGGTGTGCCAGATTATAGCACAAATAAAGAATAGGGGCAACTATTAGGGTTTGATGCCACAGCGCTATAATCGGACTATTGTCAAAATTATAACACTAAAAGCGAGCTGACGCCCATATCACAGAAACAGGAGTCGGAGGCCCTACTTTTATTAAAATTAGAACGTACACCGGCACAAATGAGAGACGCGGAGCGCAGGTTCCAGATTGGTCTCACACCCATCTACACAGGAAGAGGCATTCCCCTGATACAGAGAGAGCCACACTGACATGACATGATCATACTGATATGACACAGAAACCGATAGTGCAACCTGGGACACTTCACCACACCCAATGGTCTCTAGCCACTTCAAACAAGAGTCTCCACAAGGACCTGTTCTCTATTCTCGTTCACTCACACTAAACACTGGCAGCCACCACCACAATATCTGGACAGCTCCACACTCCCTGTGCCAAGCTTTTATCTTTCTCAGCCTCTCTGCCTTCCAGGTATCTTCTCCACCCCTTGCCTCATCTTCTCCAGTGACAGGTCACTTTATACCCCTTTGGCCAAAGCTCCTTCCTCCCTAGTCCCTTTAACTAGAGTCCCCATCTTCAATTGCCCCTTGCCCCTCTAATTTAAATACATACATCTTTTCGAACTCCATCTCCTGACTCCAGATCCACTATTGTCAAGCTTATCTAAACGAATTTCACACAAACGCTGACTTCTTTACATTCAGTCTCTTGAAGACATGGTTCCTTCTTTGCCTTAATACTTTCACTTTCATCCCAGGAAACATACCGTTAGGAAATCCTGCCAGGACCACCTGGATTGGGGCATCTTCTTGCCATGGTCTCATTTATTTACTTCAGAATTCTTTACCTTGCTGTAAGTCTCTTTTGAACAGATCCCTTATTATACCTGCCTTTCAACACGCCCACGTCCTACCTGCACACCAAATGACTGTACCCCTCCCCCCCCCATACACAAACCTCTATCATACGCCTCCTGTACATGGGACCACTTCTCCTTAGCCCGCGTACCTTTGTACACACCCTCAATGCACCTTCCTATTCCAGTTTCCCCACTTACCCTCCTCCACAGCCTACCTCTATTTCCATCCCCATCTGGCCCCTCTCCTCCAGCCTCCTGCATGCCCCCCTCGTGTACTCACTCCGCCTCCAGGCCCCGTCAGCCTGCAGCAGTCGGTCCACGAGCCCCGGATCCTTGAATCGCTTGCGCTGGGTTTCCCGCACTGCCTCTGGGTCTCCGCCTTTGTCGGCACGGAAGAGGTCTAAGTCCAGCACCATCTTGTCGCGACTCCTCAGGGACTCGATCTCACGCCGCTGCTCAGTCCTTGTCAAAATCCTACCGGCACCGCAGTAAGTGACCAGGGAGAAGGGAAGTAACACGCATGCGCACCACCAAGCACGCCGCATCAATGCGACGCGTGCGCAGAGACACACCCGGCATCCGGGCGCGGCCTTAGTGGTTTCAGCGAAGGCTGCGTGGGCGGTGTAATGAGCATGCGCAAACAATCGCGACGGTGATTTTTGATGTAACAGATCTGCATATACTTATCGGTGACTCCTATGTCACACTATTTATATATAGGTTATATTTTAGAGCTGTCATATTTATTTAGGTAACAGGCATCTCTTTCTGTCTTTCTCGCATCAACAAAGCTCAAGCAATTACAAAGCCTACAAATCATTTTGTTTGATTTATCTTTTTGTTGCAGTTTTAGGTTACAGCCTACCGGACAGCGCAGCTGCAACGCAGCGCATCTGGTTTGTGAAAGGCATCTTGGAGAGTTTCAGAAAGTTGACCTGGGGATGCAGTCTTGCTTGCCAGGTGCTTTGCGGTTTGTAACTCACGTTTTCTGGGTTTCTATTTGCTGGTTTTATTTGCTTAACTCACCCCAGCCCGAGTTCCTGCCTGCCCATGCTAATGTCACATATACAGTATACTTCCACAAACTGTTTTACTGTAATAAATAGGCCTTTAAATCTTATCTCATCTCATTTACTGGACATTGAAAGACCAAGGCCAAATGTCAAGCTGTGTCTTCCAGGGAGCCTGATATTTATTTTGCTTTTGGGTGACTTCAGAGTGAGTGTTTACAGGAAAAAGGAATACAGTGTACTTTCTCCATGGAGCCTGCTTGAACCTTTTTTAAAATTTTATTTTAGATATAGCCATCTCAGAAGGTATCTCCTCCTTCAACTGCACAAAACATTTGCTTTTTATTTGTAGGACCTGAAGTTCACTATTGGCATTTATGGCCCATTCAGTGCAAAGCATAGGCTAAGATCTCTTCACAGGGAAAAGTCAGCCACATTGTAACACAATTCAACACTGCTTGGTTTTCACTTTGATGTTTAAAGCATATGATTTATTTATGGCCTCTGTGACAGCTCTTTTTGAAAGGTTGGTTACGTTTAAAGGCACATTTTATGAAATATTTTGGGTTCATGTTTAACTACACAATAATTGTGTATTCTATCTGCAACTGTGTGGATATTTTACTACTAAACTAGCAGTCACAAGTTCAGTTACATTGCAGGCACTAGGGCCATGATTTGAATGGTGCAGCAGGTGCAGTGACACAGGGTCCAAAAGCTCTAGGAAACCCACTGAACACCAATTATTGCTATATTTTACTACTAAACAAGCAGTCAGAAGTGCAGTTACATTGCAGGCACTAGGGCCATGATCTGAGTGCTGCAACAGGTGCAGTGGCACAGTGGCCAAAGGCTCTAGGAAGCCCACTGAACACCGATTATTGCTATATTTTACTACTACCTCTAACTCGGAACCAGCTATGGACAATATCTTCCTGCTCCCTAGTGATGATCTGCTGTCACAGTCCTCTCTGTGGTGCAGTGCGAGCGCCACCTCCTCCACCACTGCGCTTCCTCATCCTTCCTCTCTCCACTCATGTACTTCCTTCCTTGCCGGCTTCCTCTTCTCCTCACCTAGGCCACTGGCACACCCTAAAGGTGAACCGATCACCTTTTTTCACAGTACGGGCATCTTCTATAAAAGACAATTAAAGGTTCTATAATGTATTTCAGCGCTCTAGAAGAGCAGTAGTTATATTGCACAAAGGCACATTTTTATATGGCACTGGGAAGATTACATGATTTGGCCAGGATCACAGGATGTTAAGCTGGCGTAAAGACTTGAACCCGATTCCCCAAGTCGGCAGCTCTTTCCGTTACTTAACATCTTTCTTTATTATAGTAATCTGCAATATTGACATAGACAATAGAGTTCACATAGGCAAAACCTATGGCTTTGCCAATGCTTTTTCTTTATTATTAGATATAATACAATCTTGAAATACATACCTTCAGTATGTGCACTGTATAAGGACGTCTCCAACGTTTGATTTTAGTAAAATGTTGGCTATGTAGAATAGCAACCCAGGCCATCCCATGACTTGCCTCTTAGTTCACTATTGGCATTGTCAGGGTGGGTGGAAGCATGAAAGTTAAAAAATTCATGTTTAAAACTATTCCTTAAAAAATACTTGCGCTGAAATAGTCTGATGTGCTACTACTGAGATGAAACAGTTCTGCATGTAAATAAAATATCTTTTTGGAATGTTTGAAGAGACCTTTTCATATTTTACACATTTGTTGCCGAATGTCTTTAAAAATGAAGGTGGTCCAAAAGTTAACTGTGCGGGACACCCTAGTTACTTGCTTTCTTTCACGTCAATTAACGTGTAAATAAATGCTTGCCTGTTTTGAACACAGGCCCTCATGCAAAGGTCAGGAGTCCGCTTGCAGCTCCCAGACTATAGATCTACAGGGACGTTATAATATGGACTATACAGCTGTGTTCGCTTCAGTACAGCATAGCTGCAAGTAAAAAAAAAAACGCTACAATGCAGCAAACACTGGCTGTGTCATAAAGCTTTTGATCTTTACTTTCAGCCATTTGCAACCTGGCTAAAAACATTGGCAAAGCCAATAGGTCTTGTGCATCCAATGGATTACAACGTTCCATTATGCATGCAAGTGGTTTACAAAACATTTTCAGAAGGTCACGAATATGAAGAGATGAACGTGTTAAAAAGATTGAACATTAAACTTGTGTCTTTAAGTGGAGCAGGCTTTACCCAGCCTTAGCTGACAAATAACTTTGAAACGGGTCTCCATTGGGGCACATTAATTCTCGTAATTTTTATAGGCTAAAACAGCGCATTTTAAGGCATGGGCAAAGTGGGCTATTGCCCAGGCCTTGCACTATCTAAGGGCTCCCCTGGAAAAGTGAACTTTCCATTTGACTATTCTATTTATCTATCTAAACCTCTCTATCGCTCTGCATACCTATACCTCTGCCTCTCATATGTGCCAACATCGGCCAATAGGGACAATAACAGGACCATCAAGTAGAATAAAAGGATGCATTATTGGCACAGGTAAGCAGTTGAACTTCTTTAACATTACCAACATGAAATCCCCACTTCACTAATACATGGAACAAACTATCCCTCACCAACCTTAAACCCCCCCAACCTGCCAAGAATCTCCCCAACGCAAACAATTCAACCTTTTGCATGACCCCTTTCTTTACACTCTCCATCCTTCCAACCTGACCCCTAGTTTGCTTCCATGCTCACCCTGTGCAAAGACCGACCCCCCAAGCAGAAACCCCACCCTTCGGGATCAGTGCCTGAGCCCTGTAACTATCTGCCATCCATGAAAACCCTACCAAGGTGTTTTTCTGTCCCTCTATGTACTAGAACCTTTTGCTGCATGTCGCCATAACAGCAGCCACAATGCTGAAGAACCATGCCCCAGTGCATAAAACACTGTAAAACAGTTAAGAGGACTTGTCAAACAAACAGCCATGAAAAAAAATGGTCAACACCATAAGTGAACCGTTAACTTATCAGCCAATGACTCCCTCAACTCAAAAAGGTTATACTCATTGCCCATTAAAGACAAATGTACCCCATCATGTCTAAAAAGATGAAACTCTTCCTCTGTTATTTCATGTTGTATCACACCAAAACCTTTGCCTGGCCAAAAGTGCCTCATTTCCATTATTAACTTTCCTCCTAGCTTTCTCCACTGCCCTATGCTTAACTACGCCTCTCCAAACTCATCTAGGAACTAACTTGGTCCAAAAAAGTAATGTATTAGACCAGAACTTGCAATAGTTAACAAATCTTGTTTCATAATTTTGATACTTCCTAATCCTGATAACTGCACTAAGTCATTTTTCCCCAGGTGAATTACCCAAACATCAGGACAATGCCTATTATGCACCAGCTCAGATAAACATGGCAACAATCCCCCACCTCACCCTCCGTTTTCCACACCATTCAATGGAAAATTCAGTAGAGCTAAAAACCAAATTCTTTCCAAAGGGTGTCTTCGCAGCCTGCTTGACTGCCCATATTAGGAAGGAGTGGCCAACGATCCAAATGGACAAAACTGCGAAATGAGGACCCGTGACACAACCTACATAGACAAAAAGAAAAAGTTTAAATACTACTTTTGAGAATGCTCAACCTGTCTTATATATCATAAACAACAATCAGCGAACCATCTACCCAAATGCATTATCTCTGTCAAAGTGAACCCCAACGTAGATGCCTCAGTTGCTGCTCCTGCGAGAGCGTAGCTTATATAATCTATATTAACATTAAATGTTTCTGAATTAAGGTGTGATGATGCCGCATAGAAACTATAATAATAGCAATTTTGCTTAAACGTGCACTTGAATTGTGACCACGATGAGTGGCCACCAATGTATACGCGCGCTAATAATGATGACCAAAATGTTTATGTTAAGTTCAAATGAACGTATACTAACATTTGCGTTATTAAATCTGTATTGAAAACCTCATAGGCTTTAAGTTAGCATGAGCCGAAGCTTAGCTGCCCGGCTCTCATATTAAATGCATTTTTCTATTTTTCAGTGTGCTGACTCACAAGGGGCTGTGACCCTGTTTGTTCTTTTTCTTCAAACTTGGAAGATGAATGTAACCATGTTAGATCCGTTCTCAAGCATATTTTCTTTGTCCATGGACTAAATGTTAAAATAAAATGAAACAGTGTAGATTAATGTAATGTACAAGGTCATTCAAACTGGTGAAGACAATGGAACTGCTGACCAAAAGATGTGCAAAGAATTAGCAAGGGATGAAGTCACACCGGACGTGCCACCTCTGAAGACGTCAATTACGAAGACCAATCAAAGACTTGTAAAATAATATGGGGTGAAGATTAGGATTACCTAATGCTAATTTGATAGGTTAAAGATAGTGGGGTATAACAAATGCCCAATAGAATTTTGGGGGAATGTACTACGGAAAAGGGATAAAAACCCATGTCACGGGAAGTCATTTAGAATTAGGTAGGGAATGCTATTGATTTTATCCAGAAACTCTGTCACTCTGTTCGGTGACTTGAGGTTTTATTAAAACCCATCCTTGCCCTTTGTTTGTCCATTTACACTTTTCCTCCTTATGAGGGAAGTGCCCTTTTTATCCCCGCGCTGAGTTCTGACTGATGGCGATTTGACTGATGTCCTGAAGACGAAGACTGAACCTGTGCGCTGACCTAATCCTTGGAGGGTAATTATGACAATGCATTTGTAATTTGTCTGTTTGCTTTTCCTTTCTAGGTACCAACTGCTTGCTTTTGACAGAGACCACAGTTAGATGTTTTCCAAACTGGTGTTCTAAATTGTTTTGCATGAAGCCCAACATGCTAATGATAATTAGTGGTTAGGGCAGGTGTTCACTAAAACTGACGCAAATAGACAAACAACTGACATTATGCTATGTTGAACTGACGTGATACTGACACTCTGCTAAACTTGATCTATGTTCACGCCGTGTTATGTTCTGATGTTTTTGATACTCGCTTTAATGAAATCTTATCAAAGTTGCCATATCGTGACTATGCTATGTTTCTTGGTGTAGAGTTTAACGCATTTGCTCTTAGATTGTAACTAATAGGGAATAAAACTCATAAAATTCTACTAAAACAAGGTGTGGTTATTTATGGCTGCAAGGTCATGGTAGCGTCTTTTGAATTGATTAATGACTTTGACTAAAGTGAAATGCATTGTCGTGATAAATATTGATGACATTATTGATGTATTGATTTATATATTGATTAGCTATCTCGTCCTACGGTGTCTCTCAACTGGGTCAAAAGATTCATTGGCCTAAAACGAGTCCTGCTGTGTAATAAAATATCATAAAGGGACGCGTTAACAGTTCTATTCTAAAATAGTGTGTACCATATCGCTGACCATTTATGCCATGTCTCACAAACACCTTCCTCATGATAACTAAAAGCTGAGAGGCTGTTAGCTGAGAACTATCTGCATGACAGAATACCCACTTACAACTCACTCCTCCAGTGCGTCAAAAGGGCAAGCAATCTCTGAACCGGATATATCACCACATCAGTCTGCCTCATAACAACTTTAATACCCTTACGTTTCTGACCAATTTTCGACCTGCAAAGCCACAGCGAAACGTGGTCAGTGTCCCAGTACACACTACCTGTGTTGATGTCATGCACCCTTCTGCTACTAACTATTACAAGTTATTAAAGGCACCAAAGAAAAAGCATAAGCGTAGTCAATAGGTCTCGCTTTTGGGACATTATAAGTGTGTAGCCATGTAGCATATTACGCTGGGCGCTGAGCCATCAGGGATTGAAGAGCTATACAATTTCTACACATTGGGTCATGCAGTCTGATTCAGGAATACATGCTTGGCTTACATAACAGAATTAAATCTTCGCTGGTGCAGTGGAGAATAGTGACTTGTGTATTTGTAGTGCTACGAGATCAGAGCCTGTTACTATTATTATTTAAAACCTGTATTACATATAGTATAATATAGACTACTACAAAATGCACAAAAAGCTATAAGATAAAATGGTGCTTCCAAAATATAGATTTTGGTAATACCCAGAATGTACATAAAGCATTTTTCTTTTATAAAACTATCCCTTCAACACCTAGATAGTGATAGTAAGCAGTATATTAATACAATTTAAATTGAAAGCATGCACTTACATCAAACGTTCTTAATGTTTTGAATTCTTGAAGAATGGCATACACAAGTGACATAAGTAATTACAATATTGTTTAAATATGGATTAATCCAGATATCTGGTGTTGTAGAATGTCATGCAACAAGAGATGAACTGCTGTGGGTAAAGGATTGAGTAACACAAAGTGTCACACATTTGACAGTAGAATGTCACTCACATGCCAAATTAAATCATACAAAAGTGGGATATCAGCAATCTGGAAACTTGGCAGGTACTTAGGATCACCTTCTTAAATATCGGTCTTTATCAGTCTTCACAAGCCAATAGGTTGACAAGTTTATGATGGTGAGCGCATCTGGCCTTATCTTATTAGTTATGGCAACTAATAAGGAGTTGTGCCCTTAGGCCGATGGACCTTTTGACTCGTTTAAGATGATCATAACATCACACAAATATCACCAAATTAAATGGTATCATTTTATTAGAATCAGTAACTGTACACACCATGACCCATTTGGCCACGAATAACTGCACCTTTTAGTATCAGTTAAAATGTTTATTTCCCTATATTAACAATGCTAAGATCACTTAAGTTTGTCTCAAAACCTGATGATACAGATATAGAAACAACACAGGTTGACTGAAACGCCTAAAGAATCTTAGTTTTACCAAGGCTGTAACAAAAAGGCCCCCAATAGCTATATGACTAATTAATAGTAACAATAATTGAGCAATGGTAATAACGTACATTTGATCAGCAATTAAATGTTGTCAGTTAATTGACAAAGACAAATGAATAGAGAAAACGCCTCACTAACTTCAGATTAGCATTAGCATGTTGGGCTTCATGCAAAAGTTTTAATAACACGAATTTAGAAAACATCTAGCTATGGCTCTATCAAAGCAGCAGTTGGTACCTGGAAAACAAAAGACAAATCAACAATGCACAATCTACACATAATACCTTAGGGATCAGCAAGCAATGATAACATCATCAGGAGGACATCAGCATCAGGACAGAGAGACATTTGGGAAAAGGGGATGGTTCAGAATTGGGACTCTAAGTTCTCCAAACCATCAAATTAATTATCTAAGGCAGGCACTAAAGCGCTATAGGTTCTAAGGAATGAGGGCGAAAGTAAGCACCAGCATCACTGCACGGACTAGGAAAGTAAACTAAAAATAATAAAGTATCAGCATGTCAGTAGACAGTTGGCAGGTATCAAAGTGACAGATGAATGAATCTTGGAATAATAGCAATGGCAATGGCTCCGGAATAGTGACTGAGAACTCTAAGAACAATTAGGTTAAGTTGAAGTTGTCCCACGCTTGTCATTGGTCAGAAGCATTCGGCGAGGAAAAATGATCCAATTACAATTTTACTACATATCAGAGATATATTAGAATAGACATTCACATGTTAATGATTGGTTCTTCTCCATTTGCGTACATTCAGTCGATACAATAAGAATCAAATCGAAGATTCTTTTGTTAATAATCAGTAGGCTCTTTGTTCCTCACATTCCCAGTACGCTTCGAGACAACAGTTACAGAGATGTAGAAACTTTCAGGATATGTCTATTTCCTCAAAAGAAATGCAATTCATTAATATAAGTTTTAGACAAGTATGCGACTCAAACAAAGGAATTTGTTATGCAGCAGATATGAGATCATTTTCTAATGTTGCATCTTTCAGTACTTGGCAGACATTCAGCTTTAGCCTTAACTTGAGGCCTTTTAGTTAGCACAAATAAAGTTCATATTATTCAGCCAAAAGTATAATAGAGCAATGCACTTTAAACGTATAAAACTCTCAATACATAATAATACATTATTTGTGAATAACTCTGTAAATTATGGTGGCCAGTCAAGTAGGCACATTGTGAATCATACGTTAATTTCCATATTAATACATTTTATATGTTAAATCAAAATAAAAAATATATGAGATAATTATAAGCGTTAATTTCAGTGCTCACATGCCTCATAAAATCAATCAATTAAAAACCTCCAAAAGTAAAGCTTATCTGGCGAACACAACATGTTACAGTAAACATGTATGACAATGAAAACATACACTTGTTGCAGTACAAACTCAATTTTGGTATGCATAAAGGAGCCACAATCCTGGAAGAAGTGCTGACCGATTTCCAGCTGCAGATGAAATGGTCATGTCAACAGATGTTAACCTTCTAATCACTTTTTATGTAAGTGCTTCTAATGCCATTGTCTACATATAAAAAAGCACCTAAAAATTGTGCTTACATTACGAGTTCAGAACCACACCTGACTCAAACCAATCTGAAAACAGGTAGGAACAGAGTAGGCGCAGGCATTACTGCCCCTCGATAAAAGGACTACTTGTTCTGCCTTGTCTCCCACAGGCTGCTATTTGCATTTCAAATTTCTCTGGTTACATCAGGTAATCCAGAGTACAAGCGCGGGGCATAATACAGCAGCAGGGGCATATGGATCAGATAAAGGGCAGGGCATATATCTTTAGTAAAGGAGGGGGAGGAGTACAGCAAGTGTCTCTTTCCACTAAAAGAGGAGACATATTATATGAACGGAGAGACAATGGGAACAAGATCGTGCAATAGGCATACTGCAGATTGACCCCACTGCTGCTTACGAACACAATGTACAATCCACAACATTTGCAGCCTTTTCGGTTACAATCATGGGTTGTCTGTTTTGCATCAGCAAACAACATCTGATTGTCATTCTACATCTCTCAGCCGTTCTCCTTCCTTTCTCTCACACATACCCTGCCCAATTCCAACACCCCACCCTTTTAGGTGCTGAAAACAAAGTTCTCTGCCTTGAAGGAAGCTTCACAAAGTTTCCAAAATACACTGGCAGTGAAGTCACTGGCCCACATTTTGTAAAAATGACAATTACCATTGAGGGAAAGAAGTGGTCTGCTGGTAGTTTATGGCACCATACATGAAAGACCATACCAAGATCAAACAGGTTTTGGTGTGTCCCCGGCAGTAGCTGCAGCGCGAGAGCCTCCTTTCTTCCGCCCCTGGTGCTTCAAGATTGCTGCAAACACCACCCTCCCACCAAATGCATACCCTGCGCTGTAACATGCAGCCCAAGACACACCGGTCATGTAACATACAGATCTGGCATTCTGTGCACACATGCCAGCCATTGCAGATCAAGACTAACAGCGAAGCCCTTAATAATTCAAGTAGCTGCGCCTGGAGGAGACATCCCCACATTCATTAGCCAAATAATTATGGAGTAAAGCTACATTAATTGTATATATGGTATGTAAAAATAGAATATGAGATTCATTTGGGTGATTCATAACGTTGAGATATGCAGAGGCCAAATCTCTCGCCACCCTTGCTGCCTGCAGTAACATAAACCCTTGTAAAAATAGGTTGAAACAAGAAAAAACAGTAAGCAAACAAAACACTCTTCATGGGGGATTGGCTGTGCCTTCTTCAACGCTGCCTCTTGCTGGAAAGCCTGGCCTGTCCTGAGTCAGCGAGAACAGGCAGAAGCAGCAGAGCACCAAACAGAGGAGGACTACTGCAAACAGATCAAAGCAACGGAGTACCTATCTGAAACTGTACCGAAAAGCTGGGGCAAAGTGACTGTTGTGAAAGGAGATTGGGAGAAAGAGGACCCAGGAAGAGTGTGAATAGCATGATGTTTGCCTGATGTTAAAAGCCTTGCAGATGCACAGACATAGATCTGTGCAGATGTGTGTTTCTCTCTTCTGCGATGGGTACTAACTAAAAAATAACATGAAGCACAGCGGTCATGAATCGGGCACAAGCGTGCACAGTATATATAAAAGTTAGGCACAAAGCTGCCATGCTGAAACATGAAGCACAATCGCTGTGAATCGGGCGCCATGCTGTTTATTCAATGGGAGGTTGGAGCGACTGGAAAGATCGAGCACTCGTGTGCAGTATTCTTGGACAATGAAAACAGTAGTCCTTTTTACAGTTGCTATAATGGCACAAGTGCAGGGTATAAGTACTTCGGTGCTGGTCTTTGGGGTAAACAATTGACAAAAAGGTGGAACAAAGAGCAAACTTTAACCACTCACAAGAAAGTATTTTTAAAGGACACGGACCTAAATAAATGAAAAGCACTGGGCAAGCTGTAAGCCCACAAAGAAGTATATATAAAGTGTATACAACATGTCTCGAAAGCTCGACCTAAACAAAGTGTATACAACGGGTCTCGAAAGCTCGACCTAAAAGCCATATTATGCACTGGTCCAACCCTTTAATATTGTCCTGCCTACCTCACCTGAAGCCGGGTCATAACCCCAGAAACATTTTCCATAGAAAATGTAATTCCAGAGAGATTGCCTGCAATAGTAGGGGTTGAAATACCTTTATATATATATTCATCAACATTAACCTCATTATGTCATTACTGTATTCTTGGCCGTGTAGATGTCCATACGACCTATAACAGGCTCCACTCTCAATAAATTAAATCCATGCCTTACGGTAAACCTTTTTTGTACTTTCCGCTACAGAGTTCTCTACCAACTTGACCACTTTTAACAGCCTAATGCCCAGACCTCTTATGGCAATTCCGTTTTCTTCAAATCTGCTCCAGGCGCCAAATCATGGAATCTCTGCCACTGCGAATGAGACAAAGCGTCTGCTATGTTATTTTTTACACCTGGCACATGTCGAGCTCTGAAGACAAAATTAAACATCAGACAACCAAACATAAACCTTTGTAACAGTTTGAGCAGTCTCCTAATCTTTGCCTTCCACCCACTAACCAATGCCACAGCAGTGGCATTGTCAACATTGAAAGTGACTATTTTGTTGACCAACTCCTGCCCTCACAAAAATAAGTCCACTAACATGGGAAACAACTCCAAAAGGCAATGCTTCTGTCCTCAACCATCCAGGACCTTGGCCATCTTTCCCACCACCACTGTCCTTCCCAGAACAATGCAAATCCATCAACACCCGCTGCATCAGAGAAAATTTGAATGTTCCAATCCAAAGCTGTTTACAGGGACCACAAGGTGACTCCATTGAATCGCTTCCAGAAAAGCAGCCAAACTTCAAGGTCAGCCCAGATAGCAGCAGAAATCCATATCCAATGATGGAGCAACTTAACTCCAGACATCCCAAAGCCAAGTTGTCTATTGAACGTCCTACCAGCTTTGACAACCCTACAGGTAAAATTTAAATGTTCCAACAAGCATTGCACCTTCCTCCATTCAAGTTTTTTGGCAGATATTGTTTCCTGCATCAAACTGATCAACTCCTCAATCTTGCTTTGTGGTAACCTCGCGTTCATTACCTCAATGCCCAATTCTATCCCCAAGAAAATCAGCTTAATACTAGGGCCTTCAATCTTCTCTGGCACTAACAGGACACCCAGTTCTAGAGCCAACTTCTGAAAACTACGCAAAGCCTGTGGACAATCACCAGAACCTCTTTTGCCCAGACACAGAAACTCATCCTAATAATGAGTAACTAACTCATGACTTGATGTTGCTGTAGAACACCACTGTAAAAAATAACTAAATGTTTATAACAATTTACATGAAATAACACAGCCCATGGGCTTAACCTTGTTCACAAAGGTAAAGCCTTCAAACCAAATGCCCAACAAAGAAAAATCCTGAGGGTGCATGGAAAACAATCCAAAGGCTGACTTAATGTTATACATGGCCATTTCAGTCCTCCCACCACAATTCCTAATCAAACTGATGGCAACATCAACTGAAGTAAACGTCACTCTATCATCCTTAGCAATAAAATCATTCACAGAGCATCCCTTAAGCCAAGACAGATGATGAATCATGCAAAACTCACCTGCAGCCTTTTTGGGTACCACATCTAAAGGAGATACTGTTAGGTCATTTAATGGCCACTAATCAGAGGGGCATGTCATTCGTCTTGCCGTCACTTTTTTTGCTAACCTGTCTTTAACAACATGGGGCATGTCCTTGGCTGACATCAGATAGTGCGCAAAATGCCTAACTCTAGGGATCTGATAACTTAATTGGAAACGCACAGAAACCCCTCACATCGACGATAAAGCAGCTTCTCTGTTGGGATAGAATTGGAAATACTCTGTTAACTTACCAACATCAATAGCGGTGAAATCCTTTATTGCCAGGCTGTTGTTGCTCAAATTCCCTACCTCTGCCTATAGGTACCTGATTGAGATTGGGAGTCTTCCTGAAGCACTGTAATATAGTATGCTTACCTTTGCATTTGGAGCACTCGTATTTGTAGGGTTTTTTAACACAGTAGCACCTGTCGAGGGGGCTCAAGGCTGGTATGCCAAACAGAGGGCCGATACTCTTTAAGCCACTTTCAGTGTGCAAGGAAGGAGCTTGCCGGGTCGGGTACATCCACTGCAACCGCAGCTTGTTGTCAACCACACCCCAAGGTTTGTCAGGTTTTAACCCCAATCTGGCCCTAACTTCTTCAACATAATGTAGCCACGCCATGACCCCAAAATCAATCTGTGCTTTTCTTATGGCATCCATATATTTAAAAATATATATTAAAAAATGGACACTAATCTATCGCATAGATTTAAAATGGGGACGTCTAAGTATCTATATTGGTTGGCACACTCAGTCTATGGGAAAATTACCACGCCTCTTCTCTTGACCTCTCCTTAGCTTGAAGTTCTCTGTGCAGGAGCATATATACATCAATAACCTCCCCTCACCACATTTATTCCTTGGTAGAATGTGACAAGTGGGCACCCAATGGCATTGATACCCCAATATATGGCAAATGCTTCCTTGCTGCCGATACTTCTGTTTTGTCCGTTTCCTTGCTGGCAGTAACTTCTTCACTCAAAAGTTCCCCTCCATTCACCAGACTACCTTAGTGAAAACCTTCTTACCTGGGTGGCCTGGATATTGACTCAAAATGGTTCCCGGAGCCATCACCTTTCTCAATGTAGCTACTAGACGGCTTCTTATCCTAGAAATGCCTGTGTAATGGATTGCCTCCTTTTACCAACCCTGCCACCACTCTGTCTCACCTGAATGTTATACCCCCTGGTGACTCTGCTGTCCCCCGAAAGACCTGTGACCCCTTAGTCTCCATTTGCGAAGATCACCATCTTTTTCCTTCAAACCGCGATCAACTTGTAAGACAGATAACTGATCTGGCATATTAGATGCCCCCTCTTCCCTCATGCCCCTATTCCTTTGGAGATGATGCTGATGCCACCCAATGCAGGATTTCACCCTCCTCCAGCTTTTCCCCTTCACGTTCATAATCCAGCTCTTCATGACCAAATTCCTCATGGTCCATGCATTCTGCACTCATACCCAGGCGCTCTCCATCGCCCACTCCTCCATTAAAAGAGTTTCAATTAGTGCTTTGGGTTGTGCATGGCACATGTTTAGGTATGCACATTGACTCTAACTCCCTTGTTGTTGGCAGAGTCGCAGGTACTCTCTCCTGCCCTTTGTCCCGGTGCTCTGAGGTCGTCCTGTACCTCACTGGCTGCTGGTCACTACTTCTGGCATCCAATGCCATACTTGTCCCTGTGATGGATCCCACGCCGCCATAACCTGAGATTGCTGTGGTCCTGTTGTCTACCCAACTCACAACTTCCTCTATCTCACCTGCTGGAACCTACACCCACTGTCCTAAAGGACCTTGAAATGCAAGTACTGCACTAATCCTCCTTGCCATAGAGGATGGCTGCCTCAAATAGAGGTGCTCCATTGATAAAGCTCTTTGCAACTTCCTATTCTTAGTCTGGTTCAGAATACTCTGACCTTCTGCATCATCATTGACTACAAACCGATCACTTCCCACCCGTTTTGTCCTACCTAGCTTAGCCGCTTGCTTAGGTGTGAGTGCCTCACTTGAAACGGCCAAATTAGGTTCTTGTAAAATAGAGCCCCCATGCAGTGAAGGCAGCTGCTCCATTACTTATACAGTCCGCATGCACCACCCACTATGTGAAACGCCACCTGCTGGGCACTACTGCGCACCACAGTCATTTCTCCAGATGAACACGGCTCTCATTGCGGTGTGCTCGTGGGTGAAAATTGCTGGAGTGCTCCGGGCTTTTACTGGCCAGTAAAAGCCTGCAGCGCCAACATTCCAATCTTCTTTGTTCACAGCAGGAGCTGTGAACAAAGCCTCACGGAGCCTGAGGGGATTGTAATCCCCTCCGGTTCCGTGAAGCCTTTGTTTTATTTAGGAGAACATTCTGCCCTCTAATGGCAGAATGTTCTAATACCCTTAGAACCCACCGTAGCTGGTGCTACCAGCTATTAAAGGCCCTCTCCCTTGTTAAAGGCCCTCGCCCATAGTAATTGCTTGACAAGTGGCAGACAAGCAGAAGGCTCACATATGAGGCCAGAAGGGTTAGGGCTTGTCAGGGGGATGTTGGCAGAGGGAGTACAGGAGAGTGACTCTTTGGTCAGGTGTGAAAGGGCGGAAATGAAATGAAAGGGAATAGTGTTGAATGTTTGGATGTTTTGTTGGGGGGTTTGTGCAGGTTAAGATGGAGGTTTAAGGACAGGTTAATGTTACTGTTTTCAATGGAGCTGCCAACATTCCAATGTTCTAATAAAGTTTAGTCCCACCCTGCATAACCAATAAAATGTACCCAGAAAGAGAAACAAAATCCCTGTCATCTAGCCACAAAAATCAGGGTGAAGGGAGGGAAATAAAAGATAAACTTTACCTACACTGCCTGCAGGACTGCAGAACACATTACAATGTGCTGTCCAGCTGAGGGGGCCGTAACTGCCACTAACACTCGCCCCTGCTGACAAACTGGCCAATCATCTACAGCCAGGCCTGGACTGTGCTGCTCGCCAGAAGCATCCGGGGGGTAGATACCCCAAGGATTGCCACCCCCAGGGTGCAACAGGCAAAAGAAAGGTTAGTAGTCAACTTTTGCTAAGGGGCCCTGCGTGTTGCCGCGCTGAACCGATTTTGTTTAAATCTGCAGATTATGCAGCAGATGTTAGATTTTGTGGCAAATGCTGCAAATCCATAACTATGCCAAAAACACTGCAGCACACAATCGCATAATTCTAGTGGCCCTGGTGATAGCCAACCCTGGCATCAGAAATACAGTGTTCGTATCAATGCATTTGCATAAATCTGCACACATTTCAAAATGTTACAGGACAATACAGCAGTCCTGGCTGATAAAAAGGTGTGTAAAAGGCCCTAAATAGCAAGATACAGTTTGACTGTCGCAGTTGCAGAGGAGTTCCATAAAAATATATAGGAACTAGGCTGAAGGCTGAATATATTAGATCAAAGCTGTTTGGTTTGCTAAAGTCATTTAGAAGCCACTTGTAAAGCTTCACTGGGAATGAATTCCACCC
The DNA here is from genome assembly GCF_031143425.1 of Pleurodeles waltl. Taxonomy (NCBI): domain Eukaryota; kingdom Metazoa; phylum Chordata; class Amphibia; order Caudata; family Salamandridae; genus Pleurodeles; species Pleurodeles waltl. Next base: position 604,634,090 of record NC_090445.1, on the reverse strand, counting down.
ATTGCTTACCTTTAGCTTTGCAACGTACATTTGTTTGGTTTCTATTTGGTATCTGAATTTGATTTAGGCTGTCCCGCTTGAGTTTGTCCCTCCAGTAGAGCATCACTTGTATACTGTATCCTTCCATCAGTGTTCGATGTCTGTAAACAGGCATTTAAATATTGTTCTTATCTTGCCGCACTTGCTGTGCATTCAAAGACCAAGGTCAAATTACAGGCTCAGTCATCCCATGGAGCTTGGCGTTTATCTTTCATTCTCTGACTTCATAGTCAGAGAACTTATATGACAATCATGCTGGCTACTGGGGGTGTGGTGGAGGAAGGCTTTAGGATGCTATTTTTATTTACCACGCAACAAACTTCAAATATTGGTGAATGAAATGTGCAGATACTTAAGAATATAAGTGTAGTGGAAACAAATATTTTAAGATGATCAAAACAAATCAACACACTAAGTAATGACATTTCTACACATTAACATTTGTGTGCTGTATGTTTTTATCAGTAAAACCGTATGTCTTTTCAAATGTTATGGCCATTTCAGTAGAAGATGTGTTGCCTGTAATGCAGTGTGCTACCACACTATACATATTCCACTTTACGTCACTCCACTCTACTCTGGATCACTCCATGCCACTGCAATCTACTCTGCACCACTCCACTCTGCACCTCTACACTCTACTCTGTACCACTCTACTCTATGACAATGTACTCTACCCACTCTAGTCTAGGCCACTCCGCTCTACTCTGCACCACTGTAGACAACGGCAATGCACTCTACACCACTCTACTATACACCACTGTACTTTGCTGCAGCACTCTACTCTACGCCACTCTGCACCACTGCACTCAACACCACTACTCTCTACATCACTCTAAGCCACTGTGCACCCCCTTTGCACTGCAACACTGCACATTACGCCACTCTATTCTACTCTGCACCACTGTACTCTATGTGACTGCACTATACACCAGTGCACTCTATGCCACTGTACTCTATACCACTGCCCTTTATGACACTCTACTCTGCAACAGTGCACACTTTGCCACTTTAATCTACACCACTGTACTCTGCACCACTGCACTCTACTCGCCACTCTAGTCTAGGCCACTCCGCTCTACTCTGCACCACTGTAGACTACGGCAATGCACTCTACACCACTCTACTATACACCACTGTACTTTGCTGCAGCACTCTACTCTACGCCACTCTGCACCACTGCACTCAACACCACTACTCTCTACATCACTCTACGCTACTGCACTCTATGACCCCCTTTGCACTGCAACACTGCACATTACGCCACTCTATTCTACTCTGCACCACTGTACTCTATGTGACTGCACTATACACCAATGCACTCTATGCCACTGTACTCTATACCACTGCCCTTTATGACACTCTACTCTGCAACAGTGCACACTTTGCCACTTTAATCTACACCACTGTACTCTGCACCACTGCACTCTACTCGCCACTGCTCAACTTTGTGCCACTCTACTGCATTCTTCACCAATGCACTGTAAGCCACTACACTCTACACCCCTCTGTGCTGCATCACTGCACACTACGCCACTATCTTGCAGCGCTCCACTCTACCATGTACCACATCACCCTACAACACAACACTCTGCCCCACTGCACTCTGTGCCACTGTAATCTATGCTGTACCACTCCACTCTGCAGCTCTACTCTTCACCACTAGAGTAGTGCACTCTACTCTAAACCAGTGCACTCTACACAAATTCACTCTAAACCACTTTACTAAAAACCAATGCACTCTATGCCAATCTACCTTGCATCACTGTACTCTGCACCATTCACTCTAGATCACTCTACAACACTTCACTCTGACATTACACTCCATAATACTCCATTCCGACACTCTACTCCATTAAACTTTATTCCACTCTGTGCCACTATACAACACTTTACTCCACTCTGTGACTCTATACACAATTGCCTCTACACCACTCCATGCCACTTTACTCCAATCTATTCTATGGCACACTACTCCCCTCTATGCCACTCAATGACATTTATTCCACTTCAATCTATGATACTCTACTCCACTCCACTCTATGACATTCCATGCTACTGCCTACTGCACTATACCACAATGTACTATGCTCAACGACACCCTATTCAACTCTCTCAATGGCATTCCACATTACGTTGCTCCACCCTATGTCACTGCACTCTTCTTTATTCCTCTCCGCTCTATTACGACTCTCTACTCACTCCTCGACACTCTATGCCACACCAATCAACAACTCTTTATGACTTGTCATACTCCTTTGTGCCATTAACTTATAGCCACACTGAACAGCAGCCAGCTAGTTTACAACATGGCTAAAACACGCTAGCAAAGCCAATAGCTCTGCATAGGTGAGACCTATTGGCTTTGCCAATGCCTGTTTATAAAGTATGGAATTCCAAGATGACTTGCAGTATCCTTAGCATCTACGCCAAGGGGTATAATAGGCCATATAATACCACACCATCAACTTACCCACAATCCACTTAAAGCCTTAGCGGAGCAGTTCCCAACCTGTGGTCTGAGGCCCCCCAAGGGAATCCGCAGACCTGGGCCAGCAGAAAGGCACTTCTCCAGCTGAGGCATCTAGAAACACATGTCTTTTTATATTTATTACTTCCTTTGTGCGGCAGTTTTAAAAGCACTGCAAAGTTCCTTGTATATCCAGCAGCAGCGGCTCCTCCGCTAAGGGGGATGGGCATTCCCCTACTGCTCAGAGCAGTGCATAAAAGGAAAAATAAAATTATAATAACACATGTTATTATCATTTTATTTTTCAGTGTAGAGCCAAGTTAGGGCGGGGTAGGCTGGGCTGTGTCACACGGAGAAGTGGAATGTGCACCATAAGTGCGCATGATGGTTTAGCCGCCCGTCTTGGGCTGGCCAAGCAGACATGCGCACTTAGTATTTCTGCACCTGGCTGTATTGCACAGCCAGGTGGAGGACATGAACAGGCTCCCACTCCTTGTCTGAGTGCTGAACCAGGCTGTTCAGACCAACCAAGGCCCTTATGATTTACTTCCTTTCCCCACCACATATTTATGTGAAAAAGCCTTTTCAGACCTTAAATTCCAAAAAAATTAAAACAGAAATCGCTTGAGAAATATAGAATCTGACCTGAGGATTCAGCTTTCCTAAATAAGACCAAACATGGAAAAGTTAGTCACCTGAGATGCGTCAACCTTCCCATTAAAATTATTCGATTCTTGGACATTTTTTCAATATAATATAACTAGATCTTTAGTAATTCAAGTATTTGTTTGATGTGAACCTGTTTGTGTATTTTTTGCGAATTACTGTTTTAATGTTTGAAATTTAAATTATACAAATTGCCTGGGGGCCCCCGGCTTCCAGTAGTGATTCAATGGAGGTCCTCAGGAGTCCAAAGGTTGGGAATCACTGCCTTAGTGCGTAGCTTCTGTAATTTTAAGCTATTAAAATAGAGCAGCAGAAAGAAAAGCAACGTTCCATTTGTTGCTTTAAACAGCTGCTTTAATTTCATGTAATAAATAGTCTGTAACACCAAGAGCTTCTTCAGTGTAAACGCTCCCAGTTTTGACTGATGTGGAGCTGACCTGCCCAAGATCGCACAGAGGAGCAGAAGCGTTATTAGAACTATGGTTTCAGAGCACAGTTTACAATTATTGTACCTGATCGCTTTTGATATCTCTAGTGCAGTTTCAATTTCCATGAGGTCAGAGGCATAATCGGTGCGGAGCACAAAAGGTATGTTCTTCCTTTTCTCCTCCTACCTTTATTTGCTTGGTGCATGAAGACGTAAGATTAATCAACATGTTTTTTTCACATTTGGTCTAAATACTTTGTGAAGGTGAATAACAATAAAACATACTTTCAAACTGACAACATTCCTTCTTTTCTCCCTATTTCAAATCCAAACTATAGGATTGTGTACATTTTTCGTAGCCTGCATTTCGCAAACAATGGGCGATTTGTATAGGGCCAATTGAGAAGTCCCCAATGCTGTCACTATCCCCCCCAGAAATGTATTGTCTCCTACGCCCCTGACTAGAAGTCACTGGTTTCAGAGCACTCGGTGGAGAGCACTATTACTAGAGCACCAAAGGCGTCTTCGGTCCCTCTATAGAACCCAGTGTTGTTTACTTTTGCTGAGGGGCGCCACGTCATGCTACGAGGGCTGTGAAGACGCTCAGCCAGCGGATGAGCAGCAGCTTGGAACAGGCCCGGGAAAACCCTGGAGACAAGGGAAAGGAGCAAAGCACAGACTTATTTTCTAATGTTTATTAACTGCCTCCTATGTGGGCCTCAGCTTGCATAATAAAGTACCTACATAATCAGCAAACTGCTTGTGCGTGTCCATCTGACAGATGGGCTGCCAGACCACACAGTCCAACGGGCTGTTGCCTAACAACTATATCAGCTTTACCGAAACAGTAGTAAAGTCAAAATGCAACAGAATACAAATCCCAAACCGATTTGTTTTTAAAAACAGTAAAACGTAATAAACAAAACTATACTAAAATGGGAAAAATCCAATAAAGGGAACCACAGACTTTTGAAAGTTTTGTAGTAGGGATAGCACGAAGAACCACAAAGTGCCAATGATAGTAAGTGGTCTCAGCAGGGACTTAGGTCTAATTTGACACTCATCGCAACACAGCATTGGTCAGATACACCAACCAGGATCGTCCTGTCAAAGATCTTCTGACTCACCCCTTCAAGTCTCAATGAACCATAGAAAGACACTTCTAAATCCCCCTGGGACCTTAAGGAAGATACGTGGAGACTCAGAGGATGTCAGGCAGAGGGCAAACAGCAGGATATATTCCAGGTCCAGTTTCCACTGGTCAGCTGGGCAGTTGTAAGAAAAGGCCTCTTGTAGCTGTTAACAGGAGGTAAGCCTTATTACCCTTGGAGTCCACATCTTAGTCCTGGGTACAAAAGAGAGCAGGTGCAATCCTTTCTGAGCTCTTCTCAGGTCGCAGAGAACAGGATCAATCCTCTTCTGATCTTCCTCAGGACCAGCAGTGTTCTGAAGTGGGTGCCCGGAAATGCCACATTTATGCCTGGAACGAGTTAGTGGGTGGGTGTGACTTCTGATCATACCCTAGCCAATGGGGTAAAGGTTCCCAGAGCCAACCCTACCCACTTTGGGGATTTTGAAGATGTTCGGCATCTTCACCCTCACTAAATGTGAAGGGCTTTTTTGGGGAGGGTGCAATGGTAATCATAGACCCTCTTTACAACCCTGGCGGTTGGTGATAAAGCGGCGGTAATACCAATAACAGGCCGGTGGTAAAAAAAAATGGAATTACGACCATGGTGGAAACCGCCAACACAGACAGCCACTTTAACACACCGACCGCCACAGCGGTAGAAACAAACACCACGTCGGTAACCACCAACAGACAAGCAGAACACAATGTACCGCCCACACTATTACAAGGCAGCAATCCACCAGCTTTTCCGGGGTGGTACCAACGCCATCAAAAGCACGGCGGAAACAGTACACAGAAGGGAAACCACTCACCTCTCAACACCCAACGAGGAACCAGGATGCCATGGAGCCCGAACTACAGGTGTTACCAATGTTGGTGTTCCCTCTCATCTGTCACGAGTACGAAGGACAGCGGCGACGACCACGGTAAATACTGCAGCTAGCACATTGGGGAGGGGAGGAGGGAAAAGAGAGTGACACACACATGCAACACCCACAACAACACACACACACATATCCAATCACATCACAGATACACCCCGTCACCCCCTGGAAGAACGCAAGGACCAAATGAAATGAGTTTAACTAGTGTAATATTTGAACAATCAGATAGCCCAATAGAACAGTAAATAATCAGTATATACAAATATTTACAGCAAGTATACAAGTCCGTACACTGTCCCATGAAATGTCCGTGGACCAGTGGTCCCAAAAAGCATGGGCGAAGCCCACACATGACACCTGCCTCAAAACGGAGAGAGCACTGCAGGGGCATCAGGTCGATAAAAAAACAGGCACCTCAGGGGGAAGGGGGGGGCACCTCAGCCGGATGATGGGACAACGCCACTGCTCCTCGAGGGGGCTCCATGCCCACTGCCTGGTCCTGGGTAGTGCAAAACTACAGTCTCTCAAGTGGGTGGTTTGCACACTGCTTGGTCCTGGGGAGTGCAAAGCCACACTCTCTCAAGTGGGTGGTTTGCCCACTGCTTGGTCCTGGGGAGTGCAAAGCCACAGTCTCTCAAGTCGGTGATATGTTCCACTGGTTCTGGAGGGCCTTGGTGCCCAGAGTGCTTCATCCTGCCAAGGACTGTGTTAGTGGATGCTTTTCTCCACTGGTTCTGGAGGGAGCTTGGTGCCCGGAGTGCTTCAACCTGCCAAGGACTGTGTTAGTGGATGCTTTTCTCCACTGGTTCTGGAGGGGGCTTGGTGCCCAGTGATGCTGCACGTGGGGTGTAGCAGTTCCCATTCCCTCACCTGGGTGTCTGAGCCACGACATTTTCAGGGAACAGGTAGCATGATACTCCATGGAGGCAGACTCCACCTTGCAGCGACTTAGGCTGCAAACTGCTGGTAGTGCCAGTGCTGGTGGTGGGCCTCATGTAGTGTGTGCAGGGTCCAGGACATCTCCTGCAGCCTCGGACGGCTGCCCACTGGGGATGCTGCTGATGTCCACTGTAGTGTCACTGGCTGGGCACGTCGCGGGGCAGGTGGCGGTGGCCGCGGCGGTGTCTGCGGCAGAGATGCTGGCGGTGCTGCCCGTGGTGCAGGTGTCTGTAGTAGTGGAGGGAGACACCAGGCCGTCTCCAGCAGCCTCGGACGGCTACCCACTGGGGATGATGCTGGTGACTGTAGTTGTGGCAGCTGCCGTGCAGGTGGCGGTGCAGGTGGCAGTTGTTGCGGCGGTGCTCACCGTGGTACAGGTTGCTGGCCTGTCATGAGAAATGGGGGTCACCAGTCCCTCACCAGGAGGCTCCGTGCCCTGAGGTTACTTTCCTTTGCTTTTGTGTCCCTTCCCCACCTTGGTAGTCGCTGTTGGGACCTTGGCACTGTCCTCTTTGGTTCTGGACGAGGCCTTGCTGGGTGGGTGGTGCTGGTTTTCCTTTCTGTATGCTGGCCCCTTCTTTACCTTGGCAGGTGGCGGAACCAGGTGGTCCTTAGCTTCAGTAGGTGGCACTCTGGCAGCCCTAATGGGTGCCCCCTTCGATCCTCCCAGACTTGCAGGGACCACAGTAGATGACGATTTGGTGGCTGAGGTGCTGGTCTGGGCTCTAGACATCCTGGCCCTAGGGGAAGGACTGGCGAGGGAGGTGTAGGTTAGAGGTCAATGTTAGCCAGGCAAAGTTTTTTAGACACACTGGAACGGGAAGATGGAGGGGGTTTGGGAGTGGAGGAAGAGGTAGTGGTTGTAGGAGGTGTCCGTCTTCTGAGTTTGGGTGAAGTTGCATGGATTGGAGGCTGTTGTGAGGGGGATGGCTGTTGAGTGGGTGTGTGCTGACGTTTGTGTAGTTTGGCAGGAGGGCTCACAGACACACTGGGAGAGGACACGGGATGTGTGAATGGTAGTGGGGGTGGTGATTGCACGTGAGCGGCGTGTAGTGATGGGCGTGCTGGTGATGGAGATAGTGGCTGAGGATGTAGTGCATGCAGGTCTGAGTGAAGACCAGACTGGGAGGGAGGTGGAGGACGTGGAGGAGGGGGACACAGTGGAGGCAGTGGATGTTGGTGTGTCTGCATGGGTATGGTGCTTGTGTGAGTGCCTGTGGGATGTGTGGTGTTTATGTTTGCCTGAGCCACTTTTGTGTGTTGATGTGTGTGCATGCTGGTCTGATGGTGTGCTTGGGATAGGCTGAGTTAGAGGGGATTGGGTCTGGGTACTGGAAGTTGAAGGGGGGAGGCTGGACACAGGGGCAATGGCTGCCATCTGTGCTGAGGCCAGAGCCTGAAATGCTCTCTGTTGGGCCGCCACACCAGAATAAATGCCCTCCAGGTATGCATTTGTTTGTTGTAAATGCCTCTCGACACCCTGGATGGCATTCAAAATGGTTGACTGCCCAACAGTGAGGGATCTCAGGAGGTCAATAGCCTCCTTACTGAGGGCAGCAGGGCTGACTGGGGCATGGCCTGAGGTGCCTGGGGTTAAGGAGATGCCCACCCTCCTGGGTGAGCGGGCACGGGAAACACGCTGAGCGGCTGCTGGGAGGGCGGTGCTGGTGGGGGGGGGTGGCTGTACCTGTTGTTGCGGTGGGCACAGAGGTGCCCGCCACCGCAAGTGTGCTCCCATCAGAGGATGAGTCGCTGTTGCTGGTGTCCCCTCCTGTCCCCGTCGTGGAGCTTCCCTCGCCCTCCGTCCCACTGGTGCCTTCAGACTCCGTACATTCAACCTCCTGGACCATGTGGGATGCAGCTCCCTCCGTCTCCGGTGCCTCTGCTCCTCCGCCAGATGATGCTAATGCACACAAGGACAGGGTGACAAAACAAAAAAGGCGGGAAAGACACAGGAGACACATGATCAATGCCAGCAACACCACTACCATTGGCGGACACAACACACAGGGAGCAGCCCTATGCACTAGGCCACGCACTAGCAGTTAGTAGGAAAAACACCTGCCCATGGGGTACTATGCCTAATCCCATTTGCTGCACACCCACAGGAGGCTGACTAGTTGTAGATTGCCACTACCACTATTGGGGTTGAAGTGCCACAGAGTCTGCCTAACAAGGGACCTACCCTACCAAGTTCGCCCTGGCCTAGGAGAACCCACAGCCCACATCCCCCACCCAGACACCTCGTAAAGCACGCAGAGTCAGCTGAATGAGACTGTACTCATCCCCTTGTGGCTGCTGTGATGCCCTCAAGTGCCCATCCAACTCCGAATATGCCACCGCCAGGATCCGGAACATCAGGGGGGTCATGGTGCGACGGGCACCCCTTCCACGTTGGGAGGCCAGCCCCAGCTGGGCCTCCGCTGTCTTTTTGCTCCAGCGGCGCAGGTCCTCTCATCTCTTGCGGAAGTGGGTGCTCCGTCTATGATAGACCCCCCAGGGTCCGCACTTCCTTGGTGATGGCACGCCAAATACCCTTCTTCTGGTGGGCGCTGACCTAGAGGAAAGGTAAAGGATGAAAGGAGATTACTCTCCCATCCGGTTCGTCATACTCATTGCCCACCACTTCCCACCCATGCCCTGACACACATACACTCACCATCCTCTCATGCAGGCCTCAGCCCCTCCCACATGTATCTTCCATCCACACCACTCCATACATTCATGTCCCATGCATCATGCTCACAGTGTACTCACCTGTTTGTCTGGAAGACCGTAGAGTAGCGTGTACTGGGGGAGGACCCCATTCACTAGTCTCTCCAACTCCTCCGAAGTGAAGGCAGGGGCCCTTTCCCCAGACACTCGAGCCATTGTTGCTTCCAGACAGAGGTCACAGCAGCACTTGCAGTGGAGGTCCTCTCCTGTTGAAGGTCAGGCATCAAGTGAGTGAACATATAGAAAATGGCGGTCACGTCTGCGGCGGTGCGAGCCGTCACCACTGGCGTACATCGTCATTGGCTCCTGGAACCCATAGGGCCCAATGATAACCAATGCTGAATTGCGCGGCGGTCTTAAACCGCCTACCGCGACGCTGCACATCGCCAGCGCAGTTACCTCATTTCTCCTTGTCCCTCCTTACAGGTCAGGCAGCTGCCATTTCAGGGTGGAACATGGCATGGCACATAACTGCGTCACAGCACATTTGGGCAGAAATATGGACGGACTACGCCACACACGGATTTACTCACATTACTGCAAAAACACTTGTGCAACCTATGTGCTACATGACCCTCTGTTCACCATTCTCCTCCATAGGACACATTCGCTGGGGCACATGATAAGATGGCGTCATCCTCTAGTGTACAGACCCCTGGTGGACCTGTTAACAATGGAAGACAGACACATCATTATCACCTACAGACTTGATTGTGTCACAATCCAAGAACTGTGTGCACCCAATAGGAGCCAAACCTGATGTCAGCTATCCGCCATCCCACAGGTATCGCTCCTCTAGTGCAGGTCCTGTCAGTGCTCCATTTCCTGGCAAGTGGTTCCTTTAAAACAGTAGTGGCCATGGCATCAGGGATATCTCAGCCAATGTTCTCTAACGTGTTGACCAGAGTGTTATCTGTCCTGCTGAAACACATGCACAGCTACATCGCTTTCCCCCAGGTGGAGGATTTGGCCACAGTGAAAGCTGACTTCTATGCCCTGGGACATATCCCCAACATCATTGGTGCCATTGATGGTACACATGTGGCATTTGTCCCCCCCGCAGGAATGAATAGGTGTACAGAAATCGAAAAAGCTACCACTCAATGAATGTGCAGATGGTGTGTTTGGCAGACCAGTACATCTCTCATGTGAATGCCAAGTATCCTGGCTCTGTGCATGACGCTTACATTTTGAGGAATAGCAGCATCCCTCATGTGATGGTCCAACTCCAGAGGCACCGGGTGTGGCTAATAGGTGAGCCCAAGGTCCCCACACAGTATGAATAGGTGTCTGGGTATGGGGTAGTCCCTAAGGGTTGGTGTGTGTCTAACAGATATCCATCGACATTTGCAGGTGACTCTGGTTACCCCAGCCTCTCATGGCTACTGACCCTAATGAGGAATGCCAGGACAAGGGCAGATGAATGCTACAATGAGGCACATGGGTGAAGTAGGCGTATTATTGAGTGGACTTTCGGCCTCCTGAAGGCAAGATTTCGGTGCCTCCATCTAACAGGTGGCTCCCTATATTACTCACCGAAGAAGGTGTGCCAGATCATCGCGGCACGCTGTATGTTGCACATCCTGGCTTTGCAACGCCAGGTGCCTTTTCTGCAGGAGGATGGGCTTGATGTTGGTCTTGTGGCAGCTGTGGAGCCTGTGGACAGTGAGGGAGAGGAGGCATAGGAAGGAGATATTGACAACCGAAACAACATCATCATGCAGTACTTCCAGTGAGACACAGGTAAGAGACTGGCACTGCTCATCTCATATCTGACTACTGTAGGACATTATATAAGTCAGCCTTTGGACCTCTGTGTATGGACCCTGGCAGTTCACTTTGGCTTTCCTTTTGACAGATCTGGGTACCTCATTCTGCCTTCTGCTATGTTTACTGCTGCCCAACAACTGTCATACATTGGTATGTGCAAATTAACATTTACATTGATATTTGTCGAAGAAGTTGTAATAATACATTTGTGAAAGTACAACCTGACTCCAGATTGTTTTGTGATTCAAGGGTGTTTATTTCAGTGCTAATAAGTAGAGGGGGATGTGCAATGGGCTGGGGTGATGGTGGAGGAATGTCCAGGATAGAGTCCAGTCTATTTGTATCACAAGTGCATTGTCCAAGGGGGCATAGGAAGGGGAGTAATGGCAGCTCAAAGTGGACAGGGTGACAGAGTGGGACAGAAGGGTGACAATCAGGAGAGTCCTATTTCCTGGCAGGGGTCTTGGCAATGTTCTCTGTCTTGTGCCTGGATCACAGGGACCGTTTACGGGGTGGTTCTTCTGCAGGGGGTGGGGTGCTGGTGGCCTGTTGGTCCTGTGGTGGGACCGCCTGTCCACTAGCGCCGGCAGACGTGGAAGGCTGTTCATCGTTCGGGCTGGTGTCAGGGGCCGGTGGTATGCCACTGTCTCCCTCATGGTGTTGGCCATATCTGCCAGCACCCCTGCAATGGTGACCAGGGTGGTGTTAATTGACTTCAAGTTCTCCCTGATCCCCAGGTACTGTTCCTCCTGCAACCGCTGGGTCTCCTGAAACTTGGCCAGACCAGTGCCCATGCTCTCCTGGGAATGGTGGTACATTCCCAAGATGTTTGAGAGTGCCTTGTGGAGAGTGGGTTCCCTGGGCATGTCCTCCCCCTGTTGCACAGCAGTTCTCCCAGCTTCCCTGTTATCCTGTGCCTCTGTCCCCTGAACCGTGTGCGCACTGCCACTGACCCCAGGTCCCTGATCGTCCTGTGTTAGTGGGGTTGCCTGGGGTCCCTGTAATGGTAGGCACACTGACGTGTCCTGGGGACAGTGGCATGGCCCGCTGGGTGGGTGCTGTGGTTGTGTTTCCTGAGGGTGGAGGTTCAGTGGTGGTTTGGGTCTGTAACAGGGAAACCGACTGTCCAGAGTTCCGTGATGGGCCGGGCTGGTCATCTTGAGCCAGGCGTGCAGAACTGCTGTCATCACTGTGGGCCTCTTCTGTGGGTGGACTAGATATCAATCAATCAATCAATCAAAGCATTTATATAGCGCACTACTCACCCGAAGGGTCTCAAGGCGCTAGGGGAGCGGGGGTCCGCTACTGCTCGAACAGCCAGGTCTTGAGCTGCTTCCTGAAGGCACGGTGGTCCTGGGTCAGGCGGAGGTGGGTCGGGAGGGAGTTCCAAGTTTTGGCGGCCAGGTAGGACCTTCCTCCTGTGGTGGCTCTTCGGATGCGGGGGACGGCGGCGAGGGCGTGGTCGGTTGATCGAAGCTGGCGTGTGGGAGCGTAGAAGTTGAGGCGGCTGTTGAGGTATCCTGGGCCTTGGTTGTGTAGGGCTTTGTGTGCGTGGGTGAGGAGACGGAAGGTGATTCTCTTGTTGACCGGGAGCCAGTGCAGACCTCTCAGGTGTCCGGAGATGTGGCTGTGACGGGGGATGTCCAGGATGAGTCGTGCTGAGGCGTTCTGAATCCACTGGAGTCTTTTCTGGAGTTTGGCGGTGGTTCCGGCGTAGAGGGAGTTGCCGTAGTCCAGACGGCTGGTGACAAGGGCCTGGGTGACCGTCTTTCTGGTCTCGGTGGGGATCCACCGGAAGATCTTACGTAGCATGCGCAGGATGTTAAAGCACGACGAGGAGACGGCGTTGACTTGTCTGGTCATGGAGAGGGAGGAGTCCAGGATGAAGCCCAGGTTGCGTGCCTGGTCTGTTGGTTTGGGTGCGCTGCCCAGGGCGGGGGGCCACCAGGAGTCGTCCCAGGCGGAGGGTGAAGATCCCAGGATGAGGACTTCCGTCTTGTCCGAGTTCAGTTTCAGGCGGCTGTTCGTCATCCACTTGGCTACATCTGTCATCCCTTTGTGTAGGTTGGCTCTGGCGGTGGCGGGGTCATTGGTGAGGGAGAGGATCAGCTGGGTGTCGTCGGCGTAGGAGATGATGTTGAGGTTGTGTTGGCGTGCGATGGCTGCGAGGGGGCTCATGTAGATATGGCTGGCACCTCCTGTCCGGTGACGTGTAGGGGTCCTGTTGGGGTGTAAATGCATTGTTATTGTATCTGTGTGTGCTAGCTTGTGCAAAGGGTGTGTTTCCCTCTACTACTGTGCTTGCAATATCGCCTTGGCCCTTGTTTAAGTGGTGATTGTGTACCCTGGGTGAGTCCCTCTGTTGGACATGCTTTGGTGATGGGTGTCCATGCAGGTCTGTGATGAGTGTCCATGCGTTGTTGTCACATGCAGGGCTTGGTATTGGGATGTGTGGGTTGTGATAGTGGGGTATATGTGAGGTGTTGGGGTGATGGGTGTGAGGGTAGGGGTTGGGGTTTATGATGGCATGCAGGTAGGGTGGGGGGATATAATAGTAGAGATATGACTTAACAGAGTCCAGTCCCCCTGCTATTCCTGCGAGGCCCTCAGGATGCATGATTGCCAAGACCGGCTCCTCACATGTTGTTAGTTGTGGGGGAGGAGGTGCGGGGTCCACCACCAGTCCTCTGTATGGCTACCTGGTGTCTGGATACCACGGAACGTACGTTCCCCCGTAGGTCATTCCACTATTCCTGATGTCATCCTGTGTTCTTGAATGCTGTCCCACCGCGTTGACCCTGTCGACAATTCTCCGCCATAGTTCCATCTTCCTTGCAATGGATGTCTGCTGCATCTGTGATCCGAATAGCTGTGGCTCTACCCGGATGATTTCCTCCACCATGACTCTGAGCTCCTCCTCAGAAAACCTGGGGTGTATTTAAGGTGCCATGATGTGGTGTGAGTGATGTGTGAGGTGATGGTTGATGTGATGTGTGGGGTGATATGTTGGGGTGTGTGGTGTTTTGTGCGTGGATGGTTTATGAGTGATGGTGTTGTGTGCCGCTGGATGCTGGTGTTGTCTTTTCTTTTCTCTCTCTCTGCTTCCTCAAAAAATGTCGTTGTAAGGGGTTGTGGGTAATGTGGGTGTGTGTTTTATAGTGGTGTGAGTGTTGTGTGTGTATGTGTATCAGGTGTGTGTATTTTGGATTGTCCAATGTGGTTGTGGTTTGTAAATGTGTGTGTATTTTGAGCGCGGCAGTGTGTACCGCCAATGGTTTACCACAGTTGAATGACCGCCGCGTTGATTCGTGGGTCGTGATAGTGTGGGCGTATTCCTGTTGGCGTGACGGTGTGGGTTTTGGTACCGCCAGTTTATCACTGACCTTTGATGTGGCAGACTTGTGTGGGTGTCTGTATTGTGGTGGATTTCTAAGTGTGGGTCATAATACCCGTAGCGGATTTCCACCGCAGACACGGTATGTTGGCGGCGGTCAGCACGGTGGTCAGTGGACTTTATCGCCAGGGTGGTATTGAGGGCCATAATGTCCTCCCACATCACCTAATGTTTTGCCTTCAACCCTTCTGTATGCTGACTTTGTTTTTGCTGGCTTTAATAATCTGCAAACTTTACCACAGCTAACCAGTGCTAAAGTGCTTATGCCACTCTTCCTAAAACATGGTAGGATTGGCTTATACTCACTTGGCATATTTAATTTAGTTGTAAGTCTTTAGTTAAGGTGGTATTATCTTTCCCCATGGACTGCAAATTAAATACTACTAGTGGGTCCGTAGCACTGATTGTGCCACCTACATAAGTAGGACTTAGGGTCTGCATTGCAGCCTATGTGTGCAGTTTTTAAACTGCTATGTAGACCTGCCAAAATAACTCTGTGCCTAGGTTAGGCCCTGGAAAGTCCAGAGGTCAGGGTGCTATGTATTAAAAGTCTGACATGTACCTTTTAGTTTTATAAGCGCTGGTGGTGAAAAACTCTCAAATTAGCTTTTCACTACTGCAAGGCTTACCTTTCCCATAGGCTAACATTGGAGTTTCCTTATTACATTTAATAATGTTAATTCCCAAATGAGAGCAGGTAATCAGTTCATGTTTGGTGTATTTGGACTTGTAATAAAACACACTGGGGGTTATTCTAACTATGGAGGAGGTGTTAATCCGTCCCAAAAGTGACGGAAAAGTGACGGATTTACCACCAGCCGCATTACGAGTCCATTATATCCTATGGAACTCGTAATACGGCTGGTGGTATATCCGTCACTTTACCGTCACTTTTGGGACGGATTAACACCCCTCCAAAGTTAGAATAACCCCCTCTGTCTCATGTTGAAGTCAGATTTTAAATTACAACTTTGAAAATGCCATTTTTTGCAGTTTTCCTCCCCATGCCATTTGCAGCCTGTCTCTGGGGCACATGACTGTGTGTAGTTGACAGCTGGGCTCTTTGTATTTTCTCCTAGACAACCATGCACATAGGGAGCTTATGTGTGACATCTCTGACAGGATGAGAGGTGGAATTGGGCATATCCCTAATTACACTTGAATAGGCCTTGTCCTGCCTCCTCACAAAGGGCTGCATACCCCCCTGTAGTAAGTCTGGAGCTAGGACAGGAAAGGCAGGATTCCTGGGGACTTTGAAGGGGAAACCCCTAGAGGCTTCACCTCAGACACCAACTCTTCAGTACACTTTTGGACCTGTGGATACTCTGCCAGGGCAAAGGAGTGCTGTTCTGCTCAAAGGACTGTGAATCTGCTGGACTGCTGACCTGTTGTGCTGACCTGTTGCCCTCTTGTCTGGATGTAAAGGACTGGTTCTGCATCTGTTGAACTCAAGACCCCAAAGTGACTCCAAGGGATAGTTGGCTGGCCTCCTGACTTGAGCTTCAGGGACAGAAGGCTCCAACAACATTGACCCCAGCACCTGGCTTCTGCAATCTTTGAGTCTACCCTGCCAAGTTATCACCATCATCATCATCTTTTATAGAGTGCATGCTATCCTTGGGCTTCCCAGCGCTAAAGTATACTGCAGGTTCAAACTAGAAATGCGGAATGTGCAGAAAACCACCCCTTCAAAAGGCTTAGAGCAGTTCAGAGGGATTGGGAAAACAGCCACGTTTTCAGCTCAAGTGATGCTACCCCAGCCCTAGACTCTTGAAAGTGGGCTTAAGGTGTTCTGCCAGCCTCAGTGGATCCAGAGAAACTGATGCATCTTTTCTGCTGCACGGCACCCCACTGTGAGCTGAACCGACGCATTGTCACCACTGTGTGGATCTTCCCTGTCACAACCACCCACATCACATCACAGCCCACCGCCCACAGGACCGACGCATCCTTGGCACAGGCACTCGCCTCCCTCCATGGTGGCAGCCTCGATGACGATGCCGGTCTCCCCATCGCAGCCTCGTAGCTCTCAGAACAGACACTTTGACCTGACTGCGCGACACAATCTCAAAGACGGACTTCACACTGCAAGTCCTCATCGACAGGATCCTTGACAATGAGGCAGGCCCTCACTTCAGAGCCTTGTCGGGTCTCTGAATTGAGGCATCGCTTTGGCTGTGAAAGGCATCTTCAATGCAAATCCTCTCCATGCCGCAAAGTGGAACTTAAGGTACTTTGGGCCAGATGTACTCAGCTATTTTCTACTCACAAAACGTTTGCGAGCAGAAAATAGCATTTTGATATGTACCAATGCTATTTTGGGATTTGGTAATCTATTTACCGAAATGCAAAATAGGTTTTTGAGTTGCTATTTGGAAGGGTTGTGCCGAGGACATTCCTTCCAAAAAGTGAGTTGTAGTGGTACGTGAGATTGTTTTGCGACCATGAATGCGGTCGCAAACCAATAGCAATTACCACCAACTTCAAGTTGGTGGTAACCAATTTGTAAAAATGTGAATGGCAGCAAAAATATTTTTTCAGAGCAGGTGGTGGTCCCATAAACTTCACTTTAAGAAAAAAGGGCTGCATTTTAAAAAAAACTGCTTTACTTAAAAAGCAGTCACAGACATGGTGGTCTGCTGTCCTCATCAGGCCACCATCCCTGTGAATGTGGCCATTCTCAATGGGGTCGCAAAGTGCAAGCTACCTCATGAATATTAATGAGGAAGGTAATTTACGACCCCATTGGGAATCGCTAAATGTATCTGAGGAACATTTGTACATTTCATTTTGCGAGTCTCTAATTGCGATTCTCAATGAATCGCAATTTGAGACTCGCAAAATGAAATGGTCATAAATATGGCCCTTTATTCAGCAGGCCTAACTGGATCCCTGTAGCCGGCCAACACTCCTATGCGGTCGGCATGAACTTGTGACTCTGTTGCAGTCCGACAAGTTGTTCACAGTTATCTTTTTGTGCTTGTTGGCGCTATCTTCACTGAAACCTTTACAATTGCATATTTCCGGTTCTACTGATTGGATTTTTGTCATTTGGTCTTGTTTAAATAATAACACTATTTTTCTAATCTTGGGTAGGATCCTTTTTGTCTGGTATTTTTCACTTTATTTGTGTTTGAAGCCTTGCAAAAGTACTTTACTCATTGCCTCTGAATAAAGTCTGACTGCTCTGTGCCAAGCAACCCGAGGATTGAGCACAGGGTAATTTAGGGTTGACTTATGACTCACCCTGACAATGATTGTGGTTGCTGCTTTACCAGGGCCCACACCCCAGTCAACTAACAGCCCAATTTCTCACACAGGCCAACGGTTAAGTTCACTTCTTGACCTGCAGAGGACTCTCAGAGGACTGTTCTGCTGTCTGAGGCGTACTGTGGACTTCAGTGGACTACCCTGTTTAAGCCTGCCCTGTGCCTTCAAAGGACTGCCCTGCTGCTTGAGACCTGCTTTTCTGATGGACCACCAGAGTGACTTCAATGGGCTAGTTTGCTGTGCCCCTCTTCAAAGCTATAGGGACACAGGAAGCTCCAACAACATTCAAAGTGTACCTTGACCCATCCTAAAGTGAGCATCCAAGTGGTGGTCCCCAGTCCTGGAACTTTGAAAGTGGTGCTAAAAGTGCCTAACCAGCAAAAATCCAAAACTTGGGATTTATAACATTTTCTGCCACTGAAATAACATTTTCAGTGCTCTGAGAACGAAGAGGAGACCGGGACCTACCTACTTGCCAATCCGCCCACAATGAATTGCCGGTCGGCCTGATGTCCTCCTCCGCAGCAGCAAATCTTGTTCACCGACTCCTCTTTGGAAGGGTATCAGGCCTTCTAGCGCCCTCATCAGATACAGCCTGCAGTCTTGCCCTGCAGGAGATTTTTGACTGCCAGAAAAGAGACTTAGGGGGTGGTTTAGATGTTGGCGGAGAGGAATTCTCTGTCACAAACGTGATGGATATCTCGTCCGTCGCATTACGATCACAAGATATCCTATGGGGATCATAATACGGTGGATGGGATATCCATCACATTTGTGACAGAGTATTCCATCTACAGACATCGAAATCAGGCCCTAAGTCCGAGTGAAGAAATATTCACTGCAGCTTCATACAGTGGTTCCCAAATAAGGACACCTCCTCTTTGAAGTCAAATCCACTTCTTGTATCTAAACCTTGCTCTATCGCGGTTGGCCATTGTAGGAAAGTACCATCTTGCCTGGCATGTTACCCCCATATTTCACTGTATATATGTTGTTTTAGTTGTATGTGTCACTGGGACCCTGCCAGCCAGGGCCCCAGTGCTCAGAAGTGTGCCCTGTATGTGTTACCTGTGTTATGACTAACTGTCTCACTGAGGCTCTGCTATCCAGAACCTCAGTGGTTATGCTCTCTAATTTCTTTCCAAATTGTCACTAACAGGCTAGTGACCAGTTTCACCAATTTACATTGGCATACTGGAACACCCTTATAATTCCCTAGTATATGGTTCTGAGGTACCCAGGGTATTGGGGTTCCAGGAGACCCCTATGGGCTGCAGCATTTCATTTGCCACCCATAGGGAGCTCTGACAATTCTTACACAGGCCTGCCACTGCAGCCTGAGTGAAATAACGTCCACGTTATTTCACAGCCATTTACCACTGCACTTAAGTAACTTATAAGTCACCTATATGTCTAACCTTTACCTGGTAAAGGTTGGGTGCTAAGTTACTTAGTGTGTGGGCACCCTGGCACTAGCCAAGGTGCCCCCACATTGTTCAGGGCAAATTCCCCGGACTTTGTGAGTGCGGGGACACCGTTACACGCGTGCACTATACATAGGTCACTACCTATGTATAGCTTCACAATGGTAACTCCAAATATGGCCATGTAACATGTCTAAGATCATGGAATTGCCCCCCCAATACCATCCTGGCATTGGTGAGACAATCCCATGATCCCACGGGTCTCTAGCACAGACCCGGGTACTGCCAAACTACCTTTCCTGGGGTTTCACTGCAGCCGCTGCTGCTGCCAACCCCTCAGACAGGTTTCTGCCCTCCTGGGGTCCAGCCAGGCTTGGCCCAGGAAGGCAGAACAAAGGACTTCCTCAGAGAGAGGGTGTTACACCCTCTCCCTTTGGAAAAAGGTGTTAGGGCTGGGGAGGAGTAGCCTCCCCCAGTCTCTGGAAATGCTTTGATGGGCACAGATGGTGCCCATCTCTGCATAAGCCAGTCTACACCGGTTCAGGGATCCCCCAGCCCTGCTCTGGCACGAAACTGGACAAAGGAAAGGGGAGTGACCACTCCCCTGACCTGCACCTCCCCTGGGAGGTGCCCAGAGCTCCTCCAGTGTGCTCCAGACCTCTGCCATCTTGGAAACAGAGATGCTGCTGGCACACTGGACTGCTCTGAGTGGCCAGGACCAGCAGGTGACGCCAGAGACTCCTTCTGATAGGCTCCTCCAGGTGTTGCTAGCCTATCCTCTCTCCTAAGTAGCCAAACCTCCTTTTCTGGCTATTTAGGGTCTCTGCTTTGGGGAATTCTTTAGATAACGAATGCAAGAGCTCATCAGAGTTCCTCTGCATCTCTCTCTTCACCTTCTGCCAAGGAATCGACTGCTGACTGCGCTGGAAGCCTGCAAAACTGCAACAAAGTAGCAAAGACGACTACTGCGACCTTGTAACGATGATCCTGCCGCCTTCTCGACTGTTTTCCTGGTGGTGCATGCTGTGGGGGTAGTCTGCCTCCTCTCTGCACTAGAAGCTCCGAAGAAATCTCCCGTGGGTTGACGGAATCTTCCCCCTGCAACCGCAGGCACCAAAGAACTGCATCACGGTCCTCTGGGTCTCCTCTCAGCACGACGAGCGAGGTCCCTTGAACTCAGCAACTCTGTCCAAGTGACTCCCACAGTCCAGTGACTCTTCAGCCCAAGTTTGGTGGAGGTAAGTCCTTGCCTCCCCACGCTAGACTGCATTGCTGGGTACCGCGTGATTTGCAGCTGCTCCGGCTCCTGTGCACTCTTCCAGGATTTCCTTTGTGCACAGCCAAGCCTGGGTCCCCGACACTCTAACCTGCAGTGCATGACCTGCTGAGTTGTCCTCCGGCGTCGTGGGACCTTCTTTTGTGACTTCGGGTGAGCTCCGGTTCACTCCACTTTGTAGTGCCTGTTCCGGCACTTCTGCGGGTGCTGCCTGCTTTTGAGTGGGCTCTTTGTCTTGCTGGATGCCCCCTCTGTCTCCTCACGCAATTGGCGACATCCTGGTCCCTCCTGGGCCACAGCAGCATCCAAAAACCCTAACCGCGACCCTTGCAGCTAGCAAGGCTTGTTTGCGGTCTTTCTGCACGAAAACACCTCTGCAAGCTTCTTCACAACGTGGGACATCCATCCTCCAAAGGGGACGTTTCTAGCCCTCTTCGCTCTTGCAGAATCCTCAGCTTCTACCATCCGGTGGCAGCTTCTTTGCACCCACAGCTGGCATTTCCTGGGCATCTGCCCACTCCCGACTTGATCGTGACTCTTGGACTTGGTCCCCTTGTTCCACAGGTACTCTCGTCTGGAAATCCATCGTTGTTGCATTGCTGGTGTTGGTCTTTCTTGCAGAATTCCCCTATCACGACTTCTGTGCTCTCTGGGGAACTTAGGTGCACTTTGCACCCACTTTTCAGGGTCTTGGGGTGGGCTATTTTTCTAACCCTCACTGTTTTTTTACAGTCCCAGCGGCCCTCTACAAGGTCACATAGGTTTGGGGTCCATTCGTGGTTCGCATTCCACTTCTAGAGTATATGGTTTGTGTTGCCCCTATCCCTATGTGCCCCCATTGCATTCTATTGTGACTATACATTGTTTGCACTGTTTTCTATTGCTATTACTGCATATTTTGGTATTGTGTACATATATCTTGTGTATATTTGCTATCCTCATACTGAGGGTACTCACTGAGATACTTTTGGCATATTGTCATAAAAATAAAGTACCTTTATTTTTAGTATATCTGTGTATTGTGTTTTCTTATGATATTGTGCATATGACACCAGTGGTATAGTAGGAGCTTCACACGTCTCCTAGTTCAGCCTAAGCTGCTCTGCTAAGCTACCTTTTCTATGAGCCTAAGCTGCTAGACACCCCTCTACACTTCTAAGGGATACCTGGACCTGGTGCAAGGCGTAAGTACCCCTTGGTACCCACTACAAGCCAGGCCAGCCTCCTACAGCTATATCTTTTGACTTTGCTATGCTCCTGCCCAACTAGATGTCCGCAGTTGGCATTTGATCTTGTAGGCGCCAGATTCCACTAAAATCTTAACAAATTCATAACTCTGGTTCTACTGATTGGAGTTTTATTGTTTAGTGTCAGATATTCTTTATTGAATGTTACTCTATTTTTCTAAATTGGTGTGGTATTTTTGTTGTGTTTTCACTTTAATACTACATAAATGCTTTACACAGTGCCTCTAAGTTAAGTCTGACTGCTTTTGTGCCAAGCTACCAGAGGATTAAGCACAGGGTAATTTAATGACTTTTGTGGTTCACCCTGCCAAGGATTGTGGTTTTAGCTTGAGTAGGACTCACACATCCTTCAACCGAAAACCCAGGTTCTCACACAAGCTAATTGTCTGGCAGAAGTGGGAGAGGAAATGGAAATGGCCACTAATAGCGGTACTTTACGTCAATCTTTATAAAAAAAGACAACTTCACCATTGAATTGGATTTTTATTTTTAATAACTATTAATAATAATTGTTTAATTATTTTTCTAGTAGTTTGCTAATCAAAACTTGGATTAATCATTGTAATATAACCTTGTGTTTCCTATAAGACAACCAGCCTTGCTACAGTAAAATACCTTTTGGTTTTTTTTCACTGTAAGGACATGTTTAACATAAAGTTCCTACATCTCTAACTTTTAAATGCCATGCACCCTACGTTATGGGCAATAAGACCCACATGGGGGCGTGGCTGATCGGGCCAACATGGCGGACGCTTAGTTTCAGAGCTCCGTCGAGGCCTTAATTAATCCTGTGAAAATCAACATCCTCCTGGGTGCCAGGGGTGCGATCCTGAAGATGCGGAGCCGGGTTGGCCGTTGAGACCACCGGATCGAGAGGAAGAGCTGCAGAGACGAACCCAGGTGACCGGGACCTGGCGTGTGTGTGATCCCGAGCTAGGCCGGACCGGAGTTACGAAGCGTGAGCAGCGTTGGGCAGAGGTGAGGAGAGCCGGACACCGGTGGGCGACTCCGGGTGAGGCTGAGGCTACGTGCTGCTTGCTGCGGCTGAGACGTGGAACTCCCCTGGCTGCTCCCGGGGGAGCGACGACCCGGCTACCGAGACCGGCGTGGGAAGCCCACCGGGAAGGCCCTGGTGGGGTCCAATAAAAATCAGCATCCTCCTAGGAGCCGGGGATGCGCTCTTGAAGGGGCAGAGCCGGGTTGGCCGTCGAGACCACCGTACAGAGAGGAAGAGCTGCAGGGACGAATCCAGGCGACCGGGACCCAGTGCGCGTGTGGACCCGGACTAGGCCGGTCCGGAGTTACGAAGCGCGAGCAGCGTTGGGCAGAGGTGAGGAGAGCCGGGCGCCAGTGAGTGACTCCGGGTGAGGCAGAGGCTGAGGCTGCGTGCTGTTTGCTGCGGCTGAGACGTGGAACTCCCTTGGTTGCTCCCGGGGGAGCGACGACCCGGCAGCTGAGACCGGTGGAGGGAAGCCTGCCGGGAAGGCGCCGGCTGGACCGGACAGGAGTTACGAAGCACGAGCAGCGCTGGGCAGAGGTGAGGAGAGCCGGGCACCAATGAGTGACTCCGGGTGAGGCTGAGGCTACGTACTGCTTGCTGCGGCTGAGACGTGGAACTCCCCTGGTTGCTCCCGGGGGAGCGACGATCCGGCTACCGAGTCTGGCGGAAGGAAGCCTCCCGGGAAGGTCCCAGTGGGGTCCAATATGAGGGCCGCAGGAAGAGGAGGCGTGATGAAGGGTGCCAAGAACGCGCACAGAAGCTGACCGTCGCTGGAAGGCCCTGGTGGCCTGGGCCGTGAGGACCCGCCTCTCCGAGTCCGAGACAATCTGATTGGAACCAGGCTTGCACTTTTTGGGCAAGCGGTCCGGGGCGGCCGCAGATCAGATAAACTGTGCCCGACGGGAGAAAGAATACACCCATCCCCAGTCGGTGAATGGGTCACCGCCCTGTTCGACATGTAGCCCATAGTAACACGAGTCCCGAATGTCTTCCAAGGGTAAGACTAGAAGCAAGACACTGCATCGTAATCCTATAAGTACACAACAGAAAGAGACCATGGGGGATTTTGCGCAACCAACGGTTCAGGCAACCCTGGAGAAGATCCTAGGGGCCATTGAAGACACAAAAATAACTTTACGACAAGACATTAACCAAGTGGCAGTGGAGCTGGGGTTGCTGAGGGCAGACCACACCAAACTGGCAAGCAGAGTGAAAGCTACAGAAGCAGCAATATCAGAGCTCACTCCGAAGCACGAAAACCTTGCAGCGTCAGTTCTACAGCTGACAGACCGTGTACACCGCCTCAAACGCCGCGTGGAAGATGCAGAAGGCAGGAACCGCAGGAACAACATTCGGGTCGTGGGCCTTCTGGAGGGAGTGGAGGGTTCCGACATGGTGGAATTCCTCGAAGGATGGCTACGCACAGTCGTGGCGCCGAACCACCTTACGGCCTTTTTCTCCCTGGAGAGAGCACACCGAGTCCCCTCGAAACCTCTGCCGCCGGGGAGGCCACCACGGGTGGTGGTAGCGAAGTTAATGCATTATAGAGACAGGGACTGTCTGCTCCGTAGAGCCAGAGAAGCTGGGCCCTTTGAAGTTGAGAATGGCACGGTGACGTTATTCCCGGACTTCACCTTGGAATTCCAGTTGAAACGTGCCTCGTTCTTAACCGTGAAAAATGCCCTCCGCGAGGAGGGGATCCAGTACTCACTCCTCTTCCCGGCCAAACTACGAGTGGTCCTGGATGGCAAAACGGTGTTTCTACAATCGCCAGAGGAAGCATGGGAATGATTGGAGTCGAGGGGCCTGATGGCGGGCCGTCACGGACAGACCGGACGAGCCGCCCACAGAGGAAAGAAGAGACAGCGCAATAGAGATTGACTGCCCGTGGGGCCAACCAGGGCCCAGAGAGAGTCAGCAAAGATGGAGGCCCTGGATGCGGCGGCCTCGGTGTGTGGGAGTGCGCCCTCGCAGGCCAATAGTGCAAAAGACTCAGACGTGGCGTCAGTCTCTTCAGAAGGAGGCTCCAGCTACCCTGGCGACGCCCCTAGAGTGACTCCCCAAACATCGGATGAACTGGCATAAGTTTCCTCCAGACTGGCACTGGAGGATAAGAATGTTTTATTGAAGAGGCCTCGACGACCTCGCAGCCACGCCCTCAACCGGTTTCTCGGCCATTCAATCAGAATGGCGAGAACTCAAACTGACTTGTTATTATTACTGCACTGTTGCAATGTTAACTGGGCAACCTATAGTTTGAGAGGTGCCCTGGGGTTGGGGCGTTGGTGTTTACAATTTAGTTTATTGATGGTGTCACTGGGGTTACGATTTACTCAAATTAAGCTTAACGAGGTGGGTGAGGAACTAAGACACGGGAAGGAAGGGGGGAACAATGCGGCTCACCACACACCGACATGGCTAGTTATTCATTCTTGACCTGGAACGTCAGGGGACTGAGCTCACCCTCTAAGAGACATCGTGTGCTCTCGTACTTGAAACGGAGGGGGGTACATGTCGGCTTGCCCATCTTACAGCTACTGAGATAGATAAATTGGAGCGCAGATGGAGGGGTCAGATCTTTGCTACTAAATACTCAGCCTATGCCAGGGGAGCACTAGTTTGGATAAGAGCGGGGGTTCCTTTTGAGGTTACGTCCACCAATATTGACTGCAAAGGCAGATTTGTGATGGTGGGGGGCCTCCTTCACGGTGTACCAACTACCCTATGCAGCATTTACGCCCCTAATCAGGACCAAATCCCCTTTTTACAGCAATTGTCTAGACATCTTACACGTAGAAACGGAGAGGAATTATTCATCGGAGGTGATTTCAACAGTGTGGTGGACGTGGACATGGACCGCTCCACCCCGCCACTTAAGGGGGCGATAACACATAAAATAGCCAGCCATTCCAGATATTGGATGCTGAGTTGGGGACTGACAGACGCTTGGCGCGCCCAACACCCGACAGACAGGGACTATTCGTACTACTCCAGTTTACACCGTTTACATACTAGGATAGACAGGATTCTATGCTCTGCACAGGCTATACAAAATGTAACTCACACGGAATACCTAGGACGTACCCTGTCCGATCATAACCCCTTATTACTGGTATGGAAGGCAACTGAGGATAGGCCCCCCATTCCATTGTGGAGATTACGTCCGTCCGCCCTGGAGGACCAGGCATACAGAGAGTCACTCCGCTCCCATATCGCAGAACATGTCACCCTTAATGCTAGATCAGCAACATCTAGAGGCATAGAATGGGAAACCCTTAAGGTGGCAGTGAGAGGCCAATGCAAGAGCCAGACGGCTGGGATCCAGCACACAATAGAGAGGGAGCTGATTGAGCTAGAAAAGACCATCCATGAAGTGGAAAGGAACAGTAATGGTACAGAAACAGAAGGTGACAGATTAAAAGAGGCAAGGTCCTCGCATTCCCGAATTGAAGAACAGCTAAGATTACATAGCGCACGAAGATATTGGGCCTCAGTGCAAGCAGAGGAGGGTAGATCTGGGAGAATGCTGGCCTGGCTGGTGAGACCGGGAAGCGGAGGGGCGCCTATAGTAAATGTGCTTGACATGAAGGGGAGGATTCACCACTCACCTAAAGAAGTCGATGAGGCTTTCGTAGAGTACTATACCTTTCTATACAGGCAGCCAGATCCAATCAAACTAGAGCAGGTCCGGGCATACATACACCCGTTACCATCATCCACACTGACAGATAGCGACAGGGATGTCCTGGGGGGCCCGGTTTCCCTGGAAAAAGTACAAGAAGCCATATCACAGTTAGCAGCTGGGAAAACCTCAGGTACCGATGGGCTGCCGATGGACTTCTATAAAAAGTACTCTTCACTGCTAGCTCCCAGACTGGTAGAAACATTCACAGAGGCATTCCAACAGGGTATGCTCCCAGGCTCTATGAGGGA
Source organism: Pleurodeles waltl (assembly GCF_031143425.1). Classification (NCBI taxonomy): domain Eukaryota; kingdom Metazoa; phylum Chordata; class Amphibia; order Caudata; family Salamandridae; genus Pleurodeles; species Pleurodeles waltl. The sequence continues at coordinate 604,607,504 of NC_090445.1, read as the reverse complement.
GGCACTGGTAACCCCCCTGCCTAAGCGAGACACAGGTGAGCTCTCGGTGACCAACTTCCGCCCACTGTCAATGCTAAATTGTGACTTCAAAATCCTCAGTAAACTTATGGCCAATCGGATCCTTCAACATATCCCTAACCTGATACACCAAGATCAAAATGGATTTATCCCAGCACGGAACACATCCTTAAATCTGAGGCGCCTGTTCTCCATTTTACACATGCCACACACTGAGAAGCCCCCAGGGGCAACTCTACTGGCAATAGACTTCGAGAAGGCATTTGACTCCCTAAGATGGGATTTTCTACGGACAGTGATGCTCCGAATGGGGCTGGGAACAAACTGGGTGCACTGGGTGGATCTATTATATGCATCCCCCCTTGCGAGAGTGAAGACCGGAAAGTCAGTCTCAGAGGCATATCCAGTTTGCAGGGGCACTAGACAGGGTTGTCCTCTGTCCCCTTTATTGTTTGCCCTGGCTATTGAGCCCCTGGCCGCCCAGTTCCGTTCCGCCGGCTTGGGCAGAGGGATAGTGCTAGGACAAACTGAAAATATAATCTCACTCTACGCAGATGATGTCCTAATATACTTAAGGGAGGGCGAGACAGGCCTGCCCTGGGCATTAGAGGCGTTAGACAATTTCGGAGCCCTCTCAGGGCTCCGATTAAATAGAAGTAAGACCTTTGTCTTCCCACTGGAATCGGGCGGAGCGCGCCCATCGACAAGCCCTCCCGATGTTGTGTGGGCCCCACACACCTTTAAATATCTGGGCATCCAGGTGTTCCACGACCTAAGAGACTTACGCGAGGGTAATATAGGTAAGGCACTCCGAGCGCTCCGTTCTTCAGTGGGATTTTGGAGATCCCTGAAACTGACCATATCAGCTAGGATATCCCTATCAAAAATGATAATGCTCCCATGCCTCCTGTATTTCTTTACCAACCTACCAGTAGTGATTCCCTCAACTTGGTTCCGCGAGTTAAACACCCTACTCAGAGAGCTTATATGGGATGGAGGCCACAGACGCACCTCGCTCCCTGTCCTCTGCAGGCCGGTGATCGTGGGGGGCCTCAGGGTGCCAGAGTTTGAATCCTATTACTTGGCCTGCCAGTTGCAGTGGGTAGCCAGATGGCTTGCAGGGAGAGGATGCACGGAGGAACTCATTGCTGGTGGGAGGAGTGGCGGAAATTGGATGCTGGCGCTCATGCTCGCCCGAACAGTGAAATGGAAAGTGGAGAGTACGTTACTGAAAACTGCGTTAGAATGCTGGAAGCGATGCTCACGTAAAGTGGGAATAGGGACACCATATTCCATGGCCCTTCCATTACAGTGGCTGGTGCTGGACCCATTAGACGGATCAAGGACTTGCAGTGGCCTAGGGATATGGGCGAGTAAAGGGGTTGGAACTCTCGGAGACTTCTTTCAGGAAGGAGTACTGAGATCATTCACGGATCTGGTCGAAAGGAATAAAATACTGACTGGGCAGTTCTTAACCTACCAACACCTAACTCACCTTATTAAAATAAACTGGGGAACGATTAATGCAGAACCAGAGACACACAATATCATGCATATCCTCCTGACCATGGGCGAGGATACCCACCTGGTCGCTAAACTGTACAGGGCCCAAAAGGAGTGCACTCTGACCCCCCTCCAAGCCCTTCGTGAGAGATGGGAAAGGGCACTGGGTAATACTCTGACAGAGGCTGAGTGGAAGAAAGCTATGGCATACCCTAGGACAGTAACTAGGAACACACGTTTGAGATATATACAATTTAATTATTTGCACAGAACATATCTCACGCCGCATAGACTAAACATAATTTATGGGGGAGACCCCAGAGCATGCCCCAGATGCAACGAACTGGATGCAGACCTGGACCATATGCTATGGCACTGCCCGGGCATCCGGCGGTCCTGGGAGGAGATACTGGGCGAACTTGAGAAATCACTGGGTGTCAATCTGGCGCAGACCCCATTGCTGTGCCTGCTGGGACTGCACTCGGGACTGGCGCTGGGTGCAGTAGCTACCCAGTTTCTGGACCTGGCACTGGCACTCTATAGGAGGCAAATAACACTAAACTGGAAGGCTTCTAGCTCCCCCCCACTGGAAATCTGGCAACGTGAAGTCCCGAAATGGGCCAGAGCAGAGCTTCAGGTCTTGGAGCACGAAGAATTGAGGGGACTGCGACAGAAATCAAATCAAATCAAATCATTAACATTTATAAAGCGCGCTACTCACCCGTGCGGGTCTCAAGGCGCTAGGGGAAAAAGGGGGGGTTATCGCTGCTCGAACAGCCAGGTCTTTAGGAGTCTCCGGAAGGCGGAGTGGTCCTGGGTGGTCCTGAGGCTGGTGGGGAGGGAGTTCCAGGTCTTGGCCGCCAGGAAGGAGAAAGATCTCCCACCCGCCGTGGAGCGGCGGATGCGAGGGACAGCAGCGAGTGCGAGGCCAGAGGAGCGGAGGAGGCGGGTGGGGACGTAGAAGCTGAGGCGTCTGTTGAGGTATTCCGGTCCCTTGTCGTGGAGGGCTTTGTGTGCGTGGGTGAGAAGTCGGAAGGTGATCCTTTTGCTGACTGGGAGCCAGTGCAGGTGTCTCAGGTGTGCGGAGATGTGGCTGCTGCGGGGTATGTCGAGGATGAGGCGGGCCGAGGCGTTTTGAATGCGTTGCAGGCGATTTTGGAGTTTGGCTGTGGTCCCGGCGTAGAGGGTGTTGCCGTAGTCCAGGCGGCTCGTGACGAGGGCGTGGGTCACTGTTTTTCTGGTGTCGGCGGAAGATCTTGCGGAGCATGCGGAGGGTGAGGAAGCAGGCGGAGGACACGGCGTTGACTTGCTTGGTCATGGTGAGAAGAGGGTCCAAGATGAAGCCGAGGTTGCGGGCGTGGTCTGTGGGGGTCGGTGCGGTGCCGAGGGCTGTGGGCCACCAGGAGTCGTCCCAGGCGGACGGGGTGTTGCAGAGGATGAGGACTTCCGTTTTTTCAGAGTTCAGCTTTAGGCGGCTGAGCCTCATCCAATCTGCGACGTCCTTCATACCCTCTTGTAGGTTGGTCTTGGCGCTGGCGGGGTCCTTGGTGAGGGAGAGTATAAGTTGCGTGTCGTCGGCGTAGGAGGTGATGATGATGTCGTGCTTGCGTACGATGTTGGCGAGGGGGCTCATGTAGTCATTGAAGAGTGTCGGGCTGAGTGATGAGCCTTGGGGTACGCCGCAGATTATCTCGGTGGGTTCTGAGCGAAACTGAGGGAGGTAAACTCTTTGGGAACGGTTTGAGAGGAAGGAGGCGATCCAGTCCAGGGCCTGGCCTTGGATTCCGGTGGAGCGGAGGCGGGTGATTAGGGTGCGGTGACAGACGGTGTCAAAGGCAGCCGAGAGGTCGAGCAGAATGAGGGCGACTGTTTCACCGTTGTCCATCAGTGTTCTGATGTCGTCAGTGACTGAGATGAGGGCGGTTTCCGTGCTGTGGTTGGTTCGGAATCCGGTTTGTGAGGGGTCGAGCAGGTTGTTGTCTTCCAGGAAGGTGGTCAGCTGTTTGTTGACGGTCTTCTCTATTACTTTGGCTGGGAAAGGCAGAAGAGAGATGGGGCGGAGGTTTTTCAGGTCGCTCGGGTCAGCCGTAGGTTTCTTTAGTAGGGCGTTGACTTCGGCATGTTTCCAGCATTCGGGGAAGGTAGCAGAAGAAAAAGAAGAGTTGATGACGGTCTGGAGGTGCGGGCGATGATGTCGTCGGCTTTGTTAAAGATGAAGTGCGGGCAGGGGTCCGAAGGGGCGCCGGAGTGGATAGAGTTCATGATGGATTTGGTTTCTTCCGTGTTGATGTGGGACCGGTTGTTGAGGGTGATGGCCGTGGATGCCGGTTCGGTGGTGTTTGGTTGGGTCTGGTGTCCGAAGCTGTCGTGGACAGAAACCCATTGCCCCCTTGTGGGAGGAAATATTAAGAGGATGGGAATCTCAAGATAGCAACGAGGAAACACAGGGAGATTAGCTGAGACACCATCCGGCCAGGAATGGTTAGGTAGACCAGAACACATAAACACGCACTACGATCTGAAGGGGAAGATCGTTGGACCTAGCACAGAGTGCAGGGTAGCCGAGGAGGGCAGAAGCCACATGGGAGTAAGCGACACTACATAAGTCTGATCAGGAGCCAGACCAGGCATCCACACACATGACCAAATAACCCCTGAGTAGACAGTTGAGATTAAACTTAACAGGAGAACTCCAGTCCCAGCTGACTAGTCCTTAACCCACCCTACTAGGAACATTCACCTCAAAGTAACCACCATCATGTAAATAGTTCTTGAGAATATCTATTGAGAAGCTACATAGACCACGAATACGCTTGTGCAAGCATTATCCACAGATTGGAACGTTACAACAACTGTTGGTAATAATTAATGCAGACTACTGTACCAGTTAAAATTATATTATCAATGTATGAAAATAAAATGACAATAAAATATCGTTTAAAAAAAACAAAAAAACAATAAGACCCACATAGCAGCGACTTAAAAAATTTGAAAGGAAGTTTTTGATGGGCCAAAAGGGGTTATTCTGTCAGCCTGGGTTTGCATTTTAAAACCACAGCAGCCAAGCTACAAATGGCAGGCTTGCAGCCATGTTTGCACTGGCGCTGTAGTGGTGGCTCAATGGGTGCTGCACTCCACAATTGACATTTAACTTACAGACACTTGATATATTTTGTACAATATACAAGGGACTTATTGGTAAGTTAAATCTGGCAATTAGGGGTATGTCAATTTTACTATTTTGAAAGGGGAAGCACTGGCACTTTATCACTAGTTAGCAGGGGTATAAGGTGCACAGACGTACATACCAATATGGAGTCTAGCAAAAGGTGAAACATTCTAGGCAAATTTCCTACACAATTTCTTTTCAAAGGCTTACAGACAAGCTTATACATGTACAACCTTCAATTTATGTTGTAGTATTCCTTATTTACAAAGCATATAGCATGCTGTCAGATCATTGGTTTATCTCATTAGTAATGTGAACATTGTTATTTAAATATAATCAGTGATGCCATCAGTGATGTAAATTAACATGTCCTGATTAATGTGATATGTGAGATTAAAAGCAGTGCATGATAGGGGTGCAAGTTATAGTTAGTTCACTAAACTATAAGTGTTATATTTGAGTATTTTTCTGGTTGTTTAACATTAGCTTATTTCTCATTCCAAGACCTAACTATAACATCACTTTAATTGTTGTTTTTTTCCATTATAAATATTTATTCCATAAATATTTTACAATGTAATAATAAACCTACATTTTCAAACCTTTTCTGAAAATGTGAAATAATTTAAATGAAGTCTACACATAACTTTTAACAAAGGTTAGTACGTATTTACACAGTTTTTATTTTTTTTATTTTTTAAAGGGTGTTAATTCCATGATATAACAGTACTACTTAAAATGTCATAGTGATAAAAAATGCAGTATTACAAAGCATTTATATATCAGACAAACTCAGTTCAGACTCTTACGTTGTGAAGTCAAAGTTCTACAGATCTGGAAAATATCAGCATGGAATATAACGAGCCAACACTACTAGGTTGACCACCAATGTCGATCAATCGCAAAAGCCTTGTTCAGTTTCCACATAAAAACCATTATAGTACAAACAATTATAAAATATACCATATAAAATTATATATCATATTTAAAAGATTGCATAAAATCCATCAGTAAATAACTAAGTCAATCAATTTGGTACCCACCTGAATTCAAATCAATACAGCATGCCATAAAATATTTAAAGAGCGTTTACATATAAAAACAGGTGATATTTCCCCAATTACAAATGGTTGCAGAAAATTCCATCATTAAATAAGTCAGTCGGGAAATTTACTACCCACCTAGTTTCTTGTGTATCAATAGAGCATGCCATAAAAATTCAAAAAGAGCAAAAACAATTCTAGGGTATGTAGTTGTTAGATAACAAACATGGCTGGCCTGCAATGTCCAAATTTATACTTTCGCAATATAGGTATGAACGTTAATTTCCTAGGCCTTTCAAAGAATTTACAGAAAAAGACCAAGTGCATTGCTCTGAATCACCGTTACACAGACACCTATTTAGTGTGGCAGACCAGTCATTCTTCCCTAAGAAAGATACAAGACAATGAGTTACATCACATCGAAACTGTGTTAGATCAAATCTGTGTTGGCTATTATGTACATGCTCCAAGCAGAATTGAATCCCTTCATTAATTAATAACATTTCATTGAATAGAACACTGGGCTTCTCACATTCCCTATAAGATCTTTCCGCCCCATCAATTTTATTGGCATGGTATTGATTTCCACCTTATTTACTTCATGTTGGGAAGCAGAGTCACTAAAACATTCCATTCTGTCCAGCCTACTGCAAACGCCTTAATATAGTTAAACCAGGAGATTATCTCAGCGTATTCCAAAGATAGACATTCTGTAATTATCTTTCTGTTCAAAAGTGCCTCCGGCTGTGTCCAGATTCTATGCCATGACAAAATAGAGAAGATCCTCATAAGATTTTCTAAGATGAGAAGACCCAACTCCTTGTGACAAACAAAGGTAGAAATACTCTGCAGAACTGAGAGATACTTTTCTCAACTGGCATTTTCCAATACCTGCAACTTTTCTAGTTTGGCATAGCCACAAACACCCCCCCCATATGTAACCAAGTAGACACACTTTGCTCAATAAATAATAGCTAACTCTTTCAATGGTTCCCTCCCCAATTTAACAGAAAAAGTGTTAATCACAGCAAAAGCTTTGTCAAACTAATTTGTTTATATGACCAACTGTACTATGTCCTCCGAGCAAAAAATAAAAAACCTAGGTAGGAGAATGAGAATGTCTGGATAAGATTGAACTCTCCTACATTAAACTGGTAGGTTTTATCTACATTTGAACCACATTTCATGCTGAAAGTCTTGGACAGATCAACCCTTAAGCCCAGGTCAGTCATATATTTAACAAAGATATTAATTAATAATAGCAGACCCCCTCCGTGTTTGGGACTGGAGTGCTATGTCATCAGCATGTAGGAGTGCAGGGACTGCCTGTTGCCCAATCTAGGGAGCATCCCTACTTTGATCTTCCAGTACCCAACTCAAGTTATTAATGTAAAACCGAGAGAGGAACGGTGCCAGGACACAGCCCTGCCTCGCCCCTCTGCCAGTCTCAAAGCCTTGCATACATTCTTCATTTATGCCATACCTTACCATTGCATTTGCTGCTGTATAGTTCTCTCAAATAAAATTAACTGTTGCGATCTCTACTCCCATCTTATTCATCAGACACCATAATTTACCATGGTTAATGCAGTCAACCGTGCTGGACAGGTCAATGAATGCCATTTGACCTATATTGGCGACTGTGTATTTTCTAATAAAGAGGCTTAGGATAAGACACTGTTAAACTGTCCCTACTCCCTTTTGGACACCATATTGTATATCTGAAAATACTTCATTTTCCTCAGCCCACTTCTCCAATCTTGTTAGTAATATATTGCCTGTAACTTTCAACAGTGCATCAAGTAGTGAGATCAGCTGGTGGTATTTTCCACCCAATCTCCTTTTTTATAAGTTGGTACAGTTAAGGACTTTGACCAAGTTATTAAGGCCCCTGATCTATGGAAAGCTCTCAGAACATTTGTCAAAAGTGGCACCACATGTTACTGTTTGTTTTGAAAAGGTCAATTGTCACACCGTCAGGCCCAGGAGCCTTCCCACTTTGACTACTGTCAATGGGTACTATCACTTCCTCTACTGATCAAACAAGAGTGGCATTATTCTAATCTTTCCTCTAGTCCCCAATATATATGACATCCCATGACCCGCAGGCACATCTGGTGTAATGGCAACCTCAATCGTGGGGGCAGCTGAATCCTTAAAATAGGGACTGATAACTATTTGCCACAAAGCAGCTCTATCTTTGAGACTGCTAGCAGTGATTAGTGTTGACGAAGCCTCCTCTTTTATTACTTGCCTCCGACCTTCCAGGACAGTCCTTCATGCCCGTCTGCAGGTTCTCACTTCATCTTCAGGTCTAACGGGTCAGTTAAGTGCTGCCTTCAATGAGCTAGGGGCTTTAGTGCCCTTAGAGTCAAACCCTCCCTATGTTTAATCCTGGTATGGGTAGATGGCTTTCTCAAACCACTTTTTAACATTCCTGGTAGTTCTCTGGAAGGCATTTTTAATATCCTGATCCTCAGCTTCCCGTCTAATCGGACATTAACTAACATGGAATTATCCTGTGTAAAACTTGATAAGAAGGCCTCTGAATTAACTCTGCTTTATTTTAGAGTGATACCATTTATGGTAGCAATATTTATGTAATGTATACAGTTAGCTCCTCTGGCCCTCTCCTTAACATTTGGGCAGTTGATATCTACACACTGAGCATTGTAATCACTTAGCTAGTTAGGGAATGTCTTAAAGTTACGCTTTGAAGAAGCCAAATTGTGTGTGGCTAGAACAAAATCAATTGTCGTTCTAGTCATTCTGCCCATAAAAGAATTTTCAAATGATGCATACAGGATACTGACTTCATTTGCGAAAGAAATTATATTCAAGGAGAAGATTGTTTAACTTATCACCATACCCATCATGGTTAAAGTGTGTTGAACCTAGAACTGTACTATCCACATATCCACAAACTTCTTTCACTAGTAATGAGCAAAGATGAGTTTTAAAATCACGTCCCCATATCACATGGTTTTACAGCCCCCACTCCGCAGAACAAAAGGCTTCCAAATCGCTATCTAAAAAATCAATCACACATGCTTTCTCTGCACTGAAAACATTGTTATAAAAATTATTTACATAAAAGAGTGTATTCCTCAACCTTTTAAAACCAATAACCTCATAATACGGGGAATCCAGCTTTTAATGAACCACTGCCCCTGGAACCAGAGTTGAGACGTAAGTGATTAAAACTCTCTTACCTCACCGTGCAGTAGAGAATATCGCCGGTGTAAAGTATGTGAAATATCCATATGAGAACAGCTGTCGGCCACACCTTCCAGAGGCCAATAATTTGAAATTTGTTAACAAAAGATAGCCAGTATGGGTTCTGTATTTGGTCTCTTAAACCCCAGGGTTGTGGAATTTAATAAAATATCTACTTGTCCAGGGGACAGGTTGCTTCTTAAATCTCCATGTCCTGTAAAGAAATCTACTTACCCCTCTGGTGCCATGTAGTGCGGCAACAAATTATGGCAGCAATCTCATTCTGATTATAGCCTCTCTGATCATGCCATGGCAAATACCATGGTAGGGCTTGAAAACTTGCAATTTCAATCCCTACTATAGCATGTTCTTTATTTTGCTACCTTTCCGCAGATCTACGTACCAGGGCTGGAGGAAGCAATAGTTCCAGGACTGGAATGCCTTTGAGTCTGCAAACCTACTAGATTGCATGTAAAGTATGTGAAATATCCATATGAGAACAGCTGTCGCCCACACCTTCCAGAGACCAATAATTTGAAATTTGTTAACAAAAGATAGCCAGTATGGGTTCTGTATTTTGTCTCTTAAACCCCAGGGTTGTGGAATTTAATAAAATATCTACTTGTCCAGGGGACAGGTTGCTTCTTAAATCTCCATGTCCTGTAAAGAAATCTACTTGCCCCTCTGGTGCCATGTAGTGCGGCAACAAATTAAGGCAGCAATCTCATTCTGATTATAGCCTCTCTGATCATGCCATGGCAAATACCATGGTAGGGCTTGAAAACTTGCAATTTCAATCCCTACTATAGCAGGTTCTTTATTTTGCTACCTTTCCGCAGATCTACGTACCAGGGCTGGAGGAAGCAGTAAGCAATAGTTCCAGGACTGGAATGCCTTTGAGTCTGCAAACCTACTAGATTGCATGTTTTAAGGATGTTCACTAGCTGTTCTCTAATTTTTCCTCATACTGAGAAAGGTTGGAAATTTACTCCTGACAATGGCAGAAGTAGAAGTTCTTCCAGGATTTGGAAAAAAAGTGGTTGGAGTCAACGTGAACTTGTAAACGCTCAACAGATTTTCGTATGAGCAAATCTACACATGCAGAAGTGTGTGTGCTAAAATACAGTTCACAGATATTTTCTAGGAGTATGATTTCCTTGTCTGCTTCTGTAAGTTCTTGTGAATTCATGAAAGCCACTAATTCAAAGACATATAGCATGGGTGCACTTTATTTTTTATTTTTTATTGTGTACTCATTCACTCAACCTGCAACACACAGCCCAGGAGGCCTCATCCAGGGGATCATTTAATTCATATTTGACCTCTTTTTAGAGGGTCCTGTCTGGAATGGTCCGCTTCTCTGATTAGTAGTGCTTTAATACACACCTTCAGAGCATTTCCCAGGACCAGCACATAGTGTAATCATAGGACAGTCCAAATATTACTTCTCTAGCCATCTTCTTAGTGGTTCCCAAAACTTATATTTCTTCTTTGCCTTATTCTTCCCTCTTACATCTAACGTTAAATTATACCTTAACGAGTCTTTCCATTCCAACATCGTTGGGAGAGAGGCACTTATCCATTTCTTGCATATTTACCTCCTGGCCAATAACATCATATAAAACAGCAATTTAGCGTTATCTCTATTCGCCTTCCTAGAATCCAATTGACAACCAAAGATGACCAATAGAGGGCTTACCTGGCCATTTGAGGGTAAGATTTTATTCACTGTATCACCGACCTCTTTCCAGAACAGGCTGAGCTACAGACACTCCCAGAACATGTGCAGATCACTCGCCAATTCCAAGCCACATTTTTTACAACTAACCAAGGTACCTCGCCTCAATTTAGAAAGTTTCTCTGGAGTCCAAAAAGCCCTGTGAATTGAAAACAAATGATTTCTTCTTAAATAGGCTGGTTTAACTGTAGAGTACAAAAAAGTAATAGATACTTGCCATATTTCTCTTATCTGTGATCCTGGCAAGTAATGTTCCCAAATTTCTTCCGGCATACTGAGTTCTCCGTCAGCGGATTCCATCAGCGTCCAATACCATCTTGCCACTTCTTTCTTCTTCTCCTGAGTATTCTGATGAAGCAGTTTTTCCACCTCATTTATATTTACATTTTATTATATGTACCTTTTTGTTTTGTTTTGTCCAGCTACACTTGAGGTGGTAACCACAATGCGTTACCTTTTCCATACTCATCTCTTCCTTTGCATTGGGTGTTTGTTTTTTCTAGTATTTTTACTTTTAATACTGAAGGTCAGGAGTTGTGATCATTTTATTAGTTCCTTCAATAGGATTTGTTGGAAACAGGTCATTTTGTAATGCACTGTTTATATATTTTCATGATTGGGGTATGAAGTAAGGCCATTTATTAACATTTGCTCTTCTACCTATGGTGGCTTTTTCGATTGGTTACTTTTCTGAGGGTTCCTGCTTTGGAACTACAACTGCAGGATGCCTGTGATGTTTTGTCCGTTTTCTATTTTTTTACGGACAGTCCCTCATGTATGTTGTTTTCACCGTTTGGATTTAGTATTTTTATTTTCAATACTGAAAGCCAGGAGTTGTGATCATTTTATTAATTCCTTTAATAGGATTTGTTGGAAACAGGTCATTTTGTAATTCACTGTTTATATATTTTTATGATTGGGGTATGAAGTAAGGCCATTTATTAACATTTTCTGTTCTACCTATGGTGGCTCTTTCGATTTTATTACAAGCACGGAGGCTCCTATTATGCTTATCTTCTCTTGCTTTAATTCAAATAGCAGCCAAGAAACTACAAATCCCAGCAGACCCCGCTGGGAAACTACAATAACGAATATGTCATACAATATGTCATAGAGTATGTAACCAATCAGATGCACAGAGGGGTATAAACATATTGGCTGATAGCAACAAGTCCTCTTTTCTTGCTGCTAGCAGTCAAGATAAGTACTATCTTCTACTCATTTATTAATGTTCGTTTTGCGTGTATATATTTAACCTGGGCATAGTTTGTTCGAGGTTTCCACTTAATGTATGTTGTTTTGTCTTCTTATATTCCGTATCATTCCGTTTTCTCCTGAATATTTGGGAAATTCCTTTCCCTTCGCTTCGCGCCCCAACGTTCTAACTTGAACGCCTGGGGCGCGCGCGCACGCTCTATCCGCCGCATTCCTCTCAAGCGAGCGGACGGAGCTTCTGACAGCTGAACGCGCGTCAGATCAGCTGTTTTTTCTCTTCAGCTGAGGCTTGCCGGCTGTTCTCTGCGGCATTGCTTCAGCGTACACGCGTTCGGCAGCGCTCCTTTGCCTCAAGTTTCTTCGTCCTTTTCTTTGGCTGCGGTCGCGCCTTTACGTTTGGAAAGGTTTTTAAACCTCTACGACATCGTCATAGTGCACTCTACTGGGCTTGTCAAACACCGTTTTTTCTCAATACAAGCACTTTATTTCACGGTTGGTTCTTTCATTTATTTATTTAACCTGTTGAAAGGGAAATTTTAGTTATTTATTCGGAATATGGAAAATTACTCAGAAGAGGATGACGCTCAGCAATTCAAGGAAGATTTGGACTCTTTTATTAAAGATTCGGTCCAGAAAGCGGTTTCTGCTTCAATCTCGGGGGTTTCTAAAACATTTGAGGCCTCTATTAGAAAGTTAATCTCTTCAGCCTCGCCTTCTAAATCCAAAAAAAAAGAAAGGCAGACAAGGCTCAGGATGACTCCGACTCTCCGGCTAAGAAAGTTTCTAACCAGGCTTCCACCCCTAGCACTTCCTTTCCTATACAGATCACTAATCTGGGAGATACTGATGATGACATGGGTGATTCAGATTCGGATAAAGATTCGGATAAGGAGGATCCAGACATAATGATCTGGCCAGGGCCTACGGAGAAGAGGCGTAAAACTTCTCTGAGTCAACTGGGAGAGTCTTCTCAAGCAAAATTAAAAAATACCTTAGTGGACTTCGCGGGCCAACCGATGTTTGACCCATCCCTTATCCGTCACCCAAATTCCACTGAATGGACTCCCTGTGATCATGTATCGGAATACGTACTTAAGAACTTACGTCAACCTCTAGAGAAACTGGTACGTAACAGACTCAAATCTGAGTGCCCCAGGCCTTCACTACCGAACAACATCACTAATACTCCGGCCATTGATCCAAATATCATAATGTTTTTCACAAAATTTGGCAAAGATCCCAAAAAAGGTGTGGACAGAGCCTGGACCAACTGTCAGGACAGGCTGCTGGATATCTCCGGTCCACTCACTAGAATTTTGGATCTAGCAGAAGAGGCTAGAATGGAGGGCAAGAAAGTGGATCCGGTTGTACTCTCTAATTGGGCCCAAAGGGCGATATGTCTTCTTGGAAATGCTAACGCCTCTATGGCACAGGAAAGGCGGAAGAGTCTACTCCTTAAAATCGACCCTAAACTCAATTCTCTCGCAACCAAGGAGACGGGTCCAGAAGCCAACTGTTTGCTGTTTGGAGACTCTTTCCTCAAAGAACTCAGCAAATATGTTCAAACTTTTGCTTCAATGGACAAGGCGCAGTCTTCCATGAACAAAATCTTTCACTCCCGTGTTTTTGGAAGAGCCGGCAAAGGCAGGAGCCGCTTTGCCGGCCGCTACACCCAGAGGGGTGCGGTCAATCAGACCAGAGGCTCCTCTTCATACCCTCAGGAGTACAAGCCACAGTTCTATCCACAAAGGTATCGCTCCTTCAGACGTGGCTTCAGGTCCAGAGGCTCCCAAAACGCAGGTAAGCGTTCCTCCTTGTGGCTCATTGTTGGTGGGAGGCCGGACGGCTTTGTTTGTGACAAATTGGCGGTCTCTAACCGCAGATCCTTGGGTCCTGCAGACAATTTCAGGATATCACATAGAACTCTACTCGATTCCTTTCCAACATCATCATCCAAAACCCTTAAAGTTTTCCGAACAGCAAAACACTCTTCTTTCTCGCGAGGTTCATTCTTTACTCCTCAAGCATGCGATAGAGCCATGCGCTCCTCACCCTTCAGGCTTTACAAGCACTTTGTTTCTCGTACAAAAGAAGAACAAGAAATTTCGTCCTGTGATAAACCTCAAATTGTTCAACAATTTTGTCGTTTATCACCATTTCAAGATGGAATCTATTCTCCATCTCCGAGATTCGTTGTTAACAAACGATTGGATGGTCCGCTTAGACCTACAGGATGCATACCTTTCCATTCCCATTCATTACTCCTTCAGGAAGTTTCTACAATTTCAGTGGAACGGCCAATTTTATCGATTTACATGTCTTCCATTTGGCCTCTCCTCGGCTCCTTGGTGCTTTACCAAGGTGTTGAAACCAGTCATAACTCATCTACGAGCTCAGGGAGTCAGAATTATCGTATACTTAGACGACTTCCTAATCCTTCACCAGGACAGATCCACTCTCATACAACATGTGGACATGTTAGTTTCTCTTCTTCAAGAGTTAGGTTTTCTGATAAACAACGACAAATCCAACCTCATTCCATCTCATCACATGGAATTCTTGGGGTTTCTCGTAGACTCTATCAAGGCTACTCTTCATCTTCCGGCCCAAAAAATTTCCCATATCAAGAAAGAAATACACTTAGTTCTCAGCAAATCACAACTTACGATCAAAGGTCTCGCCCGGATAATTGGTCTGTTAGCATCATCCATTCAAGCTATATTTCCAGGTCCCCTTCATTATCGAGCACTCCAGCGTCTAAAAATCCGACATCTAAGAGAGGGCTTTACTTACGAAGACCTAATCTTGCTGGATCACGAATCCCGGATCGAACTTCAATGGTGGCTCGATCATCTAGATGCTTGGAATGGCCGGGCAATATTCTCTACAGCACCAGATCTTGTTTTAGAATCCGATGCAAGTCGGACTGGTTGGGGCGCAAGATGCGATCAGTTCTCGACTGGAGGTTTATGGTCAAGAGAGGAGTCATATCTGCACATAAATTGTTTAGAGATTCTTGCAGGTTCCTTTGCGATCCAAACCTTCGCCAAAGACAGGGTAAGTTGTTCTATTCTCCTCCGGATGGACAACCTTTCTGCGGTTCGTTACATAAATCATCTTGGAGGTACTCGGTCAAAACCCCTGGCCGAGCTAGCAAAGAGCCTATGGGAATTCTGTCTCCAAAATCAGATTTCGCTTCGAGCAGAGTATCTTCCAGGAGAGATGAACACAATCGCAGATTGGTGTTCCAGATATCTCCAAGATTCGAGCGATTGGCGTCTTCACCCCTCAGTATTCAACGCTCTTTCTTCCAAATTCGGTCCCTTCTCGGTCGATCTTTTTGCTTCTCGTTTAAACAGCCAGATCCCTCGGTACTACAGCTGGCGTCCAGACCCCCAGGCTTTGGCCACCAATGCTTTCCAACAGGACTGGTCCAATCAAATCAACTATGCTTTTCCTCCTTTCATAATGATTTCCAGGGTTTTGGCGCAGGTTCGCCGTCAATCCACCAGAATCCTCTTGATTACCCCCCTCTGGCAAGGTCAGCCTTGGTTCCCGTTAGCCCTCGAGCTACTTATAGATCTCCCCGTTCTTCTTCCAAGTTTCCCATCTCTATTATTGAATCCTCAAGGTCATCCCCACGACCTAATAATCAGTCAATCCCTTCAGCTAGTTTCTTGGATGGTTTCGGGTCTGCCTGGAGAACCCCAGGAATTTCGCAGGAAGCTGCAAGCTTCATACGACAGGCCTGGGCTCCTGGCACAACCAAAGCTTACAAGTCAGCATGGTCTGTCTGGCATAATTGGTGTCTGCTCAGGGGTGCCAATCCCTTTTCAGCAGATATAGTCCTAGTTGTAAATTTTTTAGCTTCCTTGGCAGCCCAAGGAAAGGCCTACAGAACGGTCAACATGTACAGGTCGGCTATTTCAGCGGAACATGACAGAGTAAACAATAAACCTGTCGGTGAACATCCTCTGATTTGTCGTTTATTGAAAGGAATCCGTTTTACCAAACCTCCTTTACCGAAGTACAATTTCATGTGGGATGTTAATGTAATGCTACGATTTTTCTTATCTCAACCGCCTAATTCCCTTTTATCTCTAAAGTTGCTTTCTGCTAAATTAACCATGCTTCTTTGTCTGGTGTCTCTAAAACGTATTTCTGATGTTAGAGCTCTAGATGTGACCTCAGTTCAGTATACCCCTCAAGGTGTTTTCTTTCAGGTACAAAAACGAACAAAAACTAATTTAATGTCTGTTTTTTATCCTTACTTTCCTGAGCATGTTAACTTATGTGTAGGAAATTGCTTGAAGGAATACATTTTTAGAACCAAGGATTTGAGGAAGTCCTCTGAAGCTCAACTCCTCGTCTCTTTCAGACCCCCTCATAAACCTGTAACTTCCACTACTTTAGCACGATGGGTGAAATGGATGATGGAATTGGCTGGCATTAACACCTCCATTTTCGGTGCCCATTCTACCAGAGGAGCTATGGCTTCCAAAGCCTTTTGGACAGGTTTGAGCTTAGGGGACATCCTCAAGTCCGCTGATTGGTCAAATGTCTCAACTTTTAGAACCTTTTATTGCAAGCCTGTATCCCATGTAGCTAATTCAATAATTTCTATGCTTTGAACTAAGCATAATAGGAGCCTCCGTGCTTGTAATAAAATGGAGATTTTCTTAGCTTTAGTGAAGGAAAGTCTTGATTTTATTAAAACACGGAGGCGAGTATTATCCCACCGCTTTGGGTCCATTATTAACCCTCCCTTTATTCTCATTAGGTACAACTTCCACTACCAACCAGTCAACTTAAGATCCTGCCTTCATCCTACCAGGATACTCCGCAAGCGGCATCTTCTCCGACTCATGAAACGACTCTATTCCAAGACCTCTTCATTCCCAATTTGGATCAAAAGACTATTCATGTTGTCTATCGTTTGGAGGCTCTATTTTCATTCATATTGGCATGTATTATTTTGTTGTTGATAATACCTTTATTCAGACTATCTTAACTGCTCTACAAGAAAAGAGGACTTGTTGCTATCAGCCAATATGTTTATACCCCTCTGTGCATCTGATTGGTTACATACTCTATGACATATTGTATGACATATTCGTTATTGTAGTTTCCCAGCGGGGTCTGCTGGGATTTGTAGTTTCTTGGCTGCTATTTGAATTAAAGCAAGAGAAGATAAGCATAATACTCGCCTCCGTGTTTTAATAAAATCAAGACTTTCCTTCACTAAAGCTAAGAAAATCTCCATTGGTTACTTTTCTGAGGGTTCCTGCTTTGGAACTACAACTGCAGGATGCCTGGGATGTTTTGTCTGTTTTCTATTTTTTCACGGACAGTCCGTCATTTATGTTGTTTTCACCATTTGGATTTAGAGCTATCCGACTCGCACGCCACAGCCAGCGTACTCGCTGTAGCCATGGCGGTCTGACACTTCATTTTTTCTAATTGGAGCGATGGAATACTAGCAGGTGAGATTGTATGATTGAGAAATAATGGGACAATAATTTGGCTTCTTATGTTTGTTTTTACTAATTCACTTTAAAGTATTTCATCTTGCACGCCGTAAGTAACGTACGTGCTGCGGCTGCGACGGACGGTCACTTTGTTTCTTCTTACCGGAGCGTTCGAATATTAACAAGCAATACTGCATGACTGGTTATGGATTGGCCGACATGTGGTTTTGAATATCGTTTTCACTAATTTATCTTAAAACATTTCGGTTTGCACGTGTCTCATGATGTTTGTACCTATTTAACCTACAGTGTTCTGACTCCCATGTCACAGCTATTACTCTTGCTATGGTACTGACGGTCGGACAGACTTGGGAACTACTTGGATCAATATTTTGGTTTATAATATTCTTTTCCACTTGCGACTTGCAACGACATCTATGTTAACTGTCTTTGTGCTTAGCCACTTATGAACTTCGGTATTTCGTTTACAGAGGAAAGAACTATACTCACTTATTTTTTTGTGGGCATATGAACTACTGGAGTAGTACACTGGATCGTGGATCATAGGTATTGTAGACCTTGTCTTATGCATGCAGGGTGGAGGACACGTTTTAGTATGATATTATATGTTCCTTTATAGATCAATAACAAGAGATTCATCAACACTTTTTTGAATTTTTAGCCACTTGCGGGTTTTTGTTCTTTTAACCACAGTGAGGATATATTTGACATTGGGTGAGATCAATCCGGAATATATGTGTTTGCTCCGAAACAAGGTACTGGTGGAATGTTTTGATATTTGACAATTTGATTCTGGACATGTTGGTGTTGTGTTTGGGCACACAATTTGGTTTTTGCTTGTTTTATATTTCTGCATGACTATGGATTTCTTAGTGGAGACCTTTGATATTTCACATTGGGGGATACATTTAGTTGTAATTTTGTGTATTATTTTTGTCTGTGAGTGATTTATCACATTGGACAATTATGTAATGGGTTCGTCCCATATGCATTATTTGTCTTTCAACTTGGACGTCCAGGGTGCACCGGTTTACTTTCACTTTTTTCTTTTTTCTTTTTTATACTCACCCGTTTTTAGGTGTTTATAGTATTTATAATTTTTGAATCTAGCATTCTGTTTCCCAGCTCAAGTGTTGTATTTGGTAAAATTTCAGCCCTGAAGAAGTTGCTGGGGTAAATCTCCCCTAGACGAAACACGTGTTGGAGTATGTTCAGAATATTATACGCAAGATTTGGCATATGTTCAGAATATTATATTATAGATTTGACCGGCATTTGTTCAGGATAATATGCTCAAGACTTGAAAGATAACCTGGGAATTCATATCTACAGCACATCAGAACTTGTTCAACAATAAAACACAAGACTGTTTAATGTAACTCAAGAACTGATTTTTTTTTCTTGGACTTTGCAGCTTCCTATTGGAGATATTACAAGTTCATTGTAATGATATATTTGGTTTGAGTGCCTCACGTTAGGTTCAGTGTAGATAGGGCCCTTTGCTCACTTACATTTCATCATCATTTGTCTTTAGCTAATAATAGGGCCAATTTACGAACCTGGATGTAATCTTGCAGTTTTGGCATTCGGGATACTTTTACAAAGACACACTCTCCAGCTTGATTGAAGAGCTTTTATTCCATAGCGCAAATCTGCACAATGCAACTACTGTCAGGACCAATCGTTCAATGTCACATTCCAGCACCCCTAGTAGAAACATCACAAATGCTTACCAAAACCAACAAATGTCATATGTCATTACAACCCCCCGCCCCCCTCCAGACATAAATAAGATAAGAACCTTAAACATACTGAACAAGGAATAAGGCATAACCAACAAAAATAACAAAAAAGTATAAGAAGCATACAAGGAATTTCAAGAAAATACATTTGTATTTACATATGTTATATTTCAAGGAAAACAAGCAAACTGGTTGTGTTGCAGGAAAACTGCATTAGGTATATACATAATGATCAAGCAGTTTAGGCCTTCTTCTTA
Organism: Pleurodeles waltl; assembly: GCF_031143425.1. NCBI lineage: Eukaryota > Metazoa > Chordata > Amphibia > Caudata > Salamandridae > Pleurodeles > Pleurodeles waltl. The sequence goes on along the minus strand of NC_090445.1, from coordinate 604,588,114 downwards.
CATGTTGAGGAATACCACCCATCTCATCTCTCATTTCTCCTGTCTTTGCTCCACAATTCAGGCCGAGTTTATGGCACTAACCAATTTTACGCAAGTTCCACCATTTTCCATCCAGCAATACTTTATTTCCTTTGACTTCTCTGATTTCGTTTGGACAAGACCACCAAAAATAACCCTCCCTGTGGCTCTCCACATGTGCACTTGCCCATTCCCCTTTCTTAAAATCACATATTTTTCTCACTCTCTCATTATGTTTTTGCACATGCCACTGTTGATACCCTTTAACTCTATCTACCAGGAACTGTTTATTCACCCTGTCTCTTGGTGTTCCCTCCATCAATGCAAGAACTGCAGTAGTGCATGCTACCATTCCTTTCAACAAACAAAACAGAGTTTCTCCTGTAACTGAGTGAGCTGTAATTCCATAACATGTTTTCCACTTCTTGTCCCCATACCAAACCCCACTCAAAGCCAATTAAATGCAGTCACTCAACATCTTATTAAACCTTTCTACCAAACCGTTTTCCCGGAGATGATACACAGCTGTCCTGTGATACCTAATGCCCTCCTTTTTGGGGAAAGCGGTGAACTCTGCAGAAATAAATTGCGCCTCATTGTCCAAGACCAGTACCTCTGGACAACCCTCTCTCCTGAAAATCTGTTCACAAAAAGCAACCATGTAGTTAGCCTTGGCCTCCTTCATAAAAGCCACACCAGGCCACTTGGAAAAATAGGCTATCAATGCAATAACATACCTACTTCCAAGACCCAAACAATCAAAAGGACCTCAAATGTCAATCACTAACCTTTTCCAGGCTCATTTGGGAAATGTTGTAGGCACAATGGATGTTTCTGTTACAGTATGGGATTATTCACTGCATGTGCATGGCACGCGATTTGTCACTGCACATGCATGGCACATAATTTCTTACAAACCTCTCAGCTTCCTTGTCCATACTCAGTCACAAAAAATCTATATGGGCTTTATGTTTCATAGTGGTATTCCACCATGACCTTTGTGTAATAAAATCAACAAACTGTGCCAAAAGCCAACAGGAACTGCCAATTTGTCACTTCTCCTTATGATTCCATCAACCACAGAGAGTTTCCCCTATGCATGTAAGAAATCACTCAAACGCTCCCTCTTATTTCCACTCAAAATGGAGTCGCTTTGTAGGTTTTCCACCAACAATAACATGGTTTGGTCCTCTGCCAACATCTGTTTCCATTCTTCTTCCCAACAGCTCATTATCCTTGGGCACAGGAGCCAACTCTATTGCTTCCACTAATTTCAAATTGGGTTTCACTCCCTCCCAATACGGTGCATGACCCAAATATTTAACTTCATCCACTTCAAATTTACACTTCTCCAAATCTATGGTGAGGCCCACCTGCTCCAATTTTAGCAACCCTGCCTCTAACCTCACATCATGTTGTTCTTTATCACTCCCCCACACCAATATGTCCTCCTGGAAAAACAAACTTTTGAATAAACCATATAAACCTCTTTGCATCACTCTCTGAAACACAGTAAATGCCGCCGCGAGCTCAAATGGCATAAACAACTGGTAAGCCCCTTCAGGAGTAATAACGGATCTTAGATGTTTAGAGTCTGGATGAATCTGGTGTTACACAGTAAATACATTCAGCATCTTAAAACATTTGTCTCCTCTCACATTCATCAACATTTAATCAAAATGGGAGGTGGAAGGCAATCCACCCATATACTGTCATTTAAGACCCTTAAATCTGCACGCATGCGTAATGTTCGGCTAGCTTTCTTTGCTAGGACAATTGGACTTAGCCACCCTGAAGGTTCAATCAGTTTGATGACTCCTGCCTTGTGCAAACGGTTCAGTTCCACTTTCAGTTGTTCGCGCAAAGCCAACTGAACATTATGGACCTTATGAACTTGACGTACAGTGCCCTTCTTTAAGATTATGCAGTGGTCAAATTTTTTCAAACACCCCATGTTTTCTGCAAACAAATTAGGATACTTTAAACTAAATTTTCCCACCACCCCTTTTACACTTAGCAGTACCTGGTCTATCTGCCTATCTTTGTATTTCAGTTCAATCATAAAATACCCTAAAATTGGCAATTTGACACCACAGTCATAAAATATCCCAAAATTGCCAATTTGACACCACAGTATCCTTCCGGTTGTTGGGCTTAATTCAAATCCATTGTCACTCTTCCCCGCAGACTTCTCAATTATTGTATAATATGTACATAAATACATCCACATGTGGTCTTTAATCCCATTCACCTCAATCAAACATTTTGGTGGATGGTGAACATCTGAATGTGTACCGCCTTCTATTTTTTCCACACTCACTCACTACCAATACTTCTACGTCCTCACCATTGGTGTCTACATCACCAGAGTTATCACCCATTTTGTGTTCATTTAGCCAATACACCTTAGACTTCTTCCCTTAAATCCCACTTTCTGTACACATTCTAGGAAAATGCTCCAACCTTTTGCATTTAAAACATTCAGCTTTTACTGCTAGGCATGCATTGGATTCAGCCAAATGCTTTATACTTCCACACCTGAAACATTGTTTTTTTCCTAAACCCACTTTGCAATTCACCCGATCTTTATAACGCATTCACATACCTACCCCCACTGCACTCATATTCACATTTTAATAGATAATTACTAAGTTCTTTAATATTACGAGATGCGACAGTCAATACTTATAGACTTTTCAAGTGATGGATCTTTTAATCCTAACAACTCCACTTGAATTTTATCATTACTAGTTCTGTTGATCATTTGGTCTCATATCATCTCTTCCTGTAAGTCTTTGAACCTACATGAAGCAGCTAGTGTTCTTAAAATGGGCACATATTGTTCAGTGGTTTCACCAGGTAATTGTGCTCATGAAAAAATTATGTCTTTCTACCACTGTGCTTAGTTTCTTCTCAAAGTTTTCCTCCAAAGCATTCATCACCTTCACATACATATCATTCACAAGAACTTAATCTGCATTAATCTCCCCATTACCTTCCTCATCTGCCCTGTCAACCGGTACAGGTAACGTCCTTAAACCCTTCCACCCCTTCAACCTAAAACTGCTAGCTTTCTCTTTGCTACAAATACATCGCCCCCAATGACTTCCAGATAAGTCTCAAAAGAGTCTTTCCAATCATCCCATAACATAATAGGCAAACCTGGTTCTTGCAAGAACATGGGAGGAGGAACAATGGTTTGAACAGACATATTCAACTAATAAATACACAAATTAGAATAAGAAATGTAGCCACCATTGTCCTCCAATAAATAATAAAAGTAGTCACCTCTATCTACTAGTGTCTTAAAATTACCACGTGCAAATTTTACATAGCAGTCCTAATTCTATGGCAGATCTATGATCCACAGATAAATGTGGTTACAATTTGCACATGTACCCCACAGTTTTATTTCTTTCTTAGTTCCTGGGATCCAATAGTATCTCTGAACACTTCCACTTCCACCAAATGTATTGTTCCCCCTCAGCCAATGGCATATCAACTAAGGGAATGCCACTCCCAAACTTCAGACTCTGATGCATGAGACACTTCTCTCCACCATAGCACCCCTCAACAATGAATACAGATCAGTCATGGTAAACTTGTTCCCTGCCGTCATTTGAGTGCTGCATTCGCTGCCCTTTGCAGCCTCACGCCGGCCAGTGGTCCTTCATGAGCGCATAATACAAGTGGTGTGCTCACAGTACTTTGAGCCTCAACATTCTATCCTCTAGAATGCGTGACACCATAGTTTCCTTATGTACGGATTCCACAGCCTTCCCCCAATGTGTGGCCATCCTCGCTCTCCTCTATGCCTAATGAACAGAGTGTGTGCTGTCTGCACGGCAAATCCTAAACTTGTTCCCAGTAAAGTGCTTAAACTGCGTTACTGTGTGCAGTACCCGGCGAGTGTCCTCTTGCACTCCCAACACTCCTAGATGTAATTGAAGACTTTTCACAGTTGCCTGCCATCACATAGTGACCGTTCCTAGTGGGAGGAACTTTCAGAGGTTGCACAGTTTCTTTTCAGGACACCGTCTTGTCAGGCCACTCTTGCATCATATCCTCATCTCCAGTTTTACTAAGACACATTCTCCGGCTTAATTGAAGAAAGAGCAACCCTAAATGATGCAACCACTGGCAGGACTAAAATGTTCACTGACACATTCCAGAAACCCTAATAGCACCCCCTGGCAAGAGCTTAGCAACAATAACTAAGCCCAACATGTGTCATATGTCATTGCAAAAGATACATACTTAGGGTACATGTCTCTGGGTAGTGAGTAGGTGTCTGTTGTCCATATGTGGGCTCATTATGAAAGGACATGTTATCTGGCCATTGTGTTCATATCTTCATACACCCAAAGCATGTAGTATAGGTCTGCCTCTAACACTTAACACCTAGGGCATTGCACCTATGCATTTGGGCAGTTCCTATTGATTGGGCCTGAAGTGAGATAAACCCTATGAATGACATAGAAGTGAATCAATTTAAAACATGCATTACAAGAAATTATGGAAGCACTTTCTGAAACTTTGGCCCAATCAGCTTCCCCTGTCAGTTTGTGAATATCTTTCTCCCGTTTCTCCTGAATGTGCCCAGTGGTGTAACAGTATTGGTCTCAGCCCTCCCTATAGAGCAGTGTTATTGCCTTGTATGTAGCTGATGTAGTGAGAATGGTATGAAGTGCCCGGCGTGTAATGGTTTCAGAAGTTCCAGTTTTCCAGGCATTTCTAATCACCACTGTCAGAGCCCCATACAATAGCAATTAACCCAACGGGTAATCTATGGTTGGACACCAGACCTTCATAGGACAGAAGTATTAAATCTCTAAATAGATCTCCAAGTTCCTTAATCCCGCATGCCAGACGAAAAGTAGTTAGTACACATTAAATAAAAATGTTAGAGTGGATCGGACTATTCTTTGAGAAATATGATTTATAAATTAAATATGTGTATTTTAATTAAGTATGTATTTCATTCACATTTAATTTATTGAGTTATTGTGCTGTAACATTTAAATTTTAGGATACATATTTTAAATAATTATATATTTATATTTTAAATTAAAATATGTGTAATCAATTGTTTGAAGAATAATAAACTTAGTATTTTTTCCTATACTTCACTACAATTACCTCTCCACCATGGTGGCAGAGGTCTCCACCTATGCATGAAAAGTTACTAATAGTAACTTTATGGTTGTAAATCCTGCTGTAAGAGGTTCCACCAAGGGGTGGAAACATGCAAGTCTTCACTTATGTTTAAATCTACACCTGTAAATGAAGAATAGCAAAAAGTGTAGCTTTATACCTAGCTGCAGTAGTAGAGTCAAACCACATGTGTACATTTACCTTTGCGAATCAGGTCCTTAGTGCTCACAAGTGTAACCCTTGTCAGCACTGCTACTGTTGTAGCCAGCTCTGGAGTAACCGCCAAATCATCAACTACATTAACACCTTCAACTAATACAACCTCTTCTTACTACCTGTCCCCCATATGGCCTTGTAGGAATTCTGTCTGTATCACTAAGTTGTCAGATATTCCTGCTCAACATACCAAAAAAGTGCACATTTTGAAATTTCTCTATTGTCGTGCTTTACTTTGAAATATTCCTTTTTTTAATTTGTACATTTGTGTAGGTAGTGGATGGTGTAGAGCTCCCATGTTTTATTCAATCTGTATATGAATTTAGACAGTACATATTACATAAATGTAAGGTTTGTTGATGTTGGACAAAGCACTAAGGCAAATGTCACTATTTTTCTGATACGTGACACAAATTATGTGTAATTAAGATAGTGTATGGTTTATATCTTTTTTTTACATCATGGCCTTTAAAGGACGAGCTCCTTTTCTGTTGCTACAACTACAAAAACATTGTGTAGTTATCAAATTAACTTTTTAAGTAGTAAATTAGGAAATGTGGCTTGGCTCTTGTTCCAATAGCATTGGCATTCTGTAGCAGATGTCCTCCTCCTATATATACCTGTAAATCTTCATCATTATCTCCTGGCTCGTCATTGGAATGGACATCTTACACGGGTATAGGCACATGTGGTTGGATACAAATGTTATGGACCATACAACTTGGGACATTAATTTTGCACACATGTTCTTGTGCATAAGCCAATGCACCATCCACTTGATGTAGGCACCTGAAGCATTCTTTAAATATCCTAAACAAATGTCCAACTGTATGTTCTTGGTTGCACGCCCTTTCTTCTGGAATGCCAGGGTCATGGAGTGGGATCATGAGCCATGGTTGAGTGGATATTCAGTCACCTAAAGGATATGTAGCGTATGGTTAGAGTAGATTGTACAACAATGCCAAATGTGTGCTTATGATGATTGTAGAATATAATGCAGGTGCAAGTTATGGTATATTAAGCTAAACATAAATACTCACCATTCGTAAGGACTTTGTGGAAATTCCTTCAACAATGAAATCAAATGTTGAGTGTATTCAAGAGAAACTAATCTTACACTTGCAAGAGTTGGTTTGGACCAGTTAAAATCAGAGGATGTGTTATGAATGAGGATCACTTACTTATTCTCCTGATTCTGATTACAGCCATGTCCAGTTACTAATTTAAAGGTTGAAATGTCGACATTTGTTTCGTTGACAGATCGCAAAAAACATAGATGTTATACAGTAACATCAATGTGTATACTGCTGTTCTATGAAATTTTTGAATTCTTATATATATGTTGGGTTTCTATATGATTGACGCATTCCATGAGGGAATAGGCAAGAATAGGACTAAGAATAACATGACATGGTCGCAGAGACAGGCCATACATAGCTTAGCTCAGGACACCAGTATTAGACCTGCTGATAAAGGTGGGAACATTGTGGTGATGCCCATAGAGGTGTATATCAATGAAGCGCATAGCCAGTTAAATGATCACCATTGTTATGCCACCATTACAGAGCAGGAATACAGGAAAGTCATCAGAGAATATTGGGACAAACTGAACAGTTGGAAGAATAGAGGCTTGATTGAGGTGGAAGAATACCAATTTCTGAAAATTCTCAACCCCAGAATACCTGTATTCTGCTTGTTACCAAAAATTCATAAATCCACCTCTAATCCACCCGGAAGACCAATTGTCTCCTCCTTTGGTAGTTTATTGGAGAACACTTCCAAATATATAGATCATTTTCTGATACAGTTCATCAACTCTCTGCCATCACACATAGCAGATACTAAGGATTTTCTAAAAAGAAAAAATTTTATTCTTTGGGCAACTGATTATCTGTTGATGGCTTTAGATGCTCAAGCACTCTACACGATCATAAGACATGAGGATGGAATCAAGGCCGGTTAACTTCTTTTGAGGGCTAGACCTATGAGTCTGTTCTCACATACTTGCATGCTTCTTGAGATGATAACATTTGGTTTGACTAACAATATCTTTCTCTTCCTTACACTATACAAACAGGTACAGGGGACGCAGTGGGTACCTGCTTCGCTCCCATGTGAACCTTCTCATGGGCTGGTGGGAGGAGCAGATGTCCATTGCGTTGAATTTGGCCAAGGACATGGAACGTATTGTCCTATGGCTACGTTTCATGGATGACTTGTTTTTGATTTGGCAGGGCAATGAGGAAGAGGCAATGATTTTGTTGAAAAACTTAACAACAACAATTTGAATTTACAATTTACCACCAAGGTACACAGGGTAACCATAGCATTAATGGATGTGGAGATAAGGGTGACCAACAGTGAAATCACATCACGATTACATCGCGAACTGCTGATAATAGTTTATTACATGCGCGGAGCAGCCATCCTAATCATCTGAAATGGAGCATCCCACATTGGGAACTAGTTCAGGCTTGTAGAAATTGTAGTGATGATGTTATATTTGAGCACGAAAAAGTCACCATAATGAACCGGTTTTCCCAACGAGGTTATCCTCAGTGGGTATTAGATAGAGCAAGTGAAAAAATATACTCACTCATCCGTAATGAAATACTTTTCACTTGTAAGAAACATCATGACTAGCAAGTCAGCAATGGGGACAGTGATATGAGATTGATTATTACTTATAATGGCAAGGCCAGAGGCATATGTGAAATCTTGAATACAAATTGGGGTCTCCTACAGTGTGATCCAGTGATAAGGGAGAAGGTAGGCAATAGGCCCAAAATCACTCATTGTAAGCAAGATCTCTCAGGGATCTTCTTGTCAAAACAACATTGGGAGTCAGGATATGAGTAAAAACACTTTGGACAGACCCATGCCGGGTTCTTACATTTGTGTGAAATGCAAAGCATGTACACAATCATCCAATACTAATGAGATCAGTATCCCTGTTAAGAATACAAAGAGACCCATGAATACGTTTATTATGTGCAGTACAGCTTTTGTGGTGTATATTCTTGAATGCCCATGTGGCTTGTGGTACATAGGCAGTAATATACATCTTGTGAGAATGATTATAATCCAGTTGCTTGGTATTTTAAAACACATCATTTCAGTGACAGAAATCTTTTGAGATACATTGGTATTGACCATGTGGCAGTGGATCCCAGGGGTGGGGATAGGATTTTGGCATTGCAAAAATTGAAATTGAGATTTATCACATCACTTAACACGTACCAGGAGGTCTGAACTCAGACGAGGAGTTACACATACATGATATGGTCTAGTCAGGGACAAGGGACCAGGACAGTTCAATTTTTAAATCACAACTGTTCACAGAAGTTTGAAACCTTTATGGATAATGTACAACCGGCTTACATTAAAAGCCTTTTTATTAAATTTAGATTGGGGATTTTGCCATTGAAGTCTGTTACCACGGGGTGGAACAAGGCTGACTGCACTCCTGGTTTCTGTTACTTTTGCCCGACGCAACCCAAGACCATGGCCCACTTTGTTTTCTTCTGCCCAAGAGAAAGTGGATCATTCCCTTATGTAGACTCCTTGGAATAAGGAACTATAGAGAATCTCTCCGTTTTCTGACAAGTGACACAAGTGATAAGGGAGTGTTTGTAGTAACGAGGTATCTTCAATGTGCCTGGGCAGTAAGATCTAGAAAGAGTTTACATATGATTGTTTTTTACCTCTGCTAAGATGCCTGGCTAGAACATCGATTATTAAGATACCATAGACCGATAGGTTACTAATTGTGTGACATTATAGATTGATCTTAACTACTTTTACCTTTTTAAGATTCAATGAATATATGTATGTATTGTCTTGCAAATGTTTTTTAGGGCTTGGACAGCTTATCAACTGTGTGACATTTTAGATTAGTTTTAACTAAGTTTTAACTTTTAAATTAATGATTATATGTATTTACCATTTTTCTTCTCAAACTGCTTTTATGGCTTTTAGCTGAAATAAAGATATATATACACATACATGTGGGCTAGATGCACCACTTGGAGTCCCTATTAAGTTATAAAGTGCATGTATTAATTTAATTTTATGCAGGATTGGATTCTCTTTCGGTAGAAGTGTGTAACTGGCTTTATCTCCTGTTTTATTTCAGGGAGGAGATGAAGGGACTCTTGCCTGGCATGCTGGGTATGAGAGGAGGCCCTGGCTGGGGCACCGTACCCTTTTCTTCCGGCACTTACAGGAGGCACTTGGGGTATCCTTTATTACTTTCTTTTTTGGAGGAGGCCTGTCTATGAATTGGTAGAGTTCAGTGCAGTACGCCTGCTGCCACGTTGTTTGCACATTGATATTCCTGGCCCAATAGGACTTTATTATCATTTTGTTGCCGTGTTATATGCACACCGAGATTCCAGTCCCACTTGGGCTTCATTTATGTTGTTCTTATGAGGTACAGGTTTACACAATAGATTATGGAGTACTGGTACAGGTTCAGCCCACTTGGCTCACTCTAGCTTCAATCTTGTTGCTATGTCATCAGCACTTTCTTATGTTGGCCCATTAGGACTGTATTTATGCTGTTCTTTGTGAGATACATGTTCACATAGCAACATGGGAGTGCGGGAACAGGTCCAGCCCACGTGGATGTCAGTATGTACATGGATTGCCAGTATTATTTTGATGTTTGTTTACAGCATTTTTTATTGGGGTTGCCAGTGTTCAAATGAACAACACTGACACAATGTTTACCAGTTACCAGCTCATTATGTATTTAGAACACCAGCTGATTTTATAACCAGGTATCTTCACATTATGCAATGTTCTTTATACCTACTTGGTAACACAGTTCATATTGTAGGGTACATGCAAAATATGCCTCATGGATATATCGTTTGAATGTTTGTTCATGCCCAATCATAACAAAACAGTGTGTGGTGTTCTGCCAATTTAATCATGAACAATATGTAATTATTGTCAATATTTAATTCTGCAGGCAGCCCAGTACGCTTTACATGGCAGTCATAAAATCATAGATTATTTGTACATTATTCTCGATGTTTATTTACTGGTTCAATATGGCCAATATGCTCCCCATGCATATAACATTATGGGCCTGATTTATACTTTTTTAGCGCTGCATTTGTGTCATTTTTTGATGCAAAAGCGGCACAAACGTACAAAATTCAATTATATTTTGTAAGTTTGCGCTGCTTTTGCGTCAAAAAAGTTATGCTAATGCTAAAAAAGTATAAATCACGCCCTATGAGTCCCTCTATTATGTTGTTTGGGTGTGAGGGTTCATATGCTATTTAATGGTGTTTGTAGCACTTCCCCCTGCGCCTGAACAAGGCTTAGTGCCGAAACGCATCGCAAGGGCTGCACTTTTTGAAGTAAACTTCAGTGAAGGATCCTCGAGTGTGCATATTCATCTGTTTCAGGCATTTTTTCATATATATATATATATATATATATATATATATATATATATATATACATAGAGAGAGAGTAGGTACGCTGCGCCTCCATATAGTAGACAGTCTTAAATATGTGCTGATGTTAAGTAAGTTTTGGTGCCAAGCAAACACCGGCACAAATTAAGCATTCGTTTATTTGAAAATGTATTTTACTGATAGAGCATTTACACCACAGTAAGAGTCACATATTTGTCATAGATAGTGCATTGGGAACTCGTGTCTTGATGTGCATTATTGGAAAAGAGAGCAGCTAAGTACCTTTATACCAGGCAGACTGCATAGTATGAAATTAGATGAAAGCCAAAGACCAGCAACCTCTTTTTTCAATAATGCTGACCAGTATATTGATGCATATTCAGATTTAGATCTCTTCATTCTTCTTTGAGTGGGTCCACACACAAAGGTTAAAAAGAATGGGTGCTAGTATGGAAACTTGTGGGACGCCATGAGGGAAAGTGCAGGAGCACAGGAAGGATTCTCAATCCTAACTATATTGGACTTGCCACTCAGGTAAGTTCTCAACCAATTTAAGACATTGTCGTCAATCCACATGAGATTCTGAAGAATGTTGAAGGGTGTGTTGAAGGCCACTGTCTATTTACAGTTGAGAAGGATTGCCACACAAGACTTTCCTTTGCCCATACTGTTAAGGGTACCATCAGTCACAGTTAATGATGCTTCTTCTGTGCCACAATCCTGCATTAAGTTGGCTTGGTCTGAGACTGGTAGGATCTCTGTGTTGACATGACGTTTCAATTGTCTTGTAACATTTCCTAATATTTTACCCATAAATGGGAGCACAGTTACTGGTCTGTAGCTATGTAGCTGAGCCATGTCATCAAATGGTTTGACCTGACCTCTTTTTAGAAAACCCTGGACCAATTATTGATCTGTCAGAATTGTGTTGAAATGTATGAAAGCATGCATGTTAAAATATGTTACAATGTTTGTCAGAAAGACTGTGATGGGGTTGTGCGTGTTTCTATAATGTTCCATGTTTTTTTAGTGAGTCCCTCAAATGTGGTCAAATTGTCTTCTTTCCCTGAGTATTTCTTTGATGGGTGAGTCACCCAGGTTAGGCTGGATAGTTCCTTCTACTTTTTGAGTTTTGTCATAAAATAACTTTTCACATTTTTCACTTGTGTAATTACACGTGACTGTAAGAGTAGGGTGAGGTCTTTAGCTATTGTGATGATTATGGGAAAGAGTTCCTTGGCCTCTCGACCTTGATTCTCGACCTGGGGGTTATAGTGAGTGTGAGAAAGTAGCCTCTTTCTAGCCTTGTTACCCCCACTTTTGGCCTGTTTGTGAGTATATGTCAGGGTGTTTTCACTGTCTCACTGGGATCCTGCTAGCCAGGGACCAGTGCTCATAGTGAAAACCCTATGTTGTCAGTATGTTTGTTATGTGTCACTGGGACCCTGCTAGCCAGGACCCCAGTGCTCATAAGTTTGTGGCCTATATGTATGTGTTCCCTGTGTGATGCCTAACTGTCTCACTGAGGCTCTGCTAACCAGAACCTCAGTGGTTATGCTCTCTCTGCTTTCCAAATTTGTCACTAACAGGCTAGTGACTAAATTTACCAATTCACATTGGCATACTGGTACACCCATATAATTCCCTAGTATATGGTACTGAGGTACCCAGGGTATTGGGGTTCCAGGAGATCCCTATGGGTTGCAGCATTTTGTTTGCCACCCATAGGGAGCTCTGACAATTCTTACACAGGCCTGCCAGTGCAGCCTGCGTGAAATAACGTCCACGGTATTTCACAGCCATTTACCACTGCACTTAAGTAACTTATAAGTCACCTATATGTCTAACCTTCACCTGGTGAAGGTTGGGTGCAAAGTTACTTAGTGTGTGGGCACTCTGGCACTAGCCAAGGTGCCCCCACATCGTTCAGGGCAAATTCCCCGGACTTTGTGAGTGCGGGGACACCATTACACGCGTGCACTTTACATAGGTCACTACCTATGTACAGCGTCACAATGGTAACTCCAAACATGTCTAAGATCATGGAATTGTCCCCCCAATGCCGTTCTGGCATTGGGGGGACAATTCCATGATCCCCCGGGTCTCTAGCACAGAACCCGGGTACTGCCAAACTGCCTTTCCGGGGTCTCCACTGCAGCTGCTGCTGCTGCCAACCCCTCAGACAGGTTTCTGACCTCCTGGGGTCCAGGCAGCCCTGGCCCAGGAAGGCAGAACAAAGGACTTCCTCTGAGAGAGGGTGTAACACCCTCTCCCTTTGGAAATAGGTGTGAAGGCTGGGGAGGAGTAGCCTCCCCCAGCCTCTGGAAATGCTTTGATGGGCACAGATGGTGCCCATCTCTGCATAAGCCAGTCTACACCAGTTCAGGGATCCCCCAGCCCTGCTCTGGCGCGAAACTGGACAAAGAAAAGGGGAGTGACCACTCCCCTGACCTGCACCTCCCAGGGGAGGTGCCCGGATCTCCGCCAGTGTGCCCCAGACCTCTGCCATCTTGGATTCAGAGGTGTTGCTGGCACACTGGACTGCTCTGAGTGGCCAGTGCCAGCAGGTGACATCAGAGACTCCTTCTGATAGGCTCTTACCTCTGTTAGTAGCCAATCCTCCTTCCTAGGTAGCCAAACCTCCTTTTCTGGCTATTTAGGGTCTCTGCTTTGGGGAATTCTTTAGATAACGAATGCAAGAGCTCACCAGAGTTCATCTGCATCTCCCTCTTCACCTTCTGCCAAAGGATCGACCGCTTACTGCTCAGGAGGCCTGCAAAACTGCAACAAGGTAGCCAGACGACTACTAGCAACCTTGTATCGCTTCATCCTGCCGGCTTTCTCGACTGTTTCCAGGTGGTTCATGCTCTAGGGGTAGCCTGCCTCCTTCTTGCACCAGGAGCTCTGAAGAAATCTCCCGTGGGTCGACGGAATCTTCCCCCTGCAACCGCAGGCAACAAAAGACTGCATCACCGGTCCTCTGGGTCCCCTCTCAGCACGACAAGCGTGGTCCCTGGAACTCAGCAACTCTGTCCAAGTGACTCCCACAGTCCAGTGACTCTTCAGTCCAAGTTTGGTGGAGGTAAGTCCTTGCCTTCCTACGCTAGACTGCATTGCTGGGTACCACGTGATTTGCAGCTGCTCCGGCTCCTGTGCACTTTTCCAGGATTCCCTTTGTGCACAGCCAAGCCTGGGTCCCCGACACTCTAACCTGCAGTGCACAACCTTCTGAGTTGTCCTCCGGCATCGTGGGACTCCCTTTTGTGACTTCGCGTGGACTCCGGTTCACTCTTCTTCCAAGTGCCTGTTCAGGTACTTCTGCGGGTGCTGCCTGCTTCTGTGAGGGCTCCCTGACTTGCTGGGCGCCCCCTCTGTCTCCTCATCCAAGTGGCGACATCCTGGTCCCTCCTGGGCCACAGCAGCATCCAAAAACCCTAACTGCGACCCTTGCAGCTAGCAAGGCTTGTATGCGGTCTTTCTGCGCGGGAACACCTCTGCAAGCTTCTTCACGACGTGGGACATCCATCCTCCAGAGGGGAAGTTCCTAGTCCTCTTCGTTCTTGCAAAGCACCAAGCTTCTTCCATCCGGTGGCAGCTTCCTTGCACCCTCAGCTGGCATTTCCTGGGCTCCTGCCCACTCTCGACACTGTCGCGACTCTTGGACTTGGACCCCTTGTCTTACAGGTACTCAGGTCCAGAAATCCATTGTTGTTGCATTGCTGGTGTTGGTTTTCCTTGCAGAATCCCCCTCTCACGACTTCTGTGCTCTTTGGGAGTTGTAGGTGCACTTTACACCTACCTTACAGAGTCTTGGGGTGGGCTATTTTTCTAACCCTCACTGTTTTCTTACAGTCCCAGCGACCCTCTACAAGCTCACATAGGTGTGGGGTCCATTCGTGGTTCGCATTCCACTTTTGGAGTATATGGTTTGTGTTGCCCCTATACCTATGTGTTCCTATTGCAATCTATTGTAGCTTTACACTGCTTGCATTACTTCCTTTTGCTATTACTTGCATAATTTTGGTTTGTGTACATATATCTTGTGTATATATCTTATCCTCATACTGAGGGTACTCACTGAGATACTTTTGGCATATTGTCATAAAAATAAAGTACCTTTATTTTTAGTACTTCTGTGTATTGTGTTTTCTTATGATATTGTGCATATGACACCAGTGGTATAGTAGGAGCTTTACATGTCTCCTAGTTCAGCCTAAGCTGCTTTGCCATAGCTACCTTCTATCAGCCTAAGCTGCTAGAAACACCTCTTCCACACTAATAAGGGATAACTGGACCTGGCACAAGGTGTAAGTACCTCTGGTACCCACTACAAGCCAGGCCAGCCTCCTACATTTGGTTCACCCGCAGCTCCATTCTTAAGGGTGAGTAACCTTGATAATAAAGGAGGGACGGCTGCAGTTTGACCAGTGGGATAATGGTGTTTAACCCTTACAGGTCTAAGGGGCACACCCTGGGACCACCCAGGCCCTTCTTAATCTAGCTAATGAGCAGGCCCACTGGATGCTAAACCTCTGTAGCAAAAGCTGTGTGAGGGGGCAATGAAAGCAACAAAGGGTGGAGCAGAGAGAAAGTGTGTATGCTGGCAGGGACAGCACTTAGTTCACCCTCAATTATAGCAGTTGGCTGTTGAGGCAGCCTACCTTTGGCCTCTAGTGATTGGTAGGGTTTCTATATCCTGCATCTGAGTCACTGGAGTTCTTGGGCTTCCTAGATCAGTAATAACCACAGGGTTTCTGCAGGGCCTTTAAGCTTATACACAGCAAGAGGAAATTGGCAGCTCTCCGTGCCCTAATCTGGAAGCAGCAAGGTCCATGTAGGTCTGTGTTAGAAATGGTGTTTCTAGTTGGCAGGGGTTTGCACCCTGACCAGGAAGAGACCCTCACTTTAGTCAGGGTAGTGGAGTCACACAGCTAAGATAACCCCTGCTCACCCTCTTGGTAGCTTGGCAGAAGCAGTCTGGCACATATCATAGGCAATGTGTAAAGCATGTGTACACACTCACATACAGTAACACAGTGAAAACACCACAAAAGTACTCCACACCAGTCTGGAAAAATAGTTAATATTTATCTGAGTAAAACAAGACCAAAAGGACAAAAATCCAATATACACAAGTAAAGATCTCACCTTTTATAAAGGTTTAAATGAGTCTTAGGCCATAGGAGTCAATAGTTGTATCATTTTAGCAAAGAGTACCTTGGATGCATCAAAAACAAAGACGATGTGGGCCACAGGGAAGATAATGTGCTGAAAAAGCAAAGCGATGCATTAGTTCCTTACTGCGCAGTGGAGGCGATGCGTTGATTCTTTCCTCGCAGGTGAGGCAATGCGTCAGTTCCTTATTGGCAGGGGAGGTGATGCATTGATTCTTTCCTTGCAGGAAAGGCAAAGCGCTGATTTCCGGACATGCAGCCTCGTTCCTTACTGCAGTGCAGGGTCAATGAGAAATTGACACCCAGGGATGATACGTGGAAAATCCAGACCCGCTGTAATGATGGAACCTCTGTGTTGATTCTGCAGATGCTGCATAGATTTTTCAACCACTAGACAGGCGATGTGTCAATTATGTATGTGTTGATTTTTCAGCTGTGTTGTGTCAGTGTGGATTTTCTCCTTCAGGTCGCCAGCTTACAATTGCAAGGGCCCAGGGTCTGGAGTTGGCACCACTTGGCAAGTCAGAACTCCCAGAAGAAGAGCCCAGGCACTGGCAGATGAAATCTTTGATGTCCCTGAGACTTCTTTACAGGAGGTAAGCTCAGTTCAAACCCTTGGCAAACCTTGGAAGGCAGGATGTAGAAAGCAAAGTCCAGTCCTTTCACTCCCAGGACAGAAGCAGCAAGCAGCAGGCCAGAACAGCAAAGCAACAGACAGAGTGGCAATCCCTCCTACAGCCTCCAGCTCTTCTTCCTGGCAGAATGTGCTTAGTCCAGAAGGATTCTAACTTTGTGATGTCAGAGATCCAGTACTTATGCCCATTTTGTCTTTGAAGTAGGCAAACTTCAAAGAGAAGTCTTTTTAGTGCACAAAACCCTTCCTTTCCCTGCTCTGGCCCCAGACACACTCCAGGAGGTTGGAGAATGCTTTGAGTGAGGGCAGGCACAACCCTATTCAGGTGCAAGTGTCAGCTCCTATCACCACTTTAGCTCAGGAAGATCCATCATCAGGAAATGCAGCGCACACTCAGCTCCCTTTGTGTGACTGTCTAGAGTGAATTTACACATAGCCCAACTGTCATCCTGACCCAGACGTGTATTCCACAGACAGGCAGAGGCACAGAATGGTTAAACAAGAAAATGCCCACTTTCTAACAGTGGCATCTCAAACTTACAATTAAAAAACCAACCTCACGAAAAGTTGTATTTTTAAATTGTGAGTTCAGAGACCCCAAACTCCATATCTCCATCTGCTCCCAATACAAAATTACACTTAAAAGATATTTCAAGGCAATCCCCATGTTACCATATAGAATAGATAGGCCTTGCAATAGTGAAAAACAAATGTAGCAGTATTTCAGTATCAGGACATGTAAAACGCACCAGCACATGTCCTAACTTTTAAATACACTGCACTTTGCCCATGGGGCTTTCTTGGGTCTACCTTAGAGGTGACGTACATGTAGTAAAAGGGAAGGTTTAGTTGCCAGGTCGAAATGGCAGTTTAAAACTGCCCACCCAAACTGCAGTGGCAGGTCTGAGACATGTTTACAGGGCTACTCATGTGGGTAGCACAGGTTCTTAACGTCTGTAACTCCAACCAAGTAAGTTGGGTGGTGTTTCCCTTCTTTGAGGCACGGCTGGAAAGGACACCACTTGCCTTCTTCCCAGAATGAAGAGTGATGGTCAGTGCCCACGTCCATCTGGTTGTGTACATCCTGATAGTCTTTGCCTTGTAGAATCCTTGTATATTACACTCAGACAAGACCTCAGGACAAAGGACTGAAAAGAAGGAATACATGGCAAATGGGCTGTCCTTGCTATTCTCTGTGTGCAGCAGTCTTCCTCTAACTAGCAACCATCAATCATGCAATGATCATGGTCAGCTAAAAGTTATGCTGATGACAGGTGTCCCGTTACTTAACTAGCCTCAATGGAGACTCATTCTCATCTTCATAGTCATCCCTGCCAAATCCATGCTCATGAATATTTCCATTCAGAATAAACAACTATTATGCATGAAGGGGCCTACACCCTTCCTCCCCCCAATGGCACTAGCTTTTTGTTTGGATGGGAAGCCAGTAGACATCATGCCAGGGTGCATCTACTTCATGCCACAACCTATAATTCTACCGCTACCTGGGTCTACCCTTGACACTGCAGGGTGGAGAGCCCAATGAATGGTCTACCAATCTTGTTGCGCACCTAGGGTGTCCCTGAGGAGCACTGGATTTGCAGCTTGAATGAACTCCCTTGATCAGGAGCCTCTAAAACGTTTGCCAAAAATACAATACATATTCCCCTTTAGAGAAAAAAGGAACACAGTAGAATCCTACAGCTGCACATGTGGACATCATTACCCTTAAATGATTTCTACTTGTCAGGTAGTATACGACAAAGCATTCACTGCCCCAGAAAACATGACCCTTCTTATCAAGGGCAACATGACTCGCTTGCTGTTTATTTTGGATAGTTTCGTTTGGACTTTACTCCTTTTTTTGCATCCAACTCTGAATTTTTGTGCTACTAGAAAAGTACATGAAGATAATAATGTAATGAACCACCTCATCGTGTTGCCAGTGTAACACATCCCTGACCTTTAGGCAAACTCCTTTTCTAAACCCAATATCCACATCAATGTGAACCAATGCACCTTAAGTTTGACCGGTTACACCTGCTGCAAAGATACTCTGTGACCACACACATGAGTGCATTATGTTTCCACCATCTGCGCGTCCAGTATTCAGTCCCCCACTCAACTCCACCAGTGCATCTTAGTCCTGACTTAAATCATCTCCACTTATTCCAGAGTGCGACTGAAAAGTGGGGAAACCGTACATCTTTTTGATTCTAGCTATGCCGGCAGCGTGTTTACTGGGAAGTGTTCCTTTGTAACGCACTCATGCCACTGCAACAAGTTGTAAGCAGAGTACTATGAGCTTGTACTGATTGGATGATCCAAAGAAGGGAGGACAAAACATACATGAGGAATGTGGGATAAGGTCCTTCAATGGAGAGGGCATTCAATCTGCTCACAATGGGGGTCACACACATTGGAGCTCTAAGCCAAGTCACACAAAGGAACTTCTGAGACTAATTAATGGGGATCAAGGAGTGGGTCTGACTGGTGGTACGAAAGCGATCACCCATATAACAAGGACTAGCCAAGGGGGTTACCAGGCACTCGGTGTGATGCCCAAAAAGGGGTCAGAAGCATAGATTTCCCCAGAAGTATTCTCTGAGTGAAGGATTTGTTGCACAAAGTGGTGGTGGTGGGGGGGGGGATAGCTTTTTTTATACGAAATGGCATAGTGAACTTATTCTCCATAAAATATATCCTGGGGCTTCAGCTCAAAAATAACACGACAATATTCTCCATGCCAAGTATGTTGGTGCCTTTATCCTCGATGAAGTGCATTCTGATGACTCCTTTCAAAGCATTCGGTTGCTTTGATTATTCCTGGTAAAGCTTTCAAATTAATTTATTTCTCAGAGTTGGCTTTATGGGCATCTTAGAGGTTATACCTTTTTCTCTGCATGCATCTTCAGTGTTCCTATCTGCATTTAATTTTTGCCCAAGCCTAAATTTTGAATGGTGCACTGATGGAAACGCGACCATGGTATCATCAAATGATGCTTAGTTGGATTTTACTTTACCAGGTCAGATGTCAGTGGAAAGAAGCCACATTTATGACAGTACCCTTCTGGCAGACAGGATCTTTTGTGATGATCTTAAAATTAAGTGTGGGCAATATATTTAGCTTCGCCTCCAGATTTGGCAGAATGTTGGCCACTCTGTGTTACGCTTGTAATGTAAAGTTCCTGCCAAATTCCGCCAACCGCCACATGGAAGAGTTTTCTCTCATGCACAGCTCGCCAACGGTAAGCCAGTGAATGCAAGGAGGAATGGGCATCCCCTAGCACAATTTTAGGGTGCTACGAGGGCACTGGAAACATTTTGCCAGCGGAGGCAGTCACGACTGTTCGCAGTGAGAACGTTGCCGCTTATGTAGAAAACCTCCTGGAGTGGGAGCAAAACCAACTCGATATGCAGCACCCTCTGGTGCACGATGTGCTGCCATTTTGTGCTGATTTTTTGGAGTAAAACGAGCTCCTGGCATTAAAAATCAGCATGAGATGTGATGTGTTGATTTCCGCCCATTCGTGGAACTCTGCAGTTTTCATGTAACTCCGCAGAATTCCTTGGAGTGAAACTCCGCAAGTTCCACCCTCCCCTACTTAAAATATCAAACCAGGATTTTTTTAAGGTACACAGGGGGACAGTCATGCCTTATCGGATCTAGGGAGCTTTAAAAAAAAAATTCTGAGAACATTCATTAGCTTCACTCCATACCATAATATCAGCAGCAGGTTAGAGATATGTTGGGGCTTATGTGACAGTTAGGGATTGAGACAACTCAGTCGTTTATGCAAATTTGTACCTGGTTAGGGTAAGAGGTAATTATCACCTGATTCCTCATCCTTGCTCAATGTAAAGTGGTTGAATTCTTCTATGATAGTGAGTCTGTAAGTCAAATACTAGCAGTTAACATTCGGGAGGGAACACTGAAATCACAGATAGATGGGGCTGGTACATTAATAAGTCTATTGTTAAAAATGCGTTTTAGGGCAATTTTAAATTGTTTTGTTAGGAAGAATTTCCTTCTGACGCCAGATGTGTGAAGAAAATTTGCAGGGGTTCTCTACACCTTATTTACGCAGGTTGAACTTGCCAGCCCCATCTGTCTGGGGGAAATAAACATAGCTATCAAAAGTTGTGCAAACAGGAAAGCTACATGGGAATAGACCCCTTGGGCCACATAGTATATCTACCACACAGCACCAAAGTATCCATCACCACATCAAACCGCACAACAGCAAAATACCCCATTCATTTGTGACATAGATCCACACTAATGTTACAACTGTCCCGAGTACAGGGTCAAGAACCTACCAAAGACAATGTGTGTTCAAGAAGGGAGGAGCTACTCCATATGCTGATGGGCATGTGTTCTAAGATACTCTGCTAAGCACAAGGCTAACGGTCTGCCCCCGATCGACTACTGTGTTGCCTCTGTGCTCCTGGTCAACTTAAGGAGTGTTCTGTGAGTTATATGAAGCCCAGACATAAAGGACAGCAGCAGGACTCTACAATTTAGCCAGCATGTAAAGGAGGACATCAAACCTGGGCACCTTCATTTACCAAAGATATACCTTGACTTTCTTGAAAGGGGCATGAACCAATCATTCCTAAGGTGGTGTTCAATCCTTAAGATGTAATTTAAACTTCCCAATCTAAGATGTAGTAGAGCTGTTTCCCATCTGTCAGTTCCTGTTAGAATCATATCTAAAGAGGCAATCATGAGAGGAATGCAATACAATCTTTATTTTTCACTGCATGCTTTGCCCTCTTTCTACTGTTTTTCCAGTTTTTTGCTGTTAGTACTTGAATCTTTTTCTGAAATTTCTTGCTTGCCTCTTTTCTCTTTTCTGATGTCAGAGAGCGTTTTGATGCCTCGCTGATTTCTTCAGTAATAATCTTCATCTTCAATCGAGCTATAAAATTGGCAAGGAGGTTTTCCCCCTTTGTGGATTTTTACTGCTAACTGGGACCCTTGACATCTTTCCCCTGTACTATTCAGAGCGGGTTGGCACTTTGGCTACTGAGAGATGTCACCTTTTCCTTGGGCACTCAAGAAAGGCACTCAACATACTAGTTCACATACTATTTCAGCATCCAGGTGCAAAATTACTAATCTTTCACGCAATGCAGGGCAGCAAGCAAAGTTGCTGTGCTGCGTTGCATGAAAGAAAGAGAGCAGAAATGCTCCATATGTGCACACAGAGAGCATTCCTGCTCTCTCTGTGCACTGCTACCCTTGGCACCATAGTGTGAGGGTTCTTGTTACAGACAGGATTTTTTTGTACACCTCCCTGCACAAAAACAAGCTTATTCCTCTTTCTATGTGTGATGTGGAATGCATCATGCATAGAAAGAGGAAGTAACAAGGAGAAATAAAGATATTTCTCCTCTTTAAGCGTCACTGGGGAAGGTGTAGCATTTGATACATTTCCAGATTTACTAGCTCTAGTAAATCTGGGAATGTGCCAATATCCATGGGTGGATGCATGAGAACCCCAATGCTCCACTCAGGGAACCACTCCCAGCTTGAAATGTAACATAACTCAGTGCAAGCCGATGCGTTGAATCACATTTCTTTACAAAGCCATACAAGGTGGCACAAATTTCCCATTGGCTTTGTAGATATTACTGAAGCCTTTGCATTGTCTTTGCATCACCTTGTGCGATGCAATGACAATGCAAAGGCTTGATAAATCTGGGCTCGAGTCTATGAAAACCACATCACAGCCCATACAACGTAACACTGCACCACAACTTGACATTATACATATCAGAGAAAAAAGGGATGTAGCAGTGGTTAAACAAATGCTGCATTCCTCTAAAGTAAATAAAGTCATTCGTACTGGCTTATAACATTCTGCTCAGCTGGTGAGAGCACTATGCTACCAGACTAGTGCCACGTGTAGTGAAAGAAACTCCCACATAAACATCAAGTAAACAACCAGAGCAGATCAAAAATCCCATAGATTGTAAAAAGACATTCAGTGAATCCAGTCCGGATGAAAGTTCAGTAGCAAGACTGTGATGTTTATTCCATTCAGTAGCAGGCAGACGACACATATTTCATCTTTGACAACTTTTTCAAGGTTGCAAACCTACATTATATATCATATATGAGCACAAAAAGTATTCCAAAAACTTTACACTATATACCCTAACCTAGCACTAAAAACGTGTAAGTGGTATGTTCAAACCCTCAATCGCCTGAAATGTACACAGCAGTGTTCAGAAATGAATGCTCACTACAAAGATTGGTACAAGAGACCTAGAAGACACAACCAGACACAAAGTGCAATAACAAAAAAAGAGTGTAAACAAATGTGTCAAACCAAATTATTCATCAACCGAAACACCCGTGATAGAGAAAATAAGAAGTAACAACGTAGTACTACACATATGATTATCTAAATGTCTGATGCCAGTAAGCATTCAATATAATTGTGATGAAAAAAGCTTAGGATAATGGGAGGATCAGTAACATAGTCTACGGAGAGAGCAGGGTACAGACTCCTACGGATGAGTCAAATCTAAAAAGAGACAATCAAGAACAGGACGAGGGTAAAAAATATAAAAACTTCTCGTCAAATAAAACATTTTCTAGCTTACGCGTCAAGAATTTTCAATTCTATTAAGGACACGGAGGCGAGGATTATGCTATCTCCTTCTTTACTGACCGAAAAACAGCAGCCAATGAAAATACAGAAAAAACATTAACTACACATCCCATGATGCTCAGTCTAGTGTCACATGGCCCAATCACCTCCCGTGCCCTCTGTCCATATAAGCTATGACCTTCCATGTCACTTCCTCTTTCTTTGTCCAAACCTGACAAGTTAGAACTTCTGAAACGAAACTTCTTACATAGACGAACAGCTCTCGGTCCTCAGACTCAAAAGTGTAACTCGACTCTTGCTCAACTGGAACCAAGGGCCAGATGTAGCAAATTTAAAATTTGCGAGGTGCAAAGTGCGAGTCCATGCGACTCGCACTTTGCACCTCGCAAATTGGTATGCAGTACGGTGTCTCAGACACCGACTGCAACTCGCTATGGGGTCGCAATGAGCCACCTCATGAATATTCATGAGGTGGGTCGCAAATTGCGGCCCCATAGCGAGTATAGGCACTCGCAAACATGGAGGCCTGCTGTCGTCAGCAGACCTCCATGTTCGTGACTGCTTTTAAATAAAGCAGTTTTTTTTTTTTAAGTGTAGCCCGTTTTCCTTACAGGAAAACGAGCTGCACTTTAAAAAAAACCGAAACCTTTAGTTTCGGTATTTTTTCAGGGCAGGGAGTGGTCCGTTGGACCACTCCCTGCCCTGAAAAAATATTGTGGGTCCAGTCACAAACTGGAAGGGGTCCCATGGGGACCCCTTCCAATTTGCGAGTGGGTTACCATCCACTTGAAGTGGATGGTAACTGCGATGCCATTTGCGACCGCGTACGCGGTCGCAAATGGTATTGCATACCACTCAGACTCGCAAATAGGAAGGGAACACCCCTTCCTATTTGCGAGTCAGAAATGCATATTGCGAGTCGGTACCAACTCGCAATATGCATTTCTGCATAGCAAAGAGGCATTTGCACCTCGCAAACGGCGATTTTCGCCGTTTGCGACGTGCAAATACTTTGCTACATCTGGCCCCAAGTCCTTTAAACTGAACCGGATAACAGATCCACATAATTATGCTATCCCAGGACTATCACAAGTACTTCATGTAGACTTCTGATCAGAACCTAGGGAAATATACAAAAATCAAAGGTAATATCTCGTAGTATATTATATCAAAATACTTTAAGACCATACAGAATCTCAGGGCGGGTAAATATAACATTGACATACAACAAAGATCTTAAGAAAACATTTTTTAACTCGATTAGTACTATTTCAATGGAAGGGATAATCCTCGGCTCCGTGTCCTTAATAGAATTGAAAATTCTTGACGCGTAAGCTAGAAATTTATTTATTCTATTTCAGGACTGGAGGCTCAGATTATGCTCGTTTAAAGCTGACTAATAACTACAGAAGCAACATCTACCACAGGTTTATGATAACATTTCCGAAATGTGGACTCAGAAGACCAATCAGCTGCCTTCATAATGTCCGCCAGACGAGAACCTAATGCATTCGTCTTGGAGGCCATAGCCTCTCTAACTGAATGTGCACCAAATTGGTTGGTATCTATCCCTGCTTCACCCATTAACCATTTAATCCATCGAGTTAGTGTTGCTACTGAGACTGGATTGAAAGGCTTTTGTAAAGAAATAAGCAACTGACCATTAGAATCTTGTCTGAATTCGTCTGTAACCACCTCATATTCCTTCAAACATTGAACTACACAGAGTTTGGAATTATCCAGAAACATTGGGTATGATACTGAACTGCAATTAGTTTTTGTCCGACTGGTAATTGTAAACGTAACCCCTTCAGGAGTGTAAACCCTACCAGCCAAGTCCAAGGCTTTGACATCTGAGACTCTCTTACAAGAGATCAAGCATAATAACATTGCCAATTGTGCAGTAATCTGCTTACGAGACAGATATCTATTAGATGGCCAAGAATCTAAAAATCTCAAAATGATGTTCACGTCCCATAACACTGCATATCTGGTTTGAGGGGATTAGATAAGCGAATACCTCTAAGTAACTTGCAAATAAGAGGGTGTTCCCCAACAGGCTTGCCCTCAACATGAACATGACCCGCTGAAATTGCCGATCTAAAATTATTGATTGATCTATAGGCTAAACCTGAACCTGCTAATTCTGCCAAAAAGTTTACAATCATTTCAACACCTGACTCCACAGGATTAATACTCCGTCTATCACACCAACCACTCCATTTGCACCATGCAGAGGCGTATCTTTTATGAGTGCCTGCCGCCCAAGCTTGCTTGATGAAATCAGCAGCTTGTTGCGAAATTCCTGGGGCATTCCATCTAGACCTGAAACCCTCCAAGCCATCAATGTAAGCTTTCCTGAAACGATCATTGGATGTTGATGGTTCTCCAGATTCAAGAGAAGATCTGGGCGTGGAGGAATGAGAAGCGGGGGAGCACAAGCTAACTGTAGAGCAAGAGGGAACCAAGGCTGGGCTCTCCAAAAGGGAGTTACTAAAATGATATCTGCTTTCTGGCGCCTTATCTGAGAGAGAACTCTGGGGAGCATTAGAAATGGAGGAAATGCAAACCCCCGAAATCTTGACCAGTCCTGAAGGAAGGCATCTGTCGCCAGCGCCAGAGGATCCAGTCGCTAACTGAAGAACTTCGGGGTCTGGGTGTTGAGCCGAGAGGCAAATACATCCACTTCTCATGGGCCCCACACCTTGATTATCTGCAAGAAAATGACTGGATCCAGCCTCCAGTCGCTGGAATCCGTTAAATATCTGGAGTTCCAGTCCGCTATTGTGTTCTGATCGCCTGGGAGATATTCTGCCAGGACAATCAGACGATGATTGAGACAATAATGCCAGAATTCCTTGGCTATCTCTGCCAGGATTCTAGATTTCGTCCCCCCTAACTTGTTGACGTACTTCACTGCTGAGATGTTGTCCATTCTCAACAGTATACAGCAATCCGTTTTCTGAGGGGAAAGACTCCTTATGGCAAATGAGCCTGCTAGAAGCTCTAGACAATTGATATGCAGAGTCTGTTCCCAAGTCGACCAACAACCACTGGTTACTAAGGAGCTGCAGCAAGCTCCCCACCCTCAACGGCTGGAGTCGGATTCGATCACTATTTCCGGAAGGGAACCGAATATCGCTCTGCCGTTCCAAGCTTCCATGTGTTGAAGCCACCAACGAATCTCTGCTTTTACTTTGTTGGTCAGAGGGATCATCTCCGAGTAGCTCAGGCCCTGTTGTAAATGCCTGATCTTGAGTCTTTGTAAGGCTCGATAATGTAGGGGGGCTGGGAAGATTGCCTGAATCGAAGAGGCCAAAAGGCCCACCATTCTGGCAATGTTCCTCAATGATATCATATGATTGGATAGAGCAGACCTCAGTTCTCTATTGATACTCCGAATCTTCTGAGACTGAAGAATCAGTAGTGAGCGGACAGAATCTGTCTTGAACCGCAGGAAGTCTATCACTTGGGAGGGTTCCAATAATGACTTCTGCACATTGATAAGGAAACCCAAATTCTGCAGAATACTGATGGTCCATTCCAGATGAGCCCTGAGTGTTTGAGGGTTCTGCGCCATCAACAGAATGTCATCCAAATATATTATCAAGCGGACTCCCTTGGTCCTCAGCCATTCCATCACTGGACTCAACAGTTTTGTGAAGCACCAGGGAGCTGACGAGAGACCAAAGGGAAGTGCATTGAATTCTAGGCAACGTCCCTTCCGAAGGAACTATAGGAACCGCCTGTGAGGGGGATGAATAGGGACCGAAAGATAAGCATCTTTCAGATCTAGACGGACCATCCAATCTCCTTCTTACAGGATATCTCTCAACATGTGGATTCCTTCCATCTTGAAGTGTCTGTATAATATCCAGTAGTTTAAATCCTTTAGATTAAATACTAGATGATGGCTTCTGCCTTTTTTGTCTACGACAAATATGGGGCTGAGGAATACTGAAGGATGGGGGGAAGAGAAACTCACTGCACCCTTGTCTAACAAAGCCTGAACTTCTATGTCTATAAAGGTCTGATCTGCGAGGGAACAAGACATATGAGTTGGGTGGGTTAGTTGAATCGGAGTCCCGATGAATTCCAGATGAAACCCTGAAACTGTTTGCAGAATCCAGGGATCCCCTGAAATATTTTTCCAGTTTTCCAAAAACAGCCCCACTCTGCCCCCAAGATGCACCTGAGAATAATGAATAATGTTCACCTGAATAACTGGCTTCCTGGATGGCTCCTTGTTGGCCTCTACAGGGACCTCTACGATATCTGGGACGGCCTCCTCTATTGCGAGTGGGGTAGAAGGTGGTGTCCGTTTGGTCATTATACCAACCTCCTCTTCCTCTTGGATAGTAGTTTTGAGGACTTTGGAAGGATCCTCGGCCGGGCATGCGTCCTCCGAAACGTCCGGCCCTGGCAAAAAGGCTTCTTTTAAACACTTTTTTAAGCGACATTTGCGCTTTATCCAGGGATGAAAAGGTGGAGCAGAATTTGGCTAATTCCTTGATAAAGGATGAACCGAACAGAAGGCCGTCTGCAGAAGGACCCCTTCAGATCTGGCAAGATCCGTTAACTTAGGATAAATCCTCATAAGGATCGACTTTCGTCGTTCTGATGATATAGCGCAATTTGCATTGCCTAAAAAACACAGGGACCTCTGGGCCCAACCAATCAGGACATCCGTGTCCACAGGAGTACCCAATTATTTGGCCAGAAATGCCATATCCAGGATCTTTGTCAGGGGACCTGTGGTGTCAAGTAATTTGTCATGGCATAAGCAGCAGGATCTATCTAGACCCTTCTTAGGGTCTTTACCGAACTTCTTCATAAATGTGACCATCGTAGGGTCTATGTCTGGGGTGTCTGTAACCTTCTGGTCGAAGTCCGGTATGGGGCATTCAGCTCTAAGGCGTGACCGAACCTCCTTACTGAAATTCTTCCTGATATTGTCGTGGACATACTGCGCCACCTCTGAAGAGGGAGTCCAATTGTAGGCTCTTGGGTGGACAATCTCCGTCGGGTCGAAATCTAGGACTCTAGGAGTTGGTGCCTGAGTTTTAGGCTTTTTACTGGGACCTGGAGTATCAGGGTCATCAGTTTGCGAGGAAGAGGAATCAGAATCATTAGAGGATTGGGAAGCAATCATGTCTTTGTTAGAGCTGTAGTTGTGCTCAGAAGCATGTTTTTTACATAATTTATTAAATGCGTTTTCATGTATACCACCAGAAGTCTCCTCACTTCCTACTAGGTCTTTAGATTTTGAATTGCCTTTCGACTCTTTCTCATTTAGAGAAGGTTGTTGTACGTGAATCCAACCCTGGGATCTAGCGTAGTCAATGAGTTGCCCTGAGAAGGGGCCTAAAGCTTTCACCAGTGCGTCGTTGACAGATTGTTGGACCCTATTGTCGAGGGCTTCAACGAGGTTAACCTCGAGCTGATTACCCAGCTCCTCAGGGTAGAACCCTGCTTCATTTTCGCTCCAATGAGCCATCAAGTTTAATTCAAAAGATAGAAAATATTGATTAGGGGGAGTGCAAAAACCCCTGCCAGGCACTATGAGCCCAATAGAACGTGGAGGGAGCAGCCTGGTGAAGGCACTCTAGGTAGTAACCTCAAATGTTTTACAGCCCAAGCTCTATGAGGAGTATAAGCTGGGCATCAGAGAGCCAAATAATCTTCAAAATGGGAAGAGAAACTCGGGGCACAGCTTTCCTACGCGTCCGCTATCAAGCCGATCTGTCAGGAAACTGAAACTGACTAGATCGGCTCGATGCGAGCGTGCGAAACGCTATTAGTAAAAATAAAAAGAGGACTACACGAGCGTTGTGTAGATTGCTCCCGCTCCACAGGGGCTAAAAGTAAAGTAATGTCCAAAGCCGAAAAACAAGGTAGAACGCCTAAGGCGTTTAAACAAAGCAATGAAGCGCGCGAAATCGCGTCGCTATAGAAATTTTTCAAATAACAATAGCAAAATGCATATAATACAACAAGAAAATCAGGGAAATATTAATGTCAATTATCTGCTGCGGAGCAGCAAAGAAAGAGGAAGTGACATGGAAGGTCATAGCTTATATGGACAGAGGGCACGGGAGGTGTTTGGGCCATGTGACACTAGACTGAGCATCATGGGATGTATAGTTAATGTTTTTTCTGTATTTTCATTGGCTGCTGTTTTTTGGTCAGTAAAGAAGGAGATAGCCTCATCTGAGGCTCCGGTCCTGAAATAGAGTTGTGGTCATAGATGTAAGTTAAGTGGGACAAGAACCCAGTGAGAAAAGTGTCATTTAGTGTACCTGTTTGTCACATACGAAAGCTCCAGGAAGTAAAGTCAAAATGGAAGGCATGGGGGACAGCCATGATAAATTTCCCCAATTTCTGTTAGAACATAAGAAAATCAAGTAAACCATGGGTATAATCTCATAGTATATTGTGCTTAAAGAAAAATCATCAGGGGCCATAAAAATGTCATATCTGCTGCTGCACGTAGTGAACGCCAGTGGTAACGCCATTCAAGACGCCAGAACAGCAAGTATTAAACACCAGTGCAATTTAAATAAAAAGGTGGACGAATGGAGGTCAACAAAAAAGTGCCCAGAGAACCAAGAACGGCGGTCACCATCTTGAACTCGTCAACCACTCTATTGAGGTATATCAAAAACAGAATAGTGGTAGAGCTAGCAGTGCACCAATCCTACAGGAAGGTATCTAATATAAAGAAGTAGAAAACAAAAACCAATATACAGAGGTCAAATATTATGAAATGTCAGACTCTGGGGATAATGTTTTGTTCCTAGGTCTAATATTTTCTAATGTCAGATACGGGGAGTAATGTAATCATATATGGTGACACTACAAGACACTAGAGTACAACAAGTTGCCTCCATACCAAATAGGACACACAATTTAATGACCACACAACAAATTGCTGCACAACTAAAAGTTACAGAACCACCACACAAACAACAATACTCATCCCACCTAACACAGGACTTCACCACAGCATAATTCTACGCAACCACACAGTATGGAATTCCACCTTTAAACCACACCACTAATGTATGAAACTAATCTATGAAAGAAACAATTTCATACTTCAGAACACCTGTAAACTGCATACAACCATGGCCACATTGCACCAAACATTAACCCACCTTACTGATAAACAGTAACACCTCATCCCATATTGACATGCATTCACCAACACACAGGGGTAAGAAATGGCAGTTTCATATGGGAAATCCATCTCCGTTAGAGAGCTAGCAAATGTCTACACCTTCCTTGGCGCATATACTCAGACTCAAATTCCAGGGCATCTCCTTCAATTGATGGCTGGTCGAACCTTTCTGATCAAAGTGGATCAGTGGAGGACAGTACAGAGGAGAGAAAGCCACACAACCGGCAAGAACTCACAGAATCTTCATTATGCTATTGTAGGAACTAAGTTACAGACCACAAGTAAAGACACATGTAGACAACTAAACACTACACCTCTGTGAGCACACCATAAAGGAACATGACAACACTGACACTAGCACTATATCTCAGCGACATTCTGGAAGTAGTACACACATCCCACATCTGCACATACTAGAAACCCTTCCTGAAAGTTCTGTGATGATAACCCACAAGGTCAAAGTTAGCATTGTGGGGGTGCAAGGAGCATATAGAAATTAGCAAGCACACAGATCATAACACCTTCACAAGAGATGCAAAAAGTGCACACAAATCAAGTAGTAAACTATTGTGGCAGCACATCCTAATTATGAGATAATTTGTAAGACCTCAGTAAGTCAACCTCGGAAAACAGCCCTAACATTGCTGTCCTGGGCGGAGCAATAAGAAGTGAGTCACACATGGCTTTGTCATAACAATAGGAAGCAAAAGCCTTGTCACAGAAGCACCCAACTGTTTAGTTTGGTGTACAGTACAAACTTAATCCTCAGTGTTGGAAAATGGACCAATGGTAAGGGCAAGTAAGTACCTACACTTTTCAATAGGCCACTAACCTCCACTTAGGTCCAGTTAGGTCACAATAAATTAAACCCAGCTCAACCCTTGCTAGCTTTGCAATGAGCAACAAGGCTTAAGTTAGGAGACTAGAGTGTAAAGGATTTAAAAATCATAAAACAGTAAATAAGTAAAACAACACAACACAATACAAATCCAACACTAATTTATAAAAAGAGATCATATTTTTATCTTTAAAATTACACCAAAACAAATAAAATCAGATAAGGGGAACTGGAGATATGAATTTTTAAAGAATTATTGTTTTCTAGCAAAGTCAAAGTTTAAACCGACTGCAATGGAGCTCTGCTCGGCTACAGCAAGCGGTAGGCCTCGGCCAAAAGTTTACCTTCAGACTTAGTCATTTTCTTTAAGACTTCCTTCAGCGGCACAAAGTCGCCAGTCTGATCCAACCTTCTGGAGCCCTTCCTCAGATACGCATCGCGGAGCCCTCAGTCAAGATTTCTACGTTCGGACTTACACGATTTTTCGAGATGAAATTCCTTCGACCGGGCCGAACCTGAATCTTGATCCGACATCCCTAGAGCCCTCTTCGGATACACTGCCTGGGAGGTCCCGGTCAACTTTCTTCGTTCGAACGTAGTCACTTTTTCTGCAGTGGTACGAACCTGCAAGTCAGGCCAGGTCGAGGTTGAGGCAAGCCGGCTAGAGTTGCCGTGGCAGGTTTGTCCCTTTATGGAGCTTTTTTCCAAAAGTTCTACAAACTTATCCAAACTTCTGGATCTTCTCCAAGATGTTCTTTTAAGGTTCCTTTGGTGTCCACAGCTCTCCCCAAGGTTCCAGAAGCTCTGAGGTGCTCCTTGAGGGTGCAGACTACAACTTCCAGAATGCACCTGGCGCAAACTCCAAATTGGCCGCTGGGCAGTGGTCAGCTGGTCAGTTTCTTCAGGAGTTGGTGCAGGGGACTCTGGTTAGCAGTTTTTCATCTGTAGCAAACAGGGAGTCCCTCCTTGAACCAATTGAAGCCAGGCAAAGTCCTTCTTGTGGTGAAGCCCAAGTGTGCAGCGGGTGCAGTCCTCCAGAGTGCAGTGTCCAGGTGCAGGTCAGGGGTCCAGCAGGGCAGTCCTTCTTCTGTTGTTCTTCCTTGTAGGGATCTGGTAGGGATCTGAGGTGTGGGTGCCGATCTCCCAGTGTTATCCTTGTTCCTGGGTGAAAAACAGTGGGGTCCTGGTTCTCCAGTCATCTGGAGGGTCCTTCCCCCTGTGATGACCACTTCCTGGGAAGTGTGACAAAAATCAATCCCAGGGTGCAACATTCTTCAAAAATCCATCATGGCTGAAACTGATTTTTGGAGGTTACATCTGGCTGAGCGCACCCACTGGTGTGGCTAAAAATCTTAAACACACACTAATCTAATCAGGAGGGCACCTAATTGTCTGGGGTTCAGGAGGTGAGGGAGGTGCTGGGCTCCTCCAAATGTCCTTCCCTGCCTTTGAAGACCAGTTTGGCAGCCCTACCCCTTCCAGCTTCCCCATCTGCTGAGGTAGGTCTCCTCCCCCAAGCACATCTCTTTGTGTTCAGCCCAGGCCACTTCACACCTCATCAAGGCAGCCAGGCCAGGCTGTCAGAGGCTGGCCAATCAGAGAAGGGCACTACAGAGCTGAAGTTGGCAACTTTCAGGTAGACTTTAAAAAAACTTTTTACCTGAACTAGTTATATTAAATCCAACAATTGTAAGTTGTGGGATTTATTATAACAATTGATTTGATACCAAACTTGATGTATCTGACACTTAAGGGGACTTTGTTTAATTAAAATAAAGTCTCCTTATTTTAGCCTATGGAGGAAATTCACTACAATGAGGGAAAACAAATGTGGCTATTTTACCTCACTAGGGTTTATAAAACGATTTTATAAGGTCCCTGCTTACATGGTACCCAACTCTAGGGGCACATAGGGCACACCATAGGGGTGACTTATATGTAAAAATAAGGTACTTTAAGACTTTGGAAGTACTTTTAATTCCAAAGTCGAAGTTGCATATAACATTGGTTTAAAAGCAGCCAGCAAGACACGCCTGCCTTTAAAATGACCCTGGGCACCTCAGCAGTGCACCTATGGGTGCAGTACCTATGCTAGGGTCCCTAACCCTACATGCCCTACCATATACTATGGACTTATAGGTAGGTTGACATAGCCAATTATAATTAGCCTAATTTGCATACTCATTTTATACAGAGCACAGGCCTTGGGACTATTTAACAGTACCCAGGGCACCATCAGAGTTGGGAAAACTCCAGCAAAAAGTGAAAAATGGGGGCAAAACGTTAGGGGGCCTCTGCAATCAGCCCTGTTTTTCACACTCAGCATCCAGATAAAAAGGACCTGGCTCTAACCTACAGTGTTTGGAATTGTGTGCTGAGGAATAATACTAGTGTCCTGCTGATTTAGCTTGATTTACCTCATCGGCAGTCACTTGGTGAATGCTTGGGAGTAGGGCAGGCATTGTTGAAGTGTTTGGCTTTAGATAACCAATTTTAGTGTTAACATGTCTAACAGAACTAGCGTCTGGTAAGGGAGGGCTTGTGCCAGTAATGTGGCCAGAGCATATCGGGGAGGCAAAAAATCTGGAGCATATTCCACCTGCCTTTATGACACTGGACATGATCCTGTATCCAATATAGAAAGAGGAGAAATTGGTAGTGACAGACCAAAGGAAGCTTGATGAATGTAATGATGACATTCAGGGTAGTTTATCTGACCACTTATATCCTGGAAAGCAACGCTGGAGGGACAAGTGAAGGAATTAAAGCATGAAGGAAAACGTATAATATATGGTGAAACCTAATAGATTTGACACTTCTTTTACATGAAGATGTCACAAACCAAGAGCAGAGCAAAGGCAGAAAGATAATTTGATGAACTTCAAATATTGCAAACAGATTTTCTTTCCAAGGTGGCCATCTTAATTAATGGTTGTGTGAGGTTCTTGGAATGGAGTGGCAACAATCATACTGTTATTAATAGGCTTTGACAATTCAAGGATATTGATAGATCCCAAACATTGTGGCTCCATTGGTACAGGTCAAGTCATTAGTATAGACAGGAGATGGTTTCCCAGCAGCCAAAGCCAAATCCTAGCACAGAAAGGGCAGATACATAATGAATGGTAGTTTCGTAGACATGACATGTGGGGTTTATGATGGTCCTCCACCTTGAACCTTCCATTGCAACAATGTGTTGCTTGATGTTTATCATCAATGGCATTCATTTTAAAAGGAGGAAATGTTTTATATTTTTAGACAATTGTAGACAAAAGTGCTCTTTCATGAAGTGGAGACTAGAAGAGCCAAGCCTCAAATAGAGGAAAGCACCAAGTGAGGCAGGTCTTCAGAGTGTAGAAGGATGTTTGTACTGGGGCTGCAAAAAAAGTAACAATTGTTTTGTGGAGAAGCGTTTTTTATGTTGCCAATTCTATGTTGAGAAAGAAGAAAACCAAGATATGAGAGAAATAAAAAAACATTTAGTTTTCATGTAACTGTGTCATCTTTATTTCCCTGGCAGAACTTTTCTTGATGATGCCAGGTTGTTGTGAATGTTCTTTGTACAGAAACTATGTGAATGAACATGGTGAGGGGTGGTAGAATGGGGGATATATGGTTGCGTCATGGCAGTCTGCTGGTGAGAGGCGGCAGTACTGCCATGTGGCGAGGTAGCATGTAGCGAGGTGGTGAGTGGGGGATGTGCAGTACTGGTGTTGCATTGTGGTGATAATGAACAGTGGGGTGCTGGTGTGGTAATGGGAGTGGTAGTGGATGGTGGGAAATCCATTTGAAAATGGTGAAATCCTCTTATCAATGTTAATCAAAACACATTTTCTGACCTCACCTGCTCTTTGAATGTTTGGAACAGTGGCCTTGCTAGGTTGCAACAATGCAATTTATTTGTAGGGGTGAGTGGAACTCGCAGTGTTTCACTCTGTGGAATTCCTTGGAGTTACATAAAAGCTCTCTGAGATCTTGCAGAGATTGTTAGCACCAGGAGCTTATTCCGTGCTAAAAAAAGCATTGTAAATGGCACCAGAGTGTGCTGCTTCTTGAGTTCTTTTAGCTGCTGCTCAAGCAGATTTTCTATTCGAGCAGCAGATTTCTCACTGTGAATGGTTGCGACCGCCCATGTTGGGTTTTTCACCCTAAAATCATACTAGGGGACTCCTATTCTTGATCACTCTCACCACCTTACAGTTGGCAAGCCGCACACAAGAAAAAACTTTGCCACGTGCCGGAACTCCAATTTACAAGTGTAACAGGGAGTGGCACAATTCTGCCAAGCCAGCCTGTGAAGCAGAATTTATCGCTCATCCATATTTATTTGCAAGGTCTTGAATAGGCTCTCTATCAAGCTTCTCGGCTATCAAAGCAAATAATAATAATGTGTGGTAAAGCACCTTGATTTATCTTCCAAAAAATGCTCCTATCGTCCATATGATGCCATGGTACACAGAAGAAAGAGCATGAACTGTGTTTTTTTTTAGCTTTTGTTTTTTTGGTAACAGCACTAAAACATTGTGTGGTACATTACATCCCTCTTTATTTATCATGTGGTTATTTATTCACAGAGTGGTTTCATAGAACCATCCTGCTCTGTGACATGAGATAATTGTCTGCAACATGGGACTTCTTCAACAAGATGGGCCCACTTCTAGGGTGTGAAACGACTTCATTTATCTCTTTGGGAGGAACTGAATCCTGCTGTTAACGGATCCCCAAATGGAGGGTGAGGTACAGTGCAAAAACCTAAAGGACTATTTCATCTGATTTCCCCTTTGAAAACTTGATTTGTTGCTCACTGTCATATCTGATTAATTCATCCCCTGAAATTGTACTGTAGCATATGTATCTAGGTTTTACTTGTAGTTGCCTCTGCTTACTATGTGTCTCATTTATTTGACTTACCTATGCTTATTTGTTCTTACCTGGTTCATTCTCCACTTACTTATTGTTATTTAAATTAGTTAGTTCCACACAGTTACGTTAGTAGAACCTTTCTTCTGAGGTTCTAGATTCCTGGTTGTGGGCAGTTGCTGATTGACCTTCATCCTGTTCAGTAGTGTGTATGCCTGCCGTGGTTCCTTAATAAACCTCATTCTTGAAGAACGACTTAACCTCGTCTGCCAAGGATTTCTTCAGTGTTCCTTAGTGTATCATTCTACATATTTGGTACCAGGAGTGGGGCGATAGAAGATTTCAAGATACATTGCGTTTAAGGAAAAAACTACGGAGCAGTTTTATTTCGGAGCCTATACCTTCTCGAGGGATCCACCGACCGGCACACAGCCAAATATTCACACTGGTAACGTGCGCGCATCGCACTCCTTGTGTACTTTGCTGTTCAATTCCGGTGCTTACTTTTCCTTGTGCTGTTGAGACTTGTGGTGTTTCAAGTCACAGCGCGCTGTGTGTCTCGAGCTCTGACAGCCATCCCGTGCTGTGCTGAAGGAACTCAGGACGCGCGCTGTTATCGACGCAGTCGCCTAGGATACAGACGCGCTAGAGACGTTGTCGCCTAGGAAACTGACGCATGTGCGTACAGCTGCACTTTAAAAAAAAACACAAAAAAACATCGAGAGTCAAATTTTTACGGACGCGTATGTGCATTTCTACGCTTGCAAAAGAAGTCAAACCTGTCAAGTTACACGGACGCGTGTATGCATTTCTACGCTTCTGAAAGAAGTCAATCTGTCAAGTCGCACGCACCGTAATTAGTTTAAAAAAAAAACAAAAACGGACACAGTTTTTCCTCTACTTTTAATCAACCTTTTAATAGGAACATTGACATTTCATCAACGGGACAAATACATGTAATCTATATTTTCAAAAACTGTTTGTTATCTCTTCATGGCTTCTAGTAACCTGGTAGTACAACCTCCACCTTTTTTAGCCAAAACTGGTAAACCGGACATTAAGTGGAGGGAATGGATTAGAATTTTTGAAAATTACTTAGTGGCAATTGATGCCAATGACTTTTCTCCCTCAAGGAAGTTAGCCCTACTGTTTAATCACTTAGGTGTGGCCGGGCAGCGTGTTTTTGACAACCTGCCTATAATGTGTCCACCTGATGAAAGCGGTGGTGATAACGTAATGTGGAATGTTTATATTGAAGCACAAGAGAGGATTGGGAAGCAGTTCTCAGATGAGTACAATGTATTATTGGAGAGATTCAATTTTGCTATGCACAAGCAAGCTGTGGATGAGTCAGTGGATGAGTTTGTGGCTAATTTGCGTGTGTTAGCTGCGAGATGTGATTTTGGTGCTCAAGTCGACATGCATATTAGGTATCAGTTTGTGTTCCATTGTTATTAAAAAAAAAATTCAAGAACATTTGTTAGCATGTCGTAACCCTACTTTAGAGGAAACACTAGACATAGCTAAAGCTGTCGAGAGATCCATTGTTACCTCTAAAGTAGTGTCTGGACACATAGAAGGTCTGGGAGTCAATCAACTAGGAGACTCCGAGGTCAATTATAATAAGGAAAGAAACACAAAATTTAACAAGAGTATACCGCTGTGTTTCCGCTGTGGCTCATGCAATCACTTGGGAAACAACCAGTTGTGCCCAGCATTGGGCAAGAAATGCTTGAAATGTCAGAAACTTGGCCATTTTCAGGTTGTTTGCAGGCAGCCTAACCGTTTTTACAAACCCCACACTAGCAATAGTATGAGAGTGAGAGTTAGTAATGTGTACTCCAAAAGTGAACAGGCGGATGAAGGAGTGAATGACTGTACTACTAACTTTTCTAATGTTGTTCTAACAGTGGATGTTACCACAGTTAGGAGTATTAAGGGGCCTGTATGTCAGGCAGTCATTGATTCTGTTGAAATTTCGGTCATGGCTGATTCCGGTTCACCCATCACTATTATTGCAGAGATTACTTACCGCAGGTTCTGGCCCTCTTTTAAGGTTTTGATTGATGCTGATATTAGTCCCAAAGCCTTTGGGGACCATGACATTGAACTTTTAGGGTATTCTTCATCTACTTTATCTATTTTGGGTAGGAGCACAGTGACAAAAATTTATGTAGCAGTGGATGGCAGAGATATAATAGGGTGGAAAGATCTTGCGAAGCTAGGCATTATACTACGTCCTGGTTTTGACAATCCGATAGTCTTAGGAGAAATGCCCCTAGAAGTGTCAAAAATTAGCTTACCTGCTACCAACATCTCAGACTCTTTTACAATGAAATACCCTGAAGTGTTTGCTGATGAAATTGGTGTAGTGAAAGGTTTTGAACACTGCATCAGACTCAAGAATGGAGTTATTCCTGTGGCTCATAAAGTAAGACCCATTCCTATCACTGTAAAAGGGCAACTCAAAGATCTTTTGGATAAACTGGTTGTTGACGGTATTATAACCCCTACAGACTCTTCTGAATGGGTTTCGCCCATTGTTCTTACTAAAAAAAAAAATGGGGACTTGAGATTATGTGTG
Source organism: Pleurodeles waltl (assembly GCF_031143425.1). Taxonomy (NCBI): domain Eukaryota; kingdom Metazoa; phylum Chordata; class Amphibia; order Caudata; family Salamandridae; genus Pleurodeles; species Pleurodeles waltl. The sequence goes on along the minus strand of NC_090445.1, from coordinate 604,549,401 downwards.
GACCTAAGATCACTTAATAAAAACATAATTGTTGATTGCCATCCTCTTCCTCGTATACAAGAGATGATTGCTAGTTTGGGCACTTCAAAATGTTTCTCCACCATTGACTTGCACTCTGCATATCATCAGATTGCTCTTGGTGTAGATTCTCAAGAACTTACTACTTTCGTGACTCCTTTTGGGGCATACAAGTATCTCAGACTTCCTTTCGGACTAGCCTCTGCAGCGAGCGTTTTCCAGAAATTAATGGATTCTTTATTTGGTGATTTTGACAGTGTATGTGCCTTTCAGGACGACATCTTAATCCACACTAAAGACATGGAAGAAGATTACATTTTGTTAGACAAAGTGTTTTCTATTCTCAGAGACTATGGTATCACAATTAAAAAGGAGAAATGTAAGTTTTTGGTCCAGAGGGTAGAGTACTTAGGTCATTCTATTTCTGCTGATGGCATTAAGCCTAAACAAGGAAACCTGGATGCCATCTCTAATGCGCCCTGCCCATCAAACAAAAATGAGCTTCGTTCATTTTTGGGCCTATGCGAATATTACTCTAGGTTCGTTGATGGTTATGCGATGATAGTACAACCCCTTAGAAATCTGTTGAAGAAGGGTAGTAAGTTTGAATGGGATGAACAAGTGATGGGGGCATTTAACGCCATTAAAAAACTCGTATTGTCTGCTCCGGCCTTGAAGCCATTTATCCCATCTGCTAAATCTTTTGTAGCGGTGGATGCTAGCATGAAGAGTTTGGGGGCGGTATTTGGCCAATGGGTGGGTGGTCGTGAACACACAATTGCATTTGCGTCGAGATCCCTCTCAGATACTGAAGTCAATTACAGCACCATTGAGAGAGAGGCCTTAGCCTGTGTCTGGGCAGTACATAAGTTTAAGACCTATATTTGGGGTATGGCCTGTACACTCTACACGGATCACAAGCCACTGGTATTTTTGATGGATGAGAATGGATTAGGTAAAGCCTCTTCAAGGTTGGTAAGACTGTTGTCCAAGTTACAAGAATTCAATCTAGAAGTGAAATATCTTCCTGGAGGGAATAATGTTAGGGCGGATTGCCTTTCTAGGTTGCCTTTACCTCTAACTGATACTGAACAGGAGGATACAGAGTGTGTGATTGGTGCGTTGGATGTAGTTTCAACTTCTGAAGGTTTATTTTCTGAGCAAGATTGGATTTCTGCGATGTCAAGAGATTCAGTTCTCTCAGAAGTGATGTTTCATATTATTCATGGTTGGCCCAAGAATCAGAAATTCTGCGGGGAACTCAACACTTATCGTCAGCTAGCTGCTGAGTTATCGAGTGAGAACGGTGTGTGCATGAGAGGTCCTCTCTACATTCCTCCCTTTGATTTAAGGCCCTTGCTTATAAAGGCTGCTCATGAAGGACACCTAGGCATATCAGCCACTTGCAGAAGGTTAAAAGAAAAATTCTGGTGGCCATGCCTGGATAAACAAGTGTCGGATTTTGTGGACCAGTGTACCTTTTGTGTGGTTTCTGACAAACATTGGAAGTGCCACGTTAAACCGTTGCATAATATTCCGTTTCCCAATGGTGCTTGGGAAAGTATTGCTGTAGATTTCTCTGGCCCTTTTACCATCCTGCCTAGAAACATGAGGTACATGATTGTTGCCATTGATTACTTTTCAAAATGGATATATTACGACTTTGTGGAACATACTGACACGGAATCTGTTATTTCATTTCTGTCATCTCTGTTTTACTTAGAAGGCCCACCGTCCAACATTGTTACTGACAATGGGGTTCAATTCATTTCCAGCAAGATAGAAAACTTCTTATTCAAGTACGATGTTAAACATTCATGTGTAGCTCTGTACAGTCCTTCTTCCAATGGACTGGTGGAGAGAGATAATCGTATTTTCAAAGAAGGGGTTCAAACGGCTGTTGCTACCAATTGCAATGTGAAAGAATTTTTAAATGAAAAATTGTGGGCTTATCTCAATACGCCACATTCCACTACAGGTTTTTCGCCCTTTGTGTTGCTCAGAGGGAGGGAATCTAGATCTAAGTTAACACCTTCATGGATGGCCCCCTCTCATAAGGACGTGAAGGTGGATGTTAAATAGTTGAAACAGAAAGTCTCTGAGAAACAATTCGTTCAAAAACGCGATTATGATTCTCGTAAAAATGTGAGTGAGGTGATTGTTAATGTGAATGACTGGGTCCTGATTAAGAAGCCTTGTAAAGTACCCAAGGGAGTTTCGGCATATTCCTTACCCGTAAAGGTTTTAAGAGTTTCTAAATCTGCTGTATTACTGGAAGGTAAGGGGTGGTGGAATAAAAACTCTATTATTCCAATTTCTACTTCACAAGCTGACATTTTCAAACAGGTCTATGCCGGACGTCAGGAGGAGACCAGTTCTAGTGCCACATTTATCGACCGACCTACCAATAGTGAAGACAAAATGTCGAACCTCACGCAAAGTAATTCCAGGGGTCAAGCAAGCATTCCATATCATCCGGAAAGAGTGGATGTTCCTGACCTTTCCTCGTCGATTGACCCAGCTTTATCATGTACACGCAGTCATAGGATTGTTAAACTCCCTTCGAAATACAATGATTATTGTTTATATTAGCGTATGTATTTTGAGCATATGTATCTAAGTTTTTGTTTTCTTTCGTTTTGGGGAGGAGGAAGATGATGTAGCATATGTATCTAGGTTTTACTTGTAGTTGCCTCTGCTTACTATGTGTCTCATTTATTTGACTTACCTATGCTTATTTGTTCTTACCTGGTTCATTCTCCACTTACTTATTGTTATTTAAATAAGTTAGTTCCACACCGTTACGTTAGTAGAATGTTTCTTCTGAGGTTCTGGATTCCTGGTTGTGGGCAGTTGCTGATTGACCTTCATCCTGTTCAGTCGTGTGTATGCCTGCCGTGGATCCTTAATAAACCTCTTTCTTGAAGAACGACTTAACCTCGTCTGCCAAGGATTTCTTCAGTGTTCCTTAGTGTATCATTCTACATGTACATCTCAGGATAGCACATGCTGAAAGACTGAGGTGCTGGCTGACAGTGGGGGTGGTGGGTTGGCTGTCAATTGGGTAGAGAGGCCACGCTACTCCCCCAACCTGGCTGGAAGCCCCTCTTTTATTGTATTGCCTACAACAATAGCCATAGTCTTACTTCTTCTCGGATCAGCCAATTAGAGGGGGGAAGAGGGGATTCAATTTACATGAAATATGATCAGTGCAACTTACATTGGTATTCACTTTGGCATGCATGACCGTTTAAGGTAAATGCACAATGTATATTATGCTTTGTGGATATGTAGACGCGACTAATCCCCTGTGACGGTATCCAGGTGCTGAGTATGGCCGGCCTGTTGGGAGGGAGATGTGCTCTTGCCTGGGATGCATATCAAAGGTGTTTGATGGGTTGGTAGAAGTTGAGGCGGTGGCTGATGTATGCTGGGCCGGTGTTGTAGAGAGCTTTGCAAGCATGGGTGAGTAGGATCCACTTGAAAATCCTGTGTAACATCCGCAGGATATGGAAGCATGATAAGGCGACAGCATTGATCTGTTTGCTCTTGAGAGGTTGGTGTCCAGGATGATCCCAGGGTTCTTAACATGGTCCATAGAAGTGGGCGGGGGCCAAGTTCAGAGGCCCGCCAACAGGCATCCCAGGGGGAGTGGTTGTTGCAGAAGATAAGGACTTCAGTTTTGTCTGTGTTGAGCTGTAGGCATTTGTTCTTCAACCAAGCAGCAACATTGGTCATGCAGTTGGCAAAGTTTGCTCTGGCTGTGCGGTTGTGTCGGTAAGGGAGAGGATGAGTTGTGTGCCATCAGCATATGACACTGATAATGTTGAAGTAAAGCAAATTGTACTGTAAAGCATACTGTACCGGATTGCCCCACTAATGGAATAACAATAAAATATCTGACCACAGTTTCAAAAAGTACCATGGCAGCAACACCAAAGAAAGTAAAACGCACACACATATTCTGGAAATAGGAAATATACCAGACACAACTGAAAATGTCAACCAAAAAGCATATTTTATTTAATCAAAAAGTAAGCACAACCCCCCTTCCATTACAAACTATATTGTCTTAGCAAACTGTGTAAAAATCATTTGGCAAAATTCATGTTCATGTTGTTTCCCCACATCTGACTAGAAAAAAGTGTATCACAAGTTTCAATTTCTATAAATATATCCGCTTCATCTTCAATGTACACGTGTAAAAATGAAATTAAAACATTATTTCAAACATTTTTGCAGTTTCACATAAATACAACACTTTTTGTACACTCAATGCAACACTGCAAGCGCTAACGATGGCAGCAGCTCTACCAATCTGTATTAACCAGTAGAGTGGTTTTAAAGACATTGCAAGTTCCTTCATGAATCACAATATGTGCTCTTCCTAAAGTGTATGATTGCTCTCTATTTCTGAGGTGGGGGAGGCAGGAATTAGAAAGAGAGAGAGGAATGGTCAACAGAGGTGCCACCTTTCTGACATTTACCTCAACAGCTCGGGTTCGTACCTCTCTATTTAGTTTAAAGGGCCCACCTATCACAATGCTGTATGTTGTGCTCACAGTGGGGAAAAACGTTTGCGTTGGCTAGTGAGTCAAATTGGGCAGGTAGTGTGTAAGGGGGATTAAAAACCTCAATATAATATTCTTGGTGTAGTTTAACCAGAAAGTGTCAACCCAATTAAGAGGTTGACCGAGAGAAGTAGAAGCCTGAGGGCCATATGTACGAACACATTTTCCCATAGACACAAAATGGGTAAAAGCCTTTGCTACATGTGGCCCTCAGCCCCTTTATTGGACCACAAAAGAGACTGAGAAAGAGCAACTTCTATCCACCAGGCACTCTCCCTCTTTGATTTTTTTTTTCCCAAAAAAATGCTCCTAGCGTCTATTTGATGTCATGTTACACTAAAGAAGCAGCACGAGATGTGCGTTTTTTAGATTCTGTTTTTGGTACCAGCACTAAAACATTGTGTGGTAGTTTGCATCCCTCTTTACTCATAATACGCTTCTTTATTCACAGTGTGCTTTTATAGAACCATCCTGCTCTGTGACTTTAGACACCTCTCTGCAAAGTGGGCCTTCTTTACCAAGATAACACCATCCCTGGGGAGTGGAACAACTTAATTTACCTCTTTTGGTGGAACTGAAAAGTCGTGCTACAACAGGATCCTCAAGGATGGAGGGTGATGCACAAAAAGTAAACAAACACTGCATATGATCCTCCTTTGAAAACTTGATTTGTTGCGGATTGTCACATCTGCTCTACTCGTACCCTGTAATTGTGCATCTCAGGATGGCATATACTAAAAGACTCACAGTCTCAAGGCTCATTATGAAAGGCTGAGCTAAATTCACACTTTTTGGCAGACTCTTGGGCACAACCCCTTATTTCGCAGGTACTTTTTCAAAATATACTCTGAGCCGAGCTAGGAAAAGAGAGCTAGCTAATTCAACATACACAGGATCCTGCATAAATAGGTAGAAATACACAATATGTACAGACAACACTCATGGGTGGGGGGTTATAGAGCTGAGCATTGTTGGTGGTCAAGATATGATGAGTAGGAGCAGTGGCCACTTAAATGAACTATACAAAAACAACACTAATTGGGAGCAGAGACATTAACATATCTATTATTTACTTTGCAGATGATAGTGCAACAGTAAAACAACTGGCTGTAGACTGAGGATCAGAGGGGTTCCAGTCTGGTTATCCGTGCCCGGGATCATGTAGCCCTTTACCGGAAGTCGGAAAGGACAATAATGTAAAACAATAATGTGTTGAAAGATATGACAGTATACACATACGTATTATTATAGATAATGTGTAACACAACGTCTGCATCCATATCTGGCTTACCATGCCCATGTCTCACCACATAAATCTATAGTTCAGTTTCTTCAGCCTTTTATCAACCGACCACTATGTTGCCACCAACATTTGTAAATGTTCTCAAGTGCCCATATCAGCAGCATTTATTTCATTGTATGTGAAGTAAAGGGACAATGTTTGAAGTCCAAGTAATTTCAGGAGATAAGGTTACCAAAATCCAATGGGAGTCCAAGTATCCAATATTAATTGTAGTTTAAATATGATTATCAGGTGTGGTACTCCTATTGTTTCAGCAACTGAAAACTAACATTAAAACTCTCAGAATGCACTGATATGTTAAATAAAAGACCGGGAACAGAACAATGGAGTTCCTGTGACATCTATTAGAACAGTGGTTCCCAACCTTTTGATTTCTGTGGACCCCCACTTTAACATTAATGGAACCTAGGGACCCCCACTGAATCATCATAGGAACCCGGGGACCCCCGTCTGAGTCATTCCTGGAAGCTGGGGTCCTAATTTGTCAATATTTGTTAATATTTTTTTAATTTTCTAAGCTCTTGCGGTCCCCCTGAGAAGGCTTCGCTGACCCCCAGGGGTCCCCGGACCACAGGTTGGGAACCACTGTATTAGAATACCTACCAGTTCTTCAATCAATATAAATACGAACCTGCACTGACACTGTAATCTTACACGTAACGTATAAGAGGTGGATGAAAAAACTAACACCAACTGAGAGTGATGGTAAAGAAAAAAAAGTTATTAAATAACAAAAGCAGTTATTTAACCATGCTTCAATAAAGTAATCAAAATGTACATAAGCTATTATTATGAAGCACAGCAGTGTTCAGTGATTTCTGAGGGATGTCTCAAATCCTGACGTCACGGCCAACATCTGGAAATTTAGATGAGGGACATTGTTGTTCCAAATGGGTAACGTTCACACAATTCCATTTAAAACAAAATGTCATAGGCTGTTTTCAAGAGGGTGAGAAAGCCTGGAAGATAACTAGCAAATACAATTTTAAGGTATCCAATAAGGGGTGATATCTACTGCTCACGTCACCAGATATCTTTGGTCTGATGGTGGCATGGATGAGACTTGGTAAGAAATTTAGACCCAGCCTTTAACACCTTTCCATTGTGTTAACCCTGACGAAAGCTTATTGTGAGGTAGTTTTGGAAAAAAATTAAGGAATTCAGTTATCAATAATTTTTATCAAATATGCATTTTTAAATTCAGCTATTTTCTTAACGACATTTATATCCCTAGTGCCTAAGAGACATTGATTATATTGGAGCATAAATGTGAAATTTCAATGAGGAGATGTGGCAAAAAAGCTAATTATGGAACACTGTGAATTTTGCAAAAGCAGGTTAAAAAACAATTTCAAAAGGTGGCTAAACTTTTAGGGGATGCCGAGTTAAGCCTGCTTCTTAAACAGAAGAAGACTCATCTTGGTGACACATGATACCACATTAGATAGCTCCATTGCAGTCAGACAAAATTTAGTCCTGAATTTGTCAAACATCAGAAACTGCACCTGAAGGTGATTCGGGTTATAAACTCAGGGTTATTATCACGTTCAAGATAATGATGCACAGATGCCACCCACCATTCAAGAGAGAGGAAGAGACCTTTAGGCAAGTCGAAGAATTCTTAAAATACCTAGAGTGTCTGAAAGGGCATTAGAGCTAGGGCAGTTATGTATCAGGAAAATCTGATGGACATATACATCTATACAGTTTTACCAACTGATTCTCTGCCCTGGTATGTTCTCAATATATGTGATCCAACCACCCACTAACCCACAAAGAGTGAGGGTAATAATGCTTTATATGGTAGGTTTGATCCTTTACTGTATACTGAAAAGAGGGACGGTTGAACAATACATCTCCCACAATACAGATTTTTTTTAAATAAAACATAGTTAAGCCACATGCTTGACAACTTGATTCTGTAAAATGCAAAAACCTCTCTAGAAGAACGTTGGGGAAGGAATCTGCTATATACTATGTAACATAATCAAGAGTGTTTTTATTTTCTATTTTAAAAAATGCTGCTGATATGGGCAAAAACAACAAGCTGAGATAATTATGAACAGTGGGTGAAAAATGAAAAACAATTTATATCAGAATATTCAAAAAGAACAACAAAGAAAAACAACAAATGTTCGGAATAGGCTAAAGAGGGAATGGTATACAAAAAAGTGCAGAGGCATAATGTAGAAGTATAGTATTTAAAATGGGAGGCATTTCCAACAAGAACAGGTTAATCAAAATATGTTTTTACTGTCAAGAGTATCATTTCATACAACATCTATAAATCGATACGTATCAAATGTTTGAGTAATTTTCAGTAGTTTGCTATGTCTTCCTCTGGACCATAGGGGATGTAGCCCCTTGTGTTTCAGGAACTATCTATTGAAGCAGACAGCTCAAACTGTTTGAGTATTTCAGGATTATTAAGGACATCTGCAAGCATTTTGGGTAGTCAGGTTGAACCGACATTTCTCGAGAAAGTGAGTATCATGTCCTCCTAGATCGGCAAGAAGGATAATGTGAACTGTTGTTGATTAATTGAAAGCCCCAAGGAGATAGAAGTTATGTATCACGCAAAACTTTAGACAATGAAGAGGTGTTTGTTTTCTTGAACTGTACTTGTAGAAATTGTCTGTAAATTTATGCCGCATGATTCCAGTCTAAATCATGGTCGATTTATTTTTGGATTAACCTAATTTATTGTACTTTCTGTTTTATATCGACTGTCCAGAACAACCTCAATCTGTTGTGTTGCAAATATTTGTGTCTTCCCTCATCAGCAGTATTGAAATTAAAATACAATTATTATTCTATTAAACTATACATTCGCGGGCTGATATGGGCTGAGTAAGACATTAAAAAGACCTTTTGGTGAGTGATGCCACAACCAAAATGTATGAGACAAAGAGATATTCCAGAACCCTTATTGTTGGTAATGTAAGATTGGGATGTGTACATGCTTTTTATGCTGGGTGGCCTGTTTCATTTATCTCATTCCCCATCTTCGTAAAAGAAAACAACTATCCTATTTACTCACTTTGTCCATTAAAAGATGGGTTGCATTAAATAAGACCAAATTATGAAGGAAACTTTTTGGTGGAAGAATTTTCTATTTCCCCTCATTTCAAAATTTATTGTCAAATATAATTTCACAATTATTTGACATGCCTTGCAATCTGAATTTTGTAATACTCACTTCGCGATATGAGTACATTTTAAAGCATTCATATATAAATCTGCATTCATATGACTATAAACATTCATTTATATAGCCTGACCACTGCCATGCCACTTAATATTATTACTGGTGGATATGTCCGAAGGTGCAAACCTAGCTATGTTATTCCCTGGTAAATACTCAAACTTGCAAAACTTAAGGCAAAAGTGCAGTAGATTTAGGTAAAAACCACACACCCACGTTTATAAACAATAATTTCTAATCCAGTCCTATGGGAAACATGAAAAAGAAGTGGCACTTACATTGTAATCATAGAAGCTGATTTATGTAAACTCAATATGTGATGGTAAGAAGTTATGAGATTTTATTGGCCGGGGCTAATTTAAGCAAAGGTATCATGCTTTATAATTCCTAGCCCACACTTGTTAGACTAAAAATACCTCTTCCTCACCATAAACTCCACATAGTCATACGCAGCACAAAGCGTGCTATATATTTTGAAGGTAATGTGTTACAAATCTGGGATGGGGACCCAATGATGGAGGTAGGCTTTTCAAGTTCAAGGTTTAGAAGAGTGGGATACTATCTCACTAGGGAGGTGGAGAAGGGACAGAAAGTGTCTGGCCTCACTGAAGTTGCAGCTCAAAGGGAGATAACATAAAATGTCATATCTGGCCTCGGTGAAGGAGAAAAGGACCTGTGTCTTTCAGGAACCCAGATGCTTACACAGAGTTCTTTTAGTGCGAACTAGATTCTCCAGTGCAAGTCGTCACCTACTTTGATCCCTGCATCCTACCTGTGTAGGGCAAGCTGGACATCCTACACATGAAGGAGCTCTAAGATTAGCATGTTAGCATGATCCTCAGTGGAAGCAGGAACAATTAACTTTAGCCATCAACTTACAAGAAACAGTATTGTTCAGCTTGTGGCATACAACTTCAGAAAGCGCTTGCTCCCTGTAGTTCGACCAAGAGGTTCAACATTATACTAATCTTAGAGGGTGATCAGGGCTAAATTAAAGGAGACACATGATATATATACACCTGTTAAAAAATAAAACCTTGAAGGCAACCTATTAAGCAATACGGGATTCATTTCTGAATACAATGACTATGTAAATAGGCACATATAAGTACTACAGTTGTAACCCCAAAGAAATAAGTATTCACACTAACTAATGACACAAAGGGCTACCACACAAACACTATTACAGGTTTAGCACTGAATAAATCATGGCCGATCCTGTCTCCTACTTTACCATACTCTATTCCTCATGTGAGCAGGAGGCCTCTGATTACTGTTTCCAATTCACTCAATGTCATCAGGACATTATGTTTGCAGTTCTGGTATTTCACTTAACAAACTAATGAAATTTGGAAGTTGTAGTCTTGCTAACTGGACCTACTCACTTTATAATATTACGTGCAACAGGAATGCAGAGCACCCAAAACATGGTGACCCGATGACACAAGTGCACAGTCACAAACAAAAGTCTGAGACTGGATTCCTGCTGCACAGCCTCAATTCAAACTAGATGCTATTACAAAAGCAACAATGACTTTTGGTTATGGTCTAAAGACAGTGTGAGGAAAATGTCAGTACAGGCACTTTTTGCAAAGCGAAAGTTCCACCTCTTGGAGGCGGCTGTAGCAACCAGTGCACAATGTTGAATTCTGTCAAGCCTTTCTGGAACAGTAGAGAGGCAGAGAAACAAATGAGGAATGTACGCCAAGCCTTCTCACATCCTACCTGTTTCTTCTACACCTCTTTACTGTTGCTAAGAGGATGGCCGTGTGCCACAGACTAGCAAATACTCATCATATCCACTTTAACCCACGTTCAAGCTAGATCAAGAAAGGAAACATTGTACGACTCCTTGGTAAAATGGATCTTTGTATTTGATAGATTCACTAGTGTTGCCATATTCGGTGTAAAAAATAAATAAGTACATCAAGAGGAAAAATCTCTGGTGAGAGGTTTGTCCATTAAGGCCACATAATACACTTTTCAAGCAGCAGACGTCGCTGCAGTGATGGAGCAAAATCCCTGCCAAAGTGGAATGATTGCTGCAGGGAAGGTGTTGAAGATTTGGCTGAATGTGAAGGGTGCTGCATGTTTCTGCAGCAAGGCTCTCTGCACGCATTTCCTAAGTATATGTTTTGGCGATGAAAGAAGTTCTTCAGAGATCCATGTCTGTAATTGCAGAGGAGCTCTTCAAGGGAACTGAATCAAAGCCATCTGATGTCCTCTGGAAAGAAAAGCCAATATACAGTCAATACTGATTGCCACGTTTCATTGAGATTCAGAACTTGAACTGCACAGAAAATAGTTAAAATCCCAATCTCGCTAAATCCAATAAATTATTAACTTAGTCATTTTGCATTTTCTGCGTAGAATCAAGCAATTAAAAAAAAGGTATTGTCATAAGATGCTTGAGGTTTGCAGAGCCTGGACATGGTAGACAGGGTAAATCGCTCAAAGCATCAGTTGTTGCTATTGCATCACTACCTACACGACCTTCATTACAAAATCTTGTGCAAGCCCAGAGAACCTGCAATGACAACAACACACATATGCTTTACAGAACTCCTCAAGATGGCCCAACTCTTTCCACACCTCAATTTTGAGTGTAACAGACTAGTATGTATAACTTTGAAAGTTCTCTCTTAAACTGAGCATCTACCTTTCTATGCATGAATAACGTGGATATTGGTGCTACTCCTCTAATTTTGGCAATATCCACTTGTTATCCTATTGCTTTCATCAGTAAGATCTGGGGATTTTGGGTCATATGTATGTCCATTTCATCTCGCAAGTCTACAATTGTGACTTTTTGCGACTCACAAAATGAAATGTACAAATGTGTCTCAGACACATTTAGAGACTCCCAATGGGGTAGCAAATATTCGTGAGGTAGGTCACAATTTGGGACCCCATTGGGAATGGCCACACTCACAGCAATGGTGGCCTGCTGGGGACAGCAGACCACCAGGTCAGTGACTGCTTTTAAATGAAGCACTTTTCTATTTTTTTAAATGCATTTCAAACAAAAAAATGAAAAGTTTTCTTTTCATTTTTTCAGAGTAGGCAATGGTCTGTAAAAATATTTACACTTCCATTCACAAAGGGAAAGGCCTCCCTCGGTACTTGAAGTTGGTGGTAACTGCAAATGTTTTGCGACCGCATTCCCGGTCACAAAATATTCCTACAAGCAAGTGTGATTAGGTATTAGGAAGGGACGCCCTAAACATGCCCTTCCTAATACCGAATCGCAAAAGCACAATGCAATTCAGTTAACAGTTACTGAGTCGCATTTTGCTTTGGTACAGAGAAAAAAAGCATTTGTCGCCGGAAAAATGCTTCGTACCACTGCCCATTTGTCCCAAAGGTTTAGTGCACCAAGTAATACTGGATGCAGTAGTATTGCGCATTATGTTATTCTCAGTTAGGGGTGTTACCAGCTCTACTGGGAATTATGGTCCAGTCGTAATGAGTATCTAGTAGTGATTGTATATGACTTGATTTATTTGCTGAAACTCTGAGCGACATCAGGCATAGGGTGGTTACCAGGTCACTAACTTTCCACCACAATTCACAAATCATTAATCAGTGCACAAGACATATTTTTCCAAGAGATACAATCCAAGATCAGAGCTCCTAGATTGTACTAATTTGTTACATGAAAGCCAATGGCTGGAAGCAGGGTTTCCTGTCACATGGGGACATTTTTTCACCCTTATCAGTAAAGCTGATTTGCAGCTTAGGGAAGGTAGAGCTGTGATATGCATAGGGAGCGGAGATATTTTCAGCTAACTGTTAGTTTCTACATATCCAAGATGTGCCCCACGTTGCATTTAGACTCAATTTGACATCCATTTTGGAAATATGGAAGAAAGTATTTTAAGATGCTCGGCTTCCACAACTGGCCTTGGTAATGCCAGCATAACTGTGCAAGGATTGGCAAAACCAATAAAGGCAGAAGTGTATGCTATGCAGTGGGTATGGAGTCAGAGACAGGGAAAGTGAGAGAGAGGTGAAGTAGGGTAGAGGCACCAAGCCACAGTAGGGCTCAGTGTTGGTGTTGGTGGGAGACAGCAATTGAGGCAGTGACAGAAGAGGGAACGGACGATCAGCTGGAGACCAGGGAGGGGTGAAAGAGAGAGGTGTAGAGGAGGGGAGAGAGAATGAGGGAAAGCACGTAAAAGAGAGAGAGAGAGAGGCAGGGCCCTAACCACTGGACCCTCATATTCCTGTTTTCTCCCCTCTAAATGAAACTGGCAGTAGGCAGGATTGCTGAGTTGAGAGATTGGTTTCCAAACAAAAATTTAGCTCATTGTAAAACCTCATTCAGCTCTAAAAGGGTTCAGCATGCAAGGTAAAATGAAAGACCAGCACTGCCCTGTGAGAAAAACTTCAAAACATTTTGGGGCACATTTTAAAGGAAAGAGGTGCAACGCTGCACCAAAATTGCCAGCGCTGCATCACTTCAGAAATGCAGGGATACGCCGTATTTACAAAAATTCACTGTGCACCCCTGTGTTTGTTCCTGCACATAAAAAATCTTTAATGGTGATTAGTTTTTTCTGTGTGTGCTGCAAAATGCAGCACACATAGAAGAAGCAAAAACGAGGAGAAATAAAAGTAATTTTCCATGTTGCGCCATGCGAATGCCACCCTGAGGGTGGCATTAGTTTTTGGCGCTGCCTCAAATTTACATTTCCTTGTAAATCTGGAGAGGTGTCAAAAAGCAATGGGTGTTGTGTGGGTACACCCAGAGCAACACCCATTGCACACCCCTCTGCCGCAGAAAACTGCTTCATGGGGCTCATATTTACAAGGCAGCGTTAAGGGGCTTAACTCGACATTGTAAATATGGCACTGGGCACAGCACTATTGAAGAGTCAGAAAAAGTGACATTCTGGTGGCGCTAGGAGCTTCCAAATATGACCTTTTGTTTACTTTCAGATGATGATGGAAACTGCTCCTGCATGATCATCTTTTAAATAGTGTGTGATGTGGGGGATAATCATAAGGGTGCATGAGTCACTACAATGGCTTCATTAGTAAAATGCAAATTTGCTTCCCTCATTTGCATGTGGGCATCACTTCGCTTCTGCGCTCAGACGCTAAATTGGACGTAGGTGCAGAGGCAAACAGGCCCTTAGGATGCACACTGACAGTGTGCAATGTTAGTGCTCCACCTGAGGTCAGCCTTCCTGAGGGAGAAAGTGGGTCTCATCAACCTGCAGAAACTCCCCGGAGAGCGATGCACTCACTCATTGCACCTGCCTGCAAGGGGGTTTCTGTCCTCTCTTTAAAGTTCATACGGGTGTTGATTGCTCTGTGAAACATGGTCAGACTTGTAAGCAGCCACTCCATCTTTCACTGAATGCTTTGCCCACAGGCCTACAGGGTGCACTGACCCAGTCGGTGCTAGTTGCAGTTTCTGAGAGATACCCCTGGCACAGACTGGACAGTGCACATATTCTGTAACCTGGGCCCAGATCTCTCATTCATCTTTGCTATCAGGGGTGTGTCATCCCATTAATATTTGAAGTGGATTTAGAATTGTAGGATTTAGGATTGTATAAAGGCACAGTGCCACATGATCACCAACTCTGACACAGGGACTCTGGCATGGAGGCACTGCCACTGGGACACAGACACAAGAACTTTGACCCAGCTTCACCACCACTGACATGGACAAAACAGCACCAGCAAATCACACGTCAACACCAGGACAAGTGCTTTAACACTGGGCCACTGCCACCTGTACACAGATAATGGAACACCAACACTGGTATGAGGATATTGGCTTGGGGACAGGAACACTGACAGAGGGCACAAACATTGATGCTGGGACATTGGTAGAAGGCAGTGAGACTGCAAGATTGGCACAGGGGCAGTAGGTACTGACACTGAAATACTGACACCCACACACACCACCAGGGAAGTGGCAGCACAGGGACACTAAAACCTGGGTACTGTCTGTGAGACACAACACTGGGGTAGTGATCTGTGGTGCTGTATGGGGAAACTCACACCATTGTATAGACATAAGGACACTGGCATGAGACAATGACACAGGTATTGAGGGATTGACAAGGACACTAATGTGGACACTGGGCACTGCAGCACTACCAAAGGCTACTGCCCAGTGGCCCTGCCTGGATACACAGACACTGGGACAAGAGCACACCTTACACAGAGGAAACTACTGGGAGATATTGACATTGAGATGCTGACACCGCGGCACTTACACTGTGACCTTGGAGATGTGGAAATAGGTGCACTCCCATTGATGCTAGAACACTAAAAAAGGGTAAACAAACCGAAGCCACATATGTACTAATGCTGGGGTCAATGGCCCAAGAACCATGAACACTAATGCTGAGACATTGTCACAACCACTCCAGCACTGAGACAGGGATATGACAACCCATGGATACTGACACTAAGGCCATGAAGTGA
The DNA here is from genome assembly GCF_031143425.1 of Pleurodeles waltl. NCBI lineage: Eukaryota > Metazoa > Chordata > Amphibia > Caudata > Salamandridae > Pleurodeles > Pleurodeles waltl. Next base: position 604,533,857 of record NC_090445.1, on the reverse strand, counting down.
CACTACACAAGGGTACTAGAACAGAAGCACTGGCACTGGGCTGCTGGCACAAGAAACCCAATACTAACACAAGGAAACCTGATCGTTTTAAGATCCTGGCCCGATACACATATGGAAGTTTCACAGACTTGGTAACAGAGACTGACATTGTCAAGGAGCAGCTGAGGGACTGGGCAAAGGAACCCTCCTTTCCCCCACAAATATGGAATTGTTCAGGCATCCCAGAAATCAGTCAGAGAAAATCCTGTCTGAATGTGACAAAAGAGGGAAGAGACACCCCGCTAACGCCTTTTCCTCCAGTAGCTGCAAGTTTAGATAAGCAATTGCATTCTGCAAAGGACGACGAGTTCTTTTTTCTCATATCCAGCAATTATTGACTAAATAGTGCTTTCTGGTGATAATAAATTATATTTTCATCCTAACCATTCTGAAGCAAAGGATCTTTATTTTTCCAGCAGACATGAGCAAGCACATCAGAGAAACCTCAATATGCGAAATCATTGAAATGAAAATTCATTTGCAGAAAAAGAGAAGTTGCAATATAGAAATATCTGGCACAACACATTGCATCAGAAAAAAATAGCAAAGCCCATTCGGCATCCGCCAAATACTATGGAAGCTCACAGGCCAGCATCTGTCCCGGAACAAGGCTCTCTGGCTGCTCCAGCCCAGGTTAATGGCGCGGTTCGCCAATCCCCTCTCCTTTTGGCTTCTGCACCAAAGCTTTGGTGAATTTGTCTAGTTTCCCTTGCTTCTCTTCGGTTTTATCCTTTGTCATGGTGGTGGCAGTCAAATGTTGTACCTGTGATCAGGGTCTGGTTGGGTGGCCTGGCAGTCCCTAAACCCCTCCACTTAGAGACAGGCAGCATGTGCATCCACTGTTGCAGTTATCTCAGTAGTTCGGTATAGTGGTACCTTGGGGCGACTCCTGCATGTGGTCTTCAGCATACCACTGTCTGCTCAGCGCCCTCACCCGCTGGTGTTGGGGGATGGGCACCTCCAAGGGCCTCCATGATCTGTCCCACACTTGGGGGAGCTCCCTGGCTGGTCCTCAGCACAGCTAGGGTTGAAGTCTTCTTCCAATGGTGGGGATCCCACTACTTCCCCCCAATCAGTCTCCTCGTCTGCCTCTTCCACAGGGTTCCACACTCGATCTAGCTCAAGATAAGCAAGCTCTCCATAGCCTTGGAGAGGGTGCATCTCCCAGGTTTGTCTGGCAGTCCCCATGGCCTCCAGCACTTTCTCTGATGCCACTCATGGCTTGCAGTATTCTTGGGCACCAGGCTGCAATCTCGGTGGGAACACCTTATCTCCGCCACAGGGGATGTTGTCAACCTCAAGGTCAGCCCAGCAAAGCTCTGAGGGGCTGGCTGTGGTGTGTTGCATCCCTGTCTCTCTGCTGCCCAATCGCTGGGGCCGCAAGGGTGCTTCCTTGGGTCTGCAGTGTTTTTGAGGATCAGCACCTTGGCCCCCGACAATGTCTTGTCCTCAGGCCTGAGTCTTCCTTGTTGTCCTTGGGAGCACTGTCTTGTCCCCAGCCACAGGGAGTGTCTGTTGAGTAGCACCAGTGCCCAGATGTAGCAGGATGTTCAGTGCAGGAGTGCTACTGAATGGTGACTGCCATCTTGTGCTGCTTGGCCATGCTTAAGTAGCTTATTAAACACGTCTCAGGCCTGCCATTGCAGCCTGTGAGTGCAGTTTAAATTGCCAAAATTACAAAATAAACCTTTAGCTAAGTCTAAACCTTCCATTTAAATACATTTAAGTCACCCCTAAGGTAGGCCCTAAACAGCCTATCGAACAGGCACAGTGTATTTAAAATGCTGGACACATATTTCAAGGTTTACATGTCCTGGTAGCAAACAACTCTTAAATTCATTTTTCACTACTGCAAAGCCTGCCTCTCACATAGGATATCTTTGGGTTACCTTATTACATTTAATAAGTGATACGTTTCAATTTAAAGCAGGTAGAAAGCTCGAGTTTGGTGTCTAAAGAATTGAAATTTAAAACTCTCTCTAATGATAACGTTGAATTTTAAGTCACAATTCTGAAAATGCCACTTATAGAAAGTTGGCATTTTCTTGTCACAACTATTTTATGCCTGCAGCCTGTATGTTGGGTGACGTGACTAGGTGTAGCTGGCAGTTGGTCTTTGTGTATTACTCCCAGACAGTGAGACTAAGAGGGAATAAATATTGGCAGGATGGGCCGATGTTGGCAGGATGGGCCATCTCTGTCAGGATGAGGGGGATGAGCTGTCCTCTACCACACTTGCACAACGGAAAGGCTCTGCCTTGGTACACTCACAAAGGGTTTCACAGTACTGTTTTGTTTCCCCAGACACGCTGGGGCCACGACAGGGAGGCAGGAAATTCCACACACATCTGGAGGGGAGGGCACTAGAAGCTTCTAGCACTTCAAAGTGGGCACCAGAAGTGGACCCTCAGACCAAACTCTTCAGTACACATCTGGACCTATGGAGGCCTCAGAAAAAGGACTGCTGGACTGACAGTTCTGCTGCAAGAAGAACCACTACTTTGCTGCCTTGCTGCTCTGCTGTCTGAGTGAGAAGGAGTGGCCCTGCATCTTGAACCCAGGACCACCAGAGTGTCTCCAAGAGCAAGTTGGCTGGCCTGCTGATCAGAGCCTCCGGGACAGAAAAGACCCCTTCAATCCTGCACCTGGTTTATGCCAGTGTGAGTCATGTCCCTGAGGAGGTGCCATCCTGGTCCTGGACCCTTGGAAATGGGCCTGAAGTTGCTCTGCCAGCCCAGTTGCAGTTTTTAGCAGAACCAACGCAGCATGATGCATCTCGCAGCTCTGCATCAGAGCTGCTGCTGTTTGACGCATCCCTGATGCAGTACCTCTCAGCTCCTGGGAACTGCCGATGTGCAATGCATCCTTGATGCAAGACCTTGCATCACAGCCCGCATATCCTCAGAACAGCCACCCTGTGATGCATCCACGCCATGAGATCTCGCAGTCCTCCGAAATCAGTTTTTAAGGTACTTCATTCAGTGCACCTAATTTGTTCCCTGTATCCAGCACACGCTCCATCGTGTTTAGCCTGTGGCGTTGTCTCACTCTGGCCTGACCAGATACCCACATTTGGCACTTTGTGCTTTCAGGCAATATTTCTATCTAAAGCTTCAAAATGGATATCTCTGATTCTTTTGCTTTGATGTTTGTCATTTTTGTATCAAATATTGTATTAAATTTTAGTCTATGTTCCTAAATTGGTGTGGGATTTTTCTTGTGCTCTGTGTTCATGTTATAATTGATTCTGTACTCCATAAATACATTGCACATGGCCCCCACGTTAAGCCTGACTGCTTTGTGCCGAGCTGCCAGAGGAGTATGCACTGGTTAATTTGTTTTTTTTTGTATTTCACTGTGACAAGACTTGTGGTTGCTGCTTGAGTAAGGTTTAACCTCCCTCAACCAGTAACACAATTTCCTACAATAATTGCTGGCTATAACAAGCTGTGACTTTTAAATTGCGGTATAACATCCAGATCTTTGTGCTTTGTGCACCAAAATCCTTATGTACCAGTATTTACCAGGCATTTTCCTTGTTAAAAGTCCACAGATTTCACCTGCTGAAATTTCCTCTGGGGAAATTGCAAGGAATGTAGTAATTACCACAAGCCTTTCATTCCAATCCATCTGCACACAATAGTTTGCACAGGGTTCAGAAAAGAACAGGCCACTTGTAATAAAGGCCTAAGACTCATTTCATCATTCAGAGATTTAAGTAATGCACTGCCGGCAAATGTCTTTCTAGGAACGAGCTCAACCAAGTTATCGGCGGATTGACTTACCATTGACAAACACTGCCCAAGTGACTACACCAGTTGACAAAAAAAAAAAAAATACTAGCTAGTTGCGGAGAGCTTGAAGACCTAACCAGAGACACAGCCTGCAGGCCTTTCAACAATGACAAGATTCTCCAGCTGCTGAAATCCATAAATGTGAGCACATCACTAAGATCACAGATCCATTTCAAGTCATGCGCGAAGTGAGCTAAGTAAAACAGAGGTCCTGATTTATAGTATAGCAGTGTCTCTCCAGGAGGCGGAGCACATACATCCGCCACCCTGAAGGACAGAGGACCGCCATATTTAGAGATCCCTGCTGGCCCAGCAGTGATTTATGTGCACTCACAGAGACCACCGATACAGCTTATTTTTTCTGTATATGACCACCAGAGTGACAGACAGAAAAAAAGTACATCAGACATCCACTTTAAATAGAGTGCGCCTTCGTATGCCCTTACTCTGATAGCCCGACTCTGTCAGCCCTTTGGAGTAAGCCTTCAGACATGAGAATAGGGGGTGCCACCATCAGCAAACTGACAGTCCATCTATCTCATAATTGAGCACATGACTGAGGGTTTGTTGGACAGGTTACTTCATCACGTTTATGACTGGTTTTCCTGTCCACAAAGCTCTAAATCTGGAGCAGAATGTACGACAGGAGCCAACGTGGTTTTATAGTTTTTCCTTAGTCATCATGAGATAAATTACCAGGTGTGAAGAGAATTTAAGCCAGTCGTGCACATAATAGGACTCAAATTAGAGCACTTCGACAGACAGCTGTACTACTTTGCTAGCACAATCTATGTCTGTTAGACCGAGTCACTTTAGTGGGCTTCAGCATCTCGCCTGTCATTGGAGGAGACCTGCATATCTCACAGCAGTTCTGGAACTCCCAGGCAGCTACTTCCATGAGGCAAGCTTTTCTCATCATTAAAGAGATAATGATTTTGTAGTAGCTAGTCCTACTGAGCCCTGACACTATTGACATGCAGCCAGCGAAAGGACAGCACCTTGGATATTGCACTGCTGAAGAACCTCTCTCTATCTGTAAAGGAAACCCTGGTTGAGCTGACTTTTGATCACACTTCAGTTATTGACAGTGAAAAATCAACAGCAAAGCACAGGACATAACGTCTAGAAAGGAAACTGAAATATCTACAATTGAGGACTAAGCAATATTAAGACTCTTGGCTTTTTAAGCTCTGCTGAAGGATTTTTCTTTGATCAATTTGTTAAGTTCAAGCGCATTATCTCAGATGATGTTTATAAAATGAAAAGTTTAGAAATACAGCAGAAATGCATTGATTAAAGTTACAAGCCCATGACCCTTAATCACTTTGATCAGAAAGTCATGGTTATGAACAGAAATGATTTGTAATCTCTCGAAGCTTCAGAACCTACTAAAAAGGTATTCAACAAATATTTTGCGTTAAACTGAGTTATTTTGAAATTTGGTGAAGGAAAAAAGTGATTGTTTGCTGATGAAAGAAAGTGATTTTTTTTCCAAGAAAGACTCAATTTTTGCTTAGACTAAACAAGGCAGCATCAGTGTTTGATTAGTAATGGGGGGGGAGGGTGAGCAATCTGGAAATAAAAGGCAAGGAGAGAGGGCTCTAACCTATGTCTGTTTTTCTGAAAGGGGAAAAACACCATAAAGGAAGAACATGTTCAACAACCCTATGAAAGGTACAAATATAAAAGTTAAATGTTAGGCAGCCTATGATGATAGTGACTTTGTTATTCATTGATTGAAAAGCTGTCGCATAAGAGTGTGTTGGGAGGCGTGTCCTGTGCTGTAAAAGTATGAGCATAAGAGTATCTGCACTCCAAACAAGGAATCACATATTCTACAAAGCATTGAACATTTGAAACACCATAGCACAGTTCCTATTTATTGTGCGGTACTTGATAGAAAAATGCTGGAGAGAGTCAGAAAGGGATAATGTGTTATACCAGTGAGAGGGGTTCTGAATATACAAATGACAGTGTAGGCTCAGCAGGACCAGGAAGATCAGGATTGACCTTGCTCTTTTCGAGAGCACTTTGGAAGATGAAGCGTATACTGAAAGAGTATGAATGGTGAAGGTGCATTTGAAATAACAGCCAAGACGTTGAGGCGCTGTTATGGAGGCGTCAGTGGCAATACAAGCACATTATAAAATTGGTCTCAGTGAGAGTTGGGAGACAAGAAAAGTTTGGATAGGTGACAAGTGCACTGGAAATGGGAAAGGAGGGATGCTATATAGAGAGCTATGAAGATATTACTTTTGACATATTTGAAATTCAATATGTGCGTTGAATATGTCAGTTACAGATATTTAAGAAACAGAGAAGCAGAACGCAAAATGTCTGAATTTGATACTGGCTTATGTGATTATGTGGCTGAGAATTTGGAATACAACCTGTTGTAAAGAACACACTTTGAGCATGAGGTCAACTAAATGGCTGCCTGCCTGAGCTTGAGAAACTGCACTTGAGCTTTGCTTGGTACCGCACCACCGCCACTTAAAAGCAGCATTTAAGCACGCTGGAGGGATATTCTTCTCTGATTAGTGGAAACACTTGTAAGGCGATATCCAGCACTGGTGGCACAAGTACTTTACAACTTGAACCTTAGAAATAGCAATAAAATGAAATTATGGAACTTTATATAACATAATGCATTGGTATGTCCAATAGTGTGAGAACCTCCCTTGTGAAACAAATTATGAAGTGGTTGAATTCTGGGCATAAAAATGTGTGGAGACTGACAATCAGAACACAGAGAGAGAAAGACTGTTATTCGTGGTTCCCATATGGTAACAGTTATGGCAGCAGCTGCTTTTCCTGTGTTATTGCATCAATTAAGAGAGTTTTCATGAGAGATCATGTTAGGTACTACTTTAGAAACATTTTGCTTGTTGATTGTTTTAGCACGCTGAGACATAAGGTCTTTGGTTGACTGAGACTTCTCAATTCCTATTCCAACATCAAGATATCCAAGGGCTGAAACCACACCTACCAAACTCCATGAAATCAGGCCTTGTCCAGGGCTCTTAAAAATTCCACAATTCTCTGTGGATGACAAATACCTCTCCATTCCTTTATGATCCCACAAACATGTGGGATTTCTGTGGCTCCTATCAAATTCCAAATGAATTTGGTCATTGTCAGGGCTTTAACTATATTTCTTCTTCTGCTTCTATAACTGATTCTTCTTCTTTTGTTTTTTATTGTTGGTAATAATACTTACACTTAATTCCACCTTCCTAGATTCGTCCCCTAAATATCTCTCCCTAGGGTGTCTTCTCTCTTCTTTTAGGCCTCAACTTTCATCTTGTGTTTTCAGTCACTGACCTTGACGGAGATGGCAGATTTAGGTATTGAGAGGACGTTGTTTGCAGCAAAGTGTACTTATGATAGGAGCTGACTCCAACAATCCCTGGGTACAGAGAGGCTCTTTTAATCCCCAACAATCTCCATAATTCTACAGATATTGACAAGAAAATTGACAATCTCTAAAACTTGGATTGTCTAGGCAAACCTCAGAGTATGGCAGACCGTTGAAATAGCTTGCAAAGATTGACATCTTTGAGACTGTGGGAGCCTTAAACATACCTCAGAGCCTTGATGTGTGTGGGAGCCCTGGCAATCCCCAAACTCCTTGGAGCTTGGGAGAGCTTCTGACAATCATGGGGTTCCATGGAGTTTGGGAAGTGTCTTGAAAGTGTCCAGATATAATGAAGAACAGAACCTGAAATTGGGACAAATAGGAGGTTGTTATCCATTCCATGGGTTTTGCCATGGTCAAATCAATGGCACAAACTATGGGGGGGGCTCCATTATTTTTATTTACACCATATTATAGCACCACAACACCATTAATTGGAGTTAATGTCTTGTTTATGGTTGAGAGCCAGTCCTTAACAATGCAGGAAGTGTACATCAAGTACAACAAATACATCAAATTATGTTAGTAGGTTGCATTTACTTGAATTACAAATTTACTCTTAATTCAAGACCCTGCACCTCAAGGGAGGTAATCACTGTGTACACTAGGCACAGCTACCATTTGAAGATTATTTTACCTGCACTTAGGATTTTCCCGGCTCCAAAAGTCTAGGGGACATCAACAGTGCACACAGAACACACAGGCGTAGTTCAAGTGGGCAGAGTCTTTCTGTCAATTGTGTAAATGTAGGCGGTGTTCACAGTAGACATTTAGTTTAATGGAAACATTTTTAAAATACTGTGCCTTTGCCACGTCAGTGGGGTTGCATGGGGCATATCAACTTCAGTTTACATTGTCAGGCTTTCAGTTTATCCATATTTAATAAAACTATTTTGTCAGAAACTGGATTCATTTTCAAAGCAAAGGGATATGTGATGACACACTACAGTCATCTCCATAGGAGGTGCATCACTATAGCTACCAAGGGCAAGTACACATATTAAATTTTCTTCAGTCTCCAGCAAAATAAAGTCACCCTTTTAACTGACCCTTCTATTATAAAGGTGGAATGTTGAGGGTATACTGACGTAATCTGGCAGCAGCATTGATGTAAGAGCCTGCATCAGGATTATTTGGTGAGTTTGTATGCACAAATAATCAGTGCTGTCTCTATAGATTGCTATCTAATGAAATATCAACAGGGAAAAAAACCTGTTGTTTCTTTCATATTATTGAAAAACCTGTTCATATATGGCTTGGACACAATTGGTTTCAGTATTTAGGATGGCATGAGATACATTTTAATCTAAAAATAGTTGGAATGTTTCATCATTGACTCTGACTTTGGTTTTCATGCAATGGGCACAAAGATATGCCTCTTGAACCTGAACACTTACTGTATTTAAAGACACAAGTGTAAAGTTCTGTGCCTTCTTTTCCACAATGGAGGTATTTGTTTCTCAAGAAAGATACTGGTCTGAGTTATATAATACTGTATCCCCTAAAAGCGGGAATACACTTTGGATATAATATGTAGATATTTTTTCAAAAACACTTTGCAATCTGGAACACTGTGTACGGAGACCTAGAGCAACAGGCCTAAAACTGACTGAAAAAGTCTTCCATGTGTGTGCAAAAATATTCTCAAAATGAGTTTTAGTTAAGATCTCCAATAAGGGGTGTTACAAAATGCACAAGTGAGAACTACCTCTAATCTTTACCTAACGTCTTTGGCACATGAGTGAGACAAAAAGGTGTATGATGTGTGAAGAACTTACCTTCCCATGCTCACTTATCCCCTGAACACAATACTCTGAAGTCACAAGTGTTATGTTCCTTCTGGGGAAAGAAAAGCTGGTGAACCATTTATAACATTGGCATCACTTGGCAAATGGCTTTGCGTTACTGAAGGATGCACTTCGCATAGGTGCCTGAACTTAGAAATTACATTTTCAATGAGGCTACAGATTTCTCAAGTTGTTTGGAAATGGGGGTGATCATCTTCAAAGTATTAGGTATCTTGATTGTCTTGATTGTCCATGTTCACGATCACTATTCTGGACCTGACCATTAGGAGGGATGTTTTTAGGTCAGAAGAACCACTTTTTGATCTGTCCCATGAGGACTACTTAAGGAATGCTGCAGTGAATCTGTCTGACAGTTCTTCAGACCACTGACATTGTAAGGACAATCTAATAGCAACAAATGTGAGAGTGCATGTACTTCCTACTAATCAGTATGCTGCGTCCATGGTATGAAAGGAAAAGTTAAAGGTCCAAAGCCTGTGGTGGTTTATCTGTGTTTACTTGGTTTATCATTTAAGGTCTAATACCTGTGAGGGGGGGTGGTGAAAGTCTGCATAAACAAAGCGGGCTGCTTCTGAACTTCTGCACTGCCTAGCTCAGTCACAGGAACCCCTGGTGTGACTTAGTGACACTTTCCTGGCACACATAACCAAATGCAGTTGATGGTCAAAGGTCACCCACTACCAAATGGAGATTAGTGGGTAGGAAAATACTACACAGGTATCCTTAACATCAATGGAATAAACTGTTGGTGCAGGGGAATGTGGTCACCAGGAATAGTCACCATGTCTCTGGTTTATCTGCAATTAGGATGTTGGCATCTCAAAATGTCTAGAAAACATTAACAAAACACACAGGTTCAGTTCAAGATAGCCGTTTTAAGTGCTGTGGAAAATGTCCAGATTATGGGCCTGATTACAACTTTGGAGGACAGTGTTAAACCGTCCCAAAAGTGGCGGATATACCACCTACCGTATTACGAGTCCATTATATCCTATGGAACTCGTAATACGGTAGGTGGTATATCCATCACTTTTGGGACGGTTTAACACCGTCCTCCAAAGTTGTAATCAGGCCCTATGTGTTTAGATTGTGGCAACTGTGCTTCGGGCCAAGTATCAATAACACAAAAGACAGCGTTTAAACCTGTGACTGAAGTCAATTGGTTTGGCTGTCTCCTTTTAGTGTTTCCCCCTCTGTATAAGGTTAGAGTTTGGCTTTGACTGGATTTATTTTGTGTACTACAGATCCAAAGCAGGCATGGGAAAATGACTTCCATGTAAGTTACTCCAACACGGAGCGTCTGTTGACAGATTTTCATATTTTATTTCCATAGGTAGATCATCTTGGCGCTACCTTTAAAAGTGCAACTCCACTTATAAAAAAATCTTCGAGGCTCTTTAAAGTTGAATGCTGTAAAATATTATTTGTGAAGCACTGACTTCCAATATAACCCAGCACACTCCTGCCTGATGGTGGCCCTCGAGACTTATTAAATTAGTTTTTTTGTTGATCAAAGATATGGCCCAGTTTTTGCAGCAATGAATGAGCTAAATAAATCAATTTTTGTAAAGACCTGCTGCTGGCAAAGAAGCAGACTTTCAAGAAAACAAATATTTTTATTTAGTGAAAATCTAATGGGTACATGAAAATTCACTCTGGCGGCTGCAGTATTTTCAACTCTAATTGAATTATGCACAACTAAGCAAACCACTGATGCTGAGGACACTGTAGTGTCCCTCATGTAGTTCTAAAATAAGAAATTTCCAAGAACGCACAGCAGTCCATTAACCCTGATTCCCTCCACAACTGGAATACCAATTAGGTCTACATCTCAGTTCAATCACTGTTGGCCATTGGATGAACAGAGTTCCGACCTCTGGTTTCCAAGAGTAATTTTTTAGAATCCCCTGAGGCTATTCGTTATCCCACAATTGTTAAAAACGCCCACCTGCCGTGGGATCTGTCAACTGAAATATCATAAATGCACTGTTATATTTAGCTTTCTCCGAAAGCCACAACTGTTGTGCCATAGCTAAAAAAATAAAAACCTGTACCCAGCTGCAAGAATCTGTGGAACAACACCTGATACATTGTGTTCAAGTAGTCTTTAAACTAGGCCTTAGCACATAGCTGGTTGTTGTAGCTGCTCTCAATTAGCTTCAAATTCAGTCCAGTCATGGCAAGCATCTGCCTTTAGTTTTGCAGAACTTCTCTGTAGCTCTTGACACAATAGATCTCTAGCACTAACACTGATGAGACAGGCTCTCAGTGTATTTGCTGTTCAAGGTACTGCACTGGCTTGGATACAAGAGTTTCTGGTTAACTAGGCCCAGCAGATCTTGCTTACACACCAACTCCACGTACTGTTTGTCTTGTTCACTGAGGCACACTTATTTCCAATCTTTTGTCTAATCTTTGTGTTTTTTAATATTTGTTTTTGGTTTTCAAACTTGTTTTATTTTGTAACATACCTCCAAGTAGGTATTCATTAAGGGGTCACTCATACCTAAAGGAGTTAAATTACATCATATGTATATCTTCCTGTGATGCATATTAAATATCTTTCTTCGATACTGCAATTAGCGTATTCTTTTTGTACTGCACAACTACTAAAGCATGCTTCTCCTTTAAACAGGAAGGGTGATACTTCATATAAAATGTCTTCAGTTTTCACTCTGAATAACAAGAATTGTAACTAAAGGTGAGATGGATAAAGAAAAGGCATCAGTAATTATCTAGGCTGATGTATGTCATGGGAAACATAATTTTACACTACTGTAATCATAAAGGTCCAATATATGTTGATCACGACATGCCAAGGATCATGCATGTATCCTAAGTATTACCGAAAATCTATTGAGCTCCAATTATGTTTACCAAAATTTAAAAAACGTAGTCAAATGTGCACACCCTTCTCTCGTACTTCGGTTTCATTGAAATAAAAAACTATAAGAAAGCAACAAAATGAAAATGAGTAAAACTAAAGAATGTTCGATGTTTGATATATAAGTATAATTTAAAACAAGATATTTACTAGGCCACATTAAATTAGTTAGTGGTCAGGCAGACCAATTTGAAAGCATCTACTTTTCAAAGGTGACCACTGATTATTGCCTGAACGTATTCCATGTATTCCATTTTGGATCATAGGGAAATGGGTATCTTTAACAAAGGATGGGTTAAATTAGGAAGGCTAAGACTAATACCAATATTGAAATCTATGTAGCCCACTGAATGATAAGGATTATCAAAGGTAGTCCAAAGAGAAGAGTAGTACTCAACCATCCATGATAGGATACTAAAAAATGAAGGAAGGACACATGTACGTCAATAGGGATTTACAGATAACATAAAAAATCTTCAATATTATGTTATCAAAATGATTCAAGTTATTGATAATATTTAAATGAATGGTGGTCTTCTACACTTAAAAGGGAGTTTCCTTTAAAGAAGGTGACCCATAACTGAAAGAGGATAAATATGCTATATATATTTATATTGATTTCTTGACATTTCAAGTAGACTACATATAAGTAAAGAAAACTTATAACCAACTGCTCATATTGAAAAAAGGAAGAGAAGGCCTCACTCAAGCCAGTTTTATCATGTTAAAACTAAAGAAGGTTCAGGATAAGGTCTCTATTTTAAAAATGAATATAGGACTCCTCAAAGTGGTGCATAAAGAGTAAGATGACAATGTGTACTATCATACATGAGGAATGAAACACAAACCAAGTGATGTATGGAATGCTTGATGGACTGCCAACTGCTCAGGGCAATATACTAGTCCACTGTTTTTTGTCAACTATTGCACGTAACCACAGAACTCAAGCTGTACAACACGAATAAAACCTGAGTAGGTTTAAACTGGCCTTGGGTTGCTTCTGTTCTCAAATGGAGGGGACCTCACTTGGCTGGACTGTCCCGACTGGAGAAGGACCAAGACTGATTTTCCCTATGGCAGATCTCTGGAGTGGCATAGCAGGTGAAAAACAATGGTCTGAAATGAAACCCAGTGTGATGGCCAGGGGATGAGATTAATTTAAGAATTCCTTTTATCACCTTGTTATTTGTTACAGTAAAAGCCTCTAGTACAATGGATATGCACAGACATGGGTTCTGTCCTCATGGTGCCACAGGACCCAAGCTATACCTCACTGACAAGACCTAAGTTTGTTGAAACTGTTCTGGGCTTGCTTCTGTTTCTATATCGAGGGGAATGGCAGTTCAGGCTGGACTGTTCCAAATGGAGCAGAACCATAACTGACTTGCATATGGTAGGTTTGTGTCTAGACTGACATAGTGGGAGAAAAGCAATGGTTTGGAATGTGACCCCATTGAAATAAGGGCAAGTCAATTGATGGATAGTATTGAATCAGTATTCCTTCAATGCAGGAGCATCACTACTTTGACTGGATGTCCTAGTGCATGGTTATAAGCAAAAAGCACTCTTTTTCGTAGCACAAAGAGGACATATTAAAAGTAAAGAAATGTTAAAAAGGTAACAAGAGGTCCATGAAGAAAAGGATGTGAGTAACACTCATATGTGTGGACACAATGTCAATTTTGCCTAATTCCTGAAAGAATAAAAATGACATAACTTACATTGAATCAAACTTGAAAGTTTCATTCTTAATTATTTTCTATTAACTATGGTGATTGGAAAAGAAACCATAGCTCAAAAATGCCTGAATTCCTATAACAAGCAACCTTTACATGAGCACCATATCATAGGTACGTCTCATAAGTCAAACCATCTTTAATGTAGTACTGACCTTACTCAGTCTATGAACATCAAATCTGAATGAAAGATACCATGTCTTAGCTAAGTCCTCATGAAATATGTTAGGAACTGGAAGTAATGTAAGATGCCAACATCATATGTTAAGGCTGCTGGTAATTGGGAAATTGTGTACCACATTTGAATGGTCTAATTCGTAGGAGTAACTAGTATAAAGAGAGAGGTAAAAATGTAAAGCATTAAAAATATGTTAAGGATCTTCAAGAGGTAGAACTCTGATTCTAAACGTTTATGAGTAGTGGTGTCCATAATTTTCTAATAAGGGCATAATTGTTTTAAGAAAACGGACAGTATTCAGAAATCATGTAAGATGCCAAAATTGCGTATGTAGCCAACAACAAATAGAAATTAATCAGCCATATGGTAAAGACTGTGGGGGTCATCACAACCGTGGCGGTACAAGACCGCCAGGGCTGAAATGACGGAAGCACCGCCAACAGGCTGGCGGTGCTTCCCTGGTCATTACGACCGCGACGGAAGCGCCGCGGTCGCACCGCCGGGGCCGGCGGTTTCCCGCCACAATGGCCCCGGCGGTAGTAATCCGCCAGGGCAGCACTGCTAGCAGCGCTGCCCAGGGGATTACGAGTCCCCCTAACTGCCAGCCATTTCCTGGCGGTTTGAACCAGCAGGAAAAGGCTGGCAGTACGGGGAGTCGCTGGGCATGGGCAGTGCAGGGGCAGCTTTTCACTGTCTGCTGTGCAGACAGTGAAAAGCACGACGGGTGCAACTGCACCCGTTGCACGGCCGCAACACCGCCAGCTCCATTTGGAGCCGGCTCCTATGTTGCGGCCGAGATCCCCGCTTGGCCGGCGGGCGGAAACCAGGTTTCTGCCCGCCGGCCCAGCGGGGAACTCATAATGACCGCGGCGGGGTGCGGATGCATTGGCGGCCGCCCGGCGGTTAGATCTTGGCGGCCCGCCAAGGTCATAATGAGGGCCAATATCTTGAAAGGTCTGTATATAGGAATGCTAAAAGTTTGCGGAATCTGATTTTTTTGTGGCATATTGTAAGCATAATTATGATCATAACTAGTAATCGTGAAAAAGGCCAAAAACCTGTAAGAATCCTACATGAGGTGTACATATATCAGTCATGTTGGAGCACTGTAGGTGTTGCATATGCTAGTAAGAACATAATACAGCATATTAGATGATGTTCAAATAAAAATATTTCTGTTTTATCTTTCCTGCTTTGATCTTGTTTCTACCCTAGTATGTGCAATGTTTTGTGTGTTACCACCAGATGTTTTGACTGCCAGGCAATCACCTCTCACTTTTAAGAGTTTGGTGGAGCCGGAGGGTCAAGATAAATTGTCCGAGCTCTCACGTTGCTGAACGTGCAGTTCCTCTGTTGCATGTAGAAATAGGGAAACCACCAGGTTTCCTAGGGAGAAGCCTCAGCTCACACTGCGGACAGATGTCCGTGGTCCTGTAAACCACAGGACAACCAACGCACATTGGCAGTTGTTCACTCTGTATGACGGAAAGGTTGCCAATTTTTTTAACAACAGTAAGCCAGTACTGACTATTTCTCTCTGCTTTCCTAGACACAAAATGTAGAATTTATTCCACATAAAACATATATGAAGATCTCTTTCAAGATATTTTTGCAATCATCTGAGAGGTTCAGGTGGCTCTGTTTAATGTAGTCAGGAGCCAGGTAGTCAATGGAAGCAACGAATGACGAGGTTGGAGAATCTTGTCTGATATTCTGGTGAGAAGGTTGGTTTGCACAGAAAGCACCCTTTGTAGTTGAATAGGTAGGTGAAGCATGTCCAGAAAGCACCACTGTCTCAACTCATCTAGAGCAACAGGAATCATTGCCATCTTGGATTACCTGAGTTTGATAATCACTTTTAGCAGCAGGTTAATCAGAAAAAAAACATAAGTGAAGGAAACTACTGAGTCTATAAATGTCTATTCCTTGTGGATTGAGCACATGAGCACATGCAGGCAAAATCTAAACACTGCATTTGCTTCAGTAGTAAACAAATCAGTCACAGGTGCTTCGAGAACTTCATAGAGTTTGCACCTACTCTAAGAGGTTGCTCTACGAGGAGCCAGGAGATGCCCCCTTCCAACTTTCATGAATGGTCTATATCTCCCTCATTTCTGGGACAATATGCTGAGGATGGATTTGATGGCTTCCTAAACCCTTAAGGTTTAAATGGGTTATGGGAGGATTCAAAAAGTGTGTAATTCCCCATTGCCTCATAGTCATCTTTAACTGACTGAGTGCTGAGAGTCAAAATTGATCTTGTGGAGATAATCACAATAATTAGGCCCATAGAAGCTAAAAAAGTCTCCATCTTCTTGCTTTTATGTCGACAGAAGGTGAACGCTTATGCAACATAAGGAAAGGCTTTACTTGCAAGGAGTACCATATCGCATCCTTTGCTAAATGTAAGCAGCTATGTTTTGGCAAAGGAGCTACATTTTTCTATTAGTGACACTGTAATAGAGTTAATTCAGTTGAACTAAATTTATCCTGCTTGCAACCAATACATAGAGGGATTTTACTTTAGCATTGTTCCCGCCAGTCAGCCCGGTGGGAACGTCGGAATAAAATGTTTCTGCCAGACAGCACGATGGGAACACTGTAATATGAGTGGGGTGGATGCCACTGGCATGGCGGTGGCATCCTCCCAGCGGCATTGGCGGTCCCGTGGTGGGACCACCAATGTCATAATAAGGCCCTTAAATTTTAGCTTCCAATTTGAAATTTCTTCACATTTACAGGGCGTTTTAAAATGTATATTTCAAGGCTGTTATTCCAAACAGAGAATAATTACAGACAAGGGAACGTGATTTGTGGGATTCTAAGTGGATTTTGTTTTCAACATACAATTTAGCTGTTATCATCTTTTCTTTGCAGATCCATGGGTGTCCAGCAATGGGACACCAGTATTTGGATCACTTGGGTTGAGGGTGATTTTCTTGAGAATGGGCATTAATAGTGATTTTTAAGCGAGGTGGGGAGTATTAAGGAGCTGTTAAAAATGCAGTCACAGGTGAGGCAAGTGTATTAGCATGGATGGCAACAATTCAGAGGGGCAAGAGCCCTAGCAATCATAGTTGAGTCCGAGTGATTGCAATAATATTTAGGTCTGTTGGAGTCTTAAGGAGTAAAGGTGAAGCATTTCTTCTGATATTGTACTGGAGTTGGAGAGGTAGAGGGAGTCGGGGTTGAATGGTAAATATTGGCTCTGCTTTTTAGTAATTTCTTTAGAAGCTGTTGCATACTTTTGGTTATGTGGTATGATGGTTGAGGAGCACTGAGGTGCCTGGGAATATAGTTTTGACAAACTCTGAAAACATTTCTGGTACTGTTTACGGCATGAACCACCATGATTATGAATAAAATAACTTTTGGGCTTTAGATATTGCTTTGTGACGTGTAATGGAGAAAGTAGGTAGTGTGGTAATTAAGTGTGTTCAGTTTTTCAGGCCAGATGGATTGACCTGGAGAAAGGGAATGGTAATTTGGGCATATCACATGCCATTGCATGCTGTGTCGAGTCATATGTCATTTACGTTTCTGCAATGCAGAAGTGATTACTCAAGGATGTGTCTAGTTCGTTGGGCTCAAGAAGGACATCAGTGGTGATAAAAGTGGGAGATAATATTTTTGTAGTGTTGACCATTCAAAGATACGACCAGAAAAAAGTTGTTGAGGGAAGAGTGACAAATTGAGGGATATGTGCGAAAAGTGAAACAGAGCAGGATGAGAAAATGGGAATCTATGTGTTCAGGTATGGAGGAGGTGATAAAAGTGGGTGGAAATATGTGGATGCACAAAATGGTGGACACCAAAATATGGAGTTTGTGTTTAGATTAGTGATATAAAGGCTGTAAGAAGTTGGATTATTAGTTGTGAAAGATATGATTCCTTCCCAAGTAACAAGTCCACAATTGTTTTTTTATTGGAAACCAAGTACCCCATTGTAGCACTTGACTGCCTTAGGGTAATGAAGCAGGGAAGTCCATAGCCTACTCAGATGAGGTGGAGTAGGCTACTAACCCAAGCTCACTGATATGCAACAAAAACACTCAAATTATTACCCAGTGAGTGCTTTTTCTTTAAAAAGGGAAATGTACTTTTATAACACACTACTGAATACTACAAATTACAACCATAGTGGGGCTTGACCCTTTAGTTACATCTTCATATTATGTTACGCCTTTAGTCCCTCCTAAGCCCTATAATAAAAAATCCCCCGACTTATACAAGATGCTACATCACGATATAGGATTTTGTTAGGGTGTCATCACATAGTACAAACATCCACTTTTTATAATACAACAATGTAACACAACTGAAACCAAGGCGTACGGTACCAATATACTTTACAAATCATAACCTTCCATTGAAGTCAATGTGGGTAAGACCAAAATTCAAAAGCGCTCATTATAAAGATTGTGCTGCCAACAATAAAAAGCTGAATTGAAAAAAGTGACCTAGAGTCCTTCTACTTTTATTCATCTGCTACTGCAATTCCACGACCAGCCACTAGAAGTCCCTGCAATCCCAAATCCATATCCAAATGCCCAGACTCAGGAGGTGCTGTGAAAGTAAGCAAAACATCTTCCAGGAGCATAAATATAACCATCTGGGAGACTTAGGACAAGTTTTCATAAACATTCATGGGGGTTGCTGCACTTCCTTCAGCTACAAACACGCTTAAAATGTATTGTTGGTGGCCCTGTCTTTCTTGGAGCCACCACAGAGAAAATATTCAAATTTTAAATTCCTTGCAGACGATATTGGGGTGCTCCATGCCCTCGGACTTAAACAGCTGACTAGTGTCTTTGCTGCAAGTGTTTTACTGTGGCTTTGCACTACATACACTGCATTCATTTTTCTTTTTGAGGCAGTACAATCCTGCCCCTACTCCTAGGGAAATCTTTTAGTAATCAGTGCAACGTTTGCCGAGACAAGACTTGTATCTCAGGGTCCATAAGGCCAATCCCATCGTTCTTAGGCTCATTTTCTTCCTGGTTGCCAGCCTTAGCCATCAGGTCCCTGGACTTGGAAAGGCACTTTTTGCAAAGAGCTGGGTTTCCTGGTTCCCTCCACCAGACCTATCCTCCTCCTGATGCTCTTCTGCTGCTTGTGAGGAGTCTTTTGCACAGCCCTTTCATTTCCAACAAGCAACATATCCTCCCTGCTGCAACATCCATGTACCAGAAGCTCCTGCCTACTTGCAGGGTACCTGTTTGTCAGCTAGAGTAATGGGCCAGTCCACAGAATTTCCAGGGCAACCATCGAGGGACCCCTATCAGGTCCATTCCTCCAACTGTTCCTCAGGTGCATTAAAGGGGGATAGAGCCACTGGCCCTGGAGAGCCCCTTCCTAGTTCAGTGGGTCAGCTGAAGTCAAATACAAAAAGTCCATCCTTGCAGGGGCATCAAATGGCTTCTCCTTCCAGCTAGCATTCTTTCAATGTCATCATTGCCAGGTCCAGTGTCTTCCTATCAGTCTCTCTTTCATGCATGTTTTTTTGTGTGGATGGAAAGTTGTAGAAGCCAGGCATCCATGGCCAATCTTAGGGATCCACATCATAACTCCACACCTGCCTTAACCCTTCTGCATACCATTCTGTGACATGCCAGTACGGGGACTTCATGTTTTCTGTAGAAAGAGCTTGCCTGAGAGACTCAGCTCTGGCCCAAGGTGACATAGCTGCTTGATCCGTTCCCACCAAATATCCAAAGGTAAGCCCATTCCTGTTTTGGCTGCACAGGTCTGGCCCTCCCTCTCCTTTTTTCCTGTGGGCCTGGAATGGCCTAGTCCAGGTGCAGTGTGACAAGCTCATTAATAGATGTAGAGATACTGGTATCCTCCTCACACCTTCTTTTCCCAGTAACTGGGTCAAGCTTTGTTAATGGCTCTATTGTGTGGGCAGGCCTTTAATCTGGGGCAAAGGTCAGGAATCTTATTATAAGCTGAGCCAGGGAAATATGGCAATTTTTAAAGTGACACAAAAAGTATAGGTATGATGTCAGGAACTGTAAGTCAAGATTCAAATTCACGGTTACCCCTAGATCGATTGAGCCTTTAGGTCTATGTGGGATGAAACGGTAACCTTCAAGCAGAGTTCAGCTATACTGTATAGTACAGTGTAAGTACAGTGTAAGCACCACAGACCTGCAGTAAGAACTACAGACGTACATTATGAATGCCCACACACATTATAAGGCCTTCCCCAGTTCAGTACCAATCCCTGAAAAGTCTCTTATGTGACAAGTTATCTGTTCACAGATATCGATATCTGGATGTGAAAAACAGTAGTCTCACATGTGCAGCCAGTACATTCTGCCAGAAGCAGCCTTATCTTATAATATGGACACTCGTGGTTTGCACTGTCAGTCAATTTACCATAATTTTACACTTAGTGAGACTCTGGTGGGGAGACTTTTTCTCATAGCAAAAGTCCAAAAAGCAGATAGTCAAATGCAAAAAATCAGGGAAACTCAATGGGAAGAACCCGCTTGGTACAGTTGCATTTAGATTTATTTTTTGTAGGTTTGTGTTTTTCTAACATGGGTGTAATGAGAGGAAATGTGTGTGATTATTTATGTCATCTTCAGTTTCCTAAGGTGGGGAATGTCTTCATCATGTTGGCATGTGTATAGATACTGTATGAAGTTAACTACTAATGTTCTTAGTTCTATAAAGTTGATTGCGGGTCACTGGAGGAGGTTCTCTCAAATGCTCCTATGTGTGGAAGTTGGAAATATATTTTCATGCATTCATATAATTCTCTCCTCTTTAAAACATCAGTCAAGACATGCAGACATTAGTATGAATTTAGGAAGAATGTCAGCAGATTGTGAACTCCAGAGCATGGATCTAAGGGCAGCAGGGGAAGGACAGTTAACTCAAGGTCCAACTGTCACTAACTGAACTGGTTGGGTGTATCAAATCTATTTGCCTTGAAGTCCAGCTTTATAGAGAGAGGGCACACAAAGGAGCAGTCTAATACCATGAATTACTGTGGAATGGCTGCCCGTACCGTCTGCAGCCCCAAAGGGCCTGAAACCTGGGATTAATTTGGATATTCCCATGTGAAGTCTTTGGAACCTTGCAAACTCAGGCATGGGACAGAGGAGTGTGGTGTCATGGGCCTCTGTGCTCAGTGCTGCTCTGGTGCTGAAGTACCTTTCAACAAGACTTTGTTGGCTGGTCGACCAGAGAGGGTCATCACTGGTGTGAAAGCTGGCATTTCTTACTTGTCACTCTACAAGCTTCCTCTTCTCACCAGCCTAATGCACTGAGCACAAGAAAGGCTCAACCACAGTGGAGAAGGGGTCAGGAAGTGGATACGAAATAGCAGGCTGATACTACAACACAGAATACTCAAAGGAGTGAGGAATGCTTGAAGTAAGAAGTGTCAGCAGCACTGCTCCCTGGAATATGGACTTCCCCAGTACAACTGTGCAACATCTGGTCGGGACCTTGAAGCTCAGTCATGGTGAATGGCATACGTGAATAGTGCAACTGAGTCCAAGAATGTACAGTGGGATGTGTCTTTAAATGCTCTTCAACACCTGGGAGCTCTTACACCCTTCCCCAGATGTTCAAAATTGGATCTACTTAAACAGCTTATCAGGCTCCAAGGGGAAAATGGATGTTGGACTAGGTGATGTCACAATTTGAGGAATGACACACACCACCTGCCTAGGGCCAGTGAAGGCCCCCTGGTTGGGGTATGTTGCTGCTACACTGACAGAAAGGGTACTCAGTATCACACTTTTACCAACCTCTTCGCTCCTCTTTCCAATGATTAAATCAAACATCGCATGCAGAATAGGATGGCCTTTCCTCTGTATGTAGCCAGATGGACCCGTATGGAAATTGCACTGAGCCCATTGAGCATCAAATGACTGTTTCTCAAACAGAAGACCAGGAGATTACTTGGGCCAAATACTGCAAAGGGTCAGCGACATGAACCATGTGGCTTAAAACTGCAGCATCATGATCTAAGCTAGTTCAGCTGAAGGGAGAAGAGCACAGAGATAGGAAAAAGGGTCCACCGGAAGGTGTTGAGGATGAGAGAAACAGGTACAGAACCACACTGATGGATGGTAAAATGGAAACTAGTGAGGTTTTACCTCCTTACAGAGATGGGGGCATCTCTGTGTATGACAAGGTATTCATGGTATCAGACACAGACAAATCTAATGACCAGATAAAAAAAGATTGTGAGTCTCACGGGGCTGTGCCAGTACTCATAGGTTTAGATTGGGAGACAGAAAAATTGGGCGTTTTTTCCAAGACAGATAATTAATGTTACATTATACACAAAGGTTAAAGTTTAGAACTTTCTGCTGTGAGGTTAGTTCAGCACAGTCAGTACATAGTGCACTGAATTAAGACAAAGGAGAAAGAACCCATGTACTTTAGAAAGAATTTTGACAAAGTACAGGCATGAGGGACAGAGTGTTGTTTTACAATTGAACAAAGCATGGGAACACGTCTTTATGTTGAAAGCAGTACATATCAAACAAGAGAACAAACATCGGGCCAGTAAGGATTCCTGATCTCAGAGATGGTTCTATTTGCTTAAAGTAGTTGGGATGTTTAAGTGTTGTATGCAGTAATACATGCTACTACCGCACAACTCTTATGCTGATTTCCCTTGAACTGCTTCACAGTAACACTATAGGAAGTTTTTTGAGTGCAACATATCATCGTTAATTTTTCTCTGGCATGATGCCAACTCAAAGACTTAGGCCCTCATTATGACATTGCAGCTCTTTTGGCAAAACCGCCATCGGCACTGGCTCAAAAGACCGCTGGTCCGAAGACCGCGGTATAATGACTCACCAAAGAATGTCTGCCCATTGACAGGCAGAAATCCGATACCGTCGACCTGACTGACGGCAGTTGAGAGGCGGTTCAACTGCCAGCACCGCCACACCACAAGGACTCAGCCCGCCATATTACGAGACCTAATACTGCACAGCGGTCCCTGCATGGTGGTGGAACTGCCAATACCCATCCCCTCCCAGATGACCACCTCGCCCAGAGAGGTAGGTGGACCGACCAAAAGGGTGTGTGTGTGTGTGTGTGTGGTGTTTGCATGTGTGTGGTGTGTGCGTGTAAGTGTGTGTGTATCGGAATGGGTGTGCGTGAGTGCATGTGTGTATGTATGCATGCATGGAGGGTGTGTGTGTGTATGTGTGTGTGTATGTGTGTGTGCTTGGAGGGTGTGTTTGTATGTATGTGTGTGCGGAGGGTGTGGGGGTGTGTAAGTATGCAGAAGGGGCTTGGGTGCGTGTAGGTATGCAGAGGAGGGTGGGGGTTGTAATTATGCAGAGTAGGGTGGGGGTTGTAAGTATGCAGAGGGTGGGGGTGTGTAAGTATGCGGAGGGGGAGTGGGGCCCTGTAAGTATGTGGGGGTGGATGTATGCGGACAGGTGGGGATGCGTATCTGTTTGTGTGCGTGGGGATGTTTGTGTGGGTGGGTGCGGTCGGGTAGGGGTGTGTGTCAGGAAGTGCGTGGGTGAGTGGGGGTGCATGTCTGCAGGTGTGTGAACGTGTGGGGGTGCGTGTGCTGTGTCATTAATGGGGATTCCTGTTGCCAGGAGCGTTTCTGCCAGGGTTTTCATGGCGGTACGACTGCTGCAAAAAGCCTGGCGGTTTGCCAAGTCGTAATGCCAGCGGTGGTCTCACGGCTGCCACCGGGCAGGAGGTGCTCAACACCGGGCCCGGCAGTCCGACTGCTCTGGCGGTACTGGCGGCACCATGGCGGTTTGGCTTGGGCCAAATCGGCGATGTCATAATACGCCAGTCTTTACCACTGGGCTCGCATCAGTAAGACTGCCACCACGAGTGTGGCAGTCTCCAGACCGCCACACTCGTAATGAGGGCCTTAATCCCATACCGTCTATCCACAACATATTTTTTAACAAATCATTTTGGGAATTGTTGTCTCCCACTTGTCATTTTAGGCACTTGCACCTTCTATTTTTGCACATGCTTTGCTGCTAAATTGTTTTTTAACTTGGTTACTGATAAACTGTTTTTTGAACTTTTATAGACTGAATTTTAATATTGGTGCGATTTTTAAATAATAGCTTCTGTTGAATAGTTGGGCGGATTTTACATCACAGTTACGGGGCTTTCATCTGACACTAAAATGAGAAGGAATCTTTTAAGGAAACGGGAAGCGTTGACTCGACTGCCATCAGAGGTCTAGTCTCATGCAAGGCAAATACAAATGTGAGGGTGCAGCGCTGCTGGCAAGCCTGTCTGTGCCTGATCAGGACTAGGGGCCAGGAATTCTGTCTGTCACTCAGCAGAACCACCAGTAAGATTATCCTATCCAAAGGAATCGCTTTTAGCTTTAGGCAGGTCCTCCAAGCATGACTTGCCCTCTGCATGGCTGGAGACCCAGATTTAATAGAGGGTTCTTTCTCCTATAAGAACTGCAGTTGGGGAGTTGGAATTTGGGAGGAACACTCCCCTAATTTGACAACTATGACTGATTTGGATACAGATTTAACATGGAGCTGCCTGTATTTTAAGGCTATATCCCTATCAAAACACTGCATTGAGGTATGGGATCTTATTAATGATTTAAACCCAGACCTGGTTTTTATCACTGAAACCTGGATCAGTGAGGGTACCTTATCTGATATCACAGTTTTGCTGCCAGTAGGCTATAAAATCCTGAAATACAATAGAATGGACCATCCAGGTGGATGCATGGCCATTATATTTAAGCATAGCTTTACATGTGCTATTGAATTCATGTCCACTTCTGTGGAAGGTGAATTACTAGTTTTTGTTTTTCAACTTTCACACAATGGGAGAAGAGTGCTTGGAGGTACAGTTCTGTATAGACAACCGGGTTACAATTCTCAGATACTCACTAACCTACTCCCTTGGCTCTCAACTCTAATACTGAACAATGATGAGTACTGAGTTATTGGTGGTTTTAATCTACATTATGAGAACCTTGACAACCCTATTCACAGTCGGTTAGAGATTGATAGGCTATTTGTGAGAATTTATGTAATTTGTTTGCTGAGAAAATTGATAGCATTTATACCTTCTCTAAGCAACAATACAATCTAGATGAGATCTCTTGGGGTCAGTTTAATGCCCTTCCAGCAGGCTCTGCAGAGCTAGGTAGTTTTGCTTAGTACACTGCTGATCAAGTAGAAAAAGTAATGTTGGAAGTCATGTCTGGCTCTCCCTCAGACCCCTTCACCCATTTTGTCTTTGCACGCTTAGCTCCTATTTTAAATCTGTTTTTAGCACAAGGTGCTAACCTCTCTCTATCCACTGCTAAATACCCCAGTGCCTGAAAACAAGCTTTAATTCTTCCACCAATAAAGAAATCTGGCATTGACATAACTATCCTATTGAACTATCAGCCAATCTCCCTGCTCCCCTACATGTAAAAGGTTATAGAAAAGCTTGTTAATACCCAACTTACTACCTTTCTAGAACACAATAAACTGATAGATCCATCTTAAACTGGATTTAGGGATAGTAACAGCACCAAAGTTACTCTTCTGGCCATTGTGGACAGTATTAGGTCAGAGGTAGACTGGGACAAGTCTGTGGTCTTGATTCTATTTGACCTGTATACGCTCTTGATATGGTCTCCCACTATCTGATGATAAAGAGCCTATTTGAGATAGGGATCCATTCCAAAGGCTTAAAATGGCTTGGTTCTTTTTTGAAAGATAGGACTCAATCCATGCATTTTGACACCTTCAGGTCCCCCCCGTACTTCCATATGTGAAGTTCCTCAGGGCTCCTTGTTGAGCCCCACACTTTTTAATGTTTATGTGTCATCCATTATCAAAAGCTGCTAGGAAATGGGGTTTTGAAATTTGTTCCTATGTGGATGACGCTCACCTAGTAATTTTGATAGGAGACAACCATCAGGAAGTCAGGGGGAACCTATCCAATTGTCTCACAAAGGTCTCCAGGTGGAAGAGGGCACATTGCCTGAAACTGAATGCTGAAAAAACGGAGATATTGCTGTTTGACAAGACCCACCAGATCTGGAATTCCTCATGGTGGCCAACAGTACTTGGTGTGGCTCCAAGCCTGAGAATGCAGCAAAAAATCTGGGCATCCTAATCAACAATTCTTTGTCGATGCAGGAGCAAGCTACTTCCACTTTGTGGTAAATGCATTGGAATACTTAAATTGCTGCAGAAACTCTTCCACTGGATTCCTATTGACCTGCACTGAACTGTAGTGTAGGCTTTAGTAACAAGCTGTTTAGGCTACAGGAATGTGCTGTATGCTGGCATGGCAGATTGTTTGTTCTCTACCCGGAAGTTCAGAATGCGGAAGCTAGACTTGTTTGTAATAAGGGCAAATTCAGGTTAACCTTAGCTTGTCTGATAACACTACTTTGGTTGCCTATGCACAAGTGCACAAAGTTCAAAATTCCCTGCTATGCACACATGGCATTATACAAAGGTGGTTCAGTGATTCTTCGCTTCAAGCTTGAATTTTATAGACTGCTTCATAATCTAAGATCTCAGAACTTAACTTTAGCCAAGACATCACGGTTTAAAAAAGCAAGGGCAGGTGGCCGCCCTATTTCACATCTAGCAGCAGTGCAATGGAACTTAATGCCACTGTATTTGCGGCATTTGGAGGACCAGGCTACATTCAGGAGAAAACTAAAAACATGTCTCTTCCCTGACTAGCCACTTCTCTCATCCCAGTGTGACCAGTTGTATTGTTATCTTACGTTTATTTGGGAAGCAAGCATTCTCAGCGCGGTAATCCCCTTGGGGATGATTGATGTACTCTACTAAAACCATATTTAAAATACATTTTAAATACACTTGAACACCCCACATTAAAATGACCTTTGCCTTGAAGGATTTTATCTTCCCAAAGATAGATTTGCGGCTGCTGAAGATCAAATCATCCTCCGCATCTTCGCCCTCCATAATGGCACAGCTGTCGGCTGCCGGCAGGTCACCATCATTGCTGGTAGCGTTAATCATCAGTTTGGAGTATTTGTATTCAAGCCTATTGGGGGAATCACAACCAATGAACGATGTATCATAAGAAGTCTAAGTATAGTTAAAATACATGCACAGAAATATTACAGGCTGACAGAATGTCCCAACTTTAAAATTAAGGATGCAAAAAAGCAGAAGTATGTCAGACTCCCAAGTAGAAAATTATCATCCTACCAAAATATCAAAGCCAAAATATTGACTACCAGAGTATCGTGAATATAAGTAAGTATTGGCAAGATAAGATTTATTATAAGATTGCATGCTTACCTTCACAATAATATTGTGGTGGTCAACATTGTGGCTATGAGAAATATGGCATAACAATATTAAGAATTCTGTAGTCCAGTAAAATACACCAAAAGGTACTGACACTAATCACAGATGATGCATCTGTCTGCATATCAAGCAAACCTCTCCAATACTGGGGAGAAGGGAATGACTTGATCCACGTCTTAAGATGTGAGGAGATAAAAAGATCACCTAATGTCAATAAATTCCAACAAATATGTTAGGTATGGTGCCACTTATAGGATTTGCCTCATTCATTCATTGCTGAAAATAAATCAAGGTAGCATTTCCTTTCCCTACATCACACACACTAGAGGGATTTTCCTTTTACCTACATAGACCTAGATTTCATTAGCCTTGAGGTTAAATCAAAGTGAAATATGCACACCTAATGGACACAAAGTGAGTGCTTCCACTGCACACTCCTGATAGACCTACCTTAATTCACTATTTCAGTTTTTGTTTCCTGCCTCGAGACCACTGCATGTCTATATTAACTAAGCCTAATTACCACATAAAGTATAGTTGTATGTTTCATATGTTTTCCTTCCATACTAACAAAAATTGTGATTGCTACACCATACAGGGATCTGATATTTTTCGGGACTGAAGTTTAGAAAAATATTTTTGCAACAAACTCTTGTATTTCACAGGATCAAGATTCTTTGTGTACTGAGAAACATGCAACAAGAAAAGGTATCTTAAAGACAGGCCCAACATTTTTTAGTATCCTAGTGCTGCTGACTGCTGGGGTTGCTGCCTACCAAGGCTGCCGTGCCTTGATTCTACTGCGTCTACACTTATTGTAATTTTATCATACACTTACCTGTTCTGATTCATTCTTGCTTTCTCACTTTCTTAATCTTTTCCTACATTTCCCTTTCTCACTTTAAGGAGAGAGAAGACTGTGGGAAAATAGGGAAAACATTGTTCCAAAAAGGCTCAGGTTAGGGAAGAGTAGGGAGCTGTGAGAAGGTGCCAGTCCAGCCTCCTACAGGAGCGCTTTAAGGAGGGTTGAATGCAGTTTAGAGAGCAACGTCTGTGCAGAAGACAGAACTGTCCTAACAAGTTTGAAAGCGGAGTGACTCAGAGAAAACACAAATAAAATAACAAACTAGGGTCCTAGAAAAGACAGATTTTCAGACTCCATCACAACCTTCTGAGCCACAAAGATCCTTTTACCATTTCATGTTCAAAGATGCATGGCCTATTAGCTCTATGGGGCCTATTCACAAACTGCATTTTGTAGTATGTTTATTACTACTAAAATTATACTGTTAAGGTATAACAAAATGCTATTCACTAATCTACATGTGGAGGTCTATGCCTCTGCCTCACCTATCTTTCATGTGCAGAGATTACCACCATGACTTGGAACGCATAGTATACCTTTTAGTAGTAAAAGTGGGAGGGTGAGGGAAGAGTTTCTGGAAAATGGTGAGTACTTCTTGCTAAAGGGGACAGTTTAGAAGAGTACGGAGCACTGTGAGAAGGGCTAGAGAGATGTTCAGGGAAGGAATTGTGTCTGTCCACACAAGAGTAATTGTTATTGATGAACTGCCCTTCAATAGTTACTGAAGCCAAGAAGGACCCAAAACAATAGTAAGTGTACTCCAGCTCACAGCTAGAGTAAGTCCAGAACCGCACATGCTAAACCACTGTTACTGCAACACTCTCCCATTGAAAATAAGAAAGACAGGAACTTAAAATAACACCCCTCAGAAACTAATGAGAAAATAATGAAGGAAAGACTTAAAATAACACCTCATTGAAACTAATGTTAAATTAAATTAACTTTATTTTACTTATTACAAATAGAAATTAATATAATTTAATTTGAAAGATTATATATACAAAAACACAATTATTAATGTATTGTGAAATATGTAAATAACCTTTCTACTTTTAAAAATTAATGTAACTTTAGTGTTTATATATATATATATATATATATATATATATTAAAACATAATTACATTGATTTAAATTGATTCTATGCATATCCTTTTAGAATTTGTACTACATAATAAAGAAATATAAATGTTATAAATTAGGTGGGAAACTTGCATTTATTTAAATCTTAACAAAAATATTGTTATGTAATTCAAAATTGTTATTGATACTGTAGTGTTTGTATGTCGTTTGTACCTTTAAAATGAACATTTTAAATTAATTTACATTAATATATTTTGAATTTTTTCTTTTAGTTTAATAAACTTTTTCCTATACTTTACCACAGGGGTATCTTTGCCCGGGTGCTAGGCACCACTGCCTTTGAGGGAAAAGTTACAAGTAGTAACTTTACACTCAAAAATGAGGACCACCCCGGAATTCAAGGGGTGGGACATGTAAGTAAGTATTTTAGGATAACTTTAAATTCGTAAATGGCGACTAGCCAAAAGTAGTTTATTACTCTAAAGTGTAAGAGTAAATTTATTTTTAGTAAATCTACATATGGAAACTTACCTTTGTGAACAGGGCGCTGTGTTGAAAGCTCTGTATAGTTAACACTGTGATAGGCACAGAAAGAGAACAGCAAGTTGATGAGTGCCCTCAGCTTTTAGGTCTGTCCTGTGAGGTTCAGTATTCTCTATAAAGAAGCTGCGGCTGATTTCAGTAAAAGTACTGGACCTGCACATCTATACTATTTCCTTTACATAAAGTCTGTCATGTCTAACACAAGCATTAGTTGTGGGACCTACTTTTGGTTTTTCTTCCAGAAGTAGCAGGTCATCACCACGAGCAGGAGGGCTGTGCAGGTGCCCACAGTGATTCCCACCTTCAACCAGAAATCCATGGATTTGCAGATAGTCATTCCCGGTTCAGGTAGGGCCATTCCCCCATGGCACATTCGCGGCTCCCGCCAGACAAACGCTGTTTTCTGTAGGATAGAGGTGAAAGTGTAGTGTGAAGCTACAAGGAATATTACAATGACCATCGGCTGAGCAGTAAAGTTTTTTAAAATGAAGTATTCTTTTATGTTTTTTAATGAAAGGAATAAACTGAATGAGCTCAAAAGAAATGGTTAACTGTATATAGCAAACCACTCAGGTACTGCTTAAATACAGCAATATCAAGAAAACGTTTGTGCTTGTGCACCCATATATTTTCACTTAACTCTACATCTGCTAGTTTTCATTCAGTGAGATGCACACATCCCTTTTACCTTCCTCCTTTGGCCCCCGGACATGTACACAACAGTGTATGTAACAGCTTTTTTATAAAAACCTCACCCCAATCAAGTACTATGCCCACCTTACCCTGGGTAACATGCGCTGTGTTCTTGTCGATGTTGGGTTTCCATGTGACATACAGTAGCTGTGATTTGCAGCACCCACACTAGCCTACGATTAGAAGATTCACATGGCTGAGAAGTGTACCTCAGGCTTGGATTTGCTTCAGTGGCCCCACAAATCCAATACTAATAACACGCACAAAGCTTCCCCAATTGACATGAATCCTGACTAGCTCTTCATCTCTACTGCACCCTTATTCTTGCCCATATATGTCCACTAATGTATATCTGTTGATTCATAGTATGCACCCCCCCCCCCAACTGTGTACTGAAACACAGAATATCCACACAGCTTCACTAGGCTCAGATGTCAGCACCGACTACACTTCCAGCACACAACCATACACAGAGGTCTACCACTGTACATTCATCATCACCAGCCTTAGCTTGCTATGCCAGTATAGGGATTAAGGTATATATTTGATAATTGCCTCAGCCGCTACTGTCAGGAATCACACCTATCCCAGTTTGGTAATCCCATACACACACTTCTCAGCGCCTCCCCTGCTACCATCGGCTAACTTTGTATTCCAAAGCTTCCACCCAGCTCAGTTCTATAGACCCCAGTAGTGACTAAAAGCACTTCATGCTGGTGCAGTGTGGGTAAGCTGAAAGTTCCTGCCCTGTTAAACAGAAAATCTTATGACAATGACTACCCACATAATTATATCCGGAAAAGACTCAAGAGATTAGTTTGCAGAGGATGGTCTAATGTGAGTTTGCATTAGCCCGTAGTGCTTTTGAATAGTGCATACCTGGATTCCATGTGAGCAGGCACTCACTATAGTGTGATAATCACGAACTGAGCAGAGAGGGCAAGCTTCAGCTGTCTCCCACAGGAAGTGGAAGGTGCAGCCATCGCAGGTTCCGTCCATGCATTTACTGTGGAAAGAGAGAGTAACACAGCATCTCATTAGGACTCTATTGAAAATAATTGTCCTTCTAAGTTTCTGGCCATCATCAAAGTCTCTTTGCAAAGTTCTGCAGCACATGGACCCAGCAAGACTCGAGGACTGTCTGCCAAATATTGATGTAGGAGACAAAAGTCCAACAGGAAAGAATAAAAAAACTGAAATTAAATAGAAGCGATGGCGGTCTTGCCTCCACCTCACTGAGTAAAACCCACTACAGGCGTTTCATTTGGGAGGGCACCACTTCACTCAGAGGGCATAAATACGTGTACCCCAGCAATGCATGACCAATCATATCTGTAACACTAGTGGCTGATATTGGAACACTGATTCTGAACTCTACTACATTAAGTCAAAGGTCAAGTCTCTGATTTGTGTTCCTGGTCCACAGGGTCTTGCTGTAGTACCTGGCATTAGCTCACAAAGAACTAATTTCTGGTATTGGGGCATGTGTCTGGCACAAGGAATTGAGCCACTCTTCTGACCTTGTGTTGTTTTTGCAGTGCCGACTCTAAATACCCATTATTAGGTCACACGTTCTGATTCTGGTGCCTGTATCAGACTACTGGCTTATATATCAGCACCGATTTTTGTCAATAGGTTTGAAATCTAGTACCTGCTATTGGGAAATTATGGCTCTAGAACCTGGTCTTGGTCCACACTTTTCAACATTACTACCTGATATTGGGGCCATGTACTAACCTCGTATTGAGTGACTGATTCTGTCAGGAGTACCTGGTATTGTGCTGCATGTTATGATTCTAGCACCTGGGATTTGGCAGCAGGCTCAAACCACAGGGCCGTGTGCTCAGCCACTGGTCTTAGAACCAGGCCATGGGGTTTGACTCTGCTACCTGGTAGTGGACCTCTGGTTCTGATTCTGTTGCCTGGTATTGAGTTGCAGGTTATGGCTCTGATACCTGGTATTAGGACACATGTTCCGAATCTGAAACCTTGGATTTGTCCACAGGGTTGGGCCTTGTACCAAGCATTGAACTCCAGTTTTGACCCGGATACCCAATATTTAACTATGGGTTTTAATTTAATAGTCTCTATGGACATACTGTGTCACTGGGTTTGACTACAACACCGGCTATTTATCTACAAGGTCTAAGTCAACTGTTCTGCCCCTCACACCTGGTAAGGTGTTATCAATTACAACACCTAGAACGTCACAGCATATTTTGAGCCTGCGTCTAGTACTCATCCAGAGGTTTTACCTTCTATGTACGGTATTGTGTCACACAGGTCCAAATGTGGACCTGATTTTAAGCCACAAGTTCTAGCTCTGATTCCTGATACTGAATTTTTGTTTCTGAATCAGGTGCTCAGTAGAATAATGATGGTATTTTGTACAGTGGTGGTTTCTTCATCACATTTTGCTTACCTTGGCATAGACAGCTTTCCTGTTCCAACCTTCGCTGTGTCACATCGCAGATGGATTGCAGTGGCTCTTCCAAAAGGACAGGCTTGTGTTACATCATTTGACCTTCGGGTGAAGACAACATAGAATGCGAATCACACAAACTGAGAAGAAACTGATATACAACATTTTTACAACTGTGTACACAGTGAGTCTACATAAACAACAACGCACCCAGGGTATAGTTCCAAAGGGAAACAAACATGGCCTCAATGATGACATCCCATGGATGTCATTACAACAAAAACATTCTTACATCTGATATTTTCCAGTTATCATAAGGAAGTATGGGGGTCATTCAACAGGCTGGCGGTGCTTCCTGGGCCATTCTGACCGCAGCGGTAAAGCCGCGGTCAGAAAAGGGGAACCAGCGTTTTCCCGCCGGTTTTCCCCTGGCCCTGGCCCCTGGCCCAGGGAATCCTCCAGCGCCGCCATGGGGATTCCGACCCATGGATGGTGGGAACGGGTGTCGAGTGGCCCCTGGGGGCCCCTGCACTGCCCATGCCAAAGGCATGGGCAGTGCAGGGGCCCCCTAACAGGGCCCCATAATGATTTTCAGTGTCTGCTTTGCAGACACTGAAAATCGCGACGGGTGCCACTGCACCCGTCCCCATTCGGAGCCGGCTTCATCGTTGCTGGGTCTTTCCCGCTGGGCCGGCGGGCGGCCTTTTGGCGGTCGCCCGCCGGCCCAGCGGGAAAGCCAGAATGGCCGCCGCGGTCTTTTGACCGCGGTGCGGTCATTCAGCAGTTCCCGCCAGGCGGGCGGCGGGACCGCCTATATGTTCTTGACCTTGGTGGAATAATATTACTATCATCATTTACTCTCCGTTGGAGAAACGTGACAGATTATCCTGTGGTGTCTCACTCATCCTTATGAACAGGTGCACATTATGTAATTCCCCTATTACTTCACTAACAACATAATCATAATTATTTGGGTTTTCTTTGTCGTGGTCGAGTTTTGGTTCCCAGCCTGTTCCCAAACGGATGCTCTTCATTCACTATGCTTTTGATACCTTATCCACAAATCATCCTTGACACGTCATATTTACATCCCTTAAATTAAGACAAAGAGATACGTTTTTAGAAGTATAAATGAATACGGCCCTACATTTCCCAGAACTCAGTGGCTTCCAGGTACATCATGACATGGAACACATACACGCCTACATCTTCCAGAATTCTGTGACCTGGTACAGCAGCACAAATGACTGACCCTTGGCAAACGTACACCCAGTTCCCAGTACAACACTGTCCTTGGAAGCACGAATGCTTATGTGCTTAAATCTTCCATAGCTCATTGCTTTCAGTTTGTAGTGGCACTCGTACTTGGAGCATATAAAAACCCTTTTCAAAATGTTACCACTGACTCCAGCAGTCAGGCGGGAAGCGACAATTGGGGCAGAGTCAGGTAAATACTTGTGACCATGTATGCAAAATATTATTTTAAAAAATACCATTATGACTTTGGGGATATGTGTCTTGTTGCATAAGAAGTCACATCACTTGTCGGGGTGTATTCCTGTTACACAACTCCAAATACACCTACTGCTTTTTAAAGATCTGTCCCCTTGGAGCTGTGATTGACACATTTAAGTTTTGGGATCTGGTACTTCTTAATGCATATATAATGACTGGCTCCACAGGTTCCCTCCAGCACATTTTGCTGTCCTTTTTGCAAGCTGCATCCACATGATTAATATTACATTAATATATTTTTTCAATGCTTTACAAATCTGATGTCGTGCCATACCATAGCTTTATCTACTCCCTGTCTCTGATAACATGAACTCACCAGACTTTCCCTATGAGTGCAGTAGTGGTTGGTTTGTCCTTCTGTTCTAGCTAAGATCCTTTGTTAAAATTGTAGGACTTAACCTTGCTTGATGTTCAGGTCCAGACAGTTACTGATGCTAAATCTTTATGTTGATTAGCCTTACATGTATGAAGGTACTATTTTTTCAGTGGTG
Source organism: Pleurodeles waltl (assembly GCF_031143425.1). NCBI lineage: Eukaryota > Metazoa > Chordata > Amphibia > Caudata > Salamandridae > Pleurodeles > Pleurodeles waltl. The sequence goes on along the minus strand of NC_090445.1, from coordinate 604,499,100 downwards.
ATCCTTGTCGTTCTGACAAGGATGAGAGGGGCAATGATAACGGGGTAAGACTGAAGACTACATATTTTGTGGAGCCGATAATTGAATACTATTTTAAGGTTATCTGTGCATGTTGCATGCTCATTTCACTTTAGACGCATGCATATTATGCACAGACACTTGATATGGTTTGATGTGTGAAATACCAACCGTAAACATACAAGTTGTTCTATCTATTGACTTTACCTATATTTTCTTTCCTCCAGATCCAATTCAAAAGGAAAGTGTTCCTCCAATGAGATTAGAGGCTTTGTATCAGCACTTTCAACACCTTGATCTTTATCACTTATCACAATCGAAGCAGTCCGGTTTCAAAGAAAGCCAGTCACTCCTGTCAAGGACGCATAAAGGGGTTGAAACATGCCGACTGTTGGACCATGCACTTTTTGCAGGGTCATCCCGAAACTTTTTGCCTCCTTCCTCCTATTTTTCCTGACCTGTTTTTGTTGGCTTTTGAACTCTGAGCACTTTACCACTGCTAATCAGTGCTAAAGTGCATATGCTCTCGGTGTAAATTCTACTGTTAATTGGTTTATCCGTGATTGGCATATTTGATTTACTAGTAAGTCCCTAGTAAAGTGCACTAGAGGTGCCCAGGGCCTGTAAATCAAATGCTACTAGTGGTCCTGCAGCACTGGTTGTGCCACCCACATAAGTAGCCCTGTAATCATGTCTCAGACCTGCCACTGCAGTGTGGGCAGTTTTAAACTGTAAATTAGACTTGACAAGTGTCCCCACTTGCCAGGCCTAACCCTTCCCCTTTCCTACCTATAAGATACCCCTAAGGTAGGCCCTAGGTAGCCCCATGGGCAGGGTGCAGTGTGTGGTTAAGGTAGGACATATACTAATATGTTTTATATGTCCTGACAGTGAAATACTGCCAAGTTCGTTTTTTCACTGTTGCCAGGCCTATCTGTCTCATAGGTTAACCTGGGGACTGCCTTTAAACATGCTTAAAGCGTAGCTTCCCTTGGGAGCAGATAGACATGTGGAGATTGGGACCTCTGAACTCACAATTGAAAAAAAAAATCTTTTAGTAAAGTTGGTTTTAAGATTGTGTGTTTGAAAATTCCACTTTTAGAAAGTGGGCATTTTCTTGCTTGAACCATGTTTGTGACTCTGCCTGTTTGTGGATTCTGTGTGTGGGTTAATTTGACAGTTTGCCTGTTTGCACACCTCTCCAGACAGTGACACAAACGCGGCTGGGTTATAGCCTGCATATTCTGATGAGCCATCTGTGCTAGGAGGGAGGAGAGGAGTGGTCACTCGCACCAGAAAGGGCTGTGCCTGCACTCACACAATGCAGACTCCAACCCCCTGGTGTGTATCTGAGGCCTTGCCTTGGCAAGGCAGGATTTCACAGACAAATGAGACTTTCCTTTGAAGTAAGCCTACTTCAAAGGCCAAAATGGGTATAAGAAGAAGCCCCCAAACCACAGACTTCTTGGGGTAGACATTGTACCTTACAGACACTTCTGGACAAGAAACCTGCTGGTGAAGAATTCCTGAACCAGACCTGCCAAGAGGAACTGCTTGGCTGCCCAAAGGACTCACTGGGACTGCTTTTCTGACAAGGACTGCTGCCTTGCTGTTGCCCTGCTGCCTTGCTGCTCCCCGGCTGTGCTGAGAAATGCTCTCCAAGGGATTGGATAGATCTTGCCTCCTGTTCCCTGAAGTCTCAGGACCAAAAAGGCTTCATCTCTTCAAGAAGGACTCCTTGTGTGGCAAGATTCGACGCACAGCCTGCCAGAAACGGCGCACAGCCTGCCCCGTGGTGAAAATTTCACCACAAACCGAACCGGAACAACACTGCCTGACTTCGCAATGAGAAGATCGATGCAGCTGCAGAGTAGCGACCAGAAATCCAATGCACGGCCCTCTGGATCGACGCACATCAGACCCAGAACGACGCAGACGGACTTCCAGAGAGGAATTGACACAGCGCCAGCCGTGCGGGAGAAAATTTGACGCCACACCCACCTGATCGATGCAGCTCCTGTGACTTCCTCCTGCCAGCACAGGAAATCCACACACTGTCCCCGGGGCGTCTGAAAACCCTGCAACCGAAGAGGATGCACAACCGAGTGTTGGAAATCGATGCACAGCCGGCCCTGTGTAAAAACTGAACGAAGCATCGCCGTGTGCAGCCCAAGAAATCAACGCACACCCATTTGTTTCCACGCTTCTCCTCCTCTGTGGTCCTTTGCGGAGATTTTTTTGCGCAAACCAGGTACTTTGTGCTTGAAAGAGACTTTGTTTGCTTTCAAAAGACTTAAGACACTTTATATCACTTTTCAGTGATATCTCAAGGTATACTTATTGCATTTTAATCGTTTTGACCTATTTATTCAGATAAATATATATATTTTTTAGACATTGTGTGGTGCATTTTTGTGGTGCTATATTGTGTTATTGTACGGTTTATTGCACAAATACTTTACACATTGCCTTCTAAGTTAAGTCTGACTGCTCAGTGCCAAGATACCAGAGGGTGGGCACAGAATAATTTGGATTGTGTGTGACTTACCTCACTAGAGTGAGGGTCCTTGCTTGGACAGGGGGTAACCTGACTGCCAACCAAAGACCCCATTTCTAACATCGACCTAGTAGAAGGGCAGTTTATTTTAATCTTACACACTGGTAACATGAATAAAAGTTATTTGTCCATCAATAGGTAGTTTTGTATTACTCCTTTTCTCTCTGCACTAACCATTCAAGTAATTCCAGGTCCCAACAACCACATTGTGGCTGAGTTTCCATTTGAAGACCTTCCCTGCTCCCCAGTGTGTAGCCCACATTGGTATAACTCCATTACCAATGTGAGGGGCCATATTAGGAAGCATGCCACCCTGGGTGGATGAGAGTTTTTGTCCTTCTAGAAATGGGATCATAGAACATAGGCCCTAAGGCTTGAAATTTCCACATTTCGTTCCCTTTGAAACTATGCCCAGTGTACTCAGTTGTTTATGGAGTTAATTGAAAGGGTTGGTGTGCCCTGGCTTCTCCTGAATCCCGCCAAACCCTTATTGATATATAAAACACTGTGAATCCTTGTTGGACCTGGCCATTTTTGCAGGATTATCCCCAAACATTTTGTCTTCTTTCTCCTTTTTTCTGACTTGTGTTGGTTGGCTTTAGGTATCTGGGCACTTTACCACTGCTGGTAGTGCTAAAGTGCAAGTGCTCTCTGTCTAAAATGTATTGGTGGTTGGTTTCTCCAAGATTGGCATATTTGATATGCTAGTAAGTCCCTAGTATAGTGCACCAGGTGTGCCCGGGCCTGTAAATCAAACGCTACTAGTGGGCCTGCAGCACTGATTGTGCCACCCATATGAGTAGCCCTGAAAACATGTTTCAGGCCTGCCATGCAGTGTCTTTGTGTGCAGTGTTAAAGTGACATTTCAACCTCACAAGTGCATCCACTTGCCAGGACCAAACATTCCCTTTTATTACCTGTCAGTGAGCCCTAAGGTAGGCCCAAGGTAGCCCCATGGGTAGTGTATTTAAAAGCTAGGACATGTAGTAGTGTGTTGCCCTGATAGTGAAATACAGCTAATTTCGGTTTCACTATTGCAAGACCTATCTCTTCCATAGGGTAACATGGGGATTACCTTGAAATATCTTTTAAGTGTAGTGTTCCATAGGGAGCAGATAGAGATTTGGAGTTTGGGGTCTCTGAACTCACAATTTAAAAATACATCTTTTGGTGAAGTTGGTTTCAAATTGTGAGTTTGAAAATGCCACTTTTAGAGGGTGGGCATTTTCTTGCTTAGCCATTCTCTGCCTCTGCTTGTCTGATGAATGCAAGTCTGGGTCAGAGTGGGCTGTTTGTCTATTCACTTTAGACAGTCACCCAAAGGGAGCTGAGGTATGCCCTGCATATCCTGATGGCCCATCACCAGGCTGATTGGTCTTCTTGAGCTAGACTTGTGGGAGGAGCTGACACCTGCGCCTGAACATGGCTGTGCCTGTCCTCACACAAAGCAGTCTCCAGCCCCCTGGAGTGTGTCTGGGGCCAGGGCAGGGAAAGGCAGGGTCTCGTGCATTACAAAGACTTCTCTGACATTTGCCTACTTCAAAGACGGAAATGGGTATAAGTACAGGACTACTGACTCCACATAGTTAGAACACTTCTGGACTGAGTACATTCTACCAGGAAGAAGAGCTGGATGCTGTAGGAGGGATTGGAACTCTGCTTGTTGCTTTGTTGTGCGGGACTGCTGCTTGATGCTTCTGTCTTGGGAGTGAAAAGACTGGACTTTGCTTTCTACATCCTGCTTTCCAAGGTTCTTCAAGGGCTTGAACCGAGCTTTCCTCTTGTTAAGAAGACTCATGGATATCAATAGACTTCATCTGCCAGTGCCGTGGCTCTTCTGCTGAGAGTCCTGACTTGCCAAGTGGTGCCAACTCCAGTTCCTTGGCCCTTGGAAGTGTAAGCTGATTACCTGAAGAATAAAATCCACGCAACAACGCGCCCCGGCTGAAAAATCGACACAGCCCCTGTCCTCCAGTTGGAGAATCGACACAGCACCTGTCTCGTGGCTAAAGAATCGACATAGCATCTTTTTCAATACAGCTCCATTAACAGGGTGTGTCTGGATTTTCCACACATCATCCTTGGGTGTCAATTTTTCATTGACCCCGCACCGCAGTAAGGAACCATGGCCGCATGTCTGGAAATTGATGCATCACTTTTAGTGCAAGGAAAGAATCAACACATCACCCCCCCCCCGTCAGGAACCAATGCGTCAACTCTCCTGTGAGGAAAGAATCAGCACATCCCCTCCCCTGTGCAGAAAGGAACCAATGTATCGCTTGGCTTTTTCAGCATCTCACCTCCCTGTGGCCCGCATCGTCTTTGTTTTTGATGCATCCCAGGTACTTTGTGCTAAAAGATACAATCATTGATTCCTATGAATTAAGACTCATTTAGACTTTTAAAAAGTGATATATTTACTTGTGTATGTTGGATTTTTGTTGATCTTGGTTTTGTTTCACTCATATAAATATTGTCTATTTTTCTAAACTGGTGTGGAATCCTTTTGTAGTGTTTTCACTGTGTTGCTGTGTGTGTGTACAAATACTTTACACATTGCCTCTGATATAAGCTTATTGCCAAACTACCAAGGAGGTGAGCAGGGGTTATCTTAGCTGTGTTACTCTCTTACCCTGACTAGAGTGAGGACCCCTAATTGGATAGGTGCAAACCACTGCCAACTAGAGACCCCATTTCTAACAGTCCTACATGTACATGTAGATTTAGTGTAACATAGACAGTGTTCTGAATGTTAGATTAGATCAAACATAAAAATCTTAGAACCATCATGTTTCTGCCAGCAGGGCCCCGCCAGCTCAGCCGGCAGGAAGATTATACCGATTGCCCAACTGACTTTGCATCATCAATTTAAGTACCTTGTAGCATCCTCTATATTTAGGGCAGATGCTCTGATAATCTCGTTTTTCTATGTGCTGTTTGGGACTCCCAGGAAAAGTATGGCAGTCCCAAAAAGAAAAACATTACCCCACGCACTGGGAGGAAACTCTCAGAGTGCCTGGCCCATCAGTTGTTTTGATTTTTAACTACAAACTCTGCTTTGGGAGTTTGAGTTTGAAGAAAAAAAGGATCTGCTAACAGAATGATTAAACATGGCAGCCCTTCACTAATCACACAGTGATGTCAGAGGATCAACTGTGGCAAAAGGAAAACAGCCATCACAACGCGACCGTTACTACGCAGGTATTGTCACAACACAAAACCTTTACCTCATGCTTTTGCAACGAGTATGCCATTACAATGCATGCCTTTACAACTAATTTCATTGTAGAGGCATGAATGGTAAGGGCATATGTGTGGAAAAGATTTAGCTTGTAAAGGTAAGTATTTTGCAGGTAAATTGTAAGTAGTTTATATATATATATTTTTATGTATATATATATATATATTTCTATGGTTTAGGGTGGGTCAGGGTTTTTGGGTGTGATTGTTTTTTTTAAGGTTTAGAGTGGTTTGGGGTTTTTGGGTGCTAATGTTTTTTTTTTTTTTACAATGCATGTATTTACCACCAAAATTGAAGTATTTTACAGGAAAGTATAAACACTATATATATATATATATATATATATATATATATATATATATATATATATATAACCTAAAACACTCCTTCCAATATCAGGAGAACCAGGACACCTCCAATATGAAAATTCAGTTTATTTCAGCACAAAATGGATTTTGTGCTGAAATAAACTGAATTTTCATATTGGAGGTGTCCTGGTTCTCCTGATATTGGAAGGAGTGTTTTAGGTTATATTAGGGTCTCTCGGAACCCATCCAGGACCGCTGTGTGGAGCACCTGCATTCCGGGACTTGGTTACGAATATATATATATATATATATATATATATGCCTTTACCAATCCTGCCTTTACAATGAAATCTGTTGTAAAGGCATGCGTTGTAATGGTATATGCGCTGTAAAAGCATGTGTGGTAAAAGTTATGCATTGGCGGTACCTTTGCTGGATACCGGTTGTGTTGTAAGAGCATGAGTTACAATGGCATGCATTGTTCCATGATACAACCGACATCAACACTTTGGAAGGCACAGAGATCTCCCCCAGGCTGACAGAGAAATCTAAATATGGCCGGCTGCGGTCTGCCAAGACAATGGAGTATACGACTCAACTGCCCTGGTGTTACAGAGTACAGTCTGTCAAATTATCAATTACCTACCCATGTCTTTTAAGAAAGCTTTCAGCACCAAACAAATTCAGATGAAACAGATAGTTCTTTGCTACTACAAGGCAACTAAACCTGGTTTTACTGACACCATTTACAGATTTTAAGTTCTTGATTAAAACAAGCAAGTTTCTACATACGGATACTCAAATGTCCTGGACAACGCATCACATGGCCCATGGCATTAGACTCCATTGAAGAACCCAAATCCCTGGTATCTTGTCAAAGGCCCATGCCTCTGAAACCTTATGTATTAATAATTTTTAGCCAAGCGTGTTGTAGGAAAGTGCCTCTTTTCCGTTGTCAACTCCAGTTTTTTGCTGACTCGTTTTGCTGTTTTTTAACTCTGAACATTGAAGCAGTAAGGGACAGGCTCTAGTGTCTGACCTCGAGAACATGGTAAAATTGACTAACCCCAACTGGCATATGATGCAGGAAAAAAAACACTAATGGCATGGAAAGTTAAATGTCACCTGTGGACAGAAGAACTTATTGTGCCATCAAATAGAGTGACAAAGAAATGATGCCTTCAGGCCTACCTGTGTAGCATGCAGCTTTTAAACCAGCAGGTGAGCCTGGCAAATAACCCTTTTTGACAGGAAAGAAATTTACTTTTAAATATTAAATAGGTCACCCCTAAGTAGACAGTATAGCCCACTAGTTAAGGAGCACAGTACTTGAAAGTTGTACGTGCAAGAATTGAATGCTGGCATGTAACTACAGAGATTAGCCTCCAAAAGCAATTTTCACTGTCCCATGAAGAAAAACAAAAGTTCAGAATAAAAACATAAGCCTGCTAAGTGTGGATTGTGTATAAGCTAGAGGGAAAATTACACCACTATGTTTAATATTTATTAAAAATCCAATTGCTTGGGGAGGTCTGATTTTTGTAATAAATATTTAGGAAAAGTGGCCTTTAAAAGGTACACTTTATCTGCCTCGGCGTCCACTAGGCTAAATTGCATTAGCCCACTGGCAGATGACCCTGTTAGTGCTTCCCTTTAGTAAGGTGTGAAAACTGATCATAAAGCAGGAACTATAACTTAAGCCTTTTCACAGGAAGGCCTAGGTGTGAAGTACGTAACAAGTATCAGGTCAGAAAGGGGAGCTGAGGAGCGTCAAAAGCTTCATTACCTTAATAGGGACCAGGGTGAGGCCAGCACAAGTGTAAAGGATGACCTGGGGAAGAGATGCCTTTTTTTCCATTGGCCCTCTAAAACCAGTATGGCACCAGCTCAGTGGAAAAGGGAGATGGCCTTATAGCTAGTTTGGTGTTCATTTCCCTAAACACACCCCTGGCTGACACACAAGCTCCCTTCAGGGACAGAAAGATTCGGTCATGCGATAGTTTGCAGTAGGGCAAAAAGGATATGCTTCAAACGTGGCAAGGGTTGCCACTGGGAATCTTTTTTCTTAATAGATATGGACTGTGCAGGAGACACCCCCACCCACTGACTACTGAAACCTAATAAGATAGCAACTCCCCAGAACACTCTAGACCTGGTAAACAACATATAGGGACTGGACCAGATTGTAAACATGAACTGAACAGAAGTGTTAAACTGCTAGGTCCATGGGTGCCAGAAATCTACTTGGTAGTAGAGCGTTATAAAATTTATCTTTTAAACAACGAGTTGATAAAATGAATTTCCCTTTCTGCAGCTTCATTACACAGGTTAGAATCGTCATGACATAATTTTGAGCTGAAGAAATATATAGCGATATGACACTGGTCTGTCAAAACTGCAAATATGAAAGGAGATCCTGAACAAAGTAGATAGTCTGTGAGCCACCGACTCGGAAACCGCTACACTGGTTGCTTGTTAATGTCAATGTCATTTTAAAAAGCCATCTGTGTCACACACAAATGCATCCTTGCAAAAGCCCTGAAAAACCGCAGCAGTGAAATACAGCATGGCTTGCAAGCACAGCCCATGAATCATGTAAGGAAGGCCTGCCCCAAAGACCCTGAACATGCCGGAACTCAAAAGAGGTAGAGACTTTGTAGCATAAATATCCTGTCTATGGAACACACCTCAACAAAGAATAGATCATATGGCACTGGTGTTTTGTATTCTTCACTGACTCACAATTGAGCACTAGTTCAAGTTGGGATGCCTCGCGTACACACTTCATCTTAACATTCCACACTCCCTCTCTGACATGCTCACAATATCTGGAGGTAAAAGAGATTTCTGGATTGAGAATACACTATTCTTGGAACGCCCTTGTTTCTGACCATCACATGCTCATTTAGATGAAGACTGTTATTTTTCTCTTAGTATTAATTCCCTTACTCTGATACTCCTATCAGTTTTAATTGCATGTTTACTCTGTTCTTTAACCCCGAAGCAACATGAGGTAGTTCTGTTTGCAGTGCTGTGGCATATGAGGCATTTGTCAATGTATCATTAATTTATACATACACCATATAGAAACACAGGTTGGTGTCAACATTCAGTCCTAGTGATGCACAGGCACTTTCCACTGATATCTAACATATACACAAACCACACTGAGCCTTTTTGTAGAATAACATAACTGACAGAGAGTGCTCCCTATTGTTCAGAATGTTTCTTGTGCCATATATTTTGACAGGAACAAAATTCACTGGAATCTTGTGGGAAAATCTAAAAGCATCCACAATACCTGTAATAGAATATAATGTCCGGCAGCGGGGAGGTGGCCTGGGAGAAGAGATTAGCTGGGGAAGTTATATTGTCCAAAGTTTCATCTGCTGTTACTCCTGCAATGCAATCAAACACACAAACATGTGAATACAATGTATGAGCAAAGGGAGATTTTGTGTTAACAGCTGTTGCGTCACAGGCTTGAAAGGAATACCCATTATGCTCATACAAAGGTGGCAGAGAAGGATGTAGGGGAGGGCACTGAAGGAAGTACCACTGTACTCAGTTATAACTGTTTTAGGCTGCGACAAGCTGTTGATTTAAAGGTGAAAACAATGGCTTGGTGAACCAGCAAGCTCACCCTTGCTAAGATATTTCAGTTTTCACCCAGCACTTTATCAATTCCTGTGGGCAACAGACCCTAATTCAGTGTGGTCCTTTTTAAAATGCCATCTAGATCCTCCACTTTTACAAGGTCCTAACAAAATTCCATTAACATGCCAGATGTTCTAGATGTCCTTCACATGATACACATTTACATACTATAAAGTTCATACTGACCCTATACTTATGCTGGTAACTATGGACATCCTTTCTGCTACACCTGTATTTTCCATTCCCAAGAGTGTGTGACCACCAAATGTGCAGCATTGGATCCCTATTGGACCCAGTTGATTAGAACACAGACAATGAGCCTTTGCATTGATTTTGAAGCTACCAACAAAGTGTTGGCTGGCCTGATCATTTCCCCATTCAATGTTAGGTAGAAATGCTCCTTTAGCAGGATTAACCAATTGAGTGTAGGTCCAGCTCACCCAGCCGCTCTAACATAGTCAATCAGAATGGTATGGTTACTGTGTTAAAGAAGAATGCAGATAAAAGAGTAGAAGCTTTCTGGCTTTTCCTTGTCTGTAAAAGTGTGGAACCAATGCTGCCACTTAATATGATTCATTGCAGTGTCTTGATTGAAAACTGACTTGAGACCAGATCAGGAACTTTGGAGAATCAAGGTAGCTAAGAAGGCCACTGGGATGGATGCTTCTTCATGATTTGGATATGACAGGATGTAGAATTATTGGACCAAAGTTCTTCAGCTTGGCTGGATTAAGCCCAGGCTTTGTCAATAAGGTATGATAACCCTTTAATTGTATAACACTGGGACATGGCCAAAAAAAAGAAGAGGTGCTGATGAAATTGCATGTTACCACAAATGGATAGAACAGGGGTTTAGAAGAAATGTAAGAGGACATAAGTAGTTGGTGATTAGGCAAGGTGTTGTTGTTGCAGCTGGTCAGGGAATAGGGTAATCCTTAATTCTTCTGCTCTGTGAATACCAGAAGCCCTGGCATTCTATCAGCTTCCACACACAGCTAATTGTTCTTTCAAGACAAACAGAGTTGTATTTAGTCATTAATCCTATGCTGATGAGAAGATGGGTGAAACACTGGCATGTGAGGTTAAGACAAATAATCCACTGGATCATTTAATAGCTTGAATATGGATTACCTGGTGATGAGGAAAGAGTCCACCTCTTGCTGTCACTTACCTATAAAATGATCGGCCAGACTAACCGGCTGTGACGACACCACTGCTTTGAAGCCTATTGCGTCAGATGGGATAACAATAGCTTGGCAGGCGTATGATGTAATGGATGTTGTGTACTTTGGAGAGGTGTCCATTCCCCGCACATCTGTAACGTTGTCAACACAGACAGACATCTTCTTTCCCTTTAGAAATCCAAAAAACACAAAAGCAGCAATTTTAAAACTGTTTATTTCACTATAATAACTTTCCTTTGAGGCAAGGATTCTTACAGTCTGTCTACCTAGCATCCTGAAGGCAGCTAAGCATCACATTTTGTTATTGTAAGAAGCTGGCCTGGTGTGTGGTGAGCACCTATGGTGTTACCACCTTATACCAGGTATCCCCTATTAGTGAGGTGTAGTCAGTGTCTAGGAAGCCGGGCTCTCTAGAGGTAGCTGTGGATAAGCAGGAGACATGCAAAGCTTATGCAATACCACTATTTTTACACAGCACTTACACACATGAAAAAAACACACAGGGGGTTATTCTAACTTTGGAGGAGGTGTTAATCCGTCCCAAAAGTGACGGAAAAGTGACGGATTTACCACCAGCCGTATTATGAGTCCATTATATCCTATGGAACTCGTAATACGGCTGGTGGTATATCCGTCACTTTACCGTCACTTTTGGGACGGATTAACACTCCTCCAAAGTTAGAATAACCCCCCCAGTGTTAGAAAAATAAAGGTACTTTATTATGGTAACACAAATACTAAAATACCCTATAGGCAATACCCAACTGGAGGTAAGTAAACACACTGTTATGTACACATATTCAGTAAATAGCATAGAAAGCAATAGGCATTGGTAAAAACAATAGCAAATAGTGAGGGCCCTAGGGGAGGGCCCAACCATATACTAAAAAAGTGGAATGTGAAAGGCAGTCCCCCACTCAAGGAAGTGATATCAGAAGAGGGGAGTTGGAGAAACCCCAAAAGGTAAGTACCAGGGGGGCACCCAGAGACCTGGAGAGAGGAGGTAAGTACCCAAACCCAGCAGGAGGACCTTGAAAAAGGATTGTGCAAGACCCAGACAAGATTGGAAGAAACCAAAGGTGGATCCTGACAGAAGAGGACCTGAAAAGGAAGGGGACCAAGTCCAGTTTGAGTTGGAGTGTCTGGTTGTGGCAGGAGCCACTACCCACCCTTATGCGGTTGCAGGACCAGGTTACGGTGGATGAAGAAAGTCAGCAGTGCGGCACAATAGCAGAAGAGTAGTTCCAGAAGTGATGCAAGTGATGTTCCACGTCGGCGGTCGTGATGCAGTCAGTCAGTGGTGCTGGAAAACCACCAACAAGCCTTGTCAAATGCAAGAGTTGGAAAAGAAGGTTTTGCAAGGCTGAAGAGGACCAGCAAGGTCCAGGCGACTCAACCCACGGAGGAGAGTCAGGGGTGACCCTCAGCAGCTGGAAGAGTCACAAGAAGAGGAGGCAGCCCCCACAGTCAACCCACTGGCAGCAAACACAGGATTTGCGGTGAGGCCCACTCTGCACACCTGGATAAGTGTCCCACGTCACTGGTGCAGCAGGCAGGAGACTGTGCATTGCACGAAGAAGTGCTTGTGGCTACATGGAGCCTGAAGATCCCTTGGAGGAGAAAATGAACAAGCCTTGGTAGCTGCAAGAGTTGTGATGCACAGGGGTACTATCCTGCAAGGAGAGGCAATGGCTTACCATCTCCCAAGTTGGATAGCTGGTACAGAGGACCAAGAGGACCACTCCAGATCACCACCTGTGATGCAGGATCCACGTAGTTCCGGAGGAGAGAGGATCTACACAGCCAGTCTTCATTACAGTTGGTGCCTGTGGATGCCAAGGAGTGACTCCTTCACTCCAAGGGAGATTCCTTCTTACTTCTTGTGCAGGCTGAAGACTCGTCGTCCTCAGAGGATGCACAGCTGGGGAAATGTTGCAGTTGCTAAAAGGAGCTGGAGAAACAATGCTGCAGATTGTCGGTTCCAGGAGGGTCCATTTGCAGTCCCAGTGGCCAGAAGATGAAGTAAATGATGCAGAACAGTCCTGCTGGAATTTTGCATGTCGAATCTAAGGACCCACCCAAGAGGGAGACCCTAAATAGCCCAGGTAGAGGGATCAGTCACCTAGCAGGGTGACCACCTATCAGGAGGGGCTGTGACGTCACATACCTGATCTAACCACTCAGATGCTACCAGGGGCCTCTACCCACTTTGGATTCAAGATAGCAAAATCAAGTGGCCACCTGGAGGAGCTCTGGGCACCACCCTTGGGGTGGTGATGGACAGGCGAGTGGTCACTCCCCTTTCCATTGTCCAGTTTCGCGCCAGCGCAGGGGCCTGGGGTCCCTGGACTAGTGCAAACCAGTTTATGGAAGGAGGGCACCAAATGTGCCCTTCAAAGCATACTGATGGCTTGGGGGGTACCTCTCCCAAGCCATGTAACACCTATTTCCAAGGGAGAGGGGGCTACCTCCCTCTCCAACAGGAAAACCTTTGTTCTGTCTTCCTCTGCTTGAGCTGGTGAAGCAGCAGGAGAGCAGCTACCTGTCTGAGTGGTGGCAGCAGCGTGGGCTGCCCGGAAAACCCCAGAAGACTAGTAGGAGCAATGCTGGGGGTCCTCTAAGGAGCCCCCCAAGGGCATGGGATCATACAACCAATACTGGCAACAATATTAGGGTATGATTCCGACATGTTTGATACCAAACATCCCTAGGTTCGGAGTTGCCATTATGTAGCTGGACACAGGAAAGTGACCTGTGTCCACTGCATAGGTAAAATTGCTACCCCGCACTTACAAAGTCTAGTGCAATGGAGCTAGAGTTCGTAGGAGCACCTCTGCTCATGCAGGGGTGCCCTCACACACCCAGGTTCCTGCACCCTGCCCTCTGGCCTAGGAGGGCGTACCATAGGGGTGACTTACAGTGATTTGGTGTAGTGTCCTGTAGTGAAATGGTACATGCACCTTTTTGCGCCTGCTGCAATGGCAGGCCTGCAGACACATTTTGCATGGGCTCCTATGGGTGGCATAATACATGCTGCAGCCCGTGGGGAACCCCTGGTGCCCCAATGCCCTGGGTAACCAAGTACCATATACTCTGGACTTATATGAGGGCACCAGTATGCCAATTGTGGAGTGTGCATAAGTCATATGCAACTATATTTAGAGGGAGAGAGCACATACACTGGGTCCTGGTTAGCAGGATCCCAGTGAACACAGTCAAAACACACTGAAAGCAGGCAAAACGTGGGGTAACCATGCCAGTTATGTTACTAAATCTACATATCATTAGGTTTGTCTAGACCATCTTTTTTCTTCTTTTGTCCCTTCTTTAGTAGAGGGATGCATTACAATAATAAATGCAAATTAGAGTAGAGATGAAGACGGATCTATATTGCAATCTGAATGTCTGGTCATTGTCTCTACAAAGCAGCAATGGTTGGGGCTCAATCACATATCAGACAGAGCCTGACATCTGACTTTCTGCCCCCGCCCTGGCTGCCTTTTTAAGGAACTGACCTGTCAAGACACTCCACTTGACAACAGACCATTTCACACACATGACAGCCTGTTTGCAGGCCATCTTAAGGACTTAGAGCCTGACTGAGAGTTTGGTAGATGGGTACTCCATCACAAATGTGAACAATATCTCATCTGCCATATTTGAGGCGAATTGGGATATAACGCACATGCAATAGTGTTGATGGGGTACGAATCCACCAAACTATGCAGCCAAACCACGCAGCCAAGTCTGCTTGTTCCTACTCCCTGCACAGCAATTGTACAGGCAAGTGCAAATACCAAGCCCAGCATTATCAGATTCTAGCAAACAGGCAATTTATACAAGGCACACAGAAAAGCACATTGTGTTATTGCAAATGAAATGGTCTAATTACTCACATCAGAGGGACTCATTGTATTGAGCTTGAAGTAGGAAAGGCATAGACATTCGTGTCTGACACCATAAGCTTGCACACAGATTTCTGCAGCAGGCACTCAACTCCCAAGTTGTTTATGCAAGTGAAAACGTTTAACTAGTAGGTGTTTTGATGTTGGGCATTTTACTCACTTAAGAAACATTTTGGGCCTTATGATTTTTTAGAGATATCTGAGGCACTATATCCTTTCTATTGAGTGTTGTGGCCAACAGTGTTACTCAGGACATTGTACAGCTTTCATGTAATACTTTGGTGGTTTGCACCTGAGCTTGACTCGTACAGCAATGGACTGGTATAAAAATACTGCGGAGCACAATATACAATGTATTGGCACTGGGTTAGGCTCCAGGGAAGTCCGTTAGTTGGATTGCTAATCTCATGTATCATACTTCACAAATTGCCGAAGAAATGCAAGGGGCATTTGCATCTGCTTCCATGCTCCTGTGTCAATTTGCTATTGAAGTATGAGCTACAACTCTTTGTATACCCACTTCTGTGACACCCAATGCACGTGTGCTAAGCTGGACCATGGAAAGCAGCTGTTTACTCATTTAAGTACGTGCTGACACATGCCAATTACAGAACATTCCACTTGGTTTCAATTCAATAAAGGAGGAATAGGAGGCTGGGTAAAAATGCAATGGAAAGAAACATTAAATGTAATCAACTCAGCAATTGGCACACATTTAGCATTCACCTGAAGGTCTCACTTAGGAAGAAGAAATAGCATCTCTCAGGGACTCTCCATAAACATCCCCAAAGGGGGTACGAGCCACAAAGTGCACTCCACCCTCCATGGGTAGAGGCCATAGTCCCGTTCCAATGTGAAGCCAGAATGTCAGGGCACACACACTGGCAGTAATACAAGAGCCATACAAATGTCACCTTCTGCTGTCCTTCTGCAGAGCTGTGAAGGCCCTCAACAAGGAGAAGGGGTGCAGACAATGACTTTGTATTTCATTTGCTTTGGTAGAAAATCTAACCACTAGACGCTATAGATTGCCTCACTGTTAAACGAAATAACTCTTCTACTCCTTAAGTCACCAAGTTATAGAACATTTCTTCACGTCATTGCAGAGGTAATGTAAGAGCTGTGAAATGAGTAAGATTACCTTTAGGATTACTGCAGAAACTAGCATTCTTATAACCCTATCTGTAGAGGATAAGACTTGGATTACTACTTTTATGTCTTCCAGTAAGAAAGTTGTGCTCCCACAAATAAGTCTGAGCTGATGGTTAGCATTTATAGCTACCTTATAGATGGATTTGTGAAGATTATATTGCTTGTCAGAGATTTCAACAAGGATCACAAATATAAGAGATTTGCAGAGTTAAGCCAATTTTAAGAAGGGGTGGAGAGAAATATGGCAAAATAAGCTGCAACTCGTGCACTCGACTGAATTGGTGATGAGCAGTAATCCAAAATTGCCAATTGTCAAGAGTTTAATCCAGCAAGCACATTAATAACAGGAGTATCATCAGTATGCTGGTAGTAAGATATTCCACACTCTTTGATGAGGCTACTCATTGGTTCAAAATAAGGTTTGTTGTGTGGCTAAGACAGGTCCTCCTTGTTGAACTGGAACAGAGCTGTCTATTTCCATCAGTTGTGAGCTCTTGACTAGATTGAATTTAGACAAATTCAGCACCTTGCCTTCAATTCTCGTGCATTCTTTTAGCATGTGAACGAGCATACCATTTGAGTACTGAAATAGCTAAAAGATGGAGTAGTATCAACAGACTGGAATCACCACTATTCACAATGCACAGAGCACCATCAGTGATATGCAGGATTGCTGCTCAGGCGTGGCCCGTCCTTTAGGGCGGAGGGGCCATGCCCTCCCACCTTTTGCCCCTCATGAAGAGTGTCTGTCAGGCTGAACAAAGGTCAGCCTGACAGACACTGTTCATGTTCATGTTCAGGTCAGGCAGCCAGGAGCAGACCTGCGCATTTGCGTAGACTCCTGGCTGCCTAAGCTGAACTGTGCTGGGCTGAGGAGGTCACAGCTCCTATGGGCGTGACCTCCTCAGCTCAGCAGAGGTGCCTCGAGGCCCTCCCCTGGGTGACGATGAAAGCGTCACCCATTGACTTCGCCCTGGGCCCTTCAGGTTTAAGCCTTGAAGCGCCCAGGGCGAGTGTCAATCAGTGACAGTTTGTCACAGAGTGGGGTGGGGTCAGCAGTCTCACTGACCCCATCCCACTCAGGGACTAGGCTGAGTCTGCTGCCTTCCCTCATTGGCTGACCCAAGGTCAGCCAATGAGGGAAGGCAGCAGCCCCAACCCTCCTGGGACCTCCGAGGCTGAAGGTAAGTTTGTGTGTGTGATATTTTATAACAAATGTTTGGTGCGTGCATGCATGTTTGAATGTTATGAGTGTTTTGTTAATGGATGTGCATGCGTGCATGCGTGCATGAAAGAATGAGTGTGTGTGATCTTTTAAAATGAATGTTTGGAGCGTGCGTGCATGTTTGAATGTTATGAGTGTTAATGGATGTGCGTGCGTGTGTGAAAGAATGGGTTTGTGTGATCTTTCAAAATTAATGTTTAGTGCATGCGTGCATGCATGTTTGAATGTTATGAATGTTGTTAATGGATGTGCGTGCGTGTGTGTGTATGTGCGTGCATGTGTGAAAGAATGAGTGTATGTGATCTTTTAAAATGAATGTTTGGTGCGTGCGTGCATGTTTGAGTGTTATGAGTGTTGTTAATGGATGTGCGTGCGTGTGTGTGTGCTTCCCGCCCGCCCCCCTCCCTCCTAAAGCTGCCGGCCGCCACTGTTACTGCTTCAGTAAGATAGTATGCTCTCAAAAATGACTGGAGTTCATCATGAAGATTGTCATAGTTGACAAACTGTGTGGGTTGTTCACAGTGTTTTCAATGATGTTGCTGGAGAAAGAGAGGCCAGAGACTAGGCAAAGAATTTAAACATGCTGGATCTGCAGTGGATGATTTGTAACCCATTTTTCATTGAAAAGGAGTTGTGTATACATAACAGTGGTCAGGATTCATACAAGTTAGATATTACCGGAAACCATGCACACCCACTGGTATTACTCAGGGGCAGGAAATCACATGTGACATCCAACAGAATCTATTCCACATTTGTATTTAGACGGGAAGATAATGGAGAACTGGGACGTGGTGCTTAGGAGGCAGACTAAACTGTAGACAAGATTAAGCGATATAACATATTTGTAGTACCTACCACTTACTTTAGTTGCATCCCAACACTTCAATATTTTCCTTCCCCAGTTCCCATTCGATATTCCCTTTAGTTAACAAGTTATCCATCCAGGCTGTTTTTTTATTTGTGTTGTGCTTCCTCTTCCTACTTCCAGAGAGCTTTGCCTACTCAGCATTTGTTTCGCCTTCCCGTCCTTGACATAGTGTGAATTATACCCATATATAAAGGTATGACTCGAGGTAGGTGAATTAAAACAAAAACCTAGTCCCAACAAGGGTGCAATATTACAGGGAACAACATTAATAAAGGGCTATAATGTCATGTTGGTTCAACACTAACAATTAGATTTCCTTCACCGCCTCTCACTCATTATACCTCTCCTTGTCTGCCATCTTACCCTCTTCAAAAGATACGAATACACGCATGAACATAAGAGGAGACAACCATATGTAGAGAAGGATGGAGTGGTCAGCGTACAGTGTTATATTTATCACTTCTCAGGGAAAATCAATATGTGAAAATAAAGGTCAGTCCTTCCTCCGTCCCCTGGTTAACAGACAGTACTATCATTAGGGACTACAGAATTCTTACTGGGTTTTACTGGGGTATTTGTTATGAAATAATTTCTGCATGAAAGGGCCCCTGGTCTCCTCAGATTTGGGTAGTTAATCATTAAATCTGTAAATTAATCTCTCATGCAAGGCAATGGAGAGCATCTTTCAGCCATGTTTTGTGTGTCATGAATTTAGGTGTCTTCCAAAGCCACACAATGTCAATCATGGCTACTGCTAGCAATGTACTGTGCCAGTCAATGCCTGAGCCTGTGTGTAATTTCTGAGATGGCAGAAGTATCATAAAGTGGGGCCAACTTTTCCCCAAGTGTTTTTTTTTTTTTTTTAAGATGAGCAACTTGTGCAACTTTCAAGCACTCTGGAAACACTACTTGTGACAGTGAGTGATTGATAAGGTCATACTAAAATGGCACAAGATGTATGCATATCTCTTTAGCTAAATAAGCCAGTCAAGATTCAAACACAGGACTGTAAGATTTAAGGGTCCAATTATGAGTTTGGCAGTCTGAGGACTGCCAAACTTGCGGTGGCGGTTGGACCGCCGCACTCCTAGTGGTCTGACCACCAGATTAGGATCCTGGTGGTCTGGCCACCAGGAAACCGCAGTCTCCTCTAGGATCAGGGATCCATGCAGGCTGGCAGTGGTCGGAGTCGTGGTCAACCACATCGGTGCCGAGTTCAGCACCGTCGAGCTGATCACAACTCCACCTTCCGCCAGCCTTTCCATGGCGGTTGCACTGCTATGGAAAGGCTTGTGGAAAGTCAGTGGTGGGGAACACAGAGTACCTCTGCACTAGTTGTAGGCCCCACCTGCCAGCATCTTCAGAATGAAGACAGGGTGCTATGCAGACAGTGCGCATTTCAAGGGTGCTAGTGTGCAATGGCACTGGCCCCGGCTCCCTAAGGTCAGAGCCAAGGCCAACCCCACGGCACTGTTTGCACATGGCTGTCCGGCAGAAATGTCGTAATATAACATTTCCATTAGTCAGCCTGGTGGAAACACCGTAATACGTTGGGGTGAGGCCGCCGGCTTCAAAGCAGTCTCACTACTCCCATATAGCGGGTGTCGGCTGCAATGGCGTAGAGATCCTAATCATCCGCTAAGTCGGGAGATGATGCAGAGAAATTCTGTTCAGATATGTCTTAGTAAATGGACCAGTGATTTGGAGATATTCTGAGTTAGAGTTTTGAGTGTTGGGATGCAGTGGACAAGAAGGTTTGATAGTTGGACCTTGGTATCAAAGGTGTGGGCAAATTCCTCACATTTCTTCCCTGATGAAGCCATGCTAAATGGAGGCGGGGGATTTGTACCACATTTACCTATCTTCAAGAGCTCTACAGTCTGCTTTTTGGTTGAGCCAACTTGAAATTTTCTGGCAAAGGTTTATGGTCTAGTTTAGAAGTTGGCAGAAAGGGTGCACCATCACAATGCCCTATTTAGGGTTGAGCAGACTGACAGTCATTTGATGACAGAGCCTACTACAGTTCCGTCCCTGACTGTACTCTTCCGGTAGTCCAATGGATTATGGGATGTTGGAGGTAAGCCATCTGCCCGTCTGGTGAATTTATAGTGGGCTTTTTTTGTCAGTCGGAGGGACAGAAAAAAATACAACAATGAGCTCCCACTCCATGGAGTAAACTCCCATTGAGTGGGCCATTAGTTTTACATTTTTCTAAAAACATTATCGATTTGGGCGGTTTGATTTTGAAAAAATGTAAAAATTTCAAAAGTTTGGTGTAAACACCCATCAGCAATGATAGATGCACACAAAACATGTCAGTGGCTTTGTATGAAACGTTTTAATGGGTGTTCATACCAAACCATTGAGTTCACCACCGGGCCAGTGGATAATTCTCAGTTTGGCGGGCAGAGTATTAGCAGAGTGGCAGACAAAACTGTCTGCCAACCAAATTGCCTTTACTCCATCTAACAAATATTCTAAATCAGGCCCTTCAACTCACAAATATTTTCAATTGATTCTCTGGAAGCATGGAGTAGTTGAGATTAGTTATAATATGGTTTTGGGGCTGGGTACATTCATTTAATCTGGGCGCTTTTTGTATAATTAAGGGCCATTCTGTTCACAAAAAGCAGTCACAAATTGCGCACAGCCTTTTGAAACCAGTCTTGTTTTGTTGTTTTGCAAACCAACCTATATGTTACTAGATCAGTTCTCAAAATAAATAATTTTATGGAGGTCCCAGAAGGACATGCTAATATTAATCAGAAAAACTGCAATTTGCAACTGCTTCTGATTGGCTTTAATCATGTTGATTGTCACCTGCAATTTACCAACCATCCCTGAGATTGCTTTTCAAAACAAAAACCTTTCTTTTTTTAGACAGCCTGAGTTTCTTAATGGCACCGGGGCTGCTATAAAAAAAGTTTTCATTTTTGAAAAATTCAGCGACTTCAGATACCCGGATGCTGCAACCCAATTCCAAAAGCGGAAGGAGTACAAAGACAACCTCTTTTTCTTTGCAAAATAGTTACCATCCCAACTTGGTAATGTGTAGCAGATGATCAATTGCAAAACACAGTCACACACCATTGATACAATGCATTCCAACTTCCTATTTTGAAGAACATCCTTTACAAGCCATGTTAGACCTGACATTCTTGGCGTGGTATTCCCCCAAACTTTTTGCCTTCACTCCCTAACTTTGCTGAACCTGTTTCTGTTGGTCTTAAGACTCTGTGCACCAGGGTTAAAGCACTTGTGCTTTCTCCTGGAAACATGGCAAAATTGGCTTACACCCAGTTGGCACACGCAATTTACTTGTACGTCCATAGTAAATGGTACTACACATACCCAGGGCCTATAAATTAAACGCTACTAATGGTCTGCAGCACTAATTGAACCACCCACTAAGTAGCCTTTTAAAACAGGTCTCAGACCTGCCACTGCAGCCTGTAGTGCAGTTGTAAACTGCCATTTTGACCTGGCAAAATAAAACCTTTTGCCAGGCCTAAACCTTCCTTCTTAATGCTCAAACGTCACCTCTAAGGTAGGCCCTAAAAGCTCATTTGGCAGGGTGCATACCATTTAAAAAGATGACCTGTGTGTAAGTTTTACATGTGCTGACCATGAAACCCCCCTAAAGTTGGCCTATATCTCCCATAGGCTAACACTGGGTTATCACATAACTTTTAACAACTGCTCACTTCAGATTGGGAGCAGATCTTGATATGCTGTTTACACTAAAATGAGTTGTAATTTAGAATCTTTTTAATAGTGAAGCCAGTTTTAGTTACAATTTTGAAAATGCCACTTTTGTTTTAGAAATTTGGCATTTCTTCTCCAACCTAACTGTGCCTTTCTGACAGTGCCCAGGGTCACATGGCTGTGACTTGCTCTGCTTGTTAGGGTTTGGAAGAGGAAGAACAGACCAGAACCAGTTTTGAGTGTAAGTCAGAGAATCTCTCCACAGAAGGGCTGGCACCAGGTATAAAAAGAGAACTGTCTGAACCACTCATCAGAACACTCCTGGACCTTTGGAAATTCAGACGTAGGACAGCACTTCTGCTTGAGGGACTGCCTTGCTGTCTGAAGGGGGAAGATCAGACCTTCTTGCCTTGATGCCAGGCTACCAAAGTGACCCAAAGGGTCAGTTGGCGGACCTCCTGTGTGAGCTACAGGGAAACAACAAGCTTCCAAAGGCCTCCCTGCAACTGCCCATCTGACCAGCACCAACTGGACCTCCCTGGATCTGCCTTAGCCCTGCTGCTGGCCTCTGCTGGAGTGAGTCCTAATCCCAAAGAGGCGTTTCCAAAGTCCTGGACCTTTGGCTGGGATCAGTGAGAAATGCTCCACAAGTAAAGATGAAGATCCCGAAGATTGGGCTCATTGTGAATCTGAAGGGACTTCTTTGCACTGCAAATCGACTGCCCACAACGGCTGTCAACGCAAAGCTGCAGTGCGACCTGCTCTTCACGACGACAGCGACCATCCACAATGACCGGCAATGCAAGACCCTCATTTCATACTATAGCAACGATAGGCCACTGTGACTGCCAACACGAACCTCCAGCAACAACTGGCTCTTCATGCTACAGCAACTACCGTCTGCAATGCTCAACCTGCTCTTCTCAACGAAAGCCTTCTCCTCGCAGCCTCCTTCCATGCAAACGGAACTCTTCATGCCAGACTTGAGAAGGTAACTCTTCAGCAGGACAAATTTGATCCCTGTATCCAGCCCGCACTCCATCGCGGTCAGCCTGAACTTGTGAATTGTCCCCAGTTAAGCACGATCAGATAATGGCGAGTGGCATTTTCTGCTTCTTTGAGCTATTTTCACTGTGAAGTTTAAAAATCAGTATCTCTGCTTGTACTTATTGAATTTTGATCATTTTGGTGGCATGTTATTTATTACAATGAGCTCTACTTTTCCAAATTGGTTGGGGACTTTCTTATGTTGTGTTTTCAATTTATTACTGTTTGTGTGCTGCATAAATATTTTACACATTGCCTCTAATTTAAGCCTGACTACTTTTGTGCCAACATACCAAAACAGGATAATTTAGTGATTTTTGTGGTTCACCCTAAGAAGGATTGTGGCTGTTGCATGAGTAAGGCTTCAAACCCTCTTAACCAAGAACCCAATGCGTTACAAAGCCGTTTTCAAATTACAGTTTGGTATGGGTACAGAAACCCCATTTTGTTTTCTGAACTGCAAAATGAGGTTATTAATATAAGAATGTAAGAATGATCTTTGTAGTCACAAATCTGGAATTTAGAGAACCCCAGGGTTTGCGAATACAAAACCCCTTTGTACAACTGACCTTAAGCTTCTTCGAATGCCAGAGAGCAGACCTTTCAGTCATGGTATCATTAAGTTTATTGATAGCTTAATTTATATCCTGTCTTCGGTAAAGCAAGGAAGGCTGGAAGCAAATAATGTGGCAAAATCTTTGGGCTTTATATTATTCTTAACCCTTGCCCAGGTTTTCAGTCTTCTGAGGTATCCTCACTGTATCCTTTTAAAAAATGAAGGGAGAAATTAAATTGATAGTGATCAAACCAGTTGACTACAATAGGGTTGTCTACTTCTAGAAAGTCATTCTAGAATATGAGATCTTGTTGGATCATGTTCTCCTGTAAATAGAACAAGAAAAAGGATACTAAGCAGTAATTGGGATTCTCCTAGTGTAGATATAAACCACCTACAAAAAGGTGGTTCTTATTGTGCAATATGAGGTGAGAGGTGATTTAGACCACAGGGACTTCAACACAGAAATCACCCTTGGAGGTGAGAAATGATTTTAATTCTCACATATCTAGTACCAGCAGACTTAAGGTCTATGATAAGGCATTAGAAAGTAGGAAAGGAGTCAGGCACCACTGGGGGATAGAGAAAATAGTTTTTGTAAATCACTGCTATTTCAATACCCGGTTTCACCACCTCTATCAAGAAGGATATTGGAGTAGTCATTCATAATAAGCAAATCCATGCTGGGTTTAAATGTTTTATTGAACTTTGCATCTGCCAATATTATAAGAAACAGGTCCATGTAAATAGTCTGTGCCCTTGATTGGTACAAGCCTAACTTGTACTGACAGAGATGGAGGAAGAATACTGACTGCCACGGAAATTAGATATTGAGAGAAAAGACATCTATCACAAAAAGAAAACTGCAAACTCGTAAGATGAGAAGACAGAGGAATTTGAAAAGGAAGGGAGCTGAAAAAGTGATTCAAAGTAAAGAGAGAATGAGAAGATACATACGATAAATAAGGAAATAAGCAAAATATACGATCAAACGTAGTAATTGGTCTATGCAGGTTAGGGGACTGAAGCTTAGAAAGGTGATGGCAATCAAGAATAGATAAAAAAGCAATGTTGGCATAAGCAGAGTTAATAGAAGAGCAAAACCTTTTGGTTAGAGAGAGCAAAAAGTAGCCCAGGTAAGGTGTTAAATTCTTCACAAAAACAGGGCAAAGAATACGAGTGTAATGATAGATATTTATGAAGGAAATATGGGAAAAGTAAGGGAAGGAATGGAGGAAAACTGGTGTGACAGAGGTGAACTGTGAAACCAGGATGAGTAGAAAGGGTGGTCATCTTGCTGCTTGGCCACCGAGGTTTGGGGTGGGATAGAAAGTAGAACAAGAAGTAGCAAGGGCTGCTGGAGTTTCTATAAATGGGGCATCCATGACTGAGTGATGCACAAAAATGGAAATATTAAGCAGAGCAGAATGTCTAGAATTACCTTGATTTGTTGCTGAATGGAATTGTCAGAGAGGTGGGTGGAGAAATTGATGGATACATAGTACTGGGGTGAATGTGTTAGCAGGAAATACGAGGGCATGAGGCAGGGTGTAAGAAAGCCAAACAGGGATAATTGGGATTATGAGAACAATGACCATGTAACTGCAGTATTTAAAGATAGCAGAACTTTAAGTAAACTGATTACAAACTGTGTAGATTTAAGAGCAGAACTACCAAGTGTTCAGAATTAACTATTCTGTCTGGCATCTTAGCATCTATATCTACATATATTCCAAGTTAATCCCCAAATAATATGAAATAACCATATGCACACAGCTTTCCCAAGTTAGATTCTACTTATTATTCAATTTACATTGTGGATTTATTCTCTCATTCACCAACTGCGCTAAGCAGGTGGAATACCCGGGAGGCAGTGAGAGGCAGGGGATGGAGGAAGAGGGGTGATCAGGATGGCAGTGGTCGAGGGGATGTGGTATTGGAGGGTGGAGCATTATATGCCCCCATGCTATTGAGGGGTTTTGGGCACGGACTAGGGACTCTACCAGCTTGGCCCCCGAAGCTAAAGTGATTGTATCAGCCAGATTTTCGAGCTTGCAAAACTGGGTCTGGTAGTCTCACACCTGGAACATAAGGGTGCGTGAAAAGTGGGCCAGTTATAATTGAACAAATTGGATTCCACTAAGGTATGATGCTTGGTCCAACTTGTAATTGGGACCAAAGTGAAAAGACCACAGGAGATATAAACATTAAATTAGCAATGGGACTGGGCAAACCAGCCTCTCAGACCATGAACAGGCAATGCTAGTCACATGGCTTGACCCTTCTGGAATAGCACAGACAAACAATAGAAGAAACATTTTAATTAGTGTTTTCAGCAAAACGTTAGTTGTCTGCATGGAATGTTACCCACTCCCTTATGTTTTTTGAGCCACAAGATATTAGCAAATAATTGCCATTCCACTCTCTTTTTCGCTCACCTGGTTCCCGCACATGGTGATGTTGAGCAGACGATGGAACTTCATCCCCTTTGCAGTAAAACTTGGCTCACTCATGAACGATGTGCTGGTGGCAAGAGCTGAGAAGTCATATTGTAAGTTCATACCATCCTTATACAGTGTAAAGTGGCAGTCATTGTAGCAAAGTGATTTGACCTGTTGGAGATGAAAGCCAGAAAAGGAGATTAGGGCCTGATCCTTGTAAACACCAGCCTCTTAAAATCTCATTGACCTTCAACACTGGAGTGACTCAATATTTGACAGGGAACACAGTGTAGACTGTGTGGGAGTTTAGGAAAAAGAGAGATTTCTTCAAAGGTCTTGACTTAAAACAGAAACAAGTCATTAAACACAAACACTAATCATTAATTCTTTCCAGCAAAACTACTAAACACCTTAAATACATAAACAATATACAAACGTTAACTCCCATCACATGTAGTATGTCATAGAAAAGGTCCACTCCAAAAAAAACCTACACATCACAGCCCCAAGTTGCAGCTACATATCAATTCACCACTAATTAAAAGCACTGGTTTAAATAGTATGTGTGCAAACTCTCACTACAATAAAGCATTTTGAAACAAAGCTAAGAGATGATATTATGTTACATGACTTTCTTAAACAAAGAAGTTGGAAATTTGGCTTTTATGCAGGATGACCCTGTTTTTTTGTCTTTTTGCTGAACCCTATTTTGCTGGCCGTAGAAACTCTGTGCCCTTTACCCTTGCTATCTAGTGGGAAAGCACCTTGTTATCCTCCTTTCAACATGGTAGTTTATTTATGTTACATACTACTCCCCAGTATGTGGTACTAAGTGTAACCCGGGCCTATAAATTAAATACTACCCGTGGACTGCATCACTCATTGTACCATGCACTGCAGTGGCACTGTAAAACATGTCTTCAGGCCTTCTATTATAGTCTGGCTGTGTATAATGCTTATAAGCAGGGTGCATAGAATATAAAAGTAGGGCATGAACAAGTTTAATACTAAACGTGTCCTTACATTGAATAGCGCCTCAAAGCTATTTTCAATATGGCAAGGGTGACTGTTTTATAGGAAAACACTGGGACGCAATATTAAATACTAATAAAGTACTAGAAAAAGACTAGCTAGAAAGATAAGTACACATCTATTTTTAATAGTTATTAAAAATCCAATTTAATAGTGAAGTCGAATTTTCTTCAAAATATTACGGAAAAGTAACATTTTTAGAAAGTTACCTTTTCCCTGTCTGATGTTGCTGGAGGCTAATCTGCATTGTTATTCTACCACTTCTTGCAGCCAGCAATTAGCATTTGATTGGATGTGAATAGATGTGCCTTCCAGGCGCAAACAATAGGCTGACTTTAATGGACAGAAATGATGCTCCCGAAACTGATGGAATATGCAGGGCGCGGCTGCGAGGAACCTTTATGGCATTAAAGTTCCAAATCCTGCTTGACAGGTCTGCTGGGGTTTTTTAATATGGCACTTGGGATCCACTTCAGAGACCTCATCATCACAGCCAAATGTTAGTGGACACTTGGGAAGGACTCTTCTTTTGCCCCTCCCATCAAGACAGACCTCAATCACAGTGGGCCTCTTTGTGAAATGACAGGGTCAAAACCTCTTTGACAGGTCTGCTGAATTTACATATAGCATTTGGGGTGCATTTCAAAGGAGGGAAACTGTGTGTCAAAACACTTTGGGCCTGATTACAACTTTGGAGGAGGTGTTGATCCGTCCCAAAAGTGACGGATATACCACCAGCCGTATTACGAGTCAATTATATCCTATGGAACTCGTAATACGGCTGGTGGTATATCCGTCACATTTGGGACGGATTAACACCTCCTCCAAAGTTGTAATCAGGCCCTTTGTCTGGTTGCCTGAAACTCAGCTTTGTTCTACTAGACTTCTGTCTCTGAGGGTCTGTCTCTTACTGGATTTTAGTGGTAGATATGGGAGGGCACTAGAATAATCATGGCACACCCCCACACAGACCCACAGCTCTCAGAGCCCAAGTTTAGCATGGCAGAAGACTTCTGCCATCTTAAAAATGATCAAAGTCAGATGGTCAACCCTGGGAAGCATTACCCCATTGATTAGAGCTCCCACAGGGGTCATTCCTATCCACTACCTTGTGCCAAGCATAAATGTGGCATCTCAAGGATCCCACTTCAGAACAGTGTGGAAGATCAGAAGAGGACTGCACTTGTTGTCTGAGACCTAAGAAAAGTCCTAAAGGGCTGTACCTGCTCTCTCAGGACAAAGACGTGGACGTTAAGGGTCATATGGCTGACCTCCTTCCAGCAACTGCCTAGCTGATCAATGGCAACTGGAGCTGGACTGGACTCTATCCGACACCTCTGATATACTAAGTGAGGTCCAGGGAGCTTTAAAAGTGTACTCTAGCGGTGGATTAGGGCTTAAAGGACTAAAGTCATAAGGGAAAATATTTGACCAGGACTAATTTAGTTAAGTTTGCCCCATCCATGCTCCGCCATGGTCAACATCAAACTGCGCCTAGGTCCTGGCCATGATCATTGACTACCTTTGGCACTTTGTGCTTCTTGCCATTACTCCTACTTAAAAAATGTTAAAAATCATATCACTGCTTGCCCTTATTGGATTTTTGTCAATTTGGTGTGATTTAATAAATTTTACTCTATTGTTTTAATTCATTTTGGATTTTTATTGTTTTGAATTTCAACTTTGTTATTGTTTTTAGTTTGCAGGTATATTTCACGCATTGTCTCTAAGTTGTGGGGCATATTTATACTCTTTTTGCGCCGAATGTGCGTCAAACATTTTGATGCACATTCGGTACAAACCGTGCACCATATTTAAACTTTGACGCCCAAGCCAGCGGCCGTCAAAATTCCTCTGTGTGCGTCATTTTTTGGGATGCGGGAAACTGCCTTGCGTTAATGACATGCAAGGTAGGCGTTCCGGCCCAAAAAATGACTTTAAGGCCTGTGGGCCTTATTTATACTCCTGCGTCATTTTGATGCACAGGAGGGGGCGGGCCTTAAAAAACGGCGCACAGCCTGATGTGCGCTGTATTTTAACGCCTGGGTGAGGGCAAGCATTAAGGGACCTGTGGACTTAGTTCCATGGTCTCTGACCATGGAAGGAGTCCCGAGGTGCCCTTCCCTGCCCCCAGAGGCACCCCCTGCCACCCTTGCCCACCCCTGGAGGACACCTATGGATGGGGGGACCCATTCCAGTTAAGTACAGGTAAGTTGAGGTAAGTATTTTTTAAAACATTTTTAAAGTGGCATGGGGGGCCTAATTTGGGCCACCCTACATGCCGTGCCCAATGACCATGTCCAGGGGACATAGGTCCCCTGGGCATGGCCATTGGGCAAGGGGGCATGACTCCTGTCTTTGCTAAGACAGGAGTCATTTCAATGAGGATTGTGCGTCAAAAAATGGCGCAAGTCCGGTTTGAGGCATGATTTTTGCCTCAAACCTGACCTGCACCATTTTTTGACACACAACCCCATTTCCCCCTATGCCGGGGACCTGGTTTGAGTCTCTTTTTTTTACTCTGACCAGTCCGCAGCACCGGCTAACGTCATTCCTTAAATAAGACGCCTGCATGGCACGTAGGAATGGCGTTAGCCGGCGGTAAAATGTTTAACACAAACCAGCGCCGGCGCTGGTTTGCATCAAAAAGCATAAATATGGGCCTAAGTCTTTCTGCTCTGTGCCATAGCTACCAGGGGGTTGAATGCAGGTCAATTTAATAACTTTAAGGATTCACCCTGAAAAGGATCATAATTATTTCTTGAAGTGGGCACTTACCATTCTCAACTAATAATCCAATTGTTACAAAATAAACCTCTAAAATATGTTCTAAACCCCAGATAGATTTTAACCTGTTGAGGCATCACAGTGTCATACATTTGAACTGATGTGAAGCAAGAACAAAATTATGAAAGATTTGAGGTGGCAAACATGCCAAATTCAGTTCCCTCAGTTGTGACATGTATTTCTTTGTATCAATCATAGTGGTGCACAAAGCAACTACATTGGTTTAAGTCTGAAACATCTTGGATGTGCCTTTGTACAATTCCCAATACTTCACCCACTTTCAGTTGTTTTGCATGCACTCTGCTGGTTTTTATACAGTAATATTGGTTTGAGGAATCAATATGTTGGTTAATGCATAAATTAATCATTGGTACACCGATCAAGCACATTGGCTTACAGAAGAAACATACAGTGTGTGAACTTTAAACACAACATACAGATTTATATTTCCAACTTACCAGTTTATATCAATAGCACACTGATGTGTTAATGCATTGTTATATGCAGAGTAAACACTGGTGCGCATAATCCAATGGTATGCTCACACAATGAAGTGGTCTGTAGCCATACATATTTGCTCTCATAATGAACTGGTTTACATTATTGTGGTTTGAATCTATACCTTCCTTTGCCTGCCTGTGCAACACTGGTCCAGACATGTAACATATTATTTGAGATGCATAATATATTGGTTTGCTCTCATATTAGGTTGCATACAAAGGAAGGTAATTCACATACATATAACACCACTTTGCAGGAGTAACACATGGGTGCAAATGTTTAATGTATTTGTTCATTGTACAACTTATAAATGGCCACACTTGTTATGTACTGGTTTAAGTATGTAATATAGGTTCAAATGTGCAAACTGTTAGTTTCAAAGCATCATATGCTGGCTAGCATTCATAGTGTACTGATCGCCATGTATAGCTACATGGGCTGAATACATAATACATTATTTCACTCTTGTACTGATTTGTAAGTGTAATATTTTAGTTGTATAGTACACACTATTCGTTTGAAAGTGTTACATGTTGGTTTGTAATCATGATGTACTTGTCCACATGCATAAGCTGCTGTTCTGGAAGAATACCACACAGATTTGCATGTAAATTGTATACACAAATGTATGGCTTAGATGCATTTTATATTGGTTCATTCTTGTGATGTACTGATTTATCCGTATAATGTATTGATTTAGATGTACAACTCATCAGTATTAAAGAATTATATGCTGATCTGCACAGGCGATTCTTACATACCCTGCTGGTTTGCTTCTTTACTATACTGATTTGTATGCACAAATTACCGGTAAACATGTATATTTGTATGGTCTCCCTGAACAAGATGTTCTAAACATAATCTATTGATTTGAGTGCACTATATACAGTACAAACAGTTTGTATACCCATTGCATATTATTTGTTTGGCACCCAGTCACCCTGGTTAATGAGCAGCGATCACCTTGGTTTGAATGGGTTTTACAATTAACCCTGTGCTTCATGCATTGGTTTGCTCGCACTACACCATGGGTTGACTCAATAGATTTGAGGGTTCGGAGACAATGGCAAGGGCAACAAGGTGTCTGGAAGCTGAATTCATTTCCCGTGTCATTCATGGGAACCATGCAACTGTTCATGTCAACCAGTATTTTATGTACAGAAATCTGTTTAATAAACATGCAAACCAGCAGGCCATATTTTATGAACCAGTACATCATGTGTGTAAATCAGAAACAAATGCTTTCGAACAAATGTGTTGTGTATTTTAACCAATATATTATACATACAAACCAGTACATTACAGGAATGAAGCAATCTGTTATGCATGTGGACCCTGCAATTATGTTTGTCAACCAGTACAACATGCATCAAATCAATGTGGTATTCATTCAAACCAGTACATTATGCAGGTGAACCAGAGCATCAAGTGTGTAAAG
The DNA here is from genome assembly GCF_031143425.1 of Pleurodeles waltl. NCBI lineage: Eukaryota > Metazoa > Chordata > Amphibia > Caudata > Salamandridae > Pleurodeles > Pleurodeles waltl. Next base: position 604,467,475 of record NC_090445.1, on the reverse strand, counting down.
GAGCATTCAATGCTTTAAAACAATAGGTTGAACATTACAACAAATGTATTACACATACAAATCAGTATATTACAGAAGTGAACTAATACATTATGGCCCTCATTACGAGTCTAGCGGTCTTAAGACCGCCAGACTCATGGTGGCGGTCGGAATGGTGCAGTCGTGGCGGTCCGACTGCCACATTACGACCGTGGCAGAGCTGTCACAGTCCAACAGCCGACACCACCAGGTTGCCATCAGTCAACAGCCTGGTGGTCTCGGCTGTTGTAATTCACCAGGGTAGCACTGCATGCAGCGTCGCCCGGGGATTACCGCTCCCCAATCCGCTAGCCTTTTCATGGTGGTTGGACCGCCATGGAAAGGCTGGCAGAATGGTGGTGTTGGGGGCATGGGCAGTGCAGGGGCCCCCATGGACAGCACTGTCGCGATTTCCACTGCCCGAATTACAATTCTTTGAAGACAATAGGTTGCATATTTCAAGTAAGTCTTACACATACACACACACAAACCCGGTACAATAGAGAGTGAGCCTATATAACATGTATGTGAACCAGCGCATTAACATCTGCACCCAGTGTTACTCTTGAAAAGCAGTATCATATGCATGTGAATCAGTATGCTTTGCATACAACTACTACAGTATGAGACCAAACCAATGTATTATGCATCTCAACCAATACTTTATGCACCTGGATTAGTGTGTTATGCATGCAGAGCAGCAGGGTGTGCATACAGACCACAATGTTATTTATGCACAACCACACCATTGTGTTATACACGCCATTGTGTACACACGGGTATTTATTGTGCATACACCAATCCACTAAATAACACAGCAGTGTTGCATTGCTATATACTGGTATGATGGGAACATAAACCAATATGTTGTGTTTAAAACCTACTCACTTTCAAATGTATGCTTTCTTACGTAAACCAGTGTGTTTTATTGGTGTTCCATTAGTTTCGCTTTGGATTAACCTGCATATTGATTGCTCAAATAAATGGCACTGTATATGAACCCGTATAACGCATGCAAACCGATACAATTTATTTGAACCAGTGATGTATGCACAGAGACACATCCAATATGTTTCATATTTAAACCACTGTAGTTCCACAATTTGATCGCTACGCTCTTGTGCCCACCACCAAGGGGCCTACCTGTGGAACTTTTCAGTGTTCAAATAAGCTTCTGATCTTCCCCTTTATTTATGTCTATGTAAAGAATTCCAGCCTATAGGACACTATCCTGAAATTCCTATTTGTTCCAGATCCATGCCAGACTTTGTGGAAGACATTCTGCTTTTCATTTTAAAACTCCAGTACCTTGAATTCTCTGCTCTCTGCTTTGTCTACACACCTACAGGCCATGAATGGATGGAGGAATTCAGTACATCTGTGAGTGGCAGGCGCTAGTGTGCTCACCCCTGAGGCATGTGATCATAGTGAGCTCTTTGAAGCCTTGGTTGCCTTCAATCCAGTGTTGGTCATGTAGCAGTGTTCCTATTTGAGTGACCGCCTATTTCTCGAGTTCCTGAGCTTTTGTTAACCCTTAGCATTATCCTTGCTCCTTGAACTAGCACTGCCTGCAGTGCTACCTTGATTTCTGATTCCCAAGCCAGCACTTGTTTAATACATTCTTGGACATTTTGCCTTTCTGTAGTAACCTTTTTTTAGAAGTTCCTGCCTTTCTTTGCCTTTGCCTTCATTCCAGTTTCTAGTTTGCTACCTTCTTTTTCCTATTGATTTAGCTTCCAGTTCCCTAGTGTGGTTGCCTCTGCCTTGTGTTCCAGTTGTTTTCCTTACTTTCCTGTTAAGCACTCCTCCTCTCCAGCCACTTGTCTATTACGGCTGCACATTTTAGTTCTCCTCCCTTGTTGTTAATGATTTGCGTGGATTCATTAGCACAGCTGACAAACTTGGTGGTGTTTCTTGTCTACTGTGAGTCCTGTTTTTACTTTTATAACATTAACATAGGTATTGGATTCATGGAAACTGCCTTTGCATTCAGATCCTATAAGTGGGATTTTTGCGGTGAGTATTTGTAATAGCAATACTTGTTGCAGAACTTACTGAGCTTCAGTCTTTACGCGTGGAGCTCCCTTTATAGTTAATGTTATTGTGTGTGTGTCTTGCATGTGCTAGGTGTTGGCTTTTTAGAATGCAGAATTGTCTCTTTAGGGCCCGTTCTGTCTGAACTTTGACCTGCCTAGTGCAGAGCAGACCCCATTGTATGCCTTTTCTCCACTAACTCCCTATGTGATCTTAATACCCAAAATTCTACTTACATTGTCTACTCCACTACTAGTCTTTGCCAGAGTCTCTGGCATGTAGTTGCTAAGTGAACCACTACGACCGATATAAACTAATATGTGTCACATATGATGTAATTGAATTTAGTGCTTCATACTTTTTCCAAAGATATATAATGAGTTTCCCATGAAAAATTATTCTACCCACCACGTCAGGGATTCAGTGAGCAAAACACTTATATAACATGCTTTAGGGGTCTTCATGGTGGGTAAATCTCACTACAAATATTTTTCAAACATCACAAGTAAATTGGCTCCTCTGGATACAGTACCTCATTGACGGCAGTTCCAGGGCCACATGGAATGCATGCCTGTTGTCCGAAGGGTTGATGAGCTTTGAGGTAAGTCTTTGGTGGGCAGGGATGGCAAGTGCTGGACACTCGTTCAATGTAGTTCCCAGGAGGGCAGGAAGAGCACAATAAGTTGGTCTCTGAGGACTCCAGGGCACAGGGCTGGCAACTGGAGGCCACCCCGTCCATTGCATTGGTAACTTTGATGGAGTAGATCCGTGCCAAGTCATTGCTGTATTTACGTGACTGCAACAAAAAGAAGGCAACTGTACACATGCAACATTACACACTGTCTAATTATAATATCACACCACCCATCAAATTACCCTTATGGCTGCACTGTAAGCATCCTTGTCACAATGCAACTGTAATTTTATTCATGGGATGAGCCAACTCGATAATCTGTTACTAGTTGCTTACGGCCCTTTGAATTTAAAACTTCACAACCAGACCTAGCACTAGCAAACATGAGCATCATGTAGTCTCCTGTTTGGAAGAACACTGGTCAGAGGAGCATTCTACCATGCAACTGTGGCTATGTTCCATGCTTGGACTGAGAGGGGTTTGTGCTTGGTTTGAGCTGTGTGCCTGCTCAAGTTTAATGAGTTTGTTGGTGGTTCCCTCCCAATAAAGATGTACTTCATTAGACTTACTTTATTTGACATCCTGCCTTGTTCCATCCATCCTTGTTTCTGTGAATCAATTGTGGACATTCTGTCGTGAACTGTGGCTATGTTCCATGCTTGGTTTGGGCTGTGTGTGTTCTAACTTACCCAGCTGGCTGTCAATCACTCCCTGTACAGATGTACCTCAATAAACATATTGTATTTGGCATCCTGCTTCGTTTCACATCACTTTCTAGCCACAAAGTGTTAGAATGACTCTTGGGACAGTCTACAGTGTGAAAATGTACCATAGTGTCTTCGTAGTTTCACAACTGCCATGTGGTGTTATTTAATGTGTATAAAGAAAACGTGATGGGTAGAGTGCTAGCATTAATCTTAACCAGTGGTAATTACTTTTGCCTGCTTCCGCTCCATCATATTTTCTCATAGAGCCCTGGCAGTGATCAGACTATGAGCCTGATTTGGAGTATGGTGGTCCTTTTCGCAGTGCGTTTCGCAGTACCTCTGCGTTATCGTCAGTCCAACTGGCCGATCTGGATGGTGTCAGTCGGACTGCCACAAGACCATCAACACGCCAACTCCTGTCCCACCGCGGTGGTGGCAGTCGCAAGAGCTGTGAAAAATGGAAGCGGTACCAGCAATGGCACTGCCGTCCATGTTCCGACCTGTTTTTCTACCCCCTTTTAAATGGCAGGGACACTGGCAGGGACACTGCCATGAAAAGGTCAGGGGAAAGAAAGGAAGGGGCCAATGGGGACCCCAGGACGCAATTGCCCAAATTATTGCCATTGCACGGGCCCCCCTGCCAGCACAGTCGGTGTGTGCTGTCTGCAATGCACGACATGGAGCATGGCAACAGTGTGCCCGACTTGCCGTATGAGCAGTCAGTGCAGTCAGTGCAGCTGATATTAGTGTCAGCACGCTCTGACAGCCGGAGCATATGTCGGCTGCACTGACTGCGCCGCTGACCCCGCCAACCCAGCGGGATGACGTGATGTGGCGGTCAGGAGGCTGCTGGCTTGGCAGCGCCCTCCAGATTGCACCCGCAGTGGTCTGGTGGTCCGGCTGCCAGACTCATAATCGAACCCTAAATCAGCCTTGGTCATCCTCCAATAAGAGCAGTCCAGCCCAAAGCTCTAGCCCACACTCCTCTGCCCAGGAACATGAGCTATGCCAAATTAATTTCTGCCTTTTGTCGGGCCTCATCAGTGAGGTGTGACTGGCTTCTAAAGCACACTGAGGTATGAGACTGACCAATCTTTGCTTTTTAGCCCACATAGCTTTGAAAGAAAGCTGGTACATGTGGATTAGAGGTGTTTGGACAAAATATTGAGTTCACAATATTGGGAGACAGAAAGACCGGGAAAACATTATTGAGATACAAAAATATTGTGATGTAAACATATTGTCAAGAATATAATTTTTTAGGTAAGTAATATTGTTTTTAAGATATTGTTGTTTTCAATATCCTTTTCAGTAATATAGTTGTAAAGATGTATTTTTTAAATTATTTTAATGTGTTTTAGTTCATGTATTATTTTATGTGTTACTATTGTTTGTATAATTCTTAATATTAAAAAAAAATAGTTTATAATTTCAAATGATTTAGAATTTTTAATTTATAATAGTAAATTACAGTGTTGTAGCAGGTTGTTGGACTTGAAGGGGATAGGGTGGGAAGTTAAATAAATAATAATTAATTATTATCTAATTAATATTTTTAATTATGTAATTGATAACTATGAAAATTATGTAATACTGATTTATTTTAGGTGTGGCTTGTTAGATTTGTAGGGTCATAAGATGGGAAGTTATTTAAGTATTAGTTAATTTACAATTAAATTAATTGATTAGTAATGTGAGTTGTGTAAAACTTGTATATTTTAGTTATATTTCAGGTCCAGGCTGCTGAGTCTATTGGGGTATAGGGTGAGAAGTTAAGTAATCATTATTTAAAAAATAATTATTAATTGTAATTATTTAATTATCAATTAGGTAAATTGTGCGATACTTCATCTAGTTATATTTTGGGTGTGGGCTGCTACATTTTTAGAGGTACAGGGTGGAAAGTGAATTAATTAAAAGACAAGTATTTATTAATTGCAAATTAATTATTTAATTGATTAATTATGTAAATTGTTAAATTTTTAATGAATATATATTTTTCCACGGTAGTTAAGAAAGATTATAATAAGAGTAGTATACTAATTCCACATTAATAGGGTTATTCATATATGTAATGTGTTTGAAGTGAAGTACGTTTTCTACTGTGTACAGTTTGGAGTGGGAATAGTGGGACTCTAGCTACACACCCCTCCGAAGTCCAACACTTTACCTACTGTTGCACAGACTGAAGTGGGTATAGTAAATCCTGCCCCTCCTAAGTTCAATGCTTTCCCTGCTCCTGCACAGACTGGAGTGAGAATAGTAAAATCTTACCCCACCGAAGTCCAACACATTCCCTACTGTTGTGATGACTGGAGTAAGAATAGTAAATGCAACCCCTCAAAAGTCTGACGCTTTCTCTACTGTTAGTTAGACTGGTGTGTGAATAATAGAGGCAACCCCTCCAAAGACCAAAACTTTCCCTACTGTTGCACAGACTGGAGTGGCAATAGTAAATTTAACCCCTCCAAAATCCAACACTTTACCTACTGTTGCGCTATTTGGAGTGGGAATAGTAAATGTAACACTTCAACAATCCAACACTTTCTCTAGGTTTGGGCTGTGTGGAATGGGCATAGCAAATGTAACCTCTCCAAAGTCCAACGCGTTCCCTACCTTTGCACTGAATGGAGTAGGAATAGTAATTGTAAGCTTCCCATGCCTAATGTTTTCTCTAGTGTTGCTGAGACTGGAGTGGGAATAATAAATGTAACCCCTCCGAAGTCAAACACTTTCCCTACTGTTGCTTAGACTGTAGTGGGAATAGTAAATGAAACCCCTCCGAACCCCTATGTTTTCCCTTCTGTGGCACAGAGTGGAGTAGGAATAGTAAATTTAGGCCCGCCAAAGTCCTACACTTTCTCTAATGTTGCACACACTGGAGTGAGAATAGTGTATCTAATATTCCCAGACACCAATAGTTTCCTAATATTGGTTGGTACTATTTGTTTATTTTTCTAATTTCATATTATTTATTTATATATTTTTTATGTTTATTCTATTTCTGTAAATGTGTTTTTGGTTATTAAATCAAAGAATGAAAAAGCATGTTCGCAGGAAAGGAGACTGGCAGGATGCACAGAAGAAAGAAGAAATTGGGAGGCGGAATGAAAAGTGGGAGTAGGAACATAAACAGTAATAGTAGAATAGAGATGTTCGGGTGCACAGCCATGAATTCATTTGAAAATGATGCAAGAAAATGAAAATGACTAGGAGTACTGAATGGAAGCCAATACTAAGAGACAAGAGAACAGAGCTCAGAAGCCCTGGAACGGAGGCCGAAGAGCAGACAATCAAATGGAAATGGGTATGCGAGTAGTCAGCGACACCAACACAGAGGGAGAAACAGTATACAAAACTAGAATAATATGTGCAGAATTTCAGAAGCAACAAAAGTAAGAAACAATGGGGATTTGACAACAAATATGGGTAATACTGACAGGATAAATGGTCGAGTGAATATGCTTAGAAAAAGAAAGAGGACTCAGAGATACTGTCAAGAGCATGAGCTATAGAGGAAGAGCATTAGGAGCAAACACAAGTGACATTGGGAGAGCACAGGAATGTGGGGAAGGCACTGGAAAGAATGATCTGGTGTGGTTGGACTTAAGTGCAGACTGTGGGAGGGCATCAAAGTCTGGGAATAAGTCAATTGTGATGTATTGTACTGAAGTTGCCCTTATACCAGGCCTCATAATGCTGGTGAGATGTACAAGTACTATAAGATGATAGTACACTTCTTTATATGTTGGGATTGGTTTGAAAGGTGTGTGTGTTCAGTGTGGCCCCATGCACAAAGTGTTTTGGCTTTGGAGTTGTGTGTGTGGACTAGGGTGGTAGACTTATTGTGTCACAAGGAGCTGCATTTCAGCATGGGGTAGAACAAACAGGGTTAAAGTTATTGAAACATCAATGTTGTGTAAAGTTAGAAGAGTGTGGTTTCAAGTTGTAGCCAATGTGTGATGTGCCTTGGATGATGAGCAGTGGGTTGCTGTTATATGTCGCTGCAAACGTAGCTTTACTTAACCATGGAGTGTTGCGAGGCACAGTGAGAGATAATTTTGCATGTGCTGCTGCTCACCATCGCCATGTGGGAATTTGGAACTGCTTCTTGGAATGGATAAGGTCTTAAGTCACCTGCTGGGAAAAAGGCTGGTATTTTCTGCCTTACAGAATTACAGGTGATCTTCGATGTTTGTTGTCTTCCCAGAGTGACAAATCAGGGGGTTCCATGGATTTATGGACTTCATCTAGAATAAGATTGTCAGTAGTGGTACTATGAGTATCTATGAAGTTTCACTTCAATGAACGATGGTGTTACCTCAGGGAATGATCCCCACCAAAGGCTGCACTATGGGCACTTGGTCTTGCGTCTGCAGTCAGGAAGGCCCTCATGTTTGGGGTGTGCTGACAGTGCTGCTCTTGCTTCACCAGTCAGAGTTGGCTTTTCCAAAGTAGCTTGTGTGTTCTGCATACAGTGCATCGTGCAAGGCTAATGAATTGGCGTGGGAGAGTTGGAGCATGGAGGACTGTGGACATCGATTGGAGGAAACGAATTATGTTAAAGATAGATTGATCTTTTCAAGCCTGCCATGCTCATGAAAAATTCAGCGTGACTAGCCTTAAATCCATTCCAATCCAAGACGGTTACCTTTCCAGCCTATCAACCTTTTCCCTGTGATGTAATTACCAGCTTAGATCACAAGAAAAGCTTGGTTAAAGAACGTCGTGTTCAAAGCTTGCATTTCCCTATTATTCGTTGTGCATTAATTCCTGTACAATTCATCATCTTTAAACTACAACTACCAATACTGCAGAAGAGTTTTTTTTCTCTTTGTGGATTTTTTCTCCCAACTGGAGCACTCCTAAAAAAACACTTGACTTTATTTATTTATGTATCAAGTGGAGGTGACACCTTTGGTTGGGGTGATAGAGCTTAAATGTCATAATCTGTGGTTCTGGCAAGTAGAGTGGACTCAAGTAGCATTGTAAATGTTAAAACAGTGTCCTCTATGTTAGTCTGCAAAATAACAGCTGGATGCTGAGGAACACAAGCAGTCCAGGAGTAGAGTAAGTTCAATAAAGGAGTCATGACTTCAGTGGTATCTGAATCAGTGAAGCTGTCATTACACTCGCTTTCATCGCTGTTAGAATCTTTCCAAGGTAGCTGGCGATCAGTGGTAACATGTTCCACCTCCTTTCTTATATTTGTCTGAGAAACATCCGTGGCAATAGGAAAAGGGCCGTAAAGAATTTCTTATTTGTGTGGCTCTTCAAATTCTTCTTTTTGTCCCTTTCAGGTGACAAGCATGATGCCCAGGCTTAGGATGCCATATCTGATATTTTTTATATTAAGGCTGGGATGCAAGGCTTAAAATTTCTTCCAGTCAACATTTGTTTTCTGAGTGAAGTCCATTGCTTTTGATATCTTGGCTCCCTTATAGTTTTTTGGCCATTTGTAGGCTCAGTTGTGCAAGTTGGTATCTGATGAGACCGGCTATGATTGGTTTGGAGGGTGACACTGGGGTATTCCTGATGCGCCCTCTGAAACTCCTGTAATGGTGTGAAGTTCACTTTTATGAGCGCTGGGAAAAAGGTTTTAGGAAGCCCAATGTATGCAAGCCCTCTTCGTCACTGGGGAAACCTTAAAGTTGTATATTGTTTTAGCGTTTTCTATGCTCAAGATTTATTTTTGCATATTCCACAGGTTATTACTCATATCGGGAGAGCGTAGGATTGGCCCTTCTAGCACATCTATCATTTTGCTGGTATCAACTATTTTCTTTCTGACAGTAATCAATTATGCTTTAAACGATTTGAGTTGAGAATTAATTTCTGCTGTCACTCTCTAAACCGCTGCCATTGATACCTTTATCAATGTAAGTTCTAACCTTATAGGTCCCAGGATTGCATTAGTCTGAATTGTCTTCTTTTCTTGTCAAGGTTTCTTGTTGCACACAGCTTCAAAAAAGAGGAGCTGTCTAAAGTTTTCGACGCAGTCACTTGAAAACAATAAAGGGGCATGCTGATCAGCTCTCTGAGTTAGGTTAAAATACATGGGATTCGTAGCTTGCATTGACGTCAGGGAGAACAAATAATAAGAATTCCATTGAGAAATAAACTGAGAAGTTGTTATGCCAAGGAAATCCACGTGATGGCACCAGTGCATTATATTTAGAGACGGTCGAAGTCAGCGTGCGTAGCATGTCCAGCAGGAGGCGTGTGAGGTAGAAACCATATCCAAACCCTCGTGATTTCGGTCCCAAAGCAAGTTGGTCACAACAAAATCATCAGGTGGCCCTTCTCGCTAGCGAGGCCACGGGATCACAAACACCCCTCAAAACCGACAGTCGCTGCAGTAATCTCCTGGCCTGTCCTGCCCCCATGTCAGTAACTGTAATTTTCTTCGGGAGGTGAAGTGACATTACAGCAGTGTTGGGCGCGGCTTGCCGAGGCGTGCGTAATGTGCAACATCAGCCCCCGCGTCTAATCGGCCAGGAGGGTGTGGACGGAGCCTCAAGTCAAGAGAAGATGCCTCGATGATGGCGCTCCGCCTCATCCCGCCTCCTGTTGCTGCGCCAAGCTGAACATTAAGGCAGGTATCTGCTCCGCCTTGGGGCACTCGGGGTGCATCGGCCGAAGGCCCCCTCAAATACACTGACTCCCCTCCTTGCCGCCAAATGAGTGTGACAGTCTGAGGTGTAGTCACTGGACGGGAGCAATCCAGTTGCCCCCAATGCCGCCTGCTTCTTCGTGCTGTGGCTCTGCTACCCCCCCACCCCCCCCAGTGGCAGTAGAGCATTCTGAAGGGATCCTATGTACCTAGGAACTCTAGTCACAAACCTATGGAAAATGTAATTCCCTAAAAGGGCCAGATAGAAATATATGGACAACCTTGCCAGTGGCAAAGAAGCAACCTCCTGCAAGGTTCAGCTTCTCAAGCATCTAGATAATTTATGGAAGATGAAAACTCTATACCTGCTAGACAACTAAGTCACAGTCTTCGATTTAGTTGGCGCACAAACACGAATACTTTCTGGCAAGTAAACTGAAGCATTTATATATCTGCCTGTTATACTGAAACATGGAGTTAACCATGCTGATGTTTTTGTAAACTGCACTAAATTGCCATATCCTCGGCGTGAAAGGGACATTGCTGTTCACCTTGTGCTTAATACATAAAAAAAAGCTACTTGAATTGCCTCAAGCTCATGTTATGGGAGCCGATCTTTGGAATGCCTTGGTGATGACCTTGTCATCAGTGGGAGCTGCCCTTTGGACTCCTCAGGTGAAGTTTATATCATGTCATATAAAGCTACTATGTATAATGCCTGGGTAAGGGTATGCCAGTAGTATGGGCAGCTGTCTTATAGAGCGCCCGGGTGACAGAAATACCATATCATAGGAGGCAGATCTTTGGGAAGCATGAGTGAACGTCTTACCGTGTCATGTGTGGATGCCCTTTGGAAGGCCCACCCGAAGGTTGTTGTGGCATTCTGCTCAATTCTATATGTGTATGACTGTTTTCCCTTTGAACCACTCCAGGTTTCAATGACTGTTTTTTTCATGTCATTTTTGCCCTGAAAGAAAACAAGAGGAGAAAAAAATAATGAATTTGGTTCTTCTTTCCACACTTATCCACCTTTTATTTAAAATACACATTCTACAGTTGTGCGTCATTGGTTATATCCATTAAGGACAATGTACGGGACTTAGGAAAAAGGTCCACTTAGCTTGAGAAATATTACATTTCTGAGGATGTTGGCTAATGAATATAGCCAATCCCCCTGCACCAACAAGATGGGCTAGAAGTGGCATGTCTCCCCTACCTATATTAATTTCTTATAAAAACAAGATAGCAATTGAGATGTTCAGTTTTGACCACAATAATCTGACTTACATGGGCCAAAAGGATGAATAAAAACCATCAACACTGCAATATAGAATCTTAACACACAGGGTTGCAGATAGGCAGCAGATAGCACACGCCCCTTTTGCCCTTTTGAACATCCTATTTTTTAATTTCCCTGTCCACAATCAAAGTAACAACTATTTTCTTTACAATTATATATATGTGTGTTTGCGTTGAGGGATGAGACGAGAGCCTATAATAATCTTTGGAAGCCTTCACGTTAGTGTCACAGAAAACAAAGTTATTTTTGTACCAATCTGCAAGATTTTGAGAGAATAAAAAGGTTCGCCATATTTAGTCATTCACTCTGCTCTTCATCAACTGGTTAAAGTAAAATAAACACAGGAAATGAAAGGGTGACAAAAAATCTGAATAATATTCAGGGACACCACAGAATGGGGTGAACTCTGTCATAAAAAGCATTCGCAAAGGCAATAGGTCAGGCCTTAGGCAGTTGGTACGACAGTTACATTTTTATTTTGTTGTTGTAAGTATGCGTGACTAAAATGAAAAGAATAAATAACACCAGCTAAACATGGCATCTATATCCCTCCAATAATTAAAAAAACATATAATCTCTATTTATAATTTTACTAGAACAACACAGGTGTTTTTTTAGCTCTAATGCACGTGTTATGTAAATATGATTCCTGTCGGTGCAAAGATAGGTCATTATTGGCTTTGAATACTTATAACGAGAAAACACAGGTTAATTAAATAAAATAAAAAAGGTAAACAATGGAAAGGAAAAACATACTACATCCTGATGCAGAAACAATGTAATTATACTCTCAGAAGTATGCTCACAACTTTCGCGGAGCATTAGCAGGGAAGGCCAGCATCTGTACTGCACAGCCCTGCATCAGAGGAAAGACACCAGAACTTGTGTTTCTTCTTAGTGTGACTTGTCAACTCCACTGCCTGGAAGAAAGAGGTGTGACTAAGCCTTATGAAGAGCACTTCCCAAGTTGGTAGTCTATGCAGGGATTTCAGCCTGATGTTCTCAATTCAAGATGAAGTTGAGTATTATCCTGTAATGTCAGCTCCTTTTTGAATCATAACATGTAAACGAGGCATTAACGAGTGATGGATGTATCACAAGGCATTTGCTCACTTATTTTTCATCTCATTCTTTGCAAATTTGCTTGTATTTATGTCCCTGATTGTTGCTCCTTCCAGTAAGATTTCCCTTTGGATTTTCATCAGTAAAGATCTTGCTTGGCTCTTTTTCGTTCCCTGATGACAGAGTTTGGCTCCTTTTTTATCTTCTGCGTAAATCATCTATCCAGAAGGGTTGTTGCCATTGTGGCTTTTTCTTCCAAAACAATACCATCTTAAGGCAACACATGACACCTTTCGACATTTACAATTAAGTGCAGAGTGGCACTGTGGCCACTGGGAAGAATCACCCTTTCCTCATGAAATTAAGAAGACTAGCATACTGAACTTTACAGCATCCAGTTCTTAACAGATTGCAAAGCCAACAGCTCCTCAGATTTGCTCACACTATGAATCTTTCAAATGACCTATCAAAAGAGCTGCGAGAGCTAAGCATCTGAAAATTCGACTTCAAGGCAGACCTTAGTATTAAGGTCAACAGATATCCTAGCATATTGTTATAAGTGCCCCGCTGTTTTCTGGGACCCTGTAAAGTTAAGCATTTTGCTTTTTAACCAGCACAGTTCGATCAAGATCAAGTAAAAGTGGGTTACAGATTGGTTATCCTACTAATTCTGCTTTGACCTGGGCAACTCCCCTAGTTAATGACTATGGATGCCTGTTTAAAGACTTATGATACCCATTTACGTACATTTCAGAAGAAGTTTGAACATCATGATTTGGAGTATTCTGCTGAGGAAACATTGTAAGATATTTAGCAAGGCAGAATAGATGTATGGCCTTCTGTGACCCTATTTTGTCACTTAGCAGCTGAACCTACTTGGGTTGAAACATTCCAAATGACTCTTTTTTTAATAAGGTATGAAAGAAGATATTAAGGGCAAATCGGTTTGTTTGCAGTGTTTTACTTCACATTCTGAATCATCGATTACATGAAAGACAGAAGGAAAGAAGGAAGTCACAAGGAAGTTATACAAGGAAGTTATTTGAACTTTACCAGAGTTTCTTCATTTGGTTGACGTAATTTTCCATTGAGCCCGCTGCCTCAGTAAGAACCTAGATAACTAGGGGCAACTATGCACCCTGTGAAGCAGAATGAAAAGGAACGCTGGCAGAAGGTTGGCTTATGTCTATATTACGGTAATCTAGGGCATAAGATTCAGACTTGTCCTGAACGACTTCTGAAAAGTTTAGGAAAAGTCCACTCACCTTCTGAGAGGGAGAAGAGCACAGGAGTGCATTGGCTTCCATATATTTGATCTTCTCTTTGAATAAGAACAGACATTTGTTTGCACTGCCAATTACTTCGAGAATGGAAGAGGAGAAAGGTAGTAAAAATTAAGGGTCTGGAATGTTCACTGAGCTCTACTGAGCCACCAAGAATATTATTCCTTAGGGCTGGATATCATTGAGGCGTAGACCACACTGGCATTTCTGTGGTTGCGAGGATCTGAAACTCTGCTCTGTGGCTTGCATGGAGCTTCAGAATGGAAGGGCAGAGGCTGGACTCCAAGCCTGCAGAGGAAATATGTCAGAACTAGGATTTATCTTTGTCTGCCTTGTCAATGCTACAAGTTGGAAAAAAGAAGCACAGAAAAGCCTTTCTAAGGTAGTTGATTGTTCAGGGATTGCCGCTTAAGGTTCCCAATTAAACTAAAGTTGTGTCTTTTCGTGCGATCTTAGTTCATCTTTAAACTATACATAAGGGAGAATTCATGAGTGACGAAAGCATTGCAACACATTTGCTCCCTTATTGTGTGTTGTGTTCAATGGCCATTTGCTTCTGATTTTGACCTGGATTTTAATTCTGGAGAAAACACACCTTTTCTTTTCCCTTCCATGATGTAAGGGAGACCTTGGTGCCTTCAGCATCTTTATTATTCTTAATATGGATCTACATGGTTGCCAAAGAGGTTTTTGCCCTTGTACCTTTTTCCTCATAACAAGGACAGTGTTATGGAGACCCCTGGCACCTTTCTCGTGGAGTATTATGTGCAGGGTGGCACCGTGGTTACTGGGAGGAGTTGCCTTTCCGAGGGCCTTCCTGACAGATTTTCACAGCATCCAGTCCCTTACACGTGCCTGACTACAAGGATCAGATAACCAGGTAAGATTTACAAAGCGTGTGATGCGCTAGTGCCCTGCTTCTAACTTTAAAAAAACACACATTTCTTCTCCATAACTGCCATCTAGGCCACAATGATTAGAGCATTGGAAATCAATGACTGTATTTTTTCAAAATCCCAATGCACTACCTTGAATAGTGTAATGTTCAACTGTTATTTAGCACTATCCAGGTTTGCCTCGGTAATCGACAGAGACTGGGGGTTATTCTAACTTTGGAGGAGGTGTTAATCCGTCCCAAAAGTGACGGAAAAGTGACGGATTTACCACCAGCCGTATTAAGAGTCCATTATATCCTATGGAACTCGTAATACGGCTGGTGGTATATCCGTCACTTTACCGTCACTTTTGGGACAGATTAACACTCCTCCAAAGTTAGAATAACCCCCACAGTCTCAGTTTCCTGGTTAACACGATCCTACAAATAAAAAGTCTACCTATGTCAAACAGTTGGGTCGGTGAGTTTAGATCAAATCTGAACATTGTGCATCAATGCCATCAAAGGAGGCAAACTGATTGCTAGACGGACTAATAACACATTTGACATTTTACACTTAAGCCACTTAGCAATTAATTGCCTGTTTTCCCCTTCAATTATTCACCAGTGCCATATGAATGTGGTCACTGTCCTCCCAAATCACCAATAAGAGAGCAATGCAAGAGAGTTAGAGGGGAGAAAGTGACAGAAATATAGTGTGTATGTGACAAGGTTTATAACTTTGTAACTTCCTCCTGTTTAGGCTTCTCTATTTGAGCATTAAAGGCTGTCCATTCCTGCATCTCTCAGTCTACCAGGTGAATACTCATCAGCAGCAAATGGATTCCTGATAAGATCTAGACTCTGCCAGAGGCTAATATTCAGGATACCCATTGGCTGAAAGACCACTGCCTCAGCATCAGGAAGAGTACAAAGGGCAGAATCAGGGTATACGCACCATCATGAAGTAGAGCTCACAGTTTACGGTGCAGATGGTCTCGAACACAAAGGTGACGCGGCCTACTTCTTTATTCTCCAAGTCCTGCGTCACGGACAGAGGGGGGCTGTGAAAGCAAAGACAATGTCAGAACCATTCCTGGGAGAGTGGGTTGTGTCTGGGCCACTGAAATGCCCGCCTCTTCTCATCAAATACAAAAGGAGCTTCCAGTGACACAGAGTAGAAAAATAATTAAAATAAATTGTATTATATCTTTCGAAGGCAAACTTTTAAAATGTGGATAGAAAAAGTGAAATGGAAGGACAGAAGCAACAATACGATATATAGTGACTCCTGCAGGTTGATTGTACTGGTAAATTTCGACCCCTAGACTATAGAGGACAGATTATCAAAGGAAAAAATATCAAAAGGTAAGTGCATATAGGGGAGTATAGATTTCCTATGCCTAACTCCACATCTGCATGTCTTGAAAATGTATGTACTGCATAGGTACCAATATGTGGAGTTAGTAATAGAACATCTAGACTTACTTACCTGTCGATATTTTGTCCATGATAGTCTATCCCATTGATATTCTGGGATCGATATTCAGAGTGCAACACCTGCAGGGATATTCTGAGATCAGCTAGATCATATAGAATGGTAAGTCTCACACTCAGACCCCCATTCTGAGCAGTTTGGAATGAGATAAATATGTGGTAATGTGGTAACTAAACACTGAACAAATTCTACTGATTTAGCATACTATCATATTGCTACAGCATGTACGTTTATCCCACTTTGATGACATCATAAGAGGTGACATCATTTGAACTTTGAGGTCGATGGCTATCCGTGTAAATTTTTTTTTTAATAAGCAATCTTTATTGAAAATTCGAGGATCCAAGGACTTGGAGCTAACAATTCACAGAACAGCAATCTGACTGGTTAAATCACAGCGGTCACAAAGGGGGCCAGAGGGTTTCAAAGAAGCAACCTAGTGATAGCTGTGGCTGTCGTTGGGTATTAACACTAAAGGGCACCCGAGGCTTGAGGTGTAATCCTTGAATCTTTGGCTAGTGGTTACTATTCGTGATCGCACCTGAATCCAGGGACCGTCAATGTCAGCACTATGAAGTCACTATCGGAGACACCAGCCACAGTGTAAATGAAGTCACCAGCGACCTCCCATCCTAGAAGACAATAAAAAAAAAGCGTTGTCAAGTTAAATAAAAGGTGGTCTGCATACTGAAAGAAAATCTAAAACGGAAAGCATTCAAAACAACTAGTCCGCTATAAAGAAAGAATATTTCTGAAGTTCTCAAACTGAAGAAGTCCACATTTGGGCACTCAATCATCATTCTAATTATTCTCATGGCTAAGAAAGGCCCGACGGTCATTTTTAGCTACATGGAAAAGCTAGAACTCACTATAATGTTTTTCCAACATAAAACACGTCATAAGCTTAATAGAAAGTATGTCGCAAGCTTCCCAAACACATCAATCAGTTTTGCTAGTAACGTCTTCTCTGGTACTCCTGTACATCATAAGCTGCGTTAGGATCACAAGGGGTAAACAACACGTGCCATTCTGACCATTAGTTAATGGACGATTGCTCATCTGTTGTAAATGTCTACCAGACAATGACTACTGCACCTACTGCTCAGGGCAGGCTTTAGGGTAGTGCGACTGGTGTGGCGGCACTGGGAGCTGACCTGGGGAGGAGGGCACTGACCTTGGACGGGGGGTGAGGGAGGGCTGAGTTTAGCAATAACTTATGATTTAAAAACGGCTGCTGCAGAGTTCCTTGTGTGTCCAGCTTTCAGGCAGCAATACAAAATGTCACAATAACACTTGTGATTAATGTTCCTGCTCGAGAGAGAGAGGCCAGAGTTTTGTCTAGTGGCAGTCTTGAATCAACATAAAGTAGCATAGAGGGTTAATATGCCTGCTGCAAAGGGCGGCGTACAGTGCAAATCACAGATCCGTATTTTATGTGGATAACTCAGTGGATTAGCAAAGCCAGCCAATACCAGTGCTTTAAAACAAATGAAATGTATGTGACAGAGGGGGTATGGAGAGATGAGGGGCTTTTGTGCCCGATGGTAGTGAGGGAATCCGATGAGGATGTTATAGGGGGGAGTGCCGAAACAGACTGTCGCACAGGGTGCCACTAACGCTATGCCCAGCCCTGCCACTGCTAGCTGTGCATGGTGCTGAACACAGCAGGACTGTGACCTTCCAAAGTTTTAGGAGAAATTTGTAATTTGAGACTCAACACAGCATCATCACATATGCCTAGATTTGTTATATTTGTTACTCTCTCGAAAGTAGGGGAGGGATCCTGAGATTGTACAAGCCAGTCTCCATTCTGTTCAATTAAGGAGGACCTGCGTTTCCGTGGTATTTAATTGCGTACACCAATCTTCCATACAGGATTGTTTGCAGTTTAGCTGGTTTATATAGCACTAATGTGTCACCTTGAAATCACTTCAGAGCTTTGCGAGACAATGTAAGCAAACAGAAATGCCGAAACAAAGCATATTCAGATAGGCACATGAGGTTATGAAGGGGTGCGTACTAAGTGGTGCAAAGCAGGAGGTGTGTCTCTCGCCCCCTTATGGACCCTGAGACTCTTATGTTGATCCTCTAAGCAGCAATGGAGAAGCAACACATTCAGATGAGGGTGAGTTCCTGCCTGAGCCTTGCCAGAGTGTTGATATCAAGTGTATTTTACCTTCAGAAGAATGCCCAGTGATCGAAAAAAATTTAATACCAGGGGAAAGTGGTAAATTACACACATTGTGAAATCCAGGAAAGGCTGCCCTTGGGGACCATCAAGGTGAAAGAAGTTAATTTGCAAGAAAGAGGGAAGGTTGGATAGGCTGGAACTAGTGAATAAGAAGGGAAGCTTTCAAAGCATTTGGTAGTAATGGAGCCAGAAGGGGTTATAGTATAGTAGTCCCCTATCTACAACAGATGGTCTCTTATATTACATGCTGTCGACAAGTCATAATGGACAAGCAGTGCAGCTTATCCCTTGCATACTCTGCAAAATGTAAACATGCATTCATATCAAGAGTGACATTTTTGGATGGTGCTATGATGGAAAGAGGGCAGGCCATTCAACAGCAACATTCAGGAAAGGATGGAGCTGCTCATTTGCACAGGAACATAGACTTTATGTCATTATAAGCTAAATGTCAACATGAATTGTGAGAGCTTTTTACCTTTTCTACTCACAGTGTCACACTGCCCTCATTATAAAATGGATTACTATGGATAGTTCTAAAATTAGACGATATCAAGGAATTTAAAAAAATATAGTTTGAAAATGGCTTTTATTCCAATGGGTGAGCTGCCTTGACAGGGGCGTAGCAGTAAATTAGTATCTCCTTTAGACCAGTGGTTCCCATCCTTTTGACTTCTGTGGACCCCTACTCAATCATTATTAGTATCCGGAGACCCCTCTACTGAGTCATTACTGAAAGCTGGGACCAAATCTGTTAATATTATTTAATTTTCTAAGCAGTCGCGGACCCCCTGAGGAGGCTTCACTGACCCCCAGGGATCCCCGGACCACAGGTTGGGAACCACTGCTTTAGACTAAGAACATACTCACCACTGTCTCTTTTGGAGAGAGACACTGGTTTCAGAGAGAAAAGTTAGTGCATATGTTGTGACTGCTGGAGAATACATACCAGTTATTCCTTTGTACTCCATATTGACTGAATTGAAGACATTGGTCTGCATGTTGGTCGGGAGAGTGTTCCACCATTTATACTCATATCCAAGGGCAGGTTCGGTTCCGGCAGGGCACTTGATGCAAACTGTGAAATAACAAGCTGAGTTACTGAAAAAGTCTTTTATGAGACAAGTCAAGGATGTGTTTAATTCTAGAGATTAGCATTACATTAGCAGCATTTTTTAAACAAATCATACAATTAGAAAGAGACATACATGTACAAATCTCGGAAATAGCAAACTGACATTTCATATTCCCTAGGAAGAAAATTAGGTTGGCTAATATATACCTCTTCTTGAATTGTGTTAAATATTTTAGAGTAAAACTATTTTTCTGATTTTTATATAAAAATAAAATGTACTAAAAATTATTAATAGTGATGTATAGTAATAACTAAACGTAATTTAATTATATTTAAATACATATTAAACGTACATTATTTTTTTAATTAAAAAAAGTTATCAACATAGTTTCAAATAAAATAATAAATATGTTTTATTTTGAGATATTTTGTAACAATAAAAATAAATGCAATTATATTTTTAAATAGTTTATCTATTTTAATTGCATTTAAAAATATTTTCTATGGGGGATTCTCCATTATTTTCTTTGGGAAAGTGTTGCAGTATCACTAGTTGGCAGCCTGTGCTGCTGGACTTACCCCAGCTTTGGGCTGGAGTACATTTACTATTGTTGGTCTGTTTAGCTGTAGTAACTTTAGGCGTGCAGTTTGTGAATAGCAGTAGGCTGATTCTTTTGGGGGGTGGGTGCATGTCCTTCCCTAAGCCCCTCCTTAGCCTAGCCTGAACCCCTCCTTGCTCCTCCCTAAACCCCATTTATTGTGTAATGGGTACGCCTCATTTTTTCACCACACCACCTGGTCCCTCTAACTATTATTACTATGTAGTAAACTTACATGTGTGAGTATCTCCTTATAGAAAAATAGGAGAGGTGGAGATTTACAACAGCAGTTTGTAGTACTTTAGTAGTACTACTGGAGTACTACTAAACATATAACAAAATGCAGTTTGTGAATGGTACCCTTACTCATAGGTTGGTGAACTCCATTTTGTAGTAAGTAGTATTGCTGTACTACTTTACGTATTACAAACTGCTGTTTGTGAATTGGGCCACTGTGTTTAGCCAGGGAATCACTGAAGTAACAGCGTGAATTGGGCTTTACTTCTCAGAAAAGTGTTTTTGGAAACCTTACAGCAGGAGCTGATTTGAAAGAAAATGCTTTATGGTGTGAATTCTGCCTGGAACACTGCAGTGTAATGAAACAAAATGAAAAACGAACTTCAAGGAAAAACAAATAGTTAAACAAGGTGTTTAAGCCACACGTTTCCTGATTCATCAGCAGTATCAGGGACTCATTATTCCTGGTGGTATTGAGAGTCTCTTGTATGTGCCCTGTGGTGCCTTAGTGGTGAGATTTGTTCCAGGTTCTTCACCAAAAGCTGATGTATAATTTAAAAGTATTTCAGGTAAGAGGGATCCAAACCCCCATCTGTTCTCACCCTAGAAGTTCACGTCATATGTGCATGGTGGTTCTTACTGACAGCCTACACTGGGAACTTACCCGATCCATTGGAGTACGACCCGTGTGGACAGGGCTCACACACACTGGTGTTGGTCGGATGGAACCCTGGGTTGCATGGTGGGCAAGGGGTTTTGGTGCCAGAAGGAGGAAGTTTCACAGCACCTTTTGCATCTTCGCTGCAGATCTTTGGTTCAATCCATTTATACATCATCTGAGTCTTGAAAAGACAAAGAGGACAGAGTGGGCGATAACTGTTATTGTTCATATCCTTTTAAGGTTTTTTAAAAGAAGGACTGCACCTAAATGTGCATCCAAGCACAGCACAATAAACTTGACATGATTAGCAAACAATCAAAAAACATAATAGCTATATATAAACATTGTTTGGTGCAGTTTCCAGTTAACAGCTTAAGTGTGTGGTGTGTTCAGAGTTACTGAAAGGGTGCAAACAGAAAGGATTCAGGTAGGTCTGTCTTTATATGAACAATGGGCCCTGTTAGAACAGGATGCGTACATTTATTGTATTTCTATAGTCATAATTTGCAGAAGGAAATCCCATAAACAAGCCATCTTATTGTCATAGCCAGTCATGTTCACAGTGGATTCAAAACTGTGGATTTATCAGTAAGCTGAGATGATGGTAAGATTTGGGGACATCCGCTCAGAATGGTATTAGTTATTTTTGGGCTTCATCGAGACTCCTAAAAGTATGGAGGAAGACTGAAAACTGGTCGTCATTTTGATATTGGTAGTTAAACTGCAAATAAATGTGAGAAGTTATTCTCAGACAACCTTCCAGCGGTAGCTGATTTGCTTCAGTAACTAAAAAATAACAAGCCAATAGGTCATACTTATGCGAGAGCTATTGGGTTTGCAAATCTGTTTTTGTCATGTTGTAAACTGGAATGGCTGAATGTTAGTGGCATAGAAGAGAGTGGCATGGAGTAAGGTTTCATAGAGTGGAATGTCATAGAGTGTTGCAGAGTGGCCAAGAGTGGAGCAATGTAGAGTCAAGTAGAATGGGGCAAAATGGAGTGGCATAGAGTGGAGTAGGATGGTATATAGTGGAGTGTTGCTGAGTGGAGAAGAAAGGCGTAAAGTAGAATAGAGTGTTGTGGCACAGAATGGAGTAGAGTGTGTTAGAGTGGAGTGGCGGAGAGTGAAGTGGCGTGGAGTGGCACAGAGTGGACTAGAGTGGCATAGAGTGGAGCGAAATGTCATAGAATGGATTACAGTGTCATAGAGAGGAGTGGCATAGAGTGAGTGAAGTGTTGTAGAGTGGATTAGAGTGCCATAGAGTGGAGTGGTACAGAGTGGCATAGAGTGGAGTACACTAGAATGGAGGAGGGTTTCAGAGTGGAGTGGAGTGGAGCTGGGTAGAGTGGAGTAAAGTGTCATAGACAGGAATGGAGTAGAGTGTCATAGAATGGAGTGGTATAGTGTGGAGTACAGTGTTGTAGAGTGGAGTGTCATATTGTGAAGTATTGTATAGTGTTGTAGAGTGTCACGGAGCGGAGTAGAGTGTTGTAGAGTGGAGTGTCATAGAGTGAACTAGAGTGGAGTGGTTTAGAGTGAGGTATTGTAAAGTAAAGCAGAGTGTCGTGGAGTGGCATAGAGGGGAGTGGAGTCGAGTGTAGAGTGGGGTAAAGTGGTGTGGAATAGAGTGTAATGGAGTAGAATGGTGAGAGTTGAGTAGTGTAGAGTGGCATGGAATGTCATAGACTAGAGTGCTGTAGAGTGGCATAGAGAGGTGTAAAGGGGGCAGGAATGGAGGGGTGTTGCATGGAGTACAGTGTCATAAAGTGGAGTGGCATAGAGTGTTGTAGAATAAAGTGGCATAATTTGGAGTGGGCTAGAGTGGAGCAAAGTGGAGGGGCTCAGAGTGGAGTGGCATAGAGTGGATTGTCATAGAGTGGAGTGGCATAGAGTGGACTTTCGTAGAGTGGAGTGGCGCAGAGTGGAGTGTCATAGATTGAAGTGGCATAAAGTGGAGTAAAGTGGCAGAGAGTAGCATAGAGTGCAGTGGAGTGTCATAGTGTTGTGGATTGGAGTAGAATGGAATGGAGTGGCATAGAGGAGAGTAGAGTGTCTTAGAGAGGATTGGAGTAGAGTGGCCTAGAGGGGAGTGGCATAGAATGAAAATTAAGTAGCCTGTCATAGAGTGGAGTGATGTAAAGTAACACTGAGTTCAGTAGAGTGGAGTGGATTGGTGTGTTGTATAGTGGAGTGGTGTAGAGGAGTGGAGTATCATACAATGGAATGTCGAAGAGTGGAGTGGTGTAGAGTGGAGGATAGTGTTGCAAAGTGGAATGGAGTGGTGTAAAGTGGAGTGGTGTACAATGGAATAATGTGACGTACAGTGGAGTGGCACAGAGTGAAATAAAGTGGAGTAGAGGGGGGTGGCATAAAATTGAGGGTTGCAGAGTGGAGAGTTGTAGACTGGAGGGTCATAGAGTGGTACAGATAGAGCAGAGTGGAGTAAAGCATCATAGAGCCGAGTGGCATAAAGTGTTGTGGAGTGCCATTACTTAATGTGGAGTGGGGCTGGATGGACTATGCATGGTGTGGTAGTGCACTTCCATTAGAGACCACACATTATATTTGCACAGACATTCAGTTTTACTGATAAAACTATACAGAGCACAAACAATAATGTGTGGAAACTGGCATCACCTTGGGTATGGATTTGATTTGATCGTATTAAAATATTTGTTTCTATAACACTTCAGAATCACAAAAAATGTGCTTCCTTTTTGCTTTCCTAATTCCAATATATTCTGAAACATCTATACTGTTCATTTACTGGCATTTAGATGTTGTTGTGTGCTAGATAAAGTAAGATCCTACAGCATTTCCCACCCCCACTACCTGGCAAGATTGTCACATAAGTCCTCTCACTTTGCAGTCAGAGAAAAAAGTAAACAGTGGCCTCCATCGGAAGATAGAGCCTAACATTTGATCTCTGTCTTTGAATGCACACCTAATGTGGCAAGATAGAAACAAACTTTAAAGACCTGTTTATTGCTCATTCACTTCTGTACTTCTACATGGTTATTTTGGGGGTGCCTCAGCACCCCCTCTACCCTACTTCCAGCACCTATGGCATGGGCATGAAATTGAGGAAGATGCTTGTTTAGGTTATTCTGTTAGTAGAGAACACTGGTGATAATAAACAACCTTGTAGACAGAACATTGTTCCTCGCAGACATGCAAGATTATTGGCATCGATAAGCGAAATTCATCAAGCAGAAAGATAGGAGGTAGAAAACCTCTTTTAAGAAATACTGCAAGTTTACTATTTCCTGAACTAACTTTCAAGGGAGACAACTGAAAACACATGTACTCTTGTGGAGTGCCTCACGAAAAAGGGAAAAAAAACAGTTCCCAAAAACCAAGCACTCGTAGAAGAATGCAAGGAGCCAGTCAGAGAGGTGGTACACAGGCTATGTTCTATGGAATGGAAGAAGACATGCTGAGCAGCCTGAAACAAATAAAGTCAGTAAATTGAAATGAAATGTGAGTTACAAAACACAAAACCAATGGTAAGCAATAGACGGAATGCAGTCCTAAGGAAGCTTTCAGAACCCCCCCCAATATGTCATCGCAGCCATACAGGCACGCTGTCTGGTAGGCTTCGACCTAAAAAAGGAAAAAGTAATCCCTCAAGAAATAGGAGAAAAAGGTAGGAACATGAAGTACTGGACTGTATTCCTCCTCTTTATATAAGAAAGCCTGACACCAGCTTGCAATTTGTCAAGCAGAAAAACGTTAACACAAGAACTTTCTTCCACCTGCCAAATCACGAGTAAGCACAGGTTGAGTGCTTGTGGGTTTACTTTTGCACACATTGAGTGTATGTGGGTATACCTTTGCACAAGTTGAGTATATGTGGTTATACTTTTGCACAGGGTGAGTGTATGTGGGTATGCTTTAGCCATGTTGAGTGTATGTGGGTATACCTAATTGGGTATTGATGATGGTCAAATAAATCATTTCACAGTCCTTGGAAATATAATTGACATGGGAAGTGACATAATTACATCAACATTGCACAAGGAATGCAACAGTTTACAACTTACCTCCCCATTTTCATCACATGGAGTATGAGTGTAGAAAAAATCCTGCTCAGTGCACGGGGGACGAGCAGTACATGAGCTGGATCCTGCCACTGCAACCAAATGCACAGACAATTCAAGATACAGATTTGGGAAAACTGGCATTATTTTATGACGATTCTGTGCGATTTTAACACCTATGTGCAATCTAAGCACAATTTTAGTTAATAGCACAATCTCCTAGGCAGAACAGAGAGTGCAAGAAAGGTGACAGAGAGAATGTGTAGGAACCCTACAGTGAGGCGATGACATCTGGTCCCTTCGTAAATTCACAATCTGTATATAGTAGGCACCAAACATTACCCAGCTGTGTTGGGAGATACAGTGCAAGGCGGTCTGTGCGAGGTGCCGGCAGCCCAATAATATGTGCAAAAATCCCTACAACAAAGGAAAAGTACAGATACCAATGTGCAGCGTGCACGTTGCAGGATTTTTGTAATGTAGCTTCACCAACGCGTTTCGGCCACAGCCTTGTTCATGGTCCGTGGTTCTTTTGTTGGAAAAAAAAAAAAACCACACACACACACACACACACACACACACACACACACACACACACTTTTTTGTAACTGTTATTGTGTCACGATTATCTGATCTTTGAATATTCCACCCTTGAGTAATATTACTTTACTTTCTACCCAAGCTCTCACTGTCCCTTTTGACAGTAAAACACTCACTACATGAAATGAAAATAATCCAAAATTCAAACTATTGTATGACGACAATCAAGGGACACATTCTCTCCTACTAAATTAATGTTCATACTCTTTATTGTCTTATCCTTTTTTCACCATTTTCAATCCTGTAGTGCACCACACACGATAGAAGCTTCTACGGTGAAGGAAAAATCATGTGTTTATAAGAAAAGGTATTAAGTATTCTATGATCTCTTTAGCAGTGTCTCTCATATCAGAACCCAGTGCTATTTGGTTGAAGTATGTATGGAAGCCTAAATGGCAGGTTGTTTCGCGAAATTGCACCATTTCACCCGCTTGCATAATTATGCATCATTCTTGGTAAAAAATGACTACGAGCGTTCCATTCGCAGCACAAATTCACCACACGTGCATTGAAACAACAGAATGTGAGCAGTATGCTTTTTTTGCAAAATTGTTTTAGCGCAAAATTAGTCTCTCGCATCAAAAATTGATGTAAAGACACAATTCACACTAAAAAGCAGCTCTAAGTGACAAATGATGTGCATTTTGCACATCCCTAGCAACAAGCACAGCCACTTGGGATATAACATGTTATGTACGATATCACATTCAACATTTTTGAAAAGGCACATGGCAGAGGTGTTGAAGTTAGTGGGTAAACAAAACTAATGAAATAGATCAGTGTTGAGGTGGATCTACGATGTAATATCTAGCGACTTCCTAAACAATGTAGGGTCCTCTATGGCTCCAATCAACAAAGGCAGATCGCTCCATTAATAGACACCTGCACTGAGAATGCACTGCCAGCCATTTGAACTTTAAGTATCGGGGCACTTCCAGAAGTTGATCATTTGAGAGGCAATGAACATGACTTAGGATATAGAGTCTGATTTAATTATTGACAGAGGAGGAACTCTGCAACTGAGTTCTCTCTCCACCAAGACTATTTGACGATGGTTCTGTCATGTCTGACTGAGTCATCTGGCAAAGTCACAATGCACTGGCAGGAACGGCCTTAACAGCAGTTCGTGTCAATGCTTAAAATATCTTCCAGGCCGGCGGACATTTCAAAATTTGCCACCTGGATGAAGTAATTTACGTTCAGAGGACGGACCGACAGCCCACATTTGGATCGGCCCCACAGTAATTGAATTTCCAAAAGTCATTGAGTTTCTCATAAGAAACTGCAAAGATCACTGAGGGTAAATTTCACCAGTTTTACCACTGAACATCTCTGTAGTATTTTCATTGGTAAAACATATTGTAACTATGGCAATGATTCAGAAAAAGACAGGCTACCAACTTCTGCTTAGTGCAAAAGTCTACAATAAAAGCTAGTTAGGTGGAGAGTGCTGTCACAGTCCAGATAGAAAAGGGAAAGGTAAATGTTAGTATGCTTTTAGCTGAAAGGATTGGTAGTAAGAAATGAATTCCTATTGAATGCCATTTCTTTGTCCCTCGCTCTAAGGTCATTTGTTAGGTCTCACAATATGGAATACCATACCAGAGCACCACAACATTTAGAAGGTTCTTAGAAAATGAAAAACTGTACCTAAAAGAAAAAATCATGAAGCAGCACTCTGCCAATTTTAGTGCTATCTTAGGTCCTGATTTAGATCTTGGCGAATGGAATACTCCATCACAAATGTAGCCCGTCTGCCATATTACAATCCCCATAGGATATAATGGGATCGTAATATGGCAGGCGGGATATCAGTCCCGTTTGTGACGGAGTAGTCCCCTCCGCCAAGATCCAAATTAGGCTCTTATTTTTCAGAATCCAAATATTAACCGCTTGACAGCTGGGGCGTCCGTGCACCAGTGCCAGATATATATTGCATTGTCTGCAAAGTCCTTGGGCAAACATTATAGGGAGGCTTCCCTTGCCATTTGTGGTGTGTTCCCATGACGGACATGTCAATCCTGAGGGCGTGCCTGAGGTACTTTTTATGACGTGAACACTGGTCTCGCCTCAAGGAACACACTGCTAAGAAAACAAATCTGGCCTAGTACCAGTTTTTTCTAATGAAGAAAGCAAAACCTTTCCTCGCAGACTGCGACTCCAGAACTGCAGACCCAGCTCCATGCTCTTCCATCTGGACGTTGGCAATGTCCTGCTAATCACTGTCCCAGAATCCACACTGACTCCACAATTAACCGCTCTTGGGGGCACGCCACAGCATTCCTCATCAAAGGCCTTGGAGAAATGTGGCCACATCACCCTACCCTGAGACAACTCCCCTGACTCCCCTTACTGGCCTGCACCATCAGTGAAACCAGCTCCGTCACCTACAAAACCATCACAAGCATCTCACCTGCAGATAGGCTCACCACCTCAAGTGGTTCTTGGCACACCCACAGCCAGAAAGAATATCAGACTGGAGACAAAGAAGTGCAGAAAGGAGAAAAACGAGGCAAAATGTAATCTCCATTTAGGTACCCCAAGATCTGGAACGATAATCGTGGACTGCCACAACCCTGCTCCAATTAGGAAAGAGCTGAAGACACAAGTCTTTAAACCACTGCATCATGATAAAGTAACAATCCATCTCACATTTGACCTGTATCCTTGGCTTTGACCCTGGACAGCACTCCACTACCTTTTGTTTAGGTTTATTCTATACAAGTACCACATACATACATAATACTTTTCCAGTTGTAGTATGTTTAGATGAACAATGCAAATACTGTGTAATAAAACTGACCATGTATAATCAAGACCAGGCCTTCTTCCTGTCTGTGATTATCTAACATTGAGGCTTCTATTTTAAAACACAATGAAAGCTGTCATGTATTGCAAAGATCACAACAATTTTCACAGACTAGAAACACCTTGGGTATACAAGACAAGCCTGTGTAAAGATTAAGAGTCCTGGGGGCTTCCTTTAGTTCTAGAACCTATAGAGGTGGAAACGCTGGCATATTTGTGACAATTTTGTATACTACACTAAACAATTGTCAAATTATAATAATAATAAAGGCAATATTCCATTAGAAGGGTTTTTGCTGCCGCCGCCGTTGCTGCTGCTATACACTGGATAATCTATCCCCAGCTTTATATTACCGGTGCTTAATTTGTAAATAAAAAGGTGCCGGTGCCGAAAACCCTCCTCAAACACGCGGCTGCTGCAATTAAATGTGTGAACACGGAATACTGAGGCAGCTAATCCAGAAGCCATCTCTGGCCTCTTTAATCCATATAAAGCCACTCCCTGCCCCTTCAGCTCACTCTTGCAGCTTTCTATTTTCTCTCTTTGTGACACCTGTTCGTTTTCCCCTTCATCCGTCTTTCCCATATGTGTCTTTTGCTCACAGCAAATGCTTGAGGCAGAAGAATAAGCCCCGGCCCTCAAAAATTAGTGCCGGTGCTCAGCACCGGAAACGAGCACAAACTAAGCACTGTAGATTACTAAGATATTCAAAGTCACCATGAAGGTCTGTGACCATGTAAAGCAGACGCCTGAAAGCAAGTGCCTTACAGGGAATTAAACTCCAACATAACAGGCAATATCCTTTTAAATGTACAGTTAGGTTTTGTTATGCTACATAAGTGCATTCCCTCCCGTTTCTTTGGAGGATGGCCTTCCCGAGGGCCATGTTTTATTACTATTGTAGCAACAATAACTTTTTCTTAAGCATTTCATACTACACTTTCATTGTTTCTGTGGGCTGTATAGAGTAAGTGTTTTCTAAATGCATGGTGCTTATGTTCAGTGACCCCGGAAAGCTGGGAGGCCGAGCTTGCCTTGTAGAGATTCAGACTCCTGACTTGCTGAACCCTCCATGTTTCTAAGCGAGCATTCATTTCACTGAGCTATCTTGATGGCTTGTGTGAGGGAGAAGGGGGTGGGCATTTTCCAGTGTCTAGTGAGGTCATAGCTCGTTTTTAGGGTCCGCACAGATTATGTGGACTCTACCAATGTCTGTCAGTGAAATCTGTTTGAGCCTCGGAAGGTGGACTGGCCATCCACGATGCATGTGACCATCTCTCTACAGGGAGACAAGGGGGAAAGCTGCAAAGGGTTCCCTGCCCCCTTGGGTGAGGTTGCTAAAGAGAGGGCAAGGGAGGCATTGGGGGATACAATTGTGCCACAGTCACTAATCACCTGTAACTAGTTATTACAAATACTGAAATCAGAACAGCTATATTTTACAAAAAGATTGCACAACCGTTTATAGGAAGACTATTAAGTCCACCTTATTATATATCACTACTCTATAACATAAACTGTTTAACGGGCTGGAGAGAAAAGGGAAGGATTATTTAGGTATCAAGCACAGCAGCATCTCCCGATGCTAGCACACTATGAGCTACATTAACACAAGATGTTTTTTAGAAGGTTGTGATACGCACAGGCAGCTGTTGTAGAATCAAGGTGTTGTAATGTATGTATGTGTGTGCGGTGGGGTAAGTGACAGTTTCTTTCATTCATGATTCTGTGCGAGATAGTACAGGGATCTTCCCCTGCTCTGTGTGCGTGCGTGTGTGTGTGTGTGTGTGTGTGTGTGTGTGTGTGTAAAAACCTTACCTGAGTATTTGTCTTTGTCACACTCCTGGCAGGAAGTAGCCCCCTTCGAAGAGTAGGAGCCCGCAGGGCACTCCTTGCAGGTCCCAGAGCCTCGCTTGGAGGTGTAGGTCCCGGGTTTGCAGGGGAAGCATTCTGACGTGTAAGCCGCTCCTGGCAGGCGGGTCAGAAAGGTCAGGAAAAAAGAAGAACCAAAGTCAAATCAGAACCCTGCTGTCCTGACACATATAACTGTCTATCAAAATGCCCTCTTTAGGAGACACAGCCCTTATCTAGAGAGCATCACATGGAATGGAACATCTTAATATCATTTTCCTCCGATCCTCTCTTAAAACCCTTATATTTAAACATCACCATGCCATTTCAAACAAGCAAGGGGCCTCTTTTCAACATTTTAATGCTAGGAGCTAAGGTTATGTGTGGTACGGGCATCGTTTGAATATATGTCCTGTGAGTAATCCTTACTGAAAGACGCACATCTCTTCTAAGAGAGCAGCTGGGCTTCACATACAGGACAGGAAAACAGTTAAGATGCGAACATAAGCAGCCACAGGTTAAGAAACTATGCGTAAAACGTGGTAATTCGGTGACTACATAGAGGACGTCAAAGCCGGAGGAGCAGTCACTGTTCATGTCTGTGCTGCAGACAGTGACAATGCTGATCTAGCTTGACGTGATCCCAAGCAAGATACTACACCCATCCACAAGATGGTGCACGAAGTGGGCATAAGGAAAAGAGGGAAGGTCATAGAGTGAAAATGTACAACATTAATTCTAATGAAATCAGCAGAAAAGGAAGAGCAGCAAACTACAGAAAGAAAATAGAAAACCAGGAAGTAATAAAGCAAGACAAACAGGGCTGAAAGAACAGAAGGAGTAGAAAAGAAGAGAAGGCAGTAAAGAGGGAGAGATTAAGGAACAGGGAATGGAAGCTGAAGACGCTCACTTACCGGTAATCCCAATATATCTCAACAGGACTGGCTTCGGGGGCTTCATTCCCACTGAGAAACCCGTAGTCCTCCAGTACAGGACGTTATTGCCTCTGGTCAGGCCCAACTTGAAAGGAAACACCAACAACCATTAATATATCCTAGTGGTCCTGCTTGGTGGCACTAGCAGCAAACAGGAATTAAATCAGTGACATCGGGCACGAGGAAGATCCGCTGCTGCTTGCTGTACAGATGGGGCCCTGGTCACCTATAAAATGCAGCCAGAGGGAGCGCCTGTCACACCTGGCTTCCCTTTTGCCATGGCTTCATGGGTTATGAGAGCTGAGGCAGGGACATGGAAAGTAAACATTACTCTGGAAGCCTGGCTCACTCCTGGTGCTTTACACTCAGTGCCCTTCCCTTAGCCATGTTCACATGGATTGTGATGTCATTTCCACAACACTAGCAATTCATTTTGAAAATGGATGTTTTAAAGAGGAGTCAGTTAGTTAGGATACACAGCAATATGCAAAGATTTGAGACTGGACTTAGTTTATTGGCTCTGTCGACCAATGTGATAACCTTATAGGATAACTGGAGGCAGAACATGGCAGATTTGGAGAGCAATTTTGAGATTAGTGTTTGAGTACCAGATTTCAAATGTGGTTTGTGTGCAACCTGGACTTGACAAACAAGGATCACTCAACTGGATGCTGGAAGGACGCCAATATGACCAATAGGACCAGCCTACCTGAACCAGCGACTCAACCTCCACATACCCCACAGGACCCCACACTTAGCCCAGCTCTCTCTCGCAGAAGTACCCCACATCAGGAATACCAGAACAGGAGGACGCTCCTTTTCCTACCTCGCAGCCACCGCCTGGAACACCCTTCATCTCCACATCAGACAAACCACCTCCCTCCTCAGCTTCACAAAGGAACTGAAGACATGGCTTTTTTAAGGACCACCTCACTGGTAAAAGCTACACTTCCCACCCCTCCCACCGCCTTGAGACCCTAACGGTGAGTAGTTGCGCTATACAAGCACTGACTGATTGATTGATTGATTGATCAGGTTCCACTATCCATTAAGTAGGGCTCTTCTCATGTTAGCACGCAAATAATGCATGCTCTGACTACTGGCTTAAGACTTACATGATCCCAACTGCAAATGGAGAATTTGCCCAAATGGATAAAGACTATTATGAAATTATAGCTCAAACACCCCACTCTCCAAGAAGATGACACCTGAATCTGCACTCTCTTTCTTGTTCATATTTTTATTTGAGTCTGCACCTTCAAATGTGGCTAGAATCTTCCTTGTGTGAAAAAAGAAATACTGGAATGAGGCCTGATTGATCAGCAGTGGCTGAGATTAAGTCAAGCATTCGTGCTGCTTTAAGCCTTGTTTGCATCATTCAGCATGGGGCTTTTGGGATCGGATATGGACTGCCACAGTTCACAGGAGACAGCGGGATAAACCAGTGTCCCCATGAGTAACATTAATTGTATGGTGCTGCTTTGAGCCTGACTTAAGTTTCCAATTTTCAGGGCCTACGGTTTAAGTTCTGAGGCTGTTTGTTCAGAATCTGCTCTCCCAAGGCCACATTCTGGAGTGCCACCGAGGTGTCGGCTCTTGCTTTTAATCGGAAACTCAGAGTAGGGCTCCTGCACTAGGTCATTGTTAGAGGGCTCCTTCTCTGAATATGGGGGTGTCATGCCCGCCTGTGTGCATTATGCACCTCTCACCTGAGGCCTCCCAGCCAAGCTGGTCGCTCTAAGTATGTACTTATTCGAGAGGCGGCTCTGTTTTATTATCTTAAAGTCCTCAATTCCCAGAGGCCAGAATTTGTCTGATGTGTGTTGTGTTCAGGGTGGGGCGTGGGATGTGGCGATCAGGAGTAGTCAGTTTTTGTTTTACTGCAAACGAAGAGTTTTTTTCTTGGTCTAGGCAGGCAGCTTGTTCACGGATCACGGTTTCACAGTACAGCCTCCCTTACAATTTCACCCGGAAAAGCGAACTTACATCAGCGCTGCCCGAATAAAACAAAATAATGCTCACATGATGGTATTCCCATCCATTCTCAGTGATTTTCATCCACCTGGATTCCTCCACCGTTGGCTGGCACTGGTCATTCTGAACCTAGGGAGCAAAGCATACAGCATCAGTGTGGTGTGGTGTACAAGAAGCGATTCAGAAAAAACACACCAGGCAAACCTACTCTTTCCATTCCATATCTGCTGTTTGCATATGAAATCTACAAATGTACTTGAATACTCTAACTGGAATAGTATGTGGCTGGTGCATTGGGAAGGCCAGTACCAATGGGGCTGGAGAGAGTTTGTCAAATACTCAGTTCTCCTTTTCAAGTCTCTAAATGTTTATTTGCTCAATTCTACACCTCCTAGGTTTCTGTACCAGACTCTTTTGAAACTATATTCTGCTTTTGTTATAAGGCATATTTTCTGAAGTTAATTATGAACCTCTCCCCCTCCACTAGCCTCAAATACTGCCCACTTGTAGTAGTTACCTTTCATTGTGTTTATTCATTCATTCGCTTCATGGATTTTTCGATTGCCCACTCGTGTGTCTCTCTGCCACAGAACACATGCTTAGAGCCTGAGTCTTGTACGTGCAATGTCAGAGATAAGGCCTGCCATACCTCTAGAACGGTACTTCCGTTGATGTCTTACCATCACATGAAACGTGCTAACAGGATTCTTCACAGCACATCTTCCATTCTTTCCCTGATCACTTTGAGCCACTTTGCAAGACCTTCACCTTGACATCACTCAAGATGCCTCTCAATGTTTAATGGGCTTTAAGCCCTCACCTTCCATTCTCCATTGCTTCTCGGTGTTTCTCTCCCTGTCTCATTTACACCACTCATTCCATTTTTTATAATAAATCATTCCTGATTGTTTCTGCTTTTTTGAACCTGAAGCCAATGACAGATTCGTTCTCTACATCTCCTGTAAATAGCAAACTATATTTATCGCCACCCTGTCATTTCGGTATGCCACTTTTTATTTACTCCCAGCACTCACTGTACACTATATCAACAAAGTTCCTAATTTAGTCCTCCTACCAAGCTGCCGCCCCCCAGTAGGACCACTAAATGTGATCCTCTCACACACAATGTTAGTACGTTCACAGAGTGAAAGTAAACCATTTTGGAACTCCCAGACTAGAAATCAAATCTTGTATTTGCACGCTTATGTCTCCACTGACCAGTGCACCAATACATAAAAGGCATTATAGTGTTGTGTTGGTTCAACATGTGGACAACAGCTATCCTGTGCACGCCAGGTGTTCTGTGCACGACAGCTGTTCCAGAATGGAAGCAGCCACTTGAGCTCCTGGGAGGAAGAGATCCGATGGTGGTTGGCTGGCACGGAGTTGGGGAGCCTATAAATTGCGTTGGCTCCAGGTTAATATGATGGAACAAAACGTAATGTATTGAACCTTTAAGCTTAAGTGTATTCATTAACATAACAAGTGTTGTGTGACCACCAACTTAACCTGGAGCAAGAATCTAAACAGCCTTGAAGCCCATTCAACGTGGAAGCTCAGAACACGCTCTTGGGCCCAGCCTCTCTGGATTTGTGTTGTGTGGCGCAATAAATTAGAGGAGCGACTTTGAAGAGAAAGCTTCTGGATTTCAAACCTACTCTTTTCTTGGAGTATTAACCGTTGGAACCACGAGCAACCTCCGCTCATGCACTACCATCACGCACTTCTAAGTGCGCTTGTCACAAGACCTCTCTTTGACTGGAGTGCATATCGTTTTATCGTGGTGCAGTCTATTACATGGAGAGAACCTGTCCAAAGGTAATGTTCTGTTACCCAATGTGCCGCTTTTTTAAATGGCCCAAAAGCCTTGGATTATGTGTAATAAGGGACTCTCCACTAACGTTCTTCAAGAAACATCAGAAGTAATCCTATGTAGCGGGGTGCACTTAACTGCAGTATTTAAAGTGTGTCCTTTATGTAAAAGCCCTAAAAGGAACTGGCCTTATTGTGGATTCATACAGCTAATAGTGTAGTGTATAAACATTAGAAAGTAATATTGACAACACATTTCCATAACAAACTTGGAATCAATCAACAGCATGTTTTCATAGTACAATTAAAGCACATACTTCTACTCATTCATGGGTTTCACAAGTTTGTCCAAGAACAGTGAAGTAGTCCTACTTTTGGTGAAGAGTGGACACTGTTGCAACTTCATGAGTGCACACAATTTTCGATCAGCAAAGCACAGGTTTTCTGGCCAGCGGCTGGAGAATCGTGCATGAATTGGTCAATCTGGAATGAGTACTTTTTGAACTATATGCAGCCATTGATGAAGAAATGGATATTAAATGGTTATGTCTGCAGAGCTTTTACAATCATTGGCGCCAGAAGGGATAACAAGAGATATCAATGTCTTTGATAAGGCAATTGCAGATCGTGCTTCTCACTTTGATGCCAAAGTACTGGCACTGTGAGATAAACAAGATGTTAGGGAACCTATAGACGAATATGTTTCTGCCTTAAGGACATTATCTCTTGATTGTAAATTGGGTGGTCTACAGGAGGAACGAACTCAATACCAATTTGTTATGTATTCATGTGACTCAGCTATACAAGAATATTTATGGGTGAATGGGGACTCAGAACTGAAAGACATTTTGATTATTGTCAGGAAGGCAGCAATGTCTGGAAAGTGTGTGAAAGCGGTGATGTTACAAAGTATGAGTGATGTATGAGAACCTCAAATAGTTCCAATAATGAAGCACAAGAGTCATATAAAGTCCTACAGAACTAAGAGTACAGAAGTTACGTATGGGGGTAAAATGATAGATAGTTCTCCAACATGCTATCATTTTCTCAGTAAATGTCCTCTTGCATTCAGCATACAATTGTAGCTGGTGTGGCCTGTTGTGCATTCCATCAAACTATGCAGAAAGAAAAGAGAAAAAAAAAATGGGTGGGAGAAGAAAGCTCAAGTGGAGAAAAATTGCCATGTCTGAAAAAAGAAGAATTGGCAAGTGTGAAAAATATTTCTAAAGTGAAAAAGACTTCTGTTTTAAATGCCAGTACAAGTGATGAATAAAAAGAAGTGAAACACGAACATTTAAGTGTGACGTTCCTATCCTAAACAATGACAGTGTTCCCATGCACCAGGGAAGGCCCATATGAAGGGACCCTCACCCACCGAGGTGGCATGCTTCACCACTGGATCCTCTTCCTCGTCTTAATATGGGACTTCCCTGGCACACTCTTACTGTCAGAAGGAAAAAGGACTACAGGAAATCCTTCAAAATGCCTAGGTGGGGTGATTACCTAGAGGAGGATGTTGAAGATGTGATGTACCTTATTTGTTGCTTTTAACTTTGTTACAAGTGATATTGTATATCATATTGAAATAATACACACTATACAGGTGCAATGTAAATGCTTCCAATGGACTCTATAACCAACACACATGTCAACCATGCACTCCAATGTTCACAAGCCGGAGGCAAATCAGAGCAGTGAGTGACCTTCTCAAGGGTATGAAGTGCTGTATAAATGCTACATTACAATGCAAACCAATATAAATAACATATTACACTGAGGAGCAAAACAAGAGACCAATGTTAAAGAACTGACTGGTACTCACAAAGAATTCAAAGGCGATGCCACCATCTGGATAGTAGTATTCGAAGGAGACGCCGCCTGCCTGCTTGAGGTTGATGGCATACATCAGGGTGGCGGTGCATTCATCAGTGTTAGAAGCAATGTATTCACCTAAGGGGGACCAAGTGGATCTGAAACAAGAAAAGAGTAAAGTGAATGACTGATTGGCAGCACACACAGTGTTTGCTTTCACAATGCTGACATGCCTCCTTGCAGCTACTTCAGAGACCCCGAGTACTCTGTTATTATGCAGAAATGAAGAACACAGAGCACGGCTTAGGCAGTCGTGATAGTGAGAGCATTGTGCATCACACATTGAGAAAACGGTGAGCATGCATCTTGGGTACTCTCCATTTCCTTTGAGCCATGCACATAATGGCAGAAAATAACTACTCATCCTGCAAGCAACCCATGTACCTGACTGTTACAGCACTTAAGAGCACCCTATTATAGAGGGTGTTACTATGGTAATTCCAACTCTAGTTGTTCCTTACAAGTTGACATAATTTCGAAGCGGTGTTCCTTTGCTGCCTCACAAACCCTAAATGTACCACACAAAGAGCCACTTCCCATCTAGATGGTAACTGTGACCTCCTTCTGTCAGGAAGAGCCTGGCCACAAGCAAGCAGAGTTTTATTCCCTTAAACCTCATATGAAGATGCCCACCAAGCGGGCAGGGCATACCAAGCACTAAAGGTGCACTCCCAGGGGCATACTGGAAATGTAAATGCTATAGTGAATCTGGAGCATGGTCGAATAACCATGCCCCTTATAAGCCAGGTCCTAACCATGTTCTTCTTTCTCCATGTTCAGAATATGTATTATCCCAGAGTGCCTGGCAGCTATTTCAGGGAAATGATCATTTAGCAAAAATGGAATGGGCCCTTCTTTTCATACTTTGATTAAGCAACACTGATGGCAAACTCCTTTTCTGACAATGATTGTTTGTTCCTGATCACTTGCACAGATCCTGGAGAATATAATTTGCTGAATGGAAAATAGTGCATCCCCTTAGGCCTAAATCTCAAGGAATCTCCCAAGCGTAGCAGGTCTGCAGTAGGTAAAAGGGAACAGATACCAGCGAGGAATAAGAGGATAGCCAGTGTTCAATTGTGAGCAGTCGTGAGGAATTCTTCAGAAGGTAAAAGGGAACAGCTACAAATGAGAGGGCAGGTAGTGTTCAATTGTGAGTAGTTGTGAGTAATTGTGAGGCTTATTTACAGTTTGGTGGATGCAGGACATTTGCCAAAAATTGTTAGATGTCCTCTCATTCTATTTAGAGTGTATATTAGAATGCGTATCCAATTATATACATGTGTATTTATTCTAAATAGGGCAGACAGGCCATGAGCCAGTTTGTGGAGGATGACACGTATCTGCCAAATAACTCCTTAACACAATTGTCAAAGAGGATGGGGGGGTGGAGGTATGTGTTGAGACAGAGAAGACAAAAAAAGCTGCCTAAGCAGATCATTGCCAATGGAAAAATTAGAATGTCCACAACCA
Organism: Pleurodeles waltl; assembly: GCF_031143425.1. Lineage (NCBI taxonomy): Eukaryota > Metazoa > Chordata > Amphibia > Caudata > Salamandridae > Pleurodeles > Pleurodeles waltl. Next base: position 604,429,323 of record NC_090445.1, on the reverse strand, counting down.
AGAAAGAAGAGGACAAAAAGGGCCCGAAAGAGACAAAAGAATAAGTGGAGTAGCCACAGGAGTTCTGAAGACAGGAGAAGCAAGTTACTACCATGTAACATTTGTCCTCCGAGTACTTATACTTTGACCCAGCTACATTGTTAAATACAAGTGTTGCTATTTACCGACATGGGACATTTTATATGGGGTATTTCGAGTTTGGTGGACGAATTATTCCATCACAAATGAGACGGTTATCCTCTTCCGCCATATTACAACTTTCATTGGCATAATGCACTTGTAAGAAAACAGATGGGATGTCTGCACATTTTTGGCATTGTAACCCATTTACCAAACTCTGAATCAGGTCAATCTGTAAATTTGTCCACTAGGCAGAAGGTGAATCTGAAAGAATCTCCAATCCAGGTTGTAAGTTTCTTAAAACACCATTATACTGTTTCCAAAGCCAGCTTTTATTCTCCTGAGCATTCCTTCTTTGACGTCACTGTCCACACTATTGAGTGTCTTGGAATGTGAGCCAGCTTATCACCAGCAAACTGTTCCCCCAAAGATTATCATATGCCAGTTAATTTCACCAATAACAGGGCCTTAAGATAATGCTGACTAATGTCACTGCAGCTCATAAATGTGGGATCCCGCTGCTCTCACTGCCTGCCCATCAGGTGATACTCACAGTGCTTGCCTATGGAGGGTTAATCAAAGAGGGCTGTATCAGAAGCTCGCAAGCTGTCGTGTCTGCAGTCACCAAGGTATGAGTTGAAGCAATTTCCTCGCTGGCAGAGTGCATGACAGTAATAGCTGCTTCAATATTTTTACTGCTGAGCTTTTTAGTTATAAAATCCCCTACAGCAAATGTCTTTGAGCACAAAGGAATTACTGTCAGAAAAAGATTAGCATGCCAGCAAGGAAGGAGTTTCCTTCCTTCTGTATGTGATGTACATCATGTGATAATGACTTGATCTGAACTTCAGGAAAAAACATTTCATGACAACCCAGCACTGAGCACTAGAAGAAAATCTGTCTTCTTTAGAGGCTGATTTTGTATTCTGTTCTCTTCTGAGCATTCAGTCTCTCGGTATTCTTCAAGGTTTGTCTCAGAGTGTAGGAGAGGTGGGGCAGGGATGAGGTGGATCACTGGTAAGATATGACTTCTTAGCTGACCCAACACACAAGGATGAAATAATGTTGTTTTTCTTTTCATTTATGAGGAAAGGCCTGTGTGTTTGCATTTTGGGAACAGTGTGATCTAACAGGTGTTTTTTAGTCTCCTTGGTATGCTGTGTGGAACCAGTGATCCTGATGCTGTCAACACTGGTTGTGAAAGGTATGGTGAGTACATAGCTGGCAAACTCCTCTTCTGCTGGATGCATAGTAGACCATTCTGAGTTTTGGCTACCTGAATCTTTCTCATATGTCTATTTTTTATTTCTGACCATCATATTACTATCTGCAATGTACCTTCTATAAAAGGAACAAATCTGGAGGAGGCCAGATGCATTTGGAAAGGCTGTCTATCTTGCCCACTTTGTAGAGGTGACACACTGCCCTGGAGTAGCTGGTCACAAAGTTACTCACTGGGAGGGCAGAAGGAATCCCATCAAACCCAAGGAACACCTTTGTCTATTCCGCTTGGAAAGCTAACCAATGGTAAATAATGAATGGGCTCCAAAACCTTCTATGTTCATGGTAAGGCACAAAGGGGCATATTTACAAGCCTCTAGCGCCACCTTGCGTCGCCCTAGCATAATTTTTTTAACTCTAAGGCAGCATTAAGGAGGCCTTTCTCCTGCGCTGTATTAAAAAAGTGGTGCAATTCTTGTATAGCGCCACTTTGTGAACCATGCCGCAACATTATGCCTGCGCCATTCCAATACAGGGAGGCCCGGCGTTATAATGCAGGGAGGCCCGAAAAAATGGTGCAGTGAAATTTACAACATTTCACTGTGCCATTTTTTCTGCCATTTTTAATATCTGCTCAGAGCAGGCATTAAAATGACTCACCCAATGTAATCAGAGGGTCTCCCTGTGCTTTAGTGCACTAACATCAACATTTTTGATGCCAGTGCAGAAAAGCGCCAAAATACCATCATAAATTTTTATGCTATTGTCCTAACGACTTCATGGTTGGCCCGTATTCTAAATACCGCGCAACCATGGTGCCGTTAGGTTAGGCAGGGGCGATGCAATAAAAGTGGCACATCTGGACCGATGCGCCACTTTCTTGTAAATATGACACACAATGCCTTGCAACAGACAGCGGATGCACTTTCTTGTAGCCTCAACGTAAAATAATGTGCTTTATTTGTACTTTCCTAACTGCTGATATATTCTGAAATATGTCTACAGTTCATTTACAGGTTGTCAAAGTTGTGTGTTAGAAAAAAAAGACGTCCTACAGTCTTTTTTTTCATGCTCACTGCACCTAGCAAGATTGTGGTATAGTTCACTTTAAAAAACCCTTTACCTTTTTAGTCAGAGAAAGAAAAGTAAACATCATCCTCCCTTCTAAAAAAATAAGCAGCAGTTTGTCAGAAGAAAGAACCTGACATTTGACCTCTGTGTTTCAACTCACAACAAATGTAGCAAAATAGAAAACAACATTTAAAGGCATCTTTATTGCTCATTCACCTTCTGAACTGCATCATGGTTATTTTGTGGGTGCTGCAGCACCCAGAGGACATGTGTTTCCCGCTCCTGTGGCTCTCACATACATGGACTGGACCCTGACAGCGAATTATTGACTGAGGCAGGGTATGAGAATACTGTGAATGCCTGTGTATCTTCGTATTAAAGGTGAGGTGCTCCCGGCCCCAGGTGGCATAGCTTCACAAGTCTGTTAGCTTCACAAATCTGTTCACCCCAATAAGCCCACTTAACAAGGCCCACAGACCGGCCGGTCTCTCCAATGTGCATAGTGATCGTTCCACCCCCCGGAGTGAGAAGTAATCTGCCGCTCACTGTGGTGTCCTGCTACGGTGTCTAGAATGGCCGAAGGGGACGGTTTACAGCAGTGGAATGAATACTGGGATACCCTAGGCATGGGTAATCCCCGAAGAAAAGTTGAATGGTTAAATTATTCTCATTTTTGCAATTACTCGGGCTGCACCCCAATCCATTTTTCTTTGCCCACCATACCACCAGACAGGAACAAGACATATGCCAATCAGCAGTAGTCCAAAAAAGAGGGCAGGGCTAAGGCCCATCCGCGCAATGTACAGCCAAAAACAACGTTTTGTTTTTGTTTCACAGTGCAACAGGCATTTTTAATTGATTCTGTCAGTGGTTGAGTGCAAACATCAAGCCTCTCAGTTTTGCCAGTGTTTGTTTTTAAGGCCTTGGGTGAAACGACAGTTGGAACATTCAGCCCGTTATGCTAATTTTTCAGGCTCCGTTTAGCCTGATTACGTTTCTGTATTGCCGGAGAACGTATCTGAGTGCACATATTGATATTCCATTTGTTTATAGTCTTTTGAACGGATGTAATATAACCTCAAATTGGTGAAAGTGGAAATGCATTACGCGTGAAATGTGTGCTTAATGGGTTCAGCTCCTGCTGCTACACGTAATTTACATTTGAAAGTATTTACTTATTTTTTTATCGCTGTATTATACGGTGATACAACACCTGCTTCAGTAGGCGTGTTCGTACTTACAATAAATTAAAAGGGAAAAAAAGATATATCTGAGTGAATGTGCGTGTTGTACAGGTACATGTATCACATATCTGAATAATCTGATTGTATTGTAAAATAAACTTTATTTGACTTAAAGCTTTTTGCAAGTAGGGCACATGGTTGAAGGTAAAATGGAGCGTGAGCAGATAAGCCTGTACTATGGGACATCCAGCGCCTTGCAAGTCTCTTGGCGCCATTTCCACGTAGACCCTCATTTAGTTTGAGCGACGGGTGCTAACGAGTGGAGCTGATTTGTTTTCTCTGGACTCCGATGTGTGGTGCTAACACTTCCAACTTTGGTTTGTCAGCTGGGTGCACGTTGTTGTTAGTGTGATTTAAAACACCAGGCTTCTAAGAGTATGTTAACCCATCTCACCAAAAAGCACACATATAATCTGTAATTGCATCCTTTATAAATTCGACTTCAGGACATAATCAACTTTGCTCTTTCAGAAAAGTCCATTCCCCAACTTCAAAAGATTCATTATTTGGAACAGATAATCAGGTTGAGCCGCTGCCACTTAGAGGAATATTAAAACATGCCTCTGGCATGTAACACAACATCACCTGCAAAGAAATCAGTGATGCAGAAAATTCCACTTACAGGCCATCAGCTAGGCCCTCACAAGTCTCAACTTCTGAGATCTGATTAGGCCTCCTAGGCTAGTTGGCTTTTCTACAATTTTCTTTTTATATAAGCACACTTTTATTGCACTTTTCCAGTTTAAACTGACCACAGTGAGCAGAGGTATGCCAGCTAAACGGTATGAAACTAAAGCAGTAAACAGCAACATAGAATCTGCACATACAAATTCTCACCCACCCAATCCCCTGACCATCCCATGAAGTCCGAATGATAGCAAGCCTAGGGCTATGGGTTGCATCGGGGACAGGACGCTCCAAATGCTCTAATCACATCCTCTAAACCGGGTGCAGAGGTTCAGACAGGCTATAGGGTGATACCTCTGTAATCTGACCATTTTTGCTATATTTTAGGGTGTTTCTGGGGACATCCCCTGGCCGGAAACACTGCAATCTACAACTTTTGATACCCTGTTCCAACCTCAGTCCTAGAATGATTTTATTGGCTGTCCCACAACTATACCTATCATGAAACATATTCTTCCTGTTCTGAAACGCAGCCAGATTAAAGCAACTGTTCAATCCTGTATCTAAATGATGAGTGTTTTAGTAGCACAGAAGTCCCACAAGGAAATCAGAGGATGCTGAATCCTACTTTTTTACGTAGTTCACACACAGAGGAATAGATCAATGTGCTTGATTACCTTAGTTAGGGTTTTAGTGTTTTACACATGTATGTATCAATGGCTTTTCTATAGCATGGGTACACTCGAAGGGTAAACATCCTTTTTTACGACTTTTTTATTACGAAAGTCGTGGTTAACGAAAGCGTAACAACGCTTTTTTTAACCACAACTTCGTATTTTTGTGCTTTAACTACATATGTTCTGAACAACGAACATGCGTGGTTAAGGTACAAAGAAGGGAGTTGGCGAAGGTAAGTGGTGGGTTTAGGTTTTGGGGTGGGGTTGGGGGGTCAGGGGGTTTTAGGTTTTGGGGTGGGGTTGGGGGGGTGGGGCGTTTTTGGTTTTGGGGAGTGGGTGGGGGCCAGGGGGTTTTAGGTTTTAGGGTGGGGTTGGGGGGGTGGGGTGTTTTTGGTTTTGGGGAGTGGGTGGGGGGTCAGGGAGTTTTAGGTTTTGGGGTGGGGTTGGGGGGGGTGGGGCGTTTTTGGTTTTGGGGAGTGGGTGGGGGGTCAGGGGGTTTTAGGTTTTAGGGTGGGGTTGGGGGGGTGGGGCGTTTTTGGTTTTGGGGAGTGGGTGGGGGGTCAGGGGGTTTTAGGTTTTGGGGTGGGGTTGGGGGGGGTGGGGCGTTTTTGGTTTTGGGGAGTGGGTGGGGGGTCAGGGGGTTTTAGGTTTTGGGGTGGAGTTGGGGGGGTGGGGCGTTTTTGGTTTTGGGGAGTGGGTGAGGGTCAGGGGGTTTTAGGTTTTAGGGTGGGGTTGGGGGGGTGGGGCGTTTTTGGTTTTGGGGAGTGGATGGGGGGTCAGGGGGTTTTAGGTTTTGGGGTGGGGTTGGGGGGGTGGGGCGTTTTTGGTTTTGGGGAGTGGGTGGGGGGTCAGGGGGTTTTAGGTTTTGGGGTGGGGTTGGGGGGGTGGGGCGTTTTTGGTTTTGGGGAGTGGGTGGGGGGTCAGGGGGTTTTAGGTTTTGGGGTGGGGTTGGGGGGGTGGGGTGAGGGATGTAGGGTGAATGGTGCCTATTGCTAATGATTTTATCAGGAATGCCTTTACAACGAAATATCGTTGTTAAGGCATTCGTGGTAAAATCATTAGTAGTAAGGACGAGGTCGGTGTTCCGACCTCGTTGTTAAGGTTAGTAGTTGTTTTTAATTTGGTGTTCCGTCATATAATCCACTCGAAGGCTTCATCGCTCTAGCAAAAGAAGCAGGAACAAAGTATCACAAACAAGTGGCTTGGAGACATATTTGAGGTTCTTCTGGTTGTTGTAGGTGAGGGACAGTGCTTTGCCGGTTGTAGTACGCTGTTGAGGTTGATAATATTGCTAATACTGCACCCATTTGTTCACCTACTACTACATCATTAAGGTAAGTATATATTTGTTCTTCTTTAAACCACTTCTACTCACCTAGACTTACTTTGGGATGTAGTTGTTAGGAAGATGGAGTAGGTGAAATATTTTTGTTATGTGACATCACACAAGCAAAATAATGGTGGTATACCCTACTCGACGACTGAGTTTCACAGGAAAGAATACATGAGACTAATTTTACATTGTTTACTTCATCAAGAGATAGCCAATTATGAAGAGAAGACAGGGGTCTTATTGGGGCTATATGGTAATTTTCCCTTCAGGGTCTGGGGTATCTGAACATAAGCTGTTCGGTGGAAGATAAAGGGCATCATATTAAAAATTCAACATGATCTGGATGTAGAAATGTAGGGCCCAATTTAGAGTTTGGTGGAAGCGTTACTTTTTCACAAACAGGATGAACATCCATCTTATTACAAGAGCTGTATATCCCATGCTACTTGTAATAAGGCAGATAGGATATCTGCCATACCCGTCGCAGAGTAATCCATCAACCAACTCCTAAATCAAGCCAAAGTTTTTTTTTATTTTTATTTTTTATTGATTTTATCATATCAAATATATAAAAGTAGAACAACAGTCCCTGCAGAGCAGCATATCTAAATAGAAATCGCCGCCCACTGCAATATTAACATACATTCCGTACAGGAGAAATCAGACAGGTACACATTGATCATTACAATCCAGTTTGTTCTTCTAAATTTCCCATCCATTAATTGGGGACAAGATCTGTACGGAATTACCACGGGGCAATTTCTGCCAGAGATGCAGTAGTGATAACATGCAGTTGGATAAGGGATATCAACAGATATAAACAAAAGGGGCAGGTGGGGAATAAAACCAGACAACAACAGCCATTCACCTTCCTGACAAAGATGCCAGTGTACAGAGGGGTCAGTAATTCGTCCGGGCTTCTTTGGTTATATCACTCACTCGTCTTGGGCCGCTAAGAAATTATTCAGTGGGGTCCAAATATCTTTGGGTCTAGACCCTTCAGGCATCAGGCTCCAGAAGACTATAAGCTGATCATGACAAAAAGCAGCATCTCTTAGCCATTCAGAGCGGCGCGGCGCTCTCGTCCCGCCCCAGCACATGGCCACTCTACGCTCGGCTAACAGCAATAGTAGGCCCACTAAGCGTCTGTGTGTTGCCCTGATGTCCTCCACGCACCCAAGCAGCGCGATTCTAGGAGTGGCAGGAATTTCTAGTTCGACCATTTCAGAGATTGCATTGAAAACTGCCACCCAGAAGGCGTAAACATCCGCACATTCCCACGCCAAATGTAAAAAACTAGCCTCCGGCGCCCGGCAGTGTGCACAGCGCGCATCTTCGCGCAACCCCAAGGAGTGCATCCGCACTGGGGTATAGTATAGTCTGTGCAAAAATTTAAAATGCAGCAATCTAAACCTGTAATTTGGCGTCAACGCTCTCATATGCGCATAGCAGGTACGCCACAGAGCCTCCGAGATGGGTTCTCCCAGATCCGCCTCCCACGCTAGTCTAGACGGCTCCCGGAGATTATTCCTCTGTTCCTGCATACAGTTATATAATTTGGTGACCAGCCTATTAGGCGACCGCGCGCAGCAGAGAGACTCCAGAGCGCGGAACTCCACCGGGGCCTCATCCGAACTCCACAAGCGGTTCCGCAAAAAAGAACGAACTCGGATCACATACATACGCTGAAGCGCCGTGCACTCGCGACCAGCCAGTATCTCAGATACATCAAGCAAACGATCATCCATCATCCAATCTCTCAACTCAGTTAGGCCAGCATCTCGGAGAAACCCACGTACTCCACCGTCACGATACAACTGCTCGTCAGCTATCGCCATTACCGGTAAGGAAGGAGCGAACGGGACCGAAACCCCGGACCGCCGCATCAACATACCCCACGCCCGCATCGTACATGCCACCGTGTCAATTCCCCGCACCCGGGACGGTACATGTCCTCCAAATGCTCTCGCCAGGTCATCCGGCCACACAGAGTGTGCCGCGCGCAACAGGGAACGGGGCAGATACATTCCCATTAAGGCGCAATCTAGCAGTGGGCAATGTATACAGCAATCTAATCCAGCGGAGGAAGTGCGCACTAATTCCCACCCGACCCAACAGAGCGAACATATAGTCCCATGTCAAGGAATCAAATGCTTTAGCTGCGTCCAGGAAAACAGCTGCCGCATTGTCATCTTCTACCAGTGTTCCCGCTACCGCGAAAAAGGTGCGCAAATTGTGGCCCGTAGACCTTCCCGGGACAAAACCCGACTGATCCGGGAGCACCAAACTGGGGAGAAGAGGCTGTAGCACCGCCGCAATCATCTTCGCTAGGATTTTGTTGTCAATATTTATCATGGAAAGCGGGCGGTACGAGTCGCATCGGGTCGGATCCTTTCCAGGCTTCAGGATTGTCACTATCAGTGCCTCCCGGAGCGAGGTCGGGAGCGACCCAGTCTCCAGGGCTTCTGCATAGACCTCCAATAGTCGAGGGGCTAATATATCCACATACTCTTTATAAAACGCAGAGGTTAGGCCATCCAGTCCAGGTGACTTCTCTCCAGGTAAGCCGCGTATGGCCGCAGTCACCTCCTCCACTGTGAATGGTTCATCTAAGTATTTCCTATGCACCTCATCAAACCATATTAACGCAATATCCTCAAAGGGCATCTGTGCATCAGTCACACCAGCTCCCATCGGAGCTGCATAGAGCCCAGCGTAAAACTCAGTGAACACCTGCATAATTCCTCCCGATCCCGACACACTCTCACCCCCTCCATCCATGACCTCAGAGACATAGTCATTGGTCCAAGGTTTACGAAGTAAAGCTGCCAATGTACGTCCAGCCCTTTCACCCTCCCCATACTGACGTGCGCGAGCCTCCCTCCTGAGGAAGCAAATTTCCCTAAGAGAAACCTCCTCATACAGCGATATCTCTTGGCGGATCTCCGCAATGACTTCATTAGACCAGTTAGATTCCAGTCGTCTTTCCAGCTCAGCAAGCCGTGACTCAATTTCAGCCATCTCTCGTCTCAGTGTTTTAACTATACCGTGTTGTTTCGAGATACAAACCCCTCTGATAACAACTTTAAATGCCTCCCAAAGGGTTCCTGGGGACTCCACCGATCCCTGATTCTCTGCAAAGTACATTTTAATCGCCTCCCGCAGTTCCTCACGGAAGGCCGCATCGCGAAGCGCCCCCCTAGGCAGCCGCCACATAATAGATCTACCTAGTTCAGTCGGTATCTCCAATTCCAGACACACCGGCGAGTGATCTGACAGCGTACGAGGAAGAGTGTCCCTGGAACCCAGCCAGCGGTCAATACGAGACCAGCTACCATGCACATAATTCAGACATGTACCCTCTCTCGCCACTCCATGCCGCTGCCGCCACAAGTCAACTAGCGCGCCATCACGCATCACGGCCTCCAAGGCCCTAGCCGCCGCAACATGTTGCATCCTGGCCTTACTCTCCCTGTCCAGCTTGGCATCAAGTACGACATTAAAATCTCCCCCCCAAAGCACGGCACCCGGCCCCAACGACTCCACCAGGCGCCACAGCTCCATGAAGAAACCTGGATCATCAACATTCGGCCCATACACAGCGACTAGGCGGCATGGCTTGTCCAGTAACACACCACTCATCAGTACATATCTGCCATTGGGATCTACCAGAACTTTTTTCGTTCGCCACTGCAGACCCTTGCGAATAAGGACTGCGACTCCACGGGAGTAACCCGCGTATGTTGAGCAATGCATCTCACCTACCCACCCAGATTTTAGTCTGTGTGTTGTGGACTTCACTAAGTGTGTCTCCTGAAGCATACATACATCAATTGCATGTCTCTTAACATATGTAGCCACAAGTCGAGCTTTCCTACTATCATTAAGCCCTCGTACATTCCAAGTCAAACATCTGATCCCAGCTACTTCCTCACCTCTCGGCCCCATCCACAGTCAGCCAGTCTTGCACGCAAAGGCCAATCCCCACCTGCCATAAAGTTCGCAAGGAAACAAATAGAACATTCATACATAAATGAAGGGACAATACCCCACTAACATGTGAGAAACCCCCCACCCACTCGGGCCCCCCAATCGGACCCAACTAATTACCCACCCATCTTGGCCCCAAAACCCTCCTCGAAAACAAGAACAGTGAATAATAGGACTCATCCCAGGGGCTATGACCGGCCTAGTATCTCTCCACCCAGATGGCATCGGGAGAGAGGGCCCATGGGCCAATCACCAGTCACTTAGCAGCCGGGACCAGGCAAGGAGCAGCCGGCGCGCCCCAGCAGTTCCAACAATGGGTGTCAGGTCGATCGGAGCATATTAGTCATTGTCACTTAGGGCAACGCCGTCGAAGCCGCGGCCACGGCGCTCTGCGGTCTCCCGCTCCCTCGGCAGCCGTCGAGCAAACTTGGTCGCTTGTTTCAAGTCCGTGAAATAGTGCATCTTACCCTCATGTCGCACCCTCAGCTTGGCAGGATATAACAGGGCAAAGCTCACACCCGCCTGAGATAGCAGTCGCTTAACCGGCAGAAAGGCACGTCTCTGGGACTGCACACCAAGTGTATAGTCTGAGAAGAAATTTATTTCGGAGTTCTTATAAAGTAACGGACGTCTCTCCCTTGCCAGACGGAGTACAGTGTCACGATCACGGTAGTTTAATAGACGTGCAATAATTGGACGTGGGGGAGTCCCCGGAGGGGGTCGGGGTCCCAAAGATCTGTGAGCTCTCTCAACCACCAGCATCCGAGAGAGCTCACCGGCGAACAACTCAGACAACATCTGTTCAATAAAGTCTTCCATTCGCCCCATATCGGTCGCCTCCGGCAGTCCCACAATTCGAATGTTATTGCGGCGTGATCTTGATTCCAAGTCCTCGTTCTTGTTACGTATGACCTCAAGGATTCGGTCCATACGTGCGATCTGTTCCCTGTCACCCCGGTGTGCATCCTCTATCTCAGATGTACGTGACTCCAAGGCCTCAAGCCTGGTGTCGTGATCGTCTACGCGCGCCCTAATGTGGTCAAGCCGTTCGGTGACATGATCCAGTTTGGTGTCAATGCCCGCCAGGCTGGCCTTAAGTTCCAAAAACATGGACTTCACCGATACCTCAGGGCTATCCTCTCCGTTCGGCTCCTCACAGGGCTGGGAGCTAGCAGCAGCGTTCTTTTTTTTCCCCCCTTCGAAGGTAAGTTTGGCCTGACGTTGATCAGCCTTACCCATAGTTCCACCCTGCTTCAACACCTCCGACCAGGTCCAGGTAAGTAGAGCCAAGCAAAGGGAGGCCCAGACCCCAGCAACCTCTCCAGTTAACGCAGAGCTCACCGCGGGCTCCTGCTTCAGCAGCTGGGCTCGTCAAGTAACGGGATCTCAGAACATCGGCTTATCCTCACAGGCCCAATCAGCCCGCACTGCTCATCCGGGTAGTCGCCACTCGTACACCCTCCTTGGGCCACCGCAGTCACAGCCTTCACCGCCCTCTGCCGGGCCTCACTTCGTATCCCTGAGTTAGCGGCCCGAGGGGCCCGCCCGAATGATCAGTCCGTTTTCCCAGATACCAAGTAAATTAAGCTACGAACCTCGAGGGCCCACTCAAGGCTTTGTCTCAACGGCTTGTCTCCTTACGGGCCTCCTCCTCGCCCGTTTAAGCCGCCGGGCCCAGAGATAGCTTCAGGGCCCGTCAGAGCCTCTTCCGCTTTAGCGCCACCAGGGCCAAGCTTATTGCAGGGCCGCGACGCGACCACGTCGCCGAATGGCCCCCAGGCGCAGTCTCGCGCCCGATCACATACCTCCGGGAGCAGTCGCGGGCCTCAAGTCCACCCACACGCTATGCACCTTGCGTAGCTCCACGCACGGCCACACTCCTCAGAAGCCGCCGCGGGCCTCCACGCTGGTCCGCTCGCACCACGTACTATCCGCGCGAGCGCGGCCGTCAGCAGGCCCGCCCGCGTTCATTCACCGCTGCTCCGACCGCTCCGCTGCTCCTGAGCCGCCGAAGGCAGCCCAGGGGCTTCTATGAGCAGAGCGCGCCAGGCTCACGCCCGCCAGCACCGTCGGATATGATAATAGTCGGATAAACGGCCCCGGGCCAGGCAGAGCCTCACAAAGTGACGCCATCTTGCCCGGCGGTCAGGCCACGCCGAAATCAAGCCAAAGTTGCTACGTAGATATCACACTGACTTATGCGGGTGTCTTTGGCATAGATATAGAAAAAGAAATGCATGAAAGCAGATGAGCTGTGGCATACCATGAACTTGCTGAAGAAGAGCAAGCACAGGAAAAAGTCCTAGGTGCCCGCAAAAAAACGGGTTGGAAGCTGAAAAAAACAAGCATTTGCAATACAATAGGTCTCACATTTACTTGAGTTGGAGCTATTGGCATTGTAAATGCATAACTGGACTTTTTTGCCACATTAATTGGTCAACCCCTCTGCATATTTTGGTCCTTTCTGCCACATAATTCCAGTGGCCCCATATATAACTAAAGGGCTAGCAGGCCTACTGGAATATTTTTTTTTAACATGGCCCTTAAAACACAAACTACTCCCAGGTGCAAAACATATTTACTTGGCAGTTGGTACAGGCGACATTGCCAGCAGGGCAATGAATAAATAATTGTTCTCAAAGCATGCATGCTTACTGGATCACTGTCCCTTTACTGCAGTCTGGGGAGTCGAACAAAATGCCCATGACTTTTCACACACTTGAGGAGAGCCACCTCACATGATATTAATGATCCTCAGTCAGCCTTGAACTGAAATATTGGTTTTAAAATATTGACCATTGTACAGCATAATAAACTGTAAGCTCTTCTCGAGGTTAGTTTTATAATACACACACACAGCTCAAGCTTCACAGACTCAAACATGTGTAGTTCATCTAGTCAGGTTGTTACTTTGTATTTGCAGCTTGTATCACCTTATATAAATAAAACTAAAAGTCCCAAAATGCAAAGCTAAAACATAAACTAAATGAGCGAATCGCATGAACTAGGGAGCTGGGAAACTCTACAAATACTTCTCCAAGGGCTGGTTTCCAGCTTGTATAATGTTATAAAAATAAAACTAGAAGTCCCAGAATGAATATGTGTGCTGCAAAGAACGTGTATTAAGCAAATTAGAATGCATATAATGTAAAAATGTCAAAATAACTCTGGTAATTAACGTTCTTTTTGGAGCAAGAATGTACTTTTGTCTAATGGAAGTTTGGACTCATTATAAGGTAGCGCAGAGAGTTAATGTTCTTTCTGAAGAGAGAATGTACTTTTGTCTAGTGGAAGCTTGGACTCATTTTAAGGTAGCGCAGAGGGTTAATGTGCCTGCTGCAGTGAATGTGTGCTAGGCAACTCACAAAGTGCATATAATGTAAAAATGTCAAAATAACTCTGGCGATTTATGCTCTTTCTGGAGAGAGAACATACTTTTGTCTAGTGGATGCTTGCAGTCATCATATGGTAGCGCACACTGATTGAGTTCGCTCTCTGAGCACTGTGAGTGCCATGCAGCTACGAAGCGCAGACAAAAGAAAAAAGTAGTTCACCTACACTGAAGTATATTGGTAATCATGCAATTATCCCTGTAAAAGGGTCAGTATCCAAGGCGGTAACCAAACTGGCCCAAGGCGGGACAAACATAAAGCATTTATCAATTATATCAATTGATTTTTGGAAGGCAAGCCCACAAATGAATTAAAGTGACGGGCATGAGGTGGACGTGGTTAAAAGCCCACAATACTTACAACAGGTCAAAGCGCTTGTGCGCTTGGCCTAGAAAGAGGGAACAGGCCTGCTTGACATCAATAAAGAGCCAGCAAAAACAGAGGACCAGGGACTGAACTCTTCAGAGCACCTTTCACCAAAACCCCAAACAAGTCAAAAGAAGGACTCAGGAAAGGACAACATTGGGGTGAATGCAATTCAATTGAAATGACCGCCAGCCATTCCTTCTGCGTGCAGCCCTGGATTTTGATACTCAACGGCCTAAAAAGATTCCTTTGGCCAGCACATGAGGAAAACTAGACTTGTCCAAGGGAAACTCACTCAACAGATTATTGAACAGCAATATCAGTTAGTAAACAACATGACACTCCAGGTACAAACCACCTATCTACAGATAGGCAGTGATTCTAACCGCGGCGGGCGCACCGCGGTCACAAGACCGCGGCGGCCATTCTGGCTTTCCCGCTGTGCTGGCGGGCGACCGCCAAAAGGCCGCCCGCCAGCACAGCGGGAAAGACCCAGCAACGGTGAAGCCGGCTCCGAATGGAGCCGGCGGAGTTGCTGGAGTGCGACGGGTGCAGTAGCACCCGTCGCGAATTTCAGTGTCTGCTAGGCAGACACTGAAATTCTTTTTGGGGCCCTCTTACGGGGGCCCCTGCAGTGCCCATGCCATTGGCATGGGCACTGCAGGGGCCCCCAGGGGCCCGCGGCACCCCCTACCGCCATCCTGTTCCTGGCGGGAGACCCGCCAGGAACAGGATGGCGGTAGGGGGTGTCAGAATCCCCATGGCGGCGGAGCGCGCTCCGCCGCCATGGAGGATTCTCAAGGGCAGCGGAAAGTCGGCGGTACACCGCCGACTTTCCGTTTCTGGTTGGTGGTGCGTTCTGGTGCGTTCTGGTTTTTACCGCCAGGGTTAGAATGACCACCGTAGTCTTTTAACAATAACTTTGCCCGCACTGACTGAGGGCAAACCAACATGCCCAATTACTGCTGGGGTTGGTGTTTATTGTGGCAAGGAGGGAGTATTCTGACTCTGCAGACTACAGAGGCGACACCCACTCTGGCAGAAAATATAATTAGCTTATTTAAGTGTATGAACGTTTACAAGATCAAGGAATGTGCAACTGATTCAGTTTTTTATCACTTTTGGATATTTTGCCTCCAATCATCACCCACACATATTAATGTGAGAACTAATTGCATAGCAAGCATAAGCCCAAAGCAGGCAGGAGTTAACACAACATGACGAAAATATTGCTAACTCCTTCACTAAAAGTACATATGTAAGGGTCATTAGGGTGGGAGGCCAGAGTTATTGGGGTATGCACATGGGACGGCAGGCTTCTCGCTTTTACTCAGCACACCTGGTAGTCCAGATTGACAGTTAGATAAGCTGTCCATAAGCTAAGGCATAGAGAAAGAGCAAGTGGATACTGCAGGTTGGAGCAGCTGATACAGGAGCGGGGTAGGTAAGGTGGAATAAGTTGCAATTGAGTAGGTTTTTTTGCTAGAAAGGTGAAAGAAGTGAAGATGGCATAGGACCAGGAAGGAATGATGGGGACAGTACTGAGAAAGCTTTGGGAGTTGATTTGGGTGGAGGGGCGTGCTCGTCCTCAGAAAAGGTGGATGTAATAGATGTGGTGGGTGTATGCTCGCTGCGTTGCTGAGGGGGTATATCTGGTGGGAGAGCAATGTGGGCAGTGGTATGGCAGGGGTGATACAGGGAGCATCAGCACTGATAGGGTCACTGAGAAGGAGAAGGTAGGTTCTAAGGGAGAGTAGGCTAGGAGCCTGGCCCCGGGCTAGGTCAACGCAGTTTGGGAAGGAAGTGAGCATCAGAGTGTAGGAGGTTGGCCCTCTATGTAGTGGGCAAAGCTAGGCACACTGTGCAGGGGTACAGGGAACCACATGTTGGTTTACAGAGGTAAAAACTAGACCATCTAATGCTCTAATTATTATGGTAGCTTGGTCGAGCAGTTAAGCTAATCTTCGAGAAGTGCTAAGCATTTGTTGTACACAAAGTATCAATAAATGAGACTACACACTCAAAAGAATACCTTGAGACCAACTTATCAAAATACTTCAGATTTGTAAGACCAAGACCATCAAAACCGAGAAAGTACTTTTTGAATTTTTGAAGTTTTAATAAAAATAGTCTTATTGTGTGTAATTATCAATGGAGAAAACACTTTGAAAATGCATATAAAATCAGGCAATGTGATTACCAATGTCTCCCTTTGCATGTATGTGGAGGTCATTGTTGGGCACTATGGACCAGCTGGAAAAGTTTGGGCAACTCCCGGTTTCGGCAGGAGCAGCTGTAGAAAGTCATTGGAGCTGGTGCCAGGACACTGCGGAGGACCACCTGGAAAAGCACTGCACAGGTGGACTTAAAGGTAAGTCCGATGTGTCCCCTTGGAGTGTCGAGGTCGCAAGAGGTGGGGGACCCTCAGAGCATAGCTGGATCTTTGGTACAGGGCACAGGGCGGCCGGGTGAAGAGCGAATTTGTGAGCCAAGAGCTGTGCACAAACGTGCTCTTGGAAGCAGGAGGTGGGTTTCTTTGAGGGTCACTGGCAGATCAGCAGGGGCACTCTGGTGGGGGTCCTGGTGGTTTCTCAAGTCCCTCAACTGGGGCTTTCTCCTGGTCCTTTTTCAGTCCCGAAGGTACTGTCCTTGTTAGTGTCCAATGTGAGCTGACCCGTACCTAGGGCTATTGCAGTCTGGCCACTGAATGTGGCACACTTACAGGGTTTGTCCTCACAGTCTGTCAGGTGGAGTTTAGTCCAGCTATGGTGTCTGGTTCCTTGGTCAGCAGCCAGTCAGTGAAGTGGCCTTCACTGGATCTTTGGTTCCTTGTTGCAGTAGAGTGATACCTTCACTCTGATGGGAGATCTTTGGTGTTTTTTGAAGAGTAGAGGTCCTCTGGGGGTTGTAGAGTCCATTCAGTGTCCAAGCAAACCCTCAGCTGCAATTGTCAAGTCATGGGTGCAGCAGGCAGGGTTTGGCACCTTTTCTTTGTGCAGCAGGACTTCAGTTTTTGAGCCTTGGGTCTTTGTTGCTGGTCATCGTTTATCCTTGGAATCTGCTTTCTTGGTCTAGGGATGCCCAATCACTCCTGTATTTGGTGGACGTTTAGGGGAGTACCTAGTAGTTACCAATGGGATCCAAACCAAGCTGCATCCAGAAACCAGGAAAACGTGGAGGGGTACTGTAACAAGGTGCCAATTTCCCCACACAGAGCAGAGGGGTGCAGCAAATCAAAATAGTCTTAGCTTCTCTGGGAATCAAGCACAAAGGGAGATAAAAGGGCAAGAGACAGCAAAATGGAGCATGGGGGAAGCAATGTGAAGGATGGGTGCCAGAATCATAGAGTCCAGAGGTTTGGAGGAAGCAACACTAAAGCGTGGGAAGCAACGTAGAGCTTGAGGCACACATAACATGAGGCTAATGTGCCCATGCTCCAGGGGAGGGACAAACACAAGATTATATTGATATTGAGTTTTTATAAAGCAAGCGAATGTCGGAGGCATCTTGGCACTGAGTCTGCTACCTAAGAAAGAGAATACAGGCAAGAGGAACAGAAATTACCAGCAGGAACAGCATTTATTTGTACACATTGAATAGAAAAACAGCCAGATTTTAAGAAGTTTTCTAAATCCAAGATGATCAGACTGAGTTTTAAGCTGGAAGGGCAAGTTATTCCACAGCTGAGAAGTGATGTGGATAAAGCTCCTCCCCAGCACCTTCTTCTGAGTTTAGGGACATTGATTGTTCTGGAGTATGCTGAGTGCTAGGCTTTTCTGGGAATATACCAGGAAAGATTATTTTTAAGTAAAGTAAGCTGGGCCTTTGCTGTGCAGGGTTTTGTGTGCTACACATAAGGCTTTAAAGATCACTCTATCCTCACAGGGAGCCAATGCTGCTCATTCGATGCATCAGAAACTGACTTGAACTCGGGATTTCAATTTGCAGCATTTTGTAATCCCTTAAATTTCACTAAGGAACGTTGGTGAATGGCTAGGTAAAAGGCATTGCAATAGTCCAGCCTAGACAGGACTAAAGCAGTCAAAACTGATTTCTGCAATTTGTATGGGATGAAAGGTAAAACTTTCTTTAAGGTGTGCAGCATAAAATAGCAGGAAGAAGTGACTTTGTTAATATATGCCTTGAAAGAAAGACTTGAGCCAAAAATTATTCCCAAATTCCCGACCAAGGAAACTGGGGAAGGAAGTGTGCCAAGCAACTGAGGCCATCAAGACTGGTCTCTAAATATTGTGTATTTGCCAAGCAGGAGAACCTCAGTTTTGTTTCTATTAAGTGTTCCAGCATAATCATGTGGTTCACAGTGTCAAAGGCAGCTGATACATGCAACAGGATCATCGATGCCTTCCCACCTGTGTCCAGGATATTTCTCAGTTCGCCTGTAGAGCTGATTCTGTACTATGATAAGTTCTAAACCCAAATTGTGTTGAGTCTAAGATGTCATTCTCCTCTAGATAATTAGAGGGTGAGCTGTTCTTATGTTTCTCTAGAATCTTTGAAGGAAGGGGTAGACACGAAATGGGCAGATAGTTCTTTACTTCTTTAGGATCTAACAAAGACTTTTCCAGAAAAGAAAGGATCGAGGCTTTAATCAACTCACTAGGAAACACCCCTGAGTCAATGATTATATTCAATGGCAAGGGAGGAGCAACTGTTGCTGCTATGCCATGAACAATTTTTGGAGGACAGGGATCCGATGGTGCTCCGGACTTTATTTATGCTAAAAGCGCCATTACTATTTCCTCTGTGAGAGTATGACATTTTCAGAAAGAATGATCTTGAGGGGTTACCAACGTGTTATCTGACACCCAAGATGGAGTCCTGCTGCTGGAGTTTAGTTTAACCTATATATCCTTCTCTTTATTTTAAACAAATCCCACTAGCTTATTGCAAACAGAATTGACAAGGGGGAACTCTGGGGCTAGGTGATAAGGAAGAGAGGACCTGGATTGTTTGGAACAGTTCTGTAGTAGAATTCTTTTCAGCATATAACTTATCCAAGAAATATTTCGCTTTCTCAATGATAATCTGTTTTTTTTTAAAATTCATGAATAAGTGGTTTATATCTAGCCTTTTCTTCCTCAGATAATCTCTATTTCATATTTTATCCTGTCTTCTGCATCTCTGTTCCAGCTCCTTGAGCTGAAGAGAAAACCAGGGCGCTAATGGCCTATTTTTATGATTTTTAAAGGTTTGGGGAGGGGCTAATTTTGTAGTTGCTGTGATCATCCAATAAGAGAATTTGCTTACAGTTAATTTGGGTTCTTTCATGGTTTCAGGTTGTGACCTCCCTTAAAGATCAACCAGGTTTGTTTTTTCAATTTTATCTCAGGCTTGGATCTTTATTCTTTGTACAATTCTAACAGGAATTGAAGGAACAGATTTTAAACTACAATTATGGCCTGACCAAAAAATAGGTAAAATATCACTAACGTCTATGTCTGGGTTGTTAGAGAAGATACCATCCAGTGTATGTCCAGCTGTTCAATCCAAAACCTTTTAAAATATCAATAAGTTGCTCTGAATACTTGTAATTACCCATTTCAAGATGACAATTAAAATCACCTAAAAAGGTAAAATTGGAATATTGTATTAAAGATTGTAAAATGTCTCCAAGACCACCTAATTTGAAATTTGACTTTGGGAACAGGTGGTCTGTAAATCGAAGACCATTGAAACTATTATTAACCGTTAGTTTACAACTGAAAAGCATCCTAGTCATAGCATAGCCTGGTAGTAATGCAGTTGTTAAATCTGGGTCCAAAGTTTCATCAGCCCACGTTTCAGTTAGAAACACCACATCAGGGGAATGGGTGTCTAGATGAGTAAACATTCAAATTTGTGCTTAATAAGAGAACAAGTGTTCAACAGCGTGCATTTTAATCTGGTGCAGGCACCTAAAGAATGGGTGGTAACCAAACAGTCAGTTTTATCTAATTGTAGAGTATGTTCCACTTGACAAACCAGATTGCTCTCACTGCGCAGAACACTGTCATGGGCAGAACTTAAGCTGACAATTTTACAGAACAAAGGCTTACCCATATTCAGCTGTAGCCAGGGTCGGACTGGGAACACAAAGCATCCCTGGCAATTTTGTGAGAGCAGCCCCCTGGGAGGAGGGGGTGGAATTAGGGGAGCACAAGTGTGAAACACTGCTGTTTTTGTTACTGGAGGCCGATATTGGAGCACTGTTGCAAACCTGGCCCCTAATAACTAAACCGGTGCCCCTCAGCTGCAGAACTGGCTCCCAGCCTCCCGGGGAAACTCCTGATCCCCTCTATGGCTAGCCCAGCTCTGGCTGTAGCAACTGTTACCTGTAATACTTTTGGAGTGCAAATTGGTCAGGGGTCCTAACACTAGGTGCTCTCTTGGCGTGGATGGGAGCAGACGGGCTTGCCACTGGCTTGCCGGAGGCATGTCCGCTGGCTCATTAAATAAGGAGCTCGGAAGAGGACTAGACCACAGTCCCTGCTCACGGCAAAATGGCATTGTTACCACGCAGACTCGTCTCTCCACATGGCCAAGGAAATGCGGGAGAGCCCTTAAGATCTGTAGTGTCACCTAGCATGCCCCTGGTAAACAGGTAAAGTGGGCAGTGCAAAACCACAACTATTAAAATAAATAAACAATACTGTGCAAATTCGCCAATCAAAGAATTAAAATTATTTCAAAACAGTGGTAGTTTCAATCTTGCTCCCCTGTAAGCAAAGCAGTCGCGCATCCACGCCCCCCGGTTCGTTAAATAAGGAGCTTGGAAAAGGACTAGACCGCTGACCCTGCCCAAGGCAAAATGTTATTGTTACCACGCAGACCCGGCTCTGAAGAGGAAAAACCATACAAGCTAATGGATAAGAAGCAAGCAAATGCAAGTGACAATAAAGCCAACCAATGGTAAGCAATGGGTAGACTCTGAACCCAGTGCAAGCTAACAATATGTCTCTCTCAGGTATTGTCTAGTATGCAAAACTTAAATATGGGCCTACTGAGTGATGGCTAAAGAGATGCAGCATGCGCTGCTGGTGCCATAAGTACTGTAAGAGAAAGTTGCACAAAGGCATTGGAAGAGAGAAGAGTGGGAGAGAAGAGGAGGTCAGGATCCAAGCAAAGAGCCTCACACAAGAAGTGGTACAGGTACAGAAAGATCATGAGGATGCTGTGCTTGGGGGATGTAGTGATTAGGAGATATGTAAAGGAGGATAACATGGGGCAGGAGATATTGTTTGAAGGGGGAAGTGGAAAGCTTAAAAGGTGGAATGTGATTGTAGGATTTAGGGGCAAAGGTGGAGAGTTAGGAAAAGCAGTAAGGGATTTAGAGAGAGGTTACAAGAAAGTGTGATGAAGGTGCAGGTGGAAGGTCAGGGTATAGGTTAAAGTGCAGTGAGCAGGTCTGTTGTAGCCCCAATTGTCCCATGATGCTGCAGCCAGTTGTTGAGAAGGGAAGATGTGCTGGCAGAAGTCTGTAAGTGTTTCCTTCCCTTAGAGTCCAGAGGTGAAACACACAAGGTTGAAGAAAGGAGTTAGGACTGTGCGGCCCGCATGATGTCAGAAGCTCCCAGGAGGCATGGTAATTTGCTGGATGGTAGTGTGGGTGATGTGGTGAGGCCTGGTACCAGTAGGGAGGGAAGGACAATGAGAAAGCACTTATGGGCCTTGTCTATTATTGTGATGACAAGGAATTGCTGGAGAAAAGAGAATTCGAGGATGTGGAGCAAGAGGGCTGTTGGGAAAACAAGAGGGAGGAATGGACATGGAGAAGGTGGGGTGATGAGAAGAAGTAGGAGGGGGAAGAAGGAAAGGTAACCACAAATAGACAATGGATGCTTTCTAGCATGTTTGAAGAAGCAGAAGTCTAATGGACAAGAGGCAGCCATTAGGGAAGAGCTTTTTGGTGAATAAGAGGAAAGAAAGGGGTAACAGACTACGTCCTTGTACAAATAGCAGAAGGAATTCTTGGGATACAGGAAAATAGCGCTAGGAAGACATGTTAAGAGTGAGATAAGTGGGAGTGGGTTAAGAGGAGGTGATGTGAGTTGCCCTGGTGTTCTGTTGATTCATTTGGGGTGAAACAAATATAATGCAGGAATGATGCTGCTAGAAGAGATAAAAAGAACCTAAAAGATACCAAGAGGTCATTAATAATTATGTGCATCTTTTGGACCAAAAGGAATGATACAAATGATGATTCGGAGGTCACACATGAGATGCATATTTATGTGCAGTAGAGCTAACTGGATAAGACACAAAGGGGGTCATTCTGACTCCGGCCGGCCGCGGTAACCGCAGGGCCGGCGGGAGCCGCCAGAATACCGCTGCGCGGTCATAAGACCGCCGCGGGTATTCTGGGTTTCCCGCTGGGCTGGCGGGCGACCGCCAGAAGGCCGCCCGCCAGCCCAGCGGGAAACACCCTTCCACAAGGATGCCGGCTCCGAATGGAGCCGGCGGAGTGGAAGGGGTGCAACGGGGGCAATTGCACCCGTCGCGATTTTCAGTGTCTGCATGGCAGACACTGAAAATCTTGGTGGGGCCCTGTTACGGGGGCCCCTGCAGTGCCCATGCCATTGGCATGGGCACTGCAGGGGCCCCACGACACCCCATACCACCATCCTGTTCCTGGCAGCCAAAACCGCCAGGAACAGGATGGCGGAATAGGGGTCGGAATCCCCATGGCGGCGCAGCAAGCTGCGCCGCCATGGAGGATTCCCCAGGGCAGCGGAAAACCGGCGGTACACCACCGGTTTTCCGTTTCTGACCGCAGCGGTCAGAATGCCCTTGGGAGCACCGCCAGCCTGTTGGCGGTGCTCTCGCGGTCCCCGGCCCTGGCGGTCCATGACCGCCAGGGTCGGAATGACCGCCAAAGTGATAATATTTAAGGATTACAATCTTCAAGCAGATAGCGCATATCTATGTTCGTTGGGTACCAAGTATTACATAGCAGAGGTGAAGGATATACCGTTGAAGTTACTGAGGGAATGTTCTGGTTGGTAAACAGGGACAGATAGATACTAAAGTTAGGGGCATTGCAAGAGGCGTAGGAAAACGCTGCTCCAAAGGATGCTTCTAAGTGGAAGGATGGACACAACACCACTGAGTGAATGATCCAGCTCTGACGATACAGAGTGATTTTGGGGTGTGTAGGTGAGCTATGAGGCACTTGAGAAGGATGACAGGGTGATGGGCAGGAATTAGAGGGCTAAGGAAATGGTATGCATATTGTATTATTGAGGAAAGATTTTAAACTTTACATTTTTGCCAGGGAATTGTTTTGTGCGCACAACCCAGTTTCATTAAAGCAGATTTTTGCACATATGAAAGGTGTCTGACGTGACTCGCGCCGCATCTCCAGAAATAGGAAAAAAATCATAAATGCATGCAAATAGGCGACAGGACAACTTGTAACTACTGGACTGTCCTATCAGACACACTGTATGTTTGGGAAACCTCCATGTGCAAAATGAGGGATTCTGAATGATTGAAATGACCTTATTCTTAAAAAGTGTCACTATAAAGAACATAAAAAGAACCTCTGCCCATGAACAGTTCTGGTCTTGAGTTT
Organism: Pleurodeles waltl; assembly: GCF_031143425.1. Classification (NCBI taxonomy): domain Eukaryota; kingdom Metazoa; phylum Chordata; class Amphibia; order Caudata; family Salamandridae; genus Pleurodeles; species Pleurodeles waltl. Next base: position 604,405,711 of record NC_090445.1, on the reverse strand, counting down.
AACTCTTGGAGCAAACCCACAGACTATTCTCCACCCATTTGGGAAACTCCTGTAGCAGTGCTGGGGCGCTGCCTTGTGGCAGTGTGAACCTATTATAGACAAACAATAAACATCTTAAGCAGCAGCCAAAAACAGGTTGTCTATGCCACGGATGTTAGCTATAGAACCTAATGTTCACCTTCATTTTTATTGTAATTGTAATAGTATTTATATAGCGCTTACTACCCCTAACGAGGCGTTGAAGCGCTTCGGTGAGTAACACGCTACTTTTATGCTTTTACACTTTTTATACTTTTTATGGCTCTCCTGGTGTTGAAATAAATGCTACCAACTCATTAACAGATATTGGGGGTCATTACGACCTCAGCGGTCTTTTCAAAAGACCGCCGAGGCCGCCGGAGACAGAATACCACCATTGCCGGCGGTATTTCTGTCTCCCTTTTATGACATTTCCGCTGGACCAGCGGAAATGTCACATCAACATTGCCGCCGGCTCGTAATAGAGCCGGCGGCAATGCTGATGTGCAGCGGGTGCGACGGGGCTATGCATGGGGGCCCCTGCACTGCCCATGCCAAGTGCATGGGCAGTGCAGGGGCCCCCAGGGGCACCCCAAGTCCCCTTACCGCCGGCCTTTCCATGGCGGTGTGTACCGCCATGGACAGGCCGGCGGTCGGGGAGTCATAATCCCCAGGGCAGCGGTGCTTACACCGCTGCCCTGGGGATTATGACCACCAGGCGGAATCCTGGCGGGAAAATGGAGGGGCCGGCGGTATGGCCGTGGCTATAGCGCCACGGTCATAATTGCTGGCGGAACCCCGCCAGCCTGTTGGCGGTGTTACCGCCGGCCGCCAGGGTGGTAATGACCCCCATTGAGTGTTAATATGTTCCACTCGTGCTCTCTGCGGACCCTAAAAGAAGAATACAAACGTCAGTTTCGTCTAGAAGAAGACATGGGCCTGTGCAGTAGAATTCCCTGCATGAAAACCCACAGCAAGACTGAAAATACAGAATCTACATCTCCAGCTGCAGCACCATCAAATTAGATTTCCCTCTCTTGTATTGAAACATGTATGAAGGTATGAGGAAGATCACTGTAGCTTTTGCAGAAAGAGGCTGCTAAAATCATCAGGGTGAACACAGTTAAGGAGGCCCCTAAAGAGGCTCTTGATAAAGGTTTACCCGGCTCACCTGCTTTGTGAGAGGTATTTCTTGTAGGGTAGTTGGGTGTAGCAACTAGCTGGCTCATACTGTCAGCCCCCTGTGCATTTGGTAGCTGGATATTTAAGCTTGTTAAGATTGATGATTCTTCTCTGGGCTGACGGGGATTTTTGCTACAGATATAAAACTACACCAAACGAAGCTGTGTAGGAGGGGTCTGAGAGGGAGGATAAATGAGAGTTGGGGGTGGCATATGAGACGGGATATATCAATACAGAAACAGAAAAGGGATGGGGTATTAGGCAATTATCATGAACATAAAAAAGGGATGTTGGTGTAAATTAGAGAAACTTGAGTTTCGCCAAAATAATGACGATATTCGGACACTGCAAACAATAATCAGTTCCATGTGGTAAGGAAGTGGGTTCATTCTTAAGACTCTGTTTTGTGGTTAAGAATCCATGGAATGATGTGTGGAGGGATTGTCTTCACTTAAATTTACAACCCAAGTCCGAATGTCGGATGATTAGGGAATTGCCGTGGATTGCAGGAGCCCTCGTCTTCACCTTTGTTTCTACGCTCTTACCTGTGAGTATCTGCTGTTCTTTCCACAGAACTGGGCGATATAGAACAAAATGTAACCCCGGAAATTCCGCACCTTAGAGTAGCTCTTGAATAAAAGGTTTACCGGACTCAGATGTTTTGTAGAGGTATTTTTTGTAGGTCGAAATGCAGGTATAAACAATGTGAATATGGATGTGAGAACTCAATGAAATACTGATTACTTATTGTGAAGCATGCATACGTTCATATGTTAACAAAGTAAGATATTGTTGCCACATCCCAACAGCTCAGACTACAGAGTGTTTATATGAACACTGATTAAGCCTGCATGCAGGGCCGGCTTTAGCCCGGTGGCACCCTATGCCATTATATTTTTGGTGCCCCCACCCATGACCTCCTCCTCGGCTTCCCGCACTATCACCAGGCTAAAGTGCTCCTCAACTCTCAATAGCCCCTCACTCACACACATTTCATTTGTTTTGAAGCCCTGGTAAAGGCTGGCTTTACTAATTCACTCAGCTAGCCACATAAAATACAGATTTGTTCTCTGCAGCAGGCAGATTAGCCCTCTGCACTATTTTATGGCGAGTCAGACCTGATACTGGACAAAACTCGATCTCTCTCGCTATCAGGAACTTTAATCACAAGAGTTATATTGACATTTTTGTGGTTGCCTGACAACTGGATGCACAAAGAACTCTGCTTCAGGTGCTTTTAGTGTGTAAGTTATTGCTAAACACAGCGCCCCCCCTGAGGTCAGCCCCCCCTTTAAGTCAGAGTCCAGTACGGCTGCACCCCCCTAAAGCTGGCCCTGCCTGAGGGGCCTTAAGTGCAGTGCCAGGCCTACGAAGCCGTGCACTGGGGTGAACCCAATATGCAATGGAAGACAGTCATTACTGGGGGACAGTGGGAATCTTACACTCCTGCACCTGCAGCGCTAATAATCGCTACAGCCCTTCTACCAACAGGGCTAAACTGGATGTTCAATGAAGAACGAGGCATAGTCAGTTGCTAAGCATGGAAATGCAAAACAGCACAACCTTTATGGAATGATACATATGTATACATTCCAAGGAAGGATACCTTTCAGAGTAGACTTGTACTACTTTAAGCAGACACACTATTCCATCATGCTGAGGGCAAGAAAGATTACTCCAAGCATCCGAACCCTAGTAGCATTCTAGCACTGAGAATGGATTTAATACCTGTTGGTACTGCCGGTAGAGCAGAAGAAAGAAATTCTCAACAGGATTGTGTATGGTAATCAATTAACAAAATTCACAATTAAGAAGAAACGACTGAATAATGTTTTCAAGTTGTACAGTGTTTATATACAGTGTTTATATTGTGACACTTTGATTATGTATTGCACTTACATCTGTGTCTTTGTGTATGCGTGCCTGTGCATTGTGTCTGCGTATGTGTGTGTGTGTGTGTGTGTAACAAATATGTGCACTATATTATGTTAACAGTGTTATCTTTGTAATATTTTTGATTTGCAAAGACTAACAAGATTTTGAAACAAATACTAACGGGTCCCCCAGCATTACCATTCAGAATGGCTCAATGTGGCACAGGTGGGTTAGCAGTGTGTTCTCGTTAATGTTACTTTACAGAGTGTTCTGTATGCACAAGGGACAATGGGACTGTAATTACCCCAAGTGTTACACTATCTAGATGTTTACTTACGTTCTAACCTGATAAAATCAACGCCCAAGGGAATGTCCTGAATAACCTTTATGACATCAAAATGAATATTATTGGCGTACCTGGATAATGTGTGGTGTTTTATAATCGGCTATGGAAGAGGTGTAGAAAAGCGAGGCTACATTCAGTAGTGAATAAGATCACATATTAGTCAAAATTACATCCAAACACAAATCATCATTGCGTGGTTACAGATTGAAGCAATATCTATTTTTAACGTTCATTAACAACTGAGTGATACTAATTTTTAGAGTAACAATATAAACTGAAAGAAGTTAAAAACAATGGGATATGTGCTGTATGCGTTGGAGCCGCCAGAAAGCAGTGCCATGCTGCGTTGGTTTGGTTTACTGACAGCCAAATGACTCCCTCTGCATGGCTTGCTGCGGGTGGCCTAGCCAGTCACACAGCTAAACCTGTGAACACGAGTTACTGTTTGTCTGCATTGTAAGCCTTCCTGGGTTGTGTAAAAGTAGGTGCAGAGAGGGGAAGTGGACAAGAGGACTGATGGTCTGTGTATGTACTTTAGTTTTGGGCTGCTACCAGAGGAAGGGAGCGAAAGTCCTCATTGTCCCGCAGTAAACCAAGGGACAACTGTCAACTGTCCATCTCCCCGCATGTGTCCCCCCCTTCCACTCAGGCCCATAATTGCAATTAACAACAATGAGTGTCCTGGGCAGAGAGGAAGTAACACCTTCTGGTCTTTCATACTGTTTCCGAGATGATAATGATATTAGTGGATTATTTATTTTAGGAAAACATTTCTTTTTGTTTTTCAGCTATTGTTCTATACATTTTCCACTGTTTGGCATTTGACTTTTCCCTGATGCACAGTATCTTTTTAACCACTTTAACTACAAAATATGAATAACATTAAATGTTGATATGTTACATCACAACGTAGAGCACTAAAGTTTAGGATGCACGACTAAAGCCCTTACTCACAGTGATGCTTAATGGAGTGATTGGTGACTTGCATAAGAGCTGTGGCTCCTCAATGGGGAAAAACACAATATCTCCTCTCAAGACCTAGACATAGCAGTTAAGGGTCTTTTCCTTCCCATGGTGTTATCTTGCATGATGCCAACTGCTGTTTTCAATGGGGCGTGACTATTGCTGGACACAGGTCTCTGTTCCAGTCCCACACCTTGTACCCAAACCTCTCCTCCTACCACAGGCCATACCGTCTGGAGAATCCCACATGTGTAGTAAGAGATGGATCGGACAAGTGCTGGAGGAGGGAAGGGGCAACTAACATTACTGCCTGTGTCCTAGCACACGTTATGTTTAGGAATCACCAGTGATGTTAGTGCTGACCAGAGCTGGGCAGACACTTTGTGGGAAAGGTATGGTGCTCAGGTGAGCGAGGTGTCTTGCCATGACTTCAAACATGGCTGCTGATATTTCCTTTACTTCCTACCAATGGCCTCTACTCTATTAGATCCTCGCTGACTGTGAGAAAAGTGGACTGTTCTAGAGGACCTTTGAGAATGAGCTATGCTTTGCATGTGACACAGTCTCTTTGTCCCTTTATTTCCTTACACACCTCTACTGCTGCCAAGCAATGGGATGTGTACCAACTGAGATGAAAACTAAACCATTTGGTTGAGCTCTCTGGTCTCCCTCATGAATGATCTAAAACTTTAATCTTCAACCCAACAAAGCTGACACACTGACGGAAAGGTGTTTACTGAGACTCAGTGGATGGACAGAATACCTGTCTGTTCTGCAATAGGAACCACAGAGCCGATTGACAAGTTAGCCATGGATCACTGTAATCGAAGCAATGCCCAACAGATATCAGGCTTTCACAAATTCCACCAACGATCACAACAATGGATATTTGCTACGTGCAGCTTCTTCTTTGTATCCTGTTTAAGATATGTGTCAAGTGCAAAATCCCATTTCGCTGGTGCATAAGCCTGACACATACAGAATGTTGTCTGCAAAAGATTTGAATCAGATGTCAGATGTGATGACAGAAAATAAGTCTATAAATTGCTCCAAATGATTTCTTGACACTGTTAGGGGTTGTTGTTTCACAGTATTATTAGTCACTTAAACTAGTTAGGTTGGTATCGCGTCTCTTTGATGACACTCGTTGTGTTGGTTTCTTCTCAGGATGTAAGCTGGTGTGACCTCCTTAGAAAGGTATGTGTCATCCACTGGTATCTGTGCCTGTCTATCGTGCATTACAAGTGGTTTTAGTTATGTACACAGCTGCACTGTGCTCTCTGTGATGTACAAGAGCCAACCATCTCCTCCTTTAGGTTTGTTTATGTACGGGAAAATGGGTTTGGAGAACGGCCAAAGAAAGGTGTTTCTCTACCACATAGTTAAATTTCAGCCTGTGTCATGTATCAGGAAGGAAAGCTGATCCAGTAAGAAGAGTTCCAAGGTTGGCATAGAGTGTCCTTAAATATCCCCAACTCAAGCTCTGAAGACAATGAGAGGTTTTTGTGTCTCTGAACCTCGGTTTACTCTGACTTTATTTGACAGTATTTAAGAAAAGTGGCCACATCCGTGCATTCCATTCGCTCTGTACTTGTCCCATCAATTGACGATTGTATTGCAAGGAAGCTCCACTAAGGCAAAAACACACACATGTGCTGTAAAAGGGATCCGAGACATATGTATTACCTTGTTACTCGGGTCATGTACATTTAGTTCAATTTTGTATTAACTTTATATATATACATATATATATATATATATGATTACAAAAACCGAAGAAGTTGATCATACATATTAAAAGTAGATACAAAATATGACCAGTGTAAGCCCCATAAGAGAACCTCGCCGAAACTAAAAATCAAACAAGAATTGTCAACTATTAATGAAATGATACATACTGCATCTACTAAGCATGGACGTCAATTCACCAAAATGCCAGGGGTAGCGGAAGTGACATCATGCACCCTTTGACCTCCACTTTCACTCATACACACACACATACCCACCCATTCACACTTACACACTCACTATCACATAAACACACTCTCTCCTGCCATCGCACACAACATACATTTAAAAGCATTTTTACTTATCTTAGCTGCCATGGAAGGGCATATTCACAGCTAATTGTACTCCATTTTATTACCCTAATAGTGAATAATAATACATTATTATTCACTATTAGGCTAATAAAAGTTGACAGAAAACCAACAGAGTGGAGCCCCAACTGACGTCCATAAGGACGAGCTGCCACTGTGTTCCTGGCATAAAAATTGCTAACTGTGAAGCCAGGGGTCACAAAGGCAGTGCCAGGGGTCGCAAAGGGCAAGCCACTAGTCATAGCGGCGACCCCTGGCAACCCATAAATGACGTCCTTCTACAACATAACATTAACAGGTAATGTGTGATAAACTGAGAGCCACCTGAGGCATACCAGGAAGGTCCAGCGGTAAGGTGGGCTTATTGAGTCACACAATGACAAACTCTGGGCCAAACGTACAAAACGGTTTGGTGGTTGCAATGCCCGCAAATGCCAAAATCACAGATTGTGTGTCAGCAAAGCATCAAGTCGCAATGTACAAGGGGCACTTTGGGAGCCTTAAATGCTTTAAAACGTGCGCAGTCCATTTTGTAATTCGTGGCAAACTGGAAGGTGAACGAGGAGTCAAAAGGGTGTCCCCACCTACCCCTGAATTGCAGTGCCGTGTTTCAGGGGGTTACGACCTCAATAGTCACCATTAATTAGATACATAGGTGCGGCCCGTCCTTTAGGGCGGAGGCACCACGCCCCCCCACCTTTTGCCCCTCATGAAGAGTGTCTGTCAGGCTGAACAAAGGTCAGCCTGAAAGACACTCTCATTTTCAGCTCAGACAGCCAGGAGTGAGACATACACAATTTGCGCAGACTCCTGGCTGCCTGAGCTGAACTCTGCTGGGCTGAGGAGGTCACAGCTCCTATGGGCGTGACCTCCTCGGCTCAGCAAAGGTGCCTCGAGGCCCTCCCCTGGGTGACGAAGAAAGCGTCACCCATTGACACTCGCCCTGGGCGCTTCAGGTTTAAGCCTGTCAATCAGTGACACTTCGTCACAGAGTGGGGTGGGGTCAGCAGTCTCACCGACCCCATCCCACTCTGTGACAAGGCTGGGACTGCTGCCTTCCCTCATTGGCTGACCTAAAGTCAGCCAATGAGGGAAGGCGGCAGTCGTAACCCTCCTGGGACCTCAAAGCTGAAGGTAAGTGTGTGTGTGTGATTTTTTAAAATGAATGTTTGGTGCGTGCGTGCATGTTTTAATGCTACAAGTGTTGTTAATGGATGTGCGTGAAAGAATGAGTGTGTGTGAACTTTTAAAATGAATGTTTGGTGCGTGCATGTATGTTTGAATGTTATGAGTGTTGTTAATGGATGTGCGTGCGTGCATGCGTGTCTGTGTGTGAAAGAATGAGTGTGTGTGTGTGTGTGCTTCCCGCCCACCCCCCCCTCCTAAAGCTGCTGGCCGCCACTGCAGATACAGACTCCCAAAAATATGTGTGTGTGTGTGTGTGTGTGTGTGTGTGGGGGGGGGGGGGTTATCCATTTCCAAAGTTTGAATCTGGGCAGTCAACACTGGGGGGAGCTGTGCAAGGGATCGCTGCGTGCTCCCAAACGCCATTCAAATAATTAATACTTTATTTTTTTTATGCAGCCCCTGTCCATAACGGGACAGCAACTGAATTATAAAAAAAAAGTCAATATCAATGTAAGGACGGAGGTTTGGTGTCCCTTGCTGTGTTCTCGTCTCTTTCAATAGGACTGCCCTATGGGCACCTGTTCGCTGTTGTCCCTTTTTGTTTTTAGGTTGAGCGTGCAAACACTCTGACGTGTTGTTATCTATCTGTGGGCTTTCAACCACGCCACCGCACACTGATCACTATCACCCGTTTATGGGCTTGCCTTTCAAAAATCCTTTGTTATCATTGGCCAAAGCGTTACTCCTTGGGTGGTTTTGTTACCGCCATGGACACTGACCCTGTAACATTGATAATTGCACATTTGCCGATACATTTGACTGCGAGCAAACTTTTTTCCTTTTCTGTCTCTCCTTCTCGCTCATGCTGATGGTGGCTGTGGCGCTTTGAATTGACTTGCTCACGTTAATTGTTTTACTTTTAATTTTCAATTCATGTGGCAAGAAAAGTCCAGTTAGGACTTTATAATGCTAATAGCTCTAACTCGAGCACATGCGAGACCCATTGCATTGCAAATGCTTGTTCTGTCTTAGTGTCCTTTTTTTGTCTGTTCTCATGTTTACGTCTGTATAAACCTTACACTATGAGTCGGCACCTCGAATCCCATGCCAATTGGAGCACTTCGCAATCTAGTCAGGATTATGAGGTGTTAGATAAATGTTACACTCACTTCAAATGGGCAGGTACTGCCCGATACTGAGTACCTGCACATCTTTAATTTGAGAACAAAAGTGCCTGCAGTTCTCAGCACTCCTGCAATACATTTAATAGTAGAGTAGCGGCACTTCTCCAGAACAAACAGGTACTCGAAATAGTGAGTACCTGCATCTCTATATTTCCATTTAAAGCACTGGGCACTCCCCAGATTACCACCCAGGGTTCACCAAGACAAACTGGAAGCGAAAAGCCTACTGAATAAAGAGATATCAGCGGCAAATACAGAAAGATGAAAACAATTTCAGCCAGAGTCCCCGTTTTTACTGATCATCTTCTGGTAAATTATGGATTTTACATCACTGAAGGAAAATCACATAAGAAAATCATTTGTTAGGGTCGATCTGCTGATCTAGTGATATCCGGAAATAATCTTAAAGGAGCCACCCAGGGTAGAGACAAACAGAATCCTCTTTGGCCCCCACTGCATCCCTCACAATCAACATTAGGTAATAGTCATTTGAGTGTGTTTGATCCCAGTTAGAGTTTTAGGCTCCACTATGACATCATTCACCGAATAGCCCCTCTAAGTGCACTTTCCACATGTGTTGCTGTACTCTTCACTTCACAGGGTCATTCCATGCAGGGCCAATGCACAAGAAGACTAGAATGTCCTTCTGTAGAGTCATATAACTGTGAATCCTCTGGAAGATGTGCCAGACAGGGTAGCAGTGACATTAATATCCATCGTGTGATTCAGAAGGCCTTTGTACAGAGCTCCACCACCTAAGACTTCCTCCAAGCAATCTCAGCAGCAAATGGGAGCACATGGAGGTTAATTAACCTTAGATTTTATTTTCACCTCTTACTATTGAAATTCCAGATTCAATCGCAAACTTGGATTTTGTTAATAGTACATGCCTCATTTTTACTTTAATTGCCGAATTGTGAAACAGAATGCTTAAACTCCAAGGACCTTTCCTATTCCATGCCACCCTTCTGAATGCCAGATTGACACCTGACATCTGATACTGAGTGAATGGATATACTAATATCGAATGTTCTAGACAATGAATCACCTAAATGCCGGACATCACGGAGATCGAGAATGGGCAGGAGACAAGATGTGTGTTCATACATGGACAGTAGCAGCCCTTGATGCGTAATGCCCCCAGCAAGGTAGAGGAGAACTCCAAACACAACAGAGACATTGATTTTGGATGGTTACGGGATTTGCTTTGAAAAACAAAAACAGGTGTTATCAGCATTAAACAATGTCCTTTAAAGCGCTCCATTGTGCTGGTGGAATCACTTTCAGCTAAAGATTATGGTGGGACCTTTAAATATGACGGGTGGTTTGCTGAGGGGCAGGCGATGGCAGGCCTCCATCTCTCCAATGGGTTGTTGATGCCCAAGTGAGTCCTTTAGTGACCAAGTGTCCGCTGTTCTCCATTCTCTGTTTATGTCCAACAGCATGTTTAACAGAAGCACTGCATGAACCGTTCCATTTTAAGACATTACCTGATGCCAAAGAAGTTTGTTCACAGGGCCAAGTTCACTGCAATTTGCAGCTTGAAACCCTGGACTCAAAGGTAGCTGCCTGAAGGCTCACTAATTGCTCAAGTCCATGGCTGTGGAATGCCAATTCATTGCTAACATATGTATAGTGTTGCTAGTTTAACCGTATATTGCAGTCCTAATAAGATCGCTTTCATTTGATTTTGTTTTCAAAGGTTTAAGTACATTCTGACAGGCGGGTCATCTAGCCTTGGGAATCCACTGTATATGATGTTGCATTAGTAAGTTCCTGCCATTAATAGGGCTTCCTTCTGTTTTACCCAGTGGTCAGTTTAAAGAAATGTAGTCTTCACAGCAAAGTTGCATGTTTACACCCTTAACCTGTTGATGTAGAATGCCAACAAGAAGTAGCTTTTGAAAAGCATTCTCAGGTTTATCGCTCACTCGCATGACAATGTGTCTGATCTGCACATCCCATAACCAGGAGGTAAATCTTGACTCGTTTCACGCCGGCAAAGCCATTATCAAGGTATGTGTTGAATTTAACTTTTATCTCTGGCTCACCCTCAAACTGTAAGTGGATTTAGGCATGATCCGCATATATTTGGATGTGCAGCTTGTGTAGATGTTGAATATCAGGTAAGAGATGGACCTGTATGGCACACAGCATAACACCAGACATGTTGTTCATTCTACAGACCCATCAACTAATGAGTAATGAAGGCATCCATTCCAGAGCCCACATAGATAGATAGGTTTCCCCGCAGTATACTGGTCCCCTTGGCATTGACGCATCTCGATGTATGAGGAAATATGGCTGCTCTCTTGCCTTCCTCTAGAGAGGGGAGCGGTCTTCTCTGATTTTGGCTATGCATTCTACACATCACCTCTATAACCGTATAGTTGCTTTGCTCTTCAGAACTTTACAGAGATTGGAGGGATACGAGACTGGCTAGCAGTTCTTCAGAATCTTGTGTCTGCCAATTATTTCTGATAAATGTAATTGAACAAAGGCAGTGGAAAACACAACTTGAGCTTGTTGACATTCATAATACTATGGAAATGGACAGGATATTGTGTGACTTTGAGAAAAAAGGAAAACCATTGAGTTAAACATGGACAGAGCACCATTATGAGGAGCAGTAGACAAGTAGCGGACAGTATTGTGGGAAGGCGTGATGAGATGGCTGGAGGAAGGTGATAGTGAGGCTAAGTGCATATGATCGGCTTGGAAATATTGGAGTTTGGCAATGAGGAGTAATGCGGGTGGGAGATGTACAACAACAGGATATCAAGAAAAGAGGATGTTTGGAGCAGCACTGTCTAAAAGAGGAGGGCAGATGGGCAAAGCACACATGTGGGCTGGAAAGGGACGAAGAATGGGAGGGTCCGACAAGACAAAGCAGTGGATGGAGGTGGCAGCTCTGATACACAGTCATGTAGAGTAGAGGAGGAGTATCAAGCATTTCATAGAGAGTGATCGCCATGCGCCTTGTCTGACAGGTGTTTTGCTTAGATCCATAGACATAGCACTCAGCTTGTGACAGATCCCTTTTCCTGAATTTAGTTAATTCAATGCTCATTAAGTGTTGTCTTATATTTCAACAAGTCTTTCCATTGTTTAGTACTATTGGCATTAGCTGCAAGATCTTTAATGGCTCATATGGCTGCTGGAACTCAATTTATAATGATGTAACAAGACTTCATGTAACAATATAGCAGGAAAAGAAAGCAGAGAGATATAGCAAGATTAAAGAGTAGGACACTCCAGAGGCCACCCCACAGGCTAGGACCGCTGAAAAACTAGAGAACATGTGGCAGCCAGGTAAGGATGTGCCTTACTCGAGCCCCACATGCCACAAGGGTACTTACGTGCTACAGTTCTCCACATTCTCCGAAAAGCTATCTTCGACCTCATATTTGTTCGCTATGTTTTCAAATCCATGAGGCAGCTCATCCCACTCATCGAAGCGGACACCTGTGCCCAGCGAGTAGGTGCCCTCAGCACAAGGCGTGCATGACTGATTCTTCATATCCAGGAACTCACCAGCCTTGCAAGAGAATGCTGCAGAGAAACAAAATCCAACACTGAGAACGAAGCCATGGGATCAATAAATACAGGGTAAATCATTCAACGATAAGCTGCTGCACAAGCATCTGTTTATCATATCGGAGGCATTGATTCTAAGCCCAATCAATGGTCTAAGACATTTCAAAGGAAGAAGTAGCAGTTCTATAAAAGTATCCTGGCGACAATGAGTTGATCAACATTGATAAAAGAGACCAGGAAGCAGGAAGTCGAGTCTTTCCAGCACTGGAACTAACCTCGGGCAAAGACCCATGGATTGAGGCTTACTTTTCTCTGACATTCAAATTTCCTCCTAGAAGGGTAATTTCAAGTTGGTCAGATTTATCAGGAATCGAAACTGCCCAAAGAGAAGTACTGTCACCGTACCTTGCTTTGTTTCCCTTGGCAACATTTTACCAGTCAATTCCAAGTTTCACAGGTCAGAATAAAGGATAACATGCAGGTCAGTTTCACCCTGTGTAAAACCCCATCTTCTCCGTATTTCTGATCGGCTTTCCCACCAAAATTCCTGAAGGCAATTGCATCAGGACATACCCTGACATGGTGCGAGATTTGCACCCAACCTGAAATCCGGAATCCCGGTAAGGAATAGGGAGCTCATTACACTGCAGCTCGGTTAAGAGAGGGATGAGCTTCACCACACCTGCTAAATTAATTGCCATGGCTATTCGAACACGAGGAGGCCATCAATACTTTATCTACGGCAGATCCCAGGCATCGTCGATCACCTATTCCTCACATAAGATCACACTAAGCAACTCTGCTAAAGAAACTAAAGCACACACTTTTGACCCCCTTCGTTCCCCTGGAGAAAAAGAGGTAAATACATCTTTAGGAGTTTTGCTGATTTGGTCAGGACATATTTGATTTCGTATTATTGTTGTTGTTCTTACTTAATAAGAACCAAATTCCACTTTTCAAATATAAAATATGGATTTATATTTGAGGCCATTGTTTATTAGATGTGTAACAATTAGCAAAAGAAGTTTGGACTATTTTATAAAAAAACTCTTGTAATATTGTTTTATTCACGTTTTAGTTTGTTAAATTCGTGTTATTGTGGGAAACCTTTTACATGTGTGCATGTGAAATATACGTTTTTTTTTAACCAAACAAAAATTCATCTCTTAATGGTACCAAGACAGAAGGTTGGTATGAATGTACAGTCTATTCCTATGGGAAGTGATACCCACATACTGACTTTCAAAAGATCAACCGGCCACAATATCAACTTGCACAATATTGGGAATGTAAGTCGATGTGGCGATACAACAGTAAATCCATTCTCCGTTGTGTATGCTTACTTTGACAATATTGTGCAAATCAATATTTTTGGGTGCATATTGTTTCAGGTCGGTATTTTTATGGTTTGACATTTGTACATACAACCCTTAAAACTGATTAAAATTCATTTAAATATTAAAGACAATGCGTTGCCTTTAATGAATCACATCAAAACAACATCTTACTTGGGCGGTAGAGCTGCATTTTCTAGTTTAATCCAAAATTTCTGGGCTAATGCTTTTGCTGACACTATTCACATAAATTTCAGAGCCCTTGAACCCTCTCCTTACAGTCAATCGCTCTGCAGAAATCAGGGGTTAAAGGTGTGATGGGACCATCAGTCTTATACCAGTGTTTACACCTGCTGCCAGTGAGAACAAGTGATCCACTAGCCATTCACGAAATACAAACCTTTCCTTTTGGGTTGGTACCTCTTTAGAGCCTAGTTTGTATATTAAGTGCAGTTTACAACACAACTCCCTTGCTGAAACACTGATAACCTGAAAAGCTTATTAAGATAAGACAATAGAATCGTACAATGAGCTTATAAAGTAAACTGATGGAAAAATAACTTTAGAAGTAACAGGTGAAGTCCCTGACAACTCCTTATTTTTTGTTTCCAACTCCAGCTTGATCCACACTCTGACCCACCCCTCCAATAAGGCTATTCTGACTGCTATATGTGAATATACTAGATGTTGTTAGAGATATTATAGAAGAAACTAGCCCAAAGTATAACTTGTTATCTCCCGACTTTTTCTTAAAGACATATATACACATAATCGACTGAGCACAATCAAGTGCCACACAGAGAAATGCATGCAGGTATTCCATATGGTATTATTCCCCAGGAGTCCCAAAATATATAATCATTGCCAAAGGGTACTGGTTTAATAGTGGTATTTTAAAGAAAACGAGCAAGGGAATGTTCGAACAGGCACACTGTGCTAATCTGATACATTAATATATGGTTCTATCTTAAAACTGACAATGTTGCCTGGACTGAGAGGGCATTTCACGCTCTTTGGAACACTGGGACAATTCGACCAGTCTTGCTATCCTTCGAGATGTGAGTAGCTCCAAAGGGGGCTTTCTGGCAGGGCTCAGGGAACAGGACATTTACTGTTGACTGTCAAGTGAGGAATAATTGAGGCACATGATTAATCGAAGCTGTATGAGCCATTGTCACCAACTGATGGCAACATTATTTTTACTGCTACATGGAATGGTCGTGTTCATGGCTGCTTCTATGTATCTCCTCTGTAAGGAGGTAATGAAATACCCTTCCACTTCCAGAAACCATGTTTGAGTTTTGAATGTACTCCCTTGGATGACACTCTGCTCCTCCTCGAGTGAAATGAACTTCTGGTCATCCTGTTTGTACTTGATTCAGTGCGTATGGACTGACTCATAGAGAAGGGTAGGCCAGGATACATTTGGACCCAAGGAGAAATGTGCGGATAAGGAAAGAGGTAATTAGGAGTACGGATAAATGTAGATTAAAGAGCCTCTGATTCTTAAGGAAAGAGGCAGAACTATCAATGGGTTTAAAGCACAAATCAAGTTCCTTAAATAACTCTGGTTGTTAGTCATGTAGGTAAAACAGCAAAACAATGTTGAACCATATTTTGTGAAAGCAAGGACTGCAAAGTGGCAAACAAGGCTACTCCATCCCCCTAACACATATCTTATCTGGGAAAAGGGGTTAAATCTGTATTGTTCCTTCACCAGTGAATTAAATAACCCCTTTTATAAGCTTACTTTTGTATAAAATGAGTGTCTGGCAGCCACACTCATTGTTGGTGCCACCAACTTTAGAGGGCAATCCACTCAGATGAAGCAAGGACAAACAAATAAATAAATAAAATATTTCCAAACACTCCATATCTCAAATCTAGTGCTTAATTTGCCAAAGAATGAGTATCGGTGCCCAAAGCTCTGCATAGCCTTGAATCCACCTCAGGCCTCTCTAATTCACTGCCAGACACTCCCTCCCCTTTATCTCACTCTTGCAGGTTTCTGCTTTCTCCCTTTGTGAGGGTTTTCCATCTTTTTCTTTCTCCTTGTCCCTCCCTTTTCGAATTTTCCCTCTAACGGTCTATAAATGTCTAATGGAGAAAAACAATTTATTGTCCCCAAAAATGAGTGCCATTCGCCTCCATCAGCAAATACCAGCTCAAAATAAGCATTTCTCAAATCTCAGACATTATTTTTCTTCACGTGTCACATTTGTAATAACAATATTATAGGTTACAAGAGCGAAAAGACTGATACTCTCTCTTTAAAAGCAGTACAGTGCTTACCAGAGACAGAAGAACTCTATTGCCATCAAATCAGATTTTGGCAGAGGCACAATATATTTAAGACTTTAATATTAGCTATGTTTGCAGTGTGGTTTAAGTACAAAGAGTGCATACAACTGTACCTACAAGGAGAGTATGTTCGTAAGCAAAGGAGTTTGCAAGGGAGTGTCTGGCAGATTGCTGAAAAAATACATAGAGCAAGTTATGAAACAATAACAACTTGTTGAAAAGTGCTATATTCTGTACGTCTGTGACAGTGTAAATAACAGGCGTCACTCTCACCAAAGGCAATAGTACTCAGTTAAGAGATAACGTTCCATTATCGAGCATGGTCAGGCCAAAGGATGGTGAGCTGCCCAAGAAAAGAAAAATACGCGGATATTGCCTTCACATTTCCTGTGTGAGTGCAACAAAAATTTAACAAGCATTGGCAAAGCCAATAGATGTCGCATTTGTTTTTTCTTTCTAACTGGATTCCAAAACATTAGAAAAATGTTATAATAATGTTTATGTTAAATTTGATAAACCGTTAATAAATTCAAAACACACGTTATTATAACATGTTTCTAATATTTTGTAATTCATTTAGATAGAAAGAAGAAACAAAGGTCAAACCTATTGGCATAACAGCATGTGGTAAAGAAGAAAGAATGTAGCAGTGAAGAAAGTAGACGGCATGCGGTTAAGAAGAAAGAAAACGGCACTGAAGAAAGAAGACAGAGAAGATGGCATGTGGCGAAGAAGAAAGAAGACGGCAGCGAAGAAAGAAGACGGCATGCGGTGAAGAAGAAAGAAGAGGGCAGTAAAGAAAGAAGACAGAGAAGATGGCATGCGGCGAAGAAGAAGGAAGGCAGCGGTGAATAAAGAAGACGGCATATAGCAGTAAAGAAATAAAACAGAAGATGGATTACGGCAAAGAAGAAAGAAAACAGCAGCGAAGAAAGGAGAAAGAAGATGGCATGCGGTGAAGAAGAAAGAAGATGCCAGTGAACATAGAAGACAGCACATGGTGAAGAAAAAAGAAGACAGCAGAAGACAGAAGAGGGCATGCGATGAAAAGCAAAGACCACAGCAGTGAAGACAGAAGACCAAAGACGGCTTGCGGTGAAGAAGAAAGAAGACAGCGAGGAAAGAAGACAGAAAATGGCATGCGGTGAAGAATAAAGAATATGGCATGCAGTGAAGAAACAAGACGGCATGCAGTGAATAAGAAAGAAGATGGCAGTGAAGACAGAAGAAGGCATGCGGTGAAGAAGAAAGAAGACAGCAATGAAGAAAGCAGACAGAAGATGGTATGAGGTGAAGAAGAAAGAAGACAGCGAAGAAAGAAGACAGAAGATGGCATGCAGTGAAGAAAGAAAACAGCGAGGAAAGAAAACAGACGAAGGCATGCGCCGAAGAAAGAGGACAGCACCAAAAAAAGAAGACAGAGAAGGTGGCATGCAGCGAAGAAGAAAGAAGACGGCAGTGAAGAAAGAAGACAGATAAGGCACGAGGTGAAGAAAAAAGAAGATGTCAGCGAAGACAAAAGATGGCATGCAGAATGCAAAAAGAAGTACCTTCTGCATCGTAGCCAGAGGAAGGACACTGGCCGATGTCCAATGGCAAGTGACCGGAAGGAGTACTTGAAGGGCCTGCAGAAGAGTGTATGTACATGGTAATACCCATTTCAGGCCTTATCTTTGTTAAGCATGATGATATTCTCTCTAATGTATCATTAACATTTGTTGTGACTGTTTTCTCTCAAGCAGGAGCTATTCCTATATATTACTGATCACTAAGAATGGGGTAATTTGGATGGTCCCGTAGGAGACTAGGTTGACTGCAAGTGACTTAGTCCCTCATTCTGACCTTGGCGGGCGGCGGAGGCCGCCCGCCAAAGTCCCGCCGGCAGAATACCGCTGCGCGGTCAAAAGACCGCCGCGGTTATTCTGAGTTTCCCGCTGGGCTGGAGGGCGACCGCCAGAAGGCCGCCCGCCAGCCCAGCGGGAAACACCCTTCCATGAGGATGCCGGCTCCGAATGGAGCCGGCGGAGTGGAAGGGGTGCGACGGGTGCAGTTGCACCCGTCGCGATTTTCAGTGTCTGCATGGCAGACACTGAAAATCTTTGTGGGGCCCTGTTACGGGGGCCCCACGACACCCCATACCGCCATCCTCTTCCTGGCGGCCAAAACCGCCAGGAACAGGATGGCGGTATGGGGCTCGGAATCCCCATGGCGGCGCAGCAAGCTGCGCCGCCATGGAGGATTCCCCAGGGCAGCGGGAAACCGGCGGTGCACTGCCGGTTTTCCGTTTCTCACCGCGGCTGTACCGCCGCAGTCAGAATGCCCATGGGAGCACCGCCAGCCTGTTGGCGGTGCTCCCGCGGTCGTTGGCCCTGGCGGTTTTTACCGCCAGGGTCAGAATGACCCCCTTAGTCTTACTGGGAGTGGGCAGAGATTTGTTGAGGTAATCTGATTGACTTCCTTGGTTTTTATGTTCTGCAGCTGGTCAATCCATCATCTGCTTTCCTTGAAACACCAAGTTGACTCGTATCATTTGGAAGCAGTGGTTAAATGCGTTAGAGACCTATCTTAGAGTCAAAGATGTTTCGAGATTTAGGCCACAGAGGAAAAAACATCTGCTGCTCCAAGGAACAGCCATTATAATGCACTTACCTGAACTGCTGTTGCAAAATGGTGAAGCATGCAATGAAAATCAAGAAGTGCTAAAGAAATTGGAAGCAAGGTTTGATGGTCACCTTAGTACTGAGGCATACATTTCTTAAGAGGGTTCAGAGAGTTTGAGAGGATGTAGACTTGTAAATAAATGTGGTGAGCAGGCTGGTGATAGATTGTTCATTCAAAAAGTTTTCAGATCAGTTGGTTTGTTACCAATCTATAAGCCATTGTATTAGCAAAGGTATCAAACAAAATCTGCTGCAGTGGGAAACCCTACATTAGATGAGAGTATAAATTCTGCCAAAAGTATAGAAACCTCGCAGAGGTCAGTGAGTGAGTTGGATGACACAAACGCAGAGCCTGTGTGTATAATACGGTGTAAGAGTGAACTTGTGCAGGAGGAAAACCAGAGTTATACTAAGGGGTTCTACAAACAGATAAATGCTTGCTTCAGATGTGGAGTCAAAGCGCTCAGTAAAATTGGAAGACTAAGGGCCCAATTGAGGGTGTGGTGGAGAGAGTACTCCGTTGGCAAACTGTGACTGAGTACCCTCTCTGCCATTAGAAGGTCCGCCAACCTAATTTAGAGCCGGGGGACCTTCAGTAGGTCAACAGCACTGTCACATATACCTCCAATGGCCCGACTAAGTGAGGGCCATCAGAGCTTTTGCCATTTGCCTGCCCACCCTATTTACAGCAGGCAAACAAATGGCAGGTTTTCACTGTTCGTCACTGTAAGAGGCAGTGAAAACTGCAATATGAACCCCATGTCATAGGGGAAAGCTCCCACTGTGAGGGGGTCATTGCTTTTTTATTTTCAAAAACAAAATCCAGCTTTAGTATTTTGTTTTAGAAAATGAAAAACAAAATGACGGAGCATTCATCAATCTTTCAATGCATGTACAGGAACAGCTGTGATGGTGGTTCCTGGAAATGCAAGAGATGTCTGTTGCGCTGTTGGACATCTCTAAATTTAGTGGCCGGAGCATCCTCCCAATGGTGGGAGTAAATAACTCCACCATGGTGACAATATATACACCAGAGTGTAAATCAGGCTTTTGTCCTGCCAAGAATGTGTATTTTAGAATGTACAGCAAAGTTGGGCATTTCAGTAAGGTGTGTCAGTGTGAAGCATGGCAACCAGAGGGTGGCAAGTGAGTCTGATGAGCCTAAGGATTCAGATGGTCTCTGGAAGGCTTAGGAAGATCTATGGTGAGATGGTACTCATGTGGTTGATGACGATGAGAGAAGCAGGAATCCTCTTGATTGTGTTGACCCTAATGTCGCTGTTAAGGTGGGTTATAAGACACTGCACTTGCTGGTTGAATCTGGGGCCTGGATTACCATGATCCTACAAGACCTGCTCCAATAGACATGGGATAATAATACCCTGGAGCCAGCTGCTTGGGCTCCCATGTTTTATGAAGGGTGGAAAGCGATCTCATGTTTATTTTTTTCAAAAACATCTTGGGATTCAAAAGGAGGAGAAATCAAGAGAAAATATATGTGGCAGCGAAGGTCCTCACTGTTCTTGGGTGGTTCCACCAGGGATTGTCCAATATGGTCCTGAGACTAGGGGCAAAACATCAAGCTATGGTCATCATGAGTGAAGGTTTTGTAGAAGAGATTATAAACAAATGCCCTGGAGTGGTCTCTTGTGGCTTTTGCAAGATCAAAGGCTTTAGACATAGAATCAGGTTAGAGATGGGGCTTTGCCCCTGCAGCAAAAAATAAGAATAGTTCTATTTAGCCTCAGAGGAGACGTTGAAAAATAACTATGATGCAGTACAGAGGTGTTATAGACCCAGTGGAGCTAGCGTGTCTGTGCTCACATTAAACAGGGTTGAAATGGCCTACTCCAAAATGGCATAATTAACATGTCTATAGGTCCTTAGTATATGGTAAAAAGTTCACCCTGGGCCCTGAAGTAAATGTCACTAGTGGACTGCAGCAAATAGTCTTCTATCAACTACAGTGGCAGTGCAAGCATGGCATCAGGACTACCATTGTAGCCTGGCTGTAGCAGTGTAAAACGTGCAACTTGACCTGTCAAAATAAACCCTTTTGACAGGTCAAAACATTCCTTTTAAATATTAAAAAGTCATCCATATATAGGCCTTGTAGCCCCAAAGGAAGGGTGCATGGAATTTAAAAGTGGGACATGTAGAAAATGAATGTAACCATGTCCCTACAGTGAAATGGCCCTAAAAGATATTTTACTGTGGCAGGCCTAGCTGTCCTATGTAGAAAACCAGACTATAGAATACAACCTCAGGAATGAGACCAGCTGGAAAAATAATTAGACAGCTATTTTTAATAGTTATTAAAAATCCAAATCAGAAATGGTGAAGTCGGATTTTTAATAAATATTAAGGAAAAGTAACTTTTAGAAAGCTATGGTTTCCCTGGCCAGAGTTCTTTGAGGCTATTTTGAATTGGATCTAAATCTTCTCTCAGCCAGTAAGTAGCTTTGAATAAGTGAGAAAAGGGTGTGAAATGCTGCCCATGAGCAAACAATAGGCTGTCCAGGATGCGCAGAGATTGCTCCTCTGAACTACACAGAATATGCAGGGTAGGGACTGTGGGCATCGCATTTCACAGAACAATGTCAAACCCTGCTTGAGTGCCAAATCCTGGCTGACAAGTCTGCTGGGTTCACTGTCTGTTTACTGGAGGACCCTGCTCAGACTTTTGTCTCTGGGTTTGTTGTGGGTAGGGTACCTGCTCCAAACTCCAAAATTAGTATTAGATATGGGAGGACACTAGGATTACAGAGTACACTCCCCCCACACACCGGCAACCCTAGGAGTTTATGGTGGCTGGAGACTTTTACCATCTTGGATTTGCTCTGACACAATGCATTTTGGACCTGTTTGCAGTAAGGAAAAAACTGGAACTACTGCAAACGTAGGTAGGTCAGGCCCTTGGAACATTTTTCCCATTGGTTAGGGAAGGGCCACGAATCAGTCCCACCCACTAGCTCATGCTAGGCATGAATGTGACATCTCCAGGCACCCACTTCCTAAACCGGCAGAAGATCAGAAGAGGACTGGACCTACTGTCTGTGACCTGAGAGGAGCCCTGAATGACTGGACCTGCTCCCTCTTGTACTCCGGACAAAGAAGTGCCCTGTGTGGATACAGGGATAGAGTAAGGTGCACAATGCCTTTTCCTGGAAGTACCCACCTGAGCAGTGGCAAATGGACTTCAAAGAGACCCTGCTGTTGGCCTCTGGCAGACACACTCTGAATCTATAAGTGCCTTCCCTGAGGTCCTGGGGCGCTTTTGAAGTGTACTCTTGTGGTGGATTGGTACTTAAAAGACTGAGGGCCTGATTTTAAGTTCAGCCAATGGGTTACTCCATCACAAAGGTGACGACAATCCCATCTGCCACACTACAAGTACGTTATATCCAATGGCACTTGTAATAGGGTTGATGGAATGTCCGTCAAACTCTAAATCAGGCATTAAGTCAGAAGGTAAAATCTTTAACTAGGATGAAGTTGGTTGTGTATCTGATCCACACTCCATTGTGGTCAGCCTCAAATGGTGCCTAGGTTCTGGTCTAATTGGACTATTGACTGTCATTGACGTTTTGTGCTTTTGATGGTATTTCTACTTAAAACTTTACAAATTCATACCACTGGTTCCCCTCATTTGATTTTTAGCATTTTGGTGTCCTTCTGCTTATCAAATGCAACTCTACGTTTCTAATAAGGTTTGTGATTTTTATTGTTTTGCATTTTGACTTTATTACAGTTTTGGTATTGTATAAATACTTACACATTGCCCTAAGTTACATCTGTTTGATTTTTAGGTTTACCCTGAAAAAGGTTGAGATTATTCCTTGAAGTGGGCAGTCGCCCAAACCAAATAACAGTTCAATTTTTTGCAATGGGTTAATCAGTTCAGAGGTAAAAAGATTTCTGAAGTCTGAATGGGTAAAACAGCTTAAGAATTTTCTTTAGTATTCACAAACCAAGGGTTAGTGAAGCGGATAAATGGGGTAGTGGGTGAGTACATCCAGTTGTGGCTGTGTGGTGCCAAATCCTGTGAGGTTGATGCTCTGATTTTACTGCATCACCCCTCATTCCTCCACAGGGGTTTCCCTTTATGAACTGTTGAAGGGCAAAAAACCTTCCACCAAGTTTTGTCTGGCCTGACTGCCTAGTGGGGTGAAATAAGGTGTTTCAACTAGTGAAGGACCACACGAAAATCGGTGACTTAGTTGTAGTGGATAGAGTGTGTGGCAATGCTGTCAGAGCAAGACATCAATATAGGTGGAATGATGGGAGATTCATTATACTGAAGTAAGGGATTGATCAAGGTGGTCCACAACAGAGGGGAGTGTCTGATGTTGGCGAGTCTTCTCTGGTCTATGGAAGGTTATCTGGAGAGGCTTTTCCAGTTCTCTGGGCTTCAGGGAGATAATGGTACCTCTTCATTATAGGTAAAGAGCCATCTTAGTTCAATGTTGGTGTTGCAGTAGTGCTTAGTTGGGGTTTTATGTAGTGTGTCTGGTTTTCTTGCATGTTGTTTTTTTGAGTCTGTCTGTCCTGTGTTTGTTTTGGTTTGATGTCTTGTGTGTCGCTTTCTTTTACTAGGTTTGTGTTTATTTGTTTGGAAAAAGGGAAGCAATGTAGTATTTCATTTGAGACTTTGCATACTTCTTGGAGAAGGTTTTAGTAATGTTCAAAACGTTTTAGAACCACAACCTCATTTTTAGAACAACAGATGTTTGTGACCCAGCTAGCTTTAATAGATTTGAGGTCGAGCATTTTCAATGTCATAAAAGCAATTGTTTGTAAATATCATGACCTTGACCACACCCTTTGAGAATGGACTACGGCCAAGATATTAATCTGCCTGTAAAAGTAGCAAATAGTGAAATGCACTGGAGCCTGGAGCTGGAACACTTTTCAAAGTGGGGTGCAGCCTTTTGCATCCGTTCACTAAAATCACAAGCCTTCTGAAGAATCTTGTTGTTGACACCAGATATTTTAGCA
Source organism: Pleurodeles waltl (assembly GCF_031143425.1). Lineage (NCBI taxonomy): Eukaryota > Metazoa > Chordata > Amphibia > Caudata > Salamandridae > Pleurodeles > Pleurodeles waltl. The sequence goes on along the minus strand of NC_090445.1, from coordinate 604,382,086 downwards.
AATTTGGGAAACCCCCTTATGCAGCAGAGTACAGAGTAAGACCTCATATCCATTTTTGTGTTAAAACAAGGCCCAGTGGTGCATTTTGAACTCCATGCATATGTTTAAAGATATTTTCGAGTTTTATAGATTGCGAATACGGATCAAGAGAATTGGAGTGCTTTACAGATTACATTTCACAAGGTCAGATGCATTCTATTTTAAGCACAGGAAATTAAGGGCCTGATTTAGATATTTTCAGACAAGTTACTTAGTCATAACGGTGACGGATATCCCGTACTCCAGAATCTAAATCCCATATAATATAATGGGATTTAGATCTCTGTAGACGCGACATCTGTACCATTGTGACTGAGTAACTCGTCTGCCAGTATCCAAATCAGGCCCTAAGTGATTTGCCCAAAATCAAAGGATGTTGAGTCAACACCAGGACTCAAACCTGGATCCCAGATCCAAAGATAACAGCTGTTGCCATTAGGCCACATCCATATTTCTCAATACATGCAAAGTCATACACAAGTGGTATGATTATGGATGATCAATTATAAGTACACTCTGTGTGAAACCTCTCTGTGAAGCAAAACATAACAACAGCAACAAATACTGGAAGGTTCAACGTGGAACTTGCTTGGGAATACGTCTAATGGTTTGCTTAGAAACTGGACTTAAGGACATTGTTCAGTACATTTGCATTGGTGCAATAAAAGGCTAATTATATATAATACTTACATATAAACAAGGACTTTCGTGACCCACCAAAAATTGGCTTTTCATTCAACAATGAGTTTCGACCCATTCTGTTCTGTAGAATCTTAGAATGGTGTTTTGTTGAATAGCGGCAGTTGCAAATGAGGGAACATATACCACCTGTGTCAGTCTTAGTGACTTGCTGGTGATTTTTTCTGTGACTTCAACAAATCCACTTGCTGCAAGTGATGACTGTCTCTTCAGTCCATTAAAGTCACCACATAAAACCTTCCATGATAGCCCCAGTTATGAAAACATACACTACTCACTTTAAGATAACGTCATTGTCGGGACCCTTTGTTTCCCATGTTCGCATGAAAAAAGCGGCCACTCTGTTATATTGCATATGCCGGGCTGACGTTTCAAATTCTAAGACCTTGGTCCTCAGACCTGACTGTAAAATAAAAATCAGGCATTTTTCCATGGTCTTTCTGTCATTGGAGTTGCAGAGAGTAGGCATCTCTTTGCTTCTTTCCATGAGCGCATACGGTCAAAAGTTTAAAGTGCTGTTATACCAGTATCTGGATCATGCCATCTCGAAAATGAAATGAATAAAAAGAAATAAGTGAACATGTTTTGTACTGTCTCAAGGTGCCTCTGACGTGCAGGAGTACATTGCCTTCTCTGCCATTCTGGTGCTGAAGCACTTATGGTGACGACAGGCTGGCTACATCCATCTCAAAACTGCGCATTCCCTTGACAAATGTCATATTTGAGGCTCACTCAAACCCATGATTCAGACTCTAAAGGCTTGACCCATTGTTTGACAACAACTTACTCCCACAGTAGATTTTATCAGTTTCCACTACTGATGATGGTGTGTTATGATTCAGGTGTATGGCAAAAACCCAAAACGAAGTGTCTTTCTGCGTTAAAGAAAGTGGTGGACACGGCAATGGAAAGTATAGAAATTCAAAACACTAGCCTGCAAACTTTAGCTATACTTGCTTCTCACGTCTTGGGTTAGGTCAGTCTCAGTCATTACTGGTACAGCCTTAGCTAGGATTTCTAAGGACCAATGGACCTTGCCTGACAACGAGATGCACTGGCTCTTTGCATCCGTACCAGATTACACCTGTGTTTGTCACTCACCCTTTGTTGTTTTTTTCCTTTTTAGATATTCTTGATTCCCCTACCTCCTGCTGGTCCTTTATCAGGTATGCCTTATTCTCATTTGCCTTTTAGATTTAGACAGGTGTGTTGTCACTTGGAGTAGTCAACTGGATTTGAGGTTGACTTTTGCTCATCAAAGTTGTACCCACTGCTGAAACTGGTAAGCCTTTACACATCCTGATCCCCGATCTTTCAGCTTATTGGATTGGCCTCTAGGTAAATCAGGACGTGCCCGATGGGCTGGTCTGACAGTTCAGGGTATGAACCGTTTTTTAGCAGTTTTGGGGTCTGTTTTATTGTCAGGTGGATCGGTTTTTAGTGTTGATTTCCCTGATATTACCGTAAACTGTGCTCACAGCAAACACAAAAGCATGCAGTCTCCCATGCCTTGCAAGCACCCATACAATGTGTCTTTAGAAGTTCATAAGTGGCCTGATATGCAGATGTGGGGCACTTTTTCAGTTATCTGGTTCGCTTATAGGCGTCACTTTTATTTTGGTGCCTAGACCAGTTTTTCACCCCTGTCCGACCCTACCTGTTTGCCTCTGTCGTTCTGCAGCTATGTCCATTTCAACTATTGCATCAACTTCCATTCTGTTATTGGATCACCAGCTACAGTGTCAGCGCTTACAGGTATACTTGTTTTTGGAATAACCAGAAAGTTGAAAATCTAAGACAAGCGGAGACTGTGTTCTAGACAGCTTCATTCGTTTTCATGTGAATCTTTCCCTCTGTCAGGTGCCAAAGCACATTAATCTACAGGTATAGGTGAAAATACAATAAAATAAGCATTTGCAATGCAATAAGTCTCGCGTTTGCTCGAGTTAGAGCTATTAGCTTTGTAAATTCCTAACTGGACTTTTCTTGCCACATAAATTGAAAATGAAAAGTAAAACAGTTGACAGAAGCAAGTCAATTCAAAGCGCCATGGCCGCTGTGAGCGTGAGAGTTACTGGCTCCCTGTGTGAATGTCTAGAAAGGATCGTGGCTGGGATGAAAGGCAAACCCAAACCGGAGGAGGGGCCATCACACGCTGTAACAGGAGGAAGGGTGATGCAGTGTGATGGCCAACATACATTTTCAAATCGCCTGGGAGGGAACTCATCACACAAAGGAGTGAATTTTCACAAAATGCACCAATAAAAATGAAGCATTTAACACAAGCACAACAAAGAATGAATAGCAGGAGTGGGTGTGGTTAAAAGCCCACAGAGAGATTACAATAGGCCGGGGCACTTGCGCGCTCAACCCTAAAAAGGCCCATTTCATACCACCTGATGTAAATTTCCATGCTCACCATGAAAAGATTTGCGTGGTTCTCTCTTCATCTATTTGCTACGTAAACCTGTTCATTACTTATGGAAGCATAGTTTGTAACACCGACTTTGCAAACAGTTTCATATTAAATGAATGGTTTAAAGGTCTAGAGATATATACTTACTGCATTCCGTTCCTTTAACTGGGTCGGGAAGGCCGGTGCAGAGTCCTGGGCTATGCGGTACGGCTACTCTCCATCGTGAGCCCATGCTATCACACTCGGTGTATTCAAAGTGGTATTCCGACTGGAAAAGGAAGAACCGGGAAAAGCGTGAGTGAAGAGCACATCACATGACTTCAGAACAAAAGACTTATAGCTACTTAAAGCATCGTATTCATCCACTCCACAAGGGCTCCATCTAACACTTCCCTCAATACTGTTTTTGTTGTCTTTTTCTTATTGTAAATATTTTAATATACTTTTGACTGCATTTACTTCTCCGTATCTGTTTTCAATTAACATGTTCTACCTTTTGATTTATTGTTTCTGTTTGCCCCGCTTGGTGTAGCCAGTTTTCAAGGTGAGGGGGGGAGTAGTCTGACTTGGCCAGGGTTGGGCTCCCTTTCTTTCCTGCCTAACCACCGTTCCCCTTTCTTTACCATCTCTCTCGTCTCTGAGCGTGCAGCAGCCTCCCCTCTCTAACCCTCCTTCCTGCTCACTGAGACATTTGCCTTCTCCAGGCTGCCTGAGGTACCAAGTAGGAGAAGTCGGCTGGGTGGCTCCATGAGCTGAACATTTGTCGCTAAAACAAGCAGTGATGGACAGGTCAGGAATTTGAATCACAACTCAGCCTTCCCTCTGAAGGTTAGCAAAGAGAATACTGTTAATCTGGGTAATAGTAGCACCTAGAAATTACTGCGCTTGGAAACAGCAGAAGTGTGATATGTAGTGCTATACATCTTTGGGGCCTGTCTTTGAAAAATGAAAAAATGGCAGGTGGTCTGTGAAACCACAATGGCACTCTAGGTTAGACAGACTCTCCATTTTTACTGAATGTGCACCCACTGTGTCGATGGGAGCACTTGTGGTGAACTTTCTGTGCCAGGGCGGTGGAGAACTCTTAACTGAGGTGGGCAGGCTACTACTTGGCAGGGAATGCTGTGGCTCCTTCACCCCAGTGGGCTATGCAAAGACCTCTAAAATAGAGTCCACTGGTTTAGGTACATGGAAAATGCTAAGCAGGAAGACATTGCTTGTTTCCACATGTTCAACTCCATTTCTGCTGCAGCATTATTCAATAACACTGCCCTGTTGTTATATGTGAGATGGGGTTCATGAAGCAGGGCCTGCATGTATAAAATGTGGCCTATTACTGTGAAGCACTAAACAAACAGTGCTCCAAACAGGTGCTGTAGCACAAAGGATGTGGTGGAAAGCGGCATCAGATTTGAGAGAGCTGTGCATGTGATCAGCGCAGCCCTCACCCCGATCCGGAATGACTCAATCATCACAGTCACCTATGTGGACACCTGGAAATGTGTCACAGTGCTCCCTATTCTTAAGAAGCCCTCAGTAAACCTTAAGACACTAGCCAAATACGGGCCTATCTCTCTGCTACCCTACCTAGAAAAAGTCATGAAAGAGATGACAAATAAATGCCTAGCCACCCACCTCACTGGCCACCATTGTACAGTCCTCATTACTGTTATTGTCATGGACAACATCTGGATGATCATGGACAGAGGTGACACTGTGGCCAGCACTCTACTAGATCTTTCCACATTCTCCCACCTATACAGAATGGCTGCACAAAGCCTTGCATCTAAGGTCCCGCAGTTTGTTGGATTTGGTCTTTCCTGACAGCCTGTGCCCAGTCGGTCAGCCTGGTCCTCTTCACTTTGATTAGTCAGCATCATCATTTGCGGAGTTCTACAAGGATCCTCACTCAGCCCCACTCTGTTCAATGCCTACATGACCCTATTTACCATCATCATCCACGCCCACTGAATCAACATCATTATACCCTTTGTTGACATCCAGCTCATACTCTCTCTTTCTAACTAAAACCAAACAGCCACCAATTTCTCCACCTGCATGACTGAAGTCACCAGGTGGATAAAAACGAACTGACTCAAGCTCAACACAGACAAGACGGAACTAGTATTCTTTGGCAAAGACACCTCCCTCTTGGACTCCCCCTGGTGTCCTGACGAACTCAGACCCACACCGCTCCTGGCAACTCATGCAAAGAACCCTGGAATAGTAATCAACAACCAACTCACCATGACCTGTCAACTGATCGCAGCCTGCATCGCCTACCTCCACATACTCATGATGCTCAAGAAGATCTTCAAATGGCTCCCCACCAACACTTTAAAAAAGAACCCTTACCCAAGCCCTCATCACCAGCAAGCTGGACTAAAGCAACACATTCTATACTGGAATCAATGCTCAAATGACCACAAGACTCCAGTCCATACAAAACTCAGTGGCTAGGTAACCCAACCTCCCACCCAGCACTCACATCACCCCACACCTCAAAGAGCTCCACTGGCTCCTAATCCACAAATAAGCACTCTTCAAACTCACTAACACATACAAAGTCTTAAAAAACATTGGCCCCCATGTACCTCAACAACTGTATAAACTCCACAAATCTTCCAGACACCCCGCACAGCAGGACTCCTACTAGCACACACTCATGGCATATGCAGAAACAGATCCGGAGTCATGCCTTCTCCTACCTTGCTCCTAAAGCCTGGACAACCTGCACATCAGAACCTCCTCCTCAGTTCTTCAACCCTGCAAGAAACTGAAGACTTGGCTCTTAACCCAACCCCTACCCTGTCTTGGCCTATACAGCTCCTTCGTCAGCACCAGGATACCTTCAGGGTGAGTTGTGTGTTATACAAATACACATAACATAACAAAACATAACAAAATCTTTCCCGGCAGACAGGATGGCTAAAGTAAGGATTGGCCAGGAGTCTACTGAACTTTTTACAGTAGAATGTAAGATACCCTATGGCTCCTATTTGTCTACTCTACTCTTTAATATACATGTTTACTCTCTCCCCCAACTTTGCTTCGCCTGGGCGTCAATTTACAAAGCTATGCTGGTAACAGCAAAATGAAGTTTCATCTCACCAACAACAGCACAATTGGGAGAATGTGGCGGTAGTATACAAATAGGCTCATTATTAGAAAACTGTAGTTCATGAAGAACTAATGAGGCAAAACATAATTTCTAATCACCAGTTGTGACCACTGGCTGATGCAGCATAGCTCCCACAACTGCTAATGTAAGGGCAGCAACATCAAAGTTCCACTTAAGGAGTCGGTAACAACCCAAGGTTTCCTGTTTCATTCCCATCATTTACCACCAATATCGTATCCTTGTCAAGTTACTACCATAAAAGCCAGAGAAAAACATGGTTTCTTCTATCTGAGGTCAGAGCCACTATCTCCGGGGATACATTAGGTGTAAAGGTGGACTACAGAAATACCCTGTAAGTCAGAGCATGTAATTTAAACATTAAGAAACTGCACTAGTTATGATCTTTAGTAGACAGTGAGTGTGCAATTTGCCAATGGCCAACCACATCTTTTTTGCCCTTCGTAAGTGTTGTACTGTGACATTACTTAGGGTTAGGAATCCAATCCCAGAAAAGATGACTTGTGCTGAACGTGCACATGTTATATGTTAAATAGCTACAATTTGTTTGCACATGTTAGGCATCATCATATCATAACCAAAAGCACTATGTACAAACGAGTATTTATACAAGCTCCCAAGTGCCACCAAAACGGTAAAACCCTAGACCTCATCACACAACCTCAGGTCCACTGCTCCATACACAGTGGAAGCGCCAACATGATAGTCGGAGACAGTAAGAGGGAGAAAATGTTATATGAGGATCCAAAGGTCACCTAATTCTGTAAAAGACCAATATGCATCTCTTTTTGAACAACAAGGAGCAATGTTCTGATTCCTTACCTGTGGTCCGCATTACTGATGAGGGCGAATCATGTCTGGGAAACAGACAACCACACTAAACCTGTTAGTGTAACAACATCACTTCACCCGACTCTGAGGACACAAATACTGAACCTCTAAGCTAGAAACCTTGTTTATTGATCTGATGCAGGCATGGGGCAGTACATGCTACTGCAATGAGACCAGATCACGGTTCTTAATTTATTTATTTATTTTTTAAGTTTTATTTTAGCTTATTTCTTGTTTATCCGAGTGCTGTCCCAAATGTGCACCCAGGGCCTGGAGATTCTCTTGCTGCATTGAATCTACCTAGAGGTTATTTCCAAGAGAAGGAATAGAGAAGTCACTGACAGCACAATCTTATACACGTACGTGAAGCAGGTGCTGTGCACCGGGGTCCAGGTCTGTGGTGCCCAACTGCACCCTGATGAAGGCTTCCTTTTACTATCCAAAGAAGGGTCGGGGGCAATGTCCTCATTTGCATTAGGGCCCATTGTACTCTTACTTGGACACTGACTTCATAACTGCAGCAAGATGGAATTAATTCAGTGCTTCTGCTTAGATCACTTTAAGCTATACTGGTGTCTGCAGCGACGAAAAATCACAACCATCGGTCGGGAGGTTTGGAAGAATGAGTCCGGATTCCTGTAAAAGAGGGCCTTCTATCAACCAAAACTCCAAGTATATAATTTAACTTGAATTAAGTCAGAGAGTCCGTCCAGTCACCCGTGTTCGTCCCAGAGACCTGGAAACGCATCGAAAAGTGTTTGATTACCAGCAGTACCAAGTGCATCTACATTCAAGTTCCCTGCCCCCGTAAGCAGGCGAGCAGCTCCTTTCCTGGTTCATTACCCTGACAGCCTGTCGAATTAAATCTAGCCTTGAGCTTGCCACGAAGAGCCGTGTGTGCAGGCCCAGGGCTATGCAGCTTTGCATAAAGGTCATGTGTTATGCAACATCAACAGAGACACCGCTTAGAGTAATTAACAACGGTTCACTTTCCCCAAACCCTTGGCTTTCTCCAAGCAGACTGGCTTAAAGCTCAGGAAAACAGACAAGGCGTGATAGATAACAAATGTATGAGAGCGGGGTCAGGGCCGGGGGCTCTTTTTAAATCCAGATCTAGGAGTGAACTGGTGCCACAAGAGCGGGCTTGGGATGCTTTTTCAATCAGCTTCCATTTTTCAAACAGCCTTTTATGGAAGATCCAACTAACATTGTTCGGTAGACAGTCACCAGTCTGTCTTTTTGTATGACATCTTTTTACTTTGATTTATCAATTTTTATTTGTTTCGGTATACAGAATAATTAGTCTACTGCCTGTTTTCCACCATTTGTTAGTGATGTGCCTATAAACCCTACATTCTCAGTCCTCGGACTCGGTGGGTGGGGAAAGAGTGACCTGTGTAAAAAGTGAGATCCCACAAATAAAATTACCATCACAAACCGAAGCGTTTGATCCTGTGCTGGACACTTGCAGTGGTTGCGGTTCGATGCTCAATATTGCAATAAGCTGCGAACCCGAGCCATCTAACTATTGTAAATGCAGCCCAGGGGTCCTTTTACACCCTGCCTTTGAGCTCTTAACGCCTGAAAACTTCATATCACAATATAATGATAAATGTTTGGGCATACACAGCCTATATGTAAGGCAGAGGCGAGAGAGAGTAGAAAGAAGAGAAGTGAGCATTAAGAGAAGCTGGTCCTGAATTACTTCTCTCATTAAACCAATGCTCTATCATTGGGTGGATATCTTTAGGCTCCAACTGTGGCCAGGTATCTCAATGCATGATCTTTGACTGAGTATCTCAATGCAGACTTCCTGGTTAGGTATCTCAAGGCACAATCCCCAGTTGGGTATCTCAATCATTTACACTTGGTTGGGTGTCTCAAAGCACAATTTTGGGTTGGGTATCTTAATGCATGATCCCTGGCTGGGTTCGTCAACGCACAATCCTTGGTTTGGGAATCTAAACACCTTATGCTTAGTTAGGAATCCCATTGCACAATCTTGGATTTGGGAATCTTAATGCACAATCTTTGGTTGGGTATCCCAATGCACAATCCTTGGTTGGGTATCTCAACATCTTCACTTCATTGGGAATCTCAATGCACAATCTTGGGTTTTGGGAATCATAATGCATGATCCTTGGCTGGGATTCTTAATATATTGCCCTTGGTTGGGTTTCTCAGTGCTTTGTTCCTGGCAAGTTGTACATGCTGTAAGCTCAGTGCATTAATACAGTGCTCTATATTATCGGGTATAACAGTGCTCTCGCACATGGAAAGTAATGTTATGGTTATAGGCATCAGTACTGCAAACGTCCGTAAACACAATGCTAGTGCTGACTGGTAAAACGGTATATTAAAACCATGGATGTGTTTGTCTTTCATTAGCCATCATTCATTCCACACAGTTTTAACTTTCCCAGTTGTTTTATTCATAGGTGAAAAGCCATGTTTAGAGTTGCTAATGGGTTGAAATGTTTACACTACCAGTTATCTCACAGCAGTTGAAAGCAACACATTTACCCACAGGTTGACTGTTAACCATTAATTCTAGTAGCCTTAAAAGCAGAATAAGCTCAGTTAAGCCGCTACAGCAATCTGCATCTTAGATGTGCAATTTTAAAGAATAAATGCTGTATCAAACAGAACGATTCATGAAGCTGACGTTTACAGCAATCACTATGCCACAACAGAAAGATTTTTTTCCATGGAAAATTACATCTGTTAAACTAAAAATGACTAGTGCTGGGATACATTGGGGAAAACAATATGCTCTTTCATGTTTGTCGGTATTGTCAGAACCGGTTCTGTAGTCCAGACACACACATAAACTACTGAACCTCAACTAAATGACAGTCCGTTTATCACTGATGTACCAGGGTCATTTGACACGAGTCACTGGTAACTGAGCATCAAACACAGACCTCTGCAATACGTCGAGATGGTGTTAGTCACAATTTCCAGGGACAGAAGACATGGTACATCTCTTGAGAACACACAGCCAGACTCTGGGTCTCAGGGTCCTAACTAAAGTGGTACTCGGAATCCATACATGACGGCTGTGTGCACCGGGCCAATAAAAAGGTCAATAAATATCAGACACATACTCTTGGCTAAATCAGTGATGTGGTACATGTTCGCAACACCATACAGAAAACTTTCCAGCCAAAAAAAGCATCAAACTAATTCACTCAAAAACAGGAATGGTGGTTCTACACCTAGCACACACACCTTCTCAAAAACATTGACAATGTGTGCCCACCCCGTGCTTTCTTTGGAGAGCATGTCTCCACCAAAACCAAAAGTACGAAGTTTTGGAATGTTATGGGATGAAGGTCTCAGCATGAGTTCACAAATAGGAGCAGTAGACAAACCATTTTTCCACAAAATTAAACTCCTAAGCAAAACCCTCCCTTTTACTCCCTCTCAACACCACCCCAAGATAGTGTGTCTGCTATGGTTATCTTAGGACTTGACTATGGTAACCATTTGCAGTTTGGGCTACCAGCCTACCACATGAAAATACGACTAAACATGTAATATGAAACAGAAAGACTAATTATTGGACTAAAAAACAGAACCAACCAGTCTTCTTCAAGAGCCTTCATGGGTTCTCAGTAAGAGAAAACAAGCATTTGCAATGCAATGGGTCTTGCGTTTGCTCAAGTTAGAGCTATTAGCGGTGTAAATTCCTACCTGGACTTTTCTTGCCACATAAATTGAAAATGAAAAGTAAAACAGTTGACATAAGTGATCCGATTCAAAGTACCATGGCGGCTGTGAGCACGAAGGAGAGACACAAAAGGAAAAAGAAGATCGCTCACAGTGAAACATCTTGGCAAAAGTGCAATTATCCATGTAACAGGTCGATGTCCAAGGCGGTACAAAACTGCCCCAAGGATGGACAAACATAAAGCATTTACCAATGTCATCAAAGGAGTTTTGAAAGGAAAGTCCACGAATGAGTGAAAGTGATGGGTGTGAGGTGGGTGTGGTTAAAAGCCCACACAGATACCAACAAGTCAGAAAAGCAGTGCTTGCGCGCTGCTACGCTAGACCTAAAAATCCTATTCAATAGTCTTTGCCTCACGAATGCATGCATTGATGGCACAGCACCCAAACAACTGCAAGTAAAACTTGATCTATTCAACCACACATATGTGAGAAAGTCCATGCTTAATTTGAACCGGTGGTTGCCGTGGGGGGCACCAGCACTCATTTTTGAGGGCCGGAACTTATTTTTCTGCATCAGGCAATTACTGTGAGCAAAAGGCCCATAGGGGAAAAACAGACGAAAGAAAGATGGGAGAGGTGGTGCTAGTATTCTGTCCTTGCACAATTAATTGCAGCAGCAGCATATTTCAGATGAGGGCTTTGGGCACTGGCACATTCTTATTTACAAATTAACCACTGAAGAAAGTCAACCTTTTAGCATGTTCCCTGCAATGTTTCTGACTGATACTGATGGTAACTGACCCTGATTGTGCCCTGCACTCTGCTAAACAAGCCCAGGGCCACTGCGCTGAATAAAAGGTATATGGTCCAATGTTATAAATCCAATTGGCATGACAGACCCATGTAAGTCCCTAGTAGATAATAGGGCAAAGGAGATTCAAACTACCTATAAGTCCATAGTAGATAATAGATAGGGAGATTTAAAGGCCCAGTAGATTTCGTGCATTGGGGTGTGCACTTCTTTGTGCATACTGTCATTATTAAAGGCAGCCCTGCTTTGCAGACTGTCTTTAAAAAGTAAAATGTATACAAATTCAACTTTAGAATTAAAGGTAGTTCCAAAGTAATCATCTACCTTAGTTTTACATATAAGTCACCACTAAGTCTCCCCTAGATGCCCCAGTGGGGCGGGAGGTGTACCATGTAACTATAAGCAGGGGGACATTATAAAAGTTGTTTTATATGCCCTAGTGAGGGGAAAAATGCACCTTTCATTTTTCTCCATTGTAGAAAGTTAACTCCATACGCTCAAATTTAAATATTTTTCATAAGCCTAAGTATGGCTAGGAAGAAGCTAAAAATGCCATGAACTGACTGAAATGAATGGTAATGCTAAATGCAACAACTTGCCATTGTTGAATTTATCATAACTGATACAGAAAATAAGTTATAGGACTTTTATTTTACTGTAAGCCAAGTTCCAGCCTGCTTGTGGTCTTTCCAAATGGGTTAGCCCTAAGACAATTAGCCAGGCTGCTTTGATGAGGTGATAAGTATCCTGCACTGAGCAGACGTTATCTGCTGGGGAGATAGGTATATGATGAAGCCAGGCCAGGAAGGGGCTTGGGTAAATCAAGCTGGGGCTTCAAAATGAAGCCAATCAGAAAGGAATGCAGCCAGTCCCGTCCTCTCACCCCTGTTACCCACAGATAGATGATTTGCGTAGGAAAGGAATTTACAGAAGTCCAGAGGAGGAGTTAATGGAAATGAGGTACACCAGGGAGTTGGTTTAGCCAGATCTTACTTCTCTGGAGGAAAATCATCCATCATGGAATGTTAAAGTGCAGTGCTTTATGGGACAAGAAGATGCCACCCTTTGAGGAAGTTGTCATACATCTGGGTGGCACCCTGCAGCTCATTGGACAAGGATGTCCACTGACTGTCCCCCAAGATGATTGAATAAAAGTGGCTGATCTGCATTGGAATTCAGATCTGCTGGCTGAAACCACAAGAAGGAGAAGGACTGCCCTGCTGGAACCCTGGTCTGCAACCTAGAGGACTGAAGTGCTGCTCCTGTTGCACACTGGAACATCCCAAAGCACTTTGCAGTGCTTTCAAAAAGACTCAGGAGTGGACTCCCTGAAATCCAATAGGTTAAAAGAGCTTCCCCGCACCAGTTTCCACAAAAGTCCTCAGCCTAGAGTGCGTCCAGTGGACTTGTAAGGATTGGCCACGTGCATTGTGGAAACTGTAGTCCAAACGTCACAAGAGCAACTCAGAAATTCTGGAACCTTGGATTGGGGTTGAGGATCACTTTCCTGTATCAAGAAACACTTCTGGAAGTAAGTGTAAAAGTATTACATTGCAGACGGCTGGAACTCTTGACTGTGTCCCGGTCCAGTGCAACTTTCCCTTTGAGCGCTATTTGCTTCTAAGCGCTAGTTTTACTTTTAATCTTTAAAAATGCATATTTCTGGTTCCCTATATTGGATTTTTGTTGTTTTGGTGCCATTTTAAAGATAAAAATATTATCTATTTTTATACATTGGTGTGGACTTTTTATTGTGTGTTGTATCTTACTTATTCACGATATTGGTGTATTCAAATGCTTTACATACCTGTCTCCTAAGTTAAGCCTGACTATCTTTGCCAAGCTACCAGAGGTTGAGCCAGGGGCTACTGTGTGAGACCTTGACTGGACCTAACACTGTCTGAGGGCATTATTACTAGTGGTAGGTGCGTACTTACCTCTACTAATAACCAGCCTCCAACAACATACAACTTACATTCAGCAGAAAAGTGTCGCCTGGTCACTCCCAGAACCAAAGCAAATATAGGGCAGGTCAGTGCTTCTTAGTGGCAGTCCACAGTCTCTGGAAGAATTGACTCAGGGAAATTCACCAAGTCCAATCATTGATACAGTTCAAAACAAAACGTAAGACACCTGTTGTAACATTATCAATCCCCACATGTACAGTCTAATATGCATCATGAATGCCTACTATACGTCACTGTAGCCACAACCACAACCACCCAGCTATGGCACCAGATGGACATGGTCCTGGTCTTTGAAACCACAATCTGACTTGTCTACATGTCTGACTTGGTAGTGCGGACTGGACACGCTAGGTCTAGCCAAAAGCAAACTGGAACAAAATGAATGTAAGCTCTCTCCTTCTGTATGTTGACTTCTTGATTCAGCACCCAGAAAAAAACTGAGTTTTGCAGTATGTGCGATACAAGCAAAATAAACATAAATCTATGACCAGATCACCACCACTTTTCAGGAACTACGTTGGTTCCCCTGGCTTGTGCGTATCACATTCAAAATTTGATGTATCACCTTCTAGGCACTGACATCCAAAAATGAAACCATAATGGGCAGACATGACCAAGATCTGTGGTGGCCACCACAAAAGAATACAGCAATGACCACGAAGCACAGAAAGGATAAAACCAGGAAGCTATCCTAAAGCTAGGCACCCAGTGCCCGTAGTTTCACTCTACACAGATCCATCTAGCTCCATCTCTCCTCCATTTCTAGAAGTAGATGAAGACATACCTCTTCATGTAACCCCCGACATGTAACCATATTGCCTGTTACGAAACTCTACCTAAAGCCAGTATTTTATCCCTCTCTTCATCTTGTGCAGTTGTCCTTCACTTTAAAGCTAGGTTTGCACTCTGAAATTATACATATTCAAGAAGGTGTGCAAGAGAGGGGGAGGAGCACAACCACTGGCCCTGGCTGAGTCTCTAAAGGGCAACCATGCAGTGTGAGGGTTGGGGAAAACGCAGGCAGTGTAAACACGCATTATGTTCTGTGCTTTCACTTTTACACACATCAAGGAGAAAATTGAAATTACCCAGGAGGGGGAATAGAACCTTTTGTAATCCGTTAGTGTTTGCCCAATATTTTTTACTTTCATATGGTAGAAACTGTTAGATAGTGACACTTAGAAGTCTCTGTGTGTGCTAAAGATTATAGAGGTTTTTTCGATCCTGTATCTACGGCGAACCTTTTTGGAACTTGTGCTGAAACCTTTTGAGAACAAGACTAGGTAGTAGTGCAAAGCAGTGTCAGTGCACTCGAGTCCACTGTTACATATAATGTTTTGGGAGAAACAATGAGTGGCCCTTCCCTTCCTGATCTGGTGTGGATACTTGCTGGACAAGTCTAATGCATGCATTTTAAAATGGCTCTTATTGGAACCCATAAATCATTGTAATGCAAAATGATGTTCTAAGGGGGCTATTTCTTGATGGAAGCAGTTGCTTTCTGGGGTGACTTACTGTGCATACAAAAGAATTCAGAGAATCGCACAGCGGCATACAGTTAACTTTCAGTACACCCCGGTAAAACTTCTGCTTACCCCATCCTAAATTTAGCTAATCACATATGTGCCGCCTCAAAATCATTATATATGATCAGTGTTATGGCTGCACTTCTTAATGTGTTTTCAATAGTGCTGTTCACTCCTGTTTGCATCTCTGTTCGGTACAGTATAACATAAGGGCTGCGTGGCAGATCAACTATCAGGAGGGAGAGCCGGTATTCTTCACACGCACCCCTATTTATTGTAAACTGCTGTCAAGTTAAACCATTTGCAGACACCGGAGTTCGTGTATTTGAGTATAACACATTAAACATTTTCCAAATACAAATGTATTTACACACCTGCTCGAAATTCTATGTCCTGCTAAACTAGGGTGTTAGATGAGATACTAGTGTTGTTGCATTGCTAATAGGATCCTGGCCTCTATTGTTCTACATAAGATGTCAATACAATATTTTTAAAAGTATTTACTATATTTGCAAAATATTTTCAATTCACACTTTGAAAGTCTTTGTCTAAATCTAATCAAATTATCCCTACTGTACCCCAGCACAAAAGGCTTTAATTTATTAGTAAAAGATAATTGCTGGTCAATTAAAAGGCCATTTGATTTGAAAATGTTCGAAAGTAACTTTTTGGGCCAAAGTTCATGGTGGAGTAAATTTGGTTCTTTGGAAACAATCGGCATGGTCTCCTGGTGGTGCTACATGCTTTCACGGATGATTAAAAAAGCGCAAAACCACAACTTCCCCAAAAACAAAAATAATAGATTATGGATATGATGTTGTTATCTAGATAAACACAAGTAACGTTGTTTAAAACTAACAAGCTACATATATACGATAAAACATCAGGTTGAATGTGTTATATACCGATAAATGTATCTCTTTTTCCTAAAAAAGGTGTTGTGGATGTCTGTTTTTTTCCATTTTATCCCTTCCATAGTGTATGTGTATGTTTTCACAAAAGTGAAATCTTATTTTGAGAACTGTTACAGGTTGCAGTGTTGATCCACAAAGGGATTTCAACCGATATAGAACATTTGTTGGCTATTTTCAAATGCACATGCTTAGCAGACTCTTTTAAAAAATATTCATCAACAGTTAATGATTTGTCTTACAGAAATATATTTTTAACACTGTCATTCTGTCTCCCAGAACAAAACAGTTTGCATAAAACATATACATTTTTTGTAGGCATCATATATGTGCAAACTCGTCATGTATTAAAAGATGTGAGTCTTTTTCCACGCATCCTAATTATGTTTTAAAACTGGCCCTCAAAATTGGCTTTATTCTGTGTGTTTATTATGTGTTCACACCATATGGCCTCGATCCCGTAAGGAACAACCCTTTGAAACAGTTTTGTAGATTACTAATTTATTAAGTAGTTGTCTCTCTAGGAGGGACTGGAACGTGCAAGACATCCGACTTTAACAAACACAAAGTTTAGGAATACGTTTGAAGCCTGGGTGCACTTTTAAGAAGAACCTGCTGTTATCGAGAATATGGTGTGAACCTAATTTGCATAAAGGTTGAAATAAAGCATTTACAAGGCAAGGAGTGATGATTCTTATCATCCTGCCTGAACTATATTTAAATATGTACAGCTTGTATTTCCCTCCCCACCGTCTCCTGGGTAGATAACCCCACGGCACATTGCTCGCTTCTTTTTATACCTGATCACACAACTACAAGATGATGTATGATGGGTGGGTACATTTTGAAAATGGCTGGTGGTGCACCACACCGCGGGCGCAGCGTTGCTAGAGATGTTTAACAATGTTTTTGCTACAATCTGCAAGTTAGCAAATGATGATTTATCTGGCCAGTGCAGCGAATCCATATTGACATGGAAAATGCTTCGGCTGAAGAGTAACCTAACTTAAGTGGCCAACACTGATTGGGACTCCTTGTAGATTTAGTGTGGCAGGTTAGATACACAATTCCCCTGTCTCTCTAAAGGCCTGGTCGAAAACTAGAGAGATCACAAAATGCAGTACACCCTCGGCGTCTGCATGGTGTTTCAATCTTGGCCACATCTGGGTCCACATACTGGCATTTTCAGGGTGAACTCTGCTGAGAGAATGACAGACGTCAGCAGGGCAAGCACTGGTACAGAGCTGGCGTGCACAAGACACTCTCTCCCTGTTCTCCTAGACTGTTTTGTCATGAGTTTTTTTTTTAACACGTGTGATATTTGCACGCCAGCTTAATTTCGCAAGGTTTGACTGCATCATTAAACCATGTAAACATACTGCGTGTGCAAATACCACTGAGGCGGGACACGATTTTTACTTCTAATAACTTTTTGTACACTACCAGTATTTGCGCTGCTGACAGTTCCAAACACAGATAAAGCAAGAATTGAAATGAAGTAATGGGGTAGTTGGGTTATGACAGTCCATATTGATCTGAAAACAGCCTGCTTGTTACAGCCTACTGGGAAAATGCCAGAGTGGCAGAATGGCCAGGTGGCACTGATCTTAGGTCGATGTCATTTATCACCAATCATCAATGCCAATAGCACCAAGCCTGTCTTGATAGCTCACTTTGAGATGGGATCTAGGTGTGAGTGGAAATTGCGGACTTTCACCCTTTGGAATGCCGCTGAGTCACATAAAAACTTTGCGAGATTTCACGGAGTTCCAAAGTGGACAGAAATTGGTACGTCACACTGATTTTAGCGCTAGGAGCTTGTTTCGTGCTGAGGAAGCAGCACGAAAGGCACCACATTGCATGCTGGAGGGCGATGCTGCTCGAGTGAGTTTTTACTGCCGGTCACGTATATTTTGTACTTGAGAGGTAGCTTTCCCAACGCGAATGGTCGCGACCGGTAGCGTTGGGAAAATCTCGCTGGGTGCCCTCCTAGAGCAGGAGATTTGCAGTAGGGGAGGCCAATTCTCGCTTGCCAACCTACTGTTGGTGAGCTGCGCTCGAGAAACTCAGTCACGTGGCGGTCGGGGTAATGTGGCCGGAACTCTGTGTTACATGTGTAATGCAGAGTGCTGAAAACTCTGCGAACACCACCGGTGAAGTACAGTTTATCGCCCACCCCTAATGGTAACCAGTGAGCAAACGTCTTAGATGTAACTTTGACTTATGATGACCTTCAGAAAAAAGATGTTCTTTACCTAAGAGATCTTAAATTTGTTAGTTTACACACAACGCAGATACATTGACAGACTTATGGATCTATGGTAGAACAATGAAAAATAATGGAATCTAATACATCAATTCTTTCAATATACTCCCCTTCTAAAATACAATCCAGCACTATCTCCAATATCACAAAGGCAAAATGTCAACCAATATGGACCCTAGCCACATTTCATGTTGCGTAATAGTGGATCAGTGCATCAAGCAGTATCATTCATAAAAATGTTATCAACATTTTTTGCAAAGCAATATATTTACTTTGAAAGGCCAAACCAACACTGTGAATGCAAGGAATGAATCTTCAGACCACTAATGGTCAGATAGTGGACCAAACACGAACGACTCCCTGTCAGGTGATAAACAGGACGTAGCAGTTTACTGATTCCCTTTATATGGGGGAATCTATTTAACTAACCTGATGGTGACTCGTTATGGCCTGGGTATCTATGTATCACTAGTGTTGAAATGTTATTGTCAATTCCAATATGAAGATTGCCAGTTCTACCGATCAGTTTACAGGCTCTCTGACTGCTACTGAGAGCTGGATGACCAATACTTTTTTTGGAGCTAAATATCGATAAAAGAAGGAGAGTGCTAATTGGAAATGGCAACACTTGTAGCTCTTCTGGTCTCTGGGGTCTCTGTAAGTGGATCCCCTATCTGCTCCTGTTACTGTGACCGAAATCTTAGGTATCTTTTTCGAAAAAGAGCTCTCTTCATCCACCCAAATTCAAAAAGTCTGAAAAAGTTTTTTCCCACTGAAAATGCTGAAGAAAGTTGCACCCTTCATTCTGCTAGCTAAACAAGCTGCAGTAGTGACTCCCTGTGTGGGGTCCCCCCTACGTTACCATGGGTTGACGGAAGATTTAACTGTCAAACCTTGTGTGCCTCCAGCTCCAGGAATAGGTGATTAGGCTGGTTGTGTGCTAAGATGATTTCATCATGTCTTCGTGGCCTACCGCTCATTTCCCTGGCCCCACATGAAGCAGAGGATCCATTTCAATGCCTTATGGCTCTTCACCCTGTACCCTATTTATGGGAACCTTCTGTCTCTCACATACATTGATTCTTGCAACACCCCTGTAGTCTGGTACCCTTTTGTTGGTGACAAATCCACATTTTAATTGTGTGTGTGTTGTGTGGACTGAGCTTTCTGAGGTATTGGACCTCAACGATGGAACTCCTTCTGCTTGAGTATTTATTGCCTGTCTGTAGGAGGCTGGCTCAGTATATGGTATACATCACATCAATAGGTGAGGCACCCTGCACTGAGTCCAGGCAACCCTTAGTGATAGTGTAAGGGGTTTCTAATAACCAAAGCTCTCAAAGAGTCGCTATGGAAAGCAGCTAAGGCTTATCAGAGAGGGTGTAAAGCAATTGCAATAACCACAGAGTCAGTCAATGATTTACACACAAAAAAGAACCACACCAAGTGTTAGAAAAATAGAGTATTATTTATTAACACACATGCACTAAACTAATTTTGGTATATATCCTAACTGGAGATGTGCACACACAAACTATACTTAAAGACAGGTAGGTAAAAGCATAAAATGACATGGGCCCCCACCGGGGGGACCAAAGCACATACTAAAAAATGGGTTAAGAACAGTCCAACCAAGCAAGACTAATACTTGAGGATCTTAAGGACTAGGGAAGTACTAGAACACCAGAGGTAAGTAGCAGAGTTGCCCCAGAAGCCCATATGCAAAGGTGTGACTTAGCGTCAGTGTCCATGGGATAGGATGGGATAGTCGCAGTTGGAAAAAAGGTTGCTAAGACCCTTCCCAGAGGACCTGGAGGAAACCCATTGGCACAAGGAGAGTTCAAGAGTGCCCCCTACGTGGACACCCAAAGAAGTGGTGGAGCACCTACACCAAGGAGCCCAGGTGCATAGGGATGAAGTTGTGGCAGAACCTCTCATTGAAGTCAATGGGGACCTTAGCTGTCCAGCTACTGCAGTGACATGTGGACCAGGCCAGTGAAACCCAGGCAGGAATTCCAGACAAGGGGAACCTGAAGAAAGAGAGGACAGAGTCCAAACCAATCAGAGTCTCCCAAGGGGGGGGGGAGGAGGGCAATATCCACCCTTCCTGGGGGTACTTCTCTGTTGGACGGTTGTCATGGAGAAGCAGCTGCGGCATCCAGGCGATGCATAAGGATCACAGGAGTCATCCACTAGCTGTCCCAAACTAGACATCGAATTGCAGAGGGGTCAGTGACCAGCAGGGCCAAGAACAAGCCGTTGGGAAATACAAGAGGAAGGATGCAGGAAGAGTTGCAATAGATGGGACCAGCAAGGACAAGGGACTCAACCTTCAAAGGTAAGTCAGGGCCAACCCTCAGCAGTGAGGAGAGCCAGAAGGAGTCACTGTGGACCCCAGGAGGACCCTGTGGCAGCAGGCACAGGGAGCTGCGAGGAGGCCTCAACAGTACAAGGAAGATAAATGCCCACGTTGCAGGAGTTGCATGAAGGACATCAGTCTTGGGGCTGTGTGATGCTTCAGGCTGGGGATTCTTGGAGCTAGGAGGTCTTTGGACTGATGAGCCAACAAGCCTTCGCAACAACAAACAGATGCCGTGCACAGGATATCTGTTACAGGAGCTCTAATGAGTGACCACCAACTTCCCAGTTGCAAAGAAGACAGGTCAGACCTCTGGAGAGCCACAGAATCACCACCTGTGTTGCAGAGCTGTGAGGAGTCCTTGGGACAGCAGGATCCACAAACCAGTCGTCGATGCTGAGGTGCCTGCGGGTGCAGGGGAGTGACTCCTCACTCCAAGGGAGATTCCTTCTGGATGTCCTTAGTGCAGGCAGAGTCCTTGGGACTCTGGAGGATGTACAGCCACTGAAGTTGCAGAGTTTTTGCAATGCTTGGAGACAAGGTTGCAGTAGGAGCCCTACTATTAGTTGTAGTCTTGTCTTGGTTCCCGGCAAAGTCCAGCAGCAAGATTCGGTGTCCAGGTCATAGAAAAGTCTTGAAAACAAATCTTGTAAATGGATCTGGGGTCCCACCCTCAGGGGAACCCTTAGGTAATTCAGGAAAGGAGGCTGGATGACTACTGCGATGACTCACCTATCTTGGGGGGGTCAAGGATGCCACTCTCCTGGACTGGCCAGTCACATGCTCTCAGGAGCCTCTGCTCATCTTGTTTCCAAGATGGCAGAATGAAGTGGCCATCTGGCAGAGCCTTAGACACCTCCATAGGGGACGAGCTGGACAGGGGAAAGGTCACTCCCCTGTCTTTTGTGAGTTTCGCACCAGAACAGGGGGCCTGTGGGCTCCTGCACTGAAAGAAACCAGTTTTGCAAGCAGGGCACCGAATGTGCCCTTCAAATCAGTCTGGTAGTGTTCAGGGGCATCTGCACATTAGCCCAGAGACACCTATTTTTAAAGGAGAAGTGGTAACACCTCCCCTCTACAGGAAATCCTTTGTTCTGCCTTCTCCTGCCTGAGTTAAGCTCAGCAGCAGAAGGGCAGAACAGTGTCTGGGGTCAGCGGCAGCACTGGCTTGCACACCGACCTTGCAAGGCTGCACAGGCTGACATGGGGGGGTCCTCTTAGGAGCCCTCAAAGTACATCGTATCATGCAACTAACACTGGAACTGGTGTTGTTGAAAGATTCCAACATATCTAATATCAAACATGACTAGGTTCGGAGAAACCATTATGTAGTTGGACACCTCATGATGACCAGGGGCGACTACATACCTTAAAATGTCTTCCCACACATAGCCCAGAAAATTGAGTCTGTGGTTTGTAGGGGTACCTCTGCTCATGCAGGGGTACCTTCACACTCAGAACCATGCACCCTGCCCTTGGGCTGAGGGGTCTACCTTAAGGGTGGCATATAGGGTAAGGAGTGCATTGAATGTGCTATAAGGTAAACCTTATATCTGGGGTGAAAGGTGCATGCACCATTTCACACAGGCTGCAATTGCAGGCCTGTAGACACAGTTTGCATGGGCTCCCATGGCTGGCATAATACATGCTGCAGCCTGTGGGGACGACTGGTGTACCAATGCCCTGGGCACCTAAGTACCATATACTAGGGACTTACAGGGGTTCGCCAGTATGCTAATTGTGGGGTGTAAGAAGGACTTACCACCCAAATTTAGGGTAGAGAACACTGACACTGGAGTCCTGGTTTGTAAGATCTTTGTGTACTACAGTCAAAACACACTGACACCAGTCAAAAAGTGGGGGCAACCATGTCAGAAACGTCCTACTTTCCTACACAGTCCAACTATGGGACATTATTACTTCTGACAGTTTTAGTAGCCCTGCCTGTTGTTCGTCCTGTTTTGGCTTTTATGCTCCCTTGTTGTATTTGTTTCTCCTTTTTAGCTAGTTTCTAGCACCACAATCTCTTTTGGTGACTGTGTATTGCACAAATAATAATAATAACAATAATAATGATACTATTATTTGTATTAAATAATAATAATAATAATAATAATAATAAGACATCAGGTGATGCGTTGTGAAATGTTCATGAGGTTTGCATTCACAAGTCATTCCTGGGATGTCAGCTGTTGAATGTGTGTT
Organism: Pleurodeles waltl; assembly: GCF_031143425.1. NCBI lineage: Eukaryota > Metazoa > Chordata > Amphibia > Caudata > Salamandridae > Pleurodeles > Pleurodeles waltl. The sequence continues at coordinate 604,359,242 of NC_090445.1, read as the reverse complement.
TATACAATGGCAGATACAGACTTTGCATTTTGTGCTACATTTTTCTATTTACATCTCTACGTTTCTTCATATCATACCATCACTTACGTAGGAGTTCAATTTCTCCATAAGGGACACCAAAGACATTCACATTCTCTTGTGGCACTAACCAAATGGCCTGCTTCACATTCAAATTCACAAGGTATGAGGATGTATTCTCTCCACCTAGAACACTTCCTTGACCAGAACCTCCTGTTCCTACTCTGTAAATTTCTGTTTTCTCTTTCTGTCCTCTGCCTTATTTTTTACTTATTGTGTTTACCTTACTGATGTCTCCAGCTCAGTGCCATGCCACATGGGTGGACAGGAGATCGGGGATACTGTTTTTGGGACTCATCTGCTTCCCTTCTCAGTGACCAGGAAGAAACATAGACAGAGTCCAAGATTTTTGCATGGACCTGCAGTACAAGTGTCCCCACAGGATCTGTGCATCTCTTGAGTGTGGCTATGCCTCTCCCAGCATTTATATGTGTGGAGTACAGTGGTACAAATAGCACAAATGCTCCAATGCTCCTCACACTCTGGCAGAAAACTCATAACAGGTCAAAGTATTTGTTTTTTAAGAGAAGCTACAGCTTTGGATCCCTTGCTTCGGAAAAAGGAGACAGATCCGCCATGACACCACAGGATCAGCTGTCCCTTTTTATTTTGCCACACCTTGTGTCATGTCATTTTAGTGAACATACAAACATTGACACAGCTGGAACTTCCAAATTTGGATGGGCAGACTTGGAAGGAAGTCACTACTCTGTTTTTCGAACCCCCAGCAACCTCAAATTACAATGAACTACCCTGGGATAGAGTCCACGATGTCAATCTTTCTTTCAGAGTCTTCAATGCTTTTCTTGAGGGAGTCAAACTGTTGTAAAAGGCTGCTAAGGGTATTTTTTTAATTGTCCAGAGTGAATATGTTCTGAATTCTTACAAGATGTATAACATAAGTGAGCCAGTGACGCCACACATGCAGACCCAGAGCTATTCTCTGGGGAAACACAGTGGTATTTGGCCATGGACTCTTAAAATACCGACCTTTTGCCTGCCTCCTGTACATTTTAATTTATGTCAGGTGCCTTTGGGAGGGTTATCTGAATCCAGCAAATCCCTTTGACAACTGTTAAATGTGGTGGGGGGCGACTTGTGCTTTCTCATTTCTTCTGTTTCGAATTTTCAATAAAAAAATATTACAGAATTTGATATCATTTGAAACAGAGGGAAAAAAAGTCTGCTACAGTGGTTCTTAACCTGTGTTCTGGGGACCTCTGGTGGTCCACAATGCCTACTCAGAGGGACAGCAACTGTTTTGAAAATTAAATAATATCAACAAATTAATAACTTTTATTTAAATAAAGCAGCAAAATGTAGAATAGAATATCTTAAAACGTTCTGGATGATGAGTACGGCCTCAATTGAATTTAGAAAACCTCCACCCGTCCCAAATTTAAATATTTGTATATTTGTTTGTAAATTAAAATAAAATATTTCATAATTTTTATATTTGATGAATGTTCGTTTCTGTATTTTTTATATATTTTATTGTGGTTCAAAATACCGAAATGGCTTAGGTCCGTTCCTCGGCTTCCAGTAATTACTCAGTGGGGATCCCCGGATTTCAATAATGATTCAGTGGGGGTCGCCAGGTCCCAGTCAATAATGAATAAATGGAGGTCCACAGCAGTCAAAAGTTTAAGAACCACTGGCCTACTTAGTAGTGTGCCAGTTTCTTCACAGTGAACAACAATCACAAAACTTTCACAAATCTTTCAAGTTAAGGAGGCCGCTTGGGAGCACCTAGGAATCGGACAAGGAACACTTTGGGCGGCTCATTCAGAAGGTGCGTTGGCTACAAACAATGCGGAAAAACAGAACAGATGAGTTTCGTTCCGCTCCCATTCTCTGTAAAACATGGAAATCTTGATAAGCATAGCTGCGGCCTGCATCCATGGGCGTCCTGTCGCTTGGTGCAAACACTGTGTGCGATCTTGGCAGGTGCTGAACGTTACCGGATAAGAATGAGTCAGCCCAGCTCAGCAAACAAGCACGAGGCAGACCCGGACTTCAGGAGCTTGCAACAAGGACGTGTCTTGTCCTACACCGCAGAACACTGCACCGAGGCTCACTCAAGTCAGTTAAACAGAAGACCGGCCCTTCCGAAGGGTGGCGAGTTCATTAAAAATAGCAATTCTTTGGAACTTGTAGAACTGGAGGAAGAGAGTCTAGCTATCTGTAGGCAATTTGTGCGGATTTTCCACAGAGCAGCACAGTGCGGATCCCTGACCGATGGCATTTTCGTGCTATGCTTTTAACCCTTTGGATGAAGTTGTAAAACGAATCAACGTATGTTGAATCGCTTACTTCTGCAACCTTTGATTCAGGATAAGTGATTGAAATCGTGACTTTTGCTATCATATGTTCGTATATGAACACATGTTTTTGTCGCTTTCAGATGGTTCTGACAGATACACTCACACAGTTTAGTTTCTGCTTCATGCGCAGTGTAATTGTGCATATAAAAAACTAAAAGCTCTCCAAAATGTAAACTTGTGGGCAGGGACGTAGCTTCAGGGGAGGAGGGAAAGGGGGGTGGGGGGGTTTGGGGTGTTATACCCCCCCTAATAAATGTACTTTCAGTAGGGTATGATGAGCTGTCTTTCTGTCGGATTCCACCAGGAATTTTTACATACACACAGTCGAAAACAAACACACACTCAGGCACGGCTCCTCCGCTAAGGCAGAGAAGTGTGACCCCCTGCCAGCAGCAGCAGCTGCAGCTGCAGCTGCTAACCTTTTACCAAAAAACGATAATAAACTATGTTAATTATCGTTTTTGGTAAAAGGGGCGGGGCCACAGGCTGTGACGAGCACAGCATTTCCCCTCACAGCGCATGTAGGTTTGGCCGGCCGTCTCAAGCTGGCCTAACACACATGCGCAGTAGGCTCTCTCCAGCCCGGCACTGTGTTGACGGGCTGGATAGAGCAGGCACAGGCTCCCAGTGTGCCTGGGAGCACCCTGGCTGGGTGCTCCCAGCCAATCCTAATGTTGCTTTGAGCTGCCTCAGGTTTGGCCGCACAGCAGGCTGGGAGCCTGTGCCTGCAGCCTGTCTGCGCAGGAGAGGAGCAGCACGGTGGTGACGGGGGCTGCAATGATCAGGAACGTTTTGTAAAAAATTAATCCCCCCAAGCCCATCCACCCCTCCACCCGCGAGTGTGCTGCCCGTTCCTCTGTAGCACTGTGAGCCGCTCCTGTGCACACTCTCCATCTCTGCTTTGAAAGTCCTCAAAAAGGTTGGTTATTTTACAAAATATTGGGTTTTCTTCCACTTTGTACTCCTACCAATCCGCATTCCTCTCCCCTTTCACTGTCCCTTAGGCCCTCTCATGCACGCTGCTTGTCATACAATGTATTTTTAACATTATATGCCAACATGATTTTAAGAAAATCTGAAGTCTTACTGACCAAGCTATACTCCTGCTTGTGGAGGAAAACTACTGCATATGCTTTCCAGCATGAAATATGCAATTAGAGCAAAGTGTGCTCCGTGGGCTGTGGTGATTTTTTTAATTTCATTTCTGCTAGTGTGAACATTTTGTTGCTAAAACTGTAAATTGAAAATCTCTGACTAAGAACCAGGAAAAATCACTAACCGCAAGAAAGCTGCAACTTTGCTTGGTAAGAAAACGAGCAAACTCATGTACTAACAAAAAGGAAGAGGCTCAGAATGGACTTAATAAGGTTAGTGTGAAAGAACAGCTTAAACATTATAAAGTAGGTGCAGAATCAGGCCATTCTCGGCGGCCGTTTCCCAATGTGAGATCTTTGCAGGGACTTGAAACAGTAGCACGAGATGCATCCTCTTGTAGGTGAAGGGGGAACCAAAGGCAACAACCTCAGTGTGTAGCTTCATGCCTGGTGTCAGAGGCGTTTTAGGGCATGGGCAAAGTGGGCTCTGACCCGGGGCCCCATCCTTTCAGGGGGCCACCTGACAGAGCCAGCTATGATCTGCAGAGTCATGCCCTGATAACCTTCAATAATTCTCAAATAGCTTGTTTTAAATGTCGTTTTCCTTGAATTTATTTTTTGTGTGAGTGATGTGTGAGGATCTATTACAGACAGTTCTAATGTTAGTTACTACTCAATTTTTAATGAGAATTTTAAGGGGGTCGACTGGTTGAAGTGTGTCAGCTGATCAGTTCATGTTAATAACACTAGTGCATATCTAACACAGAAGTCATTGCATGTGATGAAGCTCAAGGCAAGAATCTTGTTGTCAATGATATGAACTGACAGCGACGGTGGCAGCTGAGAGACTCTTTCTGCCACTGTCTGAAGGAAATAGCTATCAGGAGCACTTTTTACTATAAGGTAACATCCGAAACAAAGTACAGATGCTGCACGTGCTTTAGTGATTAATCTCCAGTTTTATTTGGAAACTGGCAGACACCCTGCTCGACATGTCTCCTGAGGACAGCTTAAAGGTATACATGTGCTCCCCTTTAAAGGTCACAGCAGAAGAGCTCAGTGATGGTAACTGGACCAGACAGCACCTTCTTCGTTAGACGTCCCATCTCACACGTGCCACCAAGAAAACTAAACCACAAAGGGCTTCATGAATACTGCCAAACGTTCAAACGTCTACTGAGGAAGAGGAGAGACCTCTCTCACAGCCACGAGGACCAGTAGAGTCTGCTGACACACAAAGTCCAATCATGCCGTTCCCAAGTACAGATATCTTGGACAATCTTTCTATGTTTAAAAATGAGCTCTGTGAAGAAGGTCAAGAAGATTACAATCAAGTTATCCAAGAATTGTCACCCTACCTGGGAACTAAATTAGAAAGTCTTAGAAACGACATAGATAATAAGGTAAACAGACTGATAGATTTAGAAATATTCAGTGGCTCTTGGCAATGATGCTGTTCAGTGATTAAGACAAAACAACAGCAGCAGACTTTGTGTTACAAAAATGCAAAGAACTAGAAAATGAGAGTAGAATTGTATTCAAAGCCTGGAAGAAGGGGCTGATCGTCCAACCAGGAAGCATTTATGATAGGCATGTTTTCCTCGCTTCTAGGAGATGATTATCCAGAAAGTGCAACTAGACAGAGTGCACAGGGTGGACCTAAAACATCAAAGCAAGACCAGCGACTGGGGGATATTTTATCAACATTACTTTAATACTAAAGAAAGAATTTATGAGTGTGTCACGAAATGAAAAATTTAATTTCAGTAACATACATACTCTTTGTCCCAAGACAATTCACCAACCGCCCTTCAATTCAGACAGCATATTGCTTTATTGCATTTCAAATACCCAAATACGTCCAGATCGAAAAGATCCCTGTCCACACAATCCTGAATTAATAATTTGTTTTGTAATCTTGGGCATCACCCACTTCACAACACCCTGAAAGTCATAGCTGCCCAATGGCCAAAAAACACAGGGAGAGGCACATTGATTACGACTTACCATGATTTATTACAGGATTGGGTGCACAGGGGTCTTATCCATTTGGATGAATTTGGTACTTGAAATGTAATAAACCAAATGTCCCCTGTTTTCTTATGTTGCCCAAAGTATATACAAGGTTGACCAATACCCCAGCCAGGCCCACTATGTTCTTGAAGGGTAGTTTCCTGGAAACTATCTCTCTTTATAATAATTGCTTCTTAATGCCATGGAAACTACCTCTATATATAATAACTACTTCTTAATGTAATTTGTGTTAGATTTGAGATCATATTGTCAAGACAGTACAGATTTCATTGAAAAGATAGCTAACATACACTGGAAACCTACATATCTGCTCATCACACTTGATTTAAATTCATTGTATATGTGTATTCAGCATCAGGACGGCATACATGCATGCGGATATATTTTTTTAAAAAGGCATTGAAATGTTATGATCACTCCAACATGCTTATAGAGATGATTAAATCTGCATTAGTTAACAATATTTTTGTTTAATATAATATTTATTACAGATGTTAGGAACAGCAGTGGGTAACTGCTTTGCCCCAGCTATGAAAATAGCACCCATCACCATCTCATAAGCACCGCCAAAAGAGATCACTACAAGACACGCCTTGACAACAACTCTCAAAACAGCAAAGTACTCTTCACCATCATTAATGAATTAGCCAAACCCAAAGCCAGCAACATAGACCCTTCACACACACAGCCCTTATCTGACGCCCTCTCCAACCACTTCCACCACAAAATCCTGGACATCCACAACAGCTTCATACCACACCCACCCACCACACACACCCCTCACTCACCCAACTCAACCCCCACTCATGACCCCAACTACACTCACCACCTGGGCCCCCACCACACACGAAGAAACCAAAAAAAACATGAACTCCATCCGCTCCGGATCCCCCTCCAACCCCTGCCCACATCTCATCTACAACAAAGCCAGCCCAACCATCGCCCCCATACTCCTTGACATAATCAACTCCTCCTTCGACGACGCCACCTACCCGGACCCCTGGAAACATGCGGAAATCACAGCTCTCCTAAAAAAAAAACAAAGCCGACCCAGAGATCCTCTCCAACTATCGCCCCATCTCCCTCCTCCCCTTCCCCGCGAAGGTCGCAGAGAAACTAGTCAACACATGCCTATCCCACTACCTCGAAGAAAACAACACGCTTGACCCCTCACAATCCGGGTTCCGCAAGAACCACAGCACGGAAACCGCCCTCATCGCATGCACTGACGACATTAGGACCAAAGTTGACAAAGGCGAGACCGTCGCACTCATCCTTCTAGACCTCTCCGCAGCCTTTGACACTGTCTGCCACCACACACTCCGCACACGCCTCCACAACATAGGAATTCGCCACAAAGCCTTAGACTGGCTCACCTCCTTCTTCACTGACCGGACCCAGAGAGTCCGCCTCCCACCTTTCCACTCCACCACCACCAAGATCATCTGCGGAGTCCCCCAAGGGTCCTCTCTCAGCCCCACACTCTTCAACATTTACATGATCCCCCTAGCCAACATCCTCTGATCACACGGAATCACTATCCTCTCCTATGCAGATGACATCCAACTCATCCTCCCCCTCACCCGCAACCCCACCATCGCCAAAACCAACCTACATGCAGCTCTCCACAACACCGCCAACTGGATGACAACTAACCACCTAAAGCTTAACTCCAACAAAACCGAGATCATCATCTTCCGCCCCAACAAAACCATATGGGACAACTCATGGTGGCCCGCCGCCCTAGGACCCGCACCCACCCCCACAACCACGCACGCAACCTCGGCATCATCCTGAACCCCTCCCTCTCCATGACACAGCAAATCAATGCTCTTACCTCCTCCTGCTTCCTCACACTCCGCACTCTAAAAAAATCCTTCAAATGGATACCCCCAGAGGCCAGGAAGACAGTCACCCATGCACTCATCAGGAGCCGAGTAGACTACGGTAACGCCCTCTACGCCGGCACCACACTCAAACTCACACGCAAACTCCAGAGAATCCAGAACACAGCCGCGTGCCACATCCTTGGCCTCCGCCGCCACGAAAGAATCTCACCACACCTCAAAATCCTTCACTGGCTCCCCATAAACAAGAGAATCACATTCAAGATCCTCATCCACGCACACAAATCCCTCCACAACACCGGCCCGACATACCTCAACGAACGAGTGAACTTTCACATTCCCACCCGCAACCTACGATCAGCCAACCTCGCCCTACCCACAGTCCCCCGCATCCAACGCACCACCACAGGAGGCAGGTCCTTCTCCTACCTCGCCCCCAAAACCTGGAACTCCCTCCCCACCCACCTCCGCAAAACCAAAGACCTCCTGCTCTTCAGAAAAAACCTCAAAACATGGCTGTTCGAACAGTGACCCTCCTGCACCCCCCCCCCCCCCACCAAATGCCTTGAGACCCTCATTGGTGAGTAGTGCGCTATATAATTTTTTTGTTTTTTGATTGATTGATTGATTGGTTGAAAATGTATTCCTTGGCTAGTGGGAAGAGCAGGTGGCCTGAGGTAAACCAATGATCCTTATATTAGCTATGTGTTACTCGGTACACAATATATGCATGATTTGTTTTTGATTTGGGATAGACAGAGAGAAGTGGCAGACAAGTTAATCAAGTCCCTGGATAGTCCCCAACTGAATCTTTCTTTCACCAACTGCATAAGTGGTGGGTCCATCATGTATTTGGAACCTGCATGTAGAGGTAGAGAGGGAAGTGCTGAAAACTAGTGTGTTTCACAAGGAGACAGATGGCTACAGACTTCTCCATGCTGGTAGCATTCACCCATCTAGGCACTAGCCCCTGCCCCTCTTTTCCCTGCCCTCCATGGTCTGTTGAGCTGCCACTTCCACTCCCACCTGACCAGCATGGGCAACTTGTTGCCTCTGGACCCTCTACCCTGCCCTCAATTATCCAAGTCTGTGCCCCTGACCTCTGCCTCCCCACAGTATTCTAATGAACACCTAGATTGCGAACATTCTATATTTATTACAAAAGTGTGGCACGCCTGACATCATCTTAATGTCATCAAAACTGTAAAGCATTTCCTTTAGAAGTTAGAAAAAGTAGAGGGTCTTATTCCCATAGAAATTATTGTCAGTGCTCTAAAAAACTAAAATGAGGACATATTTTCTGAGTTCTCAAATAGCGACAAAGCACTTTTAAATTATTTGCTATCTTTATGTTTGTTTTATCCAGTTGATCACTTGATTATTTGTTACACTTAGGGGAGAGGATATGGCATTACGGCCAGAGCTGCAGACTTTGCATCTGGGGAACCAGGTTTGAGTTTCGGTGTCAGCTCGAAATCCTGTGATTCTGGGGACATCACTTAATCTCTCCATGCCTCAAACCAAAATGAAAGGGTCCTTGTGTAATGTAACTGATGCTCATGTAAACCACTCCAATATCTTCGGGTCAAGTCTGAGATGTATAAAACTGCAAAATAACAAATAATTAGATGTTTTGCACACTTCTGTCATTGTGCTGTACTTAGGCTAAATTTGAGTAATTTTTGTGCCATATTTGGGCTCTTTTTTCTCTGGTGGCCATCTTGGGAGACTTATATATTATGAAGCTTTTTAATTTCCTCATTTACTGCAGAATCCTTCTTGGACCTGGCAGAGTCATCCCCAAACTTTTTACCTCCTTCCTCCTATTTTTTATGACCTGTTGTGGTTGGGTTTAGGACTCTGGCCACAGTGCTAAAGTGCAAGTGCTCTCTGCCTAAATTGTATTAGTGATTGGTTTATTTACTGGTAAGTCCCCAGAAGAGTGCACCAGAGGTGCCCAGGGACTGTAAATCAAATGCGACTAGTAGGCCATCAGCACTGATTGAGTCACCCTCATGAGTAGCCCTGTAAACACGTCTCAGACCTGCCACTGCAGTGTCTTTGTGTCCTGTTTTACACTGCCAGTTCGACGTGGCAAGTGTACCCACTTGCCAGGCCCAACCTTCACTTTTACTACATGTAGGTCACCCCTAAGGTAGGCCCAAGCTAGCCCCATTGGCAGGGTGCAGTGTATTTAAAAGGTAGGACATGTACTAGTGTGTTTTACATTTCTTGCTAGTGAATTACTGCTAAATTCATTTTTTCACTATTGGAAACCCTATTGTTCCCTTACGGTAACATGGGGATTGTCTTGAAGTATCTTTTAAGTGCAGGTTCCCATTGGGAGCAGATAGAGATGTGGCGTTTAGGGTCTCTGAACTCTTAATTTAGAAATAAATCTGTTGGTAAAGTTGGTTCTTAAATTGTAAGTCTGAAAATGCCACTTTTAGAAAGTGTGCATTTTCTTGCTTAACCATTCTGTGCCTCTGCGTGGCTGTGGAATACATGTCTGGGTCAGATTGACAGTTTGGCTGTTTGTGAATTCAGTCTAGTCAGTCACACAAAAGGAGCTGAGGTGTGTTCTACATATCCTGATGAGACTTCCTGGGCTAGAGCAGAGGGAGGAGCTGACACTTGCACCTGAATAGGGCTGTGCCTGTCCTTAAACAATGCAGTCTCCAACCCCCTAAAGTGTGTCTGGGGCCAGGACATGGAGAGGCAGGGTCTTGTGCACTATAAAGGATTTCCTTAGAAGTTTGCCTACTTCAAAGGCAGAAATGATTAACATGGTGGTGGTCACTTGTTTTGGCATCCTTAAATGGCTGAGAAAGATGCTGGCATGCATTCCCGCTCCTGCTCAATGACTGTGGTCCAAGCCTTGATGGTTTCCAGGCTGGATTATGGTAACATACTATATCTGAGTGTTGCAAAAGCTTTGTTGAAATGGTTGTGAATAGTCCGAAATGTGGCAGCCCTCTTGATTCTTCATCCATCCAGATTTACCTCTTCTGCCAGTCTACTACACACCTTACACTAGATTCCCACTGAACGGCGAGTCAACTTTAAGACTCTTTGTTACATGCACATGTGCTTGCCAACACAGGACATGTGTATTTGAGACAGTTGGTAGCTAGATACTGTTCAGATCACACACTTCAATGTAGCCATCAGGATCTGGCAATAGTTCTCAGTATCAGTACGTCTCGCCAAGGTGGCCAAGCTTTTGTGTTTCTCGGCCCCAAGCTTTGGAACGAGTTGCCACATTCACTTAGAACCTGTAAATCGCTAACAGCTTTTCAGAAGCAGCTAAAAACCTGGCTGATTCTAACTTCCTTTTTATTGGTAAGGTTATGGCTTGACAACCTTGGCTAAGGAGGAGGCTAGCACTGGGAAACCTTTCAGATAGCAATGCACTTTATAAGTTTTAATAATAATAATAACAGTTTGCTGATCAAGAAACTCCATGAAATCGGCTTGCACTCATACGCCCTTCTGTGGTTGACCTCTTTCCCAAAGAATAGAATGCAGATTATCCAGCTGGGTACTTGAAGGTCCTGCTCCATTACATCCAGTTGTGAAGTTCCCCAAGGCTCCTCATTGAACCCCACCCTTTTTAATGTATATGATTCTCCATTAGCAACAATTGTAAGGAAATGGGGTTTTAAGGTCACCTCTTATGCAGACAACATCCAGCTGATTATATCACTGGGGGAGGAACTTGATGTGACCCGAGGCAATTACGAGAGTGTCTCATCGAAGTAGCAGGATGGGTGACAAATCACCGTATAAAACTAAGTGCAGATAAAACAGAGATCCCGCTATTCGGTGAGGAGCATCTGATTTGTGATGCCTTGTGGTGACCAGATTCATGGGGGCCTATGTCCACTTCCAAGAAATCTGCCAAAAACCTGGGGATCATTATTAGCAACTGCTTTTTCATGCAAGACCATGTTAGGGCTACCTGCAGTAAATGCTTTGCTATTCTTAAGCTTTTGAGAAGACTGTTCAAATGGATTCCGATAGCTTGGCATAAAACCATAGTCCAGGCTCTCATAACAAGTAGATTGGACTATGGTGACATTCAATTTGTAGGTATGGCTGATTACCTATTCACGAGATTACAGGTAATTCAAAATGCTGCCACCAAGTTAATCTGTAATATGGACAGTTTTAGTTCTGCATTGGCTTGCTTGGCTTCTTTACACTGGGTACCTATGCGAAAAATAGCCAGTTTCAACTTTTATGCTATGCTCACAAAGCCCTGTACAACACAGGACCTGAGATCTGACAGGCTAGCCTACACGCAGTTTGAGATCCCGTAATCTAGCTCTTGCTAAAACTAAACAAATAAGGAAAGCTAGAACAGGCGGCTGATAGTTTTCGTACTTGGCTGCAGTCCAATGGAATTCTTTACCTCTGTATATTCGCCTCACAGATAACCACACTTGGTTTGGAAAGAAATTTAAAAAACTGGCTTTTCTCAGGCTAATATTTATCCGTAAAAGTTCTAGCTCAGTGGAGTTCTTTCAGTGGATAAGATAGGAAGGTTCCTAGAGCCACCACATCCAAATATGCTAAATAAATAAAATTGCACAGAGAAAAAGCGTTTTGCGACCCCCCTCCTTTTTCTCAGCTTCCAATTGATGAATCAACCCAACACATTCAAGACAGCAACTGAATTGAGTGGCGTGCTAGTTTAAAAAATTTCTTGAAGATTCTTTAAACAGCACTGAAGATATTGGCAAAACAAAAAATGCTTTTCTTTGAGAAACGAGGTCCTAACTATAACTACCTACTGCCAACTGCTAGTAAATTTGGTAGGCTATATATCTATGGAAACAAGGTCCTAACTAAAACTACCTACTGGCAACCGTCATTAGGATGATATATATATATATATATATATATATGCATATATACATATGCATATATATACATATATATATATATATATATATATCTTACCTAATGGTGGTTGCCAGTAGGTAGTTTTAGTTAGGACCCTGTTTCCATAGAAAAGGTGGTTTTTTTACTTGCCTATATCATTGGCGCCATTTGACAAATTTCATAACATTTCCCCCAAAAAGTGTTCCAGGGAATCTTGTTGTGCGTGGAAAATTTTTGGGGGATCCATCAAGCGGGCCGAGAAAAAGGGGGAGATCAAAAAAAGTGTATTTCACATTTTAATTCCCATAGGGATTTTGAACACGACTATAGCCTGAACCGCTGGACGGAATTATACCAAATTTGGCAGAAAGGCATCTTTTGGTCAGGAAAGAAGCCTTTTTGTTATTTGGTGTGAAGGCGCTCACTCATTTTTGAAATATCAAAAGAAAACCAAATTTGTATATCTGGAGGCGCAAAGGCTTCACAAATACTTGCGACTGTGTGTAGGGATCTGATTTGCTGCCAGCACTTCAACCAGGAAGTGTTGGCTGCCATTTTGAGACTCAGCTTCAGCCGAGTCTAAAAAAAAGTAAAGGGGGAAGGATACTGGTACCCTACCCCTCTATCCTTGGAGCAGGGGTCCCCCAAGGACCCCCTCAAGGCTTAAAAATATATATTTTTTAAATCAAGGCAAAAATCACCGCAAATTCGGAAATTTCGCAGTGATTTAAAGAAAAAGTAATCGCTGTCTCCCGTGCTTTGTTTTTTGCCTCCAGAAGGGCAAGGCCCCGGGGGCATACCATAAAAATAGGAGGTGGGACACATAGGGGCCCCTCTCCTAGGGCTTATGAAGTCCCAGGGACCACCACCTCCTCAGCGAAAATCTCGTTAAAATAATGTGGGGGGCCTACGTAGGCCCCCTGCAGCACTGTGGACCACCACCTCCCCAGGGCAAATCTTATTAAAATAAAGCAGGGGCTGTGCAGAGCCCCCGTAGACCTTGGGACCACCACCACCCCAGGGCTAACCTATATAAATAAATGTGGGGGCCTGCGTGGACCCCCCAAGGCTCCGAGGATCGCCATTTCCTTGGGGCACTAAAACTATGCATGCGGGCAAGCACGCTGGGCTCCCCACACCCCAGGGACCACCACCTCCCCAAGGTAAACCTCGTTAGAATAATGCGTGGGGCCAGGGACCGCCATCTCCCTGGGGCTGAAATAAATGAATTTAGGAGGTGGGTTGCAGACCTCTGACTCCCTGGACCACCACCACCCTGGGGCTAAGTGCTACAATGGATCCATGAATGGCCCTGGGGACCACAATGCCGTAGGGCCGGCTCCTGCTACCTCCTGAGGTGTCCACCCCAGGAGGTAGCTATTCTCCCATGAAGCAAAAGCAAACATAGCTCCATTTTCTGCAAGCAGCAGCTAAACAGCTCCCGGCTGCAGAAATTGGAGTTTACATCTGTTTCCCTGCACGCAATATGCATGCAGGTAATCAGATGAAAACATTGCTCCTGCATGCAGGAAGTTGCTATTTCAAGCAGCTTCCTGCTTGTAGGAGCAATGCCGGCTCCCGCAGGATGTGGAGAGCCGGCTAGGACCACGGGGAACCTTTAGGCTCCCCGGCAGTCCTGTCACTCTCTCTCTCTCTTCCATCCCATTAAGAGAGACAGAGAGATTGTTATTGCAATGGTCTCTCCCTGCAATAACTTCAAAGTTTCAAACTAGCAAGATGTTTGGTTGCAAATGTTATAGTTATGTTTTGAGGCTCAGCAGAGGAGAGTCTCTTGTGGCCCACTGGTAAAGCTCTTGGACTGTCACTCAGTAGGTTGAAAGTTCAAATCCTGCTATTTCATGGTAGTTTGTCTGTTTATGTACTAGTGTTTTGAATGTTGAATATTCCTAGCGAGCAAACATTTACATCTTTTTTCCAATCAAAATCTTTTGGTTGAATGTTTTATGTATGCCTGGAAACTGCATAGCAAGGACGCGGGGTTGGGTGGTTATAGTGGGTTGGGTGATTGAGTTAATGTACAGTAATTAAAATTACTTTACGTAAAAATGTTTTAAAGATGCATAGAAATTCACTGAAAAAAACAAAGGTTACAGAAACGTTATAGTTAGGAAATAGAATTTAAAAAAACACAGAAATTCACTTAAAAAACAAAGGTTACAGGGACATTATAGTTAGGTTCTAAATTTACTCGCACAAAACCATAGAAATTCAGCAGTTATAGTTAAAGTTTTTTCAAGTAATTATAACTTGTGGCTTAAGGTAACTATAACTTGCACCCTCGCCATGCACTGCTAATTACCACAGATATTACAGCACTCATGACAACCTCCATAACATAATTAAAAATATAAATGAAACATTAGCAATCAAATTATTGAAGAAAAAACTGTGCATGACATGGGCATGAGTTATAGTTACCTTAGGGCACGAGTTATAGTTACTTGAAATACCTCTAACTATAACTGCTGAATTTCTATGGTTTTGTGCGAGTAAATTCATAACCTAACGTCCCCGTAACCTTTGATTTTTTTAAGTGAATTCATATATATAATTATATATATATATATATATAAATATATATATATATACATATATATGTACACATTAACTGACGTTTTACCCATACAAAACCATAGAAATTCAGCATTTATAGTTATACGTATAATTATACTTACGTTAAGAAACTATAACTTGTGACCTCCGAGAAGTCATAGTTTCTGTAGATAAGTCTAACTATAAGTTGCCACACCAACGTATGGTGAAAAAGTTTCAAAACTCTATTCAAATTCGTGCTAATGACTGCATTTACCATGATGCCTTGGGGTCACAAATGCTGGAATGGAAGACAGGGTGCTCCCCATTTTGACATAAGTATAGCTATAACTGCTGAATTTCTATGGTTTTGCATAAGTAAAATGTAAACCTAACGATAACGTCCCTGTAACCTTTGTTTTTTTCAGTGAATTTCTATGGTTTATTAAATGCACATGTTAATATTTGTGTCAGGTTGCAGCAAGCCAATCAGGGCCTTGCTACTCCCCAGGATCTGAGGAGGATACTCAAATCTGCAGATAGGCTGACAAAAAAAAAGACAATTATTTGTCCATGTGTCCTATGGGGTCAGGATACCTATTTCCTGACACCTTATATGTTTTTACAATGTTTTTCTCTCAACTTCCCAGGCAATGCGAGAAATAAAATGGAGCCCTCAACAGTTCTGTCAGGTTGTGGCCAGCCAATCAGGGCCTTGCTTTTCCTCAGGATCCGAGGAGGATCCAAGGAGGATGCGCATCCCAAATTTGATTTTCATTTAATAACTAGAAAACTACTGAACGGATTTACACCAAATAACAAAAATGCCTCTTTATGGACCAGTAGCTACCTTTCTGCCAAATGTGGTGTAATTCTGTCCAGTGGTTTCAGCACTATTGTTGTTCAAAATCCTTATGGAAAAAATAATGGGGAAAACACGTTTTGGGACCCCACTTCTTCTCAGCCCCCTGCCTGAGGGATCACTAAGAAACTTTCCACACAGCAACTCAAGTGACCACCATTGTGTTTTGGAAAACTTCACAAAGATTCATCAAACGGTGCCAAAGTTATTAGCAAAACAAAAAATGCTTTTTCTGTAGAAACTAGGTCCTAACTATAACTACCTAGTGACTACCACCATTATATATATATATATATATATACATGTATATATATTTATATATATATTTACACAACTCTACCTTTATGTTTATTCATAGAAACATGTTACTCTTGAAGTATCTACTTTCTGCACAGGTGACCTATGATATCAATAAACCTAAATGAACTGTTGCATATTCTCTTATGTTTTACCTTCCAGAATGGTAATACCTGTAAACTCTGATGCTGTTCTATGACAAAGATATATTTGATTGGGTAACAATATGGTTAAAACCATGTGCATCCCATGTCACTCTGAATTATGTATTGCTATTTAAGTGCAACATGCATCCAAATTGGCAGGGAAGTTGCTTGGCCAGTAAGATTAGGGGTGTGAGCTTCAGATTTTCCAACAATCAGACTGACATATAATGTAAAAATACATTATATGGGGGCAGGGCGCATTAGACATGGGCTAAGGAGCAGTGCAAAGGGAGAGGAACACAGATTGGTAGGGGTATTTTGTAAGGGAAAACACTATTTCGTAAACTTACTAACATTTTTGAAGACTTTAAAAACAGAGAAAGGGAGAGAGTTTGTGTGCATTTTTGTTTGTGTGTATGTACAAATTCCTAGTAAAATCCAAAAAGATACATCACCAAACCTGACTGAAAGCACCACTAGCCAACTATTTACCAGAAGAACATGTTACTTACCTTTGGTAATGCTTTTTCTGGTGGATAAAGTATCTACCTGTGGATTCTTCACCTTTTGAATACCCCCCATTGTGCCAGTATTTGACAGAAATCTTTTCTTTCTACCTCTCCACATCGGCGAGGACGTCACAATGTAACGGCTCCACACACGACTCCGTGTGACATCATCGGAGCCATTAGATGTCCTCGCCGGAGTGCTGACGTCAGTTTTACCCACTTTTTTTTACCGTGCCTTCGAGGCAAACGGTTGAACACCAACATCACAGGTACAACATTTGCAAACTTAACACAAGAATTTATATTTATACATCTATATATAACTAGACATTCTGTACATACAATGTGTCAGAAATACATATATACAATACGTATATGCAAATCATATAATTCATGGCATAAACCAAAAAGTCAACAGGGATGGAGGTGGGACCATGAGGAATCTACAGGTATATAATGCATCCACC
The DNA here is from genome assembly GCF_031143425.1 of Pleurodeles waltl. NCBI lineage: Eukaryota > Metazoa > Chordata > Amphibia > Caudata > Salamandridae > Pleurodeles > Pleurodeles waltl. The sequence goes on along the minus strand of NC_090445.1, from coordinate 604,342,144 downwards.
AGAAAAAGTGTTGCCGAAGGTAGGTAACTTGTTCTTCTGATGGATACACCTACCTAGGGATGCCTCACCTTTTGAATAGACTCCCAAAGCAGTCTCGCACTCGGAGGTGGGTGCCTGTCTGACTATACCAAGAAATCATGCAGCACTGAACTGGCAAAATGACCGTCCCTCCTCACTTCTGAGTCCAAGCAGTAATGCTTCGTGAAAGTGTGGAGGGAAGCCCAAGTTGCTGCTTTGCAAATATCGACAGCAGGTACACCTCTAGCCAAAGCAGAAGTAGTAGACTTAGCTCTGATAGAATGACCTCTAATTCCCTCAGAAGGATCGTTCTTTGCCATGTGAATAACATATTTTAATGCAAAGAATGACCCACATTGAAAGCGTTCTTTTATGGACGGCTTTACCCTTCATCCTGCCCATGCAGCCAATGAAAAGCTGATCATCCGTACTGAAGTCTCTTGTCCTGTCCACATAGAAGCTCAGCGCTCTCTTTGGATCCAGACGGTGCAGGCTTTCCTCCTACTAAGAGGGATGGGGAGGAGGGTAAAAGGTCAAAAGCATGATGGACTGCCCTACATGGAAAGGAGTCACCACCGTTGGTAGGAAAGCTGTCCTGGTTTTCAAAACCACCTTGTTAGCACGGAAAGTGGTACATAGGGGTTTAACACTCATGAGCTTGCAGCTCACTAACACGCTTAGGTGATGTGATCGCTATAAGAACGACAGTTTTAAAAGTAGGGAGCCTCAATGGGCAACTATGCAACGGTTCAAACAGTGCACCCATCAGGTACGTTAAAACTGAAATTGAAATCCCATTGAGGCATTAAAAACGGAGTGGGAGGACACCTGTTAGTCAAACCCTTAAGAAACCTTAGAACTAGAGGGGACTTAAATAAAGAGGGTTGGTCAGGTAAACAAATAAACGCCGACAGTGCAGACAGATAGCCCTTCACTGTCGCAACTATGCAACCTTGTTGTGCCAAGGAGAGAGCAAATTGTAAAACATTGGACAAATGGGCCCTAAAAAGGATCAATATGTCTTTCCTTACACCATTTAACAAACTTGGCCCATCTAACAGCATAGACAGTTTTGGTGGAGTGTCGCCTGGCTGATCATATAACATCCACCACTTCTGGGGGAAGAGAAAAAGAATTCAGATTGCCCCGTTCAAACTCCAGGCATGTAGGTGCAGGCTCTTGAGATGGAGGTGTAGAACCTGCACTTGCAACTGCGAGGGGAGGTCTGCCCTCTTAAGGAGACAGAGCGGATGGCACAGCAAGAGGTGAAAGAAATCTGTGTACCACACCCTTCTTGGCCAATCCGGGGTTATTAATATAACTTGGGCCGAGTCTTGGCAAATCTTCCTCACAACCCAAGGAATCAAGGGTAAGGGAAGAAATGTGTAAAGCAGTTGGTTGCCCCAGCTTAACTAAAACACATCCCCAATGGTCCCTGCATCGGATACTAGAGGCTGCAGGACAACAGTCAGTGTGCGTTCTCATGAGTGGCAAAGAGGTCTATCTGAGGCATCCTCCACAACTGGAAGGCATGAAGAACCACCTCTGGATGGAGACGCCACTTGTGATCGGCTGAAAAGTGACGGCTGAGACTGTCCGCATGTACGTTGAGAACTCTGGCCAAATGGTTTGCTATAATGCTAATCCGATAGTCCTGCATCCAGGACCGGAGTCGTAGAGCCTCTCTGCAGAGAAGGTACGACCCTACCCAGCCCTGTTTGTTGATGTATCACATCTCTGTAGTGTTGTCTGTCAAGACTTGAACTGCAAATGGAAGGGAGGAAGGTCTTGAGAGCCAGACATATCACTCGTAACTCCAACAGATTGATGTGAAATATCTGTTCCACTAGAGACCAAAGACCTTTGATCTCCAGATCCCCCTGATGAGCTTTGCACCGTAGAGTGGAAGCATCCGTTATGACTGTGGTCACCGGAGGTGGAAGACAAAACGGCCTCCCCTACAATAGGTTGCCACCTACACTCCACCATCAAAAATCCACTGCAGTGTCTCTGGAGGCTGTTATGGACTTTTTGAGATCTCCTTTGTGTTGAAACCACTGCTGTCAGAGGCACCAATGGAGAGCCCTCATGTGCCAATGTGCTCGAGTGACTAACAGAATACAGGAAGCAAACAGACCGAGCAGGCGTAGGACCTTTAGGACCAGAACAACTGATCCAGCCTGAAACATTGGAATCATAGCCTGAATGTCCTGAATCTTCTGAGGAGCAGGGAAGGCATGATTCAGTGTTGTGTCCAGTACGGCCCCTATGAACAGGAGGTGCTGAGAGGGCTCCAGGTGAGATTTGGGCACAGTTAATAAAAAGCCCAGGCTTAACAACAACCCGGTTGTCACCTGCAAATGGTGCAGCACTAACTCTGGTGACTTGGCTTTGAGCAGCCAATCGTCCAGGTTAGGGAATACCAATATTCCCCTCCTTCTGAGATGCACCACAACCACTGCCATCACCTTCGTAAAGACTTGGGGTGTGGAAGTAAGACCAAACAGAAGGACTGCAAACTGGTAATGCTGCGACCCTACCATGAACTGGAGATACTTCCTGTGCGACTGGAGAATGGGAATATGAAAATACACATCTTGCAAGTCTATGGAAACCATCCAGTCTTCTTTGTCCAGTGCTAGAAGCGCCTGTGCTAGGGTCAGCATTTTCAGTTTCTCCTGTTTGAGAAACCAATTCACAATCCACAGGAAACGTCTTGAATAACAACCCTGACCCCTTTCCTGCTACGGAACCAACTCCACTGCACCCTTTAAAAGCAGATTTTGTACCTCCTACTGAAACAGCAGCAGATGTTTTGCCGAACAAAAAGTTTGCTGGGGAGGAAAAGGAGGGGGAAACTCCTGAAAGGGAGGGGCATACCCATTTCCTAAAATGCCTAACACCCAACTGTCCGTTGTTGTGACCTCCCACTATTGAAGGAAATGAACTAACCTTCCCCCCTCCGACAGGTAACACATCCTCTTGAAGGGTAGGAGAACTAGGGCTTCTTACCTGAAAGGTTAGCACAGGAAGATGCAGTGGACGAGGAGGAAGGCTGGTGGAGTGCACCATATTGCATAGCTCTCCCATTACCTCTGTAGGATCTATATAAGGAGTTGTTAGACTGCTGTTATTGAAAATGCTGCCTCCCATTAAAGGAGGAGCTGCGTCTAAACCCCCTAAACTTATGCAAAAGTCTGTAGGTTGTGGAGTGTCTGAAGCCCAAGGGTGTCGAGGTGGCTTTGCTCTCCTTAAACCTCTCTAAGGCCAAATCTGCCTTGACTCCAAACAAACTGGATCCATCGAATGGAAAATCCGTCACCCCAGACTGCACATCAGGAGAGAACCCCGATCCTCTCAGCCATACATGCCTTCTGTTGGCAACTGAAGTCCCCATGACTCTGCCAACAGAGTTCGCCGTATCCAGGCCTGATTGTATAACCTGCTTTGCTGCCGCCTGGTTGTCCTGCAAGAGTTCTGTAAAATGACTCTGTATATCCTGCGGCAGTTTGGGGGTGACCTCTTTTGCTGAATCCATCAGAGCATGGATACACCTACCCAATAGGCAAGTGGCATTGTCTGACTTCAACGCCATACTTCCAGACAAATATATATTTTTCGCTGACTGCTCCATCCGCTTCGATTTCATGTCAGCAGGAGTCATGGGAAAGGAACGAGGTGCAGACCTTGAAGAGCATGAAGCCTGTGCCACCAGGCTTTCAGGTGTTGGATGTTGGCTCAGGAACGGAGGATCCCCTGGTGCTGTCCTATATTTCCTAGCAATGGATTTCAAAACTGATTTCTGCCAGAGATCTAGAACTGGCTCCAACAAAGTCTCATTGAATATTGAATGGCAGCAGGGGTTCTGATGCTGCAGAGGAAGAATGGAGAACCTCTGTTAAAGTGTTTGATTTTTATTCTGTAGTCTGCAGTGGTAAGTCCAGAAGTCCGGCTGACTTCCTAATTACCCCATGATACGAAGTAACTTCCGAAGGGGATATACCACCAGGGGATAATAATTCCCATTCAAGGGACGTGTCCAGCCCACTCACCACCTGAATGCCTTCAAACTCCTGAAATGGGATCGGAATCTCCCCTTCTTCGAGGTCCTGATATCGCTGGTCCTCCAAATACTGTTTCTCCTCCACAAACCTCAAGGCTTCCCTCCTGGACTCCTGGATCTCAGCCTGAACTTCAGCCGCGGTATCGAAAGAGAATGCGTCATCATCAATGAAGCCTGTTGCGGCGACGGCGAAGCCAGGGTCGGCGCCGCTAGCTTACTTCTTGCAGGGGTAGGATGACTCAATGCCAGAGAAGATCTATCCGACGTCACTTGTGGAGTCATTATCTCTACCGATGGTGATGGTGTTTTTCTCGGCCCCCTAACCGACCAAGGATATGGGGCAGTTGGCAATAAAGGCAGGAAAGGAACTTGCCTATACGGCACCGGGAAACCTCCCAGGGAGAAGGCCAATGGACCCGTGGGGCCCGAAGGTGCACCAGAGTGGGCCATAGCTTTTAAAAAAATGCTAAACATAGCATTTAAGAAATTTATAGGGTCGATCCTTGGGGCCAGAAATGACAGATATTCATGCTCTTTTTGCGGAGGCTGTACCTGTGTCTGTTGCCTGCTCTCCAATCTCCTGATCTGGTGAAGTCACAGGAGAGAACTGCGCCATAGAACTCCTGGGTGACACCTCAAGTGACTTTTGTTGGGACTTACTTCCCAAGTCAAGTAGCGCTGGGACTTTGAAGCCAGAGACAAGGTCCGAAGGGTGGTATCTCGGGATGAACGACACCGTGAACTATGATGATGTTGCTTCTTGTGTAACTTCGAAGACCTGTGGGATCACAACTCCACTCGAGGCCCAGATCTACGACGGCCCTGCTTTTCTTTTTTAGCTTTCACCAGGAACAACTTTGCCTCCATTTCTTGTAGTGCCTTAGGGTTCATGCTCTGACATGAATAGCATCCCCGACATTGTGATCTGAACATAGGCACCAGAGGCAGTTTTCGTGCAGGTCAGTGATCGACATGTGACTTCCACACTCTCAACAAGGCTTGAATCCAGACCTCTTCTGAGGAGACATTGTTGCACAAACAAAACTTTCACAATGAAGTTCCCACAATACAGTGTAACCACATGGAGAGGTAGAAAAACTGCTAGCGTAAAAGGTGCAGAAAAAAGGCAACTGGTGTCAGCAAGCCAACGAGGACTTGTTATGGCTTCAATGACGTCAGACAGAGTTGCTTGCAGAGCCGTTCCATTGTGACATCCTTGTCGACGCGGAGAGCTAGAAAGAAAAGATTTCTGTAGAATGCTGACGCATTGGGAGTATTCAAAAGGTGAGGAATCTACAGGTAGGTGTATCCATCAGAAAATAAATGTATTAGGGTGGTGTAACACCCTAACTTCTCCCTGACACTACAACCCTGCTCCTAGTGGCATTTCTACATACATGTTGGCCACTGTAACAGAACTATGTCTTTTGCCCAGCAAATATTGTTTGTTACAACATGGGAGACAACCACGGGACCGAACATTTGAAAGCATCATAGTGGGGGATTTTTAGGACAAATCTGAGGCTGTGTGATGATGGGATGTGCTGGCTCAGCGCAGAACAGAGTGTTTATTTGAAGTGACTGCAAAGTGAAGTTTTTTACTGCATCTCTAATAATCACCAACAATAAGCATTCTAGAATATTGCTATGCTGGTGTCAGCTGAAACTTTGAGATGGATTGTGAAATCACTGAGTAGATTGCCATTTTAATATGCAATTATCCCACTGGAAAAAGTCATTTTTTTAAAGGGAGCAAGTGGCAAAAGCCTACATTTTCAGCAATAAAGAGTCTCTACATTTTAATGTTTGAGCTTTCCTTCAATTGACCATGCTGCTCAAGAACTACTGTTACACATCAAAACAAGAATAACTAGAAAGAAAACAAAAAATAAAAATACTGCAAGTAACATAAACTTCTTTTGCTTCATGGGTCAATTTTTTTCAGATAGCACTCTTGTTTTAGGTAACTTGCAAAGAAGAGTTGACCATTCTCACTATGGTGTTGTACACCAGCAAAGAAAACAATCTTAGTGGTGAAGTAACTAATGATGGTTTATCAGCGACCCTCACCTACAAGGTGTGCATCCTGTTGACATCTAAGTTGAACAAGGAAGACATAAGGCCAAAGGAAAATGAACTATGGCCCTGTGTACTCTGGTGTGGCTGTATGGATAGACTGGCAATATTTATGTTTCATTGGTGTGGGCACCCTGCATCTATGAGATCTTGCACCTCAAAAGCACACCCACAGGTTGGGTGGATTGGTGACAGTGTTAACCTCAATTTAATCAGCCAATATGCCTCAAGATAAGAATCTGCATATCAAACATACAGTCAAATAGAAATGGAATGGTTCGATAAGTGAGTTCTAGGGCAGAATTATAAAAAGTATAATGATGTATTAAAAAAATGTAAACTATGCAATACAGAAATAGTGCATTGCAGATACAGAATTTCATTTTAAAACATAACGTTCTTGACATGAAGGCTCTAAGTAAGAGGAGAACACTGAATAATAGGAAAAATAAAAAAGACAAAGTCCCAATATGCAGCACAGCAAGTAAGAAATTTGACAGCTTTCCGTGTAGAGCTGAAAGATCATCTCCCTCACCCCCAGCAACAAGGGTTTATATAGGAACTCTCCCCATAGAACAGTATGAAAACTGCAAAAACCATTTTGGTGTGAGTGATGAAAAACAATTTCAATAAATCAGAATAAGGATTTAAAAATCCCTAGATCATAAACACTAACACGCTACATGAATGCTGATTCTGAGCCAACTTTTATCCAGGGGTGTCAGAACAAACAAGTTTCATAAACATCAGTGAAACATAGAGAATGAATGTGATACTGCATACAAAGGGAAGATAGTTGGAAAAATGTTTATCCTAATGAGCGGATCCTAGAGAGTCTTCTTCAAGAGCAGTTTTATTTAGATATAAACAAACACAACTTTGCTTGACTATGTGCAGCAGAAACAATGGCAGTGAATGTGACATAAACTTTGAACTAGGCAGTGTTGAGGCCTAGCTAAGGCCTAGTTAGTATAAGCCAGGGAAGCACACTTTAATAGGTCATATAAAATGTGTTTCAAATGCAATAGCATAACGTCAGTGAACACATGTGAATTCAAGTGTAGATTACTATTATGTGCATTACTAATGATGTACAATTTTGATTAGTACACAAAAGCTTCCTTGATGTCCCCTTCTGTTGATTCTATCATTACTAAAAACCCTCAAGAAACTATTATACAGACTTTCTGCTTCATGCCGTTTGGATTCTTCCCACAGCATGAGTTGATTATATACCTAATTCCAGTCATCTTCTATCTCTACCTCACACTTCTTCCTTTTGGAAAACATTGTTTACCCCATATATCCACATTTTGAAATTTTGAAAATATTAGACCAGAAAATCAGAATAAGAAAAACAGAAAAATGGCTCAATTTAACACAATAATTATAGGGGTTAGTATTGCTCTTATCATGCCCCCAGCCGAGCTATCGAACCACTCAACAACTTTAATAAACCGCTTTCCAATCTCACCAATGAAGGAACTCACTGATTCCCATTAGCCATACTCTTAAAAAGCTTCGACTTCACAAGAAACATAAGAATTAATACCCTTACTTTCGCGGATGAAGGTTCAACTCTCTCTCACCTTCAAAACCCTGCTAACTCCACCTTCCTTTGTGAGAAAATATCTGGTGCTAGGCAGTTTTGCGTAACCATTGCACGCATAGCAATCAGTTAATCATGTATTTGCGCTAAATGAGCCACCAGTGTTAGAAGTGAGGCAATCTACAAGCATAAATAATGTTCTTATTTTCACCACCTTCATAGTCATTCCAATAATCAGGTTTAATTGGAATTGCTAGGGCTTTCGACTAAAACTCAAACAAGTACTCTCTGTGTCATTCACATTTACCAGCTTAATATAGGTTCTGCAATCAAATAAACTTTCCAACTCATACAGTGACTCAGACGGAGGAATCCCTGGATGATGCTTTTTGGAACCACTCTTCAGGACAAAAGAGCTAATTGCAACCATTTGTACTTGGGTGTGGTCAATATTTATGGTATCTTGATGGGCATTCTCTAAGGATGCGGCCAGGGTACATGCAATGCTAATCCTGGACACGAGAATCATACTCAAGGTTAAAAACACAGTGTTTGATACTAAACACGTGGGGATCCATCATGCCATCTTGGAACTGGACATATGGGGACAACCAGGGTGCCAGCCCATGTTATCTTATGGACCAGCAGTCACTTGTGATAGCATTACGTTTTAAGAGATATCACAGGGTCATGCATGCTTGTGCATATATGTTCACACTCATAACATAGTGCACCCTGCCGCCTGGCCTATAGGAGGCCTGCCTTAGGGATGACTGGCCTGTGCTATGGCAGTAAATGGACTCTGCCTGCACTCGGGGTGGGCAGAGTCAAACTCAAGCAGGCAAGCTGCTTGGGCAGGCTGACATGGCAGCTCTGCAAGCTTTGCTTTACATGGGACACACAAAGTGGCACAATCAGTGCTGCAGCCCTAATGAACCCTTTACCATCCCCGCCCTGGGTACCATTGGTACCATTTATTAGGGCCTTACAGTGGTGACAAAGTCCTTGCCAATAGGCATTACCAAAACCACAGGACCTTCACAGGGGAAAGAGCACTGGCACTGGGACCAGGTTAGCAGGTCACAGTGCACTATCCAAGTCAAAAACCAGCAACTAGCAGTTCAAATGGGGGCAAAAAGTGGGGGTCATCTGCAAAGAAGCCCAGTTTACTACAGCTGTGTAAGGGAATTATGAGAACATTGTTTCTGTGGGTTAATACGATTGTCAAAGTCACAAGAAAGACTTGTGGTAATAGTGGTTGGCAACAGACTCCAATCCTCTGGATTTTAATTAACACTGAGTCAGTGTTGCCAGAAAGTAGGCATTGAAGGGTACTACTCCAGAGGAACCTGATTTTGCTGTTAATAATATGTTAATCCTTCACCTTCAGAAGAAGGGAGAAAAGTTCATACAAAGCGATTCCCAACCAGCCTAAATATCTATATTTTCTTTTCAAATATTTACATAGTTGTTATTTTTCAAGTTATTCACTAATATTTCCCTGGGTGTCGGTGTGTTATGTCCATCTTCATTACAAACTGTAGTTAATTCAACTTGTGATGAAACATATCCAACCAGAGAAATTAGGCACAACAGTAGGCCGATTAAATGTATTCATATCACTATAGGGAAATCATACTAACAATTTCACAGCATCTGATTTATGCCATTTCTATTGAGATCTACAACAAAAATGGCAAAAGTTTAGGAGCAAAAACCAGTCTTCAAAAAATATTTTTTTCAAAACAATAATATAGCCTTATTGTCCAGTTGTTAAAGGCCCTGAACCCGAGTTATAGCGAGGGTGAGTGTCTTTAACACCAGGTGCACCCTGAGGCAGAAGGCCTATAAAGCTATTAGAATGTTCCATCAACTGAGAGTAGAATGTTCTAAATTAAAAAGACAGAAACAGAAAGAAAAACATTGGAAAGTTGGAGCCATTATAACCCTGGAGCTACTCCATTATCTTCAATGGAGCCCTCAACATTCAAATGTTCTAATAAATCTTCTTTTCTCCTTTTTTTAAACAATCAAAAATCTGACTTTTTTCTCCTCAGTGCATTAGTTCAGTTAATGGACTCAAGATTTTTTTTTCTTTATCAGGATACTTTGGTAGGGGTTAAAACAATGATTTTCTTGCAGAGTTCAACATTTGACAACTATTAGAATTTGCAAAAATCAAGGTGGTGCTTCTTCTAATTCATCTTTAGAGATGAATCGGTAACAGTTGTTGGACTGTATACTTCCACACTCTTCTTCAGACATAAATGACAGATATGCCCACTCTGATGATGTGTAATTTCTGTTTGGGATTCTACTTCTTTTTGGTTTAATGGCAAGAGGCAATTCTTTTTTGCTATTTTTAGAATCTATTTCAATTATTTCTGTCTCTTCCCTGATGGACTCTGATCTTTCATTCTACTACTCAATGTTTTCTTTTGCAAGTTCTCTTCGCTGCCATAGGCCACTTATCTCCTCGATGCACTCTCAGCTTTTCTTGCTTCGCTTGTTAGTACTGCTGAAACTTCTTCAATTACAGTTGAACTTGTACTTCAATCAGCATCAGTAACTCAACTCACTGTGAACTGCTTCTTTCACTTGGGGGTTCTCGAGACTCAATTTTTATTTGAAGGTTTTAATGAAGTGAGTCAAAGAATGCTTCTTACTGCTGCTTGTGACTTTGCAACAGTTCTTCACTCTGATTCTTAAATCGAAACTGGCAACTAGTACCATCTCAATCAGCTTCACATCCACCAGCTTTACCAACTTCTCCAATTGTAGGATTCAAGTCTCCCCTGTCTCTATGCACACTCAGAGATGATCTTGGCTTGCTGAATCAGTGGTTGTTGTCACCATTTCATCCACTGTCTTCACTCTCCTTGTGTGAGCTATCTGGATACACTACAGAATTCCAGCACATTTCACAGCGGCGTTAGTCAGAAGCATAACGTGCTATAAACCCTTCTATCTTGTTTCCAGGCAGTCTTTGCAAACATGCTTCTTGATGAGAATCCAGTTGCCTGGGTGGCAAGCCAAATGGTAGTATTAGCTCTCTCAGTAAGAGTTCGCCCTCTGCCATACTGTCACTTCTCCTAACTCATGACAACTAATGTTCCTGTTCCCTAATTGTTTCTCTGCAAGATAACACATTAATAACACGTCTTCTGCTACACTTCTAAATTTAATGTTATACCAGTACTTTTTTAAAGTGCTTGTCATTGCATCTCTCCCTACATGCATATGGCCATGTATATAACATGCCACTGAATGTAACATGGAATCTTTGAGTGCATATTGATGGTCAGATAATCCACAAATCATTAACATTTGTCCTACAACCAGTCAATTCCCATTTCTTCCTCTCATCCTCCTTCCTTCAGGAGGTCCCTCAATTCACTTAATGTAGTCTGCACTGGATTCAACAAAAACTAAGGGCCTGATTTAGATTTTGGTGGAGGAATTACTCCATCACAATGGTGATGGATATCTCGTCTGCCGAAATCTAAATACCATAGAAAACAATGGTATTTAGATTTTGGCGGACGGGATATCTGTCACCGATGTGATGGAGTAACCCCTCCACTGAAATCTAAATCAGGCCCTAATTGACATACTTTGCATTCTCAGCAGTTCTCACATTGGTTTGGTGTTGTTCTGAGTCTTGCCCTAGAGTATACTCATTTAATCTCACAGTTGCACTTTCAAAGGCACAATACTTAGCCACACTATCATCATAATTGTTGCCCATCTTGACTATGCCATCACCAGCTTTGTAGGCTGTACATTTCGCCACAGGTATTTCTCTTGATTGCTGTATGGCTTTCAAAAGATCAAGAATACGTGAACTGTGCCTGATGGGAGTTTTAGAGAATTTTATAAATCCCCTTAGTGACCATAGCTGCCCACATTCGTGTACCACTTCATAGCAATACTGGATGTCCTCATAAATTGTCACATTCAATGTATCTGCTATTGAGCAATCCCTTGTCAGAACAATCAACTATGTCTCTTGTGCTAAAGTTACGTCAGACAAGCATGAGGTTTCATTGATCACAGAAATGGAACAAACTGTGCAAGCAGCTTTTAGTTCTCCTTGATTATCTCTCAGTCAAGAACCATCTACAAAGTCAGATCAGTCATTTCAAGAGGAACCGCTTTGATAGCTGCTCTTGGCTTCTTACACAATTCTTTCACACACTCATGGTCAGGGTCCTCATCATCATCTTCATCATTGTCTCAAATCAGTAGCAATGTTGCAGGAGTCAAGGTATTGCACCTCTTACTCAACATATTGTCAGCTGCCAATATTGTCTGTTCATATCCTGTGAGACTCCTGTTTGTTAAATGCTGGGTTCTGGTGCAAGTCAACAACATTTCAACTGAATGAGGGACAAACAAACAAACACAGTAAGTGTAAGGCTCATACCAATCCCTTCACTCTGTTCTACTGCAGGGCAACCAGCTGCATCTGCCTTAAGACAACAGAAAGAGCCACAACTACTAGATCCAATGTCACAGAAAATTAAGTAACAAATCTTATTATACCTCCATGTTTTTGGGTTAGCACTGAGAGTGTACATTCCTGTGGCAGATGAAATAAATCTTTATAATAAACCAGGCTTCTGAGGACAGGTGCAATACATAGATTTTCTCGTAATTTTCAGAAAGCATTCATACATTCATCATCAAATAGTACTCTATCTTTGATATCACTGCGAGTAAGCCTCATTAAAGGTCTAGCAGTGAGGGAAAAGTTTGGAATTCACTAACAACAGTAGCCAACCATTCCTAAGAATATCCTCACCTCCCTCTAGGTGGTTGGAGGACTCATCTTCAGGACTACAGAAGTGTGTTTTTTGGAGACTTGCCTTGCCTTTTTCTCATAAATCACTTATCTTTTACAGTATTGCATCTTTATAGGTGAGACTTTGTAACCATTGTCAGCAAGATGATTCGGGGCTGCAAGTGTATCTAATTTGCAGTGTTCTTTTGGGTCTTATGCCGCCAATAGGTCATAAATGTATCCTGCTAGGATTGAGTTAGAAGGTAATTACAAACTTTCCAAATCCTTCTTTAGCCTCTGACTAAAAATTGAGGAACTTTTAGAATACCCCTGTAGGATTCGACACCAAATGAGAACTTTATTTTGGAATGGAAACGTGAAACAATATTGACTATTCTTATGTAGCAAAAAATAAAAAGAAGGCATGTCACAAGTCAGTTATTGTATACCATTCTGCCTCCACCGAAATCTGAAAATATTACAGCAGGATTTGGTACCACTGGCCAACGTTTGACTACAATTTGATTAGCTTTCCTGAGGTCCTGCACTATCCTTCACTTACTACTCAGTTTCTAGTGCCCATCATGGGAGAATTGCAAGGACTACGAAGCACCTCCTGTCAAATGCCCTGTTCTATCATTTTGTCTGTGCAGGGCTTCATTCCTTCTACTTCTCTTGAAACTTTACATTGCCAAATTCTGCAGTAAACAGCATTTGGGTTAACTTGTATCTTAACTGGTTATACACATTTTAACAGTCCTATATCTTTCCCTGTAAACTTCCATACCTCTTTGTTGACAGCATGTCTTAAATCCAGAGGAGGTCATCTTTTTTGAGTACTAGAATAGCTGAAATCTTGAGTCTTGTGATTTTATTTTAAAAACTAAATCTTCATCTTGGGATTAAATTGTGGAACCGTCTGCTGTGCAAAAAATCATGCATTCCATCTTGCAAAACAAGTCTCTGCCAAGCAAATGAACAGAACCCGGATCACACAATGTCAATTGGTGAATGTTTTCCATTGACCCCATTTTAGTGGGATATCAGGTGTAACCTCATTAACAATATGCTTGCTGCTAACAGCCCTGGAGCATCTAGAGCCGCCACACAGTTTTCTCTCTCCATCTGGTTTGTGTTTTTCAGAATATGGAGAACAAAAGCATTCTGGATTCTACTTGGATTATGTCTGCACTTGAGCTTCCAATGTCCAATTTTCCATACATGTGACAACCAACACTCTTCTTCAGCAAATGGAAATTTTCATTCATTACAGAATTATTCACATTCCCTTTACCTAAATCTTGAGTCTGCATCATCTCATTTTTCATCCCCTGGTTTAATTCCCTCTCTTCCAGTCATTCCAGAATTTTCAAGCTGTGCAAATTCTGAATCAGAAACCATCAACTGATTTATGTTGCTTCTCTGAATCTGCTTCATATCTGCAACAATCAACTTCTCCTTAATCTTTTTCTGCTGCATGCCAAAACAGTCACTTCATTATTTGGCGTACTACAGAGTCTCGTCAATACTTTTAGTCTACCACACATCACACTCTGCTGCATATGCTAACTAAGCTCCGGATGTAAAACCAAAATGAAAGCTAATATGAATCCTCCTACTCCTTCCTTTTTGGACTCTTCAGCTCGCTATACTTGCTATGAATCTGCATAAGCCTTTTATAATAAGCATGCATCAACTATTTCATCTCCTGTTACCTCTCATTATTTTTGCCTAGTTTACTTTTTTTCTGCTGCTTTTTTTCAAATGCTTTATCACCATTCTGTATTTTTCCCTAACTACCTCAATTGGAACATTGTTAGGTAGAACTCTAGTTAGTTCTTTAGTTGGCCAAGCAAGAGCTGCTTTGTACTCTGTCCATAAATCTGTAGGAACTACTTCAAATAACATGTCAAATCAATTTAAAGCACCTTCATAATTGTCACCTATTAGCCTTTGTATATTACTTATCAGGTACCACTCTCAGTTTTGGAAAGATTTGTTGTAAAGGCATAGAGATCACCTGTGGTCCAAGGCAAGTAATTCCCTTCATACACTTTCCTTTAAGGAAATGCTGCCTCTACTTCTGGTTCTGAATCACTGATGACCACTTTCTTTTTCTTCTCTGTGTATTTTTTTTTTATGTGTCTTCTTTTTCCACTTTTCTTTGGTGTTCCTAAAATCTTTCCAATCCTTAATGTGCTCAACTCAATCTTAAAAGTGATCTCACTAGCTAAACCCAACTCCGTAATTTCAGCTTCACTCAAATGCATTCTATAATTTCTCTGTAAATTCTAACTTGCTTATATCTGCCCCACATTCTTCAGCTAAATCCTCAAGATTATAATGTGCTTCCTTTGCACATTTTGCTGCTTGTTTGATCAGATATTTTGTTTCTTCCATATTTTATGACATTATCCGATTTAAATGAATTGGTCCATGCAACCTTTCTCCAGATGTGATATTTAACTGTGCAATATTAATCTATCTCTCCCTTTTAGGAAGTGTAGTAGGCATTGTCAGGGCAGAAGTAGACACAACAGCTGGCACCGCAGTAGAGGTGCTGCTACTAGTACCAGGTAAAGCTGTTAATGCACTCTCAGGCAGAGCACTTGCACTAGCAGTTGTACTTACACTTGCTACTGCAAGTGCCATCAGTTCCTGTGCACTCATACCCTGTTCATATGATGCATTTATATCACGTACCAATGGTCTCTGTGATTGTGTGTGTATATACCACCTCTATATAGAGGAGGTGTAAAATACAGAAGATAATTTAAAAAGTATCCTCCTCATCGGGATCTTTTTCATTGTTCTGTCTGATTAAATGAACATTTAAATTGTTTCCTCACTGTCTTTCTTTCGTACTTTCTCTGTGGCCATTTGATCTCATGTATTCAATGCTTCAAATTTTGTGAGTCTAGGTAAGACTTTCTCTCATTCATCATATGTCTCAAGTAATCTAGCTTACTAGTATCTCGCTTCCTAGTATCAAAGATACCCTTCAGGTGAATTGCAGGTCCGTGGCACTGGAAGTATACTCATGCCAGTCTCTTATCCATGAACCCATTATTCTCACTCAGAAAAATCCAAGAGCCCTCACAAAATGAATAAACAAACAACCAATCGCAGACATGCTAGAGGTCAACCAATCATAGTACGACTTTGGCAGTAACCAGCCAAAGACAGTGCAACTTTAGGTGACATCTCACCAATCCTAGTGCAGCTACTCAGCCTGCTAACTGATTGCAGTGTGATTTTTCCATGAATAGGAAACAATATACAGCCCTTTCCTGTCACCGAATGCACACAAAATGCAAATACACTTTGGCGGCTTAATCTAACAGGAGAAAATCAGCAAGTTTGATGAACAAATCCCACAATCAATAGGAATAAGATTAGTACATTTGTGGGTCTTTTCAAACAAATATCTACACTTAAGCAAACTCCTGTCCATCAGCAGTCCACCTCCAATTAGTGTACTAACTCTTGTGCACTGAAAAGCAAGTGCTGCCAATCCAAATTAAACAAGCAAAACCTGAAAACAATTAGTTATCCTTGCAAATCATACTACTTCTTTACAGACACGTTCAACAAATATATCTAAAGATCTTAGATTACAATAAATCTGATTACCTAATCAATCAACCAATAATAAAACCAAAACCTTTTTGAAGCAAATCACACATAGTACAAGTACAACAAAATCACAGTAAACAAACCACCAACTAAACCAAGAATTAACAGCCGTATCCAGAAATCTCAAATTCAGCATAACAGTCCATCACACAACACAGACCTCACTACCAACTGCGCATACCACAGTGCATCACTAACACTTTGAATACAATACTTTTTGCTCAGGAACATTACCGATGCAGTGCAATCCTCACGACTCAGCAATTAATCCAATGGTGGACTCTGGAATGTGGACAGAAGGCCAGTCTAGGGTACAGGGCCAACTGGAACCTCTGGAACCACCCTTTATCCAGAGATGTAGCTTAGTTGGTGAGATCTACATGGTGCAAAGGTCAAATTTCCCAACTAAAAAAAGGAGAATGAATGCGTAAGGTGACTAAGGTTCAGGATGGACTGTTTCCATGAGAAGCAGGGTCAGTAATAATTTGCATTAGGTGGGCCTCAGGAGCATATTTAGAGTATGGTGGATAGGTACTCTATTTTAACGCTGATGGAAGTGGCCCTGTCCTCCAAACTAAAGGTCCACCCACCCTATTTTTAATCAGACAGACCGCAAGTTTTATGCCATCGAGGTAAAGTTTACTTTGTCAGTGTAAATCGTTCTTCGATGGCCCAATGGAGTAGGTACCACTGGAAGTAAGCCATCCGACCATCCACTCTACTTAGACTGGCAGTCAGTTGGGTTTCTTTTTTTACTGTCTATCATCTCCAGGTATATCCTGGCAGTGAGGGACAGTAAAAAATAAAAATGCCCTCCACACCTTGGGAGATAACTGGTATGGGAGCCGTTATTTTTTTTTAATTTTAAAAAAAGAAATTGCTTTGGGAATTTGTTTAAAAAAAATAAAAAATCTCCTAAACTTTGATGGCAAGCCATCATGTTTGCCAGATCTGACCTTTAAACTTTTTCTACACTGACAAGAAGCACCAAAATGGCAGTTCTTACCAATGCATAGAGATATCTGCCGGGCTGGCCAACATCTTTAAATTTGGTGGATAAAATAAAGGCAGTAAAGTCCTCATCACCATATTGTGTGGCTTTACTCTGCTGAATCCTAAATCAGGTCCTCTCTCTAGTGTGGCACAGTTGGTGTAAAAGAGGGGTTTAGAATGTTACCCAGATGGATTGCCAGTAGTTAGATTCTTTTCAAGCATTCGTCCCATCATCTTTTGAGTATCTGATTGCCAGAAGTATGTCTGGAAACCTGACACTGGTGCAGCTTTGCAAGCCTCCTAATATCAATGTTTGTGAATTCCAAAAAAGTATATTTGCATCTATTCAAGACATACTTCTATGGGCAGAGATTTGCTACCTTTGTGGGGAACTGGTCATGAACGGGGCATAATTACAAAGAAGGGGTACAGTGCAGCACAGCAGCTGCCTCACCTGAAGAGAGCAGAAATGTTCAATATGTTCAAAGAAATGGTGCAGTTATGTTCTTTCCATGTGTAGGCAACAGTTGAGCTATAGAGTGCCAATGCAGACACCCTTGCACAATAGTACAAATGTGCCTGCATCATGGTGAAGCTAGTTTTTGTGCCCCAAGGGGTACCTTCTTGCACAAAAACTATCCTTGGACTCTTTTTCGTCTGTGAGCACATGCAAAGAGTACACCACAGATATTTCTCCTTGTTACTCCACCCTTCAGCAGGTGCACTATTTTGACACAAATCCACGTCTACAACTCTTTGTAAATATCGGTTTGCATCCATGGGTGGATGCACATGAATGCTCATGGACCACCAATAGAAGGCCTACCTGACACAAAGGAACGCAAAGGAGCAAAAAGTAATGCATTGTGCTACTTTTTCTTACAAAGTCATGCAAATCGATATTTGCTTAGCTTTGTGAATAGCAAAAAGGATTTTGTGTCAGTGCTGTATCAAAAAAATGATGGAACCCGGTGCAAAATCTTTGTAAATATATTTAAGGTCCTTATCCAAAGGCTGAACAGGTTAAAAGCTGTTAGGGAAACCAGGATGCCAAGAAAAACAGACACAGACATAGCAAACCCGGCTCGAGGTCCTAGACCCAGCTACCAAGTCAAGAAACAAACCCCCTTGGGGTTACACCCCTGCCCTATCTTAAAACCATCCTTTGCTACCAAAACTTTGTGGGTGCGCTGTGCCCCTAAAATCTTACACCACAAAAGCACACCTAAAGGTTGGGTGGATCGATGACAGTGTTCACCTCAATTTCATGAGGCAATGTGTCCCAAGAAAAGGTAAAAATCAGCATACCAAAACTGCAGTTAACTAAGAAAGGACTGCCTTTCTTATTTGTGACTTCAAGTGCAAAATTTGAAAAATCAGTAAAGTTTATTACAAGCTGTTTGAAGGTAGAGTATGGAAATAGTAAAGTGCAAATGCAGCAAATATCAGTTATCTGTATAAAGACATTGCCATGAAGGCTCTCGGTAATAGGACAATACAGAATAATAGCAAAATCAAAAATAGACTAAGTCCCATTATGCAGCAAAATCAGTAAGAAATCGGACAGGATCCCTGGTAGAACCCAAAGATCATTTCACTCACTCTCAAAATGTAAAGTCTTCATAAAGCAGTCAACAGCCAATAGGTGACCAAGTAATGTTTGCAAACTAGCTGGGTGGAGTGCCACCCTCTGTGCAGTATTTCTTATCTGCACGAGCTGGAAACATTTTTATTAAAATCTGTAAATTACGCAACAGATGGTGAATTAAGTGGCAAATGTGGCTAATCTCTATAATCACGCAGAGAACGCAGTGGCCACTGAATTGCCCTGGTTGTGGCCAGTAGGGCTCAATGTAACAGTGTTGATAACACCTAGAAATTACAACTCTATAACAGCATTTGCTGTTGTATGTGGGCCCAGGTGGTGCAAGCTTTGCTACTTATAATGTTTAGGGATTTATTAACACACAGTGTATCTACAGACTTATGCGGCCCATTGAAACCTTGTCTCGCAGCTTGCCAGCTTACCTAATGGAGATCTCTAACCTCCAGTACATCTGCTGGTGTGTTAGAGGCACTGAAGGATGATCAGGATGTGAACTGGGCTCTACCTGTGTTTGGCCCCACTTGCCATTCTTTTTGTTTTCCTAAAAGACACTCCTGATGCAGAGAGAGTTCTTCCTTGTATGTCGGAGTCATTGGTTGTTTTCCCTGCCCGGACTAGCATCCCACAGTTCAACTGTGGATGACTGAGACAGCATAACTTGCTGCATGTGGAAGAATGTACAGGTGAAGCATCTACATTTAAATCTAAGTGGCAGTGTTTAATTTGCAAAAGTATAAGTGCCGGGGCCCAACGCTTTGCTCAGAAGCCCTTGGCCAGTGCTATCATATGTCAGGAGTGCCGAAAACCAAGGCAGTGTAGTTTTGATTCTACCTCATGCTTCTTTAATCCATCACCAGACAGACTATCACCACCCCTTTCTCTCACTCTTTCAGGCTCTTTTCCATCCCTTCTTTATTTCTTTGTCACTGTTTTTTCGACTTTCTCTTCCTCCTTCTTTATCGCTTTTTATGTTTTTGTCTCTATTGCTCTGGGTCAAACTCTGAAGAGGAAAAATAAGTGGCTATCCCACAAATGAGTGCCAGCGGACCCCACCTACAACCAGTGGCTTAAATTACGACTGCACATAGGTCACTTTCTGAACCCCTAGCAGTGAGAAGAGAAGAGGGCAACCCTACTTCCTCAGACTCGATCCTCACAAGCTCCTCCTTCAGATGCATAACTCCACCAGGCAACTGTGATCCAAGAGAAATTACTGATATTTACAACAGACTGTCTTGCCTCACTTGCCTCATTGTTTCCCACTTTCCCGTTCTCATATGTGTTTTTGACCTTCAGTTAAAAACCCTTTATTAAAGCAATTTTACAGTTATAGGGGTGATCATCGGGGAAATGCTTCCGAGTGGGCAGATCAATCTGTATTAACTACATATTTCGAGTTAATGTATGCGCT
The DNA here is from genome assembly GCF_031143425.1 of Pleurodeles waltl. Taxonomy (NCBI): domain Eukaryota; kingdom Metazoa; phylum Chordata; class Amphibia; order Caudata; family Salamandridae; genus Pleurodeles; species Pleurodeles waltl. The sequence continues at coordinate 604,322,009 of NC_090445.1, read as the reverse complement.
CTAGCAAAATAGAAGACAAACCCCCACCCGTCACTTTGTATCCTACACTGTCATAACTAATGGTCAACTAAAAAAAAAAATGAATACAAAAATAAATCTATTTAAACTCTAACTGTGGGAAATAAGATTTGCACCTCACCGACTAGAGGAAGAGAACTTGCAAGGGGCCGTTTAAATACCGATATATTAATGTACATGAATATGCCTTCCCTTTGCGGTGTTTTAAAAGTGAAAAGTAAGTGGCTCGATTCATGTTTTCAAAAACAGCTTTGAAGACAAACATAACTTGCAAAATCTAGGAAGTTAGTCCAGAATTCTTAGAGAGAAAACCCTGCCCAAAATATGTTACCTGTGGGACTGTCGGGCACCTTCCAGTTTTACTTGAAGCAACACATATAATGAGTAGATGGAACCTAGCTAGACATACCAAACAGAATGTAAGACAAGAAGGAGCATGGGTGAACACACCAAACAGATCATAAGACTGATGGAGCCTGGGTAAACATACCAAAAACCATTATTAAACTAGGGGGTGCAAGGCTGAACATACCAAAACAGATCGTAAGACTAGAAGGGGTCTTGGTCGGATATTTCATTCTACACAATCTGACGGTTGCTAGGTTGTGAATAACTTGAAACCGACATGTCCAACTGACTTTGTGATGACTGTGATGATTTGTGAAAACTGAGGCAGGTTTGGAGTTTTAAGCTCTAATAAACAGAATGTATCACCATGTAGCATGACGTGTTCTAATGCTTTCCTACCATGGAAATATAGACTCTGACAAGAGGAAGATCAGTGTTTCTTTTTGACAATAGTAATCTAACCCTTATGGTTTATATGTTTTGATGAAGGAGGTTTTAAAACTTTTTCTTATTTGTGTATGTGTCTTTTTATTTGAGATTTGTGTATAGTGTGATCTAGGCCTGCTGGGTGGCACAGAACATTACACAGAAGACGTTCCTTGCACGTAATGAACTGAAATAATCATAGAAATATATAAATAGGCAATGAAAAACATGGTGAAGGATAGTGTCTCTAAAAAACAGCTCAATGTCTAAGGAGTGACTAGGAAAACTAGTTTCAGTAATGTTGGATAGGAGCAGTTAAACCTGAAGATAATGTTGAAAAACTACGACCAAGATCTATTTTTAATGCATCGTAGTAGATGACTGTCGTAATTTCTGAAGGAATGGAGTTCGGAATCCCTGGAGCGTTGTTGGAGAAAGAGGGTTTGCTTTCATGAATCCAGGTGTTTCAAGTAGCAGACTCTTTCTTTCACGGAGTTGTCCCCCTGAAACAGACAGATTTTGAGCAAGGTACTTGGGTGTTCTCGAAAAAGAGCTTTATATGTGATACATTCCAGCGTAAACCTGCCCCTTGCTTCAATGGGTAACCACTTCAGTGAGACCCACACCGGCGACATGTGGTAGAACTTTCAAGTGCCAGTGGCCAGCCTAGTAGCTGCTCTAAAGGGGGCTTGCTTGATGTATTTTTTGGAAGATTCCTACAAGTCAAGTCCTAATACTACAACTGTAGGGATTGTAAGTATAATATCTATTTCAGGGAGTGCTACAGTTAAGCTGGGAATCTCAAATGGACTTTATTTTCATTACATTCATTTTCAAGTGCTGACTAGACATCCAAGGATGAATATTCTGAAGGACACAGATCGTGGGTTTAACATCTTTGGTGGGAGGGGGTTCTCAGATACAGCTAATTGTCGTAAACATAAAAATGGCACGAGATGTTGCAGCCACAAACATGTGTGGGTTAGTTGTTTCAAGTAAGTTTAAAAAGGGTAGGAGAAAGAATAGATCTCAGGGTGGGCTCCTTCTTATATAGTAAATTAACTGGATAAGACGTTCGCCAACTTGACACTCTGGTTCTTATTTTCCAACTACACAAACCAGTTAAGGGCTGTACCATTTAGTGCTTTTTATTCCTTGAGTATTTTCAGGTGGGTGGCAAGGTGCACAGTGCTGAAGGCACCTGAAAGATCAAGAAGGGAGATGCATGAGTCCCTTTGGTCTAGGACGTGGAGAACACCATCAACTATTTTCAAAATTGCAATCTTGGTGCTGAGCCTGGTCCTGAAACCTGACTACATTTCGTTGAATACATTGTTTTCCTCAATAAAGTGTTGAGTTGGGACTCAACGCAGCTCTTCAGACTTTTGCGAGGAATGGGGGTTGAGACTGGTTGGAAATCATTACGGCCTGCTGGGTCAATCCATTGTTTTCTTTATAAGGGGAGAGATCTGAGTAGTTTCTAAGCATTCACGGCCATTTCTTTGTAAGAGAGAGTTATTGATCAGGTCGAGGTGAGAGGAGTATTTGGTTTTGGTAATTAGTCTAACCAAATCAAATTGATATAGAGCTGGTGGTTTTGGCTGTTAGTGGAGTGGTCTCACAGGCACGTTAATCCCATAAGATACAAGTAACTGTGTAATCATTTTTAAGTTTTCTACAAAGATGTTAAAGAACTCACATATTTCTTTAAAAAGGTTCCACATGCAGTCTGATTTAGGGAGAGTGGCTAATTGAAAAGTGTTTGGTCTCTTTTTTGCTTAGTTTAGCTCCCTTTTTTTACATGGGTGATTTATTCTTTTAATCTTTTTTATATTTGTTTTTTATATTTGGTTTGTTCAGCACACTGTGAGAGGTTTTGGCACCTTAATAGTTCGAACATTCTCAGTGTTTTCCTGCCCTCCCTCAGTTCTTTTTAGAACTAGACTAGTATGCTGACCTCCTGATTAGGTCCTTTTACTGACGCAGGGGCCAGAGCAACCATAGCCTTTACCATATTATTACTATATGTACTGTCAAAGATAGGCAGGTCCAAGAGACACTCGCAGTGGGCTTTTGAATGTTTCGGAGCAAAGTGAATGTGTTCACTTAAAAAGTGTGATTTTTAGAAGAGACGTTCCATTTCAGGGCAATGAAGGCACTGAGAGTTGCCAAGAAAGAGAATATGAGAATGAGAGTGTGAGTATGCAGGAGCGTGTATGGTAAAGTGCAACCGTGTGAGTGAATGTATGTAGATTTCCCTGCTGCTGACTGTGTGTATGAATGAAGATACACTGCTGAGAGAGAGCGAGTGTGTATGTTTGTGGAGGGGTTGGAAGGTGAAAGAGAGACAGTGTGAGTTAGATCTGTACAGCTTATATCATGTCCATGTTGTATCTGTTTTGTGTATAAAGGAAGCTTACACTGCTTCTGCTTGTGCTTTGTCTGATACATGTGTTTCGAAAATACATACTTTTGCTGCTGTGTTATGTATGATCTGTGTGCTTGTGAGCATTAGTTTCTGATTTAGTGAAGGTTGGTAACTCAATCTTCATGGAAAAAAATGTTTCCAATTTCTTCCATAACTGTACCTTGTAGCAGTGGGCCACACCATCACCACCTTAGAGGTGATTCATGGGGTGGTGAATCGTCCAGAGTGAATTACACTTCAGAAGAAAATTATGTTACTACTGCATTTTGGTAAAGTATATGTTACCACCTTTTTTTAGGTATAGCCAATACAGGAGCGGCTCGTGGCAAAAAGATGGGGCGGGGTGGCGTGGCGCATGGGAGAGGGGGTGGTAGGGAAATTAAAATAAAATAAAAAATTTCAAAAAACATCTTAACCCCATGTGCCGCTCCCCTCCTCTGCCTCCGTTGCTGCAGACACAGGCTCCCAGCCTGCCCTGAAGCCAATCCTGACACTGCTCAGTGCAGCGTCTGGATTGACTGGGAGGGCCCAGCCAGGGTGACATTCCACCTTAGTGCTACCCCTGAACGACTGCAGTTCTGCTGCCGATGAGGTAAGTGGTCCAGTTGAAGTGGCTTTCTGGTCAACAGACCTTTCCCCAGTGTTGTGCACCATGGGAAAACACCCTGTAGGTGGTCCAGATGGGAAAATTAAAAGAGTGGGGGGAGCATGAGTCTTGGGGTACACCCCGGTTAGCAACAGCACAGTGGGCCGCACCCCTATAAAAACAAACTGCAGGCCAAGGGGGAACCACCTGTACAAAAATTAAAAAAGAAGAGGCGGGCTGCGGAAGCCGCTATGCATGCAAGTTAGAATCTTCCCCACACACACAAGGGAGGAGGCCGTTCTTCCTAAAAACAGGTATGCTGCAGGTGGAGGGCTGCCGTAGATACCTGGTGGATAGCCAACGGGGGGACAGTCCCGGCGCCTAGAGCATGCTGGTGACTGCGCTGAGACATCCTAGATTCAGCTGATGCTACTAGTGTTGTACTTAAATGGAAGAAATATAGTACACCACCGAAATATCCACAAAAAATTGCCTTTTGCCATGATAAAGTTTCCCCAAAAAAGCACAAATGGTTTTGTTAAAAACTGCGCAAGAAGGCCTCATCTCTGAGCACTGATACTCCTACCACACTGCAAGCCGGGCTAAAAGCATTGGCTTTTTACAAGTTCACGGCCCGTTCCACTCAAGTAGTGTCAGAGCGGTTTTAGGGCGGATTGATATGCTAGTTAAAAACAAGTTATAATTAAAACTGAAATGGTAATACAAAAAATGTTTGCTTTAATATTATCGTTCCATCTCTTTGATCTATACTGGCTGGGGAATAAACCAAGACAAGCTCGAGCCCCAGGGTTTGTTTAAATAGATGCGCCACCGTGGCTTCCTGTTGTACGCAGGTGCCCCCACCTAGCACTGATCTGTCCCGGAACACGACGTGCACACCAACACCTGTCACTAATCGTGCCCATTTACTCAAAGCTTACCGGAGCGAAACGCAATCTGCTGGTACCTTTCTTAACGTAAGAGCGTGTCCTTGCTCTCTTTGTACAACAGGAGAGAATTAAAAGGGGTCTCACTAGCGAACGAGGGAAGCACGTCAACTCACATCACTGTGTTCCCATCACGACGGAACAGCCCTCGTCACCGCTCACCTTTAACACCCCCACCCTCCCCCCACCTTTCAGCCTCCCAGGTTCTCAGCGCTGGCCAAAGGCACATACATATGGAGGGACATCTGTTACTAAAGGTTTCTTTTATCAACGCCCTCCCTCCCCCCGACAACTGGCAAAAAACAGTCATACGGACATGAATGCTGATGGCCCGCTATGATTTTAGAAAACCAGGTCGCAGAGTGTGTCAGGCGAACTATCGCCCGCATATCATACGGCCCCGATGACGAAACGAAGATTACTTACCAAGGTAACTTCAGCACTCTGAGGGGCAGAAAACAGGCCATTTCGTATCTGTGCAGATGAGCAATCTTTCGCATCAAACAACTAGCGCAAAAATGACCTGTTCCAAGAGACAAGCTCATTTTGCTTGGCCCGTCAGTGCAAATGTCACATTTTTGCACAGGGCAGTTGGTGCATACAACCATACACAGTACCTCACAACACTGCAATCGATTTAATCCAGTATGCACAGTCCGCAGGTTGGCTCCCGTTACCCACCCTTTGAAGTATGAAGAGGGAGGAAACCAGGAGTAACCTGGGAGCAAAACCATTACTTACTGATAAACGTCATTACCCAGAAATTGGTTCCCCTTGTCGCAGTCAAACTCCATATAAGGAGATCACGCCCACCACAGGCCTATTCCTACACAAGTCTGCTTTCTAGCGCTATGAGCTCTAGGGGTTTAAGCACCTCCCACCATCCACACACCCTGAGTTCCAAAAGCATCAGAAAGGTATGTACAGAAGAAATACTAACCGCAGGGGAGAACAGCATGAAACAAAGGTATGTGCAGAAGAAATACTCACCAGGCAGGTGCCTGACTGGGACGAGAAGGATCAATTTAGGGGTAATGATGTTTGCCAGTAAGTAATGGTTTCATTACCACCTCAATGGCCCCCCTTGTCTCAGTCAATAACCATGTGAAGATATCATAAACCAGTGGTTCCCAACCTGTGGGCCGGGGACCCCTGGGAGTCCGCAAAACCTCTTCAGGGGGTTTTGAGACTGCTTAGAAAATTAAATAATATTAACAGATTAGGTCCCTAGCTTTCAGTAATGACTAAGTGGGGGGTCCCCAGATTCCAAAAATGATTCAGTGGGGGTCCCCGGGTTCCAGTAATGATAAAGTGGGGGTCCACAGAAGTCAAAAGGTTGGGAACCACTGTCATAAACTATAAATATCTGCACCATCTTTTGATGTTAGTACAGTTTTTTACCACAACAATTACTGCATTGCAGTTTTAACATTGACACCAAAATTACAAGATGTTTCATTCATCACTTCTAACCTGTAATGTTTGACATGTAAATGATGAGAAAAATGAATGATGAGAAGCCCAGGTAGCCGCCCTGCAAATGTCATGAATGGAAACTCCACCTACCTCTGCCCATGTTGCAGAAACAGATCCGAGAAGGCGTACTCTCTCCGACAGCTTTATAAACCTGGGAAATTGGCTGCCTAATCCATCCACTTAGGGTAGATGAGAAAAACTCCCACCCTTTTCTGACATTCCCAAAAGAAACATAGAGTGCCTTTGAGGATTGTAACTCACTAGTACGTTTCAAATAACACAAAAGAGCCCTTCTCCCATCAAGTGATAAAAATCGTGCCGCTGATCAGCCTCCTGAAAGACCAGCAAAAAGATCCCCTGGTCTAGATTAAACCTGGTGTTGACTTTGGGAATTTATTTATGGTATGGTTGTACAACCACTCTGTCTGGTAATACCTTAAGATGTGGGTACAATATCATTAGGGACCCCAGCTCTGAAGAGAGTGCCTGTAAAAAGGCCATATTTACTGTAAACCAAATTATCACCCGGTTCTATGGGTGCAAAATATCCACACTGCAGACCTTTTAACACAGTGGGAAAGTCCCAAGATGGAACATTATTTGAAATTATCAACTTCCTTAACCTGGATTCTCAGCAACCTGAAGACAAAAGGGTTTTACAAGGCTTACTCTTCACTCACACCCGCTAATGCCATAGCGGGTGTCCACTGAGCAAATAGAGTTGATGGAGCCAGATCCTTAAGAAAATCTTCTCTTAAAAATTCCAAAATCTGATACTGATCTTCTGAAGTGGAATCTAGAGTTTTAGAAGAAAAACACCTCGAAAAAGAATTCCAAAGTTCTTTGTAAGAACATAGAATCTTTCCTTGACTGTTGAAGTTCCTCTGGAACTTGAGAGGAGCAACCCGAATCTTACATAGTTCACTTTTCAAGCTCCAGGCCATTAGAAAGAGGTGTCCCAATTAGCTTGGAAACAATTCTGAAAACTGTAATGGAGATAGGAGATCTGGATTCTTGAGAACCTGCCCTTGGCTAAGCTTGTGAATAGTAAGAATCAAGGCCTACTTGACCAAAAAGGAGCTACCAGGATCACCAACACCCTCTCCCTAGAATCCTATGAAGCACCTTCAGGAGGAAAGCATTTAGGAGACCCTGGGCCAGGGAATTGCTAAGACATCCACTTCCTAAGCTTGTGGACAGTTGACTTCTGAGAAACCAGGGGTAGTATTGAGTTTCCTGTAAGCATGTCTATCCATGGGTACCCAAACAGTTGACATTTCTGTGCAAGCTGTAGAATCGCCAGATGATAAAAATCTGAGGAAGGCAAATTGTTCCTCAGGTTTTCTGCACGAAAATTCAGCTCCCTGGAATGTAGACCACCCTCCAAGATAGTGAATGGGATTTCACCGAAGGGCAAATTTGTGTCGGCAGCCAATTTACGTCTGTATACTTTGGGCAATTTCCCCTTGCATTCCCATTCTAACAGGTTTGCACCCTAACCCATACAGACTAGCATCTGTCATCAACTGAAGCAGAAGAGACATCTGAAATTGAATCCCCTTCTCCAAATTGGGAGTGTGCAACCACCAACTAAGATCCTGAACTACTTCTCTAGTCACCTGAACCTACGTCTGGATCTCAGTGACTCAGGTGGTGGATTACATGGGGCTTCAAGTGAAAACTGCATCATGGTACTACAGCTGTTGTCAATGCCATGAGTCCATGGACACTCAACCAACATTGTGCTGTTGCAGAGGACTGAGCTAATAGAGTTCAAAGGTTCCTTTGATTTGATCCTCTCTTGAGAGAAAAACACAGATCCCTTTTGTGTATCAAATGGCACTCCTGTGAACTGTCTAGTCTGAGCGTGTAACAGGTTCGACTTCAGGATGTTTAATTTGAACCCCTATTGGCAAAGAAGGCCTGTTGTCACCATCACTTTCTCTTGAGCCTTTGAAAAAGAGGCAGTCATCTATGGGTGGAAAGATAGAAAATCCTTTAAGTTATAATACATCAACAACTGGAGCCAATGCCTCTGTGAAGATTCTTGGGGATGTGGCCAATCAGAACAGCAGTGTCTGGAATTGAAAAGGCCTCTCCTGTACACAAAACTTCAGAAAGGGCTGACTCTCAGGATGGATGGGCACGTGGAAGTACGTGTCTTCCAGATCCAGCGTCACCAGAACATCTCCTTTCCTGATCAACGGTATGATCACTGTAATGTGATCATTAAAAAAGTTTCTAAATGTATCCACTTGTTCAAGGGTCTAAGGTTCAACATTGGCTGAACTGAACCATCTGGTTTCCACTAAACACTAAAAGAAAGATGAATAGAAACCCTCTCCCTCTTAATGAGCCAGGTCTGGGATAGTTGCTTGCTTGAGAAGCAACTGTTCTATGCCTGACTGAATAGCTTCTCTCTTCGTGCTGTTGGAGGAGAGAGGAGTCACATTGAACACTGGAACTGAAAGGCACTGAATGAAGGAGATTTGGTAACCCTCCTAAATAATCGAGAGCACCCAATGATCTGTAACATCAAAAATCCATTTTGGAAGGAAGACTTTCAGTCTGGCCCCACTACCATATGGTCATTTGTGAGCAGTGCCTTCATCAGAATGTCCTTGAGGTCGGGCTTTGTTAGCAAACACGGCTCCGCGACCATGAACCCGACCGCAAAAGGAAAAGGACGTTTACCTTCCTGCCACTGTTGATTTTGCTTCTGCATGATGGATTTTTTCCCTTGGAAAAGTTTGTAAGGCTTCAATATCTTTCATTAAGCTTCTTCCCAAAATGCTTCATGCTAGAGAAGAGAACCTTGTGTATCAAGGACCACTGAGTGGTTTGCAACTTCCAAGGCTTCACCCACCAGTTTCTTCTTCCTGCAATAGCTGCCCCCGCAGCCAAAGTCAACAAACTGTCAAAAGACACATCTGACAGGAATTGAGCTATTACCTCCATATTTGCTAAAATCGCTGGGGGGTCTGCCTTCTCCAGAAAACAGTCAAAGAGCCTCTAGAATTCTTTGAGAAGGACCTGGGATGCATAACCTGCACCGGCTCTGGTCCTAATAGCAAAATTGGCAGAAGCAAAAGACCTTTAAGTAATGATTCCACTTTCCTATTAATCGGATCATATAACGTGGTTTCTTCGGCTGATAATGATGTTTAAGATATCATGGATGAAACAATGGACTTCACCTTCGAAATCTGTGGAATCCTCTCTCCTCTTAAACCTCTATCAAATACATTTTATTAAGGAACTGAGGAATATTCAGTTTGTCAACATCTTTCTATTGCTTTAAGGGTATATTCTTCAGGGCGAGAGGCGTAGCTTCAGGGGTGTGTGTGGGGTGTTTCACTCCCTAACAAATGTATTTTGTGATAAATCGTTGGGTGCAGGTGCTTTCAGCCGGGTATGGTGAGGTGTTTGTCGGATTTCACCAGGAGTTTTTACACACACCACCAAAAACACACACCACCTCTCTCTGTTTGGAAAGACGTCAAAATGTTGGTCATTTAACTAAATAATGCGTTTTCTCTCACTTAGTACACCCCCAATCCACATTCCTCTCCCTTTCCACTGTCCCTTAATCACTTCTCGTGCGCCTTGCTTGTAGTATAATGTATTTTACCACCATGTGCCAGCATGATTGTCGAAAAATCTGAAGCTAACAAACTCCCCCCCCCCAGGATTCACTATACTGAGCATAAAATCGCTCCTCGTGCTGAGTCGTTTTATCAAACCCCAATACTTTTCATTTGTGACTGAGCATATCAGAAAAAGTCTTTCCCAGCACACACTTTTCTTTAGGGCCGGCATTTCAACTGATCCAACTGCTGCCTCTTAAATTGAGAATCATTGACTATTTCATCAACCGCCTGCCCAATAAGGTGCTCTAAATCTGCCCAAGAAATTTGGATGCATCATCGTCCCCCAAAGCCTCAAGATTACTAAGCTTCTCAGTACACCTCACTGAACCGGCTGCCGTTGTTCGGCAGGAATCACAACTTGAGCCCTTTTTCAACCTCCTTAAATACGTCTCACAAAATACAAGACTTGGTTGCTCCAAAAATCCAGCCTAGAGCCTTTCCTGCACTAAGAGCGCATCTACGCACGGCGCATTTCTCAGAAACCCCCTTGAGGGTGTCTGAAGTAGGCCTCCTGCACTGCCGACGTTATACTCCCCATCCCAGCCTTGTACATGGACGAGGAGGGCATCCGTGGGTGGTGCAGGAGCTATGAGGCTCGCCAAGAATCACAGTAAGGAAACATAAAGCAAGCAAACAGCAAGCACAAAGAAAATGCGTAGGCTTAGCTGTCGGTGACAGGAAAAATGCACAGGATGTGTAGAAGGTGGGAGGTGGAGATGCTTAAATCCGAAGAACTCATAGCACTAGAAAGGGAACTCGCATATCCATAGTCCTGTGGTGGGTGGGGCCACCTCATACGGTGATTCACTGGGATAAAGGGGACCATTGAGGGGGTAATGACTCATCAGTCTGCCTCACGTGGAGCCATTTCGCCCTCGTCCTCAGTTCAAGCAATGTAGGTAGCTGTCTACAGTTCGTTATAACGTGAGACATTTGCCACACGGAATACACAGAAATACATTTCACCTTAATTACAAACAGCACATGAGGCAGATTTAACATCACTAGGCACAACCCTGACATACTAAGACAAAGAGGTCACAAAAACACATTCCCTAGCAACATCTTCAGATTTTGATAACCATTCACTACAAGTATACCTTAAAAAAAGAACATTGACCTAGTACCCACAAAGATTACCAAAATGGAGCACCACATGTTTATTCAGCTGAAACTTAATTTACTTCTGACATCTCTTTCTTCAAGTCCAATGACACTCACATGTACGATGCTAGTAAAAATGGCTATGTGCAGCTATCTCCACTTTTTACACGCTCCCACCCTGCCAGCTCAGGACCACAACTATACACAAAGGTGGTCATTCTGACCCTGGCGGTTGAAAACCGCCAGGGCAGAGTGCCGCGGAAGCACCGCCAACAGGCTGGCGGTGCTTCATGGGCAATTCTGACCGTGGCGGTAAAGCCGCGGTCAGAAAAGGGCAACCGGCGGTTTCCCGCCGGTTTACCCCTGCCACAAAGAATCCTCCATGGCGGCGCTGCTCGCAGCACCGCCATGGGGATTCTGACCACCTTCCCGCCATCCTGGTCCTGACGGTAAAAACCGCCAGGAACAGGATGGCGGGGAACGGGTGTCGTGGGGCCCCTGGGGGCCCCTGCACTGCCCATGCCATAGGCATGGGCAGTGCAGGGGCCCCCTAACAGGGCCCCATAATGATTTTCAGTGTCTGCCTAGCAGACACTGAAAATCGCGACGGGTGCCACTGCACCCGTCGCACACCAGCAACTCCGCCGGCTCCATTCGGAGCCAGCTTCATCGTTGCTGGGGCATTCCCGCTGGGCGGGCGGGCGGCCTTTTGGCGGTCGCCTGCCCGCCCAGCGGGAAAGTCAGAATGACCGCCGCAGTGGTGCGGTCTTCTGGCGGTCTCTGCCCGGCGGGCGGTGCCCGCCGGGGTCGGAATGACCCCCATAATCTCAGTTTGGACAATGCAGCGCAGTAACCAGATAAGCAGACTATAATCATAAGAATATCTCTAAGGGATCTGCAAAGCTGTTCATAGCTACCAGCATATTGAAAAGCATAAAACTGCATGTCTGTGTCTCACATCTCATCATCCACCACACTGCTACATGGTGTGTCACATAACATGATACCCACACCTCAATGGTTCTCATTCATGACATGGAGACACTTCCGGCATCGGATCACAAAACAAAGACAGCACCCTTGGGGTAGCGGTAAGTTTCTACAAATGTAGGTAAGTGCTTTAGTGTCCAACATAAGGGTAGCATTAAGCTCTATATAAATGTTGCAATACAATACAATACAATACAATATAATATAGGGAGAAATGTACTTCTCTGAAAAAGCTCAATGAGGTTGAAGTAGCCACTGTTATACAGCCTCACTTCAAGGGTTGAGGAAGGACTGCCCAAGGTAATGTGTAAACACAAGCTTATACCAAGCTGGGCACAGGCAAAATTCTTTGCTCTATACGCTTGGGTCCAGTTTGTGATCTGGACATCATACATTCAATCAGAAGTGCACTCACAAAAAAAGGGCACTTTCAGTCTGAACATAGACATGCAACCAGTGCTTAATTTGAGCTAGTTGCTTCCTGTGCTCGGCACCGGCATTTAATTGTCAACACTGGCACATATAACAGTCTGCCACAGAGTGGAGCTTCTTGTGTAATTTGCAGACAAGAACAAAAACATTTATTAATGAGTTCAATATACATTAAAAACAACTAATATATGCTGCCAAAGCCATTCATATAACTTTAGGGGCCAGAAATAGTTTGAACTGCCACACCTGTAGAAGTGTGATGGTTAGTGTTAGACTTTTCATCCTTGGCGTGGTCTCCCTTAACTTTTTGCCTCTGTTCCCCAGGTTGTTGATGTGTTCTGGACTCTGATTTTACTGTTTTTGTTACTGTGGGCACTTTACCACTGCTAACCAGTGCTAAAGTGCAAGTGCTCCTGTTTAAAATGTGTACGTAATTGGTTCTCCATGATTGGCATATTTGTTTTACTGTTAAGTCCCTAGTAAAGTGCACTAGAGATGCCCAGGGCCTGTAAATCAAATGTTACTAGTGGGCCTGCAGCACTGGTTGTGTCACCCACACAAGTAACCCTGTAATCATGTCTCAGACCTGCCACTGCAGTGTCTGTAAGTGTATTTTTACACTGTAAATTCGACTTGGCAAGTGTACCCACTTGCTAGGCCTAAACCTTCCCTTTTCTTACATGTAAGGCACCCCTAAGGTAGGCCCTAGGTAGCCCCAAGGGCAGGGTGCAGTGTATGGATAAGGTAGGACATATAGTAATGTGGTTTATATGTCCTGACAGTGAAATACTGCCAACTTCGTTTTTTACTGTTGCAAGGCCTGTCTCTCTCATAGGATAACATGGGGGCTACCTTTAAATATGATTAAAGTGTAGATTCCCCTAGAGAGTAGATGGACATGTGGAGTTTGGGGTCCCTGAACTCACAATTTAAAAATACATATTTTAGTAAAGTTGATTTTAAGACTGTGCGTTTAAAAATGCCACTTTTAGAAAGTGAGCATTTTCTTGCTTAAACCATTCTGTGACTCTGCCTTGTTTGTGGATTCCCTGTCTGAGTCAGTTTGACAGTTGGGTTGTTTTTCACCTCGCACTAGACAGTGACACAAAGGGGGCTGGGGTGTGACCTGCATTTCCTGATTAGCCATCTCTGCTAGGAGGGAGGGGTGGAGTGGTCACTCTCATCTGAAAGGACTGTGCCTGCCTCTGACAATGCCGGCTCCAACCCCCTGGTGTGTGTCTGAGGCCTTGCCTGAGCAAGGCAGGAATTCAGAAGTAGGTGTGAGTCCCCTTTGAAGAAAGGTGACTTCAAAGACTAAAATGGGTATAAGAAGGGCACCCAAATCTACAGACTTTAGAAACACTTCTGGAACCAAGAGGAACCTCTGCTTGGAGAAGAGCTGATAGCTGAGGAAGAAGTGCTGCCCTGCCTGGGACTGTGCTTTGTGGAGCTTTCCTGCAGTGCTGCTTCTGCCAGAGTAAGAGGGCAAAGACTGGACTTTGTGTGCCTTCCATCTTGTGAAGAAATCTCCAAGGGCTTGAGTTAGAGCTTGCCTCCTGTTGTTTGAAGTCTCAGGGACAGCAAAGACTTCTCTCTGCCAGCACCTGGAGTCTCTGGAGAGACTCCTGCCCTGACAAGTGGTGCCCTATCCAGTCCCTGGGCCCTTGAAAGGAAAGCTGGTGGAATCTAAGGAAATCGACTTTGTACAGACGCCGCTGCTGAATCCGGTAACGCCGCCTGCACCTGACGCCGTGACATTCGCTGGAACGCAACGCTCTTCGCAGGCCCGACACCGCAGCAGCTCTGCTGATGTCCGCGACTCCGTGGAAGTCGCCACACCACGTCGTGAACGATGCCGCTCGAAGTGCACGGATTCAACATTTCGCACAGACGCCGCGATCCCCGACTTCGCGCAACGGCTTGTTTTCACTCTTCACCAAAGGTACTGTACTTGGGGGTCTACACGACTCCGTGTCCGGCGCCGCTGGTGTTGGCTTGTTGGGAACGACTCCGTCACGACACCGTGTTAACATCTCATCGAAGCATTTTTGTTTCTAAGCGCTATTTTTGAGTTTAATCTTTAAAAATTCATAATTTGACTTGTGTATGTTGGATTTTTGTCGTTTTGGTCTTGTTTTGTTTAGATAAATATTTCCTATTTTTCTAAACTGGTGTTGTGTCATTTTGTAGTGTTTTCATTAATTTACTGTGTGTTTTGGTACAAATACTTTACACCTAGCGCTCTGAAGTTAAGCCTACTGCTCTGCCAAGCTACCAAGGGGGTAAGCAGGGGTTAGCTGAGGGTGAAACTCTTTTACCCTGACTAGAGTGAGGGTCCTTGCTTGAACAGGGGGTAACCTGACTGTCAACCAAAGACCCCATTTCCAACATTGGTGATCAGCGGTTGGGATTTGGACTTGTATTTGTACTTGACATACAGTAATTAAGTGTACACTACTGTTTGAGTTCAGACCACTACATGACCACATACTGCTTGTCTTGAGATTTTTGCTTTTTCTCTTATTGTGGATTTTTCCCTACATCCACTTTGTTTTTTTTCGCTGATCCTTGATTGACTTTGAACTTCATTTGGGAACTTGTTTCTGCATTTGGAACTTTGCACTCTTTTTACCTTTCATCATGTCTCTACTTGGAGATGCATCAGTTGGAGCTGACTTTGACCTTGAGAAATTGGAGAGTTATACCAAAGCTCAGTTGAAGCAGTTCTGTAAAAGTTTTGACTGTCCCATTAAGAGCTCATCCAGGAAGGAGGAGCTGCAAAAGGCGCTGAGGGCCTGGGTGACAGCCAAGAGCACTGAAGGACACACAGAGGATGAGGGAGATGAGGAGGATGAGGAAGAGTGTTCAGTACACAATGGTATTGTGGGTGGGCCTGTTATGTCCAGGGAGAAGGTCTCCAGGGCAGGTAGCAGTGTCTCATTCAAGGGCCTGACACCTGAGGAGTTGCAGGACAGACAGGCAGAGAGGGCATACCAATTGGAGCTGCAGAAGCTCAATCTGGAGAAAGAAAGAGATGAGAGAAGAGCAGTCCTTGAGGAAAGGAAGATGCAGCTGGCTCATGAGCTTAACTTAAAGGAGTTAGATCAGAGGAGCCAGTCCAGTAGGGATGGTGGCAGCAATCCTACAGTGCAGCCAGAGAGAAGGGTACACATCCCAAAAGACCTTGTGAGGGATTATAAGAGGGAGGATGATATCTACTTGTGGTTCAAGGGTTATGAGTCAGCTCTCCACATGAACATGGTCCCTGAAGCTCATTGGGGGGCAGCCCTGTGGAAGCATTTTGAGGCAGAGGAGAGGGACACACTGACGGCCTTAGGGGATGCTCAGAGTCTCACCTACCCTGTCATGAAGGAGGCCTTACTCACCAGGTATGGTCTCACCCCTGAGCAGTACAAGGAGAAGTTTAGATCCTACAAGAGAAAGGAATCCCAAACATGGTTGGAATGTGTTGATTCTTTTTGCAGGTCACTGGATAGTTGGGTGAAGGGCAGCAAGGCAAACACGTATGAGGGGCTTTACAATTTAATTGCTTGGGAGCACTTGTACAGTTTATGTTTTCCAGAGCTGCGCCAGCACCTCATTGACAGCAAGCTGACTGACCCCAGGAAGCTTGCGCAGGAAGCGGACCGCTGGGAGAGCACCAGGGTCCAAAAGAGGTATGGGGGAGACCACGCCAGGGGTGGGCAGGGTCCCTCTCAGAAGAAAGGGGGGGTAAGGGCAAACAGGGGGAGTTCTCTAAAGGGCCCCAAACTGATTCCCAGGGTAAAGATTCCCAAACCCCCAGTGAAAAGAAGCCATGGTTGTCCAAAGGGAAGCCAGTGGCAGGTGTTCCCCCACGTAAGTGCTATGCATGTGACCAGGTGGGTCATGTGAGGGGGGACCCCAAATGCCCCAAAAGTACACTGGCACCCACTGGTGCACCGTCCCAGGGTTTGGCCAGTGTAGCGCTTGGGGAGGAGTTGGTTTCAGGTGGGTGGGAACCAGCAGAAATGACCCTTGTCTCACTAGGGGACAGTGAGATGGTCCAGAGAAACCTAGTGCCTGATAACACTAAGAAATACAGGCAATGGGTGACCATCAATGGACAGAGGGTGGAGGCTCTGAGAGACACAGGAGCCAGTGTGACTACAGTGAGGAGTCACCTGGTGTCTGAAGAGCAGATTGATCCCTGGGTACTTCACCAAGTAGTTGCGGTAGACAACTCTGAGCGCCTCTGCAGAGCGGCGCAGGTTCCCTTTGAATGGGGGGGGTCTCAGGTCCCTGGAAAGTAGCTGTGAGTCCAACCATGCCTGTTGATTGTTTGCTAGGTAACGACCTGGAGGATTCCCCTTGGAAGGAGGTGGAACACAGGTCTCACTTGGAGATGTTGGGTCTGCCTGGGTGGGTATGCGTATCCACCCGGTCTATGGCAGCCAATCAGGGTAGTCAAGAGCCCCTGGAGCCTGAAACAGTGGCCCAGGGGACCACCAAGAAGAGGAAGGGCAGGGGGCGCAGGAAACTGGCCCCAGAAGTTCCCACGGTCCAGGAGGAGGCAGAGCCTGAGGGTGATGCCCCGGAGCCTACAGGGGAACAGGTGGCTGAACTGGGGGAGGTCCCTGAGCTGTCGCAGTGGCAGCAGGAAGGGGGACCCACCAGGGAAGCATTCTGCACAGCGCAGAAGGAGTGCCCTACTCTTGAGGGGCTGCGGCAGAAGGCTAGAGCCCAGGCGGCTGGCGAGGCACCAGGTACTCACCTGATTTATTGGGAGGGTGGCCTCCTGTATAGTGAGCCTAAGATTCCTGAGCCTGGGTCAGCTCGTATGCTGGTGGTACCCCAGTGCTTCAGGGCCTTCCTACTGGGTTTGGCTCATGATGTGCCATTGGCAGGACATCTAGGGCAGGACAAGACCTATAAGAGGCTTGTCTCCCACTTTTACTGGCCCTTGATGCACAAGCAGTCAGCTGCTTATTGTAGGTCTTGTCAGACTTGTCAGGCAAGTGGCAAGAATGGGGGGAAATGCAAAGCTCCCCTCCAACCTTTACCTGTAGTCAGTACTCCCTTTGAAAGGGTAGGAATTGACATTGTGGGGCCTCTGGATCCCAAGACAGCCATGGGCAACAGGTTCATCCTGGTCTTGGTGGACCATGCCACACAGTACCCAGAAGCCATTCCTCTAAGGACAGTCACTGCCCCCGTGGTGGGACGTGCCTTGATGTGAGTTTTTACCCGCATGGGGTTCCCCAAGGAGGGGGTATCTGATAGAGGTACAAACTTCATATCCACTTATATGAAGTCTCTGTGGAAGGTGTGTGGGGTAACCTACAAGTTCACCACCCCTTACCACCCCCAAAGTAATGGTCTGGTTGAGAGATTCAACCGCACCTTGAAAGGCATGATTCAGGGCCTATCAGAGCCCTTGAGGCGTGAGTGGGACGTCCTCTTGCCATGCCTTCTGTTCGCTTACAGGGAGGTGCCTCAAAA
The DNA here is from genome assembly GCF_031143425.1 of Pleurodeles waltl. Lineage (NCBI taxonomy): Eukaryota > Metazoa > Chordata > Amphibia > Caudata > Salamandridae > Pleurodeles > Pleurodeles waltl. The sequence continues at coordinate 604,304,123 of NC_090445.1, read as the reverse complement.
GGGACTTGGCTTTAGCCCCTTTGAGCTCATCTATGGCCACTCTGTGAGGGGACCGCTCAGTCTGGTGAAGGAGGCTTTGGAGAAAGCTCCTAGTAAACCACCCCAGGATGTATTTAGCTACATGCTGGCACTAAGAAACCAGACTGCCCGCTTCAGGAGTCTCGCTCAGGAGAACCTGGAAGCAAGCCAGGAGGATATGAAACGGTGGTACGACCAGAATGACACTCTGGTTGAGTTTCAGCCTGGACAAAAAGTGTGGGTCATGGCACCAGTGGAGCCTAGGGCTCTCCAAGATAAGTGGACTGGGCCTTTTGAGGTGGTGGAAAGAAAGAGCGAGGTCACCTATCTGGTAGACTTGCAATCCCCCAGGAACCCTTTGAGGGTCCTACATGTCAACCGCCTCAAACCACACTTTGAGCGAACTGAGCTATCCATGCTCCTAGCGACAGATGACGGGGTGGAGGAAGAGAGTGAGCCTCTTCCTGACCTCCTGTCTGCAGGAGAGAAAGATGGGTCTGTGGAGGGAGTGATCCTCTCCCCCTCCCTGACTGAGGAACAGAAGAGGGACTGTCGCCACGTGCTGGGACAGTTCGCCTCGCTGTTTTCCCTGATCCCAGGAGTCACACACCTGTGCACACATGATGTGGACACTGGGGACAGTACACCTGTTAAACATAAGGTTTACAGGGTGACTGACAGGGTCAGGGCTTGCATTAAGGACGAAGTCTCCAAAATGTTAACCCTAGGGGTTATTGAGCACTCCAGCAGTCCTTGGGCCAGCCCAGTGGTCTTGGTCCCAAAGGCTGCTGCTCCTGGTGCCACTCCAGAATTTAGGTTCTGTGTGGACTACCGGGGTCTCAATGCGGTCAGCAAGACTGACGCACACCCCATCCCCCGAGCTGATGAGCTCATTGATCGGTTAGGAGCTGCCAAGTACCTCAGTACGTTTGATTTAACATCTGGGTACTGGCAGATTGCCTTAACTGAGGGGGCAAAGGAGAGGTCAGCATTCTCTACCCCAGATGGGCACTTCCACTTCAATGTGATGCCCTTTGGGTTGAAGAATGCCCCTGCCACCTTTCAGAGGTTGGTCAACCAGGTGTTGGCAGGACTGGATGAGTTCAGTGCCGCCTACCTGGATGACATTGCTGTGTTTAGTTCCACATGGGAGGAACACCTGCAACACCTCTGGAGAGTGCTAGAGGCCCACCAGGTGGGGAGTGGCCAGGTGGCACCCCTACAGCCTAAGATTGACACAATTCTGGCTTGGGAGCCTCCCAAGACCCAGAATGAAGTGAGAGCCTTTTTAGGTCTCACAGGATATTACCGGAGGTTTGTTAAGGGATATGGTACCATTGTTACCCCCTTAACTGAGATGACTTCTAAGAAGCAACCCAAGAAAGTGATCTGGACAGAGGCTTGCCAGAACGCTTTTGATGCCCTGAAGGCTGCCATGTGCACAGCACCTGTGCTGCAGGCACCTGACTACTCCAAAGAGTTTGTTGTGCAAACAGACGCCTCAGAGCATGGTATTGGAGCAGTACTCTCACAGCTTAATGAAGAGGGCCTAGATCAACCCGTAGCCTTCATTAGCAGGAGGTTACTACCCAGGGAACGTAGGTGGAGTGCCATAGAACGCGAAGCGTCTGCTGTGGTCTGGGCACTGAAGAAGCTAAGACCCTACTTGTTTGGGACTCACTTCCGAGTTCAGACCGACCACAGGCCCCTCAGATGGTTAATGCAGATGAGGGGTGAGAATCTAAAACTGTTGAGGTTGTCCATTTCCCTACAGGGGATGGACTTTACGGTGGAACATCGTCCTGGTACAGAGCACGCCAATGCTGATGGTCTGTCCAGGTTCTTCCGCCTTAGTGATGAGAACTCCCATGAGATTGGGTAGTTGCTCCCCACTTTTAGCTGGGGGGGACACGTGTTAGACTTTTAATCCTTGGCGTGGTCTCCCTTAACTTTTTGCCTCTGTTCCCCAGGTTGTTGATGTGTGCTGGACTCTGATTTTACTGTTTTTGTTACTCTGGGCACTTTACCACTGCTAACCAGTGCTAAAGTGCAAGTGCTCCTGTTTAAAATGTGTACGTAATTGGTTCTCCATGATTGGCATATTTGTTTTACTGTTAAGTCCCTAGTAAAGTGCACTAGAGGTGCCCAGGGCCTGTAAATCAAATGTTACTAGTGGGACTGCAGCACTGGTTGTGCCACCCACACAAGTAACCCTGTAATCATGTCTCAGACCTGCCACTGCAGTGTCTATAAGTGTATTTTTACACTGTAAATTCGACTTAGTAAGTGTACCCACTTGCCAGGCCTAAACCTTCCCTTTTCTTACATGTAAGGCACCCCTAAGGTAGGCCCTAGGTAGCCCCAAGGGCAGGGTGCAGTGTATGGATAAGGTAGGACATATAGTAATGTGGTTTATATGTCCTGACAGTGAAATACTGCCAACCTCGTTTCTCATAGGATAACATGGGGCCTACCATAAAATATGATTAAAGTGTAGATTCCCCTAGAGAGTAGATTCCCCTAGAGAGTAGATGGACATGTGGAGTTTGGGGTCCCTGAACTCACAATTTAAAAATACATCTTTTAGTAAAGTTGATTTTAAGATTGTGCGTTTGAAAATGCCACTTTTAGAAAGTGAGCATTTTCTTGCTTAAACCATTCTGTGACTCTGCCTTGTTTGTGGATTCCCGGTCTGGGTCAGTTTGACAGTTGGGTTGTTTTTCACCTCGCACTAGACAGTGACACAAATGGGGCTGGGGTGTGACCTGCATTTCCTGATTAGCCATCTCTGCTAGGAGGGAGGGGTGGAGTGGTCACTCTCATCTGAAAGGACTGTGCCTGCCTCTGACAATGCCGGATCCAACCCCCTGGTGTGTGTCTGAGGCCTTGCCTGAGCAAGGCAGGATTTCACAAGTAGGTGTGAGTTCCCTTTGAAGAAAGGTGACTTCAAAGACTAAAATGGGTATAAGAAGGGCACCCAAATCTACAGACTTTAGAAACACTTCTGGAACCAAGAGGAACCTCTGCTTGGAGAAGAGCTGATAGCCGAGGAAGAAGTGCTGCCCTGCCTGGGACTGTGCTTTGTGGAGCTTTCCTGCAGTGCTGCTTCTGCCAGAGTAAGAGGGCAAAGACTGGACTTTGTGTGCCTTCCATCTTGTGAAGAAATCTCCAAGGGCTTGAGTTAGAGCTTGCCTCCTGTTGTTTGAAGTCTCAGGGACAGCAAAGACTTCTCTCTGCCAGCACCTGGAGTCTCTGGAGAGACTCCTGCCCCGACAAGTGGTGCCCTATCCAGTCCCTGGGCCCTTGAAAGGAAAGCTGGTGGAATCTAAGGAAATCGACTTCGGACCGACGCCGCTGCTGAATCCGGTAACGCCGCCTGCACCTGACGCCGTGACCTTCGCTGGAACGCGACGCTCTTCGCAGGCCCGACGCCGCAGCAGCTCCGCTGAAGTCCGCGACTCCGTAGAAGTCGCCACACCACGTCGTGACCGATGCCGCTCGAAGTGCACGGATTGAACATTTCGCACAGACGCCGCGATCCCCGACTTCGCGCAACGGCTTGTTTTCACTCTTCACCAAAGGTACTGTACTTGGGGGTCTACACGACTCCGTGTTCGGCGCCGCTGGTGTTGGCTTGTTGGGAACGACTCCGTCACGACGCCGTGTTAACATCTCATCGAAGCATTTTTGTTTCTAAGCACTATGTGCCAGGTCGAACAGTATAAAGACAACGGAGAGGTGTTGTTATGATTATGGTAAGTGGTTTATTGTACGTTATATGGTGAAATAAAGTGTTTTTAACAAAGGTACGATGGGTTTTCCGGTAATTCGGTCCTTGTTCTTTTATCTGTTCCAAATCGGTGATTTCTTATGTTGGTCTTGTTGTCTTTTCAGGTGGGAGTACAGCCTTGCCCGCTCAGATGAATCCAGGAAGATACCGGAAACAGAAGGAAAAAACGCTGGGGTAAGTATTGGGTTTATACCGGGGTTTTCTCTCTCTACTATCTCCGGACTGGGGAAAAGGTAAATACAAAAGTAGGGGGTTTGGTGCCAGTGAGGAGTGGGGAATGACGTGACCACATCTAATTTTAGTGAAGAATAAGTGTCACCGATGTGCTGGTCGTGGTGCCCCTTTCTAGACCTCCCTTCCCACCCCTCCTCTATACTCCCTCCCCAGTCCCTTTTTTACTTATGCCCCTCTTCTGTGTCCACAAGGACCGTACCTTGCTTAGCCACGACCCTCCAGGGTCGTGGCTGGCGTTGCAGTGATCCTCCTGGTTGTCTCCGTCTTCCAGGCTCTGGTGCTTCTCTCTCCTCCCGTCCTCCGTCTTCTCCTCGCTCTCCTCTCTCCTCCCGTCCTCCGTCTGCTCCCCGTGTTCCTCTCTCCTCTCGTCCTCCTTCTGCTCCCCGTGTTCCTCTCTCCTCTCGTCCTCCTTCTCCTTGTCCGTCTCCCCTTTTCCCAGCGCATCCTCTCCTTTTCTTCTTCCGTCCCGGGAAACCGTCTTGGTTTCCCAGGTAACGCCGTCCCGCGTGCCTCGCTCTCGCCGCGTTTCCCCGGCAACGGGGAGACGCGGAAATGACGTATTGGCACCGTCCGATACGTCATCTGTGGCTCTCCTTGCCGGGATCACCCGGTCACACACCTCTCCCCATGAACGGTCCTGTTCGAGGACCGCAGTAGAGTCTGGGAACCGAGACAAATAATCAGCCGGGGCCTGCTGGGGTCCTGGTATGTGACGGACCTGGAAGGAAAATGGTTGTAGTTCAAGGAACCATCTTAAAATCCGTGAATTGGTATCCTTATGAGCAGATAACCAAGTGAGGGGAGAATGATCCGTAAAAAGTATAAAAGGTCGACCCAAAAGGTAATACTGTAATGTATCGACGGCCCATTTAATGGCCAAACACTCCCTTTCAAAGGTTGGATAGTGTTTTTCCCGGGGAAACAGCTTTCTACTGACATATACTACCGGGTGATCCCTACCTTCCCCGTCGGGCTGGGCCAGTACACCCCCCAAACCTACATCCGAGGCATCAGTGTATAGATGAAACGGTTTCGAAAAATCTCTGGTCAGATAGGACTTCAGTTGCTCAAAGCTAGCTTTCTGTTGACCCGAAAAAGGTGCTAACCTATTAGAATGGGATTTAGACAGAAGATCTGTGAGAGGGGCGGCAAGGGTGGAATATTCGGGTATGAACCGTCAATAGTAGCCTACCAACCCTAGGAACGAGCGTAAATCTTTCTTAGTTACAGGATTAGGTGCGTTTAGAATGGCATCTACTTTTTTTGTTTGAGGTTGTAGGCTCCCTTGACTAATTTTATAACCTAAGTATGATATGTCGGGTTTTCCTATAACGCACTTTTTGGGGTTGGCAGTTAACCCAGCGGTGGTGAGAGTGTGGAATATCTGTTGTAAATGGTTTAGATGATCGTCCCAGGTTTCACTAAAGATCACTACATCATCTAGGTAAGCTGCTGCAAAAGACTGAAATGGGTTTAAGAGTCTATCCATTAAACGTTGGAATGTAGCTGGTGCTCCATGGAGACCGAATGGTAGCACGGTGAACTGGTACAGACCGGACTGAGTGGCAAAAGCTGTTTTCTCTTTATCCTCTGGGGCTAATGGAATCTGCCAATACCCTTTTGTCAAATCTAAGGTAGACATACACTTTGCTTTTCCCAGTTTTTCTAGAACGTCATCTACTCTGGGTATGGGATATGTGTCAAACATTGAATTTTCGTTAAGTTTCCGGAAGTCAATACAGAATCTAATAGTACCATCAGGTTTTGGCACCAGAACAACTGGGGAGCACCAGGGACTAGTCGAAGGCTCTATCACGCCTAGTTCTAGCATTTTCTGTATTTCAGACTCCATAATCTGTTTTCTTGCCTCGGGAATACGATACGGCGGTAACCTAATAATTTTCCCTGGTGTAGTTCTTATTTTATGGGTTATCAAGGTGGTTTTACCTGGCATTACTGAAAAGAACTTCCGGAAGTGCTCTAGTAAGTCATATACCTGTTCCTTCTCTGATTTCGTTAAGGTTTCATTTATTGTGGGTAGCCCCTCCTCATTGCTGTGTTCGGTTGGACAGAACTCTATTTTTAAGTTGTTGCTAGGACATAAGAATCTAGCCATTACTCCGGAAGTGTCTGAGTTGTCTGGTTCTTCCCATTTTTTAAAGAGATTTATATGATAAATCTGGGTTTTCTGAGGAGTGTTCGAGATTTCAACCAGGTAGGTGACAGGAGAAACAGCTCGTAGTACCTTATAGGGACCCTGCCATTTGGCGATCAGTTTTTGTTCAGACGTGGGACGCATTATTAAAACCTGATCTCCTGGTTGTAAAACCCTTAACTTGCTCCCTCGGTCATAATATTGTTTTTGAGTTTGTTGAGCTCGTTCCATATTTACTCTGACTGTGTCCCATAAACCTTGTAGCTGAGACCGTAAATTGTGGGCATATTCTAGAAGGGGTCTTCCTCCTTCTTCTGCCTCTTCTTCCTATGTCTCCATGGCCATATCTAAAAGGGATCGAGGCTGTCTTCCGAAGACAAGCTCAAAAGGGCTGTGGCCTGTAGAAGCCTGTTCATGGGTTCGTATAGCGTATAGCACTAATGGTAATTTTTGATCCCAGTCTCTCCCTGAGTCTTCTACTATTTTTCTTAGTAAGGTTTTTATTGTACGGTTATACCGTTCCACCAGTCCATCCGTCTGGGGATGATATACCGAAGTTCGAATTTGGGAAATACCTAATGTTTTACACACCTGCTTCATGAGGGTAAACATAAAGGGGGTCCCCTGGTCGGTAAGTAGTTCATGCGGAAACCCAACTCGAGAGAAGATGTTTATCATTGCTTAGGCAACCGTTTTGGTTGTCATACTTTTTAATGGAACGGCCTCGGGGTATCGGGTGGCGTAATCAACCATGACCAGGATATACGTGTGACCTTTCGTTGATGGCAATACAGGTCCAATCAGGTCCATCCCTATTCTACTGAAGGGAATGTCTATGATGGGTAGGGGCATTAGAGGGGCTTTCTTAGGTCTACAGGGTTCAGTAAGTTGGCACCTGGGACATTGGGAACAATATTTACGTATGTGGGCGAAAACTCCCGGCCAATAGAACCGTCGAAGGAGATATTCTTCTGTGTTTTCCCTCCCATAATGACCCCCACCTGGTTGACAATGAGCCAGAGTTAGGACCTTATTTCTATAATGTTCAGGTACCAATAACTGTTGTTTACGTTCCCCCGTACGAGTAGTGGTTACCCTGTATAAGAGGTTTTTCTTAATGAGGAAGTAGGGACCCACCTCCTCGGTTTCCTCCTCTTTTGCTGACTTCCATGCTTGGGCGAGAGAAGGATCTTCTCTTTGTTGCTGGGGGAAACTGACAGGGACCTCATGTGTTTCAGCAATAAGACCTCTGCTCTGACCTGGTACCTCTTTTCCCAGGTAATGCGCTCTTTCTGCTAGTTTTTCTCTACGTGACAATTTCCTACGGGTGGTGGGGCGTTCTATAACACTATCAGAAAAAGGAGCTTCTGTCCACCAGTCCTGTGTCAGTTTGGGTTGTCTAACATAATCCAGGATCTCTTGAAAATGTTCAAAATCAGTTCCGATGATACACTCCTCGATCAGGTCTGTCATTATTCCCATCGGTAGGACATCCCGGTAGGTTCCCCATTCCACCGTTATTTCATGTAAGGGGTATTGCTCTTTATCTCCGTGAATACAACAAATATTCACCCAACGCTCGGCTTCTTTATCTACCACGTTTACTATATCTTTCCTCACTACAGATTGGCTACAGCCTGAATCAATAAGAGCCCATACCGCTCGTCCATTGACATTCAGGGCCTGTTTAAACTTCTGGTTACCTCTTCCGGTACACAGTATCCGTCGCCGGGTAACTCCGATCTCCATTGGCTCACTACTATCCTGCTTCCTTGGGCACATTCGGGCAATGTGTCCCCATTCCCCACAGTTGTAACATTGGGGTCCGGCTATCGGTGGATGGTCGGTTAATCTGTGAGGAACTGGTTCCTCGGAAAGGGCTCTTGGAGTGTTTTTAGGGTTGGAAGGCCCCGGTTTTAGGTTGGGTCGGGGTGGTACACTTCTTATATCCGTCGATCGATGATAAGCACATGCTAAGTCAATCGCCATGTCAGTATTCACCTTTGGGTGTTGACGGATCCAGTGTTTCGTGGCCGTAGGCAGGGCCTCCAGATATTGTTCGAGAACGATCGTTTGGATCACTTCCTCCCTACTATTTCCGGAAGGACCCAACCATTTCAACGCCAAATCCTTTACTCGATAATAAAAGGTTCGGGGATCCTCATTCGGTCCCCATTTGATTTTCCGGAATTTGACCCTATAGTATTCAGTGTCATGTCCCACACGTTCTAAGATACTAGTCTTTATCTCTTGGTATGGCGTGGTTCCGCCCGGGTTTGCTGCTTGATATGCTGCTTGTAATATTCCTGTGAGTAGGGGGGCGACATATTGACCCCATCTATCCTCAGGCCATTGAGCTGATGAAGCCACTCGCTCAAAATTGGTGAAAAAGGCTTTGGGGTCTTCTCCGTCTTGATATTTCTGCAACACAGAACTTGGTACATTGGGATGAACCTTACTATTAGCAATAGTCTCGGTCAATTTCTTCATGGCCGTCTCATGGACCAGTTGATTATTCGCGAGGATTGTTTCCTGACTTTTCAAAGCCGACTGTAAGGCTTCCCGGTCCTCTTTGGCTTCTCGCTGGTGTGCCTCCCACACCAGCTGCAGATGTCGCTGGCCTTCGGCCAATTGTTTTATCATATCTTCCAACGAGGGGTTGTCACTCATTGTTATACTGTTCGATGGCCGAGAAGGGGTCCAACAGGATCAAGATCCCACTTCTGACACCACTGTGCCAGGTCGAACAGTATAAAGACAACGGAGAGGTGTTGTTATTATTATGGTAAGTGGTTTATTGTATTTTATATGGTGAAATAAAGTGTTTTTAACAAAGGTACGATGGGTTTTCCGGTAATTCGGTCCTTGTTCTTTTATCTGTTCCAAATAGGTGATTTCTTATGTTGGTCTTGTTGTCTTTTCAGGTGGGAGTACAGCCTTGCCCGCTCAGATGAATCCAGGAAGATACCGGAAACAGAAGGAAAAAACGCTGGGGTAAGTATTGGGTTTATACCGGGGTTTTCTCTCTCTACTATCTCCGGACTGGGGAAAAGGTAAATACAAAAGGAGGGGGTTTGGTGCCAGTGAGGAGTGGGGAATGACGTGACCACATCTAATTTTAGTGAAGAATAAGTGTCACCGATGTGCTGGTCGTGGTGCCCCTTTCTAGACCTCCCTTCCCACCCCTCCTCTATACTCCCTCCCCAGTCCCTTTTTTACTTATGCCCCTCTTCTGTGTCCACAAGGACCGTCCCTTGCTTAGCCACGACCCTCCAGGGTCGTGGCTGGCGTTGTAGTGATCCTCCTGGTTGTCTCCGTCTTCCAGGCTCTGGTGCTTCTCTCTCCTCCCGTCCTCCGTCTTCTCCTCGCTCTCCTCTCTCCTCCCGTCCTCCGTCTGCTCCCCGTGTTCCTCTCTCCTCTCGTCCTCCTTCTGCTCCCGTGTTCCTCTCTCCTCTCGTCCTCCTTCTCCTTGTCCGTCTCCCCTTTTCCCAGTGCGTCCTCTCCTTTTCTTCTTCCGTCCCGGGAAACCGTCTTGGTTTCCCAGGTAATGCCGTCCCGCGTGCCTCGCTCTTGCCGCGTTTCCCCGGCAACGGGGAGACGCGGAAATGACGTATCGGCACCGTCCGATACGTCATCTGTGGCTCTCCTTGCCGGGATCACCCGGTCACACGCTATTTTTGAGTTTAATCTTTAAAAATTCATAACTTGACTTGTGTATGTTGGATTTTTGTCATTTTGGTCTTGTTTTGTTTGGATAACTATTTCCTATTTTTCTAAACTGGTGTTGTGTCATTTTGTAGTGTTTTCATTAATTTACTGTGTGTGTTGGTACAAATACTTTACACCTAGCGCTCTGAAGTTAAGCCTACTGCTCTGCCAAGCTACCAAGGGGGTAAGCAGGGGTTAGCTGAGGGTGATTCTCTTTTACCATGACTAGAGTGAGGGTCCTTGCTTGAACAGGGGGTAACCTGACTGTCAACCAAAGAACCCATTTCTAACAGTTAGTAGTTGTGTAGGCACTATAATTGGCAGCACTGACAGAGGCAATGGGTGATGCAAGCTGCAGTGACATCCTGATGAGGGCCATTGACTTATGTTTCTAGGGTCGAGCTCGCAAGCACTCTAGCCTGCTGTATTCTCTGTGGGCTTTTAACCTCGCCCATCGCACGCCCATCATTTTCATTGGTTCGTGGGCGTGCCTTTTCAAAATCGCTTGATTTTATTTGTGAAAGGCATGCATACGTCATGCTTTTTCCGGTGTTTATCCTCCTGAGCGCACCACCAACTACTGAACACATACTAGGCTCCATGTTTTCAGTATGGTTTTGGGACTACTTTTTCTTTTTATTTCCTAAGCAGCATGATATCACTGCACATTTGCTGATACGTTTCACTGCGAGCGAACGTCTGGGTTTCCTTTTGTGTGCTCCTTCATGCTAATGCCATGGCGCTTATGTAAAATTGTATTACTTTTCATTTTCATTTTATGTGGCGAGAAAAGTCCGGTTAGGACTTTACAATGCTAATAGCTCTAAGTCGAGCAAATGTGAGGCCCACTGCATTGCAAATGCTTGTTTTCCAAATCATGCACGGCCTGCAGTGGTCCACAGACTGCCCAAATTAAGCACTGCCTGCAGTGGTCCACACAGACTGCCCAAATTAAGCACTGCCTGCAGTGGTCCAATCAGACCCACCAACATACTCAGCTTCTAACCACTGGTGTTGCTCTCTTTAATTAGAAAGACAGTCTAGGAGCATGCAGCAGCATGAGAGATCCAATCCACACAACAGTCGCTGCAAACTCTTGCCTCTCGCTTTGGTAAGGTGCAGGTAGCATGACAGATTGTGAGTTGTAAAGGTGGTCTTTAACAATAACATTAATAAGCACATTCAGCAGGACAGAATACTAGTTGCAGTCCTTCACGTTTAGTACCTGTAGGTGGACAACAAACACCCCTTCGCCAACGGATGCCGGCACTACCTCAATGACACCCATTCTTATATAGCAAGCAAAGTGTTGATGTATTGGGGAAGCATGGCATTAAAAGGCATGCACGGGCTGCATGATCTGGGGGAAGGAATGATGTCCAGTGCTAATTGTGAATATTATTACGATGCTTCAGGACATAATTAACACTTTGATGCTGCAACCTCTGAATCAGTGAGGAGTGTGAATATGTGCTATTCAGAACTTCTCACAGTACGATAAAAAGTTAAAAAAGAGAGTATTTGTATAGCCCTGGTTATAGTACATAGCTTGTCTCACAGCCTTTTTCGCCCTTTTTTGGGGATCCAAATATCGATTACAGGTTTCCCAGCATGTATTACTTCCCTCAGGCTAATGACTGTCTCAAGGACAAAAAAATTGTTTGGGGAAGCGCCTTTTCAGTAGCCATCGGCAAAATATAGAATACCCATCCTCATGAGCCCCAGTCCTTATGATCCCTCTCAGCATTACTTTAGGATCAATAAAGTAAGCTGATGTTATTTGTATTTTATTTCAAAGTTCAGTTGTTGCCTCCTACAGCTCCAGAAGCCTCGGTATACGTGCACTCTACAAATACCAATAACATAAGACATACATATACCTGCAAGCGCAATATGCTAGCGGCCACGAGGAGGAACATGCCTGATGAGCATACATAGACTCAAGCATGTTGCTCAGGTGGGATAGTCATCAAACCATTGGCAAAATCTCACTAAAGGCCACTGCGGTATATGCTACATTAACACAAAGTATAATAAATATCTGTGCTTAATGAAAAAAGCAGACACACACATAATAACATGTAAAAGGGATAACCATTGCCTCGGGCAGAAACATCCTTTACAATGCAGTTATAACCATGCAGTGCCTTTACCACACAGCTTTTACCACTCATGCATTAAATGAAACACATGCTTTTTTGGTGCTTTTAGAACGCATACATTCATCACACCATCACACATGGTAAGTCTAGGTAAGGGAAATATATATATATATATATATATATATATATATATATATATATATATATATATATATATATATATATATATATTGATAGATAGATAGATGGATAGATAGATTAGAACGCATACTTTCATCACGCATGGTAAGTCTAGGTAAGGGAAGTATCTATATTTAGATAGATAGATGGATAGATAGATGAACACATACTTTCATCACGCATGGTAAGTCTAGGTAAGGGAAATATATATATATATATATATATATATATATATATATATATATATAAATAAAAGGCCTTGGAAGAGTACTAGGTGACTGAAGAAAAGGCGAGGGGCTTTGAGTAACTCGAAAAGAAATTGGATAAGCACAAAAAAGAAGTTCAATAGAAAAAGCTAAAAAAATCCACAGAGACAAAAATGATTACATCGCAGGAAGAGTGTATACGTTTGCAAGACGATTTGACGCAATGCATAGTAGACAAGTGATGGATCAAGTCCAAGAGAAGTCGGAAATGCCATCTAGTGTGGAAAGCTCTGAAGTGAGCTCGGGGGACGAGGGAGCATCAATGACACAGATCAAGTTGGATTTCTCAGGGGAAATGAGATTGTTACAGATATCAGCTCACAGGAAAGGCAAAGAAATCATGAAGTCAGGAAATCAGACCAACCAAAAAGAACAAGGTGGAGCAGGAAAAGGAAGAGGAATCAGGAACACAAAGAAATAAGTCAAGGCACAGATGGCAATCTAATCCTGTAATTAATCTATCTTCAAAGGCCCTTAATTATAAACATATGAATTTTTTAAATAAAGGCCTCACATTTTGTCCTGTGCAAGCATGGACATGGCAACATCAAGGACTGATTTATATAAATTCTGTAGAAAATTAAAATTAAAGAAATATTCTGCAAATAGACCATTCAGAATGATGGATGGAGGAGCACCTTAACCCATGTCCAATCTGACGATAAAGGACGTTGCCCCAATGCATGACTTGTGGGATCTAGAACGAGAAGCTGGCATGATGCCTATGCTGAATGAGGAAATCTTAACTGATGGGCAGTTTTACATGGAAATGGGAGTGGATACTGATAGATCAGAAGCGAGTGGATGTAAAGTGAAATCAAGATTCTGCCCACAATTGCCACCGGGCAACAAGGTGGATGTCTTTCAGGCACTTATGGCTGATGACCTTAGGAACATCGTTAGGAAGGAAAAACAAAAACATCAAGGCTGTATTTATAATATGACAAAAGATGATTGGTGGGCATTACAGGATGTGCAGAAAGATAAAAATATTGTGATAAAAGCTTCGGATAAGTGGGGAAGCATAGTTGTGATGGACCGTAATGGATATAGCCAAGAAATCAAAAGGCAACTATTGATTCAAGAAAACTCTGAGAAACTAAAGGAAAATCCAATGAAGGAAATCATGAGGAAATGTCATGATAAATTGAATAACTGGCATTAAAGGGACCTGTTGGAGGATGAGGAACTTATGTATTTGAAAAAAAGATATCCGATAACACCAACAATATATGTGTTACCAAAAATACATAAGAGTCTAAGTAATCCCCTGGGACGCCCAATAGTGAACTCATGTGATTCTGTATTGGAGAATGCATCCACATTTTTTGAAATTTTCCTATTCCCATAATTGACGCCATCCTATATTAAAGACTCCATGGATTTTTTTAATTGAATTAATGGCATACCATGGAAACAAAAATATATAATGGCAACAGTGGATGTGGTGTCACTATATACTTTAAAAAAACATGAGGATGGTCTGAGAGCCTGTTCATATTTCCTACGTAGCAGATCATTGAGTTTATGGGAGCAAACACACATGTTGCTAGAAATTATGGAATTTTGTCTCACCAATAACATCTACATCTTTGAGGGTGAATATTATATTCAAAAGAAAGGAACAGCCATGGGAACGTCTTTTGCTCCGACCTATGCAAACCTCACAATGGGGTATTGGGAAGCGGAATATGTGTGGACAGAAGAGTATGCTAAGATCCACAGTAAATTATTTCTTTGGGTCTGCTTCATAGATGATTTTCTAAGTCTGGGAAGGTGAACAGGATAAATTGGAGGTGTTCCTAAATTCACTGAAACATAATCCAGTTGGATTGCAATTTAAATTTTAGACAAGTAAGGAAAAAATAACTTCTTGGGACATTGAGGTGTATATTGATTGTGATAAGAGCTGCACAAGCCTATACTGTAAACCCAACAGTTGCAATAGTATTCTCTTTGCCAGCAGCTCACACCCTAAAGCACTCAAGTGGAGTGTACCGTATGGAGAATTTTTAAGAGGTAGAAGAAACTGCTCTTAATTAAGTGATTTTAAAATACAGGGTGAAGAGGTGTTTCAAAGTTTTGTCAAAAGAGGATACCCAGTATTGGTATTGGACAATGCCATGAAAAGAGCTTTGGAAAAGAACAGAGAAGATCTATTAGTCCCAAAAAATTTGAGAGAAAGGAAAAGCGATCAAGATTGTACCATTAGATATATTATAGATTATAATTGTTCAGACAAGGAAATCAAATTAGCCCTGAGGAAAAATTGGAGAATCATAAGAAAAGATGAAGAGTTAAACAATTGGGTAGCAGAGTATCCTAGAATCACCTACAAAAAAACACCATCCTTGAATGACTTGTTGGTTAAAAGTTACCTACCTGTGCAAGGAAGTAGGACACAGAATTGGCTCCAGTTAAAAGGTTTTTTTAAATGCGCTAAACGTAAAGCATGCCGGTATGGTAAGAACATGACAGAGTTTCAATGCTTTGATGGGTTCATAAGGAAAATCAGAGAACGAATATCATGTGAAACCTCATTTGTAGTTTATTCCCTAGAATATGGATGTGGTAAAAGATACATAGGGAGTTCTGTAAACAAACTGAAATTACGTATATTACAACATTTAGGAGCAATAATAAACAGAGATTATTCCTATGTCATTGCCAAATATATTTGGGAACAGCACAATGCGGAATATAAGGATGATCGCTATAATGGTATCCATCATGTGAAGACAAACATAAGAGGAGGGGATCGTGAATTACCCCTTAGGAGATCAGAGTCGAGGTTGATTATGATAATTGGAACTAAAATACCTTGGGCTTTAAACACGGATGCTGAGCTTTATGTGCACATATGAACCAATCACTGAACTCGTTGAGAAACCTCCGATTAGCTTTAATGATTTATTGCTCCGGAATCTAACATTTACTGTATTGATATTATTTATTATTTACGCTGTGTGATATAATCTCTTTGCCTATACAAACCATCACAGAGTATGTATACGGTCATAAATGTGAGATTAGTTGTTCATTGGGAGGAGGAGATGTTGTTTGAGATCTTGGCCAAATGGTACTTTACCTAAATTGTAATTGTGCAAGGTAGCAGAATTATTGCTGTTCTCCCAATGTATACTGTTTATCTGCTTTTAATAACTTATGTTGTCATTACATGATCGATTCCATTTTACTACTATTGAGCAACAACTTGAGCAAATTGAGCAGGTACTTCACCAGAACTGCAATTGTAGAATGGAGCATTATAATCGTTATTGTCTCAATACATACTGTATATTCTTTTATGTATGAATTAGATTCTTACTCTGATTGATTGAAAAAGATCATATAGGCATGGATGGAATTCTTTGTTTTCAGGCGCTCTGTGTGTGTGTACATTTTTAAGAAAAGGTGTGGGCAAATAGGAGAATGTTCCTTTAAATAGGTGTTTTGCACTGCACTATGGGTTGGCACAGTCGAAGGCTCTTGCCGAAACGTGAAGGCCAAGTTTTCCTTCTGGCACCTCGCACTTTGCACTCTATATTTATGAAATAAAAAACCTTTTTCAACAGCAAGTTTATCTGTACTGGTTTGTGTCGTCATTTGGATTTGCCGGGAGGTGAAGGTTGCGTATTGGGGAAAATCATGTGTATATATATATATATATATATATATGTATATATATATATATATATATATACCCAAGCAAACAATGTTATCCGGCCGAGCGAGGGTTCATATCTCGCTATGGTAAAAATGACGAGTCTCCGTCATAGCACTTAGTTGAAGTGAAGTTTAAATGAGCAAACAAACACCCAACGCGTTTCGGAAACTAAGTTTCCTTGTTCACAAGAACTCTTGGTCCAGAAAGAGCCCTTTTTATTTGTAATTTGGTAAAAATCCATTCAGTAGTTTTGAAGATATGAAAGGAAAAAGAAATATAGATATTTAGGGATGCAGATCCACTCATGGGTGAGCCGTGGATCCAGGGGAAAAGAAAGGTCCTGATTGGCTGGTCACAACCTGCGAGGAAAGTTGTGGCTGCCATTTCTTTCTTTCAGCAGGCCAGGTGTAGGAAAAACCACAAAGAACTGACATAAGGGGTCAGTGTACATGTATCCTAAACCCACAGGAGAGATGGAGGGGCCCGAGGGCTCCTCATAGGAAAAATTCCCCACATTTGTTTTATTTGGGCCGGTCTGTAGATCTGCAGATCCACCGTGGTGCCCAGCGTGGTCCCCTATGTACACTTGCAAAGGATCAGCAGATCCAAAAATCAATGGAAAAAAAAAACACTCACACAGCAAAGCCTGCTATGCTCGGCAAAAGGTTGTACCTGGCATGGGGTTGGGTGCATCAAGGGGGGTTTACTGCTGGGCCTGGCCCCAGGCGAGGCCCTTGGGACAACCCCTGCTGCGCACACCCAAAGGTTGTACGCTGCAGTAGTTGTATTAACATGCAGTAATTAGATATGACTTTATGTTAGTAACTTAAGCTATAAGTTATGGTTTCATAACATAAGTATAACTATCAGTATAACTATAACTGCTAAATTTCTATGGTTTTTATGGGTAAAACGTCAAACTAATTATAACGTCGCTGTAACCTTTGCTTTTCTCACTGAATATATATATATATATCTATATCTATGTATATATATGGGTTTAGGGTGGGTAGAAGTATAGGGTTGTAACAGTGATTTCTAGGGTTTGGGGGCTGGGTAAGAGCATTGAATGGAAAGGGTATTTTTAAGGTTTATGGGTGGTGAGGGTATTGGGTGGATGTTTTTAGGGTTTAGAGTGGGTAGGGGGTTTTCAGTTGTAAGTCTATTTTTAGGGTTTAGGGCAAGGTAAGGTTATTTAGTATTAAGGGTATTTTAGAGTTTGGGGTGATGTAGGGGCACAGGGTGGCAAGGATATTTTTAGGATTTAGGGGTGGGTAGGGGTATTGGTTGGTATTGGTATTTTTAGGGTTTAGGGCAAGGTAAGGGTATTAAGTTGTAATCGTATTTTTACAGTTTAGGAGTAGTAAGGGTATTGGGAGTTAAGGGTATTTCAGTTTTAGGAGGAGGTAGAGACATAGGATGGTTTGGGTATTTTTAGGATTTAGGGTTGAGTAGGGGCACAGAGTGGTATGAGTATTTTTAGGCTTTAGGGCAAGGTAAGGGTATTGGATTGAAAGGGGTTGTATAGAGTTTAGGGGTGGGTAAGGGGTTTGGTGGTAAGAGCATTTTAGGGTTTTTGGGTGAGTATGGGCAAAGGGTGCCAAGGGTAATTAGCTAAGGAGGCATAGGGGATAGCTCCCAAAATAAAAAATATATATAATTAATTTATTTAAGAAAATAGGGGCGTGGGGTGTGTATATTTCACTTACCTTATTTATACATACCTGCATGGTAAAGGAACGCATGTTAAAAAATGTGTGGTGATGACATGCGTAGTACAAACATACATTGCAACATTGTACAACCTTTTTGGCTCAAAAAATAGGTCCCTTAATTCGATGTCTCTGCAATGGCAGCTAGCCACAATCATGAGTCAATCTAAAATTACTCACTAAAGCAGCAACCATCAACCTCGCCGACCTGCCACCATTCATAAAAAGTAACAATGGGGGTCAGTACAGTATGTACCATAATGCAGCAGACCTCTAACATCTAAGTGTGTTTGTCTTTTATAGGACTCTGGATTTTACATCTTTATTAGCAACGTTTTACAAATGGGTAGCTACTCTAGCCTCCTGGCAACCATACTTTCTCAAAACACTAGTGCTTTACACTTGAAAATGAATGTATCTTTACTCAGCAGTATGACTGCTACTAATCCAGTCCGTCACCTACCCTTCTTTGAGGTACACATTTTTAAGTGATGAGAAACAGACATTTCACACTACTCATTGAGGTTAACCACAGTTATGACTGGTGAAGATATGCTTAAAACCCCTCTGATTTGATATCCGACTTAGAATAAGAGCATTTTAGGGTTATGTTAAGCTAGGGAAAATTATTTCCTGAAAAGTTGGCTCAGCAATGTGGTTTCAATGTACTTTTCAGTTTTACAAGTCCTGGTGGTGAAAAACTCTTAAATTTGTTTTTCACTACTGCAAGGCCTATCTCTCCCATGGGCTAACATTGGAATTGCCTTGTGGACGCTTATAAACAACCCTTCTAAATTCTCCCTCATGCATCTATACTTTGACTCATCCCAAACCTCATTTTACTATTATGATCTCCCGAATCCCTTCCTACAGACTATTCCCCACTCCATTTCTCCTTTACTCATACCAAACCTCATCTTACTACTATGATCTCCCAATTAACACTTCTAGATTCTTCCCTCTCCTATCCCTCCATTATTCTATTTGATCTAACTAACAGGCTAACATGTTGTCTGCTCAAATGAACTCATAGCTCCCTATACTAATACTAATAGTATATTCATATTTCCCCATACTCTTCCATCACTAATTCTTTTGGGTTCTGGAGTAGCGTGCTACTCGACGAAAAACACTTTGATGCCTTTTCATAGGTAGTAAGCACTATATAAATACAATTACATTTAAACGATGCAATGATTTTTATCAGTAGGTCACCCTCCACATGCAAGACAGTTTATATACTCTCAAACATTTGCCATGAGAGAGGAAGCTCTCTGGATCCACACACACACTTCCAGAAGTAAATGAAGACTATGCCTAGAACCACTGAAGGGTTGAAAGAAAGCACTCTGAAACAAGACGTCTCGAGAGCCACACTAAAACTCTGGAACTCCCTGCCACTCGCAATGAAGGAAGCTCCTACTCTAAACATATTCACAAACAAACTTAAAATCAGCCTATTACAGAAGGTTGTACACTCTTAATTGAATAATGAGGGCACTGTACAACACTTAATTGAGCCTGACAGTGCTGGATCGACTGTCCATCGCAAATACAGGTATTTGAAGTGTCCATCACTATTGCTGGCGCACTTTGTCTAAAGTCTCTAAACTCGCCATTTGCTGATGATTTTCCCAAAAGGGTGATGGCTTAACTACAAATGTCACAATCCCCATTCTCATTTGATTGGTATTCCCCTATTTCTCATGTTAAATTGTCCACAATTTTGTGATCCGTAATTGCAAATCTCTATGGAGTTTGGCCAAACATATGTACAGCACTCTGAGACAGATTAAGGGCCTCATTATGACCCTGGCGGGCGGCGGAGGCCGCCCGCCAGGATGCTGCCCTCCAAAATACCGCGCCGCGGTCAAAAGACCGCGGCGGGTATTACGAGTTTTCCCCTGGGCTGGCGGGCGGTTGCTGAAAAACCGCCCGCCAGCCCAGGGAAAAACGACCTTCCCACGAGGATGCCGGCTCGTAATCGAGCCGGCGGAGTGGGAAGGTGCGACGGGTGCAGTGGCACCCGTCGCGTATTTCAGTGTCTGCAAAGCAGACACTGAAATACTTTGTGGGGCCCTCTTACGGGGGCCCCTGCTGTGCCCATGCCATTGGCATGGGCACGGCAGGGGCCCCCAGGGGCCCCGCGACCCCCCCTACCGCCATCCTGTTCATGGCGGCTTTCCCGCCATGAACAGGATGGCGGTAGGGGGGGTCAGAATCCTCATGGCTGCGGAGCGCGCTCCGCAGCCATGGAGGATTCAAACGAGCAGCGGAAAGTCAGCGGGAGACCGCTGACTTTCCGCTTCTGACCGCGGCTGAACCGCCGCGGTCAGAATGCTCGTTGGAGCACCGCCAGCCTGTTGGCGGTGCTCCCGTGGTCGGTGGCCCTGGCGGCCACCGGCCGCCAGGGTCAGAATGACCCTCTAAGTCTGGCCCAAACCCTATAAAAATATGGAAGAAAACAAGTAAGTAAATTAATAAATGAATACATATTTTCTCTGACAGATTATTTTGTATACTCTATTGAGGTTATAAACCCGCTCCTTTGTGAAGCTCTCTGCCACCTGTTGTGTTTTATCCACCTTGCATAAAACTACCAATTAATAAATATTAACATTCTAAGAAAGACAAAGATCAGAAAATATAGGAACACAGGCTTCCTATTTTTACTTTAACAAAACCCAAATAATGTCAAGAAGGCGTTTCGCTTAAAAAATCAAGTCACGAGCTATATCAAAAGTAAAATAAAAAAATGAGTAAGGGCTACATCATTATGCTCCTATGGTATGGTACATTATCCTGGGCTTTCCTAAAGTACCAGAAATCCTGAAGAAGTGCTTCGGCTGAAGCCTTGACTGAAAGCAGGTGGTTTATGGGAGAAAGAGTTAAGTGATGCCTGGGTTATCTTTTCAGCTTTACTGAGGAAGGAAGAAAGAAGATGCAGTGATGGAGCAGGGACATAAGATTATATTCTAGAGTGGATCTTGAGTCTTGATCTTTTGTGGCTACAATGAGGGAATCTGAGGAAGAGGTGAAAATAACTTTAGAAGAGTAAAGGTCAGTACCCAAAGCACACCACTAATAACGTTGGTGTTTCTCTTTGTCTTGTAAGTTTGAGCTTTTTTAACTACATGCGACATGTGCAAGTAAAGCTGGGAAAGAATACTAAGAGGAAAACTAAAAATACAGGAAAATACAAGTAGTTAATCAAGCAGCTACATGCATCGCCATAAGCAGAGCCTGGCTCTGCAAAGACTGTGCAGAAGGTTGGCAAGCTGGATGCTAATCAAAATGAATTTTAGATTTGGGAATTACTCCACCACTGGGCTAGAGCTGTTTTATCATTTTTAGCCCAGAGTGGGGGAGGCGGGTACAAAAGTGGAATCTGAGGGGAATACCAGAGCCTCTTGTGTTACAATGTATATATCAAAAAAGTAGGTGGAATATAAGCCATGTCTTAGTTTAGGTTGGGAACATCAGGTGCATTGAACACTAGCATGTGAGAGGGTTTTATCCTGGATCAATCTGTACCAAGGGGACTTCCAACTCTGTACGACTATTAAGTTGTTTGTAATGATCTGTGAAGATCTAGAGGTACTTGAAGTGTCCGAATAGCACATGAATTTAATTTTAGTACGTGTACTTCTGGATTATGTTTTGCAGCGAGGGTCTTTTGAGCAATTTGAATGTATGAGAACGAAAATGGATGCAGCCCTTTACCCTTTTAACCATTGAAGACCTTACATCTCTAGCTTTAACCTGGAGCGCTATTTAGTGCTTAGGACACATTTCAGGGATCCTTAAAAGGTATGTTGTGCATATACATATGTGTCTATGTATTACGTATGTAGTTCATTTACATAGCCAAGTTTAGCTACAAAGCAAAGGAGCGCTGAATAGGAGAAGCATTTACAATGAGGGTGTCAGAGGAGTCATTACCACTCAAAAAGGATATTAAGAGAGGTTTAGGGCATGGCAAAGAAAGGGGCACTAGAGATGGAATTGCAAAAGGTGGCTCCCAGCTGGCTGTGAAAGAGGATTGCAGTCTGCATTACAGTTTGGAGCTGGTGAGAGGTCACAGAATAGGGTGGGAGAGAAAGCAAATTAATTATAATAAGAGGAAGGATTAATAGAACAAGTATATAGACTTGAGGGCTGGGAAAGCTATTGTGGTCCTCGGGGATATTTCTTTAGAGGGGTCTGGATACCTGGCTGTTACATTGTAACGAGGAGTTGTTCAAAGAGATGAGCCTCACAGAAATAGAGGGAGCCTTTAGGAGAACACATGGAAGATACTACTGCCCTCTCTGAGCTATTACACCTTACCAAGTGGGTGGACTGGGGTAGGCTGGGAATATCACGTCCCGAATCTCCACGGACGGGAGAGAATATTGTAACAACATTATTGAGGAACATAATATTCTCTACATTTTTTATACCTAACTCCACATATAGATATGGAATTAGGAATAGTAAATCACCACCTTCCTCTGGGTACTTATCTTTCGATAGTTTGCCCCTCGCTATTGTAACAATATTCTGCACTGCTGATATCTGGGACTCGATGGGGGGTCTATGATGGAGAAAGTACTTTACTATAAAATCTTACATATCCTCAACCCTTCCACATAGCAATAAACAGAGAAGAGGATCTCGTTGCCTTGAGATGGCTGCCCTCTTGGATGGGGTACATTTGGTCTCTTTATCCTGGTCTAGTATACAAAAACTCAGTAGGGGCACATTCTATAAAACTGTGTCAGCGGAACTAAGCATCTTCGCTGTTAGAAGTAACAGTTTCACAGGTGTCCGGGGGTAGCAGGCAGTCCCTACCTATGCCAGTATCAAGACTACAGGTTATTTGTTACCCACATTTACAGCCTGCCGGACACTGGTTTCTCTGACTCATCCATCCATAGCCGAACAGAAATACAATATGGCTTTGCTTCGTGCTAATCTGAGAATATTTTGCATTGGCCTGGAATATTTGTTCAATGCATAAATAATACATATTTTATAGCAACTCTGAGAATGCAGACATTATTTGTTTTGAGCATGTACTGTTGCTGACACAGGGGAAAAGGTGTAATGGGGCCTCCATATTTAAGCGTCCACGGCAGTGTTCTGAGGAGTGGAGAGAGGTGGTCGGTGAGCCACAGGTGGCCTGTGATAAGGCCCAGAAAATTGGTGCTCTCTGTACAGTTCTCGGTGAACCAATGTCTATTTCAGGGATTGGCAACTTTGTCTCAGTAGTGATGTCCACTACTGAGTGAAACTGAAATCTAAGTCAGCACTCACCCTAGTGGGACACAAAGCAATGCTCGAAGATTTTAAAACCGTGGGGGCCTCAGTGTAGGGTGTTTTCAGTTCTGCAGCTTTCGCCAGCATACTCCCTTCAAGCCATAATATGCGCTCCATG
Source organism: Pleurodeles waltl (assembly GCF_031143425.1). Taxonomy (NCBI): domain Eukaryota; kingdom Metazoa; phylum Chordata; class Amphibia; order Caudata; family Salamandridae; genus Pleurodeles; species Pleurodeles waltl. Next base: position 604,280,872 of record NC_090445.1, on the reverse strand, counting down.
TACCCGGACTACTGTGAACTAAAAATGGAAATGTTTATGTTTTTCACTTTTTACACTTTGCCTTTCTATAAAACATGTTTTGGGGCAATACACTTATTTTATTAGGAAGTTGGAAGTTTTGCTTTCCATTGAACTCAAAATGGCACTCTGATCAGAACAGTGCGCGTGGCCCCGAGTATCCCGACGGGGAGGGGGAAATAGTGAAAGATCTGATTTGCCGTGAGACACGCTCTTACTCTAATTATTATGCCTCCCTTGCCCCTTCCATTTTAAGACTTATTAATACTGTGTATATATTGTTTGTCGTTAGCCTGTAAAGAACAAGTTAAATAAGTAAAACTGTAGGCCAAAAGCTGAAACGCATTGGCCAAGCATCCAACTACACCACCACACTTGCAGCTTGCCACTCTCCATCTCATGATAGAAGCTCCCCTCCCCCTCCCCCACCCCCAAACAGAGCGCACGAGAGACCGGGAGAGAGAGAGGAAGCAACGCACTGTCCTCTCTGCAGTACTGTTTCCACGTTTCACATCTGTAGAGGCAGCTTGCCATTCTATGCAGTCGATTGGTCGTGCCTCGGGTACAGTCGTATTCTCAGATCTCACGACGGTACGCTGTTTGAGTAATGTTGGGGAAAAGCGCAGCTAGTTCGGCGCTCACAGCACAGAAGACCTCCGGTTCTTTTGTCCAGATTTGCCCTTGCTGACGCCCGCTCGATAAAGTCACCCAAGCTTCTCCCGCCTACCCCGTCCCTGCAATCTACCAGACCAATCACTGTTTACAAAACGTCACTTTTACTGTGTTTTCAGAGGCTGGGATAATTAATCCAGTCACAAGCACCTGCAAGAGTTGAAATCCTGGTTTATCAGCAGAGCCAGGCTGAGCAAACAGCGCTGGGGCCCGGACAGCTGGTGGAAACCCACCCTAGATACACAGCAATACATTCTCTCAGTGTTCCCTCTAGTGTAGGCCTTGTTGTCGGTGCAGCCGCGTTTCTTTCCTCTCAACCGATGACCTTGCACCGGGGCTTTTCACTTTTACCCCTTTGCACTCCCTCCAGACTCCGCCGATGCATAGGGAGCGGCTTGGGACAGGTAGGCCACTACTGACAGGGCTCCAACCTTGCTAGCTAGCGTTCCAGAGACACAGGCGGGAAAAAAACACTATCTGGGGGTTATTACAACTTTGGAGGAGGTGTTAATCCGTCCCAAAAGTGACGGTAAAGTGACGGATATACCACCAGCCGTATTACGAGTCCATTATATCCTATGGAACTCGTAATAAGGCTGGTGGTATTTCCGTCACTTTTGGGACCGATTAACACCTCCTCCAAAGTTGTAATAACCCCCAGAGTGTGGTTTCCTTCTTCCTTTTAACCGGTTTATAGTACAAGTTGATATATGCTTCAGATGCCATCTAGTAACAAGAATCGTCGCCCCACACCTGATATGTTTGAAGGCACAGTTGGACTGTTCAGATAATTCGTTTAAATGGGAGCTCTGTAAGCTGAGGGCATCCCTTCAGGTGATCTACGTGTGAACTTGTGGTTAGTTTTCATGAATATGGCAAGCACAAGGCCTTCGTGAGCACCGGCATCTTTATTTGTATTTGACTCCTATTGCTCATTTTCAGTTTTATTACTGAATCGGCCTGTCAGTGCTCACCTGCAACATCGATCTCTAGTTCGTTTTCAAGTCAATGAAACGCGCAGCTCCTTACTCCGCGCTCTCAACGCAGCTCTCAGGAGGACCCCTCTCTTGAGAATAGACTCAACAGGAGGCGGATGTAAATTGCCCAATCATTGGCAAGTGCAAGGAGAAGCAGGCTTTTTTCTCTGATGGTCTCAGAAAGCCGGCCTAACAGGTTGATGTTTGCCAAGAGAACGAGAAAAAAAACAAAAAAAAACGCCAGGCATCAGAGAACTATTTGTTAGCTACACAGCTCGAGGCAAAAAAGAGCGCGCGCTCTCCAGTCAAAACGGGGATACCAGTTGATACTCTTCATTGTTTGTTTCTTCAGGTTTTGTAAATCCGTGCTGGAGGACGCTTAATAACTCTTGCATAGAGCATGTTTGAATCTGTGTGCTCCCTTTATGAAAACAGAAGTTATACCTGTCATTACAGCAGAAGCGCTGTGGTATCAATGAAATAACACCAGATGTAAGTCTCCCCAGCTCAGCTGGATCAGCTTCAAATATATTTTGACACAAACTCACTTCCTCCAAACAAAAACGTGTAAATTGTCTGAAAAGCACAAATCGTGCCATATAGTAAGGACCAGCTTTCATGTTGGTAAATTCTGTATATATGGCTTCCAAATATCAGCTTGCGGTTTAATCAAGTACACATATGTACTGCTCCGTCATTGGACACATTTGTTATCAGAAGCATAGGTATTCCCATCATATGCCAGAGATGGCCACCATAATGCCAAGGACACCACAATAGGTAAATGATGGATGCCATTACGTGAATGCCACCTTTGTGTCAGGTCTGAACATTATTAATAGTATGGACACACAAAATACATTAAAAACGATAATCATTGTTCTGGTGTGGCACCAGAAGTTCAAGGATGCCCCCGGTTTGTTAATTGTGGCCACCAGATTATAACATATGGCTACCCCAACTAGGCAATGGTGCTAACATCTGAACATTGGCCACCACAGTGCCACGCCACCACTGTGCCAGGGCTAGGCATCATGATACATGTAGAAGATTTTATGTGTGGCTCAGACCCTAAAATGCAATATTTAGCTTTATTGCTAGTACATTTTCTCGGGATGGAGTGATTGTCCCTTATTCATAATTCAAACCATAATTTAGGGATTCCTATAGTATGTCAATGATAGACTTCCTTGTGGTAGGGGTGGGCAGACTATATAAGGGTTTACCACAGCTAGGTCCAAGATGCTTACAGCGTATCAAACAAGCATTGGCAAAGCCAATAGGTCTTGCCTATACAAGAGCTATTGGCTTTGTCAATGCGTTTTGCCATGTTGTAGATCAGTGTGGCTGCTGCTCAGTATGGCTAAAAATTAGTGGAGTGGAGTGGAGAAGGGGGAGTAGAGTGTCATAGTGTTGAGTGGAGGAGAGTAGAGTTCAATGGTTCAGTGGCAGAGAGAATTATGGCATGGAGTGGCGTGGGACAGAATAGGAGTGTGGGTTGGAGTGGACTGCGGTAGTGAGGTGGTTTGGAATAGAGTGGGGTGGATTGGATTGGAGTGGAGTGGATTGAATGGGGTGGATTGGAGTGGGGTGGATTGAGTTGGGTAATTAGATTGGCTTGGGGTTGGTGGATTGGACTGAAGTGATAGGGTAGGGTGGATTGATTGGGGTGGGTGGGGTGTATTAGATTGGGGTGGTTTTTGGTGGGGTAAATTGGAGTGGGGTGGTTTACTGAAGTAGGGAGGATTTGAGTGGACTAGAGTGGGATGGATAGAATTTATTTGATTGGAGTGAGGTGGACTGGGGTGGGGTGGGTTGGACTGGAGTGGATGGTGGAGTGGATTGGACTGGAGTTGAGTAGAAGGATTGGAAGGTGTGGGGTAGATTGGATTAGACTAGAGTGGGGTGGATCGGACTAAGAGTAGGGTGGAGTGGACTAGAGTGGAGTGGGTGGATAGGAGTGGAGTGGGGTGGACTGAAATTAAGTTGGGTGGATTGGAGTGTGGGTGGGTGAATTGAATTGGGGTGGCGTAGATTGGAGTGGAGTGGAGTGGATTGGATTGGAGTGGGGTGGATTGGACTGGAGTGGGGTGGGTTGGATTGGGATGAGGTGAGTTGGACTGGGATGGGGTGGGCAAGGGTGGATTGGAGTGGTGTGGAATGGACTGGATTGAGGTGGGTGGAATGGAGTGGGGTGGGATAGGGTGGGGTGGGCTGGAGTGCGGTCGGGTGGGATGTATTGGAGTGGAATGGATTTTTTAGAGTGGGGTGGATTGGAGTGGACTGGATTTGAGTAGGGTCGATTGGACTGGAGTGGGGTGGGGTGGACTGGAGGTGGTTGAACTGGATTGGAGTGAGGTAGATTGGAATGGATTGGGGTTGATTGATTGAGTGGGGTGGATTGGGTTGGGCTGGATTTGATTGGTGTGGGTTGGATTAAGGTGGTTCGGAGTGGGGTGGAATGGACAGGAGTGGGGTGGAGAAAGGTGGACTGTTTTGGATTGGAGTGGGGTGGGTTAAAGTGAACTGGATTGACTGGGATGGACTGGAGTGGAATGGGGTGGGGTGGACTGAACTGAGGTGGTGTGAAATGGATCGGGGTAGAGTTGGGTGGATTGGAGGTGAGTGGTGTTGAGTGGGGTGGATTGGAGTGGGGTGGATTGGCATATAGTGGGGTGGATTGAAGTAGAGTGGGTAGAATTGGATTAGAGTGGTGTGGATAGGAGTAGAGTGGGGTGAGATGGATTGGAGTGGGATGGAGTGGATTGGAGTGGGGTGGATTGAAATGGGATGGGTTGGATTTGAGGTGGATTGGAATGGGGTGGACTGGAGTGGGGTGGGGTGGACTGGAGTGGAGTGGGGTGGGTTAGATTGGATTGGGGTGTGGTAAAGTGGATTGGAGTGAGTTGGAATGTATTGAGGTGGGGTGGATTGGGTTAGTTTGGGATTAGATGGAGTGAGTGGGGTGAATTGGATTAGAGTGGGGTGGACTAGAATGGGGTGGAGAGGAATGGAACAAGGAGGATTGGAGTAGGATACATTGCTTTGGAGTGGAGTGGGGCAGATTGTTTTGGATTGGAGTGGGCAGATTTTTTTGTATTGGAGTGGGGCAGGCTGGATCGGGACAGATTGTTTTAGATTAGAGTGGGACAGATTGTTTTGGATTGAAGTGGGGCAGACTGTTGTGGATTGGAGTGGGACATATTGTTTTGGATGGGAGTGGGGCATATTGTTTTGGATAGGAGTGGGGCAGGTTGGATTAGGGCAGATTGTTTTGGGTTGGAGTGGAGCAGATTGTTTTGGATTGGGGTGCTGTGGACTGGAGTGGGCAGATTCTTTTGGATTGCTGTATTGGAGTGAGGCAGAATGTTTTGGATTGAAGGGGGCAGATTGGAGTGTTGGTTGGGAGTATTGGATTGTGGTGATTTGGGATGGAGTGGGTTGGATTGGACTGGAGTGTGGTGTGGTGGATTGGACTGGGGCATGGCAGATTGGACTGGAGTGTGGCTGATTGGAGGGGGCAGACTGTTTTGGAATGGAGTGGTGCCGATTGAAGTGGGGCACATTGATTTGGGTTGGAGTAGGGTAGATTGTTTTGGATTAGAGTGGGCAGATTGCTCTGAATTAGAGTAGGGCAGGTTGGAGTGGGGCAGATTGTTTTAGATTGGAGTTGGGCAAAATATTTTAAATCGGGGTGGGACAGATGTTTGTGGTTTGGAGTGGGGCAGATTGGTTTGCATTGCTGTATTGGAGTGGGGCATTTTTTTAGATTGGAGTGGGGCTGATTGTTTTGGATTAGGTGGGGCAAATTGGAGTGCGGTGGGTTGGGAGGATTGGACTGTGGTGAACTAGAGTGGATTGGGGTAAGTGGTTTGGATTGTAGTGGGGCGGATTGGATTGAAGTGGGGTGGATTGGGGCGTACTGCACAATTATGTGTTGAAATAATTTTGAAAATTACACATGAGAAAGAAACAATGTTGCTTTGCAATATTTAGATCTTGATAATAGTCATTTTTTGAGAACAGTGCCCATGAGCAAAAACACAACATAAGTGCAAAGTGACAAAAGACTTGGTAAAATAACTACAGAAAATATAACTTTACAATTTTGTTTTCCCTGTTGGGCATGTTTTTGTCAGTCAGATGCATTCTGCTTGCAGGCACTAAAGGTTAAAAGAAGAAAATAGTACCTTAGTCACGTCGCGAGCAGTGGACGGGCAGTGATTAAGTTGAATCAATCAGTGCTTGGTCCATGCTCCACAGACGGGGAACAGAAATTAAGATATGGCCTCCAGTGATGAATTACAAAGCTGTAAAAAAGAATGCCATGCAAGCCAACAAATGGTAAGCCAAAGGCGTGCTCCAGGCCATTTTCTATCTACAACAGCGTCTCACTAGCGATACACATGTGCTAGCGCATGCTATCGCAGGCTCGATCCTAAAAAGGAACCATTATACCAGCAGTTGTCAAGATTAAGCACTTATTTTCCTTTGCTCCCACTCTGGTGCCTGCTCTCGTATGCTCTTGGGTTGAAATCATAAACACCTTGCAGACATTTCTTACAACTCTCACAGAACTATACCTTAGCCATTCTACTCAGTTTATACTGTCATTTATTTATTTCCCTGCATATGCTCACACACTCACTGTGACAGAATATTCAGGGCCTGCTATACACTGTGGTTGGTAGTGTTGCAGGTCCCATACTGACAGTCACAATAGGTGTGCGTGTACGTGTTTTGGTGTTGGGCCCTGACAATAGTATGTCTGTTTCTCACTCTGGTAATCTGGCTGACAAACGTGACTGGGAGATATGTCCGTGAGGTCCTTATTACCTGCTGACAAGCAGCACACCTGTAACCTGTTTTTAACCCCTGATTTACAGATTTCACTTCTGGACTGAAATTGACCTTCGAACTACTACAAATGTAGCAGCAGTGCAGTTATTGTCATGCATCCACAATAGGTAATACAACGAGAGTAACAATACAAATTCATTACTCAATTACCAGTACTTATTGCTTAGTGGGTGTTTTGCTCAATATACACATTGCTGCTTCTAGTGTTAATTGTAATGGTTGGGAATCAACCTTTAATCACATCTTTCAATAGTAAGATTTAGGTGTTACTTGTCAGTAAGACAGTTCTTTGATTCTTTTTATGATATCTGGTAAACACAAATAGTTAAAAAAAAGTTATAACAACGTCATTAAAATCACATCAGGACAGCTAGTCAAAACGTTTCGTCCCCACTTGGGACTTTTTAAAGGAAAAATGGTTCTGAAGGCTATTTACCTGGCTGGGCTCAGGGCAGGACTGGCTGATAGGGCAATCTGGCATCGTCCAAAGGGCTGGATTCACAGATCATCGTACTAGCTGTTTTTCTGGCTGTCTCTGGGCCTGTTTTATGGTCTGTTGGGCCGATTTCTTCCTGTTGATTTCTTTGATATAACCACAAGTGTTGCTTGCAACAAGTACAAATACATGCTGGCTCCCGTTACTTGTAAAACACTTACACAGCTTGTAAATACAAGTTTAAAAGTCATGATTTGCAAATGTGGGCCACTTAGCTATCTGATTTGCTAATGGGTGCCACTTTTAATTTGGTGCCAGGGCCTATTTTCTGTCAAAGTCAAACTGTCCAACATTGGCTAGGCTTGCCAATGCCATTTGTTGGTCGCACCTACTAGCATGTGCTCTGTCTTGCAACATATATCATGGGTTTACCAAGAACACAGAAGTGCTTGGAGCTAGACCATTTTTTACCACTGGTTGGCTTTCCTGTCCCTCTTATTTGCTTGCTTCTTATTTGATGGTTTGCTGTGTGTCCATCTTGTGTCAGTCACTCCTATGAAGCATTGCCAATTTACTTGTGTCCTTCCACTATTCACTTTTAAGTAACTACTTTTTTCTTTTCTTTTAACCACTCTACAGGAGTGCATGTGTTTTCCAACTGTCTCCCCAGTACTTCTCCCTTGCCGGCTTCATGTTCCTCTCTCACCTGTTGCATCTCCTCGCCATCCTTGCCTTCCGAGTTGCTCCCCCACAAGCACCAATGACGTAACAATAGCCCCTGCAGCCCCTGTGGTGCAGGAGAACTCCGAGCTCGAGGGGGCCCCCTCCGGCACTGTGCACAGACAGGGGGCCCCTGGCCTGAGGGTGGGTTCAGAGCATGAGGAGGTGTGGGAGTCCTCCATGCTTTGCAGGGGAAGCCCCCTCAAGTTTCGTTATGCCACTGACAAGCACGCTCCTTTTCTCTCACCCCTTGCTTTCCCCAGTGCTTGCCTGTGTGCTTCTCCTCACCTGCTCCACCTTGTTCTCTCACCGGTTGCTTTTCCTCCCCTCTCCACCCTCCATGTTGCTTCTCCGCACCCTCACACTTCTCTCTCGCCCATTAACTCTTACCACCGTTGCTTCAACCTCCCAATCCTGCCATCCACTTTGGAAGAGAAAAAGCTGTCTAGAGGGGGGAATCACAGCCCAGCGGCCTGTGACTGAGGAAACTGTGCACGGGGATTCAAGCAAATACGGTACAACAATGCTACATGACTCATTAGGAGAAGCCATTCTATGATGACTGTGGTGAGGTCCCATCTGTCGCTTCCATCTCCAGCATGAGGGCCTAGTTGCTTCAAACGGTCATCAAGTTCGCTCAGTCAGCCTCCCTGCCCTGGGGATTGTTGGGGCTGCTAGTATGATCTAAGCAGTCATACCCAGCAAAGCAGATCCAAAACAGTATAATGATTTTGAAGTTCGCCACACCTGAACTTGGGTAACCTCGGTGTAGCTGACCTTGGCTTCTGTGACTATATGTGTGACTTAGGGGTGCAGGAAAAATGTGTCTTGGCAGGGCCCATGACATAGATCTCAGAGCGAGGCTTCCAAAAACTTTCCTGGAAGTGTGTAGACGGAAAAACTAAGCTACACTTCGATACTGGCTTGACCTGTGCCTCCACCACATCCTACCACTTCGAAACACTGTGCACAGTGCAACTATGGCCATTTCACCACTGGACCCGGGGAACGTGGTAGTGATCATCTGCATCCCCCTTCACCGGCTCCGGCGTTGAGGCGGCCTCTCCCCATTCCTATACGGCTGTGTGACAGATTGGCCTATTGACTTTGTTTAGGGGAAGGATCCAGGAACCATCAAGTGGCACGGGATTCAGGGACAGAGGACACAGTGTGCTGCAAGGGAGTCTGTTTTTAGCATTTTTCTCACTCACCAGCAACCCTCCCTCCTGTTTAGGGCATCTACACACTCTCCTCTCTCACCAGGTTCTGAGTGCATGCATGCTCATGCCATCAGGTGAAGGTGGTGGGAACAGTATGAAAAAGTCAGATTAATTGTTGATGAGACTGTGCTGTCCAGGGAAAGCCATCGGAGCAGAACGACCAGATAATTGTACTTTTAATAGAATGATGTTTACTTGAGGCCCCATTTTTAAATGATTTAGGCGGTCATTCTGACCGCGGCGGGCGGCGGTCGCCGCCCGCAATGCGGTCACCGCCAAATGGCCGCTCCGCGGTCAGAAGACCGCGGATGCCATTCTGGCTTTCCCGCTGGGCCGGCGGGAGACCGCCAAAAGGGCGCCCGCAGGCCCAGCGGGAAAGCCCCTGCAACAATGAAGCCGGCTCCGAATGGAGCCGGCGGTGTTGCAGGGGTGCGACGGGTGCAGTAGCACCCGTCGCGATTTTCACTGTCTGCAAAGCAGACAGTGAAAATCTTCATAGGGCCCTGTTAGGGGGCCCCTGCACTGCCCATGCCAGCAGCATGGGCAGTGCAGGGGCCCCCAGGGGCCCAACGACACCCGTTCCCGCCATTCTGTTTCTGGCGGTGTAAACCGCCAGAAACAGGCTGGCGGGAAGGGGGTCGGAATCCCCATGGCAGCGCCGCCATGGAGGATTCCCTGGGCCAGGGGAAAACCGGCGGAAACCACCGGATCCCCTTTTCTGACACCGCCGTGGTCAGAATGGCCCTGGAAGCACCGCCAGCCTGTTGGCGGTGCTTCCGTGGTCCCCGGCCCTGGCGGTCATGGACCGCCAGGGTCGGAATGACCCCCTTATTAATGTCCTGATGTTTCCTCCTATGTGAGCGATTAACATATGTAGTATTTAGCTGCGTATTAGTATGAAGTTACTTTTTTTCTCTATAAGACTAACAAGGGATGGACATCAACAGTATTGCCTGCTATTGCGCTGCACTGAGTTCTGAGTCTCTAATTCCCCTGAATGAGCATGCATTGGACTGTTCTTACTATGCACCCGGAGGGAGGGACAAGTATTAAAGGGGTGTACTTGGTATTCGTTTTTTGGGTCCAATAGTTATGATGGTCTTAGGAGAACTAGGGGTAAAAGGCTCCAGAAGTAAAAATCGAACCCCAGTAACTCCTACTTGTTCTTACCACCCCATCCTGAACCAGTTCCCAGAGACAAGCAAAACAATAATTTATTCCTGAAACATCAGTATTTATATTTCAGTTCATCCAATACAAACATTTTACCACTGAATGCAAAGTTTTTATTTTGGGAAAATATTCTAAATACCACAAAGCAAAATGTTATGATTTCTATAAAGAAATAAAGCATTTCCCAACAGAAGTATGCAGCCAATGCACTGCCAGTTACACTGCAACCTTGATGCACAACCTGTAATTGGCTTTGCAGCACTGACATATATTGCTCTGATGAAGAGCCCCTGGCTACTATTTCAATGTCCACCTCTTTATCAGGGTGCTAGTGCAAAGGCAACACAAACTGTGCACATTTAAGAGAATGTGGATTGCTGGTCCATCAGAAATGCAGCTTTTCCTTGCCCATGATGAGGGTATGTTAATGCGCTGCGGAGGAGGCGTTGCACAGCATCACTTAGGGCACTGTCCAAAATCCAACACAGGCAAACTGTCTCTGTTTCTTGGAGATATATATGTACAAGAGGAAGATGTGAGGGATTTGGATTACATGGGGGCAATTAACAAATCCCTCGGATGATAGTCTAAATACTGACTCTTCATCTATTCAAAATCAAATTCAAAAAGCTATAAACGCCATTAGAATTCTACAGAACTGCATCCCTCATCACCCAAAGAAGCAGAGAGACACCTGCCCAAGCCTCGATAGACAACTTCTCCCTTCTTCATTTTCATTGCTTACCCTTATAAGAAAATAGAACTAATCTAATCCACTATCACAATTCCGAATAATTCACAGGAATTAGAGCATCTCTCATCAACAATTCAGTTAAAACACACTAGATGTGATTTCCCTCCTGCAACCAAGAAGAATCATTTTAATAATGCACCAGGTAATCACTCTCAACGCCTTCAAATCCATTCAGGTAGATAATTTATCAGGAAGCTGACCTTAATTTTGAAGTTCTCTGGAAATTCTAACCCATCACAAATATCCCACCTTACGGTAGAAATGGCCATGAAACTCCCATAAATCAGCAAAGAGGTGACCTAGTAGCTCCCTAATCCCTTAGGAACATCCTTACAACGGCATTTTTGATCACAAATATCTTGACAACACTTGGTTGCATTTTCTTACTTTGCTAAGAATCATGAGTTCATGCTGGGCAGAGTGCCCTTTCATGACTCAGAACTGAATCCACTTCCAACTAAATTGTTGTTAGCCTCTCCTCCAGAAACTAACATTCTAGCTGAGTGTTGGCTGGACTCTTGCACTATTCTAGACTGCAACCACGAGTTTATTGACAGAACAACATCACACGGATTGACTCTTGACAAAAGAAATCATCTTCTATTTCATATAAATAACATGGGCAAGAGTGCTAAATTTCAGTAAATGTACTGCAAAGTAGTAAACCTAATAACCCTTTAATAAAACAGTACAAACTTTCAGTCTATTGAAGTCTGACTATGGAAACCTTTTTCTCACATGTCTTTCCAAAGTGCATTTAACCCTCCTAAATGGTGTTTTTCATGCAGCTGCAGCTTTTGGTTCAAAAGCAAAATATTTGGTCAAATTCTTTTGTTTCTCCAGCGATTTCCTAGTGAAGTCAAATCTATGTAGAACCGACCCTGTGTGATACACAAATTCTACATAGGCTCTCTTTGCCATTTGGCGAAAAAGCAAAGTCATTCCTCCATACAGAACGTTCAACCTGTTTTAGTGGAGTCTCCAGCATGCAAGAAATTACACTAATTGACCCAATCTTTCTCAAAGTAGGCTCCTGAAATTTTCCCTCTTCTTTAAGCTCAGCACTGTCTCATTGTAATCAAATCAAATCAAATCTTTAATGTTTCAGCCAAACCGGTAATAACAATTAAAAAATTTACATTTAAAACATCACATCAAAATACATGAAAACAATTTTGTCAGTCACCCTATAAGGTTTCTTTAACAGCTACTCCATTCATTTACATCTTCACATGATGCTCGGATCAACCCATAGCAGATTTAGTGATACTAGAGTCATTGGTAAAGATTTACATAATGATTATGTGCAAATCATGCAAAAGGATATAAATATAAAGTGACCTACAATCTAGAAAGTGCAAAGCTTAACCCCTACCCGCCATGGACGTAACAGTTACGTCCTTGGCTGCGGCACTGAGGTGCCAAGGACATAACCGTTCATGGAGTGGCTCATGGGGGAAGCGCTAGTGCTGCCCCAATGAGCCTCCCTGCCCCCTCCCATGGGCAGGGATGGAAGGGGAATTGCTTCCCCTTCCACCCTCGACTTACCCTGCCCCCCCAGGAAATGTCTGTTGATGTCAGCGTGCGATTGCGTGCTGACCTATCAGAGGCCGCCCCCACCGCGCTGGAAGCATGGCTTCCAGCACGATCGGAGAGAAGTGCTTTGCATTGCTCTTCTGATCCTGGAGCTGGGGGCAGCACAGAGACATGAAAGGAAAGGAAAGGAAAGGAAAGGAAAGGAAAGGCAAAGCAATCGGGCTGCAGAAATGCCCACTAGACACCAAGGATTTGTGCTTTGTTTTGTTTCCTTTGTGAAATTGTCATTAGGGGAGCAAACCATTGAGCAAGGGTCGCTCCCTAGGGCATTTTTAATTAGGCCATTTCTGCCCCCCCCGGGGGCTGATTGGCCTATTTTAATTAGACCGATCTTCCTCTGGAGGGGGGGAGGGGGCAGAAGCCACTAGACATCAGGGATTTTTTAAATGATATTGGCATAAGGGGAGCGACCCCTTTGGCAAGGGTTGCCCCCCAGGGAGCAATTGATTTATTAGGCCTTTTCTGCCCCCCATGGGGGACATAATGGCCTATAATAATTAGGCCGACCTGCCCCCGGGGGGGGGGGGCAGCAGCCACTAGATACCTGGGATTATTTTGTTTTTGTTTACATTGATAAGGGGAGCCACCCCTTGGGCAAGGGTCACTCCACTGTGGTCGCAAATTGTTTTTAGGCCATTTCTGCCCCCTGGTGGGTAGATCGGCCTATTTTTATTAGGCCAATCTGCCCCCAGGGGTCAGAAACCACTAGACACCAGGGATTTCTTTTTGCAAAAATGTTTAAAAAAAGGGAGCAACCCCTTAGGCAAGGGTTGCTCCACTGGGGGCAAATTTATTTTCAGCCATTTCTGCTCCTCTTGGGGGCAAATCAGCATATTTTTCTTACGCCAATCTGCCCCCAAGGGGGCAGAAGCCACTAGACACCATGGATTTTTTTTGTGCCAATTTCACGCAAGAGGAGCGACCCCTTAGGCAAGAGTCGCTCCCCTGGGGGGCAACTTTATTTTAGGTCATTTCCGCCCCCCCCACTTGGGGGCAGGTCAGCCTATTTTTGTAAGGCTCATCTGCCCCCTAGGGGGGCAGAAATCCCACCAGACACTAGGGAAGAATTTTTTTTTAAAAAGAGGTTGGGGATATGGTCATACCCCCACCCAAATAAAAGGGGTACAAGCTTGTTCTGCCCACCCGTGGGCCGATGAGGCAATTACCCCTGATACACTCCCCGGGAGGGGCAGAAAGCCTACTAGATGCCAGAGAATTAAACAAATATATAAAATAATGGGGTGGTGGCTTCCAACCAGTATGGGCATGGTTATATCCCCACCCCAACTAAAGGGGGTAAGAGTCTTTCAGCTCTCCCCCACACACTAAAACATCTTATCCCATGGCAAGCAAGAGGAAATTTGATTATTTGGGGTTTTGGTTTTACATCTGGGCCATGAGAGCTTCTCTAACTCTCAAAATCGCCCGACTTGGAATGTTGAGGGCTGCACTTTTTGGACTCTGGGACGCTGCCATGTAGAAAAACCTACGAAACCTAGACACATCTGAAAACTAAACATCTGGGTCAGTCTAGGGCGGTGTGCTTCACATGCATCCCACACCATTTTCTTATCCACAATGCCCTGCAAACCTCCAACTTTGCTGGAAATCACACATTTTTCCTACATTTTTGTGATGGAACCTTCTGGAATCTGCAGGAATCCACAAAATTCCTACCACCCAGCATTGTCACATACATACTGATGAAAATGCTGCCCCACTTGCCAGCCTAAAATGTTTTTTTCAAACTGCCCTTTTGGACCCGCTTTGGTTCCCCCTCATTTTTGACATGTTTTGGGCTCTTCCCTGTCACAGGCACTTGGACCACCTACATAAGCCAGGTATCATTTTTACCGGGACACTGAGGGGAATGTTGGGTGGTAGGAAATTTGTGCTGGTGCGGTGATCCCACACAGAAATGTGAGAAAAAAACACATCAGATTTCAATGTAAAAATTTCATGTGTCCATGTTGTGTTTCCTGTTGCGGGCATTAGGCCTACCCACACAAGTGAGGTACCATTTTTATCAGGAGACTTGGGGGGAGCACAGAATAGAAGAACAAGTGTTATTGCTCCTTGTCTTTCTCTACATTTTTTCCTTCCAAATGTAAGACAGTGTGTAAAAAAGACGTCTATTTGAGAAGTGCCCTGTAATTCACATGCTAGTATGGGGACCCTGAAATTCAGAGATGGGCAAATAACCACTGCTTCTCAACACGTTATCTTGTACCCATTTTGGAAATATAAAGGTTTCCCTGATACCTATTTTTCACTCTTTATATTTCATCAAATTAATTGTTGTGTACCCGGTATACAATCAAAACCCATTGCAAGGTGCATCTCCTTTATTGGCTCAGGGTACCCAGGGTTCTTGATGAACCTACAAGACCTATATATCCTGCAAACCAGAAGAGCCCAGCAGACGTAACAGTATATTACTTTTGAAAATCTGACATCGCAGGAAAAAGTTACAGAGTAAAACGTGGAGAGAAATTGCCTTTTCACCTCAAGTTCAATATTTTTTTATTTCAGCTTTTTTATTATCTGTAGGAATACCTTGTAGGATCTAGACAAATGACCCCTTGCTGAATTCAGAATTTTGTCTACCTTTCATAAGGGTTTAGCTTTCTGGGATCCAGCATTGTTTTCACACCCATTTCTGCCACTAACTGGAAGGAGGCTGAAAGCACAAAAACTAGTAAAAATGAGGTATGTCCCAATAAAATGCCAAAATTGCGTTGAAAAATGTAGTTTTCCGATTCAAGTCTGCCTGTCCTGAAAGCTGGAAAGATGGTGATTGTAGCACCATAAACTCTTTGTTGATGCCATTTTCAGTGAAAAAACCCACAAGCCTTCTTCTGCAGCCCTTTTTTCCCATTTGTTTAAAAAAAACAAAATGTTCACTGTATTTTGGCTAATTTCTTGGTCTGCTCCAGGGGAACCCACAAACTCTGGGTACCTCTAGAATCTCTAGGATGTTGTAAAAAAAAGGACTCAAATTTGACGTGGGTAGCTTATGTGGACAAAATTTACGAGGGCCTAAGAGTGAACTGCCTCAAGTAGCCAAAAAAAGGCCTGGCACCTGTGGGGTAAAAGGCCTGGCAGCAAAGGCGTTAAAGTGCATGACATGACAACACTAAAACTGATAATCATGTGCAATTTCTTTAGAGGCCAAATCATTCAGTTACATGTTCAAATGATGCTCAGATTAGCCCATAGCAGATATTAATTATACTAGAGTCATTGGTTGGAGTTTCCAAATGATTATATGCAAATCATGCAAAATGATAAAAATATAAAGTGACCTACAGTCTAGAAAGTGCAAAGCTTAGAGTGCATGACATGACAATACTAAAACTAATCCGGGAGACATATCTCCCAGGATGCTACCGGCCTAATGCAGCAATCCCAGCCAGGACTGGTTTGACCATACTATCAATAAGTTGCTTCTAATCATAAATCTCAGGAAGCACCTTTACGGCCGGGGTCATTAATGATACTGTCTCAAATAGTTCTATTTGGATCATGCCTAAAAGAAAATAGATTGGCCTGTAAACTAAAAAATTCCAATCATAAAGTGCATAACATAATGAATTTTAAAAGGATAATAAGCCAGAAAAGAGGCAGTCAACCAAAAGATTCCCAAAATGCTGCCAATCTACAATCCTAGTACACTTCCTTCAACCAAAGCTGATCCAACAGTGACTACAAAGAAGTGAAAGAAGAGAAGTGATCAAAAGCACTGCCCTAATAGTCTGAACACAGCAAGCACAGTAAAAAATATTTTCAATCTACAAATTACTAATCACCCCATGAGCATTGCCAATGCATTTGGTGAGTCTAGCAGAATTTAGACACCTACTGTCCATGGCACTTTGCCAGGTGGTACATCTGGCTCAGATGGAGCTTATTTACAGTGCTGCCAATGCAACATGACAATCATTGTGTTAACGCTAAAGTTGTTTGATTCACATGTATTCTTATTTTCCATGCATCAAAGATATATGCAGAGACAGCCATCACAATGCCTTTGTTGTCAGATCGCATGCACAGGGCTTCGGTCACCTTGCATTTCCTAACCCTTTGCTTTTGGAAAAGTGGACGTAGGTACTGCTTGGGAAAGGTGAGCGTAAAATGGCATAACATGAGAAAGCGAGATAATGTTTCTTGGCCGCCCAATGCGCAAGAGCAGCAGTCAGACCCCCTCTAAGGAATTTGAAGACCACCTCTCGGTCACTGAGGCCACCGGCAATATACCCATGTGAAATTTTTATATAATAATATCTTTTATTCCCTTGGTAGGTATTATCAATGAAGATGGCTAGGTTGTGCTCTTGATTGAATGATAACGTTTAGTAAAGGGTTGGGTTGGTTACAAATCGTCAATTTTTTATGATTCCAGTAGGCCTTTATGGCCACAGATAAACTGGCTTTCGTAATTTTTTTCAGGATGGAGGCAGAGTTCTTCTAGGCCAATGGTAACTATAACGTTTGACACATGCATAAACCATGGAAACTTGTGATAAAGCTTCATAAAGTCCACTAATGTTGCTCTGTGTGGAGCAAGTTCCTCCTTGGACCAGATGCGAAGCCAATATTTTATCTGTGCCAATTAAATGTAGACTTTAATTTTTCATATATGCAAATCTATTCTTATGGCATCCATCGGTGTGCTGTGGCACAGATGTAGCAATCGTCTTATGAAGTTATTTTCGGTTATTTGTATTGCTGGGGTTTTCTAATCCTCAGATCTCAGCGCTGTGTAGCGTTGCCACCCTTGCTTTTATTTTGTAGGTCAACAGTGCTGATCTCACAGAGTGGTTGCCAGTAGATTTTGCAAATCTTAGCACTGCGCCATCTTGCTGGCCCAGGGAAATGCTGCTTTTATATGCCTGCGGGGACCAGGCAAATTTTCTGACCACACGGCAGCCCAAATACTCATAAGTAGTTACCTGGTCTGAAGGCCTATTATTGACCTTAAAGGTGGCTCACAACTTCTGCTTCTGGTTAAGTATCATAAATTTTGTTTTCCCAACATTGATCATCAATTGTCTAGTGTTGCAGAAGGACTCAAAACATTTCAGTAAGCGATGCATCGATCGCTTACTCTGTTCTTCCAATAATATCGCATTATCTGCAAAAAGCAGTATTGGTATGCTCTCAATGGATAGGTTCGGCACATTGAGGTTAAGGTCCTTCAGAATTTGAACAATCTCATTTATAGAGCAGTTAAAGAGGGTCGGTGCAAGGATGTAACTTTGCTTGACACCTCATTGAATTGGAATCTCTGACGTGTATTCGCTCCTGGTGCTGTATCTGACCCAGGTGGTTTTGCCGGAGTGCAATGAGATTATTAACTTCAGGATATTTTCTGGGACTCTCATTATCATCAGAATTTGCCATAGTATGGGGCAACTAATGCTGTCAAAAGCTGTTTGAAGATCAACAAATACCAGATACAGCTGGGAGTTTTTTAAGCGACATATTTGGAGCAGATTAAATTCATCCTGAAAAGTTGATATTAGGTCTTCTTTTTCTAACCACTGATCTAGATGGAATAGTATCAGTTTACCAAATATTTTGCCCAGGCTGTCTAGCAATGAAATTGGCCTGTAATTGGATACTAGGTCCTTAGGACCTTTTTTGTGTAAGGGCACAATTATTGATTTTCTCCATGATGAGGGAAGTTCTTCAGAAGACCAGATGTTATTGTAACAGTGGATTAATATTGGTCGCCATAATGCTAGATGATTACGGTAAACATCTGATAGAATTCTATCTGGATCTCCTGCCCTGTGCGTTTTTTTGTGAGAGGATGGCTTGAGCAACTTCCTTTTTGCTAATTCTTGAGATTGCTTCATAATGAAGGGCTTGCCCTGAACTTTGAGTGGAAACATTGGCTGGTCTATGTCAGTAGTTAGCTGGTCAGATGTTTCATACGCGGTCTCTTTGTGCCACATTTTTTCACTGATTGTATTGTCTCCCTTAAATTAGAATTTCCCCCCTTCGGCACCTGATGTTGGCCTGGTGGACCACTGGAGCCTTTCAATATGATCTTGCCTTCTCCTTGATACAAAGTAGTAAAATGATCACCCCAGAACTGTGGGCTGATGTCCAGTTCCAGTTTTTTTTTGAGGACCTTCGCAGCCCAATCTGAATAATTCCCAGACTTTTTTGAATTTCCAGAAGAGACAGCATCTAGGAGATTTTCCCAAAGCTTAGGCGGGTGGAGCTTCTTTTTATACCTTGGCAGTCTTTTATATTGCTGCCTGCAATCAATGAATAGTTGCTTGTTAGTGTTGCACAAATGATGTTTTTTAGAGCCAGTGACAATGCCTTTTTCAGCTTTAGGCATTCCTTGTCAAACCAGCTTTGGTCGTCAGATGGTAAATTTTTAAAGGAATTGCTGATGCTCTTGTTTCTTTCCACTGATGTTTACACTAGCAGTTCTTTAAACTTTTGCAGCTGCTGAATTACCTCATTTCCAGGTAGAGCTAAGATCGTGGCTCAAAATGGCATCCAATCCTGACTGGAAGTGTAGATGTATGATTCCATTGTCATGTTTTCCTGTTTGGTCTAAATGTGATTTTTGAATAACTTTTTCTGTTGGAGAAAGTGAATGCCAAGGAACATGTATTTAGATGGGCCAACTCCAGTATGAGTGGACCATGGTCGCTTTCTATCCTATCCAAGACTTTCATATCTATAATAAGGTGCCATGCTTCAATGTTTATCACAATGTAATCTATTACGCTTTGCCTACTATCAACTCAAAATGTTGATTTCAGGGATTTGTCTGATTTAGTTCTTCCATTTAGAGTATGGATTCTGCCTTCTATTAAAGCTTCAAAGATCAGTTCACCTTTCTTTGTGCTTCGGCAGCATTCCATGGGGAGGGTGGAATATTCCAGACACTATCTTCTTCAGTTATTAAATCATCCCCGATTATGGGATGTGGCGTTTATTATTGAAATTGCGGCATATCAGCAGAGAATTATTGCACCTTCGGAAAGGTTCTCCTAGCATAGTTTTGGCTGTTAGTGTTAGCTGTTCTTCAGATCTTTTCCTCAGGTGATGCTATTTAAACAAAAGAACATCTGGTTTGACTCAAGCTCATCTACCAGGTGGTAAATATACATTCATAATTTCCAGTACCAATGCTCTATTTCTCAATGTGATGGTTTGGATATTATTATTTAGTATGGTATGAGTTGTTTCAGAATTTTCAAGTAACGATGTTCTGATCCAGAAGGTCAGGCCCCCGACTGACCTGCCTTTTTGCTGTTTGCTTGCTCCTATATAAAATGTAGAATAGCCATCTAAGTCAATTGTATTAACAGTCCATCTTTCCTGAAAGCAACAGATATCTTGTTCCTTTATGAGATCTAGCCAGTCCCTATCCTCCATTTTGGACTTTAAACCCGCTATAATCCAGCTTAGAAATGTTAAGAGCAATCTTGGTTTATTTTCCAAATTGATTTTACAGGCTTCTCAGTTCTTGGTTTACCAATGACAGTTGCAGTTGCCGCTGGAAGACTAAACAAAGTTTATTCTGTGGAGTGATAGTGGATATTTGGAACCTCATGTTTACCAGGATGAATTGTTTAGGGAGCTCCCTAAACAATGACGGGGCTTATTGCACCTTGTAGTACCGAGCCAGAGTTGTAATTGGAATTGTACTTGCTTTCTGGATGCTGTATGCATGTGTGTTCAAGGAATTTGGAAGGATAAAGTTCCTTTTCCGGGGAGTCTATGGTAATACCCCAAGACTTCATTAAGCTTGACTGGTTTTGGATCTCATTGGCTGCCTTTGAGGAGGCCCAGACTGTTTCTGTTGATTCTCTGTTGCTTGACTCTTTCGTTTGTATGAATCTAACTGATAGCAAGTCATTATTTTTACATGCTGCAGGCCCAGCAGGGAATTAATGAGACGTAGGATATTACGCCTGTTAAGGATATCTTGACTTCCTCTTGAAGTGTACTCTGGGTTGAATATAAATGTAGCTGCCTGCTCTTCATTTTTACTTCGAAGATCCTCAGCACCCTCAAATTGGTTATTTTCCTGCTTACTTTGTCTCCTGGGTTCCTTTCTGGATTTGCATCTAGTATCTAATGTAAATAGCTCTAGTGATAAGTGAGCACTGTCATACAACTGTTGGGGGGGGAGGTCCCTCTGTGGACACAGATCATTTGGCTATGCTTGTTCATGGTGACGTTTTGAGGAGCGAGGGGAAGAAGAAAGCAGGGACACGAGCCCTTCATCAGAATGCCCATGAATGGCCTTTCTTATGCTTTGCTTTATGTCTACCAATGCAGGACACATGAGTGTCATAGGTTGTGCCTTACTATCGACTAAGGGTAGACAATCAGTGCTGGGCCGAGATTTTGGTTGCTGGATATTGTTACTATTTACAGCAATGCAAAGATGATGTGTTTGTACAAAGTGTTCTACTTTAGTAGTGCTTTTGCCTTGAGTGTAAGTATGTCTACTATGATGTTGCATTATGTTTGATGTCTGTGGAGGTGAGTTATCCTCACTGTGTGGTGATTTGTCTCTTGCCTGAATGATTGTCTAGTTTGTTATCGTCTTGCCGCTATTCGTAGTGTCTGATTTTGATATTGAACTTGACCTGTATCCAGTTGGTTTTGTGGGAGTGAAGAGTGCAAGGTTTGTCACACAGCAGGCCTGGATTTTGATTTAGAAAGTCACCATTTATTTTAAAAAAAAAATCTTGGGTACCATCTGGGATGCTTTGATCTGCATTCTGCCATTGGACCTCTAGGTCTTTTCAGAATTGTGACACGTTTTGGTGTTTCCCTGCTGTCTGTGGCTGTGATGACAGATATTTTAGTTTTTTAACAGCACTCCTTTTGCTCCCTTTGGCTCTTTTCCCAGTGATTTTAACTTCCCCTTTTAAATTATTCTTTTTCCTATGGAAAAAGAACCTGCCTGCTTCTAGCAGGCAGGTCGCTCCTTTCACCGCTGCCCCGCACAGCCTCCACTCTGGTGCCTTTGTTTTTGTTTGGCTTCCCCGTTTCTTGAAGCAAGCCGCTGTGTCCCCGCGGCCCCTCCCCTCTCCCTCCACCTCAAATTATTTTCCCTTCCCGCCGCTGAGCCCTGCGGCCCCCCCTGCTTTCCCATTCCTCAAGTCCTCCCAGCTGCCACTCCCTCCCACCTCCCCTCTTATGGCAGCCGCGGCGCGGTGACAGAAGCGACCCTTGACCCTGCTTCTAGCAGGCAGGTCGCTCCTTTCACCGCTGCCCCACGCCGCCGCCACTCTGGTGCCTTTGTTTTTGTTTGGCTTCCCCGTTTCCTGAAGCAAGCCACTGCATCCCCGCGGCCCCTCCTACCTCCCTCCACCACAAATTCTTTTCCCTTCCCGCTGCTGAGCCCTGCGGCCCGCCCCCCTGCTTTCCCATTCGTCGAGCCCTCCCTCCTCCCAGCTGCCACTTCCTCCCACCTTCCCTCTTATGGCAGCCGCGGCGCGTATGCGCCGTTGGAGCGCCTTCAGCGCGCCAAAGGCAAGCCCGTCTGTGCCCGTCCACGCCTGAACCTCGCCCAGCACCACTTCCCCTGGCCCGCAAGGTCCCCACACCTCCCCACGCCACTACACTGCCAGTGACCTCCACGCCCTCAATCCAGGACACCCCTTCACCTGCTTCCAGTCCAAAGAACACCAAGGGACCTTTCTCCTGCCAATCTTGCTGCTTCACCTGTACCCTAAGCACCACGACAGACCTGCCGACAACCACCTCAGCTGCATCCTACTCAACACCCACTCCATCCACAAACACGCCATTGAACTCTGGGACCTACTGACCTCAACCTCACCGGACATCGCCTTCCTAACCGAAACCTGGACACATTCGGCCTCAGAACCCGACATAGCCATAGCCATCCCTGAAGGCTACAAAATCACCAGAAGAGACCGCACCAACAAACCAGGAGGAGGAATCGCCATAGTCCACAAAAGCACCATCAAAGTCTCGAGCAGGACCCATGACACCCTCACACTCGCTGAGCACCTCCATTTCAAAATCCACATCAACGCCAACACCACCCTCAAAGGAACTCTGATGTACAGACCCCCAGGCCCCCGTTCTCAATTCTGCGAAGCCATCGCCGACATCGTCAGTGCCAACGCCCTCGACTTCACAGAATACATCTTCCTCGGCAACCTGAACTTTCACCTAGAAAACAACAACAACGCCAACACCACCAACCTGCTGGACAACCTCGCCAACCTCGGCCTCAAACAACTTGTGACTTCACCCACCCACTCCGCAGGCCACACACTCAATCCCGTCTTTCTCAGCCAGCAACCACATCTTCATCAGCCACACCACCGAACTCAGCTGGACAGACCACCGCTGCATCCACATCTCCTACCAGAAACCAGTCACCCACCAACACCGCACACAACCCCCCGACGCAACTGGAGCAAAACATCAACGGATCAACTGATTTCCACTCTCGCCCGGGCCCCACCCCCAGGACCCCGGACCCCAACACAGCCGCCACCAACCTGCATCGCTGGATAGAAGACTGCGCCAACACCCTCGCACCGCTCCAAAAAAAACCAAACACCCTCCACAGAATCAAGGCCAGCTGGTTCACCCCAGACCTACAGGAATCCAAATGGCTATGCCGCAGAATGGAAAAAACCTGGCACCTTGAACCTACCAACTCCAACCACATCGCGTTCAAGGATGCCATACGCAAACATCACCAACTGATCCGCACCACCAAAAGGACCCACTTCAAAAAACGCATTGACACCAACGCTCACAACGGTAAAGAGCTCTTCGGCATCATCAAAGAGCTCTCCACTCCCAAGACCTGCTCCAACGAACCCCCGCCATCACAGGAGTTCTACAACTCACTCGCAACCCACTTCTGTCGAAAGGTAGAAGAAATCCACAACAGCTTCAACCCCCAGACCCACCAGCTGACTACAAACACCCACAAATCCAACGCCCCAAGCAAAACCCACGTCTTCCACACATGGACCCCGGTCAACAAAGAAGACACCGCCAACACCATGACCTCCATCCACTCCGGATCACCATCGGACCTCTGCCCACACCATATCTTCAATAAAGCAAATATCATCAGCGCTCCCCACCTCTGCAACACCATCAACAGTTCCTTCGAATCAGCCACCTTCCCAGAAAGTTGGAAGCACGCAGAAGTCAACGCCCTGCTGAAGAAACCCAAGGCAGACCCAGACGACCCCAAGAACAACTGGCTGATCTCCCTCCTCCCCTTACCAGCCAAAGTCATCGAAAAAATCGTGAACAGCCAACTATCCCGGTTCCTGGAAGACAGCAAGGCACTCAACACCTCCCAATACGGATTCCGCACTCATTGCTGCCATAGACGACATCAGGACCATGCTCGACGGAGGAGAAACAGCAGCACTCATCCTCCTGGACCTCTCCGCAGCCTTCAATCCGGTATGTCATCACACTCTCCACACACACCTCCATAACGCCGAAATCCGCGATAAGGCACTCGACTGGATCTCATCATTTCTCGCAGGCAGAACCCAGAGAGTCCGCCTTCCATCGTTCCTATCAGAAGCCTCCAGAATCATCTGTGGCATTCCCCAAGGATCGTCGCTCAGCCCCACGCTCTTCAACGTTTACATGGCCCCACTCGCCAACATCGCACGAACACACCACATCAACATAGTTTCCTACGCAGACGACACTCAGCTAAACCTCTCCCTCACGAAAGACCCTACAACTGCAAAGAACAACCTCCACAAGGGACTTCACGCCATCGCCAGCTGGATGGAATCAAGCCGCCTCAAATTAAACACAGACAAGACAGAGATCCTCATCTTTGGGGCCAACCCCTCAGCATGGAACGACTCCTGGTGGCCCACCTCCCTAGGATCCGCACCCTCTCCCACAACCCACACACATAGCCTGGAATTCATCTTGGATTCCACACTCAGCATGACTCAGCAGGTCAACGCCATCTCCTCTTCCTTCTACAACACCCTCTGCATGCTCCGCAAAATCTTCAAGTGGATTCCCGTCAAAACCAGGAAAACTGTCACCCAAGCCCTGTTCAGCAGCCGATTGGACTACGGAAATGCCCTATAGGCAGGAACAACAACCAAACTCCAAACAAAACTACAAAGAATCCAGAACGCATCCGCCCGCCTCATTCTTGACATTCCACGCCGCAACCACATCACCCCCCACTTCAGAGACCTACACTGGCTACCAATACCAAAGAGGATCACCTTCAAACTCCTCACCCACGCACACAAGGCCCTCCACAGCACAGGCCCAGCCTACCTCAACGACAGACTCACCTTCCATACCCCTACCCGCAATCTCCGCTCCACCAGCCTCGCCCTCGCCTCCATCCCCGTATCTGCTGCACCACCGCCAGAGGAAGATTCTTCTCCCACCTAGCCGCTATGACCTGGAACTCCCTACCGCTCCACCTTCGCCAGACCCAAGACCTCTTGACTTTCAGGAAACGCCTCAAGACATGGCTTTATGACCAGTAGCTCCCCCCCCCAGGGCCCTGAGACCCTAACAGGTGATTAGTGTGCTTTATAAATCCTTTGATTGATTGATTGATTGATATGGGGCTTCTTTCCATAAATTCGAAGTGCTTCTCCTGTGGACATGGTGGTCACACTTAACTCCTCTATTGTGTCATTAGTACAACCACGGGATTCTATGTGGTCCACTGGGCCCAAGGATGTTGGCTGTTAGGTTTGCGGGTCCAATGTCTTTTGCCACAGAACCAGCTTTTGGCAGATTTTTAAGGTTAGATCTGCAATTCTTGATGATGTTGTTAATGACCTGCAGAACTTCCAGCAGTTTCTCTAACAAAGGAGTGCACTTTTGGCTTTCTTTGAATGCTAAGGTGGATTGTAGTCATAGATTTTCCCTTACAGCGCCCTCCCCTATGACCATTCTCTGATCTATTGTCACTATTGAGGCTGTACGTTGCCTACTGAGTTTTAGTTGACTATCAAATTCAAGAGATTGCATTATGAGCGCATTTGCAATTGAATCCAGTGTCATATTATAGTTTGATCTTGGGGAAAATCGCTCTCCATCTTCGCTTGGCCTTGTCTGTTAATGTGGCCATTTGTTTGATTCTCCTCTTCATCCCTGGCATTATTTAGGGGATTGACATCCAAAAGGTTTAGGTCGTCTGATGTTATTATATCCATTTGAAGATCTGTCTTACTGGTGTTAAGATTGTCTAATGAAGAAAAGTCCAGGCAGGCTGAATGATCCCAGACTCTGTCTGACTGGTGCAGAGCAATCCTTTCCAACTGAGAGGCTAGGAGAGGACTGTGGCTGTAAACACTGCATGCTTGGTGACTGATCCAATTTCTTTCCCATTCTATTTTGGGCAGTAATTGGGTCGGCAGCTGCACCTGCTGGTAGCATTACGTGAATACTATTTTCAGTAACAGCAGGGGTAGTTACGGTTACAATGGACAGTCTATTCGGGTATTGAGGATCAGGCTTGCTCTGTTTCAGACTCATAGTTTGGTTGCAATTTTTAAAGTAAAAACTGTTGTCCTGATTGAATGCTATGGTACGCCTGGTTCTGGATTGCCTCGTCAAAAATTACTCCATATACAAGCAAGACCTCAAATGTCTTTTTTTGAATGACCTTTCCAAATTGTAACTCCTTTGTTGTGGACTGAGAATTCTTTGCTGTTCATTAATTGTTGGGGAATTTCTCTGACCTCTCAAAATGTATCTAATAAATTATTTGAATTAATATGTAGGGTCCTTTGTGCTTTGTACTATCTATTTTTGACCGGAAAAATCAGG
The DNA here is from genome assembly GCF_031143425.1 of Pleurodeles waltl. Lineage (NCBI taxonomy): Eukaryota > Metazoa > Chordata > Amphibia > Caudata > Salamandridae > Pleurodeles > Pleurodeles waltl. The sequence goes on along the minus strand of NC_090445.1, from coordinate 604,254,622 downwards.
CTTTATTCTGTCCATGGCACCTTTCTGAAGACCGCACTGAGAGACATCTCAAAGCACTTGAATGGCACAGGTGTCCTTGATCTGATTCTTTTGGACCCCTCAATGGCTTCTCATACCATTAAGCAAGCTCAACAAATGTGTCCTTTGCATGGGTGTTTAACTTATGGCTTACATCCTCCGTCTAGTACAAGGTTAAAGTGGTTTTCTTGGTTCTCAAGTCCACGCTTTGAAATGTAGTGCCCTACAGGGCTCCTCCTTGAGGCCCAGGTTATACAATGCAAGAGACATAATCATCATTAATTACCTCCTTTGGTTACTAATTCTATATGTATATTATGACACCCTAGTGATGATCTACTTGGAACCAAGTCCTCTAATAGGTAAGACTGTTGCTACATGGATGTCAGCCCATTCCTTGAAATGTGGTTCTGACAAGACTGAGATCCTGTTTTTGGATAGTCCTCAATCCAGCTGGACATCTGGTTCATGCCCAGCCATTTTCAATGCCTCACTCGAACCTCTGTGTCTGCCTGCAAGATTCAGAACCTTGGATTTCTTTTTGACAGCAATATACATTTACTCCTCAAATGAAAAATTAGCCACCACCTTTTTTATCCTCTCAAAGCTTTGAAGAAAATATAGCCAGTGCTACCAATGGAAAGTAAATGTATGATAAGCCAAGCATCCTTATCTTATTCGGACCATAGAATGGATTATAGGAATCCAGAAGTCACATTGTTCCAGGGTGCAAAACGTTCAGATCAATGCTCCTCACTAATAAGATTGTACCTCAGCTGGCAGTTATCATTCTCAGCTTCAGTGTTTGGTAGTCAATTAGACAACTTCATTTAAATTTCTCTGTCTAGTTCATTGCTTACGTCCCTCTTGTGGCCCTATCTGCAGAGCAGGTTCATTCCCTACACACCTACTTGTACCTTAACTCTGACAGACTTGCCTGGTTGACTTGTTAATATTGTTGAAAACCCTATCTTTGAGGCCACTTGTTTTCAGTTAGAGCCACCATATTCAACACCATTGACCCCCCAACCATGCTGTTTGCATAAATCTTAAAGATTGCAGGTATGTCAGAAGTGCTGTTAAACGGGCTGGATTCCTTTCTATGAGAATGTTAGCCCAGAGTGCTAGAAGTGCAGTAATCGTCTAAAACTGAAGCTTAAATGTGGTGCACTGCAGAATTCATGTCTGTGTCTGTTCCTATTCAATATTTGTATTCAGCTTTACATAAACTGCTTGCAAATGTGGGTGCCAGCTATCAATACTATGCTGATGACACACAGGTAGTGTTCTGCCCAACCAATGATATAAGAACACAAAAAATTTGGGTGGTGGAGGTGTTTCCTACCATCCAAGAGCAAATGAATGGGAGTCAACTGAGCCTGAACACCTCTGAAACCAAGTTCCTATTAATTGACAGTGATCATTGGCTAAAGAAGCATAGCTTGATTTATAATTTCTTTTGAGTAGACAATACCAGTCAGTATTCATGTTAAAAAAAAGTTAAAAACAGTTTGAATATTCATGACTGTTTTGATGGACACTGTGGTTAACAATGTTAATAAGTAATCTAACTATCATCTTAAAATGCTCCATAAGATACACCACCTGGTCTCTACTGAAGTTAAGGCACCTCTTGATGTAGCACAAAAGGAAATGCAGCAAACCCAAAAGAGAGAGGGAGAGACGTACCAAGCCCTATTGGTATCCAGTAGATCACACTATGTATAGTAATACGAACTTATTCCAGGTACTATAGTGTGCAACTCCACCGAGGCTCCTGCTGCACAAAAGAGCCTAAGAGGTAACAGAGAACCCCATATGGTTAAACATAATAAGGGGGTGCACCACTCAATCCATCAAGTGAAATACAATAAATATATGCAGAGTCCAATACAGTCGAAAAAGTGATAATGCGAGATATCTGTTGATTTCTTCCAAAAGACTTTAATAAACACTGGTTCGTAAGAGAAAGCAGCCAACGCGTTTCGCCCTATACATGGGCTTCATCAGGGCTGTAAAGTAACATATGGCCATACAAAAAGTAAGATAACATAATTGTAGTGCATAAAAAGACAAAAGGAACATATTAATGTATAAGACTTTGTTTTAAGGAGACCAAATTGCGAAAACACGACACATTTTATGGCTATAACAAAGTTACAAAAACAGAGAAAGTTAAATCTAAGAACGATTAAGATCAATATCAGATCATATTTAATAAAAGGAACCAGCAAGAAAGAGGGTGAGAGAACATTCCAAAAAAAAATATATATATATAAATTTCTTGTGAGAAAGATGTGCACTGGAATAGAGAAGTGAATAAAGTAAACTGCAAAAACCCATGCAGTTGTGATATACATATTAAGGACAAAGTGTTAAATGTCCATATAGTTCCTTCCCTTAAGGTGACGAGGTGACACACGTTAGTTCCAGTCATAGAGTGAAACACCAAGTTTTAGAAAGAAGAGTCAAAGAGAGCACATACCAAGATTTCGATTCAAATATAAGTCGGGCTCGTAACAGGCATGTAAGCACAGATGCCGAAAGGTTCTGAAGAACCAGAAAAACTGAAAAAAGGGGGGAATTCTTAGTGATATGTATGGCAGGTACAGTAAATATAAAAAGTCAAATATTCTATACTGTAAACTAAATATATAATATGAACGCGACAGTCCCAGAGAAAAGTGGGAATAGCGATACTGTGAGGACCGCAATGGTCAGTTAATGGGCTGTTCCAGCCTTACCTGAAATATCAGGATCTGCGGCTTGCCGAAATCGGTATGGCCGTAAACATCCAAGGTCTTGATGTAGTAATTATTGCCTCAGGGATTGGTTATGGCAATGATCTTCTGGCCAGAACTTTTAAATCTAATGTTATTAAATTGCAAGTCCTACAGAACTGAGAGTCAAAGTAATCTGTTCTCTAACTATGCCAACTCATATTTCCACTGTTGGGCAAGAATTGCACTGGCTCCCATTGGCCCCCAAAATTTCCATCTGACGCTTAACCTTACACACAACCCAAACAATGGCAAAGCCCCAGAGTTCTTGAAACAAAGATTTACCTTGAACTTTCTTGGCTCTGCAGGTAAATGTTTGTTGGTGCCTCCTCAGAACATTGGCCGGAAAAACTCAGGGGTAATTCTTTTCCCCTTAAGTGTCAGCACTCTGTAGATTGTTCTGCCTGAAGATTTGAGACATCTCCAACAGCTCCTCCCTTTTGAGAAAGCTCTTAAGAACCATCTGTTTGAGTTGAGCTTGGTCAGCCTTTGGGGGGGAGGGTGGGGTTGCTACTTAGTAAATGTTTTGACTGATTGATTGGTGGAACTTTTGCCCTCCATCGTTAAGATCCATCTCAGAGTCATCTGATATTTCTTAATAAACTCATGACTCATTCGTTCTCATCTTAGACATTTCTGGGTCAATTTCCTCATGCTCGAGGACCTCATAGAGTAACTGTGCTCAACATTTAACCAAACAAATTGCTTCTTTGCACAGAGAAAAGATTTAAAATAAAAGCATAGTGTAACATACTTATAATACTGCCCATATATGACAAAACAAGCTATTTTCTTTGCTTCTCCACACAATTATTGGGTTGGTAATGTATAAAGCTAGTTTTTCTTATTAAAAAGAATTGAATTTCAGATAGATAAGGCTGGTCTTGACATTGATAGGAATTGATTTGGAATTTGACAAGTAAACAGGATTGGAATATGTTAAAGACTGGCCTGGAGAATGTAAGTTGATAAGGAATGGATTTGGAGGGATACAGATTGGATTGAACATTTATAAGATCTTATACTGCAAACATGAAATCTGACCAACAGTTGATCTATGAAAACATATTGCAGAGAAACAGATCAAAGACTAAGGGGGTGATTCTAACCCTGGCGGTCGGTGTTAAAGCGGCGGCCAACCCGCCAACAGGCTGGCGGTAAAAAATATGGAATTCTGACCCTGGCGGGAACCGCCAACACAGACAGCCACTTTAACACTCCGACCGCCACGGCGGTACAAACAAACAGCGCGGCGGTCACCGCCAACAGCCAGGCGGCAGACAATGTACCGCCCACCCTATCACAACTCACCAATCCGCCACCTTTTCCGGGGCGGGAGCACCGCCGATAAAAACACGGCGGAAACAGACTACGAACGGGAAAACGCTCACCACTACGCACTCCAGGAGGAAGGAGGACAGCATGGAACCCGAATTAAACATCCTACCTGCTCTCGTCTACCTTCTCATCTACCACGAGTACGAAGTCCGGCGCAGACGACAACGGTGAGTACTGCACCTACGACACACGGGAGGGGGGAGGAAGAAAGGTTACGGGCACACACATATGCGACCCCCCCCCCCCAACTATGTACACACCAATGCAGAGCAACAAGTCACAGTGACACCACCCAAACACCCCAGAAAAATGCTAGGACATAATCAAATTTGGAATAAATATTTATGTACCAAAAAGGTCCTGAAAAATATCGTACAACCATGAAAGATATTCACAAGAAAACAAATGACATACACATCAGTGTATAACTGAAGTAACAAGTCCTGCACATCCTACGAATTCATCATGTCCGTGGGCCAAAGTTTTGAGAAACAAGGGCAAAGCCCACACAGGAGACCTGAGTCCTTTGGAGAGAACACTGCAGGGGCATCAGATGTAAAAACTACAGGCACCTCAGGGGGAAGGGAAGGGGGGGGCACCACAGCCACATGAGTCCACGACGCCAGATCCACGAGGAGCCACCATGCCCACTGTACCATCCTGGGGAGTGCAAAGCCACAGTCTCTCAATGTCTCTACAGTGGGTGGGCTGCCCACTGGACCATCCTGGGGAGTGCAAAGCCACAGTCTCTCAATGTCTCTACAGTTGGTGGGCTGCCCACTGGACCATCCTGGGGAGTGCAAAGCCACAGTCTCTCAATGTCTCTACAGTGGGTGGGCTGCCCACTGGACCATCCTGGGGAGTGCAAAGCCACAGTCTCTCAATGTCTCTACAGTGGGTGGGCTGCCCACTGGACCATCCTGGGGAGTGCAAAGCCAGTCTCTCAATGTCTCTACAGTGGGTGGGCTGCCCACTGTACCATCCTGGGGAGTGCAAAGCCACAGTCTCCCAATGTCTCTACAGTGGGTGGGCTGCCCACTGGACCATCCTGGGGAGTGCAAAGCCACAGTCCATCAGGTGGATGACAGTCTCCACTGGTCAAGGAGGAGGCATGGTGGGCACAGTGAACCATAAACAGTGATTGAGACGGCGGTGCCCAGCGGAGCGCTGCTTCACAGGAAGGGCCCAGAGGAGAGGTGGAGAGACAGTGGTGCCCAGCGGAGCGGTGCTTGACAGGAAGGGCCCAGCGGAGCGGTGTTTGAGACGGCGGTGCCCAGCGGAGCGGTGCTTGAGAAGAAGGGCCCAGCGGAGTGGTGCTTGAGAAGAAGGGCCCAGCGGAGAGGTGGAGAGACAGCGGTGCCCAGCGGAGCGGTGCTTGAGATGAAGGGCCCAGCGGAGCGGTGCTTGAGAAGAAGGGCCCAGCGGAGAGGTGCTTGAGAAGAAGGGCCCAGCGGAGCGGTGCTTGAGAGGAAGGGCCCAGCGGAGAGGTGGAGAGACAGCGGTGCCCAGCGGAGCGGTGCTTGAGATGAAGGGCCCAGCGGAGCGGTGCTTGAGAAGAAGGGCCCAGCGGAGAGGTGCTTGAGAAGAAGGGCCCAGCGGAGCGGTGCTTGAGAGGAAGGGCCCAGCGGAGAGGTGGAGAGACAGCGGTGCCCAGCGGAGCGGTGCTTGAGATGAAGGGCCCAGCGGAGCGGTGTTTGAGAAGAAGGGCCACGCGGAGCGGTGCTTGAGAGGAAGGGCCCAGCAGAGAGGTGGAGAGACAGAGGTGCCCAGCGGAGCGGTGCTTGAGATGAAGGGCCCAGCGGAGCGGTGTTTGAGAAGAAGGGCCCAGCGGAGAGGTGGAGAGACAGCGGTGCGCAGCGGAGCGGTGCTTGAGATGAAGGGCCCAGCGGAGCGGTGTTTGAGAAGAAGGGCCCAGCGGAGAGGTGGAGAGACAGCGGTGCCCAGCGGAGCGGTGTTTGAGAAGAAGGGCCCAGCGGAGAGGTGGAGAGACAGCGGTGCCCAGCGGAGTGGTGCTTGAGATGAAGGGCCCAGCGGAGCGGTGTTTGAGAAGAAGGGCCCAGCGGAGAGGTGGAGAGACAGCGGTGCCCAGCGGAGCGGTGTTTGAGAAGAAGGGCCCAGCGGAGAGGTGGAGAGACAGCGGTGCCCAGCGGAGCGGTGCTTGAGATGAAGGGCCCAGCGGAGCGGTGTTTGAGAAGAAGGGCCCAGCGGAGAGGTGGAGAGACAGCGGTGCCCAGCGGAGCGGTGCTTGAGAGGAAGGGCCCAGCGGAGCGGTGCTTGAGAAGAAGGGCCCAGCGGAGCGGTGCTTCAGACGGCGGGGCCCAGCGGAGCGGTGCTTGAGATGAAGGGCCCAGCGGAGCGGTGCTTGAGACGGCGGGGCCCTGTTCAGCGGTGCTCTTCTCCACGGCGGGCCCTGTTCAGCGGTGCTCTTCTTCACCGCGGGCCCTGTTCAGCGGTGCTCTTCTGCACGGCGGGGCCCTGGTCAGCGGTGCTCTTCTCCACGGCGGGGCCCTGTTCAGCGGTGCTCTTCTTCACCGCGGGCCCTGTTCAGCGGTGCTCTTCTTCACCGCGGGCCCTGTTCAGCGGTGCTCTTCTCCACGGCGGGGCCCTGTTCAGCGGTGCTCTTCTTCACCGCGGGCCCTGTTCAGCGGTGCTCTTCTTCACCGCGGGCCCTGTTCAGCGGTGCTCTTCTTCACCGCGGGCCCTGTTCAGCGGTGCTCTTCTCCACGGCGGGGCCCTGTTTAGCGGTGCTCTTCTTCACCGCGGGCCCTGTTCAGCGGTGCTCTTCTTCACCGCGGGCCCTGTTCAGCGGTGCTCTTCTTCACCGCGGGCCCTGTTGAGCGGTGCTCTTCTCCACGGCGGGCCCTGTTCAGCGGTGCTCTTCTGCACGGCGGGGCCCTGTTCAGCGGTGCTCTTCTTCACCGCAGGCCCTGTTCAGCGGTGCTCTTCTCCACGGCGGGCCCTGTTCAGCGGTGCTCTTCTCCACGGCGGGGCCCTGTTCAGCGGTGCTCTTCTCCACGGCGGGCCCTGTTCAGCGGTGCTCTTCTTCACCGCGGGCCCTGTTCAGCGGTGCTCTTCTCCACGGCGGGGCCCTGTTCAGCGGTGCTCTTCTTCACCGCGGGCCCTGTTCAGCGGTGCTCTTCTTCACCGCGGGCCCTGTTCAGCGGTGCTCTTCTTCACCACGGGCCCTGTTCAGCGGTGCTCTTCTCCACGGCGGGCCCTGTTCAGCGGTGCTCTTCTCCACGGCGGGGCCCTGTTCAGCGGTGCTCATCCAGCAGGTCAAGGGAGCCAGACCTGGCCTGGACTCCCTGCTCGGTCGCCCTCGGACCGTGACGTTTCGGGACCCTTCGGGGACGGACTCCTGGCCTCCTTAGTGTCCTCCTTCCCAGCTGGGATGTGGCATGTGGGGTCCACCTTCTCCGCGCTCCTGCTGCCCTTCCGCTCCTTTGATGGGGCTCTCGGGCCCTTGCCTCCCCTAGATGGTGTGGCTGGTGAAGTGGCCGCACATTGCTCCTTGGGGGCAGCCCTGTCGGTCCTCGCACGGCGGCCCTTGTTTTTGCGGGTCCTCTTGCCGGGGGGGGGGGCTGGACGTGTCCTTGCTGCTGATCGATGTGTCACTGCTGGCAAAGGGTGGGCTCCAGAACCCATGCACAACAGTGACACCCGAAGCTGGGCTGGTGGTGGCTGCGGTGCTCTTGGGACTCTTTGAAGATGGATGGGGGAGCTCATCGGGGGGAAAGAGGTCAAGGTTAGCCATGAAAAGTTTTTTAGGGCCAAGGTAAAGGGTAGGAGAAGTGGAGATGGAAGTGGAGGTAGAGGAGGTGGTTGGAGGAGAGTCAGGTGTGCTGTCATTGGGTGAAGGTGATGGTGCTGTAGGCTGTCGTGAGGTGGATGGCTGTTGGGTGGGTGGCTGCCTGCGTTTGTGTGTCTTGGAAGAGGGGGTGACAGACACAGTGGGAGAGGACACAGGGGACGTGTAAATGGCAGTGGGGGTGGTGACTGCACGAGTGTGGACTGTACTGGAGGGTGAGGTGGTGATGGAAGCACTGGCTGATGTTAGGGTGCATGCAGGTGTGAGTGTAGACGTCACAGGCAGGGAGGAGGGAGACGAGGAGGAGGGGGACACAGGGGTGGCAGTGGCTGTTGGCATGTCTGCATCTGGGTGTTGCTTGGGTGAGTGTTTGTGGGATCTGTGGTGCTTGTGTTTGGATGAGCTGCTCTTGGGTGTTGAGGTGTGTGCAGGCTGGTCTGAGGGTGTGGATGGGATAGGCTGAGGAACAGGAGACAGAGAAAGGCTGGAGGCAGTAAGAAGAGGGAGGCTGGAAACAGGGACAATGGCTGCCGTCAGTGCTGAGGCCAGAGCAGTGAACGCTCGTTGATGGGCAGCCTGACCCGAATGAATGCCCTCCAGGTACGCATTGCTCTGTTGCACCTCCCTTTGCACACCCTGGATGGCATTCAAAAGGGTCGTCTGCCCAACAATGAGCGTCCTTACCAGGTCAATGAGCTCCGCACTGAGGGCAGCAGGGGCAACAGGGGCAGGGGCTGAGGTGCCTGGGGCAAAGGAGACGCGCGCCTTCCTGGGCGAACGGGCACGGAGCGAAGACTGAGGGGCTGCTGGGAGGGCGGGGCTGGTGCGCTGGGTGGCGGCTGTACCTGTAGAGGCGGGGGGCACGGATGTTGCCGCCACCGCTAGGGAGCTCACATCCGAGGACGTGTCGCTTTCGCTGCTCTCACCAGCGGTCCCCGTCGTGGTGCTCCCCTCGCCCTCCGGATCACTGGTGCCCTCGGTGTCTGTTCCTGGGCCCACCGGGGCATTGTGTCCTGCAGCTCCCTCGTGCTCCGATGCCAAATCTCATCCGCCTGATGATGCTAATGCACACATGCACAAGAAGATGAAGAGAAAGGGTGGGGGGAGAAAAAAGAAGACCAGGTTGAGTGCATGCAATGTCAACACCGTTGGCGGAGAGGACAGACACAGGAGCCTAATGCACTAAGCCGCGCATTCGGGGTACACTACTCAGTACTACTGACTAGGACAACAGTCCAAGAGACGTCAAACGCGCACATGGGAGATGCTGGACCTTCAATGGCTGTACTTGTCACCCTACCGAGGTGGGGGCCGGGGGCACAGGGCCATGCCTAAGGGAGAGGACTACACTACAGAAAGCGCCCTGGCCTAATGTCACCCACAGCCCTCCTCCCCCACCCAGACGCCTCCACTGCGCAGAAAGATAGGAGAATGTGCTGATACTCACCCGCTTGTGTCTGCTGTGATGTCTTAAAGCGCCCATCCAATTCTGGGTAGGCCACCGCCAGGATCCGGGACATCAGGGGGGTCATGGTGCGACTGGCACCCCTCCTAGGTTGGGAGGCCATCCCCAGCAGTGTTTCTGCGGTCTTCCTTGTTCCGCGGCGGATGTCCTCCCACCTCTTGCGGCAGTGGGTGCCCCGTCTGTTGTGGACCCCCAAGTTCCGGACTTCCTTGGCGATGGCACGCCAAATCTCGATCTTCTGATGGGCGCTGACCTATTTGACATGTACAGGGTGGAAAGGAGGAAATCATCAATGACCTGCATGTTAGATGTGATTGGCCCCCCCCACCAACTTTGCCATATGGCACATGCTCTCATCTGTCGTGCGTTGCACTCCTCATTCGCCCCCCACCCCACCAACTTACATCCACCCCAATCCACACAGGCATAGCCCATTCCATGTGCACCCGGTGCACTCACTTGTTGGTCTGGAGGACCGTAGAGTAGCGCATACTGGGGGAGGACCCCATCCACGAGCTTCTCCAACTCTTCAGACGTGAAGGCAGGGGCCCTTTCCCCAGTCGCAGCAGCCATTGTATCTTCCAGACCGAGGTCACAGCAGCACTTGCAGTATAGGTCCTCTCCTGTGGATGATCAGGTCTCGAGTGATTAAGCAGATAGAAAATGGCGGTCACGCCCGCGGCGGTGCGTACCGCGGCGGTGCGTACCGCGACCGCCGGCGCACTTCGTCATTGGCTCCTGAAACCCATAGGCTTCAATGTTAACCAATGCGGCTTTGCGCCGCGGTCTTCGACCGCCTACCGCCACGGTGTGCCCCGCCAGCGCATTGACCTCACATCCCATTGTCCCACTTCACAGGTCAGGCAGCCACCATTTCAAGGGCCTACATGGCTTAATTTTGACTGCGACACACAGGCCTAGGCCTTGCATTGCCACACATACACGCCTTTCAACCCATTGCCATTCTTTAACTGTGCAAGCTGTCTGTACGTACATGTGGTTTGGCTGACTCTGTGCTCCATGTTGTCCTTCCTAGGCACCGTCCGCTGGGACTTGGGATGAGAAGGAGGAATCCTCGCGTGTACCGACCGCTGGTGGACCTGTCGACAATGGAAGAACGCCATATAATACTTCGATACAGACTTGACCGTGCCACTATCCATGAACTGTGTGCCCAGCTGGAGCCAGCCCTGATGTCCCCCATCCGCCAACCCACAGGGATTCCCCCTCTGGTGCAGGTTTTGTCAGTCCTCCATTTTTTGGCAACTGGGTCATTCCAGACCACAGTGGCCATGTCATCTGGAATGTCTCAGCCTATGTTTTCAAAGATCTTGAGTAGAGTGTTGTCTGCCCTGATGAAACTCATGCGGAGCTACATCATTTTCCCAGAGGAGGGTGACTTGCCTACAGTGAAGGGTGATTTCTATGCCCTTGGACATATCCCCAACATCATTGGTGCCATTGATGGGACCCATGTGGCTTTGGTACCCCCAAAAGACGATGAGCAGGTGTACCGAAACAGAAAAAGTTATCATTCGATGAATGTCCAGGTGGTCTGTTTGGCTGACCAGTACATCTCCCATGTAAATGCCAAGTTCCCAGGGTCAGTGCATGACGCGTATGTGATGCGAAATAGCAGCATCCCCTATGTGATGGAGCAGCTACAGAGACAACGTGTGTGGCTAATAGGTGACTCTGGTTACCCCAACCTGCCTTGGCTACTGACCCCAGTAAGGAATCCCCGGACCAGGGCAGAGGAACGGTACAATGAGGCCCATGGGCGAACTAGGAGGATCATCGAAAGGACCTTTGGCCTCCTGAAGGCCAGGTTTAGGTGCCTGCATATGACTGGGGGATCCCTGATGTACTCACCAAAGAAGGTGTGCCACATCATCGTGGCCTGCTGTATGCTTCACAATCTGGCATTGCGACGTCAGGTTCCTTTCCTGCAGGAGGATGGTGCAGATGGTGGTGTTGAAGTAGCTGTGGAGCCTGCGGAGAGTGAAGAGGAGGAAGACTCAGAGGACGACACAGACAACAGGGACAGAGTAATAGAACAGTATTTCCAGTAGCACACAGGTAATAATCACCCATGCCATTTTACATTTCCTGAAAGCCTCCTGAAAGCCTCCTGCATCTCAACTTTGTCGGTTTCCCCCCAGACCTATGAACATGATGTTTGATTTTCCCTTCCCTTTTCTGTGCTGTATGAGCCACTGCGTGACCTCGGCTTGGTTGGCCCATGGACTAATGCTAAGTTACCTCGGTATGTGTAATTCACAATGTTCACAATACGTAATTGATATGTAATGTGTCATACATTTGTAAATAAGACAGGCTGAGTCCTGATTGATTTCAGTGCAATGTGTGATTTATTATTAGTGCATAGATATTGGTACATGATAGTGAAACAGTGATGGGTGGGGGTGGAGTAATGTCCATGGCGGAGTCCAGTTCTCAGCCTCACAGGTGCATTGTCCATATGCCTGTGGCAGGATGGAGCAGGGGCAGTTCAAGGTTTGACAGGGTGGCAATGTGGGACAGTGGGAGGACTTCAGGGGGTATGTGATGCTGGCGGGGGACTTGACATCCTACTCTGTCGTTTTTTTTTATCTCAGGCTCCTTTTGCGGGGCGGTTGTTGTTCAGCAGGAGGTGGGGTTCTGGTGGCCTGTCGTTGTGGTGGGGCCTCCTGTCCACTAGCGCCGGCGGAGGTGGTAGGCTGTTCCTGTTCCTGGCTAGTGACAGGGGCCCTGTGTGATGCCACATGGTCCCGAAACGTGTCCTCTATGCGGTTCAGGGCCTGGACTATGCTCCCCATAGCGGTTGAGATGTTGCTGAGTTGGTCGCTGAACCCCATGTAGCGTTGCTCCTGCTGTGCCTGGATCTCCTGGAACCTGGCCAGTACCGTCGCCATCGTCTCTTGTGAGTGGTGGTAGGCAGCCATGATGGTGGTGAGGGCCTCTTGGAGAGTGGGTTCCCTGGGCCTCTCCTCCCCCCCCTGTCGCACAGCAGCCCTCCGAGTTGCCCTGTTTCCCTGGGCCTCTGTCCCCTGGACGGTGTGCCCACTCCCACTGCCCCCAGGTCCCTGTTGTTGTTGGGTTGGTGGGTTACCCTGGGGGCCCTGTAGTGGTAGACACACCGCTGCTTGACCTGTCCTAGAGACAGAGGCATGGGCCCGCTGGGTGGGAGCTGTGCGGTTGTTCCCAGAGGGGGTTGGGTCTGCAGTGGCCTGTGTCTGGGTGAGGGGAACCGACTGCCCAGAGGTCCCCGATGGTCCGGGCTGGTCGTCAGGTTCCAGGTCGACAGAGCTGCTGTCATCACTAGTGGCCTGTTCCGGGGGTGGGATGGACATTTCTGGTCCCTCCTGACCGGTGTGTTGTCGTTCGGGTCCTGCATGGGGTAAGAGGGTATGGTTATTGTTTCAGTGTGTGCATTAGCTTGCGTTTTATGGGTGCCCTTGTCCCCCAGTGCTGGCATTCCCTTGGGGGAGGTGTTGTGAGGGTGTTTTGGGGGGGGGGGGGGGGGTGATGGGTATGTGCAGTGGTCATGCTTAGGTGATGGGTGTCCATAGTTTGGGGGTGGCATGCAGGGGTTGGTGTTGGGTGGGTTGTGCTGGGGAGACATTCTCAGGGAGGATGTGTGCTGGGGGTTGGGGGTGAGGGTGGGGGTTAGCATGCTGGGGGGGGGGGTGAAGTGGTTGGCCTTGTACTTACCAGAGTCCATTCCTCCGTGTACTCCAGCGAGGCCATCAGGATGCAGGATGTTGAGTACCTCTTGCTCCCATGTTGTGAATTCGGGTGGAGTGGGTGGGGGTCCCCCGCCAGTCTTCTGCACTGCGATGTTGTGTTGCGAGACCATCGAGCGCACCTTCCCCCGTAGGTCGTTCCATCGTTTGCGGATGTCCTCTCGATTTCTGGGATGCTGTCCCACCGCATTGACCCTGTACACGATCCGCTGCCAGAGCTCCGCCTTCCTTGCTATAGTGGTGTGCTGGACCTGTGAGCCGAAGAGCTGGGGTTCCACTCTTATGATCTCCTCCACCATGACCCGGAGTTCTTGGTCCGAAAAGCGTGGGTGCCTTTGTGGTGCCATGGGGTGGTGTGTATGAGGTGTGGGGTGGTGTATGTGTGATGTGTGTGTTGGTGTGTGGTGCTTTGTGCTTCTATGTGGTGTGTGTGATGTTGCGGTGTGCCTCTGTGTGTCTGGCTATCTATTCTCTGATGTATCTCTCTCTCTCCTTCGTCTCTGGTTTTTGTTGGTAGGGGTTTGTGGGTGATGTGGGTGTGTGTTTTATATGGTATTGTATGTGTGGGAGTGGTGTGTGTATGTGTTTCAGGTGTGTGCCTTTCAAATTGTCCAATGTGGTAGGGGTTTGTAAAGGTGTGTGTATTTTGAGCGCGTGGATTTGCGGGTCATAATGGGATGGGCGTATTTCTGTTGCCGTGGCGGTGGAGGTTTGGTCTTCTCCAGTTTACCGCTGGCTGCTGATGTGGCGGACTGCAGTGGAGGGCGGATTTTCGGAGGTTTTGCAGTTGTGGGTCAGAATGTCCGTGGCGGCTGACCGCGGCCGCGGCGGTATTGTGGCGGCCTTCTGACTGGCGGTAAGCGGCTTTTACCGCCGAGGTCAGAATGACCCCCTAAGATTGATAAACTAAAGGTTTTGTTAAGATATCAAGTCATTGATATTTTTTCATTAGCAGTGCTTGATGTATTTTCTTAAGGGGGAGTCAAACAGTAACTTAGTGTGAAAGCTCTGAACAGATAGTCACTTTTCATTGTCTAAGACATAAAAGGAACTGAGAGGGTTTAGAATATGCAGGCATTAAGCTGCCATGTAGTGAAATGACCTTCGATTATTTAACCTCTGCCTGCATGTGGTGTGATTTTTGGTGGGGTATTAGAGCAAGAGTGAGGGAAGGTTAGGGGTAGCAGTTCTTCCTCTGGGCAGGAACACTACTAAAAACCGGTGAATGTGTTTAGTGCTGGAAACAAACTTCAGGCTCTATGCCTCATCTGTGTGATGTCATAGGCACTAATCAGAAAAGATTGCAAGGGCTATTGGCTTATCGGTATAACATTTGAATTGATTGTATGACACAATATTATAGTCACATCATGAGCAACATCAACCTACAAAAATGCTGTTTCCACTATATCAACTACAGCTATCTTTTAAAAGTATATATAGAGACGTATTTATGTATTATTTTTAATGTTTTCTACTAATATTGACAATATGGTGGCAGTTCATTCTGTGGATTTTGTAGGTTAATGTTTTGACCACAAAAGTGTGACCCCCACCACCCTTACGTTAATGTATGTATGTATTCTTTGAATTTTTGCAAATAATAAACCTAACTGAAGAGCAGTGTGCATAGGGAAAGGAACAATTCCAAATTGTAAATTTAGTTGGTAATGACAATGAAGGATACTTTTGTGTAATAAAGTACCATGCAAAATGCTGGAAATTAATACATCTAAGGGGTGTGAAAAAAATATTGTGATGTACATAAATTCCACTTTGAAATACTAAAATAACTCAACATTTCATACACCACACCTTTTTACCAGAATATTTTTTGTGCAAACCTGAATAATAAAATAATGTTGGCTGGCCAGAGGCATGAGAAGCTTGTACGTCTCTTAATTATGGTGAATAAGGAGCTTTTTGAGGCAGACACTTGTTTAAAAACTGAAGGTATGAGGGTAAACCGGATGTGTGGAGGAATGTTTTTCTTGATGTTCAAGGCACTGCGAGGGAAGGGTCGCAACATCTGTTTTTATTTTTTTCACTTATTTGGTTTTGAACCTAGCAATGTCTTGCCATTTGCACTGCATTGAGCAACTTAACTGGTTAGGTTTTATGTCACATACACTGGTGCATCAATGATTGCTGCTTTGTAAGTGATGAAGTGGATTGTTTAGATGATGCAGACTTAGGGGAGCAGCTAGTGTTACTCAGGCTAAGAGGAAGATAGTTAGATGGTTATTCTGAAGCCTTATTTGAGGGTGTAAGTGATGTATATATGTTATGCTTAAAGTGGTGAGGCTTGACTCACTTCACGTCATTGGGCAAAAAACAAATTCAGATAAAGGGACATGTTTTCGATCTACTGATGGATCTTGCAGGGGTGTGACATTTTATAAAATGTCTACTTGTCCATGGGACAGGTTGCTTCATAAATCTACTTGTCCTGTAAAAACACCCTTATCCCTTTGGTGCCACGAAGTGCAGCGACAAATTATGGCAGCAATCTGATAATAGACTCTCCAATTTTACAAGGGCTCAAACTATAGTAAGGCTTAAATATTAGCAACTTCCTTTTTTTGACAGCTTTCAGCAGATCTACATCCAGAGGCTGGAGATGGGACTAGGGAACAGTTCTAGGGTTGGAATGCCCTTTTGAGTATGTGCAAACCTACTAACTTGCATGTTTTAGTGGTTTTCACCAGCTCTTCTCTAATCTTTTCCCATACAGAGAAAGTTGGAAATATACTCCTGACAATGGCAGAAGTAAAACGTTCTCCAGGGTTGGGAAAAAGTGGTTGGGGGAATGTGAACTTGTAAACTCTCAAAAGATTTTCACATGAGTAAATCTACACATGCATATTTACTCGTGCTAATATACAGTTCACAAATATTTTCTAGGTGTACAATTTCCTGGCCTACTTCTGTTAATTGTAAATTCATGAAAGCCGTAAATCTGCACTAATGCCAGGACACATGCTATATGTGCATTTTTTTTACGAATTGGGCCCTTAGTTGGTTATCCAAGACATTTTGTTTGTATTAAAATTCTCTCTCTCTCTCTCTGTTTATTGGCTGGCTTCACTGTGAGTGACAGCATTCTACTCTTTCATAAGGAGCATACTGGCACATAAAGTAGTTTGTTTACTACCCTGAAGTAGAGTGACAAGGTGTACTTTTTGAGACCAAAAATATTTTTGCATTTTGCCAATATTTATTATTAAGGATGAGGGTCCATCAGCTCCCACAACAATTAAGTTTTACATGTCGAAACAAGGCAGAAATTCACATAACCAAAACACTGACCATCAATGTCAGACCTATTGGCTTTGCCCGTGCTTGTTTATCCTCATGTTTCCTATAATCTTGTAGGAAATGGTTACACTGATTTTTACATTATGATTTTTTGGGAAATACTAGCATGCATCAACACATTTTACTGAATGATGCTTTAAAGAAATGGTACCTAAACCTCACAAGTTTACCAAAACATTTTCCCCTAATTTTCCATCCTTGGGATGATTGCAATAACCAGTAGCTACTGAGATGTTGGCTTCCTAACTGGAAGAATTTCTGTCAGCTGGTGAGATAATAATGAATTAGGTGTTGTGAGAATCCCATGCATGCATTGATCATGTCTGTAGGGCTGCACGATTAACACTGCTAAGGAGAGGTCACGCACAAGTCTACCATGATCTAAATGTGGAATAGAGAGGAAGCAGAAGATGAATCTTGTTAATTTGGTAATACAGCTCAGTGGATACAGTGTTCTCAATCATATTTCTGAGGAATGACAAGTGTGTCATTGGTAGTCCATTCGCAAGCTTGTCCTGATCGAGAGATACTTTCTTGGGGAATGGTGGGGTACGTCCAGTTTTAGTTGCCAGCATGTCAAGGAAGATGTCTGGGTAAAAGAGGTACTGATTAAATTGAGGAGGTGTTTGAGAGCTTCACTCAAAGGTGGACGACAGAATGGCATCTCATATGTGGCAGCTTTGAGAGCTGTACTGATGTTGAGACTAGTTTAATAGGGTCCACTTATCTTGATCAGTACTCATATAGGGGCTTTGTTTTGTTCCGACTGATCCAAGCTACCATATTTCAGGCTTCTTTGGTTAAATTGCTATTATTCCTTGAGTGGGTTTATGTGTGTCTAAAGAAAAGTTTATTGACTGCTTTGAGGAGGGATCTACTTCTTATTCTGGCTACTTCAGTTATTATTGATTTGTTATAATTTGCTAGTGATGTGGCAATGGGGTGAGGAAGTGTCTGCCAGTGAGTGAAGTCCCTTTACTTGGAGGATGTCTGACTAAAACATTGCTTATTGCCAGATTTCCTATTTTGTGTGACTCTACAGAAGGGTATAAATTCAGCGGCCACGAGAGAGGTTGCGTTCTAGGTGAGAATCCATCTGCAGGATTCATCTTTAGGTGAATCCACGGTGTGTGCTGGTCACACAGTGCTGCGTTGTGAACTGAAAAAAACATTGTAGTCCCTGGAGAAGGTTTGTTCAAATAAATGTGCAAATTCACCTTTGTTTGGAAGAGGGTGGGCAATTTTATTCAAGAAAAACAGAAAATTAAAAAAAATGTTAATTTTTCGCCAACGTTTTTGTTTCCATTCAGTTTAATTACTTATGGAACTCGTGCGAACTAGTCCGGGAGATGTTTTATTTTGACAGGAAGGCCGCTTTGAGTGATCTGATATCCCACTGAGGCTCTCAAATGCTGTAGCTACTGCATTATCGTAATTAACTGTGATTGCTGCTCCCACACTGAATGGATAAGATCTGGACAGACATAAAGGGCACTGCATGCACCGATCCAATTTTAGCAGAGTGACTCGTGAACGTTCCTGTGAGTGATTTTTACTCCAGGTTTTAGTGAACGGTTTGTGGCACCTTTTGTTGTTTACGAGACACTGCAGATTAGAAGATGAGAAGGGTAAACACCATGCCTAGTAGCTGTTAAAAACTCCATTCACAGCCTCTAAATGAAGCCAGGTACCTTGGATACTCGTTTCCGCAGCAGCGCACGTGTGCTTCAGTGCCTTGGCGTTGGCTCCCTTGCTGATTTGCGCATAAACTCATATTTCTGGGTGTGCTAATAGGACCATGTGAGTCCACTTGTGAATTTGCTTCCCTGTGAGTGTGCTTGTGTTGAGGAGGATATTTCATTCACCTAAGTACACTTGCTTAAGTGTCCACTAGAAAGCTGGTATGCATGAGAGCACCTAATCTCCCATGAAACTGGGAGCCATGCCACTGTTTGACTAAAATATATTTGATTCTTTCCTTTATCCCCGCTATCACTGAAATGAGCTTATTAACTTATTCATATAGATTTATATAGCAGAGACCTGGGCACAATGGCATCAGAGGCAGGGCAGTTACAACCTAAAGAGAAGATAAATAATTCGTACAGCATTTGTGAGAAGTGTGAGCGTGAAATCAAGCAGCCTTTGGAGATCAGCTGTGAGGACTGAAACTGGGGTAGAATAAAAAGGTCAGGTACAAGAGGGATTATAAGAGCATACAGTGGTCTTTAGGCCTCTGCCAAAGAGCCAAGCCTGGGATCACCAGAGTCCTGAACTGAGTCAGAAGGCTCGTCTGAGAGTTTTTGGATTTTTTTATTTGGTGGGGGAGTGTATGGGGAAGGGGGGCACGCAATCAGCAGGTAATGATATTCTTTAATTTATGTGACTTGAAAGTATCCAATATTCAAATTTCTAGGTTCCTGTAAACTTTATGTTAACTTTAGCATGTTATATTGGAATGTTTTTTCTGTCTCAGTGACTAACCCAGGAAATAATGTGCGCCTGATGCATAGAAACAAATATAAACTGAGTAAAGAATACACTTCTAGAGATACTCTGAAAGCCACAACTAAAATCCAATGGAAATGTTCAAGCCAATACTTCATGGCAAACAGGGATATTGGTCTTCTGTCGTTGAAGTAATAGTGAATTGTGCATTCGCTCATATGCATTACGACCAAATAGTTGAACCATATTCAGGTCAGTTTCACCCTGCACCAAATGGGCAGTCGCGCTTCAAGAGTTAGACCATATTTGCAAGCTTTGTCAGTGACGTGCGGCTTGAGCCTGAGAAAAAGCTAATAAGAACTGAACTGAAATAAATGGCTTTTCTTCATTTGTCCAACTGACAATAAAATCTTGTAGAAGCCAGATTGAATGTAGTTTGGTAACTTATCATTCTACTTCACTAGATATTTACGCTAGGCAGGTATTCACTTGTAACAGTATTTGTAAAAATGTTGCAAAAAAGCACCTTAAATCTTATTGGATTGCAGTATGTACCAATCACCAAAGTTGGGACATCAGGATAAAACAGTAACTAAGCTTATTGTTTACAAATAGGTTTATACGGGACATGTGGATTTTAGTAGGATAATTTAATATTTGCTTATTTCAACGTAAGAATTATGATTCATTTTAGCATTCATGCCATTCTGTTTTCTTGTTCAATAGTGTGTACCTATAGCCAGATTCCCTTTTGATAGAAATCTAAAGGTCTGGAAGCAGATCTGCTGTCCATTGCACACATATTTTGTGTAAAAGCAAATACAATATTTTGGACTACTCCTTTATATAACTGCACGTATTTCTGTTCATTTCAAGGCTTTCAAATTGAACGTGGTCTTTATGCACAAGTTATTACGTCAGCTCTACCAGAATCTATTAAAGAAAAGCAGACAACTTTGGGAATACTGGAAGCAATGCAGTACAAGTATTGAATAAAATTTTGGGTTGAAACGCACAAGAATTTATGGATGATCGAAGAGGTAGACTACCTGCAGATGTAGGCTTAATCGAATGCCATGGAGTATTGCTTCAGACAATAACAGACCTTGGTTCCTCATTAAAACAAGCTGTATTACAAATAAATAATAGATTTTGGTGCACTATGATAGAAAGCAGACCTCATCTCTTAAGGTCTAGTGGAAAGTTGGCAACAAGGTTAAGTATCCTGGTAATTTTAGTCTGTGTTTGAAAAAGAAAATGTCTAAAATGTGGAAGAAGATGACTTTTGCTATTTAGACAAACGACCACAAAACAGTTTGACTTGTAGTAACAAGAGATGTGAGACACCCAAAAGTGATCCTTGTTTGGTGGCATCATGGTAGGCAGAGGCTACTGCAGCACAGCATTGGTTGTTGTGGTCGTTTGCCTTTGGTGTGCTGGGGGCAGTCTAACTATAGCACTACAAAATGAGCCAAGTACATTCTTTCTACACTTGAATCTCGGGCTAGTGAGGCGGGCAGTCAAAGGCTTCTCGGGGAGGTAGTGTTGGGATAGGACATTCAGAACTTAAACAAAAGACACAATAGCTCACTGTCCAGCCCAGTTCTTTCCTTAATAAAAAAGACAAGCACTTTAAAATATAAGTTATATAAGCAAATGCCAATCTCTTTGGAAATACATTAATTCCAGTTCATAACAATTGCTGGCAAAATATGTATGTCTGGACCTGCAAGCTGGGGCAATGGCTATTATTTTTATGCTTTATTGAAAGCATATGCCACAAAAATAAAAATGAGGGGAAAAAGAACATATTCACGGAAACGTAGCGGCCATAGCCTTGCAATATAAAACTTTAAAAAATAAATCAATTTGACTGACAGCAGTACAGACAAATGGATGAAGAGGGATAACCCAAATCCCCTCTATGTATGTATACAAGTTATAATTTTATTTATTATTGTGCAAGACTGTCAAAATGCTAAAACTGTGCCAGACTTAAAACAGCCAAAAAGATTACCCATAAACCTTCCACTGAATGCACTATTAGACTGAAAGGGAAACATATTTTCTAGTCCTCTAATGTGTCATTTCACTGACTAGATCGCTGTTGATAATTCACTACCAAACAGGCACGATTTACATTGAAGGCATGTCCTGTGGATAATCCAATGGCCAGCTGTACACTTGATGACAGTGCCCTACACTAAGTGGTACAAATTACATTGTTACATATTTTATTCGACAACAGGCTTCCACAATATTTTCTACAGAGTTACATTTAATCAATAAAAATCATTGCAAGATTCTAAGAGATACAATCACTCTTCCAGGCCTATCCACATCTGAAGAGATTACAGAAGTGACCACCCCCTACAGTGCCCATCCAGAGGTCATACCAAGCTTCAATCAATAAAGTTGAAATCGCTTAGCAAAGTGAAATGTTTCCGCATGGAACAATAAATACGGCCATAGCTACGAGCGATCTGTAGCACAAATGAAAAAAACATCAGTGATAAGTCTCCCCGGCTTGAAATGTATGTTGTGAATGTAATGACTTCCTCTCCAAACATGGGTTTATCCTTTTCTGAAAATACATATATTTAGCTGTCAAAACGAAATGTTTAAATTTTGCGTAAACAAACCCAATGCCCCTAAACAAAAGCTCTTCATTGCCCGAAAAAAAATACATTTGTTGCCTCAAACTACCGGTTTTTGTTGTTTGTAAACATATATTTCTTCCTTAACCCCTTCGCTGCCAGGCCTTTTCCCCCTCCTGTGCCAGGCCTTTTTTTGGCTATTTGGGGCAGTTCGCGCTTAGGCCCTCAAAACTTTTTGTCCACATAAGCTAGCCAAGCCAAATTTGCGTCCTTTTTTTCCAACATCCTAGGGATTCTAGAGGTACCTAGACTTTGTGGGTTCCCCTGAAGGAGGCCAAGAAATTAGCCAAAATACAGTGAACATTTCGTGTTTTTTTCTTTAAAAAAAATGGGAAAAAGCGGCTGCAGAAGAAGGCTAGTGGTTTTTCCCCTGAAAATGGCATCAACAAAGGGTTTGCGGTGCTAAAATCACCAGCTTCCCAGCTTTCAGGAACAGGCAGACTTGAATCAGAAAACCCAATTTTTCAACACAATTTTGGCATTTTACTGGGACATACCCCATTTTTACGATTTTTGGTGCTTTCAGCCTCCTTCCAGTCAGTGACAGAAATGGGCATGAAACCAATGCTGGATCCCAGAAACCTAAACACTTCTGAAAAGTAGACGAAATTCTGAATTCAGCAAGGGGTAATTTGTGTAGATCCTACAAGGGTTTCCTACAGAAAATAACAACTGAAAAAAAAGAAAATTGAAATTGAGGTGAAAAAAACAGCAATTTTTCTCTACATTTTACTCTGTAACTTTTTCCTGCAAAGTCAGATGTTTGAAAGCAATATACCGTTACGTCTGCTGAACTCTTCTGGTTGCGGGGATATATAGGGCTTGTAGGTTCATCAAGAACCCTAGGTACCCAGAGCCAATAAATGAGCTGCACCCTGCAGTGGGTTTTCATTCTATACCGGGTATACAGCAATTAATTTGCTGAAATATAAAGAGTGAAAAATAGCTATCAAGAAAACCTTTGTATTTCCAAAATGGGCACAAGATAAGGTGTTGAGGAGCAGTGGTTAGTTGCACATCTCTGAATTCCGGGGTGCCCATACTAGCATGTGAATTGCAGGGCATTTCTCAAATAGACGTCTTTTTTACACACTCTCTTATATTTGGAAGGAAAAAATGTAGAGAAAGACAAGGGGCAATAACACTTGTTTTGCTATTCTATGTTCCCCCAAGTCTCCCGGTAAAAATGATACCTCACTTGTGTGGGTAGGCCTAGCCCCCGCGACAGGAAATGCCCCAAAACACAACGTGGACACATCCCATTTTTTGACAGAAAACAGAGGTGTTTTTTGCAAAGTGCCTACCTGTAGATTTTGGCCTCTAGCTCAGCCGGCACCTAGGGAAACCTATCAAACCTGTGCATTTTTTAAAACTAGAGACCTAGGGGAATCCAAGATGGGGAGACTTGTGGGGCTCTGACCAGGTTCTGTTACCCAGAATCCTTTGCAAACCTAAAAATGTGGCTAAAAAAACAC
The DNA here is from genome assembly GCF_031143425.1 of Pleurodeles waltl. Classification (NCBI taxonomy): domain Eukaryota; kingdom Metazoa; phylum Chordata; class Amphibia; order Caudata; family Salamandridae; genus Pleurodeles; species Pleurodeles waltl. The sequence continues at coordinate 604,231,569 of NC_090445.1, read as the reverse complement.
GTTTTCCTCACATTTCGGAGACAGAAAGTTCTGGAATCTGAGAGGAGCCACAAATTTCCTTCCACCCAGCGTTCCCCCAAGTCTCCCGATAAAAATGATACCTCACTTGTGTGGGTAGGCCTAGCGCCCGCGACAGGAAATGCCCCAAAACACAACATAGACACATCAAATCTTTTGACAGAAAACAGAGGTGTTTTTGCAAAGTGCCTACCTGTAGATTTTGGCCTCTAGCTCAGCCGGCATCTATGGAAACCTACCAACCTGTGCATTATTGAAAACTAGAGACCTAGGGGAATCCAAGATGGGGTGACTTGTGGGGCTCTGACCAGGTTCTGTTACCCAGCATCCTTTGCAAACCTCAAAATTTGGCTAAAAAAACATGTTTTCCTCACATTTCGGTGACAGAAAGTTCTGGAATCTGAGAGGAGCCACGAATTTCCTTCCACCCAGCGTTCCCCCAAGACTCCCGATAAAAATGATACCTCACTTGTGTGGGTAGGCCTAGCGCCCGCGACAGGAAATGCCCCAAAACACAACGTGGCCACATCACATTTTTTGACAGAAAACAGAGGTGTTTTTTGCAAAGTGCCTACCTGTAGATTTTGGCCTCTAGCTCAGCCGGCACCTAAGGAAACCTACCAAACCTGTGCATTTTTGAAAACTAGAGACCTAGGGGAATCCACGATGGGGTGACTTGTGGGGCTCTGACCTGGTTCTGTTACCCAGAATCCTTTGCAAATCTCAAAATTTGGCTAAAAAAAACACATTTTCCTCACATTTCGGTGACAGAAAGTTCTGGAACCTGAGAGGAGCCACAAATTTCCTTCCACCCAGCGTTCCCCGAAGTCTGCTGATAAAAATTATACCTCACTTGTGTGGGTAGGCCTAGCGCCCGTGACAGGAAATGCCCCAAAACACAACGTTGACACATCACATTTTTTGACAGAAAACAGAGGTGTTTTTTGCAAAGTGCCTACCTGTAGATTTTGGCCTCTAGCTCAGCTGGCACCTAGGGAAACCTACCAAACCTGTGCATTTTTGAAAACTAGAGACCTAGGGGAATCCAAGATGGGGTGACTTGTGGGGCTCTGACCAGGTTCTGTTACCCAGAATCCTTTGCAAACCTCAACATTTGGCTAAAAAAACATGTTTTCCTCACATTTCGGAGACAGAAAGTTCTGGAATCTGAGAGGAGCCACAAATGTCCTTCCACCCAGCGTTCCCCCTAGTCTCCAGATAAAAATGATACCTCAGTTGTGTGGGTAGGCCTAGCGCCCGCGACAGGAAATGCCCCAACAAACAACGTGAACACATCACATTTTTTGACAGAAAACAGAGGTGTTTTTTGCAAAGTGCCTACCTGTGGATTTTGGCCTCTAGCTCAGCCGGCCCCGGGGGGGGCAGAAATGGCCTAAAATAAATATGCTCCCCAACCCCCCCGAGGAGCGACCCTTGCCTACGGGGTCGCTCCCCCTGTGTGACATTGGCGCAAAAAAAAGATCCCCGGTGCCTAGTTGTTTCTGCCCCCCCTTGGGGGCAGATTGACCTAAAATCGGCCGATTTGCCCCCAAGGGGGGCCGAAATGGTCTAAATACAATTTACCCCCCAGGGAAGCGACCCTTGCCTAATGGGTCGCTCCCCATCTCTAAAAAAACAAACAAACAAAAAAAAACACAAAAACAAATTTAGCCCTGGCGCCTAGAGGTTTCTGTCCCCCCTGGGGGCAGATAGGCCTAATAACAATAGGCCAATCTGTCCCCGGGGGGGCAGAAATGGCCTAAAATAAATGTGCCCCCCCAAGACCCTCCGGGAGCGACCCTTGCCTACGGGGTCGCTCCCCTTGCGTGACATTGGCATAAAAAAAAAAAATCCCGGTGCCTAGTTGTTTCTTCCTCCCTTGGGGGCAGATTAACCTAAAATCGGCCGATTTGCCCCCAAGGGGGGCAGAAATGGTCTGAATACAATTTGCCCCCCAGGGGAGCGACCCTTGCGTAATGGGTCGCTCCCCATCTCTAAAAAAACAAAAACAAAAACAAAAACAAAAAAATTAGCCCTGGCGCCTAGAGGTTTCTGCCCCCCCTGGGGGCAGATCGGCCTAATAACAATAGGCTGGAAATGGCCTATGATAAATTTGCCCCCACCCCCCTAACCCCCCACCCGGGAGCGAACCTTGCCTACGGGGTCGCTCCCCTTGCATGACATTGGCGCAAAAAACAAATACCCCGTGCCTAGTGGTTTCTGCCCCCCTTGGGGGCAGATTGACCTAAAATAGGCCGATCTGCCCCCTAGGGGGGCAGAAATGGTCTAAATACAATTTGCCCCCCAGGGGAGCGACCCTTGCCTAATGGGTCGCTCCCCATCTCTAAAAAAACAAACAAATAAAAAAAAACACACAAACAAAATTAGCCCTGGCGCCTAGAGGTTTCTGCCCCCCCTGGAAAAGGCCTTCCAAAAAAAATACCCCCCCCCCTGGGAGCAACCATTGCCCAAGGGGTCGCTCCCTTATGCCAATTTCCATATAAAAATAATATCCCTGGTGTCTAGTGAGCGTTTCAAAAGCCGGATTGCTTTGCAATCCGGCTTTTGAAACGCTTAAAGAGACTTCAAAGGGAAGGAAATACATTTCCTTCCCTTTGAAGCCTCTCTCGGACGGACGAGAAATGCTTTGCTGAGCTTCCAGCGCGAAGGAGGAGGCCTCTGTGACGTCACGGAGGGGGGTGGGGTCGGGGTGGAAGGGGAAGGGAGTCCCCTTCCATCCACGACCGGGGGTGTGAGTGGGAGGCACATGGGGGGAGCGGTAGGGCTCCCCCCGGTTCCCGGGTGCAGGATGAGGTGATCTCGTCCAAGACACCCTGGAACCAATGCCTTGGACGAGATCACCTCGTCTAAGGCACCGTAGGGGTTAAACAAAAGCTTTACATTTTCACCAAGTACTCACATGGACAGAGTCTAGCTCCACAGGTATTACCATCGCATGTCAGGGATGGCTACTCTAATGCTGAGGATGCTCTTGCTACAGCAAAGATGGTCATCATTATGTTAAGGCCATCTTTATGCTAGGGCTGAACCCCAAAATGCTAAGAATGCCAAATCACTGTGCTAGAGCGATTAGGCAAACGAAGGCCACAGTTTTCCAAGAATGGCCATCATTTGTACCGTGTTACACAACATCAGCCAGACAAAGCAGTGGAGAGAGATAATGCACCTGCTACATCTCAACATACAGCAATATGCCATATTGCTCCACACCCTACCACAGAGACAGAGCCTGTGGTGTGCATGATATGGAGGTCTGGGACAGCCTTCACATTAGAGCACAACTAGATAAAATGTATGCACCTGGCATGTCCTTCCTATGCAATCCATACTTTCCACCTATACTGGAAAAGAAGACTAGCACACAACCATCAGCGCTCAACCAGTCCAAACTCTGTGATATCTTTTTGGAAGACAGCTATCTCCTCATCACAGCAACACAAGACGTGCCAAACTGCACTCCTCTTGACGGCTTAACATACCATGGCCTCAGGACTGCAGTCAACACATTCCCTCAAGTACTACCCCAATTTAGAATCATAATAGTGTTCCTGGATCCGCATAATCCAGCTATCTGGTCTCTCAACTATATAAGACAATGTAAAAAGAGACACCAATCACCACTCAGACTGCTTTGGTGAGGTGATGCATTGGGCTAATTTAACAGATAACATAGGAGGAATGGGAGCAGTGGAGCACCCCAAGCAGAGTCCTCTCCCCAAATAATAGACTTAGGCTACATTTTAAATTCACTCATATAATATACCATAGTGCTAATGGTCTGAGTAAATGTGTTGAGAGGAATTATTCCAAAGGTAACAAACACCAGGTGCCCAATACAGGGTTCCTTCACCTCGCCAGGTTTGTCCTCGAATAGCTACATACTAGCATAAAATATTAATTCTCAGATATAACCGTTCAACTTATCCCAATAACACCCATGATCTCCCTGCAAGGATACTTGACATATATGCCTGAAGGAACTAGGAAGCTCACTACATTGGGACTGCTATTGGCAAAAAAACAGATAGAAATGCACTGGAGTCGAGAACTGAGCCCCAAAGTTAGCGACTGGCTGAAAGATATGTTATATTGCAATGAACCATGGGAAGTGTAGAGTGACATACTTCCACAGACACCCATGCCAAAAAACATCGAGGTCCCTCTGAGATTCTATTTCCTCCAATGAGCAAACACTGAGAACGATACATGACATAATACTTGAGTGAGAGAGCCCAAGCCCTTGAAACTAGACTCAGCAGAAAATGTTGGTGCAACATGTCTATGCCAGCTATATGACACTCTAGGGTAAAACATGTACATAGTGCTTAAGACGGCCTTGTTAATATATGCCTTCCTGTGTAGTCTACCCAGGGCCTACTGCATGATTACTTTATAATTATCTATAGTGTGTACTTCTTTTAGTTGTTTAGCTGCCCGTTACTACTGTGTTAAATTCTGAACATACAATGTACTTCCATCAAATATTAGTAAACATGAATAAAAAGCAATAGTCACAATTATGCCATGGGTTACTACCACTAAACCACGGATTGCCAGAGCTAGGCTGAGGATGCACAGAATATATGATGAAGGGCCACCATGTGCTAGGTCTAGACACCATAATCCCAAGAATTCCCACAGTATGTCAAGGATGGGCTTCATTATGGCAGGGGTGGGCTTACTGTGTTAGCAGTAGCCATATTTAGGCCTTGTGTGGCAAAGTGAATCAATGATAGAACCATGATGATAATGATGGCCATAATTACGCCAAGGGTGGCCAACATAAGTAATGAAGTTCACCATTATACTAGGGGTGGCAACTATTATGACAGGAATGTCCAGCACTGAGACACTGGTAGTGGCAATTGGTAAATGGGACCACCAGTGACACCTGATGTCTCTTGTGGCATAGAAGGGCCATCACTGGCTAAGTGGTGACCATTCATTTCATAATGGGGGTTCAGCCTTGTATAAAAGTGTTTTTTCCTTACATCCAAATATCTATCCTCAGCCATCAGTAGTACATCAGTGGAACAAGCCAAGGACCAAAGCTGAAAACCCTCAAATGAAACATAACATGCAACTGCTTGGTCCATGACTAGCATGTCCACGGACAGATTTTGCCTACTACAACGCACCAACCATTGCATCCCCTCCTATGAGGCATGCTCAGCAGTTAGTGGGAACGTCTGTCAACTTTTCCAATTCATAAGAATCAGAAACATTTACTTTTTTCCTGGTTTTCACCATGCATTTTTTAATACGTTTACAAAAGAAATAATACAATTTACACAGCAGACTTAATTTACACAGCAGATTTCATCCTTATCTCCTTTTCTGTCATCAGCATTACTGGCCTTCCCTTTTTTGGGTTTCTGCTCTATGTTCCCTTTTTTCAACAAATACAAAGTCTGCAGTACCTCACTTACATTTCAAATTCTACGTATGACAAGCCTTCAGTTCTATTCCAGCTTTACCTTCCTGTGAAATACTGCTCATTTTGCTCTGTTGCTGCTCCTGCTCTATCCATCTGTCCTCTATTTCCAAAGTTCTTCTGGGCTATACGGTATTCGATTGCTCTTTCTTGCTTTAACACTTTCACTCTCAACACCCACTCTAGAGCTCCTTTCACTGGGACAGTCATTCTTCAAATTCTCTTCACAACTCGCCGGAAGACCTAACTTCTCACCTATATTTCTTCTCCAACCCCACTACAGACATTTGTTTACTTCTGCTATTTCCGTTTGATATACTATGTGCCTTCATGATACCTGTACAGCACTTTGGTGAAAGCTTGTCATAAATACAATAAGCCAAACAGGCATAAAAACTCAACATCCAATGGCAGCTGTCAGACAGTATCGCTCCTTAAATGTGTCACCTCTTCAGACATTTCACGACTCAACTAGCATCCCCTCATCAGTTCTTCAACTTCACAAAAAAAGCAGGTAAAACAGGTAAATCCTCCTCACCTGTTGAAATAGATAACACATACTATGAAGTGACCTAGAGCTTTGAGTGGTGACGGGCTGATCTTCTATCAGAGTTTGTACCCACATTACTCACAGTATCCACCCTACGGGCCAGATTAGAAGTAAAGGTGCTATTTATCGCACCTGGCTATTGGGGGATTACATGCAGATTTTGGTGTTTAACACACAGGGTACAGTAAATACCGTACACATTTCCCTTGTTAAACATCAGCAGATTTGACCTGCTGAAATTTAACAAAGCTTGAGGTATTTAACGATCCAATAGTTATAAGATGGTTGAATAAAATCAAACTCTTAGGGCCATATGTACTAAAGCATTTTCCCATAGACACAGAATGGGTAAAACTATTTGATACATCTGGCCCTTAATTATGTCCTATGAGTAAATGGGGTTTTACACACAGGATAGAATTGACAGCCCAACTTGTAATCAGGCCCTAGGTCTTCTAACAAACTTGGTCATCTGTCTAATTCTTCACCACCTAACTACTGAACTTCACCCTATCCGATTGACATCCAACTTCCACAAAGTCACTAAAATCGCCATCTGAAACAATCCAGAGGTGTAACTTCCATATGGCAAGATGGTTAAGAGAATTTTGACTCCAGCTCCATTCATTGTCAGCAGCCCCTCTCTTCTACCGATGACCATCTGAGCTGTTTGAAGGGCCAGGCGAAAGAAAAGATCTTTCACGAATTTTGAAAATGGGACAATAATCAGATTTACATCTTGAGCACCTCTGTGCCCTTCAATCATCACAACTAAATTATGTGGCCAAACTGCCTGTGGATCATGCATACGAAAAGTACCTCTCCAAGGGGCCTGACAGAAAAACTCAAGATTCACATGTGTTTTGACTTTCCCAATGATTAAACCACCTACAGGCTCCAGAGTGTACCAGACCCTGGTTCCCAGTCAATTTCACAGAATAAGGTGAGTCGGGATTTTGCACTTGCACTTGCATATATTGCACCAGCACCCGTCAGCAATGGTGCCGCTAAGCTGGATCTTGTCATGTGGTGAGGTATGCGTAGCTCTTTCGTTGAACCCTAAGGGTGGCTGATCTACTAAAGGCAGGTTAATAGGGATGGACTATCACCTCTAGGATCCGGGGCATCTTGGTCAAGTAGAACCTAGTAAAACGGCCATTTCTCAGTAACCTCATAATGCAATAACTGTTCTGTATTCTTTTTGGGTATTGCTGAAGCCCTCATTGAACAAAAGGAGGCCACAGTAGCACAGAACACATTGGGAGAAAGGGCTGGTGTCTGCAAATAACATCTATGAGAGCCCAAATCTGGGCTAAAAGTAGCCCAGCATCCACAGTGGCCATATCAACCGCTAATGACTGCTTGTAGGACTTGTAGCATGACAACAGTTTAAGATATTTGCAATGAAAGCAGCCTTAGACCGAGGATCGCCCTCATCATATTGTGCGCCCTCAGCAGCTCACTTGCGTATAGAACTGGGCCACCACTCTTGACCTTTTGGGAGTCACCAGGAGGGCATATTAGGCTTATTGGCAAGGAATATCACATCTGGTCACTATGACTGCAGAGCACTGCTTTATTTTGGTATTCCTGCATGCTTACTGTGTTTCATGGTGCCACATGCAATCAACTACCACATTTCTCCCACACTAGTAAAATAAGTGCATATAGTCTCTTACACACACATATACCTACAAACACAATCAGGTGCATTTGAGACACACACAAACACAGAAACACAGAAAAAGACACATAAATATGCCCAGGAAAGAAACCAAGCATTTTATTAGAAAAACTACAGAGGAATATTTCCTGAACAGGAAGTATTATAAATTTTTCCTTTGCTCTCCTGATTCCTTGCCCCACCTGTAACACAAACAATCCATCCTCTTACACCTGCTAAACAAACATGGTCTGATTCACACAAAAGCCAGAAATGTGCTCTTGCAGTATTGCACCTAGGCTTTGAGCAAGTTTCAGCATTTTATAAACTTTATAGAGCAGTGATTCCCAACCTGTGGTCCGGAGATCCCTGTGGGTCCACAAAGCCTCCTCAGGGAGTCTGCGACTGCTAACAAAATTAAATATTTACAGAATAATAAAGTGTATATACATAAAGTGGCTAAATGTACAACTGAAAAAATGTAAAACATACTGTGCAGGTCAAGGAATTCGAAATTTGAGGCTAAAAATTAAATTAGTATCCTCAGATTGATTCGTGGTAGCAGTGCAGATGCATCAAACAGAATACACTATGGACAATGTGTTGCTTCAATTGAATTTAGACGAGCTTCAACCTTCCTAATAAAATTACATTTTTTTCTTTACATTTGTTTGTAAAGTAACTAAAATGTGTTATCATATGTGTATGTGTTTGATGAATGCTTGTTTCTGTATTTTTTGTGTATTGTTTTGTGTTTCAAATCATCAACAATGTTTAGGGCGGGGTCCCCGGCTTAAAGTAATGACTCACTTGGGGGTTCCCGGATTCCAATAACGATTCAGTGGGGGTCCTGGGTTCCAGGAATGATAAGTGGGGGTCCACAGAAGTCGAAAGGTTGGGAAATACTGTTATAGAGAATTCCAAGAGTACTCGTGAGAAGCTGCTATTTACACAGCTTTAAAGCAGGTCCCACAAAATTAAGTTCTTATGCTTTTAGAAATCAGTATATTTCAGAATGCTAAATATATTCATTTTGAAGTGTGTAAGCTATTTGTTTCTCCATGAGGAAAATGTTTCCCTGCTAAAAAGCTCTTTCCTCTACATCTCTGCAATTTCGACGGTTACTCCTGCCCATAAAACACTGTCTTGTATTAATTCTGAATATTGCCTAAATTCTTGTTCTAAGCGCCATGCGTATGTTAGTCGGTGGCACCACTACTTTATGAGCTATTGTTTTTGATGGCCAGGTCAACATGATTGTGCCAAAATTCTCCTACGGTTGCACACACCGATACTCTTAAGTGCCCCTCAGACAGTTAGCCATGGAGTGCCTTACCCTGTCTCCTGCCTAGTATTGCCTGACTGCAGCCTCTCGCCTGCACTTCTGCTTCCCATCCCAATGATAAGTGCTCTAGGGGAATGTTGCAGGGTAGTCCCTTAACTATCCCGACAAGCCTGACCCCTAAATATGCTTCCAACTTTGTTCTCAGCTCTCATGGATCATCTTCTGGCCAGAATTTACAACATTATGTAAATAAATCAATTTCTGCATCCTTTGGTCCGATTGCTCAGCAAATGCAAACATTGTTGTGCCTTCTTCCTGATTTTTCTCCCCAGGTGTCTGCAGTGGGCACAGAGAATGTACCTATTTATGCCAAAAAATCGTAGCCTAACAAAGACAATGGAAAAACTAAATAGAGCATATTTAGCCTCCCTATCTAATGCTTCTTTGGAGGAGGAGGAAGAAGATGAAATAAACAACAGTATAATTACTGTCCAGGACAGCTTCGGTGGTGATGGAGGTCTGAATGCCTTAGATGAGGATTACAAAAAGGTCCTAAAATGAAGAGACTAGAGGACCCTGATGCAGGAGAAGGACCATCTAGAGCTTAAAGTTCCTCATCCCTGCTTTGGGATACCTGTGATTGAGAGAGATCATTCACCCTACTCGTCTCAATGGACTCCATCCCCCAGAACCTCCGCTTATGTCCAAAGCTAACTGCGGAAACCTTTCCTGAAAGAAATCTGTAATAGACTTTGGCTGAGTATCCCAGAACCTCGCTTCATGAGAAAGTGATCCTTACCCCAGATATAGATTGTAAGCTTACCACTTTTTTATGCAATTTTTTAAGGACCCCAAGAATGGGACTAACAAGTCTTGAAAAGCATGGCAAGATAAAATGTTGTATTGTCGGACCTACTTTCCAAGATCCCAGATCAGGATCTTGGACGTTGATCCAGATGATGTGATGGGATGGGCCCAGAGAGCCATTTGTCTCCTGGGTAAATTGTGCATTATCTTTAGAACACCCCAAGAGCCACACTATTGAGAATTTACCCCAAGAATTGTGAACTGGTGACAAATGAGTCATTCCCACCTGTTGAGGGACTACTGTTTGGGGATTCCTTTGTAAAAGATGTGGAAATGTTTGTTAAGACATTTACATCACTTGACAAGGTACGAGTGGCAATTGCATCTTCACTAGGGCTGGCAGAGACACTGCCTGCTTCACCAGCTGCATGTCCCATCAAGCTCCCTTCATGCACAGAATCTTGGAACAACAACCAAATAGAGATCCATTCTTCCCTGAACAGACTTGAGGTTTTAGAGGCTGATTCCATTAGCGAGGCTTCTGCAGAGGGTCCTCCCAAACCTCCTTTCAACATATGCTTCCAACTTTCTTAATACACAAGCATTGGGTGTTTTATAGGTTGCCAATGCTCACAGATAATACACCATCAGTACATATAGTGAATCCTCTATCTGAGAAAACGGTGCACCTAAATGGGACGTCACACCTCACTTCCCCTGCTACAATTCGACGATTAATAAGAAACAAATACAGTTATTAGGGCACATGCCACTTTCTTAAAAAGTCCTGGAACAGTTTATGTCTTCTCAAAGAAGTTTTTATTCTTGACCAGTTCCATTCCTTTTCGTAGTCATCAGGTACTGCAACATCTCTGTGTCAAATTACAGTACATTTCGAGCCAATCAGAGGTTGTAGTCAGTTTTCAGCCAACATATGTCCGTCAAACGGGATTAACCCTTTGACTACAGAGATGTTGGGGTACCAGGGTTCAAATTATGCAGGACACATGGATTCTTCAAATGTTGCAGGCTTGCCATCTAGAATTTTACTCATTGCCTTCCTAGACTAATCCACCCAAACAAATTCTCTGTTCTGCTCATAAACAAACTTTTATAGATCAAGAAGCTTCCTTGGTGCTTCAGAAGCAAGTCATCAGACTATGTGTTCCACACCTCAAGGATTTACTCTGTATTATTTTGCTTAATGACAAAAAGGGAGGAGGTTTTTGCCTGGGGCACATGCTCTTAGAATACAGTGCCTGGTTTCTCAAAAGGCATTTCAGAATGAGTGGTCTTGAGAACTCTTTGAAGAGAAGGTGACTTTAAGGTTCAACTTGATCTAAAAGATGCTTACCTAGTAATCCCAAATTTTCCTCTCTGTCATTATTTTCCACAGTTTAAATGAAGAAATACAGCCTACGAGTTCTTGGCATTATCATTTGGTCTCTCATCAGCTCCTTGGTGTTTCACCAAGTTACTGAAGCCAGCCATAGAATTTTTGAGAGTTTGCGGAATTCAACTGGCTATTGATCTTGACAACATACTTATTATGGTTCAGGACCCACATCTTTTCAAACAATAGTTATACATAAAAATCTCCCTTCTGCAGAATCTGGATTTTGTGATCAACCAAGACAAATCAGATCTAAACGTTTCCAAACAAATTACCTTTCTGGGGATTGCCATAGACTCCATTTTGGCATCCCTTTCTTTGCTGATTCAAAAGATTAAAGCCCGGAGGAAACAGATTTGCAAAGTTCTTACAAAGAAGAAGGTCACTCTCTGTTGGATAGCCAGGCTTGTGCTTCTATTGGCCTCCTCCATTTGGACGATTTTCCCAGGCCTGTTACACTAATGTGTTCCTCAGAGATTCAAGATTCTCCACTTATGGAAGTATCTCTCCTACTTTGGCCAAGTCCCATTGTCCATGGAGACACAGTAGGAACTTCAGTAGTTGCTTGATCACATGAAAGCATGGAATGGAAGGCCCGTTTTCTGCCTTGTTTCCGACATAGTGATAGAAGCAAGTCCCAGTCACTTAGGCTGGGGTAGAAAATGAGGCAGGTGCTCTCAAGAGGAGGTCTTGCCACATCAGCTGCCTCAAGCTACTTGTCACCTCATTTTCTATCTGTCCCTTCTCCCCACAGAGGACTTATTATTGTATTCTGCTCAAAATCAACAACATTTTGGCAGTCCAGTATGTCAATTGAGGGAACAAGGTCCTGTTTGTTAGTGGAGATTGACAAAGATTTCTGGCATTACTGCCTGTCGCACACTTCAGGTCTGGAAATGCATTTCCCAGGCAAGAAGAATAAAGCAGAAAACTGGAACTTCCACACCCTGGGAGATTCCAGTAATTTAACACTGAAGGTGCCTTTATATCTCAGATTAATGAAAAAGTGGGGTCCATGCAAGATGGACCTTTTTGCATCATGTCTGTCTTTCAAACTTCCATTATCCTACAGTTGGAGACCGAATCAGTTGGCTGTGGCAATAGATGCCTTATTGCATGATTCAAATAGTCTGAATTACATCTTCCCTCAAGTCTCAGTGCTCTTGAGAGTGGCTCTCCAAGTCAGGATGCGGAGAGCAGAACTGATCTTGATCTCTCTGTTGTGGAGGACTCAAGAGTTGGTTTCCTGTCCTTTTGGAGTTATCTTGCCAAAAACCTATGATTCTTCCATCCTTTCTGGCACAAACACATCTACTGGACATGAAACATCAACTATGACATGTGGCCTGGAGATTTATGGAGATGTTGGAAGAGTCAGGACTTTCGGAACAAGCTCTTAGAGTTATTGAAAAGGCCTGGTCTGACTTGACTCACAAGAGATACCGTTAAGCTTAGATCATGTGGACATGCTGGTGGGAGAAATGTGACTTAGGTCCTGCGGCAGCCTTTGTGTTAAATTGTTTATCTTCCCCTAGCCTCTCAGGGTCTTCTAGGATGATGAGGTTTTAACACTAAACCATTTCAGCTAGCCACATTTGAATTGTTGATCATCCTACCAGAGAACATTCTTTAGTTTCCTAGTTCATATGGGGTAATAGATTTTCTACCCTGATTCTGGACTTAGACACTTATTTATGGTATCTCTCTGTGGTTCTCAAATTTCTTCAGTCTTAGCCTGACAATATGTCGCTATCCAGGAAACAAATCTCAACCAAATTAGCTTTCCTCCTTTGCCGAATTTCTTGTAAAGCTGTCTTAGACATGCAAGCAGAGGATCTGGTAGGAAGGTATTCTGCCCCAGAAGTAGTTATATTTTTGATGTCCACAAGAACAAAATCAGCCTCTAAAGAATTATCCTTTCCAGCTTTTCCCAGGAATCAAAAACTTTGTTTTAAAAGTTGGTTATATGTACACTGAAGTGTTACATCTGATCGCAGATTTTTACCTACTCTCCAATTACTGATTTATTTTGTTCATCCTTACGGTCCTATTCCCTGTCCCACTTTAGACAGGTGGATCAGGTGGCGTCTGATTGAAGCAGGAACTGACAGTTCCATTTTTGGTGCTCCTTTTTACTATGATTGTTGAACACCTTTGAACTTGCAAAATCTGAGCCTCTGGTCCTGTCATAGACTCAAAGGTTTGACAGCAAACACAAACAAGAATTTCAAAGCTGTTAAGGACACAGAGATGAGGATTTTCTCATCCTTTTATTTTGATTGTAGATTGTTAGGAACTTTGTATAAAGTATGTATCTGTATATGTATTATTTTTATTATGTTCTCCCAACCCACAATTTCAAATTGTCTATGGATGTGTCTATGGGATGAATGTTTAGTATTGTATTCTGCTTGGTTTCAGATGAAAAACAAGAACGACCCACTGTGTTGCTGTTCAGGATGGTACTGGAATCTTGCAGCAAGAAGCAATTACTTCAATATCATGGATGCTCACATTTGGATGTTGATATGTGTCTATGGACTGAAATTGGGTAACAGACTGTTGGCAGCTATTGGGCTTATATTTTTTTCTCATATGTTTTGTGGATATTGTAGTCCTATACAATGTGTTCATGTACCTATGTTTATTCTAACATACCCGCTGTAATAAAAATGCAAGGATCAGACTGCGTATGTCTTGCCTTTGTCCTTAATACAATTGAAAACTCTTGTTCATGCTTGCTATAAAACGTTTGTTTCCCGCCTAAGGAGTTGAAGGAAAAAAAATGAATGAAATGCAGTTAATGATCAAATAAGAATTTGATAAGCTGTAAATGTCAGTGGTATACATAATGTAATAAAGCAGGATAGGACAAACATATGGGATGCAGAAAATGGTAAAAAGATGTAAAAAGAGTTAGAATAACTGGTGAATGATTTCAGTTGCCTCTAAGAATGAAGAATAACACCAAATGTTATTTGGCTGTCTACTGCAGTAATTGTGTTGGCCTGGAAGCACCTTGATAACAACCTCTCTTGGAGAACTTTGCCAAAACACAATTTACTCTGCTCCATGGCAAAGGCCTATGCTTAGAAGACCTGCACATAATCATTTCAGTCTTGAAGTAGAACAAAATTGAATGAGCATATGGAGGTTCTTGGTAAATGTGGTGGTCCCTTGTGGCAATGAAGACAAAGGAACCCAAAATGTTTAACTAGGCCTTCTAGTGTTTCTTGCCTCAAGTCACCCCATATAATTCATGAAGTTTCCTGTGGAGCATCCATTACTCAACATTTCAGAAAATTCCACTGGCTTCTATTCACTAGGGGCCAGATGTACAGAGGCCTTTTGCATTTCTTAACGGGCTGAATCGCAATTTCTGCCTGTTAAGAAACGCAAAAAAACAGCCTTTTTCTATGTACAAAGGCCTTTAGGGAATAGCAAATAGGGATTTCCCATTTGAGATTTCTTAGCACATGTACAAAGCACTTTCTCAATGCAAAATACGCATTTAGGAAATACAATTACCATCGACTTCAAGTCAATGGTAACCATGTGTAATTTAAAAAGGGCACCCAAAAATGCTTTTTCCAAAGTGCAATAAAGCGCACACATGCCCCTAGGTCATTTGTGAGCTTTACATGTGCACCACTTTTTCAGGGTGCAGCAAGGGTTAGCCATAGGCTGAACGTCACCCTTTCGTTAGCATTTCCTAATTTGCGATTCCCTCTTAGGAAATTGCAAATTAGGAAATGCTAAACCATTTGTATCTATGGGCCTTTAAGCCCATAAGAACGAATAGTTTGGCATTATCTAAATAGCATTTCCTTAATAGCAATTCCTACACTGCAGGAATCGCTATAATGGAATCTCTATTTTTGTACATACCATTTTGCATTTCCTAAATTGTGATTTCTAGGGATTCGCTATTTAGGGAATGCAAAATAGGTATTTTGTACATCTGGTCCTAAGAGCATAATCCACAAAGGGCCTTCGCACTCGAGGCAGAGGCCCTGCAGTCGTGGCAGGACCTTCATATTGAAGTTAACCATTGCATAGGTCCATCCACGAGTACAGGGCCCCACCATGAGTGCAGGCCCCCTGCGATGACTGCTGGGCCTTTGCCTCGAATGCGGAGGCACTTTGTGAATTGGCCCCCTAAGTGGTCCATCTTTAAAACTCTAAGGCGCTAAGGGGCGCAAGAAAAGTGGCGCTGCATTCGATGCAGCGCCACTTTTCTTGCACCCCTTAGCAACCCCCTACCGCCACCATGTGTGCACCATATTTAATATACCGCACCCATGGCGCAGTGTTGGGGCAATAGCATCAAAATCTTTGATGCTGTTGATGTACTGTGCTGGATTACCACCGAAATGTCGGCTCTAATCCTGCAGAGTACATAGGAGCCCATTGTAAACAATGGTATGCCCCCTTTTAATGCCTGCTCTGTGCAGGCGTAATAATAGTTGCAAAAATTGCGCAGTGGAATCTCTTGGGTTCCACTGCACCATTTTTGCTGTCCCCCTAACAGGGAACACCCCCCTTGCATACATTATGCCTGACGCAGTCATAATGTGGCGCAAGAGGATACAAAGTGGCGCAATGCATACATTGCGCCACTTTGTAAATATGGCGCTGCGAATTTGGCCTCATTGGGCCACATTAACATCATAAAAAATTACACTAATGTGGCGCAAGGAGGCGCTAGGCCATCTTAAAGCTGGGCCTAAGTTTTTAACAAAGCTTTTTTAAGAAGGGAACAATCTATCTGCAAAATCATCTCTTTACTTACAGATCTGCACACTCTCAGTGGTCTACCAATGGCTATTTGTTGTGCACCCTAATAATGTTTAAATCTCATTTTGTAGTTTGCTCCTGTTCTTTTTTAACTGCTAAATACTAGAATCAGCTTCCTTCTATCTTGCACCAGCAATCTAACAATCAATCCTTTCAGAAGCAGTTAAAGGTATTGCTGCTGTCGTCATCATCAATTTTACTTCAGACATCACAATGCTCTCTACAAATATAGATCCTCATCATCAATTTAGTGGTGTGGCGGCTCACTTTTCAGTTAGTACCTTTCTCCTTCATTTTGGCAACAGCTGACCAGGGCTAATTGAGCACAACTTCAGTTGATCTGGAGCAACCACATGGTCATCGGTCTCAGGGAGTAGTAAAGAATAATTTAGCAAACAGAAAGGTCTATAGCCTCTCAGATAATCTATACACTGTCAGACTGCTGGCGCTTGATATCCTCTGCATATCGTTTACATATATATATCCTTTACACAGCAGCAACAGATATCTGCTGGCTAAGTTGAGAACTCAGAATCCACGCTGGTATTCTGCGTAGGCCAACATGTGCACATTCTCTGACTCAGACACATTCAGCATTTTGGGAGTGCACAGTGTTGCAAAACACAGATTGGAGATTCTTAAAATTGGTAAAATATAGGACCTAGTGCTTGGTAGTCCACAACATTGCCCAGAATTTCTTGTTAAGGGTGGGACTTAATTTGTTCTGTGTCAGGCTGCATTAGTCTTCTATGTCACAAGAAGTCTAGTCTCAAGGAAGTTGCTCACTCACTGTGTAAATCCTCAAGAGAAAAATTATTTTCTTCTTAAGCAATCCTGCATGGGTTGTTTCCTTACAAAGGAAGAGCTGGTGACTAGTCTCAGTAGATTTAAAATAGGAGGAATTGACATATCAGATCATGCAGGAAAATGCTGGAAATCAACTTTAAGGATAGGGTGTTTACAATGTGCTAGTCCTTACAGATTAAAAGATTTGAAGCTAGTTAGGTGGCTTGGAAATAGGCTTAAAAGGTTCACCAAAGAGAATGCTCAACAAGTTGCCTGCATCATGTTTGCAAGGCACCAAAGATAATTTTTATAGGTGAATTTAAAAATTACACTTTCCATAGGAAAGATAAAGAGAATTATATTTTAAAGAAAAGACTACCTTTTGCTGATAAAATGTATTCAAAGCCAAAAGCTGATATTCATCTTTTAGCAAAGCTGTTTCGAAGAAAGTTGTCCATTAGGTTCAAAAACATCCATTCTGTGAGGACGTTATTACAATTGTTATTATGATTTTGAAGATAATCCCTTTGACAGTGAGATAAATAGGGGATTTTCTAGATCACTATAAAGAATTTTTCAAAGACAGAAGATTTCTTTTAGAAAAACAAATGGACACATTTATGATAGATATCGACCATGATAAAATGATTAGGCTTGAGAGTAATATCAATTAGAAGTCTGTAAAAGAAATCATTAACTTCTGAACTGAAACCTCTGAGTTTAAATGGGTATACTGTGACTGTTATAACTAATGTGTTATAGAATTGACTCCTATGCTGTGCCACATCTTTAAAGACTGTAGAAAAAACATATTTAAAATGTTATTTTGTGAGACTCATTCTAACTTTGTTTTCAGATGAAGAGGGACATTTATTTTCAAGTTGGCGAAGAAGCCCTTAGCAGCACACATCAGGAACAGTTAAAAAATGACTTCCCTTACTTAAGACACTAACGCACATGCCTTGTTGTACACAGACAACATTATGGGGCAGGTGACTCATTCTTAGAAATAAAGAAAGCCACCATTAGACTAATGGCTACATTTGGCATGGTTTCTACTTACAAAATAAATTGGGAGTAAGTCTGAGTCTGTCCTAAATTTCCCAATTCATGTTATGGTTTAACTCTGTTTATTGTGAGTTTTAGTTAATTACACATATGCCCACCTACAACCGTTGGCTGCTGGGGTGCGATGAAATGCAGTTGTACGTTCAAGAAAAAAAAAATAGAAAAAAACAGAAGCCCCTCAATTTTTACCCCCTTCCCTATCCTCCCTGCCCTTCCCACTGGGTACTCATAATGTGTGAAGTTCCAGGGAAAAAACACTAGTTGCATGTGTAGCTTATGCATTGCTAATAGGCACTGCAACATCCTGCGGTGGTGTTTTTGTGAGATTGAGTAATCGCAAATATTTGGAGCAGGTAGGTACTCTGAACTTTTTGGATAACAAAGTAATAAACGTTATCACCATAATTCTCTGTAGGAATCGCCTTGCCCTGTCAACACCAGGGTGAGCTTCTCCATCCTTCGGACATGCCATAAATGGTGGAGCCAGACTAGGTGTACTGGGATTTTATCAGTCCCCCACTGTGCGAGAAATGTCTGGTGTGGGAATCGAGATAGCTCCGTGTCTAGACATTCATCTATGTTGGTCTGGACAGCATCCCAGAAACGCGCCAATTTAGGGCAGTTCCAGAGTATGTGGAGTAAGGTCCCCGGCAAACCATAGTGTCGCCAACAACTCGGACTGCGGGTGGGGTTGCCTTTATGTAGTCTTGGGGGTGTGAGACAACAGTATGTTATAATTTGAGTGGTTGTCTCCATGCTGGCAGTATTATGGGACATTTGACGGGCACAGGAATATACCTTGCTCCATTCCTTCCGAGAAATCTGTCTGCCAAGTTCTAGTTCCTATCACACTTGGCTGGGGGCTTTGCCTAGTGTAGGAACCTGTAAAAGCAAGCTGTACAATACTGTGATCAACGTTTATCCTTAGTTTTCGTAATAAGCCCTTTCTCAAATGATGTCAAGAGTCGACCAGCTCCTGCTCGGGTAGAGTGGTGTGTGAGCCAATGTCTAACCTGCAAATAGCATAGGCGTTCTGTCTCTGGGAGCATGTACAGTCATATCAACTGATCAATGGGGGATAGGGCCATCCTCTTCAAGTAAATGACTGACAGATCGCAGCCGCTTCTTGCCAGGGAAGAACGCAGCTTGGTCAAGTCCTGGGGTAAAGTCCAAGTTTCCTAGAATGGGTGTTAAGGGTCAAGAAAACATCATCAGACCTCTGCACGTGGCTACAGAGTCCCACACCTTCAGCATCGATCTCATGACTGGGGTAAAATACAGACTCCATGCTCACTGTGGTATTCTAAAAAATGGGACCTTCTACAAATAGGTGCCCGCGATGGCGCAATCCATGAAGAGGCAGTGTTTCTCTGACTCTACATGTGACCACTCCACCATGTAGGGGGGCTGTGCCGCCTGATAGTAGCTTTGGAGTTGCGGGATTCGCAATCCCCCTTCAGCTGGTGGGCATTAGCTCCTATCCCTGCTCATTCTAGGGGGTTTTCAGCCCACACAAAATGGAGTAAGGCTCTCTGTAATGAGCGTTCCCACGGGTGGGCTGATTGGAAGGGTCAGGAAGAGAAAGTTGATTTACGTGAAGGGCCGTCATTTTTATAGCCACCACTCTACCCAACCTAGATAGGTGATAGAGAAGCCGGTGAGCTAGGTCCTTTGTAACCTGTTAGAGTAGCATCCAGTAGTGGAGGGACAGAGTGGTCACTGCTGATGTGGCAAGCTGAATACCCAAATATGCAATAGAGTCCTTCATCCATTGTATGGAAAAGCTACAAGATAGTTGCGCCTCAATGGCGGATGGGACCATAAGGTTGAGGACTTGAGAATTATAGACATTTATACAGAAACCCTCTGCTGCTCCAAATGTGTCTACTTCCACCAGGAATGCCGAAGGGGCGCACAGGGGGTTGTCAAGGGCCACTATCATGTCGTCCACGTACAAACTAATTGTATGTTTCTCCCCTCCAAAGCGGATCCCTATGATGGCAGGGTTGTCCCACACTCTTTGTGGAAAGGGCTCCATATACAACACAAATAGTCAGGACAGTGGGGCATCTTTGTCTCGTCCCTCTGCTGATGGAAAATGGGGTGGACGTTATTCCATTAATATGGACTGTTGCCCTTGGGTAACTGTAGTTGCTCAGGTTCCAGGAGCAGAAGCGCTCCCTGAAGCAAAAGTGGGCCAGTGTCACCACTAGGTACGGACAATGTACACGGTTGAACACCTTTTTGGAGTCTATAGATAGGAGCATGATGTGTCCTTTGGAGCGGTATGCTTTGTCAATGAGCTGGATAAGTGTCTTAGTATTGTCATTGCGTTGCCTGTGTAGGACAAAACCTACCTAATGAGGGACTACCAGGCCTGGCATAAGTGGATTTATATGACCTGCTAGTATATTCGTAAAGAGTGTGGCATCAGCATTAAGAAGGGAGATGGGTCGATAAGACCCATATTGCTTTTTGTCTTTCCGAGGTTTTGGAATAACAATGATAGAGGCCTCTGACAATGAAGGCAGCATGGCGGCCAGGCGCAAAAAGGAGTTCAAGAGTCTGGTTAGAATCGAGGCCAGTATCGGACAAAAGGTTTGCTAAAATGAGGCCGGGAACCCGTCTGGACCCGGGACTTGTGGGGCTTCTGCCTCGCAATGGCCGCTATGACCTTTTCTATTCAGATTGGTTTATCTAGCTCACGTACTCAGATTTGCCCCCCAAAGGTACTGTTCAGTGTTATCCAGGGGAAAGGATTGGGCGGTGTGGAAGTCTGTATAGAATTGTTGGAATCAGTCCACTGTGTGGCAGTCAGTTATAATCTCCTCCCTGTCCTCCCCCTCTAGGGACTCTACTTTCGCCACCTGTCTTTGGGCTCATAGTCGGTAGGCCAGAAGCTAGACGCATTTGTTACCCCCTACATAAAACTAGTGTTTAAGACGCAATAAGAGATATTCGGCTCTATCTATGTCCAATCCTGACAGCTGTTTCCTAGGGGCTTCCAGCTGTCTCCTCACCTGTGGGGCACTGCTGCGATGGTGAATATGTTACAGTTCTCTCACCTGGATCTGTAGCTTCTCTCCTTGTTTCCTGCACGCCTTATTGTCTGCGACGATATGGCAATGAATTCTCCCCTAATCACTGCTTTCATGGTGTCCCATAATTGTGAAATGGGAGTATTGGTCATGTCATTGGTGTCTAGAAAGTTATGTAGGACCAATGTGATCTGCTGGATCACTTTGGGTTTGTGTAGGAGGCTTGCTCACAATCACCAAGGCTGGTAAGTGTGTCTTGTTGAGGGAAGTGCTATATCCACTAGTACAGCTGCATGGTCTGAGGGTGATCGTGAGTCGATGACAAGCGATATAATTAGCTCTTGTACATCTTTGGTCCCCAAAAAATGATCAAGACGTGCATATGTTTTGTGGGCGTGGGAGTAAAACGTAGAGTCGTGGTGTAAGGGTGACAGTCCCTCCACAAATCCTTCAGTCTCATCTCTTGAATCCACTGCCTCTCAGTGGTTAGTTCCCCCCAACCTCCCTATCTACGGGCTGATCAATCTAAGATGTTGCTAAAACTATATTAAGGTCACCCCCCAGCAATACTGATCTATTTTGTGTGGTCAAACCTCTGCTACCAATCGGAACTTATCTAGTGGTGTGCAGGTCAATTAACAGTTAGTTTGGAAGCTCATCTCTTTGTGGGGTGCTATTAGCATTATGAAAATGTTTATTTCATTAGTAATTGCAACAGTCGGTCCAGCCCTAACAAAATGGGGCTCTCCGACATATGAGAACCCCCCCTGATTAGCCCCCGACTGAACAATAACAAAAGACTTAGGCCCTGATTACGACTTCTACGGAGAGGGTTAATCCGTCCCAAATGCGACAGATATCCCACCCGCCCTATTACGAGTTCCATAGGATATAATGGACTCGTACTTCGGCGGGCGGGATATCCGTCGCCATATCCGTCGTAATCAGGCCCTTAATATCCCTAGAAGGTCTGGAGCTCAAGTAGAGCTACAAGCATTCCAGTGGTGTCACATGAGACTAGATCCTCGGCCAAGATCGTTTCCATCATCGATTACTTTTTCTCGGTCCAGTCCCTCCCCCTGCACCTCCATGCCAACATAAGCCATTACCAAGGATCAGTAGCGACCATCTATAGATCAGTTGCCAGGGTTGCGGTCAAGGTCTCTACGACTGCTCTTCTCTTCTGAGCCATAGTGTCTGGGTCCTGTCGCAGGTTGCTGGAGGAGTTTGGGCTTCTCTGACAACTGGGCCTTTTCTTGGCTCTTTGATTCTTAGGGCTGGGTGGCGCAGCTCCCGAGGAGTCTTTCTTCATCCCCAGCAGCTCACAGGTTGCCCTGAGGGAGCGGATTTGGTGAAGTGTCCTGTCCCATTGGAAGATGAACCGAAACGGGTGTCCCCACAAGTAAGAGACACCCGGCTCCCAGAGGATGGAGGTCACAGGGCAAAAATCTTTATGTTTCTGCAGTGCCAGTACAAACAGATCTTGATATAGCGTCAGAGTGTCTCCTCTGAACTTTAGGGGGTGTTGTTCTCATGCTTTGCGTAGGATTTGCTCCTTCAGGGGAAAGGACACACACCAGTATGTCAGTTGGGCAAGCAGTCAAAGATCGGGGGAGGCCAACTCTATGTGCCCGGTCCAGCTGAATTGTCATGCTAGATAGGGGATTCCAGGATCTGGACAAAGACAGCCTGGGCATAGGACTCCTTGTCTCCATCCTCTGCCATGGTCGGGCCCTTCTGATATGGATTCATCTGGATCTGTTCTCCAAGTCCTCCACATGGGCTTGCAAGTCAATTTGTTGTTCCTTGAAGCAGAGGACTTCTTGTTGAAGTTGCTCAATTTCTTCATCGCAGGATATCTCTAGGTCTTCCAGCATTGACACTCTGTCTCCCAGTTCAGCTACATCTTTAGGCATGGTTTTCGGGTCATAGGAGAGATCTCTTTTGACTGTCTAGAGGTCATCTCTAAGGGACGCGAAGAATGTCTCTAGAAAGCAGCAAATAATGGGTCCCTCGGAATCCTCGTCCTCCGGGGGCATGCCCTGACGGACAGGTGGAGGGAGCCCTCTTTCCTGGCCATCCAAAGGTTTTGACAGCATATCTTTAAGGGTTCCTTTTTGTTCCTTGCCGCTGACATGTTGAAGCTCAGCTGAGGTGTCCCAAGTATGTCCAGTTGGACTAATCAAGGGTCGGAGAGGCCCTGCAGTCTCCTCTTCTGATTGGGAGGGTAAGCGTCTAATCGGTTTTCCACTCATCGATATTGTCAACCCGTGGATTTATGTTAACTGGTGGGTCTGTGCCTCGTGCCTCTGTCCAAGCCCCAGGTGATTCTCTGGATGTCGCCACCCTGAGTACCCATTTTCTTCTCTCTGCCCCCATTCCTCTAATGATCCCTGTTGTACCTCTTGGTGCGCTGCCTCCTGCCACGGGTGAGTGCTTCAGGTGATGCCGCTCCCCTTGCCTCTGTAGGCGGCTATACCATGAGGTGTGTAGTCCTATGCGGACCTCGACGTCTGTTAACACCCATGTGCAGCGCATGAGTCCCGGCCATCAGGACCACTAATGCCAGTCACGTCTGGGGGGGTGGGGAGTATCCTGACAGGGGGCCACTGTGAAGAAGATGGCCACTTGCTGCTGTGTCACAATTGTCCTCTATTTAGGCAGTGTGCAGATTGCTTTGGGTCAATGCACCCAAACATGGGTTGGCGAGGAGCTGAGCAGGCCCAGCCCCTCTGCATATGGCAGCTTGGTTGTCTCAGGGTTGGTGGGACAGCCGGTCTCATGCCTTGCTGAGCTGCATCTACTTCGAGGAGCATGGGGCGCTAGGAGGCTACGGCACTGCAGCCGACCTTTAGCGTGGACGGCAGGCACCGTGATCTCCATGAGTTGCAGTCTTACTATGGCCCACTATCTGCTACCTTTCGGGGTCATCACGGTCCCCCTGGCCACTGGGGGCTGCCATGTGGATATCCAGGGCCCACCAACCCAGCCAGCACACTGATCTTCTTCCCCCTCGCAGGTGTCAGTCTTCGGAGTTCCCCGGGCCCCCGAGGCTCGGCGCTGTGGGTCTTCCTCCAGGTAGAGCCCAGGCCCTCAACCGCAAAAGCCTGGCTCATGCGGTAACAGCCACTGGCTGGGGAATGAGGCAGGCCACCCGGATCCAACAATACAGCAGGAGAGGGCCAACCCAGACTGCTAGGGCAACCCTGGAGACGCCGCACCGCCAGGGCCCTCCTACCTGCGCAACTGCAAGATAAGCACTGGAGCTGACCCTCTGAGGTACAGGACGGCCCTGCTCCTGAGTCCAGCCTCCCGCATCCTCGTTGAGTGCCCCACTCCATCCAATCTGCAGCCTCTTGTGAGCCCAGCGTCCGCACCTCTTAGGGGTCGGGAGGCCTTCACAGCTCACAGGCTCAGAAGTGCGAGGGCTGGATCTGGGCAGGGTTCGCAAGCCCTGCCGTCTCAATGCCCTCTCCGCGAGCCAGGGGTTGGCTCTTGAAGGTCTTCAGCTCCAGTGACATCAGAGCGGGAAGAGCAACCCAGGCCTCGCTGCAGTTACGCAGCACCCGCTATCTTGAGTCTGGCGGCGGCTCCACAGCTCCCCTCCGGTGACGTGATCTGCTCCTCTGGGGCTCCTTTTTCATGTGAAGCCCTCGCAATGTGGATTCAAGCTCGGGGGTGCTGCCTGGGCCATTAATAAATGGTGTTTGGAGGCGCACATAACGGTCAGCGGCATGGGAGAGGGCCGAGGACATGTCTTACAGTGTCGCCATCTTGGCCACACACCCTCCCCAAATCATTTTAAAGACATTTTATGCACCAGAATGTTGAATGGGCTTGGGAAGGAATTAGTTACTTGGTAACAAAAGTTTTGCAAAAAGTCTAAATATGATGAATCTATATATGAAGAAAAAAATGTAATGAAGCAGGTTGAAGGAGATTGCAGGAGGGGTCGAATTTCCATAAGTCACAAATGGTTAGTTACCCTGCGTTCTTTTCATCATTAACTCCAATCAGATGCTTACAGTTGACCTCGGTGGCATGAAATAACCTTCTGGAGTTTCTGATTTCCATGGTCAAAACGTTTACAAGTTCCTCCAGAGTATCATTTGCAAATCCAGTATGAATTTATTTTTGCACAATACTTATTGAAATCATTAAGGAAGTGTCACTTTGGTGGAGTACAGAAATTAAGTGTTAAAATCACATGCATTTCTGGAAAGGATGAGTGTTAGTGAAGACATCAAAGGTCAGGCATTATGTGAAGCGATACCTCATTATTATCATCTGAATATCTGAAATGTAAGTGCATGTAAATAGCTCATATACAGAAGCCCTGCCACTTTCTAAAAAGATATTGTATTTCTATTGGAAAGCGCAATTCAAGAATAACTGGAAATGTGTTGACTAGTATGAAATACCTGATTGCGCACCGATAACTTATTAAGAATCCATCCTCACTTTGAAATGAGTCTTGAGAATGTGGAAATTACTGAAGATGTTTAAGAAATCATACTATATTTGTAAACATCATACTAGCTATAAATAGTGGTTTGCATTAATGCTTCGGCAGCCAAACGTTAAATGTGCAGTAAATACAAAATAAAATGCCTGTGGTTTTACTAGACCTCTTGTTCCTAAGTAAAGGCTAGACTTGTAAGATTCAATACCATATTGTTCATGTGGAGACAAGAGATCATCTACATCGGTTAACAGCGTGGTGTATTACTAAAAAACAAGCATAACAAGCTATTGAAATGCATTATGGTAGTCAGATCAATGGCTAAGTCACTATATAAAATAATGCTGGTGGGTCTTCCAATAACCATGTCCCCATTATGTGTTTTGTTGCAGGAGTTTTAGGATTCTCTAGAGTTGTCTAAGAGTGTATTCTTTTAGATACTTTGGGGCTATATGCTGAAAATTGTTTTAAAAAAATGAAAGGTTATTCTTCCAAAAATGCGAAACCCTCAATTTTTTTAACGTCATTCTCCTCATGAGTTGAAAGAAATATGTTTTCAAAGAAACTACAAACCAAAATACGTGAAGGAATATGAATAGGCAGTAATAATGTATTCTGGTAATCACAAACAATTTTAATTTGGTCATTTTTTAATATTCTGCATTGTGCCAGGATTTTTTGTATTGTCGTGTTTTAGGCTTTCTGGTCATGCCTGGACCCTTAAGTTTGTTCTTTTTTCTTAATAAAATGACTAAGCATTACTTCGTTTGATAAGCATTTAGATATTCTGTAGGTTGTTTTGATATGTTTAATGTCATCCTTACTTGTAACAAAGTAAAGTAGGGTAATTGCACCATTTTATGGTATCTATCAGTATGTGTAAGCAAAACCTGTAAATATTACTAGTAGCAAAAGAAAGAAGGTAGCGTCTTGAACACCAAATGCAGACAACATGTGCCTGGAAAGTACCTAGAAGACATAGAGGACACTCCATAATCATTTATCAAAATGTTTTGACTGCTTTGTGACCTATGAGGATTTTCACTACATCATAGCAGCTGAATTATTCTGCCAGTGGAAAGATTTCATAGGACGGAGTGTTACATTGATCAAGTATTGACCCTAAGTCTACGAGGCTTTGGGAAGATCACGTAATATTTTGATCATTACCTAATGTTGGTGAAGCACCAACATGATGAATACTGCTGATAGTTAGCTCTGATGAAAAGCCAGTTCAATGAAAAATGATACTGACAAACACTGACAAAACGTAAGGCAAAGCAAAAACTTACTGACCTATCACCGAGCCACAGGTCTGAAGTCAAACGTTTTTGTATGTTAAACAAAACACCATAAGTCTTAATGCAGCAAGTAAACAGGTAAAATAGCTTAAAAAAGCAAAATAGGCAGGAAGAAGGAAGTTGCAAGTACTTTGTCTTTCGTTTGCGATCAGTCTAAGAGAAATGCAAACATTTATTTTGGGCAAATAGTGCATTTGTCAGAATAGCGGTGAGAGTTCATCCATATGTATGAATGGATGGGTCTCACATTAGCACAATGCATTTACTACCTGAGCCCATTCAATTGTGAATCGCGTCACATGCACAAATCACCTGGGAGCCATTCTGGGCCCACATCTGATTCCAATCTATACATAATTATGGCGGTAATGCTTTGTTTTACTGACATTGTCCATGAACATGAGGCCAGATTCATTAGCAAAAATGTTATCCTGTGTGACCTAAAACTGTGAAGTACATTAGTGCAAGTGGACATTTTTCTAAATTGCTCACCTGCAGAGGTATGCTCACAAAAATCTAATTTCCCTGAATGTGCATTAGTGCTAATGGGTGCTTGAGTGGTCGACTGAACACATAACTTGTTCTAAGGGAAGTGATGGCAATTGTTCACCATTACAGGCAAAGGTCATTTGTATAAAGTGAGAAGTGGAGCTTAAGATAGAACCAGAAAGGCTGAGGTCAACTGTGTCCTCATTCTTAACGTTCTTAACGTTCATCCTCAATTTTGTTGTTGAAGCAGTCTTGAGGATAGACAGTTGAAGGCCAGCCCAGAAACTTTGACTTCACCAGCTGAGGAATGGATGGGCATGCTGCTCTGCCTCCACACGTCTGCGAAGCCGGTGAGGCCGGAGTCCGGCGAGGTGTTTACACGGTCTCACCAAGAATGCCGAGTCATTAAGATGGTGGTGTTACTATGACCTGACCTGAAATAGTTATCATGTGGTCGTTTCTCCACCTTGCTAAGTGGCGATTAACGTTTTTATGGTAATCGTGTGATTTCCCCCGTGCATGTTTTCCAGGGAGACCTAATGCTAGTTCTAGCTGATGGTCCCTTTCCCACACCTCTCTTTATTGTCACCATCTCACAAACGTCAAGGGAAAAATTCTACCTGAATGAACTTTAGTCTCCCAAAAACACCTGTTACTCCTCATCAACACTGAGACCTTTCCCAGATGTTGCTTTCTGCCTTTTCAGGACACTTTTCTTCACCATCCTCAGTGTGTGCTCTGTACTAAATGCTTTTATTCCAATCATCTCATCATTAAGATGAAACTTGTGAAAGCACCTTGCGAGGAAATATCATTGATCACTGTTTTTAGCTGATCTGGTTATTTTATATGGTCTTTCAGAGGATGTTTTACGTACCCACATAACTTTTCTGAAATACACATATAGCACATACATGACATAGCAGTTAATGGAACACTAAGTATGGTATCTGTTAGACCCACTGAATTTGAAAATATTTGAACCCTTGCATGTGTGCAACATACTTACAAGACCGAAAGGTCAACTCTGGCAAACACGTCTGTACCCGCATGGTAAGTAGGGTTGGTCACAAATTGTCAGGGCCTTACTGAAAGTAATGACAGGTCTCTGAAATATCCTGCGTGATGTTTTCCCCACGTCTTAGCATATGCTGATGTTTCCGTAAACTACAACTTACTGCCACTGGTAGATGTGGTAATGAGCTTAACCTTCAAAGGCGTCAACGGCACCTTCGCTTATGAAAATAACGAAGTCCTACAGTCCGCTCTTACAACTCTTTCCTTGGGGTCCACCATGTACAACGCGCAATGGCCTTGCCTTGTAACTGAGTGCGCAAGAGGTGACGGCTACACCAACACTCCATTGCCCACACACACTTGTGTCTGGAGACTGAGGGGAGGACAAACAGAAAACCTGCACTTCAGTTTACTCTGGGGTTGAGATATGTATCCAATTAAAGCTCCTGTTGATGCAAATGCTTACATTAATGTAGTTTCACACAGAGCTAGCAGCAACAGAATGGTCACTTCCTAGAGCTGAAAACATGAGTACTGCTGCACAGTGCTTAGAAAGAAGACCCTGACTCATCTCAATGCTATTCATGTATTCTACCTAATAGGGGTGAATAAAGTTTGCCTTATCGCTAACGCTCCTCTTTGGGTGCTTGGGGTTGGTACATAGGACATGATGAGTGGGGTTGCTGTCAATCACTAATTTTATGGAAGGGGTAGTATCTATGTTTGGAAAACCAGCAAATGCCGGAAATGTTCAAATTAAAATGTATGAAAAATAAAATAAGAGAGAAATCATTCTAAAGAGTAATCTGGCACCGTCTACACTAAGCGGGCCATAGAGAATATTTGATTAATGGCTCAACGAGTGCTCTCAACAGACATAAATCTGTTGTGGCAGAAAGTGCTGAAAGTTAGAGTAACCTTGTACCCTGTAAAGGCAACTACTTGAAGCAGCTGACATCTTAGGCCCTCATTAGTAATGTCCCAGATTTTCCCCACCCAGAGTTAGATACCAACTTTTCTAAGATATATATTTCACAAACGTGGGCATTAGAGCACTTTACATGAGCACCGGATTACACCACACACTTTTTTGAGCAAGGGGGACATTAAGTGATGTGCCCAGAATCAAAGAATTTGGATCCGAGGTTGGGATTAGAACCTGGCCCCTTAGTTACAAAACCAGCTGCTCTGCTATGGTATCGGTAACTCCAAGTGTGAGAAAAATCTGGGACATTAAAAGATGGGCTCCCTTAGAAATTAGGAATTACCAGTGAGTTTTGTAATTCCGGGGCCGATGCCCCATTCATCCTTATTTCCAGAGATTTTAGTGTGAAACTAAACAGATCTCGTAGTTCAGATCGGGCTGGTATTTACTTTTACTGGCCCACAGGCATCAACAGGCCACTTGTAATGTTGGTGTTGCAATTCTCTAGTGGTTGGGGATATTGGGGGGGGGGGGGTATTTTCTCCGAGTTATTTTTTTTTTGCATACATGCCATTCAAATAATGCATTCCAGAGACGTCATGTTTGGAAAATGTTCAAAATTCAGCAGTAAACTCTCAAAGGTTTTGCAAGTGTTCTTTGTAAACCCAGCCTGGTGCGCAAAGACAGCCTTTCTCTGCATTGTGAATCTATCAACTTTATGAGCAACCTGCATACGTTTCTATCACCTGCACGACACCTTTTCTGTACAAGCAGTAGAAAGCCACCTATGGTATTAGTACACGTAATCTCTGCTTCGCCTGGGCTCAAACATACACGTTAGCCGCTGTAAAATGTGTGATCAGTATCAACTGTTTGCGGATTAACATTTATTTGGCACAGAATATAAAGAAACTTGCAAATTGAAATGAGATGCACTTGTATAGCGTTGTAAGGCGCTTTAAATGTGGTTTCGTACAGCAAGGTTCTTTTTGTCAAAACAAACAGTATATATAGTACTTTCAATTGTACCATAACGCAAATGGAGCCCGGATCTCCGAACTAAACACAAAGGCAGGAGGATGTACACCGAGGACGCTCAAATACCATCCCAACACCCTGCGAAACTTAGAAAGGAACACCTGGCACCTGTTTTCGACTGTTTTCCCTGAGACACAAAGGATACAAGACTCACAGAACACATATGGAAGAGACAGATGTGGTGCCCTACCTCTTTGCAGGCGTGGAGTTCCAGGCCAAGCGCCCCTTGGATGGCATCCCCTGCCCAGAGGAGGAGCAGGAAGAGGAGGCGGGAGCCGTGCATGGTGCCCCTCTTAGATTGACGAGCGGGTCCGTGGAGGATGGAGCGCTGTTCTTGCTGCAGCCTGAGCCCGGCTGACGCTGCTCCCACCTGTCTCGTGTCTACAGGCGGGTGGGAGGGAGACGGAGCCCGGGGGCGGGAGGTAGGCGGGGCCAGGCGTGGCAGCCCCACCTTGCCTTTGTGTACAGGTGCGCTCTGCTGCCTCTGGACCCGTGCCTCTGCCTGGGTTGGGCGGCTGTGGCGAGGCTGTGGGAGGGCGGAGCGGTCATTGTGGAGATCTGTTCTGGGGCGGCAGGGCAGGATTCTGCTCTGGCAGAGCTCGGTGATGCCAATGCTGCTGTGCCAGGGCACCGAGCGGATGTGGCGGGGCGCTGGGCTAATGTGGCGCGACTGTGTGTAGGAGTAGAGGGGCACTGGGCTGCCGTGGCAAGCATATGGGAGAGCAGGACTATTGTCGAAGATCTCTGCCTGGGCTAGGCTGCTGTCTGTGGGGTCTGCTCTCCCGTGGCGGGGCCCGGGGAGGAAGACGTTAATGCTGCTGTGATGTGCATAGAGCAGGTTACCGCTACTAGCTGTGCACCGGTACCCTGGGAATGGTTCTTTGTGTGCGATACCTGGTGGCGCCGGGTGCTCTGTCGGCCTACTTCTATTCACCCCCAAGAGTTCCAAGTGTGTTTGTCTGAGTGGTGAATGCTGGAAGCACCTGTCGGCTTCCCGTCCCCTGTACTCATCTGTGGGCGAGTTGCATTGTGCAGTCCCACTATGAGTGAGAATATATACAGAAGGACTGCTCCCCCTGCTGGCCCTATAGACTGTAGTAGCAGGGATACAGCTTGGCCTACACATTTTAGTGGCTCTGCGCGTCTATTCCTCTGTGAGTTTTTGTGTCCGTGTGCATGTGTGCTCCAGGGCAAACTGGCTCCTCTGTGGGTGCGGGTTTATTCCTATGAGCAGCTGTAGCATGTACTGGCCAGGGCAGAGGGTGCTTGTTGCTGCTATTTGTTATGTATCTGTGGCAGGTGATTGATCACACTGCTCCGTGTTGTTTTGATTGGCGCTTGTTGGTCTTGGTGGTTTTGAGTCGCCTGCTCGAGTTTAAGACGGCTGTCTAGGAATTCTGTTGGACTCGTGTGCCTCTGAAGGGCACCTGGTGGTGGGTCTGAAAGATCCGCGCGCCTCTGTGACGTGTGCTTGATGAAAGTGGCGGCGTTGTGCTGTATTTAGTGTATTAGTTGGCTCTCTTTGTTACAGGTGCTTTAGGCCCTAGTTGACAGCTTATTTAGAGACGGCATACACCAGCTAGCAGGAGTGTAAGTGTGCGCCCTTATATTTCGCAGGCCGCTTGTGTCCCGCCCCTTGCCGCCTTTTGTTAGAATTACTTGAAGCGATTTATCATTTACGGTATAGATTTAAAATATATTTGTATATCAGATTTACTTAGATTTTTGCGATTATCCTGATTCTGAGGGCTACTATGAAAATGTGTACCGATCTGATAACGCAAGCTATCTCAGCTAATGTGCATAACATATGTAATTATATAAAAGAGGTTAAATATTATTGATTACGTGTTGGTAAGTTACACTGAATCATGCGTATCAAATATAACGTGACTGTATATGTTTATGTATTAGATCGTATACAGTAATTGTAATTTATATGTGGGCGGTATATGAGTTTCTTAATAACATAAGATACGTAGATATCATATGTAGATGTCATATATACATGATATTTAAGGGGCGAAGTAATGAGGTTTACTGTGAACTAGTCTCTAAAAATAATACCCTTCACTCTCTCAGCCTCCACTCCAATTTCCCGCCTCTCATGAAAGCTTCCTCAGCATTGCTCCCTTCCGTCGTTCTTTGCACCCTGGTGGCTCCCTCCTCCTCTGAGCATCACCTCCTTGAAGCCTCCTCCGCGCACATCGGAAGTGGAGCAAAGCCTGCTCGGTCTCCCATGGAAACCCTCTACTGCTTTCTTCCTTCCAGAGCGTGCGTACAACAATGCCAACAGCTGCATCGTCACCAGAACACCGCGTTTATTGCGTCCTGGAGCCTGAAGACATCACATTTTCGTATCATAAAGACGTCCACCTATTTCTCAGCTTCGTGTCGCCATCTCGTGGTTAGGTTGTGTTAAGACTGTTTTAGGCACCTACTCCAGAATCTTCATGCTCTAAGCCTAAAGAAGTAACACACATATTTTCTATGATATTGCTTGTGTAGCTGAAGAACACAATAGAAACCTTTGAAATTGTAGGTCTTAGATTTGAAAAACTCATTTTTTTTTTTTACAATTAAACAAGGTATCTGCCGATGTTTTAAACGTGTTCGTGTTTTTCAAAAAGTTATATCGTGCATATTGCTCTATTTAGTTCAGAGAGTAAGTTGATATCAACTGGCAGGGTAGCGACTCGCGAGCCCTGTAAATCCAGTCGAAAGTTGCATTTAGATCGACTCTTCTCCTCAAATCTGTAGTCAGCGATAAATGAACAACCAGCTCACGGCCATATCCGTTTGTTAAGCTGGTGATGTATTGCATAAACTACAGCAGCACCCAACGCGTTTCGGAACACATCATAGCAGCTGAATTATTCTGCCAGTGGAAAGATTTCATAGGACGGAGTGTTACATTGATCTAGTATTTACCCTAAGTCTACGACACTGGTTAGAACAGGTCATGTTTTGATCATTACCTAATGTTGGGGATGCACCAATATGAGGAAAACTGCTGATAGTAACTTCCGAGGAAAAGGCAGTTCAATGAAAAACGATACTGACAAACACAGACAAAATGAAAGGTAAAAAAAAAACCTCACTGACCTATCACCGAGCCACAGGTCTGAAGTCAAACGATTTTGTATGTTAAACAAAACACCATAATTCTTAAAGCAGCAAATAAACAGGGAAATTAGCTTTAAAAATACAAAATAGGCAGGAAGGAGGAAGTTGCAAGTACTTTGACTTCCTTTTGTGCTAGGACTGGAGCAGCAGAGCAAGAGAAGTATGGAAGATTTAGTAACATGGGCAAAGGGTTGAGGGTACAGTGGGAGGAAAAGAATATGTGTTAGGGCAGCTACAAAAGAAAATACCTATTTGAAAGACCGAAGTGCATAGTAAAGGAAAAGGAAGAGTCAAGGGTCAGCCACAGGAGGATGGCAAAAGACAGAGAAGGAGGATAGTAAAGCAGCGGGGAGAAGTAGGACAAAGAATCGTAGGAGGGTTCGAGCCCCTCTTCTCACAAGAAAGCAACATCTGGAACAAAGAGAAAGAAGGATAAAAAGGGAGGGGCACGACTGCACAGAAGCAGGATGACATGAACGTGAAGGAGTAAGAAAGGACCAAGCATCAAATGTGGACTCAACAAGCACTTACCACCTGGGTAAAACCCTCAGTGATATGCCCATTTTCAGTATAACCGTATTTGTCAGGTTAAATTTATCAATCTCAACAACTAGTATTCAAATCGATTTTTCTACAGCTAGGATTTGCAATGAGGATTTTTAAGACAGTGTTTGAACCGCAAAAATGCAACAGGATCACATAAAGCTGCCGTTTTTGCAGCCCTCCCCCCAAAAAAAATTATGTAAGAGAAATGCAAACATTTGTTTGGGCAAATCATGCATTTGTCAGACTTGCAATGAGAGTTCATTTATATGTATTAATGGTCTGGGTCTCACATTAGCACAATGCAGGTACTACATACGTGTGTTAAGCTGGCCACTTATTGCACAAACTACAGCAGCACCCAATGCGTTTCGGAAAACTACATTTCCTTGATCAAGGGTAAAAAAATAAATATATATATATACATATATATATACACACACATATATTCGCCTGAAATAAAGACAAAGGTTACAGGGACGTTATGGTTATGAAATAGAATTTGAAAAAAAAATAGAAATTCACTTAAAAAAACAAAGGTTACGGGGATGTTATAGTTAGGTTCTGAATTTACTCGTTCAAAACCATATAAACTGAGCAGTTATAGTTATAGTTATTTCAAGTAACTATAACTTAGGCCCTAAGGTAACTAGAACACGCACCCCTTTAATGAAGTTATAAAAGTTTTCGTGAGTGCTGTAATATCTGGGGTAATTGGTAGTGCATGGCCAGGGCGTGAGTTATAGTTACCTTAGGGGCAACCAACCCCCCCTATAACCACCCTACCTCACAACTTTCAAGGCTGGTGTCGGCTGCAGGGCCTGTCTTTCTGGGTGGGAGAATAGCTGTGAGAGGTTTTGTCTGGGTGTGAGAAGTAGGTGCAAGTGCGTGTGTCTGGTTATGAGAGTGGGTGTGAAAGTGACTGTGGGTGTGAGAGGGTGTCTCTTGGTGTGAGAGTAGTTTTGAGTGTGTCAGTCTGGGTGTGAAAGTGGGTGTGAGAGGGTCTATGTTGGTGTGAGTGAGAGTGAGAGTATGTGGGTGTGAGAGTAGGTCTGAGAGTGTGTCTCTGGGTATGAGATTGTATGTGAGAGTGCCTCTGTGCATGGGTGTGTGATTGTCTGTGTGGGTCTGCGAATGGGTTGTGTGAGTCTGTGAGTGGGTGTGTGCGAAACTGAGTGGGTGTGTGAGTGGATGCAGGAGTGGTTGAGTGGGTCTGTGAGTGGGTACATAAGTCACTGAGTGGGTCTGTGAGTGGGTGTGTGAGTGTGAGTGGGTGTGTGAATCGCTGAGTGGGTCTGTGAGTGGGTGTATGAGTGTCTGTGTGGGTCTGTGAGTAGGTGTGTGAGAGTCTGAGTGGGTCTGTGAGTAGGTGTGTGAGAGTCTGAGTGGGTCTGTGAGTAGGTGTGTGAGTGGGTCCGTATTGGGTGCTTGCGGAGTGGGTCTGTGAGTGGGTGTATAAGTGTCTGTGTGGGTGTGTGAGAGGCTCAGTGGGCCTGTGTGGGTACATGAGTGGGTGCATGAGTTGCTGAGTGGGTCTGTGAGTGGGTGCATGAGTGTCTGAGTGGGTCTGTGAGTAGGTGTGTGAGAGTCTGAGTGGGTCTGTGAGTAGGTGTGTGAGTGGGTCCGTATTGGGTGCTTGCGGAGTGGGTCTGTGAGTGGGTGTATAAGTGTCTGTGTGGGTGTGTGAGAGGCTCAGTGGGCCTGTGTGGGTACATGAGTGGGTGCATGAGTTGCTGAGTGGGTCTGTGAGTGGGTGCATGAGTGTCTGAGTGGGTTTGTGAGAGGGTGTGTGAGTGTCTGAGTGGGTCTGTGAGTCAGTGTGTGAGTGTCTGAGTGGATCTGTGAGTGGGTGCATAAGTGTCTGAGTGGGTTTGTGAGTGGGCGTGCAAGTGTCTGAGTGGGTGTGCAAGAGTCTGAGTGGATCTGTGAGTGGGTGCATGAGTGTCTGAGTGGGTCTGTGAATGGGTGCCTGAGTCACTGAGTGGATCTGTGAATGGGTGCCTGAGTCACTGACTGGGTCTGTGAGTCAGTGTGAGTGTCTGAGTGGATCTGTGAGTGGGTGCATGAGTGTCTGAGTGCATCTGTGAGTGTGTGCATTAGTGTGAGAATGAGTGTGTGAATGTATATAAAAAAAAATTCTTCAAAGGTTTGCAACTCCACGGTGTTACATGGGTGGCTGCGCTAATAGTCGCAACTAAGTCGTGACTCCATCTATGTTAAAACAAAAACAGATTTTTGGCATTTTGAAACTCATAAGGGGTCCCTAAGACACCCCTAAAATGCCTTCACTTCTACTCTGACCCCTTCTATATTACTTAGCCTCAAAACTCATCTCCCGGGACACAGTTGTGGTTAAGAAAATGGCAGCTGCAACTTTCAGTCACAGCAAGTCTTCTGGTGATGGTCTGCGAAGCTCAACGTTGGCGTCGGGAAGGATCCGTGTCCCTATATATACAAATTTGGTTTTCATTTAATAACTAGAAACCTACAGAACGGATTTACACCAAATCACAATAAGGGTGCCTTTTGGACCAAGAGCTAGCTTTCTGGCAAAATAGGTGTAAATCCATCCAGCGGTTCGGGCTGTAGTTGTGTTCAAAATCCCTATGGAAATTAACATGGGGAAAACATGTTTTTGGACCCCCCTTTTTCCTTAGAACCCACTTGATGGATCCCCCCAAAACTTTCTGGACAGCAGCTGAAGTGAGCGTCAAATCTTTTTGGAAAATGTTGTGAAAATTCATCAACTGGCACCAAAGATATAGGCAAGTCAAAAACACATTTCCTATGGAAACTAAGAACTATAACTACCTAGTGGCCACCTCCACTAGGTAAAAAAAGAAATTACACACACACACACATATATATATATATATATATATATATATACACACATACACATATATAAACACCCACCCACCAAAGATTAAAGTAACATTAAAGTTAGGTGAATTGTCAGGGACAACATTACCGTTTTGAATGAAAAAAAAACACTGAAACTCACCAGTTGGCTGCTTACTATAACTTGTTCCCCCACCATGCAAAGCTTATGACCTGACATATGATATTACTCATGACATATTCTATTACATCATTTATGACAGCACTGATGCCATCTCAAATTGCATCATTGATGACATCACTGATTACATCATCCAAACTTCTTTTGTGCACATTTCTCTTTAAACAGGTATACCGTTAGAGCTATAAAAGTAACTGCAGAATAGCTTAGAATAATATGAAGCGTCTTTACTGCTATTATATGTCCAATCCCCATAGGTAAAGCAAGCATGTGTTATTTACAACACTGACCCTATACCATTTACTTCATGGGTAGCCTAGTTGATGTTGACTATGAACTAGAGATGAAAGGGTAACCTATACTGAACACAGTGTTTAATCAGTAGACAATTGTTAGGGAAAACCAAGTTCCTCCAGATACTTGAGACATGCTACCTAACTAATGCCCTACAATGGACACTGTTAGAAATGGGGTCTCTAGTTGGCAGATGTATTAACCTTTGTCCAAATAGGGACCACAATCCTAGTCAGGGTAAGTCACACACAATCCAAATTATCCTGTGCCCACCCTCTGGTAGCTTGGCACTGAGGAGTCAGGCTTAACTTAGAAGGCAACGTGTAAAGTAATTGTGCAATAAATCATACAGTAACACAGTGAAAACACCACACAAATACAACACACAGGTTTAGAAAAATATAAGATATTTATCTGTTTAAATTAAGGTCAAAATGATAAAGATTCAATAAGCACAAGTTGAGATATCACTTTTGGAAGACTAAAAAGAGTCTTAAACCTTAGAAATCAACAGTTGTCTCTTGTTTGCATGAAGTACCTGGTCTACGTCAAAATTATCGCACACGGAGACCACAGAGGACGAGATTCATGGAAAAATAAGGTGGGCGTCGGATTTTCCGATGTGGCACAGACAATGTGTTGTTTCTTTCCACACTGCCAGGTGCTTTGCGGCGATTTCCGGCGCGCAGTCTTGGTTCCTCACTGCGATGCGGGGATCTTTTGATGCCCAGGGACAATGCAGGGAAAATCCTGGGCGTGGGGGAAGAAGTCATAGGCGTTGCGTTGATCTGGTAGGCGATGCGTCAAATTTTCAGTCGCACGGCAGGCACTGCATCGATCCTTCACCCAGGAAGTCAGGCTGCGTCGTTCCGGCTCGGCTGTGCGTCAATCTAGTAGGGCTGTGTGTCAAATTTCCGGTCGCAACGCAAACGCTGCATCGATCTTCGCTCGGGAAGTTGGGCTGCGTTGGTCCGGTTCGGCTCTGCAGCAATTTTTTCTCATCGCAGGGCAGGCTGTGCGTAATTTCCGGCAGGCTGTGCATCGATTTTCACGTGCACAAGGAGTTTCCTTGAAGAGATGAAGTCTTTTTGGCCATGAGACTTCAGAAATCAGGAGGCAAACTCAATCTAAGCCCTTGGAGAGCACTTCTCAGCAAAGTCAGAGGTCAGCAAAGCAGCAGGGCAACAGCAGGGCAGCAGCCCTGTATAGCAGAGCAGTCCAGATGAGTCGTTTAGGCAGCCAGGCAGTTCCTCTTGACAGGTTGAGTGTTTAGGTCCAGAAGTGTCTGGTTTGATGGGGTCCGGGACTCAGTTTATATACCCCAAAATGCCTTTGAAGTTGGGGAAACTTCAAAGAGTGGGTTTGAAGTGCACAAGGTTCCCTTTCAGTACAGGTCTGTCTGCCAGGGTTCCAGTAGGGGGGTTGGCAGCCCATTGTGTGAGGGCAGGCCACTAGCCTTTGAAATGTAAGTGTCAGGCCCTCCACCCTTCCAGCCCAGGAAGACCCATTCAGTATGCAGATGAGTCGCAGGTGTGACTGAGTATCCTATGTTTGTGGTTGTCTGGGTAAAATGCACAAGGGAGCTGTCAACCAGCTCAGCCCAGACGTGGATTGGAGACAGGCTGAAAGGCACAGATGGATTTTGAGTGCAGAGAAATGCTCACTTTATAAAAGTGGCATTTCTAAAATAGTAATATAAAATCCAACCTCACCAATAGGCAGGATTTTCTATTACCATTCTGGCCATACTAAATATGACCTGGTTACCCCTTTCTGATCAGAATATGCCACTCAAACAGAATATGAAGGTAGCCCTAATGCTATCCTATGAACAGAGCAGGCCTCACAGTAGTGGAAAACGAATTTAGGAGTTTTCCACTACCAGGGCATATAAAACACACATGTATATGTCCTGCCTTTTACCTACATAGCACCCTACCCTATAGGTTACCCAGGGCCTACCTTAGGGGAGACTTATATGTAGAAAAAGGGGAATGTAAGAGTTGGCAAGTAGTTTTAAATGTTAAGTCGAAGTGGAAGTGAAATTGCATACACAGGCCTTGCAATTGCAGGCCTGAGACATGGTTAAGGGGCTACTTATGTGGGTGGCACAACCAGCCCTGGGCACATGTAGTGCACTTTACTAGGGACTTACAAGTAAATTAAATATGGTAATTGGGTGTGAGCCAATGTTACCATGTTTTAGGGAGACAGCACATACACTTTATCACTGGTTAGCAGAGGAAACGTGTCCTGAGTCCTAAAGCCAGCAAAAATGAGGTCAGAAAAAGAAGAGGAAGAAGGCAACAAGTTTGTGGGTTGTGAAAGCAAAATAAAATTGAACCATTGTCCAAGCATTCAGCACTTGCATTTAGGATACTGTTTAAAGCTTGATATCTTTAAACATGCATACATTCCTCTGTATGATCTCTTGAGCTAAAATATGAGGTTTTCTCGTCTTCTGTTTTCTAATTATAAATGCAGACGTGGTATAGGGACGGTGTTATCTCAGCTTTGTGCAGTCGCAAATCACTAAACCTTTGAAGCATAGAGAAAGAATTGGTTATTTTGTAAATGGAACTTCTTTAGGATGTTTGAGAAAATAAAAGTGACATGTGTTAGAGAATTATACACTACAAAGTTGGAATGTGACTTTTGGAGGGGTTAGGATGCTATACATGAAATACAATGTGCCCTAGACAGGGACTTTGAAACTGAGACTAGGAGGTCCTCTTGAAGGCACCATATCCTAAATTACTATTACAGATAAGCGTCTTTTCCCTTAAAGACTAATTACTTTTGCTGTCAATAGTATTCTGACAGAGTAAGTAATAATGGGTACCGGAAGGCGTAATATATTTAATGTGGTCTTTTATTTATTTTTCTTCCACACTTTCTTTATCTTTATAGTTTTCTCTAAGGTTTTGTATTGATGTCAGGTGGTGTTCCTTTCTCTTCTGGGTTTTCTTAACTGTGTTCTTCTTATCCGTTTAGGTTGTCATCTCGGAGTTCAGCAGATAAAGTTACCAGAAGAGGGAGAAAAGAAGAAGCAGTTTTTAGAAGGTACTGCTTAATACCGCTTTTCCCTGTCTTTTTTCTCTTTCTCTTCTATATGTCTTTCTTTTCCCTGTTTTTTTCTGTCTCCTTCTCAAGTGCTGTTAGTAAATGTTTAATTTCCTTCTTGTTTTAGACAAAGTTTTCTCTCTTTCTTCCTTTGGCGGCTAAATACTGTCTTATTTGAATACTGCTTAACTTATTGATTAGTATAGCGCTGTCCCCTCTCACCCCGTGCCTTCCTTGCTTTCTTATTAGTGAAAGTGAGCCTTTTATTGTTTTCTCCCCCCAGGTGTTTTATCCAGTGCGATCATGGTTGGTGTCTGCTTTTCTCTACCCTTCCTCCCCATCCCCAGTACACACCCCGTACCTGATCTGGCCACGTTGTTCTTAGAACGTGGCCGGCTCCAGTGCATCCTCTCCCTCCTCCGTCTCCTAGGTCCTCCGTAACTCCGTCTTCTTGCCGCAACTCTCCTCCCTGCTCCAGCATCTCTCCGTCTCCTGGCC
This sequence comes from Pleurodeles waltl, assembly GCF_031143425.1. Taxonomy (NCBI): domain Eukaryota; kingdom Metazoa; phylum Chordata; class Amphibia; order Caudata; family Salamandridae; genus Pleurodeles; species Pleurodeles waltl. The sequence continues at coordinate 604,190,931 of NC_090445.1, read as the reverse complement.
GCAACTCTCCTCCTCGCTCCAGCGTCTCTCCGTCTCCTGGCTGTTCTGACTCTCCGTCTCCTGTCCGTTCCATCTCTCCTCCTCCTCTCTCACCTGGGACCCCGTCACTGCGTTCCTTCCTCTTTTTTACGCTGTTGTCCTCCCTTTCCGCATCTTCCCATCGTTGGGCATTTCGAAATGGCCCTGCCTCTTCCTCCTCGGACTCAGCAAGCCGAAAAGTGCCCCCGGGGTACTTCCCCCTCAGCCTGGCACACAGCGTCCTACCACAAGTATGTTTTTGCAGCTTTTCGTAGCTTGTGAAATAGTGCTTGTAATGTAAACTTATGAGTGCTGAACCTTATGAAAAGCCTCTGATGACTCAATGTTTTTGAAGAGCGTGTTACTGTGGGCAGAGCCTTCCTCCTATAGGCTCTAGCAAATAAACTTTGCTATGATTTTCATACCATGACTGTGTATTGACTGTTATTTTTCTTCCATACAAAATTTTGCTTTGACAATTTGGTGTTTCCGCCCAGTCTAGACTGATACAGTTACAGACGGATAATTACATCACGGTCCCGGGCCAGAGGAGTCTAGCTGTCTCGGAAAGCGCACTTCAACTATCAGGACTTTGTTCCTGCAGCCTCAGACGAAGGACTCCCTCGAACCCCCCGAGACACGTGAACTTATCTGCTCTATTCAAACAGTAAACAGTGAATTGCCTGACATTCACTCATACTCATCGTGGACAAGATAAGACCAAGGGAACTGGGTTTTATGGAAGGATGGAAACAGGGTTTCCAGCTCCAGATAAAACATAGAACTGGGATTCTGTGTGGGGTCTATGGTTGGACCATTAGACCGGAAAAGGCCTCATTACTGTCTAAGACGTTTTTTATTTTTTTTATTTTTAATAACCATTTTTTGAAAACATTGAGTACATTATTTTATTGTGGATCTAAATGTAGAATATCTAGGAGTCTGGATGAGACTCAACCCACACTGGAGCCTGGGATGCCGGCTTGGTTTATGGTAAATAAAAAGGGGTATCATATGGCAATATTTTTAGACAAATGTCACCATCTCACTTGTGATGATTTATTTAGACAATGGCCTAAAGGAGACACGTTTGAGAAAAGTAGAACAGATTATTTAGAAGATTGTTTGAGAGCAAGTGAGAAGAAAGGAAAAAGGTGAAGTCATTCCAGTGGGAGGCATTTTATGCATGGAAGGATTGTACACAGGGAGACAGTGGACAGAGTCAAGAGATACATTTGGGAAAGTAGTAAACTATGAAAGGAAAAAGATGGAAAAGGTGAATGATGCAGTTAGTGGAGAACATGAAAAGTTGATATAGAAATGTCTTACACAAAAAGGGCAAGGACAGTCACAAAGAGAGAACAAAAACAATAACCAGAATATAGAAAGTGCAGGCAGATGGACATACTTTTCTGAAACATTAAATGAAGAGTCTGAATTAGGATTAATGTTGAGATTTGCAACATATTTATTATTGTTTCATGCAGATTCCTCAAGAGTACATTGACAGTTTTTTTTGTATGTACAATATGTACAAATCTGATATTCTTACATGTTGATAAAGTATGATATTAATGCAGAAAGCAAATGTGTTTTGGTCAGCACTATTAGAGAGCGCTGCATCACAGACACTATAAATTACTGAGTTTTAAGTCACCTGAGACTAAAGGCATTTCTTAATAGTATGTATATTCGTTCAAATAAGTGGGTTTCTGGTTGGGACACCTTCTGCCAAACAGTAGGAGGTAACTGGATGCAAAGCGTATAAAATACAATTTTGGTTGAACCACCTCCAATAATACAAAACAGATTCACAAATTTTTAGGAATGACTGGCTGCTATAAAAGATTGTGAATATTTATCTGTCACATTTGATGCACATGCAATATATGAATATTCAGTCACACTTATATCTGATGTTGTAAGTCTACAGAAATACTTTGACAACGATAATTGCATTTACAAAATAAAGATGCTGACAATGGGCAGAATGGATATGCAAGGTGTGCTATTGATGATAATGAAGGGGAGTTTTGTTATGAATGGATGAACTCATGATTGTTCATTTGAAAATGTTGAAATAATTCTACTAGTCTGTACCAAGACCATATTTCTCAATTGATTAACAGGGTAAGCCTCAGGATAATGTGAAGATCCAGAATACTAAAGTAAAACAACATGTTGTTCCAATCAGAAAATATTACAGCTTGGGAAAAGGAACTCAACTGACATGACTGTTTCACAGGGCTGACATACTTGAGTTGTGTTTGAGGAATATGTTGTACTATCTGACAACTACATAATGAATCAGTTTTGCAGTTTTCTTAAATTATTTGCATGAATTTGTAGGCAATGAAGCTTTGTTTCCCTTGACATTTTCTACCATGAAGCAATTGGGTACTTATGAGTAAGAAGTGTGTAGCAGCCAGTTTAGTACGCTTTTATTTTTTAAGTCACAATTCCCTGAAAAATGACAAAGGTATGCTTCCTAATTTTGTACACATGTAAAATATTGTTTGCTTCAATCTCTGAGAAAGAAAAGGGCAAAGAATGATGAAAAATTAAATGCAATGCTTTTATCATTTCCATCTATATTTGTCTGCCACAAAATGTGTTTGCACAAAGGAAATATATATGTGCATGAAACTATGATGGCATTTAAATTTGTATTTAGAATGGAAGAATTCAAACATATGTATAGTTTAGATGCAACTTTCTGAACCGTTTTATATGTGACTTAAGGTGAAAATGAGTTTTAAAAATAAATTTGAGCTGTAATACAATTTTGGGTTGTATGACAGGTCACAAATGCATTAGAAGGGATACAAAAAGTGCTTTCAGTATATAAACAGTTTGCTATTTCATAGATTTAGCTGGCTTATGAGGCAAGAGAAAGTAATAGTGATGCTGTTTTTATACTGAGTAAAATATATGAACAGGTAAGCAGGTTTGCCAGTTACAAAGGAGGAAGATATGAAATATAAGTAGGTGTAATGTCTCAGTCACAAGAGTCAGCAATACAATTTTGTCAGTAACATTATTACAGAACAGGAACACCTTTCCACAGTACAAGGTGGTGTATTGCCAGAAAAACTTATGAATTCCCTCTCCTGCATTTGTTGTTTCTCTAATGATTTGTTTACTACATTTGACAATGGGTGTTTCCTTTGGTGATAACGGTTCTATTATAACCTGTGAAAAGGACACAAGAAGCGCTGGCAGTAGCAATGGCCAATTGGGGGGAGTCAACAATAGGCAAAATTACTATAACACTGTGCACAATGTTAATTATTGAAGCGAATGATTTTTGTAGTGTCATTTAAACAATTCTTTGGGGTGATAATGGTATGTTATCCCATCCAGTTCTCACCTTCCAGATGTGACACCTTTGAGAAACCACTCCGTTTCAAAGAAATATGTGACCAGTGTGGATTTATATATCCAGGACCTTGTGTGTATAATTAGGTATTTGGAGGTAAAGGTTACCCTAGGTGGAATAACAAATTAAACTACCCTACATATGATGAAGAGAAAGTGACCAGTTACAGGATTTTCCCAGGAGGAAGTAATAGTTACCAAGGTACTGCTATCATGTCACCATGAATAATAGAGACTTGAGGACGTAGGAAACCCAACTCTGATTTCTTTTTGGTTGCAGCATTGCATTTTAGCATTTATAAGGACTCTGAAGATGTGATATTAGGAATGGTTTCACCTTTTGCAATACCCTGTGCTGATTTTCGTTTTTGCATCAAATTATATGAAAGAACACTTTGAGAAGCTTTGTGAGGAGTTACTGGACTTGGAGGTAAATGATAAGTAATAAGGAAGGAAACAATTTAGATAAATACTCTCAGTGAAAGATAATGGAAGTCACCCTTTCAAATGAGGTTATGGAACTTTTGTGCCTCAAGCTTCAGGTGTAATGATCTGTGACTGACACACACGATTCAATAAGAGAAAACAAGGAGAAAAACAAAGCAGAAATAAGATGCAGGTTGATCAGATAAGTATCCTCACCAAGTGACAGTGACATGGCACAGACAGATGCTATGGTGGAGATGACTTTGTGATCTGTATGACCATGCTGTAAGTCCACATGAACATTAGGAAAAGTGCAACAAAGGTTTCTCAGAGTATGTATGGTGTGCAGAGCTCTAGGTGTAAGTGACAAGCCACTGTACCTCTCACCCAGAAGCAGTGGGTGTGGTGGGAAGGAAGAACAATGTGCTCAGAATTGAAACTGTTCAAATATACGTAGAAAAATAACTGACATGGATGGACGCTTTACTGATTGCACTTGTGAGCATGAGAACAGCCCCCAATGTGAGACAGAACACAAATTAAGCCCCGCAGAATTGTTGCTGACAGATCAATGGTCTCTTTGCAGAATGTCAGAGACTGAAATGACAACTGCCATGTCAAACGAACTAATGAGAGACTATTGTTTTGCTTTGACTAAATGTCTTGCTTCTATTAACCAGCAGGTGAAGGAGGCCTTGCCAGAGCCCTTGCAAGGTAACAGGCACCATTTCCAACCTGGAGATTGTGTGCTGATTCGCAGCTTCCAAAGAACCAACTTTTCTCCAGGCTCAGTGGAAAGATCCTGAGCAAGTCCTTCTGGCTAAGGAGACTGCTGTCAAATGCACCAACAACAAGAATTGGATTAATGCATTCCATCTGAAAAAAGTGCCACTGTAAGTGACTCTGCCACCACCTACCACAGCCACAGTGGAGGGGTTCAGCAACACCCACAATCTTTCAGCAGCAAGGCAGCACCATACACCCTGAGATAACAGAAGAACATCTAAGAGACCTGGAGGAAAGAACTGAAAGATCCATTTAGCTGCTGGTGCATACTTGGTCTATACTTACAGATGCTGAACTAAATGGTAAGCTCATTTGGGACTAACTCAGACCGCAGTACATATCTAAATATTTACTAAACCCCGGCCTACAGAGTGATGCAAAAAGGAAAACCAGCCTGAGAATAGCGCACAAGAAGGGTTCTATGAGTGCACGTGCCACTACAGCTCCATTGCTGTAAGCCAGTTACTAGCCAGAGACAATTCCATGAAGCACAAGTTGTGGTATATCCTTAGTAGCACTCTCTATGTCATTAGTGTGGCCTAAGACATTATATGCTAGGATTTAATATGGGACATAGAGCAAGGCCAGGGACTCAGACTGTCCTGATCGTGAAAAAGAAACTGATTGAGAAAATGAAAGAAAAAGTGTTTTGCATTCCACTTGTTTTTGCTCTAGTAACTATATTAGCTATCATCGCCACCTTTTTGTATGGAATGTATTTTCCGCATGTACAGAACTCTGAATATAGTGTAGATGGGTTACATTTGCATATTCATCATGTAAAGGAGTATCATGAGAATGTTGCTATACAGACTATGAATGCTTATCATAGAGAAATTAATGTCTCACACTATTGGATATCTTTAAAAATTCCAGCAACTGTTGAAAAGGGAATGCCTTTTTTTGCACCTACCTTTGCCGTACAATGATTCATACTTTATGAAATTTGCCATAGATTCTGTGACCATACCGTAATAATGCAAGATGCTGTAATTGAGGAACTGTGTAAGATAGAGATGAACTGAAATAGAGGCAATGTTAATGCTTGAACAAGGGTTCAAAGGGTGAATCTGTAAGCAAAATAAAATTAACATGAGAAATTGAACCATGGTCTAAGCATTTAGCAATTACATTTAGGATACTCTTTAAAGGTTGCTTTCTTTAAACATGCATACATTCCTCTGTATGACCTCTTGAGCTAAAATGTGAGGTTTTGTCGTCTTCTATTTTCTAATTATAAATGCAGACATGGTGTAGGGACGGTGTTATCTCAGCTTTGTGCAGTCGCAAATCACTAAACCTATGAAGCTTAAAGAAAGAATTGGTTATTTTGTAAATTGAACTTCTTTAGGTTGTTTGAGAAAATAACAGTGACGTGTTACAGAATTATAGCTTCTTACACTACAAAGCTGGAATGTGACTTTTAGAGGGGTTAGGATGCTACACATGAAATACAATGTGCCCTAGACAGGGATTTTGAAATTGAGACAAGGAGTCCCTTTTGGAGGCACCATATCCTAAATTACTATTACCGATTAGCTTGTTTTCCCTTAAAGAATAATTACTTTTGCTGTCAATTGTATGTTTTTGCAGCTTTTCATAGCTTGTGAAATAGAGCTTGTAATGTAAACTAATGAGCGTTGAACCTTACAAAAAGCCTCTGATGACTCGATGTTTTTGAAGAGCTACACAGTGTGTTACTGTGAGCAGTCTCTTCCGCCTTTAGGCTCTAGCAAATAAACTTTGCTATGATTTTCATACCATGACTGTGTATTGACTGTTATTTCTCTTCTACAAAATTTCTCTTGGACAGGGTGACCCTGCAGAAAGGCCATTTCCAACAGACAATCTTCACCTGTATCAAACCCCTGACAGTCACTGAACCTAAAATGAGAGATGAAGTGAATATGAGTAAAACAGTGGGTACTGTTAACTCTGTATACTGTATGGAGAGAGTTTAATCTGTACCATACTGTTTGCAGACTGTGAAACTCTCATAAGGAATACATATCAGAGTATTTAAAAGTATCTACTAAACACAATGTGCACTCCATGAAAAACCTGTTAAAAAAACGACTATTCATTTAAAATAACCAAGGTCTGTAGGTGCTAAAGATCATACTACCTGCAGCCTTCATAATGTGGTGAAAGCTTTACAAATAGCCCATCTTCCGAACCAAAATAAGCATATGTACATAGAGTAGTACCTACTGCACACAGTAGAAATGATCATGCTGAGACGATTCTGTCCAATAACTCAAAGCTGCTTACAAAACGGAGGGCCTCATTTACAAGGCCTTTGTGCCACCGTTGAGTCACTTTTTTTGATGCAGCGTTGGCGCTAAGCAGTGCTTTACACTGCTCCAGATATACAAACTGATGCAGTAGGTCCAAAGCGTCAGTTTGTAAACCCTTGTGCCACATTATACCTGTGCAAGGTATGATATATGCCAGGTAGGCATTTCCAGCTAAAAAGCCATGCAGAACTGACGCAGTGAAATTTACATTTCAATGCATCGTTCTGCAACTTCACTGCGTCAAAATTTTACTGCCTCCTTAGAGCAGGCGTAACATTGAAGTAGGGCATTTTCCAATGGGGGGGGGCCTCCTCACAATGCTGGAGTAGCGTCATTTCTAGTCCTGCAATGCGTCAGTATAGCACCAAAGATGCACCAGAATTTCTGACAAATCTGTGAAAACGTACTCCATAGAGCTCTGTGTAGCAAATACAGTGCATCCACGGCGTCGTTATGGAATCGCTGGGCAATGCAAGAAATCTGATGCATTGTGGCGATGCAGCAGTTTCTTGTAAATTAAGCCCTTAGTATGTAGTACGAAGAATCTTTGCCCTGCTGGAAACTTTTTCTGGAGTACTAAAAAAAAGTCTGTGGAACATCATGAACTCAAGTCAACTGTCATCTGCAAACAGTTACTTTTCAAAACAAAGATTTATAACATGCTCAATACCTGTATACACCTATGGTACATTAGGAGCACATGCGTTTTGTAAACCCTTATACAGATTAGATGGACACAGGCTGTACTAAATTAGGTAGAAAATGAATATGGTAGTTACCCCACCACAATGTAAACTATAAAACAAACTGGCACACTCATTGATTGATGTCAAAAGTGTTGTCATCTGTGATGTCATCAATGATGTCATCAGTGATATAAATAAGGTCATAGAACATGTAATGAGTGATGTTATATGTGAGGGAATAAGAAATGCATGGAGGAGCGCAAGTTATAGTTAGTGCTGCAAACTATAACTGGTGAATTTCTGTGTTTTATTTAGTTCACTGACAAATTCACCTAACTATAATGTTACTTTAAATTTTGTTTTTTTCAGTACATTTCTAAGGTTATTTTTGAAAATAAAAACAGATCATTTTTATCGCACCTAACTATAATGCTATCTTAGCCTTTATTTTTTTTCAGTGAATTTCTATGGTTTTAACCCCTTGGGTGCCTTGGGCGAATTGGTCTTGCTCTTGGCCACGGTTGCCGCGTTCCGAGGACTTGACCAGCTCGTCCTGCACCCTCCCCCCGGGGGCCTCCCACCCCTCTCCTCTCAGCTTCCAGCGCAATCAGAAGACAAATACTTTAATTTCTCTTCCGATCGGGGGGTGGGGGAGATCAGAGAGGCATCAAAGGAAAGGAAAGGCTTTTCCTTTCCTTGGATGTCTTTCTGAGCATTTCTGCAACAGGTTCTCATAGTGATTGTGCTGCAGAAATGCCCACTAGACACCAGGGAGTTTGTTTACTTTTAGTAAACAAACAAGGGGAGCGGCTCCTTGGGCAAGAGTCGCTCTCCAAGGGGGGCATTTTATTATATGGCCATTTCTGCCCTCCTTAGGGGCTGATCAGCCTATTTTAATTAGGCCAATCTGCCCACAAGGGTGGCCAAAGCCACTAGACACCAGAAATATATATATATTATTTTCTTTACTGGGGGAAGCGGCCCCTTAGGCAAGGGTCACTCCCCAAGGGGGGGCAAATTTATTTTAGGCCATTTCTACCCCCCTTGGGGGCAGATTGGCCTATTTTTAGTAGGCCAATCTGCCCTCAAGGGGGGCAGAAACCACTGGACACCAGGGATTTTTTTAAATGTCAATTTCACCAAGGGAAGCGACCCCTTAGCAAGGGTCGCTCCCCTGGGGAGGGCATTATTAAGGCCTTTTGTGCCCCCCTTTGGAGGCAGATTGGCCTATTTTAATTAGGTGATGGGGCAGAACCCACTGGGCACCAGGGATATTTAAAAAAAAAAAGAAAATTACAGATGGGGAGCGACCCCCTAGGCAATTCTCTTTTAGGTCATTTCTGCCCACCTTGGTTCCAGAAAGCCTATTTTTATTAGGCAAGTCTTCCCCCAAAGGGGCAGAAACCACTAGTCACCAGTTTTTTTTTTTTTTTTTTTACAGATGTGGAGTGACCCCTTAGGCAAGGGTCACTCCCTGGGGAGCAATTTTATTTTAGGCCATTTCTGCCCTGGCAGATCGGCCTATTTCTATGAGGCCCATCTGCCTCCAAGAGGGCAGAAACCTCTTAGGCAGCAGGGATTGCTGTGTGTGTTTTGTTTGTGCGGGCAGCCCCTTGGGCACCGGTAAGTTTCCATGGGGGCACATTACTGTTGGCCATTTAGCCTATTTTTGTAAGAACCATCTGCCCCTAAGCCCACTAGACATCAGGGAAGATTTTTTTTAAAAAAAGAGTGTGGGGGTATGGCCATACCTCCATCCCAAATAAATGGGGACAAAGTTGTTCTGCCCACCGGTGGGCAGATGGGGTAATTACCCCCAATCCACTCCCTGGGGGGGGGGGCAGAAAGTCTACTAGATGCCAGGGAACTGAAAAACAAATAGTGGGGTGGTGGCTACCAACCAGTATGGGTATGGTTATGCCCCCACCCCAACTGAAGTCTTTTATCTAACCCCCGCCTGGTACACTAAAAGATATTATCCGAACGGCAAGCAAGAGGTCATATGATTATTTTGGGTTCTGATTTTACATTTGGGCCATGAGAGCTTGGCTATCTCTCAAAATCATCCCACTTGGAATGGTAAGGGCTGCACTTTTTGGACTTTGGGATGCTGCCATCTAGAAAAATCTACCAGACCTAGACGCATCAGAAAACTAAACATCTGGGTGAGTTCAGGGTGGTGTGCTTCACATGCACCCAGCACCATTTTCTTACCCACAATGCCCTGCAAACCTCCAACTATGTTTGAAGTCACACATATTTACCACATTTTTTAGATGGAATCATCCGGAAAGTGCAGGAATCCACAAAATTCCTACCACCCAGCATTGTTACAGCTATACCGATACAAATTCTGCCCCAATTGTCAACCTAAAAATGTTTTTTTCCAAACTGCCCTTTTGGACCCGCTTTGGTTCCCCCTCAATTTCAACATGTTTTTGGCTCTTCCCTGTCACAGGCACTTGGCCCACCTACACAAGTGAGGTATAATTTTTATCAGTAGACTGAAGGGAACATTGGGTGGTAGGAAATTTGTGCCCGTGTGGTGATCCCACTCAGGAATGTGGGGAAAATGTGATTTTTAAGCTAAATTTGAGGATCGCTGAGGATTCTCTGTAAGAGAACACTGGGGGATCCACACAAGTCACACCTCCCTGGTCTTCCTCGGGTGTCTAGTTTTCAGAAATGTCTGGGATTGGTAGGTTTCCCTAGATGGCTGCTGAGCCCAGGATTAAAAACGCAGATGCCCCTCCTTGCAAAAACAGGTAGTTTTGCAATTGGTAATTTTGATGTGTCCACGTAGAGTTTTGGGGCATTTCCTGTTGCGTGCACTAGGCCTTCCCACACAAGTGAGGTACCATTTATATTGGGAGATGTGGAGGAATGCTGGGTAGAAGGAAGTTTGTAGCTCCCCTCAGATTCCAGAACTTTACAGCACCGAAATGTGAGGAAAAAGTGTTTTTTTGTCAACTTTTGAGATTGGCAACCTTCTGTTTTTTTTAAAGAGAAGGGGGCGTGCAGAACAGAAGGAAGGAGGCAGAAAGCACAAAAAAACTGTAAAAATGGGGTATGTCCCAGTAAAATGCCAAAATTGTATTGAAAAATGTGTCTTTCTGATTCAAGTCTGCTTGTTCCTGAAAGCTGGGAAGATGGTAATTTGAGTACTGCAAGACCTTTGCTGATGACATTTTCATGGGTAAAAAACACATGCTCTCTTCTGGGTATCTCTAGAATCCCTAGGTTGTTGGAGAAAAAAAAACATGCAAATTTGGAGTGGGTAGCTTATGTGGACAACAAGTTATGAAGGCCTAAGCACGAACTACCCCAAATAGCCAAAAAAAGGCTTGGCACCTGAGGGGAAAAGGCCTGGCAGCAAAGGGGTTAATGTTAAGTAATATTTCATTACAATACGTAAATTCAACCCCCTGCCATGCACCGCTTTCAGCAGTGCTTGGCAGAGGATTGGCTGCAGGGCCTGGCCTATAGCCCCCACATGCAGCCAACTCCATGTTGCATCCAGTCTTCCAATGTGCGCAGTGGTGTGTTGGCCACAGGGTCTGGCCCTGGGGTCCCCATCCTCCAAGATGGCTTTTAAACTGGAGAGGGGGACATGTGGCTCCACCTCCCTGAGCCTCTTTATACTCTGGGGACCCCATTCTCCAGAATCTTTTTTTAAAGAGAAGGGGGCATGTGGCCCCCCTCCCCAACCTTATTAGGCTCTGGCGACCCCATCCCCTAGGGCCATTGTTTAAAAGTAAAGGGGAGGGTGGGCTGCGTGGTCACCCTCTCCGAAAGGTCAGGCCTTTGGGACACCCTTCCCCAGGGCTACTCCAAATAAAAGGGATAGGGCACATGTGCCCCCCCTTCCCCACTCCAATTTCAGCACTGGTGACTCCATCCCCCAGGGCCCAGAATGATTATCAGGATGAGGGGGTACACAGCCCCCTTCCTGGGCTGGTTGCAGCCTCGGGGATCCCATGCCCAGATCCCAGAGTTATTATCAGGAGGAGGGGGGCACTTGGCCCTTCTTCCCGGGCCGATCCTAGCTGCGTGCACCCCATATCCCTGGGCCTGGCATGCTTTTTAGAGGGGAATGTGGCACCCTCCCTGGGCCGATTTCAGCCCAGAAACCCAATTTTCCAGACCCCAGCCTTATAATCAGGGGAAAGGCGGCACACAGCCACCCTCCAAAGGTCGATTTCAGACCCAGGGACCCTATTTCCCAGGACCCAGCATTACAATCAGGTGAAGAGGCATGCAGACTGCCTCCCTGGGCTGATTTTGGTCCTCGGGCCCAGCTTTTTTTATCAGGGAGAGGTGAGCACGCAGCTCTCCTCCCAGATCGATTTTGGCCCCAGGGACCCCATCCCTCAGGGCTTGGCATGCTTGTCTGGGACTCACACAGCCCCCCTCCCTGGGCCCATTTCAGCCCTGGTGACCACATCTCCTGGGCTCAGCATGCTCATTTGGGGGGTTCCCCTCTTTGGCTGATTTCAGCACCAGGGACCCCATCCTCTGGGGCCCTCATAGTTACAGGTGGGTGCCCTGGTGCACACCCACAGCATCCACCACAGTGTTGTTGGGGCTCTGGAGGGAGCCCCAAGGACCTTGGGCCTGAGCCGGCTCCCCGCATCAAGCGAGAGCCAGCATTACTTCCACCCAGAGTTAGTAGTTCCCAATGCTTCTCCCTGCGGACGGGAGCAATATTTAGATCTTACAGTAATCGGCCCTCGGAGTGAGCTCCCCAGGGCCTTTTAGGGCTCAGGAAGAAGAAGGAGGGCTGAGCGACCCATTCACTTTTTTGTTACATTCTGGCTCTGTGGATGGGGGGTGGACTAACTGGGGCCTTTTAAGGCTCATGGAGGGGACCGCACGGCCCCCATCCCCTACAAAGTATCTTCGTCCCCAACCTTTGTTGGGGGTTTTCAATGGGGCAACCATCTGCTGCTAGCAGCAGACCAGGTGGTCAAGTTTCAAAGGTGGTAAGCCCTTTGATGCTCACCAACAGGGCAGTGCACATTCCTGAGGGAGAGGGTGTTAGCACCTCCACCCAGGAAGGGGTTTGTTCTACATCCCAGAGGGCAGAGGCCCTCACTCTGAGGGGTGCAGATTTGAGTCTGGAGGTGGCAGGCTGGATGTGACCAACCAGCAACTATGCCAGGGTTGTTAGCTTTTGCAGGGGGTGCCTCTAAGGTGACCCCTGAGTACATTTGGTAATAAATCCAATACTGGTACCAGTTTGGATTTATCATTCATAGTTGGTTGATACTAAGTAACCTGGGGTTTAGAGTCGCCATCATGTAGCTGATAAAATCGTATTGACCAGTGTCCAGCAAATGTATTAAAATGGCTGCTCTGTTCACTCACTATGTCCCAGGTCTGGCAAGGACACAGTGGGGTCATATTGCTAATGCAGCTATGCCCTCACATGCAGTATAGTGCACCCCACCTTAGGGCTGTCAGGTCTGCCAGAGGGGAGTGCATGCAGTGTATAGTGTGTAGTGTGCCATGTCGATATCCATTTTAGGTTTGCCTCAGGACACTCAGCCTGCAATGGCAGTGCTGGGTGCACCCGAATGCATGGCCCTAGAAGGTTGCACAATCAGTTCTACTGCCCTTAGGAGCCTACCCTTAGTACCTCCTACCCCGGGTACCTAAGTACCATCTTTTATGGGCCTAAGAGGGCAGCTGAAGGTGTCTCCAATTGTGTCATTGCATCACAACAGTTTAGGGAAAGAGCTATGGGACCTGGTTAGCAGGGGCCCTGGCCACTAACAACATCTAGATAACATCACATGCAGGCAAAAAATGGGGGTTAACCATGTCAAAAAGAGGCCTTTCTCAGACTAATTTCAAAAGTGTGATGTAATAGCAGCTGTTCTGTAGTTATATTTATTTAATTCCTGGAAGGAATGGCACCAATTGTGTATGAAACACAAGTTCCAAACTGATACAATATCACTGTTCCATTCAATATTTGCTTTAGATTATACTGCCTCCTAGAAAAGTTAGCAAGCTAAAAATAAAAACTAAAATAAAAAGAGACGGTAACAAAAATATTTGCAGGAGTCGTTTTTTATCGGTTAAATACAATTACACACTGGAGGCAACAGTTTGGTTGTGCAATGTTATGTGTATTTGTATAGCACACAACTCACCTGGGAGGGTATCATGGCACTGAAGCAGGAACTGTATGGACCGAGCAAGGGTCGGGCTAGGTGAAGAGCCAGGTATTCAATTTCATTTGAAATTCAAGAACTGAGGAAGAGGTTGTGATATACAGAGGCAGGATGCTCCAGGCTTTATGTGTGAGGCCAGAGAAGACACGACCACCAGATCTAGTTCTGCATATGCAGACGTTTGGGTTATTGGCAGAAGGTGAGAGCTGGGGCCCGGCTGAGTGGAGGTGTCTGGTAGGGTTTTGGAAGTTTATGCGGTTGTTGAGGTACATGGTTGCAATGCTGTGTAAGCCTTTGCATTTGTGCATGAGGAGTTTGAAGAGTGCTCATTTGCGATTGGAGCCAGTGGAGCTCTTTAAGGTGTGGGCTGATGTAATTGTGGACTACAGGGTTAAGGATGAGCATGGCTGCAGAGTTTTGTAAGGTTTGGAGTCTTCTGGTCAGTTAAGCATTGATTCCAGCATAGAGCGTGTTGTTGTGGTCCAGCTTGCTGGTGATGAGGCCTTGGGTGATGGTTTTGTGAGAGTTTGTTGGTGGGGAGCCTTTTGAACATCATCTTGAGCACCTTGAGTGGGTGGAAGTAGGAGATGGAGACTGCAGACTGCATTCACTTGGCAGGTCATAGTGAGTTGGTTGTTGATTACTACTCCAAGGTCCTTTGCATTGTTTGCCAGGTGGAGTCCCAGAGCGAGGTGTCTTTGTTGAAGATTACTACTTCTGTCTTGCATATGTTGAACTTGAGTCAGTTGGTTTCCATTCATTTGGTGATTTCAGGAAATGCAGGTGGAGAAATTCGTCTGGGTGTCTGACATCTTATCAGATGGGGAGAGTATGAGCTGGGTGTCATCAGCATAGGATATGATGTTGATTCGATGGGTATGAATGATGCAAGCGAGTGGAGCTGAGTGAGGATACTTGTAGAACTACGCAGATGAGGTTGTCGGCATCCGAGGTGAAGGGTGCCACGCTGACTGGCTCTGACCGTCTAACTGCAGCCGTTCAGGAAGGAGCAAACTCAGCGAAGTGTGGTACCTTGGATTCCAGGTTAGTGGAGTCACTGGATAAGGCTAGAGTGGGAGACGATGTTGAAGGCTATGGAAAGATCAACTAGGATGAGGGCCTCTGTCCACGATCACCTGAATGTCATCAGTGGCAACTATGAAGATAGTCTCTTTACTGTGGTTGGGCATGAATCTGGATTCAGTGGTGTTGAGGAGGTGGTTGTCAGTGAGGTGGGTAGCTAGGCATCTGTAGATGGCTACTATGTTTGAGTCTGCTCACGGTTTCTTGAGAACAGGGAGTACTGTGATATGTTTCCAGTCACCCAGGTAGGTGACTGTGATGACTAATTCATTCAGAATTGGGGTATGGGTTGCCATGATGGGGTCCAGTCTTGTGAAGACGTTGGTGGGGGTAGTGGTATGAGTGTACTCAGGAGTGTATGAGCTGCATGGTCCTTGTGGTTTCTTGAGTGGTGATGGTAGGCCAGGTGGTCTGGGTGGTCCTCTGTGTGTTGGTAGAGATGGGCAGGAGTGCTGTGAGGGTCGAAAGGTCTGGTGTAGGCTCAAAGTCCTTTTAGATGCTGGTGATCTTGCTGCTGAAGAATAGGGACAGCTGGGTGCAGAGGTCCTGAGAGGAGGCTATACTGGTGGAGCTTGCTACTGGAGAAGTGAAGTCTTTTACTATGCCAAAGATATCCCTTGTGCTGCTTTTTGTGCAGTCAGTGAGCGAGGGGGTATTGGTGCCTCTGATTTGTTGATGGTACCATCTGAGTGTGGAATTTGTAGGTGCTCTTGTCGATGTTGTTCCAACTTTGTCTCCATCTGCTTTCAAGTTGCTCGCAGTGGCGTTTGCTGAGCCTGAGCTCTGTAGTGTACCAGCTTGCTTGCGGTCTGGTTCTTGTGGCTTTGTTAGGAGCCAGGGCATCAGCACAGGCAGTGATTGAGGGATTAAGAAGAAGTTGGGGGCATTGCTGTTGTGTTGAGATAAGTAGTGTAGGAGTTTGGAAGAGGAGGATACTTTTGGGATCTTGTTCCAGTCCCGTTGTGCAGATTTGGTAATTGTGGTTCTGAAGTGGTGTGGGATGGGTATGTTGAAGTTGATGAAGATATCCTCAGACCAGGTGACTGGTGTGGGCTTGTCTTCTGTGATGTAGCTGAAGCTACTGAAGATGGGGCCCAGCAGGCATCCAGTGGTGTTTTTGGGGCCTTCCACACACTGGGTGAGTCCGAGATTGAACAGGTCCTCATGTTGGGGGTTGAGGGTGGTCATGTTGGGTTCAGTAATGCCCGGATTGGTGAGGTACTCCAGATCGTAATTGAAGTCACCAAGGACGATAAAGGTGCTGGAGTTGAGGATCAGAGGGGTGGCATAGTGCTCACAAGGTTGCATGTGGTCTAGGAGGACAGTAGACAAGGGTGCTACTCAGGGTGTAGTTAGCGGTGATGAGCTTGAAGGTCAAATTTTTCATGTGGCTGGTGGTGGTTTCTGAGGTGGAGGAGCATTAGATGATTCTTTCAAGATAATAGCAAGTCTGCCTCTGCATCATTTTGTCCTGTCCGGTATAGCGTTCTTGTATCTGGGGGGACTACCATGGCAATACCTGGGGCCAATAAGGGCTTCAGCCAGGTTTCAGTCAGGAAGAGCAAGTCCGGTTAACAGTTGTGCAGCAGATCTCAAATTTTAGGGACATGTTTAGTGAGAGATTGAGAGTTGAAGAGTATGGAGGAGAGGGAGGGGTATGGTGTAGTGGAGGCCGGATGTCTGTGGTTGTTTGTTTTGAGTATATTGGGTGTATGGTGTGAGAAGGGTGCATGTAAAATGGCACGTGGCACATGAGAACACACCTTCCATTTTGGGTGGTAAGGCCCAGCAGCAGGCCTGGGTGATGCGTCTGAGGTTCACAGTGTGGAGAATTGCAGTGGAGTAGCATCAAGGGGTGAGGTGGGTGGGAGGAGGACCAGAGGTCTTGGCTCTGTGCATGGGTGGGGCACCAATGGGATATGTACTGTGAATTCCCTGAAATCTTTCTTCAGCAGACAGCCAAAAAGTCCTGGGCCAGCAATTGGCAGCAGGAACCTCTAATTCTTAAGGAAACAATGACTGCCAAGTATAGAAGATAATGTGACTTGGTTGAGCAGTTATGTGGATGTCAGAAAGTGCTTGCATTCAATGATACCATCTGGATTATTCTGACATTAGCCAAGTTAATTATGTTTTTCAAGTCAAGAACGTCCAATGCCTAAGAATAGACAGCAGTGTTGGTAAGTGTTGGAGGGTGCCAGAAGCAGTAGTAAGGAAGAAGAGACAAACATTTCCAGTTTGCCACACAGGTAAACCTCTTTTTATTACACATAGAGTGAATTGTCTTGTTTTAAGGTCAGGGATTAAAGATCGTCAAAGAAGTAATTTGAAGTCATGCACATGAAGTTGGTCTTTTGTACATATTGCAGAGAAGGTTGACATAGTAAGGTAGGTGATCACTTGAGTCATGGATTTAAAATAACAGAGGTGACAATAATCAGTTCCAAGAGAGTTTGTGGCGATGTGCCTACCTGGTGCTGGATGAGCGTGCCTCTCTCTGGGGCTCAGACCTTCTGTTAGGTGTAACACAATTTTACATGGACCAAGAGAGAACACCTTAAGAAAGAGGGGTGGAAACATTCGTGGAAATGAAAAGCACGAGCAACATAAACTATGTACTAAGAAGAAACTTGATATTACTCAATAATCTTGGGTGAAAGCCTGTGCATAATAATGTGAACGTGCATGCGGTAATTATACCCACTTGCACTAGGGATCTGTATACTCAGTTTTATCCTAAAGTGCACTCCTAATCAAGAAGGTTGGGTCTGCTGGTGTACAGATGTGAAATTTGATGAGGAAGTTGAAGAAGTGCTCGGCAAAGTTGCAAGGACTAATGAGTCTGCAGTGGCAAGCATGGGGTGCTTCTCCAGGAGACAAGGTAGCCAGGTTGTGGGAGGTGGGCAAGACAGATATAATCATGTGCACTCTGACAGCTATGAAATGGATGAGTGTAGCTTGTGACTGTGTTTACAAGCTGTATTCTGAGATTAAAGGAAAGTCCAATATAACATTCAGAAAAGGTAGCGACTCACATAATGCTTGGTGCAAATGCATGACGTCTGCAACACCTAGAAATTAAAAAGCCCCCCCCCCCCTCCAGCCCCAAAGAAGAAGGCCTTTTGCCTTAAGTGAAATAGGTTAGGGGTCCCTCTGAGGAAGTTGGAAGGTCTTATTGTCTCCCTCTGATCTAAACTGAAGGAAGGCCGATTTCCCAGGATAGCATGCTCAGCTGCACACATTGAATGGGGATGCTAGAATTCTGATTGATTGATAGATTCCTATTTTCCCAACTGAAGTTGGTGCCGTGGACAGCATCCCACCATAGTGAAAGGGGGACTCAGTCCTCGCTATGCATCAGGCTCCTGAATAGTCGGCATAAAGAAGGCTTCTAGGCGACTAGAGGTGTTGGTCAGCAACACAACTTCTCCTCCATAATGAAAAATAGGAAGACAGAATGTAGAGAGAGTCAAAGGCTGCAAGTGCTCTCTGCCATTCTCTACACAGGGTGACTTTCTGTGGTCACAGCCGGTCCCCAGGGGAGAACTATTTCCATGTCTAATAGGGCTGTTGTTCATTTCAAAGAGCTTCCTCCTCCCCCATGAGAGTCTGGTTAGTGTTGGTGATGTCAGGCAACCGCCTGCATATCTTGTTGACTTTCCCTGTCCATGAATTTGCTAAGACCTATTCTGGATCTATGCCTCTCCTAGAACAGTTCTCTTACCACCTTTAGGGACATCATGACAGGAGGCGTGGTTTGTTCTTTATAGATGGCAATGGTTACAACACCCTCCTGGCTCTTGACAATGCATAACACGGGTGAACATCTGGTCGATGCCATCAGCTGTTGGCCACTTCAGTCTTACCTATTGCCACAATGCCATCTGGATGGTAAACACTGCGTTCCCTCTCACTCCAGGTGGAAGTTATGAACAATGCTGGAGACTTGGAGGCAGAAGGAACTGGCAGGTTAGGGGACCAGGGGCTTTCCTCTCAGAAGTTAAGTGTCCAATGGGGGTCCTAAAGAGGCCTACCCTGCACATAGCCCATGGTCCTTACCCTCTGACAATCTCCACATCCCAAATTGCATGGCAGATAGTGATGTAGTTCAGTTTTCACTTTGTTCAAGTCTGTTAATAGAATCTTGTTTGAACTCATCTCTGTATAGGAAAAGGGTTGGTGCCATAGCCTCTATCACTCTCCTGTCTGCCCTACCACCTTGCTGTTTAAAATATAGATGAACAGGGTAACCCATTCACAAACCTAGTGTCCAGGTGAAGGGTGAATGGCCAGCATTGGCAATTCACTGGTGGTATGGCATGGACAAGATAGATGACATTTAAATTTCCAGGTACAATGTAATTGGAGTACCAAACATGTACACATACATTAATACACTTTTCATTGAAGACACACATTAGAAAGCTTCCCCTGTGCACACAACCCTATATCTATTTAAGAATATCAAAAATTTTTGTCATGTGTGGTGTAACTTCACACCTTCTTCCAATGCTAATTTACATAATCAGCGACTTAAAACCTTCATATTTGTGCATCTTGCCCCTTAGCATTTGGTTTTTGTCAAGTGCGCTAAAAGAGAACAACAGCACAACAGTGCCATCCCATCTACAACAGGCCTTGAACACAATGCAAGATAAAACCGCTGTGCCACTGAATCTGCTTCAAAGTGCATTGTATTGTACAATTGTATTTTGTAAGTTTGCGCCGATTTTGCGTCAAAAAATTACGCAAATGCGGGGCTAAAAAAGTGTAAATATGGGCCATCTTGTTTTATGCATACCCATCAAGGAGGAAGTACATCAAAATGGAAGGAGGTGGAATGTCAAAAACAATTTTATGTTCCACTGGAATTTTTAATGTTTGCTACAGCAACAAGCACTTGCAGTGCTATAGGTGTCACATTAGCAAGAGTTAGAGCTGTTGGCATTGTAAATGATAATGACAACCTTGCATTTGGGACCTTTTAACAATTTAGCCATTTAGCACATTAATCCTTTATCAGAAATAAACTGTGTTTGTGCATTCCTCCATACACTTGGCATTAGACATAATGGTCTGAATGGCCCCTACAGAGCACCACAGTAAAAATAGCATGTGGAAGAAACACAGTCATATAACCATATATTCAGGACCAAGAGGGCATAATCACATAAAAAAAGAATGATAAAGAACATTGCAGTGTAACCATATAATCAGCCCCTAGACGGCATAGTGTACTACAAATTCTTAGGCCCAGCAGGCCTTTTAAATATCATTTAACTGTGGAGTCAGTGACACAAGGGTGCAGTGCTGCAGCTCGTTACTTGATGTCCCTGTAGAGTCAACAGCAAAAGGTGCAGTACCACTGGTCTTGGCTAGATGTCCCCTGTTGAGTCAACAGCAGAAGGTGCAGTACCACTGGCCATGGCTATATGCCCCCGTGGAGCCAAAAGAACTCAGAGTACAGTGTCACAGAAAGCTGCCAGAAATTCTTCTGACTTCAGAAGTTCAGAATGCCCCCCAGACCCAGAAACGGCTGGAAAAGAACCAGGTCCTCTGTGAAATGGCTGAAATATTTAGCCATGCTGTACATTAAACCTTTATCAGAAATAAACTGTGTTTGCGCATACATTAATCCTTTATCAGAAATAAACTGTTTGTGCATTAGCAGAAGGTGCATTACCACTAGTTGTGGCTAGATGTCCCTGTGGAGCCAACAGTTAGTATTGCCTTGGGGCAATTATCATCCTTCCGCCCTTGGAGAGCAAAATGCATACATATTTGCAGGCCAAGTAAGGCTGTCAAAATATTATTACAAACAAGACTCTTATATCACGAACCTCCACTCAGCTGTAAAAACAAAAGGTCCAGTTATATGACAGTATAAATACGAGAGTTTAAATATAGATTGAATGAAGGAAAAAGTTATGATTTTGGGCCCCCTCTAACCTAGTGTGAACCACAAGATGGCCTGGACAGAAAGAGTACATTGTTCTGAATGTTTTGGTGGTGGTCTCATTGCTCTAGGGCCCCCACAGGCTGAGTTTTGGGCAGAAATGTGTTGTAAAAGGCATGCATGCAAAGCATTATGGTGTGAGTTTCCCCAAGTACAGTGAATATTGTAGTATCCGCTCTCCCACTGTGTGGGGAGAGCCGCTGTTAAGGATTCATTCCTGGGTCGATTTCATGCTATAAAAGACACAAAAAATTTACACATGCATGACACAACTACTTGTACTTACTGATTGTGTAAAGTAAGGACCAAGCGAAGGGCAAACGTGGAAAAACAAACCGGGCGCATGAACACGAGTTGCTTACTGACAAACACGCAAAGCAGGAAACAAAGAAAAATAGTCCATCCAAACAACAGAAAAACATTCCAGGCATAATTCAACTGTACTTAGCCGGTGCTCCTCAGCCATGAACAGGAAGTGACCTACTGACTGCCAAACCAGTCAGAAGGTAGAAAAACAAGAACGACACTACCTTCAACCTATAGTAAGTGGCAGGAGGGAGCAAAGTTCTATGCTCCATCCAATAGGTCTTGCAGACAGGGCATGCGCGCTGCCTAGGCCCGACCTAAAAACTGTTGAACAGAATGGAATTTTATGACATGAAACTGGAACTTTACTCACAATACATCCCTTTTGTGGTTCGCTGTAAATCCAGTCAGTAATTTTTTAGATAAATATGGACTACAGAGGTTAAACCTACAGATGTATGGAGATATGGTATAGTTTATTTTAGGATTACAGCCCTGCCAGGTGTCACTCATTACATGTTAGACTAATGCATTCTCGGAATTTCCGCACATCACAGCAAGGTCTCATAATGCTCACACAAATCTGGGGAGTCAACAGTATGTGTGCCCAATTCTGTGTCCCTGCTGAGCCAGAGAGATTTATAAATCCAGCAGCACGACCCACTTCTCTTTACACAATAGTTGAACCATAGAAATGTTTTTATGAACATATGCCCATCCCCCAAGTGAGTGGGGTATGTCTGAGACCCCGGAGATCGGATTTTTATGGTGAAAGACAGAGGCTCGCTGTAAGCACCTACTGATGTCCTGCTTTTGTGACCAGATCCCCAGCACAGCGTGCGCTTGAGTCTGCTGTACGTGAGCATCTCACTTCCACAGCTAGACAGAGATGACAGACAGGTGCACAGTTAACCTCTACTGCAACTAAGACTATGCCTTTTCATGGCGGGCCAGTCATGCAGCTACAGTATGGACACCAGTGTGGCTGAGTGACATGTATTATTCTGCTAGGCAGTGCCGCTCCCTAGGCTAGGACCAACTGCAGTGCGGCGTAAACTGAGTTTAAGTCCTGGAAGCTTAGTGGCTTGGGCACTGAATAACTGCCTTGCTCATGGGTGTGGCAACGCCAGTCACCCGAGCTTCTTCGTACCAGTAATTGGAGTTTACTGCAGAAACAAAGTCTAAGACTACATAGAGGGATCCTATACACTTAAAAGGGAATAGTATTCTGCATGCCTGGCTTGAGGAAAACAGATGTAGAAGAAAAAACACATGGCGGATCAGGCCCTGCATGCCACTTACTCAGTGGGTTGTTCCGCGCATCCCTTTCTTTCTGCCTTACATTCTGTCATTTTTTGTCATCCTATGTGAATCTCACGAGTCACGTGCGACCGTTATTTACTTACAAAATGTTAGTAGCATCAACTAAAATGGTACCTAAAAGTGGTCACTTTAATGATCGCGATTTCCTTTTGAATCATATTTTGCACGTTTCTTTCTTTTAAATACCTCCAGTTTTCGACGCCTCAGGGTTCACTCCCAACAGTTGCACCTGGCCAGGTACCTCCGCGGGTGCCCCCCTCCCCATGGCGGTGGAATTTGCTTTTACACATCTCAAAACCCACGAATTGTGACCAACCCTCAGGCTTTGTAATGGCAAAATACGTACTTAGTGAAAAAATTAAAAATGTGATTGACAGGAGTTGCGAGTTATATCTTGCAAGTTAAAACAGCCTTGACATACAAAAGTCTTATCCATTTGAAGCCTGCTCAGCAACCTGTTAAGATGCTAATATCTCAAAAACTACTAAACAAACTTTCACCAAACCAACGAAGATTCGCTTTCTGGGTAAAGTTCAACTTTCACGCCATGTTTGATGTAAATCCGTTCATCTGTTCGAGCTGTAGCTGTGAGCAAAATTTCCTATGCTGGTTAAAATGGCAATATACCTCTTTTTCCCACCCGTTCCTAGCTTTTCCTTCCCATGCATGGTCCCAAAACCTGGCATGACTAAACTAGTGGACTGCCAATCTTTGTGCAAACTTGTTCACTGGTCAAACATTATAGGCAAATCAAAAAACTCCCTTTCAATTTCCATCTGAACCATACATACATAATGGCAGTTTAACTTTGTAATAGTGACCTATATTTCTTTCGATGGGTTCTGGTGACATTTACAAACCACTAAGTTGAAGGCTGAGAGGTTAAATAATGTCACTTGATTCCCCAGTTAGCATTAACAGACCATATTGCACGTGTTACTTGTTATGTATTTTTACATTAAATGATTTATTAATTGATATTCAGACTTTTTTAGAACTATTTAGAGCATTTTAGTGTCATCCATTTAGTATTTACTACTTGCCAAAGACTAGATATTTCAGTCAACGTTTTGAGACATTATGTGCAAAAACATCTTTTTGCGCCAAAGTTATATAATATTATAAATCAATTTTTAAATCCAATGTACATCGTAAGGAAATTAAGAACATGCATTCTAAAATGTGCTTTTCTTTTGCAGTACATTGACACTACAGAGCAGGTTTAATCAGGCGTATTATAAGGAAAAAACATGAAATACAATATGGTATGTAGAGGGTAAGTTTTTGCTGACCTGGTTCTGCGTTTACAATGTTTATTTTCACACACTGGGGGTATTCATTAGTATATGCTTTAATCAAGGATACGCCTGCAAGGGTGAGTTTGTCAGGTGTGCTGATTGTTTACTCGTTCTGATATAGAGGTGACAGAGACAATGTGATTTGTCTAGCATTGAGTTTTGATCACGTTATTTGCTATAATGAGCATACTACATACAAAATAGCAAATCATGTGACTCAACAGACCTGGGACAAATATTCACTGCCATTACTTGACAAACATGATTGGATGCATTGAATATATATAATAATAAAGGAAGGCCACAAAAAATGCAATTGAATTCATACAAGTTTGTTTAACCACTTCGCTGCCGGGCTTTTTCCCCCTCAGGTGCCAAGCCTTTTTTTGGCTGTTTGCGGCAGTTCGCGCTTGGGCCATCATAACATGTTGTGCACATAAGCTGGCCATGCCAAATTTGCATACTTTTTTCCCAACATCCTAGATATTCTAGAGGTACCCAGACTTTGTGGGTTCCCCTGAAGGAGACCAAGAAATTAGCCAAAATACAGCAAAAACTTTGTTTAAAAAAAAACAAAATGGGAAAAAAGGGCTGCAGAAGAAGGCTTGTGGTTATTCCCCTGAAACTGGCATCAACAAAGGGTTTGCAGTGCAAAAATAACCATCTTACCAGCTTGCCAGACTTGAATCAGAAAACCCAATTTTTCAACACAATTTTGGCATTTTTACTATTTTTTGTGCTTTCGGCCTCCTTCCTGGTAGTGACAGAAATGGGTGTGAAACCAATGCTGGATCCCAGAAAGCTAAACATTTTTGAAAAGTGGAAAATATTCTGAATTCAGCAAGGGGTAATTTGTGTAGATCCTACAAGGGTTTCCTACAGAAAATAACAGCTGAAACAAAAACATATTGAAATTGAGGTTAAAAAACAGCCATTTTTCTCCACGTTTTACTCTGTAACTTTTTCCTGTGATGCCAGATTTTTGAAAGCAATATACCGTTACATCTGCTGGACCCTTCTTATTGCAGGGATATATAGGGTTTCTAGGTTCATCAAAAACCCTAGGTACCCAGAGCCAATAATGAGCTGCACCTTGGAATGGGTTTTCATTCTATACCGGGTATCCAGCAATTCATTTGCTGAAATAGAAAGAGTGAAAAATAGGTATCAAGAAAACCTTTGTATTTCGAAAATGGGCACAAGATAAGGTGTTGAGAAGCAGTGGTTATTTGCACATCTCTGAATTACGGGGTGCCCATACTAGCATGTGAACTACAGGGCATTTCTCAAACAGACGTCTTTTTTACACACTGTCTTACATTTGGAAGGCAAAAATATAGAGAAAGACAAGGTGCAATAACACTTGTTTTGCTATTCTGTGTTCCCCCAAGTCTCCCAATAAAAATGGTATCTCACTTGCGTCAGTAGGCCTAATGCTCGCGACAGAAACTGCAACATGGGCACATCACATTTTTACATTGAAATCTGACGTGTTTTTTGCAAAGTACCTAGCTGTAGATTTTGGACTCTAGCTCAGCCGGCACCTAGGGAAACCTGCCAAACCTGTGCATTTTTTAAAACAAGGCACCTACAGGAATCCAAAATGGGGTGACTTGTGGGGCTCTCACCCGGTTTTGTTACCCAGAATCCTTTGCAAACCTCAAAAAGTGCCAAAAAAACACTTTTTCCTCACATTTCGGTGACAGAAAGTCCTGGAATCTGAGAGGAGCCAAAAAACTTCCTTCCACGCAGCGTTCCCCCAAGCCTCCCGATAAAAATGATACCTCACTTGTGTGGGTAGGCCTAGCGCCCGCAACAGGAAATGCCCCAAAACACAACGTGGCACATCACATTTTCCCAAAGAAAACAGAGCTGTTTTCTGCAAAGTGCCTGGCTGTGGATTTGACCTCTAGCTCAGCTGGCACCTAGGGAAACCTACCAAAACTGCGCATTCTTGAAAACTAGACACCTAGGGGTATCCAAGATGGGATGACTTGTGCGGCTCCCACCAGGTTCTGTAACTCAGAATCCTTTGCAAAGCTCAAAATTTGGCCCAAAAACACTTTTTCATCAAATTTCGGTGACAGAAAGTTTCTGGAATCTGAGAGGAGCCACAAATTTCCTTCCACCCAGCGTCCCCCCAAGTCTCCCGATAAAAATTGTATCTCACTTTTGTGGGTAGGCCTAGCACCCGCGACAGGAAATGCCCCAAAACACAACATGAACACATCACATTTTTCCAAAGAAAACAGAGCTGTTTTTTGCAGAGGTGACTAGCTGTGGATTTTGGCCTCTAGCTCAGCCGGCACCTAGGGAAACCTACCAAACCTGCACATTTTGGAAAACTAGACACCTAGGGGAATCCAAGATGGAATGACTTGGTGGGCTCTCACCAGGTTCTGTTAGCCAGAAGCCTTTGCAAACCTTACAATTTGGCTAAAAAAACACTTTTTTCTCACATTTCGGTGACAGAAAGTTCTGGAATCTGAGAGGAGACACAAATTTCCTTCCACTCAGCATTCCCCCAAGTCTCTCGATAAAAATGGTACCTCACTTCTGTGGGTAGGCCTAGCGCCCGCGACAGGAAATACCCCAAAACACAACGTGGACACATCAAATTTTCCCAAAGAAAACAGAGCTGTTTTCTGCTAAGTGCCTTGCTGTGGATTTTGTCCTCTAGCTCAGCTGGCACTTAGGGAAACCTACAAAACCTGCACATTCTTGAAAACTAGACACCTAGGGGTATCCAAGATGGGATGACTTGTGGGGCTCTCACCAGGTTCTGTTACCCAGAATCCTTTGCAAAGCTCACAATTTGGCCAAAAAACACTTTTTCATCAAATTTCGGTGACAGAAAGTTTCTGGCATCTGAGAGGAGCCACAAATTTCCTTCTACCCAGCGTCCCCCCAAGTCTCCCGATAAAAATGGTATCTCACTTGTGTGGGTAGGCCTAGCAACCGAGACAGGAAATGCCCCAAAACACAACATGGACACATCACATTTTCCCAAAGAAAAAAGAGCTGTTTTTTGCAAAGTGACTAGCTGTGGATTTTGGCCTCTAGCTCAGCCGGCACCTAGGGAAACCTACCAAACCTGCACATTTTGGAAAACTAGACACCTAGGGGAATCCAAGATAGAATGACTTGTGGGGCTCTCACCAGGTTCTGTTACCCAGAAGCCTTTGCAAACCTTACAATTTGGCTAAAAAAACACTTTTTTCTCACATTTCGGTGACAGAAAGTTCTGGAATCAGAGAGGAGACACAAATTTCCTTCCACTCAGCATTCCCCCAAGTCTCTCAATAAAAATGGTACCTCACTTCTGTGGGCAGGCCTAGCGCCCGCGACAGGATATACCCCAAAACACAACATGGACACATCACATTTTCCCAAAGAAACAGAGCTGTTTTCTGCTAAGTGCCTGGCTGTGGATTTTGGCCTCTAGCTCAGCTGGCACTTAGGGAAACCTACCAAAATTGCACATTCTTGAAAACTAGACACCTAGGTGTATCCAAAATGGGATGACTTGTGGGGCTCTCACCAGGTTCTGTTACCCAGAATCCATTGCAAAGCTCAAAATTTGGCTAAAAAACACTTTTTCATCAAATTTCGGTGACAGAAAGTTTCTGGAATCTGAGAGGAGCCACAAATTTCCTTCCACCCAGCGTCCCCCGCTAAAAATGGTATCCCACTTGTGTGGGTAGGCCTAGCACCTGCGACAGGAAATGCCCCAAAACACAACATGGGCGCATCACATTTTTACACTGAAATCTGACGTGTTTTTTGCAAAGGGCCTAGCTGTAGATTTTGGCCTCTAGCTCAGCCGGCACCTAGGGAAACCTACCAAACCTGTGCATTTTTTAAAACAAGGCATCCATCCAAAATGGGGTGACTTGTGGGGCTCTCACCAGGTTCTGTTACCCAGAATCCTTTGCAAAGCTCAAAACGTGCCCAAAAAACACTTTTTCCTCACATTTCGGTGACAGAAAGTCCTGGAATCTTAGAGGAGTTACAAATGTCCTTCCACGCAGAGTTCACCCAAGTCTCTCGATAAAAATGGTACCTCACTTCTGTGGGTAGGCCTAGCGCCCGTGACAGGAAATGCCCCAAAACACAACGTGGAAACATCACATTTTCCCAAAGAAAACAGAGCTGTTTTCTGCAAAGTGCCTGGCTGTGGATTTTGGCCTCTAGCTCAGCTGGCACCTAGGGAAACCTAACAAAACTGCGCATTCTTGAAAACTAGAGACCTAGGGGTATCCAAGATGGAATGACTTGGTGGGCTCTCACCAGGTTCTGTTAGCCCGAAGCCTTTGCAAACCTTACAATTTGGCTAAAAAAACACTTTTTTCTCACATTTCGGTGACAGAAAGTTCTCGAATCTGAGAGGAGACACAAATTTCCTTCCACTCAGCATTCCCCCAAGTCTCTCGATAAATATGGTACCTCACTTCTGTGGGTAGGCCTAGCGCCCGCGACAGGAAATACCCCAAAACACAACGTGGACACATCACATTTTTCCAAAGAAAACAGAGCTGTTTTTTGCGAAGTGACTAGCTGTGGATTTTGGCCTCTAGCTTAGCCGGCACCTAGGGAAACCTACCAAACCTGCACATTTTGGAAAACTAGACACCTAGGGGAATCCAAGATAGAATGACTTGTGGGGCTCTCACCAGGTTCTGTTACCCAGAATCCTTTGCAAACCTTACAATTTGGCTAAAAAAACACTTTTTTCTCACATTTCGGTGACAGAAAGTTCTGGAATCAGAGAGGAGACACAAATTTCCCTCCACTCAGCATTCCCCTAAGTCTCTCAATAAAAATGGTACCTCACTTGTGTGGGTAGGCCTAGCGCCAGCGACAGGATATACCCCAAAACACAACGTGGACACATCACATTTTCCCAAAGAAAACAGAGCTGTTTTCTGCTAAGTGCCTGGCTGTGGATTTTGGCCTCTAGCTCAGCTGGCACTTAGGGAAACCTACAAAAACTGCACATTCTTGAAAACTAGACACCTAGGGGTATCCAAGATGGGATGACTTGTGGGGCTCTCACCAGGTTCTGTTACCCAGAATCCTTTGCAAAGCTCAGAATTTGGCTAAAAAACACTTTTTCATCAAATTTCGGTGACAGAAAGTTTCTGGAATCTGAGAGGAGCCACAAATTTCCTTCCACCCAGCTTCCCCTCAAGTCTCCCAATAAAAATGGTATCTCACTTGTGTGGGTAGGCCTAGCACCCGCGATAGGAAATGCCCCAAAACACAACATGGACACATCACATTTTTCCAAAGAAAACAGAGCTGTTTTTTGCAAAGTGACTAGCTGTGGATTTTGGCCTCTAGCTCAGCCGGCACCTAGGGAAACCTACCAAACCTGCACATTTTGGAAAACTAGACACCAAGGGGAATCCAAGATGGAATGACTTGGTGGGCTCTCACCAGGTTCTGTTAGCCCGAAGCCTTTGCAAACCTTACAATGTGGCTAAAAAAACACTTTTTTCTCACATTTCGGTGACAGAAAGTTCTCGAATCTGAGAGGAGACACAAATTTCCTTCCACTCAGCATTCCCCCAAGTCTCTCGATAAATATGGTACCTCACTTCTGTGGGTAGGCCTAGCGCCCGCGACAGGAAATACCCCAAAACACAACGTGGACACATCACATTTTTCCAAAGAAAACACAGCTGTTTTTTGCAAAGTGACTAGCTGTGGATTTTGGCCTCTAGCTTAGCCGGCACCTAGGGAAACCTACCAAACCTGCACATTTTGGAAAACTAGACACCTAGGGGAATCCAAGATGGGGTGACTTGTGGGGCTCTCACCAGGTTCTGTTACCCAGAATCCTTTGCAAACCTTACAATTTGGCTAAAAAAACACTTTTTTCTCACATTTCGGTGACAGAAAGTTCTGGAATCAGAGAGGAGACACAAATTTCCCTCCACTCAGCATTCCCCTAAGTCTCTCAATAAAAATGGTACCTCACTTGTGTGGGTAGGCCTAGCGCCAGCGACAGGATATACCCCAAAACACAACATGGACACATCACATTTTCCCAAAGAAAACAGAGCTGTTTTCTGCTAAGTGCCTGGCTGTGGATTTTGGCCTCTAGCTCAGCTGGCACTTAGGGAAACCTACAAAAACTGCACATTCTTGAAAACTAGACACCCAGGGGTATCCAAGATGGGATGACTTGTGGGGCTCTCACCAGGTTCTGTTACCCAGAATCCTTTGCAAAGCTCAGAATTTGGCTAAAAAACACTTTTTCATCAAATTTCGGTGACAGAAAGTTTCTGGAATCTGAGAGGAGCCACAAATTTCCTTCCACCCAGCGTCCCCCCAAGTCTCCCGATAAAAATGGTATCTCACTTGTG
Source organism: Pleurodeles waltl (assembly GCF_031143425.1). Taxonomy (NCBI): domain Eukaryota; kingdom Metazoa; phylum Chordata; class Amphibia; order Caudata; family Salamandridae; genus Pleurodeles; species Pleurodeles waltl. The sequence continues at coordinate 604,160,824 of NC_090445.1, read as the reverse complement.
TGGGTAGGCCTAGCACCCGCGACAGGAAATGCCCCAAAACACAACATGGACACATCACATTTTTCCAAAGAAAACAGAGCTGTTTTTTGCAAAGTGACTAGCTGTGGATTTTGGCCTCTAGCTCAGCCGGCACCTAGGGAAACCTACCAAACCTGCACATTTTGGAAAACTAGACACCTAGGGGAATCCAAGATGGAATGACTTGGTGGGCTCTCACCAGGTTCTGTTAGCCAGAAGCCTTTGCAAACCTTACAATTTGGCTAAAAAAACACTTTTTTCTCACATTTCGGTGACAGAAAGTTCTGGAATCTGAGAGGAGACACAAATTTCCTTCCACTCAGCATTCCCCCAAGTCTCTCGATAAAAATGGTACCTCACTTGTGTGGGCAGGCCTAGCGCCCGCGACAGGATATAACCCAAAACACAACGTGGACACATCACATTTTCCCAAAGAAACAGAGCTGTTTTCTGCTAAGTGCCTGGCTGTGGATTTTGGCCTCTAGCTCAGCTGGCACTTAGGGAAACCTACAAAAACTGCACATTCTTGAAAACTAGACACCTAAGGGTATCCAAGATGGGATGACTTGTGGGGCTCTCACCAGGTTCTGTTACCCAGAAACCTTTGCAAAGCTCAAAATTTGGCTAAAAAACACTTTTTCATCAAATTTCGGTGACAGAAAGTTTCTGGAATCTGAGAGGAGCCACAAATTTCCTTCCACCCAGCGTCCCCCCAAGTCTCCGGATAAAAATGGTATCTCACTTGTGTGGGTAGGCTTAGCACCCGCGACAGGAAATGCCCCAAAAAAGAACAAGGACACATCACATTTTTACAAAGAAAACAGAGCTGTTTTTTGCAAAGTGACTAGCTGTGGATTTTGGCCTCTAGCTCAGCCGGCACCTAGGGAAACCTACCAAACCTGCACATTTTGGAAAACTAGACACCTAGGGGAATCCAAGATGGAATGACTTGGTGGGCTCTCACCAGGTTCTGTTAGCCCGAAGCCTTTGCAAACCTTACAATTTGGCTAAAAAAACACTTTTTTCTCACATTTCGGTGACAGAAAGTTCTCGAATCTGAGAGGAGACACAAATTTCCTTCCACTCAGCATTCCCCCAAGTCTCTCGATAAATATGGTACCTCACTTCTGTGGGTAGGCCTAGCGCCCGCGACAGGAAATACCCCAAAACACAACGTGGACACATCACATTTTTCCAAAGAAAACAGAGCTGTTTTTTGCAAAGTGACTAGCTGTGGATTTTGGCCTCTAGCTTAGCCGGCACCTAGGGAAACCTACCAAACCTGCTCATTTTGGAAAACTAGACACCTAGGGGAATCCAAGATGGGGTGACTTGTGGGGCTCTCACCAGGTTCTGTTACCCAGAATCCTTTGCAAACCTTACAATTTGGCTAAAAAAACACTTTTTTCTCACATTTCGGTGACAGAAAGTTCTGGAATCAGAGAGGAGACACAAATTTCCCTCCACTCAGCATTCCCCTAAGTCTCTCAATAAAAATGGTACCTCACTTGTGTGGGTAGGCCTAGCGCCAGCGACAGGATATACCCCAAAACACAACGTGGACACATCACATTTTCCCAAAGAAACAGAGCTGTTTTCTGCTAAGTGCCTGGCTGTGGATTTTGGCCTGTAGCTCAGCTGGCACTTAGGGAAACCTACCAAAACTGCACATTCTTGAAAACTAGACACCTAGGGGTATCCAAGATGGGATGACTTGTGGGGCTCTCACCAGGTTCTGTTACCCAGAATCCTTTGCAAAGCTCAAAATTTGGCCAAAAAACACTTTTTCATCAAATTTCGGTGACAGAAAGTTTCTGGAATCTGAGAGGAGCCACAAATTTCCTTCCACCCAGCATCCCCCCAAGTCTCCCGATAAAAATGGTACCTCACTTGTGTGGGCAGGCCTAGCGCCCGCGACAGGATATACTCCAAAACACAACGTGGACACATCACATTTTCCCAAAGAAACAGAGCTGTTTTCTGCTAAGTGCCTGGCTGTGGATTTTGGCCTCTAGCTCAGCTGGCACTTAGGGAAACCTACCAAAACTGCACATTCTTGAAAACTAGACACCTAGGGGTATCCAAGATGGGATGACTTGTGGGGCTCTCACCAGGTTCTGTTACCCAGAAACCTTTGCAAAGCTCAACATTTGGCTAAAAAACACCTTTTCATCAAATTTCGGTGACAGAAAGTTTCTGGAATCTGAGAGGAGCCACAAATTTCCTTCCACCCAGCGTCCCCCAAGTCTCCCGATAAAAATGGTATCTCACTTGTGTAGGTAGGCTTAGCACCCGCGACAGGAAATGCCCCAAAAAACAACAAGGACACATCACATTTTTACAAAGAAAACAGAGCTGTTTTTTGCAAAGTGACTAGCTGTGGATTTTGGCCTCTAGCTCAGTCGGCACCTAGGGAAACCTACCAAACCTGCACATTTTGGAAAACTAGACACCTAGGGGAATCCAAGATGGAATGACTTGGTGGGCTCTCACCAGGTTCTGTTAGCCAGAAGCCTTTGCAAACCTTACAATTTGGCTAAAAAAACACTTTTTTCTCACATTTCGGTGACAGAAAGTTCTCGAATCTGGGAGGAGACACAAATTTCCTTCCACTCAGCATTCCCCCAAGTCTCTCGATAAATATGGTACCTCACTTCTGTGGGTAGGCCTAGCGCCCGCGACAGGAAATACCCCAAAACACAACGTGGACACATCACATTTTTCCAAAGAAAACAGAGCTGTTTTTTGGAAATTGATTAGCTGTGGATTTTGGCCTCTAGCTTAGCCGGCACCTAGGGAAACCTACCAAACCTGCACATTTTGGAAAACTAGACACCTAGGGGAATCCAAGATGGGGTGACTTGTGGGGCTCTCACCAGGTTCTGTTACCCAGAATCCTTTGCAAACATCAACATTTGGTCAAAAAAACACTTTTTCCTCTCAGTTTCGGTGACAGAAAGTTCTGGAATCTGAGAGGAGCCACAAATTTCCTTCCATCCAGTGTTCCCCCAAGTCTCCCGATAATCTTTTTACCTCAATTGTGTGGGTAGGCCTACCGCCCGCGACAGGAAATGCCCCAAAACACAACATGAACACATCACATCTTCCCAAAGAAAACAGAACTGTTTTTTGCAAAGTGCCTAGGTGTAGATTTTGGCCTCCAGCTCAGCTGGCACCTAGGGAAACCTACCAAACCTGCACATTTTGGAAAACTAGACACCTAGGGGAATCCAAGATAGAATGACTTGTGGGGCTCTCACCAGGTTCTATTACCCAGAAGCCTTTGCAAACCTTACAATTTGGCTAAAAAAACACTTTTTTCTCACATTTCGGTGACAGAAAGTTCTGGAATCAGAGAGGAGACACAAATTTCCTTCTACTCAGCATTCCCCTAAGTCTCTCAATAAAAATGGTACCTCACTTGTGTGGGTAGGCCTAGCGCCCGCGACAGGATATACCCCAAAACACAACGTGGACACATCACATTTTCCCAAAGAAAACAGAGCTGTTTTCTGCTAAGTGCCTTGCTGTGGATTTTGTCCTCTAGCTCAGCTGGCACTTAGGGAAACCCACAAAAACTGCACATTCTTGAAAACTAGACACCTAGGGGTATCCAAGATGGGATGACTTGTGGGGCTCTCACCAGGTTCTGTTACCCAGAATCCTTTGCAAAGCTCAAAATTTGGCCAAAAAACACTTTTTCATCAAATTTCGGTGACAGAAAGTTTCTGGAATCTGAGAGGAGCCACAAATGTCCTTCTACCCAGCGTCCCCCCAAGTCTCCCGATAAAAATGGTATCTCACTTGTGTGGGTAGGCCTAGCAACCGAGACAGGAAATGCCCCAAAACACAACATGGACACATCACATTTTCCCAAAGAAAAAAGAGCTGTTTTTTGCAAAGTGACTAGCTGTGGATTTTGGCCTCTAGCTCAACCGGCACCTAGGGAAACCTACCAAACCTGCACATTTTGGAAAACTAGACACCTAGGGGAATCCAAGATAGAATGACTTGTGGGGCTCTCACCAGGTTCTGTTACCTAGAAGCCTTTGCAAACCTTACAATTTGGCTAAAAAAACACTTTTTTCTCACATTTCGGTGACAGAAAGTTCTGGAATCAGAGAGGAGACACAAATTTCCTTCCACTCAGCATTCCCCCAAGTCTCTCAATAAAAATGGTACCTCACTTGTGTGGGCAGGCCTAGCGCCCGCGACAGGATATACCCCAAAACACAACGTGGACACATCACATTTTCCCAAAGAAACAGAGCTGTTTTCTGCTAAGTGCCTGGCTGTGGATTTTGGCCTCTAGCTCAGCTGGCACTTAGGGAAACCTACCAAAACTGCACATTCTTGAAAACTAGACACCTAGGTGTATACAAAATGGGATGACTTGTGGGGCTCTCACCAGGTTCTGTTACCCAGAATCCTTTGCAAAGCTCACAATTTGGCCAAAAAACACTTTTTCATCAAATTTCGGTGACAGAAAGTTCTGGAATCAGAGAGGAGACACAAATTTCCTTCCACTCAGCATTCCCCCAAGTCTCTCAATAAAAATGGTACCTCACTTGTGTGGGCAGGCCTAGCGCCCGCGACAGGATATACCCCAAAACACAACGTGGACACATCACATTTTCCCAAAGAAACAGAGCTGTTTTCTGCTAAGTGCCTGGCTGTGGATTTTGGCCTGTAGCTCAGTTGGCACTTAGGGAAACCTACCAAAACTGCTCATTCTTGAAAACTAGACACCAAGGTGTATCCAAAATGGGATGACTTGTGGGGCTCTCACCAGGTTCTGTTACCCAGAATCCTTTGCAAAGCTCAAAATGTGGCTAAAAAACACTTTTTCATCAAATTTCGGTGACAGAAAGTTTCTGGAATCTGAGAGGAGCCACAAATTTCCTTCCACCCAGCGTCCGCGCTAAAAATGGTATCCCACTTGTGTGGGTAGGCCTAGCGCCCGCGACAGGAAATGCCCCAAAACACAACATGGGCGCATCACATTTTTACACTGAAATCTGACGTGTTTTCTGCAAAGGGCCTAGCTGTAGATTTTGGCCTCTAGCTCAGCCGGCACCTAGGGAAACCTACCAAACCTGTGCATTTTTTAAAACAAGGCATCCATCCAAAATGGGGTGACTTGTGGGGCTCTCACCAGGTTCTGTTACCCAGAATCCTTTGCAAAGCTCAAAACGTGCCCAAAAAACACTTTTTCCTCACATTTCGGTGACAGAAAGTCCTGGAATCTTAGAGGAGCTACAAATTTCCTTCCACGCAGAGTTCCCCTAAGTCTCTCGATAAAAATGGTACCTCACTTGTGTGGGTAGGCCTAGCGCCCGTGACAGGAAATGCCCCAAAACACAACGTGGACACATCACATTTTCCCAAAGAAAACAGAGCTGTTTTCTGCAAAGTGCCTGGCTGTGGATTTTGGCCTCTAGCTCAGCTGGCACCTAGGGAAACCTAACAAAACTGCGCATTCTTGAAAACTAGACACCTAGGGGTATCCAAGATGGGATGACTTGTGGGGCTCTCACCAGGTTCTGTTACCCAGAATCCTTTGCAAAGCTCAAAATGTGGCCAAAAAACACTTTTTCATCAAATTTCGGTGACAGAAAGTTTCTGGAATCTGAGAGGAGCCACAAATTTCCTTCCACCCAGCGTCCCCCCAAGTCTCCCGATAAAAATGGTATCTCACTTGTGTGGGTAGGCCTAGCACCCGCAACAGGAAATGCCCCAAAACACAACATGGACACATCACATTTTTCCAAAGAAAACAGAGCTGTTTTTTGCAAAGTGACTAGCTGTGGATTTTGGCCTCTAGCTCAGCCGGCACCTAGGGAAACCTACCAAACCTGCACATTTTGGAAAACTAGACACCTAGGGGAATCCAAGATAGAATGACTTGTGGGGCTCTCACCAGGTTCTGTTACCTAGAAGCCTTTGCAAACCTTACAATTTGGCTAAAAGAACACTTTTTTCTCACATTTCGGTGACAGAAAGTTCTGGAATCAGAGAGGAGACACAAATTTCCCTCCACTCAGCATTCCCCTAAGTCTCTCAATAAAAATGGTACCTCACTTGTGTGGGTAGGCCTAGCGCCCGCGACAGGATATACCCCAAAACACAACGTGGACACATCACATTTTCCCAAAGAAAACAGAGCTGTTTTCTGCTAAGTGCCTGGCTGTGGATTTTGGCCTCTAGCTCAGCTGGCACTTAGGGAAACCTACCAAAACTGCACATTCTTGAAAACTAGACACCTAGGTGTATACAAAATGGGATGACTTGTGGGGCTCTCACCAGGTTCTGTTACCCAGAATCCTTTGCAAAGCTCAAAATGTGGCTAAATAAACACTTTTTCATCAAATTTCGGTGACAGAAAGTTTCTGAAATCTGAGAGGAGCCACAAATTTCCTTCCACCCAGCGTCCCCCCAAGTCTCCCGATAAAAATGGTATCTCAATTGTGTGGGTAGGCCTAGCACCCGCGACAGGAAATTCCCCAAAACACAACATGGACACATCACATTTTTCCAAAGAAAACAGAGCTGTTTTTTTTGCAAAGTGACTAGCTGTGGATTTTGGCCTCTAGCTCAGCCGCCACCTAGGGAAACCTACCAAACCTGCACATTTTGGAAAACTAGACACCTAGGGGAATCCAAGATGGGGTGACATGTGGGGCTCTCACCAGGTTCTGTTACCCAGAATCCTTTGCAAACATCAACATTTGGTCAAAAAAACACTTTTTCCTCTCAGTTTCGGTGACAGAAAGTTCTGGAATCTGAGAGGAGCCACAAATTTCCTTCCATCCAGTGTTCCCCCAAGTCTCCCGATAAATATTTTACCTCAATTGTGTGGGTAGGCCTACCGCCCGCGACAGGAAATGCCCCAAAACACAACATGAACACATCACATTTTCCCAAAGAAAACAGAACTGTTTTTTGCAAAGCCCCCTGATAAAAATGGTACCTCACATGTGTGGGTAGGCCTAGCGCCCGTGTAAGGAAATGCCCCATCAACACTATCTGGACACATCAAAATGATCAAATACAAAAACTACCTGTTTTTGCGGGGGGCACCTGCTAATGTGCTCCTGGGCTCAGCAGCCATCTAGGGAAACCTACCAAACCTAGACATTTCTGAAACTAGACACTCGAGGGAGTCCAGGGAGGTGTGACTTCTGTCGATCACCCAATGTTTTCTTACCCAGAATCCTCAGCAAACCTCAAATTTAGCTAAAAAATCTAATTTTCCCCGAATTTCTGTGTGGGATCACCACACCGGGCCAAATTTCATACCACCCAACGTTCCCCTCAGTCTCCCGGTAGAAATGATACCTCACTTGTGTAGGTGGGCCAAGTGCCTGTGACCGGGAAGAGACAAAAACATGTTGAAATTGAGGGGGAGCGGGTCCGAAAGGGCAGTTTGAAAAAAAACATTTTTAGGCTGACAAGTGCAGCAGAATTTTCATCGGTGTAGATGAGACAATGCTGGGCGGTAGGATTTTTGTGGATTCCTGCAGATTCCGGAAGGTTCCATCGCAATGTTGGAAAAATGTGTGATTTCCAGCAAAGTTGGAGGTTTGCAGGGCATTGTGGGTAAGAAAATGGTGCAGGGTGCATGTGGAACTTTGTACTTTTGGGTTTTTTGCATGTGAAGCACACCACCTTGGAATCACCAAGATAGTTAGTTTTCAGATGTGTCTAGGTCTTGTGGATTTTTCTACTTGGCAGCGTCCCAAAGTCCAAAAAATGAGTACTTTGTGTTAGGAATATGGGAACTCACTTTTTGGGAGTACCCAGAGTATTTGCACAGGTTTCAAGTGATGCAGAACTCTGCTTTCAGGTTGATTCGCAACCTTTCAGCCCACACTTCTATTTCACCTCATCTTAAACAGCCGCATGGTTCTCAGTCAAGAACAGCTCTGTCTTCAAGGCCACTCTTATGCATAGAGCCGTATATAATCAGGGCCCATCACGTTTTAAAGGCTATGTTCAGACCATAGTTCCTCTCTCATAACCTTAATTCTTGTTCTGAAAGAGCAGTTATCATTCCAGCCATCAAAAGAGTCAGGTGGGGTGGCAGAGCATTTTCCTATCTTGCTGTTAAATCCTGGAACTCGCTGTCTCTGGACATGAGAACTACTACCAACCAACTAAGATTCAGAAAGAAATTCAAAACTTTACTTTTCTGACTTCCTTATTGAGCCCTCAGTTGTTGTTTAGTTCCTGTTAGTTCCAACACCATGACACTCTTTGGGTAATTGCCCTCTTTATAAATGTATTTTACATTACACTAACAAGAGATGAAACTGTAGATTCACTGTTTGTGGGATAAACACACGTAGATATGTATTGATAAAAGTAATAAGTGAAGGCACCTGAGTGTTTGCCAGTAGCTGAAGAAGATGAAGGAGTGATTGTGTCAAGCTATAAAGGTTGTGCACTTTGGCTAATGTTGCTTTAGTCTGTCCAAAAGATATTTCATTGTAGGAAATAATGTAGTCTTTTCATGTTTTTGTCGTTAGTGATTGTTAATTTAAATAAATGATAATATTTGTGAAAAAATATGTATAATGATTGTGTGTTTACTATATAGATAAAATGTCTGTCTATTTTGTCTATAGTGGACCTAAAATAAATGAATGTCGCAATTAGAAGCTGCATGAAATATATAAGTAACTGAAAGTTTGAATAGCCTTTATGTTCTCAAGAAGGTGGAGTGATTACTGTGTACCACTGAAATGAATTACCATTTCTTTTGATGGTCCATAACCAGCCTTGGACTATACAAGTTTTAGATGTAATAAAAATCCATATCTGCATAATGACATAACTAACTGGGTGGAATTTCATTACAATACCGGAGGCTACCATTATGCATTAATCTTTCAATGCTACTCCACATAGTAGCACTTGAAAGTACATTACACCACAAAACAAAACAGACTAGAATGAAACCATAGCAACATATATAAGGTCCATGTGCAGAACAATCATCCTCTTTTGAATGCTGCTCCTTCACAAGATAAGTAGAACTTTACATTTCTCTTATAATTGGCTTATTGTGCCCTTAATTTAAACAATTGTTATAACTAATTTTATGCTAATACTACTCCTAATATTCCTCATTTCCAATTCATGGAAATTAAACTCTCACTTGTTTAATACTTGTATCTTAGGCATTACATAGCATTTGTTACCGTGAAAACCGCCTTTGTAAGATTGAAGACTCCCTAACATTTGTATTTAAATCTTGTACCTGTTCATGGGAATTTTCACAGTCCAAAGCTGGTCTGGACGTTGTTCTCAGCCTGCCGTGCTGTGAGCGCTCTTAGCCTACACTGATGCGGGCGCTCAGCGTGGACCTCTGAATCAGAGGTTTTGCACCGCAGGTGGTCCCCGCTGTCTAGGACGCAGCCGTTGGTGATAGGTAGTCCTGTGGTGTCTTTGGTGCATTGTTAGAGCTACGTATCAGGGACGAGATCTCATTTACTCATGCAAGATCAGACGCCATTTTGTTTTCAGCTAAAAGCCCTTGCTCTTTATGTACGTGTGCCAGCACGAGGCACAGTGCTGCATCTGTCACATCTGACAGTTGACAGTTGCAGTTTACCTTCACGCAGCTCATCGACAACACCTGTCAGTAAGAGCTCTGAGTCTTAATATAATTTTGCATGCTGTTTGAATATTTTGGGGCGCTTTTACATATTCTGCGTCTTATAGTAACAATATTAATATATATTCCATACTATATATTACATTTAAAATGTCCAATAATGAAGAACAACCCCCTGTGATCCCAGAGGATAAGATTAATGAGGAGATAATTAGGAAGCTCATCCAACACGAGATGCATTCTTGTGTGCGTGAGACAAGTCATGAGTAAAAAGAGCAGAGTAAAGGTTCTGATTATGAGACATGCTCCATATCTAATGAAGTTGTGAACAAAGAGGGGGGGGAGAAAAGGATCACTAAACATATGGAGAAAGAGCCTCTAGCCCCTATTTTGACAGAAGATCAATAAACCTTCAAAATGATTGGAGGTCCAAGCACCTCAAATAAGAGTGGTGTCCTTTGCACCATAAAAAAGAGAGGTGCCCTTCGCTGCCCAAATAGATTGGGTGACCCTAGCAGCACAGAACAAATAGGTACTCTAGACCTAGAGTTTGATGATTAGGAGGATGATGAAAACATGTACGATGAGTATGTACTTGTTTTGGACCAAGGGTTGTTGGAGACTGCTGATCCTTTTGATGAGCAATCATCCCCATCCACTTCAAAGGATATTATTAAAAACTCCTTGGGAGAGGAGATGTTTTCTCCAAACAATATCAGTCACCCAAGGAGTTCAGAATGGTGGCTAATGGAGCAATTTAATTAATAAGTGGATTAGAAACTCACTCAAAAAAGAGTGAACTGAATGTTCATGTCCAGTGATCAACGAAAAAGTGTGTGTAACTCCCAACCAAGACCCTGAACTTATCATGTTCCTATTTAAGATGGGATGAAACCCAAGGAAAGGCCTTGAGAGATCCCTGCAAATCTGCCAAGACCATCTTCTGGATGTAGTTTGTCCCTTGACAAGGATAATAGATATGTCAGAAGAGGCATACATTAAAGATCTCCCTATTTATCTGGATGTCCCGTGAGGTTGCAGTCAGAAATCCATGGTGCTTCTGGGCAATACTGTGCTTAACGCTGAAATGCACAAAGGAGTCCTTCTTAAGCTTAACGCTAAGCTCAGAGAGTTGGCGGAAAAATAGACCTCTGAAAATCCCAAAGGACTACTCATTGGAGATAACATCATCAAGAGTGTGGGAAAATATGTGGGCACATTTACTGTGCTTGATAAAGCACAAAATAATATGTGCAGGGTTTTCAACCCAATTTTTGGAAGGGCCGGCAGAAGGAGACTTTCTGACTGCCAAAACTCCCAAAGGTCCTAGTTCAATAATTCAAGACCAGGAGGTCTTGGTAGAGGATACCACAGCAGTGTCCATTCTAACCTCTACCCACAGAAGGGATGCTACCAAAGGCCAAGATGAAATAGTGGATTTGGGCATGTGCCCCCAGTCCAGGGAGAGTATGATCAACTCTCTTCCTTCCTTTCCCCAAGAAAGTGTGGGGGGGAAGCCTCAAATATTTTTTAAAAACATGGGAAACAATTGCTCAGGATCCCTAGGTATTACGAATGATTCAAGGTTTCAGATTAGAGTTTTGGGAGATCTCTTATGAATCTGTCATACCAAAAGAACTTGTGTTATCAACAGAACAACACGCAATTGTAAACAAAGAAGTGGGATCTAAACTAATGAAAGCGACAATCCGGGAGGTATGTTTAGGAGACAAGGTATTCACAAGCACTCTTTTTTTTTAGTAGAGAAAAAGGACAAGGGATGGAGACCCATGATAAACCTCAGAGAGTTAAAAAAGTTCTTAGTCTACAGATAATTCAAAATGGAGGGGATCTATCTTTTAAGAGACTTATTACTAAGGGACGATTGGTGAGTGAAGTTGGTCTTAAAGGACGCCTACTTCTGTGATGCAAAGTACTGCAATCTAAGGGAAGCCACACACTTCCTTCCACCCAGCTTTTCCCCAAGTCTTCCGATAAAAATAGCACCTCACTTGTGTGCGCAGGCCTAGTGCCCGTGACAGGAAATGCCCTAAAATGTAATGTGGACACATCATATTTTATCTCTGAAAACTGACTATTTTTTTGCAATGTGCCTAGCTGTGGATTTTGGGCCCTAGAGCAGCCGGTACTTAGGGAAACCTAGCAAACTAGCAAACCTGTACATTTTTGAAAACTAGATATCTAGGGTAATCCAGGATGGGGTGACTTGTGTGGCTCTTACCACATTTTCCTACCCAGAAGCCCTTGCAAACCTCACAATTTGCACAAAAATACACATTTCCTCACATTTCTGTGATGCAAAGTTCTGCAGTCTGAGGGGAGCCAATAACTTCCTTCTACCCAGCATTCCCCCAACTATCCCGATAAAAATGGTACCTCCCTTGTGAGGGTAGGCTTAGTGCCTGGGACAGGAAACGCCCCAAAATGCAATCCGGACAACACATTTTAGATTGAAAACTGACTGTTTTTTTGCAATGTGCCTAGCTGTTGATTTTAGGTCCTAGCTCAGAAGCCACCTAGGGAAAACTAGCAAACCTGTACATTTTTTACACCTCGGAGAATCCAGTATGGGGTGACTTGTTTTGGCTCTTAACATATTTGTCTACCCGGAATTCCTTGCAAACCTCAAAATGTGTCTAGAAAAACAAATTGTCTGCACATTTGTGTGCTCGAAAGTTCTGGAATCTGAGGAGAGCCACATATTTCCAACCACTCAGCATTTCCCTTGGTCCCAGATAAAAATGATACCTCATTTGTGTGGGTGGGCCTAGGGCCTATGACAGGGAAGGGCAAAAAATGTTAGAGATTGACAGGGCACCAAAGGTGTTCATAAGCAAAGTTGTCTTAGGCTGACTCTGCTTTGGGCACCAACACAATGGAGGTATCATTTTTATCGAGAGGTATGCTGGGTGGTAGGAAAATTGTAGTTTATTTCTGGTTCTGGAAGAATATTGCACAGAAATGCAAGGAAAATGTGTATATTTAGTCACATTTTGAGATTTGCAGGGCATTGTGGCCAAGAAAACTTGTTGGGATCCACGAGAGGCACACCACTCTGTAGTCCCCTGGGAGCTACTTTTTGAACATATCTAGAGTTGGTATATTTTCCCTCCACAAGAAGCGTGCATGCTACCAAGTCTCTTACTTCTGTGATGTCACAAACACTCAAATTGTGAAACAAATGCCTTTAGGTTTTGTTAAAAAAGACCCTTCACCCACCAACCTAGTTGGTTGTATGTCTTTTCATTGAGGTTCCACCTGAGACACCTGGAGTGTCAGGGGTGTGCTTTGGCGCCTGATAACAGCGGAGCGTTTTCTTTTTTTTTTTTAATTCCCAACTGAGAGAAGAAGTGCAATCAATACGTCTTGTGGCTACCCACCGTTATGTTTATATACATAGTTGTTGGATTTGTCATAAGGCTGAGTGATTGTTCAACATATAAAAATGTTATTAACAAGAGATGTCACAACAATAAAATGCACTGTTAATAATTGAAAGGTCAAAAAAACAGAAAAGTAGCTGTAAAGCCGCGACAAGGCACCAACCACTTTACATGCCATTCACACTCCTTTCATACTTGACCCAACAAGACAATTCACACCGCCAGCTGCGGGCCCAGCACATTACAACATTCCCAACAAAAGACAATATAAAGACAATGTACACCATGGCAGAGAAAGATAGAAAAGACAAATATTGCTGCACAACCATATATTCATCAGGTGCGCACACATACTGTTTGGATTTGGCACATGGATGAGTGATGGTTCAATATATCAAATTTTATTAACAAGAGATTTCACAAAAATGAAATCACTGTTAATAGTTGAAAGGTCAAAAAACTGAACCAATGACTCACTGCTCGTGGGCTGTAAAGCTGCATCAGGGCACCAACCGCTTTACAGTCCATTCAAGCACCTTTCATACGTGACACACACAAGACCATTCACGCTGCCAGTTGCGGGCCGAGCACATTACAACACTCACATCAACAGACATCGCCATTCAAGGGCCCATCACTTTCATGCACCCACATTCCCTTACACAGCAATCACACTGGTTGACTGATTGCGTGGATTGGAGTTTGTGTGTGTAGTGCCAGCCAAGCGCCAGCTCACACTCACCATCAGCCAAGCGTCAGTTCCCACACACCACCAGCCAAGCGCCACTCCATGCACACCGCCAGCCAAGCGCCACTCCATGCACACCGCCAGCCAAGCACAACTCCACTCACACCGCCAGCCAAGGGCAACTTCACGCACACCACCAGCCATGCGCCATTCCACGCACACCGCCAGCCAAGCACAACTCCATGCACACTGCCAGCCAAGCACAACTCCATGCACACCACCACCACATTTTTTTAACAAAAAAGAAAACATAAACTAATTTTAAGTAAATACAAAACTACAGACACAAAAGCTCTAACTAAATACATGACACTAATGCCAATCTTGAAACTCAACAAAAAATATAAAACAATATAGAACAGACAGTTCACTTTTATGCCCACTAAACACCAGGGATTATTGTTTATGTGTTTATCAGCCCAGCAGGGCATGGCTCAGTGCTACCCAGGAGCACAACAGTCTTTCTGGGCCCCCATCCTGACAGAAAAGTCTTTCTGCTCTCCCAGGAGGTGAATGGGAGGGTTTACAACAGCTATCCACCTAGAGAAAAGGGCACACATAAAGAAGGGGTGCTCTTTGGAAGGGGGGGGCAACTAGACACCAGAGAAATACAAAATGGCTAAAAAAGGAGGAGTGGTCAGCCCGCCCAGGCATCGGGTCATGCTCCCACCCCAGATCATGCCGAACATTCTTTCTGCCTCCCTTGCGGTACGCTGGAATAATATACCCCCAAAATGCTAGCTGGGGCAGAAAGCCCACTAGACACCAGGAACAAATGGTCAATGAAACAGAAGGGCAGTGGTAACACCCCCCCAGGCATTGGGCAGAGACCCACAACCAAGAATGGGCCCCACTGTCTTCCTGTCGCCCACAGAGGCAGATTGGAGGAGTTTACCCCTAACCTGCCCTAGGGGTGGGGCAGAAAAGCCCACTAGACACTAGGGAAAATGGTAAAAAAAGAAAGGGTGAGGGCAGCCTACCCAGGCATCGGGCTGTACCATACCCCAGAACGGGCCTAATAGTCTTTCTGCCACAACATTCTCCATCAAGGGCCAACTCCCTTCATGTCATCTCCGCTCAAGTCAACAATTATCCTCCCTTCCTACCTGTCCTTGGCCCAATCAAGATTCCTCAGGCTCCTCTCGACTTCCATGTGCAACAGTATACAGCCCATTTTATCATCTTCAATTTCCAACTATCCAGCCATGGCTCCATAGCCTTTTTCCAGCTCTTCGGGTATTTGTCTCTTTGCTAACACCAGTGCTGGACCACTGAACCTGCCCATAGATTTCTTGGCCTTGGGTGGGAAAAGAGGCCCAGCAAACAGACTTAAGGAGTGTTCCCTCTGTAGATCTCTTGCCTGGTTTGAAGTCCAGAGTACCACGTTTTACAAGAGTGCAGTCTTCCCTCCTATTGAAAATGTCATCACTTTCAGACAGATACACACACACATCTGTTCACCTCATGTATAGATATATTGGAAACATATTGGATTTCTTCAAGTTAGCTTGGAGTCCATACACCCTAAATAAATAAACAAAAGATGAGGGACAGGGAGGTTAAAGGTCCAGTGTATGATCTCCCAAACCTACTCACAAAAGTCAAGAATACACTGTTCCTAAAGGGGGAAAAAAAGGAAAGCAAGACACAGGGCAACCCTTAGGTTAGAAGCAAATGCCCTCACACATCCCATCGGATGTCATGCTTCATCATAGGGCAAGCTCCTCGTCAGACTGTTGCTGCAATGTCTGATGGGCACCCCTATATGGGGGCTCTTTGCCGGAGGTCTTTTCTCAGTAACACTGTGCCGAAAAAAAGGGTCAAGTGCTTGCCCCAATTCCAGGCACCACTTAGGCGAGGAGAGAGAAGAAGAAATGGCAAATAGAAAAAGTTAAAATTGGCTCAAAACCCAGGTAGAACATCAAATTTTAATTAGCAAAAAGGTTGTGGCCAAATCAATAAAAGCAAAGGGGAGAGTGAGGGATGAGATAATGCTCAAACCACTCTCACACTATACCTGAAAAAATAATAAGGGTTGAGGAATTAGCCTAAACCCTAATACAAAGGGTCATGTTTCGTGTCAGAACAGTCCAAAGGGATCCACCGACACTTCATCAGGACCAACAAATCTATCTCAATAATTTCTCCTAAACAATAATAACGGGGTACAATTTGTTCAAACTGTCATATTAAACTCCAGTCACTTACAGTAAGGCTGTACGTCAAGCTGTCTAATGTAAGGGTCAACCTGTTGAAAAAAACACACTAACATATAGATTATGTCACATGTATCATTAAACAATCAATGCACACACTAACAATGAGTGGCACGCCGTGTACACACAGTGGTGTCATGCTTAGTAGTTGTGTGTGGTACCGAAAGGCAATTGCTTACCATCCCATCAAAAGGATCGGGTGTCATAGTAAAACACGTGACCAGAGGAGAGCTATAACACTAAAAAGATATGGCACAAAATAGGTACAATGAGGAAGATTCAACAATTATTTCATCAAAATATTACCCCAATAGCAGGGAAAGCAGGAATAAAATCTCATATATAACTGCTCGTATGCTAAGTCACAATATATGTTAGAGACACAGCCTAGCCACTAGCTCGGGATATGGATCAGAAGGGGATGCAAACATTAAACTCGTGACCAGATCAAATACACCCAAAATATGGCATACGACAATGTGAGGAAGCGCACACATGCATACACCATCTCAGAGTAGAGATGAGCGCATCGCGTATAGCGATCCCGCACGGGAGCACTACGCTACTCAAAGACGCGTAGGCTCTAAAAATAACGTACTTAGTCGTCGGAGCTCCTCAGCGTGGGACCTACCTGCGGCCGTGTTCCTGCATTAATAAAAGGGACACACGGCCGGACGGAATATAGTCGGCACAACCCGGAAGTCTGAGGGCTCGCGGTCACGTGGGCCGTCACAAAGGTGAAAAGAAAAGAAGGACTTAAGAGACCCGGGTCCCATATGTGAAAACTAAAAAAGGACTAGGAGGAGGCTAAAAACAATGACAATAACCTGGCATAGAACATTCCTAGGGTGGCAGATGTTCTAAAAATAACTACACCACCTCTAAAAGTAAAATATACAAGGAATGAAAAAAGAAGAACATTGTCTGTAGACACAAATCAAGTTTGATTTTAACAATGGCCGGGATATGTAGTTGAAAACTATGGGCCAATAGAGTTCTCATGGGATGTGACTCCCTGCTAGCTTCAATTGTCAAATCTGGGAAATATCTCAAGAAGGAAGAGGTGCATGATATATTATGCCCCCTTCAAGAGTAAGGAGGGGACAGCCAAGGCAGGAAGAAAGGGTCTACTCTAAGGTATGGGCCCTAGGTCAGAGTAGTGGCAAATTTGCACACCCCACGTGCGGCAGGGATCAATTGGTACACTGAAGCCAAGGAATGTCATCATTGAGCCCGTGCATATGGGTACCCAATTTAAATATCCAACGTTGTTCAGTTTCAAAAAGAGAGTTGAAGTTGCTCCTAGTGTGCCCTTGGGAGTAAATAACTACCCACCACATGTCGTCAGGGCTATGTTGGAGTTCCAGGAAATGTGCACTCAATTTAGTGGTAACTCAACCGCACCTGATATTACTGCGGTGATCATTAATCCTTAATTTGACCGATCTGGTAGTCATGCCAATATACCGCAGGCCACAAGGGCATGTAATCATATAAATATAATTACGGGTATTGCAGTTCGTGTGTTTGGTAAGGTGCCAAGTACCCATAGGTTCTAAATCCAGGGTGTCTAGCCGTCTGGTCAGAGGGCAGACATTACACTGTCTGCAGGGATAATGACCTGTCACAGGCGGTAAGCCCCATAGGGTAGTTTGTTTGGCTTGTCCTGTACGAGTACGAGGGCGTGTATGGACCACGATGTCTCTGATGTTGCTTGTCCTTTTGAAAGCGAACAGGGGTTTAGGAATGGGAGTGCCCCCACTCTCTAAGATTAACCATCTCTTATTGATCAATTTCTTGATGTTATCAGACAGAGGGGTAAAGGTATACACACAAGTTAAACAATTATCAGGTGTCCTGGGGGAGGGTGACACTAGTGTCTCCCTGTTATTGTTCCTAGCTTGCTTGCGAGCAGTGTTGACAACCTGAAGAGGATAGTGTCTGTCTCGCAGTTTTTGAGCGAGACCATCTGCTTGTTGCTCAAACAGTCGGATGTTACTACAGTTGCAGCGTAGTCGTAAAAATCGTCCATAAGGTAAATTCTCCCGAAGTGCTCTAGGGTGATGACTATCAAACTGTAACAGACTGTTTCTGTCTGTAGATTTATAGTAGGTGCAAGTCGTAAGTTTCCCCTGGTCAATGGTAATCGTCAGGTCCAGGAAATGGATCTGTGTAGAGGAGACAGTGGCAGTAAACTTGAGGAAAGGATCTAAGTGATTGATCCAGTTCGTAAAGGCTTCGGCTTCTGTGGTAGAACCATTCCAGACTATAAAAATATCATCAATATAGCATCGCCATAGTTTGATGTTAGTGTGAAAAGGGTTGGTGGAGGGAAGAATATAGTGTTTTTCAAAACTGAACATATACAGACACGCTAGACTAGGAGCAAATATACTACCCATCAATGTCCCCCTTATCTGGTGGAACAAGCGATCTTCAAATTGAAAGAAGTTTTGAGTCAAGGCAATAGTCGCCAGTTGCATTATAAAATGCACTGGGGTCGATAAGTCCATTGCATGCTCAAACAAAGCCTCCTCAGCCACCTGTAGTGTCCCCGCCTGAGGTATATTGGTGTATAAAGCTTCCACATCCAGCGTAATCAAAGCGTGGACTTCAATGGTTTAGTTAATATCCTCAATCAGGTTCAAAATGTTCTTGGTATCTTTTAGATATGTGGTCGAATTTCTGACCAAGGGTTGCAGGAAATGGATAAAGGTTCCAAAATAGAGCCTATACCCGAAACTATGGGACGACCTGGAGGAGGCAGCCGTCCCTTGTGTATTTTGGGGAGGCAATAGAAGTATGGGATCCGTGGATGAGTGGTCTCAAGAAAATCGGCTTCTTTCTGAGAGATCCACATGTTGGTGCGGGCCTCTTCTAACAGACCACGTATCTGGGTCTGTAGCCGTTCCGAGGGATCAGTGAAGATTGGTTCATAGTAAGTCGCATCGCCAAGGAGGCGTATACACTCTTGTCAGTAATCAGTAGAGTCCAAAATAACAATAGCTCCACCTTCATCCGCCGGTTTAATCACAATGGATTCATCAATGGCCAGAGAATGTAATGCGTCCTTCTCTTAGAGGAGATGTTAATAAATGGACGTTTGGTTTCTAAAAGTTTAAGATCAGACAAGACAGACTTTTCGAAGGCCAGGACTTCGCATGGTAGAGTTGAGGAAGGGGGGACAAAGGTAGAAGGTTTTCTCAAACCTGAGTCATCTTCCTGGGGGACACTCTGATTGTCTTTGAAATGGAAAAACAAGCGTATTTTCCTAAAGAATCTTGCCAGTTCACAGTGTAGTCTAAAGAAATCCTCATTAGGTGTAGGAACAAACCCCAAGCCCTTGTTGAGGGCCTTCGATTCATCAAGAGACAGGGGTCTGGTAGATAGGTTCACTACTAGATTTTCCGAGGTTGATTCTTGCCCTGACTGCAGATTACCATCTGAGGTTCCTCCTGGGCCCACCGTACATGTCTGCCTCTGCCTCTTCCTCTCCTTCTGCCTCTTCCTCTGCCCGACCGCGGCCTAAAAAAGGGGGCATGTAGGGTAACATGGGACGAGGTTGGAAAAATGGGTACAGGGGTTGCCAGCCCATAGGCTGATTCCCAACCATTTGTGGATAGTTATAGAAAGTTGGAGGCATATGCTCATCGGAACTCCAGCCATCAGATGATAACCCACTGCTGTATTTCCACGGATTTCTATAAGAGGAGGTTGATTCATCTGATGAATGAGACTGAGTGTCACCCTCAAAATCCTCCCTAATATACCTGTACACCTTTTCCTTACTGAATTTATTGATGTCTTTCTGTAACTTGGTGATTTTCTGTTGGGTCAGAAATTCCTTCGTTTCGTTAAGTTCAGCATTTATTTCCGCTAAGCGACTCTTAAATGCAGTAATTGTTAACGTTGTATTTATGGTATTTTCAACCATACTGATTTGGACGTTCATTGAATCCGCTATACGCTTGGATGTGTTTGTAATCAAGACTAGCCAGTCTCTTGTACACTTCCATGTGATCTGGGCACAATCCTTCCTGAATGCCAGGTCTAGGAGAAAAATTCTAGGAACATTGGAGACTAAAAGGCCATTAGGAGCGATATTTGCTCTCAGATATTCTGTCATTATGGTGCCATGCATGACAGTTTATCCCAGTCCTCTTTCAAGCTCCTGGAGGGGCCTGATCCATCACCACCTAGGATTGAAGGTGTTTGAAAAATGGCAGATATGACATCATCATCGAAACTTAAACCCTGGAAATTTTCCATCTCAGGAATAAAGTCTAAATATAATCAAGTACCACAGCACAGCTGCTGTACTAATAGATAAACAAAAGATGAGGGACAGGGAGGTTAAAGGTCCAGTGTATGATCTCCCAAACCTACTCACAAAAGTCAAGAATACGGCTAGACACCCTGGATTTAGAACCTATGGGTACTTGGCACCTTACCAAACACACGAACTGCAATTCCCATAATTGTATTTATATGATTACATGCCCTTGTGGCCTGCGGTATATTGGCATGACAACCAGATCGGTCAAATTAAGGATTAATGAACACTGCAGTAATATCAGGTGCGGTCGAGTTACCACCAAATTGAGTGCACATTTCCTGGAACTCCAACATAGCCCTGACGACATGTGGTGGGTAGTTATTTACTCCCAAGGGCACACTAGGAGCAACTTCAACTCTCTTTATGAAACTGAACAACGTTGGATATTTAAATTGGGGACCCATATGCACGGGCTAAACGATGACATTTCTTGGCTTCAGTGTACCAATTGATCCCTGCTGCATGTGGGGTGTGCAAATTTGCCACTACTCTGACCTAGAGCCCATACCTTAGAGTAGACCCTTTCTTCCTGCCTTGGCTGTCCCCTCCTTACTCTTGAAGGGGGCATAATATATCATGCACCCCTTCTTTCTTGAGGTATTTCCCCAACTTGACAATTGAAGCTAGCAGGGAATCACATCCCATAAGAACTCTATTGGCCCATAGTTTTTAATTACATATCCCGGCCATTGTTAAAATCAAACTTGATTTGTGTCTACAGACAATGTTCTTCTTTTTTTTCTTTTTTCATTCCTTGTATATATTACTTTTAGAGGTGGTGTGGTTATTTTTAGAACATCTGCCACCCTAGGAATGTTCTATGCCAGGTTATTGTCATTGTTTTTAGCCTCCTTCTAGTCCTTTTTTAGTTTTCACATATGAGACCCGGGTCTCTCAAGTCCATCTTTTCTTTTCACCTTTGTGACGGCCCATGTGACCGCGAGACCTCAGACTTCCGGGTTGTGCCGACTATATCCCGTCCGGCCGTGTGTCCCTTTTATTAATGCAGGAACATGGCCGCGGATAGGGCCCACGCTGAGGAGCTCTGACGACTAACAAAGTTATTTTTAGAGCCTACGTGACTTTGAGCAGCGTAGTGCTCCCGTGCAGGATCGCTATACGCGATGCACTCACCTCTACTCTGTTTGAGATGGTGTATGCATGTGTGCGCATCCTCACATTGTCGTATGCCATATTTTGGGTGTATTTGATCTGGTCACGAGTTTAATGTTTGCATCCCCTTCTGATCCATATCCTGAGCTAGTGGCTAGGCTGTGTCTCTAACATATATTGTGACTTAGCATACGAGCAGTTATATATGAGATTTTATTCCTGCTTTCCCTGCTATTGGGGTAATATTTTGATGAAATAATTGTTGAATCTTCCTCATTGTACCTATATTGTGCCATATCTTTTTAGTGTTATAGCTCTCCTCTGGGCACGTGTTTTAATATGACACCCGATCCTTTTGATGGGACGGTAAGCAATTGCCTTTCGGTACCACACACCACTACTAAGCATGACACCACTGTGTGTACACGGCGTGCCACTCATTGTTAGTGTGTGCATTGATTGTTTAATGACACATGTGACATAATCTATATGTTTGTGTTTTTTTCAACAGGTTGACCCTTGCATTAGACTAGCTTGACATACAGCCTTACTGTAAGTGACTGGAGTTTAATATGACTGTCAATTTGAACAAATTGTACCCCATTATTATTGTTTAGGAGAAATTATTGAGATAGATTTGTTGGTCCTGATGAAGTGTCGGTGGATCCCTTTGGACCGTTCAGACACAAAACTTGTTGACCCTTTGTCTTAGGGTTTAGGCTAATTCCTGAACCCTTATTATTTTTTCAGGTATAGTGTGAGAGTGGTTTGAGCATTATCTCATCCCTCACTCTCCCCTTTGCTTTTATTGATTTGGTCACAACCTTTTTGCTCATTAAAATTTGATGTTCTACCTGGGTTTTGAGCCAATTTGAACTTTTTCTATTTGCCATTTCTTCTTCTGTCTCCTCGCCTAAGTGGTGCCTGGAATTGGGGCACCAAGCACTTGACCCTTTTTTTCAGCACAGTGTTACTGAGAAAAGACCTCCGGCAAAGAGCCCCCGTTCAGGGGTGCCTATCAGACATTGCAGCGCCGGTCTGACGAGGAGCTTGCCCTATGATGAAGCATGACATCCGATGGGATGTGTGAGGGCATTAGCTTCTAACCTAAGGGTTGCCCTGTGTCTTGCTTTCCTTTTTATCCCCCCTTTAGGAACAAGAATACACCCTAGCCAATTCTTGTAATGCCCCATGGTTTTATCTGCTTAGCCCTGAATAACGTTAAGGAACAGGAGCATATCATCCACACCTGGGAAATACCATGTGATCAGTATAGGGAAAGGTGCGGAAGACATTTGACGCAAAGTGTTAATTAGCTTGAACAGTGTAGATGAGCGTGATGCCTGCCGAAGCCAGAGCAACGTAGAAGAAATTCACGATGTTCGCTTTCAAGCTTGTTTTCTTTTGACATTTCGTAGATAAACTTATTCGCAGCTGTATGTGTGAGAAACAGGCTGTGAAGGAGATTCAGTCTCAACCTTGAGAACGAGACCACAGTAAGGATGAAATGAAAACAATGGCCAGGGAATGGCAAGGCAGCCAAGAGACATGTACTGATAACATAGCTAGAAAATACTGGAAGGGGGTAGAATCCAAGCTTCAGGTTATTTAAACACTGAAAGGTGGGTGAGGGAATTTGAAGCTAGCAGATGGAGTTATGAAACTGTCATCTTCAGACTCAGAGCTGCCTCCCTGTTTTGCTGTTCCAAGACCATGACGCTCGAGGGGGAGAGAGGTCCAAGCGGGTGGTAGAGGGCTTCCCAGCATTCGTGGACTAAGTTAAGTTACACACAGGGATGAAAGGCCTTTGTTTCTCTGTTCTATTATTATGACTGATTATTTATGCTTGCACTGTGTTTATAAACTGAAGTATTTAGCTCGTTTATATTTTGCTTTCTAAACCTCATAGTATGAACCTGCTACAGTAACTGAAACATGCATTTTGGTGTGCAGTAAATCAAAGCTTATCTGAAGTATTCAGTTTGTTTGTATTTTGCCTCCTGAACATCGTAGTGAGAGCCTGCTGCAGTAATTGAAACATGCATTTTGGTGTGCAGTAAATCAAAGCTTATCTGAAGTATTCAACTCATTTATATTCTGCTTCCTGAATATCGTAGTGTATTGCATTTTGGTATATAGTTAATCAAAACTTATATCTGTCAATGAACTCTTTGCTTACATATATATATATGCATAGATGCTCTTTGTAGTGTGCTTATACATAAATAAATACTTTTCATTGCTATTCTTATTCTACTATTGTTAATGTGCTAAATGCCTACATTTACCTGCAATTCTAGTAAAGCTAAATTGTATTTATAATTGGCGTGTAGTCCTTCATTGAGCGTCCTTATTGACTTATACCGAACAGGTGTCAACCAGTCACATGGATAAGACACCATGCATCACACTCCCAGTGGTGACACCTTTATTTCTGGCTCTTTATCTTAACATACATTCAAACAGTCATATAGCCATTGCAAATATGAGCTGGAGAAGGTGTCTTGTTTCATCCCTCGTTCAATGTCGTATGAGAATGAAATACTCAGATCAATCCTAACATTTGCTCTGGAATTCGCATATACCAATGAAGTCCATTTAAGTGAATCCACTCTGAAGCCCAATTTCTTAAGTACAGTAAATACAAATACTTTTTCAACATATATAGCCTGCACTGAGGGTACGATTGCAGACTCATCTAGTGCCCTGATCAGATGCCTAATGTTTATCCCATGTGGCGACCTGGGATGAAACCACACTGATAAGGGTACATCAATCTTTGGACCAATGAGAGTAAATTACTTTGTGCTAACACTTTGTTCAGAATTTTGTCATCTGAATTGAGCACTAAAGAGGGCTGCACCAAGCTGCCCACATTGGGTTCAACCAGGCTTAGGTATGGACACTAAGAGCTCTTCCCAGGTCATGGATGGCAAAGTATGCTCATGCAGCATTCTATTGTACAGTACAACAAACTAATAGGTCTTTACACATGGCATAGAATTCTACTGGGAGGCCATCAGATCCCAGAGTGTTGCCTTTGGCCATCCCTGTAACTGACACCTTGATTTCAGTCTCTGATTTGTCTCCACCAAAATCTTCATTGTCTCTAGAGGGATTGTCTCAAGTCTCACTCTTTCTATATATTCCTCTCTGTCCAACAGCACCTCAAATCATTTATCAAGGTCTTTATACAACTCTCTGGAAATATCTTATTAATTTAAAGCTTTAAATTAACTACATCAGCTTTTACTGTGTGTACTCCTGTTTTGTGGGTCTCGACAAATTTTGGTTTCGAAACCAGGGCAACAAATACCCCAGCCTGTCTCCCTTGTTGTATGATGTTGTTTTGTATGCCCTATGCCTTTGTATGCCCACGTTTTAGATAGCAATGAGAGTTTCTCATGCTGTTCAAGCAATTCCTTAAGGAGATGAGCATTTTCAGACCTTTGAATCTCAATGTCATGTGATTGGGTTCCTTCAGAGTCTAATTGCGTTGGAAGGTCTACCTCAGCTGCTAGTGTTCAATAATGGAACCAATTTTGTGTTGAATAAAATTATTTTTCAAACATTTTATGGTATTATACACAGTAAATTGTTATATGTACAGTCTATCAAGAATTAGAAGGGAGCAACGCGATTTTCGAAAGGAGACATTCAGTCTGCGCGGCACCATGTTTGGACACCAAGTCAAACATCAGAAAAAAAGTTTGGAGTTTTGTGAAGACTCAACACACTATCACTATATTAATAAAATGTTTACAAATGTGGGGCAAAGCAGGGTAATACCAGACTGACTCCTGTCTGGGATCCAGAGAAGATTTCATCTAGAGCCGGTTTATCTCAGAAAAGGAAGCAGGCCGCCAGGTTCAAAGCACAACAAAAGCAAGTATAGAAAAGGCGGTATCATGGCTCATTGAATGGCGCTGAGGAGGGAACATTTGTAGCACTAATTAGGTTATCATAAAAACTGCATATGGTAATCAATGATAAAAATACATTTACTTGTCCAGTAAAAGTTAAAAAAGTAACTAGAAGTGCTTTGATTACACATTAAGTCTCAGAGACAAACTTGAAGTTTTAGAAAGGGATTTATTAGAGACTCAAAGCCAAACTTACATAAATGAGTAACATGCTATATATGTATGTGATCACCAAAGGAGGATCAAATCACCACACAATATTACATTTCAATAACATACAAAGGACCAATAATTCAATAGCAACAATGCAGAAAATAAGAAAAAGCATTCGGTGCTTTGAATACAGACTCAGATTTTCCTGCCTTATCATTGAATCTAAGGGTCAGATGGACGACCATGTCATTCTGTGAGTCTCTACTTGCGAAATGTACTAATGTGTCTCAGAAACAATTAGCTGAGGTCGCAAATGACTTTCCTCATCACTATTTATGAGGTAGGTCGCAATTTCCCGCCGCTTTGGGAATGGTCAGCACTGGGGACAGCAGACCACCATGTCTGTGACTGTTTTTTGAACAAAGCATTTTTTTTGTTAATGCAGCGGTTTCCCTTAAAGGAAAATGGGATGCATTAGAAACAAAAAAAAGACAAGGTTCCTGTTAGAAATGGTGTCTTTGGCTGGCAGTCAGGTTAACCCCTGTCCAAGAAAGGACCCTCACTCTAGTCAGGGTAAAAGAGAATCACCCTCAGCTGACCCCTGCTTACCCCCATGGTAGCTTGGCATGAGCAGTAGGCTTAACTTCAAGAGTGCTAGGTGTAAAGTATTTGTACCAACACACACAGTAACTTAATGAAATCACTACAAAATGACACAACACAGGTTTCGAAAAATAGAGAATATTTATCTAAACAAAACAAGACCAAAACGACAAAAATCCACAAAGCAGGAGTCAAGTTATCAATTAAAAAGCAAAAAGAGTGTTCATGTAGTTTTTTACACACACTAACACTGCTAGCGTGAAAATTTACCTTGGGTGCGTCAAAAATAACCCAGCACGGGCGAGTGTGCGTCAAAAAGGGCTTGCAATGCATCAATTTCACTCACGAGCGAGACCTTGCATCGTTTCTCCTTTCGTCGGGTCGGGGTGCATTGTTTCTTCTCTCCGCAGGAGAGCGGTGCGTTGATCTGGTCAGCACTCTCAGGTCCGGGCAGGCCTTGCGTTTTTTATTCATGCCCAGCGGTGCTTGCGTCAGAAACCCAGCCGCACGATGATCCGAAAAACACGCAGCGCAGGTTTCAATCTCACCAGCCTCGGTCAGTGATGCTGCGTGTCGTTTCTCCAGCTCCGTGTGTCGATTCTTTGGTCGCGTTACAGGCGAGCGTCAATTTTCAGCTGCGAAGCTGGCAGCGCGTCGATTTCCAAGCGGCAGATCGGTGTTGCGTCAATCTTTTCCCTGCACAGCGTTCTGTGCGTGGATTTCTTCCTCTTAGGCTGCCAGCTTCTCCTTTCAGGGTCCCAGGAACTGGATGGGCACCACAGGGCAGAGTATGAGTCTCTCCAGAGACTCCAGGTGCTGGAAGAGAGCTGTCCCTAAGTCACAAAGTCCAGTCTTTGCTCTCTTACTCTGACAGAAGCAGCAACTGCAGGATAGCTCCACAAAGCACAGTCACGGGCAGGGCAGCTCTTCCTCAGCTCTTCAGCTCCTCTCCAGGCAGAGGTTCCTCTTGGTTTCCAGAAGTGTTCTAAAGTTGGTGGTTTTGGGTGCCCTTCTTATACCCAATTTCTCCTTTGAAGTAGGTCTACTTCAAAGCAACATTTCTCTTGAATGTGAAATCCTGCCTTGCCCAGGCCAAGCCCCAGACACTCACCAGGTGGTTGGAGACTGCATTGTGTGAGGGCAGGCACAGCCCTTTCAGGTGTGAGTGACCACTCCTCCACTCCCTCCTAGCGCAGATGGCTCATCAGGATATGCAGGTTACACCCCAGCTCAACTTTGTGTCACTGTCTAGTGTGAGGTGCAACCAGCCCAACTGTCAAACTGACCCAGACAGGGAATCAACAAACAGGCAGAGTCACAGAAATGGTAAAAGCAAGAAAATGCTCACTTTCTAAAAGTAGCATTTTCAAGCACACAATCTTAAAATCAACTTTACTAAAAGATGTATTTTTAAATTGTGAGCTCAGAGACCCCAAACTCCACATGTCCATCCGCTCCTAAAGGGAATCTACACTTTAATCGGATTTAAAGGTAGCCCCCATGTTAATCTATGAGAGTAGAATAGCTATTTGCTATTATGCAACCGTGAAAAACGAATTTAGCAATATTTCACTGTCAGGACATATAAAACACCTTACTATACGTCCTGCCTTAACCATACACTGCACCCTGCCTTTGGGGATACCTATGGCCTACCTTAGGGGTGCCTTACATGTAAGAAAAGGGAAGGTTTAGGCCTGGCAAGTGGGTACACTTGCCTAGTCAAATTTATAGTTTAACAACTGCACACACAGACACTGCAGCGGCAGGTCTGAAACTCGATTACAGAGCTACTTATGTGGGTGGCACAACCAGTGCTGCAGGTTCACTAGTAGCATTTGATTTACAGGCCCTGGACACCTCTAGTACACTGTACTAGGGACTTACTAATAAATCAAATGTTCCAATCATGGATAAGCCAATTACATACACATTTTGTAAAGGAAAACTTGCACTTTAGCACTGGTTAGCAGTGGTAAAGTGCCCAGAGTAACAAAAACAGCAAAATCAGAGTCCAGCACACATTAGCAACCTGGGAAACAGAGGCAAAAAGTTAAGGGAGACCGCGCCAAGGATGAAAAGCCTAACATTCCTTTTCATTTTTTCAGAGTGGGCAGTGATCCGTGGGACCACTGCCTTGTCTGAAAAAATGTTGGCGTCCCCATTCACAAAGGAGAAGGGGTCCCAAAGGGACCCCTTCTCCTTTGTGAATGGGTTTCCACCAACTTGAAGATGGTGGTAACTTCGATTGTTTTGCAACTGCATTCAACACCCTTGGCATGCCCCTTCCAAATAGCGACTTGCAAACCCATTTTGCGATTCTGTAAATAGATTACAGAATTGCAAAATAGCATTGGTGCATGTCAAAATGCTATTTTATTGTTGCAAATGGCCCGATTCTGCGGATCGGGCCATTTGTGGCATGAAAACAGCTACGTACATCTGGCCTTAAGTTCCTAACTATTCTAATAGCCAAAGATGAATACAGAGGAAAGTGTCAGCATCACAGAAAACTTCAGTAGAAGTTCTTTTGAGAGATGTGAGTAGCATAAAGCCACTTAGTCAAGCAAAGTAAAGGAGTTCTGTCTCTGCCGTAAGGGTCTGCTCTAATCAAGGAGCAAAGGAAATCTGAATCACTGACTAACTAAACAACACTTTTATCAAACTCAGAACATTCCAGTAGCTGACATCACACCCAAGGAAATTTACACTAACAAGATACCATTGTGAATTATATCCAATTAACTTTTATCCTCTTCTGAACACACCTGCTCCGCTTAAATTACATCCATGCTCAGGAATTTGAAAGGGGAGTCTGTTCTAACAGCTCCTTGCTACCGATTCTCGTCTTTGGCAACCCAGCTCACGCTTCCTTATCTATCATCTGCAGAGGAAATAAAAATAATGCACAAAGAAAGCATGCTTCATGTCGGAACTAAACATAGGAATTGTGTAGGCCTTAACTCCAGCCTGAACAAAAAGAGAAGAAATGCACAACTTTGTTTTACACTTAGGCCCTCATTTTAATCCTGGAAGTCTTTTGACTGCCAGGGTTAATGCGGCGGTATCATCCCCAACAAGCTGGCGGTGTATACTGCCACATTATGAGATTGGTGGGTTGGCTATCTCCAGCCCGGCGGCCGACATAGTACCGCACATGGCATTATGAGCCAGCTACCACCATGGTTTTCGTGGCGTTCGCAATGCCACAGAAACCATGGCAGTAGGCCCTACCGGTGACAGCACACCCACCCCCTCCAACACTCACTTGACGCCCCCACCTTCCTCCATCCAGACTCACCCCCCCTCCGATCCACTCATTCACCCCCATACACGTACACACCACACAACTGACCCCACAGCCACACACACACACATCACCACCCACCCCCAGTACAGTCACAGCGCCCCTCACACTACACAACCCCTCTCCGCATACATGCGCACAGACACCCACACGCACCAGGCATACACCCATTCACTTAGACATACACACATTCATTCACACACTGACATACACACATACATTCACACGGACTCACACACATTCCAACACACGATCACACTGACATGCAGACACACACCCACTTCACCATTCTTACATGCATTCACTCACAGGCATACACCCATGCAAACAACACACACAGATGCATTCACACACACACACACAAACACACACACACACATTAATGCACACACTCAGACACACACACAACACCTCCCACTCTCCCACCCCCCTCCCCTGTCAGACGTCCGACTTACCTTGTCTGGTCAGGAGGTCATCCGGCAGGGAACGGAAGGTGCACTGCTACAGCCAGCAGCACCCCACCAGCAGAAGACCGCCAGGCCATATTACTGGTCATAATATGGCTGGTGGCATTCTACTGGCGTGGCGGTGCTGGTTGTAGCAGCGCCAGCTTACCACCATTCACCACCATGAGCACTGCCGGATATCTGCCCTTATTGTGGCAGAAGTCAGGCAGTGCTCATAATATGGTAGATGGATGGTAGCTGCAGTGGCGGTATGTTGGCGGCCTTCACCGGGGCGGTAGACGGAATGTACCGCTGATGTTAAAATGAGGGTCTTAGTTCTCTTAAGCACACTAAATGAAGAGTGATTATAAAATATATAAATGCATTTGGTTAACATTAAATAAAAACAGTTTACATGAGACTCTTGTATCTTTACTTATAAAGGCACTATAATGTTGTGGTCTTGTAATGCGCCACATTTACATGGATATAGTTCATGCCATATATACGAAATTAAATGCTTTATTACTCTTCTTCCAACAAAGCATAATGACGCAGCCAAGTTATGCTCCTTCAGTTTCATGGTGTGGATCCCTGGAAGAGGACTGTCTGCCACTAAGGCAAGGTTTGAATCCTTACAAATATTTTTATTAATGTTTATAGACAATTAATTAATGAAAAGCTTTTACTATTAGGGTGCGCGCTCTACAGAAATGTAGAGAACTGTGAGACCAGCGTGCAGAGTGGGCCAGAGTGGGCCCAGTATAAGAACATATATATGTTTGTAAACTTTAACTGTTTGTGGCTATTTAACTATTTGCAAATGCATGCATGAGCCTGAAAGCAAGACTGGTGATTATTTGCTTTCAGAATAAAATGTGCACAAAAATAAATTGCAACTTGAAAAACACTTTTGCTGGACTATTGTGCAACTTTAAATATTTCTCTAAGGCATCATTTAGTAATAAAGTTTTTGATACACAGCAATATCTTTTTTTAGAAATTGATGGAAAATCAGTGTAAAACCATTCTCAGCAACACTATGTAGAACATAAAAATAAATTAGGAGGTAGATTCCTAATAAAAGCTTACAAACCTGCACATTCAGCTATATGTCCATCCACAGGTGCAGATGTACGACTTTCAGGAATTCAACAGAGTTTACAGAAATAGGCCTGGAAACCATCCTCCCAGCATACATTTGTGAGATCCATTTTCACATTAGAAATTTACATGGTCTGACTGTGAAAACTATTCATTCTTTATTGGAGCAGAAAAAAGTTATTATATTCTATTTGTTGCATGTGTGTGATATTGCAGAGTGTGTGCTTGCAGATTGTAAAGCAGGAAAACTGCTGCAAGGAGCGAGATCTACGTCACAGTGCGTAATGCTGGTATAGATCAGTTGGTTTGGTGCCGCACTGTTATTGGTTGACAATTTTATAGGGAGTCCTGCTGTGACTGGTAGTTGTTATAAAGCAAATGATTGTGAATACAACGTTATTTCGGATTTGAAATTTGAAATGTTTTAAAACTATGCAAGATTTATTTAGAGGTGATGTTCATATTCCCAGTAGAAATGGTGAAGAAGTGTCTCCAGAAGATTTCCCAGGTCACTATGTGACAATTAATGTTGGGCTCCATCCATGTGTGTGGCTTGGTCAATGGCACAGGATCACAAAAAATGAAGGTGCATTGAGATTTCCACGTTATGGCACATTCAATTTGAAAATTATTGAAACTTGAGGAGGGTATTGTACGAGATGAAACCATCTTCTAGACCTGCAGAATATGAAGCACTTAATGCTCATGCCGGAGAAAAGGAGAAATACCAGGGTAGGGCAAAGAAAGCCATTTGTACTTATGTGGATGCTAGGTGGGATGTTCAGCAGAAAAAATGGAGAACAGACATAATAGAAGGTGTATTACTGTATCCAACTTTGACCACTGATGTGGTAGAGGCAGCATGGAAAAGGGAAATGCTTAAAAAGCGTAAAGAGAAAAAAACAAAAGGAGCCCAATGACATGAGTAATAACGACTCTGGAGATAGTCTTCTGGATGTGTTACTATCTGAACGTCCACCCCCATATAATGAGATCAGCAACAACAGAGGAAATCAGGGTACTGGTGGTAATGGTCCAATTATTTTCCCCACGGCCCCACCTAAGATGACTCCTAGTCCAGTGGAGTAGCCAACTAGCCAACTAGCCTTGTGAACCAAGAAGTGAAGGTTTGAGATAGTGTGTCCCAGTTGATCCTGCCATGAGTATTGTTGAGGCTCTTACAGTTCTAGTTACTATTGGCCTGGTAGTTCCTATCTATAAATCAGAGAGCTCCGAGAAAAATACTTACAATCTGACTGTGCCTAATACTGTTGGAGGACAGGGTGGGGTTCCAATTAGTCCCAATGTTAGGGAGTTTGTCTCTTTAGTGCCAACAATGCTAGCACCCCATGTGGAGCAAGTGCAGATACAACTTTAAACCTGTTAGGATGTACATCGATATGTACTTAGCAGAAAGTGCCTATCCATAAAACTCCTGCATGGGAACCGCCTATAAATTTGGGAAGTAGTACTCAAGGAAATGATGCTATACCTAAGATTCCTATGGTGACTCGATCCATTAGTGTGAAGGAGATAAATGAATGGGGGAAATGTTTCAAAGAATGAACTCCATCTAGAGGGAGTACAAGTACAGAAGTGAGTCAGGGAACAATTTCATCAACACCAAAAGAAAGAAATTTGGATGTAGCAATGCTTACAACAGAATTGGATATAATTATTGTGGGAAATCTTGGGTTGGAACAATTAGAGACTTCATAAGAAGATGAGCTTGCATTTATGTGTTTGGATATCAGCAAGGAAGCAAGCAAGCAAAGTTCACAATAAACTGTCAGAATTGGCTCAAAAATATGAAGTGGATGTAAATAAAACTAAGGCCTTACAGATAAGCTATCGTGTGTTTCAGTGAAAAAGATGTTGCTGACATGAGAACTCCAGGATTGAAAACTCAGATTAAGGAACTCATTTACAATATTAGGAAATTGAATGAATTAGCCAAGTGGAAGACTAGGGGTACAGGTGTGGCAAAGGGGTGTGTAACACCTTTTCCTTGAGAGAAGCGCCTGATGGAGCCATAGAGCAGAAGTGATCTTGCATCACTTACCAATGATTTCCCAAAACTAAGAGAGAAGCCAGTGTAATGGTACAGACAGTTTGAAAGATTTGTGAAAATATCACAGGTGCTGTGGGTTGATTTGAATAGTTTGACATTGTTGTTCCAAGTGATTTGTGGACGAGGTGTAAGATAGCTGTCCAGTGGCTTGAGACGGAACCAAATAGAAACCAATAACAAAGGGCCCTTCACCAATAGTGATGAAACAATATCAACAGGTCATGATATTTTTGAAGGGGAAGGTGCCTCCCTAAGATATTGATTAGGTTAAAATTGACAGACCGACTCAAGAGCCAAAGCAGTTGATTAATATTTACTGTGAAAGGTTGTTACAGGCATTCAAACAGTAAAGTGGTAGGGAGACGTTAGAAGCTAAGGATATGGGACATTTTGTGTCGAGGTTTGTGACAAGATTGAGGCTAAGCCAAGTACTGCCATTATGAGATTGAGATGAAGCAGAAGAAATTAAAAGAAAAGCTCATGGTTGCTCAGATGAAAGCAGCTCAGAGAACCAGCCAGACTCAGCCAATAGCAAGCAATGTTGATGCCATGCAAGGTATATACCAGCAAGGACCAAGTACAATGCAAGAAAGAGGTCGAGGAATGCCTATTGACCATAATACCTGAATGGATGTCAATAGCCTTAAAAGAGCAACCCTCTGTCACATCTGTAATTGGATGGGGCATTGAAAGCAGGAAGGTTCTTTCAATCTGGCTAATCAACTTAAAAATTCAGGATTTGTGTAATCACAAAATGCTAACACAGCACAGATGCAAGATGCATTGAGACACAGAAATCAAAATTTTAACATGCCCCCCAAGCCCGATGATGCAGGTTCCCCAACCTCCAATGCTACAACAAAATGGGATGAATCTTAGACCCAATGTTAATCAGAATCTGCATGTGAAAATGAATGCGATTCAGGGAGGGAAAGCCTTCCAACAATTTCCTGTATTTGAACCGAAGGAGAACTATAGCTCCAGTCCGTCAGCACGACGTTGTCAGAGTGGAGGAAGACTGCATGCTCGGCGCAGCCTTTGAGGTGGACTAGACTGGACCATTTATTAACAGCGAGGTGGTTGGCCACCTGTGTTGTGCTTGGTAGACATTGGTGCTACCTCTCTACTCTGAGAACAGTAGAGGTTCCAAACCTACCCCACCTAGGAAAATTAGTCTAAGTTGTGGGAGCAGCAAACAAACAGATGATAACCCAGGAAACTGAGCCAGTTTTGATGAGACTAGGATCTTGTGAAGACAGACACAGATTTGTGGTATGCGATTCCAGCCCAGTAAATCTCTTGGGAAGGGACTTACTCTGCAAACTAAATTGTACCATCTATTATACTCCAGCAGGTACGGAGATGCAAACGCATGATGAAGATGCTGTCTTCAAATTGGCAAATGACAGGCCCTATTGTACTATATTCACCTTATTGACTGTTGATGATTTACCCACAGAATTAAGAGACACAGTACAAATCCAAGTGTGGAATTTTTCAGGGAAGGATATCAGATTGCTTAAAGGAGTTGAGTCTGTCCGAATAACAGGCAAACATACTGCTGAATTTCCAAGAACACCCCACAAGAGAATCTGATTCCTGAGAGGATTGCAGGGATTTGTCCCCTAATCGAGTCTATGATTCATCAGGGAATCTTGAAGGACATTATGGGGAAGTTCTTGTAGATGCCTGTGTGTAAGGGGCTGAGATATGTCCTGGTGATTGATTGTATATTCTCGCATTGGGTTGAAGCATACCCAACCAGAAGAAATAATAGCCTCACAGCAGCTAAACTGTTGCTAAGAGAGCTCATTCCTAGACTTGGCTTCTCCAATTCTTTGGCAATCTGATTGAGGTACTTACTTCAATAATGAGGTTTTGAGGTTGTTACGAGCAGCATTACAGGTTGAACAGAAGCTACACTGCAGCTATAGACCTGAGGCTTCTGATCTTGTGGAGCAGGTGAATGGCACACTGAAATTCAGACTGGCAAAAGTGTGTGCTTCAACATCTTTGAAATCGCCTGATGTGTTGTCTCTTTTGCTGATGAGTCTTCGGAGTGTACCTGATTGAAAGACTGGATTGTCACCCCATGAGATCATAATGAGACTGGCATTGATTCCTGCGAATGCACTACGGGACATTTCCAATGATATGGTGCTTGATTAGTGCAAAGGCCTAGCTGATGTGGTGCATTCCGTGTCTCATCAGGTTGGAGTATCTGCAGCTTCCCTGCATCAGGAGCAGTGCCATGATCTCATTCCCGGTGACTGGGCTTTGGTGTAGAAACACGTCTGGAAGACGTGCCTGGAACTTCGATGATGTGGGCCATATCAGGTGATCCTAGTCACCATGACTGCTGCAAAGTGTGGAGGTCTCCCCACCCCAACTGGATTCACACTTCCCATGCTTGCAGAGTTAAATGTCCCCTCGATACGACAGCACCTGTTCTTGAAGTGCCAGTGGTTTCAGAGAGCTGGTAGGACCAGGTTAGTCAAGCTGTCGGGGTCAAACAAAGCCTGACACAGCACTTGATTGGTCTGAGAGGGGTCAGGAACATGCCATTGGTGAAGTAGAACCTGAGGTTCAGCAGTCTGGTTGTTGTCCCATGGTAGTGAATGAGAGAAGCTCGGAGTCCGACCATGACGAAGCACCCAGTGCTGTGAGAAAATGAGTGGAAGGTGGAGACCGATGGACCAGAAGACAAGAGAGATAAAGAGTGGCCTTGCCTAGAGAATGGGTGTCACAGACAGTTCCTGAGGATACTGAGAACTCTGATCTCAGAGTTCTCTCTGAGGGTAAAAGTATGACTGTGAGGAGATCGAGGAGAAGCAGAGTGCCCAGTCGGTGGTACTCCTCACCTGAATGGGCCTATTTTGAAAATGACACAGACAAAGAGTTCAGGAGTAATACAAATACAAAGGACACGGAGACGAAGATTATGCTTCTCAATCTTTAATACTCAAAATAGCAGCCAATGAAAAAACAGTAAAAACAGTAAACACACTCAAAACGTTACGTCTGACCAAAACAAACTCTCTGACCAGACTCCTGAGGGTCCCGCAGTTCACGATTGTTTAGCATCGGAACCTAAAATAAAAGAAAAAATATGAATCCCAAGTCTGCCTCAACAGACTAAAATAAAGGGAGGGAGCAATACAATACAATTTCTATGTAAATAACATTCAACATTTGACAGCTCCAGCTTCATCCCAGGTCGGATAATCTTCGCCTCTGTGTCCTTAATAGAATCTAAAATTCTTGATGCAAAGCTAGAAAATGTTGTATTCTATGTCAGGAACAGAGGCTCCGATTATGCTGCAAGCAGCGCTGCCCTGGCGGATTACATCCGCCGGGGCCATTGTGGCGGTAAACCGCCGGCCCCGGCGGTGCGACCGCGGCGCTACCGCCGCGGTCAAAATACGCCGGGAGGCACCGCCAGCCTGGCTGGCGGTGCTCCTGTCGTTTTGGCCCTATGGTTATAATACCGCCAGGGTCATAATGACCGCCTCTGTGTTTTGAGTGTGTTTACAGTTTTTACTGTTTTTTCATTGGCTGCTATTTTGAGTAGTAAAGATTGGGAAGCATAATCGGAGCCTCCAGTCCTGACATAGAATTGGGGTCACGGTCCAAGTTCAACTGAATCTCCATGATCTGAACATTTTGCTAGAACTGTACCATGAATTTTCATTTCCATCGAGGAATTTGAACTGTGTAATCATTAGAGACATTTATATTGACTGGGATATGGAAATAAGAAGAATACCTAGGCCCATGAAGAAGGGAAAAAAGGGTTAGCCCTTTAGAAGAACACAGAGTACGATTAGGGAAGTCTCACAAAGATTTGTGAATACTTTGAAATCTTTGAACTTTGTTTGCTGTTTGCACAGGTGGAATTAATGTAGAAATATTCTATTCCTGCTGCATTCTACCCAATTTTAGATCTGAATTTAGAGAAGTGATAGAGCCAAATCAGAGGAGTAGACATACGTACCTAGTAGGTATAATATTGTTTATTCTCCTCACTATGTTAGTGGCGCTATTATAAAGAGGGTTTTCCCCTACTGTGTATGAAGATAATCCATCTATCCTTACTGCTTCCCACTCCACATCAAACCCTAGAAATGTCAAATTTTGCAATTCAGATGAGAAGGCTTTACACTTAGATGCATCCAGTGGAGATTATTCTGCAAATATATATTTCTGCTTATTATATGAATATGTCGACACAATGAAGGCAAGGGACTGTTATGTATGTATGTATACAGGTGCCCGCTTCTGTGTCAGAAGGTATCACCTATCATCATATTCCTGTGACTTATGGGATTTCATGTAGTCGCTTGATTAGTCTGTTTTATGGGATAGGACATTATCAATATTATTTTTCAAATTATGATTTAATTATTTCAGAGATCCCTATAATTGGTCATTTGAACAGACATCCAGCTCTCTTAGAGTTGAAAATAATTGCAAGGTTCTTTAAATCCGTTATAACATTAGACACAGTTTATGCACACAGACACAATTTAATATGTATGTTGTCAGAAGTTGAGAAGACATTTCTAAATTTGGTTGAAGATCAAAGAAAGGAATTTGAGGCTAGCTCAAAATTAGATTAGAGCTTTTGAAGTTGTAATAAATGGAAATGAGGAAGAGATTGGACATTAGTTAGCTGGAAATTTAGATGCATTAGCCTTAGATTGGAAACATAAGGGAAGATTATGTATTTGGATAGAAAGATCTGATACAGACAATGTACTTGTGGTTAAAAGCGAATGTGAACATACTTTTTAAGTTCGAGCAAATTACAAGTTGTATGTGGATGGAGAAGACACTGTTATTCCTGGAGTTTTTTGTATTTGTGGACAGCGTGCCTAAATTGCCCAAGAGATGGTATGGTATGTGCTGTTTGGGGGTAGTTCTCCCAAGATTTATCATGCAGAACATCCTAATGATCCTGTCTTGACTAAAGGTTCTAGATCCAAATGATGTGTTAGCATCAGAGAAGTGGTGGGTGACATATATGATGCTTTGATTCCATCTGTAGGAGCAATTTAGAATGATTTGAAGATTAGAATGCTGTCTAACCTTGTGGATAAATTAGCTACTAATACAGGAGGAGCTTTATTAGTTGTAAATTCTGACATGATAGTGATCAGATCCACGGTTTTGCAAAACAGACTTGCGTTAGACATGTTACCCGCAAAAAAAGGTGGAGTCTGTTGGATGTTGAAGGTCTAGCAATGCTACACTTAGATCCCGACAACAGTGAGGATTTGGAGAAGTATATTTGGTATCTCTCAGGCTTTACAAAAGATTTGCAGGAACTGGATGCGACAGGTGCATGGGAAGCAATTGCAGGTGGTTTGGGAAACTAGGAAGTGGAGTTGTGATTTTAGTATTGAAGCTTTTGTTGGTTATTGCCACATGGGCAGTAGTTTTGGTGGTGGGACATAAGGTTTTCCAGAGAGTGAAGGTTCAGAAAGGAAAGAAGAAGAAAAGGGCTGATGTTGACTTAGAGGATCGACATTGTAAATATTACGAGAAAATAAAACTTTTGGAAGAATCTAGGCAAAAGTTGGAAAAAATAAGTCGTTTGTGATGACCTAATATGTTATCAGAGGGGTGTTTAAAGAGCATAACTTGGGTGCCCCAATATGCATTGTTGGAAGAAGAAGAGTAATGAAGCATTTACATTCATATGTATTATGTAAACTATGTCCATGTAAATGTGGTGCACTAAAAGACCCCAACATTATAGTGCCTTTTCAGTAAAGATACAATAATCACATGTAAACTGCTCCTATGTAATGTTAACCAAATGCATTTATATATTTTATAATCACTCTTAATTTATTGTGCTTAAGAGAGCTGCATTTGTAAGTATATAACAAAGTTGTGCATTTCTTCTACATTGTTCAGGCTGGAGTTAAGGCCTGCACGATTCCTGTGTTTAATTTCGACATGAAGCTTGATTTCTTTGTGCATTATTTTTCATTCTTCTGCAGGTGATAGATAAGGAAGTGTGAGCTGGGTTGCCAAGGACAAGAATCGGTAGCAAGGAGCTGTAAGAGCAGACTCCACTTTTAAATTTCTGAGTGTGGATATAATTCAAGGTCGAGCAGATGTGTTTAGAAGATGAAAAAAGTAAATTGAATATAATTCAAAATGGTGTCCTGTTAGTGGAAATTTCCTTGGGCGTGAAGGTTCTGAGGTTCATTAAAGTGTTGTTTAGTTAGTCAGGGGAAACACCACTCTTCCACGACTTCCTGGTTTTGGTGCCTTAACCACGCATGTGTGAACCACGTACATGCGTGGTTAAAGCACAGAAGAAGGGAGTCGACGCGGTGAAGAAGAAGTTAAGTTGGGCTGGGACTGGGGCTGTTTTTTGGGGGGTGGGGTGGGGGGCTCAAGGTGATTAGGGTTTGGGAGGCAGGGTTTAGGTTTTAGGGGTTGGGGTGCTTT
Organism: Pleurodeles waltl; assembly: GCF_031143425.1. Lineage (NCBI taxonomy): Eukaryota > Metazoa > Chordata > Amphibia > Caudata > Salamandridae > Pleurodeles > Pleurodeles waltl. Next base: position 604,121,298 of record NC_090445.1, on the reverse strand, counting down.
AGGTTTTAGGGGCGGGGTGGGTACTCAGGGTATTTTTTGTTTTTGGGGGTGGTGGGCTTGGGGTGATTAGGGTTTGGTGGGTCAGGGTTAAGGTTTAAGGGGTGGGGTGGAGGTTGGGGTGCTTTAGGTTTTAGGGGTGGGGGTTGGGGTTGTGGTAATTTTGGGAGTGGGGGTTGGGGGATGGGGGGCGCGCGGTAATTTTTAGGGGTGGGGGGCTAGGGGGAAAGCATGCTGGAATCGTGCATGCTGATCACTTATGCCTTTACCAGGAATGCCTTACAATGAAAAATCATTGTGGTAAAGGCATTAGTGATACCAATGAGTTTGTTGTTCCGAACTCATTGTTGAGCCATGGGTGCTTGAAGCACTTGTTGTTTCAACATATAACCGTTAGACAGTGAATCAGATTCCCTTTACCCCTTCACTAGAGCGGATCCTTAAGGGAGAGACAGATCTCCTTTCCTTTGCTAGACTAAGTGGCTTAATGCTACACACATCTCTCAACAGTACTTCTACTGAAATCTTCTGCGATGCTGATGCATTCCTCTGTATCCATCTTTAGTTATTACAGTAGCTAGGAACTTAAATTCAATGGTTAGGCAGGACAATGTGAGTCTGGATTTGAAGCACCATATGCATTTTCTTATTTTCTGCATTGTCGCTATTGAATTATCAATCCTTTGTATGTTAGTGAAATTTAATATTCAGCAACAATTTGATTATCCTTTGGTGATCATATACATAGCTAGCATGTTTTTGAGACTCATTTATGTCAGTTTGGCTTTGAGTCTATGAAAAATCCCTTTTTAAAACTTTAAGTTTGTCTCTGAGATTTAATGTGTAACCAAATGATTACACTGTCATTTAATGGAGTGAGGGAACTCCCCTCGGGACTCTTAAAAAGATTCATCGGACTCAGAAAGAAAAAGAAAGGACACCGCTGGATCAAAACTGTACACTGGTGGTGCTGCATAGGATTGGGCCTACTTGTCAAGTGGACAAAAAAACATAAAAACCTGTTGTCCTTGGCCCTGTAAACTCGTTGCTGGCTTGTGGGGATGCAGAGCCCCGCAATGGGAGCAACAAGGCAAAAGGAGGGTGGATGAATCCCTGGCAGAAAGACGCTCTGTTAAATACCATAATTTAGGAATGTAACATAATTTGAGAGGATAGTCAGAAGACGTTTTCTGTTCCTGGGCATGTGGGGTAATCAAGACGGCCTTGCATGTGTGTGTTTTTCGCTTTGGGGCTAGAGCAGCGAGGGAGAACTGGAAAATCCCAGGTATATATTGTGATGGTGTCGGGAGTGTTTTTGGTGTATTTCTCAAACAAACGTATGAAGAGAAGTAGGAGTACTAGCAAGGTTGGCCTGACAGGTCAGTGTGTTGGCTTTTTTATGGCTATTGGTGGTCTGTTTTGTGACCTGGTGGGCTTTTGCTGTTGATTTTGCTGTGTTTCTACTGTTGATTTCCCTGATATTAGCACGAACATTGCCTACAGTAAGCACAATGCATGCAGTCTCCCATACCTTGCAAAACACAGATACAGTGTGTCTTTACAAGTACAAAACTGTTACGATTTGAAAACGTGGGTTTCTTTTTTTTAGCTATCTGATTGGCTATGGAGGCCACTTTTGTTTTGGTAGCTGTATTATTTTCTATTCAAGTCTGGCCCTAATTATTGGATTGAGGCGGGAAATAAATTTACTAGGCTTTTTGAATTGCTGGCACTTGTTAGGTGAAATATTGACTGGCCTCGCAGTTAATTAACAAGGAACTTCAGAAGAGACATTATTGAGGCAAATTCAGAAAGCTCCTAATGAACGAGTTACTTACCTTCGGTAACGCCTTTTCTGGTGGATACACTAGCTACCTGTGGATTCCTCACTCATTGAATTTTCCCCATGCGCCAGCTTCCGACGGATATTTTCTTCCTAGCTTCTGCACGGCGACGAGGACGTCACAATTGCCCACGCGACGCCGTCTGACATCATACAGGCAATATGAGGTCCTCGCCGGCGTGCTGACGTCAGTATCAACATTTTTTACGTGCCTTTGAGACGAACAGGCAAATACATACAAAATATATATACAATTGAAACAAATGCCTCAAATAAAATCTTATATCATAACATTTAATTAAATCAAATAGAGAAAACATCAGTATAAATATGCAAATACGCAAAAATATATACATATAAATTATTATATATAAATACATCATCACAAATGTTTTTTTTTTTTTTTAAATATATCTACATATACATATAAAAACAACATATTACCAACAGGAGCTCACCCAAGGATATCTTGGTAAGACCAGACAGGCAACGGGGAGGAATCTACAGGCAGCTAGTGTATCCACCAGAAAAGGCGTTACCGAAAGTAAGTAACTCGTTCTTTTGATGGATACAACTACCTGTGGATTCCTCACTCATTGAATAGAGTCCCAAAGCAGTACCGCACTCGGTGGAGGGTGCCTGAATGGTCAAACCAAGAAATCCTGCAGCACCAACCGTGCAAAATGGCCATCCCTCCTAACCTCCGAGTCTAAGCAATAATGCTTTGCAAAATTGTGGAGGGATGACCAAGTTGCGGCCTTGCAGATGTCAACCACAGGAACACCCCTAGCCAAGGCCGAAGAGGCCGACTTAGCTCTGGTGGAATGAGCTCTTATTCCATCAGGGGGTTCCTTCTTTGCGAGAGAATAACACAGCTTAATTCAAAGAATGACCCACCTGGAGAGTGTTCTCTTGTGGACTGCCCTTCCTCTCCTCTTTCCCACATACCCGATGAAGAGTTGATCTTCCAGTCTAAACTCCTTTGTTCTGTCGACGAAGAAGCTGAGCGCTCTTCTCGGGTCCAAACGATGCAGTCTTTCTTCCTCTTTCGAAGGATGAGGTGGAGGATAAAAAGAGGAGAGTGTAATAGACTGACCCATATGGAAGGGTGAAACAACCTTTGGCAAGAAAGCAGCATTGGTACTCAACACCACCTTATCCCCATAGAAGGATGTATACGGGGGCTTAACAGAAAGAGCCTGCAGCTCACTCACCCTCCTAGCTGAAGTAATAGCAACAAGGAAAACGGTTTTAAACAACAATAGCCTCAAAGGACAAGAATGCATCGGCTCAAACGGTGAGCCCATAAGAAACGTTAAAACTAGGTTCAAATCCCACTGAGGCATAATGAAAGGAGTGGGAGGATATCTATTAGTCAGGCCCTTTAAAAACCTTAACACTAAAGAAGATTTAAATAAAGAAGGCTGGTCAGGCAGGCACAGAAAGGCCGACAGAGCCAACAAGTAACCCTTAACTGTCGCAACTGCACAACCCCTCTGTGCCAGGGACAAAGCAAAAGACAAGATATCCGATAAGTGGGCACGTAAGGGATCAATTTGCTTCTCTCCACACCAATTCACAAATTTAGCCCACCTGCTAGCGTAGATAGATTTAGTAGAGTGTCGCCTGGCCGATAAAATAACATCCACTACCTCAGGTGGGAGAGAAAAGGAACTCAGGTTGCCCCGTTCAATCTCCAGGCATGAAGGTGCAGGCTCTGGAGGTGAGGGTGTAAAACCTGCCCCTGCGATTGCGAGAGTAGATCTGCCCTGTGAGGGAGACGGAGCGGGGGGCACAGAGAGAGTTAGAGAAGATCCGAATACCATACCCTCCTTGGCCAATCCGGAGCTATTAAGAGGACTTGGGCCCGGTCTTGGCGAATTTTCCTCAGAACCCGAGGAATCAAAGGTATGGGGGGAAAAGCGTAAAGCAACTGGTCGCACCAGGACATCTGAAACGCGTCCCCCAACGTTCCTTGCACCGGATACTGGAGGCTGCAGAACAACGGGCAGTGCGTGTTCTCCCGAGTGGCAAAAAGATCTACCTGAGGGAATCCCCACATCTGGAAGATTTGCCGAGCTAGATCTGGATGAAGACGGCACTCATGATCGGTCGAGAAGTGCCGACTGAGACTGTCCGTACGCACGTTCAAGACTCCGGCCAGATGGTTTGCTACCAAGCAAATCCGATGGTCCCTTGTCCAGGACCATAGCCGCAGAGCTTCTCTGCAGAGAAGGTACGACCCTACTCCTCCCTGCTTGTTTATATACCACATCGCAGTAGTGTTGTCCGTCAGGACCTGAACTGACTGACCGTGAAGGGAAGGGAGGAAGGCCTTGAGAGCCAGACGTATCGCCCGCAATTCCAACAGATTTATGTGAAACATCCGTTCCACTGGAGACCAATGACCTTTGACCTCCAGGTTCCCCAGATGAGCTCCCCACCCTAGAGTGGAAGCATCCGTTATCACTGTGGCCACTGGAGGAGGTATCGAGAACGGCCTTCCTTGGGAAAGATCCTGAGGCAATTCCGAATGAGACGACTTGATCTCCTCCATAAGGGCGTAGATGTATCTGCCCAAAATGCATGTGGCATTGGTGGACTTGAGAGCCATACTACAAGATGAAAATGCCTTCTTCGAAGACTGGTCCATCTTTTTAGAGTCCCTGTCCGAAGGCTCACCCGGAAAAGAACCTGGAGCAGTGCGAGACAAACATGAAGCTTGTACAACCAGGCTTTCTGGAGTCGGGTGCCTCGACAAAAAGCTCGGATCCGCAGGAGCCACACAATACTTGCGCGCCACTGTCCTATTAACAGCCGTAGATGAAACTGGCTTTTTCCAGATCTCTAGAATCGGATCCAGGAGAGCCTCATTAAATGGCAAAAGTGGCTCTGTAACTGCCGAAGCCGGATGTAGCACTTCCGTTAATATGTTGGGTTTTGACTCAGCCATTGGAAGAGGAAGGTCCAAAAAGTCAGCTGCTTTCCTTAAAACAGAGTGGAAAGAAGCAGCCTCCTCTGTATATTCTCCAGGAGATGTTAAGTCCCACTCTGGAGAAGTGTCTAAGCCACTTGCCGTGTCCAAACCCTGGAGATCTACAAGAGGTTCTTCAATCTCACCCTCCTCCAAGGCCTGCCTTCGATATTCCTGTTCTTCAAGGAGGCGAAGAGCTAGCCTCCTTGAATGAAGCCTGGCCTCGATCCTTGGCGTCGACAAGGCGTCCGCTGACGTCGATGACCTTGCCTGATGCCGATCCTCCGATCCATCCGACGCCGGATCCATCAGCGCCGTGGGCTTCTTCGGCGCCGACCGAGGTAAAGGATGTGAAGGTGAAGAACTCTCCGGCGCCGGAACAGCAGTTCTCATCGGAGTCGCAGGTCGTGTAGGCAACGCCAAAGGAACCGGCGCCGAACCAGCACCTCCCATTGGAAGGAAGGGCATGAAAGGTGCCGGACGTAAAGGAGCCGGAGCACCCATATTAAAGGCCAATGGCCCCGAAGGAACAGCCGGACCACCACCTGGAGCCATCTGCTGAAAAATGGCAAACATCGCATTTAGAAATGCTGAACTATAAGAAACTGGAGCCAGGAATGCCGGATACTGAGGAGCCTGAGCTCGAGGTGATAACAGCGCTGGCCCCGGCGTCTCTGAAGCAGGTGAGAACTCCTGTTCCTGCTGAGGTACGACCTCGAAGACAGATGGTGGAGTCGTAGTTGAAGTCGGGGATGCGGGAGGCGACTGCGGCTGAGGACTGATGGTGGGACTAACCTCCCATGTCTTTCGGCGCCGAACCGAAGGCGACCTCGAGCGTGAATGCTCTCTACTCGACCAGCGCCGAGATTCACGACGGCGCCGGGAGTCACGGTGACACGATGAGACTTAGGCGATGATGATCTGCGCCGATGTCGCTTCTCTTTCTTTTTGGACTTTGCCAAAAACAGCTTTGCCTCCCGTTCCTTCAACGCCTTAGGATTCATGCGTTAACAGGAATCACATTTCTCCACGTCATGGTCGGAGCTCAGACACCACAAGCAATCCACATGTGCCTCCGCACTCCCTACAAGGCTTAAAGCCCGACTTTCGCTGAGACATCTAGAAAAAAGAAATTGTAACTGTAACTAAGCAGAGCAGAAACAGTTGCTTCCTCGAAGAATAACCGTCGCTTGAAGGCATGGAAAAAAGGGACCTGACGTCAGCACGCCGGTGAGGACCTCTTATTGCCTGTATGACGTCAGACGGCGTCGCGTGGGCAATTGTGACGTCCTCGTCGACGTGCAGAAGCTAGGAAGAAAATTTCCGTTGGAAGCTGGCGCATGGGAAAATTCAATGAGTGAGGAATCCACAGGTAGTTGTATCCATCAGAAACAGGTGTTTCCATTTATCAGAATGCGTTGGATGTAGTGATACTGGAGTGCAAATATCTAGACAAAATCTATCCACCATGTATAATGTCCTGTCTCTATGCACTGAAGGATATGAAAAACAAACTGCTTAATGAGGTACCTGTGGATTTAGTAGTCCCTCCCTCTTAGGAAGACCATTTGTGGCAGAGAAGAAAATTCAAAAACAATCCAAACGAAAAGTAAAAGAATTCCTTATTTAGTACTGTGTGGAAGTATATATGGAGCATATTTCTGCTAGTCACTGATTTCAGACCTTGAGACTTTAGTCAAAGAAACTCATGATAAACACAAAGCCATAATCTGCTTAACACCTTTACTGCTGGGCCTCCCCACCACCGACAGCACCCCCATCAAGGACTAAGCCTTTCTTTGGCTATTTGGGGTAGTTTCGCTTAGGCCCCCATAACTTTTTCTCCAGATAGGCTATCCACGCCAAATTTGCATCCTTTTTTTCAACCTCCCTGGGATTCTAAAGGTACCCAGGTTTTGTGGATTCCCCTGGAGGGGACCGAGAAAATAGCCAAAATACAGCTAAAATGTGTTTTCTTTGGCTGGGGGGGAATGGGGAAAAAGTGCTCCAGAAGAAAACATCTGTTAATTCCCCTGCAAATGACATCAACAAAGGGTTTGTAGTGCTAAAATCACCATCTCCCCAGCTTTCAGGAACAGGCAGAATTCCTTCCACCAAGCATTCCCCCAAGTCTCCTGATAAAAATGGTACCTCACTTGTATGGGTAGGCCTAGTGGCCACGACAGGAAGAGTCCCAAAACGCAGCATGGCCACATCACATTTCTCCAGTGAAAACTGACCCTTTTTTTGCAATGTGCCTAGCTGTGGGTTTTGGGCCCTAGCTCAGCCGGCACCTAGGGAAGCCTAGCAAACCTCTACATTTTTTAAAACTAGACACTTGGTGGAATCCAGGATGAGGTGACTTGTGTGGCTCTCGCTGGGTTCTGTCATCCATTATCCTTTGCAAACCTCAAAATTTGACTAAAGACACATTTTTCTCACATTTCTGTGGTGGAAAGTGCTGGAATCTGAGGGGAGACACAAATTTCCTACCACTCAGCATTCTCCTCAGACTCTCGATAAAAACAATACCTCACTTATATGGGTGGACTAAGTGCCTGCGACAGGGAAGGGCCCAAAAACATGTAGCGTTTGAGGGGGAACCAAATCAGGTCCAAAAGGACAGGTTTTTAAAAAACCATTTTAGGTTGACTCTGCTTTGGGCACCCACACAAGTGAGGTATCCTTTTTATTGGGAGACCAAGGGGAATGCTGAGTGGTAGGATTTGTGTGGTTAGTTTCTGTTCCTGGTACAATATGGCACAGAAATGCAAGGAAAATGTGTACGTTTAGTCACATTTTGAGGTTTGCAGGGCATTGTGGGTACAAAAGCTTGTTAGGATCCCCAAGAGGCTCACCACCCTGTACTCCCCTGGGTGTCTTGTTTACAAACATATCTAGAGTTGGTAGATTTCCCCTAGACAAGAAGTGAGCATGCTACCAAATCTCTTACTTCTGTGATGTCCCAAAACACTCAAATTGTGGAAAAAAACAGAGTTAGGTTTTGTTAAAAAGACCCCTCACCCTCCAACCTAGTTGGTGGCATGCTTCATCACTGGGGTCCCACCTGAGACACCTAGCATGTTAGGGGTATGCTTCAATACCTGATTAGAGCGGAGTGTGTTTTTTTTGTGAGTTGAATTCCCAACTGAGAGGAGAAGTGCAATAAAATTGTCTTGTCATTATCCACCAATATGGACAAACAGTGATTTTCAAGGGGCCACCCCCAAACATAAATACATATTTCTCCCTAGTGCTAGTGGGTTTTTGCATTATGCCTGCCCCAGGGAAGATGATCCTCTAAACACTGCAGCAAATGGCTGAGACAATGCCCCTGTTATAGGAAGTGACCTTTGCCCAAGGGGTAACTCCCATGCGCACAAAAACCCTGTGGTGCTAGTGGGCGCATTTGTGCTGCATGATCGTGGCCTCATGCGCAATCATGCAGCAGGAATGTGTGGCAAAGAGACATCGGGAGAAAGGGAAAACTCTTCTCTTTCCCCGATGCCTCTTTGCATGCCCAAAACCCCCCAGAAGGCAAACCTACCTTTGTCTCCAACACGCAGGAAGCCAAATGGCTTTCAGCATGTCCCAGCGCCTTTTCATGGCATCATTGGCTCACCCGGGGTGGGGGTCAAGGTGGTAGTGGAAGCCATTCCTGTTTTGGTGGGTTAAATTGGCGGCCCAAGGGGAAGCACCAGCACTTCCCCCATGGGCGGGTTCGAGAACGGAACAGTTCGCCCTCACCACACACCCACAGCAGCTGATGACAGAACTGTTCCATCATCAGCACGCAAGGGGTTAAAGGAATGGAGTGACAAGGGGAATTGTTGTGGGATAAATCCTTTGATCTGGGAAGAGCATGTGCATTGGAGCTTCTATTGTAGCAACCTGAATGGAAAAGAAAAGAATGGTGCTAAACATCTACAGGCCTAAGGGTGCCCTTTGAAGAATCTAGGCTTTTTGACCATAAATTAGAAGATAAAATGCACTGCATGTTTAAGGAGTGGAAGTACTCCTCATTGTTTTCGAAACAGTCCAAGACATGGGATCCTTCAAGAAATAATATAGACAACCATTGAGAAAACAGAAATCATAAAACTGTTCTCTAAGTTTTAAGGGAAATACTAGCCTGGTTGATTTTCTACAAAGCAGAGACATGGTTCATTAAGTCAAGAAGAGCCTTTGTTCCTGACTATAAGAGGTAACATGCAGACATTGGCTTGCAATGGCAGTTGTATGCACCACTTTCAGGAACTACAGAGAAAATTAACCTCAGACACCTAGGTCCAAGCTACGGCTCAAAAGGGGTACAAAATATAATTCCTTTCTCTACCTCTGGACTCTGGGATCGTTCATACATCACAGCCAACATGCTGATTAAAAATAAAAGCTATGATGGAAGATATTCAAGCCCTGGTGGATAAGAAAGCCATTGTTTCAGTTCCAGTTCCAGAAAGAGAACAAGGTTTGGTTTATACTTAATGATCTTCCTTTTTCCCAAAGTGATGGATGTTATTGGATGGCGACAATCCTCAAGAAGGTGAATAAGAAAAAGGAGTGTTGCTATTTTGTGAAGTTTCTTTCTTTTCATCCCATCCCTACTCACAGAAAAAGACTGGATTATATTTTTACTAGTAAATCCCTTCTAGGCAATTTAATCAACCTAGAAATCAGTTCCATTTTCATTTCTAATCATGCGCCTCTTAACACAAAATCCTATTTTCAATAAAAAACATCTGGCAGATGCAGATTTATTGATTATTATTTACTGTCAGATGATGAATTTTGCTAAATATTTGAATCTTTTACTAATGAATAGTCTGAAGAGGTCCCTTTGCATTGGAGGAGGCTACAAAAAGCAGGTAGAGAGTAGAAGACAGTTGTCGCTGTAGTGCGAAGAGCCAGTAGCCGATCACAGTCGGTCGCTGCTGTAGCTGTGTGTTGCCGGTTGTCATGTGCTGTAGAAGGGGTACAGGTCTTGTGTTGCCGGTTCCCATGGACAGTCATTGGTGTGAAGAGTCGGTCTCACTGGATCTTCGCATAGGCAGTTGTCAAGGGCAGCAGAGTTTCAGCGTGAACGGGCCCATTTCGAGTCATGAGGAGTCCAACCTTCAGGATTTTTAACTTTTCTTCTGTAGTAGTGTCCTCTGGTGCGAAACAAGGGTAAGAGCTGGGGAAACACCTCTTGGTAATCAGGGCTTACTCTAGTAGAGGCCAGCAGGGCTCGGGCAGGTCCAGATGCAGGTCCAGTTGCAGCTGGTCAAATGGGCAGTTGTTGGGAGTTTGTTGTGCTCCTGTAGCTCAGAAAAGAGGTCAGCCAACCGACCCTTGGAGTCATTCAGGTAGCCTGGGATTAAGGGAGCAGGTCCAGTCTTCCTTCACAGAGAGCAGGGCAGGCCTCAAGCAGCAGGGCAGTCCCCTGGGGAACAAGTCAAGCCTCAAGAAGCGGGCCGGGCCTCTGGGAAACAAGGCCATCTTGTCTCTGTAATGTCAGCAGGTCCAGGAGTGCACTGAAGAGTGGCTCAGGAGGTCCAATATTTATACTTTTGAAGTGGGAGAATTTTCTAGGCTATCCCCACATCTGGTCCTGGAAAGTTCTTCCCTTCCCCTGCTACGGCTCCAAGAGGTAAGGGGTGACAAAATACTAGTGTCAGGTTCCGTTGTGTGTGCTGGAGGCAAGCTCTTTGAAATTTAAGTGGGGCAGCTAACAGTCTTGCCCCTAACCCCTGCCCACAACCATCCTTCACTGTCTGGGCATAATATGCATTCTGAATGGAGGTGCCAATAACAGGCACAGGCAGTTGGAAACTCCTAGAAGGCCTTAATAGCTTTTGGGCAGGGAGATACCAACTTTCTAAAAGTGCTATTTTCAAAATTGTAATTTAATATCTGACTTTACCATTACATTTTAAATTACAATTCATTTGTGTCCAAACATGGCATTTCTAACTGCTCTCAATCATGCAATAAGGTAACCCACTATCATCCTTTGGGAGAGGTAGGGATACAGTAGTGAAAACAGATTTAGGGGCTTTTACCTGCGAGGACATTTAAAACTTAAAAACATATCCTACTTTTTAAATACAATGTGCCCTGCTGTATATGCTGTCTAGGGCCTACTTAGGGGTGACATAAGCTTTGAAAAGAAAGAATAAGGCCCGGCAAAAGATGCCAGGTCAGTTTGGCAGTTTTAAAACTGCACTAAAGGCTGTGCCTGAAAGGTGTTTTAAAGTGCTCCATTGGTGGGTGGCACAATGAGTGCTGCAGGTCCACTATCAGCATTTAATTTACTGGCCATGGGTGCATGTAGTACCCTATACTAGGGACTTATAAGTAAATTAAATGCACCAGTCAGGTGGAGGTCAATTTTACCATGTTTTAGGGAGAAAGTACAATCACTTTAGCACTGGTAAAGCGCATAGAATCCTTATACCAACAAAAACAAATTCAGAAAAGAGTCGGGTGGAAGCAAAAAGTTGAGAGGTGACCCGCCAAGAGGGCCAAGCCCAACAGTGCAGCAGCCTGCCCAACCCTCAATTCCATGCTGTTTTACATGCCAACACCTTCCATTTTGATGGAACACTTGGAAGACAGGCAATAAAAGAAAAGAAGCGTGAAAATTCTGCTTTTTAGTCACATCTGGCAAATCTATATCGGTTGTTAGAGTGGACAACTTTCCATTATCAGCTTGAAGGAGGACTATGAGTCTAGTAGTGCATTTTTGGGGTTTAATCCCAAATCATTGTCCTCTAAATCAGGCCATTTTAAGAGATATAAATCAGATGGTGACTGTGCTCATCAAGTGTGCTGAGCATTCATTATGCATTTGAGTTCTTTACCACCTCCTGGAGTAAGCCTTGACTGCTCGCTATTGCAATGTTTGAAGACAAGTTTCAATAAAGAAAAACTCTGGTATCAAAATAGACTGAAATAGTATTTAGATTGAAAGCACCAATGGTAAATATTAATATCTACCATGCATACTGCCCAATAACCCCCTTCCACTACAAGCCCTTGCCTAATAGGTATGGCCTGTCCTTGGAAAAAGGATAATTGACATTGAATCTCAGCTTTAGCACTTTACCTAAATATGAAGAAAATAAATTTTGTATTCTAAATCTGGGCAGGGTACAAAACAGTGTAATTTTCCTGGGAGAGCATTTTCTTTAACTTGCAATCAAAATCACCCCCCACCCTACTGGAGTAGCTGTAAACACGGAACCAGGAGACACATTCCAAATCCCGGTTTCCTATTTGCCTAAATTGTATGCTCTTGGACAATCGCTTTCTGAGCGTGTTCCTCTGTTGCGTTTTTTCAAGATTCAGAATCATTGTAAAAGTTGCTAGTAAGCCTCTCGTTAAAAAAGGAATTAGATATTAACAGGGAGCGAGAAAGTGCTCAGTCTCATGGGATATTTAACAAAATGCAATACAGTGGTAAATGTTTAGACTTTGCCGCCAGTAGCATTGTGCAGCAATCTCAGGTCTAGAGGTCTGAAGGGCCCACTCAACCATCATTACTGATTTTACATATCAAACAGTGGCTGGGAAACCTATTTTTTTCCATGATCTAGGGCCCATCACACACTGGCCACGCCACTGTTGATCCTGGGAAAATCACACTATTTTCTGCCTCTGTCCACTGACCTGACAATGTCAGCACTTACAAACAAGATTAATGTAAGAAATAAACACAAAAGGCATACTCCAAGGCAGGTACCCAGCATGGTTTTCATTCACACATCAAGGGTTGTTTGTTGGCTGGTAGGTGGATTTGGATCTCAATAGTTGAACATGCCCCTGAAGCGTATTGTATGGAACCATACTGTGCTTCAGCTCCACCCTCTTCGCCATGATAGATACCACTTTTCATAAAGGGCTGAAAGAGTGAGAGTTGCGTGTCATTTGAGAGGGTTGACAGTGTTGAAGAACTAAAATGCAGGACAATAGGTGTCCTGAAGTTGCTCTGTGGGGGGCAGAAGGATAGGAGCTAGAATCACAGACTACACCTGCATAATGTGGGACAGTTGGCTACCCTGCCTGTTGCTGTACTTTTAGAGATGAACTGGAAATGCCGGGGAACAACATGGTAAGTGTAGAGGTAGAGGGGAAGATGAACATGAAGGTGAAAGCAAGAAAATACAAAAAACAAATTCCCTCCTGCTGCAAGCTATGGAAGGATGCAGGTCATCCATTCAAAATCCTGGTTAAAAAACTGCACACCAGGGGAGAATTAAACACAAAAAGATGTAGAAAAAACATTGACTAAGAAGCCAACAAAAGAAACTGACAAGAAAGCCAACAAACTGTAAGCAACAGACTGCCATAAATTGTACTCTAACAACTGGTAGTATACACAACATGTCCTCAACAACAACAGCTATAAGCTGTCTGTATGTGAGACCTGAAAAAAGTTTGTCTAGCATTTTTAATGATGTAAGGGACGAGCAGAGATAGTTAAAACATAGAACTGCCATAGAGGTGTGCATGTCATTGAAAGCTCGAGCCACGCTTGAGCCAGATGCTTGACACTGGACCAGCTCAATGTGATTTTGGAGCCACAACCCCAAAGCGAGCCAAGCATTCACTGAAGGCCACATGGCTTAGTAGCTAAGATTGCTGACCATGTAGCTCGAGAAACCAGGATCAAATCCCAGCCTTTGCTTTGCAGCCCGTGAGTCCTGGCAAATCTCCCACTGTCATAACAAAAATTGTAATGTAGCTCTCACATGTCTGTGTGCAAGGTTTGCACAACATGAAACTGCCAAACCCAAAATATGGGTTCTGCCCGTCACCTGAGCTCTAATCTCATTTTCAGGAGTTAAGGCCAAAGCAGTAACCTTTGATGCCAGAAAGAGATACCCATCTAGTGATGAACTGCACAGCATGAAAGTGAAAAATCTGGGATCAATCCTGGCTTCCCTGCTTGACCAAACTGTGTGATCCTAGGCAATTACTTTATCAATGGGCCTCCTTTTTGTTCATTATAACATAACAGAGCATCTTCAAATACAAGATTTAAGGATTTGAGCTGTACAAAAATGTCTCGTGTGTTTAACTGAATAAAGTATAATGTTGCTCTGTGTATAGTAAGAATCTATGCCATACATAGGCAGGGTCACTGGAATGTGGATGCAGCGTTTCTGCACAGTTATGAATTGGCTACATTTGCCACATAATCCATCATTCGTTGCACAATCTGCAGAATAAAAACATTGATTTTAGCTCAAACTGAGCAAATGGACTCAAAGGGCAGCAATACGTTTTAAGGCACAGTGGAATGCCCTTTACAAACATTGACTGGCCACTGTAGTTTATTGATATCGTTTGGATCTTAAACAAGTACTATTGAGGTGAAACATGTACCTAAGTCGGCGTGCTTCACTCTACCTTAAATACCCTTCAAAGGATTTACATGACAACTGCCCTGCCTGTTAGTTCACTAGTATTTTCATCACAGCGGGGGCAGAAATGTTTCTTAGTTTCTGTTTATAACTAAATACTTCTCTATGCAGAGAGAGGATCTGGTGCACTAAAGTGAAATGCTTCTGCGTTTTAAAGAAAAATGTATTTTTTTTTTATCTGAAGACACATTACCACATTCTAACATGATGTTTGTTGCATGATTTAGTGCTTTACATTCCAAATATTTAAGGGCTCGTCTCGTACACTGGCTGTTGGAGTCAGAGCTAGTAACCCTTGGCTCAGCTCTCCCCTTTAATTTGTTGGCCTGTCCACCTTTAGTTGCCAATGCCATATGTTAAGTATCTGTATAGCTGCCTACGCTAGACCGAACTCGTCTTGAAACTCTGCACCCCTATGTGAAGGTGGGCAGTCACACTTGCCAAATGAAGAAATACTCCAGGACACTTCTCTGGGGAAGAACGTTTATTCCTAGTTAAGGGACCCACGACAGCGAGAGCCCAACAATCCGAGTCGAGAGTCTGTCACCAACTGACGGCCGAGTCGAACACTCGAACACGGAGTGTTTAGCTACGCTACCTGGCTCGAGAACACATAGTTCAAAGAAAACAGGACATGCAGGAGTAACAACAGAAATGGTAACTGCATTAATGACAAATGACACTTCAATAGACAGCAATGCATATTACATCACCTCCTTTCCATAACCAAAAACAAATGAAATAAAAACATTGTCAATTCAACAGGTAATCACGAAATCTAGAAGGCGTTTTAATAGTATGTTTGAACCTTGTGTGTTCTTCTTTGTCCCTAGTTGCACCTGTATCAACACCCAAATCGGAATGGTCAGTTGGAATGGTTTTGGCTTGTGTTGAAGTACATGGCGTGGTGTCCAAAGAAATCTGTGCCGATGTTGATGGCATGGGGTCTAACGTTGTCAAGATAGCATTCGGTTCATCATGCACATAATTATTACTGATGGAAAAATCTGAGGAATTTGAACTAGTTGGAAATACAGAACTACCTAGATCAGGCTCTGAGTAAACTTTACTACATATCTCAGCTTGTTGCTTGGATACCGGAACAACGCTGTTCCTATTCCACATCCCTTCCCTTCTAATAATAGAGAATTTTTATTAACTTTTATGACTTTAACAGATATCATGATTTTATGTGGTTTTTTGATTAATACAAAATCTTGAGCATGTATGTTGATATCTTTGACTTTGTTCCTGAGGTCATAGTTTTCCTTCTGTGCCAATTGTTTTGTTTCTACTGTACATCTTAATTTATTCAAGTCTATCAAACCTTCCCCTTCTTTCTTAGATTTCCTGTTCAGTAGAAGCCACGTGGGAGTCAAGTTAGTGATGGCTTCCCTTCCTCTAAGAAGTAAGAAAGGAGTTAATTCAGGGGTAGAATGAGGTGTGGTATGGTGCGCCCAAATCTTTTCTTGGAGAAAATGAGCAACATTAATATTCATGGCAATAGCTGTCTGAATACCCACTTTCAAAATGCGGTTGGCCCTCTCTACCAAGCCGTTCAAGGAGGGACTATACAGTGCAACTTGTGAGTGCTTAACACCAAACCTCTTGAGAAAGGACTCCATCTTCTGAGACGAAAAATGCACCCCATTGTCAGAAATTGTAGAAGTCGGTGGACCCTCTAAATGGAAAAGTCTCTCGACAAATTTTGTAACAGCCTCAGAGTCAGCAGATTCGACAAAAGAATAATATATCCATTTTGAGTAATAATCAACAAGTACAATCCGAAACTTCATTTCTCTTGGTAAAATGTGGAAAGGCCTGGAAAAATCAATGGCTAAGCTGTCCCATGCTTTCGTGGGGAAAGGGACAGGATAGAAGGGTTTGGTGTAACTCTTCCAGTGTTTGTCGGACAACACACAATGTTCACAATTATCAATAAAGTGTGTAACTTGTTCATGTAAACCAGGCCACCAACATGATGCTTTCAATTACTGTAGCTGAAATTCCAAAGTGTCCTAGATGGGCAATTTTAATAATCTTATGGCGGAGATCATTTGGAGGAATGAATAGGTTACCTCTCATGCAAACTTAATTACTACATGACAATTCTCCCGACACTTGTTTGAATGTTCTCATGACTTTATCAAGATTTTTCTCTGTAAGCCAACCACATTTTATGAAATGAGCCAAGCAAGACAATACTTTGTCTGTGGACATTGCTGTTTCCCACTCATCTATCGTGATACTGCCATCACAAGCTGAGACAGCTTCCACTAAACCAACCACACATTCATCCTCCTGACCATCCGTTTCATCTCCAGAAATTTGCAGTGGCATGTGATAAACAGTCAGCACGAATATTCATACCTCCTTGTATATATTTGACATTTAAGTTGTATTCTTGTAATTTGGATAAAATACGCACTAAATGAGCAGAAGCTTTCCCCAAGCCATTGCCACTAAGAAGATAAACTAAAGGTTTATGATCAGTGAACACGTCACATTTCCTGCCCCATATGCACGTTTTGAACTTTTCCACTGACCACGCACAAGCAAGAGCCTCCCTTTCTATGGTGCTATAATTTTTCTCTGCTTCTGAGAGAGACCGGGAAGCGAACGCAACAGTATTCTCTTTTCAATTAACTATCTACCCAAAAACGGCTCCTAAACCTTTTAGACTTGCGTCTACAGCTATAAATGACTCACCCAAAGGTATGAAAGATTTTAGTGAAGGTGCAGATAACACTAATTCCGTTACCTTTTGGAAAGTAGTAGTCATCATGTTGCCCCAGATAAACTTCTGACCTTTCTTGAGCAATGACCTCAATGGTTGGACAATTAGTGCATACCCGGGCACAAAACGCGCATAGTATTCACACAGGCCCATGAAGGAACGCAAAGCATCCTTATCGGAAGGAGCAGGAGCATTTGTAATGGCATCTAAATTACAGAGTTTTGGCTTTATTACTTCTGCTGAAATGTTATGACCAAGGTACTCTACTTGTACAGCAAGAACTTTGCACTTATCAGCTTTAATAGTCATGCCATATGATTGAAGTATGTCAAAAACTTTGCTCAAGAGAGCAATATGCTCCTCTGTGGTAACAGTGTGAACCAAGATATCATCTGGGAAGGCTACCACATTGTCTAATCCACTAAACAAGGAATCCATCATTTAAAAAAAAAACGCTGGCTCGGACGCCAATCCGAATTGAAGCCTGCGATATTTATACGCCCCCAAAGGGGTTACAAAAGTGGTAAGAGACTGAGAGCCTTCGCTTAAAGGTATCTGATGATATGCAGAGTGTAGGTCAATGGTAGAAAAATATTTGGAGTAAGCTATGCTAGTAACTAACTCCTGTATATGAGGGAGGGGGTGGCAATCAATTAGTATGTTTTTATTAAGTGACCTCAAATCCACGCATAATCTTAAGTCTCCTGATCTTTTCTTCGTAAGGACAACGGGTGAGACCCACTCAGAGGAGTCTGTGGGAGTAATTATACCTTCACAAATCAATTTGTCCAATAGCTCTTTCAAAGTTTGCCTAATACTTAAGGGTACTGGCCTAACTTTGTGAATTATGGGCGATGCTCCCTTCTTAAGTTTGATACTATGTTCAAAACCCTTAACATTTCCAACTTTGTCCTGAAATACTTTGGGAAATTTAAGTTTAAGATCACAAAAGACTGACTCAGACGACAACACAGACAAAACAGGAGCGCCACTCACCGGCAAATCAGCTAACATAATGGGCGTATAATGGCCAGGACGTAGAATAATCCAGACTTTTGCCAAATCCCTCCAACCAGCAAAATCTCTCCCATTAACAGCTACATAGACTTTGGTATGTACCATTCTTCCTAAAATAGATAAATCTGACCAAAAGTACCCTAACAAGTCTATATCCTGATCACTAAAAGCTTTTGGGTTAATGTCAGGACACTGCAACTCAGAAGACTCTGGCCATAAAGCAAAATATGTTCTATCGGCAATTATGGTCACTGGGGCACCAGAATCTGCTATAACCATTAGTTGTTTACCACCTATACTCGCCTCACATAGGGGTCCTTTGATTCTCATTGATACCCAAATCTTTGTGTGTGCCTATGGTCAGTACAACATTAGAAAGTCTACTCATGCATTCAGAAACATCATTCTCAGGCTCTGTGGTGTATACATTACTAGTACGCATTTTGGATACATTGGTACCTGAACCTGGCTTAAATTTTCCCATTCTGCAAATTGTTTGGAAATGACCAACTTTACGACATTTAAAGCATTTTTTGTTCAAAGCAGGACAAGATGGTCAATTTCCAATGTGACTATAAGAGCCACACCTGAAACAGACAGGCATGCTCATACTCTGACTAGGATTCCTCTTACTTTTCTGGAATTTGTCAATGATAGTGCAAACAGAATCTTCTTCTGCCACACAGCTAACAGCCATATGATGATTAACATTGGAAAGAGCTTTGGAAGCTACTATAGATCTTTCAATACTTTTAGCAATGTCAATGGTCTCCACCAATGTCGGGTTGCGACAGGCTAAAAGGCGCTCCTGAATTTTTTTGGAGAAGAAGTAAAAGACGAATTGGTCTCTAATATGTAGAACCACATTGGCCCCAAAGTCACATTTGGCTGCTAACACTCGCAACGTAGCCACATACTCCTCTACCGACTCATCAGCAGCCTGTTTACACATGGCGAAATTGAATCTCTCCAATAAAACACTGGATTCATCCGCATACTGTCTCATCATTCTAGCTTTCCCTTCCTCATACTCATTCCACAATACATCATCAGAAAGGGGTGCGGGCACTGGTGGCAAATTGTCAAAAACACGTTGGCCTGCTACCCCCAAATGATTAAACAACAAAGCCATTTTCCTTGCCGGCGAAAACGCACTGGCATCAATGGCTATGAGATAATTCTCAAATATCCTCAACCACTTGGACCACTTCAACTCAGGCTTCCCGTTTTTCTGTAGGAAGGACGGAGGTTGGACAACACTTTGAGAGGTGGCCATGATAAGATAGTACTATCTGTGTATGGAACTAACCAAATGGCAAGTGGAGTAAAAAAAATCACACGAAACACCAGTTACACAGTCAGTGTGTAGATTGCCCCAAAGTCAAATTTAAAAGCCAACTCCTGATGCTCGGTGCACTCTTCCTTCAGATGTCCATACAAGAGTGAAGACCTGGGGTGTAAACAACAATATAAAAGTTCCTAACCAGTCCTCCAGTTGAATGAGACAATAACCTACTGTATACCAGCAGTTAATGCGCTCATCGTAGTTATCCTTGTGCTCCGACTCCTAACTAACTAAACGAACAATATCAGCATACAGTAACCTCACCGGAATAGAAGGAATACTTTTCTTGAAAAAGAAAAGTCACGTAAACGCAGTGTAAAGAGGCGGCAACCAAGTAGAAAAAGGAAATTAATAAAAACGTCGACGTCAACAGCCTGTGTCATTCCCTTGCGTGGTTGCCGTTATGTGTGCACCTGGCGTTGAAACTGTGCGTCGTTGCTATGACGCTTCTCGTTGTTGCTATGCGTCGTTTTTACGACGCGTGTACTTCCTGGTTAAACGCTGACACGCGCCGTAGTGCCGCGTTTCCCCTGGTGACGTGCAGGCTTGCAGTAGTAAGGAGTCAAAAATTTTCTAGCTTTCGCGTCAAGAATTTTCAATTATATTAAGGACACGGAGGCGAGGATTATGCTTCTCTCTCAATGCTTTATTTTTACAGCAGCCAATCACAAGAGAGTAACTAAAAAGCAAAACATATCCCATCATTCAATGGAAGGCGTCATAACCATAGAGACCAGTACTGTATATAAGCTCACGAGGATAAAGCACTTCCTCTTTCTTTGCGGATGCTGAACAAAATTCAACAAAACAGTCAATAACAGTCAATAACTGGATCCAAATGAAATCCAAGAACCACGTTGAAAAGAGGGACCAGGAATCCAACGGAAAACAGACCGAGAATCCCACGAACGTCCAGATCCTCATTGTTTCTGTTCAAAACCTAGAGGACACAAACAAAAGCTAGTCATAGACCAAAGAAAAGAGATCATAAACTCTTATACAAAGGGAGGGCATACAATTCAATCACAGTGAAAAGTAAAACATAAAAAATACTTAACTCTTAAGTATGTTAATCTCTGTAATCCGGGTGGGATAATCCTCGCCTCCGTGTCCTTAATAGAATTGAAAATTCTTGACGCGAAAGCTAGAAAATTTTTGATTCTATGTCAGGACCGGAGGCTTCGTATTATGCTAGTTCAAAACTGACTAACCACAATTGACGCGATATCCACAATAGGTTTATAATAGAAAGTCTTAAAAGTAGACTCAGCGGACCAGTCTGCCGCTCTCATAATGTCTTCTAGTCTGGCTCCAAGAGAAAAAGCCTTCGAAGCCATAGATCCACGGACCGAATGGGCTCCAAAAACGGAGACGTCAATGCCCGCTTCAGACAAAATCCACCTAATCCATCTCGCTAGAGTAGCAGAGGAAACGGGATTAAAAGGTTTATTAAGAGCAATCAAAAGTTGACCCCCGGGGTCTCTCCGGAATCCCTCTGTAGACGCTTCATAAGCCTTCAGACACTGAACTAAACAAAGTTTAGTATTGTGAGGAAAAGAGGGATAGGAGATCGAAGAAGTACCTGTCTTAGTACGACGGGAAATCGAAAAGGAAACCCCAGAAGGAGTAAAACTCCTTCCCGATAGATCCAGAGCTTTAATGTCAGATACTCTTTTACATGAAACAAGACATAGAAGTAAAGTAAGTTTGGCCGACAATTGTTTACGAGATAAGAATTCATTGTCAGGCCAAGAAGAAATAAAAGACAGGACCGCGTTAACATCCCAAAGGGAGGAGTAACGCGGGAGGGGAGGATTAGTAAGCCGGATACCTCTCATCAGTTTACAAACCACAAAGTGTTCTCCTATAGGTTTACCTGACACCGGAACATGGCCCGCCGATATGGCAGATCGATAATTGTTAATAGATCTGTACGCGAGGCCTGCAGCTGCCAAGGAGGCCAGAAAGTTGACTACTAGATTGACATCTGCTTTAATGGGATCGGAATCCCGTTCCGAACACCAAGTAACCCAACGCTTCCATGCAGAGGCATAGCGTTTGTGTGTACCAGAGGACCATGCCTGGAGGATAAGCTTTGAAGCTTGTTCTGAAATACCTGGCAAAAGCCATTGTCTCCGGAAAGTTTCCATGCCACTAGTTGTAGCTGGCCTGACAACATCAGAGGATGAGGATTCCCCAGAGGGTCCAGCAACAGGTTGAGCTGGTGCGGAATCAACAGCGGAAAGTCGCACAACAGCTCGAGAGCTAGAGGAAACCATGCCTGAGCTCTCCAAAGGGGGGTCACCAGAGCAATCCCTACACGCTGGCGTCGAACCTGGGATAGAACTCGAGGAATCATGTTGAAAGGAGGAAACGCATATCCCAGATGGAGAGACCAGTCCTGAAGGAAGGCATCCGTGGCTGTCGCCTCCGGATCCGGCCTCCAACTGAAGAACAACGGAAGTTGTCGGTTCAGGCGTGAGGCAAAGAGGTCGATGGAAAAGGGACCCCACAACTGGTGGAGGTGACAAAACACCTGAGGAAGGAGCCTCCAGTCGCTGCCATCCCGCAGAAACCTGGAGTTCCAATCCGCCACTGTGTTGTCCACTCCTGGGAGATGTTCCGCAATCACTGAAATGCGGTGCTGAAGACAGAACTGCCAAAACTCTTTGGCAATCTGAGCAAGAATCGGAGATCTCGTACCACCCAGTTTGTTCACATATCTGACCGCAGATATGTTGTCCATCCTCAAAAGGATGCAACAGTCTGATTTCAGGGGAGACAGACTCCGAATTGCAAAAGAACCGGCCAGAAGTTCCAGACAATTGATGTGGAGGCGGAGTTCCTCCTGGGACCAACGACCGCCCGTGGACAGAGCACCGCAGCGTGCTCCCCAGCCCCACCTGCTGGCGTCCGCCTCTAGTATCACATCTGGCGAAGAGCCGAATATCGCCCGACCATTCCAAGCGTCCATGTGGTCTAGCCACCATTGGATCTCCGATCGGGCTTCCTCCGACAGAGGAATCTTGTCTGAGTACGATAGACCCTTCTGAAGGTGGGAAATTTTGAGACGTTGAAGGGCCCGGTAATGAAGAGGGCCCGGGAAGATGGCCTGAATCGAGGATGACAAAAGACCTACCATCCGGGCTAAGCTCCTCAAAGACACATACTGTTTCGACAACAGAAGACGCAACTCCTTCTTGATGTTGCGGATCTTCTGGGCCGGAAGGATCAGAAGGGAACGCATAGAGTCTATTTGGAACCCCAAGAATTCCATCTGCTGGGATGGGACAAGGCAAGATTTGGGCTCATTGATGAGAAATCCCAGACTCTGAAGAAGATTGATTGCCCAGGACAAGTGTTCCCGGAGAATCAACAGGTCTTGAGCCATAATGATTAGATCGTCGAGATAGACGATCAGGCGAACTCCTTTGGCCCGAAGGGATTCGACTACTGGGCGCATCATCTTGGTATAGCACCAAGGTGCGGAGGAAAGCCCAAAGGGGAGAACCTGAAACTCGAAACATTGGTTCATCCAGAAGAACTGGAGAAAGCGTTGATGAGGAGGAAAGATTGGTATGCTTAGATAAGCGTCTTTTAAATCTAAACGAACCATCCAATCTGATTCCTGAAGAACATCTCTCAGGAGGTGGATTCCCTCCATCTTGAAATGCCTGTAAACTATCCAGGCGTTGAAATCTTTGAGGTTTAGAACTAATCTTGAACCGCCGCCCTTCTTTTCCACCAGAAAAATGGGGCTGATGAACCCTCGAGGATGAGGGTCTGCCCGACAAATAGCTCCTTTTTTGAGAAGAGCAAGAATTTCCGAATTCATGATTTCTTGGTCGGGACGGGAAAAACGGTGAAGGGGAGGGATAAAACGTTGCACAGGGGAGCGATAGAACTCCAGTTTGAAACCTCGAGCGGTTTCCAACACCCAAGGGTCCTTGGTTATTCTCTGCCATTCCCCCAGACATGTTTGGACCCTGCCCCCCAGCAGTACCTCCGAAAAAGGAATAAGTCTCACCTGCAGAGGAGGCATCCTGGGAGTTTCCTTGCTGACCCTTGTAGGCGTTTCTACGGAAACGAGATCTCCCTGCGCGGGGGCGTGTGGGGTAAAAGGTGTTGTCTGCCTGCTGATCCCTGTAGAAACCCCTGCCACGGGAGAACGAGTCTCTTCTGGGGCCTTGATAGAAGGAACGGCCTGACGAGCGGCCCCGACCGCGTCCGGCCCTACGAAAAAGAGTCTCCCTGAATACCTTCTTAAGGGAAAGCTGCGCCTTATCCATGGAGCTAAATGTAGCCGCAAATCTGGATAAATCCTTGAGGAAGGGAGCTCCAAAAAGGAGGCCTTGTGCGGCTTGCCCCGCTTCCGAAGAAGCTAGTTCGTTGAGTTGGGGATCGACACGCATAAGAATAGAACGGCGTCGTTCAGATGAAATCGCCACATTGGCATTCCCCAAAAGGCAGATGGAGCGTTGTGCCCAACCCATGAGAATGTCAGGATCAATAGGGGCATTCGATTCTTTAGAGACATAAGCCAACTCCAGGATTTTTGCTAGTGGGCCGGTGAGGTCTAGAAGTTTATCCTGGCATGATCTCCATGCCCGATCCAAGCCCTTCTTAGGGTCTTTAGCCCACTTCTTTAGGAAAGTCACCATAGTGGGTTCTACATCTGGGGTATCGGTGACTTTGCCTTCCAGCTCTGGTCTGGGGCATTCTGCCTTTAATCTCGCTCGAACTTCCTTATCGAAGCCGGCTCTAACATGCTCCTGCATGTACAACGCTACTTCTGGAGGGGGAGTCCAGCTGGAGGAACGAGGATGAACAATGTCCTCAGGCTTAAAATTAAGAAGACGAGGCGCCTTGGGGGCCTGATGTTTGGTCTTAGAACGCTTCTTGCGCTTAGTAGATGCTGAGTGGACGCTAGAATCGGAGTCAGAATCTGACGAGGCATTTGGAGAATTATTAGAAGAGGAGTCTGAATCCTGAACCTCTTGTAAATTGAGTGAGCTATAACCATGCTCAGAATGAATAGTGGCGGCCAGCTTGTCAAACAGCTCAGAATGCGCCCATTTTTGCCTTTTTGACTTGCCCTTGGAGGTGGAAGGGAGATTCTCAGGGGCGTCTTTATGGGCATCTTGATTCGGAGGGATGGGGGGAACCCAACCCTTCTGGCACGCAAAATTTTCAAAATGGTGAGTCAGGGGTCCCAAAGCCTTGGCCAAGGCTTTGTTAACGGATAGCTGAACGCTATTATCAAGGGCACCCACAAGGGACTCTTCTAAAGAAGGGGCGTCTTCGCCATAAGAATCCTCCTCGTCATATGCGAAGGATTGCGCCATGTTCAGGGCAGTATGGGTAACTGCAATCAGAGTAGCCCAGGACTACAATCAGGGGGAGTGCGGAACCCCAGCAGGCTATAAGGCACCAAAATACAATTGAGCGTGGAGGGAGCAGCCTGCTGCACTCTAGGCAAAGCCTATGCAAAATTGTTTCAACCCTGGGCCGACCAGATGGTCCCAGGGCGTCAGGGAGTATCACCAAGCCTGAAATCAGAGCAAGGTGGGAGTCACCGGCCAGGTATTGAGCGCAGCGTTGGTTAAATGGATGCAAAAAACGGGTGAAATCTGCCCGCGAGCACCCCGCCGAAATTTGCTGTCAGGCTCCTAAATGCAGTACGAGCCGATCGGCAATTCAAACGGGATGAATCACGCGCCAAAGCGTGCGTGCGCGCGAGCGTGCGTGTGAGTGAAATAATAAATTAAATACTTGCTGCCGGTACTCCGATCGGATTCCCGATCCTCGCTAGGGGAGAGCCCCTCTAGCGAAACTCCCGCTCCCGCTCCACAGTGCCAAAAACGAAGAGCGCGCGCAAGCTAACAATAACACCAAATAAGATCGAATATGAAAAACACTTAACTGGCTGCGGCAGCAGCAAAGAAAGAGGAAGTGCTTTATCCTCGTGAGCTTATATACAGTACTGGTCTCTATGGTTATGACGCCTTCCATTGAATGATGGGATATGTTTTGTTTTTTAGTTACTCTCTTGTGATTGGCTGCTGTAAAAATAAAGCATTGAGAGAGAAGCATAATACGAAGCCTCCGGTCCTGACATAGAATTACGAAGCGAAGCCTCGTGGAACTAGGACGAAGGATCACAGCTCTGGCTCGTGCAGCAGGTATGACTTACAACACGCAGACATCCAATGGTCTGCATGTAACCACCTCGAGCGCGCTGCGTAAAATGGCCCGATGATAATGATAATCTTACACCACCCATCCTCTTAAGTATGGCATTCCGTTCTGTACTTGCTCGTCCTCTCTTGGAATAAGCTTCCCGCTTCCAACCTCTGGCGTGACGACAATTTGGTCGGTTGGTCTCTGGCACAGCAACGCCCTTTGAAAGTACACCTTTCAAATGCACCCCACTCCTGGTACCAAATGTGAAGGTGGGCGGTCACAGTTGCCAAATGAAGAAATACTCCAGGACACTTCTCTGGTGAATAACGTTTATTCCTAGTTAAGGGACCCACGACAGCGAGAGCCCAACCATCCGAGTCGAGAGTCTGTCACCAACTGACGGTCGACTCGAACACGGAGTGTTTAGCTACTGCCTGACTCGAGAACACATAGTTAAAAGAAAACAGGACACGCAGGAGTAACAACAGAAATGGTAACTGCATTAATGACAAATGACACTTCAATAAACAGCAATGCATAGTACACCCTACTACTTTCCACAAACAGACCACTTTAATGCAGAACTCAAACGTGCGTCGTTTCTTTATACTGGTAGGTTCTGTTTAGTTTTATAGTCCTTTAGAAAGTGCTTCCAGATCCAAAATGGCAGCCACGTTTACTCAGATCATTGTTTGTCCTTTCTCTTTTCTAATTTGCGGTCCACACTAGAATTTGCTTTGAAACGTCATAGTGTACAGTTTCCTAGCAACCACCCACGGGCTACCAGTGCATCAGAGAGTGATCTGAGCGCTGGTCGCCGGGATAGGGACTGGGAGTAGTGTTCGGAGCGAGCCATGCCGACCACTCGAGACCCCCTCCCGTACCCCAAGTACGAGAATGACGCCACTTACTGCGGCTTTGGCCCAGAAGAGCAGGTATTATGCAAAAAAGGCACCTTGGCGCAAAGCCCCTGTCATACCTCTGTGTGCAGTTATCTTCCCCCCAAAAAACAACTTTCTGATCTATTCCGTCTCCTTTCCAATCTCTG
Source organism: Pleurodeles waltl (assembly GCF_031143425.1). NCBI lineage: Eukaryota > Metazoa > Chordata > Amphibia > Caudata > Salamandridae > Pleurodeles > Pleurodeles waltl. The sequence continues at coordinate 604,094,747 of NC_090445.1, read as the reverse complement.
TGGCCTTTCGCCACTTTGTCGTGCGCGCTCCCTCTGTCATTATTTTGCACACTGCAGTCATTAAAGCAGAATGCCGCCTTTCTTTTCTCCTTTTTTTTTTTTACTCCTGCATGTAAAGTGGTCGTTTTCGGTGGATCAGTGAACACTACTGTGAGTGTCCTGTGAGACTCTCTTGAATCCCCCCACTTCCCTACTCTGATTCCGTCCCGTTCTTCTTTGCTGCCTCTCTCTTATGTCCTATGCTTCCCGTAAGCCGCATTCACTGTGTGCAGTGGGTATGTAAACTAACGGAAAAACGAATAGCTCCACAAAGAAACGCAGAGAAAATCGTTCATCTTAAATGGTAGAATATCGCCTCTTTCCGTTTCTCGTAATAGGCGGTCTTCCCCCGACATCTTTCATGTGACTGTAGTGGGCACTGTGTGATTAGCCGACCGTCAGCTTGCCACCCCCATTTTCAGCGTACGTATGCTCCAGCCTCCCCTTCTCTCCCCGTCCCCTTTTTTTCACTGCCGGCTCCCGCTCTTTACAAAGCATTAATTGTATTTTTTTGAATTGCTTATTGCTGTATTTGGGAGTTAAACTAGTGCTAATGAGTTGAAACCTTTGCCAAGACTGTGTTAACACATAAAACTGCCAAAACAATTAAATAATACTATCACAAAACCTGTCTCATTATCCTAGATGATTTGCATTTTCTTGATGCATAATTTAGTTAACCCTGTCTCATAATTCCAGTGGCCTTGCCTAGAGTAGTCTACATTTCTTGCCTGTCCCCTTTCTCCGATTGCCTTTCATTCGCTGCTACTTGCAAACACACCGTTGGCCTACTCTGTACTAAGTATATATTGAGAGTCTTTCAGAATAGAGTACCATTGAGAAGGTTGAGCTGTTTTGATTTCGACATAAACCAATGCACATGCTAATTCTGTTCATTTTGTAGAGGTCATTTTCCAAACCAACACACCTAGCTCAGAATGACGATCCATGGAACCGGCTCAACGCCACCGCCACACTCTCCAGTGCCAGAAGAGATGTTTGTTATTTCGATCCCAAGGTAAGTTGTCTGAAACATTTGCTAATTATTTATAACATGCAAATAAATATTTTCTTTTTTTATTCCCATTCACTCTACAACTATTTTACATGGTACCTGTAGCTGACCCCTCCTGAAAGGTATGTCTTATGATGTCGAGCGGCCTATGGTGTAATATAAACTAAGGATTGTGTTGTAGGATGCATGCAATCTTTGCTTCATGGGGCCATCTGCACTGCTGGGGGCCCAAAAGCCCTGATATTTCTGCCACATTTCTTCTTGCTGATAGTTACAGTTGCCGGTTTTGTTTGGCAAGTTGTTTTCTCTCTTCCTGGGTGAGATATGCTGTTCAAACGCTATGCATTTTGCTTTGTTTCACTTCTCACGTCGGCCCAAGTTTATTCCTTGCTTCTTTTCATTGTTTTATCTACCTCCTTTGCTTGGTTAAGGCCTCAACGTTTATAACATCTGCACAGCTTTCGTGACCCTGGAAATGGCTAACCAAAGTATTTGAAAACACAATAGAGGGCTGAAATGCCTTTCTTATTGCAATTTGTTAATATTGCTTATAGGCATTACACGGTGGGTGTAAATCTCCCACCACCTTGAACTTGCTACAAAACCATAGACACATGTCCTGGGCTAAATTAAATGGGAACTTAGGTGACTTGCAGTTGTAGCGGAACAGCATTCCAAGCAAAATACATTTTTTTTTACCAGTGACAAACTATTTTCTTGCTCAAATGTTAGTATTTTGGACCAGTCCAACTCAACTCTGCAACAATTTATAGAACAAACATTTCTTAAATACTGGGGTCTTGCAAGCACAATCATAATATTAACTAGACTGATAGACCGTATATTCCACACATTATCTTAACATTTACGTTCTATGGCCATCATGACTGTTAATGGATGAGGGAGCAATTTGCAAGCCATTTTAGAAGGAGCCATACCAGAAATGTGGTTCATTTTTTATAGAATCCTCAAAGGTGAGGCAATTTAAGTAGCACTGCATGGTAAATTAGCAAGGATGTCCTACTGCGCACACAGACTTGGGAAATTTCCAGTCATCTTGATCGAAACATTGTTTATGGTTGTTTATATTCGCCACCACGATTTTTTCAGGGTAGGAGGATATGTGTGCTTTACAGAGAAACTTTTAACTGGAGAGGTGTCTAAGAAATAGTTCATCAAAAGCGAAACAGTAGACTAAGAATATTGGGTGGTATGGTGAGAAACTATAGCACCGGCATTATTAAGTTACAAGAAAAGCATCTTCCTTCGGTACTGAAACATGAGTGCATCCCAGAAAACCATTGCAAATAGTGGGAATATCTATGAATTTCCAACAAATTAATTAAAATAAGCATCACACAAAGTTGTAAGTCGAAGAGAGGGCATAGATGTTGAAATTAACACTGCCTAAAATGAGCTGAGTTTACAGTTGTTGCAGAAGCAACCGCTTAGCGGCACTGCACACAGAACACCCCCCCCCCCCCCCCACCCCCCCCCCAAACGCACATCACCACTTGCCAGAAACAAGAGCACGTAACCTGTGTCTTTCTGCAATAAATTGCATGAGCAGCTAATTTATTTTGTTGTTTACACCTTTCTTTTCTTACTTTCTTCTATAACAGGCACCACGCGACAGCTTGGACTTCAATTTAAAGTCTTTGTACAACCACCAGCAAGATTTGCTTCGTCCTAAGAATGAGACTGTCTTCCAAAGAGAGACCTTCACAGAGGATCACGGGTGAGACATGTCACTTGGCTCCGGCTGATGCTGCGCTATCCTCTCTTCATTGACAAAGTTCTACCTCTGCATCTCCACCAGGCTTTGCAGCATCTTTTGCTGTTGCAAAAGACCCACAAGCTGTCTTTAATGTTTCACCTTGTGACCTAAGTACATGTTCATCATCTTCTGCCAAAGCACATAAATGCTGGAAAGAAACACCTCTTGTGTTTTTAGTACAGGATGTCTACTTACACACCACCACCATAAACACACTTTGTCAATTCATTATTGTTTCGATGTACGTTGCCCCTGCTACTCCATCTCTTGCACATAGTTCTGCATGTTAGCCTCATTCCAAACTGGTACATCCTATTGTTATTCTAGAGTCCTGGCACCTTGTCTAGTGCACCCACTCATCTCTATGCCACGTTATCTCTGTGTGCTAGAATATTAAAGCTCTCACATGCAGCATCTGTCCTCTTCTTGTGTGAAGACTTGCCTTTCACTCTCCTGCCATTCACGCATCGACCGCAAAATGTCCAGGCCAATAAAGCTGATTCCTGAACTTCATCACGTCTTTAACTTCAGCGATGGGGTCCACATGCTTGAGGTTTGCCCAGACACTTCAGAAAAGCTGCAGCACTCTAAAACATTTTACAATTAGAACCCAGACATCTACTAATACACGTCAAACTCTGCCCATCCTGTATCTTTATTTATGTTTAACAGTTTTGTATTGAGATTTTGAATATATTCCAGTAAAATGATAGGCAGGGAAGTGAGATCTGCAGTTCCAAAAATAATTATAAAATAAGATAAAAAAAAACCTAACCTAACAAAGCATCTACACACTCCATTTCAAACCGCTCTGCACTTTTATCTTTGTCCTCATTCCTTAATGTGTCCCCTTGTTCGTACCATCTGATGACTGTGCAGTTTATGTATCACTGTCTCGGAAGACCATGTAACACTTGTGTAGAGTTCTTAGCTAGCATGTTCTACGTCCCGTCAACTAGGCAAGGTTTTTTTTTTCGAATGCAGGTGCTTTGAAACAGCTAATCCAACTTTGCGATTTATTACGTATCTTGTTCTCAATTTTATTTAGGGTGTTAGTGTTGATAATGGCCTCTATGATGATGTGCATTTGCCTTGATGTAGTGTACTCAGGTTATGGGAACCTGAGTCAATCCTTTGTTCTCGAAAGTTGTGCTTGGTTGTTCCAGGCCAGCGAGTTAGCACTACTTTTTTGGTGTGCCTTCTTTGCTGTAATAGTAATTCACTGATTGATTTGATATCAATCTGCACTGCCCTTCTTCACTTTCACTGCATTCGTTGATGTAGTAGTCTTGGGAGTCATGATTTGGCACAAGGCACTTCGATGTAATCTATGGAGTTGAACATGAATCCACCCCAGCTTCTATCAGATTTTCCAGTTGATCATTTATATGGTAGATGACCTGTTTGTATGTAGCCGTTTTTTATATTTTTTAGACACATATGTATGTCAGGGCGGAGCTAGGTGGAGCTTCTAATTGTCCAGCTTTCAAAAGGGAAAGATTTATGGTGCAATCTTTCTCAGGTAATGCAACGAGAATTTGGAATTCAGTACCTCAAAACCTTCGCACCACCACCTCTTTTTGGATCTTCAAAACGGATCTCAGAACTCTCCTCTTCCAAAGACATTCTTCTCAATAACACTCCTTGTTAAGATCCCTACTAGGCATACACCTTCACATTTAATGGTGTGACTCTGACTGTTATATGACACCTTCGAGAGCTATAATGACCTTTTTCGCTTCAACTCTGTAAATATGGAATGTGTATTTTTGTAACCTTAATCGCTTGAAGTTTTTTCTAAATATATAATTTGTAATGAATATGGAATTTGTAAATACATAACTCTCACCATGAATAATCATAGTAGCTGTAATATTGTCATCTACTGCCATGTTACTCAAAATTTCTCATGTAATTTTCTTTCGCTGTATTGTAAAGTGCTCTGGCACCTCTGGGTAGTGTCCATGCTAAATAAAAATGCATAAATACATATACGGAGTTTAGCTATTGCTAGGCCCGTTGCAAACCATCTATTCAGCTGGTGTGTAATTTTTGTGTAGTCTGCGCTGTCCTGCAAAAGAGAATCCTGGCAGATTAATTGACCTATGTGTCCCCAGATATTTATCATAGAGTTCCAAACATCTTCCAGTATTGATCGAGAGTCGGGCACTCTCAAAGGATATGTGCAATATCACTCCCGGGAGATTGCAACTGAAACAGGCTGCTCCTGGTAATAGCCTAGTATTGTGTAGTCTCTTTGGAGACCAGTGCCAGTGGTGAATTATACTGTAGGAGCTGAATTTGAAATGGACTTCCCTCAGAGCTCTATCATGCTCTCCTAATAGCATCTTCGAGTCATTGTCTGCTTAGTCTAGTTGTAGCTGGTTTGCCACCAGGCCTTCAAGTCTCTTGATGTAGGGTAAGAGAACATACTATATGTAAGAATTTTATATAAGCCGGACACCATTTCTTTGAATGTTCTCCATTTGCAAAGGTACATAATTAATAAGAAAGTATGTGATTTGCCATGAAGGGAGTCTGCTAAGGTAGTGACATATCCTTTGAAAGTCCAAGGAAAAGTTTCTTGGTAGCTGAAACTCCCCTTGGGCCTCAGCAAAACATTTTACTCTACCATATTTAAGAAGGTGGCCAATTGTTTTGATACCTCTGTATATGAAGTGCTTTCATGTTGGTTCATCCGCTTCCATGCATATTTTCCAGCTGCCCCATAGTGGTTCCCTTGCCTGGAGGGCATTATCTACCCCTAGTGTCTTGTGGCAGCACATAAATTGGCACTTCTAGGATGGTGTTAAATGTCTGCGAAATGTATTTGTTTCCGGTGTAAAATAGATAAAGACTACCAAATTCTTCCCAGGGTGACTTTGCTATGATAAACCATTGAGTAGATCAAGGAGTGCAACATGTATCTAGATGAAAAGCTAGCCAGTAATATTTAACATGCGGTAATTGTGGCCCACCGCATTGTTGCTGCATGCAGTTTACCTATTTTTAGCCACGATCTTCTTCTTGCCCAGATGAATGTCTTCATTCAGTTTGTGAGCTCACAGGTCATGTGTGCAGGTATATGTAGTGGGAGCATTGCAAAAATATAGTAAATGCGAGGCATCACATTAGTTTTATACACATATAACCAGCCCCACATGAAAAGGTTAATTGAGGACCATCTTTGTAAATCTGTCTTTACTTTTGAGATTAGTGGGCCTAGATTATTCTCAACTGTCTGAATTAATCACCGTTTACGATGATTCCTAAATATTTCAGATTGTTTGGTTTCCAAATTAAGGGATGCTCCGACATTACAGCTACTGTTGTGCATTGCATTAAAGGTAAAGCCTTGCATTTACCCCTGTTACATTTGTACACAGGTCTGTTGATTTCCTGTAAAGGGGATTTATTATCGATTATCTACCTCTTTAAACAATTTGCATAGCAATTGTGCCAGGACATGTTTATTGAGTCGATAATATTCTGCCAGGACATCCAGTCCTGGTGCCATTGGTGACTTGTGCTTTCCATTCCTTGCTCTTGGTTTAGGATGTCTGTTTGGTCTGTGCTAAGTCGTGGTAAGTGACACACGGATATAAAGTCTTCCTCTGATGGTCTAGAATGTGAAAATTCTGCCACATATATAGTGTGTTATAGTCCTTTTTAAACGTGTTTAGGATATCTGGTGGGTGAATGACTTTGGTTTCCTATTTATCTTATAATAATGCAGGTATGGTGCGTTGGGCCTTCTGTTGTCTTACTTGCATGGCTATGAGTCTCCCTGCCTTTTCTCCTCTCTTGTAGTGGTGTTGTCATAGCTGAAACAGAGCTTTTTCAGCCTGGGATTTAACAGCTGGTTTAGTGCATGTTTGTGAGGACACTTGTGATTGTAAGCAGAGTGTGTTTTCCTGGGCATCCCTTTTGTGGTGGGCTAAGTCTCGCATTATTTTACCTCTCACAAAAGCCTTTCCTGCTGCCCATTCTGTCTGAGAGGACATTACTGTATGCTTGTTTCTTCTAGGTATAGGCGTAGCATACATGTTAGCTTCCATGGGTCTGCAAGCTTTAAGTAATAAGACATGGCAAGCCACCACTGCCCCAGTGGGGGTTTTGTGAGCCTCAGATCTAGTTTGATATGAATTGTTTTGTTGTCTGATGCTTGATTCAGTGTTATAGTGGTGTCAGTAAACTTGCCCAGTACACAGGTTGAGGTCAAGAAATAGTAAACGCGGGAACATGTGCCATGAACGCAAGAAATGAAAATGTGTTCCTGTTCTGTGGGGTGCCATAGCCTCAAGGGCCATAGAGGGAGAAATCTTTTTGGAAGTCTCAGAGCAGCCCTATGTCTATCACCTTCAGTGTTCTAGGGGGATTTATGTGGATATGGATCAAGTGTCATATTCAAATCCTCTCCAAGCAGGATTTTTATGTGAAGGCACTGTAATAAAATTTGGGTTATGTCTTTGAGGATGTCTCTTTTGTGTACCTAGGGCCCATACATGAAGCCTACTAACAGTGTTAGGTTTTTTATTGTTAGCCTGAGTATGATACAGTGGCCTGCTGGGTCTTGCCATGTTCTGTGTACTTTGATAGGCAGCCCTTTCTTACAAAGATTGCAACTCCCCATTTGGGATATTATTGGTATGGGGCTGTGCATCTGTTCTCTAACGGTCCTTTTGGTGTTGTGGTATTCTCTGACCACCCAACCCTACACAGTTTCTGACTCTTTTCCTCTAAAAAAATGCATCCCCCTGGACGAGGAGTATGTTGAGCTGTAATGTATGAAGATCTGTTAGGATTTTTTTCCTTTTAATGAAATAGGTCTTCCCATTCTCATTCAGTGAAGCTATGTTGAAGTCGTTCATGGTTTGCATCATTTTATACTGAATAGGGAGAGGCTAGCATTCATTTTTGAGTGCTGGTGTAACTGTCTAACTGTTCTGTTATTGGTCTGTGTGGTAGACTAATCTTCGGGTGGTCCTAATGGAGGACTGTATTTACCTTAAATGTCATGCACTCACCTGGCTCCAACCGTGGGGATGACACTGAAGCCCATGCTAGGCCCCCACTCCCAAGTCAAGAAGATGCTGGGCCCAGCGGTAATACTCCTTGTACTGCCGACTTCTAGAAAGGGGAAGGGACGTAATAATAAACAAGAACTTGTGGTACTGGTTCTGCTCCGCAACAATGCCACTCTGCTTAACAGGGTCATAATTTTTTGACCTTCTGATTTAATCGAAGATAGGATTTGCGGATCTGCACTTTTGGTTATTGTGAAAACACAACACACTGGCAACAACAAGCAGAGGTAATTACCATCAATGCATAAATACTCTAAACAGTTTACAATACAATCCTTTTGATTTCCTTTCACTTACAGGTTTCTTTAATAATCATAACATGGGAGCAGATGAATCAGATACACAAGTGGAATCTTCAGGAACTCTTGAAGAACTTGAGGTACTAGGTAGAGTTATGTCACTGCACAATACAACTCAGAACATAGATTGCAGTTAATGGCATTCCAAAACCTGCACACAGTAAATATGCAATATTTTGGACACTGAGACATTCACAAGGAAATAGAAAACCAGGTTACTCTGAGCACATAGGATGAAAGTTAAACACTCTTAAGGTATGTTTGAGACCAAGTTTCTCCCGGATATGGATTAAAATCAGAATTACATGAACTCTAAACAAGACCAGACGGGTTATAAGGTTGGAATAGTGACTCTCCCAAGGTTGTGCTATATGCATAGGTCAGCACTCGATTATACAAATTCACATGAAACAGAATTGTTCTTGATACAAGGTTGGAGTTATCGACACTCCCAGAATTACACTCTGTTCTTTGACTTACATGTGAGAACATGACCATACATGAAACTAGTATACTTCACGACACAGGGATGGAATTACTGATAGTTCCAAGATTGTGCTTGGAACATGGATTGGAGTTAAGAGGAACTCCCCAGGCAATCTGGAACCAATTTTACTTTTGATATACAGGTTGGAGTCGAGGGTACTTCCAAGATATACTAGAAAACATGATAACACTTGGTTGAAGGCTGGAGTCGTAAACACTCCCCAGGTATGCTAGAAAACCAAATTACATTCAGTACATAAATTTGAGGTGTAGGTGTTCAGGAGACCGTCTCTAGTCCATGAATAACACAGTTCAGAAACCAAGACTTGGAGAAAGGGTTGGAAGGCAGAAGCAAGGAGATAACAGATAGGCCTGTAGTTACTACTAAAGATTAGTGCTCACTAACCTGGGGGGCAGGTACTCAACCTGGAAAGCATGTTACAGGAGTTCGGAGGTAGCAGGCAGGTCAATGCTAGAAGTTAGAGAAGAGGTGGAATCGTAGCTCTTGGAGGGAGACACTGGAGGGGTCACGGGAGTCAGAATGTCAGAGTCATAGAAAAACACCTGGAAGAATGGAAAGTCGGGTGGTTTCCGGAAGACTTGGCAGATGCTGTAGAAACAAGCTTGCACAGGAAAGAAACAAGGAATGTCCTGGTGACTTGGTAGATGAGTACAGGGGCGAAGCTTGCGCTGAACAAGAACACCTAGACCTAGGTGACTCAGGAAGTGAGTGCAGGGAATCTGCTTATGCTGGACTTGACAGAAGCTCCTGCGGGACTGGGTACAGTTACAAGGCCAAACCCTGATGCAAGTTCAGAGAGGCTATTTATACAGTATGCCAAGAGTGTTCCAGAAGGTCACATGCCTCACATAGGAACCTGGGAAAAGTCACATGTTAATACAAATGGGCATGGCTTAACAAGCAGCAGGTGCAAATGGTAACTGACAACAACAGGTACAACAGAACCCAAGTCAAGTGTAGGATAGTACAAACTAATGGATCACAGTGAAAACTTGGCTAGCCTAAGAGAGCATGTGATATCTGCAGGTGCAAACTGGATGAAAATTACATAGTAACACACACAGGAGGGTCCATGGTCCAGGCCTAACGGGAGGGGGGAGTGATGGAGCATCTGAGATGGAAAGACGCCACATTGTAGATAATGATATGAAGCCGGCAAGTAATACCCACTGTACACAGGGCACACGATTGAGTAGTGACACAAAGAGATGTGGCTGGTGTTGTGTCTTGCATGATTTAGAACAGAACCTTTCTGGCTCCCCAAAGACTCCATATCCATATAAGGTAAACACTAGAATAGCTTGCTTTAGAATGTTGGAGTTCACAGGTACATGCAGGGGAATAAAGATGCATGATTTACAGCTCTGTTTGTGGCCTACTCATTCAGCAGCTACCAAGCTGGGGAAGATGCCACTACTGGTAATAAGAGAGGGGCTAAGTAACCCGAAGAACAAAGTGCTGTCCTAGAGAGTTTGCCGTGGTCTAAGCAAACTGCTCAGGCATGCTGGGTGTCTTCGTCAAAGTGCCAAGTTGACGGTTGGTTATGTGGAGTCAAAGTGCAACTCCAGGTGGTGTGAATGGAAAGAGAGCTTCACGTAAAAGTCTATGCATCGTTGATCATGAAACTACAACCAAGATCCTACAAAAAGGTACTGCGCTGCCATGTAAAATAAATGTATACAATATACGGGGTGTTAATGCAGAAGGCAGATTCAACCAGGTTTACAAAGCACAGTTAAAGACAGCGCTGCAAGGCAGATATCAACCAGGGGTGAGACAATACAAACTGAAGTCTAAAAAGAAAAAAATAGGTGACCTTCCGAGCTTGCTAAAGCGAGCTATCGTGTCATAACAGTCAATGAAGTGGTTCAAGGAGAAGTGCACCAGGTTGTGCTTCCAGAGCTGTCCTTACCCGAAGCGGTTGCTCATTATTTTGGGCCTTACAACAACTTCATACATCTTCCAAGAGAAAAAGATTGACGGCAAGAGTTGGATCTGTGAAGTTTGAGGATGGCAACTAGGAAAGATCCTGAGAGTTACACATTTAAAGAAGTTGGGTTTCAGACATGGATTTGCCTTTCCACACAAAAGAAAGTGTCCCGCTATTGGTCAGATATGCAAAGGCGGTGGTAAAGAGAACCATTTTGTGATGATGTGCAGAGCGAAGGAAAAAGTAAGCGTGTCACAGTCCGAAGACAAAATGGCTGCCAGAATGTTCCAGAAGCAATGTTCAACGCTCGCCCACAAGGACAAGCGGTGACAGCAGTTGAGGCAAATAGATACTAAACAAAGTCCATCATCATCTAAATCATCGTCAAACAGTTTTTCAGGCTCAATAGTAAGTGAAAGTGAAGAAAGTAATTGTGTCATGTCAATGCTTACCTCAGAAAAACATGCACATGTCAGACTGGTCACCTGTGAGGAAAAAAGTCAGCCAAAGAAACGTTGACATGTCGAAGCTATGAAATCATATAAACACTGTCTAAAGATTACAATGAAAATGAACGGATGTTCTATTCCTTTCATTACTGATAATGCTGCATGGATAAATATAATTCCTGAAGAAAAGTACAATGAGCTGTCTTTTTTTACCACAGCTTACGCCGTCAAAGACCAAAGTGTATACTTGGGCTGCATCGACACCCATGAAGAGTAAAGGTTCATTTGTAGCGGCAGTAAAGCATAAGAAAACAAAGGTACAAGCACCGATTCATGTGCTTCAAGGTACAGCGGCAAGTGCCTGCCTGCTCAGTTTCAACACGGCTGCTGACATGGAACTGATTTCAGTGAAATATTAATGAGGATGTCCGTCCTCTTGCTGAGAGAAATTGGCGAGTTGCTTTTTATTTGCAAGGAGCTGTTGAAAAAGAACTTGAATCATTACTTAAGCATGACATTATTGAATGTTCCCCTGATCTAACGCCATGGGTTTCTTCCATAGTAGTGGTGCCTAAAAAGCACCATGAAGGAGCTGTGTGCATATCCATTGACATGCACCAGGCAAACAAAGCAATTGAACCAGAACGACATCCAGGTCTCCACATTGCTGGCATTATCACACAACTATTTGGAGCCAAAATCTTCTCCCAACTTGATTTGAATAAAGGTTAAGCTGGAACTAGAAGATAACTGCAGATATATTATCACCTGTGCTACACAGGTTGGTTTGTTTAGATACAAGAGACTTAGTTTTGGTGTGCCATCTGCTGCAGAACTTTTCCAAGACGTCAGACAATCCCTTACAGAGTGGCATCCCAGTGGCATCATACAACCTGCTATGAATGTATTCAATTTTAGTAATGACATATTGGTTTTTGGAGCTACACAGAAGGACCATGATAGAGCCCTCACACAAGTATGTCAATTACTCAATGATGCAGGTTTTACTTTAATTGTGAGTTCAATAAGACAAAGTTGAAATTCTTTGGCCATATCTTTTCTGATGGGGGCATGATGCCTGATCCTGCAAAAGTACAAGCTCTGACAAATGCTAAACACCCACAAGGTATTTAAATGGTACATTCTTTTCTTCGAATGGCCAGTTTCTGTTCACGAAGCATAAAGGAATTTGCCACTATCTTTGCTCCATGACAAGAGCTAGCGAAAAAAAAAAATGTTTCTTTTAAATGGTCACAAGAATCTGAAGAGTTTCAAATGAATCAAACATGCCATGGAAAGTTCTACAGAAATGGCATATTTCAATTGAACGCTCTATACCGAGATTATAGTTGAAACTAGTCCCATTGGGTTAGGTGCTATATTTGCACAGCATAGGGGGTGCTCAAATTCAAGACAACCTATTGTGGTCTGTGTTAGTAGAAGTTTATCTCAAATGTTACATGCTTACTCACAGCCTGAAAAGGAGCGTTTGGCTGTAGTATGGGCTTTTAAACATTTCCATATATTCCTGTGCGGAAAGCCTTTTATGCTGGTGACTGATCATCAAGCTATGCTGACCTCTTCGGCAATCCAAAAGCCAAGGTACCTCCTCGGATTGATTGATGGGACTACAATTGCAAGAGTATGATTATACAGTTGTGCATCGACCAGTAAAAGATCAAAATCGTGCTGACTACTTTTCGAGAGTGCCTATTCAAGGTCATGGTACTCCATTCAAAACGGCTGAGGCCTACATAAATTACATTGTCATGTCAAGTATACCAGCTGCTGTATGGTTAGCCAAGATTGTCACTGCTACGAGTCATGATGGTGACCTGCTAAAGTTAAAAGATAATTACATATCAGTCGTGGACCAAACACGTTCAAACTCTCAGTAATGATGGTGAATATCAAAAGTACAAGAATGTCAAAGGTAAATTATTCTTAACTCAGGAAGGACTTATACTGTGAAGACCGAGGATCCTGCATGGGTGGATCACTGTAAGCTTTAATGGGAGCCTGGGGATCAAGGGTACCGTGTGCACCTGTCATTGGGAGGAAAGTCCAGGGGGGTGTGTATCCTTGTCTGTTGTCGCTGGCCACAGAAGTAAAAAATTGATGGGATGCCACTTTGTAAGGGAAGTTATTGTCCTCCAAGTACCAACATGTTCCGCTATTCATAGTTGCATGGATGTCACTTCTTGGGTGCTTTCAGATTAGTACAATGTCATGCATGTCTGTTGGTGGGTGTCTTAAGGATGCAGCACTTGTAAATATGTTTAAGTTGAGGTGCGACAACCCTTCACCAGGCCTAATTACATTATGTGCTTTGTACTCAAAACATAAGAGTGAGTAAGTATATGTTAGGAAAATCTGCATGAAAACTGGGGAACTTGGAGGAGGGGCTAGAAAGGCCGACTGAGTGGATGCTCCCACTCCGAGCTCTGACAAATTAGAAGCCTCCCCTCAGGTACCTGAATATGTGATTCCCCCAATGGAGTCCAGCGCGGGGATTATGGATTCATCAACCTGGGTGGCTGACTGCCGCTTTGCTTCTATAGGAGTGGCAGGAACCTGGGCCCCCATTGCAGCTGCTGCTCTGCGATGCCAGCGTTGGTGGGAGGTAAGCGGTGACCACTCTGCTACACAGTTGCGGCCCACGACACGGGCAGCGACCTGGAGAGTAGTGGAGTAGTGCAAGTTGTGGAGGAGGTCAGAGGTGGGTCAGGTGGAGGCAGTGGTGGGAGGTGAGAGGTGAGGCCTCAGCAGCCCATTGTAAACCTGCAAGGCCTGTGGGCTGATATTGAGCCGGAATCACCATGGGGTGGCTGTGTACTCCCTCCCCACCCATGTATTATACATGTGTTTAGGTGGTATGGAATGGGGGCTTGCCTCCCCACCCCCTCTACAAATCATGGGCCTAAAATGATGGCAGTATCCCTAACGTGGCACCGGGCTGGTGTGGTGAGCGGCCCATGCACACAGAGGTGCCCATTGGGGGCATGTGCCTGCGAAGATTGAGGGGAGCCCACAGCTTCACAGAGATAGGCTGCCAGTTGACACCTTTGGGGGCCTGGGGGGCAGCAGGGGGCTCTTCTAGCTGTATGGGTTGTGGAGGATATTTCTGTTTGTGCTCCCACTCAGCCTTACTTCATAGGAGACATACGGTGGTTAGCACCGATGGGGCCGAGTGCCACGTGTGCTCAGAGACAGTGATACAATACCCACAAAGTACATCTGCTGCTGCTTTACTGTAGTATTTGGTGTAAGGTCTGGTGGGGATAGATGGTTGCTTTTTGGTAGTGAATTACCACTGGGTTCACCCCACTGAGGATCTGACCTGTGTGAATCACGGTATTGTGCACCGGGGTACGGTGCCCAAACCCAAGGGGGGCCCGGGAATGGCCTCAAAGACACATTACACAATTGAGGAGGGCAGTGCCAGAGTGGCTCAAGGTGAAAATACCAGGGAGAAACACATCACATGTCAGAGGAGGCTACACCTCCATCTACTCTGGACATTACAAATCTGATACTTGAAGGCAATAGGGTGATCACTGCAAAAAATTGATGGCATGGCAATCACAGTAGCACTACTGTGCCAGGAAATGGAGAGCATGAGAGAAAGGGTGAAGGACTTAGGCACTAGAGCTGATGGTAGGGATGGGAGAAACTGTTGGGAGCCCATACCAGTCAATTAGCAGATTAGGAGAGGGACCTACAATAGCAGGAGGCCAAGCTGGCTGACTTTTAGAACAGATTGAGATGCAATAATGTGCGTATACTGGGGCTGGCGGAGGGGACAGAATCTGCACCAGTGGATCCATTTTTAGAGTCATGGCTCCCCACAGTATTGCTGGGAATGGAGGTGGAGGGTGGCTTACCAGTGGACAGACCACCCAGAACCCCTGGGGGTAGGCCCAAACCTGGTGCACCTCCACGCATGTTGATTGCCTTTATTTTGAGATACAAGGATAAGATGGGCATACCAACAGCAGCTCGTCAACAAGGTGATGTGGAATACAACAGCAACAGAATTTTCATCTACCTGGATTATGGAGTGGCCATACAAAAGAGGCATGATCGTTCATGGAAGTGAAGTAGTTGAGGGATTATGGGATGGCTTATGCTGTGCTGCCTCAAGCGCATCTCCGAGTAGACCTACAGGGGAAGAGGTATTTCTTAGAACACACTGAAGATGCAATGCAGTTCCTTGAGAGTCAATGACACTTCTACATGGGAGGGGGGCACATATATGTTTTTACAGATCTCTAGTTCATGAGGAGGTGGGAGCGCTGACACTATTCTGAGCAACCGAGGAGCACAATACAGTTGATTGAGCATACTTGTACTTGGATGGGGTGGGGGTGCAGTCGGAGTAATGTTACACCTAGGAATGTGTGTGACTAATGGTGACAATGTTCCTAGGGTGCCCCACGCCAGGGGGCCCAGGGAGCATTGCGCTGTAATGGGGAAGAATGTTTGCATTATTGAGGTGGGGAGAATGACACCACGTATGTTACTTGTGTAGGCCAGGTTGGGGTGGGCCACACAGGAGGTGGGAGGGGCGTTCACATCGTTTTTTAATTGAAGAGAAGAAGCAGAAGCTACCAACTACACCATAACTTGTTAGCACAACAGTGCCTGGGTGCGGAAGATTACACACTGCACAGACATGAGGGTAATAATTCTATCCTGGAATGTGGATGGGATCCAGAATCTTGTTAAGAGACAAAGAATCCGGTTGTATCCCCGTAGACAGCAGGCAATGATAATGAAGCTGCAGGAAACACACCTCTTACCTCATGAAAATGAGATGATATGAGCCAAATGGAGAGGCAGGCAATGGTGTGCCAGCTTTACCTCATCCGTGCCCAGGGTCTTTTGGTTAGCAGCCAGCGTGCTACTACGGGTTGACATGGAGTTGGAAGCTGCCGATCGGCAATATATCAGGGTAGTAGGGGAGATTAGGGGAAAACTACAATGTTACTTAATACATACATACCTAACATAGATAAGCCAGATTTCTTTGAAGGGGTAGTATGCCTTGTGGCACCTTATGCACATTACAATATTATATGGATGGGAGACTATAACTGTGTGCTGGATAGAGAGTTGGATAGCTCCTGGCCAGACTGTTGGGTAGGGCCTCTAGAGAGTTCCTGGGGGGCATAGATAATTTACATTTACTGGAGCTGTGACAGGCAACACATGGTCAGACTAGAAGCTATTTATTTTATTCGCAACTCCCCCTCCACCCCTTCCCCAATGGTACATTCTCTATGATTGATTACCTATTGGTGCACTAAGAGCAGGCTGCAAGCTTTAGGGTCGTTCGATATCTGGACTGCATACTCTCAAATCACACCCCATTAGTGGCAGAGCTGAAAGGGAGCGCTGATGTAGCACTGATACCACAGTGGCACTATCAGTCCCCAGCATTACAGGACCAGGCATACAGGGAGAAACTTAAAGAAGCAGTCCTAGAGTTTTTGCAATTAATACGGGTATGGTCAAATCTGCAGGGTTATCATAGGGGGGCTTCTAAAGTGACCATAAGAGGGAAATGCATGGCTACAACCAATGGGTCGCTGATACACACGGTGACAACACTTGAGTGAAAGATAGGAGCCATAGTTAGGCAGGCCCCACACACGGAAGAGGTATGGGAGGACAGACACAGGTTACAGGGAGAACTGGAAGATGCTTGAGATATTCTGAGTAAACATGATTATAAAACACACACAGAACTCCAGCATGAACAGGGTGACACACCTGGTAGAATATTTGCATAGCTGGTAAATAGAGAGAAAGGGAGGTGTTGAAAATGGCCCTTCCTGGAGGGTTATTCCCAAACATTTGCCTTTCACCTTTTGTTCTGACCCTCTTTTGTTGGCTTCAGGACTTTAGGCACCTTACCACTGCAAATCATTGCTAAAGTGCATGTGCTCTCTCCCCTAAAACTTGGTATGATTGGCTTACACCTATTTAGCATATTTAATTTACATGAAAGTCCCTTGTAAAGTGGTATACCATATACACGGTGCCTGTAAATTAAATGCTACTAGTGGGCCTGCATTGACTTGGCAATTTAAACTAGTTGCCAAGGCCTAAACTCCTGTTTTACTATGCCTAGGTTACCCCCAAGTTAGGCCCTAGATAGCCCTATGGGCAGGGTGTTGTGTATGTAAAAGGTAGAACATGTACTCTTTTGTTTTTGCATGTCCTGCTACAGACAAACAGCCTATTTTGTTTCCACCACTGTGAGGGATGCTCTTCTCATAGTCTCATAGGTTAGCAATGGGAATTCCCTTATATATTTTTAAGTGGTAATTTCTGATCTGAAAGGAGTAGCGTGGGCATGTTTGATATGTTTGGAATGGTAATGAGAAATCCTGCTTACTGCCGTAAGTGGATTTTACATTACTATTTTAGAAATGCCACTTTGAGAAAGTGGGTATTCCTCTGGGTTTATAAGTGTAGTATTTTGCAGCCTGACTCCAATCCATGTCAAGGGCAGTGTGACAGCTACCCTTAGTGCATACCTTCCAGACAGCCATAACAAAGGAGCAGCCGGGTGTGACAGAAGATGCATCTGAATACTGATAGACATTCTGGGCTGGGAGAGGTTGTTCACACCTTACATGTCCATAGGCGGTGTCTTGCCCTCACATTATAGGCTGATTACCCCCCTACTGATGTCTGGAGGGGGTTTCACTTGAAAGGGTTCCTTTGGAGTCACGCCCTGAACAAACACAGTTTTATTATAAGTACAGGGGTTCTGATCCCATGATTTGTTGACCACTTTTGGAACTGGGATTAACCTCTGTCAGAAGGACTGCTGAGCTGCACAAAGGACTCATCTGGACTGCTCTTCTGTTGTTGCCCTGCTGTGTGGCATAAAGGATTCACTGGAAAGCTTTTCAGTGTGTTGTCCTGATGCCAGCTACTCCCTGACACTATTCTGCCCAGATACTGTGGGGGACTTGCAACCAGACACTGCTGGCTACATTGCAGGAGGACTGCTGGACTGCCAGGGAAGACCGCCATCAGTATTATTATTTGCATGTGTGCTGGCCCACCTGCCTGTCACACCTATGCCCCATCCAAGTGCCTCTCAGGAGCTCAGCGCGTGGGGAAGCTCTGTCCTCAGCCTCTTGCCTGCCTCTCCAATCCCAGCACGTAGGGAGTGCTGTTTCCTGCCAGCAACCAACACATAGTGAGCATGTTGTTCACAGCTCCTGACCTCTCAGACTCAAGTGCATGGTGCGCTCTCTAGTGGCTCACAGTGCATTTGGCGTGCTTCATTCTCTTTTTTTCTCGTTTCCAGCGCAGATCAGAGCGCCATTTTTCTGCCTCCCCCTACACAGATTGAGCACTCGTGTTGTTTCTTTGAAACACCCCGTAAGCGGCGTGGGCAGCTGCACCATCAAAACGGGACTACCTGATGAAAGCTGCTTTTTGTTCTGTGACCTGGGAAGGCCGGCACGCCGGAGGCTCCTCTGGCTGGCCCCGCCCCCTGAACTCAGCAAAGCTGGACACGGATTCCTTGACTCGGCCACAATGCCCAGGGAAACTCCACAGCCTACAGAACTCTTTCCCCACCCCGACAGGCATTGAGGGTGAGTGTGGCCGGAGAGGTAGAGTAGCCCAGTCTGCGGGTGAGAGGGGAGAGCGGGAGATCATACCACTGAGGTTACGGTGGCATCTCCCCGCTCTCCTCTGCCAATGAGTACAATTCAGGATAGCTGCCCGCCTGCAACTTTGCATGGGTGGACCCTGTGAGGTCTCCCTGCCACCTCCAACAGTGTATGTGTGCTCCTACCAGGTGGGTCATACCAGAGGGCCCTTGTGCCTGCTGAGGGTACTGTTGTGGGCCGAGTACTCCACAGGGTCCCCGCTTCGAAGCTCATCACAGGGACAGTTACCACCTAACTAATATTAGGCATGCAGGGATTCTAGCAGATGAATGCAGTTTTTGTCTCGAGACCTCAAATTACCATAATACTCCTGATAGGAGCGCAAGGGTGATGGGTTCTGTACCTTTTATAGGCACATCCTATGATTTGTGTGTTTCTCCCAATATTACTTGCTACACAGCCACTAACGATGTGATGGATGGCGATCTTAGTCTTGTCATGTGTAGGATAACGAGGATGACCTCAGAGTTGGCATAGTATGCACAGTAATTATGATTTATGCTATTTATGATGCCATGTGATGATTCATGTGTTCTACTGACACATTTTAGGAGCCTAGTATGTCTAGATTGCAGGGTACATACAGATTGTGTTGGTACTTGCCTTGTCATCATACTGAATTCCAGGCCAGGGATTGTTTCACGTGCGTAACGTTTATGATTTCTGCTGTTTTAGTCCATTTTATATAATATAGAAACATTCTTTTATATAACCATGTGTGGAGTCTCTTTTGTGGTGTATTTTTTGTGTCACTGGCGAGGGTGTGGTGCACAGACTTATTACATATTACCTCTGGGGATAAGCCTGACTGCTCTGCACTAAGCTACCAGGGGGTGAGCACAGGTTATCTTTGGTGTGTAATTTACTTGCCCTGATTAGAGTGGTGGGTTCTGCCTGGTTTAGGGGCATATCTTTGCCAACCAGAAACCCCATTTCTAACAGGAGGGAATTCAGTAGTGACAATTAAAGATGCACACCCTCATGACTCAGGAAGATATTCTCTGTTGATTTTCGGAGTTTTACTCTGTATCGAATACGGAAACGGGTGGGAATGATATGGTGGGCATAAGCACAATCTCAGATGAGGCATAACTATCTTCAGCGGATGATGCTACGAGGGCAGCTCTGAATGCACCAATCACAGAAACCGATATTAGAGTGGCCATTACGCAGATGAATACAGGGAAGACACCTGAGAATGACAGATTATCCTTTGAATTCTTTTGGGAGTATGTAGATTTACTGTGCGCACCACTACTAGTGATGCACAGGGAAGCATATGAATTGGGCGTGCTGCCCGCATCATAGAGGGAGGCCTGCATAGTGGTTCATTGACCAAATACTGCAACGATATGACCTCGGTAATAGCTACTTGAAATTGGTGTAATTATTGTATACGGACAGTAGGGCAAGGGTAAGAATAGGAAGTAGAGTGTCAGACAGCTGGCAGGTGGAGAGAGGAACCTGACAGAGGTGCCCTCTCTCACTGCTGATCTTTACCCTGGTTATTGAACTGCTGGCGCAAGTGATACGAGCCAGGCATGATGGAAATGGTATACAAGCAGGGAACAAGTAGGAGGTCATCTCCTTATATGCTGATGACATTCTATTGACTATACGGGATCCGGAGATACCTGGCCAGCAATAAGTGATGTGATTGCCGAGGTGGATGTACACTCTGGGTTTAAGTTAAATGTAGAAAAATCTGTACTTTACCCCATGCGGATGGGCTCGATTACGGATGGGAGTCTTCCCTAACAAAGATTCAGACAATGCCGGGGGTGTACCTGAGTTCAGATATGGTTAAAACGTATACTTCCAATGCCGGCGCCCTACTTGATGGTCTTGAGCAGAGTGTATGCAAGAGCTTACGGTTCCTGATGTCCCTAATGGGTCACACAGTGATAAGCAAAATGATTTATATTACCTAGGGTTCTGTATGTGCGGCAACAAATGCCAATGTGTATGCGAGACACATGTTCCATAGACTTGATGAACTACTTAGATTGTTTTACTGGGGGAATGGGAGAGCACACATTAGCCTGGAGGTTCTAAGATTAGTGGAGGATTACAGGACCTAATTTCCACATCTATTATTGCGCATCTCACTGACAACATGTGGCGCAGTGGTTCACAGAGGGGGACTCAAAACTGGTGACTGGAGGGTTGAGGCAACTCGTCAGACCACGTGAGCTCTTCGCCCTACCGCTAATACATAAAAAAAAAAAGAAAAAAAAAAGGGGGCGACTCAATGCAGTTTAGGACTATTTTAAACATAGGACACTAGGGAACCTGTATGAAGATGGTCGATTTCTGAGTTATGTGGCCTTCTGCATGTGATGGGAGATGACTGGGAACTGCTTCCTGCCCTATGCCAGCCTTGCTGTGGCTATCGCAGGGCATGGTGGGGAGAGGTTTCCTTAGGAGCCTGGCACTCACGTACTGAATCAGACTCTACCAGACCAGGGAGGTGAGGGTAGATTGGTTACTCAACTGTATGCATTATTAGTACCTAAGACTGCCCCTCGCATGAGTGTCCTTGAAGTTACACTGGGAGTCCTTATTAGTATGGAGGTACAGGACCGCGAATGGATTGTTGTGCTGGGCAACTGCAGAAGGTTCACCTGTAATGCGGGGTTGGAACTCAGACATTTTAAGTGTGTGCACAGAGATTACGTTATGCCAAGTTGGTTGCACAAGATTGATTCCACTAACTCTGACACCTGCCCTAAATGAACAACAGCTGGAAATTACATACATATGTCAAGGACATGCTTGGGGTGAGGGAATTTTGGGAATCAGTAGTTAAAACTCTGGGGGGGGGGGGGGTGACCGACCTACCATTACAGCCAAGGAATCAGTTTTGTTTACTGAGCTTGGTGACCAGGAATAAAGAAACTAAACATGCAGAAAGATCATACAACTAGGGTTGGCTGTGGCAAAGAAATACATTGCCAAACGTTGGCTATCGACCTGCTTACCTACCCATAAACAATGCATGGGAGGTGAGTGTGTGCTGAATGCATGGTACTACACATGTTGGTATGCATGGGAATAGGATAAGGGGAAGGATGGAAGGGGATCTAGTGGAGGTTAGATTACAGTAGGTACTGGAGGACCAAGTGGGAGAGCAAGATGAAGAACCTGAAGAAGGGTAGTTCCGTACTGTTGAACTGGGAGGATTCATTGGAGTTGTTCCACCTACCAAAGCCATGTATGTAACTGTATTGTCTCGATGCTATGTATCGGCAGTGATTGATACGTGAACTTCTCATGATGGGGCGGGGGTTGGTGGGGGAATGGAGGATGAATTGTATCTCTTTTGTTGTATACATGTTAACTCCATAGAAGAAATATAAAAAAGAAAATTGAGGAATTCTGGTGAGAAAAAAAGAGGGTAGCATGTCTTTGCAGGAATTCAAAGTCCTTTGATAGAGGTTTTTTTTGTGGCGATCAGGATTTGTCACTGTTGTGTTGCTGTTTTGTCGCTCATTTGTATTGCGCACCTATGGACCACTGCTTAGTCACTTCCTCCTATCTGCTTCTTTCACTAGGCAGTGAGAACTCCTGTTCTTGTTCCGCCTGGGTCTCTAGCAGGCCATTCAGTCTCTAGTCTGATTTGTGTCCACTCCGTTTCATCAATAGAGTCTAGGAGACCTGCCAGTTGCCCCGTATGTCGTGTTTCACTGTTTTGTTAGCTCATGTGATCAGCATAGTAGCAAAATCCAAAAGGCTGTATCAGATACCCAGCTTTTTAAATGTCGGCCTGAGTGGTAGAAATCTCTTCCTGCGTTGGATGGTATCCTGTGAGAAAACTTGCATGAATGTGACCCATATAACCCTGTGTTTCTTTGCATCGTGAATGATTTGTTGGACTTGGCGATGACAGAGAAAGCAGACAATGATCTGGCTGGGCCTCCTTTGACCATTTGCTTTCTTGATCTTAGTCTAGGTGCTCTTAGTATTTCTCGCAGAGGTGTAATTGTGAACTTGGGGAGTTCCGGCTTGCATTGTATTAGCAAAGCAGATGCATCCGTGCCTTATATTTTGTCTGGTATTCCAGAAAAGCAGAGGTTATCTCTGCGGCTTCTACCCTCTAATTCGCTGGCTTTCTTGTACGAGAATGATCTGAGCGGTCTTGTTACCAGTCAATTTGAGGCCTTTACTTTCTGTCCGACTGGCTGCTGTCTGTCCTCTGTTTGCTGTATACTTGCATTGAAAGGGACACTCTTGGAGCAGATGGAAAGGATATCTACTGAAGTTTTCGTTATGATGTCTTAGACCACAGTTAGGGAAGGTCTCAAAGTGATGTTATTCAAGGTGGCTTTCGCTGGTGGTGTGGTTTGTACAGACGCCATCTTGGGTTTTTTCCCAGTTTGGACATAGTGATGCGCAGTGGTCGATGATGTAATTGGAGGTAGATGTCCCTTTCCAGTCGGAGCTTTAGGTTTTTTGGTGTGCCCCGCGGCAGGCCACATAGAGAAAAACATCTTCTTGCATGGGGCCTCATTGTGGCAAGAGCACTTCCTTCATCTTATTAGAGATCGGAGTCAGCTATTTGTTCTCATAAACAGTTCTTATACGTGTGTATGCCACACCGCTATAAGCCGTAGTCTTAGGGTTCATGCCTGTATATGGAACAGATATAGTCCTGGTGCTTATCCCAGTCCCTTAAAAAGGAACAGTGTACCTTAAAATTATCGACTACAGTTTGGGAGATCGTACACTGGACCACATAACCTCCCGGTCCCTCCCCCCGTTTTGATTGAGCTTATCCCAGTCCGCCTGCTCTGTGCCGCTGCAGAGGATTAGAAAAGGGCTGTGTAACTATCATGTGGCTACTGCTTGCTAGAGAACCCCTTGAGGGACTTCGGCGCAGCCCCTCTTGAAAGCTGATTCTACGATTATATCATGTCTTTGCCCCCTGTTGAGTGCTGTAGCGTAATCCAGTGGGGGTAACAAGGCCTCACTTTCTATAGGTGCCACTCAGGCCTTCAGTTTTATCATCCCATTCCTTTCTCCTAGGATGTGGGGGTGCTCGCAGTACTTCAGTTGTGGACAGTCAATGGCGCCACTATTTCGTGCCATAAAAAGATATCTAATACCATGCTTGCTGGGCTGAATAGCTAGACACGAACCTGGCACTGACACTTCTTCCTCTTCCTCTTTAGGAGAATCTTAAAGAATCGAGTGAAGGAGGAAGCGCCCCCAGGGGAGCGCACACTGTCAGCGCTGGTGCAGTGGGTGAGCCCTCGAAAGGAGACCATCGACTCAGTGGACGGAGCCATCGGTGAGACTCTGCAGGCAAGCTGTGTGACCAGATACCCAACTAACCATACTACATGAAAAATAAACATAAAAGATTCTGTGAGACCAGAGTGTAACTTGTGGCAGAGATTATCTTACACAGGTCTTTGCCTTTGGTAGAATTTCAGAGAAGATTGTTTGGGGAGAAACAGGAAAAGAAGGCTCTGCATGTACGGAAATGCCTTTCACTGACTGGCGTGCGCAAAATCAATAACAATTCCAAAAGGCATGGGTAGACATAAAATAGGAATCACAAGCTGAGTAAAAATGGATATTGAGGAGATATGTGAGGTTAGACTCAGCAGGAGGAAGGGTGGGCCTCATTCTTATTTGCTGTCGTTATTTATTTATGAACGCCTGAACAGTCACACTCATTTTGTTATTAATACAATTTTCACAAGGATATTCATGTGACACAAAGTCGTTCTGTACAATAGTTGTAAGCCTGCCAGATACCTTGGTGGTCTCTCTTGATGCCTTGTAGCCCCGGCCACACACCTTGTACGCAAGTGCAGGATATCCATCCTCTTCGTCTGTGTTCATGTTACCAAACCTCTATACACCCGTACTACACGTAAAACTATGGCAGCCAGAATTGTCAGAGTGGTGCAGATGTAGCCACTTGTACTCCACAAGATTTTTCATTTATTGCACCAATTACTACAGTTTTGGGGTAGATTCTTCTCTAAATTCACAAGTGCATATCTGGAGGATGTACAGCTGCAAGAGACCGTATTCTGCTTCAGCTCCAGTTCATTTGTCTGAGCAATGAAAACCTTCCTGACCTAGTACAGTCTCATATACAGGGAGTGCAGAATTATTAGGCAAGTTGTATTTTTGAGGATTAATTTTATTATTGAACAACAACCATGTTCTCAATGAACCCAAAAAACTCATAAATATCAAAGCTGAATATTTTTGGAAGTAGTTTTTAGTTTGTTTTTAGTTTTAGCTATGTTAGGGGGATATCTGTGTGTGCAGGTGACTATTACTGTGCATAATTATTAGGCAACTTAACAAAAAACAAATATATACCCATTTCAATTATTTATTATTACCAGTGAAACCAATATAACATCTCAACATTCACAAATATACATTTCTGACATTCAAAAACAAAACAAAAAGAAATCAGTGAACATTATAGCCACCTTTCTTTGCAAGGACACTCAAAAGCCTGCCATCCATGGATTCTGTCAGTGTTTTGATCTGTTCACCATCAACATTGCGTGCAGCAGCAACCACAGCCTCCCAGACACTGTTCAGAGAGGTGTACTGTTTTCCCTCCTTGTAAATCTCACATTTGATGATGGACCACAGGTTCTCAATGGGGTTCAGATCAGGTGAACAAGGAGGCCATGTCATTAGATTTCCTTCTTTTATACCCTTTCTTGCCAGCCACGCTGTGGAGTACTTGGACGCGTGTGATGGAGCATTGTCCAGCATGAAAATCATGTTTTTCTTGAAGGATGCAGACTTCTTCCTGTACCACTGCTTGAAGAAGGTGTCTTCCAGGAACTGGCAGTAGGACTGGGAGTTGAGCTTGACTCCATCCTCAACCCGAAAAGGCCCCACAAGCTCATCTTTGATGATACCAGCCCAAACCAGTACTCTACCTCCACCTTGCTGGCGTCTGAGTCGGAGTGGAGCTCTCTGCCCTTTACCAATCCAGCCACGGGCCCATCCATCTGGCCCATCAAGACTCACTCTCATTTCAACAGTCCATAAAACCTTAGAAAAATCAGTCTTGAGATAGTTCTTGGCCCAGTCTTGACGTTTCAGCTTGTGTGTCTTGTTCAGTGGTGGTCGTCTTTCAGCCTTTCTTACCTTGGCCATGTCTCTGAGTATTGCACACCTTGTGCTTTTGGGCACTCCAGTGATGTTGCAGCTCTGAAATATGGCCAAACTAGTGGCAAGTGGCATCGTGGCAGCTGCACGCTTGACTTTTCTTAGTTCATGGGCAGTTATTTTGCGCCTTGGTTTTTCCACACGCTTCTTGCCACCCTGTTGACTATTTTGAATGAAACGCTTGATTGTTCGATGATCACGCTTCAGAAGCTTTGCAATTTTAAGAGTGCTGCATCCCTCTGCAAGATATCTCTCTATTTTTGACTTTTCGGAGCCTGTCAAGTCCTTCTTTTGACCCATTTTGCCAAAGGAAAGGAAGTTGCCTAATAATTATGCACACCTGATATAGGGTGTTGATGTCATTAGACCACACCCCTTCTCATTACAGAGATGCACATCACCTAATATGCTTAATTGGTAGTAGGCTTTCGAGCCTATACAGCTTGGAGTAAGACAACATGCATGAAGAGGATGATGTGGTCAAAATACTCATTTGCCTAATAATTCTGCACTCCCTGTATGCATTAGATTACAGAACATGAAGGTCAAGCAACTTAAACACCCAGTCCTGCTGCATTGAGCAGACATTACTAACGGCATAAAACGGTATGGTCCCCAAGGACCTGCTTTATTCCTATACTCTTGTTTATAAGTCACCTCTGACGGGCGAGTAACTATCTGGAGTTTGTTGTCTCTTTGTCATGAAGCATATGGGATGATGACAGTTCTCATAATAGCTCTCATTATGAGAGCTGGAGCCTGGAAGACTTTAATTATCCTGCAAATTTCCCTTACCTGTGGTTTGATCACCAGAAACTGGACCTGCATTAAAAATTCAAGATTAATAATAACCGTTACTAGTGAATAGAATGGTGCACAGGATACACACTCTTACAATAAATCGTACAGTTTTTTTTTTGTTTTTTTTAAAACATTTACAGTTAACCTTTAGCTTTTACCACTATCAGTATGTACATGCATACTTCTCAGTGCACCTCAAGTTAAGCTATCTCTACAGCCATCCCGAAGCCTATTGAGTATACATTTGAGGCAAAGCTGAAACACAAAACGTGAAAGAGATAACCTTAGGAAGTTAAGAGCTCTTGACGAAAGGAAGGAAAATATACGTAAAAACAGTGGAAGAATGAAAGACAAAGGAAATTGAGAGAAAGAAGGAAAGAAAGGAAATGAGAATGCGAGAAAATAAAGAAAGAACAAAGGAGAGGCAGAAATATAAAAGGGCGGCCTAGAGGAAGGAACAGAGGAAGGAAGGGAAGAAGTAGAAAGGAATGGAAGAAAGATGCAGAGGAATACACGAGAGAAAGAATGGCAAAGGTGAAGGAGACAAAAGGATAGAAAGGGCAAAGGAATCAAGGAGAGAAGGAGCAAAAATGGATGAAGAATAGACTGAAAGGAAGAAATAATAGATGGGAAAAGAACTAAGGAACGAGGGAAAGCGATCGAAAGAAAATGAAAGATGAAGCAGAGAAGGATGAAAGGAAAGAAAGACTGAAAAAGCAAAGGAAAGAATGTGAGATGGAGACTAGGAAAGAGAAGGGAAGTACAAGAGAAAGGAAGCGCAGAATGAACATGAGAGAAGAAAAAGTTTAAAGAATAAAGGAATAAGGGACAGAAGGTCTCAAGAAAATGAGAGCAACAAAAGAGAGCAAGTAAGTAGAGTGAGAAAAATGGGGAGAGAAGAAAGGAAAGAATGAAAGAGGAAAAGAGGGAAATAAATAATCAGAAAGAAGGAGGAGGAAACGAGAGGAAGAAAAGAAGGACAGCAAAGAAAGGATGAGATAAAGATATAAAGTCAGAAAGGAGGAAAGAATAAAAGGAACAAAGGGACAAACAAGAAAAAAAGAAATTCAGTGTAGCACGACTTTTAAAAATGCATCTCTGATACAGGATAAACATCCTCAGAATATTTTACATTACATTTAATGAGTTTAATGAAATAAAGTTTCATAGAGGCAATATTTACCAGCATAACTGTATATAACCCATGTGCCAGGACCTGAGACAATTATTTATGATCATACATCTTCCCAGAAAGCAGCACAGGATTGTTTATTTAAGAGGAGGGCGGGCTGGGTACTTCTCCAGTCACCTTCCTCTTCCTCATATTACAGGAGTTCAGATATGCAGCTGGGAGGCACCTTCCCGCTGCCAAACTCAACAGAGAGGCAGCGAGCTACTCCAGCACAGGCTACGTGCTACTGGTAGCTTGCAATCGATCTGTAGGAGACTCCTGGTCTAATCACAAAGATTCGTTCTGAATAGCTCACTTTTTCAGAAATTCTGCTTGGCTGACCTCAGCCAGTTAGAATGAGTCTCCTTGGCTATATTCAGGGCCAATGGAATGATGTGGCAGAGGCCAACATTTTATGCAGGGTTGGCTAAATTATGCAGCAGGATAAGGCAAATTATGCAGCGTATTGTGGGTCATTTTGTGATAGTATTGCTTCATTTTTTTAAAGAAATTGCACATGGTAACCGTCAGGAGAAATATTCACCTTATTACCACCATTATAACACCAATATACAGCAATAAGCAGCTTAAAGATAACCAGTCAACCTTGTGAAGGGCTTTCCACTGTGTGGGGGACATGTGTAACCATGTTTTTAGTAACTTTTGATACATTTGAGCTAGACACAACATTTTTTCTTTGGTAACATTTTCAGATTGTAGAGGAGATGATGGATTATGTGGTAAATTCGACAAATCCATAATCATGAGGAAAATGCAACAGAATCACATGATTCCAGTGTCCTAGTTATATCCATCTGATTGGCTGCTTTGAAAGCATTTACAATAGACATGGATCTCCCCTGACAGTTTTGTGAATGAGACAAACATGGACAACATTTTCACTGAACCTTAGGGCCATATTCACGAACAAGTGGAGCACCACGGCACAGCAAGCAACATTTTTGCTCTTTATTGCGTCACCTAGAGAGAGCAGGACTACGTCATATGTTCAAAGTAATGGGTCAGTTCTGCCCTCTCCATGTGCTGGTGTCATAGTGCAATGGTGGCTGCACTGTAGTGAGGGTGCAGGAAGGTACCTGAAGCTATAATGTAAGACCCTTTCCTCTTTGCATGTGTGCCGCGCAGTGCAACACACATGCACAGAGGAAATAAAGAGGAGAAATAAAGATATTTCTCCCTGTCACACCAGCCCCAGGGAGGTGCAGGATATTAGAGCAAATCCATGTTTACAAGTTTCTGTATACATATGGGTTTGCATCAAAATCTATAGCTGGATGCACAGGAACGACTGTGCACCACTCATCAAATACCTCCCTGACACAAAGTAATGCAAGGCAGCACAATGTGCTGCATTACTTTTTGTTTTACAAAGCAACACAGATAGCCATTTCTGTTGCTTTGTACATACCATACCGACTGAAAAACCTTTGTAAATCTGGGCCTTAGTGTTGATGCTGTTTCACTGCATGGGGATTTCTGCTGAATGCAGCAGAGGTGTTGTAGATTAAAAGCTGTTGATGTGCGGTTTACATGCCTTTTAAACTTTGTGTTTGTGTTCTACCCTTAGTAAGCCACCACAGTGCGGCCACCAACAGAGGATACTCCAGGAAGCAAGATGGAGGCTTTTATTCCATCTGATAGAATAAAGACATCTCTGTGAAGACACCACAATAGCACTGACCACCATCTTCTTTCTCTGTCTCTGTATCCTGTCTGTACATTAAAATCTGTTGTTGAGCTACCATATGGAGAAGAAAATACATTCTTTAACCTGTCAAACTACAATAAAAATCTGCACCAGTGGAGTATTACTTTGATTGTTCACAACGTTTGTTTTTTCTCTAAGGTTCACAGTGGCGCAATAACTGTTACCACTTTCTTCTTGGGGTCGATTCTTTCCTGCTCAATATTGAATTGTTTGATTCTAAAGTGCTTACTACAGCCCTAAGGTTTCCTCAAAGAGTTGATGAAAAGAGAAGGAAAAAGGGTGGAGTGGAGTGAGTGAATGAGGGAAGTAACCTTGTGGATATAAATTATTTTCCCCCAAAACGCCTACAGCACGCTAGCTGGCCAAACAGTGATGCAGAGATGTTGCGGATGAAGCATCAGTTCTGATACGTAGTCCATCAGGCACTTGAGAACATCTCAGACCAAGACCAAGTGAACACATCATGAGAAATAAAGGGGTCTTCCGTGCTGGTTGGATTCTTAAAGAAACATAGCATTGGCAGTGCTACTTGAAGTTGAAGACAGAGGACCTATTGGGGAGTATGGTGATTTTGATGTTAGGGGACAGGAAGTTTTGATGACTACGTAAATACAATCAACTTTGTCCTCCCTGATAAAGCCCATTCATAATGCAGAAAATACCTTGTCATTCAACATGGCTCCACATCAGGAATTTGGTCTGGTTTGAAGTATTTATCATGAGTTAGACTTACTACTTTCAATTAAAATCCTGCAAATACACCCGCCAACTGTAGTACTACTCCGCACACACTTGTTGTCAGTCCTGTTGACCGCCTTGGGCACATGGCACCTATGAGCACTGTTCCTGGTCAACATTTAAGTGCAGATTCACTAAGGCTTTGCTCCATCACAAAGTGACACAACATGACACATTAGTATTAACAAGGTGTTCTTTTCTCAGTGCCAAAGGCGCTTTGCATAGCTCTGTGTCAAGGGGCTGTTATTGGGGTAATAATACCTAGGCTGACCAACACAAACAATCATAGGTTTTGACATAAAGCCTGATCATTTAAGATAGCCAGACTGGTCTCTGCACCATACACTTGTGCTCCTTTCAAACAGGAAGACGCTTTAATTTCTGTTTAAATATCTGAAAAAAATATTGCATGTGTGTTAAAGTACATAGCCAACATGTAATATGTGGGATCGGTCAATGTTTGTCTAGATGCAGAAATTTCTACTCGAAGGGGATGCTTCCATTACAATTCTTATGCTAGACCAAACACACGGACGTCTGCACTGTGGAGTACCAAATAGAGCATTAAGTAAAGCAGCCGGGTTGGAGCACGGGGGATAACATCAGCAGCACGCCTATCGTAGTAGACATGGCTCTGCTCCGTTTTTCCCCCATTGAGCAACACACCACAGCAAAACTGGTTATTGAAAAATTTGTAAATCTGTTCCTTAGTTATTGAAGTGTGCATTATAGATAAATGGCCAGTTTAACTTGATTAACCGTCTGCCTGCAATTTGTTTTGTTGAAACAAGATTGGATTGCATTCCTTTCTTTACATGACCACTAGATAACTGCGAAAACACTCACAAGAACATCTGTTAGCGATAGTCAGGGGTAACATTATCTAGCCTTGGCTTGCAAGGTGGGACCCTTGCTACACCTGGTTGTAGGGATCAAGAAGGCAGCAACAGGAAGTATTTCTCTGGGTCACCTTTTTTCTTCCTGCAGTTTGCACTCCTTTCCTTTCCCTGTTCAAGGTATAAGGGTAGCACAATGGGTTAACCCTGTGATGTCGTCAGGGTGAAAAAGTGTGGATGTTTCTTCTACTACGCTTGGCATTTTTGTGATTTGATGTCCAAATGTTAACAACAGTGGTAAAATTGAACTCAGTGTGCCTTGTTTCTTCTTTCAGCTCTACAGTCTAATATCTTCAGGGTTCCATCTCTGCCAAATCATTACAATGTTTCTACCAGTGATAGGCTGTAATTGCCTTTGAAATTGCCACACTTCCTGATAAAGGTTTACTGATTTGTGTTAATGATTGTATGGCAATTGTGAAAGTATAATGGGCCCAAGCTAGCGCAAGGCCACATTTTTTTTTTTTAAATAGAAAATGTAGGGCCTGATATAGAACTTGGTGGACGGGTTACTCCATAACAGCTGCACTGTCCACTGAAATCTAAATCCCATTGAATGTAATGGGATTTAGATTTCGACGGACAGGACATCCGCCACCACTCTGGCAGAGTGACTAACCCGTCAGCCAAATTCTAAATCAGGCCTTTAGTGTTCCAATTCCCTATAGTCGGCTAATACAATATGGGATACGTTGACTGTGTTTTAGGAAAGCGTGGTGAGCACACTTTATCAACAATGAACAATAAAACGAATAAAAATAGAGGGCACTAAAATAAAAATGGCTGACTTGGTGTAAGCGGTTAGAAATAGAAAACAGCCAAGCAAGAGAAACACAACTCAAACATAAGTCAAAAATGTCCGAATTAGAAAAGGAGAAAGAGGAAAGTAGAAGGTTAAGCCTTATATTAAGCTGATATGTAGGAGCACTTCCCACCAAGTAGCAGAAAAGTGCAGCTGCATAATCGTAATGCAATGCATTTAGCTAAAAATAAAAATAAACGTAATATTATGTTGGAGTGGCGTAGGCTGATAAAATGGCTGCCTAAACGCAACTCCAAGCCCCTCCCGCTGCGGCGCCCTTAATCCTTCTATATGCTGTACCAAGATTCGGCTAATGTGTCCCAACTGAGTAGTGGGATCACTCCTTGATGGCTGCTCACCTATGCGGACCCCGAGAGCTGAACCCCTTCTGCAGAATGTTGGAGGGGTAAGCCTGGCCCAGCTGGCTAAGGACGAAAGGGAAGAAAGGAAGAGGCCTGACAGGCAGTGAGAGGTGCTGGTGGCAAAGATGCTCCCGAACTGCTGGGATCCGTGACCGTGTGACTGCACAATTTCTCAAGGGCCGGAAGGCATAGAAGATTGAGGCCGCAACTGAGGCTCACCTTGTGGCTGCAGCTCTACAGCAGAGCGGAAGCAGGGGCCGTGCCATGGTGCAGCATGTGGGGCCGGGGTGATGAGCGGTCCCTGATTTAGGTCCATATCCGCACAGGGGCACAGAAGAAGGCCCTGCAGTGGCCCTGATCCAGTGAGGGTGTCATGGACAGGCAGCAAAGAGGCCTAGACGGCTAACAGCCCTGGGGGAGCATGGTGGTTGGTGGCAGTGAAGCAGACAGGCATTGTGGACAATGTTGATGCATCTGGTACTACATGGGTGCCAGTTGCAGAGCTCATGGTGAGGATATGGTGGTCGCTAAAGTTGCTGGGACAGGAGGCAGCACCCTGAACGCAAGGCGCGGGACCCCTATTGGCCCCTGTGACTCCCCCACTGAACAAGTGAGGAACTCAGGAGGTGCGAAACGGTGTCAATTTTGGCCCGGGCCTGGACTGGGCTCCCGACAGAGTGGCAGTGAGCCCCAGACAAACTACTGCCACATTGTGCTGCCTGAACGGACAATGTGCTGCCTAGGGCTGTCCTGATGAGCGGGGATGCTGACACTTTTTCAGTGGGGCACAGGGGGCAACGAGAAGGGGGGGGGGGGGGGGGCTGGGTACTGAGGAGCAGGGGCCCTGGTCTGACTGGCTGTGACCTAGGAGGGCCCTGAAACAGTGCTTGGGCCCAGGGGAATGGAGACCCCGATTGTTAGCAGTGGAGGCTGCTTGGACATCATGTAGTGGGTAATTTAATGGACGGGCCCCAAGGGAGTGTCCTCTTGTGATTCACTGAGTACCTGCTTTGATCTCTCAGCTTGGTAGGGTCACGGCTCCTCGGCTTGCATTACGCCCAGTAACTGTTCTAGTTGAGGGATGGGATTGTTGGGGGGGGGGGGGGGGGGGGGGGGAGGGGGATTGACCAGTACTCTTCTGGCGGTTAGTAGAGCTGGACGGAGTTCTGCATATTCTGCCTCGGGTTGGGAGGCTGGGGGTGGGTGGTGAGGTGGGAAATGGTTCGGGAAATGTTGACTGTTTTTGATGTTATTTTAGGGAAATTGTTCTCTATGCTTGTGAAACGTGATATGCTATCAGTGATGCAACAGCCTAGGGTGAAGGCCTCGAAGCTTAGTGTCCGGGGTCAAGCAGGGAACGGGAAGCAAATATAAGAACGTCAGAGGACTGAACAGGCCCGAGAAGTGCGACTGAATACACACCTAAAACGCTATTGAATATCAATTACATTCCTCCAGGAAACACATTTATGGGGCGACGTATAGCCACACTGCGACAGAAGTGGGGAGATCATGCCTGTGCCACCTCTTATTCTGCTTTTGCACCCTTACATGGATGGCCCCTGGAGTCCCTTTACAAAAACGGGGTGCATACAGATTTGGAAGGCGGTTGTGTCATCCTGCATGGCACTCTTGATGCCCACAAACTCTGCCTGGTTATTGTTTACACACCCTATCTAGATGAGGGGGACTTTTTGGGGGAGGTGCATGCAGTGGCACCAGGATTTCTACCCACAGAGATGGTTGTGGCTAGGGATTGCAACTGCATGCTTGATGGGAACATGGAGAGGTCTCCCCAGCATAAGGATACTAAGCCCAATATCACTGAATCCCTAAAGCAGATGATACAGGGAGTGGGTTTGATGGACATGTGGAGAGCCCAGCATGAACAGACACATACATACTCCTGTTATACACTGGCAGTGGACACGCACAGTAGGCTAGATTACTTCCTGACAGGTATATGCGACACAGAGTATGACGGACACAACCTATTTGGCTAGTTACATTTCGGACCACTTGCCCCTGCTTCTGACCTACTCTTTGGCCAGATATGCACCCATGTCCCGTTGTGGCAAATGAAGGCGGAGGCCCTCACTGACCCAATCTACAAGGGAACAATCGCAGACACCCTGAATGATTACTTTGGTAATTGTAATTGGGAGAGTACCGAGCACATAGCAGGCCCTAATGAAGGTGGCGCTCAGGGGAGTGGGTATGGCAACTACTACAGGCATCCCCCAAACGCTGAGACCTGACATTGCAGGTGGAAAAGCTGGCAAATCTACATAGAGCACTTCCACAGGATATGGCGGTGCACGGGGGCGGGGGATGAGCAAAAAAAACAGGCCTACTCATGGGAAAGGCTGGAAAACAATGTGCGACTCTCTTACAGACACCGACTGGATATGGAGGGGGACCCGCTTATTGACCAGGATAATTGAGCGGAAGCAACACGCTGTACCCATTTTGGCGATTAGGAATCATATGGGAAGGGAGGTACACACACACCAGGCCATTAATGAGATGCTGTTGGAGCACCTCCAGAAGGTCTATGCGTCATCCGCTGATGCCCCGGACCAATTGGTGACCACCTACCTTCTTGATTCGCTACCAATGACACGGTTAGAAGGAACTGAATGGACTTATCTAAAGGGCCCCTTTCCTAAATAAGAGATATTATTGGCTATAGACTCCCTCAAGACAGCCAAGGCCCCAGGAGGGCACGGATTGCCCGTCAAGCTCTATAGCTTGTTTTGAGAGACTATAGCTGATAAACTGCTACTAGTGTACCAGGAAACCCTGGATCTGCGAGAGAGGCCCTGGTTGTGTTGATACCCAACCAGAGAAGGTCCCCGTCAGACACAGCTACTTACCACCCCTTGTCTCTATTAAATATAGATACAAAAATTCTAGGGCAAGTCTTGGTAAAGCGTTTGTACCGTTCCCTCCCAAAACTGGTCCATCCAGACCAGTTGGGGTTTATTCCCCACAGAAACACCCTTTGCTACTTGCAGCAGCTGTAAAACGTGCTTCATGTGCCCTGCGTGGGCCGATACAAGTATGTCCTTGCCTTCCTATACATAGAGAATGCGTTTGATTCTTTCAGCTGGGAATATATATGGCATGCATTAGACAGGGGAATAGGTCCCAGATTTGTTCCCTGGATATAGTTGCTATATTCGAAGCCGCTGGCGTGAACATGTCACCTAATGTCGGAGGCAATCCCGCTACAGTGGGGTACCCGACAGGAATGCCCCCATCCCCTTTCTGTTCATCATGGCTATGGAGTGGGTGGCATGCAGGCTGCGTCAGGTGTTACACGGCTGGGGAATACAGGACAGATCAACCATGTAGTGTTGTTATATGCGGATTACTTCAGGGCCTACTTGCGTCAGCCGGCCATATCGGTTCCAACCCTCTTGAATGTGCTGAGGGAATTTGGGAATCTCTTGGGACTGCTTGTGAACCAATCAAAGTCTGCACTATTTCCTGTGGGGACAACTACAGGGGATGAAGGTCGCTCAGCTCCCTGATTTGGGTCTGCTCTGGAAAACAGACACTGTCTGATACCTCAGCATGTACATATCACACAGGGGGGTAGCACTAGCAATGCCATGCCTTAAACATGTGACACGATTGCACATCTCCACCCATCCATTAAATTTTGGAATACTCTGAAGCTCTCCCTGATGGGAGAAAAACCTGATTAAAATGGTAGAGCTGCCTTGCAGGGCACTATGTATGAGATTCCCCGGAGTGTCTTTCGAGAGCTGGAATGGCTTCTGGTGGAATTGTTCTGGGCAGGGAAACTGTACAGAGAAGGACTTGCCACACTGAAACTGGAATGGGGAGGAGGGATGGAGTTGTCGGACCTCAAAATGTACTATCTTGCATCGCAACTGCAGCTCGCTGTCCATTGGTTCAATGATGATTCCAACTTGGAGAAGTCCCTGCTGGTTGGCACATATGGGGGTGCTGACTTGAGGGCCCCTTTGTTGCATGGCAACAGAACACCTAGGACACTGCCACATGTAATCAGATTGTTATCCAGGCTCTGGGAGCGAGCAATGTGAGGGGTGCTTCATAGAGCACCATGTGTGCTGAAACTGGAGATATGGAAAATTCACACAAATAGCATAGATCATGGCCATAGACCGCTGGGGGGGGGGGGGGGGGGGGAGGGGGGGGCTGCATCACCCTAGACAATTTATACCCTGCAGGCTGCTTAATTACCCTGCAGGAAGCAACAGAGATGATTAGGCTGGGGAGGGAACTGCTCCTTTAGTGCAGCAAAATAGCGTCCACAGCGCAGGAGATATGGCCAGTGTCCCTGATGCCTCCACATCTATGCAGATGCTAGCTGCACTGTTATCGTTGGCAGGAGGTCAAAGACCAATCACACACATAGACCGGTCTCTATGGGCAGATAAACCAACTCCCATTAAGGCTGAGGAGATATGGCAACAGGCTAGTACCCAATCACAACTGCGGAGTGGTCCAGTGTAAATAGGGGTGTGAAGGAGGTATCCGTCAACGCAAAGTTTAAACTTATCCAGTACAATATAGTCGCTTACCTCTCCCTTAAGTACCTACATGCAATCTACCCCTCTACGAATCTGGGGTGTGTACGCTGCAGAAGCACACAGGCGGACTTGTTCATGTGGTATGGAGCTGCTCTCAGGTTGTGCACTATTGGGACGAGGTCCTGGGCCACCTGCATAGCGCCACAGGTTGGCCGATCCCTAGGGAGCTGAAACTGTTTTTTGGGATTGGAGCCCAAAAAGAAAAACAGGAAACTTAACAGGAAATTTGCACTAATTGGACTGACTTTGGCCAAGAGACGCAAAGCCAATAGGTGGAAGAGCCCAAGAACATCCCTAATGGTAGACTGGTTAAGGGATGTAACAGAGTGGGCCGGGCAGAAAAGGTACACATGAAAATGGTGTGACGTGATGACATGCTGGCAGAGGACCTGCTTGTGTGGGGTGCCATGTTCCACGACCTGCGTGGAAGCAGTGTTGCCACCTCCCCAACAGCAACAGATGCACGCAGTAGAGGGGGGCTCCCAAAAGCTACATAGCACAGGTGCAATGGAGATGAAGGGGAGAGGTAGCGGGCAAATACATGCAGTCCATTCATTGGTTTAAGTTTTGTGTTCCAGTTGAAGAAGGCGCCCCAATTGCTCATACAATGTAAATGGCTTTAATGTAGGATGATGAACCATTGGATGACAAAATGATGAAACATAATACTAAGCCTTGATTGGAAATGTGCATCACTGAAATGACAATTACAAAAAAAAATGTTTTTGCATTGTAGACTTATATAGCATTTACTATCCTATTATGCAACCTTTAATTACTAATCTTAATCATTAAGACTTACTACAAATATGTAAAATTAGTTTTGAAACTAGAAATAAAAAAAAGTATCTTTTATGCCAAAAAGTCTTTCCAAAAATGTTTTTTTTAATTTATTTTTTTACAAATGTGTTTACATTAATTCACGCTATTGATACATCAGAAGAATATTTCTACAAGATACATAAAAGTGAGGAGCACAGTGTATCCACATTATATGCAGATGATGTGACAATAGTTTTAGTGAAAATATGAAAAAATATAAACAGTATCACATTATATGGAAATTCATTCACATATAACATATACATTACAATAACTCATCTTTGCTGTGATCCTTTTAGGATAAAGTATAAGATACTTTGTGCTGTGCTTTTGTACTATCACTAAAGTGTTTTTTTTTTTTTAAACACAGTATGATTATTTCAGTGATACCAAATGTAGTGTACGCTGAATTTGTGCCACTAATCAGTTATGCTCACTACTGTTTAACAAGTGTGTGTTTATCAGTATGGAAGTATTCACTGTGCTAATTGTCATATTTATACTTTGTATGTATCTGACAAATTACAGGAAAGCCCTAGGGTGAGCCTACTGTGGTCTACAAATCAATACGTTCTAACCATAATAATCGGTTTATTAGCTCGAATGTAGCTAAATTTCATGTAGTATTTGGTGGAAAATCATGGAAGAGTGCATAAAGGGAGGGAAATGAAAAACCTCAGTATTACCGAAAGAAACAGAGAGGATCTCTTTCTTCCTGTTCTCTATTTATTTTTGTGTTTTAACAACTTGAGAGTGGTCAGCAGCAGATGAAGTATTATGGTTAAGGCATTCTGTTATGCCAAGATTATTACATGTTCTTGGCCTCCATCCTTCGACAATGGATCACGATTAGTTTGAGTTCAAGTATTCAGAAGATTAATTTCTTTAATTTCTTTAATACACCAACCCTTTGCTGTAAGCCAACTAGTTAACACCCTAGCATGACAGTTCAAGAAACCCTTTGCGAATACTGTATTGGCCACTTAGAATAAAAAACAGTGCAAGGTAATTATAAATTAAAAGTATGTGAAGCTATTACAAAACAAAAACATCCAGAGTTACTTTTTTTAAATTAAAAACCTATCACCCATTGTGTTCAGTGAACTTATTTAAAAAAAGCATTTTGTAAATGTCGTCTATATGTTGTGGTAAAACTTTTTAAATCACATTTCAAATAGATTGGTCTACTTTTCTCACTTTTAGTAAATCTCACACAAACATATCCTAATGTTTGTAAATAAATGTACCGGTCTTCAAGAAATTAAACAATTTAATGGATTTGATCATATTTTATTTGCTGAACTTCAAAGACTTGAGCTTTTCTGTTATTTCTTCATTTTGATTCTTTTTGTTTTCTTGCTCAGTCCTAATTTTCTATGGTAGAAACCTTTGCACTTGCAGTGTACTGCCAACCTTTCGCTAACTTTAGTTTGCTTTGCATGACATTTTTCTTGACTGCACTTTTTAATATTTCATACATATTCTCTTAGTCTAGTAACATTTTTACTTGGTTGCAATACACCTGCCCGTGTTTGACATTGCCCTACA
The DNA here is from genome assembly GCF_031143425.1 of Pleurodeles waltl. NCBI lineage: Eukaryota > Metazoa > Chordata > Amphibia > Caudata > Salamandridae > Pleurodeles > Pleurodeles waltl. The sequence goes on along the minus strand of NC_090445.1, from coordinate 604,055,333 downwards.
CATATTTTTATTTCTTTGAGCACCCTTGATCCCATCTCCCCATTCTTTTTCTTGGCATTACATAATGGTGTTCTGAATGGGTTGTCTTAATGAATACTGCCTACATAAAATGTCAACCTACCAAAATATTGAGGTCAAAATATTGACTACTAAAATATTGTGTACCCTATTTTTATAATGAAAATAACACAAATATTGATTCCGAAATATCTTCCAGCAAAAATATCCAATGTCAAAAAAATCTAACACAAAAATATGTATTACAATATTATTGAGTGTTCAAGTTAGCATTAGAATTACCAGAAATACTGAAAACCAAAATATAGTGTAAAAATTTAAATAGATTCAAATAATTGCAAATGTTCAGAATTTGCATTTTTTTTTTTTTTTTTTTTTTAATTGCTTGTTATCAATTTATCAACCAACACAGACAAAGAAATAAACAAGCTAAGCACAGATCATTGTTAATAAGTGTGTATACATACATGGGGTGCAACAGTAGAGATACAAAATGCTTAACCTCAAAGAAACACCTTAGCCCAAACATTATTTCAGACACGCATGGGCTGTGCGGCTTTTAGCCTTAAGAATAGCTGGCTCAAGTTCGTAAATCCGTAAAAATAATGACCACCATTCAGAAACCATGGGGGAGTAGGGTGCACCCAGACTTTAACGATGCACAACTGAGCCAAAGTGATAGCAATTGATACCATCAAGGTTATTCTGGAACAAATATCGCACATGTGTGCCAACATGATATCCTTAACCATTCACTCAATATGGTAATCCAAATGAAAGGATAATAACTGTGGCACGCCTGACCAAAAAGCGTTGAGTGCGGGGCATTCCGCAAACATATGGATAATATTTGCCGCATTTTGTCCACATTTAGAACAATAGGTCTTATGGTTCGAACTTCTAGTAGATCATTTGCATATTATGTCTGGGGTATACTATAACAAACACTGTCCGAAATTGCTGCAGTTTTAGGCACAAACAGAGCAGTTAATAATATCAAAAGCATCCGAGATATCATCAACCAAAATATCCTCACCAAGCTTGGCACCCGATTTGGCAGCAAGCCTAGACCTAACATCCGCTCTACCTATGGGCATAATCCTATATAAGATTTTAATTGATGGCTTGTCATACAAGGTTAAAAAGTCAGGATGTTGTCAACCTTGTCCCCAGCTTTATATGTTGGGTGTGTGTAAAAAAATAAAAGTCTTGAATTTGCAAATATTTGAAAAAGGACTGTAGGGGAGGGCTCGCAGAGCAGAAAAAGCACAAAACCCGTCAGAATCAAAGATCTCTCTCACATCGTAATGCCCAGGTTACACCATCCTTTGAGCACTGAGTCATGGAAGATAGATGGAAAGCTAGGGTTGCCCCACAGTGATATAAATGAATGAATAGATGGAAGAGAATATTGGGTGCAAATTTCCCACCCCAAATCCAGAAAAAACCCCAGATGATCTTAACTGAATCAGCATAAAATAATTTGGATCAGAGCGTCTGCTAAGAGAGAGAACTTGAAGTTCGTCCCCAAGGCCATTTAATACACTTGGGCAAAACAGTTACAGTCATGATGATTAAGAAAGTTCTTAATGTGAGAGCCAAAACCGGCCCAGGAGTAAAGCTTGAAATCTGGAGAAGACAGACCGTCTTGGCTAAAGGGAAGTTTTAAAAGACAAATAGTCCTTCTAGCCCTCCTATATCCGCGGATGAAGCTTGCTGTTGCCCCCCAAGACTCTTATATAAAAAATAAACAAAAAAAGATCCAGAACCCGTAAGTCAATTGCCGGAAAAAGATGGAGAAATTTGGGTAATATGTTAATTTTTACAATATTACATCATCCAAGGATGAAGACTGGAAGGTGGTTCCAAGACCGCATCTTCAAGGTAACACGCTTTAAGACAGGTTCATAATTTAATGAAACAATGTCGTCAGTAGTAGCACAGATCTTCACTCTAAGGTAAGTAGCAGCAGTGACTGTCCCTGGGACTAGAAAATCTGGTTGCAAATTCAGTATAGTTTGTCTTTTGGACTGGTTAAGCTTGTAGCCAGAAACAGCCCCAAAAATCTCAGCATCAAATAAAATGTGTTCCATAGCAGATAGGAGATCAGTAGAGTAGATTACTACATCATCAGAGCAAGCGCCTATTTTAAGTTCGATGCCATTAAAAACAAAGGATGGAATCAAGGGGTTTGCTCAAAGATGCTGTAAATAGGGTTCAATATAGAGCACAAATAATAAAGGGGATAACGAGCAGCCTTGTCGGGTGCAATAGTAAATACTGAATGAGGGAGAGGTATGCCCATCCAAAACCAGCCTAGCCGACGGATTTCAATAGAGAGAACCAACAAGAGCGGCAAAGCAGCTTCGTTACCATATGCAGACAGAGCAGACCAGAGAACCATCCATGAAACTATCAAAAGCCTTCTTGGCATCCAAGAAAACGATACCCAGCCTGCTGTCGATATTACTAGCCACATCAAAAATGGGAACTGCAGAATTGGTATGACTTGTAGTATCCCAGCCCGGAACAATACCATGCCGCTGTGGCAACACTAAATGCTGAATTAAAGGGGCCAAGCGGACAGCTAAGATTTTAGCAAATATTTTCGTGTCAGAATTGATCAACAAGATTGGTCGGTATGAACCTCTCTCCTCTGGAGGCTTCTCTTTTTTAAGAAGCACTACGATGTTCGTAAAATTCCATGAGGCAGGATTCCAAGCCCTTTTCGATACTTGACACCAAATTCAGAAATAGGAGAAGCTAAACTTGATTAAATGCCTTGTAGAATTCCAGATGAATAGTATCTTCCCCAACTGCCTTCCCTGATGGTAATGATTTAATTACCCCTTCAATCTCCTGGATTGTAATATCCCTCTTTAGTTCCAAAATCTGTAGTGTACTAAGACCGGGGAGATGCCAATTCTGAATATAAGCATTAATACTGCTTTGTGTGATGAGTGACCATGGATGTCCTTATAGAAATGTGTACACTGTTCCATTATGGCAGGAGTGCCATGGTGAAGAATGCCGTCATTTCATTACCTTTAATACTTTTAATTACATTCCTATTTCTCATTTTCCGATATTTGTTGAGTAAATACTCACCCAATGTTTTTACCGTACTCATACTGAAGCGCATTGTGACTAAGATACTTGGTTGCTACTTTTTCACGCAGTCTTCGATCGAGCATACAGCAGAGCTTCACTAGTATAGACTAAATAGAAGACTCATCCTGAACACTATCCTTAATACTGGTATTCACCCTCAAGAAGCTGGGCACGGCATTTAAAAGCCTCCTCTTTCTGCAGTCTATCAGCCTGCAGATAAACTGCAAAGTAATGCCTTGTATGTAAGCCTGCATTGTGTCCCAGACTATGTGAGGTGCGGTAGAGTCGATATTAACTTGAACAAATTCCCTGAGGCAATCATTCATCTGGGCACTATACTCTGGATTGGAAAAAAGGGATCTGGGAAAATTAAAGCCCGTCCTTCTTTACTGGAGGTGGGAAACTGTAAGTTCAGCAAAAGCGGATTGTGATCGGAGGTAATATTAGGACAGACTTCCATACTTGTAAACTCAATCAACCGCTGGACTGTGAATACTGTCTATGTGATCCAGGGAAAAGGTATAGCCAGGATTCTTGAGATACACAGTACTCCACACATCGACTAAACCATGAACCCACGCCATATCCTGAATGGCAGCTCTAGTTTTGAGAAGTTACATACATTTTAAGTAATTAAAATGAATTTATTTTATAATTATTCTTTAAAAAGTATGGTATGTATTTTAAATTACAAATAGTCAACTGATTACTTAATTTACAAAGTATTAATTAAAAATTAAACATTTTGTAAACACCTACTTATCTAAAAATACAAAAACCATTCAATGTACTTTTTAACTGGAAAATATATAAAATAATTTATAATAAAAATACACAAATGTAATACAATGTTTTAAACAATCTTATTTAAAAAAATAAAAAAATTAACATATATATTGGGGGCAGAATTACTACTCTAACTCCAGTCAAACAAACTAAAATTAGGGAGTACATTTATTTAGGAGGGACAGATTCACCATTCTAACTCTAATCCAACTAACATTTGAGGAAATGAATATATTTAGTGAGGTCAAATTTACTATTCCAACTCCAACCCAACTAACATAGGGGAAATGCATATACATGGGGTGTAAAATTTACTATTCCAAATCCAAACCAATTAACAGTGTGAACAATGTTGAACTCTAAAAAGGGTGAAGGGTTAGATTTACAATTCCATTCCAAACTTAACAATACTGGAGACGTGTTGGGGAGGGTGGGGCGAGCAGGTAGGCGACTCAATATTCCCGCTGCATATTACCAAAACTGAGTGAAGTGTTGTACTCTGAGAGGATGTGGAGTGTGTTGGGGGTTAGATGTTCTATTCTCATTCCAAACTAAGCAACACTGAGGAAATGCTGTAGTTTGCGGGTGGTGAGATTTACTGTTTCTGCTCCAAATTGAACAACAGCAGGGAAAGTGTTGGTCTCTGAAGGAGTCTGGTTTACTATTCCCACCTTAACTTTTACCCTGGAAATTTCATTGTCTGAATTTAGCAAGCCTGCTGTGTACAACTAGTCATGTTCTTTGTACTTCTTTACCTTTTATGATGTATCTAGCATTTGTCTAATGAAGTGCAAAAGTGAACAGTTTCTGATATATTTCCATAATAAAACCTGCTTGTTGGAACCTGCTATCCTTGGTGTGGTTTTCCCCCATCTTTTTGCCTTCCATCCTCTGTTTTTGCTGATTTTATTTTTGTGCCACTAGGGCTTTGCACAATTTACTACTGCTAGCCAATTCTAGTGTTCTCTCCTTTAAACATGGTTAAATTGGCTTGCACCCAATTGGTATATGTAATTTACTTTTAAGCCCCTCATAAAGTGGTACTGCATGTAACTAGGGCCTGCAAACTAAATGCTACTAGTGGGGCAGCAGCACCAACTGTGGTACCCACTTAAGTAGTCATTTTAAGCATGTCTCAGGCCTGCCATTAAAGCCTGTGCGTGCAGGTTAAACTGTCATTTTGACCTAACAAAAAAATCTTTTGCCAGTCATAAACCTTCCATTTCAAAACATATAACCCCAAGGGTAGGCCCTAAACAGCCCACGGAGCATGGTGCAGTGTTTTAAAAAAGTTAGGCATGTTAGACATGTACTTTTAACTTTTACATGCCCTGGTAGTGATAAACTCTTAAATTATTTTTTTCACCACTGCAAGGGTTGCCTCTCACATAGGATAACATTGGGTTATCTTATTACATTTAAGTGATAACTTTCAGTTGGGAGAAAGAAGGAAAGTCAAGTTTTCTTTGTAAAGAATTGTAATTTTAAACCCTCCTTAATGGTAAAGTTAGATTTTAAGATACAATTCTGAAAATGCCACTTCTAGAAATTAAAGACAAACATATTAGAACTTCTCATCCAACTTCCCTAGTGGAGACATTAGATCAAGATTTATTAATTGAACATAGGTTGCTAGAAATTAAAGCTGGAAGACTTAAGGTTAGAGGCCTGCCACCAGGTACTCCACTTTTAGTTGTAAAACAAGCAGACCGTTCTCTAGATCCCACCCCAGCCTCGTTGGAAAAGCTTATGCAAATTGGTATTGGTGGGAGACCCTTATCCGAATCAGGGAAAGATCATAGGTGGAAGAATGATCTTTGTATTCAGGTAACTCAAATGGTCTGGTCAGAATATATCCTCCAAGTCCTTTTTCAAAAACCCAGAGATGTCAAGCCTGTATTCTCTGTGAGGCAGAGAAGGACAGGAGAAGCTCGGAATCAATCATTTTTCAGAACGTTTTTGTCACTGTCTATTTTTGTCACAAGCTACAATATAAGATGAGATCTAGTATATCTGTCTCAGTCCTATTAGACTCTGGGGCTTCTGGTATGCATGTGGATTCTACATGGACACTCAAAGAACATATTCCATTTAGGCTTAAAAACTAACCTGAACAAGTGCTAAAAGTTCATGGTTCGCCCGTTACCTTGAGTGGTAAACAGTAAGTTTGTTGCGCTCCACGTTATTCTGGACTATCACTCGATTAGAATATGGTTTGTATTCTATTAGAGCACCACAATCTTTACATTAATTGGCCAACGCAAACCATATTTTTTTATCATCTCAATTTTTGTAGGGATAACGACCATGCCTTGGGTACTTCCTAGTCTCAATTTTAAGAGAATATTGCCAATTCTGCTATCTCGCTATCCGTTGCTTCATTATCTTCAATACCACTACATCAGAATTTTTCAGATGTATTCCTGAAACCCACAGTTAGCGCCTTTCTACCTCACAGGGACTTAGATGAGCAGTCATTCCTTTGGGATGGATCCAATCTGTATATGAGCCAGCGAAGAAAGTAAATAAACAGTACTAGACATTCTCCACCCGAAGGGGCCTTTTTGTTGTTTGTCTGAAAATATCACAACAGTTAAGACTCCACATTGATTACACGATATTCAAAGTTGCCATCAAGAATCATTTTCCTCTTTTAAAATATATCTTTGGCAATAATGGAATTACCATTATTACCAAAATGTTATCAAAATAGCCCTTTTGTTAGGTCTCTAACAAAACACCAAATAAGAGTTAGGAAACCTTGTATGTGAAAGATGGAGCAATGAAACCTGAAATCATGGAGGACATAGACTTCCTGAGGTTGGTCCAAGACATGCTGGCCCAGCCACTACAAGGTCAGCATTTGATTTTCAGGTCAAATGAGGCAGAGCCTGATAAAGAGTCATCTAACCCACAGACTATTGTCTGGCCACACTGGCTGTTCAAACTACTTTGTGTTTTGTACCAATTCAGACCTGTATTTTGATCCTTCCCTTTAGTTGTTTTTTCCCTAGCTGGTTCCCTCTGTTTCCATGTTTCCCTTCCTTGGACTGCCTACGTCCTTCTTGTTTAACTAGTATATTGAACGTTTGCTTTTTAGACCCCCTCCTTCTGTGTATTTAGCACAAAGTTGCTTCCTGGCACTGTGGAGCTCTTCCCTACTTTAGTTCTTTGATAATGTTCCACGTCTGCCTGGAGGCTAGTCACAGTACAGCTCCTCCCCTCACTGGGTATGTGTTTTCTGCTAATCTCCATTATTTGTGAAACCCTTATTTATCACGGTGTACTTGTTGGGTTCTGTATTTCTATCTTAACAGATAAGTTGTGCTCAGTACGTTGCTACTGTGATGCTGTGCTATCCCATAACTCAGAGGGTTCAGTCCAGGTCTACCAACCCCCAAAGTGGGTGAATAAGGGGAGAAGAAGGGATTGGCTGAGTGTCTCACAGCAAGAGATCCAAGGATAGTCATACTTTTGGGCAGCATACCATCTTTTTGTATGGACAAAGAGGACATACAAAAAAAAAAATGACCTTTCATACTTCATTGGGCCATTTTTTTGGCCATTGAATTTTAATTTTTAGTGATGCCCTTTGGTCTTCATAACATCCATGCCATCTTTCAAAGGATTATGAATAGCATATTTGCTGACTCTCAGAATCAATATGTAGTTGTCCATTTAGACAATCTGTTAATGTCACCGATATATGAATGCAGTACTTCTTAGGTTGTATCTAAGCCATGTACTTTGCAATCCAGAGAAGTGAGAGTTAAAAAAGGATGAACTAGTATTTGGTTTATCCACCCTCGGCCTGTCGGTGGCCTACCGATCCTCAGAAAACAACTGCCATTTTCAACAGGCATTCTCCCACTTCCAAATAGGAAACTCAGTGCCTAGTAGAATGTTTTTCATCAGTTCATTAATGACTTTACTTATGACATCTCTCAAACCTTACAGAAGGAAAGTTTATTAAAAGGACTGCAGTGTACTGATAAGAATGATCATTCCTAGACCTCAAAAAAAGCCTTCACTACATCTCCCATTCTTTGGCACCTCGATCCTTCATGGAAATTTGTCAAAACAAATGCTTCAGATTCAGTTGTAGGAACCATACTGATTCAAAACAGATGATGGACTAGAACATTTGAACAAGTTCCTACCCTTTGGTAATGCATTATCTGGTAGAGACTACATCTAGCTTTAGATTCCTTACCTTTGAATTTTCTAGCCATCATACAGGATCAGGAAACTTTTGCTTGAGGAATACCTGTGCGAGCATCATCGAGTGGCTCCGTTCAGTTTGGCGTGTTGTCGGCATCGTTGGTGCAGGATGTGACGACACAGTCACCTATATAGGCACCACCCAGGCGCACAGATATCAGTTACTTTTTTACACAAATTTCCACGCCAGGAGCACAGAGCCCTGAAATGAACTAGTGACTGTTTGTCCAATCTAGGACCCTGAAAAGGGATCACCCTACCCTAGCAAATAAGTTCGCAGAGCAGGGAGGCATGGGTGGGTGTAAGTAATCTGCAGCTATAGTCTCAATCAGATAATGGGTCACCGAAGGCAAGTAACTTGTTTTGATAGAGACTTCTAGGTGCAGATTCCTAACCTTTGAATAGATATCCAAGCCATCTCCTCCTGGTGGTGGGCTGCGGCCACATTTTCTAAACTAGAAAGTCTTGCAGGACCAAACTGTGAAGTGCCCGTCCCTGCGGACCTGAATGTCCAGGCAGCAGTGTTTGGCAAACATGAGCAAGGACGCCCACGTTGGTGCCTGACAGATGTCTCCAGGAGCTAATGCAGTGGTTGCGGCTTTTTCTCTGGTGGAATGGGCTCATAAGGCCTCAGAAGGCTGCTTCTTAGCCAGAAAGTAGCATATTACTATGCAGAGAATGACCCAGCATGAAATGATTTGTTTCTGTACTGCTCAACCTTTCTTTGCTCCCACATATCCCAAAGGAGTTGGTCATCTACCCAGCACTCTTATGCGGTCAAGGTAGAACAACAATGCTCTTTTTGGGTCCAGCTAGTGGAGTCGTTCTTCTTCTGTAGAAGGATGTGGGGAAGCAAAGAAGATGGGCAGGGTGACAGTCTGTCCCATATGAAATGGGGTCACCACCTTCGGGAGAAAAGAGGCAAAAGTACGAAGCACCACTTTATCAGGAAACACTGTGAGATATCGAGGCTTGGATGATAAGGCCTACTGCTCACTCACCCTCTGAGCAGATGTTATGGCCATGAGAAAGGCTGTTTTGATGGTGAGCAGCCTGAGAGGACAGTTATAAAGTGGCTCGAACAGAGCACACATCAAAAATGTAAGAACCAAGTTTAGGTCCCACTGAGGCATAATGAAGGGCGAAGAGGGGAAACAAATGCTCAAGCCCTTTAGAAACCTAAACAAAGAGGATTGGTCAGACAGCTGCAGAAAAACAGATAAATCAGACAGATGCCCTTTGAGGGCCCAGAGCAGGGCCCTGCTGGGCAAGGAACAGAATGAAGAGAAGAACATCACAGAAAGATGATCTAAAGACTTCTCTGTACAATATTTTACAAATCTTTGCCAACAAAAGGAGTATACCATTTTTGTGGAGGAATGCCTGGCTGCTATAATAACATTACAGACTTCGGGAGGAAGATCTAAGACTGTCAACTGTCGTCACTCAATCTCCACACATGAAGGCACAGAATTGACCGTTTCGGGTGGAGAACCCTCCCCTGTTGCTGCAACAGAAGATCCCCCTGACCGGTCAGCCTGATCAGAGGATCGATGCTCATTTTCCGAAGAGTGGGATTACTCGGGCCCGGTCATTCTTGATCTTCTTGAGACCTCTGGGCAAGAGTGGTGTATGCGGAAAGGCGTGCAGCAGATCTGAGCTCCACTCATGATGAAAAGAGTTGCCGAGCAATTGCCGCCTTGGAAACTCCAACGCGCAATACTGTTGACATTGCACGTCCTCTTTGGAGACAAACAGATCTAACCAAGGCTGTCCCCACTCCTGAAAGAGTCCTTGCACCACCTCCGAGTGGAGACACCACTCGTGATCCGCTAGGCATCGACAGCTGAGTTTGTCTGCCCTGACGTTCAGAGAACCTGCCAGGTGTTGAACCACCAGGTTTATGCCCTGCTGTTCCAGCCATGTCCAGAGATGCAGGGCTTCATGAGAAAGGGCCCACAACCCCTCCACGCCCTGCTTGTGCACTACCACATGGCAGTGGTGTTGTCTGTGGACACCTGCACTAACTTTCCCTAGACAGAGGGAAGAAATACTTTCAATGCTAGCCAGATCAACGTAGCTCAACAGACTGATGTGGAGTCCGGATTCTGCACGAGACCAGAGTCCTCTGATCCCCACCTCTCCCAGATGGCCATCCTATCCCAGAAGTGACACATCTGTCACTCCTGTGAGATATGGTTGGTAAAGGGAGAGGAGTCTGCCTTTGACCCAATCGTGTTCGTAATCCACCACTTTTGCAGTTCCCTCTGAGATCTGGACCATGTCAGAGAGATTTTCCGGATGCTGCGCCCACTAGAACTTCAGGTCACACTGCATAGCCCGCATTTACCATTTGGCATACTTTATCAGCAGGAGACCATGAAGCCCAGAAGCCTCAGAGTCAGTCTCACCAAAACCCAGGAGAGAGGCCAAAACATTAGTATTATAACCTGACTATCCTGGACTTGGTGCTTAGGAGGATAAGCCCAAAACTGCACTGTGTCCAGAAAAGCTCCTATGAAACAGAGTGTCTGACAGGGAATAAGATGTGGCTTCGGCACATGTATAGAGAACCTCAGCGAATGCAGAAGGTTCTGTCTGCATAGTCTCGAAGTGCAAGGCGACTGCCTGGGGCAAGCTCTCCTTCAACAGTCAGTTATTGAGGTAGGGGAAGACTGAAACCTCTAACCTACGCAGATGAGCTGCGACCACCGCCATCACCTTGGTGAACACCCGAGCGCTGCTGGTAAGACCAAATGGGAGCACAGTGAATTAAAATTGCTCGTAGCCTAGCTTGAATCACAGGTAATGCATGTGGGCAGGCAGAATGGGAATGTGAAAATACGCATCCTGTAAGTTCAGGGCTACCAACCAGTCTTCTTGGTCTAGGGCAGAGAAGACCTGAGTCAACGTGAGCATCTTGAACTTCTCCTTCTTGAGGAAGAGATTGATGGTCTGTAGGTCTAGAATAGGACGAAGACCCTTGTTCTTTTTGTGTATTAGAAAGTAGCAGGAATAAAAACCACTGCCTGCTTCTGATATCAGGACCCTTTCTATGGCTCCCATTTTTAGGTTTTAGGGTGGGTACAGGTTTTGGGGTGGTAAGGGCACTTTTAGTTTTTAGGGTGGGCATTTTTAGGGTGGTTTGGGCTTTGGGGTTGTAGGGGCATTTTTATTATTTTAGGGTGGGTATGGGTTTTTGGGTGGTAAGATAATTTTCACGTTTTTGTGTTGGTATGGGTTTTTGGGTGGTAAGGACATTTTTAGGAAAGGTAGGGTTTTTGGGTGGATGGGTGGCTGTGTGGATGTGTGGGTGTGTGTGTCTCCTCTACTTTTTACCATGCATATGCCTTCCCTGCGAACTTTTCGGCTAAAGACATGCATGGTAAAAACACTTAGTGGGAAGAGCATGTGTGGTAATGACCTTGCATTGTACTTACCGTGTTGTAAAGGCATGCGTTGTAAGTGCATGGGTTGCTCCATCATACATCCAGCCGTTGTGGTTTGTCTGTAATCAGAATGGGGCTGGTGCCTCGAGCATCAGCATCATGACAGGCGCTGAAGAAGGTTGCATGGGTACAACCGGCACCGGTCCGGATCCATGAGACCCCATTGGAGCCGAAGCCGCCAGCATGGAACCTGATGGGGCTTCCTCCAACCCCACAGGGCCTGAAGGCTCTCAGGAGGGTTAGCCCACTCAAATATGTGGCACAAGGCCTCATAAAAGTCTTTCACTTGAGCAGGGTTCGCTCCCGGAAATGGAGGGAGGCACGGAGTCAGATCTGGCATCAATTCTGCAGAACCATGCCTGGAAAGCCGATGACCTGAACTTACTTATAAACAACAGAGGGTAACCCATAAACCCAAAGGGCTGGGTGGAGAATAAACAATACATACAACAGTGCCCTTAAAAGGAAAGGCCAACAGAGTTATCTATACAACACAGAGCAACAAAGGTGAAAATGTATTTATTCATATAAATATATAGTCTCATTCATGTACTTATATATCTAATAAACATCTTAAGATATTCATCATTTACGGACAACCCATGTAATAAACTCTACTCTCTACTTTTCAGTAGATTGAATCGGATTCTAAACTACAGTTCCTCCGCATAAGACGTGTCTCTGATCACTTCCATACATTCTTCATTGGTTTTCAGAGCCTGAGGGCCTGAAAACTAATGAAGAATGTATGGAAGTGATCAGAGACACGTCTTATGCGGAGGAACTGTAGTTTAGAATCAGATTCAATCTACTGAAAAGTAGGGAAATAAAAAGTGACGGAGCCAGAGGATAAATTTAGGACTCCCATCAGTTTAGTCCTGAAGAAGACCCAGTGTGGAGCTGTAAATTGGCCCAAGATATTGAGGGGTCGAAACGTCGACGTGTATGTCATAGTTCGGATTGGTTTCTGCATAGGATCTTTGGAGGACTTAAGGAAGTGATTTAGACTCCTTGGGGATTTGGAATGGAGTCAATGCAGCAAAGAAAGAACCAACCAACTGTTTTTAATGTTTTCTGTATAGGGTTTTGATCTATTTGAATATGTATTAATTCTCTTCCTATTTATCACGAGCACTCTTTCTCACACTGCTTGCCTTTCGGTGTGCTGTTTATTAGATGGGTTGTCCGTAAAGGATGAATATCTTAAGATGTTTATTAGATATATAAGTACATGAATGAGACTATATATTTATATGAATAAATACATTTTCACCTTTGTTGCTCTGTGTTGTATAGATAACTCTGCTGGCCTTTCCTTTTAAGGGCACTGTTGTATGTATTGATGATCTGAACTTGTCACGTCAGTCGACGGACAAGGTCGGTTTAGACTTTTGCTTCTTGGGCCTCCTCCCTGAGTGCCCTGAGGACCTCGAGTGGGATGAAGAGAACATGGGGCTCCTGGAGCAGTCCTGCGACCTTCTCCTCAACTGGGACCTCCTAGGTGTTGTGCCAGATGGAGTCAACTGCTAGGCCGCAGCCAGCTTCAGGGACCACTCCCTCAAAGCCTTGGGTGCCCTGGCCGGGCAGGCCGAGCATGATTTCGCGTCATAGTTGCGCTTGAGACACCATAGACAGGCAAGGTGAGGGTCCATGACTGACGTGGCATGGGGACAAGCGCCACGTGGCTTGAAATCTACCTTCCTAGATGTGATCTTGACCCACTCTACAAAAATAATCAACAAAATGTTGAAAAAAGCCTGTCAAAAACATCAGCAGGGTAACTCTCTCCGGATCTGCGCTAACTGGTGCGGAAAGAAAAGAACCGTCATCCACGCGCCTAGGTGGCGCCTATATAGGTGACTGTGACGTCACATCCGGCGCCAACGATGCTGATGTCACGCAGAACCGAACAGAGCCACCCGATGGCACGCACGGGGGTATTGCCCAGGCAAATGTTTCCAGATCCAGTCTAACACATAGTAAAATTCAAAGGTAAGTAATCTGCAGCTACAAATCTCAGATGTTTTTATTTGGCCCACTTTTAGAGCCATTATGACACAAAGGCGATGAAGCATGCCTTTACTGAACGATGACATCACTTGACGGAATCATTTGAATTATTCAAAATGAGAACTGAACAACTACATTAACTTATAGTCAGAGCTCTCTGAATATAGAGGCAGATGCCTAATTTTGGTCATATATTACTGAAGATTACAGAGAGACATGCATAGTTCTCAACCAAGTGGTTAACCTTTTGAATTCTTTCCTCAGAGACTGAGGTATGCTTGTCCACGAATGTCTTCCAAAGCATTACAAGACCTTACCTTCTACCAACAAGAACTCTTAAGTCCACCCAATTTGCAAGAATAGTTCTTAGGAAAGTGCCACAATGCAGGGGTAGAAGTTCACTGAGGAATAAAATCTATGTTTGAGTTGGTTCTTCACTCATTTTGGTGCCCATCTGTTCACCAAGATGTTGAACAATATGTTTGTTCTTATCCAGTCTGTGCTCAAGAGAAATTTATTCACGATAAGCCCTTGGATGCCTTCAAACTGTTCATGTACCAATATAGCCCTGGCGAACATAATTTATAGTGAATCTAGTACCCTCACACAAGTACACTGTCATCATGCTTATAGTTGTCTTTTCCAAGATTGTCCCTTTGGATTGTTCCATTAGCAACCACCATAGCAAACATTCTTCTGAAAGACATTTTCCGCCTAGACCGTTTGCCACATGACAATCTAAGCTTGAGGGTTTCTGTATATATGTCAATTTTGGGGATCAATTTGTTCTTCTTTTGGTATTTGACAATCTTTATCCTCTGTATTACAACCTCAAACCAATGGACAGACTGAGATGGTAAATCCGCGCCTAGAGCAATATTTAAGATGCTTTAGTAATCCCTCACAAAGTAGCTGTATTGAATTTATGAGAATTTGCTTTTACCTGCTTTGCCTTCAAGGATTTCACCCACGGTCTATTCCGTCTACCCAGTACCAATAACACCTCTAGTCCTCACTGCTAAAGAAGTTTTGAAATATTGAAAGAAAATGAGTTGCTGGAAATCTAAGCCAAGCTAAAATGACCATGAAAGGCTAATGCAGATTCACACGATATCAGACGTATAATTCAAGTAAGGAGACAAAGGATGGCTTTCTTACTGATGTATAGCTACCTAACAATAACCGGTTAAGTTTAATCCATGATTCTTTGGACCACTTACTATCATCAAACACATACCTCATTGCCATTTTCTTTACATTTACCATCTTCTCTGAAGATTCACCCAACTTTTCATGTTTCTGACATAACAGATTCTTTTCAATGCTTGACAACAGCTTCTCTTCAACCATATGCTAAACCATCTTTTTTGTTACTTGGTGAAGACCATTTGTTAGTGAAGTTTTTTTATGCAGAGAGGCTTTTTCCTCTGGTACTGGGGCACAACTTTGCAGACACTAGCACTTCACACATTATTACTGACTGTGTGAAGGCAAGTCAAGGATCAGGAAGACTTCAACATGTCCAGCCTCATTCAATGCCTCTCTCTCAGTCTTTTGCCTCTCTTTTTGACACTTTTTCTTTGTGACTTTTAGCACTTTTCCCTTTTGCAATGCTTTCCGACTGTCCATTCTTTCCCTCTTTCTCCAGCACTATTGCCCTCTCTTGTGCCACTTTTTTGACTGCATGGTTTGCTTCTCTCCTTTTTGCCCCGCTGTTCTCTGTCCACTCTTGCACTCACTTTTTTTTTCTCGCTATCACTTTTGTTTTCGTTCGCTCCTTTTCCCTTATTGAGTTTTTTTTCACCAGTTTTCTCAGCTGACTTTCTTCTTCTGATTTCCCACCTTTGTGCTCCCTGCAGCGCACTCTCACGTGCTTCTTCCACTTTCACTTCCTTCCTCATTTCTCACAATGCTCATTTTGCCTAGCCAAGCCCTGTCTACCATACCCTGAGGAACTCTTCCCCCTCTAACACTTCGTACTGGAGGCCACGGCACAGATGTACTGCTGGCACACCAAATCCAAGCCTGTCTGTGCCTGTCTTCACCAGGACCCCTGGTCCAGTGGCATCTTAGCGTAGCCCAACTTGGGACGCATCTTAATGTGATGCTGTCAGACTGTTAAGACTAACAATGACAGTGCATTCTCAAATGCCATCTCCCCCTTCTACTGCGGGCCCGGCAGCACACCCCATCCATTATGCCCACAGTCCTGCACCCAGCAACACACGTACGCAACACATCCACCCTCCCACTTGCCTGCCCTCTACAGAACACCTACTCTCTCACCAAACACTCCTTCAAAATCTGGAATGTCATACATAACTTCTTAACGGACCTACTCTTCCTCACAGAGACCTAGCTCCACCCTACATCAGCCCCTGACATCACAACAGCCATCCTCCTGGGAAACCTGGAGGGTGAAACACAATTATCTTCAATAAACACATTCACTGCTCCCTTACCAAACCAGACTTCAAGAAACTGCAACACCTGCCGTTGAAACTCAGCATCTCCAACACCACAACCCTAGGAGGAGCACTGCTCTACTGAACACCATGGCCAAGAGCCAAATTTAGAACTCCATTGTAGACATTGTTGACCCCCCCCCCCCCCCCACACCCCCTTCAGTTTTTAACTCTACTTCCTTCATCCTGCTCTTTGACCTCAATTTCCACCTGGAGAAACTCGCTGACCCAAACAACACCAACCTACTGGCCAACATGATCACAATCGGACTCTCCCAATGGGTGAAGGACACCATACACACCACCAGCTGTCTGCTACACCCAGTTATCATTAAATTTGTCAACATCTCATTAGACAACCCCATCCCGCTCACCTGGACCTACCATTCCCTAGACCTCTTCAATCTACACTTCAACCACCCACAAAGAACTGCCCCACTAAGACCACCATCCACAGCAAACAAACTTGATCATCATCATCTCTGGAAAAAAGCTGGTCCTCTGAACACCGCCCATTGCACCAAGATTACCTCGCCCATGCTATCAAAAACTTTAATCACTGAATCATTTACTGTGTAAACACCCTGGCACCTCTCAGAATGATGACCACCGCAACTACCAGAGCACAATCAAGCTGGTACAACAGTGATCTTCGATGTACCAAGCACCACTTCACACCCCAACTGAACCCCTCCTCTCGGGCAGCACTCCTTCAAGACAATGAAAGCTCTCCAGAACCCACCCTGACCTGCTCGCCTACCATCACAAACATGTGAACCACCACAGCCTTATGATCCATATTTTCAGGAGCCCCATCAGGCCCCTGCATCCACTTTGCTCTCGTAAGAGGACTCAAGACCATCTGCATTGCTTTCACCCTGATCCGCAATGGCTACCTTCCAGACTTCTGGAAACACACCACCATGCTTCCGCTACTGAAGAAACCCATTGAGCACCCGTCATCACCAGCTAATTACATACCCATCTCTCTGCTACACTACCCAGCTAAAGTCTTGGACAAACTCATCAACAAGAGACTAGCAAACAACCTGAATGACAACCACCTTCTGAACCCTTCCCAATCAGGCTTTAGATCAAACCAAAGCACTGAAACCAACCTAATCACCACCACTGACAACATCAAGACCATCATGGAACTAGGCGACACTGCGGTCAACATCCTCCTTAACATCTCTGCAGCATTCAATAGTCTCCCACCTGATCTTCATCCAACATCTCAACAAGTAAGGTATCCAAGGAACAGCTCGTCAATGGATCAGCTCCTTCACAGGACACACACAGAATGTCAGCCTAGCCCCGACACCTCAAACCCACTGAGCTGATCAGTGGTGTCCCCCAGGGATCATCACTCAAAAACAATGTTCTTTAATATCTACATGGCCTCATTCACCAACATCATGAAACTTACAGAATCAACATCTTCTCCTATGCTGATGACACGAAACTCAATAAATATGTACCCAGCTACCTCTGTATAAGGCTCTGGTACGCAGAGAATAATATTACCTTATGCAGGGTACAGATGTAATGATTTATGTATGTGGCATTTCTACAGTGCAAACCTAGCCAAATGCCATGAATTTGTCAGTTTGTTCTTTCTGTAACACTTCACTTCCACAATGTTGGATCTGCATGAAAAATTGTCTTAGCTAGATCATTATTATTTAGTTCTCTTTATTGGCATTTATGTATGAGCAAGACCTGAATTGGGCCACAGTAAGCATTGATTTTGTAATGGGTGCATACATTACTAGTAAGAAAAAATAGGGGCTTCAAAATAGTAAATGATATAACAGAAAAGGTATACCTTCTAATAGTGGTACAGGAAGTGCAGAGAAACATCCTTTTCAGTTGCAGTGATCAGAGGCAACCCAGCCCCACATCTCATTACACAGCCTTATCTTGGACTCCCCTCATGATCAGCCTTATTGTAAAGCATTCTACAACCCAATACCATGGATACATCAGTTCCCATAGTCCAGACCAGTGTGGGCGTTCTTCCTGAAAGACTAATTTGCTCATTCAGCTCTGTCCCAGTCGGTTTAACCACCCCCACCCCACACCCCCAATGTGTCCTCCCACTCCTGTGTACCTTCATGTTCTGGCTCCTCCAATGGCAGCTCATGCTCGTCTTCCCCTGAAATGTTCTCCCAACTCTACCGAGTATGCACACTCTGGGGGGGACTCCTCAAGTGACAAACTTTTCACTGCTCAGAGTCGTGTGAGCACCGTTACCCAGAATCCCTGTAACCTGGGACATTCCAAAGCCATGTGTAGGAAGGAAGCCCTTCTCCCTCTGCATCTTGGGCAGTCTGCACTCCTACCCTCACACATTTGACTAAGCTTAATTGGCGTTAGGTTTTTATTTTGCATTATTATTATTATTTTTTTTAATGATTTCAAGCCTCATCAAACAATACTGATAGCAATTTAGTCACTTCTGGCATCCTCTCAATCACCCAGTGTATTTCACTACAAACCTTGTAGCCAACTTTATAATGCCTTCATCTAAGGAAAGTTCAGATTATTAATGAATTGCATTCTTCAGTCATTTTTTGTAGAGGCACTAATAGTTATAGAGTATTTACTATTTGAAAATTACATTTATGTGTCAATGGATTTGGTTGCATATAATTTTGCTACAATAAAGCGATCTACGAAATTCTGTTTGTGCTGCACCCACCAAAAAGAAGTATGGACACCCAGTGAAAACTGATGTTGTCCCTGCAGGTAGAAACATTGGCCATCAAGGGCTTTAGAAATGTCCCTCCTCAGGTCAGTCAGATGCACCTTTTTTTGTGGTTGTGTATTTTGCATCAAACTGAGTTGGTGTCACAGCAACCAGCAGTCTTGTTCAGCAAGGGTTATTACTGCTTGTAGTGAAATGTGTGTTTTTGACCACTGACTTTGTGTTGCATCACTTTGCACCTGGATTATTGTTCAATGTTCACCAATCACAGATTACATTTTGTATTCAGTTTAGCTGCCTATTGAGTTTATTCTAGCATTAGACACTGCCATGTTAAAGGCTGCACATTGTAAACTGTGCTAGTTTTCGTATTCTTTCTCACCAAAGAGCTAGGACATATCATCGAACAAACTAAATACATATTATGGAGGAGGTAGGCAGTCAGCACAATAAGAATGTACCAGACTCATGTTTTTTAGTGCAAGCAGGGAACAGTTTGGCCTTGAGAGAGACAATTTGGGAGACTGGCCAGTTCCAACCTGTTTTTTTCAACTCTGACCTACATTAGCCAGCTGTTTGAATATTTCTTTTTATGGGAGGGGTTTTTCCAGAAACCCCTTCTCGGGTTCTTTAAGATATAAAAAGGTGGCCCTGCTCAGTAGCGGTGGAATTTCCAAGACCTTGGTCAGGATTAGACGTCAAATGCCTGACATTTATCCCGTGAGGGTGGATTTCTCTTTCTCTCAGTTCAACGGGGTCGTCATCTTGCTGGCATGAGAAAGATGAAGAGCTTGGCAGGCCCTACGGTGATTAATTTTTACTTTATTCTTTGCTTAAACATAACTACATATATTTGCTGTATACATTGCAGTTGAGAATCATTTTGGTATATTTTCCTTTCATTGCTGTGACTATTTTTAAACATGTGCTTTCGACCTACTAATCTACCTTTTTAGGAACCTCGTGGTGAAATCATAAATGTCTTCTTTGAACTGAGAAGTGCATTCCAGAGGTTTTTTCAGCTCAGTCATTAGTGAAAGCAAAACACTGCTCTGATGTAGTCTTGTGGCACTGCAAGACTCATGTAAATACCTTAAATAGCCTAAGATTTCTTTTTTTGTAAAGAAATATATTATTCACTTACCTGAAATTCTGGATTCTTCTAGTACTTTCACTGGACGTCAAGTGCAAGGCAGAGTTTTTACCCATATTAACCAAACTAAGGTGGAGTCATTCTTTGCCATCAATCAGGTATTCATAAATCCAGGATGGTACTTATTCACTCATGCCACATTCTGGCAAAATCATGTATGAAGTTTGACCACAAGAAAGATGTGTTGCATCGTATTCAAGAAACTATTTTTTGTTGTGTTCCTCTTCCCCCTTGTTTTTGTTTTCGGTCCCTATTTTCTCTCTTAAGGATTTTATCTTCTGTGGGAACCTGTTATAGATTTCTTTGTTCCAGTACTGCTCTTGGTTGTGCTATCCGGTCATCAACATTAGCCATCTTCTACCCTTCTGAAATAATCCATTCAATGAGGAGTTTTTTGTGCAATGAGGATTTCTCCTATTGTTAGCGCCTCCTTTTGAAAAACTACTGTTATCATTTAGGCATTCTGCTCAGGAGGTGACAGCCTTGACTACAGGAGAGAGTTGTTCATACATTTGGCAATCTAAGAAGGACAATATGGTCTATTACATCCAGCTCTTGTTAACTTCAACTTTGTTTCAGAAAACGTTTAGTTTGAAAATCAAAATGCAGTCCTCTGTGACATTCTTAAATAAATTCCATTTTTTTTTTTTTATAGATTGTTCTTTTTAAAAAGTTCTAACAGTTTTGTTAGGCAGGGACACGTAGAAATATTTGATACGTTTGTGTTCTTCTAATGGAAAAATACGTAGCTTGCAAGTGAAAAGTACATTTCTTACAACAGGATTGGCACAAATAACTTGGCAGTAGGGGCTCATGTTGTAAACGAGTTGGTAGATGCAATTTTCAGTTCTTCTTGAAACATGTTTTTGAACAATCAATATTTATGAACTAGAAATAAAAAAAAGGTCACTTTGAAGCCGCTCTAGGCAAGCAATTTCTTAACAGTGAAGCAAGGGTTTTCTGCTTAATAAATAGTGTATACTTAGTTCAGGCTTGTGTTTTAACAAATTTTTCCTTGTTTGCTTATTCTGATTCTGCTTTCAGAAACGTATTGTGTGCACATTCAGATATTTGTCCTCTCCATATTCTTCATTTACTTTCTTTAGTAATTCAGGACTAGCTGTCAATTTTTCTTGTGATGTTATGAATCCCGTTTTGTTGCAGCAGCAATGGGAATAGCTGAGGGTTTCATTTCTTTCAAACAACTTTGCTCGGCAGGATTACCATGTATTTTTTGTTATCAGGGAGTGTGCAGTTCTAGCAGAGTACTTTATGAGAAAAAGCCATTTTCCATTTACACCAGGATGCACAAATATTTTGAACGGCCATTTTGTTTTGCAAACTCAACATATAGCGTAATCTAATTATGTATTAACAAATATGTTGTACTAAATAAGCCACACCGTCTGGGGGATCTCATTCATACTCAACAATTCTAAAACCACTTTTCAAGGTAAAGAAGTTTAGTTTGGACTGCAGTGACTAGAAAGGTGTTCCAGGACCATAAGCATGCTTACTCCCTAACACCCATAGGTCTTCACATTGTAAGGGTGATGGGTACCAGGTTCTCACTAGCAAATCACAACTGCCAAGGCACATAGGCAATGATTTTGTCCCCAGGGTAGCATGGCAAAGATATATGCAGACTTCTGTAAACAACTCATGACCATTTCAAGAGGGCCTATAAATCCAGTGAAGGCGGCCCACCACCTAAGTGAGATAAGTTTGACAACTATTCTTAGACAGGCAAGGAGAAAGTAAATGTTTGCCACTAACAAAATGTTTGCCACTAACAAAACGTTTGCTACCACAGCTTTATCTAGTCTTATCTAGATAGACCCTAAGATTTTCAATTAAATATGCTAGAGTGATAGTGTGTTCAAAATTCAGAGGTGGCCAACAAATGATAACTTTTGCTCATTTACATTGGAGGCAGCTCTTATACTTCCATTATTCAATTTCCGACAAACATTTAAAATCCTATACAATCTGCCATCTGTTGTATCTTAACCAAGATCCGAGTATCAAAAGCATAAGGAAGAAAGTGAAATCCATGCCACAAAATTATATTCTTCAAATTCTTCAATATCTCCTTACATACGTTAAGGATGCTGAGGCGAGAAGGGAGTGTTGAGGCACAACATACCCAACTTAAAACCACTTGGACACAAAAGGGCTCAGTTTTACCTTGTGATCTCTCCTCCCAAGAAAGGGTTTAAATCAGGCCAGACTATCCAGTTACTAATGAATAAATGCCCATGGTCCACCATATCAAAACGCTGGAGAGATGCAGTAGGTCTCTTGCATCTAACAACTCCCTAAGTAAGGGATTTTTAGGATCCAGGAGATAAAACAACTATCGGGTGTACACTTTTGCCAGGAACTTAGTAAAAACCGGAATACCTGCAAGTAGTCCATAATGAGCCAGAATGCCACGACTCAATGAAGATGTTTTCGACAAAGGTATAACTAGGGCCCTTCTTCAAAAGATTGGTTAGGCACTGCTGAAAAATATGAATCAAATATTCGACTGTGAACCTTTTTTCAAAATTATTATGGCAATTTTATGTTACAAACATTATTGATATCGTCACTAGTCTGCATCATTCAAATATGTTTTAATACTCGATACACTGGAAGGATGGCGACGCCCTTTAAACTATACTTTATGTAGATTTCGTTTTAGCAACTTGTCATAATATTTGATGTTATTTTTCTTTATTACTTTTTCTTTAGCATTAAACGCTTTATAAATCAAATGCTTTACAATCCATGTTTAACCCCATTTTTTGCAGAACTCTGTGCTTTTCAACCTTTCAAACATAACAACTTCCTGGTTTCTGTTTCAGGTTACGGAAATCGTAAAAATGTTTTATGTAGGCACGTAATGCATTGCTCGCTCTAGTAGCTAGTTTACTAGGAAAAATATCGCCCACACAAATAACTAATTTAATTATCGGCAAAATTACCTCATTGAATATTAGACTTCCCTGGAAACACTCTGCGAACACGCTCGCCATAATCTTTGATGTCTGAGGAGACACAAACTCAACAAACAGAGACCCATGCAAAAGTATACATAGTTTATATTCAGAAAAAGACTGCATTTTTTAAAGCATTTTTATTGTACAAGTTTCCGAAAAAGCAGATATAAATTCTTCAAATAGTTTTATTTTTTTTAATTAAAGATCCCAAAAGTTTTTTTTACATCTGTAAACAAATAAACCAGCTGGCCATTCTAAGTATTTCATTTCAGGTGTGCTGGTAGTGGGGTCTTGGGCAAAATTGCAGTTGGAGATGCCACCGAACGAATGACAGAAAA
The DNA here is from genome assembly GCF_031143425.1 of Pleurodeles waltl. Classification (NCBI taxonomy): domain Eukaryota; kingdom Metazoa; phylum Chordata; class Amphibia; order Caudata; family Salamandridae; genus Pleurodeles; species Pleurodeles waltl. The sequence continues at coordinate 604,032,088 of NC_090445.1, read as the reverse complement.
TCAGACTGATGATGAATTCTGTGTATGGTGGAATTACCCTGTTAAAGGGGCAGAGTCACACCACATAGCACACAAAGAAACCAAGCGTTTTGTGAAGGACTTCTAGAGGCCAGACAGCAGATCAAGAATTACTGATGGGTATTTTCAAGCAGTTCGAGTGCCCAAACTGCAGCCCATACCGATTTGTACTAGGACAGCTAATTATACTGCTTGAAACATTTTGTAGTTTCAGGAACTGCACTAGAACCAATTAGAATTAGCCACAAGGTTGAAGCCAATCAGATTTTCAGTGGCCACATCTGCATCCTACGCAGGAGGGAAAGTGGCCGTGTGTGGCACTACAAATATCAAATGCAGCATCACTTGGTTTCCATTGTGTCCGTCAAAAAAATGTAACAGGCATATTTCACGTCTTTTGCAGATCAGTGAGTCTTCAACCAACCCTACTTGGTAAGGCATCTAGTTAAATACCCCATATTGCAGTGTTCCATACTAACAGGTCTTTAAATATTAGACCACCAATAAATCATTCCATCCCACTTTTGGAAGCCAACAGCCCACAGAATATCATTGCAAACTAAGGTTCACATGAACCAGACCAGAATAGGGAAAGTGGGAGAAACCTTCAGCAGCATGGAAAACAGAATTGCTGCTTGCACCTTGAGGACTACACAAGACAAATAAGTGTTTAGCTCGAAAATCGCCCACTAGCTATAATTGGGAAGGAGTTCACTGTTACATTTGGAGATAGTAACCCCCAGTCTCTACACCAGTGTTTTAAATGAGCAGGTACTATCCGCTACTGAGTACATGCAATTCTTTAATTTGGAAGGCAGAATACCTGCACTTCTGCAATACATTTAATGGTGGACTACCAGTACTTCTCAGGAGCAAACAGGTAGTCGAAGGAGTACCTGCACTTCTATATTTCCATTTAAAGCACTGCTTTACACTATAGGGAAATGTCTGGTTTCAGTCCAGTGAAAGAACCTGGATGACTAGGACAATGTATAATGTCATCAATAACTTACGTTGGCAAGAGGTTTGTGTGTTTGAGGTGGGTACAGAACAGAATATTATGTTTAATAAACGTGCATTGTTGATTGAGAAATGTTTAAGTTAAATAGGTTTATGACTTACCCGTGGGTTGACATACTACACAAAACAAACTTGTGATTTCTGCACCACTTCCAAGGGATTCTGCTGTTTGACATAAGAGTATCTTTCAGAACATTCATTGGAGCAATACTGCTAGTCAAAATGATTGAGGCACCCCATTCTACCACGGGCTCGCTACAAAACCTCAATGTCAAAGAAATCGTAAATGTTTATATATGTTGAGGAGAGTGAAGCTGTCAACACGTACATGAAAGGATGAATCATACACACAGTTTTTATGGTAATTTATAGAACAGAACTGCCAAGTGATCACAGATTCCAGTTTATATCGTCAACTGTGCAATTTTCCACGAACGTATTACAACAATGGATGCTAAACTTGCACTGTAGATAGACCACACTTTTACTTATTTGTAACAAGTCATATTTATCTTTAGCTATTATATGTAGTGTTCATTTTGGGTCTTGTCGTCAACCTATACAGTCTGGTTAATAGGAAAGACTTAGTTATCACGGTGCATAACCGGCAAAAAGGAAAGAAGTCTCTATGTCTCGATGAAGAACTGGGGAAATGAAATAAGGCGGTGGACTGGTGCCAGAAACCCCAAGCTCATCCAGGTTCCAAAGACCTCATCAACAGACCCAGCATGGAAGACATTCAGAAATATCCAAATATCGAGGACAGGAGATGCTGCTGCTGAAGTGACAAAACCGGTCTTCGGACAATGGCAACGGAATCTTAGCAAGGAAGCGAGGAGAAGGAAAGCTACTGCTTAGGGCCTCATAGACGGCAGGTTGTCACTGTCTGACTCGAAGCAAGAATAATGCAGTTCCTTTGGCAGAATCCAACAGTTTTTCCTTTGTCCCATCCTTGGTCTTGCCATCATGCATTTTAAGTTTTTGGTTTTATTTTATAAACAAGACATAAAATGCCATCACAATGCATGAAACTGCCACAGCCAGGTGGAGCCTAGAACCGATGACTGCAGCTGGAAGGTAAAAAGACAGAAGCAAGTTAGATATCACATACAGGGAGTGCAGAATTATTAGGCAAATGAGTATTTTGACCACATCATCCTCTTTATGCATGTTGTCTTACTCCAAGCTGTATAGGCTCGAAAGCCTACTACCAATTAAGCATATTAGGTGATGTGCATCTCTGTAATGAGAAGGGGTGTGGTCTAATGACATCAACACCCTATATCAGGTGTGCATAATTATTAGGCAACTTCCTTTCCTTTGGCAAAATGGGTCAAAAGAAGGACTTGACAGGCTCAGAAAAGTCAAAAATAGTGAGATATCTTGCAGAGGGATGCAGCACTCTTAAAATTGCAAAGCTTCTGAAGCGTGATCATCGAACAATCAAGCGTTTCATTCAAAATAGTCAACAGGGTCGCAAAAAGCGTGTGGAAAAACCAACGCGCAAAATAACTGCCCATGAACTGAGAAAAGTCAAGCGTGCAGCTGCCACGATGCCACTTGCCACCAGTTTGGCCATATTTCAGAGCTGCAACATCACTGGAGTGCCCAAAAGCACAAGGTGTGCAATACTCAGAGACATGGCCAAGGTAAGAAAGGCTGAAAGATGACCACCACTGAACAAGACACACAAGCTGAAACGTCAAGACTGGGCCAAGAAATATCTCAAGACTGATTTTTCTAAGGTTTATGGACTGATGAAATGAGAGTGAGTCTTGATGGGCCAGATGGATGGGCCCGTGGCTGGATTGGTAAAGGGCAGAGAGCTCCAGTCCGACTCAGACGCCAGCAAGGTGGAGGTGGAGTACTGGTTTGGGCTGGTATCATCAAAGATGAGCTTGTGGGGCCTTTTCGGGTTGAGGATGGAGTCAAGCTCAACTCCCAGTCCTACTGCCAGTTCCTGGAAGACACCTTCTTCAAGCAGTGGTACAGGAAGAAGTCTGCATCCTTCAAGAAAAACATGATTTTCATGCAGGACAATGCTCCATCACACGCGTCCAAGTACTCCACAGCGTGGCTGGCAAGAAAGGGTATAAAAGAAGGAAATCTAATGACATGGCCTCCTTGTTCACCTGATCTGAACCCCATTGAGAACCTGTGGTCCATCATCAAATGTGAGATTTACAAGGAAGGAAAACAGTACACCTCTCTGAACAGTGTCTGGGAGGCTGTGGTTGCTGCTGCACGCAATGTTGATGGTGAACAGATCAAAACACTGACAGAATCCATGGATGGCAGGCTTTTGAGTGTCCTTGCAAAGAAAGGTGGCTATATTGGTCACTGATTTGTTTTTGTTTTGTTTTTGAATGTCAGAAATGTATATTTGTGAATGTTGAGATGTTATATTGGTTTCACTGGTAATAATAAGTAATTGAAATGGGTATATATTTTTTTTTGTTAAGTTGCCTAATAATTATGCACAGTGATAGTCACCTGCACACACAGATATCCCCCTAACATAGCTAAAACTAAAAACAAACTAAAAACTACTTCCAAAAATATTCAGCTTTGATATTAATGAGTTTTTTGGGTTCATTGAGAACATGGTTGTTGTTCAATAATAAAATTAATCCTCAAAAATACAACTTGCCTAATAATTCTGCACTCCCTGTATAGCGAGCAAAGTTGTATACAGTGAGTGATGCTACTAACTTAACCACGTTGTTTAGGCCCTTTTTACAAGTGGCCTCGTAATTCAGCTGGGGCTTGGTAACACAGTTTCCAGCCCCAAAAGAAGTATGAGATTTTTATTTTTTATTTCACCTGGTGTTGTATACTAGTGAAAGTCTTGTCCAAAATGAAGAGTTACCCGGGTGAATCCTCATTTCTCAGTAGCCTGCCGGGGTCTTAAAGGGCTGGATTTCCTCCAAATCCAGAATTACTAGTACTTAAACTATAGGTGACTCCAGGGGTGGGGAAAATCCAGAACATTACACGGGCCACTTTCAAGTAAGGCCTCTGTCTCAAGATCAGAGTTCATGAAAAGGAACGGATGCAGAACACGTTAAGAAGTGTTCAAATTACCAATTAGCACAGCCACTGGAATTAAGCTATTTTGTGGATGCAGTGCTTTCCCCGGAATTATGGATTTGCCGCATTTGGTACATAGTTCATCAACAGATGCATAATCTACAGATTTCCACAAAAATGTTTCTAGCTCACATGGATCAAGTGTCTACTAAAAGCGTGAGGACAGGTGTTGCTGCAAACTGGAAGGACTACACAAAGGGTTCCCTTTCTCATTCTTATTTCTGGATTTGGGCGTTAAAGTGTAGCTAATGAGGTGAGACCTTTGTCCAGATAGTGTTAACATATGTAAAAAATCCAAAATAATGATTTGATACTGAACACTAAATGTACCTTTTCTTGCCAATGTAGTAAGCGCTATATAAATACGATTACAATACAATACATAGCCCACCACATAATTTGGCCCTTCCGTGTTGCATAGTTCCAGTGCCCCTGCCAATAAGTGAAACATAGCACAGGCAGCATAAAATGTGCAGTGATCAACTCAAACCATATGCTATTCACATTCTGGCCTGAATTAATGTATTAAGAGAGCACTGATTATTTATCCCAAATGTCCCATTAATGCCGAAGCAGGCAACCGCCCATTTTGATCACAAGCCCCAATTATTTTCCCTTCATGAGTGTTGACTGGGGCCTCCATTTTCCTGCTTCTATTCATACTGCTCCCTATTCTAGTTTGTTTATTCGTCCAACCACCTCATATTATTTTTTTCTTTTTGGGATAGCTTGTCCCAGTGCAAACCACCGTTTCAGTGGCAATGCTCCAGTTCAAGTTGCAAGATCATTCTTTATGCAGCAGTGCTGTGCCAGGTCTTGTTTTACCCACCATGAGATGCAGGTTCTAGAAACGTTTCTGGTACAGATTAATGGGCTAGTTTCGACGTATCTCAAATATACGGGGGCGTTTCTAGCCTCGGCGTTTGTTCGATCACTACATCTGTTTATTTTAGGACTTCAAACCAATGTACATTAGTCTAGGGCAGAAGCAAAGCATGTGTGTATAAATGTCCCGCTCAATGAGCTGCCACATACCCATATCAAAGACGTACTCTGTATGTACGGTCTACGGGGCATTTCTAACTGGACCAGACTAAAACCTGACCTTGAAGATACATCTCTATTGTGTCAGGGCCTCTTACCAGTTCGCCTCTACGATTTACCCAACATCTGCCTATAATTGGGATTTCAAGCTTACACGTTCTCTTTCATGTCAACCTAGAAGCAAACAGTATATATCCCACGGCTGTTTTCAGTGATGTTCATCCCTTTTGCACTCCATGACCTTGGTGAATGGCGAAGCTCTATGCCTTTGAATGTGAGGAGCTGGCACCTCTTGACAGATGAAGATGCATCACGAAAGGGGCACCTCACACAGCCAATCACACGATCCTTTCACAAATATACATCACACAAAAGAGCATAGGCAGATCTCAACATGTGCACATGAGAACGTTTGGAGAAGTATCGGACCTTTGTCCGTCTCAATATACTCAATGTGCCTCGCAAGTCAAACAATCAGCATCAATAATCCATTCCAACAGAGCCGTGGATACACGTGAGGCATGTTACTGTGAATATAAAGGTGTCAAACTGACAGTTTTTTCTTCGGAGGCCCATCTCAGTTCCGAACACTTTCACATGCCCCTCGCCCATGCCAGGAAATGTCCGCAGTGCTATCGCAACACGATTAGTGCTCTCCGAGTGGGGTTTGAAGGTGATTGCCAATTCGTTGAAATCACAAAACGAATCCACTTCTAACTCACCTCACTGAGGTACACCACCACGCTCGTCACAAGTAAAACATGTACTGGCCAAGTCAGTCCTATTCGCTTTGCCAATATTTTTTAGCCATGTTGTACAGCACTGTGGCAGCTTTGAGCGAAGCTTTAAAAATAAAAATAAATTAAAAAGCACAATGACAAGCCATTGTCATTTGTAGGCGCTCATTTTATTTGTTTCTTTCTACTGATCTCAGATCGAGCAGTAAATAACAAAAACAGCCATGCGAATGCATTTCTTTTTTTGTTGGTTTTAAACAGTGAGAAACTGTGTAAAACAAATTAAGTATGAATGGTTTGCAGGAGTGGGTGGCGGGGTGCAAGGTGGGTGAGGGGAAAAGAAAAACACAGGGTGGAGAACACTGGGCACATGGAGGAACAAATGGGCGAAAGGGAGCAGCGAGGAGCACAGGAGGACAGAGCATACAGGTGAGAGAGCAACACAAGTGCAGACAGTGGTGATAGAAGCAGATGGGCGAGAGAAAGCAACACGGAGGGAGGAGCACTCACGGAGTGACAAAACAAACAGAAAAAAATATAGTTCCCCAAAAGAGAGCAGCGGAAACAAGCCAATCAGCGATGGTAAAGAGGCTCCTGGGATGGACAAACACAAGACTGTTAAGATGGGACACGAAAAGCCATCAAATAAGAATCAGAAAAAGCATTTGCAATGCAAATGGTCTCGCTTTTATATGAGTTAGAGCTATTGGCTGAGATTACTAGTGATCACACTTTTTTATAGCAATGTGAAACTGAAACTCGGTTATAACAAGCGCCATATATAAAAGCAAGCTATGGCAATTATTGTTACTTACACCTCCATTTCAAAAGCTCCAACTGCATTCCAGTGCCAAGACGCTGCCTATCAGAGCACAGCATTTCATTTACCACATTGCACTTTTGATGTAGTTTATCAGAGGCTTTGGAATCCACGTCTAATAATAGCTGGGCACCAAAGGGTTAACGAATATCAATCAATCAGCAACCGCGCAGTTTGCATCTTTGACACAAGGTCAACAGATAAACAGGAATTAATTGCAGGCGCTGACATCACTAAAGTTGTCGCCTCCTGCCGAGTTTAAGAATGCTGGAGTGCCTAGAAGGAGGGGTAGCGTACACGGGGTGACTAATTCTCAAATATATTGACAGAAAGCCCTAACTTGGGCAGGTGTGTGGATTAAAATGTTTCGTTGATTAAAAACCTTTGCATTGGCACGTAATAGGTGCATGTGTAATTTATAGATTGAGTAAACACCCAAGGACATTTTCCATTCACAGTAAAAGGAAAATATAGAGTTTTCATAAGACAAAAATATTTTCACTGGCACGTGATCTTTGCATGCAGTTAGTAAGGAAAATGTGGTTATGCAGAAAAAGTTAATGTACGCTTTTCTTTTTAAGCATATCAATTTATAGAGTGCAGCAGTTCACCCGAGGGTCTCCAGGTAGTGGCACACAAAAACAAGCATTTGTGATGTAATAGGTCTCACATTTTCTTGAGTTAGAGCTATTGGCATTGTAAATTCATAACTGAGCTGGATCTAAAAAGTATGTCTCCATCAAGTACAGACATTTGTAGAGAAACAGAAAAAGTGAATTTTAACACACAGACAGACAAGTGCCTCGATGCTAGTGAGCAGCACTACAACATTCTGTGTGCATCTGAAAAGTAATATCAAGTATCATATTAAAAAATCATGTACCTTCCCTCTTCTGCATCACTTTGGGTTGTTCCAGCAACAGAAAGGCAGTAAAAGTGCTGCTCAAGCTGCAACACAATGCCCACAGAAGAGTTACTAACTATATTGTCAGCTTATCATGAACCAAGACGCAGTTTCATGGCATCTGCCGTCTATGGTTAAATTGGTAACACAAACAAAATCCAGCCTTAAAGATGGGACTTTGTGTTTGACACAAGAATTGCAACCATGCGTGTAACATGCAGTATGGTGAATTAAGCTAAAAATAATGCTTCCCTTTGACTAACATGTACATACAATGTAACTAAAGTAGGCAGAAGGAAAAATGAATTTAAAAAGCAGTAAATATTTACCCCCCCACCCAAAGGAAAAAGGGAAAACAAAACAAAGTTTTACTGTTTTGCAAAGCCACAGTTGCACAGCAGCAGCCGAGCGTAGAAAAAAATTGTAACAAATCAGCCAGCTGTAAAAACGTTGCGGAATGTATTGAGCATTTTAAGAGGCGATCAATAATGTGCGTGAAATTATGTTAGGTGAACACATTTATTTATACAAAAAACGATGCAGTCCTAAAGAAATTGTGCATGTACTGGAAGGAAGCAGAGGTTCAAATTAATCTGATAAACCTCATCTGCAGCTCGTTTTATTGCTTGTTCTTGGCAGGTAGGGAATGGGGAAATGCGGCCACCCGTAATGAAAACGACCTCACAGACCAATGTAACTCATTTATAATGACAAACCGTCTTTTAAAACCATCCCAGTCTTCCTGAAAATGTGCAAAAACGTTTTTACAGCTAAGCATTTACGTGGCTGGACGTTTGTAAAAAAGTAAAGACTGTACATGGTTTACAAATGTGAAAGCAAATGTCATCAAACGCATATATTTTGAAATGCACCCAAACACAGCATTCATAAGTAAAACATGCCACATAACATTGTCGACCGGAGACCTGGATACAAGTTCTATTTATAGTAGAGGTGTGGGGAAGCTTAAAAAAAAAAAAGTTTCAGCGTGCTCTCCCCCTAAGAACCAAAACAAAATATAAACCAGAGACATACGCGGACTAAAACATTCCGTTTTCCAAATAAAAAGCGTCATACTCGGTTTACAAATAATAAAGTAAACACAGTCAGGCATATTTATTTGTAAAGGCACACAAACACAACATTCAGAAAACACGAGGAGACACCAGAACTAGCCCGGAATAAAAGTTACTGTGTGCCCTCCCAGTAAAAACAAAACAGTAGTGAAAACACAGAGACTTGACATGCCTAAAACACGCAGCAAATACTGCATGTGCTTTAGCTACAAGTCTGGTTCAGCCGCTTGCTGCTCCACGAGGCCCAGTGTCAAAAGAAAAAAATAGTGCACAAACGTAAGACAAATAGGCAGAAGTGAAAGGCAACAAGTAACAGGGCCAGTCCTCATGGGCATGAGCAACACACCAAAAGGAGGGACAAATGTAAGGAATTGCCCACAAGGCTTTTAAAAGGGCACACAAAGGAATAAATTACAAGACATGAGCGTGCTCTGAGCCCAGAGTTAAGCTACACCATGCCTCGAAGAGGCAGCGCACACGCTTCCTAGGCGAAACCTAAAAATGGAGGTGGGCGAGCCGAGCTGTGCAGAACGGAAGAAAGATGGGGCCGCCGTACATAAAAAAAAAAAAAAAAAAAAAAATAATAGTTTGACCCAACAACAGATGAAAAATGCAGGCGGAAGGAAACTGTAGTTGGGCTGTGCTCCTCTTCAAAAACGGAAGTGACGTATAGCTGCATTAACTACTTAGGAGGCAGCAAAGAAGAGCAACACTGGACTAAATCCATGGTAAGCAGCAGGCGGGACCAAAGTCCTTTATTCAATAAAACGGGTCTTTCAAACATTGCATGCGCGCTGCCTAGGCTCAACCTAAAAAGGAGTGTGACAGTAAAGCCAAACAATTTTAAGCAATGGGCAGGCTGCAGCCCATGTATATTCTTGGTAGACCCACAATATGTCTTTCTCAACCTGCCTGGACCTAAAGAACGACCTTAATACTGTTTAATAAAGATTACAATAATAGTGGTGCACCAAGAGTAATCAAACACAAAGTCCAATAGTATTCAGAATTCCTATATCTTCTTTAGTTCATTCCAAAACTTTTTTTCATTTACAACCAATTACAGCCACAGCCAATGCGTTTTGTTAAAAAATTAACTTCTTCAGGGCTTATCAGTTCAAATTAAATATGTATCCTCTGTGTATCCAAATAGAGGGACAATTTATGTCTAGCACAGTAACATCCTTCTTTTCATATCTCAATTTCTTAATCATAAGCCACTGGTCTACTTTTCAAAGCAGCCCGTGCCCCTTATCCTGGTAGGCACTCAGCGGCTTACCGCAATACACCTGCCAGGATAAGCGACATGGATTCTGGTGTCAACATGTGATATGTCAAATCCTGATTGTGATGAGTGAGGTGGGGAACACTATTTGCCCTATATGATACTGTTCCATATGAAGCTGCTTTGAAAAATATACACTGGGCAAACAAATAAGAAACTGATACGAAAATAAGGATGTGTTACAGGCTAAAGAAGTATTAGGCCTTACCAAAGGTAGCACCCATGTCTGTCACTCAAAATCTGGGCGCAGCAGAGAGCAGGCACCTCAGATCTAAGGCAGAGTCCAGACAAATAAAGCAACAGTCAGCCCCTCAAATATCTAGGTCCAATCTGATGCATTGTTTGATAAGTCAAAGCTGAGCCCATAAACTTGAATTGTGCTGCAATGGCAAACAATGTCAACAGACCCTGTTGACATTGTTTGCCCATTGCAGCACAAGAATGATGCACAGGAATGATGTAATCTCACGCATAGTCTGAAGATCGCCCCGAGTTCTGATTTTGCAGGCAGAAAGGCAATTTAAAGTGAGCTAAAATAATCCAATTTGAGCAGCTAAACAGCCATGCGAGAACCTCACAAGCTTGCGTGCCTATATCTGTGTAAAGGTTAAAAAAACAAAAAAAAACAATAGAGAATCAAATATGAACGAACGTTTCAGCACATTTGCCTTTGCACTGTACAATACAAACATAATTAAAAATGGTGGAAGCAAATATCCTAAAATATTTCATACATTAGTGTTTTGAACTAATAGTAATGTTGGTAGACATGGTCAATAAGTAGTAAATCATGGAATATAGAAGGTTGTATTGGTCACTTGGGAAGATGTGGATGAGAGGAGTAGGGATCAAGCAAGCTGTTTAGAAGCAGAACAAGACTTCAGAGTGTTGTGTAAGTAGATGACCATTATCAGTGCTTGAAAAGTAAACAACTACCATTAATCCTATAGGTTTAGTAACAACTTACTAGATCTATCAGGTCTCACTTGACCTTATTTTCTTAAGGTAGGCATAACATGCATATTCTAGGTAGGAGTTTTCGAATTTGTAAAAAATAAATAAAAAAAAACACCTTCATTAATCTGGGAGTGAATCCGCTGTAATGATCTGTGTTTGATCCCATGGGCACAGGTTTACATATCTCAGTGGGTCCACTCTGTGTTTCTTCCTTCAAAGGTTGATTAAAACGGATGCCGCTGATTTGGATAACAATGAGTTATTGGTCAATAGCACTAAGTACCCTTGTGGTGAAAGGGCACTCTAAAAGTACGGATTTTCATCATGGGATGGAACAGAGATGGGGCAGACATATGAAGGAGCTTTGGATGTGACTGACTCTGCTCAAACTACATTGATATTTGAGCCTCAAGGCAGATGTAGGAATGATGCTTGCCCAGCCAGAATTTCCCATACGGATCCTAACATGCAACTCATTGCGCCCAGCACTACAAATCATTGAATGACATGTGACTGAATTTAAATGAGCCTAATCAGGCTTTCAGAAGCAAAAAGGTCATGTACCAGACCTTTACTAGCCTCTTGGTATTTTACAGGTGCTCTTGGCATCTGGCCAAATGTTCCTCGGTCCTGTCAGTCTACCAATGAAAAGTAGACACGAAAGCAGTACTGTCAATTTGCTTTATGTAAGGTGCGAGAGTCTTAACTAGTGTAGGCCTTTGATGTATGGGATGCACAAGAGCAATCTAATACGCTCAATTGGAACCAAAGTGCATAAAATTACCAAACATCATTGGTTCATTCATTTGCATGGCGTAACAATTTTGTGCCAGCAATCTGAAGTCATAAATAACGCACTAAGTCTTCAGAATGTATCAACAATAGTCTTTAATCCTTTAAAACAATTATCGTCAAAACATATGCTACTGCCATGTATGTATTTACTCATATACAGTAGGAAATATGTGTTCAGTGTCCCCTGTGATCACACAAAGCATATAACAATGGTTGGTGTACAGACATGAAAACAATCGACCAAGATGAACACAATATTTACAAGCTAGGTGAAATATTCATGCTATTCACAGAGCATCTATTTCATTTAGCGCAAAGGAGCTGATTTTTTACGGTGTCTGACATTTCAAACCCGTTTCTAAATTCTAAGATCATCATCAGGACTGATTAAGAACAAGCACACACGTTTTTAAGGATGAAATCCCCCACAAAAAAAAAAACATACCCCAGTCTAAAGTAGAGATAAGGTGTCGCAAGCTATCCATTACTAAGGATCAAAATTATTACTTGCAGGTTGAGCATGCATAGTCACTGGGGTAAGCATAACTCTTATTGCCTGGAGGACTCATTATGATGTCACTTTTTTATTTGAACCGAGCTCTCATTGGCATGCCAGGCAGCGTTAGAAATTATACATTACTTGTGAAGTTCTATACCTCAAACATAAAATCAGTTACTCACTGGAGAGCAAACAAGGCACCATAAGCGTCCAGAGGGGGAATTAATAATGAGAAGCTTGAGTAACACTGCTCTGAGGGATTTGTGAATAGTTAATGCAAAGTTTTTCCACAAAGGAACCTAATACGTTATCCTTTGCTTGCGTTCCCAGGTGACCACTCCGAGCTTCGTGGATGCTGAAAGTTGCCAACTGCCACACAGGGATCAAATTCTTCATATCTAAAGGGTCTTTTTCTGGCCAGCATTTTCTAGACTGAAATCAGAGAAAACAAAAGAAGTTGTTTTCCCAGAACACTGCTTTCCCCTCACATTCGCAAACCTCAAACCCATCACAGAACCACCTTTGGTTGCTAACGCTCAGCATCCCAGCAGTAATCCTGTAGGCCAGCCAGAAGGGTGCCAGTTGCAACATGGTTGTCACACTTGGGATGTACAACTTTATTTATGTTAGCTATCAGTCTGTCTGCACATTCCTTGGGAGGAATTCTGAAAACCCTAATTTCTGTCCTTTTATGCAAACGGTCCAAAACCTTCATCATGGTGCCCAAATTGAATGGCTTCACTTGTGTAGGCTTTCCATTCCTTTCAGGTCAGCAAAGAGAAGTTAAACCTCACCTGACAGCATTTCAAAGCTCGCCGCCACTTCTTTCTAGGACTCATTGTTTCTTCTATAACAGCCAACTGCTCAGAATTTTTCGAGCTATGCCAAAAGTGTCTTCACGCCTATAGCAATTTCTCCCATTTTTTTTTTTAATGAAGGTCACCACATATGACAATGGATTGGAGTATGGCTTTCTCACTGCATGTTAATTCCACCTCCTTCAAGGTTCCTTCAGATGCTCTACATCAGTGATCTTGCGAGTCAGAGACCTGTAGGCACAGATGAACTGCTCCTGTACATATATGTGTGGTATTGGTATAGTATGATTATAGCCAAAGGCAGTGAACCACTGTACAAGGTCAAAAGCAGCAATGATAAAGTCAACAAGTGATTTGACAGGTAGCTGGTTTGCAAGCAGTCACTGAATCTGAATGTAGCGTTTGATAAAAAAGGTGTGACTTTCCTGATTTGGATAAAGGCTGGGCACTACTCGTGGATATGAGGATGTTGTTTCAGATCCTGGACGTGTGGACAGAAAAGGCCTGTTGCTTTGCTCCACCCCACCACCCCAGCCCCCCCCCCCTTTTTCTTTCTTAAACAGTTCTTGGTCTCCAGTCTGATGGCACTCTTGTTGCTTGGAGGGACGGGTGGGGGAAAAAATAAAAAATAAAAAAATAAATCACCACAGATGGCGAGTTTCTCATTCAGATAGGGGGATATTAGTCATGACTGGTTTTGTAAATGATGCAGCTGCCTCTAAAGACGGTGCGAACCAGCAAGAGGGTGATGTGGTTATAGCCACTATCCTACCCTCTCTCAGCAGGCCGACCGCTATGCAATAGCTAAATCCTCAGCTCCTCCCTGCAAGAAATGAAGGCTTTGGGTCATGTCCCCTTAAGTCTGGGAGACTGGCTTTCAGGCAGACATCAGCCCTGATAACACAGCAGGCCTACGAGTACTCTGTGGAGCCCTTCCTATCTTGGTCATGAAGAACCTGAAACTGAGAAAAACTGGGGCTGTTTGGACTGCACTTTAATATACGCTTTTACAAACAAGGAATGTGGAACCACTGCCTAATGTTTCAAAACCGTACATCTTTCAAATGTAATATTCAGCCTGCTCTCCAGACTCTGTGAAAAGTGGTGAAGTACAATGGGGCTGGCTCAAAGCAAAATGTACCCAAAACATAGGCACATCGCTGCCATCACCTTACTGAAGTAGTAATCAGTGACAAAAGGGCAGGACCTACCTAGAAAGTTCCTCACCATGAACAGCAGAAACTACTGCCCCACTATTCACCCTCAACATTTACCAAATAGTGGTATGCTTCAAGAACTAATTAGCAGTCCCCTAGCTATGCTCATCACATTTTTTGGATTTACAGTAATCTCGTATACCGATGACACCCAAATTGTGCTCTAAATATCCAGCAATCCGGATGAGACAGCTACCAGATTCAATAGCTGTATGAGGCATATTGACAACTGGATGAAAAGTAAAACTCAGGGAAAACTGAGGTATTTCTTGGCAACAACATTTCCTTCTGGACTCCCAGCTGGTGGGCACAAGAACTGGGTACGTTGCCAACTCCAGTGAGGAAAGTTATGAATCTGGAGACTCTATCTGATACCAAGCAGCCCTTTGAAAAGCAGGTTAATGCAGCTTTTTTTACTGTGAAGATTGTTAGGAATATATGTCCCTTTATTCCTTATGGACATTCAAAAATCTATAGTGACCTCATTTCTTATCCAAATTGGATTACTGCAATACTCAGTTTTTGAACATGCAGCAAAAACTCTTCCATAAACTGCAGATTCTGCGGAACACAGCAGCATGTCTGCTACTGGGGATCCCCAGACATCAATCAGCCTCTCAGGCTTTAGTCAAGCTCAATTGGCTGGCTATTAAAAAGCGCATTGAATTCCAGGCCTTTAAAGCCTTGCATAACTCGGGCCCTGAATACCTTAAATGAAAGTTTACCTGGTATACCCCTCCCAGAGCGAGCCAAGTACAGGGATGTGGAATTCCTATCGCCCAATGCCCCGGACATAATGCTTGGAGTCAAGGGCAACAAGGTTTAATGTTTCCTTTGTCCGTGGGACAAGTAGGCCCAACCTCCTGCAGCACAAACCCTTTGGGTGCCAGTTTACAGAGAAGCCAACTGTCTGCAGTTGAGATAAAGTGTGTCCATAATTTAATGCTGTTCAACTTGTATTTAAGGTTCATTAAGGAAAAGCCTTCATTACTAGTGTGAGCGCTGTGAATAAACCTTTTAAGGTCACATTACACGACAGAGTAGTTCCAGTTAAAAAAAAAAGTGTACATACATGTTTGAAAAGTTAAACAATATGAAGTATAATCAGGGCTGAGTTAGAGCTATTTTTAGGTTTCACTGGACCCTTCTGGAAGTGGACAAAAAGAGGTGTTCTGGTCAGTCAGAAACTGAATTAGCAATTAAGATGCCTCTAAATCTTATTCTTGTCACATTTGCTCTGTGTTCAGAGACAGAGGTCAAAAGTTAATTTGTCTTCTAGCAGTGCAAATACTTTTCCTTGTGACTGCAGAGTTCCAGGAATTTGTCAGGTGAGCTGTCTGACCTATGTGAAATGAAAGACTTTTGGTATCAGGTTTTTCCTAACACACAATGTTTATATAACTAAGTCAACTTCACAAACATTTCCAAATATATTTCAGTAGCTGTGAAAGACCATTTTTTGTACTTCTATGTGATGAAAAAATATTTTAATAGGGTGGAAAAAAAAAACAAAAAAACACTGGAACACTTTACTTGGTGATGTGCAAATGTTAAATGTTTTCGGAAACCCAATTTTCACAGATTATTGTTCATACACTATATAGTTTTATCAGTAAAACTGCACGTTAGGGGAAGGTTTTGGGACATTTCTTGGAAATTTACTGTCTGTAAATGACAGTGCGCTACCACATTAGGCTTTAGTATATATTTATTGAAAGTGAGGGTTTAAACATAAACTGACAAACACTCCTGCCCTGATGGCAAAGCTATTAGTAAACTAAGAGGCAAGTCATGCATGGATCACGTGTACCCTACATGTGGGCTAGATTTATTATACATTGAGCAAACGTTTAGTGTATTTAATCAAAACAAAAGAGGATTTTTTTTTTTTTTTTTTTTTAACACAGCAGAAATGCTGAACTCACATATTTGAAGGTGCACTCATGTGAGAATGAAGAAAGATGACTAAAATTCTGTATTTGCCTAGGATCACACAACTTGAGACCCGTTTCAGGGTCAAAAACATTATAGTTAGGTTGAGTAGATTATTCAAGCTACTCGACCTGTAGGTCTAGTAACATTTTTATGATTTCCGAGGCCTTATAATGCCCCCAGAATGCTCTCTGATTTGATGCAAATGTTTGCAGAAGCTTGTAAGCAAGAATGATGATTCTTTGCTCTCAAAATAAAATGTTCAGAAAAAAAATGTAGGAAACAAAACGTTTTGCTACTATGAACTTTTAGGTGCTATTACTTTGAAGCATCATTTAGTAAAATGCGTTGATGCATGCTAGTATTTCCAAAAAATATTCCTAATGGAAAATCAGTGTAACCATTTTCAACACGCTTATGAGAACCATGAAAATAAGCAAGCACTGGCAAAGCCAACCAATCCGAGATTTTTTGTGAGTCTTTTGGTTTTGTCAATGCACGTCTTCATTTGACATGTCTTTTGTAACACTTTATTGTTGTGGGAGCTGCCAGGTCCTCACCATTGTAACAAACACTGGCGAAAAGGAAAAAAATTAAGTTTTTGGTCTAAAAAAAAAAAAAAAAGCACACATTGCCACCAGTGGCGTAACAGAGGTCCTGCAGCCCCTCTCCAGGGTGGGTTTCCTCACACAACACCTGCCTTGAGAGAGTCTGGAGGGGGGGGGGTGGGTTCAGCCACTGATTGCCACAGTAGTTCCTGGCACTGAACAAAACTACTTTGTGTGCCAATATGTTGCCTGTAGAAGAGCAGAATGAGATCACTCACAGTAAAGCCAGCCGATCGATAGAGAAATGGAAGTTTAATAAAAACAAAATGTCTTTGTTAATGCCAGACCTAATTAGGGACCCAATTCTTTAAAAAAGTCAAAAAAGTGCACCTATGGTATATGTCTTTGGGTTAGTGTCTTTAATGAATTCACAAGAACTTACAGAATTAGACCAGGAAATCGTACTCCTAGAAAACATTTGTGAACTGTATTATAGCACAAGCAAATATGAATGTGTAGATTTGCTCATGTGAAAATCTATTGACCGTTTACAAGTTCACTTTCCCTTCAACCACTTTTTTTCCCAACGCTGGAAGAACTTCTACTTCTGCCATTGTCAGGAGTAAATTTCCAACCTTTCTCATTATGGGAAAAGATTAGAGGAGAGCTGGTGAAAATCCTTAAAACATGCAAGTTAGTAGGTTTGCAGACTCAAAGGCATTCCGGCCCTGCAACTATTGCTTACTGCTTCCGCCAGCCCCAGTATGTAGATCTGCTGAAGGGTGGCAAAATAAGGAAATTGCTATAGTAGGGATTGAAATTGCAAGTATTTAAGCCCTACTATAGTAGTAGCCCTGGCATAAACAGAGAGGCTATTATCAGAGTTCCTACATAATGAGATTGCTGCAATAATTTGTCACCGCACTACGTGGCACCAAAGAGATGAGTTTTTTTTTTTTTTTTTCCTTACAGGACAAGTAGATTTAAGAAGAAACCTGTCCCATGGACAAGCAGATATTTGATTAAATTCTGCACCCCTGCAAGTACATTGTCGTTCCCAAGTTTAGACGAGCTTCTTGGGGTGGCAGGAGGTTCATAATTGGTACAGCCAAATTAAGGAACTCATTTCACCTTGATTTAAAAGAAAGCTCAAATCTCCTCTCATTCAGAAAATTGTTAGAAACATGGCTCTTGTTAAGTAGCCCGATTTTCCAGCATGTCTTCATGCAGAAGAAGTGCCAAAACGCCTTCGTATAATTGAGCATGTTATAAATATACATTTCTTTTCGCTAACAGGGTCCAAACTGAATTTCTAAAGGTATCGCCGACACCATTCCCCTCCCTTCACCCACAGAATTCAGGCAATAAACTTGGCGGAACCTGTCCTGATCCTCCATCTTGTGCCATGCTACACCAGGGACATACAAAATGGATACCATTGGACCCGATACTCAGACACACCAGCTCCTATTACCTTACATGGCCTACATAGACACACGTACTAAGTTTCACATATCAGTTGAACTTTACATGACAGTAGACCGAGCTCACATTGACAGACAAAAAGGTTTAGTCACACTCCAAATTAACAAAAAACACTACACTGCCATGGCTGCTTTATGTGCTTCACCTAAGGCCTATACAAGTGTTCACTGTCTGTGAGGGCATGTTTGGTGCACTTTCCCAGCCAGAGGACAGGTTCTGGCCCTCATACTGAAAAGGCGCAGCCTGGGCCTCTGCACATACACTGTGGTGTTGAGGTGAACACATACCACCTTGGTTATTTCTTGTAGGATTTTTGGGGGGGCAAGGGTCTGAGGGAGCCCTGGATTTGATTTGAGCAATAAGCTTTGATCACTCCCTTCTTTAGTAAGAAAGGGGAAACTCACTGAACGCCTCTTTGCTAGACCCTATTAATTCATCTCCTATCGCTTAAGTTATTATTGCGACTCATGTCAAAATCTCCATACACTGGCTCAACTTTATCTTTAAAAAAAAACACGGCTGAATTGTCGCACAGCAACTCACCAGGAGACGCTGTGCTAGTTGCATTGTGGCTGGAAACCAGATTGATTGTTTTAAAAAGTTCTCGTCAAATGTTTTGCTAGGTTAATTTTATCATTAAAATACTGAGTTTTCTCTGACATAATTACATTTTTATAATCCTGAATAAATTGGTTGTATTTGCTTCTTTCAACTGGATTATAATTTCTTCTCCAAATCCTCTCTTGCCTACAACTTTTGTTTGTGTGCCATAAGATTCAGGGAAACCCAGGAAGCCATTGGCTTGGATTTATTACTTTTTGTGAGTTTGAGAAGGGCCAGCTTTGATACTGCTGCATTGATTCAATCAGCATACTTATCTGTATCAACATTTGTATCATTCGCCACAATGGGTTGGGTAACTGTCAAGATATCTGTAAGTTCAATTATACTGATTTTGTTCCATGGCTGTGTTTTTATGGCCTGCGCTGTTCTGCCAGGTAGGGAGTTCGGGGTAGGGATCTTTCATCTGAAGCACACAGCTTTATGGTTCGACCATGTTATTGTTAGTATGGCTTCAAGCCTGGATGACTTGTAAGAACTAAACCACCACAGAGAGAGAGAGAGCTATATCGGGGGAGACTATTATTGGAGAAACGTACCTGCCTCAGTCTATCACTTACACTGAAGAGGTGCGATCCCCAATATGTATGGTGTTTGAAACATTATTTCAAGTCACATGAGAGGAGAGGAAATCACTCAGTCTCATCTTATCCACCTCTTAATCCCTAGTCATGGATTTATGCCTTGAGGCACATAAGGGCCACTGAACCCAACGTTGTCCTCCATTTCTTAGTTTGATGTTTTTAATCATACCGAGGATACCACTTAATAAAGAGATATCTTGTGGTTTACCCTCAGATATTTTTAGTAATAGCTATCTGCAACCCAGGTAATTGTCCAGAAGATCTAATATTTAAGGAATCCCTCAAGTAAGACCAACCTGGGGTCGGGTCGGGTCCGCTCTGGTATTACTATCTTGCCAGGGTGGGATGAGTTTGGCTATGATGAAGCATGCCACAATACGTAAGCGAGCCTTCCTCATCCAATTTTTGGAACGGTCTAAATCAGTGGTTCCCAACCTGGGGGACCGCGACTGCTTAGAAAATTAAATGATATTAACAGATTAGGCCCACAGCTTTCAGTAATGACTCAGTGGGGGGTCCCTGGATTACAATAATGGTACAGTGGGGGTCCCTGGGTTCCAGTAATGATAAAGTGGGGGTCCACAGAAGTGAAAAAGGTTGGGAACCACTGGTCTAAATCCATGACTAGGGATTAGGAGGCCGATAAGATGAGATACCATGACTGATTTGATCTCCTTTCATGTAACTTGAAAAAAAATGCCATCTAAGACATGGCTAGCCTTATGTGTAGCAACATTCACCAGTTGTCTAAGATTGAAACAGCTCAGATTATCAATGAGTTGTTTTAATTCTTTGTTGGTGGGATCGTCCAAATGGAAGTTAAAGTCGCCTAAAATGGTATAATTTGAATATTGCAAGCTGAATTCAGTAAATTCACCTAAGGACATTAAAAAGTTAGCTTTAGGGTGCGGGCCTATAGATCAAAAGACTCTTAAGGGTTAAGATATTTGTCAATTTGCAACTTAAGGTGAGTGCCTCTCTGTCTATAATGCTTGTTGGTTTGCATAAAATCTCTAGATGATCTCAGTAGACGACCGCTAAGCTGCCTCTGCGTATGGAGACGCGGTCTACTCTAGCAATGGCATAGTCCACTGGGATGACAGCGGTTAAATCAGGATCTGAGGTCTCATCCGCCCAAGTATCAGTTAAAAAAAAGCTAGGTGTAGGGCGCAGATGGCTAAATGGTAAAAAAAAAAAAAAAAAAAAGAAGTCATATTTAAGTTTGATGACTGATCGTGTAATAATCAATACACAATTCATTGTCAGTGTGTCAGCAGCTGGAAGAGAAACTGGGTAATTTTCTATATTTCCAACTAAAATGACTAAATGCAGATTTTGCATTTATTATCGAAACTTGGTTCAAATCCCATTCAAAGTTTGGCATTGAAACAGACATGCCCATGCATCATTGCAGTGTCTCAGTGGTCCCCAGACTGATCATCAAAGTAATTACTCTCCCCAGGGCTCCCCTTTACCCTGACCCTCAGCCCCTAATGGTAGAAGTATAGGCAGACATTGGGTCAAGCTTTCCTTAATCAGCAACTTCTACATCACTTCAAAAATTATCTCCAAACTCGGATATGGTCACTCTTTCACAATTAGCACGGGCGGCTCCTCCGCTAAGGTTTGTTGGGCCGGCCAAACGGACATGCTCACTTTGCATTACTCCACCAGCTGTATTTCACACCTGGTAGGAGAAAGTGCACAGGGTGTCACCCCCTCTGTGAGCACCAAAGCAGGGGGTTCACACCAATCACGACACTGCTGTCGTACTAGTGACAGCAGCGCCGTGATTGGCTGAGGGGAGTCTGGAAGCCTGTGCACTTCTGGACGATAAGGAAGACTGAGAAGACAAGCGCGTCTCCGACCTCAACAGGTAAGTGGCTTTTAAAAAAAAAATTCTTGTTTTTTTTCCTCATTCCCACCCTGCCACCCCAGTTTAGTGGCAGCTGCCAATGAATTGGCATATCCAAGCCTATGATGAACCCCTACCCAAAAAGAAACTATCAAATTTAAACATACCCACCAATCATTACCTAGTTTTCTGCTGAACTTAAGGAAAGTAAACTAACATGTAATGACTCAAACATACCTGGAGAACATCCTACCATCCTTTAGTCAAAATCAACTATCGGCAGGCTCTGGTAAACACAGGAGTGTTTGCTCTGCCAAATCTAACCTTGGTGGTCTCATTATTACTCAGGCCCCCAGGTAACAGTATGGCACTTTTTATGTATTTAGGTCTCTCTCTAAAAATGCAATTGTTGTTGCTTTATCTGCTCTCCATCTCAAACTCTCTGCGACAATATATCAATTTTTTCAAAAATATTTTTACATTTTTTAAGGTTAACTCCTTACAGGTACCGCTATCGGAAACTTTGTCAACAGACTTGCTTCAACGTGACAATTTTGTTCGTAGTGAGGACTCTTCTGTTCACAGCAAAGTGTCCTCACCTAAATCAGGCTGCCCTTTGGAGCCTTATTCCACCAAACTCCTTCAACTATGGTCACCACACAATGTTCCTGTGTTCACCTCTCTTTAAACTCTGTTTTCTGGAACAGTTCGGGAAATTTGGAAGCAGGCATTAGTTGTCCCTCTCATGAAAAAACCCTCTACCATGAACTTCACCTATTTCTCATATGCTGCGGAAACCAAATTGATCATCAGACTTGGGGGTGATTTTTTCACCCTCAAATATGGGGGTCAAACACTGTATGGTGGAAAACACTCACTGTATAAAAGACAATTCCATGGTGCGGAATTCCTCCAAAACCTAGGTGATGGTTTTTGGTAATTCGCTCATCTGGGACTCTGAATGGTGGTCATATTCACTGGGGACCTTCATCTACACCTTGTCTTCCTATAATCTTGGCATTCTTTTTGACAACTCACTTTCAACAACAAATCATCAAACTCATCTCTACAATGTTGAAAATCCAACAATTTAAAAAAAAGTTTTCCTTTTGATCAATGATTTTTAATTCAATCTACCATCCTATCCAGACTAGAATATTATAATTCTTTATACCCTGGTCTTCTTCAAAAACAGCTCTATAGACTCCAATATATCAAGAATGCAGCCACTCGTCTCTTACTCAGCATATAGAAATATAGACCTACGCTGATCCATCTTTGCACATTACATTGGCTTCCTTTAGAAAAAAAAGTTGCATGTCTGAAGTTTTTTTTATTTTTTTTATAAAGGCAATAGAGTGAACGGGCCAACATACATCAATAAACTTTTTCTGCTTTAGGCACCCTCTTGCTCGACTAGATCTTAATCTGCCAATTTTATTCAAGTCCCCTGCATCAAGAAATCCAGAAAAGCCAGAACCTCCTTTCGGTTCCTTACAGCCTCTATGGAATAAGCTTCCTTTGTCTCGACCATGTGCTTGTCCCATCTAAAATGCAGGAAACATCTGAAATCATCCCTCTTCTAGGTCCCACTCTGCTCCACTTTCTCAGCATTTTCAATTACAGTGACTAGATACCACTTGTTGGTAGCAGCGCGCTCTATAAAACACCCACTGATTTATTCAACTCAGGAAAGCTACCCTACTGTTTGCAAGGGAGTTTTGCTTCAACTTAACGTCTGCTCTGCCACGAAAATATCCGGTTGGGCCACATTACTGGCCTGTTCTATTGATTCTAAGCAGATGTAGGAAGGCAGATGAGACACCTTCAAAGAACCACCAAGCCTGTTTGGCTACATCTCTGATATACTAGGAAAGGGCAGCAGGGCAAAATCAAAAATGTGTTAAACCAGATGTGTTTTTAAGCTTTTTTTCTGTAACTTATTTGTGTTCTACAAGATGTCTGCAAAGGAATGGAGTTATTTATTCATGTATAACCCACATATTCATATAGATATACTTCCACCTATACTTACAGAATAGCGTATAGTAAACTGCTGTAAAACAACTTAAAAAAATTACGGAATGAAAAGAAAGGTTTAAAAAGGCATACCTTTTCATGTTATTATCCATATTTTATATTGAACAAACTGATGTTGGAGATGCATTAACATTACCATATATATATAACATTGTATATCAGTTTTGTAATAATTTGCTTTATTAGTGCTCTGGAGGAAGTGCCTAAACTCTATATTAAGTATAACAACACATGGAAATGCAAAAAAAAATATTTGATCTCATTTTCAGCCGCTGTAAAAAACACCTGCATCTTTAAAATTCAGAGGCAGTGATTTGCTTAGAAATTAAAGTGTACGCATTTTAAAACAATCTGGAAGTTCCTTTCACAGGCACTAACTTAATAAATGTGATGCTTGAATGTCTTAGAAAGATAAGTGCAGATAACATTTAGGTAAGAGTAAGTGATGCTTATGGATCACAGTCATATGTGCCTTGATCGCCCCATTTAAAAACTTAATATCAGAATAGTGCAATTCGGGTGTTTTAAAGGGTTTTCAGTGATTAAGGGTGTTCACACCTTAGTTTCTGCTGCCTCTTGTTAATGTGAATTTCCTGCCTAATACAACACAACTTCTGATGGAATTGTGCAGATCACAAATACACATTAACCCCTTAAACCTTTAAGAAGAGAGATAACCGCCTATAGCATTTATAGTTAGGTTATCTATGATGCAGCAATCTATCGAGTAGAATAATTGGCGACTATTTCCTAACAGAACACATGAATGTAACTGCAATCAAGGCCTTGAAAGTGTACAAAACAACTCGAATTAATTTTTTTTACAACAATTAAATATTTAAGGTTAAACAAGTTAACAAAACTCGTTATGGTCAGTATCACTAGGGATTATTTTTCAGGTATATGCTCAATTGTATAAGGCAGACTATGATTTCAAAGTCACTTCTAAGTTAAAGGCATATACTGTAAAATATCTGAGCAAGTGTGATCGGACTACAGAATCTATAAGAAAAGAAAAAAAATCACATTTTATATTACATGAACATATTATCCGTTTTTCAATAGAAGCATAATTTATTTTGTAGTTTACATCTTACCTTTGTAAAACACGCCCCATACACCCTTTTTCTCAGAAAGCAGCCAACTTTTCAGACGAGGCACCTTCTTGAAGTAGGCACATGTGCATACGAAGAGCAGACCAAAAACTAGTATTCCATCTAAGGAGTATACTAATGGGGAAAAGGGAAAAAAAAAATATCAGCAAAGCCCTCCGTGGGGCAGCACCGAACAACAATTCAGACCTGCAACGGCATGTTCCATTAAATCCATAACCAACCCATAACTACGTAAAAGCAGAAATAAACTCTTCCCACTACACTGCCTCTACTGACTGGGAGGGCAGAACAAATAACGGATCCAAATCCTACCAGGGCATGGACCATCTGCACAAATGCCACAACAAGGACTAGCACATTGTCATGATAAAAGACAAAGACCCTCATTGAAGGCCTCACTACTGTACTGCACAACTAGATCACATGCTAACAAACCAACATACCTTTCATTGTCAAAAGATACGACAAAGACTCCTACCAACAAATCTCATCTCCAGCAATCACAATGGGGACTCCACCAAGGCCCGGCTGCTAATGGTTTCAAAAGAAGCCTGCACTCCAACACCCCCCTTCCTGATCTGAATCCAAACAAAGGCCAGATCATCATGCTAATAATGTATTTATTAATAGTGGCATTTGAGAATTGTTCACTATCACAGGACACAACAGTGTGTGTGCTCCCAGTTTCACAGACCATAAGAAACCTCTTGTACAAACTTCTTACCAACAGGGGTCACAAGAATGTACCCCAACCTCTGTTGTGACAACAGCCCCTACTCTACCACTTAACATAAACTTGTTCTCCATGACCATCTACAAAACAACAATATCTAGTAAATTACAAACTGTGTGACTACACATAAAATGGGAGGATCCTCATGAAAGGCAATGAAAATAATAATAACCTCCTACAAACGTGCTGCTGCTGGAGAGCATAAGAAACTCCACTGATCAATAAACATGAAATGGTAACCCACTATGAACGGAGCATGGCCAGGGATGCTATGAAGGAACATGAAAATTACACCCACATCACAGCCAGGGAACGTACCACAAATTCCCAACTAAAAGAGAACACAGTTGGAATATTCACTGTGACATCCTTAGAACAGAGTTGCCACCGAACATGACAAGTGCATTCCACGGCGATTAAAAGTGACAGGGAAGCTCCTCTAAGAGGGAACGCAACAGGGCAATGCCACCTACCTCAAAGACAGATAACCTGGTACTCTTACAAATTCCATATCCGCCCCTAACACACATTGTGGAATTTACCATTTTGTCTGTTCAACATTTACCTTATTCTCTTACTGGACCAGATAAGATCATTCATCCTACTTGAACAACTATACAGATGATACCTTCATATTTAAAAAAAAATGAGTGGCCCAGGAGAACTCTACAGGTCAAGGCTTGACCGCTGTATCCCTGCCATACATGATGACGCCATACACAGAATAGACAGTAACCCCAATTCCAATCTAGCACGGGGAGAAGATTGCCTGAGACTAAATAACTTCTTTACCCAGTTACATACAATAATGCTTAGTCTCTTTAAATAATGCTTAGTCTCTTTAAAGAAGCAGAATTCAAACAAAATCATCTGCACAGGCCAAAAACGGTATACTACAATGGCCCGTTTCGGACTGTACTTCTCCTTGTTATTTAAAGTTCAAAATAAAGTAGCAAAGTATAATGAAAATAACAACAGAGACGCCACAGTCTCGAGGGTCGTTGTGCAGCAAGCTAATATGAAGCCCAATTTTGATAAAACATGGTAGAAGTGCTAGATACCTAGTGGTAGGTGACTGGGTTATGATTGAAAATCTTGTCAGGAATAAGAAAGGTAAATCGAAGTTTGGTACACCTGTACAAGTAGAAAGAGTAATTAAATGTGCTGCACTGGTGTTTGGAAAAGGGTGGCGGAAAACAGACATTTAGTGAAAATTATTCCAGAACAAGTGAGTGTCATGCGTAAAAGAAAAGGTTATGTTCAAGATACTGACTGGGCACAGTGGTTAAAACCTACAAATGCACGTGTTGAAACAGGTAACTATGCAGATGGGAATTCGGTGCGTGCAGGCGTGACTTCACAGGAAGATGTTAATTCTACCCTAAACACGTCAGCAATGAGTTCAGTGGGTACTCCTATTAGAAGAATGCCCAAAAGGTTTAATGATTTTGTACTCTCATAAGTTTTTGATGATACTGTTGTTGGTTCATGTAATTATTTAATTGCAACGCATTAGTATACATTTTTATTTTATAAGGGGGAAGGTGATGTAATGGTGTACTGATCAAATGTGTTTATATTTGAAGTGTTCTCTGCATGCATCACTGTTGTGATTGTACTGTTCCAAGTGCCGCACGGCTGGACAGTGATGACAGGTAGTTAGTTGCTCGGATATAAACTGACCGGACGTATCGCGTCATGGGTGTGGACACTAGATAAACTCAAATTCCCATTCATCTATAACCTTTGTCGGATAGTTTGCATTGACGCTTACTACAAACCCTCAGCAGATAAATATGAAAAAAGCCATACCATGAAGTTATATTATTGTGACCGTGTGCAAGGGACCACAACAAAAATCCAAAATCATAGAACACACTGCGCAGACCCCACTGCCCATAATCATGAAATGACCTTAGCTACCAGAAAAATGGGAACAAGTCTTCAATGTGAGTGAACGTTATAGGAAGCCCTGCTAGAAATAAAATGGCATAAACCGCACTGGGAGGACTATGTAAGTAGCCATATCAACATACGAAAACGTGTATGCTCCCCATCGCCAATAGTCACCTACATGGCACCAGTGGAACAATGCAAAACGCTCAGAAGGACACGACAGAAATCCCTCTCTCTCGCCAACACTAGGCGCATACCACATCCAATACTAATCTGCTCCAGTCCCAGCTGGCAATGAATACGACAAGGTCCAACCCTCTGTCCAAATTCTTGATAGTTAACAGTAGAGACTGAGCACAAAAGTGCTCTCGATTTTACAGCAAGGACCACACTGAAACCCAACCAAGGAGCCCTCGCACTGCCCCTTACCGTTGGTCATGGCGGCTCCGTCCCGTGAGCAGCGCCCACCGGACTACAGAGCCGGAATTTTAGGCCTGTCGCGCACCTCTCGGTACCAAACTCTCCCTCACTTCCGGGTCCAGTTGGCAGGAGGCGGAGTCACGCAGGCACGGACGCCACTAGACGCACGATCGAGGTTTTTGCCTCGATTTAGACCCCAGAGCAACGCGTGCTCGGATTGGGCGCGAGTCTGCCTTCACCCATTGGATACTGCACACAGTATGAAGACGCCACCGGCGCACCGCTTTTCTGATTTCGGAAGTTCATGAGTAAGCAAGTGGTCGGCGCTTACTGTTTCTGGGGCGCAGTTATGCCCATAATTCGAGGAGAATGGGCTGGGTGTAGGGTTACTTATTTGCCGTTTTTTACCGTCATGACAATTATTTTAATGTCTCGACCACTGCAACAAGAACGTCACCTACAGCCGTTTTTTTATGACCAGTGCATACTTAAAATAGCAAACCTAAGAGGAAAGCACTAGGTGCCATGACTAATAGCTTAAGTAAACATATCCATGCTGAAAATTAATAGGTACGATTTTATTTAAAGTTCTATTTTAATATCATAGCCAGGTCTTTGTAGAATCTTAAAACATATCAAAATCGTAAATATTTATATTTGGGAAAGGGGGCCACCTAGTGGTGTGGATTGGGGTGTTAGATGGGGGGGCTCAAACAGTTTGAATATTGGAAGCATGAGTCAGATTCATACTAGGGAGTCATTTTTCTGAAGAGTATGTGATCAGTGATGTAGTTTAAAGCAATTTGGGCCAATAAAATTGCCTTTAAGCATAATATTCTTTATGGGGATTAAGGCAGAAATGAGTAACGAAAAGTGTGGGAACTGTGATCCTGATTACAGAGGGTGAGGTGCGAAACATAGCTAAATTCAATTCTAAGGTTTTTATTGAGCGCATAGCTACCTGAAACTGATTCCCTGCGCTTACAGCCCTGGCTTAAGTCGTGAGCTATTAGACAAATAAATGTGTTTTGAGTTGGTCACTAAAACTTAAAAGGTTGTCATTTGTCCTAAGGCTGGTAGTTAGGGACCACCAGAGTTTTGGGGCAAGATAAGAGAACGTGCGGCCTCCGGCTCTCTTGATTTTGGGGATGGCGAGGAGAGATAAGTGGTTTGACCTCAGTTCTCTGTTAGTGCTGTCGGGGTTTATGAGGTGATGGAGAATCTGCGTGCCGACCTTGTGTTTTTCCCGATGCGCAATGCAGCATGCTTTGAATTGTATTCTTTTATTTACTCGTCACCAGTGCGGGCATGTCCAGCCTTCTATTTCTTTGTAAGGTAACACGTATAGGGTAATCATCAATTACCCTTAGAGGTCGACATGACTCTTTGGACTCGGATAGGAGTAAGATATCATCCTAAAAGTCAACATCAACAAGATCAAATCAATAAACATCACTTTCAATATTCCTGTCGGTAATTTTATGTACAATTACCTAAGTGGCCATGAATCACCATACCGGCTTAGTAAAGCTCAAACATTTATTGCCCTTTAGATCAACAATACTAAGATCACGTAAAATGATAAAAAATATAGGAATAATACAGATTGGTCAAACCTTTGAAAAAATCTTAACCTGGACAGAATGTCTATCATTAAACGTTCAAGAACCACCATGCAGAATTACAACAATAACACATGAATGATAGAGACGGAATACGTTTAGTTATCGTAGATGACATTATTTACATTCAATTTATATGACAGTCGAATTTAGAATTTGGTATCCTTAACTATTACTCTAATTCGATAAGCATGTTTGGACTTCATGAAAAAAAATAAAGGAGACAAAAATGAATTTGGAAAATATCTGACTATGGTGCTAACCAAAAATAGTGCTTGGATTTTCTAAAGAGAGAAAGCATAAAAATCTGCAAGAAAGACAACTGCACATTTGGTTATACCTCTCCTAAATTGATCAGCAAGCAGCGATGTCTGCATCAGTGAGCATCTTCTGGTCTTCTTCATTGGGCAATGACATCATAGGGAACAGTTCAGTATTGTTTGGCCTTAATTCATCTGAACTGACAGAATCATAGATAAAAAGCTAAGGTACAGGAACACATCAATTCACTAGCTGAGAAAAGGAAAATCTGCACTTACATCACTTCAGTTTTGCTATATTAAATCAGTAGAAAGCAACTAACTAAGCTTCTATTGGTCAGACTATGGGGCGGTTTAGATCAGAACCAGGAAGGCAGACAAATGTTACAACATAAAAACATAACTTTCCCACAGTGTACAAGCTACACATGATATTGAAATATTATTTGAGGTCAGCATTATGTGAATAATGAACATTAAGCTTCTAGAAATTGCAGAGATAGAAAACATTGCACAAGCTTTTAAAATGTACAATTAGCTTTAGGCCTTTTTTGTAGGCCCACATTTAATAAACATATAATTCATATTTTATATCAAATAATCATTTAATTAATTTACATTGGCATTCATATTAATGTGGATTAATATAGCCTTAGAGCCCACCGTAGCGGCCTCTAACGGCCATTACAGGGCCCGCTTCAGCGTTAAAGGCCCGATTAAGATCCCTCGGGCTCCGTGAGGACTTTGTTCACAGCTGTTGCTGTGAACAAAGAGAACATTGGAATGTTGATGCTCGAGCTTTTATTGGCCAGTAAAAGACCAGAGCACTCCATTGTCTGCAATGGAGCTCCCAACATTCCAATGTTCTAATATAACCTTAGAGCCCACCGCAGTGGGTTCTACCGGGCATTAAAGGGCTGCTCCAGCTTTAAAGGACCGAGCTAAAGGCGAGGGCTTCTGAAAAGGGAGCGGGTCTTAAATTGCTGGTAGAGCCCGCTATGGCGGGCTCTAAGGCTATTAGAAGATTCTGCCACTAGAGGGCAGAATGTTCTAATAAATAAAACAAAGTCCTCACGGAGCCCGAGGGAATTAAAATCCCTTCGGGCTCC
Organism: Pleurodeles waltl; assembly: GCF_031143425.1. Taxonomy (NCBI): domain Eukaryota; kingdom Metazoa; phylum Chordata; class Amphibia; order Caudata; family Salamandridae; genus Pleurodeles; species Pleurodeles waltl. Next base: position 604,001,588 of record NC_090445.1, on the reverse strand, counting down.
ATGAGGCTTTTGTTCACAGCTATTGCTGTGAACAAAGAGAACTGTGGAATGTTGATGCTTGGGCTTTTATGGGCCAGTAAAAGCTCAGAGCACTCGAGGAGTGGGCTTTTAATTGCCGGTAGAGCCCGCTATGGCGGGCTCTAAGGCTATATTAGAACATTGGAATGGAGCTTCTAACATTCCAATGTTCTAATATATTATAAAACATTTCAACGTTAATCATCGTTATTCATTGTTAAACGTACACGGTTTATGGTGTTCGCCATCTTTGCCACTTTACATGTTGCACATTTTAAACACACATTTATTTCAACACAGATTTTGAATACACACTTTATTCTTTTCATTAGTAGTTTAATACTTTACATTTTTTTATGAATTAACTTGCTCTCTAACAATCTCTCCTCTGACGACTGTAGCCCTCATTATGACATTGGCGGGTGGCAGAGGCCGCCTGCCAATGCCATACCACCATCAGGCCGAACCTCGCCGGCCCTATTATGGTTTCCCCGCTGGGCCAGCGGGCGTAAACAGTGTTTCTGCTCACCGGCCAGAGGGGAACAGGGCCTTAGCATTGTAATGTGGCGTGCAGTAGAATGCGCAATAATGCTGTGCATGGGGGCCCCTGTACTGCCCATGCCATGTGCAGCCCCCGAGTTTCCCATACCGCCAGACTTTCAGTTGGCAGTGTTTACCGCCATGGACAGGCTGGTGGATGGGTACTCGTAATCCCTAGGGCAGCACTGCTTGTAGCGCTGCCCTGGCGGATTACAACCGCCGGGAACGCTAGGCTGCATGCTGGCGGCAGCTTGGAGGTTGGACCGTGGTGGCTCCGCCACAGTCATAATGTCGCGGTCATGTCGCCACTTTGGCGGCAGTCCGACTGTGACCCCGGCTGGGTTGTCACAAAATATACTTATTAATACTTGGCAGTCAGTTTAAAATGTAGTTTGTCTAAAATATCTGTTGTTTCTCCGTTTTCTCCAGTTTTCAGTTTTTCTTAAATCATGAAAGTATCTGCTTCTCATTTTTTCCTCCTCTGTTCATTTTTCACCCTTTGTCTTTTTATCAGTATGTTCAGTTTGTAAAATCCGATTATAAAAATGACACATACAACCACAATTAATAATGGTTTCAATGTTTTTCCCACAATACCCTGACCAAGATTACCCAGCCAATTTTTCACTTCAGTAACACCTTTACCAATATTTTCCCATATCCCTGGCTCTTTCAGATCTTTTAAATCTGAATTTGAATCTGCCAGTTTCTTATTAAAATGTCTAATTCCTTTACTATTGTCAGGTATTTATGTACAACAATGTTTTGCTTTCAGCAAAAAGTCCCATGTAGTCTTAAAAACAAATACATGTATGCACTCACTCGTTCCCACAAACTTAGAATCAGTTCTGGATTGATATCTATATGTGCAACGCTTTCCTACATGTTGAAAATCTAAAGCAAGCTTACCTTGCATTTTAGTCACACTAAATGCATAATAATTTCTAAATGTCCTCTTCACTAACCCTTTCTCTATTTTCTCCTTCAATGCTTTTCTCCTGTCATCAGTTTGATCTAGAAAAGATTTTTAAATTGGTGAAAGCAAGCACGTGAAGTTCTTCCTATGAGCAAAAGCAGTACCAAATGTTGGTGTAGGCTCAAATAAACCACGAACAATATGAATATTTCTCTCTTTAGCTGTCTTACTCAAGTGTTGGTTAATTGGAAAAAAAGAAAACACTACATCAGAGTTAGAGTAGAAATATTGTATGTACTCTTGATTATAAAGCCTTGTTAGTAAAAAAACTGCAACTAATTCCATATGTTAATGGCAAGCTATGATATGTAATTCCTTCCTGCACTGATGAAGGAATCTGCGTGCAAACATAACATTTTGTCACATTCACTGTCTCAACATATTCATACAGAAAGCAATAGAAAACATTAGAAGAACATCAAAGGCAGAGACACTAAACCAAACAGTGTATATGTAAAATGATTACGAAAGAGGAGGCGTGAGACTTACACTTTGTGAAACTGAAGTTGATCATAATTGTGTAATAACTCAACACAAGTTCAGCCTTTTACAACCAGGACTGTGACCCGAAGGTTGCCCAGTGTCCCATGTGTGCTTAGGGAACATCACTCAAGCATGCAACCTTCTGCCTACCCCAAGACCAGTGGATTCTGTGAGGTACAGGAGAGAGCTAGGAGGAAGCAAGGTCTAGAAGAAACCCTGTTGCAAGAGTCTGAGGGGCGGAGTTTGAAATTAGGATGCATCCGGACCGCAGCACCGATCGGACTGCCTGTTCACGTTCAAGAGACATAATCCCTTTACTATAGAAGGGGGGCCATGGAATTTAAGGGCCTTCACCCTATGACAATGCTTCAGTAGAGACCATAGCAGTGCTATGGCCTGAAGTGGGACACTGCCTTAAGTGAGAGACACAACCACTGCACAGCAGGGCAGCAACAGGAACTTAAGAACCGTCACTGGTGCAGCAATGTGGAAAAAATAGGGCAGTAGCTGTGACCCCCAAGCAGGTTACCTCCTAAGGTGAGTAACACAACCGCAGTATGACAGGAAGGGGCTGCGGGGATGCAAGGGCGATCGCCTTGGTACAGTGCTGCTGGAGAAGACAGGTTTGTCCACCTAAGCAGTGGTGTAACCAGAATTGCACCTTCACCTAGAGTGCATGAAAGCGACCTCAGATTTGTAAGAGGAAGCCTTGAGCACCAGCGTGGATCGAGACTCACAGAGTAAGTGGAACTTGTATGTGCAGAGCTGTTACAACTATATCAGAACCCAAGGGACTTTACTGTCAACTTGGAGTAGCAGCGTGAAAATCCAAGTCAAGAGCTGGTTACAAATAGGCTGCTGTTCCTTGCCAACACCAGCCACTGCAGATTTCGGCACCAGACTACTGAATGTTTCTGGAGCTGCCGCTAGGTCTCCCATGGCATGGGTAAGATCAACCTTTGTGGTGCAGAGTCCATGGTTGCCAGCTGGTCCAACTTTAGCACTGAGGGCACTAGGACACATTGCCCTTATCCAGATTATTGTGGGACTTTAAAGACTCATATTCACTAGTAGGATTTTGAGTGGAAATCACCTCACTAGAATGGGGAATAACCTCTTTGTATAACAGAGGGAGGGAGACAAGGGAGCCACACAAACACAGGTGGACTGCAGTCCTCAAAAAGACTGTATTATTTTGTGCGTTCCATATTCTACCTTGTGTATGAAGCCAAATACACATTACATTCAATACGAGTATTTGAATGGACGTTGCTCTTTCTGTTGGTGTGGCACAGCATCACACGCTGCAAACCACCAAAGTTGTTAGGTGAGTGCGGGGCAGGTGTTTTCCCGTGGTAGGTGGTGGGCACCTGTGCCTCCAGCTCACCTGATATTCCTGCAGGAGTGAGCTGGAGTGCGAGTCCCCACTGCACCACCGGGCACAAACCCGACCTAGAAACAGTCAAAGCAACCCTTGCCCAATGGGAAACAAGGGGAATGGGAAGAGAAAAATAACACTGCCTCTGCCTCTAGGTTCTCTGGATTCCATTTAACATTGTGTTCAGGAATTTTCATTCTGCTGCTATTCCCTATGAGACAGAGATACTTGGGTTAGTCTTATACGTGCAAATGATGTTCTCCTCCCTAAACCCCAAAGTAATGTATGGTACTCTTGTAATCCCTCTTCCTTGCTTGCACTTGATATCTCAGTAAGTGTTCTGTTAGAGTGCAGGAATAAGTAGCAACAGAAACTCTGGAAGTGGCAATCCTTGATGACCATAAATACAAGTGGATATTAAACCTTAACACAGGTATGCAAATATTTACAACACTGATGTAGGTAATGTTTTAAATGGAATGAAATGCACCATTTAAGTAAAGTGGTCAACTACTACCAATATAGTGGTATTGCCTTTCAAGGTTTTTGGGAGGTCTACTTTGAAGTCTAAAGAGACTGTGTGCTATGGGGCAGGAGGAACAGGCAAAGGAGTAAAACCTGCTGGGGCTTGATGTGACCTTGTGCTTTGAGGACAAATGGCACAATTCTGGATGAAAGTCATGTCTGCAGAGATGGTTGTTTCTTTTAACCTGGGTGCCCTGCCATTGATGATGTGTGACACTATTCTAAAGCCTGTTTCTGTAACATGACAGTGGGAACATATAATGCACCTTGTGTGTACACTGACTCATTGATAGACTGGACTTGATGCATGTGACTTATGGTCTTAGCTTCTTCGTTTTCTTGTTCTACTGAAACTTGTTGTAGAACGTTTTGGCCTGTGTATCCAAGGGAATGATGTTTGAGAGCTTGTGGCTGACCTATGTAATCATGTCCTAAACGTGATAGAGCATCTACCTTGCCTTGCCTGTAACCAAGTTGGACGTGTATTACAAATTCATAATCATTAAAAAATGGCGTCTACCGAAATTGCCTTGTAGACAAGGCATGAGCAGACTTGCGCAATTTCAGATTTCTGTGATCTGTCAGAATAGTAACAGTATGAAGACTTCCTAACAGGTAGTGCCTCCACTCCTCAAAAGCTTTTTTGATTGCCAACAACTCTATCACCTACTGCACATTTTGCTTCTGCAGCATAAATTTGTGTGAAAAGTAGGCAGCTGGGTGTAATTCTCCTATAGCTCTGTTTCTTTGTGAAATAACTCCTCCCTCTGCCACTTGTGAAGCATCTGCCTATACAATGTAATATTGATTAGAATCTGGATGTCGTAAAATGGGTGCCAGAATGAAACATCTTTTAAGTTGTTGAAAAGCATTTTCCACCTGCATGTCCCATTGAAACTTAACACATTTTTCTAGCAATTTAGAAGTGGATAAACCAATGTGGAAAAATGATCAATGAATCTCTGATAAAAACTGATGAAGCCAAAAAAACTTTGAACGTCGTTTAAACTTTGAGGAGCTCTCCATTGTACTATGGCTGCAACTTTTTGTGGGTCTATTTCAGTCCCTTGTGAGGATATTACATATCCTAGAAAATTTCCTTTGTGCACTTGAAACTCACCTTTTTTCCAATTTAATGTATAAATTGTTTTCACACAATTTCTGGAGAACATTTTTTACATGTTGTACATGTTCAGTGATATTGTCAGAGTAAATCAGAAGATCATCAAAATAAGCCACTTCATAGTAATCCAGACATTCTCTCAGTACTTTATTAAGGAAGTACTGAAGTGCAGTGCGTGTATTGCACAGCCGGAAGTGCATGACCAAGTATTATATAGACCAAATTTAGTGTGAAATGCAGTCTTCCACTCATACCCTTCTCTGACATGCACTAGATGGTAAGCACACCTTGTCTAACTTGGTGACTATTTTTGCTGTCTTAATATGATCCAGAAGGGTTATCAATGGTAATATTTTTTTTATTATTATTGTTACCGGGTTTAATGCTCAGTAGTCTATATATGCGTGGTTAATGCTCGGTAGTCTTTATACACTCCGAGTTCACCCCATTTCTTAGAACAAAAAATAATGGAGAACGGCAGGGGACCAAGATGGTCTAATGAAACCTATTTCCAGCATTTCATCTAGATATTGCCATAGGTGACAGTTTTCTTTCTCAGTCAAAGGCATATATCCTACTTCAAGGGATTTGTGCACCAGGTTGTAAATCAAAACAACAATAGTAGGGTCAATGAGGAGATATAGTTGTTCCCTTTTTCCTACATCCTCAAACTACCGGTAACAAGGAGGTAAACTACTTGGCTTGTCTGCATTGCCTCAATAGTACCTAACACTGTGGTGTCTTTTATTACTGATTTCTTACAGTGAATATCACAATAGTCATAACAGAAGGTGAGAGTTTGTTTAACCCAGTCAATGGTTGGATTATGAGATTGAATCCAAGGAATACCTAATATGGTTTGAAGTTGTGGTGCTTTTATTATGTCAAAGCAATTCTTCTCTACATGCCTTCCTTGTAACGTCAGAGTCAGATCTTCGGTACAGTGAGTTAAAGAACCGGTAGTCAGCTCACTCCCGTCAATGGTTTTCACCACCTCGATGTTTTTCCTAGGGGGAATAGGAACACTGTGACTGTTATCTAAATCAATAGCTAAAAAATTATCAGTGGCTCCTGAATCTTTCAAAATGCGTAATGTCATTTATGTGGAACCCCATTTCAACTATGCAGTTATGTAAAAATGTTGATACTCCTGATCTGAACTTGTCCGAGCCACTGTCTTGGAGACTACGGGCCTCATTACAAGTTTGGCGGTCTCAGGACCGCCATGTTTGCGGTTGTACTGCCAACAGTCTGGCGGAGAAGACTGACAAATCATGACTACGGCGGTGTTCCCAACAGAATACAGCCAAAGCACTGCCGGCACCACAACTGCGGTCAGACCGCCATGGAGGACGGAAGGCACCTGCAAGGCAACAGAAAACATTTTTCCACCGGGCAGATTACGAGGTTGTACACCGCCAAGGTTTCCGCCGCGGTGCACCACCACTGAAACCCTGGCAGAAACGAACTGCATAAAAGGAGACACTCACTTTCAGGACGCCATACTCGTCCAGAGCTGCCATGGAACCACAACTAGACGTCATCCCGCTGCTCCTGCTCGCCCAAAGCCTTTGGAATATTCGCCGACGACGACGACAGCAACCATAAGAACACACACTTGCCTGTTACTGTTGTATATTGTCAATGTTTGTACATTCACACAACATACCATTGGGAAGGGGGTGAGAGGCGACACTCACAAGTAACTTTACATTGACGTGCACACCAACATACAGCCACACACACCCACACATACACAGTACACACACTACGCCCACCACACACACACACACACACTTCAAAAACATACACGCACGGAAACACCTCACAGGCCCAGTCACACATAATACCACACAACACATCACAACCACACCATCTTCAATACATTGGCCAGCACTCACAATAGTCTCTACCTAGGGACACATCACATATACAACACAACATACAAGCAACAGGGAATGAACACACACAGTCACACAACCATAGAACTTACCAATCGGTATACACTTCACACACACAGCACATTGTATCTATCATACCATGCACTAAACATTTACACAGCTAAAGCACACAAAGCCACACAGCACAGCAACAAACACATGTCAACACAAACACCACTTTCCAACATACACATGCCCATCACACAACACACACCCTATCACTGAGGGACAAAAGCACCGCACACAACCTCACATACTGCCCAAACAGTACAGGTAGCACAAGTACCACACACACACAATTACTGACACAACCAATGTCAGCCAGGAACAACTCTACCCGAGGAAAAAAATACAGGACAAGATGTAACCTCGAAACCAACAACTGGTTGGTTAGATTATATTTAGAAATAATCAGTGTAAAAGTCAAAGGCCGTAGGCCAGTCCATAGGTGTAAGTTTTTGTACACACAATGCACATATGGGTGCCCCGAACTTGACTCCTGACTGCCATGTAACCTTCACAGGTAGAGGCATTAAGGGAGCAGGCAAACACCTCAGGGATTATCTTGGGAGGGATGCAGGGGGAGTTTGGGTTTAGGCTTGGGAGGGTGCCTTTGGGATGCGGCTTGGGAGGGTGGGGTTTAAGTTTAGACTTAGAGGAGGGTTGGGTTTTCTTGGGAGGGGGTTGACTTCTTGGCAGGGGGAGGGACATGGCTACTTGCAGGGGGTAGGAGAGGCCTTGGAGATGGAAGGGATGGACTCGGGGAAGGAAAATTAACATTTAGGGGTCTCATTGGGGGAGAGGAGCAGGGAAAAGGGCAAACTCCGAAAGGAAAGCTTTCTTACACCCACGGGGATGGTCATAGCAAAAGGGTTTGGGTATAGAGGGAGAGGGAGTGGTTGTCTAAGGTGCTGGTGTGAATGTCTTGGGTGCATGTTTGTGGGAGGTATGCTTGTGGGTACTGGGTGTCTGTTGGGTGGGTATTGAGGACGTTTATGTCTTGGGATGAGGGGCGGTGTAGGTGCTGGGGGATGCCGTGGTGGGGTGGTGACTGCAGGTGAGGTGGATGTGCTGCATGTAGCAGTGTCAGTGGTTGTGGTGTCAGCAGGTGGAGGGACTGGGGTGGATGTCTGAGGGTCTGCTGTGGTGCTGTCTGTGGATAGGATAGGTGTAGTGGCTGGATCTGTGAATGTTGGTGTGTCAGGTGTGCTGTCTGTGAAGCTGGGGGTAGTAGGGGTGTCAGGGCAGATTGTCACTGTTGCTTCTGAATGTTGCTTGTGTGTATGACGGTGGTGTGTCTTGTGGTGCTTATGTTTGTCTTAGCTACCCTTGGATGTTGAGGTGGATGCATGCCTGTCTGTTTATGTGCTTTGGCTGGGTTGGGGAAGAGGGGTTTGGGATTGGGAAGAGGAAGGTGTAGGGGAGATGGTAAACAAAGGGTGACTGGCTGCCCTCAGTGTGGAGGCTAGAGCCTGAAAGGATCTCTGTAGGCCAACCAGTGTACCATGAATGCCCTCCAGGAACACATTACTCTGTTGGGTTTGAGTTGCCAGTCCGTGGCTGGCATTCACAATGGTCGACTGACCCACAGAGTTGGACCGCAGGAGGTCAATAGACTCCTCACTGAGGGAAGCAGGGCTAACAGGGGCTCGGGCAAAGGAGATGTCCACCCTCTTGGGTGAATGGGCACAGCCAACTGGGTGGGAAGCTACAAGGAGAGCGGTGGTAAAAAGGGGGTGGCGGACAGAGATGGTGCTGGGGTGGTCCCAGATGGGTCCGCCACTGCCAGGGAGTGTCCACTGGAGGAGGATTCAGAAGATGATGGCATGGATCCTGTCTCCCCTGTGACAATCCCCTCGCCCTCTGGGCCACTGAGTCCCTCGATGTCAGTATTCTCATGACTGGAGGTCCCGTAGCCAGCAGCTTCCCCACTCGGCTGTTCCTGCTGATGATGGAAAACAGAGAGAGAGGTAGGGTCATCACATTATTTTCATACACTCACATCACACTATACACATCCCTAACATTACATCTAGGTGTACTACACCCCCAGGTAGAACCAATTTGGTGTCAACATCATGTCACAAAAATATATAATCCACACCCCTATATAACAACTATGACACACACCACATAAGCCACGTATCTCACAACAAAATACCATCCTATCAGTACAGCTATCACACTAACCATTCCATCACAAGCTGACTTGGCAACATGATTTTGGGTCCCTATCCACAGCAACATTGTAAAACAACAACTAAGCTATGGGAAATAGTGGTAACTTTGATGTCCACACAACACAGATACCGAATCTACACGTACCCATAACATGACTTGATGTCATGTTTCAGAAAATGAACCTCATCAAATGCTTAACACAAGACCGCATGTTGCATACAAGCCAAAATCATTTCATATCACAGTGTTTACAACCTACACAATTGAAATTGCTCACATGCACCTACTCTATTTGGCATATCCAAATTTGGAGTATGAGAGTCTAAATCCATGTCACTACCACATGTACCAAGAGTGTTGTGGAAAATAATTATACAGACTTTGTGGACCAACTTATCTTAGTCATTCTCCACCTGAAACAAAGTCATGTACACTTATAGGGGCCTACATAGCTCACAGGATTTATCCACAGACAACCACAGGTAGCATACCAGCACCTTAAATACAATGGACACCTGTTATGTGCATAAAGGCCACTAACAGTTCAACTAATCACGAGTGGGAACATCAATAGCCCGTTATTTAAGTGGCAACATCACTATCCACACTTCAGACATGAGTAATCTTACATCTGTATAGGAAAATTTCAGTCCCATAAAGCACTTCTGAGATTACCATGATAGAGACATACGCCTTGAGGCAAGGCAAATAACTGACTACACATACCATTCCACCAACATGTGAATGTGAACTACCATACCTACAACACAATTGAGTCAGTGAAAACAATAGGATTCCATACAAAAAGCCTTCAAAACATATTCACAATAGCACAAGTAAGTATGTTTTTGTTGCACCACAATGTTGATATATGGTGGAACCTAACAATATACAAATTGTGTTGGCAAAAGTGTAGATTGTACCTATTCATAAGATGTCTTGGCCTATTTAGCATGCCCACAACACATTGGATTAGGAAATTCCTGTGTAGCCACCTACCATCCAAAGAACACACATGGTAGTAAAATGGGGCTCTAATATTAATGATATGGGTTGAATTAGGAGTCTAGTTATACCACCATGGTTTCCAACATGTCGGATGTTCATTCTGATAAAACATTACAGGTGCCAATGTAAAGTCCTCACTTATCAATGGGGACACCTCCTAACAGGTATGAGTAAGTGTAGCAAGTGTGGCATGTGAAATGTCAGATTGAGATCACAGCCTCACAATAAGTTGACACTCATTTGAAACCTCAGAAATAGTAGGACTGGTTTTAACTTGTCAGACTCTATGTTGCACATAGAGAAGGATCAAGGGGCATTGGAATGGACAGAGGGCAAAGACTAGGACAACTTACCATCAGGAATCTGTAGGTCGCGAGGATCAACCGGCAGGGTATATAGAGCAGTATAGTGGTACACATATGACACAGTCATATGTACTTCCATATGTGCTGTTGTACAGAAGGAATAACATAGGTGAGTAATATGTCCCTATACACAATACTATGTGCTCACCTGTGTACCAATGTTGAGGTCTGTACAGCTAGGTGTTCCTAGGAGATCTTTTACCTTTTGCACTTACCACATTGTCACATCTTAGATTCTTTCACATCGTACACTGACCTGGTGGCAGAGGGATGTAAATGAGTGTAGTCAGTACTTACCCCCTTGTGGCTGCTGTGCTGCCCTCAAACGCCCATCCAACTCAGGGTAGGCCACTGCCAATGCGCAGGCTATTAGGGGGGTCAAGATCCGATAGGCACCCTTTCCTGCCTGGGAGGACATCCCCAGCTGGGCCTCTACGGTCTTCCGGGCCCAGCATCTCAGGTCTTCCCACCACTTCCTACAGTGGGTTCTCTGCTGGCTGTGGAGCCCCCAGGGTCTGCACTTTCTTGGCGATCGCATGCCAGATCCCCTTTTCTGATGGGTGTTGACGTTCATAGATGACACGGAGAAGAGGAGAAAGTCATGTTCAAATGCTCCATCCCAAAACAAGCAGGGTGAAATCATAAGTTAGTGCAAGTAGGCAAACATACCCTTCCTCACATTTCAACCTCTTTTTCAACTTACCATCTGCAGTCAGGCCATGGGTGAAGTGGAGTCAGCCATAGAACATGCATAACCAGTACCAGGTGTTGGCTAGAAACATATAACCAGACCACTAGACTGTCCGTAAAATTGTATATCTTAACAACTATTTGTCACACCACCATTAATGTTAATGCTGTAATGTATTTTTGTGGATCAGGGTACATACATCACACACTACCTACTACGTATCAGGGGTAATAATCTTTCGGTGCACATGTTCACATGTCTATCTATACACACATAATAGCTCATCCCTAGTTCCTGCACATTTCATCTACATCATCATACACTCTACCATTTACCCATTAGTATTGCATTGGACTCACCTGCGCCTCTGGTGTACCATACAGCTGTTCATACAGGGGTAGGACCTTCTCCACAAGCTTGTACAGCTCTTCTGGAGAGAAGGCATGGCCCTATCACCTGCAGGACATGATATGATTGCTCTCAGAGGTAGTACATAGCAGCTCAGGTCATGGAGGTCTTGCTGGCAGCAGTGTCAGGAGTCAAAGGTTCTGTAGAAGATGGCGGTCACGTCCGCCATGTACAGGACCGTCACGGCTGGCGGACATCTCCATTGGCCCAAGTCCACCAAAGGCAGCAATGTATTCCAGTGGCAATGCACACAATGGTTGTAACCGCCTACCACCATGACGACATCCGCCAGCGGAGTCAAGTCACTTCCTGATGTCCATTACAGTAGGTCAGACAGCTGCCATTTTAGGGCTCATATATGTATATTGAAGTAATGAAAGGTGTGTCATTTTCTTAAAACTCATATCTATGATCATGTGTTGAGTGCTGGCTTTATGTTTACAAGTATCAGTGTGCATGTCATTAGTAGAGGATGTGAAAACGAGGTATTTTGGGTAATTTACATGAAACAGTGTTTATCCAAACACAAAGCTCCCTTTATTGATAATTCAATATGTTACCTAAAAATGTGTCTTGCTGGCACTCCTGTATCGTATCCAACATATAATATGGTTATTGTATTTATAGCCGCGTTTAAACCTTTCCTATAATGATAATCACACCTCTTAGACCCTTTTCTTATTTTTTCTAAACGTTGTCTTTTATTTATATATTCACAAATTCGATAAATATACACATATTTATACAATCCCCTCTAGGCGTATGTTCCTAATTGAATCTTTTTCAAAAACCTTTTATACAAATGACACTAAAAAGTCTTTTTTTCAAGATTGTCAAAGATATTCTTAAAAAATTGTTATACAATCATTAATATCAATAACCCTCCTACTATCAAAATTCTTCTTTAAAAATGTGTTAACACAGTGTTTCGGTGGATTCTTCAATGGTTCACCCCACCTTCTTCAGGACAAAATATTCTTTAAAAGCAACAAATCTCTAAGGGGAATACAAAAATTGTTTTTCAGTATTATAACTCATATCTTATAGTACTACGGTTTAACTTCAGTTGCTCAGAAAACTGTATTCTTTAATATTACCTCTTTCTGACAATTACACTAAACAAAAATTCAGCATCACTAAAAATTTATAAAGATTTTTATTTTTCAAATTTAATAAAAAAATACATGTCATAATCTATTTTGAGTGCCAGCAACCCACTATAGCTATCCATACAATATCATCACACTTACTGATTCATTATATTAATGGTGGGCTTGATTTTCCAAATTATACTTTGACATCCATCTTTCGTATATATTTTTTATGCTCTACAGGGGAAGAAAAAATCTATATTTTCATTATTTTTAATCTCATTTTTGATGCCCCGATGTTTTTAGTTACTGACAAAAACTTATAAAAACGTATCAATTTCCTACCAATTGGTTCGTATGTTTATATTTTTCTTTTCTACCATATGGGGTTCTTTTATTTCATTTCAATACCTTAAATCGTTTCACAGATGCGTTTATTGTGGTTTCTCCTCTTTTTTTTTGACGCTATATTAACGCCGTATATTTTTGATCTTCAGTGTAACATACAGACTCTACAAAGAGAGAAATGGGGGACCTTTTACTTTCAATTACCTCACCCTATCCTTATTATCTGCCTTGTAAATAAACTTGCATAACAATCCTTTTTTTAGACTTTGGGTACTGTCGAGTAGGAGAAATACCTTTCTGTGCGTAAAAGTGGCATTCTCCCGCCTTTCACATGTCCTTTTTCCTCGCTTTTTGCAGTGCCGCTATCTTTTTCATCCTATTTATATCTCACGTTGCCTATGTGAGCGCCCATTGTCTCTCCCTTCCAGTCTCGCCATTATTACTCCTGGTTGTCTACATCAGGGAACGATTTCTGTTTGTTTAAAGCGGGGATAATTCCCTGAGCAGATAATTTGAAATGCTATAATTAAAATTCAGATTTTACAGGATTTAGGCCCTCATTACAACCCTGGTGGTCAGTGATAAAGTGGCGGTAATACCACCAACAGGCCGGCGGTAATAAATATGAAATTATGACCACAGCGGAAACCGCTCAGACAAACAGCCACTTTAACACACCGACCACCAGGGCGACACCAACAGGCACCACACCGGTAACCGTCAACAGCCAGGCGGAAGACAATATACCGCCCACCCTATAATGACAGTCCAATCCGCCACCTTTTCTGGGGAGGTACCAACGACATCAAAAGCCTGGCGGAAACACTGCACAGAAGGGAAACGACTCACCTCTGGACACTCAAGGAAGAACCATGCCACCATGGAGTCCAAGTTGCATGTCTTCCCCATGCTCTTCTACCTTCTGCTCCACTACGAACACCAACACCGGCGAAGACGACCACAGTGAGTACTTCCACCTAGCACACAGGGGAGGAGGAGGAGAGAGTGACACACACCCGCAACACACAACACCCCTATCCCCAATACCATACACACAAGCAGATGCAGTAATATTACATATTCACCCCGTAACCCTCAGGAATAATGGAAGGACAACTACTGTAGTGCAAAAAGGCTGTAATCAGATAAATATAGGTTCAATTTGTGCATCCAAATCAAAAAGTATTTAACATATTTACAATGCAAGGGACACTGCCCAGTAAAACTGTAAACTTCGTACTTGTATAGCGCACTACTCCCCCGTTAGGGTCTCAAGGTGCTGTACGCATACCACTGTGGAACCCCTCCTGGCTTTTCCCTGTGAGGTGCCCACTCCTGGGCAACCTCCAAGGTGAAGCCAGGCATCCCAGCGCTGTTGGGGCCATTGTGGAGATTAAGCAAGCTATTGCCCAGAGTTACAGAGTGGGACCCATGAATTAGATTAGGCACCGATGCAAGAATTATTAGGTCCGAGGAAATTGAGCCCAAGACCCGCTGAGGTGGGAATTGAACCCTGGTCCCAGGCCAGATTTCTGCATCAAGGTCTGCCACTCTAACCATTGAGCCACAATTCTCCTCAATGTCTGTGGGCCACATCACCAAGTCCAAAGCCCAACCTCACTCCTACAACAACACGGAGAGAACACTGCAGGGGCATCAGGTCAAAAATAGACAGGCACCTCAGGGGGAGGGGGAATATGGGACACCTCAGCCGGAAGATGGAACACCACTGGTCCTGGAGGGGGCAACATGCCCTGTGCTTGGTCCTGGAGAGTGCAAGGCCACAGTCTCTCAAGTGGGTGATTTACCCACATGCTCTGGAGGGGGCAACATGCCCTGTGCTTGGTCCTGGGGAGTGCAAGGCCGCAGTCTCGCTAGTGGGTGATTTGCCCACATGCTCTGGAGGGGTCAACATGTCATGTGCTTGGTCCTGGGGAGTGCAAGGCCACAGTCTCTCAAGTGGTTGATTTGCCCACTGACTTGTCCTGGGGAGTGCAAGGCCACAGTCTCTCTAGTGAGTGACGACTTCCACTGGTTCTGGAGGGGGCATTGTGGTCAGTGTGCTTCATCCTGGGAAGGATGGGGTGAGTGGATGGCTTCTCCACTGGTTCTGGAGGGGGCATTGTGCCCAGTGAGCTTCATCCTGTGGAGGATGGGGTGAGTGGATGGCTTCTTCCACTGGTTCTGGAGGGGGCATTGTGCCCAGTGAGCTTCATCCTGGGAAGGATGGGGTGAGTGTTTGGCTTCTCCACTGGTTCTGGAGGGGGCATTGTGCCCAGTGAGCTTCATCCCGTGGAGGATGGGGTGAGTGGATGGCTTCTTCCACTGGCTCTTGAGGAGGCATTGTGCCCAGTGAGCTTCATCCTGGAAAGGATGGCGTGAGTGGATGGCCTCTTCCACTGGTTCTGGAGGGGGCATTGTGCCCAGAGAGCTTCATCCTATGGAGGATGGGGTGAGTGGATGGCTTCTTCCACTGGTTATGGAGGGGGCATTGTGCCCAGTGAGCAATGGGGTGAGTGGATGGCTTCTACACCTGTTCTGGAGGGGGCATTGTGCCCAGTGAGCTTCATCCTGTGGAGGATGAGGTGAGTGGATGGCTTCTTCCACTGGTTCTGGAGGCGGCATTGTGCCCAGTGTGCATCATCCTGTGGAGGATGGGGTGAATGGATGGTCTCTTCCAATGGTTCTGGAGGGGGCATTGTGCCCAGTGAGCTTCATCCTGTTGAGGATGGGGTGAGTGGATGGCTTCTTCCACTGGTTCTGGAGGGTGCATTGTGCCCAATGAGCTTCATCCTGTGGAGGATGGGGTGAGTGAATGGCTTCTCCACTGGTTCTGGAGGAGGCATTGTGCCATGTGATGCAGATCTTGGGGAGTGCAAGGTCGCAGTCTCTCACCTGGGTGTCAGACCCACAGGATTTGCAGGGGCCATGCCGCACAACTGCCAATGGATGCAGGACTACACACTGTCCGCCGGCGGTGATAGCTGCTCAGTGGTGGCAGTGGCGGTGCTGGTGTCGGTGCTGGCAGTGGTGGGGGAAGGCTCCATCCCTTCCCCTGCAGCCTCGGACGGCTGCCCACTGGGGCTGCTGCTGCTTGCAGTGGTGTTGGTGGCAGTGCTAGCAGTGGTGGGGGGAGGTTCCAGCCCATCCCCTGCAGCCTCAGACGGCAGCACCACCATGGTTGGTGGTAGGGGCTCTGACTGAGTCCCCGCACCAGGCCTCATGTCCTTTTTGCCTGCTGGTGCAGGCCCCTTGCCCTTTCTGCCAGCAGCTGGGGATGGCTCCTTACTCCTTTTGGCAGCAGCCAGGAATTGCTCCTCGCCCTTCCTTTTACCAGCTGGGGGTGCCTCCTTGCCCTTCTTCTCAACAGCTGGGGGTGCCTCCTTGCTCTTCTTTGCAGCAGCTGGGGGTACCTCATTGCCCTTCTTTGCAGCAATTGGGGGTGCCTCCTTGCCCTTCCTTACAGCACTTGGTGCAGGCACCCTATGAGTGTGGCTGCCTGGTGCCCGGGATCCTCTCCCACCTGGTGTAGCCGTGGACACTACTGTGCACCTGGACTGGGTGGCTGAGGTGCTTGGCTGGGTTTTGACCACGTGGCCTGCTGTTGTGAGGTGGATGGCTGTTGGGTATCTGAGTGCTTGCGTTTGTGTACTTTGGGAGGAGGGGCACAGACACAGTGGGAGAGGACACTGGAGACGTGTGCATGGAAGTGGGACTGGTGACTGAATGTAGTGCAGTGTAGACGAAACTGGGAGGGAGGTGGACGACGAGGAAGAGGGGGCCACAGTGGAGGCAGTGGATGTTGGTATGTCTGCATCTGGATGGTGTTTGTGTGAGTGCCTGTGGGATGAAGTGTGGTGCATGTGTTTGCCATGTCCACTCTTGTGTGTTGTCCTGGGTGCCTGCTCGTCAGCCTGTGTGCTTGGGATAGGTTGGGGTTGAGGAGAATGGCATTGGGTAGAGGAAGTTGAAGGGGGAGGCTAGAAACAGGGACAATGGCTGCCATCAGAGAGGAGGCCGGAGCCTGGATTGATCTACGTTGGGCCGCCATGCCAGTGTGAATGCCCTCCAGGAATGCATTTGTCTGTTGCATTTGGTCTGCCAGCCTCTGGATGGCATTCACAATGGTTGACTGCCCAACAGAGATGGATCGCAGGAGGTCATTAGCCTCCTCACTCAGGGCAGCAGGGCTCACTGGGGCAAGGCTTGAGGTGTCTGGGGCAAAGGAGATGACCACCCTCCTCGGTGAGCGGGCACGGGAAACACGCTGAGGGGCTACTGGGAGGGTGGTGCTGGTATGGGGGATGGCGGCTGTACCTGTAGCTGGGGTGGGCACTGTGTTGTACGCCACCGCCAGGGAGCTTCCATCAGAGGAGGAATCCGTGTCCGAACTGTCCTCTCCTGTCTCTGCCGTGGTGCTCCCCTCACCCTCCGTCCCACTGGTGCCCTCACCGTCGGTGGATTCGGCCTCCTGGGCCCTGTGGGATGCAGCTTCCTCAGTCACCGGTGCCTTAGCTCCTCCACCAGATGATGCTAATGCACATAAGGACAGGGTGACCAAACAAAAAGGGGGGGAGGGACAAAGGATACACTTGGTCAATGGCGGCAACAACACCACCGTTGGCGTACACCACACACACACACACACACAGGCAACAGCCCTACGCATTAGGCAATGCACTCTCGGTCACAATGCTAGTCACCAGGCCATGGATAGGGACACCTAACACCAATTGCAGCATACCTGAGACCCACAGACCCCTGCCCAGTAGTGGATGCCTACTGATTTGGTTGGAGGTATTTCACATCAGAACCCTGCCCAACATGGGACCTACTCTGTAATGTCAGTCCTGGCCTAGGGGCACCCCCAGGCCCACATCCCCCACCCGGATACCACCCCATATTATATTGGGCACTGTACTCACCCCCTTGTTGCTGCTGTGATGTCCCCAAGCGCCCATCCAGCTCTGGATAGGCCATTGCCAATATGCAGGCCATAAGTGGGGTCAGGGTTCGACGGGCACCCCTTCCTCGTTGGGAGGCCATCCCCAGCTGGGCCTCCGCCATCTTCCGTGCCCAGCATCTCAGGTCCTCCCACCGTTTGCGACAGTGGGTGATCCGCCTGCCGTTGACCCTCTGGGTCCGCACGTCCTTGGCCATAGCATGCCATATTCCCTTTTTCTGATGGGCACTGACCTGCAGAAAAATGGACACAGGGAAAGGTATTAGTCCAACCGTCCTGCCTGTTACACCCATAACCCACTATGCCCCTTCCCATTAGCACAGTCATGGCCCACCATACATGCAGCACGCTGCCCAGGGCCAATCCACCATCCCCCCCACACGAGGCCTTCACACACAGCACTCCATGCATTCACGCCCCATGCATCGTACTCATGGTGTACCCACCTGTTGGTCTGGACTCCCATACAGCATTCGGTACTGGGGCAGGACCCCATCCACCAGTCGCTCCAACTCCGCTGAGGTGAAGGCAGGGGCCCTTTCCCCAGTGACACGAGCCATGGTCAGTTCCAGACACAGGTCACAGCAGCACTTGCAGTGTAGGTCCTCTCCTGTTGAAGGTCAGGTAGCAAGTGACTGAACAGATAGAAAATGGTGGTGACGTCCGCGGCGGTGCATACCGTCACCGCCAGAGTACATCACCATTGGCCCCTGTACCCCATAGGGCCCAATGTTAACCAATGAGGAGTTGCATGGCGGTTTTTGACTGCCTCCCGCAATGGCACACAACGTCAGCGGAATTACCTCATTTCCACCTGTCCCTCCACACAGGACAGGCAGATGCCATTTCAAGGGGGGTGCAGGCCATGGCTCTTAACTGCGTCACAGTACACATATGCACCATTTGGACCTCTCCAAAATAATACTGTTACAATCACGACATGCATTGAAGTGTAGTGGTTGGAAATAAGAGATTCTGACCAGCTGCTCACCATTTTGCCCCATAGATGGCAACCGCTGCAGATGAATAGGAGATGGAGACATCTACCCGTGTACATACCCATAGTGGACTTGGCAACAATGGAGCACAGGCACATTATTCTCAACTATAGACTGGACAGGGCCACAATCACAGAGCTGTGTGCCCAATTGGAGCCTGACCTAATCTCTGCTATCCGTCACCCCACCGGGATCCCCCTCTTGTTCAAGTGCTATCAGTGCTCCATTTCCTGGCAACTGGCTCTTTCCAAGTGACAGTGGGCTTGGCAGCAGGAATGTCTCAGCCAATGTTCTCTATAGTGCTGACCAGAGTGTTGTCTGCCCTGATTAAACACATGCGCAGCTACAACGTTTTCCCCCAAGTGGAGGATTTGGCCACAGTGAAAGCTGATTTCTATGCAATGGGACGTATCCCCAACATTATTGGGGCAATTGATGGTACACATATAGCTTTCCCCATGGCGAAATGAACAGGTGTTCAAAAATCGAAAGAGCTTTCACTTGATGAATGTGCAGATGGTGTGCCTGGCGGACCAGTACATCTCACACATCAATGCAAAATATCCTGGGTCTGTGCATGATGCCTTTATCCTGAGGAATAGCAGCATCCCATATGTGATGGCTCAACTCCAGAGGAACAGGGTGTGGCTAATAGGTGAGCCCTGGTTCCCACCCAGTGGATGTTGGTGTATGGGTATGGTGTGAGCCCTAAGGCTTGGTGTGTGGCTAACAGTTGTCCTTCGATATTTGCAGGTGACTCTGGTTACTCTAACCTCCCATGGCTACTGAGGAATCCCAGGACAAGGGCAGAGGAACGTTACAATGAGGCACATGGGCAAACAAGAAGGATTATAGAGAGGACCTTTGGCCTCCTGAAGGACAGGTTTCGTTGCCACATTTTCCCAGGGGCCAAAAGATGTGGTCTGTTATGTTTCCGAGGGCCGCATTGATGTCAGCGGGGTGTGGTTGGGGTGGGGGTATTGCGGGGGCATTGGTTGTAAGGTGGGTGTAGATGAAACAAAGCATAGATATGTAGTTGCTGAATTGCACAATGTGAAACCAGAAAACCTTGGATTAATCCCGGCTTCCCCACTTTACCAAATTGTGTGATCCTAAGCAATAGTTTTATTTCTCTTCCCTTCATTATCAAATAAACAGGACCTAAAAAATACATGACTTCATGATGTCCACTGTACAAAATCTTCTCCTATGTTTGATTTAAAAAAACTATAACGTTTAACTTGTATAATAGGAAGCCAGGTCACTCAAAGAGCGCACATAACAACCTACTTGGCACATTTTACTGTTGGCATTGTCAGGGTAGGGGGAAGAATTGATGTTTCTAACTTCATGTTTGAAAACTATCACTTTTAAAATAATACTTCTCAATCCGCAGTTATAATCTGATGTACTGAAGTGAAAAGGTTCTGCATGTAAATTGAATACACTGTTTGAATTTTGAGACTTTATCATATGTTTGCACTTCGCTGCAAGATTACTTTAAAGTGAAGGTGCTCCTAAAGTTAAATGATGCAGGACTTAACAGTTACCTTCTTTTTTTAACACTAATAATGCCTTAAATAAATGCTTGCCTGTTTCTTTAACATCTTTTTTATTGTTAGCATCTATTAGTGTAAACATTAGCAGAGTGCTGCTGTGCACCAGGGGGCCACATGTCAAGGTCGAGAGGGCTGCATGCGGCCCCCGGGCCGTACTTTGAGTATCACTGATCTAACATGTGGATCCCTCTACTACTCACTCAAGAAGATCTGCCAGATCATTGTGGCATGCTGTATGTTGCACAACCTTGCCTTACGTCGGCAGGTTCCTTTTCTGCAGGAGGATGAGGCTGGATATGGCCGTGTGGCAGCAGTGGATCCTGTGGACAGTGAAGATGAGGAGGATGAGGATGAGGACAACAGAAGTGTAATAATTAGTCAATATTTCCAATGACACACAGGTAAGACAGTGTAACTTCACATTTAATTGACAGTTTTGTGTTGACATTGTCACTGGCAGACTGATTTTCCCACTTCTATGGCCACTCACTGTAGCCTTTGGCATCTCTATTTGCAGATAATTGTGCCTCACTATTGCTCCTGGTGTGTTGACAGCAGCCAACTACAGGTCATTCCTATATATACATTTCTGTGCAGTTGATTTTCAATGTTTCAACCTTGTTAAACGAATGCATACTTAAATCATTTGACATACTCCATACTTGTATTTTTTCAAAGGGTGTTCAGTGCTAAGAGGTAGAAGGGAATGTGTGATGGGCTCTGGGGATGATGGAGGAAAGTCCAGGTTGGAGTCCAGTCTATTTGTATCACAGGTGCATAGGAAGGGGAGCAATGGCAGTTCAAGTTGGACAGGGTGACAGTTTGGCACACAAGGGTGACAATCAGGAGAATCTTATTTCCTGGCAGGGGTCTTGGCAATAGTCTCTGGCTTCTGCCTGGAACGCAGGGAACGTTTGCGGGTGGTTCATCTTCTGCAGGGGGAGGGATGCTGGTGGCCTCTTGGTCTTGTGGCGGGGCCTCCTGTCCACTAGCAGCAGCGGAGGTGGAGGGCTGTTCATCTGTTTGGCTAGTGGCAGAGGCCCTCATAGTGTTGGCCATGTCTGCCAGAACCCCTGCAATGGAGACCAGGGTGGTGTTGATGTCCTTCAAGTCCTCCCTGATCCCCAGATACTGTCCCTCCTGCAGCCGCATATTGTCCTGCAACTTGTCCAGTATCTGGCCCATCATCTCCTGGGAATAGTGGTAGGCTCCCAGGATCGCAGTGAGTGCCTCCTGGAGAGTAGGTTCCCTGGGCCTGTCCTCACCCAGTCGCACAGCAGTCCTCCCAGCTTCCCTGTTGTCCTGTGCCTCTGTCCCCTGAACTGTGTGCCCAGTGCCACTGACCCCAGGTCCCTGATCGTCCTGTGTTTGTGGGGTGGCCTGGGGTCCCTGCAGTGGTGGACACACTGCTGATTGACGTGTCCTGGGAACAGAGGTATGGGCCCGCTGGGTGGGTGCTGTGGTGGTGTTTCCTGAGGGGGGAGGCTCTGTGGTGGTGTGAGAGTGTGCCTCGGTAACCAAATGTCTGGAGATCCCTGATGGGCCAGGTTGGCCATCCAGATCCAGGCGAGCAGAGCTGCTGTCATCACTGTGGGCCTCTTCTGGGGGGGGACTGGATGTTGCTGGCACCTCTTCTCTGGTGACATTGGCTGGGGGACCTGTGGGGATGTAATTTCATTGTTATTGTTTCTGCATGTGACATCATGTGCATGGGTGTGTTGCCCTCAATGGTTGTTGTTGCCTCTGTCCCCTGAACTGTGTGCCCACTGCCACTGACCCCAGGTCCCTGATCGTCCTGTGTTTGTGGGGTGGCCTGGGGTCCCTGCAGTGGTGGACACACTGCTGATTGACGTGTCCTGGGAACAGAGGTATGGGCCCGCTGGGTGGGTGCTGTGGTGGTGTTTCCTGAGGGGGGAGGCTCTGTGGTGGTGTGAGAGTGTGCCTCGGTAACCAAATGTCTGGAGATCCCTGATGGGCCAGGTTGGCCATCCAGATCCAGGCGAGCAGAGCTGCTGTCATCACTGTGGGCCTCTTCTGGGGGGGACTGGATGTTGCTGGCACCTCTTCTCTGGTGACATTGGCTGGGGGACCTGTGGGGATGCAATTTCATTGTTATTGTTTCTGCATGTGACATCATGTGCATGGGTGTGTGGCCCTCAATGGTTGTTGTTGCCCTGGCAGATTTGCCTTTGAGTGAGTAGCTATTTGGTGGGCTAGGTGATTCTCTCCAGAGTGCATGCAGTGGTGATAGGTGTCCATGCAGGTCTGTGAGGGGTGTCCATGCATTGGTGTTACATGCAGGGCTTGGTATTGGGATGAGTGGGTTGTGATGGTGGGGCATGTGGGAGGTGATGAAGTGATGGGAGTGAGGGTACGGGTAGGGGTTTGTGATGGCATGCAGGTACGGGGGTGATAGTAATAGAGATTTGACTTACCTGAGTCCAGTCCTCCTCCTACTCCTGCCAGGCCCTCAGGATGCATGATTGCCAAGACTTGCTCCTCCCATGTTGTTAGTTGTGGGGGTCCACCGCCAGTCCTCTGTACAGCTAGTTGGTGTCTTGCTGCTGTGGAACGTACCTTCCCCCGTAGGTCGTTATACCTTTTCCTGATGTCGTCCCTTGTTCTGGGGTGCTGTCCTACGGCGTTGATCCTGTCCACAATTCTCCGCCTTAGCTCCATCTTCCTAGCAATAGATATCTGCTGCACCTGTGATCCAAATATCTGTGGCTCTACCTGGATGATTTCCTCCACCATGACCCTCAGCTCCTTGTCAGAGAATCTGAGGGGTCGTTGTGGTGCCATGGGTGTAGTGTGAGTGGTGTGGGTGAGGGTGTGTGGGGTGATGTGTTGGAGTATGTGATGAAAGGCGCGTGGATAGTGTATAGGTGATGTTGTCATGTGGCTCTGGTTGTGTGTGTGCTCTTGCTGTCTCTCTGGTGGCAGTTCTTGTGTGGGTGTGTGTTTTATAGTGGTATGGGTGTGTGCGTGTGGTATGTGTATGGGTGTCAGGTGTGTGTGGTTTGAATTGACCAATGTAGTGTTGTTTTGTTCGTGTTTGTGTATTTTGAGTGCTGCGTTATGTACCGCAAGTGGTTTACCGCCATTGAATGTCCGCTGCTGTGATTCGTGGGTCATAATGCTGTGGGCGTAGTTCTGTTGGCGTAATGGTGTGGGTTTTGCTACCACCAGTTTATTGCTGACCTTTTGGGCTGGCGGACTTGTGTGTGTGCTGTATAGTGACGGATTGGTATGTGTGTGTCATAATATGTTTCTCGGTTATTGGCGTTATGTTGGCGGCAGTCGGCATGGCGGTAAGCAGGATTTACCGCCAATGTCATAATGAGGGCCTTAATCTTCACCTCTTCAACATAACAAATCTACTTTATTAAGACTTCTAATTTCATCGTAATGACGGCTCTTACTTCCAGTCTCGCCATTATTACTCATGGCAGACCAGGATAGTGGGTTATTTCCATTCTCAATGCAACCAATACATATCTGCACACATAATATGTTGAAAGAATACCCTTAATCTCTCTTTTTAATGTTTTGTATCTTTCATGAGAGTCTTTTTCTAACCACAACCTCCTATGGTCAGGAAAAGACTCTCATGAGGAATTTGGAGATATGATTATCCATATTTTTAAAAAAATCATAAAACTGGTATCCATGTATAATAACACCCATTACATCGAATATAGGATAAATTGCCGATGATATGGATCAAATACAAAACATTAAGAAGAGAGATTAAGGGTATACTTTCAACATAATATATGTATTGGTTGCGTTGACTGACATACGTGAGTGGCAACATTACAGATACCTCACCATGGTAAGTGGAATGTTCCATGACTGGGGAGATTAGTACTGACCTCTGTCTGTTTCATGGGGTATGATCATTTGGAAGCTACGGTATGGGTACGTGATAAGGTTTTAGCTGATGATACATTGAACCAATCTGTCTTCCTCCTGGGATGGTGAAAGACCGACATGTCCCTAACATTGGTATTCTGTGGGTTGTAGTGAATGACTTGTAAGCTGGTACACTGAAATCCACAGCAGTACTTCATTCTGTGCTGATTGCCATTCTCCAAATAAATATGTGATGATGAACAATAGAGGTGATTTGTGTCATGTCTATGTTACAATCCCAATGCAATATGTATCCTTGTTATCCAGTACATGCGTGATGACCATTACAAAGGTTTAACATTGGAGAGGAACATTTTGCTACAATAGTTGTCATACATGACAGTTATATATGGTTGACACATCACACTTACACAGTATCTGTGATTAGGTGGCATTTATTGGGGAGTGCACAACAAATTGAATTATTTGAAACAGAAATAACACAAAGTAAACAGTGAAGGGTTCAGTCATGGTGGATGAAATCATCAGGGTAACTGCTACATGTTAGAAATGGGGTCTTTGGTTGGCAGTCAGGTTACCCACTGTCCAAGCAAGGACCCTCACTCTAGACAGGGTAAGTCACACACAATCTAAATTATCCTGTGTCCACCCTCTGGTAGTTTGGCACTGAGCAGTCAGACTTAACTTAGAAGGCAATGTGTAAAGTATTTGTGCAATAAATCATGCAATAACACAATATAACACTACACAAATACACCACACAGTGTTTAGAAAAATATAGAATGTTTATCTGGTTAAATGCAGGTCAAAATGATCAAGATTTGATAAGTACACATTGAAATATCACTTTAGAGAATTATAAATAGTGTCTTATGTTGTTAAAAAGTAATGTGTCTCTTGCAAGCACAAAGTACCTGGTTTGCATCTAAATTATCTGCAAGGGACCGCAGAGGAGGAGATGCATAGAAAATGGGGATGTGTGCATTGGTTTCTCCGGGCGCACACAGACAATGCGTCGATATTTTTCCACGCAGTCAGGGCCTTGCGTTGTTTTCTGGCTCAAAGACTTGGATCCTCTTTGGGTTGCGGGGCATTTGGATGCCCCGGGGACGATGCAGAGAAATCCTTGGCATGCAGGATGAAGTCACAGGAGGTGTGTTGATCCGGTGGACGATGCAGGAAATTTCTGTTCCACGGCAGGCACTGCTTCGATTCTTCTCACTGGAAGTCGGGTTGCGTCGTTCCGGCTCAGCTATAGGGCAATCCAGTGGGCCGTGCATCAAAGTTCCAGTCGCTATACTGACGCTGCGTCGATCTCCTCTCGGGGAGCCGGGCTGCATCGTTCCGGTTCGGCGTGTGGTGATTTTCTCACTGAGATGCAGGCTGTGCAGCATTTCTGGCAGGCTGTGCGTCGAATTTTCACTGCACAAGGAGTTCTTTGCAGGATTAAGTCTTTTTGGCCCTGAGACTTCAAGGAACAGGAGGCAAGCATGGCAGCAGGACAACAGCAGGGCAGCAGTCCTTTGCAGAAAAGCAGTCAGGTGAGTCCTTTGGGCAGCCAGGCAGTTCCTCTTGGCAGGTTGCAGGGTCTGGTGCAGAGTTTCTTCACCAGTGGTATCTTGTCCAGAAGTGTCTGAGTTGGCAGGGTCAGAGGCCCTGTTTAAATACCCAAATGTGCCTTTGAAGTGGGGGAGACTTCAAAGAGTGGCTTAGAAGTGCACCAGGTCCCCTTTTAGTTCCATCCTGTCTGCCAGGGTCCCAGTAGGGGGTTTGGCAGTCCATTGTGTGAGGGCAGACCACTGTCCTTTCAAATGTAAGTGTCAGGCCCTCCACCCTCCCAGCCCAGGAAGACCCATTCAGTATGCAGATGTGTGCAGGTGTGACTGAGCATCCTGTGTTTGGGGTTGTCTGAGTGAAATGCACAAGGGAGCTGTGAAGTAACCTAGCCAGATGTGGATTGTCAGGCACAGAAGGATTTAAGTGCAGAGAAATGCTCACTTTCTAAAAGTGGCATTTCTAAAATAGTAATATTAAATCCAACTTCACCAGTCAGCAGGATTTTGTATTACCATTCTGGCCATACTGTATGACCTTGTTACTCCTTTCAGGTGAGAATCTATCACTTAAACACTATGGCCCTCATTACAACCCTGGCGGTCGGTGTTAAAGCGGCGGTAATACAGCCAACAGGCCGGCAGAAAAAAAAATGGAATCACGACCATGGCGGAAACCGCCAACATAGACAGCCACTTTAACACTCCGACTGCCAGGGCGGTAGAAACAAACACCGCGGCGGTAACCGCAAACAGACAGGCGGAGGACAAAGTACTGCCCACCCTATCACAACAGGCCTATCCGCCACCTTTTCTGTGGTGGAACCAACACTATCAAAAGCACGGCGGAAGCAGTACACAGAAGGGAAACCACTCACCTCTCGACACCCAACGAGGAACCAGGACGCCATGGAGCCCGAACTACAGGTCCTGCCTATGCTGTTCTTCCTCCTGCTCTATCAGGAGCAGGACAAACGCCGTCGACGACCACGGTGAGTACTGCACCTACAACACAGGGGAGGGGGGGAGGGAAAAGAGAGTGACACACACAAGCAACACGCAATACACCTACCCCCACCCTCACCCACAACAACATACACACAAATACATGCAGCAACATTACATATACACCCCCCCAACCCCAGGAAGAGCGCAAGGACAAAATTAAATGATTGTAATCATGAAAAAGCTGATAATCAAAATTCAAAATTCAGTATATACAAATATGTACACCAACTACACAAGTCCAGATA
Organism: Pleurodeles waltl; assembly: GCF_031143425.1. NCBI lineage: Eukaryota > Metazoa > Chordata > Amphibia > Caudata > Salamandridae > Pleurodeles > Pleurodeles waltl. The sequence goes on along the minus strand of NC_090445.1, from coordinate 603,974,311 downwards.
GTGTACCAATCATTGTCTGTGGACCACTGGTCCCAAAATGCATGGGCAAAGCCCACACAAGATACCTGACTAAAAACGGAGAGAACACTACCGGGGCATCAGATCGAAAATAAACAGGCACCTTAGGGGGAAGGGGAGGGGGGGGCACCTCAGCCAGATGAATGCACGACGCCACTGCTGCACGAGGGGGCTCCATGCCCATTTCTGTATCCTGGGGAGTGCAAAGCCACAGTCTCTCAAGTCTTTCCAGTGGGTGGTTTGCCCACTGCTTTATCCTGGGGAGTGCAAAGCCACAGTCTCTCAAGTCTCTCGAGTGGGTGGTTTGCCCACTGCTTTATCCTGGGGAGTGCAAAGCCACAGTCTCTCAAGTCTCTCCAGTGGGTGGTTTGCCCACGGCTTTATCCTGGGGAGTGCAAAGCCACAGTCTCTCAAGTGGATGTCATTCTCCACTGGTTCTGGAGGGGGCCTGGTGCCCAGAGTGCTTCATCCTGCCAAGGACTGAGGTAGTGGATGTCATTCTCCACTGGTTCTGGAGGGGGCATGGTGCCCTGAAGGCTCCATGTGCAGTGTGGCCGGTACCATTCCCTCACCTGGGTGTGTGTGCCATGAGATTGCCGAGGAACAGGTAGCATGATACGCCATGGAGGCAGCGACATACCCCACACTGCTGCGGCTTCGCCTTCCACCTGCAGGTGCAAACAGTGATGGGAGTCATGCCTCATGGAAGCTGGCCAGGCTCCAGGAAGTCTCCTCCAGCCACGGACGACTGACCACTGGGGATGGCAGCCATGTCAGGGGTGGTGCCACTGTCCGAGCACGTCGCAGGGCTGGTGGCGGTGCTCGCGGTGGTGTCTGTGGCGGTGGTGCTGGCGGTGCTGGCAGTGGTGCATGGGTCAGCACCTGCTGAGGGACACAGCAGGACATCTCCTGCAGCCTCGGATGGCTGCCCACTGGTGAAGATGCTGGGGACTGTCGCTGAGGCTGCAGACATGCCGGTGGTTGTGCAGGTGGCGGTGCTGGTGGGAGGGCAGCTTGCAGTGTTCGCTGCCATACAGGTTGGTGTTGTCGTGGACAGAAGGGGTGACACTGGTCCCCCAGTTGGTGCCACCGTGCCCTGTCCTGACCTGCTCTTCTGCTTTTGTCCCTTCCCCACCTTTGATGGTGACGCAGGTGTCTTGCCACTATTCCCTTTTGTTTTTGTGGAACCCTTGGTGGCTGGTAGGTGCGGCTTCTCCCTCCGGGATGCGGGCACCTTCTTCACCTTGGCAGGTGGCGGAATGTCCTTACCGTCGCTACGTGGCACACTGGCAGCCCTGATGGGTGGCGCACTCGATGACCCCGCAATTGCTGGCACCACTGTGCCTGGGGATTTGGTGGCTGAGGTGCTGGGCTGGGACCTGGAAAGCCTGGCCCTAGGGGAAGGACGGGGGGTGAAGGGAAGAGGTCAAAGTTTGCCAGGAAAAGTTTTTTAGACACACTGGGACGGGAAGATGGAGTGGGTTTGGGAGTGGTTGTAGGAGGTGTACGTTTGCTGAATTTGGGTGAAGGTGCATGGGCCGGAGGCTGTTGTGAGGTGGATGGCTGTTGGGTGGGTGTGTGCCTGCATTTGTGTACTTTGGGAGGAGGGCTCACAGACACACTGGGAGAGGACACTGGGGATGTGTGCATGGTAGTGGGGGTGGTGAGTGCACGTGAGTAGTGTGTGGTGATGGGCGTACTGGTGATGGAGGTAGTGGCTGAGGATGTAGTGCATGCAGGTGTGAGTGGACACGAGACAGGGAGGGAGGAGGAGGATGTGGAGGAGGGGGACACAGTGGAGGCAGTGGCTGTTGCTGTGTCTGCATGGGGATGGTGCTTGTGTGAGTGCTTGTGGGATGTGTGGTGCTTATGTTTGCCATGTCCACTCTTGTGTGTTGATGAGTGTGCATGCTGGTCTGATGGTGTGCTTGGGATAGGCTGAGGTACAGGGGATTGGGTCTGGGTAGTGGAAGTTGGAGGGGGTAGGCTGGACACAGGGACAATGGCTGCCATCAGTGCTGAGGCCAGAGCCTGAAATGCTCTCTGTTGGGCCGCCTGCCCAGAATTAATGCCCTCCAGGTATGCATTTGTTTGTTGCAAATGCCTCTCAACACCCTGGATGGCATTCAAAATGGTAGATTGCCCAACACTGAGGGATCTGAGGAGGTCAATAGCCTCTTCACTGAGGGCAGCAGGGCTGACTGGGTGTCAACATCAGGGCAGTACACGCTCTACGGGCGACTAAAATGCAAAAACCCATCCTTTATGCAAGGACCTAATTCATGCATTGTATTTATATGCAGTATGTTAACCTTTTGCATTGCAGACTTTAACCTTGAAAAACACTATTGTATTGGTGATCTTTGAGCAGGACGGTAAGATGGAGGTCGGGCTGGGCCCCCGTCCCCGTTTTCAAAGGCATTCGAGTTTTTGGGCCTAGTTTTCATGTTGAAAGATTTTTCCTTGTGCATGTGAATGTGCTAGTGGGTTCTGGCATTTACATGTTGATATTCGAATCGGCAAGACGCACGATTCATTCTTGGCATTTGACTTTTGAGATTCGGGTCGGCTACAGTGTGCGCAACCATTTCTCGACATTTGCATATTGACTTTCGAATCGGCAAGACGCGCGATTCATTCCTTGCATTTAATTCTTGATATTCATTGTGCGCTACCATTTCTTGGCATTTGTATGGTGGCATTCGAATCGGCAAGACACGCAATTCATTCCTTGCATTTAACTCTTGATAATCATTGTGCGTGACCATTTATTGGCATTTGCATGGTGGCGTTCGAATCGGCAAGACGTGCGTTTCATTCCTTGCATTTAACTCTTGATAATCATTGTGTGCGACCATTCCTTGGCATTTGCATTGTGGCGTTCGAATCAGCAAGACGCGCGATTCATTCCTTGCATTTAACTCTTGATAATCATTGTGCGCAACCATTTCTTGGCATTTGCATGGTGGCATTCGAATCGGCAAGACGCGCAATTCATTCCTAGCATTTAACCCTTGATAATCATTGTGCGCTATCATTTCCTGGCATTTTCATGGTGGCATTCGAATCGGCAAGACGCGCGATTCATTTCCCGTATTCTAACTTTGATGTTCAGATCGCTTACAGAGTGTGCGATCATTTAATGGCATTTGCATATTCTTGTTGGAATCGGCAAGATGCGCAATTCATTCCTGCATTCAAACCTTGATGTTCAGGTCGCTTACAGAGTGCGCGATCATTTCATGGCATTTGCATATTCTTGTTGGAATCGGCAAGATGTGCAATTCATTCCCGGATTCAAATCTTGATGTTTAGATCGCTTATAGTGTGCGCGACCATTTCATGGCATTTGCATATACTTGTTGGAATCGACAGTGTGCGTGATTCATTTTCCGCATTTAAACCTAGGTGTTCAGATCGCTTATAGTGTGCGCGATCATTTCATGGCAATTAAAACTTTGATGTGTAGTGTTTCCTGAAGTGCACACAACTATCCAGGGGTATTGAATTTTCTGCAAAGGTGTTAAAATTAAAGACGTTACATTATATGTGCATATTAAGTCCTTAATACAATTCCTATTTTTTTCCTGGGAATGTTCAGATTACTTTTTGTCCTCATGTCGAAAGACAGTGTTTGTTCTGGAAACATAATTCTAGAAGGTTCTTATATTCCTAGACAATATGTGACATTTCATAAAAAGTTCATATGAAAAGTTGTATTAACCATTCTTGATTCCTTCCCAGGTACCCAGACGTCTTGAGGCCTAGTTATAGTCCTTTCTTAAGTTATCCATGGTTGCAGTATGACAATGGTTAGAATCATAGTCTAGTGAAATAGTGAAAAGCAATGTGATAAAATCTTGATATTGTGTGGTTTAACCTTTTGCTTCCTACAGGTCTCCTTCCCAGCTGTTCCCATTCTAATCCCCTTTTCCCCCGCTTGGACTCTCTCAGGCTCTGTGATTTTTCTATCAGAGTTTTGGAGCTGTCTAGTGGTGGACATGTTGGGAACGTGCGCAGACCCCTAGGATCTGGTCTCCCTGACAGAATAGTGAGCCCACAAATTAATTATCCTCTTGGTTTGCGTGTGTTCTCAGCATGGCCACATTGGACGAGCTAGTCAAGGTTATCACGCAGCTCCAAGCAGAGGTAGTGTCATCAAAGGATATAGCAGTCTGCCCACCTGAGAGAGTGAGTCAGTTGCAGGAAAGGGTAGAAAAGAAGGAACAAAGTCCTTTGGGTGTGTCTTGCCTGGTCCTTCTTCTCAAGCTTCTGGAGGTAATCCTCCTACGAACATTTCCCTCAACGTTCCTTCAGCCATTCCCCTAGGTCCTCCAGAACGTTGCTCAGGCGACCCCCTGAAAGCGCAATCTTTCCTGGTTCAAGTGGAATTACATTTTACCTGCCTACCACACACTTTCCCTGATGCCCAATCCAGTGTGGGCTTCTTGTTATCATACCTGACTGGGGACGCAGCCACCTGGGCAATTCCTCTTGTGCGTAAAGACAGTCCCCTGCTTTACAATTAGAGAAATTTTGTTTGCGAGTTTGAACAAGTGTTTGATCGTAGAACTGTGACATTGTCGGCTGATTGTGAACTATTAGACTTGCGACTAGGTAACCAATATCTAGTGTCTTACTTAGCTAACTTTAACCGGCTGGTAGCCGAGACATCCTGGCTTGAAGAAAAGCAAGCTGCCTTGTTCTACCAAGGACTCAAGGATGAGTTAAAGGACATCATTGCTCAAATAGACCCGCAGCCTACAGATTGTCAAGATCTAATAAACCTTGTTTTGAGACTGGATCATCGTTTAGCAGAATGAAGGGGAACACGCAAAAAGACTGAAAAATATTCCTGGCGTGTTCACGATAATAGAGAATCAAGAACCCAGAAAGAAAGAACTCCAGAACCTATGGAAATCGGAACAATCAGGAAGCCGTTGACCAAAGATGAAAAGGACCTATGTAGAAAGAATGGACAATGTCTTTACTGCGGGCACAAGGGTCATTTTGCCAAAGAGTGTCCAACCAAACCAAAGAGCAAACGAGGTCTTGTCCAGAAACTTGCAGCCAATACAAAAGTTGAGCCGGAAAACTAAATCACCCAAGATGTAAAGAAGGGTTGCTCTTGGGTGTTACCGTGGACCCTTCACAGTCTAGACATCTCAAGCGGGGCATAAAAGTTCAAGTAAAGTAAAATAACTATTTCAAGAAGGCCCTTGTAGATTCTGGGGCTACCGGGAACTTTGTTGATGCCCAATTGGTTCGTGCATGGGGGATCCCATGCACCGAGAAAAAGACTCCAGAAATAATACAAGCAGTAGATGGAAAACTCTTGATTTGAGGCCCAGTAACTCTTCAGACTGTCCCCTTGTCGGTGATCTGTGAGGGGGGGGAATCAAAGAACCAAACATAAAGAGAAACTCATCTTTGACGTGATCCATGCTCCTCAGTATGGAATTATCCTTGGCTTACCCTGGTTAACTCATCACAATCCTGAGATTAACTGGGCAGATTGGAAAGTTGTGTTCTCTTCCGCCCTATGTAATAAAAACTGCTTCCAGACGTCTCAAGTTGCCAAAATTTGAAACTCTTACATAGCCACTGCAGCGGAGAAGGAAGTAAAGTTGCCCAGACAATATTCGTCCTATGAAGATGTATTTGATGAAAAAGAAGCAGAAACCTTGCCTCCTCATAGACCTTCTGACTGCCAAATTGATCTAACTCCAGGTTAACTAACTCCCCAGCTGTCGTGCATACGCCTTGTCAGAACATGAAAATCAACACTTATGAAAGTACCTAGATTAATTCTTAGAGAAAGGCTTCATCCGCCCTTCCATGTCTCCTGCAGCCTCTTCTTTGTTTTTTGTCCCTAAGGCGAATGGGGACCTTCGAGCCTGTATTGACTATAGAGGTTTGAACAAGGTCACAATCAAGAACAAATACCCCTTGCCCCTGATTCCTGTCTTGTTGGACCAAGTGAAAAAAGCAAAAATCTACACTAAGCTCGATCTACGAGGTGCTTACCATTTAGTACGAATGAGAGAAGGTGATGAATGGAAAACTGCGTTCAAGACAAGATATGGTCTCTTTAAATATACCGTCATGCCTTTTGGCCTGTGCAATGCTCCAGCAGCATTTCCATTTTTCCTGAATGACGTTCTTAGAGAGTATCTCAACATATTTGCAATAGTCTATATCAATGACATTTTGATCTACTCTGACAATGAAACCGAACATGTACAACATGTCAAGACAATTCTCACCGCTCTCCGAAAGCATTATTTATATTGCAAACTAACCAAGTGTGAGTTTCATGTTACCACAGTTGAGTTTTTAGGGGTCATCCTTACCCCTCAAGGTATGGTCATGGCAGAAAAGAAAGTACAAGCTGTATCTGATTGGCCCACTCCAAAGACTGTTCGAGATGTACAATGTTTCCTGGGGTTTGCAAACTTTTATCGCAGGTTTATAAACCATTTCTCTCAAACAGTGGCCCCATTCACCAAGTTATTGAGAAAGAAAGAAAAATGTGTATGGTCTCCAGAAGCTGACCAAGCCTTTTCAACTTTGAAAGAAGCTTTTTCCACTGCCCCAGTCTTGACTCACTCTGATGTGGTTCATCCATTCATAGTGGAAGCCGATGCCTCAGATGTGGCAATTGGTGCAGTCTTGTCACAGCGAAGTAAAGACACTGACCAACTTCATCCTGTAGCCTACATGTCTCGAAAGCTGAACGAAGCCGAACAGAACTATGGGGGTCATTCCGACCCCGGCGGTCAAGGACCGCCGGGGCCGGGGTCGGCGGGAGCACCGCCAACAGGCTGGCGGTGCCCCGCAGGGCATTCTGACCGTGGCGGTTTGGCCGCGGTCAGAAGAGGAAAACTGGCGGTCTCCCGCCGGTTTTCCGCTGCCCTGGGAATCCCCCATGGCGGCGCAGCTTGCTGCGCCGCCATGGGGGATTCCGACCCCCTCACCGCCATCCTGTTCCTGGCGGCTCCGACCGCCAGGAACAGGATGGCGGTGAGGGGTGTCGTGGGACTGGGCATGGGCACTGCAGGGGCCCCCGTAAGAGGGCCCCACTTTGTATTTCAGTGTCTGCTTTGCAGACACTGAAATACGCGACGGGTGCCACTGCACCCGTCGCACATACCCACTCCGCCGGCTCCATTCGGAGCCAGCTTCCTCGTGGGGAGGGGTTTCCCGCTGGGCTGGCGGGCGGCCTTCTGGCGGTCGCCCACCAGCCCAGCGGGAAAGCGGCTCCCTCCAGGCGGGCGGCTCCCGCCGCCCGCGGGGGTCAGAATGACCCCCTATGTCTGTCAGAGTCACCAGATCCTCGAGGTCTGCGCACGTTCCCAACACGTCCACCACAAGACAGCTCCAATACTCTGATTAGAATGTCACAGAGTCGAGTAGAGTCCAAGTGGGGAAAAGGGGATTAGGTAGGGAACAGCAGGGAAGGAGACCTGTAGGAAGCAAAAAGGTTAAAACATACAATAGCAAGATTATATCACATTAATCATTACTAGACTATGATTCTAAGCATTGTTATACTAGAAACATGGATAGCTTAGGCATGGACTAAAATAGCTAGGCCTCAAGATGTCTGGTTACCTGTGAAGGAATCAAGAAGGATTAATACAACTGTTCAATGAACCTCTCAAATGAAATGTTACACATGGATTCAAAAAAACATCAGAACCTTCTAGAATTACGTTTTCAAATTCAAGCATAGAGTTTTGCATGAGGACAAGAAAATAATCTGAATGAATTCTATAACACCATAGGAAATGTACTTAAGGGACTTATTATGCACACACAATATAATATCTAGAATTCTAGCACTTTAGTTTCTTAGAATGCAGGAACATGAATTACGCACACTGCGGATTTCCACAAGAGTTTGTAAATGCCATGAAATGGTTACGCACAATGAATACCATGAATTAAACACAAGAAATGAATTGCGCGTCTTGCCGATTCGAATGTCACCACATAAATGACAGGGAATGGTAACACACAATGAACATCATGAATTAAGCACAAGAAATGAATCGCACGTCTTGCCGATCCGAAGGCCACCATGTGAACGCCATGAGATGGTAGCGTACAATGAAGAACATGAATTCAGCACAAGAAATGAATCGCTCGCTTTGCCGAATCGACTGCCACCATATGGATACCATGAAATGATATCGTACAATGAATAACATGGATTACGCAGAAGAAATGAGTTGCACGTTTTGCCGATTCGAACACCACCATGTGAATGCCATGAAATGGTAGCACACAATGAATAACATGAATTAAGCACAAGAAATTAATTGGACGTCTTGCCGATTCGAATGCCACCATGTGAATACCCTAAAATGGTATCGCTCAATGAATAACATAAAATAAGCACAAGAAATGAATCGCGCGTCTTGCCGATTCGAATGCCACCAGGTGAATGCCATAAAATGGTAGCGCTCAATGAATAACATGAATTAAGCACAAGAAATGAATTGCGCATCTTGCCAATTCGAATGCTACCATGTGAATGCCAGGATATGGTAGCGCACAATGAATAACGTCAATTAAGCACAAGAAATTAATTGCGCGTCTTTCCGATTCGAATGCCACCATGTGAATGCCAGGAAATGGTAGCGCACAATGAATAACATGAATTAAGCACAAGAAATGAATCACGCGTCTTGCCGATTCGAATGCCACCATGTGAATGTCATGAAATGATAGCGCACAATGAATAACATGAATGAAGCACAAGAAATGAATTGTGCGTCTTGCCGATTCGAGCATTCAGCATGTAAATGCCATTAAAACACCAAGCGCACATTCACACTCACAAGAACCAAAAGGTTTCCTCATACAAATTAGGCACAAGAACTCGAAAGCCTTCGAGAACGGGATCAGGGGCCCAGCCCGACCTCCGTCTTACCGCCCTGATCAAGAATCACCAACAAAGTGAAGAGGCAAGGCCTGGAAAGTTCAAAGTAGGCCTCCGGAAAAGGAGCTCAGGAAGTTGCTGCTGCTCTGCACCGGGACCTCTGAATAGTGAGCACGGGGAGCTGGGCTGGCTCCCTTATATAGAGTCTTGGCCCAGCCCACAAACCACACCCAGGCATGCTGCAGGGAAAGCTTCCAGAAGGCCCTGGAAAGGGACCACACCCTGACACACTCGGAAAACCTGCAGCAATACATTGCAAATGAACAGTATTTATAAGCACCTTGAAAATAAGTCTTCAGGATTAAACTCTTCAATGCAAAAGGTTAAACAACACCATATCAGCACAATGCATAAATTACGTTATTTTGAAAGTGCTGGGTTTTTGTATTCTAGTCACCCGTAGAGCGCGCACTGCCCTGATGTTGATAGTACTCCCCTCTCCCAGATGCGTTCTAGGGCCTGGTTTGTCTGGATTAAGACGATGAAAGCACCTCACAAGTACTGGAGCATGAACATCAGATGCGGAAACCCATGAGTTACTCTCAGGGCCATAACCTTTCCATGAGATCAAGTACCATAGGTTACGCCCTTTCAGTTTGGAATCCAACACCTTCTGGACTTCGTATTCTAGTTCCCCTGTACTAGAACTGAAGCTGGATGAGGGCGGACCTTCTGAACTGCCTTTTTCAAAAGGGAAGTGTGGAACACTGGATGAATCCGTAATGATCTTGGCAATTGCAGTTTATAGGTCACAGGATTGATTTGCTGGAGGACAGTGTAGGGACCTATGAATTTGGGATTAAACATGTGCTTCTTCTTGAAGTCTATGGTGGTCATTACAACCCTGGCGGACGGTGTTAAAGAAGCGGTAAAACCGTCAACAGGCCGGCGGTAAAAAAATTGCAATTACGACCGTGGCGGAAACCGCCAACAAAGACAGCCACTTTAACACTCCGATCGCCACGGCCGTAGAAACAAATAGCGCGGCGGTCACCGCCAACAGACAGGCGGGAGACAATGTACCGCCCACACTATTATGACAGGCCAATCCGCCACATTTTCCGGGGAGGATTCACAGCGGATAAAAACACGACAGAAACAGGAATTTCGAAGGGAAAACGCTCACCTCTACACACCCCACGAGGAACAAGGACACCATGGACCCGGAACTCCAAATTCTCCCTGTGATAGTCTTCCTGCTCCTCTACCAGGAGCACGAATGTCGGCGGCGAAGACCACGGTGAGTACTGCACCTACGACACAGGGGAGAGGGGAGGGAAAAAACAGGGACACACACACACGCAACACCCCCACCCTCACTCACTACAACACACACAAATGTATATCAATACATCACAGTTACACCCCCCAAACACCCTGGAAGAATTCAAAGACAATATAAAATTAGTGTAACCATTGTAATATATTAAAAACAAGTAGGCAGAAATATATATATATACACCATGTACAAAATAAATACCAAGCATAGTAGTCCAGGTAGTGCACTAAGATAGTCCGTGGAACACTGGGACCACACGGTATGGGCTAGGCCCACACAAGATCCCCGACCATGACGGAGAGAACACTGCAGGGGCATCAGATACCAAGAAAACAGGCACCTCAGGGGGAGGGAAAGGGGGGGCACCTCAGCCGCTTGAGTGCACAACGCCAAATCCACGAGGGGGCCACATGCCCACTGTTCCATCCTGGGGAGTGCAAAGCCACAGTCTCACAAGTCTCTACAGTGGGTGGTCTGCCCACTGTTCAATCCTGGGGAGTGCAAAGCCACAGTCTCTCAAGTCTCTACAGTGGGTGGTCTGCCCACTGTTCAATCCTGGGGAGTGCAAAGCCACAGTCTCTCAAGTCTCTACAGTGGGTGGTCTGCCCACTGTTCAATCCTGGGGAGTGCAACACCACAGTCTCTCAAGTCTCTACAGTGGGTGGTCTGCCCACTGTTCAATCCTGGGGAGTGCAAAGCCACAGTCTCACAAGTGGATAACAGTCTCCACAGGGTCTGGAGGGGGCATGGTGCCCAGAGTGCTTCATCCTGTTAAGGACAGAGGTAGTGGATGTCAGTCTCCACTGGTTCTGTAGGGGGCATGGTGCCCAGAGTGCTTCATCCTGTGAAGGACAGAGGTAGTGGATGACAGTCTCCACAGGTTCTGGAGGGGGCATGGTGCCCAGAGTGCTTAATCCTGTTAAGGACAGAGGTAGTGGATGTCAGTCTCCACTGGTTCCGGAGGGGGCATGGTGCCCAGAGTGCTTCATCCTGTTAAGGACAGAGGTAGTGGATGACAGTCTCCACTGGTTCCGGATGGGGCATGGTGCCCAGAGTGCTTCATCCTGTTAAGGACAGAGGTAGTGGATGACAGTCTCCACTGGTTCTGGAGGGGGCATGGTGCCCAGAGTGCATCATTCATCCCGTGACGGACTCAGTTGCGTCAGTGCCCCTGCCGCTCATGGGATAGCGGTGCTTGAGATGGTGGTGCCCTGTTCAGCGGTGCTTGAGATGGCGGTGCCCTGTTCAGCGGTGCTTTAGATGGCGGTGCCCTGTTCAGTAGTGCTTCAGATGGCGGTGCCCTGTTCAGCGGTGCTTCAGATGGCGGTCTCCATTGCAGAGTCTCAGCTGCTGGCCGTCCTTCATGGCCCAGCGGGGCTGGCGGTCCTTCATGGCCCAACGGGCCTTTTGCTGGCGGTCCTTGATGGCCCAGCTGGGCTTGTGCTGGCGGTGGCCTCCTGGGCAGCTGGGCTTGTGCTGGCGGTGGCCTCCTGGGCAGCTGGGCTTGTGCTGGCGGTGGCCTCCTTGGCAGCTGGGCTGGTGCTGGCGGTGGCCTCCTGGGCAGCGGGGATGATGGCAGTCTTCGCCACCGTGCAGCTCTTCCCAGACTTGCTGTGTTTCTTGTGGCCCTTCCCCACCTTGGATGATGTCACAGCTGACTCCACACTCCCAACGGGACCCCTGGGAGCGGCTTTGGTGGCTGGAGTCTTCCCCCTCTCCCGCCGGGCACTGGCCAACTTCTGATGCTTCACAGGTGGGGGACTGTCTGTGCTGTGGCTCCGTGCCACACTGGCTGCCCTGGTGGCCGGTGCACTCCACATTCCGGTGACTACAGGCACCACTGGTCCCGGAGATGTTGTGGCTGAGGTGCTAGTTCGGGACCTATGAGATGGACGGGGTGGGGGAGGTGTGGGAAAGAGGTCAAGGTTGGACAGGAAAAGTTTTTGGGACACACTGGGATGGGTAGCTTGAGGGGGTTTGGGAGTGGAGGAAAAGGTGGTGGTTGTAGGAGGTGTACGTTTGGTGACTTTGGGTGAAGGTGCATGCACTGGAGGCTGTCGTGAGGTGGATGACTGTTGGGTTGGTGTATGCCTGCGTTTGTGTATCTTGGGAGGGGGCGTCACAGACACACTGGGAGAGGACACAGGGGACATGTGAATGGTAGTGGGGGTGCTGACTGCACGTGAGCGGGGTGTGGTGGTGGGTGTGCTGGAGAGGGATTTAGTGGCTGTAGAGGTAGTGCATGCAGGTGTGAGTGTAGACAAGACTGGGAGGGAGGAGGGAGATGAGGAGGAGGGGGACACAGTGGAGGCAGTGGATGTTGGTGTGTCTGCATGTGTGTGATGCTTGCGTGAGTGCCTGTGGGATGTGTGGTGCTTATGTTTGCCTGAGCTTCCCTTGGGTGTTGACGTGTGTGCATGTTGGTCTGTAGGTGTGCTTGGGATAGGCTGAGGTACAGGGGATTGGGTCGGGGTTGAGGAAGTTGGAGGGGGGAGGCTAGAGACAGGGACAATGGCTGACATCAGTGCTGAGGCCAGAGTCTGAAAAGCTCGGTGAAGGGCTGCCTGACCAGAATGAATGCCCTCCAGGAATGCATTGGTTTGTTGCAACTGCCTCTCTACACCCTGGATGGCATTCAAAATGGTAGACTGCCCAACAATTAGGGACCTGAGGAGGTCAATGGCCTCCTCACTGAGGGCAGCAGGGGTGACTGGGGCAGGGCCTGAGGTGCCTGGGGCGAAGGTGATGCCCATCCTCCTGGGTGAGCGGGCACGGGCAAAGGCTGAAGGGCTGCTGGGAGGGCGGTGCTGGTACGGGGGTGGCGGCTGTACCTGTAGATGCGGGGGGCACAGATGTTGCCGCCACCACAAGGGAGCTCCCATCAGAGGACGAGTCTGTGTCGCTGGTGTTAGCTCCTGTCCCCGCCGTGGAGCTCCCCTCGCCCTCCGTCCCACTGGTGAATTCAGACTCCGTAGTGTCGCCCTCCAGGGCCATGTGGGATGCAGCTCCCTCGTGCTCCGTTGCCACTGCTCCTCCGCCTGATGATGCTAATGCACACAAGAAGAGGGAGACCACAAAAAGGGGGGTGCGGGGGAGCCAGAAGAAAGACATGTTGAGTGCATGCATTACCGCTACCGTTGGCGGACACCACAGACACAGAAGCCCCCTGCACTACGCCACGCTCTTGGGCTCCACAGTTCAATTTCTGGGAAATGGCCTACAAGGCTATGGACGACATCTGCACACTTAGATGGCACAGGGGCATGACTAGCTGTACTTGCCACTCTACAGAGGTGGGCTGGGGTGCCACATGGCCTGACATACGGAGGGGCCTTGCCTACGGAACTCGCCCTGGCCTAGGGAAACCCACAGCCCTTCTCCCCCACCCAGACAGCTCCACTGCGCGCAAAGTCAGCAGAATGAGAGTGTACTCACCCCCTTGTGGCTGCTGTGATGCCCTCAAGCGCCCATCCAACTCCGGGTAGGCCACCGCCAGGATCCTGAACAACCAGGGGGGTCATGGTGCGATGGGCACGCCTCCCACGTTGGGAGGCCATCCCCAGCTGAGCCTCCGCCGTCTTCTTGCTTCAGCGGTGAATGTCCTCCCATCTTTTCCAGCAGTGGGTGTTCCGTCTGTGGTAGACCCCCAGGGTCCGGACGTCCTTGGCGATGGCACGCCAAATATCTTTCTTCTGGTGGGCGCTGACCTACATGAAATGTACAGGGGAAAAAGAGAAGTTATTACCAACTGCACCGTCAAAGTGATTGGCCCCCATCCCTACCCTTGCCATGTGGCACATGCATTCACCGTCTTTCATGCACGCAGCACTCTCCCCCCTTCCTTCTTACATCCAGCCCTCTCCACACAGGCATAGCCCATACACCATGCTCCCTGTGTACTTACCTGTTTGTCTGGAGGACCGTAGAGTAGCGTGTACTGGGGAAGGACCCCATACACGAGTTTCTCCAACTCCTCCGATGTGAAGGTAGGAGCCCTTTCCCCAGACACTCGAGCCATAGTCTCTTCCAGACCGAGGTCACAGCAGCACTTGCAGTGTCCTCTCCTGTCAAAGATCAGGTAGCGAGTGATTGAAGTGATAGAAAATGGCGGTCACGTCCGCGGCGGTGCGTACCGTCACCGCCGGCGTACATTGCCATTGGCTCCTGGGACCCATAGGGTCCTATGTTAACCAATGCAGCATTGCGCCGCGGTCTTCGACTGCCTACCGCGACGGTGTACAACGCCAGCGCAGTTACCTCACATTCCATTGTCCCACTTTACAGGTCAGGCAGCCGCCATTTCAGGGACCCACAAGGCTTCATTTCCAACTGCGTCACTCATACCTAGGCCTAGACTCAACACACATACAGGCCACCTTTTGTGTATGATAGGTGTTCTGTGTAAACTGTGGGTACGTACCTCTGAGTTATTTGACTCTGTGCTCGCTGTTGTCCTTCATAGGCACCGTCCGCTGGGACATGTGAGGAGATTGTGGCATCCTCCAGTGTACCGACCGTTGGTGGACCTGTCGACAATGGAGGAGTGACATTTGATTATCAAATACAGGCTTGACCGTGCCACAATCCAGGAACTGTGTACCCAGTTGGAGCCAGACCTGATGTCAGCAATCCGCCATCCCACAGGAATCCCCCCTCAAGAGCAGGTGCTGTCAGTGCTCCATTTCCTTGCAAGTGGTTCCTTTCAGACAACAGTGGCCATGGCATCAGGGATGTCCCAGCCTATGTTTTCCAACGTATTGTCCAGAGTGTTGTCTGCCCTGCTGAAACACATGCGGAGCTACATCGTTTTCCCTCAGGTGGAGGATTTGCCTACAGTGAAAGGGGATTTCTATGCCCTGGGACACATCCCCAACATCATAGGTGCCATTGATGGGACACATGTGGCTTGGTACCCCCCCACAGGAGTGAACAGGTGTACAGAAACCGGAAGAGTTATCATTCGATGAATGTACAGATGGTATGTTTGGCAGACCAGTACATCTCCCATGTGAATGGCAAGTTCCCTGGCTCAGTGCATGACGCCTACATCCTGCGGAATAGCAGCATCCCTTATGTGATGGGTCAACTCCAGAGGCACCGTGTGTGGCTATTAGGTGAGCACCTGGAAGCAAGTCAGTGGGAATGGTTGTCTGGGTCTGGGGATATACCTCCAGGTTAGTGCGTGTCTAACAGTTGTCCCTCACCATTTGCAGGTGACTCTGGTTACCCCAACCTGTCATGGCTACTGACCCAGGTTAGGAATCCCAGGACACGGGCAGAGGAACTCTACAATGAGGCCCATGGGCGAACTTGGTGGGTGATCCAGCGGACCTTCGGCCTCCTGAAGGCCAGGTTCAGGTGCCTCCATATGACAGGTGGATCCCTATTCTACTCACCAAAGAAGGTGTGCCAGATCATCGTGGCCTGCTGTATGCTTCATAACTTGGCTTTGCGACGACAGGTGCCTTTTCTGCAGGAGGATGGTCCAGATGGCGGTATTGTTGCAGCTGTGGAGTCTGTGGACAGTGAAGACGAGGAAGCAGGGGAAGCAGGGGAAGCAGGGGAAGAAGACATGCACAACAGGGACTCGGTGATCCAGCAATATTTCCAGTGAGACCCAGGTAAGAATACAAACCTGCCTACTACATGTACTTTAACACTGCTACCTCTCTACTGTGTGTCATTTTCACCCAGTGTATGGTCACTGAGTTGTCACTTTCCCTTACGATTTCACAGATGTGGGTCCCACTGTGTGACATCTGCTTAGATTCCTCATGGACTAGAGCTGTGTGACATAGGTATATTGACATTAAACTTGAAAGAGTATTTTGTCACTGTAATTGCTAATACACTATTTCGAAATCACAGACAGACTCCAGATTGTTTTGTGCTTTAAGTGTGTTTATTTAAGTGCTCAGTATTGGAGGGGGTAGTGAAATGGTGAGGGGTGATGGCGGAGGAATGTCCATGGCAGAGTCCAGTCTATTAGTTTCACAGGTGCATTGCCCATATGGGCATAGGAAGTGGAGCTGGGGCAGTTTCAGTATGGACAGGGTGACAAAGTGGGACAGTAGGATGACAATCAGGGTGGTCTCATTTCTTGGCGGGGGTCTTGGCATCGTGCTCTGTCTTTGTCCTGGATCTCAGGGACCGTTTGTGGGGTGGTTCTCCCTCTGCAGGGGTTGGGGTACTGGTGTGGTGGTCCTGTGGCGGGGCGTCCTGTCCACTAGCGCCGGCGGAGGTGGTGGGCAGTTCATCGTCCATGCTAGTGTCAGGGGCCCCTTGTAGTGCCACAGTGTCCCTCCTGGTGTTGAGTACTTCCTTCAGCACCCCTACGATGGTGCCCAGGGTGGAGCTGATGGTTCTGAGTTCCTCCCTGAAGCCCATATACTGTTCCTCCTGCATGCGCTGGGTCTCCTGAAACTTGGCCAGTACCGTTGCCATCGTCTCCTGGGAGTGGTGGTAGGCTCCCATGATGGAGGAGAGGGCCTCGTGGAGAGTGGGTTCCCTTGGCCTGTCCGCCCCCTGTCGCACAGCAGCCCTCCCAGTTCCCCTGTGTTCCTGGGCCTCCGTCCCCTGAACCGTGTGCCCACTGCCACTGCCCCCAGGTCCCTGTTGTTGTTGGGGTGGTGGGTTATCCTGGGTTCCCTGTAGTGGTGGACACACTGCTTATTGACGTGTCCTGGGGACGGAGGTATGGGCCCGCTGGGTGGGTGCTGTGCTGGTGTTTCCAGAGGGTGGAAGGTCTGTAGTGGCCTGTGACTGGGTGATGGGAACCAACTGTCCCGAGCTTCCCGATGGGCCGGGCTGGTCATCTAGATCCAGTTGGACAA
Source organism: Pleurodeles waltl (assembly GCF_031143425.1). Lineage (NCBI taxonomy): Eukaryota > Metazoa > Chordata > Amphibia > Caudata > Salamandridae > Pleurodeles > Pleurodeles waltl. Next base: position 603,957,234 of record NC_090445.1, on the reverse strand, counting down.
AGGTGCTGTCATCACTGTGGGCCTCTTCTGTTGGTGGTGTGGACATGTGTGGACCCTCCTGTCCAGTGACGTTGGGTAGGGGTGCAGGGGAATAAAAGGATTGTTATTACATCTGTGTGTGTCATGGTGTGAAATGGGTGGGTGACCGTGTACCCCAGTGCTTGCATTCCTGTGTGAGACCTTGTGTGAGGATGGTTTAGGGGGTTGTATGGGTATGTGCAGTGGGCATGCTTTAGTAATGGGTGTCCATCCTTTGTTGTTGCATGCAGGGCTTGGTGTTGGGATGGGTGGTTTGTGATGTTGGGACATATGTGAGGAGTTGGGGTGCTGGGGGTGAGGGTGAGTGTGGGGGTATGTGATAGCATGCAGGTAGGGTGGGGGTTGTAATAGTTAAGATTTGACTTACCAGAGTCCATTCCTCCACCTACTCCTGCGAGGCCCTCAGGATGCAGAATCTCCAAGACCTGCTTCTCCCATGTTGTTAGTTGTGGGGGCGGAGGTGAGGGTCCGCCGCCGGTCCGCTGAACTGCCAGGTGGTTTCTTGAGACCACGGAACGCACCTTCCCCCGTAGGTCATTCCACCGCTTCCTGATGTCCTCCCGATTTCTTGGGTGCTGTCCCACTGCGTTGACCCTGTCCACTATTCTTCGCCATAGCTCCATCTTCCTTGCAATGGAGGTGTGCTGCACCTGTGCTCCGAATAGCTGTGGCTCTACCCGGACGATTTCCTCCACCATGACCCTGAGCTCCTCCTCCGAGAACCTGGGGTGTCTTTGCCGTGCCATGGGGTGGTGTAGGTGATGTGTGGGGTGGAGTGTGTGGTGATATGTGTGCTGATATGTAGTGGTGTGTTGTGTGAGGTGCGTGGAAGTTCTGTGGGTGATGGTGTTGTGTGCCTGTGGAGGCTGTTGTTCTTGCTGGTGCTCTCTCTCTGGCCTTCTTTCAGAATTTTTTGTCGTGGGGGTTTGTGGGTGTTGTGGGTGTGTGTTTTATATTGTATTGGGTGTGTGGGAGTGGTGTGTGTATGTGTATCAGGTGTGTGTATTTTGAATTGTCCAATGTGGTAGTGTTTTGTAAAAGTGTGTGTATTTTGAGCGCGGCGGTGTGTACCGCCAATGGAATACCACGGTTGAGAGACCGCCATGTGGATTCGTGTGTCGTGATAGTGTGGGCGTATTTCTGTTGGCGTGACGGTGTTGGTTTTGTTTTCGCCAGTTTATCACTGACCTTTGGTGTGGCGGACTTGTGTGGGTGTCTGAATTTTGGCGGATTCCGAAATGTGGGTCATAATAGCTGTGGCGGAATTCCGCGGCCGCGGTGGTGTGTTGGCGGTCTTCTGCACGGCGGTAAGCGGCTTTTACCGCCAATGTTGTAATAACCGCCTATATGTCATGTAGAAAGCCACACTTTATCACCTGGTTGATACTGTGGTCCCTCACAATGTTTCTTGTCATAATGCTTTTTGTATTTTTGCTTGGCCTTTTCTAAATGTTGTTGAATCAATTTCGGTGGTTGATGAAGATGTTGGATGGTTTCTGACACAGCTGGTGTGAGAGAACTTTCTTGAGGGATCGTGATGGGCAAGGTGTCAGGATGATAGCCAAACAAGCCAAAAAAGGTTGTAACGCCAGTGGAAGTGTGGAATGAGTTATTGTAGGCTAACTCCGCTAACCAGAGCATTGATGTCCAAGAATGAAGTGCCTTTTCCACGTAAGCACGCAGGTATTGCTTCAAAGTCTGATTTAATCTCCCAGTTTGACCATCTGTTTGAGGATGATGGCTAGTAGATAGTGTGGATGTGACTTGAAGTGTTTTGCACCATGTCTTCCAGAAATTAAAGGCAAATTGTGACCCTCGATCGGAGAGAAGATCATTTTAGGCAGCCCATGATAACGGACCACTCTATTCAGTAAAATAGTTGCCAGTTCACTGGAGGTGGGCAATTTCTTACAGGCAATGAAATGTCCATATTCAGTGAGACTATCTACTACCACAAGGATTACTGAATGTTGTTGAACCACTGGTAGTCCTGTAATAAAGTCTAAAGAAATGTGCTCCCAAGGACGGCTTGGAGTTGGGAGTAGATGCAACAACCCTTTCGGTTTAGAATGAATTGTTTTTATAAGAGCATAGACTTCGCAGTTGTTTACCATTGCTTTTACGTCTTTTGTCAAGGTAGGCCACCAAAAGTAGCGTTGGATTAATTCAAGAGTTTTTGGAGTACCTGGATGACCTGCCGTAGGTATAACATGCAACCAATGGAATACGATCTTGCGAAATTTGGTAGTGGGCACGAACAAGCAAGCGTCATGGAAAGGTAGTCCTTGCTTGATTGACCTTTTGGGATCTGCTTGGGCCCATGTCTGCCATTTCTCAATGGTGAATGAATTATGGATGTCTTCAAATAAATCTTAAGTTTTTATGATGCATAGGACTTTGTTTGGAGCAATGATAACTCTGGAGGTTTGAACTGCAGGCAACGTGGTAGACTCTTGGCGGGACAAGGCATCAGCTTTGCGAGTGTCTTTACCAGGACGGAAAGTTACCACAAAATCAAATTCGCAAAAAACAGCATCCAGCATAATTGCAGAGGAGTCAAAAGTCTGGCGGAACTCAAGAACTGGAGATTGCGATGATCAGTATACACTGTGACAGTATATTTGGCACCCAACAAATGATGTCGCCATTCTTTAAAGGCATCACAAATCGCCAGAAGCTCTTTTTCAGCAATGACATAGTTCTGTTCGGCTATGTTCAGTTTCCGAGACATGTAAGCTACAGGATGAAGTTGGCCAGTGTCTTTACTTCGTTGTGACAAGACTGCACCTATTGCCACATCGGAAGCATCAGCTTCCACTATGAAGGGGCGATACGCATCAGGGTGAGTCAAGACTGGGGCTGTGGAAAAAGCTTCCTTCAAAGTTGAAAAGGCTTGATCAGCTTCTGGGGACCATACACATTTTTCTTTCTTTCTTAATAGTTTAGTGATTGGGGCCACTGTCTGGGAAAAATGATTTCTGAACCTCCGGTAAAAATTTGCAAACCCCAGGAAACATTGTACATCACGAACAGCTTTTGGGGTGGGCCAATCAGATATGGCTTGTACTTTCTTCTCTGCTATCACCGTACCTTGAGGGGTAAGGATAACCCCTAAAAACTCAACTGTGGTAACATGAAACTTACACTTGGTTAGTTTGCAATATAAATGGTGCTTGCAAAGGGCTGCAAGAATTTTCTTGACATGTTGCACATGTTCATTTTCATTGTCAGAATAGATCAAAATGTCATCGATGTATACTATGGCAAATATGTCGAGGTACTCTCTAAGAACGTCATTCAAGAAAAATTTAAATGGTGCTGGAGCATTACACAGACCAAAAGGCATGACGATGTATTCAAAGAGGCCATATCTTGTCTTGAACGCTGTTTTCCATTCGTCACCCTCTCTCATTCTGACCAAATGATAAGTGCCTCGTAGATCGAGCTTCATGTAGATTTTAGCTTTCTTTACTTGTTCCAGTAAGACCGGAATCAGGGGCAAGGGATATTTATTCTTGATGGTGACCTTGTTCGAACCACTTACGTCGATACAAGTTCGAAGATCTCCATTCGCCTTCAGAACAAAAAACAAAGGAGAGGCTGCAGGAGATTTAGAAGGGCGGATGAAACCATTCTCCAAGAATTGATCTAGTTACTTGAGTAAATGTTGATTTTCCTGTTCTGACAGGGCGTATACACGACAGTTGGGGAGTATCGCACCTGGGACTAGATCAATTTGACAGTCATAAGGTCTATGAGGAGGCAGGGTTTCTGCTTCTTTATCATCAGAAACATCTTCATAGGATGAATATTGTTTGGGCAATTTAACTTCTTTCTCCGCAGCAGTGGCTATGTAGGATTTGCAGACTTTTGGTACTTGAGACTTTTGGAGTCATTGTTCTTTACATAGTGCTGATGAGAACACGACCTTTCGTTCTGCCCAATTAATCTCAGGATTGTGATGAGTTAACCAGGGTAAGCCAAGGATAATTCCATACTGGGGAGCATGGATCACGTCAAGGACGAGTTTCTCTTTATGTTTATTTCTTTGGTTCTTACCCTCACAGATCACCGACAAGGGAACAGTCTGAAGAGTTACCAGACCTCCAGTCCAGAGTTTTCCATCTACTGCCTGGATTATTTCTGGAGTCTTCTTTTCAATACATGGGATCCCCCATGCACAAAACAATTGGGCGTCAACAAAGTTTCCGGTAGCCTCAGAATATACTAGGGCCTTCTTGAAATAGGTCTTTTTCTTTACTTGAACTTTTATGCCCAGCTTGAGATGTCTAGATTGTAAAGGGGCCAAGGTAACACCCAAGAGCAACCCTTCTTTACATCTTGGGTGTTGTAGTTTTCCGACTCGGCTTGAGCATTGGCTGCAATTTTCTGGACAGGACCTCGTCTGTTCTTCGGTTTGATTGGACATTCTTTGGTGAAATGACCCTTGCGCCCACAATAAAGACATTGTCCATTCTTTCTACGTAGGTCCTTTTCGTCTTTGGTCAAAGGTCTCCTGATTGTTCCAATTTCCATAGGTTCTGGCGTTCTTTCTTTCTGAGTTCTTGATTCTCTATTTTCATGAACATGCCAGGAATATTTTTCAGTCTTTTAGCGTGTTCCCTTTCGTTCTGCTAAACGATGATCCAATCTCAACACAAGGTTTATCAGGTCTTGACAGTCTGTAGGTTGCGGGTCTATTTGAGCTAGAATATCTTTTAACTCCTCTCTGAGTCCCTTGTAGAACAAGGCCGCTTGCTTTTCTTCAGGCCAGGACGTCTCAGCTACCAGCCGATTAAAGTTGGCTAAATATGACACTATGGGGGTCATTACAACATTGGCGGGCGGCTTCTGCCGCCCGCCAAGCTGTAACCGCCATGCGGCCGCCAATGCGGCCGCACTCCCGCGGTGCCCATTACAACATCCCTGCTGGGCCAGTGGGCGCAAACCTAGTTTACGCCCGCCGGCCCAGCCGGCGGTGTTGCGGCCGTGCGACGGGTGCAGTTGCACCCGTCGCGCTTTTCACTGTCTGCTATGCAGACAGTGAAAAGCTGCACGGGCCCTGTTAGGGGGCCCCTGGACTCCCCTTACCGCCAGCCTCTTCCTGGCGGTGCAAACCGCCAGAAACAGGCTGGCGGTAGGGAAGTCATAATCCCCAGGGCAGCGCTGCCCTGGCGGATTATCACCGCCGGGGCTAAAATGGCAGGAAACCGCCGGCCCCGGCGGTGCGACCGCGGTGGTACGGGTCTCCGTACCGCCAGCCTGTTGGCGGTACGGACGCCACTTTAGCCCTGGCGGTCTCAGACCGCCAGGGTTGTAATGACCCCCTAAGTCTTGGTTACCTTGTCGTAAGTCTAATAATTCACGATCTGCCGACAATGTTACAGTTCTACGATCAAATACTCGTTCAAAATCACAAAGAAAAAAATTCTCCATTTGTAAAGCAGGGGACTGTCTTTACGCACAAGAGGGATAGCCCAGGTAGCTGCATCCCCAGTCAGATATGATAACAAGAAAGCCACTTTAGACTGGGCATCACGCAAAGTATGTGGTCGGCAGGTCAAGTGTAATTCCACTTGAACTAGGAATGATTGCGCTTTCAAGGGGTCGCCTGAGAAACGTTCTGGTGGAGCTGAAGGAATGGCTGAAGGAACATTGAGGGAAATGTTTGTTGGGTTACCTCCAGAAGTCTGAGAATAAGGACCTGGCCAAGGCACACCTGTGGGATTTTGTTCCTTCTTCTCTACCTTATCCTGTAACTGACTCACTCTCAGCTAGGCTAGTTGCCAAATCTTTTGATGACACCACCTCTGCTTGGAGCTGCGTAATAGCCTTGACTAGCTTGTCCAATGTGGCCATGCTGAGAACATACGCAAACCAGGATGATATTTAATTAGTGGGCTCACTATTCTGTCAGAGTCACCAGATCCTCGGGGTCTGCGCACGTTCCCAACACATCCACCACAAGACAGCTCCAATACTCTGATTAGAATGTCACAGAGTCTAAGAGAGTCCAAGTGGGGAAAAGGGGATTAGATAGGGAACAGCAGGGAAGGAGACCTGTAGGAAGCAAAAAGGTTAAAACACACAATATCAAGATTATATCACATTAATCATTACTAGACTATGATTCTAAGCATTGTTATACTAGAAACATGGATAGCTTAGGCATGGACTAAAATAGCTAGGCCTCAAGATGTCTGGTTACCTGTGAAGGAATCAAGAAGGATTAATACAACTGTTCAATGAACCTCTCAAATGAAATGTTACACATGGATTAAAGAAAAATCAGAACCTTCTAGAATTACGTTTTCAAATTCAAGCATAGAGTTTTGCATGAGGACAAGAAAATAATCTGAATGAATTCTATAACACCATAGGAAATGTACTTAAGGGACTTATTATGCACACACAATATAACATCTAGAATTCTAGCACTTTAGTTTCTTAGAATGCAGGAACATAAATTGCGCACACTGCGGATTTCCACAAGAGTTTGTAAATGCCATGAAATGGTTACGCACAATGAATAACATGAATTAAACACAAGAAATGGATCACACATCTTGCCGATTCGAATGTCACCACGTAAATGCCAGGGAATGGTAACACACAATGAACATCATGAATTAAGCACAAGAAATGAATCGCAGGTCTTGCCGATCCGAAGGCCACCATGTGAATGCCATGAGATGGTAGCGTACAATGAAGAACATGAATTCAGCACAAGAAATAAATTGCGCGCTTTGCTGATTCGACTGCCACCATATGGTTACCATTAAATGATAGCGTACAATGAATAACATGGATTATGCACAAGAAATGAATCGCGCATTTTGACGATTCGAATGCCACCATGTGAATGCCATGAAATGGTAGCGCACAATGAATAACATGAATTAAGCACAAGAAATGAATTGGGCGTCTTGCCGATTCGAATGCCACCATGTGAATACCATAAAATGGTGGTGCTCAATGAATAACATGAATCAAGCACAAGAAATGAATCGCGCGTCTTGCCGATTCGAATGCCACCATGTGAATGCCATAAAATGGTTGCGCTCAATATATAACATGAATCAAGCACAAGAAATGAATTGCGTGTCTTGCCGATTTGAATGCTACCATGTGAATGCCAGGAAATGGTAGCGCACAATGAATAACATGAATCAAGCACAAGAAATGAATCGCGCGTCTTGCCGATTCAAAGGCTACCATGTGAATGCCATAAAATGGTAGCGCACAATGAATAACATGAATTAAGCACAAGAAATGAATCGCGCATCTTGCCGATTCGAATGCTACCATGTGAATGCCAGGAAATGGTTGCGCTCAATAAATAACATGAATTAAGCACAAGAAATGAATTGTGCGTCTTGCCGATTCAAATGCTACCATGTGAATTCCAGGAAATGGTAGCGCACAATGAATAACATGAATTAAGCACAAGAAATGAATCGCGCGTCTTTCCAATTCGAATGCCACCATGTGAATGCCAGGAAATGGTAGCGCACAATGAATAACATGAATTAAGCACAAGAAATGAATCGCGCGTCTTGCCGATTCGAATGCCACCATGTGAATGTCATGAAATGATAGCGCACAATGAATAACATGAATGAAGCACAAGAAATTAATTGTTCGTCTTGCCGATTCGAGCGTTCAGCATGTAAATGCCATTAAAACACCAAGCGCACATTCACACGCACAAGAACCACAATATTTCATAATGCAAATTATGCCCAAGAACTCGAAAGCCTTCGAGAATGGGATCGGGGCCCAGCCCAACCTCCGTCTTACCGCCCTGATCAAGAATCACCAACAAAGTGAAAGAGCAAGGCCTGGAAGATCAAAGTAGGCCTCCGGAACAGGAGCTCAGGAAGTTGCTGCTGCTATGCACCGGGACCTCTGAATAGTGAGTACGTGGAGCTGGGCTGGCTCCCTTATCTAGAGTCTTGGCCCAGCCCACAAACCACACCCAGGCATGCTGCAGGGAAAGCTTCTAGAAGGCCCTGGAAAGGTACCACCCCCTGACACACTCTGAAAGCCTGCAGCAATACATTGCAAATGAACAGTATTTATAAGCACCTTGAAAATAAGTCTTCAGGATTAAACTCTGCAATGCAAAAGGTTAAACAACACCAAATCAGCACAATGCATAAATTACGTTATCTTGAAAGTGCTGGGTTTTTGCATTCTAGTCGCCCGTAGAGCGCGCACTGCCCTGATGTTGACAATGTCAGTGCTGAAAAAGAGCTTCTGGCAATCCGTGACGCCTTCAAAGAATGGAGACATCATTTATTGGGTGCCATGTACACTGTCACAGTATATACTGATCACTGTAATCTCTAGTTCATGAGTTCACCCAGACTTTTGACTCCTCAGCAATTACCCTGGATGTTGTTTTTTGCCGAATTCGATTTTGTGGTAACTATTCGTCCTGGTATAAAGACAATCGCAAAGCGGACGCCTTGTCCCGTCAAGAGTCTACCACGTTGCCTACAGTACAACTTTCCAGAGCTATCATTGCTCCAGACAAAGTCCTATGCATCATAAAAACTGAAGACTTCTTTGAAGACATCTCTAATTCCTTCACCATTGAGAAATGGCAGGCATGGGCTCAAGTAGATCCCAAAAGATCAATCAAGCAAGGAATACCTTTCCATGACGCTCATTTGTTTGTGCCCACCACCAAGCTTCGCAAGTTAGTATTTAATTGGTTGCATGTTATACCTACGGCAGGTCATCCAGGTACTCCTAAAACTCTTGAATTAATCCAACGCTTCTTTTGGTGGCCTACTCTGACAAAAGACGCCAAAACAATGGTGAATAACTGCGAAGTCTGTGCTCGCATCAAGAAAAGCCATTCAAAACCGAAAGGTTTGTTGCATCCGCTCCCAACTCCATGTCGACCTTGGGAACACATCTCTTTAGACTTCATTACAGGACTACCAGTGGTTCAACAACACTCAATAATCCTTATGGTGGTAGATAGTCTCACGAAATATGGACATTTCATTGCCTGTAAGAAATTGCCCACCTCCAGTGAACTGGCAACCATCTTACTAAATAGAGTGGTCTGTTATCACGGGCTGCTGAAAATGATTCTCTCCAATCGAGGGTCACAATATGCCTCCCATTTCTGGACAACGTGGTGCAAAACGCTTCAGGTCACGTCCACATTATCTACTAGCCATCATCCTCCAACAGATGGTCAAACTGAGAGACTGAATCAGACATTGAAGCAATATCTGCGTGCTTACGCTGAGAAAGCACTTCATTCCTGGACATCAATGCTCTGGCTAGCTGAGTTAGCCTACAATAACTCATTTCACACTTCCACTGGTGCTACACCTTTTTTGGTTTGTTTGGCTATCATCCTGACACTTTGCCCATCACGATTCCTCAAGAAAGTTCTCTTACCCCAGCTGTGTCGGAAACGGTTCAACACCTCCATCGAACCCAGAAACTGATTCAACAGCATTTAGAAAAAGCTAAACAAAAATACAAAAAGCACTACGACGAGAAACATTGTGAAGGACCTCAGTACCAACCAGGTGATAAAGTATGGCTTTCTACAAGACATATAGGGGGTCATTCTGACCTCGGCGGTAAAAGGCTCCTACCGCCGGTCAGAAGACCGCCATTCTACCGCCGCGGAAAGCTGCCACGGTCATTCTGACCAACAACTGCCAAGCCGCCAAAAACCCGACATCCACGGAAGGCCGCCTCATCAGCGGGCAGCGATAAACTGGAGATGACCAAACCTCCACCGCCACGCCAACACAAACACGCCCATGCCATTACGACCCACCAATCCACGCGGCGGTCTTTCAGCCGCGGTATTCCATTGGCGGTACACACCGCCGCGGTCAAAATACACACCCAGGCTCCAAAACCCAGCCACATTGGACAATTTGAAATACACACACCTGATACACATACAAACACCACTCCCACACATCCAAGCAACTATAAAACACACAACCACATCACCCACAAACCCCCGCTAGTTGGAAATCGGAGAGAAGGCGAGAGAGAGAGAGAGATAGAACATCAATCGAAAACCCCAACACACACAGGAACCCAACATCATCAACCACACCACATCTACGCACACATCACCACACACCACCACACACATCACCGCAAACACCACCCCACACCTCATCCACACCACCCCATGGCACCCCAAAGACACCCCAGGTTTTCTGACCAAGAACTCCGGGTCATGGTGGAGGAAATCATAAGGGTAGAGCCCCAGCTCTTCGGCACACAGGTGCAACACACCACAATAGCCAGGAAGGTGGAGCTATGGCAGAGGATTGTCGACAGGGTCAACGCTGTGGGACAGCATCCCAGAAACCGGGAAGACATCAGAAAGCGATGGAACGACCTACGGAGGAAGGTACGGTCGATGGTCTCCAGACACAACATCGCTGTGCAGAGGACTGGCGGCGGACCATCACCCACCCCTCCTGAATTCACAGCATGGGAGCAAGAGGTCTTCAACATCCTGCATCCTGCGGGCCTCGCTGGAGTAGGCGGAGGAATGGACTCTGGTAAGTCTAGTCTCAACTACTCCCCCCCCCAACCACCAGCATGCCAACCCACACCCCCACCCTCACCCCCAACCCCCCAGCACACAGCCTCCCTGCCAATGTCTCACCAGCACAACCCACCCAACCCAAAACCAAACCCTGAATGCCAACACAAACCATGGACACCCATCACCTATGCATGACCACTGCACATACCCATCCCCCCCACAAACCACCCTCACAACTCCTGCCACAAGGGGATGCCAGCACTGGGGGACAAGGGCACCCACAAATCGCACACCATGGAACACACAGAAGCAATAACCATACTCTTTCACCCCTGCAGGGCCCGAACGCCAACACACCGGCCAGGAGGGTCCAGATATGTCCATCCCACCCCCAGAACAGGCCCGCAGTGAGGACAGCAGCTCTGTCGACCTGGAACCTGATGACCAGCCCGGACCATCGGGGACCTCTGGACAGTCGGTTCCCCACACACAGACACAGGCCACAGCAGACCTAACCCCCTCTGGGAATATCAGCACCGCTCCCACCCAGCGGGCCCATGCCTCTGTCTCCAGGACAGGTCAATCAGCGGTGTGTCCGCCACTACAGGGCACCCAGGCTGACCCAACACCCCAACAACAACAGGGACATGGGGGCAGTGGTAGCGGGCACACCGTCCAGGGGACAGAGGCCCGGGGAAACAGGGCAACTGGGAGGGCTGCAGTGCGACAGGGGGGGGAGGACAGGCCCAGGGAACCGACTCTCCAAGAGGCCCTCACCACCATCATGGGAGCATACCACCGCTCCCAGGAGACGATGGCGACGGTAATGGCCAGGTTCCAGGAGATCCAGGCACAGCAGGAGGAACGGTACATGGGGTACAGAGAGGAGCTCAGGAACATCGTCCAGGCCCTGAACCTAATAGTCACCACATTGCGGGACCATGTGGCACCCCAAAGGGCCCCTGTCCCCAGCCCGGACCAGGAACAGCCTACCACCTCCGCCGGCGCTAGTGGACAGAAGGCCCCCACACAACGACGGGCCACCAGAACCCCACCTCCTGCTGAAGATCAACCACCCCGCAAGAGGAGCCTGAGATCACAAAGGAAGACAGAGTAGGATGCCAAGACCCCCGCCAGCCTAAGATCCCCCCGGATGTCATTCCACTGTCCCACATCGTCACCCTGTCCAACCTTGAACTGCCCCTGCTCCATCCTTCCACAGGCATATGGACAATGCACCTGTGCGACCGAGAACTGGACTCTGCCATGGACATCACTCCACCCCCACCCATCACCGTTTTACTATCATGGACCTATATGTAGCACTTTAAATAAATCACTTATTGCACATAAAACACTCAGGAGTCTGCTTGTATTCTTAACAAATGTATTATGCATAACGGGTCAAAAATGTGCAGTTACTTTGTGATGACAACATACCAATGTCAATTTGCTTTACTCCATTGCCGAACAAACCAGAAGTCACGCAGTGGGTCATACAGCTCTGAAAAGCCAAGGGAAAGTCACAATTCAGTTGAAAGGAACTGGGGGGAAACACAGAAAGTAGAGATGCAGGAGGCCAGAAGGAAATGTAAAATGACGTGGGGGATTCTTTCCTGGGTGCTACTGAAAATACTGTTGTATGACCGTGTCCCTGTTGTCCGTGTCGTCCCCGTCGTCTTCCTCCTCTTCACTCTCCACAGGCTCCACAGCTGCTACAACACCACCATCTGGACCATCCTCCTGCAGAAAAGGCACCTGGCGTCGCAATGCAAGATTGTGAAGCATACAGCAGGCCACGATGATCTGGCACACCTTCTTTGGTGAGTACATGAGGGATCCCCCTGTCATATGCAGGCACCTAAACCTGGCCTTCAGGAGGCCGAAGGTCCTTTCTATGATCCTCCTAGATTGCCCATGGGCCTCATTGTACCGTTCCTCTGCCCTGGTACGGGGATTCCTCACTGGGGTCAGTAGCCACGGCAGGTTGGGGTAACCAGAGTCACCAATTAGCCACACACGTTGTCTCTGTAGCTGTTCCATCACATAGGGGATGCTGCTATTTCGCATAACATACGCGTCATGCACTGACCCAGGGAACTTGGCATTTACATGGGAGATGTACTGGTCAGCCAAACAGACCACCTGGACATTCATAGAATGGTAACTTTTCCTGTTTCTGTACACCTGCTCATCGTCTTTTGGGGGTACTAAGGCCACATGGGTCCCATCAATGGCACCAATGATGTTGGGGATATGTCCAAGGGCATAGAAGTCAGCCTTCACAGTGGCCAAATCACCCTCCTCAGGGAAAATTATGTAGCTCCGCATGTATTTCGTCAGGGCAGACAACACTCTGGACAAAATCTTAGAAAACATAGGCTGAGACATCCCTGATGACATGGCCACTGTTGTCTGAAAAGACCCACTTGCCAAGAAATGGAGGACTGACAGAACCTGCACCAGAGGGGGAATTCCTGTGGGTTGGCGGATGGGGGACATCAGTGCTGGCTCCAGCTGGGCACACAGTTCATGTATAGTGGCTCGGTCAAGTCGGTATCGAAGTATTATATGACGTTCCTCCATTGTCGACAGGTCCACCAGCGGTCGGTACACAGGAGGATTCATCCTTCTCCTCGCAAGTCCCAGCGGACGGTGCCTAGGAAGGACAACATGGAGCACAGAGTCAAACAACCCACAGGTACGTAACTACAGCTTGCACAGTACACGATTGTCAATGCATTGAATGGCTTGTATGAGTGGCAATGCAAGGCCTAGGCCTGTGTGACGCAGTAGTAATTAAGCCCTGTGGTCCCTTGTAATGGCGGCTGCCTGACCTGAGAAGTGTGACAATGGGATGTGAGGTCAATGCGCTGGCGTGACACACCGTGGCGGTAGGCGGTCGAAGACCGTGGCGCAAAGCCGCATTGGTTAACATCGAACCCTATGGGTTTCACGGGCCAATGACTAGCTGCGCCGGCGGTCGCCGCGGGTGTCACCGCCATTTTCTATCTGATTAATCACTCGAGACCTGATCATCCACAGGAGAGGACCTATACTGCAAGTGCTGCTGTGACCTCGGTCTGGGAGATACAATGGCTGCTGCGACTGGGGAAAGGGCCCCTGCCTTCACGACAGAAGAGTTGGAGAAACTTGTGGATGGGGTCCTGCCCCAGTATGCGCGACTCTACGGTCCTCCAGACCAACAGGTAAGTACACTGTGTGCACGTTGCATGGGCTATGCCTGGGTTGTGTATGGTGGATGTAAGATGGTGGGGTGGGGAGCGAATGAGGAGTGCAAGGCATGACAGATGAGAGCATGTGCCACATGGCAAGGTTGGGGAGGGGGGGCCAATCGCATCTATCATGCGGAAAATTTATGATATTTCAATTTCCACCCTGTACATGTCAAATAGGTCAGCGCCCATCAGAAGATCAACATTTGGCGTGCCATCGCCAAGGAAGTCCGGAACCTGGGGGTCCACAACAGACGGGGCACCCACTGCCGCAAGAGGTGGGAGGACATCCGCCGTGGGACCAGGAAGACCGCCGAGTCACTGCTGGGGATGGCCTCCCAACCTAGGAGGGGTGCCAGTCGTACCCTGACCCCCCTGATGTCCCGGATCCTGGCAGTGGCCTACCCCGATTTGGATTGGCGTGTGACGACATCACAGCAGACACAAGGGGGTGAGTACCAGCACATTCAGCTATCTTTACACGCAGTGGAGGCGTCTGGGTGGGGGAGGAGGGCTGTGGGTGACATTAGGCCAGGGCGCTTTCTGTAGTGTAGTCCCCTCCTTTAGGCATGGCCCTGTGCCCCCGCCCCCAACCTCTGTACGGTGCCAGGTACAGCTAGCCATGGTCCTGCATCACCCATGTGCGCGTTTGTTGTCCCTAGACCTGTTGGCCCAGTCACAAGTACTCAGTAGTGTACCCCGATTGCGCGGCTTAGTGCATGAGGCTCCTGTGTCTGTCCTCTCCGCCAACGGTGTTGACAATGCATGTACTCAACCTTTTATTATGTCTCCCCCCACCCTTTTTCTTTATCTTCTTGTGCATGTGTGCTTCAGCATCATCAGGCGGAGGAGACTTGGCACCGGAGCACGAGGGAGCTGCGACTCACAAGGCCCCGGTGGGCCATGGCACAGACACCGAGGCCACCAGTGATACGGAGGGCGAGGGGAGCTTCACAACGGGGAGCCGTGGTGAAACCAGCGACACCGACACGTCCTCGGAAGGGAGCTCCCTAGCGGTGGTGGCAACATCCGTGCCCCCCGCCTCTACAGGTACAGCCGCCACCCAGCGCTCCAGCTCCGCCCTCCCAGCAGCCCCTCAGCCTACGCTCCGTGCCCGCTCGCCCAAGAAGGCGGGCGTCTCCTTCGCCCCAGGCACCTCAGGCCCTGCCACTGTTACCCCTGCTGCCCTAAGTGAGGAGGTCATTGACCTCCTGAGGACCATCATTGTTGGGCAGACTACCCTTTTGAATGCCATCCAGGGGGTAGAGAGGGAGGTGCATCGTAGCAATGCATACCTGGAGGGCATTCATTCGGGTCAGTCTGCCCATCAACGATCGTTCAATTCTCTGGCCTCAGCACTGACGGCAGTCATTGTCCCTGTTTCCAGCCTCCCTCTTCTAACTGCCTCCACCCTGTCTCTGTCTCCTGTTCATCTGCCTATCCCATCCACACCATCAGACCAGCCTGCACACACCTCAACACCCAAGGGCAGCTCTTCCAGACCTAAGCACCACAGATCACACAAACATTCACCCAAGCAACACCCAGATGCAGACATGCCAACAGCCACTATCACCTCTGTGTCCCCCACCTCCTCGTCTCCCTCCTCCCTCCCTGTGACGTCGCCACTCACACCTGCATGCACACCACCAACAGCCAGTACACCCATCACCAGCACACCCTCCATTACAGTCCGCACACGTGCAGTCACCACCCCCACTGCCGTTTACACGTCCCCTGTGTCCTCTCCCACTGTGTCTGTCACCCCCTCTTCCAAGACACACAAACGCAGGCAGCCACCCACCCAACAGCCAACCACCTCACGACAGCCTCCAGTCCATGCACCTTCACCCAAGGACAGCACACCTGACTCTCCTACAACCTCCTCCTCTTCCTCCACTCCCATAACCACTGCACCTACCTTTTACCTTGGTCCTAAAAAGTGTTACCTCTCCAATCTTTACCTCTTTCCCTCACCTGACCCACCCCCTCCATCTGCTAAGAGTCCCAAGAGCACCTCAGCCACCACCAGCCCGGGTTCACGTGTCAGCGTAGTCCATGGATTTTGGAGTCCCACCTTTGCCAGCAGTGAGACATCGGTCATCAGCAAGGGGACAGCCAGCCCCCCCCCCTGGAAAGAGGACCCGGAAAGTGAGGGGCCACCGCAGGAGGAGAGCCACGGCTGCCCCCAAGGACCAAAGTTCGGACACTTCACCTGCCACAACATCCAGGGGAGGCAAGGCCCAGAGAGCCACAGCGAAGGAGGGCAAGGGCAGCAGGGCGGAGAAGTCAGGCAGCAGGAGCGCGGACCAGGAGGGCCCCACAAGCCCCATCCTGGGTGTGAGGGAGGACACCCAAGGGCTCAGGACACCGTCACCGAAGGGTCCAGCAACTGCACGGTCGGAGGGCGACTGAGCAGGGAGTCCTGCCCAGGTCAGACTCCCTGGAATTACAGGCCAAACACCGATGAAGAGGGCCCAGCCGTGCAGGAAGGCACCGATGAAGAGGGCCCCGCCGTGCAGGAAGGCACCGCTGAAGAGGGCCCCGCCGTCCTGAAAGGCACCGCTGAAGAGGGCTCCGCCGTCCAGAAAGGCACCGCTGAAGAGGGCCCCGCCGTGCAGGAAGGCACCGCTGAAGAGGGCCCCGCCGTGCAGGAAGGCACCGCTGAAGAGGGCCCGCCGTCCTGAAAGGCACCGCTGAAGAGGGCCCCGCCGTCTCAAGCACCGCTCCGCTGGGCCCTTCATCTCAAGCACCACTCCGCTGGGCCCCGCCGTCTCAAGCACTGCTCTGCTGGGCCCTTCCTGTCAAGCACCGCTCCGCTGGGCCCTTCCTGTCAAGCACCACTCCGCTGGGCCCTTCCTGTCAAGCACCGCTCCGCTGGGCCCCGCCGTCTCAAGCACCGCTCCGCTGGGCCCTTCCTGTCAAGCACCGCTCCGCTGGGCCCTTCATCTCAGGCCCCGCTCCGCTGGGCCCCGCCGTCTCAAGCACCGCTCCGCTGGGCCCTTCATCTCAAGCACCGCTCCGCTGGGCCCTTCCTGTCAAGCACCGCTCCGCTGGGCCCTTCCTGTCAAGCACCGCTCCGCTGGGCCCTTCCTGTCAAGCACCGCTCCGCTGGGCCCCGCCGTCTCAAGCACCGCTCCGCTGGGCCCTTCCTGTCAAGCACCGCTCCGCTGGGCCCTTCATCTCAGGCCCCGCTCCGCTGGGCCCCGCCGTCTCAAGCACCGCTCCGCTGGGCCCTTCATCTCAAGCACTGCTCCGCTGGGCCCTTCCTGTCAAGCACCGCTCCGCTGGGCCCTTCCTGTCAAGCACCGCTCCGCTGGGCCCGCCGTCTCAAGCACCGCTCCGCTGGGCCCTTCCTGTCAAGCACCGCTCTGCTGGGCCCTTCCTGTCAAGCACCGCTCCGCTGGGCCCTTCCTGTCAAGCACCGCTCCGCTGGGCCCTTCATCTCAGGCACCGCTCCGCTGGGCCCCGCCGTCTCAAGCACCGCTCCGCTGGGCCCTTCCTGTCAAGCACCGCTCTGCTGGGCCCTGCCGTCTCAAGCACCGCTCCGCTGGGCCCTTCCTGTCAAGCACCGCTCCGCTGGGCCCTTCATCTCAGGCACCGCTCCGCTGAGCCCCGCCGTCTCAAGCACCGCTCCGCTGGGCCCTTCCTGTCAAGCACCGCTCCGCTGGGCCCCGCCGTCTCAAGCACCGCTCCGCTGGGCCCTTCCTGTCAAGCACCGCTCCGCTGGGCCCCGCCGTCTCATGCACCGCTGGGCCAATGACTGTGCCGGTTATGTGTCGTGCTAATGTTCACGTTGCACTCGGCCCACCCTGCCTCCTCCATTGCCTGTGGAGACTGTTATCCACTTGATGGACTGTGACTTTGCACTCCCCAGGATATGACAGTGGGCAAGCCACCCACTGTAGAGACTTGAGAGACTGTGGCTTTGCACTACCCAGGATTGGACGGTGGGCATGGTGGCCCCTTCTTGGATCTGGCGTCGTGGACTCATGTGGCTGTGGTGCCCCCCCTTCCCTTCCCCCTGAGGTGCCTGTAGTTTTGTCATGTGATGCCCCTGCAGTGTTCTCTCCAACGGACTCAGGTCTACTTTGTGGGCTTTGCCCATGTGTTGATACACTTCGGCCCACGGACATTTGCAATTTCTGTGACTGTGCGGGACTTTCTGCCTCTATTTCTCGGTCACGCAATGTTTACATTAGATAATATTTCCATCATTTTCCTATTTTGCCATGTCTTCAATGAACCTATTTTGTACATAAATGTTGTTTCTCACTTGAATCATATCTTTTCGTTATTCCGGGGGGTTTGGGTGGGGTAACTTTGACTTGGTGCTCTGCATTGTGTGTAGATAGTTGGGAGGTGGGTGTGATGCATATGTGTGTGTCCGTAACCCTTCCTCCTCCCCCCCTCCCCTGTGTCGTAGGTGCGGTACTCACCGTTGTCGTCTGTGCCGGAGTTCGTACTCGTGGTAGATGAGCAGGTAGACGAGAGCGGGTAGGATGTGTAATTCGTGCTCCATGCTGTCCTCCGTCCTCGTGGAGTGTATAGCGGTGAGCGTTTTCCCGTTCGTAGTCTGTTTCCGCCGTGTTTTTATCAGCGGGGCTCCCGCCCCGGATGAGGTGGCGGATTGGTGAGTTGTGATAGGGTGGGCGGTACTTTGTCTGCCGCCTGCCTGTTGGTGGTGACCGCCGCGCTGTTTGTCTGTCCCGCCGTGGCGGGTGGAGTGGTAATGTGGCGGGCTATGTTGGCGGTTCCCGCCAGGGTCAGAATTCCATTTTTGGAACCGCCAGCCTGTTGGCGGGTTGGCCGCCGCTTTATCACCGACCGCCAGGGTCAGAATGACCCCCATAGGCCCTCATTCTGACCCTGGCGGTTTGTAACCACCAGGGCAGAGGGCAGAGGAAGCACCGCCAACAGGCTGGCGGTGCTTCCGGGGCAATTCTGACCGCGGCGGTAAAGCCGCGGTCAGAAAAGGGGAACCGGCAGTTTGCCGCCGGTTTTCCCCTGCCCCAGGGAATCCTCCATGGCGGCGCTGCATGCAGTGCCGCCATGGGGATTCCGACCCCCTTCCCGCCAGCCTGTTCCTGCAGGGGCCCCCTAACAGGGCCCCATTAAGATTTTCAGTGTCTGCAAAGCAGACACTGAAAATCGCGATGGGTGCCACTGCACCCGTCGCACCCCAGCAAATCCGCCGGCTCTTTCTTTGCTGGGGCTTTCCCGCTGGGCCGACCGCGGTGCGGTGTTTGGGCGGTTTCCGCCCGGCGGGCGGCGCCCGCCGCCCGCCGGGGTAGGAATGACCAATCTTAAACTTTAAAAAGCACATGTTTAAATTCATAGGTCCTTACACTGTCCTCAATCAATCAATCAATCAAAAAGACTTATAGAGCGCGCTACTCACCCGTGAGGGTCTCAAGGCGCTGGAGGGGGAGGAGAGATCACTGTTCGAAAAGCCAGGTTTTAAGGTTTTTCCTGAAGAGTAGGAGGTCCTGGGTCTTGCGGAGGTGGGTGGGGATGGAGTTCCAGGCTTTGGGGGCCAGATAGGAGAAGGATCTGCCTCCAGTGGTTGTGTGTTTGATGCGAGGGACTGTGGCGAGGGAGAGGTCGGCGGAGCGGAGGTGGCATGTGGGAGTGTGGAAGGTCACTCTTTCGTTGAGGTAGGTTGGGCCGGTGTTGTGGAGGGATTTGTGTGCGTGGATGAGGATCTTAAAGGTGATCCTTTTGTCTATGGGGAGCCAGTGGAGGGATTTGAGGTGTGGTGAGATGTGTTCATGTCGGGGCAGGTCGAGGATAAGTTGTGCTGCTGAGTTCTGGATTCGTTTTAGTTTGCGTTTGAGTTTTTGTGTGGTGCCGGCGTAGAGGGCGTTGCCGTAGTCAAGCCTGCTGCTGATGAGTGCGTGGGTGACTGTCTTTCTGGTCTCTGTGGGAATCCATTTGAATGTCTTCTTCAGTGTGCGGAGTGTGTTAAAACATGAGGAGGTGAGGGTGTTGATTTGTTGGGTCATAGAGAGGGAGGGGTCCAGGATGACGCTGAGGTTGCGTGCGTGGTTTGCGGGGGTGGGTGCGGGGCCTAACATGGTGGGCCACCAAGAGGGGTCCCAAGTGTTTTTGTGTGGACCAAAAATGATTATTTCGGTTTTGTTGGAGTTGAGTTTAAGGTGGTTGGCTGTCATCCAGGCAGCGGTGTCAAGGAGTGCAGCGTGTAGGTTGGTTTTGGGTGGTGGGGTTGCAGGTGAGGGAAAAAATGAGTTGTGTGTCATCAGCGTATCAGAGGATGGTGATGCCGTGGGGTTTGAGGATGTTGGCTAGTGGGGCCATGTAGATGTTAAAGAGTGTGGGGCTGAGGGAGGAGCCTTGTGGGACTCCGCAGGTGATTTTGGTGGTGGAGGATTGGAAGGGTGGGAGACTGACTTTTTGGGTTCTGTCGGTAAGGAAGGAAGTGAGCCAGTCCAGGGCTAAGAGGCGGATCTCGGAGTCGTGTACGGAGTGTGTGGTGGCAGACAGTGTCAAAGGCTGCGGAGAGGTCCAGGAGTATGAGTACTACGGTCTCGCCCATGTCGACTCTGGATCTGATTTCGTTGGTGCAAGCGATGAGAGCGGTTTCCGTGCTGTGATTCTTGAGGAACCCAGATTGGGAGGGGTCAAGTGTGTGGTTTGTCTCGAGGAAGTGGGATAGGCGGGCGTTGACTAGTTTTTCCGTGACCTTGGCTGGGAAAGGGAGGAGGGAGATGGGGCGGTAGTTGGAGAGGTCATCTGGGTCGGCATTGGGTTTTTGTAGGAGCGCAGTGACTTCCGCATGTTTCCAGAGGTCAGGGAAGGTGGTGGTTGCGAATGAGCTGTTGATTATGGCTCAGAGGTTAGGGGCGATGGTAGGGCTGGCCTTGTTGTATATTCAGTGGGGGCATGGGTCGGAGGGGGAGCCAGAGTGAATGGAGTTCATTGTCTTTTCAGTTTCTTCGTCGGTGGTGGGGGCCCAGGTGATGAGTAGGTTGGGGGGTGTGTGTGGTGGGTTTGTGTTGGGTGGGTGGGTGTTGTGTGTGGAGGGTGTGTGTGGTATGAAGCTGTTGTGTATGTCCTGTTGTGGTGGAAATGATTTGAGAGGGAGTTGCAGAGGGCTTGTGTGTGGGGTCTAGGTTGCTGGCTTTGGGTTTGGAGAGCTCTTTGATGATGGTAAAGAGTTCTTTGCTGCTTTGGGAGTTGTTGTCAATACGTTCCTTGTAGTGTGCTCTTTTGGTGGTGCGTATGAGTTGGTGGTGGATG
The DNA here is from genome assembly GCF_031143425.1 of Pleurodeles waltl. NCBI lineage: Eukaryota > Metazoa > Chordata > Amphibia > Caudata > Salamandridae > Pleurodeles > Pleurodeles waltl. Next base: position 603,936,150 of record NC_090445.1, on the reverse strand, counting down.
CGTGTGGTGATTTTGAGGGCGGAGAAGTTTTTGGCGGAAGGTTCTTGTCTCCAAGTTTTCTCTGCTTTGCGGCATTTGCGTTTGGATTCGTGGAGTTCAGTGGTGAACCATGGGGCGTTCTTGATACTGCGGGTGGTGATGTTTTTTTTGAGGGGCGCGAGAGCGTCGGCACAGGTGGTGATCCATTTGTTGAGGTTGTGTGCGCCGATGTTGGGGTCGGTGGTGTTGGGTGGGGGGGTTTGTGTCAGTTGGGAGTTCAGGTGCTCTGTGGGGATCTTGTCCCACATGCGGTAGGGGGTGGTGTGTTGGTGGTGGTGTGTGGGTGGTTTGTTGTAGGAGAAGTGGACGCAATGGTGGTCTGTCCATTGGAGTTTGGTGGTGTGGGTGTAGGTGACGTTTTGGCTTGAGATGAAAATTGCGTCAAGTGTGTGTCCAGCCGAGTGGGTGGGGGCTGTAACCAGTTGTTTGAGTCCCAGGTGGGTGAGGTTGTCCAGGAGGGAGGAGGAGTTGTGGTCTTGGGGGTTTTCCAGGTAGAAGTTGAAGTCGCCGAGGAGTATGTAGTCTGTGGAGGTGAGAGCGTGCATGCTGATGGTGTCAGCGATGGTGTCGCAGAAGGGGGGGCGTGGTCCAGGGGGTCTGTATATGAGTGTGCCTCTGAAGGTGGTTGTGTTGTTGATGTGGATGAGGAAGTGCATGTGTTCTGCGTTGTTGAGGGTGTCGAGGGTGTTGGTGGTGACCTTGATGGTGTCTCTGTGAAGGATGGCGATGCTGCCTCCAGGTTTGTTAAGGCGGTCTTTGCGTTGGAGTTTGTAGCCCTCCGGGGTGGCTGTGGCTATGTCTGGCTCGGATGTGAGGTTTGTCCATGTTTCTGTGAGGAAGACAATGTCGGGTGAGTGTGATGTGATGAGGTCCCAGAGTTCTATGGCATGTTTGTGTAGGGACCGGGTGTTTAGTAGCAGACAGCTGAGGTGGTTGCGGATGGTGTGGTTGTTGTGATGTGAGATAGCGTTTGCGGGGTGCTTGTGGTGTTGCTGTGGGTAGAGGTGGTATTGGCGTGGGGCTTGTGCGGGTTGTGGGGCTTGTTGGTGGGTGCGGATGTAGTTGTGTGGGGGCTGTTGTGTTTGGTGTTGGTGTGGGGTGCGTGGGAGGTGGAGCAAGAGAATAGGCAGGTGCGGCAGGAGAAGGAGCGGTCAGAAAAACAGTGGAAACAGTGGAAACAGGCAATACAAGGCACAGACTGTCCTCCAGCAAATTAATCCAGTGACCTATAAACTGCAGTTGCCCCGGTCACTGCGTATTCATCCAGTGTTCCATACTTCCCTCCTGAAAAAAGCAGTCCAGAAGGTACACTCACAACCAGCTCCAGTTCTAGTACAGGGGGAAGTGGAATACGAAGTCAAACAGGTGTTGGATTCCAAACTTCGAGGTCGTAACCTGTGGTATCTGATCTCTTGGAAAGGTTACGGTCCTGAAAGTAACTCATGGATTTCCTCATCAGATGTTCATGATCCACGACTAGTGAGACGTTTTCATCATCTTAACCCAGGCAAACCAGGCCCTAGAGCGCGCTTGGGAGAGGGGTGTACTGTCAACATCAGGGCAGTGCGCGCTCTACGGGTGACTAAAATGCAAAAACCCAACCTTTATGCAAGGACCTAATTCATGCATTGTATTTATATGCAGTATGTTAACCTTTTGCATTGCAGACTTTAACCTTGAAAAACACTATTAATGATGTTTGCAATAACTGTTCATTTGCAATGTATTGCTGCAGGCTTACTGAGTGTGTTAGGGTGTGGTCCCTTTCTAGGACCTTCTAGAAGCTTTCCCTGCAGCATGACTGGGTGTGGTTTGTGGGCTGGACCAGACTCTATATAAGGGAGCCAGCCCAGCTCCACGTGCTCACTATTCAGAGGTCCCGGTGCAGAGCAGCAGCAACTTCCTGAGCTCCTGTTCCGTAGGCCTACTTTGACCTTTCCAGGCCTTGCCCTTCATTGTATTGGTGATCCTTGAACAGGGCGGTAAGACGGAGGTCGGGCTGGGCCCCCGACCCCGTTTTCAAAGGCATTCGAGTTTTTGGGCCTAGTTTTAATGTTGAAAGATTTTTCCTTGTGTGTGTGAATGTGCTCGTGGGTTCTGGCATTTACATGTTGATATTCGAATCGTCAAGACGCACAATTCATTCTTGGCATTTGACTTTTGAGATTCGGGTCGGCAACAGTGTGCACGACCATTTCTCGACATTTGCATATTGACTTTCGAATCGGCAAGGCGTGCAATTCATTCCTTGCATTTAATTCTTGATACTCATTGTGCGCTACCATTTCTTGGCATTTGCATGGTGGCATTCGAATCGACAAGACGCGCAATTCATTCCTTGCATTTAACTCTTGATAATCATTGTGCGCGACCATTTCTTGGCATTTGCATGGTAGCATTCGAATCTGCAAGACGCCCAATTCATTCCTTGCATTTAACTCTTGATAATCATTGTGCGCGACCATTTCTTGGCATTTGCATGGTGGCATTCGAATCGACAAGACGCGTGATTCATTCCTAGCATTTAACCCTTGATAATCATTGTGCGCTACCATTTCCTGGCATTTGTATGACAGCATTCGAATCGGCAAGATGCGCAATTCATTTACCGCATTCAAACTTTGATGTTCAGATTGCTTACAGAGTGTGCGCTCATTTCATGGCATTTGCATATTCTTGTTGGAATCGGCAAGACGCGCGATTCATTTCCCGCATTTAAACCTAGGTGGTCAGATCGCTTATGAGTGTGCGCAATCATTTCATGGCGATTAAAACTTTGATGTGTAGTGTTTCCTGAAGTGCACACAACTATCCAGGGCTATTGAATTTTCTGCAAAGGTGTTAAAATTCAAGACGTTACATTATATGTGCATATTAAGTCCTTAGTACAGTTCCCATTGTTTTCCAGAGAATGTTCAGATTACTTTTTGTCCTCATGTAGAAAGACAATGGGGGTCATTACAACATTGGCGGTAAAAGCCGCTTACCGCCGTGCAGAAGACCGCCAATACACCGCCGCGGCCCCGGAAATCCGCCACAGCTATTATGACCCACATCTCAGAATCCGCCGAAATTCAGACACCCACACAAGTCCGCCACACCAAAGGTCAGTGATAAACTGGCGAAAACAAAACCTCCACTGTCACGCCAACAGAAACAGGCCCATGCTATTACGACCCACGAATCCATGCGGCGGTCTTTCAACCGCGGTATTCCATTGGCGGTACACACCGCCGCGCTCAAAATACACACACATCTCCAAAACACCGCCATATTGGACAATTCCAAATACACACACCTGATACACATACAAACAACACTCCCACACACCCAACACAATATAAAACACACACCCACATCACCCACAAACCCCTACGACCAAAAATCAGAGACGAAGGCGACAGAGAGAGAGAGCACAGCAATAAAGAACCCCACCACACAGAGGCACAAAACACCATCACCCACACAACATCCACGCACAAAATTCCACACACCACAACACATCACCACCCTCATCACCATACACCACCCCACACATGACCTACACCACCCCATGGCATGCCAAAGACACCCCAGGTTTTCCGAGGAGGAGCTCAGGGTCATGGTGGAGGAAATCGTACGGGTAGAGCCACAGCTATTTGGATCACAGGTGCAGCACACCTCCATAGCCAGGAAGATGGAGCTATGGCGAAGAATCGTCGACAGGGTAAACGCAGTGGGACAGCACCCAAGAAATCGGGAGGACATCAGGAAGAGGTGGAACGACCTACGGGGGAAGGTGCGTTCAGTGGTCTCCAGGCACAACATCGCGATTCCGCGGACTGGCGGTGGACGCCCACCTCCTCCCCCACAACTAACAACATGGGAGGAGCAGGTCTTGACCATTATGCATCCTGAGGGCCTCCGAGGAGTCGGAGGAGGAATGGACACTGGTAAGTCAAATCTTAACTATCATATCCCCCACCCTACCTGCATGCTATCACACACCCCCACCCTCGCCCCCTCCCCTATCACTCCAACTCCTCACTAATGTACTTATAACACAAACCACCCATCCCAACACCAAGCCCTTTATGACTCAACTAAGCATGGACACCCATCACAAAAGCATGCCCACTGCACATACCCATAACACCCCCCAACCATCATCACACAAGCCCCCACACAGGAATGCTTGCACTGGGGTACACGCACACCCACCCATTGCACACCATGACACACACACATGCAATAATCATGCTTTTATACCCCTGCAGGACCTCTACGTAACATCACCACACAGGAGGGTCCAGACATGTCCACTCCACCCCCAGAAGAGGCCCACAGTGATGACAGCAGCTCTGTCCAACTGGATCCAGATGACCAGCCCGGACCATCGTGGGCCTCGGGACAGTCGGTTCCCCTCGCACAGGCACAGCCCTACACTGACCTTCCACCCTCTGGTAACACCAGCACAGCACCCACCCAGCGGGCCCATACCTCCGTACCCAGGACACGTCAGTCAGCTGTGTGTCCACCACTACAGGGAACCCAGGATAACCCACCACCCCAACAACAACAGGGACCTGGGGGCAGTGGTAGTGGGCACACGGTCCAGGGGACGGAGGCACAGGAACACAGGGGAACTGGGAGGGCTCCCGTGCGACAGGGGGCGGACAGGCCAAGGGAACCCACTCTCCACGAGGCCCTCTCCTCCATCATGGGAGCATACCACCACTCCCAGGAGACGATGGCTACGGTCCTGACCAAGTTTCAGGAGACCCAGCACATGCAGGACGAACAGTATTTGGGGTTCAGGGAGGAGCTCAGAACCATCAGCACCGCCCTGGCCACCATCGCAGGGGTGCTGAAGGACATACAAAAGACCATGAGGGACGCCGTGGCACTCCAAGGGGCCCTTGACACTAGCATGGATGATGAACTGCCCACCACCTCCGCCGGCGCTAGTGGACAGGACACCCCGCCACAGGACCACCACACCAGCACCCCACCCCCTGCAGATGGAGAACCACACTGCAAGCGGTCCCTGAGATCCAGGAACAGGACAGAGCAAGATGGCAAGACCCCCGCCAGGAAATGAGACCACCCTGATTGTCCTCCCACTGTCCCACTTTGTTACCCTGTCCAGATTGGAACTGCCCCAGCTCCACTTCCTATGCCCATATGGGCAATGCACCTGTGAGACTTATAGACTGGACTCTGCCATGGACATTCCTCCACCATCACCCATCACCATTTTGCCACCCCCTTCAATAATTAGCACTTCAATAAACACCCTTGAACCACAAAACAATCTGGAGTCAGTCTGTAATTTTGAAAATGTGTATTAGCTATGACAGTGACAAAATCCGTTCTCAATAGTAATGTCAACATACCTATGTCACACATCACAAGTCCATGAAGGATGCAAGCAGATGACACACTTTGGTAACCACACCTGTGAAACTGTAATGGAAATGTATCACTCAGTTAGCAGATGATACTTCAAATTGACAGACAGGATAGAGGTAGAAATGTGAAAGTGAATGTATTAGTAAAATAATTGTTCTCACCTGTGTGTCACTGGAAATATTGCTGTATGACAGAGTCTCTGTTATCAATGTCTTCTTCCTCTGCTTCCTCTTCATCACTGTCCACAGGCTCCACAGCTGCCACAACACCGTCATCTGGACCATCCTCCTGCAGAAAAGGCACCTGGCGTCGCAAAGCAAGATTGTGAAGCATCGAGCAGGCGATGATGATCTGGCACACCTTCCTTGGTGAGTAGAATAGGGAACCACCTGTCATATGGAGGCATCTGAACCTGGCCTTCAGGAGGCCGAAGGTGCGTTCGATCACCCTCCTAGTCCGCCCATGGGCCTCATTGTAGCGTTCCTCTGCCCTGGTCCTGGGATTCCTCACTGGGGTCAGTAGCCATGACAGGTTGGGGTAACCAGAGTCCCCTAATAGCCACACACGGTGCCTCTGGAGTTGACCCATCACATACGGGATGCTGCTATTCCGCAGGATGTAGGCGTCATGCACTGAGCCAGGGAACATAGCATTTACCTGGGAGATGTACTGGTCTGCCAAACATACCATCTGTACATTCATGGAATGATAACTCTTCCGGTTCCTGTACACCTGTTCACTCCTGTGGGGGGGACCAGAGCCACATGGGTCCCATCAATGGCACCTATGATGTTAGGGATATGTCCCAGGGCATAGAAGTCACCTTTAACTGTAGCCAAATCCTCCACCTGAGGGAAAACGATGTAGCTCCTCACGTGTTTCAGCAGGGCAGACAACACTCTGGACAACACGTTGGAGAACATAGGCTGGGACATCCCTGATGCCATGGCCACTGTTGTCTGAAATGACCCACTTGCTAGGAAATGGAGCACTGATAGCACCTGCACTTGAGGGGGGATTCCTGTGGAATGGCGGATTGGTGACATCAGGTCTGGCTCCAACTGGGTACACAGTTCCTGGATTGTGGCACGGTCAAACCTGTAGGTGATGATTAAATGTCGTTCCTCCATTGTTAACAGGTCCACCAGCGGTCGGTACACCGGAGGATTCCGCCATCTCCTCACATGTCCCAGCTGACGGTGCCTAAGAAGGACAACAGCGACCACAGATTCAACAAATCCTGAGGTATGTACCCACAGCTACACAGGGCACGACACTAAATACAATATCCTTCCTGTATGTGTGTTGAGTGTAGGCCTAGGTATGTGTGACGCAGTTGTAAATGAAGCCATGTGGGCCCCTGAAATGGCGGCTGCCTGACCTCTAAAGTGGGACAATGGGATGTGAGGTAACTGCCCTGGCTTTGTACACTGTCGCGGTAGGCGGTCAAAGACCGCGGCGCAATGCTGCATTGGTTAACATTGGACCCTATGGGTCCCAGGAGCCAATGACGAAGTGCGCCAGCGGTGATGATACGCACCGCCGCGGACGTCACCGCCGCAGACGTGACCGCCATTTTCTATCTGTTCAATCACTCGATACCTGATCTTCGACAGGAGAGGACCTACACTGCAAGTGCTGCTGTGACCTCGGTCTGGAAGAGACAATGGCTCGTGCGTCTGGGGAAAGGGCCCCTGCCTTCACTGCACAGGAGTTGGAGAAGCTTGTGGACGGGGTCCTCCCCCAGTACACGCTACTCTACGGTCCTCCAGACCAACAGGTAAGTACACAGGGAGCACGTTGTATGGGCTATGCCTGGGTGGAGAGGGCTGATGCCAGTAGGAAGGGGGCAGAGTCCTGCGAGCATGTAGAAGTGTGATTGCATGTGCCACATGGCAAGGGCAGGGATGTGGGCCACTCACTTCGACGATGCTGTTGCTAATGCCTCCACTGTGTCCCCCTCCTCGTCGTCTCCCTCCTCCCTTCCAGTGTCGTCTACACTCTCACCTGCATGCACTACCACTACAGCCACTAGGGCTCGCACCAGAACTCCCAGCACCACACCCTGCTCACCTGATCTCACCACCCCCACTACCATTTACATGTCCGCTGTGTCCTCTCCCAGTGTGTCTGTGACGCCCCCTCCCAAAGTACACAAACGCGGACACCCACACACCCAACATCCATCCACCTCACGACAGCCTCCAGAGCCTGCACCCAAATCACCTAATGTTACACCTCCTACAACCACCTCCTCTTCCTCCACTCCCAGACCCCCTCCAGCTACCCATCCCAGTGTTCGTCAGAAACTTTTCCTGAGCAACCTTGACCTCTGTCCCACCACCCCCACCCCTCCAATTCATAGGTCCCGTACTAGCACCTCAGCCAAAAAAAGTCCGGTACCAGTGGTGCGTGTTAGAGGTATGTGGAGTGCACCGGCCACCAGGGCAGCCAGTGTGACACGGAGCCAAAGCACTGCCAGTCCCCCCATGTAAAGCAACAGAAGTTGGACAGTGCCCGGCGGGAGAGGGTGAAGACTCCTGCCGGCAAAGCCGCCCACAAGGGTCCCGGGGGGAGTGTCCAGTCAGCTGTGACCCCTCCCAAGGTGGTGAAGGGGCAGAAGAAGTCTCCAAAGTCTGGGAGGAACAGCACGGCGGAGAAGGCCGCCATCCTCCCTGCTGGCCAGGACGCCACCGCCAGCCCCATCATCACTGGTCCGGAGACCACCGCCAGAGTCAGTGCCCTGGAGGGCAGCACTGTTGTCACTGGTCCGGAGACCACCGCCAGAGTCAGTGCCCTGGAGGGCAGCACCGTTGCCACTGGTCCGGAGTGCCCTGGAGGGCAGCACTGTCGTCACTGGTCCGGTGACCACCGCCAGTGCCCTGGAGGGCCCCGGACCCACAGTCCCGCTGGACACTGAGAGACCGTCATGCCACACACCGCTGTACAGGTCACAGACAGCAAAGTCAAGCACCGCTGAACAGGGCAAGCACCGCTGCACAGGGCAAAGACCGCCATGGCAAGCACTGGTGAACAGGGCAAGCACCGCTGAACAGGGCAAGCACCGCTGAACAGGGCAAAGACCGCCATGGCAAGCACTGCTGAACAGGGCAAAGACCGCCATGGCAAGCACCGCTGAACAGGGCAAAGACCGCCATGGCAAGCACCGCTGAACAGGGCAAGCACCGCTGAACAGGTCAGAAACGGCTAAGTCAAGCACCGCTGAACAGGGCAAAGACCGCCATGGCAAGCACCGCTGAACAGGGCAAGCACAGCTGAACAGGGCAAAGACCGCCATGGCAAGCACTGCTGAACAGGGCAAAGACCGCCATGGCAAGCACCGCTGAACAGGGCAAGCACCGCTGAACAGGGCAAAGACCGCCATGGCAAGCACCGCTGAACAGGGCAAAGACAGCAACGTCAAGCACCTCTGAACAGGGCAAAGACCGCCATGGCAAGCATCGTTGGCCCATGTGCGGCTGGGACAGTGACGGAACTGGGACCGTCACGAGGAGCGTGATGCACTCTGGGCACCAGTCCCCCTCCAGAACCAGTGGAGAACTGCATCCACTACCTGAAACCTTCACAGGATGAAGCACTCTGGGCACCAGTCCCCCTCCAGAACCAGTGGAGAACTGCATCCACTACCTGAATCCTTCACAGGATGAAGCACTCTGGGCACCAGTCCCCCTCAAGAACCAGTGGAGAACTGCATCCACTACCTGAATCCTTCACAGGATGAAGCACTCTGGGCACCAGTCCCCCTCCAGAACCAGCGGAGAACTGCATCCACTTGAGAGACTGTGGCTTTGCACTCCCCAGGATGTAACAGTGGGCAAACCACCCACTGGAGAGACTTGAGAGACTGTGGCTTTGCACTCCCCAGGATGTAACAGTCGACAAACCACCCACTGGAGAGACTTGAGAGACTGTGGCTTTGCACTCCCCAGGATGTAACAGTGGGCAAACCACCCACTGGAGAGACTTGAGAGACTGTGACTTTGCACTCCCCAGGATGTAACAGTGGGCAAACCACCCACTGGAGAGACTTGAGAGACTGTGGCTTTGCACTCCCCAGGATACATCAATGGGCATGGAGCCCCGTCGTGGATCTGGCTTTGCACTCATCCGGCTGAGGTGCCCCCCCTTCCCTTCCCCCTGAGGTGCCTGTTGTATTACTATCTGATGCCCCTGCAGTGTTCTCTCTGTTTGTGGACAGGTATCTAGTGTGGGCCTCGCCCATGCATTTTGGGCCCAGTGGACCACGGACATTGAATTGTGCATACCTGCACTAGTAATCGTGATGTATATATTTGGAATGTGTATATATTTCTGTATATATGAGCTTACTGTATTTTTATTAATTACAATAGTTATACTGATTCCCTTTTGTCTTTGTATTCTTCCGTGGGGGTTGTGGGTTGTTACTGTGATGTTTGGATATGCATTAATGTGTGTGTTGTAGTGGGTGAGGTTCGGGGTGGGGGTGGGGGTGTTGCGTTTGTGTCCCCCTGACTTTTGCCTCCCCTATGTCGTAGGTGCAGTACTCACCGTTGTCTTCGGCGCCGCCGTTGCTGATGTTCATAGAAGAGCAGGTAGACAAGCGCAGGGAGTATTTGGAGTTTGGGCTCCATGGTGCCCTCCTTCCTCGTGGCGTGTGTTAAGGTGAGCGTTTTCCCATTGCAAAAGCTGTTTCCGACGTGTTTTTATCCACGGTGAATCCGCCCCGGAAAAGGTGGCGGATTGGCCTGTTGTAATAGTGTGGGCGGTACATTGTCTCCCGCCTGTCTGTTGGCGGTGACCGCTGCGCTGCCTGTCTGTACCGCCGTGGCGGTCGGAGTGTTAAAGTGGCTGTCTATGTTGGCGGTTTCCGCCACGTCATAATTCCCTTTTTTTCTCCGCTGGCCTGTTTGCGGTATTACTGCATCTTTAACACCGTCCGCCAGGGTTGTAATGACCCCCAATGTTTGTTCTGGAAACATAATTCTAGAAGGTTCTTATATTCCTAGACAATATGTGACATTTCATAAAAAGTTCATACGAAAAGTTGTATTAACCATTCTTAATTCCTTCCCAGGTACCCAGACATCTTGAGGCCTAATTATAGTCCTTTCTTAAGTTATCCATGGTTACAGTATGACAATGCTTAGAATCATAGGGGGTGATTCTAACCCTGGCGGTCGGTGTTAAAGCGGCGGCCAACCCGCCAACAGGCTGGCGGTAAAAAATATGGAATTCTGACCCTGGCGGGAACCGCCAACACAGAGAGCCACTTTAACACTCCGCCCGCCACGGCGGTACAAACAAACAGCGCGGCGGTCACCGCCAACAGCCAGGCGGCAGACAATGTACCGCCCACACTATCACAACTCACCAATCCGCCACCTTTTCCGGGGCGGGAGCACCGCCGATAAAAACACGGCGGAAACAGACTACGGACGGGAAAACGCTCACCACTACGCACTCCAGGAGGAAGGAGGACAGCATGGAACCCGAATTAAACATCCTACCTGCTCTCGTCTACCTTCTCATCTACCACGAGTACGAAGTCCGGCGCAGACGACAACGGTGAGTACTGCACCTACGACACACGGGAGGGGGGAGGACGAAAGGTTACGGGCACACACATATGCGCCCCCCCGCCCCCAACTATGTACACACCAATGCAGAGCAACAAGTCACAGTGACACCACCCAAACACCCCTGAAAAATGCTAGGACATAATCAAATTTGGAATAAATATTTATGTACCAAAAAGCTCCTGAAAATTATCGTACAACCATGAAAGATATTCACAAGAAAACAAATGACATACACATCAGTGTATAACTGAAGTAACAAGTCCTGCACATCCTACGAATTCATCATGTCCGTGGGCCAAAGTTTTCAGAAACAAGGGCAAAGCCCACACAGGAGACCTGAGTCCTTTGGAGAGAACACTGCAGGGGCATCAGATGTAAAAACTACAGGCACCTCAGGGGGAAGGGAAGGGGGGGCACCACAGCCACATGAGTCCACGACGCCAGATCCACGAGGAGCCACCATGCCCACTGTACCATCCTGGGGAGTGCAAAGCCACAGTCTCTCAATGTCTCTACAGTGGGTGGGCTGCCCACTGTACCATCCTGGGGAGTGCAAAGCCACAGTCTCTCAATGTCTCTACAGTGGGTGGGCTGCCCACTGTACCATCCTGGGGAGTGCAAAGCCACAGTCCATCAGGTGGATGACAGTCTCCACTGGTCAAGGAGGAGGCATGGTGGACACAGTGAACCATAAACAGTGATTGAGACGGCGGTGCCCAGCGGAGCGGTGCTTGACAGGAAGGGCCCAGCGGAGCGGTGCTTGAGATGGCGGGGCCCAGCGGAGCGGTGCTTGAGACGGCGGGGCCCAGCGGAGCGGTGCTTGAGATGACGGGCCCAGCGGAGCGGTGCTTGAGAAGAAGGGCCCAGCGGAGCAGTGCTTGACAGGAAGGGCCCAGCGGAGCGGTGCTTGAGACGGCGGGGCCCAGCGGAGCGGTGCTTGAGATGACGGGCCCAGCGGAGCGGTGCTTGAGACGGCGGGGCCCAGCGGAGCGGTGCTTGAGAAGAAGGGCCCAGCGGAGCGGTGCTTGAGAAGAAGGGCCCAGCGGAGCGGTGCTTGAGAAGAAGGGCCCAGCGGAGCGGTGCTTGACAGGAAGGGCCCAGTGGAGCGGTGCCTGAGATGAAGGGACCAGCGGAGCGGTGCTTGAGACGGCAGGGCCCAGCGAAGCGGTGCTTGAGAAGAAGGGCCCAGCGGAGCGGTGCTTGAGAAGAAGGGCCCAGCGGAGCAGTGCTTGACAGGAAGGGCCCAGCGGAGCGGTGCTTGAGACGGCGGGGCCCAGCGGAGCGGTGCTTGAGATGACGGGCCCAGCGGAGCGGTGCTTGAGACGGCGGGGCCCAGCGGAGCGGTGCTTGAGATGACGGGCCCAGCGGAGCGGTGCTTGAGAAGAAGGGCCCAGCGGAGCAGTGCTTGAGAAGAAGGGCCCAGCGGAGCGGTGCTTGACAGGAAGGGCCCAGCGGAGCGGTGCCTGAGACTGCGGGGCCCTCTTCAGCGGTGCCTATCTTCACGGCGGGGCCCTGTTCAGCGGTGCTCTTCTGCACCGCGGGCCCTGTTCAGCGGTGCCTATCTTCACGGCGGGGCCCTGTTCAGCGGTGCTCTTCTGCACCGCGGGCCCTGTTCAGCGGTGCTCTTCTCCACGGCGGGGCCCTCTTCAGCGGTGCCTATCTTCACGGCGGGGCCCTGTTCAGCGGTGCTCTTCTGCACCGCGGGCCCTGTTCAGCGGTGCTCTTCTCCACGGCGGGGCCCTCTTCAGCGGTGCCTATCTTCACGGCGCGGCCCTGTTCAGCGGTGCTCTTCTGCACCGTGGGCCCTGTTCAGCGGTGCTCTTCTCCACGGCGGGGCCCTCTTCAGCGGTGCCTATCTTCACGGCGGGGCCCTGTTCAGCGGTGCTCTTCTGCACCGCGGGCCCTGTTCAGCGGTGCTCTTCTCCACGGCAGGCCCTGTTCAGCGGTGCTCTTCTCCACGGCGGGCCCTGTTCAGCGGTGCTCTTCTCCACGCCGGGCCCTGTTCAGCGGTGCTCATCCAGCAGGTCAAGGGAGCCAGACCTGGCCTGGACTCCCTGGTCAGTCGCCCTCGGACCGTGACGTTTCTGGACCCTTCGGGGACGGACTCCTGGCCTCCTTAGTGTCCTCCTTCCCAGCTGGGACGTGACATGTGGGGTCCACCTTCTCCGCGCTCCTGCTGCCCTTCCGCTCCTTTGATGGGGCTCTCGGGCCCTTGCCTCCTCTAGATGGTGTGGGTGGTGAAGTGGCCGCACATTGTTCCTTGGGGGCAGCCCTGTCGGTCCTCGCATGGCGGCCCTTGTTTTTGCGGGTCCTCTTGCCGGGGGGTGGCTGGACGTGTCCTTGCTGCTGATCGATGTGTCACTGCTGGCAAAGGGTGGGCTCCAGAACCCATGCACAACAGTGACACCCGAAGCTGGGCTGGTGGTGGCTGCGGTGCTCTTGGGACTCTTTGCAGATGGAGGGGGGAGCTCATCGGAGGGAAAGAGGTCAAGATTAGCCAGGAAAAGTTTTTTAGGCCAAGGTAAAGGGTAGGAGAAGTGGAGATGGAAGTGGAGGAAGAGGAGGTGGTTGTAGGAGAGTCAGGTGTGCTGTCATTGGGTGAAGGTGCTGGTGCTGTAGGCTGTCGTGAGGTGGATGTCTGTTGGGTGGGTGGCTGCCTGCGTTTGTGTGTCTTGGAAGAGGGGGTGACAGACACAGTGGGAGAGGACACAGGGGACGTGTAAATGGCAGTGGGGGTGGTGACTGCACGAGTGTGGACTGTACTGGAGGGTGAGGTGGTGATGGAAGCACTGGCTGATGTTGGTGTGCATGCAGGTGTGAGTGTAGATGTCACAGGGAGGGAGGAGGGAGACGAGGAGGAGGGGGACACAGAGGTGGTAGTGACTGTTGGAATGTCTGCATCTGGGTGTTGCTTGGGTGAGTGTTTGTGGGATCTGTGGTGCTTGTGTTTGGATGAGCTGCTCTTGGGTGTTGAGGTGTGTGCAGGCTGGTCTGATGGTGTGGATGGGATAGGCTGAGGAACAGGAGACAGAGAAAGGCTGGAGGCAGTAAGAAGAGGGAGGCTGGAAACAGGGACAATGGCTGCCGTCAGTGCTGAGGCCAGAGCAGTGAACGCTAGTTGATGGGCAGCCTGACCCGAATGAATGCCCTCCAGGTACGCATTGCTCTGTTGCACCTCCCATTGCACCCCCTGGATGGCATTCAAAAGGGTCGTCTGCCCAACAATGAGCGTCCTCACCAGGTCAATGAGCTCCGCACTGAGGGCAGCAGGGGCAACAGGGGCAGGGGCTGAGGTGCCTGGGGCGAAGGAGACGCGCGCCTTCCTGGGCGAGCGGGCACGGAGCGTAGGCTGAGGGGCTGCTGGGAGGGCGGTGCTGGTGCGCTGGGTGGCGGCTGTACCTGTAGAGGCGGGGGGCCCGGATGTTGCCGCCACCGCTCGGGAGCTCCCATCCGAGGACGTGTCGCTGTCGCTGCTCTCACCAGCGGTCCCCGTCGTGGTGCTCCCCTCGCCCTCCGGATCACTGGTGCCCTCTGTGTCTGTTCCTGGGCCCACCGGGGCCTTGTGTCCTGCAGCTCCCTCGTGCTCCGATGCCAAATCTCCTCCGCCTGATGATGCTAATGCACACATGCACAAGAAGATGAAGAGAAAGGGTGGGGGGAGAAAAAAGGAGACCAGGTTGAGTGCATGCAATGGCAACACCGTTGGCGGAGAAGACAGACACAGGAGCCTAATGCACTAAGCCGCGCATTCGGGGTACACTACTCAGTACTACTGACTAGGACAACAGGCCAAGAGACGTCAAACGCGCACATGGGAGATGCTGGACCTTCAATGGCTGTACTTGTCACCCTACAGAGGTGGGGGCCGGGGGCACAGGGCCATGCCTAAGGGAGAGGACTACACTACAGAAAGCGCCCTGGCCTAATGTCACCCACAGCCCTCCTCCCCCACCCAGACGCCTCCACTGTGCAGAAAGATAGGAGAATGTGCTGATACTCACCCCCTTGTGTCTGCTGTGATGTCTTAAGGCGCCCATCCAATTCAGGGTAGGCCACCGCCAGGATCCGGGACATCAGGGGGGTCATGGTGCGACTGGCACCCCTCCTAGGTTGGGAGGCCATCCCCAGCAGTGTTTCTGCGGTCTTCCTTGTTCCGCGGCGGATGTCCTCCCACCTCTTGCGGCAGTGGGTGACCCGTCTGTTGTGGACCCCCAAGTTCCGGACTTCCTTGGCGATGGCACGCCAAATCTCGATCTTCTGATGGGCGCTGACCTATTTGACATGTACAGGGTGGAAAGGAGGAAATCATCAATGACCTGCATGATAGATGTGATCGGCCCCCCCCATCAACTTTGCCATATGGCACATGCTCTCATCTGTCGGGCGTTGCACTCCTCATTCGCCCCCCACCCCACCAACTTACATCCACCCCAATCCACACAGGCATAGCCCATTCCATGTTCACCCGGTGTACTCACTTGTTGGTCTGGAGGACCGTAGAGTAGCGCATACTGGGGGAGGACCCCATCCACGAGCTTCTCCAACTCTTCAGACGTGAAGGCAGGGGCCCTTTCCCCAGTCGCAGCAGCCATTGTATCTTCCAGACCGAGGTCACAGCAGCACTTGCAGTATAGGTCCTCTCCTGTGGATGATCAGGTCTCGAGTGATTAATCAAATAGAAAATGGCGGTCACGCCCGCGGCGGTGCGTACCGCGGCGGTGCGTACCGCGACCGCCGGCGCACATCGTCATTGGCTCCTGAAACCCATACGGTTCAATGTTAACCAATGCGGCTTTGCGCCGCGGTCTTCGACCGCCTACCGCCACGGTGTGCCCCGCCAGCGCATTGACCTCACATCCCATTGTCCCACTTCACAGGTCAGGCAGCCGCCATTTCAAGGGCCTACATGGCTTAATTTTGACTGCGACACACAGGCCTAGGCCTTGCATTGCCACACATCCACGCCTTTCAACCCATTGCCATTCTTTAACTGTGCAAGCTGTCTGTACGTACCTGTGGTTTGCCTGACTCTGTGCTCCATGTTGTCCTTCCTAGGCACCGTCCGCTGGGACTTGCGATGAGAAGTGTAGGAGGCTGGACTGGCTTGTAGTGAGTACCAAGGGGTACTTGCACCTTGCACCAGGCCCAGTTATCCCTTATTAGTGTATAGGGTGTCTAGCAGCTTAGGCTGATAGATAATGGTAGCTTAGCAGAGCAGCTTAGGCTGAACTAGGAGACATGTGAAGCTACTACAGTACCACCTAGTGTCATATGCACAATATCATAAGAAAACACAATACACAGTTATACTAAAAATAAAGGTACTTTATT
Source organism: Pleurodeles waltl (assembly GCF_031143425.1). NCBI lineage: Eukaryota > Metazoa > Chordata > Amphibia > Caudata > Salamandridae > Pleurodeles > Pleurodeles waltl. The sequence goes on along the minus strand of NC_090445.1, from coordinate 603,919,807 downwards.
TTTATGACAATATGCCAAAGTATCTTAGAGTGTACCCTCAGTGAGAGGATAGGAAATATACACAAGATATATATACACAATAGCAAAAATATGCAGTATAGTCTTAGAAAACAGTGCAAACAATGTATAGTTACAATAGGATGCAATGGGGAAACATAGGGATAGGGGCAACACAAACCATATACTCCAAAAGTGGAATGCGAACCACGAATGGACCCCAAACCTATGTGACCTTGTAGAGGGTCGCTGGGACTATTAGAAAATAGTGAGAGTTAGAAAAATAACCCTCCCCAAGACCCTGAAAAGTGAGTGCAAAGTGCACTGAAGTTCCCCTAAGGACAAAATAGTCGTGTTAGAGGGAAAATGCAAGGAAAACACAAATCAGCAATGCAACAACGATGGATTCCTGACTGAGGGTACCTGTGGAACAAGGGGACCAAGTCCAAAAGTCACAAGCAACTCGGAGATGGGCAGATGCCCAAGAAATGCCAGCGGTTGGTGCAAAGAAGCTCTTACTAGGCTGAAGAACTGTGAATACTGCAGGAACGACAAGGGCTAGAGACTTCCCCTTTGGAGGATGGATCCCCCACGCCTTGGAGAGTCGTGCAGAAGTGTTTTCCCGCCGGATGGACGCCAACAAGCCTTGCTACATGCAAATCGTGCGTTTGGCGTTTTTGGACGCTGCTGGGGCCCAGGAGGGACCAGGAGGTCACAAATTGGACCTGCAGAGAGAGGGGACGTCGAGCAAGACAAAGAGCCCTCACTGAAGCAGGTAGCACCCGGAGAAGTGCCAGAAACAGGCACTTCGAGGATGCGTGAAACGGTGCTCGGCGAAGTTGCACAAAGGAGTCCCACGTCGCCGGAGACCAACTTAGAAAGTCGTGCAATGCAGGTTAGAGTGCCGTGGACCCAGGCTTGGCTGTGCACGAAGGATTTCCGCCGGAAGTGCACAGGGGCCGGAGTAGCTTGCAAAGTCGCGGTTCCCAGCAATGCAGCCCAGCGAGGTGAGGCAAGGACTTACCTCCACCAAACTTGGGCTGAAGAGTCACTGGACTGTGGGGGTCACTTGGATGGTGTCGCTGGATTCGAGGGACCTCGCTCGTCGTGCTGAGAGGAGACCCAAGGGACCGGTAATGCAGCTTTTTGGTGCCTGCGGTTGCAGGGGGAAGATTCCGTCGACCCACGGGAGATTTCTTCGGAGCTTCTGGTGCAGAGAGGAGGCAGACTACCCCCACAGCATGCACAAGCAGGAAAACAGTCGAGAAGGCGGCAGGATCAGCGTTACAGAGTTGCAGTAGTCGTCTTTGCTACTATGTTGCAGGTTTGCAGGCTTCCAGCGCGGTCAGCGGTCGATTCCTTATCAGAAGGTGAAGAGAGAGATGCAGAGGAACTCGGCTGAGCTCATGCATTCGTTATCTGAAGTTTCCCCAGAGACAGAGACCCTAAATAGCCAGAAAAGAGGGTTTGGCTACCTAGGAGAGAGGATAGGCTACTAACACCTGAAGGAGCCTATCAGCAGGAGTCTCTGACGTCACCTGGTGGCACTGGCCACTCAGAGCAGTCCAGTGTGCCAGCAGCACCTCTGTTTCCAAGATGGCAGAGGTCTGGAGCACACTGGAGGAGCTCTGGACACCTCCCAGGGGAGGTGCAGGTCAGGGGAGTGGTCACTCCCCTTTCCTTTGTCCAGTTTCGCGCCAGAGCAGGGGCTAAGGGGTCCCTGAACCGGTGTAGACTGGCTTATGCAGAATTGGGCACATCTGTGCCCAAGAAAGCATTTCCAGAGGCTGGGGGAGGCTACTCCTCCCCTGCCTTCACACCATTTTCCAAAGGGAGAGGGTGTCACACCCTCTCTCAGAGGAAGTTCTTTGTTCTGCCATCCTGGGCCAGGCCTGGCTGGACCCCAGGAGGGCAGATGCCTGTCTGAGGGGTTGGCAGCAGCAGCAGCTGCAGTGAAACCCCAGGAAGGGCAGTTTGGCAGTACCAGGGTCTGTGCTACAGACCACTGGGATCATGGGATTGTGCCAACTATGCCAGGATGGCATAGAGGGGGCAATTCCATGATCATAGACATGTTACATGGCCATATTCGGAGTTACCATGGTGAAGCTACATATAGGTAGTGACCTATATGTAGTGCACGCGTGTAATGGTGTCCCCGCACTCACAAAGTTCAGGGAATTGGCTCTGAACAATGTGGGGGCACCTTGGCTAGTGCCAGGGTGCCCTCACACTAAGTAACTTTGCACCTAACCTTTACCAGGTAAAGGTTAGACATATAGGTGACTTATAAGTTACTTAAGTGCAGTGTAAAATGGCTGTGAAATAACGTGGACGTTATTTCACTCAGGCTGCAGTGGCAGGCCTGTGTAAGAATTGTCAGAGCTCCCTATGGGTGGCAAAAGAAATGCTGCAGCCCATAGGGATCTCCTGGAACCCCAATACCCTGGGTACCTTAGTACCATATACTAGGGAATTATAAGGGTGTTCCAGTAAGCCAATGTAAATTGGTAAAAATGGTCACTAGCCTGTTAGTGACAATTTGAAAGTAATGAGAGAGCATAACCACTGAGGTTCTGGTTAGCAGAGCCTCAGTGAGACAGTTAGGCACCACACAGGGAACATGTACATGCACACCTATGAGCACTGGGGCCCTGTATGACAGGGTCCCAGTGACACATACATATAGGCCACAAACCTATGAGCACTGGGGTCCTGACCAGCAGGATCCCAGTGACCCATAACAAACATACTGAAAACATAGTGTTTTCACTATGAGCACTGAGGCCTGGCTATCAGGATCCCAGTGAGACAGTGAAAACAGTGACAAACACCCTGGCATACACTCACAAACAGGCCAAAAGTGGGGGTAACAAGGCTAGAAAGAGGCTACCTTCTCACAAGAAGGAGGAATCCTCGCGTGTACCGACCGCTGGTGGACCTGTCGACAATGGAAGAACGCCATATAATACTTCGATACAGACTTGACCGTGCCACTATCCATGAACTGTGTGCCCAGCTGGAGCCAGCCCTGATGTCCCCCATCCGCCAACCCTCAGGGATTCCCCCTCTGGTGCAGGTTTTGTCAGTCCTCCATTTTTTGGCAACTGGGTCATTCCAGACCACAGTGGCCATGTCATCTGGAATGTCTCAGCCTATGTTTTCAAAGATTTTGAGCAGAGTGTTGTCTGCCCTGATGAAACTCATGCGGAGCTACATCATTTTCCCAGAGGAGGGTGACTTGCCTACAGTGAAGGGTGATTTCTATGCCCTGGGACATATCCCCAACATCATTGGTGCCATTGATGGGACCCATGTGGCTTTGGTACCCCCAAAAGACGATGAGCAGGTGTACAGAAACAGAAAAAGTTATCATTCGATGAATGTCCAGGTGGTCTGTTTGGCTGACCAGTACATCTCCCATGTAAATGCCAAGTTCCCAGGGTCAGTGCATGACGCGTATGTGATGCGAAATAGCAGCATCCCCTATGTGATGGAGCAGCTACAGAGACAACGTGTGTGGCTAATAGGTGACTCTGGTTACCCCAACCTGCCTTGGCTACTGACCCCAGTGAGGAATCCCCAGACCAGGGCAGAGGAACGGTACAATGAGGCCCATGGGCAAACTCGGAGGATCATCGAAAGGACCTTTGGCCTCCTGAAGGCCAGGTTTAGGTGCCTGCATATGACTGGGGGATCCCTGATGTACTCACCAAAGAAGGTGTGCCACATCATCGTGGCCTGCTGTATGCTTCACAATCTGGCATTGCGACGTCAGGTTCCTTTCCTGCAGGAGGATGGTGCAGATGGTGGTGTTGAAGCAGCTGTGGAGCCTGCGGAGAGTGAAGAGGAGGAAGACTCAGAGGACGACACAGACAACAGGGACAGAGTAATAGAACAGTATTTCCAGTAGCACACAGGTAATAATCACCCATGCCATTTTACATTTCCTGAAAGCCTCCTGCATCTCAACTTTGTCGATTTCCCCCCAGACCTATAAACATGATGTTTGATTTTCCCTTCCCTTTTCTGTGCTGTATGAGCCACTGCGTGACCTCGGCTTGGTTGGCCCATGGACTAATGCTAAGTTACCTCGGTATGTGTAATTCACAATGTTAATAATACGTAATTGATATGTAATGTGTCATACATTTGTAAATAAGACAGGCTGAGTCCTGATTGATTTCAGTGCAAAGTGTGATTTATTATTAGTGCATAGATATCGGTACATGATAGTGAAACAGTGATGGGTGGGGGTGGAGTAATGTCCATGGCGGAGTCCAGTTCTCAGTCTCACAGGTGCATTGTCCATATGCCTGTGGCAGGATGGAGCAGGGGCAGTTCAAGGTTTGACAGGGTGGCAATGTGGAACAGTGGGAGGACTTCAGGGGGTATGTGATGCTGGCGGGGGACTTGACATCCTACTCTGTCGGTTTTTTTGATCTCAGGCTCCTTTTGCGGGGCGGTTGTTGTTCAGCAGGAGGTGGGGTTCTGGTGGGCTGTCGTTGTGGTGGGGCCTCCTGTCCACTAGCGCCGGCGGAGGTGGTAGGCTGTTCCTGGCTAGTGACAGGGGCCCTGTGTGATGCCACATGGTCCCGAAACGTGTCCTCTATACGGTTCAGGGCCTGGACTATGCTCCCCATAGCGGTTGAGATGTTGCTGAGTTGGTCGCTGAACCCCATGTAGCGTTGCTCCTGCTGTGCCTGGATCTCCTGGAACCTGGCCAGTACCGTCGCCATCGTCTCTTGTGAGCGGTGGTAGGCTGCCATGATGGTGGTGAGGGCCTCTTGGAGAGTGGGTTCCCTGGGCCTCTCCTCCCTCCCCTGTCGCACAGCAGCCCTCCGGGTGGCCCTGTTTCCCTGGGCCTCTGTCCCCTGGACGGTGTGCCCACTCCCACTGCCCCCAGGTCCCTGTTGTTGTTGGGTTGGTGGGTTACCCTGGGGGCCCTGTAGTGGTAGACACACCGCTGCTTGACCTGTCCTAGAGACAGAGGCATGGGCCCGCTGAGTGGGAGCTGTGCTGTTGTTCCCAGAGGGGGTTGGGTCTGCAGTGGCCTGTGTCTGGGTGAGGGGAACCGACTGCCCAGAGGTCCCCGATGGTCCGGGCTGGTCGTCAGGTTCCAGGTCGACAGAGCTGCTGTCATCACTAGGGGCCTGTTCCGGGGGTGGGATGGACATTTCTGGTCCCTCCTGACCGGTGTGTTGTCGTTCGGGTCCTGCATGGGGTAAGAGGGTATGGTTATTGTTTCTGTGTGTGCATAAGCTTGCGTTTTATGGGTGCCCTTGTCCCCCAGTGCTGGCATTCCCTTGGGGGAGGTGTTGTGAGGGTGTTTTGTGGGGGGGGGGGATGGGTATGTGCAGTGGTCATGCTTAGGTGATGGGTGTCCATAGTTTGGGGGTGGCATGCAGGGGTTGGTGTTGGGTGGGTTGTGCTGGGGAGACATTCTCAGGGAGGATGTGTGCTGGGGGGTTGGGGGTGAGGGTGGGGGTTAGCATGCTGGGGGGGGGGTGAAGTGGTTGGCCTTGTACTTACCAGAGTCCATTCCTCCGTGTACTCCAGCGAGGCCATCAGGATGCAGGATGTTGAGTACCTCTTGCTCCCATGTTGTGAATTCGGGTGGAGTGGGTGGGGGTCCCCCGCCAGTCTTCCGCACCTTCCCCCGTAGGTCGTTCCATCGTTTGCGGATGTCCTCTCGATTTCTGGGATGCTGTCCCACCGCGTTGACCCTGTCCACGATCCGCTGCCAGAGCTCCGCCTTCCTCGCTATGGTGGTGTGCTGGACCTGTGAGCCGAAGAGCTGGGGTTCCACTCTTATGATCTCCTCCACCATGACCCGGAGTTCTTGGTCCGAAAAACGTGGGTGCCTTTGTGGTGCCATGGGGTGGTGTGTATGAGGTGTGGGGTGGTGTATATGATGATGTGTTTGTTGGTGTGTGGTGCTTTGTGCTTCTATGTGGTGTGTGTGATGTTATGGTGTGCCTCTGTGTGTCTGGCTCTCTATTCTCTGATGTGTCTCTCTCTCCTTCGTCTCTGGTTTTTGTTGGTAGGGGTTTGTGGGTGATGTGGGTGTGTGTTTTATATGGTATTGGATGTGTGGGAGTGGTGTGTGTATATGTTTCAGGTGTGTGCCTTTCAAATTGTCCAATGTGGTAGGGGTTTGTAAAGGTGTGTGTATTTTGACCGCGGCGGTGTGTACCGCCAATGGAATACCGCGGTTGAATGACCGCCGCGTGGATTTGCGGGTCATAATGGGATGGGCGTATTTCTGTTGGCGTGGCGGTGGAGGTTTGGTCTTCTCCAGTTTACCGCTGGCCGCTGATGTGGCGGACTGCAGTGGAGGGCGGATTTTCGGAGGTTTTGCAGTTGTGGGTCAGAATGTCCGTGGCGGCTGACCGCGGCCGCGGCGATATTGTGGCGGCCTTCTGACCGGCGGTAAGCGGCTTTTACCGCCGAGATCAGAATGACCCCCATAGTCTAGTGAAAAGCAATGTGATAAAATCTTGATATTGTGTGGTTTAACCTTTTGCTTCCTACAGGTCTCCTTCCCAGCTGTTCCCATCCTAATCTCCTTTTCCCCCGCTTGGACTCTCTCAGGCTCTGTGATTTTTCTATCAGAGTTTTGGAGCTGTCTAGTGGTGGACAAGCTGGGAACGTGCGTAGACCCCGAGGATCTGGTTTCCCTGACACTGGGGCAGGGCCTGAGGTGCCTGGGGCGAAGGAGATGGCCACCCTCCTAGGTGAGCGGGCACGGGACACTAGCTGAGGGGCTGCTGGGAGGGCGGTGCTGGTAGGGGGGGGTGGCGGCTGTACCTGTTGATGTGGTAGGCACAGAGGTGCCTGCCACCGCAAGTGAGCTCCCATCAGAGGAGGAATCGCTGTCACTGGTGTATGCTCCTGTCCCCGTCGTGGAGCTCCCCTCGCCTTCCGTCCCACTGGTGGCTTCAGACTCTGTTGCTTCACCCTCCAGGGCCAAGTGGGTTGCAGCTCCCTCCTGCTCCGGTGCCACTGCTCCTCCGCCTGATGATGCTATTGCACACAAGAACAGGGAGACAACAAAAAGGGGGGGGGGAAGACAGAAGAAAAACATGTTCATTGCATGCAACACCACGACCGTTGGCGGACACAACACACAGGGAGCAGCCCTCAGCACTACTCCATGCACTAACAGTTCCTAGCAAATTCACATGCCCATGGGGTACGAGGCCTAAGCCCAATTGCTGCACACCTGGAAGTCACAGGAGCCAGACTAGGTGTAGATGGCTCTTACCACTAGTGGGGTAGGGGTGCCACAGAGCCTGCCTCACAAGGGACCTTGCCTACCAAGTTCGCCCTGGCCTAGGGGAACCCACTGCCCATCTCCCCCACCCAGACACCTCGTAATGCGTGCAGAGTCAGCTGAATGAGAGTTTACTCACCCCCTTGTGGCTGCTGTGATGCCCTTAAGCGCCCATCCAACTTCGGATAGTCCACCGCCAGGATCTGGTACATCAGGGTGGTCATGGTGCGACGGGCACCCCTTACACATTGGGAGGCCATCCCCAGCTGGGCCTCCGCCGTCTTCTTGCTCCAGCGGTGCAGGTCCTCCCATCTTTTACGGCAGTGGGTGCTCCGTCCGTGGTAGACCCCCAGGGTCCGGACGTCCTTGGCGATGGCATGCCAAATACCCTTCTTCTGGGGGGCGCTGAGCTAGAGGAATGCTACAGGGGGAAAGGAAATTTCTCACCCATCCGTACCGTCATACTTATTGCCCACCAGTTCCCACCCATGCCCTGACGCAGATACACTAACCATCCGCACATGCAGGCCTCAGCCCCCCCCATGTATCTTCCATCCACACCACTCAAAACAGGCATTGCCCACGCAGCATGCTCACAGTGTACTCACCTATTTGTCTGGAGGACCGTACAGTTGCGTGTTCTGGGGGAGGACCCCATCTACTAGTTTCTCAAACTCCTCCGAAGTGAAGGCAGGGGCCCTTTCCCCAGACACTGTAGCCAACGTTGCTTCCAGATACAGGTCACAGCAACACTTGCAGTGTAGGTCCTCTCCTGTTGAAGGTCAGGTATCACGTGAGTGAACAGACAGAAAATAGCGGTCACGTCAGCGGCGGTGCATACCGTCACCGCCGGCCTACATCGTCATTGGCTCCTGGGACCTATAGGGCCCAATGTTAACCAATGCAGAATTGTGCCACAGTCTTCGACCGCCCACCGCTACGGTGTACAACGCTAGCGCAGTTACCTCATTTCCCCTTGTCCCACCTTACAGGTCAGGCAGCCGCCATTTCAGGGGGGCACATGGGATGGATAAAACCTGCATCACACCTATCTAGGCCAGGAATACAGACAGATACCGGCACATTGCGAATTACAAACGTTTCTGCAAATAACACATTGTGATACCTCAGTGTTGGATGACTCTCAGCTCGCTGTTCTCCTCCATAGGGCACGTCTGCTGGGGCAGGTGATGAGATGGCGGCATCCTCCGGTGTACAGACCCCTGGTGGACCTGTCGACAATGGAAGAGAGACACATCATAATCACATACAGACTTGATCGTGCAACAATCCTGGAACTGTGTGCCCAGTTGAAGCCAGACCTGATTTCAGCTATCCACCATCCCACAGGAATCACCCCTCTAGTGCAGCTCCTGTCTGTACTCCATTTCCTGGTCAGTGGGTCTTTTCAAACAACAGTGGCCATGGCATCAGGGATGTCCCAGCCAATATTCTCTAACGTGTTGTCCAGAGTGTTATCTGCCCTGCTAAAACACATGTGCAGCTACATCGTTTTCCCTCAGGTGGAGGATTTGCCCACAGTGAAAGGTGACTTCTGTGCCCTGGGACATATCCCCAACGTCATTGGTGCTATTGATAGTACACATGTGGCATTTTTACCCCCCCCCCCGCAGGAATGAACAGGTGTACAGAAACCGGAAAAGCTACCATTCGATGAATGTGCAGATGATGTGTTTGGCAGACCAGTACATCTCCCATGTCAATGGCAAGTATCCTGGCTGTGTGCATGACGCTTACATTTTAAGGAATAGCAGCATCCCTTATGTGATGGGGCAACTCCAGAGGCACCGTGTGTGGCTAATAGGTGAGGCCAAGGTCCCAATACAGTTGACATAGGTGCCTGGGTATGGGGTTGTCCCTAAGGGTTAGTGTGTGTCTAACAGTTGTCCATTGACATTTGCAGGTGACTCTGGTTACCCCAACCTGTCATGGCTACTGACTCCAGTGAGGAATCCCAGGACAAGGGCAGAGGAACGCTACAATGAGGCACATGGGCGAACTAGGAGGATTATAGAACGCACCTTTGGCCTCCTGAAGGCCAGATTCCGGTGCCTCCATCTGACAGGTGGCTCCCTATACTACTCACTGAAGAAGGTGTGCCAGATAAACTTGGCCTGCTGTATGCTGCACAACCTGGCTTTGCGATGGCAGGTGCCTTTTCTGCAGGAGGATGGGGCAGATGGTGGTCTTGTGGCAGCTGTGGAGCCTGTGGACAGTGAAGAAGAGGAGGCAGAAGAAGAGGATATCGACAACCGAAACAACATCATCATGCAATACTTCCAGTGAGACGCAGGTGAGAAGATGTAACTGCTTCCCACATTGATTACTATTGTTGGAGCTAGCATAAGTCTGTCATTTTCACTCAGTGTATGGACACTGACTTGTCACTTTGACTTTCCATTTCACAGATCTGGGTCCCACTTTGTGCCCTCTGCTATTCTTACTGCTGGCCTACAGCTGTGTTACATTGGTATGTGCACAAGTTCATTGACATTGCTATATTCCATAGATATTGCAATTACACATTTGTGAAAGCACAGACTGACTCCAGATTGTTTTGTGATTGAAGTGTGTTTATTTCTGTGCAAATATGTGAAGGGGGTTGTAAAATGGGCTGGGGTGATGGTAGACGAATGTCCATGGCAGAGTCCAGTCTATTTGTTTGACAGGTGCATTGTCCAAAGGGGCATAGGAAGGGGAGCAATGGCAGTTTAAGGCGGACAGGGTGACATAGTGGGACAGAAGGGTTACATTCAGGGGGGTCTTATTTCCTGGCGGGGGTCTTGGCAATATTCTCTGTCTTGTTCCTGGATCTCAGGGACCGTTTGCGGGGTGGTTCTCCATCTGCAGGGGGTGGGGTACTGGTGGCCTGTTGTTCCTGTGGCGGTGCCTCCTGTCCACTAGCGCCGGTGGAGGTGGAGGGCTGCTCATCGCCCAGGCAAGTGTCAGAGGCCCATTGGTGTGCCACTGTGTCCCTCATGGTGTTGACAAGGTCTGCCAGCACCCCTGCAATGGTGACCAGAGTGGTGTTGATGGACTTCAAGTCCTCCCTGATCCCCAGGTAGTGTTCCTCCTGCAGCTGCTGGGTCTCCTGAATCTTGGCCAGTACCGTGCCCATGGTCACCTGGGAATGGTGGTAAGCTCCCATGATGTTGGAGAGTGCCTCGTGGAGTGTCGGTTCCCTGGGCCTGTACTCCCCCTGTCGCACAGCAGTCCTCCCAGCTTCCCTGTTGTCCTGTGCCTCTGTCCCCTGAACTGTGTGCCCACTGCCACTGCCCCCAGGTCCCTGATCGTCCTGTGTTAGTGGGGTTGCCTAGGTTCCCTGTAGTGGTGGACTCACTGCAGATTGATGTGTCCTCGGGACAGTGGTATGGGCCCGCTGGCTGGGTGCTGTGGTGGTGTTTCCTGAGGGGGGAGGTTCTGTGGTGGTGTGAGAGTGTGCCTGGGTAACCGACTGTCTGGAGGTCCCTGATGGGCCATGTTGATCATCCAGATCCAGACATCCAGAGCTGCTGTCATCACTGTGGGCCTCTTCTGGGGGGGCTGGATGTTGCCGGCACCTCCTCTTTGGTGACGTTGGATGGGGGTCCTGTGGGGATGTAAATGCAGTGTTATTGTTTCTGTGTTTGCCATCTTGTGCATGGGTGTGTTGCCCTCTATGCTTATTATTCCCCTGGCAGCTTAGCCTTGTGTGAGAAGTGATTTGGCGGGCTAGGTGATTGTCTGAAGTGTGCATGCTTTAGTGATGTGTGTCTATGCAGGTCTGTGATGGGGGCCCGTGCATTGGTGTTACGTGCAGGGCTTGGCATTGGGATGAGTGGGTTGTGATGGTGGGTGTATGTGAGGTGGTGGGGTGATGGGGTGAGGGCAGGGATGGGGTATATGATGGCATGCAGGTAGGGGAGTGATAGTAATAGAGGGCTGACTTACCAGAGTCCAGTCCTCCTGCTACTCCTGCCAGGCTCTCAGGATGCATGATTGCCAAGACTTGCTCCTCCCATGTTGTTAGTTGTGGGGCAGGAGGTGGGGGTCCAACGGCAGTCCTCTGTACTGCTATCTGGTGTCTTGCTGCGACGGAATGCACTCTCCTCCTTAGGTCGTTCCACCTCTTCCTGATGTCATCCCTTGTTCTTAGATGCTGGCCCACAGCGTTGACCCTGTCCACGATCCTCCGCCATAGCTCCATCTTCGTAGCAATGGATGTCTGCTGCACTTGTGATCCGAATAGCTGTGGCTGTACCCAGATGATTTCCTCCACCATGACCCTTAGCTCCTCCTCTGAGAACCTGGGGTGTCTTTGTGGTGCCATGGGTGTAGTGTGTGTGGTGTGTGTGAGGGTGTGTGGGGTGATGTGATGGGGTGTGTGCTGTAAGGTGCGTGGATGGTGTATGGGTGATGGTGTTTTGTGCCTCTGGTTCTGTGGGTGCTCTTGGTCTGTCACTCTCAGTTGGCAATATTTTTTCATTGTAAGGGGTTGTGGGTATTGTGGGTGTGTGTTTTATAGTGGTGTGGGTGTGGTGTGTGTATGTATGTCAGGTGAGTGTAGTTTGAATTGTCAAATGTAGTGTAGTTTTGTATGTGTGTGTGTATTTTGAGCGTGGCAGTATGTACCGCCAATGGTTTACCGTGGTTGAGTGTCCGCCGCGGTGATTCGTGGGTCATAATGCTGTGGGTGTAGTTCTGTTGGTGTAACGGTGTGGGTATTGGTACCACCAATTTATCACTGACCTTTGGGCTAGCGGACTTGTATGTCTGTATAGTGACGGATTGGTATGTGTGTGTCATAATATGAGTAGCAGTAATCTGGCGCGGTGCCGGTATGTTGGCGGCGGTTGGCATGGCTGTAAGCGGGACTTACTTCCAATGTCATAATGAGGGCCTATGTGTTGTGTATTTTGTGCAGGTGTGGGATGTGTGCGTAGTGAAATGTGTACGGGTGCCTATTCCTTTTTGTATCCCTCTAAAATGTAGCTTGTCTGTGGCTGTGTATGGTGTTCTGGTTGCAAAGGATTGTGGGTTGCGTAGGGATGTTTTATATAGGGTAGTATGTAGGTGTGTTGGGTGTGTGGATGTGTGTCAGGTGTGGGCTTTTCAAACTATCAAATGTGGTGTATTACTGTGGTGACCGCCGACCACTGTGGTTCGTTCCGCCAAAGGTTTTCTGCAATGGAAGAACCGCTCTCGTGATTTGTGGATTGTAATATGATCAGATGACTTATGTCGGGCTGGCGGTGCTGGTGGTAGGTCTACCTCTTTTCCGTCCTCCTGTGTCCTGGCAGTTTCAGAGTTTTAGCTGTTTTTGGCAGACTTGGCTGTATGACTCTTAATACGGCGGTTGGATCACCGCCAACATGGAGGTCTTTAGGCAGCCACCACTGCAGCGGTCTTCTCAAAAGACCGCCAAATTCGTAATGACCCCCTTTATTTTCATTAAAGAGAACTAGTTTCCACTGTTTCCGAGGGTTCGTGGGAGAAGCAGTGACATGGGCTTTGGTGCAAGCAATGAAAATAGTCACCATGCACTTGCTGGATAGCAAAAGACAGTATTCAGTACAGTGAACCACAAACATATTACTCATGGCCCCTGGTGCCACTCCACCAGCTGCTTCTTCCTCCTACTCTCAGACCTCACACACCTAAGATACACAAAGCAGCAACACAATATCAAACAGTCAAGAGACACAAAGCAGCAACACTTAGGCCCTCATTACAACCCTGGCGGTAAAGTCCGCTGACTGCCGTGCCGACGGCCGCCAACATTCTGTGTCCGCGGCGGAAATCCGCTACGGGTATTATGACCCACACTTAGAAATCCCCCACAATACAGACACCCACACAAGTCCGCCACACCAAAGGTCAGTGATAAATTGGCGCTACCAAAACCCACACCGTCACACCAACAGGAATACGCCCACACTATCACAACCCACGAATCAATGCGGCGGTCATTTAACCGCAGTAAACCATTGGCGGTACACACCGCCGCGCTCAAAATACACTCACATTTACAAAACACAACCACATTGGCCAATTCAAAATACACACACCTGATACACATACACACACCACACCCACACACCCAATCCAATATAAAACACACACCCACATTACCCACAACCCCTCACAATGACATTTTTGGAAGAAGCAGAGAGAGAGAAAAGCAAAGACAACACCAGCAACCAGAGGCACACAACACCATCACTCATACACCATCCACGCACAAAACACCACACACCCCAAATCATCACCCCACACATCACATCAACCATCACCTCACAAATCACTCACACCACATCATGGCACCTCAAAGACACCCCAGGTTTTCTGAGGAGGAGCTCAGGGTCATGGTGGAGGAAATCATCCGGGTAGAGCCACAGCTATTCGGATCACAGGTGCAGCAGACATCCATTGCAAGGAAGATGGAGCTATGGCGGAGTATTGTCAACAGGATCACCGCAGTGGGACAGGGGCCCTTTCCCCAGACACTGTAGCCAACGTTGCTTCCAGATACAGGTCACAGCAACACTTGCAGTGTAGGTCCTCTCCTGTTGAAGGTCAGGTATCACGTGAGTGAACAGACAGAAAATAGCGGTCACGTCAGCGGCGGTGCATACCGTCACCGCCGGCGTACATCGTCATTGGCTCCTGGGACCTATAGGGCCCAATGTTAACCAATGCAGAATTGTGCCACAGTCTTCGACCGCCCACCGCTACGGTGTACAACGCTAGCGCAGTTACCTCATTTCCCCTTGTCCCACCTTACAGGTCAGGCAGCCGCCATTTCAGGGGGGCACATGGGATGGATAAAACCTGCATCACACCTATCTAGGCCAGGAATACAGACAGATACCGGCACATTGCGAATTACAAACGTTTCTGCAAATAACACATTGTGATACCTCAGTGTTGGATGACTCTCAGCTCGCTGTTCTCCTCCATAGGGCACGTCTGCTGGGGCAGGTGATGAGATGGCGGCATCCTCCGGTGTACAGACCCCTGGTGGACCTGTCGACAATGGAAGAGAGACACATCATAATCACATACAGACTTGATCGTGCAACAATCCTGGAACTGTGTGCCCAGTTGAAGCCAGACCTGATTTCAGCTATCCACCATCCCACAGGAATCACCCCTCTAGTGCAGCTCCTGTCTGTACTCCATTTCCTGGTCAGTGGGTCTTTTCAAACAACAGTGGCCATGGCATCAGGGATGTCCCAGCCAATATTCTCTAACGTGTTGTCCAGAGTGTTATCTGCCCTGCTAAAACACATGTGCAGCTACATCGTTTTCCCTGAGGTGGAGGATTTGCCCACAGTGAAAGGTGACTTCTATGCCCTGGGACATATCCCCAACGTCATTGGTGCTATTGATAGTACACATGTGGCATTTTTACCCCCCCCCCGCAGGAATGAACAGGTGTACAGAAACCGGAAAAGCTACCATTCGATGAATGTGCAGATGATGTGTTTGGCAGACCAGTACATCTCCCATGTCAATGGCAAGTATCCTGGCTGTGTGCATGACGCTTACATTTTAAGGAATAGCAGCATCCCTTATGTGATGGGGCAACTCCAGAGGCACCGTGTGTGGCTAATAGGTGAGGCCAAGGTCCCAATACAGTTGACATAGGTGCCTGGGTATGGGGTTGTCCCTAAGGGTTAGTGTGTGTCTAACAGTTGTCCATTGACATTTGCAGGTGACTCTGGTTACCCCAACCTGTCATGGCTACTGACTCCAGTGAGGAATCCCAGGACAAGGGCAGAGGAACGCTACAATGAGGCACATGGGCGAACTAGGAGGATTATAGAACGCACCTTTGGCCTCCTGAAGGCCAGATTCCGGTGCCTCCATCTGACAGGTGGCTCCCTATACTACTCACTGAAGAAGGTGTGCCAGATAAACTTGGCCTGCTGTATGCTGCACAACCTGGCTTTGCGATGGCAGGTGCCTTTTCTGCAGGAGGATGGGGCAGATGGTGGTCTTGTGGCAGCTGTGGAGCCTGTGGACAGTGAAGAAGAGGAGGCAGAAGAAGAGGATATCGACAACCGAAACAACATCATCATGCAATACTTCCAGTGAGACGCAGGTGAGAAGATGTAACTGCTTCCCACATTGATTACTATTGTTGGAGCTAGCATAAGTCTGTCATTTTCACTCAGTGTATGGACACTGACTTGTCACTTTGACTTTCCATTTCACAGATCTGGGTCCCACTTTGTGCCCTCTGCTATTCTTACTGCTGGCCTACAGCTGTGTTACATTGGTATGTGCACAAGTTCATTGACATTGCTATATTCCATAGATATTGCAATTACACATTTGTGAAAGCACAGACTGACTCCAGATTGTTTTGTGATTGAAGTGTGTTTATTTCTGTGCAAATATGTGAAGGGGGTTGTAAAATGGGCTGGGGTGATGGTAGACGAATGTCCATGGCAGAGTCCAGTCTATTTGTTTGACAGGTGCATTGTCCAAAGGGGCATAGGAAGGGGAGCAATGGCAGTTTAAGGCGGACAGGGTGACATAGTGGGACAGAAGGGTTACATTCAGGGGGGTCTTATTTCCTGGCGGGGGTCTTGGCAATATTCTCTGTCTTGTTCCTGGATCTCAGGGACCGTTTGCGGGGTGGTTCTCCATCTGCAGGGGGTGGGGTACTGGTGGCCTGTTGTTCCTGTGGCGGTGCCTCCTGTCCACTAGCGCCGGTGGAGGTGGAGGGCTGCTCATCGCCCAGGCAAGTGTCAGAGGCCCATTGGTGTGCCACTGTGTCCCTCATGGTGTTGACAAGGTCTGCCAGCACCCCTGCAATGGTGACCAGAGTGGTGTTGATGGACTTCAAGTCCTCCCTGATCCCCAGGTAGTGTTCCTCCTGCAGCTGCTGGGTCTCCTGAATCTTGGCCAGTACCGTGCCCATGGTCACCTGGGAATGGTGGTAAGCTCCCATGATGTTGGAGAGTGCCTCGTGGAGTGTCGGTTCCCTGGGCCTGTACTCCCCCTGTCGCACAGCAGTCCTCCCAGCTTCCCTGTTGTCCTGTGCCTCTGTCCCCTGAACTGTGTGCCCACTGCCACTGCCCCCAGGTCCCTGATCGTCCTGTGTTAGTGGGGTTGCCTAGGTTCCCTGTAGTGGTGGACTCACTGCAGATTGATGTGTCCTCGGGACAGTGGTATGGGCCCGCTGGCTAGGTGCTGTGGTGGTGTTTCCTGAGGGGGGAGGTTCTGTGGTGGTGTGAGAGTGTGCCTGGGTAACCGACTGTCTGGAGGTCCCTGATGGGCCATGTTGATCATCCAGATCCAGACATCCAGAGCTGCTGTCATCACTGTGGGCCTCTTCTGGGGGGGCTGGATGTTGCCGGCACCTCCTCTTTGGTGACGTTGGATGGGGGTCCTGTGGGGATGTAAATGCAGTGTTATTGTTTCTGTGTTTGCCATCTTGTGCATGGGTGTGTTGCCCTCTATGCTTATTATTCCCCTGGCAGCTTAGCCTTGTGTGAGAAGTGATTTGGCGGGCTAGGTGATTGTCTGAAGTGTGCATGCTTTAGTGATGTGTGTCTATGCAGGTCTGTGATGGGGGCCCGTGCATTGGTGTTACGTGCAGGGCTTGGCATTGGGATGAGTGGGTTGTGATGGTGGGTGTATGTGAGGTGGTGGGGTGATGGGGTGAGGGCAGGGATGGGGTATATGATGGCATGCAGGTAGGGGAGTGATAGTAATAGAGGGCTGACTTACCAGAGTCCAGTCCTCCTGCTACTCCTGCCAGGCTCTCAGGATGCATGATTGCCAAGACTTGCTCCTCCCATGTTGTTAGTTGTGGGGCAGGAGGTGGGGGTCCAACGGCAGTCCTCTGTACTGCTATCTGGTGTCTTGCTGCGACGGAATGCACTCTCCTCCTTAGGTCGTTCCACCTCTTCCTGATGTCATCCCTTGTTCTTAGATGCTGGCCCACAGCGTTGACCCTGTCCACGATCCTCCGCCATAGCTCCATCTTCGTAGCAATGGATGTCTGCTGCACTTGTGATCCGAATAGCTGTGGCTGTACCCAGATGATTTCCTCCACCATGACCCTTAGCTCCTCCTCTGAGAACCTGGGGTGTCTTTGTGGTGCCATGGGTGTAGTGTGTGTGGTGTGTGTGAGGGTGTGTGGGGTGATGTGATGGGGTGTGTGCTGTAAGGTGCGTGGATGGTGTATGGGTGATGGTGTTTTGTGCCTCTGGTTCTGTGGGTGCTCTTGGTCTGTCACTCTCAGTTGGCAATATTTTTTCATTGTAAGGGGTTGTGGGTATTGTGGGTGTGTGTTTTATAGTGGTGTGGGTGTGGTGTGTGTATGTATGTCAGGTGAGTGTAGTTTGAATTGTCAAATGTAGTGTAGTTTTGTATGTGTGTGTGTATTTTGAGCGTGGCAGTATGTACCGCCAATGGTTTACCGTGGTTGAGTGTCCGCCGCGGTGATTCGTGGGTCATAATGCTGTGGGTGTAGTTCTGTTGGTGTAACGGTGTGGGTATTGGTACCACCAATTTATCACTGACCTTTGGGCTAGCGGACTTGTATGTCTGTATAGTGACGGATTGGTATGTGTGTGTCATAATATGAGTAGCAGTAATCTGGCGCGGTGCCGGTATGTTGGCGGCGGTTGGCATGGCTGTAAGCGGGACTTACTTCCAATGTCATAATGAGGGCCTATGTGTTGTGTATTTTGTGCAGGTGTGGGATGTGTGCGTAGTAAATGTGTACGGGTGCCTATTCCTTTTTGTATCCCTCTAAAATGTAGCTTGTCTGTGGCTGTGTATGGTGTTCTGGTTGCAAAGGATTGTGGGTTGCGTAGGGATGTTTTATATAGGGTAGTATGTAGGTGTGTTGGGTGTGTGGATGTGTGTCAGGTGTGGGCTTTTCAAACTATCAAATGTGGTGTATTACTGTGGTGACCGCCGACCACTGTGGTTCGTTCCGCCAAAGGTTTTCTGCAATGGAAGAACCGCTCTCGTGATTTGTGGATTGTAATATGATCAGATGACTTATGTCGGGCTGGCGGTGCTGGTGGTAGGTCTACCTCTTTTCCGTCCTCCTGTGTCCTGGCAGTTTCAGAGTTTTAGCTGTTTTTGGCAGACTTGGCTGTATGACTCTTAATACGGCGGTTGGATCACCGCCAACATGGAGGTCTTTAGGCAGCCACCACTGCAGCGGTCTTCTCAAAAGACCGCCAAATTCGTAATGACCCCCTTTATTTTCATTAAAGAGAACTAGTTTCCACTGTTTCCGAGGGTTCGTGGGAGAAGCAGTGACATGGGCTTTGGTGCAAGCAATGAAAATAGTCACCATGCACTTGCTGGATAGCAAAAGACAGTATTCAGTACAGTGAACCACAAACATATTACTCATGGCCCCTGGTGCCACTCCACCAGCTGCTTCTTCCTCCTACTCTCAGACCTCACACACTTAAGATACACAAAGCAGCAACACAATATCAAACAGTCAAGAGACACAAAGCAGCAACACTTAGGCCCTCATTACAACCCTGGCGGTAAAGTCCGCTGACTGCCGTGCCGACGGCCGCCAACATTCTGTGTCCGCGGCGGAAATCCGCTACGGGTATTATGACCCACACTTAGAAATCCCCCACAATACAGACACCCACACAAGTCCGCCACACCAAAGGTCAGTGATAAATTGGCGCTACCAAAACCCACACCGTCACACCAACAGGAATACGCCCACACTATCACAACCCACGAATCAACGCGGCGGTCATTTAACCGCAGTAAACCATTGGCGGTACACACCGCCGCGCTCAAAATACACTCACATTTACAAAACACAACCACATTGGCCAATTCAAAATACACACACCTGATACACATACACACACCACACCCACACACCCAATCCAATATAAAACACACACCCACATTACCCACAACCCCTCACAATGACATTTTTGGAAGAAGCAGAGAGAGAGAAAAGCAAAGACAACACCAGCAACCAGAGGCACACAACACCATCACTCATACACCATCCACGCACAAAACACCACACACCCCAAATCATCACCCCACACATCACATCAACCATCACCTCACAAATCACTCACACCACATCATGGCACCTCAAAGACACCCCAGGTTTTCTGAGGAGGAGCTCAGGGTCATGGTGGAGGAAATCATCCGGGTAGAGCCACAGCTATTCGGATCACAGGTGCAGCAGACATCCATTGCAAGGAAGATGGAGCTATGGCGGAGTATTGTCAACAGGATCACCGCAGTGGGACAGCATCCAAGAACACAGGATGACATCAGGTATGTTCCGTGTTATCCAGACACCAGGTAGCCGTACAGAGGACTGGCGGTGGAACCCACCTCCTCCACCACAACTAACAACATGGGAGGAGCAAGTCTTGGTGATCATGCATCCTGAGGGCCTCGCAGGAGTATCAGGAGGACTGGACTCTGATAAGTCATATCTTTGCTATTATATCCCCCCCACCCTACCTGCATGCCTCACAAACCCCAACCCCTACCCTAACACCCATCACTCCACCACCTCACATATACCCCACTATCACAACCCACACATCCCAGTGCCAAGACCTGCATGTTACACCAATGCATGGACACCCATCACAGACCTTCATGGACACCTATCACCAAAGCATGTCCAAGGGAGAGGCTCACCCAGGGCACACAATCACCACTCACACAAGGGCCAAGGCGATATTGCAAGCACAGTAGTAGAGGGAAACACACCCATTGCACAAGATGGCACACACAGATAAAATACAAATGCATTTCGACCCCAACAGGACCCCTACACAACATCACCGGACAGGAGGTGCCAGCCATATACAGTCCCCCCACAGAAGAGGCCCACAGTGACGACAGCAGCTCTGTACTCCTGGATCAAGATGACCAGCCCGGCCCATCAGGGACCTCCGGACAGTTGGCTCCCCTGCCACAGTCCCAAACCACCACAGAACCTCCCCCCTCAGGAAACACCACCACAGCACCCACCCAGCGGGCCAATGCCACTGTCCCCAGGACACGTCAATCAGCAGTGTGTCTACCACTACAGGGACCCCAGGCAACCCCACAAACACAGGACAATCAGGGACCTGGGGTCAGTGGGCACACGGTTCAGGGGACAGAGGCACAGGATAACAGGGAAGCTGGGAGGCCTGCTGTGCGACAGGGGGCGGACAGGCCCAGGGAACCGACTCTCCACGAGGCACTCTCAAACATAATGGGAGCATACCACCATTCCCAGGAGACCATGGGCACGGTACTGGCCAGGTTTCAGGAGACCCAGCGGCTGCAGGAGGGACAGTACCTGGGGATCAGGGAGGACTTGAAGTCCTTTAACACCACCCTGGTCACCATTGCAGGGGTGCTGGCAGACATGGCAGGCACCTGAATCTGACCTTCTGGAGGCCGAAAGTCCGCTCAATAATATGCCTAGTTCGCCCATGTGCCTCATTGTAGCGTTCCTCTGCCCTTGTCCTGGCATTCCTCACTGGGGTCAGTAGCCATTAGAGGCTTGGGTTAACAAGAGTCGCCTGCAAATGTCGAGGGAAATCTGTTAGACACACACTAACCCTTAGAGACTACCCCATACCCAGAAACCTATTCATACTGTGTGTGGACCTTGGGCTCACCTATTAGCCACACACGGTGCCTCTGGAGCTGACCTATCACAGAAGGGATGCTGCTATTCCTCAAAATGTAAGCGTCATGCACAGAGCCAGGATTCTTGGCATTCACATGGGAGATGTAATGGTCTGCCAAACACACCATCTGCACATTCATAGAATGGTAGCTTTTTCGATTTCTGTACACCTGTTCATTTCTGCGGTAGAGGGGACAAATGCCACATGTGTACCATCAGTGGCACCAATTATGTTGGGGATATGTCCCAGGGCATAGATGTCAGCTTTTACTGTGGCCAAATCCTCCACGTGGAGGGATACAATGTAGCTGCGCATGTGTTTCAGCAGGGCAGACAACACTCTGGTCAACACGTTGGAGAACATTGGCTGAGACATCCCTGATGCCATGGCCACTGTAGTTTGAAAGGAGCCACTTGCCAGGAAATGAAGCACTGACAGGACCTGCACTGGAGGGGGTATTCCTGTGGGATGACAGATAGCTGACATCAGGTCAGGCTCCAATTGGGCACACAGTTCTTGGATTGTGGCACGATCAAGTCTGTAGGTGGTAATGATGTGTCTATCTTCCATTGTCGACGGGTCCACCAGGGGTCTGGACACCGGAGGATGACGCCATCTCATCATCTGCCCCAGCGGATGTGCTCTATGGAGGAGAATGGTGAGCAGAGGGTCATGTACCACATAGTTTGCAAAAGTGTTTTTGCTGTAATGTAAGTAAATCCGTGTGTGGCGTTGTCTGTCCGTATTTCTGCCCAAATGTGCTGTGACACAGTTAGTTGCCATGCCATGTGCCACCCTGAAATGGCGGCTGCCTGACCTGTAAGGAGGGACAAGGGGAAATGAGGTAACTGCGCTGGCGTTGTGCAGTGTTGCAGTAGGCGGTCGAAGTCCGCTGTGCAATTCAGCATTGGTTATCATTGGGCCCTATGGGTTCCAGGAGCCAATCACGATGTACCCCGGTGGTGACGGTACGCACCGCCACAGACGTGACCGCCATTTCCTATCTGTTCACTCACTTGATACCTGACCTTCAACAGGAGAGGACCTACACTGCAAGTGCTGCTGTGACCTGTGTCTGGAAGCGACAATGGCTCGAGTGTCTGGGGAAAGGGCTCCTGCCTTCACTTCGGAGGAGTTGGAGAGACTAGTGGATGGGGTCTTCCCCTAGTACACACTACTCTACGGTCCTCCAGACAAACAGGTGAGTACACTGTGAGCATGATGCGTGGGCCATGAATGTATGGAGTGGTGTGGATGGAAGGTACATGTGGGGGTGGGGGCTGAGGCCTGCATGTGAGGATGGTGATTTTATGTGTGTCAGGGCATGGGTGGGAACTGGTGGGCAATGAGTATGATGAACCGGACGGGGGAGTAATTTCCTTTCATCCTATACCTTTCCTCTAGGTCAGCACCCACCAGAAGAAGGGTATTTGGCGTGCCATCACCAAGGAAGTGCGGACCCTGGCGGTCTATCATAGACGGAGCACCCACTGCCGCAAGAGATGGGAGGACCTGTGCCGCTGGAGCAAGAAGACGGTGGAGGCCCAGCTGGGACTGGCCTCCCAAAGTGGAAGGGGTGCCGGTCGCACCATGACCCCCCTGATGTTCCGGATCCTGGCGGTGGCATATCCGGAGTTGGATGGGCGCTTGAGGGCCTCACAGCAGTCACAAGGAGGTAAGTACAGTCTCATTCAGCTGACGAGGTGTCTGGGTGGGGGATGTGGGCTGTGGGTCCCCTAGGCCAGGGCCAACTTGGTAGCGTAGGTCCCTTGTTAGGCAGGCTCTGTGGCACTCCAACCCCAATAGTGGTAGTGGGCATCTACAACTAGTCAGCCTCCTGTGGGTTCCAGGTGTACAGCAAATGGTGTTAGGCATAGTCCCCCATGGTCAGGTGATTTTCCTACTAACTGCTAGTGCATGGCCTAGTGCATAGGGCTGCTCCCTCTGTGTTGTGTCCACCAACGGTATTGGTGTTGCTGGCATTGACCATGTGTCTTCTCTGTCTTTTCCCCCCTTCTTGTTTTTTCACCCTGTCCTTGCGTGCATTAGCATCATCTGGCGGAGGAGCAGAGTCACCGGAGACAGAGGGAGCTGTATCTCACATGGCCCTGGAGGGTGAATCCACCGACGGTGAGGGCACCAGTGGGACGGAGGGCGAGGGGAGCTCCACGACGGGGACAGGAAGGGACACCAGCGACAGCGACTCCTCCTCTGATGGGAGCTCCCTTGCGGTGGCGGGCACCTCTGTGCCCACCGCAACAACAGGTACAGCCACCACCCCCTCTACCAGCACCGCCCTCCCAGCAGCCCCTCAGAGTGTTTCCCGTGCCCGCTCACCCAGGAGGATGGGCATCTCCTTCGCCCCAGGCACCTCAGGCCCTGCCCCAGTCAGCCCTGCTGCCCTCAGTGAGGAGGCTATTGACCTCCTGAGATCCCTCACTGTTGGGCAGCCAACCATTTTGAATGCCATCCAGGGTGTCGAGAGGCATTTGCAGCAAACAAATGCATACCTGGAGGGCATTCATTCTGGTGTGGTGGCCCAACAGAGAGCATATCAGGCTCTGGCCTCAGCACTGATGGCAGCCATTGTCCCTGTGTCCAGCCTCCAACTTCCACTACCCAGACCCAATCCTCTCTACCACAGACTATCCCAAGCACACCATTAGACCAGCATGCACACACATCAACACACAAAAGTGGCTCAGGCAAACATAAGCACTGCACATCCCACAGGCACTCACACAAACACTATACCCATGCAGACACACCAACATCCACTGCCTCCACTGTGTCCTCCTCATCCACGTCCTCCAGCTCTCTCCCTGTCTCGTCTCCACTCACACCTGCATGCACTACATCCTCAGCCACTACCTCCATCACCAGCACGCCCATCACTACACACCACTCACTTGCAATCACCACCCCCACTACCATTCACACGTCCCCTTTGTCCTCTCCCAATGTGTCTGTGAGCCCTCATCCCAAAGTACACAAACGCCGGCACACACCCACTCAACAGCCATCCACCTCACAACAGCCTCCAACCCATGCACCTTCACCCAAACTCAGCAGACGTACACCTCCTACAACCACTACCTCTTCCTCCACTCCCAAACCCTCTCCATCTTCCCGTCCCAGTGTGTCCCAAAAAAATGACCTAGCTAACCTGGAGCTCTTCCCTACACCACCCACCCATCATTCTCCTAGGGCCAGGATGTCTAGATCCCAGCCCAGTACCTCAGCCACCAAATCTGCATCTGCTGTGGTCCCTGCTACTCCAGTACGGTCAAAGGGGGCACCCGTCAGAGCTGCCTGTGTGCCACTGATGGAAAAGAAGGACCACTCTATTCCACCACCTACAAAGCTCCAAAAAGGACCGGCTTCAAGCAGGGGACAGTCACACCACCCACCCAGCAAGGCCTCGCACAAACACAGAGTGGACAGTGCCAAGGTCCCTGCAGCGGCTGTCAAGATGGAGAAGAGTCACAAGCCAAAGGGCACATCACCTCTGGGCAGGATGTTACCTGGGGAGGGGCTGGTGACCACCAAATCATCAGGGATGGCAGCCACATGCACCCCAGTCACCACCGCCGCTCCGACTGCCACCTGCACCTCCACCTGCTCCGCCACCTGCACCGCCGCTGCCACAACGTCAGTCTGCCGCATCCTCCCCAAGGATCAGCCATCCGAGGCTGCCGGAGACGGTATGGTGTCTCCATCTACCCCAACAGTCACTTGCACCACGGCCTGCACTGGCAGCATCTCCGCCGCAGCCACCGCCGCCTGCACCACCATCAGCACCGCCACGTGCACAGCCGATGCCACTCTGTCAGACGTCAGCCCCATCCCCAGTGTGCAGCCCTCAGAGTCTGCAGGTGATGTCCTGGACCCTGGACACGCCACTTGAGACACCATCTCCAGCACTGACACGAACCAGCAATTGGCAGCCTAAGTCGCCACAGGATGGAGTGTGGGTCTGCCTCCATGGAGTATCATGTTACCTGTTCCGGGTACATCGCATGGCTGTGACACACAGGTGAGACAAAGTCAACATGCCACACCCCAGGAGCAGCATCACTGGGCACAAAGCTCCCTCCAGAACCAGTGGAGAAAAGCATCCACTAACACAGTCCTTGACAGGATGAAGCACTCTGGGCACAAAGCCCCCTCCAGAACCAGTGGAAGACGCCACCCACTTGAGAGACTGTGGCTTTGTACTCCCCAGGACCAAGCAGTGGGCAAACCACCCACTTGAGAGACTTGAGAGACTGTGGCTTTGCAGTTCCCAGAACCAAGCAGTGGGCAAACCACCCACCTGAGAGACTTGAGAGACTGTGGCTTTGTACTCCTCAGGGCCTGGTAGTGGGCATGGAGCCCCCTCGAGGAGCAGTGGCGTCGTACCATCATCCGGCTGAGGTGCCCTCCCTCCCCTTCCCCCTGAGGTGCCTGTTTTTTTTCCAACCTGATACCCCTGCAGTGTTCTCTCCGTTTTGAGGCAGGTGTCATGTGTGGGCTTTGCCCATGCTTTTTGGGACCACTGGTCCACGAACATTTTACGGGACAGTGTACGGACTTGTGTACTTGCTGTAAATATTTGTGTATGCTGATTATTTACTGTTCTCTTGGGCTATCTGATTGTTCGAATATTACACTAGTTAAACTCATTTTGTTTGGTCCTTGCGTTCCTCCAGGGGGGTGACTGGGTGTGTCTGTGATGTTATTTGATATGTGTGTGTGTGTGTTTTGTTGTGGGTGGGGGTTGGGGGTGTTGCGTTTTGCGTGTGTGTGTCACTCTCATTTCCCTCCTCCCTTCCCCTGTGTGCTAGGTGCAGTACTCAGCGTGGTTGTCGCCACAGCCGTTCGTACTCCTGGTAGATGAGAAGATACACCAACATTGGTAACACCTGTAGTTCAGGCTCCATGGTGTCCTGGTTCTTCGTTGAGTGTCGAGAGGTGAGTGGTTTCCCTTCCAAAGACTGTTTCTGCCATGCTTTTGATGGCGTTGGTACCGCCCCGGAAAAGCTGGTGGATGGGTGCCTTGTAATAGTGTGGGCAGTACATTGTGTTCCGCCTGTCTGTTGGCGGTTACCGCAGCGGTGGTTGTTGCTACCGCCGCGGCGGTCGGAGTGTTAAAGTGGCTGTCTGTGTTGGCGGTTTCCGCCATGATCGTAATTCCATTTTTTTGACCGCCGGCCTGTTAGTGGTATTACCGCTGCTTTATCACCGACCACCAGGGTTGTAATGAAGGCCTTAATGTATATCCGGCGAGGCAAAAATCTGATTTACAAAATTAAAAGTAATACACATGTATAAGAAATGCCGGTGCATGAATTTTGAAGAGACTTCATTTGCTTCACAAGGCTTGTGTCTGCCATGCTCAACCCTCACAAAGCAAAAGCCTTCAATATAAAATGAACGAGGGAAAAACGGATGTACTAGAGTGACAACATTCTGCATTGCACTAAAGAAATGCAAATAGAAATGCCTGATACAATAGGCTACCTATCAAAATCAGCGTGGAATTGCACAAGTAATACATTTTTGTTTCAGGGCCGTCCTTGAGTGCTTCGTGCCACTATAGCTTCCTGGGCTGTCATTGGAAGGGCTTTTGCACCACTGCAGCTTGATTGCTTTGTGACCAATCAGAATACACTGCTGCCATGCAGGGAGCTTAGAAGTATATGTTTGAAGACAGAATTTATAGTACTCATGCCTACAATACTCATGCACTATTGAGAAAATAGGCATTGTTGTTTGTATATTCCAGATAACAGTAAAGAGATAAGAGACCTCGGGCTAGATGTAGCAAACGATTGCGACTCGCAAACGGGCCGAATCGCAATTTGCGACAGTGCAAAATCGGAAATGGGATGCAAAAAGCCCATTTCCGACTCGCAAAAAGCGATGGGACCCGTTTGCGAGTTGCATCCGGTGCGACCCCATTTTGCGACCCGCAAATTGCAAGTCACAATTTGCGAGTCGCAAACCTTATGCAATTGCAACTCGCAAATTGCGACTAGTCGCAAAAAGCCCAGTTTGCATGTCCCATTTACCACTAACTCAGAGCAGGTGGTAACCATTACCAAAGTATAAAAGGGGACCCAGAAGGCATCTGGGTTACTCAAGATGGCGGAGATATACCTGATAGCAGTGAGGAGGAGAGTCTACGCAGCCCAGTAGAGGAGGAGGAGGGGCCACAGACAGGAGAAGATATATAGAACCAGGCAGACTCTTTTTCAGCAAACTGAAGAGGAGATCTATGACAAATACCGCCTTAGCAGCGCAGCCATTCTAGAATTAATAGATTTACTGAAACCACAGCTAGAACACAAGACTCTGCGTGGCTGCGCCATCCCTACGCATGTGCAAGTACTATGCGCACTGCACCTCTTGGCCTCAGGGAGCTATCAGGGGGTCATTGCCGTGGCAGGTGGGGTATCCCAAAGTGCAGTGTCAAGGTTCCTCAGGGCATTCCTAGATGCCTTAGTCACGCACATGTCTCACTTCATATACTTACCAAGGAATGAGGCAGAAATTAACAGCACCAAGCTGGACTTTTACCGCATTGCCCACTTTTTCCTCATGTCATAGGGTGTATAGATGGGACACACATTCAAATATGCCCCCCTGCTAATCTGGAACACATTTTCCGCAACAGGAAGTGTACCCACTCACTCAACATACAGGTTGTTTGTGATGCCCATTATGTCATCACGGACATCGTAGCTAAGTTTCCTGGCAGGACCCATGACTCATACATTTTTAGGCATAGTGGGATACATCAACGCCTGGAAAGTGGGGAATTTGGAGACGGTTACCTCCTAGGTAGAGCCACAGACACTTGCAGACATACACACAGGTCACTGTGCACGACAATCTGGACTTCCTAACCGTGTACTTTTGTGCCCAACAGGTGACAGTGCATATGCTCTCAGGCCTTGGATCATGACTCCGTTTTTAACACCCAGAACTGAATCAGAGAGGCAATACAACAGTGCGCATAAGAGGACCAGGAACCTGATCGAGCGCACCTTCGGACTGCTGAAGGCAAGATTCAGATGCCTCCACCGCAGTGGAGGCGCCCTCCAATACACCCCCATTACCGCTTTCAAAATTGTGGTCGCATGCGCCATCCTCCACAACATAGCCACCCGACGTGGTCTACCTCTCACCCCTGCAGACCCAGATCCTGATGATGAAGAGCAAGAACAACCACATCGCCATCATGGGGATAGGAGTCTAGCTAATCAAGGCAGACTGAGACGGGACCACATTGCAACGCAATATTTTGGACGGTACGTGTCAACTCCCACCATTCTCACCTATTAACCATTTGTTAAGTGGAACAAAAATAACTGTTTTATTAATGTCATGAAGAAACTATATACAAGTTGAAATTGTCCATGGGCAGGAAAATGCCAACCAGTCATGTGGCACATTAACGCCATGTGCCACATTAATCTGTCCTGGCTGTTATCTATGATCTCCTGCCCCTCCTGCCAGCCTGGCTGGTCCCTGCTGCGTCCATGGTGCTGTGCCTACCACTCCTCAGCACCCTACTGTGAGTGGCAGAGACACTGCTCACTGTTGAGCCCTCCTCCCAGGTGTATTTGTTAACTTCCTGGCTGTGATGTCATCATCATGTGCCAGGAAGTGTTTCCAGAGTGTTCTGGTATGCTTTCTGGAGTGTTCTGCTGCATCTGCAAGCAATTTTGAAGGTAATCGCAATTTGCGACACCCACTCGCTAATTGCAAGTTCGTTTTTTGCACACTCGCAAACAGCGACCTCGCAAACTGCGGACTCGCACACAGCGTTGCGAGTCCGGCTGCGAGTCGCAAAATCGGATCGCTTTTTTTTCTGGCATTCCAATTTGCGACTCGCATTTTGCGAGTCGCAATTTTTATTTTTGCTACATCTGGCCCTTACTTACTAATCTGATTAATGCAAGTATGATTTGAAAGAATTGAAAGAACCAGGTGTTTGGGAAAAGGTTGGCAAAGGGTTTGCTTCAGTGGGAAATTGGCTCAGCAACATTTGGAATGGGATTCTATTGAAAAGATTACAGGGAATATTAATTGTTGTGCTTTGTTTATTGGGGATATGGGGATTATGCAAATTATGTAAAAAAGATTAAATTCAAAATGTCAAAGAATATTCAGAGGAGGGAAGATATTGGAAACATTTTATAGGGAAAATTCAAGGGGAAAGCAAAATTATGAAGAAATTAAATTGTTATTTTTTTTTTAGCTAATGCAGACATTTGTGGTAATAGTTGGTGTGATGACATATTTAGTCATCAGAGAAGGGATTGCTAGTGCAGGTGTCTTAATAAGAAATTATTTATGAGTGTTTATGTATTTTGAATAATGTATTTATGTAGAAAATGAAATAACGTAGAAAAATAATGCACACATTTGAAAATGTGACCTCGAAGAATGGCCACCAGTGTTAATGAAATGTACTGAGCAATGATTAATACTTATGAAATATTAAATATGTGTTAGACTAATGCAGTAATATGTCATATTAAGGGTTATGAAGTATGCTTTAGCTTATTAATTGTAGGCCTTAACTTAGCGAGTGTCTTGGCCTATTTTGCCAGGCCTCATGTAAAAGCTGTATTTCTTAGTGTTTAATAAAAATGCTGACCAAGTAAATTAAACTGTGAAATGTCTATTGTATTGTTAAATGTGCTTAACTGAAGCTTTTCGTGAGAAACCGACTGCTAGGAGATGATGTTCTTGTTAATGCAACATTTTATGTGTAATGTGTGTGAGACTGACTTTTCCAGGACAAGAACAATGAAGATACTGACTAGAGTGGAAGCTGCAACAATAAAGACGGATGATGAGAACATCGTAAGGCGAACCAATCATCTGTATGAGAACGAAGAAATATTTTAATTCATAGATTTGGTATAATAATGTTATTGGACAGAGTGGGAACATACGATTAATTGACCAATAGGTAATTAGGGGATAGTTTAGGTGACTTTGATATAACAACGCTGCAGAGGGAATAGATTTCAGATTTTAGAAGATTTATTCAGATATTGAGAAATTTGAGATTTTAGGAGAGAGACAATTCATTCCGACATTCTGGCTCATTGGGCTCATATTTTCCTGACTGAGAGCCTGATGCATTGCTGATCGACTGATGTCCTGAGGACGAAGACTGATTCTGCTTTGCTGACCCATACCGAGGATAGGTATACATTGAAATGTGATTATCATGCATATTTGCTTTTTCTTTCTAGGTACAAACTGCGCTGTTTTGATAGAACCATAGTTAGATGTTTTCCAAATTGATGTTATCAAATTGTTTTGCATGAAGCCCAACATGCTGATGCTAATCTGGTGTTCGTTGAGGATTCTGACTTATGACGAAAAGACTAATAACTTTGGAATATGTTGTAATTTAAGCTTTGATTAGATTGCGTTTCTTCCTCCGCTTTGGACAGCCAGTGTTGTTTTTGTATGTGTTTCATTGGATATTGAGATTAATCTACATGACCTTAGCATTGTTAATATAGGGAAATAAAATTCTAAACTTTACTAGAGGTGGTTATTCATGACTGAAAGGTCATGGTGCGTGATAATTACTGACTCCATTGATTATTGATTTTATTGATTACTAATGATTGTTGATTATTGTGTATCAATTATTGATGACCTACTGGAGTTATGGTAAAAACTTCTTAATTGCGAGTCAAAAGGTTCATTGACCCATTTGCGTCCCCTTACGTGCTAACAGTTATGGTAGCAGACTGATGGTTAGTCTCCTTAAGAGCTTGCCATAGACGTTCGGTACAGTGACAGGTATTCCCAGAGATGGTAGCAGTTTGATGAGTTGGTCCTTTGAGAATTCATTATTATTGAGAATTGAATTTTGTTTTTCAATGATGATAATTGGAGAGAAAATTATGTTCCCTTAAGCCCAGAAATGACTTTCCCAGATCCTGGATCCTGCTAATGGTTGTTTGAGGATGTTCTCGGTGTTTTAGTGATAGAGTGAGTGAAATAGGTCACGCTTGCACAGCCTATGCAAATTGCAGGTGAATTGTAAGGTTTGTGAGGATTTTAGGGAGTTTGAGTACTCCAAATGAAGTTGTAGTAGGAGTGTGCATACTCCGCAGTGTGAGAGTAGGGAAGTCGTCGAACTTCATATGTGTGTGGCGCTTTGTGCTAAAAAATTGTCCATATGGTTGTTGATGTACAGACTCTGCGTGGTCTAAGACTCTGGAGTATATTGAAAAGTTTATGAGACACTTGGTTATATATTGTAATTTGTCTGGTTTAGTAGGTTGATCAAGCGTGGTCAACAAGTCAGTGTGTGAGTTAAAGTTGGCGAGAGATAATTTCAACTGAGATTTGGCGAGTCCTATGTGCACCAGGACAGACTCATTGATCAGTTGAGGGTAAAATTTGCGGGTCGAATTTTGCTTGCCAATCTGGGAGACCGAGAAAGAAGGAGTAGCTGTAAGTGCGGGAAGAGCCCTCAGTGAGAAATCCGTAAGGTTTCGGAAGTGATTGTGTTACTTTTATTGTAGTAAACCAACAGATTTGTTTTTGGTTTTTGATTAGAGCTCGCAATATTTTGCATTTGTTTTGTGTGAATTGGAGTTTAGGAGGAAAGCGACTAGGAAGATGAATAAAAGTTCATTCAAAAGTAAGAGACCTAGAAAGTCTTCAATAGTAGAGGAGGAATCGGACAATGATGAGTTCCTTACACAGTTATTGAGAGATCGACCACCACAGTACATGGGAGTGGTCCGAGTACTAGTGTTGATTCGACAGCCCCAACGCAGGTTAATGGGACAGCGAGTCCGGTGCAGGTTAATGCTAACCTGACCCAGAATGCAATGCAAAGTAGTCCTAATGTGCAAACTACTCCTCTAGTGCAGACACAGATGCAGCCGCCACAGGTGCAGAGACTTTATCCTGATGTGCCCATTATGGAAATGACATCGAATTTAGTGGTGCCCACAGAGCAGATGATTCCGAGACCAATACTGGTTCAGTTTGAGCCGACTCTGATTTTGTTGCCCCAAGTGCAGCCGCAGGTAATGCCGAGATTTACGCCAGTGACAGGGACACAGTCAGGCATGACTCTGATGATGAATTAGAATAGTTACTCTCCCACAGAGTGTAGGTGCCAGAGAAGCCCCAGATGCTATATCGCTGCCTGTTACTATTGGACAAGAGGTACCATTATTCGCGCAGAAGAAACTGACTGTAAGTGAACAGGGAGCAATGTCTCAGAGCCTAATGAGGGGAGGACCTATTGAACATGTTCAGGTAGTCTCCTTGTGAGTCAGACTTTTGACGGATCCAGATCATTGTTAGACTTTAGTCCACTTGTTGCACTTCCGGATGCTGTGACAGGGCCAAATGTTAGCCAGAGCTTGAAATTATTGACACCGCAGACTCTGAACGCAGTTGCACAGCAGGTGCCTCCGGTCCAAGCAAGTAACATTTTGTTACAGGGACTGACAATTCAGCAATTAACTGAATGGTTAGACAAGCTGAATAGCCCACAGGGTGCCCCGAAAGGAGTGGAGTATTTGAATTGTGCTAGGCTAAGCATGGAAGCGGGTGAACTCATTGAGGGAACGATGAGGGTGAATAGGTTAGAATCCTACACAGAGGCAGAGTTAAGAGAATGCGCCCAAACATTACGAGAGAAGTGAGCAGGGTGCATCAGAGATTAGCAGACTTGGCAGAGAAATACGGCATAGAGATTGAGAAAGCAAAGCATTTGAAGAGGAGTTACAGATTAGAGGTCTAGGCGAAAGATTGTGAACACATGAGGCTGGCCGGAACGAAGGCACACCTTAAAGAATTGCTGCAGAGTGCTCAGACCTGGGGAGCATTAGGCAAATGGGAAGGCAGATGGGTAAAGAAACGAGACAAGAGAAAAAGAGATTCTTTTGAGCTGACTGAGAACGTACAGCAGGATAAAGATCCAGTAAAGATTTTACCAATGAGGGAGATTCCAGGGGGAAATTTTGTTCACATTCCTTGGAACAGAAATGACATTCTATCATTTACAAATGATTACCCACAATTGAGAGCAAAGCCAGTAGAGTGGTATCAGCAGACAGATAGGTTTGTGAAACTTGTGAAGTGTTTGTGGGAAGACTTGAACACATTACTAGAGATAGTGGTTCCAACTGATCTGTGGATCGAGTGTAAGAGGAGTGTGGATTGGTCAACAAGTGAACCGGAGAGAGATAAGAATACCGGTGCACCGTCCCCTGAAGTGATTAAATATTACTATAAGGTAATTGAGTTCCTGAAATCGAGGATTTCACCCAAGAATATTGATTGCCAGAGGATTAACAGGACAGCTCAGGAAGCAAAGGAGTCAATACATGTGTACTATGAATGATTGGTGCAGGCGTTCAAGCCTTACAGTGGTACAGAAACAATTGAGGCAAAATACATGCTACATTTTGTGAGGATTGAGACCTGAAATTAGCCAGATGATTAAGAGTCATTTGATTTGCTGGCAAGCAAAGCCTATTAATGAACTGTTGCAGTATGCAAAATACTGTAGTGATGAGATTGAGTTGAAGCAGAAAAAGTTGAAAGCGAAAGCGATGGTAATGCAGATTAAAGCAGCTCAAACGGGAGTGCAAGGGAATTTTTTGCAGCAGTTGCCACAGCAGCAGCAGGGAAATATGGTGTTTCAGCCTCAGATGAGAGGTAGAGGTCATGGAGGCAATATGAATCATGGTCCAGACTTGAATACTGTAGTGGTTCAGAATGATGTACAGGGAATGAAGAAGATATTGCCGTGTCACATTTGCAGAGCCGTGGGACATTGGAAACGGGAGTGTCCAATGATGGTGCAGGAAGGTGTTGTTCAGCAGAGTAATTATATCATCACTAATGGTGTGGGGTAGTAGGAACTGAAGATAAGACTAGGTCAGTCTTTTTTACAGTGGTGTTAATAAGGTCACTATAGATCCTAAGGTCGGGAAGTCATAGTTGGAAGAATGTCCAAGCTAGGGGGTGCTGTGTTGTCCTACAGGGGGGAGGGGGATTTCCCTTACGGACTAGGTGGTCTCACACACATAATAGTGTCTTGCTTCATCATATGACCACCTAGCCCCACCCAAGTAAGATGATACTACTTGGGCGGACTCGACCTCGTGGTTAAAAGAACCCGAGGGAGTGCTGAAATTAAACTAACTGGATAGTTACATTGATCCAGAAGGGGTGAATAGTAAAATTACCAAGCATGTCGCCAGTGGCTTCTGCTAATTTTAATAAAGGTGCATGCTGGTAAGGCTAAAACTAAGGGGGAAAGGCTCGTTGGATTGGCTCGCTGATTGGCTCTTGATCCACATATATTCCAGACCTACCATGCAGTCAGCACCAGAGCGGCCTGGCTCCGGCATGTAGGTACCCCCCCTTGGTATTCCCTTTGGAGTGGTAAGTGAGGCCCCTTTGGGGCCTGTTTTCTTTCTCTTTTTTTCTGTTTATTCCCTGTTTCCCCTCCCTTCTGCAACCCTTCGCTCTCCCTCCACCCCCTTCTCTTTTCCCCATTTCCTGCTTCCTTGTCTCTCTTTTTTTCCCATGTGTTTTTCCTCTGGTTTAAGCTTGGTTCTCTTCTGTCTACTTTTTCCCTTAAGTCTTGTGCTTCCTCTTTTCATCTCATGACCCTTCACCTCTATCCTTCCTAATCCCTTTAATCTCCCCAGAGTGTGACTACAAGGGAAACCCCCCCCGGCACTAGCCAGACCAGAGGCAGATTGCCCCTTACTCTGGGGTAAGTCACCCTTGCATGTGTTTGTGAGTGCTTGGCACAATTTGTTCACATTTTTGCTGTGTGCTCTGCAGTGGTTTGCCACGGTTGTTTCACCCCATATATTTCTGAACTATCAGTGGCTTATCTATTGATGCATTTATTTTTATCTACTACAGGCCTACCCCACCGTGAACTACCCGTTCAGGTAGGCCATACACATTTTTTCACTTTTTGAGTACCCCACTTACTGTGTGTGCTCAGACCCTGACGAATGCCCCTGACCTACCAGCACTGAGTGAGGGCAGAAACATGTTGGTCATCCACTTTTTCTTTTAGACTCCAAGAGACATTACTCTCCAACGAGCCTTTCCCCCTTAGTTTTAGCCTTACCAGCATGCACCTTTATTAAAATGAGCAGAAGCCACTGGCGACATGCTTGGTAATTTTACTATTCACCCCTTCTGGATCAATGTAACTATCCAGCTAGTTTAATTTCAGCACTCCCTCGGGTTCTTTTAACCAC
The DNA here is from genome assembly GCF_031143425.1 of Pleurodeles waltl. Taxonomy (NCBI): domain Eukaryota; kingdom Metazoa; phylum Chordata; class Amphibia; order Caudata; family Salamandridae; genus Pleurodeles; species Pleurodeles waltl. The sequence continues at coordinate 603,884,585 of NC_090445.1, read as the reverse complement.
GAGGTCGAGTCCGCCCAAGTAGTATCATCTTACTTGGGTGGGGCTAGGTGGTCATATGATGAAGCAAGACACTATTATGTGTGTGAGACCACCTAGTCCGTAAGGGAAATCCCCCTCCCCCCTGTAGGACAACACAGCACCCCCTAGCTTGGACATTCTTCCAACTATGACTTCCCGACCTGAGGATCTATAGTGACCTTATTAACACCACTGTAAAAAAGACTGACCTAGTCTTATCTTCAGTTCCTACTACCCCACACCATTAGTGATGATATCATTTCTGTAGGGAGGCGGTGTGGGCTAGCAACACTCCCATTGCTCTCCTTTTGTGTACATATATGTTCAGCAGAGTAATGACATCAATTCATTTCAGAATGTGAGAGGGCCGAGAATAAGGGGTCCTAATCCAAATTTTCAGAATAATGTGAATCAAGTGCAAACTTTCCAGCTTATGCAGCAGGTGTAAATGCACCGTGCACAAGTGTCACAGTTGCAGCCGATGCAGCAGCAGGCTCCCATGGTACCTAGACAGCAAATTCAAATACCTCAAGCCCCGATGGTGCAGCAACAGATGCAGCTTTCTCAACAGGTCACAGGCCAGGGGCAAAACAGAAGTAGTAACACAGTGCATCAATTCCCATTATACAGTGAAGATGGAATAAATGGTGAATGGATGAGTGACACTTCAAATGAGGAGCCACGTGTGCTTGTGACTTCCTTAGAAGTAGATCAGAGAGGACCTTATGTGAAGGGAAAGGTTATGGGTCACAGAGTTTCATTTTTGGTTGACACGTGAGCTACGCGCTCTACAGCGAGAAGTGCAGAAGTTCCGAATTTGCCCCTTTCAGGTAGAACAGTTCAGGTCGTGGGAGTAGCAAACCAGTATTTGACAAACCCGATTACAGATCCAGTTCAAGTCGAGATTGGCAATTTCCAGGGATTACATAAATTTGTAGTCTGCGATTCAAGTCTGGTATCCTTACTGGGAAGAGACCTGTTGTGCAAAACAAAATGTTTGATTACTTGCTCAAATGATGGAATTGAGATTCAGACGAATAGTGATGATGAGGAAGATCAAGCCCCAGAAATAGAGTGTGAAACTACAAATGAGGAGTACCCCTTGATTGAGTTTTTCACGATGTTCGCAGTGAAACAGCTCCATCCTGATTTGCAGGGAACAGTGCAAGAGAAGGTGTGGGATTTGACAGGAAAAGAAGTAGGTCTGATTAAGGGAGTGGAGCCAGTCAAAGTTACCACATAACCGAATTCAGTTTTTCCCCAACTTCCACAGTACCATATGCCACAAGATGTTCTGATGAAAGTGGCTCAGATAATTGCAGACTTTGTAAAGCAAGGGTTTCTGAAGGAAGAATTGAGCAGTCCATGTAATTCACAAATAATGGGTTTGAAGAAGCCTTGTGAGAAGGTTCGGAGTGTTCAGGATTTGAGAAAAATAAATTAGATTGTGGTCAAATGTTGCCCCGTGGTGTCAAATCCAGCTGTAATAATGTTCCAGTTTCCATGTGATGCCGAGTGGTTCACTGTCATCGATTTGCCACAGGCATTCTTTTCTGTGCCTCTTCATGAGGATAGTCAATTTCTCTTTTGTTTCAAATTCCTGGATCTAGTTTATTGCTGGTGCAGAATTCCTTAAGAGTATTCAGTCACCTTCCATATTCATTCAGATCTTGAAAAATAATTTGGAGTCGTTGGAATTGCCTTTCCAAACGACTTTGGTGCAGTACATTGATGACTTACTGATTGCGTCCAAGACAAGGGACGAGTGCAAGTATGATACGCATCCAAAACGCCTCTGCCCGACTCATCCTCAACATACCCCGCCACAGCCACATCACCCCCCACCTGAGAGACTTGCACTGGCTCCCCGTCGACAAGAGGATCACCTTCAAGCTCCTCACCCACGCACACAAAGCACTCCACAACACCGGACCAGCCTACCTGAACAACAGTCTCAGCTTCTACACCCCCACCCGACAGCTCCGCTCTTCCAACCTCGCCCTCGCCTCCGTCCCCCGCATCCAACGAAAATCCTCCGGCGGCAGATCCTTCTCCTACCTTGCCACCAAGACCTGGAAGACCCTCCTGACCGACCAAAAAAAAATCCAAGACCTGCTCACATTCAGAAAACACCTCAAGACCTGGCTCTTCGAGCAGTAGCAGCACCCCCCCTTACCCAGCACTTCGAGATCCTCGCGGGTATGTAGTGCACTTTACAAGTATAATGATTGATTGATACGATTGCCCTGTTGAGCCATTTGCAAAAGAATAGCCATAATGTGTCTCCACTGAAGTTGTAGTACTGACAGAAAGTAGTGAAATATCTGGGTCACCAGATTGAGAGAGGGTCTAGAAAGATATCCAGAGAAAGGATTACAACGATATTGCAGATAAATCCCCCAACCACACAGAGAGATGTCAGGATGTTTTGGGGAATGGTGGGCTATTGTCGCTAATGGATCCCAAATTTTTCAGTCATTTCAAGACCATTGCAGAAGCTGACTCATAAGGAAGTCACTGATCCCATAGTGTTAAACCAGGATGAGATGAAAGCATTCACGGAGTTGAGATAGAGTTTGTGCAGAGCTCCAGCATTGGGTATGGCTGACTACATGAAGCCTTTCACATTGTTTTGTCATGAGCATGATGCATGCTCTTTGTCTGTCTTGACACAGGACCAGGGAGGTATAAATCACCCAGTAGCATATTTTTCAGCTACTTTGGACCTAGTTGCAGCAGCCTTCCCGGGTTGTTTGCGCGCAATTGCCACAGTTAGTCAAAGTCCTTCACAGTGTGAAGGCGTGGTGATGGGACATCCCCTGACTGTAATGGCCCCTCACTCTATTGAGATTTTACTGACAAGGATGAAATCCCAATACTTGACTGGTGCGAGGTTGACTAGATATGAAACGAGTATTTTGGGGTCGCCAAATGTAACATTGAAAAGGTGTACAGTGCTGAACCCGGTAACCTTACTTCCGAGTGAAAATGCTGAAATTGAAAAGGAAGAAGATGTGGAACATGACTGTCTCGAAGTAACTGATTTGTGCACAAAACTGAGACCTGACATTAGAGATACCTGATTGGAATAAAATGATCAAATTATCTTTGTTGATGGTTCTTGTCTGAGAGACAATACAGGGACATTGATAGCAGGATATGCTCTGTGCACAATTACAGGTACCTTGGAAGCTTCCTGGCTTTGAGGAGTGTATTCTGCCCAGGTAGCGGAACTGGTAGCCCTTACTAGAGCATGCCATGTTTCTGCTCAGCTGAGAGCTACAATCTGTACAGATAGCCAGTATGTATTTGGAATAGTCCATGATGTTGGTCAATTGTGGTCACAAAGGGGATTCCTGACCTTTTCTGGTTCACCAGTGAGAAATGGCGAGAGAATTAAAGAATTGTTGCATGCTATTCAAATGCCTGCAGTGCACATCTTGAGTCGCAGGACTATGTGTCATTGGGGAATGGATATGCGAATCAAGTAGCAAGGTTTTGCGCATTGAACTGTATATCGTTCAAAGACAAGTGGGAACTGTTACCTGAAGAAAGATGAAACTTGTACAAGCTAAGCATTGGAAATAATTGACACTTTGGAAGAATTAAAATCGTTGCAGAATAATGTTGACAGGGAGGAAAAACGTTCATGGAGCAAACTGACATGTGCTCAAAGACAAGATGAATTGTGGGTCTCTGAGGAGGGTCTATTGGATTTGCCAAATAGCCTATTGTCTCAAATGGCAAGGTACTATCATGGTCAAGCACATATTGGTAGAGATACCATGGTTCGTCTGTTCATACATGATTATTCAACCCAAAGTTTAGACAAGTTGCTGAAGCAGTTTGCCATCGTTCTGTCCTTTTCCAACAGTTAAACGCAGGGAAAGGAACAGTGGTTAATTTGAGCTACATTGGGAGAGCAGGAGGTCAATTCAGCAGAATGCAGATGGATTTTATTGAGATGCCTGTGTGTGGAAGTTTGAGATATGTGTTAGTAATTGTATGTATCTTTAGTCACTGGATCGAAGTGTAACCTACACGAAGAAATGATAGTCTCACAGTAGCGAAACTACCGCTTAGGGAACTGATACCACATTTCGGGTTTCCGATCTCTTTAGAATCAGATAGGGGAAGTCACTTCAATAATAAATTAATTAAATTACTATGTGCAGCGTTGAACATTGAGCAGAAGGTGCATTGTAGTTATCACCCTGAAGCATCAGGACTGGTGGAACAGATGAATGGTACCTTGAAGTCAAGAGTTGCAAAGATGTGTGCAGCTACAAATTTGAAATGGCCCGATGCGTTGCCTTTAGTGTTGATGTCAACATGGAAACACACCTGACAGGAAGACAGGATTGTCGCCCCAGGAGATCCTCATGGGCAGAGCAATGAGGTTACCAGCAATTGCACTTGTGAACATTACAGATGTTATGGTGTTGGATTACTGAAAGGGTCTGGCTGATGTAGTCCGCTCTTTTTCTCAGTAGGTGGAGGCCACCACACTTCCACCGATCCACGACTCAGGGCACAACCTGAGAGCTGGGGACTGGGTTGTCATCCGAAAACACGTGAGAAAGATGTGTTTGGAGCCTCGTTGGAAGGGGCCATACCAAGTGGTCCTGACAACTACCACAGCTGTGAAGTGTGCTGGAATTCCAAACTGGATTTATGCCAGCCACACAAATAAAGTGGCATGTCCACTGGATCATGAAGAAGCGTTGTTGAGAGTACCAACAACAGTGAGACAAGTCTCAGGGACGGAAGGAGAACAAAAAGGAACTGAGACCGGATCTGAGCTCTTTGAGGATGGTTCAGTCACTCCTGTGAGAGACGAGGGAGGAGACCTCCAGAAGGGTGACGGAGAGCCTATCTCAACTGAAGCAGCAGGAGAGCCTAGTCAGAGGGGGGCTTTCCCAGAAGCAAACAACCTTGAAAGATCAGCAGAGCAATTGCCAGACCCAGACGGGGAAGGAGTTGAGGTGGATCAAATGGATTCTACTCCTCTTGAACCGGTTGCAGGTCCGTCAAGAGAAAACACCACAGAACAACAAAAAGGATCAAGTTCAATCTTGAAGAGAATACTGGCAAAGGGTCCGCTGAAAGGAGATAAGTGGCCGGAATCACAAGTGGAGAAAGGGAAAGAGGTGGTTGTTGAACCAACAATAGAGGAAGAAGTAGACACAACAAAGAAAGAAGATCTAAGTGATGGAAAGCTGAATGGGGTTCGAAAATTGAAGAGAAAGAGAATAGCAAGTCGAAGATACGCAGGTCCTAAATGGGCGTATGCAACTACTAACAAATGACAGCAAGAGTTTTTGTGTTTTTGTTTTGATAGAGGAGTTCCATGTCAGTATTTTGGCATGTGAAAGGAATTAATGAACTGAACTGTTTAAAGACAATTTTTGAGAAAGAGACTGTTGAAGTAACCGGAAGAGACATTGATAACCTGATTTGACTTCTGAAACCTGATTTTAACAAAGCTGCTAACTGATGTTGACAAGGGTTCCTGGAAGTGAAACTGATCTGCTGAAAGAAGAGCTGTCTATTTTTGATTTTGCTACAAGTTTTCTAGTTTTCTTCTGCTTTCTGATTCTTTACAGATCATGAATAACATTAGTCAACAAGGTAAAGGTGCTATGCGCTGTAAATATATGAGCATTGGTTTGGCAATTATGTGTTGGATATTGTTTGTGGTGGCAATTGAGGGTATGTCTGTCCTTGATACGAAAGGAGCCAACCATACTTCTGCTTTTGAGAAGACTACTGCACTAACAGCATTAGAGAGGTTTAAGTTAGATGAGAAATGTTTGCATGACTCTACTAATTCGCAGGGAGAGCTTTCTATTACTTATTGAGTTTTCTATCGCTTATTGAGTGAGCATGTTGAGACAATGGATGCAAAGAGTTGTATTGTGTGTAGCAGATTCCTTCATCAGTCGAGGAAGGAGTCACATATAATAGCTCACCTTTAACTTACGGGATAAGTTGTAGTCTGTTACTAACAAGGTTTTATAACCAGGAGTACATTCACTACTTCTATTCAAATCATGATGTTGTGTTTTCGTTTGTTCCTATAATTAGGTATTTGAGTAAAGTAGCTACGGATAATGACATGGTATTAGTTAGAGGGTTCTTCGAACCTACATTGATGTTTGGCACAGCTTATGTGCATAAAAATATCTTGACATGCTTTCTTACACCTTTAGAGAAGAGCTTTTTAGATCACACAGATGACAGGAGAAAAGCGTTAAAGGAGAAACTAGAAAAAGGCTTAAAGAAAAGGACTTACAAGAATGATTATGCTTATAGTGCAATTAAAACGTAAGGGAAATTAGCTTTAGATGCACAACACGTAGGGAAGATTTGTATATATAGGCCTAAATCGCGCACTAACACTTTATTTGTGGGTACGAGTGAATGTAGGCATGTGTTTTTGTTTCAGAGTAAATTTACTTTTATGTTGAATGGGCAGGACCCTGCAATTCCAGGGATTTTCTATATTTGTGGACTTAATGCTTATTACCGTCTTCCAAGAGGATGGAATGGGACATGTTATTTGGGGATAGGTTTCCCAAAGATTTATCAAATGGAGGATTTGAAAAAGTTTCTGAAAGTGACTGAATTACATCATGAGAGACGGAGGTGGGAGTCCTCTTCTGCTATAGTGCTGGTGATTCCTTCAGTGGGAGTCATTCTGACTTCAATTACGATTTGAAAGTTGTCTACTATTGTGGATAACATGCTGACACATTTTTCAGGGGCCATACTCCCGATAGATACGGAATTAGCTGCTGATAGAGCTATGACTCTTCAAAATTGTCTTGCTTTAGACATTCTTTTAGCCAAGGATGTCGGAGTTTGTAGAATGATTAATTATAGGCATTGTTGTTCGTATATTCCAGATAACAGTAAAGAGATAAGATACTTACTTACTAATCTGACTAATGCAAGTGCTGACTTGAAAGAATTGAAAGAACCAGGTGTTTGGGAAAAGGTTGGCAAAGGGTTTGCTTCAGTGGGAAATAGGTTCAGCAACATTTGGAATGGGATTCTATTGAAAATATTACAAAGAATATTAGTTGTTGTGGTTTGTTTATTGGGGTTATGGGGATTATGCAAATTATGTAAAAAGATTACATTGAAAAAGTCAAAGAATAATCAGAGGAGGGAAGAAAAGAAAAGGGAAAAAAATTATAGGGAAACTTCAAGGGAAAAGCAAAATTATGAAGAAATTGAATTGTAAATGTTTTTAGCTAATGCAGAAATTTGTGGTAATAGTTGGTGCGATGACATATTTAGTCATCAGAGGCGGGATTGCTATCACAGGTGTCTTAATAAGAAATTATTAATGAGTGTTTATGTATTTTGAATAATGAGGTTTATGTAGAAAATGAAATAACGTAGAAAAAATAATGGACGTATTTGAAAATGTGACCTTGAAGAATGGCCACCAGTGTTAACGAAATGTACTGATCAATGATTAATACTTATGAAATATTAAATTTGCATTAGTATAATGCAATAATATGTCATATTAAGGGTTATGAAGTATACTTTAGCTTATTAATTGTAGGCCTTAACTAAGCAAGTGTCTTGGCCTATTTTGCCAGGCCTCATGTAAAAGCTGTATTTCTTAGTGTTTAATAAAAATGCTGACCAAGTGAATTAAACTGTGAAATGTCTATTGTACTGTTAAATGTGCTTAACGGAAGCTTTTCGTGAGAACCGACTGCTAGGAGATGATGTTCTTGCTAATGCAACATTTTATGTGTAATGTGTGTGAGACTGACTTTCCCAGGACAAGAACAATGAAGATACTGACTAGAGTGGAAGCTGCAACTAAATTGTTATCTCACAAGCCGGATGATGAGAACAGAGCAGAGCAATCATCAGTATGAGAACGGAGAAATATTAGAATTAATAGATTTGGTATAGTGATGTTATTGGACAGAGTGTGAACATACGATTAATTGACCAATAGGGAATAAGGGGATAGTTTAGGTGACTTTGATATAACAACGCTGCAGAGGGAAAAGATTTCAGATTTTAGAAGACTTATTCACATATTGAGATATTTGAGATTTTAGGAGAGAGACTAGTCATTCTGAAATTCTGGCTCGTTGGGCTCATATTTTCGTGACTGAGAGCCCGATGCATTGCTGATCGACTGATGTCCTGAGGACAAAGACTGATTCTGCTTTGCTGACCCATACCGAGGATAGGTATACATTGAAATGTGATTATCATGCATATTTGCTTTTTCTTTCAAGACCAACTGCGCTGTTTTGATAGAAGCATAGTTATATGTTTTCCAAATTTATGTTATTAGATTGTTTTGCATGAAGCCCAACATGCTGATGCTAATCTGGTGGTAGTTGAGGATTCTGATTTATTACGAAAAGACTAATGTTGATGGATTTCTCTGCTTAACTACATGTACTACATCTCGTTAACCCAGCTGACTCTGCTATTGATTTGCACTGTGACTTTAGAATGTGTTTGTAATTCAAGCTTTGATTAGATTGCGTTTCTTCCGCCGTTTTGGACAACCAGTGTTGTCTTTGTATGTGTTTCATTTGATATTGAGATTAATCTGCATGACCTTAGCATTGTTAATATAGGGAAATAAACATTCTAAACTTTACTAAAGGTGTGGTTATTCATGACTGAAAGGTCATGTTGTGTGATAATTTCTCACTCCATTGATTATTGATTTTATTGATTACTAATGATTGATTATTGTGTATCAATTATTGATGACGTACCGGAGCTATGGTAAGAACTTCTTAATTGCGAGTCAAAAGGTTCATCGACCCATTTGCGTCCCCTTGTAAGTTTACTTATAAAGGTCTGATGTGCCAACAGTACCAAACTCTCCCTCACTTCTGGGTCCAGTTGGCAGGAGGCAGTGCCACACATACATATTGCCAAACTTTCCACGCCATTCAGAAACGGATGCCACCTAGCATCACTAGACACACGATTGAGCTTTTTGCTTCGATTTAGATCCAAGAGCAACGCATGTTCGTATTGGGTGAGAACCTGCTTTCACCCATTGGCTACTGCACACAGTATGAGGAAGCTTACAGCACCTCACCAGATTTCTGGTAAATCTGCAGTCAGTTAGGAAGTTTACGAGTTACCAACTGATTGGTGTTGTTTTACTTCATTGTTTTCCCTGAAAACATCTACTGTTGGTTAAAAGGGTGGGATTAGGCCCAAACTTCGAGGAGGGAGAGGTGAGGGTAGGGTTGCTTTTCGGCCAGTTTTATTTTTTACTGCCATGACAATTATTTTAATGTTTTGACTGGTACAAAAATTAAGAAAATCACCTTTATTTCTGGTTAGCACATATTTAAAACAGCAAATATAAGACTAAACCATTTTAAAATGTGTTCTAGTTGCATGACGGATAGTTTAAGTGAACATAGGTATGTTAAAAAAATAACTAGGTACGATTATTTCTATTTAAGTATCATATCCGGGCCTTTGCAGAATCTTAAAAAAATACCCAAATCCCCCGTATTTTTCTCTGGAAAAGGTGGTTACCCAGTTGTGAGTGTTGGGGTGTTGGATAAAGGGGCTCAAACAGTTGGAACATTGGAGGCATGACTCAGATTCATAACCTAAAAGGGAGTCATTTTTCTGAAGAATGTGTGATCGGGGGTGTATTTCAAAGCAATTTGGGCCAATAAAATTGCTTTTAAGCATAATATCCTTTATGGGGATTAAGGTAGGGGTAGAACTGCATAAAGAAAATTATGGGAACTGTGATCCTAATTACAGTGGGGGTGATGTGAGAGACGTGGCTAAAAAAATAAAATATTCTCTATTATGTTGATCTTTCGTCTACAGGTATCTGCATATAAAATTTAATGTGCTCACCTTAAATGAAAAAAAAATGCAATTTACATTTATCTGTTGGAATGTATTCTGTGCTAAAAATCTTGAGTTGTTAATGCAAGCATTTCAGGTGTCTCTGGGTGTAACCAGTCACTGTTTATAATCCTGGTCGGTGTTTAGAGGAAATAGTGAAGCACATTTATAGTGTTAAGTAGCCCAGCCTGAGAAAGAAAGTACTGTGAATATGTGCTATTAGTTTAAAACATATATGACACACAGTATAAATATGTACACTATAAATGTGCTGTCACAAAATGTTAAAAGAAATTGTTTCTGTTTTCAAAAGTCATATTTTTTGTAAGAGCAGGGGCAGGATCCCCCCACCAGCAGCAACAGCTGCAAACCTTTTACCAAAAAACGATAATAAACACAGTTTATTATTGTTTTTTTATCAAAGGGGCGGGGCCACAGGTTGTGAAGAGCAATGGGGGAGTGCCGGCCAAACACACAGGCGCAGTAGGCTCTCTCCAGCCTGGCACTGTGTTACTGGGCTGGAGAGAGCAGACACAGGCTCCCAGTTTCCTGGGAGTGCCCTGTCTGGGCATTCCCAGCCAATGTTAACGCTGGTCTGAACACCGTCAGGATTGGCCGTAGGGCAGGCTGGGAGCCTGTGCCTGCAGCTTGTCTGCAGGAGAGGAGCAGTGTGGTGGTGACGGCGGAGACAATACAGGTAGGTTTTTTAAAAATGTATTAATTCCCCCCACTCCCTCCACCTGCGCACCGCCCGCCCCTTTTTAGCACCGCAAGCCACTCCTGAGTAAGACACTGACTATCTTAAGTGTAAGCTGTTTTTATAGATTTCCATTAAAAGGGCAAATTCCAGATTATGTCAATTAAAGCCCTTACTTGCTCTCAAATAGCCTTTAGATTCGCTGATTAGCCAAATACACACATTTACATTTCTTTCAGGTAGCAGTCAGCCTCGAGAGAAAGCATGTTTCTTCTTCAGCTGCCCCCCCCCACCATATCGCACTTCGTTTTCAACCAGTGGGTGCTCATACGTTCAAGAATGGTTTGTTTTAAATAAAAAGTAAAGGAACTGTTTAATAAAGGTTGGGAAGATTGGGAGCATTGTTCCCCTGCCAAATTCGGCCTCTGGATTAAGGGTTCTCCCTTGATGAATTGCTGCGATTTTAATGTCAAATGTTGCACCTTAATATATGTTGGACCCTCAACCCAGTAGGATTTGAAATGTAGGGTTCTGGTTTCAGGGATAATCATTTGTAAATGGCATACTTTGAATCATAATGGTTACTTGCATTGATCTCACTCTAACAAGACTTTAAAACAACTTTTACAGGACTTGTGGGCATACTCCTCCCAAAGGAAATGTAAAATTTGTAGCATATATCGCATTACTCATCTGTGCTTGATGATATAACTTCTTTCACTAACATTATGGAGACTCTTCTTCCATGACAGAACTGATGTCCAAACTTGTACCATACACATAAATACTGCTAGCAGCAGAACACAAAATATGTTTTTAGAGATGGCACAGTTAGCATATCTGAGTTAAATTCTTGTGTTTGACAAAAGGATCATGAAATAGGACTTCTTGTGGAAATACTGACTAGCAGTATAACAAAGTATTTCAAGACAAAATGGTAAATACATGGACCTGACCTATAACAAAAGTGATGGGGCTACAAAGGAACACATGGGAAAGCGTTTTGGACCAGTAGTTATAATAGTAATATGAGGCAAAGAGTGAGTTGTAGACATACTAATGCCTACTATGTATAGCAGGCAGGAAACAGGGTTCTGTTGAGTCTCAGCTTCATATGATTTTCAGAGATAAAAAAGAAAACTCCCTCTTTTGATCTAGTAGCATTGGGCACAAGCCAATAAATTATGTGCATCAAGTGCTACCTCTCCTGTTAACTGGACCCTCCCCTTTCCACTTCCTCAAACCATTGCTAAAGATCGACTATCTCTACTAAATATGACCGCTGTCATCCCAGAAGTCAAGCAGCCCCTCCCACCCCTGTTCATGGGTGGGTACACAGCTACAGATAACTATCTGGGGAAGACTTATAAGAGTTCTGACTTTAGACATTGTTAAGCAGGTGGCTGTCAGGCGCCCCGTCTAGGCGCATCCTGGTGGTGCTATCCTTTTAAGCTGGAGCGCGTAGCCTTCAAGGCTGAGCATTGCACTGTGACGACTACTCGTCGTCCCTATTCCCTCTCACCTACTAACTTGCTCGCTGCCTACGTGCACTTTTCTGCGCTGCCGTCGTCTCACGTCCCCATCTATGTCCTCCATCATTCTCTCCTGCACTCGGCCAGAGCCTTTGGCATCCTCCGTTTCTTCTGGACTGCGCCGGGTACGTCCTCCTGCACTGGGTTTGCTGAATCTTCATCTCTTCAGGTGACGCGCCATTGATCCTCCTGGAAACCTGGGGAACAAACAAGAAAACAGTCATTTAAAGCGGCAATAACTACAAACTGATAAAAACAATATAAGCTATTTTCAAGCATAAATGTATACTTATCTAGAGTTGTTTGTTTGAAGGAATTTGTGAATTCAACTGCTGTTTGTTTGCTGGAAGGAAAAAAGAGACAATTTATGATTTCTTTAAGGCTTAGTGAATTTATAAACTTTATGTATACAAGGAGTTGATGATTTCAACTATTGTTTATTTTGTTACATGAAATAAGTGACATCTTATTATTCCAAGGTTTGATGAACTTTGTACACAAGGATTAAACATATTATGGTGCACGAGTTGATGAACCACTAAACACTACTAATCAAGAGATAAACTCAGATTTCGGCTTATAAACTGCATTATGGACATTGTGATACATATTTCATTAGGACTGTTGTTTAATCAGTAATCTACTGTGTAGGAATTCAAGACTTTAGCCTCTAGGTGGGTAATAGGAGGTTACAACTAGTATTTATATATTTAGGTGTCTATTGTATATGCATCCAGACGGTCTCATGGATTAACAGTCTCAGTTCTGTTTCTTGGATTTATGAATAGTGACTTCTATCCAAAAGAAAACCACCACCTAACTAGGAGGAAGGGGCATTAGGTAAGAAAGGAGCGGATCGCGTAATTTGAAAAAAAAAACATCTGAAGTGTTCTACATGTTAAAGTCTTATTATTTTGATTTATTATAGAAGATGGGAGGACAATCCTGACATCAAGTGGGAGGCGGGTGTCCACCCCAAAACTGGCTTCACCCCTTCGCCTCGTGGGTCAGGCTTGCTCACAGTTGAGATCTGCTTGATTCGCTGGGAAGTAGGGAATTACTTTGTGTCCCTTTCACTCCTGCGAAAAGGTAATTGCTTGAAGGCCTGGCAGTGGTACTTCAGTCTTTCTTTCCTTTTCTTGAGTAGAGTTCAATGATGTTTAACTCTTTCTCATCTCGTTCTCTTCCCTCTCCCTTCTTGCTCCTGTTGGTTATTATGTCTACATTTCCTCTCCCCTATACCTTTGGTGAGCTTCCAAAAGCTAGTCAAACTTAAACACTCTTACTCGGACTACTGACATACTAATGTTTTGCGGAAGGGTCACCCAGTACACAAGGTTCCGTCCTTATTACCACTGTTTTGTGTCAAGTCGTTCTTATTCTCTTGTCCCTCTTTTGCAGCTTCCCGTCCTCAGTGACATGGGAGGCCTTATTCAGGCTTATAGAGCTACACAAATAAGTAGTGTAATATCTTAGGGTGGCCAAAGTAAAAGACTTACGTCCCTGTGTACCAAAAGTCTAAATTAACATTTTCTTGCAAAGGATTATTGGATTTAATGCTCTGTTTGTTTGGCTCTCTCTTGCCTGATTCATGTTCAGATTGTGCACAGCAGCAGGGGAGAAAACACAAAAGACTTTCGTAGTAGAAACATAGCAGGAATATACAATATTCATTGCCTTTCTTGCCATCGTCCTGCAGTCGCTATTCCTCTGTATGGCACAACTATTCCTTACTTCTTCATTCCTTCATCCCTAACACTTCACCAGACTGTGTATCATTTTCCATTTGCTCTCATTTATCTCCCCTGAGCCCCTCACTTCCCATCCATCTCCCTTTCTGCCTTCCTCCCTCATCTACTGCTAAACATGCTTTTCACTGCCTTGTGCCCTCTTCTCTGCCTTTTTCCTCTCACCTCTTGTTATCTTATTGTACCATTCTGCCTTATCCCACCCCACAGTCCTGCAACTCAATTCTTCCCTCAGACTTTCCTGCCACATTATCCTCCAAACAACCCCTTCGCTGCCAGGCCTTTTCCCCCTCAGGTGCCAGGCCTTTTTCTTTGGCTATTTGGGGCAGTTCGCGCTTAGGCCCTCATAATTTTCTGTCCACATAAGCTACCCACGCCAAATTTGCGTCCTTTTTCCCAACATTCTAGGGATTCTAGAGGTACCCAGAGTTTGTGGGTTCCCCTGAAGGAGACCAAGAAATTAGCCAAAATACAGCGAAAATTTCGTTTTAAAAAAAAAAAATGGAAAAAGGGGTGCAGAAGGCGGCTTGTGTTTTTTCCCTGAAAATGGCATCAACAAAGGGTTTGCAGTGCTAAAATCAACATCTTCCCAGTTTTCAGGAACAGGCGGACTTGAATCAGAAAACACAATTTATCAACACAATTTTGGCATTTTACTGGGACATACCCCATTTTTACGATTTTTTGTGCTTTCAGTCTCCTTCCAGTTAGTGATAGGAATGGGTGTGAAACCAATGCTGGATCCCTGAAAGCTAAACATTTCTGAAGGGTAGAGAAAGTTCTGAATTCATCAAGGGGTAATTTGTGTAGATCCTACAAGGGTTTCCTATAGAAAATAACAGCTGAAATGAAAAAATATTGAAATTGAGGTGAAAAAACCAGCAATTTTTCTCCACGTTTTACTCTGTAACTTTTTCCTGCGATGTCAGATTTTTTAAAGCAATATACCGTTACGTCTGCTGGACTCTTCTGGTTGCAGGGATATAGGTGCATCAAGAACCCTAGGTACCCAGAGCCAATAAATGAGCTGCACCTTGCAATGGGTTTTCATTCTATACCGGGTATACAGCAATTCATTTGTTGAAATATAAAGAGTGAAAAATAGGTATCAAGGAAACCTTTGTATTTCTAAAATGGGCACAAGCTAAGGTGTTGAGGAGCAGTGGTTATTTGCACATCTCTGAATTCCGGGGTGCTCATACTAGCATGTGAATTACAGGACATTTCTCAAATAGATGTCTTTTTACACACTGTCCTACATTTGGAAGGAAAAAATGTTGAGAAAGACAAGGGGCAATAACACTTGTTTTGCTATTCTGTGTTCCCCCAAGTCTCCCAATAAAAATTTTACCTCACTTGCGTGGATAGGCATAATGCTTGCGATAGGAAACGCAACATGGGCATATCACATTTTTACATTGAAATCTGACGTGCTTTTGCAAAGTGCCTAGCTGTGGATTTTGGCCTCTAGCTCTGCCGGCACCTAAGGAATCCTACCAAACCTGTGCATTTTTTAAAACGAGACACCTAGGGGAATCCAAGATAGGGTGACTTGTTGGGCTTTCACCAGGTTCTGTTACCCAGAATCCTTTGCAAACTTCAAAATGTGGCCAAAAGAACACTTTTTCCTCATATTTCGGTGACAGAAAGTTCTGGAATCTGAGAGGAGCCACACATTTCCATCCACCCAGTGTTCCCCCAAGTCTACTGATAAAAATGGTACTTCAGTTGTGTGGGTAGGCCTAGTGCCCGCGACAGGAAATGCCCCAAAACACAATCTGGACACATCACATTTTCCCAACAAAACATAACTGTTTTTTGCAAAGTGCCTACCTGTGGAGTTTGGCCTCTAGCTCAGCTGGCACCTAGGGAAGCCTACCAAACCTGTGCATTTTTTAAAAGTAGACACCTAGGGGAATCCAAGATGGAATGACTTGTGGGGCTCTCACCAGGTTTGTTACCCAGAATCCTTTGCAAACTTCAAAATGTGGCCAAAAAACACTTTTTCCTCATATTTCGGTGACAGAAAGTTCTGGAATCTGAGAGCAGCCACAAATTTCCTTCCAACCAGCATTACGCCAAGTCTCCTGATAAAAATGGTACCTCACTTGTGTGGGTAGGCCTAGTGCTCGTGACAGGAAATACCCCAAAACACTATCTGGACACATGAAAATGATCAAATACAAAACTACCTGTTTTTGCGGGGGCACCTGCGTTTTTGGTCCTGGGCTCAGCACCCATCTAGGGAAACCTACCAAACACAGACATTTCTGAAAACTAGACACCCGAGGGAGTCCAGGGAGGTGTGACTTGCGTGAATCTCCCAATGTTTTCTTACCCAGAATCCTCAGCAAACCTGAAATTTACCTAAAAAATCACGTATTTCCCACATTTCTGTGTGGGATCACCGCACCAGGACAAATTTCCTACCACCCAATGTTCTCCTCAGTCTCCTGGTAAAAATGACACCTCTCTTGTGTAGGTAGGCCAAGTGCCTTTGACAGGGAAGAGCCACAAACATGTCGAAAATGAGGGGGAACTAAAGCGGGTCCAAAATTGCAGTTTGAAAAAAAACATTTTTAGGCTGACAAGTGCAGCATAATTTTTATCGGTATAGATGAGAAAATGTTGGGTGGTAGGAATTTTGTGGATTCCTGCAGATTCCGGAAGGTTCCATCACAAAAATGTGGGAAAAATGTGTGATGTCCAGCAAAGTTGGAGGTTTGCAGGGCATTGTGGGTAAGAAAATGGTGCTGAGTGCTTGTAAAGCACACCACCCTGAAATCAACCAGATGTTTAGTTTTCAGATGGGTCTAGGTCTTGTGGATTTTTCTACATGGCAACGTCCCAAAGTCAAAAAAGTGCAGCCCTCACCATTCCAAGTGGGACGATTTTGAGAGTTACCATGTTCTCATGGCCCAAATGTAAAACCAAAACCCAAAATAATCAAATGTCCTCTTGCTTGCCGTGGGGGTAGATGTTTTAGTGTGCGGGGGAGAGCTGAAAAACTGTTACCCCCTTCAGTTGGGGTGGAGGCATAACCAGGCCCATACTGGTTGGTAGCCACCACCCCACTATTTTCTCTTTTTTTTATTCCCTGGCATCTAGTAGATGTTTTGCCCCCCACCCCCCGAATGTGGATCAGGGGTAATTGCCCCATCTGCCCACTGGTGGGCAGAACAACTTGGGGGCAGAAATGGCCAACAGTAATGTGCCCCCATGGGGAGCGACCCTTGACCAAGGGGCTGCCCCCCCCCAAACAAAACACACACATACGCACACACACCAATGCCTGGTGTCTAGTGGTTTCTGTCCCCCTTGGGGGCAGATTGGCCTAACAAAAATAGGCAGATTTGCCTCCAAGGGGGGCAGAAATGGCCTAAATACAATTTGCCACTCAGGGAGGCATCCCCATACATAAAAACATAAAGTAAATAAAAAATATATATATATCCCTGGTGTCTAGAGGTTTCTGCCCGGCCTAACAGGAGGGGCACAAAAGGCCTAAAAATATTTTGCCCCCCCTGGGGAGTGGCCCTTTCCCACGGGGCCGCCCCCCTTATGCAAAAGTATTTTTTTTAAATCCCTGGTGTCTAGTGGTTTCTGCCCCCGGGGGCAGAAGCCTAATTATATTAGGCCGATCTGCCCCCAGGGGAGGCAGAAATGGCCTAAAAATAATTTGGCTCCATGGGGAGCGACCCCTGCCGAAGGGGTCGCTCCCCACATATAAAAAAAACTAAATAAATATATATATTTTTATCCCTGATGTCTGGGGGTTCCTCCCCCACCCCCTGGGGCAGAAATGGCCTACAAATAATTTGGCCCCCTGGTAGCGACCCTTGCCTAAAAAAAAAAAAAAAAAAAGTTTTTTTATCCCTGGTGTCTAGTGGTTTTCTACCCCCGCTGAGGGCAGATGGGCCTAATTAGAAGTGGCTTAAAAATAATTTGTACCCCTGGGGAGCAGCACTTGCCCAAGGGGCCTCTCCCCTTATGCGCAAGTATGATGAAAAAAAAAAATCCCTGGGATCTAGTGGTTTCTGCCCCCCAGGGGGGCAAAATGTCCTAAAAATAATTTGGCCCCCTGGGAGCGGCCCTTGCCCAAGGGGCTGCTCCCCTTATGCGCAAGTATGATAAAATAAATCCCTGGTGTCTAGTGGTTTCTACCTCCGGGGGGGGGGGCAGAAATGGCCTAAAAATAATTTGGCCCCCGAGAGCGACCCTTACCTAAGGGGTCGCTCCCCACACATAAAAAAATAAAAATGAACAAAAAAAATAATTATCCCTGGTGTTTAGTGGTTTTCTGCCCCCAGGGGGAAAAGAAATGGTCTAAAAATCATTTGCCCCTTTGGGGAGCAGCCCTTGTCCAAGGGGCTTCTCCCCTTATTAAAATGTACAGAAAACAAAAATCCCTGGTGTCTAGTGGGCATTTCTGCTGACCGATCGCATCCCGATATCCCTTCTATCCCCGACTGGGGTGTGTGCGAGGGAGGCCCACTTGGGGGTGTGTGCGAGCGCTCCCCCGTGGGCTGGGTGCAGGATGAGCTGGTCTTGTCCCAGGCACATGGTTGACCAGCTCGCCCGGGGCACCCTATAGGTTAACACTTCATCATTCTCCTATCAGCCATTCTCTTCTAATCTTATACCACCCAGCCTTCTCCTCTGATCCTCCACCACCCAGTGTTTCCTGCACTAAAACATCCTGATTGAGAGAGGATCTCTAAGATGAATTACACTTAACTGCAAACAATACATGTCCCCAGTCACAAATTTGGGCATCCTAGCAATAAAAGGAGCAGGTTGCCAGGTGGTTAGCATGACCTCTGCCACCAGTCAGCTGAGAGCTTTTAGCTGGGAGCTTAAGGCCTGTGGGGCCTTCCAAAGCACTCACTACCTCATGTTAATACTATTTAAAAAGCTTATGACCATCTTTCTTTCCCTTACTCAGTTCTCGATAAATAATTCTAATTTTTTCTTTCCTTTACTCCCTTCTCTGGCTACCCTTCCCTTTTTCCCTTTTTGACTTTCTCCTTCTTTCTGTTTCTTAATCTTACTTCTTTCAGACTCCATCAATTTCAGACTTTGCAACACACTTAACCTTAGGACATGTAGAACCTCTGTGCATTGTCACCCTGCCTTCACCATGTTTAGCCAATGTAGAAGGCACTGCAGAGTAAAGTCTCTGAAGTACATCAATCAAATCAGATGGCGTCTGATCCTGCAAATTATAGTGATTGACAGTGCACCTGTCATCAAAACTAACACGTCATGTCATATATTATTTCAGGCACATGGGTTGTGAGCAGAACATTTCCTAAAAACATGAACAGTGAATTAGGAGAGGGTAAAGTATCATGTTTAACCAAAACTGGCACAGGTCAGTGCTTTTTATGTCTTTACATATAATCATGTTCTTTCAGCAGCTGTTTCCAAACTCATATTTCACTGTGATGACACTTGGGACATGTCATTTTCTCCATGAATTACAGGTTTGACCAAAGAAATTATTATATTATCCTACTGATATAAATTAATGCTTTCAAAACACATTTACCTATTTACAAAAAAATTGATTCACAGCGAGTCAATTTTAATTTCTTTAACTCAGCTTCTCTGCCGTCAAATGCTTAATATCAAGCCTGCTTAAGATTGCTGACTGAGTAGCAAACGATGGACTAAAATTGAAAGTGAACAAGTAAGAATATTCTTTTCTACCTTAAACACATGCTTACCCAATGAGTTGTGTTGCAAAACTGCGACATTGTGAACCAACAAAACATATTTGAACTGATCATTGTACATGGGTGCCTAGGTGTGTATTTTTGACTAGTGAGTGTACATTTATAGAATTAAATTTAGGATATTGAAAAACTGATGGCTTCATTGAAGTCAGTTAAGTAGTCCGGGATCATAACTGCTGTTACAGATTCTCAGCACCAACTTTGGAATGCTTGCCTTTCTGATTCTCCTTTTGTAATATAGAACATTCTACCCTCAGTGGGTCAAGTGTTCTAATAACATTATGGCCTCTTTTGCCTCAAGCAACGCGTTTGTTAAACGCACTTCCCTCGTTAAGGGCTATGGGGTTAGGGCCTTACCCGATTATAACCCTCAAAGAGCTACAATACTTAATTACTCATTCCTGCAGTATATCACATTTAGAGGAGACAACTGAAGATGTATAAAATGAAAGGACCATAAAACAAGCTGTATTCACTCAGAAAAAACACAAGATTGTCTTCACATTTACACTGTTAAACAAGCACTGAAAGGATAAACTAAAGTAGCCTCCACAACTGTCATTTGTGCGCTACATAACTCTTCTTTAGAGCCTCATAATGGGTCTTTCAGAATTACAAGGAAAATATTGATAACACATGGTTCCTTGTTCTCATGGTGAAATTCCTCATGGTGCCTCTTTCCATCCTGTATTGTACTGACTTTAACAATCTTTTATTGATTATGCCTGGAGAAGGAAGGTTGTATTTGCCTTTTTTCTGAACCCATTGGAATGCTGAATTCCAGTTTGTGTCACATCTGGATGTGTGCAAAATCGGGAATGACGTCCTTAGTCACTGTGATTAATATAGCAATGTTTTTATTATAGGTGAAAAGTGTGTTAAGGGTAAATCCTTTGGATAATTTGTTTCATAATAAAAAATACAAATGTGCTTTATTTCTTCACCAAAGACTTAACTAGTTCTGACGGATCACTGGTACTCCACAATGAATGACCCAACTAGGCATAATTCAAAAAGTGTTAAGCGGCTTGTGGAGTGCTATCCTTTTTTTTTATAAATACACTTTAACAGATACATTGCAGTACATATGAGAATTGTTTAGGACGGGCTTGACAATGCAGCTGTTTGGCTGACATATTGTTACTAAGTCGGTAAAATATACATAGAGCGGACTTTGGACCCCCCAGAGGAGTACAGCTGTCTCAGCACACATATTGGTTGGCTGGATTTTATTCCTCCTTCCATAAAGTGCTTTCATTGGAATGCATGAGGAACCATTTTACAGCTGAAAAGTAAACTCATAACATAGTTTGCCATATTCAATTTATTAGCTCCCATTTGCATTCTGGACAGAAAGCAATCCTTTTTGCTACTTTCCTCAGAATTGGCAAAGCTAATGGAACTAGTTTTAATGTTCTAAACTGCATTTGTACATTCATTGGATATAAATACCATTAGTGAATGCCTGTGTTTACTTGCATTAGCATGGGAAAGTGGCATATTGGCTTTGCAAATGCTTGTTTGAAATGTTGTAGCCTATATCCATCATAACTTTCTTTGAATATTTTGCTTTCTCATTTACCAGCATGCTTTGAACTTTTGCAGCTTTGTGAAGGACAAATGTTCTCTAGTAAAAGCAGTAATATCAATTTTATCATAATTAGAAGGATGAAAGTCTGAGAATTCTTGCTGAAATTCACATGCTTGCAGATGTCACACAGATTTCGCGATAGAGCACATTACTGGCACCGCTACCCATTTTAAACCGAAGGCGTGATAGAGCACTCTTTTTTATTATCGGATTGCAATACTTATTTTTGAATGACTACACAGCACTAACAAAATAATATAAATTGCTACTGAGATTTATGTACCTATTTATTGCACTATTCCTCTTTAATATCTTTTAACTTCGGAAGGCATAATCCTTTTATATCCCGGTTTGCATTTTTTCTCTGTGACTGATGTGTATTGACTGTCATTTGTTGCAAACAGTGAACATTGCGACGGGTGCTGGTGCACCCCACACACAATAGAAATGCTGGCAGCTCTATAACGAGCTAGAGACAATGTTGTAGGCTGTTGCCCGCTGACCCAGCGGGAAACTTGTAATGGCCCGATGGGGAGGCAGTTACATTGGCGGCAACTTCCCCGTCGGAACTTCGGTGGATGGGCTTTTCCGTCCACCGAAGTCATAATCGGGCCATGTGTCTTGAGGAGGCTCTGCCAGGATGTTAGGATCATGAATCTCAGCTGTGCTGGTGTAACCCTGCCGTCAGACCGCCAGGGTCTTTATGTGGTGGTTAGACCACCACAGCAGCAGCGCTCCAGACCACCACCAAGGGACGAGGGTCTGAAGACCCCCAGCCTCGCAATGAGGCCCAAAGTGATTTATTGTGGGCAATTAAACTGTTAGTGTTAGCTCAATTTAGTTCTCACCTCAATTTATTGATGTTACAAGCGCAAGCACAGTTGCAGCATTTGAAATAATACATTGCGTGCTATCACAGAGGATTCCAAGCACTTCGATCTACTGCAGCGAATCAAAGGATTGAGAGGCCACTGCTTGTGAAGTTCCTGACGTCAAGAGCAGCACGTGTGATTTACGCATTTCCATTGGCAACCAGCAAGTGTACAGATACTCCTCATTGATGACTTCCTGATAAAAGAAATACCACGTGCGTTGTGTGAGTTATATCCTATCGGCGCACATAATCAGTGTCATTCTAGGGAGAATAAATCACTGAAGGAGTTTGCTGTGTGCACAGTGTGTGAGGAAAACTGCGTTTTTCGGAGAAGTCCTGAAATTGTTACAATTATCATAAGTAAATGGATAGGTGTTGCCAGTGATGAGCACATTGGAAGAGTGCATGGTTGAAGGTGAGAAAACTAAAATAAACAACTCGAAGGATGAAACTGGATGAGACACTACTGTGAGCCCTGAGTGTGCTTTTAGTTGGACAATAAATACTGAGTTTTTGGTCATATTGTGAATTTTACAAGGAACAGTACACAACTGAGCACAACCCAAGCATCACAGTTTTTCATGGCAGTACAGAGGAACATGAAGATGGTAAACAATTTGATTATTTATTTTAGTTTACTATATGATATTATTGTGTTAATCTGTTATTTTAGGGTTGTTGTTTTAGTTTGTTAATTTCAATTTACATTGCAGGTGTGGCATCCAGTATGAGTCAGCCTCCTCAGTTTTTGTTAGAGTGATGAGAACCCTTATTACCATGGTAAAATGGAAATGCCTTTTTGATTCTTACTTAATAGCAATTGGTAGAGAAAAGTTTTCCTCAGCAAGAAAGCACTTTGTTCTTCTCCCTCCCCCTTCTTTTAAGAATCCTCCAACAAGTAATAGCCCACAATTAAGACCTTCCTTGACAACTTTTCAGAAAATGTTGTTAGCTCAATCTCATCAAACGATTTTAGCCCCTCACGATCCATGCCGCCTCACATTCTTCATAAGGTTGTACTGTATAAACCCACTAACCAATCATATTTTGAATACCTCTTTGTTGTCTGCTGAGGTCCCTAATGATTGGAAATTAGCGGTAGTAAAAACCACTACAGAAAAAACAACTAGCTGACCCTACCACACTATCCAACCTCCGGCTCATCTCATTACTAGCTAGTACACAATTAATGGCATTCTTGGAAGAGGCCAATGTCTTGCATCCTAGTCAATTAGGCTTTTGTTCAATATATTCTACAGAAACAACACTGTTGAGGGTCTCAGATATACTTAAAATGACGCTGGATGTGGGGAAAAATGCAGTATTGATTTTATTGGACGTATCTGCAGCGTTTGCCATCATTCCACATGACATTCTACTGCAACGTGTCAACGGCTGCGGAATCTCCCACCTAGCTGGATCAAATCATTTTTATCTGACCGTAGACAAGCAGCAATGTTAGGCTCCTTTTTCTCTCCCGAAAAGCTGGTTAACTTAGGAGTTCCTCAGGGCTCCTCACACAGTCTGGCATTATTTAATAGCTACATGCCACGTTACTTACTCTGATCTCCTCTTTTGGCATTGATGTTACCTCTGATGCCGATGACACCCAAATGATGTTGTCATTGGACAAAGACTCTCTGGGATATGAACTTATTTTAAAAGTTGCCTGAAAGAGGTTATTTGATGGATGAAAGCCAACCATCTCAAGTGCAAACTGACAAAGCAGAAATTATCCTCTTCGGGAGGTCTAATGCCTTTGACCTTTTGTTATGGTGGCCCAACTCCACATCAACACCTCCACCTGTGGTCCTCCTCACCAGAAATCTTGGAGTGAAATTTGACATGGCCCTGTGTTTTCATCCACAAGCAACCGCATTGGAAGGTACATGTTTTGGCCTCATTAAATTCCTGAAAAATGTTTTTGATTTCCTTCGATTGGAGGCCGGAAAAACAGTTGCACTTGCTTTAATAACATCAAGATTGGATTACTGTAACAGTCGGTATGTAGGTTCATTTAAACAAACCATCCAGAAGCTACAGACAGTCCAATACTCTGCGGTGAGGCTGGTCCTGAATATGCTCCCCCGCTCCTTGGCATCGGCGGCCATGAGAGTGCTGCACTGGTTGCCCATGCATAAAAGGGTTTTGCTCAAAACCCTTTTATTGATGTTTACAGCCTTTAAAGCATTTGGCCTAAATATCTAACTGCTAGAATTATTCATTACACAATCCCCACTCTTTGAGGTCCTCAAATGCTAATCTACTCAAGATTCCCGCTTTTAGACTCAAAACAAAGGAGGAAAGTCTTTCGCAGTCCTGGTGCAAAGGCTTGGAATAACATTCCCATTTACATGCAATCTTCAGATTCTGAAGTAAATGTTCAGAAGACAACTGAAAACTTGGATTTTCTGAATTTCCGATGCGCTTTGCTACTCATTGATCCTTTAATCCCTAACAAATGAGAATCTATGTAGTCCTGTACCCTCACAATTGTTTCAGAATAGCACCAGGATGCTCCTTTGGGAGTGGCAGTGCTCTTTAAAAAACCTAATTCATTCATAATTTAGGTATTGAAGGTTGCAACATTTATGATACCGTAGATTCAGTGACAGCGGGGGATGGAGAAAGACAACCATGACATTTTGGTGCTAATGTTCCAAACCCATTTTGGGCCACATATCAAGGTAGTTATGGAGAGGCATATATATTCCATTAGGGTATTGGCTAAGGGCAAAAGATTGGTAAAATGTAGTGGCATTGACATCCCTGGCTTAAACATGCAAATTTGCTAATTTGACAGATTTACTAATCAGGGACCAATTAGTCCACTGCACCAACGATCCTAAGGTACAAGAGAAGCTATTAGCTAAGAATCCTTCTCTTAAGGAAGCCATCAGCATTGTTGAGAGTATGGAATTTACGTCGAGCTGGGTCACAAAAATGCATAATACTTCTGCTGCTGTGGCCACTCCTAGTGTTTCTGAGGTAACTGGTCTGGAACAGGAAAGCAGAGATTATGATACGTATTCAAGGATGGTACAGAAAGTAGTGGAGAAATCAGAAAAATCCAAACCGACACAAGGAACAACCAAAGGTTTTCAGCTTAAATGTTATAAATGTGGCAGTCCAAATCACATGTGGAACTACCCACATTGCTATGCCTGAAATGTTAATTGCAGGAACTGTGGGGTAAAAAGGGACATTTCTCGAAAGTTTGCAGAAATAAGAAATAAGTGAATTGTGTCAGAATGGGCCCTGATATGAATCAGCAAGTGATTTTGCATGTAATTAACCCTAGACGTATGGCAAAAACAGTAGATGATGTACATAGTGGAGGCATAGTCATGCTTCAATGTGATACTTTCATAGGGGGCAAAACAGTACCTGTTCTAGCTGACGCTGGGTCACCAGACACCCTGATCCGTGTCAAAAATTGGGATCAAACTTTTTGCAAAAAAAAACTATTACTTTACTTCCACCAGACATAAATCCCATAAGTTATGGAGGACAAAAGTATGACTTGACAGTGTATGTGGCCAAGAGGGGTGACAATCTTCTGGGTTGGCGCCACCAGAGGATTCTGGGAATTACCTTGAAACCCAATTCACCAGATTAAGTCCTGTTAGTGTCGTACATCAGTGATTATTTTGACATTATGGGGGAGTTTAAGGAGATTTTTACGGGGGGGCTTAGGTTTATTGAAGGAGTTCACGCATAAAATCATCTTGAAAGCAGGAGCTAAGCTTGTAGTGCATAAGGTAAGAAAAGTATGCAACTTGATGTTGAAACCCCTACAGGAAGAGCTTGATAGGTTACAATGTCTAGAGGAAATAGAATCCTCAGAATGGTTGGCCCCCATAGTTTTAGCCCCAAAGGGCAATGGAGAAAAAATAAGAATGTGGCAATGTTTGGAGGGGCAAGCGTGTTTAGTGTGATAGACTTATTAGCTGCCTACCATCAGATTTGGCTACATAAGGAATTGAAGCCTTCACCTCTTTTGGTACACCTCTGGGAGCATTTTATTTTCTATGGATGCCTTTTGGTTTAGTTTTAGGTGCTGTCTGCTTCCAGAGGGTGATGAAGGAGGTCTTGGCAGGGACCAATTTGGTGATGTACTTCCAGGATGACATTCTGGTATATGGCAAGGATAGATCAAGCCATGATGTCATGCTTAAAAAAGTATTGTCCCAATTGAGAGAGCAGGTGCTCATGCTCAAGAGAGAAAAGTGTAGGTTTAGGGTGGGAACAGTCTCCAACCTAGGATATACCATCTCAGGTGATGATTTCAGCCCCAAGGTTAAGTTGGCAACTGCTATTTGGCAGACACCGGCACCAGTTGACAAAGATCAAGTAAGAGCATTCTTGGGGCTCTCAGAGTATTACTCGAAGTTCAAATGTAATTTTGTGAGTGTAGTGGAACCCCTGAGACTGTTGTTTAAGAAAGGAACCGAGTTTGCATGGTCTCCAGAATGTTAGGAAGCGGTTTTTAAAGTAAAAAAGGAAATAACTCGAATGCCTACCCCGGGGCATTTCGATGTGACTAGGAAAACCATCCTGTCCACGGATGCAAGAATGAATGGCCTAGGGACAGTCCTCTCCCAGATGATTGATGGAGAAGAAAAGGTTGTGAAGTTTGCCTCACATTCCCTGGATGGGGCTGAAGAACGTTATTCAGTGATTGAACCTGAGGCATTAGCCTGCATGTGGGCTACAAATCATTTCAAATTCTTCTGATGGGGCCTACCTTTTACTATGAGAACAGACCCTAGACCTTTAGTTCAAATGTTTGCTTGCCAACATGTTGAAAACTTCACTCCCAGAAATAAAAGGTGGGTGGAAGGAATTAAATTCTCGTGTGGAAAGAAAACACCTGTTGACTACTTGTCCAGAATGCCATTAGACAATGAAGTTATTTCCACTACAGAGCCTTTAGTGATGTGGGTCAAAGAAACAGCCCTAAACATAATAGAGTGGGAGGCTGAGGTGTTTACTGACAGTACACTTAAACAAGTATGGGAGTAGGTAGTAGGAGGTTAGCTGAATATCAACAAAGTATCTGAGGGAGCAAGAGCATTTTGGAATATACATGAAGAGCTAAGTATTGTTGTTAATATACTGTATTGGGGGGAAAAGTTGGTTTCTCCGGATGGACTATGGGCAAGATTATCAACCTTGCCCATGAGGGACATTTAAGCCACAATTTAACCAAAACTAGGGTGGGAGAATCATACTGGTGGCCAGGGATGGACAGACAAGTGGAAGAAGTGGTCAAAGAGTGCTTACTCTGCTGCTAATGACAAATCCAGATTAGTCAGAACAACTCCTTTATCTCCTGTGGAGGTGCCAGATGAACATTGGAGTAAATTAGCACTAGACATTGAAGGACCTTTTGAGCTGTTGGCACCAGGTGAAAGATTTGTGTTAGTTCTGGGGACTACACCTCCAAGTGGGTTTCGGCAACTCGTGTGAGCTCTGTAGTAACAAAAAATGTTTGGGAACTTTTGAGGGATGCCTTTGCCTGCAAAAGGCATTCCTAAAACCATTGTGACTGACAATGGGCTCCAATTCACTTTGCAGGAGATAAGGAGTTTATAGAAGATTTGGCAATTGTACATCACCGCACTGCCATGTATGCACCTCAGGCAAATGGTTTGGTGGAAAGCATGAACCGATTAGTGAGAACATGTGTACAGATTGCAGTTGAAAGAGGGGTACCATTGAGAGGGATCCTGCGTGAGAAATTGTTGGCACATCACAGCAACACCTAACAGTGTGACAGAAATGTCTCATTTTCAGAAACTCAAGGGGAGGTTGTCTGGCTCTAAACTTAATCCAGTTTTGTTAAATGGCTGCAAAGATGGGGAGAACAAGTCATCACACAAGATTACGATATATCAAGAAGCATAAAAAAATGGTTAAAAAAACATGGTGCAAAACAGAGGAAATGGGAGGCAGGAAATTTGGTTTATGTGACGAAACCAGTTTGGAGTCCAAAAGGTGAGACAACATTTTGGGGACCCAAACTCAAACCTGAAATCAGACAAAATTTGGTTGTATTATGTTAGGGAGAGGGGTGGAGTGTGTCAAGGATGTCAATGTGCAATCACAACACTGATCTTACCACTGTCACAGAAAAACAAAAACTAGAAGAGCACCAAGGTAGAAGTGCAAGATGTTCACCTGACATTTCCAGACCCAATAAACTTCCAAGTCATCTTAGAGATTTTGTTCTAAAGTTTTAATTTCTTTGTGCAATTTCTAGCCTAGAAGTACCCGGTGTTTTTTATTGTAAATTCATACATGATAGAAATTGAGTTTAGTCTGTGTTAATTACTTGTATCAATTTATTTTGCAGAGTTGTTCTCATATTCTTCTAATTTTTGACTCAGAACTTGTCATTTTGTTCTTTATTATTATTGTGTATTGGGGAAAGATGTTTTGTAACTAGCCTCAGTCTCTTTAATTCTGTCATATTCTACAGAGTGTCAGGGGCATCACATAGAATGTTGAGGTATCCTGGTAACCAGGTCAGTTGGTTGGACACTGTGTCTTGTGGAGGCTGTGCCATCTAAGGTGGATGCAATAAAGAAGAAGTTAACATACAATATAGGTGTGGAAGACTCTTAACACAATCCATAGAAGTGCATTTGTTTTCCTGGTGTTTCCCTTGTGCTGTTCTCTCCCCTGCACTCTGTGGTGCTGTCTGCCACCCATGTGTTTCTCCCTGCTCACCTCCATGTTGCAATCACCCTTGTGAACTTCCCACCTTACTTCTTCTTCCCACCCACCCCACCTTGCTCTCTCACCCATTGCTTCTGCTCCCACTCCCACCTCACCTATTGCCTCCCCCAGTTGCGCCCCTTCTCTCTTGCCTGCTGCTTCTCATTCCCACCGTCACCCTCACCCTGTGTGTTGCTGCACCCCACCCCAGCCCTTGTGGTGTTTCATCCCACTCCGGCCTTTGTGTCCCTCCTCCCCACCCAGCCCTGTGTTGCTTTCCCCCACCTATGCGTAAAAAATGTTTTTGCATTAATTTTTTTAATTTACTGACCTAAATCAGTAAATTAAAAAAACACTTGCATCATTTTGTAGGCACATGCCACAAATGTCTTGACCACTACGCCATTGCACCTTATGTTTGTTTTGTGTTTTTTAGCCATAGCTAAAAACCCTTGGCAAAGCCAATAGGTCTCAAAAGTGAGACCTATTGGCTTTGCAAGAGCTGTTTTTTATTGGAAAATATTGGAAAAAGTACTGGGAAATATATGAGCATAACTAAATAGAGTGACAAACACGACGAGAGGGGCATAAGAGCGGTACGAAATTTGGCATAGAGAAGAAATTAAAAAGAAAGCCAAAGGGAAAAACAAGAGGGAGACAAGTAAGCATTTGGAGAGAAGAGACTGAGAGAAAGCACTAGAGGAAAAGGAAAAAAGGAATATATGTTGGCTTTTCTATAATGAAATGTTTTAAGAAACTCTTTTTGGGTACAGGATGGGTTTGCATAGAACAGGCACATGACATTCCTATGTAGGCCATATGTTGTGTGACATGTAAGGGCTTTCCTTTTGAGCCAGAACAATTTGCATTCCGAGTCCTGTAGTATCTTCTTTAACATCAAAAATATGAGCTTAATGAGCGCAGCAAACAGTGCTGTTGGCTAATAAGAATGCAGTATGGGCATCAGTAGTGCTTGTTTGCCTTACAGCAACATTTCTACCTTTACCTGTACAGAGAACTGCTACTGTCAGGTTACAGATTACACCATATAGTAAACTAGGTTTCCAAGAGGGTTAATAAATAGGATTTTTTGTGTGCTGTTTTTGTAATACCACAATCCTGGTCCAAAAGCAGTACAGAGCTTTACAAAAGAACCAGACTGTGTTACACATTTTTTAAGGCACCTGCAGATAAGTGCTTTGCCTAGAATCACAAGATGTTGAGCTGCACTAGGGATTCATACCTAGTACCTGCAGGTCGCTCCCCGCTCCGCCATCCGCGCCACCTCCACTCCGTATTTTCTCTTCCTTTTTCCCGCCGCTGGGTCCCCTGCGGCCCCTCCCGCCTCCCCCCTCCTCCTCGTCACCGTCTTTGTTTTTCCTTTTCCCCGGCGCTGCTTCCCATGCGGCCTCTCCCGCCTCCCCCCTCCTCCTCACCGTCTTAGTTATTCCTTTTTCCCGCCGCTGCGTCCCCTGCGGCCCCACCCCCCCAGCCTTCCCATTCGACAAGCCCTCCCTCCTCCCAGCTGCCACTCCCACCCTACCCTCCTCTTATGGCAGCCGCGGCGCGGTAACAGGGAGCAACCTTTGACCCTGCTTCTGCAGGCAGGTCGCTCCGCCATCCGCGCCACCTCCACTTCGTATTTTCGCTTCCTTTTTCCTGCCGCTGCGTCCCCTGCGTCCCCTGCGGCCCCTCCCGCCTCCCCCCTCCTCCACTCCGTATTTTCTCTTCCTTTTCCCTGCCGCTGCGTCCCCTGCGGCGCCTCCCACCTCCCCCTCCTCCTCACTGTCTTAGTTTTCCTTTTCCCCGCTGCTGCGTCCCCTGCGGCCCCTCCCCCCTCCTCCTCACCGTCTTAGTTTTTCCTTTTCCCCGCCGCTGCATCCCCTGCGGCCCCTCCCACCTCCCCCTCCTCCTCACAGTCTTAGTTTTTCCTTTTCCCCGCCGCTGTGTCCCCTGCGGCCCCTCCCGCCTCCCCCCTCCTCCTCACTGTCTTAGTTTTTCCTTTTTCCTGCCGCTGCGTCCCCTGGGGCCCCACCCCCCCAGCCTTCCCATTCGACAAGCCCTCCCTCCTCCCAGCTGCCACTCCCACTCTCCCCTCCTCTTATGGCAGCCGCGGCGCAGCCGCACCGCTGGCGCGCCAAAGGCAAACCCATCTGTGCCCGTCCACGCCAAGACCGCACCCAGTGCCAGTCCCCCTGGCCCTCTCAGACACACCTAATCCCCCCTCACCCTCCACTCTCTCAACCCAGGCCCCCGCCCCACGTGCACCCCATCTAGCCCCACACACACTCATGGCCTCTTCACCTGCCACACCTGTCATTTCTCCTGCTCCTCATCCCTCACACCACACACCAACCATAGCGACCCCACCTTCAGCAAACTTCACGCAAGGCTCACCCGCTCTGCCCCCACCAACCAACCCCGCCGCACACCAGCCCACAACCAGAACACACCCCGCAACAACACCCTCACGCACCACACCAACACCACCCACCACAACCACCTCAACTGCCTGCTCCTCAACACCCGCTCCCTTCACAAACATGCCATAGAACTCTGGGACCTCATCACATCACAGTCACCTGACATCGCCTTCCTCACGGAAACCTGGACCAACCCCTCCTCAGAAACCGACATAGCCATTGCCACCCCCAAGGGATACAAACTCCAACGCAAAGACCGCCTCAACAGGCCAGGTGGTGGCATCGCCATCCTACACAGGGACACCATCAAAGTCACCACCAGCTCCCAAGACGCTATCAACAACACAGAACACATGCACTTCCTGATCCACATCAACAACAACTCCACCCTCAGAGGTACATTAATCTACAGACCAACAGGACCACGCCCCGCCTTCTGCGACACCATCGCCGACACCATCAGCTTGCACGCCCTCACCTCCACAGACTACATCCTCCTCGGTGATTTCAACTTTCACTTAGAAAACCTACAAGACCACAACTCTACCTCCCTCATAGACAACCTCACCAATCTCGGACTCAAACAACTGGTCACCGCACCCACCCACTCAGCAGGACACACGCTCAACGCAATTTTCACCGCAAGCCAACACATAGCCTACACCCACACCACCGAACTCCTCTGGACTGACCACCACTGCGTCCACTTCTCCTTCACCAAACCCCCCACACACTACCATCAACACACCACACCCTACCGCATGTGGGACAAGATCCGCACAGAACGACTAAACTCCCAACTAGCCCATAACCCCCCCACGCCAACGACCCCAACACAGGAGCACACAACCTCTCCAAATGGATCACCACCTGCGCAGACACACGAGCCCCCCTCAGAAAACACATCGCCACCCGCAACATCAAGAACGCCCCATGGATCACCCCTGAACTCCAAGACTCCAAGCGCAAATGCTGCCAAGCTGAGAAAATATGGCGACTAGAAACTTCTACAACCAACTTCTCCACCCTCAAAACCACCATTCGCACCCATCACCAACTCATATGCACCGCCAAAAGAGATCACTACAAGACACGCCTTGACAACAACTCTCAAAACAGCAAAGAACTCTTCACCATCATTAATGAACTTGCCGAACCCAAAGCCAACAACATAGACCCCTCACACACAGCCCCTAGGTGACGCCCTTTCCAACCACTTCCTCCCCAAAATCCTGGACATCCACAACAGCTTCATACCACACACACCCACCACACACACCCCTCACTCACCCAACCCAACCCCCACTCTTGACCCCCCCACCACACTCTCCACCTGGACCCCCACCACACAAGAAGAAACCGAAAAAAACTTGAACTCCATCCACTCTGGATCCCCCTCTGACCCCTGCCCACATTGCATCTACAACAAAGCCAGCCCAACCATCGCCCCCATACTCTACAACATAATCAACTCCTCTTTCGACTCCGCCACCTACCCAGACCCCTGGAAGTACGCGGAAATCACCGCTCTCCTAAAAAAAAACCAAGCCGACCCGGAGATCCTCTCCAACTACCGCCCCATCTCCCTCCTCCCTTTCCCCGCCAAGGTTGCCGAGAAATTAGTCAACGCCCGCCTATCCCACTTCCTCGAAGCAAACAACACTCTTGACCCCTCACAATCCGGGTTCCGCAAGAACCACAGCACGGAAACCGCCCTCATCGCATGCACTGACGACATCAGGACCAAAGTCGACAAAGGCAAGACCGTCACACTCATCCTCCTAGACCTCTCTGCAGCCTTTGACACCGTCTGCCACCACACACTCCGCACACGCCTCCACAAGATAGGAATTCACCACAAAGCCTTAGACTGGCTCACCTCCTTCCTCACCGACCGGATCCAGAGAGTCTGCTTTCCACCCTTCCACTCCAACACTACGAAGATCACCTGCGGAGTACCCCAAGGGTCCTCCCTCAGCCCCACACTCTTCAACATCTACATGATCCCCCTAGCCAACATCCTCCGAGCACATGGAATCACTATCCTCTCCTATGCAGATGACACCCAACTCATCCTCTCCCTCACCCGCAACCCCACCACCGAGCTCTACAAATTTCTTTGATTGATTGATTGATTGAGTACCCACTGTTACAAAGTAAGCAACTCTAGCCACTAGGCCACATTTCCTTCCATGATGCAAAATTCAAGAGCATTCTGCAAGAAACACCCACAAGGCCGCACTTAGACACTTTCACCATCAAGTGAACACACCAAGAAAAAGGGCCAGACCACGGGAATCGAATTCTAGCTCCAACAAATGCAACAAACTTTTGACCATTGTCAAGGAATTTGCCAACCATCACTAGAACTCTGCAACAACCTCTCTGATTTCTTTCACGAAAAAGATCACCAAGATGTACAGCAACTACGAACCTCACCCAATCTCATTAACCTTTCCAGCCTGCTAACCTCATCAACCAAAGACTACCAACTCACCCCATGGACTCCTCTCTCCATCGAGGACACATCAGCAATAATGAAGACATTCCACTCAGCACCTCCCACAGACCCCTACCCCCACCATATCTGCAACCTGGGAAGACCAGTGCTGCACTCACTTCCCTCATCAACACCTCCATCAAAACAGCCACCTTCCCAGATACCTGGAAACAATCCTAAATCACCACCCTCCTCAAAAAACACTCAGCCGTCACCAAAGTACTCAGCAACTACCAAACCATCTCGCTCCCCTTCCCAGCCAAAGTCATTGAGAAGCCCATAAACAGACTACTCTCGGACCACCTAGAATGCCACAAACTGCTGGATGACTTGTAATCCAGATTCCGAAACGCTCACAGTACCAAAACAACCCTCATCGCTGCCAAAGACAACATATTATCCTTAACCATGGACAGCCTGCTGCCCTCATCCTCCTTGACCTATCCACTGCTTTCGACACATCTCCCTCTACACACTCATCAATAGACTACACACAGTGGGAATACAAGGACCAGAACTCAAGTGGATAGCTTCCTTTCTATCCGGAAGAACGTGTCAGGCTCTCACTGTTCACATCAAAACCCAAGGACCTTATCTGCAGAGTCCCACAAGGATCATCACTCAACCCCACACTTTTCAACATATGCATGACTGCCCTGGCAAACAAAACCAGATCCCACAGGATCAGCATCATCTCCTATCCCGACAACACCCAGATCATTTTTCCCTCTCAGGAGACACTGTTACCACCAAGAGAAACTCCAAACAATGCATGACTAGCGTAGGCACTTGAATGAAAGAAGCTCAACACTGACAAAACAGAAGTACTGATCTTCGGAAACAAGAGCTCACCTTGAGACTCCACCTGGTAGCACACCGATCTTTGACCCACTGCCACCCCCAACAACCACGCTAGGAACCTAGGCCTCATCCTGGACACCAACCTCACCAAGAAGTTCCAGATCAATTATGTTACCTTCTCATTCTTCCACATTCTCCGCATGTATGTAAAATCTTTATGTGGCTCCCTCTGGACACCAGATGTACCATTTCTCAGGCCTTAAACACAAGCAGATTGGACTACAGTAACACACTCGATGCCGGCATCCCAACCATTCTTCACAGACTTGAAGCCATCCAAAATACTGCTGCCATGCCTGTGTCCTCGACCTTCCCCACGGAACCCACACTACTTCTCAGAGACCTCCACTAGCTGAAGCTCTACAAGTTAAAACTTCTCACACATGTATTCAAGTCACTACACAACATGGGAGCTGCATTCCTCAATCCCCGGCTTCACTTCCACCAACCCACCAGGCAAATTCACTCAGCGTCACACTCACTTGCACACACCTTGCATCTACAGAGGCAGAACGGGAGGACAATCTTCCCCTACCAAGCTGCCAAATCCTGGAACAACATCCTCTAACACACCAGGGCCTCCTTCTCACTTACTGAATTCCACAAGGAGCTGAAAACCTGGCTATACAGAAAATCTTTTTGTAGAACCATCAAGACTGCATGGATTGAGGCCCACCCTCACCACACGCCTACGTTCACCTACTTAGCACATGGGTACCCTCACAGGTGACAAGCAGCAATTTACAAATCCACCTTAGGTTACATTGATGGTGAATTTGTATGTACAAGTAAGTGAGCAGATGGATACGTAAATGAAGGGATAGGTGAGTCAGTAGCTTCTTTGGGTGTGAGGGTGGATGTAGGAGAATGGATGGGTAATGAATATGTAGATAACTGAGTGAGTGAATCCAAACCATTAATTTGGCAACTATTAGTCTGAAAATCTGAGCTTCCACTACCAAAGCGGGACATCTGTGAAAAAAAATCAGGTTCCCTACAAAAGAAACATACAGATATCAGTATATATTTGTTTTTGTCAATCAAACAAGTGGCAATGTGTTCTATGGCTTTCATCTGAAACCCACCCCCACAAAATAACTATATAACTATTAATATTGCCTGTGACATATCCATCACATCCCCTTCTTGGTCAACCTTCTATAAGGACCGCACCTTACAGATCGCATTTAGACTCTGTGTGTTTGTAAGACACTGCATCCACCAAATGCACTTATAACAATTAACATATCAAAATTAGTCAGATATCAGTGCATATATTCATCTTCATTCATACCTATTTATGTTTTCTATTTAGCAACAGTCATCAAAATATAATTAATAAATACAATATTGATAAAAGACGACTTATTGCAAAAAGCTGCCAATGTGATGATTTCCTTTGAACAAAACATCAATTATTTCACAGAAATGCCTTGTTATCATGTTTTTAGTTTGTAAAAGAAAAATTACTAAGTTGTGCTGTAAATCCTCATAGCTAAGTCTTAATGATAATAGAAGGGCATTGTAATATGGAGACTATCCCGACCAGAACTTCCATCATGGCCAACACACCCAACCCGAAAACATGGGACCAGAACACTCTAGTTGCTGCAAGCAATGCCATGGTGCAGTATGAGAAATGCAACATGAAAAACCCGGAACAAGTGGGTAAGCGGTGAGGAAGGAGAAGGAGTGGCAACCAACTGTGCAGCAGCAGGAGAAGATATCTAGGCGAGGACCCAGGAGGATTTTTGCGAATCAGCGGTGGTTATGAGCTGGAGGAAACAGTAGAAGACCTAAAGGATCCAACCCTGCACCTGGCGACACAAGGAGAGGACGCTGAGGCCGTTTCCAGAGGGGAAGAATCAAAGGGTTTGAGCCCTAGAAGCCTATCCCAGGTGAGGGCTGTGGCCTCGGGCAATGCCATTTGTCCATTTCAAGTCTGTACGGAAGTGGGTGTCGGTTCACAAAGTCACTGACTAGGCGGAGTGGGGGAGGTGGGTGAGAAGAAAAAAAAGCCAGCACCAGGAATTACAAACAAACACGATATTTGGCACAAGCATTGAGTTGGTGGATTAATTTGGGAGGTAAGGGAGATTAGAAACAGCCAGCCAATTGCTGACCCAATTATGTGGTTTTCTTGTCCTCGGAGGCTGGTGAAAGAAGAGATGGAGACCTCTCAGACCAAGAAGATGGAGAAATAGAGAAATAAGGACTCAAATATCATCACTCGGGAATCCCAGGGAAGAGCCATCCCCCTCTGGAGGGAAGAGGGCTAACATAACATTATTACAAGTGCAAAATAAAACAAATAAACCACTGAAAAAAACTATTCTGCCTCATGTGAATATATCCTGGAGGGATCACAGGCATTTTGGCTAACCCTGATATCAAAGCTAATCAGGTCTTCCTGCAACTTCTTATACTGATCACAACCCAACAATAAATTGTAGACAACATTGCTGCTCAGTAACCAATGGACAGTTGAACCCAACAGGACCTGTCCCTACTCCCACCAAGATCAGTCTTGCGCTTCCACAGAAGTTAAACTCAAGCTGCGATGAGATTTATAACCTTCAAAGCGATAGTGATTGTCAAATAGTGCACCATATCCTAGGTATCTTTAATCTGTAGATACTATTTTTGCAAAATGGACACAGTCACCAACACCCAATCAAAGTATTTTTCATTAATCTGATTCTCCTCAGCCAATCTTCTTTAGCTTGACTTTCAATGTACTGGTGGTTCTGGTAGTGATCCCACTTCCAAGGGGAAGGACAGAGTAATGCTGAGTCATCGAGAAAAGCCTGAAAATAAGAAACTGTTTTACCCCAGACTAGAATCTAATTATTCTTCCTTCTTCCCCACAGTGGCTGCCATAAACACCCTTTTGGGGAGTTTCCGAGCCAGTCAAAGATCCTACCTTACAACAAGCAGCAGACTCTGATCAGGTAGGACTTTTCTTCAGCACAAAGAAGGGTTTGCTATACTGAAATGTGGGATGGGATGGGGAAACATTAACTCAGCTGGTGGTGCCCCTCCCTTGCCA
This sequence comes from Pleurodeles waltl, assembly GCF_031143425.1. NCBI lineage: Eukaryota > Metazoa > Chordata > Amphibia > Caudata > Salamandridae > Pleurodeles > Pleurodeles waltl. The sequence continues at coordinate 603,846,949 of NC_090445.1, read as the reverse complement.
TGCCCAGGTTCTCCACTTAGTCCATAGCCAAACTGGTGGGGGTCATTATGGTGAGAGAAGATTGAAGAATATCTTTTACGACGATTTTACTGGCCGGGGGGTGTTTTTGGAGATACATATGTTCTGTGGTGCTTGCTCCAGATGTCAACTCAAAAACGACCCCCAGGGGCCCAAAGTTCACTTCAGACCTCTGTCTATCATAGACATACCTTTTTCATGGGTGGGTATGGATGTATTCAGTCCCCTGATGGCTTCCTCTAAAGGGTGTCAATATATCCTTGTCCTGGTGGACTATGCTACCCGATACCCAGAAGCAATTCCCCTTACCAGGAAGACTACCCGAACAGTAGCTCAGGCCATGATAGAGTTTTTCCTGTCCGGGTTTTCCCAGGGAGCTATTGACTGATCGGGGAACTACTTTTATGTCCCAGCTTATGTCTCAAATATGTCACTTACTGGGTATCAAACAAATCAGAACTCCAAACTGATGGACTGGTCAAGAGGTACAATAGTACGATTAAAACAGTTCTCAGGAAGTTGATATTGGATGCTGGTAGGGACTGGAACAAGAAACTTCCTCTTGTCCTTTATGCCATACGTACACATACCCAATCCTCCATGGGACATAGCCCCTTTGAACTTGTATTTATGAGACAACCACTCACCCTGCTTGATTTGGCAGTCGAATGATAGGAGGAAGAGGAGGAGGAAGGAAATTGAATATTAGACTACACTTGAACACTACTAGACAGAATTCACACACTGTGGGAAAAAGTTAGAGTCCATATAGACAAAGCTCAGGAGAAACCGAAAGGGGATTAAGATCAGCATTGCAGGATGAAACAATTACAAGTAGGAAGTAAGGTTTTGATTCTCCTTCCATCTTCAAGCAATAACCTCCTGGCTAAATGGCAGGTACCATCTGAAGTGCTAGCACAAGTCACGCTTGTCACTTACCGCTTAGCCATCGTACATGCACGGGGCAAGGGACAGCTATGCCACATAAATCTGCTTAAGTAGTGGGAGGACAGTGAGGTACATCAAGTTGAGGCCCATTCTTCTCTGTTAGTGACTGTGGACTGGCCGCTTGACATCACCCTTCCACCACACGAGGACCTGAGAAAGGAACAGATCCCACGCTTACGGGATTCCCTGACAAGTGAGCAGAAAGGACAATTAGAGAGACTAATACAGAGAAACCAGGATGTATTTTTCCCGGTACGTCCTTAGCCCAGCACGACATCCAAACAGAGCAAGGGAAAATAATATGCCTCAGACCCTACAGTATTCCAGAAGCGCGACGACAGGCTGTAGAAAAGGAAGTATCCAGCATGCTAGTGGGCGACATCATTGCGCCCTCCACAAGCCCATGACACTCTCCTGTCGTGTTGGTGCCAAAACCCAATGGGTCTATAAGGTTTGTATTGATTTCAGGCAATTGAACAGTACTTCCGGGTTTGATACTTACCCAATGCCCTTGGTGGATGAGCTTATTGAAAGACTACGAAATGCACTATACCGTACAACCCTCGATCTCACCAAAGGGTAGTGGCAGATACTCCGTGCACTGCAGACATGAGAAAAAAATGCTTTCTCCACTCCTTCAGGGCTATACCACTTCAAGGATTTGCCTTTTGGATTACATGGGGCTCAGCGTTTTAAAGGTTAATGGACACCCTCCTAAAGCCACACCAATCATATACAGTGGCTTACCTTGATGACATAGTGGTTCACAACCCCACATGGGAATAGCATTTAGAACAGTTGGAATTGGTTCTGACGACCCTTAGAAAGGCAGGCCCCACTGCCAACCCAGAAAAGTGTAATCTGGCCATGTCCTTCATAAAATATATGGAGTATCACATTGCAGCAGGTCACATACGACCTCAGATGGATAAAGTGAGAGCCATTCAGGGACTGCTGTACCCAAAAAGCAAGTGGAACATTAGATCATTCTTAAGACTGGTCGGTTATTATAGATGTTTCATACCACGTTTTTCTGAACAGGCCGCTCCTTTGACTGATCTCTTAAAAAACAGACATCCAAACAAAATAACCATCTTAAAACCTCAACATCATGCTAGTTCTGATTGGCTGAAGATTGCACTGTGTTCAGACCTTGTATTGCAATGTCCAGACTTTTCCAAACCTTTTGTGCTTCAAACTGATCCTTCCAAACTGGGTCTGGGTGCTGTGCTGTCTCAGCCGGATTCGTTTGGGACAGCTGCAACCTGTGGTTTATATCAGCCGCAAACTGTTTCCCCAGGAAGTTAACTATCTCACAATCGAACAGGAATGCCTGGTGATAGAATGTGCCATTGAGTCCTTCCAGTACTATCTCCTTGGTTGTCCCTTTACTTTGCTGACTGATCATGCCCCTTTGACCTGGCTTACCAGACATAGGGACACTAATCCTCGGATGTTACGTTGGTTCTTGGCACTGCAATCTTTTTCTTTTCAGACTCTCCACTACCTGGACAATGCTACGTCGTAGCGGATTTTCTTTCCCGGGTTCCGGCTTCCACATGGCCCGATTGGCCACATGTAGGTTCGAGCCACTGTGACACGCCCAGTATTGCGGGAATAGGTGTCCCGGCACTGGACCACCCTCCCTCGTACCCCTGGGGCACGGCATAGAGAGCGCAGGAAGGTATGAAATCCCAGGCACGCAACCTGCATGTCAGATCAGCAGAAAAGTAGGTAGGACCAGGAGGAGGACAGAGAGGCAGGGAACATGGAAGTGAGAAGATGCCAGAGACTGCGGGAGAAGAGCACACCTTCTGGAATCTAGAGCCCAATCCACCAGGAAACACTATCAGGATCCCAGAGTCTAGCCCGACAGGAAACACGAAGAAGAACGAAGAGACCGAACTGACCTTGACGTGAGGATACAGGATGTGCACTCCAGCCACATTCCAAAAGGGACATGGCTAACCAAGGTACGATCTTTTGGCAGTGGCAACATTTCTGCCAAACAGATTCTTGTTACGATTCAGGGCTGAATAGCAGGGAAGTTTTTATTCTTTAAGACTGGCATAATTTGGGGAACAGCTTAGTATGGGTGAATGTGCTTATAGAAAACGTGCTTATAGAAAAGATGGTCTGGACAAGCTAAGGGTACCTGTAGATGGCCTTACATTGCCTTGTACAAGCCAAGTCAGTAGAGAAGGCACTGCTCTGGTCGACCCTAGAATATCTTGAAATAAATATGTCATTGAATAATCTGACTGGGCTGACTAGGTTGATGGGGAAACACAACAATGAAATCTTTAGGTGTTAGCAATGGTTCAAATTAGTCCCCAAGCTATTTAATCATGATTTGGTGGATTTTTGCCAGAGAACGTCAGGACTAGGGCCATATCTGCCATTCCTACTTGTGGATGAAACAAACTCCAAGGGACATACAGGCAACATGGAATCAAAATGTGTTTACTTTACTAAAAAATGTTAACCCTAAATCTGTCAGAATGTGGCATATTATATTTTGGGGAGGGGTACCACAAGTTTCTTATGGACACTAAAAGTGTCATTGGGCAGACCAGAGCATCATTTGTAAAAAAATAAAAAGTGCAATGGTCCAAAGTTTTTCTTAGGAGTCTCTCATCAGCACTGCCAAATGCTGGCATGACTAATTATGATTTCACCCCATGATTCTTCCTTTTACCACAGTATACTTCCTGTAATGTTATCTCACTCTCACAGGTTGTTATTCATCAATAATTTCTCTCTTTTGTGACTGTTTTCATCTTCCTCGTTTTTACTTCCTTTTCTGGCTTGCTCTCTTGCTCTCGGTCAAAGTCTGATAATGAAAAATAAGTCCTGGGCACAAAAATAACTGCAGGCGCCCAACACCTACAACCATCAGCAGAATATAAGTACTGTGTTGAATTGGAAAATAGTTATGAATATCTTGGGTTACTCTTCAGTAAGTGTTGTAAATGTGCCCCCTAAGTGGGCAGTATCAAGCTGAAAGACCAACAGAAGGAAAGCAAGCAGGTTTTTAAAATAAAGTTAGCTATCAGGCCGTCGAACAATTCCTTAAGCTTTTTTTACAGAAAGGATTTTCAGCACAATTCTAAGGGAACAAAATTCCCTTCGCCACTCTACCTTCACAACATTAAAGAGGTGCCAATTAAGGTTTACTTTTAATAATTATCTTTCAAATAATTGTAAGTACTCTCGCTTGTACACTGAAGCTTAAGGCAAATCGTGCTGTTCAGGTCTTTACCTACTCAAATCTTTCTTTTGTGTCAGATAACTTGAATGTGTTGATGATGGACACACTCTGTGAATCCAGCCTTTCTGAATACTTCTCTTAAGTTGCATGTTCACCCACAAATTCTGAAGCTGACTGGCTTGTATGATCAGGATCTTTAAAAATAGTGTCACTATGAAATTCAGAAGTGTAGCAGAAGATCTATATCAGAGATATATTACTTGTCAGAGAACTAATCATGAATTGTGTACACTGATTACTATGCGTCACATAGGCAAATATGAAGAACCATCCACTGGATTTCAAGCAGACGTCATAGAAATGCCTCTTTGTAGTGGGCTGAGATATGTTCTGGTGATAGTCTGCTTGTTTTCTAAATTAGTTAAAGCCTACCCAATCAGGGGCAGCAACAGAATGATTGTAGCCAAAGTTTTGTTAAGAGAATTAATGCCATGATTTGGCATGGCTGCGTCTATTGAGACAGACAGAGGAAGTCCCTTTAAAAAATGAGGTCTTGAAACTATTATGTACAGCTTTACAAACTTGAGCAAAAGTTCTGCTTCAATTAAAGATGGAATGCCACGATTAAGTCTAAGCTCACAAAAGCGTGTGCTCAATGACTTTGAAGTGGCCCTGACCTCTTCCTCTTGTTCTAATGACCATTAGAAGTACTCCAAACAAAAATACTGGTCTCTCTTCTCATGAAATCCTTATGAGCAGGGCTATGCAGTTTCCGTGTATTCCATCAGCAGCACTTGTAGCAATGAGATACTAGGTGGTGATAAAGAAATATGTTCACAGGAACTTCTTAGAACAACAGTGGAAGTGGTCATATCAAGTGATACTTATGACTAACACTACTATGAAGTGCGCTGGAATCTCACAGTAGATCCATGCAGCTCTCACGAAGAAAGTGAAGACTGAAAATGAAGAAGAGGTGACAACAGCCACTGATTCAGAATGTCACACTTGAGTTTGCTGCGTGAAACCGGAGGGGAGAGAAGGAGGTCCTGGTGAAGATGGAAGTCACCAAATATAAAGTGAACAACTTGAAAATCAAGAATTACTGCAAAGCACACACAACAAGAAGAAATTAAGGCTGTAATGCCAGTTTGTGAAAAAGTGCAGCTGAAACTTTGAGTCTCACGAACCCCGAAAGGAAAATCATTGAAAGTGAGACAAGTTACTGATGTTGACCAAAGCACAAGACAAGCTGTTAGTGGAGAATCAGCAATAATCACAAGTGAAGAACCAGAAGTTGGTGAATGAAATAAAAATGCTAATGGCTTGAACAGAGTGAAGCGTGAATGAAATAAAAGATGGTAAAAGATGCTGTTGGCTTGAAAAGAGTGAAGTTTGGATTTTAGCAGTTTGTGCTGGATGTGTTGGGTGTTATGATTCCATCTGTTGGTGTGGCAGTTAATGGTGTTAATATGAGAAGATTACCCACACTTGTAGATCACCTTGCTTCGAACACAGCTTGATCACTAACTACAAATAACCAAGAGCTAATGGCTATGTGTGCTATGATTATGCAGAACTGTCTTACTTTAGCAAAGGAGTGCTGAGTCTGTTGTGTTTTGAGGGTACAAGAATGTTGTACTTTAATCCCAGATAACAGCAAACTTAATAAGTCTTTTATAATCAATGTGACTAATATTTCTTGTGAAGCAAACTCTTTTGAAGAGTGTGGTATCTGGAAATCAGTTGGTTCCTGGTTTAGTTAGGGTTGAAAGGGATTTTGAAGGGCTGGTGAATGTTTTGATAACTTGGGGGGAGCATGCTGAGTATTATTCTAATCCCTATAATTATTGTGTTAATTTGTGCAACTGTTATATTTATTCTGTTTAAATTATTTGAAATATTTTTTCAAATGTTGGACATAATTGTGAGTTTTGGAAGAAGGCACTGGAGATGTTGAATAATAAAAGAAAGCGTGATGTGATCGAGTGAGGGGATAAAATCCAGGTGCAAAAGACAGAGTAATGCATGCTGTATAATGAATAGTTTGGGTTTTGTGATGAAGTAATCATCAGAGGGCAGACTTTTGTTGAAGTTACAAACCTGGCATGGGGCTGCTTGGACGTGTAGTAACTATTCTACATTTGAACTATATGTATACACTAACATGAAGCTATTGCAATTGAAACTAAATTGGTATGACTTTTTTTATGTGTTTTTCTGGTTTAGACTAAACTAGGCCTCAACTCCATCTTTAAAATATGGATGCCATTTTAGAATGTTCATTGTGTGTTTACATTTCTTGTTTATTATCGCACACAGCGAAATGTGCACTGTTTGTTGGTTAGGATTTGCTGTTTAAAAAGAAACTACGGATGAAGTGCTAACGTGTTTTTTCTAAGCCTGGGCAGGTTTAGAAAAAAGCTTCCTTTCCTTCTCCCGTCAAGTCGATGGATCTTTTGGGACAGTGAAGAGTGTGGTTACCACTTACAATCAATTCAACCCAAACAACAATTTAAACACCATGACCCATGTGGCCACAGAAGAACACTCCAATCAATGAAAGTTTCAAAGCTTTATTTTATAACCACAAAGCCAAAGTCACTTAAATTGTGTGCAAAATCAAATTTCAAAGATAAATGAATGTCATAGGCTGACCAATCTTTGAAACGAGTTTAATCTACTGAACATCAACACCATTAAATATTCAAGAAGAACAATGCATATTAATAAAGCAATCACTTGTGAGACAGAGACATGTTTCAGCTTGGACTGTAAATACATTAAATAAATCAATTGCACAGATTCAGAATTCAGGGGTTGGGACATAGGTGCTCTCTACTACTAACCAAATTAGGAGAAGCATGTGTGGGAGCGGGCTACCCATGTGGGCAAAAGACAAAAAGAAAAGACAAAAATAATTTGGAAAACATGTTTCTCGGGCTACATTAAACTAACTAAAACAAAAGTGGCAGGTGTCAGCATGCTAACTCTACTCAGGAAAGCAGATTGGGGAAAAACCATTCACAATAGAATATATTTTCAAGGATCACCATTCAATTCAGTTTCATCAGCAAAGCATGTACATCATCAGCAAAGTCCATTAGAAGCACAATCAAGGGGAAAGTGCAGAACACAGGCTCCACATAGAAATCAAGGAACGTCCAAGGGGACAAGTTAACTGAACAAGATTCAAGAGGGGACTGTCAGTGAAACTTACAAGTCCTTCTCTTACTTAGAATTACTCAGTTCAGCTTGATTGCTCCATTCAATGAGTCCAGGAGCACGGTCCAGTAAAAATTAAGGCATGAGTTGAATTTGAAACATCAGGATACTTTCCCAGAGTTGGTGTGAAGTCATCTCTCCTTTCCGTGTGACTATAGTTTAACAATTTGTACATCACTTGTTGGAATCCATGTTCCTTCCCATGGCACAAGACAGTTTTCTCCTTTCTCATGGGAACAGTTCAATTAAACAATACTACTACTCTCCTTTCAGTCATCAGTGGAGAAGTGTGGCACAATGGTTAGAGCGGCAGACCCTGAAGCAGAGATCTGGCTCAAAACCAGTGTTCAAGTCCCGCTTCGGCAGGTCTTGGGCTCAATTCCCTTGGACCAGATAATTCTTGCCTCTGTGCCTAATCTAATTAATGGGTCCCACTCTGCAACTCTGGGCAATAGCTTGCTTAATCTCCACAGGGGCCCCATCAGCGCTTGGATGCCTGGCTTCACCCTGGAGGTGCCCAGGAGTGGGCACCTCACAGGGAAAAGCCAGGAGGGGTTCTATAGCGGTATGAGTACAGCGCCTTGAGACCCTAACGGGTGAGTAGTGTGCTATACAAGTGCAAAGTTTACAGTTTTACAGTTTATCATGTTCCAGTGTTGCAACATTCAGGAACAATCCAGTGTAAAACTTAGACATAATACAATAGGACTCTTTACTAATCATGTGAAACAACCTAATGGAAAAAATAATGTTACCGGAAAAGAAATGATTTGACATTTTATGCTGCTGCAAATATGAAGACTTCAGGCCTAGTTAAACTAATGCAAGAAATAAAAGCATTTCATTAATAATTACAATCTTTGTTAAGGCGCCTCATTAAGTATGACAGAAATGTGCATTTATTTTTCTGCACACACATAACTTTATACTAATTAATCATAAACCATTATAAATCACAATCATTTCTAATAATAATAGTTTATTCTAATGATTAAAATATATTTCAACATTATTTAAATCATGTTAGCACTTTGTCAATTCTGGTAAGCACAATGTCTGCCATGAAATATAAATGTGAACACTTTTAAAATATGTGTCAGTGCAGCTTTCTCTCTAGGTTAGGCTTTTAAACGTGAATATAAATGCCATCAAATGCTGACTTCTCGTGCACTAGAAGCATTGCTAAAATGTATGCTCCAGCAGAAGCTGTTTGTTACTTTTCTAGGCTCTTGCTGCTAGCACCCTGTGTTGCATTCATTCAAGAGACTTATCTGTGGTTTCCATAACCAGTTTTCTAACACCTGCAGATGACATGAGGTCAGAAGGACTGAATCGATATTCGTGTAGTGGGATAGTGTTAACATGGTAGGACTATATGTTGTTTTAAAGCACTGTACAGTGATTTGTCAATGAATAGATACTTGGACCATCCTGACATTGCAGTTTGAGTAATTTCTATGGTGAAACTGGCTATATAAGGTCTTGAAATTGAGGATGAGCCAGAGACTTTTGGGCTTCTACTAGGGATTCTGCCCAATTATCTAGTGATTTGCTGCCCATTTGAGACTTAGGGGGTCATTATGACTTTGGCAGATGGAAAAGCCCGTCCGCCAAAGTCCTGACGGGCAGTTTGCCGCCAGTGTGACCGCCTTCCCGCAGGCCCCATTACGAGTTCCCCTCTGGGTCAGCGGGTGGGAACAGTGTTTTTGCCCGCTGGCCCAGCAGGAAACAGCCTACATAATAGAGCCAGCGGCAATGCTGTAGTGCGTAGGATGTGCATGGACAGTGCAGGGTCCCCCCTGGGGCCCCTTGAACCCCATCTCCACTCCCCTGGGGCCCCCTGAACCCCATCTTTTCCAGCCTTTTCATGGCAGTGCTACTGCCATGAAATCACTGGCGGAGAAAGGACACGTAATACCCAGGGCAGCCCTGCCCTGGTGAATTAGGACCGCCAGACCGATGAAGACTCATAATCTGGCGGTGCTGGCGGTCCGACCGTTGCGCTACCACCACTGTCGTAATGTGGCGGTTGAACTGCCACATTGGCGGCGGTCTGAACGCCACCATGGCCCTGGCAGTTTTAAGACTGCCAGGGTTGTAATTACCCCCTTAGACTATTTTTCAATTTTTGTTATTATTACATTATTTCTGTAACTGATAGCCTTCATGACAATTTACTTGTATGTAATTTACTGATTCAATGAGGCTGCTGTTGATTTGCATTTCTTCATTTTTCTGCATTGCATTTTAAAATTTATAAACCTTTGTTTTTTAAAATTCTGACCTTAAACTCCCTTTTTGAATCAATCCTTTCTGATTCACTGTATTTTGAATTACTGTTTGGAATTTTGTTTTCAAAAACATATTGCCACATAGTTCTTGAGGTCAACACTGTCCCTGACCCACAGTCTGGACGCCACTATCATGCAGATTATCTAAACAGTAGCACGTTCAAAAGCAACTATGTGGAAACAGTTGCCTTCAGGCCAACAGCATTAGAGTGCTCCCAAACGGAGCACATGCTTAGTCGTTGTTGTATACATGTGCGGTTTGAAGGGGCATGAGAGGAGACTGGAATGTCATTTTTATTTCTCCCACTTCCCTTTTGTATGTTTCGTTGTTCTGATAGGTAGGGGTGGTGCTGTTATCCACATCCACTGACGAGTGATCCTAACAGAGGAGTGAAATCAGCACTATGCTGCATGTCCATACTATGTATGGATGATATATAAAGGAGAATTTTGTTTGTCATTTTAGCACTCTAGTCCTAGCAGGAAGCTTAATAAGTATGCATCATGTGTAGGGCAAGTAGAGTGCACATTTGGCTGTTATGCCCTCAGTAGGAGAATCATGATGTGGGCGTCCAGTACCATAATAAATATGCATTACAAAAATGGGCCCAAACAACAGGTGGATTGGGGCGGTGTTAACCTCAAAGTCTATGAGGCAATGTGTTTCTAGAAACAAGATTCAAAACAGCAGTTCAGATACAGTCAGTAAGAAAGGACTGACTGGAGAGGAGAGTTTGAGATTGAAATTAGAAAACCAAGAAGGTTTATTACAAAATGTAAAGGCACAATCCAGGAAATAGTACATTGCAGAGGTAGCAGTAAACACATTAAATTACATAGAAAGCATTTGCCTTATAGGCCATGAAATGCATAATAATATAATAATGATCAAAATCAAGTAAATGCTGAGTCTCGAGTATGCGGCAAAATCGGCAAAACAAAAGTACAGTATTCCTAAGGGCTCAGGAAAGGTCTCTGATTCACTCCAAAATTCAAGAATTTAAATAGTTTTCTTGCATAGAAATTGCAGAAACTGCAAAGTCGGCATGGTATGATCATTCCTCTGACAAATCACATTTTCACATTTTAGAACATCACATTACACTATCACCTTAGCGTTGATCCGCTCCTGAATACTGATTTGCCCCTTCGGACGTAAAATCCTCTGAAGGTGTTAGAACAGACTACTTGTATAAAAAAACAGTGAATCATTGTCAATGAATACAAAACAGCGTGTGAGCAGAAAGAACATGCATAATGTAGGAAAGGGGTTTCCTTTAGGAGGTTCTTCGAGAACAGCGCCATTCCGAAATTAATGATCCACATCTTGCTGTAGGTATTGTCAGGCGAGAAATAAAAACACAGAGTGAATATCATTCATTACAGCATCCATTTTGAACAAGATGGCCGTCAAGGCCTAAATCAGGAAAACACACTTCAACACATGGTATTGATTTTCGTTTCAGTCGCAATAGCTCCATGTTAGTATGCACATGTGAATCAAGCGCAGGGTGACTAATATTAATGCACATTTTAGTTTGAACGCACAAGAACTCCCTCAGCGGTATTATGAAACACCACTTTGGAAGAAGATGCAAAAAAGGTAAAATAGGGATTTCCAAGTGGGAATTTCCTTTTTAATACAACAGCTGAAATCACACCACTTTAAAATAAAAGGCTGGGTCACTGGAGACAACGGAGCTGTGATGTCAACTGCCTATTGGGACTGTAAACACCAGCATGCTTTGCGGCAGATCATTCATTATCTGGCAGTCAAACCATGCAGCTACGGGCCCGTGTCTGCCCTTGGTAGACGGTGAGCAGGTCACGTGCCAGCTGTCAGATTTGGCCTGGATTAAGATTCAGGTTTGAGATTGGGGGATTATTGCAGACACCGCTAATTGCAGAAAGAGCTGGCAAATCTGCATAGTGCTGCGAGGCGAATGGGCATGGAAAGTCTGCTTCCCGTGTAGAGCCGTTTCCCAGGAGATAAGGAAACAATGAGTGGCCCTGCCGAAGAAGAGTGTTATGTTGTTTCTGTGTACCTCACTCGCGCCTCCTTCTCGTGTCCTTTGTTGTCCTCATTGCTTGGCCACATCTTCAGCTCTTTCTGATTCTCTCTCGCTTTGATCCTATTTGCCAAGGTGGCCCCTCCTTCTTCCTAATCCTCTACTTTTTTCTCTCTGACTGTCTTTGGTTCCTCTGTCCTCTTCCTTTGTTTTTCACCGTCCCGTTTCTGCCTCTCTCCCTCCATCTCGTTCTCACTACTCCTTTTGTAGTCTGTCTTCCGAACTCTTTTATGCTTCATTTCACCTGCCGTCAACCCTTTTCTTATTCATCATGGTTTAGCCTTCTCTTGTCTTTTACGTTGTGGGACTTGACTCGATATATATTTTCTTTCTACTCCCGCATTCCATGACATTTCCTTTTATCCGTTGCCACTTTTGTCTGTTCCGTCCCCCCCGCCATCTTCATCATTTCTCTCACCCGTCCAATATTCCCTCTCTGTCCTCGGCTTGTATACCCTCTCCCGCTGCCACCTCCTTCCCCCTCCTGCACTCACTTATTTATCTACTACGCGCCTGCTCTTGTCTCAGTTCCCCAGTCTTCCCCACCACCTTACATCCCACATTTAGCGAATGCCCATCAGAGCCCCTGTGCCCGTCTGTGGCTGTGCCCGCGCGCCAGCCCTCAGCAGCCGTCACCCGTGTGCCTCCCTTGGAGGGCAGGAGGTGGTAGCCCAGAGCAGGATGGGAGGATTCCATTCTCATAACAAGAAGGTAGGTCCTGCCCAGCGGGCTAGCCTTTGGGGTAGGCTCCTGTAACATGGTTTGCGAGAGCCTGGTCATCACTGAGTCAGAAGCCTGCCAGTTGGACGTTGGGGTGCCCGCTTGGTTCCATGAGTGAGTTGACAGTGTGCAAAACAAGCCAGGTGTCTCGAATGTGGCCTATCCTTGCACTACGCGGGTGCAGCGTCGTGGCGAAATGCTGACATGGTTGCGTTTTGTGTATTGCACGCCACTTGCCTTTCCACTGCATCAGAATTATTGCACTTGGACGGAAATGTGGCAGCCTGGAGTTCTTCTGGTGACCTGGAGTGACAATGGGGCGTGAGTGGGTCTGGAGTTCTTCTCTTGACTTGGAGTGACAATGTGGCGTGAGTGGGTCTGGAGTTCTTCTTGTGACTTGGAGTGACAATGTGGCGTGAGTGGGTCTGGAGTTCTTCTGGTGACCTGGAGTGACAATGTGGCATGAGTGGGTCTGGAGTTCTTCTGGTGACTTGGAGTGACAATGTGGCGTGAGTGGGTCTGGAGTTCTTCTTGTGACTTGGAGTGATAATGTGGCGTGAGTGGGTCTGGAGTTCTTCTCGTGACTTGGAGTGACAATGTGGCGTGAGTGGGTCTGGAGTTCTTCTGGTGACCTGGAGTGACAATGGGGCGTGAGTGGGTCTGGAGTTCTTCTCATGACTTGGAGTGACAATGTGGCGTGAGTGGGTCTGGAGTTCTTCTGGTGACCAGGAGGGACATTATGGCGTGAGTTGATAGGGCTCTAAAGAAGGAGCATCCACTGCCATCATCCAGAGTTGCTTGACAGTGCTGGGCAGTGGTGTTACTCCTCTTCCTTGAGTTATTCAGAAAATGCCGATCACATTTTTTTTTTAATTTCTGTTTCGTTTCAAGATTCATTTCAGGTGATTAATCTCCGAGTTATCAATGTCAGAGTAATTTGTTTTTAATTGTTGTTTTTGTAACTTTCTAGTAATTTGTGGGGAATTGCCAAAATTACTTTCGGAATTCCTGTGTTTTTTCTTTTTTATAAAATTCCTGTCTTTTTCTTCCCTCTTCCTTTTACATTTAGCTGAACGCATTACTGCATGTATCCGTCTCTCTTCATGTTAATTAACTGTTCCTTTTCTTTTTTTATACTTTAATTCAGAGGAACCCTGTAACCTACCCTCTCTGACCAGCTTTATATTTTTATAGCGAACCAGTGTATTTAATTTACTTTTAACCCTTTCTCTTACCCTTACCTTTACCCTTTTTATATCCAATATTATATATATTTGTCAGCTTAATTATCCTGAGATTTTCACTTCTGATGCAACGGCATCCTTCCGACTTCCCTCTCATTATAAGTGGTGTTTCCTTTATAACACTGGGTTGTATCCAGCCCCACTCTCTTTAATAGCCATCTATAAATAGTCTCGAGCAAGTGACTGACAGCCTTCCTGCAGTGACACCGGACGTGGCTTCAGAGGGAATCCTGTGCAGATTACCAGAGAAATCCTTTTCGTGCCACATAATCTCTCGGGACAAAAGGTGCCCTTTGCATGTGCTGCGGGTGTCATGCTTACCTTACCAGCTGCTGCCCAGACCCTCCAAGATTCAGGATCACCATCAACCATCAACCATGATCCATGACTGGGCGATAACCAAGTAGAAAGCTCCGTAACTAGTTCAAAGCTCCATAACTCGTTCAAAGTAATGCCGACCAAGGCATGTGGAGCATACATGAAACGTAGCTAACTGTTTAACCCTAGTACACGTTGTTAAGATGGTTTTTCATGATAAGAAAGGCTCTGGTCTTTCAAATAGGCTCATAGGCTCCTTTGGTAGAAGGGGAATTGGGGACGTTTTCTGAGATAGCCGCCTCAGCTTGGAGCTGCAATGAGGCTCTACCTCTGGCCATAATAAGGGAAAGAAACTTGTGCCTCAGCCTGAATGACGGCAGTGTATTGGCTGGGTGGGGCTTCAGTGTTGGCGACACGGAGGCCCTGAATGCAGCTTAGGTGGTTGCGTTGCCAGACCTTGGAGGTGGCAAAGGAGAGTAAGTGGAGACTTGACCTCTGAGGCTGACATTGAATCATGGAATGGTTGACATGAAATCCCAAGAGAGTCCCAGCGACGGTTAGCTACACTCAACATGTGTAAGAGAGGAATGGTGCATAATTGAGCACAACTGAATCTTAAAACATCCAAATCCTTTCTAAGCACCATTTTTATTTTATCCACATTTCATTGGCTTTAAAAGCCTTGTTTCCACGTCATCTTCACCAACTGTAAGTTTTCTTTTACCATTTTTTGTCCAGTGGCATTTATTAAAATACCTACCAAAAGAACTATTGTCTTGATTCATAACCTTTCTCATATACATCTAGTATCCATTTATAACCTTCTAGATCGGCCTCTCTAATTAGAAATTCTCCTCTTTCTCAGGATGCCGTGTAAACTCCTGTGCCATGAAGGACACATTTTCTATGCGTGCTGCTAAGGACACTGTTTCATGCAATTGTGCAGTGACCCTCTTCTCTGAATATACTATACCATTTCCTGCTTATTTAATACATTCAAAGCCTTAGCTTTATCAATTTTCATCTTTAATGTTCCTTACATTTCTCTCCACCTCTGAAAGTGATGAACGTTTTTTATGCGAGGCATTCTCACTCCTCATTTTACCTAATGCCTTTGAACTTATCTAGTACCACATTACCAGTGTACGTGATGTACATGCTCCACCTTCTATAACGCAAAATATTATTTCTCTCGCAAGGCGTGTTCTGTTTTCTTAACCAACAGAAGTTGATTGGCAAATAACACTTTTCGTTTAGCTGTTTTTGACAGCTGTATAAACTTGTCACCTTTCCCCCTTATTTGCATTGATACACTGACTCCCCTATCCAAAACGGCTGCTGAGTCTTGTGATACTTACACAAGATTGTAAAACGTCATGACGCATAAACGTCACCCAACCAGTCTAACCAGTGAATCGCTCATGCTCAATTGCATGTCCCACAGAAATCCTGCAATCTAATGCTCACCTGCTCTCCTCTGAACATTGGGCCATTAATAAATAAAATTCTAGCTCACTTTTAGTGATGCTCCGGTGGCGCTGTGCCCTGCGCCGTATTTACAAGGTGACGTTAAGCCACTTTTTGTGGTTTAACACCACCTTGTAAATGCGGCCCCATCACATGCAGCCCTTTACGTGGAAGGGGTGTGCAATGGGTGTTGCTGTGGGTGTGCCACAGCAACACCCATTGCATTTTGTCGCAGCCTTAGATTTACGAGTTTTCATAAACCTGAGGCAGCACTAAAATCTAAATCCACCCCAGGGGTGGCGTTAGCAAGGCGCAACGAGTAGGAATACTTTTATTCCTCCTGGTTTTTTGCTTTTTCTATGTGTGCTGCAAAGAGAAAAATGCCAGACATGATAGCTGGTTGCTGGACAGATATTTATTGTCAGGCTAACATTTCAGGAAGTTAAGGACAATATTCACACATTCACATCCCACAATAAGAATATTGAGGTTGGGGAGGATTGGACATTCTGACACCATTCATGAGTTTGCAAACTACAGGGTGGTCATCGACCGGCTTACTGTCCACCAGGAGGTGACCCGTCAAGATTGCTGATGATAGAGCGGTCCGTACTAATAATTTTACCTGTTTTGGACGCTCTTTAGGCCAATGAATCTTTTGACTTAGTGGGAACTCTCTGTACTCTTAGTCGCACAATGTAAATGTTTCTCAACACCAAATGATAAACATATATGAACATTAATAGCTGTCCATAACGTCGAAACAAGTGTAATCTATGTAGCATTTGAATCACAAGGCATTCGATAATGGCAATGCAAAGCACTAATACGATAATCTGTAATGAACTAATGGCATACATTTAGTCAGCATAACAAGATCTCCAATTGCATCGTGCGACACATGGAATCCTCATCTAACCTCAAATTAGCATCGGCATGTGGGACTTCATGCAAAAACAATTTAGCAACATTAATTTAGAAAAATTCCTAACTAGGGGTCTTACCAAAAATCAGCAGTTGGTTACCTAAAAGAAACACAATGCAATTTTACAATTTCCTTTCATATTTACCAATTACGATCAGCATACAAGGAAGTCTTCGTCTCACAGGTACCGTTCTTCGGTCATCATGGGTACCGTTTCGATCGGCATAGGACTGGGCAAAGGGGCAAGGGTGAACGGGGCAATTGCCTCACGGCGGCAAGGTAAAACTATTACTTCATGCAAGGGATCAAATCAAAGTTACAGTCTCTAGGGCAAGAATCATTTAAAGTCTCTTTCTCTCGATTAGAGAAAGAATCAAAGTCTCTTTCGAAATGGCGTCGCAGCAAAGTGGGCCATAATAGCTACAAAGTCAAAATGGCGTAGTGTCCGGGTAATGGCCGTAATGATCTCTTTTCTTCTCGTGCACCTGGGTTTTATAGACAACAGTTCAAGTCCAGTAGGGTCTCCATTGGAGGGTTCATAGGTTAGCTTCAATTTGACCAATCAAAAACGACAGTTTTCAAGCCTTTACTTAAGCATACATTATCCTTGGAGATGGGTACGCAAGTTGCAACATTGTTTCCCAATTAGCTTACTCTCAGAGCCTCCATTGTCCGCACCTGCAAGTCGACCTTGAATTAAAGAGAAAATATGCCAGGCTGGCACTAACTTTAAGATAAGCATGTGAACAGTTCCTGTGGAAAAGTACAGCTTCAAGCGAAAATACACGTTTATTAGCACAGTGGAAAAATACGAGCATCTAAACCGTGAGACCAGGCAACTAGGCCAAAGCCTCCGCTAAAGTGATGCTAAGCTAAAACATTTCAAACAAGCAAATCGTAGCACACGTTTATGATTATGTCGGATTAGTGCAATTCTAATTCACCACGTTATATAAAGCACGCGTATAAATGATGGCAAACTACTCTGAGGGCACATTTTGTCCCCGTACAATCTTTATTAGTTCGGTTAATGTCACACATGATTATTCCAGCACTACGTTTAAGCGTTAATAAGTCAAAACCTTCATTTTCTGCTTCATCAATCCCTCCTCTGATGACTACTAGTCATCACACAAATCATGCCCACAAATTTTATTCCATTAAAATTCTGTCAGTTCCCTCTTCCTTTTAGTTCCCCTAGTTTGCGCTTTGTATTCTTCTGCCATTCTTTTCATTATTTTCTCTTCTTTTCTTCTTTTAATTCTTTCCATAATCATTATTATTCCCCTTTTTATTCCCCAAATTCCAAATACACAAATTATTACTATTAATATTCCTTCTATTATTTTCAATAGTATTCCATTCCAAATTCCCCCAAGCCAATGACCCACTGAAGCTATTCCCTTTCCAACCTTCTCCCACACTCCTGGTTCTTTCAATTCCTTCAGATCTGCACTTTCTTTTGTTAGATTAGCAAGCATAGTTTTAATCTTCACACTATTGTCCGGTATATAGGTGCAACAGTGACGTGCACCAATCATTTTGCAAACGCCTCCATCCTTTGCTAAAAGAATGTCTAAAGCAAGCCTATTTTGAAGAGTCATAGCTCTTTCCGCTGCAAGCTCAGCATCTATCAGGATTATAGCACCTGAAAACTTTGTCAACATGTTATCCACTATAGTAGACAACTTTCGTATCTTGATGGAATTCAGCACAACTCCCAATGAAGGAATCATGGATCCAAATATATCACCTACCACAGCAGCTGCGGTCTCTCTTTTCTGGATACTATGAGATCCAGATGTCTTTTGAATCATCAATACGTCATCCAGTTGATAAACCTTTGGAAACACTATACCCAAATAACATCTCCCCCACCATCCCTTTGGAAGACGATAATAGGCATTATGCCCACAAATGTAATATACACCTGGAATGACAGGGTCAAGTCCGTCCATCATGAATGTCCATTTGGCCTTAAAAATAAACGTATGTTTGCATTCACTCGCTCCTACAAAAATATTGTCATAATAAGATTCTCCTCGATATATACAAAACTTTCCTACATGCCAAGCATCTAAAGCTATTTTCCCTTGTGTCTTTATAGCAGCAAAATCATAATTATCTACTGAAGTCCTCTTATATAACTCCTTTTCTAATTTCGCTTTCATTTGAGCCCTTCTATCATCTGTGCGATCTAAAAAGCTTATTTCTACAGCAGAGACTGAACAAGTAAGATTTTCCCTATGAGCATGAGCCGTTTCAAAAGGTTGCATTGGCTCGAAAAATTGCCCCATAATTTTATAATCCCAATATTTTGCGATCTCGCTTAGCTGCGCTATTATAGGAACATAAGCAAAGGTAACATCATAATTCGAGTAAAAATACTGTATGTTAGTTTGACCATAAAACCTAGACATTACTATACTACACGTAATCCCATATGTAAGAGGCATGTGGTGATAAGTTACCCCTTCCTTGACTGATGTCGGTATCTGGGTACACACATAACAATCCTTCGCATCCATAGTCTCAACATATTCCGTTAACAAGCGATAGAAAACGTTATACGAAAGCTCTTTCTTATCGTGCAAGAGTCTCTCATCCAGTGCTAGTCTTTTCAGCGGGGTTAGTTCAGTGGCAGTAACAGGAGCAATAGTAGAAGCAGCAATAGTCTCATTCTCACCCTTTCCATGCATTCCAAACACAATTGCCATTATTATTATTACACATGTAATTACCAAGCCTATACACATATATTTACAATATCTCTTTCTATTATTTTGCGTCATGATCTGTATAGAATCAGAGAGCTAGAAGCACTTATAAATGAAACTATTTAGCAATTCAGTTACAAAGCTGAACGAGCACAATGTTCACACCGTCTTCTTCAAAAGGCCAGTCACTTATCGGTTAGCAGCATTTGTCTCAATTCGGCAATAACTCAGTCTTTATCAGTTTAGCAAATGTCTCATCCGGTTTAACAATGTCTCAGCTGGTTGTTTCTTTCACGTTATATTGTAGCAAGCAATATCATTTACTACTCTTTCAATCAACAGAGTCTATGAAACTTTTCTTTTCTATTGGTATCTCTTCTTCTTCTTCGTTCTCGATGCTTAGAGATACAAACTCATCAGTCCAATCATCATTGACTGCATAGGCCCATTCAGGACCGGAATACCTCCTATTCGGTATCCTTTTTCTTTTCAATTTTGCTTCTCTTTTCGACTCTGCTTCACTGGCATTTTCCTCTTTTGTCAAGTCCTTTTCTTCACTTGACGATTGATCCACAACAGTCACTTCTTTTCTTTTCTCCTTCACTTTCGGCCTTCCTCCTTCGTTCAAACTTTCTTTACCCTTTTCTTTTATTGGTGAGATACTTAGTCTTCTCTTTGCACCATGTCCATTTGATGGACCTGCGATCTTTTCTGTGGAAGCTTGAACTCCTTCGTTCCGATCTGCCTTATCCCCTTCTTCCGGGGAATCGATCACGTTCTCCTTTTCTTTCTCGGTATCGTCTGCTTCTGGGAAAGCCCTCCTCTGATCAGGCTCTCCTGCCTTTTCACCTTTGTCGAGCCCTTCGTCACCGTTACCTTCGTCAGGCTCTTTATCACTTTCAGCTGCTTCAGGCTCCTTGTCACCTTCAGCTGCTTCAGGCTTTTTGCTACCCTCAGCTGCTTCAGGCTCTTTGTCATCTGCAGCTTCTTCGTCGCTGTCTGAACTTTCTCCTTGGTCTCCCCCAAGCGAGTTGGCGTCTTCGTTGTTGGAGAATATTTCCTTTTCTCCTGCTTCTGCCTGTTCGCTTTCAGTTCGCTTTTGTTCCGTATCAGCACTCGGCACTGCTTTATCAGGCACTGGTACTTTCAGCGCTTCAACTTCCTCATCTGTGGGACACAACACCTTCTTTGTGTGACTGGCGTGAATCCAGTTGGGAACCCCCGCACACTTCACAGCGGTAGTTGTCGTCAGGATCACTTGAAAAGGGCCTTTCCAACGGGGTTCCAGACACGACTTTCTCACGTGCTTCTTTACCACGACCCAGTCACCTGCTTTCAGTGCGTGTCCTGGACCTTGGATCGGTGGCAAGGTGGTCGCTTCCACCTGGTGAGAGAAAGAGCGAACCACGTCAGCCAGTCCTTTGCAGTAGTCTAACACCATATCATCTGTAATATTCAAAAGCATGTTTGCGGGAACTGCAGGAAGTCTCATAGCTCTGCCCATGAGTATTTCATGCGGAGACAATCCAGTTTTCCTATCAGGAGTGTTTCTCATTGACATTAGCACTAAGGGCAATGCGTCAGGCCATTTCAAATTTGTCGATGCACATATTTTTGCCATTCTCGACTTCAGCGTACCATTCATCTGCTCCACCAGTCCTGATGCTTCAGGGCGATAGCTACAGTGCAGCTTTTGCTCAATGTTCAGTGCTTCGCAAAGTAACTTCATCACCTCGTTATTGAAGTGACTTCCCCTATCTGATTCTAAAGAGATCGGGAATCCGAAACGTGGTATCAACTCCCTCAACAATAGCTTGGCAACTGTAAGGCTGTCGTTTCTACGTGTGGGGTATGCCTCAATCCAGTGACTAAAAATGCACACAATCACCAACACATATTTCAGACCCCCATGCACAGGCATCTCAATGAAGTCCATCTGCATTCGGCTAAAAGGACCGCTTGCCCTACCAATGTGACTCGCGCTCACAACTGTTCCCTTTCCTGGGTTCATCTGCTGGCAAGTGACACATCGATGGCAAACTGCTTCCGCAGCTTGGCGAAATCTGGGGTTAAACCAATCAGTTTTGAACAATCTTATCATGGCATCTCTCCCTAGGTGAGCTTGCCCATGATAGAACCGCGCAAGCTGTGATAAGAGACTATTTGGCAAAACAAATTTTCCCTCATGTGAAACCCATAACTCATCTTGTCTCTTTATGCATTGTGATTTGATCCAGGAATCTCTTTCATCCTCCCTGACATTATTCTGTAGTGCTTTCAGTTCCTCTATTGTATCTACAACCTTCAAGGCAAATGCTTCAGCTGGTTCGAGTTCTGGTTCACTTATTGTATTCCAATCATCCCTTAGTAATATACAGTTCAAAGCACAAAATCTTGCGACTTGATCTGCATATGCATTTCCCAGAGACACATAGTCCTGTCCTTTCGTGTGAGCACTGCACTTTACCACTGCAACTTCAGCTGGCACTTGAATGGCATGTAACAATTCCCTTATTCTCTCCCCGTTCTTTACTGGGGATCCTGAAGAAGTCAGGAAACCTCTCTGCGACCATAATTGTCCAAAGTCATGCACAATCCCAAACCCGTATTGACTATCAGTGTAAATGGTGACTTTCATCAAAGCAGACAGTTGACATGCTCTTGTGAGGGCTACAAGTTCTGCTACTTGTGCAGAATAGACTCCTTGAAGCCATCCCGCTTCCAAGACCCCTGTCACAGTACACACAGCATATCCTGCTTTCAAAATTCCCATCCCATCTCTTAGACATGAACCATCAACAAAAAGGATTTGGTCATTTTCATCAAGCTTGGTATCCTTGATGTCCGGTCGAGGTTTTGTGCAAAATTCAGTCACCTGAAGGCAGTCATGCTCGACGTCTTCAGCGTTCTCTATTTCAGCATTTTCTCCAGGAAGCAAGGTAGCTGGATTCAACGTAGTGCACCTTTTCAGCTGCACCTTCGGTGAGCCCAGAATTATCGTTTCATACCTTGTGAGTCTTGCTCCTGTCATGTGCTGCGTTCGGGAGCGGGTCAAAAGTATTTCAACTGAGTGAGGGACCATGACTGTTACTGGGTGTCCCATCACTATTCCTTCACTCTGAGTGAGGCTGATACCAACTGCTCCTACGGCGCGCAAACACCCTGGGAGTGCTGCTGCAACCGGATCCAAAGTAGCTGAAAAATACGCTACTGGTCTGTTCACGCCACCATGGGCTTGAGTCAAGACAGACAAAGAACATGCATCATGTTCATAGCAAAACAATGTGAAAGGCTTCGTGTAATCAGGCATACCTAAAGCTGGAGCCCTGCACATGCATTCCTTTAGTTCAACAAAAGCATCCATCTCGTCTCCTTTCAGCTCAATTTCACCCAAGGCATCCTTCTGGGTCAATTTCAGTAGGGGCTTCGCTAGAGACGAAAAGTTGGGAATCCACTGGCGACAATAGCCCACCATTCCCAAAAACTTCCTCACCTCCTTCCTTGTCTTTGGTGGACTCATTTGGAGTATACTTGTAATTCTTTCCTTCATTATTTTCCGTGACCCTTTCTCTATTTGGTGACCCAAGTATTTCACTTTCTTCTGACAGAACTGTAATTTGGAAGGGGACACTTTATGTACATTCCTTCCCAAATGATTCAACAGAGCAATGGTATCGGCTGTGCAGCCACTTTCTGTCTTTGATGCGACCAGTAAGTCATCAATGTACTGTACTAGAGTTGACTCGAATGGCAGTTCTAATGCTTCCAGATCTTTCTTTAGAATCTGATTGAAGATTGACGGTGACTCAGAAAACCCTTGAGGAATTCGACACCAACTGTACACTCTGTCTAGGAATTTGAAACAAAAGAGGAATTGACTGTCCTCATGAAGAGGCACAGAAAAGAATGCCTGTGACAAATCGATGACTGAGAACCATTCAGCATCGCAAGGAACTTGAAACATTATCACAGCCGGATTCGGTACTACTGGGCAGCACTTTATTATGATGTCATTTATTTTCCTCAAATCCTGCACGAGTCGGACTTTCCCACTTGGCTTTATTAGTCCCATTATCGGTGAATTGCATGGGCTGCTTAACACTTCTTTCAGTACTCCCTGCTTTACAAATTCGTCAATGAGTTGGGCAACTTTCATGAGAGTATCTTGTGGCATGTGGTATTGTGGGGTCTGGGGAAAGATTGCATTGGGCTTTACCATCACTTTTACTGGTTCCACTCCTTTCATCAATCCCACCTCTTTCCCTGTCATGTCCCACACTTCCTTTCCGACTGTTTCCCGTAGTCCGGCTGGGATATCTTCTTCAGTTATCATCGGGAAGAGACAAATCAGAGGATACTCTTCGTCGACTGTTTCTATCTCATCCCCCTCTACACTGTCCTCGTCTTCCCCATCATTGCTCGTCTCTATTGTTATTCCTTCGTTTGAACACATTATTGAACAACCCAATTTACACAATAGGTCTCTTCCTAACAGGGCTATCGGGCTTGAGTCACACACCACAAACTGATGTACCCCTTGATAATTACCGATGCTGACTGGAACCGGATCTGTAATTGGGTTCGTCAGGTGTCTGTTTGCTACTCCCACCACTTGAACTGTCCTCCCAGAGAGAGGCAAATTT
This sequence comes from Pleurodeles waltl, assembly GCF_031143425.1. Lineage (NCBI taxonomy): Eukaryota > Metazoa > Chordata > Amphibia > Caudata > Salamandridae > Pleurodeles > Pleurodeles waltl. The sequence goes on along the minus strand of NC_090445.1, from coordinate 603,823,153 downwards.
GGAACTTCACTGCTCTTAACTGTTGAACGTGTGGCTCCCGTGTCAACCAAGAATGAGACACGATGACCCATTACTCTTCCCTCTACGTACGGACCCCTTTGATCGACTTCCAAGGATGCCGCAAGCACACAGTCTCCTTCTTCTCCTGAACTTTCACTCTCCCATACGTTGTTTATTCCACTCTCACTGTGTAATGGTGTGAGAAGGTAGCCTCTTTCTAGCCTTGTTACCCCCACTTTTGGCCTGTTTGTGAGTGTATGTCAGGGTTTTGTCACTGTTTTCACTGTCTCACTGGGATCCTGATAGCCAGGCCTCAGTGCTCATAGTGAAAACACTATGTTTTCAGTATGGTTGTTATGTGTCACTGGGATCCTGCTGGTCAGGACCCCAGTGCTCATAGGTTTGTGGCCTATATGTATGTGTCACTGGGACCCTGTCACACAGGGCCCCAGTGCTCATAGGTGTGCATGTATATGTTCCCTGTGTGGTGCCTAACTGTCTCACTGAGGCTCTGCTAACCAGAACCTCAGTGGTTATGCTCTCTCATTACTTTTAAATTGTCACTAACAGGCTAGTGACCAATTTTACCAATTTACATTGGCTTACTGGAACACCCTTATAATTCCCTAGTATATGGTACTAAGGTACCCAGGGTATTGGGGTTCCAGGAGATCCCTATGGGCTGCAGCATTTCTTTTGCCACCCATAGGGAGCTCTGACAATTCTTACATAGGCCTGCCACTGCAGCCTGAGTGAAATAACGTCCACGTTATTTCACAGCCATTTTACACTGCACTTAAGTAACTTATAAGTCACCTATATGTCTAACCTTTACCTGGTAAAGGTTAGGTGCAAAGTTACTTAGTGTGAGGGCACCCTGGCACTAGCCAAGGTGCCCCCACATTGTTCAGAGCCAATTCCCTGAACTTTGTGAGTGCGGGGACACCATTACACGCGTGCACTACATATAGGTCACTACCTATATGTAGCTTCACCATGGTAACTCCGAATATGGCCATGTAACATGTCTATGATCATGGAATTGCCCCCTCTATGCCATCCTGGCATTGTTGGTACAATTCCATGATCCCAGTGGTCTGTAGCACAGACCCTGGTACTGCCAAACTGCCCTTCCTGGGGTTTCACTGCAGCTGCTGCTGCTGCCAACCCCTCAGACAGGCATCTGCCCTCCTGGGGTCCAGCCAGGCCTGGCCCAGGATGACAGAACAAAGAACTTCCTCTGAGAGAGGGTGTGACACCCTCTCCCTTTGGAAAATGGTGTGAAGGCAGGGGAGGAGTAGCCTCCCCCAGCCTCTGGAAATGCTTTGTTGGGCACAGAGGTGCCCAATTCTGCATAAGCCAGTCTACACCGGTTCAGGGACCCCTTAGCCCCTGCTCTGGCGCGAAACTGGACAAAGGAAAGGGGAGTGACCACCCCCCTGACCTGCACCTCCCCTGGGAGGTGTCCAGAGCTCCTCCAGTGTGCTCCAGACCTCTGCCATCTTGGAAACAGAGGTGCTGCTGGCACACTGGACTGCTCTGAGTGGCCAGTGCCACCAGGTGACGTCAGAGACTCCTTGTGATAGGCTCCTTCAGGTGTTAGTAGCCTTTCCTCTCTCCTAGGTAGCCATACCCTCTTTTCTGGCTATTTAGGGTCTCTGTCTCTGGGGAAACTTCAGATAACGAATGCATGAGCTCAGCCGAGTTCCTCTGCATCTCCCTCTTCACCTTCTGATAAGGAATCGACCGCTGACCGCGCTGGAAGCCTGCAAACCTGCAACATAGTAGCAAAGACGACTACTGCAACTCTGTAACGCTGATCCTGCCGCCTTCTCGACTGTTTTCCTGCTTGTGCATGCTGTGGGGGTAGTCTGCCTCCTCTCTGCACCAGAAGCTCCGAAGAAATCTCCCGTGGGTCGACGGAATCTTCCCCCTGCAACCGCAGGCACCAAAAAGATGCATTACCGGTCCCTTGGGTCTCCTCTCAGCACGACGAGCGAGGTCCCTCGAATCCAGCGACACCGTCCAAGTGACCCCCACAGTCCAGTGACTCTTCAGCCCAAGTTTGGTGGAGGTAAGTCCTTGCCTCACCTCGCTGGGCTGCATTGCTGGGAACCGCGACTTTGCAAGCTACTCCGGCCCCTGTGCACTTCCGGCGGAAATCCTTTGTGCACAGCCAAGCCTGGGTCCACGGCACTCTAACCTGCATTGCACGACTTTCTAAGTTGGTCTCCGGCGACGTGGGACTCCTTTGTGCAACTTCGGCGAGCACCGTTTCACGCATCCTCGTAGTGCCTGTTTCTGGCACTTCTCCGGGTGCTACCTGCTTCTGTGAGGGCTCTTTGTCTTGCTCGACGTCCCCTCTCTCTGCAGGTCCAATTTGCGACCTTCTGGTCCCTCCTGGGCCCCAGCAGCGTCCAAAAACGCCAAACGCACGATTTGCATGTAGCAAGGCTTGTTGGCGTCCATCCGGCGGGAAAACACTTCTGCACGACTCTCCAAGGCGTGGGGGATCCGTCCTCCAAAGGGGAAGTCTCTAACCCTTGTCGTTCCTGCAGTATTCACAGTTCTTCAGCCTAGTAAGAGCTTCTTTGCACCAACCGCTGGCATTTCTTGGGCATCTGCCCATCTCCGAGCTGCTTGTGACTTTTGGACTTGGTCCCCTTGTTCCACAGGTACCTTCAGACAGGAATCCATCGTTGTTGCATTGCTGATTTGTGTTTTCCTTGCATTCTCCCTCTAACACGACTATTTTGTCCTTAGGGGAACTTTAGTGCACTTTGCACTCACTTTTCAGGGTCTTGGGGAGGGTTATTTTTCTAACTCTCACTATTTTCTAATAGTCCCAGCGACCCTCTACAAGGTCACATAGGTTTGGGGTCCATTCGTGGTTCGCATTCCACTTCTGGAGTATATGGTTTGTGTTGCCCCTATCCCTATGTTTCCCCATTGCATCCTATTGTAACTATACATTGTTTGCACTGTTTTCTAAGACTAAACTGCATATTTTTGCTATTGTGTATATATATCTTGTGTATATTTCCTATCCTCTCACTGAGGGTACACTCTAAGATACTTTGGCATATTGTCATAAAAATAAAGTACCTTTATTTTTAGTATAACTGTGTATTGTGTTTTCTTATGATATTGTGCATATGACACTAAGTGGTACTGTAGTAGCTTCACACGTCTCCTAGTTCAGCCTAAGCTGCTCTGCTAAGCTACCATTATCTATCAGCCTAAGCTGCTAGACACCCTATACACTAATAAGGGATAACTGGGCCTGGTGCAAGGTGCAAGTACCCCTTGGTACTCACTACTAGCCAGTCCAGCCTCCTACAAATGGGAACTGTTGTACGGTGCCATTTGTACTCATTACCTGACCTGTTACCTGCGGAGGAACCATCACTTGCTGCTGACTCATTGGTGCCAAAGGTATTTGCATTTGCTGATTAGGTACCATAGGTAACTGCTGTTGCATTGGCTGCATCTGCGTCATCTGCATACGAGGCATCTGCACCTGCTGCGGCTGCATAGGTTGCAATCCCTGCAATTGATTTATTGTCTGAAAATTTGGGTTCGGACCTCTCATTTTCGGTCCCCTCATTGTCTGAAATGCATTGACATCATTGTTTTGCTGACCAACACCTGCACCTACACCTGCACCTACACCTGCACTTACACCTGCACCTACACCTGCACCTTCCTGCACCACCATCGGGCACTCGCGTTTCCAATGACCGACGATTCCGCACACGTGACATGGCATCACCTTCTTCATTGCCTGCACACCCGTCACAACAGTGTTCAAATCCGGACCATTATTCACAAAACCTCCTCTGCCTCTGCCTCTGGCCTGTGGCTGAAACGCCATGTTTCCCTGCAATTGTAACTGCGGCTGTGGTACCTGCTGTTGGAACCCTTGCATCCCTTGCAAGCCTTGCAGACCCTGCAGACCTTGCAAACCTGTTTGAGCTGCCTTGAGCTGCATCATCATCACCTTCTCCTTCAACCTTTTCTGTTTTACCTCAATTTCGTCGCTACAGTATTTCGCATAAGTCAAGACTTCGTCAATCGGTTTAGACTGCCAACAAATCAAATGCGACTTTATCATCTGACTTATCTCTGGCCTCAGCCCTTCCACAAATCTGAAGACAAAATGGAGCATGTCCTTCGCCTCTATGGTTTCCGTGCCACTGTAATTCTTGAACGCCTTCAACATCCTCTCATAGTAACTATGAATCGATTCTTTAGTCTCTTGGGCAGTTCGGTCGATCTTCTGCCAATCCACGTTTTTCGCGGGTACCTTCGTTTTCAAATGCTCAATCACCTTATAGTACAAGCTCATCACCATAGGTGATGGTGCGCCCGTTTCCCTGTGTCTCTCCGGTTCACTGGTCGGCCAACCTACAGCTCTTTTGCAATCCTCCCACAAATCTGCCGGAACCACAATCTCAAACAGAGTATTCAGGTCTTCCCAGAGACATTTTGCAAGCTTCACAAACCTATCAGTCTGTTGGTACCATTCAATTGGTTTCTCTCTCAGTTTGGGAAAATCGTCCGTAAAAGACTGAATGTCACTCCTGTGCCATGGTACATGTACTAATTTTCCTCCTGCTGTCTCCCTCATTGGTAACATTGTTACTGTATCACTACTCTGCGGTCTTTTTTCATTGTTCTCTGTAGCACTGTCCCTCCTCTTATCCTTCCTCTTTACCCACCTGCTTTCCCATTTGTCTAAGCACCTCCACACTTGTGCACTCTGCAGCAATTCTCTAAGGTGCGTCTTCATGCCTGCTGACCTCATGTGTTCAAAATCTGTGGTCCCAAAATCTAACCTGTAGCTCCTGCTCAAGTGTTTCGTCTTGTCTATGTCAACCCCGTTTCTGTCAGCTGCTTCCTGCAAGCTCTTATGTATCTTGTTCACTTCCTTCGTAATCCTGGGACATAGATACCTCAGCTCTTCTTCCGTGTAGGACTCTAACCTGTTCACACCCATAGTCCCTTCCACCAATTCTTGTGCTTCCATGTTCAACCTGACCCTATTCATGTAGTCTTCTCCTTTTCCACTAGCTGGACTTTGTGTGGAATTCAGACTGTTGAACCACTGGGTCAACTGTTGCGCATTCACCCCCATCAAGGTAGCGTTTACATCAACTGCCATCGATGGCTGCGGCAGCTTTTCAGTGTTCGATGTGAGAGGTATTATCAGTGGGGGGGCTCGACCTCACCAGTGTTGACTGAGCACATATGGGGCTAAACTCCATCAAAGACCCAGATCCAGTTGGCTGAGCCGCTATCGGAGTTATCCCTGGAATGTTTTCTATGCACCTTCTTTCTGTCCCATTCTGCAGCATTAATCCCTGACTGTTCAGACCCAAATTAGGCTGACTATACAGAGGTACCGCTGGACCTACAGTAATGGGCAAGGATATCGCGTCTGGGTTCTGTCCATTCCCCATGTTCTGAGGCATGTTCATTCCCACACCATGGGTCATCATTGTTGGCATGCCCATCTGGCTCCCCATCATTTGGGCATGTGCATTTCCTCCCTGCACCTGCTTCTGAGGCATCAAAAACTGAGTTGATTCCGCTTGTGCCATTGTTGGGTTGTAACCATTCTGTACTCCCATTGCGGCTGGGTCTAAAATCCTTCCTGCACTGTTATCGTTACTGTAGTACCCTGGCATCTGCGGCTGATAACTTTCTGCTGGTTTCAACACGGGCACATCTGGATATATTCTCCTAACCTGCGGTATCTGCGGGGTGAGCAATAAACTCGGGTCCTTAGATCCCGATGACGCTCCTGGACTCTGTGTTTCACTGTTCTGTACCGGTGCCGGAGGGGCAGAACTGGTACTTGGACCTCGTCCATTCTCTGCATAAGGCGGTGGACGGTCGTTCAACAATTGCATTATCAACTCCTCATCCTCTAACTCCTCTTCTCTTCTCAACTTTTCCTCGTCCTCTCTATCCTTGGAACACTTTCTGTCCGTCTTACAGGTAGCTTTCTTACCTGTCTCTTCTCCTTCCTTAGTAATTGCGGGGAATAATTTTATCCCCTGCAATACATCTGACCTCCACACCTTCTGTGCATTATCCCACCTAGCATCCGCTAGTGTCTTTTCTACCTTCCTCATTCTGGTCTCGAACTTCTTTTGCTGTTGCTGTCTGGCCATTAGTTCCCAAATTGCTAGAGCCTCAAACTGTGCTGGCCTTGGAGGCACCTTCATGTCATACATCGTGAATCTCAAATTCTCTAAAATCTTTATATTGAAAGTCCCATATATTGGGAACGCTACGCTCCCATGTTTCTCTGTCAGTTTGTGCCATTGCTTTAGCCAAAGACACGGAGCTACCCCCTTCTCTTCCATTACAATGTAAGCTGGTGTACCCTCGGGTGGCGTCTCTTCTCCTACGCTCGCTTTAATGTAAGACTCCCCCTTCATCGCGCTCCTGAATGCTTTAAGGAATTTCATCTTTCTCGTCTTTTATTTAACCAAGTTTATAATCAATAGGTAACTTTTGTTTCACAAAGTTTGTAATCAAGAGGTGACTTTAATTCCCGGAATACTCTTCACCTGCATTTCCCCTTCCAATCGAGTGCCACGGACTGCGTCCAATCCGTGCGCGACCCTTCTCTTCCACCAACCTATCCCAGCGCGGCTCTTAGTGATGTCACACTCACACACACTGCGGCTGACAAAGCCTCGCGGCTAATCCTCCTTCACTCACCTCTTCTCGTAACAACTTTTTGCATATATTGCGAGCTACCAAAAATAAAACAGATCTGTCGGTTTACTACAGGACGGGTAACACAATCGCTTCAGGACCTTAGGGACTTTTCACCAGCCTCGGCCACTATTCGATCTCTTTCACCAGCTTCGGCCGCTATTCGGTCTTTCTCAATCCCCACATTCGCAAGCAAATCTGACCCGCAGACTTACTCTCAACTTGTCAATGATCTGTTCTAGTGCACTTTAGAATCTTGTCAAAGCTCGAAGTCGAAGTTTCTTTCACTCCCTAACACACGTACCGACTCGTTGACCACGCCCGATCAACCTACTAAACCGCCCAGACCACAACATGGATCAACATACTCCGGAGTCTCTTGACCTCGCAGGGCCCGTCTCAACAACAACAGCCACGTGGACCTTTTTATGCATAAAGCGCCAGACGCACTTGAAGTTCGACGACTTCCCTACTCTCACACTCGGAGCCGCACCTCCGATATCTCTATGAAGTTCGACGACTTCTCTACTTCTACACTCGGAGTCGCACCTCCGCTATCCTCAAAAAAGAAAAATCCTCGCAACCTTTTCACACACCCTGCGGCAATAAGCTGTGCAAGCGCAAAACCCTAACTCCACTCATACCATCACTAGTACCGCCAGCGCTGTTTCCACACCTCCGTTCTCTCCATTCGCAAGCTCCGAGATCCCGGGAAAGTCGCGGTGGACCTAGCCCATCATCATCTTGTCAATCTGTTTTATCCAAGAAATCTAATTCAACTTTCGAATGGGGTCTCAAAATGCGTAACCGTTAATTCGACACCATATACTTTAATAGTACAGGGTCCCAAAAGACGTAACCATCCTCTGCTACCATCTACTGATAGAGCGGTCCGTACTAATAATTTTACCTGTTTTGGACGCTCTTTAGGCCGATGAATCTTTTGACTTAGTGGGAACTCTCTGTACTCTTAGTCGATCGATTCTCATCAAAATCAATAATCAATAACGAACATAAGCAACTCCTTGAACAACATAACACTTAACAATTAATCCAGAATACATTTCGGCGAACCCTGACCTTTCAGTCAGGAAGAACCACACCAGTTTATTGCGAAGTTAGTGAATTTATTTCCCTATATTAACAAAGCTAGCACAATGTAAATGTTTCTCAACACCAAATGATAAACATATATGAACATTAATAGCTGTCCATAACGTCGAAACAAGTGTAATCTATGTAGCATTTGAATCACAAGGCATTCGATAATGGCAATGCAAAGCACTAATACGATAATCTGTAATGAACTAATGGCATACATTTAGTCAGCATAACAAGATCTCCAATTGCATCGTGCGACACATGGAATCCTCGTCTAACCTCAAATTAGCATCGGCATGTGGGACTTCATGCAAAAACAATTTAGCAACATTAATTTAGAAAAATTCCTAACTAGGGGTCTTACCAAAAATCAGCAGTTGGTTACCTAAAAGAAACACAATGCAATTTTACAATTTCCTTTCATATTTACCAATTACGATCAGCATACAAGGAAGTCTTCGTCTCACAGGTACCGTTCTTCGGTCATCATGGGTACCGTTTCGATCGGCATAGGACTGGGCAAAGGGGCAAGGGTGAACGGGGCAATTGCCTCACGGCGGCAAGGTAAAACTATTACTTCATGCAAGGGATCAAATCAAAGTTACAGTCTCTAGGGCAAGAATCATTTAAAGTCTCTTTCTCTCGATTAGAGAAAGAATCAAAGTCTCTTTCGAAATGGCGTCGCAGCAAAGTGGGCCATAATAGCTACGAAGTCAAAATGGCGTAGTGTCCGGGTAATGGCCGTAATGATCTCTTTTCTTCTCGTGCACCTGGGTTTTATAGACAACAGTTCAAGTCCAGTAGGGTCTCCATTGGAGGGTTCATAGGTTAGCTTCAATTTGACCAATCAAAAACGACAGTTCTCAAGCCTTTACTTAAGCATACATTATCCTTGGAGATGGGTACGCAAGTTGCAACATTGTTTCCCAATTAGCTTACTCTCAGAGCCTCCATTGTCCGCACCTGCAAGTCGACCTTGAATTAAAGAGAAAATATGCCAGGCTGGCACTAACTTTAAGATAAGCATGTGAACAGTTCCTGTGGAAAAGTACAGCTTCAAGCGAAAATACACGTTTATTAGCACAGTGGAAAAATACGAGCATCTAAACCGTGAGACCAGGCAACTAGGCCAAAGCCTCCGCTAAAGTGATGCTAAGCTAAAACATTTCAAACAAGCAAATCGTAGCACACGTTTATGATTATGTCGGATTAGTGCAATTCTAATTCACCACGTTATATAAAGCACGCGTATAAATGATGGCAAACTACTCTGAGGGCACATTTTGTCCCCGTACAATCTTTATTAGTTCGGTTAATGTCACACATGATTATTCCAGCACTACGTTTAAGCGTTAATAAGTCAAAACCTTCATTTTCTGCTTCATCACTGATCTGAAGATATTAACCGTTCTGTAAGACAAAACTGAGGATGCCAAGGAAGATAAAAAATTAACCACTAGGCAGCAATCAACCCCAAAGGGATCAGCACTCTGTTCTTCGCATCAACCAAACCAACGCCTCCAGGCTGAGGTATAACGTTTATGGGTAGTAGCAGACCATGCCTGTCTGATGTAGGTTGCAGTGTCCTGCAAAATGCCTGGCAAACTCAATCTCTCCAAGAAACCCTCCATGCCACCAGCGAGAGGTGCCCCAAGAGAATCAACAAACATGACTGTCCCACTGAGAATGTAAGCAGCATCGTAAGAGCACACAACAGCCTCAGAAGTACTGGAAACCGAGGTTGGGCCTTTCAAAAAGGAGTCACAAGAACTATCTTCACCTTCTGACATGTCACCTGGGAGACATGAATGAGGGAAAGGCATAATCCCAGGAAGGGGGACCAGACCAATCCTGGAGAAAAGCATTTGTTGCTTGGGCTTCTGGATCCATACGCCCGCTAAAAAAGACTGGGATCTGACAATTGAGGCAGGAGGCAAAGAGGTCCACTGTGCATGGACTTGAAAGGTGATTGAGCGCAAAAAGATTTTTGGGTGATGTCTCTAATCACTGAAATCTCTGAGATGGCAAGAGTGCCAATCCACAATGATATTTTTCTGGCCTGGGAGATACTCTGCCTTGACCAAAATCCAGTGTTAAAAGCGAAAGTGCCAAAAGTCTTTGGCAGTTTCTGCCAGAAGCTGAGATTTGGACCCCCCAAGCTTGTTGACGTACCACACCGCTGAGAAGTTGTACATTCTCAGCAGGATGCAGCAGGCTCTCTTTACGGGGGAAAGACTTTTTATCATAAAGGAGCCTGCGAGAAGTTCCAGGTAGTTGATGGGAAGGTTCAATTCTGACTCCAACCAACAGCCTCTTGTGGATATTGGACCATATCTCACAACCCAAGCCCACCAACTGGCATTGGATTCAATAACTATCTCCAGAGAAGAGCCAAAGATTGTCTAGCCATTCCAGGACTCCATGTAATCAGGCCACCAAGTCATCTCCATCCTGTCTTCCTGTGTCAAACTGATCTGATCAGAGTATCGGAGACTCTTTCAAAGGTGTTGGATCTTGAACCACTATAGGGCCCTGTAGTGAATGGGACCTGGAAAGATGGCCTGGATCAAGGAGGCCAGAAGGCCCCCAAACCGGGCTACAGATCTTAAAGAAATCGTCAGGCTGCACATAGCAGACCTCAACTCCCTCTTGAAAGTATGATTTTTTTGAGGGGGAAGGATCAGTTTAGAAAGGACAGAATTTATTTGTTGTGAGGGTGTCAGATGAGACTTTTGCACATTAATCACGGAACCCAGGTCTTGTAGAAGACAAATCATCCAGTTCAGATGCATCAGCACTGTTGACAATCTTGTGCTAGTGTGATGAGATCATCTAGATAAATGATCAATTGCACTCCTTTTGCAAGCAGAGATTCTATGACAGGCCTCATGATCTTTGAGAAGCACCAAGGAGCAGAGGAAAGACCAAAGGAAAAAACTTTGGATTTATAACAAAGGCCTACCACATGAACTGTAGAAAGCGTTGATGTGGAGAAAAGATTGGAACCATCAAGTAGATGTCCTTCCAATCTAGGCGCATCATCCAGTCGCCCTCTCTAAGAATGTCAGAAAGTAGATAGATCTCTTCCATCTTGAAATGCCTATAGATAATCATAGCATCGAGAATCTTTGAGGTTCAGAACCAAGCGTGAGCTGCCTCCTTTCTTCTCTGCTAAGAAGGTAGAGCTGAGAATTCCGAAGAGGAGAGGTGTTGATAGGCAGATCGCTCCCTTCTCTAAAAGTGTTTAAATTTCTGTGGAGATGAAAGTCTGCTTTTTTAGGGAAAAATACATCTCTTGGGGAGGAGACTCTTGACAAGTGGTCTCATAGTGCTCTAGTTTGTACCCCTCGACCGAATCCAGAATCAGGGGCCCTCCGTTAAAGCCTACCAATTGCTCAAAAAGAGACAGGTCCTGCCCTCCAAAATCACCTCTGCTAGAGGAATACTTCTCACCTGTAAATCCAGAGTCTTGGGCGGATCCCTGCGATCATCTCTGCTGGCCCCTGCGGAAGCGGTTCCAGCTACCTTGGGAGCTAGAGGGATAGAAGGTGGCTCCAGCATTGGAATCTTGCCATCCTCCCTGTCCATGCATGGAATAGTCATGTTGGGAGCCTTGATAGTTGCCACAGCCTGATGAGCACCCCTTGAATTGCCGGGACCCCAAAAAAGTGATTGTGAAATACTTTCTTAAATGAAAGTTGCACTTTATCTAGCGTGCTGTAGGTTGAAACACATTTGACCAGACCCTTGATGAAAAAGCCACCAAAAAGGAGACTATGGGCCACCGGGCCTGCTTCAGATGATGCCAACTAATTCAGCTTTGAGTCAATCCTCATAAAAATAGAGCATCTGTGCTCTGTTGAGACCGCACAATTTGTGTTTCCCAATTGGCATACTGCTCGTTGAGCCCAGCCTACCAGCACACCTGGGTCTATGGGGGTCGCTGACTCCTTTGCATGAAAAGCTAGTTCTAGAATTGTGGTTAGTCGACCAGTAACATCAAGTAATTTATCTTGGCAGTTGCTCCAAGCTCTATCCGGACCCTTCTTTGGGTCTTTAGAATACTTTTACAGAAACATGACCACAGTGGGGTCCACCTCTGTCATTTTGGTTACTCTACCGAGGAGATCTGGTCTCGGACATTCTGAGAGTAGATGAGCCCTAACTTCTTTCTCAAAACCCTGCCTGATGTGGGTTTGTAAATATTCTGACGCCTCTTGGGGGGAACCCAGTTAGACGAGCAGGGATGGGCAATATCACTGGGGTTGAAGTCTAGTACTTTCAAAAATTTAGATCGGAGGGAAGAGTCACTAAGACATACTGAGCGTTTCTTCTTACTGGGACCTGGTTTGTTCTCTTGGTCAGAATAGCTATAATCTGAAGAGTCCCCAAAAGACTCATCTTGAAGTGGGATTCAGAGGGTGAAACATCCAATAGAGGGGCACTATAGCTATGATCCAATAGAGGGGCACTATAACCATGATCCCCAACAGGGTGTCAGACAATTTCTCAAAAGCTCCAGAATGCGGCTCCTTCACAGACTTTGATTTAGCTTTATCATGTTTAGAAGTAGATAGAACATCTTCTTCCATCTGTGGGTGGGTGGGGGCCAGCCCAGTTGCTGGGCATGGGCTTTCAAGTGGCACATGATAGGCACCAAAACTCTGGCCAACAACATGTTCACAGATTGTTGGACACAAGTCCAAAGCTTCAACCAAATCTTGCTCCAAGGAGTCTTCAGTTTCTTCCTGTTATGGATCGCTGCCTGCCTCAAAGGGATGATAATAGGCCATCCTGGGAATCACAACAGACCAAATGTGCACCTTTAAACAGTAGAGCAATAACTCCCAAAATCGCAGGTGGGGTGTCAAACCCCAATCAGGCACAGTCTAGGCATAAAACGTGGAGAAAGCAGCCTAAAGCACCCGTCAGCACCAAAGTTGCATACATTTATACAACCCTGGGCAATTTATGGGCCACAAGGTGTCAACGGGGAGAAGATGCCAAGCGGAGAAAAACATGCTGCTGATGCATTCAATTAATACTGCGCTCTAAGGAGCCGGCAGATTGTGAGGCACAAACGCGTACTTGAATCCATAAACATAGAAAAGGGGCTACCTGATCGAAATGATGTAGGCTCAACAAACCATTATTAAAACATCTTAAAGACCAAAATAGTAGAGAGACACTTAACTGGCTGTGCAGCAACAAAGAAAGAGTACCTAAATGGTGGTTTCTGTTATTATAGGGTTGGCTCCACGGTGATTGGAGCAAGTGACTGTTGAAATTATGTGTTACTCATGGGAAATGTAGCTTTATTTTTTCTTGATTGTAATTGGCTGCTGTAAAAAAATGCAGTAAAGATGAAGAAGCGTAATTGGAGCCTCTGGTCCTGACAGAATTATTCATACTTGCTCAGTAAGTACATATTTCTCTTTGATTATCCATCATAAAAAATAATCAGGGCCTCTTGTGCTTGCACAGTCATGCATATTGGAAATGCATAATACTAATTCAAATTAAAGACGACCTGTTTATCCTAGGATTAAACAACATTACTAAAACATTCTAATTCCTAGTCTAATGATCCAAAAATCAAAATATGTACATTACATACTTTCTCGTTGTACGATAGCCTCAATTACCCTTCTTTACACAGGTTACTATACACTATACTTAACTGTTGAGGAGCAGCTTTCAAAGAGGGAGGATATTGGACTGCAGGGATGTTATGAGACAGAACAATTCTAATTCCATGATTACTAGGATATTACCTTCTATACTTTAAAGTGTAGTGCAGAGGAGTTAGAATAAAATGTGCATAAAGCTAGCCTCTGATACTGACATAGAATCCAGTGTTTATTCTTTGAAATAGCTTGTGCATGTTTTATCCTAAACAGATTTAAACCTAAAAGTAGGCTTGTGTTTGAAACTCCATCTCATTAAGTGCCAGGTGCTGGCATGGATTTTTTTCACTTAAAGTTTGGCTAAGAGAAAGGCCAGGCACTTATACGATGGATCTTTGATGTAGATGGAGATAAATCAGGAGCTGTACATCACATTAGATTATCATAACCATTTCTATTTTCGATTTCAGTCAATAAAAAGAGTTTTGGTATGAGTTGAAAGGTTTTGTTATTCAAATCCTTTTATTAGTTCACCTTTACTAAAATCCTTATATAAAGTTTATTGATCTCAGTCATAGTAATTTTAGTTAGAAATTGATTATCAAAATAATGAATCAATGAAACACAATAAAATGCGTTGAGTGTGTTCTATATAGGAAAGCATTCCTTTTCTAAAAATGAGAAGGAAAAGGTGTCCGTTTCAGAAACACATAAAGGGTTCTGATTTGAGAGAAATCAAGCATAAAGCATAAAGCTTCAGCATCTAAAGGTGAGCTCAATACTTCAAATATCAGTCAAAGTAGAATTTCTCATGAGGCTCTGAGCAGGGTGCTAACAAGAGCATGAAAGGAATAAGAACGATGGGGCAACCATTCTAGGACCACGCACTATTATAGACACACGAAATCAGTGTTGCAACTTGTTGCTCTTCTTCTTCATTGGCCCAATCAGCTTCTGATGCACCAATAGGAATGCGTTTACTCCGAGTCTTCTCACAGGAACATAATAAACCGCAGCCAGGAACCTCTAAGGCTGCAACTATGTCTTATCGTGTAACTATTTCATCTAGTTTCTCATGATTCATCCCCCCATTCAAGACCTCATCCCCGTGTCTGAACTTTCATATCTATCTTTTTGAATGACAGGTATTTGCATTAGCTAACATTAGCCTTTTTAGAAGTAGAAACATCTTTATGAACGGGGAAAAAAAAATTCGCCAAACAACCATTCTTTGTGAAAAACAAGCATTTCAGCAGGGCAATATCAAGCCTTGTGCTGATGCTACAATTATTTTAGTTTAGTTAACTATATTATGTCAGTGTGTTAGTATTTCAGGCCTATCGTGTTAAAATATGATTGCCTACTACAGTTTTGAATTTAACACACATTTTAAGCATCATTAGTTTCGCACTTCATTATTTCTCAACATTTTAACATGCTCCCTCACAGATATCTTTATTGGAGGTGTAAAATATGTTTTTGGTTTGCCTTTCCAAATCCTTTTCAAGGGGGAAGATGGTATACACACCTGCATCACACCAGATTGACAGTCTATGGCCTTATAATCGGCCTACTCAAAGAGTCACCTGTACAGCGGATGATAAAATATCTATTTCTGGAACTGTACAAATCAGATGGACTGCTTCATGCGTTTCAACAGCTGTAGGGAATGGCAAACTTGAAGGCACTCAATCAGCAACGGTCCGTGCTTTTGGATAATCAGAACCTGAATCTTTGAACTTCAGCTTACCATAAAATATACTATAATATACAAAGATTCGTTTTGGACTAATACGAATGTTTTTGCTTTCAAGTGAATTTTGTAAGTGATAAGAAAGTATATAGTTCTTACTGTGAAGTTAGTTGCCATGAGTCAGAAGATGCCTGATATTAAGTATTTCTGTTTCATTGCTTCATTGTTGGAAAATGGGTTATTGGTAGGGCAGGTAGGTACCTACACCTAGCAACAAGCCACAAACCTCCACAAAAGTACAGTTAGGTCTCAGTAAATTAATCCCAGCTCTACCCTTGGTAGCTTGGCATCGAGCGTCAAGGCTTAACTTAGGAGACAAAGTGTAAAGCATTCAAATATCACAAAACAGTAATTAAATAAAACACAGGAAACAGTTTAAAAATCCAAAACCAATTTATAAAAATAGCTTATATTTTTATCTTTAAAATGACACAAAAACGATTAAAATCGGTTCAGGGGAACCGGAGATATGAATTTTTAAAGTATTATTATTTTCTAGCGCATAGAAACAAAAAGCGCCAATCGGGTCATCTGGTTGCACCAGGACCGGGACAAAGTCAAACTTTCAGGCCGACCGCGATGGAGCCCTGCTCGGCTACAGGTCGCGGGAGGCCTCGGTTAAAAAGTTACCTTCTGACTTAGTCTTTATTTTGAAGTTTTTCTTCACCGGGACGAACCTGCCAGTTGGATCCGACCTCCTGGAGCCCTTGTCCGGATACGCGAAGTCGGTTTCCTCGGTGGTGATTTCTACCTTCGGACTTAGTCGGTTTTTCGAGATGAAAATCCTTCGACCGGGGTAAACCTGGATCTTGATCCGACGTCCGTGGAGCCCTTCTCGGATACGATGGCTGGAAGGTCCCGGTCAACTTTTTACGTTCAGACTTAGTCTCTTTTTCGGATGTTTTTCTTGACCGGGACGAACCACGAAGTCAGGCCGGGTCGCGGTTGAGGCAAGCCGGCTAGAATTTCCGCGTCGAGTCGGTCACTTTATGGAGCTTTTTTCTAAAATTTCTCCAATCTTTTCCAAACTTCTGGGGCTTCACCCAGATGTTCTTTTAAGGTTCTTTTGGGGTCCACAGCTCACCCCAAGGGTCCAGAAGTTCTGTGATGGTCCTTGGGAAGTGCGGACTTGAACTCCCAGAATACACCTGGCGCAAACTCCTTTTTGGCCACTGGACAGTGGTCAGCTGGTCACTTTTTCAGGAGTTGGTGCAGGGGACTCTGGATAGCAATTTTTCACCTGTAGCAAACAGGGAGTCCCTCCTTGAACCAGTGGAAGCCAGGCAAAGTCCTTCTTGTGGTGAAGCCCAAGTGTGCAGCTGGTGCAGTCTTTCTGAGTGCAGGGTCCAGGTGCAGGCCAGGGGTCCAGCAGGGCAGTCCTTCTTCTCCTTGTAGTTCTTTCTTCTTGAAATTTGGTGGGGATCTGAGGCGTGGGTGCAGGTCTGCCAGTTTTATCCTTGCTCCTGGGTGAAAAGCAGGGGGGCCCTGGTCCTCCAATCAGGGACAGGGTTGTCCCCCTGTGATGACCACTTCCTGGGAAGTGTGGCAAAAATCCATCCCAGAAGGCAACAGTCTCTAAAAATTCAAAATGGATGAATCTGATTTTTAGAGGAGAGATCTGGCTGAGCCCACCCACTGGTGTGGCTAAAAATCATAAACACACCCCTCTCCTGCCCTCTCCTAATCTAATCAAGGGGGCACCTAGCTGTCTGGGTTTGCAGGATGTGGGGGTGTTGCTGGGTGCTGCAAATGTCCTTCTCTGCCTTTGAAGACCAGTTTGGCAGCCCTCCCCCTTCCTGCCTCACCATCTGCTGAGGGGAGATTCTCTCCCCCAAGCACATTCCTTTGTGTGAAGTCAGGCCACTTCACACCTCATTAAAGTAGCCTGGCAGAAGCTGCTGCAGGCTGGCCAATCAGAGCACAGCAGCAAAAACAATGCAGAGCTGAAATTGGCAACTTTTTAGGTAAAGTCTAAACTTTTTACCTGCACTAGTTATATTAAATCCAACAACTGGAAGTTGTGGGATTTATTATAACAATCAATTTGATACCAAATTCTTGGTATGTAACATTTAAGGAGACTTTAAAATTTTAAATAAAGTCTGCCCATTCTAGCCTATGAAGGCCATTTACTTCAATGAGGGAAAAACGAATTTGGCTGTTTTTACATCACCAGGGCTTATAAATCTATTTTTATAAAGTCCCTGCTTATAGTTACATGGCACCCAGCCCTAGGGGCACATAGGGCACACCTTAGGGGTGACTTATATGTAAAAATAAGGTAGTTTAAGACTTTGGAAGTACCTTTAATTCCAAAGTCGAATTTGCATATAACTTTAATTTAAAAGCAGCCAGCAAGGCAGGCTTGCTTTTAAAATGACACTGGGCACCTCAGCAATGCACCTAGGTGTGCACCACCTATGCTGTGGTCCCTAAACCTACATGCCCTACCATATACTAGGGACTTATAGGTAGGTTAACTTAGCCAATTATAATTAGCCTAATTTGCATATCCATTTTACACAGAGCACAGGCCCTGGGACTGGTTAGCAGTACCCAGGGCACCATCAGAGTCAGGAAAACACCAGTATAAAGTGGAAAATGGGGGCAAAAAGTTAGGGGGCCTCTGCAATCAGCCCCAGTTTCTCACACAACCCCCCCCCAGCCCACACGCCCAGGAGACTCAGCCCAACCCTGGGAGAGTCTTCCTGGCTTGTTAGGCGAGGAAGACAGTGAAGAAAACTGGCTGTCCCTTTGCAGGGCCTACTCTGCCTTATATCCTCCTGTCAGGGTCACTCCCTCTGGGTAGTGAAGCCATCCCAACAGTAAAAGGACCCAACCCAAACTGAAACTTCCCTCTAGGGGGGTCTTCCTCCTCTCTCTCTGCCAACTTGGGTAGTGAGGTGCCCACCTCCCCTACTCCTAACTTTGCTAGGGCAAGACCTAGCTTACCCAAAGAGGTCACCCAACACTTGAGCAACCCCACCATGACCAACAGGGTCAGGGGGCCTACTTTGCTATTGGCCTTGGGGTCTGCCTCCCAGGCCAAGTACAGTGCTGCCAGGAAGGCTAGCACCCAGCAGAGGCTACTGACAGCTGTCAGTACCCAGAACCACACCCTAAGCTCTCCACTGACAGGTGGCTGAGCTGCTTTAGGGGCATCTTTGGGGTCCTGGCACCCCTCTTGCTGTCTAGAGTGGGGGGCTACCACCTCCTGTGGCAGACACCCTCCTTCCACTCTCCCTTCTGTCAGTGCAGGGGCAACACCTTGCATCTGGACAGCTGCCTGACTACTCAGGACTTCCTTGGGGTCAGGTGAGGCCTCACCAGTGCCAACTCTGGGCTCCCCCCCTACTGGGGCAGAAGGCCTTTGGCTCCCTGGAACTCTCTTTAAGAGTGGCCTACCCTTCCTTTTCTTCTTTCCTTTTCTTGGGGATCCCTGTCTCCTAACTGTAGGGACTGACTCCCCAGGACTTTGGGTTGGGGGGGCGCCCTGGGCGACCACCCCATCTGTGACCAGACTCACCTCTGGGAGGTCATTGCCCAGGATACAATCTAGGGGAAGGTCAGCACTGACTACCACCCTAATCCAGTCAAGGATACCCTCCCTCTCTAGGGGCACTATGGCTACAGGTTTGGAGGTGACCTCCCCTGTGGCTATCCTGACTTTCTTTGTCTTTCCTGGGACATACATGTCTGGGGTCACTAACCGGTCACTCACTACAGTGTGACTGGCACAGGTGTCTCTCAGGCCAGTGGTAGGGATCCCATTCACTTGAATGTGGTGGAAGTGCCTACTCCCACCCTCAGGGATCACCAGCTTACCATCTGGTCCTGTCTCCCAGCACAATGCTAGGAGGACTTCATCATCTGAGGAATCCTCCTCTATGGCTACACTGGACAGCCCAGTGCTAACCACTTTCTTTGGACAGGCTGCATCTCCTCTGAAGTGACCTGTCTGCTGACAGTCAAAGCAAGCCCTACTGTCCAAGAGCTTTTTTAACCCTGGGTCTCCCTGTCTCTGCATGTCAGAGTGGGAGTGGGATTTACTCTCCTCCTTCTTAGGGTTCTGGGGTACAGAGGGAGTCTCTGTGGTGGGCTTACCACCTCCCTCCTTAGGTTTTTGGGGACCTGTCCCCCCCTTCTTGGAGTCTCCCCCCTGGGACTTGACAACCACCCTGGTTCTCAACCACTCATCAGCTGCCTCCCCTAGCTCTCTAGGGTTGGTCAGCTTAGAGTCCACTAGATGCTGGCGTAACCTTTCTTGGATACAATTGGTCAAGATGTGCTCTCTCATAATCAAATTGTACAGCCCCTCAAAGGTACTTACCCTGTTGCCCTGTATCCAGCCCTCCAGTGCTTTTACTGACATGTCCACAAAGTCCACCCAGGACTGGGTGCTTGTCTTTTGGGTGTCCCTAAACTTAAGCCTATACTGCTCTGGGGTTAGACCAAACTTTTTAGTCAAGCAACTCTTCATACTGGGGTATGAGTCTGCATCCTCCCCACTCATGGTTAGGAGCCTATCCCTCCCAGAGTTGGGAACTAACTCCCAAAGGAGTGAACCCCAGTACTGAGGCTTGACTTTCCTCATCTGGAGGGCCCTCTCAAAGGCCCCCAGCCACTTATCAATGTCATCCCCCTCTACATAGGCAGGAACCACCCCTTTGGGTAATCTGGGGGCAAAACCCCCACCCAGGGACACCTCAGTTTCTTTCTCGCTGCTTCCATCTTTTTTTTCTCTGCTTGCCCACTTCTTTTTTTCTAGGGCAAGCTTATCTGCCTCCAAAGCTATGTAGGCTAGCTGGGCTTCCAGCTCTCTCTCCCTGATGGATGGGTTCTCTCCTCCTGAAAGGACCCTCTTCCTACCACTAGCTTTGGGTCTGCCCCTAGTGACTGTGTCCAGTGAGGACCGTTCCTCCTCTTCCTCACTTGGGGTCTGATGCCTTTCCTCCCCTGAGTGGTTAGAGTTAGCATCATCCTCTTTTGGTTCCTCCTCTGGAGCTTCCTCTGTCTCTACCTCTTGGGCCTCAGCCCATGCTGTCAGGGATTTAATTAGGATTTCCTTCCTGAGATTAGTGGTTGCAGGCAACCCTCTCTCAACACACAACCCCCTAAGCTGGACTACTGTCAGTGTAGGTAGGCTAGCCAGATCAAGCTCCATGGTTCCCTAGTTTTGTGTCAACAAAAACTTTTTGCAAAAATTGGTAACAGGAATTTAGAAAAATTACAAAAATTCAATAATTGAAATTAATCCAAATTAATTTTTAAAAAAAAATTAAAATTAAAAATTAAAAACAATTTTTGCACTAGGACAATTTAAAGGATTTTTAATTTGTTTTATCTAAAACTGTAACGTGATATTGAACACAAGTACAGGATCCCGTCGCTGCTTCCAATTATGTTGGAAAATGGGTTATTGGTAGGGCAGGTAGGTACCTACACCTAGCAACAAGCCACAAACCTCCACAAAAGTACAGTTAGGTCTCAGTAAATTAATCCCAGCTCTACCCTTGGTAGCTTGGCATCGAGCGTCAAGGCTTAACTTAGGAGACAAAGTGTAAAGCATTCAAATATCACAAAACAGTAATTACATAAAACACAGGAAACAGTTTAAAAATCCAAAACCAATTTATAAAAATAGCTTATATTTTTATCTTTAAAATGACACAAAAACGATTAAAATCGGTTCAGGGGAACCGGAGATATGAATTTTTAAAGTATTATTATTTTCTAGCGCATAGAAACAAAAAGCGCCAATCGGGTCATCTGGTTGCACCAGGACCGGGACAAAGTCAAACTTTCAGGCCGACCGCGATGGAGCCCTGCTCGGCTACAGGTCGCGGGAGGCCTCGGTTAAAAAGTTACCTTCTGACTTAGTCTTTATTTTGAAGTTTTTCTTCACCGGGACGAACCTGCCAGTTGGATCCGACCTCCTGGAGCCCTTGTCCGGATACGCGAAGTCGGTTTCCTCGGTGGTGATTTCTACCTTCGGACTTAGTCGTTTTTTCGAGATGAAAATCCTTCGACCGGGGTAAACCTGGATCTTGATCCGACGTCCGTGGAGCCCTTCTCGGATACGATGGCTGGAAGGTCCCGGTCAACTTTTTACGTTCGGACTTAGTCTCTTTTTCGGATGTTTTTCTTGACCGGGACAAACCACGAAGTCAGGCCGGGTCGCGGTTGAGGCAAGCCGGCTAGAATTTCCGCGTCGAGTCGGTCACTTTATGGAGCTTTTTTCTAAAATTTCTCCAATCTTTTCCAAACTTCTGGGGCTTCACCCAGATGTTCTTTTAAGGTTCTTTTGGGGTCCACAGCTCACCCCAAGGGTCCAGAAGTTCTGTGATGGTCCTTGGGAAGTGCGGACTTCAACTCCCAGAATACACCTGGCGCAAACTCCTTTTTGGCCACTGGACAGTGGTCAGCTGGTCACTTTTTCAGGAGTTGGTGCAGGGGACTCTGGATAGCAATTTTTCACCTGTAGCAAACAGGGAGTCCCTCCTTGAACCAGTGGAAGCCAGGCAAAGTCCTTCTTGTGGTGAAGCCCAAGTGTGCAGCTGGTGCAGTCTTTCTGAGTGCAGGGTCCAGGTGCAGGCCAGGGGTCCAGCAGGGCAGTCCTTCTTCTCCTTGTAGTTCTTTCTTCTTGAAATTTGGTGGGGATCTGAGGCGTGGGTGCAGGTCTGCCAGTTTTATCCTTGCTCCTGGGTGAAAAGCAGGGGGGCCCTGGTCCTCCAATCAGGGACAGGGTTGTCCCCCTGTGATGACCACTTCCTGGGAAGTGTGGCAAAAATCCATCCCAGAAGGCAACAGTCTCTAAAAATTCAAAATGGATGAATCTGATTTTTAGAGGAGAGATCTGGCTGAGCCCACCCACTGGTGTGGCTAAAAATCATAAACACACCCATCTCCTGCCCTCTCCTAATCTAATCAAGGGGGCACCTAGCTGTCTGGGTTTGCAGGATGTGGGGGTGTTGCTGGGTGCTGCAAATGTCCTTCTCTGCCTTTGAAGACCAGTTTGGCAGCCCTCCCCCTTCCTGCCTCACCATCTGCTGAGGGGAGATTCTCTCCCCCAAGCACATTCCTTTGTGTGAAGTCAGGCCACTTCACACCTCATTAAAGTAGCCTGGCAGAAGCTGCTGCAGGCTGGCCAATCAGAGCACAGCAGCAAAAACAATGCAGAGCTGAAATTGGCAACTTTTTAGGTAAAGTCTAAACTTTTTACCTGCACTAGTTATATTAAATCCAACAACTGGAAGTTGTGGGATTTATTATAACAATCAATTTGATACCAAATTCTTGGTATGTAACATTTAAGGAGACTTTAAAATTTTAAATAAAGTCTGCCCATTCTAGCCTATGAAGGCCATTTACTTCAATGAGGGAAAAACGAATTTGGCTGTTTTTACATCACCAGGGCTTATAAATCTATTTTTATAAAGTCCCTGCTTATAGTTACATGGCACCCAGCCCTAGGGGCACATAGGGCACACCTTAGGGGTGACTTATATGTAAAAATAAGGTAGTTTAAGACTTTGGAAGTACCTTTAATTCCAAAGTCGAATTTGCATATAACTTTAATTTAAAAGCAGCCAGCAAGGCAGGCTTGCTTTTAAAATGACACTGGGCACCTCAGCAATGCACCTAGGTGTGCACCACCTATGCTGTGGTCCCTAAACCTACATGCCCTACCATATACTAGGGACTTATAGGTAGGTTAACTTAGCCAATTATAATTAGCCTAATTTGCATATCCATTTTACACAGAGCACAGGCCCTGGGACTGGTTAGCAGTACCCAGGGCACCATCAGAGTCAGGAAAACACCAGTATAAAGTGGAAAATGGGGGCAAAAAGTTAGGGGGCCTCTGCAATCAGCCCCAGTTTCTCACATTCATTCTGCAGGAAGGGCCGAGGGAGTAGGTTATCAGATATTTTTATATAACCATCATAATAACATAACAAACTATGTTTTTGACTAGGTTATCAGATCACTATATTAAACTATTATTTTTTAATATATCCTTCCCTGCAGTACTCTACGCTTGTCCCCGCTACCACTGGACCACTCTGTGCCCCTGTACGATATTGCAGCACAGAATCAGAACTGCTGAGAAATAGACTTCAAGGAGACATACTGCCCCTGGAGAAATTAGTCCAGCTCCTGATACACATAATTGCTAAAACACAAAATAATTTGTTACTAATCCTCAGTTCTGTCTCTGGATAGTAACATTACAGCTGATGCCTCTCTGGCCCTCTCTCAGTCAAGCGCTGGGCCTCAGGCCATCCTCCCCATCTTCTCAGTAGTTTCTCTTGCAGGGTTCTTTCCCTGTCTTGAAGGAAACAATGCCCAGTGTCATAGGTAACATTGGATTGGAGGTGTGGACCTGTGGGTCAACTATTAAAATTAATATACTCCCTGACCCCTAAGTATGAAGACTACTTGGATTCCAGGTGTGGGACTATCTAGGCTCTATACTTGCCAATTAAAGGGCCCTAATGGGATAGCATCCCAAAGGTAGGACTTTTCCCAGGTGCCCAGATAATACCAGACGGCCAGGTTCCCTATATGGTCGCTGATATTGCGCCTATACCGTTCATTTGAGCCTAACCATATCGCCTTTCAGTCCTTTGTCATGGCGAGGGACACGTTGATCTCAGAGGACCATATTCCAGTGGATAAGGATTGGCAGCATCTCCCTTTTTCGCAGTGTTTGATTATCCTGTGCCAGCCCTGTGGAATACGTTCCATAACGGGATCATGGGGGAAACATGCCAGAGTGTGCTGGCAAGGATCAGCCTTGCATAAAGGGTTGTCTACATTCATACTACAGTCCAGGCATCCACCTAGTCAGTCACACAGTGACATCACCAACCTAGCCAATCAAACACTGACTTCATGCATGCTGATTAAAAAGCTCTTGCCCACATAGTCCCACTGTCACCCTCCTGTTGCTTAGGGAAACAAAAAGGTAAAAAAAATTACCACACGCCCTTGTGACTTGCTGTAGCACTGTCACCAAAGGGGACTAACATGATCACGTGCACAGGACACTGTCAAAAAAATGATCTGTTACCTGGTCATAGCATGCATTGTGCCATTCAGTCTGCAAGACGGGCTCTTTCCCTGTAGTGATACAATAAAAGATTATCAAGAGTAATCAGAAACGTCTCTACATGAGTCAGGGGATTTTATCCATAGCAGAAATAAAGTACCCTCCATTAAAAGGAAAGGATGACACAACATTACCAATAATGGTGCTACCAAAACTATGATTTATCAATTTGTCTCTGAAAGTACACTAGTTTTCTACCAAATACTACACTACTGTCTTTTTCAGCGAATAGGCATAGTTTGACCCTACATGCAATTCTTTTATGCTTAATAATTTATCCAAGGGCAATCACTACTGTTATTTTCTCGGCACCCCAATCATATGCCAGTCATTAACATAATGTGATCAAGTACCTCATTATAGGATGTCCTCCTTATACAAATATTTAGCACCATGTTCCAGAGACATCATCACTTTCTAAATAGTTCCACCATATGCCAGTCAATGTTATATTGTGCCCTAGACGTATCTCATATTATAGTCAATCAAGTCATTTGAAAATATAAATGCCATCAAACATAAATACAACCCAACTTGCATAAACATTTTACAATAGATTTTATTAAATAAAACACAATGCATCCAGGATATCTACATTTCTATGAAATAACCTCCACCCCACAAGAAAAACGTCCACCCAAAAGAGTGCAAGACATCACTTCACCTAATTATAGTCAATGCAGTTCTGCTAGGATCACAGATTGGCCATAATCTCCATCAGTACATAGAGGGAGCATATCTACCATACCTTCATAGTCTGTTTCAGACTAGAGGGCCATCGATGATATATCTTTGATTATGCCATGCTTTTTTGGATATATATCGCAGCACAATATTGAGCTCTCAAAATCTCTGTACTTTTATGCAGATTTGAAAACAGACCACCTATTCACACATCTAGTCACACAAAGTAGAATCAGGTTTATGTGTGTCCTCCATATTTTAACGTATGAGGGACATAAAATACGTCATTCTACACAACCATAGACGTTTTTGAGGCCTTTACCTTATTGTGAAAGATTCTTCAAAGATAAAATGCCCAGATAAAAACAAATATAGAGAGATTGTATATATTTTGATATTATCTGATTGTAATAATTCTCTTAGCCAGGTACTATCATGCTTGTCCAGTAGGCGGGCCACCAGGAGCTATCCATAATAGCACTTACACATATTTTTGTTACATTTTTCCCAGTTATATTGTGATCTATAACCCAGTGACAGGTCACATGATCCTTACCCAGACTAATAAGAATGCTCTTAACATGTTCTACCCAGGAGTGCCTTATTGCATTATCAGTATTAAAAAAGATCAACTATAGTATCCTGACATACTTTAGCTTCTTTATTTGCCAACAGCTTTGCCCCCACAAAGACAGGTTTGATTCTGGCTATGTGCGTTGTGTTTTGGACCCCCAACTTCGTTTTAAGTAGATGCATTGAGATAGATCATAGAAGTCCACTGAGTTTCTTTCAAAAGGTATCCTGGGTGAACAACAATTCTTTTATATTGTTTGGCCCCAAAGCTCAGCTCCACATGATGCCCCCACCTGGGACTTTGTTTCTCGCTTGAGTTTGCTGTCAAGTGGGCGATAATTCGATGCTGGCAGATCATTCTTTCTGACATAAACAGATGCACAGGTAAACAAAACCGTTCATTATTTAACCAAACAGTTCTCAAAGTCTTAAAGTTACACTTCATGGAGTGGTTTCTAGCTCTCTAGAATGAAAGAAAGCCTTTAGATCCCCCTAGCAGTGTGTGTGGCCCATGTTCTGCATGGGCAAATAATACAGTATCATCTTCATGTAACAAACATGGGGCATTTAATCCATTTATGACATTCCACGTTACATTTTCACACATAGTAACATTTGAAGAACTTAAAAAATAATGAGACCAGGAGACATTCGTGTCCAACCAGCAAAGTATTCTGTTCTTTTTCCTCGAAGACCAAAAACTACAGATGCTTTGTAACTGGCACAGAATAGTCAGTGTGGCAGTTGTTAGCTACTTTATTAGTAGACAGGTGAGTTTGTAGCCATTCTGACAGAATTTTGCCAAATAGTTTGCCCATGCCCTTCCGGGCGTGAGTAAGTCTGTATTTTTTCAGCACCACCCAACCTCCATTTTTGAGTAATGGTAATATTGTTGCTAATTGTGAAGGTGGGAGGTTGATTCCGTTTTCTAGGTCTTTTCTAGTAAAGTGGGCATCATAGAAAAAAAGTAACTTGAAACTAAGTTTAGATTAGGTGCTTTCCATCTCCTTTCCGCTCCAGCACTCGGTATAAAAGCACATGGAATCACATAAAATAACATAAAATCCCTTAAAATCAATCTACATCATCATTGCCAATAAAAATCTCCTGGTAGCACGGATTACGTCTAAGAGGTGCATATCATATAAAATCTTATGGCAACCCTCCTTGTCTTTATCTCATATTTAATAGGCACATATGTTTAGAAAATGGTCCTGTTAGAAATGTGGTCTTTGGTTGGCAGTCAGGTTATCCCCTGTCCAAGCAAGGACCCTCACTCTAGTCAGGGTAAGTCACACACAATCCAAATTATCCTGTGCCCACCCCCTGGTAGCTTGGCACTGAGCAGTCAGGCTTAACTTAGAAGGCAATGTGTAAAGTATTTGTGCAATACATCATACAATAACACAATATAGCACCACAAAAATACACCACACAGTGTTTAGAAAAAATATATATTATTTATCTAGATATTTGCAGGTCAAAAACGATCAAAAATGCAATAAGAAAATGTAAGGATATCAATGAAAAGTGATATAAAGTGTCCTAAGTCTTTTAAAAGCAAACAAAGTCTCTTTCAAGCACAAAGTACCTGGTTGGAGTGAAAAATCTCTGGAAAGGGCCGCAGAGGAGGAGATGCGTGGAAAATGGTGTGTGCGACGGTTCCGCCCCTTCACACACGGACTTGCGTCATTATTTTCCACGAGGGGAAGACGTTGCGTCGATTTCCGGTGCACAGACGGGTCTCCTCTTCGGGTTGCGGGGTTTTCAGATGCCCCGGGGTCTGTGCGTGGAATCCTGGGCTTGTTGACCAGCTCTGCGTTGCTCCGGTGGGCAATGCGGGGAAATTTCTCCCTCACGGCCGGTGCTGCGTTGATTTCCCTTTTGGAAGTCGGGCGTCGTCGTCCCAGGTCGGCTGTGCGTCGATCCGGTGGGCTGTGCGTCGAAGTTCCGGTCGCACCACAGGCGCCGCGCCGATCTTTTCCTTGCGAAGTCAAGCGTCGTCGTCCCGGTTCGGCATGCGGTGAATTTTTCACCGCAGAACAAGCTGTGCGTCGAATTTTCCACCGCACAAGGATTCCAGTTGCAAGAGAGAAGTCTTTTGGTCCTGAAACTTCAGGGAACAGAAGGCAAGCTCTATCCAAGCCCTTGGAGAGCACTTCTGCAGCAAGGGAAGAGAGCAGCAAGACAGCAGGGCAACAGCAAGGCAGCAGTCCTCTGTAGAAAGCAATCAGGTGAGTCCTTTAGGCAACCAGGCAGTTCTTCTTGTCAAGGTGCAGGTTCTGGTTCAGGTTTCTTCTCCAGGAAGTGTCTGAGGTGGTAGGGCAGAGGCCCTGTTTTATACCCAAATGTGCCTTTGAAGTGGGGGAGACTTCAAAGAGTGGCTTAGAAGTGCACCAGGTCCCCTTTCAGTTCAATCCTGTCTGCCAGGGTCCCAGTAGGGGGTGTGGCAGTCCTTTGTGTGAAAGCAGGCCCTCCACCCTCCCAGCCCAGGAAGACCCATTCAAAATGCAGATGTATGCAAGTGAGGCTGAGTACCCTGTGTTTGGGGTGTGTCTGAGTGAATGCACAAGGAGCTGTCAACTAAACCCAGCAAGACGTGGATTGTAAGGCACAGAAATATTTAAGTGCAGAGAAATGCTCACTTTCTAAAAGTGGCATTTCTAAAATAGTAATATTAAATCCAACTTCACCAGTCAGCAGGATTTTGTATTACTATTCTGGCCATACTAATTATGACCTTCCTACTCCTTTCAGATCAGCATCTACCACTTCAACAATGTATGAGGGCAGCCCCAATGCTAGCCTATGAAAGGAGCAGGCCTCACAGTAGTGTAAAAACGAATGTAGGAGTTTTACACTACCAAGATATGTAAACTACACAGGTACATGTCCTGCCTTTTACCCCCACAGCACCCTGCTCTAGGGGTTACCTAGGGCACACATTAGGGGTGACTTATATGTAGAAAAAGGGGAGTTTTAGGCTTGGCAAGTACTTTTAAATGCCATGTCGAAGTGACAGTGAAACAGCACACACAGGCCTTGCAATGGCAGGCCTGAGACAAGGTAAAGGGGCTACTAAAGTGGGTGGCACAACCAGTGCTGCAGACCCACTAGTAGCATTTAATCTACAGGCCCTGGGCATATATAGTGCACTCTACTAAGGACTTATCAGTAAATCAAATAGTCCAATTTGGTGTGATCCAAGGTTACCGTGTTTAAAGGGAGAAAGCATATGCACTTTAGCACTGGTTAGCAGAGTCTAAAAACCAGCAAAAACATTGTCCAAAAAGTGGAGGGAGGCAGGCAAAAAGTTTGGGGTGACCACCCTAAGGATGTCAGGTCTAACAGGTCCCTTATAGCTTTAAAATATAGAAAAATCCATGAACACATGAACACTAGAACAACACACCTTCGACCCACAACCACAGTTCTTATCCCCATCCAAAAAGGCTTTAACACCCTCTTTACATGCATTAACTGGATTTGCCCTATTTGGAATTTCAGTAAAGATGCACACATCTGAGTATTAGGTTAATTGGAGAGATATGGATACACCGTTAAATTCTGCCATGACTCCCTTAAATTATGTGTGGAAGTCCTTAAATTAAGGTAACTTAGGGCCAGATGTACCAAAAATCCAAATTGCGACTTGCAATTTGCGAGTCCCTGTGACTCACAAATTGCAAGTCGCAATTTGGAATGCAGAAAGGTGTCTCAGACACCTTCTGCAACTCGCAATGGGGTCGCAAAGATCCACCTCATTAATATTAATGAGGTGGGTCGCAGTTTGCGACCCCATTGCGAGTAGGGGCACTCACGGGGATGGTGGCCTGCTGGCGACAGCAGACCACAATGTCCGTGACTGCTATTTAATAAAGCAGTTTTTTTTTTTCTAAGTGCAGCCCGTTTTCCTTAAAGGAAAACGAGCTGCACTTTGAAAAAAAACCCCGAAACCTTTAGTTTCGGATTTTTCAGGGCAGGTAGTGGTCCATTGGACCACTGCCTGCTCTGAAAAAATATTTTCTATTCCAGTCACAAAGGGGAAGGGGTCCCATGGGGACCCCTTCCCGTTTGCGACTGGGTTACCATCCACTTCAAGTGGATGGTAACTGCGATTCCATTTGCGACCGCTTTCGCGGTCGCAAATGGAATTGAATCGCATTGCGAGTCGCAAATAGGAAGGGAACACCCCTTCCTATTTGCGAGTCGGAAATGCATTTTGCGAGTCGGATAGAGCAAAGAGGCATTTGCTCCTCGCAAACGGCGATTTTCGCTATTTGCGAGGCGCAATCTCTTTGCTACATCTGGCCCTTAAACCCCAAAACCTTGGTTCTACTGACCTCCCCGCTTTTAATTCCTTTTTGCTAAAAGAAGCAGGACCTTAATTTTAAAAACTTCAAAGTTCTTCCCTTTCACATTTAGCTACCATAATGTGCTTTGACAGATTTCCTTTGTACAAAAGGTTTAGATGCAATTAGCTTTTTGTGCCAAACTGCACCCTTTGACTGACAGTGATAAAATTACATGAGTTCAATCCGATTTCAACTCTCACCACTTAGACCACAGCTCCTCGGATAAGACCTAATAGACTGTTCAGGCATATGCCTTCTAACTTCCCCCCCTCATGCTTTGAATCCAGACTTAAGAACTTGTCCCTACAAAGAATCCGTGGAGAGACCATTGCTATATATGCGGTTAGAACTGACTCGAACTGGCTCAATTGAGGGCTCCATAATCACTTTTGAACTTTTTAAAACCCTCTTCCTCCATGGTTGCCAGGGCTCAGGCTTTTGTGATGTCAATATGTTTCCAGTTAAGTTTATTTAAAGTAATGTCTAAATATTTATAATTTGACATTTCTTCCGCTATCAGATAACCAATTTACCAGATGAAAGAGTTACTGTTTTTTTTTCTTATTGGTACAATTTTTGTTTTTTTCCGTACTGATTGTTGTTATTAACCGCACAATATTTATTAAAGGCATGACTTTTCCTGTGCATCCCTACTGGAGTCAAATCCAAAATAAACAGTATAGTAGACATGGTACGGGTCCCCTGCCAATCTTTGAAGAGAATGAATGTGTGTTGTGCGAGGCCCTGGGGGAGCCGGCAAGGTACATTGCGAATCCAGTGGAGGGTAATGGAAACCTCTCCCTTAAACCATTCTTTATTGTTATTTTGTCGGAAAATAATTTGTTTTTAACCAGCTCTACTTTCCCCACCTAGCTGTGGTGTAATTCCTTCAACCCTGCTAGTCAGTGACTTGAAATGTTCATACCGCATAATTTCTCCCATAAGATTGTGTGGGTGACTAGTTCAAAGGCCGGAAATCATTGAAGCAACAGAATAAGCTCCCTCGAGTTTCCATTGCTTTCTTACCCATTGTTCAGGGAGTAGAGCAATGAATGCTCCTCTTTGTACAACCCCTGTTCCACTGGTACCAGAGCATTATGATATAGCCATTCTCTTATATACTGGAGTATTAGTTTTGCATACATTTTCGTGCTTATGTCTAAAAAAAAAATAAGACGATAATTTTTAGGGTCTGCTGGGTCGTTTTTCTTCAGACTCGGCTTGGTTACTGCATCTCTCCTATTTGAAGGAAAACGGCCAGTATTAGTAACTGCCTTGAATACTAGTGCAACAAATCTAGTCCACCAATCTATGTTTGTTTACATAATAATTACTGACATGTTATCTGGGCACGCTGCCGTCATAAATTAAGTGACAATATTACCTTTTATATCACAATTTCTGTCCTGTATGCTAAAAGTTCCTCATCTGGTCTGTACCATTCAGTCTTGGAAAGAATGTTTGTGACTACGTAAATCTTAGCCAAATGTCTGACCCCTCCTTCTGAATGGACCATGCCACTAAATGTACTTCTATCATTGTTTGTTCCTCTCTGGAGCAGTTTCCATAAGGTGTTTGTCTCATTTTAGGCTAGCACACTTATCATTTCATCCCAATTTGATTGATAAAATCACATCTTATTACTCTTTATTAATGCAGAGTATTGTGCTCTGATTTCATGAGTTGCCTTATGCCCTTCCTCATTTGGTAACTGGCCCTTTTTTTGGTTAGCTTTCTCAATTTAATTTTTAAATCCTTGCATTCGGTGTTATATCATGCTGGTGATTTATGTGTGTTGGGGATTCTTATTAGATGTAGTCTCATAATAGCCTATTTGTATCATTGATAAGTGCCAATATAAGATATCCTCTTGGATGGTATTCCTACTTTCCAGGCTCTCTATTTCAATCCGATCTAAAAGTGCTAATTCAGAGTAAATGTCTGGAGTCAGTGATCACTCATTTATGTTCAGTACCTGGAACTTGATTCACATCTCAAAATACCATTGTTGAATAAATATGTAATCAAAGGGACCTGATCTGTTACCTCACAGGAATGTTGTTTGCACTGGAATATCCGCAGCTAGGCGCCCATTGAGGCACATAAAGCCCCCTTCAGCTAAACTTAATTGCAATTTCCTTGCAAATGTAGAGACACTGCATTAGGGAATACTAGAGGAGGAATATTGTAAGCTGCAAGTGTATCTAACTAAGCATGGTCCTCATATGTGGGATTTAGATGTCAATTTAAATCTACCACAATTACAACAGTCACTTTTTTGTACATAGCAGATCTGCATTGAACACATGCACCTGATCCATATTGTACTGGTTTCTACTCATTGCCACATAAACATTCACAATGATCATTGCTTCAATTTGTGCTCAATTTGTATACAAATGTATAACCCATGCTTTTAGACTTTCACAATTTGTGCTGATTTCCTTTAAGCCTTTTGCTGTTTTTGTTGTGACAAGGGTCAATAAGCCTCCTGAGAGGGACCCCAGGCCCTTAAGGCTTGCTTCCATAGACATTTGAGCAAGTTCATCAAAGTAAGGAGTCTTTATTTAAATGGCTCAAGTTTATCAACACACTCAATCCATGCACATTACAAGGCAAAATTCCTAGGTTAACTGGTGTGCACATTGCCTGGTCGATGCTACTTAGACTTGTTGGCTCCTCTTTCTGATCGCCTTTTAAGCATGTTTACTGATTATGACCCTTGAGATTAAACCAACCTGGATCAGCCACGGCCCATCCTTTGGGGCTCAGGGGCCACGTCCCCACACCTTTTGCCCCTCAAGAAGAGTGTCTGTCAGGCTGAGCAAAGGTCAGCCTGACAGACACTCTTCATTTTCAGATTAGGCAGCCAGGAGCTAGACATGTGCTATTTGCGCAGGCTCCTGGCTGCCTGAGCTGAATTTTGCTGGGCTGAAGAGGACACAGCTCCTGTGGGTGTGACCTCCTCAGCTCAGCTCAGCTCAGCAAAGGTCCTCTAGGCCCTTTCCCTTGGTGACGAGGGAAAGCATCACCCATTGACTCCAACCTGGGTACTTCAGGTATAAGCCCTAAAGTGCCCAGGGCGAGTGTCAATCAGTGACTCCTCTTCACAGAGCGGGGTGGAGTCAGAAGTCTCACTCACCCCATCCCACTCTGAGACGAAGATGGGACTGCTGCCTTCCCTCATTGGCTAACCTAAGGTCATCCAGTGAAGGGAGGCAGCAGTCCCGACCCTCCTAAGACCTCTGAGGCAGAGCTAAAGGTAAATGTGAGTGTTTTTTTCAATTCATTTTTGGTGTGTGTGTATGTTTGAATATTTGATAATGAGTGTTGTGAATGGATGTGTGTGTGTGTGTGCGTGTGTCCCGCCTGCCCCCTTTCCTCCTAAAATTAGTGGCCACCACTGACCTGGATACTGAACGATGAAAAGAAGTTAGACTTACCTCTTGATCAGTGCTTAACTTATGTTTGTTGTTTCCGGTGTGGCGTATTTTTCTTCCTCAAGCATTTACTGTGAGCAAAAGGCACATATGGGAAAGACGGAGGATGAGAAAAACATGCTGCAAGAGTGAGCTGAAGGGGCAGGTAGTGGCTGTAAATGGATTGAAGAGGCCAGAGATGGCTTCAGGATTACGCTGCCTCAGTATTCTGTGTTCGCACACTTAATTGAAGCAGCCTCATGTTTAAGAGGAGGTACTTTGGGCACCAGCACATTTTTATTTACAAATTAAGCACTGGTCTTGATATTGTAATAGTCTACTGTATGTGCTTGTAATCAACCATTTTTTACTAAGATGTTTTAGCACTGCCGTTTCAGCCTCATCTTGCTAATTTTGACTGAAGTCTGGTGTGGTCTGCTCCATAAAAGGCTATACGCTAGTCAATAAAGCACATGAACAGATTACATTTTTTTGACTTTCACTGTCTAGTGGGTTAGATAAGGCTCGAATATTATTAATACTATTGCTGTTTCCTCTAAACCCAGCTTGTATCACTGGGATAGGGTTATTTGATTCAGCCCAAGACTCAAGATCCCTTAATAGAATGTTTGCATAATACTTTGCCTCTACATCTAGTAATGCAATCAAGCTGTATTTTGTTGCTAATGTAGGATCACCTTTTACTATGCTGGGTGGAGGATGGAGCCTTGCGGAGAAGGTAGAACGATATTAGTTTCAAAGGCAGTGTTATAAAGTATTGATAAACTGGAGACCCAAATGTCAGTATGGAAATAAAAAGTGTGGTTAGGAGGCCATTAGGCCCTTGTGCTCTATCTGTTTTTGAGGACTTAATGCTGCTATCAAGAGAACTAAGGCAAATGGTTGAGACCGTTCAGGTGAGACCAATACAGGACACCCTTCCAGGTAAACAATCAATGTATAGCATTTCTATATGACTGACGCAGCATTCTTCAGGGATTCAGCATTCTTCCAGCACTTTTAGGTGTGGGGAACCAAGGCTGTTTATGAAGTGCCAGAACTTATTTGAGCACCCAGGTCTACAAATTTGTTTTATCCCTATCCACTGATTCTCTGTGTGAGCCCTCAAGCTTCCCACACCTGCTGTTTGTACAGTTGTCTTAAGGATCTGACTTCTCCTGTTATAGGCAGTTTCTTGATTTTCAATAAATTCTTGTTTATCTCCTCCTTTTCTGTTGTTTAGACTCTGTATGTACCGACTTTTATGTGTTACACAGCGCAAAGGAGAGCTGGTGGTACTTGGCTTCGGGCCAAGTACCACCACCTTTGTGATGTTGGCCCAAGTAGTACTACAGTTTCCTAGGGAGACCCCTCCTTCTCGAGAGTTTGGATCAGGCTGTAGCCACCGTCTGTTATAAGCCATTTATTTATTATGTCAGAGGTTGCATTACACCACACTTCTTGTTGTGAAGTTTTGATGTCTCAATGGTTAATGGGTTTATGTGGAGAAGCTGGGCAGTGTGATCATGCTCAATTCTTGATACAATGCTGAATCCAAAGAAAAAGCTGAAGAACTCTACAGATACAAATGTGTCACTGCTTTGCATTGGTTTGAGAAGTGTGTGTACATCATATGCTTATCCGTTGAAATCATGCCATTCAAATAATGTAGGTTAACAAATCTTCAGCAGTTTGTAATGCTGTGGGCCAAACTGATGTTGAGGGAGGGAATGAACCCCAATTCTCCAAATAGAATCTGCATACACAAAGGACACCTCATCTGTTAAATTGTGAGCCAAAATACGATTGTAACCACCATGCACATGCTCCTCTTACCCTTTAAGAGTAGGCTCAATGAAGAAATCATGTCACTAAAAGCAGCAAGAACAAATCCTCACCTCTGATTTTCCATGTGTGCTGCAGTGCCTGCTGATTGTTACAACTTAAATCAATTGTATGTATTATGCAATTGAGGGTATTTGTTAGATAGATGCACAACCTGCCCTTAGGTCTGCCCTTGCTCTTTCCTTTTCTGGCTTTTACGTGGTAATAACAAAACTCCAAAATTGGGATAGGATCTTGGCACCATGATTCCTGTATACATATTAGGGGCTAGTGGTATGCTACCTCAACTGAAACAAGTCTCTAGAAAGTGGTTGCAACACAGCTCCACTGGGTTGAAATTGTGTCGTACAAGTGTCTGTCTGCCTATTTTTCTGCTTTATTTAAGCGTTAATTTGTCAGTAATTAAATTTGAAGTTATTGACCATCTATCAGCTTTTAAGACTGACTTAGGGTTAGTTTCAATGGTTACGCTTGGGACTGAGTCAATAGAAAATGGTTTGAGATTACTCATCAAAGTTGGTTTAGAAATAATAACAACCTAGCTGGTACACAGATCCTTATGCCTCTATATCAATTTAGCTGTTTTTGTGTTGGTTTATGTAAAGTTTGCTTCCTGGAAATAATGACCCATCTATAAATTCAATTTCTGCATTGCTATGGCGGTCTAGGCATTCAAATCTTGCTGTGACTGTAGCAGCCTGGGCATGCTCTCTTTGTACCATATATCATGCTGACCCCTTGAGCTGTATTCTGGTGTGCAGAAACGAAAGTGGGGGTGCTTTTTTACAGTCCTTCCAGCCTGAGGCTGTGGTTGCTGTGTGGTGTTTCTGTTAGGCTTGTTAAAAGGTGGATAGTCATCAACCGGGTAGACCTAACTGATTTGGTGGCCCTTGGGGTGCATCCGTTATGTTGCTTATAGATTTAAATTTGGTAGGCTTTGAGGTTATAATGTCATACTGTTTAAGGCTGCTTGCAGTGCCAGTTTACTTTTGGCCGGCTCCAGTAGACTTATAGGAGCATGAAATTTGAAATCTAGGTTTGTTGGCACACATTTGTTGTCTCTGGATGGCAATCAGGGTTAAAATGCCTTGAGTATGGGTCTCTTCTTTGCCCAGATGGATCTTCTGAGCATTTGGACTCCAGCTCTTTTGCTCTACAAATGATTGAATTATAGTGGCTGATCTATTCACCTTGGTGGCCCCTTTCTTTACCCACTCACAGTGATTAGCCTTACAGGCAAGTGAAAATATTGGATATATTTTTGTGTTTGGATTACGTTTTAGAAAGTTGTTGACAAAAGTGTTTATTCTGGTAGTCTTGGTGGAACTGCTAAGTTTCTTAATTTGTTTTCTAGTCAATGGTTTTTATGTCAACTGGAATTAACTTGAGTGGATCTGCCCCTGTGTTGGATTGATCCGGTGAGTCCAGAGTAATTCCTTGGTTAATTGAAGAAGAATTTGCATGGACGTTAGGGGACAGTGATGAATTAGTCTCCCGGATTATTATCTGACTGCTGTGGGTTTGGTTCCCAGTTGAGGCACCACCTGCACCTGCTGCGTTTTTAGTCCGGGTGGATGATCTTGGGGGTCTTTGATCTTTATGGGATTCTACTAGTGAAGCAAGCATGCTTGGGAGGTTTGCCAACTTGTTAATTATAGGGCAGCAATTACATGATGGTTGAACCACCCCTGACCCTTTCCTGATGGAAGCAAAGATGGTGCTTAGGTTAGACAGTTTTGCGTTTGAAGTAAATCATCTTGCACTTGCAATTTGTCAGACTGCTAGTTTAAGGCTGAGATAGTTGCTTCCAAAGAGCAGAATAGGGAGAATAATGTTTTGTTTATTTTAATTTGGCTATTCCCAGTTTGTGAAATAAATCACTGTTTAATATAGGAGTGACATCTTCTATGAAGGAAAGGCTAATAGGTTTGGGAGGCAGAAAAGTTGAAGACATATATCATTTAAAAAAGGAGTTTTCTTTAATGTCAACTGTGGTGACTTTTAATGGAGCAGCAATGCTCTCATTACCAGTATGGAGCATCTGCCCATAAAGTACATCTCTACTTCTGGCTACCATCTTGTGCATCTGGTTGATCGTACTTGCTGCTGAGAGTCATTCCTGGTATGGACTATGAAGGCTAATTTGTAGTTCTGAAGGCTAGTGTGTAGTCACAAGAGGATGGATTAAGTATGGGAAGAGGGCCTCCACCTGCAATATGGTGGTCCTTAGTTAAATTAAATGTTACTTAAGAAAAAAAATTACAAAAATATTTTACTTACCTCCTCCCCAAATTATTCAACTGCCATCCCCATCCACATCCTGATACTGGACTCACAGCTTAATGTAAAGCAGCTCGACCAGTCCAGTATCCGCTGGTGCTTCCTAAAGTTTATAGTTCAATTGTTCTGGATTCTTTCAATCCAGGGACTGTCGCGCTTCCAAGTGACTCAGCTAGTGTGAGTGTACAGCTCATTCCACAGTCAATTGCAACATGCAACTTCCAGGGACTACGTTAAGTTCAAACAGTGTAGCAGGAGTAAATCCCCAGCTACTCCCAGAAACCGTTGCGGGAAATGATTTATGCAGCAAATTTGAGACCCCTGAACTGGGGACTCTAGAGGCCGAATAAGAAATATTGAGTGGACTTAGCTTGACTGCCGCCTGCCCACTGTGACCTTAGTGAAAAAACACAGTCAGCTTTGACTATTGAAATTATAGTTATGATCTTAAACACGTAGATGTTTGTACATGCTGAGCGCAACTATAAATATAAAATAAAGAATGGAATGTATTTTGGGTTATTTCGTATTTAACACCAAGTAATACGTATTTATGTAATGAGAATACAACTTCAGATCTCATGACTATTAGACATAAGTATGCTAAATCGAACTCATCATAGTTGACAAAGTGTTGGGCCCACTGTGGTGGAAAGTGTTTCCCTCTTCTCTATCCATTATTAGCTCATATATTAGAGAAATGCTGTAGGTTACAAAGATGCTCCGATTTGCTTGATTTTACATTAAATTTCAGTTTGTGAATACTGTGAAAATTGAAGTTTGATGTCCACAGTGCTTCGAGGAGAATATACATGTTGTTGCGTATAAAAAGTATCTAATATTTGATTTAAGTGCACTGATTCGTAAATAGATTTATGGAAGACTTACATTCAAATGACACCAACTATTGAGTCATTTGATATATTCTTTGATACAACAATGTTTTTGAGACTCACACAACACTTAGGTGGCCATTCCGAGTTTGGCGGTAACCTGACCACCACGTAGGGTGGTGGTGCAGACTGCCACATAACGAATAAGCTGATGAACCCAACGCAACACAGACAACTCACCTTCAGTACCGCCACCGCTGATGAGCAGCATTCGGTGGCGGTAGCTAACTTCAGGCTGGCGGGAACCAATGTCCCTGCCCACTATATTCTGAGCCACCAGACCGCCAGGTTATCCGGGGCAGCCTGGCCGCTATGAAAATCTTGGCAGAATCAGAAAGTACAAAAGGAGACACCCACCTCCAGGCACATAGATGCGTCTGTAGCTACCATGGCAAATGAACTGCTAGTCTTCCCAGCATTGTGTCTCGTCATACACCTTCAGGGCCAGTGACAACGACAAAGACGACAACCATAAGTACGCCTAGCACAGAGTGGAGGAAATGGCAGTGATGCACACCCACACATAACACACATTCCCGGCATGGACAGCGAAGGCCACACACACGCACACAAACGCACCATAATAGCACACACATCCACACACACGCCCACACAAAACCACAAAATACCTAAAAGCCAAGTACCCAATACACACTCAAAGCCAAGCAGATACGTCACAATCATACAGCACAACCCTCACCGACACCACCAACACAGTCAAACACATCCAAACACAACAACCCATAACCACATAACGGCAAATAGACCTCAACCACCTTGACGCAGGCATAGACAGGCACGTTGTGAAACACTACACATACACACACAAACAAACTGTATGTAGCAATGACACACAATCAATAGCAGCAAACACACATCCAAACAATGACACAGGTGACCCATCATGTACAACCAACATACAGGGAAATCCACAAATGCAGCACCATACACACGGACGCACACAACACCCCCATACAATCCCACAAGCAAGCAGTCAGACACATAACAACATGCACCTGGCACAAACCATCTACCCAGCGCATGCAACAACACAGACACAACCCATACACAGACCACACACACCCTTGCACACAGATGTCACACCACCATGTAGAAGGAAACCAGGACAAGCATCTCAACTTGCCATGCACAGCAATGTGGGCAGATGTATTTGTAACCAAGACAACAAAATAAACTATATACAAAATGTGCCAAATGGCAAGTCCAATGTTCAGATTACCAGGACACATTGTCCAGACATCATGGCCCCAACGTGACTCCTGACAGCAAATAGGCCTCCACGTTTTAGGGGCATCAATTGGTAACGCAGGCACCTCAGGGGTTTGGGGGTGGGGTGGCTTGGATTTGGAAGGGGCATGTCTCTGTTTGGGCTTAGAAGGGGGGACTTTGCCTCTGGGAGGGGTGGATTTTTTGCTGGTTGGAGGAGCAAGGGAAACACCAGAGGGAGCACCCGAGGAATGGGAGGTGGAAGGGCTTGGGAGGGGCGGGGGACACAACGTTTAGGAGTAACACGGGGTGGGAAGGGAGTAGGGAAGAGGTCAAGGGAGGAAAGGAAGTCTTTTTTAGGTACACAGTACGGTTCCATGAATGAGGGATGGGAGTGGAGGTAGAGGGAGTGCTCATGTGACGTGTTGGTGTGCTGTACGTGGATAAGGTGTATGCAATATGTGAATGTCTGTGGTGGGTGTATGTTGGATGGGTGAGTGGGTGTGTGCATATCTTGGGAGGAGGGGTTAGACATGCAGGGACAGAGAATGGAAGACATGTGAGTGAATGTTGGGGTGGTGTGTGCAAGTGAGGTGGGTGTGCTGCAGGCGGCAGAGAAGTTGGTCGTGGTGAGTGCAGATGTGGTGTGTGGGTGGGTGTCTGTGAGTCTGCTCTTGAGCTGATTGGGGGTATGACAAGAATGCTAGCAGGACCAGTGTGTGATGATGC
This sequence comes from Pleurodeles waltl, assembly GCF_031143425.1. Taxonomy (NCBI): domain Eukaryota; kingdom Metazoa; phylum Chordata; class Amphibia; order Caudata; family Salamandridae; genus Pleurodeles; species Pleurodeles waltl. Next base: position 603,782,820 of record NC_090445.1, on the reverse strand, counting down.
ACTGCTGGCAGGTGTGAGGGTTATTGTGACTGTAAAGGAGGCAGTGTGGGAAGTGTCTGTTGTTGTGTATGCAGATGTGTGTTGTGTGTGTGCACGCATGTGGGTTCATTTGTGGTGCTTATGTTTGTCTTTGCGCACCTTGTGTGTTGTAGTGGGTGTATGCTGTTCTGTAGGTGTGCCCTGGATGGGTGCTTGGGAGAGGGGCTGAGGATTGGGAACAGGTAGCTGGGGGGGGGGGGGGGGGGGCGAAAGATGAAGAGACAGTGGCTACCGTCAGTGAGGAGGCCAGAACCTGAAACGATCTCTGTAGGCCAGACAAGGCACTGTGAATGCCTTCCAGGTAGGCATTGGACTGCTGCATCTGGGATGCCAGTCCCTGGATGGCATTAACAATGGTTGTCTGCCCCACAGAGATGGACCTCATTGAGGGCAGCAGGGCTGACTGGGGCAGGGGCAGAAGTGCCTGCGTTGAAGGAGACACCCACCCTCCTGGGTGAGCAGGCATGGGCAACTGGGTGGGGAGCTATAGGGAGGGAGGTGCTGGTAATGGGGGTGGTGGGCAAAGATGGTGCTGGGGTGGTCCCAGATGGGTCCGCCACCGCCAGAGATCTGCCATCGGAGGAGGAATCAGAATCAGATGTGGTGGTAGCTCCAGTCTCCCCCGTGGTGCTCCCCTCGTCCTCCGTCCCATTGGTCCCCTTGGCTTTGCTGATGCCAGCCTTCTGGGTCCCATGGGCTGCAGCATCCCCACTCCGAGGTGCCCTTCCTCCTTCGCCAGATGAATAATAATGCACACATAGACAGAGGTGGAGAGAGAAGGAGGGTGGGAGAAAAAAAGGGAGGAAATGGTAATAACCCACACATCCACTTCACATACAAACAGTACATACATTTGCCCCTGTCGGGAAAACAAGAGACCATTTTGCAGTCATGCAGAGTCCTGCAAGCCATACTGAAACTTATAACCGATCACCTCATCCCTGCAGCCTAGACACCTGATTGAAAATTCCTACATGCCTGACAACTGACTGATCCAACAATTCAACGCATTAATATACCTCACCACATGTCAGTCATGACAGGATGAAACAAATCTGACTTCAAAGGAACTGTGCACACAAACTAAATGACAGGAATGTGTGGAGTACATTTGGTACAGAGGTCCATTGATGTTGCAATTGAAGCAATTCCAATGTTTACAAAACATACCTGTCATTACTCAAATACAGTGTCAATAAGAACAGCTTGTAATACTACAGTATACACAGAGATGGAGTATGCAGCCAGTGAAATGCCAGAACATTTGAGCAACCCATATATACAATAGAATGTGTGTTACAGTACCACCACGTCTGTTCCTGCATGGCTCTACACAGCTAACGTGTCACACTCCACCATGATTGGTGTGACAACCAGGACTGTATACTCCAGCGCCCATCGAACTCTGGGTAGGCCACCAGCAGTATGCGGGCCATTAGGGAGTCAGGGTCCGAAGGGCACCCCTTCCAGGTTGGGAGACCGTCCCCAGCTGGGCCTCTGCGGTCTTCCGGGCCCAGCATCCCAGGTCCTCCAACCGCTTCCTGCAGTGGGTGCTCCGCTGGCTATGGACCCCTAGGGTCCGCACTTCCTTGGCGATGGCTTTCCATAACCCTTTTTTCTGGTGGGCGCTGACCTGCTTGGGAAACATTCAGAAAATGGGGGACATGATGTACATGATACCAATACAGCTGCAACCTTTGGCGACACACAACATACACGGACTATGCACACTACCAATATACCATGCACATCATGTGCATGCAAAACCTTAAATCAGTCATTACTTGTCAATGTGCACACAGATTCATCATCAAACACCACCCGAAATGTGGGTCAAAGGACATTGTACTGACCTCTTGCCCTGGAGTCCCATACAGCCACTCATACAGGGGTAGAACTCCTTCCACCAGTTTCTCCAGCTCCTCAGCTGTGAAGGCTGGGGCCCTATCCCCTGCAGTGCGTGACATCGTAGCTCCAAGTTTCAGGACACAGCAGCACACAAAGTGGAGGTCTTCCTTGCCCGAATGCCAGGAGTAAAGTGAGCTTGCCCATACAAAATGGTGGTCACGACCGCAGTGGTCATGACCGTCAGCTCCACGGTGATCATCATTGGTCCCAGTTTCCCATAGACCTCAATGTTATCCAATGAGGAGTTGCACGGCGGTTCCGACCGCCTTTCGCCGTGACGACTGCCTCCAGCGGAATCGGGTCACTTCCATCTGTCCAATGCATGCAGGACAGGCGGATGCAATTTTAGTATGTTATGTGACTGTCTTGGGTCACACTGCATCATTACCTGCATATCGACACAAATTGATTCATTTAGGTTACATTTTGTGGTAATCACATATGTAGTGAGTGTTAGGTGACATCACCACACTTGTCACTACATATGTCTGTATTGACAATCCGTATTGTGGAACACATGGAAGATGTATGTTTACATGTCCTGTACACATCCTCTGGCTTGGAATGGAGTGTGGAGTAATGTGTCTTTCCACAACATGACAGCCAGCTTACATGGCCAATACTTTGTGATTGTTGTATGTCATACTCGGTGCACAACATTGAGAGAACTGCCCAGATTGCTGTTTGTCTCCATGCCTAGATACTACCAAAATGGAGCCATGAGGAATGCACCAGTTTACCGGCCACTAGTAGATCTTGAAACCATGGAAGAGCGCCACATCATCCTGACCTATCGACTGAATAGTGTGTCCATCATGGAACTGGTCATCCAGTTGGAGCTAGACCTCCTGCTGGCTTTGAGAAATCCCCATGCCATCCCCCCAACAGTCCAGGTGTTGGCAGTCCTGAATTTTCTGGCAAGTGGCTCTTTTCAGGTGACTGTGTGACTGGCTGCAGGGATGTCACAGCCAAAGCTGGGGCAGTCATTCTGTGTTTTTATTCAACTGCTGTTGATGTATGACTATGGAGTACATGCCTTACAACATTGCGCCTAATTCCATGTTATTTTCCTCTCCGATCACATGTCTGTTTGCAAACTGCTTACTGATTTGCCTGTTGGCATAGTTGACACTGGATGTTACTACAATATGGTTGTACTTACACACCTGCTGGAGATTCCAACTACATCAGCCACTTTGACATTATTGTGGTGCCGACATGTGTATATGATTGTTGCTTGTAAAGAGAATTTAAACAATGAAGACACATGCACAATGACTTGTGCAAATTGGTGTTTATTGAGTGCTTTACATCCCAAGCCAGAGGAGTGGGGACATGGTTTAGGTGAAGATTAGAGTGGGTGGTACTGCTGTTTGTTTCACAGGTCCTGTATCCATTTGCCTTGGGATGATGGAACTTGGCATTGGACCTCCAACAGGGTATAATAGTGGCACACAAGGGTGACAGTTCACGAGACAGATCACTTCCTGGTGGTGGGATTGGATTTGTCTTTGCCTCCGGTGCTGCAGGATATCTGGATGGCCGACTTTTTTTTATGGGAGGGTCCCTCAGCTGCAGGGGTAGGGGTGCTGGTGGCCTCCATTCCAGTAGCAGGTGATGATATAAAGGGCAGTAGTGTTGTCTGACTACTGGATGGGGCCTGCTGTTGGGTGGAGGATGTCCGCAGGATGTTGTTGAGTTCCTTGAACTCCCCTATCATGGAGACCATGGTGGCATTGGGTACCTGCCACTGCTGCATGGCCTCCTGGTGGTATCCCCCCTGCAGCCTTTGGGTCTCCTGCAAGGTGGTGAGTATCTGGCCCATCTTGTCCTGGGATTGCTGGTAGGATCCCAGGACTCTGGGGACGGCCTCCTGGCCAGTCGTGTCCTGTTTCTGCCTCATCCTTTGGCCAACGATTGCCCTCCCACTGGCCTTTGCCACCTGTGCCTGTGCCCCTGGTGCAGTGTGCCCCCTTCCAATGACACCAGGACCTTCATTGTCTTGGGATTGCACCGTTGACTCGTGCCCCTGTCCTGTGGGGCACACTGAAGTTTGAAGTGACCTTGGGACACAAGTGGGCTCTGCTGTGCAATGGATGCCATGGGGAGGTGGTTTCAGTTGTGGGCAGGGTGAAGCTGGTGGTGGTGGATTGACCACTCATGCCTGATGGGCCAGGTTCATCATCCATATCCAGATATCCAGGGGATTCCTCCACTATTAAACCTGCTTCCAGGCCTGGGCTTTCTGTCACTGGGATCCTCTGCTGTGTGGCAGTACTTGGGAGACCTGTGGAATGAGAGGTATTGTGTCACATGATGGTATTGTACAGGTGATACATGTAGTTGTATGCCATCATTGACTGGATTTAGAGGGCAGTAATGGCATTGACAGTTACTAGGCTACTGCTTGTGTTTCAATCAGTGGAATGTTGCAACGGTCCTATTTTGGGGAAGTTTGTATTTGTCTTGCTACTGTCATTGCTATGTACTGATGTGGATTCCAATTACTTGTTGGTGAAGGGGACTGACATGGTTTAACGTGCAAGTGCAGAGATGTGAAGTGGATGTAGTAGTCATGCAAGGGTAGAGATTGTTGCATTGTGGTAGTTGTACTACTGCAGTGTGGGGTATCCATGCACTAGGTGTGCCTGTGAGGGAATGGTGTTAGTAGGGAGCTGTGGCATGCAAGGGTGGGTATTCGGTCCATGGTGGGTTTGTGCACGTTAGGGTGGTGTGAGGGGGTGAGAGGGTGGTGGGGGTACATGCTGTGCATGGGTACATGTTGGCCGGGGAGTGTAGTTGACTTACCAGTGTCCAGTCCACTAGCTATTCCCGTCAGCCCCTCTGGGTTTAGGATTGCCAGGACCTTCTCTTCCCACAATGATAATTCTGGGGTAGGTGGTGGGGGCCCACCACCAGTTCTCATGACGGCGACTTGGTGCCTGGAAGCCATGGCCCATACCTTCCCCCATAGGTCATTCCACCTCATCCTAATGTCCTCCCTTGTGCATGGATGGTTCCCCACAATGTTCACCCTGACGACGATCCTCTGCCATAAGTCATTTTTCCGGGCTATTGATGTCTGCTGGACTTGTGCTCCAGACAGTTGCGGCTCCACTCTGACGATTTCATCTACCGTGACCCTCTGCTCCTCGTCTGTGAATCGTGGGATTTGTTTTGTGATGCCATGGTGGTTGTGTTGTGGGTGGTGGGTTGTGTGTTGTGCAGGGATGCTGGGTGTGCTGTTTGTTGGTGTGAGTTTGGATGATAGGATGGTCATGTGGTTTGTGGTGTTTGTGTGCAGTGGTGATATGCGTGTTGTGTTTCTCTTGATTTTATGTGTTGTGTGATGCGTGTTCAGTTTGATGGTGCCTATAATATCTAGGTGCAGTACCTTCTTTCAGTGTGGTCTTGCCTCGCTCTGTCAAAGTTTCTGGTTGCAAAGGGTTCAGTTCTGGGTATGTGTGGGGGGATGTTTTGTCGTGCTGTGGTCAGGTGTGTGTATGTGTATCAGGTGTGGGGTATTGGTATAGTCCAATGTGGTGCAGTGTTCTGGTGGAGGTGCTTTTTTCCCGCAGCAGTTCAGGCTGTCAATGGAATGGTGCGTGCTAGGACCACGGTGCTGATTTGTGATTAATGATTTGGCGGGCTGGATGTTCTTGCATGGCGATGCTGGTGGTGCAGGTGCCTCCTTCACGCCGTTGTTTAGGCAGACGGTGTGTTTTCTTTTGGTAATTTTTGGCAGTGTTGTGTTGGTGACTCGTAATACAGCAGTCTTCAGACCGCCATCACTGGCGGTCTTTCGGCACACGCTTACACGGTGGTCTTCGGAAAAGACCGCCAAAGTCAGAATGACCACCTTAATTGTCAAGTACTCTTTAAATGGGCCCAATGAGGGGCACAGTGCAAGAAAAGGTGAGGCTACAATTTTGGTGGGCAAGTTCTTCCTCACCTCTTCAACAAATTTCAACACACTTTATGCTAACCAGCCCAGCTGGCAGAGAAAGCATGACAATGAGAAAACTAAAAACAATTTCAGAACTTACACCTTTTTTGTTTGTCCTGTGAAGTGATCAGTGTCTTCTAGCTTAGTGTCAATGAGAGAGCCAACTTTTTTGTAGATAATGAAGTTATTTTCTGTTGTAAGGTTACTTGCCTTGAATAAATCTTAGTTTAATCATTGGCTGATTACAGAACAAAATTTGCACTGTGATCAATGACAGTGTATTAGGTTGAGCATGGTCTTCTGAAGCAAAACCACAGAAAATGCACCTGATGTTTGGTAACGAGACATACATGTTTCACTCCTACCATAAACGGTGGACTTGCAGCCCAACACAGGTGGATACAACTGTGCAAGACATGGGACGACTTGCCAGCTTTATAATTTATTAATTCTGAAACTGGTGGGCCATTTTAGAGCGTCAGCTCAATAGTAATATGATAAAATAGAACATGCAGCTTGTGTTGGAGCCGTGCATACTTCTAATGGACGTTTTTTCTATTGTTCTACCAGTCTGAAAGCAGGAACAAAAAGAAAACCTTCATTTCAGGTAAGAATCTTCTGAGAACGTTTGTCTTACTGCTATTAGTATGGTTTAGTCAGTTGGTGATGTTCTCATCCTTTTTTCAACTCAGGGTGCTCTTGGCAAGCCATTTTGTGAACTGAGCATCAAGTATTGCTATTTTGAATAGACAGGCTGCAGTTCAGATGAAAAGTCCAGGAGGGAGGCAAAATAACTGGCTTTGTGTTGAGTGTATATTTTTAACTTTATGACCACCTTCTGCCTGGCTTGACAGCAGCTGTATTGCAATAGGATGTGAGACTTCCGTAGTACTGTATATCCAGTGAGGACATTGCAGCTACCATTAAAGTTAAGAATGTTGTGTGATTGCAAAGTGGACTCAGTTGGCATTCAGCTGAAGAACTGAAGGCACACCTAAGGCTGGGCCATGTGGGCAAGAATGGGACATGGACGCACCACTATCCTGTGCAGATAAGCAAACTTTGCCAAAAAGTTACATTTATTCTGTTAGGACCTCATGTAGCTACTTATGCTCTTGCAGGGAGTCAAATGAATACTATATCCTTATTCAAATATACTATAGATGCCTTTTGCCTCCTTCACTAGAAAGAGCTGTACTTGAATTGACTGAAGCAGCCCTACAGAGGATAGTGATCCTGTTTTGATCTCAGCAATTGCAAGCAAATTTAAGTTTCTCAGCATTCTGTGGCTTATAGATTGGTGGTTTGGTGGCTGTAATGTTCAGTAAAATTGGCAATTGACATTTGTCACACCCTTACCTGTCCTTTGTTTGAAACTTAATTTGCCCAATGTTCTCCTACACCTAATGAAACCATTGCTGTAGTAATTATTTACTGTCCTCTCTGATACAATGCTAACTTTGTTGGTGAACTTGCAAATACACATGAATCCAAAACCATAATTGTTACTGGTTCTAGGATACTTTAATTCCTGGAATGAATTAGATGACAACTGAGAAGGAAAGACACTTGTTGATTCCATGGTGACAATCTGTCTGCTGTAAAAAGTTATTGAGCTGCCTGCAAACGTGACCATGCACTTGGATTAGCATTGCCGCCTGGACACCTATTTGAGGAGGTATTCCTCTGCCTATTTGTTGGGATGGGAATGTCCCCTGCATGGGTTTGTCAGCATGGACCCAATTGCACGTATCCATGGTATTTTTGAGTTTTAGTGCTCATTATGTGCAACAGTCATGCATACACACTGAGGTTGTATGTGTAAAGCGACCAAGGACCAGGGTGGGACTCTGTGCTTTGGAGGAGGCACACCAAATGTGACTTCCTCTTTATATGGGACTACTCTCAATTACTGGCTCACACACTCTTAGCAGTGGTGGCAGAATTATTTTTCTGAATCTGACCTTGCTTTCGAAAGTTCACTAGAGTGCAATGAGTGGAATGACATACTCACTGTTTGTTCTGTTTGCAAGGGATATCTGATGACTGGTATTACTAATCTCTATGGCATATTTGCAAGGAGGATCGGGTGGCTGCTGTTATAAATGTGCATGGCATGTGAGTCTGTGGTCATGAGACTGTGGCATCCATTTTGGATTGTCCACGATAAAGCACGCCATAAGTCTGAGGCTGGGCAACAGCCTCCCAGTAGAGCAAAGTTTCTTTGCTGACATTGCGGAAGCTTCTGTGAAACACCAGACACTAAGCTGTTTGAGGATGGCGGCAGGGCTTACTATAAAAATGTAGCAGCAGCCTTTCAGCAGCATCCTGCATGATTTGTGCTTCCTGAGCTTTCCCATTAGGAGAGAAGGAGGGTGTGGGAAGGTGGAAGTAGCTGTCACCTTTGTAAATGCAACATGAACATTTGCAAGGGCTGCCCTTTGTCTCTCTTTCTCTGAGGTGCTCATCCAAAAGGCTGATAGCTGTCAGATGTGAGGACTTTACTTACTGTACTCTTGTTTTGAATGCTGTCCCGGGAGACATCACTCCTCACTCCTTGCTGTGGGGCCATCACCTAAAGACAAAGACTGCACCTGCTGTAGAGAAGAGAGTTGAAAAAACTGAGTGAACCATCTCAAACCTGTGCTAGAACAGTGACAGTGAAATCAACATCCTCTGTCTGGAAAAGGACTATAAGAGAAAGATTGAAACCTTTATGGTTCCAGGACTTCTCACTAACTGAAGAGGTGACACTCCGCAGAGCGTCAAGGAACCTCTTAAGATCCAGAGATGGTGTTGCTTACAGCCATTCCCCCAGAGTTTAAGGGACATCACCTGAACGCCTGATAGTGCTTTTTGTAGGGACGTTGTTGGTCTTCTTTAGAAAGCAGTTTACCTTTCATGCTAAGACAGGGAAGTGGAGGTCATCCCTGCAGGAGGAGAAGCGCAGGCATGTTGTCCTGGAAGAGGGAACAGTCCAAAAGGGCAGACTGGCTTGAGGGATGTTGCAGGAGCTGACTAGCATGCTGGAGTGTTGGGCCACAACCTCCATGTGAACCTGCTGTCCTGCACTGAAGAAGAGAAACAGAACTGCATTTCAGCTGCATTCCAAGTGCTGTACCCCTACAGTCTGTGATGTGTGCTGGCACATCCCATGACCTTTGACCCACTCAGACCCCTGAATCTCTCTGCCATCTGCTGCTCTACTAACAGCACCAGGAGAGAAGGCAGGGCCACATTTATTCATCATATCCAACGAAACTTGTGTTGGAGGAAGTAAGAGCTAACTGAATAATGGCACATGAAAAATCAGGGCTTAGAACTGGGGCTTAGGGCCTAAGTTCTAACTGCTAAGACACTGGGCACGGTTGAGAGACTGATCTGCAGGTTGTAGACACAGTAACCTGCTTGCACTTCCCACTGTGAGCCTGCACCTGTAATTTGCCTTCATAGATTGCTATTGCCTTTTCTGTAGCACCTCAGAACCCTATGTTCCTTTGCTTACTCTATTTGTGTTGTACTATGTAGCTGGTGCAATAAAGTATTTTTTATTTTTTATAAAGCTCAAATGCTTTCTATTATTGCATTCTGTCCTCTACGCCATGTGTCTAGACCAGTTATGGGAAATTTGTTTGAATAAGGGGTTAGAGGACTCCAAATGCACGTTTAGGGAAATTCTTGTGACATTACTAAGAGCCAGACAGAAAAACTGAATAATGGGAAGAAAGCTGCTGATGGAGTTTGTGTGGGATACTATGGAAATGATCCAAGAAGACAACACTGTTATCAGGCTATCACAACCCACACACTACAGGTTCTCCATAGAAATATGCCTACAGTATTCCCAAGGTTGCTTTCTGTATTTTCCCCAAAACAACCCTTTTGCTTGACCTCAAGGGTGAACCTGTCACCAGTTCCAGGAATCATCCTCCTGGGTTGGTTAAGTCTAGCTGAGGCCCTCATGCTACAGTTGATCCTTTAGAAAGCTAAAAAAGAGGAAAATAAAATTGGTAGTGCGAGAGGAACAAGCTGAGATTAATTGATCAGAACAAGAGGAATGAAGAAGGGAAAATTGGAGGAATGTGCCCTAAAAGAGAGAAAAGGTAAAGAGTGAGGCAGGAGAGGGAAAGGGAAAGACAGGATAAGGAGACAGAAAGACAAGAAAAAGAGAATTGGAGAAAGAGCTACTGATAGACTTAGAAAAGAAGAACCGCTGGATTGCAGTATAGAAACTACAGCCACTTTAATAAGTTGCTTGCCCATAGTAGGAACAACAGTCATTGAGAGATTGGAAGCTGATCAAATTAAATAAGAGTGAGTGAACGAAGCACTTATCAGATGAGTTGGGCTGAAGCTACCGTAGTATCTTCAGATATTCTATGAGAACCCTAGATGTATGAGATGTTGTTTGATTGGGATGAGTCGGTGAGAGGAATATTGTTAAAGGATATTCATTCTTCTAACCAGTTAATGGCATAGACTGACTCAAAAAGGAATGCTCCACCCCACTCAGGCAATACTTGTCTGATTTAACATAAGGCGAATCAGTGAAACTTACAGTGTTGACTGACAAGTGGTTAGATACCTATACTTGAGCAGTATAGTCTCAGGACCACCGAGGAGAAGAACTCCCAACTGGCTGGTTCTGTTGTGCAGCCATTTTCGTTATAGGTCCATGCACATTATTTTAACATACTAGGCCTGCCGCTGCGCACATAAACCTAGACATATTTTATTATTATTCTTACAATAGCCACTTTTACGGTCTTGTTTTATTTCACTCTATCTAGCTATTTTTGCCTAGGCCAGCACTGCGTTCTCAAACAAGACATTCTTGCTCACTCTGTGCGCTTTTCAAGGCTGTAGTAAGATAGGTTGCCGATGAACGTGGTACAAGTTTTGGCTCTGACATTCGTAAAAAAACACACATCCTCACATAGGGACATTTTCTCAGAACATCAGTTGTTTTATTATAAGAACACTTCCTTGTCCCTTACACGTTAGAGGGAGAATCCAGCATTGTCCTATGTAACCGATATTTACCTCACGGACGATAAATTGCTGCAACATTTAAGGCGGGTAGCCCACATTGTTGTGGGATTTGCTGAATTTGGCTACAAATTCAACTTTAAAAAAACAAAAATACCCTTCCTCAGCGTCCTGTTTTGGGGATATGAGCTATTGAGTGAAGGAAAGAGCCTAGCGCCAAAATCCTTAGAAAAATGTGCTCAGTTACAACCTCCAAACACAATTAAAAAACTCCAATCTCTATTGGCTTTCCTAAATTTTGGCAGAACATACTTTCCTGATTATGTAACATGCATAAAACCTTTATATGACTGAATACGTCATGACTTTTCAAGTACATTTTGGACAGTCGAACACACACGCATTCTCAGAGACCAGTAGACAGATATGCTTGCAGCACAACATTTACACACAAGGGACAATAAAACACCCTTGGTCATCAGAGTAATTGCTGGTGCCATCGGTTTCACCTATGTAACTTTTAATGACGGTGAGACAGTCACGATTGCATACAAATCACACAATGCTTTGCTCCCACTGAGAAAATTCTCACTGCTGTACAGATTGCTGTCATTAAAGAAAGACCTCTAGCTCAGGGCAAACGCATTAACGCCGTCTGCCCAATCCCAGCCCTTGAGGCTGTCACTAAAGCCAGCGTTCCAAACGCTAAAGCATTACATCCATGTTGGATGCAATGGGCCACAACTGTGACAGCCAGTGATGTAGACTACATTTTTGACCCAAAATTACAAACTCAAGAATTTTTGCAATATGAATTAGAATACCCAGTTCCTGCAAACACACTGCCTATTGACCAGTATCAAAGAGTCATGTACACTGATGGCTCTGCACAACCTGCAATTGGCACAAAGCATCCATACTCCGCTGCTTACGCAGTCGTAAGTGGCTAAATGGAGGATAATAAATTTTGTCCCCAACATACATTCACGCAAACCCTAGGGGATTGCACAGCTAGCAGAGCTAAAGGCTCTGGTGATGGCACTAGATCATATGGATCCTGCACAGCTGACGCTGATTGTTTGTGATTCTTACTATTGTGTCCAGTCCTTCAATGAATACATGCATTACTGGCGTCAGAATGGGTTCAGAGACTCTAAAGATAACACCATTAAACACAGACTTCTGTGGGAGAAAGTAGCGAATCTAAAGGACACGCTGCCAAACGTCCATGTTGTGCATACACTTGGACACCAGCGTGTTGGAATACACGTTGCTGGAAATACACTGGCTGATGAAGCCGCAAAGTCAGAGGTTGCTACGGCCAGTGTTGCTGCAGTAACTCGCTTAGCTGCAAAACTGGATGAAGACATATGGGCTGCCGTGAAAGCTTCTGCTGATGGTACGCCCTATCCAAAAGCATTTCCTGCTAAATATTCCTACTGCATGGGAGGCTGCCTAAACGCTGAGGCTAAGATACAAGACGTAGAGTTTTGAGAAACTCCCAATAAAGATCTAAGACCAGAGTTGATTAAAGCAGCGTATGGGGGGCAGCATCTGCCCATGCTGGCGTGGCGGCTACAATATCATTGTTACAGGCCCGTTTTTAGTGGCCAGGCGTATACAAAGAGGCCAAGCAGTATGTCCTTTGTTGTGACATCTGCCAACAAATTAAAGTTTCCACTGCCAAGCGCACACCGCAGACACCCCTCCTAATTTCCATCAAACCTTTACAATGTGTGTACTTGGACCATTGCGGTCCCCTAACACCGGACAGTGCATACAAATACATCTTAGTCACTGTTGACTCTTGCTCCAGATTTCTATGGGTGTAGCCACAATGCTCAGTTGACGCTTGGACTGTTATTAAAGATTTGCGAGTCTTTATCAGTACAATTGCAGTTGCAGCTTTCCACTTGGACCAGGGCCCTGCTTTCGCCTCAAGGACATTCAGAGATGCCATGCCTTCGTTCGGGGTCTAACTCCAGTACTCGTCTCCATTTCATCCTGAGGGAAATAGTGTTGTGAAGTGATTAAACCGTGATTTAAAGCAATCCTTAACAGCCAGAGTCTTAGGTATGGGTCGTAGTTGGTTTAACCACCTGTATGGAGTCCAGAGAGCACTTAATAATCTGCCTAGAAGGTCCCTGGGGGGTCGTACTTCATATGAGTGCCTTTTCGGAATTTAAGTGTATGTTCTAGATCTTCATGGTCCTGGCGTAGAGGTGGCAGAAACACCCCTTGACATAAATGAACATGTCAATGTCTTACAGGATTTGCAACAGTTCCGTGACGAGGAATTAAGGATGGACCTGTAACGCCTACAGGTTGGATTCCAAAAGTTGGGGATCTAGTATGTGAAAAGGTTGCTGTAAAAAAGGAATTTAACCCTTCCTATCGTGCACCAGTCCCAGTTTTGGGAACACACGGTAGCAAAACTATCATTCTACCACTGTTGGCAGGTGGCAAAGAAAATCGCTTTGTCTCTATTGACAATGTCAAACTACACCTGCACAGTCGACCAAAAGGAACAGCCAGTAGTTCCCAAATCCCTCTCACTACTGGTCAAGAAGTTCCTCTACAAGTTGTAAGCAGCAACACTGACACCTCTCCTGCACTGTCCGATATACTTCTATGGGGTCAATTATGTTTTTTTACCCAACCCTGTGTGTGGACACCATGTGGATTGCGGTAGGGTTGGGTAAAAAAACATAATTGACCACATAGAAGTATATCGGACAGTGCAGGAAACCCCAGGAAGTAATTGATCTGGGCTTAGCACTTGCTCACACCACAACCATTGCTAGAAAGTGGATTACACCTTTAAGCTTGTTGTGTACCACTACCCCCAAAGGAGGAGATTTAATTGGGACAATTTCCAGAATGTATTGTTGATTATATCTGTTGTTTGTGTATTTTGTATTTGATATGATAGAAATGTTTTTTCTGTGTTCTTTGTGAGTTTCATTTGTTTTATGTAATAGGGACAATATGTCTCATTGGTGATTCTCTTTGCCCTATGTGATTGGATAAAATTTAATTTGATAAAGAAATAATTTTTCAAAGAAAGTATTCAGTATTTTGCTTGTTAGAAAATATTAGTAATTCATCCCAGCCTTATAACCAATGTTTAATGTATATACGTTTCCTTACCCAGGTCAGGTAGGGTTTTTGGGTAAACCTCTTTTTTTTTGCTCGCTCTGGATACTTTGCCAACATCAACGATAACGTTTCGGACTCATTCGCCTCTTCGACACCTGAACTGTCAAAAACATGTAAGCTGATGAACTGGCTTAAAACCACTTACTTTATTCTTCCATGGAGCTATCTGTGGCTTTCCTTGACTGTACTAGCCTTCCTACTTTGGATTGGGTTTGTCATAACGTTCTTTTTATTAATACATGGTCATTTTCTTCCTGAAAAATCAACCGTTGAACTGGTGGATGAGGTCCTAAAACCAAATTTTTCTTCTCACAAGGTCCGCAGAGACTTGTCTTTTGTGAACACATTTCTGCCATATAAATTGTTTGGGATAAAGTAACATTTGCTATATATGGCCCCACAGAGCTCATTCAAATACCATATGTGTTTAAACTTTCAATGAATGATATAATAAAACCCGGAGTTGTTTCTGATGATTGGAATGTGAAAACAGTTGATTCTGGCCCTCATTCTGACCCTGGCGGTCGGCAGAGAGACGGCGGTCGGACCGCGAACAGACCGGCGGTATTAAAAATGGCATTCTGACCGCGGCGGTCCCCGCCGCGACCGACCGCTACTTCTCCACTCTGACCGCCACGGCGGTCATGACCGCGGGGCTGGAGTTTGCGCACTCCGGCCCGGCGGTCGTCCCAAGACCGCCAAGGGTATTATGACCCTGCCTACCGCCGCGGTTTCTTGCGGGCGGGAACCGCCGTGCGAACCATGGCGGTAAGCACTATCGGGGCCAGGGAATTCCTTCCCTGGCACTGATAGGGGTCTCCCCCACCCCCCACTACCCACCCGAGTCCTCCCCCCACACCCTCCACCCCCCTGCCACCCCCCAGAGGTGGTACGAACCCCCTCCCCACCCCCACCCCGACATGCACATACATGTACCCCGACATGCACACACCCCCAACATGCACATATACACACCCCCCTACACACACATACACAACGGGGACACATACCCGCACACATACATGCAGACACGCGCACCTGCCGAACAGCACACATTACCCATAGACACAGCAGCACCCCCCGCCCGCATACACGCACTCACACACCCCCTCTACACACTCACACGCACACCCCCATGCACGCCCACATCACACAACACCCCCCCACCCCCTCCCCTCACGGACGATCAACTTACCTTGTGCGTTGGTCCTCCGGGAGGCGACGGGAGCCATGGGGAGGTGACCGCCAACAGAAGACCGCCAACAGAAGACCGCCACACAGAAATGTGGGTCGTAATTCTGTGGGCGGTGTTCTGCTGGCGTGGCGGTGGAGGTTGACCAGTCTCCACTTTCCCGCCGACCGCCAGTGTGGCTGCTGGCGGTTTTCCGGCGGAACGCTCCCAGCGGTCAGAATGCGCACAGCGGCACACCGCCGCGGTCGGCGGTCTTCACCGCGGCGGTAACTCAGCGGTCTTGCGAAAAGACCGCCAAGGTCAGAATGAGGGCCTCTATGATGACTGAATTGCAGTATTATACTGTCTTTGAAAACTAAGATGTTTATCAATCTAAAGAGAATTATGGTGATATATTTTGCTACAATTATTATGGGCACCATTTCATCCACAGAGCAAGTACCCAAAAGACTGTTTTTAATTACACACAATGGGAGCATTGTTGAACTCCACTACAATGGAGTTCTAAAACATATTCTGGAAAGTTTACATATTTTTCTGGGCACGATGTTAAAAATGCTGAGTCATATTATTTTAAATTACCACCTATGGTAAACGTACGCATACTATTGACAAATACGAAATTTATTATTTGGATTCCTTTGTTTCCCGGTTGACTACAGAAGGCTATGAATATTGGCTGAAGTCGATTGGCTTAAAAAGTGTGTGGGGAACTAGACATTGGCAAATACGGGGGAAGGAAGCTTTGTTTGGAGCATGCCTGATACCTGTTCAAATGATATTTTTAAATGAAACTCCAACAAACAAGTTGTTTAGGCTCAGCAAAGATTAAGGAATTGAACATGGCCAGTATTCCTACACCTAATTTTTTGTTATAAATGGCAAAAATATATAAATGCAACTGAAGATCATTTCGGTGAATGGGTCCAGAACGGCACGTTTAATGCTTCACTGTAACGTGCTGGCGGGTGGTTATTGTGGCCAATAGATACCAATGGGTGTCATAAACATTTTATAAACTCCACAGGGTGTTTAGAACTAGCAGGCCGGACCCTCGCTATATATCATCCGAACATGCGGGTATAGTAACAACATACAGTGTAGGGAAACTATGCCGGCAATGGTTAAAGAGTTCCTCACTAGATGCGGTTAGAGAACGCCTCAGTCTCCTGTCTAATAACACCGACTTACAGGACTTCCTGTTAGGCCCGAGAAAACAACACAGAAAGCGCTTCTTATATGAAGTATATAATGAAATTTGGAAGCTTTACCAACAGGAAGCCGCTGCCTGGTTAAGGCAAATTGACCAAGAAAACTTACAGAAAGCATTAGCTGTTGTAGATAATGGGATTAATACCCTGTCCGACCGGATATACACCTTAAATAACATTGTCTCTTCTGCTATAGACATCATACAAACAGATATGTCTTCCTTACACCATTAACAGAGTCAACTAAGGTCCATTATGCAGATGGGTTGGACACTTTAAACACTAAAGACGGATCGTGTTCCCTGGCAACGCAAGGGAAATATTTTCTACATTTAATTTAACACGACAACAACAACAAATGGCTAAGAAAGAAGTGACTTATGTCATGCTAAACATCGAAATGTTAGAAAAGTTGCATTTTACTCTGGCTGAAATACCATCTGCTGAGTGCTTAATACACAGAGTCGTTAATCTGCCTATTTCAACTCTACAATTCACCTCCTGTTTAAAACACATTCTGGTACGCAGATTTGAAAGGCTGGGAGATAGCTATATCCATGAGGTGTGGGAGCTACCCTTCTCGTACAAATGTCTCAGTGGCATAAAAGAAGTCTTTCTTAGCGGTAGTAAATGCGGGACTTCTGTCAGCCATTCAATAGTTTGTAAACAGCTATCCTTGCATGAGGCGTGTTATGCGTCTTCTGCACATTTGGCTTATTATCTGAAGGGAGTTTCAGTCCCCTTGATTAGACCTACGTTCCGGGTGCTTTCAAACGGCAGCTATGTCCTCAATGGTGAAGACTGTTGTGGGATACGAGCCGGAATAGTTTATGTTGTTTCGGTCTCTGAGATTGTTACATGCTGCGGGAACAAACTTTTTCCTCCCACTAGAATAAAAGAGGTAGCTGACATTGGCCTCACATTGCTACTTCTAATGTGAATTTTGACAAGTTGAGCAGACTCAAAGCTTTACTGTTTCAAAAACATCTGGCCCTCACATCTGCCAGCGAGACCTTCGCACTTTAAGTGGCAAGGTCGTCAGCAGAGATACAGTCCCTTTTAACTACCAACTTTCCGAGACACTTTGGTGAACTCGTGGGACGAATATTTAATACATCCAGTACTACTAGAATCGCACATTTCTTTAAGGCTGTTGGTTCTGGTTTCATTTACACCTTCTCCTCCATATTCGGTTTATTACCATCAGCCATCCACTCAATATTCTCCAGTATTTTCCGGGGATTTCCAATAACTTTGGCTATAATAGTTGGCATTTTGCTGTTGCTACTTTTCCTGCGCAATGGCTGTCCCGCCGTAACAAGGAGAAATAAGAGTGCTCCCATCAGCGCAGCTGTGTCTTGAATGCATGATACAGTACTTTGGAGCAACACTCCTGCAGGAATTGGAGTGGGACTGGTCTCTGTCATTCAGACAGGTTTTGCATTGTGTGCACCCAGTGTTTTGGTGTCCTTGGTGCTCTTTCGGACATGCACTGGAAGTTTGTCTTTCTACGCAGCACTTGCTTTCATTGGACACTGATCTGTTGATGTTCTCGCTGAGGGCTCATTACCAGACATGCGCGTTGAGGGTGTGTTTGCTACGGGGAGCCGCTTATGAGTTGCCCTTCTTGGAGGATACGACTCTTAACTCATCATTGGGCACACCGCGGAATGCTGCTGCCTTGGCTCAGGCTATGGAACACGACTGCTCCTTGGTCTTCCTCGGCGATGCCTTTCCTACTTTGACACCTGCCGAAGTGGAAGATTTCCTTTCTTACATTGTCCCGGACTCGATTGGACATTCTAAAAATAACTCTGACTCTTGAAATTCGGTCCTTTTTAAGCCACATGTTAACATTTAAAGTTTTCCTTTTATATATGCTCTTTTGTCCCTTTAACTTGTCATTATTGACATTTTTTACATGTATATCTTAGGTTAAGTTTTAGAAGCTTGTACATATATTTAGGCTTTGAACCACTTTCAACCGATAAGGGGAGGGTGTTGTGTAGCCATTTTAGTATAGCTCCATGCACGTTATTTTAACATACTAGGCCTGCTGCTGTGCACTTTAATCTAGATATATTTTATTATTATTCTTACAAAAGCCACTTTTGCGGTCTTGTTTTATTTCACTCTATCTAGCTGTTTTTGCCTAGGCCAGCACTGCGTTCTCAAACAAGACATTCTTGCTCACTCTGTGCTTCTTTCAAGGCTTTAGTAAGATAGGTTGCCGATGAACGTGGTACAAGTTTTGTCTCTGACATTCGTAGAAAAACACACATCCTCACGTAGGGACATTTTCTCAGAACATCAGCTGTTTTATTATAAAAACACTTCCTTGTCCCTTACATGTTAGAGGGAGATTCCGGCAAGAGAACCCCGACTGTATGCTGATTGCCAAACGCTTCGCTACAGCTGCTTATGCAGACTTCAGCCCTTTGCTCAGGTATGGGGGATGATGTGGGAGGGTGGGATTGTGATGGCCACCGGGCTGGAGACCGAAGTCTCTAGCTCAGCGGCCGTTACCACCCTGGCGGTCGGTGTGCTAAAGTGGCGGTCTTTGATGGAGGTTACTGCCAGGGACATAATCCCAGTTTTTTCACTGCTGGCCTGTTGGTGGTATTAATGCCGCTTTAACACCGACCTCCAGGGTTGTAATGAGGGCCTTAGTGTGTCCCCGGGGTGTAGACTAGGACAGAAATTAGAAAGATAAGGTGTTGTATTGGAATTGCATTTTGATAGCATTTAATACCCCTGATGAGGTGTTAACGCTGTTTACTCAGAGTAGCACGCTACTCTGGAACCCAATGTAAATAGTAATAGAGTAGATGTATAGTAAGGTACAGTAGGCGTTTTCTTGCACACCCAAAGTTGTAACTTGCTGTAAGTGGCACCAG
Source organism: Pleurodeles waltl (assembly GCF_031143425.1). Lineage (NCBI taxonomy): Eukaryota > Metazoa > Chordata > Amphibia > Caudata > Salamandridae > Pleurodeles > Pleurodeles waltl. The sequence goes on along the minus strand of NC_090445.1, from coordinate 603,763,479 downwards.
GATGGGAATTACAAGAAAGATTTATATTTTAGGGATACTGGGGCTAGCTACCCCTGTTATAGACAGCATGCTAACTGTGGGGACTGGGACCGGAGAGAGCCCGTAGCACTCAAACTAGAAGAAATGGACATCTGGCAAACGGACCCTGATACTCAAGGCTACCCAAGAGATTTAAAGTTTGGTGGCTCTGCACCCTGTCCGCCAAACCACCAGTACGCCTACTCTGTTTAGAGTTGGGTTGGTGAGCATGTTCCTACCAGTGGTGCTCCTTCGAGTTCTATCAACGGAAACCTGCAGCCTGACATAGTTTGGGTCATCAGTCTTAGTACTTCAGACCATCTGCACTATTTAGAGTGGACAGTCCGACAAGTGTTTCCTGATCAGGGCCACCAGAAAAAGCTTGGCTGTCCCAAACAGAACAAATAAAAAAAGTTTTATTTTTCAAAAAAGGAGTTTGTTAAGCAGCCATATGAAACATGGTGGCTGCTCAAAGGATCTTCATTTTGCAGCAGTAAGAGGATCTTCATTTTGGACATAGCCTGTGACCTCTTACTGCTCCCAGCAACAGGTGCCTCAGTTGCAGCAAGAACCACCTATGGCTAAATTATGGAACTTAGATGGAAGTCAAAGATAATCATTTGCCATTTCTGGGACCTACATTATATGGCCCTGAACTCAAACAATTGCGCCAGAAAGCAACAGATGATCAAAAGATTCTGAACCCATTCCGACCTCATCTTCTCTGGTCAAGATATTTTGTCTAGTGCAAGATTTCAAGGGAAGTTCCGGAGAATAGCCATCCTTTTTGTTGCTAAGCCTGGGTCTGTACTTGCTGGGTAATCTCTGTCCCAGATTCAACAGCAAGAACAATAAACCTCAAAATCCTGCCTATATAACAGTAGAACAAGGGGAAGGTTGAATTCAATCATACTACAAAGTATGAATTCCTCCAGAACAAGATGAGTGGCTACTAAATTTGATCCAAAATGGATATTCTGTAGAGTTGCTTTCTCCGGCAGAGAGCTAGTTGAGAGCTGTGCCTTGTAGGCTATCCTTATATGTAATTCATTATTCTTTACCTTCCAGGGATACTTCTAGTGCCCCCCATGGTTTGAGTCATTTTATAGAGGTTTTCAGCCAAAATAGCTTTTCTTATAGTCGTCACATCAGCTCATATATTGAAAGAGTTTAATCGTTTGGTTATTACTCCTTGTTTGAAAATTCTTCTAGAGTTATTTTAAGACACGGTTCAGGCTTTCTTCCCAGGGCAACTTCCCACTTTCACATTTCTCAGTAAATAATATTGTCAGTGATTTTTCCTGAACATGGGCCATACAGCTCTTTCAATTTATTGAGAACAAAAAGGATTTTCATTTGTCTGAATGATTGTTTATTTAATTTTGTGTACCTGCTAAGGAAAATAAATCTTCAACATCCAACCTGAGACCCTAATTATGAGTGGCTGGGTAAATGGGCTGTATTTTCCCCACTGATATCTCTGGGTAAAGTTAAGTGATCAGCGGTATTCCTGTGGATCTCATAATTCTGGTAGGGCCAGTAGCTGCCCCATCAGAATAAAGACATAACTCATAATGAGGGACTTCTGTAAATGGATGAGGATAGCTATTTCTCAGGTTTATGTTGTCAGTGGTAAAGAAATACTTACAATTATTCAAGGCATATGTGCAAGAGATGCTGTTTATTCCTGGGAGGAAACGAGTGGAGTTCCTTTGGAATAGATCATCAAAGCTGCAACTTGTGCTTGTTCCAATACTTTTGGATGTTTAGATGCTTCTCAAAGCATAGATAGTTCACTTTAACTGAAGTTCTGAAAGTTTCCTCATTATACAAATTCTTTTCTCAGTATGTTCATTCTATCCTTGTGCGTCCTAGAGTTCATATTGTGTCCCTCTCTTGAGCTCTGTTATATCCACATGGACGTATGGACTGGTTTGCAGAAGATGGGTGAGGAGACAGTGTTCTGATTACCTGTTGGTAACCTTCATTGCTCCTCATCCAAATCTTCCTTGCCCCAGTCTTCTTCACTTTAATTTTCCCGTCCTGTAAAACAATAAAGAAGCCAAGATGCTATATCGTCTTTGTTTTAGTATAGGTGTCTGCAGGTATAGGTCGAAAGGAAGAATGGGGAAAAAAGGCTAGAGTTTTAAATAAAGTGTTTTTTCCCCAACTACTTAAATGAGGGTTATCTGTCTTGAGGAGGCTTACGGCCTCATGAATGTAAGGTCTAGGATTTGGAAGAAATGGATGAGGAGTAATGAAAATCACAGGTAAGTGTTCAGAGCACATTACTTCCAATGTCCTTCGGCCTTGGACTGGGGGCAGGTATCAGTGGGAGGAAGGTTCCTGCTCCAAGGATCACTGGTGCTTACAGAAGGAACACACGCCTGAATATCAGAATAAATATCTCAAACCTGAAATGATTCTTCCTTTTGCCAACTGCATTGGCCTAGCGCCCATTGGAGATGATATAGAGTACATTATTGCCAAGACTGAAGTAGTAGCCAATAGCAAGACAGCCAAGGTTAATGTAGGGGAGCAAGACAAATATGGTGCTGGATACCTTTTTTTGTAATGACTTGGTTGTGCCTGCATTAATCCCAGGGCCAGAAGCATGCATGGTTTGCACCACATTAGCTAAATTACCAGGGCACAGGCAGCACGTGGGTCTCAGGTGAAGAGTGTGAACTCCCCAGGGATGCAAGAACCAGAGAAGGGTAATGAGTGGACTGGGGTAGGCTCTGAGAAGGCAATGTCTGTGGCACTCATCACTTGTCACAATGTCCTTTCCTTGGGATCTGCATGTTGCTGAACAAAAGGCCCAACTTCCGGCGTCACCAACTCAGAAAGCTATTATAGCACAGAGTTATGATGAAGCCAGTCGGGGGGAAGGGAATTAGGGTAGGGAACAGCAGGGAGAGAGATCTGAAAAGAAAAGGTTAGAACAAAATATGCATTTACTCATTCATAGAAATATAACTCATCAATAGACTCTTGACTCAAATGCGTCTCCGATATCTGATGGAGACCCCTTTTGAAATGAGGGCAAAGCCCCTTCTTTGAATCATGGAACAAGAATAAACTACAACCTCAGAACCAAGAGATGGCTAGAGCTTTAGACTATGATCATCATGGAACAAGAATAAACTATGACCTCAGAAACAAGAGATGGCAAGAGCTTTGGACTATGATTATACACAGAATATCAATCCTGTAACATCTATGCATTCATAACATAAACTTTTGATCATGACCTAGAAAATCTCAAACAATTAAATATGCTTTTCACAGATTATGCTTTCCAAAAAAACAATGAAAACTATGATTTGCTTATCTCCAGAAATACTTTACATTCACAACTATAAAGGGCGAAAAGTTTTTACTCATTGAACTTGAAGCACTTTACTTATGACACCAGAAAGCGCTTTTTCTTGTCTTGCCCGAAGAGCTATACTCGTTATGCTAAGAGGGCGCTTTACTCATGTGGCCTGAATCACTTTGATTGTTGTACCAAGAGCCTTTTACACCTGTGGATTGAAGTGCTTTAATTGCCGTGCCAATAGCGCTGTTCCTCTGTGAACTGAAGCGCTTGAATTGCACTGCCAAGAGCGCTTTACATCTGTGGACTGAAGCGCTTGAATTGCTGTGCCAAGAGCGCTTTACACCTGTGGACTGAAGCGCCTAAACTGCCATGCCAAGAGCGCTTTTACATCTGTGGACTGAAGCGCCTGAATTGTCATGCCAAGAGCGCTTTACATCTGTGGACTGCAGCGCTGGAATTGCCGTGCCAAGAGCGCTTTACAACTGTGGACTGAGGCGCCTAAACTACCGTGCCAAGAGCACTTTTGCTCTGTGGACAGAAGTCCCTGAATTGTCGTGCCAACAGCGCTTTACACCTATGGACTGAACCGCTGGAATTGCCGTGCCAAGAGCGCTTTACACCTGTGGACTGTAGCGCCTGAATTGTCGTGCCAAGATCGCTTTACACCTTGAAGTAATGACTTCCTCCAAAATTGAAGTCATCAAGGCCTTACTGATACAAGTACGACCTACTCGTTTTTGAATTCACCATGGAAACAAGAATACTTCGATCGGATGCCACTCTGCCATGCAGGAACTCTGCTCTTCTTCAGAGAATCCCCCACGAGGTCTGACTGCATCGAAGTCTTAAAAATAGTGAGCAACGTGCTTGGGTGTGGCTGGGCTTTATAGGCCTGCCACACCCCAAGATGGCTGAGGCCTCTAAAAACATGGGAATTGTAGTCCCTTCATGGAATAGCACTGATAAGTGCATCTTGTCCACCAATGTCCTGAACCTGCAGCTCTATGAGCTTTGCGACAGGGCAGACAATGCTGATGGCCACCTTTGGAGCAAGAGGGGATGACAAGTGGTGCGCAGAAAGCGCTGCAGAGCCGCGCAGCGGAGTTTCGGGCGGGACCTAGACCGCACATGGTCTTATTCCTGACATCACTCCTGTTCCAGACAGGGAAGAGGATGAGGACCCAGAGGGACCATCTGAGTTGCTGCCAGAGCTGTAGGGCTTGGTAGTTGTTGGAGGACCATTCAGGAGGAGTTGCACTTGGCATAAGAAAGCTAAAATTCCTACTTTTGTGAGACTACAGAAAGAAACCTAGGAACAGGTCAGCAAAGGAGTGGTTCGTAAACACTTTATAATGTGGGAAAACAGACTGCTGTTCAGCGAGCCTGTCATAATTTGAGTCGCGGACCACCAAGAGTCTGTTGGTTGTTTAAGTACACAGGAATTTTCTACTATCACTGGCCCATGAGAATCCTTTAGTGAAACACTTAGGCATCCAAAAGCCCAAAGCCATGTTAGACCTTCTTTTCTGTTAGCCAGGTATGTGCTGGAATACATAGCGTTTCTGTAGAAGCTGTTCAGTTTGCCCAGGTTATGGTAAGCCTGGAGGTAAGCCTGCAACAAAGTTGAAGCCATTACCAGGACTAGATGTGCAGTTACAGTTTTGGGGGAATGACACAGTTGGATCCTTTGATTCCCCCATGTGAATCAGCCTTATCTTGGTGGTAATGGGCCCTGACACCACGTACATAGAGGTGGTACCGCTGGTGAGCTCAACAGGTAAGTAAGTAGCATTGGCACTCTTTGAGATCCTTTTGAGAGTTGAATTTTCTAGGATGGTGGTTTCTGCCAGAGGAACATATTTCATCTCCTCACATATGAGAAAGATATTGCAGTGAGCTGATGTGACCACTTCAACTTAATGTGCCACCTCCATACTACTGGGTGTTGAAATGTTTTAACAAGTCCCTTTACCTGAGATCTTCAGAAGGCAGTACAGTCTTCTCCTGGCATGTCTCCTATTTGTGTACTCAGAGATTCCACAAAAGGATCAGTTCCTTTTACCTTCATGTTGAACATCTTGTCTGTGGTCTACTGGGCTTGGTCCTATTGGGGCAGGGAAGGAATTCCTGAGTCCCTTGTATGGGATCCAGTGGATTATGTGATTCACCTCAGAAACCTGATGGCACAATACATTGAAAAGGTAAAGACAAAATCTTCATACTAGCCAATAGCTAATGAAGGAGAGAAGCAGAAAGTGATACTGAGTGAGTACCAAGAAAATTAGGAGGTGCTGAATGGGCTGAAGCCTACTAGTCCCTGAATCCTGGAGGGCAAATTGTGTGAATATACAAGGTGTTCAGAAAGGGTCTGATGGTAACTATCTAGTAGGGCATTCAGCGTGAACAGGTACACACCAAACCACAGAAGGAATTACACAGTGAACATTCTGGCAATGGCATAAGAGGTTGAGGAGGACAGTGAGACCTGTTGCCCCTTCACACATTGATGAGAAAAACGCTTTTGTATTTAGGGAAGAATTGCCCCAATCTGACTCATAGACAGCAAGGAGAATGCTAGGAAATTGTTTGTATCTTTGGTTCATCTATTCTCTCTGACCTCAGGATCGACACCTGTCTGTGTTCATGACCTAGACATGGGGAGAGCTTGCCAGTGAAAAAGGAAGACCTATATGATAGCAGACCAGGTCCAGAAATACATTAAGGCAGTTTCCCAATAATTTGGACCTGGGAGTGATTGAGTGCTCCTGCAATCCATGGACCAGAGCAGTGGTTTTGGCTCCTACTCAAGGGTCGATGAACTTGTGTTTTGGATGATGTTTTGGATGATGTATCTCACTCTCAATGTGGTGATCACCTGTGCTCTCCATGTAAAAGAGCTTGTACCATTTTAGGGTGATGCAGTTCGGGCTGAAGAATGCTCCTGACACTTTTCAGCACTTGGTCACTGCGTGTTGTAGATACTTGAGAAGTCTTGTGGCCTACCTGGATAATATTGCTGTCTTCAGCAATTCATCAGAGGAACACCTAAAACAGCTAAAGCAGGTATTGGTTAAACAAACTATCAAGGCTACCAGGTGCCATATGTCCAGTTCTACCTTGTTTATCAGGTTGGCAATACAATGATTTACCTGTTGAAATCTAGGTGCAGTCAATGTTGTATTGGGAAGTCCCCACAACACAGACACAAGTGTGAGCCTTTTAGGTGTCACTAGGTACTACATGATCTTTGTGGCCAACTATGGGACCATAGCTGTTCTACTAACATCCCTGACACCCAAAAAACTGCTCAGGAAAGTAATAAGAACTGCAGAATATCAGAAACCCTGTGAGGATATAAAGGCAGCAACTGACTATGGCCAACCCCTCATTGTGCAGCCATCTCAACCCAATGTGTTGGTGTAGGACCCTATTCTTGGACAGCCCACTTTTTGGTTGCATTTATTATACAGTTACGGATTGGCCAAGTGAAGCAGCTAGGAAATATGCATGTGCTTACATAAAAAAGGAAGAAATTTGACATTTATATTTTTACAGCACCTTCACCTTCTTCTAGTCCATTTATCAACTCCCCCATGGGTGCTTGTACTATACAATAGTGGGCTTGTGTTAGCACATAACACTACCATCCCAGTAAACACAAATAGGAGAATAATTAGTCTCAGAAAAGATGTCTCCAGGTTTACCAAAGCATCACTTATTAATAAATACTGTATGTTTAATTGACCACACGAATGGCAAACCAGAAAGCCTTTCACCACTTTCTGAATTGAGGGAAAGCCTAACATCAGCAAGGATGCCTCCAGAATTCCTTCACAAGCAGTTCCCACTGGGAATTGCTAATAAGCTATTGATCCTTCCCAAGAGCTTTGTGACAACTTGAGTAACCATTTCATTAGAAAGGTCATAAATAAGACTCATTGTCTTTCTTCTCCTCAATGGCCCCCAACATACTCATGGCACCAGGACAGTCTCCTCTTCTGGGAATGTTCTCTGTGTTCTTGTCTTCTTTATCTTCAGATGACACAATTTCCTCACTAAAAAGCAAATGGTGATGCTGCACTCACGGGAAAGACTGTTCAAACAGAGTGATAAGAGAGATTCTGGGTGTTGTGGATCTCGTTACTACTTGATTCATTATTTATCAGAGAACAGACTATTGAATTAAAAAAACAACAGTAACTTTCTTAATAAGGAAATCTACGCTAAATGCTGTGGGTTCAACCATTGCTGTACTAATTCCAATATGTGATGTTCAACTAAAATACGGGAGAGGGTGGCCAGGTAACAACCCATTACAAAACAAAAGAGATCCCCACTCCGCTATCAATCACTACTAACTATTTCAAGAAAATATCCAATGCTCACACACATGCTTTTTGCGTCAGTTTTGTTTTTCCAAACACATTTTTAAATACCCTCTCTCAATGTAGATGTTCGCCTGAACAAAAACAAATGTACATGATCAATGTTTGTTAATGCATTTCAAGACCAATTCCTGACAACCAAATAACACTCAAGTGTGATTGTGACAAGTTATTCCAGCAGGAAGAATCAAGATTTTTTTTAAAATAACACCTACAAAATAATGACCAGTGATAGGGTATGCAGTCTTGTTGTTGAAAATTACTATCTCAAAATCAGTCTTTGTTTGCTCACTGGACGTGCTTATGACTACTTTGCAACTAAATGATCCATTAATTGGCAATCATTTTGTTCAAGTTCAGTAAGTGGCATAGTGCACTCCCCAGCATTCCTTGACTCTGCGCATTTCGACGTTTTACAAGTAGGATTACATATTTTGCGCGGTCTTCATCAGGACAGGATCCTAAAAAAAACTCATCTTATCTGTGATGTATCTTCAGTAACAACGGTTCTGGCACTGCATTGTAAATCTTCTGTTTTGACTTGGATTTGGAGGCCAGTAAGCGGGCTCTGAGTTCCCTACTTAGTTCGTGGTGACATGATGTGGACATGGACACCAGGCAGACCTTTGCCTATCGGGAACAAATAGGAATTACATGTATGAACATGTTTGCTGCTTCAAAAACCATGTTCAGCGCTCAGGTGATCACACAGTGACTGAAGGTTTTAAAAGTGAAAAGTGTGTGGAATACAAGCAGCAATGAAACAGCAATAGTTATGATAAGTTAGCAATGTTTGGGTCATGAAAACGCAGACACCACATCAGTCCATTAGGAGTTTGTTTCAATTGCCGTATTCTTCAACGGCTTTTCAACCCGAGTGAGTATCAGGGTCATTATCAAGACACATATTTCATGTAGCATGGGCTAATTTGGGTATGATGGGGTAGAATTCTGAAAAAGGATTATTGCTGAATCGTTTGAACAAGAGCTTTAGTCGCTATATTGAAGTAGAAAACAGTTATGTAGGATGACTGTGAGTTGCTGCCATGAGTTGGCACTTGTTTATGACACCAGCATTTGCTTAAGACAGTCCACCATATGGAAATAAGAAAGAGTGATTGGAGAGGTTGAACTTCACCACCCATAGCTGTTCCTATAATAAAAAAGGAAAGCATGCTTAGCAGTATCGAGTACTTCTGATTGTTCAATCTAACAGAGGAGTTTGACAATAGACGACAATTGATTGTGAAGACATGTTGAAGCCACAGGTGAATACTGAATCTGTGAATCTGTGGAGTGAACAGCCCTGAAACCTGACTCGAGGGGGGCGGTTAAAGTATCAGTGGAAAGTTACAGGGAGAGCCTTTTAAAGACAAGGCAGATTCAAAGATTTAAGATTGGAAATCAGCTTAGCCATAGGAGATGTGGAGTGGGAGGCATTGGATATAGAACTAGACATCTCAATGTAGGGACTTAAAGAAAGGCTGGGGTGCATCTATGAGAGTAGAGAGGGAGAGGAGCAATTGATGAGACTTCATACCAACTTTCACGTCTTGGACATCAAGAGAAATCAATGTCTGGATACTGGTTGCTGAGCAGGTAAATATTTGGAGAGGGACGTGTGTTTGGGGCAGAATGTTGTTGAAGTTGTTGAAAAGGTGGATTGATGTTTTTATGCTCCATGTAAAGGTAGATAAGAAGGAATCAGTTTATTTGTCTCTGGAGATGAGCGGGTTTGTGCTAGTGGAAGAGGCAGGGACACAGTGTGGCGTATTCTTCATGTGTATATGAGCGTGATTGGAGAATGATGAATACAAGATAGGCCAACTGTTTCCTTTGAAGATGAATATGAGGTTAAGTGGGTTGATTTGTGATTTGTAAGTGAATGGGAAATACATCAGTTTGGCAAGACACTGGTCAAGAACTAGCTGGGGGAAACAGCATGTTATGTACCCAAGGCTTAATTTGAGCTGGTGGTTTCCGGTGCTGGCCCCAGCACTTAGTTTTGAGGGCAGGCAATTATTTTTCTGCCTCAAGCATTTACTGAGAGAAAAAGACACATATAGGAAAGACGGAGGAAGAGAAAAACGAGAAAGCGCAACAAAGGGAGAAAGCAGACAGGTGCAAATGTGAGCTGAAGGGGAAGGGAGTGGCTGTATATGGGTTAAGGAGCCCTGATATGGCTTCAGGATTATGCAGTCTCAGTATTCCATGCTTGCACATTTAATTGCAGCAGCCGGGAGTTTCAAAGGAGAGCTTTGGGCAGCGGCACGTTTTTATTTACAAATTAAGTACTGAATGTATCCTACTAAAAGTGTGTTGTCTCCATACTAGCAAATCAGAACCAACTCCCCAAATGTGGTCTGTCTCCAAATGTATAAAGAATGCATAAAGAGAATGGGGTGCGTGACACTAGCCTAGAAATATCCATGACAAAGCACAGCAAAGTCCACAAAGCAATTTTCCCCATATTCTGAATTCTGGCAATTTCCTATATTTAAGGCTGCTAAAAACAACAAGATGGGTTGCAACCAACAAATTTATCTAATGCTGCTAAGCTTGCATTGGCTGGATGAGTGCATTGGGCGCAAGCAGTGTGTGTTTCACAAGGTCGCATTAGAATACACTGTTACCAATTCATGATATAGCAAGCAACTTGCCTTTACTAGTATACAATTCACCCATCGGGCTGCCTTGATACAGAAGGATTCCTGGTGGTGGAAAAAGGATGGTGGAAAATCTTGTGGAGTCCTCGGCCATACACTTTGATATTGCTTCCGTCAACATATCCAAATGGAAGCTTGTACCTTCAGGTCAGTACCTTTCTGAAACCCATAGTTTGCAAACATTCTTACATGGCCTTGAGAGTGACTGAAGATTGCCAGGTCTTTGTAATTGACTGGACTCTATATTGCATGTTGCCATAACTTTCGTAACATTGTTTGTGTTGTTGCAGTACTGTAATTTAGCCTAGGTGAAATGTAGAGTTTTACAAAACTTCTATGGAAATGTATAAATGAATAAATAAATCAACCAAAAGGTGAATTTACTTCATTATCATCCTATTATCATACCTGACCAACCTCCAGCCAGTGACCTGTCTCCTTTATGGAAGCACCCGCTTGGCAAACCTTAACCTCTCATCACCATCAGCCTCAGCATCAGGAACTGGATTCCCTGCTTAGCCCCTCAACCTCAGAAATCTTATACACTTCTATAGACTTCAGTGATAGCATCCTCTTTAATATCTTACTTCACCCTCTTGCACAGCTGCATTGTTTACATGTTAACAGCTTGAAAAGTGTCTCATCTTCCAGCTGCAGTGTTTGCATGTTAACTGAAACATATCTCATCTATTTACTGCAATGTTTACATGTTAACAGAGACTGAAAAATACCTCATATACTAGCTGCAATGCTCACATGTTAACAGAGACTGAAAAATACCTCGTAGTAGCTGCAATGCTCACATGTTAACAGAGACTGAAAAATACCTCATGTACTAGCTGCAATATTTACAAATTAACAGAGTTTGAAAAATATCTTATTGACTGGCCGCAATGTTCACATTTTGTGGTGGAGGCTCTTTGTTAAGCACTGACATTTTGTGTCTAGCATTCCTAAATACGTTCCTCAATATTCTTCTCTTTGGTGTGAAGAACAGTATTGTGCTTTCAGCCACCTATTTAACTGCTGTTGGCCATGGTTATTTCCTGAGGCAGAGCGTGGAAGTTCGGAGACTGGAGGTGATGAATGTATCAAGCCTCGGAAGCTCCTGAACCCGGTGAAAGATTCAAAGAGTCACAGAGAGCTGCATAGGGAACTCCTCCTCACTCATCGGAGGTATGTACTCCCACAAGGTGGATGAGTCTTAATAGAGTGGTAATATAGATACATTTAATTTCATTGTAACTGAGTACTATGACTGCACTTAAATATCAAAATTATAACATCTGGAATGCCTACTGCTAGTAACGTGAAAATTCAGGACAAGAGTCAGTGTTCACCCTTCATGGTTCGTTGTTGCGAAAGAAACATCTGACTATCATGCATTTTTGTTGATGTGACTGATGGGGGTGAAATGGAGAAGATGTGCTCCTGTTGATACTTTGTTGACTGTGGAAGCATTGTGTCTGAAATGTAATACTGGCTTCCCTACTTGAAGACAACATCAAATTATTTTGCTCTCTGTTCCTCAGATAACTTTCATGTCAAAGATGGGCATGCTTACGTATGGGATTACAAAACCTCTGTGAAAAAATGGATATAGGACTGCTGAGTGAATGAGGGATTTTTTTTATAAATTAACATTTTATCAATAGGAAATTAAGGGGGTCATTACAACCTCGCCGGTCTTTTAACAAGACCGCCGAGGGACCGCCGTGCGGAAGACCACCAGTAGAGGTAGTTTGCCGCTCGGCATATTATGACCGTTGGCTGCCCTCCGTCGTTTTTCCGACGGAGAGCCGCCAACAGCCATACTTGCGGGCGGCGGTGAAGTGTAGGTTGCTTCACCTCCACCGCCACGCCAACAGAACACCGCCCAGCTAATCACGTCCTGTGATTCTGCGGGGCGGTGTTCTGTTGGCGGTGTGGTGTCGGTGGAGCTGCACCCATGGCTCCCATCCCCTCCCGGCGGATCGACAGAACAGGTAAGGCGATCGTCCGTTAGGGGAGGGGGGTGGGGGGGCGTTGTGTGTTGTGTGGGTGCGTGGGGGTGTGCATCTGTGTATGTAGGGGGGTGTGAGTGCGTGTATGCTTGCAGGGGTGTTGCGTGTTTTGGGAATGAGTGCGTGTATGTCTGTGGGTATGTCTGAATGGATATGTGCGTGTATGTTTGAATGTGGGTGTACGTGTCTGACTGTGTGTGTGGATGTTGGCATGTATGTCAGTGTGTGCACGTGTATGTGTGTTGGTGGTGCCTGCGTGCGTGTCGGGTGTGTATGTGTAAGGTAATGTCGGGGGTCAGGTGGTGGGGGGTGTAGGGGAGGGAGTCGGGGTCGGGGTTGGGGTGTGGGGGAGACCCCTATCAGTGCCAGGGAAGGAATTAGTTCTTACCGCCATGGATTTCATGGCGGTTCCTACTGCTGGAAATCCACGGCGGTAAGCCAGGTCAAAATACCGGCGGCGGTTTTGTGATGGCCGCTGGGCTGGAGACCCAGGTCTCCAGCCCAGTGGGCGGAACGGAGAACCGGCGGATGACCATGGCGGTAACCGCCATGGTCATGATTCCACAAAGTAAGACCGCCAGCCAGTTGGCGGTCCTACCGCCGGTTTAACACCGACCGCCAGGGTTGTAATGACCCCCCAAGTTTTGACAGTTTATTTAGCATTTTGCAATGCTCAAGATACATAGTAACTGCACTATATTAGCACCATTGTATTGTTAGCCACGTGAAGCACAACTGTATATCTCCATACCATATGCAGGAAGACTGCTTCTGAGTCACCATATCTTGAGAAAGTAGCTGTTCCTTGTAGATAGGTCCTACCCTGTTTTGGAGTTGGGTACATTCTATTTAAGACCTAAGTTATACTAATTTAAATCTAGCATTATTTAAAATATTCTTCACCTGGAGAGACTAATTTACCTTTGGATTCTACAAGATGGGCGAGGATGATGGATGGTGGTAGAGAAAGTGGAGTCTCAAAGGGTGGTGTCATTAGGACCAGACTCAACAAGAGTCACCCTTTTGTCTACCAGTGTGCATACATTCATTTTGCAAGCTCTTCCCATAAAGAAAATTACAATAAAAAATGTCATAGTAAAGCTTTTGTGCATAACTCAATTTGTCATAAAAAACTGCATTTTAACATAGCTCAGGGTGAATGCAACTTGTGTAGATCTCTAATTGTATTGATCAAGTCTCATTGTATGATATTGGTAAGACAGTTCAGGTGGTCAGTTCATCTACTTGAGAAGTCAGTGTGTAATCTCTGGTCACAAGTTTAAATCATAAAATAGTTTAGAATATCATTGTGCATATTGCAGAGCATTGAGTGCCAGGTGTATGTGATAGATTTGTAAGATAGGTCAGTGGATTCAATTTAAATTCAAATTCTATTATTGCATTCGGCCAATTATTGGTCTTTGCACCCCCAGGCAAATTGGGCAGATGCTAACATCAAGGGATGGTGAATGTTGGGAGCAGTGTGCTGAGCAGTCTTCCAAATAATAAAACACTTCTGAGTGAATTAGTGGTGTTTGGGAGACTTTGATGTCTGCTTGGCTTCTTTCCTCAGCACAATGGCCATGTAGAGTCTATGATGTCGGGCTCCCACCTCTATATTGTCAATCTTTCATGGAGATGTGTTGAATGCATGCACTGGTTCAATGGTACAAGTATCACCAGGGTTTCTAATTTGTTCTCTTTTGTTATTGAACTCCATGCCATCTTGAAGTGCCCATGGTTTGCCTACTCTATTTAGAGTCAGTGATAGCACTGGGCTTACACCATCTGCTTGCGCTGCCAGTCTAAAACTTTGACAGGATGGCCCTTCTGCCACCAGGCCATAAGGTGACAGTGATCACTGTCCCACCTCACCCTATTTAGCATGGGGTGACTACCAGTAGTTTGCCCTACATGGGTAGGCAAATTACACTCCTACTTTAGAGTTTCTTTCTTGAAAACAAAAACGTTTCCAGGCAGGCACACCAAACATGGTACTCATTCGACAATATTTTCTTTGCCTTCAGCAGAGCTGCAGCACTAGTGGTTCCACTGAAGAGAAAGAGATCATCACCTTGCTTGCAACAGGGATGTAACTCAGGCCCCTGCAGCCCTCACTGTGCACGAGGCCCGTCCCTTCTGGGGGCACCTTTCCCTTTAGTGGACCCCAGTCATTCCAAGGCCAATGTCTATCTGTGCTATATTTGAGACCCAGGGGCCTCTCATCACACTCTGCAGGTGACCCCCATCATTTCGCGTAACACAACTGGCTTGCAAAATTCCCTAAATATTGTCGGTGGGGCTCCACCAGGAAAGCTGAGTCCCGCTGACCTGGCTGGCAGACAGGCCACCCATCAGACTCCAAATGAGGCCATTAGATACAAATGCAAAGCAAGAGAAAGAGATTTTCTGTTTATCTCTTAGTAACTTATGAAGTGATAAGTTGTATCTTTATTTCCCTCATGAGCTTTTCCATCTGGAGACGTGGGAGGCACCAGCTCTGTTCAGCTGAAAGAAATTACAGATTTTCTGGAAAATCAGGCATTTACGGTAGGCCACACTGAAGAGGGGAAAAGGAGTCACAGATAACCCTGTACATTATAAATTTACCCCTCCTAGTCCATAGAGTATCCTACTCATGTCACTTTGCTGCTGGGAACCTGGACAGGGACTACATCCTCCAATATGCATCAGGAGGAGGTGGTAACCTCCCTCTTGTGCAGCTTAATATGCAATCCCCCTTCACAGGGTGTGCACAGGCCATGCCCAGCTCAGAGATGGCCGTTCCTAGTTTGTCAGAGCCTGGAAGAGGCTGGGCAGGGCTAAATTTATATTGCCATAATGCAGAAGCAGAAGGTGGATTTAATGCAGCATACAAGAAATAGGGAACAAATATTTTCTGTAGTAATGTGCAATTAAACAAAATGTCCTCGCTGTTTGACGAAGTTGGGTGATTTTTAGTACCAGGTGAGTACCAGTTAGGTGAGTCACAGAAAGGTAAGGAGATTTCTGCACAAAGATTAAATGGTGAGGATAGTGAGGTTGAAAATTCTAATGTTGATAACAATCTGCTGAGGGAATTGACTAATGATGATGGGGATTATCATAGAAACAAAGAGACAAAGAAGATGCCTCAGTCAAATTAAAACAGACTGCCCTCTGCTTTTCTTCAAAAATGCCTGAACAAAAAAGGCCACAAAATAGTTTAACAATGGTTACCGAACTTAATGATAGAATCAACCTGGCCCACTGTTCGCTGAAGTTATCATAAATGTTGAGTACCATTATCCCTTTGCCCACTCCATCATGAGGAATCACAGTAGCCAGAAAGTAGGAATGCAGATGTGCCCCTCCAAATACAGTCCTTACTTAATATGTTTGCAAAGATGAATTAAAGAATAAAGGCTGTGGAAGTGGAAAAGATCCATTTGAATAGAGGAAATCTGGACTAAGAGGGCTTGTGTATACTTTCTATGAGTAATAGGGTAATAACTGATGGTCCCGCAAAAAACAATATTCTTGTGTCTAGTAGTCATAGTTTGGTTACTTTAGGTGTGAGAAAACGTGTCCCTGGGAGCAAAAACTACCCCCACCCCTGTCAGTGTGTGGGGAGATGAAGGGCTAAACATATAAACATAAAGTCATGGAATGTAGCAGGCCTGAGAAACAACACTAAAGACCTCAGCTGGAAAATCTTTATGAAATCTCTTGGTTTTTGTGTGTTCCAGGAGACCTAGTCAAAAACCCCTATTTGCTTGGAAGGTAATGCAAATTAGCGCAAAGAAGCAACAACTGTGATTAGGAGTTGTCTCTTCAAGGGGTTAACCGTATGGATAAAAGTGGACTTATATTGTCTCGTAATAGTTAAGTACTGTGGTAGTAATGATATTCAGAACCTGAAGAGAACATTTCAGACCAGGGAAGATAGGCAATAGTGGAGTGTATGAATCCCCTACAATAGAGTATGTAATCAGACTCCTTCAAGACCTAACTTGAAGAAAAAGAAAAAAAACACTGTTCTTATAACAGGAGATTTGAAATAGAGGTTTGAACCAATCCATATTTTTCAAGACACATTGAAAGAAGAGGGTGAAATCTGGAGGATTCCTGATTTAGAAGCCATGCCACTTAAGATCACCAGGGCAATAGTATTTCACTTACCTACATTAATGACTGAGCACAGTTTCTGCTCCTTGCAATGACTGTGTTCCAACAGATATACTACCTCGCCCAACATTTAACCATGGAAGATGGTCTAGTCATTTTGACTGTTTCCTCGTGCATATAAGAAATGGAGTAACATAAGTGTATTTTAAGTTGTTTAGCCATGCAGACAGTCATCATGATCCACTAGTTCTATCCCTGAAACGTGAAAACATTGTAAGAGCTAAACTTAAAGGCATAGAACAAACAACTTTGTGTCTCCCTAGTAAACACAATACACTGAGTATGACAAATAATTTGAGGGGAATAAAATGGGCACTGTTCTGGACAAAAGCGTTTTAGCTGATATATATTCAATGTCATTGCAGCTATTGAAGATTTATGAAGTATTACCCCCTTAAGTAATGATAAGATATTGGATGTACATTTTGTTTGTTTGATTAAATGGAAATGTATTTGACTAGGGAGATGAATAATACAACACTATTGAGCCATGCAGACCATGCAAGGAATGACAGTGAGTGTAAACCTTTAAAGCACCAATAGCTCTTAGGAACAACAATAGGAGTAGGACACTCGAAGCAAGAAAAGCTTACAAGAGGATCATAAGGAGGAAATGGAAAAGTGGAACAATGGTCAGATTTGTTGAAAGCCGCCAAGGAAAAGGCTACACAAGCATTCTGGCATTCAGTTGCCTATGATAGCCTAACTCCTGCCACTTTTCCTTAGATCCACATACTTCCAGAGGTTTTGGTAAGACACTTTCAAGTTGTATATAAGTTAGACATGGAAGGTCTACTATCCCTCAGGGATATATTTCTATGACTGTTGAAGAACTACAAGGGAATATTGAGAATGTTTGGTTTACACTGCAGTAAATGTTTGACGCCATGAATTTAGAAAAATCAGAGAGCGCACAAGGTTCCTGTCAAATTGTCAGAAATAACAGTATGGGCTCTTTACATTCAGTCGGTAGCCAGTATGTTGGCCCAAAGGGCCCCAATGCCTTTAACATAACTTGGGGCCGAAATTATACCAATCCATAACAAGCATTTGCAATGCAATAGGTCTCGCATTTGCTTGAGTAAGAGTATTAGCGTTGTAAACGCATAACTTGACTTTTATTGCTGCATATTTTGGTCCTCTCTGCCAAATAATTCCAGTGGCCCTGCATATAACTAAAGCACTTCCATATACCTTCTTTCTCTATCTGCAGCAAAAAATTTAAATATTGCCATTATTTATAATATTTCTTTATATTATTATTTTGGCATCCCCCTCAACCTAGTGAGGGGACCCAGACATGCCCTAGACAGAAAGAGCTCATTGTGCTGTGAGATACGGGCAAAAATGTTTTGTAAAAGGAATGCCCTGCAAAGCATTATGGGGTGAGTTTCTGAGTGCAGAACATTTTGTAGTATCTTGACTATGGTGCTCAAAACAGCCCCTAGAGGACACCACTATAAAAATAACATTTGTAAGAAACATGATCATGTAACCATATAGTCAGCCCCTAGAGAGCATAACCATCCGAAAACAGAATGGTTGAACGTAATACAGTGTAACCATATATTTAACCACTAGATGGCATAGTGCATTACACACTTTCAGGCCTAGCAGGCCTACTAGAATAATATTACAAACAAGGCCCTTAAAACACACACTACTCCCAGCTGTAAAATAAAGGTTCCAGCTATGATAGAACTTAAAAAGACACTGTCTTGTGGGAGGAATTATTATTTTGGGTTGCTGCAACCTAGTGGGGGACCAAGATATGTCCTAGACTGAAAAAGTGCGCCATGCTGAACATTTTTATGGTGGGCCCATTGTCCTAGGACCACCACACAGTGAGTTATGGGCAAAAATGTTTTGTAAAAGGAATGTCCTGCAAAGCATTATGTGGCAAGTTTCTGAGTGCAGCGAATATTATAGTATCTTGATTGTAATGCTCAGAACAGCCCCTAGAGGACACCATAAAAGAAATAGCATTGTAAGATACGTAGACCTGTAACAATATAGTCAGCCCCTAGAAGGCATAACAACATTAAAACAGAATGGCAGAAAGCAATGCAGTATAACCTTATATGTAGCCCCTAGAGAGCGTAGGCTTACTGCAATACTATTACAAACAAGGCCCCTAAAACACAAACTACTCCCAGCTGTAAAACAAAAGTTCCAGTCATGAGAGAGCTAAAAATTACATTGAGTGGTGGGAGAGGCTACTAGTTTGGGGTCCCACCCAACCTAGTGTGGGGACCCAGAGGTGACCTAGACAGAAAGAGTGCATTGTGCTGAATGTTTTGATGTCCACTCTATGCCAATCCATTTACAGCACTCAACTCTACTCTCCGCCGCTCACTCCATTTCACTCTACACCACTTCATGTCGCTCCACTCTACGACACTCTCCTCTGACCACTAACTTTTAGCCATGCTGAACAGCAGCCACTCTGGTATACAACATGGCTAAAGTACATTGGTAAAGCCAACTCTTGCATAGGCTATGCTTGCTATTCATTTATCCCTTTGAAATTTTAGTAAGACAGGGAAAGCGTTGCTCACCATCCTTTGAAACAATCAATGTTTTGCAGAGTAAAGTAAAGAAATGTATTACAGTATATCGTAACATGACTGCGTTAGTCCAGATAAGTATTACAGTTAACAGCAAGGACTGAATCACAGTATCTAGGGAGAAAACATGCTATCCTGCTTGTCACCGAGAAATAGGATCCAAGACAGGGAGCTAATGTCCTTTTTACTCACCCTAACTTGCTGTTTTGTACTCCCTCAGGGGTCTGACTCCGGAACATAAACCAGAGCTTCAGAAAGTGATGGAGACTCGCAAGTTGAGTCAGCGCAGGAAGGAGGAGGAAGCCTTAAGGCCAAAGACAGACCTCGAGGAACAGCTTAGGAAGCGGCAACAACAGCTGGACCAGGTGATTAAATACAAGACTTAATTTAACAGTAACACAACGTCTCCTTAGGTCGAGCCTAGGTAGCGCACAAGCGCTGTCCCTCGACATGTTGTAATTTACATCTGTGGGCTTGCAACACGCCCATCTCATGCCAATCACTTTTATTCGATACTTGGCCTGCCTTTCAAAATACCATGATTTTGTGGGTAAATGCTTTATGTTTGTCCCGTTTTGAGGCTGCTTTGTTACCGCCTTGGAGATTGACCCTGTTACATGGATTATTGCACGATGGGCCATGTACCTAAGTGTGACGAACAATTTTTTTATTTTGCTTCGCTGCTTTGTGCTGCGTGGCTGTATGTTGTTTCTTCCTCTTTCTTATTTTGGGCATGCTGCTGTTTCTCTGTGGTGTCTGCGCACAAAGGCTGAAAGCTGGAGGGGGTTCTTTTTTATTAATTATTTTTTTTAAGGTTCATATAGCGCAGACTCGATTGGAGGAGCACTTTACAAGAGGATGTGAAGTTTCATATAGTGCAACATCGATCTGAGAAGTGCTTTACATAACTACCACTTATGTACAAGTTTAGCAGTTGAAAAAAAATACGAATGGGGGCATTTAAAAAAGAAAAAAACACTGAAATCCTTAAAGTGGCTCTTCTGGCACGCTGGGAGAGCCGATACTACAATATCCACTGCACTCGCAAAGCTTGCCCCATCATGCTTTACAGGGCATTTATTTTTCAGAACATTTTTGCCCATAACTCAGCCTTTTGTGGTCCTGTGACAATGGGACTACCACAAACCGTTCAGCGTGACACACTCTTTCTGTTGTCTAGGTCATCACTGAGTCTCCAAATTGGTTGGGGGGACCCCAAAATAGTAACCTCGCCATCCATTCAATGCCTTTTTAAGCTCTCTCATGGCTGGAACTTTTGTTTCACAGCTGGGAGTAGTTTGTGATTTAAGGAACCTTGATTGTAATAGTATTACAGTAGGCCTGCAAATGTGTAAGGCGCCATGCCCTCTAGGGTCCACATATATGGGTACACTGCATTACTTTTTATCATTATGTTTTCATGTTTTTATGCCCTCTAGTGTCTGATTATATGGTTACATGACCATGTTTCTTACAAATGCTATTCTTATTATGGTGTTCTCCAGGGGCTGTTGTGAGCATTACAATCAAGATACTACAGTATTCTCTGCACTCGGAAACTTGCCCCATAATGCTTTGCAGGGCATTCCTTTTACAAAACATTTTTGCACATATCTCACCGCACGATGTGGTGTTTCTGTCTAGGTCATCTCAGGGTCCCCACACTAGGTTGGTGGCCAAGATAATAATATAGAAACATATAATGAATAATGGCAATATTTTCATTTTTTGCTGTAGAGAGAGGAAAAAGGTAAGTGGAAGTGCTTTAGTTACATGCAGGACCACTGGAATTATGTGGCAGAGAGGTCCAAATTATGCGACAGGGCTGACCAATTTATGTGGCAATAAAAGTGCAGTTATGCATGTACAAAGTCAATAGCTCTAACTCAAGCAAACGCGAGACCTATTGCATTGCAAATGCTTGTTTTTTGCTGGCTGTTGCTCACAGCACGAACCCAACATTCGCCAAGAAGCTGTTATAGCCATTGGTACAACTTCTTGTCCCGCACTAATGCACACAATCCCCACCCCTAGCTTCATGGCTTTGCAGTTAGTTGTTTTTAACCTGTGTGCATCTTGGTAAACAATTCTCTAAGCCGTTTTAAATTAGCCACTGTTCTTTCCATCTTTCTCTGTATCATTCTAATGTTAGATTTTTGCAGCGTCAATCAAAATGCACATTTTGCTTACATTTTATTTTGCAATGCCACTTATGTATCCATTAAAAAGAACAGGGCCAAGACCCGTACCCTTTTGCCTTACATTACTCTCCTCCTTTTCCTCACAACTGTCCCCTCTCTCTCTACAGTGTCTGCTGACTACAGCTTACCAAATTTGTCAAGAACTTCAGTTCAAAGACTCTTTGATGTGAAGACTTTAGATGAAAACTAACTGAATTTTAGCCACCATTCTGCATTGATCAACAAGTCTACTCGCTGAATAAAAAGCCTTTATTATATTTATCTTACTACCAATCTGTATCCTGTAATATTATTACTTAAGACAGCCAATTCTACTGATGTGGTTAATATTAAATCTAGTAAATTATATCAGAAACTGTGAATCATTAGTCTCTCAATTGTAACTTAATATCACTGCCTCTTGAAGCTTGTATTTTTCTTGTAAGAAAGTGGTTGAATCATTTTTTTCTTTAACGCTTTGTTACAAACAATAATTATGAAACTCTGTCATTTTCATTACATTGATATTTTAATTACTACCATCAGTAGAATTTTTGGGTTAAGGTGCGTCCCATATTTTCTTGTCCATGGGTCATCCAAACTTCTATCCTTTTGTTGTATGTCAAAATATCTAGGGCAGAAGTGTTGACATATAATTATATCTACTAAATACCACTTACCACTATATCATCTATATAAACATGCACCTCAAAGTATAGATTTATCATCTACTAACCTGGTAGCCTAGTGCAAGTCAAGATTGTGGAGTGAAATTATGTGCTCATTGATGTTCAGATGCTTGTCGCGCATCAATCTTGTACTCAGGAGTATCTAAGATGGGGGCAGCTAAATTTAAGAGGAGGTGGGGTGTTAGTAGAAGGGTTTTGGTTTGGGGTAGTGATGATGGGGCTAAAAGAGAGAGGAGGTTTATTCAGGAGCAACAGAAGCTCAGATACCAGGACTAAGGGGAATGATTTAAACCCTTAAGGTATATGTAAGATGCTGTCCAACAAGAAGCGATACAGGCAGCCTACAGGGAAAACATCAACCTCAGTTGTGTATTCAGTGAAACTTGTGAAACTGTTGTCATGTAAACAGCTTCTATTCAGTATTAAATTCTTCTCATATAAAGTGCTCTAAAATCCAATAGAGTCACGTTCACAATATATAAAATGCCAAAAATAAATAAATAAAAAACAAGAACCACAGGGGCAACCCATAGAAACAGAGATAATCAGCAAATGTGTGGGGAAACCCTGGAGTTATATATAGAAGTGGTGTAGTCAGTCAAGAAACATGCCAAGTGTGGTCTTCCCATGAGCACTGCAGGGTAACCAGTGGGAAACACAGCTAACTGAGTGGTACTACTAGTCGACTCAAGAGTGATAGTGGACAACCTACAGAAACTCAGCTAACCCATTAGTGCGGCAGATGTACGAGGTACATGAAAGAAGGGGGTGAGCAAACCCAGAATAAATGGATTACACTTTTAGGATATATGCTAGGTGGGGCTCTCTCAGGAGCAATAAAAGGCACAAGGGGTACACAACTAGCCCAGATGTGCATCCCACTACACACAACCATGCGGGTGACAAAATAGTTGGAAGGATACTGCCCTACTGGAGTAGGCCTGAGCAGGCCTACCATTTATCACCCAAACATCCTCATTGCTATATAAACGTACAACACTTAAATGTCGAACCCAAAGACCTTTGCTGTGTCAGGTGTAAATAATGAGGTATCCTCTTGCCCACCTTAGCTTTCCATCCACAGATTTTACTTTCATTGTTAATAGTGATGATAGTTCACAGTGAGGAAACATATTCACTTCAACAGCAAGCTATGTCACAGCAAAGAAGCCTTATTCTTCTTCTGTGTAAATTTGGTATTTTTTTAAATACTATTCCAGCTGTTTTAAACTGCGAACCTTGCAAGAAATAGCTTTTATATGTTAGGCACCAAGGGCTAGATGTACTAACATTAGTGTCTGTGATTACCAAATAGCGAATTTGGTCACAAATAGCCCTACCTCGTGAATGTTAACAAGTTAGGTCTAAGTTTGCAACCCACTGAGAATCGCAGAAATCACAGGGATGGTGGCCTGCTAGGGGCCAACAGACCACCATGTCTGTGATTGCTTTTAAATCAGACTGTTTTTTTTTAAATGCTGCCTTTTTCTTTAAAGGAAAACTGGATGTGTTTTAAAAAAATGAATAATTTCCTGCTCTTAAAAAATATTTTTTCAACCATTCCTAAAGGGGGAGGGGTCCCCTGGGAAACCCTTCCCTTCGCAAATGTATTTCCACCAACTTTGAGTTTGTGGTAAAATGTGAATGTTTTGCGACCGCGTTTCGGTCACAAATCATTTGTACATACCAATGCATTAGGAATGGATACCCTAAACATGCTCATTCCTAATACGCCGGCAAACCCAAACTGAGATATGGTAAAAGACTACCGATTCACAATTTGGTCATTTGTAAATGCAGAAATAACTTAGTACTTTTACCCCAAGTGCCTTATTTAGACTACGACAATCTGTATTCTGTTCCGACAGGGCAGCAAGGGGATGTACTATGATGTCCTGGCAAACTTCAGAGCCGTTGGTTTAGAGTTTCAGCTAATGGAGCCAGCAGAGGCTCTGTGAGTACACACATGATGATTTGCCTAACTTTAAATACAACTGGGAGTTTGGTTGACCGGGTACTCTGCCATGTTCATTCAGAGTACTATCTATGCCAAATTCCTAATAAGACCTAGGTCTGATAGCTACTTCCCCCAACACTCCCTAAACACTCACTCTAGTTACTCACATCCTCCTACTACTCCCTACCCTGCTTGACTCTTCCTCGCCCTTAACCTACAGTCTTTGTCGATGTCCAGGGAAGTATAAACGTAACCACATTTGAAAGTCTTATCTCCTCTATTGTAAACTTATTAAAGAGTCTGATAACCACACCAGTTTTTGATTGCATCCAAAAGGGTACCCTAAAACGATTTTTCTTTATCTGAAGCCATGAAAAAGAAGCAGCAGAAAGAAATCAAAATCACAAAACTATGGTGGTCCATTCAAAGCGGTCTTACAACGAAGAACACCAATAAGTTCTGTTTTATTGTAGCAAAATGACTAGGCAAAGATCACACAAAGAAACTAAACACATTAGTTGAAAGGTTTTGGCAAGCCCTCTTAGAGATGTCATATGCTGTAACCAGTGTACATTCCCTACCCTTGAAGTAATTAACCTATTGACTAACAACATTGTATGGGAAGATATAACGACAGAAGAAATTTATAAAGTAATTGTGGAACTGAAAAACCCAAGAGCTGTAGGTACAGACAAATTCTTTACCAATATATTACAATCCTGTCCTAATTCTTGGGGGAACTATCTCAAAACAATTGCTTGACTTTTGTATAACTTAATTCCACATTCCTGGACGGGTAGTAAAATGATTCCATTATATGAAAAAGTCGATTGTAATGAACCTAAGAGTTATTGCCCAAAAGGTGTGTTGGATGTCATCAGGAAAATCTACGCAAAATGTCTTTCATCAATATTATCCACCTGAGCATATCTGAATAAACCTCTTCCAATTGAACAATATGGTTTCCAAGAGGGATGCTGCATTGTGGATAGTATTTCATCCCTAATGATGATTGCTGATAAATATGTGAAAATAAGAAAGTCTAAATTGTATGTGGCATTTGTTGATTTTAGTACTGCCTGAGATAAGTTGGTTGATCCATGTGTAGCAAAAATATACAAAGTGGATGTAGGAAACTGGCCTTTTATGTGTTAGATCAATACTGTGTAAAGGGTCCAGGGGTTTCCCAATGAGTAGACAGGGCTTGCTATGCAATTCCAAACTGTTCTATTTGGAGTTAGTGTGCTCGAGCAGCTTTAGGTTTAACACAGAGGAGTGCAAGACATTCACAAATACACACAATAGTCAATAAATGAGACGCATGACTCAAAGAGGAGATCCACATCAATTTATAAAAATAGCAAGTATCTTTACTTATGTTTAGGCATCAGAGAAAAATCATTTGAGAATGTACCTTTTATAAATAGGAGTTCTTTTCACTTTAAGAAGTGGACACAGTGCAATTTCTAAGTTCTGCAATGTTATCCTATGGGAGGAAAAACAAGTTCTGCAAACAAGTACAGTACAGTGACTCACAAGCCCAATCTCCAGGAGTTGAGTAGTGGCCAAATCCAAGGTAGCACCAGCAGTATACCACCAGCAGCGCGGGAACGGCCGGATGCAGGGTGGAAAACAACATTGGGTGCATAATGAGTTTAAATGGAGATCGGTCACTATGAAAAGAGGTTGCAGGCTCTGGCCAGGAGGCTAGTCAGGCTGAACAAACAGTGGAGCTCAGGCCTCACAATGCTTGGGCACAGGTAGGTACCTTTGGTCCTCCTCTCCACGGCTCAGGGGTGAGGGGTCCAGAGGTGTCTTTTGGTGTTGGGTTTTCCTTACCGGAGCAGTTGCGGTAGATGGGGGCTGCGAGCAGAGGCTGAAGGAGTCATGAGCAAGTCTAGGAGGGATGAAACCACAATGTACTCAGACTCTGGAGGGCTGGGAAACCCTTCAACTCGGGTTGGAGATGGCGGGTGCAGTGGTGACTTCAGGTGTCGGATTTTGGTGGTTTCGAAGGCTTCAAAGTCCCTTCATTGGAGTTTGCTGGACAACGGGTCCCCTGTTAATGGGAGGTCTTGAGTCTTTTTCAAAGGCAGGCAGTCCTCTAGGTTTCTGGGGTCATAGGTGCAGGATGAGTCAACTTTGGTGCAGACAGGCCGGCGGGGTTGGTACCAGGTCAACTCCTTCTTTTTCTCCTCTTCTGCTTTCGCAGCTCTTCAGTGTCCTTGGACTTCCTCGGTCATCAGGATCTGCTTCTCTGGTGCCAGAGGCTTCCCTAAATACTGAATTTAGGGATGTTAGAGGTGTGTTGGAAAGTAGCCAATGGGCTACTGACCCTTGGGTCACTTCACCCATATATGACCACGTCCTGCGTGAAGTGGGCATAACCCTGTCCCAGAATTCCTAGGTATGCTACAACAAAGATGGCTACCTCTGAAATTTCGTGTCCACCTCACAGTAGCCCACCTTAGGAGTGGTACAAGCCTTAAGGTTGCATGCCTACCTGACTAGTCAATTTTCCCACCAAGTGCCAAGTGGGCTCTGGCCAGGAGGGTTGGATTCCTCTCTTGTGAGGGGAGCCAGATTCGTATTTCAAAGGAGACAGCCCTTTGAGGCATGCCACCTTAGGAAGGCTAATCAGCAGGTCATTCTGTGGGAGGGGGGTTATTACACCCTCTTCCCGAACAGGCTTTTGTTCGGGGTCTCCAGAGAGCAGAAGGCTCTCACCCTAGGGGGCCAGGCCAGCAGAAACCAGTCAGCAAGCACACCAGAGGCTGGTATGTTTTCAAGGGGCACCTCTAGGGTGCCCTCTGGGTGCATGTATTGACAAATTCATCACAGGAATCAGTGTGGGTTTATCAATGCAAGATGTTTGATACCAAACATCCCTATCTTCAATGAAGCCATCATGTAGCTGGGGAACTCGTATTGACCAGTGTCCAGCACATGCATTCAAAATAGATTCACTGGCCACTTACCATGTCTGAGAATTGACAAAGACATAGCAGGGGCATATCTGCTCCTGCAGATATGCCCTCACATGTAGTGTAATGAACCCTGCTGTATATTGCATGCAGTATAAGGGGACATGGCTCATTTTTTGTCTGCACCAAGACACGCAGCCTGTTGTGTTTGGTGAGTGGTCCTTTAGGGTGGCACAATTCGTGCTGCAGCCCTGTGGACCCTATTTAGCATCTCAGGCCCTAGGTACCAGGGGTACCATTTTCTAGGGACTTACTGAGGGTGTTAAAGGATTTGCCAACTGTGCAGTTTTGAGGAAAAGAACACTGGCACTGGGGACCTAGTTGGCAGGGCAAGCATGCACTTCAGTCAAAGTTGCATCAAATACCAGGCAAAAAGTGTGTGTCTGTGGGGCGGGGGGTACTGCAACAAAACTACACTTCCCTACACTAGGGTATTCCTAGCTTTTTTACTATGTCCACTGGTTAATTTGTATTCAGAAAATGGTAAAAGATTTTATTAGCATTTGAGTCAGAATACACTTCTAAAATGACTGTTCTTAATAGCCTGAAACAAGGATGTATTTTGTGTCCCCTGTTATTTTCATTTTACCTAGCCAACGCCCCCAAAAAAAGATTACACAGGTGGATGTACATTCTCAGAAGTTAGTTACTAACATAATTTTGCTACTAATGTATGCCAGTGATTTATTTCTGACGTCCTTTATCACTATCGCCTCCAAAGGCAGTTAGATGCATTAGCTTCCCTCCCAAAATATCATATTTTAACTGTAAACAAGGGTAAGATAATGGTGGCTTCATGTTTCAATGTTTGAAATTATTGGTATTATAAGGGCTCTAAATTTGAAATTGTAAAAGTCTACAAATATTAAGGGATGAATATATCAAAATAATTAACCAGGGTGAATCAGGTGAATGGCCAAATTTCCAAAGCAATAGCAATAGGGTTTGGCCTCTAGAAGTTCTTTAGAACAATTGATAGTAGAGACATTTTTTCCCTCCTACAGGTTTATGTAATCAAACTTCCCTCTGTAGCTTTTTTTGCGGCAGAATCTCATTTGATCAGTGCCCTGAAAAGGTATGCTTATAATTAATCTAAATTATAAAAACGTTATCTAGGTAGTGGGGGACTCTAGCTTAACTGAAATTATTCACTTACAAAAGCCTTTAATGAGTAATTTGGTCAGATTTTAAGTTATGCCTATCAACTGTTCTCCATCCTAGAAAAGTACCTTAAAACATAAATATGTTAAGTTTTTACATACAATTCAAATAAAACTTCCACTTTTACAAAATCATTTCTGTATTGGACAGAGAAATTAAGGCCCTGATTTCAACCTTGGCGGTCGGTGACCGGCAGGGGAAATGTGACGGTAGTACCGCCAACAGGCTGGCAGTACTACATTGCATATTTTGTCCGTGGCGAAAGCGCCACGGTCATACCGCCGGGGCCGGCGGAATACCTCCATGGTGGTCCCGGCGGTCTTAATGCGCCGGTGCAGCACTACCAGCAGCGCTGCCCTGGGGATTTTGACTCCCCTTACTGCCAGCCTTTCCATGGCAGTGAACACCGCTGTGGAAAGGCTGGCGGTAAGGGGACTCGGTGCCCATGGGGGCCCATGCACTTGACATGGGCAGTGCAGGGGCCCCCAGGCACAGCCCCATTGCGCAATCCACTGCCCGAACTACGGGCAGTGGATTGAGCTACAGGTGCTGCTGCACCCGCCGCACAGCCATATTGCCGCTGGCTCCATAGGGAGCCGGCTGCAATGTTACGGCCCAGTGGTGATTTCCAAATGCGGCTGGCGGGTTCCTGGCCGCATAGGCGGCCGAATGAGTCCCTAAATCTCTTGAGAGATAAGAAATTTGCACACAATTTGATCACATCTTTCACTTTTAACTGAAGTAAATTGATTACATTAAAAAATCAAATGATTTAGATCATTGTAGGTAGATTGCAAGACTGCAAATTAATTGTATAGTCCCTAGATGTGGAATAATGCATTTTTACTTAAGAGCAGAGCTATTGGGGTCATTTTGACCTTGGCGGTCCTGCACCGCCATGCCGGAGGTGCCGGTCAGATCGCCGACAGTGTGGCGGTGCAGGACAGCCACATTTTTACCATGGTAATGAACTGGCTGTATTGCAGCCAGTTCACCACCTGTACAGCCAGGGTGGTAGTACCACCTGGCCGAAGGTAGACCACCTTCGACCTGGAGGTCCACCTAACACCGCTCACTGTATTTTGTGCATCTTTACCGACAGGGATTTCATGGCGGCAGCACCGCCACAGAATCCCTGGCGGTAATGATACTGGCGACAGGAATGCTCATTCCTGTTGCAACTACAGGACTCCCCAACCCCCTCTCCATGTAGGACCCACCCCGACCCCATATGAAGTTCCCTACCCCCCCAAACCATGACACCTCCCACCCCGATCCACCTTCCAACACCCCCACCCTGATCCCCATTCCAACACCCCCATCCCCTGCATACATGCATTCACTCACGCACACATACACTTGCATACACACGCACACAAAGACACACAACACTCCCACCCCTCTCCATTCACACAAACACACACCCCCATTCAGGCACACAACACTCACCACCCCCTCTCTCTCCCTCGCCCTACCCTGTCGGTCGATCACCTTACCTGGTGGTCACAGTAGTCATCCGGGAGCGAACGGGGTCCATGGCGCTTGCTCAGCCACCAGCGCTCCACCAACATAACACCGCCACACCTACTACTAAGTTGTAATAGGCGTGGTGGTGTTGTGCTGACGTGGTGGTGCCAGCGGAGCCACCTCCAATGCACCGCCAGTATGGCTGCTGGCGGCTCTCCCCCCAAATTATGGCAGAGAGCCACCAGCAGTCATAATATGCGGTCGGATGACCGCCATCACTGGCGGTCTTGTGGCTGGCGGGACTTTGGCTGTCTACATTGTAGACCGCCGAAGTCATAAAGAGGGCCTATGTCTGTGAGTTCGGAGAATTCTTATGGAATTAAAATTTGATTTGCTACCTTTAGGAGTTAATACATGAGTACAAAATGGAGTCGCAAATGTCCCAAGTTGTCAATTTTGTAACGCCTTGGTGCAAGATGCATCTTATATACTGTTTTTTGTCCAATAAAGGGGCATGATCAAAATAAATCAATCAATATATCAGTCTGTTAGTGGCAAAACAGGCATGTGAAAGTTTGAGCAAGCATTAATGCTTCTGATGAATCATCCATCTGTAAATATTTGCAGATTGTGAAGAATTTTTAGTCTTTTTTAAACCCATAAATTAAGAAAATATATATGTTTTTAATTTTATTGAAATTGTTCATGCGAGGCAAATTTACTGTTTTTAAAATTATGATGTAATAAGTCTGCTGTGTGGATATTTGATGACATTTTGTGTATTGCTACAATAGTGTTTCATAATCGATTTAAATAAATCAATAATTAAATACAGTGTTTTGTTCAAGCAGTAGCATCCAGCTTCAGCCACCATAGGATGCTGTTTCTTTTCAAGATCCCTGCAGTTGTCCTGCTTACTTGAAGATTACCGTTCATGACTTTGTGCTTAAAGTTCAGATGTTTTGGCGTGTCTCTCATTTGTGTTTGCACTTTGTGCCCTTTTAGCTCAGTCTATTGCACGTTCTTGTTTTTTGGCTCTATGCATTAATTTGCTTTGCTCTCTTGCATCCATAACAGTGTAAAACATTTAAATTCAACTTCTGGATGAATTCAAAATGTGTGTCGTTCATTTGTTTCTTTTTTTTTCAGTGTGTTACCTCTCAACGCACTCTTCTTTCTTATATCGATTATATCGATTTGAGTTAGGAAATTAATTTAAATCCTGCCCTGTGAATAGTGGTATGAATGGGGAGACTTGGTATCTTGGGCTATGGCTGATACAGCTGTCTCCTATTGTACTGGGAGAGGTGTGGTCTGGATGAAACTATCAATCGAACCAAGCACAGACATGGCACCAAAATAGAAGTGGCCCCGCTTAGTGAATTAGATAGTTTAAATAGGCCCATATTTGATCATTTGGACAGTTTTGAACCTGTAAAGACATGCTATGTGGGTATTTTTCAAGGTATGGAAGACTGCCTGTTTTTAAGCTTGCTGCATGCATTTTTGTCTCACTATCAGAGAAATCAACTGTAAAAAGTGGCTCAGTAGACTATAAAACATGCAGTGCATCAAGAGAAATAACAGGCACTAGTGACCTGAAATAAAATAGATTAGTAGCCACCTCCTACTTTTACCTCATCACAGTCCTCACCTATGAGCACTTTGTGTTCAGCGGACAGATTTCACCCAATGAAGCAATAATAAGGCCTTTCTCCACCCAGTGTAGCCTCGCAGGAAGTTCCTGTCATGTGACAAATAAAAGTGGGTGGAGCCAGTAATGCGTCCTGTAATTCCAAGTTAAATAAGGGTAACAAAGCAATTTTTTTCTCCTGTCCTCCAAAGGGAGGGAGGGAGGCACTGAGGACAGTGGCATGGAAGTACTATAATTGGGATTTATGAAGATTACCAGTAAGTAACCGAGTCATTGAAAGCAGTTTTGTGGTTAAGCTCAGTATGCCCCTCTGAAACTAGGCAACCTGGGCTTAGGCCAAGGGTGCATGAAGCTAAGTCCTGATTGAATGCATTGCGTCGTCCGCATGGCTGGGGGGCGCTGGCCCAGGCATCAGACTGCAGAGATGAGAGGGAGCTTGTGGCTAGGTAGAGGAGATGATTACAGAAAGGGGGAGGAACCATGGCCGTGATTTAGGGGCCACCTGGGGTCGCAGCTGCAACCCCTGGCTTGCCCCTTGTGACCCTTGGCACTGCCTTTGCGACACCTGGGCTCGAACGTGGCAACATCAGCGCCAAGACCACAGAAGTATCTCGCATTTCCAGCACCTGACTCCAAACTCGTTTTCTACTCCTCTTTATGACACTGATAGTGAATAATTCTGTTCCAGATCCTGCTGCTCCACGTTCTACTACACTAATAGTGAATAATAGGATATCAGTCACTATTAATGTAGTAAAACGTAGAACAGCAGGATCTGGAACAGACCTTCCCTGGCATTTAGGTTAAGAAAAATAAAAGGGCTTTAAATGTATGTTGTGCGAGTGCATATGGGTGAAAGAATTTGTCTGAGAGTGTATGTAAATATGAGAGCATGTATGTTTGTATGTGGGATCATGTGTACGTCAGTGAGTAAATAGAAGTGAGTAAAACTAAGTGAGAGAATGTGAAAGAGTGATTCAGGATAAGAATGAGTGCAAGAGACAGAGACAAAGAAAAATGCCAGCGCTTGCATACAGGAGACAACTCTTGGCACTGTTGACAACTGTGGCAAATTGCTGATGCTGGTACACTGGAGGAAATTCTTGGCATATGGGAGGACAACGTGGCATATGTCAGAAGGCCATCCATGACAAAATGTGGTCCTCAGCATACTAACATAACTTTTTACATAAGGGCCTCCCATAGAACATGGACAGCAGTATTAGCAAATTTCTGTGACAGTCATGACTTGGATAATAGAAGGTATGGGTATCTAATACTACAATTATGTTTACTTTAAAGGTTGTGGAACTGCTTTGCGAAAGACCCCCTTGACATCTTCCTGATGATGGAGCACTGCTGCTCAAAAATTAATTTAAATATTACCAAACATCATAAAATCTGACCCATTACACAAAATGGAAATAAATTGAGAATTGACCATTGAAAGAATTCATCCTTATGTTTATTTGATTTTTGGTTACAAATATGATACTTTTGGATTCGTATTTTCGAATTGACAGTAGGATACATTGTCAATGACACGGAGCATTCGAGGCCAGTAGTCATTAACATAGTTACATCTGGAAGCAGCATCCTATTAAGATATATCATATGCCATAGTTAGGTCTGACCCTCATTCTCTGAAAAAACACATTCTCCCATGCTCATTTGCGCTGCCTCTTGTATGCTCTAAAACCTAGAAATGATTTGCCTCCTAAAATGTTAGGTTTTTGGATCAATTTACTGAAATTACACCATTTTTGGTGGGTGGACCGTAAGACCATTTTTGGCCATCTTGTCTTTTCGCATTTTGTCTAGTGGTGATTAACAGGAATTTCATATTTCTTTTTTCTCAGTATGAGCGGGAGCAGCAGCAGCTGGCTTCTCAGGGGACGTCGGCCGTAGTGCCTGAGTTTATTCAAGTCAAAGAAGGCCTGAAGAAAGTCCAGCTTCCCGGGGACGGAGAGCATCACCAGACCTGAAGCCTGTACGGAAATATCGCTAGCGTTCAAAGCCCACAGGGCATCTCACGGAGGGGGACTTCTTACAGGAAAGAGGAGGCAAACAGCGTGCCTTAGTGGACTGGCAAGGGGAAATCTTGCATATCTGACATCTGTATCCGGAGCTATGGGAAGACAAAACTACGATGCTTTTGGAATGAATTAAACGACCTATGTATGTCAAGCAAGTGGAGCTCCAAAGTACCTCAGACACCTCTAAACTGGAGGGGCTAGCAGCAATCCTGTAGACTTAAGAGGGCTTAAGGTGCACCGTGGACAAAGAGCCCTCCCCTGAAGCAGTTACAAATGCACTGGATTACTGTGGTCGTCAGTGCAGAACTGTCTGTTCGGCAGACCCAGGGAGATGACTCCATCATGTTGTGAACTCTGAGCCAAGAATAGACTTACCCTACCCTCAGTAGTGTCAAGCAGGCGTATGAGGCTCTCGCTTTCAACAATGTGCTCATGTTAGTGCAGTGAGGTGCTCTGCTGTGTCTCATCTCTGCGGCAAACTCAGATTGATGAGAACAAAATTTATAAATGAAGCAGAGATATTCGTTTTCCGAAGCTGAAGGCGGCGTTGTGTGTCCCGTCCTAAGCAAGACCTCGAAGCAGTGGTAAACTGGGTCAGCAGAGGGCGCACTCCTCCTTCTCTTGAAAGCTGAGACAAAACCTGCAGAACCAAGAGGAACCAGTTATTAGAGACGCCTACAGACTAAACGTGTTTTGGATAAATATGACAAACTCTCCAGAAAGACAAGTTATAGGCAGAAGCACTCTCACAGACACAAGAAAGTAAAACATATAATAAATATATGAAGGACGTGAAGCGTCAACACAACAGAATCATCTTTACAATGGGCGGCAGCAATGATAGGAGCATAAGCCCCCTGAGTGAAGTCATGGGCCTAGCGGTCCAGCATGTGGAAGTCTGGCGTGTGTTGAAGTTGAGTTCAGCTTACCCACAATCATTGCTAACAGGAACCAATGGCAGGTGTCGCTTTGTGTATTTTCTGCCACCATGTTGAAGATTTTGTATTTTTTTTCCTGTTTTCAATGAACCCATTCCTACTTTTCGCGAGGAAACACCCATTGTGTTTTAGCGCAAACGTTATTTGTTTATTTACTAAACATATTTATATACTGTGGTCCAAGACACACGGGCAGTCGATTTGTTTACTTGTAACAAAAATTAGGAGACAGAGGGCCCGAATTAGAGTTTTGTGCATGGATTACTCTCTCACAAACATGACAGAGATCTTGTCCACCATGTTACAAGTGCCATAGGATATACTGCAGGTGGGGGACCACGTGGTATGGAGACACATTCTAGGCAGGGCTGCAAAAATTAAGGATAAAAGGTCAATTTTACAGACACATCTGAGAAAGCCATACCCCACTAATTAATGAGTGCATTTATTTACTGTACTTGTATTGTACTGCACTGTTATTTAACCACTGTGTTATGTATGTGATTACCTCGAGACATATTACGTTTAAGTGGCTAATTATGTTGTTGTTAAACAGTAAATTGACCCCCTTGTGCACAATTTTAAGGGCATTACTGCCAGCAGAATCTACCTAGTCTTTTTTGGAGTGAAAGTAACAGTGAAATATCTGGGGGTTTACAATTTTGGAAACATTAAATTAAATGTTATTTTTTTACCTTCTGCTACAAAACCATTTGGCTCACCTCAACATCCATTACATGTCAAACCTAAAAAAAGTAATGAGGGGGAAAAAAATAGTACATTCAACAATTTGAACAATCTCGTGAGTAATCCATGATCATCATGCCTCTGCTTCTCAGTGCTCCATTACCCACATTGTAGCATGTCCCCACCATTGACATAGTTCTGTCACGGTTTCGGCCGGGTCTGATCAGGACTTTGGTTGGGACACCCCTTGAGGTCACCGAATATCCTAAAGAGGTAGTACACTGGGGCAGAGGAGCAGCTAAAGGCATACACGGAAAGGACAGCTATGGATAGGCACAGGAAACAGGAAAGTAAAAGCAGAGCAACCCTTGTGTGAACAAACAGGAAACGGATTACCAGTGGACAAACACGCTGGGGTTGTACACAGAGTAAGGCGCAGAACCTCCCACAGTGACAGGGAATCTCAATGCCTCTGTGCAGTTTGCTCTTACAGATAGTCACCCTGCCAGCCCCATAGAAAGGAGGCAGCAGAAGTGATTCTGTCTCTGGACCCTAGAGCACAAACAAAGATAGTACTTACATACACAGGACACGCTCTTGTGGGTCCAGCTGGAAACACAGTGGCGATTCCTGAGAAAACAGCAATAGCACACTGTCACTGTTAGGCACGAAATACAACGTATAACACTGGACAAGGATGGGGGCTGGAATTGCCTCCTGGAAACCAGGAGTCAACCCCAGTACACAGGAGGACACGTATACACTGGTGAAGACTGATAGAACACTTACCAGACACAAAGAACCAAGAACAAACAGAAACAGAAGGGAAAAAACTAAGAGGCAGAGGCAAGAACTAGGAACAGGCTCAGGCTGAAGCAAAGGCGGGACTAGGACTTGAAAACAGGGCACAAACTTCTGGCTGGGACAAACAGACAGGACTGGGAAACTGAGAGCAGGCTCTGGCTGGAACAGGCAAGGACAGGACTGGAATACAGGGAGTAGGAATTAGTAGTAAACAGGACTGGGAAACAGAGAGCAGGTTCAGGCTGAAACAAGGCAGGAGCAGGGCAGAGAAACAGGGAGCAGGCTTTGGAAGAAACAAACAGGTACAAGGCTAAGAAGTAGGGAGCAGACTCTGGCTGGAACAATCAGGAACAGGGCAGAGAAAGAGGAAACAGGATCAGGCTGGAACAGAACAGGAACAAAACTGGAACACCATCCGACAAGCGGTCTGTAACACAAAGGATTTGAAGTCCAATGCACGACGGGGAGCTTGAGGAAATGGCTGCTTATAAGCAGTTCCAAACTGGGCTGCACAGGAGAGGTTTCAGGTGTGTGTGGTTTCGGACACTTGCAAGTCCTGGAGGAGAGGATCCAGTGAAAAGGAGCAACTGGACTTCTCCCATTGAAAACAATGGGAAACAGAATCCGGGTTTTCCTGACTACCAAGCTGTGCATTATGGGATTTGCAGTCCCAAGAAGCAAATGTAGTCCTACACAAGTGTACCATGGAGAAAAGAGAAACAAACAGGAGTCAGCAAGGGACTCTAGATAGGTGTTCAAGGTGATTCCCAGGCTTCTGACAGTCCCCTTACAGCGCCCCCTGGAAATGGGACGACCGAGTCGTAACAGTATACCCCCTCCCACCAGTCCGCTCAAGAAGAGAAGGCGATCCTTTGGCTGAAAAAAGTTGAAGAGGAAAAGCCAAAGCAAGAAAATCCAACACCAACCTTGGTTGATAAGTTTACAGTCCTGCCACAGATGAATCATCCAATGAGCAAAGCATGTATTAATACCCATATGGGCTCCGATGTCTTTCCTCTTTATTGTTCGAGTGATACGGGAGGAGTGCATGGAGTTGGTTTCTGGTGAAGTGGATTCAGGAGCAAGGAGATCTGGAATTGCATCATGGGCAGTATTCTTTAGGACTTTAGTTTCCTGTTCAGTACTGTCTTCTTTGGAGGACATAATTGCGTATTAGTAAGGTCTGTAACTCATTCCGACAAGCAGGATATGTCTGTTTCTGCAGCAGTATTTGCATTGATTGTGGTCTGAGGCTTGCAAAGCATAGAAACTTGGGAGACATGGGTAACTGGTGTTCTCAAGGTGAACATGAAATATTCAGAATTTTCTTTAGTTTCGGATGACTTCGGAGTATCAATCACAGGATCAACAAGAGTTTTTAAGTCTTTAGAAACTAGATTAACATCTGAAAATGTAGAAGTTCCACAAACTAATTCTTTAGGGTGATCTTCAGACAAGACTGAGATTCCTTCATTGCATGTGCTCTGTGGTATTTTCGTGGTATCAGAGATGGTTTCTTTGCAAAGCGTTTCTACTACAAGTAGTTTATCTTCAACTCTGTTAACACTGAAAGGTTGTTCTTTGGAAGGAAATGGAACTGGAGTCTCTTCAAAAATCACCTTTACATTGTTTTCTACAATTTCAGCTCTTGCCTTTGAAGTGATGATTGTTTCTTGTATTAAAACACTAAGAACAGTACTTATCATCAGATCTTCAAATACAAGATTCAAATTCAAGTCTTTAGTCTTAGTGGGAAATATTACATCTTTCAGCACTTGAACTTCGGTTTCAGATTGCTGGTTTTCAGGAGTCTTTAGTTTCAGGGACACAGCAGGTGACATTGGTGTGGCTGGTTTTATATCAAGATCAGATACCGGTAGATCAGAGATCTGTTCTTCACTAATCGTGGAGCTGGAAACAGGATACACATTGGCAGGGATCAGCAGGTCAGGATCAGTGGTTGAGGCTGCAACTGTGTCCAGTTCTAGGCGAAGGCTCTCATTTCTTATGACAGGCTGTTTAGTTTCAGATTGCTGGCTTTCTTCCTTGTCTGAATTCTCCACGGTTTGCTTTGACACAGAAGATATTTTTTAACTTTCTGAGAAGTCCATTACATTCTTAGTGATTGCGGGTATTTCTTCATGGTCAGAAAAATCCATTAGTTCACTTGAAACAGGAACTGTCTCTTTATTGTCTGAAAATTCTATGATATTGTTTGAAAGGGCAGGAGTATCCCCACAATCTGAAAATTCTGGTGTGTGCGCCATTTGAATAGCACTATCTGCAGGTTTGTTCATGGCAAGGCAGGAACCACTGTCATCACTAGATTCAGATTCTTCAACACTGTTACACAACTTGCCATTAATCTCCAGAAAAGTCATATCTTGGTTTCTTAAGGTGCAGCTATTGGAGTCTGTTTCATGACTCTCTTCTTCCTTTGGCTTTATTTGTTCTGATAGAGGGGCTGAGACACTTCCTTCTGAAGACTGATCCATCCTTTGAATCAAGAGGTGTCAAATCTCTCAGAGATTCAGTCAATTGTACAGGGATATTCTCTGGAAAACTACTAGCTGAGAGAGATTCCGAAGAAGAGGTTGATATATTTATAACTGGAGCAGTCTTTTGACATTCATTCATAGCAGGGAAAATCTGCTCTATAGTAGTCTTTGGAGAGGCACATGAGGTAGCATACTGTTCTTTATGCCAAAGCTGGTGATCATTTTCTTTTTTCAGGTTTTCAAATTGCCTTGCAGTAGTTTCCATAAGCTGCTCTGTTACTTCTTCTACCTTACAGAAAAACAGAATGTCTGGTTCTGGCAACATTGAAATATGCATTGATGAAAAGAGCCCACGTGCACAATTTCTTGTGTATGTTACAACATATTCATCATAGAAGTCCAATATCTGCCTTTTAATCTGCCAAAACTGCTCTTTTAGTGTGTGTATGTCCATATTGTTATCAAACCCACTCAGAATAGAAAAGGGTTTAGCAGAGCTTTTAGGGATTGAGACTGGTGTATTATCATCCAGTTTGGGAAGAGCACAAGCCTTTTGAGTTGAACTAAGGAATCCCACAGTCTTTACTGATCCCTTTGATACAGGTTCTATCCTACTGACTTGAAAGCACTGAGGGACTTGTAGATCCTTACACGAGTCAGCACAACACTTCGGAATTGTGACTGATGTACTGTCATCCAATTTGGGAGGAGCACAAGCCATTTGAGTTGAACTAAGGAATCCCACAGTTTTTACTGATCCCTTAGATACAGGGTCTAGCCTGCTGACTTGAAAACTCTGAGGGACTGATAGGTCTTTATAAGAGTCAGCACTGCACTTTGAATTCTGAGAAACTGGCCTAGATGGGCTGAAGCACTCAACAGAAAACAAGGGAATCCCTAGTGTGGCTTCTTGAACAGTGTCAGGGTTCTTTGTTTTGGCAGAGTGCTGGAAGTGAACTTGGGATGCACTAGCATGAGGCAAGGAATTAACCGTCTTTTCTTGAGAGTAAATGTCTTGTGCAGAGGTAGCAAAAGCACTTCCACGGTTACGAACATTCTTACTGGCTTCAGCTAATAGATACTGCAAAAACTTATTACGTCCTTGTAATTCTTCTACAGAAAGGGACTGGTGGTCATAGCCACAAATAACAAAATAGTCTATCATTGAAAGATTAGCAAGCCACTCAGTGTAGTACTGAACTTGCAAGTTATGGTTTTCTTTAACAAGTCTATCCTTTAAACTAAGGCCTCTTTTAGAGGTCTTCAGAGAATGTATAGGTTTAGAAAGGGGTGTTTTAACATGATAGGAAAGCCCTTTAGGTTTGTGTGTGCCTTTACTGCCAGGGGAAATTGAAATGTTTGGTTTGTGCATTCTGTCACGGTTTCGGGCGGGTCTGATCAGGACTTTGGTTGGGACACCCCTTGAGGTCACCGAATATCCTAAAGAGGTAGTACACTGGGGCAGAGGAGCAGCTAAAGGCATACACGGAAAGGACAGCTATAGATAGGCACAGGAAACAGGAAAGTAAAAGCAGAGCAACCCTTGTGTGAACAAACAGGAAACGGATTACCAGTGGACAAACACGCTGGGGTTGTACACAGAGTAAGGCGCAGAACCTCCCACAGTGACAGGGAATCTCAATGCCTCTGTGCATTTTGCTCTTACAGATAGTCACCCTGCCAGCCCCATAGAAAGGAGGCAGCAGAAGTGATTCTGTCTCTGGACCCTAGAGCACAAACAAGGATAGTACTTACATACACAGGACACGCTCTTGTGGGTCCAGCTGGAAACACAGTGGCGATTCCTGAGAAAACAGCAATAGCACACTGTCACTGTTAGGCACGAAATACAATGTATAACACTGGACAAGGATGGGGGCTGGAATTGCCTCCTGGAAACCAGGAGCCAACACCAGTACACAGGAGGACACGTATACACTAGTGAAGACTGATAGAACACTTACCAGACACAAAGAACCAAGAACAAACAGAAACGGAAGGGAAAAAACTAAGAGGCAGAGGCAAGAACTAGGAACAGGCTCAGGCTGAAGCAAAGGCGGGACTAGGACTTGAAAACAGGGCGCAAACTTCTGGCTGGGACAAACAGAGACAGGACTGGGAAACTGAGAGCAGGCTCTGGCTGGAACAGGCAAGGACAGGACTGGAATACAGGGAGTAGGAATGAGTAGTAAACAGGACTGGGAAACAGAGAGCAGGTTCAGGCTGAAACAAGGCAGGAGCAGGGCAGAGAAACAGGGAGCAGGCTCTGGAAGAAACAAACAGGTACAAGGCTAAGAAGTAGGGAGCAGACTCTGTCTGGAACAATCAGGAACAGGGCAGAGAAACAGGAAACAGGATCAGGCTGGAACAGAACAGGAACAAAACTGGACCACCATCCGACAAGGGGTCTGTAACACAAAGGAATTGAAGTCCAATGCACGACGGGGATCTTGAGGAAATGGCTGCTTATAAGCAGTTCCAAACTGGGCTGCACAGGAGAGGTTTCAGGTGTGTGTGGTTTCGGACACTTGCAATTCCTGGAGGAGAGGATCCAGTGAAAAGGAGCAACTGGACTTCTCCCATTGAAAACAATGGGAAACAGAATCCGGGTTTTCCTGACTACCAAGCTGTGCATTATGGGATGTGCAGTCCCAAGAAGCAAATGTAGTCCTACACAAGTGTACCATGGAGAAAAGAGAAACAAACAGGAGTCAGCAAGGGACTCTAGATAGGTGTTCAAGGTGATTCCCAGGCTTCTGACAGTCCCCTTACAGCGCCCCCTGGAAATGGGACGACCGAGTCGTAACAAGTTCATCATCACACATAGCACAGGGCACCACCACCGTCAGAACAGTGCAGAACCACCTGAAGCAACGTACACCATCCCCCACTGTAGATTGTTTGTAGGACTAGACCAGATAAGGTGACTGTTAAATTAGAGGGCTTACTGCGAGCATCCAGCCTCACTCAGGTGTGACACACCCACCCACCCACAACTGTGGTGTGCAGCAAGCAAGATCCTGGAGAGAGCTGACCTAGAAGATGTTGTCAAAAAAATTGCAATGCTTAAAAGGTGACAAGAGTCCAAACCCGGCTACCTTTAGCTCCCATTGTCAAATGTGAAAACGCAGCATATATAGAGAAACGGAGCAGAGTAGAGGACTTCTGTTCAGAAGAGTAGTCAGAGTTAGGTGACAGGCAGGGTAGAGAGATGGGTTTCTCTAAGGCTTAGTACTAGACAGACTCCAAATCAATCTCAATGGCTGCAATATCAGGCAAAAAGCAAAACTCTGGGGATGGTTCCCAGGGACATGGATTTATATGTGCTCGTTGAAGCGTGTAGTATTTAGTACAACTATCTTTTTCAAGTACTTTAATTCTTGTAAAGATAAGCACTGAGCTGAACATCAGTTTTTTTATGGCAGTCGGTTGACTGGGTGCTCTTCTCTGTTATCCTGAAGGTCTAGTGTGGAAGTGGTTGTACGTGGCCAACTTTGCATAGCAATAGTTTGAAGAGGCCATGACATCAGTGAAAAATTATCTCAACCCGGACGACTGATGTCGAGTAGCTCCTGCCTGCACTGTGATCTTCTGAATGAGGTTTGACAACAGGATTGTCAGGCAATCTGTGTTTTAATCATGCACTGGAAGCAGTGACTGCAGTATGTTTCATAGCTGGGCAATAGACACCCAGACAAGAGCAAGTAACAAATGCACATTTGGAAGTGTAGATAGGGCCGATAAGGGCTGTGCCTTGCCAAGATAGTGCACAGAATGAAAACATCAGGGGCACTGAGAAGCATAGAAACCTGAAAGGGACAGTGTCATCATGCCAGCCCATGACACAAGACTCTGTGTACAGTAATTGTGCAGCAATAAGACAGAGCAGGTGGTGTGGGAGGCAGTCTCTGGCCTCATGTCAAGATGTGAGATGCACACAGTTTGTTCTCAGTTGAGTAACACCAAGAAAACCCGACAGCTGCATAAGAATGTGTGCCAGGCACTCTACATTTATCTCAGAAGTGGGAACCTGGACCACCAGAGAAAGAGGATTATAGCATAGGATGAAATAGAGATCAGATGGGAGATCCACAACAACTAATATAAACGGTCGTTGCTAAGAACTAGGCAAATAAGGAAGAGAAGAACAAAGTGAAATTATTGCCTAAATCAGGTAAGTTTGGACCACTACGAGTATCGTAAAGTATTCTCTACCTGGAGAGTTGTCTCGGCAGAGAGACCAGGAGCAGCAGAGGCACAGTCAGAGGATGAACAAGCAACACCTACCCTGGCAAAGTCTAGCAGAGCATTGGACTTTTGGTGGTACTTGTGGAGGGTGGGCAGTGGCCGGCCCCTTGGAAGGTTTGGCACAGGACAATTGCCCACCCTGCCCATGTCTTAAAGGGGCTCGGCAGTTGAGCCAAGGCTGAAGCAATGGTCTGGCACATCCCTAAGAGCTAAAGCACTAGCAGAGCCTTCAAAATATTTGGGAGGTAAATTACACAACAAACAAAATATAAGAACACAAACAAAATGTAAGAACGTGATAACGACTTTCAATTTTTTTTTTTTTAAAGTGTTTCTTTAACATATGGAAGTATTTCGATTTGCCACTTTAGTTTTCTTCAATGCATTTACATTTATTCAAAGTGAAAGTTTAGAGACATGAGCGTAGAAACAATTCTGATCTCTCCTTCCTGACAACCATGCCATGAGAAAACTAAGTGAACCAATCCAATTATCATGCGTCCCATATATCATAGCCCATAATATGGGTATAGATGGTGTAACATTACAGGCTATAAAAGCATACAAAATATAGCTTTTTGTACAGGATCCTTCTGGAACTGAATTACTTGAACGTGCTCTCACTTTTGAGTGATTTGACGTAAATTACACAATTTAGTCATGTGGAGAGCCGGGATGTGAATCTAGGTGTCCTGGTTTTCAATCCCATTTAACCCTGGAGGACAGTGTTTTTGTGCAATTCTGTCAGATGAATAGTACTCTGTGTTAAATAAATGCACAGATCACTTGTTAAATTAATCTGACAGAATGTCTAAAAATAAATATTTAGGGAAGGCAGGACGCCGCATAACTGCTTTCTTGGACTTCATATGGTGATTCAACAGTTAAATGAAGGCAATTATACTCTTTAGTCGTCTTCTGGAAAATGGCATTATAGAAAAGCAAACACAATTTGTT
Organism: Pleurodeles waltl; assembly: GCF_031143425.1. Lineage (NCBI taxonomy): Eukaryota > Metazoa > Chordata > Amphibia > Caudata > Salamandridae > Pleurodeles > Pleurodeles waltl. Next base: position 603,720,091 of record NC_090445.1, on the reverse strand, counting down.
TTCCTGCCGGGCCCTTGACTTGAGTTCAGAAGTGAAACCCACTGGCTGCCGTCACAGACTCCGCAGAGACTGGCTGTTAAAGGATGTTGCAACCTGCCTGTCTAGGTCAGGTCAGCACACGCTCTGCAGCGCACCGACAGTGGTAGAGAAGGTCACAGAAGGTCAAGCTCAGGACAGTCTCTGGACGAGTTTTCAGACGTACACCTCGTTGCCAGACAGGCTAAAATTACGGTCAAATGCCATTAGTTGAAACATCAATTACGGACATTATGTTTAGTTTGTGGACAGTCTATGTAAATTACAGATGGGTGGACAGCCTAATCTGCATCTGTGCAAAGTGGATAGGATATCTGCCATTTCTGTGATGGAGTTAACCGTTTAGGTAAACTCTAAATCAGGCACAGAATAACAAAAACTGTAATAAAACAGAGAAGGGATACATGCAACTTGAGAGGAGGGGGGTCTCTAAGGAGAGGTTACACTTTCAGGTAGGATTTGAGAAGGTGTTTTTCAGGTTTCTCTTGTGTCGCTGCAGGTTATATTTAAAGATCAGACCCCCAGGCTGGCAGTTCTAAACTCTTGGGCCAGGCATTAGAAACATGATGCAATGTTTAGGTTTGTTTAACCTTTTGGACTTCTAGGAACAACTGTGATTCACTTCTGGTGCTTCTCTTTCCTCCATTGATCACATGACATTGAGTGCTAATTCAAACAAGAAATGTTCCCCTGCTATGCAATTAGGTATTTAAAGATCGGCATATTTGGGAAGCAGTGGGTCCCTCGCTCCCTGACCCCGGTGCCACTATACCTGCTCTATTAATGATTGCAAGTCCTGATATGATGGGACCAGAGACCTGATTCATAAAGATTTTGTTGAGAATATGTATGATTTACTCTTAGAGCATTCCTGATTTACTCTTGGACTTCAGAAGTAAACCAGAGTAAACAAGGAGTACTCTATAGGTAAGTAACAGCAACATCTTTGTGAATCGGGGTACACATTTTTATCATTTCCTAAATTCAAGCTATCTTGTGTCATTGCTAATGGACATCTTGCAAGCAACTTTTACGTCAAGGTAATTTTCAGTAGCACCATTAGGTGGTGCTACAGGGCCTCCGCTACCGTAACCTCTCTTATACAGTTTGGCTTGAAAGAGCGGTTACCACTTCTTTAAGAGATACATGGAGTGTGATTTACCTCTGCCCTGAGGAGTATAACTCTCTCATTTCATTCTGTGGGCTGTTTGAGGGATCATTCCACTTTTTACTTTGTACATTGCCATTCGTGAGGGGTTATTTTACATGCCAAAAGACCACTGAATCATCAAACAGTAAATGCATTTTCTCATAGACGCATTGTATACAGAAAGCAATCGTTTTTTCACTGCAGCAGGATTTTAAATAATATTTTAGTCAGCCCTCAAAATACAAGCCCGACCTATTGGCTCTGCCAATGCTTGATAGGGGTTTTCTAGTCTTCTACAAATATTTCTGCCTAAAAGTCTGATTTATGGGAAAGAGTTTGTTTAGTTCGGTGAACTCGTGATCGAAGCTTTTTACTCAGACCAGGGAGTTACATTACCGCTATTTAATACTGAAAACCGCTGTACAATACATGTTGTCCAAACATTAATACCTGTCATGTTACGGCTTGGAACGCGTGGAGGTATAGATAGCTGAGCTGACGGAGCTGACAGAAAGAATTGATGGAGACAAGTCATCAGGACTTACCTACAGCGACGACGACTCTTATGTATGCACACATGGTCTAAACCGAGTCAGACTCGGACCAGAAATGGGTTAAATTATTGACTTTTGTCTGGCAAATCCAATTCAATTGTCTAAATTACCTTCTTCATTATTGCAGTACAAAAAACTTCAATAAATGATCTTGATGGAAAACATTTATAATTATGTACGGAAATGAAAAGTTTGCTAAGTGTACTACATTTCTACATAATGTTATATCATTACAATCACTGCAAAATCAGCGTTTGTTTAGGTTTTATCCCAGTATAAATGTTGTACCTTGGCTGAGTCTTAGCAAAATGAATTGCAGACTTTTTAACAAACCTCATTTCATTATTTGCTCAGATTGTTTCTGCATAAAAGTTTAGATAATTATTAACAAAAGCAGTATTTGTAGAGGTTTTCCTAGAGAAACTCGTTTCACTAATCTCATCCAAAAACACTCTTTTCTGATTGCCCGATTCTAAGTGGTACTCAGGGGTGCAAAACAAGCATTCGGTAAATGTGAATTCTACATTCAAATTCTCAGAGCCATATTTACGAACGCAGCAAACCTGCCAGGATGCCAGAACTGCTGCTTTCACGAGTTGAAATGTGGGGTTGGGATTGTGGGCATGTATGGATGGTGTATTCTGCCGAGGTAGATGGTAAGTTTGCACATATTGATGGCATGCAAACTCTTTTCCATCCAACACCAGAGGATGTCACTCTGTGGCAAGTGCAGGCAGAGAAATTTAAAAAAGGAGAAATGCTGGGGCAACCTAGATTATAAAAAGGGGAACTAAAGTGATTCAGCTTGACAGGTCACTCCACTACAGAAAAAAAGAAAACCTAATGGGAGGTGGGTTCGGATGGCGGCAGCCGATCACAGGTTCATATCCGGTACGCTTGACACACACATTCAGCCAGCTGACAAAGCTGTGCCTTGCCTTAAGGGTTCAAAACAGTTCCAGTGAAGAGCAGAACATACAAAAAAACGTTAATGGGTGTAAGGATGTGGGGAATACATTGTTTTCTAGCTTACGCGTCAATAAGTTTCAATTCTATTAAGGACACGGAGGCGAGGATTATGCTATCTCTTTCTTTATTGTCTTAAAATAGCAGCCAATCAAATACAAGTAAACAGAAAAACTATACATCCCATGATGCTTCACACAACGTCACATGGTCCAATCACCAAGCATGACCTCTGTCCATAATACTCTTGACCCTCGACGTCACTTCCTCTTTCTTTGATCAAATCAGATACAGTTCAAATTGAAAACGAAACTTCTTACATCAGACTAGAATTTCAGGAGTCAGGTACATCCACTCCCACCGGATAACAAGAACTCGAAGACTCCAACTTGAAGGGAAAAACAGCCCCTGAAGTAGCTTATGTACGAAACTTTTCATTAAGTCATAAGAATTCAGGAGTTCTTCTGATCAGAACCTATAAATAATAAAACAGATAGGTAATGTCCAAAATAATTTGAATAAATTTCAATAAATTGACATCCATATAAATGATATACAAACGGGAGGGTAAGATTAATAATATTTCAACAACTTTAACAGTTAAGTATTTATTCAATAACAAATGTTCTATGGGTGGGATAATCCTCGCCTAAGCTAAAAAAAAGATTATTCTATGTCAGGACCGGAGGCTCAGATTATGCTAGTTTAAAGCTGTTCTATTACTACAGAGGCTACATCCAACACAGGTTTGTGGTAAAACTTACGAAAAGTATTTTCAGAAGACCAATCCGCAGCCTTCATAATGTCTTCCAAACGGGAACCCAGAGCATATGATTTAGAGGCCATAGCTCCTCTAGCAGAATGACTTCCAAATAGATTGGTATCAATACCCGGTTCATTCATTAACCACCTCATCCATCTAGCTATAGTAGCTGAAGTGACTGGTTTAAAAGGCTTTTGCAAAGAAATTAACAATTGACCTTTAACATCATGTCTAAACTCTTCCGTAACAAATTCATATTCCTTTAAACATTGAACAACACATAACTTAGAATTGGCAGGATACACTGGATACGATACTGACCTGTAATTTGTTTTAGTCCTTCTTGTCACCGTAAAGGTAACTCCCTCTGGGGAATATACTCTACTAGCTAAATCTAGTGCTCTGACATCCGACACTCTCTTACACTCTCTTACAAGAAATGAGACATAAAAGCATGGTCAATTTTTGCCGAAAGCTGTTTGCAAGACAAATACCTATTTGCAGGCCAAGTATCTAAAAATTTTAAAATAACATTTACATCCCATAACACTGAATATTTTGCTTGAGGAGGTTTAGAGAGACGTATACCACTCAGTAATTTACAAATTAAAGGATGTTCTACTACTGGTTTACCTTCAATATGTATATGCCCCGCTGAAATGGCTGATCTAAAATTATTGATCGTCCGATATGCTAAACCTGAACTTGCTAATTCCGCTAGGAAGTTAATGATCAACTCAATATGTGCTTCCACCAGATTGGCACCTCTTCCATCACACCAACTATTCCATCTGCGCCAGGCTGATTCATATCTTTTATGGGTACTACTGGCCCAGGACTGTTTGATGTAATCCGCAGCTTGTTGCGAAATACCTGGGGTACTCCATCTTGACCTGAAATCAACCAAGCTAGCAGAGTCAACTTCCCTGACGAGATCATTGGATGTTAAAAGCCCTTCGGGTTCAGAAGAAGATTCCGACGAGGAGGAATGAGAAGAGGAGAGGCACAAGTTAAATGCAGAGCTATAGGGAACCAAGGTTGTGCTCTCCAGAAGGGTGTCACCAGAATAATCTCTGTTTTCTGTCTCCGAGCCTGAGACAACACCCTGGCAATCATCAGAAACGGAGGAAAAGCATAACCCCGAAGCTGAGACCAGTCCTGGAGAAATGCATCTGTCTTCAATGCACAAGGATCTTGGCGCCAACTGTAAAATTTCCGAATCTGGCAGTTGAGACGAGAGGCAAATAGGTCCACCTCGCAACTGCCCCATTCCTTGATTATCTGAGAGAAAATCATTGGATCTAGTTTCCAGTCGCTGGAATCTGTCAGGTATCTGGAATTGCAGTCCGCTATAGTGATCTGATCTCCTGGTAGATATTCCGCTATAACCACTAGGCGCTGTGTCAGACAATAATGCCAAAAATCCTTGGCAATCTCCGCCAAAATTCTGGATTTTGTCCCCCCCAGTTTGTTGACATATCTCACTGCTGAGACATTGTCCATCAGTAAAAGTATGCAACAATCTGTCTTCTGAGGGGAAAGATTCTTTATTGCGAAGGAACCCGCAAGAAGTTCCAGGCAATTGATATGCAAGGTTTGTTCCCATTCCTACCATCTGCCTCCTGTCACCAGGGAGTTGCAACGGGCTCCCCACCCCCAACGACTGGCATCGGATTCGATCACTACTTCTGGGTGAGACCCCGAAAATCGATCTGCCGTTCCAAGCTTCCATATGATGAAGCCACCATTGAATTTCCGATCTTACTTCTAGTGTCAATGGAATCTGTTCCGAATAAGTCAGACCCTGTTGAAGGTGTCTGATTTTGAGTCTCTGTAAAGCTCGGTAGTGTAACGGGGCTGGGAAGATCGCCTGAATAGACGAGGCTAACAATCCCACTACCCTGGCTATGATTCTCAAAGAAACAGTCGGACTGACCAATATCGACCTCAACTCTCTCTTGATATTGCGAATCTTCTGGGAAGGCAGAATAAGCTGACATAGGACTGAGTTTATCTGAAAACCCAGGAAGTCTATCACCTGAGTCGGTTTCAATAATGACTTCTGCACATTGATAAGGAAACCAAAATCTTGCAGAAGACTGATGGTCCAGTTCAAATGAGACAGAAGGACTTGGAGGGACTGAGCCATCAGAAGAATATCGTCTAGATAAACTATCAGTCGGACTCCTTTGGATCTCAGCCATTCCATCACAGGCCTCAGTAACTTCGTGAAGCACCAGGGGGCTGATGACAGGATGAACGGGAGAGCAAGAAACTCCAGACACTGCCCTTTACACTGAAATTGAAGAAATCTCCTGTGAGGGGGGAAAATTGGAATTGACAGATAAGCATCCTTTAGGTCCAGGCGAACCATCCAATCTCCTTCTAACAGAATATCTCTCAGCATGTGGATGCCCTCCATCTTGAAATGTCTGTACAGCATCCAATGGTTGAATTCCTTTAAGTTTAGGACAAGACGGTGTCCTTCTCCTTTTTGTCTACCACAAAAATAGGACTGAGAAAACCAAAATGGTGAGGGGAAGAAAATTGTACGGCACCTTTGTCTAATAACGCCTGCACCTCTTTGTCTATAAAGCTTGATTTTCTAGGGAAAACACATCTGGGGAGGTGGTTTGTGCTGTATGGGAGTACTGATAAACTCTATGCGAAAACCCATGACTGTTTGGAGTATCCAGGGATCTCCGGTGATCTTTTTCCAATTTCCTAGAAAAAAAGCCACTCTGCCCCCAAGTGTAACCTGAGAAAAATGAACAATGCTCACCTGCGAAATTTGTGTCCTGAATGGCTCCTTGTAGTCCTCTGCGAGAGCCTCGGTGGTAGCGAGGACGTCCTCCTCTGTGACAAGTGGGATAGAAGGTGGAATCTTGTTCACCATACCATCCTCCCCTGCCTCTGGGGTAATAGTTCTGGGGACTATTGAATGTTCCTCGTCCGGCCATGCGTCCTCCGTAACGACCGGCCCTGACAAAAAGGCCTCGTCTAAAAACTTTTTTGAGAGACATCTGGGCTTTGTCTAGTGAGGAAAAAGTGGAGCAAAACTTGGCCAGATTCTTAATAAAGGAGGAGCCAAAAAGGAGTTCCTCTGAAGTTGCTAGGTCTGACAGTTTAGGATCGATGCGCATCAAAATAGATTTTCTACGCTCAGAAGAAATAGCGCAATTAGTGTTTCCTAGTTGACAAATGGCTCGTTGAGCCCAACCAATAAGTACATCAGTGTCTAAAGGAGACCCTGACTCTTTAGCCATGTAAGAAATTTCGAGAATCTTAGTCAGGGGAACGGACAGGTCTAAAAGTTTGTCCTGGCAATTACGCCATGACCTATCCAAACCTTTTTTAGGATCTTTAGCAAATTTCCTCATAAACGTAACCATAGTGGGGTCTATAGCTGGGGTATCAGCAACTTTACCCTCAAGATCTGGTCTGGGACATTCCGCTCTCAACCGAAATCGTACCTCTTTATCGAAGCTGTTCCTAAGGTTATATTGATCATATTAGGCCACTTCAGGAGGAGGAACCCAATTGGAAGCTCTAGGGTGCATAATTTCTGTGGGGTCAAAGTCCAAAACCTGACAAGGAGGAACAGTCTTTTTTGCTTTCTTACTGGGAATCCCGGTATCTGAGTCATCCGGATCCTCGGAGGAAGAATCTTTATCAGAGGAAGAAGGGGAAAAAGATACATCTTTAGAACTATAATTATGCTTCCCACTACGCTTCTTGCAAAGTTTCTCGAAGGCATCGGCGTGAATTCCACTAACATCAGCATGAGACTCTTCTAAATTTTTTGCCTTAGCTTTTGCCTTTTTTCCCTGAGGTTGAGGTTGTTGTCCTTGCACCCAACCCTGGGAGTGAGCGTAATCAAAAAGTTGATCTGCAAAAGGTCCCAAAGCTCTCACTGGGGCGTCATTCACTGACTGCTGAACCCTAGTATAAAGGGCTTCTACTAAGTTAACCTCCAGCTGGTTACCCATCTCTTCTGTGTAATATTCTGCCTCTTGGTCATCCCACTGAGCCATGATATGATATGGAATAGTATAAATACCAAAATATTGAAGAAAAAATATATATATACTTTTAAAGTATTTTTTACAGTCTTTTATTTCTTAAACATCGGGGGGAGTGCAAAAACCCCTAATCAGGCAAAAGAATTAGAGCCCAATTAAAGTGTGGAGGGAGCTGCCTGAAAAAAGCACTCTAGGCAGAAGCCTCGTAAGAATTTTACAACCTTCACTATTTTGGGGATAGTGGGGCGTCCAGGGGCACAAACGATGGAATGAGGAACCGAAAAGGCACACACACGTGCTGCACTCCGAATGAGCCGGCTTTCAGAGAAGATCAGCTCGTCGCGCGCCTTCAATAAAAAAGGGAAAAAAAACTGCGTGGAGCACACACAATTCTGTCGCGGATCCCACTCCACATAAAAAACGGGCATAAATTCGGACAAAAGGTCCGAAAAACAGTTAGCGCTATAAACATAAATAGAGCGCGCTAAATCGCGACGCAAATGAGAACAGTATAAACAGTTCAAATTACAATAAAAAGCCACACAATATGAAGAGAATAAATATGGGTTACTTATCTGCTGCGAAGCAGCAAAGAAAGAGGAAGTGACGTCGAGGGTCAAGAGTATTATGGACAGAGGTCATGCTTGGTGATTGGACCATGTGACATTGTGTGAAGCATCATGGGATGTATAGTTTTTCTGTTTACTTGTATTTGATTGGCTGCTATTTTAAAACAGTAAAGAAAGAGATAGCATAATCGGAGCCTCCGGTCCTGACATAGAATTGGATCATAAGGTGTAGATGCGACCATGTGAAGTTTTCAGCGCATTACATGCATCAGAGTCTTTCTTGTAGTGAGAAGTCCTAGAACTTGTATTCACAGACCACGGCAGGTACCTGCCCTAACCTAAGTAACTAAATGGGGCGGCTCTTCCGCTGTGGCAGAGGAGCATCACCCCCCCCACCAGCAGCAGCTGCAAACCTCAAAAAATAACATGATAATAAACAAAGTTTATTATCGTTTTATTTTTGAAGGGGTGGTACCATGGGGGGATGACAGCCATAGAGGGCACTCCCCCTCAGTGCGCATGTATGTTTGGCCGGCTGTCTTGGGCCGGCCAAACACACATGTGCACAGGGCTCTCTCCAACCTGGCACTGTGTTGCTGGGTTGGAGAAAGCAGGCAGAGGCTCCCACTCTCCTTCAGAGCACCCAGCCAGGGCGCTCCAGCCAATCATAACGCTGCTCTGAGCAGCGTCAAGATTGGCTGCAGGGCAGGCTGGGAGCCCCACCGCTGCCCTGCCACTTTGCCCAGTCATCAGCTGCAAATGGTAACTAACACATTTACTCCTGTGTAGGCAGGAAGTAATTGCCATTCCTGGAAGGGAAATTTAATGGAGGTCTTTTGGGAAGGTGCCTTCCCACAAGAATTTTTTTTATCTCCTTAAGAATATTTGTGCTTTATTTACAAATGCAGAAACACTCTGCATGAGTATATTTTGCTCATCAACATAGCACTCTCAGAAAGCCTTGAGTGTTGTAGAATTCCCTGAAGTACTCATCGGATTCTTGTGGATCCCTAATGAGCTGAAAAGCTATTAGAAATGTAGGGTAATTCTACTGGAGCAAATGTGTTAATTTTTATTCCAGAACATAGTAAATCAGGCCTTATTTTCTTTTCAGATCTTAAGTTTCAGATGTCTGTAAGTGAGACACAGTATGGCTTTACAAGCATTGCCAAAAGAATGGTCATGTGGCATGGAGAACAAAGAAACAGTAGGGGCTGTGGGGAGCTGACCTATTAACTTCAAAAGAGGCGTGGAACCAGATATGCACTCACAGGGCCACTCCACAAGCAATACTGAGATTTAAAGCATTAACTACTAATCCTAGATCAATACCAGAGTGAAATGTTTTCCCAAATAGTGTAATGACTGATTGACCCATGAGCCAGCCAAAGACAATGCATGTGACAACCATACTACGGAAAGGAAAAGGTACCCCATGAGCACACGCAGTGCTTATTTGAATGGGTTTGTGTGGTACAATTGGCTCTCATATTGACCAAGACTTGGGAGAAAAACACCCCGAGTTAGAGGTGACACATAGTTTGAACCTGTAACCTGAGTTCCTCTAAGCGCTTGTGCCATTGACGTCAGTCATGTTGTTGAGTAGGACAGGATGATGTCCCCCTGACGATTTTCCTGGAGAAGGAGGTGGCCCTTGGCAGATATTTTGAAAGCAGACCTATCTGTGCTAGACCTTGAGTTGTGGGAAGGATGTTGAAAGGCAGGTGGCCAGTACACTAGAGGGTCTCAGTTGAGAGATTTCTTTGCAGTTCCCAGATACTATGGACAAAGGACATGGGCTGAGTTCATTTGTGCCTCAGAAAAACAACAGTGCAGATATCATTGTTTTCTACCGGTTCTATGGAAAGTTGAAAATGTGTTTCTAAAGCTTATAATTTTTTTGAACTTCGGTTTTAAGTATAAGATAAATGCTCTTAAGAAATCCTAATCGATTTTCTCAAGTTCAGACTGTGCCTTGCACTCAGAAAGTAAAGCTAAATATTATGTTCCTATTCAGATATGATGGCATCATTACCTGATTTCTACTATTAAGGTAGGCACTTGCAATAAAATCCTTCTTTCCCACTCTTCTCAATAGTGATAAATATTTTGCCCCACTCTGTTACCACTAGTCCACATAGTTCCAAGACACACACCTTCCTTTGTGTTTATAGGAATGCTACTGGGTGCAATTCAATGATGCTTTGCTCACTGGTGATAAAGTAAGGAATGGTTTGAGGTAATAATCATGAATGCCACCCCTGGGGGCAAAGACCTTCAGATACTAATATGGTTTTATTACTGTGTTTGTACATTCAATTAGATTTTAGGACAATCTCACAATCACATAGGGAAGAGTGTGAGTATATAAGAAGAGGCAAAGGAAGAAATTGAGGTCTGCAGGGTTGATCAATAAACAATGCTTGTACCAACTGACCACCAGCTTCCTGCAACATCCCTCCTGCTGCCGAATGATATTACCTATTGCTTATTGAGTGATATTGTCAAATGATGGGGCATGTGTTTTCCTTGTCGCATTGGTCTTCATGCTACCTACCATGACATCTTCCCTTGACCTTTGGAGTTAAGAGACCAAAGATCAAAGGGTAGCTTCTTGTCAAGTGGCTCTTTATTTTTTGCTTATGGTACATTCATAAAGTAGTGTAACATCTTAGGAATGCAACTCAATTCCTCTCCGTTTCACGTTTGTGGTAGATATTGGTTTATATATACACATCTGTTTTTATACAGTACCTTCTTTCTATATTATGTACCTATGATACACTGGTTCAAGTCTGCTCCTAATTAGTAATACATCATGTCATGCTAGTCATACCCACAATGGACATAAACTCTTAACATGTTATTCTTTAAACGGTGTGAAGTTTAACTGCTTATGCAGTGTTCTGTGCCTGCGTGTCATGGATCTGTGTGTCCTGTCAGCCCCACACTGTCCCCTCAGACCTGCTTTGGACAGTAGGCGCTCCTTGGTCCCCTCCTGTCCACAACCCCACCCTATGCCCCATTGGGTGTGGTGGGTCCTCCCGGGGTCTGGATATGTATGATGGGCCCCAGAATAAGGTGGGGAGGAGGAGAGACATCGAGTGGCAGGGCGAGGGTGCGGAAGGGGGGAGAGTATGGCTCCTATCTTGTCATACCATCCCGTCTGTTCTCCTCTGACATTTTACCTGGGCTGGGTAGCTGTTGGGTTGCTGTCCCTTCTGCTTTGTGGGCTCCCAGCGACTCGCCACTTATTAGCATAACTCAATATTTTTGCGATTACAGCTTCATTGCGGTCTGTCATCTGTTTCTAGTTTCAGTGCTTCAATGTATTTGTCCCATATTTCCCTAGGAAGCCCCTTTTCCCCTCCAGCTGCTAGTGTCACCCATAGGCCTACCTTCACTTCAGTCCATTTGCAGAGATCGCCTAGCCGTGGGGGATTTTCAGGGCATTGCTATCCAATGTTTCATCTGGACATATACTACCTAGGGTTCATTTTAGCGTTTTGATTGGGCACACTTATATTAGCTTCGGGCCTACGGCCTGTGCCCTTTTACCTAGTTCATTTGATTTATTCATTTTTATTATTTTAGCATGGCTTCATTGCCACGCAGGCATTGTTATTGATTCCCTCGCACAACATTTAATCTTGTGCCTCTGCTCAAGGCTGTATATGAAAATCTACCAAGTATTGCCTACCCAAAAGTACAAAGGCAACCTTATACAGAAAGACGCATTATCACATCAGACCAGTTCTTACAAATACAACACATTTTACTATAAAAACACCACACTGGCAAAATAAAGTTAGAGGGGATTCCACCCATCCATCTTACGCTCTACCATGTCGTCGCAGCTCTGCTGAACTTGGCTTTGTCGTTCCAGCCACTTGGGACGACTGCCAGCAGACCATGCGCAAAGACTCCTGCTTTCTTAATCAGGTGTGGGGTTGGGGGTTCCTTCCAAGGACTAGTACAGGCAGAGAAGAGCTGTCACTGCTAAGCTCTCATATTGATGCTAGAAGTGTAGGTAGGGATTTTAGATTCAGTAGTGTACCAGGATGCTGGGACTTTTCACTTGTTTCACTCTCAAGGTCACAATAATAATTGTATTGTGTTTCATTTTCCTAATAATCACAGCTCCTGCTTTTTTTTTTACATAGAACGCAGTAGCTTCAACAAAATATATTGAAATCTGTCCTGCATTTCTCCGTCCATCTTCGCATGTATGAGACCTTGTGCAAATGAGAGAAAAGGGTAAGAGCTGTTCTACCACGACTTCCCTGAGGAGTCAGAGTGTCATGTGTCAGCCTGCCACAAATCACCTTCAGTTTCTAGGTTTGGGTGAGGTGCTGCTAGCCAGCCGAAAGGGTTAGGCTGACAGTTTCCAGACGGTATGGGATCTACTCCTACAACATGGCGCTACCAGTGTTCGTTAGACACTAACTTTACAGGTCTTCTGAGTATCTCTGTCTCTTTACATGCTAAAAGCACCTTAATCACTGGGGTTGTGGCATTCATGGGCTTGCTTGCTAAAGACTGAGAGTGTGGTGTTTGAAGCGCCAGTGCCAGGTCAGGCTATTCCAAGCCAGACCAGCCACTCCGTCCTGTCTCCTGCTGCTGTACCTGGCATGATGCAGGCCTAAAGAAGCAAAAGCCTGACTTTGCCCTTTTCTGCCTCTTGAAAAGTTCAACATGTCTATCTTCTGCTTGTACCTAATAAAGGGAGTTTCACAAGCTCCAAACATCCGTGGTATTAGGGCAATATCCTCCTCAGCTAAATAGGTAGTATCTATTTTAGACTGTAGACTGTTCAAGCTTGGACCTTAAAAATTATTTCCCCAAATTGGTGTTTCTATCTCTGAACTGACCATTTCTGAATATGGCAGACCCTCAACAGGTAGCAATTTCAGCAAACATGAGACAACCTCTCACACAAGGTCTATTAAATCATGGGTTCACTGATGAGGGCGGGGAAGTTATGTTTGTGGTTGAGGCACACAATGCATACAGAACTGAAAATTTCTATTCCTGGGTCATTTTTACAGCAGCAGATGCAAAGTCACATACATTTCACAATTACACAGTAATGAATACATCCCCACAATACAGGCCATATGCATATTTAGAAATGCCATTATCTTATCAAAAACATCAAAATTGGCTTGATAGCACCCTACCACACTTTCCACAAGATGTTACATTAGGCCCTTGAAGTAATGAAGGTCCATGGCAAGAATGGGTCAAATATACACCATATCCTAATGCAGGAAACTTGCCCGTAGCAGATATATGTTTCTTATATAATCATTTAGTAGAAATATATAGATGCTAAGTAGAATCCGTAATGCGGACCTTAAACACCGCTCTAGCGAGGGCTGTTCCAGTGCAACCATATTTGGCTACAGCAGGGATAAATCCCTTGACTGTACATTCAATAATGGAAGGGTACACATACAATGTGAAGAAATTCAGTTTTGGTTAGCACAAAGAATAAGCACACTGGAAGCAGTATTTCCCCATGCAGGAACCCAAGATAAACATAGCATTCTACCAATGTGCTTGCCATTTTGGGATGGTTCCCTCAGTGGACAACTGTGCCACTTGGGGTGCAGTTTATGCTGCATTCTATACTGCTGCACACAGTACACCAACACTTGCAAATCTTCCTGAAGTTTCAAAACAAATTCAAGACGAATATGGGGCAGCCCCAGCCCTGGCTTGGGTTTGCAATTAATGGGCAATTTTGCCACACTGTCCTCAATTATATTAAGTAATTTAAAAGGGGAAGCAGTAGAATTGGCAGTCCGTCAGCAGCTCTGGGATGTTCCTTAACAGGATCAAGAATGCAAGCTACCTAAAATTATCACCAAAACCTATACTAGTACAGGTTGGGATAGTCTGGGAGCCAGTCCAGGTAAACCACAATTACAAGGTAAATTCAATAAAGATTCTACCAAACAAGAACAAGAGGGTTCTAAAAAACGCGGAATAAACAAAAGCCTTACAAAGATAATCAAAAACAAAGAGGAGAATTTCTACATTTGGAGACATCTGAGAAACGATACAACCTTAGAAATAGAGAAACTTTAAAAACTCTTGATAGACACCAATATTCTGACAATCAACCACCTCGTTCCTTCCAGGACTCACCCGAAAGAATGCAGTGTGAGAGGAGGGTGGTGAAACACCTAAGCAAGTATGTGAAACCAAGAAAATACTCACAACGGTCTTCTGAAGTTTCAATCAAAAAGGAAGAGAAACTTCCACAACTAAAACCCCAATTCAAAGGGAAAAGGTTTTCAGCTATTTTGGCGAAAAATCTATTCTAGTCCCACCCATTGAACATCCATTGGCCAGAACAAATATCATAAAGAATAAAATATGTGCCTCAAACATTATTTATCACACATCCCTAATCAATTAGTTTAGAGTGTTGTATGTACCATGTGGCGCCATATTACCATGCTATTTGTTGCCAAGAACTGGAGGCTTCTAAATTGAATGCCCTGATAGACAGCATTCCCCCAGCTTTCGGTTTCTCGGTCTGCTCCTCCGTAATTAGGAAAAGTGTATATACCTTTCTCCTAATAACATTTCTGTAGAGCTTATGGTGGCCTCTTCCTTGAAATCCCAAAGCTGAATCATCAAGCCGAATACAATACATTTATTTGAAGCATTCACATGTTTTACTATGTGTTACTTCAAATCCCAATAAGCCAACTTTAAACCAGGCCACAAAAGTGGAGCAGAAACTTTTCATCTGTTTTAAAGGTCTGATTTCAGGCTCCTGAGTGCGCACACCCAATGCGCAGGACATGAACCATGTTAAATATCTAAACAATTGTAATATCACAGACATAAGCCTATTACATGCCACAACGAGTCCCTCTGGCATCAGCCAATCAAAAAGGCCCAGAATCTCTTTCTGGCTATTGAGGTTTGGGGTTTGTTTAGTCTCAAGGGAACCAGAGCTAATGGCACCTTTTAGTTAGAATTAGATTCACTGGACAAAAATAAATTTTTTTTTTAATCTACTGGCCACTTAGAGTTTTCTTAATGCTGCAGATGTGCCTAGTACTAATGCACGGTTAAGGGAACTGGGCAAGCAAAACTTGTATCTCTGAATCAAACAGTCATTTTGGAAATTTATGCGTGCATATGTGAGACATGGTCACCTCATGGTAAGGGTTAGGGGCCATGAGTTCTTATTATATCATTCTGGCAATTTTCAGTTACAGATTTCTTCTTTGGTCTCTCTTCAGCTGCAAATCCTCTTAGATTTGCTAAGGGCTGCCAATGGTAGGAAGCACTAAACATTTTTTCAAATATGCACAGCTGTTCATCATTACTTGTCCTAGTACAAAAAAGTGACTATTGCCATTCCTCAATGCCACCAGATTCATGGGGTGGACAAGAGTTCTCGGAGGAGCACTCAGAGCCCAAGGCATGGTTTATGGAACCTCAGCCCATTTCCTGGCTAGGGTGTGCAGGATGCTTTTGGGAGTGCTCTAGGTGAGGGTCCTTTTGAAGGGTTCCATATGGGTTATCTGGGTACGTTAGACACTAAGGGGGTCATTCCGACCCCGGCGGGCGGCGGGCGCCGCCCGGCGGGCGGAGACCGCCAAAAGACCGTACCGCGGTCAAATGACCGCGGCGGTCATTTTGACTTTCCCGCTGGGCAGGCGGGCGACCACCAAAAGGACGCCCGCCCACCCAGCGGGAAAGCCCCAGCAACGATGAAGCCGGCTCCGAATGGAGCCGGCGGAGTTGCTGGTGTGCGACGGGTGCAGTGGCACCCGTCGTGATTTGAAAATCCTAATGGGGCCCTGTTAGGGGGCCCCTGCAGTGCCCATGCCAATTGCATGGGCACTGCAGGGGCCCCCAGGGGCCCCACGACACCCGTTCCCGCCAGCCTCTTCCTGGCGGTGTAAACCGCCAGGAACAGGCTGGCGGGAAGGGGGTCGGAATCCCAATGGCGGCGCTGCTTGCAGCGCCGCCGTGGAGGATTCCCTGGGGCAGGGGAAAACCGGCGGGAAACCACCGGTTTCCCTTTTCTGACCGTGGCTTTACCGCCGCGGTCAGAATTGCCCCTGAAGCACCGCCAGCCTGTTGGCGGTGCTTCCTCCGTCCCCGGCCCTGGCGGTCCATGACCGCCAGGGTCGGAATGAGGCCCTAAGTTTTAAAAATAGGTGACAAAGAGTGAGTGATCTCAAGATCCTAATTTTTATATTTTTTGAATAGTGTGAATTTTATTTTCAGGAACTCTAGTGTGTAAGAAATTGGGTTGCTGGTTGAGAGGGGATGTGAGCCCTTCTCAAGCAACAAACACAATCCTTGTCAGGGTGAGGCACAAAAATCACTAAATTACCCTGTGCTTAACCTTCTGGTCACTTGGCACAAAAGCAGTCATGCTTAACTTAGAGGCAATGTGTAACTTATATATGCAGTACTCAAATAGTAAGAAAATGAAACATAATACAAGAAAAATCCCACATCAATAAAAAAAAAATTGAGTAAAATTGAATATATTTTTCACACCAAAAGAAAATCCAATCAGTAGAACCTGGACATTTGAAATTTCAAAGAATTTAGTAGTTATAGTGCCTATCAGCACAATGCGCCACTTGCACACTGGAAGCAGTATTTCCCCATGCAGGAACCCAAGATAGACATAGCATTCTACCAATGTGCTTGCCATTTTGGGATGGTTCACTCAGTGGACAACTGTGCCACTTGGGGTGCAGTTTATGCTGCATTCTATACTGCTGCACACGGTACACCAACACTTACAAATCTTTCTGAAGTGTCAAAACAAATTCAAGACGACTCTGGGGCAGCCCCAGCCCTGGCTTTGGTTTGCAATTAATGGGCAATTTTGCCACACTGTCCTCAATTATATTAAGTAATTTAAAAGGGGAAGCAGTAGAGCAGCTCTGGGATGTTCCTTAGCAGGATCAAGAATGCAAGCTACCTAAAATTATCACCAAAACCTATACTAGTGCAGGTTGGGATAGTCTGGGAGCCAGTCCAGGTAAACCACAATTGCAAGGTAAATCCAATAAAGATTCTACCAAACAAGAACAAGAGGGTTCTAAAAAACGTGGAATAAACAAAAGCCTTACAAAGATAATCAAAAACAAAGAGGAGAATTTCTACATTTGGAGACATCTGAGAAACGATACAACCTTAGAAATAGAGAAACTTAAAAAACTCTTGATAGACACCAATATACTGACAATCACCCATCTCGTTCCTTCCAGGACTCACCCGAAAAAATGCACTGTGAGAGGAGGGTGGTCAAACACCTAAGCAAGTATGTGAAACCAAGAAAATATTCACAACGATCTTCTGAAGTTTCAATCAAAAAGGAAGAGAAACTTCCACAACAAAAACCACAATTAAAAAAAAAAAGGTTTGCAAATATTTTGGCGAAAAATCTATTTTAGTCCCACCCATTGAACATCCATTGGTCAGAACAAATATCATAAAGAAGAAAATATGTACCCCAAACATTATTTACCACACATCCCCAATCAATTAGTTTAGAATGTTGTATGTACCATGTGGCGCCATATTACCATGCTATTTGTTACCAAAAACTGGAGGTTTCTAAATTGAATGCCCTGATAGACAGCATTCCCCGAGCTTTCGTTTTCTCGCTCTACTCCTCCGTAATTAGGGAAAGTGTATATACCTTTCTCCTAATAACATTTCTGTAGACCTGATGGTGACCTCTTCCTTGAAATCCCAAAGCTTAATCATCAAGCCAATACAATACATTTATTTGAAGTATTCACACGTTTTACTATGTGTTACTTCAAATCCCAATAAGCCAACTTTAAACTAGGCCACAAAAATGGAGCAGGAACTTTTCATCTGTTTTAAAGGTCTGGTTTCAGGCTCCTGAGTGCACACATCCAATGCGCAGGACATGAACCATGTTAAATATCTAAACAATTGTAATATCACAGACATAAGTCTATTACATGCCACAACGAGTCCCTCTGGCATCAGCCAATCAAAAAGGCCCAGAATCTCTGTCTGGCTATTGAGGATGAGGTTTGTTTAGTCTCAGGGGAACCAGAGCTACTGGCAATTTTTGGTTGGAATTAGGTTCACTGGACAACAAAATAAACCTGATTTTTTATCTACTGGCCACTTAAGAGTTTTCTTAATGCTGCAGATGCGCCTAGTACTAATGCACAGTTAAGGGAACTGGGCAAGCAAAACTTGTATCACTGAATCAAACAGTCATTTTGGAAATGTATGCGTGCATATGTGAGACATGGTCACCTCATGGTAAGGGTTAGGGGCCATGAGTGCTTATTATATCATTCTGGCAATTTTCAGTCACAGATTTCTTCTTTGGTCTCTCTTCAGGTGCAAATCCTCTTAGATTTGCTAAGGGCTGCCAATGGTAGGAAGCACTAAACATTTTTTTTCAATATGCACAGCTGTTCATAATTACTTGTCCTAGTACAAAAAAGTGACTATTGCCATTCCTCAATGCCACCAGAGTCATGGGGTGGACAAGAGTTCTCAGAGGAGCACTCAGAGCCCAAGGCATGGTTTATGGAACCTCAGCCCATTTCCTGGCTAGGGTGTGCAGGATGCTTTTGGGAGTGCTCTAGGTGAGGGTCCTTTTGAAGGGTTCCATATGGATTATCTGGATACATTAGACACTAAGATTTAAAAATAGGTGACAAAGAGTGAGTGATCTCAAGATCCTAATTTTTATTTTTTTGGAATAGTGTGAATTTTATTTTCAGGAATTCTAGTGTGTATGAAATTGGGTTGCTGGTTGAGAGGGGATGTGAGCCCTTCTCAAGCAACAAACACAATCCTTGCCAGGGTGAACCACAAAAATCACTAAATTACCCTGTGCTTAACCTTCTGGTCACTTGGCACAAAAGCAGTCATGCTTAACTTAGAGGCAATGTGTAACTTATATATGCAGTACACAAATAGTAAGAAAATGAAACACAATAAAAGAAAAATCCCACATCAATTTAAAAAAATAGAGTAAAATTGAATACATTTTTTACACCAAAAAAAAAATCCAATCAGTAGAACCTGGAGATTTGCAATTTTAAAGATTTAAGTAGTTATAGTGCCTATCAGCACAATGCGCCACTTGCGGTCATCTGTTCATGCTGGATCGGGGGAAAGACACTTATTCAGACCAATTGCAATGGAACGCGCCCCTGACACAGGGATCAGGATAGTCCCACTAAAAAAGGTTAGCTTCTCAAAGTCTGGCACGTAGAGTCTAGTTTGCGGTGGAGGAGGCAGCGAGGAGCAGGGAGAACATCACAGATGGTAGTCGCTGTAGCGGGAAGAACAGGCTTGGTATCACGGATGGTCATTTGCTGTAGTGCAAAGATCCAGTCGGAAGTTGCAGGCAGTCGTTGCTGGAGCTTCGTGTTGGCAGTTACAGCAGGATGTTGATGGTGTAGCGCAAAGTGCAGATCTCGCATTGCTGGTTGCCACTGGTGGTCGCTGTAGCATGAAGAGTCGGGTTCATCAGAGCTTCGTATTGGCGGTCATTGAGGGCAGCAAGATCTTGGTGCGAAAAGACCTGTTCATAGTTGCGAAGAGCCCAGAACTTCAGGCTTTCTCCTTTTCTTCCAGGAGGAGCTCAATTGATGCCAAACCAAGGGTCCAGGATATGGTCAGCACCACTTGGGGATCAGGAACGCACTGAAGCATAGACCAGCATGTCTCAGGCAGGTCCAGTTGCAGGACCAGGCAGGTCCAGTGCACCAGGTCAGCTGGGCAGATGCATGGGCATCTCTGGAGCTTAATATGTCCCTGTAGCTCTGAACAGGAGGTCAGTCAGCTGACCCTTGGAGTCACTTCAGGTAACCTGTGATGAACAAAGCAGGCTCAGTTTTCCTTCTCTGAAGGGCAGGCCTCAAGCACCATGGCATTCGTCTGGCAGCAGGGCAGTCCTTCTTCTGTAGTATCCATAGGTCCAGTAGTGTATTGAAGAGTTGGTCTGAGGGTCCAATATTTATACCTGGCGTCAGCTTTGAAGTGGGGGAAATGTCTAAACTCCCCCCACATGTGGTTCTGGAATTTCCTTCCTCTTCCTACCTACCCTGATCCCAGAATGCATGGAGTCACAAAAGTCTAGTGTGAAGTTCTTTGTGTGTGTGCTGGGGCAACTCCTTTGAAGTGCAATTGGGGTAGGTGATAGCTCCCCCCTCACATCAGATCAGGATCAACCATCCTGCCAACACCCAGTCCCCCTTTGTGATATTGTCTGGGAGCAATACACAAAGTCCAACTGCGAACTACACTTGGTTAGGACATGAAAATACCAACTTTCTAAAAATGGCATTTTCAGAATTGTGACTTAAAATCTGAATTTACCATTAAAAAGAGTTTTAGATTACAATTAATTTGAGACTAAGCTTGACACCCATTTCTTCTCGCATTCAAATGTTATCACTTGGTAAATGTGATGAGGGGACCCAATGTTATCCAATGGCAGAGATAGGTCTTACAGTAGTGAAAAACAAATGTAGGAGTTTTTTTTATTGCCAGAACATGTAAAACTTAAAAGAGCATATCCAACTTTGTAAATAAACTGCACCCTGCACTATGAGCTGTTAAGGGTTTAGCCTAAGGCCATATATGTATTAAAACAGGAATGTTTAGGCTTGGAAATATGTTTATATTGCCAGGTCAAAATGGCAGTTTAAAACAGGCTGCAATAGCAGGCCATAGGCATGTTTAAAATGTTTCAAAAAGCTATTTGAGCGGGTAGCACAAGAAGTGCTGCAGGCCCCCTAGTAGAATTTACTTTACAGGGCTTGGGTATTTGTAGTACTAATTTAGTAGGGACTTACAAGAAAATTACATTTGGCAATTGGGTGTAAGCCAATTTTACCACGTATAAAGAAGAGAGCACAAGCCAATTTAAAATGGTTTAACAGTGGTAAAGTGCACAGAGTCCTAATGCCACCAAAAATGAATTCAAGAAAACAGGAGTAGTGAATGGCAAAAAGTTTGGGGTTGAACCTGCAGAGAGGGCCAAGTCCAACATGCTGTGATCTACAAATTCCATTTTCTTAGTTATACCTAAAAAGGAAGAATACATTCCTGCTACTTTTCTATTGAAACAACCCATTTTCCTTTGTCCTGCTTACTATTTGCCTCTACACTTGTATTTTCTAAAAGTTTTGTTAATTTTTGGGTGGGTCTTGTTGCCCTTTCTATTTAAAAATTGCCCTTTCCCCTTTCCTTTTTATGTAAACTATTACATTGAATGATAACTTACCATTCACCATAACCTCATCTTTAACTCTTATTGCATATCTAAACCCTTCCTGATTTTTTTTATCCTTTAATATATTCCCTAAATCAATTACCAGATTTTTTGAATCCCAAGGTAATTAACCAGGGAAAAAGACATGTCACCTTTTGAACAGAGGCATGTTGAAGGGTATGATCTCACAGTGGTTCTGAGTGCTAGAGAAAATGGAATGATTGATGGCAGGTGAGCATGTGCTGTTGCTGGGGTTCCTTACTCAGCCATCTCCACCAAACTCATCTAGGCTTTCTATGAGCCAAAATCAGCACACTTTGCCATTGTGTCACACACTGTTCACATGTGCTAAGCTATGTAATAGCATCCATTAAATGCACCAAGGACCACACACTGCCTGTCCATAACCTCCAAGCATTGCATACTGTTTATTCTTCTGCCAGAAGCCTATCACTTCCAACCTTATCAGTGTCTGTTTATGTGCTCTAACCTATTTAGGGCCAGATTACAATCTTGGCGGAGGGTATTACACCGACACAAACGTGACGGATATCCCGTCCGCCGTATTACAAGTTCCATTATATTCAATTGTAAGTCAACACATTGGGGTGAAACTCAGAGAAATGTATAAATGAAAAGAAACAATTGATAGATTATTTTGAGAAGTTTTGGTGGCATAATCATATATTCATAAAAAAATAGCATTAGGCTAGTAAGAAGTTACTGATTAAATACATCCCAGGTAAAGTCTTCATAGAATTGTGTGTTATGCTAGAAAACACCTTAAAACATTGGTTCACAAACTTTTTAGAACCACAACCCACTTTTCAGAATGGCAAATGTTCACGACCCACTTACCTTTAATAGACATAAGAAGGGGTGATTAGGTTTCACCTTTTTGTGAAATCTATTGTATTAAAAATATCTTAAAGGGGGCTTACATCCTGCCCTTGCTTTTCATTGGTCCCTGTGCTGGCCACTTACTTTTCCTCAGTTTCTATTGGCTGTAGCCTATTTACTGCATTTACCTATGCTTGTCCCTTCTGTGTGTGCTCTTGTCATTGTCCCGATGCCCAAGTACTGTTTTCATCTGATTTGGTGGAATTTCTTTTAAGTGTGTCAGCACCCCTGCTGTATCTACATCTTTGCTTTGAAGCAGTAGCGCTGCTCGAGTGTCGTGAGCTCAGTGTGCTGCAGTGGAGGCCTCGTGATCACAGTTCTGCCTGCTTTTGTGGGATGCCAATGCTCTCATCGCAGCTGCACTCACCAATCCCCTGGAGCAACGCGCACTCAACAGTCCCTCCTGGGCCGAAGTGATGCTTGTTCTTGAAGACAGCGCTCCTATCAAAACACTCATGGCCCTTCCTAGTGATAAAGGGCAGACCACGGTGCCTGAATTCCCAAAACAGCTAGAACTTGCTCCACATAACATGGCAACATT
This sequence comes from Pleurodeles waltl, assembly GCF_031143425.1. NCBI lineage: Eukaryota > Metazoa > Chordata > Amphibia > Caudata > Salamandridae > Pleurodeles > Pleurodeles waltl. Next base: position 603,697,314 of record NC_090445.1, on the reverse strand, counting down.
GCAGGTTTTCAATGGGCAATGGAAGTAGTGATGTGGCAAATGCACAAAACCTGGGTGCCCGTTATAATAACGTGACTGTAGGAGGCTGGCCTGGCTTGTAGTGGGTACCAAGGGGTACTTACACTCTGTACCAGGTCCAGTTATCCCTTATTAGTGTAGAAGAGGTGTTTCTAGCAGCTTAGGCTGATAGAAGGTAGCTATAGCAGAGCAGCTTAGGCTGAACTAGGAGACATGCAAAGCTCCTACTATACCACTAGTGTCATATGCACAATATCATAAGAAAACACAATACACAGATATACTAAAAATAAAGGTACTTTATTTTTATGACAATATGCCAAATGTATCTCAGCGAGTACCCTCAGTATGAGGATGACAAATATACACAAGATATATGTACACAATACCAAAAATATGCAGTAATAGCAAAAGAAAGTAATGCAAGCAATGTAGAATTACAGTAGATTGTAATAGGAGCACATAGGTATAGGGGCAATACAACCATATACTCCAAAAGTGGAATGAGAACCACGAATGGACCCCCAACCTATGTTAGCTTGTCGCTGGGGCTGTAAGAAGACAGTGAGGGTTAGAAAAATAGCCCACCCCAAGACCCTGAAAAGTAGGTGTAAATTGCACCTATATTCCCCAGAGAGCACAGAAGTCGTGATAGGGGAATTCTGCAAGGAAGACCAACACCAGCAATGCAACCAAAGTGGATTTCCGGATGAGAGTACCTGTGGAACAAGGGTCACGACAAAGCCGAGAGTGGGCAGATGCCCAGGAAATGCCAGCTGAGGGTGCAAAGAAGCTGCCACCAGATGGTAGAAGCTATGTATTCTGCAAGAACGAAGAGGGCTAGAAACTTCCCCTTTGGAGAATGGATGTCCCACGTCGTGAAGAAGCTTGCAGAGGTAATCCCACGCAGAAAGACCGCAAACAAGCCTTGCTAGCTGCAAGGGTCGCAGTTAGGGTTTTTGGATGCTGCTGTGGCCCAGGAGGGACCAGCATGTCGCCACTTGGATGAGGAGACAGAGGGGGCGCCCAGCAAGTCAGGGAGCCCTCACAGAAGCAGGCAGCACCCGCAGAAGTACTGGAACAGGCACTTGGAAGAGGAGTGAACCAGAGCTCACCCGAAGACACAAAAGGGAGTCCCACGACGCCGGAGGACAACTCAGGAGGTTGTGCACTGCAGGTTAGAGTGTCGGGGACCCAGGCTTGGCTGTGCACGAAGGAAATCCTGGAAGCGTGCACAAGAGCCGGAGCAGCTGCAAATCATGCGGTACCCAGCAATGCAGTCTAGCGTGGGGTGGCAAGGACTTACCTCCACCAAACTTGGACTGAAGAGTCACTGGACTGTGGGAGTCACTTGGACAGAGTTGCTGAGTTCCATGGACCACGCTCGTCGTGCTGAGAGGGGACCCAGAGGACCGGTGATACAGTCTTTTGTTGCCTGCGGTTGCAGGGGAAAGATTCCGTCGTCCCACGGGAGATTTCTTCAGAGCTCCTGGTGCAGAAAGGAGCCAGGCTACCCCCAGAGCATGCACCACCAGGAAACAGGCGAGAAAGCGGCAGGAGAAGCTATACAAGGTTGCAGTAGTCGTCTTTGGCTACTTTGTTGTGGTTTTGCAGGCGTCCTGAGCAGTCAGCAGTCGATCCTTTGGCAGAAGGTGAAGAGAGAGATGCAGAGGAACTCTGATGAGCTCTTGCATTCGTTATCTAAAGAATTCCCCAAAGCAGAGACCCTAAATAGCCAGAAAAGGAGGTTTGGCTACCTAGGAAGGAGGATAGGCTAGCAACACAGGTAAGAGCCTATCAGAAGGAGTCTCTGACGTCACCTGCTGGCACTGGCCACTCAGAGCAGTCTAGTGTGCCAGCAGCACCTCTGTTTCCAAGATGGCAGAGGTCTGGAGCACACTGGAGGAGCTCTGGGCACCTCCCCTGGGAGGTGCAGGTCAGGGGAGTGATCACTCCCCTTTCCTTTGTCCAGTTTCGCGCCAGAGCAGGGCTGGGGGATCCCTGAACCGGTATAGATTGGCTTATGCAGAGATGGGCACCATCTGTGCCCATCAAAGCATTTCCAGAGGCTGGGGGAGGCTACTCCTCCCCAGCCCTGACACCTTTTCCCAAAGGGAGAGGGTGTAACACCCTCTCTCTGAGGAAGTCCTTTGTTCTGCCTTCCTGGGCCAAACCTGGCTGGACCCCAGGAGGGCAGAAACCTGTCTGAGGGGTTGGCAGCAGCAGCAGCTGCAGTGAAACCCCGGGAAAGGCAGTTTGGCAGTACCCGGGTCTGTGCTAGAGACTCGGGGGGTCATGGAATTGTCTCCCCAATGCCAGAATGGCATTGGGGTGACAATTCCATGATCTTAGACATGTTACATGGCCATGTTCGGAGTTACCATTGTGATGCTATACATAGGTAGTGACCTATGTATAGTGCACGCGTGAAATGGTGTCCCCGCACTCACAAAGTCCGGGGAATTTGCCCTGAACGATGTGAGGGCACCTTGGCTAGTACCAGGGTGCCCACACACTAAGTAACTTAGCACCCAACCTTCACCAGGTGAAGGTTAGACATATAGGTGACTTATAAGTTACTTAAGTGCAGTGGTAAATGGCTGTGAAATAACGTGGACGTTATTTCACTCAGGCTGCAGTGGCAGGCCTGTGTAAGAATTGTCAGAGCTCCCTATGGGTGGCAAATAAATTGTTGCAGCCCATAGGGATCTCCTGGAACCCCAATACCCTGGGTACCTCAGTACCATATACTAGGGAATTATAAGGGTGTTCCAGTATGCCAATGTGAATTGGTGAAATTGGCCACTAGCCTGTTAGTGACAATTTAGAAAGCATAGAGAGCATAACCACTGAGGTTCTGGTTAGCAGAGCCTCAGTGAGACAGTTAGTCATCACACAGGGAACACATACAGGGCACATTTATGAGCACTGGGGCCCTGGCTGGCAGGGTCCCAGTGACACATACAACTAAAACAACATATATACAGTGAAATATGGGGGTAACATGCCAGGCAAGATGGTACTTTCCTACAGTGACACTATGAGGGCCTAACGAAAACAAGACCGTCTGACATAACAGACTTTTTGCTCAAGACAGAGATACAGTAAGGAGCGCAAAAAAGAGATCTGCACCCGTGCCAAGAGCCAGTGCCAGGTGAACACACCAACCATACCACAACTAAAACCTACACATTCCATTGCCATTACATGCACAGAACACTCAGACATTTGTCACGCACACACATTGCACATGCCATGAACCACGCAACCACAATGTCCATTCCCAGTCATATTGTCCATTCCAACTGTTTTACATCCCTGATAGTTAAAATTGTTCTTGTGTCACTAACTTTTCGCTTTATATAGTTTACCAGCCACCTTCCAAACATGCGGCTTTGCGTTGTGTTCCCATGGTTTGCCTTCCTTAGCACTTCTCATTAGTCATTCTCCATTTCACCATAAGATCCAAGTGCATTCTACCTACATTTTCGACTACATGTGCACCATAAATCCCTTACTTATAAGTGACGTAGGCGACGGGTTGAACTATTAATCTTACACCCTATGTTGTTTTACTAGGAACTTGCATGCTTGAGGTTTAAAAGGTAATCTTGTTGTCACCAACAAACAAAACTAGGGTTAATGGTTTGGTAAGCAGGTGGGACTAACAGGCGGTTTCTGATTTTTATGAAACTGTTACTCTATCATTCCAGTGACTCTTTTTCCCTTTAATTTTCTTCATTTTTTCCTCTAGCCCTATATTTACTGCGACTACCGAAAGACATTTAGCCTGCTTGTATCACCCTACCCCCTTTCTGGCTGTTGCTGTCCTGAGTCAAGGAAGCTGTAATGGGTGTTGTACTCCTCCCCTTGATCCCTGTGTTGAATTCTGGTTGTCACCTTTTACAACTTGCACAGAATGGTTATGTATTCTATTTAAACTGTAATTTTCCCATAGACGTATAACTTCTCTTGAACCTTTAGAAGCATTTGGGCAGTGGCGGCCGGCAGCTTTAGGAGGGAGGGGGCGGGCGAGATACACACAAACACACACACACACATTCATTCTTTCACACACAGACACACAGACACGCACGCATGCACATCCGTTAACAACACTCATAACATTCAAACATGCACGCACGCACCAAACATTAATTTTAAAAGATCGCACACACTCATTCTTTCACATGCACGCACATCCATTAACAACACTCATAACACTCAAACATGCACTCGCACCAAACATTCAATTTAAAACTTCACACACATACATACACGCACACACACACTTACACTTACCTTCAGCCTCCAGGTCCCAGGAGGGTTGGGACTGCTGCCTTCCCTCATTGGCTGACTTTAGGTCAGCCAATGAGGGAAGGCAGCAGTCCCAGCCTCGTCACAGAGTGAGACTGCTGACCCCACCCCACTCTGTGACGAAGTGTCACTGATTGACACTTGCCCTGGGCACTTCAGGGTTTAAACCTGAAGCGCCCAGGGAGAGTGTCAATTGGTGACGCTTTCTTCGTCACCCAGGGGAGGGCCTCGAGGCACCTTTGCTGAGCCAAGGAGGTCACGCCCAAAGGAGCTGTGACATCCTCAGCCCAGCAAAGTTCAGCTCAGGCAGCCAGGAGTCTGCGCAAATCGCGTATGTCTGCTCCTGGCTGCCTGAGCTGAACATGGAGAGTGTCTGTCAGGCTGACCTTTGTTCAGCCTGACAGACACTCTTCATGATGGGCAAAAGGTAGGGGGGGTGGCCCCTCTGCCCTAAAGGATGGGCCACCACTGCATTTGTGGCACAATAGGCAATTGTGCATTTGGGTACTCATGGCAATTGTGAATGTGTCTTCTCCTGGTCCAGCATGACCAGATGACCGCAAGTGGTGCTTTTTGTTTATAGGCACTGTACCAACTTAAATCTTTGAAATCTATACGTCATATGCCCAAGAAAATGAATGTTGAATAATTAGCCCTAACGATGCATCCCATGACGGGAGGAAACGGTTCCCTTCATCGAACCTTCCACTGCAGCTCTTAGAACTCCAAAGTATCCCGTGTTTCAATTCCTTGCAGAGTTTGGGCAGTGTGGTGCCTAGAGTTCCCAAAGAGGCATAAACTCCCATATCCGCATCAAGAGATACTTTGTGCATTTCTTTTCTTGTTTCCACATAGTCATCGATGGTTGTAGTGCCCTTGCTTTAGCTGATATATAGCTTGTTTTATCCTGTAAGATGTTCTGTATGGCACATGTGCAAAGTGTTCATTTATTGTGAGTATTCACTGCTTATGTTTGTGTTGTTTTTGTATTGTTAGGAATTTGATGATCTTGTGTCCACTACGTAACCCAGCTCAAAACTAACCACAGCCGGCAGCCCTTCAGCTGTACAACTAATTTTTAGGTTTCGCCTGCACAGCTGTGCTTGTGAAATATATTGGATTGTTCTGCATGGGCATAAAGCTGCATTTGTACTTCTGTTAATCATTAGCTGTTCAGCGACTTTGCTAATTCGGGCCATTACTGCGCATTGTGCTCCATTTTCCTCCGGGTAATTTCAGCTCACTCCATCACCTTTTTACCCTGTGTAATTATTTTATGCTGGCTTAGGCCAGCAGCATGTCTGCCACCCGGGTGGGACTGCCTCATTGACAAACTGTGTGCTCTCTCAACAAGCCACGGCATGGACTCTGAAAGGCCGCCCGGACTAGGGGACGAGCATTTGCACACATCATTTCAACCCTGCCAGCCTTCAGAGGCCCTAAACAGCTGGAACCCTCACGATTTTCTTATAGACCCATGCGCGTCTGCTTGAGACAATTTGTGGTACTTTTCAAGTATTTTTTTACTTTGTCCTCCGCCATTTAACTAATATTCCTGCATTACACCACTACCAGTTACTGCACAATATATCGGTGAGTAAACAAGTCATTACACTTTTATGGAGTTTCAGGAGTTTTACGGAGTTTACAACAAAAAAATACATATTAATCACATAGGCGAAACCTAAAGCATTTACCAATGCTTGTTTTTTCCTGAATGCAACTAAAGCATCGTATGGTAACACATTGTCATCTACAGACAGTGCATTTTCCATTGAAATGGCCACTAACTTTGCACATACATACAATTTTACTGATAAAACTGTCTAACACACAAATCATGGTGTGTTAGGGGCATTGCAGTTGCCTTTCTGCCCTCATATTTACATCAAATCTGGAATTAAAGACGTGGACAAGCTGCGCTAAATGAGCTTCGAATCCGCCTTGCACTTGAGTCCACTGGAATTGAATGACCTTCATAATAATATTTTTTCTGGTATTCTTTTTGCATGGCAACTACAAAACATACACAATAAATCTCATCACTATTGATCACGTTGTTTCAACGATCGCTATAAAAATAAATAAGGGACACATTGCTAAAAAGTACTCTTGAAAACTCTATTTCCATCCTGATTTTAGTCTTATTATGCTGGTAAAGTTTAATAGTGTTTCAGTTTTAAAGAAGCAGTATTCTATTTCTATTGCTGGAAGGTGTTAAAATTAATGCCTGTCTTTTTAGATAGTTCATCATTTTTCGTCATGCCTTTTCCAATGTGACTGTGTTAAGGTAAAATGGTAGAGGAAATGTATCAACATTTGCATTACCAACGTAACTACATAGCTCACTGTTAATTGCATTACCTGCCCCCACCTGTATTTTTAGGTTTCCTCACTTTGCTAAAGTATTTCATAAGAAGTAATGAAACTCACTTTTAAGCCCATGCCTTACCGTGTACAGTTTGTGTACCCACAAGAATTCCTTGTCTCTTAATACTGATTCAACGTTGCTTCATCTTGTATCCTGTATTAAATGAAAAATCTCAGACATTCTGGGGTTGCCCAACAGTAATTCAGGAGTGGATTTGCAAAACGTTCACCAAGTGGGGACTGTTTGTCAATATTCTTCATCAGTCTTTCCTTTAATTGTTTTTTGGTAAAACCCCAACGGAGGCTCCTCCATAGGGTGGAGGAGAGTTGCCTCCCTGCCAGCAGCGGCAGCTGCAAACCTTTACAACAAAATTATAATAAACAGCGTTTATTATCATTTCCTTACAAAGGGGCGGGGCCACAGGGGGTGACGAGGAGTGAAGGGGAGTGCTCAGCACTCCCTCTCACAGGCATGTGTGTTTGGCCAGCTGTCTCGGGCAGGCCAAACACACATGCGCACAGGGCTCTCTCCAGCCCAGCAACAAGGTTGCTGGGCTGGAGATAGCCTGCACAGGAGTTCCCAGCCAGGGCGCTCCCAGAAAAAACCTGACGCTGCTCAGGCCGCAGGGCAGGCTGGGAGCCTGTGCCTGCAGCCTGCAAGCGTCAGAGGAGAGGAGCGGCACGACAGAGGAGGTATGTGTTTTTTTTAATGAATGGAATTTTTATACCCACCAGCCCCCCGTGTATCCCTCCTGCGTGCCACCCCATCCTGCCTGTTTCGCGCAGTGCGAGCCGCGACTGTAAAACCCACATAGAAATTGCAGAGACATGTAATGATGTAAATGTGATTAGTTGTCTCACAATTTATGAATTATTGTATTCTACGTGTTGTACCCATATGGTCCTTAAATTCTACTGTTTTCTCTGATATGTAATGGGAACATACACAAGATCCACATGTGTAGCAAGCATTAGGTGCAGTAGGTAACCTTGTCACTCCTTCTTGTGGAATAAGGTATGAGGATGAGTTACTTTTCACTAACCAACCCCCTGTGCACAGTCACCAACCCATGCGTGTTAAGTCAGGAGCACTACAACACCCAGAATGCATCACCCCAACCTCAATAAATGCATCAAAAGAACACGAAGGGACCCTGCATGCCACTACATGGGAATGTGACCACCAATTACTGCTGTGCAGTGCTGCAAGAGACAAGAAAGTGCAGGACACCCACATCTCTATTCTCTCAAACACAGGCACCACCACCCATGCCACCCTGATGGAGACATCAAGGAGTGCCAGTCCTCCACCTGAAGACAAATCAATCAATCAATCATTCACGATATTTATAAAGCGCGCTATGTACCCGTCAGGGTTTCGAGGCGCTGGGGGGGGGGCCCACTCAGGTGAGTGCAGAGGGATGTCTTGACACAGAGGAAATCCCTGGCCCATCCCACAGACCTGGACAGTCACCTTCCAGAAGCCCCACCCAGGGCAGCACTGACATCCCAACCACTCAGCCACCACCATCAGCTCTGGCCCAACGACCCCACACCAGTGTCACCAGGCCATGGACTGGCTGCCACATGTACAGAGGCACAACTCTCCACCCACTACCGGGCAGTATGATGAAGGGCCCAGTGTAAGTGGGACTGCCAGACCTGTGCAAGGGACACTGGCACACGGGGCTAGAGCCAGTGGGAGGACAGCAGTGGCCCAGGGGGGTGGCCCAAGGAGGGATGCTGTTGCCCATGAGGTAATTGCTGAGGTCCTAGGAGCATACCACCATACCCAGGATAGGATGGACCAGATCCTTGCCACCTTGGAGGACAATCAGAGGCTGCAGGTAGCACACCACCAGGAGGCCATGGAGCATGGCCTCAATTGCAGGGGTGCTGCAGCGACAGACCAATACCCAGCCTGAAATCCCCAGCCCACCTGCAGGCCCCTTCCACTAGCCAGGACACTGCCCTGCCACCAACATCTGCAGCTGCTAGTGGACTGGCGGCACTGCCAGAGGACTCACAGGGCACCAGCACCCCCCCACTGTAGTCCAGGTACCCCCTCATAAACGTGTCCTCAGGCCCAGGCATCCCTGTGAAACACCAGCCAAGACCAAGCACACCACCAGGAAGTGCCTCTGTGTGCCACTGAGCTACCTTGTTGACATGCCACTGCCATTTCACCTTCTTCAAATGAACCCATGGACTATGCCCCTGTGTTACCAACAGCTGTGGAAATGTACCAGAGTAAATTGTCACCCATGTGCCCACTCCCTTCCACTGTCCCATCACTCATGTGTGTTTATCTGCAAATAAATACACTTGTACACACAAAATATCTGTCCTCATTTACTATTGGCAAACAAATGTTATTGTGTATGTATTAGCCAGTTACCATCGTTATGTCGCTAACATTGCAGGACGGGGTGCAAGAGACTGTAGTGATTGAGTATGTCAGACTGTACATTCCATTGTCGTAATACACATCTGTTTCTTTATTCATAAAGTTGTCACATCACTGGTAAGGGACACCACAATACTTAGTACATCAGTCACCCTGAAGCAATGCAGGGAGCCCATTTGTAGAATGGGAAATGTACCTCAGAGTCACTGAAAGTATAGCCAGATTAGCTGTGTCCTGGAGTTGATATCTTCCCCCTCTGCTTCCTCATCACTCCCATCCATCCTCTGATGTGGCAGGGGTGGTTGGACAGCATCCTCCTCATCCAGAAGTGGGATAGCTTTCCTCACAGCCAAGTTGTATAGCATGCAGCAGGCCACCACTATCTGACATACCTTGTCAGGGCCATAGCACAGGGATCCTCCAGAGAGATGCAGGCAACAAAATCTTGTCTTCAGGGGTCCTATGGTCCGCTCAATTACCCTCCTAGTGTGACCATGTGCTTCATTATAATGGATTTCTCCTTCAGTCCTGGGATTTCTCACAGGTGTCAGGAGCCATTGCATGTTTGGGTAGCCAGAATCACCTGGAAAAAAGGGTGAAAGAGGGTTAATGCACACACTTACTACTTGCATGCAGCCTGCCTGTCAGCAATGTCACTAGTGCGGTGTCATACACACTCACCTATGAGCCAAGCTCTGTCCCCCTGTAGTTGTCCCATCATGTGTGGCACACTGGTGTTTCTCAGGACAAAGGAATCATGGACTGATCCTGGGAACCTTGTATTGACACAAGAAATGTACTGATCAGCAGAACTCACCAATTGGACATTAATGGAGTGAAAGTTCTTATGATTTCTGAACAACTGTTTATTTACTCTTGGGGGTATGAGGGTTACCGGGTACCATCAATGGAAACCATCACATGGGGGATATTAGCAGTAGCATAGAATGCTGATTTACTGGTGGTGAGATCAGCCCTTTGGGGGAACTGGACATAAGTCTGCAGGTGTTGCACGAATGAGTTCATGAATTTGGACAGGATGTGGCTGAATATTGGCTGAAATACACCGGCTGCCATGCCCACTGTCACTTGGAATGAGCCTGTGGCTAAGAAATGTAGCACAGATAGTACCTGCTCAGTTGTAGGTATGGCATGGGGATTCCTATTTGCTGGCATCAGAATAGGCTCCCTTAGTGCACAGAGTTCCCATTCAGGTGGTAATTGATGTTGATGTGACATTCCTCCATGGTGGCCAGATCAATCAGGGGTCTGCAAACAGACGGGGCCCTCCCTCCCCACATGAGTCTGAACCTATGGGGGAGAAAGAGAGACACAATGAGTTGGGACATACACTTCTATTCTAAGGCCACACTAATCATGTTGTACATGCCACACAATTGTCCCTCACACAGACCTAAAGACCGTGGCATTCTTGTCAGGGCAATGTGTGGTGAGGTGTGTATGTAACATTGCAGCACAGTGTAGGCACACATCCCACCATGATAGTATGATGATGACCAGTGTACATAACAGTACTCGATGAAGGGGAGCTGGAATGGAGCCATGGCCTGGGACCCCAGGCAGACTATGGAGGCGTGGGGGATGCAAAATGGCAGCCCCTTGCCCTACAGGTAGTTTAGTGTAGGAAGTGACCTCATTCCGCTGGCGTTAGTCGTCATGGCGGTGGGAGGTGTTCACCGCCGTGCACCCGATCATTGGATATCATTGGCATCTATGGGAATACAGGGCCAATCACGATCACCGCCGGAGGTGACAGTGCACACCGCCGTGGCTAAATACCGCCATTTTACTTCGCCCTTGCCACTTGACTCCTGCACCTTGAGAGGGACTGAACTCCACTGCTTGTGCTGCTGGCCTCAGCCTTCACAACGGAGGAGTTGGACAAGCTGGTGGATGGGGTCCTACCCCTGTATGCAAAACTGTATGGGCAACCAGAGGCTCATGTAAGTTGCTATTTGACATCTATGAATGTGTGTGAATGTTGCGGATGCCTGTAGGCATTATTGTGGGCTGTGTAGATGCTCAGCTGTAATGTGTCTGGCAGTTGTGTTGGCTATTGTCTATCTGGCCTTGTCAGAGCGAACTGGCATGGCATTTGTGAATGGCTCACCCACACTGATGTCTGTTTTTACTCTGTGTGTCCCATGCAGGTCAGCGCCCATCAGAAGAAAGAATTGTGGCAAGCCATTGGCAACGAAGTGCGGACCCTGGGGGTCTACAACTGGCAGAGCACCCACTGCAGGAATCGGTGGGAGGACCTGCGGTGCTGGGCCAGGAAGACTGGATGCCCAGCTGGGGACGGCCTCCCAACGTGGGAGAGGTGCCCGTCGGACCCTGACCCCCTCTAATGGCCCGCACACTGGCGGTGGCCTATCTGGATTTGGATGGGCGCTTAAAGGCAGCACAGCAGCCCCAAGGGGGTGAGTACCAACACTATTGTGATGCTACTATGCTGAGTGTTGGTAGGTGCCAGTGTAGTGCCAGGCCCATAGATGGGTGTGTCACTGCAGTCTTGTCCCCCTCTACGTCCATGGGATGGTGTCCGTAGGTTGATATGGCTGGGTATGTAGGCCTGTGAGGGGTCCCCTTTTTGGCCTATTGGTTCAGATGAAGCCTTATGGATTTGCAGATTTGTTGTCTTGCCATCGTCTCTCATTGTATCCCATTGCAAAGTGCATCAGATTAGAGGGCCAGGATGGCCATGTAGTGTACTGTGGGATCATGCCTAGCAGTCATGGGCACATTCATGGCAATTGTTGTGTCTGCTGGCGGTTAGTGCCTGAGATGGGTGAGGGTGTATGTGTGCAAACAGGTATGTTTCACCTTGGTCTAACATACTTCTTTCTTGTTTTGTCCCCCCCACCCCTCTGTGCTCTTGTGTCCTTGTGTGCTTTAGCATCATCTGGTGAGGGAGCTGAGGCACCGGAGAGTGGGGATGCTGCAATCCACGGTTCCCAGGAGGCAGAATCCACCGACACCAAGGGAACCAGTGAGTTGTAGGGCGAGGAGAGGATCACGGGGGAGGCAACTACCACTGGAGGTAGTGACTCTGATACCTCCTCCGATGGAAGCTCCCTGGTGGTGGCGGACCCTAGTGGGCCCTCCTATTCTTTGCCATCTTCCACCACCCCCAATACCATCACCGCCCTCCCAGCAGCTCCCCACCAAGTTGCCCGTGCCAGCTCAGCCAGGAGGGTGGGCATCTTCTTCACCCCAGGCACCTCTTCTACTACCCCAGTCAGCCCTGCTGCCCTCACTGAGAAGTCTTTTGGCCTCCTGAGGACCTGTAGGGCAGACAACCATCGTGAATGCCATCCAGGGGCTGGCATCCCAGATGCAGCAATGCAATGCATTCCTGGAAGGCATTCATGGTGCCATGTCTGGCCTACCGAGATCTTTTCAGGCTCTGGCCTCCTAATTGACGGCAGCCAGTTTCCTTGGTCTTTCTGTCCCCCCTCCCACCACCTCTCCCCCTTCCAGCACCCCACTCCCGTCACCCATCCCAAGTACATATCCAGACAGCCATGCACCCAAATCAACACACATGAAGCACAGAGACAAACACAAGCACCACATGTCCCACCACATGCAGACACACCCCCACTGTGTCCACCCACCCTCATTCCAAAACACAGAAAAGCTCACACACATCCACTCAACATACATCCACCACACATAAGCAGACTACACAGGCACCTGCATCCAAGCACAGCAGACCTGCGCCTCATACCACCACTCCCTCAACCTCCACTCCCAAACCTGTCTCCAAGACCCCTCCAACTGCTCCTCGAAAGCTTACCCTCTCCCATGATGACCTGTTTGATCCTGTGTTGCCCCTGGTCCCTCTGCCACCCCACGGTCCAAGCCTACTCCTCCTCCAAAGGGCAAGCCCACACCCTCTCGGCCTCCAGAGCCTACAGCCAAGACCCCCCTTCCAAACCTGAGTCCCCACTCCCGCCACCCCCTGCCCCTGAACCCTAAGGTGCCTGGCTTCCCCATTGATGCCCCTGCCCTGTGGAGCCTTTCTGTCATTGTGGGAGTCATGTGTGGGCTTTATTTGCCCTTCCAGACATTGCAGTAGGACTGGCCTATGGCCTTGTTTAGACATTGTTCATTTATTTTATTTTGTGTATATAATATATCTGGCCAACAGACTTGTTGGTTCAATTTTGTCCAGTTGTCCAGCGTTTCACTGTGGGTAAGTGGTGTACACAGGTGTGTGCATTTGTACAGATATATGATAGCATGTGTCTGGTAAGTACATTTTATTTGGGTACGTATGGCTTGGGAAGGGGTGGGTGGAGGGGTGTGTGCGTTGTGGTGTGGGTGGGTGGATGTGTAGTTGTGCCATTTCTGTGTGCTAGGCTTTGGTACTTACCGTCGTCATCTTCGTTGGCGGTCACGGTCGTGGAGGAATATGGCAAGGAGAAGCACTGGCATTACTTCCAACTCTCGCTTCATGTTGGGGTCGGTGTGTTCTGTGGGCCTCCGGTGAGTGTTTCCCTTTATAGGGCTCGTTTCCGCCAGGCATTGCATGGCTGTGGTTCCCGCCCCAGAAACGCTGGCGGTGTGGTGGTTCGTAATATGGTGGCCATGTAGGACCTTTCCACTGGCCTGAGGATGGCCTCTGCCATAGTCATCAGCACTCCCAGAGTGGCGGTGAGTGGCTGGGCCGGTGGCTGTTTCTCATGTGCTTCTTTATGTGGTGGTCTGAACCGCCAGCCTGTTGGCGGTAGTTACCGCGACCGCTGGCAGTCTTTACTGCCAGGTTCCAAATGACCACCTAAGTCTCAGTAAAGTGCTTAGAAACACCATAGCTCCAAATGGGGCTACCACTACGTCTTGAAGGAGTAGTTCCCAACAGTCTGATGCCACTTGCCAGGGAGTACAGGCCAGTCACAGAGTCGCACAGACCTCAGGTGCAATACCTTTGAAAATGAGGAAACAAAGACATTGCACAGAGTTGGGGAGGTCAGGTGTCACTGGAGCTGGGGGGCGTTAGTTCCTTACTGCTATTGGGGAGGTGAGGTGTTGGTTCCTTTCTGCGAGGCAGGGAGGTGAGACGTTGGTTCCTTGTAGTTGCAGGGGAGTTGATGCAGTGTCAGTGGTGAGGCATTGGTTCCTTACAACTCAGCGTGGTCGATGAATCCAGCAGGTCAAGATGTGAGGCGTCGACTTCACGGTGTTGCGATCACACCACAGGGGCACAGGTGCTGCAGCGGAGTCAGGTGTCACTGATGTCTGTGACACGGCACTCGGGACTCATGCTGTGGCAGGACTTCGGGGGGCTGTGGTGGTGTCAAGCCTGCGGCATGGGTTGCAGTCATTGAACTTAGTAGAGACCACGGCTTCAGTGAAGTCAGCGGCGAGGAGTCGGACAGCGGTGCTGGTTCCGAAGTCGCTCTGGAGTCTATGTGCGTGTTTCTTCTTGGTTACAATGGAACTCACTCCCAAGGGCCCAGAAACTGGATTTGGCACCACCCGGCAAGCCAGGACTCTCAACAAGAGTGCCCAGGTGCTGTCAGATGAAGTCTTTGATGTCCTTGGGACTTCTTAACCATGAGCACTCAGGCTTATCTCAGATGCAATGTGTAAAGTATTTGTACACACACACACAGTAACACAGGGAAAACACCACAAACGTACTCCACACCAGTTTAGAAAAAAAGCCAATTTTTATCTGAGTAAAACAAAATCAAAACGACAAAAATCCAAGTTACACAACAAAGACATGTATTTTCAAAGATTAAGGGGGTCATTACAACATTGGCGGTAAAAGGCGCTTACCGCCGTGCAGAAGACCGCCAATACACCGCCGCCGCGGCGATAGTCCGCCACAGCTATTATGACACACATCTCGGAATCCGCCGAAATACAGACACCCACACAACTCCGTCACACCAAAGGTCAGCGTTAAACTGGCAAAAACAAAACCTCCACGCCAACAGAAACACGCCCATGCTATTAAGACCCACGAATCCATGCGGCGGTCTTTCAACCGTGGTATTCCATTGGCGGTATACACCGCCGCGCTCAAAATACACACACATCTCCAAAACACCGCCACATTGGACAATTCCAAATACACACACCTGATACACATACAAACACCACTCCCACACACCCATTACAATATAAAACACACACCCACATCACCCACAAACCCCTATGACCAAAATTCACGGACGAAGGCCAGAGAGACAGCACAGCCAAGACAACACCACCATACAGAGGCACACAACACCATCACCCACATTCACGCACAAAACACCACACACCACTACACATCACCACATACATCAACACTCACACCGCCCCACACATCACACACACCACCCCATGTCACGCCAAAGACACCCCCGCTTCTCTGAGGAGGAGCTCAGGGTCATGGTGGAGGAAATCATCCGGGTAGAGCCACAGCTATTTGGCTCACAGATAAAGCACACCTCCATAGCCAGGAAGATGGAGCTATGGCGCAGAATCGTGGACAGGGTCAACGCTGTGGGACAGCACCCAAGAAATAGGGAGGACATCAGGAAGAGGTGGAACGACCTACGGGGGAAGGTGCGTTCAACGGTCTCCAGGCACAACATCGCGGTTCAGCGGACTGGTGGCGGACCCCCACCTTCTCCCCCACAACTAACAACATGGGAGGAGCAAGTCTTGACCATCATGCATCCAGAGGGCCTCAGAGGAGTCGGTGGAGGATGGGACACTGGTAAGTCAAATCTTAACTATCATATCCCCCACCCTACCTGCATTCTATCACACACCCCCACCCTCACACCCTGCCCTATCACTCAAACTCCTCACTAATGTACTAATAACACAAACCACACATCCCAACACCAAGCCCTGCATGACACAACTAAGCATGGTCACCCCTCACTAAAGCATGCCCACTGCACATACCCAGAACACCCCCTAACCATCATCACACAAGCCCCCACACAGGAATGCCTGCACTGGGGTACACAGACACCCACCCATTTCACACCATCACACACACAAATACATTAATTATGCTCTTATGCCCCTGCAGGAACCCGAAGGACCGTCACCACACCAGAGGGTCCAGACAACACCACTCCACCCCCAGAAGAGGCCCACTGTGACGATAGCAGCTCTGCCCTACTGGATCCTGATGACCAGCCCGGACCATTGTGGGGCTCGGGACAGTCGGTTCCCCTTGCACAGGCACAGCCCAACACTGACCTTCCACCCTCTGGTAACACCAGCACAGCACCCACCCAGCGGGCCCATTCCTCCCTACCCAGGACAGGTCAATCAGCGGTGTGTCCACCACTACAGGGAACCCAAGAGAACCCACCACCCCAACAACAACAGGGATCTGGGGGCAGTGGTAGTGGGCACACGGTCCAGGGGACGGAGGCACAGGAACACATGGGAACTGGGAGGGCTGCTGTGCGACAGGGGGCGGACAGGCCAAGGGAACCCACTCTCCATGAGGCCCTCACCTCCATCATGGGAGCATACCACCACTCCCAGGAGACGATGGCCACGGTCCTGGCCAAGTTTCAGGAGACCCAGCGCCTGCAGGAGGAACAGTATTTGGGGTTCAGGGAGGAGCTCAGGACCATCAGCTCCGCCCTGGGCACCATCGTAGGGGTGCTGAAGGACATACAGAACACCATGAGGGACACTGTGGCACTCCAAGGGGCCCCTGACACTAGCCAGGACGATGAACTGCCCACCACCTCCACCGGCGCTAGTGGACAGGACGCCCCGCCACAGGACCACCACACCAGCACCCCACCCCCTGCAGACGGACAACCACCACGCAAGCGGTCCCTGAGAGCCAGGAACAGGACAGAGCAAGGTGGCAAGACCCCCGCCAGGAAATGAGACCACCCTGATTGTCCCTTCACTGACCCACTTTGTTACCCTCTCCATACTTGAACTGCCCCAGCTCCACTTCCTATGCCCAGATGGGCAGTGCACCTGTGAGACTAATAGAGTGGACTCTGCCATGGACATTCCTCCGCCATCACCCATCCTCATATTACAACCCCCTCCCATTTCTGAGCACTTCAATAAACACCCTTGAAACACAAAACAATCTGGAGTCAGTCTGTGAGATTGTAAATATGTATTATCAATGACAGAGTCATAATGCGTTTCCCATTGTAAAGCCAACATACCTATGTCACACATCACAAGTCCTTGAAGGATGCAAGCAGATGACACATGTTGGTAACCACACCTGTGAAACCGTAATGGAAAGGAACAACTCAGTTACCAAATACTGGTTGAAATCGACAGACAGGATAGAGGTAGACGTGTGAAAGTTAATGTAATGGTAAAAATTAAAATGTTCTCACCTGTGTCTCACTGGAAATATTGCTGTATGACTGACTCCCTGTTGTCATTGTCTTCTTCCTCAGCTTCCTCCTCATCACTGTCCACAGGCTCCATAGCTGCCACAACACCGTCATCTGGACCATCCTCCTGCAGAAAAGGCACCCGGCGTCGCAAAGCCAAATTATGAAGCATCGAGCAGGCGATGATGATCTCGCACACCTTCTTCGGTGAGTAGAATAGGGAACCACCTGTCATATGGAGGCACCTGAACCTGGCCTTCAGGAGGCCGAAGGTGTGTTCGATCAGCCTCCTAGTCCGCCCATAGGCCTCATTGTAGCGTTCCTCTGTCCTGGTCCTGGGATTCCTCACTGGGGTCAATAGCCATGACAGGTTGGGGTAACCAGAGTCCCCCAATAGCCACACACGGTGCCTCTGGAGTTGAGCCATCATATCAGGGATGCTGCTATTCCGCAGGATGTAGGCGTCATGCACTGAGCCAGGGAACATAGCATTTACCTGCGAGATGTACTGGTCTGCCAAACAGACCATCTGTACATTCATGGAATGATAACTCTTCCTGTTCCTGTACACCTGTTCACTCCTGTGGGGGGGGACCAGAGCTACATGGGTCCCATCAATGGCACCTATGACGTTGGGGATATGTCCAAGGGCATAGAAGTCACCTTTAACTGTAGGCAACTCTTCCACCTCAGGGAAAATGATGTATCTCCTTATGTGTTTCAGCAGGGCAGACAACACTCTGGACAAAACGTTGGAAAACATAGACTGGGACATCCCTGATGCCATGGCCACTGTTGTCTGGAATGTCCCACTTGCAAGGAAATTGAGCACAGACAGCACCTGCACGTCAGGGGGGATTCCAGTCGGGTGGCGGATTGGTGACATCAGGTCTGGCTCTAACTGGGTACATAGTTCCTGGATTGTGGCACGGTCAAACCTGTAGGTGATGATGACATGTCACTCTTCCATTGTCAACAGGTCCACCAGCGGTCGGTACACCGGAGGATTCCGCCATCTTCTCACATGTCCCAGCTGACGGTGCCTACGAAGGACAACAGCGACGAATCAGTCATTTTCCATCCAAGTATGTACCCACAGTTACACACAAGACTACACCAATCACAAAACCCTTCCTGTATGTGTGTTGAGTGTAGGCCTAGCTATGTGTGACGCAGAGGTAAATGAAGCCATGTGGGCCCCTGAAATGGCGGCTGCCTGACCTCTAAACTGGGAGAATGGGATTGTGGGGTAACAGCGCTGGCGTTGCACACGTGGCGGTAGGCGGTCGTAGACCGCGGTGCAATGCAGCATTGGTTAACATTGGACCCTATGGGTCCCAGGAGCCAATGAACAGGTGCGTCGGCGGTGATGATGCGCACCGCCGCGGACGTCACCGCTATTTTCTATCTGTTCAATCACTAGATACCTGACCTTCGACGGGAGAGGACCTACACTGCAAGTGCTGCTGTGACCTCGGTCTGGAAGCGACGATGGCTGCTGCGTCTGGGGAAACGGCCCTTGCCTTCACTGCTCAGGAGTTGGAGAAACTGGTAGACGGGGTCCTCCCCCAGTACACGCTACTCTACGGTCCTCCAGACCAACAGGTTAGTACACAGGGAGCACGTTGTATGGGCTAGGCCTGGGTGGAGAGGGCTGGTTGGAAGAGGGAAGGGGGCAGAGTTCATAGAACATTAATGCTTGTGAGTGAATGGGCCACATGGCCAGAGTAGGGAGGGGGCCACTCACATCGACGGTGCAGTTGGTAATGACTGTTCCTCTTCCCTTTGTGCATGTCATGTAGGTCAGCGCCCACCAGAAGAGGGACATTTGGCGTGCCATCGCCAAGGAGGTCCGGACCCTGGGGGCCCACCAGAGACGGGGCACCCGCTGCCGGAAAAGATGGGAGGACATTCGCCGCTGCAGCAAGAAGACGGCGGAGGCTCAGCTGGGGATGGCCTCCCAACGTGGGAGGGGTGCCCGTCGCACCATGACCCCCCTGATGTTCCGGATCCTGGCGGTGGCCTACCCAGAGTTGGATGGGCGCTTGAGGGCATCACAGCAGACACAACGGGGTGAGTACAACCTCATTCTGCGGAGTTTGCGCACAGTAGAGGGGTCTGGGTGGGGGAGGAGGCCTGTGGGTGTACCTAGGCCAGCCAGAAACACAAAGACTAGGCCCCTCTGTAATGCAGCCCATGTGGCACTCTACCCCACCTCAGTAGAGTGCCAAGTCGAGGTATAGTTGCCCCTGTGGCATCCATGTGTTCAGATGTCCACCATTGCCCTGTAGGCCATATCCCAGAAATTGCATATGCAGAGGGCAGGAGCAAGGCGTAATGCAGGGGGCTGCTGTGTCTGTCTTGTCCACCAACGGTAGCGGTATGCCATGCACTCAACCTGTCTTTCTTCTGTCCCCCCCCTTTTTCTGCTCTCCCTGTTCTTTTGTACATCAGCATCATCAGGCGGAGGTACAGTGGTACCGGAGCACGAGGGAGCTGCATTCCACATGGCCATGGAGGGCCACACCACGGACTCAGAATGCACCAGTGGGACTGAGGGCGAGGGGAGCTTCACGTCGGGCACCGGATCACCAAGCAGCGACACGGACTCATCCTCCGATGGGGTCTCCCTTGTGGTGGCAGCACCATCTGTGCGCCCCACTTCTACCTGTACAGCCGCCACCTCCCCTCCCAGCACCGCCCTCCCAGCAGCCCCTCAGCGTTCGCCCCGTGCCCGCTCACCCAGGAGGGTGGGCATCACCTTCGCCCCAGGCACCTCAGGCCCTGCCCCAGTCACCCCTGCTGCCCTCAGTGAGGAGTCCATTGACCTCCTGAGGTCACTCACTGTTGGGCAGTCTACCATTGTGAATGCCATCCAGGGTGTAGAACGAGAGTTACAACACAGTAATGCATTCCTGGAGGGCATTCATTCTGGTCAGGCTGTCCTTCAGCGAACCCTGCAATCTCTGGCCTCAGCACTGATGGCAGCCATTGTCCCTGTGTCTAGCCTCCCCCTCCAACCTCCTCCACCCAGACCCAATCCCCTGTACCCCAGCCCATCCCAAGCACACCTACAGACCAGCATGCACACAAGTCAGCACACACAAGTAGCTCAAGCAAACATAGGCACCACACAACCCACAGGCACTCACGTGTCCTCTCCCAGTGTGTCTGTGACGCCCCCTCCCAAAGTACACAAACGCCGGCAATCACACACCCAACATCCATCCACCTCACGACAGCCTCCAGTACCTGCACCTGCACCCAAAACACCTAAAGTGACACCTCCTACAACCACCTCCTCTTCCTCCACTCCCAGGCCCCCTCCAACTACCCATCCCAGTGTTCATCAGAAACTGTCCCTCTGTAAAGTTTACCTTTTTGCCCCCACCCCCCTCTAATTCATCAGTCCCGTCGTAGCGCCTCAGCCAAGAAGCCTCCAATACCAGTGATGCCTGTTCAAGGTATGTGGAGTGCACCAGCCACCAGGGCAGACAGTGTGACCCGGAGCCAAGGCACTGGCAGCCCACCCCCTGTAAAGGCTCTAAAATTGGAGAGTGGACGACGGGACCGTGTGAAGACTCCTGGTGGGAAAACAACTCACATGGGTTCCAAGGGGATTGGAGAGTCAGCTGTGACTCCACCAAAGGAGGGGAAGGGCCAGAGGAAGTCTGCCCAGCCTGTTGTGAGTATCACGGCGGAGAAGGACGCCATCATTCCTGGCGGTCGAGACCCAACCACCAGCACCGTCGTCACTGGTCAGGAGACCACCGCCAGAGTCATAGCCCATGAGGGCCCAAGTATCGTCACTGGTCAGGAGACCACCGCCAGAGTCATCGCTCAGGAGGGCCCAAGTATCGTCACTGGTCAGGAGACCACCGCCGGAGTCAGTGCCCTGGAGGGCAGCAGTATCGTCATTGGTCTGGAGACCCCCGCCAGAGTCAGTGCCCTGGAGGGCAGCAGTATCGTCACTGGTCAGGAGACCACCGCCAGAGTCATCGCCCAGGAGGGCCCAAGTATCGTCACTGGTCTAGAGACCACCGCCAGAGTCAGTACCCTGGAGGGCAGCAGTATCGTCACTGGTCATGAGACCACCGCCAGAGTCATAGCCCAGGAGGGCCCAAGTATCGTCACTGGTCAGGAGACCACCGCCGGAGTCATAGCCCAGGAGGGCCAAGTATCGTCACTGGTCAGGAGACCACCGTCGGAGTCATAGCCCAGGAGGGCCCAGGTATCGTCACTGGTCAGGAGACCACCGCCGGAGTCATAGCCCAGGAGGGCCCAAGTATCGTCACTGGTCAGGAGACCACCGCTGGAGTCATAGCCCAGGAGGGCCCAAGTATCGTCACTGGTCAGGAGACCACCGCCGGAGTCAGTACCCAGGAGGGCCCCGGCTGCCACAGCCGAGGTGGGCTATGAGGGAATGTCATGCCACACACCAATGCCCAGTCTCTGGAACGTCATGCCACACACCAATGTCCGTACCAGAACCGCCATGGCAAAGCACCGCTGAACAGTCCTGAACCGCCATGGTGAAGACCGCTGAACAGGGCAAGCACCGCCATGGCAAAGCACCGCTGAACAGGGCAAGCACCGTCATGGCAAAGCACTGCTGAACAGGGCAATGACCGCCATGGTGAAGACCGCTGAACAGTCCAGAACCGCCATGGCAAAGCACCGCTGAACAGTCCCGAACCGCCATGGTGAAGACTGCTGAACAGGGCAAGCACCGCTATGGCAAAGCACCACTGAACAGGGCAATGACCACCATGGTGAAGACCGCTGAACAGTCCAGAAATGCCATGGCAAAGCACCACTGAACAGTCCCGAACCGCCATGGTGAAGACCGCTGAACAGGGCAAGCACCGCCATGGCAAAGCACCGCTGAACAGGGCAAGCACCGCCATGGCAAAGCACTGCTGAACAGGGCAATGACCTCCATGGTGAAGACCGCTGAACAGTCCAGAACCGCCATGGCAAAGCACCGCTGAACAGTCCCGAACCGCCATGGTGAAGACTGCTGAACAGGGCAAGCACCGCTATGGCAAAGCACCGCTGAACAGGGCAATGACCACCATGGTGAAGACTGCTGAACAGTCCAGAAATTCCATGGCAAAGCACCACTGAACAGTCCCGAACCGCCATGGTGAAGATCCCTAAACAGGGCAAGCACCGCCATGGCAAAGCACTGCTGAAAAGGGCAAGCACCGCCATGGTGAAGACCGCTGAACAGGGCATGCACCGGGTAAGAATGAATAGACCGCCACATCAAGCATCCTTATCCCATGTGCAGCTGGGACAGTGAAGGGACAGGAACTTTGACGGGATGGCACAGTGGGCAAGCCACCCACTGTAGAGACTTGAGAGACTGTGGCTTTGCACTCCCCAGGATGGCACAGTGGGCAAGCCACCCACTGTAGAGACTTGAGAGACTGTGGCTTTGCACTCCCCAGGATGACACAGTGGGCAACCCACCCACTGTAGAGACTTGAGAGACAGTGGCTTTGCACTCCCCAGGATTGAACAGTGGGCATGGAGCCCCGTCGTGGATCTGGCTTTGCAGTCATCCAGCTGAGGTGCCCCCCCTTCGCTTACCCCTGAGGTGCCTGTAGTATTTCTATCTGATGCCCCGGCAGTGTTCTCTCCGATTGTGGTCAGGTATCTTTTGTGGGCCTCGCCCATGCATTTTTGGACTAGTGGTGCATGGACATTGATATGTACATATCTGCACTACTTCTCGTACTGTATATATTTCTGCCAGATTTTCATATATATCTGTATATTTTTGCAAGACTTGTTTATTGCAACATTACAATGTTTGAACGGATTTTGTTTTGTCTTTGCATTCTTCCGTGGGGAATTTAGGTTTGTTACTGTGATGTTTGGAAATGCATTGGTGTGTATGTTGTAATATGCGAGGGTGGGGGTGTTTCGTGGGTGTCCCCCTAACTTTTGCCTCCACCCTCCCCCATGTCTTAGGTGCAGTACTCACTGTTGTCTTTGGCGCCTACGTAGATGGTGGTCGTAGAGGAGCAGAAAGACAAGCGCAGGGAGTATTTGTAGTTCCGGTTCCATAGAGTCCTCGTTCCTCGTGGGATGTGTTCAGGTGAGCGTTTTCCCATTGCAGCAACTGTTTCCGCCGTGTTTTTATCCACGGTGAATCCGCTCCGTAAAAGGTGGCGGATTGGCGTGTTGTAATACTATGGGCGGCACATTGTCTTCTGCCTGTCTATTGGCGGTGACTGCTGCGCCGCTCGTCTTTACCGCCATGGCGGGCGGTGTGTTAAAGTGGCTGTCTTTGTTGGTGGTTTCCGCCAGGGTCATGATTCCCTTTTTTTGTCCGCCGGCCTGTTTGCGGTATTACTGCCACTTTAACACCGTCCGCCAGGGTTGTAATATCCCCTAAGTCTCGGTAAAGCACTTAGAAAAACAATAGCTCCAACTGGGGCTATTACTATGTATTGAAGAAGTTGTTCCCAACAGTCTGATGCCACTTGTGAGGGAGTGCAGGCTTGTGACAGAGTCGCACAGACCTCAGGTGTAATACCTTAGAAAATGAGGAAACAAAGACATTTCACAGAGTTGGGGAGGTCAGGTGTCACTGGAGCTGGTGGGCTTTGGTTCCTTACTGCTATTGGGGAGGTGAGGTGTTGGTTCCTTTCTGCAAGGCAGGGAGGTGAGGTGTTGGTGCTTTGCGGTTGCAGGGGAGTTGATGCAGCGTCAGTGGCGAGGCGTTGGTTCCTTACGACTCAGCGGGGTAGATAAATCCAGCAGGCCAAGACACGAGGCGTCGACTTCACTGTGTTGCAATCACATCACAGGGCCACAGGTGCTGCAGCAGAGTCGGGTGTCACTGATGTCTGTGACACAGCACTTGGGGCTCACGCTGTGGCAGGACTTCAGCGGGGCTGCAGCGGTGTCAGGCCTGCGGCATGGGTTGCAATCATTGAACTTAGTAGAGACCACAGCTCCAATGCAGGCAGCGGCGAGGAGTCGGACAGCATTTCTGGTTCCGAAGACGCTCTGGAGTCTATGTGCTTGTATGTTCTTGATTACACTGGAACTCATTTCCAATGGCCCAGGAACGGGATTTGGCACCACCTGGCAAGTCAGGACTCTCAGCAAGAGAGCCCAGGTACTGGCAGAAGAAGCCTTTGATGTCCCTAGGACTTCTTAAGCATGAGCACTCAGGCTTATCTCAGAGGTTATATGTAAAGTATTTGTACACACACATACAAACAGTAACACTGTGAACACACCACAAAAGTACTCCACACCAATTTAGAAAAATAGCCAATATTTATCTGAGTAAAACAAAATAAAAATGACAAACATCCAAGATACAGAACAAAGATATGAATTTTCAAAGTCTTTGATGTCCCTGGGACTTCTTAACAGGAGGCAAGCTCAATCCAAGCCCTTGGCGAACTTTTGGAAGCAAGGTGTAGAAAGCAAAGTCCAGACCTTTCAATCCCAGTTAAGAAAGAGCTAGCAGCAGGCCAGCACAGCAAAGCAACAGGCAGAGTGGCAGTCCCTCATACAGCATCTAGTTCTTCTTCCTGGCAGAACGTCCTCAGTCCAGAAGGATTCTAACTATTTGGTGCCAGAGGTCCAGTACGTATACACATTTCTGTCTTTGAAGTAGGCAAACTCAAAAGAGAAGGCTTTGTACTGCACAATACTCTTCCTTTCCCTGCCTTGACCCCAGACATACTCCAGGGGGCTGAAGTGTGGGGACAGGCACAGCCCTATTCAGATGCAAGTGTCAGCAGCTGCCATCACTCTAGCTCAGGAAGATTCATCAGTCTGGTGATGGGCCATCAGGACATACAGGGCCCACCTCAGCTCCTTTGTGTGACTGTCTGGAGTGAATACACAGTCTAACTGTCATCCTGACTGTTAAAAATGCGGTCTCTAGTTGGCAGTTGGTTTGCACCCTGTCCAAGGAGGGACCCTCACTCTAGTCAGGATAAGGGAAATACCCGCTCAGATAATCCCTGCTCACCCCCTTGGTAGCTTGCCACGAGCAGTCAGGCTTATCTCAGAAGCAATGTGTAAAGCATTTGCACATAACCCACAGTAATAAGTGAAAACACTACAAAAGGACACCGCACCAGTTTTAGAAAGAAAATACCCAATATTTATCTGTGTAAAACAAGACCAAAATTATAAAAATCCAACATACAGAATAAGAAATATGAATTTTGTAAGATTTATCTTATAAACACAGTTCCTTGAAGTTGATAGCTCCACCTGGGGCTATCACGGCATTGTGAGCAACCTAACCAACAGTTCAGGCTGGCCGCGGCGTCGCAGGCCAGCTACATGACGGGAAAACCCGCAAACAGTACCTTGGATTTGTAGGGCATTGTGATCCTCACAGTGAGCTCCGGAGAGCGGCCTTGCGGGTCGAACTCCGGGCTGATGAAGTCAGGTGCACCGGTGTTGATGGCCTCGGGGCTATGGTGCGAAGCGGGTCGATGCGATGTGTGGTGTCCACAGGTCACAGTGCAGGCAGCAGTGTCATCATTGCGAAAGCGCTGCCGTTGGTAGGCCCAAGCCAGCGGTGCGGGACGGGACAGTGCTTCCAGCTCCTCATGAGCGGTGTCCACAGGCCACGGTGCAGGCAGCGGCGCCGGTGTCAGCAGGATCATCGTCGTCGGGGGTCCAGGCTGCGGTGTGAGCAGCTGATGCCGGAGTGCGGCGCCCACAGGTCACGGTGCGAGCAGCGGCTCAGGGAAGTTGTCTAATGACGGTGTCGGTGAGAACAGTGTTGCGGTGCGAAGCGGGGCAATGCGACTCCATGCAATGTCGGCAGGTCACGGTGCAGGCCAGCGGCATAGTTGGCGGCGTCATGGTGGTTTCTGCTCCTGTACAGCACAAAACACACAGTTCCCAGTGCTGCAGGTTGAGGAAACTGAAGTCTTTGGTGTCCGTGAGACTTCCAACAGGAAGCAAGCTCTACTCCAAGCCCTTGAAGAACTTTCTCAAGCAGGACACACAGCAAAGTTCACCCTTTGCACTCTTTTAGGGCAGAAGCAGCAACTGCAGGCCAGTCCAGCAAAGAAACTCAACAAAGGGACAGTACCCCTCCTTCAGCTCTTCAGCTCTTCTCCTTGGCAGAGGTTCCTCTTGATTCCAGAAAGATTCTAAAAGCCTGGGGTTTTTGGTCTTCTTCTTATACTCTGTTCTGCCTTTAAAGTTGGCAAACTTCAAAGCAAAGTCTCAAGTGTTTTCAAGATCCTTCCTTGTCCAGGCCAGGCCCCAGACTCACACCAGGGGGTTGGAGACTGCATTGTGTGAGGGCAGGCACAGTCCTTTCAGGGGTGAACGAACACTCCTCCCTCCCCTCTAGCTCAGATGACTCATCAGGATATGCAGGCTTCACCCCTACCCCCTTTTGTGTCACTGTCTAGAGAAGAGGTGTGAACAGCCCAACTGTCAAACTGACCCAGACGGGGGATCCACAAACAGGCAGAGTCACAGAATGGTTTAAGCAAGAAAATGCCTACCTTCTAAAACTTGCATTTTCAAACAGACAATTTAAAAACCAACTTCACTAAAAGATGGATTTTTACATTGTAAGTTCCGAGACCCTAAACTACACATTTGTATCTGCTCTCAAGGGGAATCTACGCTTTAAGGATATTTAAAGGCAGCCCCCATGTTAACCTATGTGAGGGATAGGCCTTAAACAGCAAAAAGCGAATTTGGCAGTATTTTACTGTTAGGACATATAAAACACACTAGTATATGTCCTACTTTAAACATACACTGCACCCTGCCCCTGGGGCTACCTAGTGCCTACCTTAGGGGTGCCTAACATGTAGTAAAAGGGAAGGTTTAGGACTGGCAAGTGGGTACACTTGCCAAGTCGAATTGACAGCTTAAAACTGCACAACCAGACACTGCAGTGGCAGGTCTGAACCATGGTTACAGGGCTACTAATGTGGGTGGCACAACCAGTGCTGCAGGCCCACTAGTAGCATTTGATTTACAAGCCATGGGCACCTCTAGTGCACTTTACCAGGGACTTACCAGTCAATCAAATATGCCAATCATGGATAAACCAATCAAAAGTACAATTTCTATGGGGAGCACTTGCACTTTAGCACTGATTAGCAGTGGTAAAGTGCACAGAGATAATAAACCAGCAAAAACAAAGCTGAAAAAATAGGAGGAAGAAAGCAAAAGGTTGGGGATAACCCTGCAAAAAGGGCCATTTCCAACACAACCCCCTCCCAGCCTAAAGCCAGGGAAGGCCAATCAATACCTTGCTGGACTTCCCTGCTCAGGGCGATAGAAGCTGGACAATGGCCCACTACTGCAGGAGCTCTTGCCATTCTATGCCTCTCTGAACCCAGGTTGATCCCCTCGGTCAACACTCTCAGGGTCCACTGAACTAACCTTGGGGGAACTCTTCTCCTCATCTGAGAACTCCATCTGTGCAGCACCTACCCTTACCTTGCCCACAGATGCATCCCAGTAGGCAGGCAGTACCACCAGGGCCAACAGTGTGATGTGGCCCATTCCACCCCTGGGGTCTGACTTCAGTTCCTCTCCCAGGGAAACCTCTTACCACAAGGATAACAACCAACAGTACCATCAGGGCCAACAATGTGATGTGGCCCCTTCCACCTGGGGTCTGACTTCAGTTCCCCTCCTAAGGAAAACTCTGACCACAAGAATAACAATCAACAGAGGCCACTGACAGCTGTCAGTGTCAAGAGCCAGGCCCCAGGCCATCCTAGGATCTCTAACCTCTGTGGTTTTAAAAAGTGGGGGACAGTAACCCCAGGTGACTTGCACCCTTTTTCCACTTCACCTCCCACCAGTTAAGGAATGGTGTTCTGAGACTGGTCACTCACCCTTGGTTCTGTACCTTCAGGCTGACCAGGGGACAAGGGTGGGCTCTCCATCCTCCTGTCCCTCTTGCTGGGGTCCTGTACTTTCTGCCTTGGATTGGTACCCCCAGAAAACTGAACTTTGAGGGCGCCTCTGGAGGCCACCCCTCCCAGTTCCCCTGACACCTGGGGGAATTAATTCCCAGGAGGGCAGTCTATGGGCATCTGGGGACTGACTATGACCCGCCTCTGGGTCACCTCCCCACCCCACTTTAGGGATACCAGGACCACAGGGCGGAAGAAGTCCTGCCCATGGGCTGGTGTCACCCTACACACCTGACCGGTGTACTGCTCTGGGGAGACAAGCCTTTCCACCATCATGGTGTAGCTAGCACCACTGTCCCTCAGAGCGGTGACTGGGACCCCATTCACTGTCACCTGGTGGAAGTGTCGACTCTCACCCTCAGGGAAAACCAACTCATCCACTGAGTCCACCTCCCAACTAAGGGATATCAGGGCATGATCTATGACCTGCCCCTGGCGGCTACCTCCCCCTAAGGCCTCATTGGCCACCTCAGTAGAGGGGCCACCAGTGCGGGTTCTCTTAGGACAGAAAGAGTCCCCTTGCTTGTGTCCCAGCTGGAGACACTCAAAGCACCGGGGTTGAAAATGGGGTGCCCAGGGCCACCGCCCACCAGAACCGCCCTCCTTCCTTTCAGAAGGGACACAGGACCCTTTTTCTCCCCCATTATCCTGGGACCTGTCTGTGTCTCCCTTGACCTGCCCCTCCTTCCATTGAGGACCTTGGCCACCAATGTCCCCTGTAAGGTGCACGCACGCGCACCCTTCCTTCCCCCACCGAGCAGGCCCCTTTGTCAAGTGTGCACATTTTTGCAACGTCACGTTGCTGCCCGCATCATGCGGGAAAGAGTACCTCAGCGCTGCGTTTAAAAAGTAGAAACAGTGCGAAAACAGGGTCACTCTTCGCAGCCTAGCAGGACGAAAAACGTCAGTGCAGCCACCTGAGGACAGATCACTGCACAAAGGGAGCACCTGATTAAAGCAGGTACATGTATTTAGAGGGCCTCGGGGGCACAACAGGCATCTGCTCAATCTGTGAAAGAAAAACATGCTGACAAATCACACGAGGCACAGCAGCGTTTCATTTGCTTCACACAGTACGAATGGTTAATTGGGGGTTGAGGTGTGGCAATATTCATTGTGTGTGAATCCGATTTTATTTTTTACCGCGGAGTTAGTGTTAGGAGATCTAAGTTTTCAATTTAGATTTGATAATCATGATGGTGGGGGATTTGTAGGGCTCTCCAGACTGGGGATCACTTACTGAAAAGTGTTGGCTAGCCCTTCTTTTGCATCTGATTTTCATAATAGGCTAAAAGTAATCTCCAGCAAAAAAGAGTGGATGTGAGTGGTGGGATGATTTAATTTTGTCTTCGAGGTATTTAGGAGCAGATCCCTTTAGGCATCTATTTATGTAGCATTGTTTTGAAAGTGATTCTTCACAGGGAACCCGTGGATGTTTTTCAGTTGGGTTTCATCTGGGTGTCATTTTTGTTGTTTTCATATGAGATGTCCTGGGGCAAATTATGGTTTCTGAAGATAGTTTATGTGATTTGCTTGTAGGCCCATGTTACACCTTGCATCCTTGGCGTGGTCTCCCCTGTCTTTTCTGCCTTTGTTTCCCATGTTTTGACTGTGTGCTGGACTCTGTTTTTTTTTTTTTTTGGTACTCTGGGCACTTTACTATTGCTGCCAGTGCTAAAGTGAAAGTGTTCCCTGTGTAAATTGTATGTGTAATTGGCTTTTCTATGATTGGCATATTTGATGTACTAGTAAGCAATGATCCATGTAAGGTACATGCGCTCATGTCAGAGCTTTACGGGTGTAGAAGAGGAACTGAGCATACATCAATTGATGCAAAGCTAACTCAGCATCAAATTGTTATTAGCCTTTGCTGTGCATAATTGGCAGAACCTAAATGAGTAAACATTGGGAAAAAAGCAATAGGTCTTAACTATTAAATGTATTGAATTTGTAATTTATTTTCAATCTAGGTGGATGTGCATTTGCTTATTAGGCACTGAGGCTTTCTTGTTAGAATTTTTCTTAAAATGAAACACAAACCATTCAAAGATGCCCCACGCTCATGCATGACAGCCAGTTGAGAATGTTTTTTCTATAACTTTAACACACTGCAAAGCCATAAGAGTGGTGAGGTTGACTACACAAGTGAATGCTCATGGTTCCACCAGATTCTTCCGCCTTAGTGATGAGAGCTCCCAGGGGGCAGAGTAGCTCTCGCCACTTTCAGCTGGGGGGGACACATGGTAGACCTGACAGCCTTAGGGTGGTCATCCCACAACTTTTTGCCTGCCTCCCTCCACTTTTTTGACACTGTTTTTGCTGGTTTTAGGACTCTGCGCACAGTACCACTGCTAACCAGTGCTAAAGTTCATATGCTCTCTCCCTTAATCATGGTATCTTTGGTTCATTCCCGAATGGCATATTTGATTTACCTATAAGTCCCTAGTGAAGTGCACTATATGTGCCCATGGCCTGTAAATTAAAATAGTAAAAGGCAGGACTCTGTTTGCGCCGAATTAGCGTGATTATTTTTACGCTAATTCGTCGCAAACTTAACTCCACAGCATACTTTATTAAATCTTCTAACTTTGCAGTCTGAGTAGAAAAGTAACCATTAATCTCCAGGATAAAATAAGCAGCAAATTGTAAGAAGACATAAGCTGCCACTGGACTTCTGTTGTTGAACCCACAGCAAACGTGACAAGACAACAACAAGACTTAAGGGCACCCTCATTGCTCATTCACTGTCTGAATGAACAGAACACTTTTTTTGTCAGCTTGCCAGAATGGGTCAGAAGGCCTAAAATGGCTCACCCTTATGAATCCGATTAGTCATGGTGAATGGGCGAGCAGATAACTTGAGGCCTGTAAAGGCTGCATCATCGAAGGTCTAACGCATGATGTAGGTTTCCAAATGGATGATAATATGGAACCAGAGTTCATCTAAACTGAAACCCCAGGTAACTACTCAATTGCTCTGGAACTGTCACGCATAATGTTTTTGTAACTCCTATAACCTATGCTAAATATCTTCTTTCAAATTACAGCCGGTCAACATTTGGATTTGAACGGCCAGACATGAGTATCAAGGAAGACCAGGTAATTATGTAGAGGTTCCAGGTGGGATTAAGGGTCTCTACATAAATCACATTCATGATCCACACCTTTGCTTCTATTACAGGCTTGTCGGACTGAGCAAGTTATAGATTTGAATGAACTGACATGTGTAGAAGCATAAGGACCAGGTAATTATTTGGTAGGTACCCCATCTGGGTCACCTGGCGCATTATAATATAACAACATGCTGTAACCAACTGTTAACCATCTTTTCTTTTGCTGTAGGCATCTCAGACAGTACACGTCATAAATGAGGACGTGCAGACTGGAGTAGCAGCAGAAAGAGCAGGTTATTATTTGCTAGTTTTTCCTTATGGTGCAACTGAGAAATTGAAACGTTCAAGTGCTTTAATCATTTTTTCCTCTTGTACAGGCATCTTAGACCCTGCTACACAATTTTGAACAGGGACACATAGGTAGAAGCAGAAAGACACGCTAATAATGTAGCAGATTTTCAATGTGGTGCACCTAGTACAGTGGAATATGACAACCTACTTTAACCACCTTACCCATCTTTTCTTCTGTTGCAGGCAACTCCGCCAGCACTACTCATATATTACAAAAAGGCGCATGTGAGTAGAAGTAGAAAGACAAGGTCATTATTTGGTAGATTTCACTTGTGATGCACCTAGTACATTATAAAATGACAACATTCTTCAACTATAGCTGTAGAAGACTTCTACACTGCCAGTAAACTGTATCTTATGAAAATGGTCATGTTCACATCAGATGGTGCATCAGTGATGCTGGGAAACAACAATGGTGTTGCTACCCGCCTCAAACAATCCATTCCCCATCTAGTTGAGCAGCACTGTGTTGCGCACAGAGAAGATTTGGGAGTTGATGATGCCTGGAAAAAAGTGCTGATGATCAGGGAAATGGAAACATTACTGAGGACTGTCTACACTATATTCTCCCACTCACTTTTAAGGAAGTCCGAGCTGGATGAAATTGCTTTGGTCACTGAATGTGAAGCGGTCTCCTTTCGGCCACTCAATGAGGTGCAGTGGCTTTCAAGGCATTTTGCTGTTGTTGCACTCTTGCGTAATTATGAGGTTGCTCTCAAATACTTTGATCATGAAAGAGTTGAGGCGAATGACTCAAATGCAAAATATTGCTACAAAAAACGATCTGACTCAAACTACCATATTTCCTTTGCAGCACTAAATGACATTCTGGGTGAACTCGCATCTTTGTGCAAGTTGTTTCAGAAAAGCTCTTTGACCACAGTTGAAGCTGTACAGTATGCAAGAGCAAATATTACCCAAATAAAGGAACAGTACTTGGGTGACACTGTCTTTTGGAGCAACACAGTAAGAGATCTGATGGCTTTGTGCAGAGAGGACCGAGAGTATGATAGTGAGCCGATGTTATCTTTCATTAAACTTCTTTCTGAGCATATGGAAAGAAGGTTCCCAGAAGATGAATTGAAGGAATGGACAAGCTTTGATTTCCAGACAGTAACAACACAATCACAGTTTGATTTTGGGACTGAGAATGTACAAAGACTTGTTGAAAAGTATAAGAAGGTCTTGGTGCTGGGTGATTGTGCACCCCGATGATGTTCGGCAGTACAGAGATTATAAATATGTGGTGGCAGCACATTTAAAAAATGGATTGTTTAGGACCTTTCAAGACATGGTGAATTTCACTCTGCGTAATGCTGCACAGCATAGTGTTGTATCTCAGCTTGTGGATGGCTGTGCAACTTTCCAGGCTTCAAGTACAGACTGCGAATGAGGATTCAGCCTCATGGACTCAATCACGTCCAAGTTAGGAAACAGACTAGAGGAGAGTCACCTAGATATGCTGATGAGGACAAAGACTTACCTCTCAAACGGGAAAGTTGACTTAGACCGAGTTTATCAGCACTGGAAGAATGGCAAGGACCAGCGAGAAAAACAAACATGTCACACATCTAATGTTGGCACCTGACTTGTCTGAACTATGATGCGGCTCCTCCTACAGTCCATGTGTGGGTGGGGTAGGAACATTTCTCAGCCTGTATCTTAGCAGGGGCATCATGGCATTTATCAGCAGTGTGTTCATCAAATTGCAAATGTTAACTAATTGTACAACTGGCTGTATTTGATGTGCAGGGCCCTCTGCAGCACTCTGAGAGTATTCATTAAAGTTTCATAATGGTTCAACCTCCTGATTTCTGTTTTCTCTACCTGGGGTGTAGGTGGCACTTAACAGGTCATGTCCTTGGGGTGTGCAACCAGGTCACAAAACTGCCTTAATGCCCTGTTGCATGGAGCAATGTTTATACAAATATCCCATTTTTGCTTTAGCGGTATGGAGAGGCTAATGCCAAAGATCTTGGTAGTTATATGCTGCACTTGCGTGAATGGTCAAATTCTTGGTGCACATATCCATGGCTCTAGCGCACAGAGACCTCACACTGCTGCACACAGTGGAAAAAAATTAGAGGGAACATTGCTGCCCACCCTTGGCTGGGTCTTCCACATACACCTTCTTGTGGACCCTGGTACTCACCCTGCGGTCCGCCTCCATAGCAAGCTTTCTGTGGTCAGTAAGCTTACTATCGGTCAAGTGCTGGCACAGCTCCACAAAACACAGACTAGATAAGTGCTCCCATGCAATTAAGTTGTACAGCCCCTGAAAATCTGTCACATTACTGCCCTTCACCCAACCATCCAGTGCTCTGCAAAACAAACTCTACACATTTCAACCAGGTCTGGGACTCAGTTTTCTTACTCTGCCTAAACTGATCCCAGTACTTGTCAGGAGTGAGACCATACCTAATGAGAAGGGCCTCCTTCATGTCAGCATAGGTGAGGTTGTACCCCTTACCCAAAGCTTGCAAGGTGTCCCTCCCCTCCTCTGTGAAATGGTTCCATAAACTGGCTCCCCAATTCTTCTCAGGGACCCCATTCATATGGATAGATGCCTCATATCGCTGAAACCACCTCTGTATGTTGTCTCCCTTCTTGTTCTCCCTCCCTACGTTCTTAGGAATGTGCACAATTCTGTCTGATTGCACTGATGAATTGCTGCCACCATCCTGGCTGGGCCTGCTCCTCACATCCAACTCTTTCACTTTGAGCTCATGGTCCGAAATCATCTTTCTTTCCTCCATGGCTTGCTGCTCCCTCTTAGCCTCCATCTTTAATCTCTCCAACTCAATCTGGTGCCTCCTGACTTCTCTCCTGTCCTCCAGCTCCTCTGGAGTCAGGCCTTTTGATCCACCACTGTTGCTTGGCACAGGGGGTACCCCCCCGGCAGCTCCTGCACCCTCAGTACATCTTCCCTAGACTTTGTGCCAGCAGACTCTCCATTTAGATCCTCAGACTGCCCACTGGTAGCTCTGGCGGCTACACAGGCCCTCAGCACCTTTTGTAACTCCTCCTTTTTGGTGAGGCCTCTGACCGGAACTTTGAGGTTTTTACAAGGTGCCTTCAGTTCCTTCATGGTATAGGTTTCCTACCTATCTTCCTCAAAAAACAAATCCTGGGATGCAACTGAAGATGCTCTTGATTGAGACATGATGTTTTATGAGTTCACTTGATCTCAAGATCAAAAATAGGTCAAAGAGATAAAAATCAAAAACAACAATCTGTATGTGCCACATAGTGGTCTGCGATATGGTAGTAGTGTACACCAATCACTGTGGGTCAAGTGCAAATGCAAGTCCTATCCTCACTGCTGACAACCAATGTTAAAAACGGGGTCTCTAGTTGGCAGTCGGCTTGCACCCTGTCCAAGGAGGGACCCTCACGCTAGTCTCCCCCTTGGTAGCTTGGCACAAGCAATCAGGCTTCTCTCAGAAGCAATGTGTAAAGCATTTGCACATAACACACAGTAATAAGTGAAAACACTACAAAAGGACACCACACCAGTTTTAGAAAAACAATAGCCAATATTTATCTGTGTAAAACAAGACCAAAACGATAAAAATCCAACATACAATAATAAAGATATGAATTTTGTAAGATTTATCTTAAAAATACAGTTCCTTGAAGTCGATAGCTCCACCTGGGGTTATCACGGGGTCATGAGCAACAAAACCAACAGTTCAGGCTGGCCGCGGCGGCGCAGGTCAGCTACGGTGTCAGGAAGACCCGCAAACACTACCTTGGATTTGTTGGGCGTCGTGATCCTCGCAGTGAGCTCCGGAGAGCGGCGTCGCTGATGTCGCGGTGTCGGTTCCAGAGTCGGTGCAGGAGTCGTCAGGCCCTTGAAGTCACACGCTTTGTGGATTGAACTCCCGGCTGATGAAGTCAGGTGCTCCGGCGTTGATGGTGTCGGGCTGCAGTGCAGAGGGGGACGATCTGACGTGCAGTGCCCACAGGTCACGGTGCAGGCAGTGGCTCAGTGATGGCATCCAGCGGTATTGGTGAAACCAGGGCTGCGGTGTGAAGCGGGACAGGGCAACATGCGGTGTTCACAGGTCATGGTGCAGGCAGCGTCGTCGTCATTGTGGAAGCGCTGTCATTGGTAGGCCCAAGCCAGCTGTGCGGGAGGGGATGTGCTTCGTGACCCTCACGAGTGGTGTTCACAGGCCACGGTGCAGGCAGGGTTGCCTGGTGACGACACTGGAGTTGATGGTGCTGGCGTCGGTGGACCGGGGCTGCGGTGAGGGACAGGATGGTGCTTCGTGCTCCTCACGAGCGGTGTCCACAGGCCACGGTGCAGGCAGTGGCATCTGTGTCAGCAGGAGCAACATCGTCGGGGAGGCCCAGGCTGCGTGTGAGCAGGTGATGCCAGAGTGCTGGGCCCACAGGTCACGGTGCAAGCAGTGGCTCAGGGAAGTCGTCTGATGACGGCGTAGGTGAGACCAGGGTCGCGGTGCAAAGTGGGGCAATGTGAATTTGTGTGGCGTCGGCTTGTCACGGTGCAGGCCAGCAGCGTCGTTGGCTGTGTCACAGTGGTTTCTCCTCTTGAACAGCACAGAACACACAGCTCCCAGTGGTGCAGGTCGAGGAAACTGAAGTCTTTGGTGTCCCTGAGACTTCCAACAGGAGCTCTACTCCAAGTCCTTGAAGAACTTTCTCAAGCAGGACACAGAGCAAAGTTTACCCTTTGCACTCTTTTAAGGCAGAAGCAGCAACTTCAGGCCAGTCAAGCAAAGCAACACAGCAAAGGGACAGTACTCCACCTCCAGCTCTTCAGCTCTTCTCCTTGGCAAAGGTTCCTCTTGATTCCAGAAAGATTTTAAAAGTCTGGGGTTTTTGGTTTTCTTCTTATACACTGCTCTGCCTTTGAAGTTGGCAAACTTCAAAGCAAAGTCTCAAGTGTTTGCAAGATCCTTCCTTGTCCAGGCCAGGCCCCAGACGCACACCAGGGGGTCGGAGACTGCATTGTGTGAGGGCAGGCACAGTCGTTTCAGGTGTGAACGACCACTCCTCCCTCACCTTTAGCTCAGATGTCTCATCAGGATATGCAGGCTACACCCCGCCCCCTTTTGTGTCACTGTCTAGAGAAGAGGTGTGAATAGCCCAGCTGTCAAACTGACCCAGACAGGGAATCCACAAACAGGCAGAGTCACAGAATGGTTTGATGCAAGAAAGTGCCTAGTATCTAAAAGTTGCATTTTCAAACACACAATTAAAAAAACAACTTCAATAAAATATGTCTTTTACATTGTGAGTTCAGAGACCCTAAACTCCACATTTTTATCTGCTCTCAACGGGAATCTGCACTTTAAGGATATTTAAAGGCAGCCCCCATGTTAACCCATGAGAGAAATAAGCCTTGCACAGTGAAATCCGAATTTGGCAGCATTTCACTGTTAGGACATATAAAACACACTAGTATATGTCCTACCTTAAACATACACTGCACCCTGCCCCTGGGGCTGCCTAGTGCCTACCTTAGGGTGCCTGACATGTAGTAAAAGGGAAGGTTTAGGCCTGGCAAGTGGGTACACTTGCCAAGTCGAATTGACAGTTTAAAACTGCACACACAGACACTGCAGTGGCAGGTCTGAGCCATGATTACAGGGCAATTAATGTGGGTGGTACAATCAGTGCTGCAGGCCCTCTAGTAGCATTTGATTTACAGCCCCTGGGCACACCAGGTAGACTATACTAGGGACTTACTAGTAAATCAAATACCAATCATGGATATCGAATCATAATTTACACAGGTAGCACTTGCACTTTAGCACTGGTCAGAAGTGGTAAAGTGGCCAGTGTCCTGAAGCCAGCAAAAACGAATTTGATCAAACACAGAAGGTCAGAAGCCAAAAGACAGGGGAAACCATGCAAGAGCTGACAGGTCTGACAATTATCCTTCCTTTTGAAAAGTAGCTTATATTCTTTATTCCTACTTGCTCTATGTAGTGCCTCCAAGAAACCCGACTTAACTACAGCATTTAATGATGACTTGGATTTTTGCAGTTTTTTTCAAACAATAGGTCTTGAAAAAGTTCTGTATCAAAGCCCGCCATTGTACTGTCAGTTTATCAAAGTTTATTTCTGCCAAAGTCTCATTTCCTTGGGTGTCTTGTTGAGAACCTGCAAGGAGAAATGGAAGCTGAAACCTCCTTAATTTTTGTCACCTTGAAGAGTTGATTTCAACTCTTCAAGGTGACCCAGCTGCTCAGCATGCCCTGACACCACCTAAGTCTGTGTTGAGCTTTATTGTTGGAGCTAAAGTAAAATCAAGTGGTCTCTATCTCCTCTTTCAAAATGACTGTAGTGAATTCGAGGGTTGCATATTAATTTATAGAAATGTGTTTCATAGTT
Organism: Pleurodeles waltl; assembly: GCF_031143425.1. Lineage (NCBI taxonomy): Eukaryota > Metazoa > Chordata > Amphibia > Caudata > Salamandridae > Pleurodeles > Pleurodeles waltl. Next base: position 603,659,060 of record NC_090445.1, on the reverse strand, counting down.
CCTTTAGTTGACTCTGAAGGAAGAGTCATCTCTAGAATAGAGTCTTTTGTGGCATATCTTTGGGGTCATTCAGATGTGGGTGTGAGCCTGGAAAGCTAGTTATTTTCTTCAGGTTTTACTATGGCTTGAGATCTTACGGGTCTTCATGACCCCTGGCCAATAGCCCAGTCACGGGCTGACTTGGGAAACAGCAAACAGAAGCTTGTACCTCTATAGAGGTGACCTTAAAAAGTCACTACATTTGCAAAAGTTAGACTAAGTATTTTGGAAGGTTTATGGAGTTACAACAGGAATTGACCTGAGGATGAAAGGCAGAAGAACGCACAGCCTTCTTTTGCCTGCTATTCTTATTATTATTATTGGAGATTAGGCTCCACTAGCTCCATCTCACACATGAACCCCATGTACAGCTAGGGTGCGAAGGCACAGTACACCTGGACTTGAGTTCAAACCCAGCATCCCTTCTTCTGGCTTCATGTAGCCCTCTGCCTGGTCCACCCTCTGGTTGGCACCACACTCATGCATTCCTGCAGCAGTGGCACTATGCCCACCTCCTCATGTCCCATCAGCTGGCAATAACTCTTGTGGCACCAGTGTGCATCGTAGATCCATGAATCACTAGTTGGAACTTCCAAATGTGACCTGCTTGAAATCCGCCTGCGGAACACCATCAGAAAGTTGCCCTAGATCCTGTGGGTACTCGTGCAAATGTGCACAGCTGACCACTAGTGCTGGCGAGGCACATGGCCACAACTCACGCATCCAAGTGTGAAGGGGCTGTACTAGGGGAGAATCTTCCAGGAAAGAAGTAAGCAGGTCTGTGCCACCATTGATTTAGGGTCCTAGCGCACTTTAACAAAAAAAAATTAAGGATTTCTTATTAACTTATAACAGTTATTCATCCAGTGGAGCCTGATCAACGCATTGTAATAAAATGCTAGGGTCCGTCCTGCGTGCCACCAGCTTGATGAGGTGACAGAAAGATTTGCAGGCAAGAAATGTGTAGAGAAAATACTTCCACAAGAGAAAAAAAAACTGCACCTGGCTAGCTGGTGTTACTGCATGCAAGCTTTGGTTAACCACAGGTGCCCTTATAACTTCCCTCTCCAGCAGCTCCCATCACCTCTCACAAATAACACCGGCCTGTCAAGGGTGGCACACCTGCCTCTTGTCATAGAAATAGAGATAAACGTCTTTCAAGCGCGGTCAGGCTGTGGTTTAAGGCATGGCACAAACAACTGAAATAGCAGCGAGTGAGCATCGGCCGGGGCCTCCAGGCTGAACACACCTCTTGCTCCCACCACAGACACGACCTTTACATACGGAGCATCGCTAGTCACATCAAGGAATCGCTGCTAGGGATAATGTCTGCCTGCTGCGGTGATTGGTGATTACTAAAAGGCGGTAAATGTCGCACATTGCAGAAAAAGACAAATTTTGCTTGTATAAAAGCCATTAAACAATGTTATTGACAGAGGTAAAATCAGTGGCAGGAGTAAATGAATTACAGCCGTCTGTCATCACATTACTGCCAACAGTCAGGACAAAATACTGCTCGTAGAGTATGCCATTTGGCGCCAAACTATGATTACCTGAGCTGCTCTTGGAACTGAATGACACCAGTAAGCAGCTACCTGCAATGTTAAGCTAGTCATGCGCAGTGCTTAATTTGTAAATACAGAGGTGCCGGTGCTCAAAGCCCTTCTCTTAAACACGAGGCTGCTGTAATTAAATCTGCCAGCACTGAATAGTGAGGCAGCGTAATCATGAAGCCATCTCGGGCCTCTTCAATCCATTTACGGCCACCCCTGCCCCTTCAACTCATCTTGCAACGTTCTACTTTCTCCCTTTATGACACTTTTTAGTTTTTTCCTTTTTCCGTCTTTCCCATATGTCTTTTTTGCTCGCAGCAAATGCTTGAGGCATAAGAATAAGCCCCGGCCCTCACAAATAAATGCCGGTGCTCAGCACGGAAACAACAAGCACAAATTAAGCACTGGTTATGCGTAGTCCGTAAACATTTCGGCAATGATGCTGGGTGTGGTGAGTGTCCTGCAGCGCCCAATTCTTCCCACTGAAGTAAGATATTCTTTAACATCTGCTAGTAATTACCCCTGGTGTTATCTACCACAGAAATAATTCTATACCGCTATTGGTTATGGTAATCTTCCACTGGCTAAAAATCTCTCCTGTTAAAGTGTTCCTCCTGTTTCAGAGGAGCAACGCAAAATGATGCCCCTCCCTCCAGAATGTGATGAGGGGGCACTGAGTCACGTTTGGACTGAAGAGGCCCCGTGAAAAGTTGCCCCGATGTGTTCTCCACACAAGCAAGTTTGAGGGGCGGAATAACCATTTCAGTGCATGCACATAGAGCCTGCTTTCTTGCTTGCTAATGTATTTAAATATGAACCATTTCACCCCCGTGACATTCGTGCTCGTACTGGTTTTACGTACAGGGCTATGAAGCGAGGCACTTGCCACGGTGTTGTATAGTCTGTGCGTGTTAAATGGGTTTCCCTGGAAGTGCCGAGGGCTGTTTGTTTCGCTCTGTTATTTTACTTCCTGTGGCTAGGTCTGTCTGTCACCAGGGTCTCCACCAGCAAGCGCTGCTCCTCATCATGTCTACCTGAGAGCCTGAACCGCCATGGCACTGTGCGTGACAGAGAGACGTGATCTTCAGGGTCACAGAGGGATGTGGTCGCCAGAATTACAGATATTTGTGATCTTCGGGGTCACAGGGGGATGTGGTCTGCAGACTAAAAGAGATGTGATCTACAGACTCGAAAGAGACGTAATCTGCAAGGTTATAGACCACTGTGTGGCTCTCTTCCTCTCGAGGCCACCCGAGAGCTCAGAGCCATGGGTGACCGGGCACGCCCACCTGCTTAAACGTATTACATTGGAGACCACCAAGAGGTGCCTTGTAAGGAGCAACACCCAATGAATACTTCCTGCAAGTGGAGCGGGCCTTTCCAGGACCTCTTTTAATTTTGGGGCAGTGTGTTGCTCTTTAGGAAGCAATACAATGGCTGGTACTGCCTTATTTATTGATTTATGTTTTAATTTAGTGAGAACATAATCCAGAGGGATTAAATAGAAAAATTACTTTAATCTGTAAAGCAGGATGCTGATGGAGCAAAATGAGAATGGAAAGTGGAAGCAGGATCCAAGTTAATAGGCACAGTGGTATTAGTCTATATTGGCTGCCACTGCCACCATGTTGCATAAAATGTCGCTGGTTGATGTTTTTGTGGCGGATTGGCCTCTCATCCCTAACCACCTTCTGTGATCCCCTATTGTCTATTACACCAAATTAGAGACAGTCTACACCGAGGTGTGGAATTTCCACTTAATGTGTGAGGCCAAGACGCGGGGCTCACATTCAAATAGTGAAAATGTTGTCCAAGAAGTGAATTTAACACTTAGTGAGTGACAATGTGCTTCAATAAATGAGACTGTTCTCCAAGATGTAATATTCTCATCCATTCAGATAGACTGTGCAACATGGTGTGGCACTCACACCCGATAAGTAAGACTTTGCGCCAATATGTAGACTTACACCAAATGACTGTACACAAAGCCAGCAGAAATTAGGATAGGTATAATGCAATTTTAAAATGTTGTCATTCTTTTTAATTTGTTTTGTCATTAAAGAATCTATTCATTTTTAGTTCTGGCTTGGCAGTGTTAGTTGTCAGAACTCTTTAAGCCAATACATAGTAATTAATGAAAAAATAATTCCTGGAAAGGGGCATTAGGTCATCCACCTCCAGACTTCTACTTTGTTGGAGTGCCAATCACATTTTGGATTAGTCCTCAGGACTCCATGCTAAGAATTGGGCAAATGGTTTAGTCCTCTTTCAGGCAGTGCTGTGTTGGCAAGTGGGGTTAATAGGAGCAATCATGTGCTGTAGAACCAGTGTTACGTGTGTCCAAGCTCTACATCTGCCAGTGACCCCAGTTTCTGCTATGCCTGCAGAAGCTTTTTACGCATGCCCACTGCCGATAGTTTTACTCTTCCCCTTGTCAGAAAGTATGGCTTGGTTCTCAAACAAACACTTTCACCAAATATTCGAAGACTGGAGTTTGAATAGTAAGTCACCCTCCCCTTCAATATGAGGATATTGCTGTGGCTCCCCTCTGAGTTTCCTGGGAAGCAAAGTAGCACTGGGATATTCTGGGAGGTGTGGACAAAAGACAAAGCGTGGATGGTTAGTGCATTTCTAGTTCATGTCAGTTGCGTAACAAAACTTCACCCCCCCCAAACCCCTCCCCCCTGCAAAATACATGGTGGTCCCCCTATGGGCTCACTCAGGAGCCCTCAGGCCAGGATACCGTGCTGAGGGGGCCCCCTGGAGCTCGCCTCGCCCCACTCCCGCATGGCAGGGGTGCGGGGGCCTTTGCTGTGCCACTGGATCAGGGAGCAGGTGAACTAGAGCGCTGTTTTATGTCTATGGGCAGGTGCTGTTCCTAATTCTTTTTCATTATCTTCGGTGCTGTAATTGGAAAAAAATATTCCAGGAACACATACGTTGGGGGTGAAGGTGTGGCAGAGGAAAGGGGTTGGAGTCACGAGGGACGAGAGACGTAGTCATGAAAAGTAGTCTGACAGTTAACTTATACATTTATTTTGAAAAATCTGCTGCTAAGAAAATGGCAACAAAGACAACTGTGACAGTAAATCTGTTCTGCTTAATTAATTGGCCACAAAGAAAATGGCAATGCATTTTAAAATGTCTTATGGGTTATGGCATCTGCTGCACAGATCTTTATGTGCCCAACTGGGCATAGTAATAATGTTAAGATAACTCTGATGATGGATGCACATACGTGCTACAAAGCATATCCTGTAACATGCAGATCACAGATTTGTATTGTATGTAGGTAGGAAACGGGGTTGCTGCTTTTGACACTGAGATAATTTTGTTATTTCCAGTTCATAAGTTGCCAGCCTTCTCATATAGTGAGTGACGAGCCAGCATCAAAGAGCTGCATGCCAACTGCAAATTATCGGTTTATAGCCTTCTTGTTTTTTACTCAATGCTATCATTCAGTGTTTACAAAGAAGGGTTCCTTGGGTAGTACTAATGTATTGTTAGTACTGACAACCCCAATCACTGTGTTACATTTTAAATTCTGTCTTTGTGTTTCTCCTGACAACCACTCTCTAATGTCTACAAGTAAGGAGGGTATGAGAGTCTTACACCTTATGACGCTTATTATCTTACTTAACATTTGCTGTACAATGATTTACACACTTGTATGTTCTATCTGTTTCCTATGTTTCCTTCCGTTGCATTGGTATCTAGTTGTTAGGATCTACATTGCTCTTTTTCAGGATGCTACATAAATAAAAGAAGGGTGGATGATTCCTTAAACGAGGCCTTTGTTTTGGGCTCTGCTCTAGGTGAAAATAAGAGTGCCATTATACCACTTAAGGTTGTTGCTCCAAGCAGAAAGCAGACCACGGGCAGGCACTGGTGAATTGGGTTCCGGTGCTGAAAAATTTCGCCAGGACAAATTCAGCAAATGTCACTGGGTCAGCCTGATCCCAGATCTGCTCATAAATAGCTGTCTGAACTGGAATCCAGCAGAATCTCCCTCATTTTCTGGACTAATTGTCTTATATCTCTTTCGAAGTGTTCATCTGTACTCAGGCTTCGTGCCTTAGGGAGTCTCACCTGTGAATGTTTGGCATTTCCCCAGTCATTTGCCTCTGTCGCTGTAGACTTATAATTAATCAGTCACCTCTAACGCCTGCAGGATCGCAGAGCAGACGTCAGGTGTCTCTAAATGCGAAATCCCTGGTGGTCCATCAAGGTGCAATTTATCTTTCTTCGAAACTCATCTGGGTGAATAGATTTAAAGACATAGAAAAAGGACATGAACACCTGATGGCTCAAGGAAGCTTATAAATGTTAATTTGTTTGTTGACCTTTTTGTGTGACTGGATGTCTGAGGGACCCCAAGAAACCGTCATTAATGACAATGTAAAACAATGCTAGTAAATCATCACCAATGACCATAATACGTCTGTGAGTAAAGTGTTATATATTTTGTTTGGGTTTGTTATGTTTTAGGAGCTTTCACCTTCCACTAAGTCATTCTGCAAGAGCCATAATGCATGTATTTGGATCACGGTGGCAGTGCTGTACACATACAGTTTTAGTTGTCTTTAAGAGAGAGAGAGAGAGATAGAGAGAGAGAGAGAGATGGCCTCCACATATAAACAGGACAAAAGAAATACGTGATGTACTCAATAGTCTTTTTCTTTTTACCTGAAATTTGAAGGCATATCACCAGGTTACGTTTGTGCATAGTCATAATCATGTGTCATTCAATTATAGTTTTGTTTGTGGGGCTTAAAGCCTGTCCATTTGCCCCCTCTCCATCCTAATGTACTTTAGCACTCTGTGCAGCCTCTACATTATTCACCAGCGCTTTAAAGTTTTTTCAGGTTGATGCATAAATAGTTCTACCTATCCAGATTTGTTACTTTGCATTCTGGGATTTTTAGTCCTGATGTATCACATCACAGTTCCGGAATGCTCACACATGGACCTGGACTGCATGAGCTACTTAACCGTGGACCGGATAATCTTAAGAGCTCTAGGTCTGTTTATGAAAAGTCTACCCCTTGATTGGCTCAAATGACACCCAAAGCACAGCTATCTTAACTATTGCCATATAGTGAAACATATTGGTAAAATTGCATAATTTACTCAAAGTGCCATTGAAACTAGTGCAGTGCCGAAGATAAGATAACCAGGTGAGTTATGGGCTACCTCTGACTTCTTCAAACTGTATGACTGGGTCTCCCAGAGGAGAAGATGGTATACACTGATGTCGGGGAGGGTAGAAGGTTCTGGCCAAGAGAAGCACTTGCATGCTCCTGGGAAGCACAAACATGCTGGGAAAAAGCACAAACATTTTATTGAAAGAAAAGAGGGGGTGTGAGCCACTCTATTAAGTCCTGGCTGGGAGTAAGTGTCAAATGGGTCCTCCAAATAACCCCAATGTCTCATCCATAATTTCTGACATGTTGGCTATCATGTACTTGACCACCCTGTCAAAAGTGAGAACTGAACATTACAGCACTATTACAATTGTTAAATATGCTCAGAGCTACTAGGCGGTACCATTTCTTGTGAAGCATCTTCAGCCAGTTATGGTATTCTACACAACAGAGTACTGCATTTTGTGAAATGTGGTTCGATAGTCAACAATATAAGGATGCTATCAAGAATGCAAGCCTGCAAAGTCCATTTGACCAAGACGCCAAGACACAGTCCAGCCAATGGTCTTGCCTGGCTTTCAGAGACAGATCACAAGCAGAGACATGATAATATTTGGCAATTCAACTGTGCAACAAACTTCATGTGAAAATACAATAAAAACTATTAAAAACAAAAAGTGGAAGTATTTCACCTTAGTAGATTAGATTATATCACAGCATTGAGTGACATTTATTAGAAGTGATAGTTCCTTACCATAAACTTAGAAACATTCGTGCCCCACCACTGCCTATGCAATGATGACATTAGTGAACCAAGCAGCAAGTCAATTATTTGAACCTTGTATGTGGCCAAAGTCTCTAAAATAGATGAGCAGCTATAAAGATGAAGACCCGTGGTGCTTCTTTATTTCATACAAGTTTAGTACATATGACATCTCTAGCGGAGCTCCTCTCCTTCAGCTCTTTTCTTCCTCCTCCCGTCTCCCTTCTACATTCCATATGACATCACAGAACCCATCACAGTCTAAATCACTGTCCAGGCTCAGAAGAGATCTTCACACATCTTCCCCCTTACATTGTTAAAACAAAATATATATACATTTTTTTCCCCCAGGGATACATTTCTCAATATCTAACAGCGTCTAAAAAGAACATAATAAACACATACATTATATAGACTATATAGACCACACACATTCAAATCAAATCAAACCATTAACATTTATAAAGCACGCTACTCACCCGTGCGGGTCTCAAGGCGCTAGGGGAAAGAGGGGGTTACTGCTGCTCGAAAAGCCAGGTCTTTAGGAGTCTCCGGAAAGCAGAGTGGTCCTGGGTGGTCCTGAGGCTGGTGGGGAGGGAGTTCCAGGTCCTGGCCGCCAGGAAGGAGAAAGATCTCCCACCCGCCGTGGAGCGGCGGATGCGAGGGACGGAAGCGAGTGCGAGGCCAGAGGAACGGAGGAGGTGGGTGGGGACGTAGAAGCTGAGGCGTCGGTTGAGGTATTCCGGTCCCTTGTCGTGGAGGACTTTGTGTGCGTGGGTGAGAAGTCGAAAGGTGATCCTTTTGCTGACAGGGAGCCAATGCAGGTGTCTCATGTGTGCGGAGATGTGGCTGTTGCGGGGTACGTCGAGGATGAGGCGGGCCGAGGCGTTTTGAATGCGTTGCAGGCGATTTTGGAGTTTGGCTGCGGTCCCAGCGTAGAGGGTGTTGCCGTAGTCCAGGCGGCTCGTGACGAGGGCGTGGGTCACGGTTTTTCTAGTGTCGGCGGGGATCCAGCTGAAGATCTTGCGGAGCATGCGGAGGGTGAGGAAGCAGGCGGAGGACACGGCGTTGACTTGCTTGGTCATGGTGAGAAGAGGGTCCAAGATGAAGCCGAGGTTGCGGGCGTGGTCTGCGGGGGCTGGTGCGGTGCCGAGGGCCGTGGGCCACCAGGAGTCGTCCCAGGCGGATGGGGTGTTGCCGAGGATGAGGACTTCCGTTTTTTCAGAGTTCAGCTTTAGGCGGCTGAGCCTCATGCAATCTGCGACGCCCTTCATACCCTCTTGTAGGTTGGTCTAGGCGCTGGCGGGGTCCTTAGTGAGGGAGAGTATAAGTTGGGTGTCGTCGGCGTAGGAGGTGATGATGATGTCATGCTTGCGTACGATGTTGACGAGGGGGCTCATGTAGACATTGAAGAGTGTCGGGCTGAGTGATGAGCCTTGGGGTACGCCGCAGATGATCTCGGTGGGTACTGAGCGAAACGGAGGGAGGTAAACTCTTTGGGAACGGTTTGAGAGGAAGGAGGCGATCCAGTCCAGGGCCTGGCCTTGGATCCCGGTGGAGCGGAGGCGGGTGATTAGGGTGCGGTGACAGACGGTGTCGAAGGCAGCCGAAAGGTCGAGGAGAATGAGGGCGACTGTTTCACCGTTGTCCATCAGGGTTCTGATGTCGTCTGTGACTGAGATGAGGGCGGTTTCCGTGCTGTTGGTTCGGAATCCGGTTTGTGAAGGGTCGAGCAGGTTGTTGTTTTCCAGGAAGGTGGTCAGCTGTTTGCTGACGGTCTTCTCTATTACCTTGGCTGGGAAAGGCAGGAGAGAGATGGGGCGGAAGTTTTTCAGGTCACTCGGGTCAGCCGTAGGTTTCTTTAGTAGGGCGTTGACTTCGGCGTGTTTCCAGCATTCGGGGAAGGTAGCAGAAGAAAAAGAAGAGTTGATGACGGCCTGGAGGTGCGGGGCGATGATGTCGTCGGCTTTGTTAAAGATGAAGTGAGGGCAGGGGTCCGAAGGGGCGCCGGAGTGGATAGAGTTCATGGTGGATTTGGTTTCTTCAGTGTTGATGTGGGTCCAGTTGTTGAGGGTGATGGTCGGGGGTGCGGGTTCGGTGGTGTTTGGTTGGGTCTGGTGTCCGAAGCTGTCGTGGAGGTCGCTGATCTTGCGGTGGAAGAAGGTGGCGAGGGATTCGCACAAATCCTGTGAGGGCGTGACGGCGTTGGCGTTGGGGTTGGAGAACTCCTTGACGATGCTGAAGAGTTCTCTGCTGTTGTGGCTGTTTTTGTCCAGTCTGTCTGTGAAAAAGTTCCTTTTAGCAGCGCGGATCAGGTGTTGGTGTACGCGGGTAGCGTTCTTGAGGGCGGTCATGTTGTCAGCGGTGTGGTCCTTGCGCCAGGCCTCCTCGAGAGCGCGACAAGTTTTCTTTGATTCTTTGAGGGTGTCAGAGAACCAGAGAGGTTTTTTGGTGTTGGTCTGTCGATGCGTGCGTTTGAGGGGAGCAAGGTTGTCTGCGCAGTAGGAGATCCAGTTTGTGAGGCTGAGGGCTGCGTCGTTGGGGTCGGTGGTGAGGGTGGGTTGGTTGGCGGCGAGTGCGGAGAAGAGTTGCTCTTCGGGGATCTTGTTCCACTGTCGACGAGGGAAGGGTTGAGTGCGGAGGTGGCGGGTCTCGCGTCGGAATGTGAAGTGGACACAGCTGTGGTCGGTCCAGTGTAGAGCGGAGGTGTGGCTGAAGAAGATGTGTTTGCTGGCGGAGAAGATAGGGTCGAGCGTGTGTCCGGCGATGTGGGTGGCGGTGTTCACCAGTTGTTTGAGGCCGAGGTTGGCGAGGTTGTCGAGCAGGGTGGTGGTGTTGGGGTCGTTGTTTTGTTCCAGATGAAAGTTGAGGTCGCCTAGGAGGATGTAGTCCGGTGAGGCGAGGGCGTGCGGGGAGATGAAGTCGGCGATGGTGTCGCTGAATGGGGCGCGCGGTCCGGGAGGACAGTAGACGAGGGATCCTCTGAGGGTGGTCCTCGGGTCGGTGCGAATCTGAAAATGCAGGTGTTCAGCGGCGAGAGGGGTGTCTTCGGTGGAGGTGGTGACGCTGATGGAGTCTTTGAAGACGATGGCGATACCTCCTCCTACTTGGTTGGTGCGGTCTTTTCTGAAGATCTTGTAGCCTTCGGGGATGGCGGTGGCGATGTCTGGAGCAGAGGAGGCGTTCATCCAGGTCTCCGTGATGAAGGCGACGTCCGGGGCTGTGGAGTCCAGGAGGTCCCAGAGTTCAACGGCGTGCTTGTGGACGGAACGAGTATTGACCAGGATGCACTTGAGGTGGTTGATGGCGCGTGGGCTTGTGGTCGTGGTAGTTGCGTGGTGGAAGATGCGTTTGCAGGAGTTGCAGGCGAAGGGTCCATGGGTGCGTTTGGGGTGAGCTTGGAAGCAGGTGTTGGAGCGTCCTGGGTTGAGGGCGTGGAGGGTGGTGGGGTCGTAGCGGATCAGCGGGGCTTGGGAGAGCTGGGGACCAGGGGTCGTTGCGCTGGGCGCGGGCCAGGCGCAGACGGGCTGGGAGGTGGGGGGGTACTTACTGTGAGGTGGGTCTCAGGAACTCAGGAACCTGGAGGAGCTGCAGCGACAGGGGGAGCGACCTACCCTTGGGTCAAGGGTCGCTACCACTGTCGCGCAGCGGCCGCCATATGAGGTAGGAGGGGGGGGAGGGGTCAGCTGGGGGCGAATGGGAGCTGGGGGGCGGGGGCGTGCAGGAGGTCGTGGCGGGAAAGCGCGAGGGAGGGGGGGACAGGTAGAGTGAGAAGAGCTGGGGGAGGGGGGTTTAAGGGTGGAGGGGGGTGAGTGTTAGGAGGTTTAGGAGATTTTGATTTTCATCTATATTTTCTTAGTATTGAGTGGGTCCACTATTTTCTCTCTCTTTTCGTTTCACTTCTTCCTTTACACTTTTTTCTCTACTCTTTTCCTTTTTTCTCTCCACACTTTTCTTCCCTTTTTTTAGGTTCACGTTTATTCCAATATGGCCGCCGTCTAATCACACGTATTCAGTCACCCTTTGGTTGCAGGCCTTCTTTTTTGTTTACACTCCTTGTTTCACACAGCGTTTTTTAAATGCTCGGCGTTTCTTGCCGGAATTGCTTGGTAACTCGGACACATTACCTTCTCTTTGACGGGTGGCTACGCGACCGGGCCCGTCACTCTTCCGTTTTTCGGCAAATCCGGCCAGTTATACTTTGCAGCGTGTGGACACACGCACATCTCAGGTTAGACGTGTTTTCAGCCCCGTTTTCTTACATATTTGGTTGTCTTTACCTTTTTAATTTTAATTTTGTGGACGATAGCCCACACTGTTTTGCACTACTCTGATACATGTACTATTCCCTTTTCTTCTTCAATTTCAGCATATTGAATCCCCGTTTATGGCTATATTTTGCACATAATTGACTTTTGATTTCCCTTCGGAATATTTTTCGGTATGTGCTCCTTCATTATTATTTCTTTTTCATTTCCCTTTTTTCGTGCATCTTCTCGTTTATTCACACCTCCCCCTATTTATTATACTTTATATCACATCTTTATCACCTTTTTTCACTTTTCATCACTTTTTATTGGTTTAGGGACTTTTCTAATAGTTTAATCATCTCTTTTATCATATTATTTACGGTATATTGCTATTGAGCACTTTTTTTGCTTCTGTTTTTTCTCTATATTATTCTCCTTTCCTTGCCGGTCTCATTCGCCTTTCACGATTTAGTGGTTGACTTATTATCAAAACTACGGCTCATTTGCAGAAAATCTTTGTCATGTTCAAGTCCGTTTTGTTTTTACACGCAACTGGTGGTTTCTGGTTTACACTTTGTATATATTTTTCTGATTTTGCAGTATATACTTGTTCTTTGTAACATTATGAATACTGACGTTTTGTTATCATTTCCTTTATGGTCATATGTTATTTTTACAGCCCTGAAGAAGCCCAATTGTATTGGGCGAAACGCGTTGGCTGTTGGGTCATTGATTTTCCCAAATCTATTTTGGCATCAAGTGTTTTGGACCAAATAAACCTTTTGGAAGAAATCTGTGAAAATTTGCGTCATTATATGTTCTACAATATGGAACCATGTACAATTATTATCCGTGACTCTGTTATTGATTATTAATTGTGGTGCACAACCCTCTTTTTGTATTGGTGTTTCACCTTGTTGGTTCTTTGTGCAGTAGGAACTCTGTTGGAAGTGCACACTTGATTTTTCTTTATATATTATTGTTCCTGTACATTGTGATTAATTGGTAATTGTTAGGGATTGATGCGTCTTCTCTCTGGGCTTACTGCACTCTGTTTTGATTAAGGTCTTCTCTATTACCTTGGCTGGGAAAGGCAGGAGAGAGATGGGGCGGAAGTTTTTCAGGTCGCTCGGGTCAGCCGTAGGTTTCTTTAGTAGGGCGTTGACTTCGGCGTGTTTCCAGCATTCGGGGAAGGTAGCAGAAGAAAAAGAAGAGTTGATGACGGCCTGGAGGTGTGGGGCGATGATGTCGTCGGCTTTGTTAAAGATGAAGTGAGGGCAGGGGTCCGAAGGGGCGCCGGAGTGGATAGAGTTCATGGTGGATTTGGTTTCTTCAGTGTTGATGTGGGTCCAGTTGTTGAGGGTGATGGTCGGGGGTGCGGGTTCGGTGGTGTTTGGTTGGGTCTGGTGTCCGAAGCTGTCGTGGAGGTCGCTGATCTTGCGGTGGAAGAAGGTGGCGAGGGATTCGCACAAATCCTGTGAGGGCGTGACGGCGTTGGCGTTGGGGTTGGAGAACTCCTTGACGATGCTGAAGAGTTCTCTGCTGTTGTGGCTGTTTTTGTCCAGTCTGTCTGTGAAAAAGTTCCTTTTAGCAGCGCGGATCAGGTGTTGGTGTACGCGGGTAGCGTTCTTGAGGGCGGTCATGTTGTCAGCGGTGTGGTCCTTGCGCCAGGCCTCCTCGAGAGCGCAACAAGTTTTCTTTGATTCTTTGAGGGTGTCAGAGAACCAGAGAGGTTTTTTGGTGTTGGTCTGTCGATGCGTGCGTTTGAGGGGAGCAAGGTTGTCTGCGCAGTTGGAGATCCAGTTTGTGAGGCTGAGGGCTGCGTCGTTGGGGTCGGTGGTGAGGGTGGGTTGGTTGGCGGCGAGTGCGGAGAAGAGTTGCTCTTCGGGGATCTTGTTCCACTGTCGACGAGGGATGGGTTGAGTGCGGAGGTGGCGGGTCTCGCGTCGGAATGTGAAGTGGACACAGCTGTGGTCGGTCCAGTGTAGAGCGGAGGTGTGGCTGAAGAAGATGTGTTTGCTGGCGGAGAAGATAGGGTCGAGCGTGTGTCCGGCGATGTGGGTGGCGGTGTTCACCAGTTGTTTGAGGCCGAGGTTGGCGAGGTTGTCGAGCAGGGTGGTGGTGTTGGGGGCGTTGTTTTGTTCCAGATGAAAGTTGAGGTCGCCTAGGAGGATGTAGTCCGGTGAGGCGAGGGCGTGCGGGGAGATGAAGTCGGCGATGGTGTCGCTGAATGGGGCGCGCGGTCCGGGAGGACAGTAGACGAGGGATCCTCTGAGGGTGGTCCTCGGGTCGGTGCGAATCTGAAAATGCAGGTGTTCAGCGGCGAGAGGGGTGTCTTCGGTGGAGGTGGTGACGCTGATGGAGTCTTTGAAGACGATGGCGATACCTCCTCCTACTTGGTTGGTGCGGTCTTTTCTGGAGATCTTGTAGCCTTCGGGGATGGCGGTGGCGATGTCTGGAGCAGAGGAGGCGTTCATCCAGGTCTCCGTGATGAAGGCGACGTCCGGGGCTGTGGAGTCCAGGAGGTCCCAGAGTTCAACGGCGTGCTTGTGGACGGAACGAGCATTGACCAGGATGCACTTGTGGTGGTTGATGGCGCGTGGGCTTGTGGTCGTGGTAGTTGCGTGGTGGAAGATGCGTTTGCAGGAGTTGCAGGCGAAGGGTCCCTGGGTGCGTTTGGGGTGAGCTTGGAAGCAGGTGTTGGAGCGTCCTGGGTTGAGGGCGTGGAGGGTGGTGGGGTCGTAGCGGATCAGCGGGGCTTGGGAGAGCTGGGGACCAGGGGTCGTTGCGCTGGGCGCGGGCCAGTCGCAGACGGGCTGGGAGGTGGGGGGGTACTTACTGTGAGGTGGGTCTCAGGAACTCAGGAACCTGGAGGAGCTGCAGCGACAGGGGGAGCGACCTACCCTTGGGTCAAGGGTCGCTACCACTGTCACGCAGCGGCCGCCATATGAGGTAGGAGGGGGGGGGAGGGGTCAGCTGGGGGCGAATGGGAGCTGGGGGGCGGGGGCGTGCAGGAGGTCATGGCGGGAAAGCGCGAGGGAGGGGGGGACAGGTAGAGTGAGAAGAGCTGGGGGAGGGGGGTTTAAGGGTGGAGGGGGGTGAGTGTTAGGAGGTTTAGGAGATTAGGGAGAAAGATAGGAGTAGGGTTGTGAAGATAGGGGAGGGGGGTTGTAGAGGTGGGTGAGAGGTAGAGTGAGAGGTAGAGTGAGAGGATAGGAAGATAGGTAATAGAGGGGGTGGCGGGAAGGGGGGGAGAGATAGAGAAATAGATAGAGAAAATAAATCGATAGATAGAGAAATAGATAGATAGAGAGATAGGTAGATAGGAGGAGGTGGAGAGTGAGGGAGTTAGATAGTGGGATAGAGAGAGAGGTAGATAGGAGGAGTGAGGGAGGTAGATAGCGAACGGGTTAGATAGGGGTGATAGAGAGGGGGGAGGCGAGTGAGGGAGGGGGCTGAGGCAGGAGCAGGAGGGCAGGCGCGGGGAGAAGAAGACGGAGGAGGCAGAAGAGCAGAAGGCAGAAGATAGAAGACAGAAGACAGAAGAGCAGAAGACCGGAAAAACAGAAGACCGGAAGAACAGAAGAACAGAAGACCGGAAGAACAGAAGAACAGGAGACCAGAAGAACACAGAAGAACACAAAAGAAGATACAGAAAACGAAGAACAGAAGGCAGAAGAAGATGAGGAAGAAGAGAAGAAGAGAGAAGACGGGGAAAAGAAGAGTACAGAAGAAGATTACAGACGAGGAGCGAGGAGGAAGAACAGAGAAGAAGAAAAGAAGCAGGAGAGAGGGTGAGTAGCGCGGGGCAGAGCGAGGGGCTGGGAGGTGGGGGGTACTTACTGTGAGGTGGGTCTCAGGAACTCAGGAACCTGGAGGAGCTGGAGGAGCTGCAGCGGCAGGGGGAGCGACCTACCCTTGGGTCAACATATCTTCTAGTTTTGCTTCTTGTATTAGCGATTAATCTAACATTTATTTCCCAAACTCCACGTCAAACCATTTTTCACAACTACCACATTATGCCTGGTTTCCTTTACCTTGTGTGGAATTGAGTACTTACTATCCCCTTTCTGAACAATACCTCCTTTCTTTATAACGATCCAATCACCTGCAAGTATGTGGCACTGTTTGACACCCATCCTTCTATTATAACACAGAGTAGCTTTCCTTTGCTTCTTTTCAACCCTTTCTTTTACAAGTTCTCGATCGACTGTCACTCTTTCCTTTTCCCTCAACCATATGGGACACTCCTTCACTCCAGGCTCTCATCTTTTAAAGATGAGAGGTTCCGGTAAGTATATATGAGTTTATTTCCATATACTTTTGACCCCGACACAGTGACGCTGTCCGAACACCAGCGATGCCGCCAACCGTCTCTGTCTCTCAAATCTCTTCCCCAGTTGCTGTGCTCGAACTTAGTGACGAACAATAGGCTGGGTGCCTATGTCACCAAGCACGAGCACCGCAACACATCTTCCCTTTAACAAAACAAAGATAATACAACAAATGCACATTGAAATTTCAACCAACCCAAATGCTCCAGAAAAAAAAAACTTAAGAAACAGCAAAATAACTAATCATGCACTACAAACATAATCTTGAAATCTGCTTGGTTTCCTGACCAAACAACCACATCTGCTAGTTTTCTTAGCAGAGCACTCCATCTGACCATTCGTGACAGACTGTTCATTAATCGAATGTCCAGAGGTTCAAAGACTTGTCTTCTTCCAGAAAAATTGCATACAAATTTGGCATAAAAATCGGCAAGACTTAAAAAGGCTCGCACATCATACTTAGACTGAGGTCTTGGTGCTTTCCTCACTTCTTCAACCAATTCTGATTTGGGTTTGATACCTACTACTGAGATCTCGTGAACTAAGTAGTTTATTTTATTTTCAGCAAACTTGCACTTACTAAGTTCAGCTGTTAAGCCATGTAGACTTAATCTTTGCAAAACTTCATCCAGAACCCAGTTATGTTCCTCCCTATCTTTTCCCATTATCAAAATGTCATCCTGGAAAATCAGCAAGTTTCTCATGCCTGACATCACCTTAAGTATCAATCGTTGAAACATGGCTGCTGCAGAAGCCAACCCTAAAGGTACCCTTTTGAACATAAAACAACTAAAAGGTGTGATGAAAGTTGTCAAACTCCCTACTCTCAGCATGTAATGTAATTTGGTGATACGCAGCTTTAAGATCTATGCCAGAGAACATACCCTTGGTTCTAGCTAACATTTCATTTATCCTGGGTAAAGGAAACTGATCCACCACAATACTCTTGTTGAGACCCCTAAGGTCAACACATAATCTCCATTTTCCATTCTTTTTTTTAACAACCACCAAGGGTGCAACCCACTCTGAAGACTCCACAGGCTCGATAATACCATCCTTCTGTAACTCGTGTTTAGGGAATTTTTCTGCAATTCTTTCTATAAATTCTGCTTCTTGCTGGACCACAGATACCAGGGTTGCACTACTGGGATCCAAAACTGTGCCAAGTTCTCCTTGATCCCTCCACCCAAGCACAAATGGCCCAGTGTCAGCCACATATACTTTGCACATAGCTTGCTTATGTTTGAATTTAACTAACAGTTTTTTTATAACTCACTATATTAATGGACTCAACTGTGAATGTTTTTCGAGCAATGTCGGTAATTTCAAATCAATTCCCTAAAACTGATTCAAAATATTGCCGCCACACTTCTTTGTTGACAATAGTGTAAGGAGAACCCGAATCAGCAATCACAGAAATGTCAACACCTTCAATCGAAATTTGACATAAATGTGCTGTTACTTTTTACATTTTGTCAATTTTTAATCACATTCAAAATGCATACATTTGAATCAGAAGCTTCTGAAGAACTGTTTTCATTCAATTCACACTCATTCACACACTTCACATATGTGTCACGACCTCACAACTTCCTTTTACCACACACTCTAGCAAAATTCCCTAGAACTCCACAACTTGAACATTTCTGATTACGAGCAGGACATTTCTTGTCATTAGCCAAATTAAACTTGCTGCCACATCTAAAACAAGATCTCTTGTCTTTCAAGTGCACATCTTCTCTATCTCTGCGCAAGGATCCACTTAATTTATTATGGTCTTTGTTGCTTTACTTCACCAAATTTATGGTAGCGTTATCACCTTGTTTTGACACAGGCTTATCCTCATTGCGCAAAACAGCTTTGGCACATCTTCCTGTTAACTCAGCAGTCTTAACCATTTCAATAACCTCCTGTAACGATGCTTCCCCTCTTTCCCACACTTTCTCTTGCATATGAGTGTTCGCTGTGTGCATAATCACTTGGTCTCTAATCAAATCATTATGTAAAGTTCCAAACTTGCAAGAAAGTGCCAAATTTTTAAGTGCTGCCACAAAATGCTCCACAGATTCTTCCTGTTGTTGCTTTCTATGGAAAAATTTGAAGCGCTCCACAGCTATGCACTCCGTAGGTTTAAAATAGTCAGTGAGGTCTTCCAGAGCGTGACTATAAACATCACCTTGATCTGGTGCTCTAACCTTTTTATGTATACTGTCATAACTTTTTAAACCCTTTGCGCCCAAACAATGTAACAAAATTTTATTTTTCTTCTCCGGTGTGAGTTCCTCTTCATCTTCAAATGTAGAAATATAATTCTCAAAATATTCTCTCCACTCTTCCCATTTCAAGGTAGGTTCTCCATTTTTAGGCATAAAAAGTTCAGGTGCTAAAATATTACATATGTTACCAGAAGCCATAGTTTATTATTTTTATATTTTTGTTGTTTGAACAAGGCCCCCCCCCAAAATAAAGTTCAAATAAATGGTTATCCTGTCTCCTTATTTTTTTTAAAACTAATTGTGATAGCATAAAATGTAATGACCATCATCAACTGATATATATATATATATATATAAAACAGAATGCATGTTTTAAAAAAAAAACATGTATTTATTTATCCAAATGTCCAAGCCAGTTCCACGCAGTATCCCAAAAAACCTACTGTGTACATATGGAGACCAGCACAAATCAATTTGCATAAATGCGAAACAGTGTAGAATTTTTTCCTTTAAAATAAAACTTCAACACGCATAGAACTAAGTGCATGTTGACAGCTACATAGATTGTTGCATATCCAACTTCCTCACACGAATGCTTAAACCTGATGCTCAAAGGAATGTTGAACATCCCAACTCGATGCGCACGAAAGGAAATGCGGGTGCCACGCAGTGGCTCACTCCCTGAAACGGAACGTTATGCTGGCCGACGGCAAAGGGTTAATGTACACCAAAATTAAAAACAAAGTATCCTACTTTGCTTTTTCCCCAATGAGCAATCAGCGTCGACGCAGGTCTTCAACTTGAACCCGGAAGACGCACGGAATCCACACATCGAAGGCTAGCCCGGAATCCACACACATGAGATGCGCAGGTCCGATGTCGGGGTCGCTTGTCACCAAACTTGTTAAAGATGAGACGTTCTGGTAAGTATAAATGAGTTTATTTCCATATACTTTTGACCCCGACACAGCAAAGCCATCCGTTTACCAGCTATGCCACCAACCGTTTCCATCTCTCGAATCTCCCTCCCAGTTGCTATGCTTGAACTTAGTGACAAACAATAGGCTGGGAGCCTATGTCACCAAGCACGAGCATCGTAACATCTTCCCTTCAGAGACACAAACGCTGATACCCCTGTTACAGAATGGGGAGTTGTTCTGTGTGCCCACATCATTCTTCTTAACTCTTGCATCCATGGGAGATGATTAGCCAATGATAATTGAATATTTTCCATCACAATCCGATTCACTCTTTCTACCAAACCATTAGCCTGCGGTCGAAACAAAGCAACCCTTTCATGAGTTATTCCCATCCTAGCTAAGTAACTAGTCATTTCTTTAGATACAAATTGCACCCCATTGTCCGACACAATAGTTTTAGGAATACCTTCCTCCACAAAGGCCCCTTCCAAGAATTCAATAACATTCAATGTACTCACTTGTTCTACTGCTTTAATCATAAACCACTTAAAATGATAATCCACTAATACTATTAAATATTTACTCCTCAAACCAAGTTTAGAAATTAGACCAATGAAGTCTATAGCTAATTTCTCCCAAGGTCTGCTAGGAAACTGCATTGTCCTCAAAGGAGGTTCCACAATATGCCTGGTTTCCTTTATCTTGTATGGAATTGAGTGCTTACTATCCCCCTTCTGAACAATACCTCCTTTTTTTTATAACGATCCAATCACCTGCACGTATGTGGCACTGTTTGACACCCATCCTTCTATTATCCTTCTATTATAATACAGAGTAGCTTTCCTTTGCTTCTTTTCAACCATTTCTTTTATTAGTTCTCGATCCACTGTCACTCTTTCCTTTCCCCTCAACCATATGGGACAAGAACTTGTAAAAGAAAGGGTCTCATAAATGTGATGATGTGATGATACAGGAAAAGGAGGCAGTTGCAAGGTGAGGGGGTTGGAAAATGAGGGACGAGCATAGGCAGGAGCCACACAAAAGTAATGTTTTTTTTGGCTTGAGGGTTTAAGAGTACTCAGACGGAGTCAGGACCAGGTGTCTGGCTCGAACCAGACTCAAGTCTTCAGTAGCTCACTCACTTCCTCAAAACAGTTTCCATCTTATTTTGCTTAGACACTAGCACAGCCTACAGAATAAAAATGTTTTGTGTAAATTTGAAGGAACTCAGTCAGTTACCATTTATGGTGAATTAGAGCCATTACAAAGAGAGAACATGATTCCTCAGCTTGGAGAATGTCACATCCTCTTCAAAATTGCATGCCTCTCCTTGTAATGTCCCACCCTCTGGCCTAATGTACCTATCCTAAGGCAAACCTCCTTAGTAGTAACCTCAGTAGTAAAGATAAACTCTCGCATTAAACAGTAAAGACACACTCTTGCTTTTGATAATTAAGGGCTTTGCTTACAGTTTGGTGGATAGCAAACCCCATCACAAATGTGGCAGATGTCCAGTGCGCTGTATTTCAAACATGTTGTAGCCTATGGTATTTGTAATCTTGTCCTTCAAACTCTAAATAAGGCAGGCATTCCTTTACAGTACAGTAAGCTACCATGAGGAATGCACTCCCAATGATCACCAGTCTCTTTCCCTCAATCACCAGTCTCTCCCTCTCTTCTGGAGGAAGCTGAAGGCTAGTATGTTTGGTTATTCAGGAGTTTGTGAGATCAATGCCAAGACAAATGCTGTCAATCAGTCAGCCAGTTTCTTTTTAAGCCCTCTGCCAGAATATCAAACACAAAAATATTGCTTGACATGAATATCATGTCCTAAATATTGTTCACAAAAATATTTTACTGTTAGGTGTACATTTTTAGTGCGTAAAGTGCCCTGTCCCTGTTGTAATCTCTCTGTAGGCTTTTAACCACGCCCATCAGTTTGGTTGGTTCGTGGGCTTTCCTTTTAAAATTCGCTTGATTTCTGTAGTGAACGGCATGCATACATCATGCCTTTTCTAATGTTTAGGCCTCCTCGAGCTCACAGGCCGACCACTGAAAATATATACGAGGCTCCATGTTTTCCGTATGGTTTCTGGACTACTTTTTCTCTTTATTTCGTAGGCATTGCGATCTCGCTGGGCAGTAGTCGAGCGCTTACATGACATTGACTCTGTTACATGGATATTTGCACTTTTGCAGGTTACATGATAATTGCACTTTTGTCAGTCACATGGATAATTGCACTTTTGCCAGTCACCTGGATACCTGCACTTTTGCTGATACGTTTTACTGCTAGTGAACTTCTGTTTCCTTTTGTGTGTCTGCTTCAAGCTCATGGTGGCCGTTGGCTCGCTTTTATGAAGCTGTTTTACTTTTCATTTTCAGTTTATGTGGCAAGAAAAGTCCGGTTAGGAGTTTACAATGCTGATAGCTTTAACTCAAGCTATTGCTAGACCCATTGTATTGCAAATATTTGTTTATTATTGGCTCAGATCGGCCAATAGATATTTAGGACACAATACTTCTGAGTATCAATCTCTGACACTTATAGTCTGGGACCACACTTTGCAAATTTGTAAATGAATTGCGTTTTGTTTGTTATACTTCTGCACTGCTTGCATTCTTTCGACTGACGGACATTTTACACATTAAGCAGAATACAACATAATGAGTTGTATGCCACAGGCTAGCTGCAATACTACTGCACTGCTCCCATTCTTGAATAGTGTTGACTAGCACATTCTTATTACTTTAATTTGCCTCTCTGTGCTACATCTAAATATTTTGCTTGTAGGTCATTTGGATTTGTGAAAAAGAACTCTGGCAAAAATGTAATTGCTAAAAATGTCCTGACATAGGTGGTCATTACAACCCTGGCGGACGGTGTTAAAGCTGCGGTAATACCGCAAACAGGCCGGCGGACAAAAAAAGGGAATTATGACCGTGGCGGAAACCGCTAACATAGACAGCCACTTTAACACTCCGACTGCCACGGCGGTACAGACAAGCAGCGCAGCGGTCACCGCCAACAGACAGGCGGGAGACAATGTACCGCCCACAGTATCACAACCCGCCAATCCGCCACCTTTTCCGGGGCGGATTCACCGTGGATAAAAACACGGCGGAAACAGCTTTTGCAATGGGAAAACGCTCACCTTAACACACTCCACGAGGAAGGAGGCCACCATGGAGCACGAACTACAAATACTCCCTGCGCTTGTCTTCCTGCTCCCCTACGATCACCAACAACGTAGGCGCCGAAGACAACGGTGAGTACTGCACCTATGACATAAGGGAGGGGGGAGGCAAAAGTCAGGGGGACACACACGCAACACCCCCACCCCCAACCTGACCCTCACCCACTACAACACACACACCAATGCATTTCCAAACATCACAGTAACAACCCACAACCCCCCTGGAAGAATGCAAAGACAAAACCAAATTACTTGAACCATTGTAATGTATCCAAATACAGTAACCAACTATATACAGATATATATAAACATTTGAAAATCATACATCACGAGTAGTACTGCAGGTATGCACATATCAATGTCCGTGGACCACTGGGCCCAAAATGCATGGGCAAGGCCCACACTAGATACCTGTCCACAAACGGAGAGAACACTGCAGGGGCATCAGATAGAAATACAACAGACACCTCAGGGGGAAGGACAGGGGGGGGCACCTCAGCCAGATTACAGCACCCCGCCAGATCCACAACGGGCTCCATGCCCATTGATGTATCCTGGGGAGTGCAAAGTCACAGTCTCTCAAGTCTCTCCAGTGGCTGGTTTGCCCACTGTACCATCCTGGGGAGTGCAAAGCCACAGTCTCTCAAGTCTCTCCAGTGGGTGGTTTGCCCACTGTACCATCCTCGGGAGTGCAAAGCCACAGTCTCTCAAGTCTCTCCAGTGGGTGGTTTGCCCACTGTACCATCCTTGGGAGTGCAAAGCCACAGTCTCTCAAGTCTCGACAGTGGGTGGTTTGCCCACTGCTTTATCCTGGGGAGTGCAAAGCCACAGTCTCTCAAGTCTCGACAGTGGGTGGTTTGCCCACTGTACCATCCTGGGGAGTGCAAAGCCACAGTCTCTCAAGTCTCTCCAGTGGGTGGTTTGCCCACTGCTTTATCCTTGGGAGTGCAAAGCCACAGTCTCTCAAGTCTCGACAGTGGGTGGGTTGCCCACCGTACCATCCTGGGGAGTGCAAAGCCACAGTCTCTCAAGTCTCGACAGTGGGTGGTTTGCCCACTGTACCATCCTGGGGAGTGCAAAGCCACAGTCTCTCAAGTCTCTCCAGTGGGTGGTTTGCCCACTGCTTTATCCTTGGGAGTGCAAAGCCACAGTCTCTCAAGTCTCGACAGTGGGTGGGTTGCCCACCGTACCATCCTGGGGAGTGCAAAGCCACAGTCTCTCAAGTCTCTCCAGTGGGTGGTTTGCCCACTGTACCATCCTGGGGAGTGCAAAGCCACAGTCTCTCAAGTCTCTCCAGTGGGTGGTTTGCCCACTGCTTTATCCTGGGGAGTGCAAAGCCACAGTCTCTCAAGTGGATGCAGGTCTCCACTGGTTCTGGAGGGGGAATGGTGCCCAGAGTGCATCACACTCCCCGTGACAGTCCCAGTTCCGTCACTGTCCCAGCTGCACATTGGCTAATGATGCTTGATTTGGCGGTATTTGCCCTGTTCAGCGGTGCTTGCCTTTGCTGTCTTTGGCCTGTTCAGCGGTGCTTTGCCATGGTGGTCTTTATCCTGGTCAGCGGGGCTTTGCCCTGTTCAGCGGTCTTCACCATGGCAGTCTTTGCCCTGTTCAGCGGTGCTTGCCTTTGCTGTCTTTGGCCTGTTCAGCGGTGCTTTGCCATGGCGGTCTTTGCCCTGTTCAGCGGTCTTCACCATGGCGGTCTTTGCCCTGTTCAGCGGTGCTTGCCTTTGCTATCTCTGACCTGTTCAGCGGTGCTTTGCCATGGCGGTCTTTGGCCTGTTCGGCGGTGCTTTGCCATGGTGGTCTTTGCCCTGTTCAGTGGTGCTTTGCCCTGTTCAGCGGTCTTCACCATGGCGGTCTTTGCCCTGTTCAGCGGTGCTTGTCTTTGCTGTCTCTGACCTGTGCAGCGGTGTGTGGCATTACTGTCCCTCAGTGCCCAGCGGGGCTGTGGCTGCCGGGGCCCTCCAGGTCACTGACGCTGGCGGTCGTCTCCGGACCAGTGACGATACTGCTGCCCTCCAGGGCAATGACTCTGGCGGTGGTCTCCTGACCAGTGACGATACTGCTGCCCGCCAGGGCACTGACTCTGGCGGTGGTCTCCGGACCAGTGACGATGCTGGTGCCCTCCAGGGCACTGACTCTGGGGGTGGTCTCCGGACCAGTGACGATACTGCTGCCCTCCAGGGCACTGACTCTGGCGGTGGTCTCCTGACCAGTGACGATACTGCTGCCCTCCAGGGCACTGACTCTGGCGGTGGTCTCCTGACCAGTGATGACAGTGCTGGCGGTGGCGTCCCGGCCGGCGGGGCGGATGGCACCCTTTTCCGCCGTGCTGCTCTTACCAGACTTTGGAGACTTCTTCTGCCCCTCCAACACCTTGGGAGGAGTCACAGCTGACTCGGCATTCCCCCCGGGACCCTTGTGAGCTGTTTTGCCGGCAGGAGTCTTCACCCTCTCTCGTCGGCCACTTTCCAACTTAAGGTGCTTTACAGGGGGTGGACTGGCAGTGCTTTGGCTCCATGTCACACTGACTGCCCTGGTGGCCGGTGCACTCCACACACCTTTAACACACACCACTGGTACCGGACTTTTTTTGGCTGAGGTGCTACTACGGGAGCTATGAATTGGAGGGGTGGGGGTGGTGGGAAAGAGGTCAACGTTGCTGAGGAAGAGTTTCTGATGAACACTGGGATGGGTAGCTGGAGGGGGTCTGGGAGTGGAGGAAGAGGAGGCGGTTGTAGGAGGTGTAACTTTAGGTGATTTGGGTGCAGGTGCAAGTACTGGAGGCTGTCGTGAGGTGGATGGATGTTGGGTGTGTGGGTGCCCGCGTTTGTGTACTTTGGGAGGGGGCGTCGCAGACACACTGGGAGTGGACAAAGCGGACGTGTAAATGGTAGTGGGGGTGGTGAGTGCAGGTGAGCAGGGTGTGGTGCTGGGTGTTTTGGTGCGAATCCTAGTGCCTATAGATGTAGTGCATGCAGGTGAGAGTGTTGATGACACTGGGAGGGAGGAGGGAGACGACGAGGAGGGGGACACAGTGGAGGCAGTGGATTTTGCGGTGTCTGTATGTGGGTGATGCTTGTGTGAGTGCCTGTGGGTTGTGTGGTGCTTATGTTTGCCTGAGCTACTTTTGTGTGTTCAGGTGTGTGCATGCTTGTCTGATGGTGTGCTTGGGATAGGCTGGGGTACAGAGGACTGGGTCTGGGTGGAGGAAGTTGGAGGGGGGAGGCTAGACACAGGGACAATGGCTGCCATCAGTGCTGAGGCCAGAGATTGCAGGGTTCGATGAAGGGCAGCCTGACCAGAATGAATGCCCTCCAGGAATGCATTACCATGTTGCAACTCCCTTTCTACACCCTGGATGGCATTCACAATGGTAGACTGCCCAACAGTGAGTGACCTGAGGGCAGCTGGGGCAGGGGCTGAGGTGCCTGGGGCGAAGGTGATGCCCACCCTCCTGGGTGAGCGGGCACGGGGCGAAGGCTGAGGGGCTGCTGGGAGGGCGGTGCTGGTAGGGGAGGTGGCGGCTGTAGAAGTGGGGGGCACAGATGGTGCCGCCACCACAAGGGAGCTCCCATTGGCAGACGAGTCCGTGTCGCTGTTTGGTGATCCGGTGACCGACGTGAAGCTCCCCTCGCCCTACGTCCCACTGGTGTATTCAGAGTCTGTGCTGTGGCCCTCCATGGCCATGTGGGATCCAGCTCCCTCGTGCTCCGGTGCCACTGTACCTCCGCCTGATGATGCTGATGCACAAAAGAAAAGGGAGAGCACAAAAAGGGGGGGGGGAACGACAGAAGAAAGACAGGTTGAGTGCATGGCTTACCGCTACCGTTGGCGGACAATACAGACACAGCAGCCCCCTGCACTACGCCACGCTCTTGGCCTCTACAGATGCAATTCCTGGGATCTGGCCTACATGGCTATGGTGGACATCTGCACACATAGATGACACAGGGGCATTTATACCTGTACTTGGCACTCTACAGAGGTGGGGTGGAGTGCCACATGGCCTGCATTCCGGAGGGGCCTAGCCTACGTAACTCGCCCTGGCCTAGGGAAACCCACAGCCCTCCTCCCCACCCAGACCCCTCACCTGCGCGCAAGGTCCGCAGAATGAGAGTTTACTCACCCCCTTGTGTCTACTGTGATGCCCTCAAGCGCCCATCCAACTTTGGGTAGGCCACCGCCAGGATCCGGAACATCAGGGGGGTCATGGTGCGACGGGCACCCCTCCCACGTTGGGAGGCCATCCCCAGCTGAGCCTCCGCCGTCTTCTTGCTCCAGCGGCGAATGTCCTCCCATCTTTTACGGCAGTGGGTGCCCCGTCTCTGGTGGACCCCCAGGGTCCGGACGTCCTTGGCGATGGCACGCCAAATGTCCTTCTTCTGGTGGGCGCTGACCTACATGACATGTACAGGGGAAGAAGAGAAGTCATTACCAACTGCACCGTCGAAGTGAGTGGCCCCCATCCCTACCCTTGCCATGTGGCACATGTATTCACTGTCCTTCATGGTCGCTGAACTCTGCCCCCTTCCTAATGACATCCAGCCCTCTCCACCCAGCATAGCCCATACAACGTGCTCCCTGTGTACTTACCTGTTGGTCTGGAGGACCGTAGAGTAGCGTGCACTGGGGGAGGACCCCGTCGACTAGCTTCTCCAACTCCTGAGCAGTGAAGGCATGGGCCCTTTCCCCAGACGCAGCAGCCATTGTCTCTTCCAGACCGAGGTCACAGCAGCACTTGCAGTGTAGGTCCTCTCCTGTCGAAGATCAGGTATAGAGTGATTGAACAGATAGAAAATGGCGGTCACGTCCGCGGCGGTGACGTCCGCGGCGGTGCGTATCATCACCGCCGGCGCACTTCATCATTGGCTCCTGGGACCCATAGGGTCCAATGTTAACCAATGCAGCATTGCGCCGCGGTTTACGACCGCATACCGCGACGGTGTACAACGCCAGCGCAGATACCTCACATCCCATTGTCCCACTTTAGAGGTCAGGCAGCCGCCATTTCAGGGGCCCACATGGCTTCATTTACTACTGCGTCACACATACCTAGGCCTACACTCAACACACATACAGGAAGAGTTTTGTATTTGGTGTCGTGTTCTGTGTAGCTGTGGGTACATACCTGGGAATTTGTTGACTCTGTGGTCGCTGTTGTCCTTCTTAGACACCGTCAGCTGGGACATTTGAGGAGATGGCAGAATCCTCTGGTGTACCGACCGCTGGTGGACCTGTTAACAATGGAGGAGCGACATTTGATCATCACCTACAGGTTTGACCGTGCCACAATCCAGGAACTGTGTACCCAGTTGGAGCCAGACCTGATCTCACCAATCCGCCATCCCACAGGAATACCCCCTGAAGTGCAGGTGCTATCAGTGCTCCATTTCCTTGCAAGTGGATCATTTCAAACAACTGTGGCCATGGCATCAGGGATGTCCCAGCCTATGTTTTCCAACGTGTTGTCCAGAGTGTTGTCTGCCCTGCTGAAACACGTAAGGAGCTACATCGTTTTCCCTCAGGTGGAGGATTTGGCTACAGTGAAAGGTGACCTCTATGCCCTTGGCCATATCCCCAACATCATAGGTGCTATTGATGGCACCCATATAGCTCTGGTCCCCCCCCCCCACAGGAGTGAACAGGTGTACAGGAACCGGAAGAGTTATCATTCCACGAATGTACAGATGGTATGTTTGGCAGACCAGTACATCTCCCAGGTAAATGCTATGTTCCCTGGCTCAGTGCATGAAGCCTACATCCTGCGGAATAGCAGCATCCCGTATGTGATGAGTCAACTCCAGAGGCACCGTGTGTGGCTATTAGGGGACTCTGGTTACCCCAACCTGTCATGGCTATTGACCCCAGTGAGGAATCCCAGGACCAGGGCAAAGGAACGCTACAATGAGGCCCATGGGCAGGCTAGGAGGGTGATCGAACGCACCTTCGGCCTCCTGAAGGCCAGGTTCAGGTGCCTCCATATGACAGGTGGTTCCCTATTCTACTCACCAAGGAAGGTGTGCCAGATCATCATCGCCTGCTCGATGCTTCACAATCTTGCTTTGCGACGCCAGGTGCCTTTTCTGCAGGAGGATGGTCCAGATGATGGTGTTGTGGCAGCTGTGGAGCCTTTGGAGCCTGTGGACAGTGATGAGGAGGAAGCTGAGGAAGAAGACATAGACAACAGGGAGTCAGTCATACAGCAATATTTCCAGTGACACACAGGTGAGAACAATTTTTTTACTATTACATTCACTTTCACACTTCTACCTCTATCCTGTCTGTCAATTAGTAGCAGTATTTGGTAACTGAGTTGTACATTTCCATTATGGTTTCACAGGTGTAGTTACCAACGTGTGTCATCTGCTTGCATCCTTCATGGACTTGTGATGTGTGACAAAGGTATGTTGGCATTACATTTGAAAACACATTTTGTCACTGTCATTGCTAATACACATTTTCAAAATCATAGACTGACTCCAGATTGTTTTGTGGTTCAAGGGTGTTTATTGAAGTGCTAATTATTGGAGGGGGTGGCAAAATGGTGATGGGTGATGGTGGAGGAATGTCCATGGCAGAGTCCAGTCTATTAGTCACACAGGTGCACTGCCCATATGGGCATAGGAAGTGGAGCTGGGGCAGTTCCAATCTGGACAGGGTAACAAAGTGAGACAGTGGGAGGACAATCAGGGTGGTCTCATTTCCTGGCGGGGGTCTTGCCATCTTGCTCTGTCCTGTTCCTGGATCTCAGGGACCGCTTGCGGGGTGGTTGTCCGTCTGCAGGGGGTGGGGTGCTGGTGTGGTGGTCCTGTGGCTGGGCGTCCTGTCCACTAGCGCCGGCGGAGGTGGTGGGCAGTTCATCGTCCATGCTAATGTCAGGGGCCCCTTGGAGTGCCACGGTGTCCCTCATGGTTTTTTGTATGTCCTTCAGCACCCCTACGATGGTGCCCAGGGCGGAGCTGATGGTTCTGAGCTCCTCCCTGAACCCCAAATACTGTTCGTCCTGCAGGCGCTGGGTCTTCTGAAACTTGGCCAGGACCGTAGCCATCGTCTCCTGGGAGTGGTGGTATGCTCCCATGATGGAGGAGAGGGCCTCGTGGAGGGTGGGTTCCCTTGACCTGTCTGCCCCCTGTCGCACAGCAGCCCTCCCAGTTCCCCTGTGTTCATGTGCCTCCGTCCCCTGGACCGTGTGCCCACTACCACTGCCCCCAGGTCCCTGTTGTTGTTGGGGTGGTGGGTTAGCCTGGGTTCCCTGTAGTGGTGGACACACCGCTGATTGACGTGTCCTGGGTACGGAGGTATGGGCCCGCTGGGTGGGTGCTGTGCTGGTGTTACCAGAGGGTGGAAGGTCAGTGTTGGGCTGTGCCTGTGCAAGGGGAACCGACTGTCCCGAGGCCCACGATGGTCCGGGCTGGTCATCTGGATCCAGTTGGCCAGAGCTGCTGTCGTCACTGTGGGCCTCTTCTGTGGGTGGAGTGGAGATGTCTGGACCCTCCTGTGTGGTGACGGTACGTAGTGGTCCTGCAGGGGTATAAGAGCATGATTATTGCATGTGTGTGTGTCATGGTGTGCAATGGGTCGGTGTTTGTGTACCCCAGTGCAAGCATTCCTGTGTGGGGGCTTGTGTGATGATGGTTGGGGGGGTGTTAGGGGTATGTGTAGTGAGCATGCTTTAGTGAGGGGTGACCATGCTTAGTTGTTGCATGCAGGGCTTGGTGTTGGGATGTGTGGTTTGTGTTATTGGTACATTAGTGAGGAGTTGGAGTGATAGGGGAGGGGGTGAGGGTGGGGGTGTGTGATAGCATGCAGGTAGGGTGGGGGATATGATAGTTAAGATTTGACTTACCAGTGTCCATTCCTCCACCGACTCCTCCGAGGCCCTCTGGATGCATGATGGTCAAAACTTGCTCCTCCCATGTTGTTAGTTGTGAGGGAGGAGGTGGGGGTCCGCCGCCAGTCCGCTGAATCGCGATGTTGTGGCTGGAGACCACAGAACGCACCTTCCCCCGTAGGTCGTTCCACCTCTTCCTGATGTCCTCCCGATTTCTTGGATGCTGTCCCACAGCGTTGACCCTGTCCACGATTCTGCGCCATAGCTCCATCTTCCTGGCTATGGAGGTGTGCTGCACCTGTGATCCAAATAGCTGTGGCTCTACCCGGATTATTTCCTCCACCATAACCCTGAGCTCCTCCTCAGAAAACCTGGGGTGTCTTTGGCGTGACATGGGGTGGTGTGGGTGATGTGTGGGGTGGTGTATGTGTTGATGAGTGTTGTGATGTGTAGTGGTGTGTGGTGTTTTGTGCATGGAATGTTGTATGGGTGATGGTGTTGTGTGCCTCTGTGTGGTGGGGTTCTCTATTGCTGTGCTCTCTGTCTGTCGCCTTCGTCTCTGATTTTGGGTCATAGGGGTTTGTGGGTGATGTGGGTGTGTGTTTTATATTGTAATGGGTGTGTGGGAGTGGTGTTTGTATGTGTCTCAGGTGTGTGTATTTGGAATTGTCCAATGAGGCGGTGGTTTGGAGATGTGTATGTATTTTGAGCGCAGCGGTGTGTACCGCCAATGGAATACCGCGGTTGAAAGACCACCGCATGGATTCGTGGGTCATGGTAGCTTGGGTGTGTTTCTGTTGGCGTGACGGTGGAGGTTTTGTTTTCGCCAGTTTAACACTGACCTTTGGTGTGGCGGACTTGTGTGGGTGTCTGAATTTCATCGGTTTCCGGAATGTGTGTCATAATAGCTGTGGTGGAATTCCGCGGCGGTGTTTTGGTGGTCTTCTGCACGGCAGTAAGCGCCTTTTACCGCCAATGTTGTAATGACCACCATAGTGTTAAAAATATAAATGAGATATAAAGTCTGGGTTGAGTGAATGCTCATATTTGTATCGTTTTAAACCTCGAAGATCGAAAGCACTATGATAATGTGAATATCATCGCCTTCTGTCAGTCAATGTTTTCACAGTTGGACTGACTGCCACCCTCCATTTGCACCCATAGTACAAGAGAGGTGTCTTTGGCACCGCAGGGATTCTAAAGGATGGTGCGCATAATATTAATGTCTGGGAGGATCAAAAGAACATTACACTGGATGGGCACGCCTTTTTTAACTTAAAGACAGACATTGGCACTCATTGTCCTGATGCTAGAGCCACTGTATGAGAATGCAAACTCACAATTTGCAGTGCACAAAATCACTGAGATTGACAGTGGGACATCATGAATCACAATGCAAGTATTACAAATAATTGTAATTTGCAAGAGGAAGCGGCATTATTCCCCACCCTTGTGATACGCAGTGGAATGCACAAATGCTTTGTGACCATTGTTGCAGCTGCAAAGCGAAGAAAGGTTAGCTCCTGAGGAGGGCAGGAGTAACCTTTGACAAAGTATTTGTTATCAAAATGTTACAGCTTAAACTTGTACAGGCGCCATACGTCGAGATTTGTAGTGGGTGATTCCAAGGTCCACTGCATGCTCTTCATCATGTTGCACTTAAGTATACAAAAAAGTGATGGATGCAATGCTTAAATTGATCTCAGCCACTGGTAATTACTCAGGCGTTATCCCAGTTCATTGTTATTTGGCACAACATGCCACCTCAGTTTGGGCCCACTACATGCAAATCAGCAGCCCAGGGCTGGTTTTGACAATGCTTAATTTGAGCCACTGGTTTCCGGTGCTCAGCCCCGGCACTCAATTGTCAACACCAGCTCTTACGACAGTCTGCCACATGGTGGCACTGCTTATCTAATTTAGATATCATCACAACAGTTATTTATTAATTCAATATAGATTAAAAATGGCTAACACCTGTCACCCAAGCCATTCTTATAACGTTGGGGCCTGGAAGAGTGTATAATATCACCTACAGGAGTGTGATAATTATCAGTTGTGTTTGAACTGTCATTGGCAGTGCTGGCAGAGGCAATTGGTGGTGCAAGCTGCAGTGGCATCCTAACGAGGGCCCAGACCTTATTTATTTTCAAATTAAGCATTGGGTTTTATCCTAGTTAGGGCTTTCGGCCAGGTATTGCTTGGTTTCAGTGACACAGTGTGCACATTATCCACATCTGGGCATAGCTGTCCCATTTAAGGTGACACACTAAAGTATACAAAATGGATGGGTGGAATGCTTCAATTAATCTCACCCACTAGGAGTTACTCTGAGCTGGATCTCAGTCCATTATTTTGCACACCATGACACCTCAGTTTGGACCCAGCTATAAGCAAATCAGTCTCGACCATGCTCTAATGGGAACAGTGACGCCGAACTGCCAAGTATCACAATATGATACTGTTTGTGGTATTGCAACTCTTGTACCTATAAGAGACAGGGGGTTAATGCAGTCACTTTGAGAATGCTAGGATGGAGTACTGCAGTCCCATGCCAGCTTCCATCATAGCGTTTGCTTCTTTTAAAAATGAATTGCAGTTCCATTTCTCTCTCATAAATATTGATGCAGATGTCGGATTGAAAATTTTGCTGGGAGAAGCTTTAGGGTATGAAGGCTTTGAGAAATGCTTATGTCACAAATGGAGATTCTGGTAGCAGAAAAATGAAAACATTGTGCTGTGGTAGTCCTCTTTTGTGTGTCAGGCTCCAAGAGTTTTACCACAGGAAAAGACGTTGTAAAAGGTAATTAGACTGACCCTCCAGCATTTTGCGATTTTGCAAAATAAAGGCAAAATTAGCCATGAAGTCCGATCACTGCGATTTACAAAACATAGGGTCTGATTTGGAACTTGGTGGAGGGGGTTACTCCGTTATAAACGTGACGGATATCCTGTCAGCCATATTACGATCCCATAATCGCCTATGCACATTGTAAAACGGCAGACGGGGTGTACGTCACATTTGTGACAATGTAACCCGTCCGCCAAACTCTAAACCAGACCCATAGGCTGCAATAAAAGCAAATAAACTTTTGTTCACACATTGGCAAAGGTCAAGGAAGTGTGCTGTAAATCCATCAGCACATTTGGTTCTTACAAACAAAAGCATGGGCAAAGCCAGTAGATCTTGTCTGTGCAAGGTATTGGCTTTGTCAATGTTAATTATTAGCCTAGTTGTAAATATGCATCCTGGCTGAATGTAATAAAAAAAGACTAGGATGCTGCAAGCTGTGGCTGTGTGCGACAGGTAAGTAATATTCAAAGTACTAAGGTTCTGGTGATGTAGGAGTTTAATTACGTCTTTTCAACAGTGGTCAGAAATCTATTGTCAAGGAAGTCCTTCATGTAACAATTATGGCCCTGATTCTAAGCTTGGCGGGCGGCGGTAGCCGCCCGCCCCTGCGGGAACCGCCAGAAGACCGTACCGCGGTCAAAAGACCGCGGCGGTCATTCTGGGTTTCCCACTGGGCTGGCGGGCGACCGCCGAAAGTCCGCCCGCCAGCCCAGCGGGAAACACCCTTCCCACGAGGAAGCCGGCTCAGAATGGAGCCGGCGGAGTGGGAAGGTGCGACGGGTGCAGTTGCACCCGTCGCGAATTTCAGTGTCTGCAAAGCAGACACTGAAATTCTTTGTGGGGCCCTCTTACGGGGGCCCCTGCAGTGCCCATGCCATTGGCATGGGCACTGCAGGGGCCCCCAGGGGCCCCACGACACCCCATACCGCCATCCTGTTCCTGGCGGGCGAACCACCAGGAACAGGATGGCGGTATGGGGTGTCAGAATCCCCATGGCGGCGCAGCAAGCTGCGCCGCCATGGTGGATTCCCATGGGCAGCGGAAAGTCGGCGGTACACCGCCGGCTTTCTGCTTCTGGCCGCGGCTGTACCGCCGCGGTCAGAATGCCTGGCGGAGCACCGCCAGCCTGTTGGCGGTGCTACCGCCAACCTCCGCCCCCCTATATGTCTATATGGCTCTTCTCGTAGACCTTTCTCCTTTGTTCATGAGTCTTTCATCTCTCTGTCCTTCTTAGGTAAGTTGTTGTGGCTCCAGGGGAATCCTCCCACGATGGCAGGGAGAGAGAGAGAAAGGAAAAAAAAGAAAAAAGAATATTGAAAAAAAAAAACTCTCTCAGGTAAGTGTACAGTTTTTTTTCTTTTGTTTAATATTTCTTTATTTCTTCACCTGTGTTTCAACTTTCGTGTGCTATTATTCGTGTTTCCCCTATCTGTGCCCGTAGTGGAACTGGATTTCATGTTAGTGGCAGTGGGTTGTTTTGTTTCTTTTTTTAAATGTTTTTATTTTGTTAGTACGGGTTCCCATTCTCTACTTTGTTAACCCTCTTCCCAAGAGTAAGTTAGGTTTCCTGTTAGCTATAGTGTTCCCTGAAGTGTTTTCCTTTACATGGGCTTGTACCGTGGGTGAAATAAATAACTAAATATATCACACACACCGAACCAAACAATCCCGCAACAAACCAACCTGAATTAGCCTCTATGTCCCTTTATCCCCCCTACTTCATCCCCGCCTTCCCAATTGCAGGTTCTAATTAATCAATTGCAAATCCGTTCCTGTAGGAGCCACGGTCCTCCGGGAGCATGGCTGGAGTCTCTGCTCATCTCCTCCTCTCTCAGATTCCTCAGATTAGTCTCCCTCTTGCAGCAGTCAGGAACTGGTGCTTCCTCTCTCGAATCCCTCTTAAATCCACTCTTTTGGATTGTCTTGGGGATGGCAGCTCGCTCGCTTCCTCGCCCGTAGTCGTCGCTTTCAGTTCCGGTCTCCCGCTCTCTTGGTCTCCCTTCCTGGTTTTGGTCCTTCTTCCTTGTTTTTCCCTGGGACGCCAGCATCTTCCTTGACATCATCGCGCCGTGGCTGGAGTTGTGGGTGTAGATTTCTGGGAGTAACCCCGGGGCACTCCCAGGCCATCCCCGGCAGTCTCGACGCATATGCCCCGTCACATTCCCTGTCCCCAGAGAGTGGCTGTTCAAGCCACGGGTTGGTAGGGTATCGGGACAAATAGTCAACATTGGATAGTAAGGTGCCAGGGGAATGTACCACCTGAAACATAAAGGGTTGCAGAGATAAGAACCATCGGAGCATCCCTGAATTCTTATTCTTATGTCTGGCCAACCAAGTCAAAGGGGCATGATCAGTGAGAAGAGTGAAAGGCCTCCTCAGTAGATAGTACTGCAAGGACTCAATGGCCCATTTGCTGGCCAAACATTCTTTGTCTATAGTGGGGTAGTTCTTCTCTCCAGGTAGCAGTTTCCTACTAATAAATATTACCAGATGTGATTGGTTGTCTTCTCGTGATAGCACAGCCCCCAAACCCTGATTGGGGGCATCTGTCTGAAGAATGAATTGGTTTTGGAAATTAGGACAATGATTAGGACAATGTAAAATGGCTCCTTAGTAGAAAGGGTTTTGAGGGTTAGATACCTTTGATTCTGCATATCTGATAGACTGGCTATTTTGTTAGGTTGGCCTTTCTCTAGAAGAGAGGTTAGAGGTGCTGCTAAAGTAGAAAAATGAGGAATGAAACACCTGTAATAGCCTATCATTTCCAGAAAGGCTCTTATATCCTTTTTGCTTTTTGGGGCGGGTATCTGCCTGATTGCTTCCACTATATCAACTTGGGGTTTTATTTTCCCTTTACCAGTCACATAACCCAGGTAATTTATAGAAGTTTTGCCTATCTGACACTTTTCGGGGTTGGCTGTTAATCCGGCTTGCTGTAAGGCCCGTAGGTTTCCCTATAGGTGATCTAAATGTTGTTTGCAGGTAGCACTGTATATAACAATATCATCTAAATATGCAGCTGCATACTGTTGATGTGGTTTTAGAATGATATCTATTAACCTCTGAAATGTAGCTGGGACTCCATGTAACCCAAAGGGTAAGACAGTAAATTGATAGAGTCCGGACGGGGTGGCAAAGCAGTCTTTTCTTTAGCGTTTCGTAACAGAATTTGCGAATACCCCTTGGTTACGTTTAGTGTAGTTAGAAAGCGGGCTTGTCCCAGTCGTTCAATTAGATCATCAATTTGGGTCATAGGGTAGGTATCAAAGTGGGAGAGGGAGTTCAGTTGATGAAAGTCTATGCAAAAGCAGATTTCCCCATTTGGTTTGGGTACCAATATGACTGGGGAATGCCATGGACTGGAGGAGGACTCAATGATACTGCTTCTAACATCTCTGAAACCTCCTCTTCTACTAGTTTCCTCCTGGCTTCCGGAATGCAATAGGGTCTTTGCTTTGCCCATTTCCCTTCCATGGTGCAGATGTGATGTTGTATTAAGTGCGTTCTGCCAGGGTGACTAGAGAATACTCCTCTATTTGTTTGTACTACTTCTTCTACCTGGGCTCTCTGGACTTTGGTTAATTCAACGCCATAGTGGGGTGCAATGTTGTGTCAGGGGTCTTCCAGGGTGGGAGGAACCGGTATCTCAAAGGGCTGGGTCATTGTAATGTATAGGTCCATTTTATGTGTCTCAATATGGCTCTCCTTCTCATGTCAATTCTTCAGTAGATTAATGTGATATATCTGGCTTTTACTGGAACCGGCTAGAATTTTGATTCTGTAAGTTACAGGGGTCCCTTTATCTAGGATTCAGTATGGTCGTTACCATTTTGCCAGGAGCTTATTTTCCGTGGTGGGCAAAAGGATCAATACTTGCTGTCCTATTTGTAAGTCACGTAATTTCTTGCCTACATCATCAAGTGACTTTTGTTTTTTTTGGGTCTCTTCTAATTGGGTGTGGACGTCTTCCCAAATTGAACTCAAGTTCTCTTTCAGCTCCCTGGTATATGTGAGAATATCTTTAGCTTCCTCCTCTGTTTCATCCCATTGTTCTGCTGTCATGTCTAATATAGTTCTTGGCTGTGTCCCAAATAACAGTTCAAATGGGCTATGTCGGGTGGAGGACTACACATGTGTTCGGATAGCGAACAACATTTAAGGTAGCTTTTTATCCCAATCTTTCCCAGTGCCATTTACTGACTTTCATAATAGATTCTTGATGGTTTTGTTATAGCAATCTATGAGTCCATCAGTTTGGGGATGATACACCGAGGTTTGTATCTGTCGAACTCCTAGTTGGCCATTAAACGTGACATGAATGGGGTCCCTTGGTCTGTCAGAAGTTCCTTGGGAAACCCGACCCTAGAAAAGAAGCCAACCATGACCTGTGCTATATTTTTGGTCATCATGCTTGACCAGTACTAATAAATACTGGTGCCCCTTGGAGGATGGTACCAGTGGTCCCACCAAATCTATCCCTACTCTATCGAAGGGAATCCCTATAATGGGTAGTAGGAGAGGGGGGGGCCTTTGGCTCGGTGTTGGGATTGAGTAACTGCTAGGTAGGACATTGCTGACAATGTTTTCCGATATTTCCATATTCACCTGGCCAGTAAAATCGTCTCACTAGATATTCTTCGGTTTTCTACCGACCAAGATGTCCTCCCCCCACCTGTCCATGAGCTAGATGCAATACCTGTTCCATGTACCCCTTGGCACTATCAGCTGTGTTTTCTCCCTTTCCTGGACTTGTAGACCACAATATAATAGCCCATTCTTGATAACAAAAAATAGGGACCTACCTGATTCGTAGGGTCTGAGAGAGCAGCGTGCCATGCGTGTTTGAGTGTGGTATCGTCCCTCTGGCATTGTCTGAACTCCCCAGAGATGGCTAGGTTCTTATTCTCTCTGTTATCAGTTTCCCCCTCATACATGCCATTCCCCAGAGGATACATTTATTTTTTACATCGCTTTTGAGCTTTTCTCAGCCGTTCCTTACTCTGAGTCTGTTCAATCTCCTCATTACGGAAATGAGCTTCCTCCCACCAAGTCTCTATAGGATTTAAATTCTTCACGCTGTCTAGAAGAGTCTGAAAGGCGACATAATCTGTCCCTATTATAATATCCTCTATCAGCTCAGGGATTCCCCCTACTTTTATTCTTTCTTCCTCTCAGCGCCAATTTAGATATATTACTGCCACTGGATATGTTTTCCTGTCTCCATGCACACATGTGATGTCCACGAATTCTCCTGGTACCCACTGTTTCGGATGTACATATTTTCTATTGACCTCACTCTGACTACAATCGGAATCTACTAAAGCCTATTGTGTTTGATTATTAACTATTAGACTGGTTGTGTACCTAGGGGTGTTGTTACCTAACCACAGGACCCTCCCCTTAGCCATTCTTATTTCCATAGGCTCTACCTGACTTCACTTTTGTGGACAATGGCAGGCTATATGACCCCATTCTGCACACTGGTAACACTGAGGTGTGGTCATGGGCTCTCTAAGAGGAAAATGGAGGGGTGGATTCTTATCCGTGTTTAACCTACTCACTGATTTTATAGGGGCCAGATGGGGAGTAGGTTTTTACGTTGAGGGTAAGGGTCTTGTCGGATTGCCTCTAAAGTTGGGGGCTCCATGATAGGCACTGGCTAGTTCAATGGCAAATTCGTTGTCTACTCTAGGATGTTGTCTTATCCAATTACGAGTGACCCGAGGTAGAGCATCCAAGTATTGTTCTAAAAATATGGTCTGGAACATTTCCTCTCTGGTGGTCTCCGAGGGTTTGAGCCATTTACAAGCCTCATTCTGTACCCTATAATATAAGGTGCAGGGATTCTCTGACGGGATCCATTTGGTGCGTCAAAATCGAATCCTATAACTTTCATTATCTTGCCCAACCCTTTCTAATATTGCTTCGTTTATGTCCACATAGGGAGTTATTCCACCCGGGTTTACCACTTAATAAGTTGTTTGTAAAGTGCCGGTAAGGAGGAGAGTGATATATTGTCCCCATCTATCCTGGGGCCAATTAGCGGATCCCGCTACTCTCTCAAAATTCATAAAGAATGCATCTGGGTCCTCTCCCTCCTGATATTTCTATAAGACGGAACTAGGAACCGTGGGGTGGACTATAGTTGTGGAAATGGTATTGGTAAGTTTTCCCAGGGCAGTTTCATGCACCAATTGATTATTAGCAATAATTGTAGCCTGGTTCTTGAAAGCTGTATGGAGTGCGTTTCTGTCTACTTTTGCTTCCTTCACTTGTTCCTTCCATAACAACTGAAGATGTCTCTGTCCTTCCGCCAATTGTGATATCATGTCTGCCAGTGTGGGTTGTTCTTCCATATTACCTTCCTGTCGTCATTGTATATTGCGACTTCTTCAAAATCCCACTTCTGGCACCACTTGCAAAGTACTAAAGTTCTGGTGATGTAGGAGTTTAATTATGTCTTTTCAACAGTGGCCAGAAGTCTATTGTCAAGGAAGTCCTTCATGTAACCATTATGGCCCTCATTATGACATTGGTGGTAAATCCCACTTACCACCATGCTCACCGCCGCCAA
The DNA here is from genome assembly GCF_031143425.1 of Pleurodeles waltl. Taxonomy (NCBI): domain Eukaryota; kingdom Metazoa; phylum Chordata; class Amphibia; order Caudata; family Salamandridae; genus Pleurodeles; species Pleurodeles waltl. The sequence goes on along the minus strand of NC_090445.1, from coordinate 603,619,379 downwards.
CATACCGCGGGGGCGGCGGATATCCGCTAACCATATTATGACACACATACACCAATCTGTCAGTGTTCAGCCACAGACACAAGTCCGCCACACCAAAGGTCAGTGATAAACTGGCAATATCAAAACCCACACCATTACGCCAACAGAACGACACCCACCACATTATGACCCACAAAATCACCACGGCGGACATTCAATTGCGGTAAACCACTGGCGGTACATACCGCCGCGCTCAAAATACACATGCACAAACAAAACAACACCACATTGGACAATTTAAACAACACACACCTGACACCCATACACACACCACACCCACACACCCACACCATTATAAAACACACACTTACATTACCCACAACACTTTACGGACATGAAAAAAAGCCAAGAGACAAACTCCAAGACCACAGACAAATCCAGAGCCACACTCTACTCACACCTATGCACCACCCACGCACCCCACATCAAGCACCCCAACACATCACCCTACACACCCTCACCTACACAACTCACACAACACCCATGGCACCACAAAGACACCCCAGATTCTCAGAGGAGGAGCTAAGGGTCATGGTGGAGGAAATCATCAGGGTAGAGCCTCAGCTATTTGGAGCACAGGTGCAGCAGAGATCGATAGCTATGAAGATGGAGCTATGGTGGAGAATCGTGGACAGGGTCAATGCTGTGGGACAGCACCCAAGAACTAGGGATGACATCAGGAAGAGGTGGAACGACCTACGGGGGAAAGTAGATTCCATTGCAGCAAGACACCAACTCGCTGTACAGAGGACTGGCGGCAGACCCTCACCTCCTCCCCCACAACTAAAAACATGGGAGGAGCAAGTCTTGGCAATCATGCATCCTGAGGGCCTGGCCAGAGTAGGAGGAGGATGGACTCTGGTAGGTCAACTGTATACTACTACTACCCACCTACCTGCATGCCATCACACACCCTCACCCTCACTCCCATCACTCCACCACCTCCCACAGACCCCACCATCTCATCCCACTAATTCCAGTGCCAAGCCCTGCATGCACCACCAATACATGGACATCACTCACAGCCCTGCATGGACACCTATCACCAAAGCATGCACACTAGAGAGAATCAGCTAGCCCACCACATATCAACTTACACATGTGAAAGCTGACAGGGCAAATACAACCAAATATGGCAACCCACCGATGCACAATATATCAGACTCAGAAACAATAACACAACATTCACATCCCCACAGCTATCCCAGCCAATGTCACCAGAGAGGAGGTGCCATCACTATCCAGTCCCCCAACAGAAGAGGCCCACAGTGATGACAGCAACTCTGGTCGCCTGGATCTGGATGACCAACCTGGCCCATCAGGGACCTCTGGACAGTCGGTTACTCAGGCCCAGCCACAGACAACCACAGAGGCTCCCCCATCTGGAAACACCACCACACCATCCACCCAGCATACCCATACCTCTGTCCCCAGGACACGTCAATCAGCAGTGTGTCCACCTCTACAGGTACCCCAGGGCACACCTCATACAAAAGACAATCAGGGGCCTGGGGTCAGTGGGCACACGGTTCAGGGGACAGAGACACAGGACAACAGGGAAAATGGGAGGACTGCTGTGCGCCAGGGGGAGGACAGGCCTATGGAACCGACTCTTCAGGAGGCACTCACTGAGATCCTGGGAGCCTACCAACATTCCCAGGACACGATGGGCCAGATCCTGGACAATGTGCAGGAGAACAGCCGGCTGCAGGAGGGACAGTACTAGGGGATCAGGGAGGACTTGCAGGCCATCAACACCACCCTAGTCTCCATTGCAGGGGTGGTAGTAGACATGAGGGAGGCAGTTTCACAACAGCGGGCCCATGCCACTAGCCAGACATCTGAACTGTCTTCCACCTCCGCTGCCGCTAGTGGACAGGAGGCCCCACCACAGGACCAACAGGCCACCACCACCCCTCCCCCTGCAGAAGGTGAACCACCACGCAAACTTTCCCTGCGATCCAGGCAGAAGCCAGAGATTATTGCCAAGACCCCCGCCAGTAAATGAGACTCTCCTGATTGTAACCCTTGTGGCCCACTCTGTCACCCTGTCCACCTTGAACTGCCATTGCTCCCCTTCCTATGTCCCCATGGACACTGAACCTGTGCTACAAATGGACTGGAACTATACCTTGGACTTTCCTCCATTAGCACCCCATCCCCATGCACTTGCCCCTCTTCTTCTTAGCACTTCAATAAACACCCTTGAAAACAAAACACGTATGGAGTATGTTACATTTTTAAAATATGTATTCATTTAAACAGGTACAAACATTGCTATTCAACTGTACAGTAATTGTTCACATAGGAAAGACCTGTAGTTTGCTGCAGCGATCCCACCAGGAGCGATAGTGGGACACCAACATCTGTAAAATGAATTTCCAAAGGGTACAGTAAGTGGGCATGGAAGTGGGGACTAACAGCATGCCAGTGCCAAAGATATACAAATTATTGACAATGAAATGTGAAGTAACACTGTCTTACCTGTCATTGGAAGTATTGTCGTATCACTGCTGTTCTGTTGTCCTCATCCTCTGCCTCCTCATCCTCACTGTCCACAGGGTCCACTGCTGTCACACGGGCATCTCCAGCCTCCTCCTCCTGCAGAAAGGCACATGGCGTCTTAAGACAAGGTTGTGGAACATGCAGCATGCCACGATTATCTGGCAGACCTTCTTGGGAGAGTAGCACAGGGATCCACCAGTTAGATGGAGGCACCTGAACCTGGCCTTCAGGAGGCCAAAGGTTCTTTCGATTATCCTTCTTGTTCGCCCATGTGCCTCATTGTAACGTTCTTCAGCCCTTGTCCTGGCATTTCTCACAGGGGTCAGTAGCCATGATAGGTTGGGGTAACCAGAGTCACCTGCGAATATCGAGGGACAACATTTAGCCACACACTATCGCATTTGGCCCACAACATACCCATACACCAACATCTACTGGGTGTAAACCAGGGCTCACCTATTAGCCTACCCTGTGCCTCTGTAGTTGGGCCATCACATTTGGGAAGCTGCTATCCTCAGGATAAAGGCATCATGCACCGACCCAGGATACTTAGCATTGACATGGGAGATGTACTGGTCCTCCAAGCACACCATCTGTACATTCATGGAGTGGAAACTCTTACGATTTCTGAACACCTGTTCATTCTGGCAGGGGTGGGGGGTGCAAATGCAATATGAGTTCCATCAATATCCCCAATTATGTTGGGGATATGTCCCATTGCATAGAAGTCAGCCTTCACTGTGGCCAAATCCTCCACTTGGGGGGAAACAATGTAGCTGCATATGTGTTTAATCAGGGCAGACAAAACTCTGGTCAGCACTATTGAGAACATTGGCAGGACATTCCTGGAAAGAAACAGTTGCCAGGAAATGGAGCACAGATATAACTTGCACAAGAGGGGGGATTCCAGTGGGGTGACGGATAGCAGATATCAGGTCAGGCTCCAATAGGGCACACAGCTCTGTGATTGTGGCCCTGTCAAATTTATAGGTGAGGATGATGTGCCTGTCCTCCTATGTTGCCAAGTCCACCAGGGGTCTGTACACAGGGGTATGTCTCCATCTCCTATTTATCCGCAGCGGTAGCAAGCTATGGGGCAAAAGAGTAATGAGCTGGTCACAAACTGAACAATCGTGCTACAACAGAACATTGCATGCTGTTAATATGTAATAGGTAAGCAGGATTTGTCCTGTATGTCCAAATTTAACTGTGACGCAGTTATTATCCAGGCTCTGCCCCGCCGCAACACCCCCATGAAATGGTGTCTGCCTGTCCTGTGTGGAGGGACAGGTGGAAGTGATGTTATTCCACTGATGTTGTGCGTCGTTGCGGGAGGCGGTCGTGAACCGCCATGCAACTCCTCATTGGTTAACATTGGGACCTATGGGGTACAGTGGCCAATGGTGATGTACGCTGGTGGTGATGGTATGCACCACCGTGGACGTGACTGCCATTTTATATCTGATCTCTCACTTGCTACCTGACCTTCAACAGGAGAGGACCTATACTGCATGTGCTGCTATGATCTGTGTCTGCAACCTACCATGGCCTGTGTGACTGGGGATAGGGCCCCTGCCTTCACCTCGGTGGAGTTGGAGCGACTGGTGGATGGGGTCCTACCCCAGTACGGGGTCCTATCCTAGTACGGACTGCTTATGGGCCTCCAGACCAACAGGTAAGTACACTGTGGGCACAATGCATGTGGAATGAATGCACGGAGTGGTGTGTGTTAAGGCCTCATGTAAGGAGAGTGGGTGGATGTCCTTGGGCGGCTTATTGGTTGTGTGTTGGGCCATGTGTGTGCAAATGGTGCTGTGATGGTGGGCCATAAGTGTAACAGGCAGGACTGTTTGACTAATTCTATTTTCTTGTGTGTATTTCCTCTGCAGGTCAGCGCCCATCAAAAAAAGGGTGTATGGCATGCCATCGTCAAAGATGTGCGGACCCTGGGGGTCTACGGCAGGCAGAGCACCCACTGTCGGAAACGGTGGGAGGACCTGAGACGCTGGGTACAGAAGACGGCAGAGGCCCAGCTGGGTATGTCCTCCCAACGAGGAAGGGGTGCCTGTCAAACCCTGACCCCCCCGATCTCCCGCATACTGGTGGTGGCGTATCCTGAGCTGGATGGGCGCTTTAGGGCATCACAGCAGCCACAAGGAGGTGAGTACAGTGCCCATCATTACAACTTACGCATGGTAGGGTGGTATCCGGGTGGGGGATGTGTGTCAGTGGGTGCCCTAGCCCAGGCCTGACATTGCAGAGTAGGTCCCCTGGTGGCACGGGTCCTGAAGGGATTATCCTGCTACCTAGCTCGTAGGCATCCACAAATGGTCAGGGCTGCGTGGGTCCCACGTGTGCTGCATTTGGCAGGATGTGCCCCTCCCCATGCCTTGGTGGCTAGCAATATAACTGGCAATGCAATGCATAGTGTGTAGGGCTGTTCCCTCTGTGTGAGAGTGGTGTGTACGCCAACGGTGGTGTTGGTGCAGCCATTGACCAAGTGTATCCTTTGTCTCTCCCCCTCTTTTTGTTTTGTCACCCTGTCCTTATGTGCATTATCATCATCTGGTGGAGGAGCAGAGGCACCAGCTACGGATGGAGCTGCATCCCACAGGAACCAGGAGGCAGAGTCCTCCAACGCTGAGGGCACCAGTGGGACAGAGGGGGAGGAGAGCACCACGGTGGAGACTGGAGGGGACAATACAGACTCAGATACCTCCTCCGATGGAAGCTCCCTGGTGGTGGCGGACACCTCTGTGACCACCCCAGCTACAGGTACAGCCACCACCCCTGTAACAGCACCACCCTCACAGCAGCCCCTCAGCGACTTTCCCGTGCTTGCTCACCCAGGAGGGTGGGCATCTCCTTCGCCCCAGGCACCTCAGGCCCTGCCCCAGTGAGCCCTGCTGCCCTGAGTCAGGAGGGTATTGATCTCCTGAGATCCATCTCTGTAGGGCAGTCAACCATTGTGAATGCCATCCAGGGGCTGGCAACCCAGATGCAACAGACTAATGCATTCCTGGAGGGCATTCACAATGGACTGGTGGCCCAACAGAGATCGATTCAGGCTCTGGCCTCCTCTCTAATGGCAGCCATTGTCCCTGTTTCTACCTTCCCCCTCCAACTTAATTTTCCCAATCCCATTCCCCTCAACCCCAACTTGACCCAAGCACACAGGCAGACAAGCATGCACACAAGGCAACACACAAGAGTGGCACAGGCAAACACATGCACCACACATCATCCCACAGGCACTCACACAAACACCATCCAGATGCAGACATACCAACATCCACAATTTCCACTGTGCCCCCCTCCTCTTCCTCCTCCACCTCCCTCCCAGATCCGTCTACACTCACACCTGTATGCACTACATCCACATCCACTACCAGCATCACCACCACACCTAGCAGAACACACACCTCACTGGCAGACAGCTCCACAACAGCCATGCACATGTCCCCTGTGTCCTCTCCCACTGTGTCTGTCCCCCCTCCCAAGGTACACAAACGCAAGCACTCAAACACCCAACAGCCATCCACCTCACAACAACATCCAGCCCATGCACCTGCACCCAAACGCAGCAGACAGACACCTCCTACAACCACTCCCTCTTCCTCCACTCCCAAACCTAATCCCTCTTCCCGCCCCAATCTCCCTAAAAACTGTTCCTATCCACCATTGACCTCTTCCTCACACCTCCCCCCATCCTTCATGTCTGGCCAGGGTGGCAAAAACCCAGGCAAGCACCTCAGCCAACCAGTCCATGGGCCCAGTAGTCTCCACACCCACTCGTGGTGGAAAAGGATCCAAGGCACATGTCCAGGGGGTGAAGGAGCCTGCACCAGACAGCCTCAAGGAAAGGGTGCCTGCCCCAGCTGTGACCCGGAAGACCAAGGAGCCAGGCCCAGCTGCTGCCAGGAAGGGCAAGGAGCCAGCCCCAGCTGCTGCCAGGAAGAACAAGGGGACAGCCCCAGCAGCTGCCAGGAAGGGCAAGGAGCCAGCCTCAGCTGCTGCCAGGAAGGGCAGGGAGCCAGCCCCAGCTGCTGCCAGGAAGGGCAAGGAGCCAGACCCAGCAAGCAGGAAGGACAAGAGGCCTGGGCAGGGATTCTGACAGAGCCCCCACCACCAACCATGGTTGTGCAGCCGTCCAAGGCTGCAGGAGATGGGCAGGAGCCTCCCCCCACCAGCATCAGCAGCACTGCCACCACCAGTGGGCAGCCATCCGAGGCTGCAGGGAATGGGCTGGAGCCACCCCCCACCAGCATCAGCAGCACTGCCACCACCAGTGGGCAGCTATCCGAGGCTGTAGGGGATGGGCAGGAGCCTCCCCCCACCAGCAGCAGTGCCACCTCCAGTGGGCAGCCATCCGAGGCTGCAGGGGTTGGACAGGAGCCTCCCCCACCAGCGGCTGCAGCAACACCACTACCACCACTGAGCAGCTGTCACCGCCGGCAGACGGTATGTAGTCCTGCTTGCATGGGTTGCTGTGCAGCCTGTCCCCTGTAAATCCATTGGGTATGATACCCACCTGAGAGACTCTGACCTTGCACTCCCCAGGATCAAGAGCACAGAGCATGACGCCCTAGCCAGAACCAGTGGGTAAGACACCTACCAACCCCATCCTACCTAGGATCATGAGCACAGGGCACGATGCCCCCTCCAGAACCAGTGGGTAAGACACCCACCAACCCAAGCCTCCCCAGGATCAAGAGCACAGGGCACAATGCCCTCTCCAGAACCAGTGGGTAAGACACCCACCAACCCCAGTCTCCCCAGGATCATGAGCACAGGCCACAATGCCCCCTCCAGAACCAGTGGGTAAGACACCCACCAACACCATACTCCCCAGGATCAAGAGCACAGGGCACGATGCCCTCTCCAGAACCAGTGGGTAAGACACCCACCAACCCCAGCCTCCCCAGGATCATGAGCACAGGGCACGATGACCCCTCCAGAACCAGTGGGCGAGACACCCACTTAAGAGACTGTGGCCAATCACTCCCCAGGACCAAGCACAGGGCATGTTGCCCCCTTCAGAGTATGTTGGCAAATCACCCACTTGAGAGACTGTGGCCTTGCACTCCCCAGGACCAAGCACAGGGCAGGTTGCTCCCTCCAGAGCACGTGGGCAAATCACCCACTTGAGAGACTGTGGCCTGGCACTCCTCAGGACCAAGTTGCCCCCTCCAGAACCAGTAGTCTTGTTCCATCTGCCGGTTGAGGTGCCCCCCGCCCCCTGTCCCCTTGAGGTGCCTGCCTATTTTCCAACTGATGCCCCTGCAGTGTTCTCTCTGTGTTGATGCAGGTGACAAGTGGGGCCCTGGACTTTGGCCTGTGGCCCTGTGGCCCACGCATGCTGAGGACTGGGCAGTGTCCCTTGAACTGTACATTTGTAGATACCAGTTATATTGCCTTTTTCTTATTTATACTGTTTTACTCTCATTATATTCTATTTTGCTAGAACGTGTTGTCCTTGCATTATTCATCCGAGGTACGGGGTAAATATGTTTTATTACTGCAGCTGATTGTGTGTATGGTGTTGAGGGTGTGTGTGTTGGGTGTGTGTGTCACTCTCTTTTTCCTCCCCCCTCCCTTGTGTGCTAGGTGGCTGTACTCACCGTCTTCGTCTTCGCTGTCGTTGGTGTTCGTGGTGAAGCAGCACATAGAAAATCATTGGGAAGACATGCAGCTCGGGCTCCATGGTGGCGTGGTTGTTCCCTGTGTCTCCAAAGGTGAGTCCTTTCCCTTCTGAGGTCTGTTTCCGCCAGGCTTTTGATGTCATTGGTACCACCTCGGAAAAGGTGGCGGTTTCCTGTCTCATAATATGGTGGGCGGAACATTGACTTCTGCCTGTCTGTAGGCGGCTACCGCCGTGGTGTTTGTTGTTTCCGCCCTGGCGGTCGGTGTGGTAAAGTGGCTGTCTATCTGAGTTCTCCCCTTGCCATGGTCATAATTTGGAGGTAGTTACCGCCAGCCTGTTGGCGGTATTACCGCCACTTTATCACCGACTGCCTGGGTTGTAATGAGGGCCTATATGTCTATGGCTCTTCTCGTAGACCTTTCTCCTCTGTTCATGAGTCTTTTATCTCTCTGTCCTTCTTAGGTATGTAGTTGTGGCTCCAGGGAAATCCTCCCACGATGGCAGAGAGAGAAAGGAGAAAAAAGAATATTGAAAATAAAACCCTCTCAGGTAAGTGTACAGTTTTTTTTCTTTCATTTAATATTTCTTTGTTTCTTCACCTGTGTTTCACCTTTCTTGTGCCGTTATTCGTGTTTCCCCTGTCTGTGCCGTAGTGAAAATGGATTTTGTTTTAGTGGCAGTGGGTTGCTTTTTTGTTTTTGTTTTTAAAATATGTTGTTAGTACAGGTTGCCCTTCTCTACTTTGTTAACTCTCTTCCCTAGAGTTAGTTAGGTTTCCTGTTAGTTATAGTGCTCCCTGAAGTGTTTTACATTACCTAGACTTGTACCGTTGGGTACGGTGAAATAAATAACTAAATATATCACACACACCGAACCAAACAATCCCCACAGTAAACCAACCGGAATTAGCCTCTATGTCCCTTTATCTCCCCTACTTCATCCCTGCCTTCCCACTTGCAGGTTCTAATGAACCGCCTATGGGAATCGTACCTGTGGGAGCCACACTCCTCTGGAAGCGTGGCTGGAGTATCCACTCTTCTCCTTCTCTCTCTCTCTCCTGGGGTTCGTCTCCTTCTTGCAGCAGTCAGGAACTGGTGTTTCCTCTCTCAAATCCCTCTCAATTCCGCTCTTCTGGATCGTGTTGGGGATGGCGGCTCAATCGCTTCTTGGCCCGTAGTAGTTGCTTTCAGTTCCAGTGTGACGGGTGAGTAGCGCACTTTACAAATGATTGATTGATTGAGTCTCCTCCTCCCTCGGTCTCCTTCCTGGCTTCGGTCCTTCCTCCTCTTTTTTCCCTGGGACGCCGGCATCTTCCTTGATGTCATCACGCCATGGCCGGAGTTGTGGGTGTAGGCTTCTGGAAGTACCCACGGGGCACTCCTAGGCCGTCCCCGGCAGTCTCGGCACACATGCCCGTCACACTGTGTCATTACACTTTTTTTATTTTGGGTGGGAGGGAGGGCAGGGAGGACGTAACACAGAGATAGGAAGGGATTGAGGGTGGTATGTGTCCTACAAGAGCTTGGGCTATAGGGTATCTATATGACAGCGAGGGACATGAAGCTGATGAGTACTCCTACATTGCTGCATATGCCACCCACTGTCTATGGGTAGAGTGTGCAGCTGGCAGTCCATATGCTTTGTGCTCACCAAGGTGTCCCAGGCTGATGTGCTCAGCAGATTGTCCCGCACTAACATGTGCAGCAGGATGCCCCTCAATGGAGTGTGCAGTAAGATGTACCTTGGTGGCATGCTTAGCAAGGATTTCCTGGACTCGTGTCTCCTCACCATGGCATTGCAGGAGTGTTGTGTGACAGTGTTGTGGTGTGTGCAACAGGGTGCATCTCTGTGGCAGGATCAGCCTGGTGTCCCTTGGTGGTGTGCAGTAGGAGTTGCTGGGCTGTGTCTCCAGCATGGTGTCCCTAGGTGGTGTCCTCAGCGGAGTGCCCCTGGATGGTGATGGCCCAGCATTGGTTTTTATGAATGGTGTGCTCAGCTGGATGTCTCAGGGTGGTGTGCTCAGCACAGTATCTACTCATGGTGAACGCAGCAGGTTGTCGCTGGGTGGTGGGTGCAGCTGGGTTTAACTGGGTGGCTTGCTTAGTCAAGTACCCATGGGTGGTGTGTTCGTCATGGTATCCATTGGTGGTGTGCTTAGCAGGGTGTCCATGTGTGGAATGCTTAACACTGATTCCATACCTAGTGTGCTCAGCATGTGATTGGGCATATTGAGTGGCAGGGTCTTTGAGGAGGTGTGTGCAGTAATCATTTCACAGGGAGAGGGAGGCACAATGGGACACCTTTCTGGTGGGAGGAGAAGGGCAGGTACTTCTTGATGTATGCAGCAGAGATTGCTTGTGTGACATGTGCAAGTCAACAGTAGTCTCTTTGTGTTCTACAGCAGAGTGGCCCCATTGTGGTATCAGTAATAGAGGTTTGGGGCTGGATGAACAGTGGATTTCACTAATATGATGTTACTGGTAAAGGTGTGTAGTGTATAGTTACGGGTCACTAGCTGATGCGTGCAGCACTGGATGTCTCTGATGCATACATCAAGGAGTCCATGTGGGAAGGTCACAGCTGGGATCTCTGAGAGACGTGCTGCAGCGAGCTTCTGCATGGCATGTGAAATAGAGATGGGTGGGCTGTGTTTGCAGCAATGAGTTTTGGGTGGTGAGTGCAAAGCAATGGGTCCTTGGGTAATCAGTGAAAGATGAGGTAGTGTCTGCAGTGATTTTAGTAACAGATCCTTCAATGGTGTGTAGTCCTCACAGAGGTCTTTGCAGTATGTTTTTAACAGTGGCTGTCTGGGTTTGTGCATGCAGAAATGGTCCCTGTATTCGTGTATGCAGGAGCTAGTTCAAACACAGTATTTGCAAGTGGAGTACCTACATTTGTATAGAAGCATGCCCCAGTGTGATGTGCGAGTAAAGGATCTTATATGTTGCGGGCAGAGAGGATTCTATTGGTGAGTATGTGCATAGCAGTGAGTCCTTCTTGCTGTGTGCAGCTGAGGCTCCCATGCAGTGTATGCTGGTGGGGTCCCTCTGCGGCGTGTGAAAATCTCAAGCCGGAAGATGTTTGTTGCATTGGGTATCTATAAGGGTGATATGTGCAGCAGGGTATTTCTGTGTGATATGTGCAGCCCACCTGGTGGGTTTCAACATCAGTGTGTTATGTGAGTGGCAGCGAATATTCATGCTGTGCGAGTGCTGTGTGCAGTAATGTATGTCTTCATGGTGTGTTCAGCAGGGAATTACCGTGTAAGGTGTGTGCTGCATTCTCATACTTACGTGGCAGTGGCAGTGTTGATTCCACTTCGTGGTGTCTGCAACAGGGTAATCTTGGGTGGTGTGCACAACAGTGACTCCTGTAGTGTGCACAGCTTAAACGTCTACACAGTAGAGGCAAAGCCAACATAGACAGGTGAGAGGATGGGGGCATTGCCAAAGTGAACAGTGAGAGGGAGGGACCTGTTTCAGGTCCTGAGCTCGCCCCCCACGACCGCAGCACCAACCTGCTGCCTCCTGCCTCTGTCCCCCGACCACGCTGCTGTTTGCGTGTTCGAGGCCCTCCTCCACCCGCAGGCATCCTCCTGCGCCTCATCCCTGGGGTCTAGTGGGCTCTGACTAGCTTCACTTGACCCGTGTGCCGCTTTCCGCCGTCCTGTAAGTTGTTTTTCTCATTTTTCTGCGCCTCGCCTCTGGTGCTTCTGCCCCCCTTGTGCCCCTCTGATTGCTGTTTCCCCGATCGTGTACTGTGCCATTACTGTATTTCATACTGTGGCAAGCCCGTCTGCGCCCGTCCGCGCCTGGACCGCGCCCAGCGCCACCCCCCCTGGTCCTCGCGCCCCCCGCATCCCCTGCGTCCGCTACTCAACCAACGAACTCCGCGCACTCAACCCCGGCCCCTCCGCAGAGTGCTTCCTTTCAACCCCGAAGCACACAAAAGGACCTTTCTCCTGCCGCACCTGCAACTTCTCCTGTGACAGAACGGCGAAGCCAACAACAAGAACTTCCAACACCAACCACCTGAACTGCATCCTCATCAACACACGCTCCGCACGAAAACACGCCATCGAACTCTGAGACTTACTCGACACCACCGCCCCTGACGTGGCCTTCCTGACCGAAACCTGGTGGAACGACTCCTCGGCCCCGGACATCGCAATCGCCATACCGTAAGGATACAAAATCACCAGAAGAGATCGAACCGACGGAATCGGCGGCGGAATAGCCATCGCCCACAAATCCACCCTCAAAATCCACACCCACACGGACGACACCCTCAAGACAGCCGAACACCTCCACTTCCAGATCCACACGGACCCCAACACGACCCTCAGAGGAACCCTCATATACCGCCCTCCAGGACCAAGAGCCCCCTTCAGCGACACCGTCGCCGACCTCGCGAGCACCCACGCCCTTGCTTCCCCAGACTACATCCTCCTGGGAGATCTAAACTACCATCTGGAAAATAACAACGACGTCAACACCGCATCACTGACCTCCAACCTCCTCAACCTCGGACTCCGTCAACTGGTCAACACTCCCACCCACATCGCCGGACACACTCTTGACCCCCTCTTCACCTCAAGCAACCACATCTCTTTCAGCCACACCTCCGAACTCCACTGAACCGACCATCACTGCGTCCACTTTTCCTATACGAAAATCACCGAACACCACCGCATCCCTCTACCTCCTCACCGCCGTTGGGGAAAAATCACCCAAGACCAACTAACCAGCACCCTCGTCAAAAACCCACCACCCGACTCAACCGACCCGAGCACTGCCGCCATCAACCTCCATCAATGGATCCTCGACTGCGCCAACACCTTAGCCCCACTCAAGAAACCCACCGCCAACCAAGGAAAGAAAAAAACAGCCTGGTTCACAGACGAACTGACCGCCTCCAAAAGCCTCTGCCAGAAGCTCAAGAAGAAGTGGATCTTAGAGCGCACACCCGACAACCTCGCCTCCCTCAAAGACGCCAACCGTGAACACCACCAACGGATCCGAGTCGCCAAGCGCGCCCACTTCACTGAACGCATCAACAACAACACCCACGACTGCAAAGAACTCTTCGGCATCGTGAAGGAACTCTCAAACCCCAACGCCAACTCCAACGACATCCCGCCCTCCCAGAAACTCTGCGACGACCTCTCCACCTTCTTCCACCAGAAAATCACAACCATCCACGACAGCTTCAACGCCACTCCACCGCCAGACCCCACCCCTGACATCTCCACAGACGCCTGCCGCCTCACCGCCTGGACCCACGTGGACGACACCGAAACAATAACAACCATGAACACCATCCACTCAGGCTCTCCCACGGACCCATGCCCACATCACGTGTTCAACAAAGCCAACGCCATCATCGCCCCCAAACTCCGCAAGATCATCAACCTCTCCTTCGACTCCACCACCTTCCCAGACAGCTGGAAACACGCAGAAATCCAACCCCTCCTCAAGAAACCCAAGGCTGACCCCAACGACCTCAAAAACTTCCGACCGATCTCTCTCCTCCCTTTTCCAGCAAAAGTCATCGAGAAGATCGTCAACACACAGCTCGCCCACTTCCTCGAAGACAACTCCATCCTAGACCCCTCTCAATCCGGTTTCAGACGAAACCACAGCACTGAGACTGCACTCCTCGCCGCCACAGATGACATCAGAACTCAAATGGACAACGGCGAAACCTCGGCCCTCATCCTCCTCGACCTATCAGCCGCTTTTGACACAGTCTGCCACCGCACCCTACTGACCCGCCTCCATGAAGCCGGCATCCAAGATAAAGCCCTCAACTGGATCTCATCCTTCCTCTCCGACAGAACCCAGAGAGTCCGACTCTCCCCTTTCCGCTCCAAAGCCACCAACCTCATCTGCGGCGTCCCCCAAGGCTCCTCCCTCAGCCCTACGTTGTTCAACGTCTACATGGCCCCCCTCGCTAAACTGGCCCGCCAACATCACCTCAGCATCATCTCCTACGCCGACGACACCCAGCTCGTCCTCTCCCTGACCAAAGACCCACTCACCGCCAAAACCAACCTCCACGAGGGACTAAAAGCCATCGCCGAGTGGATGAACGACAGCCGCCTGAAGCTCAACTCCGACAAGACGGAAGTCCTCATCCTCGGGCGCACCCCTTCGGCCTGGAATGACTCCTGGTGGCCCACCGACTTCGGACCCCCACCCACCCCAACCAGCCACGCAAGAAACCTCGGCTTCATCCTGGACTCCGCCCTCACCATGTCCAAACAGGTCAGCGCCGTCTCCTCTTCCTGCTTCAACACCCTTCGAATGCTACGCAGAATTTTCAAGTGGATCCCAACAGGAACCAGAAAGACGGTGACCCAAGCCCTCGTCAGTAGCAGACTTGACTACGGCAACGCACTCTACACAGGCATCCCAACAAAAGACATCAAACGACTCCAGCGTATCCAAAATGCATCCGCCCGCCTGATCCTCGACATACCCCGCCGATGTCACATCTCCCCTCACCTGAAGGACCTCCACTGGCTCCCCATGGACAAGAGGATCACCTTTAAACTCCTCACCCACGCTCACAAGGCTCTACACAACACCGGACCTACCTACCTCAACTCCAGACTCAACTTTTACGCCCCCACTCGTCAACTCCGGTCTGCCAATCTCGCCCTCACCATCGTCCGCCAAGACCTGGAACTCTCTCCCCACCTCTCTACGCCAGACCCAGGACCTCCTCACCTTCAGGAGACTCCTCAAGACCTGGCTCTTCGACCGCTAACAGCTCACCCACCCCCCCCCCCAGCGCCTCGAAACCCTGACGGGTACATAGTGCGCTTTACAAATGAAATGATTGATTGATTGATTGAAAAAAGCCAACATGTACAGTGGGAGGGAGAGCGGGGGCAAAGCCAATGCAGACAGCAAGATAAAGGAGGATGGATGGGAGCATGCCAAAACAGATGGAAGAGGTACACAGAGAGGGGAGAAGTACACAAGAGAACTAGCAGAAAAAGACTCACTCTGGTCGAGTGATTAAATACAAAGAGAAAAGTAGTGCCTAAAAGAGTGAGCAGTAGAAAGACACAAGTAATACACCCATGCTCCAAGGGGGAGTCAAACACACAAAAGGGAACTACGCCTACAGCAGCTGACCAATAGGAAGCAACAAAATGAGAGTGACAATGGAGCTAACCAATGGAAAGTAATTGGTGGGCCCTAAGCCCATGCTATACAAGACAAAAGCCAACACGTACAGCGGGAGGGAGAGTGGGAGCAAAGCCAATGCAGACAGCAGGATAAAGGAGGATGGATGGGGGCATGCCAGCAAAGAGGTTTTCCGAATCTTTCTGCTATGATCACTATTACTTATTCTGATGTTTCAGTGAATAAAGTGCTTTTTGTGCAGGCTGCACTAAAATCCACATGTTCCAGTAAACACCCTGGGAAATGTTTACAAAGGATACTATTTTATCACACCTTTTCATTGTGTGTGAGAAAAAGCAAACCATTTGTGTAATTGCAATCACAGCACAAGCACATATGTACGCAAGGATCACAATTTCACAGACTGCTTGTATTCAGACTCTATGGGCCGCATTACGAGTGTGCCGTCTGAGGGCTGTCACACTTGTCTTGACGGTCTGACTGACACACTCCGGGCAGTCCGACCACCCAATTACAACCTTGGCAGGCGGACCCACCAGGGGATCACCATCCCCACTGGGAACATTGTTCCTGACGGATTAATGGCAGTCTTGGGTGTAGTCAGTCAGGGTGGCGCTAAACTCATCACCGCCTGGATGATTGCAACCTTGTTCACCGCCAGCCTTCTCATGGCGGTTTTTCCACCTTGAAAAGGCTGGCAGAGAACAAGTGCATGGGGTCACAGGGGGGTCCTTGCACTGCCCAGGGTATGGGCATGGGCAGTGCAGGGACCCCCTGTGCCCAGCACCCTTTGCAGACAGTGCACATTCCAAGGGTGTTGGATGGGCCCCTCTGTGCTATGATTTGACACTCAGCTCCCTTAAAGGAGCTGAGTGCTATATCTTAGCACGGTTCCCGCCGGACTTACTACCGGGAATGCGTATTGCAATGTTCCCGCTGGATAGCCAGATGGGAACATTGTAACGTGCTTGGGGGGGTCCTCCCTGCCAGTTTGGCAGTCCCTTGGTAGACCGCCAAACTCGTAACGAGGGGCTTATGAAATAAGCTACTGTCACTTACTTCAATTATTCACCAGAAACACAGAATCATTCTAATCACTAAATTTGCAGCAATAAATGCATTTGGGTGCTGCAAATTCCCTTTTTTATGCCTCAGAGTTTTCAAATCAATGGCGCTGTATCCTGGGGGGGTCTGATTAGAAGTTATTGTTGAGCTAGTGTCACTTTATCTTCTATGTACATAAAACATAGTTGCATGAATAAAACATGTCGTCTTACACTGTTATAATCAGGGCCACCACAAATTATGCAATTGTGCGGCAATTTTAGCTTAATTACATATTTGCCACATTTGCCATAATCCATCATCTGCTCCACAATCTGTAGATTTTAACAAAGTTTTGTTTCCAGCTCAAACGGTTCAAAAGTTACTAAAACTGCACCCAAACCTGAGGCCACACTGTGGAAAGCCCTTTGCAAAGGTTGACTGGTCACCTTTCTGTTACTTATTGGTATATTTGCATGTTAGACCAATTCCCTGGTAGCGTTAACAAATGTTAAAAATGACAAAATAATGAATACTATCACAAAATGTGTCGCATTATGCAGCATAATTTGCCTTTCCTTGCTGTATAAATTACTGAACCCTGCCGCATATTTAGGTAATGAGCGATATGTAAACCTGATAGCTAAACGGAAGTGGAATAGAACTTGAATTTTGGATTATATTCTTGTCGATAGCCAAGTAGCAAAGTTGAACTTCTGGGTAAAACAACAACATTTCTTACCATGTGGGTTTTTGGGGCATGTGTTGTTTTGTAAAGCGAGCAGCAGAAGAGTGGCAGCTTAGGGCGAACAGTGCCTGTGGGCTTAACCACACTGCTCTTTCTAGATCACTTAATTTCGCACAA
This sequence comes from Pleurodeles waltl, assembly GCF_031143425.1. Taxonomy (NCBI): domain Eukaryota; kingdom Metazoa; phylum Chordata; class Amphibia; order Caudata; family Salamandridae; genus Pleurodeles; species Pleurodeles waltl. The sequence goes on along the minus strand of NC_090445.1, from coordinate 603,602,125 downwards.
ACATTCGTTTTATCAGTTTTTGCTGGCCTTCTACATCAGGCTATCCTACACCACCCCCTCATGCCTTCTTCCTGTCAGAGAAATCTTCTTACACTGTTGCAAAGAGTCTGAACGTGTTTGTTTGTAAAAAATAAAAATAAAATGAGTATTCTGTGAGCCAGTCAAGTAGCTGTGTGTCTCCCTGAAATAATCAGTGGAGACAAGCTTAACAAATATAGACAGGACTCAAATGTATTTACTAATACAAATGTCTCTAACATTGATCACATTGTGAGATTTCGCACAAAGAATACAACAGATGCCTAGTTAAGGTCATGAGAATGGAAAAATGCCCTTGTATCAAAAGTGTAATTCGCTTACTTCAGTTCGCAAGAACCAAAATATTAATGCTATAATGTCACAGAAGGGCAAATCAAAAACTGCCTTTTCAAAGGAGAGTGCTACCGAACGATAACTGCGCAGTCACGTAATACTGTGTAATCTATCTATCTATCTATCTATCTATCTATCTATCTATCTATCTATCTATCTATCTATCTATCTATCTATCTATCTATCTTTTTCTATGTGTGTCTATCTGTATTTGGTGGACGATACAAACATTGAAACAAAATATTGTGCCACTTAATTATTGGGTCAAAAATATTGTCATTACAAATTATCGAGGAATAGAATATAAAAGGTAAGAATACCGTTTTTATGTGTATAATATTCACTTTAACATAACGCAGTTGTATTGTTTTTTAAAATAATGTAATATTTATTAATTGTTGTTTTAATTTTAGGTGCCAAAACAATAATATCATTGTCTCATGTTTTATTGAGGTTTGCAATTCTTACTGCGCAATTACAATTTCTTTACATTTAATTATTACTATATAATTTAGTAGTAGGTTGCGGGGTTAATAGTGCAGTAGGGTCGAAGTTAGATAAATTATATATTATTGTTTTTATTTTCAATTATATTTTATTCCTTCTTGGGAATGAAATATTTAATTGGTGATTAACTATGTAAATTGTTTAATTAATTAATAGTAATTTTAGTTATTTTTGCGATATTATCTTATATTTTATTTTGGGATTTTTTAAGAAAATAAGGTGAGAAGTTATTTCAATTATACTTTTTTTTACAGATTATGTTTTATATTAATTGCAAGGTTTTATTTGATTGTATGTAATGTAAATTATTAGGTGAGTAAATTATTTGCTGTATTTTTAGCTAATAGTTATTGAGAAATGTATTTAATATTATTTAATATTAAACCATATGGAATATATTTTATATTTAGTTTTGATTTTAATTTTATTTGTTTTATTTATTTATTATTAAAATGGTATTATTGTGTTCTGATTTGTATGGGGCAAATTGTTTTTTAAGTTTTAGGGAGGAAAAGTGTATTTATTTTAATTTCTTTATTTTGTTTTTTTAATTATTTTTGTTTAATAATGACTGAGAGTCCAACACTTTCCCTTCTGTTGTTTAGAACTGACTGTGATTAGTATACCTAACACCTTCAGCAACTTACCTCTTCAGCACTTTCCCTGATTTTGCTTATGTTAGAGTGGGATTGTAAATGTAACCCCTCCAAAGTCCAACACTTTCCCTGAATTTGCTTGTGTTAGGGTGTAGTGGTGAAAGTGGAGTTGTGCACAGTGGATTAGCATAGAGTGGAGTAGCCAGGATTACAGTGGCATAGACTGGAGTAGCATAGAGTGAAGTTGCATAGAGTGGAATGGTGGACAGTGGAGTGGGGTAGAGTACAGTGACTTAGAGTGCTTTGGCATACAGTGGAATACCATGCATTTGAGTGGCGTAGAGTGGAGTAACATACGGTGGAGTGGCATAGAGTGGAATAGCCTAGAGTGGTTGCCATACAGTGGAGTTGCATAGAGTGGAATAGTGTAGTGTGGATTGGCATACAGTGGAGTGGTGTACAGTGGAGTTGTGTGCAATGTAGTGTGTTGGCGTGGAGTGGCGTACAGTGGAATAGTGTAAAGTGGAGTGGTGTAGCGTGGCGTGGCATACAGTGGAGTGCCATAAACTGCAGTGGCATATAGTAGAGTGTTCTAGAGTTCACTGACGTACAGTGGAGTGAAGCATAGTGTAGTGGCGTACAGTGGAATAGTGCATAGGGGAGTGGCATAGAGTATTGTGGCATACACTGGAGTGGCATAGAGTAGAGTGCTGTAGAGTGAAGTGGCATAGAGTGGAGTGACGTACAGTGTAGTGCTATATATTGGAATAGCATAGACTGGAGTGACAGAGTGGAGTAGCGTACAGTCTGGTGTTGTAGAGTGGACTACAATAGAGTGGAGTGTTGTAAAATGGAGTAGGTAGAGAGTAGTGGGGTAGACTGGAGTGGTGTACAGTGGAGTAGTGATGAGTGTAGTTATGTATAGTGTAGTATCATAGAGTGGAGTGGCATGTAGTGGAACAGTATAGACTAGAGTCATGTAGAATGAAGTGTCTTATAGTTGAATTGGGTAGAGTGTAGTAGGGTAGAGTGGATTGACGTAGAGTGGAGTTGCATATAGTGGAGTGGTGTAGAATGGAGTGATGTACACTGAGGCAGAGAGTAGTGGGGGTACAATGTAATAGATTATTGTGAAGTGGTATAGAGTGGCGTGTTCTTGAATAGAGTAGCTTAGAGTATAGTGGCGTAGATTGGAGGTTCATAGAGTGGAGTGGCATAGAGTAGAGTAGTGTACAGTGGAGTGGCATAGAATGGAGTGTTGTACAGTGTAATAGCATACACTGGATTGTTGTAGAGTGGAGTGGCGTATGGTGGAGTGGCATTCAGTGCAGTTGAGTAGACTGGAGTGGCACAGAATGGAGTGGTGTAAAATGGTGTGGCTTAGAGTGGAGGCATAGAGTGGAGTGGGGTTTTCTAGAGTGACGTATATTGGAGTGGCATAAAGAGGAATGCATAGAGAGAAGTGTCGTACAGTGGAGTTGCATACAGTGGAATAGTGTAGAGTGTACAGTGTGGTAGCATACAAACGAGTGGTGTACACTGGAGTGTCGTACAGATAAGCAGCATACAGGGAAATAGAGTAATGTGGAGGGGTGTAGAGTGCAGTGACATACACTGCAGTGTGTTAGAGTGGAGTGGCATACATTACCATAGGGTAGAGTAGATTGGCGTAGAGTGCAGTAGAATAGAGTTGAGTGACATACAGTGGACTATTGTAGAGTGGATTGGCATAGAGTTGAGTAAGGAGCAGTGTGGCGGTGTACATTGGAATAGTGTGCAATGGAGTGGCATAGAGTGGAAAGGTGTATACTAGAGTGGCAAACAGTGGAATAGAGTACACTGGAGTGGGAGGGGTGGACTGTAATATAGTATAGTGGAGTAGCATACAGTGGAGTAGCGTAAAGTAGAGTGGCATAGAGTGGAGTGAGGTACAGTGTTGTGGTGTACTGTTAAATAGTGTAGACTAGAGTGACATAGAGTGGAGTGGCATACAGTGTAGTGGTGTAGAGTGGGGTGTTGTACAGTAAAATATAGAAGAGTAGAGTTTTGTAGAATGGAGCGGAGTAAAGTGTAGTGTGTTAGACTGTAGTGGCTACAGTGTAATAGGATACTGTGGAGTGGCGCAGAATGGAATGTTGTAGAGTTGAGTGATGTACAGTGGACTAGCATAGTGTGTAGTGTATTGAGCAGAGTGGTATAGAGTGGAATGTCATATAGTGGAGTGGTGTTGACTGGAATAATATTTAGTGCAATTAGTGTAAAGTGTAGTGATGTAGAGTGAAGTAGCCTGTTGTGCAGTAGTGTAGAGTAGAGTGGCATAGAGTGGAGTGTCATACAGTGGAATAGCGTAGAGTGTAGTACTGGAGAGTGGATTGGTGTAGAGTGGTGTAGAGTGCAGTGCTATAGAATGGAGTGATGTACAGGGTAATACCATACAGTGAGTTATCATAGAGTCAAAGTGGCATATAGTGGAGTGGCGTAAAGTGCAGTGGCATACAGAAGAATACAGTACAGTGCAGTGGTGTACATGTCAGTGGAAAGGCATAGAGTGGAATAAGAGTGTAGTGTTGTAGAGTGAGTTTCATACAGTGGAGTAATGTAGAATTGAAAGATTTACAGTGTATCGTTTGGTTAGCTGATGACTGTGGGCTGTTTGATGAATCCTCACCAAACTTTCCAAAGTAAAAAGGGCAATTCACCTCAGCTCTTTCCCGTTTCAAAATTTCCAACCACCACGCCAGCCGGCAATGCACTCTCAGGAACAAAAAGCAAATATTTTTGTGCAAATGTATTCCAGTACAAATAGAGGGGGTCACCAAAGCAATCCAGAGCGTTTTGGCCCTAAGCTCCACGGGCTGAGTTCCCTTTCTAACCTGCATTCTGATGTTTGTGTTTATGTTTTGATATTTCCCTGAGAGAAGATGTATGTGGGCAGTACAATTCACCCAGTGAAAAAATGAATTTTGTAACACACGAGGGCCATTCAAAACCATGACAAACAATACCCAATAGCTAGGCATTTTGAAGATTTTCACAAGGGTGATAACACTATGTTGATGTTTTTGCCCTAGATAGGGTGCCGAGGTGTGCAAGAGGTGGGAATCGTATTCAAACATTGAGACGCATGGAATCCAGATACATTGTGGAACTTAACACAAAAGCCCTCATGGTTTGAATACGGCAGAGGAGTTAGCAATATTCCTGGGTGATTGAAGAATATATGGAGGTTTCGGGTAACACAATTTCAGGGATGTTGGAGAAGGTCGCCCACATTTGCTTTTAATATGTGTTGTACACATGTTTATGATTCCATCTCTTGGGCCTTTGGTTTAAAATTGTATTTGTAATTTTATTTCCCTTCTTTTCTCTCTTTTTCCACTTCGGTCATGTTTCACAGGAAGAATAATAATTTGGAAAAATATAGCTCCATGACTCGACACGTGAGAGTAATCAGATAAGGATGATTGTCCAAGTATATGATATGACATGTATCAGTTGAAAAATATAAGAAAAATGTAAGTGTCAGCCCACTTGGGCTTTGATCTGTTTCAGTTTTTGATTGTATGCTATTATCTCTTGAAACATTTGCTGGGAGTCTAGAGTATTGAGACAAGTAAGATTAATTGATGGAATGTAACATTATGAATTTATGAGTTGTTTTATTTATGGGATTGAATAAATAAATGTGATAGGAGATATAGGATATGAATTTAGGAATCATGTTCCTTGGCTCTCGGAGTTGCTATTCAGGTTTAAATAATCAAACAAACATAAAAAAACAAAAAAGAAACATCATAGAAGTAGTAATGTATAAGAAGAGTCAGTTTAAGATGGCTGCCACATTTTCCACTGTATGTGACACGGTTTGCACTATCAGTCCATTTTTGATGTTTACACTGTAACTTTAAAATTTGGATTGTACACAGGGAACTCAGCCTGCAATGTAGGTGCGTAGCACCGAAACTCGTTGGGTTGTTTTGGTGACCCCCTTTATTTGTACTGGAATACATTTGCAAAATTTGCTTTCGTTTTGTTCCTGAAAGTGCGTTGCTGGTTGGCGTAGTGTTTGGAAACATATACAGGGACATTATAGTTAGGCTCACATTTCACACATACAAAACCATAGAAATTCAGCAGTTATAGTTACCTGAGCTAACTACAAATTGCACCCCAGTAATTCACTACTTATAGCCTCACAAATTACATCACTCATGACTTGGTCAGTGACATCAGTGATTACAACCCTGATGACATCATCCAGTCAGTGTAAGTGGTTATATGGATGTGTGAGCAGGTGTGCGAGTGGGTCTATGGGTGAGTTAGTGGTTGAGTCATTTGCAGTATGGGAGAGTGAGTGGATGTATAAGTAACTGTATGGGTGAGCAACTGGGTGTGTTAGTGACTGTATGGGTGAGTGAGTGAGTGTATGAGTGGCTGTATGCATAAGTGAGTGGCTGTGATTGTATGGAAGAGTGAGTGGATATGTGATCAGCTGTTTTGGTGAGTGAGTGGGTGTGTGAATCCCTGTACAGATGAATGAGGGTGTGTGTGTAGTTGTATGGGTGAGTGAATGGTTGTGTAAGTGACTATATCAGTGACTGAGTGGCTCTGCCAGTGACTGTATGGCTGAGCGTGTGAGATGTTGTATGTGTGAGGGAGTGGGTGTGTGAGTGATTTTGTGGGTATGTTCGTGGATATGTAAGTGGTTGCATGGGTGTATGAGTGGATGTGTGGGTGGCTGTATGGGTCTGTGAGTGGGTGTGTGAATAGCTGAATGAGTGTGGTAATAGCTGAGTTAGTACTGTATGGGTGAATGAGTGGTTGTGTCAGTTGTGTGAGTGAGTGAGTGGGTGCATATCAGTAGTTTTATGGGTCTGTGAATGAGTATGTGAGTTGTTGTGTGTGGGTGGATTTACAAGAGAATGTATGGGAGTATGAGTGGGTGTGTGAGTGGTTCTGTGGATGATGTCATCTATGATATCATCAGTGATGTTACCTGAGATGTCATCAGTGACAAGATATAGTTAGCTCAGGTAACTATAACTGCTGAATTTCTATGGTTTCTATGGTTTTGTACATGTGAAATGTGAGCCTAACTATAACGTCCCTGTAACCTTTGTTTTTTTCAGTGAATTTGTATGTTTTTTTTACCTAAAGTAATTTTCATTACTATACGTTAATCCTCCCAACACCATGCATGGCCTCGGGGCATGTGCAGTGGTGATTGGCCGAAGGGCCTGGCTGTGGTCAGGCCCTGTGGCCAACCCCTATAACCACCCAACCCTGTGTTGCACACAGCCTTTGGCTGTGCACAGTGGAGGTTGACTGCAAGGTCTGGTTTGTGGCTTGGCCCTGCAGCCAACCCTTATAACTATCAAACCATGTGCTGCCCATAGCATTTGGCTATGCGCAGTAGGGGATGTCTGCAGGGCCTGCAACCAACACCTATAACCATGCAACCCCGCACTGTACAAAGCCTTTGACCATGTGCATCGGGGTTGACCGCAAGGCTAGGCCTTTGGCCAGGCCCTGTGCCAACACCTATAACCACCCAACCCCTATAACCACCCGCCGCCCCTCTCCCCTTGCCAATCTTGGCTCCAGGGACCCAATCCCCCGGGGTCCGGCTATGTGACCTGGGTGTCCCCTAGGGCACCCAGTTATAACTTGGAGACCACGGGGAGCCTGAAGGCCCTGGTGGTCCCAGCCAGTTCCCCACCTCCTGTGGAAGCCGACATTGCTGTCAAAGAGGGAGCTCTGTGAGAGCAATGTTTTCTCTGGTCCTTGCCTGCATCATGCAGGCAGGGAAACAGAGGAAACCTCTGTTTGACAGCTCTCCCTCACTGTGAGTGGAGTGTCTGCTTTAACTTGGAGGGAGCTGTCAGCACCCCGGGGCATAGCAGGAGCCGGCCCTGGGGTATAGAGGTCCCCAGGGCCATCAGTGGCTCTGTAAGGGGATCCAACATCAATAGCCTCGGGGAGGTGGTGGTACCCAGGGCCCGGTGGTCTGCATCGTACCCCCTATGTGTTTTAAAATTTGTGCCCGAGGAGCTGGTGGTTCCTGGGGCCGGGTGGGGAGGCAGGCACCCTGCGTTAGTTCCAGAGAAATGTCCTGGGGAGGTGGCCGTCCACAGGGCTGCAGGGGGCTGGGTAGCCTCCCCCACATTAGTGTAACATAAGTGCGGTGAAGAGTGGCGGTCCCCGGGTCTGTGGGGGGGGGGGGGACAGGGCGCCCCCCCTCATTAGTTTCAGAGAAGTGCCCTGGGAAGGTAGCAGTCCCCAGGGCTGTGGGTTGGGTTGGGCGGCCTGCCGTTATTACTTTTGCATAAATGCCACAGGGAGGTGTCTGTCCTCTGGGTTGTGGGTGGCCGCGTGCCCCCCTGCATTAGTTTTGCAGATGTGACCTGCGGCCACCCACATTCACTTAAAAAGATGTGCCCTGGGGAGTCATATAAAATGTGAATGCCCCTGGGACCTGGCTCACTCAGTGGCTTGTAAAGAACAAGCGTGTGAGCCTGCTCTGTTTTAAAAAAAAAAAAAAACATTTTTCCCAACGTTGTTGCAAATCTGAAGGAAAAAAATAAAAAAATGCTGTTTTGCTCTGGGCGGTCCGACCCCAGCATCAGAGCTAAGTGGTCAGGGTAACTCTACTATGGCTCCTTGTCTTATTTTCTTTACTTTTTTTGTGGGATTCGATTAAAGCCGAGTCCCAATGTGGCTGCCAATACTTCCTGGTTTGAAGTGTTGGCAGCCAATCAGAGCTATGCAGCTCTGCAGCTCTGCAGCTCCAGCTCATTATTGTTTGTGAAGTTGTTCTGACAATAGATATACAAATTTGGAGTTCCTTTAATTTCTCCTAAACTACTGGATGGATTTACACCAAATAACCAAAGACATAAGCTGTGTATCGAAAGCTAGCTTTGTGCCAAATTTGGTGTAATTCCATTCAGTGGATCGGGCTGTAGGCGTGTTCAAACCACCTATGGGAATTAACATGGGAAACACAATATTTTACCCCCTTTCTCTTGGCCCCCATTAGACAGATCCCCCAAAACCTACTGTGCGCAACCAAAATCACTGGTACACTGTTTTGGGAAAGCCTCGTGAAGAATCGTCATAGTAAGTAAGGAGACAGAGTAAAGCTTACGAGAGAGTAAACTTTATATTATTTTTTATTTATTTATTATTTTATATATATATATATATATATATATATATATATATATATATATATATATATATATATTATTTTTATTTAATTTAATTATTCATATTTAAAATTTTATTTATAGATTTAATTTTATTTATTTTTATTGTTTTTTTCTCTAGTACAGTAGGACCTGGTTTCTGGAGTAGCATGCTACTCGCCGAAAATCGCTTCAATGGCTCATCAGGGGTAGTAAGCGCTATATAAATACAATTGCAATTACAATTTACAAGCAAGTTATTCTTATGGCTTAGAACCTAACCTTTTAAAGTGCAGTCACCTTTAGGACCACATTTTACACTATGTTCCTACTATTTCGTACCAACCGGTGCTGGAGTTCATAGTGGGAGAGTGGGGGTAGTACTTCCTAGGAAAAGGCTTTTGTACTTGCAGATACAGTGCATTTGAGACAGATTCCTAGTTTGTTCATTTCGTAGCCTTTCTGTGCAGAATTTACTCATATTGAAAACAACGCAATGAGGTCACTAATGGAAGGTAAACCCACTCTCTTAGCTATGGCATCTCTTATGTCCCAATTCCTGAGCAGGGCATCAAATTTGTAGGCACTTTTGTTTGCTTATAAAGCATTCTCCAGTCTTAACTAGCGGGTTGAATATCTATCACTAAACCACTTTGTTTAGTTTTGATTTCAATGTAAATGTATTTTTAATTTGTTTTCTTTAGATCTATTGACCACCACAAACTTCACTTATTATGTAACAGTGACAGTATTTCTTAATTTCTCAGATGAGAGGCAAAATAATTAATTTGCAATTGTGCCAGCTGGAGCAACCAGAAGCATAAATGGTGGAAGTGTGTTCGGTGTCTGAGCAAGTGCCATTAAAAATAGAAAGGGCATGTGAACTAGGGTGATAAGATTCTAAAAAAAAAACAAAAAAAACATGATGGGTCTTAGACATAGAAGTAGGACTACAGTTTGCAGCAACGTCCGACTTAAAATAAGGACAATTTGGCAGCTTTCATAGACATAGATAAAGGACTAAAATTACAACCTCCTTCACAGACACAGATGAAGAATTACTGATGACAAATCAGAGATATTTTATTGGATATAAACTTAATTCCATTTCAACAGACTTTGCCTCAACATTTGCTAAATTGGTGAGCACCCTTGCCTTGAAACTCCAAGTATGTGTTATTATTAAATAAGTCAATATACATTTGCTATTGTCAAAATCATTGCATTGTGGGCAATGTGTGGTCTACAGCCTGCCACAACTACTTTATTTTCAGGAATAGCTTCCTTAGCTTGCAAACACATTGTTCTCTCCTGCTCTAACCTTTCCCCCAGAGTTTGTGTTAGTATTATCTGCACAAACCCCAACTACAGTTTCAAGCAGATTACACTTCTCAAGGGATTGATACCGTTGTTCAAATAGTATTGCAGATGTTTCTTCAGGAGCAGAGGTAAACTCTAAAATGTTCATGTTAACACCCTCAAAGTACTTGTAATACCTAATGACAATTGGTATTAATTTAACTTCTTTCCTATTGGAAGCATCAATAGACACAGATATACAAGTAATACTATTTAAGTCAGAATGTAGGTAACTCATTGCAAGAGGAGCTTGTACTTTCGCAATCAAGGCTTCTGTCTTGGTGCAAGCACAGCAAAGCTTTTCATCATACAGTTTTGAATCAATGCTTATGTACAGTCCATTGACCGAAACTGTGGTTGTTCTTAGCGACATGCTAATGTACTTTCAGCAGCAGCCCTACTGAGTTCAGCATGTCCATGAACTGCCTTCCCAAAAAAATTGTAATGTTGCTGTTGCTGCTTGAAGATTCGACCCACAACTTGAGTTTTTTTGTCTGTGTGTGCTCCCTTATATCAGGCTAATGTACAATGTAGATTTACAGATCTTGCAGAACACATTGGCATCACTGTTTCCGACCTTGCTCAAAAATGGGCTAGTCCTCTGCATCTCCTCTATGAAGGAATACTTTCGCTTAGGCATCTCTGTGATAGGTAGCTAGCTGTCCTTTCTCTCACTGAATTGGAATAGTCATGTAACTATGACACATACTGATTAAAAATGTATCCACATTACATGTAAATAAATGTGAGTGCAAGTTTATGCACACTAGCAGCAGAATTGTGCATTACTTCTTGAGCATACAGCAATAACTATAGAGACATCATGGCATGCCCAAGGCACCTATTAAAGTTATAGAAAACACATTATTTTTTCCAAAATATCCGTAGTGAAGCTGCAGGGACCAAATAGTGCCTATGAACTTGAAATATTTCAGGAGGGAGCTCTAACCAGCATTGAGAAAAAAATATTCGCCGCAATTGACTTTAACCTTGAGGATAAAAATCAAATGGAAAATGTCCCAAAATTATTTTTTACCAGTCTGTCTGTTGTGTGATCATCCTTGCTAATTGGAGATTCTGGTATCAAGTACCACAGTGCTGTAAAGTGTTTCCACTTTGGGACCTCGGTTAATGATTTGAACAAGCATTTTGTAATGTTACTCTTGTTCCATTTGTTAGTTTATTTGTTGAGGTATCAGCGATTAATTTGATGGTTTAAGGAGAAACAGTGTAATCAAACAATTGAATTCCACATTATATACTGGTGTTACAAGACAAAAATATTGAGATCCAGGTACAAAAGGAAAGGCATGTTGAAGATTTCTTTAATTTATTTTTGGCTGAGGAACACCATGCTGCTGGATCGTGTGGGAGTTTTGAGTAACCAAATTTTGAAAAGCTCAACATAATTCAATATTGTTTGGCATCATGAAGGCTTGAAATAGTTGAACTTGGTTGTCAGGTTCTCCTGAACAGGAAGCCCCCAAAATATGTCTTGTCCAGAGTTACGAAAATCCATAAAATGACAGAGGGACATGTAGCCAGACATGCCACACTATGGCACTCAGAACACATTGACATGTGTAACTGCATTTGCATAGTGCTTTATTCACCAATGTAAAACGTTGAAGATGTTACACACATTGGACCTTTAAAAATATGGTCATGGCACACATATGAAATTCTGAAAACATGGTCATAGCACATTGTAGCTTTATGGTGTTTACTGGTGCTGTGTAAACATGCACAGTACCTTACCTTAATTGCATTACCATAGTGCTTTGCGCCACCAGTTAGCAGTGAACCATTCTGACTTATCATAAAGCAGCATAGAGGAGAAAGTTCCTACTGCTTAGCACAATTGGTATCATGCATTTCACATATTTGTATTTTATGTACTAAGATCGCTTAGTGTGTTACTGATTTTATCACAGAGATAATTTTATTATTTACAGTTCAAAGGTTACAATCCTACCTTTTCACAGTGAACTGTGAATGAGCATCAAAGAGATGCATGCAAGCTACAAAAGACAGGTTTAAAAACCTATTGTGTTTTCCCTCAACCTTTCATTATGCTAAGGTTGCTGAGGGCCATTTTTGGGTAATAATACATTCTGATTAGTATAGAAAACCCCAAACACTGTGTTATGTTTTAAACCCTGGGTTTGTGTAGGCAGATTTACTAACGAATTGCACCATGTTGTGAACCAAATATAGTGCAGGAAATAAGCTTTCGAAATGACAAAGTTAACGTCTGTGGAAGAACTCTGTGTGCTTTTGAAACCCTTTGAATGAGATAACACGTTCTCAACATCTGTCCCTTTGTCTAGTAAAAGATGTTACAGCCCACATCAATCGTTTAAAGACATATAACGAACACTTGAGTGAAGTGCTTGGCTGTAACAAATGCATCAAACTGAAAAATGACTTGTGTAATTACATAATCATACAAGGGTGATGTCATATTCAACTTGCATACAACTGCGAGTGAAATATTCATTTAATAGAGGAATGTTTTACAAATTCTGAGAAGAGTCTATGAAAACGATTGAATGCCAGTGTTATCACCTTTGCCAGACTTGGGAGCTTCCGGATACTTTAGGTTGTGACAAAGGTAGTTTTTTTATTAGGCATTAGATAGTCGCAGGCATGAATTTTGATATTATTTCTGTCGTAATTTCAAGTGAAAAACACATTTATTTCTCCATTTTAAATTGGGATAATTTTTTTCTGGTTTTACTTCACTAGTAACTTCTTGCTCAATTTTTAATAACATGGTATTTCAGAATTAGTTATTTTCTCATACAGCATAATTTTACAGTGTACAATTCTATTACATTCATTCTATTCTGTTCTATGCTACTGTTTTCTATCTTTTTCCAACATCTTTCGTAGCATAAAATCATTTAAAATATTTTGAGTGACAATTATTTAAAAGTCGGAGAGGGATTACTGGACTCAAACTACTGTATACTATACGAGGATAAACATAGAGACTGGACAAATAGAGCTGATATTCTGAGGGTGTATTAATCTGAAGAAGTGTGACAACGCTTTGGGAGGAAGTTATTAATCACTATAATTCCTCAGTTATTAATTATATGCCTTCTCGTGCACGGCGCATTACTTGAAGCAGCTCCAATATTTGGAAAAGTATTCTCCCTGAAAACTGCCCTATTTAGTGCTCAAGAAAGAGCTGAAATGTATTTTTATACCAGTGCCACTTCCAGAATTGATTTGTTCCCTGCTTCCTGATTTGCTTTTACAAACGCCAAGACTGTATTTTACTTATACACCTGTGTGCATGTGTAAATGCTAGTGCTGCTATTGCATTAACAGTAGTAATTCTATTGAAACCACACCATTGTTGACATATTGCATGATGCTCTATGCTCTAAAAAAAGTCAATAAACAAATACATAAAAACGCAATGACGGGTGTCTTTTAGGAGAATTAGCAGTAACTAAAACCACAATTTTAATTATACAAACAACAATCGTAACACGCGTCAATTGCATGAGATACAAGAACAATTTTATAGAGAACGTTCAATCAAATGTACTACATTTATATGAAAATTGTCACTTTTGCCTCTTCTCTATCTACAGTTTATTGTGTGTTTGATATGTCCCTGTTGAGTGAACGCATCAAATGTCATTGAAAGAAATAGCCTTGGATTGGTAAAATACCATCCAAACCAATCTGGAATGTATGAAAACAGCCCCTGACGTGTTTTACTCTTACTAGAGTTCCTCAGAGAAACATAGCTTTGTCCAGAGACAAGGGAGCACCCTGTATAAGTCAAAGTAGTACCCTTTCAAGCTTAGAGTGCTTATTGATTTATGCAGCGTGGATATCACTATGTTAATTCTATGCTTACAACTATGCCACAAAAACAGACATTTGAGGTAAGCTGTTTTAGAGTGTCAGGTGTTGAAGAGTGTTCCATATAAAAGAGGTGCTCTCCCACTAAAACGTGGATACTACCCAGAGTTCCCTATCCCGTTTTTGCATCTATCTATCTATCTATCTATCTATCTATCTATCTATCTATCTATCTATCTATCTATCTATCTATCCACCCACAGCATGTCCACCTACAGCATCCAGAATACTGCTCATCACCAGGCCGTTGACACATGCCTGGGCCTTCCGTATCATTACACAAGCGGGAGCTGGTAAGACTGACCACTGAGCAGGAGAACCTCTGGGAGACCTTGCTCAGTCTGAAGTGCTACAGTGCTGAGAATTTTGACTTTTAAAAAAGCCATTGTGGATCTTTTAAGACTCATACTCACTAACGGGGCCTAGCCTGAATGTTGCCTCAATAAAATGGGGAATAACCACTGTCTTTAGACAGGGAAGTATGAATCAGGATCTTACCTGGAATGCCGGCCTTTCGAAGACTGTGTAGATTATATGTGATGTGCCATATGCCACTTTGTGTTCGTAAATACATTTTACGTTTTTTCACAAAAACAAGTATCTGGCTGGACATTCATTTGCTAGGGTTACTGAGCATATTTTGAGTCTTGTGCCTGTGTGAACCTTGCACCTACTTCATCCACCCCGAGAAGCCTTGTACTGCCTGACGCCTCTACCACTGAGAGTCAAGTGTTGCTAGGGTGGTACTAGGCCCAGTTACTCAGAGCACGCAGTAAGTCAGAACCCAGTACATCAGAAATGAAAGGCCTCAACCTCCACGATTGAGCCTAGTCCCTCCTGCTTCCCCATGGCCCTCTGAAGTGGTTCGGACTATTACATAACGCTAAAATGGTATTACATTGCCACCGAGGAGATCTGGTAACATCATAAAACCGGAGGTCTTGTTGATTTGTAAATGTCACCTAAACCCCCAGATAGCTATGATGTGCCATGTTATATAATACCTGTATTGCATATTTTATGTTACTTGTTTAGTTTAGGACAGTTAGGTTGGAAAGTGTGTTTTTTCCAAACTGGGAAATGTTTATTAAAAACAATTTGATTGGCTAATTAAGTTATATAGTAATAATAATAATAATAATAATAATAATAATAATATATAATTATTATGAGGAACCCCTATTTTACAATTACCCATTTAATATTCTCCATATTTCATGAGTCTCTGTGAAATATTGGAATTCATATCAAGGATACATTCTTAACTACATAACTCGGTATTGTGCCCTTCTTCTTTATTGCAAACAATTAAACTGTATTGTCCAGTATTTCACTTAGTAATTTCATTAAAAATGTCCATTTTGAAAATAGCTTTTTTTCAAACTACCTACACCAAACTAACCATGTACTATGAAAACATATAATAGGTAACATATGGAGTACGGTCCAACTCTGCGTAAGGTTCTGGTGACATTTACAAAATGCTTCGCATTTCTGATGACTGTAAATTGAACCATAACATCACTTTAACTAAGGGCTCATCAGTGAATTACTCGGTTTTCAATTATATATTTACACACCAAATGCAATGCTTATGACCTCACAAAATATTAGCCAATAGGCAAAATCACCTGACAGCACATCATTATTACGCAACAAATTATTCCTAAACAAATCGTGCTGTATTCATGGTCCTGTCATTCATGATGTTAATCGTAACATCACATCTTATTATCTATGAGATAAATTATGCCATTTGTCATGTGGCTTGTCACATTGAGGGGTGAAGTCATGAGCATAGTATGGGAGTGTTGGTTCTGCATTGATGAGCTGTTGTGTGATCTATCTATCTATCTATCTATCTATCTATCTATCTATCTATCTATCTATCTATCTATATATATATATATATATATCCACTCAAATCACTAAGTGCCCAGATATGTTTTAAAGCAAATTAATATGCATGGAAACATTTATTAGTGTTTGGATATCTCTCAGTTTAAGAACTAATTAGGTAACAAAATACAGTACTTGAAAGTTCCAGTCTGCCATTTAGTGAGCCCCTGCACAAGCTGAAATTGCTGCAATATTCCTGGGGGGAAGGCCAATATAAGCTGCATATGTTTCTGCAAATAGTTGCAGCCTCATTCCCAGGTGCCATGACTGGTAACATCATGTGGCCTGACACTGGTTTTTGTATTAGTGTCACTTGTTAATGCAGAAAAGACTTCAAGGCCCATGTGATTAAGCTCCACAATAAAAAGATAAAACATGTTGTTAAGATTTTCTTGGTGGATGATCTGTTAAACACGGACATTTGGAGATACATGTAGCTATCAAGAAAACTTCTAATAGATCTGGTGTGTTGGGATTTAAGTTCAATGGATTTATTCTTGTGTTAATGGACATTCCTTGGAAGACCTCTGTGGAATTTGTCAATTTGGCCTTGCTCAATATGGGCTTTAAGCTTGTTGGCAGTGAGTCAGTGAGGAACCAAGACAACCCTACTTCAAGCCCAAAATGGAGTATGTTGCTTTTGTTCATCACATGTTTCCCTTTTGCGGTAGAAGTGAGGGAAGAATAAAGGCCACGGGTCCCAAGCAAAAACGTCTGACATATTTTAACTTACAAGCATTGCATGTGAGATTTTACATGCCTGAAGCCATCTCTCGCAATGCTTTTTGATGCCACCTTATGGAATAAAGGTTCGATCTACGGTCACCTTATAGTCAGCACTTTTTTGGCTTAGAAATTGAATCAACAGAAACATGTTTCTTTTCATAATATCAAGCTGGGGTGCAACTGATCTTTTTGTAGTACTTGATCTTAAAGACATTCATAATTCTTGAGGCAAGATAAAACAAAGGCCGTCATTATGATGACGGTGGAATACCCTGCCGTCAACCGCGATGATGGTAGGAGGAAGACTGCCAGCGAAGCGAAGCCCCCGCCGGCCCTTTAATGATATTCCCGCTGGGCCAGCGGGTGGAAACAGTGTTTCCGCCTGCCGGCCCAGCGGGAAACAGGGCCTGTATGTTGACGCCAGCTCCAAATGAAACCGGTGGCAATGTGGCAGTGCGGCGGGTGCAGCGTAATTCGGGCAGTGAAATGCACGATGGGGCTGTGCATGGGGACCCCTGGTGTAAAAGGCAAAGGCTGGCGGAATGGGACACATAATCCGCAGGGCAGCGCTGCTTGCAGCGCTGCCCTGTCGGATCTGAAACACCGCCACCCCCAGGCTGCCTGGCGGTGGGAGCCTGGCAGTGGCGGTGTTTCCACCGTGGCATTTTTGTCACAGTCATAATAGGGCGAATGGACCGCCACCACCGCAGCGGTCCACCGGCCACCGTGAGTCTGTCGGTCCATGGACTGCCAGATTCATAATGTGGACCTAAGTCTTTTTCTATCATGTGTCAGAGTCCATGGACAGCTTGTCTTTCCTACAATGGTTTACAGGTATTGGGAGGAAGATAAAAGGGCCAATACAGCGCTAAATGATTGACATTTAAGTACATTTATTCTGTAACATCAATTAAAACATTTATAGGATTTAAGGGCTGCTTTTTAAAGGAAGTTGTTTCTTCTCCTCAACTAATGTTTCATACATATATTTTGAAAATACTGAGTGTATAAACACATTAGGACAGTTGTAGGTATCAAAATGTATTAGGATTTAGACTACTTTTTGGGGGGACAGAAAATCATTGGTTGGTAGTTGGCTGCTGCTGTTGCAGTTTGTAAAGGTTTCTGTTGCAGCCTCTAGGGGACTTACAGGAACATTTTGTAAACTGCCTAAGCAATAAGCGACCATGGTTAGATGCAGGGTGTGCACTATGTAGCGGTACACATGAGCCAGGATTGGTAAGATTTTCATACCACTCTTGTTTGGAAGAAGGTAGGTCTGCTATCAGCTCCACCATACACACGCTCACTACTATGCAGAATAGAGGAGCCAGTTACTGCAGTAGTCAACCTTGGAAGCATGCGTGCCTGTGTCTGGCTGTGAGCAGATGGAATGATGTGTCTCTGCAAGATTTGTGGCCAAGAAGGTTTGCAAAATGTTTGTCAGACGATTTCCAGAGAACGCTGTGCACTACTTATAAAAATGCACAAAATTCTGAAAACAATTTTGTGCACTGAGCCTAACTGAATGCCCTTATCTAGCAGCTTCCACTCATTCATCACCCTGATTTTCACACGTCCTGGTGACAAACCTCACTTTTCTTCCTTGACTTTCATTGCTTTTTACAGGAGCCCAAGTTAACAGAAGCGCTCATTAACTTTAAGTGGAACTGTTAAAACCACTTTCCACCTTCCTATAATAATTGTTTCACCCACTGAGGTTGTTTTTACTAGTTGCAAATGTTTCCTTTTCAGGTCTCCTTCGAAACATTTTGTTTACCATCAATGCTACTGATGCTTCGCATTGGTTGGCTCCACTGTCATTCTCATATGCCTGCTTCCATATGACCACTGTGTGATGGCTTGACTTCCTTTTCGCCTACTGATCCCTTCCAGGCAGCATGGCCCAAGGACTTGCATCCTTCCACTGCTTCTCTTGGGAGAGCTCCATTTTTCTTTAGCTTTAATTAGTCCTTGTGAGTGCACATCACCCACTTTCTGTGTTTTATCTTTTTGTCAACATTTTCCACTTATTTCTTTATGGCTATATATTTTTAGGGTCGAGCCTGCGGCGCATGCGTTTCGCTTGTGAGACGCTCTAGGAGTTAGAAAAGGGCTTGAAGCCCCGTTCACGTCATGTCAGTTGTCTTTCATTGGTTCGTGGGCTTGCCTGTTAAAATCTGCTTGCTTTCATTAGTGGAAGGCACGCATACGTCATGGCTTTTCCGGTGGTTAGCCCTCCTCAAGCGCAGCAACCAAGTATTGAAAACATGCGAGGCTCGCTGCTTCCCGTCAGGTTTGTGGACTACCTTTTATCTTTTGTTCGCAGCGCGATCTTGGTTGGCAGAAGTCGAGCGCTTTGCATAACATCGACCCTGTTACATAGTTAATTGCACTTTTGCCGGTTACATAGATAATTGCACCTTTGCTTATAGGTTTCATTACGAGTGAACTGTAGCAGCGCGATCATGCTGTTTTTTTCTTTCAATGTGGAAAGAAAAATCTGGTTGGGATTTTACAACTGCTAATAGCTGTAACTCGTAGAAATGTGAGACCCTAGTGCATTGCAAATGCTTGTTTAATTTTCAAACAGTTTTTTGAGCAACCAGAGGCAGCATTTACCTTCATATTTGTGCCCTTTACATTTAATTTTTTTATTAACCGCTACGGTGCCTTGGACGAGGTGATTTCGTCCAAGGCACCAGTTCCCAGGTGCCTTGGACGAGATCACCTCGTCCTGCACCCGGGAACTTCGCTCCCCCCATGAGCTCCCAACCCACCCCCCCGGTCGTGGATGGAAGGGGAAGCCCTTCCCCTTCCACCCCCGACCCCCCCCAACCCCCTTGTGACAATCACAGAGGGCCTCCTCCACGTGATAGAAAGAGAAATGCTTTGCATTTCTCTTTCGATCGCGCTGGAAGCTGAGCTGAGGGAATTTCCTTCCCTTTGAAGTCTCTCTGAACGTTTCAAAAGCCAGATTGCAAAGCAATCCGGCTTTTGAAACGCCCACTAGACACCAGGGATTTTTTTTGCTTTGAGAAATTGGCATAAGGGAGCGACCCCTTGGGCAAGGGTCACCCCCAAGGCGGCAGAAACCTCTAGGCACCAGGAATCTTTTTTTTTTTGTTTTGTTTTGTTTTTTTGGAGGTAGGGAGCGACCCCTTAGGCAAGGGCCGCTCCCTAGGGGGCAAATTATATTTAGGCCATTTCTGCCTATTTTTATGAGGCCAATCTGCCCCCAAGGGCGACAGAAACCACTAGACACCAGGGAGTTTGTTTTTTTTTACGTGAATTTCACGCAAGGGGAGCGACCCCTTAGGCAAGGGTCACTCCCCTGGGGGGCAAATGTATTTTATTTAGGCCACTAGGCACCGGGGTTTTTTTGTTTTTGTTTTACAGATGGGGAGCGACCCCTTGGGCAAGGGTCGCTCCCCTGGGGGGCAAATTGTATTTAGACCATTTCTGCCCCCCTTGGAGGCAGATCGGCCAATTTTAGGTCAATCTGCCCCCAAGGGGGCAGACACCACTAGGCACCGGGGATTTTTTTTGTTGCGCCAATGTCATGCAAGGGGAGGGGCCCCTGTAGGCAAGGGGTGCTCCCGGGGGGGGGGGGTTAGGGAGTGGGGGGCAAATTTATTTTAGGCCATTTCTGCCCCCCCGGGGGCAGACCGTCCTATTGTTATTAGGCCGATGGGGCAGAAACCTCTAGGCGCCAGGGCAATTTTTTTTTGTGTGTTTTTTTTTTTTTTTTTTTTTTTTTAGAGATGGGGAGCGATCCATTAGGCAAGGGTCGCTCCTTTGGGGGGCAAATTGTATTTAGACCATTTCTGCCCGCCTTGGGGGCAGATCGGACGATTTTAGGTCAATCTGCCCCCAAGGTGGCAGAAACCACTAGGCACCGGGGATTTTATTTTGCGCCAATGTCACACAAGGGGAGCGACCCCGTAGGCAAGGGTCGCTCCGGGGGCGGTTGGAGGGGGTGTGGGGCAAATTTATTTTAGGACATTTCAGCATCCACAGGGGCAGAAACCTCTAGGCGCCAGGGCAAAAACAAATTGTGTGGTTTTTTGTTTGTTTGTTTTTTTAGAGATGGGGACGACCCATTAGGCAAGGGTCACTCCCCTGGGGGGCAAATTGTATTTAGACCATTTCTCCCCCCCTTGGGGGCAGATCGGCTGATTTTAGGTCAATCTGTCCCCAAGGGGGCAGGAACCACTAGGCACTGGGGATTATTTTTTTTGCGCCAATGTCCCGCAAGGGGAGGGACCCCGTAGGCAAGGGTCGCTCCCGGGGGGGGGGTTGAGGGACAAATTCATTTTAGCCCATTTCTGCCCCCCCGGGGCAGATCGGCCTATTGGTATTAGGCCGATCTGCCCCCAGGGGGGGCAGAAACCTCTAGGCGCCAGGGCAATTTTTTTTTTTTTGTTTGATTGTTTTTTTAGAGATGGGGAGCGACCCATTAGGCAAGGGTTGCTCCCCTGGGGGGCAAATTGTATTTAGACCATTTCTGCCCCCTATGGGGGCAGATCGGCCAATTTCATGTCAATCTGCCCCCAAGGGGGCAGAACCCACTATGCACCAGGGATTTTCTTTTTCTTGCGCCAATGTCACGCAAGGGTAGCGACCCCATAGGCAAGGGTCGCTCCCCTGGGGAGCCGGGGGGCATATTTATTTTAGGCCATTTCTGCCCCCCTGGGGCCGGCTGGGCTAGAGGCCAAAATCCACAGGTAGGCACTTTGTAAAAAAACACCTCTGTTTTCTGTGAAAACATTTGATGTGTCCACGTTGTGTTTTGGGCCATTTCATTTCGTGGGCGCTAGGCCTACCCACACGTGAGGCATCATTTTTATCGGGAGACTTTGGGGAACGCTGGGTGGAAGGAAATTTGTGGCTCCTCTCAGATTCCAGAACTTTCTGCCACCGAAATATGAGGAAAACGTGTTTTTTTAGCCAAATTTTGAGGTTTGCAAAGGATTCTGGGTAACAGAACCTAGTCAGAGCCCCACAAGTCACCCCATCCTGGATTCCCCTAGGTCTCTAGTTTTCAGAAATGCACAGGTTTGGTAGGTTTCCCTAGGTGCCGGCTGAGCTAGAGGCCAAAATCTACAGGTAGGCAACTTTACAAAAAACACCTCTGTTTTCTGCCAAAAAAAGTGATATTGCCACGTTGTGTTTTGGGGCATTTCCTGTCGCGGGCGCTAGGCCTACCCACACAAGTGAGGTATAATTTTTATCGGGAGACTTGGGGGAACGCTGGGTGGAAGGAAATTTGTGGCTCCTCTCTGATTCCAGAACTTTCTGTCACAGAAATGTGAGGAAAATGTGTTTTTTTTGCCAAATTTTGAGGTTTGCAAAGGATTCTGGGTAACAGAACCTGGTCAGAGCCCCACAAGTCACCCCATCTTGGATTCCCCTAGGTCTCTAGTTTTACAAAAAATGCACAGGTTTGGTAGGTTTCCCTAGGTGTCGGCTGAGCTAGAGGACAAAATCTACAGGTAGGCACTTTGCAAAAAACACCTCTGTTTTCTGCCAAAAAATGTGATATGGCCATGTTGTGTTTTGGGGCATTTCCTGTCGTGGGCGCTAGGCCTACCCACACAAGTGAGGTATCATTTTTATCGGGAGTCTTGGGGGAACGCTGGGTGGAAGGAAATTTGTGGCTCCTCTCAGATCCCAGAACTTTCTGTCACCGAAATGTGAGGAAAACGTGTTTTTTTAGCCAAATTTTGAGGTTTGCAAAGGATTCTGGGTAACAGAACCTAGTCAGAGCCCCACAAGTCACCCCATCCTGGATTTCCCTAGGTCTCTAGTTTTCAGAAATGCACAGGTTTGGTAGGTTTCCCTAGGTGCCGGCTGAGCTAGAGGCCAAAATCTACAGGTAGGCAACTTTACAAAAAACACCTCTATTTCTGCCAAAAAAAGTGATATTGCCACGTTGTGTTTTGGGGCATTTCCTGTCGCGGGCGCTAGGCCTACCCACACAAGTGAGGTATAATTTTTATCGGGAGACTTGGGGGAACGCTGGGTGGAAGGAAATTTGTGGCTCCTCTCTGATTCCAGAACTTTCTGTCACCGAAATGTGAGGAAAATGTGTTTTTTTAGCCAAATTTTGAGGTTTGCAAAGGATTCTGGGTAACAGAACCTGGTCAGAGCCCCACAAGTCACCCCATCTTGGATTCCCCTAGGTCTCTAGTTTTACAAAAAATGCACAGGTTTGGTAGGTTTCCCTAGGTGTCGGCTGAGCTAGAGGACAAAATCTACAGGTAGGCACTTTGCAAAAAACACCTCTGTTTTCTGCCAAAAAATGTGATATGGCCATGTTGTGTTTTGGGGCATTTCCTGTCGTGGGCGCTAGGCCTACCCACACAAGTGAGGTATCATTTTTATCGGGAGTCTTGGGGGAACGCTGGGTGGAAGGAAATTTGTGGCTCCTCTCAGATCCCAGAACTTTCTGTCACCGAAATGTGAGGAAAACGTGTTTTTTTAGCCAAATTTTGAGGTTTGCAAAGGATTCTGGGTAACAGAACCTAGTCAGAGCCCCACAAGTCACCCCATCCTGGATTTCCCTAGGTCTCTAGTTTTCAGAAATGCACAGGTTTGGTAGGTTTCCCTAGGTGCCGGCTGAGCTAGAGGCCAAAATCTACAGGTAGGCACTTTGCAAAAAACACCTCTGTTTTCTGCCAAAAAAAGTGATATTGCCACGTTGTGTTTTGGGGCATTTCCTGTCGCGGGCCCTAGGCCTACCCACACAAGTGAGGTATCATTTTTATCGGGAGACTTGGGGGAACGCTGGGTGGACGGAAATTTGTGGCTCCTCTCAGATTCCAGAACTTTCTGTCACCGAAATGTGAGGAAAATGTGTTTTTTTAGCCAAATTTTGAGGTTTGCAAAGGATTCTGGGTAACAGAACCTAGTCAGAGCCCCACAAGTCACCCCATCTTGGATTCCCCTAGGTCTCTAGTTTTAAAAAATGCACAGGTTTGGTAGGTTTCCCTAGGTGTCGGCTGAGCTACAGGCCAAAATCTACAGGTAGGCACTTTGCAAAAAACACCTCTGTTTTCTGTCAAAAATTGTGATGTATCCACGTTGTGTTTTGGGGCATTTCCTGTCGTGGGCACTAGGCCTACCCACACAAGTGAGGTATCATTTTTATCGGGAGTCTTGGGGGAACGCTGGGTGGAAGGAAATTTGTGGCTCCTCTCAGATTCCAGAACTTTCTTTCACCAAAATGTGAGGAAAACGTGTTTTTTTAGCCAAATTCTGAGGTTTCCAAAGGATTCTGGATAACAGAACCTGGTCAGAGCCCCACAAGTCACCCCATCCTGGATTCCCCTGGGTCTCTAGTTTTCAAAAATGCACAGGTTTGGTAGGTTTCCCTAGGTGCCGGCTGAGCTAGAGGCCAAAATCTACAGATAGGCGCTTTGCAAAAAACACCTCTGTTTTCTGCCAAAAAATGTGATATTGCCACGTTGTGTTTGGGGGCATTTCCTGTTGCGGGCGCTAGGCCTACCCACACAAGTGAGGTATTATTTTTATCGGGAGTCTTGGGGGAACGCTGGGTGGAAGGAAATTTGCGGCTCCTCTCAGATCCCAGAACTTTCTGTCACCGAAATGTGAGGAAAACGTGTTTTTTTGGCCAAATTTTGAGGTTTGCAAAGGATTCTGGGTAACAGAACCTGGTCAGAGCCCCACAAGTCACCCCGTCCTGGATTCCCCTAGGTCTCTAGTTTTCAAAAATGCACAGGTTTGGTAGGTTTCCCTAGGTGCCGGCTGAGCTAGAGGCCAAAATCTACAGGTAGGCACTTTGCAAAAAACACCTCTGTTTTCTACCAAAAAATGTGATATGGCCATGTTGTGTTTTGGGGCATTTCCTGTCACGGGCGCTAGGCCTACCCACACAAGTGAGGTATCATTTTTATCGGGAGACTTGGGGGAACGCTGGGTGGATGGAAATTTGTGGCTCCTCTCAGATCCCAGAACTTTCTGTCACCGAAATGTGAGGAAAATGTATTTTTTTAGCCAAATTTTGAGGTTTGCCAAGGATTCTGGGTAACAGAACCTGGTCAGAGCCCCACAAGTCACCCCATCTTGGATTCCCCTAGCTCTCTAGTTTTACAAAAAATGCACAGGTTTGGTAGGTTTCCCTAGGTGTCGGCTGAGCTAGAGGACAAAATCTACAGGTAGGCACTTTGCAAAAAACACCTCTGTTTTCTGCCCAAAAATTTGATATGGCCATGTTGTGTTTTGGGGCATTTCCTGTCGCGGGCGCTAGGCCTACCCACACAAGTGAGGTATCATTTTTATCGGGAGACTTGGGGGAACGCTGGGTGGAAAGAAATTTGTGGCTCCTCTCAGATCCCAGAACTTTCTGTCACCGAAATGTGAGGAAAATGTATTTTTTTAGCCAAATTTTGAGGTTTGCCAAGGATTGTGGGTAACAGAACCTAGTCAGAGCCCCACAAGTCACCCCATCTTGGATTCCCCTAGGTCTCTAGTTTTAAAAAATGCACAGGTTTGGTAGGTTTCCCTAGGTGTCGGCTGAGCTACAGGCCAAAATCTACAGGTAGGCACTTTGCAAAAAACACCTCTGTTTTCTGTCAAAAATTGTGATGTATCCACGTTGTGTTTTGGGGCATTTCCTGTCGTGGGCACTAGGCCCACCCACAAAAGTGAGGTATCATTTTTATCGGGAGTCTTGGGGGAACGCTGGGTGGAAGGAAATTTGTGGCTCCTCTCAGATTCCA
The DNA here is from genome assembly GCF_031143425.1 of Pleurodeles waltl. Classification (NCBI taxonomy): domain Eukaryota; kingdom Metazoa; phylum Chordata; class Amphibia; order Caudata; family Salamandridae; genus Pleurodeles; species Pleurodeles waltl. Next base: position 603,576,850 of record NC_090445.1, on the reverse strand, counting down.
GAACTTTCTTTCACCAAAATGTGAGGAAAACGTGTTTTTTTAGCCAAATTCTGAGGTTTGCAAAGGATTCTGGATAACAGAACCTGGTCAGAGCCCCACAAGTCACCCCATCCTGGATTCCCCTAGGTCTCTAGTTTTCAGAAATGCACAGGTTTGGTAGGTTTCCCTAGGTGCCGGCTGAGCTAGAGGCCAAAATCTACAGGTAGGCACTTTGCAAAAAACACCCCTGTTTTCTGCCAAAAAATGTGATATGGCCACGTTGTGTTTTGGGGCATTTCCTGTCGCGGGCGCTAGGCCTACCCACAAAAGTGAGGTATCATTTTCATCGGGAGACTTGGGGGAACGCTGGGTGGAAGAAAATTTGTGGCTCCTCTCAGATCCCAGAACTTTCTGTCACCGAAATGTGAGGAAAATTTGTTTTTTTAGCCAAATTTTGAGGTTTGCAAAGGATTCTGGGTAACAGAACCTGGTCAGAGCTCCACAAGTCACCCCATCTTGGATTCCCCTAGGTCTCTAGTTTTAAAAAATGCACAGGTTTAGTAGGTTTCCCTAGGTGTCGGCTGAGCTACAGGCCAAAATCTACAGGTAGGCACTTTGCAAAAAACACCACTGTTTTCTGTCAAAAATTGTGATGTATCCACGTTGTGTTTTGGGGCATTTCCTGTCGTGGGCACTAGGCCTACCCACACAAGTGAGGTATTATTTTTATCGGGAGTCTTGGGGGAACGCTGGGTGGAAGGAAATTTGCGGCTCCTCTCAGATCCCAGAACTTTCTGTCACCGAAATGTGAGGAAAACGTGTTTTTTTGGCCAAATTTTGAGGTTTGCAAAGGATTCTGGGTAACAGAACCTGGTCAGAGCCCCACAAGTCACCCCGTCCTGGATTCCCCTAGGTCTCTAGTTTTCAAAAATGCACAGGTTTGGTAGGTTTCCCTAGGTGCCGGCTGAGCTAGAGGCCAAAATCTACAGGTAGGCACTTTGCAAAAAACACCTCTGTTTTCTACCAAAAAATGTGATATGGCCATGTTGTGTTTTGGGGCATTTCCTGTCACGGGCGCTAGGCCTACCCACACAAGTGAGGTATCATTTTTATCGGGAGACTTGGGGGAACGCTGGGTGGATGGAAATTTGTGGCTCCTCTCAGATCCCAGAACTTTCTGTCACCGAAATGTGAGGAAAATGTATTTTTTTAGCCAAATTTTGAGGTTTGCCAAGGATTCTGGGTAACAGAACCTGGTCAGAGCCCCACAAGTCACCCCATCTTGGATTCCCCTAGCTCTCTAGTTTTACAAAAAATGCACAGGTTTGGTAGGTTTCCCTAGGTGTCGGCTGAGCTAGAGGACAAAATCTACAGGTAGGCACTTTGCAAAAAACACCTCTGTTTTCTGCCCAAAAATTTGATATGGCCATGTTGTGTTTTGGGGCATTTCCTGTCGCGGGCGCTAGGCCTACCCACACAAGTGAGGTATCATTTTTATCGGGAGACTTGGGGGAACGCTGGGTGGAAAGAAATTTGTGGCTCCTCTCAGATCCCAGAACTTTCTGTCACCGAAATGTGAGGAAAATGTATTTTTTTAGCCAAATTTTGAGGTTTGCCAAGGATTGTGGGTAACAGAACCTAGTCAGAGCCCCACAAGTCACCCCATCTTGGATTCCCCTAGGTCTCTAGTTTTAAAAAATGCACAGGTTTGGTAGGTTTCCCTAGGTGTCGGCTGAGCTACAGGCCAAAATCTACAGGTAGGCACTTTGCAAAAAACACCTCTGTTTTCTGTCAAAAATTGTGATGTATCCACGTTGTGTTTTGGGGCATTTCCTGTCGTGGGCACTAGGCCCACCCACAAAAGTGAGGTATCATTTTTATCGGGAGTCTTGGGGGAACGCTGGGTGGAAGGAAATTTGTGGCTCCTCTCAGATTCCAGAACTTTCTTTCACCAAAATGTGAGGAAAACGTGTTTTTTTAGCCAAATTCTGAGGTTTGCAAAGGATTCTGGATAACAGAACCTGGTCAGAGCCCCACAAGTCACCCCATCCTGGATTCCCCTAGGTCTCTAGTTTTCAGAAATGCACAGGTTTGGTAGGTTTCCCTAGGTGCCGGCTGAGCTAGAGGCCAAAATCTACAGGTAGGCACTTTGCAAAAAACACCCCTGTTTTCTGCCAAAAAATGTGATATGGCCACGTTGTGTTTTGGGGCATTTCCTGTCGCGGGCGCTAGGCCTACCCACAAAAGTGAGGTATCATTTTTATCGGGAGACTTGGGGGAACGCTGGGTGGAAGAAAATTTGTGGCTCCTCTCAGATCCCAGAACTTTCTGTCACCGAAATGTGAGGAAAATTTGTTTTTTTAGCCAAATTTTGAGGTTTGCAAAGGATTCTGGGTAACAGAACCTGGTCAGAGCTCCACAAGTCACCCCATCTTGGATTCCCCTAGGTCTCTAGTTTTAAAAAATGCACAGGTTTAGTAGGTTTCCCTAGGTGTCGGCTGAGCTACAGGCCAAAATCTACAGGTAGGCACTTTGCAAAAAACACCACTGTTTTCTGTCAAAAATTGTGATGTATCCACGTTGTGTTTTGGGGCATTTCCTGTCGTGGGCACTAGGCCTACCCACACAAGTCAGGTATCATTTTTATCGGGAGTCTTGGGTGAACGCTGGGTGGAAGAAAATTTGTGGCTCCTCTCAGATTCCAGAACTTTCTTTCACCAAAATGTGAGGAAAACGTGTTTTTTTAGCCAAATTCTGAGGTTTGCAAAGGATTCTGGATAACAGAACCTGGTCAGAGCCCCACAAGTCACCCCATCCTGGATTCCCCTAGGTCTCTAGTTTTCACAAATGCACAGGTTTGGTAGGTTTCCCTAGGTGCCGGCTGAGCTAGAGGCCAAAATCCACAGGTAGGCACTTTGCAAAAAACATGTCTGTTTTCTGCCAAAAAATTTGATATGGCCACGTTGTGTTTTGGGGCTTTTCCTGTCGAGGGCGCTAGGCCTACCCACACAAGTGAGGTATCATTTTTATCGGGAGACTTGGGGGAACGCTGGGTGGAAGAACATTTGTGGCTCCTCTCAGATCCCAGAACTTTCTGTCACCGAAATGTGAGGAAAACGTGTTTTTTTGGCCAAATTTTGAGGTTTGCAAAGGATTCTGGGTAACAGAACCTGGTCAGAGCCCCACAAGTCACCCCATCCTGGATTCCCCTAGGTCTCTAGGTTTCAAAAATGCACAGGTTTGGTAGGTTTCCCTAGGTGCCGGCTGAGCTAGAGGCCAAAATCTACAGGTAGGCACTTTGCAAAAAACACCTCTGTTTTCTGCCAAAAAATGTGATATGGCCATGTTGTGTTTTGGGGCATTTCCTGTCGCGGGCGCTCGGCCTACCCACACAAGTGAGGTATCATTTTTATCGAGAGACTTGGGGGAACGCTGGGTGGATGGAAATTTGTGGCTCCTCTCAGATCCCAGAACTTTCTGTCACCGAAATGTGAGGAAAATTTATTTTTTTAGCCAAATTTTGAGGTTTGCCAAGGATTCTGGGTAACAGAACCTAGTCAGAGCCCCACAAGTCACCCCATCTTGGATTCCCCTAGGTCTCTAGTTTTAAGAAATGCACAGGTTTGGTAGGTTTCCCTAGGTGTCGGCTGAGCTACAGGCCAAAATCTACAGGTAGGCACTTTGCAAAAAACACCTCTGTTTTCTGTCAAAAATTGTGATGTATCCACGTTGTGTTTTGGGGCATTTCCTGTCGTGGGCGCTAGGCCTACCCACACAAGTGAGGTATCATTTTTATGGGAGTCTTGGGGGAACGCTGGGTGGAAGGAAATTTGTGGCTCCTCTCAGATTCCAGAACTATCTTTCACCAAAATGTGAGGAAAATGTGTTTTTTTAGCCAAATTTTGAGGTTTGCAAAGGATTCTGGATAACAGAACCTGGTCAGACCCCCCAAGTCACCCCATCCTGGATTCCCCTAGGTCTCTAGTTTTCAAAGATGCACAGGTTTGGTAGGGTTCCCTAGGTGCCGGCTGAGCTAGAGGCCAAAATCCACAGGTAGGCACTTTGCAAAAAACATGTCTGTTTTCTGCCAAAAAATTTGATATGGCCACGTTGTGTTTTGGGGCTTTTCCTGTCGCGGGCGCTAGGCCTACCCACACAAGTGAGGTATCATTTTTATCAGGAGACTTGGGGGAACGCTGGGTGGAAGAACATTTGTGGCTCCTCTCAGATCCCAGAACTTTCTGTCACCGAAATGTGAGGAAAACGTGTTTTTTTGGCCAAATTTTGAGGTTTGCAAAGGATTCTGGGTAACAGAACCTGGTCAGAGCCCCACAAGTCATCCCATCCTGGATTCCCCTAGGTCTCTAGGTTTCAAAAATGCACAGGTTTGGTAGGTTTCCCTAGGTGCCGGCTGAGCTAGAGGCCAAAATCTACAGGTAGGCACTTTGCAAAAAACACCTCTGTTTTCTGCCAAAAAATGTGATATGGCCATGTTGTGTTTTGGGGCATTTCCTGTCGCGGGCGCTAGGCCTACCCACACAAGTGAGGTATCATTTTTATCGAGAGACTTGGGGGAACGCTGGGTGGATGGAAATTTGTGGCTCCTCTCAGATCCCAGAACTTTCTGTCACCGAAATGTGAGGAAAATGTATTTTTTTAGCCAAATTTTGAGGTTTGCCAAGGATTCTGGGTAACAGAACCTAGTCAGAGACCCACAAGTCACCCCATCTTGGATTCCCCTAGGTCTCTAGTTTTAAGAAATGCACAGGTTTGGTAGGTTTCCCTAGGTGTCGGCTGAGCTACAGGCCAAAATCTACAGGTAGGCACTTTGCAAAAAACACCTCTGTTTTCTGTCAAAAATTGTGATGTATCCACGTTGTGTTTTGGGGCATTTCCTGTTGTGGGCGCTAGGCCTACCCACACAAGTGAGGTATCATTTTTATGGGAGTCTTGGGGGAACGCTGGGTGGAAGGAAATTTGTGGCTCCTCTCAGATTCCAGAACTTTCTTTCACCAAAATGTGAGGAAAATGTGTTTTTTTAGCCAAATTTTGAGGTTTGCAAAGGATTCTGGATAACAGAACCTGGTCAGACCCCCCAAGTCACCCCATCCTGGATTCCCCTAGGTCTCTAGTTTTCAAAGATGCACAGGTTTGGTAGGGTTCCCTAGGTGCCGGCTGAGCTAGAGGCCAAAATCTACAGGTAGGCACTTTGCAAAAAACACCTCTGTTTTCTGCCAAAAAATGTGATATGGCCACGTTGTGTTTTGGGGCTTTTCCTGTCGCGGGCGCTAGGCCTACCCACACAAGTGAGGTATCATTTTTATCGGGAGACTTGGGGGAACGCTGGGTGGAAGAACATTTGTGGCTCCTCTCAGATCCCAGAACTTTCTGTCACCGAAATGTGAGGAAAACGTGTTTTTTTGGCCAAATTTTGAGGTTTGCAAAGGATTCTGGGTAACAGAACCTGGTCAGAGCCCCACAAGTCACCCCATCCTGGATTCCCCTAGGTCTCTAGGTTTCAAAAATGCACAGGTTTGGTAGGTTTCCCTAGGTGCCGGCTGAGCTAGAGGCCAAAATCTACAGGTAGGCACTTTGCAAAAAACACCTCTGTTTTCTGCCAAAAAATGTGATATGGCCATGTTGTGTTTTGGGGCATTTCCTGTCGCGGGCGCTAGGCCTACCCACACAAGTAAGGTATCATTTTTATCGAGAGACTTGGGGGAACGCTGGGTGGATGGAAATTTGTGGCTCCTCTCAGATCCCAGAACTTTCTGTCACTGAAATGTGAGGAAAATGTATTTTTTTAGCCAAATTTTGAGGTTTGCCAAGGATTCTGGGTAACAGAACCTAGTCAGAGCCCCACAAGTCACCCCATCTTGGATTCCCCTAGGTCTCTAGTTTTAAGAAATGCACAGGTTTGGTAGGTTTCCCTAGGTGTCGGCTGAGCTACAGGCCAAAATCTACAGGTAGGCACTTTGCAAAAAACACCTCTGTTTTCTGTCAAAAATTGTGATGTATCCACGTTGTGTTTTGGGGCATTTCTTGTCGTGGGCGCTAGGCCTACCCACACAAGTGAGGTATCATTTCTATGGGAGTCTTGGGGGAACGCTGGGTGGAAGGAAATTTGTGGCTCCTCTCAGATTCCAGAACTTTCTCTCACCAAAATGTGAGGAAAATGTGTTTTTTTAGCCAAATTTTGAGGTTTGCAAAGGATTCTGGATAACAGAACCTGGTCAGACCCCCCAAGTCACCCCATCCTGGATTCCCCTAGGTCTCTAGTTTTCAAAGATGCACAGGTTTGGTAGGGTTCCCTAGGTGCCGGCTGAGCTAGAGGCCAAAATCTACAGGTAGGCACTTTGCAAAAAACATCTCTGTTTTCTGCCAAAAAATGTGATATGGCCACGTTGTGTTTTGGGGCATTTCCTGTCGCGGGCGCTAGGCCTACCCACACAAGTGAGGTATCATTTTTATTGGGAGACTTGGGGGAGCGCTGGGTGGAAGAAAATTTGTGGCTCCTCTCAGGTCCCAGAACTTTCTGTCACCGAAATGTGAGGAAAACGTGTTTTCTTAGCCAAATTTTGAGGTTTGCAAAGGATTCTTGGTAACAGAACCTGGTCAGAGCCCCACAAGTCACCCCATCCTGGATTCCCCTAGGTCTCTAGTTTTCAAAGATGCACAGGTTTGGTAGGGTTCCCTAGGTGCCGGCTGAGCTAGAGGCCAAAATCTACAGGTAGGCACTTTGCAAAAAACATCTCTGTTTTCTGCCAAAAAATGTGATATGGCCACGTTGTGTTTTGGGGCATTTCCTGTCGCGGGCGCTAGGCCTACCCACACAAGTGAGGTATCATTTTTATCGGGAGACTTGGGGGAACGCTGGGTGGAAGGAAATTTGTGGCTCCTCTCAGATTCCAGAACTTTCTGTCACCGAAATGTGAGGAAAATGTGTTTTTTTAGCCAAATTTTGAGGTTTGCAAAGGATTCTAGGTAACAGAACCTGGTCAGAGCTCCACAAGGCACCCCATCTTGGATTCCCCTAGGTCTCTAGTTTTACAAAAAATGCACAGGTTTGGTAGGTTTCCCTAGGTGTCAGCTGAGCTAGAGGACAAAATCTACAGGTAGGCACTTTGCAAAAAACCCCTCTGTTTTCTGCCAAAAAATTTGATATGGCCATGTTGTGTTTTGGGGCATTTCCTGTCGCGGGCGCTAGGCCTACCCACACAAGTGAGGTATCATTTTTATCGGGAGACTTGGGGGAACGCTGGGTGGAAAGAAATTTGTGGCTCCTCTCAGATCCCAGAACTTTCTGTCACCGAAATGTGAGGAAAATGTATTTTTTTAGCCAAATTTTGAGTTTTGCCAAGGATTGTGGGTAACAGAACCTAGTCGGAGCCCCACAAGTCACCCCATCTTGGATTCCCCTAGGTCTCTAGTTTAAAAAAATGCACAGGTTTGGTAGGTTTCCCTAGGTGTCGGCTGAGCTCCAGGCCAAAATCTACAGGTAGGCACTTTGCAAAAAACACCTCTGTTTTCTGTCAAAAATTGTGATGTATCCACGTTGTGTTTTGGGGCATTTCCTGTCGTGGGTACTAGGCCTACCCACACAAGTGAGGTATCATTTTTATCGGGAGTCTTGGGGGAACGCTGGGTGGAAGGAAATTTGTGGCTCCTCTCAGATTCCAGAACTTTCTTTCACCAAAATGTGAGGAAAACGTGTTTTTTTAGCCAAATTCTGAGGTTTGCAAAGGATTCTGGATAACAGAACCTGGTCAGAGCCCCACAAGTCACCCCATCCTGGATTCCCCTAGGTCTCTAGTTTTTAAAAATGCACAGGTTTGGTAGGTTTCCCTAGGTGCCGGCTGAGCTAGAGGCCAAAATCTACAGGTAGGCACTTTGCAAAAAACACCTCTGTTTTCTGCCAAAAAATGTGATATGGCCACGTTGTGTTTGGGGGCATTTCCTGTCGCGGGCGCTAGGCCTACCCACACAAGTGAGGTATCATTTTTATCGGGAGTCTTGGGGGAACGCTGGGTGGAAGGAAATTTGCGGCTCCTCTCAGATCCCAGAACTTTCTGTCACCGAAATGCGAGGAAAACGTGTTTTTTTGGCCAAATTTTGAGGTTTGCAAAGGATTCTGGGTAACAGAACCTGGTCAGAGCCCCACAAGTCACCCCATCCTGGATTCCCCTAGGTCTCTAGTTTTCAAAAATGCACAGGTTTGGTAGGTTTCCCTAGGTGCCGGCTGAGCTAGAGGCCAAAATCTACAGGTAGGCACTTTGCAAAAAACACCTCTGTTTTCTGCCATAAAATGTGATATGGCCATGTTGTGTTTTGGGGCATTTCCTGTCACTGGCGCTAGGCCTACCCACACAAGTGAGGTATCATTTTTATCGGGAGACTTGGGGGAACGCTGGGTGAATGGAAATTTGTGGCTCCTCTCAGATCCCAGAACTTTCTGTCACCGAAATGTGAGGAAAATGTATTTTTTTAGCCAAATTTTGAGGTTTGCCAAGGATTCTGGGTAACAGAACCTGGTCAGAGCCCCACAAGTCACCCCATCTTGGATTCCCCTAGGTCTCTAGTTTTACAAAAAATGCACAGGTTTGGTAGGTTTCCCTAGGTGTCGGCTGAGCTAGAGGACAAAATCTACAGGTAGGCACTTTGCAAAAAACACCTCTGTTTTCTGCCCAAAAATTTGATATGGCCATGTTGTGTTTTGGGGCATTTCCTGTCGCGGGCGCTAGGCCTACCCACACAAGTGAGGTATCATTTTTATCGGGAGACTTGGGGGAACGCTGGGTGGAAAGAAATTTGTGGCTCCTCTCAGATCCCAGAACTTTCTGTCACCGAAATGTGAGGAAAATGTGTTTTTTTAGCCAAATTTTGAGGTTTGCAAAGGATTCTGGGTAACAGAACCTGGTCAGAGCTCCACAAGTCACCCCATCTTGGATTCCCCTAGGTCTCTAGTTTTAAAAAATGCACAGGTTTGGTAGGTTTCCCTAGGTGTCGGCTGAGCTACAGGCCAAAATCTACAGGTAGGCACTTTGCAAAAAATACCTCTGTTTTCTGTCAAAAATTGTGATGTATCCACGTTGTGTTTTGGGGCATTTCCTGTCGTGGGCACTAGGCCTACCCACACAAGTCAGGTATCATTTTTATCGGGAGTCTTGGGGGAACGCTGGGTGGAAGACAATTTGTGGCTCCTCTCAGATTCCAGAACTTTCTTTCACCAAAATGTGAGGAAAACGTGTTTTTTTAGCCAAATTCTGAGGTTTACAAAGGATTCTGGATAACAGAACCTGGTCAGAGCCCCACAAGTCACCCCATCCTGGATTCCCCTAGGTCTCTAGTTTTAAAAAATGCACAGGTTTGGTAGGTTTCCCTAGGTGCCGGCTGAGCTAGAGGCCAAAATCTACAGGTAGGCACTTTGCAAAAAACACCTCTGTTTTCTGCTAAAAAATTTGATATGGCCACGTTGTGTTTTGGGGCTTTTCCTGTCGCGGGCGCTAGGCCTACCCACACAAGTGAGGTATCATTTTTATTGGGAGACTTGGGGGAACGCTGGGTGGAAGAACATTTGTGGCTCCTCTCAGATCCCAGAACTTTCTGTCACCGAAATGTGAGGAAAACGTGTTTTTTTGGCCAAATTTTGAGGTTTGCAAAGGATTCTGGGTAACAGAACCTGGTCACAGCCCCACAAGTCACCCCATCCTGGATTCCCCTAGGTCTCTAGGTTTAAAAAATGCACAGGTTTGGTAGGTTTCCCTAGGTGCCGGCTGAGCTAGAGGCCAAAATCTACAGGTAGGCACTTTGCAAAAAACACCTCTGTTTTCTGCCAAAAAATGTGATATGGCCATGTTGTGTTTTGGGGCATTTCCTGTCGCCGGCGCTAGGCCTACCCACACAAGTGAGGTATCATTTTTATCGGGAGACTTGGGGGAACGCTGGGTGGATGGAAATTTGTGGCTCCTCTCAGATCCCAGAACTTTCTGTCACCGAAATGTGAGGAAAATTTGTTTTTTTAGCCAAATTTTGAGGTTTGCAAAGGATTCTGGGTAACAGAACCTGGTCAGAGCTCCACAAGTCACCCCATCTTGGATTCCCCTAGGTCTCTAGTTTTAAAAAATGCACAGGTTTAGTAGGTTTCCCTAGGTGTCGGCTGAGCTACAGGCCAAAATCTACAGGTAGGCACTTTGCAAAAAACACCACTGTTTTCTGTCAAAAATTGTGATGTATCCACGTTGTGTTTTGGGGCATTTCCTGTCGTGGGCACTAGGCCTACCCACACAAGTCAGGTATCATTTTTATCGGGAGTCTTGGGTGAACGCTGGGTGGAAGAAAATTTGTGGCTCCTCTCAGATTCCAGAACTTTCTTTCACCAAAATGTGAGGAAAACGTGTTTTTTTAGCCAAATTCTGAGGTTTGCAAAGGATTCTGGATAACAGAACCTGGTCAGAGCCCCACAAGTCACCCCATCCTGGATTCCCCTAGGTCTCTAGTTTTCACAAATGCACAGGTTTGGTAGGTTTCCCTAGGTGCCGGCTGAGCTAGAGGCCAAAATCCACAGGTAGGCACTTTGCAAAAAACATGTCTGTTTTCTGCCAAAAAAATTGATATGGCCACGTTGTGTTTTGGGGCTTTTCCTGTCGAGGGCGCTAGGCCTACCCACACAAGTGAGGTATCATTTTTATCGGGAGACTTGGGGGAACGCTGGGTGGAAGAACATTTGTGGCTCCTCTCAGATCCCAGAACTTTCTGTCACCGAAATGTGAGGAAAACGTGTTTTTTTGGCCAAATTTTGAGGTTTGCAAAGGATTCTGGGTAACAGAACCTGGTCAGAGCCCCACAAGTCACCCCATCCTGGATTCCCCTAGGTCTCTAGGTTTCAAAAATGCACAGGTTTGGTAGGTTTCCCTAGGTGCCGGCTGAGCTAGAGGCCAAAATCTACAGGTAGGCAGTTTGCAAAAAACACCTCTGTTTTCTGCCAAAAAATGTGATATGGCCATGTTGTGTTTTGGGGCATTTCCTGTCGCGGGCGCTAGGCCTACCCACACAAGTGAGGTATCATTTTTATCGAGAGACTTGGGGGAACGCTGGGTGGATGGAAATTTGTGGCTCCTCTCAGATCCCAGAACTTTCTGTCACCGAAATGTGAGGAAAATGTATTTTTTTAGCCAAATTTTGAGGTTTGCCAAGGATTCTGGGTAACAGAACCTAGTCAGAGCCCCACAAGTCACCCCATCTTGGATTCCCCTAGGTCTCTAGTTTTAAGAAATGCACAGGTTTGGTAGGTTTCCCTAGGTGTCGGCTGAGCTACAGGCCAAAATCTACAGGTAGGCACTTTGCAAAAAACACCTCTGTTTTCTGTCAAAAATTGTGATGTATCCACGTTGTGTTTTGGGGCATTTCCTGTCGTGGGCGCTAGGCCTACCCACACAAGTGAGGTATCATTTTTATGGGAGTCTTGGGGGAACGCTGGGTGGAAGGAAATTTGTGGCTCCTCTCAGATTCCAGAACTATCTTTCACCAAAATGTGAGGAAAATGTGTTTTTTTAGCCAAATTTTGAGGTTTGCAAAGGATTCTGGATAACAGAACCTGGTCAGACCCCCCAAGTCACCCCATCCTGGATTCCCCTAGGTCTCTAGTTTTCAAAGATGCACAGGTTTGGTAGGGTTCCCTAGGTGCCGGCTGAGCTAGAGGCCAAAATCCACAGGTAGGCACTTTGCAAAAAACATGTCTGTTTTCTGCCCAAAAATTTGATATGGCCACGTTGTGTTTTGGGGCTTTTCCTGTCGCGGGCGCTAGGCCTACCCACACAAGTGAGGTATCATTTTTATCAGGAGACTTGGGGGAACGCTGGGTGGAAGAACATTTGTGGCTCCTCTCAGATCCCAGAACTTTCTGTCACCGAAATGTGAGGAAAACGTGTTTTTTTGGCCAAATTTTGAGGTTTGCAAAGGATTCTGGGTAACAGAACCTGGTCAGAGCCCCACAAGTCACCCCATCCTGGATTCCCCTAGGTCTCTAGGTTTCAAAAATGCACAGGTTTGGTAGGTTTCCCTAGGTGCCGGCTGAGCTAGAGGCCAAAATCTACAGGTAGGCACTTTGCAAAAAACACCTCTGTTTTCTGCCAAAAAATGTGATATGGCCATGTTGTGTTTTGGGGCATTTCCTGTCGCGGGCGCTAGGCCTACCCACACAAGTGAGGTATCATTTTTATCGAGAGACTTGGGGGAACGCTGGGTGGATGGAAATTTGTGGCTCCTCTCAGATCCCAGAACTTTCTGTCACCGAAATGTGAGGAAAATGTATTTTTTTAGCCAAATTTTGAGGTTTGCCAAGGATTCTGGGTAACAGAACCTAGTCAGAGACCCACAAGTCACCCCATCTTGGATTCCCCTAGGTCTCTAGTTTTAAGAAATGCACAGGTTTGGTAGGTTTCCCTAGGTGTCGGCTGAGCTACAGGCCAAAATCTACAGGTAGGTACTTTGCAAAAAACACCTCTGTTTTCTGTCAAAAATTGTGCTGTATCCACGTTGTGTTTTGGGGCATTTCCTGTTGTGGGCGCTAGGCCTACCCACACAAGTGAGGTATCATTTTTATGGGAGTCTTGGGGGAACGCTGGGTGGAAGGAAATTTGTGGCTCCTCTCAGATTCCAGAACTTTCTTTCACCAAAATGTGAGGAAAATGTGTTTTTTTAGCCAAATTTTGAGGTTTGCAAAGGATTCTGGATAACAGAACCTGGTCAGACCCCCCAAGTCACCCCATCCTGGATTCCCCTAGGTCTCTAGTTTTCAAAGATGCACAGGTTTGGTAGGGTTCCCTAGGTGCCGGCTGAGCTAGAGGCCAAAATCTACAGGTAGGCACTTTGCAAAAAACACCTCTGTTTTCTGCCAAAAAATGTGATATGGCCACGTTGTGTTTTGGGGCTTTTCCTGTCGCGGGCGCTAGGCCTACCCACACAAGTGAGGTATCATTTTTATCGGGAGACTTGGGGGAACGCTGGGTGGAAGAACATTTGTGGCTCCTCTCAGATCCCAGAACTTTCTGTCACCGAAATGTGAGGAAAACGTGTTTTTTTGGCCAAATTTTGAGGTTTGCAAAGGATTCTGGGTAACAGAACCTGGTCAGAGCCCCACAAGTCACCCCATCCTGGATTCCCCTAGGTCTCTAGGTTTCAAAAATGCACAGGTTTGGTAGGTTTCCCTAGGTGCCGGCTGAGCTAGAGGCCAAAATCTACAGGTAGGCACTTTGCAAAAAACACATCTGTTTTCTGCCAAAAAATGTGATATGGCCATGTTGTGTTTTGGGGCATTTCCTGTCGCGGGCGCTAGGCCTACCCACACAAGTAAGGTATCATTTTTATCGAGAGACTTGGGGGAACGCTGGGTGGATGGAAATTTGTGGCTCCTCTCAGATCCCAGAACTTTCTGTCACCGAAATGTGAGGAAAATGTATTTTTTTAGCCAAATTTTGAGGTTTGCCAAGGATTCTGGGTAACAGAACCTAGTCAGAGCCCCACAAGTCACCCCATCTTGGATTCCCCTAGGTCTCTAGTTTTAAGAAATGCACAGGTTTGGTAGGTTTCCCTAGGTGTCGGCTGAGCTACAGGCCAAAATCTACAGGTAGGTACTTTGCAAAAAACACCTCTGTTTTCTGTCAAAAATTGTGCTGTATCCACGTTGTGTTTTGGGGCATTTCCTGTTGTGGGCGCTAGGCCTACCCACACAAGTGAGGTATCATTTTTATGGGAGTCTTGGGGGAACGCTGGGTGGAAGGAAATTTGTGGCTCCTCTCAGATTCCAGAACTTTCTTTCACCAAAATGTGAGGAAAATGTGTTTTTTTAGCCAAATTTTGAGGTTTGCAAAGGATTCTGGATAACAGAACCTGGTCAGACCCCCCAAGTCACCCCATCCTGGATTCCCCTAGGTCTCTAGTTTTCAAAGATGCACAGGTTTGGTAGGGTTCCCTAGGTGCCGGCTGAGCTAGAGGCCAAAATCTACAGGTAGGCACTTTGCAAAAAACACCTCTGTTTTCTGCCAAAAAATGTGATATGGCCACGTTGTGTTTTGGGGCTTTTCCTGTCGCGGGCGCTAGGCCTACCCACACAAGTGAGGTATCATTTTTATCGGGAGACTTGGGGGAACGCTGGGTGGAAGAACATTTGTGGCTCCTCTCAGATCCCAGAACTTTCTGTCACCGAAATGTGAGGAAAACGTGTTTTTTTGGCCAAATTTTGAGGTTTGCAAAGGATTCTGGGTAACAGAACCTGGTCAGAGCCCCACAAGTCACCCCATCCTGGATTCCCCTAGGTCTCTAGGTTTCAAAAATGCACAGGTTTGGTAGGTTTCCCTAGGTGCCGGCTGAGCTAGAGGCCAAAATCTACAGGTAGGCACTTTGCAAAAAACACCTCTGTTTTCTGCCAAAAAATGTGATATGGCCATGTTGTGTTTTGGGGCATTTCCTGTCGCGGGCGCTAGGCCTACCCACACAAGTAAGGTATCATTTTTATCGAGAGACTTGGGGGAACGCTGGGTGGATGGAAATTTGTGGCTCCTCTCAGATCCCAGAACTTTCTGTCACCGAAATGTGAGGAAAATGTATTTTTTTAGCCAAATTTTGAGGTTTGCCAAGGATTCTGGGTAACAGAACCTAGTCAGAGCCCCACAAGTCACCCCATCTTGGATTCCCCTAGGTCTCTAGTTTTAAGAAATGCACAGGTTTGGTAGGTTTCCCTAGGTGTCGGCTGAGCTACAGGCCAAAATCTACAGGTAGGCACTTTGCAAAAAACACCTCTGTTTTCTGTCAAAAATTGTGATGTATCCACGTTGTGTTTTGGGGCATTTCTTGTCGTGGGCGCTAGGCCTACCCACACAAGTGAGGTGTCATTTTTATGGGAGTCTTGGGGGAACGCTGGGTGGAAGGAAATTTGTGGCTCCTCTCAGATTCCAGAACTTTCTTTCACCAAAATGTGAGGAAAATGTGTTTTTTTAGCCAAATTTTGAGGTTTGCAAAGGATTCTGGATAACAGAACCTGGTCAGACCCCCCAAGTCACCCCATCCTGGATTCCCCTAGGTCTCTAGTTTTCAAAGATGCACAGGTTTGGTAGGGTTCCCTAGGTGCCGGCTGAGCTAGAGGACAAAATCTACAGGTAGGCACTTTGCAAAAAACATCTCTGTTTTCTGCCAAAAAATGTGATATGGCCACGTTGTGTTTTGGGGCATTTCCTGTCGCGGGCGCTAGGCCTACCCACACAAGTGAGGTATCATTTTTATTGGGAGACTTGGGGGAGCGCTGGGTGGAAGAAAATTTGTGGCTCCTCTCAGGTCCCAGAACTTTCTGTCACCGAAATGTGAGGAAAACGTGTTTTCTTAGCCAAATTTTGAGGTTTGCAAAGGATTCTTGGTAACAGAACCTGGTCAGAGCCCCACAAGTCACCCCATCCTGGATTCCCCTAGGTCTCTAGTTTTCAGAAATGCACAGGTTTGGTAGGTTTCCCTAGGTGCCGGCTGAGCTAGAGGCCAAAATCTACAGGTAGGTACTTTGCAAAAAACAGCTCTGTTTTCTGCCAAAAAATGTGATATGGCCACGTTGTGTTTTGGGGCATTTCCTGTCGCGGGCGCTAGGCCTACCCACACAAGTGAGGTATCATTTTTATCGGGAGACTTGGGGGAACGCTGGGTGGAAGGAAATTTGTGGCTCCTCTCAGATTCCAGAACTTTCTGTCACCGAAATGTGAGGAAAATGTGTTTTTTTAGCCAAATTTTGAGGTTTGCAAAGGATTCTAGGTAACAGAACCTGGTCAGAGCTCCACAAGGCACCCCATCTTGGATTCCCCTAGGTCTCTAGTTTTACAAAAAATGCACAGGTTTGGTAGGTTTCCCTAGGTGTCGGCTGAGCTAGAGGACAAAATCTACAGGTAGGCACTTTGCAAAAAACACCTCTGTTTTCTGCCAAAAAATTTGATATGGCCATGTTGTGTTTTGGGGCATTTCCTGTCGCGGGCGCTAGGCCTACCCACACAAGTGAGGTATCATTTTTATCGGGAGACTTGGGGGAACGCTGGGTGGAAAGAAATTTGTGGCTCCTCTCAGATCCCAGAACTTTCTGTCACCGAAATGTGAGGAAAATGTATTTTTTTAGCCAAATTTTGAGTTTTGCCAAGGATTGTGGGTAACAGAACCTAGTCGGAGCCCCACAAGTCACCCCATCTTGGATTCCCCTAGGTCTCTAGTTTAAAAAAATGCACAGGTTTGGTAGGTTTCCCTAGGTGTCGGCTGAGCTCCAGGCCAAAATCTACAGGTAGGCACTTTGCAAAAAACACCTCTGTTTTCTGTCAAAAATTGTGATGTATCCACGTTGTGTTTTGGGGCATTTCCTGTCGTGGGTACTAGGCCTACCCACACAAGTGAGGTATCATTTTTATCGGGAGTCTTGGGGGAACGCTGGGTGGAAGGAAATTTGTGGCTCCTCTCAGATTCCAGAACTTTCTTTCACCAAAATGTGAGGAAAACGTGTTTTTTTAGCCAAATTCTGAGGTTTGCAAAGGATTCTGGATAACAGAACCTGGTCAGAGCCCCACAAGTCACCCCATCCTGGATTCCCCTAGGTCTCTAGTTTTTAAAAATGCACAGGTTTGGTAGGTTTCCCTAGGTGCCGGCTGAGCTAGAGGCCAAAATCTACAGGTAGGCACTTTGCAAAAAACACCTCTGTTTTCTGCCAAAAAATGTGATATGGCCACGTTGTGTTTGGGGACATTTCCTGTCGCGGGCGCTAGGCCTACCCACACAAGTGAGGTATCATTTTTATCGGGAGTCTTGGGGGAACGCTGGGTGGAAGGAAATTTGCGGCTCCTCTAAGATCCCAGAACTTTCTGTCACCGAAATGCGAGGAAAACGTGTTTTTTTGGCCAAATTTTGAGGTTTGCAAAGGATTCTGGGTAACAGAACCTGGTCAGAGCCCCACAAGTCACCCCATCCTGGATTCCCCTAGGTCTCTAGTTTTCAAAAATGCACAGGTTTGGTAGGTTTCCCTAGGTGCCGGCTGAGCTAGAGGCCAAAATCTACAGGTAGGCACTTTGCAAAAAACACCTCTGTTTTCTGCCATAAAATGTGATATGGCCATGTTGTGTTTTGGGGCATTTCCTGTCACGGGCGCTAGGCCTACCCACACAAGTGAGGTATCATTTTTATCGGGAGACTTGGGGGAACGCTGGGTGGATGGAAATTTGTGGCTCCTCTCAGATCCCAGAACTTTCTGTCACCGAAATGTGAGGAAAATGTATTTTTTTAGCCAAATTTTGAGGTTTGCCAAGGATTCTGGGTAACAGAACCTGGTCAGAGCCCCACAAGTCACCCCATCTTGGATTCCCCTAGGTCTCTAGTTTTACCAAAAATGTACAGGTTTGGTAGGTTTCCCTAGGTGTCGGCTGAGCTAGAGGACAAAATCTACAGGTAGGCACTTTGCAAAAAACACCTCTGTTTTCTTCCCAAAAATTTGATATGGCCATGTTGTGTTTTGGGGCATTTCCTGTCGCGGGCGCTAGGCCTACCCACACAAGTGAGGTATCATTTTTATCGGGAGACTTGGGGGAACGCTGGGTGGAAAGAAATTTGTGGCTCCTCTCAGATCCCAGAACTTTCTGTCACCGAAATGTGAGGAAAATGTGTTTTTTTAGCCAAATTTTGAGGTTTGCAAAGGATTCTGGGTAACAGAACCTGGTCAGAGCTCCACAAGTCACCCCATCTTGGATTCCCCTAGGTCTCTAGTTTTAAAAAATGCACAGGTTTGGTAGGTTTCCCTAGGTGTCGGCTGAGCTACAGGCCAAAATCTACAGGTAGGCACTTTGCAAAAAATACCTCTGTTTTCTGTCAAAAATTGTGATGTATCCATGTTGTGTTTTGGGGCATTTCCTGTCGTGGGCACTAGGCCTACCCACACAAGTCAGGTATCATTTTTATCGGGAGTCTTGGGGGAACGCTGGGTGGAAGAAAATTTGTGGCTCCTCTCAGATTCCAGAACTTTCTTTCACCAAAATGTGAGGAAAACGTGTTTTTTTAGCCAAATTCTGAGGTTTACAAAGGATTCTGGATAACAGAACCTGGTCAGAGCCCCACAAGTCACCCCATCCTGGATTCCCCTAGGTCTCTAGTTTTAAAAAATGCACAGGTTTGGTAGGTTTCCCTAGGTGCCGGCTGAGCTAGAGGCCAAAATCTACAGGTAGGCACTTTGCAAAAAACACCTCTGTTTTCTGCTAAAAAATTTGATATGGCCACGTTGTGTTTTGGGGCTTTTCCTGTCGCGGGCGCTAGGCCTACCCACACAAGTGAGGTATCATTTTTATCGGGAGACTTGGGGGAACGCTGGGTGGAAGAACATTTGTGGCTCCTCTCAGATCCCAGAACTTTCTGTCACCGAAATGTGAGGAAAACGTGTTTTTTTGGCCAAATTTTGAGGTTTACAAAGGATTCTGGGTAACAGAACCTGGTCACAGCCCCACAAGTCACCCCATCCTGGATTCCCCTAGGTCTCTAGGTTTAAAAAATGCACAGGTTTGGTAGGTTTCCCTAGGTGCCGGCTGAGCTAGAGGCCAAAATCTACAGGTAGGCACTTTGCAAAAAACACCTCTGTTTTCTGCCAAAAAATGTGATATGGCCATGTTGTGTTTTGGGGCATTACCTGTCGCGGGCGCTAGGCCTACCCACACAAGTGAGGTATCATTTTTATCGGGAGACTTGGGGGAACGCTGGGTGGATGGAAATTTGTGGCTCCTCTCAGATCCCAGAACTTTCTGTCACCGAAATGTGAGGAAAATGTATTTTTTTAGCCAAATTTTGAGGTTTGCCAAGGATTCTGGGTAACAGAACCTAGTCAGAGCCCCACAAGTCACCCCATCTTGGATTCCCCTAGGTCTCTAGTTTTAAGAAATGCACAGGTTTGGTAGGTTTCCCTAGGTGTCGGCTGAGCTACAGGCCAAAATCTACAGGTAGGCACTTTGCAAAAAACACCTCTGTTTTCTGTCAAAAATTGTGATGTATCCACGTTGTGTTTTGGGGCATTTCCTGTCGTGGGCGCTAGGCCTACCCACACAAGTGAGGTATCATTTTTATGGGAGTCTTGGGGGAACGCTGGGTGGAAGGAAATTTGTGGCTCCTCTCAGATTCCAGAACTTTCTTTCACCAAAATGTGAGGAAAATGTGTTTTTTTAGCCAAATTTTGAGGTTTGCAAAGGATTCTGGATAACAGAACCTGGTCAGACCCCCCAAGTCACCCCATCCTGGATTCCCCTAGGTCTCTAGTTTTCAAAGATGCACAGGTTTGGTAGGGTTCCCTAGGTGCCGGCTGAGCTAGAGGCCAAAATCTACAGGTAGGCACTTTGCAAAAAACACCTCTGTTTTCTGCCAAAAAATGTGATATGGCCACGTTGTGTTTTGGGGCATTTCCTGTCGCGGGCGCTAGGCCTACCTACACAAGTGAGGTATCATTTTTATCGGGAGACTTGGGGGAACGCTGGGTGGAAGAAAATTTGTGGCTCCTCTCAGATCCCAGAACTTTCTGTCACCGAAATGTGAGGAAAACGTGTTTTTTTAGCCAAATTTTGAGGTTTGCAAAGGATTCTTGGTAACAGAACCTGGTCAGAGCCCCACAAGTCACCCCATCCTGGATTCCCCTAGGTCTCTAGTTTTCAGAAATGCACAGGTTTGGTAGGTTTCCCTAGGTGCCGGCTGAGCTAGAGGCCAAAATCTACAGGTAGGCACTTTGCAAAAAACACCTCTGTTTTCTGCCAAAAAATGTGATATGGCCACGTTGTGTTTTGGGGCATTTCCTGTCGCGGGCGCTGGGCCTACCCACACAAGTGAGGTATCATTTTTATCGGGAGACTTGGGGGAACGCTGGGTGGAAGGAAATTTGTGGCTCCTCTCAGATTCCAGAACTTTCTGTCACCGAAATGTGAGGAAAATGTGTTTTTTTAGCCAAATTTTGAGGTTTGCAAAGGATTCTTGGTAACAGAACCTGGTCAGAGCCCCACAAGTCACCCCATCCTGGATTCCCCTAGGTCTCTAGTTTTCAGAAATGCACAGGTTTGGTAGGTTTCCCTAGGTGCCGGCTGAGCTAGAGGCCAAAATCTACAGGTAGGCACTTTGCAAAAAACACCTCTGTTTTCTGCCAAAAAATGTGATATGGCCACGTTGTGTTTTGGGGCATTTCCTGTCGCGGGCGCTGGGCCTACCCACACAAGTGAGGTATCATTTTTATCGGGAGACTTGGGGGAACGCTGGGTGGAAGGAAATTTGTGGCTCCTCTCAGATTCCAGAACTTTCTGTCACCGAAATGTGAGGAAAATGTGTTTTTTTAGCCAAATTTTGAGGTTTGCAAAGGATTCTGGGTAACAGAACCTGGTCAGAGCTCCACAAGTCTCCCCATCTTGGATTCCCCTAGGTCTCTAGTTTTACAAAAAATGCACAGGTTTGGTAGGTTTCCCTAGGTGTCGGCTGAGCTAGAGGACAAAATCTACAGGTAGGCACTTTGCAAAAAACACCTCTGTTTTCTGCCAAAAGATTTGATATGGCCATGTTGTGTTTTGGGGCATTTCCTGTCGCGGGCGCTAGGCCTACCCACACAAGTGAGGTATAATTTTTATCGGGAGACTTGGGGGAACGCTGGGTGGAAAGAAATTTGTGGCTCCTCTCAGATCCCAGAACTTTCTGTCACCGAAATGTGAGGAAAATGTATTTTTTTAGCCAAATTTTGAGTTTTGCCAAGGATTGTGGGTAACAGAACCTAGTCAGAGCCCCACAAGTCACCCCATCTTGGATTCCCCTAGGTCTCTAGTTTTAAAAAATGCACAGGTTTGGTAGGTTTCCCTAGGTGTCGGCTGAGCTAGAGGACAAAATCTACAGGTAGGCACTTTGCAAAAAACACCTCTGTTTTCTGCCCAAAAATTTGATATGGCCATGTTGTGTTTTGGGGCATTTCCTGTCGCGGGCGCTAGGCCTACCCACACAAGTGAGGTATCATTTTTATCGGGAGACTTGGGGGAACGCTGGGTGGAAAGAAATTTGTGGCTCCTCTCAGATCCCAGAACTTTCTGTCACCGAAATGTGAGGAAAATGTATTTTTTTAGCCAAATTTTGAGGTTTGCCAAGGATTGTGGGTAACAGAACATAGTCAGAGCCCCACAAGTCACCCCATCTTGGATTCCCCTAGGTCTCTAGTTTTAAAAAATGCACAGGTTTGGTAGGTTTCCCTAGGTGTCGGCTGAGCTCCAGGCCAAAATCTACAGGTAGGCACTTTGCAAAAAACACCTCTGTTTTCAGTCAAAAATTGTGATGTATCCACGTTGTGTTTTGGGGCATTTCCTGTCGTGGGTACTAGGCCTACCCACACAAGTGAGGTATCATTTTTATCGGGAGTCTTGGGGGAACGCTGGGTGGAAGGAAATTTGTGGCTCCTCTCAGATTCCAGAACTTTCTTTCACCAAAATGTGAGGAAAACGTGTTTTTTTAGCCAAATTCTGAGGTTTGCAAAGGATTCTGGATAACAGAACATGGTCAGAGCCCCACAAGTCACCCCATCCTGGATTCCCCTAGGTCTCTAGTTTTTTAAAATGCACAGGTTTGGTAGGTTTCCCTAGGTGCCGGCTGAGCTAGAGGCCAAAATCTACAGGTAGGCACTTTGCAAAAAACACCTCTGTTTTCTGCCAAAAAATGTGATATGGCCACGTTGTGTTTGGGGGCATTTCCTGTCGCGGGCGCTAGGCCTACCCACACAAGTGAGGTATCATTTTTATCGGGAGTCTTGGGGGAACGCTGGGTAGAAGGAAATTTGCGGCTCCTCTCAGATCCCAGAACTTTCTGTCACCGAAATGCGAGGAAAACGTGTTTTTTTGGCCAAATTTTGAGGTTTGCAAAGGATTCTGGGTAACAGAACCTGGTCAGAGCCCCACAAGTCACCCCATCCTGGATTCCCCTAGGTCTCTAGTTTTCAAAAATGCACAGGTTTGGTAGGTTTCCCTAGGTGCCGGCTGAGCTAGAGGCCAAAATCTACAGGTAGGCACTTTGCAAAAAACACCTCTGTTTTCTGCCATAAAATGTGATATGGCCATGTTGTGTTTTGGGGCATTTCCTGTCACGGGCGCTAGGCCTACCCACACAAGTGAGGTATCATTTTTATCGGGAGACTTGGGGGAACGCTGGGTGGATGGAAATTTGTGGCTCCTCTCAGATCCCAGAACTTTCTGTCACCGAAATGTGAGGAAAATTTATTTTTTTAGCCAAATTTTGAGGTTTGCCAAGGATTCTGGGTAACAGAACCTGGTCAGAGCCCCACAAGTCACCCCATCTTGGATTCCCCTAGGTCTCTAGTTTTACAAAAAATGCACAGGTTTGGTAGGTTTCCCTAGGTGTCGGCTGAGCTAGAGGACAAAATCTACAGGTAGGAACTTTGCAAAAAACACCTCTGTTTTCTGCCCAAAAATTTGATATGGCCATGTTGTGTTTTGGGGCATTTCCTGTCGCGGGCGCTAGGCCTACCCACACAAGTGAGGTATCATTTTTATCGGGAGACTTGGGGGAACGCTGGGTGGAAAGAAATTTGTGGCTCCTCATAGATCCCAGAACTTTCTGTCACCGAAATGTGAGGAAAATGTGTTTTTTTAGCCAAATTTTGAGGTTTGCAAAGGATTCTGGGTAACAGAACCTGGTCAGAGCTCCACAAGTCACCCCATCTTGGATTCCCCTAGGTCTCTAGTTTTAAAAAATGCACAGGTTTGGTAGGTTTCCCTAGGTGTCGGCTGAGCTACAGGCCAAAATCTACAGGTAGGCACTTTGCAAAAAATACCTCTGTTTTCTGTCAAAAATTGTGATGTATCCACGTTGTGTTTTGGGGCATTTCCTGTCGTGGGCACTAGGCCTACCCACACAAGTCAGGTATCATTTTTATCGGGAGTCTTGGGGGAACGCTGGGTGGAAGGAAATTTGTGGCTCCTCTCAGATTCCAGAACTTTCTTTCACCAAAATGTGAGGAAAATGTGTTTTTTTAGCCAAATTTTGAGGTTTGCAAAGGATTCTGGATAACAGAACCTGGTCAGACCCCCCAAGTCACCCCATCCTGGATTCCCCTAGGTCTCTAGTTTTCAAAGATGCACAGGTTTGGTAGGGTTCCCTAGGTGCCGGCTGAGCTAGAGGCCAAAATCTACAGGTAGGCACTTTGCAAAAAACACCTCTGTTTTCTGCCAAAAAATGTGATATGGCCACGTTGTGTTTTGGGGCATTTCCTGTCGCGGGCGCTAGGCCTACCCACACAAGTGAGGTATCATTTTTATCGGGAGACTTGGGGGAGCGCTGGGTGGAAGAAAATTTGTGGCTCCTCTCAGTTCCCAGAACTTTCTGTCACCGAAATGTGAGGAAAACGTGTTTTTTTAGCCAAATTTTGAGGTTTGCAAAGGATTCTTGGTAACAGAACCTGGTCAGAGCCCCCCAAGTCACCCCATCCTGGATTCCCCTAGGTCTCTAGTTTTCAAAGATGCACAGGTTTGGTAGGGTTCCCTAGGTGCCGGCTGAGCTAGAGGCCAAAATCTACAGGTAGGTACTTTGCAAAAAACACCTCTGTTTTCTGCCAAAAAATTTGATATGGCCACGTTGTGTTTTGGGGCATTTCCTGTCGCGGGCGCTAGGCCTACCCACACAAGTGAGGTATCATTTTTATCGGGAGACTTGGGGGAACGCTGGGTGGATGGAAATTTGTGGCTCCTCTCAGATCCCAGAACTTTCTGTCACCGAAATGTGAGGAAAATGTATTTTTTTAGCCAAATTTTGAGGTTTGCCAAGGATTCTGGGTAACAGAACCTGGTCAGAGCCCCACAAGTCACCCCATCTTGGATTCCCCTAGGTCTCTAGTTTTACAAAAAATGCACAGGTTTGGTAGGTTTCCCTAGGTGTCGGCTGAGCTAGAGGACAAAATCTACAGGTAGGCACTTTGCAAAAAACACCTCTGTTTTCTGCCCAAAAATTTGATATGGCCATGTTGTGTTTTGGGGCATTTCCTGTCGCGGGCGCAAGGCCTACCCACACAAGTGAGGTATCATTTTTATCGGGAGACTTGGGGGAACGCTGGGTGGAAAGAAATTTGTGGCTCCTCTCAGATCCCAGAACTTTCTGTCACCGAAATGTGAGGAAAATGTGTTTTTTTAGCCAAATTTTGAGGTTTGCAAAGGATTCTGGGTAACAGAACCTGGTCAGAGCTCCACAAGTCACCCCATCTTGGATTCCCCTAGGTCTCTAGTTTCAAAAAATGCACAGGTTTGGTAGGTTTCCCTAGGTGTCGGCTGAGCTACAGGCCAAAATCTACAGGTAGGCACTTTGCAAAAAATACCTCTGTTTTCTGTCAAAAATTGTGATGTATCCACGTTGTGTTTTGGGGCATTTCCTGTCGTGGGCACTAGGCCTACCCACACAAGTCAGGTATCATTTTTATCAGGAGTCTTGGGGGAACGCTGGGTGGAAGGAAATTTGTGGCTCCTCTCAGATTCCAGAACTTTCTTTCACCAAAATGTGAGGAAAATGTGTTTTTTTAGCCAAATTTTGAGGTTTGCAAAGGATTCTGGATAACAGAACCTGGTCAGACCCCCCAAGTCACCCCATCCTGGATTCCCCTAGGTCTCTAGTTTTCAAAGATGCACAGGTTTGGTAGGGTTCCCTAGGTGCCGGCTGAGCTAGAGGCCAAAATCTACAGGTAGGCACTTTGCAAAAAACACCTCTGTTTTCTGCCAAAAAATGTGATATGGCCACGTTGTGTTTTGGGGCATTTCCTGTCGCGGGCGCTAGGCCTACCCACACAAGTGAGGTATCATTTTTATCGGGAGACTTGGGGGAGCGCTGGGTGGAAGAAAATTTGTGGCTCCTCTCAGTTCCCAGAACTTTCTGTCACCGAAATGTGAGGAAAACGTGTTTTTTTAGCCAAATTTTGAGGTTTGCAAAGGATTCTTGGTCACAGAACCTGGTCAGAGCCCCACAAGTCACCCCATCCTGGATTCCCCTAGGTCTCTAGTTTTCAGAAATGCACAGGTTTGGTAGGTTTCCCTAGGTGCCGGCTGAGCTAGAGGCCAAAATCTACAGGTAGGTACTTTGCAAAAAACACCTCTGTTTTCTGCCAAAAAATTTGATATGGCCACGTTGTGTATTGGGGCATTTCCTGTTGCGGGCGCTAGGCCTACCCACACAAGTGAGGTATCATTTTTATCGGGAGACTTGGGGGAACGCTGGGTGGAAGAAAATTTGTGGCTCCTCTCAGATCCCAGAACTTTCTGTCACCGAAATGTGAGGAAAACGTGTTTTTTTAGCCAAATTTTGAGGTTTGCAAAGGATTCTGGGTAACAGAACCTGGTCAGAGCTCCACAAGTCACCCCATCTTGGATTCCCCTAGGTCTCTAGTTTTACAAAAAATGCACAGGTTTGGTGGGTTTCCCTAGGTGTCGGCTGAGCTAGAGGACAAAATCTACAGGGAGGCACTTTGCAAAAAACACCTCTGTTTTCTGCCAAAAAATTTGATATGGCCATGTTGTGTTTTGGGGCATTTCCTGTCGCGGGCGCTAGGCCTACCCACACAAGTGAGGTATAATTTTTATCGGGAGACTTGGGGGAACGCTGGGTGGAAAGAAATTTGTGGCTCCTCTCAGATCCCAGAACTTTCTGTCACCGAAATGTGAGGAAAATGTATTTTTTAGCCAAATTTTGAGTTTTGCCAAGGATTGTGGGTAACAGAACCTAGTCAGAGCCCCACAAGTCACCCCATCTTGGATTCCCCTAGGTCTCTAGTTTTAAAAAATGCACAGGTTTGGTAGGTTTCCCTAGGTGTCGGCTGAGCTACAGGCCAAAATCTACAGGTAGGCACTTTGCAAAAAACACCTCTGTTTTCTGTCAAAAATTGTGATGTATCCACGTTGTGTTTTGGGGCATTTCCTGTCGTGGGCACTAGGCCTACCCACACAAGTCAGGTATCATTTTTATCGGGAGTCTTGGGGGAACGCTGGGTGGAAGAAAATTTGTGGCTCCTCTCAGATTCCAGAACTTTCTGTCACCGAAATGTGAGGAAAATGTGTTTTTTTAGCCAAATTTTGAGGTTTGCAAAGGATTCTGGGTAACAGAACCTGGTCAGAGCTCCACAAGTCACCCCATCTTGGATTCCCCTAGGTCTCTAGTTTTACAAAAAATGCACAGGTTTGGTAGGTTTCCCTAGGTGTCGGCTGAGCTAGAGGACAAAATCTACAGGTAGGCACTTTGCAAAAAACACCTCTGTTTTCTGCCAAAAAATTTGATATGGCCATGTTGTGTTTTGGGGCATTTCCTGTCGCGGGCGCTAGGCCTACCCACACAAGTGAGGTATAATTTTTATCGGGAGACTTGGGGGAACGCTGGGTGGAAAGAAATTTGTGGCTCCTCTCAGATCCCAGAACTTTCTGTCACGGAAATGTGAGGAAAATGTATTTTTTTAGCCAAATTTTGAGGTTTGCCAAGGATTGTGGGTAACAGAATCTAGTCAGAGCCCCACAAGTCACCCCATCTTGGATTCCCCTAGGTCTCTAGTTTTAAAAAATGCACAGGTTTGGTAGGTTTCCCTAGGTGTCGGCTGAGCTACAGGCTAAAATCTACAGGTAGGCACTTTGCAAAAAACACCTCTGTTTTCTGTCAAAAATTGTGATGTATCCACGTTGTGTTTTGGGGCATTTCCTGTCGTGGGCGCTAGGCCTACCCACACAAGTGAGGTATCATTTTTATGGGAGTCTTGGGGGAACGCTGGGTGGAAGGAAATTTGTGGCTCCTCTCAGATTCCAGAACTTTCTTTCACCAAAATGTGAGGAAAATGTGTTTTTTTAGCCAAATTTTGAGGTTTGCAAAGGATTCTGGATAACAGAACCTGGTCAGACCCCCCAAGTCACCCCATCCTGGATTCCCCTAGGTCTCTAGTTTTCAGAAATGCACAGGTTTGGTAGGTTTCCCTAGGTGGCGGCTGAGCTAGAGGCCAAAATCTACAGGTAGTCACTTTGCTAAAAATAGCTCTGTTTTCTGTGATATGTCCACGTTGTGTTTTGGGGCATATCCTGTCGCGGGCGCTAGGCCTACCCACACAAGTGAGGTATCATTTTTATCGGGAGACGTGGGGGAATGCTGGGTGGAAGGAAATTTGTGGCTCCTCTCAGATTCCAGAACTTTCTGCCACAGAAATGTGAGGAACATGTGTTTTTTTAGCCAAATTTTGAGGTTTGCAAAGGATTCTGGGTAACAGAACCTGGTCCGAGCCCCGCAAGTCACCCCTCCTTGGATTCCCCTAGGTCTCTAGTTTTCAGAAATGCACAGGTTTGGTAGGTTTCCCTAGGTGGCGGCTGAGCTAGAGGCCAAAATCTACAGGTAGTCACTTTGCTAAAAACAGCTCTGTTTTCTGCCAAAAAATGTGATATGGCCACGTTGTGTTTTGGGGCATTTCCTGTCGCGGGCAGTAGGCCTACCCACACAAGTGAGGTATCATTTTTATCGGGAGACTTGGGGGAGCGCTGGGTGGAAGAAAATTTGTGGCTCCTCTCAGTTCCCAGAACTTTCTGTCACCGAAATGTGAGGAAAACGTGTTTTTTTAGCCAAATTTTGAGGTTTGCAAAGGATTCTTGGTAACAGAACCTGGTCAGAGCCCCACAAGTCACCCCATCCTGGATTCCCCTAGGTCTCTAGTTTTCAGAAATGCACAGGTTTGGTAGGTTTCCCTAGGTGCCGGCTGAGCTAGAGGCCAAAATCTACAGGTAGGTACTTTGCAAAAAACACCTCTGTTTTCTGCCAAAAAATTTGATATGGCCACGTTGTGTTTTGGGGCATTTCCTGTCGCGGGCGCTAGGCCTACCCACACAAGTGAGGTATCATTTTTATCGGGAGACTTGGGGGAACGCTGGGTGGATGGAAATTTGTGGCTCCTCTCAGATCCCAGAACTTTCTGTCACCGAAATGTGAGGAAAATGTATTTTTTTAGCCAAATTTTGAGGTTTGCCAAGGATTCTGGGTAACAGAACCTGGTCAGGGCCCCACAAGTCACCCCATCTTGGATTCCCCTAGGTCTCTAGTTTTACAAAAAATGCACAGGTTTGGTAGGTTTCCCTAGGTGTCGGCTGAGCTAGAGGACAAAATCTACAGGTAGGCACTTTGCAAAAAACACCTCTGTTTTCTGCCCAAAAATTTGATATGGCCATGTTGTGTTTTGGGGCATTTCCTGTCGCGGGCGCAAGGCCTACCCACACAAGTGAGGTATCATTTTTATCGGGAGACTTGGGGGAACGCTGGGTGGAAAGAAATTTGTGGCTCCTCTCAGATCCCAGAACTTTCTGTCACCGAAATGTGAGGAAAATGTGTTTTTTTAGCCAAATTTTGAGGTTTGCAAAGGATTCTGGGTAACAGAACCTGGTCAGAGCTCCACAAGTCACCCCATCCTGGATTCCCCTAGGTCTCTAGTTTTCAGAAATGCACAGGTTTGGTAGGTTTCCCTAGGTGGCGGCTGAGCTAGAGGCCAAAATCTACAGGTAGTCACTTTGCTAAAAACAGCTCTGTTTTCTGTGATATGTCCACGTTGTGTTTTGGGGCATATCCTGTCGCGGGCGCTAGGCCTACCCACACAAGTGAGGTATCATTTTTATCGGGAGACGTGGGGGAATGCTGGGTGGAAGGAAATTTGTGGCTCCTCTCAGATTCCAGAACTTTCTGCCACAGAAATGTGAGGAACATGTGTTTTTTTAGCCAAATTTTGAGGTTTGCAAAGGATTCTGGGTAACAGAACCTGGTCCGAGCCCCGCAAGTCACCCCTCCTTGGATTCCCCTAGGTCTCTAGTTTTCAGAAATGCACAGGTTTGGTAGGTTTCCCTAGGTGGCGGCTGAGCTAGAGGCCAAAATCTACAGGTAGTCACTTTGCTAAAAACAGCTCTGTTTTCTGCCAAAAAATGTGATATGGCCACGTTGTGTTTTGGGGCATTTCCTGTCGCGGGCAGTAGGCCTACCCACACAAGTGAGGTATCATTTTTATCGGGAGACTTGGGGGAGCGCTGGGTGGAAGAAAATTTGTGGCTCCTCTCAGTTCCCAGAACTTTCTGTCACCGAAATGTGAGGAAAACGTGTTTTTTTAGCCAAATTTTGAGGTTTGCAAAGGATTCTTGGTAACAGAACCTGGTCAGAGCCCCACAAGTCACCCCATCCTGGATTCCCCTAGGTCTCTAGTTTTCAGAAATGCACAGGTTTGGTAGGTTTCCCTAGGTGCCGGCTGAGCTAGAGGCCAAAATCTACAGGTAGGTACTTTGCAAAAAACACCTCTGTTTTCTGCCAAAAAATTTGATATGGCCACGTTGTGTTTTGGGGCATTTCCTGTCGCGGGCGCTAGGCCTACCCACACAAGTGAGGTATCATTTTTATCGGGAGACTTGGGGGAACGCTGGGTGGAAGAAAATGTGTGGCTCCTCTCAGATCCCAGAACTTTCTGTCACCGAAATGTGAGGAAAACGTGTTTTTTTAGCCAAATTTTGAGGTTTGCAAAGGATTCTGGGTAACAGAACCTGGTCAGAGCTCCACAAGTCACCCCATCTTGGATTCCCCTAGGTCTCTAGTTTTACAAAAAATGCACAGGTTTGGTGGGTTTCCCTAGGTGTCGGCTGAGCTAGAGGACAAAATCTACAGGTAGGCACTTTGCAAAAAACACCTCTGTTTTCTGCCAAAAAATTTGATATGGCCATGTTGTGTTTTGGGGCATTTCCTGTCGCGGGCGCTAGGCCTACCCACACAAGTGAGGTATAATTTTTATCGGGAGACTTGGGGGAACGCTGGGTGGAAAGAAATTTGTGGCTCCTCTCAGATCCCAGAACTTTCTGTCACCGAAATGTGAGGAAAATGTATTTTTTAGCCAAATTTTGAGTTTTGCCAAGGATTGTGGGTAACAGAACCTAGTCAGAGCCCCACAAGTCACCCCATCTTGGATTCCCCTAGGTCTCTAGTTTTAAAAAATGCACAGGTTTGGTAGGTTTCCCTAGGTGTCGGCTGAGCTACAGGCCAAAATCTACAGGTAGGCACTTTGCAAAAAACACCTCTGTTTTCTGTCAAAAATTGTGATGTATCCACGTTGTGTTTTGGGGCATTTCCTGTCGTGGGCACTAGGCCTACCCACACAAGTCAGGTATCATTTTTATCGGGAGTCTTGGGGGAACGCTGGGTGGAAGAAAATTTGTGGCTCCTCTCAGATTCCAGAACTTTCTGTCACCGAAATGTGAGGAAAATGTGTTTTTTTAGCCAAATTTTGAGGTTTGCAAAGGATTCTGGGTAACAGAACCTGGTCAGAGCTCCACAAGTCACCCCATCTTGGATTCCCCTAGGTCTCTAGTTTTACAAAAAATGCACAGGTTTGGTAGGTTTCCCTAGGTGTCGGCTGAGCTAGAGGACAAAATCTACAGGTAGGCACTTTGCAAAAAACACCTCTGTTTTCTGCCAAAAAATTTGATATGGCCATGTTGTGTTTTGGGGCATTTCCTGTCGCGGGCGCTAGGCCTACCCACACAAGTGAGGTATAATTTTTATCGGGAGACTTGGGGGAACGCTGGGTGGAAAGAAATTTGTGGCTCCTCTCAGATCCCAGAACTTTCTGTCACGGAAATGTGAGGAAAATGTATTTTTTTAGCCAAATTTTGAGGTTTGCCAAGGATTGTGGGTAACAGAATCTAGTCAGAGACCCACAAGTCACCCCATCTTGGATTCCCCTAGGTCTCTAGTTTTAAAAAATGCACAGGTTTGGTAGGTTTCCCTAGGTGTCGGCTGAGCTACAGGCTAAAATCTACAGGTAGGCACTTTGCAAAAAACACCTCTGTTTTCTGTCAAAAATTGTGATGTATCCACGTTGTGTTTTGGGGCATTTCCTGTCGTGGGCGCTAGGCCTACCCACACAAGTGAGGTATCATTTTTATGGGAGTCTTGGGGGAACGCTGGGTGGAAGGAAATTTGTGGCTCCTCTCAGATTCCAGAACTTTCTTTCACCAAAATGTGAGGAAAATGTGTTTTTTTAGCCAAATTTTGAGGTTTGCAAAGGATTCTGGATAACAGAACCTGGTCAGACCCCCCAAGTCACCCCATCCTGGATTCCCCTAGGTCTCTAGTTTTCAGAAATGCACAGGTTTGGTAGGTTTCCCTAGGTGGCGGCTGAGCTAGAGGCCAAAATCTACAGGTAGTCACTTTGCTAAAAACAGCTCTGTTTTCTGTGATATGTCCACGTTGTGTTTTGGGGCATATCCTGTCGCGGGCGCTAGGCCTACCCACACAAGTGAGGTATCATTTTTATCGGGAGACGTGGGGGAATGCTGGGTGGAAGGAAATTTGTGGCTCCTCTCAGATTCCAGAACTTTCTGCCACAGAAATGTGAGGAACATGTGTTTTTTTAGCCAAATTTTGAGGTTTGCAAAGGATTCTGGGTAACAGAACCTGGTCCGAGCCCCGCAAGTCACCCCTCCTTGGATTCCCCTAGGTCTCTAGTTTTCAGAAATGCACAGGTTTGGTAGGTTTCCCTAGGTGGCGGCTGAGCTAGAGGCCAAAATCTACAGGTAGTCACTTTGCTAAAAACAGCTCTGTTTTCTGCCAAAAAATGTGATATGGCCACGTTGTGTTTTGGGGCATTTCCTGTCGCGGGCAGTAGGCCTACCCACACAAGTGAGGTATCATTTTTATCGGGAGACTTGGGGGAGCGCTGGGTGGAAGAAAATTTGTGGCTCCTCTCAGTTCCCAGAACTTTCTGTCACCGAAATGTGAGGAAAACGTGTTTTTTTAGCCAAATTTTGAGGTTTGCAAAGGATTCTTGGTAACAGAACCTGGTCAGAGCCCCACAAGTCACCCCATCCTGGATTCCCCTAGGTCTCTAGTTTTCAGAAATGCACAGGTTTGGTAGGTTTCCCTAGGTGCCGGCTGAGCTAGAGGCCAAAATCTACAGGTAGGTACTTTGCAAAAAACACCTCTGTTTTCTGCCAAAAAATTTGATATGGCCACGTTGTGTTTTGGGGCATTTCCTGTCGCGGGCGCTAGGCCTACCCACACAAGTGAGGTATCATTTTTATCGGGAGACTTGGGGGAACGCTGGGTGGATGGAAATTTGTGGCTCCTCTCAGATCCCAGAACTTTCTGTCACCGAAATGTGAGGAAAATGTATTTTTTTAGCCAAATTTTGAGGTTTGCCAAGGATTCTGGGTAACAGAACCTGGTCAGGGCCCCACAAGTCACCCCATCTTGGATTCCCCTAGGTCTCTAGTTTTACAAAAAATGCACAGGTTTGGTAGGTTTCCCTAGGTGTCGGCTGAGCTAGAGGACAAAATCTACAGGTAGGCACTTTGCAAAAAACACCTCTGTTTTCTGCCCAAAAATTTGATATGGCCATGTTGTGTTTTGGGGCATTTCCTGTCGCGGGCGCAAGGCCTACCCACACAAGTGAGGTATCATTTTTATCGGGAGACTTGGGGGAACGCTGGGTGGAAAGAAATTTGTGGCTCCTCTCAGATCCCAGAACTTTCTGTCACCGAAATGTGAGGAAAATGTGTTTTTTTAGCCAAATTTTGAGGTTTGCAAAGGATTCTGGGTAACAGAACCTGGTCAGAGCTCCACAAGTCACCCCATCTTGGATTCCCCTAGGTCTCTAGTTTCAAAAAATGCACAGGTTTGGTAGGTTTCCCTAGGTGTCGGCTGAGCTACAGGCCAAAATCTACAGGTAGGCACTTTGCAAAAAATACCTCTGTTTTCTGTCAAAAATTGTGATGTATCCACGTTGTGTTTTGGGGCATTTCCTGTCGTGGGCACTAGGCCTACCCACACAAGTCAGGTATCATTTTTATCAGGAGTCTTGGGGGAACGCTGG
Source organism: Pleurodeles waltl (assembly GCF_031143425.1). Classification (NCBI taxonomy): domain Eukaryota; kingdom Metazoa; phylum Chordata; class Amphibia; order Caudata; family Salamandridae; genus Pleurodeles; species Pleurodeles waltl. The sequence goes on along the minus strand of NC_090445.1, from coordinate 603,543,972 downwards.
GTGGAAGGAAATTTGTGGCTCCTCTCAGATTCCAGAACTTTCTTTCACCAAAATGTGAGGAAAATGTGTTTTTTTAGCCAAATTTTGAGGTTTGCAAAGGATTCTGGATAACAGAACCTGGTCAGACCCCCCAAGTCACCCCATCCTGGATTCCCCTAGGTCTCTAGTTTTCAAAGATGCACAGGTTTGGTAGGGTTCCCTAGGTGCCGGCTGAGCTAGAGGCCAAAATCTACAGGTAGGCACTTTGCAAAAAACACCTCTGTTTTCTGCCAAAAAATGTGATATGGCCACGTTGTGTTTTGGGGCATTTCCTGTCGCGGGCGCTAGGCCTACCCACACAAGTGAGGTATCATTTTTATCGGGAGACTTGGGGGAGCGCTGGGTGGAAGAAAATTTGTGGCTCCTCTCAGTTCCCAGAACTTTCTGTCACCGAAATGTGAGGAAAACGTGTTTTTTTAGCCAAATTTTGAGGTTTGCAAAGGATTCTTGGTAACAGAACCTGGTCAGAGCCCCACAAGTCACCCCATCCTGGATTCCCCTAGGTCTCTAGTTTTCAGAAATGCACAGGTTTGGTAGGTTTCCCTAGGTGCCGGCTGAGCTAGAGGCCAAAATCTACAGGTAGGTACTTTGCAAAAAACACCTCTGTTTTCTGCCAAAAAATTTGATATGGCCACGTTGTGTTTTGGGGCATTTCCTGTCGCGGGCGCTAGGCCTACCCACACAAGTGAGGTATCATTTTTATCGGGAGACTTGGGGGAACGCTGGGTGGATGGAAATTTGTGGCTCCTCTCAGATCCCAGAACTTTCTGTCACCGAAATGTGAGGAAAATGTATTTTTTTAGCCAAATTTTGAGGTTTGCCAAGGATTCTGGGTAACAGAACCTGGTCAGAGCCCCACAAGTCACCCCATCTTGGATTCCCCTAGGTCTCTAGTTTTAAAAAATGCACAGGTTTGGTAGGTTTCCCTAGGTGTCGGCTGAGCTACAGGCCAAAATCTACAGGTAGGCACTTTGCAAAAAACACCTCTGTTTTCTGTCAAAAATTGTGATGTATCCACGTTGTGTTTTGGGGCATTTCCTGTCGTGGGCACTAGGCCTACCCACACAAGTCAGGTATCATTTTTATCGGGAGTCTTGGGGGAACGCTGGGTGGAAGAAAATTTGTGGCTCCTCTCAGATTCCAGAACTTTCTGTCACCGAAATGTGAGGAAAATGTGTTTTTTTAGCCAAATTTTGAGGTTTGCAAAGGATTCTGGGTAACAGAACCTGGTCAGAGCTCCACAAGTCACCCCATCTTGGATTCCCCTAGGTCTCTAGTTTTACAAAAAATGCACAGGTTTGGTAGGTTTCCCTAGGTGTCGGCTGAGCTAGAGGACAAAATCTACAGGTAGGCACTTTGCAAAAAACACCTCTGTTTTCTGCCCAAAAATTTGATATGGCCATGTTGTGTTTTGGGGCATTTCCTGTCGCGGGCGCTAGGCCTACCCACACAAGTGAGGTATAATTTTTATCGGGAGACTTGGGGGAACGCTGGGTGGAAAGAAATTTGTGGCTCCTCTCAGATCCCAGAACTTTCTGTCACGGAAATGTGAGGAAAATGTATTTTTTTAGCCAAATTTTGAGGTTTGCCAAGGATTGTGGGTAACAGAATCTAGTCAGAGCCCCACAAGTCACCCCATCTTGGATTCCCCTAGGTCTCTAGTTTTAAAAAATGCACAGGTTTGGTAGGTTTCCCTAGGTGTCGGCTGAGCTACAGGCTAAAATCTACAGGTAGGCACTTTGCAAAAAACACCTCTGTTTTCTGTCAAAAATTGTGATGTATCCACGTTGTGTTTTGGGGCATTTCCTGTCGTGGGCGCTAGGCCTACCCACACAAGTGAGGTATCATTTTTATGGGAGTCTTGGGGGAACGCTGGGTGGAAGGAAATTTGTGGCTCCTCTCAGATTCCAGAACTTTCTTTCACCAAAATGTGAGGAAAATGTGTTTTTTTAGCCAAATTTTGAGGTTTGCAAAGGATTCTGGATAACAGAACCTGGTCAGACCCCCCAAGTCACCCCATCCTGGATTCCCCTAGGTCTCTAGTTTTCAGAAATGCACAGGTTTGGTAGGTTTCCCTAGGTGGCGGCTGAGCTAGAGGCCAAAATCTACAGGTAGTCACTTTGCTAAAAACAGCTCTGTTTTCTGTGATATGTCCACGTTGTGTTTTGGGGCATATCCTGTCGCGGGCGCTAGGCCTACCCACACAAGTGAGGTATCATTTTTATCGGGAGACGTGGGGGAATGCTGGGTGGAAGGAAATTTGTGGCTCCTCTCAGATTCCAGAACTTTCTGCCACAGAAATGTGAGGAACATGTGTTTTTTTAGCCAAATTTTGAGGTTTGCAAAGGATTCTGGGTAACAGAACCTGGTCCGAGCCCCGCAAGTCACCCCTCCTTGGATTCCCCTAGGTCTCTAGTTTTCAGAAATGCACAGGTTTGGTAGGTTTCCCTAGGTGTCGGCTGAGCTACAGGCTAAAATCTACAGGTAGTCACTTTGCTAAAAACAGCTCTGTTTTCTGCCAAAAAATGTGATGTATCCACGTTGTGTTTTGGGGCATTTCCTGTCGTGGGCGCTAGGCCTACCCACACAAGTGAGGTATCATTTTTATGGGAGTCTTGGGGGAACGCTGGGTGGAAGGAAATTTGTGGCTCCTCTCAGATTCCAGAACTTTCTTTCACCAAAATGTGAGGAAAATGTGTTTTTTTAGCCAAATTTTGAGGTTTGCAAAGGATTCTGGATAACAGAACCTGGTCAGACCCCCCAAGTCACCCCATCCTGGATTCCCCTAGGTCTCTAGTTTTCAGAAATGCACAGGTTTGGTAGGTTTCCCTAGGTGGCGGCTGAGCTAGAGGCCAAAATCTACAGGTAGTCACTTTGCTAAAAACAGCTCTGTTTTCTGTGATATGTCCACGTTGTGTTTTGGGGCATATCCTGTCGCGGGCGCTAGGCCTACCCACACAAGTGAGGTATCATTTTTATCGGGAGACGTGGGGGAATGCTGGGTGGAAGGAAATTTGTGGCTCCTCTCAGATTCCAGAACTTTCTGCCACAGAAATGTGAGGAACATGTGTTTTTTTAGCCAAATTTTGAGGTTTGCAAAGGATTCTGGGTAACAGAACCTGGTCCGAGCCCCGCAAGTCACCCCTCCTTGGATTCCCCTAGGTCTCTAGTTTTCAGAAATGCACAGGTTTGGTAGGTTTCCCTAGGTGGCGGCTGAGCTAGAGGCCAAAATCTACAGGTAGTCACTTTGCCAAAAACAGCTCTGTTTTCTGCCAAAAAATGTGATATGGCCACGTTGTGTTTTGGGGCATTTCCTGTCGCGGGCAGTAGGCCTACCCACACAAGTGAGGTATCATTTTTATCGGGAGACTTGGGGGAGCGCTGGGTGGAAGAAAATTTGTGGCTCCTCTCAGTTCCCAGAACTTTCTGTCACCGAAATGTGAGGAAAACGTGTTTTTTTAGCCAAATTTTGAGGTTTGCAAAGGATTCTTGGTAACAGAACCTGGTCAGAGCCCCACAAGTCACCCCATCCTGGATTCCCCTAGGTCTCTAGTTTTCAGAAATGCACAGGTTTGGTAGGTTTCCCTAGGTGCCGGCTGAGCTAGAGGCCAAAATCTACAGGTAGGTACTTTGCAAAAAACACCTCTGTTTTCTGCCAAAAAATTTGATATGGCCACGTTGTGTTTTGGGGCATTTCCTGTCGCGGGCGCTAGGCCTACCCACACAAGTGAGGTATCATTTTTATCGGGAGACTTGGGGGAACGCTGGGTGGATGGAAATTTGTGGCTCCTCTCAGATCCCAGAACTTTCTGTCACCGAAATGTGAGGAAAATGTATTTTTTTAGCCAAATTTTGAGGTTTGCCAAGGATTCTGGGTAACAGAACCTGGTCAGGGCCCCACAAGTCACCCCATCTTGGATTCCCCTAGGTCTCTAGTTTTACAAAAAATGCACAGGTTTGGTAGGTTTCCCTAGGTGTCGGCTGAGCTAGAGGACAAAATCTACAGGTAGGCACTTTGCAAAAAACACCTCTGTTTTCTGCCCAAAAATTTGATATGGCCATGTTGTGTTTTGGGGCATTTCCTGTCGCGGGCGCAAGGCCTACCCACACAAGTGAGGTATCATTTTTATCGGGAGACTTGGGGGAACGCTGGGTGGAAAGAAATTTGTGGCTCCTCTCAGATCCCAGAACTTTCTGTCACCGAAATGTGAGGAAAATGTGTTTTTTTAGCCAAATTTTGAGGTTTGCAAAGGATTCTGGGTAACAGAACCTGGTCAGAGCTCCACAAGTCACCCCATCTTGGATTCCCCTAGGTCTCTAGTTTCAAAAAATGCACAGGTTTGGTAGGTTTCCCTAGGTGTCGGCTGAGCTACAGGCCAAAATCTACAGGTAGGCACTTTGCAAAAAATACCTCTGTTTTCTGTCAAAAATTGTGATGTATCCACGTTGTGTTTTGGGGCATTTCCTGTCGTGGGCACTAGGCCTACCCACACAAGTCAGGTATCATTTTTATCAGGAGTCTTGGGGGAACGCTGGGTGGAAGGAAATTTGTGGCTCCTCTCAGATTCCAGAACTTTCTTTCACCAAAATGTGAGGAAAATGTGTTTTTTTAGCCAAATTTTGAGGTTTGCAAAGGATTCTGGATAACAGAACCTGGTCAGACCCCCCAAGTCACCCCATCCTGGATTCCCCTAGGTCTCTAGTTTTCAAAGATGCACAGGTTTGGTAGGGTTCCCTAGGTGCCGGCTGAGCTAGAGGCCAAAATCTACAGGTAGGCACTTTGCAAAAAACACCTCTGTTTTCTGCCAAAAAATGTGATATGGCCACGTTGTGTTTTGGGGCATTTCCTGTCGCGGGCGCTAGGCCTACCCACACAAGTGAGGTATCATTTTTATCGGGAGACTTGGGGGAGCGCTGGGTGGAAGAAAATTTGTGGCTCCTCTCAGTTCCCAGAACTTTCTGTCACCGAAATGTGAGGAAAACGTGTTTTTTTAGCCAAATTTTGAGGTTTGCAAAGGATTCTTGGTAACAGAACCTGGTCAGAGCCCCACAAGTCACCCCATCCTGGATTCCCCTAGGTCTCTAGTTTTCAGAAATGCACAGGTTTGGTAGGTTTCCCTAGGTGCCGGCTGAGCTAGAGGCCAAAATCTACAGGTAGGTACTTTGCAAAAAACACCTCTGTTTTCTGCCAAAAAATTTGATATGGCCACGTTGTGTTTTGGGGCATTTCCTGTCGCGGGCGCTAGGCCTACCCACACAAGTGAGGTATCATTTTTATCGGGAGACTTGGGGGAACGCTGGGTGGATGGAAATTTGTGGCTCCTCTCAGATCCCAGAACTTTCTGTCACCGAAATGTGAGGAAAATGTATTTTTTTAGCCAAATTTTGAGGTTTGCCAAGGATTCTGGGTAACAGAACCTGGTCAGAGCCCCACAAGTCACCCCATCTTGGATTCCCCTAGGTCTCTAGTTTTAAAAAATGCACAGGTTTGGTAGGTTTCCCTAGGTGTCGGCTGAGCTACAGGCCAAAATCTACAGGTAGGCACTTTGCAAAAAACACCTCTGTTTTCTGTCAAAAATTGTGATGTATCCACGTTGTGTTTTGGGGCATTTCCTGTCGTGGGCACTAGGCCTACCCACACAAGTCAGGTATCATTTTTATCGGGAGTCTTGGGGGAACGCTGGGTGGAAGAAAATTTGTGGCTCCTCTCAGATTCCAGAACTTTCTGTCACCGAAATGTGAGGAAAATGTGTTTTTTTAGCCAAATTTTGAGGTTTGCAAAGGATTCTGGGTAACAGAACCTGGTCAGAGCTCCACAAGTCACCCCATCTTGGATTCCCCTAGGTCTCTAGTTTTACAAAAAATGCACAGGTTTGGTAGGTTTCCCTAGGTGTCGGCTGAGCTAGAGGACAAAATCTACAGGTAGGCACTTTGCAAAAAACACCTCTGTTTTCTGCCAAAAAATTTGATATGGCCATGTTGTGTTTTGGGGCATTTCCTGTCGCGGGCGCTAGGCCTACCCACACAAGTGAGGTATAATTTTTATCGGGAGACTTGGGGGAACGCTGGGTGGAAAGAAATTTGTGGCTCCTCTCAGATCCCAGAACTTTCTGTCACGGAAATGTGAGGAAAATGTATTTTTTTAGCCAAATTTTGAGGTTTGCCAAGGATTGTGGGTAACAGAATCTAGTCAGAGCCCCACAAGTCACCCCATCTTGGATTCCCCTAGGTCTCTAGTTTTAAAAAATGCACAGGTTTGGTAGGTTTCCCTAGGTGTCGGCTGAGCTACAGGCTAAAATCTACAGGTAGGCACTTTGCAAAAAACACCTCTGTTTTCTGTCAAAAATTGTGATGTATCCACGTTGTGTTTTGGGGCATTTCCTGTCGTGGGCGCTAGGCCTACCCACACAAGTGAGGTATCATTTTTATGGGAGTCTTGGGGGAACGCTGGGTGGAAGGAAATTTGTGGCTCCTCTCAGATTCCAGAACTTTCTTTCACCAAAATGTGAGGAAAATGTGTTTTTTTAGCCAAATTTTGAGGTTTGCAAAGGATTCTGGATAACAGAACCTGGTCAGACCCCCCAAGTCACCCCATCCTGGATTCCCCTAGGTCTCTAGTTTTCAGAAATGCACAGGTTTGGTAGGTTTCCCTAGGTGGCGGCTGAGCTAGAGGCCAAAATCTACAGGTAGTCACTTTGCTAAAAACAGCTCTGTTTTCTGTGATATGTCCACGTTGTGTTTTGGGGCATATCCTGTCGCGGGCGCTAGGCCTACCCACACAAGTGAGGTATCATTTTTATCGGGAGACGTGGGGGAATGCTGGGTGGAAGGAAATTTGTGGCTCCTCTCAGATTCCAGAACTTTCTGCCACAGAAATGTGAGGAACATGTGTTTTTTTAGCCAAATTTTGAGGTTTGCAAAGGATTCTGGGTAACAGAACCTGGTCCGAGCCCCGCAAGTCACCCCTCCTTGGATTCCCCTAGGTCTCTAGTTTTCAGAAATGCACAGGTTTGGTAGGTTTCCCTAGGTGGCGGCTGAGCTAGAGGCCAAAATCTACAGGTAGTCACTTTGCTAAAAACAGCTCTGTTTTCTGCCAAAAAATGTGATATGGCCACGTTGTGTTTTGGGGCATTTCCTGTCGCGGGCAGTAGGCCTACCCACACAAGTGAGGTATCATTTTTATCGGGAGACTTGGGGGAGCGCTGGGTGGAAGAAAATTTGTGGCTCCTCTCAGTTCCCAGAACTTTCTGTCACCGAAATGTGAGGAAAACGTGTTTTTTTAGCCAAATTTTGAGGTTTGCAAAGGATTCTTGGTAACAGAACCTGGTCAGAGCCCCACAAGTCACCCCATCCTGGATTCCCCTAGGTCTCTAGTTTTCAGAAATGCACAGGTTTGGTAGGTTTCCCTAGGTGCCGGCTGAGCTAGAGGCCAAAATCTACAGGTAGGTACTTTGCAAAAAACACCTCTGTTTTCTGCCAAAAAATTTGATATGGCCACGTTGTGTTTTGGGGCATTTCCTGTCGCGGGCGCTAGGCCTACCCACACAAGTGAGGTATCATTTTTATCGGGAGACTTGGGGGAACGCTGGGTGGATGGAAATTTGTGGCTCCTCTCAGATCCCAGAACTTTCTGTCACCGAAATGTGAGGAAAATGTATTTTTTTAGCCAAATTTTGAGGTTTGCCAAGGATTCTGGGTAACAGAACCTGGTCAGAGCCCCACAAGTCACCCCATCTTGGATTCCCCTAGGTCTCTAGTTTTACAAAAAATGCACAGGTTTGGTAGGTTTCCCTAGGTGTCGGCTGAGCTAGAGGACAAAATCTACAGGTAGGCACTTTGCAAAAAACACCTCTGTTTTCTGCCCAAAAATTTGATATGGCCATGTTGTGTTTTGGGGCATTTCCTGTCGCGGGCGCAAGGCCTACCCACACAAGTGAGGTATCATTTTTATCGGGAGACTTGGGGGAACGCTGGGTGGAAAGAAATTTGTGGCTCCTCTCAGATCCCAGAACTTTCTGTCACCGAAATGTGAGGAAAATGTGTTTTTTTAGCCAAATTTTGAGGTTTGCAAAGGATTCTGGGTAACAGAACCTGGTCAGAGCTCCACAAGTCACCCCATCTTGGATTCCCCTAGGTCTCTAGTTTCAAAAAATGCACAGGTTTGGTAGGTTTCCCTAGGTGTCGGCTGAGCTACAGGCCAAAATCTACAGGTAGGCACTTTGCAAAAAATACCTCTGTTTTCTGTCAAAAATTGTGATGTATCCACGTTGTGTTTTGGGGCATTTCCTGTCGTGGGCACTAGGCCTACCCACACAAGTCAGGTATCATTTTTATCAGGAGTCTTGGGGGAACGCTGGGTGGAAGGAAATTTGTGGCTCCTCTCAGATTCCAGAACTTTCTTTCACCAAAATGTGAGGAAAATGTGTTTTTTTAGCCAAATTTTGAGGTTTGCAAAGGATTCTGGATAACAGAACCTGGTCAGACCCCCCAAGTCACCCCATCCTGGATTCCCCTAGGTCTCTAGTTTTCAAAGATGCACAGGTTTGGTAGGGTTCCCTAGGTGCCGGCTGAGCTAGAGGCCAAAATCTACAGGTAGGCACTTTGCAAAAAACACCTCTGTTTTCTGCCAAAAAATGTGATATGGCCACGTTGTGTTTTGGGGCATTTCCTGTCGCGGGCGCTAGGCCTACCCACACAAGTGAGGTATCATTTTTATCGGGAGACTTGGGGGAGCGCTGGGTGGAAGAAAATTTGTGGCTCCTCTCAGTTCCCAGAACTATCTGTCACCGAAATGTGAGGAAAACGTGTTTTTTTAGCCAAATTTTGAGGTTTGCAAAGGATTCTTGGTCACAGAACCTGGTCAGAGCCCCACAAGTCACCCCATCCTGGATTCCCCTAGGTCTCTAGTTTTCAGAAATGCACAGGTTTGGTAGGTTTCCCTAGGTGCCGGCTGAGCTAGAGGCCAAAATCTACAGGTAGGTACTTTGCAAAAAACACCTCTGTTTTCTGCCAAAAAATTTGATATGGCCACGTTGTGTATTGGGGCATTTCCTGTCGCGGGCGCTAGGCCTACCCACACAAGTGAGGTATCATTTTTATCGGGAGACTTGGGGGAACGCTGGGTGGAAGAAAATTTGTGGCTCCTCTCAGATCCCAGAACTTTCTGTCACCGAAATGTGAGGAAAACGTGTTTTTTTAGCCAAATTTTGAGGTTTGCAAAGGATTCTGGGTAACAGAACCTGGTCAGAGCTCCACAAGTCACCCCATCTTGGATTCCCCTAGGTCTCTAGTTTTACAAAAAATGCACAGGTTTGGTGGGTTTCCCTAGGTGTCGGCTGAGCTAGAGGACAAAATCTACAGGTAGGCACTTTGCAAAAAACACCTCTGTTTTCTGCCAAAAAATTTGATATGGCCATGTTGTGTTTTGGGGCATTTCCTGTCGCGGGCGCTAGGCCTACCCACACAAGTGAGGTATAATTTTTATCGGGAGACTTGGGGGAACGCTGGGTGGAAAGAAATTTGTGGCTCCTCTCAGATCCCAGAACTTTCTGTCACCGAAATGTGAGGAAAATGTATTTTTTAGCCAAATTTTGAGTTTTGCCAAGGATTGTGGGTAACAGAACCTAGTCAGAGCCCCACAAGTCACCCCATCTTGGATTCCCCTAGGTCTCTAGTTTTAAAAAATGCACAGGTTTGGTAGGTTTCCCTAGGTGTCGGCTGAGCTACAGGCCAAAATCTACAGGTAGGCACTTTGCAAAAAACACCTCTGTTTTCTGTCAAAAATTGTGATGTATCCACGTTGTGTTTTGGGGCATTTCCTGTCGTGGGCACTAGGCCTACCCACACAAGTCAGGTATCATTTTTATCGGGAGTCTTGGGGGAACGCTGGGTGGAAGAAAATTTGTGGCTCCTCTCAGATTCCAGAACTTTCTGTCACCGAAATGTGAGGAAAATGTGTTTTTTTAGCCAAATTTTGAGGTTTGCAAAGGATTCTGGGTAACAGAACCTGGTCAGAGCTCCACAAGTCACCCCATCTTGGATTCCCCTAGGTCTCTAGTTTTACAAAAAATGCACAGGTTTGGTAGGTTTCCCTAGGTGTCGGCTGAGCTAGAGGACAAAATCTACAGGTAGGCACTTTGCAAAAAACACCTCTGTTTTCTGCCAAAAAATTTGATATGGCCATGTTGTGTTTTGGGGCATTTCCTGTCGCGGGCGCTAGGCCTACCCACACAAGTGAGGTATAATTTTTATCGGGAGACTTGGGGGAACGCTGGGTGGAAAGAAATTTGTGGCTCCTCTCAGATCCCAGAACTTTCTGTCACGGAAATGTGAGGAAAATGTATTTTTTTAGCCAAATTTTGAGGTTTGCCAAGGATTGTGGGTAACAGAACCTAGTCAGAGCCCCACAAGTCACCCCATCTTGGATTCCCCTAGGTCTCTAGTTTTAAAAAATGCACAGGTTTGGTAGGTTTCCCTAGGTGTCGGCTGAGCTACAGGCTAAAATCTACAGGTAGGCACTTTGCAAAAAACACCTCTGTTTTCTGTCAAAAATTGTGATGTATCCACGTTGTGTTTTGGGGCATTTCCTGTCGTGGGCGCTAGGCCTACCCACACAAGTGAGGTATCATTTTTATGGGAGTCTTGGGGGAACGCTGGGTGGAAGGAAATTTGTGGCTCCTCTCAGATTCCAGAACTTTCTTTCACCAAAATGTGAGGAAAATGTGTTTTTTTAGCCAAATTTTGAGGTTTGCAAAGGATTCTGGATAACAGAACCTGGTCAGACCCCCCAAGTCACCCCATCCTGGATTCCCCTAGGTCTCTAGTTTTCAGAAATGCACAGGTTTGGTAGGTTTCCCTAGGTGGCGGCTGAGCTAGAGGCCAAAATCTACAGGTAGTCACTTTGCTAAAAACAGCTCTGTTTTCTGTGATATGTCCACGTTGTGTTTTGGGGCATATCCTGTCGCGGGCGCTAGGCCTACCCACACAAGTGAGGTATCATTTTTATCGGGAGACGTGGGGGAATGCTGGGTGGAAGGAAATTTGTGGCTCCTCTCAGATTCCAGAACTTTCTGCCACAGAAATGTGAGGAACATGTGTTTTTTTAGCCAAATTTTGAGGTTTGCAAAGGATTCTGGGTAACAGAACCTGGTCCGAGCCCCGCAAGTCACCCCTCCTTGGATTCCCCTAGGTCTCTAGTTTTCAGAAATGCACAGGTTTGGTAGGTTTCCCTAGGTGGCGGCTGAGCTAGAGGCCAAAATCTACAGGTAGTCACTTTGCTAAAAACAGCTCTGTTTTCTGCCAAAAAATGTGATATGGCCACGTTGTGTTTTGGGGCATTTCCTGTCGCGGGCAGTAGGCCTACCCACACAAGTGAGGTATCATTTTTATCGGGAGACTTGGGGGAGCGCTGGGTGGAAGAAAATTTGTGGCTCCTCTCAGGTCCCAGAACTTTCTGTCACCGAAATGTGAGGAAAACGTGTTTTTTTAGCCAAATTTTGAGGTTTGCAAAGGATTCTTGGTAACAGAACCTGGTCAGAGCCCCACAAGCCACCCCATCCTGGATTCCCCTAGGTCTCTAGTTTTCAGAAATACACAGGTTTGGTTGGTTTCCCTAGGTGCCGGCTGAGCTAGAGGCCAAAATCTACAGGTAGGTACTTTGCAAAAAACACCTCTGTTTTCTGCCAAAAAAAGTGATATGGCCACGTTGTGTTTTGGGGCATTTCCTGTCGCGGGCGCTAGGCCTACCCACACAAGTGAGGTATCATTTTTATCGGGAGACTTGAGGGAACGCTGGGTGGAAGAAAATTTGTGGCTCCTCTCAGATCCCAGAACTTTCTGTCACCGAAATGTGAGGAAAACGTGTTTTTTTAGCCAAATTTTGAGGTTTGCAAAGGATTCTTGGTAACAGAACCTGGTCAGAGCCCCACAAGTCACCCCATCCTGGATTACCCTAGGTCTCTAGTTTTCAGAAATGCACAGGTTTGGTAGGTTTCCCTAGGTGTCGGCTGAGCTACAGGCTAAAATCTACAGGTAGGCACTTTGCAAAAAACACCTCTGTTTTCTGTCAAAAATTGTGATGTATCCACGTTGTGTTTGGGGGCATTTCCTGTCGCGGGCGCTAGGCCTACCCACACAAGTGAGGTATCATTTTTATCGGGAGTCTTGGGGGAACGCTGGGTGGAAGGAAATTTGTGGCTCCTCTCAGATTCCAGAACTTTCTTTCACCAAAATGTGAGGAAAACGTGTTTTTTTAGCCAAATTCTGAGGTTTGCAAAGGATTCTGGATAACAGAACCTGGTCAGAGCCCCACAAGTCACCCCATCCTGGATTCCCCTAGGTCTCTAGTTTTAAAAAATGCACAGGTTTGGTAGGTTTCCCTAGGTGCCGGCTGAGCTAGAGGCCAAAATCTAAAGGTAGGCACTTTGCAAAAAACACCTCTGTTTTCTGCCAAAAAATGTGATATGGCCACGTTGTGTTTGGGGGCATTTCCTGTCGCGGGCGCTAGGCCTACCCACACAAGTGAGGTATCATTTTTATCGGGAGTCTTGGGGGAACGCTGGGTGGAAGGAAATTTTCGGCTCCTCTCAGATCCCAGAACTTTCTGTCACCGAAATGTGAGGAAAACGTGTTTTTTTGGCCAAATTTTGAGGTTTGCAAAGGATTCTGGGTAACAGAACCTGGTCAGAGCCCCACAAGTCACCCCATCCTGGATTCCCCTAGGTCTCTAGTTTTCAAAAATGCACAGGTTTGGTAGGTTTCCCTAGGTGCCGGCTGAGCTAGAGGCCAAAATCTACAGGTAGGCACTTTGCAAAAAACACCTCTGTTTTCTGCCAAAAAATGTGATATGGCCATGTTGTGTTTTGGGGCATTTCCTGTCACGGGCGCTAGGCCTACCCACACAAGTGAGGTATCATTTTTATCGGGAGACTTGGGGGAACGCTGGGTGGATGGAAATTTGTGGCTCCTCTCAGATCCCAGAACTTTCTGTCACCGAAATGTGAGGAAAATGTATTTTTTTAGCCAAATTTTGAGGTTTGCCAAGGATTCTGGGTAACAGAACCTGGTCAGAGCCCCACAAGTAACCCCATCTTGGATTCCCCTAGGTCTCTAGTTTTACAAAAAATGCACAGGTTTGGTAGGTTTCCCTAGGTGTCGGCTGAGCTAGAGGACAAAATCTACAGGTAGGCACTTTGCAAAAAACACCTCTGTTTTCTGCCAAAAAATGTGATATGGCCATGTTGTGTTTTGGGGCATTTCCTGTCACGGGCGCTAGGCCTACCCACACAAGTGAGGTATCATTTTTATCGGGAGTCTTAGGGGAACGCTGGGTGGATGGAAATTTGTGGCTCCTCTCAGATCCCAGAACTTTCTGTCACCGAAATGTGAGGAAAATGTATTTTTTTAGCCAAATTTTGAGGTTTGCCAAGGATTCTGGGTAACAGAACCTGGTCAGAGCCCCACAAGTCACCCCATCTTGGATTCCCCTAGGTCTCTAGTTTTACAAAAAATGCACAGGTTTGGTAGGTTTCCCTAGGTGTCGGCTGAGCTAGAGGACAAAATCTACAGGTAGGCACTTTGCAAAAAACACCTCTGTTTTCTGCCCAAAAATTTGATATGGCCATGTTGTGTTTTGGGGCATTTCCTGTCGCGGGCGCTAGGCCTACCCACACAAGTGAGGTATCATTTTTATCGGGAGACTTGGGGGAACGCTGGGTGGAAAGAAATTTGTGGCTCCTCTCAGATCCCAGAACTTTCTGTCACCGAAATGTGAGGAAAATGTATTTTTTTAGCCAAATTTTGAGGTTTGCCAAGGATTGTGGGTAACAGAACATAGTCAGAGCCCCACAAGTCACCCCATCTTGGATTCCCCTAGGTCTCTAGTTTTAAAAAATGCACAGGTTTGGTAGGTTTCCCTAGGTGTCGGCTGAGCTACAGGCCAAAATCTACAGGTAGGCACTTTGCAAAAAACACCTCTGTTTTCTGTCAAAAATTGTGATGTATCCACGTTGTGTTTTGGGGCATTTCCTGTCGTGGGCACTAGGCCTACCCACACAAGTGAGGTATCATTTTTATCGGGAGTCTTGGGGGAGCGCTGGGTGGAAGAAAATTTGTGGCTCCTCTTAGGTCCCAGAACTTTCTGTCACCGAAATGTGAGGAAAACGTGTTTTTTTAGCCAAATTTTGAGGTTTGCAAAGGATTCTTGGTAACAGAACCTGGTCAGAGCCCCACAAGTCACCCCATCCTGGATTCCCCTAGGTCTCTAGTTTTCAGAAATGCACAGGTTTGGTAGGTTTCCCTAGGTGCCGGCTGAGCTAGAGGCCAAAATCTACAGGTAGGCACTTTGCAAAAAACACCTCTGTTTTCTGTCAAAAATTGTGATGTATCCACGTTGTGTTTTGGGGCATTTCCTGTCGTGGGCACTAGGCCTACCCACACAAGTCAGGTATCATTTTTATCGGGAGTCTTGGGGGAACGCTGGGTGGAAGAAAATTTGTGGCTCCTCTCAGATTCCAGAACTTTCTTTCACCAAAATGTGAGGAAAATGTGTTTTTTTAGCCAAATTTTGAGGTTTGCAAAGGATTCTGGATAACAGAACCTGGTCAGACCCCCCAAGTCACCCCATCCTGGATTCCCCTAGGTCTCTAGTTTTCAAAGATGCACAGGTTTGGTAGGGTTCCCTAGGTGCCGGCTGAGCTAGAGGCCAAAATCTACAGGTAGGCACTTTGCAAAAAACACCTCTGTTTTCTGCCAAAAAATGTGATATGGCCACGTTGTGTTTTGGGGCATTTCCTGTCGCGGGCGCTGGGCCTACCCACACAAGTGAGGTATCATTTTTATCGGGAGACTTGGGGGAACGCTGGGTGGAAGGAAATTTGTGGCTCCTCTCAGATTCCAGAACTTTCTGTCACCGAAATGTGAGGAAAATGTGTTTTTTTAGCCAAATTTTGAGGTTTGCAAAGGATTCTTGGTAACAGAACCTGGTCAGAGCCCCACAAGTCACCCCATCCTGGATTCCCCTAGGTCTCTAGTTTTCAGAAATGCACAGGTTTGGTAGGTTTCCCTAGGTGCCGGCTGAGCTAGAGGCCAAAATCTACAGGTAGGCACTTTGCAAAAAACACCTCTGTTTTCTGCCAAAAAATGTGATATGGCCACGTTGTGTTTTGGGGCATTTCCTGTCGCGGGCGCTGGGCCTACCCACACAAGTGAGGTATCATTTTTATCGGGAGACTTGGGGGAACGCTGGGTGGAAGGAAATTTGTGGCTCCTCTCAGATTCCAGAACTTTCTGTCACCGAAATGTGAGGAAAATGTGTTTTTTTAGCCAAATTTTGAGGTTTGCAAAGGATTCTGGGTAACAGAACCTGGTCAGAGCTCCACAAGTCTCCCCATCTTGGATTCCCCTAGGTCTCTAGTTTTACAAAAAATGCACAGGTTTGGTAGGTTTCCCTAGGTGTCGGCTGAGCTAGAGGACAAAATCTACAGGTAGGCACTTTGCAAAAAACACCTCTGTTTTCTGCCAAAAGATTTGATATGGCCATGTTGTGTTTTGGGGCATTTCCTGTCGCGGGCGCTAGGCCTACCCACACAAGTGAGGTATAATTTTTATCGGGAGACTTGGGGGAACGCTGGGTGGAAAGAAATTTGTGGCTCCTCTCAGATCCCAGAACTTTCTGTCACCGAAATGTGAGGAAAATGTATTTTTTTAGCCAAATTTTGAGTTTTGCCAAGGATTGTGGGTAACAGAACCTAGTCAGAGCCCCACAAGTCACCCCATCTTGGATTCCCCTAGGTCTCTAGTTTTAAAAAATGCACAGGTTTGGTAGGTTTCCCTAGGTGTCGGCTGAGCTCCAGGCCAAAATCTACAGGTAGGCACTTTGCAAAAAACACCTCTGTTTTCAGTCAAAAATTGTGATGTATCCACGTTGTGTTTTGGGGCATTTCCTGTCGTGGGTACTAGGCCTACCCACACAAGTGAGGTATCATTTTTATCGGGAGTCTTGGGGGAACGCTGGGTGGAAGGAAATTTGTGGCTCCTCTCAGATTCCAGAACTTTCTTTCACCAAAATGTGAGGAAAACGTGTTTTTTTAGCCAAATTCTGAGGTTTGCAAAGGATTCTGGATAACAGAACCTGGTCAGAGCCCCACAAGTCACCCCATCCTGGATTCCCCTAGGTCTCTAGTTTTTTAAAATGCACAGGTTTGGTAGGTTTCCCTAGGTGCCGGCTGAGCTAGAGGCCAAAATCTACAGGTAGGCACTTTGCAAAAAACACCTCTGTTTTCTGCCAAAAAATGTGATATGGCCACGTTGTGTTTGGGGGCATTTCCTGTCGCGGGCGCTAGGCCTACCCACACAAGTGAGGTATCATTTTTATCGGGAGTCTTGGGGGAACGCTGGGTGGAAGGAAATTTGCGGCTCCTCTCAGATCCCAGAACTTTCTGTCACCGAAATGCGAGGAAAACGTGTTTTTTTGGCCAAATTTTGAGGTTTGCAAAGGATTCTGGGTAACAGAACCTGGTCAGAGCCCCACAAGTCACCCCATCCTGGATTCCCCTAGGTCTCTAGTTTTCAAAAATGCACAGGTTTGGTAGGTTTCCCTAGGTGCCGGCTGAGCTAGAGGCCAAAATCTACAGGTAGGCACTTTGCAAAAAACACCTCTGTTTTCTGCCATAAAATGTGATATGGCCATGTTGTGTTTTGGGGCATTTCCTGTCACGGGCGCTAGGCCTACCCACACAAGTGAGGTATCATTTTTATCGGGAGACTTGGGGGAACGCTGGGTGGATGGAAATTTGTGGCTCCTCTCAGATCCCAGAACTTTCTGTCACCGAAATGTGAGGAAAATTTATTTTTTTAGCCAAATTTTGAGGTTTGCCAAGGATTCTGGGTAACAGAACCTGGTCAGAGCCCCACAAGTCACCCCATCTTGGATTCCCCTAGGTCTCTAGTTTTACAAAAAATGCACAGGTTTGGTAGGTTTCCCTAGGTGTCGGCTGAGCTAGAGGACAAAATCTACAGGTAGGAACTTTGCAAAAAACACCTCTGTTTTCTGCCCAAAAATTTGATATGGCCATGTTGTGTTTTGGGGCATTTCCTGTCGCGGGCGCTAGGCCTACCCACACAAGTGAGGTATCATTTTTATCGGGAGACTTGGGGGAACGCTGGGTGGAAAGAAATTTGTGGCTCCTCATAGATCCCAGAACTTTCTGTCACCGAAATGTGAGGAAAATGTGTTTTTTTAGCCAATTTTTGAGGTTTGCAAAGGATTCTGGGTAACAGAACCTGGTCAGAGCTCCACAAGTCACCCCATCTTGGATTCCCCTAGGTCTCTAGTTTTAAAAAATGCACAGGTTTGGTAGGTTTCCCTAGGTGTCGGCTGAGCTACAGGCCAAAATCTACAGGTAGGCACTTTGCAAAAAATACCTCTGTTTTCTGTCAAAAATTGTGATGTATCCACGTTGTGTTTTGGGGCATTTCCTGTCGTGGGCACTAGGCCTACCCACACAAGTCAGGTATCATTTTTATCGGGAGTCTTGGGGGAACGCTGGGTGGAAGGAAATTTGTGGCTCCTCTCAGATTCCAGAACTTTCTTTCACCAAAATGTGAGGAAAATGTGTTTTTTTAGCCAAATTTTGAGGTTTGCAAAGGATTCTGGATAACAGAACCTGGTCAGACCCCCCAAGTCACCCCATCCTGGATTCCCCTAGGTCTCTAGTTTTCAAAGATGCACAGGTTTGGTAGGGTTCCCTAGGTGCCGGCTGAGCTAGAGGCCAAAATCTACAGGTAGGCACTTTGCAAAAAACACCTCTGTTTTCTGCCAAAAAATGTGATATGGCCACGTTGTGTTTTGGGGCATTTCCTGTCGCGGGCGCTAGGCCTACCCACACAAGTGAGGTATCATTTTTATCGGGAGACTTGGGGGAGCGCTGGGTGGAAGAAAATTTGTGGCTCCTCTCAGTTCCCAGAACTTTCTGTCACCGAAATGTGAGGAAAACGTGTTTTTTTAGCCAAATTTTGAGGTTTGCAAAGGATTCTTGGTAACAGAACCTGGTCAGAGCCCCACAAGTCACCCCATCCTGGATTCCCCTAGGTCTCTAGTTTTCAGAAATGCACAGGTTTGGTAGGTTTCCCTAGGTGCCGGCTGAGCTAGAGGCCAAAATCTACAGGTAGGTACTTTGCAAAAAACACCTCTGTTTTCTGCCAAAAAATTTGATATGGCCACGTTGTGTTTTGGGGCATTTCCTGT
The DNA here is from genome assembly GCF_031143425.1 of Pleurodeles waltl. Lineage (NCBI taxonomy): Eukaryota > Metazoa > Chordata > Amphibia > Caudata > Salamandridae > Pleurodeles > Pleurodeles waltl. Next base: position 603,525,689 of record NC_090445.1, on the reverse strand, counting down.
CGCGGGCGCTAGGCCTACCCACACAAGTGAGGTATCATTTTTATCGGGAGACTTGGGGGAACGCTGGGTGGATGGAAATTTGTGGCTCCTCTCAGATCCCAGAACTTTCTGTCACCGAAATGTGAGGAAAATGTATTTTTTTAGCCAAATTTTGAGGTTTGCCAAGGATTCTGGGTAACAGAACCTGGTCAGAGCCCCACAAGTCACCCCATCTTGGATTCCCCTAGGTCTCTAGTTTTACAAAAAATGCACAGGTTTGGTAGGTTTCCCTAGGTGTCGGCTGAGCTAGAGGACAAAATCTACAGGTAGGCACTTTGCAAAAAACACCTCTGTTTTCTGCCCAAAAATTTGATATGGCCATGTTGTGTTTTGGGGCATTTCCTGTCGCGGGCGCAAGGCCTACCCACACAAGTGAGGTATCATTTTTATCGGGAGACTTGGGGGAACGCTGGGTGGAAAGAAATTTGTGGCTCCTCTCAGATCCCAGAACTTTCTGTCACCGAAATGTGAGGAAAATGTGTTTTTTTAGCCAAATTTTGAGGTTTGCAAAGGATTCTGGGTAACAGAACCTGGTCAGAGCTCCACAAGTCACCCCATCTTGGATTCCCCTAGGTCTCTAGTTTCAAAAAATGCACAGGTTTGGTAGGTTTCCCTAGGTGTCGGCTGAGCTACAGGCCAAAATCTACAGGTAGGCACTTTGCAAAAAATACCTCTGTTTTCTGTCAAAAATTGTGATGTATCCACGTTGTGTTTTGGGGCATTTCCTGTCGTGGGCACTAGGCCTACCCACACAAGTCAGGTATCATTTTTATCAGGAGTCTTGGGGGAACGCTGGGTGGAAGGAAATTTGTGGCTCCTCTCAGATTCCAGAACTTTCTTTCACCAAAATGTGAGGAAAATGTGTTTTTTTAGCCAAATTTTGAGGTTTGCAAAGGATTCTGGATAACAGAACCTGGTCAGACCCCCCAAGTCACCCCATCCTGGATTCCCCTAGGTCTCTAGTTTTCAAAGATGCACAGGTTTGGCAGGGTTCCCTAGGTGCCGGCTGAGCTAGAGGCCAAAATCTACAGGTAGGCACTTTGCAAAAAACACCTCTGTTTTCTGCCAAAAAATGTGATATGGCCACGTTGTGTTTTGGGGCATTTCCTGTCGCGGGCGCTAGGCCTACCCACACAAGTGAGGTATCATTTTTATCGGGAGACTTGGGGGAGCGCTGGGTGGAAGAAAATTTGTGGCTCCTCTCAGTTCCCAGAACTTTCTGTCACCGAAATGTGAGGAAAACGTGTTTTTTTAGCCAAATTTTGAGGTTTGCAAAGGATTCTTGGTCACAGAACCTGGTCAGAGCCCCACAAGTCACCCCATCCTGGATTCCCCTAGGTCTCTAGTTTTCAGAAATGCACAGGTTTGGTAGGTTTCCCTAGGTGCCGGCTGAGCTAGAGGCCAAAATCTACAGGTAGGTACTTTGCAAAAAACACCTCTGTTTTCTGCCAAAAAATTTGATATGGCCACGTTGTGTATTGGGGCATTTCCTGTTGCGGGCGCTAGGCCTACCCACACAAGTGAGGTATCATTTTTATCGGGAGACTTGGGGGAACGCTGGGTGGAAGAAAATTTGTGGCTCCTCTCAGATCCCAGAACTTTCTGTCACCGAAATGTGAGGAAAACGTGTTTTTTTAGCCAAATTTTGAGGTTTGCAAAGGATTCTGGGTAACAGAACCTGGTCAGAGCTCCACAAGTCACCCCATCTTGGATTCCCCTAGGTCTCTAGTTTTACAAAAAATGCACAGGTTTGGTGGGTTTCCCTAGGTGTCGGCTGAGCTAGAGGACAAAATCTACAGGTAGGCACTTTGCAAAAAACACCTCTGTTTTCTGCCAAAAAATTTGATATGGCCATGTTGTGTTTTGGGGCATTTCCTGTCGCGGGCGCTAGGCCTACCCACACAAGTGAGGTATAATTTTTATCGGGAGACTTGGGGGAACGCTGGGTGGAAAGAAATTTGTGGCTCCTCTCAGATCCCAGAACTTTCTGTCACCGAAATGTGAGGAAAATGTATTTTTTAGCCAAATTTTGAGTTTTGCCAAGGATTGTGGGTAACAGAACCTAGTCAGAGCCCCACAAGTCACCCCATCTTGGATTCCCCTAGGTCTCTAGTTTTAAAAAATGCACAGGTTTGGTAGGTTTCCCTAGGTGTCGGCTGAGCTACAGGCCAAAATCTACAGGTAGGCACTTTGCAAAAAACACCTCTGTTTTCTGTCAAAAATTGTGATGTATCCACGTTGTGTTTTGGGGCATTTCCTGTCGTGGGCACTAGGCCTACCCACACAAGTCAGGTATCATTTTTATCGGGAGTCTTGGGGGAACGCTGGGTGGAAGAAAATTTGTGGCTCCTCTCAGATTCCAGAACTTTCTGTCACCGAAATGTGAGGAAAATGTGTTTTTTTAGCCAAATTTTGAGGTTTGCAAAGGATTCTGGGTAACAGAACCTGGTCAGAGCTCCACAAGTCACCCCATCTTGGATTCCCCTAGGTCTCTAGTTTTACAAAAAATGCACAGGTTTGGTAGGTTTCCCTAGGTGTCGGCTGAGCTAGAGGACAAAATCTACAGGTAGGCACTTTGCAAAAAACACCTCTGTTTTCTGCCAAAAAATTTGATATGGCCATGTTGTGTTTTGGGGCATTTCCTGTCGCGGGCGCTAGGCCTACCCACACAAGTGAGGTATAATTTTTATCGGGAGACTTGGGGGAACGCTGGGTGGAAAGAAATTTGTGGCTCCTCTCAGATCCCAGAACTTTCTGTCACGGAAATGTGAGGAAAATGTATTTTTTTAGCCAAATTTTGAGGTTTGCCAAGGATTGTGGGTAACAGAATCTAGTCAGAGCCCCACAAGTCACCCCATCTTGGATTCCCCTAGGTCTCTAGTTTTAAAAAATGCACAGGTTTGGTAGGTTTCCCTAGGTGTCGGCTGAGCTACAGGCTAAAATCTACAGGTAGGCACTTTGCAAAAAACACCTCTGTTTTCTGTCAAAAATTGTGATGTATCCACGTTGTGTTTTGGGGCATTTCCTGTCGTGGGCGCTAGGCCTACCCACACAAGTGAGGTATCATTTTTATGGGAGTCTTGGGGGAACGCTGGGTGGAAGGAAATTTGTGGCTCCTCTCAGATTCCAGAACTTTCTTTCACCAAAATGTGAGGAAAATGTGTTTTTTTAGCCAAATTTTGAGGTTTGCAAAGGATTCTGGATAACAGAACCTGGTCAGACCCCCCAAGTCACCCCATCCTGGATTCCCCTAGGTCTCTAGTTTTCAGAAATGCACAGGTTTGGTAGGTTTCCCTAGGTGGCGGCTGAGCTAGAGGCCAAAATCTACAGGTAGTCACTTTGCTAAAAACAGCTCTGTTTTCTGTGATATGTCCACGTTGTGTTTTGGGGCATATCCTGTCGCGGGCGCTAGGCCTACCCACACAAGTGAGGTATCATTTTTATCGGGAGACGTGGGGGAATGCTGGGTGGAAGGAAATTTGTGGCTCCTCTCAGATTCCAGAACTTTCTGCCACAGAAATGTGAGGAACATGTGTTTTTTTAGCCAAATTTTGAGGTTTGCAAAGGATTCTGGGTAACAGAACCTGGTCCGAGCCCCGCAAGTCACCCCTCCTTGGATTCCCCTAGGTCTCTAGTTTTCAGAAATGCACAGGTTTGGTAGGTTTCCCTAGGTGGCGGCTGAGCTAGAGGCCAAAATCTACAGGTAGTCACTTTGCTAAAAACAGCTCTGTTTTCTGCCAAAAAATGTGATATGGCCACGTTGTGTTTTGGGGCATTTCCTGTCGCGGGCAGTAGGCCTACCCACACAAGTGAGGTATCATTTTTATCGGGAGACTTGGGGGAGCGCTGGGTGGAAGAAAATTTGTGGCTCCTCTCAGTTCCCAGAACTTTCTGTCACCGAAATGTGAGGAAAACGTGTTTTTTTAGCCAAATTTTGAGGTTTGCAAAGGATTCTTGGTCACAGAACCTGGTCAGAGCCCCACAAGTCACCCCATCCTGGATTCCCCTAGGTCTCTAGTTTTCAGAAATGCACAGGTTTGGTAGGTTTCCCTAGGTGCCGGCTGAGCTAGAGGCCAAAATCTACAGGTAGGTACTTTGCAAAAAACACCTCTGTTTTCTGCCAAAAAATTTGATATGGCCACGTTGTGTATTGGGGCATTTCCTGTCGCGGGCGCTAGGCCTACCCACACAAGTGAGGTATCATTTTTATCGGGAGACTTGGGGGAACGCTGGGTGGAAGAAAATTTGTGGCTCCTCTCAGATCCCAGAACTTTCTGTCACCGAAATGTGAGGAAAACGTGTTTTTTTAGCCAAATTTTGAGGTTTGCAAAGGATTCTGGGTAACAGAACCTGGTCAGAGCTCCACAAGTCACCCCATCTTGGATTCCCCTAGGTCTCTAGTTTTACAAAAAATGCACAGGTTTGGTGGGTTTCCCTAGGTGTCGGCTGAGCTAGAGGACAAAATCTACAGGTAGGCACTTTGCAAAAAACACCTCTGTTTTCTGCCAAAAAATTTGATATGGCCATGTTGTGTTTTGGGGCATTTCCTGTCGCGGGCGCTAGGCCTACCCACACAAGTGAGGTATAATTTTTATCGGGAGACTTGGGGGAACGCTGGGTGGAAAGAAATTTGTGGCTCCTCTCAGATCCCAGAACTTTCTGTCACCGAAATGTGAGGAAAATGTATTTTTTAGCCAAATTTTGAGTTTTGCCAAGGATTGTGGGTAACAGAACCTAGTCAGAGCCCCACAAGTCACCCCATCTTGGATTCCCCTAGGTCTCTAGTTTTAAAAAATGCACAGGTTTGGTAGGTTTCCCTAGGTGTCGGCTGAGCTACAGGCCAAAATCTACAGGTAGGCACTTTGCAAAAAACACCTCTGTTTTCTGTCAAAAATTGTGATGTATCCACGTTGTGTTTTGGGGCATTTCCTGTCGTGGGCACTAGGCCTACCCACACAAGTCAGGTATCATTTTTATCGGGAGTCTTGGGGGAACGCTGGGTGGAAGAAAATTTGTGGCTCCTCTCAGATTCCAGAACTTTCTGTCACCGAAATGTGAGGAAAATGTGTTTTTTTAGCCAAATTTTGAGGTTTGCAAAGGATTCTGGGTAACAGAACCTGGTCAGAGCTCCACAAGTCACCCCATCTTGGATTCCCCTAGGTCTCTAGTTTTACAAAAAATGCACAGGTTTGGTAGGTTTCCCTAGGTGTCGGCTGAGCTAGAGGACAAAATCTACAGGTAGGCACTTTGCAAAAAACACCTCTGTTTTCTGCCAAAAAATTTGATATGGCCATGTTGTGTTTTGGGGCATTTCCTGTCGCGGGCGCTAGGCCTACCCACACAAGTGAGGTATAATTTTTATCGGGAGACTTGGGGGAACGCTGGGTGGAAAGAAATTTGTGGCTCCTCTCAGATCCCAGAACTTTCTGTCACGGAAATGTGAGGAAAATGTATTTTTTTAGCCAAATTTTGAGGTTTGCCAAGGATTGTGGGTAACAGAATCTAGTCAGAGCCCCACAAGTCACCCCATCTTGGATTCCCCTAGGTCTCTAGTTTTAAAAAATGCACAGGTTTGGTAGGTTTCCCTAGGTGTCGGCTGAGCTACAGGCTAAAATCTACAGGTAGGCACTTTGCAAAAAACACCTCTGTTTTCTGTCAAAAATTGTGATGTATCCACGTTGTGTTTTGGGGCATTTCCTGTCGTGGGCGCTAGGCCTACCCACACAAGTGAGGTATCATTTTTATGGGAGTCTTGGGGGAACGCTGGGTGGAAGGAAATTTGTGGCTCCTCTCAGATTCCAGAACTTTCTTTCACCAAAATGTGAGGAAAATGTGTTTTTTTAGCCAAATTTTGAGGTTTGCAAAGGATTCTGGATAACAGAACCTGGTCAGACCCCCCAAGTCACCCCATCCTGGATTCCCCTAGGTCTCTAGTTTTCAGAAATGCACAGGTTTGGTAGGTTTCCCTAGGTGGCGGCTGAGCTAGAGGCCAAAATCTACAGGTAGTCACTTTGCTAAAAACAGCTCTGTTTTCTGTGATATGTCCACGTTGTGTTTTGGGGCATATCCTGTCGCGGGCGCTAGGCCTACCCACACAAGTGAGGTATCATTTTTATCGGGAGACGTGGGGGAATGCTGGGTGGAAGGAAATTTGTGGCTCCTCTCAGATTCCAGAACTTTCTGCCACAGAAATGTGAGGAACATGTGTTTTTTTAGCCAAATTTTGAGGTTTGCAAAGGATTCTGGGTAACAGAACCTGGTCCGAGCCCCGCAAGTCACCCCTCCTTGGATTCCCCTAGGTCTCTAGTTTTCAGAAATGCACAGGTTTGGTAGGTTTCCCTAGGTGGCGGCTGAGCTAGAGGCCAAAATCTACAGGTAGTCACTTTGCTAAAAACAGCTCTGTTTTCTGCCAAAAAATGTGATATGGCCACGTTGTGTTTTGGGGCATTTCCTGTCGCGGGCAGTAGGCCTACCCACACAAGTGAGGTATCATTTTTATCGGGAGACTTGGGGGAGCGCTGGGTGGAAGAAAATTTGTGGCTCCTCTCAGTTCCCAGAACTTTCTGTCACCGAAATGTGAGGAAAACGTGTTTTTTTAGCCAAATTTTGAGGTTTGCAAAGGATTCTTGGTAACAGAACCTGGTCAGAGCCCCACAAGTCACCCCATCCTGGATTCCCCTAGGTCTCTAGTTTTCAGAAATGCACAGGTTTGGTAGGTTTCCCTAGGTGCCGGCTGAGCTAGAGGCCAAAATCTACAGGTAGGTACTTTGCAAAAAACACCTCTGTTTTCTGCCAAAAAATTTGATATGGCCACGTTGTGTTTTGGGGCATTTCCTGTCGCGGGCGCTAGGCCTACCCACACAAGTGAGGTATCATTTTTATCGGGAGACTTGGGGGAACGCTGGGTGGATGGAAATTTGTGGCTCCTCTCAGATCCCAGAACTTTCTGTCACCGAAATGTGAGGAAAATGTATTTTTTTAGCCAAATTTTGAGGTTTGCCAAGGATTCTGGGTAACAGAACCTGGTCAGGGCCCCACAAGTCACCCCATCTTGGATTCCCCTAGGTCTCTAGTTTTACAAAAAATGCACAGGTTTGGTAGGTTTCCCTAGGTGTCGGCTGAGCTAGAGGACAAAATCTACAGGTAGGCACTTTGCAAAAAACACCTCTGTTTTCTGCCCAAAAATTTGATATGGCCATGTTGTGTTTTGGGGCATTTCCTGTCGCGGGCGCAAGGCCTACCCACACAAGTGAGGTATCATTTTTATCGGGAGACTTGGGGGAACGCTGGGTGGAAAGAAATTTGTGGCTCCTCTCAGATCCCAGAACTTTCTGTCACCGAAATGTGAGGAAAATGTGTTTTTTTAGCCAAATTTTGAGGTTTGCAAAGGATTCTGGGTAACAGAACCTGGTCAGAGCTCCACAAGTCACCCCATCTTGGATTCCCCTAGGTCTCTAGTTTCAAAAAAATGCACAGGTTTGGTAGGTTTCCCTAGGTGTCGGCTGAGCTACAGGCCAAAATCTACAGGTAGGCACTTTGCAAAAAATACCTCTGTTTTCTGTCAAAAATTGTGATGTATCCACGTTGTGTTTTGGGGCATTTCCTGTCGTGGGCACTAGGCCTACCCACACAAGTCAGGTATCATTTTTATCAGGAGTCTTGGGGGGAACGCTGGGTGGAAGGAAATTTGTGGCTCCTCTCAGATTCCAGAACTTTCTTTCACCAAAATGTGAGGAAAATGTGTTTTTTTAGCCAAATTTTGAGGTTTGCAAAGGATTCTGGATAACAGAACCTGGTCAGACCCCCCAAGTCACCCCATCCTGGATTCCCCTAGGTCTCTAGTTTTCAAAGATGCACAGGTTTGGTAGGGTTCCCTAGGTGCCGGCTGAGCTAGAGGCCAAAATCTACAGGTAGGCACTTTGCAAAAAACACCTCTGTTTTCTGCCAAAAAATGTGATATGGCCACGTTGTGTTTTGGGGCATTTCCTGTCGCGGGCGCTAGGCCTACCCACACAAGTGAGGTATCATTTTTATCGGGAGACTTGGGGGAGCGCTGGGTGGAAGAAAATTTGTGGCTCCCTCTCAGTTCCCAGAACTTTCTGTCACCGAAATGTGAGGAAAACGTGTTTTTTTAGCCAAATTTTGAGGTTTGCAAAGGATTCTTGGTAACAGAACCTGGTCAGAGCCCCACAAGTCACCCCATCCTGGATTCCCCTAGGGTCTCTAGTTTTCAGAAATGCACAGGTTTGGTAGGTTTCCCTAGGTGCCGGCTGAGCTAGAGGCCAAAATCTACAGGTAGGTACTTTGCAAAAAACACCTCTGTTTTCTGCCAAAAAATTTGATATGGCCACGTTGTGTTTTGGGGCATTTCCTGTCGCGGGCGCTAGGCCTACCCACACAAGTGAGGTATCATTTTTATCGGGAGACTTGGGGGAACGCTGGGTGGATGGAAATTTGTGGCTCCTCTCAGATCCCAGAACTTTCTGTCACCGAAATGTGAGGAAAATGTATTTTTTTAGCCAAATTTTGAGGTTTGCCAAGGATTCTGGGTAACAGAACCTGGTCAGAGCCCCACAAGTCACCCCATCTTGGATTCCCCTAGGTCTCTAGTTTTAAAAAATGCACAGGTTTGGTAGGTTTCCCTAGGTGTCGGCTGAGCTACAGGCCAAAATCTACAGGTAGGCACTTTGCAAAAAACACCTCTGTTTTCTGTCAAAAATTGTGATGTATCCACGTTGTGTTTTGGGGCATTTCCTGTCGTGGGCACTAGGCCTACCCACACAAGTCAGGTATCATTTTTATCGGGAGTCTTGGGGGAACGCTGGGTGGAAGAAAATTTGTGGCTCCTCTCAGATTCCAGAACTTTCTGTCACCGAAATGTGAGGAAAATGTGTTTTTTTAGCCAAATTTTGAGGTTTGCAAAGGATTCTGGGTAACAGAACCTGGTCAGAGCTCCACAAGTCACCCCATCTTGGATTCCCCTAGGTCTCTAGTTTTACAAAAAATGCACAGGTTTGGTAGGTTTCCCTAGGTGTCGGCTGAGCTAGAGGACAAAATCTACAGGTAGGCACTTTGCAAAAAACACCTCTGTTTTCTGCCAAAAAATTTGATATGGCCATGTTGTGTTTTGGGGCATTTCCTGTCGCGGGCGCTAGGCCTACCCACACAAGTGAGGTATAATTTTTATCGGGAGACTTGGGGGAACGCTGGGTGGAAAGAAATTTGTGGCTCCTCTCAGATCCCAGAACTTTCTGTCACGGAAATGTGAGGAAAATGTATTTTTTTAGCCAAATTTTGAGGTTTGCCAAGGATTGTGGGTAACAGAATCTAGTCAGAGCCCCACAAGTCACCCCATCTTGGATTCCCCTAGGTCTCTAGTTTTAAAAAATGCACAGGTTTGGTAGGTTTCCCTAGGTGTCGGCTGAGCTACAGGCTAAAATCTACAGGTAGGCACTTTGCAAAAAACACCTCTGTTTTCTGTCAAAAATTGTGATGTATCCACGTTGTGTTTTGGGGCATTTCCTGTCGTGGGCGCTAGGCCTACCCACACAAGTGAGGTATCATTTTTATGGGAGTCTTGGGGGAACGCTGGGTGGAAGGAAATTTGTGGCTCCTCTCAGATTCCAGAACTTTCTTTCACCAAAATGTGAGGAAAATGTGTTTTTTTAGCCAAATTTTGAGGTTTGCAAAGGATTCTGGATAACAGAACCTGGTCAGACCCCCCAAGTCACCCCATCCTGGATTCCCCTAGGTCTCTAGTTTTCAGAAATGCACAGGTTTGGTAGGTTTCCCTAGGTGGCGGCTGAGCTAGAGGCCAAAATCTACAGGTAGTCACTTTGCTAAAAACAGCTCTGTTTTCTGTGATATGTCCACGTTGTGTTTTGGGGCATATCCTGTCGCGGGCGCTAGGCCTACCCACACAAGTGAGGTATCATTTTTATCGGGAGACGTGGGGGAATGCTGGGTGGAAGGAAATTTGTGGCTCCTCTCAGATTCCAGAACTTTCTGCCACAGAAATGTGAGGAACATGTGTTTTTTTAGCCAAATTTTGAGGTTTGCAAAGGATTCTGGGTAACAGAACCTGGTCCGAGCCCCGCAAGTCACCCCTCCTTGGATTCCCCTAGGTCTCTAGTTTTCAGAAATGCACAGGTTTGGTAGGTTTCCCTAGGTGGCGGCTGAGCTAGAGGCAAAAATCTACAGGTAGTCACTTTGCTAAAAACAGCTCTGTTTTCTGCCAAAAAAATGTGATATGGCCACGTTGTGTTTTGGGGCATTTCCTGTCGCGGGCAGTAGGCCTACCCACACAAGTGAGGTATCATTTTTATCGGGAGACTTGGGGGAGCGCTGGGTGGAAGAAAATTTGTGGCTCCTCTCAGTTCCCAGAACTTTCTGTCACCGAAATGTGAGGAAAACGTGTTTTTTTAGCCAAATTTTGAGGTTTGC